>NC_079884.1:16211061-21211061 GCF_029227915.1 Hydractinia symbiolongicarpus
ATACGGTCTGATGCTGATTTGTCTACTGGTGGTTTGCTTGGATGGTTAACCGGCCAAAAGCACCATCCCCTTTTTGAAAAAGATTTCATGATCACAGTTTTGTTTAACCATGATTGCTTTGTGGCATATCCTAACCATAGAATTTGTTTCCAAGTTGTCAGTGCGTGCAGCAGGGAGTTAACACTACCAACGCAACACTGCAAATCTTATGATGAATTTAAAGATAACTTCCTATTGGCTATTTCAAAAGGCCAGGCTTTTGGCCTCAGTTAAAAACACTTTTGTGATATATTTTATTGAGTATGCATAAAATTTAAGTTGGATACGTTTTGTTTGTTTTTGTTTGGAATTTCGGACATTATATTTTCTACAACTTATATTGCACATGATACTTTATGATGTGTAAAAACAAAACTAATAGGTTTGAGGATATTTTTACAATTTTGTTAAAACTGTTTGTGTTTGCACTTTTTAATTCTGCAAGCTCGTTTACATTTGTTACTTTTCGTAAATTCACTTGAGAATCGACATGCTTTTAACATATCCTTTTAAAAGTAATAAATTATTTTTATAGTTCCATTTGCTTTTTTATCTTCCTGTATACTTTTTCATAGTTTACTGTCATTAACAATTGTTTATCATTAGCTTTACATGTTTTTCTTTATTATAAGAACACTTAATTGCAACAAACGCTCTTACCTTTTTTAACTTAGCTTATTCTAAAATTATGTTCGTCGTGAAACAAATAAATGTATGTTTAATCACAAACAGATAATATAAATCGGTACAACTCCAAGGCATCCGTCCATTCTGCTGGTTTTTGTATGTCATTTTCTTCAGTGAGATAATCAAAGTACTTCGTATACTCATTGGAATTGTCCCTAACAACCACATGTTCTGAAACGTCTTGAAAAGCTTCAATCGTTACTTCGTTTTTATAATCACGAGGGTCGGTTAGTTCTGGTAAAAAGTATAGCGCGTCCGGCCGCCCTGCAACTGTCTGGAATTTGGACTTTCTTATACGATGAGTGTTCCAATGCTCTTTGACTAGATCTAAATTGTTCTGAAGAACTCCAGAGAATGAGTACCATAGTGCTTCCATTCTAATTTCTGACGCAGTGTCAATTTCCCCTGTTGAATCCAAGTTTTTAAAAAAGTTCCTCCACCAGCACGCCCGCTGTTTACAAAATTGAGACCACCAGCATTCGATTCGCTGCCTTCTTGGTGACGATACATAACGATGTGCGTCTTAGTTACCTCTAAAATAAGACTGTATAGCTGCCACAATGCTGTTTTCGGTACCAAGATCAGTGTTCAATTCTACAGGACAACCTTCTGCAGTGTTAACGGCAGTTAAGTATAAGCATGCAATATTGTCCAGTGCGTTATTTGATCATGTTACTTGTAACCAGAGGATACGACGGCTATACCCATCTATGGCACCATGTATTGGGAATCCCCAAGGCTTTATTTTGTTATAGCCATCAATGTGCCATGCAAAATTGGGTCCTGGATTAACATGTCTTCTTCTACGCAAGCGGTGACGTTTTCGATTCTCCGAACCTTCTGGATGTAATTCCTTCAAAAGTGATTGGACTACTGATCGAGGAACTCTGATACCTTCTAATTCCAAAGAATGCCAAACTGTTCGGTATCCGCTTGCAGAACCTGGTTCATTTATCATTCCTTGTATTCTCTGTCTTACAGCGTCATGCGTTGTGGGGAATGGGGAATTCCTACGGTTCAGTCCATATTTCCTAAGTCGTCTCAAAAGAGTTCGATAACTGATTGTATAGCTATGATATTTTCTCAAAAAAGTCAGGATATTATTGTAACCAAAGCCTCTATTAAAGTAATACCTCAGCATCTCCTCTTCGTCGAACATATCAACGTCTTGTTGCCCTAATATATCATCTTCTGAATCAGCAGCCATGTTGATCGTTATTGTCCATTGAATGACCTGGTAGCAAGATAAAATGACTGGTACACTGGAGAAAAGAAAAAAACATTCCTTTTATTTTTACTTCTCTGCAACAATAAAAGGAATGTTTTTTTCGTTTTGCGCGAGGTTAATTCTTTTCGCGTGAAGTTATATTCTTTTGGCGTGAAGTTAATTCTTTTGGCGTGAGGTTAATTCTTTTGGCGTGAAGTTAATTCTTTTGGCGTGGCAGTTATGGGCCACCGTAGAAAGTGTATCAAAGAATTTGACGGATGCCTTAAATACAGGTAAAATTCAAATTTTTGCTATGTTTTGCGCTGTTCTGTAGACTATAGCTATAGGTAGCTTATAACTATAAGAAAGATAGCAAGCTAGCTAGGCTATATATTCATAAATTGTATGACTGAGTGTAATGTCTTACCTCCTACTTGATGGGCCAAGCGAAATTTCATCATAGTTTCGAGTCCCCAGACTCCTAGCTAGCTGGCTAGCTAGACATTAGCGTACAAAGAAGGGTGTAGCTACAATTTTGCCACTTTTTACGAAGGAACCATACGTCCCTAAAAGTGAGTTTAAATGCCTCACAGTGGCATGAATTGGAATTTTTTTCTTTATGGCAAAATTGTACCTATGGCAAAATAGTACCTCTGCTAGATTAATAGGATGAATATTCGAAACAGACATAATTTTATATTTGTTTTTTATTGAGATAGACTATATAGCTATCTAAGCCCTGCTTACAAGCTGCTAACTTAGAATTGTTTATCCACCTGTATAGCTATAGCCTTATAACCCTATATCTCGATTAGACCTGTACATAGTTTTTACTCTTGTTATTCTTACCAAAGATGACTGACTGCTCAAGCTGAAGAGCTTTACTTGTTCACTCTCTTTACATCCAATCATATCTCCATATAACATGAAGTCAGAATATTGAAATTGCTACACAAGAACCTCCACTTGCAATATTTTACAACTCACAGTATTTTTTCAATAATGGATTTTCTCAGGCAAGGCTCCAAAGGCACTAAACTTGGGCACTTCAAAAAACCTTGCCGAACTCTGGATATCATGGATCCAGGCATTTCAAATCTTCCTCCAAGTCACCGAATTTGCTGATAAGCCAGATATTGTCAAATCATCAATCTTTCTTCACTGCATAGGTAAGCAATGCAATGAAATTTACGATACTTTTGAATTCAATGAAGGAGATGAAATGAAATTGAACATTATTCTCCAGAAATTTGATGATCACTTCAAACCGAGAAAAAATTTGACTTTTATGAGATTTACATTATTTAATGCTTGTCACAAAGAGACACGAAGAAATTTGATGAATATTACACTAAATTACGTAAATTAAGCAAAGACTGTGAACTCAATCAACTCCAGGATTCTCTTATCAAAGACATAATCAGTATCGGTTTAGGAGACAAAAAACTTCAAGAACGCCTACTTCGCGAAAACGACATTACATCAGAAAAAGTACTCTTACAGTAGAGCCAGGAATCAAAGTTGCAAACTAAGTCTATTCACAACAAACCTGACTCAACTCCATCGTCATCAACTGCTAATTCTGATATTAATCAGATGATCCATCATCAAAAAAGCAAAAAAATCATCACAGAATGCAAATTCTGTGCTGGAAGTCATTCTCGTGGTTCATGTCCAGCATATGGCAAAATATGCAATATCTGTAAAAGTAAAGGACACTTTTCTATATGTAGTTGAAGATCTAATCAAAACTTATCTCAACGTAGATATAGAGATACTCACAACGTCCATCAAAACCAGTTGGCTCAGTTGAACAAGAACATCAACCTAATTTAGACTCGACAGTTCAGCTATGAATTCTTCCTTGGATGAATTAAACTTGAACCAACCTCTGATTGGAACCAACTGTAGAATCTGAACCTTCAGCTGACATCAACGAAATATCCGATCCAACTGCATTAGACCATCCAGAAACTGTCAAAATACAAACATACTGCATACAACAAAACTCAAATCTCCGTAGCAGGTCAATGTATCCTCCGTATCAAACACCGCAATGGTATCACTCTAACAATGTTTTTTATCACGAAAGAAAATGGATCTCCAATACTCAGTCTCAAAACATTGTGTGATCTCGACTTAATCCGACGTAGATCAACTGAACATTTCACAATCAGACGCAATCTTTTGAATGAATATGATGACTGTTTTGAATAAATTGGTACTCTCCCTGGTGAATGCCACATTTTAATTCATCCTGAGTACCACCTGTTTTGACGTGTGTCGCAATATACCTGTAGCCCTTCGTGATCGTTTAAAGAAGGAACTTCAACGCATGATAGACATGAACATTATTACCAAAGTAACTGAACTTACTGATTGGGTTAGTTCTGTAGTTGTATATAACAAACCGAATGGTGCTCTCCGTGTATGCCTTGATCCTCACAATCTCAATAAAGCTATCAAACGTCATCACCATAAGCTCCCAACAGCCGAGGAAATATTATCACAAATCTCAGGCGCCAAATATTTCTTGAAACTTGATGCATCCAATGCACTTTGGCAAATCGATTTACGAACAGTACCCTCAATCAATGACCAACCATCGCCAACAGGCCTTATGTTTAATAGTCCAACACGCACTCTGCTACCATCCTTCATTAGCCACAATGAACCAACATCAAAATCTACAAAGCGTCAACCATCACCATCATCTACAAATCATGTGAAACCAATACTCAATCCAGGTTAGAATCCGTGATAGAAAAGCACCATCACCCGCAAAGCCAGATGTAATCGCCAACACATTCTGAAAACTAAAAACGGTTATGATTCAAATATATTAGACTCTGATGATGATAGTAGTTTGGCTGATCACCAAAACAACTAGAACGAGACGTTGATGAATACGATTCCGATGCAACCATACCCTTCATGGAAGAACCAGAAAATGAAGAGCCACAACAACCACAAGCAAGGAGCTCATCAGGATGTAAAATAAAAGCTCCAAGACATCTTAAGGAGTATGTTACCAAATGAATATTCAGCTTAAGTAGTATGTTATATTATGCTTTTTATTGAGATGGACTAGCTATCTTACAAGCTGCTAAGCTAGGATTGTTTATCCACCTGTATATAGCCTTATTTACTCTTCTTATTCTTATCAAAGGTGTTTGACTCAAGCTGAAGAGCTTTACTTGTTCACTCTCTTCACATCCATTCATATCCGCATATAACAACATATATACTAACATTGATAAGATCTCTTCACAGTTTAAGTTGTTTACTCATTTTTTGTATTGCAGAGTGAATTTAATAAGGCTTTCACCATGGGAATTATGAATATCTCTCATTTTCTAAAGAAATAATTCGTCTCACGGCATTAAAATTTAGTATATTATTGCCAGTAACCCTACTTAAAACATATGTGAAGGAATTGTACCTTCTATTTTCAAAATATTTCACAAAAAAATTATTTCATTTTTTTTTATAGTCAGAGCCTTCTTAATTTATAACAGTTTACTTCCTTTTTTCAATTCTCAATTAGAGCGTTGTAACAAAAGATGGTTAGCTGAAGCTGTGAACATGTGTATGTGAAAAAAGAGAGACTATATGTTGTAAGGCGTTGGACAGACAAGAACACTTGTGTATGTTGTTGAATATATTATATAGCTCCTCACTTGTTACATGTCTCTTGCCTACTGATACAAGCTAGCACACCCACTGACCATACCTGGACCCTCCATCCTACAGCTAAAGGAGAGTCTTGACTAGAGCCCAGGTGGCCAGGGAAAAGTACAGGAAAGAACAGCAAAACAAACATGGCTGAATCACTGCAAACAAATACACAAATGCCATGTTTGCAGGACAAGGAACACTGAGATATAAATATAACAAACTATATACAATTTACAGGTATATATACAAAACAATTCTCCAACACTCTCCCCAATTTTCTGAAGATATCGCCATAACTTAAACAACCAAATAAATCGTAACTCTGTACCGACACCCAATTAGATCCAATCGACAGCCAATCACGCATGAATATCTGCATCCATAGAAACTTCACCAATTGCAGGATCAACAACCACCAACCATATCAATTTACGTTGATAACAACAATCGCAATCGCGCACGAATACCTGCACCCCATAGAATCATCACCAATAGCAGGAGCAACAACCGCCAACCATCTGAATTTACGTTGATAACACCTTCAATATGTTTCATTGATATATTGACTTGAATACAGTTCAATTTCAATATTTTCTTTCCAACAGTCATTTATGTGTAATTTTACGTTGTAACACATGGTATAACTTCTTAGGAGCTAGTATGACGTACGGGTGACAGAGCTTGAGATCCCTCCACAAGAGTGGCACTGGCCGCTAACATTTGTCTACTAAGTTAGGTTCACTCTAAGACCTTACTAACCGCCTTGACTTTGGCAGACCAATTGGTTAATTGGTGATTGACATTTTGTCTACTAAGCTAGGTTCACTCAAAGAGCTTACTAGCCGCCTCGACCTTGTCAGAACAATTTGTTGAAAACCATGGAGTGTGACAATGGTGATTGACATTTGTCTACTAAGCTAGGTTCACTCAAACAACCTACTAGCCGCCTCGACTTTGTCAGACCAATTTGTTCCCAACCACAGAAGAGTTCTCCTTGTCCATGAGATGTCCATAGAAGCCAGTACATAAACAAAAAAAATCAGCAATTAACATATTTCTTTCATGAGCACACTAGCAGATATGAAGCCCTTTTGTTTCTACAGTGACTGAGTGTATACTTCCCAGTCGAAACACAGCATTTTGGTATACCCAACACATGTAATTACATACAAAACTGCATCTGTTTCATCCCTCCCTTTACTATATAGTACTTTATTCAGGAAATAGTGGACTTCATTGGGGATAAAGCTTTGATTAAAGTTAGAGTAGAAAGTAAAGAATTTGAGGGATTGCTGGATACAGGAAGTATGTGTTGCTTAGTCAGTAAACAGTGGTTAGAGGAAAAGTTACCACAGAAAGATAATTACCCTGTTCAAGATTTTATTGATCAGTGGAAGACGTCCCTTCAACAAGCTTGTGATATAGCAGCTAACCATTCCACAAAGGCATCTGCTGAGAGTAAGTCGCATTATGACAAGAAACAACATGGTGGTGAAATAAGTGAAAACCTTATCCTCCCAATATGAAGGTAGTTTCCCAGTTCCTCCTCTCTCTGATAGGTTTCCCACTAATACTCTGTCTCCTTCACTTATTTCACCACCATGTTGTTTCTTGTCATAATGCGACTTACTCTCAGCAGATGCCTTTGTGGAATGGTTAGCTGCAATATCACAAGCTTGTTGAAGGGACGTCTTCCACTGATCAATAAAATCTTTCTGTGACTTCGTACATCCATCCCTATCCTCTATCTGGAGCATGTAATCTATGGGAAGCCTGCTTTCTCTACCAAACATCAGAAAATGAGGGGTATAACCAGTTGCCCTACAGACTGCACTGTTATTTTTCACGTGATCTTTCCAGTTATTCTTTTGTTCCTTATTCAGTGTCTTCAACATGTTAATAACTGTTCGGTTTAACCGCTCGCAGTGTCCATTACCCATTGGGTGATATGGTGTGGTATTTGATTTTTTTATACCTGACAATTCATGTAATCTATTCCATAGTTTGTTATTAAAATCGCTACCTCTGTCATGATGGATTCTTTTAGGAAAACCAAAGTTGAGTACGAAGTCATTAAATATTTTGTCTGCAGCGGCTTTTGCTGACTTGGTTTTTGTGGCATAGGCTTGGGAAAAACGTGTAAAACTATCTATTACAACCAACATATATTCAAAGCCTCCCTTACATCTATCTAGATGCAGAAAATCAATGGATATGATTTCGAATGGTCGTGTACTACTTATCACTCCCATAGATGCTCTTTGCTTCTTACTTGGTCTTTTATCTTTTAGACATTTGCATTTCTTGGTGACATGCTCAGAAATATCCTTTGCCATACCGGGCCAGTAAAACCTTTTCTTTGCCAAATCGATAACACGATCACTGCCCAGGTGTCCCATATTCTCGTGTAGTTGAACATAAATTAATTTATGGTATCTTGATGGCATAACAATCTGTGTATTTCGAGCTGTTACCTTAACAAGTATCTTCTCTTCATCTGTTAACTGTAGGTTATCAAAGTACCTTAACAACTGTTTGGTTTTTCTTGGTAAAGCTTTGACTTGACATATCTGTGGCTTTTTTCCAATCGAAACAGCTTTGTATACTGGTCCTATGATATTATCATTTATTTGCCAGTTTCGCAACTCTGCCAATTCAATTCCTTCTACATCAATGGCAGTGTCTGCATCAAAGAACGATAAAGCATTTATACTAACTGGTGTGTCAGTTGTTGTATGCAGCACAGAAGTGAGTATTGCATTTATTGATTGAATACTGATGTTTTCTGTATGATTCTTAAAGCAGTGCATTCTTGATAGATAGTCACAATCATACTCATCTTACCGGGTCTGTATTTTACGGTGAACTGGTATTGAGATAGAGCTGATGCACATCGGAGACCAATAGCATTGAGTTTTGCTGTTGTTAAAACATAGGATGAAGGGTTATTGTCTGAATACACAGTGAAAGGTTTGCTGCAATAAAGGTACTCATGAAATTTGTCACATATAGCCCACTTTAGGGCCAAGAATTCCAATTTTCCTGAATGTAAGTGGTAATTCTTTTCTGGAGGTGTTAATGTTCTAGACGCATAAGCTATTACCTTAAGAACATCATTTTGCATTTGATACAACACTGCACCCAAACCAGTTTGTGAAGCGTCGCAATGTAGGATGAATGGCTGATTAAAATCTGGGTATGCCATGATCTCGGGTGATTTTAATCTTTCAACAAGAAGCCCTGTGGCTTGAAGATTTCCGCCTTAAGCAAACATGTTGGAAAGCAATTATATGCGTTGCGATCGAGGACAGTATTAATTTAAAGGTTTAAAATGCCAAAAAAAATAAAGGAGGTTAAAAACACGAAGAAGAACGTTGTTTGAAGTCGTCTGTAAAGATTTTATGTTCCATAGGTTGTTTTTTTCAAATCATAGAGAGAGAGAGAGAGAGAGTTTAAGCCTGATTGCATCGTGATCACTGAAATACACAGTTTTAACGAAGGTCTCGACATTAAGAGTATTTAAAACATTCTCACGGATATAGACATGGTCAATAAGTGAACCTAATATATGAGTTGGCGAGGTTACGACTTGTTTATATCCAGTAAGAAAATCAAGGAAATAGTTTTCATCGCTAATTGCATTCACATTAAAATCTCCGAGTATAATATCAACAGTTTCATATCCCAAAAAATATTAAATAAGGTATAATGACTCATCTCTATTGAGGGAATTTTTACGATATAGAAGCAAAACATTAATAGCGTTTTCGTGAAACGTTCTTTTTGTCATTCTAAAAAATAGAACCAGGAATTTTTACAATATCAAACAATTGTATAGTTTCGTTATGACCAACTAATAGACTAGAAAATTTGTCCACATTGTTGTTTGGAATTAAAGTAAAGTAATCTAGTTTTGAGTCGCAATGTGAGTTCAATGGTATCTGAGTTTCCGTTAGGCATAATAAATCACTTTCCACGAGAACGCTGTCGGATTTAATATCGTTTTTATGCTTGTTGTAGGATCTTGTATTAAACAAAGTGACCATAATAGAATTTTCGCTAATTACACCAGTTTCTTTTTGTGTCAATTTTGAATGTTCTTGCATGTAATTGTATTGCTCTGTTGCTCGTGTGTCTGACTTAATGGTTGATTTAGCAAATGTACCCGTTACGTATAAACCGTCGTATAAACTTGTGACTCGACTTAATGCAACATAGGTAGATTATTTGAATAAAGAGGGTTAACCAGTTTCAGATAACAAAGAACTTCCCGAATAACATCTGGCCTTACGGATTCTAAATAAACGTTAGATTTGAAATTCAGTTTTTTCTTTAACGCAACTTGCACTACACCATTATTATCCATTCCTCTTGGTAAGACATTGCTTATTTCATCGCCTTTTATTGGAACATTACATATTGCACCTTTTATTTTAGGACACTGACCTTTAGGCATTATTGCAATTCGTTTAAATAAAATTCTTTTAGATATAATTTTTTCTAATCGTCGTAATGTGCTCATTGATTCTGGAAGATCAAACATTTGGAGATTATTAAATACAGCCTGGGAAGGAATTTTTCCTTTTGTAAGTTTTGAATGGCATGTTGCACATATGTATTCTTTGCCGTCAAAATTTTGTACTCTGAAGCGAAAATGCTCTTCTGGAATGGCAGGATAATCGATGTGGCGCAAAAAATTAATTGACCGCTTATATAAAGAACGATTACATGACACATATATAAAATGGCCCATTCCCAACACATTTTTTAAATTGGTTTATTTTTTCATCAGAATCAGGCACATTGTTAACACCCTTCCGTTTTGTTGTTTTACCTTCCCCTACATAGCGTTTCTTTGCAGTTTTTTGTGCCTGTTGGCCCTGCTCAGTTTACCGATATTTACCTACGGACTCCCTTTGCTTCACTTGGCCCTGTTCCGTTTTTTTGTATTTACTTTTCGACTCTCTTAGCTTGGATCGACCATTTACTGTATTTTGATATTTGTCTATCGACTCTTTTATCTTAGCGTGTCCCTTTTCTGTTTTCTGATATTTGCCTATTTACTTTTTCACCTTAGCTTGCCCCTGTTCCGTTTTCCGATATTTGCTTATCGACTCGCTCAACTTAGCTTGGCCGTGTTCCGTTTTCTGATATTTGCCTATTGAATTTCTTTGTTTCACTCGGCCTCTCTCGGAATGACGGTACTTCCTGTTTTGTTCTAGTTTTCTTTTTCTGCGTATGTTAAGCATAATGTTACCAGTTATCTGTTCAGTTGTGAGTATTTTGAAAAATTGAGTTTCAAGACACATTGCTTCGCCAGGGGTGACGTATATTTCGCGTATGTAGTTTTCAACAAACGACTGACGCACCCTGTTTAGTTATTTGTCCGTAACTAGTTCGGCTATGAGGATCAAATAAATTTGTGGGTGGTTTCAAACTATAGCAAAACTAACGCCGCTAATAATGCCCAGCATTCCTTGCCCTTTATCGGATTCAGAAGAATTATGAAAAGTGCGTAATGAAGTGCTATCGTATACCTCATTTTTAAGAAGCAAACTATTTGGGAGCTCACTTGCGCTAAAGTACTGGTTTGTGTATCCTAGGTTTGTGTACCACTTTGTTCCTTCGTAAAGGATATGATCAAGATCACCTGGATTCCAAAAAGAAACTTTTTTAAGAGCCGACCAAACGATCGCAAACAGGGAATTACACATACATTGTGTACCAGTAAATTTTCCAAGCCTAACATCTCCTTGATGAAAAGATCCCTGTACCGACTTTAGAATAGTGCAAGGCCCGGGATTAGTTTCAACATCACCAGAAAGTAAAAGTACCATACGGCGACAGCTTTTATATGCGGGGTTCATATTAGCGGTGGTAACGTGTGATCGAGAAAAAAAAATCTTAAAAGCTAGAGAAACCTCTGTCATTTTGTAATTTCACCAATATATTCACTACTAAATTCACCAATAAGTTCACTATTAAGTCCACCAATAATTTCACTATTAATTCACTATTAAGTTCACCGATAAGTAAATTCAAGTTCAAGGTTCAGTAAGTTCAATTAATTCTGAATATCTGAATGTTCTGAATAACTAGCTTTTATACTCTGTCGAGTTTCTTCTCTTTTATACTCTGCCGAGTCACGGTTGTCGAACCTAAAAAAGAAAAGAAATTCATTGTAATTTTTTGTTTCAATAGCAAAAATTAACAAACTTATGTCTGCTAAGATACCAATACCTCACAAAATCAAGTTAAAAAGTATGTGACGCTATATAATTTTAATTGAAACATGCACTGAAAATCGTTTATAAAATACTAGTGGATTACAACAGGTTAACAGAACCTGTTGTAATCCACAAGTTTGCTAGATTAGCTGGTTGTATAATGCTTCTAGGCCGAAACTGTCTTACTTTTTATTCTTCTCTTTTCTTTGTTTTAAAACACTATTTTCGTTGAGAAAAAAAGACTGTTATTTTTAGAATAAATTTTTCAGGATGTAACTTCAGTAAAAAAATTGTGCTGCTTCTTGACCTGTAATTGAAAATACGCAGGGTTTTTTTCAATATAAGAAATTTTTAAAAATCTTAAAAATGTTAAGAAATGCCCAGCCTCAGTATGACAGGATTTAATTCCTGGAGATCTTCATATTTACATTTTTATATAGTTATTTAATCACATAATTTCAAAACAGCATATATCATGCTATATCGTTAATGTGTGGAAAAATCCATGGGTTCACCCGTCCTTTATATATTACATTTCATTTCGCTTGAGGTTTTACACAAGTCCCTTTTAGTCGACAAACAGACAAAATACGTCTAGTATTAATATAAAGACTAATTGTTTAACCCTGAAAAAATTTGTGGGGTCGTCCGTCCTTTTTATGGTGACCACTCAAAAAAACTTTCAAATTCCAGGACATTCCAGGACATTTTACCTTTTTTTTCCAGGACATTTTAAATTAAATTCCAGAACATTTCAGGACAACAAATAAAGTAAAGTCATGTATTTCTTTGAGCTTAAAACTAAAAGCTGTAACAACATAAGAATTCAATCATTTTGTGCGTGATTTTACAAGATGCTTTTGGCAGACAAACAGACAAAATATGGCTATATTATTATTATAGAGTATAGACTCCTATACATACAAAAGGGTGTCCAGCGAACAGACAAAATATGGCTATTATTAATATATACTAATCGTTTACCAATGGAAAAATTCACAGGGTTCCCCATAATGTATCGCATTACATTTTGTGTGGCTTTACACAAGACGCTTTTGGCAGACAAACAGACAAAATACGAACTGACAAACAAACAAAATATGGCTAACTAATAGTTTACCCATGGCGAAATCCATAGGGTCACCCTACCTTTATATATCGCATTTCATTGTATAAAAACCATAATTTACGTTAGGTATATACGTTAAGGGGCTTTTTTTGTCCCTGTTAGCAGTATATTGCAGTTAGGATTCAGACGACCTCCCTCCCCCTCTTTAGCGTATTTCCGTCCGTGAAATACACGACGATATCCCACAAACAGGGCCCAAAAATTTTTTCAGCAGTCCCTTAACCAACGAGGGTGTTAATAAGCTGCATATGCCGTAAAAAGTGCAGGTGTTTTCGAGCAAGTTTGGTGTTTTGAAAAAAAACTCAAGTATTTGCCTGACAAAAACCTGTATAGACCCGAATAATGCTCCAAAAAGCAAAGAAAAACGGACACTAATAATGATTCACAAAATTAAATAATAAACTTATATAATATAATGGTAGTGAAGTTCTTAAAAGAACTGTTTTCGATAGTTTTCAATAAAATTTACTTGATAAAAAACTTATATATTAACTTTATTAACTTCTTTATCTTCAAGTGCCTTCTTTCAACTATCGACTGCATGAACGAGGTTGCAGACTTGCCGGAAACGACGCCTGTCGGTCGAGTTCTGGCAATTTAATAAAAACTTGAAATTTTGCCTGGAGAAACCTGAGATCAACCCGAAACAACATTTTTTAAACATTTATTACCATGTATAATTTATTCTTTTAATGTTGAGGAAAGATAGTGGAAGACTCTTTTCCATATCATTTATTTTATAAATAGCTGTAATAAAATCCCACAAATAATAAACTGTAAGTACGACGACAAAATCGCACCTCTCTTCTTCTCGTAAGAATTTAAATGAGAACCAAGGAGCTTGCCTGCGTAGCATTTCAGGCGGTTTCAGACAGACCCAGGCTTTTTAGGCCAGTTACAGACGAAAATGCCCAAAAAAACGCCTGCCGCCGCCCTGATATACACAGCGTTTTCGGCGAGTCGGCAACCTTGTCTGCATGTTACAAGAAATTGCACTTCAGGAATGCTCCGGGCGAGTTCGTGAAAGTGCAGGCGGTTTTGGGCCAATTTAATTTGAAATTTCTCAAATTTGCCTCCACATATGCGGGCGTTTGCGGCTTATCGGCAACCTCTTCTAAACTCAGCAAAATTTTTCTTAGGATCTAGAGCGAGGCTCAAAATCTTAAATTTTTTCCCTTGGCACTAACTATGGCAGCACCTCACAGAAACCCTAAAATAAGTTCACCCAATTTCCCATTTTACAGGATTCCAGTGTTGGAAGTTATGTAATTAGCAATAGTAGTACATATATAGCTAGCTAGCTATACTTTATTTTTTCCCAGTCAGCATACATCATGATGGCATGGCATAACTTTGTAAATATTTAAAGATTTATATATTTAGCCTAGATACTTAAAATACTATTCCCTGATAAGTTAGAAAAATACTGTAGCTACAGGGAAGTTTTAAATTAAAATATTAATTACCTATAATTCAATTCAACACCACCAAAATTTAAAATTTCTTCAATGTTAGCTAGCTAGCTATTTGGAATGTTCTAGGTGATACCTAGCTCAACTTTTCGGTATGTTCGGTTGGTTCTGGAACGTTTAACAGACAATTCAATATTAATACGTATTTTTTCGTCGTTTTTTTTAATGCAGATAAAGCAGTTCTAGTCTTTCACCAGCAAGAAAATTGGCTTTCTGGCTACCTGAAAAATTGCGACTTTGGGACGGGTCGAAAATGTTAATACTGTATTGTCATTGGTTGAAAACTATTAGCCTGTAAACTATGCAATGAACTGAAAAAGTACACAGTATCTATATTAGGACTAACTACCCGCGGCTTCCAGGCTCTGTGCTGTCTCTATATATCTATATATATCTCTATCTTCCATCCGGCGATTTTAAAGATTCCGCCCTGCGTGGCGATGGCGGAAATCAACAAGGCTATTAACTATTTCAGGATGGGCAGGTTTCCAGTCAATCTTTTTGAAAGACGCTTTCTGACCTTTGCTTTTCTTAGCACTATTTACTCTGATATCTTCCTCTCCATGATATGGGATTGAAATCAAATCATAAAATGGCTTCACTTTTCTAGCAAAATCTTTTATAGTTGAACGATAATATCCAAGAAAACCCAGCAAACTTCTCAATTCTCCTACATTCTTAGGTGATCTGTTGATTTTCTGAAGTGCTTCAATTGTTCTAGGATTATCCATATATCCTTCAGCCGTGAATATTTTTCCTAAATCCTTTACAGACTTCTTGAAAAGGCAACATTTCTTTGGGTTAAGCTTTGCTCCATTCTCAATCAATTTTTTGAAAATCCTTCCCAAATCAATCAAGGTGGTCTTCTAACGTTTCGCTGTAACCAATTATATCATCCAGGAAAACAGATCTCATCCTTTAATTCCCCAAGGCATTTATTCAAAAAGCGCTGAAACTTTGGTGGCGCATTCTTTAGACCATGCGGTATCCTGATCCACTTATACAGGGCCCATTGTGTAGAGAACGCTGTATACTTTTGGGATTCTGAATTGACTTACCCTTGATGGTATGCTTGGGAAAGATCCAAGGTGGAGAACCACAATTTTCCAGCAAGGTTGTCAATGATATCGTTCACCCTTGGTATTGGCATGCGATCAGGGATAGTTTTGGCATTTAAATCTCTATAATCTACACAAAGTCTCAGTGAGCCATCTTTTTTTCTAACACATACTAGCTACAGGGCTGGAATAAGGAGAATCTGAAGTTTGAATCCATCCATTCAATTCTAGATATTTCAGGTGGTCTTTTACCTCTTGGTGGAGCTGCTTAGGAATACATCTGTAAGCCTTATGAACTGGAATTTTGTCACTAAGCTTGATGTCTAATTGCAGCTTCTTAAGACTTCCAATGTCATCATGATCTCTAGAGAAAGCCTTATTATACTTTCTGAGAAGAAATTCTACTTTTTCCCTTTGTTCATCTTTCAGGTGTGTGAGATCCACAGGTGGTAGCCAATCATTCTCTTCCGAACTGATATTATTTTCGGAATCTAGAGCACTCACATCAACACAATTTGCATTCATAGCAGTGATTATTCCTCTAGCATACAAAGCTTCTCCAATTAGTTTTTGGGCTTGTAGTTTTATATCAACACTGTTGTAGTTTGCAATAGGAATCACAAGTTTTGATTTTCTTTGCTTGGTGAAACAGTCTTGCGATTTCAAATCCTCCACTAATTTTGGTGAAACGAATAGGTCATTGTTTGATTTTTCCAGTCCTCTGACTTTACATTTTACCAGCACCATGCTGTTTGCAGGAACTATAACAGTTTGAGGCACAAATACTTTTCCACTGTCCTCCTTTCTATCTTCCTGTACAGCCTCCACTAATTTTAGAGGTTTGACAAGGGTTGGTAAAGCTGATAGTAAGACATCCAACAGGGTTTCATTTCCTCCCACCTTCTGAATGATAAATTTCATCAGATTAAATCCCATTATAGGGGTAGAAATCTGGTCCTTGGTAACAAGAAACGGGGTATTTATGACAATGTTATGGTTTGGTAAGAACAACGGTAAAACAGTTACACCAACAAGATTTAGTTCAGTGTTGTTCGCTGCTCTCAGCGATATTTTCTCACTATTTCTATCCATGAAATCTTGAACAGGGTAAATATCTTTCTGTGGTACCTTTTTCTCTAACCACTGTTTACTGACTAAGCAACACATGCTTCCTGTATCCAGCAATCCCTCAAATTCTTTACTTTCTACTCTAACTTTAATCAAAGCTTTATCTCCAATCAAGTCCACTATTTCCTTTCTGCACAGGCTACTAGCAGTGACTGGGTTCGCATCAAGAGAGTAAAAAAATGTTTGGGTATCACATGCATTGTTGGAGTTATCCTTAACACTATTTTTAACATGATTAACAATACCAGCAGACTGAAATGTTACAGACGGCATCTGCGAAACAACATTATTTTCAGCAAGGTGTGGCAGAAACATTACGCGGACAAACATGACCACACTTTAATTTAGATACACTAATACTTACAAAAGAACAATTTTTCTCACCAGACACATGCAGCTTTCCTTCACATAAAACACAAACATGAAACAACGACAAATCAGTTTGGGTTACCATATTTACAAATTTACTGGACAAATATTCCGGCACCGATTTTTCATTGTTACGGTTTTTATTTACATTAGTTGAAGTCGCACCGCCTGAACCAACCGTGTCTAGTTTTTCTCATGCTTATTTTTGAATTTGCGTCTACATCCTGCATAGAAATGTTCTTCAGACCCACAATAAAAACAATGAGTACAATGCAGGCGCGGATCCAGGGTTTGTCAGATAAGTCGCGTGACTAAGTATAAATTTGACGAAAAATGTTAGCCAAGCGAATAATGTCGACAATCCAGGTGTTGCAGACGGAGTGCGTTAAAAAATCACATGTAATTTATTTACGGCGCAAAGCGATGGTTCACAGCCCTCTACATTTCGCCTATGGCGATGTTGACGTCAAAGTTGTGACGTCGCTACCATATAGACTGAGAGGGTTGCAAATTATAGCTTACAGATTTTGACTGATTCATTTTGACTAATCAGTCACTCAGTTAGTCAAAAATTAGGCATTCTGATCAATATCTTATATTAAACTAGAAATTAAAAAAAAGGTTGCGAAGCATTTCGCAAGTTGCAAGCAAAATTAAACTATCCAATACTTTGTCCCTAGCGCTTCTTGTTTAATTGGCGCTAACATCTTCCGAAATACATCAAAATTGAATATCATATAGAAGAACCCTGGGGACGAGGTAGGAAAATGAACGCTCTGCAGAACAATTCGTTGCTCAAAAACAGTTTTTTTGCGAATAGACTGCGCGAGTATTTGATGTGCGTGGGATATTCTTTTCAAAATGTGCGAGAAAATTAGATTACGCGAAACTAACAAAAACGAATAACGCGTGTTAAAATTTTGTACCGCCTTTTCCCACAGAATGGTAAAAGTAAAGAGCGCAATACAAAATTACACTTTTAGCAGTATTCCGAAAGATATGTGATACATCGAGTTGTACTACCCGCAGAAGTTGGTCCTAACGTTAACGATTTCGTAAATGACCTCACAACACAGTATTTTTTTCACGTAAAAATACCGGCAGTAGAAGCCACAGAATCTGCTGGAACGAATTTCGAAAACTCACGGGAAACAATTAAAACAAAAACAAACAAATCAAAACAGTTTTTTAACTTTATCAAGATTTATTAAATAGCTTCAAATTTGGGCAGAAAAACAATAACGGATTCGCCTTCTTTTCACCACACGCATTAGAAGATTACATCACTCACTCCCATTGTACACAATCTAAAAGAAAAAGAAAACATTTTCATATAGTGAAGCTTCCAGTGCCTTTAAGGGATGGCCAAGTCAATGGAATTGAAAGCACTGTTTTTCATCTTATAAATAATTAAGGCTAATTCGGAAAAGTATAAAAGAAAAAAACTAAACAATTTGGCAACTTTACTAATTTTATACGCAAAGTTCCAACCATACCAACAGTTTCCAAATCTGACAAAATAATTTTAGAAGTGTTTATTTTTTCAGAATTTGATTGATGCAAGGCCAAGGGAAATTAAATAAGTTTATTGTCCTAGACCCATTTAAAAACATATGCTTCTCATCATTCGGTTTTTTTTCAACCAACATTAATGTAATCACCCAGAGGAAATTATAATGTCTCTTGTGTGTGTTTTAGAAGCTGAGTACACAAATATTACAAGTGCTGAACTTTGGCAATCATATTTTGCAATCAGACCCTTTTAAAAACTATGCTGAAACATGTCAATTATTAAATTCAGCACTAATAGAAAAGCACCTTGGATAGGATTCTTTGTTGGGCGAATAAAATGACTGACAAATGGTTTATCGTGAATGAAATAGTAATTTTTACACAAATAATTTAAAAAATAATGAACTTTGTTATGTGGGTTGTTCTCAAACACACGTGGGCGGTGGACAAAAAACTGTGATGTAATTTCTCTTGGTCTATTATTCCTGAGAATATTCTAAAATAAGAGGGTGTCAATAAGCTGCAAACAGCCACATTTATAAGGGCGAGTTCGGGCAACTTTTCCAATTAAATTAGTGATTGTCTTCCAAAACCGCCCACACTTTCCCGAACTTGCCTGGAGCATTTTCAAAATTCACTTCCTTGTAACATACCTTGTGGACGATAGTTAGAAAAAGATGCTTTAAGAGAAAGAAGTTAATAAAAATTAAAAGTTATTTATCAAGTAAATTTTATCAAAAACCATCAAAAACAGTTCTTTTAAGAACTTTACTACCACATAGTTTACTTTATGGTCTATGCAGGTTTTTTCGGGTGAATACTTCAATTTTTTTGCAAAACGCTAAACTTGCCCAAAAACGCCTGCACGTTATACGGCATATGCAGCTTATCAGCACCCTTGTTCTAAAATTACAAGCAGTTTCGAAGATGCCCACGTCGTTTAGAGGACGTGGTGCGGCTTGGGCATCCTTGAAGTTCTGTTTAATGACAGTTTTAATGTTTTAATGTCGTTTTAAACCTTGTTCTCAGGGAGGGTGTACGGAAAACTAATTCCTATTGACAATTACATTGCTGTTGGTTTGATAGCAAAAGTGGATTTTTTTTTAATTACTGAAACAGGTTACTTATATAATAAATAAAAAATAATAAAAAACGGTTGGTCAGCTCACTCTAGCACCCAGAGCTATTTGTTTTGTCTGCGCCCTAGCTACAGGTTTTCCTATATCTGGCTATCAGTTAGGTAGTAATACAGCTTCTCCATATGTATTCTACAAATTACTTTCAATTCTTTTATACAAAACTGAGCTCTAGCTAGCTACCTTTCGTGTGATTAAGCCTTACCTTGATTTGGATAAAACCAATTAAAATTGATAATATTGTATTCTTACATCCTCTTAGAAACAATAAAATAAAACACAGCTCGGCGCGTTTTAATTGTACAAATTACTTTTAACATTATCTGTCAAAAAAAAAAAAAAAAAAAAAAAAAAAAAAAAAAAAAAAAAAAAAAAAAAAAAAAAAAAAAAAAAAATGTTATGCGATAAACACTAACTAATTAAAATTTTTAACAAAACAAATCATTTAAAAACAGATATCGTTAACTACATTTACACATTTTGTGTCAATCAGGATAGCGCTGTATATGTATATATGCTAAGTCATTTCGTTATGTTGGTAGAACCACAAACATTTTCCATGCCTGTCAGCATATAACATCGTTCCCAGGAATTATCTCGATATAAGATTAGAGCTTTTAAACCAATCCTCATCAAGTCTTGTCGAAGTCATTCTCCCAAAACTAGTCAAGACTAGTGTTCTCGTCTGTGGCCTTGTGGCATTTTAAGAAATCGTTTAAAAAGTGTTTATTGCCAGGAGCTTTGAATCTACAAAGCAAACATACAAGTTGTTATGCAGCTATTCGATTTATTGTATTGTTATTAAATGTCTTGTTACTTGTGGGTACCCCAAGACAACACAAGAACTTTCAGTTTGAGACAGGCCTTTTTAGAGTTGTTGAAAGTGAAGCTATAAACAGTTTCATGCTCAAACTTGCTAGCACAGCAATAGAAAGCTCAAGAATCAATGGAATTAAAAGTAAACAGATGTACCTGAAAACGTTTTCATTATAAGTTAATGCTATAATTTTGTTAACTCAAAAGTCTGTTTATTTTGCCAAACTGCTTTCTTCTGCAATCACAGGCAACACAGAGCATAAATGTTTTCCAGTCATGTTTCTTCTTAGCAACATTGCTCAATTTCATTCCGCAATCATATATTCAAGCCTTCCATTTACTTGCTGCAAGTCAATACAAAACTTTCTTAGCCTTTAGACATGTTGAATCCTACCCTATCCAACCGACCGGCTACCGGGAGGCAATAACAATAGGTAGAGTAAATTAATTTCAATCTTTCTTTACTGTAAATTTCGACGACTTCGGCGGGATTCTTCTTGACGTCACATATTCTTTGTTTTACAAGAGTCCAAAAGCCCACACTTCGGCGCGATTCTTCTTGTCGTCAAAATTATTTGTTTGTTTAAGAGGATCAAAAGGCCACACTTCGGCTGCCGCCGAAGTCGACTATTTTACGGCAGAAAACAAGGAATCGTGCAACAATCGGCAAAATGTAGTTAAACTACCGTGAAACCAGAGAGTTGAGCCTCGTGAAACACTCCTGAGTAGTTTAGATAAATTTTAACTCGACTCCTGGGCGCAAGGAACCTTTTTAAACGCCAAAAAAAAAAAGTTTAGATCCACATGATCTTCTCATTGGCAATTTCTACTTAGGCGATCCTACCTCACTTTAAGTTGGATTTTTTTAAATTTTTTTTTGCAATATGTGTCCAGTCTTTAGGATCAATTTTATAAACATTTCACATAGCTGTATTTTGAATGCTACTCAAAATTGTTCGATCAGGCTATATCTTTTGTGCAATTTGGAAATCTGGAAATGCTTTTATTGTCAGTGCCCTTAATTTAGAATAGTTGGGCATATAAATACGGTTATGCTTCCGAATGTATTCCCTTTATATTAGGCATTTAAATAAGTGTCATTGTAGAGTGATTAAGTACAGTACAGTCTGAATGTAATCTACCGCGTACATGCTAATATCACACCTTTGCGTGGAGGACGGCGGTCGTTTGTCTTTTGTTATAATTAAATCCCTTGAGCGTTTTGCGAGTTTATATTTGCATGTTAAAAAACAATGCGCTCGTGGGGGGATGTTGGAGCAAATGATAAAAATCTTTCGCGAAGTTTTATAATACATTGCGCGGGAATGTATTGTTGATTTAATTACTTACGCGTTTCATCTAAGAGGCATTCGGGAGGCGTTGTTCGCGGCTGTTGGATGCCGCTTTTCGTTTAAAAAATTCTATCGCCTCTTTTCGATTTTAAACTTTAAAACACGATCTAAAAAAGCATTTCTATCGCCGCTATTCGTTAAAACTTTTGAAATTTCCAGGGAGAAATTTGAAAACTAATGAATGACAAAATCCCAAAAGTTTATCTTCAAATTTTTAATTTTGTTAATGTAAAAGTAATCCACATGAAAAAAGTTTCTGATGTTTTTTATGAAGAAATCTTCCATATTAGCCATTATACATTTGCCCTAGAGTGATTAATAAATAAGGTCAGGCTTCTATTTTCAGAACTGCTATTTGCATTTAACATCAAGGCATCCAAAACAGCTCCATTTAGGAAAGGGCTAAGGCTGGCCCATTGTTCGTTTTATCAAATGGGGATTTTATTACCCGAATTGTAAAAGGCTAATTTATAGGCACTTGCATTTAGTTTTTTTTTCATGTCTATTTGTTAAGCCTGTTATGGCATGTTGAATTATCTCGTCGTAGTTCTCGTCAAAAATATTGCCTGATAGATAATGAATTTTCATTTGGGGAATTGGGGGTGCTGGGCTGCCCTGGGCAGCCACAAAGTGTAGAGATGTGCGTGTACCCCTGGAAGAGTATGGTGAATTAAGTACAGGTGCGAGGAGATGAACGACGGTGCACCACGCGAGCAGGACAGATGACTGGGGAAATAACAGCAGAGGGATGCGGCGCTGACAGTCAGAGGTGGTGCACCAAGAGGTTAATAACAGGTGTGAAATGCAAAAGAAGCTACAGCTCATAAAGAGTAGGTTCTTGTGAGGTATGATAGAGGAAATTGAATCACAGGAGAGGAGCTCCGGATGTGATTGAGAGATTAGTTAAGCCAGAAAACACTACTAGGAGAAGAGCTCCGGATGTAGTGGAGAAGAGCGAACACTACTAGGAGAATAGCTCCGGATGTAGTGGAGAAGAGCGAATTTATTAGGAACACGCACGTGAGCTTGAGACAATATCTTCTCTTCAGCCTAGCATCCTCACCCGATCCCGCCAAATTATCCTCAGTTTATTCTTGCCACTAACAATTAATAGTGCTATTACTGCTATAACTCTAAATTAAAGTACAATCCTTATTCATTGATTTTGTATTATTGACAGCAATTGTAGTTATTATTTGTCAATTTAAAGTTGTGTATTATCAGATTTTGAAAGTTAGCTAATAACATGATGGATTGCAAAATTGTCTCCTTGAAAAATCCAGTTTGGGGTAAATTGGGGATGTCGGGCTTCCTTCGTCAGCCAAATGGGATGAAGATGCGTTTGTTTCCCTAACAAATGAGGTGCGTTTCCACGAGATACGCCATAGCAGGTAGTAGGCAATTTCCAAGCGAGTTGCTGAGGTGTAGGCGATTTCCAAGTGAGTCGCGGAGATGTAGGCAATTTCCAAGCGAGTTGCTGAGGTGTAGGCGATTTCCAAGTGAGTCGCTCAGATGTAGGCAATTTCCAAGCGAGTTGCTGAGGTGTAGGCGATTTCCAAGTGAGTCGCTCAGATATAGGCAATTTCCAAGCGAGTTGCTGAGTTAGCGTTTCCACGAGATACGCAGACGTTTCCACGAGATACGTCTTACTAAGGGTAAGGATGGAAACACACGCATCTGGTTTGGGCCCTCCCTGATACCAAACCTGACATCCCCCCCCTCTCCCCAAACTCAAGTGTAGTTATGACATGAAACAAGAGAAATATACTTTTAACATTATCTGTCATTGTTGTTGTTTGCTTTCGTGTTGTTGCTTCAGAACCATAGCAATTAAATGGTGGTGGACCAACAGTTCACCACATGTTAATTGCGGTTCCTGAAGTAAGTACTTATACCTTGTTGAGAGGCTTGGCTTTGATTGCATTCAGTATTCAAGTGTCAACAAAGATGGCTACTAGCATCATTGAAGGATATACTTTAGAAACTCAATGTTATTTCAAATCTAGAATGGTAGACTAGTGAAAAGGGTGGTCACAAGGCATGAACACTAGGGGCCCTCAAGGTAACTAACCAATACTGTTGTAGATCCAGGCCCCTAAGATTGCCTTGCCTACCTATAAATTGGGAGCAGCTAAAGTCAACTAGTTTCCATCATCACATTTTGCTAATAGTTTGGTTTGCCCACCCACCCACCCTGTTATTATATATTTTTTCTTTTTGTTTTATGTACATCAATCACTTCATGTACTGGCATCAATGTCCACAACTGTCACCATATTAACCAATTCTACAATCAACCACAACCCTTATGTTAACTCGATAACCGGACCATCATCCGACACATGACGAGTGCATACGATACCAATTGATGTAGCCCCAGAGGGTCTTCTACAACGAACTATAACACGCAACGATACTACGAACTACAACACGCAACGATCTACAACGCAAGATGGAGGGATCAATTGGCATCAAAGACGCGCGCTCGCTTACACCAGTGCTCTTGCCTCAAGGTTTTCTTGGTGATCCAAATTTGGCTACTTGCGATTGCCAAGTTTTTTGTCCAGAGGTAGAAGCACTGTTGACCCGCGCTGGTGGGGATGTCGGGCTTCCTTCGTCAGCCAAATGGGATGAAGATGCGTTTGTTTCCCTAACAAATGAGGTGCGTTTCCACGAGATACGCCATAGCAGGTAGTAGGCAATTTCCAAGCGAGTTGCTGAGGTGTAGGCGATTTCCAAGTGAGTCGCGGAGATGTAGGCAATTTCCAAGCGAGTTGCTGAGGTGTAGGCGATTTCCAAGTGAGTCGCTCAGATGTAGGCAATTTCCAAGCGAGTTGCTGAGGTGTAGGCGATTTCCAAGTGAGTCGCTCAGATATAGGCAATTTCCAAGCGAGTTGCTGAGTTAGCGTTTCCACGAGATACGCAGACGTTTCCACGAGATACGTCTTACTAAGGGTAAGGATGGAAACACACGCATCTGGTTTGGGCCCTCCCTGATACCAAACCTGACATCCCCCCCCTCTCCCCAAACTCAAGTGTAGTTATGACATGAAACAAGAGAAATATACTTTTAACATTATCTGTCATTGTTGTTGTTTGCTTTCGTGTTGTTGCTTCAGAACCATAGCAATTAAACTATGGTTTGGCTGTTTGTTTAGTTTCATTTTTTGGTCTGTTCCGTAAGTCACATTTATTGCCGGCATCTTCTACGATATTTAATCCGCTCAAACAACTAGTTCGGTCTGATTTTACTTTTCATGATGACCATATTCTCGTTCTAGTTAGATGGAGTAAGACCATCCAACTGGGTCAGCGCACAATTACTGTTCCACTGGTGGCTATTCCTTCTTCTCCTCTTTGTCCAGTTCGGGCTATTTTGCATGCTTTTTCTTTCACTCCAGGTGTTCTGCCTGATGCTCAAGCCTTTTGTTGGCGCAAATCCTTGATGCTACCCAACACTATATTGACATATCGGACTTTCATGTCCGATATGAAAAAAGTGTTGACAGAGTTAGGGTGTTCTACCTCCCAATACGGTACCCACTCGTTTCGCCGTTGGGGGGCCACCTTTGCTTTAGAGGCAGGTGTTCCCCTGGATGTCATATCCTTATTGGGGGACTGGAAATCTGATAGTATGTTTCTTTACCTTCACATGCCCCTTGCTCAGCAGTTTTCTGCCCAACAATTTATGGCATCACACCTTGCATGACATATTTTATTTTATTTTCTACTACTACTTTGGATTTGGACTCTATGTTTTCACATATTTTACGTTGTGAGCTATGCTATGTATATATATATTTTGTTCACGCTTATTAATATTATATAGAGATGTGTTATTACCTTGGCTTTGTTGTTGCTTATATTATATATGTGTTCTACTTTCATTTCATGCTTGTATATATTTTCAGCTATTACTATATATAAATGTTTTGTAACTTTTGTCCTATCTACAGCAATAGAACTGTACTCTACAATGATGAGTTTTTATGTGTGAGTTTAATAAACAGATTATTTCCTTTTTTAGCATCCCCCCCCTTATTTAATTTGGGTAGTTGAGGTATATCACTGGTTCAGTTTTTTTTCTTTTTTTGTACATTATTGACGGGTTTTTACTTTTGAAACATTTTTTTAAAAGTATTGTGTTGGATGTTATATACACTAAAGTAGGTCTCTTATATCTAACATTGATAGACTTATCTTTCTTTACCGGACATCTGCGTCAACGTTACTATCCACTTCTGATTATAAATCGACTACTTTGAAAATTTATAGCGATGTCATCTTGATGATTTGACTCATTAAGCATGAGCCGCATTCACATTTGTTCAACGAAACTTTTAGTCAATTTTTAAAGATTTTGAACGATTTCAATATATTTAATTGACTTAGGTACAGTACAGTTGCAGCAGAAAGTTCTTCTCGGTGATCATCCTCAGATTCAATACATTGCACCAAACATTAAAACATATCGAAAGCCACATCCATGTAAGATACTTTATAATGTAAAACATTTTTAAATAAAACTTTATTTATAGTTTATTTTCTTTCTTGCTGCTATTTTTATCTCATTTAACATGAATTTATTTTTCTAACAAGAATTGAGAAATAAATTCTGTAGTATAGATTTTGTCCAATCTGCACCAATGAATAAATAGTTGTATGACATTAATTTTAGTTTTTAGGCGAGGACTTATTGTCGCAAATAAAAAATATCACGAAAGTTTCTCAGCATGGCAAAGTTTCGTATTTAGCAAATATAAGTTTAAGTTTGCACTTATTGCAGTCTATTTGCATGTCTTATTGCAGATTTACTGATGTGTGAACATGCTCAGAATTTTTGATCTACAAGTTTTATATTAAACTTTAGGCGAAAGGTTTGAAGAATCGAAGACAAACGCCCTAAGAACCTTGCTTCCAGAAAAACACGGTAACATAACTTACGGTGAATAGAGTTAATACTAGTCGTTAGCCCTTGGAAAAATCCACGGGTTCGCCCGTCCTTTTTATACAACATCGCCTGCGTCTTGCTACTTGCGCAGCTAAGCTACCATTTTGGGTGACAGACAGACGGACAGACGTATACGGGTATTATTATATAGACTAGCCGGGAAACCCGGCGTCGAAACGCCGGGTTAAGGTGTGATCCGGCATTGAACACTCTATGGAGCGCTTAATAAGAGCTGTAAACTGTCCCACACGATCAGGTGGAGCGCTTTAGTACAGGTATACAGTATGTCGTTAATCATTTGAAGCGCATACAACATTATAGTGTGCGACTGTAACATATTTTTCAAAAAATAACTTTCCCGCAACGATAACTGATATAAAAACAGAGTTTACAAAGTGTTGTTACTCCATCATAGCAAAAACAATCGTCAATTTTATTTCATTTTGCAGAATAACTTTTTGCGCAAGTTAAAAAATTAATCGTGACACTGGGCTGAGCGCTTAGTACAGTTAAACCGTGTTGTACAGCGTATAGTAATAATACCCTTTTGAAAAAACTTTCTCGCAGACACAGGGCTGAGCGGTTAGTCCAGGCGTGATTCCCAAGAAAGTTTAAAAATTAATTGTCACAGTGGTGGGCTGACCTTAGTATATACAGGTAAACGGTGTTGCACATGCCCATAGGCGTAACAGCCTTTTACAAAAAACAGTCTGTTTTTTACACTGGGCTAACCGCTTAGTACAGTTAAACACAGTTGAACAGGCGCATAAGGCGTATTACCCTTTTCCAAAAATGTTCATTGCAACTTCGGTTTAAATAAAAACACAGGGAACAGCATGTCGTTACTCGTCCAGCCAAAACAATCGCTCAGCCATTTCATTTGCAGAAAAAGTTTGCAGAAAAATAATAAAATATGTAGCTATACCTAGCTAGCTAACTGCATTTAGCATAAAAATTATATGTTGCTTAAGAATATTGTTGTAGCCAAACTGCATTTTTATACTTTCACTTTTTAAGGAGCTAGCTAAATAGCCACAGCCTCAACATAAAAATAAATGTTGGCTAGGATAAAAAGCTCTTATACCATACAGAATAGCAATAAGTGAGGCTCTAGCTAGCTAGTAGCTATAGCTAGCTAATCTTCGTTCCTAGCCAAACATCCTAAAACTGGTGCGTTTAAGATCTGTACGTGGCTAAAAAACGTGACAATATATTTATCCTAACATTGAAAACAAACAGAAAACAAATATTACAAATATATAAGGCTTTTAGAAGATAAAAAAGTCAAACAGGCCTCACAACCATTATCAAAATGGCCTTCGTTCCGCGAAGATCTTGGATTCTTTCTGGTCGCGAAAATCTTGGTTTTTTTTTAAAGAATCAGGCGTTGTGAATGGTGTTCCACGCGCGAGCGGTCAAAACAAAGTCAATAAAAATATATCGCATTTGATATTGGTGCGTATTTTAAAAATTTCGTGTTTCCGTTACGGGACGCGGCTCTCGCGGACACACAGACAGACGGAATACGGCTATTATTAAAGAGACTAGTCGTTAGCCCGTGGAAAAATCCACGGGTTCGCCCGTCCTTTAAATTCACCCGTCGCAAAAGGGTGGACAAAAATATATCGCATTTGGTATTGGTGCGCATTATAAAAATTTTGTGATTCCGTTACGGGACGCGGCTCTCGCGGACAGACAGACAAAATACGGCTATTATTAAAGAGATTTGTGAGATCTATGAGATATTTTCATATGAGACAATTCAAATTTATTCAGGTGAAGGTTGTGCAGGAAGTGCTTTACAGCGTGCACACAAGTCAGAGAATCAAAATGAAGATATAAAACATTCCCATAAGGAGTTAGATCAAAGTAAGGAATTGACATTATTTTTTTTGAAATTGAAAAACCTGATAGATGACGTAGATTTCCACATGAAAAATTATATTTCTCACAGATTTAGAATCTGAAGCAAAGAATCATTCGGACCTTACGTCAAATAAACAATCAGGTACCAATATCCCTTCTTCGCATGCTAAATTGCAGTCATTTGTTTAAAAATCACCTTTTCAATATATTGTAATTTAGACCCACTGATTTCAGAATGTTTCACATTTCCTGCCCGTTTGTCAATATCAAAAAGATTGGATGTGCACTTAAAAGGTTTTCACAACTGGAAAGACTTGGCAAGTTATTTTGGATTGCATGATGACGAATATTTGAAATGTTCGTACAGTACAAGGCAACCTTCTCTGGTCTTGCTGGCCCTGCTTTCGTCAAAAAATGTTACTTTATCAGAATTTAAAACAGCTTGTAATGCGATACAACGCAACGATATTGTTGTTGAGATTGAAAGGTTGCTATTTAATGCAGGCAAGTCTGAAGAAGAATGGAAGTTTATAAGAGAATGATACAATATAAGACAATTCAGGTTAGCATTCGGCATTGTTGACCTAAAAACTGACCTTTTAAGTTTCAGTAGGTAATAGATTGCTGCAACGACTCTATAAAACGGAGATGCTCACTTCTAACAAAAATCTACTTAGATCTAGTTCTAGAAGAAATTACAGTAATATGCTAACGCTGATAAAGAAGGAGAACAGCAATTATATCGTTGTATGGACCTTCCGATCTTAACTTGCTAAATTTCGAAGGGAGATTAGAAAGAACACATCAAGTAGTAGAAAAAAAATTTATGACATGAATGTGTTGCATCAAATTGATAGTTGTGACAAATCTTTTTGTACTAAGAACATTTTTTATTTGTTTTATAAATGTATATAAATGATTTTTTTATTTTCTTACCCGTACGCACACACATTAAATTGTTTTGTTCAGGAACTCATGATGAACTCAAAAAGTTATGCTTTGTTCATCATTAGCGATCGCTTATGTAAAGTCAATTTAAAAACAACAACGCATTTCTGTTTTTTCTAACTTATTACTCATTCCTTTCGTTTTAATCTGCACGCGATGTTCGTAAATTAAAAAAATTGCCTCCCTATTTTACTTATATTGTGGGAGAGTTGGTTTGTTGTTGTTTTTGTATCTTATGTAATATAACCAATATCGCGACTTTGTTGTGACCTTGCTTAACGCCGAGTTGAGTGTTTCTGTTTTTTTCATGAGTGAGCTAACCAAGGTTTCAACACGTCATTATAAGCTAGTTTGTGCTTTCTATTCTTCTTCTGCTTCTGCTACAACATCCACTTTATCGCCTTCCGCAAGAACGTTTTCCTCCTTTTCTTCACTGGGTACATAAACGTGTCTTTCCTTATATGATAAACCGATCCTCATGTTTAATACTTTATAATCATCAACACGACTAACCGGAACCTCGGGCTCATTGGTTTTGCGCCATCTTTTGCCTGCACGTTTAGTAGCAAATGGCGTAATGATTTTCAAGGTTATCGATAACTCTTTACAATCATAGATATATCTAATAGCTTCTCCTATGTTCATATCTTTGACATCTTTGTCATCGATTTTCACTACTTCTTCCCCGACAGATACCAAATTACAGACATCGAACACACTTCCAAATTTAACCCTCGATATAAATATGCCATCCCTTCGATTCCATCCATCTCCCTCTCGCAAGAAAAAACCAAGTTCTTCCCGTTTGCCTTTACGGGTTATCTTAAGTGTACGCAGTTTAAATTTTCCTGATTTCGCGTAGCATTCTGTCATTCCGATGACGTGTTGAAAGGAGTCTGGGACCAGTTCAGGTGGCTCTTTTTTTGCCATCTTTTAAATAAACATTGGTATGAAGTAGCGGTATAATGAAGATTAAAATTAATTTAGTGTTATGTCAGTTTTGAACTATAAACATTGGCCATATTAAATTATAGCTTCAGGAAAACATGCGATTTCGTGAACTTCCTCACAATAAAAAAAAACAAGACTTAAAGTTTATAATTTGACTTCCCGTTCAATATTGTATCTTGTTAGTTAATCCCGAGCGTTGTCAAGTTGCATGGTGGCATATTCTTTTCAATTTTTAAGCTTTTTTCGTTTAGCGTCAACTAAAAGCTGTTAAAAATCATCCACACCATCTCATCATTTCTTCTACTCTGTAACATGTGTCCGTATCCAAGATTTCTTCTCCTGTGCTTTTCTGCGTGATGTCAAGCTAAAACTTTTTCAGAAAGTTTCATTCAAAAAACATGCTGCTTGCATAACCTTAATCACGTTTTAAACCATCTATGAAGGAGTAAGTATTCATAATTTTGAATGAATATTGCTGAAAGGGGCGATGATCAAATATTAAACGTTGTTCATCGTTTTCTTATTTCCACAGTGACGAATAAATATTCATTAGTCAGCAAATATTATAAATAATTTAGAACGTTCCTGTTCATTCTTATTTTTGCTTTAATATGTATACGTGTTTTATTTACTTTTTATCGGATTTATTGCATAAGGGGGCGGGTAAACAGCCTAGACTTAAGGCTCGTTTTTACGTGACTGCATTTTTCGCTGTAGCGCAAAAAGCTCAAGAGTTTTCTGCTTAGGAGTACTAAAAAATCTCCTAACAAGCGCAAATTTTGTTAAATTGCGCATGCGCTAACTAAAAGAGTGTTTTGCGCTATGGCGGAAAATGCAGTCAAATAGAAACAAGGCACAACGTTTTGTTGGCACGTGATCTGAGGTTATATTTAATAATTACTAGTTACTAGTGTCTTTTATGAATTAGGAGAATTTACCGATTGATCTGATATGGCTAACTTTCGCCAACTTGAATTCAGTTCTAACACATTTATACCCCTTGCATGTTCCACTACTTTGTTACTCTAAGGGATACTAAGGGAATAAGACTTAACGCTACCACTTTCTTTAAGTTAAAACGGGTACCTGCTTTATTCTTAGATTTCAATTTTATTAGTAAAAGATTTTACCCATCTATGCATTTAACTGACGGGAAAACATAGTTGTACTGCAAAATAGACTTTCGCCACCTGTTCTTGGTTGTTATTTCATGCGTCGTTTCCCGTCACCGTGTTGATAAGATGGAATGATACTTTACCTTCTTTTTTGTGGATAATAGATTTTAATTTTTTTGTATATTTAGGGTTAAGGTAGACTAACAGCTAACATAATGATAATATAACAAAAGTAGTTACAGTGATGTTTTTCCTGTCCTTGTGCACTGGCCAGACTAACTAAAGCTAACTAGCTTAAACTACACCTACCTTTCATCAGCTAAGCTAGTTAGCTAGGTAGCTAACTGCACAACTGCACTTGCTTACTTTTGAAATATAGTGATAGTAATTATTGAGGACAATACTTTTTAAAGATAACAATAAAAATTAGCAATGTGGTGCCAACAATAACATCTCTTCCTGGTTTAGCACGTCGGACACTTGACTTTTATTAGCTAGGCTAAACCTCTTACAACGGAATCAACAGTTTTTAGTCATTAATAACCTTGAATTTTGTGTTTTTGGGATAGAATGCAGTCCATAAACCATTAAAGAATACTCTTCTTTGATTTTAGTGTCATAATAGTAAATTTTCTGTTTATGTTGTTGTTTTTTTCTAGTTGCGCTACCATTATGAAAGTATTTGTCACTACAAGCGCTTTACTAGTGCCCAGACTGCGCTGTATGAAAGTCGGTAATCAAATTCATCAAAAAGTCAAGATACCTAAAAGATCTTGTTTGGGCGTTAATTAGTCATAGAGGCGGATTTTCACGAGGCGAATTTGGCGGCGAAATGGAAAAATTTACTGCGCCGAAAAGCGAAAACAATCTTACTTCTTCTTTTTAGCCGCGAAATTTTTCACTGTAAACTAATAACCAATTAAAACACACTCATTAGTGTTCATTCTTGAAAAGGTCTTTCGTGGAAAAAATTTAAAACAACTATTTTACATTCATTTTATATTCTATATTTTAAATTTTCTCATGGAATCAGATAGATATTTTTTGCTGCTAATGCGCCGCTAAATTTGTCACTCACAATTTGGCCTTAAAAACGATCCCTTTTTATATACAAATTAGAAAATCAACATTTTTTTACAGGTGCAGATGAAGTCGTTTTTTCTTCTGTGTACACGATCCACAAGAAGTGCGTGTTAAGTGTTCATTAAATTTGATTAAACTAGTCGTTAGACCATGGAAAATCCACGGTTTCGCCCGTCGCAGCTAAGCTACCATTTTGCGTGACAGACAGACAGACGTATACGGGCATTATAATATAGACTAGTCGTTAACCCGTGGAAAAATCCACGGGGTCGCCCGTCGTGTTTGCTCATCCTTTAAATTTACCCGTCGTAACAAGGGGGATAAAAATATATCGCATTTGATATTCGTGCGCATTTTAAAAATTTCGTGTTTCCGTTACAAGACGCCGCTTTCGCGGACACACAGACAGACGGAATACGGCTATTATTAAAGAGATTAAAAATAAGAATTAGATTCTCAAAATTAAAAATTGAAACTATAGCTGAAAAGTCGCAGATTAATGGAGGATTTATGGTATGTTCACCTAATCGGGTGGACTACTTAATTTTTCGTTAAGTCTTTTTTCAAAAACATATTTCGTTTAAGTGCAAAAACTTTCCGGGTGCTTTCTAAAAATGCTTTCTGGTTTGAATTTCTATAGATATACACATAGATGCATACATGCACATATTATATCTTCGAGCGTATATTCATCAAGGGGTGTGATGTTATGAGAACTGCTTAAGAGATAGGGAAATGTATGTTCTAGCGCAATCGCGCACGCGCACGCACACACGTCACAGCTAACCACAACAAATCCAGTACCATGCAGTGCTTAGCCATGCTTAGTGGGGTAAAGTCCCTAATATACCTCGTCATGCAAGGTAAAGTCCCTATAGAGTGCAGTGACATCACTTATACTGCTGCAAATGAGTATAAGTTCTAGCGCATACTGCAGGGGGAATTATAGAGTGCTAATAATCAACGCATGCGCAGTAGCATCCAACATATGTCCAATATGTAGGTGAAATCCTTAGATGTTGTTGGAATGTATATAAAATGGTACTCTGTTACTGGTGCTCTGTAGAACTATGCGGCAAAGTCAGGTGCCCCATGGAATACAGCCCTCCACAAGTGACTACAAAAAATACGACGAAATCTGGCTTTTTTCATGTCAAAGAAAACATGGCTGCCCATATGGGCGATAGTGGTGAGTACGTGTACGAGGGCTACTTTTGTGGAGATGCGTGCTGCTTGGGTTACGTGGAAGAGCGAAAGGTGTATGATAGTGCGTACGAAATGTCGCTGTGGTTGTTGAAAAGGCGCTACAAGGGAAGGCCTGCCCCAGACTGGAGAAGCCTCAGAAGATTTGGGGACGACTTGACGCAAAAAGAATTCCTGGCATTGGTTTGAAATCAAGGCTATCTTACAACAAGGTTGTAAGATAATACTACTAATAAATGTGCATCAGCTATCAAACAAAATTCGAGATATTTGGAGGTGCGGTAGTCATGACCTTTATGGTTTGCATCGGTATCTCCCTCCCACTTATGGCCTTAGCGATATCGAAAGAATCAGAGAAGGAGAAGGAGAATGGACGGAAGATTCAAGACCTAGAGGTTCGTCTTTATACCTTAGAATCATAAGATAAATGGAACAATGTAAGGACTGTGAAAAGGGTACTCGATGCGTACGACAGGTGCACCTGTGGGCGAAGGTTCGAAGTAAATGGTAATATGTTGTGTTGATACTGTTATCATGAATATATCACATATAATGGGGGTGGCTGCGTATGTACAATGACATGCAATTCTCTGAAGTCGTTTGAAATACAGTAAACAAGATGCTACAATTTGAAGAAGAAATTGTCAACCCTAAATATTCTACTCGTTTGCTGCTACCTTTACAGACATCAACGATATCAACGTGGACTACCTGACGGTGTCGGATGTCATACCTGCCAATGGAGGTAAGGATAATCGGTACATTATAGGCTACCATACACGAGACCTCGTGGTAGCCTTCAGGGTAAAAACACCTAAAATCTGGTCCCCGCATGGGGTCACATAGTACAACACCAACGCAGTACCGGCGATGAGTCTTGATTTTGTAGGGTACCCCGACTGGGTTGCGAAGTATCGTCAAATCTGGTCCAAAATAGAGGAGTTAATATCTGAGCAATTGATGACAGAGCCTGTGAAAAAGGATCGCTATGTAAACGCTAAACTCAAATACTACAAGGATGTAATCACGACTAAATTCCATGGTATGCCGGTACCCTACGATGAGCCATGCCAAGCCAGTGCCATCCTGGCTATTTCATGGGTGTATGTGCAAGGTAAAAACTACTACCCCCAGGTACATATCATGGAATGTCGGTACAAGGACTTTAAAAAAGGATGGCTGCTAGGTGAGGATTAAAAAAAACATATATTTTATAGGCCCAAAACAAGGCCTATAAAATATATATAAATTAAGGCTTATACTCAGGAGGAGGCTCTACGTAGTGCTTACATACTTCGCAGATCGAAGTTTTTTAAAAATCTCGTCCTGTCCCTCTTGTCTTCCCTTGGCCACCAACTGAACACGTTCCTGTGCATTGATGTAGTCAACAATACTGTTAAACCGCTGCCGCATCTGTTCCTTTAACAACATATACATTTCCTTCTATCGAGAGATCAGACGATACTCGTATTCGTCAATCACCCCATTTTCTACTGCTTTTGAGATGAGATCAACAATTCGATTCAGCCAATAGCCTTACACCTTCATGTTTCTTGGATTTGACACCGAGCCTTTTTGAGGCATTGCGTAGACCAGCTTGTCCGATTCCCATGGCAAACGAGATCCCACCCATAGCTATGGCCAAGGATACTCCTAGGTCAGAGGCTATGGCTCCTATACCAAGTCCCGACGTGATAACGCTTATACCTAACAGACCATGGTCGCAGAAGCGTACCCAGGTCCCATGCATTTTAAACTTCTTGGCGAGCTTGTCCCGCTCCTTGATCTCATTTCGCATATACGTCTCAATATCATCAATTTTTTTGAGTCTGTAGACTTGGCTTTTCTCCGGCATATCGGCGCTTTGTGCAGGTGCACTCGGTAAATTTGGGTACAGCTTGGCTATATCGCTCATCTTCATTCTATGAGAATGCACATGGTGAGGCCTGTGAAGGAAACGTTCTTCTCATGGTGATAGACGTCTGATAACATGAACTCGAGACGGTCCGAGCCCTAGAGCCCTTCAGGGGAAGGTACGTTGGGGTACCAAAACTCCAGGTTAATATATTCCCCCCAGCGTTTAGCTCCTTAGTGCGGAGTAAAGCCAGAATCTTAGACTTTTTGCCATTAAATAGGCAGTCGTCTTCATCCAACTGCGGACAAACGAGTCTCAATCTATGGTAAACATCAGTCCTGTAGTATGAATCATAATCACTCTTTATATAGTACTTTTTAATAGGATCGTAGGGTAAACCTAAGAGCTCTGGCAGCTATCGATGAATCACCACCGAGTACCCGTCACTGACACGGAGCCTGCAGAGTCCATTTTTAAGGACAAACAGTTTAATCCTATCCTGTGCCTGACTGTTCACAATGGCAGCCAAATCCTCGATCCTATACAGGCCGTTCATGATTTCAATCCTAATCTCCCTCTAGTCGGGCCCTATTTTACGGATGACGATTTTATTGTCACTGTAAAGGTTCGGTCACACGGGTCGAATACTTATCGATTTCAAGGCAATTCCTCGTATCCTGCCCCAGATAGTCCTCAAATATCGTGGGCTTTTCGATACCAGTAATATAGAGTTGCTTCATCCTTTCTTTTAAGAAAGGATGAATATGTACTCATACAACCCCAAGGCAAAGTACAAGTCTAGCAGGGGAGAATGGCCACTTGGTGTAACCAATTTGGAGCACCAGGATCTCTACGTGTCTACAGACTCGCATATCTCCGTAGTATTCCCTGAGTTTACAAAATATGCCATAAAAATCCCCACCAATTTGCTGAATGACCCTGTTAGGGTGGGTTGTACAGGGCAGGCCTTGGACTACTGGAACATTCAAGTCAACTTTGCAACTCATTGTGCAACCACGGCATTAGGTATTTCTGCAACATATAGCACGACAAAACCAGCAACGGCCGCGATGGCCATCTACAGATGTTTTGCTGCATACCCGACGATGGTTGCCGCTACTCTCAAAAAGAACGAGACTACGGTACCGATGATCCCGGGTAATGCAGCACCTGCCTTGCCTGCCAGATATTTCAGGAAGTTTCCAAGCCTTTCAAGCTGCTTTTCTACAAACCCTTTTCCTGTACCTCCTGCTGCACCTCCTTCTGCAGCACTTGCCGCTGCACTTCCTTCCGTAACGGATAGTACAATGGTGGAAACCAATAGGCCAATGGCGGACACGATACTAGCTATAGTTATACCCTGCTCCTTGAAGAGTATTTTAAGCTTCTCCAGCAAAGGCATGTCATCTCCGGCGATTTTCATCAACTCAGCCTTGATATTACTGTGGAAAGTTTATCATTTCTTGAACATGATAGTTTAGTAGGCTTACTAAACTACCCTGTTCAAGAAATGGTAAACTTTCCACAGTAATATGAATACTGAACAGACAAACCGAAATAATATCTTCAATAATATCAGCCAGGAAAATAGACCGTGCCTGCCCAGTACAACCTTTCTATCCTTTTTCAATTGATCAATATCCTTCTCAAGTTAGGCAATATCCCTATCCCTTTGCCTCCCAGATTTCTGCTTCTTAAGTTCTTTCAACTTGGCCTCTTTTATTCCTATATCACTATCGTATTTAATAGCATCATCCTTCAATTTTTTAATGTTATCCTGTAGGTTTTGAATTTCGAGCTTTATCTTTCTCATATCAATATCCTCGGCGGCAGCGTCGTCGATGAATGAAGTATCGGTAAAACCCAACACATCATATGCAAAATTTTGAATACCTTCTATTGTTTCCATCTGCATCATCTCACCCTCCTCTTCACCCTCCTCCTTTCGCCGCTATTCAACACAAGAACATCAACTTTATTCGCGAGGTTCTGGGCCCTTGCTTTACCCCCTTTGTTGGGTGTCTGATATTATCAAATCCAATGGCCTTGATACGCTTATTACCTAACCTCTTCCTGAGCTCTCCAATAGTTGGAAGGGTACCATCCTGCAATGTGAGTACTTTTTCCTTTAAGAGCTTCTTGACCTATCACAATCTCTTTAACAACGAGTTGGTTCCCCTCATCCATTCTAAACATATCGTAATGTATCGCATTAGACCTCATATCTAGCTTAACCATAAGATATGAGTAAAGACTATCAACCTCCGATTCAAGAAGCTCGGAGTAGGCCGACTCTGTACCCGACTTTGTACCCGTCCCCACTCGCCTACGTGTACCCGACTGTTGTCCTGGCGTTCTGGAAAGTTGCTGCGTTGATGGCGTATCATCCCTCCCACCTTTATCATCCCTACCGATATCATCCTCATGCGTATATACTTGATTATCAGCCATTTATTAGAATATTTCTATATAATAAACATGAGTACATTCGGCACTACCCTAGACCCATATGCGGAAACGAAGCAGCTCTTCGGTATCAAGGGACGAAAACAACGAGTACAGATTAGCCACATACCCTTAACCATCAATCAGAATGAAGACCTCTATGTTGATATCCAAATCATGTCCCAGAATGATGTCATTTTTCCGGGGAGGCTCAAGCTTCTGTTTGATCTGACGTTGACAGGGACTAATACGAAGCGTACCATTGTCAGAAACATTGGCAAAAGTCTGGTGAAGAATCTAAGCATCACTTTGAATGGCAACGAGGTACAGAATACTAGCGACTACAACACCCTGGCAGTGTACCGGGACTTGTGGCTACCCAATTTCGAACGGGAAAACAACCTCATCCTAGACGGCATCAATCCAAATGACGGGACCATCAGGGCCCTGCAAGTCAAGGCTAGTGATCACGTTGGGAAGGATGAAGAAAAGGCTATTGCTGCGGCGTATGGTAACACCTTCTGCGTGCCTCTGGGCAAGATGTTTGAACTGACGTTGTGTGTCGATTTCCGGTCCTCGGCCGATAACTCATTGAACGGTAGCGGTAGCCCACCACAAAGGCTTAGTGACGGCATTACCCTCCATATGACTAAAAAGGCTGATGGAACCGGGGATTTCAGGCGTTATGTTTACCTCCTGCAGGACGTGCAGCTGAATATACTCGATGGGCGCTATCATAGTGTCGAATACTAAAATAAATGACTACGATCGCTGTTATTGTTGTAGGTGCGGCAACCAACGCATTAGCATTTTCAGGAACTAACTTTCTATTTAGCAAGCTCTCGGGGCATGGTGAGGCGGAGCGGAGAAGACACAACCAAGCCATGGAAAAGCTTAATGCGGCTCAGGCACAGTGGATACGGGATAAGCAAGACAAGCTTGACTGGTTCGCTGAACAGCTGCAATTAAAGGCTGGTAAAAGCTTAAAAGAGCTGGATGACGACATGTATAAATTCTATATAGCTTCAAACAAGAAGGCCCCGCAATTTTTACGTACCCTCAGAGCAGCAACAAAATGGTGAATTGACTTTCATCGTTGGGTCCTTATCCCTGCTAGGCTTCGTGGCATATAAGTACCTGTAAGAACATTTTCTGACATATATTAAAGACGTCAGAAAAATCACCACATATCGTTACGGAAGAAGAGGCGGAAAAGCTAAGCCAAATTTACTATACCCCAGAACATCTCTGGACCGGACGCAAGGCCATCAAGTTGCTTGCTGCAGAAGCTGGTCTATCCAAAAAGAAAGTCACCAACTGGTTGTCTCGTCAACTGTTATTTCTCCGGCATATCAAAGGCCCTAAAGAGATCGATTATCCACACTTCACCATTACGACACTCAATGAGATGCACCAGTTTGTTCTGTTAAACATGCCCCATGATAAGCTGTATGGCAATACTTACAAGTATATCCTAACAGGGATTGACGTGGCTTCGAGATACAAGGTAGCTAGGCCATTGCATACCAAAAAGGCCAGCGAGGTCGCGGGTATGTTGAAGGACATTTACAATGCAGGACCTTTACACCACCTAAAAACCTTTCGGTGTGACAATGGTTCTGAATTCAAGTCAGATGTAACGAAGTTGTTAGAAGGCAAGGGTGTGGAGATAAAGAGGGCCACCACAAAATATCATCATACGTTTACGGCCTTTGTGGAGACTTATAACAAGGTACTCGCTGAAAGACTCTTCAAGCCTAAAGATGCACAAGAGCTGGTCTCTGGGGAGACGTCAAGCATTTGGGTCAAGCACCTGTATACTATCGTCAAAAGTCTAAACAATACCAAGACTACCATGATCAACATGAAACCTAACAAGGCGATTAAACTCAAAGAGATATCGCTCGCGAAAAGCGAAGAATATCCCAAGGAACAACCCCTACCTGAGGACGGCTTGTATCTATATCTGCTACAACCAGGGGAAGAGCATGGTGATGCAAGACGACGTGCTACGGATACCAGGTGGAGTAAAGGTACTTACAGGTTGGACTGTATGGTAGCAGGTAGCCGCGTTTTATACTACCTAAAGGATGGTCTCGAAAGGAGCTTCGTTTTAGAAGAACTCATGCAGGTACAAGAGGATGTTCAGGTGCCCCCAGAACATGTGAAGGCTTGGTAAAGAGTATTTTCATAAGTACCTCCAAAGGTTCATCCTCCAACTCTTTATTTGGATCTCTTACATACAGCAAAGGGGGCTCGCTATAGAACGGGTACCCATAAGCAATGCCTTTGATAACATCAGGTTCATTTTGAAGATCAATATCAACTAGGCACCTATCTGGTATAGAAAAGTCGGGGATATTGCTTATTATTTCTATGTCAGCCAAATCCGATAGCTTTAACCCCTCATCCCTGATGACCTCATAGCAGAATGCACCATACCTGTTCCTCTTAACCGCAACAATATGCAGCCCTAGGGTTTGAATATCGGTCTCTAGATCCTCGTCGATTTCGCTCCTTGCAAATGTTGCCCATACCTTCCTACCTGACCATACCCTGTGTAAAAGGTCTTCACCAGTAGGGTATTCAAAGCCTTCATAGTATTCTCCATTTCAATACCTAAAATTTTCCAGGCAGGTAGGGCAATAACCAGTCACTGATCCTGCCTTTATACAGCATCGCAGTACAGGTACGCGGATATCGTAATCCCTTGCAAATTGCTGTTTTTTTACACAGGCTTCCATCTTTTAATATTTCACTGCCCTTTAACATACAGCCAAAAGGGTCAAAAAAGATAATTTTACTACTCTCGTGGGTAGTAAAGTTAGCGCCCGTTTAAGTCATTCTGCGAGCTCTAAGAGACGTTCATGCGTGTAGTGTTCACCAAGCCTAAAATGTCTGACCCTCTCCGGGTTGAATTCAATACACCCACGTTCTCGAAGCCAGTTGTAGTGTACAATAGCATTTGGAGTCTCTGCTAGTACGACAATCTCACCCTTGGGGTAGTCAACAAGCTTATTCCGAATCTTTTGCGCTACATACCCCTGTTGACCATTTGAAATACATAGGAATTTCTCGAGATCAGCACGTTTGAACAGAGGCCGGTTTTGTTCATCAAACAATGTTTCAATGGCTCCTGTGTTGAACATAACTTGCGACGACGACATTTTCTATATACCAATGTTCGGTCAGAGGTTTTCACCGTGGTCACTCGAGAATCTTCCAAGTCCTAGGATGTTCCAACCTCACGTATAGGCATGCGTGCTTGGACTTTTTCAGATCAGCCTTGATATCATCCCAGTCCAAAATCATGTTCGTCTCCTCGTCTATCATTTTCATGTCACTCCTCTCATGAGGATACCATGCAAACAAGGGCAAGGCAGTATAGGACTGTGTTAAGAGCCAAAGACTATGCTTGCGATGCCTTCCCGAAATAGCAAGCTCAAGTAAGCCTTGTCGACGCTTATCGAGGCTTTCATCGGCTATGACGTCGTCCACGACAAACAACGTCTCCTCGCCTGCCAGCAATAAAGAGAGTTTTTGGATCCATTCAAAAAGCTCATTTCCGGGGTCTATCAGGAACACGTAATCATCCTTCCAAAGCGAGGCTCTTTCTAAATAGGTGGTATTCCACCGTATAGTAGGACAAAGTATCACTATATTGTGATAGTGCTTTTTATACTCATGCTCGAGGAGGTTCAAGACACGCTGTGTTTTCCCGCACGATGTCGAGCCTGTAAAGATTGCCACATGGGGGTCTTTTACTATATTTAACATTTTCTTTCAGTAATTCGACCATTTCCGATCATGAATTTTAGGGTATATCGCGGCACATGAGGCACATATTAACACACCGCCGTTATTGTTCACCAAAGACCCCCGGCAGGCAGGGCAGAGCTTGGTATTTCGAGCCTGGTATTCGATGGGTACTGGAGAATATGTTAATTTTCCCTCTAGGCACCACAGTACCTTGCGGTACCTTTTGATGAGTCACGCCTTCTCCAGGCTCTCGGAGGGTGCTCCGATGAGTTCAGCGTACTGGGATATAATGTCGTATGTCAACATGGTGTAAAGAAGTAGGTAATCTTCATCCTGTCCAAACCCACTAATTTCCCTATCAATAACAAGGGGGTCTACCTCGTGTTCAATAACATGGTCCTTGCATTTGGTACGCCGCTTCTCCCTTGCCTTAGCCAGGCAGCTTATACAACTCTTTGTTCGGCCATTGCCCCTAATCTTAAACTTGTCGGGGGTTAGAACGTGCTTGCATCGTTTACAACATCTGCTCTCCATTTACTATTCCAATATACGTCTTGTGCAATGCCTTAGCAACATCAGCAAGCGTCGGGTACCTCCCTGTTTCCTGATACTTGAACGGTATCTTGTGGTGAATGTGCAAAAATTCGTAATCTTCCCATGTCATACCCTCGGAAAATTGGGCCTTAATATGAGCCCGCAGCATAGCCATTAGCTCGTGCAGGGGCTGTATAGAGGCGCGGCGCGTACGCCCCTTTGACACTTTCTTTTTATCAAGGCAAGAGATGCATGTCGTCGTTAGTTGACCGTTACGCTTCATTTGGAACTGGTTCAAGGTAAGAGATCTTGAGCATCTCGAGCAACTCCTGGTTCCTTCCATATTGATTCCTATATCTCTTGGAGAGATATAGAAACTTTACTAGACGCTCATTTTGGAGGTATCAGGGATCACTGCCGTCATATAGCGACGAGCTTCAGGCCGTCCTGAAGATCCATCTTAGCCCTGGTCTAGAAACTCCCAGAGCCTTCTTCGCCCTCATAGCTGTCAGGATTGTGTACGATACTAACCTGACGGACTCCCATCATAGGGAATCAATGACCATGGTTTCCTTTGGGCTAATGTTGCTGTCCATATGAATCTTTGTAGTCATTTATATTATAGCATTTTGAACATTTCGATCTCGGGAGGCTGAGTTTTGCCCTGTTTCCCCTGCTGAGGCTCTGGAGTTGCCGGCTTGTTAGATTCATTTCCACCCCTACCAAATTTGTACCAAACGCCTACTCCTATGGCAACCACGGCCAGCGTGCCTACTCCATAGATGTGAACCGACTGTACGGAACTGGTCCCAGAAGAGGCTTCGACTGTAGGCTCTACAGTACCCTCTTGTTGTTTCATTTCTTCCTTCCTCTTCTTCATCAGTGTTGCCAACTTGTGTTCCTGCGCAACCCTTCCAGAAAGTTTTACCGATTTTTGTAATGACTCTCTCTTCTTGCTTTTCTTCACTCATTTATCTTATAGCACCGCCTGAGGCTCTTCCTTAGTGTCCGCCTCATCCTCGCTCTTTTTGCCCATATGTCTCGCGGTATGCCCTGCTACCAAGTAGCCGCTAAACACCTCCCAATGGTGCAGTACACCAGGATACCAAGATCTGCCATAGAGTCTGCTGCTCGTATTCCGCAGAGGCATTGTCGAATACTCGCGCAAGATCTGACATTCTCTTTATTATACGTCTACATTACACCTTCATTTATTCCCTATAGTCGTAGTGGAACTCGTACATGACCATTTTTGACAGGTCCAATATGGCCTGACCTATATACACCGGCTTGTTCATCTTCACCTGCGTCTTACCCATTTCTATCCCCAGGAGCTGCTTGCTAAACCGGTTTCCACCCTTGAAATTTGGCTTCATGAGGAGCTTCGTATACTTGTCCTCGTTGGTGACCAGCTGGATGTTGCGGTGGTTCCTAATGTTTTCCATCGTCTTGCCGAATACCGAGAGGTTCATGAGCTTGTAAAAGTCCTTCTCAAACTCGTTCTTCGCGGCTGTTTTTAAATCAGTGTTGTGATCAATGTATCCCTTGAGCCAGGGTTTCTGATTGTATTGGATGACCCTGTGCACCTTCTTCAATTTAAGCCCATGTTTTATAGCCTCGTGAAGGGCTCTTATGTGGACAACATATTTCCGCTTGTTTTCCAAATTTGGTACTAGTTTCTCGACCTTGTGGACCGTCCTGCGTACCGGTAGGAACGGCAGCTCGTTATGCCTGTCGTGTAGTCTCCCGTGATAGTCGATATCAACTTATGTACCCATGCCTATTGTCCCTAACGGGATTCTCGATTCGCCTTTCGGTAAAGGCTTCAACATTTGACACCCATTTGAAGCCGTCTGTTGACAGGTGCTGGCTCATAGCCCATCCGTATAGGTTGTTGTTATCAAGGTATTGGAGGTAGGATGATTCAACCTCTGGATCGTACTGCTCTCCCATGTACTTATTGTTAGCTTTGGCATAGTGGTGTACAGCCTGGGTTATACCTCCTCGGATACCTTTCTCCAACATCAGGAGCATGTCGGGGTCCGTGAGGAGCTCTAACCTAATACCTGTGTACTTCCATGCCAAAGCCAGGTGCACTGTAAAAGTGTGCGGTATCAAGCTTGTAATTCGTCAAGCACACGTCACGAAACGTTTCAAAAACGTCGACCTATAGCAGTACCTCCATGGTCACCTAGATGTCATGATAGTCACCCATGGTGACGCTATTATCCTCTGGAGTTATACAATTCCATACCTTTTTCGCATAGGTATAGTCATTGTCGCTGATACCCTTCATATTCAGCTTGCTGTAGAACACCTCCTTTGGGGGCAGCTCCGACTCTTCAAATCGCCGCCAATCGTCCATATACTCGTAAGGGTACACGCCCTTTCTCAGCATCAGCCTGAAGACATCATCCTTGTCGATGAACTTTGCCATGGATGGTACGTTTGCCCTTACCTGGTCTTGTCTAATTGCTTCGTGGTATTCGAGTCGCAATTTTTACACCAAAACCTTGCCATGTATTCAGCGTCTATGCCCTGAAATTCTAGACAGGTATCTGTACACTGCTGGCATTTCATGCCGGCGGCGTTTGTTCCAACGAGGTTGCTTGCCAATTTGTCCAGACTTGAGGGCATGAGTCGACAACTGTCGATGAACCGTATCTCTATGGTCTTATACGTCTCGCCATCACCATATCCCATGCCTGCAAGCAGTACCTTGATTTTCACATTAAAACTGATATATTTTTCAGTATTCTCTGCTATGCACCCAATGTTCTGGGTGTCGTACTTCTCGCCCAGTTCTCGGATAAACAGTTGTGCGTCGTACCCGGAGAGATTGTGGAAGATGATGGGTATATGACCGGGTATCTTGTATCTGAGGTTGCAGATCGCGTGCGCTGCACCTCTTTACAACCCCGTATAGTGACAATGGTCCCCGACTTTACGGTTATACTCACAGTCGTTCAACGGCTTCATGCAGATGTGACATTTCGATGCCTCGTCATGTTCCCTTTTCAGGACCTCTGTTAAAGGCAGCATGGGTTGTTGTGGGTATAGGTATTGTATAGCCATTTCACCTCGTCCTCCAGATGGTTAACGAACCTCGTTACACAGTCCTAACCACGGTATACTGTTAGGGGTAAACTTTTAAAATGCGATCTAAAAAAACATTTCTATCGCCGTTTTTCGTTTTTAACATGCGATCTAAAAAAACATTTCTATCGCCCTTTTTCGTTTTTAAACTTTTTAAAATGCGATCTAAAAAAACATTTCTATCGCCGTTTTTCGTTTTTAAACTTTTTAAAATGCGATCTAAAAAACATTTCTATCGCCGTTTTTCGTTTTTAAACTTTTAAAATGCGATCTAAAAAATATTTTATTTTGAAACTCATATACGAATTTAATACAATGTCAAACGATTTTCTTTTTTTTTTAAAACCATACGCATCTAATTAAAATCTCATACGAATTTTTTGTTAAACTAGTACGAATTTAACTCATACGAATTTAATTTAAAACTTATACGAATTTAATTTAAAACTCATACGAATTTTTCTAAACTCATACGAATTTAATTAAAAACTAATACGAATTTTATACGAATTTAGAAAAATTTCATACGAATTTAATTACTGTATGGCAAAAGAAAATTCGTATAGCATATACGAATTTTTTTGATACGAATTGCTACGAATTTTGTAGATGACCCCTTAGCGGATCTGGTGCATCCCCATAGGCGAATGTGCTATAGGTACATCAACCAGACGGTACGTGCTTACTCAGCTTTTTCGTCTTCTTACCCCTGGCATCCTCTACTGGGATGAGCAGGGATTCAAAGTCCTCATACAGTACAGTCCAGATGTAAGCGTACGCGTACGCTCAACTTGCAAAAATAATTGCTTTCATTAAAAAAAACAATAGGATAGCGAGTTCCTTTCAAATTGCGCGAAAATAATTGCTTCGTGTTAAAAACAAAAGCATAGCGAGAAACATTGTTTAAAAACAATACTCTGCGCGAGAATAAATTAAACGCGACGGCCATTGAATTTTAATTTTTTTTAACAACGAAACTAATTATAGTAACGCGATTTTAATCTGATATATTTAAAATCACAAGCTCTTACTTTCAAAATGCGATCTAAAAAACATTTCTATTGCAGTTTTTCGTTTTTAAATTTTTAAAATGCGATCTAAAAAAAAATTTCTATCGCCGTTTTTTGTTTTAAAACTTTTAAAATGCGATCTAAAAAAGCTTTTCTATAGCTGTTTTTCGTTTTAAACATTTAAAATGCGATCTAAAAAAACATTTCTATCGCCGTTTTTCGTTTTTAAACTTTTAAAATGCATTCTAAAAAACATTTCTATCGCCGTTTTTCGTTTTTAAACTTTTAAAATGCGATCTAAAAAAACATTTCTATCGCCGTTTTTCGTTTTAAAACTTTTAAAATGCGATCTAAAAAAAAAATTTCTATCGCCGTTTTTCGTTTTAAAACTTTTAAAATGCGATCTAAAAAAAAAATTTCTATCGCCGTTTTTCGTTTTAAAACTTTTAAAATGCGATCTAAAAAAAATATCTATCGCCGATTTCCGTTTTAAAACTTTTATAATGCGATCTAAAATTACATTTCTATCGCCGTTTTTCGTTTTAAAACTTTTAAAATGCGATCTAAAAAAACATTTCTATCGCCGTTTTTCGTTTTAAAACTTTTAAAATGCGATCTAAAAAAACATTTCTATCGCCGTTTTTCGTTTTTAAACTTTTAAAATGCGATCTAAAAAAAAAATTTCTATCGCCGTTTTCCGTTTTAAAACTTTTAAAATGCGATCTAAAAAAAAAATTTCTATCGCCGTTTTTCGTTTTAAAACTTTTAAAATGCGATCTAAAAAAAAATATCTATCGCCGATTTCCGTTTTAAAACTTTTATAATGCGATCTAAAAAAACATTTCTATCGCCGTTTTTCGTTTTTAAAGTTTTAAAATGCAATCTAAAAAAATTTTCAATCTTTGTTAAAATAAAATGATTTCTATCGCGTAAAGGCTTTATTTAACCCGCGCAACCAACAATGCCTTCTCGCTAGTCTATTTAGTTTCCACGCAAAACCTTTGTTTAATAAAAATATTAAACAATGGCTCTTCGTGTCACATTGATAGAGTTGATAACATTTGCAATTATGCTATTGGGAATAGTTATGTTAACACTATTTAACAATAGTTACGCGCAGTTATAATAAGCTATTTTTTCCTCAATAATCTTTTGTTTATTACGCGCAAGTTAATGACTTACAAGACTCGCAAGATAATTAATAAGAACAAAAGACAAACAACTACCGCCTCCGAGAAAAAGGTGTGAAACTTGAGCGTACGCGTACGCTTACATCTGGACTGTACTGTATATGCAGAAGGGTACTTTGAATTGTTGTTGGCCATATTTTTCAGGCGCTTGTTGGCATCGTGATTTTAACGGCCTCATGGTCCTTGCAGTAGCCATGGTGCTTGTCCCTCGGTTCAACTGTAGGAAAGGCTTGTAGGCAGTTCAGGCAAAAGTGCATTTTTGCCGTATTTTTCGAGGTCTCAATACCTAGGAGTCGCGATAGGCTTTTGACGGCTGTGTAGTGGGTCTTTTTGTCATCTGTTATTAGCAGCAGGTTCACCTGCTTGCTACGTCCGTTGTGATGCGATCGCATCAGGCTATTAATCTTCTTTCCCGTCACATACAGGACATTCACCGCAATGCCCAGGTTATTATTCTCATGTATATGCTCTTGGTGCTTGCAGGGAACTCTATACCTTCCCAATTATAGAGGTTTGCGTAGGGTCTCAGCCTAGTGATTCTCTGTAGATCCCTTTCAATCTCGGTATTGGGCAGATGCTATAACAGCCCACCTGAAACACTCATCATCCTCGCTTTTTGGGTTAATAATTGCCCTTTTCGAAGCTATTCATTTAGGTGCCTTCATATACGACGAACCCCTTGTTAGCCTCAATTTGTGAAAGTCTACGTCAAGGTATAGGATTCGACTAATCGTAAAGCCACTTTTAGGTAGCGCTGGATGCTCCACATGTGTTTTGATTTGTGCAAATATCCTGTCCAGCACATCGTCTACGTTGGTACCCTGGAATACTGAGGCGATATTGCTATTGAAGGCCTTCTTCACCTCAATGTACTCATCGTTGACCTCCGAGTTTGTTTTCCTCTTCCACCTGATCCAGAGGGACAGCTGTACCTTCGCTGATGCCATATCTTCTACCTGCCCCTGAATCAAGGTTTTTAACTTTGGTCGCACCATCCCTATATACCCGTTGACGTCGGCTCTCCTATACCAGGAATGCGAAAACTTCGAAAGGTCCTGTGGAGAGCATGCTTATGTTCCTGAGGCGTAAAATCTTGCCCCGGCCGATCATATAGATTTTGGATATCTTCTATATAGTCTTCCTCAGCCTCCTGTTCGACTTCGTCATGAAGTGTAGGTGTCGCGCTGGCTACCCTGTTATAGAGTTCCATCACCCTATGTTTAAAGCCTGTATAGTTTCTCTTGACCCCCTCTTTTATAGGCTTTGGAACAGCGTCCACAAGCCAATTATACCACCCTTTCATCTTATCCCCTACAACCGAACGATTTTTTGACAGTTCCTGTTTCTCGAAGAGATCCATCTCAGATGGGGGCAATACCCAGTTGTGCCATTAGTTGTTAGATGGGCCTTCGCCATCTCCTGTCTCTCAAAGATATCCATATCCCCCAATGTTATAGGTTTAGCTGGTCGTTTAGGTGGCCTCCAAGCGTAATGTGGTACATTCTCCAATGTTACAGGTTTAGCTGGTTGTTTAGGTGGCCTCCAAGCGTAATGTGGTACATTCTCCAATAAAGAAATCAATTCGGCCTTGCATAGCTTGTAATACCCCATAAGTTCACAGCTTTTCGCGATATCACGTAATTGTTTCACAGTGCGTGTGTTCATTTCTTTATTGTATAGAGTTTTTTGTTTTGCCAGAGGATTTCATAATGGTCAAAAACACTAACGCAGTTGTTCACGTCTTGACTGCACATGCGTTGATTAGCATTCTATAAGGGAATTCCCCCTGCAGTATGCGCTAGAACTTTTACTCATTTGCAGCAGTGATGACGTCACTGCACTCTATAGGGACTTTACCTTGCATGACGAGGTATATTAGGGACTTTACCTTACTAAGCATGGTACTGGATTTGTTGTGGTTAGCTGTGACGTATGTGCGTGCATGACTGCGCTAGAACATACATTTCCCTATCTCTGCCTTATTATCCACGAGAAGTTTTTACTGATCACTTTTTAAAACATCCTTTCAGTACAAAAATGTCTAAAATCTATAGACCTGTTCAATCTTAGACCTGTTGGTTTACCTTCTTTAGTCGGTGTTAAAAGCTCCTGTATTAACTATTCTCGTCTCCAGAGCTCTTCGAGATTTATTTCAAGAACTCTGGGGTCGAGAATGTGTATCAGCTACATATCTGAGATTTCTCCACAGACAAAAGGCCTCGTACGCCCTTGTACGGTATTGCGTTCATTATTCTCCCATTATTATCTTTTGTTAAGCACCCAAAGAGTATTCCTTTAATCATGGACCAGATTATCTTTGTAAGTTTGTTGGGAAGGGATTGTTAGGGAGTGGAGTGTCTGGTTTTCGTTATATACTTCGTGAAATATTACACAACCCCCATGAATAATGGTGGAACACGTGCAAACCATGCGTGCCAAAAATCAGCAAAAAAAATTTTTTTTACATTTATCATCAAATAAATGTACCTGCAGTTCATTTTTTTTCCAAATTATGCTATATTGACCACCCACCCTGTTGAACTTAACAGCCTCAAGCTACTAGCAGCTAGCTAGCGTACAGAGGTAATATTTCGCTCATAGGTAAAAATTCGCCATGAAGAAATTAATTCCATTCGCGTCACTGTGAGGTGTTTAAACTCACTTTCATTGATGTACGCCTCTCAAGTCTTGCAAAGTGATTAAAGTCATACAAGACTGGAATTATTAAATGTTTTGTCCACCGGAGACGGTGGGTTAAAAATATCAACATATTTCAGTTCACTGTCATAGGAGCGAAGCAGAATGTTTTTAAATGCAGTACCACTTTAATATAAATGTGCACGTATATACTTGAACTAAAGGTACTTACTAAAACAGGAAACGACTGAAAACGACCATAAACGACCAGGAAACAAGCAGAAAGGAGCAGTAAACGAGCGGAAAACCATCAAAAAGCCCAAAATACAACCAAAACACAAGAGCAAATCGCTATATGACAGGCGAAAGAGATTACCAAAATGCTTGATTATGCGCCAAGTTTCATTCATTTTTTGTTTTTTTCTGGGCAGCCATTGCATTGATGTGTTACTTAACCGAAGTTTTTTTTGCTCAAGGGACCTGCGCGGCAGAGAAAAATTTGAAAAGAATGAATGGTGACATGAATGAAATTTTTGTTTCACGACACATAAGCGTACAAGAGCCCTGGTGACGAGCTTGTATGATATCTTCAACATTCCTGCCTTATTACCGGTTTAAGTAGACAACTAAAAATGACATGGATCATGTATAACTATTTCATATTGAACAAAAACTTACAAATTTAGAAGTTTCTTCATTTTTAAATGTCTAGACGTTTAGATGTTTTTCTTTCTTTTTTCTTCCACACGAAACTTTTTTCGCAAAGTCATGAGAAAATCGTGCAGTTAGTTACATGAAAACGAAACTTTCGGCCTAATTTAAAACGACCTGGGGGTTTTGAAGATATTATCTGTTAAAATAAATATTGCAGAGTAAAGCGCTAATTTACTCTGGTGAGTCCTCCGTGGGTCACAGAGAGCAAACACAGGTTTTATTATTTGTTAACTGCTGAAATTTGTTTCACTATGTTATAGGAACAGTGGTGCATATGTTAGATATATTAGTATAAATAATACTGCCACATTATCTTCCCAATTGCTGCAAATGTGATGGATCGATTGGGACTAGAACCCACTACCTCTCGCTTGCCGGGCGATTGCTCTACCATGGCCATGGGTGGATTATTTTTGGTTTCTTTTGGCTTTAAATTTCAATATTTTCTTAAACCAATCCAATTTGAGAGTTCAAAATTCTCAAAACCAGGGTGAAGCCAGTTTGAAGCCACTAGCATAAGTTCCAGAATTCTTAAAGCCCAAAGAAACCAATTTGAAGCCACATTTAGAAACCCTTGAAAATTCTTAAAACCATAAGAATCCACCTTGAAGCCAGTTCATACATTTTTCAATCTTTTGAAGTCAGAAGAATCTAATTTGAAGCCAGTTTTATATTTTCAGAAATTATAAAATTATAAAGCCAGAAATGAACCACATTGAAGCTACATCATTTTTTTCATATCTGGCTTCAATGTGGATAAACCGGTTTGAAACCATATAATCCACATTTGAAGCCAGAACGCATTACCAGGGCACTGTTGAAATTTTTCTTAACAGAACCCACTATTTGTTCTATATTTCTTTCATATTTTTCTTTTATATACTTTATATATAACTGCAACATATTTCGACTGTCTTCTCGTTCTTATATTTCTTTAATATTTAGTGTCATCTAAATCCAAACTATGTCTGATATGGACAACAAAATGAAATGTTTAATCAAAACATCAAACTGTCAAGGGTACGAATATACAGACATAAAGGTTCCTGAGCCTGGAGATGGTGAACTATTAGTCAAAGTTATAGCTGTTTCAATGTGTGGTTCTGATATTGCCTTGTACAACTGGGACAAAGGTATAATAATAAATACACTACATGCAGTAGATATGTTTTGCTTTCATTCTTTGATAGCATAATTCTTCAAGATTTATATTTAGCTACTTTTTTCTGTTTTAAATAAAAACGTAAACGATTTTGGCATTTCTGAATTTTATATGTGTGGGATTACTACTTAACTGGAACATTACAAACTTTATAATTTGAATAAATTTTGGAAAAATCCACTTACGAAGCACAAAAATGAAAAAATTAGGTTGTTTTAGATGTTTTGCTGATAAAAATAAAAAGGAAGCGTCATTTGAATTTTAATGGCATCACAAACCCATTCACAAAAAAATTTTTAGGACCTTGTTTTTATGTTGCCTCTATTGCGTAGAGCTTAAAGTGCAGATCAAGAAAATGTATATGATCATGTGCTTTTGATGAATGGTTAATGAGATATAAGGGTTTAAAATTTTGCTGACATCAGCAAGACCTGCCAAATTTTTTTTTAGAAATTTGGTATACCTGTTGCCTTCATTGTATAGGTTTTAAAATGCTGCACAAGAAAATGTATAGGATCATGTATCTTTGACAAACAGTTGCAGAGATATTGGGGTTTAAAGGTTTTTTGATGACGTCATCAACCTATTCATTCCGAAACGGATTCGAAGACCAAGGTTTGGGAAACTTACCCAAATCGGTCTCAGGTGGTCCCTAGTTACCCTTGCGATAAAAAATGACTGACGGTACCACCTTGTTTCCAAGTTATTTGACCTCAAATTTGAAGTGCACTGTAATGGCTTCATTAATTTAAATTAAGATATTGACATTAAAGTAGTGATATTGACGTCACATTGTTACGTCAGAAAGATTACCAAAGTTTTTCAGTGACATCAGAAGAAAATGAACAAGTCCAATTTGCCTAGACACACACACTCCCTGTATTATTATAGAGAATAAGTTTTTAATATCAACAACAAGGATCCAGTTACATTATGATGCTGTAAATTATATCAACCACAAAAAAATTTCTGCAAAAGTTTGATAGCATCCGCTTTTTCTTTTAGTGTTTTTGAAATCTGAGGAAACAAACATATTTCTTTTGGGATTGTTGTGAACTAACTGAAACTTCCTTTTTCTTTTTTCTTCTTTGACAGGGAATGTCTTCAGTGCCTATGTATTTAAATGTCAACTCTGCAAGACATTCTTAAGGGGATAACGACATTAGTGACATGATTTAAGATAAGTAATAATTTTTGTTCTATGACTCTAGAATAGGTATAAAACAGTTACTTACTAATATTTTTACATGCCATGTCAAAGAATGCTATCTATTTTATTCTTTATTTTTAAAGTAATTAAAGCATTGTCAAACAAATCAGCGTTTTTAACAGGAACACTCCGACATCAATGTTACACAATACAAAAGCTATTGATAATATAGGAAGATAACTGCAGCAGAGAGAAGTAAACTTTCAAATTTTGGTTTGCAACAAAACTTTTTTACATTCTTGATGTTGTACAATTAGTCAGAAACTGTAAGATATATATTTGATATGATATGATTGATTGTAATCTTAATTTTTTAGAGCTATTATTGGTAGCTTAAATTTTTGAAACTAAATTGATTTATTTCTTTAAAGGTATGTCACTTGGTGTGCTACTACATATTTTCAACCAGAAATTACGCTTCAATGCATGTACCATGTGCTATAATAAGAAAAACCTAAATATATATGATTGATTTGTGTATATATTGATTTAGATTTTTTTATAAGGAAGAAAGTCTCTTCATACCTATGAGATTTGTAATATCTTTTGCACATCCAAGGCCAAAATTCCAGACTTTCCAATAAAGGAGGCTAAGTTAATATTTCTACATTGGTAATGGATTTTAGCCAACCTTTTCCAAAATTTGCAAAACAGATGTCTCCAGCATTATTTTTCACAAAGAAATTCTCATAAATTCATGTAAGTAAATTTTTCCTTTAATTTTACATTATATATTGAAAATTAAATGGAGCTAAAGTGCAAGTTTGGCTCATGTTAATTGTGGTGACAGAAGCACAGTTCTTAAGCACTTGTGATTAGTATTAAGTTTACCTTGGTCATTGAGGATGTCTGGTAGAGCCTTGCACTGTGGTGGTGGTTTCTACCTATAGACCTGATCCTAAAGGTTGCCAGGGATATTAGTTTCACTTGCCTGCAAAGGAGCTGGACCCTACTCAGGTTATGATTATTAATGGTTGCATATAAAACCCAAGCACCTCACACTGAACAAGTTCTTCAGACGGTACCTTAAGCTTAAAGTCACCACCCTTCCACCCTTTTTTACATATTGAATTTATTTCACCTTTTTTTCTCTTTTTTTTATGTCATCAATACGTCTATGAATTGTGGATATGAGATACCAAGTCAATTTATCACTGTGGTGCAATGGAATGCGGGCATCTCTGAAATATCATCGACGTCTCTGGGCATGTATACATGTGTTCACTATATTTTCCGTTCTAGTTGTGCACTTGGAAACAAACTTGACGCTTATTGAGGTGCGCCTGAAGCTCAGGGCATCTCAATCAGCAGCACTTGAATATGAAACATGCGTCTGATGCTCAGGGCATGTTGATGCACCTGACGCTCAGGGCATCTCTCATACACCTGACGCTCAGGGTATGAATTAAAACACTAGTAATTAGCATGTGTCTGACACTCAGGGCATGTTGATGCGCCAGATGATCAGCGCATCTCCCATACACCTGACGCTCAGGGTATGAATAAAAACACCAGTAATTAGCATGGTCCTGATGCTCAGGACATGCCAATGCACCTGACGCTCAAAGCATCTGTACTGTAATCATCACTTAAATATAAAACATGCACCTGACGCTCATGGCATGTTGATGCGACTTACGCTCAGACCATCTCTCATACACCTGACGCTCAGGGTATGAATAAAAACACTAGTAATTAGCATGTGCCTGACGCTCAGCGCATCTCAATTCTTTCATACACTTGACGCTCAGGGTATGAATGAAAACACCATAATTAGCATGTGCCTGAAGCTCAGAACATGTTGATGCACCTGATGCTCAGGGCATCTCATCTGTCTCAGGGCATAAAGACGCCTAAAATGCATATCCTAACGCTCAGGATATGCATTATATGTTTGTGCATGTGACAAAGAACGAAGAACGAAGGAGGCACCTGCATTCCTACCCATTCCCCAAAAAATTTCTACAAATAGTCCAACGCACACTGAACATGTTGTATCTACTCATTTCAATTGAAATACATTATTTTCTATCAGTTTTGTGTTATTATTCTGGAACCCAAGGCAATTAAGGAAAGTAAATCAGTCTTGACTTGTTGTTATCTTGGTTGTGGCCACCAGTTATTTTAACACATCATCATCATCATTCATCATTCTCGGCTCAATGTCCGTTTTCCATGCTAGCATGGATTGGACGGGGTATAATAATGACCCTCTTCCAATCTGATCTAGACTGTGTTAGATCTAAACTCAACTTCCTCTCTATCAAGTCTGTCCTTATAACCTCCTTCCAAGTCTTTCTCGGTCTGCCTCTGGGCTTTGCCCCAGGAACTATCAAGTCTCTACACTTTCTTACCCAATTATCCTCCTCCATTCTTTCAAGTGCCCCAGCCAATTCAATCTTCTTATCTGGATACTTCTACGGATACTTAACCTGCTTCTTAGCTCATCTGAACTCTTTCTGTCTCTCAGAGTGGCGTTACACATCCACCTAACCATTCTCATATCATTCCTTTCTAAACGGTCAAGATCTTCCTGCTTCACTGCTCATGTCTCACTACCGTGCAACATAACACTTCTTACACAGGCCTCATACAACCTACCTTTTACCTCAATTGACAAGACTCTGCTAGTCAACAAAGGAAGTAACTATCTGAACGTTTTCCAAGCAGAACCTATCCTGCAAGTAACACTTCTTCCAACACCTCCTTCACTGCCCAACATATCATCTAAGTAACAGAAGTTCTCAACTATCCCTAAGGAGCCACTGTTGTACATCATTAAAGCTGGAAATACTTAATTCTCTATAATCTCACCTTTGCAACGCTTGCATACAAACTAAATGTCAGCTCTTAACCTTCCACCAATACTACTGCACTTCTTATGTACCCAATGCTTGCAAGTCTGACAAAAAATTGCGTTACTACCAACCCCTTTCATGCAAACTCCACAAGGCCACTTTCCAACTACAAGGTCACACTAATCATGACCTTAGACTTTGCTGTGTTTTCCCTTAGCCCTTTCTCTTCTAGTCCTTTCTTCCTCTTCTCAAACTTTTCAACTAATTCTTCCATCGATTCTGGTATGAGAACCAAATCATCTGCATACAATAACTCCCATGGACAACCTGTTCTGAACTCCATCGACAGCGCTTCTAAGACTAGAACAAATAACAAAGGACTAAGTACAGAACCCTGATGTACACCAACATTTACACTAAATTCATCACTAAGTGAATCGTTAATCCTGACACGACTTCTAGCATTGCTGTACATAGACTGTACCATCGTAACTAGCCACTCATCCACACCTAATTTCCTCATAGCCCACCAAATGACTTTACGTGGCACTCTATCAAAAGCTTTCCCTAAATCTACAAAGGCAAAATAGAGATTTTTTCTCTTTCTTAAATACTTTTCCTGAAGCTGTCTGAGTAAAAATATGGCATCTGTAGTGCCACACCCTGGAACAAAACCAAATTGCATCTTATCTATATCAATTCTTTCTCTAAGTAACTTATCAACCACTCTTTCAATAACTTTCATTACTTGATCAACCAACTTCAAACCTCTATAGTTACCCCTTTCTAATGCATCACCCTTGCCCTTGAAACAATTCACTATTACACTCGACTGCCTCTCACTCGGAATAGCACCATCCTCTATAATCTGGTTAGCAAGACTTGTAATAAGCTCAACTCCAATAAATTCAGATGCTTTTACCATCTCTGCAACAATACCTGATAATCCTGCAGCTTTGCAAATTTTCAATTTCCTAATAGCCTCCACTACCCTTTCTGTCTTGATCTGCATAGCTGGCCCTTCTACAACATCATCATCAGACAAATTATCCTCATCCCAATTAAACTCAGTGTTAAGCAACCTCTGATAATAATTCTTTCAAGCTACCCTTTTCTCCTCCTGTGCTAGCCAAAACACCTTCATCATTACGTATATACTTCTCACCTACAACATCTTGATTAGTTTTCTTCATCTGCTTTGCTATCTTGAATATCTCATTGCGCTGGTCTTCCCTTCCAACACATTGCAAATCTGTTTCTCTCTGCTTCTGATTTTGCCTTATACACTGCTGTACGAGCACGACGCTTAGCTTCTAAGTAAATATTTTTACTACCACCTGACTTCCACTCTTTCCAAAGTTTCCTCTTTTCCTTTATACACTGGTCACTGGCCAACACGTCTTATTAAATGAGTTGTATCTCTCTCTAAGATATGATTTTAATCTGACAAATGCTGAAGAACTTTTAAAACAACTAAGGAAAAGCGACTGATGGCATTTTAGATGGAGCTAAGTTTAATTTAAGTGCAGACACTATCATGGACAGAAACATTCTGGAATGAGCATTCATTATCCTTTTTATCCATTTTATCAATGAATTATTAAATTATAAAAGTTAAATTATTAAAGATTATCTTGTTACATTTTTATTTAGTTGGAAGATCAATTGCTTCACTACCATTTATTCCAGGTCATGAATGTGTTGGAGAAGTAAGAGAAACTATAATACGCAATCACATAGTCAGATTTATAATAGGAAATATAATATGCCTTTTTGGTTTTAATGAGTGATTCACAAGATAATTATTCTTTATTTTACAATAACTGCTGTTCTAAGAAAACATGTTTAATCTGTTTTATCACGTATTGACCAAAAGATAAGGCCTTTACAACCAGGTCAACTGATTTAAGGACAAAACATTTCGAAACTTGAAAAAATGTTCCTAATGCACATTACAGTACAGCACAGCATAGTTATTCTTTATTTCTGTTGTGAAAAAGTTGGAACAAAAATAAAAGCTTAACCTTTTTTTCTTTCCAACAAAAAAAAGAAGATTTTAAATCAATCAAATTAGGTTAAATTTAACAAAATGTTAGCCATTTTTTCATTTACATTTCTGGGGGTTGTGGAAATGAGAACAAATTTCCTTGACATTTTTTTTTATGTTTATGGAAAAAAGGTATATAAGTCTTTAAATCTCATTACGACCATTTTTTATATAATGATATTCTCACTTGTCCCATTCTATGATTTTATTTTTTCGTGTAGATTGTGCATACAGGATCTAATTGCACATCAGAATTTGTTGTTGGTGCGAGAGTGTGTTGTGAAAACCATATTTACTGTGGAATGTGCTACCAGTGTCAAAACGGTATGCTATGATTTTTTCTTATTGTAATAGTATAGTAATAGCAAAAGTAATAATAATTAATTATGGTAATGCTTTGCAGTTGATGAAATGGTTCTAGAGTGAAATTAATAAAAAGTGCTAAATCTTAATTCAACTTATACATTAGGATATTTTGACCAGTGATGTCAAAATTGTTTTGAATTGCTGTAATCTGTTGGTTAAGATAAAAATAAGGATGGATTCGTAAAAAGCATGGTGTAGGCAGTTTTTACAGTGATGGTTCACTATATTTTACGGCATAGCTTGTACTATTGAGAAAACTCTGCTCTGTCGTGAAAGCATGTAGGGCCAAAATAAGAATGCAAAAAATCGAAATTGTTGATCTGTGTAAAAAAATCAAATTTTGTGACGTAAAATTAAACAACTTATACTTTAGAGCTGTATGAGTTATTGAGTGAATGACTATTTTTAGTTTTTCCCACACATCGATTTGCCTTGTCCCTGAATTAAATGATGACAAATACTTATGCATATTTTTGCATGCCATTCAGATTAATTTGATTTGTTTAATTGATCTGCATTATAAAAGTAACATAAAGCAATACCTAAAGCCATGTATATTTATTTTTTGATTTAGATCAAAAGCACATATGCCAAAATATGAGTCAGTACGGTCATGGCAAAGGGACCATGCATGGTGGTGAGTTTCATTTGTAATAGAACTGAATAGATTTCACTCTGATTACATGTTTGCATAAATTGTGAAAGGGGAGAAATGTTTTGTGGTTCAGTTGTGTGGAAATATTTTCTGGTACAGTTGTTTGGTAACATTTTGTGGTGCAGTTGTGTGGAGATATGTAACATGAGATTTTAGTTGTTTACATTGCATTATATAAAAGCATTTTTATAAAAGTATTTTAGCATGTAACTCATTCTAGCATTTGTTTTAGGCTTCTCACAGTTTTCAATTATCCCAGCAAAATGTGCATACATCTTGAAGACTGTTCTCAACTCAGAGTTAGCTTGTTTGTTAGAGCGTAAGTATACTATCACATTTTCAAAGTAATACCTTTCGCAAAAATTTTTCATTTTTGCTATTCATGAACATAGCATAAAGCCACTTCCATCCCCCATTTATTTTCCATTCTCCCCTTAGTTTGGCTATCCCCAAGTTTTAGATTGCATCTCTCTAGTCACATGCCAATTTTCATACCATGACAAATCTAATATGGAATGAGGAAAAAATGAAAAGCTTACAAATGTCGATTAAACTCAAAAATTATCTAAACAAAATTTGTACAGTAACCTATACTTGGAAATAAAAAATCTTCACTTAATTTTAAAACTATTTTCAAGTTTGCATCTCCCATCATCCCATCGACTCCTTCCTATAAATTTTCAAACATTTCCTGTCCTCCCAGTAAGGGTAAATTTGAAACGATTCAATCCACAGATAGTCTTGTGAAGTTTGCACTATGGCGAAATTAAGATCCTGTGAAATTCGATGTTTTTTTAAGAGTTTCTTAATAAAATTGGGGCTTTGATTTCAAGTAATTTTTCGAAACAACAGATTCCTTAGTAAAAAAAAGCACTTTAAATTGACTATTACTATGCTAGGATGAAACCTCAGGCTGTTACTAATAAATAATAGTTCATTTCTAAAAATTAGTTCTCGCCGAATATATAAAAATAGCAGTTCGCGAATTCTAAAAATAGCCTACTTTTCATAGGCAAAATGGAAAATATAAATTCTTAATCTATTAAGCTGCATTCACATTTAAGTAAATTACGATGAAGTTCATCCATTCTCACCTTTTTAAAGGTTCGTAAGCTTACGCTACGTAAAAAATACTTAAATTTCAGCACATCCTTGCAGAGTCTTACAACCTATCAAGGCGTTAAGTACGATTTTTAAAAAAACAAAAAGTTTTGTTCTTTTGAAAACATAAGACAGTAAAATGAAGAAGTGTTGTGCAATAGCATTCGAACTGGTGAAATCGTTTGAAAATGAGTTCAGTGATAGAGAAAAGTCAAAAAAAATTCCACATGGTGTCAAAACAAGATATTGTTCTTCAACAAAGAAGAACTTGTGGTGAATGTTCAGGGCTATCCTGTACTTTTTAATGAAAAGCATGAGGAGTTTCATCGTAAAAAAGGAAATCGGGTACCTCGTCACAAGCTGTTTTTAAAGTGAAAATTTGAAATTCATTCAATGGATTAGCGAGTTTATCAAACCGAGAAAATCCAACATCATGGAGAATGACCTAGATATGTAAGTGGTCCCCTTGATAAACCATCAGTACACGAAGAAAGAATTTCTGATAGTATCTCTAAAAGTAAACCCAAAAGGAAGGTGCCTGAAGTGGAAGAGAAAGAGATAAAAGTTCTACATTCTATCTCTCAAGATGTTCAGAATAGTGATGAATTTGACCGATTTGAAGAATTCGTTGTAAGTAAGCTCAGGAAGCTAAGTAAAGTTATATCTGAAGAAACTGTAGATTTTGTTGAAACAAGCATCACACACGTTATTCAATTCCTCCTACACAAAATTCCAATCAGAGCAATAGTTCTTATACTAATTTGTTGAACTCATAAACATTGTTTTTCAAAAAAGTAAAAATAAAAAAATACAAGTTATAATCTTAAAACATTGTATTATTTTACTCTTCTCCTGTCTTTCTAATATTGCTAACCTGTCACGGAAAAGCACAATTTGTAGGTTGGTAGCTTCCCAGATTTCTTGCATTTCTGTCACTGTATTGGTGCCCCTCGAATTATGTATGCTTTTAATCCCTGTGAGTGCGTTATTTTCACTGTTCTTTCTCCGTATCGCAAGTGTCACAATCTACAAAAACAGTTGGAGTATAAGAAGCATTATCTGATTGTATCAAATAATTGTGCAACTCTACAGTTGCGAATATAATTTTCTCCACACTTCCTGACTTTATTTCAATTCGCTTTTAAAATATTCGCCAACGAGACACTAAAATTCCAAAGGTGTTTTCGATTACTGTATTTTCTCCAATAAACGCCCCTCTCCATTGCGTGAGTAAAACTGTGAGTCCACGACACGGAAATCACGGGTCACTTTTTTATGACGTGGCGTTACGCTAAAGTTTACCAAGTTAAAAAAAACGCAAATCAGGGGGTTACTATATAATCATTTAATTCTTCTTTCTTATTACCTTATAAAATAAAACTCTATTTTACGAAAACTTTATTTTATTGAAACTAATTTTTTTTTTTAAACGTTTTTATTTTTTTGTTTTTATTTTAAAAGCCCCATGGAGACGTTATAAATATAATAATTTATTTTTACCCCCGGATTAATGTCCACGCCGTATCTAACGGAAACAAGTTGTTTATCAACTGAAAAAAGAAAAGCGGAGCGAAGAAGGTTGTCTGTTTTTCAAAGTAATCCTGGAAAAAGTTATTTCAAACATTGTTTACTCATCATGAGGTTAGATTAAAGCTTATATTTGTTTTTCTATATTTTCCATTTTTGTGTTCTGGGACCGAGGTTGCTTCCTTTTATAGAAATTCTATCGGATTCGAATATGAATGTAATTGGAATCTGAAATGTAAAAAACAAACTATTGTGTTGTTGTCAAACGAAGTTGGTGTTGTAGTTAGAAATGTTTCTAACGTACGATGATTTAACATCACAAAGAGAACTGATTGGAAATGTTTCAGGCAATTGTATGCATCTTCAATTCGTTCTCTTTGGGATGAAACGAAGTTTAATATTCATAGTAAAAAACTGATTGGAGTTTTATTAGGAGAACGCTAGCAAGCTACCTACTGAGAAGTAAAAGAAAAGCAGGTTCGTTCTTTAGATTATTTAGTAGAGAAATGAACTTGGGTGTATAACGAGTTTCTAGTCTTTCAAAGCTAAATTTTCCTTAAATATTAAGTTTGTTGTTGTGTCTTGAGCCGGAAAATATTTTCTTTAAGCACTTATTGTGTAAGTACATACTCTGAAAAATGAGTCAGAAGTTTAGAATATCCTAAAAGTATGTCTAAGCTTAATAGTTTGTTTTAAATATGAAGATTTGTATGACGCACAAAATTGATTAGAAGTTTACTTTTTTTATCGTATATTCAAACGAACTGAACTTATTTTGTCCAAGCAATGGGCCGTTACATGTAGTAGAATTGACATTAGCTAGCCATAGTAACTTATAGCATGCTTTTTTTTATTAAGGCATTATATGTTTTCAGGCCATAGTCATGTTAAGAAAATATTGAGAAAAATGAGGATAGCATTTGTCAAAGAGGTTTAGAACATCGAGGCTGAAACTAACACACACTATTCTTATAAAAACAGCGTGCATATCCTAAAAAAGAATTTACATAAACTGTAAAAAGTAATTTTCCCGTTGTTGCTGTTTTTAAGACTACAGATTGTGTGATTCAGTGTTGATGTCGTTATAAAAAACTTAAACCTAAAACCTAACCTTAAATCAATATTTACATCTGTTACGTTGCCGTTTGAAATATATTCGATTCTTAAATTCGAAAACGCTGCATTGTTATCTCCTTTGATTTTATGCGTGATTTTCTTGGTTATCAGTTTGGTTTTGTATGAATCTCTCATTAAACCGAAGTAAGGGATACCAAATAAAAACACAGAACTCAGTAATTTGAATTTTCAAAACTCACATTTCAACCTCGATCCCAGGGCTTTTCACTCTTTTTTTTCGCCCCGTTAAAAAAGAGGCAAAGAGCCGAGGTTGGATTGTAAGTTTTAAAAATTCAAATTATCATATGTTATCATATGTTTTGTTTGGTATCCCTTACATGCATTTGGAGACATTCAGTGGATTCTTCCACGGGACTTCGGCTAGTTTATACATTAATTCCCTTGTGTGAGTAAAACTGTGAGTCCACGACACGCAAAGTACGGGTCACTTTCTAACGACGTGTCGTTACGCTAAAATTAACCAAGTTAAAAAAACGCAAATCAGGGGTTACTGTTTAAACATTTAATTCTCTTCTCTTATTACTTTAAAAAATAAAACTCTGTTTTTTATCTTAATAAAACTATTTCTATTTTTTTTGTAAACGTTTGTATTTGTTATTTTATTTTAAAAGTCCCACGGGGTCGTTATAGATAGAATAATTTAATTTTACCCCCAGTTTGCAATGTGCGCACCGTATCTCACAAAAACAATTTGTTTATCAACTGAAAAAGAAAACCGAAGCGAAGAAGGTTGTCCGTTTTTTAAAGTAATCCTGAAAAAAGTTATTTCAAACAAGACATGCCAATGCTTACTCATCATAAGGTTAGCTTAAAGCTCATTTTTGTGTTCTGGGACCGAGGTTGCTTCCTTTTATAGAAAATCTATCGAATTCGAATATGAATATAATTCGAATCTGAAGTGTAAAAAAACAAACTGTTGTTGTCGAACGAATTTGTTGTTGTTAGTTAGAAATATTTCTAACGAAGGATGATTTAACATCACAAAAAGAATTGATTGGAAAGGAGCAACTATAGAGTACCCCCCGTAAAAAAATTAAAACTATGTAACTCAGCAACGCAACAACGCACCTACTCAGCAATACAGCAATGTAGATGCTCAGCTACGCAGCAACGCATCTACTCAGCAATACAGCAACGTAGATGCTCAGCTACGCAGCAACGCAGCTACTCAGCAATACAGCAACGTAGATGCTCCGCTACGCAGCAACGCAGCTACTCAGAAAAATAGTTGAAAATGGTTTTAGATAGTTCAGAGGGATCTGAGCAAAAGCTTCGTTTTTAAAATTAAACCAGAAATATTAAATGAATAAGGAAACTATTTAAAGAACGAAAAATTTGTCATTACAAATGTATACACTAAGAGGCTAAACTATAGAATCATGGCGCCGTAGATTAGTGGTTATAGCTCTCGTACTCTGTGCGGGAGACCGGGGTTCGATTCCTCTTGACGGCAACATGGGCGAGTGAATGTTACCATAGCCCCGGGTTAACCCAAGCCATGTGAGGGAAATTGGGAAGATGGCACACTGTGTGGGCCGTTGGATGTTGCCGGGAGTTGTCTAGTAGAGCGCGGGCCCTAATTGGGTCTGCGTCGCTCAAAATGAGCATTAAATACTCTAGGACTCTCCATCTAAGCCATGGCCCCTCCTGGAAATAATAGACAGGGTATATCCCTCGATATTTGTGAGGCTAGCCATGTAAAATATGCACATCTATCTATCTATCTATGAAAGTGAAGTCGTTATATTGCGAAATGTTTAGTGTAACAAACCAACTTGGTATGTTTGTTGATATTTTACTTCAGTTTTACTGACCAACTGTGTGTTAATCTAGAAATAGTGAGCTTTGCGTAGCTGCGTGCGTAGCTGCGTGCGTAGCTGCGTGCGTAGCTGCGTTGCTGCCACTATATTTGTTAGTTTATTTTTTTTATTATTGCGTTGCTGCGTTGCAGAGTTTTATAGTCTCAATTTTTTTACGGGGGTATTCTATAGTTTAGCCATTGGAAATGTATTAGACAATTTTAGCTATACATTTTCAATTCGTTCTCTTTGGGATGAAGCAATTGGCCCCTTTCCATGGTGGGCCTCGTTGAAATGCCATTCTAGATCTAAATCTGATCTGTATTGTGAAAGAATTTTAAACACAAATCTAGATCTGAACTGCGCGGCGCAGCCATCACTCCATAAAATAATCTTCTTCAGTTGCACAAACTTTTCAATTTCAACTATGCTCATGTGTACACAAGTCATCGATGCGATCCGTGAATGATCACTACTCTCACTAATGACTGTTACCGGCTTCTTGACCAACTCAGCAGAAGCGTTTGGCTTGAAATATACGCACGCTGTGAATATGCTGAATGAAGATTGTCCGAAGTATGCAGACTGAATTTCATCCTGCTGTTTATTTTTATAACTCTCGCTGTAGTCGACGTGAATTAATGCCGTCCCCTGCTCCATATTTTTCTTTTCATTGTTGTACGCAGAATTCTAAACAGGAAAAGGAAATAAATTCGAAAAATAGTCATACCTAATTAATACTTGATGACTTCAGAGATACTAAGTTTTGAGTGTTCTCTTTTTCGATGGATATGTTTCTTCAGAGTTGAAACAGACAGTTTCCATTCGATATAGAACTCGTCGATGTTTTTTTGGATTGTCGCTTTTTTTATATGTTTATCTTCTCTAATCCAGCACTGATAATCTATGGTGTTTGTGGTGTTGTTTGTTTGATGGTGTTCTTCATCACTTTCAGGGTCGGATGATTCACTGCTTTCATCTAAAGACTGTGCCATCAAGCAAGTGTTTTCACACACCTCACATAAGCAAGATGTGTCTGGAATGTCCTTCTGTAATACGAGTAGTTGCTTTTGTGTTTTGATGTCTTTGTACATCTGCCCTAATGAAAATTGATGACCGTTTTCTTCCCCATTCAAAATCTCCAAAAGAACTCTCAATGTCCACAGAAGGTAACGCTTTTGTAGAAACGTTTTCTTTCCGTTAACAATGCCAACATACTTGTTATCCTTTTGACCTGGGTTAGTATATGTAATATCCGGTTGCTCAAAAAGTTCAGTAAGGTGAGAGGTCTGATCTTCAGTTAGGATATTTGCTTTTCTCCCCCTTTTGCTAAACTGAATCCTTAGCTTGTATTTGTGAGCCAAACCTTTGATAACCTCACATTTTTTTCTCGGACTCTTTGGCAAGAGCTTTTCAACTTTGCTGACACTTCGGTGTAACGATTGGTATGTTGTAAAAGCTGCTGTTGGTTCAGTTTCGTTGCTGTTAACAGCTTGGTCTTTCTTGTTTGCTTCTTCATTTTCCTGTTTTTTTCTCTCTCGGGCTTCCCTCTTTCTCATCCTGTCTTTTTCTAGATGTTCTTCATATTTTTTTGGGCTCTACGTATTTCATATATTCAAGTTTATTTCTTTTTCTGTTCTTGTCTTCCTCCTTATATTTTTCTGCATTCTTTTCTCGATACTTCTTTATATATTCTTTGTTTGCCTCGCTCTTTGACCCATTTAGTTTTAGTCTTCCCATGATTGATAATTCGTTCGTTAAAACAGAGTACCAAATGACAAAAACATTCCTTTTATACTTTTTTCACAACATTCGATTCTCAAAAACATTCGATTCTTAAAAACATTCAATGCCCCTGATCTAAAGCCCGTCCAAACGTTGAAATGTATAAAAAGGCGTAGCACGGTAGCAAAACATTAGTAAAAGAATCATAAGCTTGAGATAACAACCAGGTGCCCTTTAGTAAGGTATAGTAGGAATAATAGAAAATCTGTCGGATGGACATTCTCATTTTCTATATCGTTGATCCAAGCTTTAAACTATACTTTTTCTGGTTATTTTCTCGCTTTTCTTCTGACTTCACCATTTAGTTCTTTGATTCATTGATTAAAATTTGAAAATTACTCTAATATAATAAAGAGTAAAACGTCTTTTAGACCCCTATTTTGATAGAATTTATCTGTCGGATGGACTATTGGTATTCATAGTGTTTAAAAACCAATGCCATATCAGGAGTTTCCAGATCAGCTCTCTCTGGTTCAAGCAATCCAGATTTGATACTTTTGAAAATAATAGATTGTAAACACATGATATATCCATGGAATATTGATTTTTATGTAACGAAAATCTGTCGGATGGACAAGTTTGAACTGGATACGCTAAATTTTTTAACTATGGTTCTTAATAAAATTTGATTTTTATTTTGGAAACTTATAACTTATATCAATAGTTAAGAGACAATTCAAAAGCGATCTTATCATGACGCATCCCATCGTTTTAGCGCTGTAATTAGTTGTCCATCCGACAGATTTATTTAGTCACTCGCTCATACGATCAGGACCGTATAGGACAGAAGTCTTTGTTTGCAAAGAAAACCTTTATATCGAAGTTGGGACATTAATTAAACCATTTTTGAAGAAATATCACACAACACTTCAATTTTAAATTTTTCTAGTAGTGTTGACCAATTTCGAAATATGTTTAGGTACGAAGATTCAATGTCGCAACAATATATAAAAGTTGCTACTGTTATCAATGTTTGCCCTACATAAATAAATAAAATAGAACAGATAAAGGGAAACAAGAAGCCCGATGGCTTAAAGATTTCCGCTAACAGCATAAATAATAAGTAAATAGTGCGAGAACAAAAACGCGATACATGCTATCTGCAACTCAAGTGAAACAAGTCTAAAAACAAACAAAGAAAAGAATAAAGTAAACCCAGCGTAAATATCTTTCGTACTAAGGACAAAATAGATTTGAAGTAGCCCTTCTAGAAGATTTCGGAAACATCATGTTAGAGAAAGTTTAAGCCAGACTGCGTCATGATCACTGAAATATACATTTTTGACGAGTTATCAACTTCAAAGGTGTTGAGGACCATATTTATGTCCACTCTCATGGACATAAATATGGTCAATAAGTGAACCGGATATATGAGTTGGAGAGGTTACAACTTGTTTATATTCAGTGAGAAAACCAATAAAATAGTTTTCGTGGATCTGTTCTCATAGCTTTAACTCCTGTGCTTTTCTCTTCCATTTTCAAATATATTTTTGTTACTTTACCTAATCCATCAGTTTTTATACGATGAATAGTCCCAATCTGTCCGTTAATAAGTTTATCTGAAATGTCGATATTTGATGTCAACATAACTCATGCGTTAAGTTTTAGAAGAAGTTTTTGAGCTAGTCCACCTGTCTCCATTTGAGTGCGGCTTTGGAGTTTTTGCACCATTGACACAGGAATATTTTCTGGAATTTTGTCAAAAGCCTCAATATTTATTTCATCCGATTCTAGACTGTTTAGCATATTTTTGTTGTGTTCAGATGCAGTTTGGTTTTCAGCAAAGATAGGAATCGCATCTTTGGGGTAGTTCGGGTCATTTTGAAAAATAAATTTAAATTTTAGTACATCTTCGTGTTGCGTTTCTAAGTTTCCCACTCTAATATTGTTTAATAATTCAATCAAACATTGGTCACCACACTGCCTCATAACTTCTGTTAGTTCAGCTATCTTAAAATATTTCCAGCAATGCGAAAGATTTAACAGTACATCTTTGTAGTCTGCATAAATTGGTCTTGCTTGAATTGGTGAGAAATCCCCACATGCTATAACAGATATTCCTGCAAATGGAATGTCATCTGAGGATCCAAATATTTCAGTTAGCCGTTGGTGAATATGCAAAAGTAGCTTGTTTTAAACCATTGAAATTTCGTCTATTACGATAACGCTTAGCTCTGAAAGCTTATTTCGCAACATACTTTTTATCACTCGGCTTAGAAATGTTTTTAGTAAAACTTCTATCAACTGGCATACCTAAAGCTGAATGTATTGTATTTCCCTCTACATTGATAGCAGCAACACCAGTGGACGCCAGAATTAGAATCTTATCTTTTTCTAAGTTCCCTGCACGATAAGAAAATGTTTTATTTAAATGATGTTTTATGTCAGAAATTGTTTTTATCAAATGTGACTTTCCACAACCTGCACTTCCTGTTAGAAATATGTGAATTGGATCAATTTTATGGTGTGTGTTACATGCCAAGCTTTTTGTGTAAGTTCTAATCCAATCATTTCGACTTCAAAAACTTGCCTTTGAGTTTTGTTTAATGTTCAATTTTTTTCGTTTACTAACCGATGAAAAAGTGTTTCTAATAACTGGGACGTTTTTGGTTTCATTCGGAACTTTGTCATTGCTATGATAATTTATATCACTCATTTCATCACAAACATCGTCATTTTCTTGTTCAGCGAAGGAATCAAGATTATTTACATTCGTGTGAAAATTTATCATTGCTTTTTCAACAAGTTCACCGAATGGTTCGCATATTTTTTTATTTGTATTTATAATTTATAATACACCGTTCTCCAATAATTTTTCTGAGTAAGTACCCGAGTTTTTGCTTATCAATTCTGCTTCCTGGCGAAAAGGATGTGCATACCCTTCTGGATTTTTCTCTCGATTAGGCACATGGTACCGTAAAACTCACTTCTCCTTTCGTAAAGACAACATTTCTTTTGAGGACATAAGAGGTAGAGTTTTTGGATAAGGAGATTCCATGTGAATATCAGCTATTATTTCTTCAAGTACTTCTGGTTGGCTGTCATTTTTATCTTCTGGTTTAGGTTTTATTTTCATAGAGTAGCTTGGCAAGAACTCAGCATAACACATTTGTTCCAACATGGGATATTTGCCTTTTTTAAATTCTGGATTTGGTCTAATCATGTATCTAACCAACATATTTCGTTTAAAAATGTCAGTACTGTTTGGCGGCAAACTTAAAATCTCTTCTTCGTTACGACATACCCTATATCTCTTCTCAGGAATGTTACTGTTTGCAAAAACTACAACAGGAAATGTCTTTCGTAACCATATTTCTGGCATTATAATGGCAACTGCTTCTTGAACTGACATTTCACGATGATTTCGATACGCATTTGCAATTGATTTCATTTGTACAAATAACGAATCGCCAGTTTCTAGTGCTTGTGATGCAGCTTTTTTCATCGCTTCTGAAAAAACAAATAAGCACATATGTAAGAAACTGCTTTATAATAATCAAGAACGGGTTGAATGTCTATGTTGGCTTCCCATGCCATCAAACCATCAATGAAATTATTATTGATAAAACAGGAATCTGGAAGCCTTCGAAAGTGAATTTGAAATCCACTATCAGGGGATATACTCAGTGCGTTTTCATACCCTCTTTTTGTAATGGCTAAACTGTGAAGAATTTCTTCAATTGTGCCTGGTTGGGTATAATTAGGTTTACCTGGATGCAGAATATTGTTTAATCTTGGATTCAAATGTGAATCTATGTAAGTTTTTACTTTTTCTAGTATAATCTTCCTTTTCTTTAATTGTGTTTCCTTTTCTTCCTTAGAGATGTTGTCAGGTAATGGCTCAGCGATGATTGTATGGTCTGTAAAAAATTTCCCAAAAGAGTATCGACAATTCTTCTTTTTATATTTACGACAAGATGGAATGAGAATGGGTTTGATATGTTGAAACTAGTTTGTGAAGAACTGGGTTGCTTTCTTTATCAGGAAGCTGGCATTTAACTATGTTATCCATAAAGGCAATATATTCTTTCTTATTATCGCTACGTAAAATTGGTGCATTAACAACCCATAATAAAGAGTGGATGTGTGAGCTACTTCTTACCTGAAATCAACTCTAATGGCGTAGTAGTTTACTTTACTTAACGGTCCGTTGACAACTATGGCTTTAAAAAAGGTCTCGACTCGGTATTGGAAATGTCTTGCTAAAAGCACTGGATTACTGTTATGAATCTCGGTTCGTTGATAGTAATTTAGATTGTCGATTTCTTCTTCGGATATGTCATTTCCTAGTAATTTAGTGATGATTTTAACCAGTTCATTCCATCTTAAATCTGCAAGACAAAATCACAAGATAAAGTCATAAAAAACGTTGGAAGTCCTAGCTGTTTTACCATAGCCAAAACTTCAAAGAGAAATCGTTTCCAATATGCAGGAGTTCCTTTCAACGTGTTCATAAATGTGAAAGCGTCGTCACTGGCTATAAAAGACTTAACTCTTTCTTTAAAATTCGCAGACATCATTCCTGCTGTAAGACCATCCGCTTTGATTTTTGCATAGCGATATTTATGCGACTATTCAAATTAAGATGTTGCGTCACTGCATGAGCAAAAAATATGTAGTCAGTATCAGAGGCAAACTTCTGTCTATAATTTATAATCTTTGGTTGAAATATTTGGTCGGGAAAAGTGGTACTTTTCTTTTCGTGTGATATCCGAATTTACCTGTTGGAAATAGATAAGGGTGGGAAAGTTCTTCACAATGCTCATCAGAAATTATTGGTATGGGGATTTTATTCTCGCCTGGAGCAATAACAATATTTCCGTCGTCAATTTGTTTATGTGGAATAGTTGGAACAAACGATGTTTCTTGGCAAGGCAAACGATGTTCTTTTAACGGGTTTTCATTCTCTTCTTCGCTATTGTCTAGGTAATCTTCATTCTTTGTTTTTACGTCACTGGTATTATCACTTGGTGTCGATTCTATTGCAAAGTGAATGTTCATCTCATTTTCACTTTCTCCAGTTTCATTTTCAGATGTTAAATTAATCCAGGAAGGTGGTATGTTTGTGAGGTTAATTTCAATGTTTGCATAACCAGCTTTAGATAATAAAGAACTTCTCGAATAACATCTGGCCTTACAGACTCTAAGTAAACGTTAGATTTGGAATTGAGTTTCTTCTTTAATGCAACTTGCACTACACCATTATTATCCATTCCTCTTGGTAAGACATTGCTTATTTCATCAGCTTTTATTGGAACATTACAGATTGCCCCTTTTATTTTAGGGCACTGACCCTTAGGCATTATTGCAATTCTTTTAAATAAATTCTTGTGGATATAACGATTTTTTTCAATCGGCGTAATGTGCTCATTGATCCTGGGAGATTAAACATTTGAAGATTATTAGATACAGCTTGAGAAAGAATTTTTCCTTTTGTAAGTTTTGAATGGCATGTTGTACATATGCATTCTTTGCCATCAAAACTTTGTATTCTAAAACAGAACTGCTCTTCTGAAATGGCAGTGTAATCAACTTGGCGAAACAATCTAATAGACCGCTTATACAAAGAACGATTACATATGACACAAATATAGAATGGTCCATTCTCAATGCATTTTTAAAATTGGTTTATTTTTGCATTAGAATCGGGCAAAGTGTTAACACGCTTATGTTTAGTTGCGTTGCCTTCTTGGCCCTGCTCAGTGTCACGATATTTAGCTATGGACTCTTTTTGCCGCGCTTGGCCCTGTTTGGTCTTTTTATATTTGCCTATCGACTCTCGTTTTTTAGCTTGACCGTGTTCTGTTTTTTGATATTTGCCTATCGACTCTTTTAGCTTAGCTTGACCCTGTTCCGTCTTTTGATATTTCCCTATCGACTCTTTTAGCTTAGCTTGACCCTGTCCTGTTTTCTGATATCTGCTTATTCATTCTTGTACCTTAGTTTGGCCATGTTCTGTTTTTCTATAAGTGTTTGTTGACTCTTTTTGCTTTATTTGGCCTCTTTCGGATTTACGGTACTTTCTGTTCTGATCTAGTTTTCTCTTTCTACGAATGGAAAGCATAATATTATCGGTTATCTGTTCAGTTGTTAGTATTTTAAAATATTAAGTTTCGAGACACCTTCCTTGACCAGGGGACACTTATATTTCGTGTATGTAGTTTTCAACTTGTTGCAATGAATCAAATTTTAAAAGGACTGATGTACTACATTCTGTTATTTGTCCAAAACTATTTCGGCTATGAGAATCAAATAAATAAATTTGTGGGTGACCTCAAATTATAGCAAAACTAACGCTTATAATGCCCCACATTCCTTGACCTTCGGAATGTGATGAATTATGAAATGTACGCAAAGTAGTACTATTATCTGTAACAATATGAGAAATATTTTCCAAACTTTGTATTTGTATGACCTCGTTTTCAACATTCAAACTATTTGGGAGGTCACTTGGACTAAAGTACTGGTTTGTGTAACCTAGGCTTGTGTACAACTTTGTTCCCTCGCGGAGAATATGATTAAGATCACCTGGTATCCAAAAAGAAACTTTTCTTAATAACCGACCAAACGATTGCAAACAGGGAATTACACACGCATTGTGTACCAATAAAAGTTCCAAGCCTGACATTCCCTTGATGAAAAGATCCCTGTACTGACTTTAAAATAGAGTAAGGCCCAGGGTTAGTTTCAACATCACCGGAAAGTAAAAGTACCGTACGGCGGCCGTTTCCATACGCGGGGTTCACAATAGCAGTGGCGGCGTGTGGCAGTGAAAAACAAAAACTAGAGAAACCTCTGTCATATTATTTAGAAAACACATAGTTTTGCAGCGGGATCGATAAATTCAGTAAGTTCACCAATAAGTAACCAATAATTTCACCAATAAGTAACCAATAATTTCACCAATAAGTAACCAATAATTTCACCAATAAGTAACCAATAATTTCACCAATAAGTAACCAATAATTTCACCAATAAGTAACCAATAATTTCACCAATAAGTAACCAATAATTTCACCAATAAGTAACCAATAATTTCACCAATAAGTAACCAATAGGTTTACCTAATAAGTTCTGTTTCAATAAAGTCAATTTAAAGTTCAGTTAGTTCAATTTCTAGTTCTGAATATCTGAATGTCTGAATATCTGGCTTGTATACTCTGTCGAGTTTCTTCTTTTTTATACTCTGTCGAGTGATGTTTGTCAATGTCGAACCTAAAAATAAGAAAAAGTTCATTCAGCTATTTTATATTCTTAAAAATCGCTGTACACATAAATTCAAATTCGTTGTAATTTTTTTTATTTCATTGCCAAGGATGTTCAAATTTACAAGTCTGTCAGATTAGATAGGATACCAAGTCCTCACAATATTCTATCTAATCTCGCAGACATCGGATGAGTTGTGAGGTAACGTAATGTTATTTTTTGTATCTCTATCCACACTCATCACATAGGCAAAATATATAAACAACATAAAAAATCAAGTTAAAAAAAAATCAAGTTAAAAAGTATGACACTGAGATATATTGAAACTTACACTTAAAGCTTACCTCCCACTCCCAAATAAGTTATACCTCAAAAATATTTATTAACATACTAGTTAGCCTGTTAAAATCCACGAATTTGCCTGTCCGACAAATTCTGGTTTTCAGGTTAGCCTGTTGTATAAGTATATATATGGCTAGTAATTACCCCTTCATATAATTTTTTTTCTACTATATGATTATGTGCTTTTTACAAACTCTTAAGGAGATACAAGGGGTTTAAAACTTTTGCTGATATCAGCAAAAACCAGGCAATGTACACAAAACTTCATCCAAAAACTTGTTTACCCATTCCATCTCTGTATAGCGTGAAACTCTGATCAAGAAAATATCTTGGAGCATGTGCTTTTGACAAATGATTAAAGAAATATACAGGTTTAAAAAATTTGATGACATCAGCAAAATTTCTCCCGAAAGAACAAAAAATTTTGTATACCCGTTGCCTTCATCGTACAAATCTGGAAACACTGATCAAGAAAATGTATAGGATTTTTGATGACGTCATCAAAGTAGTAATTCCAAAACAGATCCAGGGATCTTACCCAATTTGGTCCCAGGTTGTCATTAGTTACCAACGCATTGAAAAATGACTGATGTCACCACCTCGTTTTCAAATTATTTGGTCTCAAGACTATGATTGCGTTGTAATAGCTTTAATAATTTAAATTTAAGCTATTGTCGCTAAATATGTTATATATTTACGTCGTGACATTTAATTTAGCGATTAGGCTGGACTTACAAATATTCGTGTTTGCCGTCGCCCGACTGGGTTATTTATATAGGGCCGGCTGAAAATTTTTTTTCGGGTCAGCGTATTACATCACAATAACTTTTTTTTTCTTTGTGCAGATGCAGGAAAGCCAGCCCAAAAACGAAACCCAATAAAAAATGAGTTTTGCAAACGTATTAACCACAAGTGCAAAGTTGAAACAACATTGAACGCGATGATGTGTTGGCAGATTTGCTATGTCTTTGGCATTAAATATACTTCTACACATTTTTGATTTCTCTTTTCCTTTTTAAAAATTTTTTTTTAAACTTTATTCAACATGTTTTTTATTTGCTATTACATCACAAGAACAATCATCCGAAAGCTGTATTAAGGCACAGACCACCTAACCCCTTCCATGTTCTGGTTTTATTTAACTTGCATGGGTGCGCACTCTTCTCGCAGTATTCTCTGTGACGATGAAGGTCGAACTGACTTGTGGAATGGTTCCAAATGGTCTTCCGGAGTCTCAGTGTAATGCACCAGCCTAGCATAAAAGCGTCAGCATGAAGAAAAGTGGCCGACTTTGATGTTCTCTATGCCTTACATTCTTCGTAACAACACAGACTGTTTTTGATCGTAGGCTTCATAAGCCTTGTGTTTTTGGTGGCGCTTATTTAGTACATTCTTTTAAAACTTAAGAAAAATATATCGTAGATAGACTTTGAAAATAAATAAAAATAAAATAAAATCCCGACCAACTGACCGGGTTAGTGCTAAAACCCTCAGCCGGGTGACGGCAAACATATATATTTTCAAGTCCAGCCTTAACATAGGTGACTTCAATAAAAATATTCACTTTGCAGAGCACAGACAGACACAACTTTTGTATTATTATATAGATTCTATTGTCTTTAAAAACTTATTCGTTTGCCGTTTTCTGAACAAATTTCTTGCAGACTACAAAAGGTTTGAGGCAATATTTTTCAACTTCCTTTTTATTTTTCCAGTATTTCACTGGTTTACGACCCAAAGAGTTAAACTGTACTGGCTCAAATTATACCCGTCGCCCAAGGTTATTATTCTCATTGGTCTAGAAATATTTTCCATTAAGGCTTGGTTTCATCTGGCGCTAATTCACGATTAGCTTGTGCGCCAATTGGAGTGAACACCTAATAAAAACATCTAAATATCAATTTATTTTGATATTTTAACGTCAGCCAGCGCAATAGTTTCATTGCACATGCCTCAAAACTACAAAAATTAGATCAAGAAAAATGCAGTAAAGTCAGGCTCATGAGAAGACGAGACTTGATGGTACATTTATGTTTTTTTTCTGACGAAAAGGCAAAAAAAAGCTACAACAAAATTTTGGGTCGAAAAACGGCAAACAAACGATTCTAAAAAGCCTCAGTATTGAACAATAAATTTGGTATATTGTTAAAAAAACGTAGCTAATGTATATAAACTTGAAGATTGTACTTTTCTCCATTTGTGTCACTATTTCTATTTAAATTGTTAATCACTTAAAAATATTTTAAAATTAACCTGGTTTTGATGTTATGACGTTGCTCATGATGGGTACACTACTTGTACAAAAGGACTGGGCAACAGTTGTCACAGCCATTGTCGTGTTTTTAGCAACTTTTTTTCTGATTTCACCCACATTGACATAACAAGATGTCATTTGGATTTGCGCAAAAATAGCTTGTATAGCTATATATCTCTTAACTCAGACAAAAAATAGTAATGTTATACAAGTTATATTAAGCTAGCTAGTTGTTTTGAAGTGAGAGGTAAGCTTTAAAAAGAGAAGTTAATAGTTACAGCAAACAAATTTTAGGTCCTTTTCCATCCAAAATCAGTAAAGCTAGAAGCTAATTTGCCTCACAAATTCCATAACGGTGTAAACATTGTGTCCTGTTAAGTGCAAAAAATACTGTAGCTAGCTACAGTAGCTGGCTACAGGGAAGCTATAAGTTAAAAAATTTATTACCTAAGCTAGTTCAATGACACCTCAATCGAATTTTCTGTAAAGATGTTTGACTATCGCTTGAGTCAGATAGCTTAAGTCCAACTTTCGGTAAATAATTCTGGAACGTTTTTCAAAAAGCAACGCAATACCAATATCTTTAAATTTATCTTTATGTAGCTAGCTACAACAGCAATTTTTAGTCTTTCCAGGAGCTTATAGAATTCACAAGCAGGAAAACAGCGTCCTTCAAAAATGTTTACTGAACACGAGGTAATAATTCTGTTAGCCTGCAAGCCATGCACTACGATAAACTAAGGGTACACAGTATCACCACTAACTTTGCAGCGTCCGGGCTCTATCTGTCTGTCTGTCTGTCTGTCTATATCTTCCATCTGGCGATTTTAAAGATTCCGCCCCGCGTGGCGCTGGCGCAAATCAAAAATGCTGAAAAGAAGTACCGATATACATCCCTACATTATTAAAAGGGTAAGATTCTAGATAAAAAGTTTCTTTAATTTATTTTTAAAAGTAACAATAGATTCAATTTCTCTGATATTTAAAGGAAGATAGTTATATTCTTTCGCCCCAGCAAATGCGAATGGCTGTTTCGCTACCTCGAGCTTTACCTTTGGTATCCTTACTAGGTGTCCAGAGTTCCTGGTTTTTATGTTATGGACGTTTTTTTCGAAGTATTCATTGAAGGTAACACACATGACACTTCTTCACCAAACAACATACTTCTCGTTGTATCGACTTCAAAATCTGTGGTACCTTGCAACCAATTATTTGTTCTGCTGGATTTTCCAACGACTTAATTTTTTTGTTTTTTGTAACTCTGTAATAAAGTTTAACAGTGCTACGATACGTTAAAATTGGTTGGATCATCATTGTGAATATGCTGTAAGCAGCATCCGTAGTTAAATATACTCGTAATCGTTTAAATAATGTCAATCGCCCGCTGACTTTCTTGTATGTTTGATCGAAATTAATGTTAAAATTGAGCAGCCGATGTTGCCAAGATACTTATACTCTGTGACGTTGTAGATTGGATGTCTACGATAAGAAACATCTAGGTGTTCCACAGTATCTGCTAAACGCTTTCCAAAACCAAACATAATTGTCAAATAATATCTCCTGTTAAAAGCACCCATTTTTTAGAAAGAATTTCGATACAAAGCACACTTAAATGTGAGCACTGGTTCACGGCTACTTAAGCTCCAAAATTCGTAACGTAAAAGATCCGTAAGGAATTTTACTTCAAAGAGATTAAAGTAAAATTTACTTAAATGTGAACGCGGCTTTAAAAATTTTTAAAAGTACTTGCTTTTTCTTTTGAATTCTGGCATTGTACAATGTGGAAGAATAAACATGTGTAAACATTTTTCAGCTTTTGGTGTGTCGCATCAGGGCGTTGAAATGTTATCACCGAAAAACGAAACGGTTTTAATTCAAGGTAAAGTATCCACAGATATGCAGGAAAAATATCTTTGTTATGGTCTGTACTTGCTATTTTTTGAAATAACTATTGAATGAATTACTTCAGAAACTTGAATCAGCTTCAACCCATGACTTTTAAAGTATAACTTTCAATATGTAATAAATAGCTACCGTCATGCATCTGTTAAGCGCCAAGATGGTTATTACTTTTATGAGGTTTTCGCGCCTCTTTAAAATGAGATTGTTTAGGATTTTGGGTCATTATGTATCTGTTTCTTTCGGCCACGACATTTTTTGTGTTTCACAGGATGTGGACCAATTGGATTATATGCTGTCGCCTTGTGCAAATATTTTGGTGCAAATAAAATGTGAGTTACATTGTTAATTCGTTTCTCTGATTTTTTTAGTGTCTTTATTTTGGATACGGTATTATCATTAAGTTTTGTATTAGTAGTGCGGACTGTTTATCAGCATTTTGCTAAAAATATGTTCTAATTGGTAATTGGTAATTTTATGAGGACCTAATCGAACTAATGATTTAATTTTGTTGATCTGCGTAGTATTGCAACTGATGTGGTCGAGTCTAGACTGGAACTAGCGAAATCACTTGGCGCTGATGTACTTGTTGACGGGAAGCGGGAGGATTTGAAAGAAAAAGGTGACAATTGCAGCCACAGTTAATCCTGGTGAAACTGAACATTTTTGTGAATTATACGTGTTCTGCTTTGACTCTCGCAAAGTGTACACGTAAAAGTCAAATTTCACTGCATCCACTTAACACAATAAACAAGACGTATGATATACGCAAACAACCTCGCGAATAAAGTTTACAAAAAGCTGTCTATCAAATTGTGATTTTTGTTACGAAGTTAGACACGACATATTTTACTATTCAGATACGCAATAATATTTGTTACACACTACGCAGTTATTTTTCAAAATTATCTTCTTGAACGGAAAATTCCTCGATATTTTAATTTTCGATGGGTCCGTCTTGGGTGAACCGACTGACAGGAAGAAGAAAGACCACAAACCCCACCTAAAATTTGCTAAATTCAGTAATTCAGTTAATTCTGCCTACATTCACTTTTAAAAAATTTGGTGGAAACACCTTTACTTTACCAGTTAGTTAAATAAGGCTTTTGAACACTTATCTTATCCTTTTAAAAAAGAAAAAAGTAAAAAAAAAGTAAAAATAGTTACCAAGATGAGATTCGAACACACGACGACTCCCGTGTCGGTGCTCAGAGATGCAAAAATTTTCATTCTTGTAGGACTCATTTGCGTTTTAATACAAGGTCACGAGCTTGTAAAAATAAATACCGCTTCTTAATTATCTGCGGGAATTGAAACATTTGAATTGACCACTCTTAAGTTTGTTAGCAACTGTATTATATTACATTCGTGTATAGTGATATCTTGTTTGTTTAGTGTTAAGGGAAACGAACAATGACGGCGTTGGTTGCTTACTTGAGGCGTCTGGTGCGCAGCCACTTGTAAATAATTGCTTCCAATTGTTAAGGTACTTGTTTTGCTTTTTAAGGGTAACCATTCAGTGTAGGTCATTCATGTTATCTTGTGTTAACTACAACATTTGACCGATTGAACGTCCACGTCTAAATAATCGGCCAAATATGGTATCTGTTTTTATTGTCAATCCGCATTTAAATAGATTATATCCTGTTGGGAATAAAGTGGCCATGGAATTTTCTTTTTATTTCTTTGAGTTTACACCATGCTTACATGGATATACAATGTGTAAGTTTTCCTGTACATCTGTTGATGGGGTAGAAAAAAGAACATAGATGGGGGAAATCTGTGATACAATTAAATTTAATATTTTAGTGTTATATATATATTTTTTTGTCTGAGTGTAGTCATGCGCAGGTTTCACGTCGTTTATTCTTCATATTTTAGAAAAGGTGGAACAGTCGTTCTAATTGGTATTCCAAAGGTAAATTCCTTGATTGAGAATGACACTAGTTAAAACGACCAAAATTTCGTCTGGTTAGGAAAAGTCAGAAATTCATCGATCGTTTGTGTGCAAAATAATTATCCTTTCCTGCTGTGCTCAGTATCTTTTGATAGCCAATCAAGACTTTAATAGAAAATTGACTTGGTTATCATTCTCAAGATTGAAAAGTTTTTTAACGATTTAAAAATGAGTAAAGTAATAAAAAAAATCTTGATTTTTAGTCTCCACTGCATGTTGAGAATGTTGGAAGAGACATCCTTTTCAAATCTTTAACACTGCATACTGTGCACGGAAGAAAGATTTTTTCGACTTGGGAAAAATGCGAACAACTACTTGCCCAGAAGAAGTAAGTTTGTCTCCTTTTTCGAGCTGGCCGATACTCTACGGATGTGTAGACCAACCAAAGACGGTTAAATACGCTATCTGCACGAAGACCTGAAAAGGTCTTAAAATTGATGAGGTCGACATCATCAGCACTTTCTAAGGTCTAGCCAAAAATATTTGCGATTCTTGGTCCGATGTGAAGATTGGAAAGTGAACGTTGATAAGTTTAAAGTATTTTAATGTTTGTCTTATATTAAACTGTATATAATTGCTTGTGGAACGATCTTCGAAATTGGGCTCTCGTTTCCACTGTATTATGTCTGGGCTTTAGCTAGGGTTCTAGTCGTGTTCCGATGAGAAAATACCGAATACGTCAAATATATCTTAATAGGTTTCTGCTTTTTTAAAAAAAATAAGCAACCATTGGACATTGCATTTGAATTGCTGTTTTTTTAATTTTTTGTAGAATTGATATCAGTTGCACGATTTCATCTCGGTATGGCATGTCACAGTTTAAGGAGGTATGCTTTCACTTTTGTTCACACAGCCTGTTTCCTTAGCATTACGCCTGCGAAATTTCATATTTTTAACATTTTTGTTTTTGAAACAGTCTAGAAAATTATTTATTCTTGAAGTTGGATAGAGATGGTGTGGTTTTTAGTCTAATGATTTATATATTAAGTTCTAAAAAAAAAACATTCTTTCTGGTTTGTGGTCGTTTGGTTCGTGTGTAAAAATTCCTTATAAATGTTTCAAATATAGCCGTATGTAATAATGGCAGATTGGTGCTAAAATAAGACCTTAAGCAGAGAAAATTTGGCGATTGGGGAATTGCGAAATTTGGCTTGACGAATCAAAAACATTTCTACATTTTAAGGGAAATTTTTTGTTGAGTAATTTAGAAATTACCACAATGTTATATCTGTTGTGTTCATTATTGTGTCCTAAGCATTGCGCTGAAAATTCACTTGATCAAAGTTGTTTTCGATTTTTGATGAATTATTTTTATGCCCGGTTTTAACTTAGTGAATGATAAAATATTTTAAATTTTGAATGGATTCAATTTCGCATATAGACATTAAGTAAACCTACACCACGCGGTAGTAAACAGCCAAGGTAAAAACTATTTACAACTAGGAGGAAAGATCTGAAAAGCATATACAATGGGCATTTAAAGTAAATGTGAATGTAAACATTTCAATATGCAAATAAGAATAGTCTATTGTTTGCTCAAATTTCGTGCATGTCACTATGAGGACTGACCAAGATCCTTAAGCCTTCTATTATAATAATGTGACGAGAGTGTGACGGTTGCAAAATGCTGTTTTTTTGAAATTTCGTGGAAACTTTTGTGGAAATAGACCACATGCAATATACTAAAAGAACAAATTTTTGTAGAATCGGACTTCACTGTAAGCTGTTGTGTAAGCTGATGTCTTTTTATGTTTCGTATTATAAACTTTTGTTCGGGAGAACTAACTGTATGTGATGTCATTTTTGCTGGAAGAAAATTCCACGGTTTCACGTTTTTGTTTTTTTTAAGAATTTTTTGTTTGGTGATAATAAAAAAATTACTAAATGTTCTGATTGAACCTGTTTTTGTTTTTTATATTTTTTATTCTTATGGCGAGGACTGTATGCACTGAAATGACTGATTCTTTCTATAATTTGCTGTGTTTCATAACCTTTTTGTCAAGGATTTATGGGTAATGCCAATTGATCTTTGTTGATTTAGATGTGCTACTCAAAAACCGATCTGTTTTACATTTTGTGTCAACTTTTGTGAGGACGGACCGTATACAATGTTTCCAAAATAATGATCTTTGTTGATTCAAATTTATTCTTTGCTTATTGATTTTTTGACATTTAGATTTAAAATTGTTGGTAAAGGGCAGTACTGATCATCATCCAAAAAAAAAAAAAAAAATTGTTCTTTACCGGTTGATTTTTATATTTTATGTATAATGTTTTGTGGGAGAGGATGGTATGCAACCGGAATGACTTATTTTTCGAGATTTAAATTTGATGTTTACCATGCTATGGCTTTTTGATATTTTTTGTATAAGCATTTAGGGAAAAGACAATATTTAAAATGCGCAAAGAACTTTTTTTTGTTGAATAGTCCTAACTCTTGCAAGCCTGCTTTTTGAAATTTCAGATAAGGTTTTCAACATAATCACTTATAAGATGTACATATTTGAGATCTGTTATTTCTGACGTTATTATTATTGGTATTGTAACTGTCGGTGTTGTTAGTGTCGGTGTTGTGACTGTCGTTTTTGTAAATTTCAATCAACTAGATTTTACACCTTGCAAGCTGTTTTTTTATATTTGTATAAGTTTTTTGGAGGGATTTATTGCGATTTGACATTTTTAAGAACATGTTGGCTAAATCAGGAATTACACTTTGCAAACGTACTTTTTAAACATTTTCAGATTTTTTTGGGTGAAGAGCAGTGTGCAATATAATGAAACTAGTCGATAAACCCGTGGAGAAATCCACCTAGGCGGAAGGACAGTGAAAAATAGGTAATTTTAGTTTTTTGCTGATGTCAGCAGTGCAGATACAAAAAAAATAGTTTATTCGTTGCCTGTAATGCGTAGAGGTTGAAAAATTTTACTGACGTCAGCAAAGACCCGCGAAATCACACACAAAAAAGTTTTTTTAGAAATTTGTATACCTGTTGCCTTCATCATCATCGTCATAAAAATTTTAATGACGTCAGGAAATATCTCTTATTTTATAAAATTCGCCTAAATAGTCAAAAAATGTTGTCAGCATAGTGAAAGTTACCCTATTGGTAAAAACAAATAACCAAGAACTTCCTTTTTAAGAAAATATCTTTGTTTTTTTTAACAGCATTATCATCTTCCTTATTTGTCGCTTTGTAGGTTTTTTTGTGTTAACATAAAAATCTTTGTATATCTTAAAATCTAATTGTCCGATTCTTCTAAGTCTAAAATAATCCAATTTACCCCCAAAACCTCAAAATACATCAATTTTTTGACTCAACAACGAAAATAAGCTCAAAAATAGTTAACTTTCTAAAAAGCGGACACCTCCAATTAGCGAACAGATCTTTCTGCACTAATGGTGTTCGCTAATTAGAGAGACTGCTGTAATATATTCGTGTTATTCAATACAAATTAGTTAAATTAAAAGCAGTGAAAACGACAACAATAACAACGTACTGCATTATATAAACAAAGAAGCAAATATATTTTATTGACTTTATCGTCTCTAATGAAAGGGGATTAGCGGGGAATTTAGAATTTTTTAAATAAAACACAAATATTGAACGAAGTTAGTTAGTTTCGTAAAAATAATTTATGTTTTTTATGAGAAGAAAATTATGGAACAAATTTATACCGACAAGTTCTCGTTTTTCAAGATAACTTTACTTAGCGAGTTATTAACCAATCAGGAAAAAAATATCAGGTTTTTGCACGCTATTTCAGCCAACCAGAGAAACAATATCAGCGTTTTGCACCGTAGAAGTAAAAAATAAGTAAAAATTGTTTTTGTTTCTCAGTAGAAAATAGAAATATAGCATATATTTCGTGTAGATTAGCCAATCAAAGTGCGAGAAAAACTCTTACCATGTGATAAACATTCATAATTCAACTAAGTGGCGATGATATGAACAGTTTCAGGTGTACCATTTTTGTTCTGATATGAAACACTTCTTTCAGGCGTTCAAGACGTTATTGTCAGGAAGCGGGTGCAAAATACTTATCGACCCACACTCGTGATGTTTGTCTTTTCTGGAAGGTAATTATGACGTATTGTTTTATTTAATTTTCAATATTTTGTAATTTTTACTTTTGGTAAAAAAAAACGAGAAATGATGAAATATATTTGAAATTGCGGAAAAAATAATAGTCAAAAATGACATTCAAAAATTACCAAGTATCAAGAAAATTTTAAACTCACTGCAATCCTGTTTATAAATTATTAAGGCTTTTCTCAGAGTTTACCCCCATCCCGTATAGTCAGTCTTTCATTGTGTTAGTTGTCCCCAACCAACATTAAGAGGGGAGAGGGTGGTTTTTCCAAGGCTATTTTGAATAAGATTGTAGATTTTCTTTTTCTTATCCAATGAATTCATTGCTTTAGAAACAATTTTATAAAACGTATTATTTTTGTAATTTTGTAACACAATATGTCAACAATAATAATGTGCATGTGTAACTTTTGTTTTTGTTCTTCACTACAATGACTCTTGCGCGATGCATCAGAACAAATTTGGAGGTAGACAGACACGATGGATTTTTAGTCTCTGTAAATAAAACTGCCAGTCTTGCGAACAAAAAATAATATTAGCAGGACCAAAAAATATCGGAAAGATTGAAGAGCTTAGGAGAGAGAAAAATTTCAAACCATTCTCTTGTATAAAAATATATTCTACTTGCATAAATACATTCTTTATGTCCTAAAAAATAAATTTTATATTCTCTTCATACATCAAGCTTGTCTTGAGTTTTCTTACTAAAATATATATTCGTATATGCAAATAAAATATCAAAGATTTCCTCGCTCTGGATCGACATTAGTGAGAAAGAACTAGATTGCATTGTAGCTCAGACTATCAAAAGTGATTGGTTGTTTATGACGTAATAATAAACAAGTAATCTTCATATAGATTGCTTTTAAGTTTTCTTAGATTTTAATTGCGTAGAGTCTAAAATATGATCATCTCATGAAAAGATTGGTTATTTTGAAGCATGTATGGTCACGCAACTTCGAGGTAACTTTGATAATATTAGAGTTAATTACAATAACCAAATTGGTCGCAACACAAAGCGTAAACAAAACAAACAAAAAAATTGGATGATTATAAACAATGTTTTTTCTTCGGAATTTCTTCGGACGTGAAACTTATTTTTTTCGTCTGTAGCCATCTGAGTCATATGGTAAAATATCTATATCAGGATCAACGTCATCAAAGTTTTGCGATTTTGGAAAATACGATCGCCTTAAAAAGTTCGCATACGGCTCTTCCAGCTTTTCTTTGATATAAGAGTTTTGTGTTGGTATTCTATTTCTTAATTCTTTGCTATTTTTAGAGCGAAAGAATGATTCGATTGGTAATTCTTTCCCCCAGTCAACATCATCTTCTTCTGCCGGTGAATCTAGAATGTTTGGTTTTTGACGAAAATAGGCTACGATATTATTATCGTAGTATTGTGGGGGGTGTTCGATATCTGAACGCTGTGTAATCGGTGCTTTCTGATAAGCAGCTTGGTTTGTAAGGTCGTATTGAGGAAAGAATATGGTATTGATGTGGCTTCGTTTACTCTGGGTTGACATTGGAGCTGGAGTTACTGGTAAGGAATCGTCTATTTCCCCTGATCCTGACCCGCTCTGGTCTGGAATTTTATCTCGTTTCATGCCCTGCTCGTCATCTGTAACAGGCTCATATTTTGCGCTCTCCTCCAGTACATTACTCTCTGTTGGTTGGCGGCTAACTTGATAACTATCATCTACAGCGGCGGCACCTGGTGAATCTGAGTTAGACTTATTGCCATCGATAGTTACTACCTCGTTCGTTGCAAGTTGGGTTGCTAAATCTTTAATGGCTGCCGCTTGAGGTTGGATTAATTTGGACAATGTCATTTTTATTGTTGGGTTTTCCTCCTTGGTAAAAGAACTCTCTTCTGTTTCTGCTCCAGGAATACGATTTCTTGACAAACCGGACGGTGCTTGCGTAGGCATCAGCGAATTAAAAACAGTATCGCCGCCTACACTCGGACCTTGGATGACTGGGTTGTTTGAACCTGCGTTTTCCTGTAGTTCTTTTGCAGCATTGTACACAACTTTTGATAAAAGCGATTGTTTCGGTTTTGTGGATGTGCTTATATCCTGTTGCTGCGTTATTGGTGTTGTGGTTACAAGTCCTGCTGCTACCGATTCATTACTATCATTTGTAGGTTTTGTAGCAACACTAACGACACCGTAATAGTTGTTATAGATCACTTCCGGTGTGGTACTTTGAGGACTAGCTGGTGTCGTTGGCAATTCATATGTTGCTGTCACTTGTTCGTGATCGTGAGATGTGGTGGTTGTAGAAGGAAGATTATCTTGGTTATTATTCGCTTCTGGTGTTAATGGTTGTCGCGACGGTGTAATAGAAACCACAGACCCTGTTATCTGGGCTTCTTTTACTGTGTTTGAAGGAGGCGTCGTTTCAGTTGCGGTTGTATAACTGATTGGGATTTCAGTTGTTGTGGTCAACTGGACTTGAGCTTCAGCCGTTGTGGTCGATTGGACTGGGACTTCAGTTGTTGTAAATTGGACTGGGGCTTCAGTTGTTGTAGTCGATTGAACTGGAACTTCAGTTGTTGTGGTCGATGCAACAGGGACTTCGATTGTTGTATATTGGACTGGGGCTTCAGTTGTTGTAATCCATGGAACTGGGACTTCTGTTGTTGTAGTCGGTTGGACTGAAGCTTCCGTTGTTGTTGTGGAAATCATTGGAGATTCGGCTGTTGTAGTTGTTTCAGGTGGAACCACAGGAATATATTGCTGTGGGGTTTGATACATTATTGGTACTGGATACACAACTTGGTAATTATTTAGATACTGTGGGGGTATTGATATTGTAGCGTCTTGCTGTACTTGATTACTTTCTTGATATCCACTACCATTTGTTGCCATAGTACCTGCGGGAGTTAGTGAAGCCAGCGCCTCATTCATTACAGAAATTGGTTTTAGTCTCAAAACACCATCAGGTCCAATTTCGTATTGATATTTGTTTTCCCTAGAAGGTTGAATACTAGCTTGTGTTTGTGTTGAGAGTGTAGTTGTGAATTGAACAGGTCGTGCAGTTGTGGGTTGCTGTGTAATTGTTGGTGTTGGTGTTGTTGCACTTGGTTCTAAAATTAAAAGTTTTTAATTATTGTTTTTATTGAAACTGGTTGGAACTAATAAAAAACTTATTACAACATTGATCACCACCCTCAATAGCTGGAGATTTTAGCGAATCTTATTTTGTACCTGAAGTATAGTTCGCCTTTTTCTCTTTATCGTAATCAATATTTTCATCTTTGCTATTTGTTTCAATAGCTACAATGGGTGGAGATTCTGTCGTTGTCTTTGCTGTGTTAGATACCTCGTATGTAGGAGGCTGAACAGACTGACTGTTATCAGTAATGGTGTTTTGTTCTATAAAGAAGAAATCAGAAATAATGATATATTCTGCTTTTTCGTGACGAGGAAAGTGATGTTAGTTAAAACCGAAGAAAATTGTCACAATTTACGAACGACTAACGAATAATAACTTTAATAAGCGCTTTCCTTTTCCAAGCACAAAGATAGAAGAAGTTGAAGAAGTCAAGTTAGATGCTCATAACAACGCGTGGACAAAATTTTATCTGTATAATGATACCTTTCACTGCTCTTGTAGTGGTTGCAAGGGTGGTAGATGCTGTGGTAGTAACTGGTGTTGTGTGTTCCTTATATGTTGTTTGATCTTGAGTTGTCTGCATTATACTACCGTCACCTGTGGAAAAGCTATGTTCATTCGCTTGATCATTGCTAGCTGGCTGGGTCTTGCCATCATAAACATGGACTGCGGAAGGTGTTTTGATGTCGGACGAATGTGTAACTTGATTAATTTTGTCGCCATAGCTCTCTGTTTCCGCGTCGTTTGTGATTGGAGGGGTTACAACTGATTGTTGTGTGGTTTCAGCAACTGTTTGCGGCTTTTGTATTGTAATGGCTGCTTGTAGCAACGGTGTCGTGTCAGCGTCTACCTGCGACTGTGGAACTGTTTTTATTTCAGAAAGTGCCGGGGATGGTGTTGTCGTTTCAGCCACTGGCTGCACTGGTCGTGTTGCTGCCACTGTATTTTCTGGTGGTGCTCGGACAGTTGTGGTAATACCCATCAATTGATTTACTCTGTTCGTAGATTCCCATAACTCGATGTTGGCTAGGTATGTTTCGTATTCATTTTGGTATCGACTACCAGATGGATTGACTGTGGGATGCTTGTCTGGATGTACAGAGATGTTATGGTGTTCGACAGGGACCATATATCTGTCCACCCATGCTTGAATCTCAGCTAAATACCTTTTCCAGTTTAAGATGTAATCAAAATGTAAATCGTTGTAAGGATATTTTGTACTTTGAGGTTTATTTGGAAGTGTGATAGGATTTATTTCGGTTCTAGGAAATGTTACACCACTCTTTGCGAGTTTATCGACAAATGAGCTCACTTCACTAATAACTTTCTCATCATTATTTGTAGTGGGCTGGTTATGTGGACTCGACGTTGTATCTGGTGATGACGACGGTGGGATGTCATTTGAAGCTACGTTGTTGTTCATGCCGTAAGGCTTACTCTTAATGAGACTTTGACTAGAGGAAGTTTCTGTTTGACTACCACGAGATGGTGTAGCTGTTGTAGCTTGCTTTGTTTGACCAGCAGACACAGGAGTTGTTTCCAGCGTAGTGGACACTATGAATGCTTCCGGTGGCAGGGTAGTTGTTACAGGAACCTTTTCAGTACTGCTTCGTACTGACGGTTTCGGAGTAGTTAAAAACATTTTAACTTCAGATATGTTTTCTTGTTGGTTTAAAGATTGATCCTGACTTGGAGATTCATACGTTCCGTTCTCAATAAGTGTTTTATCTGGCGATTTTGTGGATGTTTGGTCATCTTTGTTGTTTTCTTGAATATTTTCGTTTTCAGGAACATTTTCAACTGGACTAGACCCTAATGCAGTTTCTTCGATCCCTGTACCTCCGTTATTAAAGCTTTCAGCACTTGATGATACTGTGGTGGTCGATGTCATGGTAGTTATGGTTGTTGTGACTGACGCAGGTGCGGTGGTGGCTAACTCATTTTCTTCTGTTCTTGGAATAATGTTGATCTTCATAGTGACAATGGGTATTGGAGAAGGTCTAATGTCAGACTCGGGTGTACTTTCTACTTTCCTAGTGGTAGTTGTTTCTTCGGTTGACGATACTTTAGTCGTCGGTTGTGTGGTTGGTTTTTCTATTGGTCCAGACGGTGTTCTCTCATTTTCAGTTGTTGCGATCTCTGTTTCCAGCCCCAGTGTAGGGGTTCTAGCTGTTGACTTTGATGTTTGTGGTGTTGTTGTTATTTCAGTAGCATCTTTACTTCTACTGACATCGACTCTCGTGAATGGACGCTCAGTCGTAGTCACTTCTACCTTGGTATTTGTGTTATCTCTGTTGGTAGTACCTTCTGATGTGTCTTCGTTGATGCTGTTTGCAGGTTGCGCTCCGTTTGTTTGACTACTCTGAACAAAAGCTTCTTGTGAAGTTTGAGTGTTCTGCTGATATTGCGTCTGACTAGAATTTTTGTAAAATTCATTTATGCTTTGATAGTAATTCTCAAGATATGAATTGTACCAAGAACCAGGTGATACGTTTTGTTGTGGTTGACCTTGATTGTAACTTGATAGACTAGGTGTACCAGGTGTGCTTGACGGTAACGGTGCCCCAGTTACTCTGTTTGTTGGCATAGCTTCTGATCTATATCCACCATTAGGAACCCCTGGCGCATTAGCTTCATTGTTTTGTGAAGAGGCAAACGGCGCAGTTGGTCGCTTTGTTACGACATTGGGCGGTGACTTTGTTGTCCTTTCTTCGTAAGCTAAAACGTTTTCACTTTGTGAATTATCTGTTGATGAGTTCGTGGGTTTTAACGTTGCTTCTAAAAATGTATTTTCGTGATAATCAGCAAAAATGCCATCTTCAGACTGTTTGGGGCCATTTTGTTCCATCTCATCCCCATTATCTGCCATTTGTGGAATAACTAAGGTTTTCACTGTTGTTTTGGGTGTTAAATTAAATAGAGTTTGAGTTGGTGATGTAGTCTGAGCTTCAAATTGTGCTGCTTTAGTGTGCGAGTTTGTTGGTTTGGGTGGCATATTGGTTAATGTGGGTGAAGAATTTGTTGACTGTGCCATTTGCTTTGTTGGTTCTTTTGTTATAACCTTCACCAGAGAGGAAGGTGTTGAAACTGTTAAAGATATTGTAGATTGAGTAACGTTTGGCATGACTTCTGCATTCTGGTGAGTGTTATCAGTTCGTTCTGGCATCAACTTTCTGTAGAAATCATGTAGATATGCTTCATAGGATGGAAATTCTAAAACAGCGTTTTGATTAGGTCGATCAGGTGGTAATGCAGTACTTTCATATTCAGTTTTTGAAGGAACAGAAGTTGTGGCTGTTAAATCATTATTTGATTGCTGATTATCAGATTGATCTGCTTTGAACTGCTGTGGAGAAAGAGTCGCTAGTTTAAGGTCTACATTTACGGCCTTATTTATTTTCGATATGTAATCTTGCAAGTATTCTTCATAACTGGGGAAACCCATTATATTTCCCGGTGAATCTATTTTTGTTGAAATTGTTGGCGTCACTGACGTAGAAGTCACAGTTGTTGGTACGTCAATATTAAATTGCTGTTGCACAATGTCGTCAGTTATCGTATCATACTCGTGTTTAATATTACTAGCTGTTGTTGAAGAAGGAGTCGAAGTGACTTTTTTGTTGGGATTCTTACTGATTATGACGGATGACTTGGTAGTAAAAGGTGGCTTTGTACTTGGTCTGGTACCTGTAGTTGAAGGCACATTAGTCGGAGCGTTCTTATCTTCTTTTAAATCCTTGATAGGTTTGTTTCCTTCCTTTTCTTCTTCTCCCGAAGCACCAATGTCTTCTTTACTACTTTTGTCGTGCGCTATCACTCTGCTATATGCTGGTGGCAATGCGATTGGATTTAGATTATAAGGCCAATAAGTTTTATTTGCAGCTTTGTTTCTTTCTTGATCTTCTAAAATTTCTTCAATCTCTTCATCAGGATGTGGCGCTGCCACCATGACGCTCGGTGTAGGAGGTGGAGGTGTCGTTGGTGGTGGTGGAGCCACTTGACCAGGTCGTGGTTTGTTATCATACTGGTCCATATTAAGAACTTCTGTTCGACCAGAACCTTCAACTTCATCGTTTTCTCCTTGGTATTGCTTACTGCCTAATTGCGGACCTAATATAACTTTTAATGCCGTTTCGTTGACTTCTTTATCACTCTTGAGCGGTGTAGTAGTCTCAGGAGGAGGTGCTGTTGTAACTTTGTATCCTTCTGGCGTTGCCTCATAATAAGGATTGGGGAGGGTTGAAGTTATAACAGGAGGTACAGTGGATGTTATAGCTTGTCCATTACCGCCATTGCTGTATGCTGAATGTCCAAAATTGTGCTGGTTTTCCTTTGATTTGTTATATTTCGGTCCTAATTCCCCGTAGGCAGGCTCGCTTGCAGAAGTAAATTTGCGACTTTTGGTTGTTTTCTGTGTTGGCGCTTTTGTCGTTGCACTGTTAAAATTTACTTTATTTGTATCTTTGTCAAAGACACTTGGTGCTGGTGGTTTTGAGCCAGAAATAGTAGTAGGATTGGCAGTTATTGGTGACGCAGTTGTGATAAGTGGTGCTGTGGTCGTGGTTGATTTTGCCGAAGTATCAGTGGTTACATTTTCGTTTGAATTAACTACACTGGCATCAATTGCAACTGGCACAATTGTTGATTCTACTGTATAGGATGTAGTAGCTACAGCTGGTAATATTTTGGTGCTTGTGGTAACTGTTGGAGCTATGGTAACCTCCAGTGTGTTAACTGGTGATGCAGCAGTCTCTGGCGTAATTACTGACAATGTCGTCGGAGCTGTATCTGTAGTGGTTGTCGTAGTTACTGGTGCAAATGTAGTTGAGACGGGATGATCAACCACAGACGGCGTTGTGGCGTAAGAAATGCCCGAGGCGTTGTTGCTCTGTGTTAGTAGCCGATCTAAAGAGAAATTGTCGATTTAGTAACAGCATAAAGAGCTAGTCGTATCAATCTAAACCTGTGTGGAAAGACAAACTAAAATTGAATCGTTTTATTACATGTATTTTTTTCCAGAATGGTGACATAGAGTTATTTGCTAGAATAAAAAGTTAAACCTACTTTCTTCCATCAGCGATGTTGATGTAGATTCTGTTACCGGAGGTAAAATTGTTGTGGTGACTGGAAGAGATGTAGTCCAAAGCTTTGTAGTTGTTTTAAAACCTAAAAAGGTGTTAAATTTAAAATTATTAGTATTTTTGAACTCGTAGTTGAATGTACAACGGTTTTACTCGACTTTTTTAGGATATTATTCAGTCGTCTTTAGCCTCTGTTCTGTTATCTAAATTGACAGTGTTTGGAGCATCATAAGCTAGGCAGTTACTTAAATTCCCTTTATTCAAATCAATGGCACAACCTTATTGAAATATTAACCATCAGCATCAGTTAAGTATCAGTTTCTTAGGAATTACTACAACTCGCTTAACTTTTCGTTGTGACAAAAACAATGTAGTGACAAGACTTACGCTCTTGTGTTGAAGGTTGTACTTGAATGTTCACAGTTGTGGGTAGGACGGTGGTTCTTGTGTCAAGGCCAACCGTAGGAGCAGCAGTAGTGGTTGTTGTGTCAAAGCCAACCGCAGAAACAGTAACAGCAGTAGTGGTTGTAGTTGTAGTGGTTGTTTGAGCTCCATATGCATTCAAGTTTGGTTGTTTTTCTTCACCACTTGCACTTATTTCTTCCTCTGAATCTTCTTCTTCGTTGTTATAATCATTTTCATCATAACTTCCCGTCTTTCCATCAACATTCACGGCGTTGTCGCTCGCCTGATACAAAGATGCAGTTGGCGTAGCTGTTGATGTTTGAGTGGAGCCAGGTGTAGTTCTTACCTCCTGGTTGAGTGCTATTGTTTTTTGAGGATAGTATGTTAATTCTTTACCTCCTTTCAGTTTTTCTGCAGAAGATGAAGCAGTCGTCGCCGGTGTCGTCACTGTTGTGAAAACTTCAGTTGTTGTGGTCTGTTCAAACGTTTGTGCTGTTGTTAAAGATGCAGTGGTAGCTGTCTTTGCTGTTGTAGTTAAATTGATTATTGGCACTGGTGAACTCGAATCTACAAAATTAGGCAAAAAGAACATCTTAATTATATCTTGAAGATTATGCTGATTAAAACAGCAGATAATAGCGAAAAAACTTCATATATAATTTTCTGTACAGTATAATTATACCCCAGCTTTTTAATTGGAATTTTGAAAACATAATTGCGTGAAAATATGAACACGTGTAGCGTTATAGCGGTTGAGCTCGACAAAACGACATGCTCACAAAATGAAATGAATAACTCAGAAGTTTTAATAAAACCAAAAGGCGATTTTGAAAACCTTCGGATTGGTTTGAAGGACAACACTGTGCTGGTTATATGACTTTAAAGTTGGGATTAAGAAATACCTAGACCGTTTAGCTACCAATTAATTTAATTTTAACTCATACCTATTGCTTCGGTAGCCACTGGTAAATATGGATTATATGTGGGAGTGACTTCTGGTGCTGATGAAGTTTTTACATTGATTGAAGGCGGAGGTTGCATTGTTGTTGCCGTTGTTGTTGTTGTTGTTGCTAATATATTGAAGTGTTTAAAATTATATTTCCGGATGATATTTTCTTATAAAAGTGGTAATTTTGCCAATTTTGAAGATGAGTTATTACTGTTAAAGAAAACATTGATGTATATATATACTCTGGTTTGGTTAGAAAAACACAGCGAAATACCAAAATTCTTTCTACTGTTCATAACCCCTGATTGCTCAACTTCAAGGGACCAATATGAAAGACAATTAAATTGACTTTCAATAGTACTCATGAACATCAAGTAAAATTCTTTAAAAATACACTTCAAAAAAACAAAAAAAAATTATGTGTGGAAGACCAAGAATAGTAATCTTCTAAGGGGACTCGTAAGAGCCTAAATCTTTTTTAAAAAAAGAGATGTCAAATAACCCAATTGTGTTACTTACTTTCAAAGGTTAAAAGATGCACAGGTAATGTATCAAGACGTGGAAGTTAAAAACGTAAGAAAGGGAAAAGGAGAAAAACTTTAATCTGTTGATATAAAAACTTCACTGCTTACTTTGATTTTGAACGACGCATGACACACATGGAACACTGGCTCCTCCATCTACAGGTTGGTATAGATTATACACTAATAATGGAGGTGCTTGTGGTTGAGTTGCATTCTGGTTCTGTAGTGTGCCATTATATTCAGTAGAAGGCTCAGTTTCCACTGGCAAGTATGGATTGTAGGTTGGTGTACCTGGAGTCGTTATTTGGAGTTTTTGATTGACAGTTCTTGGTGTTGTTTTTGTGGCAATGTTACTTTGCACTACAGATGGATTCTTGTTACTTGTTTGCAGTTTGGACATGTCAACACTTGCAGATGTAGTAACGTATTTATTGTCCCCCTCAGCCTCGTTAGGTACAGGTTCAGTGTATTTATTTGTAGAGATTGCTTCTTCTGAAGTTTTGCTATTATTAAAAGAATATCTCGAACTTTGTGTTGTGTTTTGATATAATCCTTGAGTTGACGTTTGCTTTTCAGTTGGTTGTGTTGCGAATGTCTCTTCTTCTTGATCTTCTTGTTCTTCTTTAGCTTCTTTTACTTGCGTTTGATTTTTATGTGCTGCAGTTACATATGAATCGCTTGTTTGCTTTTGTGTTGGTTGTTTATTACTTTTTGTATTATTCTGGAATTCTCCTTTCGACGTTGAAAGCATTGTTGTTGCTGTAGGTAGGCGTAACGTTGTGGTGTCATCCAACATACCAGGTTCCGTGTACACCAGTGATGGCCCTTGAACCTTCGATGATTCATTCTGTCCCTCAATTCTAGCGGTTGGCTGTTTATCAGAAACAGCTTGGCCTTCACTTCCCTCACTGCTTTGCCTTTGCGTTGGTTTATATTCAAAACCATCTTCAGAACTTTGTGCAGTTTTTGGTGCCGTATTAGCCTGTTGTGTTGTTTGTTGCTTCATAGTTGGACTGGTAACATTAGTAGCAGTACTTTCGATCGGCTGTGTTTGTTGTTTTTGCGTAGGACCTGATGTCTTTGGTAATGTATTTATAACAGGAGGTTGTTTTCTGGTAAGAACAGTTGTTGGTGCCACTGCAAGTACAACCTGAGATTCCGGCTGTTTTTCCTGTGGTTGCAGCTGCGGTATCTGTGCTGGCTGTACTGGTTGGCCAACAGGTGGAATTGGTGGTAAGGAAGGTGGTGCTTTGGTTGATTGCTGTGGTGAAATTTGAGGCTGTGGTGGCGGTGGCTGAGCAACGCCAGGTACACTTTGAGGTTGCGGTTGTGGTGACTGTGATTGAAAGGGAATCCATTGTATTTGTGGCTGTTTGGGCGGTACCCCATAAGGTAGAGATTGCATCTGTGTTGGTGGTGGTTTAATTGTGGTTGTGGTTGTTGTTGGTGTTAGTGGTAGCGGTGCAGCAGGGGGTGGTGCCTGGGGTAGTAGCCATTGCAGGGGTAGAACTTGAGTTAGCTGCTGTGGAATTGGCTGCGGTTGTACTTGTGGTTGTAATTTGCTTTGCGGTATTTGAGGAGCCGGTGTTTGTTGAGGGCTCGGCGGAAGCCTTTGCTGCTGTTTTTGCGTTGAATTTGCTGACTGTTTTCCAGGTTGTTCCACTACTGTTGTTTCTAGAGTTTCAATTGCCCATACTGGAATCTTCATTGGTATATTAGGTTTTTGTATATTTGTTTGATTACTTATTCCTGGAGGAAGTTTTGGTTGTGGCCCAGATAGGTTTACAATATTCAACTGTGATAAAGGGCAAGGAAAGCCAGGAGAAGGCACACATGGACTCCCTTGCGTATTTGTTACAGTATTTGTTGCTGCATTTGGTGGTATTACAACAGGAGCATTAGGGATGATCTGCGAAGCTAGTGGTGATGAGGCAGATTGTAAAGTACATGGGTTAGTTGCAGTTGGTACACACGATTGGGCAGGCATTAAAGGTATAACAGGTTGCGCAATAACTTTAGGAGGAGCGGGAGGTGGGAGGCTTAATACGTCAACTGGAGGGTGCATCGTTACTGTCTCTGGTGTAGTAAAAGGCTTTAATGTTACTAATGATGTGTTAGCTGAAGGGTATACAGACGTTTTGGGAGCTGTAGTTGTTCCTAGTCCTTGTGAATAGCAAGGCCAGTTTATAGGCAAACAAATAATTTTATAACTTTTTTGAGTGTATTTTATTGTCGGGATTTTCGTTGGAGGACGAGTCAAGCGAGCTGACTGTGGTGTCATTTTTGGTTTTTTAGTTGTTTTTCCTTTAGTAGATGAACTTTCATTAGCTTCTTGCGATTGCGCATGCGTACTCCCTGGTATTCGAGACAATGATGGAGACGGCTTTTTCTTTTGAGTTGATTTTACTCTTCTTGTGGTTTTTCTCTCGATTGACGAAGTGGGTTTGTACCTATCATCGCTGTCGGTAAACTTTACAGGTGTGTGTGAGGTTGACACCTGATAAGTTTGTTTTGGTTTAGGGGTAACTTTGACGCCAGTGACCTCTTTTGATTTAGTCTTAATTTTTTTGCCACCTTTTGAAAATGTTGTTTTTCCTTCTTTATTAGAAGTTACCTTTATTTTAGTAACTTTTTCTGTAGTCGCTCTTGTCGTTGCTGTTGTTGTTTTTGGCGTCTTTATTGTTGTTGTTGTTGTTGTTGTTGTTGTTGATAATGTTGTTGATGTCGTTGATGTAGGCCTCTTAGTTGTTGTTGTCGGCTTCTTGGTTGTTGTTGTAGTGGGCTTTTCGGTAGTAGAAGTTGTCGGCTTTCTTTTCGTTGTGGGTGTCGTGCTTGGTTTTGATGTTGTTGTTCTTACTTTAAGCTTCTTTGTTGTTTTATCTGTGGGTTTTATCTTAGTTTGATGCTTTGTTTCTTCAACCTCAATAGCTTTGTGACCTGAGCTCTTTGTAGGAGTACCACTTTCCCTCGGTCTGTGTTTCATCTCCTCCTTTGTACAGTTGGGTTGCTTACACCCCGTGTAGGGATAATTAGGACCAGATTGAGTTTTTACAGACTTATCCGGTTGCAGTTTTGGCTGTTTATTGGATGGATGGTTATTAGTAGCTGAAGGAGGCATTACACCTGTACTACCAGATTGCTGATTCTTCGTTTCCTGCCGTGGACCATGAAGTGTATGGTGGGCAGAAGAAGACCCTGATGAAGATGATGAACAATTATTTCTGTTTTTCCCATAAGGTTTACATTTTGATTCACTCTGTGGCTGCTTGTGGTATACTTCCTTATCAACGTTATTAATGTTTGTAGTAGCTGGTGTCTTAGAAGGAAATACCTTCGGTTTTTTAGGTCTGCTTGGAGGTGCCTTGGTTCTTGGTCTTTCCTTCTTGTGCTTTGTTGTAGCCGTCGTTTTTGTTTGGCTTTTTGGTTTTGGCGTAGTAGTTAAAGAGTGTGACTGCCCCCATATGATTTTATTTGGCTTATGAGTGCCTGCTTTTTCAGTAAACGGTATAGCAATAGCTTGTCCATTTACATTTGACCATGGTGGTGTTTTTTCGTCTGGCGAAGTATTCCAAAGTACGTTACTTTTGGTTGTAGGGTGAGGTGCAGTTGTCTGCTTGTTAGTTGCTTTTGTCTTGCTAGTTGTTTTAGCACGATTTTGTTTTTCTGTCAACCTCTGTAACAATTTGTCTAGGTTGACCTCTCCATTGCTGGACATAGACGGAAGTTGTTCGTGCTCAGATTCCCATAACATATCTGACATGTTTTTAAACACGCCGGTAGGTTGATGATGTTGTGCTATGTTATCGCCCCATGTTATCTTCGTCATGCTTGACCCCTCCGGTACCTCTACAACTTCTTCGCAACAGCTTAAATCAACACTGTCAGTGTCTTTTCCACAACAGTTGTAGTCCCAGTCATCCTCCAAGCGACTTCTCAAACAACAACTGACATTTTTAACAGCAGAAGTTGTTTCAGTAACTTTAACGAAATTGATGGGATGATGCTTCTTGTCTCTGACTATGTGTTCATCGATGGGTTTGTCAGCAAGATAATGTTTATTTTGTACCATCAGTCCATCTGCTTTGTCACTTTCCTCGCGCATGTGTGGCCTGTGGAAATATTCCATCTCAGTGTTAGTAACATTCTTTGTTACGTCATCGCCTTGTATTTTATCTTCCAGCAGATACATCCTACTTCGTCTGTACCCTTTGTGGTGATCATATTTCGGTCGAACACTATCTAAAACCATTTTCTTTGGGTAGAAATTCTTATTGTGTAAATGAAAGTTTGATTTTTTTGCTGCAGTTACTTGGGAGGAATTCTTTTCCGTGTAAGCTTGTTTTGTAATACTCATTTCTAAGATGCCATTTTTTCGTGTTACATTGCGTTCCTTATTTGAAATCATTGATTCTTGCATGCTGGGTTGCCGTTCCTTTAGTTCCCCTTTCTTTTCATCATTAGTGATGTTATCTTTTGTATTGTTTGTAATGGTAGAACGATCCTCAATCTGCTCTTCTTTTCCAGAACCACTTACAGCATTCCCTTCCTCTTCTTCTTTCTCTTCTTCGCTATCTTTTTCATTGTCATCGTCTTCACTTTTTTCTTCATCTGTATCAGAAGCCGGGGCAAATTTTCGTTTTCTAGTCATAATCATTTTGATGCGCTTACGTCGAGATTTAGGCTTGCCAATTTTTCCCAGATGTGTTTCTTTATCATGTGCTTTCTTCTTTTGTTCTTTTACTCCTTTTTCGATATTTTTGTTGATTTTAATGTCATTTACATTTTCTCCGGATGAATCTTCTTCGTTGTCTTCCGGTTTGTCCACTAGATAAAACATGATGTCTTCACGTTTCGTTCGTTTTGTTGGTTTGAAAGATGCTATTTGTTCTTGTTCATCACCTAACACCCCAATGTTAATCTCTTCAACCAAATGTTTTTTCTTATGCTTTTTCTTCGTACCATTTAGCATTTGTTGATGTTTGTGGTATTCCAGGGCTTCCCATGTTTTCTCTTTTGCATTATAGACTGGAATCATGCTTTGGCTTTTTTGAGGAATTAACTGAGCATTTGGAGAGGTATTTTTCTTCTTTAAGGCGCCTAAAACCTTTCTACTCACATGTTTTGCATGGTGAAATTTTGTTTTTCGTGTTTGATCGTTTTGGTTGAATATTGGCATCAGCAAATCGTCACCAGCTTCATCCTTGTATAATTTTTTGTGCTTCTTACCATACATTTCTGTCGTGTTTTTAGCACCCAATGATGAGTTCATCCCAACCTCGTGTTGTTTATGATGTTCAATGGCCACCCATGTTCCTACGTTTGGGATAAACACGGGTACCATTGCTATTTTTGGAGCGTTGGTATTGTCAGTGATTTGTTTCTTTGTGTTATTCTTATCACGGACACGTTCGTTATTTTGGCTATGCGCTACTGAATCAACAGCCTGCCAATTGCCATCTTTATATACCAACGTCATGCCCTCTGCTGCTTTGTTTATATTTTTTGGATGTTCGTCTTTTTTCGTAACATTCATTTCGTTCGGTTTTTGTTTCTCTATCCTGACTTGCTTATTTTCCTTGGCTGCCCATGTGCCTTCTTTTGGGTCAAACTGAAGTGTCATGCCAAGTTTTTCCTTCTTTGTATTGTTCTTATCAGTTTTGTAGTGCTTTTCTACTCTCGAGTCGCTATTTTCTTTCGCTCTCCATATACCTTCTATTGTATCAAATTTTAAAGTCATGCCCATTTTTTCTTTCTTTGTAACATTCCTTTCAGCGTTTATTCCCTTCTCTATTTTTGGGTGTTTAGTTTCTTTCGCCGACCAAGTACCTTCTTTTGCATCAAATTGCAACGTCATTGCTTCGTTTTCATTTCTTTTTGCAGCATTCATCGCAGTATCCTTGGCTGCTTTAGAATACTGGCGAGACTGTTTTCTTTTCGTTTGCTTTTTCTGTTTTTTACTAAACACAATTACTTGTGGTTCGTTTTTTCTAGATTTGTATTTTTTACTTTCACTGGATCGATGTTTTATCTTCGTATGCTGATGTTGAAAAATCCGTTGAATGTTACCTGATGGCTCTTTCTTTGGTTTCTGTTTTTTTGGTCCTCCGGGCTTTTCCGGTTGATAAGGATTATCTGGGTTGGGTTGCTGAGGTGTTTGTGGTTGAGGATCCGGTTGCTGCGGGTCTTGCGGATTTTGTTGTGGTGTCGAAGGTGTTTGCAGCGGTGGCGGTGATGGTGGTGGTGCTCCTTGTGGCGCGCCTGGTGGAATTGACTGGCTGTTACCTTTTTTCTTCTGAGACTTCTTCTTGCTTTTCTTTTTGTCTTTCTTTTTAGATTTAACAGGTTTCAATATGCACCCAGATCCAGACCCGCTTTCCGAACCAGAACCACTACCTGAACCAGATCCAGAACCACTTCCACTTCCACTAGCACTGCTGCAGTCGTAGTAGAATTGCTTCCATACAATTTGATTCTGTTTATTTTCGTTTGAATTGTCTTCACCTTGAGCTCTACTCTGTTTTACCATAACATGATTCATATCAACTCGCTCATTGTTACTACCGATGAACGCTTTCACGCCAACTGAATCGGTTAGTTCATCATCTGGCTTTCTATACGCACCAAGGGATTGATGTGTCAGTTGATATAAATATCGGTCACGTAAAGACGCAATTTTAGCAACTTGGTTTACAATCTTTTCCATAACTGTTGATGAGGAATTCTCGGTGCCATTTTTTGTTTTCGGAAGAACGAGATAGACTCTACCTGAACGATCATCTTCGTCATGACGATCTGAAGTTGAATTTCCTGCTTCTTTCGTGTTATTGATCATTCTCGAAAATTGTGTTGATAAGGATTCCTTACTACTATCACTTGATGATTCAGTTTGAGAGTTTTCACGTAAACTGCGTGAATGAGCTGCGGTAAAACCAGTCGAGTTTCGTTTTGATATCTCGTAATGAAAAGTAGCGCTACCATTATCGGTTGATGTTTCGCTGCTTTCACGATTCGCTATGGTTTCTTTTCTCGGTGGTTCAACTTCTTCGATGTCTATAACTTGTCGCTTTCTTTTTTTATGCTCATCACCAAACAAGTCACTTTCATCCTCATCAAATGCTATTTTGGGATCGTCAGCTGTGTAGATCTGAAAATAATCAAGATCGGTAACTATGTTATTCCAAAGGTAGTTTTGGAATCAAAGTAAATTCGTGAAAAATAATATTCGCATGTCCTAATATTTAGTGAGAATTAAATTTCGCTCAAAAAATAATTTAATGCAAAAAGACTTGCTAAAGTTGAAATCAAATATCTGTTATTAAAATTTGGTACAAGAGAAATGGGTACGCGGGCTTCATTCACACTGGCTACGTCGCTCGATTTCGAAAATACGATAGCAATCGACGCTGATCAGTTTGAGCATTTTTCTTTAATCTGAAACCGACCTTTGCCGAATAATAATACTTTTTTTCAGAAACTTATTATTTTTATTTTTTATTTTTGCGAATAAAAAAGGGTCTGATGAGTCAAAATTTGTTTTGTTGCATAAATTTTTGCGCGAATAGGATTTTTTGGAATTATTAAATTTATGTAGCTATATATTTAACATTTCTAAAATTTTTTAAAATATTCTTCAAACCGCAAAAATTAATTCTGCAATTTTGAACAGTACCAATAATAATTAGATTGGTGAAATATTTTTTTAAATTACGACACCAAAGTTATTTATTTTACAAATAATAAAAGTTGTTAAATGAAAAACAAATTTACCAAAGTTAGTGAGCAACAATTAAAAAAAAGTCACAACAATTCAAGACTTACTTTAAAAAGGTCTAAATTCTAAAAATAAGTCAGATGAAATGGATTTTTCGCTATAGCGCAAAAAGCACAAAATATTTTAGTTAGCGCGTGCCCAATTACCGCTTATTGAGATAACAAAATTACTAGCCCACAATAATAAGTTCTCAAAAAAACATTTTCGTTGCTCATATTTGAAGATCAATAATCTTATTGCTCAAATAAGCGTTTCAAAATGTACTGATATGTCATATCGATGTTACCAATGTTAAGCCCCGCAGTTTTCGCGCAATTTAAGGTTTAAGAATGCGTTATCGTGTGATATCGTGCATTATCGCTTTTAACCGTTTCTCACAAATAATAACATCACAAAAAAGCCAAAATTATTTCTCTTAACATGGTACGTACACCAACTCTCTTATGTTAAAATATTTTTAAAAACTGCATTTAACATGCGGTTATGCGTCTGTGATATCGTTTATCTATCAGTACTCAGCACCAAGAAAATACAATATTATAGCTGTAAATAAACAAAAAAATTGTCATTGGTTATCATATTTTTGCATAAACCTTTTACGATTGTTATAAAGTATAATATTAGAAATGTTGAGACACAGATTATCACAGTGAACATTTTAAAGGTACCCGATAAAATAAAAACAAAATAAAAACGCTGCTTTAACGTATTAAAAAACGTTAAAATCTATCTCCTCATCGATCTCTGAGTTGTTATCCGATGATTCGCTACTTGTACCATCAGCTTCAAGAGGCTTTACGTTTTCACAGGTCTCACATGAACATAAACTAGAGCACTTAACCCCCTTTTTTCTGCAAGCACAAACATTGTTGGTGTCTGATTTGTTGCATTTGCATGTTTTCGTTTGCAGTAAAACGTGTGTTGCAGGTTTTTAATCCAGCCGTTTTATTAGGACTGAACTGTTATTTAGCGTCCAGCCTTGATTAGTTACGCTAAAATCCAGAATGAACTGAATAGTGCAAACTTGCGGTGTCATGAAGTAGTACAGAGAGTGGGAGGTGCAAAGGCCAAAGTCATTTAAAATCCATCGGTTTAGGTGTAACTATTCTTTTATTTGTCGCGAATATAGATTAGATCTTGGACTGGAGAAACAAATTCTCAAACATCTTCTTGAACAATATAATTGGAAGTGTTTTCTGTCTAGTAGCAATATATCTGAATTTTCCGATCAGAGTAGTGATATTGACAATGTTTTTTTTTTTTCAATTTTATTTAGACATAAGTTTCAGAAAAAATGTCATAGCATGGCTAGTACGTCAGTCATGCTATGACGTCAAATTCTTATGATGATTTGTTGATGTTTATAGCAGGTTTATAGCAGTTTGTGGTATTGCACATCGAGCGCAACGCAATCTTTTTCTGTTAGCATTGTCAAAACTCGTTAATCATTTTAAAATTAGGCCGTAGCTTTTCCGCATGTCCGCTGGTTATGTGATTTTTTGTGCTCAAGAGCAAACTTAATTTCAGCGATAAATTCTACTTTTGGCGACGTCGCTTAATAGCCAATAGGATTTGAGTAAATACTCAAATCTTATTGGTTATTAAGCGACCTATTAGGTAATTTCACCAATAGCCAAACTCCATGTTTATACATGGAGTTTATATATTTGAAGATGGAAATTAACGAGTAAATTAACTAAATATGACGAAAATGAATCTAAAATCAAGCAAGATTTGATGCCTAATCAGCAATTTTTTTACAAAACAACACGTTCTATAATTTTTGATGCATCATTCCTGCTAATTGAACAGCATGAGATATATTTTTTAATGTTGACAACTTCTTCAATCGTGCCTCTTAAAACAGCTTTTCCGTGCTTCTACTTTTTATATAGTAGGCTTTAAATTTAAAAACAATCTCTTCATTTCGCGCGTAAGAAAATGCAATCAAATTAAAACGAGCCCTTAAGCGTAATGTGAATTCACAAGTGAGATGATAAAATTATCGGAGATAAAAAAAACTGAACTCTAAGGATTTTGATCGATGTATCAAAGTCAAAAGTTAAAGCACCATTTCGTATCTCCTGCAGTTCTTTTCCTCATTCCAATTTATTCAATATAAATATCCATAATAAAATACACCGTCTAACTTTCCGAGTTAACTTTCCGTGAAATCCGACTTAATTAGCATATAGTATTGTTTGACGCCGCATTTTACAATGCTACTGTTTTGGTCGAAATATTTTGTCTCCATTTGAGTTTATTTCAAAATCAGGTTAGTAAAAACAGTGTAACCATAAGACAGATGTAATACAATGTCGAATATGCTTTGTTTCGTTCTGTAAAATTACATAGATCGCCTTGGCAACAGTGTAAATTGCAGATATTTTTTAATCCGCATATTTGATTTTCACTACAATTGTCACTTTCCACACAAGACTTCGTCACCACATCTTCATTATTAAACTTGACAACATAACAATTGTTTGCAGGAAAAGGACATGTTATGGTTGTGTTACACGTTTTGACGCCGTCACACTGGTAGCAAGTTATTTTTGTGGCTACCATTTCCAGATTTGCCAGAACAACAGACACAATCATTAATTTCATGTTTTCGCTTTTCAGTGTGAAATTGATTACTGTAACAATAAACTTATCAAAATAGAACTTTTCTCTTTATAAAGAATTCTACTGTTTCTCAAAAGAAATGCTGTGATTGGTTAATAATTACACATTAGATTATTTCATCCAATGATATACGTATTTATTTGTATAAGAAATAACATATTTCAGTTGGTGGGTAGGCTTCAATTTATCTTTTGAATCATGTTTATGAACTTTTATTTTAAATTATTTAAAGAAACTAAAGAAAATTAGAATTGATCTATTGAAAATTTCTCTAAATTTAACGAATTTAAATGGTGTGGAAATGGAAAAAACAAACTTAAGATAAGTGAAAATACGCAAACAACGTTGCCATGGAAAACATTAACAGCTTGTTAATGCACCGTGGCAGCTTTGACACATTTTGAGAAAACTAGTTTTCGTACAAAAAAGCTGAAAAATAGAAAACACGAATTACCAAAATCTATTTATTTTTTTCTGTTGTGATCTGGCCTTACTATTGAAATTTTTTTGGATAATTAACTTTTTCTATTTTTTTATATTTGGCTGGCTTATTATAGTTTTCATAGTCCATAACATTTTAATTTAACCCTCTTTGTTAATAGTTTAAAGTTCAATGAGTCAAATCGTGCAGGTGAGGCGGGTAAGTTGCCCCTTCTTACCAACCAACATTGAGAAATTACAAAAAAAGACATCGGTAAAGAGAGGTGACAAAAGAAACTAAGAAAACGGTGAAAATAAAGCCTTACAAATGTGTTGAGTGTGTGGTTTAACTCACGCAATTAAAACATGACAATTAATCAAAGCGTTATTGAAAGTGTAATCAGAATACTGTGCGTTTATTGACTGATTAGAATTTGAAATCCCTCCTTTGAAATGTTGTTTGTCGCTCTTACTGCGATACCTCTCCAATTGTGAATTTAATAACATTTTTTAACTTGTCAATCACTCCATGTGGTTACAGTAAAAGTTTTGACTTACCATGTCTTTTCTCATCACATTTGTGGTGACGTCATCAGAATATTTTTTATCATCACCTGGTCTTGGAATTGTATCTTTCCTTCTAACCAGCGCCTCGGCTACATTATCTGACTTCTCTTCTTTTTGCTCTTCAAAAATACTTGCTATGTTACCGAGAATTTGCGACGGTGTCGACGACGTTTCAATCGTATTAGTCACGTCGTTTTCATCTTCGCCGGCAAATTCTTTTAATGTGTTGTCATTTAACCATGGAACAGATTCATTGTCTTCAAATTCATGATAATCACGTTTCTGTTTGACAGATTTTACATTTTTAACTTTCTTCGTAGGCGATAAAGACTGTACAAAATCCTTAATCTTAGCGTTCAAATCTTCCGCAGGAAGCCTCTTTTTCGTCGATCTTGTATCTAAGTCATCTTTATTCTTTTCTTTTCTATGTTTACCAAACTTACGTTTTCGATCTTCTTCAACTCTCCTTTCGTCTTCGAAAACCTTGTCTTCGTCTGTGTTCATAGCTCTTTCGTCGGATTTTAAACTTTCCATTGCACCTTCTTCAAACACGGAGTCAGCTTGTAGAGCTTGTTTTTCATCTCTTTGTTCAAGCATTGCTTTCACATGAATTGAGTTTATAGAAGGGTTAGAAGTATCCTGACTTTGGTATAACGCTATGGCGTCTTTATATAATTCGTCTTTCTTGTGTTGTGTGTGGCCATGATGTAAGGATTTATAATCTTCTAGTATGTATAATAATCCATGGTCACCCTTTCTATGATTAATATCAGATTTTTTACGGGTTTGTTTATTAATGGTATCTAGCCTTCCATTCTTTCTAAGATTTGATTTTGTGATTATTTCCTTTTTCGTTTGATAAACTTCTCCCATATCTCCTTTCCTCCCTCCTTCGATATCGTTTGTGTCGCCATTTTGGTTCGCTTGTAGATTAGTGCTTCTACCTAAGCCTAGAGGGTCAGAAAAGAATAACTTTCAGTACTAGTTTTATAGAAATTTCTCAGTTTTAAATTTCTTGGTTAATACAGAAAATAAAGTGTTAAAAAATCTAGTTGCAAATAGATAACTAGCATCGCAATTCTTGCTATAAAAAAGTGGGAAAATCCGTAATCCGTTCGGCGAGGGATGTCAAGAACAATTATGAAATTTGACAAATAGGCAAAAAGGTTAAGAAAGATAAGATGGGGAGGTGTGGCCACCCTGAGTCGCCTTTTAAAACATATGAAATTTTTATTATTTGTAGAAAGGAAAAAAAATTAATCTTTTTATATCGCACTTGTAACCCTACCTTGTCACCATTTGTAATCCATTATAAAAATAGATATTTTGTGTATTAAGTAAGGAATAACAGGTGACAGTTACAACTTTCATGCTTTATCCAGTTACACAACACGTAAATATAAATATTACATACATTTTTCTTATCAAAAATGGAAAATTTTAGGTGCTACTTAATGCACATACAAGATACAGATTGCTCTTGGGACGAGGGATGAGGTTGCGTCAAAATTAAGAAGCTAGTTAAGTTACAAGTTGGCTATCTGCTTGGTCTTATAAATGACTGGCCTTTAATAGTTACGATAAGAGATCTTGTATTCAAACTCAAATTTGCTACTCTATGGAGAAAAGATGGAACTAGCTATCAAAACGTGCTAACCTAATTGCACAAGTTCTGTAGTAATTCAAACCAAGTCAAGAAACATTAGAATAATATCGTTCTTTTTATCGTTTAAAAAATGAATTCGCCTCACACATTCTCCAGTTTGTTCAAATAAGACATCAAGTATCTATTATGCAACTTTTAGAAAACTACTATAAAAATATATAACTTTTACGTCACTGCTGTAGTCATATGAAACCCACCAAACGGATAAACGCGTATTTGTTTAATTAGCTACAACCTTTTTACCTAATGTAGAGGTCGGAAGAACGAAAGAAAACACGTAATCAATCACCAAATCAACTTACCAAATTTTATAAGTAGTAAAAGAAAGAGAACTTTTATCTCTCGGTATCTTCGTTTTTGCATAATAACAGATCAATATAACGATCTCGAAAGCCGCTACAAGATATCATGAGCCGTATAATTATATCGTCATCCATTAATATAAATTCGAACCATATCATTAGTTACATTCGAGCGTCGAAGTTTTCATTGGAATATTAGATTTAATATAAAAACAATTAGAAATATATTTATTAATAATTTTTTATGTATTATATTTTTAAATACTCATAAATCCTGGTCGATTTCTCTTTGACTCCCTTAAAAGTTTATGAATAATTAATGTGAAATATTGCAGCAAATGAGCTGCAAAGCATTGTTTTACGTTACGCTCTGTTAAGATTGATTTCTTAAATACCGGTAAAGATTGGGAGATCAGTTAGCGCAGATCAACTTTTTTGAAGGCTATTTCTTTCTTCTTCTGTGCATATATACCACGAAGCAATATAAGAGATAAAAATAAATGACTTCAACTTTTTATCGAAGTTGATTTTCAAATTTCCTTTATTTTCGTGTGCGTGTAACAGAAAAAACGTTGTGTTTTTATTCATGCACAAAAATGTTTTTTGACATATTGCGTATGATACGAGTTTGCAGAATTCAGACTTAATTTTTTTTCTTTCTACTAATAACAAAAGGCAAATTCATGTTACAAAAATAAAAAGGATGTATATGGGATCTATAAAGTACGTTGAAACCTGTAGTCCTCACGCTACCGACTAAACTCGAGTTACTATTTATAATTTAAGATACATAGATACAACTTTAAGTGTAGCTCTGTGTGACAAATACACGAAATACTGCAGATGTAATGTTTATAATGGTTCATCTGTGTTATCATTCGCTTCTGAGAAATTGAGAAAGTTCATCCTAATCGGAAACCCCGATTACACAAAGTATAAATAAAATCAAAAGTGTGCCGATTGCCATCTTGAATGAGAGCTCCTGCATGAATCCAACCTCGTCCCCAGGCCCATTTTTCTCTTTTTGGCAATCTCGGACGGCGAGAAGAAATGACCCTGGGCCACACTGGTCAGTTCTGAGATCTGATTGGTTTCTCAAGTTTCCGTTAATTATGAAGATAAATTAATTTATGCGTAAAAAATTGAATACTAACAAAAAAACAATAATGGCGGCTAAGTTTATGTGCGAAAGGGACGCTGGAATGTTTGTTCTTCTGGGCTGAATTTATTTTTGTGAAAAATAAAATATTTGGCATTGTTAGTATAGCTTAACGTGTAAACAGAATTAAATAGCTTTTAGTTGTACTCAGAGGCTGTTAAGGTAAGCTTCTGTTTTTTTTGCAGTGCAGTTGAGGACAGTCAGGGAAATCATGAGATTGAGGGATCCCTCAATTGAGGCATCCGTATTTTCCGAATTTAAGATGCCTCAATTGAGGGATCCCTCAGTTGCACGATACACGAACACCAACTGTTTCTGCCAAGCTAGGCAACAAACTTGGTATACTAATCTACATTCTTTAATTATGTGCCAACGAGGTTTATCGTAAATGTCAACACTGATGTAAACACATGAAGGCTATGTTTCAAAGGAGCATTACATGTTTTATTAATGTGTGAAAGCAAAAATAATTTTTTGCACTGGTTTTGAGGCAGGAGTGTAACTAACTTTGTTTGTGCAGCTGTTTACTTCATGAATCTTGGTCAGATGATCAGTTATTTACAGTCAGGAGGAGGTATAGCTACTAGACTCTAACGCTAGCTATGCTAGCTTTTGTGCACAGGGTGTAGTAAAAAACACAATGAAGGTTTCCTTGAAGACATGCTTAGCAGCTATCTAGCTAGCTTAAATACAACACAAGGTATATACAGGTATACATAACTAATCCTATTTCTCCCGAACAGACCTTCTTTTACACTCTAGCTAATATTCTTTCGGTGCAGAACACATAAACAAAAAAATAAAATCATATGCTGTTGATTTGGTTGAAAAAGATAAGAAACTGGATTAGGAATTTCAGAACATTTAAGTAACTAAATAGTTATATATACGCTTAATTAAATCGGTTACAGATTAAATAACAATCGATTTTACAGATTAAATAACATTTTCTCTGACTGCATGAAATGCAACATCCTATGTTTTATGACTTTAATCTCTTAGTAAAGCAACAAACATAAATTTATTGAATAAAGTCAATTGGTTTGACCATAGTGGCCATTTAGTTGTCAATGAGTTTCCAGGGACCCGTTTCGTGAAAACCGAAACTGCAATATGATAAAAAAGAAGGATAAAAAAGAAAGATATTGAGTTAACACTTGTTAGGCGGTTGTCTAGTTGAGTGATTTTTGTAGCTCAAATGGCTTTCAATCTGCTAGGACTTCCTTCGCAGGACCTTTGTTGATAGCAGTACCAACAGGAACTGAAGAGGCTATCTTGGGTAAATAATTTCAATAATAAAATGATAAAAGGCATCTTGAGTAATTCTAATCACAAAACCCTCTGAGAATTCTGTGGCTTGGTAGCTAGCTATAGCTAGCTAAAAATACTTTAACTTTTAACTATAATATGAAATAAAGAGTGTATAGCTAGCTACCTTGGTTTGCACAACGTCTGTAGCTACAAAAGTACGTCTTGGACCTTTCCTAGCTAGCTAGCATAGATGGCTGAAAACTTTAAAATAAATATATATATATTTAAAATTTGTTCGTAGCCAAAAAAAAGCGAAGGCAACACTGCAATCATGTTTTCTTGAAGCAAAAACTCAAAACACTTTAGCTAACTTCTTTCTGATTAAAAATAAAACTCTATCCTTGATTTCGATCCAAGATTGTTTTGCATAAATTATAACAATACGGTGTTCTCGGCGGTCCGCATGCAATTCTTAACAAAATGACCAAATTTTGCATAAATTAAAAATCAGCACGAATCGTGCTGATTTTAACCAACCTGGCCCAGGGTCATTTCTTCGCGCCGTCTGGGATATCAAAAAAGCGAAAAATTGCCCTGGGAACGAGGTTGGCATGAATCGTCAAACATCAAAGTAATTTTGACATCATCACGTTGCTCGTCGGCAAAATGTTCGGACCGATCGATCCAAGAATTGTGAGTCACGGACGGACCCACCACGTACTAAAGATACACGTGCAGGTAATATTTACCATGGCCCGTCCCCGTCTGTGTGTAGCCTGCTGCGAATTTCCGACCTGGTCGCCGTTGTAAGCATTTATCTCCAACTTAAAAGGAGACTGAAAAAAACGATAGCTGAAGAGGAAAATTTCAACTAGTGTTTTTAACTCTAGGGGGGAGTGGTTAAATTTGAATTACGAATGTGCAACTGAAGTTATTAACCCTATTCATGCAGGCATTAGCCGGAATGGCACGAGCAGCAAACGAGCCAATTGTAAACCCCTTATGATTGGAGTTGTTCTTTCGCACACCGTGACCGTACTTTTTTGTTACAAAGTATGCAACACAGCTTGTTTGTAGTGGATATACATTATAGGTAGCCAGACGCTAAAATTTCACGGGTTTGTATTCGAATAATGTATGTATTCAATAATGTAGTTTTCGATTAAGTCAAAGTTAAGACACAAATCCTATGATGATAATTCTCTGATTGTTGTGCACAAAAGCTGCACCACAACTAAGAATGAAAAGATTTGTTTCACTTTTCCACGATTTTTTCCTAGTTTTCTCCTAAAATCCCCAATTGACTAATTTTAAAATTCTCTGATTTTCAGGTTAACCATGTATACAAGGAATTTAACTACCAGGACAGACAAAATAATTCTTGCAATGCAATATAATAGTTTACAAAAAAACAAATCTTCGCAAAATTACTGAAAATGACTTATTCGCTAAAATTATTGTTGTTGTTTTGCTATATGATTTACAAGGGAAACCCAAATTATTTGCACCAAAAGAAATTTCTTAATGACCAAGATGAAAAAAAATTATCAAACGATCTCGTGAAAAAATTCATGAATCATTGTTTTAATTCGCAATTTTGAATTCCGCAATTTCTTGACACAATATCAGATTTGCAATCTTTAATTCCGCAATTTGATGATTGTATCGCTAATTCGCAATCTTTAGTTCCGCAATTTACGATTTTTTCGACCATAAATTCGCAATCTTTAATTCCGCAATCTTTTCTTTTAGACGATTTAGCGAAGCGTCGCCTCTCAAAAAATAATGCCATATTTTTGTTTAATGGAAACAGTTTCTATTAATTCGTTTTAATACGGTAAGTGCTGCTTTCATTAGACGTCTTTTATTAGTATGAGCACTATGATGACGAGTTTTGTCAATGTTCTCCACCATGGATACTATTGTCAAAAAACACGTGTTTGAGCACTAGATGAAAAGTAAATCAGTGGGAGAGTCCCGATGATTTTTCTGTTTGATATCTTTTTGTGAAGTATATATTGCTTCTAACTGGTCTTGCCCAGTATCTTGGAGGTTTTCGTTCTTTTTTCTTCTTGTTTGTTCTTTTATTTGAATCAGTAATCAACATCTTCATCTTTGTGTCTTTCAGTTAAAAATGAAATCACCGAGATGAACATATTACATGTTGAAATCCAAACATTTTAACAATTTCCTTACTCAATTAACTTTACTTAACGCTATATTTTGAGCAAAAACAAAACTGAACAATTTTTCATTACTTTTGTTATGTTCAAGCATGCCGAAACGTTTATTCACCTGTTTTCATTTTAAAAAACCGATACATGTTATGTCACTTTCACGATCGGCACGGAGTGATAGCTATCCGATAGCCAATCTATGCCGAAACAACACATTTTAAATGAAACAAAACCCCTATGCGATACGCTTTTTAAGACGCTGCGATAGTAAATCGTCTAAAACTAACCACGGGGTGTTGGTCATATAGTTTAATCTGTCAGTGCCCTGTAAGGTTATGGACTAACTCTGGGTTTAAAGCTTCCCTCCTGCCAATAAACAAGTTGGCTTCATATTAAAATTTTGTCTATGAATCTTTTTTTTTTTAAAAAAAAATGTCGATCAGTTCTCAAGAATTTTGGCTTAAAATTTTCATGACATCATGGATTAGAAAAAATGAGATGCTGTTTTAAGAGTTTAGATATGTGGTGGGTGATGTAAATATGTTTTCTTCTATCAAGTTTCATATTTTGTTCATATTTACATGCATATTAATACTTAGTTACCCTGATTATTATTTACAACATCAATTGTTTCTGAGCATCTAATCTATTTCAAGGACCAATGTTGATAACAAACTATATATGTCTGAAATGGCCATCCTTGTAAAAATTCTTCGAATAAAATAAATAAATAAAATAAAGATGATTTCATAATTCTGCAAAATTGGCTAAACTTCAAGACTTATATCTTTCAATTCAAAAAAGATTTTTTAAAAAAATAAAAAAATTCGTAGACAACTTCCATATGAAATCAACTTTTTTCTCATAGGAGGTAAGCTTTTAAAAAAGGTACACTTAAATTACCTTCTAGCCCTAGCTAACTGTGGCTATTAAGCTGTCATTAAAATGTTATGTTCATGTGCTCCTACAGACCCATATTCACGGTAAAAAATATCCAAGTTGAAAAAAAAATAAATAAAAAAAAATAAAAAGTATAGCTATAATCTAATCAACAAGTATAATCGAAGCTCTGAACAAACTCCAATTACAGCCTTAGATTGCTTTTTTTTGTTTTCTTTCTGTCAATCAACTTTCTGTGGTGCTCAAACTTGTCCCTTCTAAACACTTATGATAAAGTGGTGCTAGATTGTTTTTGGTCCTGGAAACAAGTTTATCTTTGCTGATCGGCCAACCAAACAGTTTGGGATGTAAACATACTATTTTGTTGATTGGAAGAGGGTCATTAATATACCCTGTCCAACCCATGCTAGCATGGAAAACAGACGTTAAGCCGAGAATGATGATGATGGTGGCATTATGGAAACTTGTAAAGATCAGCAACTCATCTAGCTATTCTTGCAGACTGGAACGCATCATGATACCAGTTCAACTAATATTCAGACTAAGCACCCATTATGAAATGGTGTACGCATGACGTTTTTGTGGTAAAACCTTCATAAATTCAAGACTGAATTTTTTAGGAATTCTTTTTTTTATATTTTCAAACTTTATTATGTTTCAGATACTGGTAATCTTTGCAATTTAGTTACATTTCAATGTGTTTTTGGTTTTAAGTTTTGTTTAAGATTTTTAAGGTTTGACCGTAAAAAGTCCTTGTTGTACACTAAAGAAAAGTGCGGAAGGAGAGCAATATGTCTGCAAGAATAGCAGGACTTTTCGGATGTTAGAGAATATGATATTTGCACTTCCAAAATAATAGAGCTTAAGTGTGCGAATTGACATTTGGTACAACAATACAATGAAAAAAAAACCTTCAGCTGAACATAAACAATAAAGCAAACATATTTCAATACAAAATTTTATAATATTTAGCACTGTGTCCTTTTATACATCATTTTCAAAGTCTTTTGGATTTTTTCTTGAAAGATGGTGATGATGATTCTCTGCTGCATTAATAACTAATCCAAGTGTGATGAAAGCAGGTGCGACATAAAATACCTGACTCATAAAACGTCTGTACAAGTTAGCAACTCCTTTAGAAAAAAATCCAGCAAACGCTCTCTGTTCAAATGGCGACAACGAGTACGATATTACATTTTTATACTTAATTAAGTTTCCAAATTTGGCGCCCATGATCACGAAACGCGACTACAGTTTTATCAAATTACAGCGAAGAAAAAGAGCTGAACTCAGTTCGTAGCTCACAGATACCCTCTTGCTTAAAAGTTTGTGATTGTATTTGCGCGCATGCGTTTAACAAGAATATTCAAGATGGCAGATATATTTGTAAACACGAAATCGAAACTGAATTTCCCGACTTTTCTTTATTCGGCCTCGTTCGAACCAAAGAAAACAAACATTACAGGTAAACTTGGTATTTTGGAAATAAACAATTCGCCCTGCATTATCTCACCCAGATAAACAATGACTAAATAATTTTTTGTCGTTTTTTCCCGAGTAGTTAAACAATTGTTTATAAAAAAGTATAACCCATGTTTGTCCTAACAAATAATTGTTCGTTTCCCTTGCCAGTTAGTGACTTGCTTAGCCTTTTGTAAACAGTTTTTAGCTTCTCTTTTGACTCCTTATTAGATTAGGATCGGCGTGAAAGAGCGTGCTCTATGTCCAAAGTCCGTTGGATATTATAATGCCGTTTCTTTTCTCTTTCATTAGCTTCGCCTGCTTTTTGAATTTTGGTATTTTTGTACCTTCTGTTGATCAGGTTTAAGACCTATAACAAAAATGCTTTCAGGCCGGAAATCCAAAATCATCTAGTTGCGAGGCCCAATTTACTTTGTCTGCCTGTTATACCTAAAAAATCGTTCAGCTGTCACAATTTTAGGGATTTAGATCTCAGGACCAAATTATTTATGTAATATTATTCAATTCATTAAATCCATAAAATACATAGCAACAAATATCCTAGGTCTTTAAAATAATTGTCATAATACTTATTTCGTAATATCTCAAGGCTTTGACAAGGGGGTATTCCCATTTCCAAACCTAAGTAATTTACATAAATTTGCATGTTATTCACCTCATAAAATACAGTTAATTATTTGTGTAATTATACCCCCGTTGACAGAAGATCTAAAATTGAAGAAAACTCTTCACCTCTGCTGGGGTGATCTCATGGCCAGACTGTGCCAAAAAGGCTTAATCTTGATGATATATTTCCAAAATAAAACCAATTATGCCATTCGACAAATCATTGACTTGAAAATCAGTTCCTTGTTTTTAAACTTCACAGACGACATCCAAAATGCGGCAGAACGATTTTCTAAACCGATACTCTTTATATGACCATGGATGTACGAAAATCCATACATCCATGATATGACTTTTTAATGAAGCTACGTGAATATTGACACTGTGAAATACGATGGCTCTGAGGGGTCACACTTTCTCTCATTATTTTTTTAAATTTATCTTCTCTTTTCATAATTTTTCTGTTTTTTAAAAAATTTTCTATTTTTTTTTTTTTAACTTTTTTGTTCTTTTTTTAAAACTTTTCCGTTTTTTCATAACTTTCCTGCATTTTCCAAACTTTTCTGTTTTTTCCAAACTTTTTCCCGTTTTTTCCAAACTTTTCCGGTATTTTTAAACTTTTCCGTTTTTCCCAAACTTTTCTGTTTTTTTTTCCAAACTTTTCTGTTTTTTCAAACTTTTCTGCTTTTTTAAAATTCTGTACCGTATTATACATCGTCTTGTGCCAGGGCAAGTTAATTATGGCTTATTTGAGAACGACAAGTGTGCCTTCCTCTTAAAGCGTTGTGTTTTTTGTCTTTGATTGTAGCTATTATACTGTGTTGAAGAACATATTTATTTAGTAAAATAGATTTTCTAGCAGTGTTTGGAGGGTAGTCTTTGTTGTTACTTTGATCTATTTTTTTTGACAGCCACAACCAATTTTCGTGTTATGTGCGTTGTTACAAGCTCGTGAGCTTGTATTAAAACGCAAATGTGTCCTACAAGAATGGAAATTTTTGCCTCTCTGAGCACCGACACGGGAGTAGTCGTGTGTTCGAATCTCATCTTGGTAACTATTTTTACTTTTTTTTTCTTTTTACTAACTCGTAACTAACTATCTCCGAAATAATCAATTGCAACGTCACAGATTTAAATTTCGTACCTAAACTCTCTAAGTACTTGGAAGTCATCTAAATGACGTTTCAGGCCAAATTTGGTATTTGTTTTCGACAAAACTTACCACCATAATTTTGATTTTTGTCACTTAACGTCATTTTAGGCCAAATTGGTCCAAAAATTAAAACTATTTTAGACAAAACTTGGCAAAGTTAACAAAAAAAGTATGCCGAACATGGTGACATTAAAATTTTGATTTTTTGTCACCTAAATGTCATTTTAGGCCAAAATTGGTTCGAAAATTAAAATACTTTATTTTCGGCAAAATTTGGCACAGTTAACAAAAAAGTATGCTGAATATGATAGTGACATCAAAATTTTGATTTTTGTCACCTAAATGGAGTTTAAGCTCATATACGTTTCAATCGCGCGACTTTTAACCATGAATGATAGGCTGTATTTTTTGTTAGCAGAAATTGTAAAATTGGGTTGCATTGTGGATGTTTCATAGTTGTGCATTTTCAATAGCGAGATAGTTTATGCAGCGCCTGCATATTGTTTATTTTTTAAAAAGATAAGATTAGTGTTCACAAGCTTTATTTAACTAACTGGTAAAGTAAAGGTGTTTCCACCAAAGTTTTCAAAAGTGAATATAGGCAGAATTAAGGTCTCCCCAAATGCCTGGAAAGTAGTCTGCGAAAAATAAAATTTCCACAACAATACGTAAGAGAAAAACGAAGACGCTCCACCATATATAAATAATTACGAGAACGAAATTCTTTTTGTAGCGAAAAGAATTTCTCGTTTTCGCTTTCTTCTTTCTGTCAGTCAGTTTACCCCAGACTGACCCAACGAAAATTGAAATTTCGAGGAATTTTCCGTTCAAGAAGATCTCACAAATCAATTTCGAAAAATAACTGCGTAGTCCACAAGAAATGTTATTGCCCATCTGAATAGCAAAATATGTCGTGTCTAACTTCGTAACAGAAATCACAATTTAATAGACAGCTTTTTGTAAACTTTATTCGCGAGGTTGTTTACGTATATCATACGTCTTGTTATGGATAATATGCTGAGGCATACGATAAGATCAGAAATAGCAGATCATCAGATAGTTTTCTGCATCAAACAAATGTGGCAAATAAGACATGCTATCGGGTCTTCCCCTAGGGCCACCGTAATGACTGCTTGAAATTATGTGTTTGTTCCAGTCATTGAGAATGGAAGTGAGATCTTTCCTTATTATTCCCGATGAAACAAAACCTGATACAGTCCAGTATAACTGGGTCATTCGCAAATAAATCCAAATCAGTTAATTCCACAAAAAATCGTCGCCGCCATCCGATTCTATCTCGTTGTAGGATTGACCAATAGGCTTCGATTTATTTGTTTTTTGGGGGATGTTACGATACTGAATGAATCAATGACTGACTGATTTCTGTCTACACTTGTTAGATAAATGTGTATTGGCTCTATAATCGAGTGTTCAGTTCCATCATCGGCTTTCATATGAGAAGGGACACCTTCTATTTTTTGTTCCGTTTGTAACTAATACTTCGCAATGATATCGGGCATTTTGTTTGAAGGTCCTACTTCCAACTAAAGAAGCTTTCTTGAAAACCCATCGATACAACCATGAATACAAAAACCATACGGTTTAAGTTTGTCATGGCCGTCAATGTGCCAAACAAAGTTTGGCCCCGGGGTAACATATTTGCGTCTCCGTATTCTGCGGCCTTTTTCTTAGATCAACTCCTTCGGGCCAATTTCTTTCATCATCTTTCTGATATCTTCACATCCGCATAGTATACCTCGATATTGATATTAAAGCACGATGTACATGGCGATAACCCATTAACGAACCACTGCCTTGAAGTTCTTCTTGTACAGCTTCGAATACTACGTTTCTTGGTAATCTGACTGTTCCGAGTGCTCGTTTTTTACAGCCTTTTTGACGTAAACTTGTTTTTATTGTTTACAAACTTAATTGATAGCCATGGCGATGCTCTAGCAATTCTAAGATTTCCAAGTAAGTGAATCCATCGTTAAAATACTTAAACATATGTTCATCCATGTTGCTCGATTTCTAATGTTCTCTCACTATATTTTATCGTCGCATGTGCATGTGCGTCAAAATAAAATAAAATAGCCGAGTTAAAAATATATATTTTGAAAAAACTTTTTCAAAAAAGAAATAAATATTTTAAAAAAATTCAGAAGAGTTGCATACAAAATGAAAAAAGGAAAAATAATAAAAAAATTCACAAAGTTTAAAAAAATCCAGAAAAGTTGAAAAAAAGGAAAAGTAAAAAATAAAGAAAAAGAAAAAATAAGATTGGTGAAAATCGTGACCACTCGCGTCCATCGTTGTGAAAACTTAGTATTTTGGCGCATTTTTTCATTTTTCGTGAATTTTTTGTGGCACATAGAAAAATCACGGCTTTGCCTGTCGTAGATTTTCGGTCTACAAATTATCGCCCTTCGTACATATTCCGGCTATTATCATTTCATGCAAGCTTAGCACAAAGAACGATTTAATCTATATTATAATACCCGTATACGTCTGTCCGTCCGTCCATCCGTATAAATAAAACTTGATTTAAAAGCATAGTAAGTACTTATATAGAATAAAGGTACTTTTCTATCGTTTTCAGTTATATTTGGGTGCCCAATATGACATATAGGATGATTTAGGTCATTATATTACAAAATGAACGGTTTGCTTTGTAGCCCCTTTAATCAATAATCGAGAAAAATTTGAATATCGTCCCACAGGAGTAAAAAACTCTTTACGATACTAGACACAAGAACCTAAACGCGTGGTTTCCACTATCGCAAATTGCTAGAAACTAAGTTTCTTTTCAGATTCTGTACGGCAATACTTTGCAGGTCTGACTGTACATGCGCAGTGAGTTAGTATTTCAGGCAATTATCGCAAGGGTTCTTCCTCGATCGTCAGTTGGCCTTGGCGTCGCAAACTTTTTCTAACAGTGTTTAATGTTCTTCATATTTTTTATTTTTTCATGTACCACCAAACTTCGAGTTTATGACGAAAATCGTGAACAACAGACTACAAAGATATATATATTGTAACATCCACGGCATAACAAATGTTCATCTTCACGGTTTTTCTTCTCCCCAAAAAAGGCTATAAAGCTCCTACGTTTGGGTCCATGGGCTGAAGAAGTTTTTTTCATCCAGTTGCTGATCATCATGCCATTCATCATAGTTGCGAAGTTCATCAGAAATGTTACATATTGGGCTAGAAGTGTATTGTATTGTATTGTATATGTGCTTAGCAAAGTCAACGAGGCGAAAATTGTATTGTATATGTGCTTTGCCAAGCCAACGAGGCGAAAATACCTATTATCACCATATTGAGTTGTTATTTATTCTTGATCACCCATTGCTGGGAAGAAGTGAACAGAATTGTCAAACTAGAGTAATCGCTGTCGACTCAAAAATGGTCCCTTTCTACGCATCTCCACGACTTTGGCGGCTCTGATGTTTTGATGGTTTCATAATAAAGACATATTAGAGTGCGTGATTAACGCATTTTTTATTGGTTGTTAACCCTATTCGGTCCGGGGTTTTTCAAACATACTATGACCGGGGGGGGGGGGGGGGGGGGGGGCGGATTCCGCCCCCCCCCATAATAACTTTTCATAGGATTGTTCAAATTGAATATAGTACGTCATAAAAGGAACAAAATAGTGGCAAAAATTTTTTGCTTGCGTCAGCACATTTTCTGTGACGTCATCAGAGGCTTGAAAATTGTTAAAAATGCCACTATCTGCTTAAAATATAATTACTTTTGTTCTAGAGCGAATTTTTACATTCTGTTTGAAGTTTCTGAAAGCTAAATAAATTTTTTTTAACATATCTTCCGGTTTTTACATGGATCGAATAAAAAATTGCCAAAATTGCCCGAAAATCCGTTTTTTTCGATTTTCGGGTAAAATCCGACAAAATCGGGAAATCGGAATAGTCACGTGTCAAAATTATTCAAAATGATTCTTCTTGATGAAACAAAGTTGTGTTGCAATTTCAAGTTCTAAGGATAATCCTAACAGGAGTTATTATATTTTCCCCATTATAAGGATTTCATAGAGATTTTAGGGGTAGTTTCGAGTAATGGCCAATATCAAAGCCTCTGAAAGGTATGGGACCTAAAAATTTAGCATGCAGGTGTCTAATAGATAAATGTTGAAACTCAGTAAGTATCATTGCCATATAAGAAAGCAATCAGGAGTTATTAAAAATAAACCGTCAGGGGGGCGGAATCCGCCTCCCCCCCCCCCCCCCCCCCGGACCGAATAGGGTTAAAACGTTCAAAAACACTTTGAAGTTGACTCGCCTCAACTTCCAAAGCTATACCATATAAAAGTTGACTCGCCTCAACTTTCAAAGCTACCAAATAAAAGCTGATATAGAAATAGAACAGAACAGAAGAATAGAAGCCCAGACAGCTCTGAAAGTAAAATCAGCTGCTAAGTAATGAAGTTTAAAAAATGACCTGACAATTTAATTTTTAACTGAAAATTATGATTTACATAAAACTGTTGTGTAATGTTTCTTCTTTGGAGATCTTTTGTGACTAATGTCAAAACGTTCAAAAATTGACATTTTCACAAATATAAAAACAACTGTGTTGAAATAACTTAAATATTTATTCAATAGGTGAACGTGTTTTTATAGTACAAACAATTTTAAATGAGTTCAAAATAATAAAGTGTGGCTTTGTTAAAAAGCTGACCTGTTAACCGTTACGACGAGTTGTTTTAACAATAAGTTTATATCATGAGTTCTCCTATTATGGTATGTTTAACGACTTATCCCTTTAAGAATAGCGACCTTAGTAATAAGGACTGGGTAAGAACTCTCTGAAGAATAACACATCAAAGTTCCGTGTAGCGAAACACCAAATCTGTATTATAAGGCAGGGCTTGATATTATTTTACATTATACATGAGAAATTTAAACATTGTCTTAACAACTATTTTTTATGAGCCTGTATTTGTCAACGCACCTGCACCACCACCAAACCCATACCCCTTCGGTCCAAAGCTCTTGCCATAACAAGCTGAAAAATAAAATCGATTCCGTCTGTTATATAGATTATCAAAAGCTTTTGGCTATCGTGAAAGGATTTATATCTTACGGTACTTAAGTTAAGCAAACATTTGCAAAAATAAATCCTGCAAAAATTTTGGACTCAATTTGCAAAAATAAATCATGGAAGAAAAGACTTTCATGCCCTTGAACTTTTCTTCAGATATTTCATGTCGTGAAAGCTTCATTATGTCAGATTCGCAAAAAAAATCTAAATTTACTCAACGTATAGAGAGAGAGAATTTCGAATGAATAAATAAATATTTCCACTCCTCACTTGTGCTTTTTATTTACACAAATTAACCTTGTTATACATAAATATTAACTGTGCTAGTTATAAACAATGCAATGTTTTGCGCAGTATGCACTCTTTTATTTTTTATTAAAAAATGTCACTTACCGGCGCAATATATCTCTCCGCTATTTTCTTGACATGTTGTTGAGTCTAATTTCTTATTACATGTGTGACAGTTAAAACAACCTCTATGCCACGACTAAGAAATAACGAGCAATTGTTCAAATATTTATAATCCTCAAATTTAATGGTTTTGTTAACGTCAAGCAAGATACTAATTGACTCTTGCACTTCGTTTTTCTGAATAATGTGACTACAAATGGCTCTTTCCAACAAATTAAATAACACGATCATTGTATTTCATGAAACCTACCATTCCTGCTCCTAATACTTCTTCTGCATGATAAACGGATCCCCCGCATCTTGGACAACGATTCCCTCCCATATAGGACATGCCTGCAGCAGTCAACGGACCAGTAGTTTCTGCCCATTTGCCTTCAGCTGCATCCATACTTAAAGTTCCTGCACCTGCTCCATAACCATAACCTTTGGGACCATATTTCCTTCCATAGCATGATTTGCAATAAATTTCGTTCTCTATCGATGCAGAAGAAGAAAAAATCAGATAGTTATAAAGATTCATTAACGAACATAATACTACAATATTTTCTTATTAATACGACTGCATCTTGTAGTTTTAAATGGTCTTTGTTCACAATAAGAAAGCATACAAAAGATGCGAAATCAGAAAAGGAGCAGTACAGTAAAAAACAATACCTTCCATCGCTTCCGCCACCGTTGTCGAGGACAGTGTAACATTACAGTCTTTACAAGTATAACAGCCAATTTTGTGCCACGAACGCAGAGCGCCAACTTTTTCTTCCGCGTGGTATACTTTCTTTCCGCATCGTCCGCACATACCGCCACCAGAAAGGAAGGAAGACATTTCGAATTCAATATTAAAATTTAGCAACCAAAGCGTTCACGTAAGAGTTGTTTGCTCAAGTGTCTGTCCGCAATGAGTGACATCGTTTTTTTCAAAGTGTCGTGTTTATTTAATATACGCTCAAACAAAGAAGAAACTCATATATGGACAAAAATGGAATATGTAAACATTAAAGTTGCGTGTATGATTAATTTTATGTGTTTACATATAGAAAACGGATGAAAAAATATTATTATAAAGCTTTCCTACTAAGTGCGACAATGTAAGTAACTGAGTTTGGGAAAAAAAACTGGTACCCAGAGCACCTTGTAAAAAACGTTTAATTCTTTGCACAGCTGTAAGGAATTGATAATAAAGACACAAAATTATTTTCTTTAGGAATTTGACAATGAGTGAAGGTACAGATTATGTCAAAAAATACGAATAACAGTCCCCGGTCTTGAGTAGATTGACATGACCAGACCGGTCCAGAGCTACTCTTAGGTGTATCTCAAGAGCTCTGGAGGAGAGAATGGTATAAACAAACGCAGGTGAAATTCAGCATTGAAAATGAAATTTTTAATTTCTAATTTTTATTTGACTGCTCCTTTAAGCTAAGTGTCTACACCTAAGAATAACTTGCTGCAAAATAATATCGTATGCGCCAAACAAGGTGAGCATACCTCATTGTGTTTTGCGTCCATCTAAAAATCAATGTTTGTCGTGAAAAGTGTCCACATTTTAAGTTTTTAATCATTGAAGACATATTGATATTCAGAATTGATTTTAATTCTCTACTAGCACACTTTCCCTTGGTATGAATTCTCAACAACATCCAAGAATTCTTCTTCTTCGTTTTACTTTTATTCTATACTGTTTATACTGTTCGCCATGTCATACAAATTTTTTTTTTTTGCTTCTTTTGTTAAACTTTTATTCTCAGCAAGGTTGTTTATACTTCGTCTTATGTTTTCATTTTGACACGCACGTCATTTAATTAATTACAAAATCAGTTTAAATGTATTATAACCATTGACCCGCAGGGTCAACATCACACCAAAGGTGCGATAATAACCAACTGGGGGTTTGGGGGGCGTTGTAAGCCCCCCCAACAGGTCCGGCGTTGGGGGGCTCGCCTTTTTACGCCCTTTAAGCACTGAAACGCCATAAAACCGACTCTCTGACATACGCGATAGACGTTAAGTATTCTGAACAATTGATCGAAAAAGAAGGGGAATAAATGACAACATAAAATACATTAAAATCTTTATCAGCAAGGTTGTAATCAAACCAGCAATAGGACAACACAACACCATCATAATGTTTTTTATAGATTGAAAGTTATTAAAGCAATAATTAAAATGTTCATTCTTCTTTCTTCATATCTAGCACCAAAATAAGGTTTTCTGCAGATTGGAGGTTATTCATGTTTCAGAAATAATGTGCATGCAATAACAGACAACAAGGATATGTATAAAGCTAATCTGTTTTGCTTTAAAATGTTAGCATGACAACTATTAATTTTAACAGATACATTGCCAGCATCGTCATAACATTGACCTTATAATGGCTGCGTAATCTGAATACTGGCCTAATTCTGTATATATATCAAGAGGAAGCTCATAAGGTTTTTAAAATGACCTTTGAAAAAGACAAACCTGAGAGCCTTCACTACAATGAATAAACCTTAAGACGTCCTCTTGCAAGTTACAATGGGAAGTATAATCGTGATCACTGAGGTGTGGAGCTTGTCGTGAGTGCCTACATTATATTTTCCAATACCATTAATAGAACCTGAAGGGAATGAATCTACCAAGGTTCTGCAGATAAAACTTGTTTAGGTTTAATAGGTTTCGATTTAGAAATCCCTTTGACGAAAAAGATTTTAACTTAAAGGTTTCGTCATTAGTGCTAGAAGTACCACATTGATCAACTAACGTTTGGGTTAATGCAAAGGGAACAACTTTGAGATGATACACACGTTTCCTTTACATTAAAGATTTAACTACAAAAAAAAGACTTGAAAAATTCAGTCTTGTAAGAAGGTTTCATCACAAAAACATTATGATTACGACATGTGTACACTATTTCATAATGGCTGCGTAATCTGAATACTGGGCTGTGATTGGTTCAACCAGTCCGCAAAAATAGCATAAGAATTTTACCGATAATTTTTGTTTAGCTAACTCGGCCAGCTAGCTATATAGCTAACTATCTATCTCTCAGTTTTTTTGTATGCCAAAACGCCACATATCTATATCTAGCTGGTGAGAGCAAACTCAGGCGACTCTTTTTTCGAACAGTGCTTTTTAAATTTTTTTTCCCAAAACAGCACTTCAATTTTGTTAGCCAGGAGACCAAGCATAATTTTTCTTACTAGGTGGACGTCACAAATATGTGGTGTTACAGTCATTTGAGCACCAAAAATAGAGTCGGTCGGTCGGCGATTGATAACTCAAAAATTTGAAAAATTGTATCCAACCATCCAGCCATTAACGCGCGCCATTAAATCGCCGATATTTAATGATAACTTTGGCAACTCCTTTAAATAGAGTTTCTGAGCGCCGTTTTCAACTACTTTATTCGGAGAAACTTTCGTGTGTCCGAAAACTCACGAAATTTTTTGGATAAACTTTCGCGAATCTACAAATTGAAAAATTTTCGCGAGATAAACTTTCGCGACATCTGAAATTGGAAAGTTTTGGCGAGATAAACTTTTGCGATTTGTGATTTTGAACTTATCTTTTATGTTCTTATATAAAATGTGGCCTATATTTTTCTTATAATAGAAGAAGGAAGAACTATTATTGAAGATATTATTTCGGTTTGTCTGTTCAGTATTCATATTATATACTGTGAAAAGTTTATCATTTCCCGAACATGATAGTTTAGTAGGCGACGTTTCAGGAGATCCTTCTTCCATCATCGGCCAAAGTAAAATGATGTTGAGCATGTATTTATATAATTGCAGAGGATCGAAATTCATAAAAATTAAAAAAACTTAAAAAAAACCATGTGTCATACACATGGTTTTTATATATATATATATATATATATATATATATATATATATATATATATATATATATATATATATATATATATATATATATATATATATATATATATATATATATATATATATATATATATATATATATATATATATATATATATATATATATATATATATATATAAAAAAAACCATGTGTCATACACATGGTTTTTATATATATATATATATATATATATATATATATATATATATATATATATATATATATATATATATATATATATATATATATATATATATATATATATATATATATATATATATATATATATATATATATATATATATATTGATAGATACCACTCTGGCTCTGACCTAGTACTGTGCCTCAAATAAGGTTAAGAATAAGGCACTTCTGATTCAGTTAATAGGTAGCCATGTTGGATTATATCTGCTTAAAGCATTGTCTCAGTTGCCCCAGGTCAACATGCATCTGTTTTGCTTCGCTTAAAAATACAAGTCAATAAATACATGACACATGGGTCAGTCCAATTTTAGCCATAAAGAACTGAGGTTGTTGAAGATTAAAGCTCCTCAGATTTGAAGCTCCCACCCACCCACCCATTATCATCTGTGGTAATGTCTCCAACTTTACTTGAACTAACTATGTTTATTTTCTTTTATGTGCTGCCAAACCGGATGACACTTGCCGAATATGCTTGCCTCCGACCACTGGCACTTCTTTTCACGCACTGGTCCAGCACTGCAAGCATACGATCAAGCTTTTGGATTGGCTCACCTCACCCAGTCGTTGATGGGTGGTCATGCGATCACTGATCACTGTGGCTGCACTGTTGCTCTAGCCGCACGGTTTCCTTACACAACCATTTGGCTACGAGAGTTGTGAAGGTTTTTGTCCAGCGGTGGGAGCAACGGTTCATCCAATTTCCACTTGCGCTTTTACTGATGGGGATGTCGGGCTTCCTACGTCAGCCATATAACATTTGGACAGATGTGTGTGTGAGGCTTGTGTATCTTATTATTACTTTATTATTATCACTTATTATCATTACGGTGAGGCACACCCTTTTATGAATCCTGATATTATTATTATGTGGTAACACAAGAGATCTGGGTCATGCCTTGGAATCTGTTCACAATATTATGATCCATGAGGACATAAACTTGTGAGGGGCAACCAAAACGTGGATACTCTTAGGAAATTACCCTCTTTGCCTTGGGCAAGCATTTTGGTGTGATTACCTTGTTATGATTACTAGCAGCATGCGTTATCTGTCCTGCCTTACTCATTTATTTTCTTACCCGGCATCCCGATCCATTCCCCAAATTTACAAATTGCGTTCCATGCGTATGATGTTGTATACCATAATGTGCCATAATACAATATTCTCGATTAATAAGTGTGTTTTTACTGAGTAACCAAGACAATTAAAACAAGATTAACCCAGCATGTAAATTTACTCCCTCTCTCTCGTCTCTCTCAAACTAACAACCATTTCTTTTCTTACAATTTTAAAGCTCCAAGCAACCAACATGTTTTTACTATTAAGAACATAATAAGAGCAAATATAACTGGAAAAGGCTCGTAATAAGCCCCACAACAAAAGCAGATATAAAGGCTAAAGTAGTTTATAGTTGATAAAGTCCATGGACAAATCCACTGAGGCAGGATAAAAAAATCCATTAAGACAGGATAAAAATGAAAAAGAAGTGTTCAGGGTTCGAATTAGCAGTTCATGCCATTTTTGCGAATCACTTTGCGAAGAAAATGATAAAATTGCCAACCGAATATTTTTAAATGGTGATAGAAAAGCTTTTTTAGATCGCATTTTAAGAACTTAAGAACAAAGAACGGCGATAAAAAAGCTTTTTTAGATCGCATTTTAAAAATTTGAGAACAAAGAACGGCGATAGAAATGCTTTTTTAGATTGCGTTTTTAAAATTTAAGAACAAAGAACGCCATAGAAATGCTGTTTTAGATCGCATTTTAAAAACTTGATGGTGGTTTACTTTGTTACAGAGTGCCAAAGTTTTTGCGAACCGACTTTACTTTTCTAATTCCAACCCTGGCGTTATTTGAATTTTAATGACGTCAGCAACCCATCCACAAAAAAAAAAAATTAAGAACCTTGTTTTCACGTTGCCTCTATTGTGTAGAGCTTAAAGCGCTGATCAAAAAAAGGAAATGATCATGTGCTTTTAATGAATGTTTAATGAGATATATATAGGTTTTAAAATTTTACTGAAGTCAGCAAAGACCTGCCAAAACACAAACATTTTTGTATTTTTGACAAACGGCTGCAGAGGTATTACGGTTTAAAGGTTTTTTGATGACGTCATCAACCCGCCTATTCCAAAACGGATTCGGGTTTGGGAAACTTACCCAAATTGGTCCCAGGTGGTCCCTAGTTACCCATGTGGTGAAAAATCACCACCTCGTGGTTATTTGACCTCAAAGTTTTCAGTGCATTGTAATGGCTTAAAGGTTACCTACGATACTTTTACAATTGGGCGTCATATAATAGAAATTAAATTCAAAATTAAGAAAACGTTCTCCTTAATTTTTAAAAGTTCATCTACTTGAAGAAACAAGCTTTGTTAATTCATCGTTTTTACACTTGTGCTTCTTCTTCGATGTCTTCTCCGAGTGCGCATTAAAAACACCAAAATTCAAGATGGTTGCACGATACGTCACAGAATGGTTGTGCATTGGAATATTAAAGCAGTAAAGTTATTAATGTGGCGTGAATCATAAGTTATCAGCTTTTGAAACTTGAAAATAAGAAATCATGTCGTCTTCAGACGTTTCTGATGTTGATTGTCGAGATCAAGTTCTTGATTTCCAGTTTGAACCTAGGAAAACTCTCAAATCACGGTCTGAGAGTGATTGGGTGGATTACGAAACAGACGAAGAAGTGGAAGAAATATCTTCCAATTTCAGAACAAATCTTGCTGTAAGCACGTGGTGTAATTGTGGAAATTGTACATTAAAGCCCACAGAACGTGAACTCGAGTCCTTCGATTCATACGAGTTGAGTGGTACATTGGAAATAATTATTTTCGAACGAGATATCGTTATAAATGTAGTCCTGGAAACTAAGTTCGTCAGTTATTGATTGGATAATTATGTACGTATATTTTTAGAATCTGGGTGCATAATATCCTACGTAAATTTCGCACCTATTATACTGCTAAAAGAAAATCTTTGGACGGCTTTGGTTGGGATGCATGATTGCGAAAGTTCTTATCTACCTCCAAACTTGGAGGAAAGAATACGGTATTCGTATTCTTTCCTCCAAGCTCCAAAAGACAATGTCCCTAACAAGTGAGTTTCTTACTAATTTTATTGTTAGAACCATAGCTACTCTGGCGTTATAATATCATAAATGTATTTATATAGGGCTTACAGATACGCAGCTTATCGGCAGTTTACATGGTGGGTTCATGTCCGTCTTGGTAAGTCGGTAAGAAGAGTTATTCCGTCATGTGTCGTTAATAAGATACGGGACACATTTCCTGCACCTGATAACATCTACACTGGCTTTAAAGATGGGAGATTGGTGGACGAAAATGAATTGTCTTGGGGGCGACAATGCCCAGAAGATGGAATACAATAAACTATATTAACAATAAATGTACAAAAATAAAGTAAATGAATAAATAAATAAATAAATAAATATGTTAGGAAAGTCTTGAGTACTTCGTTGAATTTTCTATTATTTCATCTCGTTCAGGTCGCTCTTTGGGGACGTTGTACCTTCGTTTTCAATCATTTTGGACACGAACTTCTCTATCAACCGCCCGATAGTACGAACTCAAAGCAATTTCTCTGAGAAAATTATAATTCTTTTTTTTCATGACCTTTTTAGCAACAAAGCATTTTGAATATCGATGCCATGAAATTTTAAATTTAGGCTTGTAAGTGCCTTTGCGGGATTTTCGTTTTTTAACAGCCTATAAAAAAAGATGAAATAAGAATGGAAAGTTAGGTATTAAAATATAGATAACGGGGGTAAATATGTGGTGTTATAAAAATTATTAAAGCATTCGTACAGAAAGAGCGTGTGGCAAATATTTCTAACAATTTTGTTACGTAACTCGCTCGATCTTCGGCATACCGGCAGATTTTCCGTTTTCTGATGGCCGCCAAGCACGCTAGTACAGATGGTGAGATGAAAGTTTTCATTAGTAGTTTTTTGACTTTTGTGAAATTTTGTGGAAATTCTGATGTGAATTCTTTAATACCATATAGTAAAGACTTATTTGAAATAAACTTTTAAAAGCATCGTAGGTAACCTTTAAAGGGAACCTGAGGTATACTAGAAATTAAAAAAAAGGTTGCGAAGCATTTCGCAAGTTGCAAGCAAAATTAAACTATCCAATACTTTGTCCCTAGCGCTTCTTGTTTAATTGGCGCTAACATCTTCCGAAATACATCAAAATTGAATATCATATAGAAGAACCCTGGGGACGAGGTAGGAACATGAACGCTCTGCGGAACAATTCGTTGCTCAAAAACAGTTTTTTTGCGAATAGACTGCGCGAGTATTTGATGTGCGTGGGATATTCTTTTCAAAATGTGCGAGAAAATTAGATTACGTGAAACTAACAAAAACGAATAACGCGTGTTAAAATTTTGTACCGCCTTTTCCCACAGAATGGTAAAAGTAAAGAGCGCAATACAAAATTACACTTTTAGCAGTATTCCGAAAGATATGTGATACATCGAGTTGTACTACCCGCAGAAGTTGGTCCTAACGTTAACGATTTCGTAAATGACCTCACAACAAAACAGTATTTTTTTCACGTAAAAATACCGGCAGTAGAAGCCACAGAATCTGCTGGAACGAATTTCGAAAACTCACGGGAAACAATTAAAACAAAAACAAACAAATCAAAACAGTTTTTTAACTTTATCAAGATTTATTAAATAGCTTCAAATTTGGGCAGAAAAACAATAACGGATTCGCCTTCTTTTCACCACACGCATTAGAAGATTACATCACTCACTCCCATTGTACACAATCTAAAAGAAAAAGAAAACATTTTCATATAGTGAAGCTTCCAGTGCCTTTAAGGGATGGCCAAGTCAATGGAATTGAAAGCACTGTTTTTCATCTTATAAATAATTAAGGCTAATTCGGAAAAGTATAAAAGAAAAAAACTAAACAATTTGGCAACTTTACTAATTTTATACGCAAAGTTCCAACCATACCAACAGTTTCCAAATCTGACAAAATAATTTTAGAAGTGTTTATTTTTTCAGAATTTGATTGATGCAAGGCCAAGGGAAATTAAATAAGTTTATTGTCCTAGACCCATTTAAAAACATATGCTTCTCATCATTCGGTTTTTTTTCAACCAACATTAATGTAATCACCCAGAGGAAATTATAATGTCTCTTGTGTGTGTTTTAGAAGCTGAGTACACAAATACAAAAATATTACAAGTGCTGAACTTTGGCAATCATATTTTGCAATCAGACCCTTTTAAAAACTATGCTGAACCATGAGAAAAGCACCTTGGATAAGATTCTTTGTTGGGCGAATAAAATGACTGACAAATGGTTTATCGTGAATGAAATAGTAATTTTTACACAAATAATTTAAAAAATAATGAACTTTGTTATGTGGGTTGTTCTCAAACACACGTGGGCGGTGGACAAAAAACTGTGATGTAATTTCTCTTAGTCTATTATTCCTGAGAATATTCTAAAATAAGAGGGTGTCAATAAGCTGCAAACAGCCACATATATAAGGGCGAGTTCGGGCAACTTTTCCAATTAAATTAGTGATTGTCTTCCAAAACCGCCCGCACTTTCCCGAACTTGCCTGGAGCATTTTCAAAATTCAATTCCTTGTAACATACCTTGTGGACGATAGTTGGAAAAAGATGCTTTAAGAGAAAGAAGTTAATAAAAATTAAAAGTTATTTATCAAGTAAATTTTATCAAAAACCATCAAAAACAGTTCTTTTAAGAACTTTACTACCACATAGTTTACTTTATGGTCTATGCAGGTTTTTTCGGGTGAATACTTCAATTTTTTTGCAAAACGCTAAACTTGCCCAAAAACGCCTGCACGTTATACGGCGTATGCAGCTTATCAGCACCCTTGTTCTAAAATTACAAGCAGTTTCGAAGATGCCCACGCCGTTTAGAGGATGTGGTGCGGCTTGGGCATCCTTGAAGTTCTGTTTAATGACAGTTTTAATGTTTTAATGTCGTTTTAAACCTTGTTCTCAGGGAGGGTGTACGGAAAACTAATTCCTATTGACAATTACATTGCTGTTGGTTTGATAGCAAAAGTGGATATTTTTTTAATTACTGAAACAGGTTACTTATATAATAAATAAAAAATGATAAAAAACGGTTGGTCAGCTCACTCTAGCGCCCAGAGCTATTTGTTTTGTCTGCGCCCTAGCTACAGGTTTTCCTATAACTGGCTATCAGTTAGGTAGTAATACAGCTTCTCCATATGTATTCTACAAATTACTTTCAATTCTTTTATACAAAACTGAGCTCTAGCTAGCTACCTTTCGTGTGATTAAGCCTTACCTTGATTTGGATAAAACCAATTAAAATTGATAATATTGTATTCTTACATCCTCTTAGAAACAATAAAATAAAACACAGCTCGGCGCGTTTTAATTGTACAAATTACTTCAATTTTTCTTTAGGAAAGGGTACCTTACACAGGAGCTTTCCAATCCAACTAAAATCTCCAGAAAAAGCACAGCAACAAAAAAGCTTAAAATACACAAGTAAAGTCGATTAGAAACAGGACTAGCAATAAATTTTTTCAAAAGAAGAAAACCGTTTTAATACTATTATGTTTCATTAAAATACAACTATAATAGTATTAGAAGCAAAATTGCAAAGTAATTAATTAATTATTTATACCATAATTAGCTATAATACAAAGAAATAAGGCATATTTTGGGTCTGTAAAATATACGTGTCTAAAATGCCGACTACCGTTTCTTGTTCACGGCATATTCCTCTTTGTGTGTTCAAGTTCGGCGGACGTATAATCCGGACCAAAAGACGGGGGGGGGGGGGGTCAAAATCCGGGGGTGGGGGGGTACGAGCCGTACTTATTGCATTTTTTACTAAACTTATACTTTAACCCCTCGGTCCAAACTTATTTGTTTTATTAGAAAAAAAAATACCCTAGCTTTATGTGCAAAAATATCAGTCCTATTTCTTTACGCTGATTTTATATGATTTTTTTTCTATCGAAATTTTGAGAATCTCAATAATTTTCTTGGTATACCTCGCGTGTAGCAAACGTGCTCCACAATTTCGCTTCGCTCGCAAAGCTCAATTGCTTCGCAAAAATGATCTTGGACTTATTATAGAGCTGAAAAAGTTGGTTAACAATTTTTTTAAAAGCTCTTTTCGTTTTCAAGATATTCAGTTTTAATGAATTTCAGATTTAATTATGCTGCATAAATTATGATGTCATATTTAAGTAAGAGCAAATTTTGATTTTCCATACAACAGGCAGCTTTCTTTTCTCATACAGTTCCATGTTTTTTCTGCATCCTTACGTTTTTCAGTATTTAAAATCTTATGATTATGGCTGTTGATAACAGATTTCATATTTTTTGTACAACTGTAGCTCATTTTACCCATACTTTTATTGAAGAGTTTGTGGTATTTGTGATTCGTGGCAACTGCTTATACTAATTAATTTTAGCAAATAAGCTTTCTCAGTTTCTTCTTTTGTTCCAATTGCCAGACATACTGATGATGCATAATAACAAAGTATCATTGAACATATCAACAATGCTTTAAATGAGCAAGTATAGACACCCTTGGTAAGGGGTCGTCTACAAATTTCGTATGATATTTTATACGAATATATACAAATTTAATTGCTTTTAATTCGTATAAAAATCGTATACAATTCGTATAGTGTTAAATAGTTATACGATTTTTAAAAAATCTAATACGAATTTTATACGATTTTCATACGAATTGTCATACGAATTATATTCTCTTTCATACGAATTGTCATTCGAATTATATTCTCTTTTATACGAATTTTCATACGAATTATATTTCGTTTTTAAACTTTTAAAATGCAAACTAAGCAAACATTTCTATCACCGTTTTTCGTTTTTCAACTTTTAAAATGCGATCTAAAAAAACATTTCTATCACCGTTTTTCGTTTTTAAACATTTAAAATGCGATCTAAAAAAACATTTCTATGCCGTTTTTCGTTTTAAAACTTTTAAAATGCGATTTAAAAAAAACATTTCATTCGCCGTTTTTCGTTTTTAAACTTTTAAAATGCGATCTAAAAAAACATATCTATCGCCGTTTTTCGTTTTTCAACTTTTAACATGCAATCTAAAAAACATTTCTATCGCCGTTTTTCGTTTTTAAACTTTTAAAATGCAATCTAAAAAACATTTCTATCGCTGTTTTCTGTTTTTAAACTTTTAAAATGCAATCTAAAAAAACATTTCTATCGCCGTTTTTCGTTTTAAAACTTTTAAAATGCGATCTAAAAAAATATTTTAATTTGAAACTCATATACGAATTTAATACATTGTCAAACGATTTTCTTTTTTTAAAACCATACGCATCTAATTAAAATCTCATACGAATTTTTTGTTAAACTCGTATGAATTTAACTCATACGAATTTAATTTAAAACTTATACGAATTTAATTTAAAACTCATACGAATTTTTTTAAACTCATACGAATTTAATTGAAAACTCATACGAATTTAATTTAAAACTCATACGAATTTAATTAAAAACTCATACGAATTTTATACGAATTTAGAAAAATTTCATACGAATTTAATTACTGTATGGCAAAAGAAAATTCGTATAGCATATACGAATTTTTTTGATACAAATTGCTACAAATTTTGTAGATGACCCCTAATTATATAGGCTATATTTATATAGGCTTAATTAGGCCATACTGGCCAAGGCAACATGTAGGCTAAATAGGTAAAGAGCCTAATTAGAGGACAAATTTTAGTGGTTTCTCTTATACTCTTAAAAAAACCTCAGGATTCCTGCTAGTTTGGTGGTACTGGCACAAGCAAATAATACAGCGAGGGAAAATAAACCAAGTCATATAAGAATGTGGATGAGAGGACACTTTGGTGAACAATTTTAGGCTGACTTGTTTTTATCTCCTGGTTTGAATTATTTTTTATATGGCAGTATACATATAGTGATTTGTCAACCCCTGTTATGTCTTGTTTGTCTGTTATAACATTAACATGGTATGTTTGTTGATTTTATTGTATTTTAGCTGCAAAAAAGGGGCAGATATGTAAGTGTACATAAATCCTATAGACAAGAAAATGACATCTGTTTGGAAGCGTATACAAAGAGTTGGAAAGAAAGCTGCTAAATTTGAATTCATAGCGCAACTCCAATCACTTACTATTGAATGTAAAAAAGATAAGAAATGGTATGGTGTATTGCTTTTTTACATGCTGCTTAGAATAACTTCAATTTGGGTGGAAAGAAAATAGGGTAACCCTCATGCATAAATCAGAGCACAAAGTTAAAGATAGACAAATTTAACATGTAGAAATTCATCGATGAAATGTTACATGGTGTGTTGTGAAATGACATAAATCTTATAATATTTTAGTTCTTGATTTGTTCTTAATTATAAGCATGCAAAGATTTATATTACCATTCAGAATGTTTGTGTAGGTGGAAAAGCATGTTTAAGCATTTTTGACAACTTTGACACCTTAGTATATTTTTACTGGGTGTGAACTTACTCACTTGAGGCCCAGTGTTTGTATCATGATTTTTTCCCATCAAAATGCTTAAAGTGGGTTTGTTGGGAGAAAAATATTTTTCCAAATTTATATGCATTTGCATTTAGAATAGTTATATTAAAAAGCTCAGAATTTTCTTTATAAGAATATGATAAAAAAAAAAAAAAAATTCCAAAAAATCCTTAAAGGTATATAGTGTCTGCTAAAAACTGAAAGTTATTTTACATAAAGAATATATAAACGTTATTATTAACGAATTTCTGGTTAAAAATTCAAAGTACCAGTGCAATGTTGTTTTTCAAACTTTCAGAGCTTCCTTTCTCATGCGGCTACTTTCATTTTCCATTTTGTAAACACTATGCACCTAAAAACAAGGCTTATCCAAATACATTTCCGTTTACATCAGTGGCCAGGTTTAAAATCAAGACCGAAAAATACAGAGACAGTGTCATCATCATCATCATCATTCTCATGTTAACGTCCGTTTTCCATGCTAGCATGGGTTGGATGGGGTATATTAATGACCCTTTTCCAATCTGATCTAGACTGTGTTAGATCTAAACTCAACTTCCTCTGTATCAAGTCTGTCCTTATAACCTCCTGCCAAGTCTTCCTCGGTCTGCCTAAGCTCAACTCCAATATATCCAGCTGCTTTTACCATCTCTGCAACAATACCTGATACTCCTACAGCCTTGCCAATCTTCAATTTCCTAATAGCCTCCACTACCCATTCTGTCTTGATCTGCATAGTTGGCCCTTCTACAACATCATCATCAGACAAATTATCCTCATCCCAATCAAACTCAGTGTTAAGCAACCTCTGATAATAATTCTTCCAAGCTACCCTTTTCTTCTCCTCTGTGCTACCCAAAACACCTTCATCATTACTTATATACTTCTCACCTACAACATCTTGATTAGTCTTCTTCATCTGCTTTGCTATCTTAAATATCTCATTGCACTTCCCTTCCTAACACATCTGCAAATCTGTTTCTCTCTGCTTCTGATTTTGCCTTATACACTGCTGTACGAGCACGACGCTTAGCTTCTAAGTAAAATATTTTTACTACCACCTGACTTTCACTCTTTCCAAAGTTTCCTCTTTTCCTTTATACACTGGTCAACCTTATTATTCCACCACCAGGTCTGTCTATGTCTAGCTGGTCTTTTCGTCCACCCACAGGTATCATCAGAAGGCACTAAATTGTCTTGCTACAATCTCTTCCTTCAGCTTCCAGACTTTACGACGGGCCTGTACTTTTCCTTGTCTTCCTTAACACTGTTCAAGATAATATCACAAACCAGCAATTTATGCTGGGAAACACACTTTCCCCGATATAACTTTCCCGTCCTTCACCACTTTCTTGTCTGACTTTCTAACCAAAAAGTAATCTATCTGTGTCTTACAACCACCTGACTCATATGTTATCAGCCTACTCTGTCTCTTACTGAATGATGTGTTGCAAACCACCATGTCCGTTGCCATTCCAAACTCAAGCAATCTCTCCCCTTCCTTATTTCTGCTCCCAAATCCATAGCCTCCATGCACACCTCTATAACCTTCAGATGACTTCCCAGCATGACCATTAAAGTCGCTGCCCACCATGACAAGTTCAGTGTCTCCAAACTTTGATGTGACTGCTATTAACTCATCATAAAACTTATCTTTATCTTCCTCACTGAGTCCACACTGTGGAGCATAAACTGACAGAAAAGTGACAATCCTATTACCTATCAAAAACTTTATCACTATAATACGACTATTAACACGCATAACATCTATTACTTTTTCTACCCACTTCTCCGCAACGAATATGCCAACTCCTCCATATCCATCACTATTACCAATCCAAAAAAGCTTATACCTTGCCCTCCTACCTTCCACAAATCTCACTGAAGCTCCTCTCCACCTAACTTCCTGAACACAACACATATCAACAGATCTACATTCTAACATTTCAACTACTTCACCTGCTCTACCTCTCAGAGTACCAACATTTACACTAGCCATCCTCAACCTAGTGTTATCTACCTTGTGATGTGATACCTGGGTAACTGTCTGACGATGCTCACATCTGACATCTGTCCTACCGTGCGCGACACCTTCACTCCTTAGAGTTCCAGCCCCGTTTACGCAGTTTGTCTGATCAACTATTCTTACGGCCATTAATAAAGAGTTTTGGCATTGTTTTACAGCTGGATGCCCTTCCTAGCGCCAACCGTTCACAGACCGGACTGGGTGTTTTTTAAAGTGACACCATCACCATGTGGCATTTCATGGGACTTCCACAATCGCCCCTTTAAACTAAGGTATGGTGGAGGACGTTCAACTCCTCTCTTGTCTCTTAAGGAGACCCTTCACCTGTAAATAATCTAAGAAATGCCCAGTGTCTATTAAACCCTGTATTCATAAATAATAATAATCTAGCATGGAGGATTGCTGTAATTTTTATTGAATCTGCAGGTAAAAGTAGGGTAAATATGGTAACTTTACAGTAACTACAAATAATATTCATATGGGCACAATTACATCTAAACCCAATTATAGAGTTGTTAAAATGCCACATTTTTACCTAGATTTCTTATACATTTGAAGCGAAAGTCAAAACAGGGATAAATTACAACCTTGTTCTAAGCGCTTGCTGGGAACGACATTGTCCGATTTATTCACCCATGTCCTTGGTATTAAGAGAACAAATAAGGGTAGTGTAGCGGCGTAGCTTAAAAAAAGTTAAGCTTAATAGGCTAAGGCGTTTAACGAAAAAACCTAGAAATTGAAAGCAACAATTTCATAGTGATACTATGGTGTATAAAAACAAGAGTGCCCCTGATCACAAAATATGTCCTTGTACTTTTTCCTGTTCAAGTGGGCTCATCACTTTCATGACAGTAAACATGATATTGACACAAATTGCAATAACAAGAAGATGTGATTTTGATAAAGACAGTAAAAAATTGCAATGTTATCACAGAAAATCTTCTCATAATAAAGAGTTGAGACAAATGAAACAAAATCATAATTGTAATGTTTTAATTATTAAATAGTTCGACCTTAATTTTTAATTATTTAGTTTTTTATCTTATTTCGCTAGAAAAACACAAGAGGGGGGGGGGGAGGCTGTCGTCATGTTTAGTCCTTAGAATCAACCAATCACTGACGTCAAACACAATTACGCATAATAAAATTTTTACCAGGTCTTTTTCCATACACGTTTTTCAGAAAGAATTTTTTATATAAGTTTCCAGATATTATTGAAAAAAAAGATATGAGATTTCTTTATTTGTGTATTAATATTAGTTTAATATAAACGTTTTTGTTTTGTAGCAGACACAACTTTTAAAGTCATAAAATGCAAATACTTGAAGCCAAAAAAGCTTTTCAAATAATTTGTAAATACTTGTTAAACAATTTTTAAAACTGGTACTTCATTAAGGAGAACTAACAAAAAAACTACATATATTATACAAAAATGCATGAAGAATAAGCGATGTGAGCAGATACAACAGATTTCAATGTTGCAGAACAAATGCTTTCAAAAGTCATTGTAAAATAAAATGTAATATGATGATATCTCTTTCACAAAATTCAATTATGCTGTACACTTTCTTGTATGTTTATTCTCAAAAGGACATACTGTTTTGAACTTATTTCGTGGTTGACATTGTAAAATTTTTTTTTGATGTCAAAATGTTTCTTGGCCTATAAGTTAAAAAAGTTTAAAGTCTCTTAAAAAAATGAGCCTGGATTCAAAAGGGTTAAGATTTTTACCTTTAAAGTTTTCAGTCTGATCTCATGACATCATTATTGATTATGTGGTAAGTATAATTTTACACTTGAAATCTTAAATAAACTTTAAAACGAAGAAATTTTTTAAAAAAATCAAAGGATTTGGTAAACAACTTTTTATGCAGGAATCCCTTTAATAAAACAATTTTACCATGCAATTTCATTGAATAATATATTTTGAGTTTTTGTAACTCATCATCAGATTCATTCTATATAATAACAAATAAATAACAGTTTAAAAGCAGTTTTATTAAGAAATTATGCGCAGCTTAAAAACAAATACTAACGAATGGTATAACGGTATATAATGGTACAATATCTTAAATCAGATTTTAAACAATAATATTGCCAACATCCCTGAAGACGTCGTTCATTATTATATTTTAATAACTAATGTATGACTTTTATATTCGTCCTTTGTGTTCAAAGTAGGTTTAATTTGACGAATATATAACGCTTCCAACACCATTAAATGATGGGACGATCTGCTTGATAAAACAAGTATCATAACCTCATCCATTGTGAGTGAGATGTTGCATGATTTGAAGTGACTACTAACGGGACTTGTTGACCTTGTATGCTCTTTTACGCGGGTTAGTAATGCCAGGTTGTTTGCCCGACATAGCACGATTTACACCGTGGACATACAATTTGGTAAACTATATCACTTTTAAGAGCCTTTTCGATTGTTGGCTTTAATGGTGGTGATATTGTTTTACCTTTTCTTAGCGTGAAGACAACTTTACAAGGAGCTTCTATTCTTTTGAGTTACTGTTCGAACTTATCTGATATGTGTCCTCTGTACTGGATGAACATCATTTTATACGGTACCTGAATGGTACCTAAACGGTATACGGTACCTGAAATGAATCTGGTGATAAGGTATAAAAACTCGAAATTTATTATTCAATTAAATTGCGTTATTGGTCATTAAAATTTGTGTCAATAAAAGTCATTATGCCACAATGTTTTTACCTTTCAAAATTTTGCCATGATTGAAGAACTTTAAATAGACTACAAACCCAGGAGGTTCCAAAAGTTTTGATAATCTCCTCTTCAAATTATCAGCGCATCATTTTTATTTTATGTGATATGTACACATACTGATATAATTAACAGTTTCAGTTATTTCATTTGTTTTTTTACTATCTGCTTTCTTGATCTGTGTGATATTGCGATCACAAAAATTAGTAAAAAATTAATAACCTTGAAAATTAATTAGTACTGCGTTCAGTGGTCATGAAATTGGTTATAAATATTATGAAAATATCATGGAATTTATTTTAGATTTTTTGTGGCTTATATAACTATTTTTGTAATCTTGACTTGACAGTCTCACTAAACTAAATAGCAGGAGTCCTTTAGACTTGTCAGAACTTGGTTAATGTAAGTCTTGTAATGGGACAAGAAATTTTCCCTGCTTACAAACACTCCTACATATTCAAGGTTTCATTTAATGGAATACTTTTGTGCTTCATTTGAGATGACTGGTGCACATTAGTTGTTGTGGAAAACACATTTCTTGCGTAACAATTCTTTTTTTCTTGTTTTAAAATATGATTTGCCATTTTATTCATGTTTAGGGTTCCTACAAAACTAGTTGTACTATGGCAGCGTGGGGCCAATAGAAGAAAGTATTCAAAATCCTTTAACTTTCAACCTGGTATTGCAAAACCGTACCGAGGTGTTATGGTATGGGCTGAACCTGAAGAATTAGAAATGATATGTACACTTTACAAGGTAAGGAAAACCTTACCTAATAAAATTTCACTCATTTGCACTATATTTTCAAATGGAATATTCAAAATCACTGACCAATTGGTGATGGCATGTGTTTAGAAAGAGATTGAAAATAATTTCATGTATCTCGCAATTTCAGATATTTAAAGTAGTGACATGATAATTATATGCTCATACTTTTTTAATCATTTATAATTTGAAAATCTAGATTTTGGCTGATTTTTTTAGGATGATAAACCAGAAGCTCCTTTTGAACCCAAGGACTGGACATTTATCATTCTTGATGTAAGGGTTTGCGTTAAAATTCATTATAGTTTAAATTATTATTATTATATACCTACTCTTATTATTTTGCAGATCCTACAAACATTCTGTGTCTATCTGTCTGTCTTTTTGCCTGTCTGTCCGTCTGTGTTTTTTTGTGTATCATATTGGTGCACTTCCCTAAAGTAGAGAAACTCCATCTGCTTTAGAACCTCTAAATATGATAACGTCAATTACCACATTGGCAAACAACGTTATCCAAATATAATGCGAAGGAAATAAAAATTTCTAAAAAAATTGTGTATGAATAGGTGGTTGTAATGTTTAAAATAAATTACATAATTTTATTTTACTTTTTCATCTGCTTGAGTGGGTTTTAAAACAATGTTTATAGCTAGTTAAAAATTACACTGGTAACAAACTTGTTTTTTATATGTATTTTTATACTTGTTTTTTGTGAATAGATTACATAAAAAAAAATAAGATTTAATTAATTAGAAACTTTTAGAAATGAAAATGCTCGGAAATTTTAAATTGCCTTTATTGAACTATGGTACTGGGATTAAGCCACTATAGGCTATTGTGAGATGTCTATATCTGTTTCATTCTTGCTCATGTTCCACCTTCTTGTTTCAGGAATCTTCAGGTAGAAGGAAACCTTTAGCACAAGCTTCGATTGACATGGCAAAATACTTCAGCATTGAACCTTCATGTAAACAAATGACAATTAAAATGAAAGCTGCCAATAACAAAGTGAAAACTGCTCAAATAGACATTGCACTCTCATGCGTGTTTCTTCGTGAAGGAAAAGCAACGTAATTATTAATTTTTTAGTCTTTTTTATGTTATTCATATTGCATGAATAAACAAAAAACTCTTATTGAGTTAGATGCTATAAGAATTGTTTTTTCAGAGCAAAATGTTTAGGTTGTAAAGATAGCAAAATAAAAGCCATAAAACACTTAAATTGAAAAGTATCTAGGAAGTTAGGGATAGTTGCTTCTTATCCTTCTGTATTTTTATATTTGTATAATTTCAGACTGTTATTTTTAAATATATATACCATATACATAAACTTTTCAACCATGTATGGAATATGTCATTGTATTTATTAAATTAATGCATTAACCTCGTGATTTGATAAAAATGACAAAACTTTTGTTTAACTCAATAAATAGGTATTATTAAATAATCATTAGTAAAATAAGTTGGCAGTACAGTACATGCTTTATATATTTTTGTGGTAACTTAGAAGAAAATATTATACTGTTTATTATATATTGTTGTTGGCTTAAGTAAGCTTTTGGGAAAATTTGTTTTGGACACATGCAGGAAGAATGTAATTAAAATTTGATTTGTGTTTTTTTTTTTAGTGATGAGGATATGTTAAGTGTGGCTAGTATGATGAGCCTGAATGATATCGAAAATTTTGATTTTGATGAAGATAACCGTGCAAGCAATAAAAAAGGCAGTCGTTTGTCAGGCTCGTTTCCAGACACAAGTAAGTACATTGTAAACTTTACCAAAAAAAATTCTCAGACAAGTTTGATTACAAAAATAACCTGGATATTTTGTGTTTTGCTGAATGCCAAAGTGTATTAGAGACTGAGTATTAGCTTTTGCTATACTTTTTTAATTAACAACATCTTAAATATTTAAACTGTAAATTGTTTTACCAGAAAGTTTGTCTGTCTTTCTGTTTGTTACCTGCAAATTAGATGTGATTCCTTTGATGTAGAAAAAGCTATGTCCAATTTGTTAACTTTATTGAGGTTACAGCACAACGCAAAAATATTTTAGACTAATGTCAATAGCATTTTTTAAATTAGTAAAGCCAATGCGCTGCACTTTTATAGGTTAAGGTTAAATAACTTGGAAACAGATGACAATAACTGACGTCATCTCCTCTGCAGGTAACTAGGGTCAATCCGCCTGTTTTGGAACCGACAGGTTGATAATGTCCTCAAAAAACCTTTAAGCCCCAATATCTCTTCAACCGTCCCTTAAAAGCACATGATCCTTTACATTTTCTTGAAACGTTTTAAATTTAAAATAAAAAGTCCTTGCAGGCTTTTTGATTTCGGATTCATAGCTTTCATCCACTTCCATCGAACCTTCTGTACATTTTTTACTTTAAAGTCAATAATGTTCTTGAATATGGCCAATAAGTGCGTGAGGTCTTAGCCTGTCCTAAATTACATCTTCACTATATATTCATACATATATATATATATAAAATGAGAACTTCAGAACATTATATCATGCTGAGGGTACAAAATATATTTATTAAACAGGCCTTGCCATCAGTCGCGAGCAATTGCCGCACCCGCGTAGTGCTCGCGTAAATGCTCGTTACCCGAGCATTCTATTGCTCGCGTAAATATTCTCAAGAATTGATTATTCTTTTAAGTGAAACTGAAAAGATATTTGGTGTGATTATTTTCCACCCATCGTGCAAAACAGTTCATTCGCCATTTCTTAAAACGTGTGCGATACGGGCATTAGGGTAATCTTTGTTGCGCATTCATTTTGCAGTAGAAAAGTGGGGGAATTTTTTAATCGTGAACCCTAAACACGATGATTGAGCCTCTACTGGTATAGCGACTCTCTCAATCTTAACTTCCTTTTCTACATGTCCGAAATAGTATGCATGACTATACTGTCGTTTTCATAAATTTAATGTTTATTTTTCAGGTCATCACAAGCAAATAGGAAAAAATATGCTTCGTTTTCAAATAATTTTTTTTATCCACGTGGTTTAAATAAAACTAATAAATAAAATCTCTTTTTAATAGGTACACGTCAGGTACATAAAATTTATACAGAAAAAAAAGTATACCGCATGTGGGTTTCGTAACAGTTGTGGCATAAAGAAAATAATCCATTAAATTTGGACCTGCTATTGTTTCCAATTGTTTCATCAAATGAAGAAATTATCTACAATTAAATCTATGATAAATTGTCTGTTCCGCCTGTAAGTGCAGTTTTGCAAACTTGCTCATCCGTGCTCCGTCAGCGTTCATTTCTTGTGTAAGACTTGGCTACCAACGAAGAAGGGGCCGGGCAAAAGAGATTTATGTCTACGTAGTTTTTTAACTAAGTCAGGAGTCGGTGAATTAGCTAGGATGGTCAGGTTGCTATGAATAGGCTTGCTTGTGGATTTAAAGGACCAGGACTATCCAATAATTCTGAGATCTAAAAGTGTCCGACCAAAACGGAAATCTAACGGACGTTTTAGGTGTGTGCCCTGAAAGACTAAATGTAAAGTTTTTTTAGTGAAAAATATGGCGAGCAAAATTGCTCGCGTAAACACTCTGACGCGAGCAATTAATTGCTCGGGAGGTTATTTGCTCATGGCAAGGCCTGATAAACCTTTTTTTTCAATTATCATTAGAGGGAAAATACTAAGAGGGTGAAATTTGCCATCAGGATGACAATGTAGGCTTTAGCTCATACATTTGAAACAAGCAAAATATTCAATAGTTGATTGGTAATCTATTTAGTATTGATTAAACATTTACTGAGAGTATATAGTGGCTGTTCATTTTTAGTTCTTTTTTTCAAGTTACATCGACGATACGATAGCGTACAATCAGGTAAATCAGTGTTCGCAACAATGATCTAAAAACGCACTTCTTTCCTGCAACATGACGGAACAAATTCCAACATACGAGATCGACAGTTGTCAACACCATTTTGTGTACATATTGCTTGTTCAATTTCAATGAAGCTATTTCCATCGCTATTGCATTGCCATGGCATTAGAATATGCATGTGGAACTATTGGATGAATTCAGCAATGGTATTAAATTATGATTGAAGAACAAGGACGTGTGTTGTACCTTATTCCAAATAGCACTTCATGTTCGATAAAAAGCGCACAAGATGTAATTTGAAGATTAACTGCACATTGCTGTATTCGACATGTACGTCATATCTCAAAAAACGCTTTAAAAAACTTTTGGATATGGGTATAATTAATGTTCCACCTTACAGCAAACGGAATACGGAAGATATTTCTTCATTATTCAGGGTTCCATGGAACTGTCTCATAATAACTTCAAAATTCCAGTAAAGTTCTTCTTATCTAACATGCAAGTGGTTGCATACTATTCCATTTTCAGTATCATATCAGTTTCACTATTGAAGTCCTTAATTTTGCCACTTTCAAAGTACATCCACATATTTTACAACATTTTTACAACGTCAAATAATGCTCAACTAAAAGTTGCATGGTGGATTGCTAGAGAAAGATGGGGAATAAATATGTAACCTGGAAAACATCTCCCTCTAAAAAGCTGCTTGTTAGTTCGGCTTAGCTTGTAAGTGGAAATAAAGAAGCTAGCTGGATATCACTCAAGTGACGATTTTACTCAGAAAAGCTTATCAGATCAGAACATTACCTGACAGAAATGCCCGTAGTTTTCTCGCTGAAAACGCCATCATGAAAAAATGCCGTCGCAAAAAATGCTCGAAGACGTTGCCCCAACAACAGAAACGGCATTGATGGCGCTTTGATCAAATTGTTGGACGAAGAATAAAAGAAAAAGGAGGAAAATTGGCCGGTTTCAATAAGAATTCGGATACGATCCAAATCTTAAAAATAGAGGTAACTGGTAAACAAAAACTTTTATGCACATTGGTGGTTTTATACTGACGTTTCCTTAATGATTCATTAAAAGCACATGATTATTTGCATTATTTTGATCGGAGTAGAGACAAGAGGTAAACAAATTCCCAAAAAAAAGTTTCTTTGTATTACCAGGTTTTTTCTCATGTCATCAAAATTCAAGTAACAGTTTATTACATTGTTCCTCTGCCTGAGTGAATTTTCCAAGGGCTTATTGACTAGTTTTAATTCATTACCACAGTAAGTTTCAGTAGTTTGATTAGATTTGGTTTTAATTGGTATTAAAACAGTAAAAGATTGCCATAGTAAATAAACATACAAAACTTAGACATTTTATTTACAAATGTAGTTTTACATATCAAAATCATCAAATCCCAGGGTGTCTGCCTTAAAAACCTTGAAAACCTAGAAATTTGTTTTAAAAACATTTTTGTGTGAAGGTTTGGAATACTGGAAAAAACATTTGAAAATTGTTATTAAGCAAATATTAATACTAAAAATATCTTGCACACATAGATAATATTAAAAACTATTTAACTGTGTATACTTATGCTCTTGGTGATATTTTTTACATCCTACTAGGTTTTTACTATCTTACCTGCTAGGATAGTATTGGTTTCCAACTTGTAACCAACTAATTAAACAAATGGTCAATTTCTACGTCATCAACAGGTTTTTTTATGCATATTTTTATCATAGAAAATTGCCACCCCAGGAATTTGAACCAACAACCAATTTGAGGCCTTAACCGATTAAGCAATTGTATCATTCAGCAGAAACTCTAATTTGACAAATTTCATATTTAAAAAAATCCTTAGGCTTGTTTTCATTAGTCATTAATTCGACAATCCAGGAGATTTGTGATTGCCTCCTTTGCTTGGTAAACCAACTCGACGACTCGTGACCTGCCTCATTTTAATCTAAAAACCGATTCGAAGACTTATTAACCAAATTAAATGGCACTGATTCTGCTTTTTAACTTTTGTACTAGCCATTCGCCAATGTAACTGTTTTTAACTTAAGATATTGGCAAAATTTATTGGTAATATCAGTAAGCATAAGAAATCAGAAACTTGCATTGATTGGAAGTAAAGTTTATGTTAAAGGTAAAAAGCCATTTACCGATATCGCTACACCACAAGCAATTAATGTGTTAAAAAACGTCTTTCCTGCAGCATTGGTTCTTCTGTTATAACTGTCATTGGGGCTCTGTATGTATACACACTTTTTTCCTCAGTCTCGTTAACCCAGAAAAAAGGATATTTTCTTATTTTAATAAGGGCCACAGGGAACAAGGTAATACCAACTTGTAGAACTTGGTTGTTTTTAGAACAGATTTAAATGAAAAAACTAGACTGAAAGTTCGGATATGAGCCTCATGATTTTCTAACATTTTCTTAAAACTTTGTTTTTTGAGCCACATTTTTTTATTAACTTATTCAGTATTTTTCGTAGGCATTCACTGCAGCTTTATCGGCTCATCAGTTCCAACACATGATAAAATATCCACACTGTCAAAGCAGTAACTGTGGTACCTGTTTGGTCATGAAAATCTTAAGAACTAGAGTTCACAGTGACAAATATGTTTATGTAGTTATTCATTCTCCATGGAACAATTAAGTCTTTCATGTTTTATATTAAATTTGTTTTTAGATAATTATACAGCCTATGGTAAAAAAATTAAAAGCTACATGTACCTAAAATTTTGGAGTAAAATGCATGTTAAAGGAAATAGTAATCTAGGGTATAAAAATATTTGTGGTAACTTTAATTTTTACTTTTTCCCTGCTATTTCAGGTGTTTTATCAACAGCTTCTGAGCATAGCTTTTCCTCACATACTGATCAAGAAGAATCATTTCACAGTCAACAAAGTTCATCTCCAATGTATGTATATAGTGTTTGAATGTTGTGTACGCAATTGGTGAAGGATCATCAATTAATGGTGTATATGTTGTGCAGTTCGTGCAAGCTTTTCCTAACATCAGATTATTTTGTCATATTTTTGTGAAATTTCAATTGTGCATAATAGGATTAATAAAAAAAGGTTTTAAAAAAAAAAAAAAAAAAATTTGCAGAACTGACATGTGGCCTAGTGGCTATGGAGTTCGCTTCATAATCACAAAGTCTGTGGTCCATAGCGCGGGCATGTTTAGCAAGTGCCTTTACCACAACTATGGGTCAATGCATGCCATGTGAGGGAAATTGGGTAGGCAATGCGTGTATGTGTATACCTAATAACCTAACCTGAAAATTAGGTGTATACCTAATGAATACATTCAGAACACAGGACTCACATTGATAACGTTTGCAACACTAAAGTGGCTATATCCTGTTTAAATATTTGGAATAACAATAATAAAACTAATGCCAACCCGCAAAAAGCAAAAAAAAATGTATGTACATTTTAATTTTTTTTAATAGGAATCTGAAGAAATCAACTCCTAACAAACAGGTTGTATACTTAAGTCCAAAGTTTTCTGCTTCTCCAGTGTCTCAGGAAAAGAATGCAGAGGTAAATGCAATGTGTTTTTTAGTGTAGATTTTCATCTCACTAACTGTGAAAATGTGAGAAATTTGAGGAATTTTCCTTTTTTACGAATATCCTTAAAGAAAGTAATAATGATAAATGTTATGAAGATCTGCCTTAAGATAGGGGGGATTTATTGGGACAAAATTGCCATTTTCGTGTACTTTCCAAAGTGTCAAAAAGTTTATCCTCTAGAAATTGTGATCCTTTGAGTTAATTTCCAATGACAATTTGCAAAAACTCAATTACTTTTTATGGTTGTTTTTAGTAAGATTACTATATTAGCAGTTTATGTTCAACGATGTGCTGTTTTACTCTCACAGGAAAAAAAGGAGTAAATTGGATTTCCACTAGGGTGAATTCTCCTATCGCTTTCAAATCATATCAAACTCTATATTTACCATAGTACCTTCAACCTGAGCCAGAATTTACATTGGACATTTACATTAGAAAAATAATCTTTAAAAAAAGAATGGAAAGGAGTATTTAATGAAATTAGGTTCTTCTTCTTCTTAGAAGGAACCGTAAAAACATTTTCTCTTACCAATTGGATATTAATATAAGTTGAAAACATTTAAGGGTGTGTAAAAAAAGTATCAGAGCTACATTTTATTAGACGTTTTGTTACTGAAAAATAATTATTTAAATAATCACAGACCAATTAAAATGTTATTTAATCAAAAATAAATGCATAGCATACTAGTTCACGCAATTTCAATGTAAGCAAAAGCATGCACCACAGTTTCATAAAGCAGATTGAGGAGAGACTGATTTTAAGAATTTTTATTTAGTTAGATGCAGAGAATGATACCAATATTTAGTTAGATGCAGAGAATGATACCAATATTTAGTTAGATGCAGAGAATGATACCAATATTTAGTTAGATGCAGAGAATGATACCAATATTTAGTTAGATGCAGAGAATGATACCAATATTTAGTTAGATGCAGAGAATGATACCAATATTTAGGAAAAAAATTAGATCCTTCTGGTAGTATTGTTCGTACCCCAAGTCATCAGTGGAATCAACACAATCGTCAGCAGAACCGATTTTACTCATTATCTGAACACTCACAACGACCCAATTGCAGTGGAAAACAAAACAAAAAAAACTCACAAATCATTAATTCAAAGTCACTATTGATTTCACAGAAAAGTGTTTAACAAAATTTTTTTGAGCGATGAGAAAGTTCGCACTGGTTGAAATTCAGCTTTACATCTCTTCAATTATCACATAATAATATATTCTTTACCGGCTTTTTAACCTTGTGTGTAAAGCAATTTGTGCTTACAAATTTGCAAAAATTAAGCATGATAAAATAAAAGATTTCTCCATTATATAAACTACTTGTCAAAGTTGATCACATTTTGATTTCTGTGCCAATTTTATAACCATCTCTTACTAATAAGTGTCTTCCCTGGAAGATTAAAATATAAGTTGCTCCCCAGACCCTTGAGGCTTTGCATAAATTCTATCTTAATCTTTTTGTTCTTGTAGAAAAGCACAGCAAGATTTTTTAAAATATCTGAAGGCTTAGTTTTGAGGTCACAGCATACACATCAGGGTGCAAACAAATCTGGGTGCAAACACATCTGAAAATTTAATTTTTTTTCGTTTTTAATAAAGTGAGTGGAAATATATTTAAGCCCAACAGTTTTAACTTACTCTGCCGATTCAATTTATGCATAAAACCATGTGCACATGTGTGTATTCTGTTTATCGTTGTATTTGCAGAGAAAGTAAACATATAAAAATTCCTATTTTTCCTTGAGTTTGTACAGTTTGTTTTTCTTCAATGTAAATTTTTTTTCTCTTTTTTACTGTTAGATTTCTGTTATATCTCACAATATAATTGATGCACATACTTCATTAAAAATATATATCTGAGAGTAATTTTTCGGTTTAGATTTCAAACGTAGTAAAGAGAGGAAAACCCGACCAAGACTTACTAGGTATGTGTGTCTCTTGTATCTTTTTTAGTCGATATATATATTTATCTTATGGTTAGAGTTTTTCTCGCACTTTGATTGGCTAATCTGCACGAAATACATGCTATATTTTTATTTTCATTGGGAAACAAAAACAATTTTTACTTATTTTTCAATTCTACTCGCCGAGTAAAGTTATTGTTTTCATGAAAAACGAGAACTTGTCGGTAAATTTGTTCCATAATTTTCTCCTCATAAAAAACACAAACTAACAATCAATCATAAATATTCACAGTTTAATTATTCTTTGTTTCGAGATTAAAGAGAAGTGTCAGTGCTCTCCACCGTAGAGATTTTCAATTAAACTGTAACTTTAGGTTGGTGTGGTTATATATATAGCGCGTTAAAGGAGTTTTGTGTTTAATTCGATTGTTTAACTTAACTTATTATACATTAGTGGTACTTATTAAGCATACGAAAATAATTTTGCGAGATAAACGCAATATGGAACGATTTTTCACTATAAGAGAAGAAGAAATTAAGAATTTACAAGTTAAATCACTGTTTTTACTTCAACTAATTTGTGTTGAATTAACATAAATATATTACTTTAAAATTTATTTTTATTTAATTTCATTCAGGCGTGACATAAACAAGCTTTGTTTTTCTTATGAAATAATTACCATCCGCGCATAATTTAAATTAAAAAAAATTATTATGAATTAAAAGACATAAATAACACATTAACTTGCAATAAAATATTTTGCTGTTGAACTTCATAAACCGTGGTTGAAATGAAACAATCATCTGCCAAGTATATCAAATTACAATAATATATGCTCAGTTCATATGATGAACTAGTTATCGCACTTGTTCACGAAAAATATCGTATACGTTTTTTAGTTCTCGTATATTTCACTCGCCTAAAGGTTCGTAAACAAAAACTTAAAAAACTCAAAATTTCCGATATTTTTCTCGGCACCGTGCGATAACTACTACATATATAGCATTATATTTAAAGAAAATATACTGTTTTATCAACATAGAGCATTATTTTTGGGTCCATATTTTTGGTGTAAATTTTGTCAACAAAAACAAAATATTTGCTGAATTCTAAAAAAAGTCGTTAACTTGTTCAACAGAGTTCATGATAGCAGTTCCTAAACCAGGAAATCTCTTTACTATTAGTTCAGGGAAGTCGAGAAATTTAAATACAATTTATATGCGGACAGCACCATGATATGTTAAGTACTGGCTTAGGTATTTTCTCAGAGAGTTAACAAAAGTGAAACATAAAAACCTGTTTTATTTGTAGTAGTATTATTTATTTTTGATTTAAGCCGTATACAAAATGTTTTTTTATTTTCTTAGCATGGTGTCAGAAGATAACTGCTGGTTATCGAGGTGTTAAAGTGACGAATATGACAACATCATGGCGAAGTGGACTGGCGTTTTGTGCCATTCTTCATTATTTTCACCCAGAGCTTGTGTGAGTGATTTCAGTTATCAATGTAAAAGAATAAGCAAGTGACCACGCAGAAGTTTGTTGATGTTTAAAACATATTGAGTTGCAAAATATTCTTCACTACCTGCCTGCTGAGATTTAACGACTTCTGAAAGTAAAATGCATAGTATCCTGCTAAAAACCCACGCCTAAATTCACATGAATAACCTAAATGGAGACCCTCTTAAAATCTTCTAAATAAACTAAAATATGGATATCATGTTCAGGACGCACGTCAGCTAGCTAGCTGACTTTTATTTTTAGTTTAGTATAAGTGCACTTTATCCTTTCTGTATTAGTATCAGTCGCTGAACTCAGTGTTGCTTACAATAAATTTTTGAATTTTTACAGATTTTTGCCTGTGTTTTTTTATACACGGAAGCTTCTTTCGTTATATCACTATAATCACTCCAATATATTTGCGACACCTATACCCGTGAAAAGAGTTCCACTTAAGCGTTTAGGTCACTGTAAATTAATTTCCCTTGTTTGTGTCTTTGTGTACGGCCTGACCACGGAACAATAATCACGGTTTCCTTTTTTTTTACGCCTCTATTTTTTAGAAATCATGGCCGTACAGAAAAAGAATTCATTATTTTATGTGAATAGTATTGTTAAAATTAGGGAAAACATTTCATGCTTACAAATAACTGTTGTGAATAACTGACGACATTTTCCTCGCTGGTAACTAGAAACCACCTACCACAAAAACTGTTGCAATTCCCCAAAGTTTCCTTCTATCTACCTGGTTCAGAACCGACGGATTGATGATATCGTCATAAATCTTTCAAACCCCGATTATCAACTTTACTTGCTTCACACAGTAGAGATGTACATTGACAAGCCATTGATGACGTCGACAAAATATTTTAAGTCAGTTATCTCCAACTGTTCGTCTGCCTAAGTGGATTATATCTACAATACTGTACAGAGAATTATTGGAACAACGGCAATTTTTCGTAATTTTTTTAAATATGGACAAAAGCCTCAAACAGTCAATTCTCTGCAGTGAGGTTACAAAATCACTACTTCTACATGGTGCAATTACTTGTGGCCACGACCCAATATATGACTAAGGATTATACAATTCGTAATTTTTCAGTACTCTTCACTCTGGAATAATCGAAAAATCATCTGCACAATAATATTTGTGGTATGTGCATAAAGGAAATGTTATTAGAAAAACTCGTTACAACACGGAACGTATTTTCGTAAATAACGCCCTTTTTTGAATAACACCGAGTTTCCGATTTAATTGGCCTTAATTTAAAGCCTAGGCAGTATATTTTAAATTTTGGTATTTGCGTGAATAACACCCCTTTAAATCTCTCATCCGGGCGAAAATCTAAATAAAAAGGTCGCAATTTAAATAAAAACTCAGGCCTTAATTGTATATGCAGTATATTTTAATTTTGTTTTATTTTTATACTTCCAAGGAGTGAAACAATTTTTTGCGACTTACTGTTTTTGCTTTATAATAAAAAAAAATTACAAACAAAAAAAGATAGTATTTTCCTTAGTAGCTACTGATTTCAGCACAAAACTATGTTATCAACGTAGAAATTATTCACAGCGAACTCTTCAACACTGCTTTACTTTAAAGCCTAGAATCATTTACTTAGCTAAGATAAAAAAAAGAATTAAAAAACATTACTTAAAAACGAGTTTTTACGTAATGTTTTTTTTTTAATTAAGTTTTTTTTATGATTGACCTCATAGCAATTTGTCAACACAAGAATTACAATGTTCAGTGTCAATATTCTATTTTTAAACGTTTTGTAAATGCTTAAAGCACAAGATGTTTAAAAGTGTCTTCATATAAATCGATCGCGTGTGATGTGATATGTATCTGCAGATGGAATAGGACAATGTTGTACCGCTTGTTAATTTCTTGTTGTGTTTTTTTGGTTTTAGTGACTACCCGAGTCTTTCACCACACAACATTAAAAATAACAACAAACTGGTAAGCAGTGTTCATCAAATGTCAATAACTGTTATTTTTTGTAGACATTATTTGACACGTTTGTATTGTGTAAAATAATTCTTTTCTCTTTTGTTATTGTTGAGTTTTAAAAGGAAGTAGGTTTTAATTTTTCTTTGTCTGTGTCGATTTTATAGTTGTCATTTTGAAGCTTGAGTTGAGTGGTCTGACAAATGAAAGATGTGTATCAAAAACTTTTAATTTTTATCGATCAGGTTGATATATACAGTCAGCTGAAAGTTATCTTCACATTTTTTGTCAAGCAATATAGTTTGAAAGAATATTAAGAAAAATTCAAAGTGGCTTAATTATTATAACCCGACTCAAACCTTGTTCCAGGCTCAAAATTATTTAGTTGTTTATAATTAAACTTGAAGAATAATTTAAGGATATACTTTGTTAGCTTCTTATTATTCTATAATCATTTCTATATGTCTTTTTGACTATCAACATCAAATTACGAATTGTTAATTAGGTTTGTTTGATCTTAGGCATTTGATGGTTTTGAATTTCTCGGTATCTCAAAAATTTTGGATCCAAATGACATGGTACGCGCAGCTACTCCTGATAAACTCACTGTGATGACTTACCTTCATCAAATTAAGCATCATTTCGAAACGAACAAAACAACCACAACCATCAACTCATTAATGTCACAATACAAATTTATTACTGGTACTGAAGATATGTTTTCCAACTTAACTAAAAATACCTCGCCTACCCATCAGGCTGATAAAAAGAAACGAAATAAAGATAAAAAATCAACGAGTAAAAAAAGTAAACTAAAATCGAACGTTGAAGTTGATAGTGTCACGGATGCGCAAGAAATTGACTCTATATTAAATAAGTTGAGAGTTGATGAGCATATAAATGAAGTAAAGAAATACAGAGAGCCAGAACCAGCGCCACCCGTGAAAGCAGAAGTTCAACAACAGCAACATCATGTGGAGAGAGCTTCAAGTGTTGATGAGGATGAAATGTTGAACACAATCATTGAAAAAACCTCAACGCAAAAGGATGAATTACAGACAGAAAAACCTGCTCAATTCAACAAGGTGGTTATCTATTTTTATTGAGCATCATTCTTTTCACTAGTCAGCAATGAATGTACCCAGATACCTTTGAGGCCTACTTTTCTGTTTACTTTTTCTTATTCTTTTATTATTAGAATTCTATGGATGGGCCTGTCAAACATTCCACGTCACTTTTAAGGGAAGTTTCCAACGAAGACAATGAACCGTCAAAAAAATTAGAACTTGCTGTCACAAGCAAATATGATAAAGTCCTCGAAACTTCATCTACCCCTAAAATTAGGGCAACAGAAAAAGCGAAAAGAAAACTCCCATTAACTTCACAATTCGAAGGGGTCCAGAAGAAATCAGACAATAAGCACAGCACATCAGCAGAAGTGCACACTATTTCTGATTCCATTTGTGCTGACAATAACGAACAAGATGTTAAACAAAAGGATTATAGTGATAATTATACTGTCGAGACGATGAAAGAACACGGGGAAAATAAAGAAAAAGAAAAACATCCTCCAGGATGTGAACAGGTATGAAATTAAATATTCAATGCAGCGAGACTCGTGTAAAAAAACTGCTCCTTCTGCATTTTAACCACTTATGGCTTATCACTAATAAAGAGCGTTCATGATGCCGAATCACTGAGAGACCAACATTTTCACGGCTACAGCTCACCTGAAAACATTTTATCGTACAACGATTAGTTATTTTTATTCTTATCATGTAGGATAGACAAGACATAATTCAAGAACGAGCTCGCCAGTTAATAATGGAGGCTCGAATGAAAACACAATCAGCCGATGTTGAAAAGGTACTGAATACTTTATAACGCTATTGTATCTCTTCCGTGTCGTTTTGTGATCTAATATTTTTTTCGTTGAAATATTTTTTTAATTTTATTTTAACTTTTGTACAAATATAGTAAAACAGGGCAGTCCCTACACGAACAGATTAATGTTTGTAGTGTTTAGCTCTCCGCAATTCGGTTTCGAATTGTTACTCAATCCTGAAAAGCCAGGTCTTTAAATTGTTTAAAATTTAAAATCGTCATTGTTACAATCAACTTCAGGATTATGAGAGTTTTAACCTCATAAACAACCTGGAGGAGAATTTTTTCGCGCATAGTTTAACAATAATTTTGCGCGAGCGCGAATGATAAATAGTTTTTAACAACAACGGGAATGAAAAATGCTAGTATTGCTCCCTCTACTTATAGATAATCAGACGTCAGAAAAGTAACAAAATAGAATTTAAATTTTTCAATAACTTACAAAATGGGCCAAAATTCGCGACCGTTTGTAACTGGAATTTTCTGCTGTTAAAGTATCAGCCGTCGTATGTGCTACATTTTTTCCACACACGCATGTGGGTAGACTGTCCTGATAGCACTGTTGAAGAGTTCCACACTACTAAGTTCCGTGTGCTATAAAGCATTAGACGCGTACTTATTCTCCTCTCCGTTTTAACTTGCAGAATAGTAAATATATTTCGTTAAAATTGTTTTATTTTGTAAATTATTAAAAAATTTATATACTTTCACAGCGTGTACAAGTTCTTTCTTTGAAAAGTTTTATGTAATAATTTTGATTAAACGGTAAACTTTCAAGAGTCGAGAAGATTCGCTCAACGTTTTTTTAACGTCGAAGTCCACATCATAATGGCTTGTGTATTTTCTGTACCTTCCACCAATGACCTTAAATTACATCATTTTAAGACGGATTCAGAGAAGCAGAAAGAAATCAATACACGTGGTCGTAATTTTGTTGAAGTGCAGAAACATAAAGACAAGATCTTACAAGAAAAACTGAACATGGTGAGTACTGGACGGAATTTAATTTTTTCCTTTCTTGCCAGGTTTGCACCGCTGGAACAACGGCTTGTCGCAGACTGCCTTCTACAAGCCAATGAAAACCTTTGGCAAATAATGTCATATATGCGTCGCCGAATTAGCCGTCAACTTTTATTAGAAAAAAAGGTTAAGCAACCTGGGTTTTAATATACTAGAAATTGTTGCTTTTAGTCGCAAAACCTCTATGCTCTCATTGTTCTTGTTGGCTTCTTTGAGAGAGGTGCAATTGCGCGATTTTGCAGGTGTTGCCTAATTTACATTATGGATCAGTGTACATATCGCTTCAAGGTAGTACTATGTGAAGCGACAAACGTAACCGCAGGTAGTTTTTAAGAAAGTTTATTTTACTTGTACAGGTGACAAAGCCATTTAAAAAATTTCTAGATTCCTATCTCAAACTGAGAAAAAAGAAGCTGAGAGTGCTGCTTACGATCGTTATAAAGATTCATATTTCAATCTGTCGTTAAAAAATTGTGTATAATCTGGTATTTTGATTGGCTCCTTAAATAAGTTTCCAGTATAGTTGAAAACGATACATAACATATTTTAATTTTTGGCTACGTAACTTTAGATTTGCAGCAGTACGCACCACACCAATCTTGCTTTCTGTTGTTTTTTTCGTCTTTTTTAAATAAGAAACATTTATAAGAAACTCAGACTCAAATTTGGCAAAATTTAAGTAGCATTTAAGGAAAATTACCAGGCTGAATTGGTTAGGAACATAATTTTAAGAAACGTGAAACTTTTAAGGAACATCTTTTTCAACAAAATAGCCGCCCGAAAAAGGAGTTCAAATTCTAAAATGACTTAATCTAAACAATATTTTCAGAAACATTTCAGGCTAAAGATACAAAAAAATTAAGAAACATTGAGGCCTGAACGCAAATTTTGTGTTTCTTATATAAAAAAGAGTGTATATACTGGAATTTTGATAAACAATAAGAAGGGTTTAGCGTAGCTAACTTGAGGCCTAATACAACGCTACCTAACCCTTCCAACATTTTTCTGTTTTCATTTGGAATGGGTGGAGATTCTCTTTACCTTCACTATTTTTGTAGAGGGTTCATGCACCGCACTAAAAGATTATTTGATAGAGTTCTGATTGGTACGCTTATTCAACTTTAGTACGATAGGAGAAACAATCGCAGTATGTCTAACACTAATATTTTCTCACAAAAATCTTCTTGCTCATGTGTGGATCATGCTGCTTTATTTTCTTTGCAGCAAGAAGATCGCAAAAAGTTATTAAGAGCTCAAGCTAACCAGTTGCTAGAAGAAGCCAAATTTCAAGGGGCTGCTACTAATATTGACCAAAGCAATTTGTCGGATTCACAGTCGTCTCCTTGCGAGGAAGAACCGCCGCCAGCGATGTCGGCCCCTTCCGAGTTCAACAGGAACCCGTTCACTCTTGTAAAAAAGAAGAGCTTGAAACAGCTGACTTCGAATCAATATTTGAAAGCCGAAAAAAAGGAGAAGTCGAAAGGTAATTATCCTATACTTGAGGGAAAGAACTCAAAACTTGTAACGCATTTTATATTTTTTATTTACGCTGTTTTATTTATTTCTCTACATACTTACTTCTCTATTAAAACTTTTTTTTATTTTCACGATTTTACGTGACTGCATATGTTCTGCTTATTTACACTGAAATTTTACAGTCCTGAAAAGATGGTCTTTTTTAAAAAGACGGCTTTTAAAAAATTATTTGATAGCTAATTTTTAAAATGAAAAAGTAAATAGCCTTATATGGGTGTGAAGATTTTCGTCGCCAGTGACTGGGAAAAAACAATAAACTGGTAACTTCGACGACAACGGATGATTAGCTGCTTGCCGTTTGTTGATGCAATAATCCTTTTTGATTTTGTTCAGCTAAGCAAGCCCAACTGAAGAAAACGCCTCCTAAAGATGCTGTTTCATATGCCGAGTCAAGAAAAGTACAATTCGATGCTTTAGAACAAGACTTTCACCACAAACCGAAAAGAGATGTGGGTGAGTTAGGATGGTGTTGATATCTTTCTTTTTTTAGTGAAATTTTCAGAACTTCCCTTCTTTTTTAATTCCCCACTCACCTCTTTTTCTTTCTTTCTAAGCTGCTGAAATTGCTGCAGAGCTTGCAAAAATGAGAGAGGAAGAAGAGGCTGCGCAACGAATGATTGACGCTGTCGAGCATCCTATTGTTGATGAGAGTAAGGAGGAAGGGGAGGAAGTAGAGAGTTCTGAAGAGGAGGAAGAAAATGTGGTACGATTCGTGTTTGTTGTTTATGCTTATATAGTTTGTGCGTGTATTCTTTTGGTTTCTTTTTTTTTCAGCCGGTTGACGATTATTTTTACGAGTTAGAGAACTTTGTAAGTGTTTCTATCAATGTTAATATTTTTTATTATTATTATTTTGTTGTTGTTACTGTTGATGTTGTTGTTGGAGTTTTGGTTGTAGGGGGGCTTTTTAGTAGTGGTCGTTATCCGCTTTTCCGTCGCTATGGGTGTCGTGTTGTTAACGAGTTTTTATTCTATTGTTGTGATGCAGAATTTGCGATCAGCCGGCGAGTATTACACAAACGAGCTGGTTGAATTAGAGAAAGAAACGAAAGCGTTGGATAGAGTTGCACAAAAATTGGAACTGGAGCTGAGGAAATCCATGGCTGTTGGTGAGTTTATTAACGATGACTGTGTCTTGTGACGTTAATCTGTTACCTTGTGGTGTCGTTTATGGGGGCTTTCATAAGTACATTAGATCAGTATTAACAGGCCATTTCTTGAATAAAACTATGCTAGAGCTACAAAAAGCACCCGCTGAAAAAATTAAGAGTGCTATGGTGTGCACTATGAACGCAATGATGTGTTTGTAGATTCACTATATGTTTTTGGCATTAAATATATTCTAGACATTTTCAGTCCTGGTCTTTTAAGGTGCGCCATCGCGCCCCTGCACTTCCCCATGCTACTGCAACAATGGAGCAGCGTTTTCAAACACGCAGAAATTGAATACATTGCATTGCCTAATAACACCTGTTTTTTTAATGTTACTGGATTTTTATGTTTTGAGATAAATTCATTAGGTTAGGGCATCATTAGGTTGTATATTGCAGATGTCGTCGGTGGCATGCTTTGAAAATGCTTGTGACTGGCACAACTTAACATGAAGCAAAACTGTACAGGAGACTCAATTGTTAGAGTCTTCGCAGTACATCTCTTCTCACAAAACCGAGAGCGGGGCTGACTTATTGCCTGCTGTGTCGTGTGGGAGACAGAACTTCTGGACTTCTTTTTAATAGGATATATAGTTTTTTCGGTTATTGTTACTGAACATATTTGATTTCTCTTTCCCCTTTTAAAAAGACTTTTTAAACTTTATTCAACATGTTTGTTCTTTGGTATTACATCACGAGAACATTCGTCCGAAAGTTGTATTAAAGTACATGACACCCAACCTCTCCCATGTTCTGGTTATGTTTAACTTGCATGGGTGCGCACTCTTCTCGCAGTATTCTCTGTGACGATGAAGGTCGGACTGACTTGTGGCATGATTCCAAATCGGCTGGTGCATTACACTGGGACTCAAACGAAAGACCTCGTTTGAGTCCCAGTGTAATGCACCAGCCGAGCATAAGAGTGTCAGCATTTTTAAACAAATCAATCACGAAGAAATTAATGTTATGTAATCACCGTAATAGCCTTTTTCATCGCTCTATAATATTTTAGAAAAAGAAAAAATTCACAAGTGCGATAAAAGCACTCGTAAATCTTTTTACGAGTGTGCGGGCGAGTGCGCATGCGATCGCACTCGTCTCAAGGAATGGCCTGTATTGTGTAGGAGAAAATAGCAAGATATTTAATGCATTTCTAGATAGTCATTGCACTAAGTGTAACCACCAAATTTTGCTGGTACTAATGCCTCACTAAACAGTTGACGTGTGAGAGTAAAATGTCAATTTGAGCATGGTAGAGTAAAACATGTTGACTTTTTTAATCGTGAGGTCGTTGTAATATGTATTGTTTAAACACGTTGTTTATTTAAGCTAGTATCAATTCTACTCACATTCTTTCTGTTCTGCAACTCGCGTGTTTAAACGCTCGCGTATGTGGTCTGCTATGCTGTGTACAGTGTGTTATTTTTCTTATTGTTGTTAAGGTGATAAAGAAGAAGAAGAAGATCTGCTTCAAGAATGGTTTAACTTGGTTAACAAAAAAAATAATATTATTCGACGACAAAACGAAATTGCTTTGCTGTGAGCGTTTTTTCATGTTTTTTATAGGCCTGCGTATGTTAAAATCAGAACAATTATAAGTCTTATTGGTTGAGAAAAATTTCCATTTCGATCAAACTAAAAGTTGAAGTCATTTTAACTTTTCCATTTAACAGGTCGGAAAAATTATAAAAACAAAAGAATAATTAGCCGAAAAGCCACTCAATTAGAGAACTAAAATATTATTCTTGTTCCCTTTCGACCCGTTTGTTTTTGAGTTGAAATTCAGCCTTAATTTAGATATTTATTTGCCAGCGTGGTATGTTATATATTTCATTGAAAGCGCAAAATACGCAGTAATATAAGTTATAGGGAGGACAGAGACAAACAGGGAAATTTGCTGAACAAAATTTACGAAAGGTTTTCCATGGAAATTTCACGGAAGTTTCATTTGTGGTACACAACGTCAACTGTTTAGTTACTTGACGAAGTGTCACATTAATCTGATAATAAATATCAGATCCGTGCAGAATATTTCAAATGAAAACCAGCAGGGGAAGCCAAAATATGTTGCACCCAAATGAAGTTAAGCGGATATAAGTGATAGCATACGTAAGATATTAAAGATAGACTTTTATTTTTTAGTGCTCAAGGAGACGAACTTGAAAGGCGCTGTGAGATCATAAACCGTGAATTGCGAGTACTTAGTTCAATGAGTGGTAAGTCGTGAAAAAATCGAATTTTATTTTAGAATCGTTGTTGATATTTTGTAATTGTTCGGTAGTCAGGGATTGATTAGTGACTTTCAGCTGTTTTAATCGGATCCAACTTCACACACACCCTACTTATGTGTTTCTCGTGGTTACTTGTGTCAATCTGGCATTGTCTTTAGAAATAGAAAAAACAGAGGAGATTCATCATCGTGAAGAAACGCTACTTACGCAACTTGTAACGCTTGTCAATCAACGAAACCAACTAGTTCAAATTGAAGATACTCAACTGCAACAAAGGTTTGTATTGTCGTTTTGTCGACATGTTCATGTGCTAATGTTTGCTAGAACTTGGCTTGTCTATTGGCGATGTCGTTATTTGTAGCCTTGACGAAATTGGGGAATTAAGCCTCGACGCGATGCATTAATGCTTCGATTAGAATTATTTTCTTTCATTTTTAGTGCAAAAGATGAAGAACATGTTCAAAGTGTGCTCTCGCAGCAAACATCGTTTTCACAAAAATCATCTACTATGGAGTCTATGGTGGGCTGGGTCAGAGGTTTTAAAACGAAAGTAAGTTGTCAGCGTTCTTCAGATAAATCAATAATTTACGCGGGTGTGGTCCTTTGAAAGTAGAGCAAATCTCAGGGACCTTTCCTTTTTTAAATAAAGTGATATCATTTCCGGCAAGTAACTTATATAATAAAAATAATTTTGTCTGATGAAATACAAATCATTTTCTTTTCTACCATGGTTGATCCTGGAGATTTAAATCTTATTTGTTGATGTAGACGATTCCCTCCAGAGTTCGTTATATGCAGATTGCCACATGCAAAATAGTTTTTCGTAAATTTTATCAACGAAAATTTCTGAGATAGTGGAAAATTTGTCCAGGGAAGGTAATTAAATAAATGTCTTTTTTACGCACTCGACTTTTTTAAAAAAAGGAAGACCTAACAGTTGGAAAGGCGCATGTTAATTTGCTGTCTAACCGTTTTCGAACATCGGGGAAAAACTGAAAAGTGAAATTTTCATTGTTGCTGTGCGTTTTTATGGATTTATAAAATACGTATGAAATGGTAACCTTAGATAAGATAATAAATCTTTTACGTGTTATCGTTGAAAATAGTTTCTTGAACTGTCAGCTCTCGTACAGCATGGCATAAAAAACAAAATATGTGCATGCGCAAAATATGTACAGAAGTGAAACAAAAAACGGCACACTCCCCCACAATATTGAGGAGTCAATATTTACAATATTCACATCAAAAATTTTCTTTTAAGCTCGCCAACGATAGCTGCTTCTCTACGCGAACGACTTTGCGTTATATTGTAATTGTTGTCAATTTGTTTGTCTACGTTTTTCTGAGGACTGTATTCGACGGGGTAAAGGCTACTGACACGTATTTTAAGGGAGGTTGAGTTGGGTAGTATAATTTCGGCCCCTCTTATCTTATTGTCCTTACTTTCCAAAATATTTAAAACTCCACAAGGATCGTGACAATTTCTCGTCTTTTATTAACACGATGTCGTCAAGTTTTACCTCCTGTCCTTGTGTCTTGTTATGGCGGTGTTGTACACGCAGTTTGGTGAGATATTCATGTCTCCAGCGCTCCCAGAAGTGGTTTAATAACTGGTCGATATGTTGATGTTGGGCGGTGACATCAATATACGCGAGTGATGTGTCATGAGGTGATAAAGATATGGACTCAAGACGACGTGCAAATAGTAGATGATTCGGCGTGAGACATTGTTGTAATTCCATAGGGTACACATAGGTTATCGGTCTGTTGTTCACTATTTGTTCTATCTGGAGCCAAACTGTCATCAATTCCTCGTAGTTTAATTTAGTATTGCGTAGTTGTTTTTGGAAATGCGACTTGACTGTTTTTATGAGTCTTTCGAAGAAGCCCCATACCATGGCACGAGTGGTAAGTTGAAATGCCACTTGATGTTGTGTTGAGTAGCACAATTCTGTGTGGACTGTACGATGAAGTTTCTTCCATTGTCGAATATTATGTCGTTTGGACAACCTCTACGACTTATAAAACGCTCTAAACTCCAAATGAATGAGTCAGCACCCATGTCAGATACCAAATCAAGCACTATTCCCCCACTAGCTGCACAAGTAAACAAAACAATCCACGCCTTAAACATACTTCTATCTACCCCGTACATGTTCCTGACAAATAAAGGACCACAATTATCAACCCCAATCACGGCGAATCGCCTACTATCATTCAACCGCAACTTTGTCAATGGTGGTCGTGCTGGGTACGAATACGGTTTTCCAAGGAATTTCCTGCACGTTACACAAGGTCGTAACATCTTTCTGACAAAACTACGCCCTTTACACATCCAGTACTCCTGTCTGATCTCGGTTAATGTTTGACTAACTCCTGCGTGTTTCACGATTGCATGTTTTTCTAGAACAATTAACTCTGCTAATTTATGTTTCTGATTTATACGGCGGGAAATCTCGCTTGATACGGTAGAGGTGCATTTTGTAGACGGCCTTGACAGCGATAAATGCCTTGATTATCTTTTTCGATATTTAATTGTTTTTTAATCGTTTTGAAATGCGCATCGCCAAACGTGCTTTGATTTTTCTTGACTCAGAGTTCTCTCGAGACATTCAACTCACTCACAGTTAAAGCTGGCGTTATATTTGTTTCTTTCTTTGTAGCCCTAGATTTTAGATTTTTTACGAAGCGTAGAACCTAAGCCGTGACGCGAATTAATCTGCTAAATCTACTGAAATCATCTATGTTCAAAACTTCACCGATTTGAACGTTAGGCACAATCGTAGTCATGACGAAAGTGTTCACCTTTAACTCACTTTCAGCAATGTCATTATTAAATTCTGTGGATTGTTTACACAATTGCGTTTTTGTCATTTTTAAGAACATAGGTCCCTCCCACCACAAGGGATTTTGGTTCAATACAGCAGGGACGACGTTGCTTGTAATTAAATTTGCGGGATTTTCAGACGTACGGCAATAATTCCAACACATCGTCCAAATCGCGACGTATTTAATTGACACGGTTTTTGCACGAATGTTTTGTATTCTTTTGCGAAAGATCGTATCCAGCTCAAGCATATTTGCGAGTCGGTCCAAAAATAAAAACTAGAGAAGCAATACTGCTCACATAACGCATTCTTAACTGATTTCATTAATCGAGACAAGAGTAGGTTGCCAAGCAATTCTAAACGTGGTATAGTAGTAGGTTTGATCGGCGAGACCCTCGATTTGGACGTGACTAACCATGTTTTGTATATCCCTGTTTTACTGCGTGCGCAAATATAAATAACTGCGCCATAGGCACGTTTGCTCGCATCACTGAAACCGTGTAATTCGTATTCCACGACAGGATCTGTATCGCATTGCACTATGTACGGACGCGGTATTTCGATCAAACACATTTTTTTCACGTTATCAATCAAGTTAATCCATTTCATCTTTAAATAGTCATTAATCTCACAGTCCCAGTCAATTTTTTGTTTGCAAATATCTTGAAAAAGAATTTTGAAACTAACAATGATAGGCTGTATTAATTCTAGTGGATCATAGAAGGTTGATAAAAGTGACATAATATAACGTTTAGTCGATTTATTCATTAAGCGAGTTCAACAAATTCACTCAAATCAAATTTAAAACTGTCAGTATTTTCATTCCACGTAATGCCGAGAACCTTTTCCTTTTTAACTTCGAAGTTTTGTTCAATTTCGTTAATTCTTTGTCGTAACTCCGGATAATTAGTTCGCCATTTGCGTAAGGCAAACATTCCCTCTAAAAACCTTGTTTTGAGTTTTTTAAAAAGTTCGAACGGTGTTTCCATACTATTCTCTCCACTTATACAATCGTCTACATAAAATGACTCGATTACCTTTTTTACAAACTCAGGGTCAATAACGGAAAATTGATTTGCATGCTTACGTATAGTTCCATTTAGCAAAAACGACGAGCTATTTACCCCAAAAACGGTTGGTTGAACCTTAAAGGCGTCGTCAAACCAAAGAAAGCGGAGATAATTTCGATCCTTTTCGGCGATACTTATTTGGAGAAAGGCTTTTTCGATATCGGCAGTTAGGGCAGTGTCAAACGATCGAAAACGGATAAGAACCTCAAAAAGTAAGGATGTTAACTGTGGCCCCTTGTGAAGACAATCGTTTAAACTCGGACCTAGGCGTGTTCCTTTTGACGAAGCATCGAATACTATGCGCACTTTAGTTGTTTTCTTGTCTTCTCTAATCACCGTGTGATGAGGCAGGTAGTGTATATCGCCTACGTTACCAATTTCAATAGCCCGTTCAATTATGCCGAAGTGCTCTTGTTCACGAAAAATATCATCGCACCTTTTTAATAACTCTGGGCTAGTTTTAAGCTTGGTAAAAATGTTTTTTAAACGTTTTTTAGCAGCTTTGAAATTATCACCTAAAACTGGATGCTTCGCTTTAAATGGCAATTCAACTTCATAGCGCCCTGCATCGTTCAATTTAATGTTCTCTAAAAAATCATTTTCTGGATGCTTTTCGTCTTCTAATATGCCCAGGGTTTCCAGATCCCAGAATCTCGACATTTTAAATCCAACCAAATCGCGATCTCTAGTTTCGACAAACACGACATGCGTAGGAGAACTACGATGGCCCAGAAGGCTCACATTATTCTATTCCAAAAATACTTCACGCAATTTCAAAAGTACTTCACGCAATTCCAAAAGTACTTCACGCAATTCCAAAATTACTTCACGCAATTCCAAAAGTACTTCACGCAAATCCAAAAGTACTTCACGCAATTCCAAAAGTACTTTACGCAATTCCAAAATTACTTCACGCAATTCGAAAAACAATTCGCGCAATTCCAAAAGTACTTCACGCAATTCCAAAAGTACTTCACTCAATTCCAAAATTACTTCACGCAATTCCAAAAGTACTTTACGCTATTCCAAAAGTACTTCACGCAAATCCAAAAGTACTTTACGCAATTCCAAAAGTACTTCACTCAATTCCAAAATTACTTCACGCAATTCCAAAAGTACTTTACGCAATTCCAAAAGTACTTTACGCAATTCCAAAAGTACTTCACGCAATTCCAAAAGTACTTCACGCAATTCCAAAAGTACTTCACGCAAATCCAAAATTACTTCACTCAATTCCAAAATTACTTCACGCAATTCCAAAAGTACTTTACGCTATTCCAAAAGTACTTCACGCAAATCCAAAAGTACTTTACGCAATTCCAAAAGTACTTCACTCAATTCCAAAATTACTTCACGCAATTCCAAAAGTACTTTACGCAATTCCAAAAGTACTTTACGCAATTCCAAAAGTACTTCACGCAATTCCAAAAGTACTTCACTCAATTCCAAAAGTACTTCACGCAAATCCAAAATTACTTCACGCAATTCCAAAAGTACTTTACGCAATTCCAAAATTACTTTACGCTATTCCAAAAGTACTTTACGCAATTCCAAAATTACTTTACGCAATTCCAAAAGTACTGGACGCAATTCCAAAAGTACTTTACGCAATTCCAAAAGTACTTTACGCAATTCCAAAAGTACTTTACGCAAATCCAAAAGTACTTCACGCAAATCCAAAATTACTTTACGCAATTCCAAAATTACTTGACGCAATTCCAAAAGTACTTCACGCAATTCCAAAATTACTTTACGCTATTCCAAAAGTACTTTACGCAATTCCAAAAGTACTTCACGCAATTCCAAAATTATTTTACGCAATTCCAAAAGTACTTTACGCAATTCCAAAAGTACTGGACGCAATTCCAAAAGTACTGGACGCAATTCCAAAAGTACTTTACGCAATTCCAAAAGTACTTCACGCAATTCCAAAATTACTTCACTCAATTCCAAAATTACTTGACGCAATTCCAAAAGTACTTCACGCAATTCCAAAATTACTTCACGCAATTCCAAAAGTACTTCACGCAATTCCAAAATTACTTTACGCAATTCCAAAAGTACTTCACTCAATTCCAAAAGTACTTGACGCAATTCCAAAAGTACTTCACGCAATTCCAAAAGTACTTCACGCAAATCCAAAAGTACTTCACGCAATTCCAAAAGTACTTCACGCAAATCCAAAATTACTTCACGCAATTCGAAAAACAATTCGCGCAATTCCAAAAGTACTTCACGCAATTCCAAAAACAATTCACACAATTCCAAAAAGACTTCACACAATTCAAAAAACAATTCACACAATTCGAAAAACAAATCATGCAATTCCAGTATTTTTCACGCGCAATTCAAAGTTTTACCAGCATGTCCGTAGATTACATGTCAAAAATTGATCTGGTCAGGAAAATACAAAGAAAAAAGGTAGCACAGTTGCGCACCAATAATGGCAGCAGAAGAAGCAGCAAATGTAAACATGATGGGAAGTACTATGAAGAACATGGTTCAAAAATGGTGAAGAAAGAGGTTGAAGCGCATATGAACAAAATTGAGGAAGAGAGACCATCGAGAACTAGTACTAACATTGGGAAGAGAAAACTGTCAGCCGGGGAAGATTCAACAAAAATGTACAACAAAAGTCGGAAAATTGAAAATAACCCAACAAAGAAGGAGACCCTGTCAACGAGTCATAACATAAGCAAGAGAAACGGTCCTGTTGCTACAAGGTTAAACAACCTTCTTACAAGAATAACCAAAAAGTCTGATACGTCATCCAATTCACGAAAAGACATTAAAATACAAGTGAGTGAAAATGATAATGATGGAGAAGTTGTGAAACCAGGTGGTGGTGGCTACGCTTCATCACATTCACTTCGGAAGAAGACCTTAAATTTCATTCTTTGTTGAATAAAGCTATTGATATACACTTTATTAATGGTATCAATCATTTTGGAGAATATAGTCATGATGTTGAAGCCACTATTCTTGATTCTGGAGAGATTGAAGTTAATCTCATGGAAAACATACATCAGTATATGAAAGACAGAGGACGTTTCCCTTTAGGCACATGGTTTTATTTTTAAACAAAATCAGCACCGCAATTTCAAGAGTTTTCTCCAGTTACTTTATCTGACTCAAGTTTCTCTGATTGTGACCTTGAGTCTCAAACTGCTCTCGCACCTATACAACCTCTTTGCTTTTTGTGCCAGCAAGATAAAGAATCCAACAGTCTTTAGAAACATATGCTGCGAAAAATAGCAACCACCACTTCGACTCAATCAAGTTCCCTGGTTACACCTGATGAAGTACCACTCCAAAGTTTAAATGAGACTCGCCAGCAACGTATCTCAGCACTGTCCCCTGCTGTTAATAGAACAACTAATCAGTCACTAACAGATCGAATAAGATCTCTTGCTTCTTCAATGGAAGATGGTCCTATTGTTACTTTCAAAATACGTAGAAGAAATCTACTTGCAGATGTTTTGCAGAAGTTTAAAGTATTGTTTGGAGAAAAAAAGATTATTGCAAAATTAAAGTTGAATTCATCAGTTTTTCTAAAACTAAGTCTAGTGTTGACATTAGTGCCTTAGCTCGAGAAATGTTTTTATTATTGTTCAACAGTGCTCCTGGGAAATTTTTGCAAGGCCCGATCAACAGACATACTTTTCCGCATGATTTAGCAAGGTTGGAAGCATCTGATTTCTATGCATTTGGTCAAAGTGTTGTTTTGGCATTGTTACATAATTGTGAAGCTCCTCATCAGCTATGTGATGGCGTGGTGTCATACATACTAGGTATTAACCTTTTTGAATACTGTAGTAGTTGATATGATGTTTTTTATATACACTATTTTCATATTATTGGGTTTACATTTTATATATCACTTTTATCTGAGGGTATAAAAGTATGCATATAAAAGTATCTGATTCAGTTCCTTATGCTTTCTTAGCTTTAAAAAAAGGCTTATCCACATGCACGAATAATCATTTCATAATGAACATATTCCTTTTATGACGCACAGATTGTTATATGGTATTGTTAAATCAACTGTATGTTTACATCATTTGTATTTAGTTTCTTACGAAGTACCACTTTTTCATTTTCTAGGGATTTCAGGATGTAGATGTAAAATTGAAGATGTTCCTGACATTGAAATGAGGGAAAAACTGGAAGAAATTGAGGCATCCACTGATGAGCACCAATTTGCATCTATTTTGAATAATTTTCCACAACGATGCGAATGTGGCTATTTGACATATAAGCCCAAATTTACTGAAAAAGCAGAGCTTGTGCAGAAAATTTCACACCATTGTATTATATCTGCAAATATAGAGGAAATCCAACAATTCAGTCGTGGTTTAGCCACAGCAGGCATGCTGCTAATGATGAAGGAGAACACAACTGAAGCCAAAAAGCTTTTAATGTATGATGAAAATTTAGCTGATGTCGAAAAAGTGAAGAAATTATTCGAACCACATTTTTCTAACAATACAGTTGATGCTGCACTGGAAGAAGACATCGTGTTCAATCTTTACAACTTTCTAAAAGAAATAGCACATGGAAAAGTTAAAAGTGTTGATGCTTTCACCTTGACTCTTGTGGAAGATGGGTGTACAGACGAGAGTAAGAAAGTAAAGAAAGATGTGAAAATCTCTGATGTCATTCAGTTCTTTACGGGCTACAGATATTACAACACACTGTCAAAGAAAATCGATGTGCATTTCAAGCATGGTCAGAAAGGACGCATCGTTGTCAACACATGTAATTATTTGGCATTTTTTTCCTGTGAGTGAGATGTACACAGGTAAAAACTTCACAAACAACATAGTTTCGGATATAATTAATTCTTCTGGATTTGGACATGTTTAAGCTTTACTCAGTTATTCAGAGACAGTATGATTATTACATTTCTTTTTCTATTTATGACCTTTAGCCAGATATAAGGTAAACGTTGATTATGTTTTTATGATTTTAATATGCCCTTTACGCATGTTTGTTGCAGTCTTGTTGGTTCATATTTTGTTAATATGCTAATGATGATAATAGGGGTATTTTGTTTACTTTTTTTAGGAAAAACTTATTCGTCGTGGAATTAAAAAGGCGACATATTGAAATGCTAAAAAGGGACAAGTACGATACGCAGTTGTTCGTTTTAAGTAAATATATTCAGTTATATTCAGTTAGCTACATCTACTGTTCGATAGCCTCTATCAATATAGCATATACTTCTACTGCCTCATTTATTTCTGTTGGGTTTTCAGTTGCCCTTCCTTTTGAACCGAGCACGATATCCGCAAATTCTTTGAATTCCTCTGAGTAATTCTCGTTTGTGTCTTTAGTGATACTTTCGAACAAATCAATTTCTCCTTGATCAACATTTTTCGCATAATGAATCAGGGCGACCACGCGGGAGAGTAGACGAATTGCTTGGGGCTAGAATATGCTGATTCCATCTGATAGTCAGCTCATAAAGTTCACGTCTGACAATAATCATGAAACAGAATCTTATGCAATCAGCGATAACAAGATTTGTAGCGTCAAGAACACAGTTAATTCTTTGAAAAAGTTTCTCCAACAACTAGGTCTGTCCTTTGCAAGTTGTGACCAGAAACTTTCGATTTTTTGGTTCGCCGGTGATGTTCTAACAATGAAACTATTAACGCCTGAGGGTGCGTCGTTATCTCCCGATCTTAAAGCGATATGCATGGCTTCGATAATTCGTCACTTATTCTGGTGGGTACGACTTTCAGTTGTTTGACTGCTTGCAGGTAATATTGTGCAATAACTACCGATTGTTTATTTGTCTTCCCTACTTCAAGCCATATTAATCTCCGCGAAAACCCATCTATACAGCCGTGTACGCAAAAACCATACGGTTTCAACTTGTCATAGCCATCGATGTGCCACATGAAGTTTGGTCCTGGGACACTATATGTGCGACGGCGTAATCTTTTCTTTTTTCGTGCCTGGACTCCTTCAGGATCAAGATCTCTGACAATCTCCATCACAGATTGACGGGTAACAGGGATGCCTCGCGATCTTTCAATCCGCCAGATCTTTCTATATCCTAACAAACGGAAAGTAATTTCCGTTTTATCATATGGTAATTTTGAACATCAATACACCTTTCCCGGATTTATATTTTGTAAAATATTGCGTGCATGAAAACGAGGCAAATCTTGGTAAACATTATTCGCGTTCATATAAACATGGAGGAAGACAATACTATGAGAGATATTTTCCTTAAAATAATTGAGGAAAATATAGATTTAGTCTTCGATGAAACTGAAGAAAAAGCGTAAGGGAAAACATGGAGGGGATGCCACCGTTCACGATAAAAGAAATTGAAATACATCGACAAAATAGTGGTAAACAGCACGGTGTGGCAATTATTAAAACTTTGGAGCGTGGCAGAAAGTTTAGGGATGAACTATACATATCTGCTGATAGCATTTTCACATCAACAACTACATTTGCTCCAAGTAAAAACAGAATTTTTTTAAAGACTTAGTTATGGTCAGCCCTGTAAAAAGTAATGCTGACAAAAATCCATCTAACGTTATATGATCCTAGAATTAATGATAGTTTGTGTAACATAAATCCAAGAATATTAAAACTGCAAGAAGATATGCTTATGGTTGACAAACGGGTTGGTTTTGCTCATTGTATTGACAGCACACGAAAAAGAAAAAACGACATTAAATATGCGAACTTTCTTGTTCGATCTACATTGTCACACCAACTACTACCGTTAGAACATACCATCAAGATTGTTACTAACATTAATATATCAAATACTTCAAATAAATCAAAACATAACGAAACACAACCCTATGAGTTTATTGATGTAAATCCTGTATTAATCCCAAAAGATTGGGGTAAATTAAATCAACATTACACACACACCTAGCTGTTCAGTAAAGTCGTTTATAGTATCATCAATTAGTTTTTCTTTTAACATTGAATTCCTCAGTTTTGATAGTTTCTAATTCATCAGGAGTGAAAAACCAGGTTGTTCTTCAGTGATCTCAGCAGAATCAGATGAAGAACTTTCATATGTGCTTTCAGAATCTGTTTCGACTACTACAGGAAGTGCTCTTTTTTCGGACTTTTCCTTTTTTGTGTTGTATTATTTTGTTTGAACGTAAATATATATGGCACAAAGCCATTGATTAATGTTTTCCGTTCACAACCAAAACCTAGTTTTACGCAGTATACTTCAAAGTGGACTTCGCATACTTTTGTGTTCTTGTTTACTGTGAACACATCACACCTCCCCTTCTACGATATCTTGAAATGATGCTTACCCATTGTTTTCTCAAACTTGGATCCGATGGAAATGAAAACATTCCAATACCTGTTTAACTCTGGGTTTATTAAGAGTAGAACTTTTGCATAACAGTACGCAACAAGAGTTTCCAGGTCGAGAGGTTGATATACCTGGATAGATTAAATTATGATAAATTTCTTGCTGACCTTTCTGATTGCTACTCGCCATCACAAATGCATATTCTTCTTTTACAAGACAAGTATGTTTTTAAATACATTATAAGTGGTTTCGTTAAGAAAAACCTGCAATCCTTTAGAAAAATGCACAATAAAAGATCATTCACAACGCATAAAAGTATCACACTCACCAGCTGTATTTTTAGTGTTTACAAAGTTTACTAGGAAGTGCCTCGTTTTCATGCCGATGATGTAATCGATAATTTAAATTCGGGAAAGGTGTATTTCTAAAGTTAAAATTGACCACTATGTGGTGAATGAAGCATTAGCATTAAAAATAAATTACCTAACGCTTGTCCACTTTCACATAGTTCTTCAGAAATAAGGCTGTAGAGTTCTTGTTTGTTTTTATTGTCACCAGCTTTTCTTCTCAAACCAAGTTTCAACAGATCACGTTTTAGTGTGGACAAACTGATATTTATACCATGATGCATGGAAAGAAATGACAAAATTTCGATGTTTGTGTTACCTTCTGCTTGCTTCCCGCTTTTTTATCAACATAATTATGCTCATTGTTATATTGTGTAAAGTAAAGACTGTCATTGGTATACTCCTGACCAGAAGACAGTTTGCAAAATATGTTTGAAATTGCGTGAAGTATTTTTGGAATAGAACAATGTGAGCCTTCTGAGCCATCGTAGAGAACTATTAACCAAGTTTACGTTTTGATTATTAGAAGATTTGCAAAAAATCCATCTAACGTTATATGATCCTAGAATTAATGATAGTTTGTGTAACATAAATCCAAGAATATGAAAACTGCAAGAAGATATGCTTATGGTTGACAAACGGGTTGGTTTTGCTCATTATATTGACAGTACACCGACCCATGCAATATCCAACCTACTTTCGACTCTAACGCAACCGGTCCACTTCCATCTCCTCTTAAAACTTTTCCAGTCAAAGTCCACCAATAAAAATTTGAGCCAACGAGCAAATCAACAGCGAGATCACCCGCCCCCGTATCGGCAAGGCTTAAATTTTTAATTTGGCCATAGTTCTGTTTTGCGACTTTAATTGGTTGATCAGACAATAGTAAACAAATAGTTGGAACACAATGGGCATGCACTAATATTTTTTCGTCACTGTGCAAACCTTTCATAAAGAATTCAACGCTTTCTACTTTTGACGCAACTGACTCATTATTTCCGAATGTAGCAACTGTTAGATTTTCAACGCTTTTTGTGGAAAAGTTTAAAACAACTCTTATTCGCTTTGAGATATACAATTTTTGACTACCGGCATCGAACAAAACCCGCACGTTGGCCTGGTTTCCACTTGCACCTATTATCAATACTTGAGCAGTTTGTAACAATACTGAATCGTTCGACCTTACGTGTAAATTTGTCAAATTAGCAGGTTGGTCTCGCTCATCACAAATCGCAGAATTGTGTTTTCCTCTACAGTAAAAACAATTTTTGTGCTGACGCAATGCCTTTGAATGTGGCCTGATTTCAGACATAAAAAACATCGTTTCAATTTGAACACGTGATCTTTACGGATCTCGCATTTATCTGAAAAATGGGAGCCTTTACAAAACAGACACTTGATTTGCGAACGCGATTCAGATTTCGAAAATAGCGCGGATGTAGTAAAAAGGCGATCGTCTCCTTCCTCTAAATGGGGTATCTCGCATGATTCTCTTGTCATGATTTCTTCCCCTAAGATTTTGAGGAGCCTAGTTAAATCCCACCCTTCTCCCTTTATAACCCTGCTTATCAGTAGCCTTACATTGTTCGGAAGCCTATTTATTCTAATAGGTGAAAGTAATGCACCATAGTTCTTGCTATCAATACCCAGACTAAATAAACTTCTTACGTGAGATTCGATCGTGTCATAAAACTTACGCAAGTCACTTAAATTTTCGTCCACATCTGGTGGCAACTTTAACAGTTCGTGCATGTGCACTGATATGATTTGCTGTATATTTCCGTAACGCTCCTTCAAAAGTTCCACAGCTTTGGCATAATTTTCGTTTGTTAAACTTAAAGCTTACCTCCCACTTCAAAAACAGTTCATCTTATTCTGTTTATACTATGTTGAGAATTTGTAATATAACATTTATTAAGTAAAATTCGAAATAATAAAGCTAATATAAAGTCACATTTTCTTGTGTTTACAGGATGCTTCTTCAGAAAGCCGCCATTTTGTATTTTTTTTTTCGGATTAAACCCAGTTTTAACGTCATTTCCGGATGACAAAAAAGTGGCCCCTGAACAAGTTGCCGTAAAACGATAACTTAGAGAAAAAGAAGAAGAGTAAATTATTGCAACTAAGATTAATTTTGTTAATAATTATAAATGTGTTTTTGTGCTATGGCTTTTTGCAATAAGAATAATAGAAGTAGCGCTGGAAAGCATTCCTTTGCCAGTCTTCCAACAGGTAAGAAACAACGAGCTGCGTGTACTCATTAACAGAGTCGATACGCTTTCAAAGTCGAGTTTTAATCACTAGAATGTTTTGATCAACGCTGGCAAAAAAGCTTTGGCAATTCTAAATCTCTGTCCACTTGTCTTTGCATCAGGCCATGTGCAAATTCTGGTATATGTGCTATTATATTGTGGTACACTGTAGGGATTTACGGGTTTTTATTTTGTCCTACGCGCGTTGTTGTTTCTTTCTTTCTTTTTTTCTTATAATAATCTATTTTAATTTATTTTTCGTGTCGCGATTCATTCTCATATCAAAGAACGCTATAGGCCCTGGAATCGAGATTGCTTGAATTGATACTATAATAAGCCAAGGGGTTTTGTTTAAGCTTGCACCTGTCTTTTCTATGTTTACTTCCGCATAGTCGTGATTATTAACGCTGCCAATAGTCTAGCCATAGAATGAAGTTTTCTACTAATCTTCTAAATTAGAAACTCTTAGGGAACGCGGCGCAGCATTTAATTTCTTTTGGGGGGAGGGGGTAAGATAGGCTACAAAAGAGTAAAATAAAATGTCGCCCGCCATGGTTTGCTCTGATAACCCTAAATAGCTTCTTTTTTACTTTAAAATATACATCCCGGCGTTGCGACCTGTCTCTGTGGGCATTTCTGTAAGTCTCTACACAAGTCGGAAAGAGCCAATCTCATTCTCAGGGCACCGGAATAGCTAAAAAGGCCTATTCACTACTAAGCTATTGCTTCCACTTCCATTATCATCCTCATAACAGCTTTCCCAGCTAGAATCTGATTCACTGCCAGGTGTTGTAGACTTTTTACTGGCCGAAACTTCAAAACTAAGAAAGCCCACAACTTTTTTTCGGAAACTCAGTTTTAAAAAGACAAGTAAAAAACAAGTGTTTACTTGTCTTCAGTACCTGTTACAAACTCATCTTCAGTACCCGTTACAAATGTTGAAAAACAAAACAACAACTGCTTTGTATATATAAAACCGCTTTGTATATATAAAAACCTGGCCACGTCAGAGTCAGCGAAATTATCATCCAGGAGTTGACGTCACAAGCCCTCCCGCGAAGACATTTATTTACAATCGGGGCACAAGATGGCGACTAGCACGAAGCTTCTTCTCCAGCTAATATTTTACAACTTTAACGACGAATATCTTCCGAACAAATCTGAATAAGTATAAAAGAAATTTTTTTTCGTAATTAGTACAATATTTTGAGTTGATTTTCGATTACTTTTTTTAAAGTGGGAGGTAAGCTGTAATCCTTCTATAGTCTTATAAGCATTTCCATCAAGGTATATTCGTAGGTAGCACAGTTACTCGAAAAACCCTGGTTGGGAAGAGCGGCACTTTAAAGGGCGTATCCTTTTGTTGCGGTTCTCAAACTATCACGCGACAGTATCGGTGCACACAAAATTATATAATGGTAGCGAAATTGTAAACATACTTGTAAACTTGCTATTTTCTGAGAATTTTATTGTCTTTTTAAGAATTAAATGAACATGTTTCCAAGAATTTTATGATGCCTGGGGCAAATTGTTGTATGGTTGGTTGTGGGAGTAGTAGAAGGCTCGGAGAAATAGGCATATTTAAGGTGCCAAAAGCAATTAATGAGAATTATAAGAAGTGGAGGGAGGATTGGCTTAATGTGGTTATGAAGTCGAGAGTTGTGGATCAATTATTTAAAAAACAAATAGAGAATGGCACAGTGAAAACATGCGACAAGCATTTTAAAAGTGAATATATTGATATCTGTAAGTTTCACTTTAAAGAGTTTTATAAAACAATTTGCTAGCTAGCTTAGCTAGCTAATAACCATTCCATGAATATATACTAAATTTTCCTCACTTTTTAGTTCCATCAGAAAAGGGGCCTGCTAAGAAACGGTTAATTTTTGAAGGTTTACTTGAGCTTAACTTGCCGAAGAAAAGCTGTGAAGTTCAATCAACTGATAAAAGAGAGCCTCCAGCTGAAAGACTTCTAACAACTGCAAAAAAAGTTACTAGTAACGATTATTACTACGAATCATATCAACAGTTATGTGATATACTTGTAAAGTTGAAAACTTTAGCTCGTTGGAAAATTGATATTGATATCTATAAAACTGTTATGAAAATATGCCCAGTTTGTTATCCCGAAGTTTGAGGTTCAAATTGATGGTAGTATGGGATCTTCTATAGCTGTGTTGGTTTTTACCAGAGCATCATCAAATTTATAAAGATAACAAAAGATGCATTCGCAATGTTAATATTTTAGATTTAGCGAACCATGTTGAAAAGGCTAAAATTTGCATTGGAGTACCTGATAATTCAGGTGGACTGTTGTCCCATGCAATTCCAATATTTACCGACCCACATATTGATGACATACCATATAAATGCAAACAGTTTAACCGCACTCTTGATTGCTTTTTGTTGTGTGCAAGTGATGTATGTTGTACATGTTCAAATTTTATCAAAGCACAGGAAAAATCTGCACAGGCTAAAAGTAGGAGGTTAGCTGAACCTGCAAAAGACAAAGCACCAGTTTCTTTTACATCACCACTGAGACTGAAGTTGAAACTTCAAAATCAGCGATTGAGATGTCAACAGTTAGAAAGTCAAATTAAGGACATGCAGTCTTCTCTTAAAAAAGCTAGTGTTTATGTCAATCAAGATATGAGTGATGGTTTTATTAACATATTTAGTGGAGCCACTCCAGACCAAATGACCCCATTTATGAATCTATTTTTAATCTTAATGTCCGGGAATTTGAGTACAATGACAGTGGAAATACAAAAGGACGTTATGACCATACTAAAAATTGGGTTAATGTTACAAATAAAAAATTACAGAAGGGATAGTTATATTATTATATATGTGCAGAATTTTTAGTCAATTTCTAACCCATATTTTCGTTTTGTTTAGAGCACGACTGCTTGATACCTTTTCGCAAGCCTTTAGATTTTGAAGTAAATTGTTCTTTTTTTTATATTCTTCAAGCAACTGTTTCGCTTTTGAATATGATCGTGCTCTAACATAGAGTGATATAATACTAAACAGTGTGTCCTTTGCTACGTCATTATCAATTTCAGCCTCACTGCTGTTTAAAAGAGTTTCGAAAGAGGTTATTATGGTGGAATTTGCTAATGCTTCTTTTAAAATTTGTTCTATATCTGTATTTTTAATTCCAGCACTTGATGTGTGAGTTCTAAAATAAGTCTCTACAACAGTCAGGATATCTTCAGCTGGTGGTGAAATTTTCCACAATCCTCCTCGATTTATTTTATCAAAATAAGACTCAACACTATTATTTTGGTTACATCGTCCTGCTAAAAGGAATGATATTGCCATTTGACTATTTTTGGTGTTCCAAGTGATGGAGTTTTTGATTTTTTATACAGCTTTTTAAACACGTATCCGCCAATGTATATAAGACCATGAGGCTCATTCTGGGAAAGTACAAATGGTGTTTCAATAATGGAATTGGCAGCATTATTATTGTTTAACTTCTTTCTCTGTGCGATTAATTTATCTACAAGTTTTGTCAAAACTAAGGTTGATGCATCACGGCTTAGTCTTTTAAAATACATTGGTGCTTTTATAACAATCTCAGAGTACATATTGCTGTATAATTTTTCCATATTACCAGTTTTGTTAAACTTTTTAAATGTTGGAGATACCATAGTATGTAAGTCACTATTTACACTATCATTGTTTATTGTAAAAAAATTTAATTCGGTTTTAATCGATGGGGGATAACACATGTTATCAGAAGCAGTGGTTTTAGTTCTTGTAACAAGTGCAATAAAATATCCTGGCTCAAATTGTTGTCTTCTACTTCAACTGTCGTACTTTTATTGTGACTGGTCGTTCTATGTCTCTTTATTCCACCTTTACTTTTGCATTTCTTGAGACAATCTGGACATGAAAATACTCCAGCTTCAAGGTAGTTAAACTACTCCATATCGCTTAAATTTGATCGATTACTTCGACTTAGTGAATAACTCTGTTGTAAGTTTCTTTAAAGTTTTAGTTGTATTTTCTTCTTCGTAACTTCGTTCGACATGATAAATAGATTACGTTTCAAAAACAACGTATAAACCACAAATAACAACTAACGATAGTTTTCGACGATAACCAGAAATCGATCTGGCTCAGTGGACCATGAATTGGTAACCTTAGATAAGATAATAAATCTTTTACGTGTTATCGTTGAAAATAGTTTCTTGAACTGTCAGCTCTTGTACAGCATGGCATAAAAAACAAAATATGCGCATGCGCAAAATATATACAGAAGTGAAACAAAACTAACACATAAAACGGCAAAACGTACATGCATAAAATGTGTGTAAAAAAAGATGGAACATGCAAACGCTTGTAAATCTCTCAAAATGGTAGCTTAGCTGCGCAAGATAAATAAATTAAAAAATTACGCCAACGTTTGTTTTATTATGTTTGTATTTTTGTTTGTTTGTTTTTCCAAACCTTAAAAACAACACCTTTTTAATATAGTTTTGGTAGCAGTATCTTCCAGTTAATATGCTGTTAATATAACACCTCGTTTTGGTAACGATAAACAGAGTTCATCAATGAACACACTCTGGACAGAAATCATTTGGAAATCAAAGAAATAAACTTTACAGCGGTATGCTTATAACGTACGACCACACTGTTGATATTGTTGTCCTTTACATAATTTATTTTGCTAATTGTTACGTTGGGTGCGAACCATGGGCATGCATACCGAAGTAATCGTGCGCTTATAAAAACATGAAACATTTAAAGTAGATGCAAAAAGTGTGTAGTACTGTTGGTGGAATGTGTTTTTTAAAGATTTTTATTTTTATCGTTTATATTTTGCGAATTTCTTTAGTTGCGTTTTGTATATATCACAGCGGATATAGGCTGATTTTGGCTAAACGTTTATAAAGCATGCATGGTAACAACTTGCTCAATTAACGCCTCCTCAGTCGTCATCCTTACTTCCGCAAGGGACACGATTAAGAAAATTAAGGGGAACTGGGTTCTAAGGTCGTGAAAAGTTTCACGTGTAAAAGCATGTTCGCAAAGCTCTAACCTAAAAAAACCTTTTCATGTGTAAGTTTTCCTGTCATGTTGTGATGCGTACGCAACGTCATATCGTGTGTAGATATTATAGAAGATGAAATATCGAATTATATGAATTTATTGTGTTTATGTAGATACATTATAAATACAAGGATAATATTCCAATCACGTGATCTACCAGTAATATAGGTCCGTGTTTAATGTTTGCTAGAATGAAACAACGCGAACTGAAAATTATAATTTCCGCTTTTGCTATCGGTTTTTTGTTGCTGTGAGGACGTATGACGTGCTGGTAGCTCACGTGCTGATAATAAATTAAAGCGAAAATAAAAAATTAAAAGCACTCTTGTTCTATTCACGTTTTATCTCTATAAATATAGCCGTCGTCTGTCTGTTTGTGCGTCAAAATGGTACCGTAAGTAGCGAGATAAATATAAATATTCTCTCTGTCCGCAAGAAAAACGTCGTGCTACATACACGTGTAATTTAGAGACAGGCGACTCGTGGATTTTTTCACGGGTTAGCAACTTTAAGGTTTTTTGAAGACCATTCCTGATTGATTGATTGATTGATTGATTGATTGATTGATTGATTGATTGATTGTATTACGACATCATAATGCTTTCCATACATCTCTCTGGATTACCACAGAATAATGTGACGCTGATACAAAGTAGACGGAAGAGCATATAACTAAACTATTTACCCAAAAATGCCTGTTCTAGAAAAGATCCGAGAAATATCAATTGAATATAAAATACCATTTCTACGTAAGCTATCTCTTTAATAATACCCGTATTCCGTCTGTCTGTTTGGCGCCAGAAAAACGTCATGTTACGGAAACACGAAATGCAATGAAAAAAGGACGGGCGAACCCGTGGATTTATCCACTGGCTACCAACTAGTCTTTTTAATAATAGCCGTATTTCGCCTGTCTGTCTCTGCGCGGACACCCCGCTGAGTTAGAAAGAAGTACTAGGGAAACGCAAATATCAAATGCGATATATTTTTATCCTCTTTGTTGCGACGGGTAAATTTAAAGGACCGGTGAACCCGTGGATTTTTTCACGGGCTAGCGACTAGTCTCTTTAATAATAGCCGTACTTTGTCTGTCTGTTTGTGCGTCTGATTGTCTTTTTGTTACGGAAACGCGAAATGCGATATATAAAGGACAGGCGACTCCGTGAATTTTTCCACGGTTTAACGACTAGTCTCTATAATAATTACGGAGTTTCATACCGCGCAAGTCTGGGCCCGAGCGAAGTGGCTTGTAGGGACAAATTTCTAGAACTCCCGCAAAGGGTAAACATTTAGCTGGCGTTTGTACACACATTTGCTGTTTAACACTTATACGTATTGTTTTTGCAATAATGGAAAAGAAAGATTGTGTACAATGGCTTATGGAACGGGGACTGTCAACAGGAGGTACATTACAAGAGCTTAACATGCGTGTTAATTGATTCAAATTATTAATAAATTATAAAAATTGAGAGTCAAACGAGAAGGAAATTTTAGTTTTGATACAACATTAGATCCCAATCTTATCCCTCCCATTTCAGCTCCCTGGTGTCTTAAAGAGGAATTGTATCCAATAATTACAGCATCGATATTTACAGATTAATGTTCTAGAAAAAGAGAAGATAGTTTAGGTCAGCAACAAAAAGTTTATGCTATGTTGACTAGCAGGAAAATAGTTTCAGTAAAAACACATGTTGCAGTTGGTAATAATGTATTTGTTAGAGCTCTGTTAAAAATGATATGGTGAATTAACAAGACCAACAGTTATTCTATTTAGCAGTAATATTCCAGTTAAAGCCTATTGTGAATGTCCTGTTGGTGTAAGTGGCTTATGTTGCCATACATTGTCCTTGCTTCTATATTTAAAAAACTTTTATGAAACAAAGGAAATTTTTTTAGCTCTATCTTGCACTGAGCATCTGTAGAAATGGCATCGTAGAACAAGAAAGGGCTCTATGCCTATGATGCCGGTACGAGAAATAACGTTAACCTCAGTCAGAGTTGGAACCTCAAACAATGTAACTGATGCTAAAATCACTCCAGCTGACCCAGAAAACTCCAGGTTTAAAAGAGATGTGCTACAAATGAAATCTGACATACTTTTGGAATTAAAAAAGGTTAAAAAAACGTTCGAACAACATTGCTATGAGGTTTTGTCGAAAAATAAATCTCTAAAAACATCTCTTGGAGAGTATTTGTCGTTTCGATTTACAACCAAGGCAGCACTTTCACTAGCTGATCATGACTACTCGTATTTATTTTCGTTAAGAAATATTCATGTGCCGTTACACGGAACACTAGCTCCAGTCTTAACGTAATAACACGTGCAACAACCTCCACCCTTCTCACAAGTCGATTAACCATCAGAGCTGAAACAAGTTAAGGAGAAAGCCCACCCAAACACCCCCTAAAAAGTTGTAAAAAATGATAAGGTAAGCTTAGAAATATGCCGTTTCTATATGGTTTCTTTTCGGAAAATAGGTAAATGAAACCAACCTCATTTGGCTGCGAGGTACCGGAGAGTTTTTATCCTGGAAAAGGCAAATTTCTAAGAAAAGTTTGCACTTAAATCAGTCGAAAAAAGGCGTAATACCTTCTGATTGCTTGTTGTTTATTTTATATTATTTACATATATTTTTTTAACGACGTAAAAAATTGTAACGATTCTGAAAATGTCTAGTAAAACCGATATTACTGTGTAATAAAGATTGATGATATTACGATGAAAATAATGCTGACTGTTAGCTGAGTCAAAGTTGTAGCTTAGTAGAGAAGTCACGCACGCATATTGCTAAGCAGGAGGATGAGTTAAAAATTCAATATTGTTAACACTGACCTTAGTAGAGAAGCCATTGGGTATATTGCTAACGACAATTAGGCCAGATATGCTTTACAATTGTATTTTTACACTTTATTTACGAACTTGTACAACTCTGATAACTAAGACGACAACTACTACTACTCATAACTACTTCACTACTAATACCGCGTTATTCTTGTCACACATGGAGTTTAGAAAATAAATAAGGTTATTTTCGGTTAATCAAAGCGAATTAGAAAATAATGCAAACAAAGTTCAACTATAGATTACAATAAAACAAAAATTGAACCGTCAAAATCTTCAAAATAATGTAAATACTACAACTTCTGATATTGCAGCACACTTCCTACTAGATGATATTTCTTCTGACATTAATTCTAATTAAAAAACATTGATCTAAGACAATCTGTAAAATAGAAGCTTTTCTCCATTTGAATTTTGTGTTCGAAAGTTATTATAGCAAAGGGATGACGAGCAGAACTATTTAACCTTGTTTTAGATAAGTTAAATGTTGTAGAAAAGTATAAATATAAGGAAAAAATATATACTACTAGAAATTAAAAAAAGGTTGCGAAGCATTTCGCAAGTTGCAAGCAAAATTACTATCCAATACTTTGTCCCTAGCGGACGTATAATCTGGACCAAAAGACGGGGGGGGGCAAAATCCGGGGGTGGGGGGGGGTACGAGCCGTACTTATTGCATTCTTTACTAGACTTATACTTTAACCCCTCGGTCCAAACTTATTTGTTTTATTAGAAAAAAAATATCCTAGCTTTATGTGCAAAAATATCAGTCCTATTTCTTTACGCTGATTTTATATGATTTTTTTTCTATCGAAATTTTGAGAATCTCAATAATTCTCTTGGTATACCTCGCGTGTAGCAAATGTGCTCCACAATTTCGCTTCGCTCGCAAAGCTCAATTGCTTCGCAAAAATGAGCAATTTATGCCTCAACTGCGCCATACGGTATAAAGTTTATGAGCAACTTAGCGGGAAACCAATAGGGGTAATCAAGTGCAACATAAACAAGCTAAAAAATTGTCCCTACAAGCGTTTCTCTAGTGCCCAGACCTGCGCGGTATAAAACTCCGTAGCGGATCCCCCGATAAATTAGAAAATCATGCTACAGAAACACGAATATTAAATGCGATATATTTTTATCCCCTTTGTTGCGACGAGTGAATTGAAAGGACGGGCGAACCCGTGGATTTTTCCACGGGCTAACGACTTCTCTATAATAATACCCGTCGTCTGTCTGTCTCTGCGCGGACCCCCGCTGAGTTAGAAAATGATGTTGCGGCAACACGAATATCAAATGCGACATATTTTTATCCACTTTGTTGCGACGGGTAAATTTAAAGGACGGGCGAACCCGTGGATTTTTCCACGGGCAACGACTAGTCTCTTTAATAATAGCCGTATTCCGTCTGTCTGTGTGTCCGCGAAAGCCGTGTCCCGTAACGGAAACACGAAATTTTTAAAATACGCACGAATATCAAATGCGATAAATTTTTGTCCACTTTGTTTTGACCGCTCGCGCGTGGAATACCATTCACAACGCCTGATTCTTTAAAAAAAACCCAAGATTTTCGCGACCAGAAATAATCCAAGATCTTCGCGGAACGAAGGCCATTTTGATAATGGTCGTGTTTGTGGTCAGTGTGTGAGGTTTGTAGGCCTGTTTGACTTTTTTATCTTCTAAAAGCCTTATATATTTGTAATATTTGTTTTCTGTTTGTTTTCAATGTTAGGATAAATATATTGTCACGTTTTTTAGCCACGTACAGATCTTAAACGCACCAGTTTTAGGATGTTTGGCTAGGAACGAAGATTAGCTAGCTATAGCTACTAGCTAGCTAGAGCCTCACTTATTGCTATTCTGTTTGGTATAAGAGCTTTTTATCCTAGCCAAAATTTATTTTTATGTTGAGGCTGTGGCTATTTAGCTAGCTCCTTAAAAAGTGAAAGTATAAAAATGCAGTTGGGCTACAACAATATTCTTAAGCAATATATAATTTTTATGCTAAATGCAGTTAGCTAGCTAGGTATAGCTACATATTTTATTATTTTTCTGCAAACTTTTTCTGCAAATGAAATGGCTGAGCGATTGTTTTGGCTGGACGAGTAACGACAGGCTGTTCCCTGTGTTTTTATTTAAACCGAAGTTGCAATGAACATTTTTGGAAAAGGGTAATATGCCTTATGCGCCTGTTCAACTGCGTTTAACTGTACTAAGCGGTTAGCCCAGTGTTAAAAACAGACTGTTTTTTGTAAAAGCCTGTTACGCCTATGGGCATGTGCAACACCGTTTACCTGTATATACTAAAGTCAGCCCACCACTGTGACAATTAATTTTTAAACTTTCTTGGGAATCACGCCTGGACTAACCGCTTAGCCCTGTGTCTGCGAGAAAGTTTTTTTCAAAAGGGTATTATTCCTATACGCTGTACAACACGGTTTAACTGTACTAAGTGCTCAGCCCAGTGTCACGATTAATTTTTTAACTTTTAAAAAGACTTTTCCACAAAATAAAATAATATTGACCGATTGTTTTTGCTATGACAGGGTAACAACGGTTTGTAAACTCTGTTTTCATATCAGCTATTGTTGCGTGAAAGTAATTTAAAAAAAATATGTTACAGTCGCACACTATAATGGTGTATGCGCTTAACTTGATTTACGCCTGTGCAACACGGTTTAACTGTACTAAGCGTTCAGCTCAGTGTCACGATTAATTTTTTAACTTGCGCAAAAAGTTATTCCGTAAAATGAAATAAAATTGACGATTGTTTTTGCTATGATGGAGTAACAACACGTTGTAAACTCTGTTTTTATATCAGTTATCGTTGCGGGAAAGTTATTTTTTGAAAAATATGTTACAGTCGCACACTATAATGGTGTATGCGCTTCAAATGATTAACGACATACTGTATACCTGTACTAAAGCGCTCCACCTGATCGTGTGGGACAGTTTACGGCTCTTATTAAGCGCTACACAGAGTGTTCAATGCCGGATCACACCTTTACTTGTGGCTTAACCGGTTTCCCGGTTTATCTCTTTAATTTCCCGGTTTATCTCTTCTCTTTAATAATAGCCGTATTTTGTCTGTCTGTCCGCGAAAGCTGCGTCCTGTTACGGAAACACGAAATGCGGTATATAAAGGACGGGCGACCCCGTGGATTTTTCCACGGGTTAACGGCTAGTCTATGTTATAATAGCCGTATACGTCTAGTTGTCTGTCTGTCACGCAAAATGGTAGCTTAGCTGCGCAAGTAGCGATACGCACGCAATGCGGTTTAAAAAGGACGGGCGAACCCGTAAACTTTTCCACGGCCACCGGCTAGTTCTTCATATTCCCCCAGCATGCACCTGTATAATCAGCGCTAGTTTTGCAGATTTTTGGGGTAGGTAAAGGCGATAATGCACGATTCGATTAATCGAATTGATTTGTCGAAATCGACAAATTGGATCGTGTATCATATCATGGTTTAACTTATTCGATTAATCGAAAAGTTTTTAACCAATCAAAATGCTAAAAATCTGTACATCAAATGTGCGTTAACGTCATGTCTTTAAAAAAAGATAAAAAAGTATAACAAGTTTTTTATCACTGTGAATGGATGTTGGAAGAAACGCTCTGAAGTGTATTAGCAGAAGACATCCAAAGAAAATTAAACAAGAAGCCTTAAGGCTTGAAGATTTCCGCCTTGTCAAGAGAAACTTTCCTTAGAGCAAAACGTTTAATGATCGACCTAACGTTGAGATTTTTAATTTAAAAACAGGATAAACGATTGAATGATTGCGCAAAACTATGTGACTTAACCCCTTTCTGAGGCTTTTTGACTATTTCATTTCTTGAGTAGTTTTAGTTGTAAAACAATGATTCGAGTCTGGGGTTTTGCGTCTGAGGTTCATGTTCTTATAACGTTGTTCTATTTAATTACATCTGAATAAATAACAAAAATATACAAATTTACACATAGTTCTAAAAAAGTATAAAAACTGGGGATCTACCTGGAAAGTTCTAAAAATTTCAAGATACAAATTCTGTAAAATTGACAAAGAAAACCATAGAAGTCGACTTTCCCAGAAAAATTATGTGAAGTAAATACTAATAAACTAGCTGTTTCCCGTGGAAGAATCCACTGTATTCCATTTAATTTATGTAGCAGATATATGTCCATCAAAAAACAAACAATACAGCAGTGCGCATCTTACATCTGCATTATTATATAAATGACCAAAAAAATTAAAGGTTTTCAACAACTGCAGTATATATGTGACATTTAAAATCTAAATCTACTAAAATTACTTGCTCTGACCATCTGACAAATGCGAAAATTATTTGGAAAGAAGTTTTTAAAAGCATTTCAACATACATCTCACCCATAAAATTTAAATCACTCAAAACGCCACATATATACAAAAAAGCTGATCAATGTCAAACACAAATCTCTCTCATTGTATATGTTAAAATCAGTTAGTTTATTGCAAACCCTGCCAAAAAGGTTGACACAAAATGTGAAAAATAAACAATAAATTTTGGCTAAGTAGAAATTTTTATCTAAGGTGTTAAAAAGGGATTTGCAACGATAAATTATAATGCAATGAAACGTTTTTGATATATTGCATACGGTCCTTCCTCACCAAACTTTAGACAAAATGCCAACAAAATAACGGTGTTTAAATTTAAAATTAATAAAGTCCTTTTAGCAATTTGCATGCTGTTTTACCATCAATAAAGTAAACAAAATTTCAAATCTCACATAGTATTCTGTCACAAATTTTGCAACACAAAATACAAATTCTAAATAATACTAAAATCTCTTATTTTGGTCCTTCGCATACCGACGGTCTCCCACAAAAGTTTAATCAAAATGTAAAAAATGAGAGGTAACGACAAAATCAAAGTTTGCAAAATTTAATTATTTAGGTACATATATCTACTGCATATGCCCTCTAAAAGAATATTTTAATCCAAAATGCCAAAGAAAAACAGTTTGCAACAAAAATCAGTTATTTCGATAATATTGCATACACTCTTTCCTCACAAAAGCTTCACAAACTGTAAAAAAAAGAATGGTTGTAGGGAGTGCTTCTGATTCAACAAAAAAGTTTTTTTGACATATTGCATCTAGCCCTTACCCATTAAATCTTACACAAAATTTCCAAAACTATATACGATTTAGAACACATCAAATTTAAATCGAGAAGGATCAGTCATTTCGATATATTGCACGGAGTCCTCCCCAGTAAGAATTTATACAAAATATAGAAAAACAAAGCTTGCAAGGTGTAAAATTAAATTCTTCTTCTGTGTATATATATATATGGTCCTTCCTCGCAAAATTAACATAAAATGTCAAAAAGGTTCAGATATAACATCTAACACAACAAAAATCAGTTCTATCAGTATATGTCATGCCATTGTCTTCCACCAAATGTTCCCCTTAAAGTTTCACAGACACAGCCTGTAAATTAAAAACAACTAAGATCAGGTATTTTGGTCTATTTCATACCATTCTGTTCCAAATAACTTATAAAATGTAAAAATTGAGTGGTAAAACAGAAATGTCAAAAAGAAGAAAAAAATAGCTTACAAAGAGTATAAAATTGAAATCAACAAAGTAGCTCTTTTGGTGTATTAAATATAAGCCATACGCACAAAAGTTTACACTAAATGTAAGAAAATGGTTGTGTTTAGTAATTCTAAATTAAGAAAAGTCAGTTCTTTTAGCATGCTGATAAAGGTTTTTGCCCACAATTTGAAACAAATTAAATTTACATTTTAAAAATAAGTAATTTCTGAACTTTATTTTCAGAATATTTGGAGGAAAAGAACTTCGCAAACCAAAAAAAACCCAGGAAAATGTTTAAAATTTTCAGGGTTAATAACGTTTGATGTGTTTTGTGGGAATATATATACTGGGAATCTTTAGTTTAAAGCTAGCATTAGCTAGCTACAGCAGCTAATAGCTAGTCACTTAAATATAAACTGGAGACTTAGCTAGGTATAAAGAACATGGCTACATATATATATATATTCCTAGCTAGCTAGTTGTTGGTGGTGGTTGGCTTTTTATGATGCTAGCTATAAAACATGTCTGGCAACAATAATATAATCAAAACTGAAAATAAAACATGAAAAAACCTTACAGAACCTTGCTATGATTAATTTATAAAACCATGCTCTTCTTCAAATGTTTTTTAAAGATTTATTTTGAATGAAAGAGTAGAGAATACTCAAAAAGAACAGCCATCTTTTTCGTAAACACAATTTCCGTTTTATGCTAGGAACTTCATTTAACAGTCCGTATGCTTTGTGAATATCTAATACCGTTTCATATGTAGCGATACCTATATATATGCTAACATAGAGTTTTTTGGCATAAGGGTATATATATTTATATCGTTATTAGCAGCGGGTTATATATTTACACCTTATGTGCGATTTCTATGAAGTACATTTCTAATCTTTTTAGTTAAATTTTAGCGTACAGCCACGTCATAAGAAAGTGACCCGTGATTTCCGTGTCGTGGACTCACAGTTTTACTCACGCAAGGGAATTAATATATAAGATAACCAAAATAAGACTCATTAGTTTTAGTGATGGTTCATTTTTCACAATTTAATGTTTGCAGTTTACTCTGTCAACATTTTTTTGGAAATGCTAATGATGGCTGTGTTAGATTATGGCTGACCTAAAAAAGAAAGAAAAATACTAAAGAAAACATATATGAAGAAATCGAAATAATCTTAGCACATTAATGTGATATTGTTCTGTGCCCTATATGTTTAAAGATGACAGGTATAAATGCAAGGTAAAATAACATTTTTCACCATTTTATGAAGTTTTGATAAAAAATCAGGTGATACTGTCAAAACGCCAAATATTTATGATGTCTGTCTTTCCAAAGAGACAAATTTTGGCAGTTTCATAAATATTTTAAATTTTTTGAGGGTTCTTTAACCTGCCTAAAACATCCCCAAAATGTTATATTCAACAGTGACCAAGAATACCGTATTTACTCTATTATTACCTCTACCACCGGATTAGTGTTTTAACCTACAAATAAAGGTGGGTTTCGTGGGAAATAGATACTGCAGGATATAGGCTGGATATGTGGGATTATTTTTGGGTAAAAAAACCTCAGTGTAGTATTGTCTTAAGCAAGACTCAGCAAGTTTTTAACATAGTTTGGAAATATAAAGCATAAAAAGTATAAACACACATCGGTATTGCAACTTTGCAACTTGGAATTTTAATATGCATTCAATGTTATAAGAGCCTAACTTGCCAAGGGTACAAATTATTTGCACAATAAATTTTCCTGAAACCTATTTTTGTGGATGAGTGGTACAAAAATGCTTCATTTTGCAGAATATATTTGTGCAGATGACAACATTTTCAAAAAAATGTGCGGTATTAATTTTTGGGTACCTAAAGTTCAGTTATTTTAGTAGAGGCAAAATCAGTATTTTGTCTAACATAGTATTGAAGTTATGACATTTACAAATGAGCAACATAGAACTCAATGACTAAGATCCTAAAGTAATTACAGAATTGGCGGTAGAAATTGTTGCAGATAGCCGAAATGAAAAATTTTGTAGAAAAATTTTTTTGCCTGATTTCTGCTGGTTTCTAAAATTTCTGTGGAATATTTTTGCGGATTTAGCCCAAAGTTCTGCAAAAAAAAGCTTCACAAAAATTACTTCTACAGATAATGTATTGCAAATTTTTGGGAGGCAGAAATATTTTTTACAATCCATGGCAAAAAGGCAGGATTACTTGAGGTGGGAATAACAGGAAAGCTGGATAATAGATTAATACAGTATACTTGATGCTTTTTTAAAGCTACATTCAAATGTTTTTGTGCACATCAAGGAGAATTTTCATTCAGTGACCCCATTTAGGTAAGTTACGACACACTTAAGCCGAATCTCCACTGGACGATATTCGGGACGATTTTTGTTACGAAAAGTAGAAACCAATTCATCTTTTCGTCTTGACGAAAATTGCGACCAATTAAGTTTAAGTATTTATGATGATCGTCATAAAAATTGTCTTGTGGAGATTTGCCCTTACATGCAACTTAAGCTCTTATGTCAGGCTTTTGTAGGAGCAAAAATTTTTGCTTGCAACACAACGTAATGGTTCATAGGCCAAAATAAGAAAAAATGTTTGATTTAGGATTCAAATTTTAAAAAAAATGTTTCTTGAATATTTGTGTACAAAAAAAAATGGCGATTAATTAAGAAGTTATCTTGGTACACAAGTACACAGCGCTTTTCATAAAATTAAGATTTGCCTGGCTGTCAAAGTTTAAAATTCTGATCTTATTATTATTTAACTTATTTATGACTTGCAAAGAATAATGTTTTAGGAATATTTGACCACAGTGTTTGTTTGCCCCCAAACATGCAATAATCCTAATCGTTAAAAACCTACCCACATGACTTTTTTGCCAGAAGAATGAAATAATCTGTACATGCAAATGTATAGCTTAAACCAGTCAAACTTTCCTGAAAACTACTGCACCTTTTAGGCTAATAATCATCATTTTTTGTTCCCAAACTATAAGTCATTTGCTTGCTCACCTGATATAAGGAAGGCCGTTTTTTTAGTTAAGGCGAGTGTAAAGGAAAGTGCGCATGATTTTTATAATCCAAATATCATCTCTAAATAACATTTTCATAACCTGATATGTAGATATTTTGGAAGCTCTTATTTTTCTCAATTGAGTGATATATTTTTTTTAAAAAAATATTAAGGTCGTTTGAGGTTTAGGTGTATACAAAATTTACCCCAGTCTCTCCTAACTGATGTTTCTCTTACAAAACAGCTGGATTTTTTTTCAAAATTTTTTGACTATCCTTCTCAGCTGGGCTGTATCTAAAAAGGGGTTTTACTATTTTGTTCAAAATTTTTATAGTTTTCTTACTATTTCATATTCTTCCAAATGCTACTTTTTCAACTTGTTTTCTTTCACATAGATGGCTGTAAAAAAATTTAAACACGTTTTTGCAAAAAAATAAAAAACCTTTTTAGATATATTATTTAGCTTTATTTCAAAACGTTATTTAGTTTTGTAAGAGAAAGTTCAGATGTAGATACCATTTTATCAAAAAATAAACACTGAGAAAAAGAGTTTTAGAGTTTTGAAGTTTTTACTCACATGCGGCTACTTGCGGCATTGAAATTACACTTGACAGGTTTTCCATTTTTAAAGCGTGATATTTTTCTCACTTTCCAAATATCAGCTCTTCAAAATTGTTTTTTGTTTTGAAGGAAATATGCGCAGGTGAGCACATATGACACACAGGGTGACCACAAGTCATGGAATTTTTGGAAATCATAGAAAAGTCATGGAATTTTATTTGGTCTGGAAAAAGTCATGGAAAACAGGATTTTTATGAAAAAGTCATGGAACTTTTTTTCCTTGACAACCTAAGTTTTTGACTGGCTAAATATTTTTGCAGTTTATATTTTGTAGCATAAATTTCAAGAAAACTTAATTTCAATTTTTTGAACAGTTTCATTGTCAAGCTTTGTTGCAATATAACATAGTTGTGTTTGGTTTTATTATACATTATGTCATGTGACTGCTTAGTTTACAAGCAACGATAACTTATATTGATGTAATCTGTGTGGTAAAATCGTTTTCAATTAATGTTTCATCTAAGGAAGGGAGTCCTAGCATAGTTCTAGCTTGTAGCATGGGACAGGAATATATTAACTTATTAACATTGATGTTGAGGAGGTCCAGAATCGGTTGCCAGTTGACATGGTGAACACAGGCACAGCTGTAAAGGCTATCTTGCTGTCAAAAGAGATAACACATGGGGTAAAACATCAGTTCCGAAAAGATTGTGTGGCTTTTCTAACTAATCTGATATTGAAGCTACAAGAGAGAAGTCCCTTGAAGTATCTTATCATTCGATGCTCCTCCTTATTATCACCGGTCAATATGGTACAGAACCAACAGAAAGCTACAAGTCAGTTTATATCTCTGGTTGAAAAGCTTCATCAGGTTGATCATGTGTTGCCTTCTGTGGCAGATTCGGCAAAAGAAGAGCTTGTCATCGCTCGACGCACCTACTAAGGAAAAGTTTGTGCAATTTGATTTCAGCAAATCAAGAGTGGATGAATTCCTAAGGCCGTATTTCAAAGATCAAAAAGCGTTGTAGGCCATCTGTAAAGTGATCTTCACATCATCACACAGTCAATCTCCTGTTGAACGGGGATTTAGTATCAATAAAGAACTGTTGATTGAGAATCTTCAAGAGAAATCTATTGTTAGCCAAAGAGCTGTATATGACCACCTACAATCATCCAATGTGGATTTGCATGAGTATCAATTGAGTAATGGTCTGTTGAAAAGTTGTAAAGCTGCCAGACAAAGATACGGAACACATCTGGAAGACCAAAAAAGAAAAGTCAACGAAGACAAGAAATCAAACAAACGAAAATCAATAACAGACGAAATCAACAATGTTAAAAACTATAAGAAAAGATTAATCTCATCCATCAATGCACTGAACACAGATATTGAAAAACTCTGCTACAAAGATGAGGAATCTTAGAACATGGACTTTTTAGTTGAAGCAAATGCTTTTAGAAGGAAGGTCACCGAAAAGAAAGCTAACATAGCCAAACTAGATAAAGCTGTGGAGAAGCTAAGGATCTTCAGAAAGAAAAGTAACGTCAATGCTCACAGACTCTTTATAGGATATTAGTTGATATTTGTTGTTTTTCTAGTCAATTTTTTTTTAAAGTTCTGATTTTATATGAATATTCTGTATGAATGTATATGTTCTTTATATTTTGACACGATTTTGTTGTTTTTCATCATGTAGAAAAAAGTACTTGTACTTTTTTCAGCAAAGTTGTTCTCTAAATAATGAAATTTATGGTTTGTTTGATAATTGATTAATTTAGGGGTTTAATTTTTCTTAACGGTTTTGGTCATGGAAAAGTCAGGGAAAAGTCAGGGAATTTCTTTAACCAATTATAATTATTATTATTATGCCGAATATCTATACAGGATATAGCCACTTCAGTGTTTGAAACACTGTTATCAATGTGGGTCCTGGTTCGGAATGTATGCATTAAGTATACACCGGCATTACCTACCCAATTTCCCTCACATGGCATGGGTTGACCCGTAGCTGTAGTAAAGACACTTGCTAAACATGCCCGCGCTGTGGACCGAACCACGGACCTTGTGATTGCGAAGCGAACTCCATAACCACTAGGCCACGCGCTCTGTGGCCACCCTGGAAAAAGTGTTACAAAGATCATCACAGCGTTATTAGCGAGTAAAAATAAACAAACAAAATAAACAGAGATGCAGAGGGAATTTTTGAAAAAAAATTCACAATTAAAAAGTTTAGTATATTCTGCCCTGATTTCACGAAAAAAAAAACGAAACAAAATTTTGTTAAATTAGATATGATTTTTGGCCGAAGGAAATTATTACCCGAAAATCTAGTTGGATATTTATGTTGAACTTTCTTAAATAATGTAATGAATATATTTGGTGCTATTAAATTTTTAATCTTATACATGAAAATAAGGACTAAAATAAGGACTAAAAGGACTAAAATAAGGACTAAAATAGGGTATTTTACTTACTATGCTGACGTCAGCAGAGTCCATACACAAAAAAAATTTATTTTAGAAATTTGTATACCTGTTTCCTTTATCGTATAGATCCTAAAACGTTGATCAAGAAAGTGTATAGGATCATATACTTTTGACAAACGGTTGCGGAGATATTAGGGTTTGAAGGTTTTTTGATGACGTCATCAACCCGTCCCTTCCGAAACGGATTATGGGACCCAGCTTTGGAAAAATTACCCAAATTGGTCCTAGGTGGTCCCTAGTTACACACGGTGAAAAATCATTGACGTCACTACCTCGTTTCCAAGTTGATTGGCCTCAAAGTTTTAGGTGCACTGTAATAGCTTCATTAATATAATATAGGATATTGACGTTAAAGTAGTGTTATTGACGTCGCGCAGTAACGTCAGAAAATTTAACATATTAGACATGCCTTTTTCGGTTACTTCAAAGAAAAGTTCGGTAAGATCAAAGGAAAATGACGATATCAACTTTGCCTGTCACAGAGACACGGAACTGGCGTATTATTATATAGACTACTCAATAAGTTGAAACAGAGCCATGTCTCGAACCATTAACGGGTGAGCGTATTGCATCCAACAATCAACAAGACGAGGCGCGTGTTGACATTGCAGCCAAAAATTTTTGGTGCTATGGACAGAGAGCGTATTTCGATGTATTCAACCCACAAGCTTGATGCTATAGCAACATTTCTATGGAAAAAGCGTATGACATGAACGAAAAGTCGAAAAAAAGAGCATATAATGATAGAATCATACAAACTGAAAATGGTTCGTTTACACCATTTGTTTTTAGCGCTACTGGAGGAATGGGACGAGAGTTTCGCAGATTTTACGCTAAGTTAGCAGAGCATATATCGCTAAAGAAGAACAACAAATTAAGTGCAACTGTTAGTTATATACAAACAAGAGTTAATTACAGTCTGCTAAGATCGATGATTCTGTCCATCCGTGGATCACGCACGCACAAAAAGAGGAGATTTATGGAGATGCCCGATATCGAACTAGTGCAAAGAGAAGCTGATGCTCTCTGATAACTCAATCCTGATTATTTCTAGAACTGTAGTGTCAACCTTTAAATGTTTAGTGTTATCTTTCCACGCTTAATGTCTCCCTTTTCTTTATGTGGTTTTTTCATTGTAATGATATGATTCTTTTTGAAATATATTTTATTAGACGTCAATAAGGACCGTGGAAAAATCCACTGAGGCAGGATAAAAATGAAGAAAAAGAGTTACTTGACTTTAAGACGTCAGCAACCCATCCACAAAAAAAATAATTCAGAAGCTTGTTTTCACGTTGCCTCTATTGTGTAGAGGTTAAAGCGCTGATCAAGAAAATGTATATGATCATGTGCTTTTTATGAGCGGTTAATGAGATATAAGGGTTTAAAAATTTTGCTGACGTGAGCAATGGCCCGTCAAAAGCTAAAAATTTTTTTTAGAAATTTGTATACATGTTGCCTTCGTCGCATAGATCTTGAAACGCTGATCAAGAAAATGCATATGATCATGTACTTTTGATAAATGGTTGCAGAGATAATATGGCTTAAAGGTTTTTTCATGACGTTATCAACCTATCCATTCCGAAACGGACTCGGGGACCCAGGTTTGGGAAACTTACCCAAATTGGTCCCAAGTGGTCCCTAGTTACCCACGCGGTGAAAAATAATTGACGTCACCACCTCGTTTCCAAGTTATTTGGCCCCAAAGTTTTAGGTGCACTATAATGGTTTCATTAACTTAGTATAAGATATTGACGTTAAAGTAGTGTTATTTACGTCGCGCCGTAAGGACAGAAATTTTAACATTTGAGACATAACTTTTTCGGCTACATCAAAGGAAAATAAGCATATCCACTTTGCCTGTTGCAAACAGACACAGTCTCTGTATTATTATAAGAGACTAGTCGATAAAGCCCGTGGAAAAATCCACTTAGGCAGGATAACAGTAAAAATGAAACGTTATTTAAATTATGATGACGTCAGCTAAGATCTGTCAACAGATAAAATATTTTTTCTTGGAAATTTGTTTACTTGTTGCCCCTATTGTGTAGAGCTGGAATAGCTGATTAAAATAATGATAGGATCATTTGTTTTGGACAAACACCTAAAGAGATATAAGGGTTTAAAAATTTTGCTGACGTCAGCAGAAACGAACAATATGCAAAAAAATTATTTTAAGAAATTTGTATACCTGTTGCCTTCATCGTATAGATCTTGAAACGCTGATCAAGAAAATGTATAGGATCATGTATTTTTGACAAACGGTTCAGATATATTAGGGTCCATTCCGAAACGGATTTGGGGACTCAGGTTTGGGAAACTTACCCAAATTGGTCCCAGGTGGTCCCTAGTTACCCACGCGGTGAAAAATCACTGACGTCACCACCTCATTTCCAAGTTATTTGGCCTCAAAGTTTTAAGTGCACTGTGATGGCTTCACTAATTTAATATAAGATATTGACGTTAAAGTAGTGTTATTTACGTCGCGCCGTAACGTCAGAAAATTTAACATATTAGACATGCATTTTTCGGTTACTTCAAAGAAAATTTCGGTAAGATCAAAGGAAAATGAACATATCCACTCTGCCTTATACAGACACACAGATACACTTAGCGTATTATTATATAGATTACAAGTTTCTTCGGTGTTGTACTGCCTCAAAAATTAATTAAAATTAATTAATTAAGACAAAATGTCATAAACAAAAACATTTTAGTCAGAATATCTAGAACAACAAAAATCACTACACTTAAGTTACCAGAACTACTACTTGTTAAATAAAAATCGTTTCGTCATATACTGATGTATATAAGTTTAGTTAAACAAAATGTGAAAAATACATTATTTGCATACACAAAATGTGAAAAAAACATTATTTTCTTAAAAACAGTCCTTAAACTCTTCTTAAATATCTATATATTAATACGCCTTATGTGTGTGTGCGCACACGGTGAGGCCATGTCACACAAATCACGGGTCACTTTCTTACGACGTGGCGTTACGCTAAAATTTACCAAGTTAAAGAAAACGCAAATAAGGGGGTTACTATATAAATATTTAATTCTCTTTTCTTACTTCTTTAAAGGAAAACCTTGAAGACATTCCAATGTTTAGCAGACCGGCAAATCGTCCTTGGTGTATTACTGTGGCTCCAAAAAAGTACAGTTTATGGACACTGAAAGCTAATGATGGAGAAAAGATTTGCTCATGACTTGGATGTAATATTAAGTATCCGGTTAGTATCATTTTGTGTACAAAGATTGCTGTGTGCAAAAGATCATTGAGAATATTCAACGAAGTGTTGCCTATTAGAGCATACCCTCAAAGATTGAATATTTCCCCTGTTTGAAGCTTCAAATTTTAAAAAACATTGTTAAATTAACTTCCGTTGGTTTTAAAAAACAGAAAATATATTATAAAAGTTTCTTAGAGAAATTCGAACAAAAAGAGAGGTTAGATTATCGTAAAACAAAACAGACTTTTCTCATGAGGTAAACCTTAAATCCGCCAAGTTGGACCCACGTATAGCTTACACTTCGGGGCGTGGTTTATAAAGCTTATAATGTACAAAATTTGAAACTTCTGTTGTGACATTTTGTTTGATTTTTAACCATTTATAGTCTCTTCATACATACATCATTTAATGCATTTTTTACGGGTTAAATGACTATTACTACTAATCATCATACACCATCATACAATATCTTGTGTTAACATGAATTCTAGCAAAAAACAAATGGGAACGGACAATTATGATTTGTTGTATCGAATTGGTGATGAAATTTTCCGCTTCCCTCCGATCCGTACTGATTCAAACTAAAAGTTGAAATCATTTCAATTTTTCTCGCGGACAGGAACGGAAAAAATTAAAAAAGCAAAAAAATCTCTATAATAATAGCCGTCGTCTGTCTGTCTCTTCGCAGACCCCGGCTAACTTAGAAAATCATGCTACGGAAACACGAATATCAAATGCGATATGTGTTCATCCACTTTGTTGCGACGGGTAAATTTAAAGGATGGGCAAACCCGTGGATTGTTCCACTGACTAACGACTAGTCTATATATTAATACGCCTTGTGTGTGTGCGCACGGTGAGGCCATGCCACACAAATCACGGGTCACTTTCTTACGACGTGGCGTTACGCTAAAATTTACCAAGTTAAAAAAAACGCAAATCAGGGGGTTACTATTTAAATATTTAATTCCTTTTTCTTATTACTTTCAAAAATAAAACTCTTTTTCTTTATTGTATATAGGCTAAATGGTTTTTAAATGGTTTTATTTGTTTTTTTGTTTTAAATGCCCCGTTGATCGTTATAGATAGAATAATTTAATTTTACCCCCGGTTTACAATGTGCGCGCCGTATCTCACGGAAATAAAGTTTATCAACAGAAAAATGAAAACCAAAGCAAAGAAAGTTGTCTCTTTTTCAAAGTAATCTTGAAAAAAGTTATTTCAAACAATGTTTACTCATCATGAGGTTAGATTAAAGCTTATTTATTTTTTCTATCATTTTTGTGTTCTAGGACCCACGTTGCTTTCTTTTTAAAAAAACTATTGAATTTGAATGATAATTCGAATCTAAGATGTAAGGAACAAAACTCTTGTTGTCGAGCGAATGTTGTTGTCGAGCGAGAATAAAAAAAGTTTATGTTGTTGCCAGAAAAATTTGTAATAAAGAAGAAAACGTACCATGATATAACGTCAAAAGAGAACTGATTGGAAATGTGTCACACAATTGCAGCTAGCTGTACATTTTCATTTTGTTTTCTTTGGGATGAAGTGAAGTTTGGTAATCGAAGTAAAAAACTGATTGGACTTTTATTCATTTTGTTTTCTTTGGGATGAAGTGAAGTTTGGTAATCGAAGTAAAAAACTGATTGGACTTTTATTCAGAGACGCTAGCTAACTGAGAAAGCCAAAGAAAGGCAGTTGTGTTGTTTAGTTTATCTGGTAAAGAGATAAGTTAGGTGTGTAACGATTTTTTAACCGTTATAACTTTCAGAGCTCAGCTTTTCCTTTAAATTTTTAGTTCCTTGTTGCGTCTTGAGCTTAAACGCGTTTTCTTTAGACACGATTTTTATAAGAATCTAAAATTTAAAAAACAAAACTGTTGTTGTAAAGCGACGTTTTTAAGCCGTTTACACGCTTCCAGCTAAACTTTCCCTTAAATATGAAGTTAAATATGTTTTATTTTTAGCCTGAACATATTTAACATTTTTTTGTAAGAATATACTCTAAACAATGGGCCAGAATATCCTAAGTATATGTCTAAGCTTGGTTGTTTGTTTTAATATAAAAATGTGTATGACTGAACCTTCTTCTCTCCAAAGCAATGGGCAAGTACACCAGGCAAAGTTAAGAACATGAAGTCTAAAACGAAAAAAAAAACACTATTCTTATAAAATACAGCGTGTATATAATAGAGAAGAGTTTATATAAAAAGTAGAAAGTATTTTTTCGTTGTTACTGTTTTTAACGCTACGAAGTGGTTGATGTCGTTATAATAAACCTTAATGTAAACAAAGTTAAATCAATGTTTACATCTGTTACGTTACCGTTTAAAATAATATTCGATTCTTCAATTCGAAAACACTGCATTGTTATCATGCACTGCACGTTTGCACATTGGGAGGATTGCTGTATGCAATAGACTAAATAGCTAATTTGGTATGATGCATTAGAAATTGTACGTTATGGAAACTTTGCAATAACCTTATTTGTGTAACTTAACGATTTTTTCTAATGTCTGGTATACTATTTTCCCTGGTGTATTTCGGGTATGGCAAAGCAAGTATATAGTTTTAGCAGACTTGTTAGCCACCTTCGATTTTGTTAAACCTTTTGCATTTTTATTTGTTACTGGACCTGCTTATCTGCTTATATTTTTAAGCGTTCTGTTTTAGCGGGTACAAATATAACGCAGATTGCGAGCAACTTCAACCCCAGGGCTTTTTTCTCTTTTATTATTATTTTTTTATGCTGCACATGTTTATTTTTTTGGACGTTTTGTTCCAGTATTTACAAACTAGAATAATACAAATTGTGACTTTTAAAAATTTAAATTACTGTGTTGTATGTTTTTGTTTGGTATCCCTTACATCGGTTTAATGAGAGATTCAGTGGATTCTCCCACGGGTATTCAGCTAGTTATGTAATAGTTTTTTTAAAGTTGTTGTGGATTGTTAATTTAAGCTTAAAATGTCAAATGAAATAAGTTACAGTCACATTCTTAGCAAAGACCACTAAGATAACACTGCGGTAGCTAGCTTAGCTACATGTAAAAAGCAACATGAAACTGAAGCAGACATAACCTAGCTACAGCAGCTAATAGCTGATCAGTTGAATATAAACTGGAGACTTAGCTAGGTATAAAGAACATGGCTACATATTTACAAAGTCCGAGCTAGCTAGCTATTAAGTTGTTGTTGGTGTGGTTGGTTTTATGATGCTAGCTAACAAACATGTCTCGCATCAATAATATCATCAAAACTGAAAAAAAAAACATAAAAAAACCTTACAGAAACCTTTCTATACTTCATTTATATACCATACCTCTTTTAAAATGCTTTTGTAAAGATTTATTTTGAAGGAAAGAGTAGAAAATGCTTAAAAGAACAGCCCTCCTTTTTACAAACACAATTTCCCGTTACTTTGTGCTAGAACTTCATTTAACAAACCACCCAAAACTTGCAGCGTTTTACGACAAAGAAGACATATATTTTACGGCAACATCAAAGATTTTTTTCGGCAACATCAAAGGAAAATGAGCATATCCACTTTGCCTGTTACAGACACTCAGATACACTTAGCGTATTATTATATAGATAGAAGCAAAGAAGATATAGTTTTCATATCCCGCAATATATTCGTTTAAAACATATCACATTTGTTCTAAAATAATCTTTTAATTAAAAGTTATGAGTTTTAGTATCATAACAAACGGTATGAAATTTTAAAGAGCGGTATGGCACACGTTTCTGTGTATGATTTAAGGTTGAAATAGCCTTTGTCGGATATTACGATAGCCTTGATTTTGTGAACCGTTGGCAAGCATTGACTTGATTTAACATTCGGAAGATGAGATTCTAGATGAAACAAGAAGCCCTGCGGCTTAAAGATTTCCGCCATTAGCAATAATCTGAAAAAGTACTGAACTTTGAAGAGGACTGAGTAATATGAGGGAACAAAATCATTGAATATTCTAAAATTTTAAAATTTAATTTTAATTATTATTGTAACTGTAAATATAGCTAACTTAACTTACATAAACTTCTTTTCTCTATAAGAACAATTTTAAAAGAAAAATAACAAAACCTGAAAATTGATGAACAATAAAAACAAAATAAGAACAACGGCAAGGCTGAAAATTTATCCATTTTCTCTTTTTCTCTGAAAAACAACTTGGAAAATATCTTTAAAGGTGGCAGCAAAGGTTATTTTCAGACTACATATTCTTATTTTTTCTTTTATAACACACTTGTCACGATTTTATAGCTATAATACATTATCTTTTACCAAACTAAAGGTGCAGTCTAGTGCGCAGTAACAGTATGCTTACTGCGCACTAAAGGTGCAGTCTAGTGCGCACTAGCAGAATGTCTAGTGCGTACTAGAAATATTTCCAGTGCGCACTAGGGTTTCTCGTGTACATTTAAAGTATATTATATCGTTTCTTGCCATGCAAAAACATTTTAAAAACTGTAATCATGTGTGCCAAAGAAACCAGCCCTGTGCATCCTTTTTTCTTAAGTTTGCGGTACAAAAATATAGATGTAGGCTTTTTTATTAACAGAATTTTAATATTTTATTTTGGTTATCTTTTACGCCGATTTTTTTACGCTTATTAAAAATGATCAATTAAAATTCTTAAAAAACATAAAAATTCACGATGGCCAGCAGCAGAATGAGCACGATGTACTTAAAATCTTCCAAAGATTTAAGACCATAAAAACCAAGGTCCTTTTCTCAAAGACTTTTCTGAGACTTTCTTCGCCTTGCGGAACAAACCTTTAACTGCACTTTCTTTAGACTTCAAATGGAGGTATATTTATTAACAAACATTTTTTCTTTTACGAAACATTTTAATTCATCATGTATTTCTCTCACTTTTTTCTTTCCCTTTTTATTTCTTAAATATTCTATGTTTCCAAACACAAACTTTTTTCTTAACCAATCTCCACAACAGCCATGTTTGCTCGCATTTTATTTACGCTACTACCATAAGTTCAAAATAGAAACTTAGTTGGAAATATACGCCCTCCCACCCTCCCGCCTGCACATTTTTTTTGTTGAATGGAAGTTTAAAGTTATATAATTTCAATTAAAAGTGGAATTCAGTTTCGCATTCTTTAGAGATAATTTCAAAGCAAGCTGTATCAAAATTTTCATTAGTTTGTTTTGTTTTTCTTTTTAAGAAATTTCTTTCATTGATTAATGCTCGACCACGTCTTTTCAATTTTCTTATGTCGTTAAAATTGTTTACCTAGCCTGTGAAACGCTTTGTGCGAAAAAATACAATTGTTCGACCTTCTTTGAGCAAAAAAGCGGTTTTTATTTGCAGTCAAGGGATTCTGACTTTGCGTATTGTAAAAACAAGGAGGTTTTTAAACCACCTTGGTAAGAAGTGACGTCATTCAAGCGGGCAATTTTCAAACTTTTGCAAGACGAGTTCTCAGAATTCTTAATGAAAATAAACCTTACCTGACCTGAATTGATAGAAGCATCCTTATCCCTAACGCAATAGCAGATTGTCAAAAAATGACAAGAGTCTGGGAACGGGTGTGATAAGTGAGACATTTTGAGAGTTTTTGACACCATTAGCAATCACTTCTTCAAAATTTTAACACAGTGTTTTATAAAGGGTTTATACTTTTTTCCAACTTACCATTTTTCTACCTTTGACACAAGAAACGACGACTATTTTATCTCGTCTTAAGAAACGTTCTTGTTGGCTTTTAACCATTTGCTTATTTTTTTTCTTTTATAGAAAGGATCTGGGCGCTAATATCAATGAGAAAGTCAGACTACATACAATGCGATTGAACAGTTTTCCTTTGACTCTTCTTTTGTTTGTGCATCAATGCAACAAACCACGAATAACAACCAGGCTTTATTAACCTTTTTCGACTTTTATTTTTAAGTCCTATGGAAAGCCACCTGCCGGATTTATAAGAAGAAGAAATAAGAAAGAAAGAAAGAATATATATTTTCCCAAACGTGCATTAATTTAAAATTCCTTTTTTATATTGAGCGAAGAAGAAATTTTGATTTGCTATCCTATATGTCAGGTTGTAATGAAGCTACGAAGGAAAACTGGTAGAATAACACATGATACAAATCTAAAATGGTAGATACAGTTAAATATGGGTTAAAATGTTTACTGTTTTATTTCTCGATAGAAGTATGTATGGCGTATAATGTTACAATTCTTTATGATAAATGTTTCGAAAAAGACATTAAATATTTGCGCTCTAGTTTAGCACTTAACAATTTAACATTGAGCAATGTTAGATACAGAGAGGTATCAAAAAATGATACTTTACAGAACTTGACAAAGTTGATGTTCAGTGAAAACGATTTTATTTTCTCATTTTTTAAAAGACACGCACCGGCAGGTGATTTACAAAGAAATCATGTGGCATTTGGCACATCTTTGTTTGAGCTAGTAAGTTATTTTGAAAGCTGGTGTTTTAAATCTTTGGGTTCCTAATGTTATGTTGAAACAAGTAATTTAAAACCTCCGTCCCAAGGCCTTTCTTTCCTTTTTTTATCAGAGACGACCTTTTTGATAAAATTTACTAGTTGCTATAAACATTGCACTAAAATGTTTAATACCCTGGGGAATGAGTATTTTCTTTTTCATAGTATGCCCCTTGTTGGTGAATATAGCCGTGACCATAACTTGATGACATTCCGGTAAAAGCGCTTTGCAATTAATAGACGGTTCCAATGGTTGAAACACACTAAGATGGAGAGATATAATCAGCAACTTCACTTTTTACAGTTTTACAAGATTCATTCACTAAGTATAGCTCTTCTTTTTCATAGGGTGCATGGGTCAATAATACGGAATTCGCATCGTGCATTAAGTACACGCAGTCATACAGAAGTATTTTGATTTCACTAGTTTACAGTGTCTTTTTAAAAGGTGTTGTATTAATATCGGATGAAAGTCATTGCTCAAAACACTTCTCAGACAATCTCATGAAGGACCTTCGCAAGGCTGAAAGAAACAATAAAGTCAATCTAAATTTACACCATGTAAAGTTAACGTTGCATCCAAGACACAGAGAGGAGTTAAAAGAACAGTTTTATATCTTGAAAACATCTGAAGTAAGTTTAGTTATACTGTTGAGTGCTCATGAGAACATGCAAGATGTTTTTCGTCATGCTAGCTATTTTGATTTAACTGGTCCCGCTCAAGTTTGGCTAATACCAAACTACAAGGATGGAGTGTCTTCATCGTTTATTCCTTTGAGAATAATCTCCTTCTCGGAGGATGAAGATGATATTATAGTCCGCCCGTACATGAAGTTAACGACCACTATACCTCGGTTGCTGGCGATGTACGATGGATACATGAATACATGCATAGCGTAAGTGCTTTGTTTCTTTTATAATAATAATAATGATAATAATCCAATAACATTCCATGCTTGAAACTTTAAATGGAAGCGGCCTTGATGTCTTGCAAAGAGAGACAAAAATAAAAGTTTTTTTATTTCCACGTATTGTTTCTTTGGGCAAAAAAAATAACCATTGATAGGATACGAATATTTCCGCGAAAAAACGAACCAAAAATTGAGATTATATTTCTAATCACTTTTTTTCTGATCCTATTTTAGTTCTCACCCCTCGTGTATACTTTCGAAGTTATATGAAACAATTCAACTGAACGAGCATTACGTGGAAGAAGAGCTGCACATGACAGTACGCTATCGCAATCTTGCCGAAGGAGACTATTGGACGTCGGTTCATGCTGAGCTCAAAAAGAATCAATTTATTATTCAACACAACACTATCCCAATATTGAGGTCTGTTTCTGGTAAGAAAGTTGATTAAGTTTTTTCTTTTGTTTTTTCAACGGTGCGAAAATGCATTTGTCTTAACAACACACCTATGTGATTTTATATAACACTTTTATCTCCAGTTCGAAAAATGATTTATTTGCAAGTGTAGACAAAAATTGATAATGTGTCAACTATACTCATCACTCGGTTTATAGCAGTTATGTGGAAACTAAGTCAGCAATAAAAAGAGAAACAAAGCAATCATGCTATATGCTATGAATTATTTGTTGTAATTCTTTTGTACAAATTCGTTACTTTATTAGTTTTACTTGTTTCACTTTAAGAAATAAGTTTATTTTCTTTATTGTGATTATGTACCTAAGATAGTCTCTTCAGTTCCTATTTGTACTGTTATTAATGAGGGTCCTAGTGCATTTAAAGTCCTCATTTGAGTTACGAAAGTCGTGCGCAAGCACAGCAACCTTCTAACTAGACAACTGTGCTTTAATAAAGGCATGACTCGGTTGGGGTTTGTACCCACAAACTTCGCACTGGAAGCGAACGTTCTATTACAAGGTCACCGGTCAGTAAAAATGAAGTGTTGCAGGGTTTGCTAATTATTTTCACATTAAAAAAGCTGTTGCACGCATAAAAACAAAACAAACAATAAAAAACCTGTCGATTTGAACACAATCCAATCTTAATAAATCAATTAAAACATGGTTGAAATCTGCCGATGCTAGAAAAACAAGAAACTGAGACGGTTTAATCACTCACAACTGCCAGGAGGCCATTCTGACCTTCTGCCAGTTAAAATAAGAAACTTTTCAACTATTTACGCTTTTGTGTGAATGTTCTATCATAAGGGGTAGCAGCAGTACTTGCATATAGAGGGTGATGTCACATTAAAAAAAGATATCAATAATATTATATATAACCGTTTTTCTTTCAATAAATTATTTAAAAAAAAACATGAATAACAAAACAACATACCCAATTGACTATATAATAAAAACAAAGATATAACACTAGGTAAAGCGAAAAAATTGATTCCTGTAAAACCCAATATGCAAGTCCTGTTTGTACCATTGGCACATAATACTGCGATTTGAAGTATATATATAACAAATTTGCAAATGAGGAAGAAATATCACTTATGAAAGGCGTGGGGGAATTTATAAAAAGTAGCAGCTTGGATGTGATTCTCAAAAATCTTTACAAACATATCGGAATAGAAGTAGCGGCAGGAAAAAAGTTAAAAACAGGTACTTCGGACTTCAATCCTGAAAAATTGGGTTATTTAATACAACAATAAACGTTAAAACTGATATAAAGGAGCTGACGGCTATTCTGATAAACCTCGATATCGATATTATATAAAAAATTAATATATATGCACAAAACTAGTCGTTAGCCCGTGGAAAAATCCACAGGTTCGCCCGTCCTTTATATATCGCATTTCGTGTTTTTCCACTGTGAGATACACTGGAATTATTTCAAAAGTCTGTTTTACTAATGATCTAATACGGATGTTATACGCTATACGCTTAAGGCTCTATACTAAATAATATAAAAGTTGCTAGCTATGCAGGTTATTTCACTTCGATTTAAAGAATCTCAATAACATAAATGCAAAACTCTGGACTTCATTGGCGATAGATTTGTGACATAACCAACAATGTTGTTGTCTATCATAAAGTGAAACTTTGTGTTTAGCTACAATTATTTGATTGATGTCAACACTGTGGGGGTGAAGAATCATCTGAAATGACAAATTTCAAGATGATTGTATCATCATAATGAAGATACAAAACCATTTGCAATACTGGTATAAACTTTAAAGATAGAATAACATGGATAAAAAAATATAATCAAAGTCTGCAGAGAATGAATTTCCAAAATGCTACTAATTTAGCTAGCTTAAGTTCCTTAAATGATGCAATCACAATGTTTTAAGCTCCAAAATGATATGAAATCAATGTAAAACCATAGTTGAAAGACTAAGATAAGGACTAAATACATACATGAAAATACAAAACAAGTAACCAGTAACCAGCGTAATAACAACCAATATGTGCGACAAGACCCAAAGTTTTATACGGAAAGCAAAAGAAGCACCTTTTGCGCAAAAATTAATAAACGGCGCGCCATCAAACAACTTTTCGTTCCTGAAGTTGCGTTTCAAACACTAGCCACCTATAAGGTGTAAGTCAATAACTTGTAAAGGAATATGAAATAGGTTTATCTTAAGCAAGACTTAACTACACTATAATAAATGCAACATAATGAGCACTAGATCTTAAGACATTCTTTAAAAAATCAATGTCGACCCGCCTTATAAATAAAACTTTTACCGCCTCGGCAAGTTTCTCATGTAATCTCGCACATGATTTGGCTCCGCGTTAAAGATTCACCGATGTGTTGATTTTTTTCCGGAGACGAAGAAAGGCCAAACCAAACACACATTCCTGCGGATTGTGTGAAAAAACAAATCGTTTTTAATGCGGTGGTGTAGATAGACGATTTATATATGGACGTGTTTTCTCTTGACTGTGCGAAAAAGTTGTAAAATGAAAAAAAGCAAAATCACAAAATATTTAATAACTTTGGTTAAAACCGTTATTAGATCAAGAAAACTCACTGGGTTGGAGTTTGTAGAGATACTATTGGTCCTACAAGGTCAATTTTGAAAATTAGGAGTGTGTCGCGATAATATTGGTCATTTTGAGTTTTTGCTCGTGATTTACTCATTTTTTCGAAAAAATAGTAAAATTGTATTTTTAAAGCATCTTTGACATCTTGGAAACCAGTAAAAACTGTGATGAGTAAAATTTATTCAGAAATGAGTAAGTAATGAGCGATTTAGTCACAAGCCTAACTTTTTCGAAAACATGCAATAATCACTCTTAAAACATTATAGCGATTTGAAAATTTGGCAGAATAAATTGTCTGACTATGCTTTTTTCATTCAAATCAAAGTTGGCAACAGAATTAATGAGTACTTCGAGATAAATGTGGTCTTTGAATAAATAATTTTTGGTGAATTATAACTTTGAAATTTTTATTAAATAACAATTTAGAAATTTGGATAAATAATAATTAGGAACATATAATACTTATTTACAATGATAAATTTTCGTTCAAAAGAGTGAATTATGATGTTATTGGTCTTTAAAATTCATAAAATCTAGGTTCAATATCCTACGCTAGAAGCGAAAAACAGGACGTAGATAATTTCAATGAAATAATAAGAATCAGTTATACGATTCAATATTCAAATTCGATATAGGGTGTGCAAATGTTTAGTATAGTATTCTGTTTATGACTTATTTAAGAGTAATTTGAGATTAACTTAGTCCAAGGCAAAATTGTAAAAATTTACGATGCTCTTAAAACAAGTTCCACATAGATATCCTTTGGCATACAAAGGCTGTCATGATCAATATCAACGAAAGCTTCAAACACTTCAACAGGATCACAAAGAACATCTCCAGGAACTATGCTGAATCTTTTCAAAGCCATATTGCGAGACCTGTCAGACTTCAGATAGTTTCCTCTCAAGAAACACTCGCCAGAATTAATGGAGTGTCCGTAACGATCCCTCATTACATCAGTTGCAACTCCTTTTTCAATCACTTTAATAAAATAAATTGGCTCACAGGAGTTGAATGAGATTACGGCAATAAAGCATAGAATCGAAACAAATTCAAAAAAGGGTTGACCACGATCTCGTTTTTCATCCAGGTAACAGTCATCATCGTTTTCTACGGATTCCTCAACTTTATCCATTTGACTCTCATCAGGACCATCTACTCTCAAACATGCATCAAACTCTAAATTTAAACAGTTACCACAATCACATAAGAATTCTTTCATATATACAGAATTCTCATTAGGCTTGTATTCAAACAGATGCATTGCCATACAACCATCGATCTTCCGTTCAACTCTCGCCATGCGCTTTTTGTCATCTTGCTTTTGACTGACGACTGTGTAACTCATTCTGGGATCTTTCCGGATATCGAGATAGTCACGAATCGCTTGGCTGTCGACAAACCAAACGTCCAAACCAATGATGTCTCGTCTTAATATAGATTTAACTCCGAAGGCGGACATGGCATCAATTAGCCCTTTACCGTGACCTGCTGCTCCGTACAGACGAATTATGCGTACATCGTACTTGTTGGCAAGAGAATGGTATGAATGAAAAGCCCATTTATTTTTATATTGAGTGGGAGCGTTATCGCTTTTAATGATAACTGTTTCATTTCGGATTTCCCAACGATCAAAAATATCCTCAAGGACTTCAAAAACGAAAGATGGGTCGTGAGTTGTATCGTCACTCAAATGATACACAAATTTGTTTTCTCCGGGTTCAACAATGGAACAATGTAAGGCGTACTGTTTCCCAGAAAAATGCGCTTCTTGTACCTCGTGTTTGGTTTTGATGGCAATGTTCTCTGAAAAATCCATTTCAATGTACCTGCTCCCTTCGTGTCGTTCTCTGATTTTTGGAATAACTGTTGCGGTATTCTGTACATGTTGGCGATGTTTGAGATAGGCTGGACCGAGAGCGATGAGTTGCTCCACTATTTCCGATACATTGTGCTTTTTGTCAAGACGTGTTGTTCTCTCGTAGCTCTTTTCGACACCATTCTTGACATAGATTTCCGTCTTCTTTCCAAAACTGTAATAAGATGTCTCCTTCAGCGAGGTGAATTCCGGATGAAGCTTTTCGAGATCTTCTGATGACAATGAAGCTTTTAAACTGAGAAACTCCGTGACAGAGTTTAGCTGTTTTAAACATTCTGTTTTTCGGAAATTGTTGATTCCTTTCAATAAAAGATGGACATTTTGGCATTTGATACAAAGACACGACTCCTTTTCTCGTTCTGTAGGTGGGCCGATATAGAATGGTCGATATTTGTAGAAAGTGGAGAACGAACACTTCAAATCCTGGTGAATTTTATTAAAATCCTTGAAGAGTTGACGAACAGGTTTTGTGTATATTCGGCGATGGGCTCTGATATACGTTTTAGTACTGCCGGTCTTTTTCAGAATGATCTGTTTCTCCTCTACACTGTCATCAGTAATACAAGCTAAATGTTTGAAATCTTTTAAATAACGAAACTTACCGATTCTGCTTTCATTTCGTCCGGAATCAGTTGTCGGGATGGAGACTTCTTCGTTCAACCAGTAATTGTAGATTCGTTGAAGATTTTCCATAGGGATTGAATAGCGAGCTTTGTGTTGATGTTTGTAGTTAGTTAAAATTGATTTTAGTCTGTAAGGCTTGTAATCCAAACTTTTAGCAATCCACCTAATAAAGCATTCGTTATCAAGGGCCTCTCCGAAGGTTTCGTCCAAAAACTTTGCTGCCGTATGTTTATAAAATCGGCTATTTAAATCGCATTTCAATTTCGAGAGAACGGATTCCTTGAATTGACGCTCAAACATGTTGTCACGTTTTTCAGCCAATCTGGCAAGTTCGACGCCGATTGATGTGGTTGTGTCGTTCATGTCATAAGTGTCGTTATTCCGGATGGGTGATAGAGGAATGGACAGTGTGAGTGAATCATTATTCTCGTCAACTGTTGCGTTATGCGGTACTAAATTTTCAGGTTCAAACGGAGGAATGCTCGACGATGTTGGTTCACGGATCTCAAAAACAGCATTTTGTTGGTCAACGAATGACATTTCCGTTTCGATTACATTACCATAACTGCTCATAAAAGAGACATTCATTACATCGGATATGGCTGATACGTTGGGATTTTGAGCTTCCGGTTGGCTTTCAGACTCTAGTGATAGAAATGTGGGTAGAGTAGCATCCTGGTCCTCCTCATTGTCTACATCAGGAGATTCATGATGTGGCTTAACGTGACGATCTCTGTTGAACTTTTGACCAAATGTCTTTCCGCAATACTCACATACTTTGTTCTGACTCATTTTCTGCTTCCGGACCATTACTTTTGTACACTCTTTCTTATGGCGAACAATATTCCCTCTAAATTTCGATCGTAAGGGACAATCAACCGTCGGACAAGCCCACAACTTTGCTTTCTCATCATACAGAGGCTGTATTTTTCTGTTTTTCCCAAGTGTTACTGGTTGATAGTTGAATCTCTTCTCGTGTTTATTTCTGTTGCTCATATCACTGAATTGTTTCTTGCATGAGTCATCGCGACAAAAATAAAACTTTGCTTTACTGACTGGCGCCATCTCAAACTTTCAGACAATGAAGTTTGAATGAAACTTTCTTTCTTTTTAATCCCACGCGCGCCAAAACACTGTTTCGATTTAAAAAAACATTCGATTCAGAAAGTAAACATTCGATTTGATCTCGTAAAACAATGCAATGTCTTCAAATAAATGCGAAAGGAAAGTAAAGTGACGCAAGTTCAGTACACATGGTTTGTGGCTTTATTGGCTTTATTTATTAGTACTTTTTTAACATGACATGTGCCATTTAATGGCTTGTTCAGGTATACTTTCACTAGAGATTTTCAGATGACCTTTCTAATCTTTTTCTCCTCTTAAAAATAATTCTTATACATTTCATAAATATTTTCACTTTATTAATTTACTTTTACTTTTTAAATCATTAACGCGGCTTGTCTAACGCAAACTGTTAGAAATTGGATCTTTTTTTAATTTAAATACTTCCGCATCAAAGTGAAATCTAGCTAAATTCTATCATGAAAACAAGGACTTGAACTTTCACGTACCACTCCTCGTGGAGTCGAATTTGTTAATAACACTGGCCTTTACTGATATTGAAAATTCTTCTTAGTAACAGTTTCTGAAACACTTTCGGGCGAAATTTGGAGTAGTTCTTGAAAAGATAAGTCCTTAACAGCGCCTTAACGAAAAAACCATTTTAATCTTCGATCACTCTTTATTTTCTACGTTTTCCGTCCTGGATTATCTTTAGGATAGCCAATATCATGTTTTGAGACATTTCTATTTCGGTATCGACGAGTAAATTCAGATATAACAGTCAAATTGCCTTCTAGTACGCTTTTTTATGTCGAAAAATTAAAAGGACCATATTTATCCTCAGGCACTCTTTAACCTTGTGAAATCAAGTCAAATCCAACAATTGTATACCTTAAAGTGAAGCTGCTGAAGAAAATCATGAAATTCTTAAGAGTACTCTAAGATAATAGCAAAAATGATGTTTACGTTAAAATCGGAAAAAGACTAATTGATGATGAAATACTCTTAATATTTGAATTTTTTTTTACTTTATTCTACATTCAAGACCAGTTGAACCATTTTCCGAAATTTCGAGCCATAAAAAAGGAGACTTCAAGGTTCCAAAAATTAAGATGACTTTTTTTACCTTTGCAGCTAAGGACTAAAACGTATTTTAAACTACTCCTGACTTTAGACGTAATTTTCTCTCAGTCTACTTATCATATAAAACTGTAATTTTCATATTTTGAAAGAAAAATCTTATCTTAATTCGCCATTAAAATGGAATTCTTCTTGGATTTAGAGACTGCTACGATATTTTAGATTAAGTGAGAGATATAAAAATCTCCACTTTTCGCACAGTCAAGAAAAAACACGTCCATATAGATATCGAAGTTCGGAGCCGTATGTAACACAAAACACGCATTCAAAGAGAGTTAGTATCAACACGAGATAGCTGTATTATTTTGTTTTGTCTTGTTTTATACCGTAAATAATCGATTAAGCCCCCACTCCAGAATACCCCTTCCGAATAAGCCCCCTTCCCCAAAACCCATTTTGACCATAAGCCCCCTTCCCGAATAAGCCCCCATGGGGGCTTATTCGAATTCACAGTAATTTCAATATAGTTGATAGGGACTGAGAAAATACTACTGTAAACAATTGATTAAATGGTATTTATTTCGCAGGTTGAGGTATTAATAACACTCGTGTTTATAATATCCAATTCAAAGTTAGGGTGTTTTTCTTTTTTTTTCTTTCAACGCAGATTGTTAGCTTGGGATACATATGAGTGTCATTTAATGCCAGTTTTCGGAGCATGTCTTAAATCTAAAAAGATTGAACCGTTTTGGTCCCTGGAGGTTGCACTTAATATATTCAGGCGCCGGATGTTAGTTGGAACAAGCCGTTTAAAGCATATTGCACAGAGAAATACGATGAATGGCTTGAAACCGTCGGAATTCATCAATGTTGTGTGTATTAAAATCGTTGTTTTTATTTTTTAGCACACTAGATTTTTGCATAATTTTATAAGCCCCCTCCCATTTAACCCCCCCCCCCCCCCCCCCCCCGAATAAGCCCCCTCCCCCAAAACCAATTTTGACAAATAAGCACCCGGGGGCTTAATCGATCATTTACGGTATGTGCGTGAAAAACAGCTTTTTTATTGTTTTTAGTGTGAAAATAATTACCTAAACACGCAATACGTGGTTTCAGCTCCTCTGTTTACACTAAGGAGACCTGGATATTAAGTTATTAAAAATAGCTAATACTTCTCACGTTATAGGTGACAAAGTTCGAAGGTTTTTGCGTGCTGTTACGATACTTGATAGCCCATACACGATCGAAGAAACTCATATGCTCGATCCAGTCCAGCAGTCATGTAAAGTTGGAATCATATGTCGGAAACCAGTTTCTGTTGCTGGCAATAAAAGTGTACATTACGAAGTGACGTGTTGCGTTGGTTTTGTTATTGAGTTTTTCCAAATACTAATCGAAGAACTCAATCTTGACATCGACATGTATATCGTAGAGGATGGCAAATATGGTATATATCAAGACGGAGAATGGAATGGTTTGATCCGCGACGTTGAAAGCGGGAAAGCAGATATTGCCGTGGCTGGTTTGACAATAACTGGTGAACGATCAAGATTTATTGATTATACAGTCCCGTACATGGAGGCTCAAATGGGTATTCTTGTAAAACCACAAATTGTTAGACTGGAATTCTTAAATTGGGATTTTATAGCCCCTCTGTCGGGAGAACTGCAGCTAACCCTATGGGTGGTAGTTGTGGGTGCAATGGTGTTAAATTATATTTTTGAGAACAATCTATACGCGTTGAGCTTGACTGATTGTAAGTTTAAATTTCTCAAGTATTACCCAACGTTTGAAAGTATGACCTATATAAGCGGAGTGACGCTACAGAGAGATCTTGGTGGTGTGAATCCAGTTCGAGCCGGAGCAAGAGTGTCAGCCATTGTGTTTGCATTTGGTATGGTAATCGTAGTAACGACGTATACAGCAGTTTTAGCTGCACAAAGCGTCCAAAACCAAGAGAAGAATCCTTTCCTAGGATCAAAAGACCCAAGGGTAAGCTCTTTTGTGTTAGTTTTTTTCTTTAAACTGCTACGCTGCATGCGTAATTTTCCTGGAATGGTCAACATAACATTGCATGGAATTTTTGTAGAAGATGCAACATCAAGGTGTTTACTAACTTACCCTATGTGCATGAAGCGATTTAAATTTTGTTGCTCCCAAACAGCTTTTCACTGAGCCAGCTGATACGCGATCATAATTACTACTTCTGATTATTGTAATAAAATCATAAAATGTTTTTTAGATGAGAAATCCAACTAGCGAATTTACCTTCGGGACTATAAAAAGTAGCAGTTATGAAAGTTTCTTTCAAAATGGCGAAACAGAGATATTGAAACGCATGGGTAACTTCATGAAACCTTACAATGTGAAGAATACTGAAGAAGGATTTCAAAGAGTTAGTAATGGGTAAGCTCAGGGTGAAAAGGATTGATCCCGATTTGGTTCTAAACTGTTCTTACTTTCAATAGCCATAGCCTAATATGTAAAGTGACGAATAGTGTTACTTTACAATATTTCCTCAAATCCTAATGAACAAATGTCATTTTATTTCTGATTTTAATTGTTTTAAGATTTATAAGTACAGTGGGATTCCTCGAGCTTCTTTAATTTTTACTTACTTCCAATGAAGCTTGCCGAAACACTTTAAATGAAAGCAGGAAGGTAGGCTTAAACCTCCTCGATAAGAGAAATATTACAATCATAACTATGATCTGACTAAACAAATGTAACGCTCTGTATGTCTTGTATTCACCAATGTCGTAAAAAAAATCAGACCTTTCCAATCATTCTCTAATATTTTTTCTGTCAAAAACACCTGGAAACGAGGCTAAATTATTAGCTACCTTTAATAACTAACTAAAAATTCTGACAGTAGTTTTTATATTAGAACACTACAGGCATTTTTGGATGATTATATGTTTTTGTTATGGTATGCATCACACGATCCGGACTGCAAGTTGCGATTAAAGAAGGACACAATGTTAGCTTCCGGCTATGGCTTGGCGTTGAATAAAAAACTTCACTCCACAACAGAACTTATGAATAAGGTGATCTTGCAGCAACTGGAAACTGACGAAATTTACTCCTTCCTCTCCAAATGGTTTATCGAAACATGCAAATTCAACGAAAACATTGAAAACAGTAGACTAGGAGTGACAGATTTCGGAGGGTTAATAATATTGCTCATCGTGGTATCGGTGGTCAGTTTCCCTGTATTAATTCCGGAGCGATTTTATTACAAATATCTGAACGTTAAATTGACGGTTGCCGTTAAAAGTTTTTTTCAAAATAAGAACGTCCTTAGCAGAAAAGCGACATTGTCGACATCTATTAATAAGAGTGAGAGAGATTTTGAAGAAAAGAATCCGTCAATGCCGGCGTCGCTGAAAACGCAGAGTTAGTTTCAACGAGATACACGGATAGTATCGTCAGCGTGAAATCGTGTGTTGACATTTTTTTATTGTCGGTTTGTGTGTATTTAAATGAGCTGACTCTGTTAATTGTTGTTTTGTTGATAAAACAAAGACTTCTTAATCTTTGCGTGATTTAAGGGACATTAAGATTACTGATTATTAATGGCAGAACGAGTTCATATTCCATCTTTTTTTTATTTGTACAATGTGCGGAAGACTTATTTTTCACACAAAATATATACATGTATAAACATGTACGATATAAACACTGTATTTTTGTTTTGAAGTAAGAAAACTAACATTAACTATTTTCTTTTTTCTTCGATCATTTACTATGATCTGTATATTCTATGATAGGGTGTGAGCTAATTGGATTATAATAACAATGGTGTAAATTTCAACCAATGAAATAAATAGATATGTGGGAACATGACCACATGTTTCCATCAACAGTAAAGCTCGTAAAATTGTTGATTGACATGATTCAGCTAACCTAGTACCCGGTAACACTTTTTAAAGTAAAAGATTCGTCTACTAAGAGAAATTAAGTATTAATTTGCTGTTTACATAAAATATGACAGTAGAAACATAAGGCAGGTGCAAAGATAACTGACATCTTAGGACTATCATCTAAACACCTAGCTGCGCATTAAACTTTGTTTCCAAACTTCTTTACATTTCTTTCGGTCAAGATTAACTAACAACGTGCTGAAATGATAAAATAAATATAGATGAATATGTTCGTTTCCTTGAATATATTTCTCCTTCGTTTACGTCTTTATCGTACTTTTATTTGTTTTTATTTTCTGACTCTATCTAGAAAGGAAGGTTGGTACAAGGTTGTCGTGTTTTTAAAGGGAGGTTGGTACGAGGTTGTCGTGTCAGTGTGACTGTTTTTTTAAAAAAAAAATAAGATCACATTTAAACTCGTTTTTAAGCAGATGTTTTTGGTGCATTTTCAAAATGCTTATTCTTATTCTCATAATATTATGTAAGAGGTTTTTTTAAAATAGCTGTACATTTTTGAGTATATATTACAGTATTTATTTACTTGCATATTTTTTGAATTATTAGGACATTGGATGCCCTTATAGATGACTACCAATTTTTATATTATTACCTGTCACGTGATAGCACTTGTCAAATCCGTTTGGTTCGAGATGCTTTATTGGAAACAGGTTTGGCGTTTGGAATTAAAAGAGGACAAAGTTTGAAGTTGCTGTTGGATGCAATTGTACTAAAACACGTCGAACAAGAAACGTTAGTCCAATTGCAAAAGAAATGGTTTCCAAGTATATGCCAGCCTTCATTAGCGATGGAGAACCACAAGCTGTCAATTAACCATTTTGGAGGGCTTATTATGCTACTCATCTCAACAGCTTTTTCAGCAGTCTTGCTATTATATCCTGAGCGCATATATTACAAATATATTGACAAATATATATCACGAAAACTTGAAAATGTATTAGATGAAGACTGCAGAAAGACTAACCAAGGCCATCCTGAAACGTTGACTTTAAACAGGTCACTTGTTCAGAATGACGTCACTCCGGTTATGTTTCGGTATAATCCGGAATCAACAGAAGATATAAAGTCAAAGAAAGAAACAATGAAGTAACTATGATAATTTATCGGTAAGCTAACAAAAGGAAGTTAGTACAAGTTAACAAGACAAGTTAAACATAATATTCTCCGATAACACTTCCCCAATAACGTTGCATTTGACTTAAGCCTTATACGCATGTATATGAAATTTATGGCATATAATTAAAGGGAGACATTCAACTTCCTTACCTAGTTTATCTTATTAATGCAAATTTGATTGGTAACCTCTGTGTACCATCTTCACAGCAACACTTGTCACAACGTGTGGAAGGCGTGGCAGGAACTTAGTTTTTACACAAAATATACACGCTTTTTCTCCTTTAAGAATATGCTCTATAATAATATGAAGTTGGAACTTCATTTTAAAAACAACAGGTCCATTGTTTAGATCGATAGAGAAATAAAAATAATGGCCAGCCTGGTTAAAAATTTAATATTCTTAATTTAAAAAATGCGTGTATACATGTATATAAACATGAACGATATAAACACTGTATTTTTGTTTTGAAGTAAGAAAACTAACATTAACTATTTTCTTTTTCCTTCGATCATTTACTATGATCTGTATATTCTATGATAGGGCGTGAGCTAATTGGCTTATAATAACAATGGTGTAAACTTCAACCAATAAAATAAATAGATATGTGGGAACATGATCACAAATTTGATTAAACAATTCAGCCAACCTAGTACCAAGTAGCGTTTTGTAAGAAATTTGCATACTATAAGAGATGAAATTTGTTGTTTACATAAATGTGTTAGTAAGAACATCAAGTTAATGCAAAGAGAAATGTCATCTTAAAATATTACCAACTTCTTCCCTAAAGGTCATCTGCATTTACCTATATGGTAATCGTATAAATTGAATCAGGACAAAAATTATGAGATTCGGGAGATGGATCTCAAAAGGATGGCGAGAGTGTGTTTTTTTCCTGTTTTCTTTAATTGAATAATTTTCCTTAAGAGGTCTTTCCTTGAACAAATTACATTTTAAATACTAGTTTTATTTATTTTCGTTTTATATCTTTTTTTTAACTTTTAGGTCATTAGATGCCATGATTAATGACTACCAATTCTTATATTATTACTTGTCACGTGATCGCACTTGTCAACTCCGTTTGGTTCGAGATTCTCTATTGGAAACAGGTTTCGCGTTTGGAATTAGAAGAGGACAAAGTGTGAAGTTGCTGTTGGATGCAATTGTACTAAAACACGTCGAACAAGAAACGTTAGTCCAATTGCAAAAGAAATGGTTTCCAAGTATATGCCAGCCTTCATTAGCGATGGAGAACCACAAGCTGTCAATTAACCATTTTGGAGGGCTTATTATGCTACTCATCTCAACAGCTTTTTCAGCAGTCTTGCTATTATATCCTGAGCGCATATATTACAAATATATTGACAAATATATATCACGAAAACTTGAAAATATATTGGGTGAACACTACAGAAAGACTAACCAAAGCCATCCTGAAACGTTGACTTTAGACAGGTCACTTGTTCAGAATGACGTCACTCCTGTTATGTTTCGGTATAATCCGGAATCAACAGGAGATATTAAGTCGACGAAAAAAACAATTAATAATGGTTTAATACATTAGTACTCTTTAAGCAACATCGTACACATCTTTGCAAGTTTCAAGTTTCAAGTTTGTAACCACAATCCATAGTCAGTATCAGGCGAATAAAAATTTTAGTCGACAAATAATTTGGGCCGTTTTCAATTTCTATTACCGGTGTAACCGTAAGTAATTACTCCCCGAAAAAAATTACTCCCCCAATATTATTTTCCCGGGAAATTATTACTCCCACACGGAAATTATTACTCCCTTGAAATCACTCTTTTATAAATGGAGGAGTACTATTTTCCCAGTAAAACTAACTCCCATGAAGACATTCCATTGCACATTCAAATGCGCGAGGTTCCTTTATTTATAGTTTTTATAGTTTGTTTTATCGATTTCTAATCTTAAACAGTTCTTTTTCAATATTTTTTTAGAGTGTCTACAACAAAATACTATTATTTGCTTCATCCGAAAGTTCTAAGCTCAATGTCATTTATTACAGTTTTTCGTTGTAAGGTTGTAGTTATCGTGAGAAAATAAATTATCAAATGATCTTGAAATGATTATTCTAAAGTCAAGTTCAGCTGCATATATACATAGAGACATCTCTGACATATACCAATCATTTAAAAGAAACAATTAAAATCATTTGATTCTGAAAGCTTTTTGTATTGACATTTCTTAAAACAACTCTTATAAACGCTTCTTATAAAAGCTTGTATTTATATAGATTGTAATGGTCCCACTGAAAAGGAGAAGCCAAACCCACCCCACTGGATTTTTAACTCTTTCGGTAGTCCACTGTAAGTTCTCTTAATAAATTCTTTTTATCAACATAATAATTGTCATTTTTTATTTATTAAGATAGGAGAGTAAAAATTTCCTGCGGGGAGTAATAACTTTCTGGTAAATAGATACTCCCAGGAGTAACAATATCCCGGGAAATAAGTACCGGGAGTATTTATTTCCTAGTAAATTATTACTGGGGAGTAAACTTTTAGGGAAGTCTGTTTTTACGGTGACACCGGAAATACTTAATAAGGCCCACGGATTTATTTGTACGAAGTCATTTTGAGATTAAAGAATGTGTTGGGGAGAGAGGTTATTGGGAGGGGCTTAATGCTTCTTATAATATGGATTTTTTTTGAAATCATAGAATAATAACTAAAATTGTTTGTTATATTGGAGGGAAAATTCAAAATCAAAGCAAATTTAAGAAGGTAACTTTCTTATTTCGTTTAAAAGTTCTTAAACTGGCTATATTATTGCCAATCAGTAGTTAGGGCTGTTACTGGTGTTACTGCTTTTTTCATAAAGCAAGTGTTGTATTAAAATCAGTTAAACACCCCTGAGCATATTTAATGGCATGAAGTTTATTTGTTAGAAGTTATATCCAGGGTAAGTCAGGGCTTTTATTAAAGGGGGCTTAACCATACATTTGCGGCATTTATTTAGACAATGCCGAAAAACTTTATAATCAAGCCGCTGACTCCTGAAGTCTGTGAAAAAGTTGCGCGCGTTTTAAGATTTTCAGGAACCTATCGTTCAAAAAACTTTATGCTTTATAATTTATGCACAAGATCGCCAAAGCAAATCTTTGCCAAAGTAATTCCCTTCAATTCGTTTAAGAGTTCAATATTTTTTTTGAGTTTCCACTGATGAAATCCAGTTTTTTATATATTTAACTGGTCCAGATTATCTATCGACAAAAACTCTTTTTGCATTAAACAGAATATTCTGCAAATTACCAAAAATTTGATTTAATTCAGATTGTATATGCGTGGTGTTTTCATTGACTTGTTCCAGAAGAATATGGTAAAGGGAGGTTGTATGTTGACATATCTGCTTCCAGTGGGTAGTTCGGTCTTTTGTAAGGTAAATGGTGGGGATGATATTTATACATGGCCCAAAGTTTTCGATTTCTGTTTTTTTTTTAAATTTTTCTTTTAGGAGCATGACCAAGCTTTGTTTTTTTCTTTTTCGAGGTGTCTTTGGTGTACGAAGGTAGGGGAGTCTTCTGGAGGAGCAAACATGTCAAAGCTTTCTGAGTTGATCGCAGTCCATGATTAAAGACTAAAAAATAGCGAACAGCACTTTATCATTTATTTTGTCGGGGTTAAAAAGGGGGTAACCAAAAGGGAGGTGCATGTAAAATAGTTTTATAACATTTGTTGCAATCCCCTGAGTATCCCACTCAAAGAGAGCATTTTGTTTTCAAATATGTCAAAATAATACCATGTGCTAAATTTGTGTTCCAAATTGTGTTGTAATCCATCTAATTTGGTGGATGAGTTTTATCGTTTGGTGGATGCGTTTTATCGTTTTCATAGCGTTTTTGTTAAAGTGACTACATAAAATGTGTTGTATGCAAATTTGTAGGGGGCAACCATTTCTAAACATAAATAAAATTAAAGATTTTCAGGAACCTATCGTTCAAAAAACTTTATGCTAATTTATGCACGAAATCGCCAAAGCAAATCTTTGCCAAAGTAATTCCCTTCATTTCGTTTAAGAGGTCAAGATTTTTTTTGACTTTCTCCTGATGAAATCTAGTTTTTGATACATTTAACTGGTCCATTTTATCTGTCGACAACTCCTTTTTGTACCATATTTTCACATTAAACAGAATATTCTTCGAATTACACGTCTATTATAAAGCTAACATTCAGTTTACGCAGAAGTTCCGTACGCATGTAAACAATATGCATGACATAATAATGAGTTGCAACGGAAACAAGCTCCTAAAAAATTAAGGTAAGCTTTAAAAAAGGATTTTCATTTCTTTATAAGAGAAGGTTTAAATGGCTTCCGAACAAAACTCTTATTATGTGACTTCTTGCTTAATTACCTGGAACTTACTTCTTGTACACTTCTCTAATCGAATATACTTTTCCCCAGAATTCTTAGTGAATCATAGGTAGTAAGAAATATTATAAAGTGTGTTTAATTTCTTCGCAATTTGTTGAAAAGCAAAAGTATGAAATATAAAGATTCTTTATTTCTTTATAAATCTTTTCAGGTTTAAAATGTTACGAAAAGCAAAGAAACTAAGCCTGAAACGGGTGTAGCCTTACGGTGGTTTACAACCGTTTCTAACGCAAATACATCCTGGGATTAAGGCGACTTGGATGTGTGTCTACGGGCTTACAACCGAGGTCAGGAGCGTCCAATGGCAGCCTAGTTCACCAAAGACGTAGATATACAGATATAGATAGATAGACGTAATATGGTACAATAAGAAAAACATTTCATTTTGCAGCAAAACTCTCTACGATAAACTAACATATGTACAACAATATCTTCAACCAAATGCGTTTTGGGTGGAAGTGTCACAGTTTTTAAATCACTCCAGTTATACCAGCTTTCTTCTAGCCGTTCAAAATAATGAGACGTCTCTCTTCACTAGTGAGAATGCACATCTCGACCATCAAGTTTTGTGGCTTGAGAATGTTCATTAAGTGGAAACCTTGGGTTGCTAATAAAATTCAAAATATTAGCCAATTGAGATGAATTTCACCATCACGGTTATTATTATTTATGTAATAGGGAAGACGCGAGCTTCCATATTTTTAAGTCAAAAAAAGCCCTGGGGGAAAGTTTCTTCACACCAAGTATCTATATAAGTATAATAGACAGATATATTTGAACACAACACAAAAATGGAATTTTCACTCCAAAACTTCGAGAAAATGATCGTTCTCACAACAACCTTGAGAAACATTGGTTGTTTGTGGAGACACTATATTTAAAGCTTTTCCATGAAAAAACTTTAACCCCTTTCCGCATAGCGTATTATATTATTATGACTAGTCGATAAAGCCCGTTGAAAAAACCACTTAGACAGGATAACAGTAAAAAATAACCGTTATTTAAATTTTGATAACGTCAGCAAGGACCTGTCAAGAGACAAAATATTTTTTCTTCAAAATTTGTTTACTTGTTGCTTCTATTGTGTAGAGCTTGAATAGCTGATTAAAATAATGTATAGAATCATTTGTTTTGGACAAACGCCTAAGGAGATATAAGGGTTTAAAAATTTTTGCTGATGTCAACAGAAACGAACAAATATGCAAAAAAAATATTTTAAGAAATTTGTATACCTGTTGCTTTCATCGTATAGATCTTGAAACGCTGACCAAGAAAATGTATAAGATTATGTACTTTTGACAACGGTTGCAGAGATATAAGGTTTGAAGGTTTTTTGATGACGTCATCAACCCGTCCATTCCGAAATTGATTTGGGGATCCGGGAAATTACCCAAATTAGTCATAGGTGATCCCTAGTTACCCACGCGGTGAAAAATTATTGACGACACCACCCCGTTTCCAAGTTATTTGGCCTTTTAGGTGCACTGTAATGGCTTCATTAATTTAATATAGGATATTGACGCTAAAGTAGTGCTATTGACGTCGCGCAGTAACGTGAGAAAACTTATCATATTAGACATACGTTTTTCGGCGACATCAAAGGAAAATGACGATATCCACTTTGCCTGTTACAAACAGACACAGTCTCTGTATTATTATAAGAGACTAGTCGATAAGGCCCGTGGAGAAATCCACTTAGTCAGAAGGACAATAAAAAATAGGTTGTTTTAGATTTCTTGCTGACGTCAGCAGTGCAGATACAAAAAAATTTTATCGAAGTTTAGTGTATTCGTTGCCTGTAATGTGTAGAGGTTAAAACGCTGATGAGAAAAATGTATAGGATCGAGGGTTTTCGACGAACGTATAAGGAAATATAGGGGTTTGAAAATCTTGCTGAAGTCAGCAAAGACCCGCAAAAACAAACAAAAAAATTCCCAAATTTTATATATCTAATGTCTTTATCGTATAGATCTTGAAACGCTGATCAAGAAAATGTATAGAATCATGTACTTTTGACTAACGGTTGCAGAGATATTAGGATTTGAAGGTTTTTGATGACGTCATTAACCCGTCGATTCCGAAACGGATTCAGGGTTCCAGGTTTGGGAAAATCACCCAAATTGGTCCTAGGTGGTCCCTAGTTACCCACGCGGTGAAAAATCATTGACGTCACCACCTCGTTTCCAAGTTATTTGGCCTCAAAGTTTTAGGTGCACTGTAATGGCTTCATTAATTTAATATAGGATATTGACGTTAAAGTAGTGCTATTTTTGTCGCGTCGTAACGTCAGAAAATTTAACATATTAGACATGCATTTTTCGGCAACATCAAAGGAAAATGAAGACATCCACTTTGCCTCTCACAGACACACAGACAGACACACTTAGCGTATTATTATATAGACTAGTCGTTAGCCTGTGGAAAAATCCACGGGTTCGCCCGTCCTTTAAATGTACCCGTGGCCACAAAGTGGATAAAAATATATCGCATTTGATATTCGTGTTTCCGTAGCATCATTTTCTAATCCGCGCAGAGACAGACAAAATACGGCTATTATTAAAGAGACTAGCCGGGAAACCTGGCGTCGAATCGCCGGGATGAGCCACAAGTAACTGTTGTTGAACGCCCTGAGGAGCGCTTAAAAAGAACTGCAAACTGTGCGACAAAGTCAGGTGAAGCGCTTTAGTACAGGTATGCAGTATGTCGTAAATCAAGTGAAACGTACACACCATTATAGTGTTGTGACTGTAACATATTTTTCAAAAAATAACTTTCCTGCAACAAAGGCTGAAATAAAAACACAGTTTACAATCGTTGTGACTCTGTCATGGCAAAAACAATCGGTCAATATTATTTTATTTTGCGGAATAAGTTTGTAAAAGTTAAAAAATTAATCGTGACACCGGACTGCGTGCTTAGTACAGTTAAATGGTGTTACACAGGTGTATAGGGATAATACCCTTTTGAAAAAAACTTTCTTGCAGACTCTATTTAAATGAAAACACAAGAAACAGTCCTTCGCTTCTTGCACAGGGCTAAGCGGTTAGTCCAGGTAAACATTGTTGGACATTCGTACAGGCGTGATTTCCAAGAAAGTTTAAAAATTAATTGTCACAGTGAGCTGACCTGCATAGGCGTAACAGCCTTTTCCAAAACACAGGCTATTGTTAACACTGAGCTGACCGCTTATTACAATTAAACAGACTTGAACAGTACCCTTCTCCAAAAAAACTATATCACAACTTCGGTTTAAATGACAACACAGGAAACAGCCTGTCGTTACCCCTCCAGCTAAAGCAATTGATTAGCCATTTTATTTGCAAAATTTTTTTAAGAAAATAATTAAAGATGTATGCAGTTTGCATTTAGCATAAGATTTATTGCTTAGAATATTGCGATATTGATAGCCAAACTGAATTTTTATACTATGACTTTTTAGGTAAATATATGAGCTAGCTAAATGGCTATATCCTCGACATAAAAATAAATGTTGGGTTGGAGAAAAACCTCTTATACCAAACAAAATTAGTAAAAAGTAAGGCTATTAAGGCTAGTAGCCTTCAAAATATTCGTTCCTAGCCAAAAATCCTAAAACTGGTGCGTTTAAGATCTGCACGTAGCTAAAAAACGTGACAATATATTTATCTTAACATTTTAGAACATAAAAAAAAACAAATATTACAAATATAAAAAGCTTATAGAAGAAAAAAAGGCGAAACAGACTTAGAAACAACACTGACCACCATTACTTTTTAAAAACTAAAATGGCCATCAGGTTTCTTCGTTGGCATGTCTAGGCCGCGAAAGTCTTGATTGGTTTTTCAAAGAATCAGGAGTTTTGATTGGTATGCACGTGCGAGCGGTCAAAACAAAGTCAGTTAAACTGTCAGTAAAACTATCCTATTTGTTTTCTGTGGCGGAATCGGCGATTAAGGTCACGGGGGTAGATTATTATTAAAAATGGCGCATTTAAATAATGAATTCATTTTAATCACTTAATTTGTTTTTTAAATTAGAGGTTTATCAATAAAATTAATTAAATTATGTAAGGAAATAAATTAATTTATGTAATTTATTTTGATAAATCATAAGATTTCCAATTAAACAACCCCCGGTTTCTAAAAATTACCGGAAAGATCAAAGGAATATCGGTACCCCTTTTGAACACACAAAATAAGGCTATTATTATAGAGACTAGTTGTTGCCCGTGGAAAAAATCCACGGGTTCGCCCGTCCTTTATATTCACCCGTAGCAACAAAGTGGATAAAATATATCGCATTTGATATTCGTGTTTCCGTCGCACGATTTTATAACTCAGCGGGGGGTCCGCACAGAGACAGACAGACGACGGCTATTATTATAGAGACTAACCAGGTAAACTCGGCGTCGAACCGCCGGGTTAAGCCATAAGTCAAGGTGTGATCCGGCATTGGAGGCTTGTGGTGAAATATTCGGCACCCCCAAATTATTCGGCACCCCCTTGGGTTTTAAAGTATGTCTTTTAGAACCGGGTATTTCTCCGTTATTTCACTCTTATTCTTACTTGGATTACTAGGCAGCACCCTTAAAGGCTTTGCCTGATGCTTGTCTTTGCAATTTGGGAAGTGGTGGGACATAATTTGTGCATTCATACCCGACTTAAGTCGCTCTTAAAGGTTTAAGAGACAGTTAATGTCTCAATATGGGAGGGGGTGCCAAGTAATTCAGCCCATCATACCTGAATTATATGGCACCGCCACGACTTTTGACAAATGATGAAGTTCATAAGAATTTGATGAGCACCACTTAATTCATGCATCTATGCCAGATTTATAAGTCGCTCTTAAAGCGTTAAGAGACAGTTATGTCTCAGTATGGGAGGGGGTGACAAATACTTCAGCCCTTCGTACCTGAATTATATGGCACCCCCAAGACTTTAGGCAAATGATGAAGTCATAAAAATTAGATGAGCGCCACTATTCATGCATCCATACCAGATTTATAAGTCACCTTTAAAGCGTTATGAGACAGGTAATGTCTTAATATGGGAGGAGGTGCCAAATAATTCAGCCTTTCGTACCTGAATTATATGGCACCCCCTAAGATTTTTGGCAAATGATGAAGTCATAAAAATTTGATGAGCGCCACTATTCATGCACCCATACCCGATTTAGAAGTCACTTTCAAAGCGTTATGAGACAGTTAAAGTCTCAATTTGTGAGGGGGTGCCAAATAATTCAGCCCTTCGTACCTGAATTATATGGCACCCCACTAGATTTTCGGCAAATGATGAAGTTCATAAAAAAAGGATGAACGCCACTTAATTCATGCATCTATGCCCGATTTATAAGTCACTTTTAAAGCGTTAAGAAATAGTTAATGTCTTAATATGGGATGGGTGCCAAATAATTCAGCCCTTCGTTCCTGAATTATATGGCACCCCCCAAGAGTTTTGGCAAATGATGAAGTCATAAAAAATTGATGAGCGCCACATAATTCATGCATCTATGCCCGATTTATAAGTCACTTTTAAGGCGTTAAGAAATAGTTAATGTCTTTATATGGGAGGGGGTGCCAAATAATTCAGCCCTTCGTACCTGAATTATATGGCACCCCCCAAGATTTTTGGCAAATGATGAAATTCACAAAAATTGGATGAGCGCCACTATTCATGCATCCATGCTCGATTTATAAGTCACTCTTAAAGCGTTAAGAGACAGTTAAAGTCTCAATATGGGAGGGGGTGCCAAATAATTCAGCCCTTCGTACCTGAATTATATGGCACCCCCCAAGATTTTCGGCAAATGATGAAGTTCATAAAAATTGGATGAACGCCACTTAATTCATGCATCCATGCCCGATTCATAAGGCACTCTTAAAGAGTTAAGAGTCAGTTAATGTCTTAATATGGGAGGGGGTGCCAAATAATTCAGCCCTGCGTTCCTGAATTATATGGCACCCCCAAGATTTTTGGCAAATGATGAAGTTCATAAAAATTGGATCAGTGTCATTTAATTCAGGATTCCGTCTTGAATTATGTTGCACCAGCAACGGCGTTGACACATTGTCGTCGTTATAAATTATGAGAGTGTGTCATATAAGTCTGTATAGTGTGATTGATTTTTGCGTTTGATATTTACATCATCTGGGAGGAGTTAAAATCTGCTCATTTTTACTTTCTTTATAAGACCAGTCGTTAGCCCGTGGAAATATCCACGGGTTCCCCCGTCCTTTTTATACCGCATTGCGTGCGTCTCGCTACTTACGCAGAAGTTACCATTTTGCGTGACAGACAGACAGGCGTATACGGGTGTTATAATACATACAATTGTAGGATTCTAATTATTTGTTACTTTTTTAATAGCGTGAATAAAATTCGCAGAAAGCAGGACGAAAAGAAGTGCCTGACCCAACCCAAGGTGGTAGAAGCCGACCCGTTTTGACTTTCTCGATTATTCAAAACCTCGGTTAATTTGGGGCAATTGGATCAGTTCTCAATTTTTCCAAACCTTAATGTGTTATAAAAACTTTTTATAAAGCACATGTTAAATTCAGAACCAATCCCACTTATTTTAATACTAAGAATTACTTAGTATTTTTCGCAAATGTATTTTTGACAAATTTATATGCTGTATCAGTGCCTTACTTCAGGAACTGAACATACGTAAAAACATATATATTTGGTTTTTAGATGAGTAGTAGGTAGCTATCAGAAAACGTCAGACGTATAGTATAGTTTAGACGAGCTCCGGCATTACCTAAGATTTATAATTCCCTTTAAGAACATTGCAATGAGAAACAAGAAAGATAATATATAGAGAGAAATAACATTTCCAGTCCAATTTTTCTCTTATATAGCTATATATATAGCTAGATATATATATACTACTGCTACTTAACGTTAAAGCCTGCTGTCATTAATGACACTGACAAATGAGACTGTATTATCTCTCAGCTAGCTAGCTAGCTAGCTAGCTATAAAGACAAAATACTTTAGACCATGAAGAAATATGTGTATTTTCAATACAGCTCATTAGATGAGCCAGCTCTAGCTTGGTAGCAAAGCTTTCTGTTGCTCGCTTAGAGTGAAACTGCTATAAACCATAGAGAAATATGTGTTAACTTACAACAAAGTTTTTAAGACGTTTAATATATATAAGAAATAATTTCAATAACTTACTAAAAACAGTATAAACAGTTGGTCAAAAGCTGCTAGCAGAATGAAAATATCGCCGCTTATGTTTTTAAAAATTTGGCAAAGGAAATATCCGCGCATGGGCGTAAAGAGCCCTCGGGTTGCAAAAGTGCCGGGGGACGAAAGTGCCATATGCGCGGTGGTAAAAGTGCCATAAATAAGGTGGTGAAAGTGCCGTATGAGTTGCGAAAGTGCCATATGAGTGATAAAAGTGCTCTCTCTCTCTCTCTCTCTCTCTCTCTCTCTCTGGAAATGCGTTTTGTAGCACTTTCGCAACCCAAACTTCACATGCGCATAATAAGTACCTATAATTGCGCTACTATATCCAGTCCAATCATTTTATGAAGTACATTGTCTAAATGCTGCAGAACAGTGATAATTTTTTATTGTTGCGGAAAATCTAACAAATCTGAGCCAAAAGATGACTGCCCAGGTTTTAAAAGTGCCAGAATCCGTGGTTCCAAATTCCCTAAAAGTGTTTTTGGTCCATACGGCTCCATTCGCTCAAGCTTTTAGAACCACTTGGTGTTACTTTTACCCTTCCGATAATCACTTTATAGTTTTTTGCCCAAATTTTGATTTTTTACGATTTCATAGGTAAGGTGAAGATCGAGTATACATATTTAACCCAATGTTCAACGTCGTATTTTGAAACAAAGCGTTTTTCGTGTTTTTTTACCTTAATATGCTATAAAATCCACAAAAGAAATCAAATATAGTTATAACTTGGCCATTTAATGGCCAAATCTATTTTCTAAGCCTAAACAAAAAATTAACTTCTGATAAGAATGTTTTCATGTCGAAAATGATTGATTTTAGGCCTTGGTCCGAATTTTGCAGATGTTGCGAAAGTGCCATATTTGAGAAATGCATGGTCACAGACCACACCCATATTTTTACAAGGAATTTACTTCACTTTTCTTACATACAATGTTAGCACTAGTGTGAGTAAAAATATAAAACTATTACCTGGAATTATTGTTTTTACATTAAAACCAACATTCTCTTTGCTATAAAATGGCACTTTTACCACCTATAGGATGTATTAATGCCTACGCTATTATGTTGTTCGGATAATATGTTAGTAAAAAGTTGTATAATTTTTTAATATTTGCTTTAGGATTTATTGTCGCGAAACCTAACTTTTGCGAATTTCTCAAATTTTGCAAATTTTGGTCAAAAATCCTGTGAAACGACATTGACAATAATATTTAAGGACTGAAATTGGTCTATTTTTATTGCTTATTTTGCTTAGTGTTAGCTAACCTATTATAATGTTTGCATGCAAAACTTGAAATCTAAGAAATTATTGTAGATCATAAGGGTACCGGAGAAATTATACCAGACGAGCCAAAAATGTACCACCTGCCTTTACTTGGAAATGATTACTTTACTGATAAGATAATTTCTAGTACGTTCTTTCACTTTTCAGAAAAAAGCGCGATATTTTGACGTGAGGAAAGGTATTATTTAGCAAAAACAAATAGTAGCGAAGGGTTAACAATGTTTATTAATATCTACTATAAGAACAAGTAAAGGAGTCTTAAAACCTCGCGGAGTTTAACTTTGCAGTCTACCGAACGTCTAAAATTTATTTTAGGGTGGAGTGCCTTCCAGTATTAGAAGTCCTATATAAAAACGCTATGAGCGCTCGATAAAAAACTTATCGTGTGAAGCCCATTAACAGGCAATTTCCCAACAGAAGTAGTAGCCAAGACTTGCGTTAGCCTAGTTCTAACACTTAGGCGTCACAAAGGAAGAACGGAGACTAACTGACTAATAGAGAATACATAAAGCGTTAACTCAAAAAAATAGATAAGACTAAATGTTACATTGGATAAGTGAAATCTTTCGCCAGTCAACCAAACGCGACTTAATGGTATATAGAACCGAAATTTTTATATATACAGTTATTTCCTGGAACTCGAACCCCCAAGGGACCAGAGAAAACAGTTAAAGACTTAAGCGAAGCTCTCGTTAATTCGAACTTAGACAAAAATGAGATGTTAGTTCCAGTTAAGGCAAACTTACAATTGTTACAACCCATAAAGTTTCACTGAAAGAAATTTCGTATGTCGGCTTGACTTAACCTTGTTGATAGTTCTTGTTCAATAACTCGACTTATTAGGTTGATGTATTTGTAAAGAGAACTATTTAAGAATAGTTTTTTCCAAACTTGTGGCTACGTTACATACCAGTATTCATTTTTCGAACATTTATTTTCTTAGACATAGGCACTAAAAAGATTTAGTTATTGGAAAAAATTAATTTAAGGGGGACCAAAAATTGGTTAACATTTATGCTTTAAATTAACATTTATGCTTAGTAGGACTCAAGTTCTTTATCATCAGGAACCTCGGAGACCATTTGCAAATCGCAACCTGCAGTATCATCGTATCTCTTTATTTTTTCCACCAGCGTTTCTTTTGGTATCCCTCCCAAAGTTTGATTGGGATCAAGAGTTATCTTTTTGCATAATGATCGAACTTTATCGTATATTATACGATTCGGATTTCCACACAACAAATTAAAATGACTTTCTTTTTCCACGACTAGGTTCAAAGACACAACCCTTTCTTAATTTCCGCGTTAAAAAACTTGTTCAACTTCTTTAATTTCATCAGTGGACCATTTCCGTCTTAGGCTGTCATTGCTTCAACACAAGATTTTTCAGGAACAGGACTCGATTCCGGATCAACAAATTGTATCTTATTAAATTTCCGACACATTTCGCCCCTCTTGCTGTGCTTAACTCTCTCCGACGAACATCGTAATATTTTTTTTGTGTTTTCTCTAAATGCAGAAGCAAATCAGCCACATCTTTCGACCCTTGATGGTGATGCTCTAGGACCGCTGTTGAAGCTGATTTTTATAAATATTGTGCATGTCAAGTTCCGAGCATGCTTGTCGCCGCCGTAAACTCCAGCTTTTTGCCAAGAAGCATTAATTTGCCGACTAATTTGTCCAGAGTCCATTTGGCCACCATTAAATGATACAAAAAGGTACGGACTTTGTCCAATAACTTGACTTCCTACGCTATCCACGAAAATCTTCATGTAATCGTAAATATGGCGCTGAAGATAAAATTTAGCTGTTCCATAAGCGCTAGCTGGTTTATGTTTCTTTACACGAATCCGGAACATGTCTCCTTCCCAGCAGCCATTGTTAAACTCTTGCAGAGTCAAATTAGAACAAACGCCAGATCTTTGTGTGTTCTGTAAACATATCATATTGTTGACCCAAGTTGACCAAACATCCTCTAGTCACTATGGGGCAACATTAATTGTTGACCCAAGTTGACCAAACACCCTCTAGTCACTATGGGGCAACATTTTGTGTGACTGTCTAGAAGCCTTGATCAACTTGGGTCAACAACAAAAGTTGCCCCATAGTGACTAGAAAGGATCTGGTCAACTAGGGTCAGCAATAAAGGTTGCCCTATAGAAAATAACAACCAGAAACATGGTAAAACTTTTTAATAGCAAAAAGTACACTTAAAAACATATATATATTGCCCTTGGTATTTTTAAATAAACACTGGTCTGATAAAAACTAAATAGAAGATCCAGACAGGATTTGCACCTGTATATTCATGTCTTCAAATTAACAGAATACCAACTGAAAGCTGGATCATAAACACTTTATAAAATTTTGAGCTCTTTAAGAAAACAAAACACCAACACAAGCATATGAAAACTCCTGTGCATGCAAACATGCCCATTTCTGGGAAATGAGATAATAGGTGAGGCATTAATTGCTTTGCTAGTTCTGAAACAAGTTTGTCTAGATGAGTCACTAGATCATTGCACATGCTAAGGCCACCCTCAAAAATATAATTGGTTAGAGTCACCCCACCGACTCACTTTGAAAGGCGAAAGTCGAGTCAGGGAGTCAGTAAATTTGTAAAAAATAAGCCAAACAATCCACGAACAAACTTCAACACACAACAAAATCCACCATTTACCTTTTCAGTGGTCCTCCGAATTACAGTCGTTATGTCCGAATGTTATTTCTATAGGGGACTGCGCTGCACTACTCAGTGCTATATTTTTCTGCTTAGCATTTATACGACAATACAAGCGAAAACCATGGGAACAACACTGACTGATAAAAATCAAACTTGAAATGAAGGCTAAAAATACAGCTGGCGTACATTTAAAACGAATAACAAAATATGGCTTCGAAATATAGTATTTTTGTAATTTTTCAGGAAAAATTTTTACACGACCGACCGACTCACTTTTGTAATTAGAAATGATGCTAACCAAACATATTTTCGCCGGTGGCCTAATCAACAATTTCTTACAAAACATAAGTAAAAGATGAATAAAAGACTTTAAAAAATATTCTTTTAACCTTATGTTGTCTAAAAGAAAGAATTTAAAGTGAGCTGGCGTTTGATAACTTATGACAGTGAAGTTTTTTTCTATGTGTACATCAAAAACAATTTTTATTGTGTACAAACCAGAGGAGGGGGGGGGGGGGGGGGACGTGATACTTTTCAACCAAATACATGTCTGTATTTTTTAGTGTAGCCATTATGAATTGAGGGAAAACACGCTGTTCACGCAGTCACCTTTTTATAAATAGGGGCTGAATTTCTTGTAGAATCTTTGTGTTTTAACTTCAAACCTGTCATATTGTGTAGTTTTTGGTGTGTTTTTGCTAATTTAGTCTTACTTTAATTCAGATATATAATTGTAGTTCTTGAATAATTAAAGCTTCTTCTGTGAGAGTTTGACTGTGAAAGGTCCATGCTTTCCCTCAACTGAAAGTTGTACCATGTGACATTCTGACTGGAAGAATTCAAGATTCATTTTATAACCCTTGTTGTCCATCACTGACTATTGTACTATTGTTTGAAGAACTCAATGGAAAATGGCATTTGTAGAAAGTTGTAGCTCACTAGCATCTCTTTCACATGCCAGACACATGTTAGAAGAGCCCATAGTTAAAATATACACAAAGAAATCTAGCAAGCTTAAGTACTCTAGTAAAATAAGTCACTAGATAGCTAGCTACAGACAAAAATACAACGTTAACCAATCAGATAGGTGGAACAATCAATCACTGCTGAAAAAAATACCTTAAAAATACAGTAGAAATAACAAGACAACACAAGATAACACATACTACTTGCATCATGGCAACGCTAGCGATAACTGCTTTCGCAGAAAGCAGGACAAAAAGAATGCCTGACCCGACCCGCGGTGGTAGAAGCCGAACCGTTTCGACCATTCTCGACTATTCAAAACCTCGGTCAACTTGGGGTAACTGATAACACAGGTCGGATCAGTTCTCAATTTTTCCAAACCTTAGTGTTATAAAAACTTGTTATAAAGCACATGTTAAATTCAGAACCAATCCGACTTATTTCAATACTAAGAATTACTTAGTATTTTCTGCAAATTTATTTTTGACAAATTTATATGCTGTCATCGGTTTTTGAAAAAGTTTATTTTATAATAAAGTTAAGGAGTTAATAAAGTTTATATAAACTTTATTATATACCTCCTTTCTCTTCAAGCGCCTTCTTTCCAATCATCGTCTGCATGGTTTATTACAAGGAATTGCATTTCAGGAATGTTCCGGGCGAGTTCAAAGTGCGGGCGGTTTGGGGGACAGCCGCCAATTTTACTTGAAAAGTCGCCCGAACTCGCCTGTATATATGCGGGCGTTTGCGGCTTATCGGCACCCTCTTTCAGAAAACGTCAGACATATAGTTCCGGCAATACCTAACATTTATATTTCCCTTTAAGAACACTGCAATGATCAAGAAACAAAAAAGATAATATATACTTGAGAGAAATAACATTTCCAGTGCAATTTTTCTCTTATATATATAGCTATATATATATACTACTACTACTTAACGTTAAAGCCTGCTGTCAATAATGACACTGACAAGTGAGACTGTATTATCTCTCAGCTAGCTAGCTAGCTAGCTAGCTATAAAGACAAAATACTTTAGACCATGAAGAAATATGTGTATTTTCAATACAGCTCATTAGATGAGCCAGCTCTAGCTAGCTTGGTAGCAAAGCTTTCTGTTGCTCGCTGTAAAGTCAAACTACTATAAATCATAGAGAAATATGTGTTAACTTACAACAAAGTTTGTTAGACGTTTAATATAAGAAATAACTTCAATAACTTACTAAAAACAGTATAAACAGTTGGTCAAAAGCTGCTAGCAGAATGAAATAAATATATGTCCCCGCTTATGTTTTTAAAAATTTGCCAAACGAGATATCTGCGCATGCGCGTAGGGAGCCCTCGGGTTGCGAAAGTGCCAGGGGACGAAAGTGCCATAGGCGCGGTGGTAAAAGTGCCATAAATAAGGTAGTGAAAGTGCCGTATGAGTTGCGAAAGTGCCATATGAGTGATAAAAGTGCCACACAAGTGGCGAAAGTGCCATAAATAGAGTTGCGAAAGTGCCAATACATATCCCTCTCTCTCTCTCTCTCTCTCTCTCTCTCTCTCTCTCTCTCTCTCTCTCTCTCTCTCTCTCTCTGGAAATGCGTTTTGTAGCACTTTCGCAACCCAAACTTCACATGCGCATAATAAGTACCTATAATTGCGCTACCATATCCAGTCCAATCATTTTATGAAGTACATTGTCTAAATGCTGCAGAACAGTGATAGTTTTTTATTATTGCGGAAAATCTAGCAAATCTGAGCCAAAAGATGACTGCCCAGGTTTTAAAAGTGCCAGAATCCGTGGTTCCAAATTCCCTAAAAGTGTTTTTGGTCCATACGGCTCCATTCGCTCAAGCTTTTAGAACCACTTGGTGTTACTTTTACCCTTCCGATAACCACTTTATAGTTTTTTGCCCAAATTTTGATTTTTTACGATTTCATAGGTAAGGTGAAGATCGAGTATACATATTTAACCCAATGTTCAACGTCGTATTTTGAAACAAAGCGTTTTTCGTGTTTTTTTACCTTAATATGCTATAAAATCCGCAAAAGAAATCAAATATAGTTATAACTTGGCCATTTAATGGCCAAATCTATTTTCTAAGCCTAAGCAAAAAATTAACTTCTGATAAGAATGTTTTCATGTCGAAAATGATTGATTTTAGGCCTTGGTCCGAATTTTGCAGATGTTGCGAAAGTGCCATATTTGAGAAATGCATGGTCACAGACCACACCCATATTTTTACAAGGAATTTACTTCACTTTTCTTACATACAATGTTAGCACTAGTGTGAGTAAAAATATAAAACTATTACCTAGAATTATTGTTTTTACATTAAAACCAACATTCTCTTTGCTATAAAATGGCACTTTTACCACCTATAGGATGTATTAATGCCTACGCTATTATGTTGTTCGGATAATATGTTAGTAAAAAGTTGTATAATTTTTTAATATTTGCTTTAGGATTTATTGTCGCGAAACCTAACTTTTGCGAATTTCTCAAATTTTGCAAATTTTGGTCAAAAATCCTGTGAAACGACATTGACAATAATATTTAAGGACTGAAATTGGTCTATTTTTATTGCTTATTTTGCTTAGTGTTAGCTAACCTATTATAATGTTTGCATGCAAAACTTGAAATCTAAGAAATAATTGTAGATCATAAGGGTACCGGAGAAATTATACCAGACGAGCAAAAAATGTACCACCTGCCTTTACTTGGAAATGATTACTTTACTGATAAGATAATTTCTAGTACGTTCTTTCACTTTTCAGAAAAAAGAGCGATATTTTGACGTGAGGAAATGTATTATTTAGCAAAAACAAATAGTAGCGAAGGGTTAACAATGTTTATTAATATCTACTATAAGAACAAGTAAAGGAGTCTTAACTTTGCAGTCTACCTAACGTCCAAAATTTATTTTAGGGTGGAGTGCCTTCCAGTATTAGAAGTCCTATATAAAAACGCTATGAGCGCTCGATAAAAAACTTATCGTGTGAATCCCATTAACAGGCAATTTCCCAACAGAAGTAGTAGCCAAGACTTGCGTTAGCCTAGTTCTAACACTTAGGCGTCACAAAGGAAGAACGGAGACTAACTGACTAATAGAGAATACATAAAGCGTTAACTCAAAAAAATAGATAAGACTAAATGTTACATTGGATAAGTGAAATCTTTCGCCAGTCAACCAAACGCGACTTAATGGTATATAGAACCGAAATTTTTATATATACAGTTATTTCCTGGAACTCGAACCCCCAAGGGACCAGAGAAAACAGTTAAAGACTTAAGCGAAGCTTTCGTTAATTCGAATTTAGACAAAAATGAGATGTTAGTTCCAGTTAAGGCAAACTTACAATTGTTACAACCCATAAAGTTTCACTGAAAGAAATTTCGTATGTCGGCTTGACTTAACCTTGTTGATAGTTCTTGTTTAATAACTCGGCTTATTAGGTTGATGTATTTGTAAAGAGAACTATTTAAGAATAGTTTTTTCCAAACTTGTGGCTACGTTACATACCGGTATTCATTTTTCGAACATTTATTTTCTTAGACATAGACACTAAAAAGATTTAGTTATTGGAAAAAATTAATTTAAGGAGGACCAAAAAATGGTTCGAGAAAACGAATTACATAAAAAATACAGGTGAATAACGCAAAGTAAAGTTGAAAATTAACTAAAACCAAGAGACGTACGTGCATTACCTAATCTTTCCATCGAATACACATAAATTAAATTGACCTGGTTATTGTTGAAAAGCTTTGGAAATCACAGAACATCAAGGATAAACGAGGTTAACATTCCTAAAATTTAAGGGAGGAAAATGTTCAAGCGCTTAAGCTATATAAAGTCAATGCCTTAATTAACATTTATGCTTAGTAGGACTCAAGTTCTTTATCATCAGGAACTTCAGCGACCATTTGCAAATCGCAACCTGCAGTATCATCGTATCTCTTTATTTTTTCCGCCAGCGTTTCTTTTGGTATCCCTCCCAAAGTTTGATTGGGATCAAGAGTTATCTTTTTGCATAATGATCGAACTTTATCGTATATTATACGATTCGGATTTCCACACAACAAATTAAAATGACTTTCTTTTTCCACGACTAGGTTCAACGACACAACCCTTTCTTAATTTCCGCGTTAAAAAACTTGTTCAACTTCTTTAATTTCATCAGTGGACCATTTCCGTCTTGGGCTGTCATTGCTTCAACACAAGATTTTTCAGGAACAGGACTCGATTCCGGACTCTCTTCGACGAACATCGTAATATTTTTTTTGTGTGTTTTCTCTGAATGCAGAAGCAAATCAGCCACGTCTTTCGACCCCTGATGGTGATGCTCTAGGACCGCTGTTGAAGCTGATTTTCTAAATATTGTGCATGTCAAGTTCCGAGCATGCTTGTCGCCGCCGTAAACGCCAGCTTTTTGCCAAGAAGCATTAATTTGCCGACTAATTTGTCCAGAGTCCATTTGGCCACCATTAAATGATACAAAAAGGTACGGACTTTGTCCAATAACTTGACTTCCTACGCTATCCACGAAAATCTTCATGTAATCGTAAATATGGCGCTGAAGATAAAATTTAGCTGTTCCATAAGCGCTAGCTGTTTTATGTTTCTTTACACGAATCCGGAACATGTTTCCTTCCCAGCAGCCATTGTTAAACTCTTGCAGAGTCAAATTAGAACAAACGCCAGATCTTTGTGTGTTCTCTAAACATATCATATTGTTGACCCAAGTTGACCAAACATCCTCTAGTCACTATGGGGCAACATTAATTGTTGACCCAAGTTGACCAAACACCCTCTAGTCACTATGGGGCAACATTTTGTGTTGACTGTCTAGAAGCTTTGGTCAACTTGGGTCAACAACAAAAGTTGCCCCATAGTGACTAGAAAGGATCTGGTCAACTAGGGTCAGCAATAAAGGTTGCCCTATAGAAAATAACAACCAGAAACATGGTAAAACTTTTTAATAGCAAAAAGTACACTTAAAAACATATATATATATTGCCTTTGGTATTCTTAAATAAACACTGGTCTGATAAAAACTAAATAGAAGATCCAGACAGGATTTGCACCTGTATATTCATGTCTTCAAATTAACAGAATACCAACTGAAAGCTGGATCATAAACACTTTATAAAATTTGAGCTCTTTAAGAAAACAAAACACCAACACAAGCATATGAAAACTCCTGTGCATGCAAACATGCCCATTTCTGGGAAATGAGATAATAGGTGAGGCAATAATTGCTTTGCTAGTTCTGAAACAAGTTTGTCTAGATGAGTCACTAGATCATTGCACATGCTAAGGTCACCCTCAAAAATATAATTGGTTAGAGTCACCCCACCGACTCACTTTGAAAGGCGAAAGTCGAGTCAGGGAGTCAGTAAATTTGTAAAAAATAAGCCAAACAATCCACGAACAAACTTCAACACACAACAAAATCCACCATTTACCTTTTCAGTGGTCCTCCGAATTACAGTCGTTATGTCCGAATGCTATTTCGATAGGGGACTGCGCTGCACTACTCAGTGCTATATTTCTCTGCTTCGCATTTATACGACAATACAAGCGAAAACCATGGGAACAACACTGACTGATAAAAATCAAACTTGAAATGAAGGCTAAAAATACAGCTGGCGTACATTTAAAACGAATAACAAAATATGGCTTCGAAATATAGTATTTTTGTAATTTTCCAGGAAAAATTTTTACACGACCGACCGACTCACTTTTGTAATTAGAAATGATGCTAACCAAACATATTTTCGCCAGTGGCCTAATCAAAAATTTCTTACAAAACATAAGTAAAAGATGAATAAAAGACTTTAAAAATATTCTTTTAACCTTATGTTGTCTAAAAGAAAAAATTTAAAGTGAGCTGGCGTTTGATAACTTATGACAGTGAAGTTTTTTTCTATGTGTACATCAAAAACAATTTTTATTGTGTACAAACCAGAGGGGGGGGGGAGGGGGGGACGTGATACTTTTCAACCAAATACATGTCTGTATTTTTTAGTGTAGCCATTATGAATTGAGGGAAAACACGCTGTTCACGCAGTCACCTTTTTATAAATAGGGGCTGAATTTCTTGTAGAATCTTTGTGTTTTAACTTCAAACCTGTCATATTGTGTAGTTTTAGGTGTGTTTTTGCTAATTTAGTCTTACTTTAATTCAGATATATAATTGTAGTTCTTGAATAATTAAAGCTTCTTCTGTGAGAGTTTGACTGTGAAAGGTCCATGCTTTCCCTCAACTGAAAGTTGTACCATGTGACATTCTGACTGGAAGAATTCAAGATTCATTTTATAACCCTTGTTGTCCATCACTGACTATTGTACTATTGTTTGAAGAACTCAATGGAAAATGGCATTTGTAGAAAGTTGTAGCTCACTAGCATCTTTTTCACATGCCAGACACATGTTAGAAGAGCCCATAGTTAAAATATAAACAAAGAAATCTAGCAAGCTTAAGTACTCTAGTAAAATAAGTCACTAGATAGCTAGCTACAGACAAAAATACAACGTTAACCAATCAGATAGGTGGAACAATCAATCACTGCTGAAAAAAATACCTTAAAAATACAGTAGAAATAACAAGACAACACAAGATAACACATACTACTTGCATCATGGCATGGCTAGCGATAACTGCTTTCGCAGAAAGCAGGACAAAAAGAATGCCTGACCCGACCCGCGGTGGTAGAAGCCGAACCGTTTCGACCATTCTCGACTATTCAAAACCTCGGTCAACTTGGGGTAACTGATAACACAGGTCGGATCAGTTCTCAATTTTTCCAAACCTTAGTGTTATAAAAACTTGTTATAAAGCACATGTTAAATTCAGAACCAATCCGACTTATTTCAATACTAAGAATTACTTAGTATTTTCTGCAAATTTATTTTTGACAAATTTATATGCTGTCATCAGTGCCATAATTCAGGAACTGAACTACATACGTAAAAACATATATACTTGGTTTTTAGATGAGAAGGTAGCTATCAGAAAACACTAGGGCGCCCATAAGCCGAATACGCTGTAAAAAGTGCGGGTGTATTCAAGCGAGTTCGGCGTTTTGAAAAAAATTCAAGTATTCGCCCGAAACACCCTGCATAGGCCCGAACAATGCCCGAAAAAAAACAACAACAACAATAATATATGATTCAAGAAAACTTTAAAAATTAAAATAAACTTACTATGTGGTAGCAAAGTTCTTAGAAGAACTGTTTTTGATGGTTTTTGAAAAAGTTTATTTTATAATAAAGTTAAGGAGTTAATAAAGTTTATATAAACTTTATTACCTCCTTTCTCTTCAAGCGCCTTTTTCCCAATCATCGTCTGCATGGTTTATTACAAGGAATTGCATTTCGGGAATGTTCCCGGCGAGTTTAAAGTGCGGGCGGTTTGGGGGACAGCCGCCAATTTCACTTGAAAAGTCGCCCGAACTCGGCGTTTGCGGCTTATCGGCACCCTCTTTCAGAAAACGTCAGACGTATAGTTCCGGCAATACCTAACATTTATATTTCCCTTTAAGAACACTGCAATGATCAAGAAACAAAAAAGATAATATATACTTGAGAGAAATAACATTTCCAGTGCAATTTTTCTCTTATATATATAGCTATATATATATACTACTACTACTTAACGTTAAAGCCTGCTGTCAATAATGACACTGACAAGTGAGACTGTATTATTTCTCAGCTAGCTAGCTAGCTAGCTAGCTAGCTATAAAGACAAAATACTTTAGACCATGAAGAAATATGTGTATTTTCAATACAGCTCATTAGATGAGCCAGCTCTAGCTAGCTTGGTAGCAAAGCTTTCTGTTGCTCGCTGTAAAGTCAAACTACTATAAACCATAGAGAAATATGTGTTAACTTACAACAAAGTTTGTTAGACGTTTAATATAAGAAATAACTTCAATAACTTACTAAAAACAGTATAAACAGTTGGTCAAAAGCTGCTAGCAGAATGAAATAAATATATGTCCCCGCTTATGTTTTTAAAAATTTGCCAAACGAGATATCCGCGCATGCGCGTAGGGAGCCCTCGGGTTGCGAAAGTGCCAGGGGACGAAAGTGCCATAGGCGCGGTGGTAAAAGTGCCATAAATAAGGTGGTGAAAGTGCCGTATGAGTTGCGAAAGTGCCATATGAGTGATAAAAGTGCCACACAAGTGGCGAAAGTGCCATAAATAGAGTTGCGAAAGTGCCAATACATATCCCTCTCTATCTCTCTCTCTCTCTCTCTCTCTCTCTCTCTCTCTCTTTCTCTCTCTCTCAACGGCTGGCTTTTAAAAATAACAGGACGCATTCTCTTTGGAAACGGAAATAGCTAGGAATATTTACAAAACGAAAGAAAACTGTCACATGACATCTATAATCACCTAAAATAACTAAAATAATTTGTAGCCTGTTGCCTATGCCAGATAACATGTCTAGAGGTGGTTGTAATGTGAACAGCCACCTTTTAGGAGATAAACGCTGAAATCTAGTTGACCGTTTGCGATAGGTTTTGCCCCCTAAAAATTATGAAGTTCATCCAGTTTAAAATGATAAATCATTGAAATATACATTAAAATTTATTTTCCATGATAATACGTTGATACCTTTTAATATATTTCGTTTAATTAGGATAAGCGTAAGTCTAAATTAAAGGAAGACAAACACATAAACAAGTAGAAATTATTGCTCAAAATAATTCGTTACTGCACGTTGGAATTCTTGTCATGGTGGGTACAGTTATACTCGACCTGACGCATTTGAATTTTGAAAGAAGTTTATTGACATCCACAAGACATGAATATTTAAATACTTTTTCGTCTAGAGTAAACGAACATTTTTCTTTTCCATTGCACATGTTTGAGATGATTGCTTTTGATAATACTTGGCAACAATTATGATGCTTTGGGTGGAGACGAACTTTCCTTATGTAGATTTTTCTGCCATGTGGGCATTCAAAATTGATTTTTTCCCCTTTTTGTACTTCGACAAAACCTAAAAAAATAGAAAGTTTTTTAATTTATTATATTTCATAAAATATAAAAGTTAAAAACAATTTAAAAATCATTTACATAACTGTTTAAGTCATTGAAAAACAACGCCTGAGGGTTATATGATCATCTGTGAGAAAATTTTACACCAGCAAAAATCCTCATTGTTTAAGCAAGAAAGCACTGACGTATTTAAATGACAATGAGGTCAAGTTTCTTTTTCTGTTTACTTCTTTTCATACTAAGCAAGAGCTACTTCCGGTAGGTCCAAGTGGCAATCGTATGAATGGCGACTTATATGCGCATTATGTCATTTTCTCATCACGAAAAAAGCATTTTAAAGATATAAAAAATAAACAATTTAACTCAAGTCACTGAAACACTATGCATCATTGGGTGTAGTATACGACATACAAAACGGGAGATCAAAAATTGACAAACAATTCGAATCAAGGAGACCCTAACCGCAGTATACCATATCACTTATAAGATCGAAATGTTTGAAATAACTAACCTGATTTTGTTACTTGGCGTTGAGGGGCAATTTCTCCTGGCAACGTCACGCATACTCCTTCATTTTGTTCTGGAAATTTGTTGCAATTTAAATTCTCAGGCCATTCATATCCAGATTTCTTTAACGTTGGTTCGCAAGCACGCCTTGAATTTCGACACAGTGATTTGCATGGGGCAATGCGAAACGAAGTGTATTCTGGTTGACAAATAGGGATGTATGTAGTGCACAGGAATAACAATAATTCTTTAGCACAATTAGAAGTAATCAATGGTTTGTAGGTATTTAGATCTGCTGCAGCCTGTTGTTGTGAAGATTGGTTGAGAAAATTCGGAAAGGATGTGTACGCATATCCATTACCATTCAAATTTCTGCACACTGAAGTATTTACCTTTTCACATTCACGATATCTTGCTTGGCCTGTTGCAATGTAACAGTGTAGGAACAGTAATATGATTGACTGTTGACTAAATATTGCCATTTTTCCACTGTCTTCGTAATACCAACAATTATTTGTAATAAATACTGATTGCTTAATTTTAATATGTAATTATATTGTACAGAGTGGATCATTCAAAAAATTACCAACAACTGTAACGTCGCACTACATGCAATATCTTTAAATGGATGTGTGGAGACTTTCATATTCCCATGTTGTCACTTTAGAAAAGTTGTTTATGAAAATACAACAAGGGACATGAATTTAGTAAAACAAGCAACTTTAGATTTTTGCGGTTTTTTTTTAAGCTTTGACGCGTTTCCTTTTGTCATTGCTTTCATAGGCCTTTAAAATTTTGACGTTATTTCTAATAGGCTTTTTAAGATAATAAATCTGAAGGGGGACCACATTGTATCTATTTTCGTAATTCTTTAAAACTTAAAATTCAAATATAGTATGTCACATTTTTTTTTTTTTTTGCCAAAAGAAATTTATATTTAATAAAATGGCAGGAGTAAGTAGAAGACTATGCAGTCTTATCATCTCACACCTTACATAGCCGTCATTAAAAAGAGCGTCAAATAAAAATTGATAATTAAAAACTTAATAAAATATTAAATGTTATGTTAAATAAAAGAAAGCGTTTAATTATCACACGTAGTGTTGTTTCAGAAGAAGACTTGTTCGTTATTACTTCGTAACAGCTGATTTCTTAGTGCAATTTTAAATTGTTTTGTAGATGGAATGCTTTTTATCTCATCGTTTAGACGCATGCTCCAGATTTTAAGGCCTCGGTTTGATATTGAAAATTTTATTACATTAGATATGATTTTTGGCTGAAGGAAATTATTACCTGAAAATGTAGTTGGATATTTATGTTAAACTTTCTTAAATAATGTAATGAATATATTTAAATTGCTATTAAATTTTTAAACTTATACATGAAAATAAGGACTTGAAAAATGTTTGGCTGACATACATTAAGAATACCCAGTTCTTTTAGCAATGGTCTAGAATGGGAACATTTGTTCTGTCGTAATATAATCCTACTGGCATGTTTTTGCTGAATGTGCAGTTTTTTTAATTTTGTTATATTAGTGCTACCCCATGCAATGTTTGCATAGTTTAAATAACAGTGTATAAAGGAAAAAATATATGCTTCTTAAGCAGTTCTTATTCAAAGCGAAACTGGCTTTATATAAGATTCCAAAGCTTTTGGAAACTTTGTTTTCCACTAATTTAATATGTTCTCTCCAAGTTAAATTTTCGTCTAGGAGAACTGCAAGAAATTTCATTGAATATTCTGTTCTTATGTTTACATGATCAATAACTAATCCAGGTAACCTAAGAGGTATTTCATCTTTTTTACTAAGTTTGTGAAAAAAGCTATATCTAGTTTTTGAAGTGTTAAGGGATAATTTATTCGCTTTAAACCAATCAGCCAATTTAGCCAATTCTAGGTTAGTAGTTTCAAAAAGTACGTTTATATCTTTATGAGTAAAGAATAAATTTGTATCATCAGCAAATAAAATTGAATTTAAGACACTAGATGCTCTAAATATATCATTGATATAGATAAGAAACAACAGTGGTCCTAAAATTGACCCTTGAGGTACTCCACATGTTATAATCCTGTAGTTAGTATTTCCTTCGTCATAAGAAATATATTGTTTTCTTTCGAAGAGGTAGTTCTTGAACCATGCGAGATATGTATTTCTTATGCCATAATATTTTAGTTTTTCTAATAGGATCTCATGGTTGACTGTATCGAATGATTTGCTGAGATCAATAAAGACCCCAATTGTAAATTTATTCTCATCAAAGGCTTGAAATATTTCCTGACTCAACTGAATGATTGCGTGATCAGTTGAATGACCTGCTTGAAATCAAATTGCTTATTATACAAAATATTGTTATTGTTCAAGAATAAATAAACTCTGTTGTACATGATTCTCTCTGAAATCTTCGAGAAGCAAGGGAGTATTGAAATTGGTCTGTAGTTAGATACTTTACAAACTTCTCCTGCTTTAAAGACTGGGACAACTCTAGCTATTTTTAACTTTTTAGGAACAATGCCTGTAATTAGAGATGAATTAAATATATGCAGTAGTGGAGATTTTAGCCAGGACTTTTGTTGATTTGCAAAGAATGAAATGCTGCTTCTAGTTCCTCCTCACTTAGCTCTTTTTTCTCTATTTCATTATCATGATATGACAAATACGATCTAAAGAATTTTGCACTGTGACCTATTTTCGACGCCAGGGTCGGCCCCACTTTAGTGAAAAAATTGTTAAATTCTTCAGCTATCAAAGATGGTTCTTCAATTTCATTTTCGTCATTTACAAGTTTTGAAGGAAAATTATTACTTCTAATTTTTATTTTACCAATCACTTCCTTGATGATATTCCATGTTTTTCTTGCATTATGTTTGTATTTATTAATTTGTTCATTGAAGTAAAAATTCTTAGCACGCTTTTTTATCAATTCAAAAAGTTTTTTATAATTTTTATACAGTGTTTCATTCCTGTAGGTTTTCTTTCTTAAATACTTTTCATATAGTTTTTGTTTTCTTCGGGAAGATTTTTGGAGGCCCCTAGTCATCCAGGAATTAAAGAATATTTTGGTTTTAATAAACTTAATTTCTTCTGGAAATGCCGCATCATAACTTTCTAAAAAAATTTTCAGAAAGCTATCATATGCGAAATTTGCATCCGTTGCTTTTACCACGTCGTCCCATTTTACCTTAGCCAATAAATACTTAAATAATGTTATTGTATTTTCATTTATTTTTCGCTTTTTTATTTTTACATGGCTTGACTGTTTCTCAAAGTTTGTATTGGACGTGATAAAGACGAGAATATGATCAGAGATGTCTGTTTTGATAATACCTGAATGTAGTTATTTGTCGCAAAATGAATTTGTTATGATGTGATCAATTACTGTTTTGTTTAGTTACCCGGGTTGGTTTATTTATGAGAGGAATATACCCACTTTGAAATATAAAGTTAAAGAAACACTGGATGTTTTTGTTTGTTTCGTAATCAAGTGTATTGAGGTTAAGATCCCCCACGAGGTATACTGCTTTGCTGGTGTTTTTATTGATCAATATAATAGGTTCAATTAACGTTTTAAAATTATCAATTGATCCTGCAGGTTGCCTGTATATTACGCTCACAATGATGTTCGTTGTTGTTTTGTTCAGTATTTCTACACTTAAGACTCACAATCGTTATTATTCACACATAGCTCGGTTCTTTTTTTATACAATAGAGAGTTATGAATAAACACACACACGCCACCACCCGCCTTGTTAGAGTTTCTAATTTGATGAATCACCGAGTAATTACACAATTGAAAATTTAAATTGTTTTTTATGTCTTCATCACGACACCAACTTTCAGTGAGACAAATTATTTTAAAACGGAAATTCTGAGTGTGGAGAAACTGTTCAAAACTCTCAAAATTCTTTTGCATGCTTCTAATGTTGAGATGTAGTATAGAAAAGGAATAATTTTTTGGCGTGTGCAAAAATATTGTCTGAATTTGGAGAATAATATTTTGTATTAGTGTTTTTGGACAATGTACAGTTATAAAAATTTAAGTCTGGGTCATTTTCATCGTTTAATAGTAAGGTTTCGTTGGTTTGGAATGGATGAAATTCCAAATTTTCAAAATTTGTTTCCGTCATTGTAGTAGAAAAGATAATTAAAAAGAAAATATAAATCGTGTAAATAAGAACGCGTTAAACAATGTTTTTCGATTTCTTAAACTCCCTAACAATAAGACGATCATAAAGAACGATAGCATATTTACCATTTTCTCTATGAATCTTCATTTCCTTGAAGAGATTCGCCCTAATCTGATTCGTCGAAGTGGAGTAATCCTCATTTACATATATTCCGGTGCCTTTTAGTTTCTTCGAGTTGTTTAAAATATTAACTTTATCCTTATAGTCCAACAGTTTAAGTACGATAGTACGCTTTTTCCCATTGCTTTTCTCTCCTGTGCGTTGTGCTCTCTCTACGTGCACATTCGACAATCCTAATTTGTGTTCAAATAAATTGACCACTTTCTTTTCAGTATCGTCCCAACTCTCCGACTCGCTTTCTTCCAACCCATCAATACGTAAACTGTTTCTTCTTTGTCTATCCTCTAAGTGTCGTAGTTTTTCCTCATAAATACTCAATTGTTCTTTACGATTCGTTGTCTGTTCAAGTAAGCCAGCTTCCATTTTTTTAAAACTTTCCTCATTCAAACTTTGTGTCACTGTCAGGCTTTCCTCTATATCTCTTTTGTCCTTTTTTCAATTGCTCCAAAAATATTATTTTTTAATGTCCTATTTTCTTCTTGGATAGCTTCATATGATGATGCAATTTCTTTCAGTTTTTTGTCTAATTCACCAATCTGTTCGTTTGTGATCTTCAGATTACTGCTAATTAACTGAACAATATCCTGCTGTTGCTTTTGAAACATTGTTGTAAAAATATCACGCACCATTTCCACAGAAATTATGTTCACTTGATTAGATTCCATATTTGTAAATATAAGTATTGAGTAAGTATTAAGTAAAAGAGTAAAATTTAAATAAAATATCAAAATTTAAATTCCCTCTTCCGCAGTAGTTAAAAACACGTCCGCTCTCGACAACAACAATCGCTTCGTTTGTCAAAAGTAGATGATCCTATATTTTCTTGATCGGCGTTTCAAGATCTATAAGATGGAGGCAACGGGTATATTTAGAAATAAATGACATAGAATAAAATTAATATCAACAGGTGTCTGGTTGTTAAATGCGAAAATACTTCTAAGATTTAAATTCCTTCTGTTTAATGTATTCCACAAATCTGTTGATACATTGTGTCTTGGAGAGACCACATGACATTAATGACGCTGTATGCCAACTCCTAGCCATCATACGATAGTTTTTCCAAACTAAACCAAGATAAAATTTGGTAAAAGTTGCTAAATCATGTAGAATGAGTCTTCCTTCAGGTGATAAGAAAACTGGGAAGTTAAGCTCCGAAAAAAAAATATTTTGATAGGTATTTTACTTCCATTTTATTGTCAAAATAACGTCGACAATATCTCCGTCAATTTTTTCGGTCCTATTTTATCTTTTTCGCCATGGTGTAGAGGAAATTGGATCTGGACATCGTACTCCATTGACAATGGAAGGACTGCACCTATGATCAGAAGCGTAGGCGCGTGGAATAACGTGACTTAGGTATATGGACCTTATAAAGCTACAACAGGCCATACTAAGCCCATGGAAGCTTGTGCATAATGTCTACCTTGGGCGCGTGAACCCACGTTATTTTTTATGTGTAGGGATTTTATAAGGCTGCAGCAAGCCGTAGTAAGTATTTGGTGGCTTGTACACGGAGTGGGTGAAGTTAATAGGGCCTCGAGACAAAATAACAACTTGGGTCAACGCAGTTTATTGAGACAAGGAGGACGAGACCAATGGCCATCCCCCTGACAGGGTGACACGAGGTTTATATGTAGGGCTTTTATAAGTCTACAACAGACCATATTACAGCTTTTGGACAATTGAGTGAGTTGAAGGTGTTCCAAAGGACTGACGCCCAGGGAAACGATTTGGGACGTCGTAGGGAATTGAGGCTGGAAGGACTAGACTAATGGCCACCAGCCTTAGCGCGCAAAACAATCCTATAAAGATGTTCCTTTGGATTTGCAAGGCATGATGTTTTTTATTGTCTGCCAAAACTTGCTTGGTTTATCTGAATTTTTTTCTAAAAGCTTTTTGTTGGAATTAAACTTAGCCATGTTCACAGCATTTGTGCACTTGTTTCGCAGTTTTTTGTACGCGGTCCAGTCACAGGCTTTATTGGTTTTCCAAGCGTAACGTAGTGCTTTGTCCCTGTCAGTCATTAATACACGGATATCAGTTGTCATCCAAGGGCATAAACGACCCTTTACACGTTTATCAATTACTAGTGCATGTTTGTTGAAAATGTTTGTAAGCTTATCTTTAAAAAACGACCATGCAGTGTTTACATTTGTACATAAGTATAACGGCTCCCAGTTTATATTACGCAACTCTTCGCACATTTTAACGTGGTCATAATTTAAATAGTTTCTGCATTTTATATTCTTAGGTTTAAATTTCTCAGAGTTTATTCTTCGTACGTAGCCAACCATATCATGATCTCCTATGCTAGTTAGTATGACGTCATGCGATGGAATGTTTGTTCGATGCGTTGTAAAAATGGTGTCAATTAACGTTCTAGAGTCGTTGGTAATTCTTGTTGCTTTTTTAACAATTTGTCCAAAACCAAAATAAACAAAAACGTCTTTAACTTCTTTATTATCATCTTTCTTAAGATAATTAACATTTGCGTCTCCAAGGATTGTAACTTCTATTAATTCACTAATTACTATATCAAGCATATCGTTTAATAGCGAGCTAAAGTTTGATGTTAGATATTTGGATCCAACCAGGGCTCTGTATAACGATCTACAAGAAAACTCTTTCCAATTTTCAAAAAAGTTTCAATCCAAAATACATTCAACTTTCTCGTTTTCTAGGTCTTCTCTACGTACCCACTTTACTCTTTCAGAAATATACATTCCGACGCCACCATAAGTACCCTTCTTTCTGTTGTGATTTATAAATGTGTACCCCGGCAGACGGTAAAGTTCACAATTTTCGTTGAATGTATCAGTGTTTATGTGTGTTTCTGATAATGTAAGAATATCAATCCCTTTAAAATCGCATAACAAAGTTTTTACTCCATCTATATTTACAATAAATCCTCTTACATTTTGGTGGAAAACTTTTAGACCTCTCTGACCAAGTAATTTCGATAGGTCCGGCAATCTTCCTTCGGGTCCAGATTGAGTTTCGATATATCCAGAAAGTAAAAGAATGATCACCAAAAAGCGATCGTTTGTTCGTAACTTTTTATGTTTACTTCTGTACTGTAAATTCCACATCGTTTAACATAATCTTGTGTTAGTGATATTCCTACATTATTGTAAACATCTGTGCTACAATGACTCCTAGTCATTTTGTTATTACTTAGCCAGGGGTCGACTTGCTAGCTAGCTTTTTAAGACTTTTAGCTGGTTATAAAATGGACCAAACATAGCTAGCTATATAAAGCTACCAAAAAAAACTAGCTACAAAGCTAGCATAAAATTAACTACTTAGCTGGGATAAAACTACCAATATTGCTAGCATAAAATTAGCTATTTTTGCTGGCATAAAATCAGCAAAATAGCTAGCTACCTAGCATAGAAAAATTCTTTCAGACAGATTTTCTAGCTATAGCTAGCTAGCTATACATATACTACACAGTGAGTGAGATAATTCTACTCTGTAGGAATGTCCCATCACATAGCTTGTTCTAGCTACAATCATCCACGAAATTTCTTGTCTCTGCTGGCAATTTTATTCCAAAAACCAAGAACTAAAAAGTTTAGAAAGTCAGCAAAAAAAGAACATAGCTAGCTAGATATTTGCAAATAGTACGTTCATAAAGGTATGTTACGTGTAATCGGTTACCCTGCTGAGCCACAAAAGGTCATTGTTAAACATGAGGGGGAATGGTGATCCATATTTTTGTGGACGATTGTAGCTATGTATATTGTACGCACATCCAGGAAATGTTTCCTCAAATCGAAGATAAAGTTGTTTGATCGATTACCATGAAGCACGTGGGAACTTTGTTTTTTATACGATTCATTATACGATTCAACCGAAAGGGGCATCTGAAATTTTTCGCTTGCGAACCTAGGGGACTCAGTCCCACGCTCTGCAACACTTTCTATACTAGTTGCGGAGAGAAGCGGAGCCCATTTCATTATTAAATAAGCCAAATATAAGGGACGGAGGAGAGTGTATAGGATTTTCGCCCCGACTATACATCAAAATCATTGAATTTTCGTGCCACTTTTTTTTGAACTGGGTTGCCCAGTACTTTAATCCGGTCATTCTCCTATATAATTACTAAATCAAGCGAGACAAGGTTTTTGTTTATTTAAAGATGACCTAGCGTAATTTGTACCGTTTCCAGTTCAGAGTTAGTCAGCCTACACTTTTTACCCACGTGATACATAAATCAGTTTTACTAATATCACATGACCTTTTCTCGGACACATACTGCCTCAAACTTAAACTTTCGTTAATCTAAGCTATATCGCAACCGAAGGAAGGGCTTGTTCAAAAAAACGAAGAATAGGTATGTTTAGCTGGCTAGTATATCACTCTTTTTTTACATGCAATAAACCCTTTCTTATTCTCAGTCACACGTAAAGCTAGTTAGTAAAAACTACCGACTGAGCTGGAATAATTGATTGCAAAGCAAAGATGGCGGATGTAGATGTGTTAGAAAAAATCGAAAAAAATTGTAAACAAAATGAAGACATTCTTGTCAAACTAAATAGCATTGAAAAAGCTAACAATGCTACAAATGCAAGGATGAACAATCTATTTAAGATGGTAACTGGTGTGAAAGCGGAGGTAGATGGAATTATCGAGTCTCAGGCACTCATAAATACAGAATTTGAAAAACAAAAAACGGATCTGCAAAACACGAAAAAGCAAGTACATACTCTTCTCAATTGCGACAAAAAGAACGCTCAAGAGGTCATTAACTTTACTAAGCAATTGACAGAGCAAAATCATGCATTAGCCAAGGCAAGAAGTAGTCTGAATGACCCTGAACAGTATGGTAGAAGGAATATGGTTGATGTGAGAGGAATACCGAGAATTGGAAAAGAAAATGCAGATCAAATCATTCTGGATCTTGCCGAGTTTATGAATGTAAGGATGGAGCTTGGTGACATAGAAATAAGTCACAGAACATCACAAGATGAAAATGCAGCGATAATTGTTAAGTTTGCGTCAAGAAGGATTAGAGATCAGTTTTGGGAAAACCGCAAAAACATGGAACGAAACCGCAGATGTTTTGGGTTTTGAAGGTTCAGAGAGTTATATATACATAAATGAAAGTCTAACAGCAACAAACGGCAGTGTCTTCAAAACAGCAAGAGATCGGCTGAAGAAAGAAAAGAAATTTGAATTTGTGTGGACTAAAAATGGTACAATTTATGCAAAAAAAAGACAAAAACAATGCTTCTAAAAAATATATCATACGCTCTGTTGATGATATTAACAAACTGTCTCAGCAATGTTAGTTTATTTGTTTTGTTTTGTTTTTACTCTATAATCAATGGCTAGTCTAGTATTTGAATCCTCTATTTGTCATGTCTGCAAAAAGATTGCCTTGAATGATGTTATTTTCTGTGAACTTTGTAAAACTTGGCTTCATGCAAAATGCCTCAAAATCACAAAGAGACAACTAAATACTCTTTCTAATACTGATGATCCCTTCTTTTGTGCTAACTGTATATCTTTACACATTCCATATTGCCAGGTCATTAACACTCAACTTGACCTCTTCAACTCCAATACATTCAACTTGACACTTATGGATCTTCCTCATTGCTTTGAATGTACCAAAGTTATCCATAACCACCATAAATCAATTAAATGTAAAATTGGTAAGCATTATTTACATCTTAATTGTGCAAAAGTAGTTAACATTAACCATATTAATCGTGCCCTATGGTCGTGCTGCAGCTGTCTTTTAATTTCCTTTTAATACATTAAACAATAATCAGTTTGAAGTTGAACTTAATGTTCATAATAATAGTAAATCTAGCCATGAGCTTAAAATAAAACTTCAAAAAAGGATTGAAAGTTTTAATAAAAATCTTCCACAACTAACAATAACTGATCCTTCATTCCCGGCTGACGATGACCCTGTACTTAATTTTAGTTACTATAACTTTACTCAATTCCACAGTCTATCAAAAACTCAAAAATATGTTGACACCTTGTCCATATTTCACACCAATATTAAGTCATATAACAGTAATTTTGAATAGGTATGAGTGAAACATGGGATTCCACAATCAAACCGTTACAAGCACAGGCATATGCAGGCTACCATCCACTTGAAAGAGTTTGTGGTTCCTCCCAAAATGCAGGTATTGGGATGTATATAAAAGAGACTCTTAATTATGTTAGAAGAGATGAAAAACTTAAATGGAAACCTCAAACAGAACAAACATTTCTTAAAATAAAGCAAGGTACTGGTATATTAAGTAAGCTTGGATATCTTCTTCCTTTTAAATGTCTTAAGTCACTATACTATTGCTTCATTCAATCCCATCTTCAATATTGCATTAGCTCATGGGGCTCACCTCGTACACCAGGTTTAGGTAAAATCAACACCGTTGTTAAAAAAAGTGTAAACAACTTAAATAAACGTAATGGTAAAAAAGATGACCGATTTATTCCACTAAATGCTCTTATTATTTACAAGTTAGAATGTTGCAAAATTGTACATAAGTTTGTAAACAATAGTTTGCCATTAAACTGTCTCTTTAAACTAGCATCTCAACACGGTCGCGTAACCAGAGTTCACCTATCACCTTCTATGGTCCTCAGAATTGGAATCATCTCTGTCTTTTAATACATAATTACTCCTCTTCTTCTTTCTCAATTGCTCTAAAACGAAAACTTAAAAACGCATAATTTTTTCTATCATATTCTATCATATTTGTCTCAGCAAAATAGCTAGCTACCTAGCATAGAAAAATTCTTTTAGACAGATTTTCTAGCTATAGCTAGCTAGCTTTACATATACTGCACAGTGTGTGAGATAATTCTACTTTTTGGGAAATGTCCCGTCACATAGCTTGTTTTAGCTACAATTGTGCACAAAATTTGTTGGTATAAAGTTTAGCAAAGTCATCAAAAGAACATATAGCTAGCTATTGTTACATCATTCCTTTTTTGAGTTCAATCAGAACAAATTTCAGAAAAATGAAAAAATTTTCTGTTTGGGAAATCTCATAATTTTTGAACCAAAAAATAATTTCCCGATAAAGAAATATTTTCCGTTTTTGTAACTTGACCCGAACTGTACACTGATGTCGGACACCATTCTTTTTTCGTTTAACCTTTTTTAGCATTTTCTAATTTATGCCCTGAACTTTTACACCAATGCGGGATATCAAGCTGAAGTACAGTAGCCTAATCACTTGCTTTTATTTTGAATTTTCTGTTCAGTTGGAAATTAGAATTTTTTATCCTATTGTCATGCAGGGTAACAACGGCTGTTTCCGTTGTTTTTATTTAAACAGAAGTTGCAGTAAAGTTTTTTTGAAAAATGTATTACGTCTATCCGATTTCACGATTTATTTTTGATCTTGCGCAAGAACTTTTCCAAGGAGTGTAAAAACAGGTTTTAAACTGTGTTTTTGTTTTTAAATGTTACAAAAACTTTTCCGCTAGATAAAATTGCTAAATGATTGTTTTAGCTGTGTAGGATAACAACAGGGTGTTTACTGTCTGTTTATTTGAAACGAAGTTAGGATAGTTTTTCGGAAAGGGGTATTATGTCGAAATGTATATGTGCGCCACAGTATATTTGTACTAATCACTCAGCCTAGTGTTAACGACAAGCTATTACCTGTGTTTCTATTTAACAGAAGTTGTGCTAAAGTTTTTTTGAAAGGGTTTGTTTACCTATACTAATGGCGCGCCACAGATTAAAGTACATATATATTTTAAGTTTCACCGGAAACATTTTTCATTTAAATTGTGTTTTTATTCCAGCTAAAGTTGAAGGGAATATATTTTCTGAATCTGAAAAATATAATTACACCCGAAACACCTTAAATGTTGTGTGTTTCACTCGATTTACGATATACTGCACACCTGTACTAAGGCGCTCCACCTGAATGTGTGGTACAGTTTACAATTTGTATTAACTGTTCCACCAAGCGTTTTACGCCAGGTAACACAGTTACTTGTGGCTTAACCAGCATCTCTCAAAAGGTTGTGCTGTAAATTCCTAAGTGTATATAATATTCACCTGTAAAGTTTTGTATATATATATATTTATGCCCTGCTGGTCTAATGGCTATGACACTCATGCAAATGAGAGATCCAGGTTCAAATCCTGGACAGGGCTAGGAAAAACATAATTATTTTGCACCTACAACAACCAGGTTTTCATAAGTATATCATATTAGCTATATTGAGTATGATAGGTAATCTTTGAGTCGTAGAGGGGGAGTTGCATACATTCATCACTTTAATTTATAGAGCCCAAAGATGCTTTGCTTTTGTAATAGATCTATCACTTTATGGTAAAAAGTTTTGCGTTGATAAACCTGGTAGGCACAAGAAACCAAAAAGGCGTTTTTTAATAAATTTTTTTGCCTTTGTCGTGGACTACTTTGATTTTTTCTATATCTTGACTTTTTAGTGTTGTTGTCTTGGAACCACTTTTTTTTGAGATATTGAATTTGAAATATTTGCACCTCAATATTTTCTATACTCCTGGACTAATATGATACTTATCTTAGATATATTGAGTATGCGCAATATTTGAGTTGTAGGGGGGAGATTTTCTATTAAAGTCAGGCACCCCTGCCTTGCCGTTCCATTGCCTTGCCAGCACTGACCGTGCCTTTGCCTACCCTTCCTATGCCTTTTCTGGTGCCTGCCTACTATGCCCTTGCCTGTGCCTCCCATGCCTGTGCCTCCCCCTGCCTTGCCTACACCTGCCTTCCTGATTCCTCTTCCTGTTTCCTTGCCTGCCTTTGCCGTGCCCTTTCCATGCCGTGCTTAATGCCTTTGCCTTGGCAATCTCTCCGCAACACTTTCTATACTAGTTGCAACAGGTTTTAAGCATGAAGAACAGGGATACTTAACAGGACCTGGGTTGAGGCAGATGTCCCCTGACAAGAGGATTAAAAAACAGAAATACTTGTGCCTGCTTGGCTTAAGTTTTGATAAAGCCATTTATTTTAATTAGAAAGTAAGCTGGCTTTCAGAAACTCTATTGCAAGCATCAAGTTAAGAAATAGAAAAGAAACTTCTATCTAGTCGACCAAATAAAATGTGAACTTGTTGAGTAAAAAATAAAAAAGCTGTAAGAGGTGTTTTAAAAACATGTCAATAGGGAAAAAAAGCAGAATTTATCAGTAATGGGTGGCTTTTTGGAAATGTTAAGGCCACAAAATGTAAAAAGCAAAAAAGACTTCTAAAGTATATAAATACTTTTTGAAGCCTTTTTCAGTGAGTCCACCATATACGAATTTAGTTTCAGTTAATTATTGTTTTAATAAATTTTGTGCAAAAAAATAATAAAAAAGCAACTTTGGGATTCGTACAGCAAAATCTTGGTCATCATATAAAAGCAGTAATGCAGACACAGTCAGGTTTACAAATCATTACCAATTTTAAAGTTTCCCCTAGCTACAAGTTCTACAATCCAGTACTTGCTAACCAACCAATTCATTAAGATACACATAACTGAATCGCTTAAATTTTGAATAAATAGCAGCCTAAACAACATGATTGTATATTTATACATTTGAAAAACAATCAAGGGCAATATGAAAGCACTTTGTCTGCAGCGTACACAGAGGAATGAAAACAAACTCGCCGCACATATCTGTGACGTAAAACGCTGAGCTCGCTTAACTCTGCAAGGTTATATATAAAACTTTGGTTCATTGAGATAAATCTCATTAAGTATTACACACAAAAAAATGTGTATTGGAGGGTCACGTGACGAGGCCTCCCCCAGGGCCATGTTCGTATCGCCGTTCCGGGGTCAGAAAAGATACAAGATGCCCTGGGGACGAGGTTGATACGCATGTTATATACACGTGCTGTGTTTGTTTTCATCAGGTACATTTAATTTTCAAATTGGCTGTAAAATAGAGATATACGGCACTCCTTCGTTCAGGTTTCTGTAAAATACACATACGTTCTTATATGGATATAATTTAGCATCGAACCTTTTGAAAACATACAAATTGTATACCTAGCCCATAACCTCGTGAACCAATAAGATTACATTATTCTGATGATCTTAAAAGTGAATGTTAACATCCTAGTAGCTACTAACGTATCATCCGCGGTACTAAGATATCATCCGCGGCACTAACGTATCATCCGCGTACTAAGATATCATTCTCGGTACTAAGATATCATCCTCATTACGAACGTATCATCCGCGGTACTTAGCGCAAAGATGGGAGGTTTTATTTTATTTGTCAAACCAATATATACGTGGCCTAACGGCTTTCGTACTTATATATATACTGGTCGGTGGCACAAAAATGGTGCGATTCAGTAGTAGCTCATGGCTCATGCAAATGTAGGGTATAAAGTACAATTGCCTCTATTAGCAGTCAAAACTAACAAACGCTGTACAGGAGCTTGGGTAATGTCATTATCCTGTGTATATACAAAGTACTTTTTAAAAAATTTGATAAGCCATTGCCTCGATCGTGGGTAGCATGAACACTAACCAAAACAATGTATAGAATCATTTTTGCGTATGTAGCTACTGAGTCTGTTCGAATTCCTACGAAAAATGTGTGTTATGAAACTTTTGCAAATGTCTACTTAAAATGACGTTATCGATTGGTAAGATTGTTCGTGTCATCAGTTGGCACCCCTGGGCACTTCACTTTACGTTGGCTTAACTGAATAAAAGTAAACGTTACGTATCAAGTCGTATGATATAGGATTATATCTTTTACAACTAGTCTATTTATATAAGAAATTATATTCCAGACTCAAAAGCAGAGAAATTTAATTAAGAAACGCAAATCAATATTATTCTATACCTTGCTAGAACTACTGTGGAGGAGAAAGTAATTAAGATTTACGCTTCCTACTTTTGTATGTCTGCTGAGCTAAACTGGCGTAGCGAAATCTACTTGCCATGCACATTTTAGAAACAGCTTCTTCCGTTGGTGTCAAGGAAAATTAAGTAGTAGACGAACTGATGATGGAGAGTTCCATCGTACAGTTTTGTAACATTCTAAGAAAAAAATCTAACAATGGCATTCTTGGAGAAAGATTTAATAATAATATCAATAACAATAACACTTGTTTAATAAATAACGAAGTTTCATTTTCAAGTGTTGATACAGCACTCCACTACTCAAGTGTGATTAGACGTAGTTTATCTAAAGAGCAAGACAGTATGGACATTACAACTGAATTCCTGTGTAGTAAAATGAAAGACAATGAATTCACAAAAAATAGAGATAATATCCCAGTTAAAGGTTTGTTTTTATTTTTGTTTCTCAGGATGTTTTTACCTCGCTTCGTGACCCTATTCTGGAATGTCAATACATTTCCCACAAAGCTCAAAATCTAAAGATTAATTTGACTGTTACAATAACACCACCAAAATAGGGATCCTGAAGTTGGACTGAGTTAAACCCATGCAAATTTGTCTATGCTGAGTCAAGCAGGTTTCAAAGAGCTTTTTAATCTACCATCACTAAATCCAGAGATAACAACAAACTATTAAAAGTGTTTCAAAAACCAGCGATCTGTTTGTTCTTGCATTAATCCATTTAGATACCTTGCATCTAATACACAATTCTCAACAAAAATAAATTCTCAACATTTGTCTGTCTGATTGACTAAGTAGGTGTCTAATTTGTAAACTTTATTGACTTTGTATTGTATTTAATATTACTAAAGCCATTGCATTGCACTTTTAAGGCCAAATAATTTGAAAATGGACAAAAATAACTGAGAAAGTAAGATCAGGTTGATGACGTCATGAAGAACCTTTACACCCCAATAACTCTGGAATTAAAATTAGGAACTACATTAAGAACGAAAATTTTCGGCGGAAAATGTTTCGGCGAAAAAACTTTCGGACAAAATTTTTTATTTCAGCGGAAAAGTTTTCGGACAAGAGTAATAATGTCAAAAATTGTATGGGTAAGTCTTTTGAACGAATTTTAACTAAATTCCAAAAGTAATGATTACGGGATATGACGTAAATTTAACTGATTAAGTTTATGTAAGTTGCTATGATCCACCCTCGTCCCCAGGGTTTTTTGACTTGTTGATATGAAAGATGACGTCGAAAAATACCCTGATATCGTTGACTGAATTTTGAAATATGATTGGCTTTTAAAATTTCGCATAATTATGATGATTTTTTTCCTTAGTCAGCCTTTTTCAGGTTAATAATAATGGTGCACGAAGCGGTGATAAATCTATGAAAAACTTTTGGTGCTACTTGTTAGATTTATTAAAGCATAACTGACTCAGTCTTGGTGCTGCGTTGGTACATTAGGAAGGAAAAGTAGACCGCTAAAATAATAAAAGAACAGCCCTGTCTTTTATCTCAAGTGTTTGTAGTAAGTTAGTATTAACAACCTTGTTTTAGCTAGCTAAGGTAGCTAAAAAAAGGTTGTTAATATGCTTAGCCCGTAGTAGGTGATAAAAAGCCTGCTGATATCTTCCCGTATTTTAACTTGGTACTTTGTTTACATTAAGCTATTAGCTAGCTCAACTTTTTCAATGTTTGCAATTTCCGATAGGATTAAAGACTTTACTTCTCCGTGAAATGCCATAGCAACATATTTGTTTGAAATCAGATGCACAAAAATAAATCCTTCAAATATGTATATTCCTGGAAGACCCAATGTGCAAAACTTTATCAAATATTTGCTTAAAGGGGATCTCCCACCTCAAAAAAACTTTGCTTATATCGAAAACATATCTGGTGTGGATAACGAATTCCATGATTATTAATTCCTTTCTAATCTGGTATCTCTAAAATAAGCCAAAACATTTCACTAAAATTTACCTCTTTTCATCGCATGGCTACGCTGCTTTAAAAATGCTGCATTCATAATGGCGTATTTGCTTACGTAATGCAAGTTATGGATTTCAGACGGAAAAATATGCCGAGCAAGCGGCAGAGAGGTAGACCCCCTGAGTACATCATAAAATATTCTTCAGCTTTAACAAACCATGCTAAAAGAATTAAAAATAAGCCATTTATTATAAAACATGTCTGTCGGTTTTCAGTTTGAACCTTGTCAAAAAAAATCGAGAGAAGAAAATGAGGATAGTGATTCAAACGAATCAAGCATTTTTCATGACAGCGGCGATGATTATGTTGATGAAGAATCTCAGCATAATCGGATCGAACAGCCGATTGATCAGTGGTGTTCTTGTGAGAAGTGTGAGAAGATGCCTCTAGAGTGTGATTGCAAATGTTGCAGGGAGTTAGAAATTTCTCAGAGGACAGAGTTGGAAGGTAATTGTAATATTATCAGCACTCTCGTTTCCAGGGATTTTTGCCTTTTTGATATAAGAGAAGCGGCGTGTATCAAAGAGGCAAAAATCCCTGGGAACAACGAGGATGATACTATTACGCAATTCATCCTGATGTAAAAAGGACTACAAGTTAGCAATTTATTCTGGATAAAAAATGTATCACTGAACATAAAAATTTCAAACACATCGTCCTTTTAAAAGACGTACTTTGGACAGATTTGGTTAGCATGCACGACAGAGAGAGTACCTTTCTAACAAACAAAGAACATGTATCCAATTTGTAAGTTACTAGTATGTAAATATTATTCAGATTTCATAACATGAATATTATTTTTCCTAAACACTTGTTTCTTTTATTGTAGAACATATCGGTATGCTGCTTATCGCCAGTTCACCTGGTGAGTACATGTTCGTACAGGGAGAAAAATACGGCGTGTTAGCCCATCTTGTGTTGTTTCAAGAATTAGACGAGAGTTCCCATCATGATAGTTACGTTGGCTGCAAGGAGGCTATTCTTATTGCTATTGTATTGCCATGGAGGATGATTTTGCGAAGCTTTCCTTAGTAACATGAACTGCTGAACAGATGTTTGGCTACATTGGGCGAAATAAACTATAAGAATATTTGCAATTTTGAACAAAATAATACAACATAAGTTTTTTTTTTTGCTCGATTTACCTTCGCTTGTGAACCTTTGCATTCAGTGGTAGCAACTTTTGTCTGCAGAGAGACACAGTTCCGCGAAAAGATATCGTCATCGTCGGCATACAGGAGTAAATTCTGTTCTTCATGGTCTGGTTCAGAATTTAAATCCTCGGCTTCTGCTGTCGCCATCGCATCCATAATAACCTAGAATGTACTTTTCATGAAAAAGAAAGCAAAAAAGCGAAGAAAAAGCAGCCAAATATATATATATATGTACAGACATTCCCCATACTTTCACCTTCTTTTTTTAAAATCTCAACGACGCTAACTCTTTTGCTATGTTCAGGCTTGTGTGCAAAGATCGTTGAAACAGCCCCTAAGACCATCTTATGGGGTGCTTTTCTGAAACCTGCAATACGAACGACTAATTCATACATTCGCAATATACACTGTGTCCAGTATCACTGCTTTCTTACCAGTCCCTCCAGTAATGAAAATAACTGTACTAATACAAAGAAAAAGAGTTGTATACTATGCTTACCTTTCATTAGTTGATTTCTTAAATCGATGGACTTATCAAAGCAGTTGGTTTGGAAGTGCTCCTCGCATAAATAAATAGTTTTTGGAAGATCAGTTCGTTTCATGTTTGCTATACAAGTAGCAGCGGTAGAATTATCACGCAGGATTTGGAAAAATGATAACACCGGATTCCTTTTGCTATGGTTTTGACAGCCTACGGCAGCGCAAGACGCACCCATTCTTAAAATTTCATATTTCTACAAAACTTTGCCACGTCTTTTACTTTTGAATTAATTTTTATTCCAAAAAAATAGGAAGCTGCGGCGCGCCCATAAACACATTTCCTTTATAAAAACAGGGGGTTGTTTAATTTCGCAAAAGCAGTCTGCTTCATAGCCGGCTCTACGTCATTTGTTTACATTTTTCTTGCATCCGCTGAACTAGACCGTTTTGGAGAGGAAGGCCGCCATTACTGTCGAAGGCAGCACGTTTGGTAAAGATAGTAAGAAAGAATGCAATATTTCTAAGCTATACTAATGAATTGTGCTAAATAATTATTGAATTCTTTAATAAGTCAGCATTATCTACGATATGAGAAAAAGTTTTTTTGAGGTGGGAGGTCCCCTTTAAATTAATGAATTTATTCAAGAAAAAATAATATAATAAAACTTGAAGAAGGGGGAATCCGGTGTCTCTGAGAATGCTATGAATTTCAATAGTACCTTAACCATACTCATGAAGAGGCAGGCGAAACCAACCCACTCCACCCACAAGCTCAAAAAGACGTTGTATGTTAAAAAATTAGGCCATCTGAAATAAAATTTCGCGAGTTTTTTACTGACAGAGTAGCTTTCCGCGATACAAGAAAATCAGAAACTTTGTTGCACTAATCAAGCATGGCACATATTTTTATTTAGACTCTATCTGACAATTTCAATCATGAGAATTGCTCATAATGTTGTTTACACATGTATCTTTGTCAAAATTGATATATTGTCAAAAATCGTTTATCGGTGTCCCTGAAAACGGCTAAATTCAGAAATATTTTTTGACTCAAATTTATCGAACTAACCTAAAAATATGTTATAGCAAGATTCAAGTCTTTATTTTGATTTTATATTTAGCAAAGAGTATGGTTTCGAGCAAGAAGTATTTTCTAAAGCCCGCTTCACTGGGCACCTTAACTGCCATTTTCCACTTTAAGAAAATTTTCCATGAAACGAAATGGACAGGAACAGAACAGAAGATTTTCTACTGGTAATTTCTCTTTCATAATCTTGCACATTTTTATACAGAAAGAAAACACACTTTGCCCAATTTTCACAAAATGAAATAACCTGATTGACTAAATAATTCTCTACTTGTCTTTTTCGTACACAACGCAAAGAAAAAGTTGAACTCGATTCTACTTTGCTCAGAACGGAATAGACAAAGACATTTTTTGTTCATGTCATGTAAACATTTTAAGTATACATACTCAGAAATTTTTTTGTTCCTGTCCATTCTATTCCACAGAAAATTTTCTTGAACTGAAAGCTTGTATCCCTCTGATTAAGGAGGTATTTTAAACAAGAGTAGAACTTGCTAAGTTTGCAAAAACTTAGTTCTCGTAAAAATTTAAAAGTATTTCCAATATTAGTTCTGGAAAAAATAATTCTCCAAAATATCCCTTATTGGTTCTGCTTTTTTACATAACAGGATGTGTAAGGGAAGGCTTTTCCTAAAAGTAGGAACCAGCAGTAACTAGCAGTATTTTAAAGTAACCACCAGAGAACAACCAGTATTTTGAAGTAGCCAACGGAGAACCAGCAGGTTTTTTTTGTGACCACAAGAGAACGACCAGTTAAATAAAAAAAACAGAATAAACGCAACTACCGCTTCGAATGTGAATCATTTTATAATGCATACAACAGTTCATGACCCATTTTTCTGAAATGTTTATGTCTGGTGTGACTTCAATGCCAATTTATCAGCATCTTTAACGAGAGTGTTTATACTGGTTTGGAGGAATTGTTTTTCCTTTGCACTTCTCCAATTTCAGTTGAAATAACCTTTCTTTTCTAGACTAGCTATCTAAGCCCTGCTTACAGCTGCCAAGCTAGGATTGTTTGTCCACCTGTACATAGCCTCATAACCCTATATCTCGATTAGACCTGTACATAGTTTTTACTCTTGTTATTTTTATCAAAGATGGCTGACTCAAGAACCTGAAAAGCTTTACTTGTTCACTCTCTTTACATCCACTCATATCTGCATATAACATGGTGTCAGAATATTGACTTTGTTACACAAGGACTTTCACTCGCAATATTTCACAATACTCACAGTATTTTAATAATAATGGATTGTCTCAAGGCTCCAAGGGCACTGAACTTGGACATTCAAAAAACCTTGCCGAACTCTGGAAATCATGAAAGCAGGCATTTCAAATCTTTCTCCAAGCCACCGAATCTGCTGATAAGCCAGATATTGTCAAATCATCAATCCTTCTTCACTGCATAGGTAAGCAATGCAAAGAAATTTACGATACCTTTGAATTCCATGAAGGAGATGAAATGAAATTGAACATTATTCTCCAGAAATTTGATGATCACTTCAAACTGAGAAAAAATGTTTATGATTTTTATGAGATTTCCATTCTTCACTCCTCGTCAGGATATCTTTGAGAAATTTGACGAATACTACACTAGATTATGTAAATTGAGCAAAGACTGTGTGAACTCAATCAATTCTTCAGGATTTTCTCATCAAAGACATGATCATTATCGGTTTAAGAGACAAAAAACTTAAAGAACGCCTACTCCGCGAAAACGACATCAAATTAGGAAAATTACTATCCAACTGCAGAGCTAGTAAGGTATCAAAGTTGCAAACTAAGTCTATTTTCACAACAAACCTGACTCAACTCCATCGTCATCAACTGCTAATTCTAATATCAATCAGATGATCCATCATCAAAAAGCAAATAAATCATGAAATGCACATTCTGTGCTGGAAGTCATCCTTGTGGTTCATGCCCAGCATACGGCAAAATATGCAATACCTGTGAAAGTAAAGGACACTTTCTAAATAATGTTGAAAATCTAATCAAAACTTATCTCAACGTAATAATAAACCAAAGAGATACTCACAACGTCCATCAAAACCAGTTGGCTCAGTTGAACAAGAATATCAATCTAATTCAGTTCAGACAATGAATTCTTCCTGAGATCAATCGAACTTGAACCAACCTGCGAAAGCGAACGACATATATCCTATATCCGATCCAACTGCATCAGACCACCCTGACTGTCTAATCCATCTCTCAACTAATAATACAATGGTTACGTATAAAATAGACACTGGTGCTCGTGCAAACGTTCTATCGATCTCTGTCTTTCAACGTCTCAGCAAAAAAGCCTTTGTATACATACCACAAATATTAAAAATATTTACGCCTGTGAAAAACATGTCAATTTTATATGTGCTCATGCAAGTTTTTTGATATCTTAAGAACTGCCCTAGATTTTTAATAGTGGGAAGATTCCTCTATGCTGCTTTTCAAAAAAATTCACAGGAAAAAAGAAAAAAAATTATTTATGTAGCATATTTTTAAGATTGTAGTAACTGTTTTACTAATGTGTTAGTATTTTTACTTGTATATGTATATTATAAATTCCGGAAAAACATTTCTAAAAATGGTCACCCAAAAACGTCCTTCCTCAAATCTTCAGAGTGTTGGTTTTGTAATTGAAATTTGCTTGTGCAAATTTAGGTTCTCTGAGTTAGTGTTCGTCCATAGGTGTAATACAATTTGAATATTTTTCGGTCCTAGTATTTATTTTTCGTTCTTGATAATAATTAATATTTTTAGTTCTTGATAATAATTAATATTTATCATTTGCTAATATTTATTTATTTTTCGTTATTGATAATAATTAATGTTTTTTGTTCCCAATATATTAATAATTTATGTACATTTTTTAGCCTGAATTAACAAGGCAATAAAAACTCCAATGATATATCTGATGTTTTCTTCTGCGTAATGAACGCGCAACGGGAACTATTATTACTCATTGAAACCCTGTAGGGACTCATTGATTGGGTGCCTGCGGGGAGTACATAAAAAGAGTCATAGGAAAATTGACTCCTTTAAAGGAATCATTTTGAATAAGTCGAAATGAGTAACAAGAAGGAGTCATTAATCATGACAACTTAAAAGGAGTCATTTGAGCACTTATTTTGACTCCTTTAATGTACTCTTAATGACTCCCTAAAGGAGGTCCCCATAGGCACCGTAAAAAGAAACCTTTTTAAGTTTCATTTGATTCTTCTAAATTTATCAGTGTTGGCTCAGAAGAGGATGTTAGCTTGGAAGAATCTGTTACATTTTGGTTACCGGTAACAAAAGGGAAAACAGAAGAATTAACAGGTTCTCTTTCAGTGTGTTTTTTACTTTTTTATGGCTTCGCCCATATTTGTGACGCAAATATCTTTCGAGCAGTATTTACATCTTTCAAAGCCTTCATTTTTTTTGGAAAGTCAGCTCTTGTAATTCGGATCTTTTAGCCAGTCGTCTAAAAATTTTGATTTTCTTGGCATTACTATATCATTAGTAATCTCTTTTAGTCTAATTCTAAACAGAAATAAAAAAGAAACTATAAGAAACTTGATTGTTAGGTAAGGTCAAGTGAAATATAACATAGATATACCATGGTAGATAAATACTAAAACAATGATAAAACTGGAAATCAAGCAAGAAAGCCTAAAAAAAGAATTTGATGATCCCTGAAAATTAAATATGCAGCCTTCAAACTAAATTCCAGGATATTCCAGGACAATCTCTAAAAAAGAAGGAAAGTCCAGGACATTCCAGGACAAAAACTAAATTCTAGGACATTCCAGGACAGTGGTCACCATGATTAACGTATGACGCGTTTGCATAATCTGGCCATATATTGGCCAAAAATCACTCAATGATACCAAGGTATTTTTCGTCGTCTTCTCTTATATAAAAAAGACAACAAATCTCTGGGAACGAGGGTGGCTATGATCATGCGATGTGAAAATAACGGAAATAATAAGTTCTAAAACTGCAGTGTTTATTGCTTTTCTGAATACCCTATATAATTTCTATGCACTGGTCCTGTTTTAAAAAAATTAGGAAAACCAAAATTTTCGGACGGAAAAACTTTCGGCAGACACAAATTTCGGACGGAAAAATTTTCGGATAACAAAAAGTCAAAACGTTTTTCCGTCCGAAAATTTTCGTTCTTAATGTATGTGCCAGTACTCCTACATATTATTGATAAATGCTTTATTAATAGGATGGTTGTTGTTTAAAAAAGCCCTAGATGAAGGTTGCAATGAAACCTATGTCATAATAAATAAAGTATTTTTGGCCATGGAATTAAAGCTCGTGCCCATTATATCCAAACTTGATCTTTGCCTTTCTATGAAAAAAAAACAAATTAACTGACCACCATAGCAGAAAGAGGATAAACGCTAGACACGGAATGTATATGTAGCTTAAAAAAGGCCCCACAGCCATTATTGACTGCTGCATATGTCAAATAGCCTGGACCCCGGATGTAGCCCTACAGGATAACTGTCAAGATCCGGCCGCACCCTTTTGGTTGGTCGAAATATGTTTTCTCAAACATTAGTCAAGTGGTTAACGTAGTATATAAAGACAGGCAAATAAAATAGTCCATTCGTTAAACCGTAGTCTCTGGGCCTATTGTGTAAAAATCAATAATACAACAACTTAAAAGTTGTTATGGGGTGCTTTTAGATCAATGTAACGAATTGGAAAAAAAATTTTTGGGTTAAGGTGGTTCCAGCCTAAATAAACTCAATTTTTTGAAAATTTTGAAAAGATCATTTCTTGGTCAAAAAAGTATCGTAAAATCGTTTTTTTGGCTTCAGAAATGTCATAAAATAAGCAGAAAATGCTGTAAAAGTTAGATTCTGGTTATGTGAAATTCTGTGAAATTCTGTAACAAATTTTGACCCCGTGACACCCACAAAAATGCTTTAAAACCAAGTGTTTATAGGATATCCACTTTGTTCTCACACAGATGTCTACTTTGCTGTACGCTTTTACGGGAAATACTAAAATCTAGATTTGAAAGCCGTAAAACAGTTTTTTTCGACTCAGAAGAGGGAAAAAGAAACGTGTTAGAGATAGATAGATAGATAGATAGATGTGCATATTTTACATGGCTAGCCTCACAAATATCGAGGGATATACCCTGTCTATTTTTTCCAGGAGGGGCCATGGCTTAGATGGAGAGTCCTAGAGTATTTAAAGCTCATTTTGAGCTACGCAGACCCAATTAGAGCCCGCGCTCTACTAGACAACTCCCTGCAACATCCAACGGCCCACACAGTGTGCCATCTTCCCAATTTCCCTCACATGGCTTGGGTTAACCCGGGGCTATGGTAACATTCACTCGCCCGTGTTGAATCGCCGTCAAGAGGAATCGAACCCCGGTCTCCCGCACAGAGTACGAGAGCTATAACCACTAATCTACGGTGCATGGGAATCAGCATGAAACTGCAGATAAAAAGACGAAAGATAGTATGTTTGAGAAACAAAAAGTGTCTTTGGATGCTAATAACAAGAATAACGTTGCTGAACAGCATAGCTGTTGCAGCCAGAGCAGGCACAACTACACACTACAACATCCGCAAATCAGAATGTTGATTCAATTGGAACACCAACTTTATCTTCTTCAGCAAAGAAATTGAAAGAAACTATTCATAGCATTAATGCCTATTATGATGAAGTTTTTTTGGACAGCTCAATTTTGAAGGAATTGATACATCTTATTGGCAACTGTATAGAATTTTTTGCCGATAAAGTTAACATTGAACATTGTTAACAACATGAACTTTATTCATCACAAAAGAAACCTAAAACTGTTCAATCAAAAGGTGTACATGCCTTTGATGTCAACGTACAAACCATTGTTGCATTCCGGGAAATTGGTAAAGGACATTCAGCAATGAAATCATTTTGTCGTATAATGAACATGCGCCCACCAGTGTGTTATAGTACGTATCAAAAAACTGTCTCAAATATGCATGAAGCATATGGATTTAGTGCAATACAATTAATGAAGAAGGCCGCAAAGAAAGCTCCAGCATCTGGAGAACAGCCGCAAGATGAAAATGTGAAGCATGCCCAGGCAAGTTTTGACAGTACATGGCAACGTCGAGGATTCGCTTCACTTCATGGAGTTGTTAGCTACAGCCATTTCTGGAGGCAAATGTGTAGACATAGCTTGTCTCTCAAAGCAATGTAGATCTTGTAAACATTGGCAAAAAAGAAAAGGAACCGAATAATGCATTAAATGGAAAAATAATCATAATTGTCCAATAAATCATGAAGGTAGCGCAGGGGTGATAGAAGCTGTTGGTGTTGAGCCCCCAAAATTAGCCAGGAAGAAGTTGAGTGCGAAGAAGAAGGGATATGCAGACATAGCCCATGAAAAAGAGGGTGACGTTTATGTTTCTGGAGGATTTTCTTGGGATTTTTCTTAGTGTTTACTTTGAATATACTTTGGGATATTTTTAATTATGTTTTTACAGCGCGTTTTCTTAAAATGCGTTTTTTCGGTACTTCACATGCTATATTTTCAGAACTATAAATACTATTAACTTCAAATTTTCAGGGTTGTTTCATCAGCTAAAAAGACATCCCCTATACATCAAATTGATATATAATACATCACAGTTTCCGTTTACGGACTCATTGAGATTGGATATTTCGCTACAAAAATTTACCTAGACTTGTAACTTTAATTGAAACCTAAATATACCTTGCATTCATTTAATTTGAGGTATAGGGGATAGATTTACATCTCTTCTGTCTCAATACAAAGTTTGATCATGATTGAATAAGTGGTTGCAGAGTTATAACTCATGAACTTTCTTCTTCAAAATTCAATAATATGCTCTTAATTATGTGCATAATTAATTTTTTGGATTTTTTTTTAATTGTCAGATTGTAAATTAGTTACTCCTTCTATTTCATCATAAAAAATATTAAGAATAAGGATATTTCATAATTTTGTGTCATTTAGGCTGGAACCACCTTAACTATACTTTCTCAGTTCCTGAATTTAGCCACTTTAAAGAAGGCCAATAAGACTTTTTCATAATAATAACATACTTTAACATAATATTAAGAAATAGATACGATCTTTCTATCACAATGCTGTGGTCAAACGCTGTAAATATGGTAAAAAAAATTCAGAACAAGTGAGCTTGTCATTGTGTTAGACAAAATAATAATTGAGCTCCACTGATCTCGCGACCCGGTGTAATAGGGTTAATGCCTTACATAACTTATTCTAGGAAGTTAACGAGACATAAATTAATGGTCATGAAAGTAACATGAATAAAGTTACCGCGAATGCCAATAAGTACTCATAAAAAAGAATTTAATTAACGCGATTTAGTTCAAGTGGCTTACAAAAAGAAATAAAATAACCCGAATCAAGAAATATCTTTATCTTTATTTTGGAAATGGGTTCATTAACAACCAGTTTCTCTAGTTTTTTTAACAATAGTTAAGTTAAACTAAATCTTACACCTAGAATCTTCTCGAACCAATTCTCCACTGTAAATCATAGGTATGAGACCAGGCTTTCAAAATATGGTTTTAAATTTTTTCACACATTATCGTGGTCGTCATATATGGAACCGCATAAATATCCGTAAAGATACCTTATTTACAATGACTAAAACTGTTGACTCCTTTAAAAATCAGTTCAAATCAAAAAATTTCTTTTAAATCAAGGCATCAAAGACCTCTGCTAATTCAAAATAGTGTTATTTAGCTTCTTTTTCTACTTTACCCTTTTTGTTAATATAGACCATAGATTGTAAATAAATGTTGCTCGCTTTAAGGGACTCGATCATGAAACAAAATGTGTCTTCTGCTTGCCCCTGCCACATTGTTAACACTTATATGAATACATTTTTTGTATATACTGTTGTTGGCGAATACATGCTACTACTACTACTAATACTACTTTAAAATATCAGCCTGTCTTAACCCTATTTCGGTCCAGGGTTTAAATATGCCACTCTCTGCTTAAAACTTAATTACTTCAGTTCTAGAGCGAATTTTTACATTATGTTTGAAGTTTCTGAAAGCTAAATAAAAGTTATTTAACATATTTTCTGGTTTTTACATAGCTCGCATAAAAAGTTGCTTAAAATTGCCCGAAAATCCGATTTTTGGGTCAAATTCGGAAAAAAAAAGCGAAATCGGATTAGTCTTGTGTCCAAATTATGCGAAATAATTATTCTTTTTGAAACAAAGTTGTGTTGTAGATTTCAAGTTCTAAGGATAATCTTAACAAGAGTTATTACATTTTCCCCATTATAAGGATTCCATAGAGATTTTTAGTGGTAGTTTCGAGTAATGACCAATATCACAATCTCTGAAAGGTATGGGACCTACAAATTTAGCATGCAGGTGTCTAGTAGATAAATATTGAAACTCGTTAAGTATCATAGCCATGCAACATAGCAATAAGGACTTGGGGGCGCGGGGGAATCCCCCTGGACCGAATAAGGTTAATCACATTATCTGAGTGAACCATATCGGAATATTACTATTTTTTGCGTCATACAAACAAGGAAAATGAAGTATGCGTCACACAGTTTTGTATTGCAATTGCTTAAAAATATATTTTCAAACTTTAATCACAGGTTTTCAATTAACTTGTATCTTTTAAACGTACTGGATATTTACGTTACACTTTAATTAGCGCATTTGATTACCGTGAATTTTCAAAATGGGCATTAACTGTTACTGAAGTTGTCTTTGAGGCGGCAGGCAAGCTTTTTCTATTTAGCTGTGGAACACACACTTTCTAGTTCCGGCTAAAAGCTCGCGCAACATCCTGATCTTCCGGGATTTGATTGAAGATACACATGTCTCGGACGTGGTTAGTAAAATTACCAGTTAATCTGTCTTTTCTAAATTTGCATATAGCTCAGATTTGGAAAAGATTTCTTTTTGACCTTTATGGCTTTGGTTTTTTTTCTATTTGACGTTTTTTGCAAATTTTAGATACAATACTCTGCTTAACAGAGATTCCTTTCGTACATCATAATTTATTGTGCTAGCTACACAGCAACAGAATTATCCTAGTGGTATTAAAGAATTTCAATGTTTACGTTTTGACTGGATACCCACGCCTATGAATAAAAATTTGAAAAATCAACAGGAGATGAAATGATGCAGATTATATAGTCAGAAAGTTAAGTTATGGTTAAAACCAAGGCTAGTAGCATCTTTTGACTGATGTATGTTGTAAATCAAACTACATGGAAAAGCTAGATTTTAATTTCAAGATCAAGAGATGCCTCCAATCGAAAATAAAGTTTCTAATGGGCTGGTATACGGCTGTATTTTTGTATCGATCACTTGATCCGCCATTGTTTAACATTAGTGTTGCAACCGTTATAGAAAAATAGATTAAGTGAAATAAAATATGTCATCTGTTTGCTAAAACAGTTCAGTATATACTTAAATTTTCTTAATTATTTTGATGCTTCAGCACCTAGTTTTTTATAAACGGGTTTCTTATTAAAAAAAAGATGTAACAGACCACTGTAAGAGATTAACTGGATGTGCAACAGCACATCTGTGCTAAGCACTCCACACTGGTTGTGCGACATGGTTTAATTGGATTAAGTGGTCAACCTAACATACAATACTAACCTTTTGTTGCTTTAACAATTTTTTTATCTTCCATGTTTTAAAGTGTTTCCTCGATGCTGTATATACTTGTGTATGTGTGTGTCTGTCTGTCTGTCTGTTACAGGCAAAGTGGCAAAGTTTATGACGTCATCAAAAAACCTTTGAACCACAATATTTTCGTAACTGTTTGTCATAAGTACATGATCCTATACATTTTCTTAATCAGTGTTTCAAGATCTTTACGATGAATGCAACAGGTATACAAATTTCTAAAAACAATTTTTCGTGTTTGGCGGTTCTTTACTAAACCCTTATATCACCTTAAGCGTTCGTCGAAAACATACCTAGCCGGCACAAAGAGCTCTAAAAGACGTCTTTTAGGCAACTTTCGCATTTCTAAAAGACGTCTTTCTTAAGGCCGGTTTCCATACAGCTACATTTTGCGCCCAGTCGTTAAATGCGCCGCGACTTTCATCACATACACCGAACCATTTCCATTTAGCGATTTTTTGCTCACGTGTTTTTTGCAAAACATGGCTGATGTAAACAGACGATATTTGTTGCTGCAAAATTTGAGAGTAGTCCTAGCAATATTTTTATGGCGTAGAAATAAACAACGTTGTAAAATACGTAAGAAAAACATGTGGATGAGAGGACTTTCCATAGAAAGAAGAATCAAAGGACTATACAACGTTTTGCTTATGGATTTAATGTCGTCAGATCACGAGTAGTCTTTTTAAGTTTGTTTACAATGTTGTTTCTTTGTGCCTCCACAGACTCATTAAGGTTATTTTGTTTTTCATCTACTTTACTTGATTGATACATATATTCTGATTCTCTACATTCATTTGGCTTTGACAAAAATTTAACACAGAAACGAGATGTTGCTAGCCATATTGAAATGATTTAATTAAAAATTCTTTCGTAATTCATGTAGATTGCTACCTTTTGATTGCCTGTTAAGCTGAAGCGCAAAATGTAGCTCGCAAAAAGTAGAGCCTGTTCAACTTTTTTTTAAATCGCCCCAGCGCATGCAAAAGCGCGACGTCAGCGGCATTATTCTGATAATGCGCATGCGTAGATCAAAAGTCACGGCGCTTTTTAAGACTGGGCGCAAAATGCAGTTGTATGGAAACCGGCCTTCAGCGCTAACTGTCCGTCTATAATACATAATCTTTTTAGGCGTCTAAAAAGGTCTTTTCAAATATGCATTTCAAAAGATCTCTTTTAGACAACTTTTAAAAGACACCTCTCCAAAGATGTGTTTTAGGCGTTTTTACGAAATTCTTTTACGACGCGTCTTTTTAAAGACGTCTTTTAGACCTATCACAGATGAAGAACCGACTAAAATGCATCTTTAATGCCACTTTTTAAATGCATCTTTAGAAAGACATCTTTTATCTATCTATAAGACGTCTTTCTTGGGTTTTTTTTTTGTGTGTGTGTGTGTGTGTGTTTTTATTTAACTTTTCAGAAAAAATAGGCATTTGATAAAATAAATTTAAGACGTGTAAGTACGTTAACATTGAAACGCACATTTGTTAATAAATTGCAGAAATAAGTATATCAAAGACAATAATTATTTTGCGATGAAACAACGACTGTGGATAATAAATCACTGCATTAAAATTCCTACATATCCATTATCTAAACAACTGTAAATATCTTACTAACACAAGGACTTCATTTAATAGATTTCGCATAAATCTATATATACACAAAAATGAATGCTTTTCATTACAGCATGTAGTCGGTCAAACATGTCGTGAGTCAGCATGCTTTCTCGAAAAGAAAAAGAATATGCCCTTATTGCTGATTAAAAAAAGTCTTATTTGCTTTCATTTGGTTCGGAAAACCCTCCTATCATAATGAAATATGTCTAAATAGCTAGCTACTAGGGGCAAGTGATTTTACAAAATTCAAGTATAATTTTATCCAATCGAAAAAAATATTTTGTACCTAAATTGCTTCTGGTTGGTTAGGGAATTTACCAAGCAAGTTCGACAAAGTGCCTAAGCTTTCAGCTAAAAAATATGAAAGTTACCGAAATGGTTAATTAAAACCCTTGTAAAACTAAAGAAAAAAGGGGTAGCTACCTACGTCCAGTTGGCTAACTATTAACACAACTAAAAACTTTGCTTTTCTGGTAGCCAGATAGCTTTACCTATTCTATAGCTTAGCTAGCTTCTTGGTGACTAGACAAAGACATGTGCAGATCAGCTAAAAAACACCAGCCCGCTAATCGAACTACAATAATTCTTACCTTATATTAAGTATACTATAATATAAACTACTCTGGAGTTCCCACCAGCAAGCCAACCCTAGAAGAAATTCCCCACAGGCACAGCCAAAGGACGATCTCCGTACAACCAGAATTCAAAATGCTTTTGGTCAAAGTCCGAAGCTTTGGCCAAGAAATGTAGAATACTAGAAGATCGTGAAGATCAGATTTTTTACAATTTGTACTCTTATTAGTCGTAAACGAAACGAAGCTTTCCTATTGGCTTCTCAGATAATAACAATGACAGGGTACGCGCAAATATTTTAGCCTAAAGCCTAAATATGACAACCCCGTGCATCCAGCCTAGCTGCGTTGTCTCTCTCTGTATCCCTCAAAGCGATTTTATTCCGCCTCGCGTAGCGGTCGGCGGAAATCAAAAATGACGGGTTAAGCGGTCAATACAATAAACCATATTTACTATCAGCATACAGGTACGTTAGTTACACATCTAATGGGGAAGCCCCTTTGGAAATTCCATTTTCAAAAAACAACACCCATATAACTTTAGGTGAAATAAAATAATAAACAGTCTGTCGTTTACCATGCCAGTTATTTACCTTTCTTGGTTAAGCGCACAAGGGTAAATGTATATACTGTATCACAAAAAGGCTCTATTTAAGCTAGCATTGTAACTTAAATTTAGAGCCTAACTATTAAAAAAATTAGCTTTTAGTGCTTGTTTGCAGAGGAAAAATCGAACAGGCTGCTGGCAAAATTACAGAAACTTTTTGTTTAATCACTGAGCAGCAAGATCAATAATAATATGCGTATGTTTTTTAAACTGGTAGCCAAGGACACGCATGAGGAAAAACCTGAGAATATCTGCGATGGACAATCAGTGGTTTTTTCATAGGCTAAAAACTAGTGAATTTCCTTAGGTTTATTCAGGCATGCTGCTTAACATCCCATAAAAAGCCCTTTCCGACATGGTCTGCAGAAAACTTAAGCATAACTTAACCAGTCAGGGAGAATTGATAATTAACCTGTACAGGCTAGTTAGCCAATACAGGATAACTATACGGTATATACAGTATATACAGTAGAATTACACCCTTATATGGCTAATTATACAGCGGAGATCTTATTTGCTTAAATTTCCACACTTCGACATCGATCTTCACATAGCCATCTACCTAGTTCCATAGCATGTTCAGCTTCAATAAAAAAAAGGAAAAAAAAGAACTCACTGCAGAAGAATTCATTCATTTTCAAACCAATAATGGCCAATTAGCCTTACATATAAATACCGATTTGCTGTCACCGCATGGCCCCAGAATCCTTATAACAAATATGTCGGCTGTTACCGTATAATTTTCTGTATAGCATATAATTAGCTAAGTCAATATATGAAGGCTTTTGAAACGACAACTGAGTTTATGGAAAAACATTGAAAAGACAATAAAGCATTAAAAAGGCGTGAAGAACACGGGAACAGCATAAACTACAGTAAAAAAAACATTTAAGCAAAAAAGGATCTCTACCTTATAATTAGCCGTACTTGTACGTACCGTATAATAATCCTTTAGCGCCTAACTATTCTGTTACAGGCTAATTATCAGTTTTCCCTGGCTTTCGCCTACATAGTCCTATTTTATCGCCTGCCGATTTTTCACATTTTATACACAGGCGTGGCAATTCCATCAAAACACAAACAATGAAACTCGGCTATATCACTATATCACTAGGATAAAATATTTTATTCTGTTGCTGTGTAGCTAACAGAATAAATTATGGTGTATGGAAAGGAAATTTGTTAAGCGAAGTATCGTAGCAAAAATTTGCGGGATTATTATTACAAAATCTATGCACCCTTGACACTTTCTTATTTTAGCTAGCCTCAGGTTGGTAAATATAACACAAGAAAGAGTAATAAAGATGGCTAGCATAAAATGCACTTATACCAAAAAACTAAATAGAAAACTTGGGAGAAAAGCACAAAATAGCTAGCACACTGACTACGTTAGCTGGCCTGGTATCTATACGTCAGTTATAGCCAAATTAATAAAAATGATTTTCTAAAATTTGCATATACTGTGAAACCTCTCTGTAGCGGACACCATCGGGACCTCAAAAAAGTGTCCACAATAGAGAGGTGTCCGCTACATAGACGTTCTTCCTAAAATTAGCTCAAATTTCTTCAAAAACCATCCCGGGGCTATTAGGGCGTATTGAAATCGACCGTAAGGTGCATCAAGAGACTGGTTTTTGGGAGAAGAAAGACAGTGAAAACAATATATTGAAGTTATGCTACCTTTTTTTCAAAACTAAAACAAGCTCAAGTCTTGACAAAAAACATTGCCTGAAAAAGCCATAAACTGGCTGAAACATAACATACGAAAGATTGAAGAATTATTAAATAATAATGTAAAACATTGTCTTAAGTAAAAATAAACAAATTCTTTACAAAAATTTGTTTTGTATGACCCATTCTTAAGCCTGTCCGCTGTAGAGAGGTCAGTTCCAGGGGGTAATGTCAATCGGGACCTTAAAATGATGTCCGTTATATAGAGGTGTTCGCTATAAAGGATGTCCGCTATTAGGAGGTTTCACTGTATATTATATTTATTAGCATATAGCTAAAGGTATAGAGAAAATACAAGTATTTACAACGCAAAAAGATCAAAAAGTGATGTTTTCTAAACCCAGGCTACGCAACTAAATGACAGATTAACCGCCAATTTCACTAACCGCGTCCGAGACACGCTTATCTATACTTAAATCCCAGAAGATCAGAATTTTGTGCGAGCTTTTAGCCGAAAGAGAAATCTGTATGTTCCACAGCTAATTACACAGTATCGGTTACAGAAAACTTCAATACTTATCCCTATATTTGTAACCCCTTGCAAAATTTAACGGAAATTCACCCGCCGGAACTAGAAATTAACAACAAGTTGTTAAAAATTCTCGCAAGTTGCAAGCAAAATTTGTTTATCTAAGAACCAGAGACGGGAATGTTTGCGGCGATATAGGTCTCAAAGTTGTTGGACTACCCATTCTCCTTCTGTAGTTGGGACGAGACAAAATATAGGATGATTTGTCACTCAGTTTTGCGAAAACAGCGTCTTAATTCTGTAGAGTAATGTTTATTTTGCGGGAACGAAATTGTGCGGAATATAATTTTGACAGCCGTATCACATTCCAAAAAAAGAAAACTATGCCAATGGAATCAAACACAATATTTCATCTAACAACAAATTTGGAACAACTGATTAGACAATTTAAATTACCTGTTCTAGCATATTTATAGGGGCTTCTAGGAAACATGAAAAGACTACGTGCTTTTACTGTAAGAAAAACTGTATAAGGACACAACCGTAATATTTTGCCGAAAAGTAGGAACAAAATTTGTTTAAACCTGAATCTGTGTTTCTTTACAAAATAAGAACAATCCCGAATTCTCTTGCAATTCTCTTTCAAGCTACCAATATTTTCTCAGCTACCACGGCAAAATAATATTCATATTGGACATTTAAACAGAATTGTTTGAAGTTCCATAAATAAGAACAGAATAGGACTGAATCCAAAAGTTTTGTAGTATTGAAACAACGTAAGAACAAATCAGGCCAAAACGGGTGCGGAAAATAATAAAAAAAAATAAAATCTGAACTTCAGGAAATTTTAAGTTTTAAGTTTCGTCTCGGGAAGATAAATAAGTGCGGTGGATTTGGTAGGTTCCGGGTTGTAATAACGCTGCAACGACTTCCGAACATTCCTTGAAATATTCTAAGAGTCACAAAACGTTCTAAGGGGCTTAATCGGGCCGGCTCGCCTTATGTGATCAGCCCCTAAATCTAAATTTTAAAAATAATATCGACAACTTTGTATACAGTTCAATTTTTTTTATTACCTGTACGTAGTTAGATTACATTACATGTAAACTTCCAGCTATCTGAGATGTAGCTAGATGACCTAAAATAGGTAAAAAAAACCCATAAGATAGAAAGAAAACTACAAAAATTATTTCAACGGTTAATTTAAAACATAATACCCCAATGTGTTTGGCGTGGTAGTTTTATTCCACAAACCATATAATTAAATTATGTGCTTTTCTTTGCCGCTGACCATTTTTGCAGATGGAAACCATCCTACAATTCTATTAGTGAGAATTGCTAAAATGTAAATAACTTAAAAACAAGGCTCCCTGCAAGGTTCTTACAGCAAATCTTATAGTTACCTATGTTCTCTTGTCAATCACCAGGTAACATGGAAACGAGGCTAGCTATTTTTCAAATGTAAATAACTTGGAAAGGAGGCTCTCCTCAGGCAAGATCTATATAGGTGAAATTTTCTCGTTATGAAGTTGTCTTTATAATGATCATAACATAGAAACGAGGTTATGGCTGTGTAAGAGTTTTACTACGCCACACCTCGTACAGTGAAACCTTTATAACTATGAAAAATTGGCTTCATTTATACATAATGTGGCAACCATCTTATAGGAATCGAACCGTACAACTCGTTTACCTTACCGGACAAAACAAAGTCGGACAAAATTTTAGTCACCTTTAAAACATTTAGTCACTTTTGTCAGAGTAATAATTTTGAATGATCATTTTCGTATAGTGATATATCTGGGACTTATGCTAACCACATAGAATTTAAATCACTATTGCTAGCCAAAAAAGATTTCTCTGGTCTGGGAACTATCAGTTCTAACTTGCTAGTATTTAGACCACATTCAAGTGATGTAAGCTCTGAACTCAACTGCTTTCATATCAGGCAATAAAAATATGCACTGAGAATTAATTACCAAACATTTCACACACTTTACGCTTTACGAACTTGGTATGGAGGTAGAAAACATTGATCAGCAATACAGCGTTAGAAAACCAGATCAGTATTACCAGTTGCCTAGTTAACTAAGTTTTCTTCTTCGAGTTGACAAAATGAATTTGTAGAATACTAATGTTTGTTAGGGTGAGTGAAACCTCTCTCTGGAATATTCGGGATGAAAAGGGCTTTCCCCGATAATAATCACGTGAGCAAAGAACAATAGAATTAGCCAATCAAAAAGCGCGGCCAGATTTTGGCCGCAGAAAAATCGTTTGAGACCCAGCGTAATTTTTCCCACCCTAACTACTCCAATTTTCCGGTGGTAAGAAAAATTACGCTGGGTCTCCTGGCCACATTACCAGGAACATTGTATGGAAGTGTCGAACCACGATGTTTTTAACACAAACATGCATGGGTATGCAATCCAAGCTACTCATTGTTAAAAAAAGTCCACAAGTCATACCAGATGAAAGTATTGGTTAACGTTGAAGTTATACACTTATGGATATGCACCAGACATATGAATTTTATTATGTTTTGGACAAAAGTATTGTCTTGAAAGTTCCATTTTTGATCAGTGATAGCTAAATCGAGCTATGCAAACATTTTCAACATAAATATACACAAAACACCAACACATGAACATTTTTAAACTGATTTTAAAATAAATTGACATGGAATTGGATTGATAACATTTTATTTGATGAACGTTGCGACACCTGGAAAGTTAGTAAGTTTAAAATTTGCCTTAGTCGTATATAAATATATATATACCTTGAAGATTTTGTTCTTATAAAAGTGTTATTAGTATGAACTGTATCAAAGCTTGATATACACTTTTTTAATTTTTGGCTTTACCTTGAGATGTTTTGGGCATGTTTAGCTTGAAATTATTCTTATATTTCTATATTTTGAGCATTTTAAATTTATTTTGTTGTACGTATATTACGAGTATATGCAATGTAACATCACGTTTATAAGTATATACATGTTTCGAATAATAGTAACATTAATTCGGTGAATTTTTTTCCTGGAAAGATGTTCCACATGTGTTTGAGTGTTTTTATGCGTGTTTTTCAGGAGTCTTATCAGTAAAACTTCAGCTCTCTCTATCTTCTTATTGTGTTCTTATTTTTCAGCCAAGTTATAAGAATATTTGGCATAGGAAAAACAGGGGATTTTAATGTCAGTCAGGGAAAATAAAAATTGACTGAACACTCTTTCTGCAAAATCTATTTGTTTATATGTTATGTTCTAGCTTAGTAAGATTTGTTGGTCCACAACAACAGGTCAATTAAAAGATATCTAGCTCTGCTTGGCTAAGAGAGAGCTTAATGATATATTTATCAAAATCTTTGAGCTTAATTAGAACTGCTAATAAATTTACATTATATGTGGTAAAAATCCTTTTCTACTTATGGCTAGAAATAAAATACTTTTTAATATTGACATTTGTTTACATTTTTCTTCCAGGACCTCGCTTAAATATTTTTTTCACGACGATTTTCTTTGGTGTATAATTTTCAGAGCAACTGCAAAATCGTTTTAACGAGTCTAAGTTATGCTAACACGTGCAGTTAATTATTACAAAATGTTAAGTTTTGCGAACATTTATCAACCCTGATTGGGCGAAATAACAATCGAAACATTTTCTTTGACATGATTGGATCAAAGGAAAAAATCCCGGGGTGAAACTTTAAATTTTCATGAATGCACTACCTGCTCTAGGGACGCGCCTTAGTACAATAGCATGAATAACCGTTATGTCTTTCTCTTTTTGTATATCTCAGGGGCGGATCCAGACTTTTTCAAGACTTAGTCAAGACTGAGTCTTGAATTTAGCAGCTGGGGGCTAAATTTTAAGCTTTGCGGGTACAAAAATCGCCGAAAAATTGTCTTCCGATTTATCTAGTTATTAATAAAATTGACCAAAAGAAACGCTAAGCTATAACAAAATCTCCTAAGAACATCTTTTATAAGAATCAAATCTCCGTCTTACAAGTCTTATTTTAGATAGATAAAACCACTAAAATTAACAGGGATTAACTACAATAAAGTGAGACAATTGTGAATATATTTCATTATTTATAAACTCCTGCTGTTTCTGCCAATATCAGGCATATCAGGCCAATATCAGCATGACTAGGTGAATCAAATGATCACACCAGCCATGGACAGCAAAATAAAACACAATAATAACAAAAAAAATAAGAATATGGAAAGATCAGGATAATGAAGATGAAATATACATACATGTGATATGATACAAACACACCTCAACCCATGTATTTGTTCAGATATATTTGTTTATTCATAGGGCTAAACTCAAGTTTCGTTTGAACTTTGAAAGAAGAATTAAGAAGGGCTTTTTACTGCTTTTTGCATGCTGAAATAGGAAAATGCAACTTTCAGTTAAGAAAGTTGCAACCTGGAAAAAGGGGAACGTAATGATTTGGCTTGAAGTCTACACCAGACTTAACAATATCTTCATAACAAAATAAATTTTTTAACTGATCTTCATCAGGTAAAATAGATGGGTGTGGCAATATACACTGTGTAAAGAAAGTTGTAACAAACTGTAACAAACCGAATTGTGGGTAAAATGTGTTAATTTTTCTCTTTATTACTGTTGACAAGGCAAGTATTGATAGAAAAGGAAACCATGTCTTGGGGGTACAGTTGTTGATTGCTTCTGCTTTAACTGCCTCCTCAGGAGAAAGAGTCATATCACAAACAATATGGGAAAGGGAAAATCTGAATAAACTTTTCTCAGATATAAAAATATTTGCCTTTTGGTTTTTAAAAGCAAATTGAAAACAAGGATGATTGGAATAAAAGGAAGGATGCAAGAAAAGTTCTATGGATGTCAAGATTCTCAAAACATCAACAATAGAATTATCACCTATGCCTATACCAACGATGCTGAGCTGTATAGACAGTCTCCTGATGGATTGGATCTAAAAATAATATATTTTACCATGACCTTTTACTCAACAAACTTGTTTCTTAATAGTCATTCGAAGAGTTGTTTATTTTCATCACCAACCTTACTTATCCAGATGTCAAGTTCTTGCTTCTAATAACAACACAAATATTAATTGAGAAAGAATTCCTCCGCAATGCTGAAAATTCTGTTCAAAGCTCATATTACAAAAACAATACACCTTTATGACAATTCAATTGTACATGCGTTCCTACGGCTCTCCATCGTTTTACAATATCGGAAAAAAGGAGGTAAAACTCGTGTTTTTATGAGAGTTTGTTAGAGACGAAAGCGTGTTTTCTCCAGTTTTTTAACTTCCGTCGTATCAATTTCTTTCAAATTTTTAGGAAACGTTAATAATAATAAGATACAACTTATGTGTACTTTTCATTAAAAACAAAACGTGGCAAGAAAAGTTATCACGAAAAATAGTGTTTTCTCCTTAATAAACTCTTATAAAAGTGTAATGTTTACCTCCTCTGATTGCAAAATAAGCTGCGATGGAGTGTTATTTTTTCCGAATTATCGTAAAGGTGTATTAGCCCTAGCTATTAGCTAATTAAATCTTTTTGTATTTGGTTTTAATAGTCTGTTGTATAAAGCTCTCCCCAACTAGCTTTTCGTATAGCAAATATACTGAAAACCTTTAGATAAATGCAAGGTGTGTTGGAGAGTAAAAAACATACTTCTCACCTTAAAACAATAATTCCTTTATCCTCACACCTCGCCTCAGATGGAAGGTATATATCTGGACCTGAATTCCGATGAAGACTTTTACCAACCAAGGGATAAATATCCCCAGACAACAAAAATGCTCGAGAATAAACACTTTCTAAAAGTTCTTTTTGCATTTTACGAACAGATTCAAAATTATCACACTTTAAATCAGTAAGCACCCGCGCCAACATATCTGCTGCAGCCATAATCAATAATAATACGGAAAGAATCCAAGCCAAAAGGCGTGAGTCTTTGACTAATCCTGACGGATGGGAGTTAAAACTATAGCCTAACAGGTTATCAGTAACCACGCAGTACGGAACCTAAATTTCCTTCGCCGGCTGCGGGCCACATATTGTTGGACTACGCATAGAGTGTGAAAATTACGTCACGATTTTGACGTCACAGGCCCCTTAGGTGAGATGGGGAGGGTTGCGGGCCATAGCTATTTGATTTTTGACTGACTGAGTGACTGATTAGTCAAAATGAATCAGTCAAAATCTGTAAGCTATAATTTGCAACCCTCTCAGTCTATATGGTAGCGACGTCACAACTTTGACGTCAACATCGCTATAGGCGAATTGGAGAGGGCTGTGAACCATGGCTTTTCGCCGTAAAAAAATTACAATTTTTAACGCCCTCCGTTTGCAACGCCTGGATCGTCGACATCTTCGCTTGGCTAACATTTTTCGTCAAATTTACACTTAGTCACGCGACTTATCTGACTAACCCTGGATCCGCACCTGTATCTCTATGATGATTATAAGCAAATTATAAAAATCTAATTTTTGACTGGCTTAGAGTTGTAAAAAAACTTTTATCAGAATGTTATTAAATTTTTGTCAGAATTAGGATCGTCAGATCGTATTATGTAATTGTTCTTATAAGGCGCAATAATTTACAAATTAAAAAAAGGATTTCACACAAAAAGTTACCGAGTTTGGGTAAGATATAAAATCAAAATAATTTAGGATAATTTAATTATTCAATCAATGTTTTTAGTAGCAAAGTTTTGTTGCTTTGTAATTTAAACGTTGTTTAAATATATAACAAAACCTATTCATAGGCCTTTCCCGAATTTCTTATATACGTCAAACCCAATTAAAGCGGTCGATACTAAAAATGGTTTTTATCCCTAAGTTCCTTAGGAAAAGGTAGATCAAATTACTTAATTTCGTAAATATTTCAGTTCGTTAAGTGCCTCAATTCCGAGCTGAAAGTTACGGTCAAACCCTTTATATAGCCGAGTTTTCCAAGAATAGCCTCGTTTTCAAAATAATTATTTTCTTCAAATCTAAATAAAATCCAACAAGAATATTGTATTGCTCTATAAACTACATTTTTTCATGATAATTAAATATTCTATCTGAATATCCTAATTTGAAGAGCACAGAATCATTATCAAATTTTGGATGACGTCATAATTATTATAATTTATGAAATTAGGGAAAGGTGTATTGCATAATCAATAGCTGAGAATTAAATCCGCGGTAATATGGTATTACTAGTATTATCTTGTACGGGTCAACAAATTGCTCTCTTCTTAGAATATAAGAATGAATCACATTAAAATAGTAATTATGTAAATTGCCCTGTGACGTCATTGGTATGCTTAATCTAACATCAACAACATCCAAAATGGCGGTTCGCCAAGTACGGAGAATTTCGGTAATTCTTGGAGAGTTCGTTATTATAAGAAATCTTTCTTTTCTTTCAAGATTAGAAATCACAGTAGTGAGAGATATCATAAATTTACTGATAAAAGCCATATCCAGTCCTCATTTATATTTGGGGTCTATAAACACAGTTGTTTAAATAGATTAATAGCTTACTTGTGATTTTTCTATAAGTACAAATTTAGTTTCTTTAAATAAATAAAAATAGTTAAACGAACAGTAACTGATAGGCTGATGAACACGACACGCTATCCGAACGTCATGGAAATTCCTTAAACAAAGTACCCCTACATTAAAATAGCAAATGGGGCTTGGTTTTGTACTTACCCGCTATTAAAAAGGATTTTATTAAGAGATACTATCAGCAGTGCACGATATGGTAATATCAACAATTTGTGGTCACATTACACTTCCATAATTGTCAAAACAATATGCACAACATTTTTAATTACTGTACGCCCACAGTTATTTATTATTTTTTTCATTCAATTTATCTGGGCACTGAAACTGCTTAGTTTCGACATACTTCGTACTCATTGTTTTTGATAACAAGAGTAATGCATTATGCAGACAAAAATAAGAAATTTTATCGCTGTTATGTCGACTAATTAGCTGCAAACGTCACTGCGTGCCTTCAAAACATAACATGCCACACTGCATTAATGGCGTGCAAATTTTATCAAAAACAAGAATGCTGTTAATTTCTGCAAATAGAAATAAACGAACTTGTTCTTTTGCTCTTTCCACCTATTTTATATAATAAACAAGTTCAAAGCAAATTAAGTAACACGATTGAAACTCACAATGTATCACCACATTAATCAGATGGCATTTTTAAAGGATTATCTAAAATATCTTGTTGTTTGTAACACCGCATTATTTACAAGCGCAAAACAATAGTAGTTTCGAAACTATTAAAAGTACTATAGGGTTCTAGGAAGTCTATTGGAAATTATTCGACCGCATAAAACATCTATATGTTATAAAATCTGATATGTTTAAATGGGCCAATCACAATTCGTTTTAAGAACAGATTAACCAATTGTAGTTAGGTTACTATTATAGAAACATCTGATTTAGGTAATTGTTACCAAAGTAGATTATAATGTCATTGAGTTGGCAAGGGTTATTAGAGTAAGAAGTAGTTTTACAGAAGAGGACGTTTTAAAGAAGCCAGGGAAAAACCTGAAAAGTGCTATATAATAACTTCAGAAATTTGATTCATTCCACTATTTTTTATTTATAAACAAGAAGTCATATTGCATTTATATTAGAGGAAAAGGCAATGGAAAGTTACGACGATATTTGTAAAACTATTAAATTATTGTCCAGTATGCTCCAAGGCGCAACCGATATTGATTTCAGAGACAATTGTAATACAAATTTAAATTATTTTCACCATAACTTATCAGAAAGTTATTACAAATCATGCAAGGACTCTTATGGTGACAAACTTTCGACAAATTACCTTGATGATAACTGCTCACCTACAACCAGCTTATTAGACTATAACGAGACGTTTCTCACTATAGGCAATCTGCCAAACGCAATCGAGGCAGATATAAGTGACCAAGAGGATATACTACCTGATATTGACGAATTATCAAATTCAAGTTTCCTTAGCACAATTTCAGGTTCGTTATTAACAATTGCCCACTGTTAACTTGTTTCCCATTAATTTAGGTTCAGTTTTTCCCTACACATAACAAAACTAAATAGCTACATGTATTTATTTGCTATGCTGCCAGGTAACAGCTAACTTAATAATGCTGGTCAGTTAGTGGCCCTAAAAGATTTGTTTAACTTCCATATATGTCCTAAAATATTGCACAACAGTAAAATATTTCTTTCACTTGCTCTTTTAGATGAAACCCTACCTTACACAACACCTACATATCAAGAATTAACCCGAATTATAAAATCAGGTACATAATTACAAATCAATATTAACTTCTTAGATTTCATTAAAATCTTTACGTATTCCATAGTTTTCACTTTATATATATATATATATATATATATATATATATATATATATATATATATATATATATATATATATATATATATATATATATATATATATATATATATATATATATATATATATATATATATATATATATATATATATATATATATATATATCTTGATATATTGATAGAGTCTTCGGAAGTAGACGAAAAAACTTATGCTGCTACACCTGCGATTTGTTCTGGAATAAAAAGAAAAAGCTCTTCAAGTACGTAGGCACCTTGAATGCAAAACTTATATTTTTCCCACTTTCCAATTCAAAATTTTATGAAAGTTACTTTTTTACAGGCACTGGAACAAGAACACACAAAAAACGAAAGATAAGGAGCAATTTACGTGAGTGAAAATTGAAAAACTGTAGTTTTGTTGAACTTATCTTTCGTAACTTTTAAACAAAGTTTAAAAATGTTTAAACGCCAGTATTTTTAATTGAACTTTAAATAACTCTGTTTGCACATATTTTTTGTAAGAATTTTTTCTAAGAGCGAGACTACAACATTTCTTTCGAAGAAATGGACACCTAAGAAGTCATTTTATTGTGGCGTAAACAATCTTTTATTGCGCATTAGCCTTTTCTTCAGTTATTCAACCGTGTTTTAAGCGTCATAGCATTTTTTAAAAGCTTAAATTAAAATCTCTATAATAATAGCCGTCGTCTGTCTGTCTCTGCGCAGACCCCTCGCTGAGTTAAAAAATGATGTTACGGAAACACGAATATCAAATGCGATATATTTTTGTCCACTTTTTTGCCACGGGTAAATTTAAAGGACGGGCGAACCCGTGGATTTTTCCACGGGCAACGACTAGTCTATATTATAATACCCGTATACGTCTGTCCGTCTGTCTGTCTGTCTGTCACATAAAATGGTAGCTTAGCTGCGACGGGCAAACCCGTGGATTTTTCCATGGGCTAACGACTAGTATAACTTAATTTAATCACCTTGAGAATTATTTACGGCACGAAATGTAGATTGTCTATGAATTACGAGGCGTAAACAAACAAAAAAATACGATTCTTATAAATATTCTTACAGTTGTAATATAAGTCTGTATTTAAGTTTTATCCCTTCATTGATTCTTAGTAAAGCCAGGTAGCCAGCTTTATCAATTTATTCTTCAATTATTGGATGATGAGAAAAAACGAGAACATATAGAGTGGGTTCAAAGGAACAAAGGAATCTTCCGTATCATAAATAAAGAAGAAGTTGCGAAAATGTGGGGAAAAGTTAAAAAAAGAGAAATGACGTACGACAGCTTGAGTCGAGGACTGCGACACTATTATCAGCAAGGCTTATTAGAATCTGTCAATAAGAAATTGCATTATAAATTCACACAAAAAGCATTAGACGAATGGGAAGTGATACGTGATTTAGAGAGCATTGATGAAAGAAGACAGTAAAACATGGCAATGACATTTACAGGCTTTTTGAACATGTGTACAGGCCCTTTCGTCTACCTTTTCAAGCAAATCTATTCCAATGACCTTCTAAAACGATTTGTACATAACACTTTTTTTGTAATTGATGCAGTGCTGGTTACTGTTTAATTGTAAATTTCTCGAGGTTAATATTTCTTTTAAAATCTAGGCATTTTGTTTTATTTATACCATTTCAAAAATTTTAAGACTGAAAATTGTGTTGCTTAATTTTATTGATTTACTTTTTGGAAAGTTTTTTTAATGTGATATTATATAACCAATTAAAGCCACAAGATAGAATAATAGCAAATGATTGACAACAGCCGCAATTTTTTAAAAGGGAAAAAAGAAGCCCAAATCAAAACAGTAGGTGGAACAGGTGCACAAAACAAACTGTATGCGGATACGATAATGCTTTAAACAAAAGTGAACAACTTACCTGACACGGGGGACAAAAGGATACTTAACAATGGTCTACAATTCCAATCGATTATGTTCATATGAAAATTATTCGATAAAAGCTCAATCTTGAAATCTTTATTTTTAGCAGTACAAATTTTACCAGTCATTTGTAATTAATTTACACCGAGCAACCTAATTGTAAATTACTCTTTGAATTCAAATTCTGAATTTCTTTGAAGTTAACTCCTGTGTAATCGTTCAATTGTAAGTCAAAGCTCTTTTTCGTTCGACCATGACAATATTTATAACTCGAATTTTTCATATGAGAAAAAGTAAAAACCAAAAAAATAAAAATAAATAAGTAAATAACAAAGTTTTAAATTTTTACTCATCTTGGTCAGTTCCAACTAAAATTTTATTACTGAACGTGTCAAGTTGCAGGATATGCATGCCCTCTCCATCTCTAAAATTGCAATTTCACAATCCAAAGAATAATATAAGCATACAATTTAAGTAAAAAAAAGGATTGTCAAGGCAAATCTTCCCGTTAGCACATTCCTTTAAGCATCCAGCATTTATTGGTTCATTTTAACACGTACTGCGAATTTTAACACGTACTACGAATCTTTAGGGTTGTCCTTATAATCATGATACTTTCTTATAAGCATATTGAGCTGTATTTTGGCGATTTTGTAAACATATATTCTTCGTTGTTTCTTTAGACAGTTTTGATGTAAGTGACGACTCATTCACCATTCTATTTTCAAAAGAGAAAAATGTAACATAATGAAGGAAGTAGAAAACGAGTAAAAGGTTGCTTTAAAAGGGCATTTTAAAAGGGCATTTTTTTTTAAAATTAAATCAAGCAAATTTTGTATTATTTTTAGCAGCGTTATAGTTGCTTTGCTCAAATTCTAAATACTAAGGCGGTGTTGGATAAAGAAAATCTTGATGCTAAAGAAGACGAGGTTGGCGATACAGACATTTTGATCGAACTGACTTACCCTCAATCTGGTAATGCAGATAAAGTACTGGAAATACTATAAAGCTACATAATATTCATTGACAACGGAAAGTGCATTCTGCGATAAAACTTAAAGAGAGCGAAAATTAAAGGAATAGACATTCCTAGTAAACGATTGTTTCGTCTCGCATTGTATTTTCGTAATAATAACCGTCTCCATAAATGGTCTCTCTAACCCTGTAGTTTAATTGTTATAAATATAATAAAAAAAGCGAATTTGCATACCAACGCAGCTTAAATACTCTGGGAGGAAAGAGTTATCTGGCGACTAGAGCAAATATAATATCCATATATATCTACCTTTATTCAGCCATCGGAATTCTGATTTTTTTTACGAGTTGGCTTAGTTAGAGTTCGAATTTAAAATAATGTAAAAAAAAAATAAAAAAAAATAATGTCTTTTAATCATGCAGGCGTTAATGAATAGCGAAAAAGGGAAAATAAACCATTGTTTGCCGTATTTTGCTTTTGACTAAAACGTACTTTGGATTGCATTTACAACAGTATAACGCGTAGATTTTTGTAAATTTTTCCCGAGCTGATTAGATAAATAAATAAATATGGACATGTTATATGTTAATAAATCTAACCCTATTCGTTCTGGGGTTTTTTTAAGCACATTATAACTGGAAGAGGGGCGCTTCTTCATAACTTTTGAAGGCTTTTTCAAATTGAATCAAATTTGGTAAACGCATTCTTGGTACACGTATCTTTGCCTATGACAACATTTTTTCTGTGACGTCATTGGACGCTTCAAATTTGTCCAAAATACCACTATCTGCTTAAAATACAATTACTTTAGTTCTAGAACGAATTTTAACATTTAGTGTAAAGTCTCTGGTAGCTAAATTAAAGTTATTTAACCCTTTTCCGGGTCTTCCATCATTCGCATGAGAAAATGGCAAAAGTTCCGGTTATGGTTATGTTTTTTCCGATTTTAAAATCAGAAAAAAACGCGAGATCGGATTATTTACGTGTCGAAAATATACATAACGATTCCCCTTAATGAAATAAAGGTGTGTTGTAAGTTTTAAGTTATCAGCATAATCCCAACAAAAGTTATTATATTTTCTGATTATAAGGATTTCATAGAAATTTAAGGGGTAGTTTCGAGTAATAGCTAATATCTAATATGTAACAGGTATAGGACCTAAAACATTTGACATGCAGGTGTCTGATAGCTAAATGTAAAAACTTAGTACGTACCACAAACATACAGCATAGAGTGGGGAAGGGGGTAGAAAGATTTCCATTTTAAGTTGAAATGAAGTGAATACAAACAGTGCAACTTTAACGTTTTGATTAAAATGGTAAACTTAACTTGTTCAATAAATAAAAAGTAAACTTACTTCGTTTATTCAACCCCCAACCCCTAAACCCACATTTCTACCCCCACCAGCCTTACTGTTCTTTGACTGCTTAAGATAAAAATTGAAGAAATTATTTATTTTGAAAAAAATTCGCATTTTTGCCGAGTCATAATCCAAGAATGATTTGTTTTTTTATATCCAAAAATCGCCCACATAGTACATGTCATTATAAAATAACTTGTTTTTGATTAGGAGTATTTCTACAATCTGAGGTTTCCTGTTCATATTTACTTTCAGCTTTGCAATTAATGATTGGTCATACCGTAGCTTTGTTGCTATGAAGTTATAATTAGCTACTTCCAAAAGCAAAATTTAGATATGGCGATGTGGCCAAATAATAAAAGTTTAGAGTAATTCTAATTACGCCATTTAACAACTTCCATATTTACGGAGAGCTATTTTTTAAGATCACCTGCGTCTCTTTTATATATAAAAACAAAATATAAAAACAGCACATGCCAAGTTATATTTTTCACTTTTTTTATAAATTCTTAAAAAATACATTTAAAAAAAAAGGAATTTGATACATTTTTATGAATCAAACAATTAAGTTAGGATATTTCGTGCGTGCCGTAGCACTACTTGGTTTTGACGCACAATTTGACCAAATACGGTCATTATTATAGAAGAAGTCGTGAAATATATTTGTTTTTTCTTCTCAGAACAAGCCAAATCCAAGGCGCCTCGGAATTTTACGAATTATGCAACCATACGAAGACCGGGGGTCTAAGATTTAATACAGATGTCTAAATGTAAACAAAACACACAGACAAAAAACAATATAGACGATTAATCAAAATCTCCCTAATAACCCTCTTCAAGCTATATCAGGAAAATGATGGCATGCTATGTTAATGAATTAAGCTTTAATTACTAATTAACAAGCGCCAGAAGAAACAAGTTTGTCAGTACGTGCTGAAACTATGCTGACAGAGAAATGCGTCATGTGTGAAAAGCGTTTCCTTTCATCGAAACCCATGTTGTTTTTCGTTGTACAAATGCTGATGATACGACTACGTACGATTAAAAAAAACAAGAAAGTTTGAAACAGAAAGTGCAAATCAGTTATTTTGTAGTCTTAATAAGTCAGGATTATAAAATTAGAATCTGATTTTCCACAAGCTTTTACTGAACAATTTTGATTGATACGTTAGAAGATTAGGCGTCAATATAGAAAAAAGGTGTGATATTTGAAAATTCTTTTTAATGACAAAAACTTTATTTTGAAACATTAATGTACAGTGGAATCTCGATATAACGAACCCCCAATATAGTGGACATTGCGATATAACCAAAGCCCATCGCCCTTGGATTTAGCGTTAAAAAAGTCTTATAAATCCTTTCTATATAACGAGCCCCTGATATAGTAAACTCTGGATTTAACGAATCAAATTTTACGGGATTTACATGTAGGGCTAAATAAGGGCCCTACATGTAAATCCCGTGCTACCACGATCCCAGGCAATTAGCCATCGGTCTAGTCCTTCCAGTCTTAATGGAATGCGACGTTCCAAGTTCTTTTTCATAGCGCTAGCTTCTTAGAACACCGACAAGGGCATGTAAAGGCCTCAAAAAATGTAATACGGTTTTTTGCTGTTTAATAAGATCCTTACACGTAAACCACGTGCTTCCACGATCCCAGGCATGTGGCCATCGGTCTAGGCCTTGCAGTCTAAATGGATTGCCACGTCCCAAATCGATATACTTTGGATAGGGGCCTTAGAACACTGCCAACTGCGAGTACAGGCCTCCGAAGTACGTAATACGGTCTTTCGTTTCCTGGTAAGAGCTATACACGTAAATCACGTATTTCCTCGAGCCCAGACAGATAACAATCGGTCTGGTCCTTCCAGTTTCAATGGCCTTCAACGTCCCAAGCCGTTTCCCTTAGCGCCAGGCTCTTAACACAGCCAACAGCGTGAACAGACCTCCAAAGGCTGCAATATGGCTATTTGCTGCCTAATAAGGGCCTTACAGGTAACTCATGTCCTTCCACCATTCAGACAGGTGGCCATCCTTGGATTACTGCAAACGACGTGCACAGGGTTCCAAATACTGGATTACGTTATATTCCAGCCCAATAATGATCCTACACGTAAGTCACGTGCATTCGCGATCTCATGCAGATGGCCATTGGCGTGGTTCTTCCAGTATCAATGGACTAGGACGTCCTAAGTCATTTCTCTTAGCGTCAGGCTCATAGATCACCGTCAAGTACATGCACACGTCGTCAAAGACTGCAATATGGCTATTTGCAGTCTAATAAGGGCCCTAAACGTAAATCATCTCCTTCCACGATTCCAGGCAAGTGGCCATAGTTACAATCGTCCAAGTCTTAATTGACTGCCTCGACTCAAATGGCTTTCCTTAGCGCCCGGGTGTTAGAACACCGCCAGCTGCGTGTACAGGCGTACAAAGGCTAAATAACGGTTATTAACTGCCTAACAACAGACCTACAAGTAAATCATGTGCTTCGACGAGACCAGGCAGGTGGCCATTGGTCTAGCTCTTCTAGTGTAGATGGTCTGCAACGTTTCAAATCGTTTTCCTTAACACCAGGTTATTAGAACAGCGCCAACTACGTGTACAGGCCTCCAATGGCTGTAATACGGTCATTTGCGGCCTGATAATAGCTCTACACCTAAATCACGTGCTGTTATGATCCCGGGCAGGCAGTCATCGGTTTAGTCCTTCCAGTCTCTATATACTGCAACGTCGCATGTGGCTTTCCTTTGTGCCACGTTGTTAGATCACCGCAAACTACCTGCACAGGCGTCTAAATGCTGAAATACAGTCTATTGCAGCCTAATAATGACCCTACACGTAAATCGCGTGCTTTCATGATCTCAAGCAGGTGGTCATCGGTCTACTCCTTCTAGTCTTAATAGCCTGCCAGGTCCCAAGCCGTCTTTCTTCACGCCAGGATTATAGAACATCGACAAGAGCGTGTGAAGAATTCCAAGGGCTGCTATACGGTTATTTGCTGCCTGAAAAGAGACCTGAAAGTAAATTACGTGCCTCCACGATCCCAGGCAGGTGGCCATCGGTCTAGGTCTTCCAGTCTCAATGTCTGAAACGTCCCAAGTCGTTTTCCTTAGCGCAAGGCTCTTAGAACACCGATAAGATCCCAGATTATTAGCCATCGGTCTAGTCCTTTTAGTGTCAATGATTCTCAACGTCTTAGGTCGTTTTCCTTGGAATCAGGGCTTTAGAACACCTTCAACAGTCCTCCAAATGCTGTAATACTGTCTATTGTAAGTAGTTCTATACTTGATCATTTCGAATTTAACGGCAAAATCCTCGCGTCAGAGTCCCTCCGCAGCTACCCTTTCGAAATCTCCTAAAATGAGTAATCACGTGACACGCTTACAAAAGCAAAAACTGACGCATGCGCGGAACACAGTTTCAAAAAGCTCTCCCCGAAATCCGGCCGCATCCGACGCCATCGAGCTATAGTTAAGTAGAGGGGGGGGGATGTCCCTACTAAATCCACGACCCTTGATTTCTAGGTGAGAATCTTTTTTTATATTAAGGAGAAATGAGTTGGTTAAGAAATGCAATGAGCAAACTATACAGTGTTGTATCAGCGCCAGTAGCAGACACTCGCGAAGCCCTTACCAATCGACTGAAGAACGTGCGAGATACTGTTACTCTTTATTACAACAGAGCAAAAGAAATTTCGACAGAGACGATGCTCCACGATGCGACGACGGCGAAGGAGGGTATGTATAATTGTCTGCACCAGAACCAACCAAAGACGCTTTTGCTTGTGTCTGTGAGCCAAGTATCAAGACAACGCATACTCGAACCCTTTCACTAAGTTTGGTCAATCCTTCCGATGTAAGATCTTGGCTTGTAGGCATAATAAATTTCACGTAGTCACCATCTTCCTAAGGCCACCATTCTTCGTTGATAAGTGAAGCACCTACTGCTTTGAACTTATACATACCGTACTGCACCGTACTCGCGACACATTTGTGTAAATCCAGATGTTGAATAAGGATTCTTGTACTGGCTAAATCCATCATCAAAAGGGATTGGCACTTTCATTCTTCCTAGTATACGCCGCATGTGGTAGTACACATGTAATCGAAAGATAGAGTTGACAAGTGGTAAAGATTCCGTCATATGTTTTACACAGTTTCACAGTGGTGTCCTTGCGCGATGTGTTGCAAAATTGACCCGAATGTTCCAGTAATCCAATGCTTGACCAGTCCATGCAATTTGCAGGGGGTTGTTAAGGTAAGTCGTTGGAACTTTCATGGGATATGAGACTTGGTCGACACGTACAGATTCTGATGTTCAAGCTTTGTGATTCCCAGGTTCTCCTTGGTTTGATTTGTACTTAACCTAATGTTCATCTTTTTTTGTAAAAGAAAGATGACACGCAATGCCAAGCAACTCTACATCACAGATATCACGAATCCCACACTTTTTAACGATTATCTTGGACAGTGCATGAGGATCGCTCTAAAGTAAGTCAGTATACCACCGACGTGGCTGAACATTGACAGTGACAACGATTTTACTATTAGGAAGGTTTGACCTGACCAGAATGTCACCCGAATCGAGATCATAAATAGTTTGTATAGGATTGAGGATATAGCGAGTATTTTCAACAAGCAAGCTAATGGAAAAGCTATGGGTTTTTTCTTAAAAAAATGGACGGTGGTCATTCATAGAGCAATGCGGAAACTTATAGGTCAGCCTGACGTTAGGAAGTATTTCACAAAGGGGGATTAGGATGGATGGTACAAGACCAATGTTTACACTCGGCCGGAACTTGTCTGTCCTCTAGTGGATGAAGACAATTGCCTACTTAACGGCAAAATTCTAAGATTCTGGCTATGTTGTCTACCAAGGTGACGGCTTGGGGAGACATGCTCACTTGGAATTTTGACACCCCAATCTACCTTCGTCTGAAGGGGTCTACAGACAGGCTCGAGTCTATGCTGACTCAAGAGTTCCATCACGATAAAAATGTAGCTTTCGTCGACATCACGATGCAGGTACTTGTAGTATAAAGATGGATAGTATGAAGTTATATCCAACATTACCGCCAAGTGCTGTTGCAACAGCTTACGCTAGCGCGCCTGTGGATTATACTGTGCAGGATGAAAGTCAGTTATTCAGACTGCAAAAGATCAAAGAGATCAAACAGTATGTTTGCAAGGAGATAAAAGAGCGCAATGGACTCGCGAAACAGTTCAACATGCATGGGACATGGGTTTGGTATTGTGATCACAGATTACGTCATCACTACTGGCTGTGGACTTGGTGCATAACAGGACTTGTCGCGCTCCTATGCATCGCGATGGGAGGCATCATACTAGCCATGGGAATCGGTCAAGCGGGTCTGAAAAACGCTTTGAAGAGGCTAGGGGTAAAGGTTCAGAAACATGAAAGTATAAGAACACTTGCCGAGTCAAAGTTGAATTCCGTCATTTACCTCATTTTTAAAGTGATCGAAACTGGTGTCGTAAGCGACTATGAGTTCAGCTTGATCATGCAGGAGAAACACCGCTATGTGGTGCTAAAGGAACAGATTCGTCAAAGAGTGAAGCGTATCGTAAACAATATTGATGAACAGGAGCGTGCAGAGCTAGTCGCAAAATGTAAACAACAATGGAAAGATCAGATTCTAAAAAAACTACAATCTGTCCAGTATGCATCTGCTAGCTAGACAGCGAACCCCGGTACGCGCCATGAGTTTTGTAAGTACCATATTTACAAAACCTGTCGCTATCGCTTGATCTATTCCAACAACTCCCCCGTATCTTGATATATCAGCAAGTTACCGTTATGTACAATACGTCGCGATTTCTCTCTGCGTCAACAGACAGAAAGTCCTTACTGTAAGCCTTGCGTGAGAACAGCAAGGAAGCGAAATCTCGAAATCGTGGCCGAAGAGCTGAGAGAGAAATCGCGACGTATTGTACATGAAGATACTGGGGAGTTGTTGGAATAGATCAAGCGCTAGGTGGTCATCGCTCTAGTCCTTTCAGTATCAATGGACTGCGAGGTGCCAAGTAATTTTCCTTTGCGCCAGGCTCTTAGTTCTTTCAGTTTCAATGCACTGATTCTTTGTAAGTCATTTTTCTTAGCGCAAGGCTCTTGGAACACCACCAAGAGCATGTACGGGCTTTCAAAGAATGTAATACGGTCTCTTGTTGCCTCACAAGGGCCCTGCATAGAAAGCACGTGCTTCCACATTCCTAAGCATGTGACCAGCGCTCTAGTCCTTCCAGTCTTAATGTACCGCGTATTACATTATTATTACACTATTGTTATTATTATTATTATTACATTATTATTATTATTATTATTACATTATTATTATTATTATTATTACGGCGGATGTACTATTCTGAAAATGGTTGTATCATTCTGCGACGCGATTTTTTTGGTTGTGCTATTCTGCAAATGGTTGTACTATTCTGTAATTGGTTGTTCCATGTTTTTTGGTTGTATTATTCTGAATTGCGGTTGTATTTTTCCGCATTTTGTTTTTTTCTACATAGAAAGCAGCTTTTTCGCGGTGAAGTATTTTGCTATTTTTGACAATTTTCACGGAATTAATTGCAGCTAAAAAAGATTAGTTTTTGCAAATCGCGGAGAATAAAAAAAGAATTGTCAACTACTTTTCAAATTGCATATTTCGCGTCTACTACACGCTTTTTGTAAAAACATGCAACTTGAAGGAAGCCTACGAATGTTTATAACTTTTTTAATTTGTCTCAAAATGCTTTTAAATTCTTCTTAATTTTTCTCTTATTTTGTCATTTTTTTCGTTTAAAGGAGCATTTCAGTACTTCTCGGTATTGACAAAGATGAAAAATATTGTTAACATGTTCCAAAGTTTTGTACCTGTGAAGCCCTATGTTCTTATATAATTTGTTCTTATAAAAAAGGTGCATTTCAATGAATTCCCAAAGATAATTCACACCACTTCCTGATTTGGTGTAACCCTTATCAACCAGTCAAAATAGACGGAAAAAGGTATTGTCGTGGTAGAAAATTTCGATTAAGAATCTAAATACACTATTGCTAATTTCGCTAGTTTTAAAAAACGCAAAATTTTGACTGCCTAACAGAACCGATGTAACAAACAAAAGGTTGTTAGACTTGATAAGATAAATATATTTTTAATCTTAATAAAGTTACAAAATTAAAGATGTCAAAAAATGTTATCTTTAAAACTAAAAAGAAATACATAAATGAAAATTGATCGGAATTTCAACATATTTCCGATACATATCTCTAAAAGTTATGCAAATAATATGTATACAAAAAACTGATAACACCTAAGTTTGATTTCGATTTGTGAATTAACTCTGCAAGCTAACGCGTGAATTTGATATTCTCAAGTTGATGGTCAACAAGCAACAAGTAAGCCATCCGATCAGCTTGTGAAAGAGAGACGCTTAATAAAAAAAATAAAAGCGAAATGACATTGTTTCTCATGCATATATGTCAACGATGGAAAGTTACGTAGCTAAAAGTTTTCTACTCGCTCCGTAATGCATCGATTAAGCGCCAGGGCTCTTTATATAACTTTAAACTATTGACTTCTGTTTTTACTTTAATCAAAAAGTGAAATAGATAAATATATATCTTGGTGCAATTGTTTTAGGGAGGTAATATTTTGAGTGGGGCGCCAAAAACCTAAACAAATGGACATATTAAGGAAAAGCGTATATTAGGGAGTCGATATTACGAGTGGGGCGCTTGATGAATGCATCACGGTTTGTGCCACATAATAATGACAAAACGGCACTAAGTATTCCAGTGATTCATCATGTCCTTTGCTTCATTTAACCACTGACGACATTTGCAGTATTCTTCCCTTTTCATAGCTCTTTGGTATTTCTCACGCATATTTAAAACTAAATATTTCCAGTAGTCGGCGTCTTTTCCTTTGCACGCTTCTTTCATTTTTTCGTTTTTGCTAATGCATCTTTTTACTTCGTTTACTGTAAATGTTTTCGTTTTTGACACGTTATCATAATCTTTGCGTTTCATTAATTCTTCACATACATACGTAAGACCGAGAAACATGGTCCTGCAGTGCTTTCTTCCTTTCACAAGGTCGTTTTTCTTTACTGTTTCATATTTCGCAATTTTCTACAATAATAAAAAGTCATTATATATAATACGGCGGCATTAATTCCTTAAGTATTTAAAACAAAAGGATTTTTTTTTACAAATTATTAAAATTTAAGGTGTATTCAAATTTTTTGTAAGGACGTTAAAAAAACTGCGGTACATCAAAATTTATTCGGAAAGTGTCGATTGAGAAAACTATTCCTGAAATTACCTCGTCCAAACTATCTTTTAAAGGATGGTTCTCCACTTCACAGTCATCAACTTCTGACATTGTTTGCAAGTTCTCGTCAGAAATTTCATTTAAACTTTAAGCAGAGAATTCGCAAATAGAATTGTCATCCTCTTCACTCGAGTCATCATTATTGCTCGAATTGCTTCCGATAGAGTCTTCACCATACTAAAATTTAACAAAAAGAATCCCTAAAATATCACACATGAAGGAATAAAACAGAAAACGTGTCATGTTTTTATAAAATAAATAGTACCTGATGCTGTAATACTAAACAACTCCCTTTAGGTGGCTAAAATAAAATGAAGTAAAGAAATTGTGAAATTTGAAATTTGGCAACCTCTAGTAAAATGTACAAGGCATGTAACTAAAGGCAAACTGTTTAAAGATTACTTGAACAAAAATATTAAATAAATAAATAAATCAAAACAATCCTACTTATGACATTCATAAATCAATTAATCAATTTCGTTTTAAGTGAAAAACCGCCTTAATGGATCTACCGTTTCCTTGTAAAAGGTAAAAGTATGCAAAACCAAACTTCGATCCAGAATTACGTTAAAGAATTTGACTGATCTATATGGCGTGATACTCGTCTTTCTTATAGAGCAAAAAAGTGTAGCACCTTTTGTTTTCGCTTTGGATACGTTTTAAGTGTTGTCTTCGGAACAGCAATAGACTTTTTAGCATCCTTCTGTAAAAAAAAGTCATTTTAAGTTTAAAAACGCAATCATTTTTATATCATGATTTCCTTATAATGAAGAAAAACAAAGCAAATAATGGATCAACTTACTTTCTTTACATTTCCTCCATTTTTATTGTAGAAAAGATCAATTCTATTGGTCTCCCCTTCCAGCTCTTCCAAAATATCCATAAAATCTGACAATTCCTTTGGTTCCAGGCTATTGTTTTTGCTTACCCACTCGATAACATCATCTTTACAGGGCATAACTTTTTCATTCTTTAAGATTGCAGATGTAATTTTTTCAACATCTTCTTTTTTTAACGTTTGCGTAACTCCACCAACTTCAAATGTATTACCCATCATCATAGCAAGTTTTAATGCCTCTCTATGATTTGAATACAAATTGTAATGGATATTTGTGGTATCCTCTTTATTTTTCATAAAGTGCTTTGCAAAATAACCACTGTCAATTCCATCAACCTTACACCCGAATGTTGCGCATGCACATCTTATTCGAGTAGGACTTACTCTATCATATTCGTGTTTGCCAAATACCGCCGCATTTTTGAAAGATGACGTCAGGCTACTGCCAATTGTAGCGTGCGACAGTTGATTTGTATCTGATGAAATGAATAAATAAGTATTTGTTGTGGGATTCAAAACAGGCCTTATTTCTTTGACATAGTATTTAAGATGTTCAAACACGTTTTTAGGCAAGACAATGACCTTTTCACCATATATTGTGGATGTTTTATAACGGGAATTAGTAAACACCATGTATCCAGGATATTCTTCGCTAGTGTGCGCTTCCTGGACATCCGAAACCCTGAGTTCTATCAGGTTTGATGATCTCAACCCATTCATTATGCACAAGTTAGTAATCAGATAGTCTCTAACCTGCTGACAAAACCGTTTTGTAGGTTTCTCAGACTTAGCGACCCTTTCAATACTTTTCACAAGACCCTGCACAAAATTTGATCGGCCATATTTAATCATATGGGTAGGAGTCATTAAGCGTTTAATCTTAATTCGTCTAATGTCAGTTTTACGCTGGGCAATGGATTCAGTAAAATCAGCGTTCCATTCATCGATATATTCCGACAAAGCTGTCATTTGATCACGGGTAATGCCTCCATAGACATGGCGACGACGTAAAAATCTAATAAATGCTCTCAAAGCGACATATCTAACCCTTAGAGTGGAAGCCTCATTTCCTCCTTTACCAATCAAGCGGTAAGTTGGATCGTGGTATTTATCTTCAACAAGCAAGCAATTTGCAAATGCACTGGCTGGTATCACTGCCATGTTGGGATCGATAATAGTCCATATGTACTCCAGATGCTGTCTGTACCTAAGATAAAATGAATCATTTTTAAATTTACCAAACAGAAAAATTCTAGTGTGGGTTCAGTTTTAAAGAGTTCCACGATAAAAAAAATTGAAAAAGTTTTGGAAAAGTTCAATAAAGTTTGGAGCTAGAAAATCCTATAAATGATGTCTTATTTGTAAGGATTTCAGGTTCGTAACCACGATCTACTAGGGTTAGGATAACGATAGAACATGTATATCAATAAGAAGGATTTGTCTTACCTCTTTGCCTTAACAGCTCCTTTCTTCTTTTTCACTTCACTTTTAAAAGCTTCTAGCAACTCCTCTCCGGTTTCATAATACATGAGAAAGTTATCTCCTTCAATATCCCAATCTGCTTTGTTAGATGCATTTACTTCCTTCGCATTATCTGGCAGATACTTGATCGTTCTCCCAGTATTAATCAATTCTTCTCTATTACATTTCGTACGTTTTTTCGCCTTTTGATTGGCTGTCTTGACTAGTTTGGCTTTATTTTCCAAACATCCTTCGTTAGCCCAATTTTCTTTTCGCGCAGTTTCTAAAATTTCTGTGATTTTTGATCCTTCAAATTTGTGTTTCCTTTTCAGGTGGGTACGAAGACGCAGGTGCCAAACTCCACAGATTGCGCAAGGCAACGGTTTTGGGATACCATGCTTTTCCTTTTTTGACCAAAGAAACATCACCCTGACTTCTGACTCTTTTAGTTTTGCTTCCCTATCCGAAAATTTGTGTTGAAGCATTAAATGCTGGTAGAGTCTGCTAGATACAACTGAACAAACCGGGCATTTAATGTCATATACTTTTCTGTAGTCAATAACGCCAGTTTTGCGCTCTTTTATAGTACCGGGAGGCCCGACATACTTGTTCACACAGGCTAACATCTTTTTCCTTTTTCTTTCCGCTTTTCTCTTGTTAGCAAGAATCTTCCCATGGCTTAAGATCTTATGTGTTTTCCTTATCTCTTCACTTGTATTTTCACTTTTCTGTACAGACATATCAACATCGTCATCATCATTTTCATTATCACCTTCTACGTACGTATATTCTCTCTCGGCTGCTTTTTCTGCTTTTTCTAAGCGCTTCCTCATGACCTCCATACTTTTCTTCAATTCCATGATCTCATCTGAAAAAAAAGAAATTTAAAAATCCGAAATTTAATTGCAGGCAACTGGCAGTGACGTACTGACATCATTATTTAGTATTCTTACTCACCTGATTCTTTCTTTTTTCTTTTCTCTTTCTTTGAGAGGGTATGGACAACTAAAGGAAAAAATCATTTAAAAAAATGTAATTTTTGTGTCACAAAACTTAATAAAACAAAGGAGAACATTACTGATATACAAGTAAGCAAATTGGTACTGATAATTTAAACAAAAGAATTTTATATACTGGCATGAACGTTTTCTTCTAGATCTGACTCTGGTGTGTTGGACTCATTGTCATCGCTTTTTCCAGTTGTGTCAAACCAATCGTCTAAAAACAATATAATTTATAGCACATACGAAATCAACTTCTGATTTTTTTAAATAATTTGTCAGGTTTTTAAGCAATATTTCGAGCAATATTTTGTATAAGTATGAAAATGCTGGAATGTTATTAAAAGTTAACGTATACTTATACTGTTTAATACCTTGACGATTTCTTTCGTTGACAATTTTCCATACTTCCTTGGCTGAGATTGCCCTTCTTTTAGTAGACGGCATTTCTGGAACTTTAAAAATGTTAATAAGAAATAAGAACAATGAACCAAACAGAGTCCATTGCTAATATACCTGAGGTTTGAGGTAATATACCTTTTTTGTTTTTTAACCTTTTTTTTGCAGTGACCTTTTTCTTCCGTCCATCCTGCTTTAGGCATTTTAATTTAGTCCTTTTGTTACCTTCAAACCCAGTTTTGTTTTTTAAGTTCATATCTTCTTTCTTTTCTTCTTCTTCTTCCTCTTCATTATTCTCTTCTTCAAAAGCAGAATGATAATATTCGCCATTATTTTGTTTTTTCGTGCTTACGCCAATACTGTCTCCGTCTTTTTCTAGACAAAAATCTAAAATGTTACAAGTGCAATAATCATGTGTTCTAAATTACTTCTACCCATGAGATAGACTATACATACCTTTTCTCTCCTTTTTAGCTATAAATATTTCTGCCTTTAAACGCTTTTGTAGAATACCTAGAAAAACGTTTGAACCAGTTTTGGAATAATGTACATAACAAAGATACTTTCAAAATGCTAAATCATGCAACCGTACTTTTTCCTTTGGGAGAAACATCATCATCATCTGTTGGAGGATAACAGTTAACATCATGACTAAACTCGTTTTCTACAAAAGAAGTAGATTGATATAAATTAAATTAAAATTCATTTTAACGTTTCCATCGTTTTTTCGTTCTATAATAAACGACTTCGTGTACCTGAATGTTCTTTACTTTCTTTATTTGATCCATCATCGGAATCACTACCTTCCTTTAAGACAGAAATTCCAACATTGCTAACTTGTTCTTCAGCCTTAAAAATACAAAATATAATAGCAAGCTTAATCAATTTTCAATGTAATACCACTTTTTCCTACCACAGAGTTGAATAAATAAAGTGACGTTTCAAATAGTGTCAAACATACCTCTTCCACTGATATCTCATTTACACGACTGTATATAAGTGTCACGGTCTCTGGCAAAAGAACTTTAAACACGAAATCAAAGTTCTAGAATAAAAGTAACTTGGTAAATTGACCAAATGAGCTTTCCAGACAAATTACTTAGGACTTAAAAGGGAATTTTTCACCAATAGGCATGTTTTCTAAATTTTACAATAGTAAACTTTTACCAATTCACCCCAAAAAGATAAACGAAAATTGAAGGGATTAAAATCTTTAACATCTTTATAATTAATTTTAAAAAAATTCAGGAATTCCCAGGACTTTTCAAGACGTTTTTTAGATTGCAGGACTGTCTTGATCCTGTGGAATCCTAAGTTTTTTTACAAAGAGGAGAAATTAATTACCTTTGTACTGTTATTTGGACAAAAAATCTTCAACAAAGTTTTTACAATCACATCAATTTGCTCTTTTGTAAATGCACCAAAACGAACATCATTTGTAAGAGATTCTAAACATTTAAAAAAGAACTTTTTAATACAAACCTTTATTTTTCACTTTCAAAAAATACATAACCTAAACTACATTACCTCTAGCTCGGCCTCTTTGTTTGTAAATATCACATCGTTTTCGCCATTCCTGAAAAATGTTCGTTATTGTGTATTAATCTAATAATGTAACTTCCTTTGTTATGTATCAACTTTTATTTCTTCTTTTAAAATTTCATACAAAATTCTATTCATGGAATACTACACAAGTAAGTAAAAATCATAAGTTCATTACCTTTCCAGTAAATATTCCCTTTAATGTTTCTTCACACTTTTCAACCAGAACTTTTACTACTTCACATGGTACGGATTGAAGGTCCCTAAGAGAAGTTTGCTTATCATTAAAATCCATTAAATAATAATAAAATTTATTTTTGTTAAAAAAGCACCTTCAGATACATATGTTAAATAAATAAAAAAAATACTTACTTGTATTTAGTCCAGTGAAATACATCTAATTCATCATTCGACTCCATCTTCAATAAAGTTAATATAAAAAAATATAAAATACTTATTCAAAAAAACTTTAAAAGTTTATTTCCCGATTCCTTAATAGAAAAATTCCTAAGATAATAATTTCTAACCAAACCATAAACAAAAATGAAACACAAATTGTTGGTAAGCTGGATAAATCGAAACTAATAACTATCTTAGTTTATTAGAAATACTTACTTCACATGAATTATTTTCAATCGCCTAAAAAAAGAACATTGTATACAAAAAACAGGTTAAGAAATGGTATTAGCAATAAATTTCACCAGAACATCAACTTACTTGAATATTAAGTGGTTTGTTGAATGAACCCTGAATGAAAATATTTTGAAGTTTACTGTAATGCTTGAGAATAACATGAGACGATTAACTATCATTGTGATGTTACAGTACATACCTCTTTCCTCCACCAGATATCTTCATCGTCTCCATAATTATACCTTAATTCCGTTCCTTCCAATATATCTTTTGATGCAAATAAGCAGAGTCTAATATCGCTTTTGCTACAATTAATCTTTCTCATAACAGAATTTCCATGTAGTGAGTCATTTACAAATTTTCCATTTTGGTTAGAAGTTGATCCATCAATACTAAAAAGAAAATGCACATAAAATGTAAAATAAGAAAATAGCAAGAATTTATGTGTCATATGCATTATAACTTGAATTTCACATGGAATCATAACTACATTGACCACAATTAATCCAGAAATTTATTTATTTATTTATTTATTTATTTATTTATTTATTTATTTATTTAACATCAAATCGGGTTCCATATAAAAATATGGTTCTTCTCCCTATAAATTAAAAATACAAATGAAAATTTATTAATATATAATACAATAATACTATTCTAAAATTTCCATAAAACTGTGTCACATAATGCACAGGGAAAAGGAAATTAGAAAGATGGGCACATAAGAAAAAAAGGGTGTAGGCACAATAAACAAAAAAATGCGAACAACTATTGAAACAAAGAATTGAAGGAGCCAATATGACAAAAAACCATAATTCTTGAAATTAAACATTTATTTTATTTTAATTTATACAAGGATTTTTTTAATTTCCCTTGGAATTTTGATTATGTTTAAAGCAACTTACACCAAAGATATTACATATAGTGTATATCTATATGTAATATCAGATTGCTTTTTGGGAGATTTGAGGCTTTTAAGTCGAAATTTAGCAAAAAACACTAAAAATGCAGAAAAAAATTTATAAGGAAAGAATAATTAAGGTTTTTCGCCTGAAAGATCATTTTTATTTCAACCTAATCATAGTATGTTGATATTTACTTTAAAATCCTAATAGCTGCTAATGAATTGCAAACATAAAAAATTCTTGAAATTAAACATTTATTTTATTTTAATTTATACAAGGATTTTTTTAATTTCCCTTGGAATTTTGATTATGTTTAAAGCAACTTACACCAAAGAGAAAATTGTCAAACGTAATTTGAGAAACCTTTTCATTAGCAGTAAGTTTCATTTTATTAAATGAACAGCCATGTTGTATCTAGAACGAAAACTTACCAGTGCCAATCATTTTTCTCGTTTCCATGGAAGAAGTAGAAAAATGAGTCTCCAGTTTTCTTTTCCTCAAACTGCCTTTCACCATCTTCATATGACATAAAAGTGCCAGCATACTCAAGCAAAAAATCTCCCTTTTTGAAAGGACGCTCAGTAAAAACACCATAACCTATAAAAGAGTAATAGTTTAATTTTCTGTTGATAAAATGTTAATATATTGTTTTATGTTCTTCACAAAATTGGGAAATATATATGATCAGATGTATGACTGGCGATTAAGGTTTTATAGAATTGGAAGGAAAAGATCGTGTTGAAGTTAGTGTAAAAATATTAGTAAAAAAACTGTTCAGAAACAATTATTTCTTAGTAATTCTAATAATTCACATTATTTTGATTTCAATCTATGAAGGGAATTAGCCAAAGTATGTTCTTATGTTCTTAATTTTTAGAAAATTATCAGCCTCAACATTCTTAAACTATAGTTTCTTAAAAAAAATATGTGTAATTTATGTTCTACTTTCTTGAACAAATTTAAAATATTTATACCAATATCGATATGAATCCACTTCTTAATGAACCCATTTTGGTCAACACCTAATTTACAGTACTTTAATGCAATATCCTTTTGGCTTAAATTAGGTTTCTTTGACCGAGTCTAAACACAAAAATACAAACAAAAATACAAACATAAAACTTAAAGTAGCATTATATACATGATGGCATCAGTTCGTTTTATTAATTTGTTAAGCATACCCTGAAAGATTGAGCAAGTATCAATGTTAAAATAAGCGCTGATGTATACTTACATTTATTGTTTGCTCTGTCATTTTGACAAATTTAACAGATTCTGTTTTATATATTACTTTATTAACTAAAATAGAAAATTTGGTTAAAACAATATTTCAGTTAAAATTCTGAAAAATAAATTTCAATAACAAACTATTAAACTTTGGATGTATTAATTCAGATCCTGGTTAGTAATAACTATATGAAACATAGGAATCCATGTCTTCCTTTGCCAAGTATCCTCGATGATTATTTAAACATAAGCGAAAATGATGTCTTGAAACTTAGTATATGATTAACCATCTTTTTAACAATACATGTTATTATATATCAATTACATGTGAGTAGATTTAAAAAGTTTAATTTGGCTGCAATGTAATAAGAAGAATATTCAAACTAAATTCCATGTTCTTATAAGGAAAACACAATTCAAAAAAAATTCATAATCACAATTAAAAAAGTTTCCAAATATTCCAGATTCAATTAATTGTAAACATATGTTTTTGTGACACATACATACTATATTTTATAAGTACCTATACCTTATTGATATCAACTCTCCAATGCACGATGCACTCCAATGTGAATTTTTAGGATATATAACTCAATATTAATATCATATTTCCTTCAATGAATTTCAACAGCTGTTCTATAATAAAGATTTGTGACAAAATGACCCATGGGATTAAAATAAAATCATAAGCTCTATTGAAAGGCTTTGTGATAAAAAGACCCAAGAGGTTAAAATAATAGAAATAAAAATTATAATTACAAAACATCAGAAATTGAAAAAATATAGCAACATTTGATAAGAAGACATTATGAATATTTTTAAAAAAAATATTTTGATGGGAAAAAATATATATATATATAAAAATAAAAAAAAACAATAAAGTCCCTAAAAGATTATATACATTATATATTAACTGCCTTAAAAGTGTATATCTATATGTAATATCAGATTGCTTTTTGGGAGATTTGAGGCTTTTAAGTCGAAATTTAGCAAAAAACACTAAAAATGCAGAAAAAAATTTATAAGGAAAGAATAATTAAGGTTTTTCGCCTGAAAGATCATTTTTATTTCAACCTAATCATAGCATGTTGATATTTACTTTAAAATCCTAATAGCTGCTAATGAATTGCAAACATAAAAAATGGTTGATCTTTTTCAAAATATAATAAATGCATTATCTTGTTTGATATAAAATATTGTAGTCAAATAATAAGTAGCCAGTTGGTCAACTAGAAACCAAAGTTACATACCATAAATGCTCAATTAAGTGCCCCGGACGCTTAAAATTTTGACATTTAGGGTGGGCGCTTATTCGAGAGGGCAGTGTATTGAGAGAACCATAAAGTGATAGAGCTTGCATCATAATGACAGCACAACAACAACTTTATGTTTAGCCAGTTCTTAAGGCTAAAATACACGGTAAGTTTAAACGGACCGTTTAGTTGTAAGAAAAAACTTGTTTCGTTGCAGGTAATATACCTGTCTACACGCTAAGATAAAATGTATAAGTTTTTTAAAAAAACTCTCTTTTCACAATGAATACCAAGGAAAAACACGTTGCAGGTATTGTTATAGCATCAGCAGGGTAAATGTTGAAAGAAAAAAACCCGTTATGATTAGAAATTGAACAAATATGCTCAAATCTTTAGTCTAAACAATTTAAACATAAACAGAAAAAAGTTAAAACATCTTTGCTGTTTACACGGTAAGTTTTTTTATCTTATATACCTTTAAACGATCTGTTTAAACTTACTGTGTATTTTAGCCTTTACACTCAATCTGTGTCCTTATCAAAACTATAGCAGTAGTTAGCTAAACCAACAACAGACAAGTTGTATAACTAAACATAATTAGGTCACTAGTGCTAGCTAGCTGTGTATAATGTTTATGCAAGTTTTATTACATGAGAATGCTCCTCAATTTAAGAAATTCAGCAATTGTTCGTGCTTGCTAGCTAAGATGTCTATAATCTTGCAGCATGCTAAATGTAGCTGGCAGAAGACATGGTGTTAGCTTCAGCTATCCACTTGCCTAAAGCAGAATAAAAACAAGTGTAGCTAGCTAGCTATAACAAATTCCAAAAAATATCCAGCTACTAGCTAGTGTCTTTTGCTAGCTAGCTACACCAGCTAACTACAATATGAAATCTTAAAGTTAAAACATTGTCAAAATTATACAAATACCTTTCAGTAATCAAAAGGTAATGAAAAATTCCTTGATTAATAGTTTTTAGGTCTAAAGAGCAGTAAACACCATCAATAAAACCACAGAGTAGTCCTGTCCCCTCGTCTGTTTGTTTTTTATGGCGCTCCAAGATGGCCGATTGTCAGAAGTCTCTCTTTTAAGTTGTTAGTGTACTGGGTAACTTGGTACGTATACCAATAATGGTTATTAAATCGGGGGTTGTATTATTCTGCAATTTGGGGATTTGAGGGTCCAAAAAAAGCTTTGTTTCCTTTTGTTAAAAACAAAAATCCATCAAAAAGGGACGTGCCATTATAGTTTACATCCTAGAATTATTTGAACATTGGAATATCAAAAAATTAAGCCTTATCTTTAAATTATAAAATCTCATTATCTGCGCAGCTGCTGCAACGACGAGCCTTGTTTGTTTGCAAAAAGTCAGCTTGACATTCTTGGAGAAATGCGATTTTAATATTTTAAGGTCTATGATTTGGTTCGTTATTTTTTACGATAAGTTCAATTCACAATTCGATTGCTTTTTTCCAGTTAAGGCAAATTATAATGTTATTATAAAGCTAATAATGGGACATTAGTTTGGTTGTACTATTCCTCTTCGTGTGCTGAAAAATGAATTTAACCCTGAAATATTATATTTTTTTGTTATAATCTTTATTATTTTGCCAGGAAGGCTTTCCATGACAAATTTGAACAATTTTTATTAAGTGGCTGGGAAAATACAGGTACATTCAATATTCTGCAGAATGATACAACCAAATTGTGATAATTATTATTATTATTATTATTATTATTATTATTATTATTATTATTATTATTATTATTATTATTATTATTATTATTATTATTATTATTATTATTATTATTATATTATTATTATTATTATTATTATTATATTATTATTATTATTATTACATTATTATTATTATTATTACATTATTATTATTATTATTACATTATTATTATTACATTATTATTATTATTATTATTATTACATTATTATTATTTATTGCACAATATTTTTTGCACACACAGATATACAAAAACATGGATTATTATGCATTATGCTAGTTGGAAAATTGAAATCGACTAGTCCACATGGGATCTGTTTTGTCGAATTCAATGTATCCACTGCCTTAATTGTTTAAAAAGAATTGGTATACGACTTTACCAAAAGCAAAGTATTGCTACCTTAAAAGAAAAAAATGTTTGAGATATAATTTTTTGAGGAAATTATTTTGGGAATTTTGGACCAAAATTAATTCCACAAAGTCGCACTTTTTAGAGCTCATTAAAATTCTGCTACTGTTCAAAAAGCGATCTTTTTATTGTTATCATTATGCTTGGAAAATAATTAAAATGCCAAACTAGCTAACCGTGAAGATTAATTCATTATTCTCATAATAGCATCCAATCACAAAATATATCAGCAAAAAGATATTCTTTGCAATTAAATTTTTCGTTTACTGGCATAATTTTAGGTTTAATCTTATGTGACCTATTTCTAAGGTTAGAATAGCATTTAAAATTTTCTGAACCTGTATCTTAGTCAAAATTGATATGCTGTCAAAATCGGCTTATCGGCGTCTCTGAAAAGGGCTAAATTCTAAAACTCAGAAAGAAGGATGATAATAGAACTATTTTTTGGCTCAATACACCTCTTCACAGTTCCGTGAATTTCGCGTGAGAAGATCACGTGACCATTATGTCATCGTTAAAAAAATATATGCGCGCATACAATCGAAAGAAAACATTCTTATTTTCAACTCACGCCAGTAGGAGCTCGTGGATATTTGTCTTATAAGTACAGAAATTTTTGTTAAAAATATGAAAAAAAACTGGTGAGAGTGAAAAAAGAAAGCGTTCAAGAACTTGTGCTGTCATAGTGAGTACGACTTGACTACGATGTTTGAGACAGCAAAACTTGTGAAACCCACAAAGTTGTGAGCAGTTCTTGTTGCTGTGAGAAACCTTACTAGTGAGTATCTAGTTAACTACTATTATCAGCGAAGAGTTAATTTTCCAAGCCATCCCATGATTTCTTTTCGCCAGTAATCAGTAAAAATAGAGTTAAAATATGCAAAGGACAGGGAGGGGTAGAAATTTTATCTCCCTTGTTCTTTTCTCTCCTAAGTATGTGCCGATTTTTTTTAGAGATATTTTTCCATACTTTAATATTTCAGCTTTTTCTTTTAGGTTGCATCCTTTTCCATCTTTAAAAAGACAACTGATAGCCAATGCTATGTGGAAAAAGATGATAAATCGTACCAGTCCAAGTAACCGTAACCGTCTGTTTACAGTCAAAACTAAAATGCGTGTGTGTTCTGATCATTTTGTTGACAAGAAACCGACATTTGATAATCCACATCCAACTTTGATGGGTTATCAGTCTTCTCCACAGGATAAAAAGGTGTTATCATCAAGAAGAAAAATAACTTAACCGCTTAAAAAAAAGGAAGAGACCTCAACCAACAACTGAGAAATCATCGTCATCTACAATAACATTTCCAATGACGTCACCTATTTATTGAGTTTTTATTGAGTATTTATTATTTGACGTGGGTTTATGACTTATGTTAATTTATGAGAGGATGGTATGGTTGTTCGTGTTTTTCAAACTGCTGTTTCTTAAAATTTTGTGTAAACTTTTGTGGAAAAAAAGACCACATGCAATATACTGAAAAAAACAATTTTTTGTGGAATTGGCTTCCACTGAAGGCTGTTGTGTAAGCTAATGGCTTTTTCATATTTGGTATTATAAACTTTTGTTGGGGAAAACTAAATTGTATTTGTTACTGTTATTTTTCCTGGAAAAAAATTCCATGGTTTCACGTTTTTGTTAAGAATTAAAATTGTAGTAAAAACTGTGTTTGGTGATGATGAAAAAATTACTAATTGTTTTTTTTTTATATATTTTATAAAATGCCTGATTTTTCTATAATTTGATGTGTTTCATAATATTTCAATGTTTTTGTAACAAAATTCGCTATCTTTATAGCAAATTATTGCATATACTATGATGCGCGCATAAATTATCTATGTCGGATGTAAGCAAATAGCATTACAGAACTTACCACTCTGTACCGGGGGTAATTTCGCCGCCCGCCTCGACGTTAAAAAGGAGAGATAGGAAAATGTATGTTCTAGCGCAGTCGCGTGCGCGTACAACAGTGACGTCACGGCAACCCCCAGCAAAGTCAACAACAATCCCCTATTAGTCACCGCACCATTCCAAGACCATTCCATATTAATCTACATAGGATCTAGTAATCCAGCACCATCCAAGGACCTAATAATCACTGTAATGACGTCATCAAGATTCTAACGCAATTCCCTAAAAATCAACGCGCATACAGGGGAATTTCCCTAATTATACTGAATTTCATCAAAAATCAACGCATGCGCAGTAAAGAGGAAAATTCCCTGAGGGAATTAACCGCGTTAGTATTGACCGTTATGAAATCCTTCGACAATGTTAAAATTCTATATAATAAAGAAAATGGAATCAAAAACAGTCAAACAATTACGCGATATTGCAAAAGGTCGTGGTTTAACAGGGTATTATAAGCTACGTAAAGCTGAATTAATTTCTTTATTAGAGGACGTACCACAGAGGCCATCAAGAAGGGCCGGGCAACGAAAGCCCGTAAGACCTGTAACCCTACTACCAACGCCGGAGGCCATGGATATATTTGAGACCCAAGAAATGTCGAAAAACCGATCTATCGTGAAATCCAAGATGCAGGAATAGTATAACTGGCTGGTTGATGCCATCCCAAAGCTTATAAAAGAAGTACAAGAAGGGATCATGGGTAATTATGTAAAATTCAAACGCGGGGTGATGGAGCTTTATCGCAGGGTAGTAAATACAAGACCTACACTGCATGATGAAGTCGAACAGGAGGCCAACGAGGACTATCTACATGATCAGCCGGGGCAAGATTTCACGCCTCAGGAGCATAAAAATGCTCCTCACAGGACCTTCCGGAGTTTCCGAATTTCCGGTATAGGAGGTGCCGACGTCGACGGGTATATCGGGATGGTGCGACCCAACGTGAAAACCTTGGTTGAGGGACAGGTAGAAAGTATGGGATCTGCGAAGATACAGCTGTCACTATGGATACACTGGAGGAAACCGATAGAGGGGACCAAAGAGTATGAGGAGGCTAATAAGGCCTTCCATAGTAATATGGCCTCAGTATTCCAGGGTAGCAACGTAGATGACATGCTGGATATGATGTTTGCCCAAGTTAAAACACATGTGGAAAACCTGACATTCCCCAAAAGTGTCTTCACGATCGGTCGAATACTACACCTTGATGTAGATTTCCATAAATTGAAACTAACAAGGGGCTCATCTCGTATATACAAGCACCTAAATGGATAGCTTCGAAAAAGGCAATTATTAATCCCAAAAACGAGGGTGAGGAGTGCTTCAAGTGGAGCATCATCGCCAGCCTACATCATACGGAGATTGAAAGGGATCCGCAGAGAATAAGTAAGCTAAGGTCCTATGTAGGCCACTATAGTTGGGAGGGTATAGAGTTCCCTACAAGTATCAAGGATATATCAAAGTTCGAGAATAACAACAAGGAGATTGCGGTAAACGTCCTCTATATGGATGGAAAGAGGATCAATATCCTACGTTGATCAACGCATAACGGGCGTGGCAAGCAGGTGAATCTACTATACATCACCGATACAGCCATCAAAAGCCTCTCACGGCTCCTAGTTATTGAGACCTCAAAAAATACTGCAAAAATGCACTTTTGCCTGAACTGCCTCCAGGCATTCCCCACAATCGAGTCGAGGGATAAGCATTATAGGTGCTGCACCGGTCACGGGGCATTAAAAATTACGATGCCAACGGAGGCCGAAGAATGGCTATACTACAGAGATGGCCAGAGACAATTCAAGGTGCCCTTTGCCATTTATGCAGATTTCGAGAGCACTCTTTAACATGTTCCGGAGGCACTTCAACGTCTTCAGGAATAAGCATCAACTCAACGACGCGACTACCTGTCACGATCCTATCCAGCCTATACATCTTTTTACTCCACCGGGCATCAGTGGCGCGTCTTTTAGAGTCACTATGCTCCTCCCCGGGTTGTAGCAGATACAAGTATAAACCATCCTCAGGTAGAGGCTTTTTCTCTGGATATTCTTCGCTTTTTGCGAGTGGTACACCATCCAGTTTGATCGCCTTGTTAGGTTTCATACTAATCATGGTAGTTTTGGTATTGTTGAGACCCTTCGATATAATGTACAAATGCTTGACCCAGGTGGTACTAGTCCCATCGGATGCTAACTCCTGGGCATCTTGGGGCTTAAATAGTCTTTCTGCAAGGACTTTATTGTAACTTTCCACGAAGGCTGTGAATGTATGGTGGTACTTAGTGGTAGCCCACCTGATCTCTACCCCCTTTCCTTCTAGTAGCTTAGTTACATCCGATTTAAACTCGGAACCATTGTCGCACTGGAATGTTTTTGGGTAGTGTAAGGGTCCCGCTTTGTAAATATCTTTGATCATCTTGGCGACTTCGCTAGCTCTCTTCGTTCTTAGGGGCCTCGCTACTTTGTATCTTGAGGCCACGTCAATGCCTGTCAGGATGTACTTGTACGTATTGCCATATAGTTTGTCATGCGGCATATATAACAGATCGAATTGGTGCATCTCATTCGGTGCTGTAATTGTAAAATGGGGGTAGTCAATACGTTTTGGACCTCGAATGTGTCGTAGCCACAAGAGATGCCTACTAAGCCAATGTATTACCTCTTTTTGGATAGGCCGGCTTCTGCAGCGAGTAACCCGATACCTTTGCGGTCAGTCCACAGATTCTCCGGAGTGTAGCAGGTATTGCTTAGCTTTTCTGCTTCCTTTTCTGTAATAATGTGTGATGCCTCATCATGACGCCTGCGCGCGGCCTCCCCGTGTCCCGAGAGCTTGCTGAAGAGAAAATTTTTTCCCAGAAAATGCATGGGCGTTTTTGGCCGCGCCCGCCACTATCACTGCTATAGTAGCCATTTTATTAGTATTCCACACGGTTCAATCTACCATCTATAATATTCATCTGAGCGTCCTGCTATAAGTACACATAAGCCATGAAATCCCCTGTTCCATCGGCTTCTTTGGTGATATGTAGGGTGATCCCATCACTCAGTCGCTGTAGTGGCCTCCCACTACCATGTAGCACATCATCAGGGGAGGTACAGAAGTTCAAAAACAAGGCATAGCGCTTATTGAAGAACTGTCCGATGGTAACATTGCTATCGTGGGATATTGACGATCTGTTCCAGATGGTCCTTGGGAAGCATTGCGTAAGAGTACAACTCATTAGGTTCCCCCCTCGACAGTGACGCTGATCTTCTCAATTTTAGGATTATAGAAAACTTCGTTGTTACCGGCATAAGCCTTCACTTTTCCAGGGTCTATAAACAGTAGCAGTACACCTTTGAATGATTTTGATGGAGAGTCGATCTGGAGGTTATAGCTGGTATCGGCCTTTTTCATAGTAAGCACCTTCATTCTGAGTACCCTTTCATAGTGTAGGGCAAGTCTTGCTTATCTTGACATCATTGCGCTTGCCAGGCCTTCATTAGTAATTTTATCAAATTCAAGTCTGATATTACTAATCTTATACGCAGCATCAGCTGGCTTAGCTCCCGTGCTCCCCGTGGCTGCCGTCCCTGCATCCTTGATAACATCGCTTTAGGGTGCGAAAATGATGATGAATTGCAACCGGTCGTACAGGCCCGCCGGATAAAATGGGATATCGCGGGTCAATTCGAACATCTTTTCAATGGGTATACAAAAGGCCTGACGATGCCTTACGCCTAACGATGTCTTTCTCTTCATCTGTTCCCACATGACCGGTGGCCTTGACCTGTATGACCCTAATGGTACCGTTGTTTGGATTGATGCCTTGCAAAATAAGGTTATTGTCACGGTCGAATTTTGGTAGCCAGAGATTTCTATATACGGCCAGGATATTGTAGTCGCTTATGTTCTGCACCTCTTTGTTATTTAGGATAATACGTAGATTTTTACCAGACTTTTCCCTATGTTTGACACGATCGTACGTGTCGTGTTGGTCCCTGTTACTGTTAGATCAAATAGAACCTTGAGACTACCCGGGATAATGACATCATTTTGTGGCATGTTGGGTATGTCAACGTACAGATCTTCTTTCTGGTCAATGGTTGATGGGAGTATTACGGAGTTTCATACCGCGCAGGTCTGGGCACTAGCGAAGCGCTTGTAGGGACAAATTTTTATATCCCCCGCAGAGCGTAAGGCATTTGCTAAGAAAAACAGGCAGTACGAAGAGAATTATTCACTTTTTCCTTTGTATTTTTACTTTTTAAACTGGCGCGATATATTGATTTTACAATTATTTAAAGGAAGGATACTCAGTATTGACATAAGATTGTATATTATGAAAGTTCAAGACCTAAACTTGGTTATTATAATTGCTTCAAGTTGTGGGGTACACTCGTCATGAAAAGTTGGCAGTCAAAAGAGAAAGAAACCTTATTTTGCTAGCTAGTTACATCACAAGTTTTAATATTGTCTTAAAAATATCACAGTGTTGATCAAAAATGCTAGCATGTCATTCAAGATTTATATAGATAGTAGTACAGCCAAAATAATGTAGCTCATTAAACACAGTAAAGAAAACAATGGGTTTTTTTCTAAAGTAATAGTTTCATGCTCATTAAACAGATACCTAGCTAGCTATAATATTAAAAAACAATTCCAAAATTTCTTATTTTGTGTTTGCTAGAAACTTTATTTAACTAACCAGGGCGGAGTTCCCTACATTTTTTATAAACCAAATTAAAAATTGTCAAAAAGCTGGCTGTATCTGTCTCGTTGTAGTTTTTGTTAGCTAGGGGTCACACTGGGCCACTCATATATATCGTAGCCTTATTCATACAGTAATCAGATATATAGGTTGGTAAGTGCACAGATGCTAAAAATAGGATCTTAAAAACTTATTTCTAATATCACTCAACTTAACAGTGCAGTTCAAACACCAACTTAGCCTTAAAAATTGCTACGCTTGCATTGGAATAATTTTAATCTGTAAAGTACAAAGTTTCGACCGCTGCGAAATATAAAATAAAATAACGTACCGTGGTTAAAATAAACACATTTAATGGAAAACAACTTTTTAAACAAATTTAGTTACTTTAACTTTTTTCGTCAAATATTTTTGGTTGCCACATTTTTCTTATGTCAATGTACCAAAATTACTATAGCTATCACAAAATTGTAAAAGTGGGCCTTGCCTAAATTTATTCTTGCATTTTACCAAAATTAAAAACACAGTAATATAGTGTAACATGCTATTATATATATCCCTTCCTAGCTAGCTATGTAATATTTATATACAATAATTTCTAACGAAAAGTCAAAGTCGGTCATTATATCATTGAAGTGTGTATTTTATTTTCAGTCGATTTCATCTATGCTCTTTTTTATATAACTAGTTAGCTATACTTTGCAAATAAATCCTTTATAAAATGCTTTTCCACGTTAATCCATGTCAAACTTGCAGATCCATATATAGCTAGCTAGCTATAGCTTACTGTAAAAAAACGTCCTTTAAGTCTTTCTATAGCTAGCTGTTATTTTTATTTCTTCTTGCCAAAGTGCACTGATAATGATAGAATAGTGTTTCGTTTTAACCATTACTTTATTCCCCACAACACAAAATGTATGGTATATGTAGCTTGCAACTTCAGAAAGCTAACCCCTAAAACCAACATCAACAATATGTCTTCTCTTGCGTCTCTTTAAAAGTCATTAAATTAAGTTTTCTCCGATTCCAACATCTTACCCATGTCAATATACCACAAAGAGGGTTAGCAACACCATTTAAACGTGTTAATAAAAAAGCAAAACGTCAGTTAAAGTAAAAAATTATTTAAAGAACCATCAGGCAGGATTTTGCATTTCTGCCTCTTTTCGCAGCACTAACCAGAATAGTTGTGAAAAACTAACCATGAAAATTATTTGGGCTATCGAGACAAATGAAAACAAGTCAAAAATTTGTCCCTACAAAGCGCTTCGCTAGCGCCCAGACTTGCGCGGTATGAAACTCCGTAATGGGAAATTTGAACTCTTTGCCGGCCTCCCTTCATACCTAATAGCTGTTTGCTTTTTGCGTATGGGTCCATCAGTATACCGTATGCGTTCATACTTATTTATTATATAGCTGTAAATAAAAGATGGCTGATAATCCAATTTTTACACCCAAGGAGGATATTGGTAAGCATGATGATAAAGGCGACAAAGAGGATACCCAGCAATCAACTCAATTACCTGGAACATCGGGGACTTGCGTGTAGGTGCTTGGAGTTGGGCCTGGAGGCGCAAAAAACTGGGCTATTTCATTCGAAAGTTGATAACCTAAGTTGATAAGCTGGGTATGACGCCCAATGCAATGCATTACGACAGATTCAGGATTGGGGAGGGTGGTGAACTTATATTAAAGAAGGTTGTGACAGGGAAGAAATTACTACCGGAAGTAATACTTACGCTGCAAGATGGTAATTTTCCAACTATAAAACAGCTCCAGGCCAGGCTAGGTGTGACACGCTTGCGGGCGATGGGCTTTGATGATTATCAGACACCCAACAAAGGTAGTAGGACAGAGCCCCAGAATCTTATCCGTGATGTTAATGTCCTTATAAATAGGGATGAGGATGATGAGAGGAGCCCTTTGATAAGGCCCGAGGTGATGGAGATGGAGACGTATGACAATTTTCAAAATTTTGCACAAGATGTAGAGGGTTATATAGATACCTCATTTGCAGGCATTGACGATAAGGAGGAGATTAATATAAGGGCCCTTATATCGGAGATTGAAAATCTGCGGGTAATATAAGGGAGGTGAAAGAAAAAATAAACAAATATAATAGTAAAATAAGTACGGCAGAGGGCAGACTGAAAGAATTTAAGAAGCAGAAGGCTGGGGTTCGAAGGCTTCAGGATACCGAGCTTGAGAAGGACATCGCGAAATTAAAGGAGGATAGGAAGGATGAACTGAGTAGGCATGGTCTAATTTCCTCCGAGGTTTTTAAGCATCTACGGAATATTATGTCTGAGTTGATGAAAATCGCCGGGGATGACATGCCTTTGCTTGAAGAGCTTAAAACACTTTTCCGTGAACAGGGGATAACCATAGCCAGCAGTAGGTCTACTAATTTCCACCATTGTTCTTGTTGTTACGGGAGGAGAGGGTGCGGCAGCAGGTGCTGCAGGGGGAAAAAGGGTTTGTGCAGAAGCAACTCGAGAGGCTTGGGAATTTCCTGAAATACCTGGCAAGTAAAGCAGGTGACACCCTACCCGTATGGTATGATCGGGTATATGGGGTGTGGTGTGCTTTGGAGGTATAGGATGCGTGTCATGCTTTGGGGTATATATAGGTATTTTGGCAATATGCTTGAGGGGTGTGGTGGACGAATGACGCACAATAGGTCTGTTATTAAAGTCAAGCCTTATACCAATCATCGCACTTGCGGTTGCTATCAAAATATTATTGTTATACCCTACAATCTTCCCCATACGTAGATTCATGTCACTGGGCAACATGTACACGTGGTGCATTACAGCGAAGTTCACAGGTGTGCCCGCATGCTGGAGTACCTTCTGAAATTCGGTGATGCCATGGCTTACATTTTCTTGCCTTTGGACCATAGCCTCGAATTTTTGTACTAGAATTTGCCTTGCTGTATAATTGTCGGCATTAGAGCCTATCAGGGACGCCTTGGCACCTGCCTGAGACCCTAGTAAAAGAACTACATAAACCCTGATACTCTCGCTTAGTTTGGTCAGACCCTCTGACGTTAGGCCTTGGCTTGTGGGCATAATAAACTTGGCCCAATCACCATCAACCTGCGGCCACCATCTACCATCTGTTAACGACGACATGACCGCCCTAAACTTGTATAGAGCGTTAGGGTCTGCACCATATTCGCGGCATACCCGTGCGTATCCAGATGTGGAATAAGGGTTCTTATATTGCGAGAACCCATCGTCAAATGGCATGGGTACCTTCATACTTGCCAGAATACAATGCATATAATAGTACACGTGGAATTTGAAGATGGAGTTGATGAGTGGTACGGAGCCTGTCATGTGTTTGGCACATATGCCTAATGCGGTGGTCGCACAATGGGCGGCAAAATTAACCTGAATGTTCCAATAGGGCAGGGCCTGCACTTCACATTAACGGGGTCATCAAGGTAGGTTGTTGGGACCCTTATGGCAAATTTGGTAAACTCCGGGAATACGACAGAAATATGGGAGTCCGTACACACGTAGAGGTCCTGATGTTCCAGGTTTTTTACACCGAGTGCCCATTCACCCCTGTTACTTTTATACTTTGCAGAGTGGTTGTATTGATAGATGTTCATTTCTTAAAACAAAAGGGAATGAAGCAACTTTGTATCACTGATATCGAAAAGCCTACTATTTTCGAGAACTACCTAGGACAGGACACTCGAATAGCTCTGAAATCCATCAGCATTAGACCCGGGTGGCTGAATTTGTATAGCAATACAGATTTTACCATACGTAAGGTAGGGCCTGACCAGAGAGTGACTCGGATGGAGATCATCAGCGGTTTATACAGGATAGAAGATATTGCGACTATTGTGAAAAGCCAGGCAAAGGACATGATCAAGCTTTTCGTATTGAAAAGTGGCTACTGCAGGCTCTGTGTCAGCGATGGGTACTTGGTGGTGATGAATCGACAATTACAAGAGCTCCTAGGCCTACCCTACGACCCTAGTAAGAAGTATTATATGAAGGGTGACTATGATGGGTACTATAGACCGACATTTACCATAGGCTGAGACTCGTTTGTCCCAAGTTGGATGAGGACGATTGTCTGTTAGATGACAAAAAGTCTAAAATTTTGGCCTTGCTTCCCACCAAGGAATTGAACGCCTGGGAGGATTTCCTGACCTGGACCTTTGATACCCCTGTATACCTGTATACCATCCTTTTTTACAGGCTCTGTCGTTAATTTTTTAAAAATTAACTCTTCGACTTTTGACCATATTTGACGATATTTAGCAATCCAATCAGGATATTCCTCAAAATCCAGACTCATTGCCGGTGACGCGGAGGCGTTATACTTAGTCAACCCATTCGGGGACCAGATTTTTGGTGTCTTTACCCTCAAGGCCACAACAAGGTCCTGTGTATGATACCCTATCACATATCGTTTTTCCTTACCTCCATTGGCGGGCATGGCATCCGATACCGTCAAGTATTCCATATTATCGTTAATGTCTGTAAACGAAGCAGCAAAACTGTAGAATATATTAGGTTTAACAAGCTCATTTTCAAATTGCAGCATCTTCTTTATTGTATATCGAATGAGTGCAGAGAATTGCAAGTCATCGTACATACGCAGCCGCCCCCATTATATGTGATATATTCATGATAGCAGTACCAGCATAACATTTTACCACTTACAACGAACCTCCGACCACAGGTACATTTGTCATATGCATCGAGTACCCTTTTACAGTCGTTACATTGTTCCATTTATTTATCACAGTTACAAGGACGATCTAGGGCATTAAATTGATCCCAGAGGTCTTGAATTCTCTGATTATTATACTTCTCCTTCTCTGATTCTTGTACGCATGCCAGGGTTACAAGTGGCAGGGATAGGCCGATGGCGGTAAGGAAGGTCATGAATAACATACGTTTCAAGCTATATTGACAGTTAATACACATTTTTATTAGTAGTAGTTATCTTGCAACATTTGCTGTAAAATAACGTTTTCAGCCCCCCCCCCTCCCCCAATACTTTTTGAAACCTACCTTTTCATCCTTTGAAAGGCACCAATCGATGAACCCGATACGGATGCCATGCCAATGGAAGAAGATCCTCCTTAATCCTGGCCTTTTCGGATCAGAGAGTAGTTCGGGCTCATCTTCAGAAACCCTGTTGCACATGTCCTGGGTGACAAACCAGTCCGGCACAAACTCGAACAGCCAGGGGTCCCTTTCAACAGCCTTGTCACACATGTCCCGCGTTTTGAACCGATCCAGTATATATTCGAGCGGTTCGGGATCCTTTTCAACAGCCCTGCTACACATGCCTTGCGTCATGAACCGATCCGGTACATGTTGAAACATGTCGGGATTTTTTTCGGCAGCCTTGTTGCACATATCTTGCACCATGAACCGATCTGGTATGGCCCTGAGCATCTCGAAATCCCTTTCAAAAACTTTGTTACACATTTCTTGCGTCTTGAGTCGGTCCGGTACATGCCCCAGCATATACGGCATTTCTTCAACGACCTTGTTGCACATGTCTTGGGTCTCTTCCCCATGACCGAATAGGGTTAAACCACTTAAGGAGATATCACTTTATTATTATTATAATGGATTGGTAATGTGAAATGGGTAAAAATTGTATTACCTATAAATCAAATGGAAAACAACGTCTTACAACAAAAGTTCATCAAAGAAATAAAGAACACACTATAAAGCTATTGAGAAGACGAATGTATGAAATAGTATGTGCCAAATATATGGCGAAATTCAATTAAATGGCCAAAAACCTGGGGGCGTTGAATCGACTCCTCCAAAAAATGGTAATATGGATCACTATACTATCATTTATAATTGGGGCGTTTAAGACCAGACACTAAAGAAGATACCACTATATAGCATCATATGATGAATTAAATAATTTCTAAGCCTAATATAGTAATTAACAAGAGAGATTTCCAAAAACTAGACAAATTTGAACTCATTAAATTAATAGTAGGAAAAAAAGCCATAAATGATAAGCCTGGTTATATCCAAAAACTAACAGATGGATCAAAATAAATGGACCAGCGTATAAAAAGCTAAAACAAATTCCAGTATCTAGGATGTTCAATGAAGAAAAACCTATTGCACCACCAAGGAAAGCAACATATAAACCAAGAAAACCAGTTCCAACACCTATAGTACAATTAGATAAAGCATTGAAGAATACCATTAAATCATTTTAAGCAAGAATAGTAAAGACAATGAATCTGTTCTGCCCAATCTTAGGACGCTGCCCAATCTTTGGACATAAAATTGCCCAGTCTTAAGACTGGCCGGCCAGTCTTGAGACTGGGCAGGGCGTCACAAGATTGGGCAAAAGACCATGTTAGGCCCATCTTTGGCGCCTTTTAGATTTTAAAGAAGGGATGTACCACACAAGCTCTGTTTTTTGCAAGTCCCAACAAACATTCTCAGGCACATTAAAACATCATATTTTGGGTACTGTTGAATTGATCCGGCCAGTTTTGGACACAGTAGAGTGAAAATCGCGGCTAGCTAGCTAGATAGCTGGTAGAGCACGTTTTATACATTTAGCATTTATATACAGCTTGTAGTAGTGGCTAAATTTTAAAAATAAAATGTTTATATTTATGATGAATCAGAAAAATCGTATTCAACCATATTATTAGTTAGCTAGCTGTTAATTTCATTGGATGAGATGTTTAGCCAGCTAGCTAATATCATAGTCTATAGAAGAAAAACCTTATAGACTATGCTAATATGGTTGAGTAGTTTCAATTTTTTATACATAAAATACATGGTATATATAAATTTTTGGCCTTTTGATTTCCCAAGAAAAGTTTCAATTTAAAGTTCCTATTAAGAGGTAAATTCTAAAAATTTTATTGTTCTGTTTGTCTTCCACAATTGTTCTAAGATTGGGCATGTACGTCCATAGATTGGGCAGTCCAATCTTAAGACTGGCCACTCATTTGTCACTGTCGGAAGATTGACCTGGCCAGTCTTAAGACGGGGCGCGTTCAAAGATTGGGCAGAACAAATCCACTAAAACAACTAACATCCACAAGAAATGACGTAGCAGGCGTTCTAAACTGTTGTGTTTATATATATCATTGAATCAAAATTCATTGTTTATGTCAGTCCGTAAAATGTACCTTGTCATGTGTAGTGCTACTATTTATTGCTATGTCTTGTTTATTCAATTTCTTTGCTCACTTGTCCAGTCCTGTGTCTCATTGTCTCGTATGTCCCACTTGTATCATTATGTTTCATCTTAGCTATGTGTATTGTTTAATTGTCGATTGTTAGTATCGTGTGATTAGGGATTTCATGTCAATTACTTTATATAATACGTTTTTTACATTTTTCGCTCATTCCGTCAAATCACAAATCTGAGCAGTCACAAAATAACTCTATACAAAAAGTATCAAACAATTTTTTACACACGTTAAACTTTAAAGGAACATTTCAGAGTAATTCAATTTCAAGTTTATCTGGTTCTATACTTGGGCAATCTGGTACGATTATTTAATAATATATTTCCATTTTATTTTGTCAAACGTTTGTTAAATTTCAAAGCTAAACTTGTATATATTTTCTTTCAGTTTGAATAACTTAACTTGCCATACCATTACAGTTTTAAATTGTATTCCGAGCAACCCGACCTAAAACTGGATAGACCCACATTCAAACAGATCTAATGTAATCAATGAGGAGTAGCAAAAGATTGGACTACAAAACATTATCTGACACTGGCGAAAAAGATACCAAAATTACTACTACAAAAGACTCGCAGAATGGTATCGAAAATCTCAGCCTCTTGGTGGATATGAAACTCAATGAAGATATCTCTGATGAGAAGAATAGGTCCCTGTTAAAGGATCACTTAGCTGTTGAAAAATCTATGCTAGTAATGGAAATTCAAGATCTCTTCGATAAGGATGGTGTGTGTTATTTATATCCATCGAATGAAATGTACGAAAAAGCTCTTTCGCAAGCACTATCACTACGTGCTAATTACAGACACAAACATAAAGAACTACAAAAACACCTTGGAGAATATTATGAAGGAAAGTATAAGAAATCGTTCACTCTTCAATACAAATCAATAAGAAATATATTAAAGCGATCAAGCAAAAGAAGAAAGAATTACAGGTGGAAGAAGAGAAAGCCATCTGATTCTGCAGTAAAAGTTCAACATTGTTTCTCCATGAATCTGATCGACTTATTAATGATCTAAAGAAGAAATTCCACATACCTGAAGAAGAAAATGACAAAGCAATCAAAAGGAGATATGATGAATTAACTTCTCAAGAGAAAATAATTAAAAAAATAGGAGAGAAGCTCGAAAAAATTTGTACTAATACTCCTGAAAACTTTCCTATGAAAAGAGATGTTAGAAAACTCATGGAGAGGTATGATAACCTTAAATTTCTAAAGAGAGAGTATATTCAGAAAGTGGAATATGAGGTTAATTCACGAGAAATTGAGAAAGTTGAATCATTTAACACTTCTTCTTTAAATATCAAGCTTAATAAATTCAAGGACTATAGCTCAACTCTTTATCTACACATTTCAAACTATGCTTGAGAAACTATACACTAAAAAGTTTACTACCTGATCTGTTAAGAAATAATTACCTTGAGAATCCTGCTTTAATGTTAGTTAGGAATGTTGACGACATTAAAGAGATATGGAAGAGACTCGTAGCAGCATATGGAGATTGCAAAACCATGCTAGCGAAAAAATTACATGAAGTGAACAACATGGATTTATTGTGGAAGCTAAGAGACCCGGAAAAGTTTACAAACGGAATAGCCAAAATTATTACAGTCATGAAGGATCTGCTCTCATTATGCAAAAAGCATGGTTTGGGAAAGAATTTATAAGCTGCTAGGAGATAGAAGAGTAATAAGATGGCTCGCGACAGATGTGAAGAAGATGGTAAAAATTTATCGAATAAATTGATTGATTTTTTGGAAAAAGATGTGAATCTACCAACAAAAGATACTGTTACTAGGGAAAGAAATAAAACCTCAACAAGTCAAAGAATCAAACTACTTCAATAACATGACTTCGATGACAAGGTAATATCAAATTTTTCTTGTTTTATATGTGGAGAAAAAAATCATGGGGCTACTAATGGACCTACTGGATCCATGTTGTTACAGTACTTTTCCTGTAAAAAATTTGTCGAAATGTCACCCGCAGATAGATTTACTGTTTTAAGAAGAAATGGCCTTTGCTTTCAGTGTCTATTTCCAGCAGCCAAACAAAAGCAAGGAAAACATCCAGAGGGAAAATGCCAGAGAGATTTCACATGTAAACATCAATCACATGACAAATATCTATCTAAAATGCACGTTTGGTATGTGAGGAGCACAAAGACACACTTAAGAATAGGGACTTGCTCCAACACTATAAGCAGAGATGCATCCTTCGACAACGATTTGAGCTTCCAGAATTTTCAAATAATATTTAACTGTCCTTTAACAATTTTGAAAACGAAGAATACGCTGGAACCGAAATCACTTGCAGATGTACGCAATGCAGAAACTGTAAAGTATGTAAAAAGCATGATCGAGATAACACTATCAGCATCAAAGAATAAGTGGAACAGGAGATGATCGAAAAATCGGTCACATTAGATGAAATCAATAATTCAACTGTGGCAAGACTGCCAATGACACACAATCCAATCGTCAAATTGTGTCCAAACAAATTCAAAGCAACTTCTTGTGCAGCAACTTCTTGTGCAGCAATCCAGACAATGGAGGATTATTCATTAACTGCGTTTATTCAAGCGTTTGTGCGATTTTCCTGTGAAAATGGCTATCCAAAATTATTGTTATCTGAAGAAGGAAGTCAACTTGTGAAAGCATTTCATTCAATGGAGCTTAATTATGTTGACATCAAACACAACTTACACAAAAATGTATCAGTTGAATATGAATTGTGTCCAGTAGCAGGTCATAACATTAATGGCAGAGTGGAGAGAAAGATAAGAGAAGTGAAAAAGTTGCCAAAAATTTCTTCGACCAATAGAAGATTATCTATCATGCAATGGGAGACGATTTCAGCAGAGATTGCTAACAACATCAACAATTTACCACTAGCTTTGGGTAACACAGTTTCCAACTTTGAATCTATGGATATTCTTACACCAAATCGTCTGAGATTGGGTGGAAATAATGGGAAAAGTCCCGTTGGAAGTATGATTGTGACAAATGATCCAGATAGAATATTTAAAGCAAATCAAGAAGTGTTCAATGCTTGGTTTGAAAATTGGCTCTTGAGTCATGTACCGAATGACTCAACCAAAATGGTATAAATCAGATAAATGCATCCAAAAGGGTGATATGGTATTGTTTCCGAAACAAGATACCCCGTTATGTTTAAATTGTACGGTATTGTCGAAGAAGTTGTGATGGATAAAGACGAGAAGATACGTAAGTCGAAATTCGTTATCGTAACCATAATGAAAAATTACTCGTCGTGCTGTTCGTAGTTTGGTTGTAATTCACCATGTTGATGAATTAGATATAATGGACGAACTTTCCATGTTCCAACAATGAATGTTTGATACTTCCGCTGGGGAAGTGTTGTGTTTATATATATTATTGAATCAAAATTCATTGTTTATGTCAGTCCGTAAAAATGTACTTTGTCATGTGCAGTGCTACCATTTATTGTTATGCTTTGTTTATTCATTTTTTTTGCTCGTCCAGTCCCGTGTCTCATTGTCTCGTATGTCCCACTTGTATCATTATGTTTCATCTTAGCTATGTGTATTGTTTAATTGTCGATTGTTAATTGATCGTGTGATTAGGGATTTCATGTCAATTACTTTATATAATACGTTTTTTACATTTTTCGCTCATTCCGTCAAATCACAAAACTGAGCAGTCACAAAATAACTTCATACAAAAAGTATCAAACAATTTGTTACACACGTCAAACTTTCAAGAAACATTTTAGCGTAATTCAATTTCAAGTTTATCCGGTTTTATACTTGGACAATCTGGTACGATTACTTAACAATATATTTCAATTTATTTTATCAAACGTTTGTTAAATTTCAAAGCTAAATTTGTATATATTTTCTTTCAGTTTAAATAACTTAACTTGCCATACCATTGCAGTTTTAAATTGTATTCCGAGCAACCCGACCTAAAACTGGATAGACCCACATAAACAGAGAATTGACCAAAATGGTAGGTTTTAAGTATGTGGAAACATTAAAAATATCATTTGTAAAGCCACTAGAAGCAGATGATAGAATGGTCTATAAAACGGCATACTTTAACGAAATATATGATGCTGTAAATCTATCATCCCAACAAATATCCCAAGAAACAGTATTAACCAATGGATTTCTGAAGGATCGGGATGGACAATTGAATTAGTAGATGCACATTAATTTAATTTAAGCAAATATAATCCACTAAACGGATCCAGTATTTGCATTTATTTATATCATTTATACATCGTAGATACAGATCCAGGCTCAAGCAGAATCTATTCCTGCCCCTGTTGCTTCGAATTGTCAATGGTATGCGATCACTGAAATTTCAAATCATTAGTTGTTCGCCCAAGAAAAGTGGTAGTAATAATGGTGAAAATGATCACTACAATAATGATGATGTGGAATATACGGATGAATCCGAACATTCGGAAGAAAACAACTTGGACTGGATATGACACATTTCGATACCGAGATTGTTCAGGATCTCGCACTAGCCCAAACACTGAATTCGCTTTCTTTCAGCAATATGAAAAAGCAAACAAGGTGCATTTTTCAAAGGCTGGTGAGTGTAAAACCTGTTCAATATAAGACATTTAGTCTATTGTGATGCAAGGATGTACACCGTGTTTATCAGGGCTCGCGTATTTCATTATGGAATGCATACCTGCGAAGCAACAGCTTCGGTTGATAGACCTACAGACTTAGTAAAAAAGCCTATAATGACGGACCCTAATACCAGGCCATCTAAAATTCAAAGTAATACAATTGTGTCGGACTTACGCAACAGGCAAGAATGGAAGAAAAAAAAGAGTACCGTTAATAAAGTTACTAACATACGGAGTATCTCTAACGAGAAGGTGAAGCAAAGGAAGGTAGTACAACCGAAAGGAGATGGTTATGAAGCTATACGCGAGCTGCAGGACTATGTGTCTGGAAATGACAAATATCTAATATATAACATAAATGAAAACTCACAGTATGTTTTTAAAACATCTAGACAAAAACTGGTGCTCGCGAAAGACATGAAAAAAAGATGGAAGTTACTTCCTTTATTATTATTAATCATATTTATACAGGTTTACATCTTCAGTATGATATAATATATCTGCACTGTTATCAACGAGTGACCTGTGAATGTGGAATTCTGTTATTTCGATGGTAACTTCAAAAAGGTGAAGTTTTTCGTCACTTTAACAGCCAGTGTATACCATCCGTTACTTTACAAACAAGTATCATTGGCAACAATGCAATGCAAACAGGAGGACAAAGAAAATTTTGAGATTTTCTGGCGTGTTTTCAGTAAAGCGTACAAGAAAGTTAATGGCGAAGGTGAAAAGTTTCTTCCTATTGGATGGTGCACAGACATGGCCATCGCCAATTTTAATAGGACTGGTGAAAATCTATGGCGAGGATTCTTTGTTGAATGTCAAGGGTTGCGAGTTCCATTTCAAAGACTCGGTCAACAAAAAGGCTAAGTTATTCGGAGAATCGAAAGAACAGTTCAAAACTGAAGCCCTATCTCTTCTTACTGCTACCACACCAATCGCTTTTGCAATTCATTATTGACAATCAGCTATCAATCGCAACCTTATATTTCGATTTTGGCGTGAGCATAAACATTGAAAATACAAAATAAACACTATTTACGAAAAGAACGAAGGTTGTAATTCGCTAAAGAGAAAAAAACGAAAAAACGGAAAGGATTTTCTCGCAAGAAGAATGGAGGCTGCGGAAGCACAATCTTGTCTGTTATCTGTGGTCTCTGTTATCTGTGGTCTCTCCACAGCATTATTTGTACTTTCAACCAATTGCAATGGATCAAAAGGAATTGTATTTCCTTTCTCTAATGTCTTGAACGAGAATAATTGAACTACGGAAAGTACTCTTCTCAGTCAGCCATATTTGATCGAAAATTACAGACCATACATTCCCAGTCAGCCATGTTTGATCGAAACTTGCACACCATACAATAAAAACAACCATAAAGGAGACGCATGTGAACGATGAATACATTGATTGGTGAATGAAAAAAGGTAAATTGAACATAATGTTTGGGTGAATGAGCATAATTTTTTTTTTTTTTGGGGGGGATGCACATGTTTTCGTGAAAGTGCATATAATTTGGGTGTAAAAAATGTTTTAGTCAATGAGAAAAAATATTTTAAGTGCATTTGCATAGAAATTATGTGAACGTGCATAAACTGAGGGGTTATGCACGTGGGTAATTTTACAAATAATCAACCATATCTGAAACACTATTATAAAATCATATTCAAATAACATTTTTTTTTAAACTTGGAACTGTAACTTTCCGCATCGCTACACTAGATTGGTACCGCTCGGTACTCACTAGTCTCCATAAAAACGGCGACACTAGCCCATGCTAAAGTTTTAGAACAAAAATAAAAATAAAAAACTGCACCCCATATACAACGTCTCATAAACGTTTTGGCAATTTAATGGACAATATGGCATACCATATTGGTTTATAGTGAGGGCTGCTGTGTCCTTCGTGTGCACATGCGTGTTAAAAATGATTTTTTGATCTGAGGTTGTTCTTTAGGTCAGAAATATTAGGTGACGTCATCACTTTCACGGGCAGCAAAAAACAATTTCAAAATTATATATTATATTATATATGGTTGGAAAGAGGAGATCAATGGGGGTCAATAAAAAAGTAAAAACCATATGCTGAAAATGTATAGTTTGTGAGATATTAACACTTAAAGTTTGTATAAAATACAGACCGTGAATTTACTGACCCGGCTTAAAATGCCTATAACTTGGTCATTCGGGCTCTTTTTGTGCTCAATTTTGACAGGGTTTTAGTTCGCCTTAGTACCTTTCTGTTTAATTGAAATGTATTGTTAAAATCACTGCAGGGGATAATTCACGACTAATAATTTACAGACCGAGGTGTGAATTCAATGGGTTTTTTTCCGGGACACAGGACAACAATTTACTTAGGAATTTTGTATCTACTAGTTTATAGAATAGAATTGATTCTTATGAAGACTATATTTAGTTGTTTAGTTTAACAGATATTACATTGGACAGTTTAAATTCATTGATAACATTCAACTGCTTGCTTTGAAAGTGTTGTGTTGTTATAGTAAATTTATAGTTTATTTCAAACGGGGTATACCATATAGTAAGAAAGAAAAAGAAGTGATCAGTAGAAATGGAGAGTAAACCTATTTGCAAAGGAAAGAAATTTGAAATAATATTCAGTAAATGGATCATTTGCGAGAAAGATGTTCGGAAATATAACTTTAGTGAAAGTGATAGCGTTTACCTTTTTTTTGTTTCACGTGAATGCTTTCAATGGATATTTTCACGAATTTTGCACGATTCTTTTCTTAGCTGATCAAATCTCCTTGCTTGGATGGTCTTCTAAAATTACTTACAGTTGTAAAGGAAAGATACACTTACAAAAATGTTATGATTACAGACTGCTATAAGAGGCTGGAACATGTTACAGGTAAAGAATTGTACAATTTTGTGTGTCAATACTATTCACAATGTGAATAGTATTGACACTCAACAAAGATGTAACGAACATTAATAAGATTCAGAGATGAAAAGAAAGATGTCCGAAGACATCACTGAATAGTGATGATAAAGGAAACAATAATGAAGTGTGTATTAAAGATGTTATCGAAGAAAAAATGACACCCTGGTCAAATACTGAAGCTTACGACAAAAGTCATTGTATTATTTGTCAAAAAGACTAAGATAAATTACATCAAGCTCAAATTGATGGGATTGGCAAGCGTATGCTTCAGGTAGATGAACAACTAACTTCAGGATCCTCGATTTTTTATTCAAATGAACAATATCCCAAATGCATGCGATGCAGTAGCCAACGGTGTTCAGTATCACCTGAAATGTTGGGTGACTATTCAACGGCAAGTAGCAAAATCAAACGCAGAACTTGCAGAAGTAAAAGAGTTAGAAGACGTGAAACGAGTGATTGCAGATATTGAATTAATAGATATAAAATCCTTTCTTTTTGATGAAAATGTTGTGTTAGATATGAACGATAGCAATGCATTATATAATAACTTGCTTGAAGAAAAAGACAAGGAAGTAAATTATAAGCGCTACTTGAAAAAACTTATGTCAAAGAATGTTTCTGGAGCAGTGTTTTCAAGACCACCTTCACGACGCCTTTCAGAAAGAGTTTTTACAAGTGATTTCCAAGGAAGGTGATAAAGGAACATTTGAACATTTCAGACGAATATGGCATCATTTACAAGGCTGCAAAACTGGTGCGACGAGACATATTACAACAGGAAAATGAAAGTTCACATTTTTCAGAATTCGAGTTGCCTGCCTGATTATTCGGGCCATTGGTGACGTCAGAAAAATATTTAAACCCTTATATCTCATTAACCGCTCATCAAAAGCACAGATCATATACATTTTTTGATCCGCAGTTTAAACTCTACAAAATAGAGGCTACGGGAAAACAAATTTCTAAATAATTTTTTGTCGATGGGTTGCTTACGTCATCAATTTTAAAATGACGCTTCTTTTTCATTTTTATCCTGGCTCAGTGGATTCTTCCCACGGGCTAATCTTATATAATAATGCAAAGTGTGTGTGATGGTCATGGTGAATGTGTTCATTTTCCTTTGATGTCGCCGAAAAACTATGTCTGAAATGTTAAATTTTATGACGTTACGGCGGGACGTCAATAACACAAATTTAACGTCAATATCCTATATTAAATTAATGAAGGCATTACAGTGCATTTAAAATTTGAGGCTAAATAACTTGGAAACGAGGTGGTGAGGTTAATGATTTTTTACCGCGTAGGTAACAAGGAACCACCTGGGACCAATTTGGGTAAGTTTCCCAAACCTAGGTCGAAAAACCTTCAAACCCTAATATCTCTGCAACCGTTTGTTAAAAGTACATGATCCTATACATTTTCTTGATCAGCGTTTTAAGATCTATATGACGAAAGCAACAGGTATACAAATTTCTAAAAAACACATTTTGGGGTTTTGGCAGGCCATTGCCGACGTCATCAAAATGTTTAAACCCTTATATCTCATTAACCGTTCATCAAATGCACATGATCATATACATTTTCTTGATCTGCAGTTTAAGTTCTTCACATAGGAATCAAGGAAATAGCTAACTTTTCTTTGAACAAAGCTGTTATGGAACTTTCAGACGGTGTTAACAATAACAAAAAATAGGTAGTCATCTTTTTCAGTTCGCAAATAATAATTGTCGTGATACTTTCTACGTTTGACACGCTAACAATTTTGTATTTTTTATACAATTATTTAGTTATGAATTACTTGTATATTATTTTTATGCGATTATAAATATGTACCAAATTATGAACTTGAGCGAATAGCATTTTTATATTTTCAGTCTGATATTCTCATAAAGCATAATCATTATAAAAGGCGCGTAATCTGTTTGTCGACACCAAAAAGACAAAATCGGAATATTCAGGAGACAATATTTTCTTTACAGTACAAGGTTACAAAAGAAACATGCTAAGACTGGGAAAACCCTTTATCCACGTGACAAAGATTTCTAAACTATGAAGTCTCCATTGCTTCTTCTTCTTCATCGACATCAAACTTTACAACAGTTGTAGTGAGAACTTCAGTCGCACCGTGTGGATACTTATACGAGCGTTGTCGAACACCTTTTTTGTTCGGTTCATCGTGCGGTCGAATGTAATCCACACCGTCCTTCGTGATTACACATAAATCGACATTGCTACCAGAACCCTGTTCGAAACAAGATAAGGGAGCGTTCACATAATGAGTAATCAATTTGTTGCTCCCCCCTCCCCATGTAATCAGCCGTAATCATTTGGTTGACCCCCCTCCCAAAATTACGTCTTCATCTACTTAATACTTAACACAAACGCTTTAGACAGTTGATATTTTTCACACTCATGATAAAATATGCTGTAATTTTTTTTTATTTGCTTATGTCATCAAACCACTTGACCCCTCCCCCCTCCCCCATAATCAAGCATAAGCAATTTCGATGACCCCCCCTCGCCCTACTTGATTACGTAATATGTGAACGCTCCCTAACATTAAAAGAAAATTAAAGAACGAATACGGGGCGTGCAACCTCATGAATGAATCTTATTTTGTCAACTTTATAACCAAAGCTGTTGGACATACCTTGTTATTGAAAACCCGTCGGTTAAAAGTGACGAATTATTTGGTAGGTGACAAAAATTTTAAGATATAGAATGTTGTACTTAGAGTCCAAGAAGTTTTCTGTGATGGTGGGAGGAAAGGAAACAACAAAATAATTGATGGTAATAAACAAGCAAAACTTCAATGGACCGATCTGGATTTAAAACTTCCGAAAAAACTTATAATCCAATCCTCAGAAAAGTTTAAAAATCCGTAGTTGGTCGTTTCCAAGAATTTTGCCCAAATTTAAAAAAAGTGTCCCATGCCTCTATATTTTAGCAAACAGCTTCAATTCTCATTAAGTGTGGGTTTTTGTTGAAATACTAGTCTGTTCTATTGAGTCCATCACAGTTTTGACAAAAAAAAAACAATTATTGGTGGAAATATTTATAGCTAAATACCCCAAAATGTCCCATACGTAACGTGTCCGATTGCGAATCGCATTCAAACATTTCTTCCTCTTTTTTTCAGGTATTTTGAATAAATTAAAAGTTAGTGTTTCCAGTTGTATTAGTTGTTAAGGAAGATTTCTTGCTTTTTTTAAAAACGTCATTTTCAACTAGTCAGCTATAATGGTTTCTAGACTGCGTGGTCAGACTTTCGTGTCCCATACGAAACATTTTCTTAAAATGGCCATAAAAAATTTCACAAGATGAATTTCAAACCAAATTAGCCATTTAGGTCTTCCTCTGCATTCCTGCTAATTTGACAATATCAAGAATTTTCTTTTACTTACACTCTGTAAGAAATATTAGAGTAATAAACTAAGGAATTGGATTTTAACCACTATAAATGTCCCATACGTAACACCTATATCTGTATTATTTTTTCAAAGGTAAAAGTCAGAAAGAGTAAAATTTCATAGGACTTATTACTGTTAAAAATTCTTTTGCCTGTACTTTGTCACCCTTCCCTAAGGACTGATGTCCCAAACGTAACAAAATGTCCCATACGTAACGCTTTTTTCAAATCTTCAACATCCCTTTTTAAAAAGAAGAAACAAGTGAGCTCTTTTTCACGTTTTTTCATAGTGACAACCTGACTGTTATAATTGCTTATATCTAAACTAATAAAAAATGCTATTTGTCTGACAAAGGATTCGAACCTTTACAATTCTTCAATTGTCACAAAGATTAAACTAATTTGATTTAGCGTTCAACATGCAGTACAGCACTTTTGTTTGTTCAACATTTTATAAGCTACTTTTTATCATGACTAGTTAGATCTTCTTTTAATATAGCTTTAAAAAAAACACTTCAAAGCAAAATAAATTTAAAATGTTAAGGGGCAATTTTGGTTCAACACATTAAGTTATTCTTAACTGAGATACAAAACCTTGACTTGACAAATATGTAAGTCTTTCAGTCATAAAGTATTTCAGATGTCCTGTGTTTTTCTTTATCTGGGGATTTCTTATAAACAAAATTTCTTTTACAAAATGTGCCCTAGGATCCCTAAAAGTGTTCTCAATTAAGTTTTAGAATGAAAACATGTAGAAGGTTTTACCTAGGAATGATGATTTAAAAAAAAACTTTCTTTTTCATTTTTTTTTGAAAAATTTGGGCAAAATGCTTGAAAACGACCCAGTTTTGAACCGTTTTGACTCTTTTTGCCCACGAATCCGTCATTATTAAGCCGGAAAGAATGTTTACACTGACTTCGTAAAATTTGAGTGTCCATTGTTCCTGTCATTGTGCAAAACATCAAAAAACTAATGATCTGATCCTTTGAAATGTCATGTTTGGACCGTTTAGGTTCATTTTCCGCATAAATCCGCCATTTTTGTGCCGATAAGACTTTTTCTAAAAAAACTGACTTCGTCACATTCGAGCGTCTATTGTTCACTGTCATTGTGCAAAAAATTAGAAAAAAACTAAGATCAATTCTGAGAAAAGCTGGTAACGGACGGACGGACACAGGTCAATTTAATGAATCTTACCAGTAACAGGTAAGTCCAAATAATAAAATGAAAGATGTTAAAAAAAATTCTCCCAATGTAGAATGCAGGGCGAGTAACAAACGTCAAAAAATTCTCCGAAACATTTAGTCGGTTAAAAAGTTTTACTGACGAAATTATGCGAACGCGTCGTACGTTAATTTATGCGACCAACAATGGGGAACTTTAACAGCCAGATTTTTAGCAACGCCAAACGTACTCGCATAATGTATTGTCTTACGACTAAAATATACAAGAAAAATTATCTTGGTAACTGCAATAAGCGTCTTTAAAGTTTGATAAGAAGTTGTGCTGTTTTATTAGCAGGTTACATAATACTTTAATATAGTTTAGTTAGCTACAATCGTTGCCAAGAGTGCTGAGACACTTTCACCCCCGCACCCCCGACACAATGTTGCACTTAGGTGTTTTGAAGTCCGAAGTTTGCTGCTATGACTCTCCAACATTGTGTAAAAGGTGGAGGGGATAAAAAATGTTGTAATTCTGTATTTATTGCCTTTTCTGCCACTAATGGTCAGTTTTTGCATTTGTCTCAACTACTTTTCGCAACGATTGTAGGTACTTCCTGAATAAAAATTTTATTTGCTGATCTTAGATAGTTCATTTTTAGATTTCGAATCCAGTTTATGGAAAAAGTTTTTATTTTTGTGGCGTTTTGTATCCTATGAAAAAACAAGAAAGTGGAGAGAAGGGCAGACTAATTTCTGGATATATGTAGACAACTGATTATAAAAGCTTGCCTTAGACATTCTGTTATGTAAAACAGCAGAACCATAAAGGGATATTTTGGGGAATTATTTTTTGCAAGAACTAATTTTTGAAATACTTTTGAAATTTAACGAGAACCAATTTTTTGCAAAGTTAGCAAGTTCTACTCTTGTTTAGAATACCTCCTTAATCTAAATACAAGTATGAGTATATGTACTTAAAGGGATATAAGCTAAAGGAAATTTTCCACTTCAAGAACATTCTCAGTGGAATGGAATGAAAAGGAACAGAAAAATTTCTGAGCAAGCATACTTAAAATGTTTACATCACATGAACAGCATATTTTCTTGTCTATTCTGTTCCGAGCAAAGTTGAATCGACTCCAACTTTTTCCTTGAGTTGTGTACGGAAAAGACAAGTAGAGAATTGTTTAGCCAATCAGGTTATTTCATTTTGTGAGAATGGGAGAAGTGTGTTGACTTCTGTATAAAAATGTGCGCAATATTACGAAATGAAAATTACAAGTAGAAAATTTTCTGCTCTGTTCCTGTTCATTCCACTCCATGGAAAATTTTCTTAAAGTGAAAAATAGCTGTTAAAGTGCCCAGTGAAGTGGACTATAAAAAATACTTCTTGTTTAAACCATACTTTTTGCTAAAACTAAAATTGAAATAAAGACTTGAAACTTGCTATAACATGATTTTCGGTTGGTTTGATAAATTTGAGTCAAAAAATATTTCCACTATTACCATATTTCCTAAGTTTCTGAATTTAGTCGTTTTCAGGGACACAGATAAACGTTTTTTTAACAGTATATCAATTTTGACAAAGGATACACGTCCAAAAAACACTATGAGCAATTCTCATAATTGAAATTGTCAGATAGGGTCAAATAAAAATATTTGTCATGCTTGATTGGCGCTACGCAGCTTCCTATCTTCTTATATCACAGAAAGCTACTCTGTCAATAAAAAAACTCGCCAAATTAGTGATGTTGCTGGCATATATCCTGTCTCTCCACTTATTGAGTGTACCTTATTAGCCAAACAACATCTGTAAAAATAAAATTCACTAGGCTTACAAGCACTGTCAGTGCTTGCAAAATAATAGTTGACCCATAGTTATCCTGCTTATTTTTTCCCAACTGAAATAAAAATAGTAGTTTTAGCAGTATTTAAAAGTCACATTTCACAGATTCGTGATTTCAGAATTAGGATGCTATTTTGACGTTGTTAACGTGGTTGACAAGTTAGATTTTGAAACCCCAGCTTGTATTAAAATGCTAAATTGAAGGGCTCTTCCAAGCGATTCACAGCTTTCCTTGGGATGTTCTTCCTATTTTTTCTCACATTGTCCTAGGTCCTATTTCGTAAAAAAATTTAAAATTTCAAAATATGCCAGATATAAAGTAATTTGTAAATTATGACATGAAAATAGGTTGACAACAGGGATAATATCCTTATTCTGATATTTTGTATTGAGAGTTAACATTTTAGTATTTGTAGAGGCAAATAAAATGTGATTTTGCTCAGTCAAAACAAATTTTTGCTTGGTAAGATTACACAAAGCACTTTTGCCTTCTCCGATTAATTTGAAAATCGTTTCATAAAAAGAAAAAAAAATGGACGAACGGTTCGAAAGTAAGGCTTGAAAGAAAACGTTTTTGCAACGAAAATGTTATATTGTAAAAAAGGCATGCAAACTTTAACTTTATTTCAGAGATAACGATGTGTAAATTTTTTATGGGGTCGAAACAAAATGTTTGTTTTTATATTATCACAACTCGACACTATGGAAGAATTTGATAAGATTATTTTCTGTGAATCAACAATTTGAACAATTCTGCAAGATTTTCAAGAGTTTATGTACATAAAAGGTAAAAAAGAGAATACATATGAGCCTAGTTTATAAGAACTTTGCCAAAAAAATCATTTTCATAGCCGATATTCAAACCTTATTATGAGAACACGATATGTGCATGACAAGTTAATGAAATAAAAATAATAGAGCAAATCTGGAACCTCAATAAAATAACGGTTTTTTTAACATGAAATTACTTACAAACTGCAAGTAGTAAAGGTTAACCATAACAGTGCTTGATACAAATGTAGATTATTGACAGTTACGGAAGGAAGGAAGTGTGACAATTATTCGCGTAAACACCCAAATTTCGCGATTTTTTCCCTCTGCCCTTAAACTATAACTGATAACTATGATTTTGTTAAACTGCCAGTTAAGAGCTGTAAAAGTCAATATTTTGTTGATACAGGAGAGGCAAGTGTTGAGCATTTTGTAAACCAATAGGTGCTCGCAGTAAAGCAGTATCTCCTGTTTCATATTCAAGTTGAATTTGAAATTATTTATGGACAGTTAAGTTGATACTTTTTTACGATATGGTCTTTTAAAGTTGAAAACAATTTATTTTGAGCTAATATCGTAGACACATCAATTCAAACCTCCAACTTATTATCATTTGTGGCTAGCTGTAGCTGTGCACATCTCCAGATTTGTCTGCTCCGTATTATAAAATTCTGGATATTGGTTTTAATTAAGGCTGAACGATGTCTAAAAGATACTGTACGCTTCATCGAATACAACCTCCCAAAAATCAATTGCAAGTGCTTTAATAGTTAAGCTAGCATAATCATACTTGTCATTAGCTAGTCTGCTATAAAGTTCAGTGAGAGAATTGCACGAAAAATTAGCTAATATTTTTGGCCAGTTAGTTAACAGTTCTCTCATACTGGAGAATTTAACTTTGCCAACCTTGGTCAGTCTGATACTGAAGGCGAAAAACTCAATACTCGATTGGGCTCCCTCTTTCCAATAAGCCCTCCTTTTTAATAAGCTCCAATCCTCAAAATAAAAACATTTCTAAGAAATAAGCTCGCACAGGGCATTATTCAAGTTTTTATTTATAGTATGCCAGAAGTTTTTTGTCCTCATCAGCAAAAAAAAATCATCCAATTTAAATAAAAGACAAATAAATGAGAATTAAAGAATTTTGTTGACACATTGGCATTCGCAATTGCTGAGTACCGACGTGGATCACAAAAAATGGTGTCTTTTTTTGTGGTTCTTATGGAAAGAGTTTCAAACTGCAAATATTTTTTTGCATGTAAATAAACAAGTAAATAAATTTTCTTGAGTATAAGTTTGATGTTTTTGGGAAGTATAGCTATATTGTCAGTGTTAGAGAGTATATATCAAGTTTCGCAGGTATGTATATGCAAACAAGATTGAGGAATGAAAACACATTTGCACAAAAATGTTATTGGCTTATAATTACGTTTAAACGAAATTTACATTTAGGCATATGTTGTACTTTATCTTTTGCCTCAGAAACTTATGTTTTTTTATAACTCTTAAACTAAACTCTTAAAACAACCAATTCAGTGTAAAGTAGTAGTGATATACATGAATAAAATACAATGGCAGATTATTGTTTACATGTATCTTTTGAAGTGCCACCATGGATAAAGTTCATAACCAATTTTTGCTCTCATAATTTTGAGGGCTATTTTGGCACCAGTTTTAAATGAGACAGAACTAAGGTCCACATACGTAACTAAAGCAAGATTTAATTTTTTCTTTTTGCAAAACAAATATAAAATCGAAAATGTCAATTATGATTTGATGTTAGATTTTCCGCATTTTTTGTGAAAATAGAATAAATTGTTCTGTCTTAAAGAACATTGCATGTATAGCTAGCTACCTAGCAATAGTATCATGCATAGCTAGCTAGCTATAGCTATGCATAATTCCTAAAAATAATGACTTCACTCAGCGTTTGTGTGACTACCTATTGAAAATTTTAAAGGAATGTTTACCAATATTCATCTCCCTTAAAAACTTTATAGGATTAACATAATATTTTCTAGCCTCTCTATACAAGTTAAAAAATAAAGAATCCTAATTTTGCCAACATCAATCACAAGTAATAGTGCCTTTTTGTAACTAGTTAGCTAGCTATGTATATATTCCTTTATACGATGGTCCTGAGGTGTCATATTCACGACACTGCGCACTTCTGAAAAACACTGCACACTTCTCGTAATACACTGCACACTTCTGGAAAAAACACTGCGCAGTTCCAATTGAAGACTGTGATGTTTTTGTAATACACTGCGCACGTATAGGAAAACACTTCCTTTAAGCTGCAGAGTTCTTGTAATATACTGTGCACTGCAAAGAAAACAATCCTTAGCCAAAGTTTCTTGTTACTCTGTGTGTTTTCGGTTCTCGTTTTCTGTAAACAATACTCGGTTAGCGAAAATTATTCGGTACAGTCAGCGTTTTTGTTGGTCAACCCACTGAGAATTGATTTCATGTTGATTTTTTAAAACATATTAAGGCAAGATGTCAAGCAGTGTGATAAATGTGTTGTTAACTAGATATTTTAATGAGGAGTGTAGTCACATTGAGACACTTGCCTATCTGAATTTGGTCCATAAAATAAGTATAAGCTTGTCAACTGTTAAAAGAAGACTTAAGAAAGTAGGACTACAACGGCTTTTGGAATAATTTTTAAATTGTTTTTATTTTGAATTCCTATGCAGAAGACCAACACCAAACCAAACGGAACACCTTCAACAACACAGCAACAAACACCATTTTTAAAATTTTAAGGTTTGATTTTTTCTCGCCACATTATTTTGCCCCTAATACAACTCGTTGGGCGCGTTTTATTTATGTGAGTTTTTAAGTCCAATCAAATTCGTTGCAGATGAAAACGAGGTTCTTAATTGCTTGTAGTTGCAATTTTTCCCAATATATTATGTCTGGGGTTGTAGCTATAATGGTATTTCCCTCCACTTTTTTAATTGCTGATGACATCAAACAAAAAATGCTGCAGTCAGCAAGAAAAAAACTCATTTCTTTTGTCTTAATAGTATAATTTGTTTTATGCCATAGTCACTCTGAACAGCGGGTACTCTATGCATCCTTGTACCTATACCCTTGTACCTAAGGGCCAAAACACCCAATACCAAATTGGGGTTAACACATTTAATAGCTGCAACCTGTCGCCTACGAGGTAATCAAATCCGTGACTAGCTCTTATAATATTTTGGAAAATTTTACTAATTTCAATTTATTAAAATCCCCATATTGAAAAAACTTCGAAAAATCCATATCACTCCTTTCAGCAAAGCCCTCCTCTCTAGTTATGAATTTGAGAAAAATTACCCAGACACAGTAGTGTTACCAAGATTAGTGTAGGTACATACCAAATCATTGAAAATTCCACCATGAATAGCCTGTCGCACTAATTCTTTTGCTTCTTCCAACTAAAGTTAAAAAGAAACATGTACTACCTGTCATTGAAAGTTACAAAACAATGCCAGATTTCTATACCTCCAAATTTGGTCTGTATCTATTTTCGAATACTGCCATTGCAGCTAAGGAGCCAGAACCTGGAAAGAAATAGGTGAAAACATCTCAAAACAATGGCGGACGGGAGGTACTTAAACCCATTAATTTCGCCGTTCATTGATACTGATACGCAAGATGGCGGCAAGAGCAGCCGTGTTTCGTGTTTCTCGTATAATGTTAGCTATAATTATTTGTTTTATGATAAAAAGAAAATCTTTTTTTAATACAGATATTATTGGCTTATATTGTGGAGAGAAACACCTGTTGCCAGGGGCAGAAACATATATTTCAGTAAGTTTATGGGATAGTAAAGATAAAAATAAAGGTAACATATCAATGCTGGGATCAAGACGTAAACATTCATGTCTTATTTTGCTATTTGCTGTTGACATTGAGACTCAGCCTGGACCTGAATATATGAAAGAACTGTATAATTTGTTATCAAAAAGAGGTATGAAAATATTTCATCAGAATGTACGAGGACTGTTGGCGAATATAGACCATGTTAAAGTTTTGTCAGACGAACACAAAAGCATTGACATGTTAACTTTATTCGAGACGCATATAAACACGAAAGCGTACACCTGACCTTTATCATATTCCGGGGTATACTTTTATCTCCCGGAACAGGAAAACGGGACTTTGCGGAGGAGTAGACATGTATATCTCCAACCGTAATGGAAACGTAGATCTGACTTAGAATATCGTGACTTGGAGTGTATTTGGATTGAAATCTTTCAAAAAAGCTCTAAATCATTTCTTGTTGGATCATTGTACCGACCCCCGGCTGGTTCGAAATACCTACCTCGTAATTTTGAAACATTCCTTAACGATTATCTATGTTATCTATTGTTATGTCTCCATCAAAAGAAGTGAATCTTTTGGGAGACATAAATGTTAATTTTTTGAAAGCAAACGATAATAAGGATACTAAGGAAGTATTTAATTTACATGGACTAAAACAAATTATTACTAAAGCGACAATAGTAACCGAAACATCAAAAACTTTAATTGACTGCATTTTAACATCTCGCACGGATAGTACTTATGTCAATGACGTAATACAAACTTCTATTAGTGACCACGACATGGTTGGCTTTGTGCGTATATTCAAGAGAGATAGGTTACCGCCGAAAAATGTAAAAAGTAGGAACTACGGAAAGTACAACAGCGACAATATAAACGAGGAGCTTAGACATCACTACTGGAGTCCAATGTACGAAATGAAAAATGTTAACGAAGCATGGCTTTATCTGAAGAATACACTTCTTAATGTATTTAACAAACACGCACCGATAATCGAGAAAAGGGTCAAGGGTCAATTCTGCCCTTGGATTGACAACAACATTAGATATCTCATGATCGAGAGAGATTAAGCCCTTAGAAAAGCTCGTAAGACAAACGTAGCAGCAGATTGGAAAGCATACAGAAAAATTCGTAACAAATGTACCACTGACTTACGAACAGGTAAAGGTAACTACAGTAGGGATCTGTTAAGTCGAAACTCAAGAAATCCAAAAAAGTTTTGGGACACTATAAAAACCATAATGCCCACCAAGACGAGGAAAGTTACTAATGATGCAACTACAACTACCAGTAAATTCGAAAAAGTAAATACATTATGTTTATTTTTCTCCAACGCGGCACATCAGTAAAAATTAAAATCTATTTACCTAAAAGATTTTATCTGGAACAAACCAAAACAGTCACTTTTAAGAACATGTATGAAATTTAAATTTAACTATATATCACGCATATTTGTTGAGAAAGAACTAAAAAAGCTTCGGCGTCAAAAGTCAACTGGTTCGGATAATCTCCGCCAGCTTTATTGAAGGACTGTGCATCTGCGATTGCTGAACCACTGTGTTATTTAATCATTTAAGTACCATCAGATTGGAAACACGCACTGATCACTCCCATCTTTAAATCAGGATCACCATCTGAACCAAATCGCTACCGACCAATATCTATATTGTCAAGCCTATCAAAAATACTTGAGAAAGCAGTTCATAGCCAACTTATCAGCTATCTAGAAGACAATAATTTATTATATCGTTCTCAATTTGGTTACTGCAGACGTAGCTCCACGGACATAGCTGCGACGTTATTTACTGATAACATCAGAAAAGAGCTTGATAAAGGAAATTTAGTTGGTGCAATCTTCATTGATTTGTCGAAAGCTTTTGACACTGTTTCACATATCATCTTGTTTGAAAAGCTTTGCGCATATGGTATTTGTGGCAAAGAGTTAGAATGGTTTACCCACTACCTTTTCAACCGTACACAACAGGTGGTTATCGATAACATCAAATCTAACACTGACAATGTAAAATGCGGAGTCCCTCAGGGATCTACTTTAGGACCGCTTTTATTTTTAATTTTCTTCAATGATTTTGAGACCTCGCTAATTAGAGCACGTACTATCCAATTCGCTGACGACACAGTGGTTTATATTGCTGGAAGCAATGTAAATTATATCGAAGATACTTTGAAATCAGAATTAAAAAATATCGAACCGTACCTAATCGATAATGACCTTGTGATTAACTTAAAAAGAGGAAAAACGGAAGCAATGTTATTCGGAACTGGTAAAAAGTTGAATTCAGTATCCCACAAGCTCAAGCTATTTTACAATTTTGTGGAAGTCAACACGACAAGCCAGTATAAATATTTGGGTTCGACTCTGGATTCAAAACTATCTATGCAGATAAACTTTGACACAGCCTACAAGAAAGCTTCAGCAAGGCTTCGTCTCCTATCAGCATTGAGATCGCAAATTGATGACAACAATGCTACTATCATTTACAACATGATGATACTACCTCTTATCACGTTTAGCAGTATCATCAACCTTAAATTTACAAATACACAACAGAAAAGGCTTGTGTCTCTGGACAACAGAGCGAGAAATGTCACGAAAAATGCAAACGTTACATCAATCAAAAGTACGATAATAAGAAATGTGTGTTGCGTAGTTCGTAAATGTATTGACGAAGAGAGTTGTAGCAGCTTCAACAGTTACTTCGAGTTGATGAATCACGAAAGGGTTACACGGAATAATCAGTTATCATTACGCTTGCCAAAAGTTAAATTAAAAGTTGCGAAAAGTGGTTTTTATTACACAGGTGCTGACACATACAAGTTGCCATTAGATATTAGAAAAGAAAAATGTTATGTAAAATTTAAAAAGAAATTGAAGCAATATTATATTTAGGTGTATGTTATGAAATTTTGTTTCTTTGTTTTCTAGATGTGTCCCATTTGAGTAGCGTCTTTACTCTAAGTTTGTGTCCACACTTAATCATTTTCTTTGCCCTTTGTTTCACATTTTCTTCCCATATCCTTTTTATTTAGATTTTAATCAAATATTAACTATTTTTTAGCTAATTTTTTAAACAGGACGCATTTGTAAAGCAGATATTTCCTAATATCTCTGCAACCGTTTGTCAAAAATACGCGATCCTATACATTTTCTTGATAAGCGTTTCAAGACCTATACAATGAAGGCAGCAGGTATACAAATTTCTAAAAAAAAAATTGGGGGGGGGGGTTTGACTGGCCATTGCTGACATCAGCAAAATGTTAAAACCTTATGTCTCATTAACTGCTTATCAAAAAGATATGATCATATACATTTTCTTGGTCAGCGTTTTAACATCTGCATAGTACAGGCAACGAATAAAATAAATTTCGCCAAATATTTTTGTAATTGCACTGCTGACGTTAGCAAAAAATCTAAAACAACCTACTTTTCCATTGTCCTTCTGCCTAAGTGGATTTTTCCACGGGCCTTATCGACTAGTCTCTATAATAATAGCCGTCGTCTGTCTGTCTCTGCGCGACCCCCGCTAAGTTAGAAAATGATGTTACGGAAACACGAATATCAAATGCGATATATTCTTATCCACTTTGTTGCCACGGGTAAATTCAAAGGACGGGCGAACCCGTGGATTTTTCCACGGGCAACGACTAGTCTATATAATAATACGCTAAGTGTGTCCGTCTGTCTGTGACAGGCAAAGTTGATATGCTTATTTTCCTTTGATGTAGCCGAAAAATTAATGTCTAATATGTTAATTTTCTTTTGAGGCCAAATAACTTGGAAATGTGGTGGTGACGTCAATGATTTTTCACCGCGTGAGTAACTAAGGACCACCAAGGACCAATTTGGGTAATTTTCCCAAACCTGGGTCCCCAAATCCGTTTAGGAATGGACGGGTTAATGACGTCATCAAAAAACCTTCAAACCCTAATATCTCTGCAACCGTTTGTTAAAAGTACATAATCCTATACATTTTCTTGATCAGCGTTTTAAGATCTATACGATGAAGTTACACAAATTTCTAAAAAAAATTTTTTAGACCTTCACAGGCCATTGCTGACGTCAGCAAAATCTTTGAACCCTTATATCTCGTTAACCGCTTATCAAAAGTACATGATCATTTTCTTGATCAGCAGTTTAAGCTCTACATATTACAGGCAACAAATGAACTAAATTTCGCCAAATTTTTTTCTGTATCTGCACTCCAGTCGTCAGCAAAAAAAAATTAAAACAACTTATTTTTTCATTTTCCTTCTGCCTAAGTGGATTTCTCCACGGGCTTTATCGACTATAAATAAATAATAACGCCGCAGAACCTCTATATCTTTTTTATTATCCAAGAAGACTTTAGAACAGTTGTCATATCAAGTTTTATATATCGTATTGATATACTTCACCGTTTAATGTCTTTATTATGCTTAGTTGAAAATATACTTGAGCTATACCTTGGGGAAAAGAGTGCCTTCACACAGCATTAGTATGTAATGTTGTAAGGAATGTTGTTCAACTCGATAGTGCTGAGGGTTTAAAGCAAGATATCGAGGAACACCAATTATCAAGGATAGTATGGCTGATTTGGGGATCCTCATCTACTCTGCCTTTAGTAAATTTCTTCCGCTCATTCTCGTTTCCGCTGACACAATCAACCACACTCAGCAGCTGTCCAAGAGAAATATAAACGGAGAAAATTGAAAAGAAGAAAAAGATAACGGGGAATATTTGGTAAAAGTAGTAAAATAAATGAGCGAAAAACAAAAACAAGTTATTGCAAAGAAAAAGGTCCCGTTGCTGCCGGTAAGAAACTTGCCGAATGGAATAGGAGGAAAAATAACAAGGGCGAAAGTGGTCAACTACCTAAAAGTAGTACTTCGTCAAGTACATCAGCAAGTACCTCATCAAGTTCTGGCGCTATGTTAGGAGCAACAGCAGTAAAAGTTGGTATTGTGATAAGCGTTGGTATTTGTTACAAATTTTTTAAGCAACAAAAACAACAGCAGCAGCCTGAAGAAAAACCATCAGAGCAGCCGCCTTCTGTTGAAAAAAAAGTTCAACATCAAAAAATACACATTTTTAAAATGCGTTTCTTCTTCTAATATAACACCGTACGAAAAAGAAATAATTGATATGTTATACGAAACCTTGGTAGATCTTGGATTTACCTTCGATTATGCCCTGACAGGGAAGAAATTTTTAGGGATCACACGACCTTCTGCTAAAATGGACATGAACGATATTTTGAAAATGACAGGCTACTTCGTAGCAGGGCGTTCAAGTCGGGAAATGGCCGTCAAAAAAGGATGGGTCCCGGCTTCAATTGTTCCGAAGAAATAAATAATAATTAACAACGTGGCTACTCTAGCAGTAATGGCAGCAGGAGCAGTAATAAACGCATTAGCATTTTCCGGTAGTAATTTCTGATTCAGTAAGCTCTCGGGCCATGGAGAAGAAGAACGGAAAGGATATGATAAAGCGATCCAACAACTACAAGCTGCGCAAGCACAATGGGTACGTGATTGTCACGCAAAAATTGATTGGTATAATCATAAACGAGAGCTGAAGAGGCAAGCGGGGGAGAATTTGAAGGATTTTGATGAGGGAATGAAGCAATACTACTACATTGCTACGATTCATAAAGCTCCAAAAATTTCCGATTTTTATATACCTTCCAAACATCAACAGGATGGTGAAATCACGTTCATTGTAGGATCCCTAGCTCTTCTGGGGTTTGCAGCGTATATATTCTTAAGAAAAAACCCAAAAAAATACACATTTAAACATGTAAGAAACATGTCAAAACAACATATTCTCACAGAAAAACAGGCAGAAAATTTGAGTAGTATTTACAACAACCCAGAACATCTTTGGGTTGGACGAAAAGCCATCAACTTGCTCGCTAAAGAGAGTGGACTATCCAAAAAGAGAGTCTTACAGTGGTTATCTCGGCAATTACTATTTCTACGACATATTCGAGCCCCAGAAAAGATTGATTATCCCCAGTTTGGCTTTTTTGACATCCCTTCGCACGAAAAATTGGTGCCCCCTTTCCCTTCGATAAAATAACATTTTGCTGTGATAGCAATCATTCTTATGCCAAAAAACTCAGATTTAAACAGACCTCCTGTCCTCTTCGAGTAATCGCCCGTTACAAGCCAGTTTGCCAACTCTTTGTAGTACTCCTCGAGCAACTCAGTACGTACGACATCTCGCAACTTTTTTCCAGAGATAGCAAAATGCGTGCCATCTGTATCCATATAGAAATACTCAAAATCTCGACGACCTACATACTTGTCCAGGAAATCGTAGTAGAATTCCAGCATACAAAGCATGGCTAGCTGATACATTGCAATCATGCATTGGTAGGCTCTGTTCGTAACGTTCTGGCTGAGCGCCTTCGGATCCGTCCTGACGGGCACAGGAGCTCCGCGCCAGTAACATCCGTGGTACTCGTAGACAGTCTTCGTTATAGGCTCATAACCGTCCACTTTCCACTCCTTTCCTTTTTCATCACGTATTACACGTTCACCACCATGCCCACATAAAGCATAATGTCTTCCTGTTTTCCTCGACATGTGTTCTAACCATTTAGATGCATCATAGCTATAACTTTCACCATAAAATACCTTCTCCGACCTGCTCGGCATATGTTTCACTTTCTTACCTTTGCAAATGATGGTCGTCTTGACTCCTTTACATTAGTTCTTCTTGTGCCGCGTGAGATGGCAGGCTTATGTGAAAAGTTGACCGCATACTTCAAATTCCAACGTGTTTGTCAACACCTTGATATTTTTCATGTAGAAACAGAGGCCTTCCAGTATTCTAAGAGTGATGTCATCTAACCCTTTTTTATGCTGCTTCTGACCATAAATAAGTCGCCCTGTTGCTTTCTCGTTGTTTGGTTTAGGTTCATATATTTTGATGTTGATTTTAAAGTGCTTTGCAATACCTTCCATATCCACCAGCTTTGTAGGGCGCACGTCCTTACGCTTTAGCTTGGAGTCCTCCTAGTACTCTCAAGCTAATGCAAGAGCTTCCTTTGTTACGCGTTCTGTTCCACGTTCTACGTTAGCCCTATTTATTGCCGCTAAACATCTCCAGAAGCATAGATTGTCCGTTTTTTCCGTTTTATCATCTATAGCGTAGATACATCTCTTCTTTCGCAGCCAGTCTGAAAGAGGTCCGCATCCTAACAGAGGCTCACGCGTGCTTATGATCTTGATCTGCACATGATCGAAGATGATTTTCCCTTCGTATGCTCCTGGGGTCTTTATAGTTCTCACCGCAGGTATATAGGCTTTACTCCAAAATTCACCATCCTCCAGGTCGAGACGCTTCATTTCACATTATGAATGCTTCGATGTCGGCGATGCTTGATAGCGACTTGGAGCTCTTAGTTTTGTGGTGGGGAGATACACCACCTCCACCTTGGTGAATATCACAGCTGAAACTGTAAACAACATTTACTCGCATGTCTATATGAGATGTGATTTTATCCATGATAGCACGCATGAGGGTTCGTTCAGATTCTTGTTGATTCTCCAAGATTTGACTCTATTTCCATCTTCCAACATATTCATGTCATGTTCGTCAAATATGTGTTGGATATTCGGTGTTTGCAGTCTTTTCCTGTGGAAACGGATGCTTGATTTCTTCAACTCCAGTGTAGTTTTCTTGATTATCTTCCGGCTCATGATAGTCTTCCTGTGCTTCAGCTTCAGCTTCAATTTCATCATGTAGTGTTGGGTTAATTCGATTTTTTATTCCGTCCTTTATGTTGTTGTAATAATCAGTAACAATATCCCTCACACTCTCCACTCGAGCGGTAAGAGCATAGCGAGTGGCTGCTACTGGCGCTGATACAGCGTTGTATATTGCACTGATTGCATTTCTAATTTTTAGATGGACAGAAAATTTTGAATTAGGGGATTTCCCTTATTCAACTTGCGCATGATGTTGTCGGCTGTCGTCAGATTCTGTCGGTTTATCGGATTTTGTCGGCTGCCGTTGGATTTGTTAGATTTTTGCGCATGCGCAGTAACATGTGCCATAAGAAGTGGCGGATGTCGGAGGATCTCTAGAAAAGCGGGTGGTTTATGCCTGAACCCCAAAAGTGTGTATTGAACCATCCCCGTAATCTACTACTCTGGAGAGGAAAAAACCACCAACCTTGTTCCAGGAGCTTGTTAGGCATTTTATATTTGGACAAGGCCATGTCCTTGGTCGGTCACGTGACGAATTTGAATGGGCGTAAAAACATGCATAATTAAAACGCGTCCAGCGAGTTATATTAGAGGCAAAGTTTTGTGGCGGGTAAAAATCACACTTCGAAAACTTTAAAAATAGTGGTTGTTGCTGTGTCGTTGTAAGTGTTTCCTGTAGTGAATATCATATAAAATTAAAACAAACATTATTATTGAAACTAGTCGATAAACCTCGTGGAAGAATCCACTTAGGCGGAGGGAAGGTGGAAAAATAGGTTGTTTTAGACTTTTTGCTGACGTTAGCAGTGCATATCCAAATAAATTGGCGAAATTTAGTTTATCTGTTGCCTGAAATGCGTACAGATTTAAACGCTGATCAAAATAATGTATAGGGTCATAGGTGTTCGACGAACGCTTAAGGAGATATATAAGTGTTTTAAAGTTTACTGTTAGTAAAGTCCCCAAAATATATACAAAAATAAATTTCTTTAGAAATTTGCACTGTAAAATCCACTTAGGCAGGAGTACATTGGGAAAGAGAACCGTAATTTGTATTTTGATGACGTCTGCCAGGACCCGTCAATACACAAAATTTTTTCCCGAATTTTGTTGACATGTGCTTCCAATGGGTAGAGCTTGAAACGCTGATCAAAATAATGTATTGAATCATGTATTACAACAATAATAATAATATTACTGTGGAAAGTTTATCATTTCTTGAACATGATAGTTTAGTAGGCGACGTTTCGGGAGATCCTTCTCCCATCATCGGGCAAAGTAAAATGATGTTGCGCATGTATTTATATAATTGCAGAGGATCGAAATTCATAAAAATTAACCAATCAGAAACGAGCTGATAATTACAAAAGACAGATTCAATGATGATACACAAACGGGTATAGAAAAGAGCAAATGGATTGTCAATCTCTCCAACAGACAACTCACGACAGAAGAAACAAACCTTCTATCAAAAGGAATGAATTTCTGCATGACACCAGCTTCAATTCCAAAGAAAGAAATAGTTGCGAAAGTGGAAGAGGCAATTAAAGATCTACCAAAAGAAGAGGCAGACACAGTAAGAGCTAAAGTAAGCCTCACGCTACAGAAAAGCAAAACACCAAAGGACAATTTGCAAAAATCTGAAAGACTGTCATTGAAGAATCTAAAGAAGGACAAAGATATCATAATCCTACCGGCAGACAAGGGGAGAACAACGGTTATCATGAATACACTTGACTACATCAACAAGTGCAACGAACACATCAACAACGGGCCTTACAAACTTCTCAAGAAAGATCCCACAGAAGTCATCAAACGAGAAGCCAGGAACATCTTAATGGAGTTGAAGAGAAAAGAATACATCGACGATAAGCAGTATTACCGACTGAAACCTTGTGACGGACCACCACCGCGATTTTACGGACTACCCAAAATTCATAAACAGGGAAATCCAATTCGACCAATAGTTTCCTGCACTGGAACACCGTTATACAACCTATCAAAATTTGTTGCTTCCATCCTCAGCAAATTCACAGCAAGTGACCACAGCAAAAACTCAAAAGAAATTTCGGAATACATCAGAGAAATAAAGATAGCAGACGACGAATGCATGGTATCATTTGATGTCACATCACTCTACACAAATGTTCCCATAAAAGACACCTTAAACATCATTAAAGACATTATCGAAAACGATGCTGCATTCGGTGAAAAGACAAAGATTCCAGTACCGGATTTTCTACGTTTGGTCGAACTTGTTCTAACCAAAACATGGTATCTGTTTAATAAGAACTTCTACACTCAAACAGACGGAGTTGCCATGGGAGGCCCTGCATCATCAGTAGTCGCAGAAATATACATGCAAGCACACGAGACAACAGCATTAGTCACATCAGACAGACGTCCAAAGGTTTGGAAAAGATTTGTTGACGACGTATTCGCCATAATCAAAAGATCTCATCTAGAAGAGTTCCATGAACACATCAACGGCCTACATCGACAAATCAAATTCACTGTTGAGCTTGAACACGATGGAAGTATCGCTTTCCTGGACACTTTGGTCAAACGCAAGAATGGTTCCATTTCAGTTTCAGTGTATCGTAAACCAACACACACTGACCAGTACCTTAACTTCGAATCAAACCATCAGAAATCTTGCAAAGAAAGTGTCATATCTTCATTACTGAATCGTGCCAACAGTGTAGTCAGTGACAAACAGGAGAGGAAAATAGAAATTCGACGTGTAAGAAATGCATTAATCACAAATGGATACAGTCATAAAGTCATCACGCAAGTAGAAAATAAAATGAAGAGAAGATGCAACGGAGACAACAAGGAAACATCAGAGGAATTTATCGCATCAGCATTCCTACCCTTCGTACCAGGTACCAGCGAGATCCTTCGTCGAGTTTTAAGGCAACACAAGATCAAATGCATTCTTACCTCTAAAGACACCCTAAGAAGCACTTTGTCTAAACCAAAAGACAAAATAAACCTGGAAGAGCAAAACAATGTTGTTTACGAAATCTCGTGTAAAGATTGTGATGCAGTGTATATAGGCGAAACAAAAAGAAAGTTTAAGCAACGAGTACAAGAACATATGCGCGCAGTGAGAAACGGAGATGTGAAGAAAAACGAAATTGCGGACCACAGCTGGAGCAGAGTCATCAGTTTAATTGGGATGAGAAGAAAATTATTGACAGAGAATCCAGAACAACGGCCAGGAAGATTAAAGAAACCATCAACAGTGTAGAACGTAACAAACACATAAACAGCATCTCGTATCAACTTCCTGAGATTTGGTTACCAGCCCTACAGAAGAAGTAGTTACCTACATCCAGGTCCGAAAATGTTGATTACCGTAATTAACTGTAATTATCAGCTCGTTTCTGATTGGTTAATTTTTATGAATTTCGATCCTCTGCAATTATATAAATACATGCGCAACATCATTTTACTTTGCCCGATGATGGGAGAAGGAACTCCCGAAACGTCGCCTACTAAACTATCATGTTCAAGAAATGATAAACTTTCCACAGTAATATGAATACTGAACAGACAAACCGAAATAATATCTTCAATAATAATAATGAAGTCAGAAATAACACATCTCAAATATTTACATCTGATAAAGTGATTACCTTTGATTACGTTGAAAACCTTTAATATTTCAATCTGAAGTGTCAAAAAACATCAAATTTATATCTGGAAATTCATTTATTCGGTTGAATACCATCCTGTCCCCGAAATATACACAAAATGTAAAAATTAACCGGTTAAGAGTACAAAATATTTTTAGTATGATGATCCGTAGTGACCTTTACCAGCCATTTTAAAGGTAAATGTCAAAAAAGAATGAGGAGTAAATTTTGAATCAACTAAGATATTATTTTGAAAAACATAATACGGTCCGTCCTAACAAAAGTTTACACAAAATGTAAAACAGATCAGTTTTTGAGAAGCACATCCAAATCAACAAAAATCAGTTCATTCAGCATGTTCTATATTGCCATTGCGCATAAATCTTCCACAAAAAGGTTATTAAACACATCAAATTATAGAAAAATCAGGCATTTCAGTGCATACAGTCTTCGGCCATTAGATTACAAAATATAAAAAAAAGTTTTAGTCAGAATATTTAGCAATTTTTCATCATCACCTACAGTTATTAGTACAACTTTAAAATTTTTAACAAAAACGTGAAACCATGGAATTTTCTTCCAGCAAAAATGACATCACATTCAGTTTAGTTCTCCCCAACAAAAGTTACGAAATATAAAAAAGCCATTAGCTTACAGAACAGCCTTCAGTGGAGTCCAATTCGAAAAAAATTTGTTCTTTCAGTATACTGCATGTGGTTTATTGCCACAAAAGTTTACACAAAATTTAACAAAACAGCAGTTTTCAACACAAACAAAAAAACGAGCAACCATACCATCCTCTTATTAATTAAAATAAAGTCATAAACCCACGTAAAATTTCCACTCCACTAGATTCAGCTTCAAGCTATCACGTACTCTGGCTATCAATTCAACTTTCTTGCCACATCACTTTACTCCATTACATTCTAGTTATCTCCTTACTACTGAACTTCTAAACTTCTACTATACGACTGTGTTAACAGCCACAAAGAGTGCTTCCTATGCTTCGCTAGCTAGCAGCGACGATAGTTCTTCGATACATTCAAAAAGTTGATCCTTGGGATTAATCAAGAACACATAGTCAGCTTGCCAAAGCGAGGATCTCTCAAGGTACGTGCTGTTCCATCGTATAGTTGGACATAGGATAATGTTGTGAAAATATTTTTTGTATTCACCTTCTAAAGATCTAAAACAAGCTGTGTTTTTCCACAGCACTTTCTAGAAGATCTAAAACACGCTGTGTTTTTTCACAGCCCGTTGGTCCTGAAAATATCGTCGCATGTGGATCAAAAAAACAACGTCTAAGCTTACTTAATCGATCTGCGATTACTCCACACTGTGGTATCTACCATCAAGAATATTCAACTGCGTGTCGCTAATCAAATACTTCCCTCGGCCTTCTTCGTTATGTGCAGAGTGATACCGTCCGACAATCTCTGTAAAGGTCTTCCACTACCATGTAGACTATGATCAGGAGATTATCATAAATCAACAAAAATTGCGTACCTCTAAGTCATAAACTGGTGACCGTCGAATAATGGCTACTAAAAAGGTTCACAATTTGCTCAAACTGATCTTTTCTAAGCATTGCATGCGAATAGAGCTCATTAGGCTCACCCTCGACAGTGATTGATATCTTTTCAATCTTAGGATTGTAGAAAACCTGTTTCGCCCCGGCGTAAGCTTTAACCTTCGATGGGTCTCATCATCATCATCATCATTCTCGGCTTAATCAAGTTGTAAATTATAATTTGTTGCATCTTTTTTCATACTGATCACCTTCTGTGCAATACACTTTCGAAAGGCAGTGTTAAGCGACCGGGATACCATAGCACTTGCAAGTTCCTCATTATTAACCTTGTCAAATTCTAGAGAAATGTTGCTGATCTTATATACAGCATCCGCAGACTTTGCTGTAGTAGATCCTGAAGCTGCTGTACCTCCATCCTTGATAACGTCCGCATACGATGCAAAATGGAGAACAAACTGCAATCTATCATGTAACCCGGCTGGTAGAAAAGTAGGTCTCTAGTCATCTCAAACATCTTCCCCAAGGGTATACAGAAAGTATTACCATAGGCTGCAGCGATCGCCTTCTCTTTGAGTGTGCCCGCATAATCGCTAGCTTTCACCTGTAAGGCGCTGAGCGTACCATCATTTGGATTGATCCCCTCTAGGATCAAATTATTTTCAAGGTTGAATTTCGGTAACCACAAGTCTCTGTAAACCCCTAACACTCTGTAGTCGTTAATACTTTGCACCTCATTACTATTAATTGTGATTTTTAGGTTCTGCACCAGACTCTTCCGGATATTTAAGACTATGGTGCGTTTTGTATTGGTGCCGCTCAGCTCCAGATCAAACAATAACCGAAGGCTGCATGGGAAAATTACATCATTCTGTCCCATATTGGGTACGTCCACATATAGGTCCTCATTCTGATTGATCGTACTCGGCACGTGGCTCACCTTTACAAGCTGCTTTTTCCCTTTCATGGCAAAGAGCGTTTTAATCTCCGCATAGGGATCAAGTGTTTTTCCAAATATATTAGTCATGCTACTACTTTATTATTAGATGATTTTTCTTCAAATAAAATGAATAATCCAAAATATAAAGGAGACAGTTTTACACACAAGGAAGATATTCCAGATGTTACTGATGTTAGATATAGTAGACCTGACTACTTTTCTGCCCAGCCTGGTACCAGCTCTACGTTAAAGGACACCAAACCAACCCAGATGGAAGAAATCAAAAGATCAAAGGTCAACTCTTTTTATGATCATATTGAGGAAATACTGCGGAATCCAGAGAATAATACGAGACTTTATCAGAAATTTAAACTTACAGAAGATAATTGGCTATCTTTGATAAAGTAGATGATAAAACCGGCATACATGAGCCAGTAGATATAACCGACCTGATATATAAACAAAAAGGGGGATTCCGATCAGTCGGTGCAATAAAGACAAACCTACAAGCAGACATCGTAAGACAGCTAGGTTTCTAGGATTATACTACTACACCTAATAAAAGGAGCAAGGTCATAGCCCAAAACCTTCTGGGCAAGTAGAAACGCGTCGAGGAGCTTGCTCGGGCTAAAAATGCGGACAATATAGAAATGACGCCATTACTCAGGAATGTTGTGGATGAAAAGACGAGCCTCATAGCGGAAACTTCCCTTAATAGGGAGGGGAGAGGGAGGTCTTTAGTAAACGTTAAAGTAAAGGGCTCAACCTCGAACTTCAAACCATAAAGGGGAACTTGAAACTATTGAAAAGTAAGATGATTTTCTCTGATGATATGATCGCTAAGGCAGAGGCCAAGGTGAAGAGACTAGAGGAAAAAAAAGCACAGCCTGTACCTGAACAACAGCAAGAGATATGGAACAGAGACATTACGGAAGCCAAGGAAAATCTAGAACGACTCCAAGGTGAAAAAGAAGCTGTACAAGAAGCACATGGTATACTATCATCAAGATTTAAGGTCAGCTTACTGCTATTAAAGACACGCTGATGAAAATCGCGGGAGACGACAAATCACTGGCCGAAAAGCTCAAGATTTTATTCAAGGAATCACTATAGCAAGTATTTTTTCAGCCATAGGCTTGCTAATATTCACCATTGTACTAGCAGTTACAGGAGGTGGCGCAGCAGCTGGTGCTGCAGCGGCAGGAAGCGGTGGGGGTAGTAAAAATTTTGTTCAAAAACAATTGGAGAGGCTTGGAAAATTTTAAAAATATTTGGCAGGGGAAGTAGGTGCGGCTCTTCCTGGTATCATAGGGACGTTAGTATCCTTCTTTTTTTAAGTGGCGGCAAAAGTTGTTGAATTTATGGCTAAGCACCTATACATGGCAATTGCTGGCACTGTTGCTGTTGTAACATACATCGGTAGGAGCAAGGGTAAAAGATCGTAAAAACGTTGTGTGTGTGCAATCACACACATGACGTTTATTAATTTTTGAGCCATATGTAAGTAAAATAACACCTACCCCTGTTGAAACTAACGCGTCCTTAGTGTCATCGTGTTGCTCTGCTTCTATTACCTTGTGTTTAGGGAGTATTGCCTTGTGTTTAGGGATCATGTGGCTCGCCTGTGGTACTCCATGCTTGGTCGAGGTCCCAACAGGCTTCTTTATCTTGTTGAGATCGACTTGAATCTCTGTGTGCTTCTTCACCTTATTCAGATCGACTTGAACCCCAACGTCTACATTTGCAGGTGCAAGCAAGACATTGTTATTATACCCATGAATTTTACTAATATGAAGATTCATGTCTGAATGTAACATGTACACGCTGGGCATAACAGCAAAATTGACTGGAGTTCTAGCATATTGGAGCACTTTTTGGAAACGTGTTATATCTTGCCCTACATTCTCTCCTCTCAGCACCATACTTTCAAACTTTTGTAGCAAGATTTGTCTCGCTGTATAGTTGTCTGCTCCAGAACCTAGCAAAGATGCTTTTGCTTCCGCCTGTGACCCAAGTATCAAGACCACATGTACACGAACACTTTCACTAAGTTTTGTCAAACCTTCTGATGTAAGACCCTGGCTTGTTGGCATAATAAACTTTGCATAATCACCATCAACTTGTGGCCACCATTCATCGTTGGTTAGCACCTACTGCTTTAAATTTATAAAGACCGTGGGGATCTGCACCAAACTCGCTACATACTTGCGCGTATCCAGATGTGGAATAAGGATTCTTGTATTGACTAAACCCATCGTCAAAAGGCATGGGCCCTTTCCTTTTTCCTAATATACGGCGCATATGATAGTAAACATGAAATATAAAGATGGAGTTGACAAGTGGTAAAGATCCTGTCATATGTTTAGCAGATATGCTTAATGCTGTTGTCGCGCAATGTGCTGCAAAAATAACTTGAATGTTCCAGTAATCCAATGCTTGCCCATCCCTTCCAACTCGAACGGGATAGTTAAGGTAAGTCGTTGGAACTTTTGATGGGGTACTTGCTAAGCTCTGGGAATACTACAGGGTTATGTGAATCCGTTGATATGTACAGATAATGATGTTCCAGATTTGTGATACACAAAGGCAATTCTCCCCTGTTTGATTTGTATTTTGCTTTGGGGTTATACAAGTGCATATTCATCTTTTCTTCTACAAAGAAACATGAAACAATTGTATATCACTGATATCAACAAGCCTACGATTTCTGATGATTACCTAGGTCAGTGCACAAGGATCGCTCTAAAATCGATCAGTATTCGGGGCGGCTGGTTTATTCTTGGTAATGATAATGATTTCACGATCCGGAAGGCGGAATCTAATCAGCTGGTTACCCAGATCTGGATCGTAAAAGGTTTGTATCGAGGATCTGGCAGCTATTATCAACAAACAAGTTAATGGAAAGGCAGAGATATTTGTATTGAATAATGGATACTGCCAACTTCGTGTAAATGATGGATTCAAAGTTGTTAATAACCCATCACTTTAAAAACTCATTGGTTTATCTGACCCTATTGATGGAAAAAATTATACAAAAGACGACTATGATGTATACTACATGACCAATGTTTATCAGAGATTATGCCCCCAGTTAGATGAGGATGATTGCTTGTTTAATGGTAAAAAATCAAAAATTCTCATTATGCTGCCCACCAAAGAGTTAGATGCTTGGGGAGATATGCTTACATGGAATTTTGACACACCAGTATATCTTCCGTTAAAAGGGTCGATGGATAGGCTCGAGTTCATGCTGACTGATCCATATCACCATGAAAAAAATGTAGCTTTTACGGGAATCACGATGCAGTTGCTTATAGAATAAAAGGACATGGATACTATGAAATTATACCCAACGTTACAGCCAAGTGCACCTGAGGACGATACTATGCAAGATGAAAGTTAGGTCTATAGATTTAAAAAAAAAGAAGAGAATGAACAGTATCTACGCATGGCACCTGGATTCGCTATTGTTACCATGGACTATTAGGTGTAAGCGTTATCACTACTAGCTGTGGAATTGCTTTATTAGCAACAGGTTTTGGAGCTCCCCTGTCTATTGATATGGGAGGTATTGCATTAGCTATGGGGATCAGGCAAGCCGACCTGAGGAATGCTTCAAAAAGATTAAATGTGAAGTCGCAGAAGCATGAAAGTATAAGACTGCTCGCCGAATCGAAGTTGAATTCTGTCGTTGATTTTATCTCTAAAGCAATCGAAAAAGGCGTTATCAAATACGGCAACGAGTTAAACCTATTGTCAATAATATCAATGAACGGGAGCGTGCCCAGTTAGTTGCAAAAGGTAGAAAAGAAAGTCAAGAGGAAATTTAAAAAAAAATTTAATCTGTGCAACATGCCAGCGTTACCTAGATAGGCCTCCACCATATTCGATATAGGTATTAAAGTTTTATAGGAAAATATTCCTATCATCAATGTCGCAACAGATTAGCTACAACAAAAGTCTCCAAATCGACCAGTAAGTCTTCATCATGTACTATACGTCGCGATTTTTACTAAAAGTTGTCGCAAATATTTTTCAAGATTTTTTCATATGCAATTTCAACACAGGACTTGCAATAGGGACCATCTGTTTGCATTGGAATGTCCTTGTATTTGATTTTGCGGATTGCTTCAACAAGATCTTCCTTATTCAGTGTAGAATAACGAGGAGCTTTCATTAATTTGGCTTCTTTTCGAAGTGCATTCATTTATTCTCATATAGTTCCTTATAAACTATATAAACTTTATTCAGAAAAACTCTCGTGCTCATCCTCAGATTCACTCAAATAACTAGCGTCATACCTTTCAACCTCTTTGTATTTACACTCTTCTAGGTAGGTTTGTACATAATAATTGCATTTAATGATGGCCGTACATTCGTAAGGTCCTCCTTGGGGCGGTTCCCTTTGCTTATGAAAATTAGCTCTAATTTTACCTACTCCTTCAGTTTAGGGTTGATATAACAGTCTTTTTTCACAATTATGTTGGTGAAGCAATAACCTCCCAAATCCTTTACTTTTTTTAGGATATTATTATATTTTGCCAAGCACTCAGGATAGTCACCAAGATCAAACGACATAGTGAACGCGGAATTCTCGCTGTATTGAGATACACCCTGAGAGTAGATATTTTTAGGGGTTTTTATCAGTAACAGTGATAACTCGTCTTGGTCATATCCAATCACGAATCTTTTATCCTTGCCTTTGTTTGCAGGTATAGAATCACTCAGCACAAGGTTTTCAAAATCTTTGATATTTAGTGGTGTTATATCACTGTAAAATTCTTTTAATTTATCAATTTTGTCTCCAAATTTCAACATGCTATTTTATTTATATTAAAAATTTTTATCAATAAATTTTATTTTTGTAAACATGTACAAATACCACCATTATACAAAGTGTATTCCTAATAACAATGCCAACATAAAATTTTCCCTTTCACCACAAGTTTCCTTCCCCAATTACACCTATCATAGGCATCAAGTACAAATTTACAATCATCGCATTGTTCTTTCATTGTTTTATCTTATGAAAGGACCCTGTCTAGTGTCATTACTCTTCTAAATCACGAACCCTATCCTCCAGCTCTTTAATCAATCTATCATTCTCCTTCTCCTTCTCGCTTTTATGCACAAGATCTATGGCCATAAGTGGCAGAGAGATACCAATACCAGTCATTAATATCATGACTACTGCATTTTCGAACATTTTGAATGTTGATTGCTGTTGCTTCATTTATTATACCACATCTTTTTAAGATCATTTTTTTATCCTCCGCCATACACCAATCCCAATATAGAGCTGGATGCTATGTTATTGGAAGCAGCTCTTTCTAGGCATCGAGCAATTTAGATTCAACCCCAACCTTCCTACACATACCCTGAGTAACAAACCAGTCTGGGATCCACTCTGGATTGAGCATATAGGGATTCTCTTCAACGGCTCTCATGCACATGTCCTGAGTCATGAGATGATCTGCGATCATAGAGGGTTCCTCTTCAACGGATCTGGTGCACATGTCGTGAGTTTTCAACTCATCTGGAACATAATCAAGCAGGAAGGGATGCTGTTCAACGGCTCTGGTGCACATGTCCTGAGTCATGAGATGATCTGGGACGTACTCGATCAACCAGGTTTCATCCATAACCACAACATTACACATCTTTCGGGTTTTAAAACAATGTGGAAAATTTCTAAACCAATTTATTTTCTCTTTTATATATTTTTAAAAATTTTTTTTTTTTAAATTAGGAGATTTTTATTAAATTTTTTTGAATTAGGAGATTTCCCTCATTCAATGACAAACTCCCACAATTTTGAGATGAGTTCTTTTACATCCTCTGAAAGCACCAATCCCAATATCAAACTGGATGCCAAGCTACACAGATTAGCTCACCATGTATTATAGTTTTAAATTTTCGCTTATGATTTATCTTCAGATAGATTTGAAATAGCTCTTGAGAAAGGTTGTCATAATATTCCGCTTTATGCATCGATAAATTATAGTCATTGGTGTACATTACAAACAATACCTTTTCATCTAAATAGATGAACTTATTATCGGTCTGCCTCATCATCCTTTCCAACATCTCCGCGCATTGCTGATCGAAAAAGATCAGCGTGTTTTTGTTGTTTTTGTTTATTATTTTTTTTTAAAAAAATTGTTTTAAAATGGACAGAACATTTAAAAAAACTTTACTTCACTTGCGCATGATGTTGTCCGCTGTTATCTGATTCTGTCAGTTTTATCGGATGCCGTCAGATTTTGTCAAATTCTGTTGGATTTATAGGATTTTGTCGGCTGACATTGGATTTGTTAGATATTTGCGCATGTGCAGTAACATGTCATAAGAAGTGGGGGGTGTCGGGGGATCTCTAGAGAAGCAGCCGGTTTACACAAAATATATACATGATTTTACGTAGTTAAACAGGGTGTTCGGGGATCTCTAGAGAAGCGGGTGGTTTACGCCTGAACCCCAAAAGTGTGTATTGAACAATTCCCGTAATCTACTAGTGTGTTTATTTCCCTGCTTGTATCAGAGTTTGTCAGTCTCGTTCCCTGGGCTTTTTGTGTCTCACCGGCGCTGCACTATGTCTTGTCGTCAGATCAACAAAAAAGAGAAAACAGGCTTTAGGATTAAGGTTGAGAGTTTGCTTTGTTTTGTTTTTTGACTTTTATTTTTCCTAGGAAAGACCAAACTCGGTATTTTAGTTTGCTCATGCGACAATTTTATTCAAACATTTTCGTAAAAGTTACATAATTCTCGGAACAAGATATATCGAAACTGTTTTTATCTTTTTTCTTTAAAACGATATTAGCTTTTTCAGTTTGTGTGTGATTTGAAACCGATTTATTTTAAACAGTGCTTGCTTTGAAAAAAAAAGTTTTCAATTCATCCTTAAAGTGACACGTTGAAAAAGAGAGAAATTTTGAGCGCAATGCAAGCTGATGAAAATTAGTATTTTTTGAATCTGTTCTGCAATTTGACAAAAATTCGCGTAACTCACAAAAATTACAGTAAAAACTATTAATTATATGCGGACTCTTCAAGAGAACTAACTAATTACAATGTATTTATTGCTACAAAGTTCTTACCCATGGTAACAAAAGGTAGTTTATCTGTACTGCCATGTGCAGCTAGGGTGTACAAGCAAGGTCCAGTCACATCAACGCCACCCAAAACTAAATAAGCTCCTATATGACCCTGGTATCTAAAAAAATAGTATATATATAAGGCCTCTAATACTGATAATAAATTTATAAATAAACATTATTTATATCTATCTTTTATGGCAAACAAGAAACTACCCAAAAATTTTAAGGTTTTTTTGATACAAAGAAACTTATGCTGTCTCTTTTGATTAAAATCTTGATTAAAATCTCGACCCCTTTTAAAGTTAAAAAAAGCTGGATCAAGCGCGTTTTGCGACGGCAATGTGTTCAGAAAGTTATTCCCGCAAAAAAAACTTCAAGGTTCTGTCTGAATAAACCACAAATTCCAGAATTTTTCCCCAATCTATTTTCGATGATTGTACTGGGTGCTTATTTTAACTTCTGTGTCATTTTATTAAGGTTACTGTAAAGGAAAAACTCACTTGATGAGTAGTCTCAGAAAAACCCTTATAATTTATCAATACTTTTATATTCTTTTTAATTTTTTTTTGTTTCCGAATGTTTTATGAAAGACTATTTTGATGGTGTTATTTTTGTGAGATGTTAATTTTCCAAAAAGAAAATATAATGAGTTAAACACACACCCTTTTTTTTTTCACCGTACGTTTTAAAACGGCTTCTTTTTCCGAACGCGTGGTCACAGACTTCTCGTTTTTGCACTATTACATTCAGCATAAATTAAATTCAAAAAGATTCCCGGGTTTTTTTTGTAACAAAGTCGTTATGAAATTATTTGTGATTATATATAATCATTCAAAAAAATGCATATTATTTTCTTTCTATCGTCATAATTCGCTAATCAGTAATTTATACAAAAAAATCTGGGAACCTTTTGTGCATAATTTATTCAACTTTCCATTACCGAAAATTTCAATGAGCCAATATGAAGCTTTCGGAAAAAGAGAGCACAAACGTAAAGGCATGTATGCAAAAATTTACTTGTTCAGAATTATTAACAGACAGAAGTCAGGGTTACAAGAAAAGCTTATATGCATACTCCTTAACTTTGATTTTTTTTTAATGTTTTTTTATACGACAACATTTAAATATATATATCTCGATGGTGAAAGTAAACTATCTAAAAAATATTATTATGCATATATTTATTCGGTAGTCTCATATCAGGCATAATGTTTACAAAAAATATGCTCAACTTATTTTGCACATAATTTCTCGAAGGTGTGAAGGATATAACACCTCTGAAAACGTTTTTTTCAGAAAAAAGGGATGTTCCAAATATTTTCATGGAATATAAAATATGTCATTCGAAAGAGAATTTTTTTTTCTATATGTCATAATTTTTTTGCAAAAAACCTAAAAAAAAATTTGTTTCCTTTACAGTAACCTTAAGGCAAAAAGTCATCATCATCATCATTCATCATTCTCAGCTTAACGACCGTTTTCCATGCTAGCATGGGTTGGACAGGGTATATTAATGACCCTCTTCCAATCTGATCTAGACTGTGTTAGATCTAAACTCAACTTCCTCTCTATCAAGTCTGTCCTTATAACCTCCTGCCAAGTCTTTCTCGGTCTGCCTCTGGGCTTTGCCCCAGGAACTATCAAGTCTCTACACTTTCTTACCCAATTATCCTCCTCCATTCTTTCCAAGTGCCCCAGCCAATTCAGCAAAAAGATATTGTATAAAGTGAGTTAGTTCATATTTTTATGCGTTGAGTATGTAGACTTTTCTCTTTCTCTCTGCGATGATTTCTTTTTGTGTTTGAATGACATTGTTAATATGATCCAATAATGTACCCAAAACAGTATCGAACAGCCAGTTGTCAAATATTTCTTTGTTCTTACGCCAGGTGCGTATTCTGAACTTGAGCTCCATAGCACGCTTATTGTGGTACTTACACATGCATGTTTTGAAAGGAATATTTAGCAGTAAAGAAACTTATAGAGAAGAAAAATATAGCTATTTGTATGCAACTAGCAAATATTATTTTTTAGTTAATTAACTTGGCTTAATCTTTTTTGAATTGCTGGAGTGTCTTCAGTTTGGTTGCATGGCTTCCTAATGGCTTACTCTTCCTCCCCTCAAACTGTAATTATGTTAAATTACCACAAGAGATAACTTGTTTACTGCAAAAGCTAGTTCACAGTCAGTAAATGGCTACAAATGGGTCGACAACATCACATATAAAGTGCATTGAAGTGAGGACTTGGACCTGGAATCTTATGGTTTAAGCTGAATGTGCTACCAATTCACCATCTTCTGTAAAAAAAGGTAAAAGAAATGCACATAAATCTTACCTATAAAGGTATTGCTTTAACAACCTGCATGCAGTTGCAACTCTTGGCTAAAGAATAAAAACTAAACATTGGCAAGCAAATGTAAAAATACAAACGATTTTGTGGACAAGTCAAATCTAAGTTGTTTATCATTTGCCAACAATTAGTAGTTAAGCTATCTGTAGCACAGTGGGTTCATTTATGCTTGCATTACTAGCAACCTCGGATGAAATCCTGCTGTCTGCTAGGCACAAAGTAGCAATTCTCTAATTTCATCATATCAGATCTTCTTTTGTATGTATACCTTTTTTTGTGTTTCTAATCGATGTAACTCAATGTTAGCAGATATAATTTGTGTAGTGTATTCTGTATCAGCAGCCGTCCCAGCACCGCAGCAACTATAAAACGTAGACGACAGTTTGTATACATGCATACAAAAATATTATTTGCTAATTAGAAATACTTACTAAATACTTACTAAATATTTGGAGATATGTAATGTATTTTAGAGCAATTCTTATCCGCAACTGTATTTCCCTATAAAATACATTCAACTTAATAACTTTAACTAAATATCCTAGTTAGATGGCGTAGAAAGAAGCAGAAATGTTTAAGCAAGTTCCTTCTAATATGTTTTGCGCGAACTTTTCATAAAACAATTATTTTGCACACACACACTCACTTATTTTTTACTCACAGTTATATCTCTTAGCACGCAATCGCAACCAACGTGTGTGAAAATTAAGATATTCAATATAGTATTACATACTTGTATTACATGCTTGTAAGGCAACTGTCTGAGACATTTTCCTTACATTTAAAGAGAATATGATAAATCGTGTTTTGGTACTTCAGAAGGTTCTTAATTCTTTTGTAGCTTAACCAGCTTTTTAACCTTGTTTGTTTTTCACCCTTCAGGATTACTCGTGGTAACCTCTCTGTTGAGGGGGCAGAGGAAAACATCAAATTTCAGGAAAAAATTATCTCTCTAATTTCTAATCTTGTCAAATGCGCACACGCCAACAAGAAAACTTGTGAGCTTTTTGAGCTATAATAGAAAATGCAGTCAAATGAAAATGCCCCCTGACTGACCTTTCACTGCTCCACTGCTATTACAGACTTCCCTTATTTCAGGCCTTAGAATCCACCCACTTCAATTTGCGAACACCATCCTGAACTATTGGTTCAAAAAAAATACCACACATCCTCCCTAATAAATAACTAGTGAATAAATATAGTGGTGTAAACTGAAAAAAGTCATGTAGCCAGAAATTTCACAAAAGCATGGGGTAGCTAATTTTGATATTAAGCACATATTTTGTAAACATACATTATAAATTCACTTTTACTGCAATACAACGGCTCTTAGCCATTTACTATGCCCAACTTTTGGCCCAATTATTAAAAACATGTAGCCCTGCCATATTAAAATTTTGTATAATAAATTGCGGACCTGACGCCTTGTGAAAGGTGAGCTGCTGTATGAAGTTGATCACTTTACAAAAAGATGGGAAAGCAGCATTGCACAGTGTGCGGTTTCTATAGCATGGTTGCCACATATTGTATAATACAACCAAATTTTTATGACTGGAAGGTTTAACTGTACGAGGTGTGCCATAGTGAAACTCTCAAAGCTATGGCCTCATTTCTATGTTATTGATCATTGTAAAGACAACTTCAAAAGGAGAAAACCTGACATAAGAAGCTTGCCAGGAAAAGACTCCTTGTCAAGTTATTTACATTTATGTAAAATGGCTAGCCTCGTTTCCATGTTATTTTGTAATTGACAATACCAGATCATAACCATAAGATTTGTTGTATAAACCTTGCATGGTGGAGCCTTGTTTTCAACTTATTAGCGACCTTTATGAAACAACGACAGGTCATCTGCAACAGAAAAAAACCATCTTGAGATTGTGGGTATAACTTCAAATATTTTAAACAAGTAAAAATGACATATGGAAATATTATTGCTAAAAGTTAGCAGAAAAGTTGAATATAAGTTATTTTGTATTTAATGTTTCTTTGTCAGTTTTGTTGGCATTTTTGACAGTAGCCATAGTTGTTTTGGTTTTTTGCCTTGTCACTGCTTTTGTTTGAATTTTCATAATCAATTTTTAGTGCGTTTTTCATGACAGGCTGTGGTTGTTTCATAAAGTCCCCGTTTAGTGAAAATCTTATGGGACAGTTTTTATCTGCAAAACTGGTCAGCAGATAAGGAAAGAGTACATAATCATCTGGTCTGTAATAAAAACTACCCCAAAGACTACTCCAATTTGGGTGCTCCATGTTTTTAATTAACCCAATTTGCAATGCAAGTCAAAATAGTAAGAAAGTACATGTATATTTACATACATCTGTAGCTCGTGTATCCGCACCAAGAACAACACCATCTTTGTATATGATTCCCGCAATAGTGGTACCAGTCTTTCTAGCTGCTGGAATCTTAAGATTGCCTACCAATTCCTTTTCAAGTCGTTGATTTCTAGATAAAAAGAAATGCCATAGCTATATATTTAAGGCAGTCTAGACAACTTCAAGAGTAGCATTTTAGCTAAAGTAAACAAAGTAATTTTAGCAATAATATTGTAGAACATTATAAAAAAACAATAAAAAAAAAGTAATTTGCATCTATGGTTGCCAGCAATGATTCGGAATACATTTTGATGTTGTTGGAATTTATTATGGAATTAAACATTTTTTTCGCAAAGCCCTAGTGAATGGACCTGGCTTTTCACCCTCAATGATTCACAAAAAAATACATAGTAGAGGATACAATTGGAAAAGACAGAAGAGAAATTATTTTTCATTCCTCGGCCAAGATTCACGCATGCCTAAAGATTTCTTTATTGCACAAAATGCAGTATCAAAAATATCATTCTCAGACACTTTGACACAATATAGCTAGATAAAGTGGGTTGTCATTCTAAAACTATTTTTCACACACATTTTCTTTCGGTATCTTGAAGTGGGATCCTGTATGGAACATGTTTTCTATGAAAGATGGTAACGTTTGTAACGAAAGATGGTAAAGTTTGATGTTTTCATTTTCAGGCAAAAATTTGCATTACATATTCCTATGTATGGTGTTACTTGGTTTTCATTGTCCACTTCTGAATTATATTTATAATTTTTTAACAAAATAGTGAGGGCTGCTGTGTCCTTCGTGTGCACATGCATGTGATTTTTGGATCTGAAGTTGTTCTTTATGTCAAAAATAAGCAAAAAAAATGGGTGCCAAAATTTGGTCCTGCGGGAACAAATTAGGTGACGTCTTCAATTTTACGGTCAGCAAAAAACAATTTCAAAATTACATTTTATATTATATATGGCTGGAAAAAGGAGATCAAGCGGCGTAAAATCATATGCTGAAAATGTATCGTTTGTGAGATATTAACATTTAACTTGGTCATTTGTGCTCTTTCTGTGCTGAATTTTGGCAAGGTGTAGTATCTTTCTGTTTATTTGAAATTTGTTTAAATCACTGCAGGGGATAATTCACAGACTGAGGCGTGAATTCAATGGGTTTTTTGTTCCGGGAAACAGGACACCAATTTTATGTGCATCTACTAGTTTATAGAATAGAATTGATTCATTCCAAGACTATATTTAATTGTTTAGTTTCACAGATATAACATTGAACAGTTTAATTTCATTGATAACATTCCATTGTTCAATTTTATATATACTGTGTAATATTCAACTGTTTGAATTGATAGATAACATTCAACTGCTTGCTTTGAAAGTGTTGTGTTGTTATAGTAAATTTATAGTTTATTTCAAACGGGGTATACCATATAGTAAGAAATAAAAAGAAGTGATTAGTAGAAATGGAGAGTGAAAGTACCTGCAAAGGAAAAAAATTTAAAATAATATTTAGAAAATGCATCATTTGCCAGAACAATGTTCGGAAATATAAGGTTAGTGAAAGTGATAGCTTTTTCCTTTTTTTTGTTTCACGTGAATGCTTTCAATGGATATTTTCACAAAATTTGCAGGACTCTTTTCTTAGTTAGTCGAATCTCCTCGCTTGGATGGTCTTGAAAAATTACAGATGTTATGATTACGGACTGCTATCAGAGGCTGTAACATGTTACAGGTGAAGAATTGTTTCAATTTGAGTGTCAATACCATTTACAATGTTACAAAGATGTAACGAACATTAATAAGATTCAGAGAAAAAAAATATGTCATTGAATAGTGATGACAAAGAAAACAATAATGAAGTGTGTATTGAAGATGTTATCGAAGAAAAAAGGACACTCCAGTCAAATACTGAAGCTTACAACAAACGTCTTTGTATTATTTGTCAAAAGTCAGGGAGAAATTACATCAAGCTTAAATTGATGGAATTTGCAAGCATATGCTTCAGGTAGCTGAACAACTTTAGGATCCTCAATTTTTGATTCGAATGAAAAATATCCCAAATGCATGCCTAGCCAACAATGTTTATTATCACCTGACATGTTGGGTGACTATTCAACGGCAAGTTGCAAAATCAACATAAAACTTGCAGAAGTTAAGGGTTAGAAGACATGAAACGAGTGATTGCAGATATTGAAATAATAGATACAATGCATCATAAAATAACTTGCTTGAAGAAAAAGACATGGAAGTAAATTATAAGTGATTCTGGAGCAGTGCTCCTAAGACCACCTTCACGACACTTTTCAGAAAGAGTTTTCACGAGTGATTTCCAAGGAAGGTGATGAAGGAACATTTTAAACATTACAGACGAATATGACATCATTTACAAGGCTGCAAAACTGGTGCGACGAGACATATTACAACAGGAAAATTGGAAGTTCACATTTTTCAGAATTTGAGTCGCCTATTCTCACTGATTCGTTGGATTTTAGTAGGTCCTAAAAAATTACTGATCCTAAGTTAAGGAAGAAGCAATTAATTGACAACAAAGTTGATAACATATCACAAATTATTATGAAATCAATGAAAACTAACAGACAGGTCTCTAACAAAACATCTTAGAAATTTAGAGAAATTGCAGAGACACCATTTTCAGTTGGTTTAGCATTACATTTGCATAAGGAGACAAGAAAAAAACAACTTATCCCTTATGATGTTATGAAAATAGACAAGGATATTGGAATTCAAGTATCGACAAAAGCTGAACATAACGATGGAATATATTTGCCACCAAACATAAAAGCTGGACAACCCATCCATTTTGCATTTGAATGACACACCTGATGGTCTGATAGTATTTCAAAACAACACAGAGGATTCTCATGAACTCTTAGAAATAACTCGCAGCAGTGGAAAAGAATTCAATTTTCAAGAAAACATAATCAGAACTCCAGAACTTTTTGTCATGCCAACACCATTGAGTAAATAATTTCCCACCTTTGAACGACCTATATCCTTGATTGATTTAAAAGTGGTGAGTCAAAAAGGTAACAAGGTCAAGTACAAAGTAACAGATGTGGAAGATATCACACATGTACCATTACGTCAATTATTGGGTCACATTGATACTAAGGAAGAATTAACAGTATATTTAGCGAAATATACCTCACAAGCTTTGCAAGATTAAGGATTCCAATACTGGATCACATATAGTTTAGAAATAGTTACGAATATTCAAGATTTTGATGTGGATATGAAGAAACATGACGACGAAGAAGCTGACACTATTCTCATTCTACATAGAATCGATGTTGCAAAAAGTGATTTGTCTGGGTTTGTTGATATTTCAGCCTGGTCAGTTTTTCTAAAACTTAAACTTTCTTGCAGACCAGTTTGTAACAAAAATGTGGATATATATTATAAGAGAAAAAATAGCCAATAGCCTCCCTGGTTTTGTTACACAGTTTATCTGGGATAGAAAGTGACAAAAAAATTTTATTTGTAACAAAAACTACATGAAAACGTGTGCCTTATTAAACGCTTGGTTTACTGGTTTTGTTAAAAACTTTCTTTGGAAAAAAAGGGATAGTTTTACTTCAAGTTGGAACTACATGAAATTACATGCCCTGGTAAAGTAAAACAAATACCCAAACTATTCACATTTGACAGAGATTTTCTTCAGTATATCAAAGAAAAATCGTCAGAAGAGACAACATTATGTTGATTAAATATCCCTTTAGTCCCTGATTTGCTACATAGTTAGCTAGTTTAAGGGAACCCGAAGTATAAAATGATGTTGGACTTATATTATAGAGCTTAAAAAGTTGGTTAACAAGTCCTTTAAATTTTTAAAAAGCTCTTTTTGTTCTCAAGATATTCACATTTGAAGAATTTCCAGATTTAATTATGCTGCATAAATTATGATGTCATATTTAAGAAATAGCTAATTTTGACATTTTTTGTCATCAGTAATTTTAGATTAGTTAAGGGATGTGCATGCAAACGTTATTAATGCATGGATAATATAAAGGTGAATAAACTGACACTTGTTGGCTCGTTCCAGGGCTCTTATTTTCTTTGCTGACGACCCCTTGGGTTCCCTTTAGGCTTACCTACTGCAAAAAAACAAGTTGGGCTAACATTAAAGACCTTAAAGAGTTACTCTTTTTTTATTTGAAAAATCTACATTTATTCTACAGATATTTGCCTTAAAAGTTGCGCTAATTATGCAAAATTTTGACATCATGAACTAGCTTAAAACATGTTATTGCTGTTATTGAGCATATTATAGTAACTTAATATTGAAATTTATGTAAAATGTTTAAAATGACAAACCCTATATGCCTTGTCAAAACTGTTAAATACAACACACATTGAGAGCTAGTGACGTCATGCATAATTAGTGTAACTTCAAAGTTTAAATTAAAAAAACAAATAGAAAAATCATAGACAACTTTTCAAGCTTTTTTATATGAAGTTAGTCTGTTTTTTCGTGGGAGGTAAGCTCTGAACAAAAGTGTTTTTCTTAGCTTGCGCTTCATCTGGTTTAAGCTTTTTCAATGGTTGGTGATTCTTAATAAAACGTTTAGTGTCACTCTCCCCCCTTGTGATGATATTACCATCTTCAAATGGTTTCTGTTCATGAGATATTCAGAAACAGCAGAGGGATGTTTAATGTTCTTTTCAATTTTTCTAAAATGAAACCGTAAAAAGGTATACGACACCAAAGACTACTTTAATTTTACTCACAATACAGCAGGCTCATTCGTCTTTATTATTTGTGTTTTGTAATAAAATTGCAAATAATATTGCACTCAGGATATCCTCAGGATATTGTTTTATCAACAGGTTGCACTCAACAGCAACTGTCTGAACATATATGGGAACATATATGGTCTAAGCTCTGAAAAGTAATCTTTTTACAAGATTTATTTTGTACTTTCTTGGAGTGAAACTATATCAGTTAGCATATGAGCCAGTATGCGTGGGTTTGCAGTATGTTTCGGTTTTAGATTTATTTCCATGTCTTATGACATTGCATGTATAAAAGAAAGTATGAATTAGGAGACGACTCTACTTTCTTTTAAAAACGTAACGTTCAGATGTACACTGTTCATGTATTCAAACAAATTTCGAGCATCTTTAATCTGTCATCAATGTAACAACAAAGTAGTAATTGACCAGGAAAAATACTCAATATTTTCTCCTTAAAATTCGTAACCCAAACCAAACCAAAACTGAACCAAACCAAACATCAACTATGGTGTTTAAACCGCAATATAGGTTAGTCTACTGCAGTTGAAAATATTCCAGCTCAGCTTTGAAAATATTAACTTTTGAAGTCTGCATAAAAGTGAGCACTGTTATGTTTAGGATACTGTAATGGGTATGAATAATTTTTTTACAAAAATTTTTTTCTTTAAAAATATGTGGAGTTTGATATTCTCTACCATAATATAAATATTTAATAAGTTGTCGATAGTTTGCTTAACACCTTCTGCGCACCTTTGAATAGGCTATTGTTGTAAAGGTCAGGTTGTGAAAAACTCTTTTGCAAGGAATTTTAGATGTTGTTTTTCACGATGTATATGACTTAAAATGTCCAAAAAAACTCCCCTCCACGATGGAGAAACTCAACAAAACTTTGCACACGTGCTCATCCATACCTGCTGCAAATGACTTTGTCATATTTTATGTATATTTTAATTATTTAAAGAAAAAGAAAGGTTAAAACACAAAAGAGCGAGCAAAAATTCATTTTTTCACAAATTTTTAAATAAAAAAACAAACAACGCGCTTTTTCGTAAAAATGTGACAAAGTATTGTTGCTATGGTAATGCTAAAGTGATTGATAAATATGACGCAGATAAAAATAAAATGGAGGGGAGTTTCGGACATTTTAGTGAAAAACAAAGATGTGGATTTATGGCTACCTGAAAAAAAAATTAAATTACATATTTATATTATCCTATATAGACAATTTAATTTGCTTTTATATTCAATAAATAATTTTGAAGAAAAAAACAATTTTTGAGAAATAATGAAAATACTGAATATGTGTCTATACCCTTACAGTATCCTTAACGGTTTAACTGTAAATTTGTGCTTGTTATTTTTAATGTCAAAGATGATATTTTAGTTCTTATTTCTACATGTTTTTTGTTTAAAGTGTAAAGTGTCATGTGTTTCACTTTACAATTTAGTTCCTTTATTTCACTTTACAATTTATTAACTGAACTTTTCCTCCTGTATCAATTCTTTTTTTGGTATTTTTTGCTGGTGATGGTAACCATTGATTGAACCCGCCAAGACTATTTTTAGTCAAATGAAAACCATTCAATATGGCCAAGAAGTAAATACATTTGTTTAATACTTATGTTTAAACATTTTAAGATTAACTTATAATGGGAGTGGGAGGTATAAGCTTTAAAGCTTATCTCCTGTGACATTAAAGGTTTATCTAAATCAACTCATTTAATTATATGCAACGCTAACATAAGTCACCTTATAGTTGTAAAGATGTGCTTTGCAAGCAGCTCAAAGTTTCTGCCATCTTGGAATCCGTAGATGTTCAATGATGTAGTGGGGTATGGCACATAATTTTACATCAGAGCTGGGTCTCAGCGGTTTTGAGATTTTATATAACTCCGTTAAAAAAATAGCACCAACACATCAAGGAGAGGGAGTTAGAAAATGAGAGGGATGATACTTATCCTAGTTATTTCGCTGGTGGTCTGGCCGTTTTTTTATGTGAAAGTATTTTGTAGTGATGTGGACGTGACAAAGCCTGTGGTGGAGGAGTCTGTACAGGAAAAATGCAACAAAAAAAATGAATTAAAAAAATTCCCATATCAATGAGTTAGTGGCTGATATCAAATAACTGGCTCAAATCTATGAGACCTGCTCCCACAAGATTTCCATGATTGATTTCAAATTTTATATATCAGCTGTAGAACGATTCTGTCTATTATCAAACTGTTTCTCAGCTAAAGACTGTTCTCCTCCAAAAATCCTAGTAATTGTGAAAGTGCACCCTTTTGAGAATTTTGATAAATTTGAAGCATCGATGTAGTGCGATAATTGGAAGGATTACTTGCATCACCAGATTTATGCAATGGTCTGGTTTGCTTTTTTCCAATTTTTAAGCACTTTACCAGATTTAATGGAGAGATTTAGAATATGACACAATGTTGGAGAAATGTGTTCATGGCAGTCTTTAATAAGTTGGATAGTAAATTGTGCACTCCAGCTTTACGATGAAGATTTTTAACTGCTTTAGAACAAATACGTTAAAGATGTATTCAAATTGAAGAGCTTACATGTTCTTCTTTTAATAGGACTTGGATATTTCCTACAAAATTCGTAAGCAAAATTGAAAGTCCCAGCAAAAAAGGAACCAAAAGTACCTGCAGTACAGTACAGTCCAGATGAAGCGTATGCTCAACTTGCAAAAATAATTGCTTTCATTCAAAAACAATAGATTAGCGAGTTCCTTTCAAATCATGAGAAAATAATTGCTTTGTGTTAAAAACAAAGCATAGCAGAAAATCATCATTCATCATCATTCTCAACTTAACGTCCGTTTCCATGCTAACATGGGTTGGACGGGGTATATTAATGACCCTCTTCCAATCTGATCTAGACTGTGTTAGATCTAAACTCAACTTCCTTTGTATCAAGTCTGTCCTTATAACCTCCTGCCAAGTCTTTCTCTGTCTGCCTCTGGGCCTTGCCCCAGGAATTATCAAGTCTCTACACTTTCTTACCCAATTATCCCCTCCATTCTTTCCAAGTGCCCCAGCCAATTCAATCTTCTTATCTGGATAACATCTTTAATTCTACGGATACTTAGCCTGCTTCTTAGCTCATCTGAACTCCTTCTGTCTCTCAGACTGGCGTTATCCACCTAACCATTCTCATATCACTCCTTTCTAAACGGTCAAGATCTTCCTGCTTCACTGCCCTTGTCTCACTACCGTACAACATAACACTTCTTACACAGGCCTCATACAACCTACCTTTTAACTCAATTAACAAGACTCTGCTAGTCAACAAAGGAAGTAACTCTCTGAACTTTTTCCAAGCAGAACCTATCCTGCAAGTAACACTTCTTCCAACACCCCCTTCACTGCCCAACATATCACCTAAGTAACAGAAGTTCTCAACTATCTCTAACGAGCCACTGCTGTACATCATTGAAGCTGGAAATACTTCATTCTCTATAATCTCACCTTTGCAACGCTTACATACAAACTGGATGTCAGCTCTTAACCTTCCACCAATACTACTGCACTTCTTATGTACCCAATGCTTGCAAGTCTGACAAAAAATGGGTTACTACCAACCCCATTCCTGCAAACTCCAAAAGGCCACTTTCCAACTACAAGGTCACACTTGGCTGCAATGCTACTAATCATGACTTTAGACTTTGCTGTGTTCACCCTTAGCCCTTTCTCTTCTAGTCCTTTCTTCCACTTCTCAAACTTTTCAACTAATTCTTCCATCGACTCTGCTATGAGAACCAAATCATCTGCATACAATAACTACCATGGACAACCTGTTCTGAACTCCATCGACAGCGCTTTTAAGACTAGAACAAATAACAAAGGACTAAGTACAGAACCCTGATGTGCACGAACATTTACACTAAATTCATCACTAAGTGAATCGTTAATCCTGACACGACTTCTAGCATTGCTGTACATAGACTGTACCATCGTAACTAGCCACTCATCCACACCTAATAGCCATAGCCCACCAAATAACTTCACGTGGCACTCTATCAAAAGCTTTCTCTAAATCTACAAAGGCAAAATGGAGATTCTTTCTCTTTCCTAAATACTTTTCCTGAAGCTGTCTGAGTAAAAATATTGCATCTGTAGTGCCACGCCCTGGAACAAAACCAAATTGCATCTTATCTATATCAATTCTTTCTCTAAGTAACTTATCAATCACTCTTTCAATAGCTTTCATTCATGCCCTTGAAACAATTCACTATTACACTCGACTGCCACTCACTCGGAATAGCACCATCCTTTATAATCTGATTAGCAAGACTTGCAATAAGCTCAACTCCAATATATCCAGATGCTTTTACCATCTCTGCAACAATACCTGATACTCCTGCAGCCTTGCCAATCTTCAATTTCCTAATAGCCTCTGCTACCCATTCTGTCTTGATCTGCATAGCTGGCCCTTCTATAACATCATCATTAGACAAACTATCCTCATCCCAATCAAACTCAGTGTTAAGTAACCTCTGATAATAATTCTTCCAAGCTACCCTTTTCTCCTCCTCTGTGCTAGCCAAAACACCTTCATCATTACGCATACACTTCTCAACATCTTGATTAGTCTTCTTTATTTGCTTTGCTATCTTGAATACCTCATTGCACTGGTCTTCCCTTCTTAACACATCTGAAAATCTGTTTCTCTCTACTTCTGATTTTGCCTTATACACACCAGCATGACGCTTAGCTTCTAAGTAAATATTGTTACTACCACCTGACTTCCACTCTTTCCAAAGTTTCCTCTTTCCTTTATACACTAGTCAACCTTATTATTTCACCACCAGGTCTGTCTATGTCTAGCTGGTCCTTTCGTCCACCCACAGGTATCATCAAAATCTTCTAGAAGGCAATTCTTCAAAGTAGTCCAAGTACTTTCAATATTGTCACTATCACACTGACCATTGTGGGCTAACTGCTGAACTTTTGCACTAAATTGTCTAGCTACAATCTCTTCCTTCAGCTTCCAGACTTTACGAGGGGCCTGTACTTTTCCTTGTCTTCCTTAACACTGTTCAAGATAATATCACAAACCAGCAATTTATGCTGGGAAACACACTCTTTCCCCGATATAACTTTCACATCCTTCACCACTTTCTTGTCTGACTTTCTAATCAGGAAGTAATCTATCTGTGTCTTACAGCCACCTGACTTATATGTTATCAGCCTACTCTGTCTCTTACTGACTGATGTGTTGCAAACCACCATGTCCGTTGCCATTCCAAACTCAAGCAATCTCTCCCCTTCCTTATTTCTGCTCCCAAATCCATAGCCTCCATGCACACCTCTATAACCTTCAGATGGCTTTCCAGCATGACCATTACAGTCGCCGCCCACCATGACAAGTTCAGTATCTCCAAACTTTGATGTGACTGCTATTAACTCATCATAAAACTTATCTTTATCTTCCTCACTGAGTCCACACTGTGGAGCATAAACTGACAGAAAAGTGACAATACTACCTATCAAAAACTTTATCACTATAATACGACTATTAACACGCATGAGACCTATTACTTTTTCTACCCACTTCTCTGCAACGAATATGCCAACTCCTCCATATCCATCGCTATTACCAATCAAAAAAGCTTATACCTTGCCCTCCTACCTTCCACAAATCTCACTGAAGCTCCTCTCCACCTGACTTCCTGAACACAACACATATAACAGATCTACGTTCTAACATTTCAACTACTTCACCTGCTCTACCTCTCAGGGTACCAACATTTACACTAGCCATCCTCAACCTAGTGTTATCTACCTTGTGATGTGATAGCTGGGTAACGATCTGACGATGCTCACACCTGACATCTGTCCTACCGTGAGCGACACCTTCACTCCTTAGAGTTCCAGCCCCGTTTACGCAGTTTGTCTGATCAACTGTTCTTACGGCCATTAATAAAGAGTTTTGGCATTGTTTTACAGCTGGATGCCCTTCCTAGCGCCAACCGTTCACAGACCGGACTGGGTGTTTTTTTAAAGTGACACCATCACTATGTGGCATTTCATGGGACTTCTACAATCGCCCCTTTAAACTAAGGTATGGCGGAGGACGTTCAACTCCTCTCTTGTCTCTTAAAGAGATCCTTCACCCAGGGTCAAACATTGTTTATAAACAATACTCTGTGTAAAATAAATAAACGCAAGGGCCAATGAATTTTTTTTTCACAACGAAACTAATTAAAGTAAATCAATTTTAATCGTCAATATATTTTAAAAACATTTCAAAGCTCTTTTAAAAAACAACAAATCCAGTGGTCTAAATATTTAAAAAAAAACTAATGCTGCTACTTTTTCTTTATCATCAAAACATATTTTTTAACATGCAAAACTGTTAAAAGTTCTTCTTATAAAAAGCAACGTTTAAAGGGGAACTCCAGTAAAAATCACTTTTTTCTTTTTTGTTTTATACGTACTCAGAAAAGCATAAGAAATAAAAAAAAAACTTACTTCATTTGTTTTCCTTATTTAAAATTGTTGTACTAGCCTTCGCATATTCAATTTTTTTCTCATAAAAAAAACAGACAAGCGCGATTTCATTTAGGACTGGACCCAATTATAAATAATGACATCACATCTTGCAGAAAGTTTAAGCGAGCGCAGAGAACGTTCATGTTAAAACCCATAGTTTACATTAAATCGCTTTTTGTATGTAATTTACGTTTAAATCTTTAAAAAATAGTTAGTTGCTTTGCGTTTCGATGTACCAAACGGCCAGAGAAGTGTAAAGAGGTAAGTTTTCACAGAATCCCGTCTGAAAAAGAGAAAGAACTCAAACAAAATGGCTAAACAAAATACGTCGTGCAGGTGATCTACCAAGCGATCAAAGTTTTTATATTTGCTTGGCGCACTTCACAAATAATTCTTTTAAAAGAGATCTCCAGGAAATAAACTTCCATATTAAAATATTGCCACTTTGTAAAAATGCCATTTTAGCTAATGAACGCGATCAAAGTTTTTCATTTCTTCTCATTTCATTATTTGTACTTATATCCACAGAACACAACCAAATAACGTTTTGTACATGGCTAAACAAAATACAAAATGGCTAAACAAAATACGTCGTGCTGGTGATCTACCAAGCGATCAAAGTTTTTATATTTGCTTGGCGCACTTCACAAATAATTCTTTTAAAAGAGATCTCCAGGAAATAAACTTCCATATTAAAATATTGCCACTTTGTAAAAATGCCATTTTAGCTAATGAACGCGATCAAAGTTTTTCATTTCTTCTCATTTCATTATTTGTACTTATATCCACAGAACACAACCAAATAACGTTTTGTACATTTTTATATTAAATAAAAGAACATTTACCAATTTCCAATACAATCACTGACAAAAAAGTTTTCTAGTTACACATGTATCTTTCGTGGCGCTCAAGTTTCTATTCTTTGTTTTTCAAAAAAGAAGCTTTTTGATGGAAGGACATGCCGAATATTTTCAGGGGGTAAATGTACCCATTTTCTTCAATCTTTGTTACTGTTTAAGGCTGCATGTAATGCTGATAATGCAGTTTCTAAAAAAGCTTTGTCAAAACAACCACTTATAAATCAGTAGCTTCTGCAACGCATTTATGACCTACCATAATTATAAGTATGATTTTTATTTATACAATATTAATACCCCCGTTTTACCAACTTACCACGACCCGAACATTATTCAATCTTTCAATCACGCATTTCAATGGTCCTCTATCACGGAGAAAATTTCAACATTACATAAAATTTGTTTGCATTTGGGCGCAAAAAAGCGTGTGCAGAGGAAAAATATTGCTGAACTGTGAAATAAAAATAAATTGGCTTGTATAGTAAGAAAGATTTTTTACTAAAGCAAATGATAAAGTTTTTTACGAATAGAATGTTAAAAAAAGCGATAAAGAATATTTTTATTTCTTTAAAAAGAAAATATTTTGCTAAGAACATTGTTTTGAGTCAGTAAAAGACAGCTCATCACTTTCTATCATTATTAATTTCTACCTCTTGTGAGACACAAGAGGTTCGAAGTCGTGAGGCTGTAGCTTTGTAGTCTTTTTCATGAAGAGAATTATCCGATTCTATGTTTTCTAAGTGATGATCTTCGTCATTATTACAAAACGTCTTATCAACGAACAATGTAAACAGTAAGTAAACAAACTTTTAGAAGGTGTGCTCTCACGGACTTTCGTGACGTATGCTCATTTATTCAGACCTAGTCCTCTCGACTTTACGCGACCTTGCAAATTTATTTAAAATTGAAGATGTTTACAGACCCGATTCTGACATATTTATGTTGCAGAAGTATAAGATTTCTGTGAGAAACTTAAAAGCTCTTTTTCATGGTGTTAAATTTTTAAGAGAGTATCACTTACGTTTTAAATCTCTATTACAAAACTATAAAGAATGTGGGGTGGAGAGCACGCTTAGTGTGGAGAGAAATGTTTGATCTAAAAAAGCTTTTTTTTATTTCTTGAGAATGAGTAGAATGCGAGTTATGATGAGTTTTCTGACAATTAGAGGTTAAAAATTGTGGAAAAAAATTTAATACTAAATAACTCCAAAAGTAAAAAACATTAAGAAAAAATTAGAAAAAGCGTTTTTAGATCAATGTCTTGTGATCGCAAAAAAGCAGACAACAAACTTGAGAAATTAGTAGTTTTGTAAAAGAGATCGCATTTGTAGGAAAGGGGTCATTTTTTTTTTGTGTGTCTATTAAACCTTCAAATTTTATTTTTTCTTAATAATTTTATAGCATTATATAGGTAATCATATAGGCTTTCTAAAAATATATACATTAATATATAAAATATATACATTAATATATAAAATAAAGTTTTGGTGAATTAAAAGCATTTTAAAATATCACACCTTTTTTGTATACTCGCGCCTTTAAAGAACCTAATACTTATGACCTTACTGCACTTACCTGCTTTACTTTTTTCTCTCAATAACAATTCTCTCAATCTCTCTAAAACACGACTCTGGAGATTAAATTTTTTTGTGTTAAATGTTATTCTCATCTATTTATAACTTTGCAATCACATTGGACTTATTGAAATGATTTGCTTCTGGTAATAGAGCAGTATGGAAAGTATTATTTTTAGGTGTTATTGACAGGTATTTTTAACAAGCTAGTGCCAAGGACTAAATTGATAAATGCTGTTAAAAAACAGTAAAAAACAATTTAGTTTAATAATATCCATTCTTTTTTTTCTTTTTTATATTCGCAACTTTCAAACACCAGGTGTCCACAAAAAATGTTAAAAAAAAAAATTAATTAATAAGACACATGCAACTTTCTCCTCCCCATTACTGCCACCCATTTTATTCTGAACACTATGATTGGTAAGATAAAAATGGATAATAAAATTATAAAAACTTGAGAAAAAATCTTCTGTACATCGTTGTTACAGACAATCTGTAATAATTCAATTTTTTTGTTTCTTTTCACGCGTCTTAAAGACGCAAATGCTTGATTCGCACTATTTTTAGATATATATTTTTTATATAAGAAGATTGTCACTGGATTTAAAGACTTATTTGCCAGGCACGCGTTTTCTTTTGGTTACTTACAAAACAATTAAATTAAATGTGATTGGCCTAATTTATTCTCCGGAGTCCATTGTTTAATTCGTGCATGCGAAGAAAAGGGAATAATGTTTAATGTAGGAAGAAGACATTTAGCTAGGAGAAAAAAGGGTTTCCTCGTTAATAAGAAATAAAGTATTTAAATGTAAAGTTATAAAAAGCCATTACAGAAAAGTATACATTTTTATGTAAACTAAAGAGAACTTGCTACAACATAAAAAAAAAATAATGTAAAATAAAATGTTATTTCTTTCGACGCGAAAACGAAGTAAAAGTCTTCACAATGTCTGCAGCAGACAAATGTGAGCTATCGATAAAAATTATGCTACAACGAATTCCCGTTTTTTATCTTATGCTCGAACACGTACTCACAAATCATTCACTTATTGTACTCTCATGCGCAAGAGGCTGTACTCGAGGGTACGGAGTAGTATACTCGCCGATTACTCATACTCGTCTTGCACTGTACTCGTCATTTAATGTACCCCTACTCGTATACTCGTGTATAGCTACTCATGATCGTCACTGTAGGACAAAGGAAATTACATCATAGTTTCTTGTCTTAGATATATTTGAAAACGTAACATCACCAAAAGTTTTTAGATAGATCATACCTTTGTCGAGTTTAATGCACTTCATACGCTTTACCAACTTATGACACCTTGACACCTTAATTTATAAAGAGTCTTCTTCAGGAATATTTGACTAGGTGTGCGATGATTCGCACATGTAAATCAAGTAACGTGTGCAATGTAAAACACACATGCAAAGAATGTTACGCCTGCGATACCGTCTCCAAGGTTATTCTTGTTGCGCATTCATTATGCGGTAGAAAAGTAAGGGACGTTTTAAATCGTGAACCCCAAACACGATGATCGAGCGTCTACTGGTATAGCGACTATCTCAATCTTAATTTCCTTTTCTACATGTCCGAAATAGTATTCATGACTATACTGCCATTTTTATATTTATTGTTTATTTTTGTTTTTTGATTGGGTGTCCCTACTCTCCAGTGGAGGATTCGAAGTATCGTATGTGGAGAAAGGATGTTGTGTGGGTAAAGGGATGACCTAAGAAACAAGGGCTTCATCAGACGCAAAGGCCTTGTTTCTTATACCGCTTTCTGCTTTGGTAGTGAAATTGATCCGTGATAGAATCAAAACAACCCGACCCGGTGTAAGCAGTCGATCATTCTGAAGGGTCTGTTTATAACGGAAGGGTTACCTCTATATATTTCTTTTTCGATTTGTTTGTTGGCCATGATTAACAGATTTTGTAAGTAATCAATAACAAACCACGTGCAATGACTAGCGAGGTGAAAAAGGAAAGGGAAAAGTGTGCTTTCTCATTGCTAAAGAAGACTGAGTCACGTGATTTCATGGGTAAATATAATTGGTAGATGAAAGGCACTTTAATTGGTTGAGAGCACCACCGCGCCTCAGGTAAGTGACGTAATGTACAGTTTTTGAGTAGCAAATATACAAAAAGGTAGAGGGGCAGTGCTAGAGACATGGAACATTCGCGCCTGGGTGTAATCTGGATCAATAGAAAACTAGGCTAACAGCCGAGCTAGCGAGTATGTACAGTTCTAAGGGCCGTTAAATGTGCACAACGTTAGTCTTCAATGTAAAGGGATAAAGGAAATGGTGAAGGTACTCATACACCCTTCCCTCCCATGTATACGGACTCTCGAAACGCGGGTCCACCTGCTATGGTTTCCAATTATTTTGTCAAATGAAGAAATTATCTACAATTAAATCCATGATAAAATGTCTATTTCGCCTGTAAGTGCAGTTTTGCAGACTTGCTTCATCCGTGCTCCGCTGGCGTTCACCTCCGCATTAGCTAAGAACCCCATGGCTGGATTTCTTGTGTAAGACCTGGTTACCAACGACGAAGGGGCCAGGCAAAAGAGATTTATGTCTACGTAGTTCTTTTAACTAAGTCAGGAGTCGTTGAATTAGCTAGGATGGTCAGGTTGACTATGAATAGGCTTGCTTGTGGATTAAAAGGACCAGGACTATTCAATAATTTCTGAGATCTAAAAGTGTCTGACCAAGACGGAAATCTATCGGACGTTTTGTCTGCCGACTCTCCAAAAATTATTTCGAGGGCTGCCATCGCACGTTACAAAATGGATTTTATAGGTTGATTTTAAAAACTCAATATTTATTTTTCAGGTGTGCGATTAATCACACGCCTGAAACGATTTAGGCATGTGCCAAGGCATGCGCATGCGATCGCATGCCTCTCCTGAAAAGGACTGTAGAGTCCAATCCAGATGCGTGCGCTCAAGTTTCACACCATTTTCTTGGAGGCAAAAGTTGTTTGTCTTTTGTTCTTATTAATTATCTTGGGAGTCTTGTAAGTCATTAACTTGCGCGTAAAAGATTCTTGAAGAAAAAATAACTTATTATAATTGCGCGTAACTATTGTTAAACAGTGTAAAAATAATTATTCCCAATAGCATAATTGTAAATGTTATTAACTCTACCAATGTGACACAAAGAGCCATTGTTAAATAGTTTTATTAAACAAAAGTTTTGCGTGGAAACTAAATAGATTATCAAGAAAGCATTGTTGGTTGCACGGGGTAAATAAAGCTTTTATGCGATAGAAATAATTATACTTTAACAAAGATTAAAACTTTAATTTTGATAGAAAAGCTTTGTTAGATTGTGTTTTAAAAATTTAAGAACGGTGACAAAAAAGCTTTTTAAAATGGCGTTTTAAATATTTAACAAGAAGCCCTGGGGGCTCTAAGAATTTCCGCTCGCTACCAAAATATTTGATGACAACCTGCTAATTCGTTGAGTTATCGTGCCAAACATTCGAAGAGGTTTGGTGCATGAAGCTTTGAAGATAAAGCACACAAGTGACATTATATCTTACAACAAACGCAAACAAAGCGAAACGTGTCATAATAAACTCACACTTTAAAGGAAATTGTTAACAAAAAATACAGCCTATCATTCATGGTTGAAAGTCTTGCGATCGAAACGTTTATGGTCTTAAACGGCATTTAGTTGACAAAAAATCAAAATTTTGATGTAACCATCATTTTCAGCATACTTTTTTTATTAACTGTGCCAATTTTTGTCGAAAATAAAGTAGTTTTAATTTTTGGACAAATTTTGGCCTGAAATGACATTTAGGTGACAAAAAATCAAACTTGTATCATCATCATTTTCAGCATACTTTATTTGTTAACTGTGCCAAATTTGGCCTAAAATGAAGTAGTTTTAATTTTTGGACCAATTTTGGCCTAAAATGACATTTAAGGTGGCAAAAAAAAAAAAAAATTTGATGTCACCATCATGTTCAGCATACGTTTTTTGTTAACTGTGCCAAATTTTGTCAAAAATAAAGTAGTGTTAATTCTTGGATCAATTTTGGCCTAAAATAACATTTAGGTAACAAGAAATCAAAATTTTGATGTCACCATCATGTTCAGCATACTTTATTTGTTAACTGTGCCAAATTTTGTTGAAAATAAAGTAGTTTCAATTTTTAGACGAATTTTGGCCTAAAATGACATTTAGGTGACAAAAATCAAAATTATGATGTCACCATTATGTTCAACATACTTTTTTTGTTAACTGTGCCAAATTTTGTCGAAAACAAATACCAATTTTGGCCTGAAACATCATTTAGATGACTTCCCAGTACTTAGGAAACTTGGGTACGAAGTTTAAATCTGTAACGTTGCAATTGACCATTTGGGACAGGGTTAGTTAGTTAGTCAGTTATACCAATACTATCCTCCTCTCAGAGGAACGCAAAATCCCAAATTTTTCTCAAAAAATGCTCCGAAAGAAAAAAACGACGGTTTTAAAGAATTTCCTACACCTTCGAGCGCGGAAATTCAAAAACAAAGAATCCTGATAGAAAAGCTCCGTTAGGTCGCATTTTAAAAGTTTAAGAACAAAAGGCGGCAATAGAAATGCTTTTTTAGATCGTGTTTTAAAAATTTGAGAATGAAGAACGGTGATAGAAAAGCTTCATTAGATCACATTTTAAAAGTGAAATAACAAAGAGCGGCGATAGGAATGTTTTTTTAGAGATCCCGTTTCAAAAAATTAAGAAGGAAGAACAGCAATAAAAAAGTTTCATTAGATCACATTTTAAAAGTTTATAAGAACAAAAAGTGGTGAGAGAAATGCTTTTTTCGATCGCGTTTTAAAAATTTAAGAACAAAGAACACGGTGATAGAAAAGCTTCGTTAGATCGTGTTTTAAGTATTTAAAATAACAAAGAGCAGCGATAGGAATGTTTTTTTATAGATCCTGTTTCAAAAAATTAAGAAGGAAGAACAGCAATAAAAAAGTTTCATTAGATCACATTTTAAAAGTTTATAAGAACAAAAAGTGGCGATAGAAATGCTTTTTTCGATAACGTTTTAAAAATTTAAGAACAAAGAACACGGTGATAGAAAAGCTTCGTTAGATCGTGTTTTAAGTATTTAAAATGTTATCCTCAACTGTAACCAATGTGAATAAAAGATTTGCGTGAAAACTATATAGACAGCGAGAAGCATTGTTGGTTACAAACATTGTGTAAATTTTTAAGAGATAGAAATAATTATGTTATAAAATGTAAATAATGTTAAAACATTGATTTTGAATGTTGTACCGTAATTTCTGGTATATAACCCGCACATCGTATAACCTGCAGCTCAGCTTTTTAGGGAGTTATGAACTAGCAGCTATTAGATAGCCCGCACCTACGTATAACCCGCATAAAATTTCAATCAATGTGTTTTACTTACCCGCACCTTTGCATAACCCGCATTGTGTTGAGAAAAAAATTCAGTGTATTTTTACATACCTTAATCATTTTATAAACATGTGGGTGTGTTCTGTTTTTTTCATGATGGAGACAAGTGGGGGACGTTTTAACTCGTGAACCCCAAACACGAGATCCAAGTGTCTGAACTAGCGACTCTCTCAGTCTTAACTTCCTTGTCTCCGATTGCCGAAATAATAATGAATTAAAATTTATTTGACAATGCTCTTTTCCTTTTATTTGTAGACATTTGTTTCAGCCAATAATAACTCTTACTTCCTGCGATTAAACAAACAGACAAATAAAAAAAAACCGTGCTATCAGGTTATAAATCTAAAGTAAAATCTCTGTTTTTTATGTATATTTAAGTTTTTTTGGTATAAAAATAAACATAATAATTATCACGAATTGTCTGTAACAGCGATGTACGGAACGTTCTTTTCTAATGTTTATAGGATTTTGTTATCTATTTATATCCCAGCAACCACAGTGTGCATGATAAAATGAATGGCGGCAATGAGGAGGAGATAGTTACGTGTGTCTTATCAATTGTATTTTATATTTATTTTTGATAGTTTCAGTGGCCACCTGTTGCTCAAAGGTAGCGAAGATAAAAAAAGAAAATTATTATCTATACTTTAATTTTAACATTTTTTTAATATTTTTAACAGGAATTAATAATTAAGTCCTGAGCACTGGGTTGAGAAATACGTGTCAATTAAACCTAAAAATGATACCTGCTATATTGCTCTATTACCAGAAGCAAATCATTTCAATGTGCTCAATGTGATTGCAAAGATATAAATATAGATTTGAATTACATTCAACACAAAAGAAAAATGATATCCAGAATTGTGTTTCAGAGAGAGCTCGTAATATTAGCGCTGGCAAGCAAAATAAAATTTAAAGAAATTTCACTGTGTGAAAAAAATTAAATCACGCAGTTGAAGTAAGATTACGTAGATATAGGATCGTGCATGCAGTTATATTAATGTACGCATTTTATCCTGTTAGTACTGTTTTCTTTATTGAATGTATAAACTTTAAATTTTACAATAAATGACAGAAAATATAAAACTTATCACATAACCCGCACCACATTATAACCCGCACCAACAGTGGAAGTCGTAAAAATCAACTTATAACCCGTGGGTTATATACCGGAAAATATAGTAAATATTAAATATTTTATTGCAGTCTTTTTCAGGAGAGGCGTGCGATCGCAAGCGCACGCCTTGCGGTTCTTAACTAACGTGGAGGTGAACGCAGATGGAGCACGGATGAAGCAAGTCTGCAAAAATGCACTTACAGGCGGAATAGACATTTTATCATGAATTTAATTGTAGATAATTTCTTCAGGTCCGAATTAAATGGATTTTTTGTTTATGCCTGTAAAAACGAAACCCACGTGCGGTGTAAATTTTTTTGAAGTTTTAAGCCACGTGGATAAAGATTCTTTTTAACTTGAAAACAAAACATATTTTTGCCTATTTGGTTGTGATGGCCTGAAAAGTGAACAATAAATATAAAAATGACAGTATAGTCATGCATACTATTTCGGACATGTAGAAAAGGAAGTTAAGATTGAGAGAGTCGCTATACCAGTAGACGCTCGATCATCGTGTTTGGGGTTCACGATTTAAAACGTCCCCCACTTTTCTACCGCAAAATGAATGCGCAACAAAATTAACCTCAGAGCCCGTATGCGTAACATTCTTTGCACGTGCGCTTTACATCGCACGCGTTACTTGATTTACACGTGCGAATCATCACACACCTACTCAAATATTCCTGAAAAAGACTGTTCTTGCAAAAACCAAAAGTCTTATTTTCTTTTACGTGTATAACATAATATTATTTCTTTTAATTTTAAAAGCAAGTTGTCATCTCGATGTCGCATATGAAAGGGGATTTGGCTAAAGCCTTGGGTGGAATGTCCATCACCATTGACTTCAGTCTGACAACATCAACGCAGCAAAATATAACGCTGCACAACCACCTAAGCAGCAACAACAACAAATCAACCAGAAGCCGCACTACAGGAGGAAATAAAAAAACACGACTTACTCCCCAGCAAGACCAGCAACCACAAAACGACTCTTTCATGGATGACTTTGATGTTGTAATTCCAGATTCAATTCATCAACCACCACCTCTGTTTATGTCAAACCATCATATGAATATGCCGCGTACATTGCACCTTATCCACAGCATGGACTGTTTTCTTCACCGCACTAACCATTCTCTCCACCGCATCAAAAATTTTCTATTCATCTACAGCACAGTTTTCATCATATTCCTTCCAACTCATATTTGACTGACAACGTCATCCTATATGCACGCAATGTGGTGGCAAAAATTTTTGCAACAATACAAATGCAGAGTTTTACTGTAGAGGAGAGAAAAGGAAAAAACGTTTTTGGTATGAACAAAAGGATGAAGAGTAAATTAGTTCCAAAAGAACCTTTAGACAAGGAAAAAGTAGAGTATATAAAGCAGATTGTTTTTCGGTACTTCAATGTTTCACAAACGAACCAAAAATCGACTTGGGAAGGCGCAGTTAATGCGATGAATGAGTACTTAAATAACAGTGACCCTATCTAATTTTATAACTCCTTTTTTAATATTTTTAAGTTTGTACCAACTGTTTTTCCAAAATTTATTTTTTAGAAAAATCGTGTTTTTGACTTAGTACAGTACCGCTATCAGGAAGCCTAACATCGTGATCGTGTATCATGCGCGACACCCACGATCCACGATCCTATCGTGTCTGTCATGATTATAAAAATATTAGATATTAGATCGCGAAACTATCGTGGTGATCATGTTCATCGCGATGGATCATGAAAACCCTGATAGTTTCGCGATGGAAATCACGATTCATTTATGCAAATTTCTGTTTTTCTTTGATCTACAAAAGCTCTCCTAAATTATTAGAGTTGCGAAATACGAATCATTCAAGAAGGCTAACGCAAATCTTTTTTAGGAAAGCCTATTTAATTGATTTGTTTTTACTTATGGCTGCACTAGTTATTATAGATATGATTAAAGGAATACGACGAATTTATATCTTGCGCTCAGTAGCTTTTTAGTACCTTTAAAATTCAAGCTTTTTAACTTCAAGCTTTTTATAGTCGTTTTTTGAAAAATAAAACTTGAAAAAATAACTAAAACAAAATAATTAAAACATAAAAAAAATCATTAACAAAACAGAATATTATTTTAAGTAATGATTTTCATGATCCATCGCTAGCGTTGTTATCAGCCACCGTTCAACTTCGTAACTTTATTTACATTAAATATTTTTAGTTGCACAAGTAGTAACAAAGTTTAATAACTTTAATACTAAAACACTCAAGATTTTTCGGACAAGTGTTTTAATTCCCGGCCGTGAACGTGAACATTGATAGAACATACCCTTCAAGTGTTCCCCACGCTGAAATTAATAATTTCTGTGGGGTGTACAGGAGTAAAGGAATTGTGTTTTTACTTCTCCTTCTTAAATTTTTTTTTTAAGTTCTAAGATTTTAAAGATTTAAGATCGCACGCGTGGTAACTTTGATTTTTCGTCTGCGTAAAATTGTAATTTCCCGCTTAAATTTTTTAAATTAAAGTATTTAATAATTTTTGTTTTGAAAAAATATAGTTTCTACAAGTGAATGTTTTTTATAACTGGTTTCACGCTGCACACTTGCCGTCCTGCTCCAGTTGAACATGATACATTTACGTCATTATTTGATAACACATTATGTTTAAAAGAATGCCTTCACTATTTGATATGCCACAAATACGTAGTCATTATCAACTTTTGATATCTTAAATGTTAAAAATGGCGCCTGGACTAAATTTATACTTGAGACAACGTATTGTTAATCTCGCTAATTTAGGAATTAAATTTACTAAAATTTCATCAATATTATTGAATGAAGATAAAGCTTTGGTATCACGACAAGCAATATCTAACGTATATGCGAAATTTAAAAACACAGGTTCGATTGCGCCAAAATCAAAACCTGGTCGACGCAGGATTTTGGAAACAAGACATTATGATTTTATAGACAGTTGCTACGAAAAAAACGATGAACTCACGTCAATAGGTAAATTTTTTAATTAAAAATATTTTTTTATTATTTTTTACAAACTTAATAAGCAAACAAAAATTTCACAGCAAAGCCGAAAAACTTCTCTGTCTTAAGAAAAAGCCCTGAGTACGAACTTGTCTAAAGGAATGTTTGTATTATATTTTTATCAGAAGAATGAAAAAAAAAATCAATTTAGTAACAATATTTTTATTCGTTAAATGAAAAGTTATATGGTTTAGTTCAATTCTCTCCCAATCTTGCTTTTAAAACATATCTAAAATTAAGAAATTAGCATGTCATTCATTATTACGTTTTTTTTTATATCTTTAGAGCTTCAAAAACTTATAAAAGAAAAATTTGATTTGGAAGTTTCGTCCAGTACAATAAAGAAAACGAGGAAAAAATTAGGATGGACGTTAAGTGGTCCAAAATATTGCCAATTAATAAGAGAGGCAAACCAGGTCGCTAGACTAGAGTTTTGTTTGGAGTTACAACGAAACAACGAAAAGTTTGACGACATCATATTCACCGACGAATCTACGATTATGATGGATAAGCATGGAAAAATATGTTTTCGGAAAAAAGACCGCTTGCCACGCCTCAAACCTACTCCAAAACATCCGTATAAAGTACATGTGTGGGCTGGTATTTCAAAGCGCGGTCCCACGAAAATAGCAATATTTTCAGGGATCATGAAAAAAGAATTTTATGTAGACATATTGAAAGATACTTTGCTTCCATTTATTAACGAGGTTTACCCTGACGGACATAGATTTCAACAAGACAACGATCCTAAGCATAAAAGTAAGTATCCTTAAAACGAGAATGTACGTTTTTATAAGAACATGTTTTAATTTTTAACACAACCTTTTTTTTATAATCTATCCCCTTTTTTAACTTAGGTAAATTAACCACAACATTTATTCGTTTTATTTTTCTTCACAAGCAAGCCACGTTGTTGTAACAATAGCATAAAAAATAACACCTGCTCCTCAAACAATTTACTAAAACAAAAGCTGTTAACTCTTGAGGTTTCATAGTGTTTCCTGCGGCTATTAAATCTAACAAAAGGGTGAAAAAAATAGATGGTTTACCCCGTACCTGTTCTCAATTATAGAACCGCTGTCAAAGCTGCTCAAGAGAAAAAACCCTGGGAAGGAGGTTTTTTCGTAGCGAAATGAATAACTACTTTTGGTGGCAATTTGAATAAAATACTTTTTGCACCTGTAACAAAGCTCTCATGTTTGACTTCGTCATGTGACAAATAATAGCTAAAATACAGAACGCATCAGTTATAATTCGCAGTTGTTTAAAGTTAAGATTCAATCTCGACTTTCATCGAAAGAGTAAAGATGTCCGCACGAAAATTGTTGAAAGTTTACAAAAATGGCTTATTTTATTTTAATTCGGATAAAACATTAATGGTCTTACCAACAAAATACATAAAAAATGAGACCTACCAAGTTGGCATGACGGTGGATATTCAGCTGCCAAGACAAATAGAGCAAGCAGAAATCATTGATTTAAGTGGTAATTTATGACTCCAAATTTTATACTATAATTGTGTAAAGCACATAGATTAAAGTTATTTTTATATTTATATTATATATTTTTACGTAGATGACAAGACTAATTTAGAAATAAAGCTTTTGGAATATTATAATGACCCTGAGAATAGACAAAAATTTGAAAGCAGTGAAGAGGAGGATGAAAGAGATGACGAGGCAGAAAAGGCATTGGAGATGGTTTTAAAGTGTGGAAGTAAGAGAAAGAATAAAAATGTAAAAAGTAGCGTTAAAAAAGAGAAGAAGAGGAAAGAAAAGAGAGAACAAGAAAAGAAAAAGAAAGAAAAAGAAACGAAAGAAAAAGAAAAGAAAGAAAAAGAAAAGAAAGAAAAAGAAAAGAAAGAACAAGAACAAGAAAAGAAAAAGAAAGAAAAAGAAACGCCAACCCAAAAGAAAACCTTCGTAAAAAAAGAACTGGTTAGTAAAATAAACCTTGTATTTAGGGCTCTAAAAATCTGATATAAAAGAGAAATGTTAAATTTTTAAAAAGTTATCAGAAAATTACTGACCTAGAAATTTAACATTTTTGCACAGCTAGTAACAATAATAATTTTTTAGGCTACGATGATAACATTTGGAGATACTGGAGCAGGCGCGAATAAAAACGACTGGAATGAAAATAATAATGAATATAAAGAAAATAACGGATGCGTCGAAGTGACACAAAACAGATTGCTAGAAAATATAGCTGGTATTCGTAATGATGTTGTAGAAACTGAAAAGAACAGGGAGAATGAAACAGAATTAATGGATTGTTTACAACCTTTACAACGTACCGGTGATGAAAGTAGTGGTAAAACAACTGAAATTTTCGAAATACCAGATTTTGATAACGAATCCATCGATTTTGGGGTAAATTAAAAAAATTTTTCTCTATATTTTACTTGTTCTACAAATTGGTCATGTGTGTAAATAAACTATATTCATATTATAGGTCAAAGAGAGCGGTGTTCAATTTGCAACACAGGTCGATACAGCGGCAACCCAGCAATACCACAGTGCCTGCTTTTCAAGCCTCCTGCAACAAAACACTCTGCTTGCTCAACAGATTGCTGAAATAAAAGCAAACAATATTTACTTGCAGGGTATCCTTCACCAAGTCGTCGCCAATCAAGAACGAATCATTGGGAAATTGGCAATTCTTGATCCGAATAAGGTTGTCTACGCTTCTCCACCAAAAAAATTTACTACGAAGCTGACTCCAAAAAATATTTTTAGCACGCCAGCACCATTCGAGCCATTGTCGACATCTGTAGAACCGACTAGCGCAACGGAAGATTTTTTTAACATCGAAAATAATTTGCCCGTTTCCGCTATGCAGATGGGAGGAAGTGAGGAAGTCACACCAAACGAAGGAAGAAACGATCTGTCCTTTGCCGAAATACAAAAAATTTCGTATAGGTCACAATCTATAAAGAATTTTGCGAAGAACCTGGCAGTTGCTATGTTCTCGGAAGAGGAGAGAATAGACAGCAACTGCAGTGGCGCAAAAGGAAAAAAACCACTCAACCCAGCCAAGTTGGGAAAAATAAGAGAGTACGTGTTTCAAATTAACACTATGAGTTCTAGGGAGGAAGAAGAAACATGGAGAAAATGCAAAGAGGCAATAAACGAACTCGGAAGAAGAACAAGACGATCAAGATAGTTTTTTCTTTTCTTCACTTTGTAAAGTTTTTGTAAATTTTTATCATAAAAATAGTTAGCTACTTTAACATAACATTTACAACTTTTCTTTTCTTGACACAAACCAACTTTTTTCCAAAGAGAGTTTTCAAATTAATTTGATTTTTATAAAACCATCCTGAGGCATGACTAAGAATAAATGTGCTAAAATAAATAAAATAAATTCTTTCTGCAGATGCAGGAAAGCCAGTCTTAAAACGAAACCCAGTAAAAAATAAATTTTGTGAAACGTATTAAGGATGAGTGCGAAGTTGAAACAACGTTAAACGCGATGATGTGTTGCCAGATTTGCTATATGTTTTTTGCATTAATTCTAGATATTTTTGATTTCTCTTTCCCCTTTTAAAAAGATGTTTTAAACCTTATTCAACATGATTTTTTTGTGGTATTACATCACGAGAACATTCGTCCGAAAGCTGTATTAAGGTACAGGACACCTAACCTCTCCCATGTTCTGGTTATATTTAACTTGCATGGGTGCACACTCTTCTCGCAGTATTCTCTGTGACGATGAAGGTCGGACTGACTTGTGGCATGGTTCCAAATGGTCTTCCGTCTTTCGTTCGAGTCTCAGTGTAATGCACCAGCCGAGCATAAGAGTGTCAGCATGAAGGAAAGGGGCCGACTTTAATGTTCTCTATACCTTACTTTCACAATTCTTCCTAATAACACCGACCGCTTTTTGATCGCAGGCTTCATAAGTTTTGTGTTTTTGGTGCCTCTTATTTAGCACATTCATTTAAAATATAAGAAAAATATATCGTAGATAAAATAAAATCACGACCGACCGACCGACCGGGTCAGTGCTGAAACCCTCGCCTCGGTGACAGCAAACAAATTTTTAATTCCAGCCTAACAAGAAATCACGGTTGGTTAAAAATCACACATATAGAAAAAACTAGTCAAGAATAAAACCTATCGCGGACGTATATTTTGATTGAGATTTTTAAGATGTGAAGAGGTCGTTAAACTTCAGCAAATGAAACTGGCTAAAAAGAGAATACGGTGATCTTTTTTTAATTGCTTTTGATTTAAATTGTTATTAAAGCAATAAAAATTATATAGCATTTCAGTGAAACAATTGCATCGTGACGAACACGATTTTATTTTTTATATGATCGTTAAACTCATGATGCATCGTGACACGATAGATCGTGTCTCCCACGATAGCATTATTTCACCTTTGAGCACAAAGATCGTGGATCGTGGGTGTCGCGCATGATACACGATACACGATGTTAGGCTTCCTGATAGCGGTACTGTATCTTTTTATTCTTACCAGAACAAAATGTTCCCACAACGAGTGTTTTAATCTTTCAAGAACATCCAAAGTTTTATTTTTTGTCTTTGGTATTGAAATTTAATTTGTTTTCGAAATCTTATTGTGAATGGAAATTTCTTAAACATAGGGTTTTGCTGTTTGCGTTGTTAAACGTTGCTTTTTATAAAAAGAACTTTTAAAAGTTTTGCATGTTAAAAAATATGTTTGAAGTTTTTAAAAGTAGCAGCATTAATTTTTTTTTAAAATATTTAGACCATTGGATTTGTTGTTTTTTAAAAGAGCTTGTGTTTTTAAAATATATGTAAATGCGTTTGTGATTGAATAAACACAAGATTTCCGTGCTTAGCTCTCGTTGAGGTCGGACATATCTAAAACGCTCCGGTCTTGGCGCGCTAAGTCGAAGAAAGAAAAAAGAAGACTAAAGCTTGAAGAGCTCCTGCTTTGACAGCTAAGTCCTTTTTGATTTATTATATATTGTACTGCCTTCTTTACTTCATTTATATCTTTTCATTCCTTAATTTGTTGTTTTGTAAGTTTTTAAATTATTGTTTTTGTTAATAAATTGTTTTTATCCCAGTCAGTTTTTTATCCATCTATCATCTAATATGGTAGCTTTGCTGTGTTGTGGGTTCCTGCTGCTCCTTCTGTGTAACATCGTAAGGAAATGGGCTTGCCTCAGATCCTTCAAACATAGTTTTGGAAGAGCACATAACCGTAGAATGATCTCTCTACGACTTAAAAATAACTTTACTCAGGTAGGAAACCCCACATTTACGCTAAAACTGATTTTTGTGTTCGTTGTATTTTTGAGCAATACAAAACCTTCGTTCAAAAGTAGTTCACCCAACAACAACGAAATGAGTCGACTAGATACGAGTTTCTTTTCTATCTCTTCACTTGATGCCTGCAATAGAGTTTCTGAAAGCCAGCTCACTCTCCAATTAAAATTAATGGCTTTATCAAAACTTAAGCCAAGCAGGCACAAGTATTTCTATTTTTTAATCCTCTTGTCAGGGGACATCTGCCTCAACCCAGGTCCTGTTAAGTATCCCTGTTCTTCATGCTTAAAACCTGTGGCTCCCTGTCTTTCTCGTAATTTGCCCTTTGCTAATGAGGAGTCATTTGGTGACGAAATTCCGGACAGAAAACTTTGATTTTGAGGCAATCAGCAATGGGAAGGGCTTAAAAATGGCCCATCTCAACATTAATGGTCTGTCATCCAAACTAGACTATGTTAAACTTCTGCTACATCAAACAAAACTTGATGTATTCTACATCTGTGAAACCAAAATTGATGAGACCATCACTGACAATGACGTTAAAATTGATGGCTATGTTTGTTATAGGAATGATCGGAATAGACGAGGTGGGGGTTTCTAATTTTTGTTAATGAAAACTTGGATAGCCCCACCTTTTGAAACACCTTTACTTCGAAAATGTTGAATCACTATGGGTGAAAGTGTGCCTGAAAAAAACTAAACCTATTTACGTGTGTGGGGTTTACAGGCCACCTGGAGGTAGTGATTTGCAGAGTACCGAAAACCTGTGTACTCATTTTAAACAGTGTTTTAACAAGCTCCCAAAAGAAAAAGAAGTTTTTATCTTGGGAGATTTTAACTGTAACATGATTTCAAAATATGCTCTTTCCTCCAAAATAAAGGAATTATGCTCCAGTCTTTTCCTAAAACAACATATTACGGAGCCAACTCGTGTTACTGAAAATAGTAGCACTCTTATAGACTTGATACTTTCTAACAGTTCTTGTATTTCTAAAACTGGTGTCATGGATTTAGGCATCAGTGATCACAATTTAGTTTATGTGATCAGAAAATTCAAAAGGCCAAAATTTAAACCTAAAACATGCAAGCTTCGTAGCTACAAGAACTTCAGTGAAGAGGCTTTTCTGAAGGACCTCAGGAATTTAGACTGGTCATATTTTAATAATTATGATGACCTTGATGAAGCATGTGAGAAACTGAATAAAAATGTTAAAACAGTGGCTGATAAACATGCCCCTTTCAAAACACATAGATTTTCTGGCCGTGTTGAGGCATGGGTCACTGATGAATTAATAATAGCCATCAAAGAAAGAGACTTCTTAAAACGGAAAGCATCAAAAACAAAATCCATCATAGACTGGGAAGCTTTCAAACAAAAAAGGAACCAGGTAATAGGTCTCAAAAATCGACTTAAAAACGAGTACTATAATGACGTTTTGCAGCACTTTCAAAAACGGCCAAAACAACTTTGGAAAACCCTAAAAAAACTGGTTCCTGATAAGTCAGGCAATACTACCTCGATAAAACGAGTAGTCCAAAACGATGGTACAGAAACTTCTCACCCAAAAGAAATTTCCAACACATTCAATTCATTTTTTGTCAGTGTTGGTGCCAAACTAGCCTCTAAATTTTCTTCTGACACTACTAATGTTAATCCACCTGTTAGCGGACACGATTTTCGGTGGGCTGGTATTGAGACCAAAAGTGTCAAAAAAATAATTAGTTCACTAAAACTTAATAAAGCTACAGGCTTGGACGGAATTGGTTCACGACTGCTAAAAGCAGGTTCGTCAGTTTTAAGTATTTATTTATCAAGTCTTTTCAACAAATCTTTATTTACTGGTTATGTACCTAAATGTTGGAAGACTAAAAGGGTCTCGCCTATTTTTAAAAGTGGCAATAAAACAGATCCTACTAATTATCGGCCTATCTCCATTTTGCCAATTCTTATGAAAATTTTTGAAAAGTTAGTGCATGATCAAATGTCTCATTTTATTTCTGAGCACAACTTCCTGAATGACAGACAGTCCGGATTTCGAAAACTCTTTTCCACAGAAACTGCAGTAGTCGATGTCTCTGATTTTATTCTTACTGAGCTCGACCAACATAACTTTGTTTGTGCTGTGCTCATTGACCTTAAAAAAGCTTTTGACACTGTTGATCATAAAATTTTGTTAAAAAACTATGGTGTTTTGGCATCAGAGATGCTGCCTTTGACTGGTTCAAGTCCTACTTAACGGGCCGAATGCAGCTGACTCTTGTAAACGACACAGGATAAGATCTGCTTCATGAAGATGCTTTTGGGGTGCCGCAGGGATCTGTGTTGGGGCCCCTGCTCTTTCTTTTGTATATTGATGACTTAAAATCTGTCATCAATTCAAACTACCACCATCTATATGCAGATGATACAATAATTATTTCGTCTCATAAAAACTTGGATACCCTTGTCTCCCAGGTCGAGTTAGAACTTTCGCAAGTCGACCTCTGGCTGAATAATAACAAAATGACTATTAATACGGACAAAACTGAAACAATCTTTTTCGGCAACCACAGCCAGTTAAAAAAAGTTGAGAACAAAACTATCAACTATATGGGTATTCCTTTGAAGAGGAGCGAAAAAGTTAAATATCTTGGGGTAACATTTGATCAAAAAATGCAATGGGAAAAGCACATTAATGACATAAATAGAAAAATACTAATTAAATATTCTAAAATTAGAACCATTGCATCCTGTTTAACACCTCACACAAAAAACCTTTTAATTAATGCACTTGTCATGCCATATTTCAACTACTGCTCCTTGGCATGGGCTTGTGCCAAAGGTAGATTGGGAAAACTAGAAAGATTAAAATGTGTCCGTACCTTTCTTGGGAAAGAGAGGGAGCATTCAATGAATAATTTACTCATCAAAAACGATGCCATATTAGTTTTCAAAGCCATGAATCACATTGCTCCTGATTACATGCGCTCAAAATTCCTTTTGACAAAAAACTGTCATAATCATCAAACAAGAGGAGCTTCAAAAAACAGGTTCACACTTCCCTTGGTCAACACAGAATTTGGCAAAAGAGCCTTCCCATTTAGAGCTGAAAAAGTGTGGAATAATCTTCCAGACCAATTGACCTGTGATGGAAGTCTGCTTTCGTTTAAGACTTCCATCTCTAATGTATTTGGCAAATTCTAATGGAGATCACTTTTTAACTTTTTAATTTTTGTTTTTTATTCTTTTTCTTTTCAATTTTCACAGATTATAAATGTTACTATGTTTGATTGAGCTGAGGCAGTCTAAGGTTTATCATTTTTTGTTTCTTTTTTGTTCTAGTGGCCCCCAGTGGAAACAATCCACTAACTATAGGTTTTTGTGATTTTCTGGGCTAGCCACTTTAAATATTTATTATTATATATGATTATTATTATTATTATTATTATGGATATTACATCTTATTTAGGCGAGGAAGTTTCCGCATAAAAACACATGTTCCTTTCATCAATTTTATGTTATTACAGTATAAATTTGGTCACACATCCCTGCTTCTCAGCACTAAAAAAAGATGCAAATTTCAACTGAAGTGTGTTTGAATTTTGGAATATTTTGCTTTCAACAGTTAAGCGTTAAGCAATTTGTCACTTAAGTGGGAAGTAATTGACGCGTAATTAAGAGGTGTAGTTTATTTATACTGTAATAACATATTTAAAAGTTTTCCCAGACTGTATATAGATACAAGGGTGCCAACTCGCTGTAAGCGCCATATATATGAGGGTGGCTGCTGGCGTTTTCAAAGTTTTTTTCTGTAACTGTACGGAAAAGCTTGGTCCCGCCTGAATTGCGCCCGGAATGCAACAGGTGCAAACTCATTGTTCTCATTTAAATTTTGTCAAAAGAAGGAATGTGCTATTTTGTCGTTGTAATCTCAGTTTATTATTTGTGAGATTTTATTACAGCTGTTTATAGAATAAGTGATAATAAAATACAGTTTTTTTAGCTCTTCCACTGCCACTGCTCGACATTAAAAGAATAAATTATACTTGGTAAAAAATGTTTAAAAAAAATGTTGTTTTGGTTGATTCAGGTTTCTCCCGGGCGAAATTTTGCGGGTTTTTTAAAGCGCCGGAAGTTGTCCGACAGCCCCATGGATTTTGCGGCGATTCTGGCGAGTCGGCACCCTCGTATAGAGATAGTCATTCTTCTGGCAAAAAAATCATGTGTCTATGTTTTCAACCAATAGGATTATTGCATGTTTGGGGTAAACAAAGACTGTGTTCAAATGTTCCTAAAACATTATTCTTTGTAAGTCATATGATAAATACACCTTTGCGATAATTCGGGAAAACTAACACTCCATCGTAGCTTAATTTGCGATTGAAGGAGGTAAACATCACACTTTTATAAGAGTTAATTAAGGAGAAAACATGTTTTTTCATGATAACTTTTCTTGCCGCGTTTTGTTTTTAAAGAAAAGTACACATAAGTTGTATCTTTTATTATTAACGTTCCTAAAAATTTGAAAGAGATTGATACGAAGGAAGTTAAAAAACTGGAGAAAACACGCTTTCTTTCAACAAACTCTTATAAGAACACGTTTTTTACCTAGGAACGCATGTACAATTAAATTATCGTAAAAGTGCTATTCAGGTGAGAGTATTGTTTGCACCCAGAGATGTGATGTCATCATTGCCACAAGAATAGCTAGCTAGCTACCCCAATCAGGGTGTAATAGCATGATGGAGATCCTTCCCATGTACTAACCTAATAAAGTCGTCATTTTGACGCACAAAGAAAATCCATTTACCTTGTACAATTTTCAAAATTAAATCCGGATTGCTGTATGTCTACAAGTGCGGCAGCCATGATGAAACAACGATCCATGCGAATCGAAGTGGCTACAAGTACGTGACCGTATTTTAATTTTTTTTTGCTACAATTACGTGAATGCGTAAAATGCTGGTCAGCGTACATAAAATCACCGCTGACGCCCTTTGTGCGTGGCGTGGAGAATTTTGCAGAAGGTGCGAAATAGCATTCCTCGTGAGTTATTTACAAGTGAAAGAATTGCTGTTGATTAAAAAAATTAATTTATTGAAAATGAATGTTGGTAGTTTTCTAGTTTTGACGAATTGCTAAAGGCTATTAACGAGCATGAAAAGTCAACTTTTACACAACTGTATGTAAGGAGTTCAAGATCAGTAGAAAGTGGAGCAAAAAGAGCTAGCAAGAAAGTTTTTAAGGAAGAGTTGAAATATGCAGAAATAGACTACGCTTGCATTCATGGGGGGAAAGAATTTAAATCAGCTTCTACTGGAAAGCGCAAACATAATGCGTAAGTTTTTTTTATATATATATTGCTATCCGTATTTTTTTCGTTTTAAAAATTATTTTTCTGTGAAAAGATTACATTACTATCACTTTTTTTGCAACTTATTAATTATTACCTGGGATAAATAGATTATGTAATTTCTTTACCAGTGCACTTGCCAATACTTGTACCTTCTGAATTATAAATTTTAGAACTTTCAAAATGGGATGTACATACCTTGTCAAAGTGAGGGTAAAAAGTTCTGGACAAAAACTGTATGTGAAATCAATTACAGGAGAACATAATCATCCTGTAACTAAAGTAAGTCACCTTGATTGTATGAAAATTGTAAAAAAATCCGACCGTATATCATACTTGCGGCGAGTCAAATATTCTGTTTTTTCTTACAGGAATGTTTTGATGAAAACCTTTCGCTGCAGGCATCACAAATGTTAAAAGTGAAAGCCAAAAAAATTAATTCAAAACCATATTTCCAATCTGTGTGGGAAAAATGTTATCTTGAAAGACCTTCATAACATGAGCTCAAAAAACAACGAGAGTGGCCGAAATAATGTACAACAGCTACTCGAAGAAATGAAAAGTGTGCCAGGTAAATTTGAATGAAAGTGAGTGTAGCTACTATTCTTCCATAATAAAAAAATTCCGATGCGAAAATAAATGTAAGATAATAACTAACAAATTTTCTTTAGGGGCAACTGTGGTAGCTGGAGACATAATCTTTATTTCAATCGTCACAGCGACGAAACAATTAAAAAACATCATCTGGCACATTACTTTCATAGTGCAGCGTTTACTGAATCACAATTAGACACATGCATGAAGTGGCTGTGTTCTTCATTCCCCACATTAACGCTGAACTATTTGACAAAGGTACACATATTTTCGTTGCAGCCTCAATGTTCTTTTTTTTTGACTAATATGAGCATCATATCTTCTTGATAATATTCTTAACATGACCGTAGCCTGAAAACATATAATCAGCCTTGCAACATACGTAGTCAAAGTTGTAGAGATGTAAATAAAAGCTCCTAGTTCAGAGAACCCTAAAAAGAAAATATCTTTTCATCGTCAACTCTCCAACCAACCCGCTGGCCAAGCGACTTCTAGAAAAAAGAAATGCGTGAGTGCCGTACTTCCAGCAAAAGAAAGTAAAAATACGTAAATGCCGTACTTTTAGCAAAAAATAGTAAAAATACGTAAATGCCGTACTTCTAGCGCCACTTCGCTAAACAATATTCACTTAGCTGGAGCGTGTGTACTTTTCGGACCATGTATAAATGACGTAATGTGCCGCCATGCACGCATGTGATTGGTTGTCCTCGCTTGTTCTCATAATGGCCACCGTGAAATTGGTGTATAAATTTTTCGTGTTTAAATCTAGCAAAATTTATCTTGCCGGCGGGCCATGTATTTTCCAAAATATGAACAATAATCAAATCCCTCAGAAATATCTCTAGCAACCAGCTAGCTACAATCGTGGTCACAATATGTTGGGACAAGACAACGAATTTCGAAGTTCGCCACCACAAGTAATTGCGTAGGCTCATTCTATATTAGATTTACACATCTTGAACTTGTCAAAGTTCACTTGTCAATGTTCAGAGTGGACTTAGGATCTTAGGTTATTTGGTAAATACGAAATTCTTAAAATGTGCTATTTGTTGCTGACGTCAGCAATGCCATTAATCACAAATTGCGGGGCCTTCGTGGTCCCCGACGTGAATTATGTCGGTGTGCGGGCGTGCTAAAGAATGTGACTAGCAACTTTGCAACACTCTCTGCCTGGCCTGCTTGTGTGCAAAAGTAGCGACTTTGCAGCCTGTCGGCTGCAGAGTATTGACTATTTGACTCTTTTGTCCATATTTGGATAATAAGTAAAAGAACTGCCTTAGTCTCAATACTTTTGTCCATGATTGTAGCTAACAATAATTTGATCTTTGTAATGCAGGTCATTCCAGCTGAAGTTTCGTAGAATTGAAATGCCAGAATTATAAAGATTTAAAAAATATCGAGTTTACCCAGTTAAGCTGGCTATAGCTACAGCTAATATTAAAATTAGACCCCCCCCCTCAAAAAAAAAAGAAAAACACACACACACACATACACACACATTTGTCGCTTTCATGGACATAAAAAACTGGTAAAGTGGTTGATATAGAAAATTGACGAGACACAAAAGTTGTAAAATGTTTAAAATTAAATGTTAGAAAAACTAATCATTTTTTCTACTTTTCTTTGCTCACTTTTGATTTTTTTGGACTGTCCGCTAATTGAAGAGAAAAAAAAGCCACATCTGCTCTTTGGTGCAAATAATATAGTCCGCTAATTAGAGTTTCCGCTAATTAAGGGGCTAGAGTACGGCCAGTGTATGACCAAAGTGTTCGCTAATTAGAGGTGTCCGCCTTTTAGAGTGTCCGTTAATTGGAGAGAATACTGTATTGTTTGTCTCAACAGTTTTTTTTTACTCTCTTAAGTATAGACGAAGTTTGTAAAATGCTGTTCTACTATAGTCAAAGACCTTAATTTTGATGTTTACTGGTAAGTACATCAAACTTAGGACGATATATGGATACTTAGTTATGAAATATAGATATTCATTTGTTATTGTAGTACTTATCTTAATAGACTTTAGGATTTAGAAATCTATAAAAAAATTTCTCTCGCTAAAATTTGTTGTGTGGCTGCCACAAAATAGTCTTTTGTTCCTATGTTCTTTAATTCGTCAATACAGATTTGTTAGTTATTTTTTTAAATTCGCCGCAGAACATCCTGGCGAACTAGGTGCTTTATTAGTCTTTGTTTGGTCTTTCGTGTGTTATATAAAATTTTGTTGTGCGTTTATCTTTAAGGCTATTTTCCACTTCAAGAAAATTTTCCTCGGAACAAAATTGAAAGGAACAGAACAACGCAAAGGAAAAGTTGAAGTCAATTCTACTTTACCCGCAACAGACAAGAAAATGTTCCATTCACGTGTTATAAACATCTTAAGCACGCATGCTCAAGAAACTTAGTTAGCTAATCAGATTATTCTATTTCGTGAGAATTGCGCAAAGTGCATATACTTTTTGTATTAAAATATACGCAATATGAATTGGAAATTGTCAGCAGAACATATTCTGTTCTGTTTTGTTCTTGTCCGTATCTTTCTTGAAGTAGGAAACAGCCTTTAATGGCTTCTTTACAATCCCAACTCAATAGAACATATACCATTGTTACATGTTCATAAAAAGTATTAGGTTTTAGATACCCTGCTGCATAGATCTGAAAAGATGACAATGGCACAGTTACCGCAGAAACTTAAAAAGTGCAATATTTTTGTGTGACATTTAAAGAAAGTTGTAAATACGTTAGAAAATAGATTTAAAAATTGCGTCATTTATTGTTGACTTGTGACATCTAACTTTGCGACATTTATTGTTATCCATGGATTATGTGGATTGCAACATTTATTGTGGGTAACACTTCACCATATATTGGACATCTTGCATCTTGTCATGAGTTTGCAGCCAAGTTCTTCGAACATAAATGTTGTCAGATGCAAGAACAGTAAATAGCATGTTCTTCATCTACACCTCTGAATCTTTTACAAAGTCGAATCATTTAACAATCAAATAATCTGTAAAGTCGAATCATCTACACAGTCGAATCATCTACACAGTCGAATTATCCATATTTTCTTCTTCTTTTTCCTCATTGATTGCATTGTTTTCTTGTTCCAGTTGTCTTCTTCTCGATGTTTCTTCGCGCAATTTTGTTTGCAAGCGATCCACGAGTTTTTCTAGCATCATTCGTCTTTTCTGCAGCTCTTCACATGATGTCTCTTGGTTCAAAATCTCTTGTTGTTGCTTACTGATTCTTTTTTGCAATTCAGAGTTCTCTAAGCATAATCTTCTCACCGTGTCTTGAATCTCGTTCACTTCTGCTTCATGGAAACCATCATGCTGAAAATCAATAGCGTTACTTATTCATGTTTTTCTTAGAGCAGGCTAAACCACCCTCCGCATCCTATGTCACTGTTACATGTTTTTATGCGGAGTTGCTTTTATTTTTGTCCTTTTTTATTGCCTTGGCGAAGACCTGAAAGGTACCTAATTCATACGCAGATCATACCCCTGCCTAAGAATTGTTTTTAGACATTAAGGTGTTCATCTCATGGCTGGCAGGGACTGGCTTAAGTAGGCGGCTTGAAAAAGATCACGAACCTTTATAAATATTTTACAGAGCGATCTGAAGTAATTTGAATCACAATATTTTTTCCAAAAATGTAAAACGTTTGTTAGTAAATAAATTTATGCTTACTTTGTCGAGATAATATTTTCTTCTCTCTCTGAAGTGTCTATGTATTTACTAATTTTCTCAAATCATGCACAGATATCAAAAAAACTCAGCCCTGTTAGCCGGTATGGAGCGATCCCATGAGAGATTTCTAGCCCGTTACACCAGGATTTAAGTTGAACAAAGCGAACCGGGCTGGCTCGTTTCTCATGATTGCATGTCACTTTTTAATAGAAGCAAAGTCGGGAAAGTGAGCCCAGCCCTCTTAACTGGGATGGCTCGCCTCATCTGATCACCCTTCTTAGGTGTTTTTTTTAAAACAAACGTTAGACATTGTGCTTAAATATCAGCAACTTACGTTTATTATCGAAATGATGACAGAAGAGAGTACAAGCATATCTTACTTTTTCTCCTTTTCTTTCTTCCTCACTACAAATATCTTTGCCACCATTGGTTAAATTCCGACATACAGGACTTATCATCAGTGAACTATAACGTGGCGTTGGAGTTGGAGTTTTTTCATCAATCTATATAAAAACGAGTACTATTAAACTGAAAAATGCTCAATAATATAAAAATGATTTCACGAACATATCTGCGGAAATAAACTGAAAAGTTCTAGAATTTAAAGTAGACTATAATATAACAATCAAGGAGTATGGCAGAATCATTAAATTTAAGTCTTTATTATTATATTGACTAATAATAATATACAACAGAATAAATAAAAAAGTATGATTAATATTTTACATATAGAATCTATAAAGTTCTGGAAATATTGATTATTGTTACTATATTGATCTATTTCCGCAAATATCTATTTCCAGAAATTTATGATACAATTTCTAATCTATTATCTAAAATCTGTATCGAAGATAATAGGGACCTTACGACTACGGGACGTATATAATACGGGTTTCGGTTATCGAGGGACTGCGCTGGACTACGATATTGCCGCGTAAATTTAAAATAGTTAAGCAAGCACGCTTATGCGATCTAGTACGATGTTTATCTATCAGTTGAATTATGCCTTATAAACGGGAAATGAGAGAGATTGTATTGCTATCTTACGATGAAGGACTAATTGATGATGAAGAGATGGTTTTACTCTACGATATGAATAAATCTAAAAACCCTGATTTTCCGTATTGGAAGTATTCTAAACTTGATTTAGATTCTTTATATGATGATAAATGCAGGTCAAATTTCCGTTTCTATAAGAACGACGTGTTTAACATTAAAAGAAACTCTCCAGTACCTGACGAAATTGAAAGTTACAACAGAACTGTAATAAGTGGAATTAAAGCCTTGTGTATATTTTTGAAACGATTCGCTTATCCATGTCGGTATGCTGATATGATACCCTTGTTTGGCCGATCAGTACCAGAGCTAAGAACCACCTACCCAACGCTAGAACTTGCTTGTATGGTAACATAACATCAAAGTACTTTGCTTAGATGCACCTGAAATTGACGACTATTTTTTGTGAATACATTTTGCTGTTTGTTTATCACTGATCCTTAGAATAGACTGTTCCTTTCATATTCCGTTCTGTATTATAACCAAAATTTTGTTTTTATTGCTTAATCAGCGGAAATTAATCCTAGCCAATCAAAATGCTTAATTCTACAGAATTCCTAGTAGAATCATACTGAATAAGATGGAGAAGATTCTGAGAACTTTCAAGGAAAGAAATATAAATAGCGAGCTTGATGTCTAGAAAATACTTTTATCTGTAAATAAAAAAACAACAAAATACAACTTCTAAGTGTTAACTATGTCCTTTGATGTCCCGTTGTCACTTCTTTAAAAAATTTTCTGTCAAAGCAAAAACTGCTTGATTTGTTTGTAGCATCTGCATCGACATGTTGTTTTGCTGCTGTTGCTGCATCTAAAGCATAGCTTGTTGTTGTTCCATCATACCATTAAATTGAGCATCCTGATTCTCCAGACATTTTCTTTTTATTTCTTGTTGCTCCTTTCTTAAATCAATTTCCTGTTCTCTCAGATTGAATTCTTTTTCAGCCTTTTCTTTCAATTAACTTTCAATAGTTTCACTTCCAGTAGATCTAGTTCTCTTTGGTCTTTCTCCCTCTTCAAGATCTTGTTTCTTTTAGAGGTTTCAGCAAATGTTTCCATGCATGTCCTTCTCGCATCTTTGGCCTTACTCTTGTCACTTTCTGTTTTTCTCGTTTCAATATAGCTAAGTCTTCAAGCTTCTTTTCATACCCTAAAAATTCTGTTTAGTATTTTTTCCATCAAAATATCAAGCTCAGTTACATCAGTTTCGATGCCAGATGCTGTTTTTTCATCTGATACTTTTTTCTCATGCCTCTTCCGCATGGCAGTAAAATGCTCTCGAACAGCTCTTTGATTGACTGAGAAGGAAGAAACTAACTCGATACTGTTGAGGTAAAGATTTTGTTCGTTGTAAAAAAATATCATTGCGAAGCTCTTATTCAGCTCTAAAAAACTTTGTTTTTTTAACTCAAAACAACACGTGGTTCCAAAAATATAGCATATTTTGTGTCACAATAGCTGTTTTATTTCTATTTTATTTCTTATATTTTCATTATTTATTTTATTATTTTATTTCCTTTCCTGTTATATTTCCTCACTTTCTGCGTTAAAAAAGCAAAGTTTTGTAGCCAAAGATATAATTGTCGCACCAAACTTGTTTTCGTACAATTTCGACAAGATGGAGGGGAGAGTTCGACAAAAATATATACCGTTGCGACAGAAAATTTATTTCGAGAAAAAGCAAATCAAAGACCTTTGCTTTTACCTGCAAGAATCATGGTTACACCCACTTAAACGTTATGAATAATTAATAACTCATGGATATTTTATTTAAAATTAAAGGTAAAGTGTTTTCGCAGAACTTTGGGTCTAGTTATTGTTAAACAGACAACAGGATAACATAACATAACAGGATAAAAACGAAAAAATAAAGAAATAAATTAAGAAGGTATAGATGATAAACAATAATATATTTGTATAGATTATTAAAGTGTAAATGTTTCCTATGTTATATGTAGAGATGCAATTTTTTATTACAAGCTCGTGAGCTTGTATTAAAACGCAAATGTGTCCTACAAGAATGGAAATTTTTGCCTCTCTGAGCACCGACACGGGAGTAGTCGTGTGTTCGAATCTCATCTTGGTAACTATTTTTACTTTTTTTTTTCTTTTTACTAACTCGTAACTAACTATGTCCGAAATAATCAATTGCAACGTCACAGATTTAAATTTCGTACCTAAACTCTCTAAGTACTTGGAAGTCATCTAAATGACGTTTCAGGCCAAATTTGGTATTTGTTTTCGACAAAACTTGGCACAGTTAGACAAAACTTGGCAAAGTTAACAAAAAAAGTATGCCGAACATGGTAACATTAAAATTTTGATTTTTTGTCAATTTTTTGTCAGACTTGCAAGCATTGGGTACATAAGAAGTGCAGTAGTATTAGTGGAAGGTTAAGAGCTGGCATACAGTTTGTATGCAAGCGTTGCAAAGGTGAGATTATAGAGAATGAAGTATTTCCAGCTTTAATGATGTACAACAGTGGCTCGTTAGAGATAGTTGAGAACTTCTGTTACTTAGGTGATATGTTGGGCAGTGAAGGGGGTGTTGGAAGAAGTGTTACTTGCAGGATAGGTTCTGCTTGGAAAAAGTTTAGAGAGTTACTTCCTTTATTGACTAGCAGAGTCCTGTCAATTGAGGTAAAAGGTAGGTTGTATGAGGCCTGTGTAAGAAGTGTTATGTTGTACGGTAGTGAGACATGGGCAGTGAAGCTGGAAGATCTTGACCGTTTAGAAAGGAATGATATGAGGATGGTTAGGTGGATGTGTAATGCCAGTCTGAGAGACAGAAAGAGTTCAGATGAGCTAAGCAGCAGGCTAAGTCTCCGTAGAATTAAAGATGTTATCCAGATAAGAAGATTGAATTGGCTGGGGCACTTGGAAGGAATGGAGGAGGATAATTGGGTAAGAAAGTGTAGAGACTTGATAGTTCCTGGGGCAAAGCCCAGAGGTAGACCGAGAAAGACTTGGCAGGAGGTTATAAGGACAGACTTGATAGAGAGGAAGTTGAGTTTAGATCTAACACAGTCTAGATCAGATTGGAAGAGGGTCATTAATATACCCCGTCCAACCCATGCTAGCATGGAAAACGGACGTTAAGCCGAGAATGATGATGATGATGATGTCACCTAAATGTCATTTTAGGCCAAAATTGGTTCGAAAATTAAAATACTTTATTTTCGACAAAATTTGGCACAGTTAACAAAAAAAGTATGCTGAATATGATAGTGACATCAAAATTTTGATTTTTGTCACCTAAATGGAGTTTAAGCTCATAAACGTTTCAATCGCGCGACTTTCAACCATGAATGATAGGCTGTATTTTTTGTTAGCAGAAATTGTAAAATTGGGTTGCATTGTGGATGTTTCATAGTTGTGCATTTTCAATAACGAGATAGTTTATGCAGCGCCTGCATATTGTTTATTTTTTAAAAAGATAAGATTAGTGTTCACAAGCTTTATTTAACTAACTGGTAAAGTAAAGGTGTTTCCACCAAAGTTTTTAAAAGTGAATATAGGCAGAATTAAGGTCTCCCCAAATGCCTGGAAAGTAGTCTGCGAAAAATAAAATTTCCACAACAATACGTAAGAGAAAAACGAAGACGCTCCACCATATATAAATAATTACGAGAACGAAATTCTTTTTGTAGCGAAAAGAATTTCTCGTTTTCGCTTTCTTCTTTCTGTCAGTCAGTTTACCCCAGACTGACCCAACGAAAATTGAAATTTCGAGGAATTTTCCGTTCAAGAAGATCTCACAAAAAATAACTGCGTAGTCCACAAGAAATGTTATTGCCCATCTGAATAGCAAAATATGTCGTGTCTAACTTCGTAACAGAAATCACAATTTAATAGACAGCTTTTTGTAAACTTTATTCGCGAGGTTGTTTACGTATATCATACGTCTTGTTCGTTCTGCATAACACTCTTAATTATTATACAGATTAAATATATTTAAGGAATTTTAAACTTTGAGCACACAATTGAAAACACTAAAAGATAAAGAAGATTTTTCTTCTTTTTATCCCTCTTAACAATAAATATTTTTGATTCTTTTTTAAAAAATATCAGGAAATTATGCCAAAGAATCAAAATTAAAAAAAATATTTTTTTTTTAAAAAAAAGACCCTGAAGGGGGTTACCGTATCCTTAAGGTTCCTAATAACTTCTAACAAGTTCAATGAAACAAGCAGTTCAATATTTCATCAGTTCAGCAATATAATTCAGAATATTAGTATTTGAATGTTTTTGTATAGGTGTCCAAGCTTCTTTTCTTCCTCAAGATTTTTTGAAGAAAGCTGATCTGTCTGTTTCAATAGCGGCTAATCTGAAAAAGGAAGATAAAAAAAGAGGAACAAGAGTAATTATTATATACCTGTCAACAATTTTTTATATATAATAAATCTAAATGTTCCGTACAACCGTGCAATAACTGACGCGATATTCCACGCTTGTTTTGGTACTTTCAATTTACATTCTAGAATATTACGGAATTACAAACAAAACTCACAAACTGTTAAAAAAACCCTTGAAAATAGAAAGCAGCATGTTTCTTATGATATCATTATCATAAGAAACATTCAGAAGCTTTGAATATAATTTGTGGAGTACCACAGGGTTCAATTCTTGGACCACTTTTATTTATAATATATATCAACGATCTCTATAAAGCCTCATCAAAACTTTTTAACGTCATGTTTGCAGACGATACAAACTTATTTAAATCAGGTAAAAACGTTCAAGATCTTTTTGTAGAAATGAATCTTGAACTCCAAAAAATTTCATTATGGTTTAAAGCAAATAAGTTATCATTAAATGTTTCTAAAACTAAATACTCAATCTTTCATTCACAATATCAGAAGAAAAAAAATTCTTCTACCCTTCCAAAACTTCAAATTGATAATGCAGAGATTAAGAGAGACAAAGTTACAAAATTTTTAGGGATATATATTGATGAAAATTTAACATGGAAACATCATTTGATACAATATGTAGCAAAATTTCCAGGAGCATAGGTATTCTTTATAAATCAAGAAACTTATTGCCAAAGTATCTGCTTAAACAACTATACTTTTCCTTCGTCCATAGGCACTTATCATATGGTAATATAGCCTGTGCAAGTACCAATAAAACTAAGCTATTAAAACTTTACAGAAAACAAAAACATGCAATCCGAGTTATTACTTTTGAAGATCGTCTAACACCTTCTAAGCCACTGTTTGAAGAATTGAAAATCCCAACCCTAGCTAATGGAAATTAATATTTATCAAAACCCTTGTTTTATGTTTAAATGTAAAATAGGCCTATCTCCTCGTATATTTCATAACTTGTATACGGAAAGTTATCAGGAAAATACAATACAAGATCAAAACAACTCAAAGAACCAATAATAAAAACAAAGTATGAAGAATTTTGCATCAGCTGTCGTGCACCACACATATGGAACAAAATTACACCTCTAATTTTAGAAGGTACAGACATATATTCTTTAAACGTTTTTAAGAGTAAAGTTTAAGCAAATATCAAAACCTTACACGAAATTGATTCATATTTTTAAAAATATTTTGAAAAACATAATAAGAAAAAATATCTTATTCTACTAAATCGAAAGCTTCAATTTAGAGAATTAACCAGTTTTCTACATCGGTTCTCGGTGACAAGACTCACATGAAGTCTCCTTCGAGTTGCCCGAACTTTCTCTACACTTACACGAAACTATAGAAAACGACACGCGATTTATATAGTTGATTTAGATTAGTCAGCGTTTTATTTAGTATATTGATGTTATTCACGATTATTTTTTTATTCTGTTTTAAACTAGATGTAGTTAAAGTAGAAAATAAACTATCTTATCTTATCTTATCCGTAAAATGCAATGACTTCCGTAAACAAAAACGAAATCGAGATATCGTTACTCCCTTTCATGGGCCTTCTATTTGGCAAAAATGCAATAAAAATATTGACCTCTGTCGCGTATTGCCCTCACAAGCTCGAGCAATACTTCGACGTCGGTCAATATTCTCCGGTATTGCCCTCATAAGCAATTATTATAGGGTTGATTTACAACGAACGGCCCTGCAATATCTGCTTAAAATTTCATTCAACATATTTAAACAGAAGAACAGAGTCATACACAATCAAATTCGTCAACATGAATTGTTCACCTAAATTTTGAAAGAATCCCGTTGACTTAATCGTAGTAGACATTTATTCATAATTGTTTTTTCTCAAGCCCATTTTGTGAAAATCAAACGTGCATTAGCTACTTAGACTAGTCTGATGAATTTCAGCTATTCTTTCAATTTTAGGGGCTGGTCATATGGGAAATATTTTCCGGTTAGCGGGAAAATATTTCAGTATGATATCATTTTTACTTTCTGTTCATATGGCATGGGCGAGAAAACTTTCCTTGGGGGAGAAAATACCATGTGATAAGTTTCAATTGTTTATTGTAATAAAAATCTATTGTTTACTTTTGAAAATTATGCTGAATCGACATAAATTTATCTCGCCTACGGAGGAAACTTCTGTTCATATAAAAATGCATTTTCAAGAACTTGGTGCAAACAAATTTTTAACAATGTTTTTGTGATAACATTGCTCAGTGTGCCTGCCATTATGCTATTTGTCAAAATTATGTACAGGACATTTAGGATATCAGGCTTGATTTCGGGTGCCTATTTGCCGGAAAATGGTGCAAAATACTATAGAAGACTTTCGGGCGAGTTCGGTGTTTTGAAAGAACTTAAAATTTCTACTGAAAAACGAATTTGCTTGAAAGTCCCATGTTTTTCGCTACATTTTTAACAAGTTTGCATACAGTTTAAAGATGACCTGACTTGCCAATGTTTATAAAAGTTTAAAACCTTTGCAGTGCGGTGCGCAGGAATTTTTATAGGGACAAAATATAAATAACGGACCACAATAAACAAAGAAATCCGTCATGAAAAGGAATATATTTGCTTAAAATCAGTGATTTTTCTTAAATTTAATACCAGTTCCTTTTGGATATTATATTTCCAAAAAGTCTTTAAACTTTGCCCTATTTTACCCTACGTGGGTCCTGATTTTTAACCTACAAATAAGCGTGTGCATGCCCACTGTTCTTAAGGTTAAATCAAAACACCTACATAGACCCATACGTCACACGAAAAGTGGTCTTTGAGAAAAACAAAATGAATCTCACCTGATTAAATACACGACTAAAAAATAGTATTAAGCCCTTCTTCGTATCACTTTTTTTTTTACACTTGGATCTATCATAACCAACCGGTAAGATTGAAAAAATAAGCCTGACTGTGATTTAGCTACCGAGCGGTCTGGTCACACGAAGAATTCACCCCTATTTTTGATAGCGGTCGCTGAGAGGATCACACTATTAAAATGTGTGTTCAGATTAGTCAACAAGATATGTCAAGAATGAAATGAGCCATTTTCATTGGCTTTTGAAAAAATTAAAATTTTCGAAGGTCAAAGTTTTAGCCTAGATTCCATCAATTCAGCAGCATTCCCTATCTATATTCTGAGAAGATTTTAAAGATTCCGCCTCACCATTGGCGGGAATCAAATATAGGAATATACCTTCCACAAACTTCCTATTAGAAAATTCGTGCACATTCGTGATCTTTGAATTTCAAACCCGTGAAAATTACATGCATTTTAGTATTTAGAACGAATAAGGTTTTAGAGCATGTTTTTTACGATAAAATATATGTAATATCTTATCAACTTCAGGGTTCGTGTAGCCAACAATACAACCTTACATCAAACTGTAGATAACCTTTCGTTTCATGTCTGCTGGCTGTTCAATTTATGTCATGCGTGTACTGTGGTGGTATGGAATTGTACGAAGTTCGTTGTAAATTACTGTTTGATGTTAAATGCTAGTCGGTCCTGTATAGTGGATTTTTTTGTAGCGTTGGATTCTTCATCTTTAAAACGTACCATTTTATTGAGCAACAGAACTTCTTTTCTCACATCTTTTAGTAACTTGCGCAACTCTTCGTTATCTGATCGCGTCTCGGCCACGTGAACGCGTGAGAATAATTCGTTCACGTTATCAGACTTGGTTGTAATTTGCTAAAAAAAATTCATTAATCATAATCACATAGTAGTTATACTGGTAAAATATAAAAATGTATCTCCGTGCGTCGCTTCCCAAAATTGTAGTACTCGCGTGCTACGCGAAAAGATCTGCACAGTGGTATTTCTCTGAAGCAGACACTATTGGTGCAAGATTAAGAATCAAAATCCATTATACAGAGAAGCCTGCTTTATAGAGATTTGTCATAAATATTGTTTAGGCAGAATGTTGACCTAAAAAGGTTTTTTCAAGCTTTACTTTACAAGGACTGTAAATCAAGAAACGTATTTAGGCATGAAGCTTTGTTCGTAAAAAGTCGTTGGCCCGTTGAAAACCAACGTAAAAATTCACCCGTTACAGCAAAGTCCATAAAACCATATCGCATTTGTTATATGAAGATATACATCGTTAGCATGACCCGGTTTTGGCCGACAGAAGATCACGAATATTATTATAGAGACAAAAAATGACTATGAAAGGTTTACAAAGAATTAAACTGTTTTGTTGATGCCGAAAAATCTGTCGAATGAAAACAGATAAAAAAAATACTTGATAATGTAAATAAAAAAGTTGTAAATTGTTTTAAATATATATTCTATACATTCTATTTTTATAATGTCCGCTTTATAGGAAGCGTTAAGAATGAGATTTTTCATTTGGTGCGAAAAAAAATTATCTTACTTATTGAGTGGCCGCTTTATGACTGTCCGTTCTATAGAGACTTATTCGTTCCAAGCACCACTATCCATCCTATAAAGCTGTTCGCATTAGACGATATCCGCCTTAGTGGGATTCCACTGTATTCAAATTAAACCGAGGGGGAAAGCCACATTTGACTTGTACAAAAATAAATCATACTGTATAAAATTATATAAAAATCAACCTCGTCCCCAGGGGTTCTTGCCTTTTTGACATCGAGGCCGGCAGCAAAGAAACCCCTGATACAGGCTGGTGAGTTCTGTAATGTGATTGGTTTACATCCGATATATTCACGCCTCATAATGTATGCAACCGTTTGTTATATAGATGGCAGATTTGTCACAAAAACATTGAAACGTGAGAGGATTCCTGACAATGACAAATGTTAAAAAAGATGACCAAAAAAATAGTGAGTCGAGCAATAGATTTTTTTTACTGTTGACATTTTGACGTTCTTTTCAGAGCTTTGTAAAAAACCTCTGGCAGTTTAGTAGTATTTTAATATCGATCTCTTGAAATCCAGCCCAGAAAAATCGCTATATCTATCGAGTTTGGATCAATTCGATTTAACACAAATTATAAAAAGTGCGACAAGAACAACCGAAATATCTAGCACACTCATAGACCATATTTCAGTAGATAATGTTGACATTGTTTCCAAGTCAGGTGTTCTACCTTGTTCCGCAGTTAGTGATCACGATGGAACCTTCGCATTGCTTAATATCAAAGTACCGAGATATGAACCGAGGTTGAAATTAATCAGATCAGAAAAAACGTTCGACCTACCAGCTTACATATCTGATGTTGCAAGCCTTCCATTCAGCATAATCTATGGAGTTGACGATTCCTCCCTGAAACTCGAGTTATTCAATAAATTGATTCTATCGTGTATTGACAGTCATGCTCCATTGAGGAAGATGAAACTTACAAGACCTCATGCTCCGTGGATGAACAATACTGAGCTGAAGTCACTGATGCATAAACGTGATACTTTACGCCTACAAGCACATGAAACTAAGGACCCAACAATCTGGAAGGAATTTAGAGAACTGAGAAATCTTTCCAAAAAGAAAATCCGCCATTCAAAAATGTCATATTATCGAAAATCATTATCATCTTCAAACTCTAAAGACGTCTGGAAAATCATACACAGTATTTTACATCCGCCGCCTAAAAGGAACACGATGAAACCGGATTCACTGAACTCGTTTTTTGCCGCTACCGCATCGCGTACTGTTGGTAAGGATCCAATATCACCGACAGAAACAAAAGCATTCATAGACACTCTACCAAATGACAACGAGAGTAAATTTACACTCCGTTGTGTTACATATAGCGAAGTTATGAAAGAATTGCGCAATCTTAAAAATGACTGCTCTACTGGTCCCGACGCAATCCCTGTTCGTTTTTTGAATCCAGTTGCCGAGTTTATTTGCTCCGCATTAACACATATTCTTAACGAATTCATACACATCAATGAATTTCCACGTATTTGGAAATCTGCAAGAATCGTGCCTGTAAATAAAGTGCCGAATGCTGTCGAAATTTCAGATTTTCGACCGATATCAATACTGTCCTCTTTATCCAAAGTATACGAAAAGATTGTGTTGAAACAACTTATAGAATTCATCGAATCAAACAACATCTACAAGGATACTGTTAATGGATTTCGTAAAGGTTGTAGCACAAGTACAGCACTTATGAAATTGAAAGACGATATCAAAAAAGCTATGAAAGCCAATGAAGTCACATTAATGGTCTTGATAGACTTCTCGAAAGCTTTTGATACTATCTGTCACAACAAACTTATCAAGAAAATGGCTTCACAAGGTTTTCTGCAGATTTCCTTACTTGGACACTTTCTTATCTTTCGGATAGACAACAATTTGTGCAAATTGATACCAATAATTCACATCAATTACCATCATTATTCGGAGTACCGCAAGGTTCAATCCTTGGCCCCGTATTATTCAATTTATACGTCAACGATTTACAGGACGCTTTTGATGCTTCCACTATTCAATACGCAGATGATACAACGATTTATAGATCATGTAAACCAGCAAATATTGTGAATACAGAAATTTCCATTAACGATACACTAAATGAGCTTGACAAATGGGCCGAAGAAAATTCTCTTGCGGCTAATGCGGCTATTTTGTTTTCTCTTTCAGTCCATATTTCGCAGCTACTGCCAATTTCTCTTTGCGATGTGTTTCCCTTTGGCTTGCGCTAACTCCCCCATGAATATTTTTTTTGTCATTTAATACTTAATATATATATATATATATATTTAAAATTTTATTGTTGATAACATTTGAATTTATTTTATATTATTTTTAACGGGTTGAAGAGCCATTGTAATATATGGATACCCTGAAATACATTTTACTTACTTACTTACTAACTTACTTACTTACTAGTAGGGTAAGAAAAGACATAAAGCTACCTTGCTAACATGTACATTATAGGCAGGAGTAATAAGCATTATTAATAAAAATACATATTATTGATTCATTTTTCCAGAATCCAGTACTCTTCTAAAAGTGTAGTTCTAGTCGAGGCAACTAAATCAACATCAAATTTTAAAATTTTGTTTGCTGTTATGTATAGCTTGCAGAAACATCACACTTGTGCAAAATTTCACACAAGTCACATTTAAGCTAGCTGGAAAAATGTCACGTTTCAAAACAAAATTTGGGTCTGAAAACACCACAAAAAGGATTTACAACTGAAATGGAATTATTCAAAAGACATAATTTGTTAAAGATGTTGAAAAAGTACGAACCAAAAAAAATTTATGTAGCTAGCTATACAATATACATTTCGAACTAAAATTTTTGGCGGAAAACATTTGGACACAATTTTTTATTTCAGCGAGAAAATTTTCGGACAAGATTTATAAAGTCAAAAAATGTATGGGGAAGTCTTTTGAACGAATTTTAACCAAATTTCAAAAATAATGATTACGGAAAATGACACAAAAAGAGGGCTAGAAGCATTTATAGTGTACATATATTTAATCAAGATCTAAAAAAGGGTCTTCAGGATCCAACTTTATAGATAGAGCCTCAGGAAAATGTCAAAATAACGAAAATAATAAGTTTAAAGACTGCAGTTTTTATTGATTTTTTGATTACCCTATATATAATTTCTATGCACTTGTCTTTTTTTTAAAAAATTAGAAAAACCAAAAATTCTTAGACGAAAAAAATTTCGGCAGACACAAATTTCAAACGGAAAAATTTTCGGGCAAAAAAAATCCGAAAGTTTTTCCGTCCAAAAATTACCAAATGTATGACACAATTAGGTGATAAGCAAGTAGATTAATCCCTAACCGCTTGGGTCAGACATTAGATTGCTAGGGCCTTTCTTAATCACAAGTTTCTTAGCTGATTGTTTTTAATACCTATATTTATTTTACCAACATAGTTCTGGAAATGTGAACCAGAACTTGACCCTTCGTGTCGTGTTCATCAGTACTCAGGTAAGTTATTCCGCGACCCCCATTTTTAAGTTTACTGCACGGCAAGCGTTCCTGCGGCTTGCCGCATTTCCAAGCCTGACGGTGGCTTTAATTTTAGTCGTCCGACATTTTGTTTGATGAGTTGGCACTTGTGTTTATTCTAGTTAGATCTCCCTGTTCGGAATGGAAGGAAGGGCATTTTCAAGAAACAAAGAAAGGGTATGCTTAGCTGGTATATCATTATTTTTTACATGTAATGAACCCATTCTTATTCTCACTCACACCTAAAGCTAGCTAGCTAGCTTAAAACTGCCAATTTAGATGGAATAGACCATTTCGGAGATTATGCGCCATTATGGATTTGCGGAACTCGGTGGTGCAAGTTGAACTTTGGACTCACGTTTTATTCAGCCTTTCTTTTGCCTCTGCTTTTATGTTTGTGATGCTAATTTTATGAGTATTATATTATGATACTATATATACTATATGAGTATATGAGTATTAATATTTTGAGAAATACTTTTATTATGCACTTATTTGTACTTTTAATTTCTTTTTGTACAATAAAGGCAACTTAATATATCCTAAAAACCTTTAAACTAGCTAGCTAGCTAGAGGTCTCCCAAAAATGCTTTTAGGACACTATACTGTAGTTAGCTATAAGGCTGTAATTAGTAATTAATGCTTGGTTAAAGGTAATTTCATTTTATATTTAAATATTTAAAATTGTGTAGCTGCTTTGTGCATTATAAAGATATTGGCATTGGATTTTAAACTTGGATTATACTTACTTTAGAGAGAAATTTTTGATTTTGGAAATACCTTACTGGATTTGGATTGGGACTTGAACTTTGTTTTTGGATTTGTAAAGAAATGTTTAGGTTGTAATATTTGTGAAGATCTAGAGAGTTATAATCCATTCTCAAAATACTTGTCAAAACTCTACAATGTTATCTATTCCTAAAGTGAAACTTAAGCTCGCAAAATAATGTGTCTTCTTCTCTATAATGGGTGTAGAAGACTTCAATACACTGCCCATAGAGATATGGTGAATTCAGTCACAGATTCTAGGAATAGAGCAATTAGTCATTTTAATTGCAAATAATTTTTATTATTTTGATATTTTTATAATTTTGTTTTTCAGTGATAATTACACTAATCTTTATATTTATCCCTTGATTCGTCTACTTAAACACTCCTATCTTTGAGTCTTTCAAGAGTGGTATTAGAAAGAATACCTGCTATTGCCCTATATGTATTATTTATATATACATATATGCCTTTATCGGTTTCGTTATCAGGACTGTGAAGCTTGTTTGAATTATTGGCATAATAAGTTCCATTGCAGAAAAAGCTCTGGCGATTAACTCATCTATTACTCAGCCCACAAGAAAGTCATTCAGCCGCCTCGTGCTAAGTTCTAAAAAATCCTCATACGTTGTAAGAAGCATAATTCGATCGTTAAAATATGTTTAAAGTTGATTAAATATCCACTTTAGCGTCAAATAATAATAAAACACACTCAGTATCCCTACGTCCTACACGTGTATTTAATTACTATTTCTAATTCATTAATAGGTCAAAGCTAAATAAATGTTGTCTGGTGTTATCCCCTGTTACTTAGATAAAAACATTGCGAAGACCTAAACACCCTAAGAGTGTATACAAATGTCGTTTCTTTTTGTGTGTTTTAAGAGAGTTTTCTACTACGGCATATAGGGTTCAAAGTTCAACTTGCACCACCGAGCTTTGAAAATCCATAATGGCGCATAATCGCCGAAATGGTCTATAATAATAGAACTTAGATTGCATATAGCTAGCTAGCTAGCATAAAATTAACTACTTTGCTGGGATAAAACCACCCACCCATAAAAATAGCTTTTTTAGCTATACCATAAAATCAGTTATATATACATAGCTAGCTATCATAGAAAAATTCTTATGTACAGATATTTCAAGATATTTCAATATAGCTAGCTAGGCCACATATTTACTACAAAGTGAGTGAGATAATTCTACTCTGTATCACATGGCTTGTTCTAGCTACAATTTTCCACAAAATTTGTTGAACCAACAAGTTCAGCATAGTCAGCAAAATAACATAGCTATAGCTACATATTCTGCAGATAGTACTTTCTGTCCTCACTCCTGATGGTATAATCGATTACGCTGCTCAGCCACAAAGGGCATATTTTAACGTTGTATGACGTGGAAGGAGGGGGATTGGAGAGCCATATTTTTGTGGACGATTGTAACTATTATTGTAGGCACGTCACAAAAGACCTGGGGTAGTAGACATTGCTATGTTGTAGTTCAGGTAATCGACTTTCTTAATGCTGTCAGTAGCATGCACCAGCTCATGTCAAGTTACAGAAACAGAAATTATTTCTATATCAAATAACCTTTTTGTTACATCAACATCTACATTTTCTGTAACACAGGCTTTTTAAATTCTGACAAGCGGTTCTGATGCAATGGTCGACATGTATTGAAAATCTTCAAATAAATAATATATATATATATATATATATATATATATATATATATATATATATATATATATATATATATATATATATATATATATATATATATATATATATATATATATATATATATATATATATATATATATATATATATATATATATATATATATATATATATATATATATATATATTATATATATATATCGTTACCCAAGCATTCTATTGCTCGCGTAAATATTAACATTTTGAGATAACTGAAAAGATACTTGGTGTGATTATTTTCCACCCATCGTGCAACAGTTCATTCGCCATTTTATAAAACGTGTGCGATACGGACATTAATCTTTGTTGCACGTTTATTTTGCAGTTGGAAATTGGGGGGCGTTTTTAATCGTGAACCCCAAACACGATGATCAATCTTAACTTCCTTTTCTACATGTCCAAAATAGTATTTAATGTTTATTTTTCAGGTCATCACAAGCAAATAGGAAAAGATATGCTTCGTTTTCAAATTAAAAAAATCTTTATCTGCGTGGTTTAAATAAGATTTATAAATAAAATCTCTTTTTAAAAGGTACACGTCAGGCACATAAAATTTATACAGAAAAAAAAATATACTGCATGTGGTTTCGTTTTTAAAATTGTTTGAATAGCAGTTGCGGCATAAAGAAAATAATTCATTAAACTTGGACCTGCTATGGTTTCAAATGAAGAAATTATCTACAATTAAATCCATGATAAATTGTCTGTTCCGCCTGTAAGTGCAGTTTTGCAGACTTGCGTCATCCGTGCTCCGTCGGTGTTCACCTCCGCATTAGTTAAGAACCGCATGGCTTGATTTCTTATGTAAGACCTGCTTACCAACGACGAAGGGGCCGGGCAAAAGAGATTTATGTCTACGTAGTTCTTTTAACTAAGTCAGGAGTCAGTGAATTAGCTAGGATGGTCAGGTTGGCTATGAATAGGCTTGCTGTGGATTTAAAGGACCAGGACTATTCAATAATTCTAAAAGTGTCCGACCAAGACGGAAATCTATCGGACTTTTTAACCGACGAAAGTTCGAAACGAGCTACGGACATGTCCGACTAAACTGGAAATGTGGCGGACGTTTTAATCACACGCCCGAAACGATTTAGGTGTGTGCCAAGGAGCACGTCTCTCCTGAAAAATATGCCCTGAGAGACTAAATGTAAAGTTTTTTTAGCGAAAAATATGGCGAGCGAAATTGCTCGCGTAGTAAATCTGACGCGAGCAATTAATTGCTAGGGAGGTTATTTGCTCATGGCAAGGCCTGATTTCTTATTTAATTTCCCAATATGTATACAAATAATGTCCTGATAATTTCTGTTTCTGTAACTTGATCTGAACTTTACACCAATGCTGGATGTTAAAGTCCGGCTCTAGCTAGGTACGAAGCTAGCCTAATTAATTGCTATTCTTTTGAAGTTTCTGTTCAGTTTGGATTAAGAGCTTTTTATCGTACTGTCATAAAAACGTGTTCTACAAAATAAAACTGTTGTGTGATTTTTAGCTGGACAGGGTATACAAACAGGCTGTATTCGCTGTTTTTATTTAAACCGAAGTGGCAATAAAGTTTTGTTGGAAAATGTATTATGCCTATTTGATGCCACGATTAATTTTTGACTTTTCATGGGAACTTTTCCCATAAAATGTTGCAGGATTCTTTTTGCTTTAACAGGGTAAAAACAGGTTGTAAACTGTGTTTTTATTTTTAAATATTACAAAAACTTTTCCACAAAATAAAATTGCTGAGTGATTGTTTTAGCTGCAAAGGGTACAACAGGCTGTTTACTGTCTGTTTATTTCAACCGAAGTTGGGATAGTTTTTTGGAAATGGATATTATGCCAAAACGTATGTGCGACACAGTATACATACCTGTATATAATCACTCATCCTAAAGTTAACGACAAGCTGTTACCTGTGTTTCTGTTTAACAGAAGTTGCGCTAATTTTTTTAAAGGGTAATAAACATACATATATGTGCAACATTTTTTACCTGTACGAAGCGCTCACCCTGGATTAAAATTTATTTTTTATGTTTTCTCGGAAACATTTTGAAAAGATTCGCAATGAAAATAAACTGTATTTTTGTAGAAAAGTTATTTTTTGAAAAATATATTACACCACGATTTACGTACTTGTACTAAAGTGCTGCACATGAATGTGTGGCATAAGTTACAATTACTATTTATCGCTCCACCAGACATTTAACGCCGGTGTCGCGGAAAATAAGTACTCCCCTAAAAAAGTACTCCCCAGTATTTATTTCCGGGAAAAAGGTACTCCCAAGTATATATTTCCCAGGAAATTGATACTCCCGGGAGTACTCTTATCCTAGGAAATAAAGACTCCTTCGGGAAATAAGTACTTCCAGGAGTATAAATTTCCTAGGAAATAAGCACACTTAAGACATGAAATAGAAATTGAGGGAATTAATTTTCGCTTATTTGCGGGTTTTCTTTGCCAAGATTTGAACCAGCGAAGTATATTATTTCGAAAAGTTCTTGAAAATTCTTCACAAACCCCTAGGAAAATAAAAGAAACTCGTCCCCAATAGGTCAAAACCAGGAAAATTAGCTCACGCAAAATGCAATTTTTCTGATTTTATTTTTTGACCGCGAAAATGGATTCCCCTCTTAAGTCAGATTTTGTCAGACTTTTAGACCCCCCTCCCCTATGAAGGCTGCCGTCATATGTGAACGATCCCTAAGTACGAGGGTAAACTGAGCCTTGAAGTATAGTTTTGACAATAATTATGAATTGTTATGAAGGCTATCACGTGATGTAAAAATATTTCGAAATTTTTTTGATGACGTCGCGATTTGGGGAATTTTTGGTACTGGGAGAACAATTCGCGATAACTTTTGATCGGATGAAGCAATTCGCATGAAATTTTGCACAAAGGATCCTTGTTATGAACACGTGATGTAAAAAAAATTCGAAATTTTTTTGATGACGTCACGATTTGGGGAATTTTTGGTACTGGGAAAACAATTCGCGATAACTTTTGATTGGATGAAGCGATTCGCATGAAATTTTGCACAAAGGATCTTTGTTATGAAAGCTATCACGCGATGTAAAAATATTTCGAAATTTTTTTGATGACGTCACGATTTGGGGAAGTTTTGGTACTGGGAGAACAATTTGCGATAACTTTTGATCGAATATAAGCCGTCATTATTAATTTCTAGCGAAATTTTCGACTTTTCAGTCGTCTTTTTTTTTTTTTGCCATAAACTTGTTTGTGACGAAAGTATTTAATTGATGGCAAAATCATTATGGGAAATGAAAGAATGAAAAAAGAGAAAAATGTTTTCTGTGAAGAATGATTAGTGTTATCCGACATCACAAAAACTCAACATAATAAAGATAAAGAATAAAAGAAAAACGAAATAAAAACTATTTTAATGCATAATAATTGTTAAAATTTCGCAGTGTAAAAATCAAACAAGTTGCGAAAAAAATCAAAACTAAAGTCAGATAAAAAAGGGAAATTTACAATCAAATCTTACTCTTTTTCAATTGTTGCTCTTTAGCTCAAAAAGGGGTGTTTTCGGTATCTAAAAGCGTAAGTAAATTTTGGCATTTTAGCCTTCATTTCAATCAAAAAATGGTAAGTTAAGGTAAGTAAAAAACATATAAAATAATACAACAAATCTAGCGAATGAAACGTACCGTAATTTATATATGATTAGCCTTATCGTTTAAAATAGAAAAACGAAATAGAAATTATTTTTTGTTTTGTTAATCAATTCGAAAATGTGTAGTTCCTGTTCTCAAAGACTTGCAATAAACCAAAACCAAATAAAAGTCTCTCTAGCTATAAAACTATAAAACTATAAAACTATAAAACTATAAAAGGTAATGAAGAAAAGAAAAAATTCAATCAAGAAAAATAATCAACAAATATAAAAAATTATCAAAGATAAAACTAATGTCATTCAAAAGTAAATCAAATTTCGGACACCTTAGGGAAGGGTCTCAGTTTTTGTTCTTCCAGACATGATATCAAATGTGCTCGCATTCTATCAACAACAAATACAGCGTCAGAGGGTGACTTTCCGTCCAGAAGTTCAGCTGCAAACGCTATCGCGAAAAGGCCACAATTATAGGCATCAGGCTGCTTTTGTACTTCAACGAAAGAAATAATCCCTTTCCCAGTGAAGTAATTTTTGTATAAGGATTTGATTGATTTTTTCGAGGAGCGCGTTAGAAATTGATTCAAGCTGTCGCAAACTTGAACGCGACCATTAGAGCAAAAGCTGAGGATCCAGTGATTGCGACCATCATGAAGTAGTTGGATGTGCTCTTGGTTAACGGCTTCATATGGCTCAACATCTTTCTTTTGGGAATTCAGGACTGTCTGGAACGTCAGAGGGGTTCCGATTTCTTGACAAATCAGCTTTTGAGCCGCATCCATTAGGTTGTCGTTCAACCAACTATCTTTAGGGATCAAGATATCCTTATCTTTTTGTTTCAAGATATAGAGACGGTTACGAAGCCACTCGTTTGATTCGGTTTCGGGTAACTGGCTTGTTTTGGGAAACGATTTTCTCCAAAAGACACGATCAATTAGAAACCAGCTGTGCTTTTGCTTCTCAAGAATCAACCAAGCCGATTTCCAATTTTTGTGTGAGATTGCTTTACAGACATCATCGATCGTGCCACTTCCTGAACCAAAATGTCGAGAAAGTTTGATTACACTCACTTTCACTTTGTTTCCATAGAATGGTAGTTTTTCCAGAAAATCACTGTAGAAATCCAAGTAGACGGATGGCAAGAGGCTACTTCTTCTTGGTTGGATGATTGTTCGAAATCTGAAACAAGTATTTGCAATGGATTTGAAAGCACCAAAATCATGTTTAATTGAATATTCTAAAATCAAGACGACGATCTCAGTGGGAAGAAGATCAAAATAATTTTTCTGTTTTTTACGTGAACTGAGATTGGTGTGGGTTGTTTCAGCTTCTGGTTCACCTCCGAACGATTTACCTTCGTCTCCAGATCTTGCGGTTCACCTTCGTCTCCAGACTCTTGCGGTTGACCTTCGTCTCCAGACTCTTGCGGTTTACTGGTATCTTCAAACTCTTGCGGTTCACTTGCATAAAAAGGTTTTACGAGGGAAACATTATACTTTTTTTTCAATGTAACCCCTTTTGCATTACTGAGTTCACATAAGCCTCTTTTTGATATCGATGTTAGAGTGTATGGACCAACCCATTTGAATTTGAATTTCCCACCCTTTCGATCTTGTCGTTTCAGATCTTGAAGGAGTACTTGTGAGCCAATGGGTATGGTTGATTCAGGCTGACTGTGGCGTCTATTGTAATCTCTTTGTTGCTTCTTCTGGGCCTTTTCGATGTTTTCCCCTGCAATACAGTGTGATACTTCTCGTAGCTTCAAGCTCGAATTTAGGATATCTTTGAATGACTCAATGTCGAAAGGATCATCACATTTGCCAAGTTCTGCAGGTTCCTTGATCAATTCGTACTTTACGTCAATGGGTAAAGTAGGGTGTCGATTATACAGTAAAAAGAAAGGCGAAAATTTTGTCGAAAAGTGAATACATGCGCGGTGTGCAAAAAGAACACCATCGATAACATCTACCCATTTTGCTGGATTTTCTTCCAAGACTTTAATTGACGTATCTTTAATAGTCCGATTCTGCCGTTCGCACAATCCATTGGCCTGAGGGTGGTAAGCTGAGGTCACCCTTTGGTCTGTCCCTGTCAGTTTAAGCAAGGCATCAGATACTTGGTTCACAAATCCTCTCCCTTGGTCGTTAATTTGTGTCTTAAAACAGCCATGACGACAGATCATTTCGTACAAAATCTTGCTACAGTTGGGGCAGTTTTGTCTTGAACAGGTTTGGCTTCTGACCATTTTGAAAAATAGTCAATCAATACAATCAAGTGTTTGTAGCCATTCATTTCGGGTAGATTGCATATATCCACCCCAACTTGTTGCATAACATTTGAATCGACATGGATACTTTGAAGTTCAGGTGAGATCTTCTTGACTATTTTCCCTTGTTTTTGGCATTTTTGACAAGTTCGAATATAGTTTTTAACATCATCGACCATACCATGCCAATAAAATCTCTCGGATACTTTTTGGTAGGTCGAGTCGCGTCCTCTATGACCACTCATTGCCACTGACTCGACAGTTTCATTGATGCCCTCGTGTATGTCGTGAATGATGGCATTCTTTCTTTGATTTTCAAAAATAACTCTTCTGGTCCCTTTAAACGTCAGATGACCATCAACAATTGAAAAGTTTTTACTCGATTTCCTAAAGTTACTTTTGTCTCCTTTTTTTTTATATGAGCAGGGTACTGCCCATTTCTAATATAATTCTCAATATCTTGCAATTTCACATGCTTATTCGTCGACATGTTGATTAAAATTAAGAAGCTTGAATAACATAAACATTCGAATTTTTTCATACACATGCAATGGAGAGTCTTCTTCTGGGAGTGCTTTTTTCCTAGGAAAAAAGTACTCCGTAGCTTTAATCGGGGGAGTACTTATTTCCTAGAGGGAGTACTTTTTTCCCAGGATAAAAGTACTCCGGGAGTATTTATTTCCGGGAAATAAGTACTCCGGGAGTACTTTTTTTCAGGGAGTACTTATTTTCTGCTACACCGGGTAACACAGTTACTTGCGACTAAACCAGTCATTTCAATGCCAGGTCCACCGTCTAGTTAGTATAATAAAAAAATAGAATATTGATATCCATAAAAAAAGTTAAGTAGGCTATGTGTGCTGTAAATCCATAAGCATATATATTATGCACCTGTGTTTTTCATATATATTCATGCACTTTTGGTCTAATGGCTATGACACTCATGCAAATGAGAGATCCAGGTTCAAATCCTGGACAGGGCTAGGAAAAACAATTATCGTGCATCTACAATAACCATTTACATATCATAAAAATGCCACGTTTAAAAATGGCAGTTATATTTGTTCGTCTTGCCATGTTTCAAGGCATCTGTTCAAAATAAGGCCCACTAAAAATTTTCGCTTGCGAACCTAGGAGACCCTGTCCCACCCTTTCCGTATTCTTCAATAAGTTGCACTCCCGCTTAAATCTACCATTATGTTTTTCCGACATTTAAAAAATCCGACATACCCGTCGCGAAATAACTCTGATCTGGCGGCGAAATACACGTCAGTCGGCTTATCACGATATATTTGACGTATTTTGCTTTCCGCACTATATATAAGGAGTTATCGAGGCATATTGAAAATAACGCTAAATGACGACCCAAACCCCTGTTTTGCGGAAAAAAGATGTCGTTTATCGATTTTTTGCCCCTACGGGTCTTAATAAAGGCCTAATCTGAGAGTCGGAAAATGGTTAATACGTCATTGTCGGCCATTTTTTAAGGATTTTTTTCTGCAACACCTTTTTCTTGTGGAGCAATATTATTTCAAATCGACTCAACACAGGCAGGAATATGAGACTGGGTCCTTTGTAGCGCCGAAAGCTAAAGTGCTATTCTGGGGTCACGGTATAAGTGACTTGAGTAACGAATTTATCACACTGAAGTATACTATATTGCTGTTTAAATTTAGTATATGGTATTTCTGGGAAATCTTTTTTATAGTTTTTCATAGTTCAACTGGGAAAGTTGCTAGCTAAGTCAAGGGAATGGATCGTACCATACATTTGTGCCCGGAGTTGCTAAGGTTACAAAAAATTATTCAACATTTATAAAACGCTGTTGAAAACAATTTATTTCATACTTAGCTAGCTATCAAAGTTCTTTGTTTCCTTACTGAATATACATATAGCTAGCTAGCTACGTGCCACAATCTAACAACTTTTACCTAAAAACTTGTAAAATAAAAAGCACGTTACACATTCTTTTGATAAATAATGCTTCTAAAAAGATTTCATCACTATAAAATATAGTTTCATGTTGAACAAATAATAACTTGGTTTGAAATAAAACTTTGTAAAGGTAAGCGTTAAAAACATAAACAATCAAGATCCATCGTTCTCGACATGGGGAAGTCAAGAACGAGGACTCGATCAAGTTGCTTTTACTGGACGCAGAAATTATAACAGTGTTAATTACTCATAGTAACCCATATACTGGTTGTAAAAAGAAGCCTCTACCAGGGTCTTGTTTAGCCGTCAAGTAAGAGCCAGCTGTTTGGACATTAGGCAAAAAACCCTGGGGACAAACAAGGATGGCCCGCAAGAAGCAGGTTTAATAAAACCACAAAAGCCACTTACATTATCTTCGTCGGTTTGAGTCGTTGAACTTCTTGTGACTTCAGGTATTGCGGGTAAAGTCTGAACGCTTGATATTCCCAACGAGTCTACCTGTTCATGTGGGAGAGAACCATTACTTGCATTGTCATACACTTTATGGTTGGACCATGGATAAACTCCAGATGGTTTAGAGAGTACCGGCTCTTTTTCGTAGAGATTATTGTTCTGTTTGCCATTGGTAAAACGATTTGACGTTCTATAGTTTGACAGTTGTTGAAATGATTTAAAAGCACTGACGTCTTCATTATGATTTAAAACATTCTGACTGGATGATTCTGGTTTTACGAGAAAAAAGTGGTTTTCAGCCTTACAAACAGTATTACTTTCAATGTGATTACGTTTATGGCAATCAGTGTTTGAAGAAGAAAAATGTACTGGCGGTTTACTTTTACGTGTTTTAGGAGAAGACAACCCATTGGTTGATTTATGACTGTATTTTTTAAATAAGCCTATTTGATCGGTAAATTCAGGGGAACTGGTTTCCATCATTTCACTGGATTCACAAGGGGATTGTTTTAAATTACAGCCGTTTTGATTATGTTGCTCATTGTTTAGAAAACTGCAGACATCAACATGAAAACTGAGTTCACCGTTAACGTTAGGTAAGTTGAGTACAGTATTACAGTCGCTAATTCTATTCATCTCTTTCCACTGATTAGTGGTTTCAAGACTATGCGTTTTCGAAGTATCCACAGACATTTTAGGGCTGTTATTTTGTTTGAGTGAATTAATTTTATTTTTAAGGTGTCTGATTTCCCGTTTGTAATTAGCTTTCACATAATCAAGACGTTTCGAAAATTCTTTAACGTATTGGCTTTGTATGGTAACAATTTCGTGTTTCTTCTGGATGCTTTCAGACAGCTTTAACTTCTCAAGTTGTTCTATTAATTGCTGTTTCTCATTTAACGTTCGTAAGATCTTCTCGTTGTCAAGTTCCATTTTATTTTTCACGTTTTGTAATTCAGTTTTTAATTTATCTAATTGTTCAGACATGCTGGCATTTTCCGTTTCTTTCTTGCGTAACAGTTCAGCATCTTGTTTGAACCTCTCATGCAGCCTCTTACCCTCCCTTCTCTCACAATCCAACAGCTGGCGTAATCTGTTTACCTCGTTTTCAAGAGCAGAGCCTTTTGTTTTAATTTCTTTAAACAATAATAAACTAGATTCCAGTTCCCTTCGGAGACTGGCAATTAATTTTTCATGTTGTAGCTTTTCTCTTTCTAGGAGTGCGTAACGACCAGAAGACTCAGTAGCCTCTTTTTCAAGTTTGTTTACCTCGCATTTTGTTGTTCGTTCCTTTTCTTGACAGCTTGTTATACATTTCAATAATTCGTCTTTCTCGTGTCGTAATAAATTGATTTCATGCGACAAATTTGAATTTTCTAACCGTGTATTTATAATGATATCTTCGCATTCGGTTACGGTACGTTCAGTCATCGCTAATCTACTTTCCACAATTTTGTTATTGTTTTTATTGGATTGAACTTTTGAGAATAACTCTTCCTTTTGTTTGTCGCAACGACGAAGCTGAAGATTTAGTTTATCATTCTGTGATCTTATTTTTTTAATTTTGCTGTCGTATTCCTTTTTCATTTTATCGAAATTTTGTTTCGTTACTTTTGTATCGTTCTCAATTTTTACCTCCATTTCGCGAATTTTACGACTCAATTCGTACTTTTCCGTCGTCAGCGAATTAATTTCACCAGATAATTTTTCGTTTTGTTTTCTTATGATTTTTGTTTCTCTTTCAAAACTTTCCTGCAATTGTTTGGTCATATCGTGTCGTAGTTGTTGTGAATTATCGCAACCCATATCTTTGTGTTTCGTAGCGTCTTTCTTTATGTGCAGTAACTCGCTTTTAAGTTTGCTTATGTTTTGATCATATTCGCGTTGCTGTGAATCTAGTTTACGTCGATGTTCCTCTTCAAGTATCTTTCGAAGATTTTCGCCCTCTTCTTTGTAGTATCTTTCTAACTCTGACCTTTCTTTTTGAAATCCAGTTTCGATTTTTGACGCCTGTTGTTTCCACACCGACGCAACTTCAAATTTTAAGCCCTTTAAATTTTCGACTTCGCTTTTCAACGAACGCAGTTCATTATCATGTTTTTGTTTTTCTCGTAATAACTTTCGTTCGTAATCGATTTCTAGTTTTTCTTTAATGCGATCTTTTTCTTTACGAAACATTTTTTCAATCGTTTCCTTCTCCTTCTCAACTCTATCTTCTATCTCAAGCGTCGCTAAAAATTCTTCCGGAGTTACGATACGATTTCCACCGACGCGTATTAAAAGTTTACTTGGTTGCGACTCATCACGTGGTCTCGCTTCACTACCGACGCTCGTAAAAATACTTTCACTTTCTTGACTCGATTTTCGCATCTTCACTTTGACATCCTTCACTTGTTTCTGAAAACTTTGTAACAATTTTTGTCTTTCTTTAATAAAACTTTGAATTAGGTTTCGTTTCTCTTTATCATGTTCTTCATTCAACATCTTCTTCTCCAACATAAAACCTTTAATAATATCACTTTTCTCATTTTCGTAATACTCTTCAATTCCCGATCTTTCTTGGGAAAAACTCGTTTCTAAATCGTCGTGAAATGTTTTAAATCTTGTTACGACTCTATCTGCGACATTTTGACTAACATGCTGTTTAATTTCGTGCGAAATCTCCTCGATATTATCACTCGTTTCATCAAGATTATAAATTTTAAGATTTGTGTGTTGCTCATTTCCCTTGGCAGCCATTTTAGCGTCTTTTCTTCCGCATCTTCGCAAGTTTTAAATTAGTCTTTCTGAATAATTAAAAACAATGCATTCATTGAGAACATGCTGAAGGAGAGCTCGAAATGGCACCTCAGGCAAGTTATTCACGCAAACAAATGTTCTCCTACATGGGTATAACGCAATCAACAGAGTTTTAGAAACACATCGGTATAAAAACCATGGTAAATTGACCAATAAAAAAAACTTTCCTTACCATGCTTCAAAATCAGATCATAAACAAAAAATTTTTGGGTACTAAATTTATCTATCAAAACAAACAAACAAACAAACAAACAAAAAACAAACAAACAAACAAACAAAAACAACCTCACCTTGTTATTACGGCTCATCGTCCTAACTAAAAATGTTATTGTATGTGACAATTTCTTCTCGCTCTCTGTTAATATAATTTTCACGGAAACAGGACGTGTGTCAGTTCTTGTGTCAAAAGGTTTGAAGTTTTTAGTTTGCTTCTACAGGTTATACGTCTACAGGTTATCTACAGGTGTTCCATTCGGAGTGTGGATCTATAGTTGTATGCCTTACCGATTAAACTAGGTACATAGCGCACGTTTACTTCGTATAGGTGAAAAAGTAGAATTAGAGAAATGTTCGTTCTGCGACAGTGACGCCGAAGTTGTCTCCATCGACACCGACTCGTCTAAGACCCCGCTGCTACTCCACCTATTAAAGAACTTAGTTATCAACGTCGATATTGAGCAATCCTTGCCTCGTCCTTTCTCAGACACCTCCGCTAATTCCTCGATGAAGGCTATACATCGATCTTACCAAAAACCAACAATAAAGACCAACGAATTTTTTCCTACTTCCCTTCCTTCCCCACACACGTTCTATGGTCCTCACGGACAGCCCTTTCCTCCATACAGAATAAAGTTATGTGAGTTTGCAACAACTGTGACCGTATACTTTGCGAATATGATCAATATAGTGAAGGGTGGTATGTTGTGTCGGTCAGGCTATTACAACCACATCAGGCGCAGATTACAAGATATATTGCAGATTAATCCTTTCTGAAAGGAAAACTGAGTAACCAACATCAAAAAACCGTCTAAAAAATATGTGATTCCAAAATATCAAGAGTTGTATGGCAAAGCTGTTAGTCAGAATCCCTATGTGCTCCAAGACCAAGACTCAAAAGATGTGCGACAAGGCCGTTATTTCCAACCCCGCGATGCTGAGCCATTTCCAGATCAGTTTATTACTCAAGATATGTGCGATAAAGCTGTTGAAGGAGAGTTTTATGCCCTCCAGTACATTCTAGACCAGGTCGAGACCAAGACATGTGCGATAAAACTTTTGATCAGAATATCCACAGACTCTTTCTAGATCGGTTCATGATTCAAGAGATGCGCGGTAACACTGTAGAGGCAATGTCCTTCCTACCCCAATATGTTCCATATCAATTCATTACTCAAGAGATGTGCGACAAGTCTGTTAATTGAAATCCCTGGATGCTCCAGATCAGTTTAAGGCCCAAGAGTTGAGTAATAAGGCCGTTGAGAGAGACCGTAAAAGACCCCGGTATGTCCCTATCCACAACAGAGAATTTGTTTCAGATAACCTCAAGACCCAAGACATGTGTGATAATGCTCTTGACAAGTTGTGGAATTAAGGTATATTATTCCCTAGACTCTATAGTCCAAAGAATCTTGTCCATCATAAATATAAATTCCCTCTGAAAATTTAAGAAATAAAAAAATGTCTACGTGGTCAAACACCAAAAAAAAATTTTCTGTGGAAAAACAGTCAATGAAGATCGAAAATTAAGCTCTTAAAAGGATTTTACTAAATTTGAAAGAGATGTGACTTAAACCCACATTTTTTGACAATGCATATTCTAAAACTTCCCTAGCAACCGGTTGTATTCCTGTGCTTATATAATAATACGGAGTTTATGTGACGGTCACAGTGGATATCGTTGTTTTCCTTTGATGATGCCGAAATTGTCTTTGAAGTTGCGAAAAAATATGTCTCAAATGTTAAATATTATGACGTTACGGCGCGACGCCAATAACACGCCTTCAACGTCAATATCCTATATTAAATTAATGAAGCCATTACAGTGCACTTAAAATTTTGAGGCCAAATAACTTAGAAACGAGGTGGTGACGTTAATGATTTTTCACCGCATGGGTAACTAGGGACCACGTAGGACCAATTTGGGTAATTTTCCCAAACCTGGATCCCGAATCCGTTTCGGAATGGACGGGTTCATGACGTCATCAAAAAGCCTTTAAACCCTAATGTCTCTGCAACCGTTTATCAAAAGTACATAATCCTATACAATTTCTTGATCAGCATTTCAAGATCTATACGTTGAAGGCAACAGGTATATAAATTTTTAAAAAATATATTTTGGGTTTTGACGGGTCATTGCTGACGTCAGCAAAATTTTTAATCTCTGATATCTCCTTAGGCGTTCGTCGAGAACATATGATCCTATACATTATTTTGACCAGCGTTTCAATTTCTACAAATTACAGACAAAGAATAAACAAATTTCGCGAATTTTCTTCACTGCTGACGTCGGCAAAATATCTAAAACAACTTTTTTTTATTGACCTTTTGCCTATGTGGATTTCTCCACGGGCTTTATTGACTAGTCTATATAATAATACGGAGCTTCCTGACGTCATCTCCTGCGTGGATAACTAGGGACTACCTGGGACCAATTTGTGTAAGTTTCCCAAACCTGGGTCCCCGAATCCGTTTCGGAATGGACGGGTTGATGACGTCTTCAAAAAACATTTAAACCTTGATATCTCTGCAACCGTTTGTCAAAAGTACATAATCCTATACATTTTCTTCATCAGCGTCTCAAGATCTATACGATGAAGGCAACGGGTATACAAATTTATAAAAAAAAATTCCGTCTTGATGGGGCCATTGCTGACGTCAGCAAAATTTTTAAACCCTTCCTTATATCTCATTAACCACTCATATCAAAAGCACATGATCATATACATTTTCTTGATCATCGCTTTAATCTCTACACAATAGATGCAACGTGAAAACAAAATTCTAAATTTTTAATGGATAGGTTGCTGACGTCATCAAAATTTTTATCCTGCCTGTGGATTTTTTCACGGGCCTTATCGACTAGTAGATAAATAAGTAAATGAAATTTAAATATCGGCTTTGTTTCCCGCTGTATACTCAAAAGGTCAGGTTTTAAATCCAGTTGTAAATAAAAAACTCTTTATGCATATATTATGTATACTAGTATTTAGTCCCGTGGAAAAATCCACTATAGATACCAAATAAAAAAACAGCGAAATTAACCATAAAATTCATTGTTCTTTTCGTGAAAACGTTTTGTTGTTAATTCCATTCAAGCGGGAATAAATAAATCCAATATGTTTTTCATAAACAATAGACACGTGCTGAAGGAAATAATAAGAATTTAATTACCCGTGACTTGTGTAATAAAGTTTACATTATTACACAAAGGTTTTTATGAGAACAATAAAGTAAATTAACCGTGACTTTTTTAAACTAAAAATTTTAAATCAATTTGAAAAAGCACACAAAAGACAATAAATAATAAAAGTTAGCAAAGGTGACATGTTACCGCGGCTGTTTCTTTAGAAAAACAACACATCCACTTTGCCTGTTACAGACACACGGAACTGGCGTATTATTATATAGATATTATGTATATATTTTAGGGAAAAATCATCATCATCATCATTCTCGGCTTAACGTCCGTTTTCCATGCTAGCATGGGTTGGACGGGGTATATTAATGACCTTCTTCCAATCTGATTTATACTGTGTTAGATCTAAACTCAACTTCCTCTGTATCAAGTCTGTCCTTAACACAAAAAATAGTTGCATTATACAAATTAATGTATGTTCTTTCAGGATAAATATATATAAAATGAAAAACAGCAGTCAGAAATAGAAGATATAGGAAGAAAAAGAAGTCTTGTTTTCAGAATTCGATAATTAAAAATGGTTGCTAAAATATAAATTTTTAGGAAGAAAACACAGACTTTATAAATGGACTAGCCGGGAAACCTGGCCTCGAAAAGCCGGGGATAAGTCACAAGTCAAGGTGTGACCCGCCGTTGAACACTATGTGGAGTGCTTAATAAGAGCCGTAAACTGTGCCACACGGTCAGGTGGAGCGCTTTAGTACAGGTATGCAGTATGTCGTTAATCGAGTAACGCGCACACAACACTATAGTGTTTCAGTTGTAGTGTATTTTTAAAAATATAACTCTACTGCAACTTTAGCCAAAAAAAAAACACAATTTACAACTATTTGTTACCCCGTCATAGGAAAAACAATTGGTCAATTTTATTTTATTTTGCGAAATAAGTTTCCGTAAAGGTTAACAAATTAATTGTGACACTGGACTGAGCGCTTAGTACAGGTAAACCGCGGCACATGTATTTAGGCTTAAGACCCTATTAAAAAAAAAACTATTGCAGCTTTGGTTTACAAAACACAGGATACACTCTGTTGAAACACCGGGTTAAGGCACAAGTAGCTGTTACCCAGCATTAAACACCAGATTGAGTGATTAATAAAAACCGTCAACTGTGCCACACATTCAGGTAAAGCACTTTAGTACAGCCATATGGTGTGTAGAAAATCAAGTGAAGTGCACACAACTTTATGGTGTTTCCTGTGTAATATACTATTCAAAAAATAACTTTCGACAACCTAGATTACAATTCATTGTTACCCTGTCATAGCGAAAGCGGCTGGCCAAACTTCTTTATTTTTCAGGGAATGTTTTCGGGGAAAAGTTCAAAAAAATGTTAAGCTGAGCGCTTAGTATAGGTAAACAATGTCTACTTTTTTCTGTAAAAAACATTTTTTCTTTTAAAACTAAAGAAGGATGACCATAGACTACTATTTCGCCTTTGGTTGCTACCCGAGGCAGCCTAAACAGACGGCAAGGTCCACAAAAGCCCAGATGGCTAGTTCACAATTTACCAGTACAGGAGCACTCTTGTACAACATTCTGACGCAAGGTTTTGCCTAAAAATTACTTTTCCTGTTTGCATGTATCCCTTATCGAGCGTTCTATCGTATTAGGTAGTAGCTGCCACTTTTTTTACTACTAAAATTTTGAGCTTTTCTACACCATACATTTCACTTTCGTTTTCACAAAAAAAAAAATGGTTGACAACTATTAGAAATGTAAAATAGACGCTAATAAACAAAGAACAAACGATATTATACTACTAAAATTAAATTTTAAAAAATAATTCATCTGATCTGTAACCTTAGCTAGCTCTAAGGTTGGTCTTGATTAGTTTTCTCTATCTAGAAGCCTGCTAAAACTAAACGTAAATGTGAGAAAGCTAGCTTCACTCAGACTCAGTGGACCCCAATGGAAATAATCCACTAACAATAGGTTTTTGTGATTTTCTGGGCTAGAAACACTTTAAATATTTATCATTATTGTTGTTGTTGTTAGACTAGGAAATGATTGCAAATGAAAAAAATTGTACAGTTCTATAGCTATATATATATATGTTAAACGAAAAAGCTAACCATTTACACAGACATTTCAGCCTAGACCATTCCCTAATTGTGAGATTTTTCACCACGAAAGTCAATCTGAATTATATAAAAATACTTTACAAATTAGGCTATTACAAGTATTTTTTATTTCAATTCATAATCTGGATTTAACGAATATATTTTTATTTCAAACGCATCCAACAAAAAGTGGTAATCGAGCAAATCAGCAAGATCTTCTGTTTCATTATTATTCCATCTTTTTTTAACCGCTTCTGTCAACAAATCTTCACATGCAAATCACGTTTGAATGACGCTTGAAATTATGAATTATTGGGTCAAAATTACTTCAATGAAATCGTGCCAACATGTTTTGTATCATAGAACAATTTGGGACTGGTGCCCTACAATGTGAAAAAACAGAAAGTACAATATAAGCTACCAGAATCACCCAGAACCACCCAAAACCACGAAAACGCATGCATGTCCAATGTGTGGCAATCGTTTTCAATCTTTTATAATTTAATAATTTAACAGACCAGCCATTATTGTTCAATGGACCCCGGGTACAAACCTCGTACAGCCGACTTCCCGAAAAAAAAAGTTTCTTTTTTAAGTCTCAATTATAAAATGTATTTTTTTGTACAAAAAAAGTTTCATAATTCCCAACTTCTTACTAAATGTCCTCCTTTTCAATTTCTTAATGTTGGCTTGGAAGGTCTTCTACCTAACATGAGTCTTTTCCTTTAAAGTCTATGGAATACACGTTCGATACGGAGCCAATTATTAACGCACTATTTACACCAGCGTTTTTTCCTAGTTGTTTATATTTTTTTCAAGTGACTGATAGGTTCGTGTTAATTCGGTCTGTTCCTAGGTCATTCTGACTGATTCCAGCTGGTTCTGGGTGATTCTAGGTTTGGAAAACAATGATTGAGCAGATAGCAGGGCCTACAAAAAGCTCTTATCTTTTAAAAAAACCTGAGGCTCTCATAAAAAAGCATGTAAAATGATAGCAAAGTGTGCATAAAAATGTACAGACATGTGAGTTAATGTTTAACATATTCCTGTGAAACCCCTGACTTTTTTCTGATGAAACTTTTTTTTGGCGAGATAAACATAAATTTGATGATGAAACTTTCTGTTGTAAATACGTCGAAATCATTGCGTTTTGCACTACAATTTTTATGTGAATCAAATCGCAGACAATTTTGACCAATTATCGTCTTATTTGCATTGCGCATTGGCAACTTATGGCCCAAACCTTGTGTGGCAATATTTGTTGTTTTAAATAATGGATTTCAGCCATTTACGCCACAGGAAAAAAAATATGGGGATAAAAATGTGGTATTGTTTGACTAAGATTTTAACGTTGTTAAAACAGGATGTGAATAAAAAAGAAACGTTACAAAACAAATTGTTACCACATCCATCTTAAAAAAAAACAATTTTTTTTTTGCGTTTTTTGTGAAAGAATATCTTCATTAAATTATTGCGTATTTTACTATCGTCACCTAAGTAGGCGAAATGTAATATTTCATTTTAACATAATTCTTACTTGCGCGAGCATATCGAGGCACGAGTGACAATTTTGGAATCATGGTTGCATACACTATCCATTCTGAACAAAGTGTTTTTGCGATTTTTTATTAGGAATGTGTGAAAAGCCATTGAATATTGTAATGTCTTAACTAGGTTACATATGGTCTAACTAGGCTACAATGAGTCGCGTAAATAGGTGGTATGCCCTAATTAACCTACCGTCGCCTAATTAAGTGTTTACCCTGACTGTGAAAAGTTAGGGGGTAGCCACAAGCAACATTTTTCACATCTAACACTGGTTTATTGCTGATATTTATCTTATTGAGTGCACAATTCTCATTTAAAATAATGATATTTACCGATTTATGAAGTCTTGTGAAAGGTCATTTCCGAGGACCAATTTCTTTCAGAAAAAAAGTGGCAGCCACAAACCACTGGTTTTATTTGATAAAACAGGCTATCAGCTTTCAGGAAAAACATGTCTTAAAGCATGAATTTGCGTTGGAAGGCAAATATCTTCATTTTCCACCAACTTATAAAATTTTATAATCAAAACATTGCTATTCTTTCTGTCTCCTCCCAACAAAAGTGAAAGTGTTCGGGTAGTCGAATCTAGAGTTTTTGTATAGTCCAAGGCCTGCTCTACTAAAATAAAATTCTTTCAGGGGACGATCTCTACCGCAGAGACTCAAAAAACATTTGTTTTTAAGGGAAATTAGAAGCACGTGCGATGGTGGCCATTATGAATCGCTTGCGGCAGAAAATTTGATAACAAATAATGGCGCATGCGCACACTTTTTTTCCTGCCGTAAATGACCGTGCAGACAGACGGAATACGGCTATTATTATGGCAGTAGATGTATTAACAACATCACGACGTTGGTAAATTGCTTAACGTCGCGTGTCGGATGCAGTTGAGCTGTCGCGAGGGAAGGAATACGACAATGTCGGGTAAAGGTGAGGTTGTGTTGGAGGTTCAAGTATGCGACATATTCACAGACTATATGGATCCTTCCATGAAGTGCTTCCCATTATTAAGCACTTCATGGAAGGATCCATTTAGTCTGTGAATATGTCGTATCCGACATTTTCGTATTCTTCCCAAGACGACAACGGCATCCGACACACGACGTTAAGCAATTTATCAACGCCGTAATGTTGTTAATACATAATACTGCCTAGTATACATACTACTGCCTAGCATAATATCTTTGTAATATACAGTCATACAGTGTAGTACTTAGTAATATCCCGTATTTTACACTGTATTACTTTGTAGTATAATCAGAAATACACTGTAATACCTTGCAGTATTCGGTAATACACTGTAATACTTTGTAGTATTCGGTAATACACTGTATTACCTTGTAGTACACTGTAATACCTTGTAGTATTCGGTAATATGCTGTAATACCTTGTAGTATTCAGTAATACACTGTAATACTCTGTAGTATTCCGTAATACACTGTAATACCTTATAGTATTTAGTAATACACTGTAATACCTTGTAGTACACTGTAATACCTTGTAGTATTCGGTAATATGCTGTAATACTTTGTAGTATTCAGTAATACACTGTAATACCTTGTAGTATTCAGTAATGCACTGTAATACTTTGTAGTATTCAATAATATACTGTAATACCTTGTAGTATTCAGTAATACACTGAAATACCTTGTAGTATTCAGTAATACACTGTAATACTTTGTAGTATTCAGTAATATACTGTAATACCTTGTAGTATTCAGTAATAAACTGTAATACCTTGTAGTATTCAGTAATACAATGTAATACTTTGTAGTATTCCGTAATACACTGTAATACTTTGTATTATTCGGTAGTATACTGTAATACCTTGTAGTATTTAGTAATACACTGTAATACTTTGTAGTATTCAGTAATACACTGTATTACCTTGTAGTACACTGTAATACCTTGTAGTATTCGGTAATATGCTGTAATACCTTGTAGTATTCAGTAATACACTGTAATACTCTGTAGTATTCCGTAATACACTGTAATACCTTATAGTATTTAGTAATACACTGTAATACCTTGTAGTACACTGTAATACCTTGTAGTATTCGGTAATATGCTGTAATACTTTGTAGTATTCAGTAATACACTGTAATACCTTGTAGTATTCAGTAATGCACTGTAATACTTTGTAGTATTCAATAATATACTGTAATACCTTGTAGTATTCAGTAATACACTGAAATACCTTGTAGTATTCAGTAATACACTGTAATGCTTTGTAGTATTCAGTAATATACTGTAATACCTTGTAGTATTCAGTAATAAACTGTAATACCTTGTAGTATTCAGTAATACAATGTAATACTTTGTAGTATTCCGTAATACACTGTAATACTTTGTATTATTCGGTAGTATACTGTAATACCTTGTAGTATTTAGTAATACACTGTAATACTTTGTAGTATTCAGTAATATACTGTAATACTAAGTTAGTCCCAGTATTAACCTGTCCTTTTAAAAATATTCTTATAAATATTTAAAGATTAATTGGATCACCTTTTTCACCATTCTTGTCCCCAGAGCTCTCGAAAGTAGCTCTGAACCTGTCTGGTCACGTGATGAAAAATACCCCACGATATGTGGGGTATTTTTCTTGACTCGATTACCTTGATGAAAATTTTAACATTTTCTACTATTTTTATTTCCAAACAAATTTTTACTGCCACAATTTTTAGTTCTTACATAAAGAACTTTTAATGCAAATGAAATGATTATAAATTTATTCTCAGGAATAAACTTTTGCGAGATTGCTTCAGAATTTCCAACATAAATAGGACTCGAAGTACTTGAAACTTGCAAAAGCTTATGCTCTTAAAGTTGGATGAAATACGGTTAAATAACAACATTTATAAATACACGTTTTTCACTGCGTCTGCGACGAAAAAGAAAACGGAATAGCCTATCATTGAGCGTCAGTAGGAAACACCAATTTATATTTTTATGGGAAAAGAAGTGTTTAGCCAGTGTGACAGTATTTAGTTAGCTATAGCTATATATATACTTTCCAGACGAAGCTGTGAATTTCACCTGGCTTACTAAAAGACAATTCCCTACAACATAAATAAATATTTGCATAGCATGCAGTAGCTTTTAGCTAGCTCACTAGTAGCAAAGTAACGTTTGCTAGCTAGAGACCATTTTCCTTCAGCCTCCTGGCTAGTTATTGGGCCACATGTGTGTGGCACTAAAAGTTAACTATCTAAAGAATAGTCAAATACTAAAAGTGAATGTTGTTAAAAGGGAGGGCCGAAGCGTTGTTTGAATTTTGATGGCCTTAGCAACCCATTCGCACACGAAAAAAATTTGGTTTCACGTTGCCTCCATTTTGTAGATCTTAAACTGCTGATAAAAAAATATGTGCTTTTGGTGAGCGCTTAATCAGATTTTTGGGTTTAAATATTTTGCTGAAGTCAGCAATGGGCCGTCCAAACCAAAAAAAAATTTATTTTAGAAATATGTATACCTGTTACCTTCATCGTATAGATTTGGAAACGCTGATCCTGAAAATGTATAGGATCATGTACTTTTGACAAACGGTTGCAGAGATATTAGTGTTTAAAGGTTTTTTGATGACGTCATCAACCCATTCATTCCAAAACGGATTTGGGGACCCAGGTTTGGGAAACGTACCTAAATTGGTCCTAAGTGGTCCCTAGTTACCCAAACGATGAAAATCATTGACGTTACCACCTCGTTTCCAAGTTATTTGAGCTCAAAGTTTTAATTTTTTTTTGTTTTGTTTTTTTGTTTAATCATGTATAATTTTCTTTTTCATCAACATGTCTACAACAAAAAACACAAAAGTACATAGACGTTATATGTGGAAAGGTAACAAAGAAACATATAAAAGTAGACATTACACGCAACTTGGTAATGATTTAACAGTTGAATTCATTCACAAACCAATCTGCTTTCGAACGGCACAATGTTTACGTCTGTGTCGCGAACTAGCGATGCTTCAGACTTTACTCCTCTCGATCTACGAATACAAAGTAGCTGTCATCTTAGCACATTGAAACTTTATCCAGTTCTCAGCCAATTATTCGCTCCAAAATACGTGAAGATTAGGGGAGTGAATGATCCTTGATCAACAGTATTGAGTCTCGCATTATACGATCTTTTTTTAGCTGACTCATTGGTTTTGTAGCATGCTTTCAGATCACGGTTCAGGTGCATTTTGGCCGTTGGGTTAAAAACTTTCACATCAAAAAAAGCCATTTGCCCTCTGATCTAAAATCCTCTAGCAGCTACGTCTACTCGTGCCTCGTCAGTAGTTATGGTTGATGAAGAAAACTGTTCACCGGCGATTTCCTGTAATACGGGCTCTATTCTCACGTCCTTAAAACATTCCTGAAATAGTTCGGCAATGAAGTCTCGGATTTTGTTGTGTCGTAATGTTATGAGACAACCTTTTAGACAGAATAGGGCGTGTTTAATTGTAAAAGAAACACCAAACACATCTGGATGGTAATCGCTTTAGCAGGATGCAGTATCGTATGAATAAACTGACCTAAAATGATTGTTTATCCAAAACAAATCCATGTTCTCTAATTGGCAAGGCATTCAACCAACTCGAAGCACCAGTTTCCAAAGAAGCCTCGAGCGCTCTGACTTTTAGATGACTAGTCAAAGACTTTTTTATTGATGTTAACGTCATTTCACAAGTCTTCCTCTTTATGTTTTAATTTCATTTTTTCGCTCCTTCCTCTATTAATTCGTCATAAATATCGTCTTGATCTTTCACTTTTTCAACCATTTTTCTTGTCAGGAGCCTAGAATTGCTGTACTCAGTGTCGCAACGTTTCGACGGATCAAATATTGCTAATCCTCCATATTTAACTGGAAGAGAGAGTAATAAGCTCTCCCAGTCATTGCAAACATATCCATTCCATATCGTGGTGATTTTTTTCCTAATTGTGTCTTCTAGCGGCTTGAGCATGTCACTTATGTTTGGAATATATCTCACTACATACATGAACTTATGTTGCAATCCATGTACAAAGGTAGCGTAAGCAGCATGCGGATAAGCTTCTCCAATTTTCGACAACGTTTCCACTTCTAAAATCCAGTTTTTCACTCTCTCTTCCACATATTTACGTTTGAAAGCTTCACTACCAACAGAAAATGGAAACTACTACAAAAAAAGCTTCACTACCAACTAAAGTTTTAAGTGCACTTTAATGGCTTCTTTATGTTAATATAGGATATTCATGTTAAAGTAGTATTATTGACGTCGCGCCGTAACGTCAGAAAATTTAGGTTTTCAGACAACTTTTTCGACGACATCAAAGGAAAATGAACACATCCACTTTGCCTGTTACAGGCACACACACACACACACGTATTATTATAGCTAGCCCTTGATATCTGCTCTAAATTCAGTCAAGACATAATCAAAGGGAGCATATTTCGATCCTTCGTCTCTCCCACCGCCATCTTTGTTTACATTTTTAAATGCTAAATACAATCTTTCACGGAAAAACATAAAATTCCTATAATAGGCCAATCAGAATCCATCACGTGACCAGACAGGGCCAGGGCTACTTTTGAGGTTTATCTCAAAGAGCTCTGGGGACGAGAATGCTTTTTCGCTAATATACAAATTTCAACTGTAATAATTATAATATTTCGGCTACCTAGCTATAGGGACCAAAAGGGATTTTTGTTTGATTTTGAATTAACCTAGGTAACATACATCCAATAGTTGTGATTCAGCTGGGTCCAAGTAACAGATTTATACAAACCTTCTTCAAACACCCTTTACTCGGTTCCCCAATTACCTCGTCAACAAACACCCATTAGGTTCTCTATTAAAAAATCTTTATGCGTGCAGTTCTTAACAAACGTACTCTAACCTATACTTTACATGAATACTTTAACATAAATACTTTTTTCTCCTAATTAAGATTCCAAAATTCAAGAAATTGGTAGGTAGTTAGCGAGTGCCTTGTTGGCCCTTCCTTGTTTTGTTTTGTTTTTCTAGGGTTTAAATTCACGATTTATTATTTATTTCTGAGTGTGTAATGTCTATAATGCCTCCAGAATTGGCGTAAAAATGGTTGTAAAAGGAGGCCACATCCGTCTTTTTTTTAAATATGCTACTAGCTACTAAAGTTAATTTTGTTTTAGGCGGCGATAGCGGAAAAATAAGGGAGTAATTTACCGCTCCTTTTTCTTAAAAAATTATGAGAATGTGATAATTTTGAAAGAAAATATATCGACTAAAATACTTCAGTTGTGTAAGGTTCCTACTATATCTCGCAGTCGTAGAGAAAACCATGAAGTTGTAATAATAGTCCGTGTTAACTGGGATATTTGAAATTATTACCCGGGTAAAAGGGCGGCATCAATATTTCCAATAATCGCGCAATGTGATTGGTTAGAACTTACGTCATAGCGGGCAATATTCCATGGTATTGTCCGCTACCATAGCAACCATGTGTAAAGTTGAAATATGGTAGCATTAAATGTAAATAAACACGAAAAAAGGTAAACAAAAAAGCGAAACAGAAGTAAAACTTACTTTTATCTTTTAAAGAATTCTATGTTGTAGCTACACAATGAAACCTGTAATGTTTACACGATATTCGATTTTAAAAAAATATATTTTTAGTTCAAATGTGCGTTCCATATGGAAATAGTTTCTATAAAGACATGATTTCGGGCAATACCTTCGAATATTGACCTCTGTCGCGTATTGCCTTCGCAAGCTTGGGCAATACTTTGACGTCGGTCAATATTCTCCGGCATTGCCCGCATAAACAGTTATTATAGGGTTAATGACGTTGTTATATGGATTATTAAAACTTTAAACACGGTTGCTATTGCCCGCTATGACATAAGTTGTAACCAATGACATGCCGCCCTTTTACCTGGGTAATAAAGCTATATATGGAACTTTTCTGTCATTTGTAGTTATATTTGGATGTCCAGTGTGATATTTAAGATGATTTAAGTTTGTTGTTTTTGTCCTCAGTGATCATACACTTTCCCCCGCCATTAGCTTGACTTTCGTGTAAGTAAATAGTCGAAAACCAACAACCGTTGCAAAGAGGCTACTTTAAACACTCGACGACAGCATGTTGAATAAACAGTGGTACTCTGTAATTTGACAAATTATTAGTATTATCCCTATTGTTTTTGTTTGATTTTTTATATTTTCAAATATCTATACGCCAATAAGATGAACACTACTGTGTTACCCAAATTAGACCAAAGCTAAGTTGTTTATTTTTGAGCTTCTAAGATTATCTTTAATTTTGTAAACTTTGGGACGACAATATTTCTAATTGGAAATTTTTAACATCGATCTGCGTGTGGCGTGGTGGAATGCAGAGGCAAGGGGGATTGCGGGATTCCTACAATTTCGTATCCTGATACTATAATATGCACTAATCATTGCTCCCCATTTTAGGATATATATAACTTGCCTCGGAGGTCCTGCAGTGCTTAATACTGGCTCTAATATTCTTTGACGGTGTTCTTGTAAGTCGAACTATCGAAGTTTTTTCGTGCATTCTTATCACCCTAATTTTTTAAAAAATGTTGCAGATAAAACATTTTAAATGAAATAAAAAAATACCAATACACCAATTTATAACAAAACAATTACATTTCCCGTGGTAAAAACCGGCGTATAAAAAAAAATTTCGACGAAATAGAATCTCTTTAGAAAATTTTTAGGCGATGTTTTATAGAACTGGAGTGTTGCACTAACTAATCGTTCATAATCTACACTTTGCGTTAAAAATGCATGAAGTATAAACTAGTATATAAATAACTAGCTGTATTATACTTACGTTTAGAAAGCGGTATACTATTTGACAGCCTGAGCGCTAATGAGAGGGTGGAAGGGAAGCGGAAAAGAAAATGAGATAAAAGACGTGCTAAATTACCTTCTTTTTCTTACTGCGTAATATTAAAATAGCAAGTGGTAACAAACTATGAAATGTCGTGCATCTTTGTTTTGTTTAATAACTTTTTGTGTCTAATAGCATGATTCGGACAAATACGCTTTTAAACGTTTTAATAAATGTAGTTTACATCTTATGTAATTTTGGAGATATCGTAGATATATATTACGCTAATTATGCTGAACTTTATTAAGTACACAATTTGTCAAGGCTGTTATTGGTCGAAAAGTACTTGGCAGAAATATTTCACAGTCACAAAGGTTCTGGACTGATATGTAGCTCTGCTAAAATTGTTTAAAAGCACAATGTATATATGTTAGAAATCAGATTATATTTGTATCAGTTATTTTTCTGTTTATGTCTTTCTCTATGAAGTATTAACTAAAGTTCAAGAGACTCGAGAAAGTGATTTGATATAATGAATGCTAGAGTTATCAACTGTATTGTTAACAGGCTCCAGAATAATCTGAGGCGTTTTGTACGTTAAATGATTTGGGACTGGGTCAATTTTAGCAAATAATGGGAATATAAAAATATCTTTTTCTCTCCGTACTTTCAGAAATGTTGACAACATGTATTAACTGGTCCTACCTACACCATATTTTATAACCAGAAACGTCGCCCAAGATTGTAGGCTTGGCATAGTCATGACTTTTGATTGAGCGTTATTCAAGTCAGTTCAGCTAGTTTTAATATCAATTCTCTAGTTAACTGACGTCAAAGATTAAATCTTTTTAAAACAAAATTAAGCCTGCAAAGGAATAGCGGCCGAGTGGCTTATTTCAATGCCAAGAAAGCAGAAAGGTTTAAAGCCAGTCAACTTTCAGGAGCAAAAAATTTTAAAAAACAAAAAAATAATTAGCAGATATTTAATCAAATTTCAGTATTTTTATTGCTCCTTTCCGATTTGTTTGATTTTAAGTGGAAATCCACCTTAACGGAATTTGTTTTTATATTCTTATGTGGTTAAGTTTTTCCGTGACTGGTTAATGTGCACGAAATATACTACGGAAAAACGAGTGTAATTTGCGCCTATTTTCCAATGCCATACTCCAAAAAGGTTACACTTTATAATTTTCTGAATATCGAGCAAAATGACAATTTGTAGAGAAATTCATTCCAAAATTTTTTACTCAAATAAAACATTATTTTTATAAAACAGACAAACGTTCGCGGTAATGGGAAACAAAGGTCAAAATTTTTTTTATTTTCTTCACTTAAAATTAAGTATGATGTGACATGACAGACATGTTTTTATTATTTATTTTTACTCTAATGTTGACTAGAAGCAATTTAAAATTTCGATGGTTATGATGTCATAGTTGCGTTAGGCTATACTCATAGTTAGTATGTAGGTCAGATTAAACAAAATTCAGTAAACCGAACAAATTATTGGAAACTTTGATATGTTACCCTGAGGCATATTTATACATAATAAATTGATAACATACATGTGACAGTAGAAACCTCTGTTCTCCTATAAAGAGCCTTTGAGACTCCTATACTGAGATTCTTTAGTTCACAAAGAAACACATTAAAACAAACCTACGTTTATCAAGATCTACGTTTAGATTCAGGATCTTTTTAAGACCATTCGCGTTTTTCTTCTCCCTTTTTATTAACTTATTTTTAGGGGATTGCCGTAACATAGCCCTGTAATCCATCATCAACCCCGCGCACACGATCCCCGAAATGTAAAGGAATGTCAAGAACCGTAATGATTAAATATTTGGATTGAAACATTTAACAACTTATGAAATATTTATAGCCATTATTTTGCTAAGGGCTGGCTTTCTTTTAGGGCTCATTTTGAGAGCGCGCTACAATGAAATTGAATACCCTTAGTAAATAATTAACGTATAGCGTCAGAAAAATTTTACACAAAAAGAAAAAGCTCTTCAAAATTTGTTATTGTTAACCTAACATATCCAACTTCAAGAAATAACCAGGAAGGAGATCTGGAAATAAAAAAAAAAGTTGTCTTTTCTAAAAATACTAAATTAGAGTTTTTAACTCTAAATTTAAGTTTTTAATTCTAATACTTTTTTTAATTGCGATAGCGCGATGGTTTGGTTTCGGCTCAGCTCTACGGCATTCAAAAGTCACATTAACACAGTTATTTTAAGATAACAAGTGCTATCTTAAGATAACTCTATCAGTGTAATTTTGGAATGCGTGGATATTCACATTAATGTCCTGATTGTAAGATAACTAGAGTTATTTTAAGATAACATATTAATGTGATAATTATATCTTTATATTTTTAAAGTTCGTTACGTTAATGTCCCTGAAGAAAGTAGTTTTTTTTTTCTAATAAAAGTTTCTGAAAACAATGAAAGTTCAGTCTTTCTTCGCGCATATGTGTATATGAACGTTGCTTAGGGTGCCGGTACGTAAAGTAGCTCGCAAAACAACGTCTACATGAATTTCCGACCGTATTGACATTTATTTTGATACGTCATTTGTATTGTCCTTGTGGTGTCGCGTATGTGCTCTGCTGTAGACATCGCTCTGCGGTGGAGAACAAGATGCATTTTGTTAGTTTTGTGTTGTGATGTAATGTCCCGTGTTAATTATGTACAGTAGACTCCCGGTTATTCGAACCTGCACTTATTCGAATAATTCGGTTATTCGAAGTGAGATGGCGTTCCCCTTGGATCTGCTTACCCAACTCAGGCAAAAACACTCTCGGTTATTCGAACTTCAGTTATTCGAATAATTCGGTTATTCGAAGTGATTTTTATTCCCCTTGGGGCCAATTATAGGCTAAGTCACCCTCAGTTATTCGAATTTTTCTTATTGGGAGATCGTCGAGTGAGAACATTGATTTTCTGCGATTAAAACACTTTTTTTCTTCAAAAAATCAGGTTTCAATATTCATGGCTATTTACACTCTTCAAGCAATTTCTTCAAAAGTTCAATATTCTCCTTCGGTCCAGAGATATGAAGCAAACAGGGGATCCTCAATCCCTTATCATCTCCAAAGTTAGTTCTTTTCCCTGTCACTTTTACTTTGCAAGTACACAACATCTCTGACTTCAGAAAGTAAAATATCGTTTTGGCAAATTTTCCTGTTTTTCCCTTAGGCAAATGACCAACAATATCTCCTTTTTTGCAGACCGCCACTGCATATTTGTCTATGTCGTTTGTTGGTTTCATTTTAGCTTCTAGGACTTCACCAATAACAGCGTTCCATTTCTTTTGATACTCATGATATCCCATAACGGTTGAGTTACTCTCATAATACTTGATAAGAATGATTTCTATCGACTGTGTTTCGTTGATTATCATTGAAACAAGATCCATTGTAATTTTCACTTCTTCGTCCTAATTGTGGTGTGACTGCTTTGTTGTTGTGTTGTTTCGTTTCGTTTTATAACATTCGAACGTTTTAAAAGGATCTGTAAAAGGATTTAAAAGGAACTGTGCCGATTAGTGGTCAAATCATTCGAGAAAAAGCATTGGATTTTGCAAAGCAATTCAACGAACCTGATTTTAAAGCTTCAGAAGGCTGGCTAGACAGATGGAAGTACAGACAAAACATCATTTACAGAATTATTTCTGGAGAGGAAAAGTCTTGTACACCAGGGATGACAGCAAGCTGGGAAGAAACACACCTGCCAACCATTTTGTCACGCTATGATTTACAAGACATTTTCAATGCTGATGAATTCGGCTTGTTCTACCAGATGCTTCCAACAAATACCTATCATGCCAAAGGTGAAAGATGTGCTGGTGGAAAGTTCAGCAAAGTTCGTTTAACAGGACTTGCAGCAGGAAATGCCCTAGGTGAAAAGTTGCCCATGTTCGTTATCGGAAAATCGGTTACACCGCGCTGTTTCAAAGGAGTCTTCCCTGTCAGTACAAAGCTCAAAAGAAGGCCTGGATGGATTCTGAAATCTTTACCGATTATGTGAAAAAACTCGATGTTAAATTTGAAACTGCGGGTCGAAAGATTGTCTTGATAATTGACAATTGCCCAGCTCATCCAGAAGTCACTGGTCTTAAAGCAGTAGAATTAGTTTTTCTACTACCAAATACAACGTCTAAGACCCAGCCCATGGATCAAGGTGTAATCCGAGCATTGAAGGCATATTACCGGTCAAATCTTGTGAAACGTCAAATAAAGTTCATTGACGGCGGTAAAGAGGTCCCTAAAATTAACATTCTTGAAGGGATGCAAATCTTGGTCAAATCATGGGACGCTGTTTCAAAAGACACCGTTAAAAACTGCTTTAAGAAGGCAGGCATCTCAAAAGAAGTACAGATCACGAGTCTCAATGATGCTGATGACCCATTTAAATCTCTTTCTGACAGCATAAGCGAGTTGAAAAAAAGAGAAGTTGACGGCGACATCTTTAACGCAGATGATTTTGTGGATATTGATTTTGAGGTTAATGAGGACAAAGATCAAAACGCGCCAAATCTCGAAGATGACGATGATGATGAAATTGAGGCACATGACATCCCCCCGAAGAAGCCAAAGCAGTCAGAGTTGGAAGAGGCCTTAGAATTGTTGGAAAGATGGTCTTTGTTTGACGAGAATGGTCTTGAAATCAGAAAGCAGTTAAACATGATAACACGTACATGTCAAAAACACTACATCGATAGTAAAAAACAATGTAGCATTAAAGATTTTTTTAAGAGTTGAACTCCTTGTATTTACTAGATACATTTTCTTTATAACTTTCATATTTTAAAACCTGTTAACAATTTGTTCAAATTTATTCTTTCTTCAAAAAGTAAAAATTCTTTGTGTTTACACGCTCAACTGAACCACAATGCCTCAATTACTTAAGAAAAGTCCATCCCATTAAGGTTAAGTTGAAAATCTGGCGGGAAAACGAATTTTTCAGTTATTCGAACTCGCGGTTATTCGAAGTAAATTCTTATCCCCCTTGAGGCTTCGAATAACCGGGAGTCTACTGTAAAGAGAATAATTGTAATTTTGGTACTATTTTTAGTTAAATTTTCTGCACATCTTGCACATCTTTTTTCTGCGCATTCAGTCTTCAACATGTAATGACAGAGTCGAACATACATTTATGTAATAAATTCGCTGTTGAGTGAAATTTTTCTTTCATACATCACAGGAGTCCTGTATCTCAGCATCTGTTTTAGTTGTTTTCTCTCGCTTGGCTTACGCCACTATATTTCTAGTAAGTGTTTATTTCTTATTATATTTTATGTCATCTTACATGTGTAATTTGTTGCTTAAATTTCGTCTTGTAATTTTGTTGTTTAGCGAGTAAAAATAGTTAACTCAGTTGAAATCGTGTAAGCACCTACACTAGTCCATAAGGCCCGTAGAAAAATCTACTTAGTGAATACACAAAAAATTTTTTTTTGGAATTTGTTTCCCCGTCGCCTTTATTGAGTAGAGCTTAAAACGCTGCTGAAAGTGAATGTATACAGTATTCTCTTCAATTAGCGGACACTTTGTCCATGCACTGGCCGTTTTCTGGTCAAAGTCTTACAAAAAACTTTCTAGTTAGCGGACACTTAATTAACGGACACTGATGGGCGGACAAATTTTTTTGCACGAAATGGCAACTATAGGCTTTTTTTCTCTCCAATTAGCGTACAGTCCAAAAATTAGGGATCAGCATTTAATTTTAAATATCTATTTTAAACACTTTGAAACTTTACAGGAAAAGTCTGCTTTTACAGTCTCAATTTTCTTCGCAAACCAGTCAATCAATTTTTGTTGTCCATAAAACTTATACACAACTGGTATTTCCAGACCATATCCACTTCCACGATTAACTCTCTTTCCACAAACCTAAGCTGTAATCGAACTGTTCAGGACTTTCAAGAACATGAAACATATTTTTTATTTGTTTTGTGGCATGTGTCTAACAATGCTTTCGTTTTGTAAAGAATCAGTTCTTATTATTGCTATTGCATTTCCGTCCACCTCGTTAGATGGCTCATGCCTGAATTGTAACAGCTCCCTGTACTAGTACTCATTCCAATCCTTTTCGATGAGTATGGGTATGTTGCAATGTCTATGTTAAACGACAGTTTGAGCGTTAAAATGTAGTTAAACTCTGCCATTCATCTCATTGAGTGATTAGTGCAGATATACGTTATACTAAAACTTTGTTGAGTTGTTATAGAAAGAAGTTTTCTGCAAGTGCGATTCAAATAAAATTGAGTTTTTTATAAGACATTGAATGCCAGTTGGATCACTTAAACCATGTCACACATCATGGCGGAGCGCTTTATTCAGATGTACTGTACCCCCTACCTGAATATATATTTTAAAATCTCGCAAGTAGCGGTGAAAAAAGCACGAAATAACTACATCATATTAAAACCTTTTCCAGCAGGATTAGCCACCTAACATTTTCTATTTTGCAAAAAGTTGTCACGATGGCTCAAGACACATAAAAACTAGTCCGTTAACTATAAACCCAACATACATTTTAAAAAACAGGAAACATTTTTTTGTTTTTTTTTAAGAAAAAATACAGAATTTATGTCAAAATTTCTTTGTGTATCAAAGCTACATTGGCCAAACATGCGTTTCCTACTGATCACAGTGTTTATATTCCGTGAATTATGTTTAGCATGGGTAAAATTCATGGTATTGTTGTTTAAAAAAAATTGTCAAATTAAGTCCACTTAAGATATTTGAATTAAGTCTGTCTACAAAAAACAATTATTCACATTAATTAGTCAGCTCAAAATATATCTGCAAACTAATTACAGACGATGTGACATCCACAAAAAAATAGTCCACATGGAATTTAATTCATGTGAAACATAATTCAGTGGTTCTATATTGTTATCCATTAACATCTTAGCTTTAACTGATTAACTGTACAGAGTCAAGCATGGTATTCCAATATTCCCGCATATACTTGATGAAAATCATACTATATATCACAAAACTTTGTTAAAATTTAATTGGAATGGAGTTCTCTAATAGTCTGGATGTAATACAATTTTCTCAATGAATGTGTAGTCTACGAAGTCTGTTTATTTCTATTTGTCTTGGCATTTATTTTTTTGCTTTGCTAAATTGTATTTTTGGTAATATAGAACGGACAGCCAATTACTGATATGAAAAATCGTAAGAATAATATCAAACAAAGATCCATACAATGTGAATGTAAGCCCTTGCTTTTTTATTGCTTTTGCTTTCTCAAATAGAAATATACGAACACATCTTTTTAGAATACTATTAGACCTCTATGTCTGCAAATTCCGGAGAATTGCTTTAATATTTTATTGTTTTGTATTTTGTTTTTTAATGAAGAAACTGATTATATTACAACGAACGAGTGAATGATCAGTTAAAAACAGTCTAAGAAATGTATGGATGCTGAGTCGTTTACGACACATGTAAAAAAGTGCGCCAAATATAATTTTTTTTTTAAAAAAATCTGGCGAATTTATGGATACTGTGTCGTTGATAGCAAGCACAAACTGTGTATTTGCTTTCCCCTCTTGAAAATTTTAGCGAATGTGTGCATGAGAGTTCTGTAACCATGGAACAAATATACGTCTTCTGTGTCTTTAACAGAACACTGTGTGGTGAAAATCAATATAAGAATTGCGTCAATGCTGTGGCGGTTTCACGGGCTGTTAGTAAAAGTATGGATGCTGTTTCTAACAAAATATTATAATCAATGCAAAATGTTATGCCGTTTTGCATATAGTCTAACAAATGTATAGGCTCGGGAACTGCAATCTTTCTAAAAAGAGTATGAATGCCATATCAAGCAAAAAAGGTGTACTAAGCTATGTTGTGGGAATCATTGCAGCAAATATAAGGTCGTGTTCCTATAAGTTTTTAAAAAGATGATGGATTTAGTGCAGCTCTGTCGGTAGAGCGTTTGAATCATCTCCTCTACTTGAGATTATAAGTTCAATATCCCCCCATTGTCCAGTTAGTTTGACATTTCATAAAAATTTTTGTAGCAATGGGAGCTAAACACTGGAAACCCTGAAAATCATTGACCACAAACCACATTAAATATAAATCACCATCAGCGGTTTGAGGCAGAATTGCAAGAGAATTCACATACCGGATGGTTCTTTTGTTATGAAAGTTTTTTTGCAGTAACTTTAATGACTAGGGTGTCTTTTTATGCCACTACCTTTACACATGATAGAGCTTAAAAGTACTGCCAAACTCTTTTTCCATGTATTGGAATAAAATTTTAGTGTTGATCATGTTGTTGTTATTTGTTTCTGTACAATGCATATTATGACTGCTAGGTGATATATTTCTCTGTTTGCTATTACTTTTCTTAAAATTCATAGTTTCCAAATTACTTGTATTCATTTCCAAAGTTTTTTCGTGTAACATTTCTTTGATCTAATACCAAGATTCTTACAGATTAATTGTTTTTTAGTGAAGAAACTGATTATTGAAATCCACTAGCTGTTACTGTTTTGCCAATTTATATGACCAAAAATTGCAGCAAGCTCAATTGACATCAAGTTAAACAATGGCAAATGCCTTAGCACAAGCAGATCGATATTAACAAATATGTTCTTGCTTAATTAGTCTCTTATAATAATACGGAGCTTCTGTCTGTGACTTTTGCAAAGTGGATTAAATTATAAAACATCGCCTATAAATTTGTTCTGTAAATTAGCAAACTTTGACGTTAGAGCAATATTGACGTCAAAGAAAAGTATATTAAGATTAGTGAAGCCAGTGCATTGCACTTTTAAATTTAAGGCTAAATAACTTGGAAACGGGTGGAAATAACTGACGTCATCTCCTGCGTGGGTAACTAGGGACTACCTGGGACCAATTTGGGTAAGTTTCCTAAACCTGGGTCCCCAAATCCCTTTCGGAAAGGACGAGTTGATGACGTCATCAAAAAGGTTTCAAACCTTAATATCTCTGCAACCGTTTGTCAAAAGTACATGATCTTATACATTTTCTTGATCAGCGTTCCGAGATCTATACGATGAAGGTAACAGGTATACAAATATCTAAAAAGAAATTTCCGGTTTTGACGGGCAAATGCTAACGTCAGCAAAATTTTTAAACCCTTATATCTCATTAACCGCCCATCAAAAGCACATGATCATATACATTTTCTTGATCAGAGCTTCAAGCTCTTCACAATAGAGGCAACGTGAAAACAAAGTTCTACTTTTTTTGTGGATGGGTTGGTGACGTCATCAAGATCCAAATGACGCTTCTTTTTCATTTTTACCCTGCCTCAGTGGATTTTTCCACGGGCTTTATCGACTAGTCTTTATTTTATTTTAACGGATATTTCGTCTTGTTACTACAAGACAATTATCAACGTAAATTGTTACAATTATCTCAAAAGTTTTTTAATTATAATTTTCAACAACTACGCAATACACAGAGGACGTATAAAACAATACTTAACAAAACATATAACACATAACGGCAAACCCAAAGGCATATAATCTGTATACCGTTGGTAAGGGTAACGTCCACAGCACAAATGCACTCCTCCCCTTGTTGACTATAAATAATATTTATCTTAAAACAATTTTAATGGAACATTTAATCCCTGTACATTAAGCGTGGGATTGTTATCACAAATATACATGGCCTCAGCTATTTTTTTCTCTTTAAAGCGGTGAACATTATCTATCAAAATACTGAAGTTCTTTTATTCAGCAAGTTGGTAATTCTCAATGACTGAATGTTTTAGGATGTGAGAGTTCTTATCGCGTTTTTGGTAGTCTATCTTTCATTAAGCCTCCTCGCTGTTTCACCAATGTATGTAGCATCGCACGATTCCACCGGACAAGTATACATGTACACAACACCATGTTGTGTTCATCCTTGGTTCTATTTCACAGAAAATACCAAACATAACTTTTGACATTGATCAGCAATGCGTGACTTGACATTGGCTGATAGAAACTGTTTAAAAGTGTTAGACGCTTTACTAAGCAGTTACCATTAATTTCTAAATCGCTTTTCTTAAATGAAATTAACCTTATTTTTTTCCCATAGCCAGACTTGACAGAATAAAAACCATGAAAGGTGTTATTGGAGATTCATTGGTGTCTTCATCAGAAACAGTGTCGGCATTTTGAATGTTGAAATTTCGCCGTGTGTTATTAATTACATTAGATACAACTGCTTCGGGATAAGTTTTTTATAAACACATTTTTTAATTGATTTAGTTCGTATTTCAGATCTTGTGATGAAGAGCATATATTAAACGCTCTCAACACCAACGATTTAACTGTTTCAACTTTCCATGGGCGTAATACAGATGAATTCTAGTGCATTTATATGTCAGTGTTCGTGTCTTTTCGATAAATAGATGTGTTTTTACATCAAGAAAGGCTATGTAGTTATCGTTTTTAACTTCATATGTGCACTGGATATTCGAATGGTAACTATTAAGTGTGACCAGCACATTTTTTATCTGGTTTTCATTAACAAAACATATAGTGTCATCTACATATTTCTTCCAAAATTTTACTGAATTTTCTAATTTTGGGACTATTTCATTCTCCAACTCAACCATGAAGATATGCTAGGACTGATCCTAGAGGCGAGCCCATTGCTACACCATCAACCTGAATATAAGTTGGTTGTTAAAACTGAAATGTACATGTTTTGTACATGAGATTAATAGATGTTTCATTTCCTCTCGCTTAATTTTTGTTTCTATAACTTTTTCAGCATATATCTTTTGCAATATTATGTCTATCTTTTGTTCCAACGGAACGTTGGTGAATAAACTAGTGACGTCAAAAGGTACTTGTTCGTAATTATGAGGTATCTTTTCTCCTTTCAATGATAATATAAAATCTAAAGAGCTTTCAGTAGCATATGTTGACTTTTTCAGTGGTGTTAAAGATTTCGCGAGGTAGTTTGATGTGTTATAAGTAGCAGATCCGATATTCGATATGATGGGTCCTAATGGTAAATCGTCAGCTACTGTAGAATTAGGTGCTATCTTGTGAACCTTGGCGGTACCACAAAACTGAGCAGGGTTGGAACCTTGTGGATACAACTTTTTGTATTCGTTTTCTGTGCTCTCTGAACTTGATTAATTTGTTTTCTTATTAACATTTGGTGTTATATACATAGTGGTTGTATTATAAGATGGAACGTAAATATCTACGCAAATGTTTATCGTCGTCTTGTGGTTAATCCCCTTCTAAACTGCCTTTATCCCAAAAGAGCCAAAGCTCTTTTGTTAAAATTATTCTTCTATTTGATTTTCAATATTAATTGTTAATCCACCGCATTTGATATGGTACTTTGATATCAGATTTTTATTTCCTTAAAGGGCGGAAGAAATTTACATCTGTAAGGCTTAGAAAGGCTTAAAAATTTAGGAAAGAATTGGCAAGTCAGGAGCAATCCATACACATAAAGTTGGCTAATATTTGCGAAATTGCTTTAACAAAATATTCAGGTGAGAATTCCCGATTTTAAAAGCAATCCATACATAACACATTCGGTTATTTTGGTAAATCGAGCCTCTGATAAGTAAGAGATACAGTTATTTCCGCAAATTAGACCTTTGATAAACATTCAGGAAAGAGCTCCTGTTTCTAGAAGCAATCCATACATCACAGATTCGGTTATTTCGGTAAATTGAGCCATTGGTAAACATTCAGGAAAAGGATCCTGTTTCTAAAAGGAATCCGTACATAATAGATTTGATTGTTTCGGTGAGCTAGGTCGTTGATAAAAATTTAGGAAAATGGTCCTCTTTCTATAAGCAATCCATACAGCAGGTTCCGTTGCTTTGGGCCTTTCATAACACCGAAGTCGGCACTTGTCTATGGCATTATCAGTTAAGCGCTGCAGATTTCTCTCGTTTCGCTTAATTTTGGCTGGAAATGAATTGTGTCTAAGGTATTATCACATATACGAACTCTACTTGTCTTGATTCGATGAATTAAGGCCTGAATACATTTGTATATAGCGATTATCTCTCGGTTGAACGAAACCTTTTTTGTTTCACAACATTAAAACTTGTTAACATGTACTGGAATGAAGTTTAGGCAAACATTTATCACGTCGTCTTCGTTAAGGATTAATCTGTTATGCTTTCGAATATAGAAGAATCCGTTTTTTTTGTGAAACAATTGTTAATATATATTGAACGATTGTAGTTTGTAGTTGTAGAATCTTGATGAAATGTGTTTGTGTATTTCATAGACTGAAGTTATGAATTATACTTTCAGGTTTATTGAATGGTTTTATGATGGTTCTCATAATGTATATGAATGTACTGACAGTAACTCAAATTTTCTTTGTAGTTTCTTCAAATAATTATTTTTTTCAAAAAATATGCTCATGCACTACGAAAGGCAAAACCATTAGCATCCGTGGCATCACAGAATGTTTCACAAGAAGATTACTACTTCTTTATATATTACTTTTTGTTAATATAGAAAGTTTTTTATGTGATTACTTCAAAACAAATATGATCAAGCTTGTGGCCATCCTTTTTAATATATTACATAGCATGCCCGGAATGATATTTTGAAACATTGACTTTCCGTTTGATAGCCCATTGTGATTGATTTCAATTTTTTTCCACAAATGAATATACATAATACAGTGTGACGTATGAGGTGAGCTAGTTTTACGTATACTATATGTCTTGTATTATTATAAGAAGCAAATAAGTACTTCTTAAAAAATATATATTCTACAAATAGTTGAAATAGTATACAGCTAATAGTTTTTCTCTTCTTGATTGAAGTAGAATGAAATGAACGCGGGCTAAAAGACTTTGGAACAAACCCAATTTCTTTATTCCCTATATAGTTCAGAAATATACTTTAATGACTTGACACAAGTTGATAATATAAATTGATTACAAACAATAGAACATGCTGCGTGAAGTGAGTGAGAAGGAGAAGGAGAAAACGAAAGAGGAAAAAGCCCGTTTAAACAAAATTTCGGATGCGATACGAAATCTTAAAAAAATATGTAATCCCGGAAAAGAGCTATGGTGGTTCAAATAATAAATACAGACGATAAAAGCTACATTATTCTGGGTCACTGTCTGAGCCGAGCAAGGCAAAATCGCTTTCACTGTCACTCGCTCAAATCATCTTCATTGTCTATAGTAGATATGTTTTGATCAATGGCAATAAAACCCTGACAATAAATTCCTGACACCCTCCCAACAGTTCCCTTTCCGCGAACTCTATGCTTATCTTCAGGATTAACCTTTTCGCCATTGGTAAGCACTGAAATATAAAAAAAATGTCATAGCGAAGCATTTGAGAAACCATATCTAATCCTAAGTTTTAAAAGTGCAACAGCTGTTGTCAAGATATCCCAATCAGAAGCACACAATAAAGAAGAATCCTGTACATTTGACAAAACCAAAATAATAAATATAAACTAGCACAAAAAGAAGTATTCACCATACCTCATTTGCATAAAAGTCGGAGCTATTGACCATTTTTCAATTATTCCATAATATAAAGAAATGTCTAGCTACTTGCTAGACATTTCTTTTTTGAGTATGCCGACTTCTTCTTCACATCTTTTCAACAGCTCTAATTCAATCAGAACAGCTCTTTTAAATTTCATCGACAATCCTTTAAAAAATACGATGTAGTATATATTGAGAGATATTTTTGTGTAACAACATTTTTGGTGTTGCCACTATTTTTTAAGCCCTACAGTACCTCTATCCGAATGTTTTCACAATGAGTGTAAAATCGTGATATACGAAGTGTCAAGAAATGAAACAACAATTCTACTTACCATCAATTCCGGTATTTTCCATCCATGGGATGACACTTCATGAAGTCTACCCATAGTTGAGAACTGTTTTGTGATGGCGGCATTGTAGCCAATAAATCCAATGCTAATTGACGTGTTCCTTCAAATCTGAAAAATTAGAAAATAAAGTATGATGACACAACATGTATCAATAAAAACGTATTGGAGTTTGTTTCACTATGCAAAATTCAAAACAACAAACACAATGTTTTTGAATATCAAGCCAAAAAAATCTGCAAATGAATTGACGTATTTTTTGAGATAAAAATATAGTATGTTACCTAATTCTAATAACCATATCCTAATACTGTATATATTTAGAAAAAAAAAACACATTGAGCAAAATATTTCAGCATCAAGCATTCGTTGTAAAATTTAAAAACTTTGAAAATTGTAAAATTTAAACCCTCTACTTCTATTTTATACATAAACAGTATTGGCTCGCAAGTTTTACTACCATACAATATCATTTTCAACATTTATAATTTTTATCAGAGTCTCCACAGATTTACATAATATGTAATTTATTTCTCCTTTTATTATCTGCCTTCTTTGTTTCTTGTTTGTCCTTATTTTCATTGCTTCTGCCCATGAAATAAGGTGTCGTTGTCCTTTTCGCTAGCTGTTGTTTTTTTTTTAATTTTTCACGGAGCAACATTCCCATTTTGCTAGTAGGATAATTCTTCGTTGAGATCCACTCTAGAGAGATATATTCAGATGATAGAATATATCTTACCTACTTTAATCATAGAAACTTTGCAAGATTGAATTAAATTGAAGAAGAATTAAGTGAAATTAAGTTTCATGAGATAAATTTTCGCCATGGCACCATTGTGTGATTGTCTCATGAAAAGTACATACACATTTTCAATGTGTTTATTGAAATTTCAACACGTTCTTGTTTCAATTATTCCTTTTGAAATTTACTATATTGGTCAGGAAGGAACCATTTTTAGCTCGAAATATAATTTTTCTGCACTTCACTCACAAGCTACTAAGATATACAACCACCTTCAATTTACATTCGCTCAGCGTTCATTTTTTTAAATCATGGAACAATATTCAGCAACCTTTCCCAACAAACTATCTGATTCTGATTACTTAAGTCTCAAATGATCTCCCATTATAGAAAACTTCATAGGCTGTTATTAAACAATTGATATTTTATACTCTTAGCCTTCTACTTTGTGTTTAGTACTCTAGTTATCCTTTTTAAGCAATTTAGTTTTGTGCGGTTGTCTATACCATGGCAAACAACTCTGTTTGTGAGTGACCACGGTAAAATATACAGTATGAATTGGTGCCCCCTTAACTCACCGCTGGAGGCAAAAAGAAGGTGAGATAACTCTTGTACGCGCCTAACTGGCTGGCCATCTCCAAAGGTTTTCAGTCTGTCTAGCCATAAATTTGACCAGGAGCTGGATGCGTTGTCTTTTCAAACCACCCTTATGACCATTTTTTCTTTCTCTATCAAAGAAAGCTTAAATAACTAGGCCAGCCATAAATTATAATATGAAATGTTGTGGAAGGTTGAGCTGGGTATCCTGGCTACAGCCTCTGCTGTCTAGTGTAAGTGGCGGCTTCTCAAGTTTGTAGATACCGATGATGGCGTAAATAAATAAATCTTAGTGTTATATTTCCTTGTCTGAAAACAAGGAAGAGGGTGGGGAAAGCGCCCTGCAGTGCAGCGGATAGACGCAGCAGCAAAGCAGAAGATTAGAATTATCAGTGATAGCATCGCAAAAGGTATAAATACTCGAGAGTTCAATAATCATTTGAGAAACGGTGATGCAAGATTTAAAGTTTTTCCTGGTTCAAATATTAAAAATTTGGGTCATTACTCTCTACCAACCTTAGTAGATGAGAATCCAGAAATAGTAGTTGTGCATGTTGGAATAAACGACTTGCTGGATATAAAGAGAAATAAATCATCAGTTAATGAAATTGCAGAAAAAATAATCAAACTATCACGCGTATACATCGATCATGGCGTCGAAAAAGTTTTTATTTCAAGTGTTGTTATCTGTACTCGTATTGATTTTGAGTTTATCAAATCGTTAAATCATATACTTGAGAACGAGGCAAAGAAATATGGCTATATTTTTATCGACAATAGTAATATTATGGAATCTAATTTATGGAAAGATGGATTACATCTAATGGAAAGTGGTAAAGTTTTGTTAGCTAATAATTTCTTATTTTATATAAATAATTTTTTAGGTCTGGATTTTATAGAAACGAATGTATACTGATTTCTGATAGGATAAGCACTGAACTTACGGCATCCTGCTCCCAGGGTGTAACACATCCATATGGGGTTACTTCTTCTGAATGCAATAAGGAATTAAATGATAAATTTGAGACTGACCAATCACATGATTCTACATATAATTTACAAAATTCTCTGAAAAATGTCTGTGATATTAGAATCAAAAATCCTTTCAATCTATTGATAGGATATTTGAATATAAATAGTTTAAGGAAAAAAATAATTGACTTAAGGGAAATCTTTGTGAAATTTGCTCCAGATTATTTTGTATTATCTGAAACAAAATTAGATAGTACTTTTCCAAATAGTCAATTTACTATTGATGATTATGAATTAAGATCTAGAAAAGATCGGGATAAAAATGGGGGTGGGCTAATTGAGTATGTAAAAAAGGGAGTGGTTTGTAAGCAAATAAACATAGCTAACCTTACAAGTAATGAAATTATATGTTCTGAGCTAAACGTCAGAAACAAAAAATGGACTATTATCACCCTTTATCGTCCACCACGTCATTCTAATCTTCAAAGTTTCTTTGAAGATTTGGAGAAAATTCTAAACAAAACACTCTCATTTTGTGATAACATCATTGTGATGGGGGACATAAACATTGATACTCATAATAAAAATGAAATAATAAATTATCATTACATAACTTCTCTTTGCGATACTTTTGACCTAAAAAACTTAGTCAAAGACAAAACATGTTTTGCAAGTGAACAAGGAACATCAATTGATGTTATTTTAACAAATAAACAAAGGTCTTTTCAAAGCACTATGGTTACTGAGACTGGACTCAGTGACCATCATCTGATGATTACAACTTTTCTAAGATCTCATCTGGTAAGATTGAAACCAAAACTAATTGTTTATAGAAGTAACAGAAAGTTTGATAAGAGAAAGTTTCTTTCTGATGTTAGGAATACACGTTTTGATTTTAATGAAAATGACCCTGCTTCAAATTACGACCACTTGACAAAAACGTTTAGTTCTATTATTGAAAGCATGCCCCGTTAAAACAGAAACTGCTCAGGGGAAATGAAGCACCTTTTATGAATAAAGAACTTAGGCAAGCCATTTATACCAGGTCAAGATTTAAAAACCGATACAATAAAGATCCTACTGAAGAAAACAAGATTAACTATAAAAAACAACGAAATAAGTGTGTTGGACTCAGAAAGAAAGCCATAAAAATGTATTTTAAAAATGTTATAGTTTCTGGGATTGTAGAAAATAAAACTTTTTGGAAAACTATTAAGCCGTTTATAACCAATAAAAGTGGTTTGAACAATGATAACATTATGATTATCAAAGATGGTGCTCAGATAACCAATGACAGTGAGCTTGCTGAATTATTTAATGAACACTATATTAACATTGTAAAAAAAAGTAGTGGAACCAAGCCAATATCAATTGATTATCGAAATTCCTTAGACAAAGAGAGACTAATTAATGAGATAATTAAAACATACGAGAGTCATCCGAGTATTGTCAAAATTAAAGCCTGCAACGAAAATATAAATTTTGCTTTGAGGAGGTAGATGACAACACAATCAAAAAACTTTTTACTAATTTAAACATAAATTCCTCTCCAGGTAGAGACAAAATACCCCCAAAGCTTGTGAAGTTAGCTAGTGAATATCTGATTGGCCCATTGAAAAATGCTATAAACAGCAGCATAAAATTGAATATTTTTCCCGATGGAGCTAAACGTGCAACGGTAGCACCTCTTGACAAAGGAGGCAAAGACAAACATAGCATTAAAATTTTTAGACCTGTCAGTGTGTTGAATGTATTTTCAAAATTCTATGAAAACATAATGAAGGATCAAATCATGTCTTTCATAGAATCGAAACTTTCAATATTTTTGTCAGCCTATCGGAAAAACTATAACACACAGCATGTCTTAATTCGTTTACTAGAAGAATGAAAAAAAAAACTTGATAAGAATTACGTGGTTGGTGCAGTCTTAATGGATCTATCAAAAGCTTTCGATTGCGTGCCACATGATTTACTAATCGCTAAACTTGAGGCATATGGATTTGAAATTAATGCCCTGAAATTTGTCCTGTCATACCTAACAAATAGAGAACAATCTACTCGTATAAACGGACACTACAGTCTTTTCCAAATGATTCTTTCAGGCGTGCCGCAAGGATCAATCTTAGGCCCGATAATTTTTAATATTTTTCTTAACGATATTTTTCTTTTTATAACCAGAAGTGACCTACACAACTATGCTGATGATAATACATTGTCAAGCTTTTCCAATTCAATTCCAAACCTCATTAAAATTTTAGAAGGTGAGTCTGAGCAGGCGTTAGCATGGCTACATGAAAATAAAATGATTGCTAACCCTGACAAATTTCAATGCATTATAATCAGCAAAGATAGGATAGAAAACACAAGTAGTAAACTGATAAGAATCGGAGATAAAAACATATATTCGCAAGACGCAGTCAAACTGTTAGGAGTAAAATTGACAATAACCTTAGATTTGATCAGCACTTAAATGAGGTTTGCAAGAAAGCATCTGCGCAACTAAATGCTTTGTATAGATTTAAAAACATACTTCCTTTTAAAGCTAAGAGTGTCTTAGCAGAAAGTATTGTGTATTCAAACTTTAACTACTGCCCACTTATTTGGAATTTCTCATCTTCAAAATCACTTTCTAGGGTCGAAAAACTTCATAAGCGAGCCCTAAAATTTGTAGATAGCGAATATTCAGAGAGAAAAGAAATGTACATTTCTACCAAGAACAAAAGTAACTACATGAAAATTATGCGAATACGAAATCTATGTATAGAGATTTTTAAATCTCTTAATAATTTAAATCCGCCATTTATGTTAGACATCTTTCAACGCAGCGAAACAAACAGGCCAGTACGAAGTCAATATTTAAATAATCTTAAAACATTGAACTTTAATACAAAAAATTTTGGGGAAAAATGTCTTCGCTCATTGGGGCCTAAAATTTGGAATACTTTACCTTCCGAATTAAAAAGTTGTAACAGCCTTAAAAAATTTAAAACGAAACTAAAGGAGTATGATTTCAGTCACTCGGTCTATTTAAATATTTTTTCATAATTTTTATACATTTTTCATAAAACCATAAACAAATTTTTGTCGGATTTGATTAGTTTCCTGTATATTTATAAGTATGTATTTATTTATTTTTTTATATCAGGAAGCTATATGTACATAGTTATTTCTCCGACATTAAATAAATTAAGAAGAAGAAGAATGCGCTCCGTCCTGACATGGTCACCAGGTCTCTATATTATATGGATTCTCGGATCTCCTGAAAAAATCATCATTATATTCATTTTTTATACATATGGTCAATATATCAATATTGAAAAGCCCGTTCATTCCAGTACATATGGACATAATATCCATTCTACATTATCAATATATTGTCTGTTTTTTATAGTGAGTATGTTGTAAAGTCATAAGGAGAACATTTTAAACCTTGTCAAAACCCAACCCAACAACTTTACTATTCAAATCTGACTGTTCATATCTTCGTTGTCGAACCATTAAACAGCAATGTAAAGAGCCTTAACTTTTGATTAATCACGGTAGAAAAATTCGAAAGAGCTTAAATTTCTGATTTGTTTCCATTTTAAAAAAGCAGCAAAAGATAAATAAGAATCTCCTCCATATCGTTACTTATCGGTACTGGCATGGATAGAACTTGATGATGTGGTTACAAAAGACTGCCTAACAAAGCGTACGGCGGTTCTCATTATTAATGGCAATTAAAAATAATTACAATACCGCCATATCGAATTGAACCTTCGATTTTTTGTATATTAATGGAGCTTATTCTATAACACCGCAATTTTGCACACAAAGAGACAGAATAAGGGTATAACTGTATGAATTTTAAATTTTGATTTGATGTGGATTATTGTTTGTTGCAGTATGAAACTAATTACTGCACACCATGTTGTTCTTCCATTTGAACTACCTCCTTTTAAAGATATATTGGATAACTTTCATGGTTTTACAACAATAGACATTATTTGCTTGGAATTCACAAAATTCAATGTCACTCCAAATAAAAACACATCATAAAGCTTGTTGTTACAAAATTAATTGTGAGAAACCTAGCTAAGTATTACAGGTTTATTGAAACTGTTGTCTCCTTGAATTAACAAACTTTAGACTTTCGCCAAAGTTTTTATTAAAGTAAAGGGTGTAGCCAGCTATTTGAAAACTTTGTTGCAGTCAACTGGTATTTGGCTATTTTTGCTTTTTAGGCAAATTTTTTAAAAAATTCACGTTAATTTAAATACAACCTAGACCAGGGACGAGGTTGTATTATTATAACCTCGCTACGGACGTCGTTGTACTTATGTAACATAATACAAGTTAACCTGGGAAGAGGTCAGGGAAGGGCAACAAAAAGTTAGTATGTATCACTATGCTCGACAGCATGACTGCATGTATTAATGTAACTGTTTCTCTTTTATTACTTGCAGAGTAATGAATTATCCAATGGTATATGGCATTTACTTGCCATTTATAAAACAACGCCTCCATCCATGCCGTACGCATTTAATTTTTTGCAACGTGAAATTCATCCTTGAACAAAATTTAAAATTTTGGTTAAATACTGAGAATTAAAACGCAAAGGCCTACTAAATATCTTAAATTAACATTTAAGGTCGTTTTTGATCACATGAAAGGTGCACAACTGTTCTAAATTTTAACGAGCTTGTTCGAAAACGCATGCTGTACAAAAAAGCAAGGGGAAACTTTATTCTAGTCAGTACACAAGCAAGCGAACTGAATTAAGTAATAGGGGAAGATGTCCTGTTAGAGTAAATATTTAGGCAAGTAGCCAGGCCCATCCATACCTATACATGCAATACTGAAAACGAAATTTAGGAAACTATTCCCTCAATAAATACGATATTGAATGTATTGTGAAGCTAAACAAGGTAAAGCTTATTCTGATTAAAAAACAATTAGACGAGTAGCGAAACCTATCAATTCATCATTAAAAAAGTATTTTGGAGAATAACCTTACGCAATATAAAAAAGAACAGAATAAAAAAACGTCCAACGATCACTTTTTTCTATTCAAAAATCGAAAGGGCGAGTAGCACACGCGTGCGTATATCATTGCATATGCATACATCAAAGATTTTGTTAAAGCTCTCTCGCACCAAATGAAATGTTCAATGTTCTAGCAAGCGAATAAAAAAACCTTTCTTCTACTCTGTAAATAGGCAAAGGAGCAAAAGATCCTGCAATACAACCTAACAAAGAGATCTGATAAAAACGACATCGCGAAAGGTGAAGTATTAAATCTCTTGGTCGGCCAATTCCAGAAAAGACTTTATTTCACTCAGAAAACAGGCACGAGAGTGTGAGACCCATCCATACATTATTTAAAATGAGAATTTTGGAAGTTGCCTTTCACGCTGAATAAAAAGTTAGATATCCATCCATACACCACTAAAAAGGAGATTTAGATAATATCAGATGTCCTAACATGTGAATTCACACTAAGACTTTATCCCACTCAGCAAGGAGCAGGAACGGGGGAGACCGATTCATACCACCATACAATATTAAAAGGATATTTTGTGAAATACCTTCAGGCGGAAAAAACATACAGCATGTCGTAGCAGACCTGTGTATACAACATTAGTTCTCCTCAGTAAACAACCAAGAAAATGAGAGATCCATCCATACCTTATAAAAATAGAGATTCTATCGATATACATGCATCATTTAAAAAACGCATTTTTTTAACTTACACTTCTCCCGAATTAAATATTCAGCACGCCAACCTGGTAGAAAACTTTATGATGGGAGAAGGATCTCCCGAAACGTCGCCTACTAAACTATCATGTTCAAGAAATGATAAACTTTCCACAGTAATATGAATACTGAACAGACAAACCGAAATAATATCTTCAATAGAAAACTTTATGCTAGACACTAAACAAGGAGTGATGTTTGATGCCCATCCATACACCACTAAGAAGGAGATTTTGGAAAAAGTCGCAAATACGCTTCTACGAAATAATACATTAGATGTTCTAACAGCTCAATTCATGGAATACTTTATTTTTTATCTTAACGCAGTAAGTTTGCTGGAAGGTGGGACACCTATCCATACATTTATCAAAGGAGAGATATTGAAACAAGCAGTAGATTTGGATAACTATCCATACACAAAAAAAACGATATTTTAGAAAAATAATTGTGTGTCGTGTTTTTTTTGCTGTTTATAGGAAGCTGTGTAATTTGATTTTGAACTTTTAATATTTTTAAAACTAAAACCTCATGACAAAAATGATAAAAGTGTATATAGACTTCTTTTGTTCGTAGCTGTTCGAAAAACTAATATTACTAATATTTATAGGACATATTTTAATAGCAGACGATGTTTTATACTGTATAAATATTCATTATAAATAAATGAATGAATAAATGAATGAATAAAAAATGAATAAATAAATAAACTATTCGGAGGAACATAGTTATTAATATAGTGTAACTAGCTATGTAAAATTGAGTTATGACTGCATCTTTCACGTTTTACCGGCAATATTACTTGTCTACATTTAAAACGACGATATGGTTGCTACGAAGTTAAGTTATATTGTGCTGTACAAGACCCGTTCTTAAAGCTCTCTAGCCATTGAACGCTACGACTTTCTCATAATAACCTGCTGAAAATAGCTATTAGTTAATAATAGGGTAAATAGAATTTGATTTAGCTAATATTGGGTGTATTTCGACTCCTAAAAAGAAATAGTACTCTAGCATTTTTTTGCAAAGCAGGAAAATTTGTTGAGTTATTTCTAAAAGGTTTTTTAGTAATACCAATAGACCAAGGCAGTTCACAAGATAGTTAGCGTATTGCTCTGAATAGACCTGTCATCATGCTCCATCCATACTACACGAAGGTAGCGTAGTAGCACACAGTATGTTACAAAAACGTTTTTAAGGTCATTTCTTTTGTAAACATTATATTTAATTAACACGTATATACATACATTGCAATAAAATAATTTGTTGGTCTGTTTCTATAGCAAAATATCGCCGCTTTATCAAAAGAAAAATGCTATTCTGGTGATATATAAAGGTAGCAGAACTACACGTCGTAAAAAATGCGGGAAGTAGTTTCGCTAACTTTAGGATCCACTGATTGTAATTTTTCTTTTTTTTCCTTTTTATTTACATCATATGCTATTGGTAGCATCTAAAAATGCCATTTGACCAGTGTTCCAAAAACCTCTTGTGCATACATAACTCTCGATTCCTGAGAAACATTCGCTGTCCACTCGTTGAATTGCTCACCAGGTAACTGTTGTAGACACGGTTCAATACATTCATCATGACAAACTTCTTTTACTTACATCCCCGTGACATTACGGATTTCATTATGTCTAAGCGAAACGAAGCCACATTTTTTGCACGACAAAGCTTGATTAATTGTGAACTTGAAATTCGAATCAGAGCCCAGAAGCATAGCTTGGTAATTGTGTATCCCTCGTTCCTTAAAGGTAGTCAGTCGACTAGATACATTGCTTTTTGGTTGATATCGTTCATTCTGACTTCCTGCGTTCTCATTTGATTGACATGACATGATCGAGAATGAAACTAATCTTAGCAATTTATTTTGTTTAATTGGTTTTTCTTTTGTTTTAATTCTGGATCTTCTTCATATTGTCGAGTCTGTTGTTTTATTTGTTTACCAAGATATTCAGTTATTTGTGATAAGTTTTAGAATATCGGTAAGACCACCAAGTTTAATCGGGAGTGACAGCGGTTGTCTTTCGTTTCTGTTTACTTTAATACATCCCGTCAGTGCTGGTATTAATTCGAATTCAATAACTACGAGTACTTCTTCCAATAATTGTGTGGTAGGTTCGCATACATTACGTTAATTTATGCTTGTAGCCAACCACTTTATGCCCCTTGCGACTCTGTCTTAGCAATTTTACTCAGCATCTTTAATTCATTAATCCAATCTGCAACTTTATCCAAAACATATCCATCTTTGAAGCTTCTAGAACCAATTACATTATTACATTATTACCAATTACATGTTACAAACTGCGGTGTAATAAATTAGTTTCCTCAAAAAATTATTTCTTAACTAAATTTTACTTATTGGATTTGATTTTCACATGGCAACTAGTTACTATAGCTCCGCAAAACCTGAATAACTGAACGTATATCCAAAATAAATTCCTTGCTTGTTTTTCTTTTCTTGTAGTTACCTCTTTTCTTGAAACTTTTGTTTGTAATAAATTTTGAATTGATTTGCATTATTGTTTGTTGCTGTATAAAACTAATTACACGCCATGTTGTTCTTCCATTTGAACTACCACCTTTTAAAGATGGATTGGATTTGAACCAATAACTTTCATGGTTTAACAACAATAGAAATATTTTTTAAATAACATAACATAGAAATACAAAAGGTCACACATATCAGCATTTATACAAAACTAATTTTGTTACCAGAACAATAATACTATATACACCGTCCACCGTCCAAAACTTCCTTATCCCACTCTTCCAAGAATCATTATCACCAAAGTTATGTTGGGTTTTACCTGCATTAGAAATACAAAAAAACCTAAAGAAGCAAAAATCAAACCACACTGCCATTACTACCAAATTGATTAACATAAAAAGCAAAGTATAAATTAGAACAAAAGAATCCCAAGAAGAGTTGTGAACAAAAAAACATTGTGCATCATCATTAAATTAAAGCAACAGAAATTTACCTAGTTTTTAAAATCATTACACTGTAAAACTAATTCCACCACTCCACGATTTTGTTTTAATGTGAGGGGTGGTAATTGTAATATCTCGTAAAAAGGAACTCATGAAAACGTGTCTTATATCAACAAAATATTTTCTGTACTGCCGAAGCATCTAAAAAGTATACATCTACATCACATTCGTCACACGTGGCTTTAAGAGTCACGTGTTAAAAATACATAAATAATTAACACTCCCCACCAAAAACGATGATGTCATCTTCGTTTATAAAGTCAATTTTATTTTGGTCGTTATCTTCCTTGTCATTCTCGTAGTCGCGATCAGACTGTTCAACAGGATAAAGTTTGTTCAAAGTGCGTGTAATTATCGTTTTACGATTGTTGTTAGTTGCGACTAATACCTTTGCTGCACGTATACGAGCGTCCTTGCTTTTCAACAATTTCCTTACTCTACCTATCTTCCATTTTGCTCTAACATCATCGTGTATAAGAACAACATCGTTTACTTTAATTTCGTAAGAGGACTGTAGCTTTTTCTTCTTCTGTTTGTGAAATTCGCATAAATCGACAACGTATTCATTTAACCAACGTTTCCAAAAATGATCGAGCACAGTTTTTATGTACTTCGCGCGAACTGTCAACTGCCAACTTTCGCCATCGTATTCTTCATAATCGATACTAACGTTTTTTCCGTATATTAATTGATTCGGAGTTAATGGACTTTCGTTAACATCGTCGTAAATAAACGTCAAAGGACGGTTATTAAGTATGCGTTCAATTGCTGACAAAATAGTCAACATCTCTTCATAATCAACTAAAGTTTTAAAAAGTACTTTTTTCAAACAACGTTTAAGAGACTGAATTAGCCTTTCGAAATATCCACCCTGCCAGGGGGCAGCTTCAATATTAAAACACCACTTAATGCCATGTGATGATGCAAAATGTTGAACTTCTTTACTAATAAAGTTAGAACCATTGTCTGAGTTGATAACTTTCGGAGCTCCATTTTTATTTACAAAACGTTTTAAAACATTAACACAAGTTGAAGCACACAAATCAGTACTAATATCCAAATAAACAGCTCTACTGCTAACACAAGTAATCAAACAAATCCACGCTTTATGTACATCAGAACGTGAATAAATATCTCGTATATACAACGGACCTGCATAATCGATTCCAATATTTGTGAAGGCAAAGTTCAACGATAAACGAAAATCAGGTAACGCAGAAGTACTTGGGTAAATAAACGCTTTACTTTCAAATCTTTTACACAATGTACAGTTACGTAATAAATTTCTAACAACTTGTCTGAGACGCGGTATCCAAAATTGTTTACGCACGTGACAAAGAGTGTCACGTGGTCCATTATGACCAACAGCACGATGTGAATCCGAAACAATAAGAGGCAAAAGCTCACATTGTGTAGGTAAAAACATTGGATGCCGAGTGTCGTATGGTAAAGGTGAATTTTGTACACGACCTTTACATCGCAGAACTCCATCGTCATCCTTAAAAAGACCAAGTTTCACTTTTTCTACTTCAAAATTCTTGTTATTCTGGACCTTCCACTGAAACAGTTTTAACCACTTGAATTTCGCAAACTTAATCTCTTCCACCGACAAATCTTCGGGCCACTCCCTTTTTGTTAGTAATAATGTGTTAGTAGTCTTCTTTTCATTTCTCTTCTTTTCTTCTTTACATCTTCTTATAAATCGTAATACATACGCCGTAACGCGCACCAATTTTTTAAAACTATTATAATTATCAACTTTAATGATCTCAGATAAACAAGCATCATTAACTACATCAGAGTCACTTTTTAAACACGTGAACTCTGTATTAACATTCAATGAAAGTTTCTCTTCACAGGAAGACTCCGGCAAGAACTTGTCTCCAACTTGCAGACGCGGCCACTCGTTTTCTGGTAAAGTTAGAAAACCTGGACCCTCAAACCAGAGACTCTTAGTGGAGAGCTTTAATGGCGAAGAACCTCTGGAACTAATATCGGCAGGATTAACATTAGTGCCAACTAATTTCAAGCATTTTACATCAAATAATCTTCTTATCTCAGTCAATCTATTTTGTACAAAAGGTTTATAAATTTTATCACTGTTTTTAATCCAAGAATACACAACACTAGAATCAATCCACGCAAATATACGTTCGATTGGATAAACATTGTTTAAAGCACGGGAGACTGTATCCAACAGTCTTGCTAACATTAAAGCTCCCAATAATTCTAAGCGAGGTATGGTTTGTGACTTAATTGGAGCAACACGCGATTTACTCGATACCAAAGCAGTTTTAATCTTACCGGATTCTGTTTCAAATCGAATATAAACACAACATCCGTATGCTGCTTTAGACGCGTCACTAAAACCATGTAATTGGACAGACTTATACGGATCGTTCTCATCATTATAACAATAATTTCTATCAATTTGAATAGAGGAGACTTCGTGTAACTCTTGCACAATACCTGACCATATCTCTAAGTGTTCTTCCGATAAAGGAGAATCCCACTTTACATTCTTAATATATAAATCTTGAAAAAAGGTTTTCATTTTAACGATAATAGGATTTATCAAGCCAAGTGGATCAAAAATTGACGCTATTGCTTGTAATACGTTGCGTTTCGTTGTATCGGGCTTCGCATGAAATTTCTGCTTTATCTCCTCAAAATTAAACCCAATTTTATCACTATCTTTAAGCCACTGTAATCCCAAAACTTTTGTTGTGTTGCCTTCATGGTTTACTTCAAGAGGCCCTTTGTAAAGTTCGTTAACGAGAGCTTCAAGTTTTGGAGCATTGGACTGAAATTTACGCATATTAAAACTTGCTTCTGCTAAACGATCTTTAACTTTACAATAAAACGTAAACCCTTCGTCAACATTTTTAGAGCCGCCATTTAAATCATCGACATGTAAAGAATTTAAAAATCGTTCGGTAAATTTAGGATCAATGTCATCATAATTTTTAATATGTTTCGAAAGTGTTGCGTTCAGCAAAAATGGCGAGGCTGTTAAACTAAATAAAACTCTACAAATTCGCCATTCCTCTAAAACGTTATTATCAAAATTGTCAAAGTCTATAGTATCAATGTTTTTAAACCACAAAAATCTTACATAGTCTCGATGGCCTGGAAACAAGGATATTTGTAGAAAAGCTTTTTCTATATCAGCAATAAAAGCTATGTTGTTGGCTCGAAATCTGGCTAAAACATCGAACAAAGGCGTGGCTATGGAGGGGCCAGGTTCCATACAATCGTTTAAAGAAGGACCATTTTTTTTGCACTCCCATCAAAAACCATGCGCACCTTCGTAGTTGTTTTTTCTTCCCGTATCACTGGCTTATGCGGCAAAAAATGAGTGTGTCCTACAACGTGTTCATCTGGTGCCTTTTCAATTATTTGGCAACTTTCTTGTTCTCGAATAATGTTATCGTATTGTTTCAACAATTCGCTTTTGTTTTTGAAAATTTTAATCATGTTTTTTAATCTTTGTTTTGAAAGATCATAGTTATCTTCAAGCAGATCGTGATCTTTTATGGGTAGCTTGACCTCATAACGATCTTTTTTAAATGTCACACCTGCTTCAATACCATGATCCGAAATCTCGTTTTCTTCTGATTTTTTAATTCCCATAGTCTCGATGTTCCAAAATCCCTGAACCAAGTCTTCAAGTGTTTTATTTTCACTCAACTCATTTTGCGCTTTTAAAACATGAGTATTAACAATGTTCACTGAAGTATCCAATTTAGTACCCATGACTCCGCCACTTAAAATATATCCCAGTTTTGATGAAATTGCTGTGGGCCCACCTTTGGTGCTACGTTTCATGTCGTTTTTCATAAAGGACCAATAATAATCCCCGCCAATCAAAATATCCACACTTAATGGTTGATTTTTTGGATTACTGTCTGCTAAATCGAGACGACACAGAAAAGGGTAGTTAGATTTTGCACCCTCGATGTTTTGGTTTGTCAAAGGATAGCATATTTCGGATACGAATGCGTTTACCGTAATATTTTCTTCGTCATTTTTCGTTTTAACGGTAAATCTAACCATGTCCAAAGTTTTGTTTTGTTTAGCTCCTCCAAACGTTTTAGGACACATTTGTTTTTTGTCGATTGTTTTCAATTTCAATTTTTCCGCCGCTTGCGGAGAAATGTATGACATATGTCCGCAGACGCAGTTTGTAACAAAACTGCGTTAAAATCACATTCAGTATTCGCCACGTTATTTGAAGTTCCCTCACCTTCATTCTGATCATTGCTATCCTGGTCTCGATTACCCTTATTGCAAATAGACACATGATGACGTCCCTTACATTTAAAACATTTCCATCTAACTGTGCAGTGTCTTGCTACATGACCTGACTGTAGACATAAAAAGCATAATCCTTTCCTTTTTAAAATGGAAGAGCGCGCAGTCGGTTTGGAAACAATAGAGCAAAATTGCGGTTTGTGCCCTGGGTTTTCACAAAAAGCACATTTTCTTTCTTTCGCATCGAAATTCCGTCGATTTCCAACATAAAGGGGAAGCACCAGAAAAACAAGGGCTTTCCTCCTGACCGGTTGAAACTTTTTCTCGCGCTTCTAATTCAGTTTTAAAAGCTTGCATAACCTCGCTTACTTTCCATGCGTTTTTTCCAAGTTGGCGACTAATAATCAGACGCAATTCTCCTGGCAGTTTTTGCAATAACACAGGTATAAGCATTGAGCCAAAGTTTTGAGATTCAACTCCTAAAGATTGTAAACTACGCACTTGCGCCTCAGTTATATCGAACAATTGGCGTAAATTACGAACGTCAGAAATAGCCATGACAGGCTCCAAGTTTAATAGTTTATTCATATGTCCTGAAATTATCATTTGCGAATCTCCGAAGCGATCTTTTAACAAATTTAAAGCAATCTCATAATTATCATTACTCAGTTTTAAACCGCCTATCGTAGATGCAGCATCTTTAACAACAAATCCTAACAAATAATTCATTTTTTCAACATTAGACAAGTGATCGTTTTTGTCAACTGCTGCTTCAAAAGAATCAATAAATGAAACCCAATTAGTTGGATCGCCATCAAATTTTTTTATTTCAATTTTTGGCAGTTTAATAGAGCTTGAAGCACTAACTGACCTCGTACTGACTGTGTCACTTCTATCTTCTTTTGATTTTAGGAAACAATCAAGTATTAGCAGTTCATTTCTTACCCGTACTTCAAAGTCACTACTTTCTTGAGCATCTTTTATTAATTGATCTTCCTCTTCAATAATTTCGGAAATCTCTTCCGTAATACTTAAAAATTTTCCAAGTTTGCTCTCTATGGTAGTGTTCAACGTTTGCAATAACGTAAGTTTTTCTTCTTGATAATGTTCATAACAAGGTTTTTTTTCTTCTCGTAAGTAATTTTCGATAACTTTTACTAACGTGTTTCTTATTCTTAACTTCTTTTCCAAAGGCAACATGTTTGTTTATAATACGTTCAAAATAAATAATACTCTGTTTCTTCTAACACGCACAACCACGTCTTCTTTCCTTTTTTAATATAATAAATAATTTAATAAATAACGTATAAATGATATCAAAACTATCCGGCTCGGTTTGACCATGTAATATCTCGTAAAAAGGAACTCATGAAAACGTGTCTTATATCAACAAAATATTTTCTGTACTGCCGAAGCATCTAAAAAGTTTACATTTACATCACATTCGTCACACGTGGCTTTAAGAGTCACGTGTTAAAAATACATAAATAATTAACAGTAATAAATTGAAATGGGTCATAAAATTTTCCGAAATTTGGTGTTGCTTGTTCAATTTTTCAGCACAAGTCAATAATAAAAAAAGATAGGAAATTAGCTCACTGAAGAGAGGGATATACACTTCAAATTAGGGGTATTTGAACTGGCAATATTACCTGTACATATAATATGTCCCTCCTGAAAGTCAATATACTAAATAAAAATTTGACTACTTATTTGAATAATTATGGTATCAAGTTAGCAGTATCTCTACACTGTCTCAACTTAACAAGGACTGTCCAGATTTCAGACATTTCTAGCCTAGTTAACTAATTTTTCTTCGAGATATTAAATTGAGTTTCTGATATAATAATTTTCCAGTGCAAACCCGAATTAAAATCAACCAATAAACATAAAGCCAGCATGACCACATCTAACATTAAATGATCACGTGAGCAAAGAACAATAGAATTTCTTGCCTTAAAGTATTCACAAGGTTCTTTCATACAAGACAAAAAATATCTTCTGAGCAATTGTATTTCAGGTGGCATAACTGGTATTTTATCTAATAAAGCATCTTAATATCAAAGATAAATGTATCCAATGTAAAAAATAACTTTTTAAGACAAAGCATTCTTACTACTAAGTGAGAACACAACACTATTTTTCTTCCTTTAAAAAATAAGATTAATTAAAATAATTAGTTAACAAAATTCAATCTAGCTAAGGCTACCAAAAGTTACTTATATGCTTAACTTAGATATCTTTGAAAAGATGCCATACACTGCGTCTTTTGTTCAACAATAAATGCAAATGCGCTAGCTCTTTTGGAACATGTATTCAGTATGGAATTAGCTACCTTGCATGTTGATAGAAATTATATTTTAAAAAAGTATTCTCTTTATATAAGAAATCAACTCTGGCCTACTTTTCACCACATCAGATTTTAAAAACTAACGTTTTTCTCAAAAAAATATTTTTTTAATTTTTTTATGAAATTATTATTCAACAGATAACTGAAACAAACATATCAATTTAAACTTTTTAATAGCAAATTTCCAGAGGTAATGTATACTATTAATAGCATGGCTTTATTACGTATTATGACGTTTAACAGGTAAAAAATTTATTGTTGCCAGAAATTGTATCCTGGAAGAATCAATTTTTATATGAAAATTATACCAATAATCATAATTTTCCCAAAAAAGTTATTTTTTGGTCTTTAACAGCAGATCACTGAGAATTTACACAATTAAAAATCTTGTGGTAACATTTTTAAAATTAAAAATCTTGATTTTGTAAACATTATATGCACAAATTCTAACAAATTATAAAAAGAATTAAAATAAATTGGAATGATCATCTTTTTTAAAACATCAATGGACACGCATCTTGCGTACAAAAAAAGAATTGTATGGAGCAAAAGATCGAAATGGAACTGGAGTTTAAAAAAAATGTCTTTTAGTAAAAAACACAATCGTTACGGAGAAAATATAATCTGCCGTGAAAATATAGTCTGCGGCCATGTTGAGGGCCGGATTGACATAGCAAACAAAATAGTAGATGATCGCTGTGAATACATAATGGTACAAGATAGCCCTCTCTTTTTCATATATTTGCTATAGCTTACTTCTAACGACAAAGCAATGTGTTTCGTTAATATATTTAACACTTTTAAACCACTCCATAAGTGAATAATAAAAAATAAAAATTGCATGCGCAAATTCACAAATATTGCTTCATGCGTGTTGTTTTTTTCATGGAATTCCTGGTACAATGTGCATATGTTGTCAAGATTGAGGCCCTGGACGCCTCCTTACTTTTGATCTTTAATAGATCCCAGTTAAATGAGATGTTCCAAGGGTACAATCTTGACGGCCCCATCACTGCTTCTCTGCTATCGTAATAACTCCAGTTTAAAATGGTGCCAGGAGTAATTTTTGTAAGTAGATGTTTTTTATCTTCTCTTTTTTCCTCATTTTCTGTGATCGCTTTTACTTTCGATTTTTCGTCGATTTATTATTTGTTACTTTTTCTGTTTAAAGTGTAAATGATAGTTTCCCTGTAGTGTGTGTGTGGAAAACCAGTTAAAAACAACAGACATGCAATTATAAGCAATTCTTTCCTTTTTAAAATGGAAGAGCGCGCAGTCGGTTTGGAAACAATAGAGCAAAATTGCGGTTTGTGCCCTGGGTTTTCACAAAAAGCACATTTTCTTTCTTTCGCATCGAAATTCCGTCGATTTCCAACATAAAGGGGAAGCACCAGAAAAACAAGGGCTTTCCTCCTGACCGGTTGAAACTTTTTCTCGCGCTTCTAATTCAGTTTTAAAAGCTTGCATAACCTCGCTTACTTTCCATGCGTTTTTTCCAAGTTGGCGACTAATAATCAGACGCAATTCTCCTGGCAGTTTTTGCAATAACACAGGTATAAGCATTGAGCCAAAGTTTTGAGATTCAACTCCTAAAGATTGTAAACTACGCACTTGCGCCTCAGTTATATCGAACAATTGGCGTAAATTACGAACGTCAGAAATAGCCATGACAGGCTCCAAGTTTAATAGTTTATTCATATGTCCTGAAATTATCATTTGCGAATCTCCGAAGCGATCTTTTAACAAATTTAAAGCAATCTCATAATTATCATTACTCAGTTTTAAACCGCCTATCGTAGATGCAGCATCTTTAACAACAAATCCTAACAAATAATTCATTTTTTCAACATTAGACAAGTGATCGTTTTTGTCAACTGCTGCTTCAAAAGAATCAATAAATGAAACCCAATTAGTTGGATCGCCATCAAATTTTTTTATTTCAATTTTTGGCAGTTTAATAGAGCTTGAAGCACTAACTGACCTCGTACTGACTGTGTCACTTCTATCTTCTTTTGATTTTAGGAAACAATCAAGTATTAGCAGTTCATTTCTTACCCGTACTTCAAAGTCACTACTTTCTTGAGCATCTTTTATTAATTGATCTTCCTCTTCAATAATTTCGGAAATCTCTTCCGTAATACTTAAAAATTTTCCAAGTTTGCTCTCTATGGTAGTGTTCAACGTTTGCAATAACGTAAGTTTTTCTTCTTGATAATGTTCATAACAAGGTTTTTTTTCTTCTCGTAAGTAATTTTCGATAACTTTTACTAACGTGTTTCTTATTCTTAACTTCTTTTCCAAAGGCAACATGTTTGTTTATAATACGTTCAAAATAAATAATACTCTGTTTCTTCTAACACGCACAACCACGTCTTCTTTCCTTTTTTAATATAATAAATAATTTAATAAATAACGTATAAATGATATCAAAACTATCCGGCTCGGTTTGACCATGTAATATCTCGTAAAAAGGAACTCATGAAAACGTGTCTTATATCAACAAAATATTTTCTGTACTGCCGAAGCATCTAAAAAGTTTACATTTACATCACATTCGTCACACGTGGCTTTAAGAGTCACGTGTTAAAAATACATAAATAATTAACAGTAATAAATTGAAATGGGTCATAAAATTTTCCGAAATTTGGTGTTGCTTGTTCAATTTTTCAGCACAAGTCAATAATAAAAAAAGATAGGAAATTAGCTCACTGAAGAGAGGGATATACACTTCAAATTAGGGGTATTTGAACTGGCAATATTACCTGTACATATAATATGTCCCTCCTGAAAGTCAATATACTAAATAAAAATTTGACTACTTATTTGAATAATTATGGTATCAAGTTAGCAGTATCTCTACACTGTCTCAACTTAACAAGGACTGTCCAGATTTCAGACATTTCTAGCCTAGTTAACTAATTTTTCTTCGAGATATTAAATTGAGTTTCTGATATAATAATTTTCCAGTGCAAACCCGAATTAAAATCAACCAATAAACATAAAGCCAGCATGACCACATCTAACATTAAATGATCACGTGAGCAAAGAACAATAGAATTTCTTGCCTTAAAGTATTCACAAGGTTCTTTCATACAAGACAAAAAATATCTTCTGAGCAATTGTATTTCAGGTGGCATAACTGGTATTTTATCTAATAAAGCATCTTAATATCAAAGATAAATGTATCCAATGTAAAAAATAACTTTTTAAGACAAAGCATTCTTACTACTAAGTGAGAACACAACACTATTTTTCTTCCTTTAAAAAATAAGATTAATTAAAATAATTAGTTAACAAAATTCAATCTAGCTAAGGCTACCAAAAGTTACTTATATGCTTAACTTAGATATCTTTGAAAAGATGCCATACACTGCGTCTTTTGTTCAACAATAAATGCAAATGCGCTAGCTCTTTTGGAACATGTATTCAGTATGGAATTAGCTACCTTGCATGTTGATAGAAATTATATTTTAAAAAAGTATTCTCTTTATATAAGAAATCAACTCTGGCCTACTTTTCACCACATCAGATTTTAAAAACTAACGTTTTTCTCAAAAAAATATTTTTTTAATTTTTTTATGAAATTATTATTCAACAGATAACTGAAACAAACATATCAATTTAAACTTTTTAATAGCAAATTTCCAGAGGTAATGTATACTATTAATAGCATGGCTTTATTACGTATTATGACGTTTAACAGGTAAAAAATTTATTGTTGCCAGAAATTGTATCCTGGAAGAATCAATTTTTATATGAAAATTATACCAATAATCATAATTTTCCCAAAAAAGTTATTTTTTGGTCTTTAACAGCAGATCACTGAGAATTTACACAACTAAAAATCTTGTGGTAACATTTTTAAAATTAAAAATCTTGATTTTGTAAACATTATATGCACAAATTCTAACAAATTATAAAAAGAATTAAAATAAATTGGAATGATCATCTTTTTTAAAACATCAATGGACACGCATCTTGCGTACAAAAAAAGAATTGTATGGAGCAAAAGATCGAAATGGAACTGGAGTTTAAAAAAAATGTCTTTTAGTAAAAAACACAATCGTTACGGAGAAAATATAATCTGCCGTGAAAATATAGTCTGCGGCCATGTTGAGGGCCGGATTGACATAGCAAACAAAATAGTAGATGATCGCTGTGAATACATAATGGTACAAGATAGCCCTCTCTTTTTCATATATTTGCTATAGCTTACTTCTAACGACAAAGCAATGTGTTTCGTTAATATATTTAACACTTTTAAACCACTCCATAAGTGAATAATAAAAAATAAAAATTGCATGCGCAAATTCACAAATATTGCTTCATGCGTGTTGTTTTTTTCATGGAATTCCTGGTACAATGTGCATATGTTGTCAAGATTGAGGCCCTGGACGCCTCCTTACTTTTGATCTTTAATAGATCCCAGTTAAATGAGATGTTCCAAGGGTACAATCTTGACGGCCCCATCACTGCTTCTCTGCTATCGTAATAACTCCAGTTTAAAATGGTGCCAGGAGTAATTTTTGTAAGTAGATGTTTTTTATCTTCTCTTTTTTCCTCATTTTCTGTGATCGCTTTTACTTTCGATTTTTCGTCGATTTATTATTTGTTACTTTTTCTGTTTAAAGTGTAAATGATAGTTTCCCTGTAGTGTGTGTGTGGAAAACCAGTTAAAAACAACAGACATGCAATTATAAGCAATTCTTGTGATGAGTGGTCCCACTGTAATTGCAATGAAATCTATACTTCTGAATGCCCAGTGATCCTTGGTTATGCCTAAGTTATGTGGATCATGCCATGCCCTTTTTTTATTCTTCAGATATAAATGTTGTAAAAATATGGACAATGCTCCCACTTCCGTAATAACTAAAACAGGTAACCACCAGTCTCCGCAGAACCACCACAGAACAAGCAGCGAACCACCAGTCTCCGTAGAACGACCAGAGAACCAGCAGCGAACCGACAGTACTATGACAGAACGAGTAGTCTTGGTTGAGAACCACCTGAATAGCGATCGCTGTAAATGCACAACACTCCATGCCTTAAAAAAGAAAAACTGCAAAGTTTTGGTAGAATTTACTACCCCGCGCCTTATTTCCGGGAATTTTGAGAATATATTACTAGTATACACTATATTTAGTGAAATATTATCCAAATTATATCGTTCTGGGATTAAAAAATCAACACTTATTCTGTTTCCTTGTAATTTACTCTTCAACGCAATAAATAACAAACCAACATTTCAATCTTTTTCAATAATTTTAATCAGGAATGCTAATGAATACCATGATAATAACTAACGATAATAGCTAGATAATAGCCGACCATCTTTTTTAACGAGCGTCTAAAATACATATGTTACCCCCAGCAAAACAACACTTTTCTTGCTAATTCAAATCGTCAATTTTTATGAAATGAATAACAAAAGATCGACTTTTTGTATTCTGATTATTTTTTTTACGTAGAATAAAGTTTATAACACTTTGAGAGTCGTTTTTAAAATTCACCTGTACGAGGACCGTTAGTTCATGTACGAAGGACACGAAATAGCCAGTGGAAAGTAGGGTCTTCGACTGTTGTGTATTTAATTAGCTTCGTTGCGCTCACTTTGGCGTGGGAGTTTAGTATTGGAATTATTTATTCATTGGTGGTTCTGTGATAGTACTGCTGGTTCGCTGTTGGTTCTCTGGTCGTTCTACAGGGACTGTTGGTTCTCTGGTGGTTCTGTGGAGACTGGTAGTTACCTGTTATAGTTAGTACATCCCACTTCAACTAATTTAGAAACCTTTGTTCAACCGGTTTGGACAGGTGAACGCAAAATGCCCTTTCTCGATACGAAAAAAACAGTTTCTGGTCCTGGACGCGAGATGAAGAGGGATTGCGGGGATGATGTTGAAGGAAGCAGTGAGGCACTACGCATGTACTTACTAAAAAAAGGTCATCTATGCAGGCAACGTGCTGGATCACTAGCCATGTGCAAGCAATGGAGTTGGTCAAATGCGTAGACAGCAAAAAACTCATATTGATTGGCAAACTAAGTTACAAAGTCTCGTATGTAATCATTTCCTTGCAAAGATGCAGAAAAAAGACAACACACCAGGGCTTAACCCTTCATGTGTGACTTATTTGTGGTCATTCTTATAAGGGAGACATTGGGACCACTGCCATCATCCATCGAAATACACAATGCTAAAAGAGCATTAATTAAGCATAGGAGGAGAAGAAGCAGGTCAAAGTTAACATACTCGTTAACATTTCCACGTCCCTTTTGGGCACAGGATGGGTAGGCGGATTAAAGGGAAAAAAAGTGCGCAAAGCATCAACATTGCCATTATAGCAAGACACAAAAGGAAAATGGCAGCTGAAGTTGTGTAAGTAACAGTTAAGGCAATATTTGTGTTCTTGTGGCCGAAATACAATCAGAATTTCCTAATTGAGCTCTAAGGGGCCTTCGAAAATTTTTTGGGGCCCCGTTAGCGGGATATCGGCGCTAAGGGGGGACGGGGTCTGAAGTTTGAAAAAAGAATCCGCGAACGATTGAGAAATTTCAAAAATTTGTTTGTGGCCTAAAATTCTTCGTCGTTTGCGAGCATAATTCCTCATGTCATCAATTCCGATAACTTTTATCTACAAAACACGCCCCTGAGCCTTCTAAGATTTATCCGAATGTATGTATTTCACGGACGGAAATCCGCTAAAAGAGGGGGGGAGGGGGTACGAATCTTAGCGACGATATCCCGCTAACGGGGACCAAAAATTTTTCGAAGGCCCCTTATTTTGTCTCTAGGGAATTGCACTGGATTGCTTTTAAATCCAACTTCATCAAAATTCAAGGTTACAGACTTAGCTTTACTCTTTCTCGTAGCCAAAGTTTTGTTTTAAAGGAACGTTTTTTAAGCTTTTTTGTTGTAGTTGTCAGAGGGATTTTCTCCTCCTGGAGGTCAAAGTTATTGCACATGCTCAAAGGTCTGTGCCCTGGCAAATGGCTTTGTATTTTACAGGGCAGGATCCAGTCAGTAGCCATTTTATTACCTGGATTTTATTCTCGTCTTAAAGCAATAATCAAATTTTGCACATAATAGATGGAATACCAATGACAAATTTTCCTCCACAACTACTTAAATTATTTTAAACTAATTAAAATTTCGAAGGAAGAAAAAAACGTTCGAAATTACATAAGAAACGAACCAACCAAATAAGGGTATTTGTTTCATTTATTTTAAACCGACTTACCCTTCCAAACATTCCCAGTCAGTGCATCATCTGATTCAAATGTCTTTTCGCATGTTACGCAGAAGCAAATTGTATATTCAGCAGTGGCTTTTACTTCTACTTTTTGCTCATGAGCAATCAGAGCTCTTCCAGTATTGAAGTTTGTACAAATTTTTTTACATGCAACCCAGAACTAGTTCAGAGATTTTACAAGGTCCTACTCGCATCTTTTAACTGGCCTCCGGGCTGCTTTGAGAGGTCCCCTGCTGGTTGTGATAGTTTGTTAATACTTCCTTGTACTTATTCAGTTCAATTTTTGTAAACTTTCATTCCCAGAAAAGATTATCTGTATCTATATCTGTATCTGCAGCCAACGTTCCATTAGACAGGATACCTGTCTCTCTTTTCTGCTCTCGCGCTGTCCTGCTTTTTTAACCCTGCTTTTTTTAGCGCGTTATCGCTGAAAATCTTTCTTCTCTTCTCTATCAAAAATATCAAAAAGGGAAAAATGATGAGTTTAGTTTACTAGACTAACGTTCCATGTGATATGTGATACAGCCGACGCTGGGAAGGAAAAATACCCAGAATGCTTTGCGCAACCGTGAAAGATCTATTACGTGTATTACAGTATATTACTAAGTATTACAGTGATTACCTTGGAGGAATGTAATGTAAAATTGTAAAATGTAAAATTATATTTTACAGGACGAAAAGATCACAATATTATGCTGGAACCTTTTTCACAAAAAATGTAGAAGTAGATAGGTACCTTAAAAAACTATATGGCGAGCAAAGAGGTTTGACCAAGGTAGAAAAAATTCCTTTAACTAATCAGTGCTTTTTCAAGATAAGAGGTCTATATAATTTTCTTATTTGTACTACCACTTTAACATGTATAATATATATACAGCATCATTCTTCCTGAATACTCATTGTGTGTTATGTGCATGTCTTGTTGTAGCTCTTTGGTTATATCTTGGAGGAACGAATACGGAAGGAGAAACAACTCTTTTAATTCTATTGAAACACTGCGTGAGGTTCTAGCAGGTGTCTGTATAGAAACTTAATTTGAAATTTTGGCGGTTGTGTGACTAAATTATTCGTGAATAACAATTCGCAATTATGATTGGTTATAAAAACAATTAGATAATTTGATGATGAATTTGATGATAATACCAAAACAAGAAGCCACATTGAAATTGGTAAAATTTCTTTTGTTCTTATGTTAACATAATTAGCGAAGAAGCACATGCTCGACACTTTTGTAAACAAAAAGAAAAAGTTTATATCTCGTTTTAAAACGACATTCTGATATAAGAAGTTATTTCTTTAGTTAGAATAAACATTAATCCAGCACACATTTTGTCGGCACACGTCCGGCGCATATCTATCTATATTGTTTTTCATGATCAAAGTGGTATACTCAAGTCTGCAAAAATAGGTTAATATCATGGTTAAACGCTTATTTCCAAACTTATTGTTGAAGTTTTTAACAGCAATGCTTACCGACTTATATATTAGGCACACTTTCCATACAAATATCACGTGCCTGCAGCGTGTGGGGCAGACTTCGTTTCGCAACAAAGAATCTCCGGAATCTTCGACCATTTCGTCACATTCAGCTGAACATAAGAAAGTAAAAAAAAAATTTGAAATTTGATTAAGAGCAACAAACATTACAATCTTCGCAATTACATCACAACAAAACCAGTACCTGTGTGCGGTCAGCTACATTTTCAATATTTCAATATACATCAAAAATAATTAAATACATTGTAGAGATTATATAACCTTACATTGCAATTCTTCTATCAATAGCTGCAATTTGCCTTTTAATTCTTTTGTTTGTGAACAATAAAAGGTGAAATAACTTTTCTATCTGTTAATAACAACGAACGTTCTTCTAATAAACGACACTTCTTTAAGTATAATTCACAAAAACGGTGATCAGCAGCTAAAAAACATTAAAAAAATCGAAATAATTCCTGAGATGTATTAATTTTTATCACTGTGTTATGAGACGTCGAAACAAAAGTCATCGTCAACATACACTTTCGAAATTGTGACAACAGATGTTGAAACAACATTGTACAACATAGAATCAAAACCCCAATTAAATAGATAAATAAATCACTATATAATCAATAATAAGAAGGTCTTAACAAACCGGTTTCGTATTCATAGTCATTTTCTTGTCGATTCCAGGGAAAACAGCCTTTATCACAATTTTTATACACATCGTTTGGTTCACCCAAATTATATACAGCACAATAATCAAACACCAAATCTTTAAGCAACTTATTCGTAGCCCCTAACTTGGTTCTGGGGACATGTCTTCTTTTACTCGTATCTGTAAAGAATTACAAAGTCTCAATGTTACTTTGAAATGATGACAGATCCTTCTAATTAACAGAAACCATACCAACCTGCAACTTGTTTAATTGTTGCTCCCCAATAAACTTTTTCCATTACACGCTTTTCGATTAACTTTTCGAACAGGGGTGCCCACACATTCTTCTTTAGAGATTCATATGAACTTGAAATAATTTCAGGCATAGTTTTCTGCAATGAAATTAGTCGTCTCAGTTCGTAAATTTTGTCTTGTTTTTCAAATTCCAGAAATTGGTAGTAGGTTTTAGCTTTTAGCGTTTTCGGGAAAGTAAATTTCCTTAGTAGTTGTGGACTCAAACTGAATGAGGCCGGGTCACCAGCAGTAGCAACAGCATTTTTCATTACTTGTCAATTGATGGGTATTTGAAGATCTGACGCCTATGCAAGAGAAATTCAACATCTTTAAATAAATACTGCACAATAAAATTACCTGCCAATTTACTCAAGGCAGACAAATAAAAAAGTGGAGTTTCACAAACTTCCAAAGTTTGCACATTACGTCCGAGAAACAAAACTTAACTCGATTATCCATCATAAAAGTTTTCATCAGAAACACTGGATAGCCAAATAATTCTCCCTGAAACATGTTGACAGCTTTTTGACCAATACGATGTCGACAAGATGCTACATCAATACCAGTCTCATCCAATGAATTAACTTTCCGTTTAATATTTCTAGCAGCAGTCCAAATACCTCCACACTGATTGTTAACTTCTGCTACCTATTAGTGAAAATACATTTATATAACCTTGGAGGAAAGAATACGGAAGGAGAAACAACTTCATTTCTTTACGCCTTAAATGTATTGAATTTTCTATTGTTTTTAATTTCAAAAGAATCAGTGCGTGAGGTGCTCGACCGAGTCTTTTTCGCGAAAAAATGATCAAATTCCATATTCTCCTTTAATAGGGGCTAACTTTTTTTTATTGAAAAGTATTTTTTGACTAAACCTTGTGCTTAAAGCGTTGTTTTTGTAATATTCTTTCTATATAAACGGTCAACCTAGGCAGACTGTCTATGCGCTCAAAAATAGTTGTTATGAAAGTTCATTATTCATGCTATTGTTTCTACTTTAGGCCAATTTAAGAGGAAAAATAGCTCTTATAAAGAAAGGTTTGGCATTTTGTCAAAGGGCAATGGAAGAAGGTACTGTCAATTTCAGCAAAATACTTGGTGAAGACATGCCTAAGTTACGTGAGAGTGACAATGAGAGCGACGTTGAAGAATATGGTGACAATGAAAATGATAGAGAAGACGGCGACAGCCATGCTGATGGTGATAGTGAACGCAGTGACAGTGACAGTGAATGTGTCATATGACTTGATAGTGAACCCTGGACAAGAACTTTCCGTTGAATTTATGGGTCAGTCAAGCATAGATTGCCGTGAAAACATGATCCACTGGTTAATGCCCAGTTCTTGCTGTCAAAGCAATTTGGCCGGCGCTAATGGTAGTAACGCGTGTGTTATTATTTCTGTGTTGATGGGTTATGTTTTTCTTAAATCTAAAATATTGTAAGAAAACATTTCGTACAGAAGTACAGCCTTCATAAACATGTTTTTCCATTATTTTGTAGAGCCATAGACACTGGCAATTATATATATAATTTTAATGAATTGTCGGGTTTCATCCTTATTATGGAAGCAATGGAAGTAATACCACCTGGAATCGATGTCACTGTTACGGAAGAACGAAATGTCTATTACAACAACGATAACGAGTTATCACTCGCACCTTACCTGCAACAGCATCGTGAGAAAGAAACAGCTGGAAGTAGTTTTTGCGTGGTCGTTGCACGAGGCAAAGCTTTTTCATTGTTTTTGGACAGAGATAAAGTATTCCTCATCCATTCCCATGAAAACGGCGATTATGGAGGACGATTTTGTGTAATCGAAACGCAAAATTCACCAAAGGAACTACTCCCGAATTATGACGAAAAGAAGGTTTTACAAGCTTTACTTTACTAATATTATTAATTAGGGACAATGTATTCCGGCATAAAAGCATTATTTAACAAAAAAATAGACTAATGGGCAGTAAAAATATTGATGGATATTTTTTGTCGTCATTCTATTTTTATAATGTCTGCTTTATACTTACGGTGTATACTTTAAGGGCAAAAACTTTTGCGGTCAGAAATTTTTTTTCACGAAAGTTTTTGCTTTTACAAATTTTAAAACGCAAAAGTGTTTTTACGCGAAATCAAATATTTTTTTTCCTTTAAGGCCCCTTCTTGAAATTCATTGTTATCAAAAAAAATAATGACACATGGATGGATATTATTAATTAATACGTATACGATCTTTCAATCGTCTCAAATATCTTTATTTCCTCCAGTACTTGTCACAGCTTTGTCCTTTTTTCTAATTTGCGCTGAAACAGGTGGAGTGTTCACGACTGTGGGTGAAGTCCTTACAAAATGGAGAAGGTTGTCAACGGCTCTGTCTTCTGCAGGCTCAATATAACACGGTAGAAGAATTTGAATGGTTACGTGATAGCAAATTCATTGGTACATTGGTGAAGTTGGAGAAGCCGCTCACGAAACTGATTTTAATGAAAAGTTAAATATTACATTAAACAAACAAACAAAAAATTATAAAAATTATGAAAATTAATCTTATTTTTTGTTCATCGCGAAAGTGTTTTCCGCGAAATTTGTTCAAAAAACCGCAAAACGCGAAAGTTTATTCCACAAGTTTTGCGTTTTTTTTGATACGCGAAAGTTTCTGTACGCCAAATTTTCTGCCCTTAAAGTAGTAAGAATTTTTATTTGGTGCAGAAATTTGTCCGTCTTATTGAGTCTTATTATACAAGAACGATCGCTTGCTGTAAGTAAATTTTTAGGAAAGAAATGAGAAAAAACTATTTTTTTGTGTGTCTGCTTTATGGAGTGTCCTCCTTGGAGAGGTTTTGTTATGAGAGTTTCCTCTAGGATTAGTCCGGGGGACAAAAATTGTCCGTCTTCTTATAGAACTGTCGGCTTTAGAGGATGTCCGCCTTAAGCGGTTCCACCGTACCACTGTCCGTCTTATAAAGCTTTCCGCTTTCGATTAGACGGCGTCCGCTTAAGCTAGATTTAAAAACAATGCTTTCAAACTCTGCAGAATAGAAGATCTGTAGGTAGGACACCAGACTAATGGTTAACATATGCTGTTCATTGTTGTTATCAATCATCCCTTTCCCGTAGCATGGGTGCGTAGTATGGGTGTATGTGTGATACACCCATATAGTTGTTGTTTAAGGGAGGCAACACAGGTAATACTGTCGAAAAGGGAAAATTTGTACTATTTCCAGCCACAGGCAGAAAAATGGTATAAAGGTCATCTAAGATGAACCTCTAAGGAATTTGGATAGCTCTAAACGCGACACAACGGGGGGTATGGGCAAATTAACTTCATACCTAGTCCCCCATCTTTATAAACGCTAAGAACCACACTGCCGTAGACGAAGGGTCTGCGTATTAGATAATGCTTTAAAAGAAATAAGTGAATAATCATAAGTTTTTTACTTTGTTTTAACCATCTTCGATACTATCGATACTCAAACGAAACTCTACCGACCCTGATCAGTACTAATCGGTACTTGGGTACTGCTTTGACATTTTAAATGAAAATAGTAATGTCCACATTTGTATATTAATATGTGTAATTTAAAAATTGTTTAACCATTTAAAATGTGCTTGTACATTCTCCTTATTTTACTGCGTCACATGTTTATCATAGGTGGCTACTATAAGTTTCGAATTATAAAAACGCGTGACACGACGGCCAGTTCAAGTTTACCATGTGTGCCAACAAGAGAGATGAAATTCAAAAAAAGTGAAATATTGTTTTGTTTATCTGCTCTGTTACTCTTATTTTATTTATTAATAAGATGGTCATAGCTTTTTTTCTCTATTCCAGGCTCACAAGTATGTATGTGCCCTGTTTTGACAGCATGGTGAAAATCAAAGATCTTAAGAAAGATATTTTTGGTGTTGTTGTTGGTTAAATATCTGACAAGGAGTTAGGAAATCTTGTGAGAAAGGTGTTCCCCAATGTGCAAAAAATGTCATCAAACTCTGTTTCGTACTACCGCCACATTAAAGCTATGACTGCTGCCACTGAAAAAGGTATGCAAAAAGCTTTGGCCAGTATAGTTGCTAGCTATTAGCTAGTGATCTGTTGCCAAAATTAGTAGCTAGTATAGAGTGCACACCTCAGCAAGAAAATTTTTTTTCTAGGTTTCAGCAGGGCAACACAGACTAAAAAGTCTAGCCAGGAAAACTGTACCAAAAATATACAGGTTAGTGTGACTGAAATACCACCATGTATGTATTTATCAAATGAAATGGTTCAAAAACGTCCCAGTCTTGGTGTTCTTATAAAATGTTCAGAAATTAATTGGCTTAATATATATAGCTCTTCTTTGCAAAAAGTTATTCTGAGCTCTCGTTTGCAATTTTTTCCACCAAGGACAGGAAACAAGTCATTAGCGAAATTACTGGAAATAACTTAATCGCTAAAAATATTCTTTGTTAATTTTTTTGAAAAGCAACTTTTATTTTGTCTTCTCTTGTTTTTCTCAGTAAATTTTCTGTTTTTTAACTGAGAAAAATAATGATCAGCCTCCGTCGTATATAAGCAAGTTCAATTAAAGCCTACATTGGGTAGTTACATTTGCCGGATATCCGTGTACATACTAGTCGTTAGCCCGTGGAAAAATCCACTGGGTTCGCACGTCCTTAAAATTCACCCGTCGCAAGAAAGTGAATAAAAATATATCGCGTTTAATATTCGTGTTTCCGCAGCACGACTTTTCAACTCCGTGGCGGATCCCCGCGGACACAGAATACGGGTATTATTATTATCAGAGGCAAACTTGACCCTTCGAGTTTCTTTACCGCCCCCTGGGTCCATATACTTTTTAATATTAGACGCTATACGGAAATCTTAATTGAAAACTAGTCGTTAGCTCGTGAAAGAATCCACGGATTCGGCAGTCCTTTAAATTCACTTGTCGCAACAAAGTGGGATCGCATTAAGCTTCGTGTTTCACTCATTTTCGACGCACGAACAGTTAAAATACGAGTAAAATTTACAGATTCGGTCCTCAAAATATTGCTCGTTTACATATCCCCGGAATCGTTATATCGTGCATCCTTAGCACGACGTTGCGGCTACCCGTTTGAACATTTGTTCAGCTCACTTTTTCAACTTACCGAACAATACCTCGATAGTCAGAAACTGGCTTCTACCGCGATGTTACTCGATTACAAATGAAGGGCTACGGAATAAGAGTTTTAGCTGACGCAGTAATGTAACTTTATGCTACTGGCTTTATGTGCCGCTTCAGAAAAAAACCGCTGGTCTCCATATTATAGTACTGCGGAAATTAAGCAGCATCAAAACGTTACACCCAATTCCATTTGTACAACCTGGGTACTGATGCAAATTACAGTAAAAGCATTGCCGGATCAAAATTATTTATTATTTACAATATTTATGTACAAAAACTATTTAACAACGATTCAGTTTCTTTCTCCAGATTGTACACATCATCCCTGTACATCAGCGCGATGCAATACAATGTGTCCAATTTTTAAGATGGCCTTACAATATTTCTCCACAAAATATAACATTTGTCTCCCGTCTCGTATTGAAAAGTTGCCAATTTATTAAACCAAACTCCCGTGATTTTTCGAACACCCACCTTCGTCACACATAATAACCAAAACTGTTCATCCGAGTCTTTTTGTGCGTATAAGGCAACTACAGATCCAGGATGAAGCATGGATTTTTTGATTGCTATAAGGTAAATAATTTCAATTAGAGAATTTAAATCATAGCATGACCTGTGCAAAATTCGATGCGAAATATCTGTCCGTAAAAATTTATTTCTTCAAGGTGATCTTTTTAAAAATGTTTTGCATTACTTATTCAGTTGTTTGTATGGTTGCATCTTTGGGTTGGTTGTTCTCAGAATTCTAAATCTCTAACACATTCTAATATCATTGAAGCCTGGTCAATTGCAAAGAATAAACGCAAAAACTTACACGTCAAGTTTGAAACGGTCTCTTGTGCATCTTCATTTGGTACATTTGGTACAACTACGTTTTTAAAAAAAGTAAAAATTAGAGTCTTTCTTCTACACACGTAAATACAAGATGGTGTAAAATTCAACATAAAATGCTTACTTTGGCTAGAGTTTTGAGGAAGAACATCAGGTTCTGTATGTACCAGAGGTTCATGAATTTAAGCAAATATATTTTTAACTAAATACATGGCCATGCAGAAGAAGACATTCTTCATGTAATATATTCACCTTGCATGATAATGATATTATCATTATCATCTGTAGCTTCAACAATATCATCTTCGGATTGTAAGTGATCTGAAGGTCCTATTATAAAGTATTTGCAATTTAGTCAAATTTAATTACTAGCTCTAACAGGAAAGAATTTTAATACTAATATGCATAGATCCATACCAGTTGAGAGCAGATCTTTACTGGATTGAACAGCAGTTGCATGATCTATCAGGGACAAATAACAATTAAAAACAATATTATTCCGTAAAAGACATATGGCACTATCATGAAATATATACTTCAACGAAAATCTAAGTAAGCTCACCTTCTAAACCTTCCCTAAAACCAGTTAGAATTAAATTCCCAAACTCAGTTCTGTTATCCCTGGTTCCGAAAAACGACTCTGCAAACATATAGCATTAATTTACATTAAAGTAAGCCTTACCTGACTTATTTAAATCCATATTACTACAGTTAGTTCTTATCTGAACAAGTATAACGTATATGAAGCAACAAACTAACCACGTTTTATTTACCGCTCTGTTGGGCGGCAACAACCTTGACACAAGGAGGACGCAAATATCGCCACTATACCATGGATTTCGTAGCGGTAATTTTATGATTATCATAAATTTTATCGAAATTTATCTTTTATGATAATCATAATATTTTTTTGCGCGTATAGGTTGTACTGAATACTACAAGGTATTACAGTGTATTACCGAATACTACATGGTATTACAGTGTAATACTGAATACTACAAAGTATTACAGTGTATTACTGAATACTACAGGGTATTACAGTATATTACCGAATACTACAAGGTATTACAGTGCATTACTGAATACTGCAAAGTATTACAGTGTATTACTGAATACTACAGGGTATTACAGTATATTACCGAATATTACAAGGTATTACAGTGTATTACTAAATACTACAGGGTATTACAGTAATTTGCCGAATACTACAGGGTATTACAGTGTATTACTGAATACTACAAAGTATTACAGTGTATTACCTAATACTACAAGGTATTACAGTGCATTACTGCATACTACAAAGTACTACAGCGTATTACTAAGTACTACAGTATACAATACGGCATATTACTAAGTACTACAGTGTATTATTGTATATTACAAAGATATTACATTAGGCAGTAGATGTATTAACAACATCACGACGTTGGTAAATTGCTTAACGTCGCGTGTCGGATGCAGTTGAGCTGTCGTGAGGGAAGGAATACGACAATGTCGGGTAAAGGTGAGGTTGTGTTGGAGGTTCAAGTATGCGATATATTCACAGACTATATGGATCCTTCCATGAAGTGATTCCCATTATTGGGATATAGAGATTGCGTGTTTATGGAACCGAACGCATGCGCACTAGGTGGCAGGATAGTAGCGCCAATTGCGGAAGATGCTTTATCCAAAATGCGATTCCGTGGTTTTAAGTTTAAATTATTATTAGAATTGCGTCATTCAAATATGACGTATTGTTGCGTAATACCGAAATGCATTGGGTGCGCATTTAGCAGGAGTTCGCGGAAAAAGCCTGGACGCATACGCACGTGTTTTTGAGATTTTGTATACCGTTGAAGTTTTCAACTAAAATAAAACCTTTCGAACTGTAATCATCGTTCAATAATCGAAATAAATAAAACGAATAATAAAAATCTAGATGGTAAGTTGTCAAAGTTTTTTTTTATTATTCTTGGATATTATAAAGAAGAAATAAAAGCTAGAAATAAATCAAAATCGAAAAATTTTTCCACTGGATACTTTGTAGATTGTAAAAAGAAAAACAGAAATATATATTCCATGAAAGATGTCGATGTAGCAGTTAGAAATCTCGAGATAAAATCATTATCATTTCTCTCTGTTTATCAAAAAGATAAATCATTCGGAGTTGCTTGGATCATAAAGTTGTTAGCAAGGAGGTTACTTTAGAAGATAACCAAATATAAAGATAATATAAAGAAGATAACCAAATGTAGAACGATTTTATTGACATTAATGATGTCGAAACCGAGTCCGTTTTAATGGATTCTATTCCTAAAATATGTTTCCCAAATAGGTTTAAGGCTTCGTGTTGCAGAGAAATTTAAACCAAATCAAGAACTTGTCATTCACTAGACCATCTTCATGAAACCTTGACTCAGGCTTTAAATGATCTATCATTTCATGCTCCCTTGGAGGAAAGAATACGTATTTTTTCCTCCAAGATGCTCCCAAGGAAGACAATTTGGTTGTGGAAAGACCAAAAGTTATAGAATCAACATATTTAAGTAAAAAATTCCAACCTCTCCCAAAACCAAAACAAAAAAATCGGCGTTTTCGGGAAGAGTCGGTTTGGCTGATGAAAAAAAAAGTTTTCATCCATAATCAACATTGTCTCTAAAAAAGAAGAAAATCATGCGACGTCTGTGGTTGAAGAGTTCCCTGAATACGATCCATCTGTCATTTATGATGTACCAACGGAGCAGGAGCAGTTTAATGACACGGCTGCCCAATTACCAATAAAATCTGGGTAAATCGGGAATCTGGGTAATAAGTGCGTCTAAAGGAAGCCTTATTTAATGCCGAAGTATTTTAAAGAAGAGTTAATTTTAAAATTTTGAACCACGGAACGGCATTTTGGATAAAGCATCTTCCGTGAAAACAAGAGGTTCTGGTTGTGATTGTACTTATATTTGAAGAAATGCCTGATTCTTGTTGTGCAGTAGGCTGCTCCAATAAAAGAAAAAAAGGTGGAAAATTAAAATTTTATCGCATACCATTCGGTCACAACGAGGAAAGCAAGAAACTTCGTCAACTTTGGGTACAAGAGAGAAAAATGGACAGAAAAACAAATAGATAACTCAAGAATTTGCAGTGAACATTTTATATCTGGTAAATAAAAATACCTTTTTATATAAAACATAATTTTTAACAACAAAAGTAAAGTGTTATCTATATAGCTAGATAGTTATTTAGATGTAGCTGCTAGATATATAAAATTAAACTCTTTAATGCTAGCTAACCTAGCTAGCTATTTAGTATCTATAATAACTAAATGAGCCACAAAAAAGTCTCACCAAATTTTTTTTATATTCCAGGAGAAAAATCTAAAGACTCACACCATCCAGATTACGTGCCATCAAAGTTCGCGTACAAAAAAGAAGTGTTTCAGCAGCAAAAGCTACACAGATTTGAGCGAGTACAAAAAAAGAAGGATGTCTTCTACATCTAGTCACACTGACACTGATGCTGACTTTGATACAGGTGTAGACAATGTTGAAAATGATGCAGAGCTGTGTACAAAATCTTCACAGACTGAAGTTACATTGGAAAAAATGCAGCAAGTAGTGTTTGTAACAATCATTTGCTGTTGGATTTGGAAATAATACTGATGATTTGTTTTCATGTTGCCATCCGAATCAATAGGGAATGTTTTATCACACTCAACAACATCCAAACCTGAGCTGTATTTATAAGGACATTTTATTTCTAAAACGCCTAAGCCGTGACACTTACACAAAACAAGAGCATCAGGTGATGCTCCCATAAATGGGTATTCTTCTGACACATGTAAACCAGTTTCTTTTACAATAACGTTTTCATGTTTTTTTGTGAACACCTCAACAAATTTTTTTTTTGCTTCCATGTCAATACCGTATTGTTGTGCTCTTACAGTTATATTTGCAGAATATTGCATGATTGTTTCTGTAAATTTTTTTTTAGAATTTTCATTATTCAGGTTTAAACCATATGCTCTTTTTGAGACAGATGCTGTGATTCTACCTGCTCTATGAATTTGCCATGCTGTTGACAAGCGCTGTTCTCTTGTACCTTTCGTTAAATTTTTGTACTGAATGTCACAGTAGCCATTTTTGTATTCGTAATAAAGCTCTCTGCACTCTGATTGAATTTCTTCAGGATTGTTATTAATTAATTGTGGCTTAAAAAGGCTTGTCGAAGGTTCAGGAATGCTATTTAATTCGGTTTCGTCAGCAGTTTCAGTTTCACTATTGGTAACTGTAAAATCTTCTGGATCATTGTCGTATAGGCTAGTAAGAATTGCAGCATCTGGATTTACTGTATAAAGTTCTTTTAACTTTCGTTTATGAAACTCATTATTTAAATGTGTGGTATCCCTGAAAGAAAAAGGCTTCTTCATTCTATCCGACACAACTTTTTTTTCTTTGCTTACTGTTTGCTTCTGCTTTGGTCTGCTGAAGTCTATCTCAGTCATAAGAGCTGGTTCTGCAAATCGTCTAGAGCGTTTCCAAGCGCAGAGTTTACTTGTACATGCAATTTTGTTTATTCCTAATAATGCACCGGCTTGCAGCTTAAATAATAGAGCACCAACATGGCTGCATGCTGAACCAAGTCTAAACAATGTAGTGTATTAGAGCTAGGTTGCCTAATAAGTTATATACACAATGTTTAATAACCTGCTTACCCGGCCATGCATGTGCAGTTTGCAGTAAGGACCCAGCCACCCTTCTTATGTAATGCAACCCATACTTCATATAGTTTTTGTTTTGGCCTTGTCTTTGACTTGGTAAAACCTTTAAAATGCAAGTAGAGCATTAAGGGGAGCAGTCATAAAAAATAAAACGCTAACAATATAGCAAAGGCAAACAAACCTCTGTTTTAATGTAACAAAATTTGCTTTTTGCATCAATGTTATGATAATAGATGTCTTGTACATGACCACATAAAAAAAGTTGTATGAATCCAATGATTTAAAAGCCTTCATCGACTCGTGAGTGATACCACTACTAGGACTTTTCAATAAGTACATATGGATATCTCCAAATGTTATATCTGGTAAATACTTTGGATCGTTTTGCCAGTCTTTTTTAAAGGTATAAGGATCTGGTAATACCTCATCATTGGCTAGGGTGAGCTTTTTAATATACGAAGTTTTCTCATCTTTATCAAGCGAAAGAAAATAACTTGAATCTGACCACATGGCGTCCTAGTTATTTCAGCAGCAACGACAAACAGGCCGGTTAATTTCAGCGAACGTATTTTTTTGTAAACCCTGGTAGATGTGAATTTGGTGGCCTATGAATTAGAAAAACTCTATAAGTGCGCTGGCGCTCGCTGTTTTTTATCCTGCCAGCTTCCACAAGGTCCGAGAAAATGTAAACAAAGGACGTCACAACGCAAGCCGTCTATAGTTTCCCCTCTCTGTCCACTCTGGTGATGAATTTATTTCCGAGACCCTCTCACGCCTGACAACAGTTAATACTAGTAGCAGAGGACCAACAAGCACTCACTAGTCAGTACTACACTACACTACACACAAGCAGACGTGTCAGCCTGGTCCAAGTAAAACCTATAAAAAACTTCGTAGTATGAGTGAGGCAAAGATTTTAAATTCAAATAAGAACATTCTCAATCTAAGTGGTACTGTAACACATGCTGTTGCTGTTCGTCTTAGAATAAAAAAGACAAAAGGCTGGGCCAATGCCACAGGATACAAAATTATCGACGTTGGTTGGTGTTTTGAACGATGCAATTTTGTAATAATTTTATAGTTATGTGGCAATTGTAAAAGTGCAAAGCTCAAGTAACATGTAAAAGTTCAGCTAAAAGAAATGGTTTAACAAATAAATTATCCCTTAAATGTAACAAAAATATACCAAGCCTATTTGACATACATGTGAAGTCTGTATATGCCCGCCAAACATTGGGACATGCTGGACTACGTTTCTGTTCTAATATGGACTCATATACTGCCTCCATTATATAATGGTCCATATCAAACAATTTTAAAATATTTAAGCACCAAGGCAGTTGAACTTGCTGAATTTGTTTCACGATATTAACCAATCAGAAAATTTGACTCCGACATCATTCTTTTATAATTCTATCAAAAATACCTGCTTATAAAACCTATTTATGTGATAATTATATTGACAGCACTAGGACACTCCAAGAAACTTTTGTTGAGGTTTTTAAAACTTTCACTCCAGTGCATCCTTATTTTTTCATAGTCAAAGTTTTTAAACGCAATTTTCTCTACTTTCCGGAATTAGGAGGCAAAAAAGTCTGCGGATGATTAAAACCAAACAGGTGGTTTAATTTTTTTTAAATTTTGTACATTGTTTTCTGATGTTATTTGACACAAAATGACTGTCTCACTTTTTTGATATTTGATTTTTTTGATTTTATATTTCAAAAAAACAGATTTTTTAAATTTTACCCCCTGGACAGAAAAAATACAAAAAAATAAGACAGTCATTTTGCATACTTTTTATTTTAAAGCAACTTTGCATAGTTATTTTATTTATAAAATGTTGATTTTGTTAGTAATAATCCGCAGACAATTTTAGTCATTTTAACTTTATCAGCCTAACCCCCGTCTCCAATATTAGTTTTTGGATTTTTTTTCACTTTTCCAAAAATTTGGTCAATAATTTTTAATTTTGGAAAGTTTCAATCTTATATGTTGAAGTTATCATGTGTAATCACAGCTGATTGTATGAAAGGGAGTTTTAGAAAATTTTGGTGTTTGACCACCTTAAATTTGAAAATGAAACCGCAACATTGACTGAATTTCACAGTGATTCAGTTACACAAAATATTGAATCAGTGAACGTCAACCTGGTGTTAGACGATTCTATAATTTGCATATTCGCATGAAAAATATCAAAAACTTTTGATACTAATTCGCATGCTTATTTCTTGTGTAATTCGTACAAATAACATGCGAAGAACATAGCATGCAAATAAGGGAACTGTTTATACCAAAAAATGTAATTCTTATTGCATTCGAATAACAGGGGCGGATACAGGATTGTTTTTCCATAGGCGAAATGTTAAGCAAAGCGAAAAATACTAGTATCTTTTGCGAAGCGAAACATGCGCGTACTGCTGGGGATGTAAGGGACGCAATTGCCAATTTACTTATTTTTGCACTGAAAATTTCTCAGCGAGGACCTTTATAGGTCTCTACCACAATTCTAAAAAACGGTAGATGTTTTTGTCAAATTAGATTGAAACCTCTAAAATCCAGATAAAAACAAAACTCTACTTTTTGAAATCGAGGCTTATATTAATAAGCAAGCAACCTTTTTTTTGCTTATGCTTCTTTAAAACTTTGAGGATTAAATTAACAACAAGGAATCTTAGAAGTAGTCATGTCACAAACTAAAGCTCACAGTCAAATTGATCAAATTGCTAATGCTAACCAATTATAATAACAATTGAAAAAAATCAAAGCAGACAGCTATATAAGACACATTTTAGTACACTATTCAAAGAAGACCTTGAAACTAAAGAATATGGAGAATTTAAACATCAAAAAATTATAAAACTAAATTCACAATTAGTTCTGTAAATAACATGTATTTTTAAACCATAGCTAAATTACATACATTGTAATTAATAGATAAAAATTACATTTATACATTTATATTTATATAGCATTCTAAAAAAACACAGAAACAGTTTTAAAAAAAACAATCCACCAAATTTTTTTAAATTCCTCAATGCAAGACCTTTTATGCAAATTTGATGAAAATCAATTGCACAAAAATAACATCCAAATAAGCTTAAAAAGAAGTGAGAATATATTAATGTTTAAAAGCAATAAAATAAATAAAGAAGTAGTAGCTCGTCGTTAGTTCCTCAATAATAAATAATACCATTTAAATGTTTCAGCATATATGGTTTCCAACTAACTAACTCTCTTGCACTTGTTTGGATAATGCTGGCTACATTGATCACAGCTGATCTAGAAAGAAAGAAAAAAATCTCAAAAAGAAACAAGAATACCATTTCAATTTGAAGCGAGTACGAAAAAGACAAATCAAAATGACATTTAAAGCACAAGTTATAAAAAACCTAAATGCCCTTCAATATTTTCATCATATTTCGTAGAAGTAAAAAGTGAAATAACTCTGGTAAATAAAAAGATATTGATTTAAAATTTACTAGAGGGTATTTATTTTAAGGCTATAAATTTGAGTTTATAAAACTTACTAGAAATGGAAATAATGGTACTTTAACATGTTGAATTTATTGTTGTTTTTTTCCAGCCGCCATATTTAACGATCAAAATGCTTGTGTAAAATCGTAGGTAAACAATCGGCCTTAAGTCTAAATGAGTACTGAGATGGAGTTCGATAAAATCGCCATTATGATAGGCTCCGTTCACGCTGTTCTTTTTAGCTTGTTTTTTCTTTGTAAAAAACATGGCATCAAAAAATGGAAAGAAATTTTATCCAAGAGTTTCTATTGGAAGGCACAGAAGAAATGATTTAATTTTCTCTTTATTCTATTCGCCATTATTTTTGGAGACCAGACAAAACAAAACAAAACAAAAAGAAGAAATCACGGCATTGTTTCGTGGTTATCAATTATGATAGGTAATTCTTATCACGATCTTTCTTTTTTTTATTAGCATGACTGGGGTTATTGCATATTATAAGCAAAAAAACCCAACGGGGGAGAATGCTCATTGTGACAGTTGAAGATAGTTGGAGCACTATGGAGATAATTAAATTTAGAGCACAAAAGGAAAAATTCTGAAAATTTAGGTGTTCTAATTGTCTAGATCTGATACTGTCTCCATAAGGAAAACTTTTAACCCTACTGAAGATTCTAATCCTACACTATCCAAGAGCCGGCTAATGTGGCTAATCATTACTTTTATACCTCTTTTATGCCCAAATTTTACTCCTCTTTATTTTTTAGCAACTACCTAATGTATCACACGTATTTCATTTTAAGCTGGCAAAAAAATTCTTACCTGATAAATCTTGATGGTCATTGCACAATAAACAAACACGTAGCTACCCTCATGTCCTTGTCTATAGTTGAAGCCATAATAAACAGAAACAAACTAAAGAACCAGCTATGGCATTCAAAAATAACATTAATGCAGTTATCTGAAGATACCTGCACTTTTCTGAAGATAACTGTATTAATGTGACTTAGGAACGCCATGGCCAGCTTTCTTCGACGAGAATGTCAGAGGCTACGGTCAACGGCGGTAAAAAACAATGACCGTGGTAAATGTGACTGACATTGAGTCATAGAAAGGAGTCTGCTAAATTACGTGCCACACGTGCTGACGTGCTTTACGTGCTCACGTGTTTTACGTGCTCACATTTTTACATGCTTACGTGCTATTTAAAACGAATGAAGCTTACGTAAATAATGAAAACTAGTCGATAAGGCCCGTGGAGAAATCCACTTAGGCCGAGGGACAATGGTAAAATAGGTTGTTTTGGATTTTTTGATGACGTCAGCAGTGCAGATACAAAAAATAATATTTGGAGAAGTTTAGTTTTCGTTGACTGTAATGTGTAGAGTTTGAAACGCTGATCAAAATAATGTATAGGATCATATATTTTTCAAGGAACACCTAAGGAGAAATAAGGGTTTAAAAAGTTTGCTGACGACAGCATTGGCCCGTCAAAACTCAAATTTTTTTTTAAGAAATTTGTACACCTGTTGCCTTCATCGTATAGATCTTAAAACGCCGATTAAGAAAATGTATAGGATCATGTATCTTTGACAAACGGTTGCAAAGATATTGGGATTTAAAGGTTTTTGATGACGTCATCAACCCGTCTATTCCGAAACGGATTCGGGGAAGCAGGTTTAAAAACTTACCCAAATTGGTCCCAGGTGGTCCCTAGTTACCCACGCGGTGAAAAATCATTGACGTCACCACCTTGTTTCCAAGTTATTTGGCCTCAAAGTTTTAAGTGCACTGTAATGGCCTCCTTAACTTAATATAGGATATTGACGTTAAAGTAGTGTTATTGACGTCGCGCCGTAACGTCAGAAAATTTAACATATTAGACATGCATTTTTCGGTTACTTCAAAGGAAATTTCGGTAACATCAAAGGAAAATGAACACATCAACTTTGCCTGTCACAGAGACACGGAACTGGCGTATTATTATATAGACTAGTCGATAAGGCCCGTGGAAAAATCCACTTAGGCAGGATAACAGAGAAAAATAACCGTCATATAAATTTTGATGACGTCAGCAGAGACATGTCAGAACACAAAACTTTTTTTTTCAGAAATGTGTATGCCTGTTGCCTTCATCGTATAGATCTTGAAACGCTGATCAAGAAAATGTATAGGATTATGTACTTTTGACAAACGGTTGCAGAGATATTAGGGTTTAAAGGTTTTTTGATGACGTCATCAACCCACCCATTCCAAAACGGATTTGGGGACCCAGGTTTGGGAAACTTACCCAAATTGGTCCTAGGTGGTCCCTAGTTACCCACGCAGGAGATGACGTCAGTTATTTCCACCCGTTTCCAAGTTATTAAGCCTTAAATTTAAAAGTGCAATGCAATGGCTTCACTAATCTTAATATACTTTCCTTTGACGTCAATATTGCTTTAACGTCAAAGTTTGCTAATTTAAAGAACAAATTTATAGGCGATGTTTTATAGACTTTATCAAAGAAATTTTATCCACTTTGCAAAAGTGACAGACAGACACACTTAGCGTATTATTATAAGAGATCACTATTTTTTATAATATAGTTCATATAGTTATGATATACTTCACATAGTTTTATATACATAAAAGCCTGAATAGACGGATAAATTTTGCAGATCAATTTTCAAAATAAAATATTGAACTAAAATTGATCTAAAATTGTTGTGTATATACTATTAAAAAGTAATGGAACGATAATACTCAAATGACATAAAAACACAAATCAATTTTCGAAAGCTGATGTAATAAAATCAAACTGGTTTGATTTTATCAGATCAATTTTTCGGCAGAGTAATATTATTTCAAAGAAAACCGCCGTCTGCTCACTTCCTTTCGAAACTCACGTTCGAATTTTCATTCATTTTAAATGTTTTTGTGCACGCAAAAGAGAGTTAATCGTAGTGAAGAGAAAATTACGCAGATAATTTTTTATTACCAGGTACGTTTAGATCTATCAAAATCTTCCAATTTTAATTTGTTCAGAATTGTGTTATATGCTCTGTGACTGACACACAAATGAAATACAGTTCTTTTCTGCTAACTTTTCTTTTATGCGAAAAAATAAAACTGCTTGAACAGATTAGGGAGCACAAAATTGTTTCTTCTTCGTTGTCGCTCATGTCTGATGTTATGATACCGTAAAATGCCGAAAAAACCAAGATTTTATTTCCGTTTATAGCACACCCTCAGATAATCGCATATAGGGAAAAGAGATATAGAATACAATATTTGTTTAACTTAAAATGCGAAATTTTTATATAGTTTGGGCGGAATCTTTAAAATCGCCTGATGGAAGATAGATAGATAGAGACAGCACAGAGTCCGGACGCTGCTAAGTTTTTGTCCAGGCTAAACGCCCGGAAAATTCCATTTTTTCGAAAGCCAATGAAGATGCTTTATCTTAATCTCTGTCAATTAAATGACCAATCTGAACAGAGAGTGTACTCTTCGTGTGGCCAGAAAATTACGTGTGCGGCCATGACTAAAAGTGCTTACATTGTGTTGGTCGCCCCTTACTTGTCTCTTAGGTTTGGTCGTAGTAGTTTTATTGATGGGGAGCTAAGCACTATTTTTAAATTCGTGTATTTTATCAGGTATGAATTATTTTATATATAGCTAAGTGAGAAAGGTGTGCTGGCTAGCTAGCTATCTCAATTTTTGGTGCTGACTTGGATCTCCTTTTGACTGGTGCTGACATACCCCTTTTAATAGTCATGAAATTAATTACTTGCTAGCTAGCTATGGAGCTAGCTACACAAAATAGTACTTTTATTAGAGTGCTTTTTTTTTCTTAAAGAGCAAGCAACAAAAAACTTTTATCCTGCCTTGCGTAGTTCTTCCATGACTGGACACCCAACTCCTGTTCTTATGGGAAAAAAGGGGGCTAAAAATAAATTCCAAATGACACTTTGTGGGACTACTTCTATCAGATAAAAAGATAAATATATTCACACATGATTTTTTTTATATTTTTTGCAGAGAAAAGTTGTCGAAACGTGACGAAAAGTTTATTGTTGCTTGCACTGAGCAGTCGGTGAACTGATAATTAACCTGTAACAATATATAGCTAGCCGATGCAGGATAATTAGATGCTATGCCTAGTATAATTAGCCGTTAAAAACTTCTTTGTGATCTTTACAGCTAACTGCGTCTTTTCCATGTTTTTTCTTGAAATAAGAATAGTTTTGTTGTTTAATAATATAAACGACATATGTACTGCTAGCTACAGTAAAATTATAACTTTTTTGCACAATCATTTCTTGTTCTATTTCTTGGTTTTAATTGGAGCACAACTTTATGTTGATCTATATAAATATAGATGGCTATGGGGAGATCGATAACGAAGAAAAGTGAAAATTTAAGTAAGAAGATATATCTTATAAGTAGCTGTATCAGCGGCTAATTATATATACGCACCGTATATATAATTATTCTGCATAGATAAATAGAATGTCTGTATATTTTATATGGCTAGCGTTACAAATCCTGTCTATTATTTCCAGGAAAGGCCGTAGCTTTGATAGGGAGTCCTAGAGTATTTAATGCTCATTTTGATCTATGCAGATCCAATTAGGGTCCCCGCTTTACCAGACAACTCCCTGTAGAATCCAACAGCACACATAGTGTGTCATCTCCCCAATTTCTCTACGTGGCTTGGGTTAACCCGGGCTATGGTAGCATTCACTCACTAATATTGAATTGCCGCCAAGCGGAATCGGACCCCGTTCTCCTGCACAAAGTGCCAGAGTTATAACCACCAAGCTATGGCGCCATTGAAAACGTCTAACTATTCTGTTTCTGGCTAATTATCAGTTCTCCTTGTGCCTAATTTGCTTGAAAATCTTTCTTGAACTCACCCAAAGTATCACAAAATATTTTTCTAAGATTTCTTGAAAATGCCTTGATTTTTAAAAATCTCACAAAAAGGACCTTCGATATTTTATATCCGCAAATTTATTGTGTGTGTACCCTTTTATGCTTCAACTTGGTGATTTCAATTTGTCGATTTGTCAAACAAAACAATTACCAATCAGTTTCCTCAAAATAAAAACTTGCAACTAATCCGACTTCCCGAAAGAAATTTAAATTTGAGAATTCGAGTCAAAAAAGAATAATAAACAATCAGCTGAATTTAATAAATGGATTTCAACAAAATAAATCCTGTATTGTCCACAGGTTTCAAAATCATGCATCGCCTGCCTAATATGTTACTTGTTTAACAAAGATATCAAAAGCCGGCCTCATTAAATTTATATACATATTTATATATATAATATACCTGTGCATCGCATCGCATGGATTTGTATCTTTGTATTAAATTCCCTTTTTAAATCAAAGAGGCAAAGAGAGGTTAAAGAGACAAAATTTAAACAACCTGGTTTTAATGCAGTTTATGGTAAAATTGTATTCTTGTTTCTTATCTTTAAAACGTACTTTCTTTTTCAGATCAGCTGTTATCAAACCATGCACCAACAGCATTTTCAAAAAATTTTCAACAAGAGAGTAAATTTTTGAAGGCCTAAATACTGAAATATTCAAATGCTAATATGTATTTATTGGTGAATTAATAAACAATGAACTACTTCATCATTCCAATTGAGCTCGTTCAGAAGTTATTATATTCGGATCGTCAAGTTTCTACATAGCAGGATTTGTATTCTGGAATTTCCAGAATTTTCCTGATCACTTTTAAAAATATCCAGTTGAAGTTTTAACTGTTATTTTAGAATACTTCATATAGCTATGTAAAATTTTTATTTTTTATTTATTGAGTTGTATTTTAACATTGCAGGTTAGTTACAAAAATAGTTGAGAATTGTGATACTCGTCATTTTTTTACCCCATAATTCTCCGTTTTTAAGGTCTTCTTCAAATTTCAAAATCTTTCACGCTAATGACGGAAATCTTAAAGCGGCAGGGCTTCTTGTTTTAATACTTATATAAACGGATATATAAAAATTCGCCACTCATTTATCATTGGATACAAAAGATAGTGTTGAGTAAGAACAAAGTGATGTTCGTTCTGATACCCTCAGATAAGCGCATCAAAATCTTGCTATCACCACTGATAAACGCTGCGCTTGATTTCGGCATGTTACAGTAAATTGAATTCAGATTGTTCTTTATAATGTATCGTGTATGTATACAAAAATATCAAATCGATTTAAGAATTGAATAATTATTGACCTAAAATTTTTGCGTGTATTTTTTTTTTTCGAAAATTGATCTATAAAATTGTTCCGTCTATTCGGGCCTTAGGAACATAATTAAAAATAAACAGAAATCACTACAAATTTGACTCTACTATTACTATTCATACAAAAACAAAACAAACAATGCAAAGATTAGCAATACGTCCAAACCCAAAATTGACATAAATACAATGTAAATGTTTTAACATTAAAATTTTTATAAAAACAAATGTTATGGCTTCTTAAACTTCAAGCAACTGAATCACCAAGATCGTTAGCAACATCATCTTTGTCATTGTCCGCAATGCATCTGCAATAACGCTTTTTGGAAAGATGACATTCGACCAAATTACCATAGACGATATGCAGCATTTCCGTGGGCAAAAATAGAAGTCCTCTTCCACAGCCTCATTTTTGTTAAATGGTACTGTTATTACGGCTTTGCATGATCGACCATGGCATTTTGCACTTCTGTGTGATTTCTCCATCGGTCGCACATTTTGTGATCGGTGGAACAGAGGATGTATGGATATATATGCTTTGATATCATCATCAGGTATATATCGTGAGCTAAGCATATTGTCATTTTTCCATACTTTAAAACAGCATCTCAACACAAACAAGATGCGCTTGCAGAAAACAGCCATACCGTTTTTCTTAAAATCCGAGCAGAAACAAGAAGGTGACGAACATATTTCTAGCTTGTAATTCGTTCTGCTATTTGCACTGCTTGAAATTACAAACTCTCTCTTTGTGTTGTTTATTTCATTGATCTTGCGGATTTTAAAGTTAGAAGATTGTGCCTCCGCAGCCTCCATTCTTCTTGCAAGAACATCCTTTTCGTTGTTTCTTTTCTTTTTCTTTGGCGGATTACAACCTTTGTTTTTTTTTCGTGAATAGTGTTCATTTTGTATTTTCAAGGTCTATGCTCACGCCAAAATCGAAATATAAGGTTGCTGAAACATAAGGCTTGCCGAAATATAAGGTTGAGTGGTGGCTCGTGCCACCACTCAAGCCAGCATGTCAACTGAGATGATAGCTGATTGTCAATAATGAATTGCAAAAGCGATTGGTGTGGTAGCAGTAAGAAGAGATAGGGCTTCAGTTTTGAACTGTTCTTTCGATTCTCCGAATAACTTAGCCGTTTGGTTGAGTCTTTGAAATGAGTCTTTGAAATGGAACTCGCATCCCTTGACATTCAACAAAGAATCCTCGCCATAGATTTTCACCAGTCCTATTAAAATTGGCGATGGCCATGTCTGTGCACCATCCAATAGGAAGAAACTTTTCACCTTCGCCATTAACTTTACGCTTTACTAAAAACACGCCAGAAAATCTCAAAATTTTCTTTGTCTTCCTGTTTGCATTGCATTGTTGCCAATGATACTTGTTTGTAAAGTAACGGATAGTATACACTGGCTGTTAAGTGACGAAAGATTTCACCTTTTTGAAGTTACCATCAAAATAACAGTATTCCACATTCAGGAAGTAACTTCCATCTTTTTCATGTCATTCGCGAGCATCAGTTTCTGTCCAGCTGTTTAAAAAACATACTGTGAGTTTTCATTTATGTTATATATTAGATATTTGTTATTTTCAGATACATAGTCCTGCAGATCGCGTATACCTTCATAACCATCTTCTTTCGGTTGTACTACCTTCCTTTGCTTCACCTTCTCGTTAGAGATACTCCGTATGTTAGTAACTTTATTAACGGTACTCTTTATTTTCTTCCATTCTTGCCTGTTGCGTAAGTCCGACACAATTGTATTACTTTGAATTTTAGATGGCCTGGTATTATGGTCCGTCATTATAGACTTTTTTACTAAGTCTGTAGGTCTATCAGCCGAAGCTGTTGCTTCGCAGGTATGCATTCCATGATGAAATACGCGAGCCCTGTCAAAACACATAAACACGGTGTACTTCCTTGCATCGCAATAGACTAAATGCCTTATATTGAACAGGTTTTGCACTCACCAGCTTTTGAAAAATGCACCTTGCTTGCTTTTTCATATTGCTGAAAGAAAGCGCATTCAGTGTTTGAGCTACTGCGAGACCCAGAACAATCCCGGTATCAAACTGTATCATATCCAGTCCAAATTGTTTTATTTCGAATGTTCGGATTCATCCGTATATTCCACATCATCATTATTGTAGTGATCATTTTCGCCATTATTACTACCACTTTTCTTGGGCGAACAACTAATGATGTGAGATTTCAGTGATCGCGTATCATTGAACGCTTCGAAGCAACAGGGGCAGGAATAGATTCTGCTTGAGCCTGGATCTGTATCTATGATGTATAAATGATATGAATAAATGCAAATAATTCTGAATTGACAGACCTTCTACCTATACAAACAACCCTTGCATTTCGCACGCGAAAATTTTACTTCCCCATCTCAAAAAAAATGCATAACAGAGATATATTCACCTGAGATTTTCAACGTAGGTTCGTTGCATTTAAATGAGGACTTTTCAATTAAAGCGTCGTAATGCTCACCGGACCAAAGTAGCTTCACGGTGAACTTGGGTATACACATTTCTCTTTGCGGGTTGATGATATGATCACTGCATGCTATGTAATAATTACTCTCTCTTTTCTTCAATAATAATACCACCTTCACTTCTTGTTATGTTAGAGTTCTTATCCATAACCACTTTATTCAGCAAAGTAAAAAACGATATTTAAACTGAAGATGAATAGACTCTTCTCAGAATTTGGAAACACATGGCATACATCATCACAAAAATTACAAAAGTTTGCCCTTACCAACAAAATCTTTGAAAAGAAACAAGAAAATCATCAATATGATGCTTGAATAAATAAATAAAGGTAAAAAATATAAATTTAGCCAGGTTATGTACTAACATATTACATTATAGATTGCTGAACTTTAAAATTTCTTTTCCACAAACACGTCTATACGCCACAAAATTTTGAGTAGCGTGCTTTATTGAGAGACGAACATACGATGAACTTGTTTCCATTACAATGGCGTTAATGAAATGGAGATGGAGATTCTGTATCACACTTGTCCTCATCGCTTTTCAGGTTTTTTCATTTCACAGCAAGACCCATATAGCCCTGGGTTTCAGGTGGTGGTGTACCTTAAACACGGAAGCACATAACACACGTGAGCACGTATGATATTTAGGAATTTCGGCTGCCGGCATTATAAGGATATATGTATGACGTAATATATAAATGAGAAAAAGCCTAAGATGGCGGAGTAAGGCTACATGTGAAGCTGGGTTTAGAACCTGTGTATTTCCATTAGTATCTGCGCCCAAAGTGGAACAAATACACTATAGTGGCGACGAGGTAAAAGATGAAAGGTTGAAGTTGCATTAAATTGGAATATTTCATACGCGTTATTGGAATTTACTGCGTATTCCGGACAACATGTTAGAAGTTACCAGTCACATGAATGGTCTTCCAGGGCTTACTATGTTCAACGTGAATGGAGATCCGAGCTCATTAGCTGAAAAATGGAAGAGATGGGTTAAATCTTTGGAGGTTTATATCATTGCTGTGAACATTCGAGATGATAAAAGAAAGAAAGCATCACTGTTACATTTCCTTGGGGAATAAGGACAAGAACTTTACAAAAAAAAGGAACAGAACCTGATAATAAATAATTTGAATATGCAGTTGGGAAGTTCAACAAACATTTTCTACCAAAGAAAAACACTCCGTTCCAGAGACTGTTCAACTCTGCAACACAAAAGAAGGGTGAGAATATTTCCACATATTGTATTCGTTTGTAAACTCTTGCAAAAACTTGTGAATTTGCTGCTCTGGAAAAAGATATGATTCGCGACCACATTGTGCAAACTTTCTTGTCTGCGCGTTTGTGGCGGAAGTTGCTCCAGGAGACCAGTCTAACTCTAGATAAACTGCTTGAGATAGCCAGCAGACTAGAACAATCACCAAATCAGGCAGAAAAAATTGAAAAGGGAGAAGAGAAAGAAAGTAGTGGTTTAGTGGGGAAAGTTGAAAATTTTGGGCGTGGTGGTAAGAAAAGTAATGGTAAAAAGGATGGTAAGTTCAGAGGAGGAAGTAATGAAAGAAATGGAAGTGGTAGTTTTGGAAGAGGTAGTTCAGTGAAAGGGGTTCCAAAGAGAAGAGAGGTAGCTGTTCTCGATGTGGTAGAGAGGTTCATTATGTCAAAGACTCAGGTTGTCCAGCCAAGGGGGCCAGCTGTAGAAAGTGTGGAAATGTTGGTCATTTCGAGAAGGTGTGTCGGTCAGGACAGGAGAGAATCAGGAGTAATGTGATCAAGGTAGAAAAAGCTGAACAGATGCGGATAGTGATTTTGATGGATTCTTGTTTACCATCAATAATGACAGTAATGACAGTAACAATTTAAAGAAGATTAAAGTTGAAGTTAACAATCAAGAGATCAAATTCATCATTGACACTGGGTCGACCGTCACCATTATCGATAAACAAACATTTCGACAATTAGGTGTTAAAGCAGAAAAGTCTAATGGAAGATTTAAGACATTTGGTTCAAACTCACCAATTGATTTGTATGGAGAATTGAAAACGAAAATTCGACTTGGAAAGAAAGAAATAGAAACAAAAATTTTTATCATTGATAAAGAAAAAGCAGGTTGTTTGTTGAGTAAGAAGGCTGCAACAGAGTTGAGAGTGGTTAAATTGTTGGAAGAAGCTCACATAGTAGGTGAGGAATTAAACAGAATATTGGCTGATCATGAGAATGTATTTGATGGTATGGGGAAGTTGAAAAAGGTTATTGAGAAAGTGCATGAATTGGAGGAAATGGACACTATTGAAAAAACTGAAGGTTTCACCGACTGGGTGTCACTGTTAATAGCAACACCAAAGAAAGACAATGACATACGATTCATCATAGATATGAGAAGAGCCAACCAAGCAATTCAGAGAGTAAGGAATTCAATACCCACACTGGGACAATTAAAACAGTAGATGAGAGGTGCAGTGTCAACACTTGATTTAAAAATGGGCTACCATCAACTGGAACTGGATGAAAAGTCTCAACCTATCACAACGTTTAATACACCAGTTGGCCTTAGGCGGTATAAAAGACCTGTCTTTAGGTATTACATCTGCGTCTGAATGCTATCAGCGTGCACTAGAACAAAAAGTATTGAATGGTTAGAAAGGTGCAAAGGATATATTAGATGACATAATTGTATGGGGAACAACGATAGCAGAACACCACAGAAATCTAGAAGCTGCTTTGCGCAAAATTGAAACAGTAGGACTGAAGTTAAACAAAAGAAAGTGTGAGTTTGCCAAAGAGACACTTACTTTTTTTGGTATTTCATTATCAAAGGAAGGTGCAATGGCAGACCCTGTCAAGGTCAAAGCAATCAATGATATGAAAGAGCCCCAAAATTTTCAAGAGCTGCGTTCCCTTATGGGATTGGCTACATACATGTCCAGTTTCGTGGATAATTTTTCTGACATTGTGGAACCATTGAGACAATTGTTAAGAAGCAAAGGAAAATGTGTGGGAGAAAGAACAATCTGCTGCATTCAAACTCTTAAAAAAGGTACTTAAATCAGACACAGTTATGGCTTACTGGTCACCAACTGCAAAAACACGACTTACTGCTGATGCATCACCATTTTCTGTAGGAACAATATTAGAGCAACAGCAAATAGACGAAAGATACAAAGTGATTGAGTATGCTAGTAGGACATTGACTGATGTTGAACGAAGATATAGTCAGACAGAAAAAGAAGGTTTGGCTATAGTTTGGAGTTGTGAATGGTTTCGTCGATACTTAATTGGAACAGAATTCGAGTTGTACACCGATCATCAGCCATTGATCCATATATGCTCACCGAAATCAAAACCAGCTGCCAGACTGGGGCGGTGGATACTGAGATTACAACCATTCAAGTTCCGGATAAAATATAAGTCGGGGGCACAAAATCCCTCAGATGCCCTATTGCGAATTGTGTTAGAAGATAAAATTACTAAAACACGGTGTGAAACCGAGGAATATGTGAATTTTGTTATTAAAAATGCAATACCTGTTGCATTAACAATGGAAGAAATTGAAATAGCAAGAAGAGAAGATGAGACATTGCAATCTGTTTAAACTTTAATTCAACAGGGCTGGAATAAACAGCCGAAACAAGATTCAGAACTATATCCGTATAGTAAAATCAGAGTTGAGTTGTGTATTTCTGAGAACATTTTGCTGAAAGGAAAACAGAATATTGAGTATTGTACATGAAAATCATATGGGCATTGTTAAAACAAAACAAGCTCTAAGAACCAAAGTGTCGCGGCCGACCATGAATAAAGATGTTGGTACATGCGTACCATGCCAGTTGGTAGCTGATAAAACACAATACGAACCATTAAAGCTTACAGTTATGCCGAAAGGACCGTGGCAAATCGTACATTCTGATCTACTTTCCAACTGGGGAGAGTATATTAACTGTCATTGATGCTTACTCTAGATATCCAGAATGCACCATAATGAAAAGCACGAAATCGTCCAAAATAATTGCATTGTTTGTTGATACATTTGCTCGACATGGCATTCCAGAAGTTTTGAAAACCGACAATGGTTCCAATTTTGTTTCGGATAAAGTTAAAGAATTTTGCAAATCGAATGGGATAACTCGTACAAAGTCTCAACCGTAGTATCCAAGGGGAAATGCAGAAGTCGAACGATTTAACTGAACGCTTTTGAAAACCATCAAAACAGCACATGCTGAAGGGAAGAAGTGGCGACATGCTGTTACAAGATTTTTATTGGATTATCACAGTACGCCTCATTCAACTACGGGAGAATCACCTGCCAAATTGTTGTTCAATCGCGAAATTCGAACAAAACTGCCACAATTTTCGCAATCATCAAAAGGTCAGCATTATGATAACGCCAAAGCAAAAGACCAACAAAACAAAAAGAAAATGGAAGAAGACTACAACAAGGTTATGAAACCTAAACCAACCGAAATTGAAGAAGGTGATGTAGTTTTATTGAAACAAAAGAAAGGGAACAAACTGACTACTACTGACTACAAGAAGTACACCGTGGTAGAGAGGAAAGGTACAGGATTTATGATAAAGAGAGAAGACTGGAGTGAGTTGTTGAGGAATGCGTCTCAGGTGAAGAAACTTCAAGTAGCAGAAGTGAAGACCGATGTTCCGGGGGAAGACGATGATAAGGTGGTTTCAGCGGCATCGCAGGCTATAGTAGAGGAGTCTAGTGAGACAGGTCGAAAGAGCAGCGGAAACCGCGCGTGTTGATTAAGAAGACGTATCCACAAAGAATTCGGAAACCTGTTTATCCGAAACGATAACCGTAACAAGTTATGTGAACGATACAAAACATACGATTTAGGACTACACAGTTGGAATGATAACATTGATAATTCGATTCACGATTGGTTTATTTGTTTAAGAATTTTGTCAAAATAACTGAATCTTTGAAGTACTGTACAACTGAAGAGCTTGTATGACTTTTTGAACATTGCACTATTTGAAACTTTATTGATATTTTGTTGATACATTTTAACCATTTTTAGAAAAAGGAGTGATATAGTATTTATGGATGTCGGCTGACGGCATTTTAAGAAAATTAGAGAACTATTATGTACTGTTTACACTATTATGTACTGTTTCCATTATTATGTTTTATACGTTTGGTTCATCCTACTTATCATTGTATATATATATCTTTAGATTCTAACATTGCAAACATATTATAAACATATTGTGAAGCAAATGGTCTCCATGCCTATCTATGTTAGAATCTTTTATTGACTGTTAATGCTGATTGGATTTAAACATTATTGCATAAATCTTATAATGGATATTATTGCTGCCAATTGACATTGGATAGATTTATTTACACTATTTTTGTACAACCACAACACAGAGCCGACTATGCCGTCTGTTGATTGCCCGATCCCGGGATGCACATATACAACACCAGACTTAGATGCCGTTATTGTTGCCGCACTACTCAACACCCACGCCACCACTCATGCTGCACCTACTCCACACTTAGCTGGGGCGGCCGTGAGAGTCGAAAGAGTGAAACGCCCGACAATCTCATCTGCTGGTACCTCAGAGGATTGGAAGTACTTCCAATACGGTACCTCAGAGGATTGGAAGTACTTCCTTTCTCGTTGGGGCGAATACACAACTGCTACGAAAGTTACCGGTAAAGACAGGATCTTGCAACTCTTGGAATGCTGTGACGAGGTACTTCGCAAGGATCTTACCAGATCCACTGTCGGTTCGTTAACTGACAAGACAGAAGACAACGTCCTCGAAGCTATGAGATCCCTTGCCGTCAGGGAAGAGAACGTCATGGTCGCTAGGGTTTCCTTGAATAACATGCACCAGGACCGGGACGAGTCGATTCGCTCCTTCGGTGCACGCCTTAGGGGACAAGCAGGTGTATGCAAATATGTCACCGAGTGCCCTGCATGCCATGATGATGTCGACTTCACCGAACCCATACTCCGCGATGTCCTCTGCAGAGGCATTTTCAGTTGGACTTACTGGGCCACACGAAGCAGGACATGACATTAGAAGAAGTACTTCGCTTCGTGGAAGCGAAGGAGGCTGGTAAGAGGTCGGCGACACGTCTCCTGGACCATCAGGTCGCCGGAGCGATAAAGAGTAGCTACAGCAAAACCAAGAGGGAGGCCCTTCTCTCCCAGAGCACGAACACTGGCCACGAAAATTCTACATGCTCCTACTGTGGAATGAAAGGTCATGGTGATAAATCCAACGCGGCTGTACGTAAAACGAGTTGTCCTGCCTACAATCATATTTGCAGACACTGTCAGCATGCACATCACTTTGAACGCGTGTGCAGGAGTAAAGACAAAACCAAGTTCAAACCGAAGTCCCAGGCTGCACGTGTTCATGACATCGAAGGGTCAGTCTTCGATGCCTTATGCTCTATAGAAACGCCTATCGGAAAACCACTGGGCCAATCGACAGCTGGTCATCATCGCCACAACCGATTGACCAACAATTGGGTGGAACAGCCCTCGAAACCACAACCATTCCTGAACCTGTCCGTTCGAATCGTGGACGAGGACTACCAGCAACTGGGTTTCCAACCTATCATCAAATTCAACCCAAAGGCAATTACTTTACGGGCCTTGGCTGGTTACTGGTTGCCAGAGTTGCCTAGCCGGCTTTCAATGCATACAGCGCTTAGGGTTAACTGTGCACGACCTTATCCCCGTCAAGATGAAGATGCATACGGCCAACGATCAACCAATCAATATCCTCGGTGCTGTCATCATACGGATTTCTGGAGTGAACCGTCACGGTGGGACCACAGAAACTCGCCAGTTCACATACATAACGAATGATTCAGACAAGCTTTTTCTTAGTAAAGGCGCCTGCATCGACCTTGGGATGATCACCAACAACTTCCCAACGGTTGATGAAACAACGGCCAATGCAGTTGCTGGAGGAGATGCCTCGGCAGACAGCTCAACAACGAATTGCACCTGTCCGATGCCCACGCTGCCGCCACCACTCCCTACTGAGTTGCCACACCCTACGACCAAGGATAACCGGGTTAAGCTACAGAACTTCCTTCTCGACTACTATGGTGCGAGCACCTTCAACACATGTGAGCATCAGCCCCTACCGCTGATGGTAAGACCACCTTTAAAGCTAATGATTGACAGCGATGCTGACCCTGTGGCCTTTCACACACCCATCCCGGTCCCCATCCACTGGCAGAGAGGGGTCAAAGCTGACTTGGATCGGGATGTCCAGCTCGGTGTGATAGAACCTGTTCCCGTAGGAGAGCCAGTTACCTGGTGTCACCGCATGGTCGTGTGTGCTAAGAAGAACGGAAAACCCAGACGAACTGTGGATTTCCAGCCCCTCAATGCGCATGCAACAAGAGAGACCCACCATACCCAATCGCCATTCCATTAGGTACGATCCGTGCCACATAACACTAAGAAGACGGTGTCTGATGCATGGAACGGCTACCACAGTGTCCCATTGCGTCACGAAGACCGGCACTACACCGCGTTCATCACGCCCTGGGGTCGCTACCGATACTGTACCACCCCCCAGGGTTACATATCTTCCGGGATGGTTATTCTCGAAGATTTGACGAGATCGTTTATGACTTTCCCAACAAGATCAAGGTCATCGACGATGCGCTTTTATGGGCAGATACATTGGAGCAGAGTTTCTTCCAAACATGTCAGTGGCTGGATACTTGCGGGAGGAACGGTATTATACAGAACCCTACGAAGTTCGTGTTCGGAGCGGACACTGTCGAATTTTCGGGCTTCGAGATAACAACTGACGATGTGAAACCGTGCCAGAGGATCATTCGAGCCATCGCGGATTTTCCAAGACCTAAACACATTACCGATATAAGGTCTTGGTTCGGACTCGTTAATCAGGTGACTTACGCCTTCAGCATGACCGATAAGATGATACCCTTCCGTGAGCTCTTGAAATCGAAATCAACCTTCTACTGGGATGCTCATCTGCAACGCCTATTCGAAGAGTCGAAACTCAAAATAATCAAGGAAATTGAGCATGGAGTCAAGATCTTCGACAAGTCTATGCCAACTTGTCTTGCAACTGATTGGTCTAGAACCGGCTTAGGATTTTGGCTCTTCCAGAAACACTGCAGCTGTCCAGGCACCATACCATTTTGTTGTACTGAGGGCTGGAAAACTGTTTAGTTGGCAGCAGATTCACTCATCCCGCTGAGTCACGCTACGCGCCTGTAGAAGGCGAAGCATTAGCCGTAGCCGACGCACTGGATAAAGCTCGGCACTTCGTACTGGGATGTGACAACCTGACCATCGTCGTCGATCATAAACCACTTCTTGGACTGTTCAACAACCGATCACTAGAAGATATTCCCAACAACCGGCTCAGAAACCTCAAGGAGAGAACGTTGCGATATCGTTTCACTATGCACCACATCCCTGGCATTAAGAATCGTGCTCCAGACACAGTCTCCCGCTATCCCACCGGTAGTCAAACTCCAGATAAGATGCACCTACCGGATGACGTTGCTTACATCGACGATGATCAGTCGATATCGGCATTGATCCCCTTCGTAACACCACCTCTGCATCGCATGATATACGACGAGGCCCATCCTACGGTACGCACTATCGACACCGATGCTGCGGTAGAAGAGGGTATCCGATTCGCTGCTATATCCACTATAAACTTTCTGCAGTCAGTATCATGGGACAGAGTCCGCCTGGCGACTGCCAGCGACACTAATATGAAAAATCTGGTGGAGATAATTGAATCAGGCATGCCACCTAATCGTCAAGATCTCCCTCTGGACCTCCAACCATACCACCAGTTCAGAGAGAACTTATCGACAGTTGATGGTGTTGCAGTATATAAGGGCAGGATAATTATACCACCACAGCTTCGCAAAGACATCCTTGCTGCGCTCCATGCCGCTCATCACGGAGTCACGTCCATGACAGGTAGAGCAGTGTCTTCGGTCTTCTGGCCCGGTATGATCACAGCCATCATTCAGCAGAGGAGCAATTGCAGCCACTGCAACCGCATGGCACCTTCTCAACCTGACGCACCCCCTTCACCGCTTAATTACCCGAAATACCCGTTTCAGTACATCTTCGCTGACTTTTTCCACTACAAGGGCCACTACTATCTCGTCTGCGTCGATAGGTATTCCAATTGGCCTATCGTGAAAGAATCTTCCGGCGGAGCGCAAAGCCTTATTAACATCCTACGACGCACGTTCGTCACCTATGGTATCCCAGACGAATTGTCTTCGGATGGGGGCCCAGAATTTACTGCTGCATCCACCAAATCCTTCCTGAATAATTGGGGAGTGAGCCATCGTCTGTCTTCCGTGGCATTCCCGCATAGTAATTGCCGTGCAGAAGTCGGTGTGAAGACAGTCAAACGCATGATTACAGACAACACTGGGCCCAATGGTGAACTTGATACTGATGCCCTCCAACGAGCAGTACTACAGCATCGCAATACGCCAAACCAGGATACCACGATGTCCCCAGCCATGTGTTTGTTTGGTAGACCAATCAAGGATTTTATACCGATCCTTCCCGGCAAATATAAACCGCACCCAACCTGGCAGAGCACCCTGCGGGACAGGGAAGGGGCCCTCCGAAACCGCCACATGAAGGATGCGGAGAGGTTGTCTGAACATACACGACGACTCCCCCCGCTTCTGGTAGATGATCGCGTCAGGATCCAAAACCAAATCGGTCCCAATCCCCGGAAATGGGACAAGACCGGTTCCGTGGTAGAAGTCAAGCAATATGACCAGTATGTCGTACGTACAGATGGTTCCGGCAGAGTAACGCTTCGTAATCGCAAGTTCCTCCGGAAGTATGTCCCTGTTCGTCAGCCAACACCACCAGTCTCTATTTTGGACACACAGAATGTACCACAACCAATTCCGGCTACAACTGGTCACACCTGTTTGCAGCCTACATCATCCGATACGCCCATGCCCTCAACGGGTCCCCAACCCTCAGATGATCCGCGCGATCGGTCCACCAGGAGCCGACATCACCAAACATCCCATTGGATTCCGAACCACCAGTGGAGCCGTGCCCGGCCCCTTTGGGCCATCTGCCGCCTCGTAGACCCACCAGGGCTCGACGACAGCCATGCAAGTTGAAGGACTACGAATTGACATGACATTTCCCGATCTCTAAACGTTCGTCATCTCTGTTGCCACGATGACTAGGGGGAGATAGAGAACTATTATGTACTGTTTACACTATTATGTACTGTTTCCATTATTATGTTTTATACGTTTGGTTCATCCTACTTATCATTGAATCGAGTTTCACCTTGGAGGAAAGAATACGGAAGGAGTATTCTTTCCTCCAAGGTTTCACAACACAAAATAATATTCACAACTAGTCGATAAAGCCCGTGGAAAAATCCATTAAGGCAGAATAAAAATGAAAAAGAATGGTCATTTGAATTTTGATGACGTCAGCAACCCAGCCACAATAAAAAAATAATTCAGAACCTTGTTTTCAAGTTGCCTCTATTCTGTAGAGCTTAAACTGCCGATAAAGAAAATGTATATGATCATGTGCTTTTGATGAGTGGTTAATGAGATATAAAGCTTTAAAAATTTTGCTGACGTCGGCAATAGCCCGTCAAAATCCAAATTTTTTTTAGAAATTTGTATACCTGTTGCCTTCATTGTATAGATCTTAAAACGCTGATCAAGAAAATATATAGGATCATGTACTTTTGACAAACGGTTGCAGAGATATTAGGGTTTAAAGGTTTTTTGATGACGTCATCAACCCGTCCATTGCGGAACGGATTCGGTGACCCAGGTTTGGGAAAATTACCCAAATTGGTCCTAGGTGATCCCTAGTTACCCACGCAGTGAAAAATCATTGACGTCACCACCTCGTTTCCAAGTTATTTGGCCTTAAAGTTTTAGGCTTCATTAATTTAATAAGATATTGAAGTTAAAGTACTGTTATTGACGTCGCGCCGTAACGTGATAAAATTTAACATTAAAGACATACTTTTTTTGGCGACTTCAAAAAGAAATTTCGGCGACATCAAAGGAAAATGACGATATCCACTATGACCGTCACATACACCTCTTATTATTATATAAGACTAGTCGATAAGGCCCGTAGAAAAATCCACTTAGGCAAAAGGACATAAAAAAAATAAGTTGCTTTAGATGTTTTTTGTTGACGTAAGAAATGCATATAGAAAAAAAATGTTCTTAAAATCTTACACAAAATGTCAAATGTCAAATCTTACACAAAATAAAAAAAGAACAGCTTGCAAGGTGCAAAATCTAGTTGATAAAAAGTTACAACAACGACACTCACAACATCGACACTCACAACACCAATACTCACAAAACCGACAGTAAGAACACCAACAGTCACAACACGGATAATAACAATGTCAGAAATAACGCATCTCAAATATGTACATCTTATAAGTGATTATGTTGAAAACCCTCAGTATTTTATTCTGAAATGTCGAAAAGTTGGCCTGCAAGAGTTAGCACAAATCAACAAAAATAAGTTCTTTACACATTTTAAATATTGTCTTTCCCTTAAAAGCTTATACAAAAATATGAAAAAGCCATAGTTTAGAAAACATTAAACGTAAATCTACAAAAATCAGTCATTTCAGTTGCATACCATTCTCTCCCACAAAAACTTACACACAGTGTAAAAATCAACCAGTTAAGAACACAAAATTTTTTCTTTTTTAGTATGATGATCCGTACTGGCCTTTACCAACAATTCTGAACCTAAATGTCAAAAAATCAATAAGCAAAGAATAAACTTGAATTAAAACAGATCATTATTTTGGAAACATTGTATACGGTTCATAAACAAAAGTTTACACAAAATGTAAAACAGATTGGTTTTTGAGAAACACATCTAAATCAACAAAAATAATTTCATTCAGCATGTCGTATATTGCATCAATCTTCCACCAAAAGGTTACGAAACACATCAAAATTTAGAAAAATCAGTCATTTCAGTGCATACAGTCATCGCCCATTAGATTACAAAATCAGAAACAAAACAATAATAAATAACTTAACACACACACTTTAAATTCTATAAAATTCGTTCCACTTGTCATATTGCATGTGGTAAAGTGCACGGGCAATGTGAAAAAAATTATAGATGAATCCAGCATGACGTGATTTGTTTACTTTTTAGCAGTAAGCTCCTTGGCTCTGGCTTTTGCGTGGCAGGAAAAAAGATGCTAGGATTTGGTAAAGAAAGGTCTTTTACTGTGGATTTCTTCTAACGGGAACATCCTTGGGGTTATAAACTATTATCGAGTGTAGGTTGATGCCTTGTTTTATTTGAATTCATTAAAAGTCATAAGAATGCCTTCGTTTGTTTGAAGAAATGAAGTGAAAATTACTTTGCTTCACCTAGCACCCCAATCTTTTTCCCTGCCACGCAAATGTTAAAGCTGAAAGAGCTTACGACTGAAAATGTAAACAACGGAATTCATCTATACTCTCTATGGGCTTAAAAATACATCCTACTATCCTGCAAAAGTTCAAGACTTTGAAAGATTTTGTAGGTAGCTAGCTAGCTTGTTACATCATAATTCGTGCTCATAAAAGAAGAGAAATTTGGAAACTATAGTAGTTAGCTATATATAATTAAAAAAAAGGAATAACAACAGAAGTCATAGGTTAGAGAGCTAACCATGGGATGGGGGAGAGCTGGACTTGGAGGCTAACATTAGCTAGCTAACAGTAGAGCTAAGACACCCAGTTAAATATACTTAAACTGGGAACACTTACCTAAAACTAAAGCTAGCTATTTATGCTTAGTAAAACACATATAGGGGGAAGCAATAGTAATGTAAAATTAATAACATTACAGTTCAACATAACCAAAGTTTTCCGTTTTTTAGTCAGCCAACAGCTTTATGTAGCATTTTGAATTTTAGGACAATACATTAGTTACGCGCCAGGGCTCATGAATTATGCAACATACAAAACGTAAACAAATATGGCTACATACGCGGTAAAATATGAAACTGTGGCTTTTCCTGGGAAATGCGAGTCTGCTTGCTCCACCGACATAAAAACCAAACGAATAAAAATATCAAAGTTCTTACTATTTGTGATTTCAAATCCACTTTAAACTCTAGCCTTTGTTTTCTACTTCTAACTTTACTTTACATCTAGCTCCACTTCTCACTTCACTTTTCTACTTCTTCACTTGGTCTCTTTTCTTTTTAAATATATAGCTATGCTTTTTTAAACCACTTTTTTCCTTTTTTTCAAGGTAAAGGGATCGTTCTTCTGTGCTTTTTTTGGTGGCCTTTATTTTCTACTTCTAAATTTACTTTACTTCTAGCTCCACGTAGCTCCACTTTCACTCCAACTTCACTTTTTCTACTTCTTCACTTGGACTTTTTTCTTTTTAAATATGCGAGTCTGCCGGACACTTAACTCTAGCGACATAAAAACATAACATCTAAAAATATCAAAGTTCTTCCTATATGTGAATCCAAATCGACTTTAAACCCAAGCTTTTATTTTCTACTTCTAACTTTTCTTTACTACTTCTAGCTGCACTCTTCACTTTCGAAGCAACTTCTCGTGGCTTCTAACTTTACTTTTGTACTTCTACTTCTCCACTTTGACTTTTCTTGCTTTTAATATCTGCACTTTTATGTGACTAAGGGATCGTCGAAAATAAGACATTTTTTAACCGCTTCTTCAGTTCGCCTTTTGTGTCGAGAACTTTGTCGAGAAATTTTTATGTTTGTTTGTTTTTACGCTAACGGAACTTTTTATTCGAATGCCGTCCCGTTCGAAAGTACGCATTTCAGCGAATCATACTGCTTATTTTCTATCACGTGGTTTCTAACGGTTGCGAGACAAATGTAAACAAAACAAAAAAAACTCGGCAAACTCGCGCACTCGGTTGTTAAAAACATCGTATTTGCAAAAGTCACAGACAGAAGCTCTGTAAAATTATAAGAGACTAGTCGATAAGGCCCGTGGAAAAATCCACTTAGGCAGAAGGACAATGGAAAAGTAGTTTGTTTTAGATTTTTTGCTGACGTCAGCAGTGCAATTACAAAAATATTTGGCGAAATTTAGTTTATTCGTTGCCTGTACTATGCAGATGTTAAAACGCTGACCAAGAAAATGTATATGATCATATCTTTTTGATAAGCAGTTAATGAGACGTAAGAGTTTTAACATTTTGCTGATGTCAGCAATGGCCAGTCAAACCTCCCAATTTTTTTTTTTAGAAATTTGTATACCTGCTGCCTTCATTGTATAGGTCTTGAAACGCTTATCAAGAAAATGTATAGGATCGCGTATTTTTGACAAACGGTTGCAGAGATATTAGGATTTGAAGGTTTTTCGATGACGTCATCAACCCGTCCATTCCGAAACGGATTCGGGGACCCAGGTTTGGGAAAATTACCCAAATTGGTCCTAGTTGGTCCCTAGTTACCCACGCGGTGAAAAATCATTGACGTCACCACCTCGTTTCCAAGTTATTTGGCTTCAAAGTTTTAGGTGCACTGTAATGGCTTCATTAATTTAATATAGGATATTGACGTTAAAGTAGTGTTATTTTCGTCGCGTCGTAACGTCAGAAAATTTAACATATTAGACATGCATTTTTCGGCAACATCAAAGGAAAATGAAGACATCCACTTTGCCTGTCACAGGACACACAGACACACCTAGCGTATTATTATATAGACTAGTCGATAAGGCCCGTGGAGAAATCCACTTAGGCCGAGGGACAATGGTAAAATAGGTTGTTTTGGATTTTTTGATGACGTCAGCAGTGCAGATACAAAAAATAATATTTGGAGAAGTTTAGTTTTCGTTGACTGTAATGTGTAGAGTTTGAAACGCTGATCAAAATAATGTATAGGATCATATATTTTTCAAGGAACACCTAAGGAGAAATAAGGGTTTAAAAAGTTTGCTGACGACAGCATTGGCCCGTCAAAACTCAAATTTTTTTTTAAGAAATTTGTACACCTGTTGCCTTCATCGTATAGATCTTAAAACGCCGATTAAGAAAATGTATAGGATCATGTATCTTTGACAAACGGTTGCAAAGATATTGGGATTTAAAGGTTTTTGATGACGTCATCAACCCGTCTATTCCGAAACGGATTCGGGGAAGCAGGTTTAAAAACTTACCCAAATTGGTCCCAGGTGGTCCCTAGTTACCCACGCGGTGAAAAATCATTGACGTCACCACCTTGTTTCCAAGTTATTTGGCCTCAAAGTTTTAAGTGCACTGTAATGGCCTCCTTAACTTAATATAGGATATTGACGTTAAAGTAGTGTTATTGACGTCGCGCCGTAACGTCAGAAAATTTAACATATTAGACATGCATTTTTCGGTTACTTCAAAGGAAATTTCGGTAACATCAAAGGAAAATGAACACATCAACTTTGCCTGTGACAGAGACACGGAACTGGCGTATTATTATATAGACTAGTCGATAAGGCCCGTGGAGAAATCCACTTAGTCAGAAGGACAATGGAAAATAGGTTGTTTTAGATGTTTTTTGATGACGTCAGCAGTGCAGATACAAAAAAAATTGGTGAAGTTTAGTTTATTCGTTGCCTGTAATGTTTAAAGGTTAAAACGCTGATCAAAATAATGTGTAGGATCATATGTTTTCGACAAACGCCTAAGGAGATATAACGTTTAAAAATTTCGCTGACGTCAGCAATGGCCCGTCAAAACCCAAAAATTTTTATTTAGAAATTTCTATACCTGTTGCCTTCATCGTATAGATCTTGAAACGCTGATCAAGAAAATGTATAGGATCATGTACTTTTGATAAACGGTTGCAGAGATATTGGGGTTTGAAGGTTTTTTGATGACGTCATCAACCCGTCCATTCCAAAACAAATTCGGGGACCCAGGTTTGGGAAAATATCCCAAATTGATCCTAGGTGGTCCCTAGTTATCCACGCGGTGAAAAATCATTGACGTCAGCACCTCGTTTCCAAGTTATTTGGCCTCAAAATTTTAAGTGCACTGTAACGGCTTCATTAATTTAATATAGGATATTGACGTTAAAGTAGTGTTATTGACCTCGCGCCGTAACGTCAGAAATTTAACATATTAGACATGCATTTTTCGGTTACTTTAAAGAAAATTTCGGTAAGATCAAAGGAAAAGGAACATATCCACTTTGCCTGTTACAGACACACGGAACTGGCGTATTAATATATAGATGATAAGAATAACAGCTTGCAATCAATCAATGTCTCAATCATACTACACTGGCAAACTATTCGCGCATGATTAACGCATGTTTTCAGTAGATTAATTTTCCTGATGATTTCGATCGGTAGACCGTAATTTGTAGTGCGGATAGTCGGGTTTAAATACGAGAAAACGAGACAGAGTTGTGTCTACTCTTCTATGCTATATGTTGTGAAAACCTGGTTTCTACTCCTGGCTATTATTAAAAAAAGGGCAATTCGTAGTCACGATAATGTTCGTTTTTTTTTTACTCAATAAAATAAACACTCACACATAGACTGGTTTCTGCAATATCAACTATTTCAATCTCTTTTCAAAGTGTGTAGCTCGAAGCACTACTTTTTCAGATCGGAGGAATTACATTTGTTGCTTGATATCTCAACCTCGCCAAAGGATACATAAATGTTCAATGTCAAACAAAAATCAAATCATGCATTTCAACTGTTGCATTCTTTTTAGAAAATTCCGGCGTAGTTTATTTTAATGTCTATGCGATGTTCGGTAACGGCATGGTCATTATTTTATTTTGATGAATTTTTTGCATCCCGCATCGTGTTTGAGACAACAACATGACACACGTAGCTAAAAATACTTCCGTCCAGCATTTCCAATCCTTTCAAAATCTAAAATGGTTTCCAAATTCAAAACTTTTCTCCATTTAACTTAGGTAGCATACAATTGTTTTAATTTATTCTAGCCACTTAAGATGCTTCCTACAATTGGACCTGACCCAGTTAAACCATGTTGAAAACGAAGCATCCACTTGTCGTCCATGTAACCATACCCGTGAACGTTTTAGGCGTTTTTCTTCCATATGTGATTTTCATTCCTTCGGAACTTTAAAACCCGCGGACGTTTTAGGCGAATCGACATTTTGTCTAGGGTCGCCCCGGGTTTGCTTTTAAGTAAAATATCTATGAAAAAATCGATAAAACGCGGCTTTGTCACGAAGTCGAAATCGGAAATCGGAAAATAATTCTGTTTTTTATAGATTATTCTATCTACTATAGAATTTTTTGCCTAGGCAACAAAATTAGGCTTAGGCAAATGCCTAGGCTGCTTAACCCTAGGTCCGTCCCTGCGTGAATGACATATGAATTACCATAAGAATTATGTTACTCGCATTGGTGTCAACAAAGGCAAATATTCTGAACACATTTTTTTTTTGCATTAATTAGTTGCGAAAAACGTTAACACTTTAAAAATAGTTTTCAAGCAATGACGACACGAGGCAATATTTTCATGGGATAGTAACAAATTTAATTTTGTTACAATCGTCCATCAAAACAAGGCCTTCCTTGTTTTGATGGACGATTGTAACAAAATTAAATTCTATATAATATAATTGGCTGGGCACAAAAATGTTCACTCAGAATTGCTGCTAATGGCAGGGACACGAAGGTACATTTTTGTGTTACTCACAGCATGTTTTTGTTCCCAGAAATACCACGGTGATAGCAATTAACGTAAATTAACGTAAATTTTGATACTATCGCTTAAAAAAAGTTGCCTCGTGTCCCGTGGCATATTGCCTGAACACTAGAAGCCATAAATATAGGAACACGAAATAAATTATCAAACAATATACAACAATTAAAAAGAATATAGACAGGTTCGCATGTATGTAACAAACATTTGCCAAAAACGTTTTGGTATATAGGGGCTATGAAACGTTTTCTTGCTCTCTTTAAAAGCTCCTACTAGCAGCGCTGAAAACGACCAATCATCAGCAAACTTAACTATAACATTTTGAGCTTACCAGTTTCATTGGAAATTCAGTTAACAATTTATATATTTATATAACGTGTACGTAGTTTTATGTTAAACTCTCCTTTAACTTTTCGTGGGCGTCACTAACATCAAAAGTTTACATTCATTTCGTAGCCCACTCAAATAGAATTTGAATATCTATTCCTCTATTAAACAAACTTTTGATAAAATGAATTTTAATATAACTCAGTAATTTTTTGAAGTGACGTTTCCCAGTTTATCTTCCATCGTTCTTCATCAAAACGCAGTTTCTTGCATTCAGCATTAATCGCAGTGATGCTTTTTGCCGAGTGTTCGTAATATTCCTAAAAACAAAAGCTTATTCCTAAAATATCGAATTCACTGCAAAGTTGGTATCTTCACAAGTGTTATTGCCAAAGGCTATTGATTTCGCGTATACACATCAGCATACTTATTCGAATTCTTTACTCGAATACTTCATTTACACTTGCGCAAATTTATCCGGATTTGAGTGAAATTACTAGAAACAGAAATTTATATGGATTCCGTATGAAAACGATAAAATAAATTGGAAAAGTTTCCGAACAAGCTTTTTTTGGATTTGTATAGATCCGTAATCATTGCTCCAATCCGTATAAATTTTTAAAGAAAACTGACAATAACGCTAAATATCTTCAGTATACCTTATTCCAGAAAATTAACAACAATATTAACGCCAATTTCGATAATTCGCGGTAATTAAATGCCATAACTTAAAGTGTAACGCAAATATCCAGTACGTTAAAAAGTTATAGCTTTACTGCAAACACAGTTTATAACTCGATTTTACCCCGTCTTAGCAAAAATAATCGGTTAATATTATTTTATTTCGCAGAATAAGTTTCCGTGAAAGTTTAAGAATTAATCACAACACCGGGCTGAGCGCTTAGTACAGGTATGTACTGTATAGGGGTGAAACGCTTCTCCAAAAACCGTTTTAGCAACGTCAGTTTAAATAGAAACAAAGTTTACATCCAGATACCCCATCATAGCAAAAACAACCAGTCAATATTATCTTATCAAACTTTATTGCAGCTTTAAAAAAAATCATAGGAAACAGTCTGTTGTTTACACCAGGTAGATCACTTAGTACAGGTGAACCAAGTTACACATGAATAAAGGTGTAACACCCCCCATATAGCTGCAACTTCGGTTTAAATAAAGACAGCCCGTCATTACCCTGTCACTCCAGCAATTTTATTTTGCAGAATAAGTTTTTTGTCTGTAATAAAATGTTTAGCATTTTGCATGATAATTATTAAGATTTCGGATGTATATCAGAAATCTCATTAAAACGAGCGGTCTTTTCCTTCTTTTTCTTCTCCGCCCGACAATTACGAAAAATGACGTACGTCGCACGCGATCTGTAGTAGTTGTCATGGTGAACACACACTTGTCCCTAGGTTTATTTAATAAAGCGCTGGGAACGGGTTTTATTGAAGGGGGTTGAAGTTATAAAAGTTCTATTGGAGTATACTTTCATTAGCGCTCATCAAAATCATAAAAAGACTTATCATGGATAATTTCGTATGATAGGAAGAATGTTCTAAAAACTCAAGCTGCGCATTCAAGGAATGTATATAATTTTCATTCGAAAATTCAAATCTCGAGTTTGCCCTGTATTATTATTATTTCCTTCTCGCAATAAATAAAACAATCAAATATAAATCTTGCCATGTTATTTTTTCCGACCTGAAAGAAATATTCTTAAATTTAAGAATCTAATTTTGAATACCAATGGCAAGAAATTTTAATAGTATACTATCACTATTAAGCGCTTACTTGACGGCTAAACAAGACCCTGGTACAGGCTGCTTTTCATAACCCATATAGTGGTTGTTATAAATAATTAATGATTTGTCTCGCTGTTACAGTTTCTACGTCTAATAAAAGCAATTTGATTAAGTGCTTAACACATGGCGGAGACGATGTCTTTTAGTTGTTTATATTTTTCAACGCTTGACTTTAGAAATACAATATGATCCTTTCCTTCCCTCAGCTATCCACTTTCCCAGTTGAACTATAGTTTCTTAGAAGCAATATATACTGCGTTTAGGCAGCAAATAATGTGATCTAAAGGGTCAAGCTGGTTCACATTTCCCGACCTGTGTTGGTAAATAAAGATGCTAGGTGTCAAAAACAATTAGCTAAGAAACTTACAGAAAGGCCTTAGCAATTTAATGCTTGACCCAAGAGATAGATTAATCTGCTATCACTTAAATGTGTATATATTGTATAGCATTAGCCATTTAATAATGCACTCAATCATAGTGCCGTGTTTTTTCCTGCGTGCGCAGAAATGGAGGTAATGTGTCCGCTTGGTTTGTTTACATTTATACGTCCATATCTGTGCGCGCATCGGGCATTACGTAATCACTTAGATGCGCGCGCAAATAAATATAGGGACTGTGATTCCATGTATTACGTGGCACCCAAATTAGTCATTTTTTTACGACTCCCCACCTCTTGTAACCCATCGTACTGTAACAAATCTAGTACTACACACCCACCTTTTTACGTAACATTTTAAATTTTATGACCTTGTCTATTCATTTCCATATTCCTTCAATACCAAACGCAAACTAGTGCTCTTATGAGAAAAAGATATATCAGGGCCATATATTAAGCACACAAGATGACATTTTTTGTAATTTTGTGTAAATCAAGAGGCAAAAAATTAGATTTTAGTATAAACCCTAGACGATGTTTTAATTATGTAATTTTTGTATATATATGAGCACACGTTTTTAAGTTTTATACCTGATGATGTAAGTATACTTACGAAAAGCTTCGTTTTAATTTAATACACATATATATTTTAAACAATTGTAGCGCAGTACATTATTAAAGTAATAATTTTTACAGATTACCTATCGGTTAAAATTTCGCCGGTCAAAATTTCGCCGGTCAAAATTTTTCGACGCAAAGTTTAAACCCCCTTTCACAAGAAAACAGTTTTTTAGTTTTTTTACTTATATTTTAGAAAACAAATGCTAATCAATAATAATACAAGTGTTTTTTTCTTCATTTTCAAGACATTCTTTGGTTTCTTATTTCTCTTCTAGTACCTCAGTACTAGTACTTTCTATTTCAAGGTCAATTTAAAAATCACTCTCGTCAGAGCTTTCGTCGTTATGAATAATCCCAGTAAATCATATGAGTAGAAATCGTCAATGAAATCTTTCATTGTATCTTAAACCCATCGCTTGGGACATGAGAATGTTAGTTGCGAAGGTATCTCAAGCCCTCCTTAAGGAATAGGTGATGGCTTATAGTTTAACGACTTTACATTACCTGTGATTTTTCCATTCTCTTGTTTAATGGTAAATGTAGCGGGAAATTTGTTTCGGGACATGACCAACGGTTTTCCATCCATCGAAGTATCTTTCTTTTGCTTTTACTGCACAGGCATATGGATCAATCGTAATTGAACTTTGGTTGGTTTCAATTTCAATCTTAACTTTCTCGTTTACTTTCGCATTCGACCAAAGTGTGTGTTTATATGGTACCCACGTGAAGCAATTGTCGCCTGAAAACTATAAGCAGACATTTCTCTTCTCTGTGTATAGAGAAATAAAGACTGTGCCATTCATTAAAGTAAGCCAGTCGAACAGTTAATTCTAAGATCGTATCGAATGTTCAAATAGTGTTTTTATCAACATTTGACCTTCTATTACTGAAAATGTCGTCGAAAACAGATATAAGAGCATTTTTTAACCGTAAAAGAGAAGCAGGTTCTGATGGACCAGCTTCTAAAAAGAACAAACCATCTAACCAAGAAATAGTTGTCTCTGCAACAGAAAGTGTAAATAGAGGAGAAATTCAGACGGTCAAGGATGAGGCAGAAAAGTCAACTGCTCGTCAAAACTACAACAGCGTACCAAAGCAAGTTCGCATAGAAGTTGGAATATATGCTTTGAGGCATAGCACTAGAGATGCTCTTGATCATTTTTAAAGAAATATCCTAAGCACAAATTTAAACGAACTTCTGTAAACTCTTGGAAAGCATCACTCAAAAACAATAAAAATGACAAAACTTCGGTTTTGTCATTTTTAAAAAAAATCGGTCGACAAAATCTTTAGTCCAATGAATTGCTGACAAAAACATAATAGGCTCACGTCTTGCGGGTACCGTCATTTCGAGAAGGATGGTAATCGCCACCGGGACAGGAGTTATAAAAGCAAATGATCTAGGTATAGGTTTTTTATTTTCCGGAACGACAAATAAGTAGGAAATTTTTGGCATTAATTATTTTAAAGCTTTAGGTTTATTACTTGAAATATTTCTCAGGTTAAAAAAGAGGTTAGTAAGCTGCATAAAAAAGTCCAAGAGATTAAAAAACATTTCCATTATTTCATAATTTAGGTTTGTTGAAAGAATTTGGTGGAGCACTAGAATTAACTGAAAATCGGCCTCGTAATGTCTTGAAATCAATGAATTGGACTAAAAGGAAAGGCACGACTGGAAAAGTGGAACCATCAAAAAAGTTTCTTGAAGAAGAAAAAACTTACATTCCAAAGAAAGATTTCAAATATTCCTTAAGCTCTTGTTCTGAATCTCGACCAGACCCCTCTCTCCTATGTATCTCCTGGGAAGTATACATTTTTATTTAAGGGGCAAAAAATGTCCCAATCAAAGGGCTTGATGACAAAAGAGAAATTAGAGAGACTTTTGTTGTTTCTGCTACTGGTGCTTTTCTTCCTGTCCAGCTCATTTATCAAGGGAAGTCAAAAAGATGTTTACCTAAATTTGCATTTCCAACCAATATTCATGTCACGTATACTCCAAATCATTGGTCTAATTTAGAAAAGTATGAAGATCTATTTAAATAAATCATTTTCCCATATTTATTTATATATATTTAGCTGCCAAAAAGAAAGAGCTTGGTTCCCCAGAAGAACAGTGGTCCTTGATTATCATGGATACTTTTTAAGGTCAAGACAACGACGAAATTCAACGATTATGTGCGAAAAACAACTGTGAATTGGTTATTGTTTCGCATAAGGGTTTGTCGACTTCAAACACGAATAAAAACACGCAAAATAGAATATTCAATTTGGTGAAACATTTCGTCGGTCAAAATTTTTAGTCGGTTATAAAATTTGTCGGTCAAAACATTTCGTCGGTTATACAATTTCGCCGGTGAAAATTGACGAAATTTTTTTCACATTTTGTCACTTTTCACCGACGAAATTTTTTAACCGATAAGGTATTTTTTGTACATTTGGGGAGATCTTAATTCAGATAAATTTTAAACATTTAAAAATTCACGAAGAGTTGTGTTACGGTGTTGTATTGTTGAGAAAACATATTTATAGAGAAGGGGGGAGGTCAACAAAAAAGGTGCTAATGCAGTTATTCTGTAGGGCCAGGGTCCGATCCCAGGTCCCAGCTAGTATTTTTTTAAAAAAAATGTAAAACAAATAAATAAACTATAAAGGTTTGAAGATATACTAATAAAATTTTAATTTAATTTAATTTTAAAAACAGGTCGAAATAAATAAAAAGATTCAAACCTCAAAAAAATCTAGAAATTTGTTTGGTTGGCGCCTGGCAAACGGCGCTGGAATAGGATTGGATCCTACTATTTCGCCAGGTCGCTGCGACCAGACAAAACATTTCCTCGAGTATCTGATTTTAAAGTCTGATCAGCTTGCGTTTTTTTTATTTGCTACTTAAACTTATGACCCTTGCTTTGCCCGCTAACAGTAACGAGATACAGGCTAGAAAGCCACTCACTACATGAAACATTTTGCAAGTTGAAGATAATACTATGGGATAATACTTATTTATTTGAAATGACGGAACAACATTATAGAGGTTCTGTACAAAACAGGCTACTTGCGAACCCAAAGGGTATAAAAATTACATGCGAACAAAAATCCCAAATCTTTTAGCTTGCAAGGGATTTTCATTAAGAAATTTGTTTAGCCAAACTGCATTTTGCTACTTTCACTTTTTAGCCAGATGTATAGCTAAAGAGCTAGATGGACACAACTCCAACATAGAAATAGATTAATCATATAATAAACTGAATTAAAAATTTGAAAGAATAGAAATATATAGCTAGCTGGTTTCAGGGCAGGATACTGCCTCGAAATCTACGTCCCAGCCAAAATCTTAAAATAGATTTGTTGAAGATTATACACGGCTAGAAAACGTGACGATATATTCATCTTCACAGGTGAAAACAAACAAAATAAATATTCCTATAGATAAAGTAATTAGAAGAGAAAAAGGTCAAAAGAAGACCTACAAACCTCACACCACTTCCAAACCAAAAATGGCCTTCGTAGCATGCTTCTCTTTTTTTTTCAGGGTTTGTCGTGATTCCGAAATTAAGGTGCCAAAAACCAAAACAAAAAGTAAAAATCAGGTTCTGCAGAAATTTTTCGAAACGAAGTTACGCGCAACCATTTTTAACAGAATACGACTATTATCAAAGAGATGCTTTGAAGAACATAAGAGAAACTGGTTGTCAATTAATCCATGCTCAAAATAAAAACTAACATATTTCCTGTTTCGCGTTATTTTCATACTATTTGTAAAGCTCAGTTTGCACTTAACAGCAAAACGGAACAGAACGGAACAAGATAAGTCAAGAAAAGTTAAAATGACTTTAACTTTCAGTTTGAATCAGAGCGGAAACGTTTATCAACCAAACAGATGCCAGAAATCACAATTGTTTGTCCCGATCTGTTCCGTGTTTAAATTGAAATTCAGCTTCATTTTTTATAAACATTCGCGTTAATTTCCTTCGTGTTAATTTCGTGATCGTTAATTTTGTGCCTTGTTAATTCACTGGAATAAGGTGATAATATCAAAACCTGATTTTGTACATAAGTGTAAACAGATAAAAACGAATAAAACCATTCCAATTTCAAACTACCACATTTTTGTTTGAATGAGTATAAGTGCGTAAGCGTAAACGCAGTACGAGTAAACATTACGTTCAAATTTCACAACATCGTACCTTAAAAGACGTATCTCTCGCATGCACAGCAGCTTCATGTGCGTCTGTTTTTTTAATAGATATCACTGGTGTCAAAGTATTGTTACAATCTTCTATTGTATCCTTATCGACGTTGTATTGGGATAAATCCAATCCTGGCCATGTATATGTTGAACTAGTGCTGCAAGCATTCACTGAAACAAAAGTTATAAAATGGAAAGAAGAAGTTCATTTTTTATTATTTTTTCGAGGCTGGCTCCAGCATTTTTAATGTTCGGGTACAGCCAGGCATAACAATGAGATTATTATGCGCGGAGGTAGTTTTTACGTTTAACGAAGGGTTAGATTTGCGGTGATCACACAAAATTTGAAATGCAATTTTATTAAGAGGTTGCAGTTACTTTAATAATAACAGGATTGTGGCAATGTCTGTTCATCATCAATCTGGTACCCGTCCTTTATATATTTGCATACCAAGCGAACTTACCTTCATTATTGATAGTATTCTTTGTCGACATTTTTTCTTTCAGTAGTCGCTTCTCACTTATCGGTTTAATTTGCAAGGCTAACAAAAACAGACAGTCAGAAGAAAAAAATAAAAAGCAAATATATAAATTTAATCGGCATAAATGTTAAAAATTTATCGTTACGTTAAATTAGCCGAAATAGCCAACAGTATTTACACTTAGATCGAGTTGGTTAACAGAAGGAGTAACTTACACTGAGTTGGTTGACAGGAGTAGCATGTACTCTTCTGTGCCGAATAAAAGAATGGGGAGAGCGATAAAAGTTTAAAATATGAATAAGCGGGGGTTCTTAATAAAGTTTTTTTTTAAATTACGTATACATAGCAACGCAATGTTTTAAAAAAATCAACACGTTCGCATTCCAGTCAAATAAGAATGAACTGAATAAAAGTGTAATAAACAGGGTGCTAATAAGGGTGAAAGTATTTAATGAGACTAACTTATCTTTAGCATATCACGATGATTTGGGTGTGAAAGTATTTAATACGAATTATCAAAAGCTAATAGCATTGATTCGAATGTTCAAGAAAAAGCAATAAATTAAGTCAATACCCCCTTCGACGACGTCATCAAGTGTAACAACAGAATCAAATTGTGACATCAATATCAAAACCATATCCTGCAATTCTGTCAAGAACGTAGTCAAGTTTAATCTCCCATATTCCATCATTAGTTGCTCATAGTTCTTTAGCATTGTATCGGCTTCCACTTGTCTTGATAATTCCATTTCACGTAGCTTAGCTAATTCGTTTTTATTGTTTGGGTGTCCAAGTGTAGGACGGAGAAGAGTTTGATGATTTCGCTGAAAAAAAATGACAAAACAAGAAAAGTAATTGAGGCTTTCCCGATCTCAATTTATTAAACCCGTGATAATGGCAACATTCAACTAAATGCCGGGTAAGTAAAAAAGAAATAACTTTAAGAAAAGAGGGGAACACTATCTTAATACAATATAAACTGTTTTGACTATCCATACCGAGAAATATTACCCGAGGTCAACAGTATAGACCGAGTTTGCGAGGTCGATATGCTGACCGAGGGTAATATTTCTCGGTATAGATAGACAAACAGTTTATATTGTTGTTCGATGCTTTTTTTCAAATGTTTGTAGAAACCAGGATTATTTTCTAAAGATTTACTTTTGACAAGGTTGTAAAAACCAGGTTTTGTTAAAAAAAGAAAACGTTCGATTAGAATTTCATTGTTTCAATTTTTCAAATACATGTACAAAGGGAAAACAAAACATTGGAATAACTATATATAGAATTTTTTTAAACGTTTTTAAAGTTTATTCTTCGTCAGAAGAAAAGAGTCTATCACACAAATTCGACGTCGTTTTGCTTGTTGCTCATTGTGCTGATGAATGTTTATATATATTAAAAACGCAGTTATTTATGTGTGCACCATCGAACATGGATTTAAAAGTATTAACATTTCTTGATGATGAGATGTATGTGGTGTTTGGGATGTTTTGCAAAGAACGTTTTTTTTTGTTTTTTGTTTAAACTGATTTCATCGTCGATTGTAGAAACTGACTTCAAGGATTGGGATGGCATAAACTGAATTCCAAAATCGAAATTACTTTCCAGTTCTTCAATGATACTTGAATCGATCATGTTGTTGTTTTTTGTAGCTTTAAAAAAAGCTGTTTTGTAAAAATATAGTTATTAAAGTAAAATTTCAAGACTTGTATGTAGCTATGTTTTCACGATTCTCTGGCAATGTTATTTGTTTACATTTATAGCTACCATTATGGTTTCTAAGAGGTTAAAAGTTATACAGTGCTGTATAAAGCCCGTCGTTAAGGATTTTTATCCAATCAGCGCTACGGATTTCCCGTATTAACCGGTTGAAAATAGCTATCAGTTAAAAATTTTCAATATAGATTAAAAATGCTTCACACAGGGACTTTACAATCTTTTATTCACCTTGTTTTTGTCCGTTTGTTCTTTTTTTCGTTTCAATGCTGTCGTGATTTCATTTCGAAATTTATTCAACCTCTCTACGTACTTATTCGCCATAGATGAAGTTAACAGCAACGGAAGCTGTTCAATGTTTTGTGAGAAACGTCTGATTTGTGCACGAAATTCTAAAACAGAAGCAAAAAATAATTTCACAACTCTTGCAAATTTGGTTAAAATTTCGTGAAAGTTTCCGCTTTCTATCAAAGAAAGAGAAAACGTGGACAAAAAGAAAATTTGGACAATATGCTGTTACCTAAAAGGAGTCACCAAATTTTGCCTGAATTAAAAACCTTGAGCCAGGGCAATAATTACAAGCAGGTCTTTACAAAATGGTGTAAAAGAAGCTAGGGATGAATCAACTAACCTTGTATGGAAGAATTATAAAATGCGTCTGTTTGCTCCTTGTACCTCTTTAAACGTTCAATTAAACTTTCAGCGCATCCGTCAAAAGTTTCATTGATCAACTGTTGCCTTGTGAGTTGGCGTTGGCCTTTGTGGCGATAATACAACTTAAATATGATTGCATTAAATTACAAAGACACGATGAAACCATGGTATATGTTTTTTTTATAAGCAACTCTATTTTTTTAAATTCCAGCCTCAGTTGTAAAGAACTTGAATATCAGTCTGAAAGTTACTAAAAGATTGCTAAGCGTAATATCCAAATTTTCAAAATTTCATATATACAATTCCTATTTTAGGGCTTAATGTTATGTGCGAGAAAAAATACGTTTTACTCCTTCAAAAACCTGCTCTGTGAGTTGCTTTTTTAATTATCCAGACTCAAGCCATAGTTGTTTAACTTTACCAAATTTTAGCCAGGCCAGTTGCTTAGCCATTGATTACTTTTGAGTTAAATCTCAGCCTTAGTCCCTAGCAACTTAATAGATTGTAAAAACGTGCATATGGTCTACAAAACCTAACTGTTAATTAGATGACAATAAAATTTTGGATCGATATTTCAAAGCAAAAAGAACCGATTTTCTAACCTCTGAAGTACTTAGCATACCATCGAGTCCAGTTTGCAGTAGTCTCAGTTGAAGTGCTAAAAAGTTGTTCCTAAATAAAGCCGAAATTGCTGATAATTAGAAGTTACTATACACGAATTAGACAAGGTAAATGAGTACACATCCACGTACGACTATTGATTTTAATAGCACTGGTGTCAGACTTTCTAAAGTGATAGGACCAAAGGATATGCATATCTATCTGTGAAAGAAAGACACTAATAATTTGGAAAATAACTAGCACTAGTATCACTTACTCTGGTTCCACTTCCGGGTCGTTTTCTCCAAAAACGAGATACTTTTTGTCATACCTTGCACCATATTGCGTTCTTACAGTGCTGTTTTGGTGTCCGTAACTATGGAAGATACATAAATTCAACCTTGTATTCCAACATGCGCATGTTTTTTGAAATCCTGCTATAAAGACCGTGGGCTAAATACCTCTTTTTGTTAAAGTCATTTATATGCTGCAACGTCTCAACTTTTTTAAAAAAAATAGAAATTTTTTGAAATCCTTACTTCACGTAACACTTTTGATGAAGTACGAATATTTCCAATAATCATGCAAAGAACCTGCTACAACGGTGGCTTATATTGAAAAACAACTAACGGAAAACTACCTGTCTTCTTTTGTAATATAAACATTCTTACAAGTCACGAAAACAACATCACATATGTTTTATTTGCATTTTTTAATGTCGAAATTTTATCCCCAAAAAGCGATAATCATACACATTTTGTTGATTTGTGACGTCACACTGCGTACCTCAACAAGATTTAAAGACGTTGGACGAAGTCTCACTCACATCTTTCTCTTCTTAGAGTTAAATTTATTTGTGTTAGGTCATTATTGAGTGACTCGTTCCCAAACCAGAATATACGAAGGGGGGATAACAAAATGTTACTTCATCTAGATTGTACAACCCAAAACAAAGAAGTTTTTACAAATATGTTTGAACAAAGTGATGTTAGAAACCAGGTATGTTTTTTATCGTCGTAGAATTTAATAACATGCGAAGATAGGTAAAGAAGTAATACCACTTCCAAAATACAAAAAAATAAGACTATTTTTGTTTAGTTTTCACCAAATCACTTCGAGCAGATCCACACTTCATTTGACCTTAGGTTATATATTGTACAGATGCTAGTAAATTAACTGAAAAACAATCGTTGTCTTGAAAGATGTTTGATACAAAAATAACAGAAGAAAATCATGATAAAAAACATAAATCGAGACAATCACAAAAGACATGTTTACATTCCCTCGCCTCAGAATTACAAATTACAAGTCAGTACTTTACCGAACAGAATACCCTCCCTGACGTTATCATGGTGGCAATCGTGGTAATACTTTGACTTAAAAAATCTCGAGAATTAAGGGTCACATTATAACAAAAATTACAAACAGTTCTTATTCACACTATAATGAACATTTTAAGCCCAACTTGTTATTAACCGTTAGTTCTCCTTTAGAGTAAATACTCTTTGCTTTAATTAAAACACCAGTCGCTTAACACAGATGTTCGAAATTAGAATCCCGAGAAATTTTTTATCTTTATGGTACCTTAAAGGTAGTGTCTGCTAAAAACTTAAGGTTTTTTACCTTCAGGTTATTTTACATAAAGAATACATACTATTATTAAAGTACCGGTGTAAGGTTGTTTTTCAAACTTTCGGAGCTTCCTCCCTTGTGCGGCTACTTTTGATCTCCATTTTGTAAGCACTATGCACACAAAAACGAGGCTTACCTAATATACTTCCGCCTACGTCAGTGACAAGTTTCCAAATTAAGACCGAAAAACACGGAGACTGTAAAGTGGGGCTAAAAATGGCGCCACCATGGTAGGGTGCCGAAATGTTTGGCATTAAGACCCTCTAAAATAACCTCAAAACACTTAATTTGCAGCAGTTTTCTATTTGAAATAACAATAAATAGCACAGCAAATCGTGCATGCTTCAGAAGTATCTTTACGAAAACGTACATAAAAATAAAATAAAAATACTCCAAAGCAGGTGCAAATGACAGACAATTAGAATTAGCAGAATCTTCTGAATAGTGGGAGCATTATTTGCTGAACAAAATTTCCCAGATGATTTTGGCGCTCAACGTATTTGTTGATAAAATCATTTTCAATGTCAATAAAATCCATAGCATATTTCAGTTCCTTGTGGTTAAATAAATGGCCAGCTTGTTGAATCACTTGCTGGTCATGGGTTTTTGCAGCCATGTTTTCAATCAGCGAGCTGTAGAGAACGATCTTTCCGGTGTACATGATGTAAAAGGGTTCACCAAGATCTAATAAATAACGGTGAGAATGTTGGGTATAACATTCACTTCACAGAGTGGAGTGGTACAGATATGGTGCAATATATCTTCAAAGTTTGCAATTTTGACTGATCTCTAAAAATGAATTCTTCAACATAAACTGCATCGGCATTGATATAAGTGGTGTAGATTTGGCAGCTCTTGTTGGTAATCTTTGTTCTAGATTATCTTTTGAAGTAACCTCTCCAAAGTTAAAAATGCAACGAAAGAGGGTTAATCAAAACGCTCCTTGATAGATACAAAAACAAGATCCATTGTTATTTGTAATAATCTTCAACGGTTTTTGGATGATAAGCATTGTTGTTTTTGTTACCATATACATTTACATGAATGTAATCCATGATAAATTTATAGTTTAGGCGCTTCGTTTTCGTGGTAACGAAAATTCTGCGATAAATGAGATGTATAGTGCCTTTTTGACAGTAGTGTTGAAAAAAATCATTGCGTTTTTATCTGTACGCTTGTCTTTGTAAGTATCAATAGTTAGCTCAGTAATGTGCAAGCCACTCACTGCTGACATTTTTTTACTCTGCGGTGTTTTTGACAAAATAGCAAAAGATTGGATGACTAAGACACATACCATAGGAGAATTAAACTCCTGCATCTGATGCTGTATGCCAATGATTCACGCTTTTACATCAGTATCAAGACCACCAGCCGATAAACAGGAATTCCATAGTTTCATCAAACTCCCGTAGTTGTTGATAATTTTTGAATATGCATTCCCTCGTACTGTCCATCTTGCAACGCATAGTTTGTCAAGACCTGGTGTTGTTTCCACTGTATCTACGCCATCATGTTCCTCTTCGAATCGAATATTTTCTTATATATCACAGAGCATTCGTTCTCTCTTAGACGAATACTTCACAAGACATATAATTTCAGTAATAGTGCCCATAGTCTTCAAAAGCTTCAAATGGCACATAGTATTTTAATGCTAAGGTTCAGTGAATTACCCTGACAATGAGTTAGTTACAAGTGCTTTTGGTTGTTCAGCAAACATTCAAGTAGCAACTCCAGATTTCTTAGCTAAGAAGTTACTTGCTACATCATAAGCTTAAGCTCGTAAATATTGCACAGAAAGCTGCATTCGATTAATTCACATTTCAAAGCTGCTACGACCGTATCACTTTTTATATTTGGGATCTCGTAATATCCAACAAAATCTTCATAGACGGTAAATTTTTAGCGACCCATCCTACACAAATTGACTGAAGTTCTTTTTTTCGAAACATCGGTATACTCATCAGTCACAATTTCATAGTATGTGCTTGATTTCATCATTTCAACATTATTCAAAAAAACTTATTTTGAAAATCGTTATGTAAATACTTTCGCTGACACGGTCAAGTGTTACCTTCACTAATTAGGCGTTTCGATAGTTCAGCATTACCTTTACATAACAGTTTCAGGAGTTGTTATTAATATATCAAGTTATCAGTTTCATCGTCACCACATAAGGCAATTCTTCGGCAAGCAAGGTATCGAATACACTCCTTATGACATATCTTCTTTCAACATGCTCCTTTGTTATTTTATGTCCTGTGATTTCAATTACAATGCCACATTTTGGTATTAGTCCTGTATAGGTTGAAGCTACTTTGTGCCACTTTAACGCCTCCCTGGTGATCAGTGAAACACGCAGGAGCATTTTTCAAGTACTGAAGCCTCTTCTGCTATACGCATTATCTTTGTTGTGTTCCGCCGTTAATTGTTCTTTATATTTCCCGCATGTTATACAAAACACGGAATCTTTTCCTTCATCCTAGTGCAACCATGGATATTTCTTAAACCAGGAAGATTGACATCCCCGTTGCTTCTTACTTTTTTAGTTTTTTTTGGAAATATGTAATTATCGTTTGCTCTAAATTGGTCTAGTTTCTCTACATTATCATTTCGTTCTAAAACGAATTCTCCGTTATGACTCACTTCTAGTTTTAAATTCGAAGTTGGATCCTAGACAGCAGTAGATGTAATGATGTAGTAATGGACCTTGACATTCTTAAGTAAATGTTATAAAATAATATAAAAAAGTGGAATCGCAAGTATTCATAACTGCCAAAAGAACAAATATAAAAAGAAAAATTATAATTACTTACTCATAACGTTTATTTTAAAACGTTATAACAGTTCTTGTTTTTGTTTCTCTGTTTTTAGTTAATTAAAACGCTATGATTTATTTGAATAAATGTTTTTTTGTAGAAACAATGAAGGCATGTATGCTATTGAAAAACCACACAGCAACATAATAGTATTGGTTAATAACGTCAGTAAAAATCCTTAAATCGCCACATCTCTTCAAAGGTTCGTCAAAAACACAGGATCCTATACATTTTCTTGACCAGTTTCAAGTTCTAGACAGTAGAGGCAACAAGGCATATAAATTTCTAAAAAAATTTTTTTGTAATTTGACAGGTCCTTGACAGGACGTCAGCAAAGTTTTTAAACGTATATATCTTCTCAACTGTTCGTTAAAAGTACATGTTTATCTATATGATAATAGGTCAGTTCCGTGTCTCTGTAACAAGCAAAGTTGATATGCTTATTTTTCTTTGATGTCGCCAAAAAAATCTTTGATGTTGTCGAAAAAAATATGTCTTGTCGAGAAAAGCCACGAGTTTTGTGTGTTTACGTTTTAAAATTACGGGATCATAATAAAAAATTTAAATGGATAAACCAAACCACGTGATCAAAATAAAACAATTATATTTGCTGAAAATTCCAAGTTTTCCCTGACCATCAAAACATACGTAAAAAGTTATTTCAAGTTCAGGAGACGAACGAACGAAGTAGGTTGCTTGCTATATACAAATATCGGAAAAACCATTTATTTTATTTGTTGTAACATTTTCTTTTTTTGGTTAAGTAAATTTTAAGTTGAAGTTGAAATTTAAAATTGAAATTTTAAGTCGAAGTTAAGTGGATTTGCTGAGATCGTGTGGTAGATATAGACTTCTATTAGCTAGAAAAGAGAGTTTTAAAAAATCAGTTGTTAGTAAGTAACCTATTCTTTAGATTCACCTACATTTGCAGTTAGCTTAGCATTTTTTCTTTATTTTTCTTTGCTAATAGAAAAAGACGTAACGAGCGAGATATTAGTAGGACAGTGCTCGGACAGTGTTCCTACTAGCTAGCTAGCTAGCTAGGTTGTGTATTTTTCTCTATCATGTCTAACCCATTAGAATGCAGTAACAGTAACAACCCTGTACGTGGTTATAGGCTTTTTAATAATGCTGGCGGGTTTGTGTTGCAACGCCCTGAAAATAGTCAAAGGTAAGTAGGTCTCATTATGGGCCAGCAGATGCCAGATACTCCGCAACATGTTAAACTGTCACATGAAGTTCAGGTTAATGTCATACCACGTGCATCAATTATTGATGATGTGTCTATAGTTAGGCGTAGACTTGCACAAGGTGTCACATCTGTGCGTATTGCTGAAAGTAATGAGCAGTATGCCAATAGACGTGCACAGGATGCTGTACGACATGCTGTTGCATGTCAAGTAGAAAATGGTGAGCAGACTGCCAATAGACGACGTCTAAATGCTGAGAGGCAAGCTGTTGTTCGACAAAGGCAAAATGTTGAACAGGTAGTACATATACGCCAGGCATGCTGCTGTTTGTGCTCGCCGAAATGCGCCGTATTATATTGCACGTCAAAATGTATTGCCTAATTTATATTTTTAGGTGTTATGGACAAAGAGTATTGTCAAGCTTCAAAGTTTGAAAATAAAAATTGTTTTAAATGTTGTCACGCTGGTAAAGTTGCATTAGATAATTTGTCTTTTTGCCCTCAGCAGCTTAGGGAATTATTAACAAATACAGATACTGTTCAGGCAAAAAGCTTTTACGAAAATATAAGTAGGTATAATAGCGCTGTTGCATTGGTTTCTTTTAGAGCAAACCTTCTCCCCCCACCTGTCCGCGTTCCACCATGCTTTCGTATGGTCAAATATGGCATCATGTTGGGGACCTTTACCCTCCTGAAGGACAAACCCCTGTTTTTAACCACCTTTATATTTTTTTATAAGAACACCCAGCTTAAAGGGGGCTTTTCAACTTTTCAATATGTTATTGATCGTAATTTCCTCTGATTTCGTCAAGTTTAAAGGAGCATTTCAGTATGATCGATTAAGCCTCCGGAGACTTATTTGTCAAAATGGGTTTTGGGGAGGGGGCTTATTTGGGAAAGTAGCTGGGGGGTGTAATAAATGGGAGGGGGGCTTATAAAATTGTGCAAAAATCTAGTGTGCTAAAAAATTAAAACAACGATTTTAATAAACACAACATATCTTTCTAAAAGTATAATAAAAATAAACACTAATCGATCTCAATATCACTATCGCCTTCTTCGTCCTTGTCTACGATCGTCTCTAAGGGAGCCGCATCAGTCATTTCCTCGGCATCTGGGATAAATGGGTTGTCTTCCGTCTCGTTTACCAGTTGTATTTGTTCATTGAGCATTGCAAGACCAGCCTGACAGGGTTGATGCTCTTTGAAACAATGGATCTCTTTATCCTCGATCCCATCAGTAACCGATGTTAAGGCACACGCTTTTAACGATTTACGTATTAATTCAGCTGGCAGCTCCTTCCAGGAATCAAGAATCCAGTTTCCAATTGTGCTGGAAGGCGGAGGTTTCAAATTCCCGCCATCGGTTACTTGATGAATTCCGACGGTTTCAAGCCATTCATCGCATTTCTCTGTGCAATATGCTTTAAACGGCTTGTTCCAACTAACATCCGGCGCCTCAATATATTTAGTGCAACCTCAAGGGACCAAAACGGTGTCAATCTTTCTAGCTTTAAGAGATGCTCCGAAAACTGGCATTAAATGACACTCACATGTATCCCAAGCTAACAATCTGCGTTTAAAGTTAAACTGTCCGAGAACAGTATTTGTCCAACTAACTGTTAGATCGGTATTCATCCATCCGTTTGTCGATGAAGCTATTATGCACCTATTTCCATACTCTTTCTTCATTTTTTCAACATCACGTTTTCCTCCCTTGAATACAATGAAGGGCTTCAGTTTTGTTCCATCGACTTTCGCAGCCAGTCCAATGGTTACACGACATTTTTCGTGTCCGGTTGTCTTCATACTAACAGTTTTTTTTCCCAACAACATCTACTGTTGTGTTTGACACCATATCCGTCCAAACAGGTGTCACATCAAATGCTATTGGCGTTTTTAAATCAACCGATGAAGTAACACTACTGGTCGGACATCTACCAATAGAAATTTCTTGTTTACTTACAAACTTTCTAAACGCAGCGCCTGAAAACAAACTTGAAACATTTGTGGTTGGAAAGAGAAAAAGGGGAGAGGACTTACCTACCATTATTTCAATATTATACAGTCTATATATAACCATTGAATTATTTTTTTACAGAAAACAAAAATAGGAAAGTATTATCATCATAATTTATTATCATTTTTTAGGTTTACAGAAAACAAAATCCCAAGTTTTCTTTTTTGTAAGTTATCCTTATTTTTACTGCTTTTTTAGTATTTGTGGTATGGTTCATAACTATAGAGTTCAAGTGGATTTTTCCACGGGTCTTTCCAACTATCAAAAACGCATGATCCTATACATATTTTCTAAAAAAAATTTTTATGTAGATAAACGGGACACTGCTGACGTCATCAAAATTCCTAAAATCTTCTAATATTTCATTGTTCTTTTACCTGAGTGGATTTTTCCACGGGCCTCTACAACTAGTATGTATTATTTTGATCAGTGTTTTAAGTTATTCACAATAGATGCTACGGGTTAACATAATTCTAAGAATAATTTTTATGTATATGAACGGGACACTGCTAACCGCTCTTTCCATTTTACCTCTGCCTAAGTTGATTTTTCGACGGGCTTATCGATTATCTATATAATAATACGCCAGTTCTGTCTGTCTGTCACTTTTGCAAAGTGGATTGTTATCTTCACTACTTTCTTTTATAAAGTCTGTAAAACATCCCCAATAAAATGGTTCTGTAATTTACCAAACTTTAACAGTAAATAATATTAACGTCAAAGGAAAGTATATTAACATAAGCGAAGCCATTACACTGCACCTGAAACTTTGAGGCCAAATAACTTGGAAACGAGGTGGTGACGTCAATGATTTTTTACCGCGTGGGTAACTAGGGACCACCTAGGACCAATTTCGGTCATTTTCCCAAACCTGGGTCCCAGAATCCGTTTCGGAATAGACGGGTTGACGACTTCATCGAAAAACCTTCATCCTATACATTTTCTTGATCGGCGTTTCAAGATCTATGTGATGGAGGCAACAGGTATACAAATTCCTTAAAATAATTTTTTTGCATATTTGTTCGGTTTTGCAAAAATGATTCTATACAATATTTAATCAACTATTCAAGCTATACACAATAGAGGCAACAAGTAAACAAATTTCCAGGAGAAAATATTTTGTCTCTTGACAGGTCCTTGCTGACGTTATCAAAATTTAAATAACGGTTATTTTTTACTGTTATCCTGTCTAAGTGGGTTTTTCCACGGGCTTTATCGACTAGTCTTATATAATAATACGGAGTGTATGTGACGGTCATAGTGGATATCGTCATTTTCCTTTGATGTCGCCGAAATTTTCTTTGAAGTCGCCGAACAAATTATGTCCATTTTGTTAGCGGGTTTACTTTGTTTACATCACGTAATGAAAACGACTCAATTTGATTTGCTGAAATAAATTTAACGGCTAACTTTTGAAAAATGGTGTCCTCTTGCCAACAAAAAAAAAGAAACAAAGAATGATCCCTTTATCTTGAAAAAAGTGAAAAGAGTGTTTTAAAAAGTACATTTAAAAAGAAAAAAGTTCAAGTGAAGAAGTAGAAATGTTAAGTTGGAAGTGAGAAGTGGAGCTAGAAGTAAAGTAAAGTTAGAAGTAGAAAATAAAGGCTAGAGTTTAAAGAGGATTTGAAATCACAAATAGTAAGAACTTGATATTTTTAGACGTTTGGTTTTTATGTCGCTGGAGCAAGTAGGCTCCCTTTTCTCAGCAAAACCACCTAAAAGCCTCAAATTCTGATAGTAGTCATATTTGTTGACATTTTGTTGCATAATTAATGTATGCCCTGGCGCGTAACTAATGTATTTGTCCTAAAATTCAAAATGCTACATAAAGCTGTTAGCTGACTAACAAACGGAAAACTTTTGTTTGTTGAACTCACTGAAATGTTATTATTTCTACATTACTATTGTTTCTCTTTATATGTGTTCTACTAAGCATAAATAGCTAGCTTTAGTTTTAGCTAAATATTTCCAGTTTAAGTATATTTAACTGGGGGTGTCTTAGCTACTGTTACCTAGCTAATGTTAGCCTCCAGATCCTACTCTTCTCATCCCCCATGGCTCTAACCTATGACTACTGTTGTTATTCCTCTTTTTTAATTATCTATAGCTAGCTACCTTAGTTTCCAAACTTTTCTTCTTTTATGAATCGAGCATTTCCTGTAAACTTTACAAGGGGACCACGGGCAATATGACAAGTGGAATAAATTTTTTCATAATTTAAAGCGTGGATGTTAAGTTATTTTTATTGTTGTGCTTCTGACATCCTGTTAAACTTTTGTCAGCCTACAATGTAAAATGCCAGGTTATTTTCACAGGGGGTTGTAGACATTTGATTGGCAATTTACGTGGGTTTATGACTTTTTAATTTATGAGAGGATGGTATGGGTTGTTCGTATTTTTGCTTATGTTGCAAACTGCTGTTTTTTAGTAATAGATAGTTATTACTGTCACACTCCCCTTATAATACGCTTTTGTCTTCCTGTTTACTATCTTTATAATAATATCCGTATTTTGTTAAAAATTTTTACCACCTTTGTTTTCGGATTAATTTCTCAAAAACACCTATTATTTTTGACCAGTTTTAGATTAGATTATTTCAACCAATCAGCAAGCACAAATGTGAATATTAACCAATAGGTAAGCCTCATGGTTTCCTGGTAATTGTAAGCACCTTTATAGTCCGATGGCACAAACGAACAAGGAGACAAGGCAAAGGTAAAAGCAAGTGAATGATCAATGACAAAGGAAAGTTTTTCATTTATATCATTGCTTTTTTTGCTGATTTCTACTTCTGTGAAGGCAACAGTAAATATTGAACAGGGGAATGCACGACAGAAGGCAGAAGTTTTGCTTCATTAAGCTAGGCGTCCACGATTTTTAAATTTAGCTAGACTTAATGATTACAATGTCTTACCTCCTACGCATTCTGGAGGTGATTTTAATATCGTGTGTGAGCATTGTGGAGCTAATAAATTTAAAATTAAAATCATTTTAAGTGTTGTCATAATGGCAAAGTGGCCCTGCTTTGTCATAATGGCAAAGTGGCCCTGCTTTGTCATAATGGCAAAGTGGTCCTGCCTGCTTTAATACAATTTCCTGAAATACGTGAATTGTTAAGCAACGACTCTGCCCAGGCTAAACAGTTTCGTAAATATATCAGAGTATACAATAATGCATTTGGTTTTGCTTCTTTGTCAGCAAACATTCGACTACCGCCAGGTCATGTACCGCCCTGTTTTAGAATATGTAGTCAATTATTTCACAGGTATGGTGATTACCTGCTCAGAATGAAATATCTAATTATAGTCAGTTGTACATTGCAGCTGCCTTAAACATGCGTATTGAGAATCCAACACATGCTCATTGTAATCGTGAAACAATGCAGATAATTCAAGATGTTCTAAACAGGGATTCTCAATATGGCTGAAGTGGAAAGAGAAAAAACAGCTAGAGCAGCAGCGAAAAACAGACAGCCTTCTGTTGTAAGTATGGTAATGCGCGACGATAATGATCACAGAAGGTATAATGACCCCTTGCATCAGAAGGTTGTTGCCATCTTTGTTTGTAATTATGGGGCACCTCCTGCTTCAAGAGATATTGTTGTTTATCCACGTAATCAACCTTTGTGGCAAATCCCTCATACATCATGCAATAGTGACCATATGATGTATTCCATTTTATTTCCACGTGGTGAGCCTGGTTGGGACCAAAACATAGCCCATGCCAGAAAGCATGCTACTGCAGTTAAAAATAGGCTTACCCAGTTAGCATATTATATTTACCGCATTGCTGATAGGCGAGAGTTTTCTGCCCTTTATCTAGTGGGTAAATTGTTTCAGCAATTTTTAGTAGATGCATATGTTAAAGTTGAAGGCCAACGACATGCATTTATTCGCTGAAATCAACAGCTTCAAGCAGAGTCCTACCAAGGCCCATAACATACACCAGTTGTACCTTGATGCAATGGAATTGGTTTCAAAGAAAGGTAAGCCGGATTTGTTCTTGACTTTCACTTGCAATCCAGAATGGCCAGAAATTGTTACTAATTTGTTACCTAGTCAATCTGCTTCTGATAGACCAGATTTGGTTGCATGGGTGTTTAAATTGCTTGATTTAAAAAAAGATGATGATGGAACCGTTATAAATGTAGACGAATATCCAAGCAAGAACGGTAAGAATTTGAAACTTGGATGTTGATAATAGGTGGGTGTACCTTATAACCCCTTTCTATGTAAAATATATCAACTTGAAAGCGTGTGTGTTAAGTATTTGTATAAATACATTTACAAAGGTTATGATACTACACACATAGAAATCAATTTGCGCATCAATCATGATGAAGTAACAATATTCTTAGATGCTACATATGTATCTGCACCTGAAGCAACTTGGCGTTTCTGTGAATTTCCTATGCATACTCAGAGTCATTCCATCATAAGACTTCCTGTTCACCTTCCAAATCACTAACAAATGTTTTTTAGGGAAGGCGACGAGGCTGTTGCTGTTGACAGGGCTGAAAATTCTAAGACGATGTTAACATCTTGGTTTTAATTAAATCAGCAGGACCTGCATGCGCAACGATTTTTGTACACTGAAATACCTTACCACTTTGTTTTTCGGAATACACAACAACAAAAACGGTGGGTAGTTAGGTAACGCGGTGCTGAAAAGATAGTAAGTAAAATGTATAATGCCAGCATCCGCGAAGGTGAAAGGTATTTTTTGCGCGTCCTTTTATTGCATGTCCCTGGTGCTACTTCTTTTGACGACTTAAGAATTTTGGAAGAAAATCTTTATGCTTCTTTAAGGAATGCATGCTTAGCAGGAGGATTGTTAGCTGATGACAACCTTTGGATTCGCACTATGTATGAGTTTATGAAATACGCTTCTCCGTCTAAAATAAGAAAAGCTTTTCCTTTCATATTCATTCATAATGAGCCACGTAACCCACATGAATTGTGGGAAACCTTTCAGGCTGCAATGATGGAGAATTACTTACGTCACCACCCTTAAGTGCAGGCAGAACAAATAATGCTAAGTACAACTAAAGGTGTTATTCAGCAATTTGGTAAGCATCTTACTGATTTTGGTCTTCCTGCTTTACAGGACGCTTTGCTTAATAATTTGCCAAATGCCGAAGAAACAAGGCAAGAGGCTCTAAATATCCAGCCTTGTTAAATGCTCAGTATCGTCATGTAGCTGTTTCTATTCTGAATGCCGTCACCCATAATAACATTAATTAATATTTTCTTCCGGGGCCAGGTGGCACAGGTAAAAGGTTTACATATAATTACGTTAATAAGGAAGTTGTTGCAAGAAATCTGTGTGTTGCTACTTGTGTCTGGACAGGTATTGATGGTACATTATTGCAGAATAGTAAGACTGTCCACTCTCTTTTCAAATTACCAGTCCCCGTATTAGACGGATGTACATGTAACATCAAATCCAATAGTGACCATTCAGCATTTTTAAGAAGACAGGACATCATTATATTTGATAAATTGACAGAATGTTTAGGGATACATGTAATATTGAAATTCCCTTTGCTGGTAAAGTTATTCTTTTGAGAGGAGATTTCCGTCAAGTACTCCCTGTCGTCAGAAGTGCTGAACCTGCACAAATTGTAGAAGTTTGTTTAAAAAGCTCGGAACTCTGGCCCTTGACTCGAATTTTCCACCTTCACACAAACATGAGAGCTGGAGAAGGAGAGCAAGTCTTTGCTGAGTTTTTTCTAAACCTTGATAGTGGTCGGTTCCCCCCAAAACCAGATGATTCAAATCAAGGTTGTATTAAAATTCCTCATGAATGTGTTCTGCAACCTAATGAAAATATCGTTACTTCTATCTTTAGTGAATTTCATAATGTGGAATCTTCGCGTTTTGTCGTCTTAACTTCAACAAACGAAGAAGCCTTAGAAATAAATGAACATATTTTTAATCAGATTTCTGACGATACTCGTACATATTACAGTATCGACTTTGTTGTTTGGATGATTAAGAAGAAAATAATTTATATCCAATGGAGTTTATTAATTTCTTAACTCCAAGTGGTATGCCACCACATCAATTAAATTTTGAAGTAGGATGTGTTGTAATGTTTTGAGAAATCGTCCCTTAAAGACGGTCTTCGTAGTTAGCGTGGAAATGTTATCGATTGTGAATATTTTACTGGTATTCGTAGAGGTAATCGTGTGTTAATTCCGAGTGTCCGTCTGTCCGAATGATACAAATCTACGCTTTCAAATTAAACGCACTCAGTTTCCTTAAGATTGTCTTGCGCATTGACTATAAATAAGAGTCAAGGCCAAACTTTTGAGAAAGTTGGTATATTCTAACGTAGACCTTGCTTTAGTCATGGCCAACTTTATGTTGCATTTTCACATGCCCGGTCATTTTAAGCAGTTAGGTACAACTTGTTAATACTTTGAAGCCATAATTTTTCATGTTTCGCTTTTATGCAACACCAAAGCTTTCAGTATTGATTAATGTCACTTGTCATATGTAACACTAACCCGCAATAACATATTTTTTTTAAGAAACTTCCATTTGGTGCTTATTAAAATTATGTATTGTCTACGTGACCATTATATCACCATGTTACATGGTTAATGGGTTTCGGGTGTTCTTGCGCCTTTATGGGTGTATTGACAGTGTTATCATGTTCTGTCTCAAGCTTTAATCGGATATAGTTCCTCAACTTTAATGATTAAAGTGTGTTTACGCCTGAACAAGTGCCGTGTCTACTTGATCTTTGTGGCAGACAAAGGTCAAGTTGATGCGGTGTTGCTGAATTAAATTGTATACCATATTAAAGGAACCTCTACTTCTATCTCCTACACTTTAAAATATTATCTTTCACTGCCTTTGAGAGTTCATTTTATTTTGCAAATGTATGTTTTTCTTCTCTTATAGGTGGGGTGCGAAATCCAATGGCTTACCTTCTCGCGGTGCACCCCGTTCGTCAATTTTAGCTGGATTTATAAATAAACAAATTTTTCGAACTCACAATTATATAAACAGAATTTTAATTTTAAGGTGAATAAAATAAAAACTTTGTAGCCCTTACTAGTTTAAAAAAACTATATTCTACTAAATACACTTTCTTAAAGTCCAGTTAAAGTTGCAAACTAAAAGCAAGGGTTTTCTTTTTGCAAGAATTATGTATCATCTTCCTTTACTTAAGGAAATTTATATATGTAACTGTACATGTATAATCAGTTCTGCAAATTATATCTTCTATTCATGCAACTTTATTTAAATAATAATTTATTTTTAGGCAACTTAAAATCGTCACGTTATGAAAACACTGCTGCTTCAGCATGAATAACGTTTGCAACAAAAACAACAACAGCTGCCACAATATCAGCGGTCAATACAGCAACAACGTCAGCAACAACATCACTTACAACAGCAGTTATGTACGGCCCACTTTTTTTACCATCCTCTATAAATTCCAAATCTCTCTTATATTCTCATCACATTGTTGCAGAAAAAATTGAGTCTTATATTGATATATTTGAGTTGAGTTTTATATACTATATTTTTCCGTATTTTAGGATCTATCTTACAAAGCGTACCTGCGGTACCGTAAAAGCAACCCAGGGCCCAGGTCCAGGGCGTCATACCTTGTTTGGCGTCGCCTTGGGGGGCAGGGACCGCAAGGGATTCCACTGACGGATGCGGCCTGAAGAAGGGGCAAAATCGATCCTGATACAACAGGGAACGTGCTCTAATAAGGTAGAATACCGTTAATTGGTAACCACTTTGATATACACTTAAAATCCTTTGATTTTTAAATATTTCACTACCCTGTGTGTCAGTGGTCGATATTACTCGCGTTTCTATTTTATTTCTTTTATTCTTTAATAGTTCTATAATTTTTCCAGTTTTGACATGTAGTATGATTTAAATTTCAGCTTCTATCAAAGTTTGCCTATTTTTTTTTTAGTTTTGCTTTAAAGTCAATTTTCTCAGTACTCATTTTAGTCAATAATATGCCACTATCATCAATATTTTGCAGATAAAGTTATAGAGTTTGTAGTCTTAGCATAGTTAGTATCAATATTTTTAATTACTGTGAAAAGTTTATCATTTCTTGAACATGATAGTTTAGTAGGCGACGTTTCGGGAGATCCTTCTCCCATCATCGGGCAAAGTAAAATGATGTTGCGCATGTATTTATATAATTGCAGAGGATCGAAATTCATAAAAATTAACCAATCAGAAACGAGCTGATAATTACAGTTAATTACGGTAATTAACATTTTCGGACCTGGATGTAGGTAACTACTTCTTCTGTAGAGCTGGTAACCAAATCTCAGGAAGTTGATACGAGATGCTGTTTATGTGTTTGTTACGTTCTACACTGTTGATGGTTTCTTTAATCTTCCTAGCCGTTGTTCTGGATTCTCTGTCAATGATTTTCCTCTCATCCCAATTAAACTGATGACTTCTGCTCCAGCTGTGGTCCGCAATTTCGTTTTTGCTCACATCTCCGTTTCTCACTGCGCGCATATGTTCTTGTACTCGTTGCTTAAACTTTCTTTTTGTTTCGCCTATATACACTGCATCACAATCTTTACACGGGATTTCGTAAACAACATTGTTTTGCTCTTCCAGGTTTATTTTGTCTTTTGGTTTAGACAAAGTGCTTCTTAGGGTGTCTTTAGAGGTAAGAATGCATTTGATCTTGTGTTGCCTTAAAACTCGACGAAGGATCTCGCTGGTACCTGGTACGAAGGGTAGGAATGCTGATGCGATAAATTCCTCTGATGTTTCCTTGTTGTCTCCGTTGCATCTTCTCTTCATTTTATTTTCTACTTGCGTGATGACTTTATGACTGTATCCATTTGTGATTAATGCATTTCTTACACGTCGAATTTCTATTCATCGTCACCAATAGCTTAACCCGCAATTCGACGCCGGATTTTTGCAGCCAAAAATTGCCGACGGCCATTTTGATTTTGAAAGTGGTGTGTTCAGTGCTAGGTATGTAGGTTTCTGTTTTACTATTTTATTTTGAAAATCTTTTTATTTTATAATATTTGTTTTCTGTATGTTTTCACATGTTAAGGTAAATATATTTTTTAGCCACGTAGAAATCTGAAACCACCAATTTTATGATTTTGGCTATGAACGACATCTTATAACCAGTTAGCTAGCCTTATTTATTTTTATTCTTTTAAGGGTGTTATTTAGTTTAATATAGGAGCTTTTTAGCCAAAATTATTTATTTTAACGTTGTGGTTGTGACCATCTAGCTAGCTCTTTAGCTATATCTTACTAAAAAGTGGAAGTAGCCAAATGCAGTTTGGCTACAACAATAATCTTAAGCAATAATTCTTATGCTAAATGCTACTACTACTTTTTCTACGAAAAAAAAAATGGCTGAGCGATTGTTTTAGCTGGACGGGGTAACAACAGGCTGTTCCCTGTGTTTTTATTTAAACCGAAGTTGCGATAAAGTTTTTATAAAAGGGTATTACACCTATATGCATCTGCGACACAGTTTACCTGTACTAAGTGCTTAGACCAGTATTAAAAACAGACAGCTCCTGTTTTATTTAAATTAAATTAAATTTGCCATAATTTTTTTTCATAAGGGTATTACGCCTATATACCTGTACTAACTCCTCAGCCCGGTGTCACAATGATTTTTTTAAACTTTCACGGAAACTTATTTTGTAAAATAAAATAATATTAACCCTATAATAACTGTTTATGAGGGCAATACCGGAGAATATTGACCGACGTCAATATTCGAAGGTATTGCCCGAAATAAACAGTTATTATATGGATTATTATCCGGGTACTGCATTTTACGACCAAAAATATAACATTATAAGCAGGACGTAGAAACCATGGCTTTATAGAAACTATTCCCATATGGAACATACATTCGAACTAACTAATATGTTTTTTTTAAATCGAATATCTTGTAAATATCACAGGTTTTTATTGTAGCTGCAACATAGAATTCTTGAAAACATAAAAGTAAGTTTTACTATTTTTCGCGTTTTGTTTACTTTTTTCCGTATTTATTTACATTTAATGCTACCATATTTAAACTTTAAACACGGTTGCTATGGTAGCGGACAATACCGTGGAATATTGCCCGCTATGACGTAAATTCTAACCAATCACATTGCGTAATATTTAGAAATATTGATGCCGCCCTTTTATCCGGGTAATAATGCCCACCATGACGTAAGTTCTAACCAATCACATTGCGCAATATTCAGAAATATTGATGCCGCCCTTTTACCCGGGTAATAATGACCGATTGTTTTTGCTATGACGGGATAACAACGGTGTGTAAACTGTGTTTTCAATTCAGGTAAAGTTGCGGGAAAGTTATATTTATACACCTGCGATAGACGACGTTACTGCATACTTGTACAAAAGCGCTCCACCCGGATGTATGGCACAGTTTGCAGCTTGATTAAATGCTTTACTAAGCGCTCAACGTGGCGTTTAACACCAGGTAACAGTTACTTGTAGCATAACCCGGCGTTATGACATTTATAATAAGCATATTTTTGGCTCTTTCCAGTATAATTAGTCATCACAAATTGGTATTAGTTCTGGCATATATGCTATATTTGTATTTTCTACTGAAAAACTAGTGCAATTCTTTTTTTCAATTCTAGTGCAAAAAGCTGATATTTTCACTCTGGTTGCCTGAAAAAGCGTGCAAAAATCTTATATTTTTCCGATTGGTTAATAATTGGTTAAGTAAAGTTATTGTTTTTTCATAAAACGAGAACTTTTCGATAAGTTTGTTTCATAATTTTCTTCTCACATAATTATTTTTAAACGAAGATTTTCTTTTGGTTGCATATAGTCATTAAAGAGTCATTAAGAACAACCGCTTTTAAGTTTAATTATTTACATAGATTTGGATATATTTATAGCATGTTTGCATCTAATTCGATTGTTCAATATCAAAGAAATTTAGCGCGTAATCATAAAGCACTTCGCCTGATAGTGTGAAATAGTGTACCTGCACTAATCCCTCAATCTGACATTCATTGTCGGGAAGGCTTTAACGCTGAAGCGCTCTACTGAAATTGTGACACATCGTATACCTGCACCAAAATTTCACAACCCGTTGTGCAACAAGATCTACCTGCTCAACCTGGCATTCAACGCTTCGCCACTGATAGATTAGCCCAGCGTTTCGACGGCGGTTTTCTCCAGCTAGTAATCTAGAATGGCTATTGCGTATCTGAAATTCTATATCTGAAGTGAATTGTATGATAAATTTACAGGGAAATTACATACAAAAGAGCTTTAAATGTGACAATAATGCTCCATTAACTCAAATATTTGCAATGCTAATTTCGAAAATAATAAAAACTAGCTGTTTCCCGTGGAAGAATCCACTGTATTCCATTTAATTTATGTAACAGATATATGTCCATCAAAAAACAAACAATACAGCAGTGCGCATCTTACATCTGCATTATTATATAAATGACCAAAAAAATTAAAGGTTTTCAACAACTGCAGTATTTATGTGACATTTAAAATCTAAATCTACTAAAATTACTTGCTCTGACCATCTGACAAATGCGAAAATTATTCGGAAAGAAGTTTCCAAAAGCATTTCAACATACATCTCACCCATAAAATTTAAATCACTTAAAACGCCACATATATACAAAAAAGCTGATCAATGTCAAACACAAATCTCTCTCATTGTATATGTTAAAATCAGTTAGTTTATTGCAAACCCTGCCAAAGGTTGACACACAATGTGAAAAATAAACAATAAATTTTGCCTAAGTAGAAATTTTTATATAAGGTGTTAAAAAGGGATTTGCAAGGATAAATTATAATGCAATAAAACATTATTTGATATATTGCATACGATCCTTCCTCACCAAACTTTAGACAAAATGCCAACAAAAAAACGGTGTTTAAACCTATAATTAATAAAGTCCTTTTAGCAATTCGCATGCTGTTTTACCATCAATAAAGTAAACAAAATTTCAAATCTCACATAGTATTTTGTCACAAATTTTCATAAAATATATATATAAGTCATAATGAGTCATTAAACAACAGCAATCAATCTGTATATAAGTTCATTTTATGTCAATTTTTGCACCAATTTTGCAACACAAAATACAAATTCTAAATAATACTAAAATCTCTTATTTTGGTCCTTCGCATACCGACGGTCTCCCACAAAAGTTTAATCAAAATGTAAAAAATGAGAGGTAACGACAAAATCAAAGTTTGCAAAATTTAATTATTTCGGTACATATATCTACTGCATATGCCCTCTAAAACAATATTTTAATCCAAAATGCCTAAGAAAGACAGTTTGCAACAAAAATCAGTTATTTAGATAATATTGCATACACTCTTTCCTCACAAAAGCTTCACAAACTGTAAAAAAAAGAATGGTTGTAGGGAGTGCTTCTGATTCAACAAAAAAAGTTTTTTTGACATATTGCATCTAGCCCTTACCCATTAAATCTTACACAAAATTTCCAAAACTATATACGATTTAGAACACATCAAATTTAAATCGAGAAGGATCAGTCATTTCGATATATTGCACGGAGTCCTCCCCAGTAAGAATTTATACAAAATATAGAAAAACAAAGCTTGCAAGGTGTAAAATTGAATTCTTCTTCTGTGTATATATATATGGTCCTTCCTCGCAAAATTAACATAAAATGTCAAAAAGGTTCAGATATAACATCTAACACAACAAAAATCAGTTCTATCAGTATATGTCATGCCATTGTCTTCCACCAAATGTTCCCCTTAAAGTTTCACAGACACAGCCTGTAAATTAAAAACAACTAAGATCACGTATTTTGGTCTATTTCATACATTCTGTTCCAAATAACTTATAAAATGTAAAAATTGAGTGGTAAAACAGAAATGTCAAAAAGAAGAAAAAAATAGCTTACGAAGAGTATAAAATTGAAATCAACAAAGTAGCTCTTTTGGTGTATTAAATATAAGCCATACGCACAAAAGTTTACACTAAAAGTAAGAAAATGGTTGTGTTTAGTAATTCTAAATTAAGAAAAGTCAGTTCTTTTAGCATGCTGATTAAGGTTTTTGCCCACAATTTGAAACAAATTAAATTTACATTTTAAAAATAAGTAATTTCTGAACTTTATTTTCAGAATATTTGGAGGAAAAGAACTTCGCAAACCAAAAAAACCCCAGGAAAATGTTTAAAATTTTCAGGGTTAATAACGTTTGATGTGTTTTGTGGGAATATATATACTGGGAATCTTTAGTTTATAGCTAGCTTATAGCTTATAGCTAGTCACTTAAATATAAACTGAAGACTTAGCTAGGTATAAAGAACATGGCTACATATATATATATATATATATTCCTAGCTAGCTAGCTAGCTAGTTGTTGGTGGTGGTTGGCTTTTTATGATGCTAGCTATAAAACATGTCTGGCAACAATAATATAATCAAAACTGAAAATAAAACATGAAAAAACCTTACAGAACCTTGCTATGATTAATTTATAAAACCATGCTCTTCTTCAAATGTTTTTTTAAAGATTTATTTTGAATGAAAGAGTAGAGAATACTAAAAAAAAACAGCCATCTTTTTCGTAAACACAATTTCCGTTTTATGCTAGGAACTTCATTTAACAGTCCGTATGCTTTGTGAATATCTAATACCGTTTCATATGTAGCGATACCTATATATATATGCTAACATAGAGTTTTTTGGCATAAGGGTATATATATTTATATCGTTATTAGCAGCGGGTTATATATTTACACCTTATGGGCGATTTCTATGAAGTACATCCCTAATCTTTTTAGTTAAATTTAAGCGTACAGCCACGTCATAAGAAAGTGACCCGTGATTTCCGTGTCGTGGACTCACAGTTTTAGTCACGCAAGGGAATTAATATATAAGATTTTTGGTGAATTTAAAACTTAAAATCAAGGAAAAGGTTCTTTCCTGAAACACATGTGTGTTAAAAATCAGGCTAAGATTTAAATGGGCCTAAAAAACTTTGCAAAGCCTCATGCTTACATTAATAAAGTCGGAACATCAGATAAGACATTCAATCCTTCTTCTTCAGCCGAATCTTTTTTACCAACCTAAACATAAAATAAGAAGATAAATCAGAAGTTACAGACATTTCGGTACGAGAGGCTTAAAATAAAAATTTCTTTGTCCTTAAATTATTTCCGAAGTGCATTTTAAAGAAGGTAAATTAGCTATAATCATGATCTTTTGTTAAACATTTTTATAAAATATTATTATAATCATGCAAACATACCAAGGATGCAGTTGTTTTCTCATTAGAATTATGTGTAGACTTCCCACCTAACACGAAGAACTTATAGATTATTTGCAAAGTACAAGTGCAACAAGTGACTTCCAACTACTTCTGTTATTCATTCTTATGAAAGAAAACGGGAGATCTTAGACCAACAGCATTGCAAGAAAAGCAGAAATGTAAGATAAAAATTTGCTCACTTGAAAGGCGTTTTAGTCGTGAAGCTTGCTTTTTCACTGACTTCCTGCCTTTCCTAAAATAAAAAAGGTTTGATAAAAACAAACAGCTGAAATGCAGTGTTACCTGCCCATGTAGGTTGGATATTTCTCATCTAAAAGCATACATGCGTTTTAATTAATATTGTAATACGCTCCCTACAATTATCATAAATTAATATCTTATCAATATCTAGTAAAACTAAATATAAAATCTAGAGAAATCACCTACCCCTTCAAATTGCACTTCTCAATATCCTGCTTACTGCTACCTTCTAGTATGACAGGCGTACTTGGTGCTCTCTGAACTTTAAAAGCACAATCCAGATATACAGTACGGCTAATAAACGTGCCGATTACAGGTTGTAAAGTCTCGTGAAGCTCTTCTACAGTAAATTTCTAAATGCAAAAATAATTTTCATTTGAAAGGCACAAACGGTTTATATCAGAAACATGTGGTTGAAAACCTTTTTGGGAGAGGAGAGGTGGGGGTAAAAGAAGTTTAAACCTTCAGGGTAAACTAAGTGCATATTCAGTCAATTATAACATATCTATACAATGAAGTTCAGATAGGGCATCGTTAAAAAAAGTTGTTATAAAATAAACTCAGTAAAAAATAAATTTTAGTAGTTAAAAATAATAATCACCTAAACAAAATTTAACGTTTTACCAGTTTTTTTTTTAAAATACTTATTTGGTTTATAAAATGTAAATTATACAAAAAGGAATTTATTACAAATTCGATTTTTTATATAATAATTTCAACTACTTTATTTGGAGAAACTTTTGCGAATTTCGCGTTTTTTGGCCTTTTTCGCCAAACTTTGTCTCGCGAAATTTTAAAAAATGGCCATTCGCGAAAGTTTATTTAGTACAAACTTTCCAAATTGTCGATTCGCGAAAGTTTATCCACGAAAATTTAAAAGAAATTTGCTGGTTTTAAAAAGTTATTTCTTGACTCACCCTAACTTGGCTCGTCCTCCCCATAAAAAGAAACAACTGGCGCTGGGAGATTGGAATAAACTTAGAAATAAACAAAAGCGATGATGTTTCAAATGTATGGTGAGGGCTGCTATGTTCTGATATGAAGCTTCGTGTGCACATGTGCGGTAAAAGTGATTTTTTGATTTAAAGTTGTTCCTTAGGTTCCAAATTACTAAAAAAAAATGGGTGGCAAACATTTTTGTAAGAACCATGTCTTCAAAACGTAACGTTCGAAAGATATTACTATTAAAAACTTTGTACAAATTACAGACCGGTAATTTACTGACCCAGCACAAAAATGACTATAACCTGCTCAATAGCGAAGTTTTTTTGTTGAATTTTAGTATAGTATTGGGTCACCCTAATGTCTTTCTGTTTGATCAAAGTTTATTGTTCAAATCACTTCAAGGGATAATTTACAGACCAGTAATTTACAGACCAAAGCACGTTTTTAGTTGTTTACGAATTTCACTTATGTATTAGTATCAGTATGATAACAAGTTTTGTTTTATAATTGTTCGATTTTATAGACATAGACATAGAATTCGAATGTTCTATTTCTAGAAAACATTCTATTGTTCAATTTCATAAGACCGTTTATTTTCGAAGTGTTAGTGAAGTGTAATGTGAAGTTTATAGTATAGACATATATGCATAATAATAAAATGAATAGACCGAATTAAAATGGATTTTAACTGTGTAAAAACAATAAATGTGCTGGATTTTGGGAAATGTATAGTGTGCCAGAAAGATACATCAAAAAAGGTACCACCTTACTTAAACATTTTGTTGGATTTGGAGCACTGTATTGGCAACTTTGAGTTTTCTGTTGTACCAAAGGCCTTGTTCAGTGCTGATGGAATTCCATTAGCTTGTTTAGACAAGTTAAAATTGCTTCACGGTATAGAGAAATTAGACAGCAAAGGACAAACGACCAATGCTTTATCTGGAGAAGTCAAAACAAACAAAGTAATCATTATAGTTGGCATGACTGTTGTGAATCAAACTCCAAAAACACCGGCAGTTAAATCATGCAAGGTATTTATTAAATTTATCACTATCTTACGTAATTTTCTGACGCACTTGTGAAATACTCTGGTAATTTTTTAGGATTTCGCTTCAGCTTTCACAGAACGTGTACTACAAATTTCAAGAGGATGTGTTGAAATACGATTGGTATTTGATCGCTATATAGAAAACTCCTTGGAAGCACGGACAAGAAAGCATCGTACATCTGATAATGAAGTTCGATACAAAGTATCAGACAACACTAATATTTTACCCATTAGCATCAATTTCTTTCCTACATTGATACAAAGCAAGCTTTAACCATCTACCTGGCAAAGAAAGTGATGGAGGCTCTTTTATCATTGCATATTCGGTACATAGTGACTTATGATACTAAAATGGAATCAAATTTTGTTGATTGCAGAAGAAGAAGCTGACACAGCACTTATATATAATGCATGGATATTGCACAACAATCTCCTTTCACAAGTTGTTTACTCTCCGGATACTGACGTGTTTCTACTGCTAATTAATACTATGAGATGTTACCAATGAATACCATTTTTAAAACAGGGCGAGGTTCTACTCTACGTGATATTGATATTCGTAATTGCTTTGAAGCCGTTGGTGCAGTACACGCGAAAGCTATTCTTGGTTTTCATACGTTCACAGGGTGTGACCAAACTGGGCGTTTCAACAAAAAATCGAAGTCTGCTTAGCTGAAGATTTTTTTACAGGCAGATAATGAGGTTGTTCTAACATTATCAACACTTGGAAGTACTGTCGAACAGCCTAATCTGGAAACACTGGAAAGCTTAGAACGTTTCGTGGTTTCAATGTATAAGGGGAATAAATGTCCTGCAGACGTGGTATCACTATCTCAATTGCGTTGGCATTTATTCTCCAAATTCCAGTGTGATGCTGATATGTTGCGACCAACATTAGCTGCACTGAAGTACAAAATATACAGGTGTCACTTCATTTCAAAGGTTTTACGAAGATCGCATATCCTCATTCAACAAAGTCGGTAACTTATCCCCCATAATGACTGATGAACTTCCTGCACCGTTGGCACTCATCGAGTTAAGTTCTTGTATTTGCAAAACAAGTTGCATATCCAACCGATGTAAATGCCGTAAAAATGGTTTTTCGTGCACTGACATGTGTAAATGTACGACGTGTCAAAACAGTGGTGGTGCAAGCGATGAATCCGAGTCAGATGAATATAGTTTTAGTGAAGAAAGAAAGAAAGTAAAGAACTAAAAACGTGCTTTGGTCTGTAAATTACTGGTCTGTAGATTATCCCTTGAAGTGATTTGAGCAATAAATTTTGATCAAAGAGAAAGGCATCAGGGTGACCCAATACCATACTAAAATTCAACAAAAAAACTTCGCTATTGAGCAGGTTATAGTCATTTTTGTGCTGGGTCAGAAATTAACGGTCTGTAATTTGTACAAAGTTTGAATAGTAATATCTTTCGAACGTTACGTTTTGAAGACATGGTTCTTACAAAAATGTTTGCCACCCATTTTTTTTTTAGTAATTTGGAACCTAAGGAAAAACTTTAAATCAAAAAATCACTTTTAACACACATGTGCACACAAAATTACATAGTGGCCCTCACTAGTATATGTATGGTTTATAACAGAGTTACTGGCAAAAAGGCGATGACGACGATGCTTGGGAGCCGGAGGAAGACGAGCCTAGAAATGTGTTTGATCTCTTTTGTAATTTTGACATTGAAGCCAGTTTGTAAAGAGAAGTTTTTCATACCATTAGAAAGATTACATCGTTAAAAAACACCTTTCTATCATACGAAATATAGGCCACTTTTTTTACAAGAACATAGAAATTCACGAATCGGTATATGAAAATTACTGCTGCATCTGGTTGTTATCAAAACCTGCAAAGCCTTCACGTGTTAGAATCCATAGAAGTTATTCAAACCCTCACAACCTTGTTTGCCCCTTGTCAAATTAATTTGTATCTACTTCGCTGACCCAAAAATAGAAAGACGAAAACAATAATGTGCCAGTCCAATATGAGCATTTGTAAAGCAAATTAATCTTCATTTAAAACAACACATGTACTAACTTTAAACTTTAGAAGATGTGCCAGAATAAAGTCCAAAAGCAGGTTTTAGAATAGCCCTCGGAAACAATAACCTTGCCTTAATATTAGCTTGTTTACGCCTTAAACCACGACTTACCTCACCATCTACGGAAGGATTCTTTATACGTTCTAATCTTCTACTGAAGACAGATATCATCTTACTTAAATGCTGACTCTGAGAGTTACTGTTTGCTACCTGAAAAACATGTTACAAACCATTACAAATTTATAAAACGACAGCAATGAAAACTTCAACAACAATAACAACGACAACAAAAAGTTAATATACATTCTAAAAAAAAAACCTGCAAACAAACCTCTCCTTTAATTTTTACTTGGATATTCGTTAACCACCTTTTAATTTTCTCAACAAAAGTTAAATCAAATAAATGGTGTTTAAACCTGTAAAAAAAGCATACCTCATTATACGAATTTAACAAGCCACTTAATTAAAAACCCAAAATGACGCAAACTTAAGAGAAATAAAAATTGGAGCTTTTGCAGAAAGGTAATGTCGATCAGAGTAAAGCGTAATAAAAATAAAGATTTTAAATTGTTGCGTATGGAATGTACATGTCAATGCAACAAACCTATCTTCCAGTTTTCTAGCAAACTCTTTTGCAATGTCCAAACGCTTGGTTTCCATTCCCTCTAACTGTCCTATTAATGAACCTTCACAGTTATTAATTTTTGTCGCCATCTTTTCCTAAAATATGCCAGCACTTTAAATTAAATTACTAGTGTAATCAGTTGGTGGAATTAGCACAAGTCCTTTATCAGCATCTTCCTTCCATTAGAGCTGTATCTGAAGACCAAAATATGTAATAAACGCACTTCCTTAAATTTAAGAAATTGATAAGCACTCAGGGTGCTTATCAATTTTTTTAAGCTCCTTGACATGTGAGATAAAAATTGGTATGCAAGTCTACTTACTAAGCGCTTTCGAAATTCCTCTACTTCTTCAGGTGAGAAGTTTCCTCCTTCAGAAAATATTCTAAAAAAACATTGGGTTATAAAGCTGCACTTAAGCATCATTTTTTCTATAAGATACCCACCAGGTAGACATTAACAATATTTGATCTAAGCCTAATTAAATACACACAACGATGGCGTTGTACCAAACAATAGTTGAAACGTTAAGTCCACCAATTATCATCAAATGTTTTTGCTAATTAATAATATTTGCAGATGACAACTCAAAATTAGTAGTAAACGATTGCAACATCTGGTTTAAGCATTTGTACGATAAAAAAAATATTTGGTGCTAAATGCAAACTCACTTCAAAGCTTTTCTGAATTGTGCATTTGAGTTTCTCAATTTGTTTAGCGTATCATCTAAGTTAAAATGAAAATGACGCACTGACGCACGGATGATCTCCACATACTAAAAAAATAAAATAAAGATATGACATCGCACATTAAGAATATTGTTTACTACAGCAAAAAATATACAACAACAAGATAACATCTATTAAACGTAGAGACACTTGTTGACAACATGAAGACACTTGTTGACAACATGAAGACGCTTGTTTATGCCGTGAAGACACGTGTTGACAGCGTAAAGACACTTGTTGACAACGTGAAGACACTCACTCGTTCGCAACGCGAAGACACTTGTTTAATAACGCAACAAAACTTGCTATCAATGTAAAAACACTTATTGATAATGTGAAAACTATTGCTACTTAAGCAAAAAATTCTGTTGACTAAGTAAATATACAATTATTTATCATGTAAATTATTTCTTTGTCAACGACATGTTTTCTTGTAAAAATATTTACCTGGTCTAACTTCCCATTTACTTGGTCTTGCATAGCTTTTAACCTGAAATAACAAAAACTTTTAGTCATCACGTTCTCTATAATATTGCATGTCACAAAATCTTTCGATTACAGTTAAAAAAGCATGTCACAATATATTGAAATGTTGTGCATCTTACTCATTCGTATTTGTTGCATTATTAAAAGTTACTACCAGTTCTTCAACTGAGCGTTTGAATGTTTCATTCTAAAAAAATCGATCTTTTATTAAAGCACATTTTTTCGTTTATGGAAAGAGATCCAAACATATGCCACAACCCTTGTTATAATCAATTTTATTTCTTTTTATGGCTCATGTTTTGGACATTGCTGTTGATCGCATAAAGGATTGTCAATATAAAGATTATGAACAATATATGGTATCGACAAATCTAAACGTGATGCGGATAGCAGTGCTTCTATAAACCCCCTCTCCCAACTGCCAGACATTTGAAGCCCCTAAAAGAACAGGTTTTAATAAGGTTAAGAAATCGAAATTCATAAATAACAATCTCCGTAAAAACGCAAAAAAAACCCTATCGATAAAAGATGAAGTAGATGGAATCAGTAGTGATGAGCCAAGGAAAATAGCTAACGGTTTCATTACATATTTTTCAAGCATCGCCAAGCGTATTAAAGAGAAAACAATACCACTTATTAACTCTTGCTTGAGAACCCATGTAACGATCTGCCGCAAATTACCCTGAAAAACCTTAAAGAAAAAAATCAGCGGGTATAGATAATTTACCACCGTCCTTGTTTAAAGATACTGCTGCTATCATCACTAAACCAGTGGCCAAAATAATAAACTAAAATCTTTAAGCACTACCAATCGAATGGAAAAAAACAACACCTATGCCTATTCATAATCAGGAACAGATACCTGCATTGAATACTGTAGGCCAAATCCGTTACTGACAGTTGTTTTCAAAATTACGGAAAAAGCAGTACAGTGTCAAATTTCAGATTATCTTGAGGAAAACAAGATTTATCATCCGCACAATTTGGCTCTCGCAAATGTAAATCTACGGAATTGGCTGCGAGTATTTTTGTTGATGATATTAGATCGGCCATTGACTGTGAAGAATTATTTAGAGCTGTTTTTGTAGTTTTATCTAAAGCGTTTGAAGCTGTTAACAACGCCAGTCTACTGAGTAAGTAACCATGGTATTAATGATAATGAATTAAAATAGTTTCACAGTTACAGATAGCAGTGCATTCGGATCAAATCAACTTTGTTTGAACAGCATGGAGTAAGCAACAGAGTTCCTGAGGGATCTATACTAGGTCCCTTGCTGTTCATTTTGTTAATAAAGGACGTTGTTGATATCAAAAAAAAATCCGGTATTATCAAGTACGCTGGTGACACAGTGATTTATTTCAGTAGTAAACATTTTGGGAAAAATCTTGGGAAATGGCTCGGCTTAAATGATCCTAATCCCTAATCTTACAAAAGGGAAAACGCAGGTTATGTTGTTTGATAGTTCGAAACGTTTTTTAAAAGTTAGCAAACCTTTAGAAATACGATTTAAACATGATGTGGTCAATATTACAAAGTCGTACATGTATCTTGGAGTGTATGTACACGAAACACTTGACATAGAAGAACAGTTTGCCGCGAACTATTGAAAATTTTCTGAACGACTTAGACTGATTGCCAGACTTAGATACCTTCTTGAATCAAATTCAGCTTTGTCGATCTACAACTGTATGATAACGCATCTATTTACATGTTGTTCGTTAATTTCCTTAAATATGACAATGACGCAGTGTGAGAAATTGAGAAGCCTCTCCTGTCTATTTGTCTGAAAATGCATAAACAACGATACTTGTTTAAATTTTAATAATTATTTCAACGTTACTGACCACAGCATAAATACAAGAAATAACAGAGAGATGTTAAAACTTCCGAAGTGCAAAACAGAATTCGGCAAAAATCATTAATTATCGGGGAGCAAAAATTTACAACAATTTGCCATTATGGGCGAGGAAAGGAGAGGATTTTATGAAATTTAAATCTATTTTGAAGACTTATTTCTCTTCAATTTTGAGAATCATATAGCATATGTGTCCATCCATTCATGCCTGTATCTTATTACCTGCTCAATGTTTTTTCCTAATCTCATCTATGTTTGTGAATGAATGAATGAATAAATCAAGAAACAGACATGTTTACTGTCCAGTTTTAAAATGAAAAATGAGTATGTGTATGAAGAAAAGGCAAATACCTCGTGTACATGATCACGCAACATATCTTGGTAGCCAATCTTTAAAGATGAAAGCGTTTCAGATATACCCAAACAATGCTGTTCAACTCTGTCTCTATGTAACACAAGTTCCTCTGGAAAAAATACCAAAACAGATAATAGTAATAAGCTTTCACAGAAGTTCAAAATCACACCTAATATTTTAAACAATCATTGTAATCATGGATTTGAGAATACAATTTACAAAACTAAATATAGTGCGATATAAAAACAACAACTCATAAAAACCAAAAGGAAGCTAAGAAATCAAAAATTAGTTGCAGACTTGAACGAAAACAAAATGATATAGTAGGGACTTTGAAAAATAACTTCTGCTTGCTTTAAAAATATATTTAGGTGGGACGGGAAAGAAATTAAATAAAATTTGAAAAGATGTAGAAAATATTAGCAACCAATAAGAAGGAAATTGTACCAATAAATAGAAAACTAAAATTCGTCAGATATTTGCTACTGCTCTTGGTACTGTTATTGGATGATACATAATTATAATACATTTTAATAACGACGTAGTAAACAACAAAAACTTTTGTTCTGCATGCTGATTCAAAAAATATGAGCATCGATTGTCTGTAAATTTTTTCGGGTTGCAAAAAGAAACATATAAAATTAGTTGCATCGGTATGTATTGTCTCCTTCTGTGTGTAAGAACGTTTATTATTATATCTCAACCCATCAAACCTGTTCGAAATTGTCAAACAAGACATTTTCTTTGTAAAAGACAACACCTATTATATTATCGAGCTAACGATTTGTTTCGAGATCAATTTAGCGAAGTCACATGAATATAAAATCAGAAAGTACGAAAACATACGGAGTACATAATTGATAAGAACTTCGACGTCGTCGAATTTAGTTACGTGGAATTCGTTTCCTCCTGCGATGAAGAAGCTTACTAGCTTGCTGAGGCAATAGAAATGATGTAAATAGAATGATTTTTAAATGCAACAAGGTTGCTTGCAAATGTTCCTGTTATGTAATTAATAGACAAAATAAGAACTGGTGGAAAAGCCTAATAATTAATTTTGTGTAATTATCTTTATCTGCTGTCCTTTTTATAAGTGTACACAGCAGAACTTATATTTCCAGTTGTATCCATGAAAATTAAAAATATAAGTCAAATGTTCAAAAAATTTATTATTATTATTATTATTATTATTATTATTATTATTATTATTATTATTATTATTATTATTATTATTATTATTATTATTATTATTATTATTAACATAAATCCAGATTTCAATAGAATTGTTTTGACTCCCTATAATAAAATTCGTTACATTAAAAGAGGAGAAAATTAAATTGTAGGAAAATTAAACAGCTTGACCCTGGAAACGATCGAAAAAAGATATAGATGTAAAAGAGCCAGTCGAAAATCAAAATTAAGAATGTGTACAAATGGCAGGGGTAACTAATAGGGAAATCAGAGGATATAAAAATTTGTAAAAAATATATGAAAATTTAATTTACTAAGAATAACAATAGATGTAAAATATTATGTGTGAAAATATTACGATGTTAACCCTATTCGGTCCGGGGTTTTTCGAACATACTATGACCGGGGGGGGGGGGGGCGGATTCTGCAGTTTTTACATGGATCGGATAAAAAATTGCCAAAAATTGACCGAAAATCCGTTTTTTTCCGATTTTCGGGTAAAATCCGACAAAATCGGGAAATCGGATTAGTCACGTGTTCAAATTATTCCAAATGATTCTTCTTGATGAAACAAAGTTGTGTTGCAAGTTTCAAGTTCTAAGGATAATCCTAACAGGAGTTATTATATTTTCCCCATTATAAGGATTTCATAGAGATTTTTAGGGGTAGTTTCGAGTAATGGCCAATATCAAAGCCTCTGAAAGGTATGGGACCTAAAAAATTAGCATGCAGGTGTCTAATAGATAAATGTTGAAACTCAGTACGTATCATAACCATATAACAAAGCAATCAGAAGTTATTAAAAAAAAACCGTCAGGGGGGGCGGAATCCGCCCCCCCCCCGGACCGAATAGGGTTAATACCTGGTAAAGAACCTTATCCTTGTAAAATTTTCTTGACGCTTGTTAAATAAACCTTTAGTATCACATGAGCAAATATTTTATGGTAAATTATTAAAATTAGTAGCCTGGTCTTGGAAAGTGTTTTTCTCATAATAGTCAATCTGGAGGTCAGAACTACTTAATCAAAGATTTCTTCGATGTTTTACAGTCTCTATTTAAAGGTAAGCTGGCTATTTTTTATCTACAAACGCTCGAGACACAAGTATATTTTCGGTGTTTTCACAATAGGGAGCCAGCTAAGGTTGGCAATATCCGGCGGTACAATTTTACACTCTTTGTAGTCTGCAGATATTTCGGAATGTAACCGTAACCAACACATTAGTTTAGTCCAGAAAGTATGAGGGACTCTGCCAGACATTTACGAACTTTATTTAACGTCTTGATATTAGCAATACGTTGTAGGTCGACTTTGTGACAGCGTTTAAAATGCTCATTCCATGTTAGGTGCTCCAATATTATACCAAGTAACTTGGTTGACGATTCTTGTTCCATCGATTTTCCTTTTAATCGTAGAAGGTAACTAAAGTCTGTGTTACGTATTCTTGATAAGAAAACAATACTCTTTAGTTTAGCATTATTGAGTACAAGATCGTTACTTCCTGACCATGAACAAAAATGTCAGATATCATTATGCAATGATGGTATTGTAGGCTTAAGCTGGATTTCCAATAGAAAAAATAATACGCATATCGACACGGATCGTATCGATGAGCATGCGCAATGAATATATTTTGGAAAAAATGCGTAAAATCATTTTAACAAAAAAAAATGCGTAAATTCATTTTAACTTTTGACACGTACCAAACAATAAGAAAAATATTTTAAACCAATTAAAACCGTTGAATACTTCTTGCTTGCTCAGCAATTTATGTTTTGGAGATTGTAAACAAAAGGGCGTCGAATCTTCCATAAAACCTTCTCACTTGTGATACAAGTTGTGTTGATAAAAAACACAAGATCAACATCAAAGTCATGAAGATAATTTCCCTGCTGGAAGAGATATTACTGGTGATGTTTCAGAAAAGATTTTAGAAGAGGTCAGGAAATATCCTTGCATTTGGGATGTTTCATCACATTCTCATAAAGACAAATTTAAGAAAATAGAAGCATGGAAAAGAGTTTTTTCTGCTTATTACCAGGAAATAAACATTTTTACATGCATTGTATACTGTAATCAATGTTCTTTTCTGAGCAAAACAAATAATATGAGTCAATGGAATTTTTTGAGATTTGTAAAAGTTGAATGATAAACCTATATTATTATTTACTTAATAAAATGTAATACTGTTTATATATAATGTAAACAAAAATTTTTTTTTTAGAAAGTAAATGCAAGAAAACATTTGAGAAGTTACGTGACAACTATCGTCGATGTTTAAGGAAAAGAGAAAGGGAAACAAGGTCAGGATCCGGAGTGAAAAAACTGCCTGTTTGTGAATATTTCAAGGAGTTGTCATTTTTGCGTGATATTTTAACAACAAAACCGAAAGAGACTAATCTACCAGACGCCAGCTCTGATAATCAGTCGTTAAATGGAGATATTTTATTCAATAACTTTATGACGTACCACCCCCAGCAGATTCACAATCTGTTTCAAACAAACAAGACCAAAGGAAGACAAAAAAGCAGAAGACATCTGATATTGATGAAATTTTGATAAACTCACTTCAGCACGATCAAAAAGAAAACAATGATTCTGATGTACTTTTCTGTAAAAGCTTAATTGGACAAATAAAGTCACTGACTAAGAAACAGAATAAAGAGGCAAGAATTAAAATCACGCGTTCTCCTAGGATACGAGGACGATGATGACTATTTTCAGCTTCCACCATTTTAGGTGTTTTTTGAAAACTTGTTCCTGTAAAATAATATTGTTTTGTTTCATGTTTACAAAGATCATTAACAACATCAAAAAAAAAGATTTTAAAAATTTTAAACGTACATATATATAATAAAATTGTTAAAAAGACAATGTGTGTTTATACAGAAAGGGCTCTGATAAAACGACCATTTTTAAATGGTGTATATATCATTTGATTTAATTTTCTTTGGAAAAACACTTCTCAGTAACATAAATTATAATTGAACACAAGCCTTTTTAGTTTAGTTTTTCGAGGGTCCTTTGCTTTGTGTACACACATTGCCTTTAATCTGTATAATGTTTTTTATGTTCTTGATATCATATCCCATTGCCAATTAACTTGCCCTTCTGGTGAAACAAAATAATCGCGGAACTGTTCACGAACCTTTTTAGCATTCTTTGATGGGCTGCAATGCATCGGTTTGACCAATAGCTTGCCTCCAGTCTCCAGGTCTATTTTGTGTATCAGCATACCCAGGTGGACAGTAATTACTTGACTGGAAGCATCTCTCTGTCATCAAATAATTATGCAAAGCTACTACAACCTTAGTGATATTAACAGCAACGTGAACCCTGGCATTTATAGGGCGTCTGAAAATTCTAAATCTAGAAGCACAAATACCAAAGGTATTTTGCTCGAGATAACCTGTAATTATAAATTCTTTCCTTTTGCCCTAAAAATTCTTTTGGAAATGGCTTCATCAAATTTTCCCTTAAAGGAAATGCTTCATCACCGACCAAAACATAAGGAAGAGAAACATTACTGTTATGCATAATTTCTTGATTTGGTATTCCAAGTTTTTGTTCAGCAAATGCTTCACTGATAGCACTATTTGAAAATACACCACTGTCACTGTTTCTACCAATGTCTCCGATATCTACCAATGTAAATGAATAGTTTGCATCACAAACAGCCATTAAAACTATTATAATTGAAATGCATTGATCCGGTATTAGCTGGTGCCTATATAACAACATGCTTTCCATCTAGGGCTCCTATACAATTGGGAAAGTTCCAGCTTCTTCCAAAATCATATGCAATCCTTTTCCAATCTTCAACTACATAATCCTCAACAAGAGAATTCCAAATCTCAGCATTGGTTTCTTCAATTATTCTGCAAACAGTTGTTGGGCTCATGCGAAAATTAGTTGCGATTGTAGTCTGAGCATCACTAGTTGCTAAGTATCTCAAAGTTACACAAAGTCTTTCACTAGGTCCAATTGGCTCTCTTTTGGAAATTTTAATAATTCGTGGGGCGACTTTTGATAACAAAATTTCATATTGATGGGGAGTCATTCAAAAATATTTAAAAAAATATTCTTGATCGTGTAAGAGCATGTCTTTGACCAAAAGATGGTATTCTTCTTTTTCTTTCCTTTCTAGAAACAGTTTTCTCACCCAAAATTTTCTTCTTTTTCCCGCTAAATTTCGTTCTTTCAAATATAGATAAAGCAAGATAGTTTCTCTGCTTAACATCGCCATGTTTATTTGTTTACTTTTTTTTCGCGCCAAAAATTGCATATTTTGCGCCAAAAAGTGCATATTTTGTTGAAAATTGGACAACGTATAACGGTACGCGTATTTTGGTTCGTTACGATACAGTACGCGTATCGATTTTTTCTATTGGAAATCCAGCTTTAGTATCTGAAATCAGAGTCGATTTATACATGGTTTTATCATCTGCATACTGAATTGAGTTAGCTTAAATACATGACGGTAGATTTAACACATAGACAGGTCCCAGGGTACTTTTTGGGATACTCTAAAGTGCACTGGGATACTGATGATTGCGCATTATCAACTTGTACATACTGTTGGCGATTATTAAGATAAGTTATTAAAATTTTTAAAGAGATGATACTCATGGTCGATTGCATCAAAAGCTTTTGAATAATCGATAAGCATTGTTTTTGTGATCTCATTTCTGTTAAGTGCTTTTTGTATAGCGTCCTTAAAACCTAATAACATGGTTTAGGTTGAATGTTCCTTAAACTATGTTGAGTTGTATATCAGTGAATTCTCAAAATATTTAGAGAGTTGATAGAGCATTACTTTTTCATATTCTTTAGAAAGTACAGGTAAGATTGAATTATGCCTAAAATCTTTCTTATTTTTTATATATACTCTCGCCATCATCAGATCATTAGATTAGTCTAAAAGTACTTCAAAACAAGTTTCAAGCCAATAACGTTATTTATTAACTGATAGCCATTTTAAATCGTTTTTTACAGGAAATCGCGTTCAGTAAAATGAGATTATTAAAGAAAATTGCAAACTATTAAAGTAAAGGAGACAAATAAATGTTAACAAACGGCTTGTCAACCTCGTTCCCAGTTTTTAACTTTTTGACATTGTGAAAGTGTGTACGAGAAAAGGAATATCCCTCAACATAAAAAGTGAAAAAGATCCCTGGGGAAGAAGTCGACAGTTTGTTACTAAAAAATAGCAACATGCATATAAAAAGGCTTATAAGGAAAATATAAAATATTATATAATCAATTTTTAGTGCTATGACTCGTCACAGCAAATTTGGAAATTATTTGGAAGGGTTATCTCGCTAACTTCCCCTTTAACATTATCTACAATAATGAAAAGGTTTTTTTAAGGTGAGAAGTAACCTTTAAGGATACTGTATAATCTTTAGTATGATTGTTATAATTGGGAAATTTTCTAAGAAGTCTTCATTTTCATTATTATTTGAGCAAAGAAAGTTTCAGTGGAAAAAGTACTGGGAACAAGTTATCAAATTTATGTCCTCTCTTTTAGCACACTCTTGCCTAAATTATGTTACAACATTTTTTTTTAAAGAAATGATTGCATTTTTACGTCAAAAAACATTTTTTTTAACCCTATTTGGACTGCCCTACCGCCGATTTTTTTTAATATTTTTTTTTTTGCTACTGCATGGGTTTGATACTTACAAGTTTATATTTATCTATTAGAAATCTTAGATATTGGATATTAACCCTTAAATTTCTATGAAATCCTTATTATCAGCAACACAATAACTTTTATTAGGAAACTTTTATTAGGATTATTCTTAGAACTTGAAACTCACAACAAACCTTTATTTTATCAATCGGATTTTCAGGCAATTTTTGGTTTTTTTTTTCTCATGCGACTGTGGCATTCCTTGTAAAGCTAAAGTAATTAAATTTTAAGCAGATACTGGTATTTTGAAAAAAAATTTTAACTTTTGAAGACTTGCTGACATAAGCAAAAATTTATTGCTGCCATTTTGTTCCTGTTAAAACGTACTATCATAAGTGTACAAAGTTTGATTTAAAGTTTTGTTTAATTAAGTCTAAATAATGAGATCTAAACAGGGTTAATATCCCATTTTGGAGTGCCGGGGCCTATCTACAAAAGTGTGTCCGTCTGTCTATTACAAGCAAAGTGGATGTGTTCATTTTCCTTTGATGAAGCCAAAAAACTAATCTTTCCGACAACACGGCGCGATGTCAATGCATTTTGACTGACTTGACTTACAATGGCTTCCAAAGATGGCAGACGCAAAACCGTTGCTCGTAAAATAACGTTACGCAAATTCTCTTTATTTGATTGCGAATGGAGATTTGAGGAGTAAAAAGTGTCGAATACACTTCTTTAAACAAAAAAAAAATTAATTGATGAAAGAATTAATGCGGAAGCTGTTCTCTGAAAGTTATGTAGAAAAAAGAGAGATCAACGCTAACGCAAAGTTGACGGAGATTGACGAAAACAGACCAGGAAAGGTACCTACGGTACCTTCAACTAAAGCAGATGAAGAACAGAATTTGAAGAGAACTTTATAATGCTTTCGATGCGAAGTATGTGGTCGCTTTTTCCAGAGTAAAGGTGGAAAAACAAACCATCAAAACAAGTGCAAAAAGAAAAAACAAGTCACTTGCACCCTTAAACAACCAACCATTGGACGGATTCAGACTATCCGGGTTTAGGGTTTGCATACTATTTAAGATCTTGAGCAAATTACAGATGCATTGTACGAGGAAATTGTTAAATGGCAAAAAACATCTTTATGATAACTCAGCTGGAACAACAAGTCACAAATTGGTAATACGTCGATGAAACTGTTGTTCGTAATGCCCTCGTTACTACTGCAAAAGCAGAACAAATCATCGAAATCGAAAGAATTAGAATGTCTAAAACGAAGACTTACAAAATAGTTTAGCGTAGATTTCAATGACATTATTCTAGAGTGCGGGGCAATTCAAAATCGCTTTATACGAAGCAAGAAGTTAAAGGAAGAACCAATAGCTAAGCGCTTTAGTAACCTGATGTTTTAGGGTAAAGTGAATTCGGCGCTCAATGTTTTGTCAAATGAAAGCTCTTCGGGTGTTTTGCGAATAAACGATGACGTAATAAAACCTTTATTGAAAAAGCACCCGGATCCAAAACATAACTTGGACAAATTACTGCTGCAAAAGCCTAGGAAATTTATCAACCCAACGACCTATGATGACATTGACAGAGAGAGCATACAAAAGGCTGCAGTCAAAAATAAAGGAGCAGCTGGACGCTGACGCTTGGAGGATGCTTTTGTCTAAATCGTACGGTTCGTACAGTATAGAATTTGCAATTGCTATTGCACTTATGGCCGAAATCATGTGCATAAAATCATGTCATAAAATACAGAAAGGAACATGGACAGTTTTGTAGCATACACCCTTATACCATTAAACGGTGTAAGACCTATAGGCATCGGTGAAGTGCTGAGGAGGATCACTGGAACAACGATCATAAGTCGACTCAAAGACAATGTAACGAATGCGGCTGGTAGTTTTCAGCTCTTAGTTGGACAACAAAGTGGTTGTAAAACAGCTGTGCATGCGATGAGGTAAATATTTGAGGAACAGGAGACTAAGGCAGTTCTACGATGCCTGGAAAGCGTTCAACAGTATGAACCGAAAAATGATGATCCACATAACTTTCATCAATTGTCCCACGATTGCTGTTTTCACGTCAAACTGCTACCAACAAACGATTTGTTTGTTTATCGTAGCACGAGGAGAAATAACATCAAAAGAGGTTACGACACAAGGTGATCCCATAGGAATGGCTGTATATGGAATTAACTTGACACCGCACCGCTGTCTTCTATAAAATCAACACCTGATTCCCGAAATGTACAACATGCACCCTTTGCCGATGATTTAGCAGGAGCTGAAAAAATTCATGACATCAAGAGTTGGTGGGAGAATTTAAATTTTCAGGTCCAGGAATTGGCTATTTTCCTAATGAAACCAAATCGTGGTTAATAGTGAAAGAAAAAAATCTTCAAACGGCCGAAAACGTATTTGAAAGTTTTGAAATAAATATAACGACGGAAGGACAAAAACACCTTGGAACAGCGTCACAAGCGTACAAATAGAGTTACACAGAAAATCTAGTTAGTAAATGGGTTAAGGAATTATTTACTCTAGCTAACATTGCCAAGACTCATTCACAGTCCGCCTACATTGCGTTTACGGCAGGCTATCGACATAAATTCAATTATTACATCAGGAAGTTAAAAGACATCTCGAATCTTCTGCAACCAGTCGAAGATGTTATTAGAAACTTCTTCATACCAGTACTGTACACTGACCGTCAATGTAGCTTGGATAAAAGACGTCTGTTTTCTCTTTCAACCAAATTGGAGGACTAGGAATTATAGACGTTACAGAATTATCAGAGTTGGAGTTTTCAAACTCATCACGGATTTGCGAATTTCAGACGAAACGTGTGAACAACCAGATTGAACATCTGGCAAACAACCCGAAGGCAAAAGAAATATTTAAAAAATTAAAATCCGAAAGATCATCGCACAACGCTAAAAAATTAAACGAACTTCGGGAAAAAATGAATCCGATTGAAACAAAAGCAAATGAAATATCTTGTCTTCCAGATGCTTCAATGTTGTCTTCGACTTTACCCCTTAAAGAAGAAAGATATGCACCAAACAAGCAAGAATTTCTGTATGTGCTCTACTTGCGGTACAACTAGGAACTTTAACATGCTCCTCTGTTTTGTGTATCTAAAGCTAAATTCACGCTACAGCATGCTTTAAATTATCATCTTGGTGGCTATGTTATTGCCCGTCACAATTATTTAAGAGATATCCTTGCCAATCTGCTACACGAATGCTGCAATGACGTACAAACTGAAACTCCACTTCTTTCTGCTGCCCAAGAATCAGTGGATCTTAAGAGAAGTGCAGTGAAATACGAAGAGGCAAGAGCAGACGTTAGCACAATCGGATTCTGGCAAAGGCACAGAAGACCATTTTTTTGACTCAAAGGTTACAAACTTAACAGCTCACACGTATCTAACCAAGTTTGTTTTGTCGACGTTTTCCACACTGGAAAAGGAGAAGAAGAGAAAATACAAAAAAAGAATTCTGATGGTAAATCACGGTACTTTCACACCGTTGATTTTTGGCATTACTGGTGGGATGGCTCAAGAGGCCTCAATGTTCATAAGTAATTTGGCAGAAAAGAACGCCCTAAAAACGAAAACAACAACATTTGAGACAGTATTATGGATTAGGAGAAAAATTCAATTTACACTGATTCATGCTTCAGTGAGTGCACTTAGAGGAGAACGAAAAACGTTGCCACATTTTGAGAAAGTTAACCGGCACAACATTCCTCTGGATACTTTATAAAACGTATAGTTTGATCTTGATTGTGTTTTCTATTTTTATGTCAGCTGTTGCATGTTATTGTATCAGGGTTAAAAACAATAAAATCTTATCATTGATTGAAAAAAAAAAAAATTAGACTGACATTAATGCGTTAAATAAGATTGATAAAGCCATTGCATTGCAGGTATAACTTTGAGGACAAATAACTCGGAAACGAGGGTCTGACGTCAGTCATTTCTAAACCTGTGGGTAACTAGGGACAACCTGGGATCAAATTGGGTAGATTTCCCAAACCTTGGTCCCCGAATCCGATTCGGAAACGGGCTGATGTCCTCATCAAGTTTGTCAAAAGTACATGATCCTATACATTTTCTTGATCAGCATTTCAAGCTCTATACAATGGAGGCAACATGTAAACAAATTTTTAAAAATGAACTTGTGCACATTGATGGGACATTGTTGACGCCAGCAAATGTTTAAACTCTTATATAACCTTGGGCGTTCGTCGAAAACATATAATCCACTACATTTTTTTCTTCGGCGTTAAGATTCACATTAGAGGTAACGGTTAAACAATTTTGAGAAAAAAAATTGTGTATTGACAGGTAATTAAATTCCTTGCCGACCTCTTAGAAATTCAAGTAATGATTCTCTTTTCCATTGCTCTCCTGCGTAAGTGGATTATTCGACAGGCCTTATCAATCTTTTCTTATAATAATATGAAGAGTGTGTCTGTCTGTGACAGGCAAATTAAACGTCACAAAGTCAATAACATTAATTTAACGGTAATAGCTTAATATAAATTAATGAAGCCATTGCAATGCACATATAACTTTCAGACCAAATAACACAGAATCGAGGTGGTGGCGCCATGGTCTTAGAACACCACCAACACGTGTATAAGTTTAAAAAGGCTGCAATACGGTTATTTTCTGCGTAATAAGGCCGCCACAATAAATCACTGGCTTTCATGATCCCAGGCAGATGGTCATAGGTCTAGTCCTTCCAATCTTAATGGACTGTGACGTCCCAAGTCGTTTGTCTTAACTCAAGGTTCTTAAAACACTGACAAGAACATTTACAAGCTTCTAAAGGGTGTAATACGGTCTTTGGCAGCCTTATAAGGGCTCTACACGTAAATCGCATATTTCCACAAGCCCAGGCAGTTGGCCATCGGTCTAGTCCTTTCAGTGTCAATGGACTGCGACGTCCCAAGTCGTGATGGTTCTTTTTTTCCATTGTTCTCCTGCCTAAGTGGATTTTTGCGAAACGAAATTGTGGAGCACGTATGCTACACGAAGTATACCAAGAAAATTATTGAGATTCTCAAAATTTTGATTGAAAAAAAAATCATATAAAATCAGCCTAAAGAAATGGTCCTGTTTATACATCGGCCGAACTTTAACACGCAGAGAGGAATATGCTGTGAACACAAAACGGTAGTCGCCATATTAAACACGTATATTTTACAGACCTGAAATATGCCTTTTCTATGTATTATAGCTTATTATAGTATAAATAGTTGATCAATTATTTTGCAGCTTAGCTTTTATCACTATTTTAATTGTACTTTATTTGAAAATAATAGAATTGAAACTGTTTTCGTCTTATGAAATAATATATTGGTAGTCCTGTTTCTAATCGACTTTACTTGTGTATTTTAAGCTTTTTTGTTGCTTTGCTCTTCCTCCAGATTTGAGCTGAATCAAAAAGTTCCTGTAGCTACCTTTTTCTGAAGAAAGATTAAGGAATTTGTACAATTATGTGTTTTATTTATTGTTTCTAAAAAGATATAAAAATACAAAATTATCAATTGATTTTTAATTGGTTTCATCCAGATCATAGTAAAGCACAAAAGCTGCTAGCTAGCTCTGTTTTATATAAAAGAATTGAAAGTAATTTGTAGAATAAATGTGAAGTAGCTATATTATTACCTGACTGATAGCCAGCTATAGGAAAACCTGTGGCTAGGGCGCAGACAAAACAAATAGCTCTGGGTGTTACAGTCAACCTATCAACTGCTCATCACAATTTTTTATTTAATAAGTCGGTAACCTGTTACAGTAATTAATATCCACTGTTGCTATCAAACCAACAACAATGTATTTGGCAATAAGAATGAGTTGTCCGTAGGCCCTCACAACAAAGTTTAAAACGACATGTGAACCTCAAAGGATGCTTAAGCTGCACACATCCTCTGGAAGGTGTGGCCGTTTTCAAAACTGCTTGTCTCTTTAATAAAAGGCCGTATTCTGTCTGTGTCCGCGAAAGCCGCGTGCCGTAACGGGAACACGAAATTTTTAAAATGCGCACGAATATCAAATGCGATATATTTTTATCCACTTTGTTGCGACGGGTAAATTTAAAGGACGGGCGACCCCGTGGATTTTTTCATGGGTTAACGACTAGTCTCTATAATAATAAAAGGCTTACCGATATTCCTTTGATCTTTCCGCGATTTTTAGAAACCAGGGGGTTGTTTAATCGCAAATCTTATTATCGATTAAAATAAATTCTAAAGATTAATTTATTTTTTTAATTAGTTTAATTACTTTAATTTATTACCATCAGTAGAAAAAATAAATTTAGTGACAAAAATAAATGCATTATTTTGATACGCCATTTTTAATAATAATTACCCCCGTGACATCAATCGCCGTTTTCGCTCAGGAGCTACAGAAAACAAATGGGACAGTTTACTGAAAGTTTTACTGACTTTGTTTTGACCGCTCGCACATAATACACCAATCAAAACGCTTCATTGTTTGAAAAACCAATCCAAGACTTTCGCGGTCTGGGCATGCCAACAAAGAAACATGAGGACCGAAACATGATGGCCATTTTAGTTTTTAAAGTAATGGTGGTCAGTGCTGTTTGTAAGTCTGTTTCACCTTTTTGTCTTCTATAAACTTTTTAATTTCATAATATTGGTTTTTTGTATGTTCTAAAATGTTAAAATAAATATATTGTCACGTTTTTAGTCACGTACAGATCTTAAACTCACCAGTTTTAGGATTTTTGGCTAGGAACGAAGATTTTGGAGGCTAGCTAGCTAGAACCTTACTTACTACTATTCTGTATGGTATAAGAGCTTTTAATCCTACCCACCACTTATTTTTGTGTTGACACTGTAGCCATATAGCTAGCTCCTGTCTTTGGCTAAATATTGAGAGTATAAAAATGCAGTTTGGCTACAACAATATTCTTAAACAATAATTGTCATGCTAAATGCAGTTAGCTAGGTAGCTACAACTTCTATTATTTTTTCCTAAAAACTTTTTGTGCAAATAAAATATCTGACAGATTATTTTAGCTGAACGTAATGACAGGCTGTTTGTTCCCTGTGTTTTCATTAAAACCGAAGTTGCAATGAAGTTTCTTAAAAAGGGGTATTACGCCTATACGCCTGTTCAACTCTGCTTAACTAATTTAATTGGAAAAACTTTCGCGAATGAAAAAATTCAGAAAAATTTCGTGAAGAAACCCGCAAATTTTTGCGAGATAAACTTTCTCGAACAAGAATTTTTCAGTTAAAAAAAAATTTCAAGATTCTTAGCTACTTAAAAATGTTATAAATTTTCTTTCTTTCAATAAGATTTCTAAGTATTGTGGGCGTTTTTGGTGAAAAATGATAAAATAGCTTACTGGATAAACTTTCGCGAATGAAGAAATTCGGAAACTTTCGCAAGATAAAGTTTCGCGAATGAAGAAACTCGCGAAAATGGCGAAAAATCTCGAATTCGCGAAAGTTTCTCTCGCGAAAGTTTCTCCAATTAAAGTATACTAAGCGGCTAGCCCAGTGTTAAAAACAGATTGTTTTTGGCAAAAGGCCGTTATGCCTATGCACATGTGCAACACTGTTTACCTGTACAAGGGATGAGCCCACTGACAATTAATTTTTAAACTTTCTCAGGAATCACACCTGTACAGATGTGCATGGCTGTTTACCTGGACTAACCGCTCTGCGCTGTTTTAGCAATGGACTGTTTCTTGTGATTTTATTTAAGCAGAGTCTGCAAGAAAGTTTTTTTCCAAAGGGTACTATCATCATACGCCTGGGCAACACCGTTTAACTGTATATATATACTAAGTGCTCAGCCCAATGTCATGATTATTTTTTTAACTTTAGCAAAAACTTATTCCGCAAAATAAAATAATATTAACCGATTGTTTTTGCTATATATATAGTGAGTAACAACGGTTTGTAAGCTCTTTTTTATTTTAGCTATCATTGCGGGAAAGTTATTTTTGAAAAATATGTTACAGTTGCAACACTGTAATGGTGTATGCGGTTCACTTGATTTACAACATACTGTATACCTGTACTAAAGCGCTTTACCTGATCGTATGGCACAGCGTACGGCTCTTATTAAGCGCTCCACAGAGTGTTCAACGCCGGGTCACACCTTGACTTGTCCGCATCCTGTTACGGAAATACAAAATGTGACATGTAAAGGAGGGGCGACCGCGTGAATTTTTTCACGGGTTAACGACTAGTAACTTTAGAATATTCTAGGAATATCGGACCATGGGAAATTACAACAAAGTTTCTTTTCAGCAGCCCACACGTGTTTGAGCACCCACATGAAAAAGTTCATTATCTAAAACTTATCTAAAAAATTACCATTTTATTTATAATAAACCATTCGTCAGTCATTTTCTTCATCCCATACAGAATCCTCTTTCTATCCAAGGTGCTATTCTATAGTGATGAATTTACCGTAAATGATCGATTAAGCCTTAAGTCTTTTTACCCTCAGCAGCTTAGGGAATTATTAACAAATACAAATACTGTTCAGGCAAAAAGCTTTTAGGAAAATATAAGTAAGTATAATAGTGGTGTTGCATTGGTTTTTTTTAAAGCAAACCTTCTCCCCCCCACCTGGCCGTGTTCCACCATGCTTTCGTATCTGTGGTCAAATATGGCATCATGTTGGGGACCTATACCCTCCTGAAGGACAAACCCCTGTTTATAACCAACTTTATATTTTTTTATAAGAACACTCAACTTAAAGGGGTTTTATCAACCTTTCAAAATGTTTTTAAATTGATCATAATTTTTCTCTGATTTTGTCAAGTTTAAAGGAGCATTTCAGTACCGTAAATGATCGATGAAGCCTCCGGAGGCTTATTTGTCAAAATAGGTTTTGGGGAGGGGGCTTATTCGGGAAAGGGGGGTTAATAAATGGGAGAGGGGCTTGATGGGAGGAGGGGGGCTTATAAAATTATGCAAAAACCTAGTGTGCTAAAAAATAAAAACAACGATTTTAATAAACACAACATATCTTTCTAAAAGTATAAAAAAACACACTAAAATCGATCTCAATATCACTATCGTCTTCTTCGTCCTCGTCTACGATCGTCTCTAAGGGAGCCGCATCAATCATTTCCTTGGCATCTGGGATAAATGGGTTGTCTTCCTTCTCGTTTACCAGTTGTATTTGTTTATTGAGCATTGCAAGACCAGCCTGACAGGGTTGATGCTCTTTGAAACAATGGATCTGTTTATCCTCGCTCCCAACAGTAACCGATGTTAAGGTACACGCTTTGAATGATTTACGTATTAATTCAGCTGGCAGCTCCTTCCACGAATCAAGAATTCAGATCAAGAATTCAGTTTACAATTGTGCTGCGAGGCGGAGGTTTCAAATTCCCGCCATCGGTTACTTGATGAATTCCGACGGTTTCAAGCCATTCATCGCATTTCTCTGTGCAATATGCTTTAAACGACTTGTTCCAACTAACATCCGGCGCCTGAATATATTTAGTGCAACCTCAAGGGACCAAAACGGTGTCAATCTTTCTAGCTTTAAGAGATGCTCTGAAAACTGGCATTAAATGACACTCATATGTATCCCAAGCTAACAATCTGCGTTTAAAGTTAAACTGTCCGAGAACAGTATTTGTCCAACTAACTGTTAGATCGGTATTCATCCATCCGTTTGTCGATGAAGCTATTATGCACCTATTTCCATACTCTTTCTTCATTTTTTCAACATCACGTTTTCCTCCCTTGAATACAATGAAGGGCTTCAGTTTTGTTCCATCACCTTTCACAGCCAGTCCAATGGTTATACGACATTTTTCGTGTCCGGTTGTCTTCATACTAACAGTTTTTTTCCCAACAACATCTACTGTTGTGTTTGACACCATAGCCTCCCAAATAGGTGTCTCATCAAATGCTATATTATCGGCTGGTTGGTATGAAAATTTCAATTGTAATCTTCTAACACGTAATATGTACGAGACGATTTTAGCTACTAAAAGATCGGGATCTTTTTGTGCTATAGAGGTTTTTCTTTTTAACAATAAGTTATTTCGTTTCATAAATTTAAAAAGCCAACCATTCGTTGCTTCAAATTTTTCGTCATACCTATCTGTATCTGTACGTTTTAAATCTCCATAGACAATAATTGCTTTCTTCCTGATAAGATACCTTGACACACGAAGCATCTTCGTACGACGTTCAACAATCCATTCTAGTACTTTTTTCACCATTTCATCACTCAACGGTTTTCTGCCAGCCCCTTGTAAACGTTTTCTTTTCTTGTTACTAACTGACTTTGAAAGTTCTTGAAAGTCATCCTTTTTTTTCTTCCAATCACGAATACAATGGCGGTCAACTTTATATTTCACCGCAGCAGCCCCAATTGATTTGTTTTCCGCAAATTCAACAACTTCAAGTTTAAACTTAATCGTATAAGAACTTATTTTCTCTCCTTTGTGAGAAGTTATTGTTGGTTCTTCCAGTTTCATTTTCGCAATGAAAATAAAAAAATTGAAACAAAATTCTATTCAAAAACAAAACATTCGAATTACCTAAACATTTGAATTCGAATTCTCAGAGCGAGAACGATACGATTATAACGTTGGTTTTATTTGTCACAGCGAATAAAACTTTTAACTAGAGCATTGTCAGTATCGTATAAAATGAATTTTAAAATTAAGTTCCAGACAACTATTCACCCTTGGGCACGACATATTGGACAAAAATTAATATGCAAAACAGACACCTGGGAAGAAGACATCGAATATGATAAAAATGCTATTGGCGTTTTTAAATCAACCGACAAAGTACCACTACTGGTCGGACATCTACCAATAGAAATTTCTTGTTTACTTACAAACTTTCTAAACGCAGCGCCTGAAAACAAACTTGAAGCATTTGTGGTTGGAAAGAGAAAAAGGGGAGGTCGGACTTGTTATGTTGCTTTAACAGGGAGCAAGATTTTCGGAAATATATGGTTCAAGAAGTTGAAAAAAAAAGAAAGAAAAACACCCTAACTTTGAATTGGATATTATAACCACGAGTGTTATTACTACCTCAACCTGCGAAATAAATACCATTTAATCAATTGTTTATAATAGTATTTTCTCAGTCCCTATCAACTATACTGAAATTACTGTGAATTCGAATAAGCCTCCTTGGGGGCTTATTTGTCAAAATGGGTTTTAGGGGGATGGGGGGGGGCTTATTCGGGAGTGGGGGTTATTCGGGAGTGGGGGCTTACTTGATCATTAACGGTAATAAAAAACATGATTCAGCATAGTTTTCAAAATGGTCTGATTTCCAAATATGCTTGACCTGAACTAAGCAAAGAAGTGAATTAAGCCCCGCGATAAAGTTCAGCACTTTTAATATTTTTGTAAACTTTTTGTTGCGCATTGATTAAACCTAATTGGATGATGCACAGACAATATACATGTATAATTTCCCCTGGCTGATTGCATTTTGTTGGTTGGCATGTGTTTTTGAATGTGTCTAGGACAATAAATTGTGGTTTAATTTCCCTTGGCTTTGACCTCGCATTAATCAAATCCTAAAAAAAAAAAAAAAAATTTAGAATGACTTTGCCAGATTTGGAAACTGTCGATACCCTGGTTGGTATGGTTGGAACTCTGCATCTAAAAATTTATAAAGGTGCCAACAAATCACCGGATATTTGTGATGTCCGTCTACCAAATAAGTAAAAAATATGATTTGATTGTTATGTCTTTGTTAACTTGCTCAAAATGCCATAGGGCAAGCTCTGGTAAATTTTTGAATAAAATTTGGACTTCTCTTCTGATAACTAATATACTTTTCCCAACTTACCTTAATTATTCCTGAAATAAAAAGCAGCGCTTTCTATTTCATTCACTTGGCCACAAAAAGATGTGATTTATATTTCATTTGGTTAGCCTTATTAATCTTGATGGATATACCCTGTCAATTTTTTCCTGGAGAGGACAACAAAGTTCTTGAGTGTTATGAGCTATCGAAACCTTTTAAATTTCTGTTCAATAAGTTCAAAATTGTATGCATTAATTAGGTGATATTACTTCGTACACGTGTAACAATATGTATGACAACATGACTGTATACTTGTCTATGTTGGCATACACCATGTATGTCAACATAGACAAGTATCAGCTATGTTTATGTTACAGACAAAATTATATATATATTTATAGTTCGGAAAGTTAGCTTTAAATTATCATACCTCAAAAGCAAACTTCACCATATGAAATGTTTTCTTGTTTTTAGATTACGTACAATGGGAGTGAGTTGTGTAATCTTTCAAAGCGTGTGATAAAAAGAAGAAAGCGAAACCGTTGTTGTTTTTTTTGTCAAAAATTTAAAGCTATTTTAAAAATCCTGATAAGGTTCACAAATGGGTTTGGTTTGAAAAACATTCAACTCTGTAGATTGGTTATTTTGTTTTTATTGTTTCCCGTGAGTTTTCGAAATTCATTGCAGCAGAACTTGTGGCTTCTAGTACCCGTATTTTTATGTTTAAAAAATACTGCTTTGTTTGTCTTTTGTTTCGTAGAACGTAATTGAATCGCTCATAGCGGGTTTGTTTAGAGAAAAATATTTTTCACAATTTTAACATATTTTGTATAAGAATTTCAAAGATTTTATTATATCCTTAGAAAGTGTTTTGAATTTTCGCCAAAAAAGACCTTACAGCATCATTAATTCAGAAAAACAATGGTTCCATAATTTAAATTTTGAGGGCATCAGCAGTAATCACATTCCTATTGAAAGAATATTTTTGGAATTAATTGTAAGCCCGCTATCATTATTGTGTACAGCCTAAAACCCTGATCAAAACATTGTATGTAGTTTTGATAACCGGTTATGGAAAAACAATGCCTTAAATATGTTTGATCAAGTGTTTTTGATGAAAGATTAAGACAATAATGGCACGTCATCAACCCGTCCATTTCGGTTTAAGTGACCCAGGTTTGAGAAATTCACAAATTTTGTCCTAAACAGTAAAAAATAAATGGCGTCACCACCCCATTTCTAAGTTATTTAAATCATAATAGCTTTAACAATTTAAAATAAACTATTGATTTTAAATTAATGCTATTGACGTTGTGAGGTTTGTTTGTTGATTGACATTTTAAGACATGCAATTTCAGCAACTTCATACAAAAATGAACATATTATCTTTTCCTATTACAAACAAACACAGATAGAGTATTAGTATATTAGACTAGTTGTTAAGACCTGTAAACAATGGAAAAGATATAAGATTTGAGGAATTTTGCTGACTTCAGCATTGCATAAACAAAAAAATTGTTTTTAGAAATGTGTCAACCAGTTGCTTCTGTTGTGAAGATCCTAAAACTCCGATCAAAATAATGTATAGGGGCATGTGTTTTGCTGAACATTAAGATTAATAGATTAACATAAAGTCACCAAGTATAAATTGGGTTAAAACAAAATTTTACCAGCTCTGACGTCATGTACATCATTTTCAGCTCTCTTTGAGCGCGGCTCATGCAGATAGAGTCTAAGATCCAATTCATTGTCTATTTCTTCCATCTGTAAACATAATAAAAAATTCAAATAAAATATAAACTTTTTACAACAAATATAGCCTGAAAAGAATTCAATAAACAGCTACAATAAAAAAAAGTCAATTATCCTAAAACAGTCTAAATCAAAAATTGTGGTCAAATTGAAGCTGTTGTTATGTTCTCAAATTTAAAAAATCATTGAATGCTCAAAGACCAATCACCAATGGTTTTCCAACACCTTACAGAACGAAATGGTCCTGAATATCTTGGAAAACAGACCACAAGTTTAATTTTTGACCCATTAGAAGAATATTTTGTTTCATTTTAATTTTTTTTTTTTTTAATTATTTTTTAAAAAAATCATTAACTTAGTTGTATTGCATTTATTACACCCAGAAAGTACTGAAAAGTAAGTAATCAATTATAAGTTACTTTGAAAAATAAATTTTGGAACAATCAGGTACAAGAATTTCTAATGCTTTGTTATAGGGGAAGGTAACCAAAAAATTATTCTTTCATATTTCATAGAACAAAAATCAAAACTTCAAAATTGTTAGTTTCGTTTCATATTTCTAATAGAAAAAATTTAAACTCACACTTTTTAAAATATTTTATCAAGATCTGGACCACTTTGAAAATAAGAAAAAGTTGTATCGAGCGTAGTTTACGACATAAGTGTGTTCACACAGTTGTTCCCATAAAGAGAAAACTGCTATGTTCAGTCTGAATAAACAAAAATTAAAGACTTTCTCCCCAATCTACCTTAAGTGGATAAACCTTGGCGAGTATTTAATTTGGCGAATGACCAAAATGGAATATTTGGCGGGATTTAATTTGGCGAAAACAAAAAATGTTTATTTTGACGGGGATTTATTTTGGCGAATGACACAAAGAAATGAACTTTTATGTCTTATGTTTTAAAAAATAAGAACAAATGTTTATATAAACATATATAAACAACCCTCTTTATACATATTAAAACTTGTGAATATAAAAAAAAATTCATTTTTTGGGAAAAAAACATTTTTTTTAATTAAAAAAAAAACGTATTTTTTTTTTAAATTTGGCGGAGATTTAATTTGGCGAACAGTAAATTATGTTATTTTTAGAGTCAGTTATCAAAATTTTGGCGGGTATTTAATTTGCCGAATTTTGCCGAAATTTGCCAAATTCGCCAAATTTTATCCTGGCCAAAATTTATCCACTTAAGGTATCTTCGATGATTGTTCTGGGTGCTTATTTTAACTTTTCTTTAACTTTTTATTGTATAAAGTTGGTTGTCAATTTTTTGTTGTGATGTGTATACAGATTTTTCCTCTCCTCTACAATGTTTTCTTTTTGCGTCTGATTTACATTTTTTATTTTAAACCAATCATCTTTATTTCTTTTGCTTGACCATGTGCCCACCGATCTGCAAACATTTATCATTTTTTGAAAAAATATGCAGAAAATACCTACACAAACTTACTGAGAAAAACTAAACACAGCAACAAATTCTAGAAAGTGGGACAAAGGAAAAAAGTTTTTGCTAAAATATTATGAATAATAAACACCTGTTACAAGTTTCACAATACCCTAGGTGTGTATTTGAACGTTAGCTCGATAGTGATACACAGTACACAAAAATCATGGCTATAGTCTGTATGCATGCAAAAAAATACATTTTCAAAAATATATTATTTCTTGGTTAATTGACTTGGCCTAATTTTCTTGCATTGTTCCAGTGTCATCCAGTTTGGCATAGCTTTGTTATCTTGCCACTGTCATAATGATTAAATATGTGCATCTCAAATAGGTATTATAACATTTAGAATTGGGTATAACACATGAAAGAAATAATAATGACAGGGGAAGTTCATTCCAGCATTCGAATTCCAGCTTCGAATTTTTGTTCTTGAACCTCGCATTCCGTAAAAAAATTGAGGCGAAACAGCAGCTAGTTCACGAAGAAAACACAGCATTTAGGAACTACTATTCGGCAGCTAAATGTAGGGGGGGGTGCAATTTTTGAAAAAAATCACCACCCATTTCCATTTATTAACCACCCCTCCCGTTTAAGAGTTCTTGTCCAAATACCAACCCTCCCTGTTTAATAGCAACCTCTCCCATTTAAGGATTTTGAAAGAAAACATCAATTTCTGCAGGTGAAATAAAACGGAACAAAGTCTTTTAATAACACTTATGTCTATACACAACAGTGTTAATCAATTTTTGTTTCAACATTCATAATTATGATCACAAACAAACACAAAGAAACTGTTATGTTATTTTGATTATTATTGCCATGCAAGGGTATCATATTCAAACCATTTCGAACAATCTAACCAAAATATCCCCCCTCCCTCATTTTATGGATTTCTACAAAAACCACATTGTCCCATTTATTACCCCTGTTTATAATCTTTTCTAAAAATATCAATACAGGTGAACCTGAGGGAAAAAATAAGAGGAAAGTTAACTAAAAAATTCATTTTTTTTTTTTGTGATTTTATTGATTACATGGATCAAATATCAAAAAATAATTTTTTAGTTAACTTTTCTCTTATTTTTTCCCTCAGGTTCACCTGTAATCCTGAATGACTATCCAAAAGAACCAAAAAGGACAAAAACAACTTTACTTTTCACAAAACAAAAATTTAAATTCTAACCACCTAAATCACTCAAAAAGCTACAGAAAAAAACAAAACGATATTCATAAAAGCACCTTGATGACGACTACAGCTTCTGCTCGTGTGACTGCTTCTTCCTTCCACTTCTCTAAGTGTTCCAAAAACTCCCGACACATACTACGGTAAATAAATGCTGTATGCACAAAGCAGAACAAATAGATAGCAGAGAATGGAATTATACGCAGAATAAAAAAACTTGCAAAAACCTTTCGAAAATAAATTTTGATTACACCCTGGGCAAGTTCAATATGGCTGCTTAATTAAGAAGAAATTGAGTGAGTGTAGCTCAAGAAAAATGATTGTTTATAAACATGAAACATGAAATCAACTTAAGGTGGCAGTAACCCTTTTAGTTGTCCAAATAGCTGAATTATTTACTCAGTGTTTCATTTATACCATTTTTTTTACTATTTTCTAAAAATATAGGTCTTAATACATATTAAAATGATTTTAACTTAACACTAAAATTGCTAAGTCAGCAGAAATTTCTATTTAAAAATGTATCATAAGCAAGAAAAAAATCGGCTTCTACCTCCAACTTTTTACAATCCCGTTATTTTTTATCAGCTTCTGTTTTTAAATGAACCTTGGGTTAACCCTGTTAAAACGGTGTGCGGATTTTTTTTGTTCATTCTTATTTTTTTAACAATAGCCTTTTGTTTTTTTTCAAAAGATTATTTGTTAGCATCCGAAGCTGCATCGAATGCTGTTAAAAGAAAAATATTCCGAATAAACAGATTTCCGCACACTGTATCATGGCTGCATGGTTCACCAAGGAAGTTAAAGCTCGTGCAGTGTATCATAATGAAGATCGTCTTAAATTTCTACATAATGCGCCATTTTTGTTGTTTCTAACGTTTCTCTTTAATAATTACGTCATTTCTTTCTGTACAATTTCGCAAGCGCATAGACTTAAACTATATTGGCAGAACTAATTAATTATTTATGAATTTTATTTTAAAGAGGAATTGTTGAGGCTGAATATTTTTGGTGAAAGATAATAGTATTTTAGCCATAAAATCGTGACAAGTGTGTTATAACAGAAAAAATATGGATATATAGTCTGAAAATAACCTTTCATGACTAATTATGTAAAAAAAAAATCCGATTTTTAAAAGGGTTACTGCCACCTTAAATATGTAAATAATCATTTGTTCTCAGGATATATTTATCTAATAAAAGGAAACAAATAAATTTTAAGGAAATGTGAAAAACCATATCTTTAGCTGATTTTTAAACCAGAGTTTTGCTGCACGTGAGTCCAAATGAAATTTGTAGACAATGAACTGTTCTTATAGTTCAGACTATTTATCAAAAAATGTAATAGTACCTTTTTAAGAAACACTTTGGCCTACGGACATACATACGTACAGACAGACCGACAGACCCTAAATTATAGGTAATTTAGCTATCACGTGTGACCAAAAATGGACAAATATAGTTTAAAAAAATATAATGCTTAGTATGTAAATCCAAGTAGAAAAAGAAAAGACTTACTTGTATTTTAACTTTTTAAAAAGGTCTTCTGGAATGAAAAAACTTTCAACGTATGGTATTACTATGGTATTACTTCCAGTAGCAGTGGCATCATCTAAACAAAAACCAAAGTTTATGCAAGTTTTCTAACACGCAAACTCAAAGCTAAACAGTTCAAAGTTAGTATTTAGAAATGCACACCAAGTTATGGAAACTTAATATTTATTTTACAAATTGGTCAACTGAATTTAACTGGTCCACCGTTCAGATGAATATAGTGTTTACAATATAGGGTTGTTGTTTTTTTTAAATAGAAAAATAAGCTGCAAATGTCATTGTAAAAAACTAAGAGAGCGAAAAATCTCCAAAAACTGTCTGTTAGTATCACTACTTTATTACGGTAAATTCAGTTAAACAAAAAAAGTTAAGTTGTACCATCGTCTAATGTTGTCAATAATGTATGAGTTGTTTCATCACTTTCAGCTGTATTAGGTGGATTAAAATCTTTGCGCAAAAGATGATATAAAGATCCATTTGACAATGTAATTGCCTCTGTTTTGACAATGGTTTTAACATCCTGCCAACACAAGAAAAAAAAACTTATGGGCATCATATAAAATTAAATTACAACAAAAAAAATATTTGCATATTTTCTTTAAACATTAAGAACGATCTTTTTAAATCAAATGTTTACAATGGCACTATATTTATCTGAAGTTTTCCTGTAAAACTTAGTTAGTAACTACCTGTTTATTTGCTGAATCTCTGAGGAAAGAAATTTGATTCCACTGTATTAAAAAATTCCGTACAATAGATGAGACTTTTAACCTCTAACGGGTCATCCCACAAAGTATACAAAAATAAAAATAACGAATTATGATTGATTTTCAAAAACAATTAAGTAAAAGATTATATATACATGTCGAAGAAGTGAAAAAATATGTGTGAAGTAATAATTGGTAATAAAATCTAGCATAATAATTTATTTAATTGATCAATATTCTAAAAAAAGAAGAAAGCACTTTATGCTTCAATATCATGAAATTGTTATCAATATAAAAATATAAAAAATGAATAGATTAAAATAGGCGGAAAACATAGTTGCTAGTCCTTCTCTCTTTTTTTTCCTCTAAAATAGAACCCACCTAAATAAGTGCGAACAGCAAAAATAAAATAATTAAGAGGCACAAAAGTTGCTAGAGTTGGTTACTGAAGTGATTGGTAGAACTTCCAAGTTTTTAGAGTAATTCCATTGTACTTGTGAATTAGAGGTTGTTTTTTTAATCAAAAGGTGATAAAATGCTAACAGCAACAATGGATCACAATATAATCTTGCTACTATTACCTTTTGCTTTTGTCTTTTAGACACATTAAAGTAACCACACACAGATATTCCATATCGTTGCACTTCATCATAAATCATATGAGGGTACTTTTCACATGTTTGTTTCTGCAGAGAATGAAACTCGAAATATCTACAAATTTAAAGAAGAAATGAACGTCAACTTTAAAATAACTTAAATATTGTCACGAAAATTACGGCTTAATCGGTCACCACCATAAACTTTGCACATATCAGAAGGTTTATAAATACACTACCTACAAACATGTAACGAATTGTTTAAGCAAGTTATATATCTAACTATGTAAACAGATCTTTATTCTTAATTATGGCATAAAGATGTACATCAAAATCTAAAAGATATAATGAACATAAGGACAATCTTACCACTACATTCTCTCTCAATAAAACAAAATCATAAAGTCTTTTTAACAAAAGAAACTGCAAGAAGCAGATATGTTTTTAAAGACAATGTCATCAAACATTTGTAAGTGTCATTTGGCATACTGTTATATTTGTTCTAATTAACTAAAACTCAACGGTATTTCAACTGTTCTCTAACGGATAGTATACGAAGCAGTTTTCACTTGATTTCGCAAGAATGAGTTTCACGATTCTTCTTTTTCGGCCATCTCACAAAGTGCACAGATATCACTATACAATCGTTTATCTTCTATGGCGTTGGTATTTTGACTGCTTCCACAAGCAATTTATTGTCTGATATACAGATAATTGGTATATCAACTGAAAAAATCTCTTTAATTAGGGCTAACATAGCATGTTCCGCACCTTCTAAAAGAGCCATGGTTTCCGCACCCATGGCGCTTTTAACTACACGTTTTAACTTTTGAGATCTCTAAATAAGTGGCTCAATTTTGCTTTCACCATGAATCAGCAAAACAAAACCACCTTGTGAGCCGCCATTGTGATACATCACTAAAATGATACTTACATCTCCAGTGTTTGAAATAACAATCTTTATTTCAGTATCCTGCAGATGTTTGAGCTGCTTGTTAGCTCTACGAGCATCAGCAACTGTTTCGAGTTGCATAAAGTGCATAAATCACAGTCATCATAAGCAGCATCAGGTTTAGTTTGTTTTGCTGCCCGTTGAATTTGACCAACTAAGGCTTTTAAGTGACATGGTTTTTATTTTGTAAGTGGAATTGTAGACGTTTTATTGGTCAACTTAATTGGTGGAATGTTACTGGTAATTATGTTGATGAATTACTGCACCACACTCTTGTTCAATTTCTAATCCCCAAAAGTTAAACGACTTTGAGTTCTCTTTACTAAGTGAGAATGTCTTACGTAAATGTGCAATGATAGTGTCATGAAACAAATCACTTCCAACGAAGAAGCAATCGTCAACATGACAGCAAATTACACCTTCGAGTTAAGTTTCTTTTCTCCGGAAAAATAATGCATTGTCATAAATGCTTCTTGTAGCCCCAACTTTATCGAATTCGTTAGATAATGTCTCATACCCCAATCCAAAATGATTTCAAAGTCAATTGATTTCATTGCTTTGGTTATAACATCTTTGACATTTAACCAATTCTTATATGCTCTAACTCCAGTTTTTCCTACTTTACCAGCACGACTAACAACCATAAATTCAGCAAGTTTATTAGTATCAGGATCAATAAACCTAACCCTGTCCCTGACTTTTGGAAGAGTCACTGTCAATGACTGTACATTGCAAGGTGTGTTAGCAACTTCTTGCTCAATGCTTGATTCGTGTGTTGTTCTCTTGTGTTGATCTCTTTTGAATTTAGTACAACTTCTAACGATGTGTTGATATCAAAATTGTTTACGCTTTCAAGCAACCCATCCACTAGGCTGTTTGGAATCTCATCAACACAATCTTCTTTTTTCGGTTGTAGTTTACTTTACTTAAGGTTTTCTAATTGTGCTTTTCTGGCACAACTATGGTGTCCTTTCATTGATTGCAAGTGACATGGACTTAAGTTCCTCCATGCTAAACAAGGACCTATTTTCCATCAATGCCAAGGGCTACACCAGGTCCTCTCCACTCTTTCTCTCCACGTGGCTTATAGTATATCAATTCACCATTGTAAAAATCTTTGCTGGTAGATGTCCGTGTTTGATGACTGAGTGCTGTTTTAATTCTCCTTGAAGACTCACTTTCAATGAATGCTTTGCGAGCAGGGCATTCAGATGCTTCGCAATTAATTGACTGGGTGTGAAGAGCAGGAGGCTTGGCTGTAAGCAAAGATGGGAGATTTGGATTGCGTCCAAATACAAGCTGATTGGGACTGAATCCACGGTTATTATGTGACGCATTCTTGGCACAAGTGGACCATGTAAGTACTTTTTCAACAGAACAACTACTGTTGTCGGCAATTTACAAAGTCATATTTTCCAGGATGGCATTATGACGCTCATAACACCATTTGACCACGGAGCTTCTGCTGCTGTTTTATAAACTCTTGTGTTTAACAGTTCTGCTACATCTCTTAAGAGCTTATTGTTGAACTCCCCTCCATTGTCTGAGAAAATCGAGTTTGGTGTGCCAAAAATAGCAACCCAGTGTTTGAGAATTGCGTCTATAATAATTTTCTTATTCTTGGATTTGAAAATTGTTAATGCACTGTATCTAGAGAACACATCAATCATATAAAGTATGGTTAACCTTTCATGATTAACTGTCAAGAATTTTAGGTCCATGGCAAGGCATTCATTGACATCTGAGGCCAATGGTATTGAGACAATTGGCCTTGATTGAGCCTTCATATATCTACTGCATGTGTCACAAGAGTTTGTAAAATTGTCAATTTGCTGAAATAATTCTTTATCTTCAACATTTGCATCTTGGAGAAGAATTTTCAGTTTGCTGCTGTCTATGGGATGGCCAAACTGCTTGTGAAGCTTTGTAGGTATTTTGCATTTTTCTTCAGGTGATTTTACAGTGAGATCGTTGACTGTGAATATAACTCTGGTGGCATTTTCACCCAGAGATGTTTTGTTAACTGCAACTTGCTGAGGTGTAAGAGGTATACAGTAATGGCCATTTGACGTGTGTTGTAAAGGAATGTCTCTTCTAAACATTATCATTAACAAAATCAAGTTGGCTATTAGCTGCTTTTAGACAACATCAGTAAGAATATGTGCTTGCATTCCAGCCATATTAACAGGGGTATTAACTTGTTTAACTGAGGGGAAGTTAGGAAGAAGCCCAAATTTAAAGGACTTGTTACTCTTACTTTCAGCTAAAGCTGTCCCTTCTGGCAAAGTGTCTATGTAACAGTCAAGCCAGTTTTTACCACAAACTGTCGATGAACATCCTGAGTCTAGTAAAGCAAATTCAAAGACTCAGGCACGACTTGCTTCATAAACCATTGTTCCACACCCTTTGCAAAAAACTGCACATGTACCTCATCCTGTCCTTGGCTTCCTTTGTTCTTATCAGTCATTCATGAAATGCATAATAGATTTGCAATGGTGACATTGCAATGGATGTCCATCAGGATCATTAGGATTGTACTGGCTTCTTTTAGCACAGAAATATTTACCACCTCTGCCACGTCCACGAGTGTTCCAATTGGTAAAACGCGTCTGTCAAACATTTGACTATATAATACTTCTTGCTCAACACCAATATCTTACTGTCTGTGCTACTTTCACTTTGAGCACATTGATCATAAATGGTTTCTATCTGTTTTTTCATGGAGTTATAAGTAAGGGAAGGAACCGTAGCACGTGTTAGTTTATGTGTAGATTTCAGTAAATCTGCATTTTTTAGTAGTTGATATGCAAGAACTGCAGCTGGTAATTCAATTTTGAAACTCTTATGTTTTTGATTAAGTTGTTCAAATTGATTTACATAATCACGAATCGACATTGTCTTAGAACGGTGAAAATTCTCATATTTTTCATAAGCATTGAACATTGCTTGATCTTCAGTAATACCATAAAGTTCTTTTAATTTATTAACAAGTTTATTTAAACCATCGTCTTTATTCAATTCTTCTTTCGTTAAGGCTGAAAATGCCTGACATACTTTTGAATTTAAACTCAAATAAACAACTAGCCCTTGTTTCTTCTTTGGAAGTTCTGTAACTATATTCCTTAATTCCAGATCATAATCATGCATCAAAATCCCCATCTTTAGAAAATTGGGGCAATCCATACTTTTGTGCCATCATGATTGTTCCAGTTGCCATCTTATTTAACTACAATCTGCTACCAGAATGTAAACAGATCTTTATTCTTAATTATGACATAAAGCCTTAAATCTACACCTAAAAGATATAATGAACATAATGACAACCATTCCTTTTAGCCTGAATTGCTGCTCTAAAACAATTTCTGGAGAAAAATGTGAAACACTCATCATAGGCTCGCTATACTCTACAAACAAGATATCACTCATGTGTTTGACTGATGCTGTCACTAAAGCTGTATTATTACAATGTTTACAGAGTGTAGTCGAAATAGAACTACTCTGTGCTAGATACAAAGGCCACTGTTTTTTTTCTTTCACTCACTGGACAGATCACATAAAAACAGTGCACAGGAATATTTCAGAGAACTGTGCATTACAATTCATTGGAGGTAAAGAACATTTTAATCTTAAATACTCCTGAAAAATTTCTCTTTAAGAGCATAGAACTGAGGCATCAGAGTTGTTATGTTGATGATCTTCAAATTGCCTAGTGAGTGTTGCTATGATCCTATACAGTAGCTTGTAAAGTTATTTCCTAGGGACAAATTTGAAATACAATGTATCAAGTCTCCAGAAAACAATCTACAGCACATGAAATTTGTTTAGCTGTATAACGACAAGAGTTTAAAAAATGTCAATTCTTACGCATCTATATAAACTGGTTCACGACAACAGAGTTACCTAAGGAAATTTTTTATCATAACACATCCGTATTTTTTATTCTTAACGAGAAAATTTCACCCCGATCGGACCTCTCCGATCATGATGGGCGAGTATAACCCGTGTAAGTTATATTGAAGAAGAATTACTTTGTTCATCACTAACATACTGCCTGGCAGTGAGCGAGATTCGATCTGCGGTCCCAAGAATTGGGAGTCACAGAAGAACCCACTGGACTATGTTCAGCAACATGTTAGTGATGAACTCAGATAATTCATCCAGATGGTGTGTATACATAGGTGAATTTTTTATCATAGCACATCCGTATTTTTCATTCTCAACAGAGAATATTTCAGAGAATGTATGTTATGTATGAATGCAAAGTAGTTCTTCTTCAATGTGACATAACAGAGTTGTATTTTTACTCTACAACGGAGCTGTCTTTGCTTATAATTTAAACAACTTTGATATTAAATGAAAATATAAGCTCACCATATAAACAAACTTTCTTAGCGTATTTTTAAAAAAAAACTACTTTAAATTAAAATTAAAAATGTACAAATGCCTAATTGGCTGAATTTATAATAAATCACACAAAGCATGCAACGGATACGTTTACCACACTACACACACATGGCAAATAAGTAAGCTACGAAGTAGCTGGGCTAACCAATGAGATGAAAATGCTGAAAACATTTCAATTAATTAAAAATATTTCTCTATTTGAATTGTCAGTCGCCTAAACTTTTTTGCATTCTTATGCAAGCTCGCTGTTTTTTAACAGTCGATGTTATGTGATAAATGTAGAGCAATAAAGACAGCTCAAAAAGCAGAAAAAAATTGTATGGTTTGTTGCAGCCACACTCCCTTCACACCCTCACACACAGGGCCAACTATGTTGCCGCCTTTTATAGTGTGGCAATGACAATAGGAAACATACCATAAATCAAATATAGAAATACTAAATACCCTTTCATTATGTCACTCAGCATTGCCAGTGCCTGTTTCAAGCTACTTGCCAAAGCCTAATGTCATAGAAAGTAAATTATACATTTCTAATCAAGGATTCTCACAGAATGAACAGTGAAAAACATACATCTTCTGTTGATTCCTGTCTCATTCGGTCCATTACAATATCTAATTTCGCTTCTTTGATCTGTAATGTCAAATGACAAGGAGTTAATAACCTATTATTTAGTAATCTTGTATGTATTTCTTAAATATAAACCAAACATCCTACCTGATTTTGATAATCATGTTCTTTTCTGTTTTTATCTAGCATTTCCTAAGATCAAAAGAAAACAAAAATATTACTTTATATGTAATAACAATGAAACCACAAAAACTAAATGTTTTAGCATATATAAATATAGGTATGTAATAACAAAATCTCAGGCATAATTTTAAAATTAAATCTAATCAGTTATAACAATTATTATTACCATATATTGTGGGAGTTAAGCTAATGCTTATTGCCAAAGCCAGTTGTGCTAAATTAACTCAAAACCTCTCTACTGCATCTGTTCTAACGATTTTAAAACGTAGACACGCCTAACCTACTTTTCGGTCCAGCTAAACTTCCTTTGTCTTTCCTTTATTTTATTCCTAGAACCTTTATTTTTCACTAAAGCAGTGATACCCAATTGAATTAAAGGAATTCCATTTGTCAAACTCGACAAATTGAATTTTCTATCATACAAAAACCATGTTTTCACATAATCAGACTTCAATTTAAAAATTCTGACTGATTCAACATTTTGAAAAACAGCATGTTATTTAAAGAAAAAGCAGAGTTTATAAGAACAATTATATAGTCAACGTTTACAATCAGCTTCACTTTGTGATGAGATTTTAGTAAAGTAAATTACCAAAAATCTGCCCGTGTTTTACCTGTGATATTTCCATGTTGTTTTAATTCTTGATATGATTTTAACAAAACCAGTTTGATTAATGGCATTGCGTATCACAGTCTAAATATTGTCACCGGTTGGCAGACTTTTTCAATATATATTCTTTATTATTTTCTAAACTAAGGGTTATTTCTCAAATTCAAATGGCAATCGCCATGAGCCTAAAGATCCCACATCTATTTATGGAATTTTTCTGCACTTTTACTAGTGTTGCATCTTTTAATGTATTGATTACAATACAATTACAATCTTTCTAGGTGTAGATGCACACGTAACATTCTTTCTATATTAGTTGTAATTCTTTTTACATACCTAACATTTTTTACGTGTACAATCACATCTTAGTGAAAATGGACAAAATGATCTCTTGTATTACATTGCTTAACTTGGGTATTACCAATTTTTTAGGGTGTTGGTGTTGATTTAGTTTGGAAAATGTTAAAAAGGATTGACAAAAGTCAAATCTTCTTGTGAAAAAGGTTCAACATAGCAAAAAGACTACAGATATACCAAAAAAAACACTGCAACAGAGACAACAGCTAACAATGGTGAATAATACTGTAACTAAAAAAGGCACCAAAAGGTAAAACCTGCAATTTCCTCTCTTCTTTCACCAATCCAAGTTCATGATTATCCCATATATGAGCAGCACCTTGAATAAACTTATATAATGCTTTTAAGTTTTGTTTTTGATGAGCACTCACTTCACTTAGATGTGTCTAAATGTAATTATGTGAATTTATTCTTTTATTTTTCCGAATTAAAAATTTAAAAAATAGAAATTGGTGCATGATTTTTCATGAACCTTATAAAAAGCGTGCCTAACAAATAGAAAAAGAAATAATACAATGAATTTAATGAATAAACTTTATATACAATGGATAAGCATACAATGGGAAATTAACTGACCAGATTATTCCAGTGCTTAAAGCATTTTATGAGTACAAAATTTATAGAAAATGGATTTTTGTTTAAAATAAAGAAAACAGAAAAGTGTGAAATGTTGCAAGCTACTATAATTTAGAAATAAAAAAAAAACAAGGCTAATTTTAAAGCTTGCTGCCATACCGTAAATAATCGATTAAACACCCTCTTCTAATTAAAAGGCCATTTCCAATAAACACCCCCATATGGAAGTTAATTTTGCATATAAATGCCCCTCTAAATTACCCCTCCCCCCTCCTTTTCTAAAAAGAGTAAATTTTAACAGTGAGGTTTCGGATAAACGCCCCTTCCGTATTAGCCATACAAAAGAGAAAAAAATGATGGTTATTGTTATGAAAATGCTATATTTATATCCACTTAAGTTTAGAATTTATGGCTTTAATTTTCTCTTTAATTTATTGCAGTTTGTTGCATGACAGTCTTTCCAATCTCCCTCCGCACAACAAAAGTCCTCAACGAAGAATTTAAAAAAGGATGTGTCGTATAAACATCTAGAAATGCATGGCGAAATGGAGAACTAAGAAATAACTCAATTTGTGGGTTTTAAAAAAACAACCCTAATTAAATGCCCCCTTAAATTTTTGAAAATTTAAATAAACGCCCAGAGCATTCAATCTATCATTTACAGTAGGTTTTTTTTTTTTCATTAAAGTCACACATTTTGAACTTGTCAAAGGTCAATGTTCACAGTAGACTTAGGACTCATGATCTTACCATTAAAATGTGCTAATTGTTGCTGACATTAGCACAACCATTTTCCCAAAATTGACGACCCTTGTGGCCCCCAACATGCATCCTTTTCATGTGGAGGAATGCTAGAGGATGGCATTAACAAATTTCAAACACTGTATGGCCTATATTTGTGCAAAAGTAGCGAATTTGATCATTTCACCCATTTGGTCATGTTTGAAAAATGCCTTGTCCATGGTTGTAGCTGTGAAAAATTTTAAATGTAGGTTTTTTAGGGCATGTTGATTCACCGTAAGTGCTTTAGGTGATAATATTGTTCACACACCTGAAGCCTCTCCATGTCATAATCAAATGTTGCTTTTCTTTCACCAATAAGGGGCAAAAAACTTTCGTGTGACATCTACAAAATAAAGAAACTAAACTTTAATACCTACCAAGTGTTATCGCTCATAACAAATATAAACAAACGTATATAAAATTGTAACCTCTTCTAACACATTTTCTTCAACTACTTCAGCATGAAATAAATCATCCTTTAAAAAATTAAATATTTGTAATTAAATTACCTACCTACCACAAGTATTATACAATAAAGAAGACAAAAATCAGTGATAAATAGTTTAAAAACTTACTAAGAATATATATTATAGCCCTAAAAATAATTGTTTACAATCGTTTAAATTAACTAGTTGATAAGCCGTGGAATCCACTAAGGCAAAAGAACGATGAAAAACAGTCGCTTGAATTCTGATGACATCGGTTGGAGCAGCAAAAATACACATTTTTTTCAATTTGTTAACCCAATGCCTTTATTGTGTAAAGCTAGAAACACTTATAAAAATAATGTATAGAATCATGTGAAGACCTCTTAAGGACATGCAAAATTTTAAAAATGTTGCTGATGTCAGCAAAATCCTGCCAATGTGCACAAAAACATTTGTACAGCTCTTTCTTAATTCTAACCTTTCCCGCTTTCCGAGAGATGTTCAGTTTTTTTTAAAATTTGAGAGCATTACAGGGATCCTTCATAACGGCAGATTTTTAGGGGTTTGCTCTATGTGTATATATTGTCTCCCTACTCTAGCTGGCGGTACCATTTTGGATATTATTATATAAAAAATCTATGGGAGTTGCCTGTTACAGCAAAGTTAATAAAACTATATCGCATTTGTTATTTGTAGCTTTAAAATTTTGTGTGTGGTTGACACCATCACAAACAGAAAGATAACAACGGCCATTATTATGAGGACTAGTCGCTAGCCAGTGGAAAAATCCAGGGGGTCGCCTGTCCTTTATATATATCACATTTCGTGTTTTAGTAAAACAAGGCTTTTCTTGTGAACAGACAAACAGAATAAAACTATTATTAAACTTACCGTGTAAACATTATTTTGCAAGGTTTTAGAATAAAATGGCATTTGTGGTGACTTATTACTTTAATACATAATCTGATTATTTTTATTTTAGACATATAACTTACCAAGGAATTCTTCATATACTCGTCACACTCACTAAGTACTCTTTCATGCTCTAACTTGACAAGAGATATAGACTGTGTGTGGACTTGCTCTATTTTAAATAGAAGTTATAGTATAGTATAAAAATTTATTAGGCTGGAAGTTGTTACTTGTGTTAATAATTTGTGAGGTTAGAAAATTTGTTAAGCTTATTAAACTTAAAACTAGACAAAAATCTTGTGGATTGGACAAACAAACACTCTTACCTAGCTCCTCAGTTGATTCAGTAATAGCTTGATTCCATTGAAACACTGATGCTTTAGTGGATGAGGGTGGCTTCATCTCCCTATAACAAAATATTTTCCTTGCAGAGGTGTCTGTGTTTACTACGAAAAAGCAGCTTATATGAAGACATAAGCATGATTACGATATTACTGTGTATTACAGCTCTAAAGCTGACGAACATAAATGTAAAAGGGGGGGTTCACACTAGAATTTTAAAAGGATGCTATAAATTTAAAGCACGATTTAAAGCGTGCTTAATAATGTGAACACATTTTCGCTTTATTAAAATGCCTTTGCTTTAAACATGCTTTAAATAAAGCAAAAATAAAGAGTGCTTCGAGGCACTCTTTATTTTTGCTTTAGTCGCTATAAGTACATGGAACAATAGAATAAAAATTATGCACCAATATTTGAGTATTAAAAGTGAGGATTTTAAGCGGGTATTATGAAAGTGAAAGTTCATGTGCATGTGAGAAAAACAACAACATGAACGCTTCGTTTCAAATTATGTTTAAAAATCTCTCTTTGATGTCACCGGCAACTTTTAGTCAAAGCATGCTTTAATTTTATACTAAGCATGCGTTATTCTAGTGTGAACCCCCCCAAAGTCATTAAACATTTCACATAAAAATCTGGATTTAAATTAATAATAAACTAGTCAATAAGACCATGAAAAAATCCACTTGGACAAAAAAGAAAAAAAAAACATCTGTCACTTGAATTTTAATGACGTCAGAAATAAATCTTGGATGCACAAAGAATTTTTTTTAGATATGACGGTATAAAGGTTTTTTTGATGACGTCAAACAACATGTTAGTTTCAAAACAGGTGAATTGACTCAGTTTTGGGAAATTGGCCTAAAATTGATTTCAGGCAATCCCTAATTACCCATGCAGGAGATGGCATCAATTTATTCCACCTGTTTCCAAGTTATTAGTCTTTAAACTTAAAAATGCAATGCAATGGCTTCACTAATGATAATTTAGTTATTGATGCAAAACTAATGTATTAACGCCAACAAATAGCTAATTTGACGGTAAACAAAAAGACATAAAAACATCCTCTTTGCAAAAGTCACAGACAGACAGACACGCAGACGTTTTGTATTATTATATAGAAGACTAGTCGATAAGGCCTGTGGAAAAATCCACTTAGGCAGGAGAACAATGGCAAGAAGAACCGTAACTTAAATTACAATGATGTCAGCGAAGTCTTACAAATGTACGAAAACATTTGGGCACCTAGGTTTGGGAAACTTACCCAATTTGGTCATACGTTGTCCCTAGTTACCCACATGGTAAACAAAGCACTGACGTCACCACCTCGTTTCTAAGTTATTTGGCCTCAGAGTTATAACTCCAATGCAATGACTTCACCAATCTTATTAAACGCATTGGATGTCAGTCTAAAAGCATTGACGTTGCGCCATAACGTCCGAAGGAAAAACAAATTAGACATAACTTTTTCGGCGACATCAAAAGAAAATGAAGATATGCACTTTGGCGGTCACAGACGGACATGAAATAAGAAAGAGTTATTTAAATTTACATTAGTTGGTTCAGCAGGTCCAATCTCCTTCCATTTAAAGTTATTTGTTTTTGTATTAAATCATCCAGAATTCTTTTGATGGCTGGTGAGTTCACAACAGGTCCACTTCTCATATACTCTCTACAATATAAAGGATTATCTTGTTTGTAACATAAACAGTAAAATTATCATAGAACACAGTAATTCAAAAGTTTTTCCTGAAAACTCCATAACTTTCATTATTCCCAAAGTTTAAAGCTTGCTAGTCTTCCTGTTTTCTAAAACGAGAGCCTTCAGTATTGCTTTTGAATAAAATATCTCCTTTATGAGTTCAAATATCTGATTGATTTTCCAGAATTATTGGAGATGTCAATAACCAAAATATGTTATGGTAAAATACACTTAAGAGCATCCACAAAATTAAAAAACCTCAGGAATTACAATGTTCAAAATAAAACTGCTATAACTTAATTATTCAGTCGAAGCTGAACTTACCTATGCTTTCTTAAGGCTTCTTCTAGCTTTAAAGTTTTCCAATCTGCAACTCTATTTTTCCATTGAGTAAACAATTTTCTTTCACGCTCTACATCAGCTACATGTAATGAGATAAAACTAAAATTTTAATGAATTAAAAATGCTAACATTATTATTGATCCACATTCTGATGATAATAAGTAAAATCCGTTTTACTTACTTTTTTCTATTTCGCTTTCAAAAACATAAACAAGGAAGGAAGGGAAAACACGTATTAATAAAGTAAAATGATAAAGAGTGGGAATTTTCTCAAGTATGTACAAATATAAAAACAGGGAGGGGAGGAATACGCTATAAAAAGATTTTATATTTTTAGGCTAACGTAGTACTTGAATGCACCTTTTAAATTTTGAGTTCGAAGTAAAATAACATAATAAATCTGGCTAATGCCTCTCACCATAGCGTCAGATTAAAATAATTTTAAAATAATTTTAATTGTTAATAAAATTTTCCCAATTAAACATACCTGGAACAACTAAATAAACACAATTTTACAATGCAAAGGGTGATTATTTGAGTTTTCCTGTTTTCTTTTACTTTAAAAGAGGGTATTTGTCGGAATTTAAACATTATACTCTAAATGTAGAAAGAAGTTGTCAAGTAATACTAAAATAATTTATTTATTTATTTATAGTAGAGTGTGTTTATTGTGGTATAGCACTGTGAGTGTATATCAAACCTGTTAACAATCTTTTGATCAAATCTGCATATGAAGATTTGTTTGATATCATGGAATAGTTGATTTTCTACGAGAGGAATTATTCAAAAATAAACCACATCACAATGGTTGCAATAATCGTTTTATTATCCATTTGTCAAAAATTTAAATTTTATTTAAATACAAAAATTATGTCAGTAAAAAACGATTTTTTTCAACATGAATTTGCAATTGAAAGACTTGGTTGGGCATTTACATTGACAATTACTGAACACTGATGTGGCTTCTACAGATGGTTGTATGTACAGGCCATACTTACAGCTGCTTCATCTTCCATCAATCTATGTACATCTGGTGGCATTAAGTGAGCAATTCTTTCCAAAGTCATGGTATAAGACATGATAACATCATTTATCTAAATAATGCACAACATCTTTACAAATGAACCTACAGGCCTACTAAATCAAAGCTTTAACTTTGTATAGTCATAAATCGAAAGTTACAAAAAAGCAATACCCCCACATCATAAACAACCGTGACTATAACAATTTTTTGCGCAGCCAAAGGTTTTAGATTGAATCTTAATTAACTTTTTTATTAGATATTAGATGGTTGGATATAATATCAAGTCACAAACAAAGAATATAAAGACTATGAAATTTCATCTTGTGTGGGGTGTCTTAGAAAGAAAAGAGAGCATGTTTTCTGCAGGAAAATCAAAATGTTGTTAAAATATACCAGTGGCCACTGCATTTTGAATTTCTGTTTAAAGATAAAAATATTAAAATTGTGTGTTTAAAGATTGCAATTTATATGTCTAATGTAAATTTAGCACTAAATTTACATGGCAATTAAAAAAAGCCGAAAATAAGGTAAAATGTGATACAGAAGATTGTGAATACCTGAACGGTTAAAAAAAGATAAAATCAAACAGAAATTAGGGAACACTAACTAGACATTTCGATCTTTTTTTCCATAATTATTTCTTAATCAGGGTAAGCAAAATTTCTATGTTGAAGTAATCAAAGTTGAAATTATGTAAATGCTTACAGGGAAAAAACGTCAAAAAAGATTATTATTACCTTATAATCTATAGAATATCCTGGTATGAATATTAGCCATAAAAAACCCAAATTTAGTCCTAAAATATCCAATTGTTTTACCCTACAGTTTCTGACATTTGCATACTGCCACAGTAAATTTTACATTGTTGCATGACGTCACCGTTGCGAGAGGAATAAATAGATAAACCATTGAAAGTTGGTGAGCACACAACACTGTTTTGTTTTTGAAGTTATATTATGTTATAATAACTTTCTTGTAGTTATGAAAATGTAAGTAAATTATATCTTATATATTAATTCCCATGACCTTTTGTGTTAAATTATATGTGTTTATTGTGGGTTTGAGTTTGAGGCAAACTGTTCTTTTTAATATTTTGTGTTGAAATATTGCGTAGAGGGCAGCACGCTATATACCAAAATAATTAATGTTCTTATATTTCTTTTCCATGTATCGTTAACTGTTGAGTTCTTACATTAAATAGCTGATTTTGGTATGTGTTACAAACTGTATATTTACGAAAAATTTTCAAAAGATTTGAGAAGTTCTGCAGGGACTACCGGCTTAACGAAACATGTTAGGGTTTTTGAATGCCTTACTTTTTTCCCTGATTTACTTTTGACAAAGCAAGTTTATAGTTTTGCAGATTTAGCTTTTAACCATGCACATGCTTAGATTATGATCACTGAAAAAGGCAGATGGTAAAATTCGCACTGCTGTGTGTTTACTTTTTCATGTATATGTGTGTCTGTTACATGGATTAAATAAGAAATAAAGTCGATTCTTCCACGGGCATACAGCTAGTTATTATTATTTGAATGAAATAAACTATTAAACTTAGTCAGATTGGCTGTTTTTTTACAAGGTATGGAAGAGCAGTTCTTTCTGTTCGTTTTATGACCTTTATTAGGGAGATACTTATTTATTCTTTATGGAGATACTTATTTACAATAAAAATAATAAACGAAGGAGAGTCATTTAAAAGAAATGAACAAAATATGTAACTTTTGAATAATTAATGATTTAAAACTGTAAAAACTACATTTGAGAAAAAGTAAACAGCTTGTTAATAACAGGAAAAATAGAAAATGATTAGCTATATCACTTGCTATATATTAAGGGAAACCACAAAGCTTATCAACTTAGAGCTTTTTTTAAATTTTTCGTGCTAAGTAGCAGCCATGTTTTTCTCCCAGTCTCACAAGGTTAACGTCACAAAACTGGATATCGACAAGATATTAAGGATTAATTACGCTATAACTAAAATATTACTACATTCTTTGATCAAAATCTAAAAAAAATTTGCACGTTAATTTCCCTTAAAACTAACTGAATTTAACAAAATTAGATCATACGAGTTTGAGTGTGTAAAGCATACTAAGACTTACAAAAACAGATCTATTTTCTTCAATCTTATTAAATGCTTGCGCTAGCTCATTTATCCAGCCTTCTTGTTTTGCTGAATGCTTTTCTACTGATATCCAAATTTTCCTGATGTCTTTCATAGAATATTGAACCAATTGCTAAGGAAGTAAAAGTTATAAATGCAGCAATAAAAAAAGAAAAATGTTATAGCGTACTGACAAATTGACATACTGTATCATTCATGATGCCAGCCAATACCTGTTGAATTTCTAGAAAGTAAGATAATCAAAATAAATAACAGTTTAAGTCTAGGCATTAAAAAACTTTAAAATAACAAACAACTTATAATGTTTTACAATAACTAAAGCTGTAGTTATATTAACAGATTTGGTCTCACAAACACTTTTTGCTTCTGACAAACAGTTATTGTCACTTTTTTTTTTAAAGTCAGTAAGTTTGTGGAAAAATCCACATAGGCAGAGGAACAATGAAAAAGTTGTTGGAATATTGATGACGTTGGCAATGGCCCGTCAACACACGTGTTGCTTCCATTGTGCAGAGCTTGAAATGCTGATCAAGAAAATGTATAAAAAGATGTGCTTATGGCAAACGGTTTAATAGATATTAGGTAATATTATTTTGGTCCCAGGTGGTCCCTAGTTCCCACGCAGGAGATTTCTACTTGTTTCCAAGTTATTACGCGTCAAAATTATAAGAAAAAGAGGAAGTGAATGTAACATTGTATACAGAGGAAATGGATGTATTTATGAGTGAAACATTGAGAGCTGCTGTTTTGGACTTGGCTGTCTAAATCACCCATATCGAAAAAAATTAACATATCCATTTTTTATATTTATTTCAAAGTTCAGACGGAGTTATGACTTTCCTAAAAATTTGAGGACATAAAACTTACTAAAAATGGAAATAATGGTACTTCAATATCTTGAATTTATTGGGGTTTTTTTCCAGTCGCCATATTTAACGGTCTTGTTGATCTCTTATTCTCGTCTAATAAGCGGGCCATCGCAAAATGTTCGTGTGAAACCGTAGGTAAACAAACGGCCTTATCATTAAATGAGCACTGAGATGGAGTTCGATAAAATCTCCATTATGGTTGGCTCCGTTCACGCTGTTCTTTTGGTTTGTTTTTCCTTGTAAAACATGGCATCAAAAAAGTGGAAAGAAATTTTGGTTCTGTTTAAAAAAGAGGCCGAGCGTAAAAACATCCGTATCACTTTCTCCACTTAGATTTAATTTTCTTCTATTCTATTCGCCATTGTTTTTGGAGACCAGACAAAACAAAACAGAAAGAAGAAATCACAGCATTACCTTGTGGCTATTAATTATAATAATTAATGCTTATCACCCTCTTTCTTTTGTTATTAGCTGACGGGATTATTGCATATTATAGGCAAAAAAACCCTAATGGGGGAGAATGTTCATTGTGATAGTGAAGATAGTTGAAGCAATATGGAGATAATTAAATTTAGAGCATGAAAAGGGAAATTCTGAATATTTAGGTATTCTAATTGTGTAGATTTGATACTGTCTCCATAAGGAAACGACTAACTGTTTGAACAAAGGAAAATAATCAAAAAGTAAGACGGCTAGCAAGGCGAAGCTGTCCTCAGAAACAACAACAAGAAGTGGTCAGTGTTGCAAAGAAGTCTGATTTCAGTAAGTTAAAACGTTTAAATAATAAAGAATAACACAGAAACTTCGATTGATTTATCTGATTTATCATGTTCGGAACTTTGTTGATACATTTGTAAAAGAATTACGATGGAAACACAGCTACGGATACTCTCCGTCCTTCATTATTTTTTCTGTAATGGCATGAATCCAGCAACCATGTGATCGATTTTGCCGTGCGTTTATTATCGCATGATTCGTGTAATGAAATGCAATGGCGGTTCTGTAGGCAAAGAGAAATTGGGGTGAGTTTGTTATTTCCATGAAACATTTGAACATGTTCTAGTTGTCAGTTTTCAATAAAATTCTTTGGGTAATGTTTTCTCATGTATATCTTTCAATTTTTACAATAAAATAGGCACCTCAAAAAAAGTTGCCTACAGGGTGATTACACGCCTTTAAAAACCATTTGTGAAGAAGTTGGCCAGAGAACAATTCCCACTAGGCGCTAATTAATGCTAACTAGCTCTAAATAATGTTAGAATAATTTTCTGTCTAGTGGAAACGTTTTTCTCTTACTCTAGCGCTAGAAATCGAAATTTTTATATTTAGTGCTATTTAGCATTGAAGATCGAAAAATGGTGATAGATTTTGTAATTGGGAATGATTTTTTTAAACACAAATGACACAACATTTTCAAATAGGGAAATCTATGGTTTGCAAAAAATTTTAATTGTAAAAATATGATGATAACCAATAAAATAGCGAATAATTTTTCTATTAAACAATTTAATAACTTTTGTTGTTGTTTTAAAAAGGGTGAAAAAAACAACATAAAATAGCATTTGTGGCCAAATTTCAATTATGTAATCGAATTTCTGAAAAAAAACATGCTACTTATGCTTTTTACAGAGCAGAGCAAGGTGCTTTTCTTCTTTAAAGTCCATTTTGAAAATTAGTAATTTAGTACTCAAAATTATTTTAGTGCTAATTAGCGCCTAGTGGGAACTGTGCTTAAAGCAATATTCAAATACATTTAGTGATAATGAACAGTAGATAGTAATGGTAGATGCTGGAGCCAAATGCCAGTGATTCTAGCACACTTGCTCCCTATCCTACCCACTTGGATTCTATAATTCTAGAATCGTATCCAAGGAGTGTTTGAAAAACAAGTTTGTAAGAATTCTGCTACTTTTTATTACAATGTTGATGGGAATTAAAATAGAAAAGCAACTTCTGTTTACATCAAATGTTTTTTGGTATCGCTGAATAAACCTGAGTTAACAACCACAAAGAATGCAACCATGTCTAACACTAATACTCAAATCCACAACAGTTATTTTGTCTTATCCAACCTTTCTTCAGCAATAACATTATCCACAATAAACAGACCCTCACAACCTGCCAATTTGCTACTAAAAAAACCCAGCTTCCACCAAATATACACAACTATCAGTCGACAACCACTTCCTTTCCAAATAATTCTTTTCTACCTCAAAGTAAAACACAAAACCACAATAAACTTGAGTCTCTTCACAACCTGTCGGTCCCACAAATAACAGTATACAAGGATCCTTTTCAAACATTTTAATACAACAGATTTGAGAATGTTCCACCCTTAATATTAATCTATGCATCCATATACAAAAAAATATGTGCATTCATCTTCCACTAACCTTTACCTGTCTTCTCTATCTGCATTCTCCACCCTTCTACCACTTCCATGAAGCTTAACATCCTTAATAGTTATAAAATTAATCCACAACGCAAACTTACTTGTATAATAACCACCCATATCAATTCCTCTCAACATAATTTCCTTCTGCACATTTCTATACTTCTGCAATCGACCACTAGCGAAATGTTTCTTCACCTGTTTCCACTGATGATAGGTTCAAGACCCAAACTAAACAATTGATTCGGATGGCCTGCCATGGTGATGCTCACCTTATTAATCTTAGGATTGTAAAACTTTTCACTATTTATTTCATCTTCAAACAAAATCAATATACCTTTCAGCGATCTAGAGGGTTATTAAAACCAAAATTTCAAACACTATCAACCTTATCAACAACCACTGTCCTATGCCTTAAAACCCTCCCTATCATACAATATCATAGTATCAGTATAATTCATCCTAAACTTCTTTTTATCTCCGGACAAAAACCTCTTATCCACAAAAACATTATAACTCATACAAATAAAACTTGCACAACCAGCCCAACCTCATTATCATTACCACCAACAACAACACGTTGACCCAACGCACAAGTCTTACTAATATCTGTTATCATCACATATATTTACCTCCTCCACAAATAATATCCCAACAATCCAATCCAACCAACAAAACACAATCTGCCTAATCTTCTGGTTCTCGCTAGGCACATAATAATCACTGAACCTCGGCCCTTTCAACTTTGGCAACCTAACCCCAGTAACCTAAAAAATACTCTCTCATAACACCTTTATGCTCACTAAAATCATTCCTAGCCTCACTCTCCCCCCTCACATTTTTACGAATCATATCAATCCTCTAAGCCCTCTCCCAGTTAAACTATTCCTGCCCTCTGTAAGTCTCTTGAAAGACTTATTATGTCTAACTTTCTCCTCATCACCACCAACAAGCATTCTAGCAATCACACGACCACCACTAACAACAGCAGCATTAACCACAGCAGGACCAACTATCATTGCTATTGCACTTGCCATTTTCCATAAAACAAAATTAATCCTAAACATCGTGACTCATCTTCGAAGCGTATTTATCAGACACACGATTACTATTAACCTTAATATTAGTTTCTCCAAATTTTATAGGAACCCTGGCAAGGTTAGTACTATAATTATAACCCTTAACATCACCAAGCCTGACCAAAATGTCCGAAACTAACATATTGACTCCATCAACTTTACGCCTAACATATTTATACTCCTCTTTGCACCAACCTCAATAAGGATCAATAAATAACAATATTCCCTCACACTATCAAAAGTAAATGGTAAAGCATTCCTTGTCAAACTTCTTAATTTTTTCAATTATTCACCTCTAATACATACAATTCTCTAACCAATCACCCTGATCAATTTTATTTCAATACATAAACAACCTCTCAGGGCCATATTTCACTTCCCTATCAGCACCACATTTATCACAAACACTATTATAGCCCTCACTTGACCAAACCAGGTAACTTCACTTGCAGAATGTGTAATATCCTCCTGAAATAATCACAATCAATGGCAGACCAAAGCTGAACAGACCAATAACAAAAGTACCTATGAGTTTTCCCAAATCTCAAATCCTCCATATTTTCAAAAAGACATTGGCGACTGGTACGCGTAATACTGGAAATATGATGTGTAAACACACCAGGAAACTCAATATCAAGAAAGTCCTTATGTCACATATATTATATTTATGTAAATCCCTAATCCTTTTCTTTCCCAATCAGATAAGTCACACTAGGCAACAAACTTCACAGTCTTCTTAGCAGCATTAAACATCCAAACCACAACAGACTGAATAAGATCAGGAAGTGCATCCTTCTCCCCAGGTTTACCCAGCAACCTTGACAAAGCTCCCAACCGTTTCTTAATCCATTCACCTCCAACAGGCTTACCACTGCCACCTCGCTACCACCCTCCTTCACAGCCAACACAATAGTACTAACTGTCATACCGATAGCTGTAAGTATAGAGGCAATGGCTACTGCAGTGAATTAAGGGTGATAAAGGAAAAGCTTGTGATTAAGTATAAAAAACATTGCAAGAAATCATCCGTAGCATGAACTTTGTCAGTGGGGCTGAATATGTGAGTACTTTGTTAGGTGTAGGGGCATTAGCATCAGTACCCATAGTTATTGCCTTACGAGGATCTCTAGCATGTGGATCTGTGTCCCTAGACATCAGTCTATCAATCCTACAAACTTCAAAAATACTTAAAACATGTTGGAAAAAGATTAGGCATGATGGATAATCTGAACTTGTTCATGATAATAATCAAAATTCTAATATTACAGGGTTTAGATGGGGGAAAGATGGTTGTGATGAGTTTAAGAAGATAAAGGATGAATAAATTGTGATTACTAGAGAAATCAGTATAAGGTGCTTGAGAAAATGGGTGGCCTCAATCAAAGCTGTATTCTGCAGCATGATTTATAAGTTGTGTAATTAAATAATTGTGGATAAGAAGTTGAAGAGAATATATTATGGAGCTGGTGGGTATTGGAAGGGTTTATCTGCAGTGAGTAGGTTGTCTAGGGTAGCTGGTGTTAGTAGGGATGATGCTGAGAAATAGTTAAGGAAACAACCAACATTCCAAATTCATCTACCCTGACCAACGTCTTGATATGTCCAAGATCAAATTCATCATATCAACTTATTTCTAAAACCAAACGAAAGGCTATTAGGCTGACCTCCTATACCCTGCTAACAACAAACATAAATAAAAACATACTATGCTCTCTGTGTTGTCAATTTTGCATCCAGATACAAAACAGCATACCAACTTACCTCAAAAACAGCAAAGGATACAATGACTGCATTCGAATATACAAGACAACGCCATTAACGTACCCTGATCTAATAATGGTCGATAAGGGAAAGGAATTTTACAGTAAGTTACAAAACTATTTAAGAATTATTCCACAGCCATTCGCAGGCGAAGAAGTATTATAGAAATCAGGGTATTGTTAAAAGGTTTAATAGGACGTTAGTGAAGCAATTTTTTTTAGTCATCAGTATTAGAAGAGGATGGAGAATGGTGGGAGGAGAGATATTGAGTGGGTTGCTACGTTGCAGGGTGCCGTTCGTGGTATTAATGAGGATAAAACTAGAGTTATTGGAATGAGACCTGTTAATGCGGTTAAGTTGGATAGTATTTACAAGGAGACATGGTGAAGTTTGTTGGATTTGAGTACCTCTGTAAGATATTTGTATAGGGGTGGTGAATTGTAAGGTGGCAGGGAAGGGTGACAGATCCTAATTGTTCTGTGGATGTGTATAAGATTGCGAAAAGGAGTATTGGTGTCAATCTACCGACATTGCACTAGTTTCACTAATTTAGTGCAAGCAAAGAAAAATTCTTATCTTCTGATCACTCTTTTCTTTCATCGATTTTAGTTTTTCGTTGTACTTATTTATATCTTTGTTCATGGTGGTGGTGCCAATCAATATCTTGGGAAACATTATACGGAGGAATAGATTTGTGCTTTGTTGGCAGATGATGTTGAGAGGCTTCATTAGCAGTATCAGTCTAGATTGGGGGCTTTGATGGTAAAATTATTAAGGAAAACATTTATTAGCCTTTATTTAAATGTTCTTTCAAATGCTCTTGGTTTGGAGGATAATTTGAGAAGAGTTACGTGTGATTTGTATTATAGATTTGGTCTTATTCTTGAACCTTTAAATGTTGGTGTTAAAACTGAAAAAATCTTGGAGTGATAAAAATTGAGAAGATGGAAATAGCAACGAAGAAGGAAAGAATCCAAAAATGGTAGAACAGGGGGAAAAACTTGCCAAGTTAAATCAGGAAAGTTAGGAGGAGATATTAAGGGGGGTTGAACATATTGAAAAGAGGGAGGCAGAATATGAGAGGGATAATGTTCATCTTATTTATTTGACTGGTGGTTTGATTGTGTTATCATGTGGAGGTGCTTGGTATTTTAGGCAGAGTTTTGATGTGGAGATGACGAAACCTTTGTGGTGTATGAGTTTATACAGGAAATATCCAAGCCAGTTCATGAAATGGATTAAAAAAATCCCTATGTAAATGAGTACAGTTAGTTAGGAATGTTTATAACGAGATAGGGATGGATGATAGTAGGCTTAAAAAGATTATTAGTGATAACCTAATTCTTTTAAATACCAAAGATGCATTATGGATTGTCACCTAGACCCTAATATTACACTTATTGAGGATACCGTCAAAAGATACAAGTGACTGTTAATGATTATACGATAAGTAAGGAAGATGCTATGTTCTTAGTTAAATCTACTGTCTTGCAGTATATCGATGATATTGGTTTGTGGATATGGTTCGAGTATAGTTACGAAGGGCAATAGTAAGTCTATAATGTATGATGGAAACTCAATACTTTAGACCATTAGATGGGGCTGTATAGGTACTATGAATCACAAAGTTCTTTTTAGTCATGATGTTACCAATACATAAAAAATTAATTGGAGTAGTTGGAGTTGGAGTTGTCGTAAAGTCTTTATCTTCCCATAAATCAAGATACACATCGTCTGTTTAGATTTCGTAGCATAGGAAATCGGTGTCTGTGAATAACAGTCTTGCCCTATTGTTGTACTTTTTCTTCATCACATTGTAGTGAAAGTAGTGCATCAATGATTTGAATATGTCTAAGATACACGCTCCAACGTAACCGGGCTTGTTGAAAGTTAGTTTTGTTTGGAGTAGGTGGATAACAACTAGATTCTCGCTGAATATTGTCTGCTTGATGTAGTTAGGCTTCAAACAGAGCTTTACCGTTTTGGTCTAGAATAAACTGGCCTGTTCATGACATGATAATATCTATATTATTCAATGACAATGATTTTTTTTTTACCAAACACTGAGTTGCCCATGAGTTTCAAGTACTTTTTGAACTTGTTATTGGCATTTCTCCTTAGTTGGGTGTTTTTGTCGATATATAATTTCATCCCACTTGATTAAACTTAATTCTGCAATGTATTTTTGTGATTTTTAGTGTTAGACCCATGTATTGTTTTAGGCTCTTGTAGTGGAGTACGTAATTTGTTTTTAATCCCGATTCCTGATTAACCTTTCTATTTTGTTTACTTTTAATCTTTGTGAGGCCAGTGGATAATCGTCTTGTAGTTCTTCTTGTTAATGGAGATCAATCTCCAATAAATAGTTAGATATTCATTTTATTTTATTTTTAAAAATTATTTACTAATTATTTACTAATATTTTGTAGTTGTGGAAACAGGACTTGTATTAATAACAGTTTTTATAAAACTGATACTGTGTATCCTGTATAAATATTGAAAATAAATAAATACATAAACAAATGAAGAAATTAGTCCATTAAATAGTGAAGAGACACTATTGTGGATATTACAGAGAATAAACAAATAACCCAGCAAAAAATATATGAGCTGAAAAATTGAGTCAAAAATATACTTTTAAAGAGGTTCCTACATATCATTGATATCAACAAGATGGGTAATTACGAAGAAATATAACTAGTCCAGTTTGGTAAAATTTAAAGCAAGCTTAGTAGCAAGAGGATATGCTGTAGATAGTCGCTTTAGGATTATGTTTGCCATGAATTGGACATGCCACTTCAACCACATTAAAGCAGAATTTCCTTAAACCTATTGATAGAGAATGTACAATAACTTGTGTTACTGATTAAAGGACATGGTATCTGGTTTTCAAAGAACGTACCATAATGAAGTGTGAAAGTACGTTCCTGGCTGATTTTGTTGGCACCATATTTGTAAACTAGTGAGTCATATTTCTACACATGTGGATGATTTTTGTTGGAGAGGGAGCAAATATTTTAAAAGAGAGAAGTTGTTGAAATGATAAGGAAAATCTTTCAAGTTGGTAATAATTTTAGTTTGTTCTAGAACACCTACACACTAAAAAGGTTTTTTTAAAAAAGCTGCAATGTCATTCTCAGTGTTTTAGAATACACACACAATCTATTTGGGTGCCATTGATGATCCATAGGTAGGGTGTTCTAAAACATCTTATAGGGTATTAAATTAGGACACCATATTTTAAAACCAAAATGGGTGTTTCAGAACACCGCACACCTTCTCGTTACATTTACAATTCTTAATAAAAATAATTATCCTTTATGAATTAAACTTACCTTTGCTATCTTTATCAAGATATTCCTTTGCAGTATTGCTTAAATCTTGTACCTGAGACTCCAAATCCTAAAACCAAAATTCAAATTCTGCTATTCTGAAAAAAATGCATTCAAGCAAAAACTTATTTTCAAAAATTTCAAAAACATGCTTACTAGTCTACATTATGATAAGGCAAAAAAATTAATATTTTAATAGTTCTAAATCAGGTTAATACCCAAAAAAAAAACATTAATGCTTGCTAGAATATTTCCTTCCAAAAACTGCACAAAAAATGATAGCTCTTGACAAATCACTACGTTGGATTATTATAAAACAATTAAAAAAAACCATATGATGCTCTCTAGGAAAATCGACCACTTCATTTTTAATTCGTATTTTTAAAACAATAGAATTCCATATTTCGTATTTTTAGAAAGACGAATTGCGTATTTAAAAATACGCGTATTTTTAAATATGCAATTCATATTAAAAAATACGTATTTCTAAAAATGCGCATTTCTAAAAATACGCTGTAGATTTAAAATTCGAAAACATAAAAAAAGTAAGGCATCGTCTCGATTTTCATCCTATAGGAATCGTTTTATTATCTTTTTTACATCGTCTCAAAATCGTATTATGAAAAGAAGTAAACGTTTTATATTATTGAAACCAATTTTGAAATAAATGAACTACTGATGAATTTAGTGTAAATGTTGGTGTACATCAGGGTTCTGTACTTAGTCCTTTGTTGTTTATTCTAGTCTTAGAAGCGCTGTCGATGGAGTTCAGAACAGGTTGCCCATGGGAGTTATTGTATGCAGATGATTTGGTTCTCATAGCAGAGTCGATGGAAGAATTAGTTGAAAAGTTTGAGAAGTGGAAGAAAGGACTAGAAGAGAAAGGGCTGAAGGTAAACACAGCAAAGTCTAAAGTCATGATAAGTAGCATTGCAGCCAAGTGTGACCTTGTAGTTGGAAAGTGGCCTTGTGGAGTTTGCAGGAAAGGGGTTGGTAGTAACTCAATTTTTTGTCAGACTTGCAAGCATTGGGTACATAAGAAGTGCAGTAGTATTAGTGGAAGGTTAAGAGCTGGCATACAGTTTGTATGCAAGCGTTGCAAAGGTGAGATTATAGAGAATGAAGTATTTCCAGCTTTAATGATGTACAACAGTGGCTCGTTAGAGATAGTTAAGAACTTCTGTTACTTAGGTGATATGTTGGGCAGTGAAGGGGGTGTTGGAAGAAGTGTTACTTGCAGGATAGGTTCTGCTTGGAAAAAGATTAGAGAGTTACTTCCTTTATTGACTAGCAGAGTCCTGTCAATTGAGGTAAAAGGTAGGTTGTATGAGGCCTGTGTAAGAAGTGTTATGTTGTACGGTAGTGAGACATGGGCAGTGAAGCAGGAAGATCTTGACCGTTTAGAAAGGAATGATATGAGAATGGTTAGGTGGATGTGTAATGCCAGTGTGAGAGACAGAAAGAGTTCAGATGAGCTAAGAAGCAGGCTAAGTCTCTGTAGAATTAAAGATGTTATCCAGATAAGAAGATTGAATTGGCTGGGGCACTTGGAAAGAATGGAGGAGGATAATTGGGTAAGAAAGTGTAGAGACTTAATAGTTCCTGGGGCAAAGCCCAGAGGCAGACCGAGAAAGACTTGGCAGGAGATTATAAGGACAGACTTGATAGAGAGGAAGTTGAGTTTAGATCTAACACAGTCTAGATCAGATTGGAAGAGGGTCATTAATATACCCCGTCCAACCCATGCTAGCATGGAAAACGGACGTTAAGCCGAGAATGATGATGATGATGAATTAAAAACCAATTTAACTTGTGAAATATAAACTTGTCTTTTATTTAAAAAGTTGCCGTAATCATAATTGTAATCGTAATGACAAGAAAACACATATATGAAGTTTTAAAGTTGCCATATTTCACTCTAAAATGACGAGAAGACGTCCCCGTGAAGCTCTTAAGTTGCCATATTTCATTCTAAAATGACGAGAAAACGTCCCTGTGACGCTTCAAAGTTGCCGTATTTCATTCTAAAATGATGAGAAAACGTCCCTGCGGAGCTTTTAAGTTGCCGTATTTCATTCTAAAATGACAAGAACACGTCTCTGCGAGGCTTCAAAGTTGCCGTATTTCATTCTAAAATGATGAGAAAACGTCCCTGCGGAGCTTTTAAGTTGCCGTATTTCAATCTAAAATGACAAGAACACGTCTCAGCGAGGCTTCAAAGTTGCTGCCTTTCATCTTAACATAACGAGAAAACATCTCTGCGAAGTTTAAAAGTTGCCGTATATCATTCTAAAGTGACGAGAAAACGTCTCTGCAAAGCTCTAAAGTAGCTGTACTTCATTTTAAAATGACGAGAAAACGTCCCTGCGAAGCTCTAAAGTTGCCGTATTTCATTCTTAAGTGATGAAAAAACGTCCCTGTGAAATCATTGAGCCAATTAAAAACCTAATAAAAACAAACTTGTAAAATTGAGTAATTGTTCTATTCAGTTTATTCAACCACTCATTTGATACACGCAACATTTTCAAAAAAACGAAATTATATTTTTAAAAATAGAATTTCGTATTTTCTATTTTTAAAAATAGAATTTCGTATTTTTTATTTTTAAAAATAGAATTTCCTATTTTCTATTTTTCAAAAATACGAAATACGAATTTCGTATTTTCAAAAATAGAATTTCGTATTTTTAAAAATACGAAACTTCGTATTTCGTATATTAAAAAATATGCGTATTTAAAATATGAAATACTTATTTTTTAATACGAAATTTCCATATTTCGTATTTTTTAATATGAAAAGAAAAGTGGTCGATTTTCCTAGAGAGCATCACATATGTTCGAATAAGTGCCCACATCTGAATAATCCGTCGACCGACTAAAGTTGATCAAGCTATAATTGCTGGAGAATAAGGATACAAAATTAATTCAAGCACCAGACGTTGATTGGAACAAGCCTTTTAAAACAACATGACCAAAGAAATACGACAAATGGCTCGAAAAAGGAGTTCAAGGTGAAACTGAAAAGGGTAACCTTAAATCTCCACTTAAAAGCGAATAAGCGAATGGATTCTTGAATCTCTATTCTACAGAACGATTAAGCGATTATTCAAGTCTTGAACATTGATCGTAAACATTGATGTTACTGAAGACGAATTTATCCATTGTTTTGAAGAGTTTCCACCTTGTGCCACAGGTAGGTAATTGCTCAAGTCACAAATGGAAGTGTTAAAAGATGCAGAAAGCAAAGAAACCCATTTAGTTTAATCAATGTAACAAATTTGGTTGTTGAAGAGGCTGGAAATGAGATACTTGTGTTAGATAAGCGAAGACGAATTTAATAATGTGAAAGACATTTGAGGGTTGTAGATAGAGAGACATTATGTGTATATATATTTATGAACATGCTCAAAAATAAACCCCTGTTTTGTGACATTTTGCTACTTACTCAATAATGCTTAAATTTTACGTGACCTAATTGTGGATTACACTGAGGTTGATCTTGCAATCTGATGGCTAATGATTGAACTTCTTTGTGGATTTTTCAGAATAGAAAAATTCACAGTAGTTTTGATAATATAGCCATTTAAATCAAGTGAAAAATTGTGGAAACATTCCACTGTGGATAACTTGGTAGGACATTTTCAAACAACGATAAAACAGGTTAAAATTGGAATCTGTGAAAAAAAATTATGTGGTCTCATAGAGAAAAGAATGAATTTCATTATAATGGGTGAATTAATGTGGATAACAATGTTATTAGGTTATAAATTGTGGATAAACTTTATGTTTGTCCACAATGTCTCTTCAAAACTGATTCCAAACTACTACATGTGTAGGTGTGGTCCAACCAAAGCTTGTCTGAAAATTTTGAGTGAAAATTCCTGTTTAATCCACATTTATCACACTTAAAGCAAGAAAGTTGGAAAAATGTCAAAATTTGTCACTCTATTTTTGACCACGTTCTTATATTGTCTTCTGTTTCTGTTTGATTTGGTTATTTACAGCACAGTACAGGAAACACCATTATATTTAGTTATTCTTCATGTTTATAAAAAAATAGTGTTCGCAAAAAATATAAGAATAAAATTCCATTATTTGAAATAAGCCACCTCTTGAAAATAGAAATAATAAATAAGCGCCCAAGGCGCTTATTCAATCATTTATGGTTTACTATTTTACAAAATTTTGATAGACAAAAAATTTTATACCAGGCTAATTGTTGCTAGTTCTTGCATCATATCTTCTATAGTAGATTCATGTCTAAAATTACAAGAAATATTTATAATATATCAGAGGCGTAATTGAACAAATTTATGAGCATAAGATTACAGCATAATTATAAAAAAGAAGAGTATAATTGCGAAACGGTACTGTAGTCCAAAATGGTACCAGAGGAGTGGCAGCTTCTGTGATCCTGCTGTTAATCTATCTAGCTGTTATAGCTACCTCTGGCAAAAAAGTAAAAATAGCCAAATATAGTTGGCTGCAAAAAAATTTTCAAATACTCTTTCTCAAGCTAAGTAAGAAAGAGCATTTGCCACTTTTTCTTCCCTTGTCATTTACCCCGATATACGGCTAAAGTGCCAAGAAAGAATTTAAAAAGCCTAGGGCAAACAAACTAGCGTTATTTTGGCAAAAAAAAAATATGTTAATCAATTTATTTTTATAATATCTATGCATTGATAAAGTTTGAATGCAAATCCCTTACCAGGTCTAAAATTACTGATGACAGAAAATGTCAAAATTTGCTATTACTTAAATATGACATCATCAAATTCTTTGAATGTGAATATCTTGAGAATGAATAGAGCTTTTTAAAAAATTTAAAAAGACTTGCTAACAAACTTTTTAAGCTCTATAATATAAGCCCAACACCAGTTTATACCTCTGTTTCCCTTTTAAGATTAACCCCAGATAAAATATGAACTGGTATATAATTATAATTTTTTTTGTATTATTATTCATTCAGGCATTTATAATTTCATGCAACTACCCTAGCACAAGTACCTGTCAAATAGAGCAGAACGTTGACAATTTTGTCTAGGGTGATTTGCATAAAAAAAGTTTGAAAAAGACACACTGAACAGAACACACAATGTTGACTTTATTTATGCTGGCTTCACAACATAACGACTTATATTGTGCGGCATATAGTTAAAGGGATCCTGAGGTGCTGACACAAGTTGAGCTAATTTACCTCAGAACATATGAAGAAATTACAAAAAGATAGTCGTTCTTACCAAATCGATATGGTATATGAGATATGTCCATGTTTACTTCGTGAAAATGTGAACCTCCGCCACCATCTTGTTGCGAACTTATTTGCAGAAAGTTGAAGAGTAGCGTCCAGTCTTTTTTACTCACAACACTTTTGTGACGCGCCGGTTAAGTAACAAAATCCCGCGCAAAATACAAATATACTTACACAAAAGTTTAATAATATGTCTGCAAATCCTTTCCAATTCGAACCACAAAAGAAAATTATAAATAATCTGGACGATGATAGCAATGGCAGTTGGGAAGATATTCCTGACTGTCCTGAAGAGGTTGGAGAGCAAGAGCCTCAAAATAATCAACTACATGTTGAACCATCCGAATGGTGTAAATGTTTATTTTGTCGTACTATGCCAGTGAATCGTGAATGTTTGTGCTGCATTGAAATCGACGAAATAAAGTTGAGATATATTTCTGGTGGTAAGTTTCAGCTTTAGTGGGCATATTTTCTTGTTTTTGATGTGAAAATATATAATGCGCACAGTATGTATGTTTTTTCTTTTTTTTTTTTTAGTCAAACTTTCTTCTATTTTGTTCAGATTCGACATGTGTCACTCAACACAAAGGGTTCAATGCTGTCTGTCTAAGCCCGCATGTTTTATGGACTGCAATGGTCAGTCTTCATGACAGGGAATGAGCATGGATACCTAATAAAGATAACGTTCCGAATCGGTAAACAACTTTTTTATTATTTTAAAAACATATGCTAAAGTATACTCAACAAAATGTAACGTGTAAAATTGTTCTCATGATATATGTCGAACAAAAATTATACTCAACATACTAAAATATACTCAAAGTCAACATACCATAATATACTCAAAGTTATATACAGGTAACAAAATTCACAACTTCATTCCCGGTTTCTTTTATAGCACATATCGATACGCTGCATATCGCCAATTTTCCTGGTTCGTCTATACGAAACTTGGAAGATACGTTCGAAGAATCATCCCGGCCTGTGTTGTATCAAAGATAAGAGAAACGTTTCCTGAAGCGAATGAGATCTACGTAAATTTTGATGGAGACGACGAGGGTGCTGATGGGCTATCTGAAGTAATCGAGGCATGGGAATACATGGCAAATGATGAAGAATGAAGAGCGAACTCTAGCAATAATATAAGGCAGCCACTGAACAGTGTTTATATATGAATATAAATTTTTACAACCTGGAACCTAAGCCTCCACATTTTTTAAGGCGTCCTTTTGTTTCAAAACAACAACATCTATTTTTTAAACCGAGCCATTTTTTTCTTCTTTTCAATAATGTCATCCCTACTTTCTCTTTCTTTTGGTGCCATGACTCGTTTTCTTGATCTGTGTTTTTCACCTTTAGCAGCTTGCTTATATGCTCCCATCATCATGACCTTCAAATAATCATACCGCTTTTTTTCATACACGGTTCGAGCAATCAACTTTTTGGTTGGTTTTCGCCATGCAATTTTATAACGTAGCTTTCCAATTTGCTCTCCCGATTGAATGACAGCTTGAGACCTCATGCAGTTGAAGTTATTATCCAGAGCAGCCAAGTAAGCGCCCATAACCATATGATCATGCTCAAAATGGTACTGCTTAGGAATATACTTCAACAACAGGTTATTGAACACATCAACGTTTGAACCACTTCCGTCAGATATTTCATATCGTTTTTGAACTTCTTATCCCTCACCAATGCAACTAAATACTGATGCGCAAGAGAACCTTCTGTCAGCCATTTTTTACTAGCCTGCTCCTCTTTTGTTAGCGGATCGTGTTCACACTTTTTGAATCGCTTGCACCCCAGCCATTGGTGTTTATTGACCGTGTGATAAATTATAAACGTTGTCACAGTCCACCAGAAATGGTTGACAATCGATGGTACCCACTCAATCAAACTTTCATGACTTTCATGACAATCTTGTTAATTTTTTTATTTATATTTTTGTCAACGTGCCATGGATCAAATTGATGTGTGATCGCATTAAATTCAGGGTTCACTCTCATAAGTTTGCGAATTTGTGTATGTTTATCAGTTACCACTATGTCTATATTAACGTCCTTATTTTGAAGCTCTCGTAAAATTTGAATAAATCCTTCTTTTTCCATTGCATTAGAGTTCTTAACTTCAGTCACCGGTACAACCACAATGTCAATTACTTTTCCAGTCTGTGTTTCCATGAATGTATAATTACAATATTTCGCGGAATCTCCAGGACTGTCACATCTTCCATCGCCAACAAGAACAACTACTTCACGCGAATTCAAAAGTTCTATCATGCGCTTCCGCTCCCTGTTCCATTTCTGTCGAACTACAGGTAGGATGTAATCACGTTTTATCTGATAGTACACGCTGTCAGATATAAATTTCAAATTGATTAACCACGCAAATCTTGAAATCTTCGTAAATGGCACACCAGAAAATGCAATTGATGTAGCGATAAATAAGTTGCCCAATCCATTCATTGAACCAACTGTCGGTTGGCTTTTCCATTCAGTATCACATTCATTGAAGCATTGAAATTTCAAATGTACTTGGGAACCAGTATTTTCGACTTCTTTTATATCAGAACGATCTACAGGACCACCACACCTAGGACAACGCCGTAACAATTCAAACAACTGACTCTCATACACTAAGAATACACGCTCTTCACTAATTTTCTCCTTCCAACCAACACTTTCACTTTGGGATACTTCAGATTCCGACATATTTTTGTCTGGAACATAATCACTATCATTACCATTGACAACCTCTTCGTCACTCGAACTCATCACCTCGTCATCTAATTCATCATATACAACTCCCGATTCATCATTTACAACTCCCAATTCATCATTTACATCTCCCAATTCATCATTTACAACTCCCGATTCATCATTTACATCTCCTGATTCATCATTTACACCATCGCAATATATATTATTGTCACTCACAACGTCTCTAACATCACAATCTTCACCTACACCAACGTCAACCGAACTCTCAAGCACCACCTCAGAAATGTTCTCTTCAATTGTCACGTTGTCATGTTTCTCACTAACCACCTTCAGACCTCTCTTTGGTGCCGGAAATTGTGTACACTTTGAGGAGCTGTCTTTTTTGAATTTTTTTGTCTGTGATCTGACACTTCTGAAGTTTCTGATTTTAGTGAGAGTACTTGCTTCTCGAAAATATTTTGTTTCAATTTGTGTACCAGCTGTGTTATATGTAACTTCCGTTTGAGTTGACATTTCATTCGTTGTTCGAAATGTTTGCATATCAATAAAATCGTCACTTGGTAACATTTCTGGTATATTGTGGTCATACGATGAATCCTTGTTGGACTTATGCTCTTTCAATAGATTTTTCATAATCTGGAATTCAGAAATGTAAAAATATATTCAAAACTTGAAAGTAGTAACACTGTCGTTTTTAGAACTAGGACTTTTAGGCCTGGAAACGAAGTTATATTTTTCAGACTCTTATATCTAATTATATTAGGCATGACAGTTATTCAAAAGAAAAATATTACATTCATATTAATTGCTAGTTTGAAATTGTTTTTCAGAAGAGCCTGGTGAAGAAGTTGTTATCCAAAAAGGGAAGCACAAAATACCTCAGAGCGTTGCTTAGCTTCTGATCTCTTTGAGGATGTTTCTCTACTTGATTTCTTTTCAACATAGGCAAACAATGTTGGTACAGTCCCTGGTACCAGTTTTCGAATTATCTTTTTGCGCGATGGCTCTTTCCCATTTTCTTCGCTCTGTTGTTGAGCATGCTTTTGCTGGAACTCGAAAGATTTATCAAAACCATCTTCGATAAAATGCTCTGAACAAAGGAACTTATTCTTCGGTAGGAATGTCCGTTTGATCTTCACGGTCCACACTTGCGCTAATTTAGGGTCCACGGGAAATTTATGATACGATACTTTATCATTATTATCTGACTGGTTGTTGCATTTATGAGCACAACAGTGGGGCATGTTTACAACCTTTTTAGCATACACACCATTTAGAAATGAGCTGGAAAGTTATAAAAGTGAGCATATTTTGCAGAATAAGTGTCGTGGTTGCACGAAAGTATGTCACTAAGTTCTTATCTATTTTGAAAACAGTTGGAGAAGGAGCAATGGCGAACACAGCCGAAGCGAAGGAAGCGAGCGAAGGACAAACTTTTGAAGAACAGTATTAGGTAATCTTACAAATTCAAGTAAAATAAACAACGAATTTATGAATTAAATGGTCCATATTCTCAAATAAAATAAACTTGTGTCGGCACCTCGGGATCCCTTTAAGCAAAAAAAAGTAAGCTACCTTAACTAACTATCTTAAAAAGATTTTTAGTTAGGTTTTTAGTTCTGCGAAGTGTGTTTTAAAAATTAATCCTCCAAGATATATTCCAGTTTTAATAATCCAAGAATTGACTTTGTGTCAATCTTTAAAAAAAAATTACTTAGGTTTTTTGAGAACGTGTATGTTTTTTAATGTTTTTTTTTATTCAAGGATAATACACTAATTTATTTAAGTTGGATGTATCCATTTGAGAGAATGGACTCCTGGATCACTCTACGTTCCTTGAATCGTCACAAAACTGAAGAGTGTATTATGGAAACCATCCAAGTAATTTTACATTTTTCTGGATTAATAAATATTTCACACTGCAAGAAAAGAATATTTAATCATTATGTAACGCTTGAAGGAGGAGGAGAACGAATAGTAGATTTTATAAGTGGCATCATGGATGGAAAGGGGGATGGGTCAAGTGCAACTGTTACCTGTAACACTGTTAAAAATTTCACATAACGTATTATAGTGAAACAACTTTTACACATTAGGAGAACAATCTGTTCACCATTTTGTGCTTTCAAAATAGTGATCCTTCAACTACAAAGTTTCAACAAGGTTTAAAAACTATATTTTAGGTACAATTATACCAAGAAAAAAGTTGAATGTTACCAAAATAGCCTGAAAAATTTTTCTGTCCTACATTGTTTTTAAAATTATCCAGATTTTGGACTGGGTCATTTACTCCCGATTCTTGGGCAAATTTACGCATTTGCACGAATGAGACAACACTGTATCTGATATAATAAACAGAAACTTTCAATGTGAAGGTAACCTTGTATCTTATACTTCTAATTCCTAATGTTTATTTTTTTAAGTTTTCTAGTTGGTAGATTATGGCAAAAAGTTGTCCCAGCAGTTTTAGACATTACATAACCAGCTATACTGAATTTAAAAGTCTACAACGGAATATAAATTCATTTCTACAGGCATAATCATCGAATAACTCATTGGCAAAACTATTCAGTTAAGTAAACTACAGAAAAATGATATTAAAATTGATTTTACTGATAAAAAACAAGAAGTTTTTGATACTTTTATCCGTTATCTTATTATTTTTTCTTATAGTGCTATCCCACAATCAACCAGATTCTAACGAGGAGCTTATGTCTGATGATTTTGTTTATCATGTTGGTGATATTGTGTTTATCAATTACAAGTTTGGAAAATCTGTTGGTTGGATCACTGTGAATGGTGAATTAGTTGTTGTAGAAATGTTTTATTCTTTCTGTCAAGATTATGAAAGCGGGATATTCTACTGAACTGCCAAAGTTACACAAAGATATTCTGAATGGAAGAAGCATCCCTTCATTTAGTAACTGCTGTAAATAGTGAATGTATTTTGTTCGTCAGTTTTAAAAACAATATTCTGTTGCCCAGGGTAGATGAACATCTCAAGAAACAATTAGCTTTTTCTGCTGGTGTTTTATCAACAAATTGTTAGTTGACAATAGTGTTAAACTTGTAATATTTTAAAAATTGCGTTTACCACTGTTAAATAAGGTTGTATTGGCTATTTTAAAGTGTCTTGTCTACTTGAGAACTAACATTCATTGCAACTTCAAACTATTTGTACTTTTATCAACATTGTTGTTTATTGCAATAACACTGCCGACACTTCAAACTTGTTACAAAGTACAACCTAAAATAAAATTAGAATATGTATCAGGTTTTGTAGACCGTTTTATCACTACTATGTTTAAGGATAAAACTATTTACTTGTCATTATTATTTAAAAGAGCACCATGCGCTGCTTACAGATCATAACTTTTTAGAACTAGACAAGCAAAATGGCAGTTTACAATATTTATTAACCACACTCAATCAATTAAATTAACAGTTAAGATTTACGTAAAAGATTCCCAAGTTATAAATTAACTGTTAACAAGAAACATTAACGGGAACTTAAATACAGACAATTTACTTCGTTTTCAGTCAATTTATTTTGTTCTTAGTCAATTTATGTTGTTGAGGGTCAATTTATTTAGTTCACGATCAAATTATTTTGTTGACGGTGACGCTTTTTAATAAAGTGGGTTTCGTAGTGAATAACGAACAGTGACAGAGTTCAACCGCTTAGTAAATGATTTATCAGACTACTTTTCGCCAAGTAATTGACCATTTCCATATCTGCAATGTGGTACATTTAACCATTTCCCAGCTCAACCTGTGATATGGATATATTACTGATTTTGGGAACATCTAATTTGGGCGCCCAAAATAGAGAGATGAATAATGATGGATAAGGAAAAAATGTGGTGGTAACAGTTCTAGATCTTGTAGGTTCACGTTAAAATATTAACTGTTTGATACAAACAAATCGAGTTTCTCGTTTCCTGAAAAAGTTAAAAGAGAATTAAAGGGATTACTAATGTCCAAAGTAATTTCCTGGATTAACCCTTGCTTTGCCCAAACGGCATTAACATAGTTTGCTTGGGCACTCCTGTAGGTGTTGACAACAACAAAGAGGAACCACATTCATTTTCTTTTTGTGTTTGTTGTAACCACAATCATTTCCTTTTTGTGTTTGCTGCTAAGATAAACGAATCGCAGTCGACGCGTGAGTTTCTAATTTTTGTATATATGATCAGCAAAATTATTCTTTTTTATAACAGGTGATCCTTTTACAAATGTTTCTGTTCCAATTTTGGCAAACCTTTCTTGTTGCTTCTAAGATGCAATAGTTTTAAAAACAGAAGTGACACTTCGTTGTCAGAGTTTGTTTTAAATCTAAAGCAGGAAATTTTTTAATTTATAACTACTTTTTTACGAACCAGCATGCTTTCGTTTTCAAATTTATGTTTTGTTTGAAAAATAAAAAGCTTTGTTCATCAATAAATATAAACACTCCTTCTGAGAGTTTTTTTCGATTGCGACGTTATTTTATTACATAATTTTTCTTCGATCAGCGACAGTGGCGTTCATTTTTAAAGTTATAATTACAGAAAACTTTGTGTATCGCACTACCTATGTTGCAATATACAGACCGTTTTTAAAGTTTCCTGCTATTAGGAAGGTGATAAAAAACATTCTGAAGCAATCCGACAAAGCAAAATATTTTTCCACAGGTCAGTTCTTCGTTATAAAGAAGTTTTTCGGGCATGCCATCCTTGGCACACACATAGGGCAGCATGAAAAAGCTGTCCTTGAATTGATGTAGTTCTGCTTTCAGGTCAGCAATGTCGAGAGGCCAACATAAATTCACAGGGCTAAGTTGATCTCAATTAAAACCATAAATGTAAATCTAAACATAGTTTTAGCAACATGGTATTTCAAAAGGTTTAAAAAAATTAATACTGAACTGTCCACAAATTCTTGTTATTTTTTTAACTTTGAACTAAAAATAGTTATATGCTGCATATACATACAGGGTTTGGATTAAGAGACTGGAAAGAAGAAAACCTCTTTGAAACTGCAGTCTTGGAGAGTACTGTAGGCCCGGCCATTTCATAAGATTTTAGGTAGGTGTGCAATGAATCGCGCGCCTCAATAATTCCGTGTGTGCGGTGCGTGTGAGATCTTAAAAAATTAAATTTTCAAGAAGCAAAAGTAAGAACAAACAGGGTGGCCACAGAATTTGGTAAAAGAAATTCCATGACTTTTCTATGACTTTTTCATGACCAAAACCGTTAAGAAAAATTAAACCCCTAAATTAATCAATTATCAAACAAACCATAAATTTCATTATTTAGAGAACAACTTTGCTGAAAAAAGTACAAGTACAAAACAACAACAAAATTGTGTCAAAATATAAAGAACATATATATTCATACAGAATATTCATATAAAATCAGAACTTTAAAAAAAATTGACTAGAAAAACAACAAATATCAACTAATATCCTATATAGAGTCTGTGAGCATTGACGTTACTTTTCTTTCTGAAGATCCTTAGCTTCTCCACAGCTTTATCTAGTTTGGCTATGTTAGCTTTCTTTTCGGTGACCTTCCTTCTAAAAGCATTTGCTTTAACTAAAAAGTCCATGTTCTCAGATTCCTCAGCTTTGTAGCAGAGTCCTTCAATATCCGTGTTCAGTGCATTGATGGATGAGATTAATCTTTTCTTATAGTTTTTAACATTATTGATTCGTCTGTTATTGATTTTCGTTTGTTTGATTTCTTGTCTTCGTTGACTTTTCTTTTTTGGTCTTCCAGATGTGTTCCGTGTCTGGCAACTTTACAACTTTTCAACACAATTGATACTCATGCAAATCCACATTGGATGATTGTAGGTGGTCATATACAACTCTTTGGCTAACAATAGATTTCTCTTGAAGATTCTCAATCAACAGTTCCTTATTGATACTAAATCCCTGTTCAACAGCAGATTGACTGTGTGATAATGTGAAGATCACTTTACAGATGGCCTATAACGCTTTTTGATCTTTGAAATACGGCCTTAGGAATTCATCCACTCTTGATTTGCTGAAATCAAATTGCACAAACTCTTCCTTAGTAGGTGCGTCGAGCTATGACAAGAATTTCTCAAGCTCTTCTTTTGCCGAATCTGCCACAGAAGGCAACACATGATCAACCTGATGAAGCTTTTCAACCAGAGACATAAACTGACTTGTAGCTTTCTGTTGGTTCTGTACCATATTGACTGGTGATAATGAGGAGGAGCATCGAACGATAAGATACTTCAAGGGACTTCTCTCTTGTAGCTTCAATATCAGATTAGTTAGAAAAGCCACACAATCTTTTCGGATTCATGACTTTTTCCAGACCAAATAAAATTCCATGACTTTTCCATGATTTCCAGAAATTCCATGACTTGTGGCCACCCTGACAAAATTCGTTTTTCTCACTAACTCTAAAACATGATTCTGGAGTTCAATTTTTCTTTTGTGTTGAATGTTATTCTAATCTATTCATATCTTTGAAATGATTTGCTACTGGTAATAGAGCAATATGGCAGGTATCATTTAAGGTGTTATTGACATGTATTTCACAGGACTAAATTGATAAATTCTGTTAAAAACAGTAAAAAGTGTTACAATTTAGTTCGAATGGTATTCATTCTATCTTTTCTTTTTTATATTCGCTACTTTCAAACAACAGGTGGCCACAAAAAATGTGAAAAAAATGTGAAAAAAAATGTGAAAAAAATACAATTAATAAGACACATTACTGTAACTCATTTTATTATGCGCACTATGATTGGTAAGATGAAAATAGATAACAAAATTACAAAAACATGAGAAAACAATCTTCTGTACATCGTTATTACAGACGACCTATAATAATTCATTATTTTGTTTCTTTTATGCCAAGAAAACTTTAAATATATGGCATCTCTTGCTTTCTCGTTATTAATTTATTTATTTTTCTATTTTAACTTTGTTAGATCTCTCTAAATTAAAAAAATTATATAGCAAATTTATAAAAATATGCATTTTGACTAAGCGGTTTTCTACGTACATGAAAAAGATTTAAGTTAATGATGAGGGTTACAAAGCCTTCTTAAATCATTCTCTGACTTCATATTTCGTTTTTTTTGTAATTTCGATAATTTCAGAAAGCTATCGCAGACATAAAGAAAACAAAGATTTGCATGTGCAATTAATCGCACTCCTAAACAAATCTGTGCGTGTGGGGGCGTGTGGGTGTGTGTGTGGGGGGGGCGTGTGTGTGTGTGGGGTATTTGGGCTTGCGCGTGCAAACGCAAACATTGCACAAAATGGTCTGTAGGCCACTTGCCATTAATCCATTGTTAAAGGATGTAAAATTGATGAAAAAATGGAATTTTAACATTTCTTTGTAGAATGATTTGCAAAGACAACATCATTTTGATTTGCAAACTGCGGATTTTGACTTTACCAAACTTTGATTATGCAATAAAAAATAGTAAATTTACTAAACCTGTCTTTTCGAATCTCTTGTATTTTTTCAATAATACCACCATAACTTCTTTGCTCATCTATTAAATACCAGGTAAATAAGTTTGATTATGCATATGACGAACATCATTGAAAAATTCTGTTAAACTTCTGCATGTTCTAATCCAACTCAACAATATTACTGTACTGCTTAGCAACAAACTTTTTACCACTTTTTCATGAAAACAGACACACCTCTTTCGCATTAAACTTTAGATGATGCCTAAGCGATTTTAACTACAAATAACTGTCAAACACACGCTTTTCTCAAGCAACTAAAATTTAGCCAAGCCCTCACAGCACAATTTTTGATAATTTCAGCACTAAAAGTTGCAAAACAGTTGCTTATCGAGATAAGAATTCTTGTTGATGAAAGTTTATAGCAACTCAATTTTATTAAAATCTTAAAATACAATAATATAATAATTAACACTTTAAGGTGGTAGTAACCCTTTTTAGCAGTCCAAACAGCTGCATTAATTACTTAGTGTCTATCTTGAAAATATAGACCTAACACATACAAAAATTATTTTGACTTATTATCTAATTTTTTAATTCGGCAGCAGGGATTATTCCAGGATTTATCTACTACCGTTTTTATTGTAAGATTGAGTTTAGAGAGGCAAATTTTCAGATTTTGTATTCCCAGATCGACTAAAACAACCTTTCCAGAGACTTTGCATTGTAGATCACGGCAGCCACACACTCAATTCGCAGCCACCATTTTGAATAAAAATAAGTTTTGATTAAAAAAATTATTTTACGGTAACGAACAACCAATATTTTTCTGTAACATACCTTGTGCCTAAACTCAAAAAAATATACCCCTTTAGGAGTTTTGAGTTTCTTCAAGCAAAATTCTTCAAGGAAAATGGTACCGTATTTTCCGTGTATAACCCACGAGTTGATTTTAAGTTGATTTTTACGACTTTCACTTTTGGTGCGGGTTATAATGTGGTGCGGGTCATAATGTGGTGCGGGTTATTTGATAAGTTTTATATTTTCTGTCATTTAATGTGAAATTTAAAGTTTATACATTCAATGAAGAAAATAGTACCAACGAGATGAAATATAACTGCATGCACGATCCTATATCTACGTAATCTTACTTCAACCACATGATTTAATTTTTTTCACACAGTGAAATTGCTTTAAATTTTATTTTGCTTGCCGGCGCTAATATTACGAGCTCTCTCTAAAACACAATTCTGGAGATCATTTTTCTTTTGTGTTTAATGTAATTCTAATCTATTTATATCTTTGCAATCACATTGAGCACATTGAAATGATTTGCTTTTGGTAATAGAGCAATATAGCAGGTATCATATTTAGGTTTAATTGACACGTATTTTACAACCTAGTGCCCAGGACTTAATTATTAATTCCTGTTAAAAATATTGAAAAATGTTAAAATTAAAGTATAGATAATAATTTTCTTTTTTTTATCTTCGCTACCTTCGAGCAACAGGTGGCCACTGAAATATCAAAAATAAATATAAAATACAATTGATAAGACATACGCAACTATCTCCTCCTCATTGCCACCATTCATTTTATCACGCACACTGTGATTGCTGAGACGTAAATAGATAACAAAATTCTATAAACATTAGAAAAGAACGTTCCGTACATCGCTGTTACAGACAATCCGTGATAATTATTATGTTGTTTATTTTTATGCCAAATAAACTTATACATAAAAAAAGAGATTTTACTTTACATTTATAACCTGATAGCATGGTGTTTTTTTTATTTGTTTGCTTGTCTAATCCCAGGAACCAAGAGTTATTATTGGCTGAAACTAATGTTTACAAATAAAAGGAAAACAGCATTGTCAAACTAATTTTAATTCATTATTAATTCAGGAATCGGAGACAAGGAAGTTAAGACTGAGAGAGTCGCTAGTTCATGTTCAGACACTCGGTTCTCGTGTTTGGGGTTGAATTTTTTTCTTTACACGATGCGGATTATGCAAAGGTGCGGGTAAGTAAAACACATCAATTGAAATTTTATGCGGGTTATACGAAGGTGCGGGCTATCTGATAGCATCTAGTTTATAACTCCCTAAAAAATCTGAGCTGCGGGTTATACGATGTGCGGGTTATATACTGGAATATACGGTAGACAAAATTGCAGTGTCTTTTTGAAAAGCCGTACACTGGTACATGTTGGTGTTTTATTTTGTGTTTATCCATCATTCAACCTTTTTTGCATCTTATATTTTATTTTTCTGTTTTTACAGACTTTTTAATTTGAAAATTGAATCAAATAAGGATTTTTTTTCTCAAATATTTTTCATTTTAAAAAATTGAGCTTAAAGATTGAATTTTTACTATCATTTAACAGTATTAAAGACGCCCTGAAAAAAATGCTGAGCAGAAATCTCCAAATAAAAAAAATAACTTTTTCAAGCTCCAACTTACTACGGCCTCATGATTTTTTATCTGCTTGTGTTTTAAAATGCACTTCGACAAACGAACTTTGACAAATTTACAATGCACAATGCTAATATTAAAACAACCAATTTGATGACTTGTTGCTGCTAATTCGAAATTAACCGTCCTGTTTCATTAGCTATATTTTCTCCATGCTTAATTATGGGAATTTTGTTCCTTGGATTTTAAAAGGGTTACTGCCACCTTAAAAAAACCCCACTAAATGATCCCTAAAAATTTACCACTTCAGAACTATTTGCTTATTGGTTGGTTATGTATTAAACAATAGCATACTGCACAAACCTAAATTTTCCGATAATAACCCATTTATGTTTTTTCTTTGTTTTTTACTAGCAAACACATCCTGTTCTTTTTCCTTCTGATGTCTACAGTGTCTAAAATAATAAAAAAAATACAGTTACATAAAATAAGTACTTAGGTATACTATAATAAAAACATTTACGCACTATCTCAAACCTATAAATAACAGGGTTCTCTGTGTATATGTCGTTACTTGCTCCCTCCACCCATCCTTTTTGTCTTTTTGTTAATATACCATCAACAGCGCTGGATTTATGTACAATTGGAATCTGTGCTTTATTAGCCAGAGCATTTGCATTGACATTTTTGTTATTTGTTGCAGTCATTTATATTACTATATAAAAAATTAAAAGTTGTAAACTATCAGGATTTTGCAGGTGAACAATTCAGCTTTTCAGGCATTCTGATTGGTTCTCGATGACGGGCTGATATGGAGCGATATTACCCATCATCAAGAAAAAGGGTAGCTTAAAAACTTGGAGGAAAGAATACTGAAGGAGAAACAACTCTCTTGATTCTATTGAAACACTGCGTGAAGTTCTAGCAGGTGTCTGTATAGAAACTTAAATTCAAACTTTGGCGGTTTTGTGAATAAATTATTTGACATTGAAATACTCAGTTATGATTGGCCTTGAGTAAACAATTACAGTGTTCTATGGTTGGTTAATTTCTGAATGAAAAACTAAAGTAACAACTTTTGAAAATTAAAAAATTATACATAAGTTTTTTAAACGAGCTATTATTCACTTCCGCTATTTTTTCTCAAAGCCATATTTTTAAAAACTGAACTTTTGATTACATGTTTTTGTTACTTTCTCCTAAACGCTTTTAATCTTTGTTGAGAGAGTTTAATCTTTCACAGATAAAACACGTTAAAACTGCAACAAAATATCACCTCTTTTTAAAAACAAACATCAAGTTTTCGACATTTAATTACCATTATCCGCATATGCATTTTTCTTGAAACACAAAAATACTCTAAAACACCTATATTTAACATTTGAAACTCTAGTTTTGTGTTTAGTTGTAAGTACATATACTGGATTTACAATTTCATCATGATATGTAATTATGTTATTACAAATACATAATTAAAAACGAAAGCCGTGCTATATCATTTTGTAAACAAACAAAGAAAGTTTATATCTCCTTTTACAACGACTTTGTGGGATCGAAACTTATTTTATCAGTTAAAATAAACATTAACCTTCCACACATTTTGTCGGCATTTGTCCGGCGCATATCTATCAATATTTTTTTTCATGATCAAAGTGGTATACTCAAGCCTGTAAAATTAGGTTAATATCACGGTTAACCGCTTATTTTGGAACGTATTGTTGAAGTTTTTACGAACAATGTTACCAACATATATTAGACACATTTTCCATCTGAGAGGATATACTTATTAAAAAAAAAAGTTTTAAATGTTTAGAACACCACATATGTGATACGACTTAAACTATTTTTGAATAGTGTATTTTATTTATATGTAAATACATTGTTTAAACATGCTTTGGGTCTTCTCACATTACACAAGTTGCTTTATAATAATCTATTTCGATGTCTTGCATAAGTAACTATGACGCAAATTAGAAGACTCAATTGAAGAATTATTGTGCGAGCTAAAAAAATCGTGACTATTTAAAACTTTACACGAACTCCACACGAGCGACTGGAAAATGTTGGTGCAAAGTTGGCAGAGCCTTGTGATGATTGGGTATCTCCGGCTGGAATTCTTCAACTTCTAGCTGTTGTTGTCTTTGTTCGTGTGACTGTTTTTCTTGTGATGGTGGTGGCTGTGATGGTTGTGGTCGTTGTGGTGGTTGTGACTGTGGTAGTGGTGGTTGTGACTGTGGTGGTGGTGGCTGTTGTGGTCCTTTCGTTTTGCTCGTTAGTTATTTTTGTACGAGCGTGATCAATATTATCTTATCCTTGGAGAACTTTTTGTAATGTTGCCTAAAAATAATTTTAAAAAAATGAAAGTATAGTTCTTAATTTTTTGTCTATTAAACCCGTAATCATCGACTAGACTTACTGCTTCTTTTAGAACTGATAATTTTGTTTTTTTCACATTTTCTAGTTCTTCCGCTTTTTTTTCTATAGGTTTACTTTTCTTATAATTTAATTTCTTTTCAATTTTGAATTTTTTTTGATGTGGTGTCTCGTCTTCGATATCTTCCTCTGTAGAGTTATCCATCTCTTCTTCCTCTTCAATGACCAAGAGCTGCGGGTTTTCTCTTTGATATTTTGTTTAATTCTACTCCTGAATCTAAAAGTAATTACACGTTATTATTTATATATGTTATATAAATGAGAAAGTAAAAAAAAAAAGAAATTGAATATAACAAGATATAAATTTACCACTTAATCCTAATAACACAGCTTCATATATGTCATTGGCTTTAGCTTGCATGTTATAAATTTTTACTGTCACTTCGATTTCTTTCTTGTCTTGTAAATATTGCCTAAAAGTTCCTCTTCTACAATCTTCTCCTTTCTCAAAATAGCAGTTTTTTTATTTTCTTGAAAGTATACCAACACGTAATTTAGAACTTGCAATTTTTTTTGCCTGTTTTTAACAATATCTGTAAAAGCCATGTCTCGTTGTTTCTCGATGCGTCGAAATAATTTTTTTTTCAGTGTACGTGTTATATACAAAATCAAAAGTGAGATAGTTATCACGCGGGCCTTTTAGCTATATACATTTCGTTGCCACTCCTTTTTTAATATTGTAACTGTCGTTAAGTATTCGGTTTCGTTTAATCTTTTAACAATGACATTACAATTTGCACACAGGCCCTTTTATTAAAACTCCGCAGTACACGAATAATCATTTTCGTTCAATTGCTTTGAAAAGTTCCATAACATTTTTCACTTCTGAAGCACCGCTAAGTATACGGTATCGCTAAATCTTAAATACACAATTAGCACAGAAACTTGTTCATATATATTTTATTTTTTAATAAATATAATTTTCAAGTTGTCAGACGGTAGAGAAGTTGTCAAGTGAAACACGCGCTCGCATTGTAAATTTACGTTTGTCAGGATATCAACCTTCGGCTATTATAACGAAAACTTTCAGAGGATGGCATTAAAATAAAACGACACGGTGTTTCAAGAATATTTAAGAAATATCAGCAAAAAAGGACACTTTCATGGGAACAAAAATTGGGGAGAAAAACAGACTTAAGTTTAGAACATTTAAATTTTGCAGATCATTCATATGTTCATAATGATGAACTGAGCGCAGCTGACTTACAGAAACTACTTTATTGAGAATTCAAAATTAAGTACTCAATAACAACTTTAAAACGCTGGAGAGCAAAACTGGGTTGGGTGCAGAGTGGCCCGAGGTATTGTCAGGCTATTCGTCCAATTAACTGTGAACTGTGTCTCAATTTTGCATTGTGATGCATCAACAACAACGAAGATTACAATGACGTCATTTTTACAGATGAATCTAGTATTTGGTAGAGCGTCACTCCCGGGTTTGTTTCCGTCAAAAACATCATTCAGCTAAAGTTAAAGCCTAAGGTAAAACACCCATATAAGATAAACGTATGGGCTGGTATTTCCAGAAGAGAAAGAACAAAATGATGATATTTACAGGAATAATTCGTAAAGTATATTAGTTGAATATTTTTTTAATCTTACACTTCCTTGAACCTTTAGAGATCAGGGAACAAGGTTGGTGTTATAAAGATAATTTATTTATTTTTTATAGGAATTTTACGTTGACACAATTTTAAAAAAAGCATTGCTTCCCTTTATAAAGACATGTACCCGGATCACCACAGATTCTTTCAGGACAACAACTCCAAACACAAGTCAAAATAAGTGATTAACTTTATGAAAGAGAACGAGATAAACTACTGGCCCACTCAGTCCAAGTCCCCAGATATGAATCCAATCGAAATAATGTGGGCGGAGCTCAAAAATTTTCTACGAAAACATGTTAAACCATCTAAAAAGGAAGAACTAATTAAAACATTTTGGGAAAGAGTGTCAATCGCAAAGTGTAATCGATACATTGATCACATTTTTAAAGTTATGCCGATTGTCATAGAACGAGGTGGAAGAGCATCCGGACACCAACATTTATAACAATACATCTTCTGCATTATATATAACTTTTTTTGCTTAACCTCTTACATGTTTTAAACCTTGTATATTTTTATTTAAAATTGCACCTTTCTGCTTAATTTTGTTTTCTCTTTTTGTTCATTAACAGGGTAATACTGTCTAAACATAACCACCTGTCAAAGTAAATGGGAAAGTTTATTAGCTAAAAATAATTTCATGCACAAAGACTTGTTCTTCAAAGTTATGCTGCAAAAGTTATTCTCAACGTTTTGCTTAGAAAAATATCCAAATAAAATGTTCAAAAGGATATTTTTTAAACCGCGATTTTACCAGCTAAAAATACTTTGATGCTCAAAGACTTGTTTTTCGAAGTTATGCTGCAAAAGTCATTCTCAAGGTTTTGCTTAGAAAAATATCAAAATAAAATGTTCAGAAGGATAATATTTTTTAAAAACACGCTTAAAGATATAAAAAAACTTTTTTAAGAACAATAGATTCATGCGCGATTTATTTTAATCTTTCGCGTAGTTAAGAAGTCATTAATTTTTACTCCGTGCTAATACCTAAGTGGATTTTATTTTAAATAAGTTTTAACAATAAAACTCGCAGTTATGAGAAAATAATTACAGTATTGTTTTATCGCAAAGCTTTTGTTAATTCACTCGCAGCATAACTCATGCTAAGATCATTAAAGTAATTATGATAAACAAAAGATAAAAGGGCTTCCGACTTGCAGGAAAAGGTGTTGTATAGTGTGTACGCGGTAGCTTACATTCGGACTGTACTGTATATAGTTTTAGCAGATTTAGCTTTTGACATAACCGTTGTTATACAGACCTTCGATTATGTTGGACCTTTTGAATTTTTATTTCACTTTATTTTATTTTGTTGCATGACCTGCTAATATTTTTAAACTGGTATAAATATAATGCAGATTGCGGGCAACGTCAATTCCAGAGCTTTTTTCTCTTTTATTAATATTTTTTTTATTGTTGCACATGCATATTTTTTTGGACATTTTGTTTTAGCAGTTATAGATATATATAGAATAATGGAAATTGTGACTTTTTTTAAAAAATATAATTACTGTGTTCTATGTCTTTATTTGGCACCCATCATGGACTCAATGAGAGATTCAGTGCATATTTCCATGGGACTTCGGCTAGTATATAATAAAAACGAAAGTTCTGATTCTACGGAAAGCTCATTTAAAGGTGAGAACTATCATGCACATGTATAACATTACATTCAGGCTGTACTGTATATACAAAAAAATAGAAAGAAATAGTATAGTTGGACTTGTAGCTCCTGCCAAATTTGAGGTCTTCACCAAGGACAAGAGGATTGCAACAATTCTATCAGAGGAAATTTAGAAAATCGAGAAAAAATATATATACTCACTTTGAAATGACATTTGATGAATCAAAAATAAGTAAACAACCTTTTTTCAAATAATTTTATTTTAATAAACCCTATAGTGATAGAAGAAATCATTGTTTTCATGCAAATCCAAATAAGCCCCACCCCCTTTTCTAGAGGAAAGGGTGTTATTAGCGCAGGCTGCTTATTTACAAATGTTTCCCTAACCCTGGGGTGCTTATTTGACAGGGGCGCTTATTGGGCATGGGGTGCTTAATCCTTTATTTACAGTAGCCATATTTGAGGCAGCCATTAGACCTATAGATGAGTTGCATCATGACGTAGTTGTTTTGAAAACAATAAACATGCGCACGCATGAACACGGGCAAGAAATGTAAAGAACAGACCATAACGATCAAAGAAATTAAGTTAAAAAAGCAACTTACTTTTAAAAATAATTAAAACCTGGTATTAAAAAGAGAAAATGATAGGTAAGAAAAACCAATTAAAGCTCCTTTTAGATCGTTTATTTCCCAAAATCTATAAATTAAAGGAAATTGTCAATTTCCTTTATGTGGTCCTTATTTTATTGCTTGTAAAGATGTGTGCGCATATACGGTACTTTGTAAACATTTGCAACTCATCTATAGCTACATCTGAGGCAAGTCAGCAAGTGTTTCAATCATTTTAATCATGAAATAGGTTTTTCAAGAGTTTTACATTGAAAAAAAAACAATCACAGAACTTAGGCGTAAATCACCTGACTTGGTTGATCCTTATGGCAAATGCTCACAGAGTTCACAACATTTTTGGCAAGTTGGAGGGATAGCCAGTCCAGGCCACTAGCAAAAATAGGCAACTACTTCCAGATCGGGAAAAAACTTCCAGATCAGGAAGTATATACATTAATTTACGAACATAGGGACCTGTTGAATGAACTTCCTGATCGAAAAGTTTTGATGCTATTAAAAATGGCTTTCTCACATCTTTTTTATTCTAACAAGAAGGGAAGTATTGATCATGGCTACAAGTACACACCTAATAACCATAAGAAATAGCTGCATTAAAGGTTACCATGTTTTATAAAAGGCAGTAGCAAATATATTGTTATTTTCTAAGCTCTCCATGTTGTTGCAATGCTCAAATATAGCTTACAACCACGGTAAAAAAATCTTCACTCGGTAAACCCAGGGTAAAATTTAAAGCTTGATTTACTTATTGACATTTTTTATTGCACAAACATATGTAGTGATGCGCAAAGCTGTTTTACTTATATATTTTGAGCTTCCCAATCGAGAAGTTACTTCTGGATAAGGCAGTTAAAAGCTTCCCGATCAGGAAGTACTTCTCGATCAGGAAGTACTTCTCGATCAGGAAGTTACTTCCATTTGTTGCTAGTGGTCCAAACTGATATAGATAAGATAAGATAATGTTTATGATAACGAATAATGATAATGATAATGATAGCATAGCATTTAGCTAGCTAATAGTTTAGTCAAAACCATATATTAATAGATTTGTTTCTTGAATATTGATATTAGGAAGAAAGGATTCCTTGGGGCTCCTGACTATTCCAGTGACATTTCTGTAGCCAGATAGCTAGCTAATAGGAGCTAGATAGATTACTTTACTGCTACTTTCTTAAAAAAAAAGCTTAGCTAATTTAATAATTTAATTGCAACACCAAATCAATTTCCTACACTATGATAACAAAATGTCTACAACGGCACGGTAATTTCTAAACGTCTTACATCAGTTTGGAAGTGAAATCAATACTGTTTCATAAAACGAAGCAAAAATTCAAATCACATTTCACAAATGTATCTATATTATATCACTTCTCTGCTGCCCTTTTGGCGGGTCGGCGGGGTAACTTTGAAAACAAATGCATCACCAATGCAAATTTTTTTCCGCGTGAGCAAAGAACCGGCACCGCCGTTTTACTTATTTATTGATTGACTAGTCGATAAGGCCCGTGAAAAAAATCCACTAAGGCAGGATAAAAATTTTGATGACGTCAGCAACTCAACCACCAAAAAAAATTTAGAATTTTGTTTTCACATTGCCTCTATTGTGGAGAGCTTAAAGGGCTGATCAGGAAAATGTATATGATCATGTGCATTTGATGAGCGGTTATTGAGATAGGAGGGTTTAAAAATTTCGCTGGCGTCAGGAATGACCCGTGAAAACAAAGATTTTCTGCTGCCTTCATTGTATAGATCTTGAAACGCTGATCAAGAAAATGTATAGGATCATGTCGTTGTGACAAACGGTTGCAGAGATATTAGGGTTTGAAGGTTTTTTGATGACGTCATAAACCCGTCCACTCCGAAACGGATTTGGGGACCCAGGTTTGGAAAAGTTACCCAAATTGGTCCTGGTGGTCCCTAGCCACCCACCCGGTGAAAAATCATTGACGTCACCACCTCGTTTCCAAGTTATTTGGCCTCAAAGTTTTAGTTGCACTGTAACGGCTTCATTAATTTAATATAGGATATTGACGTTAAAGTAGTGTTATTGACGTCGCGCCGTAACGTCATAAAATTTAACATTTGAGACATGCTTTTTTCGGCAACTTCAAAGCGACTTTAAAGGAAAATGACGATATCCACTATGACCGTCACATACACTCCGTATTATTATAAGAGATTTTCGCCGGTCAGGGCGGAATCTTGGCGAAAGTTCTATTTTTTTTTTTTTTATTTTTTTTTTCTTATTTTGCCGTTGAAGAATTTACAGTTTTCCGTAAGAATAAAATACAAATCTTAAGCTATTATCTCTATAATAATACGCCAGTTCCGTGTGTCTGTAACAGGCAAAGTGGATATGTTCATTTTCCTTTAATCTTACCGAAATTTTCTTTGAAGTAACCGAAAAATGCATGTCTAATATGCTAAATTTTCTGACGGTACGGCGCGACGTCAATAACACCACTTTAACGTCAATATCCTATATTAAATTAATGAAGCCGTTACAGTGCACTTAAAACTTTGAGGCCAAATAACTTGGAAACGAGGTGGTGACGTCAATGATTTTTCACTGCGTGGGTAACTAGGGACCACCTGGGACCAATTTGGGTAAGTTTCCCAAACCTGGATCCCCGAATCCGTTTCGGAATGGACGGGTTGATGACGTCATCACAAAACCTTCAAATCCCAATATTTCTGCAACCGTTTGTCAAAAGTGCACGTTCCTATACATTTTCTTGATCAGCATTTCAAGATCTATATGATGAATGCAACGGGTGTACGAATTTGTGAAGATATTTTTTTTGGAACTTTTGATTGGGACTTTGCTGACGTCAGCAAAATTTTAAAGCCCTTAAATCTCCTTAGGCGTTTGTCAAAAACATAGGACACTATACATTTTCTTGATCAGCGTTTCAAGATCTATACGATGAATGCAACGGGTGTACGAATTTGTGAAGAATTTTTTTTTGGATCTTTTGATAGGGACTTTGCTGACGTCAGCAAAATTTTAAAGCCGTTAAATCTCCTTAGGCGTTTGTCAAAAACATAGGATACTATACATTTTCTTGATCAGTGTTTCAAGATCTATACGATGAAGGCAACAGGTATACAAATTTCTAAATAAAAGTTTTGGGGGTTTGACTGGCCATTGCTGACGTCAGCAAAGTTTTAAAACCCTTATATCTCATTAACCGCTTATCAAAAGCACATGATCATATACATTTTCTTGATCAGCAGTTTAAGCTCTACACAATAGAGGCAACGTGGAAGCACAGTTCTAATTTTTTTTTGTGGATGGGTTGCTGACGTCATCAAAATTTTTATTCTGCCTCAGTGGATTTTTCCACGGGCTTTATCGACTAGTCTATATAATAATACGCCAGTTCCGTGTCTCTGTGACAGGCAAAGTGGATGTCTTCATTTTTCTTTGATGTTGCCGAAAAATGCATGTCTAATATGATAAATACTAGCCGAAATCCCGTGGAAGAATCCACTGAATGTCTCCATGAAATGCATGTAAGGGATACCAAACAAAAACATACAGCATATGGTAATTTGAATTTTTAAAACTTACATCTCAACCCCGGCTCTGTGTCTCTTTTTATAACGGGACGGAAAAAGGAGAGAAAAATCCCTGGGATTAAGGTTGCTCACAGTCTGCATTACTTTATATTTATACCCGTTGAAACCAAAACGTTAACAATATAAGCAGGTACAACAAAAAAAATAAAAAATAAAAAAATCGTGAAGTCACACAAAAAAGGTTATTGCAAACTTTCAACAACGTACAGTTTCTAATGCATCATACCAATTAAGATATTTAGTCTATTGCATACAGTAACCCTCCCATTGCGCAAAAATGCCGTGCTTGATAACAATGCAGTGTTTTCGAATTTAAGAATCGAAGAATATTTCAAACAGTAACGTAACAGATGTAAACAAAACCAGTAACAACGAAAAATTACTTTTTATAGTTTATAAAATTCTTATCTAGGATATACACCGTGTATTTTATAAGAGTTATTCCGTTTCAGCCTTAATGTTTTTAACTTTCTTGACAAATACTATTCTTGTTGTTCCTCATATATTTTTAGCAGGGCTATGGCCTCAAAATATATATATACTAGCTGTTTCCCGTGGAAGAATCCACTGTATTCACATTTAATTTATGTAACAGATATACGTCCATCAAAAAACAAACAATACAGCAATGCGAATCTTACAATCTGCATTATTATATAAATGATCAAAAAAATTAAAGGTGTCCGACAACTACAGTATATGTGTGACATTTAAAATCTAAATCTACTAAAATTACTTGCTCTGACCATCTGACAAATGCAAAAATTATTCGGAAAGAAGTTTACAAAAGCATTCCAAAATACATCTCACCTATAAAATTTAAATCACTTAAAAGGTCACATACAAAACAAGGAGCCCTGGGGGCTCTAAGAATTTCCGCGCGCTACCAAAATATTTGATGAAAACCTGCTAATTCGTTGTGTTATTGTGCCAAACATTCGAAGGGGTTTGGTGCATGAACCTCTGAAGATAAAGCACATCAGTGGCATTATATCTTCCAACAAACGCAAACAAAACGAAACGCGTCATAATAAACTCACATTTTAAAAGAAATTGCTAACAAAAAACACAGCCTATCATTCATGGTTGAAAGTCTTGCGATTGAAACGTTTATGGTCTTAAACGGCATTAGTTGACAAAAAATCAATATTTTGATGTGACCATTTTCAGCATACTTTTTTTATTAACTGTGTCAATTTTTGTCGAAAATAAAGCAGTTTTAATTTTTGGATAAATTTTGACGTGAAATGACATTTAGGTGACTTAAACTCACACATAAAAACTCATCATTGTAGAGTACAGTTCTATTGCTGTAGATAGGACAAAAGTTACAAAACATTTATATATAGTAATAGCTGAAAATATATACAAGCATGAAATGAAAGTAGAACACATATATAATATAAGCAACAACAAAGCCAAGGTAATAACACATCTCTATATAATATTAATAAGCGTGAACAAAATATATATATACATAGCATAGCTCACAACGTAAAATATGTGAAAACATAGAGGTATATATAATAGCAGCAGGGAGGGAGGAGGAAGAAAAACTGCTAGAACTGAAAAGGAAAACCATGAGGCAACTGCAGCTTAAATACTAGCAAGACTGCTGACCAAAAAATATGCTGCTGACCAGAAAAGGCACATAGGTAAATGGTGAACTAACTATGGGCAATACAAACCAGAGTACTGTAGGAAGAAGATCTATATATGTGTGCATTTAAACACTCATAAATATATATTTATGAGTCACTTAAACTCACACATAAAAACTCATCATTGTAGAGTACAGTTCTATTGCTGTAGATAGGACAAAAGTTACAAAACATTTATATATAGTAATAGCTGAAAATATATACAAGCATGAAATGAAAGTAGAACACATATATAATATAAGCAACAACAAAGCCAAGGTAATAACACATCTCTATATAATATTAATAAGCGTGAACAAAATATATATATACATAGCATAGCTCACAACGTAAAATATGTGAAAACATAGAGTCCAAATCCAAAGTAGTAGTAGAAAATAAAATAAAATAAAATATGTCATGCAAGGTGTGATGCCATAAGTCGTTGGGCAGAAAACCGCTGAGCAAGGGGCATGTGAAGGTAAAGAAACATACTATCAGATTTCCAGTCCCCCAATAAGGATATGACATCCAGGGGAACGCCTGCCTCTAAAGCAAAGGTGGCCCCCCCACGGCGAAACGAGTGGGTACCATATTGGGAGGTAGAACACCCTAACTCTGTCAACACTTTTTTCATAACGGACATGAAAGTCCGATATGTCAATATAGAGTTGGGTAGCATCGAGGATTTGCGCCAACAAAAGGCTTGAGCATCAGGCAGAACACCTGGAGTGAGAGAAAAAGCATGCAAAATAGCCCGAACTGGACAAAGAGGAGAAGAAGGAATAGCCACCAGTGGAACAGTAATTGTGCGCTGTCCCAGTTGGATGGTCTTACTCCATCTAACTAGAACGAGAATATGGTCATCATGAAAAGTAAAATCAGACCGAACTAGTTGTTTGAGGGGATTAAATATCGTAGAAGATGCCGGCAATAAATGTGACTTACGGAACAGACCAAAAAATGAAACTAAACAAACAGCCCAAAATGAAGCATGAAAGCTACAATTTAGGTTAAGGCGAGAACGAATACCAAAAAGAAGAGCAGTGGTAATAGGAAGACGTGGCTTGGCCGGAACACCAAGCATACGCTTCATACCTTTTAAAACTGTGGATAGTGTCCAATTGTTGGTTAGAGGATTAGCATATCCCATCTCAAGATGTAGAAGGCCAACAAAATTTAGATACATACAAACTGATTGTGGTAGTAAAAACCTAGCCAGATGGGCAATATATAGGCATAAAAAATCTGTGGAGGCAGGCACAAGTGGCGAAGACATCTGGCTACAAAAACATTCATAAGCCTTGCGATGCGTGCGATAGCTCTTTTTTGTATTCTCAGCATAGGTGGCCTGCCGAAAAAGGACAACGTCGTGAACCAACTCCGAAACGAAGGGGGGCAACTCTAGAGGAAGGAGAATACAAAAATTAGCTACCACAGATGGTATACTTACCAATGAGAAAATAATATGAATAGGCAGACATATGATTGATGGCAACCATATCACAGACTGAAGTTAGTGAGTTGAGCTGCAAAAAGTGCAAAAATGATAATAAGTGTTGTCTTGAATGAAGACGTGATATGTCGTCAGCAAGGACATTCTGAGCACCAGCTACATGGAAAGCCTTCAAACGAAAATTGAAGGTAGCCGATAACCAAAACAACTGACGTAAATAGTCCATCATAACAGGGTGATGGGTAGTTCCTTTATTAAGCATAGCAACAGCAGCAGTATTATCGCAGAAGACATGGATAGTTTTGTTCTGCCAAGTGGGAGCCCAGCGAATAGCAGAAAGAACTACACACAGGGCTTCCTTAAAATTAATATGCAAAGAGGCAAGAGGGGAATGGTCTACCCTTAGATGAGAATAGAACCAATCACCCTCAAAAAAGGCACCAACAGCGTCAGAGCAAGCATCAGTTTGCAGACTGGTAATAGGTCTTTGGTCATAGAAATCGCATTGTCCATTAAACACACCCAAGAACTGATCCCACCAAGCTATATCCCTGTGAAATTCGAGCGTCAAGCGACACTTCGAGGCAGAGGAAGACAAGGTGTTCATCAGATCCAGGACACGTCTCAAGAACGTTCTACCACCATACACGACTTTACAAGCCCAATTTAGGCGACCAGCAAGACGTTGCAACTCTTTCTTAGAGGCTCTCTGCTTGGTTAAAAAATGTGACACTACTTCCCTCAATGCATCCAGTTTAGCAGGTGGAAGAGAAAGGGTAAGTGACACAGTGTCAAGCAGAATTCCAAGAAAAGTAAGTTGCTGGCATGGAGGGACCAACTTAGCAGGGCTAAGCTGAAACCCTAGTGCAACAAGTAATTTACAGAGTGTGTTATAGGCCTCATAACATTCAGTCTGTGTTCGGCCAATAACAAGAAAATCATCTAGGTAGACAATAACGAGAGGAAAACCTCGTCTTAGCATCATACGACGAACAGATTGTGTAAGGCGATGAAATATTCCAGGAGCACTTCGACCTCCAAAAGGAAGTCGAGTATCGACAAGATATGAGTATCGAGTGCTTCCAGAAAACCGCCATTTTAGACCAAGCGCAGCATAGTTTGATGGATGAACAGGTACTGACCGATATGCATGGCGTAAATCAACCTTGGCCATAAAATATCCCTGTTTGATCATAGCACAGGCATCATCAATAGTTTGAAATTTTTGTTTTTCAATATCAATGTATGTATTGACACCCTTTCCAACTGGCATGGAACAGTCATGTATAATGCGTAACTCATCAGAGTCAGGTTTGGGGACAGCCCCAAGAGCACTGACAATGGTAGGTTTACATTGAGTAAGAACATAGTTACCAGTTTTAAGTTCATCCAGCAGAGTAGCTTCTACTTTCATATGAGCTGTAGGACTGGTAACAGAAAAGTAGTTATTCATTTCGGCAGGCAATAAATCAGAGTCCTTAGGAAGAAGCTGAAAACCACAGTGAATTCCATTAAGGAGGAAGTCACGATCTGGGTCTTCAGCCAGTTCATTGGTCCATAAGTCAACATTAAGAGGAGTGCGAAATTCTGAAGGTAGTCAATTGTCAGAATTGTGGTTTTGTCCAGAATGAGGTTTGCCACAAGCCTGATTACCAATTTTGCGGTTGCAGACGTGGGTGAATTTACATTCTGTTTTCTGGCAACCTTTTTGGCGGTTAAAATTACGACATATTTCCACACCGGAAGAAGTATGTGTAGGAAACCCTGAAGACGATCCTGAGGCAGGTGAACCTGAATTTCCCTTACTTAAGGTACTGGAAGGGTTACAGACAGGAGGGGAGGCCCAACGAGGTATAAGCATCACTTCATGCAAATGGCTATTGTCAAAGCTCCATGGATAGCCATATGTGTGCTGAAGAATTCGATATTCATCGTCATACTTTAGCACAGACTCCCAGGTGTACTTTCTAGCCAACTCTAAGATCTTAATGGAATAAGACAAATAGTCACGTAAATCGGACGAGGTTGGCAATCTGGCAGAAGACAATAATTCATAAAAAATTCTCAAATTAGCTATGTTATATTGTTCCATGGAAAGAGATTCCAGTCTTGGCTTCTTATTTCCAATGGCCAACATTAGCGTAGTTTGAGAACCAGGATCAGTAGAAATAACTTTCTCCTGCTCCACAGGACGAAGCCGAGACACAAAATCGACTATACGAAGTGGCTTACCATTTCCAGTGTTTGAAGAAAGTGCAGGGCGCAGAAACAATTCTGAACTACGGTCTTCTTGCTGGCGAAAAACATCCGATAGGGAGCGTGTTTGTTGTTGTGACAAGACAGTGCGATTGGTCAACAAATTGGCGGACTGTTGCGGAGCAAGCAAGGAAGCAAAACAAGATGGCGGTTGTACGTCAAGGGGTGAAGGGCGGAGATTGTCTTGGACACGATTGGTTGGATTTACAGTTTGATGCAACGGGGAAGTGCTTAAAATTTGTGCTGGGCAGTCATTTCTGGAAGAAGCTGAGCGAAGCCTAGCTAATTCTGATTGTCGAGCAGCAATCTGATTGAGAAGGTGTTGCTCTTCTGTTTGTAAACTTTCCCTTAGGGATAGCTCTTCCTGTTCTAAGACAGCCAGCTGATTTCGAAGAGCAGCTAGCTGAGACGGTGAAGAAGATTTGTTTGGGTTGTTTAGGTGAGACTGCAGAGGCGAAGATCTTTGGATTGAAGACATTGGGTTATTAGCGATAGTTGAGGAAAGTGCTGAAGCAGCTGATGTGACAGTGTTGGTAGCGCTAGAACGACGACCTGGACAGTGACGACTGGGAATACCAAAGTCGTGTAGAGCCAGAAGTGCCTTGCAGCCAGGACATTTTGGGATACGTTTCTTTTTGAGTGTGGACGATTCCTCAAGAGCGACAGACATTGCAGCAGATTGGAAGGTTTGAGAAGTTGAATCTTCATCTTCTGAGCCATCTGGCGTTTGAGTAGGTGAGATAAAATATAACAGCATCCATATAGGTGATAAATACATGTTTAATTAGCCAAAGATTGGTTTGATTGCAAATTGATTGATTAGATTTAAGTGGATTAATAAGCAGCAGACATAAGCATAAGAAAAACTGCTAGAACTGAAAAGGAAAACCATGAGGCAACTGCAGCTTAAATACTAGCAAGACTGCTGACCAAAAAATATGCTGCTGACCAGAAAAGGCACATAGGTAAATGGTGAACTAACTATGGGCAATACAAACCAGAGTACTGTAGGAAGAAGATCTATATATGTGTGCATTTAAACACTCATAAATATATATTTATGAGTCACAAAAAATCAAACTTTTGTACCATCATCATTTTTAGCATACTTTATTTGTTAACTGTGCCAGATTTAGCCGAAAATAAAGGGGTTTTAATTTTTGGACCTATTTTGGCCTAAAATGGCATTTAGGTGACAAAAATCAAAATTTTGATGTCACCATTATGTTCAGCATACTTTTTTTGTTAACTTTGCCAATTTTTGTTGAAAATGAAGTAGTTTTAATTTTTGGACCAATTTTGGCCTGAAATGACATTTTGGTAAGAAGAAATCAAAATTTTGATGTCACCATCATGTTCAGCATACTTTATTTGTTAACTGTTCCAAATTTTGTTGAAAATAAAGTAGTTTTAATTTTTGGACCAATTTTAGCCTGAAATGACATTTTGGTAAGAAGAAATCAAAAGTTTGATGTCACCATCATGTTCAGCATACTTTATTTGTTAACTGTTCCAAATTTTGTTAAATATAAAGTAGTTCTAGTTTTTGGACCAATTTTGGCCTAAAATGACATTTAGGTGACAAAAATCAAAATTATTATGTCACCATTATGTTCACCATACTTTTTTTGTTAACTGTGCCAAATTTTGTCGAAAACAAATACCAATTTTGGCCTGAAGCGTCAATACTAAACTTCCCAGTAGTTAAGGAGCTTGACACAATGAAAACAGAGCTCTCTAGGACACTTTCGACTTATCGCCGTTTTTCACTCAAAACCCCACTTTCAAGGGTCTGAGACAGCACTGTTTCCTCGCTATATTGATCCTCTGCGCAAAGGGTCAATACCGCGGGCAATTACCGCTGTGCTGCAGCACTCTCGTACGAACGCAATGTTGTCGCCCTGGTTGGGGTCACAACATAAAATAAAATGTCCAGCGCGTTAGAAAATGCAGCTGAAAATGGTCACATCGAGATTGTTAAACTGTGCAAAGAGTGGGGTGCGACGAACTTTGATTTGGCTCTATATAATGCAGCTCGCAATGGTCACATCGAGATTGTTAAACTGTGCAAAGAGTGGGGTGCGACATACTTTGATTGGGCTATGAGCCTTGCGGCTGAAAATGGTCACATCGAGATTGTTAAACTGTGCAAAGAGTGGGGTGCGACATACTTTAATCGGGCCATGAGCCTTGCAGCTCGCAATGGTCATATTGAGATTGTTAAACTATGCAAAGAGTGGGGTGCGACGACCTTTAATTTGGCTCTATATAATACAGCTGTCAATGGTCACATTGAGATTGTTAAGCTGTGCAAAGAGTGGGGTGCGACATACTTTGATTGGGCTATGAGCCTTGCGGCTGAAAATGGTCACATCGAGATTGTTAAACTGTGCAAAGAGTGGGGTGCGACATACTTTAATCGGGCCATGAACCTTGCAGCTTTCAATGGTCACATCGAGATTGTTAAGCTGTGCAAAGAGTGGGGTGCGACGAACTTTAATTGGGTCATGGGACTTGCAGCTGAAAATGGTCACATCGAGATTGTTAAGCTGTGTAAAGAGTGGGGTGCCACAGACTTTAATGGGGCTCTAGAAAGTGCAGCTGAAAATAGTCACATCGAGATTGTTGTATTGCTGCGTGGTTTTGATGTCATTCATGATGAATTGCTGCGGCATCATCACAAGCGTAATTTTTATGCGAAAATATGGAATGAGGTAATGCCAGTGGCGTGGCATCCGGATCGATATTGGAATTGGTGTTTTGATGATGAAGAAAAGCGCGAGATATCTAAATTATGGAAGTAATGTACAGTATTTTGATCCTGGTTGGGGTTTAAAAAATCTATAATAAAGAGATGCCTTTCCTATCTGCAGAACAATTTGATGCCTTGAAATCAGAACACGAGAGTATTATGAAGTGGCGTGATGTTCCTACTGGAATCATATTCAAAATTGAGTATGTTGAAGAGATCAAGACCAAAAAAGGTGATGCAACTGTCATCACATTGATCGATTGCGATGGTGAACGATTTCAAGCATGGGCAACGAGTGTACTGAGAGAAGCTTTGATAGGTCGAACAGGTCAGATGTTCATCAAATCACTGGGAAAGAAACAATCTACGAAGAATCCTGGTCAATTTTACTATGATTACGACCTTGTGGAAGTGGAAGACTAAAAAGTAATCTTTTGTGACTGGAGACAGTCACAAAATAACGAAAGCCTGGTTGTGCTCAGCTACATAAACAAATGGACAAACTGCGACAAGAAGCTAAAGCCTTAGGTCTCAAAGGGTACTCCACGTTGAAGCGAATAGACCTTGTTGAAGCCATATGCAAAGTCAAGTATAAGGATGCGTCGACACAAACGGACGGACCGTACTGCGAGCCTTGTGCTAAAATTGCATGGGAGAAAAATCTTGAACAATATTTAAGGGATCTCGCTCAGCGACGTGTCGTACATGATGGCGACTTGCTCATAGATCAAGATACGGGAGAAGTAATCTAGTATGTTGACCAACATATTAAACTCTGTAGGCGGGTGGGGACTCTAAGTAGCGTTGGCATACCGCGCAGATTGCAGTTTTTTAAAAATTTCATCCCTAGCTTCTTGCCTGCCTTGTGCTAGCAACTCTGCGCGTTCATTATCGTTGATGGATTTCACAGCTTTTTTCGTTCGTTGTCGAATCTGCTCCTTGAGCACCATATAGCGCTGTTTTTCCTGCATGATCCATGTAAACTCATCGTCTGAAATTATACCATTTTGGATCGCTCTGGAAATCTTATAGTATACAGTATCTAGTTTTGATTCAGCTAGGAGTTTGATGCACTCATGTTTGTGCACCTTATACTGTATCCGTTTGGAAGCATTCTTCAAACCTACTTGGCCTATGCCCACTGCAAGAGCCGCGGCTTCAAGACCAATTGCTATAGGTGCTCCGAATCCGGTTGCAAGCGTGGCAATACCTGCTGCAGAGGTGATGACAGTAACAGCAATCATGCCATGATCAGCATAGCGAAGCCCCACCCCAAAGCATGAACTTTTTGTAGAGTTTTTCTCTCTCTTTGATCTCAGACCGCAGGTACTGTTCAATTTCTTCGATCTTCTTGAGTCTGTATACCTGACTTTCTTCCGCCGACATAGCCGCCAGGCGATCAGGCTCCTGCTCAGGCGCACTTGGCGGTAAAGTTGGGTAAAGCTTCATTGTATCAACCATTTATTCTATGAGTAAATGCATCGTAATTCCGACGAACAAAACATTTTTTTCATGATGATGCTCATCCGTCAGCATGAACTCCAGTCTGTCTGTTGAGCCTTTCAAAGGAAGGTAGATTGGAGTGTCAAAACTCCATGTAAGCATGTCTCCTCATGCGTTTAACTCTTTGGTGGGAAGCAAAGCAAGAATTTTTGATTTTTTTCCGTTAAGCAGGCAGTCATCTTCATCGAGTTGGTGACAAGTCAGTCTCAGCCGCTAGTAGACGTCAGTCTTGTAGAAGCTGTCATGGTCGCCCTCGGTAAACATTGCTTCGGTATGAAGATTATAACCCATAAGGTGCAGTAGTGATTTATCGACTATCGCAATGTACCCCTTGTTAACCCTAACCCTGCACGCTCCATTCCTGAGTACGAAGAGCTTGATCCTGTTCCCTGCTTCATTGTTGACTATTGCAGCGAGATCCTCGATCCTATATAGACCCTTCTCGATCGTTATGAGGGTTTCAAAAACTCCAACATTAAAGTTCCTATCATCGGTCGATCCGGGCACCGCTTTATGAATCTTGATATCATTCTTTTTTTCGAAAAGGTTCAGCCATACGGGCCTGATACTTATCGATTTCAGGGCAATTCTCGTGTCCTGCCCTACGTAATCGTCAAAAATCGTAGGCTTCTCTATATCCGTGACATACAGCTGTCTCATGTTTATTCTTAAAGAAACATGAACATTTATAGCTATAACCACAAGGCAAAATACAAGTCCAATAGAGGCGAATGGCCTCTCGGTGTAATTAATCTAGAGCATCAAGACCTCTACGTTTCTACAGAATCGCACATTCCCGTGACCTTCTCGATGTTCACGAAATACCCCATAAAAGTCCCCACTAACCTGTTGAACGACCCCGTAAGTGTAAATTGGACCGGTCAAGCCCTTGGCTACTGGAATATACAAGTTAATTTCGCTTGTCATTGCGCTAGCACCGCCCTGGGTATATCCGCCAAACACTTGAATGGCTCCGTGCCTCTCATCAACAGTATCTTTAAATTCCACGTCTATTACCACATGCGGCGTATCCTAGCAAGAATGAAGGTACCCATGCCATACGATGACGGCTTTTCTCAATACGAGAACCCCTACTCTACTTCTGTATATGCCCTGATTTGTCGTGAATATGGTGCCGACCCCAATGCCCAATACAAATTTAAGGCTCTTATGTCCTCGCTCACAAATGGTAGATGGTGGCCGCAAGTAGATGGTGATTGGGCCAAGTTTATCATGCCTACGAGCCAAGGCCTGACATCGGAAGGTCTGTCGAAGCTTAGCGAGAGTATTCGTGTTTACGTGATTTTACTACTAGGGTCCCAAGCTGATGCCAAGGCATCCCTTATAGGTTCGGATGCTGACAATTTTACAGCGAGACATATACTACTACAGAAATTCGAAGCCATGGTACAACGTGAGGAGAACGTAGGCTACGATATCACCGAGTTTCAAAAGGTGCTTCAATATGCCAGGACCCCAGTGAATTTTGCCGTGATGCACCACGTGTACATGCTACCATCCGATATGAACCTGCGTATTGGTAAAATTGTGGGGTATAACAACAACATCTTGATCGCGCCGGCGAGTGCGATGATTGGCATAAGGCTAGACCTAAACAACAAGCCCATTACCACACAGCCTCGGGGTTTAAAACGAGGTGCTACGCGGCAAGAAATATCGAGGGGGGGTGCCACCCTAACCCGGGGGTCTGAAAAGATGCCACCGATACCTCAATCAGGTCTAGGAGATGGAAACCCTCACGAGGACACGAAGGCCACCCTTATCACGGTGGGGGTAGGTATCATCTTAGCATATCTATGGCTTAAATAGGTGCTCATACTGAGACGGGCTTCGCCCTTCCGCTGACACGGCTGCAAGGCGATCTAATATGTTCGTCAACATACTAGATCATCTACGATAGTTTGCCACCCTTCCCAACGTAGGCCACAACAAAAGCAGCAGCGGCAGCGATCGCTATGTAGAGGTGTTTGGCTGCGTATTCGACAACTCTCGCTGCTACTCTAAAAAAGAACGAGACAACCGTGCCAATAATCCCTGGTAGCGCCGCACCTGCCTTACCTGCCAGGTATTTCAAAAATTTTCCAAGCCTTTCCAGCTGTTTTTGTATAAAACCCTTCATTGCGGCACTTCCTCCCGCTGCAGCACCCGCTCCACCTGTAACTGCGAGTACGATGGTGGAAATCAGTAGACCAACAGCCGAGACGATGCTTGCTATAGTAATCCCTTGCTCCTTGAACAAGATTCTAAGCTTTTCAGCTAGAGATTTATCGCCTTCTGTGATTTTCATCAGCGTTTCCTTAATTGCTTTCAGTTGGCTCTGAGTGTCAGATGATAGTAAACCGTGTGCTTCTCGTACTGCTTCCTTTTGATCTTGGAGTCGTTCTAGCTCTTCCCTAGCCTTTCCAAGGTCTTCGTTCCATATAGCTAGCTGCTCCTCGGATGCCCCAGGTGTAGCCTTCTTCGTCTCAAGCCTTTTCACCCTGGCTTCTGCTTTAGCGATCTCGCTGTCGTAGAAGATCATTTTGCTTTTCAAGTGCTTTAGGTTACCCTTTAGGGTTTGAAGCTCGAGGTTGAGCCCTCTTCTTTCACGCTCTGTGAAGCTGGCGCCAAGGGGAGTCTCTTCAATCAGGCTCTCCGTTTCATCAAGGACGTTCTCGAGCAGCGGCATCATTTCAATATCATCGGCCTTCTGTTCAACATGAACAATCTCGTTAAGGAGTTTCTGAGCCATTGCTTTACTGCCTTTGTTTGGTGTAGTATACTCGGTAAACCCCAATTCTCGCAAGCGATTTGTGCCTAATCTCCTCTGTATCTCGGCAACGCTCCTCAATTCACCATTCCTTTTAGTGATCTCTATGCCATCAAAAAGAAGCTGGTTTCCTTGTGCCTCAAACTCGTTATAAAATCTCGCGATTGGCTGCCCCAGCTCCTCACCAAGGTGTTTGTAAAGATCGTCGATCTTTGATTTTAACAGCTCTTCCCTCTGTATTGTCGTGGTGTCTCGTGCCGAGCCGGATTGTTCCTGCTCTGGCTGCTGATGCTCTTGCAGAGCCGCCAGGCGATCGGGCGTTATCGTGGAGCTGGCATCAGGCCTACTGAAATCCTCGTCTGAACTGTTTTCCTCTGGCGTAAAGTCGTCTCCTTCGTATATTGGATTAATCGGCATTTATTTGAAACGAATATCAGCTAATAATAAAGCATGAGTAACATATTCGGAACTAAGCTCGATCCCTACGCGGAGATTAAAACAATGATGGCTATGAAGGGTAAGAAGCAGCGTGTGAAAGTAAACCATGTGCCTAGTACGATTAATCAGAACGAGGACTTGTATGTTGACATTCGCAACATGGGGCGGGACGATGTAATTTTTCCAGGCAGTATCAAACTACTTTTCGATCTGGAACTTACGGGAACAAACACGAAGCGCACTATCGTGAGCAACATAGGCAAATCCTTGGTGAAAGATCTACATATCACCCTGACCGGTAACGAGGTACAAAATATGAGCGATTTCAGCACCCTGGCTGTCTACAAGGACCTATGGTTACCCAAGCTTGATCGGGAAAACAACTTGATCCTAGAGGGGATCAATCCGAATGACGGTACAATCCGTGCCTTACAGGTCAAAGCGACTGATCATGTAGGCACGGATGAGGAAAAAGCGATCGTGGCAGCTTACGGCAACACCTTTTGCATCCCTATCGGTAAAATGTTCGAACTCACGAGGGATCTGCCCTTTTACCAGCCAGGGCTACATGATAGGCTGCAATTCGTTATACATTTTGCATCATATGGTGACGTTATAAAGGATGGTGGTACGGTGTCTTCAGGAAGCACGGCAGCTAAGCCCGCAGACAGTGCGTACAAGATCACTAATATCGCGTTAGAGTTTAACAAGGTCAATAACGAGAGTCTCGCGAGCGCTATGATGTCACGGTATAGTCGTTTGGCGCTACCCTATGAAAGGGTTCTCCGTAGCAAAGTTGTCACGATAAAAAAGGCTGATATCAGCTACAATTTGCAAATTGATACTCCAGCAAAAAGTTTAAAAGGCGTTTTACTGCTCTTTGTAGACCCTGGAAAAGTAAAGGCTTACTCGGGCGCTAACGAGGTCTTCTATAACCCAAAGATCGAAAAAATCTCGATCACTGTCGAGGGTGAGCCTAATGAGCTCTACACGCACGCGATGCTCCCGAAAGATCACCTCGAGCAGATCGTAAACTTATTCGGTAGCCACGATTCAAAGGTGACAATTAGGCAGTTCATGACTGAGCGTTATGCCCTGTTTGTTGATTTCCGAGCATCACCTGATCATAGTCTACACGGTTCCGGAAGACCGTTACAGAGATTGTCAGACGGTATAACATTGCATATGACAAAGAAAGCAGATGGAACAACGGGGGATATTAAATGCTACGTTTTCCTACTTCAAGATGCTCAGCTGAACATCTTAGATGGGCGTTTTCACAGTGTCGAATATTAAAATAAAGATGGCAAGCATATTAGTACTCACGGGTGGGGCTATAATCAATGCCCTAGCATTCTCGGGGAGTAACTATTTGATCAGTAAGCTGTCAGACCATGGCGAGGCCGAGCGTAAAAAGCGTGATAAAGCAATTGAACAACTTCAAGCTGCTCAACAAGCACAGTGGGTAAGAGATCGGCAGAAGATCGATTGGTATAAACATCAACGAGAGCTGAAAAGGCAAGCTGGAGAGAGCTTGAAGGAGCTCGATGAAGGTATTAGAGACTATTACATCGCAACGATCGAGAAGGCTCCTAAGTTATCCGACTTCTACACGCCCAGCAAGCAGCAACAAGACGGCGAACTGACGTTCATCGTTGGATCCCTAGCCCTCCTTGGTTTTGCAGTGTACAAATGGGCGTAAAATGTTTTCGACATGTCGAATATTAAAATAAACATGTCGAAACATATCATTACCCAGGAAGAAGCGGAAAAATTGAGCAGTATTTACTATCAGCCCACACATCTCTGGATCGGAAACGAAGCCATTGAAAAACTTGTTGAACTTAGTGGTTTGTCTATGAAAAAGGTCAAAATCTACCTTGCCCACCAGGCATTCTGGCAGGTTCACATTCCAGGGCCAAAGGTGGTAAAACATCCCCATTACACCGTTACGGTTCCAAATGCAGTACATCAATTTGATTTGCTTAGCATGCCTCATGATCGCCTGTATGGCTCGAAATACAAATACATTCTTACTGGAATTGACATTGCCAGCAGGTTCAAAGTGGCGAGACCCCTGCGAACGAAAAAGGCTGCAGAAGTGGCCAAAATGATCGAGGACATTTACAAAATTGTCGATCAGATGAACAACACCAAAACCGCTGGAATCAAGATGAAACCAAACGATGCAGTCAAACTCGACGAGGTTCCACAAGAAGCAAGCTACAAGCCTGACAAGAAGCCTCTGGCAGAAGATGGTCTCTACCGATATTTGGTGCAACCCGGCGAAGAGCATGGAGATCAGAGAAGACGTGCAACTGACATGATTTGGTCGAAAAAAACGTTCCGTTTGGACCGCATCGTAAACGAACCAAACAACCGAACGATGTACTACCTTGCAGGAGCGCCAGAGCGTGTGTTTGTGAAAGAAGAGCTTTTGCGGGTTCCTGAAGACACGAAGCTGCCTCCTGACTCGGTTAAAAAGTGGTAAACGTAGTTTTTGTAATCTATCAGGGTTACAAAAAAAAAAATCCTAGATCTCGGCAAGCTCCATCAATCTCTGATGTGTATAATTACGACCTAATCGAAAGTGCCTTGGACGTTCGGGATTTACTTCAATGCATCCACGCTCTCGGAGCCAGTTGTAATGTACAAAGGCATTTGGGGTTTCTGCAAGAACGACGAGTTGACCGTTGGGATGATCTGTTAACTTGTTGCGAATCTTTTGCGCTACATAGCCTTGTTGCCCACATATAGCGACATACGGATATTCATCGTTGTTATTCTTTTGGATTACAGCTATACCGTTATCCTTTCTAAGGTCTTCAAGGTGAGGAACGGTTCGCTGTCGTAGCTCTGTGATTACTTGCGCTTGTACCGCAAGTCGTCTATCGTTTTCTTCAAGATCATCCTCCAGGGTAAGAATTTGACGATCTTTGTCCTCCAAATCGTCGGTGAGCAGAGCCAGCGCCGCTTGATTTTCCTCTACAATTCCAGCAAGCTTTCGCATTTCTTTTGGTAGCACCTCCTCAACAACCCAATCCAAAAATGGTTCTGCCTTGGGTTTCTTACACCTTAAAAGGAAGCAATAGAGACCGGGTTCTGTCAGTAGCATCGTGTCTGAATGAAGGGGGTCGATATCGACCCCCTTGTCTTCTGCGGTACTTTTAACCTCCCAGGCCCGCTTTACATGCTTCTCCGGTACATGTGCCTGAATAGCTTTTCTACCATCACGATTATCGTTATACCCGACAGCTCTCCACACGTCTTTGGCTACGAGGCATTGGCCTCTTTCCTTAATGTACAAAGAACGAACTTTGCTGTCTTCGAAAAAATTACTGACCAAGGACATCTTTCTTATACACGCCAAGGCTCAACCACAGTTTTTTTTTTGTGATTCGAAAAAAGTCACAAAATTACGAGGTCCAATAACCAACACCAAGCTGAGGAAGCCATGGATATTTTTTGCATAACTCTTCAATATCCCGAGTTGTGTTTACCAGTTTGCTGTCATCGTCATTATGGACTACATCTATCAGTCTGTCATGGGCTCTAAAAAGAGCTTGATACACAGCTTTAATTACGCTCTCATTATCCATCTTTTTCTTATATATCAAGAGTCTAACCTGCATCCAACAATCTTGTAACTTCTAGGATGCTCCAGTCTGATCCAAAGGCAAGCATGCTTTGACTTTTTGAGCTTAGCCTTAATAATGGAAATTTCTTCCCTACTTGAAATTACATCGTTCTCTTCATGAATGAGCTCAAACTCCTTCCGATTCTTCGGATACCAGACAAAAAGCTGTTTCATTTGATCCCTTACTGTTATTGGGATCTTCTTATATCTTTGTGTTAGTAGCCAGAGACTGTGTTTGCGATGTCTACCCGAAACAGCTAGTTCTATCAACGCACCACGAGTTTTGTCGAGACTCTCGTCGGCTATCATATCGTCAACGATAAACAACGTCTCTTCGTACGCCAGCGATGACGACAGTTTTTTGATCCACTCGAACAGCTGCTCCTTGGGGTCTATCAGAGCCACGTAGTCATCCCTCCATAGCGAGGATCTCTCGAGATAGGTCTTGTTCCAGCGTAGTGTAGGACAGATATCTGCTCTTCACCTGGATTTGGACAAATTTGATAACTTGTGTTTATGAAGTATATGTGTAGGAATTTTTGAAGGTTTTATTGCATTTATAATTTATGATAAGTTTTAGATATATATAATCAGGGAGGAATGAGAATTTTTAATTTATAATTAAGGGGTGAAAATAACTTTTCTATGTGCTAGTTAATTCTCTTGAATACATGAACACCTAAATACATGAACTCATAATTTTTACTACTCTTTCTCCCTGATGCATATGAATAAGTCGATTATTTTTTGTTTGTTCACTTTTTCAACACCATGTCCTGTTAGTTGCATTTTGTTATATTTTATTGCTGCAACCTAAATTCGCAAGTGAAAAAAGTCTTCACAAGAAACAGTATATTGTACTTTTTATGTTTGACATAAATTTTGTTAATGTTCATTATACAGACTCCTTTTCTTACTACTTATGTTTGACTGCACGCCAATATCATTCGACTTACATGAAAAATAGGCTTGTTTCTTGGTTAAAATTCGTCAATATAAATATATTTTTGGCATCATATACTACTATGTTATATTTCTATGGATAAAAATTATGTTATTAGTTTCAAATGTCTCTTTTCTAAGTTTTGTTATCTGTTCGAAAATACCCTGACCATTGTGCCAATTTTTTGGTGGATATTCCATGTTCTCTGATTGTACTACATATTTAAAATATTCAAGAAGTTCAGTATCGACCTCTGTCATAGCGTTCCTGCCTTCTGAAATTACATCTCTTTGCGATATTAAGTTATGTATATGATCTTCTGATATCAAGCGTTTTTGGTCATTAGCATTAACTGTAGTTGGCAAGTAAAATAAGATATCTGGAATTCCACTCACACTGTCGTGGCGGGACTTTCGTATAAAGTGGGTATTTCATTGGTAGCGAACCTGGTCTAGTTGAGACTAATAAATCAGAAAACACAAACCAAACACATTCCTCATGAATGTGATTCCCCGGCAATAACACTCCTTTCTCTAACATATTCTTAAAAGAATTTATTATCCAACTTGTGAAAGACCGTCGATAGAAGGAGCACCAATTTTCGATCCTTTAATTGGACAGCGATGACCCATATCTGTGTGCGTTAGCGTCTTGTGTTAAGTAACACTGCATACCAGCCATAACACCGTTTTCGGTACCACAATCTGTTCGAACTAAAAGTGGACAAAACCCCAACTCTTTTACTTTTTCTAAGAACAAGTGAGCAGGTACTAGTGGGTTGTTATTGCTTCTGGAAACTTTCAACCATAAAACTTTTCGCGAAAAACCATCAATACAACCGTGAATGGGTAGACCATATGGTTTCAGTTTATCATACCCATCCACATGCCAGCAATTGTTAGGACCGGGTGATGTGTATTCTCTACGGCGTAGACGGCGCGATCTTCTTTGTTCAGTACCATCCGGATCTGACTCTCTTAGCAGTTGCATCACGGTGTCACGTGTAGCCATTATGACATATGAACATCGAAGTAAATGCCAAAGCCCTCGGTATCCTTTCACTGCAGCTGGACCTTGTAGTTCTTGTTCAATTATACTACGTAAAACTGCCTCGTTAACATTACTACGTCTCCTTTTCAACCCAAGACTTCGTAATCGTCGTTTCAGGGTTCTCGTTGACATTAATGTGCTATGATATATTTTTAAAAACAGAACGATTGCATTGTATGGGAAATGCTTCTCAAAGTAATAAACTATCAATTCTCGCTCATCTGCTGTAGCTGGAGGACTGTATGAGGTAGTACATAAGTCTTTTCGTGATCCACATTGAGTACAAAATAATAAATCGTCAGATAACTGCCTACCACACTGCGTACAGAATGACATACTTGTGTAAACAATGGAGAAATCGATCAGTGCCATGCTCTTATCATTTAATTTTACTTATAAATATTTTTATTCCATTTTTTTTTTTGTACTTGTTTTTTCTTTTCTTGATTGGTGAATTTTTTTTTTCGATTTCGATTTTATTTTCTCGATCGGAATTTTTTTTATTGTTTATAAAGAAATTTAGTTTTCAATTCAAATTTTCTTTTTTGAATTCGAATTCTATTTTTGAGATTTGAATTTTCTTTTCTGGATCCAAATTCTTTTTTCTCCCTTTAGACTTTCTTTTCGGTGTCCCCTCTCGGCTTCCGTAAATATGTCATTCAAAAGAAAATTTTTTTTTCTATATGTCATGAATTTTTTGCAAAAAACATAAAAAAAAAATTGTTTCCTTTACAGTAACCTTAAACGTATATATATACAATGAGAGAGATTTGTGTTTGACATTGATCAGCTTTTTGAATTTCCGCGCCCGAAGGCGTAGGAAATTCTTTAAAACCGTCGTTTTTTTCTTTCGGAGCATTCTTTGAGAAAAAATCCAGCCTGGGATTTCACGTTGGTCCGTCACAGATGTAAACTTCGTACCCAAGCACACAATTAAAACGGAGCTCTCTAGGACACTTTCGACTTATCGCCGTTTTTCACTCAAAACCCCACTTTCAAGGGTCTAAGACAGCGCTGTTTCCTCGCTATATTGATCCTCTGCGCAAAGGGTCAATACCGCGGGCAATTACCGCTGTGCTGCAGCACTCTCGTACGAACGCAATGTTGTCACCCTGGTTGGGGTCACAACATAAAATAAAATGTCCAGCGTCCCAGAAAATTTTCCAACATATAATAAAGCTATGAGTTTCTTTAGAAATGCAATTAGTAAATTATATAGCGCTGTCTCAGCGCCAGTAGCAGCAACACGTGATGCACTCGCAGAGAGACTGCAGAGTGTGCGTGAAACTGCTTCTTTATTATACCACAAGGCTAAGGAGAGGCTTGGTTACGGTCAAGCCTTGAAAGCCACCGTTGAAGACGCTGCTGTGGAAGAAGAGCAAGTGGAAGAAGTGGATCACGGTGCTGTTGAAACGGAAGGTGGATTTGATGGTAATTATCGACATTTCCGAAGTGAAGGAACACCAGAAGGTCAAGTGGTGAGTATTGAACAGTACCTGGATTAACAGAAACAACATGTGGAGAAAGTCATCACAGACTTGCAAAACACTAGACAGAATTGGAAGTTTCAACTGAATCTCGTGGTGGAGTTTGTGCACAGGGAAAATCCTTCTGACAAGTTCACAAAACCAATATGGAGTGAAGCTCTCACAATCATGGAAAGAAGCGACATCGAAGAATTGATCGAAGAGATGTATAAAAGCCTGCTAAAACGCTTTGAAATGACATCGGAGAAACTCAAAAAAAGCGACTACATCTTCAACCGAATCACAGAAATGACGCGCGGAAATTCAAAAAGCTGATCAATGTCAAACACAAATCTCTCTCATTGTATATATATACGTTTAAGGTTACTGTAAAGGAAACAATTTTTTTTTTATGTTTTTTGCAAAAAATTCATGACATATAGAAAAAAAAATTTTCTTTTGAATGACATATTTACGGAAGCCGAGAGGGGACACCGAAAAGAAAGTCTAAAGGGAGAAAAAAGAATTTGGATCCAGAAAAGAAAATTCAAATCTCAAAAATAGAATTCGAATTCAAAAAAGAAAATTTGAATTGAAAACTAAATTTCTTTATAAACAATAAAAAAAATTCCGATCGAGAAAATAAAATCGAAATCGAAAAAAAAAATTCACCAATCAAGAAAAGAAAAAACAAGTACAAAAAAAAAAATGGAATAAAAATATTTATAAGTAAAATTAAATGATAAGAGCATGGCACTGATCGATTTCTCCATTGTTTACACAAGTATGTCATTCTGTACGCAGTGTGGTAGGCAGTTATCTGACGATTTATTATTTTGTACTCAATGTGGATCACGAAAAGACTTATGTACTACCTCATACAGTCCTCCAGCTACAGCAGATGAGCGAGAATTGATAGTTTATTACTTTGAGAAGCATTTCCCATACAATGCAATCGTTCTGTTTTTAAAAATATATCATAGCACATTAATGTCAACGAGAACCCTGAAACGACGATTACGAAGTCTTGGGTTGAAAAGGAGACGTAGTAATGTTAACGAGGCAGTTTTACGTAGTATAATTGAACAAGAACTACAAGGTCCAGCTGCAAGGTATGGGAATCCCCATATTATTCTAGCTAATTACAGAAAGGAAATAAGAGATTGGCCTCAGTTAAAGTTCAACGACGCAAAAGGGTTCAGAGATTTTTTCAGTTTCTTAATAAAGTGCCAGAGCATTGTAATTGGGAGGGACTGGAATGTGTTGGATACCCCTGATACCATATGTGCTCTCGTTTCCAAGTTGCCAGGTTCTTTGACGGATCGTTGGAACCGCAAGGTTATGATAAAACGTCATAAGCACCTTTCAGAACCTAGTTTAGAGGATTTCATTGACTTTATTGAGCAGGAGTCTACCTTGATAAATGATCCGCTATTTTCAAGGAACGCACTTAAGCAGTTTACTAACACAAAGGAAAAGTTACCTGATAAGAGGAAATCTTACAAAAGCTTTGCTATGAATACCAACTATAGATCGTCATATGACATTAAAAAGCTGTGCCCTGCTTGTTCTGCTAAGCATGATTTAGATGACTGTAAACTGTTTCTGAGTTATACCATAGAGGACAGAAGCAAATTTCTTGGACGAAAAAGATTATGCTATGGCTGTTACGATCCAATAACCGACGAACACAACGCAAAATCCTGTCCACATCGACGCAAATGTACCATTTGTAAAGGAAACCATCCTACTGGCTTGCATGGCTTTAGATTTAGGAAAAGAAGTGACTCCAAGGATAAGGAAGAAAACAAAGAAAGCACCGAAGAGAAGGAATCTGTTAAGAGCAATGTCACTGGATTGTCAAAATCATGCAATTCTTTAAACGTTGGTGAAGTTATCAGTCTTTGCATAGTGCCAGTAAAGGTATCACATAAATCTACTGGTAAGAGTGTGACTACCTTAGCCATGCTGGATAATTGCAGCCAAGCTTCGTTTGTAACGACAGATCTAGTCAAGAGATTGGACGTCAGTGGTGCTGAAACATCATTAGCCATTAAAACAATTAACGGAACAGAAACTGTTAAATCTGAGGCAATAGAAGATTTGATAATTGAAGGCATTAGCACACAATTTGAAAATACCCCGTTCATGTTACCCAAGGCATACACAAGAAGAGAACTGCCCGTAGATAAAGATGATATAGCAACTACCGATAAGTTATCTCAATGGAAATACTTGGAACCGGTTTATCCACACTTTAGAATCCAGAAGTTTGATGTTGACTTGTTGATTGGCGCAAATTGTGCAAAGGCACTTGAACCAGTGGATGTGCTGCCCAGTCAAGATGGTGGCCCATATGCATACCGAACCATACTTGGATGGTGCATTGTAGGACCAATCAAGTCAGAAGGTAAAAATAATTATTCTATCAAATCTTGTCATAAAATTGCTGTGAACGACATAGGAAACAACGGAATTGCTAAGCATCATTTTGAATCAAAAAGTAGTGTGAAAGAAACTCATATTAGTAACATGCTTGAAAAGTTGTACCTTTCAGATTTTACGGAGGCAAGATTGTCGCCTCGCAGCAACATAGAATTTAATCTAGAAGAAATGTCAATAGAAGATAAAACATTTCTAACCATAATGGAGTCAAAAGCAGGCAAGGTTGGAAGTCATTATGAACTGCCTTTGCCATTCCGAAACAAAGACTTGTTGATGCCTGACAACAGAAACGTTGTGCTGAGAAGACTGATGCATTTAAAGGAAAGATTTATACGAAATCCGAAATTCCTAGCTGAATACCAAAGGTTCATGAAGAACATCATAGATAAAGGTTATGCAAGAAAAGCCGTGCTACCTGCATCTCCTGGAAAGTCTTGGTATATCCCCCATCATGCAGTTTATAATGAAAAGAAGAATAAGATCAGAGTAGTCTTCGATTGTGGAGCAGAATACCATGGTAGATCATTAAACAAGGAATTGATCCCTGGACCAGACTTTACCAACCATCTTATAGGTGTGCTTAACAGATTTAGAGAAGGAATCATAGCAGTCATGGCTGACATCGAATCTATGTACTTCCAGGTGTTTGTAACGGAACACCAAAGATCGTTTCAGAGAATTCTTTGGTGGGACAAAAGCGATAAAGAAATGACCAAACCAGTTGAATACGAAATGAATGTCCACATCTTTGGAGCGACTTCGTCTGCGAGTTGTAGCAATTATGCCTTGAAGAAAACTGCCTTAGATAATCAAGGCAAATTTGGAACTGATGCAGCGGAAACGTTATTGAAGAATTTTTATGTCGATGACATGCTGAAGTCAAAAGATAATCTTGGTGAGACCATTTCGTTAATGAAAAACGTCACTTCTATGTGTAAGGCGGGAGGTTTTAGGTTAACAAAATTTGTCAGCAATAATAAAGAAGTGTTATTGTCTATACCTGAAGATGATCGGAAAACGGGGTTTACTGATTGTGAATTATTGTCTGGAGATACGGATCTGCCGTCCGATAGTACGTTAGGTATCACATGGGATATCGAAATGGATTGCTTCAAATTTAAGATCGAACTGAAAAAGACGCCCTACAGCAGAAGAGGTATGCTTTCTATGTTGAGCACGTTGTACGATCCTTTGGGATTTTTAGCTCCATTTCTAGTCAGAGGAAAAATAATCCTTCAAGAACTGTGCAGCATGAGCCTAAATTGGGATGACCCAGTTCCTGAAGACAATTGTAATGACTGGAACAGATGGAAAGACTGTATCCAGCCTCTTGAAGGATTTAGAATACCGCGATGCTTCAAGCCCAAAAAATTTGGTAAGATTGTTCATTCCTCGATCCACTACTTTTCTGATGCATCAGAGTTTGCATATGGCCAAGCTACGTACCTAAGAATAGTAAATGAAAGTGGCAGAGTACATGTTTGCTTGGTTATGGGTAAGGCAAGAGTCGCTCCTTTGAAATTCGTATCTATGCCTCGATTAGAATTAACAGCAGCTACTTTGTCTGTTAAGATAGCTTCTTTGTTGAGACAAGAATTGCGACTACTATGTATTAATGAATATTTTTGGACTGATAGTCAAGTCGTCTTAGGATATCTAAAGAATCAAACGAAAAGATTCAAAGTTTTTGTGGCTAATAGAATCGAGATTATCAGAAGCAACAGCAAAATCGACGACTGGAATTATGTACCGTCGAACGAAAATCCGGCCGACATAGCGTCAAGAGGATCAGATGCTTCCAAAGACAAACAAGTTAAAATGTGGTTTAGAGGACCAGAGTTCTTGTGGAATGATCAGTCTAGTTGGAAACTATCCAAACACGCTGCAGAAGTAGACGAAAACGACCCGGAGGTTAAGAAAGTGAAAGTAAACGCTTGCCTAGTCACAAATGATCTGATGAGTACGCTTGAAGAACGCATGTCTTGCTGGAAGAAAATAAAGCGTGTAATGGCGTGGATCCTTCTGTTTGCAGATAGAATCAAAACGATAAAACCCGGCGATGCATCCACGAAAGGTATCATCGACGTAGAACGATTGAAATGCGCTGAAAGAAAAATCATGCAACTGACTCAAGAAAAATATTTCGAAACGGAATTGCGAAATTTGTTGTCTGGGAAAATCAATGTTAAAAACAAATTGTCGAAACTTAATCCCTTTGTTGATTCACAAGGCCTGTTAAGAGTAGGAGGAAGAATCGAACGATCTGGGCTAGATAAAGAACATGTGCATCCTATCATCATGCCGAAAGATAGCCAGACATCCATGTTGATTATTCGATATTGCCATCAGAACGTCGCGCATGCGGGCAGAGGAATAACCATCAACAAAGTACGAAGTTATGGGATTTGGATCGTGAATATAAATGCTTTAACACGAAAGGTCATTCATAAGTGCACCATATGTAGGAGTTTAAGAGGACGTGCTGGAGAGCAAAAGATGGCCGATTTGCCAAAAGAAAGGTTCAACGAAGCACCACCATTCAGTTATTGCGGATTAGATTGTTTTGGTCCATTCTTGATCAAGGTAAGGAGAAGCGAGATGAAAAGGTATGGTGTATTGTTTACATGTTTGTCTAGCAGAGCTGTACACATTGAAATCGCAAGCAGTTTAGAAACTGATACGTTTATTTTGGCCCTTCGTCGCTTTGTTGGCAGAAGAGGAAACGTAAGGTATCTAAGATCTGATCATGGGAGTAACTTCGTTGGAAGTGATAATGAATTAAAACGAGCTTTTTTAGAAATGGATCATGAAAAAATCAAGTTTTTTCTAAACGAGTTAAACGCTGATTGGATATGGAACTTCAATCCACCAGCAGCCAGTCACATGGGAGGAGTCTGGGAGAGGCAGATAAGATCAGCCAGACAAATTCTAACCTCATTGCTAAAGACCCACGGTTCAAGTTTAGATGATGAATCATTAAACACCCTCCTCATTGAAACGGAAGCCATATTAAACTCAAGACCCCTAACAGTCGATACCCTCAGTGACACGAATAGCTTCATACCAATATCTCCATCAAATATCTTGACAATGAAGTCAGATGTCGTGTTGCCACCACCGGGAGAATTTCCGAAACCTGATGTTTATTCGAGGAAAAGATGGCGTAGAGTTCAACACATAGCAAATGAATTCTGGATTAGATGGAGAAAGGAATTTCTTTCAACCCTTCAGGAACGTCGACGTTGGAACACGATTAAACGTAATTTTGAGGTTGGAGACATCGTCATATTAAAAGACTCAACCATGTTTACTGTTCGAAATCGTTGGCCGTTAGCAAGAATTGTGAGCGTCGTGTCAGATAAGCATGGAATAGTGAGAATTGTGAACATTCGAATGAGCGGATCTCGAGTCGTAATGCAACGGCCGATATCAAAGGTAGTTTTGCTTCTGGAAAACGAATAGTCCGATTCCCGACGAGGAGCCATTAGGTCATGTTGTATGCACGAACATGAGAGGAGCCATGTGTTCCTGCCGTATTGAAATTTATATTTGTTATGTAATTTGTGTTGTCCTTGTGTTGTCCCGTTTGTGCTCTGCTGTAGAGTTCGCTCTGCGGTGGAGTACGAGATGCATTATATTCGTTAGTTTTGTGTTGTGATGTCCCGTGTTAATTATGTAAAAGAATGATTGTAATTTTGGTACTATTTTTAGTTAAATTTTCCCCTTGAGTCTGTTTTGTTTTGCACATCTTGCACATCCTTTTTCTGTGCTAGCAGTCTTCAGCATGTAGCGACAAGGTCGGACATAAACTTCAGGAATACATTCGCTGTTGAGTGAATTAGTAATTTATATTCGCATATCACAGGAGTTGTCCTGTATCTCAGTTACATTATCAGTTGTTTTCTCTCACTTGTAGTTGGCTTGGCTTACGCCACTATATTTCTAGTAAGTGTTTATTTCTTATTATATTTTATGTCATCTTACATGTGTAATTTGTTGCTTAAATTTCGTCTTGTAATTTTATTGTTTAGCGAGTAAGATTATTAACTACTCCGTTGGAATCGTGTCTATAATTTCCAAGCACCTACAAGTGGCCCACCACCATCTTGTGCTTCTTCACCAATTAATGTAATTGTAAACGGTTTAACACCTTCACGATATAAACGTTGTAATTTCTCTAATGTGTCAAGCCAAATTTTTCTCCGCCTCACTGAAAGCTCCACAGTTCCAACTATTTTTAGAGATGCCTCCAAGTTTTCAAGTTTGTCTGTTAAAGATGGTTCATTGTCAATATAATTTTCAATTGAATGGATGTTGTTATCAAATGTAGGAAATGCACTGTGTGTACTGTTATACTCAGTTGAAGGGATAGAACTGCAACTGTGTCCATCATTAAGTAAACCGAATGGATCATCTACATCGTCAATTGTTGTCAAAAAATTGTAGGCATTATCGACTCTTGTGGACGTATTTTCTTCATTGATGTAATCAATTTTGTCACTTTTTTTGCTATTATGATAAAATTGTGATGACAAACACAGGTAAAATAAAATTTGGGAATATGGTTTACAAAGGTCTTCCTTGTAGTCATTTAATTTAAAAGAAACACTTTTACCAGGCATACAGGCATACAGGCCGAACAACTCTCATCTCTCCGTACTCATCCCGCATGGCTATGCCCACATTAATAATCACCGATTTTTTTAATTCTTTTGAACTGTTCTTCTGCTTATTATTTGTTCCCATCATAGAAGCAGATGATGGTTTTGCTAATGTTGTTGTTGATGATATACTGTCTCTTTTTTGTACCAGGCTTGAAGAAGGTCTGTCTGTATTTTTCTCGACTCTCGGTAAAACTATTCAAAGGCATCGTATTCGATGGAGTACAAGATGTATCGTTTTCTGATGTTCTAGCGCCACATTTCCCACAAAAAGTATGCTCTGTTTTGACTTCACATCCACACGCTACACAGTACGCCATTTTTATCTGCAATCAATGTTTTGGTACAAAATAACACGTCAACCGAAATTAATTAATACTTCTTTTTTAATTTTCTTCTCAAACCTTTTTCTTTTTCTCCGATATTTATGCTTTCTTTTGAATTTTCTTTTCTCGATTTGAATTATCTTTTCTCGATTTGAATTTTCTTTTCTTGATTTCGATTTCTTTTTTTCAGTGTCCCTTCTCGGCTTCCGTACATATTTTATATTCCGTGAAAATATTTGGAACATCCCTTTTTTCTGGAAAAATCCTTTTCAGAAGTGTTACATCCTTCACACCTTTGAAAAAATATGTGCAAAATGAGTTGAGCATATTTTTTGTAAACATTATGCATGATATGGAACTCCCGTATAAATATATGCATAATAATATTTTTTAGATAGTTTACTTTCACTATCGAATTAAAAAAAATCAATGCACAAAAGGTTCCCGGATTTTTTTGTATAAATTACTGATTAGCGAATTATGACGACAGAAAGAAAAAAATATGCATTTTTTTGAATGATTATATATAATTACAAATAATTTCATAACGACGTTATTAGAAAAAAAAACCGGGAACCTTTTTGAATTTAATTTATGCTGAATATAATGGTGCGAAAACGAGAAGTCTGCGACCACGCGTTCGGAAAAAGAAGCCATTTGAAAACGTACGGTGATAAAAAATTGGTGTGTGTTTATTTCATTATATTTTCTTTTTGGAAAATTAACATCTCACGAAAATAGCACCATCAAAAAAGTCTTTCATCAAGCATTCAAAAACAAAAAAACATAAAAAAAAATATAAAAGTATTGATTAATGATAAGGGTTTTTCTGAGACTACTCATAAAGTGAGTTTTTTCCTTTACAGTAACTTAAATCAGTTAGTTGATTGCAAACCCCGCCAAATGTGGACACAAAATGTAAAAAACAAACAATAAATTGTGCCTATAGTAGAAATTTTTATCTAAGGTGTAAAAAAGGGATTGCAAGGATAAATTGTAATGCAACAAAACGTTTTTTGATGTATTGCATACGGTCCTTCCTCACTAAACTTTAGACAAAATGTCAACAACAAAAAACACGATATTTACACCCGGAATTAATAAAAATCAGTCCTTTTAGCAACTTGCATGCTGTTTTATCATCAATAAAGTTAAACAAAATTTCAAATCTCAGATTATTCTGTCACAAATGTTTTCATAAAATATATATAAAAGTCATAATGACTGATGTTAAACAAACAACATCAATCAATCTATAAGTTAATTTTATGTATATTATTGGTACCAAATTTGCAACACAAAATACAAATTCTAAATAATACTAAAATCTTTTATTTTGGTCCTGCGCATACCGACAATCTCCCACAAAAATTTAATCAAAATGTAAAAGATGAGAGGTAACGGCAAAATCAAAGTTTGCAAAATTTAATTATTTTGGTACATATATCTACTGCATATGCCCTCTAAAACAATATTTTGATCCAAAACGCCAAAGAAAAACAGTTTGCAACAAAAATCAGTTATTTCGATGATACTGCATACACTCTTTCCCCACAAAAACTTCACAAACTGTAAAAAAAGAATGGTTGTAGGAAGTGCTTCTGATACAACAAAAATCAGTTTTTTTGACATTTTGCATTACCCATTCAATCTTACACAAAATTTCAAAAAACCATGATTTGCAACACATCAAATTTAAATCGAGAAGGATCAGTCATTTCGGTATATTGCACAGAGTCCTCCCCGATAAGAATTTATACAAAATTATAGACAACACAGCTTGCAAGGCTTAAATCGAATTCTTCTTCTGTGTATGTATGATCCTTCCTCGCAAAATTAACATAAAATATCAAAAAGTTTCAGATATAACATCTAACACAACAAAAATCAGATCTATCAGTATATGTCATGCCATTGTCTTCCACAAAATGTTTCCCCCTAAAGTTTCGCAGGCACAGCCTGTAAATTAAAAACAACTAAGATCAGGTAGTTTGGTCTATTTCATACCATTCTGTCCCAAATAAATTATATATATATAATGTAAAAATTGAGTGGTAAAACAGAAATTTGCAAAATTCCATTTTTTATATGCATATATTGTATATTATATGCCTTCTACAACAATAAGTTAATTCAAAATGTCAAAAATAAGAAAAAATAGCTCACAAAGAGTAAAAATTGGAATCAACAAAGTAGCTCTTTTGGTGTATTAAATATGGCCATAAGCACAAAAGTTTACACTAAATGTAAAAAAATGGTTGTGTTTAGTAATTCTAAATTAAGAAAAGTCAGTTCTTTTAGCATGCTGATTTATGTATTTGCCCACAAACTCTTACATGAAAATGTCAAAGGCACAATTTCAAACAATTGTGGTTTTGACAAATTTACATTTAAAAAATAGGTAATTTCTGAACTTTATTTTCAGAATTTTTTGCAGGAAAAGAACTTCGCAAACCAAAAAAAAATTAGGAAAATGTTAAAAATTTTCAGGGCTAATAACGTTTTTGTGGGAATTTTTCATTTTTAAGTGACCAGTGATTTCCGTGTCGTGGACTCACAGTTTTACTCAGCAAAGGGAACTAATATATAAGACTAGCATAAATATAAGCAGGTACAACAACAACAACAGAAAAAATGCAAAATGTCCAACAAAATAAAAGGCGTCTAACAACCGTTACCTAAAAAGCGAAATCTGCTAAAATTAGGCTGTTCAGGCCATTTAAACAGCGTAGTTGCTCGCTTAGTTAATCTGTCAGCATGAAAGAGCTATTCTTTAGCTTTCCAACGAGGGGTCATTTAACTCTCTAACATTTTTCGTTACAAAGTTATGAAGGTATAAAGATACCTAATTGGAGTCAAAAATTAAACAAATTCTTGCGCATCCTTCCATATAAACACTGGCAATGCTTTCGGACCTAAAAGGCGTATTATAGTACTTAAGAAATAGTCAAAATGATGGTATAATGCAGGTTAACAAAACTTGCTAAAAAAGAATCAAGCAGGGCTAATATTTGGTAGGAATAAAGACGAAGATAAATAGTACATGACGAAGTCGTATATTTTTACAAAATTTTATTGCGCATGCGCCAAATTACAATACCAAATATGGTCAAAAGTGATAGGAATATAGGAAAAAAACGTCAATACATAATAGGTAAATGAATAAACATAGTGGTTATACTACCTAGTATTTTGCAAACAATATTATGTGGTATCACGTGATCTTTTGAATGTACATTTTACAGACCAGATTTATTGTAATTTACAGACCAGATCTAGAATACTGCAAAAAACTGAAATAACTAAAATAAAGGTAAGGATGTGAATAAGCAGGATGTTATATGGCAACTGTTTTGCGAAATAAATTATTCTTAACATGTGATATTCTAAAAAGTACATTTTGCAGACCAGATACTACAGACCAGAATTTAAAAAAGACCTGATAAGCAAACAAAGACTTCAAATAATATGTGGGAATATGACTGAGAGGATATTTAAGCAAAATTAATTATGAAGTATCACATTATGTTTTAAAAAGTACATATTACTGACCAAACTCCTTGTAATTTACAGACCAGAACTGAACAAAATTTTAAATAAAAAATAAAAACGTGAAAGAAAAATTACGATAAATAAATAAATAAATAAATAATGTTCTGCAAACTTCATAATTCTACACATAGATAAATATACTAAAATTTGTACTTAACAGGCACTCTTTTTCATGTGGCACTGTAAAATACAAAAGGTCCAGTGTACAGACCAAGCTTGCGTGATCAGTATTCGTTTTATTACCTGAGTGCATTTATATCCAGAATATAATTTTTTTTGTACACAAAGAATTTGTAGATGTTTCTTTAAAGTTGTTATTTCCAAGTCAGCAAGATAGGAAAACAAAACATGTTCGATTTCGAAACTTTTAGAATTCAATATCGTTCGATTTTAAACTTTTTTAAGTTCACAAAAACAAATTTGAATCATTGTTTATAAGAACTGAAACGAAAAGATGGTTTTAGGTAAGCGATTTTTTTGTGTGGTATAGAAATCGCATTTTTCATACAACTGTTGTTTTGTATCAGTCAGGTAATAAAAAAGGAAAGCATCATCTTTGTATATACATAGCATATATATATATAGATCATCGTTATTCATAGCAACATCTTCTTGTGAAAAGTTCAAATTACATTCCAAGTCGTCCATCACTTTGTACGAAGTTTTCTCTAGGCAAAAATATATTTCACATATAACAACATACATAACATATAACAAAAAATATCGTATCAGAGAATATTGCGAACATGAACTAGAAAATTCTACTCAAAAAACACCATGACGACCTACTAAAACTACAAAACCAAAAAATCTACCTTTTCAAGATCTGTCAGTAAAGGAACACCAACCATAGCTATTTACTTTAAATTTTCATTTATATACAGAAATCTTTGTGAATCACACTATTTTTAAAACTTAATACAATTCACAAGCATTTATTTCTACAAATTGATTGATATATATTTCTCAGAAATTTCTTTTCGCAACTAAACTTTTTTTTTGTAAGGAAAGATTGAAATTTTAAAACAAAAAAAGGTTACGATACATTTCCATTAGCCATTCATTACAACTACAAACTGCTCAAAATGTAAGAAAGGATAAAAAGTTGTATTAGAGCAAGTCACCACAACCTAGCTAGCTTGCTAGACAGCATTTAACAAATATTTACAATGCTCAATTTTGAGTGTAAAATTATATTTGAGCACTGTTGGGTAAAATCAACAAGATAAACGCCTGTACTTGGCACATAACTAACTACTAACTAACCAATTAACTAACTATAGCTAACTAACTTGCAAACGTTATTTAGTATGTTCTAGAAATAGAGACAAAAAGGGGCGCCCGCAATACAATAACAGAGGACGCTTTTACTGAAATTAGGAACCAGCAGTAACCAGCAGTATTTCGAAGTAACCACCAGAGAATATTTTGAATAATGAACTAATATGTGAATTGTAAACCAAATACAACGAAAAACACTATACGGATGAGAGTCCAAAAGGAGACATTTTTTTTCTTCTGGTAGACAAAGTTAAAGTTCGAATGAATTAAATGAATTGAATGAATGAATTAACATTCAGCACAGTTTGAAGTCACGAGCGTGAGAGATACCTCTACTGCCATTCTATCCACTGTTGAGGAATCCATATCAAAGTTTATTTTTCGCAGCGATTACACACTTCCTTTAACGCTTCCTAAAAAATTATTCCGCTTTATCAGATTATTTATACCTCCATGATTTGACCTAAGGATTTTCATTTTGCAATTCGTGTAGCCCAAATATAACGAAAAACGCTGTACGGAGGAGGGACCAAAACGAGACATTTTTTTCTTTTGGTAGACAAAATAAAGTTTGAATGAATTGAATGAATTAATAAATGTTGTGGAGAAACATCCTGGCATTGGATAGAAATATACGTTTGTTTTTCTCACATGGTTTGTTAGCATAATATAAAATATTGAGACTAAAGAAAATCTGTTGGTGTCCAGTGTTTAGATTGCCGCCATATTTGTTTTTGTTTGCTAGACTTTCGGTGCCGTTTAACTAGAACGGCATTAGGATTATACCATTAACTTTCTTTTGCTTCGCATTCTTTTTTAAAGGGTTACAGAAGCTGTAAAAGAAACAATGGAAGCTGAAAAGGTTCAGTTCACATTTACCATCCTTTCGACAGAACCAGAGTCAATGGAGTTGGATAAGAAGCCATCAGCTGAAAGAAGAAATAACTTGTTTTGTACATTGAACGTGGAAAAGGTGCCAATTTCGGCAGCTAAAAGTGACGATAACGGTTCGTTTGTGTATAAAGGGAATCCTAAGAAATACTATTTCAAAAACGACGATGACAATGTACAGATAACACATAAGTGTGACCAGGGCTGGTACATTTCAGAACGTCGAAGTTGTGCATCTCGGACACCAATATATGACCAAACGATAGTACCTGCTGCAAAAGTTTCCCTCTTATCTAGATGTTATCGAAAGAGCAAGGTGAATAATTTCACAAACCTAATAGCAACCATCAAGAATATGGACAGTGCAGAAATGTGGCCTTACTATTACTACTTAAATAGATGGGATGATGGCACTGAAGGTGAATTTATTGTACCTAGACTTGGCAATGCCAAAAAGGCAACTGCTCTAGCATATTATCGAAAAGATCCAAGCGTTTTTGACAAAATTGATAATGGATTAGAAAAGGGAATGTCGAATGATGAAATATATCTTCAGGTAAACAGATTCTGTCGAATCGGTTAGCAAAACATTGCATAGTTCTAAAATTGTGAGCAACAGAAAATATAATTCAATTATGAACACAGCCAACAAATCGGATGAAATGCATGAAGTTGAAAAGCTAGTGAAGCTAGTCAAAAATGAAGGCATTGTTTACAACATATGTTTTGAGAAAGATCGTTATTCAGCAATGAATATTATGCCACACATGCTTACTGACTTAAACGTTTTTGTGTGGACGATGACGGTGTTTTTACTGTAGACTCAACATTCCAGGTTGCTGATGGATTATGGCTTACCGACTCCACTTATCCATACAAAGCGTTAATCGATGGTAATGGGAAACATCCAGAATTTCCTGGACCCAGTCAATGGCACTGAAAAAAAAATACAAAGTCTTATCGAAGGTATATGAGAGAAATTTGTCTCGCTAAGCCTGAGCTGAGGAACATTCGAAATGTGGGACATGATTTAGATGCTGCCATTGCATGTGGATTAAATGATGTATTAAACGCTTCCAATCACCTCTGGTGTACCCAACACCTTCAAGAAGCTGATACGCGTAAACTTAGAAAGTTAAATGCGAACAACCGTAATGTGGACAGAATCATGGCAGACATTTATGGGACACAAAACAAAAATGTCCTCGAATTCGGATTAGCAGATGCTGAAGACAAAAACGATTTGCTGGTAAAATTGGAAAGTTTGGAAAGTACGTGGAAAAGCCTAGTGCCTTCTTTTTATACATGGTTTAAAAGGTACAGATTTGGAGTATTTGTGGAATGTCTTGTGTTGTCAGCAAGAGAAAGTAAAGGAATAAAAGGGAGGTATTACTCCAATGGACTAGAATTGAAACATCGCCTATTAAAAAAGAAACTCATTGACAACTATATTGGAACTGAAATTGGAGAAGTTTCCTTCTACCTTGAAAAATGAATTACTGAAAACGTCATCCATGAAATTAACAGAGCTTTTTATGGACAAGGAAAATACAGATTAGGTCCGGGATATCAGCAATTTTTTCGAGAACCTACGCTATTTTTGAAGTGGTCGAAAGAACGCCAATCTCCAAATCTAGATTCTTTTCTAAATTTTACTGCAAAAGCATATTTATCTTACGTAAAGCCAAGTAAAGCAGGTCAAAAAGGAAATACAAAAGCAGGTCAAAAAAGAAGATGTAATCTTCCTAAACCACAATTCTTTTCTGAGCGATCTTCATTTGCAATCGACATGGAAGTAACATCACCTAACCACAACATATCACCGGTTAAAATTTTATCAACAAATTGGAAAGTTAAATCGCCTGAAATCACAACGAACGATATCTTCAATCCAGATAGAAGACCCACGAAACAATATACACTTGTTCATAAAAATGACAAAAAATCATTTCCAAAAACTGTGCAGCGCTGTCAAGAATGTTGTATCAGTTTCATGCCCCAATATTTTGTAACCGTAAAAACAAATTCTGATCGCGAATATACGGACAAAAACGGTCAAAAAAAGAAATCGTTTGGAAACGTGTATCTTTATTATATCACTACGTGTCTAAAAGAATTTGATCAAAACTTCAATTTCAATTTAATAAATGTACCGAAAGGAACACAGAACCATCTCAAACCTTGGAGATACACAAGCTTAAAACAAAAGGCTGCAACATCGAGTAACTTATACAAACCCACATGTATATTTCGTTCTATTCAATAAGAGTTTTTTATACTTTTGTGACTTTGTTTCTTTTATATTATGGTATCTTTCCAAATTAAGTTGAAATAACAGCTTATAACTACAACTTCTGTGCAATCAAGTCAATTTTAAGTCAGGCTATACTATATATAGTTTTTAACATTCTTCTATTTTGTTAATATCTGTTCAAATCTACTCATTTTGAAACATGTAGTGTGTGAACATATTTTATCTTAGTTCAAGTTAAAATCTTATGCTTTCAATATGAACGTTTTTTACTTGAAACATGTTACAGTTTATTTTAAAGAATAAACTTCAATCCTGAAAACACTATTTCCGTTCTGTTCTTTTTGTTTCCATAATTGGCGTTAGGCGGAATAAATAACTAAATAAATAACTTAAGTTAATTAACTATCGCGAATTCCGCGACTTTTATTCATATTTTCGAAAATTAATCTTCGCGGAATGCATTTTATTGGACCTTGTGAAAACAACTTAAAAGTAGTTAATTAGCAAGAACAACATAAAGTATCAGAAAAAAGCCCTTGGAACTAGGTGCCCTTTTATTTATCATACTTGGTAGTTTAAAGTCATGAAGTGTTGTGCGTAAAAATCACAACACCTTTGCCCCGCTGTTGCTGCTTTATCTGGAGTAAATTAATAATAACTGCTCGTTCTCTTGTGGTTACTTAAAAATACTGGTGGTTCTCTGGTGGTTACTTCGAAATACTGCTGGTTACTGCTGGTTCCTACTTTTAGTATCTACGAACAGAGGATGGAGAAAAAAACTTTGTTTTCTTTGCTAAAACATTGCGTTGTTGTAAAAACTCTTATACAAACTTACAAAAGTGTCATTGAAGAGTGTTTTCCTGAGTGAAAACCAAAAAATAGTTCAAATCTAGTACTTTTTCTCAAAATATGAAGTTTTTATTTACCTGATTTTTTTACTTCAAGCAATTCATTTGTATGGGTAACTGTGATCACCCAGGGCGCTGGGTATGGGTTAAACCATCCAGTAACCCCGACAGTGCAGAAATAAAAAAACCAGTAATGCAGGCTGCTGCTGTTGTACCGCGGGACATACCACATGTCACAAGGCCTGGGATAGAAGTATTACGACCTATGCGCGCTAATAAGCAGTAAAGGTGTTGTGAGACACCACCTTTACACAAAGCTGCAAATAAAAATGGAGTTATTGCTATTAATCGCGATAATTCTTCCGTATATATTGATACTTACATTCATCTGTAGATGCCGCCTTATAATAAATAGTATGTCTGAATTAGTTGATATTTTTGATGCTGTAGATACACCAGCAGAAACGCTTGATCAAAAACCTATAGACAAACATCAACCCCTTAAAGATGCTCGCAAAACCAAGCCACACCTCTTAGGAAAAAAATGTATCGAGGTATTTTTAGACAAAGCATCACCCGAGGCTATTGAGAAAATACATGCTGAGTTTGTTGAACGCGACCTCCACGAGAAAGGAGAGAAGACTGCAAAGGCATTGTCAACTCACGCCCTTAGGCTATATAGCAAAGCTATCGGTAAGCTTATACAACTGGATAGTCCCGAAGGCCTTTGTCATGATTTAGAAAACGATCAGGGAATCCATGGCCGACTTGGGTATTCTCGTCTATGCAGCCTTTGGTAAGTTCCTCGCCCCCTTACTCGTTGCGGCCCACACGATAAACCATACAAAACTGTCTAAACAGGGATCACCGATTTGGAGGAACCAATGAATGATACAAGCTCTCCATCATAAAAATGGAAGTGATTTTGTATATTATAAGAAATGAACACTGAACAATCGCAAGAACAGAGGGTAATAACAAAACCAGTGAAACATCCTGGTAGAGTAGCCCAAGGGCACAAGCTAGCCGCGCTTATGAAGAAAAGGAAAGAAGATCTGAAACAACAAGAGGGTGCTGTACAACCCCCAGTCAAAACCTCTTCTGGGGACACTTCTATACAGTCAAACAGTGGATATATCTATGGCGCTGGAGGCCTTATTGCAATAATCGCCTGTATTGGAGGTGTATATTATATTTTATGGAAAAAATCCACGGGTACCTAGCAGGCTGCACCAGCGGTTCAGCAAAAACCTTCAAAGGCAGATATTGATATTTTAAAGATGCGCTGAGCCCTATAATAAAGAATGAGTTCGAATATTAACCCTCAGCAAAAGGAAATCATTGATATGATATATGAGACCGTGGTCGACCTCGGTTTTACTTTCGCTTACGCGATACTCGGTAAACGATTTATAGGAACCTCGAGCCCCAGCACAAAACTCGACACGAATGATGTGATGAAGATGATCGCATATTTTACCGCAGGGCAAGGAAGCCGCAGGATAGCCGTTTCAAAAGGGTTCTATCGTCCCAAAACCCAAGTAAGCACTGGAAATGTTTGCACAAGTTGAATAAATGACCTTGGATATCGTAAAAAAACCCCATACGGCTATTTTCACAGGCCTTACTTCTTGTGGAAAAACGCAAAGAGTTCTCGATCTTTTGGAGCATGAATATCGACACTATTTCCAAAACATCATAATTTTGTGTCCTACTCTCAGGTGGAACACCACTTACTTGGAAAGACCATCGCTTTGGAAGGATGATTATGTGTTTTTGATAGAACCGCACGATCAATTGTTTGAATGGATAGCCAAGTTATCAAACCTCCTGGCAGGAGAGGAGATGTTGTTTATCGTTGATGACATGATGAACTCGCGATCAGCAGTAGACACAGGAAGCATAGCTTATGGTTGTTAACTCAAAGTTATACGGCTTTACCAAAAAATCTCCGCCGCCAGAAAAAAATGCTATTTACATGGTATCCCTCGGAGCGTTCTGATATTAAAATGATTGATGAAGAAACGAACCTTATCGAGGATTGGGAGCCTATCAAAACCCAGTTTAAAAAAATCCAAACATGCCTGTTTGTATATTAGATTGGAACACCCTAGGGCCTGGAGTGTTCTAGAATAAATGTCATATATCAGAACATTAGAGATTGCGGGACTCCGTCAGAGATATGTACCACATGCTTATAATCCGGGAAGGATAATGTTATTATGATTTTTCGTAAACATACAACACCTGAAAATGATAAATACCATAATCTTCCATATTACTGCGCCCGCGTACAAAGACGTGGTATTTTAAAGAAAAGGAGGTGGATCAGGCTTCAATTTCCAGAGCCTGAAGAGATCGTTGTTATTGATAACGCCAATACCATGCATGCGTTTAATAGGTTCGAGAAAGAGGGTCATATGGAGCGATACATATGCCACTTCAGGCTTATTGATAGATAGATAGATAGATAGATGTGCATATTTTACATGGCTAGCCTCACAAATATCGAGGGATATACCCTGTCTATTATTTCCAGGAGGGGCCATGGCTTAGATGGAGAGTCCTAGAGTATTTAATGCTCATTTTGAGCTACGCAGACCCAATTAGTAGGGCCCACGCTCTACTAGACAACTCCCGGCAACATCCAACGGCCCACACGGTGTGCCATCTCCCCAATTTCCCTCACATGGCTTGGGTTAACCCGGGGCTATGGTAACATTCACTCGCCCATGTTGAATCGCCGTCAAGAGGAATCGAACCCCGGTCTCCCGCACAGAGTACGAAAGCTATAACCACTAATCTACGGCGCCACAAAGTAATTGCTCCCTACCGGGCTCGATCCCAGGTACCTTCGGATGAAAGCGCAGACCAATGACCACAGGACCGCCTTGACCTGATCTTACTCGCGACGACTTATACGACCTGGGTGATCCAGCATTAGAAGATTAGGCATAAGTTTTTGTGTGTTCATAACACACAAAATCGAGAATTTTTCACCAATCTTTCACATGCTCTGGGGGTGCCGAGGTACCCTCGGGTACACTAGCATGAGCTCTTCTGCCACAAAGCTTCGATCAGGCGCTCCTGCGGAGCCGCTAGGCGATCCATCTGCCAAATAATATAGGAGGCGTGTACCTATACGGTCCAGCCTGTATGTACGCTTCGACCAATAGGCATCCGTTGCACGTCTTTTTTGATCACCATGTTCCTCGCCGGGTTGCAGCAAGTATAGATATAAACCGTCATAAAGGCTTTTCCTGCCCGTCAGGACGGAGCCGCAGGCGATCGCTTTTTGCAAGTGGTACGTCATCGAGCTTAATGGCTTTTGAAGGTTTCATACCAATCACAGCGGTTTTGGTGTTGTTCAAACTCTTTGCGATAGTGTACAGATTCTTGACCCATATACTGCTAGTTTCGTCAGTGAGCAGCTCTTGTGCGTCCTGAGATTTGAACAATCTCTCCGCAAGCACCTTGTTGTAGGACTCCACAAACGCCGTGAATGTATGATGGTATTTGGTAGTTGCCCGCTTGATCTTGACACCCTCGCCTTCCAACAGCTTCGTAACATCTGATTTAAACTCACTACCGTTGTCACATTGGAATATACTTGGATATTTGAGGGGTCCGGCTTTATATGTATCCTTGAGCATGTCAGCGACATCGCTAGCCTTTTTCGTTCTCAAGGGTCTAGGTACTTTATAGAGCGAAGCCACATCGATGCCCGTAAGTATATATTTGTATGTATTACCATACAGCTTATCATGGGGCATGTACAAGAGATCAAACTGGTGCATCTCATTGGGTCTAGTTATGATGAAATGAGGGTAATTGATACGCTTCGGGCTTTTGATATGTCTAAGTCACAAGAGCTGACGAGATAGCCAATGTATAATTTTCTTCTTTGAGAGGCCACTCTGCTCGGAGAGTAGTTTAATGGCCTTTCTCCCGATCCATAGATTTTCGGGTTGGTAATAGATGCTGCTTAATTTTTCAGCTTCTTCGGTTGTAACAATATGCTTTGATTTTGACATGTTTATTAGATGTCAAAATATGCCTTACATATACTTGTACACCGCAAAAACCATAAGTGCTAAGGACCCTACGATGAACGTCAGCTCGCCGTCTTGTTGCTGTTTGCTGGGTATATAGTAGTCGGAGAGTTTGGGAGCTTTTTCGATCGTCGCGATATAGTACTGTCGCATACCTTCATCGAGTCCTTTAAGACTCTCGCCAGCTTGACGCTTAAGCTCCCGTTGCTGATTGTACCATTCGATCTTCGCTTGATGATCCCGCACCCACTGCGCCTGAGCGGCTTGGAGTTGTTCAATAGCTTCATCGTGTCTTTTGCGCTCTTCTTCGCCGTGCCCACTTAGTTTGCTGAAGAGATAGTTACTCCCCGAGAATGCTAGAGCGTTAATTATTGCTCCACCTGCAAGTACTGCTATGCTTGCCATGTTTAGTTTGTAGGTCTACAAAACAAATTTTGTAGGTCTTAATATTCCACACTGTGAAATCTACCGTCTAGAATATTTAATTGCGCGTCTTGGATAAGGAAGACGTAGCAGCGTATATCTCCATTTCCATCCGCCTTATTGGTCATATGCAAAGTGATCCCATCGCTAAGCCTCTGCAAAGGCCGCCCACGAAAGTCGACAAAGAGCCCATACCTCTCGGTAAAGAACTGTCCAACAGTCACGATAGAATCATGGGATCCGAAGAGCCCCGCTACTTGCTCCAGGTGGTCTTTTGGCATCATCGCGTGGCTATACAATTCATTAGGTGAACCTTTAATAGTAATAGAGATTTTCTCGATCTTCGGGTTTTAGAATTTTTCATTGTTACCAGCATATGCCTTGACAACGGTAGGATCCTGAAATAAAAGTAACACGCCCCCTAGGCTCTTGGCCGGAGTATCAATTTGCAAGTTATAACTCGTATCGGACTTTTTTATGGTAACGACCTTACTTCTGAGTATACGCTCATATGGTAGAGCAAGCCTGGAATACCTTGACATCATTGCACTTGCAAGCTCCGCATTTACAACCTTGTCAAATTCTAGCGAGATAGTGCTAATCTTAAAGGCAGCATCGGCTGCCTTGGCCGCAGTGCTTCCAGATGCCGGTACCCCAGCATCTATGATGACCTGATCGTATCTCGCAAAATGCAAGACAAAAGTCAATCGATCATGGATTCCAGCCTGGTCTCGTCAACTCGAACATCTTGCTGATAGGAATACAAAATGTGCTGCCGTAGGCCTCAGCGATCGCCTTTTCTTCGTTATTACCAACATGGTCGCTTGACCTGTAAACTCTAAATGGTCCCATCGTTTGGATTGATGCCTTCTAGAATTAGGTTATTGTCCCTATCAAATTTTGGCAGCCACAAATCCCTATACGTCGCGAGCACGTTGTAATCTTGTATGTTTTGTATTTCATTACCATTCAGCGTAACCCTTAAGCCCCGTACCAGGGCCTTGCCTATATTGCTGACAATTGTACGCCTGGTATTGGTACCCGTAAGCTCGAAGTCAAAGAGGAGTTTGATTGAGCCGGGGAAAATCACGTCGCTCACACCAAAGTTGGGTATGTCCACGTAGAGATCTTCATTTTGATTGATTGTGGATGGCACGTGAGATACCTTTACTCTCTGCCTTTTGCCTTTCATCCCATACATGATTTTCAATTCCTTATGTAGATCTAAGATAGTTCCGTACATTTATTAGTAGCGTTATGGGAGTGAAATAAATGACAGATAATCCGGGATACGATAACGAAGGTTTTACGCCGGAGGAAGATATAGAAGACGAACCCGAAGAATTTAGTAGCGAGAGTGAGATCCTTCGACCAGAGCCTGATGTCGGCATAGCGCCAGGACAACAGCAGGGAGGTGCGCGTAGGCGATTAGATGTAGGGTTGGGGGAACAGGATTTAGAGGAAACCGTCGACGATCTTTCTGCTAAACTTAGCGAGCATTTAGGATTAAGGCTGTCAACCGATAAAAATTATCATTATTTTAGGGTCGATGAAGGTAAAAAGCTTGTTTTTAGGGCGGTTACGCTGGGGAGTAAAGACTATAAAGAGATATTGCTTACGACTGCGACCGGTGAGTTAAGAGCAATTACATCTATAGAGACAGCCTTAGGACCTACGCATCTGAAGGCCTTAGGTTTTACCGACTATGTTACACCAAACAAAGGCAAAGCAATGGCTCAAAAACTCCCGAATGATATTGATACAGTCGATAACAACCCTGGTGACATCGAGATGCTGCCGCTACTAGAGAATGTTCTAGATAAAACGAAGAGCCTTATGGAGGATACTTCCTTTACCGAAGCCTTAGACGAACGTGAAAGAAGGGGGTTTAAGCGCGATCTTCAGACTCTCAGCGGTAAATTAAAGAGGTTAAAGACAAAGAAAGCTACACCAGGTGAATCCGAGGAGCAACAAAAAATTTGAGATAAGGATATACACAATCAGCTTAAAGCGATTAAAGAGACCCTCATGAAAATAGCTGGAGATGACACATCCCTAAGGGAGAAACTGACCATTTTGTTTAAAGAGCAGGGGCTCACTATCGCGAGTGAAGTTTGGAATAAACTTCCTTTTCATACGAAGAGTTGCGAAGATCTAGTTAAATTTAAGCAAATGATTAAAAAATGGAATGGCTCTCACTGTTCATGCACAGAGTGTCGGCAATTGATTCCATAACTTGCGTAATTAATACGAAAATGGGAGAGGGGGAATGTTTATCTTTTATTTATTCTTTATTCATTATTTATTTATTATAGTTTTCATCTAAATTGTAAATATATAAAAATATTTGGTCGGTTTTGATTAGTTTTTTGCAAAATATTATTTTTTTAAAGAACTATTGTATATAATAACCGACGGTAAATAAATTAAATCAATCAATCAATCGAGCATCGTCTCAGCTGTTGGTCTACTGGTCTCTACCATCGTGCTCGCCGTCACTGGAGGAAGTGCAGGCGCCGTAGGAAGTACAGGAGGAGGTGGTGGTAGCAAAGGGTTTATGAGAAAGCAGCTGGAGAGACTCGGGAAATTCCTGAAGTATCTAGCAGGCAAGGCTGGGGCCGCATTACCAGGGATCATTGGCAGCGTGGTGTCGTTCTTTTTCAGAGTTGCAGCGAGAGTTGTCGAATTCGCAGTAAAGCACTTGTATATGGCCTTGGCTGCTGCCGTGTGTATTGTTGTTGCGTATGTAAGTAACAGGAGGAGTAAGAATCGATGAAGAGTCTAGTATGTTGTTCAACACATTAGACCTATCTCTTCATCCAGATGAAAGCGAGTATTATTCCAACTCCCACCATAACCAGCGCAACTTTGGTATCCTCGTGAACAGCAGCTTTCTCGGAGGATGGTGGAGGGAGGGGTATATCATGTACCTGCTTCCTTGCTATGGGATTGGCAACAGCATGCGGAGCGTTAATATTGGGATTGATACCAATCTTGAAATGGCCCTGACTGATCAGGATCTTGTTGTTAAATCCAGCCACATTTCCGATCCTCAGTGACATATCGCTTGGGATCATGTAGACACCATGGGCAACACTATAATCGACCTTGCTTCGTGCATATCTAAGTACGTTCTCGAATTCACTAATGTCTCTACCTGTATTTGTAGGTCTAATCACCAGCTGTTCAAAGTTCGTGAGGTATAGCCGTTGGGCATCGATAGAACTGCCTTGATTACCGATAATTCCTGATCGCGCATTGGCTTGGGACTCCAAAATCAAATACGCGTAGCATCGTACACTTTGCGATAACTTTTCAATGCCAATACGTGTAAGACCCTGACTCCATGAATTTTCATTAAAATATGAAGGCCCACTGCCAGGAAAATCTTTACGTTTGGCTTGCCACGAACTGAAAATACTCTATTTTTCCATTCTTGCTCATTTGGAGATACACCAAATTCATAGGCCAGACGTCTAAATTTTTCCATGTTGAACATATTGTTTGTTGAATTGAAGCGGGAGGAGCCAGGCAACGATACCTCAAGTTCCTCTAGGATCTTCCGGATCTGAAAGTATACATGAAATCGACACACGGCACGCACAAGGGGTAATGGAGACGTTAGATGTTGCATGCTGATACCACAAGCCGATGTTGCAGCGAATACAGAGAAATTTGGCTGCGTTGACCACAGGTTGAAGGGGTGATGTTTCCATTCATCAACTGGAGGGTTAGCATGGAAAACATAGTCCACAAAGATATCGGGAAACCTTACTTTAAATGACGAGCCCTTCGCGTCTATTACTATATCTTGTTAGATAAGATCTGAGCCCTTGAGTCTCTCGAGATATCGCCCTTGATTAGGGGCATACTTTGCCAGTGGGTTATAGCTATAAATATTCATCTTTTCTTTAAAGAAAGATGAAGCAGCTGCATATTACTGATATTGACAAGCCTACGATTTTTGAGGACTACCTAGGGCAGGACACAAGGATCGCTTTAAAATCGATCAGCATTCGACCTACGTGGTTGAACCTCTACAGCAACAACGATTTTACCATCCGTAAGGTAGGGCCCGATCAAACGGTTACTCGAATTGAAATAATGAATAGGTTGTACAAGATCGAGGATTTAGCGAGTATCGTCAACAGTCAGGCAGGGGATAAGATTAAGCTGTTTGTTCATAAAAATGGACTCTGCAGGCTCCGTGTCAATGACGGGTACACGGTGGTGATTCATCGACAACTGCAAGAGCTCTTGGGTCTACCCTACGATCCCAGTAAAAAATACTATATGAAGAGTGACTACGATTTATTCTACAAGACTGACGTATACCAGCGACTGAGGCTTGTTTACCCTCAGTTAGATGAGGATGATTGCTTGCTGGATGGTAAAAAATCCAAGATAATGGCCATCCTACCGACCAAGGAGGTAGGTGCTTGGGGAGTCATGTTATCGTGGAGTTTTGATAACCCCGTGTACTTACCTTTGAAAGGTGCAACAGACCGTCTAGAGTTTATGCTGACGGATGAGCATCACCACGATAAGAATGTTTCATTCATCGGTATAACCATGCACTTGCTCATAGAATAAATGACATGAATGAAATGATAAAGCTTTATCCAAGCCTACCACCGAGCGCACCAGATCAAGAAAATGAGGGGCATGTGTATCGATTGAAGAAAATTGAAGAGATCGAACAATTTCTGCGAAGCGAAGTTAAGCAACGTAAAAAACTCGCTAAAAAATTTGGAATGCATGGAACCTGGATACACTACATGGATCACGGGCTATTAGCGATAAGCGTGATCACCTCAGGCGTAGGGATAGGGAGCATGCTCAGTGGGATAGGAGTTCCTCTGGCGGTAGCAATGGGAGGAATCGCGATCGCTGTAGGGTTGCGGCAGACGGCCTTAAAACAAGGGGGTAAAAAGCTGAATTACAAACGGAAATAACACGACTCAATAAGACTTCTTGCGGAAACGAAATTGAATAGTATTGTGGACCTCATATCAAGGGCTATTAAGAATGGAATTATATCCGACTACGAGTTCAGTTTGATCATGCAAGAGAAACAAAAATACCTTCTGCTCAAGGAACAAATAAGACAACGTACGAAGAAGATCGTTAGCGAGATCAATGACCAAGAGAGACAAGCACTTGTCGCCAAAAGCCGCGATGAGGCGAGAGTAGAATTGTTAAAAAACTTGCAGTCTGCACAATATGTAAGAAATACCTAGAGGCACCACCTAAATATCCATAATTTTATTGTTTTGTACAAAACATTAAATTACACCAAGCAATTCACCGGTACTAGCGTCAACCATAAAATCGCCGTCGTATATGACAGTTCGTTTTTGTTTTACCTTCAGGCCTCTGATGTACTCATCGAGTATTTTCATGGTCGCGATATCTGAGCATGGCTTGCAATAAGGCCCAAGGGTTTGTGTTGCAATATCTTTATATTTTACCAGATATAAGCTCAGCTCTCTTGAGAGTGGAGTATCCACGTATACCCAATTCTCTCGCTTCTTTTTTAAGCTCGTTCATGTTTATTTTGTATACAATGTTGTATACAAAAAATATATCAGGTTTTACTATACCACAATGAATGGTTCTTCGTCGTCATCATCCGAATCGATAATATGTCGAATTTTTAAAGGTTGTTGCATAGGCTTATATTTAAACTCTTCAAGCAAGACCTGCAGATAGTGTTTACTCCCTTGTCGATAAATGCTGGATATTTTTAAAATACATCTGCATTTGCAAGATTGCTTTAGTGGTACTATAGCATCATAAAAATCGGTCGTTACCTCCCCATTCCATTCCTTGACCTTTGTGTTCAGATACCTATCATTCTTTACTGGTGAGGCTGTAAATTCACTACCATACAGTTTCCCGATCCTGCCTAGGATGATCTGATATTACTCCAACCATTATGGATTATTATGTAAATCGAATGACATGGTAAGCGACGAGCAATCAATATATCTGGATGCACCATGGCTATATAAGCCCTTTGGTGTTCGAATCAATAGCGATGATATCTTACTATCATGTTTATAGCCTATAACATATCGAGCATCTTTGCCTTTGTTGGCTTTAATAGGATCGCTGAGTACGATTTTTTCAATTTTAATATCGTTAATATAAAGTACTGTTGGCTCGCTGTAAAAATCCCTTGTCTCTACGGAGTCGTTATAGAATTTAAACATCCCTTTTATTATATGAAAATTGGAGCCCAACTAAGAATTTTCACAAACACAGTATCCACCGTTATAGGTGATCCACATGATATAATGTTGCCAACACAACATTTTTCCACATATAATTAACCTCCGTCCACACTTCTCGCATCTATCATATTGATCAAGAGCAATTCCGCATTCATTGCAATACTAAGTCATTTTATTTTTAAATGCTTCGGGTAACTGGGGTAACGTTGATGATGTCATATATATTTTGGTAAGAGCTTAAACTACTAATCAAGAAAATGTATATGATCATGTGCTGTTGATGAACGGTTAATGAGATATATGGGTTTTGCTGACGTCAGCATTAGCCCGTCAAAACCAAATTTTTTTTTAGAAATTTGTATACCCGTTGCTTTCATCGTATAGGTCTTGAAACACTGATCAAGAAAATGTATAGGATCATGTACTTTTGACAAACGGTTGCAGAGATATTAGGATTTGAAGGTTTTTGATGACGTCATCAACCCGTCCATTCCGTTGGGGACGCAGGATTGGAAAATTACCCAAATTGGTCCTAGGTAGTCCCTAGTTACCCACGCAGTGAAAAATCAATGACGTCACCACCTCGTTTCCAAGTTATTTGACCTCAAAGTTTTAAGTGCACTATAATTTTGTTTTGTTTTGTTTTTATTATATAATACTAGTCGTTAGCCCGTGGAAAAATCCACGGGTTCGCCCGTCGCAGCTAAGCTACCATTTTGCGTGACAGACAGACAGACAGACGGACACACGTATACGGGCATTATAATATAGATAAAGGCCGATATACACAGAAGAATATTCACAAAGAATATTCACTTTTTATAAATATTCTTTTAATATTCTTTCAATATTTTTTTGGTAAATACACGCAAAAATATCAAAAGAATATTGTAACACCCGCCTACTAATTTCATATTCTTTCGTTATTTCTCAAACATATACACGGAAGATTGTTACAGTCAGAGTGCAACTATGGATAACTTCCAGGAAGAAGCTGCTCTTCTTATTTCTATCATTGCTATTTGCAATAGCGTTATAAAAAATATTAAAACAAAAAAGCCTCGTTAAAAGCGCACAGTTTGGGTTAAGATATGGTTAAGAAGAGATAGTGGCGCTTATCATGGCTTAATTGCTCAGAGATTTTGAAAGTTTTCGACGTTATTTAAGAATGAATACAGGAGCTATTGAGGTAAGCATATTTCAGACGCATAGTACTTTTTTTGCAACCTCGAATCCATATTCCTCTATGTACCATTATAGTTATGTGTGTCGTTGGCAACCTCGAACTCAGGGTTGTATGGCTTTTGTAGGACTGGGGGAACGAGGTTACATCGTGGGTTTCAAGGGTGTACATCACTGCAGGGGAGTAAAATGATAAAATTGCTATGCTATAACTCTAATATGCTATAACTAATAGACATTTTCACCCTCTTCTAGAAACTTGTGGAATTGGTCGGGCCGAAGTTGGTCAAGCAAACAACAATGATGAGAACGCCAATTCCTCCTGAAAAAAATTTACTCTTCGTTTCTTGGCCACTGGCGAGTCGCATGAGAGCCTAATGTATCAAATTTCGAATCCATAAAACAACTATTTTACAGTTCATACCTGTTGTTTGTGCAGAGATATATAATACGTTGAGAGAAATCTACTTAAAAGTTCCAAATACCAGGGAAGAATGGGAGAACTACAAACATGAAACAAGGCGACGCTGGCAGTTTTCAAATTGCTTTGGTGCAGCTGACGGCGAACATGTTGCTATTATTCATCCAGCTGAAAGTGAATCAGATTTTTTTTAACTACAAAGTTTTTTTTTATAGTGTTATTGGCACTTGTATATTATGAGTTTGGATTATCATTGCTCGTCATTTTTTAAAAAAACGCTGTGTTTACTACGGCTTTACTGAACAATAACTGAAGTTTCTTTCACAGCTTCTCATTTCATGTGGCCAAAAGCGCAGTTTTGAAAGAAAAAGTGTCAATGACGTCATATTTCAATAGAAGTATGCTAATGCTGTACACAACGGATTGTTTGAATATTCTTTCCTCGCTGAATATAATCAAACTGATTTGATTATATTCAGCTTGTTTTCTATTTAAAGAATAAAATTCAAGAAAACTAGAACAGAACAGGAAGTACCGTGAATCCGAAAGAGGCCGAGTGAAACAAAAAAATCAATAGACAAATATCAGAAAACGGAACAGGGCCAAGCTAAGTTGAGAGAGTCCATAAGCAAATATCAAAAAACAGAACAGGGTCAAGCTAAGGTAAAAGAGTCGATAGGCAAATATCAAAATACAGTAAAAGTTTGATCAAAGCTAAGAGAGTTGAAAAGGAAGTACAAAAAAACGGAACAGGGCCAAGCGAAGCAAAGGGAGTCCGTAGTTTAATATCGGGAAACTGAGCAGGGCCAACAGGAGCAAAAAACTGCAAAGAAACGCCATGTAGGGGAAGGTAAAGAAACAAAACGTAAGCGTGTTAACAATTTGCCTGATTCTGATAAAAAAATAAACCAATTTAAAAAATGCATTGGAAATGGGCCATTTTATATATGTGTCATATGTAATCGTTCTTTTTATAAGCGGTCAATTAAATTCTTTCGTCACGTCGATTATCCTGCTATTTAGGAAGAGCATTTTCGTTTCAGAGTACAAAGTTTTGATGGCAAAGAATACATATGTGCAACATGCCATTCAAAACTTACCAAAGGAAACATTCCTTCCCAAGCTGTATCTAATAACCTCCAAATGTTTGATCTCCCAGAATCAATGAGCACATTACGACAATTAGCAAAAATTGTTATATCTAAAAGAATTTTATTCAAACGAATTGCAATAATGCCTAAAGGTCAGTGTCCTAAAATAAAAGGTGCAATATGTAATGTTCCAATAAAAGGGGATGAAATAAGCAATGTCTTACCAAGAGGAATGGATAATAATGGTGTAGTGCAAGTTGCGTTAAAGAAAAAACTCAATTTCAAATCTAACGTTTGTTTAGAATCGGTAAGGCCAGATGTTATTCAGGAAGTTCTTTTTTTATCTGAAACTGGTTAACCCTCTTTATTCAAATATTGAAATTAACCTCACAAACATACCACCTTCCTGGATTAATTTAACATCTAAACATGAAACTGGAGAAAGTTAAAATAAAATGAACGTTGATTTTGCAATAAAATCGACATCAAATAATAATATCGGTGATGAAAAAACAAGAATGAAGATTACCTAGACAATAGCGAAGAAGAGAATTAAAACCCGTTAAACGAATATCGCTTGCCTTGCCAAGAAACGTCTTTTGTTCCAACTATTCCACATGAACAAATTGACGACAGAAATATTGTTATTGCTCCAGGAGAGAACAAATTTCCCATACCAAAAATTTCTGATGAGCATTGTGAAGAACTTCCCCACCCCTATCTATTTCCAACAGGTAAATTCGGATATCACACGAAAAGACAAGTACCGCTTTCCCCGACCAAGTATTTCAACCAAAGATTACTAAATTATAGACAGAAGTTTGCCTCTGATACTGACTATATATTTTTTGCTCATGCAGTGACTCCATATCTTAATTTAAATAGTCGCATAAACATCGCCATGCAAAAAATTAAAGCGGATGGTCTTACGTCTGCGAATTTTAAGGAAAGTGTTAAGTCTTTTATAGCCAGTGACGACGCTTTCACGTTTATGAACACGTTGAAAGGAACTCCTGCATATTGGAAGCGATTTCTCTTTGAAGTTTTGTCTATGGTAAAACAGCTAGGACTTCCAACATTTTTTATGACTTTGTCCTGTGCAGACTTAAGATGGAATGACCTGGGTAAAATCATCACTAAATTAAAAGGAAATGACATATCTGAAGAAGAAGTCGAAAATCTAAATTATTATCACAGAACAGAGATTCTTAACAGTAATCCAGTTCTTTTAGCAAGACATTTCCAATACCGAGTTGAGACCTTTTTTAAAACCATAGTTGTCAACGGACCGTTAGGTAAAGTGAACTACTACGCCATTAGAGTTGAATTTCAGGTAAGAGGTAGCCCACACATCCACTCCTTATTATGGCTTGTTAATGCACCAATTTTACGTAGCGATAATAAGAAAGAATATATTGCCTTTGCGGATAATATAGTTAATTGCCAGCTTCCTGATAAAGAAAGCTACCCAGGTCTTCACAAACTAGTTTCGACATATCAAACACATTCTCATTCTAAATCTTGTCGTAAATATAAAAACAAGAATTGTCAATACTCTTTCAGGAAATTTTCTACAGACCATACAATTGTGGCTAAGCTTTTACCTGACAACATCTCTAAGGAAGAAAAGGAAACACAATTAAAGAAAAGGAAGACTATACTAGAAAAAGTAAAAACTTACATAGATTCAAAATTGAATCCAAGATTAAACAATATTCTACATCCAGATGAACCTAGTTATACCCAACCAGGTACAATTGAAGAAATTCTTCAAAGTTTAGCCACTACAAAAAAAGAGTATGAAAACGCACTGAGCATATCTCCTGATAGCGGATTTCAAATTCACTTTCAAAGGCTTCCAGATTCTTGTTTTATAAATAATTATTTTACTGAGGGTTTGATGGCATGGGAAGCCAACATAGACATTCAGCCTGTTCTTGATTATTATAAAGCAGTTTCTTACATATGCGCTTATCTCTCTAAAGCTGAAGACGAATCTTCAGAAGCGATGAAAAAAGCGGCATTACAAGTATTAGAAACTGGCGATTCGTTATTTGTACAAATGATATCAATTGCAAATGCGTATCGAAATCATCGTGAAATGTCAGTTCAAGAAGCAGTTGCTATTATCATGCCAGAAATATGGTTACGAAAGACATTTCCAGCTGTAGTTTTTGCAAATAGTAACATTCCTGAAAAGCAATACAGGGTATGTCGTAACGAAGAAGAAATTTTAAGTTTACCAGCAGACAGTACGGATATTTTTAAACGAAACATGTTGGATAGATACATGGATAGACCAATTCCAGAATTAAAAAAGGCAAATATCCCATGTTGGAACAAATGTGTTATGCTGAGTTCTTGTCAAGCTACTCTATGAAAATAAAACCAAAACCCGAAGATGAAAATGACAGCCAACCAGAAGTACTTGAAGAAATAATACCTGAAATTCAAATCGAATCTCCGTATCCAAAAACTATACCTCTGATGTCATCAAAAGAAATGTTAAACTTGCGAAAAGAAAAATGTGTTCTAAGATACCATGTACCTAGTCGAGACAAAAATCCAGAAGGGTATGCACATCATTTGCTCTTCATGTTTTATCCTTTTCGCCAGGAAGCAGAATTATTAAGTGAAAACTCGGGTACTTACACAGAGAAATTATTGGAAAACGGTGTATTAGAAATTAAAATTACAAATAAAAGAATATGCGAACCATTCAGTGAACTTGTTGAAGAAGCCATGATAAATTTACACACGAATGTAAATAATCTTGATTCCTTTGCCGAACAAGAAAACGACGATGTTTCCGATGAGATAAGTAATATAAATAACCATAGCGATGACGAAGTTCAAAAATGAGACTAATAACGTACCAATTATTTGCAACACCTCAAATGTCACTGAATCTGGAAGTTCTAAATGATTGGGTTAGAAATTACATAAAAAGCTTGGCATGTAAGGCACATCATAAAGTTGAGCCGATTCACATCTTTCTAACAGGAAGTGTAGGTTGTGGAAAGTCCTACTTGATAACAACAATTTCTGACATGCTAAAAAAAGCACTTTCTTATCGTGCAGGGAACTTAGAAAAGAATAAAATTCTCATTTTAGCGCCCACTGGTGTTGCTGCCATCAATGTAGAGGGAAATACAATACATTCAGCCTTAGGTATACCAGTTGATAGAAGTTTTACTAAAAACATTTCTAAGTTGAGTGATAAAAAGAGATGCATGCTGCGAAATAGGCTTTCAGAGCTAAGCATTATCGTAATAGACGAAATCTCAACGGTTTCAAACAAGCTATTTTTGCATATTCACCAACAGCTAACTGAGATATTTGGATGCTCAGATGATATTCCATTTGCAGGAATATCTGTTATAGCATGTGGGGATTTCTATCAACTTCCACCAATTCAAGCAAGACCAATTTATGCAGACTACAAAGATGTACTGTTAAATCTTTTGCATTGCTGGAAATATTTTAAGATTGCTGAACTGACGGAAGTTATGAGACAGCGTGGTGATCAATGTTCAATTGAATTATTAAACAATATCAGAGTAGGGAAATTAGAAACGCGACACGAAGATGTACTGAAATCTAAATTTATTTTGCAAAATGACCCGAACTACCCCAAAGATGTGATTCATATCTTTGCTGAAAACCAACCTGCCTCTGAACACAACAAAAATATGCTAAACAGCATAGCATTGGATGAAATAAATATCGAGGCCATTGACAAAATTCCAGAAAATAATCCTGTGTCAATGGTGCAAAAACTCTATAGCCGCAGTCAAATGGAGACAGGTGGACTAGCTCAAAACCTTCTTTTAAAACTTAACGCGTTAGTTATGTTGACAACAAATATTGATATATCAGAAAAACTTATTACCGGACAGATTGGGACTATTCATCGTATAAAAACCGATGGATTAGGAAAAGTAACAAAAATATATTTGAAAATGAAAGACAAAAGTACAGGAGTTAAAGCTATGAGAACAGATCCATATGCTATGCAAGAAAATGTTATTTCATTAAGTAGGATTGAAAAGAAAATCAAATTTAATAAACATAATCTAGCTGCACTAACAATAAAACGAATGCAATTCCCACTAATGTCATGGACTTGTACTGTTCACAAGGTTCATGGAAAAACGTTTAAAAAAATTGTTGTTTGTTTTGATTTAATAAGGCAACGAGCCTTTCACTCAGGACAAATCTATGTCGCATTAAGTCGAGTCACAAGTTTAGAAGGTTTATACCTAACGGGGACATTTTCCAGATCAGCTATTAAATCAGACACACGAGCAACCAAGCAATACAATTATATGCGAGCACACTCAAAATTGACATTAAAAGATACTGGCGTAATTAGTGGAAATTCTATAATAGTAACTTTGCTTAATACAAGATCCTACAACAAACATAAAAACGATATTAAGTCCGACCGCGTTTTAATGGAAAGTGATTTATTATGCCTAACGGAAACTCAGATACCATTGAACTCACATTGCGACTCAAAACTAGATTACTTTACTTTAATTCCAAACAACAATGTGGACAAATTTTCTAGTCTTTTAGTTGGTCATAATGAAACTATAGAATTTTTTAATATTGTAAAAATTCCTGGTGCAATATTTTTTAGAATGACAAAAAGAACGTTTCACGAAAACGCTATTAATGTTCTGGTTCTATATCGTAAAAATTCCCTCAATAGAGATGACTCATTATACCTTATTCAACATTTTTTGGGAAATGAAACTGTTGATATTATACTCGGAGATTTTAATGTGAATGCATTTAGCGGCGAAAACTATTTCCATGATTTTCCTACTGGATATAAACAAGTTGCAACCTCTCCAACTCATATATCAGGTTCACTTATTGACCATGTCTATATCCGTGAGAATGTTTTAAACACTTTTAATGTAGAGACCTTCGTTAAAACTGTCTATTTCAGTGATCACGATGCAATCAGGATTAAACTCTCTCTCTGATTTAGAAAAAACAACCTATGGAACATAAAATCTTTACAGACGACTTCAAACAACTTTTTCCTTCGTGTTTTTAACCTCCTTTATTTTTATTTGCATTTTAGACTTTTAAATTAAGTGTCTTCGATCGCAACGCATATAAATTCTTTCCAACATTTTTGCTAAAGGGCGGAAATCTTCAAGCCGCAGGGCTTCTTGTTTTTTTTCCTGCGGATTGTGTGAGAAATGAAAAAATTAAATATTGAACGGTACGTTGCGTTCTCGTTCGCACGTCAATTCTACCAACTGAGATATAAGGATGTTTGATGGATCAGTTGGCGTGTCATTCCTTTTCAAAGTTCTTGCTCCTCTTATACACAAGATTGTTGATTTCAATAGCGTAAATGATATTTTCGTTCATAACCAGCTCATCACAACACCTTCTTCCGTTCCCTGTCTACGCGCTAACTTCAACGAAAGTTCTTTAATGAATAGTTCTATCTCACGACTACAACCACCATGACTCGAAAACACCAAAGGAGTAAATGAGCCGTGCTCTATTTCAATCACTCTTACATCAAAGAATGCTCTTTGACCACGTTGCCAGAAACTTCTAGCTGCAATATCTAGTCTAGCTTCATCCCCTTGAATAGCATTTGGTGGAAAAGCTCCAGTCAGAGGGATTAGTCGCGGCTCTATCTCAACGTCTTTGTATGTTTCTTGCAAAAGATTGGCGATCGAATCTTTCATTTCATCATGTCTCATGTATAAAAATCCACCTTTTGGGCAAGACATGGCATCATCTACACTATACACTTTACTGCAGGGACAAATTGAAGGTAGATATTTAAGAGGCCATCTGTATCTGAGATTAACTGCGTCGAAAAACTCTCTTTTGTTTAGAACAAATTTCTCTGACTCCAGGGGCAGAGTGGTAAGCCAAGATGAAGCGCCTCTCATGGTAGCCAGGTCGTTCGCTCTGGTATCCTTTTTATTCAATCCTTCTCTCAATTGTGATAGCATAGTTGATCTATTTTCTTCACGTTTCTTTCCTATTTCACGTTTCACCTTTTGTCATTTTTCCCAAATCAATGGAATTCTCTGATTTCTGTTGGTTAGTGTTGTCAACCAGTTGAGCAGTTACGAAAATCGAGTTCTGATACTATTCCGGAGCTGTATCTGCAAAGATCCACCCATTCTAGCAAGTAATGACAAAAGAAGCCTCTCGTCAGAAGAACATATGTGGCCATCAGTGAATGCTGCTATGAAAACTGAGTCAATTACTTTGTCGAAAGCTGCTATGTGAAGCTGTACCTCAGGAAACGTTCTAATGAAGTAGGTTATCTTGTGTTTAAAGCCACTTATAAAAGTTGTAAAAGCTGCTTGTGGTTGACATTTTGCAATTCTGGAGAGTACAAGAAGCTGATCACACCATGCTTTCACTAAATTTCTTGCGAATTCAGATTTTCCCTCCTCGCTGCCAATAAAACTTCCGAGGTACTTTCTTCCTTGTACTATAATATTTACATTTGTGTCTTCAAAAATCTATAACTCTTTTTGCTTCAGACTTCACTATCAACCAAGATTTCGAAGCATTGAGATAATATCCTAATTTTGTACCGACCTCAACAATTTTGTCCCACCATTATTTATTTTTTCAAAACTTTCCTGCTCCATCAAGATCCTCAGAAAATGCCACATGGCGTATGTCAGGATCGGGTTCAGGGCGAATAGATGCTAATAAAGGTGTCATTCCCAACGCATAAATAGACATTGCTGTAGTATCACCCTGAGTGGTTCCTTCTGATGATTTAATTTCGGAGCCACCAGTAACAAAAAGGCGAGATGGTACACAATAACAGTTCCATACATAGATAGAAACCTTCGGACAGACATAACGGAAGTTATGAAGTAGGACATTTCGATTCAATGCATTAAATGCATTTTATGTATCAACCAAAAGAATACCATCAGTTGCTTCTTCAGCAAATATATTTGCCATGGCGTGAACTGCCGCTTCACAACCAGCTTGTTGGCCTGCCCAAATTGAAGACTTCCTGCGCTTTCTATTATCTCAGGCTTGACTATTGAGATGATTGCTTTACCAAAAATTCTCCTCAATACTTCTCCAACTCCTATCGGACGAACTCCAGGTTTCTTGTCAAGCGGAATAAGCCTACAGGCTACATAAGCTTCCAAGTTTGTTTTCTCTGAGACGACGGCTTGATTTTTCTTTTACGGGTACACAGAAGACGAGCGAATTTTGCGAGAGATGCACATAATTCTTTTCCAGTCGATCCGTAACTTTTTGAGACAAGAATGTGTCGCCATCCACTGGCATCAAAACCTGATGGTTCACATGCACCTCTTGTACGTAAAGCTGCTTTGATGATTGTATCTTCATCAATGTTGTTGAATACAGCTGGATCATTGAACGGCAGTTCATCAGTCAAGTTTCGCAAATGTTTTAGCGAGATTTTTTAATCCATCTGTCTTGCGTTCATTTGTAGTTTGCCCTGTATTGTCCGTGCCTCCCTAGCAAGGGCATCAAAATCTGCAATTTTCCATAGGTCCAATCGTCTAGCTAGGCATGCACTGTGGTCTTTAGCTTTCGATTTGTAGCTAGGTTTTTGTAGAAGCAAAGCAGGCATAACCATCATTGCTTTCAAAGCGATTTCTTTCAATGGAGAGTAGTCACTATTCCATATATCAATCATTCTAGTTAGTTCTTTGATAAACCTTTTACCGGCATCGTATATATTGTTTATTATGATCGTAACATCTTCCAATGACAACTTTCCCCACACATGAGCTGGAGGAAGTCTTGACATTGCAGTTGGGAAAACGTCCGTTAAAGATAGCATTGCAATAGCTTCTTTTTGATTCCCATCAATTAATTGATTTAATTTCGCTTTTGAGTCTTCTAAATGTTGAATAGACTTTTTTCCCGCAAGCTTTTAAGTGCAGCTTCAGTCCTGACGTACTTTTACAAATCTTTACACAGTTCAAACATTTATTGATGTTTAAACAAGACGTCGTATCAGAAAATGCAGAAAGATCGTTATATTTTGATCCATTGCTTTGATCCGTTTTTTGTCGTGTATCAAGCAGAACTTTTTTTTTTTCAGCATTTTTTTTCAAAGAAGCTATTGGTGCAGTTGCATCATCAAAAAATAGGTGTTTTATCATTTCATCCATTTTGCTATTTTTGTAAATAACAAGTAAGGAACCTGTACTCTCTTACATAAAAGTTCCCCGAAAAGGAGGGTGCCTTCGTATGTGCTTTACTTTAGAAATTTTGTTATCTTCGTCTTTTCATCAAACTTTCGAGAAATGGTGGTCGATTTAATTTCAGGTGATCTTGACTCGACACCAAAGAAAGTAATCCTCAAAACTTCGAATTTATAGTCTTCTATTCCAACTTTAAATGATTGAACACGTCTCTACGTCATTTAACAGGAGTTTAGTACTATCTTTCGGTTTCGTTTTTGTTCGTTTGTTTACATTTTTGTTTACGTTTTTGTTCGTTTGTTTACATTGACGTCTTTAACAGTTGATTTATGCTTGATTTCTATTTATTACAGTGGTTTCGGAATGATTTTCCAAAGTTTTGACACCTGACTTCAATTTAATGTTTTCCTTTTTTGAAGTTTCCCTTAAAGACGCACCTGCAATGATTTTTTCTTCATTTTTTCTTGCATTTATTCTTGTATTTTCTGAGTTTTTTATTAATAGATTTCGTTTACAGGCTTTTAAATGCAATTTAAGTCCAGAGGAACTCTTGCATTTCTTCTCACAATGCGTGCAATTGTAGTTTTCAAACTATTTATGTTGGGTATAGCAGTGTTTCCAGAAGATTGATTTCCTTTTTCAATCATAGAATTTTCACCCAAACTTGTGTTTCTTTCCTCAGAATCGTTGTTTTGTGGTGGTGGTTAATCATTTTAAAATAATCGTTTATTCATTCCATCTATGCTCTTTCAGTACAATAGATGTGTTTACTAATTAATTACTTTCAGTTTCTTGTTTATGTTTTCGTGCCGCTATTTTACCGGTTGTCACATACAATTGAATTAACCGTTAATAACAGTCCTTGCATTATAACGTCTTCCTTCGCTTGTTCGCCTGGTGGATGTGTAACTCGTAATAAATTGATTGTTTCGTCATTTAATGGTAGAATACCACCAGCCATGTTGTTTGTTAAAAATTTGATCGCTCCGTTTACATTTCCAATATGCATGAGATCTTTAAACTTTCTTGAAATAACTTCTATGCTTCTTCTCTCAGTTGGTTTAGGCAATCGTGATTGAAGCATTTCACATTCATCGCAGAGTGCTTGAAAGTCGCCTTTGTTCCACCATTCTAGTCTTCGTTGTAATGCGTTAACATGATCTTTGGTTTACGAAATTTTTGACGTCTTCTGAAGTAATAGAACTGGCATTACGTGCACTGCTTTTAGAGCCATTCTAGAAAAAGTGCGACATTCGGCCTGCTAGTTGGTTGACGAATTTAAAAAATTGATATCTTGTGAAAACTGTGAAACCAATCTGAAAAGTTAGTTTGACCCTACTTATGTGTAAAAAACCTAAACTGCGCAACAAGAAATCGACAAAGCTGGTAAAAACCTCGGAGTGAAGTTATTCACTAAAATTACATTGTAACATACGTTACAAACTTATAAATTAAAACAAACGGATGAAGAAAATACAAAATTTGTAACGAAATTTTTGACACGAAAAATTTACAACATTTAAAAATACTTTCAGTATTTATTGTCTGTATCTAAAACCATCATATTAACATTTTCGAATACCTAAAAGCTTCTTTTTTCAAATGAAAACAATGATCTTTGCCTGTATTGGTATACATTTGATTGGGCTATTTTGCACCCAGCTATTCAATAGTCTAGTGACTTCTCCAAGAAAGTTCTTTCCACTAGCGCCATTTGGAAGCATGAAAAATTTCGCCTTCAAAATACGATTTTCTTACAACAAGAATTAATTTGATCAATCGCATTTGTACCTCTAACGTTACCCCAATAAAACTGTTCAGGTTGCGTTTGTTGTAGAATGCGTTCATTCATATCATTTCGAGGAGCTGTAGTTCTTCTTCTGGAAGCCGAATTTTAATTTTGCATTGCCGCAGATGTTGAAACACTCCTCTGTGGGTTCTGAAACGTTTGTGGCACCGTTGACATGGAAATCGCAATTTGTCAATACCATTTGCATTTGCATTCCCATTTGTGTTGCTGACTTCATTATCCTTTCTATCCATTTCCTTCTTTTAACGTATCGTAAACTTCTCTTGCATTAAGCATGTTTCAGCAATTCTATTCGTAGAGACAATGCAGGAATAAATATGTCGATTTGCCGTTAACGGAAAGCAATCTTTAAAGTCATTGCAATCTTTTTTTTAAATGTCCACAAACAAATAAATAAATAAATAAATAAATAAATAAAACAAAATAAAATATCAAACAAATAATTAAATTAAATAACGATTTAACAGCTTAACATGGTTTCACTTAAGAATTAACAACGCTTGATTATTCAGGATCGAATGAGTGACACAACATTTCCGAGCTGCATATCTGTTAGCTGGTGGTTCCAAGCGAAGGATCTGCAACCTTTCAGGCAAAGTAGTATTGATCGCAGCAGACTAAAGGAAATTTTAGTTCTAATATTCTTCGTGGCTTCTGCGATCCTGATGTTTCGTTTTTCTGAAATCATTTCAGACAGTCTCTGATAAAATCGTTTACATTCTCTTCCCATATCACCGTTTGTTGCAAAAACAGGGGGAGTTAATGTTCCATTTTCCACTTGCATAACTCTTTCGTTATATCCTCTCTTCTTTTCTTCTTTGTTTTTCTTAAAGCATTTGTCAAGAGAAAGACCCTTGTATCTCAGAGCGTTGAGGTCAAAGATCCGTACATCTAAAAATACTCGTTGAACAGGGTTCTAAAACCCGACTGCGTTGACGTCTAATCGTGCTTTATGTGATGAAAATCCTTCAAATTTGTTGTAGCAAACTTCTACAATAACCTTCCTGTGGAACTGAGAAAGGAACAAAATATTAAGATTTTTAAAAGCAGCTTAAAATTATGTCTTAATTTATGAGGTGATTTCATGAGGTAATTTTAATGTTTGCGTACTTTCCGAATCTTTGTCTCTTACTCACCCGATCGTATTGGTGTGTTTGCATTTTTGTGCACTTGTGGTTGTTGTAGCCTATTCTTTGCAGCCATTACATATTTTGTGTGGTTTTTGCATACCCTGTGTGGTTTTTGCATTTAATATTATTATTTATTTTATTATTTATTCACTTATTATTATTATAATAATTATTTTTTATAGATTTCTAATAGGTTTTATAAACTTTACTTACATTGGTATTACAATTTTTATTTTTAGTATATACTTTAAAACAGCTATTTCATTAATAACAGTTATTTTAACTGACGGAAGATGGTGTATAAATATTTAATAAATAAAATAAAGAAATAAAGAAATACCATTTTTATGGACTCTTTCACCGTTTAAGCAGTAATGGTTCCTTTCTCACATCTTTACAGACTACCTCCAGTAATTTCCCTGCGATATCTCGTATCTCATTGTGTTGTAAAGAGACGTAGCCACCTTTCTAGCATGATAACGCAAGAAACCAACAACACATGGAAAAAGCCTTATTGAACACATAATCACCAATATTCCTGACAAAGTGTCACACTGTGATGTGGTCCCTTGCGAAACGATTGGTGATCATGATTCACCTTATGTTATAATGAATGTCAAAGACGAGGCATTTGCTCCAAGATACAAAGTTATCCGTGACTACAGAAAATTCAATTTGAGAGAATTCGTCAATGACTTTAGCTATCTTCCTCTGAATGTTGTGTAGCTCTTGCAGATCCACGCGAACAGCTTGAATTATTTAACAAGATAATCTCGGATTGTATCGAAAATCATGCTCCACTCACAAAATTCAAAATGTCAAGACCTCCAGCGTCGTGGATGAAAGATCTTTAAATTAATGCTCTACAACAGGAGAGAAACCGATTTCGCAAAGCAGCCCATACAACACAGCTTTCAACAGACTGGACACTCTTTCGTAATGTTCGAAACAAACTTAAGAAGTGTATTAATGAAACCAAACGCTCATTTTACCGAAAAGCTTTATCATCAAAAAGACCAAAAAGAAGTTTGGAAAGTAATAAACCGAATGCTGCATCCAAACAAATTAAGCACGATCCTGAAACCCTGAACAACCACTTTAATACTGTTGCGGAAAAACTAACGAATAGAAATTCTCTAACAAGTACTGAACTACATAGTCTAGTAAAAACATTTACAGACAATTCACCAGGGTTCACGATTAAACCAACCACCTACAACGTCGTAAAAACTGCCCCAAACAAAATAAGGGAAGATGATAACATACCAATTAACCTCTTGAAACCAGTGAGTGATTACATTATCTCTCCACTCTGCCATACAATCAACGGTTTCATCAGCGAGGGTACGTTTCCAACAGAGTGGAAAATAGCAAGGATCAGTCCCATACCGAAGGTCAAATCTCCATCCGAAGCAGTAGATTACCGACCAATATCTGTCTTGTCAATCCTATCAAAGGTATACAAAAGAGTCATATTACACCAGTTGTTGGAAGATACTGAAACATTATACAAAAATACACAGCATGGTTTTCGAAAGTCCAGATCAACGGTTAATAGTCTTGTTAAGCTAAGGGAAGCGATGAGTAGAGGGGAGGTAACAGTAGCTGTCTTTGCCTTCTACTCTAAAGCGTTTGACATCATCGACTACGTGACTCTACTGCGAAAGCTTGAAAATCTAAATTTTGCCAAAGACTTCCTTCACTGGTTAACAGAATGCATTGCCGATTGCAAGGACTTTGTACAGATTGACGATAACTCATCTAGCATGCGAAATACTGGTTTCGGTGTTCCTCAAGGATCAATACTTGGGCCAGTAATCTTCAACCTTTACGTCATCGACCTCCCTAACCATCTGAACGTATCCTGATCACTCCAATACGCCGATGATACGACGGTGTATACCCACTGCAAAGCCACACAAGTAGCAGAAAAGACTGGCGAGCTCGTGACAGATTTACAAAACCTTATATCGTGTTCAACAAATTCCAACCTTGTTTTTAACAATAAAAAAATGTTATTTAGCACCAGGCAACTTTCACGAACCCAAAACATCAAAAACGCTGATACAAGGCTTGCGTACAATGGTCATCTCCTGGAATCATCAGAGGAGCTCAGAGTCCTTGGTGTGACCTCTAACCAACATCTAGACTGGAAATTGCATATCAACTCTGTCGTAAAAACTGCTTCAGTACACTCAAATCATTGAAGCTCATAAAGCGACTGCTACCATTTTCTTTAACGCTATTCAGGTTTGGGGGGCGGGGGGAATGCCCTACCCTTCCGTTTTTGACTTGTCACTTTCGTTTGCCTGCCTTATTTTACTTGAAATTTTTAGTAGCTGAATTTCTATCTATATATCCAAAAATTAAACATGAAAATTGTTTTTAGAATATTAAGCGCATTTTACGATATGTGATCAATATATTAGACTTTTAGATATTTTATTGTGTAGTGTTTACGTCCCTATTACGCCCTCATATATTATTTTGCGTCATGTGGGCGTAAATAAGCCCGTATTTTGGGGTAAATCACTTTTTCATTCTTCTTTCACTTTTTCTTATTCTATAAATATTAGGGTTTCTTGCATTTATCCAAGCTGTAATTTCTCTAAATATGGACGCTTTTTAGGTGTGTAAATCTCTAACCAAACTTTTTTTCTTATGTTTTACAAATGTTAGGGTCATTTCAGCGCCTCAACGAAACAATAGTGAGACCTGTAATAAAAACAAAAGACTAAAAACCCAATTTCGGCTCAGAAGAAAAAAAATTATGCAATTTGATCTTTAAGGGCATATTTGCATATTATATATTTCAAAAATTAGAAACCAGCAATTTTCCAAATTTTGCTGACGTCAGCAATTTATCACGTGGCCAAAAGTAAAAATTTTTCCACCATTTGAATTATTTTATATCAGTAAATATTTGTTCCAAATATTTGTCAAGATAAGCAAGTAGATCTGAAAATATAGGATAGGGCATTTTTGCCCCACCCCCCCCCCCCCCAACCTTTGACCGAGTCACTCAGACCCCAACCTGAATAGGGTTAAAAAAACATCTTGTAAACGCATTTGTATTGTCTAAGCTGGACTATGGCAACTCGGTGTACATCGGCACGACTTCAGCGTACTTATTTAAAAGGCTTCAAAAGGTCCAAAATGCAGCGGCTGGCCGTTATAAAACTGTCCTGGCTGCCAGTGCTTGAGCGATACAAGTATGCAATAGCTGTGCTTACTTTCAAAGCTTTACATGAATTTGTTTCCGACAACATGCAACTCAAACGAAAGATCAGTCAACTAAACCTTCAAACTAACACCAACAACAAAGGAACAATGATCGATTGTCATGACAGCGTTATGATATTCCAAGCAGAAGCATAGACTGTCTTTAACGATTTACCAAAGGGCATAAGGGATTGCAATGAACTTAATGAATTCAAAAACAAACTAAAAAATACTTAGTTGACAAAGCCTTAGCACGGGCAATGATATAAATTTTTTAAGTTATAACAGTCTCCCATAGCTCAAATTTTTGATGTTGTTGTTGTTGTGTGTGTATAATTGGTCCACAAGTGCTACCAATTCCTGTTCTTTCAATTTACGTGCCTATGATCCTATTTTAATCAACATGTCAATCTTCTTAATCTAACTAGATTTTGTTTCGTATACTCAAGTTTTAATGCTTAATTGTATTCATTTATTTATTTATTAAGTATTTTATTCGTGTCTGTGTGTTTAAGTGGTCTACAAGTGCTACCAATTCCTGTTCGTTTATTTACGCGCCTATGATGTTATCCTAATTCTTACCAGTGTCTTTAATTAACAGATTTACTTCCGCATAATAGAGCAATTAATGTTTTATTTTCGTTCTTTGTGTTTCAAGGATTATTTACTTTACACTATTTCATATATATAAATATACTTACGCATTTCAAGATGAAGAATCACGTAATTTATGGATATGCTTGAAATAAATCGGTTATTATTATAATTATTATTATGTGTAACATTAAATTTGCTTAGGTCAGTCATTTTTTACCGCGCTGGAAACTATGGATGGGTAAGTTTCCCAAACCTGGGTCTCCGAATCTGTTTTGGAATGGACGGGTTTATGACGTCATCAAAAAAATCTATAAACCACAATATTTCCGTAACCGTTTGTCATAAGTACATGATCCTCCTATACATTTTCTTGACCAGCGTTTCAAGCTCTATACAATAAAGGCAACGTAAATACACATTTAAAAACTTTTTTTCTAGTTTTGGTAAGGATTTGCTGACGTCAGCAAAATTTCTAAACCTGTATATCTTCTTAACCGTTTGTCAATAGCACATGATACTGTACAATTTTCTGATCAGCGTTTTAATCTCTGCACATTTTTTCCGCCAAATTTTTTTATATGCACTGCTCACGTCAGTAAAACACCTATTTTTCTTTCTACCGTAATGCTACCGTAACCCCTCCTTTTCAGTCATTTTTTAAATAAACACCCCTCTCGAATAGACGCTCCCCTCGAAAAGACTCCCCTCCCTCATAAGGGGAGTTTATGCGAGACAATAGTAAAAGTATAATTACTTACTTACTTTTTCCTAAACCTTAGGTTTAAGGTTGGAAATTCAGCTTTTCGCTTTTGAAGTTCATTCTCTAAAACATGTGAATCTATATATTAGTACGCCTTGTGTGTGTGTGCGCACGGTGAGGCACACAAATCACGGGTCACTTTCTTACGACATGGCGTTACACTAAAATTTACCAAGTTAAAGGAACCCCAACTAGGGGGTTACTATTTAAATATTTAATTCTCTTTTGTTATTACTTTAAAAAATAAAATAAATAAAAATAAATAAATAAATAAATAAAATATTTTATTAAAGCTAATTTTTATTTTATTTTTAAGTGTCTTTATTTGTTTTTTTGTTTTAAAAGCCCCGTTGGTCGTTATAGATAGAATGATTTAATTTCACCCCCGGTTTACCATGTGCGCGCCGTATCACACGGAAACAAAGTTTATCAACTGAAAAATGAAAACCGAAGCGAAGAAGGTTTTCTCTTTTTCAAAGTAATCCTGAAAAAAGTTATTTCAAACAATGTTTACTCATCATGAGGTTAGATTAAAGCTTATTTGTTTCTTCTATCATTTTTGTGTTCTGGGACCGAGGTTGGTTTCTTTTTTAAAAAAACTATCGAATTCGAATGATAATTCAAATCTAAAATGTAAATAACAAAACTGTTGTTGTAGAGCTTGTACTTTTAATTTCTTTTTGTACAATAAAGGCAACTTAATATATCCTAGGCTGTAATTAGTAATTAATGCTTGGTTAAAGGTAATTTCATTTTATATTTAAATATTTAAAATTGTGTAGCTGCTTTGTGAATTATAAAGATATTGGCATTGGATTTTAAACTTGGATTATACTTACTTTAGTGAGAAATTTTTGATTTTGGAAATACCTTACTGGATTTGGATTTGGACTTGAACTTTGTTTTTGGAGTTGTAAAGAAATGTTTAGATTGTAATATTTGTGAAGATCTAGAGAGTTATAATCCATTGTCAAAATACTTGTCAAAACTCTACAATGTTATCTATTCCTAAAGTGAAACTTAAGCTCGCAAAATAATCTGGCTTTTTCTCTATAATGGGTGTAAAAATTTTCAATACACTGCCCATAGAGATACGGTGAGCAGATTCAGTCGCAGATTTTAGGAATAGAGTCAGTAGTCATTTTAATTGCAAAAAAATTTTATTATTTTGATATTTTTATAATTTTGTTTTTCGGTGATAATTAAACTAATCTGTATGTATGTTTGTCCCTTGATTCGTCTTAAACACTCCTATCTTTGAGTCTTTCAAGAGTGGTATTAGAAAGAATACCTGTCTCTCTTCCCTGCTTTTGCTATTGCCCTATAATTTTTTTGTACGCTTCCCTTATTGAAAAATATGAAAAAGGGAAAAATGATGAGTTTAGTTTACTAGACTAAAGTGGTATTCGATTTTTTGTTTTTCTGTGTTATTTCTTTCAGTCACAATGTATATTTTACATGATTTTTTGTTATATTTTGTTATATATGTCTTTATCGGTTTCTTTATCAGGACACGCAATTATAGCAGTAATTTATTACTAAAGTGTAAATCTTTATGATGAATAAATAAATTACTCTGTGAAGCTTGTTTGAATTATTGGCATAATAAGTTCCATTGCAGAAAAAGCTCTGGCGATTAACTCGACTATTACTCAGTCCACAAGAAGTCAGTCAGCTGCCTCACACTAAGTTCTAAAAAATCCTCATACGTTGTAAGAGGCATAATTCGATCGTAAAAATATGTTTAAATTTGAATAAATATCCACTTTAGCGTTAAATAATAATAAAACACACTCAGTATCCCTACGTCCTACACGTGTATTTAATTGCTATTTATAATTCATTAATAAATCAAAGCAATACGCTTAAATAAATGTTACTTAGATAGAAAACATTACGAAGACCTAAACACGCTAAGAGTGTATACAAAACTCGTTTCTTTTTGTGTGTTTTAAGAGAGTTTTCTACTACGGCATATAGGGTTCAAAGTTCAACTTGCACTACCGGCTTCGAAAATCCATAATGGCGCATAATCTCCGAAATGGTCTATAACTTTGGTAAAAAAGTAAAGTTATTGACTTGAAACTTGTTATGGAGTACTTTTAGGCCAATCCGATAAAAGATAATTTTACATGAGGCATAAAAAAATTACACAGCCATTTTAAGGAAGAGAAAAGGTAGGAAGATTTTCTTAAAGCTTACCTCCCGTGATACTTTCTGAGTTTCAGAATTTAACCCTTTTCAGAGACACCGATAAGCCGTTTTTGACAACATATCAATTTTGACTAAGATACAGGTTCAGAAAATTTTAAAAGCTATTCTAACCTCAGAAATAGGTCAGATAAGATTTAACCTAAAATTATGCCAGTAAACGAAAAATTAAGTTGCAAAGAATTTCTTTTTGCTAATATATTTTGTGATAGGATGCTCTTATGAGAATACTGAATTAATCTTCACGGTTAGCTAGTTTAGCATTTTAAATATTTCCCAAGCAGAATGATACAAATAGATGTATATATCAATTAAAAATCGTTTTTTGAACAAGAGCAAAATTTTAATGAGCTCTAAAAAGCTTTATGGAACTAATTTTGGTCCAAAATCCCCGAAATAATTTCCTCAAATATATAATTATTCCCCAAACATTTTATTCTTTTCCGGTAACAATGCTTTGCTGTTGGTAAAGTTGTATACCAATTGTTTCTAAACTATTAAGGCAGTGATACATTGCATCGACATAACATATCACATGCGGACTTGTTGATTTCAATTTTTGATAAACTTTTTGGATTATTTATATATGTCATAAAGAAAAAAAACCTTGTTTTAGTATATCTGTGTGTGCAATAAAATGTGAGCTTGTTGAGTAAAAAATAAAAAGGCTGTAAGGCGTTTTATAAACATCTCATTAGGAAATGAAAAAGCAGAATTTATAAGTAATGGGTGGCTTTTTGGAAATGTTAAGGCCACAAAATGTAAAAGCAAAAAAGACTTCTAAAGTAAATACTTTTTTGAAACCTTTTTCACACAATATAACTGCAAGCAGTGAGTCCACCATATACGAATTCAGTTTCAGTTAACTATTGTTTAAATAAACTTTGTGCAAAAAATTAATAAAAAGCAACTTTGGGATTTGTACAGCAAAATCTTGATCATCATAAAAGCAGTAATGCAGACACAAATATGAACTTACAGTAAATGAGAATTCTAAAGTTCAGCCAAAATGAATAAAAAATGTAAATGTTAATATGAAGTTAAATTTCTGCCTAGCTACTTTCAGTCAGGCACCTAGAATGACACGACCATTTGAAAATTATGTAGCCGTATTTGCACCTTAGAGGACCAACGAAGTGCTATGGTCAGGTGGGTAAATCATTGACCAATTTCCAAGTTTCCCCTAGCTACAAGTTTTGCAACCCAGTGCTTGCTAGCCAACCAATTCAGTAAAATATACATAACTAAATTGCTTGCATTTCTTCAAGCAGCCTAAATAACATGGTTGTATATTTATACATTTAGAAAACAATCAAGGGCAATATGCTTGTAGTTTGTGTGTTTCGTATGAGAGGAATCAAAACAAACTCACCGCACGTATCTGTTACGTAAAACGCCGAGCTCAAGGGTATATATAAAACTTTGGTTAATTGAGACAAATCTCATTAAATATTACACACAGAAAAACTGTGTATTTAAGGGTCACGTGACGAGGCCTCCTCCAGGGCCATATTCGTATCGCCGTCCCAGGGTCAGAAAAGATACAAGATGCCCTGGGGACGAGGTTGGGTTTTACTGACAGTTTAACTGACTTTGTTTTGACCGCTCGCACGTGTATACCAATTAAAACACCTGATTCTTTGAAAAACCAATCCAAGACTTTCGCGGACTAGACATGCCAACGAAGAAACATGATGGCCATTTTAGTTTTTAAAAAGTAATGGTGGTCAGTGTTGTTTCTAAGTCTGTTTCCCCTTTTGTCTTCTATTAGCTTTTTATATTTGTAATTTTTGTTTTTTTATGTTCTAAAATGTGAAGATAAATATATTGTCACGTTTTTTAGCTACGTACAGATCTTAAACGCACAAGTTTTAGGATTTTTGGCTAGAAACGAATATTTTGAAGGCTAGCTAGCTAATAGCCTTACTTTTTGCTAATTTTGTTTGGTATAAGAGGTTTTTCTCCAACCCAACATTTATTTTTATGTCGAGGATGTAGCCATTTAGCTAGCTAATATATTTACCTAAAAATTGAGAGTATAAAAATTCAATTTGGCTATCAATATGGCAATATTCTCAGCAATAAATCTTATGCTAAATGCAGTTTAGCTAGGTAGCTACATCTATAATTATTTTCCTTAAAACTTTTTTTGCAAATAAAATGGCTAAGCAATTGCTTTAGCTGGAGGGGTAACGACAGGCTGTTTCCTGTGTTTTCATTTAAATCGAAGTTGTGATAAAGTTTTTTTGGAAAAGGGTACTGTTCAAGTCTGTTTAACTGTACTAAGCGGTTAGCTCAATGTTAACAATAGACTGTTTTTTGGAAAAGGCTGCTACGCCTATAATGGTGTGTGCGCTTCACTTGATTTACGACATACTGCATACCTGTACTAAAGCGCTCCACCTGACTGTGTCGCACAGTTTGCAGTTCTTTTTAAGCGCTCCTTAGGGCGTTCAAAAACAGTTACTTGTGGCTCATCCCGGCTCGTCTATATAATAATACGCCAGTTCTGTCTGTCACTTTTGCAAAGTCGATTATATTTTACCGGTTGGTTACCTCATAAAAGGAGCTAAAAAAATGGCCGCCCTTTCTTTCATATCATATTTACAAAGTTTTTGAAGAGGAGGTCTCGAAAGGCTGTTTACTTTAAATATCACCTCCTTCTGGGGAAAAGGATGTATTAAAAGCTGGTTGTATTTCTTTTTTTTTCAATTTCGCGATTTTTTTGTATTTCGTGCCTCACTGTTTCTAAGCTCTACTATAAGAATACATTTTTATCGTTACTACTCAGCAGACAGCAGCAAGATTGTATTATTTCCTCTTTAAATTAACGGGTTAGCGAGAACAGACAGAATTGAAAAACAGCTTCTACTCAGACCAACATTCATCTGAAGGGTTCTTCTATGCCTATGATATGCTGGCGGGCGGCAGACTTTGGTAAAAAGTTGCACACAGAAGGAACAACGATTTAAAGTATACAAGCATTTATCATCATATATATTTACACATATCTCAGAAAAAAATGTTACAATTTTATTCATACGCTGAGACAGGTTTGCAATATTCAGATTCTTCAACGATTTGGTCAAAGTGATAATAATCGCGGTGTCGACGTAGAATTTCTGGTGCTACAACATTCATATTTGCTGGTGTTATACCAAGATCTTCGAACGTGTACGCATCGTCATTTACCTCCTCACTTAAAAATTGCTAAAAAAGCGGAAAATAAATACTTCTTACAAAAATCTTAACCTAGCCGAGCTGAAAAAGAAGGGATTTCGCTCACTCCTTCATCTTTTTTTTGCTAAAGGCTATCTAAGCTAAACGGAATATTTCGAGCATGACGATTTTGAGCATTTTTATCAATTGTCAGAAATTTCCGCCGTTAAAAAATAGAATTGATTTTTACTTCCGAACGGTGGAAACTTTCGCCAATCAATCAGAATCATGGATCATCTCGCTCTGCGCGTATATTGCGCCTAGTGATGAGCCTTTACATTTAAATTGTTTGAATTCTTAACTGTGGTAGACTCAAAAATGAAAGGTTGTTTTTTCGTGGTGATCAACTAAAATGATAAATCTTAATTGAATTGAAATCTCAATTGTAGCTCTTGCTATCTCTAAAATTATAGCAGCATTTGTTTGTTTGCCCTTACCGACACATAAAATAGATACTATGATATTTTTATCGACTTTACTGAATTCCCGTGGATTATTCTAGATCGAAAGGCTAGTAAAAATTTAACATACGACATTGACCGAAAGGAAGGGTATTGTATACAGCGTGTCAGGGCAAGGGATCACTAAGAAAAAGAGAGTGGTCGTGAAGCACTACAATCAACACACAATAAGTCAACACCAGTCCTTTAGCAAATTAAAATCTCGAGTAACCTAAACAAAACGTACTCTGACAACCATATCGCGAGTTAACTTTGGACTAAAAAAAGTCATTTCACCGGCCCAACCAGCCAAACTAAAATAAAGAAATAAATATAGATTGGTATTTGTAAGGTTGATAAGCTATAAGCTGTTGCGAAACTATGCTTAGCATAGTAATTTCCATGTGTAGATAATTTGGTCATGATAATTTGGTCTTAGAAATCTTTGTCTAAATCCGCGAAAATGATTGTAGTTTTGTTTTACTTTCCGTCGACTAATTCATTACAATGCCAAACTTCGATAAGCAATCACCGAAACGTATTCACTCAATTCCAACCGTTTTCACCACTTACAAAATATTAAACACACGCAAAAACTTTAAAAGGAAGTCATTTATAAACCAACCTAAACGCTTGCTCGGGTACTGGAATAACTCGCAACGGTTTTCTGATCATACGGAAGATATAGCTTAGTATATCATGGAGATAATACTCTTCAGGTCTAAAATATATAAGATTTTACAAATAGAATAATTTCTATTAAAAACTGAATTTGTTAGAGTTAACTAAAATTCAACTTAATCGGGGTGCTCGATAACTAAAAGGTTAAGTGATTTCAAGACGAACGTGCTTGGAGTATGAGAACAGAACATAATTTAAGGGCTTTTTGTATGTCCTTATCCATTGGTATCAATTTAGGGGTCGTATTTAAAGGCAAAACACGAGATTTATCGACCTCAGATCGTTAATAGGATGTTACGAGCGGACAATTCTAGTAATAACATTGAAAAAGTTATCAAAAGAAACCTACTTAAAAGAGATAAGAATTTGAAGTAACAAGATGTTCCAGTCATACAGTATTTTAATTAACCGGAGCTTATATAAGAAGTTTTAAAGGCTGAATACATATGCTAATATTTTTACTAAACCCAAGCTTAAATTTGCTAATAAGTCTTAACCTGATAACAAAACAAGTCTTTTACACGAAAATAAACCGAATGAGTAATGGAGCCGCATGTTAAAGCTTCGTACAAATGCGGCTTTATTTTGGGTTTATGTATCTTGAAAACCGTATGGCCTACCCATAGAGTTCATATGTTTTTCCTTTAGTTGTCCAATCTCCAGTTGCTTTCACAACGCCTCGAGCCACATCACTCACCTAAGCACAGAAAGTCATCACCGATAATGTACTAATGCTTTATTGAGAGAAAACAATGCAAAAGAAATTTACGCGCGAGTTTAAAGAAACTTTCATACGCATGGAGAAAAAAAAATTTAACTAGATAAAAATTAAAGTCAAGGTTATTCGGAAATATAGAAACAAAAACATAAAATCCCTGACTGGCTATTTTTCACAGAATGGGATTTTGCAAAAAACTGCACGGATTACTTTCGCAAATCAAATTTAAAATTATCGCGAGATTTATTTTTGGGAAAAAGGTTAAAAATTTCACTTTGATTTCAATGTAGGGAAACAGGCGAAAAAGTGATAAAAGCGTACAAAAACAGGTCTTCTAGTTGTCTGCCAGCCACCTTTCACTAGCGGAACACCGAGTGGAAGCTTTCTCAAATCTAAACAATAAACAGGCTATACATATAGGAATTAAAAAAAAAAAAAATTGGCAGGAAAAAGAGGGACTTACATGCGTATTTGTTAAAGTATCGATCTTCGTGCCCGTAAAATTCAGCTGGTCGCATGATAGTGGCATCATGAAACTGCTCAGCTACCTTTCTTTCACTTCGCGCCTGAAGTTAAAATGTGAAAATAAATGACGGGTTTATTACTTAAATATAAACGGAATGCATTTTAATAAAAAAAACTCTCCATGGCGGTGTGTACTGTGCTAAAAATTCTTGAAAATAAGTCCCTTAAAAAGTAACGTCTGCCTAACAGCGAAAATAAATCCTCGCTAAAATATTTTTTACCGCCAACCACCAAAAGAAAATGTTGAAGGTACATCCTACTTTGTTTTGATGCGATGTTTTAGGTAGAATATTTGTGAAAGGGGTTAAACATGTCAAATCAATCCACCTCGAGTTCTGCTTTAAATTTAAAACCAGATAAACAATCGCGGGCTCCAGCCGCAATAATTTTCCTTCATAAAGTATAATTATTAAAAAAAAAATGTCAAACATTTCAATACTCTAATTACAAGCTTACTGCAACACTTCTGCTAATTCAACAAGCATATCACATAAACAAGGTCAAACCTTCGCTTGTAGAAATGTTGAAGGTGAGCTCCCTTTAGCATTCAGTGCAGACATATGAATAAGTTGTTTCACTTCGCTCTCTGCTGCAGCATTCGCAATTCTTTCCGCTCCATATACTAAACATTCTTCCATAGAGAAATTTCTTAAAAAAATAAAGAGACACATGCTTTTAAAAATTATAATATAAAAGAATTATTCTCGTGTGAATATAATACTAAATGCTAATACGATGTTAATCAACCTCTTTATTTGTACTAATCTTCACGCGTATTAGCCGAAAGTCCACTTTTATCTTTTAGCAAGTCGGTTCAAGGCGCACGCACTGAAGTGCTCAATATTGCGCGATATTAAAGAGCATTTTTGCACGCGCTGACCGTTTCGTAATTTAAAATCATTTTGACATTTTTAAGAGCGCTTATTTTACATGAAATTCTTGCTAGGGAATTTCCAAAAAAAAATTATCAAACTTCGCTTCTTTAGCATATTAATATTTGCACATATCCCTATCGCACGTATAGGCCTACTACCCCTGCACTTTATCATAATATAAAATTTGGCTCAAAATTATGAAAGGTTGTAATGAAATCCATATATTTGTTTAAAAAATTATAAGATAAAGTTTCTTTTATAATGTGAAATTTGCCAAGTTGATTATATTTTTCATAATCTTCTTAAACAGAATCTTTAAAACATCACCTATAAAATTGTTCTGTAATTTACCAAACAAAAACCCTAGCCCAATATCTCTTCAAACGTTCGTTAAAAAAACATGATCCTATAATTTTCTTGATCAGCGTTTTAAGGTCTATACCATGGAAGTTGGAAGTAACTGTGAATCAAATTTATAAATTTTTTTTAGTACTTTGGTGGGTCTTTGCTGACGTCAGCAAAAGTTTAAAACCCTCAGATCTCCTTAGTCGTTCGTCAAAAGCACATGATTCTCTACATTATTTTGATCAGCGTTTTAACCTCTGCACATTAGAGGTAACGGGTATACAAATTTCCGAAACTTTCAAGTGATGGTTTTCTTTTCCATTGTTCTCCTGCCTAAGTGGATTTTTTCACAGGCCTTATCTCTTATAATATTCCGACTGTGTCTGTGTGTCTGTGACAGGCAAAGTGGGTTTGTTCACTATTCTTTAAAGTCGCCCAAATTTTCTTGAAGTCGCCGATAAAATATGTCTATTTTGCCAGAATTAACACCGCGGGTTTACTTTATGTCACGCGATTAAAACGACTCAAAATTCAATTTGCTGAATAAATTTTAACAGCTGACTTTCAAACACACAAAAAAAAACAGTCCCTTCATTTTCAAAAAAGTGCAAACAGTGAAAAAGTCCAAGTGAAGAATTAGAAGTAGAAAAGTGAAGTTGAAAGCCACGAAAAGTTACTTCGGAAGCAAAGAGTGGAGCTGGAAGTAGTAATGAAGGCTGGAGTTTGAAGGCTGGAGTTTGAAGGCTGGAGTTTGAAGTGAATTGGAATTCTATAAAAAGTAAGAACTTTGTTATTTGACATTCGGTTTCTATGTCGCTACAGCTACGTGCTACTTTTTTATGTAGCACACTTAAAATTGTCAAGGAAAATCGCATTCTCAGAAAATAGTCATTAAAGCTTCAAATTCTTAAAGTTTTATATTCTACCGAGTTTTTTATAAAATAAAAAAGCTAGCGTATTAGTTTTCATTTTTTTGCATAATTAAAGTGACCCCTGGTGCGTAACTAATGTTTTTTACCTAAAATTTAAAATGATACACTAGGCTGTTAGCTGGCTACCAAAACAAAAAAAATTTTGGTTTGGTGAACTCTGCAACTTCATAATTTTTACATTACTATTGTTCTCTTTATATGTGGTTTACTACGCATAAACAGCTGCCTAGCTGTATACGTCTCCCAAGTTTACCTATATTAAACTGTGTGTCTTAGCTGCTGTAGTTAATGTTAGCGTTAAGCTCCATAGCTAACTAGCTAACCCATGAGTTATGTTGTTATTCAATGTTTTATAGAGGTTAAGTTGGTCATGTGTTATCGTCTGCACTGCCAGCTCGGACACCATGGGCACTTTTTAACATTGAATGTCATAGAGGGGGTGGAAGCCATATTTTTGTGGACGATTGTAGCTATATATAATGTGAGAATAATTCCTAATAAATGCACCACGTTCTAAAAAAATATATCACTGGTCCATGGAATACTGCTACACCTTTTATTACTGTTATGAAAACTTATTCTATAAAATAAAATTGCTGAGTGATTTTTTTAGCTGGACAGTGTAACAACGGGCTCTTTCCAGTATTTTTATTTAAACAGAAGTTAGGATAGTTTTTTAAAACAGGGCATAATGACTAAGGCTATTAAACCTATATGGTTGTACGGCATTGTTTATCTGTAATAAGCGCTCACCCTGGATTAAAATTCATTTTTGACCAGGAAAATTTTGTGAAAAATAAAAAAGTTTTCCGACTGTTTTCTATACAGAAGCAGAACATGTGAACTGTATTTTTATTTTAGGTAAAGTTGCATTTGAAAAATATATTCACCCGAAACACGTTAATGTTGCTACCCTTGATTTACGACATACTGCATACCTGTACTTAAGCGCCGTGTGGACAGCGCCGTGTGGTTTATTTTACCTGAAAGTTTTGTATTTACATTCAAGCCCTGTTGGTCTAATGGTTATGAGACGCAGCTAGAGTAGGGAGTGATTATATACACAACGAGGAGTCACGTTGAGCAAAACCCTTACTCAAGCAATGCTCCTTTCACATCCTTAAAAATCTGTAGCGACACAACTGTATCATCCAGCAAATGAGTAAAATTCGCGCATGCGCAGCAACGCGGAACAAGTTCCAAAAAAAAAAAATCCGACAAATCCGCCGGCATCCGACATAATTCGACGACGTCATCATGTTGAGTAAAGGTAGGTTTCCATACGACTGCATTTTCCGCTCGAGCGTAGAAAGCTCGGGAGCATTTTTCTCTTGAGTTTAAACTTAATGGAAATCAATTTCCCGCCTGAGAGAAAAGATGTTTAGAATAAAATGGCTGCCGGAAACAGAAAAACCTTTGGCTACGAAATTTAAAAAAAATAACAACACTCTTTTTATGGCAGCGAATTAAAAGAAAACATAACAGGAAACAGCAACTAAGAAAGACTTCTTCATGAAAAAGGGGAAAGGTATTATTTATTGTTAGTTTATGAATTTAACTTCCAATGGCCCCCAACAAGCAGTTGATTTTTGTGGTTGTTAAGCCGAATTTCCACTAGGCGTTCCAGAACGCGCTGAGCGTGGCGGCTATTGTTTTTTCAGACCCAAACCCGCTAAAAGCGGTCCGCTCAGCGCGGTTTCAAAAGTTGAATTTATTTTCGTATGTATGGCCAAGGCCGGTCACGTGGTTTTTTAAGTGTTTAAAGGCACGTTCAAGGCATGGAAGCGCTCAAATGTCAATTAGTTCTTGAACCGTACACGTTAAAACTGTTTGATTACCTATAAGATAAGCACTTTAATTTTTAATAGTTTATGTTGTTGTTAATAACAGTGTAATTTTTTAATGATACCCTTAACCTTGGAGGGTTAGTGGCTGTAGCACTGGGGTCTAAGGATATGTTTCCCCATAGATTTGGTTTTTTCGCATCCGGCTTAGCCACGATTTCGGAAACGTTTCGAATGTAAATTAGTGGTTGTAATTTACGTAGGAGATGTAGATGTATTATATTGTGTTATGACAACCGATAGCACACGGTTCCTAACTAAGATGACACTACTCAAAGTTCTTTGAGTCTTCCCTGTCACAAAAAAAAAAAGAAAATAAATAAGGTTATTTTCGGTTGAGCGCGGCGAATTAGAAAATAATCGACTCTGCTTCGACTTTTACGTGCGTTTTCATAGCGCTATCCAATTAAACTGCTCCAAGGCCACGTGATATAAACAACTTTTTGCGATAGCCATCAAAAACATCACCTGTGACTAGATATCTCATCGTGACATAAGGCCTTTCATTTGCACTTATCGGCTCTCTCATCTTTGTTTCGCTTTTCGTAATTAAGGGCGCAACCAAAGATAAAAGAGTTTCAAGTTTATTGGGTGAAAAAAAAGTTGACTGTCATACAATTTCATATCTTGAACGAGAAGATTGAATTCTCCTTTTAGTTTTCCTTCTTGATACCGTTAAAACCGTTTTGCATACTTCTTTGTTTTGTTTTCTTTTTTTTCATTCAGCAACAACAATAGTTTGAGAAGATTTATTTTCTTAAACAGCAATAATTCTCTACGTAGAAACGTTCATGTTTACAATTTTTTGTCGTTTAAAAGTTTACACGCTCTTTTTGTTGCTTTTAACCAGTGGAAATCATAAAAAACATTCGAAGCGGATTTACAAGCGTCTATTGTTTTAAAACAATAGCCGCCTACGCTCAGCGCGTTTTAGACCGCCTAGTGGAAAATCGCCTTTAGGAAGATTTGAAAAGAATTTGTGAATCCATAACTTTTGTTCACAAATTCAATGCTAACAGGTCTCTGCTGTACTTAACACCAAACACTTTTTTAAAAGGTGTTTTTATTTTGTGAATAAAGAAGTGCAGAAGAAATTGTTTTTTATATTTTTCCTGCATAAAATGGATTGCACAATTGTTTACATTTTCTTGAATTTCATTTTCTTGAATTTTCGTTAAAAAGCTCGAGAGAAAAAATACGCGCTGAAAAAGTTGAATGAGTTCAACTTTTTGAGAAAAGCTCGGGAGCATCTTTTTACGTCAAGTCTGCGGTCATTCTACTTCATTGCGCATGCTTGTGGGAAAAGCTCTCAAGATTTTTCCGATGGAGCGGAAAATGCAGTCGTATGGAAACCTACCTTAAGAGGAAATTACCTTAAGGGAAATCCCCTAATTCAAAATTTTCTGTCTATCTAAAAAAAAAAAAAAAATAAATAAATAAATGAATGTCTTAGAATTGCATGAAGCACATAGCCTCTTTAGGTCTACCGTCATTAGCATCAGAGCTGTTATTGAAGATAATCCTTATGTGTTATGGTTATATTAGATAAATTTAAGACACAGGAAATGTGCAATAAAGCAGTTGAGGAAAAGCCCTATATACTCACATATGTTCCGGATCAATTCAAGACCCAAGAAATCTGTATCGGAGCCGTTCAAGGGGATTCCCATGTGCCATGTGCTCCAATATGTTCCAGATCGATTCAAGACCCAGGAAATGTGTAGCAGGGTCGTTAAAGAGAAACCTCGTATGATCGTGGTTGTTCCAGTTCGATTCAAGATGCAGGACATGTGTAGTAGAGTTGTTGAATATGACCCCTACATTAACGCGGCTGTTCTTAATCATCTCATGACTCAGTAAATGTGCAATAAGGTAGTTGAGGAGGATCCCTGTTGCCTCAAATATGTTCCAGATCAATTCAAGACCCAAGTGTTGTGTGCTAAAGCCGTTGAAAAGAACCCATGGATGCTCGAGTATGTTCCAGGTATATTCAAGACCGAAGGTATGTGCAACAAAGCTGTGGAAAAATGCATGATAAATGAGCACCAAACAGAAATCACCATTCGAAATATTTGAAGATATTGTGGAAATATTTTTTACCAGCATTGGGATCTCTCCCGATGATGGCCACGGCATGCTAGAAAATAAAAGAGAGGAGTTGATTGAAGAACTAAAGGCTAGGGTCCGTGATTTAGAAAAGCAGAAGATTGAAACATAAGATAAAACGACGAAAGAACAATGCGATGATTGAAATGTATACTTGATGTATATGATAGGTGTAAATGTGGTAGAAAACTTGTGGTGGAAGGAAAAATTTTATGTTGGCGTTGTTATCAGGAATACCTTATTTAATGGTGGTATTTGTACGGGCAAATAGAATTTATTGATAAAATATTTTCGTATAAATAAAATAGCATGTTGAAATTTGGAGACAAAATTGTTAAATCAAAAGAATTTTACAGTAATATAACACCGTACAATATCGAAGATGTAAATATCGAAAACCTGGTGCTGAGTGATTCAATCCCCGCAAACTAAGGCAAAGACGAAAGACTCGTGATTGGATATCATGACCAAGACAGCCTATCACCATTACTGATAAAAACCCCTAAAAATATCTACTCCCAGGGTGTCTCTCAATACAGTGGGAATTCCGCGTTCGCCATGTCGTTTGATCTTGGTGATTCTGAGTGGTTAGAAAAATATACTGAAATCCTGAAGAAAGTGGAGGTTTTGGAGGAACATTGCTTCACCAACATAAAGTGTGAAGAAAGATCGATATATAAATCCAAAATTGAAGGAGTGGGAAGGTAAAATTAGAACAACTTCCATAAGAAAAAGATACCCCGGGAATCTTGTGAATGTACGGCAATCATTAATTTGGGAAGCATTTATAAACAAGGGCCCAACTATTACGTACAGACTTACCTGGAAGAGTGTAAGTATAAGGAGGTTGAAAGGTATGGCGCTAGTTATCTTTCTGAGGATGATCTCGACGACGAGTTTTACAGAGTACTAGTTTTTATTGCATCACCTGGATGTAAAGGTTCGTATAGTTGATAAGAACTATATAAATAAAATAAATGAACGTTCGAAAGAAAGCCAAATTAATGAAAATTCCTCGCTATTCTACAATGAATAAGGACGATCTTGCTGAAGCAATCCGAAAAATAAAATATAAGGATGCTTCAATTCAAACAGATGGTCCTTATTGCAAGTCCTGTGTTGAAATTGCATACAAAAAAATCTTGAAAAATATTTGCAACAACTCGCTAAAAAATCGCGATGTATAGTACGTGATGGAGATCTACTGATCGATGTAGAGACTGGAGTTGTGAGTTGCGACATTGATGAGCAACGCATGCAGTTTCGTGGGATTATTTTCCTATAAAATTTATGCTCCTGCGGAGCCGCTAGGTGATATCGATTTCATACCATCAAGGAAGCAATCATCCTCATCCAGCTGAGGGCAAACAAGTGATAGACGTCAGTCCTGTAGTATCCATTATAGTCACCCTTTATATAGTACTTTCCACCTGGAGGATCAGGTAAACCCATGAGATATTTCAGTGCCCTGTGAATGACAATTGTAAAACCATCCGGCACACGGAGCCTGCAGAGCCCATCTTTCAGCACAAAGACCATAGCACTTCCCCCAGCTTGCTCGTTGATAAAAGCTGCCAGATCCTCGATCTTATACAAACCGTTCATGATCTCAATCCGGGTAACCTTCTGGTCAGGTTCCACTTTCCGAATGGTGAAATCATTATTACTGTAAATGTTCAACCACGTGGGTCGAATGCTGGTCGACTTTAGAGCGATCCTCGTACACTGCCCTAGGTAATCGTCAAAAATGGTAGCCTTGTCGATATCTGTGATATACAATTGCTTCATCTTTTATTGTAGAAGAAAAGATGAATATTTACTCATACAACCCGAAGGGAAAATACAAATCAAACAGTAGAGAATGGCCTATGGGTATAACAAATCTTGAACATCAGGATTTGTATCTATGAGCAACGCATGCAGTTTCGTGGGATTATTTTCCTATAAAATTTATGCTCCTGCGGAGCCGCTAGGTGATATCGATTTCATACCATCAAGGAAGCAATCATCCTCATCCAGCTGAGGGCAAACAAGTGATAGACGTCAGTCCTGTAGTATCCATTATAGTCACCCTTTATATAGTACTTTCCACCTGGAGGATCAGGTAAACCCATGAGATATTTCAGTGCCCTGTGAATGACAATTGTAAAACCATCCGGCACACGGAGCCTGCAGAGCCCATCTTTCAGCACAAAGACCATAGCACTTCCCCCAGCTTGCTCGTTGATAAAAGCTGCCAGATCCTCGATCTTATACAAACCGTTCATGATCTCAATCCGGGTAACCTTCTGGTCAGGTTCCACTTTCCGAATGGTGAAATCATTATTACTGTAAATGTTCAACCACGTGGGTCGAATGCTGGTCGACTTTAGAGCGATCCTCGTACACTGCCCTAGGTAATCGTCAAAAATGGTAGCCTTGTCGATATCTGTGATATACAATTGCTTCATCTTTTATTGTAGAAGAAAAGATGAATATTTACTCATACAACCCGAAGGGAAAATACAAATCAAACAGTAGAGAATGGCCTCTGGGTATAACAAATCTTGAACATCAGGATTTGTATCTATGAGCAACGCATGCAGTTTCGTGGGATTATTTTCCTATAAAATTTATGCTCCTGCGGAGCCGCTAGGTGATATCGATTTCATACCATCAAGGAAGCAATCATCCTCATCCAGCTGAGGGCAAACAAGTGATAGACGTCAGTCCTGTAGTATCCATTATAGTCACCCTTTATATAGTACTTTCCACCTGGAGGATCAGGTAAACCCATGAGATATTTCAGTGCCCTGTGAATGACAATTGTAAAACCATCCGGCACACGGAGCCTGCAGAGCCCATCTTTCAGCACAAAGACCATAGCACTTCCCCCAGCTTGCTCGTTGATAAAAGCTGCCAGATCCTCGATCTTATACAAACCGTTCATGATCTCAATCCGGGTAACCTTCTGGTCAGGTTCCACTTTCCGAATGGTGAAATCATTATTACTGTAAATGTTCAACCACGTGGGTCGAATGCTGGTCGACTTTAGAGCGATCCTCGTACACTGCCCTAGGTAATCGTCAAAAATGGTAGCCTTGTCGATATCTGTGATATACAATTGCTTCATCTTTTATTGTAGAAGAAAAGATGAATATTTACTCATACAACCCGAAGGGAAAATACAAATCAAACAGTAGAGAATGGCCTCTGGGTATAACAAATCTTGAACATCAGGATTTGTATCTATAAACAGAATCACATATCCCTGTAGTATTCCACGAGTTTAGCAAGTATCCCATTAAAGTTCCAACGACTTACCTTAAAGACAATTAATTCTGATATATATCACAACCAAATCCCGGTCGGAAAATAGCAAAGTACGGTTTTTTTAGGATTTACGTACAGGGCGCTTTTGTTACACTCATAAGCGCAATAAATGCACACATAAAATTTGGTACTTATTGCAAAATACCACTGGGTTTATTTACAAATGAGAACAGCCTCGACGTTGTTTGAAGTTGTTCTTACAGGTAGCTTAGCTACCCTATAGCTAGATTTAGGATTATTCTAGCATTTATTACTTAATACTCAGTAAAATAGGTCAAGTTTGAATATTAAACTTTTTGGCCCTAGCTAGCTAGACTAAGTATGAAAGGACAAGGCTAAGCTTTTTAGCTTGGTTAAAATTCAAAGCTTAAGAGGAAAATTACATCACAGTTTTTAAAATTATATTACGCATATTTCAGAACACCTACAGGAAAATTCAATGATCACCAATTTACCCCATATAGGTAATATGGAAGATTTCTTCATAAAAAACATCAGAAACTTTTTTATGTGGATTACTTTCACATTAACAAAAATTAAAATTTTTAATATAAACTTTTGCGATTTTGTTATTTATTAGTTTTCAAATTTCTCGCTGGAAATTGTTAAGGTTTAAAACCCATGTCCAACAGTAACTTTTTCATTCTTTTCCTAATGTCATATACGTAAGCTATGCAAAAACTTTTGAAGGAAAATAAAAACACATCAAGAAAAAAAGGTTGGTATAAAATAATATAAATTAATTTCAAACCGATTAGTCCCTGCAGCCATTTTGGTGTCAGCGGTTTGAAAAGCTATACTAAGTAAAAGTCCTATTACTTCAGTAAAAATTGAAATAATGACTTGAAACTTTTAGACCAGTTTTTAGACCAGTTTGATGAAATGAACGCAAAATTTTTTTTTAACTACCATCATAGTTTCTGAGTTCCTGAATTTAGCCATTTTTGGAGACGCCGATAAACTGTTTTTGACAGCATATCAATTTTGACAAGCCATGTGTACAGAAAACATTGAAAGTAATTCTCAGGATTAAAAATAATTCAAACAGATAAAATGTGTCCCAGGTTTAGGAACAAATACCTTATCCAGCTCAAAGAAAGTGGGAACAGTGCCAAATACATAATCTAAATTTTATGCCGTATAAATACAAAGTGGTTAGAAAGTTCTTTTTTGTCCACCTGGATCTGCAACACGTTTACTTGCACTAATCACTCAGCCTAGTGCCACTCAAAATTAATTTTTGAATATCCACAGTAACTTATTATGCAAAATGAAAAATGCTGCAACAACTGTATTTGCTTTGCAGAAGTATCAATAGGCTTCATCATAAGTCCTGTGAATGTTGGTTTATGAAAAATATACTGTATCTTTAATGCGATAAGCGTTTCACTGGATTTGTAACACCTTACACTAAGTATCCTCTGTGTGACACAGTTTACCCTTTACTAAGTCTTAACCTGGACAGAGACTTTAGGTCTTCCCGCTCTAAGCGAATATTACTTCTGGCTATTACTACTTTCCCAAATTTTGTTATTTTATAAAAGTAACCTAAAAATCTTCAAAAATTTATTTATGAAAAATAGGTTCCCGTTCGATAAAAGAAACCTGAACATTTGCAGAAATTTGTTTATGAAATACAGGTTTCTGTTTGTTGCGACAACATATTTAACCAACATGCAATGCCTTACATACCTAACTAGCAATATACTCAAGTCTTGTTCACTGTTATGGGAGGTCCAAATAGCTAGCTAGCTATCTTTAATTAAAATAACAGGATGCCTTAAAAAATCTTTTGTGTAGCTAGCTACATAAAAATAATATATTTAGCTTGTACTTTATCACGTCATTGTTTAATAACAAATGTGCCCCTGGAGTGCTGACATGGTATTAGCTAGGTAGCTTAAAATCACAAAATAAACACTATCCAGATGCGACCATCAGACATCAGAAAGGCGTTTCTGTTCTTTACTTATCATTGTGGGTACCTCAAATTCTTATAAATCCAATGAAAAAAAATTACTTAAGACTTCCTTAGTTACAACTACGTCTCGTTCACAAGTTTCAGCGCTGGCCAATATGATGGGCAACGTCGAGAAACCCTGGGTAATTTTGAAAAAATGTGGTTCTGTCTTATGATTTTCAGATTTTTGCTGCTGATATCAGCATATTTTAGCCTTCGAGTGCCACACCTCGGTATACATAGAAGTTAATTATCTTTAACGATCCTGTTAGAATTGGATGGGGTGGGAAAGCGTCGGATTATTGGAACATTCAGGTGAATTTTGCAGCCCATTGCGCGACAACAGCGCTAGGCATATCTGCCAAACATACGACAGGATCTTTAACCCTTGTCAACTCTATCTTTCGATTTTATGTATACTATCACAGGCGTCGTATACTTGGAAGAATGAAAGTGCCTATGCCCTTTGATGATGGGTTTAGTGAGTACAATAATCCTTATTCGATATCTGCATTTGTACAGTGTGTCGTGAGGATGGTACAGAACCCCACGGTATGTATAAATTCAAGGCAGTAGGTGCTATACTAACCAACGGTCAATGGTAGCCACAGGTTGATGAGGATTACGCAAAGTTTATCATGCCAACAAGCCAGGGTCTTTACCAGCCAAGTAGTTTAAAAATTTACCAAGCTGTTTTCGTATGAACCCTTTACTAGCACTACCACCAGTTCCCGCTGCAGCACCAGCTGCGCCACCTCCTGCCAATGCTAGCACAATGGCACTTGCTATAATAATTCCTTGTTCCTCAAACAAGATCTTGAGTTTTTCAGTGAGCGATGTATCATCTTCTACCATCTTTATTAGCGTTTCCTTAATAGCGGTGAGCTGCCCTTGGGCTTGGAATGATAGTAGGCCATGAGCCGCCCGTGCTGCTTTTTTTTTGATCCTGTAGCTGTTCAATGGCTTTGTTCCAAGTCTCTTGCTGTTCTTCAGATACTCCAGGCTGTGCTTTCTTTACCTCAAGTTTATCTATCTCACCATCATAAAAAATTATTTTACTTTTCAATAGTTACAAGTTCCCCCTCACTGTTTGAAATTCGAGGTTGAGCCCTCTTCTTTCACGTTCGCCACCAAAGGAAGTCTCTGACAGGAGGCTCTCCGTTTTATCTAAAACATCCTCTAGCCACCGTGGTATCATTTCTATATTATTGTCTGCATCATTCTCAATATGAACTAGATAATTCAGGATTTTCTGAGCCTCAGCCTTGCTTCCCTTTTTAGGTGTAGTATAGTTGGGAAACCCCATGCGTATCGGACGCTTTTTGCCTAATTTAGTCTTCATCTGGTCGATTGTACGAAATGTATGTTCCTTTGTCATGATAGCATCATCTATACCATCTGTACCATCTATACCCTTATAAACAAGTTCCTTTCCATGTCGTTCAAATACATCATAGTGTCTCCCATTTGATGGTATAAGCCCCTCCGTGCTAAGATGGTCATAAAAAGAGTCGATCATTAATTTTGTGGTCTCTTTCCCCAGGTCGTCTAGATTTGAAATACTCTCCTGTTTTCTTCAGGTATTTGCGTTGAGCTGGTGCCAGGCTGGGCAAGGTCCTCGGGTCTACTAAAAAATACATCATCAGTATCATCTAGAATATTTTCCTCAGGAGTAAAATCGTCCCCTGGATCTAAACTGGATTAAGAGGCATTTATTTCAACAAAAAAAGTAGTAATGACTAACATATTTGGAAAGACACTTGACCCATACGCAGAAATTAAAACAAAATTAAAGCAGAGTGTAAAGGTGAGCCATGTGCCGAGTACGATCAATCACAACGGGGACTTGTATGTGGATGTCCCAAACATGGGACAGAACGATGTAATTTCTCCTGGAGACTTGTGGTTGCCTAAATTTGAATGCGAAAACAATCTGATCCTGGAGGGCATCAACCCAAATGATGGTACTATCCGCGCCTTGCAAGTGAAAGCTAGCGATTATGGGGTACTCTCGAAGAAAAGGCGATCGTAGCACGCTACGGGAACACCTTTTGTATCTACCATTTTACCAACCTGGTATACACGACATTTTGCAATTCGTTCTCCATTTTGCATCGTATGGAGATGTCATCAAAGATGCAGGTACAGCGGCCTCGGGATCTATGCGGCAAAGCCTGCGAATGCTGCTTACAAGATTAGCCACATTGCACTAGAATTTGATAAAGTAAACCACGACGGGCTTGCAAGTGCTATGGTATCCCCGTACAGTTGTTTCCCTTTGAGAGAGTACTTCAAAGCAAAGTTTTTATGATGAAGAAGGTGAGGTGATGTTGAAGGTGAGCCTAATGAACTCTACTCGCCCGCAATGCTTGGGAAAGATCAGTACGAGCAAATTGTGAAGCTCTTTGGTAGCCAAGACTCGACAGTCACGATAGCGCAATTCGCGACCTGAAAGATAGCGCTTTTTGTCGATTTTCGACCATCTCATGATCATAGTCTGCGTAGAGACCTCTCCAACGCTTGAGTGACGGTATCACGCTACACATGACAAAAGAAGGCTGACAGCATGGAATGTTGAATGCTATGTCTATTTGCTAAGTGACGCCCAGCTGAACATCTCAGACGGGCGATTTCATAGCGTGGAGTATTTAATCCGGTAGGAAGAGTCGTAGATCGCTTTCAAAGAAATGAGCTTAGACGTTGTTTTAGAGACCTATACTGCAATATTTTCAGAACCTACAAGTTGTGGGAAGACTAAGCGTGTCCTTGATCTTCTAGAAGGTGAATACAAAATTTTTTTTCACAATATAGTTATCCTCTGTCTAACAATACGGTTAAATAATACCACCTACCTAGAGAGATCCTCGCTTTGGCGAGATGATTATATATTTTTGATCAACTTAAAGAATCAGCTTTTTGAATGGATGAATAATTTATCATCGCTGATAGCTGGTGAGGAGACACTGTTCATTATCGACGACTGTATAGCAGACGAGAATCTCGATAAAAAAACACAGTCTTTGCTTGAATTAGCGGTTTCGGGTAGACATCGAAAGCATAACCTATGGCTGTTAACACAATCCTATACCGCTTTACCAAAAAATCTTCGAAGGCAAAAAAAGCAGCCGTTTGTGTGGTATCTGCACGTTCAGATATGAAATTGATTGATGAAGAAACCAATATGATCAGCGACTGGGAAAGTATCAAGACTCAACTGAAAAAATCAAAACATGCCTGTTTGTATGTGAGGCTAGAGCACACTAGGAGCTATAGAATTTGGGAGTGATCCGCTAGGCGATTTTAAGGATCAATTTGGTCCACAAAACACAAAGACTGCTCGCGTCGTCAGATAACATTGTAGCGCAGAAAACTACGCTTCTAGGTGTCAATTGACCAACGTGCTTGCGGCAAGCAAGTTGGGTTCTTAAGCTCTTTTTCTAACTTTATGTAAAAGATTGGAGCGATCGAGACTCTGTTCGATGAGCACTCGCAGCCTCGTTTCAAGCGTGCTGAAGATTCTTAGAGATTGAAAATGTTAAAAATATGGCGATAACTTTAATGTTTCTAGCTACCAGGTCCGAAATAGTAGGAGCATATCGGATGGGCCTTCTTGGAAGAGGCAGAAACCCGCACGATGTCTTCATCTCCTTGGATGGTGCTCTGGAGATTACGCACTGCTCGAGAAAACCCAGAGCTGTAGGGTTGATGCAATGGCTTGTAGGGAAGGGTGTAGAAAAGCTGCAGAATGAGGTGAGGGAGCAGCGCCAGCTAAACGAAGAAAAAGACGTAGCCATTGCGATCCTTAAAGATGATCTCGAAGACAGAGATAGTCAAGCTGCAGCCCTGCGCCAGGAGATCGAACACCTCCAACCGCGCTATGTTCCACACCGGGTTCTTATTGACACTGTGCTATGTGAGGTGCCTGTGGTAAAATGTTGTATCCTCTATAAAATTTAAATCACACAACTCACCATGAACCTTTATTCTTATAACACCATTTCGAATATTGTTCACCTAGCTCCAACTTGTTGATATTGCGATTTGTGTTAATTCTGTTGTTATCTTTCAATAACCAATACAATAGTATTAGAGACTGGTGAAGCCTTCAAGTTACCTCATCAAGGTAAGAATCAATTAACAATGGTAGCAGAGTTAAAAGGTACAGATCAACTGGCCTGGTATTTATGATCATTGTGCGAGTGACATTTGAGTTGAAAGAAAGCAATTGAGGGCACACACCCAGATGTGTTCTTGGCGTAAGAGAGATAACTTTCCCTTTTGTTGGCTATTTGTTGACACGTATGTGTGCAAACCAATTGGTGAAGTGGTTTGTGAACAATGGCAACAACAACATTGAAGGCTCCACCAGCGCTTAAAGAGGATGATTACTATAGCAGTTGGAAGAACGATTTGGATATCTGGCAGATGTTTACAGAACTATCAAAGAAAAAGCAAGGTCCCTGACTGGTCGGGCACGGGAGGCAGTACGCGACCTGACACCTGCAGAAGTTGGATCAGATGATGGTTTGGGCAAGATTATATCTAAGCTAGATTCAATATATTTGAAAGATGAAAGCACAAGAGCATTTATTGCTTTTAAAGAGTTTTATGACTATAAAAGGAATAGTGGAGACAAATTTCCTAATTTTATTGTGCAGTTTGAGAAACTCTACAATAAGATATCCAAATATGATATGGCATTGCCTGAAGCTGTCAGGGCATATTTTCTTCTCACAACTGCGAATATGTCTGAAGAAAATGAAAAACTGGTTCGTACAACTTGTGCAGAACTCAAGTATAAGAATATGAAGGACACAATCATGAAGATATTTGGAGAACTGAACACAGCAGAAGACGCTGCACATTTGGGAGCTCTTCCTGTGAAACAGGAATGCTTTTATGGAAATCTTCATGCTGATACCAAGGACCGCTTGTCAAGGAATACACGTTCAAGAATGAATCCTGTTGATAAGGATGGGAAACTCATGAGGTGCCATGAATGTGAATCAACAAGACATTTTGCTGACAAATGTCCTCATAGAAATCAAGAGCAAAAAGGTTTCAGATCACGGAACAATAGACCTACAGAAAAGAAACAAGATGTAAATGAGATCCATATCACCCTTTTTTCAGCCTCTCCAGACCAAAGGCAATATTGTCTTGTTGGAGAATCCTTTGGCAGAGGTGTCTTGGATTCTGGCTGTACAAAGACAGTGGCTGGGGAGAAATGGATGGATGAATATCTTGCGACTCTCTCTGAATCAGATAAAAATGCTGTAGTTTCAAATAGTACTGATTCTATATATAGATTTGGTGATGGAAAGGAAGTGAAAGCTAAGAAATCTAATAATACCAGTTATTCTAGGTGGCAACTAGTATAAATTGTCTGTTGACATAGTAGAGATTGAAATACCACTACTGATTAGTCGTAATACCATGAAGACTCTCAGTATGAAATTATATTTTACCAGTGACTTGGCCATTATTGGGAAGAAAAGTTGACTTAATATGTACCACAACAGGACATTATTGTCTTCCACTAACACATTGTGATCTTGATGCTCAAAAAGGAACAAAAATCATTCTACATGGAGAAAATTTGAAAGATATTAGTAAGACAGAGAAAATGAAGAAAGCTATGAAACTTCACCGCCAATTCGCTCATGCTGGCAAAGATAAGTTACTCAAACTTGTAAAGGATAGTAATTTGTACGACAAGGAATTTTGGTCATGCATCGAAAAATGTTGCAATGATTGTGAAATATGTCACAAATATAAAAGGCAATACAGTAGAGAAGTTGTGGGTATACCTCTGGCAAACACTTTTAATCAAGTAATATGTATGGATTTAAAAGTTTATGAACATAATAAACAACACATCTTACATATCATTGATGCTGCAACTCGTTACTCTGCTGGATGTCTTATCAAATCGAAACATAAAGATGTCATTGTCAGTAAAGTGTTTAGATTTTGGATTGCATACTTCGGATCACCAAGTACAATCTTGACTGACAATGGTGGTGAATTTTCGAATGAGGTTTTACAAGAAATGAATGAAAAGCTCAATATTGAGACAAAAACAACAGCAGGCGAATCTCCTTTCAGCAATGGTATTGTGGAAAGACATAATAAAATTCTGGCAGAGACCATGTTCAAGACAATTGAAGATAAAAAGTGTGAACCAGACGTAGCACTAGCATGGGCCATCAGCGCAAAGAATTCTTTACAGAATCATGGTGGCTACAGCCCAAACCAATTGGTATTTGGCCATAATGTGAACACACCCACTATTCTGACAGATCATTTACCAGCATTGGAGCCAACTACGTCAAGTGAAATAGTGAGAAAAAATCTATCAGCTCTGCATAAGGCAAGGGAGAATTTCATTAAAGCAGAATCTAGTGAGAGAATTAAAAGAGCGCTTAGACATAATGTTAGAACATATTCTGATGAGACGTATTTGAATGGGGAAAAAGTCTTCTACAAGCGCAAAAACACCAAGGGTTGGAAAGGTCCAGGTGTGGTTTTGGGACAAGATGGTTAAATGGTGCTTGTCAGACATAACTCAGACGTAACTTTTACCGTCAGACGTAACTTTTACCGAGTGCATCCATGTCAGTTGATCAAACATAGCCAAAATTATAAAGTTAGTGAATTCAAGTCAGATCATGTCAAGAGGAAGGAAGGCCATTTGAATAAGTTTTATGATATGAACGATAGTGTCAATGATTGTGATAATGATGATGATGGTGATTGTGATGGTGATGATTATGATAATGATGATGATGACACGGCTGATAAGAATGTGAAAGATGTTTATGATGATTCTGAAGATGTAGAGCAATATCATCAAGAACAAGCCAGAAATGTAGACGAAAATGACCAAGAAGATTCTGGCACAAGTGAAAATGATGTTGAGGAAAACAGGGATACTCATAACAATAATAAAACTGAAGAAGACGAAGGTAGTGGTTGTACAAGTGACATTTTCAGAAGACCATCTACATAATCCAAGAAAGTTGAATCGAAACCAAAAGCAAAATCATACATCAAATACAATCTAAATGGAAGATGGTATCGTGCAAGAGTTCTCTCAGCTCAAAGCCAAAAAGCATCAATTGGAATGATGTGTCCAAATGGGTCAAGCTGGAAATACCGGAATTCCCCGTCTATTAGTGTGATGTCGATATGTTTTCACAGGAAGTAGATGATGCGAAGGAGAGAGAATTGCAGAACTTAAAAGAAAATGATGTCTTCGAAGAAATTCCAGACACTGGTCAAACGACTGTATCAATCAAATGGGTCATAACTGAGAAATTTAAAGGTGAAAAAAGGGTTGTGAAAGCTAGATTGGTGGCTAGAGGCTTTGAGGAAAATTCACATTCGTTGAGAACAAATTCTCCAACTTGTGGCAAACAAAGTCTTCGACTTGCTATGGCTATCATAGTTAGCAATGATTGGCAGATCAATTCACTTGATATCACTGCAGCTTTTCTTCAGGGAGATGCTATTGAAAGAGAACTGTTTCTACAACCACCAAAAGACACATTGTCATTGGGAACAGTGTGGAAACTAAAGAGATGTTTGTATGGGTTAAACGATGCATCTAGAGCATGGTACAAACGAGTGAGAAGTGAAATGTTGAAACTTGGTGGTGAAATGTGTACCTACGACCCTGCTGTGTTTTACTGGTATAGAGGCAAGCAAATCACTGGAATTCTTGTTTTGCCATGTTGATGACTTTGTGTATGGTGGTAGTCCAGCTTTCCACAAAGATGTTATTGCTAAACTTTTCGAAACGTTCAAAATCAATACGCAATCGAGCTCAACCTTCAAGTATCTAGGTTTAGATGTGGATCAATTTAAAAGCAAAATTAAGATTAATCAAGTGAGCTATATAGAGTCTTTGATAACTGTTAATATTGAAAATGATGTTAACAATGAACGAAAATTGACTAGCAAGGAAAAGACCATGCTGAGATCGTTGAGTGGGCAAATTGCTTGGGTGGTCGGACAAACCCGCCCTGATGTGGCTTATGATAGTTGCCAAACTTCTAATTATGGCAAGGAACCTACAGTTCAAAATTTTAAAGATGCCAACAAGATTATTCAAAAAATTAAGAGCAAGCATGTTACAATAACCATTGCCAAAATTGCAAATATGAAAAATTGTGAAATTATTTGCTACACAGATGCAACTCATGCCAGTTTGAAGTGTGGATCATCATAAGGTGCATTCATCATATTTGTGAAACACCTAAGCGAAGTTATACCAATCTGCTGGCAATCAAAGAAACTACAAAGGGTAACCAAAAGCCCAATTGCTTCGGAGCACTTGCTCTGAGTGAAGGAGCTGATGCTAGTTTTTATTTGGCCAATGTCATACAGCAAATCTGCAAGTTGATGAAGTTCCAAAGATCACTTGTATTATCGACAACAAGTCATTATTTGAAACCTTGAAAACGACAAATGTCACAAAGGATTTGAGATTACTGTCAAGTGGGTTGAAAGAAAACACCAATTAGCTGACTGCTTGACAAAACATGGAGCGTCTCCAAACAAGTTGCTTGAGGTTTTGAAGACATCCAAAATATCTCTACAATAATTAATTGTAGTGATTACCGTTGTGTTTTTTTTTTTTTTGATAATTTTAATTTGTTTGTCATGTTGATTGTGACAAACAGTTGTAGCATGCAATTTGATATTCTATTTGTGTTGGCTTTAAAATTGTGTTACTGCTGGCAATGTTGATATTGCGATTTGTGTTAATTCTGTTGTTATCTTTCAGTAACCAATACAATAGTATTAGAGACTGGTGAAGCCTTGAAGTTACCTCATCAAGGTAAGAATCAAATAACACAACTGACAGGCATAAGCTGGAAACCTATCCGCAGGTGGAGTGATTAAAACTTTTCGATACACATCAAGACCATGGCTGATCAATGTGTTAAAACTTGGTATAATAGTCTATCGAGTACTAGAATTAATCGTCCAATGCCTAAATCATATTTTTCGCGTAATCCTATAGCCAATTTTGGCATATTATTTCCCATCTTCTTCTTTTTTTGATTTTCTCCGTTTATATTCCTCTTGGACAGCTGAGTGTGGTTGATTGTATGAGCAGCAATGAGAATGGGTGCTATAAATTTACCAAAGGCAGAGTAGGCGAGGATTCCCAAATCCGCCATACTTTCCTTGATAATTGGATCTTCCTCAATATCTCGCTTCAGAACCTCAGCACTATCGAGTTGAACAACATTCCCAACAACATTTGCGTACATACTAATTGCATGAGAAGAGAGTGCCTTGGCCGTTTTTTCCTCCCTTCTCATGAATTTCACGTTGAGGTTATTCCGCATATACCTTTTCGATCGCATCAGCTTTTTCTACGCAGCTTTCAGTACACTTTTTTGGTAAAAGATGCCCTTTCCCTTTGCGTAGAGCATAGAACAAGGGGCCAAAAAAGCTCAGTTATAATAGCGTTAGAGGAACCCTATTATAACTGAGCTTTTTTGGCCCTTGTAACCTTGGGGGGGGGGGGGGCACAAAGCGCCCGAGGGCCAAAAATCCTGAACCACTTGTGCTTAAGTGATGAAACTTGGCTCAATTGGAGAATGTCTTAGTACAAACTCAAACCAGGTAACAAAAGTAATTTGATGAAGTCATAGGAATTTGAAATGACGTCACACATGTGAAAAATGGTCATTTTCCCAATTTTTCAGTACTTTTTGTGTTACTAATGATATGGCCTTGATTCTTGGTAGATTTGTGGAATGAGTACCAAAATATGTGTTTCACATGAAAAAAGTAATTTTAATGACGTCATTGGGATAAAAATGACGTCATTTCGGCAAAAAATTCTTATTTTAACGATAAAGATAAAAGACCCGTTCTACCAGAAATATTGACGCTCATGTCATTAAACTTGGTATATATGTAGAACAGGACATTTAAAGATAATCGAGGTAAAGAAAACAATATAATGACGTCATTGGGGTTCGAAATGACGTCAATTTGCTGGTCTGCTTTTTGTCCCTAGTAACCATATATCACCTTAGCAACACCTTGGTTACCACTTAGTAACCAACATACATGTAATAATAATTATATACCCAATACAACATCTTATAACATTCTTACATGAATGTCAACGGTTTTCAAAATTCCAAAAATTTACCCCCGTCCAAAAAAGCAATACCCCCAGCAAAGTACAAAATTTTTCCAAAAATTTCTTTTTCATCAGAAGCAATAATAAAAGTTAAGAATAGACACAAAATTTTAGCACTTAATCACATGTGTATCTAAAGTTATGCCTAGTCAACCCCCCCCCCCAGGTATAAAGCTTGACGTTTATATACTTTTCCTGCTGTTGTAAGGGTGTCGCTGGGGTATCTACTTCATCAAATATGTTAGCAACCTCGCTCATTCTGTTTATTATATATCGAAAACGTAAAAAACAGAGTAGTACAATCATATCACATAAGGTATAATTATCGCAATACATAGATATATATCCATGTTTTATTTTGAAGAAAAAATATCGCGAAGCTCAGCATAAACACCAAAACTCCCATAGGAGAACCCTCTGGGTTTTTGAATCTTGTTGTTGTTGTTTAAAACCCAGGAGTTTTTTTTGAATGTCTGTGCTGTACCAACGCTTTAATGACCTCGCCTTTTTAAGTGAGAACTTTCAGGGACCGTTCTTGCACAGACATTTTTTACCGGCATTTTGGCACAATTTTCTCGTCATGGCACAACCGACATGGCACTAGTGTGGTACAAACCGGGGTGAGACGACCGCTTTTAAGTAAGGCATGCTCTCGCCCGCGCCTTCCTACCCTTCCGCCAGCACTAAGCCTGGTACCACAATTCTAGTATACTTGAAGTTCGTATATAGCCATTCAGTATTACCTTGAGTATTGCACATGTGGCAAACCACGCATCACTGCGCATCTCATTTGCGCATCATGCAGAAAACTCTCGATTATTCAGAAAGGTGTAAACATTTTTGAATAAATGAGGCAAATGAGGTTTGATCTTGTTTTTACTGCCTTATACTAATGAGGAGGGACTCTCAAAATGGTAAGATACTTTTCTTATCAGCGTGTGTTAGTATTCTTATATATCTACAACTCCAAAGGCTCAGTGTATATACCGTCGTGTGCACATTTCTGTTATCGTAAAATGCTGATAATCCGAGCTTGCTTTGCTCATATGTGACCATCCCTTGATCATAAACTCTATACCCTGTATTTTTTCCAGTGTCTATATGTCCTTTGAAAGCATTCATATATCGTTGCCAAGTCATCTCGTTTTGCTTTTTTGACATACCTTTGCACGAAAAATTTGTACCATTTTTACCTTCTACGAAATAGCATTTTGCTGTCAATGCAACCATTCTTGTGCCGATAAACTCAGGCTTAAACAGACCTCCTGTTCTACTCAAGTAATCGTCTGTCACAAGGCAGTTTTTCACATCTTTGTCATATTCCTCGAGCAGCTAGGGACACCGACATCTCGAAATTCTTCTGCAGAGATAGCAAAATAAGTAGAGTCTGTGTCCACATAGATCTATGATCTACATATTTATCGAGGAAGTCGTAGTAGAACTCCTGTATGCGAACTTTGGCAAGCTGATACACCGTAATGTCACATTGGTAGGCCTTATCAATGGTCACTTTATGCTTCCCTTCCTTGATCTGGTATTCAGCACCGATTTCTTCAAGATCTTCAAGGTACGGCGATCTCATCGCTTGATCAACCTTCTTTCCGTCTCTCGTGAACGTTGTATTTACATGCCTTGCTACATCCTCGATCTTCTTGCCAGGAAATGAGTTTCCTTTAAGTTTTGCCGTGTCCCCTGAAATCTTTTTATCTGGATCTTTATCCGCTTCACGTTGTGTATCGGCAATCTCTTCGGAAAACCAAGCGAACAGCTTACCCGGCTTATACTTAAGAAGTTGGTGAAAGGCTGTCACTTTCAATCCATGATCCAGGTACCATTTCAGCACAGGAGTATATAGCAGGATCTTTTCCGCCTTCATCAACCCAAGGAGCTTGCGTGCACCAGAAATAATCGTGCATGTGCTACGGAATGTGCTTATCTGGTATCTCTCTTACTACAAACAGTGGAGGCATTTCGCTAAATTTTTTACGCAGATTTTCAGGTACTTCGATGTCAGTTTGGATAAGCCCAAACAACTTCCCGTTTTTAATGCCTCGCGTCAATAGTTCGAGGTTGTAGTCAGCTGTTGGTGCATCGATCTTGATGAGATTCTCTTTACTACAGGGGAAGTCGTACATCAGTGTGCTAGGATAGAACATGTTTGCATCTAGCCCCAAGATTGTTTTGCATTGTTTTGCGTTCGTGTAGATGTGTGATCTGATCCCTGTCATGCCATGCTCGTGGTACCTACAAAATACGATTGCTGGCTCACCCACCATACCTGTGACAGGAAAGAAAAATCTGGGAAACTTAAGGAAAAGTGGTACGTAGACGGGTATGAGCCACAGAATAGGACCGTATACGAATGCAATGGATGCAGATGGCATGGATTTCCATGTCAACCTGATGCCAACAAACATTGGTACGAGAAGACCTTGACCAAGGCAAAAAGGATAAGAGAGCTTGGCTTCAATCTTGTCTCTATTTCGGGATGTGAAAATCCTCTCAAGATTAACCGATATTTCAAGAAAAAGTTTAGAGCATCCCCTCACTATATTGTGTTTGATTGTGAGGCCCTCTTGCTGGTTCTGAATATGATAAAAACAGCAGGCTTGATGTATATATCTGAGCATATGTCGTTGAGCATCGCTATTTATGACAGTCTTAACCTTGACCCCACATCGTGCACAAAGATCCAAAAATCTTGATCCAACTATTTGTACAAGAACTAGAAAGAAGGCACGCTTTTATTGTCGTTGAAATGGTGAGAATGTATCCAAAACCTGACGATTTTGACATGCTTCACAAAAAGACCCAGGATGCGTGGAACGAATGATTCAACAGTGGAAAATATGATCTAAATATTATCAAGTGATACTTTGTCGAACAAATTGCTAAAAACGAAAGCGAAAAGATCACGGTTGCGAAGAAAGATAACGACTACATGTTTCTGACAACATCTAAGTTTAAATTTCTTGACATCAAAAACTTTCCTGCGCCAGGGATGAGCTACGATGGATGGTGCAAGTCTCTGGAATGTAAGCTAGAGAAACTCGTGTTCCAGTATGATTGGTTAACAAGTTATGACAAGTTAACCATGTCGGGCCTGTCTCGCACGATGGCTTCTATAACTGATTAAGCGGTAAAATGTGCTATCACCCGAAAAGTACGAAGCCTTCTTCGCAAAATTCTATGATCGAGTTTGTGTGACGATGATGGACTGGTTGCGCAAGTACAATGTGGCAGACGTTGAACCCTTCATCGAAGCGGTTGATAAGACAAGACGTTAATATTACGGAGATGATATCGACATTTTGAAAGATGCAGTCAGTATTCCAGTTGTCTCGATGAGATATGTGCTCAACAATTCGCTCCGCTTGAACCCAAAGATCGAGCTCTATGCGGCCAACCATGTGAACACAAATGTCAAGAAGACTGCTACAGCAAGAGCTGCAAGGCATGTAAGGAAGTGCAAAAAACATGCGAAAAATGCACAAAGAACCGAGGGATTTCCTCTGGTGTCTTCAATATCCACCAGTTTTGTGGCACGCACATCCCTTCGCTTTAGTTTAGGGTCGTTGTAGTACTCGCAGGCTAAATTTACGGCTTCCTTTGCTAGGCGTTCCATTCCATGCTCTACGTTAGCCCTCTTTTCTACCGCGAAACATCTTCAGACGCATAAGTTGTCAGTTCTTGCATCTTTACTGTCCATAGCATAGATACATCTTTTCTTTCGCAGCTGGTCTGGTAATGGTCCACATCCTATAAGAGGCTTCCTTGTGCTTATGATCTTGATCTGAACATGCTTGAAGACAACCTACACCTCGTATGATCCTGGGGTTGATGACTGGTGGTAAATTTGCCTTGATCCAAAACTCGTGATATTCAATATCAAGACGCTGCATTTCACATTGCTCGATAAAGGCCTCTATCTCTGCCAGACTTGCAAGTGACGCCTCAGAGCCTTTGGTCTTATCGTATGGAGATACACCACCTCCACCTTGGTGAATATCACAGCTAAAACTGTAAACGACCTTGGTCCTCATGTCTATATAAAGTTAGTTTTCCGCATGATCGCATCTGTTAGTGGTTGGTTTTCACCTAGTTCCATCTTCCAACACCTTCGTGTTGTGTTCGTCATATATATGTTGGATGTCTTTAAGGCCTTCTTCGGTGTTCTTTTCCTGCGGAAACAGATACTTGATGTCTTTAACTCCCGTGTAGTTTTCTTAGTTGTTTTCAGCATCATGATAGTCTTCTTGTGCTTCAGCTTCGATTTCATCGTGCAACGTCGTTCTCGTCAAAATTTGCTTCTTTGCTCTGTTGTAATAGTCCGTAATAATATCTCGCACACTCTGCAGTCAATCGGCAAGAGCATTGGTAGTTGCTGCCACTGGCGCTGATACAGCGTTGTATAGCTGTGTCAATACATTTCTCAATTAACTCATGTCTCTTTTATTATATACACCTTTTATTTATCAAGAAAATTTTTAGATGGACAGAAAATTTTGAATTAGGGGATTTTCCTTATTCAAGTTTTGAATAATAGGGATTTCCTCTTACTCAACATGATGCCTCTGTCGGATTTTGTCGGATGCCGGCGGATTTGTCGGATTTTTTTGGAACTTGTGCCCCGTGGCTGCTCGTGCGCAGATTTTACTCATTTGCTGGATGACACAGTTGTGACGTCACAGATTTTTAGGGGTGTCAAAGGAGCATTGGTTGAGTAAGGGTTTTGCTCGACGTGACCCCTCTTTGTGTATATATTCACTCTCTACTCTAGCTTATGCAAATGAGAGATTCAGATTCAAATCCTGGACAAGGCATGAAAAACGTAATTATATTGCACCCACAACAACCACTTTCCTTTACATATCACAAAAATGCCATGTTTAGAAAAGGCAGTTATACTTGTTTGTCTTGCAATTTTTCAAGACACCTTTCAAAATAAGGCTTTTAAAATAATTGCTAGCTATATATACATTTAAAAGAATTTGTGAAAACATGAGAATCAAGATAGGAAACTACAGCTAGCTCAGTAGCTATGCCAGCATCATAATAATTTTTTATAAATTTGTAGCTATAAAATAGCTTTCAAGTGACACAAAACCAGATTTGCTAATTTAAATTCCAACAGTACGCTACAGTTGTGACCCTAGCCTGAACCAAAAGGATGCTCTATATACAAAATATTCTTATAAATCAACGGATAAAACTTTTCAGCATCCCCATTGAACGATTTTATAAGGTATATCACAAGAGCATAAGACGGTATAACATCGTCAAAGCCAACAACTTTGAACATAATGAATTCATTGGTGATTTCTGATGGGTAACATTCATCACCAGCTAATTTTAAACCAGCTTTTTCATATTTTTTAAAATACTGTGGATGCATTAGCTGCTCAGCTTCCTTGACATCTGTATCACCTGATCCTGCAGAATCACCTTTGTCGTGGTCACTATGTTTCGCGTTGGTGTGGCGTGTTAATCCTCTTCAAGAAACACAAACTTTATGTCACAAACTAAAGCTAAAGGTGACTTTTGTGTTCTCCTTGTTTATTTCGTTCACAACTGTGGTTAGTTCCACTTAAAAGTCTAAATTACTTTGTAAAATATCTTTATTTATAGCCTCTAATATAGCATCAAGTTTTTGCAATAAAGAAAATCTTCCTTCGTCGCAGCAATTTTACAAAATTCAGTCCCCTGACTTTCGGGCCATCCGCTCTAGGTCAGGTACTTTTGCCGTAGCGGCCTGAAATGGCCAAACGCCCAGACTATCTTTTCTCTTATATCCATACTTACAAAACGATTAAGCTAGTATTTGGAGCTTATGTTGTGTAAATTGTTACCCTGAGATATAATACAATTTTATATCTTGTGGATATTTCTGTATGTTCTCTCCTACCACAGCGTTAGTTAAAAGATTGATAAAACTTTAAAAAAATATTATTGCAGGAGGGGTTGTATGAAGAGCAATTCGTGCCAAAATTATTTTTCGTGTAATTTTTATTTTTCGCAAGACTCATTTTTATTTTTGAGCAGTAAAATTTTTTGTTGTCGCAGATTGATGGTTTTTGTTTTATTTTCGTTTACTATTTGTTATTTGTTTTTTTTTAAATGTTTTTGAAAAAAAATTTTGAGCACAAACATTTTTCGTGTATTATGCAATCGGAAGAATATTTTTGTCAATAATGCTTTGCGTAATACGTCATCAATGCGCAGGGGACATATGCAGGACACAACCATGCCTCCTGCTGTAATTCCATGATGTCGACGGAAGCAGCAGTAAGTGGAATACGTAGTTTGCTTCTGTCTGTTATCAGAGACTTGGAAAAGCATGTAGATGACAACATACTTGATTCTGCACACAGGTTGCTAGACCAAATTAGCCGACAAATGATAAGGCTTGGCAACTTGGGTGATGATGACCTTCTCGGCGTTAATAACACCTTAAATAGATTAGTTGATGGCAGTATTGAAAATAATGAATTTACAGTTGGCTACGAGGTTCCTTTTACATGTGGAGAACGTGGTAGACTGAAGGTAAAAATAAATTACGAGCAGCTATTCAATTTGCTTGACAATCAGTTTTCATGCGTTGACATTGCCCGCATGCTAACTGTTTCTGTAAGGACAGTCAGAAGAAGAATGTCAGAACTTGGACTAACTCAACGTATGTTTTACAGTCATGTGGACGAGCAATCACTCGACGATAAAGTACAACGTATTTGTATTGAAATTCCTAAGATTGGATATAGGAGACTGATGGGTGAATTATCCAGACAAAGAATCAGAGTGAGTAGAACTAAAGCAAGAGAAACTCTCCGGAGAGTTGACCCTATTGAGGTTACTGAAAGGTGTTTACAACCTCCAGTTCACCGACGTAAATATTACATACCACCACCGTTATCCTTGTGGTACATAGATGAAAACCACAAACTTATTCGGTATGTTTTCAGGGAATATACCTACGTATATATACTTGTAACCTTTTTTGTATCACACCGTTGTACAATGTGTGCAATTAATACTAAAAGTTTCTTAACGTTTCCAACACATAATGTACCAATTACTATTTCTTATTTAGATGGCGCATAGTCGTTTATGGTGGCGTGGATGGATTTAGTAGAGTCCCAGTATTCCTAAAATGTTCGAACAATAATAGAGCATCAACAGTTCTTCAGTGTTTTACAGACACAATCCGTAAGTACGGCCTTCCTTCACGTGTCCGTTCAGACAAAGGCGGTGAAAATATAGATGTTGCATGGTTCATGTTAAACCACCCCTTGTGTGGTCCAGGTCGGGAAAGTATGATTTGCGGTAAGAGTGTACACAATCAGAGAATCAAACATCTTTGTAAAGACGCTTTTACTGGCGTGCTGAAACTGTATTACAATTTGTTTTACTATATGGAAGATTGTGATATGTTAGATCCTTCCTGCGACATGGATCTATTCTGCTTACATTACATATTTTTACCAAGGATAAATCGTAATTTGGATATCTGGCGAGAAGGATTGATTCGCCATAAAATGTCTTCTGCTAGAGAAAGAACACCAATGCAACTATTTATTGAGGGGTTAATGAACAAACAAAGCCAAGTCAATTACGACACAGAAATAGCAGCTCTTATTCAAGTAAGTACATATATTTTGCAAACAAAACTAAACGCAAAAAAAAACAAAATATAAAAAGAATAACAAACAACATAACACCTTAATAACAAACAAAATAACAAATAATTTGTTCTCAAAATATAGACTACTATCTTAGAAATGTGAAAAAATGCTTGACTTTTCTACAAGATGACTATGATTTCTACGGGATTGACTGGGATGGTCCCATACCTGACAATAATGATGTGGCTAGAGTAGATGTTCCTGAAGCTTCAACAATATTAACACCTGAACAGATAACAGACTTGAGAAACAGATTCAATCCATTGGAAGACTGCGAGGATTTTGGCATGACCACTTATTTTAATATTTGACGATATTTGTTTTATCAGTAGAATTAAAGCAAAAAAAATTCACATTGGTGCTGAAAAATATTATCCTAATTTATATATATAACTTAAGGTTAAAAAAATCCCTCACATTCAAACTGTGGAGCAGAAATTATGTTGAACTTGAATTCTTCTTTGGAATTGCACTATAGGTAAACAAATTGTGTCAGTGCATACAGATGACTTTGGATAGACACCTTCATTTTCTTCCATGCAGGTAACATAAATTTTCAGGGCTCAAAATTTAGGAATATTATTATATGATGTTGCAAATTTCAATAGCATTTTCAAGTGCTTAGGACTCACATTTTCGACCATAAATTTAAACCATGATAATGTATTTCGTTCTCTCTCTTGCTGATTTGAATATGTTAAAGTTTCTTTTAACTATGTCCATTAAGTTCAGGTATTTTAAGCCTTCATGTATGGCTTTAAGTTGCCTCTCACGCTTCAAGACTAACTCCTCAAAAATTAACATAGATAATAAGGTTTCCCTATTATGCATAGTGACTGGTAAGCTAGCATCCTATTGTGAACTGTTAAATAATTGTTTAAATGCAGGACCTTCTTCCATAACAAACACATCATTGATTTGTAGGTCACTTGTGCATTCTTTAATTTTATTTATAAATTGCAGCAAATTCCCTGTTGCAGCACTAAGGGGAATTATATCAGCAGTGAGGAAGGTGTTGACATCTGCTTCACTTTTTCCACACATTACAGCATAACAATATGGGTGCAAAGCAGAAAATGATGGTCTTTCTTGTAAAATACTATGTGCAATGGCATCACCAACTATTTTAAACAAAACAAGGTTCTCAGCAGATCTCTTTGGGATCGAATACACACCAATTTGCTCAAATAACTCTTTAATGACACTTTCGAAAAATTTCACAAAAAATTCTATTTTAATTGCACCTGCATCTATGCCATCTTCATTTTTAAATTCAACAAAAAAAACTGTCAGTTAGTAAAACCTTTCTGGCAAGGGCACATTTATAAAACGTAAGACTTTCCCTGTAAATATTATCTCTTTCAATTTTCAGATAATAGTTTTCCTCTGTTTGGATACGTTTCTGGTATGTTGATATAATATCAATTAGGGTGGTTTCTTTTCCTTTAACAATCATTTCTACAGCTTCATCCAAACAACTAGACATTACAGCTACAGCCTCTATTCGACTGAGAAAGTAATCTGAAAACATTTCTATTAAGTGACTCTTCACTTCAACTTTTTGGTCTTTTTTCGGTTGCATCAGCATCTCTGGTATAGTTCTTTGTATACCACTGCAACTTCCATTACAAAAATTAGCATGTTGATTCATAGCTTCTATGGAAACTTTGGTGGAGCAATTGAAACAGGTCTAATACAAATACTAAAGAGCAGAAATACATTTGCATTATGAGGAAAATCTACAGATCTTAGATTAGAAATCATAAGGATGCATAAGAAATTTATAACATTATTAACAAGAAATGCTTATTACCATTTTATTAATTTCTTCATTTCCATTATTTGTAACAACACTGCTATTCTCATCATCCAGGAGATTTTGTAGAGTTGGTCGCACAAAAGATTTTGCTTGACCAAAAATTGTCTTTACGAACTGTCCATTATATCCTCCAGCTGGGACAGGAATTGGAATTAATTCTCTACAATTCCTTTGATTTCTTAGCAACTCAAACCCACCACCAATTCTAAGTTTTTCAAAATTCTGGTACAATACTTCAGAAAATTGCCTCGAAGATTCAGTAAGGGGAAATGTTATTAGTTTCTCACCCAAACCAGCTAGTAACAGATTTACTTTTGTTTCTGTGTCTGGAGTACTTGCATCTGTTTTATTCGACAAGCAAACAAATGTCAAAACACCATTTCTTGTTCTTGGTGAGTTGTACCTATTGGCAGGTGTACCTCTCCTGCGGTTGCTGACATGGTTAAACCGTCTTGGAGTTATTGAAAGTCCAGGTGAAACGCTAAAGGGAAGAGTTGAAGTGGAAGCAGTGACTGACATTGATGCTGGTGCCATTGTGGTGATGTTGGTGGTGCTCACAAACCTGGTGGTGGAAGAAGCTGAAGGGTTATTTAACATTCCACTACGAAATAATCGCGAAAACTCTGCACCAGCGTCGTCGTGATATGTTGAGTTTCTTGTAGTTTGGCCATTATTCGGTGGTTGCTGTTAATTGTCAACCATACTCAACAAAGTTTGTGCACATCTTGTTAAAGCCTCTCGGAAGTTGTTGTTTCGTCCGCCATATTTTTTACCAGAATTACGGGGCTTGGCTACAGATTAAAAGAGACTGGGGAAGAAGGCTGTCAAAAATAAAAGCATGGCCTGTTGAAAATAAAAACATACCAACGTGTGCAAAAAATGGTTTCATACGCTTAAAAAATAAATAAATACCAAAGAAAATAATAAGAAAACGACAAAAAAGTAGTTGCTTCCAAAAAACTAAATCTAAACTCGAAAATAAATTTATTATAATATTCTAAAAAAAATGAATCCTGCCAAAAATATTTGCATGGAACGAAAAAAATAAAAATTACACGGAAAATAATTTTGGCAAGAATTGCTCTTCATAGGGTTGCATATTGGTACATATTTCTTTTTTTCAAGGTATTGAATTTTTGGTATAGAATCGGTGTTGGAAAACTATTGTTTCTTTCATAGAACAAAAGAAAATATTAATCATCCGTTACTATCTCTAATTATGCATTTTTCTTTGGGTAATGATTCACTTTTATTTCGTTGCGTTTTAATTTTCCAATATTGTTTTTTATCTTTATGTTACCAGAATTTCCCTCATACTCGGCTGATTTTACTTATTTTCTGCATATACGACCAGAAATGTTTAAAAACTGATTTTAAACAATCAAACTACAAAACAAACGAGTTTTTCCTGCTAGAATTTAATTTATAATTATGGAGAAATAACAATGAGCAACGGTTACTTTTAAAATTTACACGCAAGATTTTAAAAATTTTGTTTACAAAACTGAATTTAAAAACAATGCAGCAACCTGCAAATCGGCATCGGATTGTTTCAATAGAAACTACTGAGATGTATCTCCTTGGTCAAACTTAGGGATCTTTTTTGAGCACGAATTATGATATAACAAGCCTCAAAATCTTTCATACAATTATTGAACTTTTAGGATAGTGTGAGGAATAATTTTCTCACGTTTCCTGTAAACTTAACTTTAAGAGAAACAATTTTTTAAAATTTAAAGTGTGTGTGTTAATTGGGGTAAGTTTTTTTGAACAAATTTTTGAAGAATTAGACTTCACTGTAAGCTGTTGTGTAAGCTGATGTTTTTCTATAGTTTGTGTTATAAACTTTTGTTGCTGAGAATGAAGTGTGTGTGATGTCGGTTTGCTGGGAAAAAGCTCCACTGTTTCACGTTTTTTGAAGAATTTCAATGATAAAAAATTACTGAATGTTTAGACTGAAACTGTTTCTTCCCACTGCGCAGGTAACTAGTGAGCACATGGGATAAAATGGGGCAAGTTTCCCAAACCTGAGATCCCCATCCGTTTCGAAACTGGATCTTTTCGTTTTTTGTTCTTCTGCCTGAGTGGATTTTTTCACGGACTTTCTTTTTTTACATAATAAAAATTATGAGCGTCTTATTACAACTATAAAATCAATGAAAACAAATTTCTGAGCATATCTTTAAAAAACAACACAAAGACCCATGGAATAATTGTGTTGCTATATTTACAAAACCACAAATTATTTATAGTTTCGTATTTTTGCAATAAATAATCCAAAACATACCTACTAAACACACAGAAAAACCTTAACAATAGAAGCTATTAAGAAATTTAGACATATAAGTGAAGCAAAACACGCACGCAATTTGCCATACTGAAATAATAAAGAACTGAAATCCTGAGTATCTCGAGACCAATAGAAAGTAAAATTGTTCCAGGGGAAGGGAAGGAAGTGGCAATGCTACATATCTGGATTGTGTACTACCTAATTGAACTCACAATGAACGGGTTATTTTTGTGCTGCGACTCAATTTATGCAAAAACATTTCTCTTCAAGGTATTATAAGAAATGGGGGAAGCTAAAAAAAGAAGTTGCACTGCATAACTTACCGAGTTGAATAATTTCTGCTTATTAAATTGATTACAGTGTTCGAATGTGACATTGCTTTTAAGATTGATTCATAATCCTTAAGATCGAAATGCTGGAAAGACAAAACAAAAATACGAGTTATTTAACTTGTATACTTGCTGTCAGTGCGCTTCTTTTGGCTCAGCGTACTTACGAGAAAGTTGATCTGTCCAATTTCGCCCATTACACGCAAATGCCGGAAATCATCTTCTACTCCACGATACGCAACAATAACTTGTGCTCCACTACGGGCTAGAAAGGAGAACCCCATAAAAATTTATTTGCGCTTTTCTTTGATGACTATACTGTATCAGTTACTGATTAAAATAATGAGCTATAGATATGGTATACTAAAAACAAGCTTTTAGATACAGCCTTCTCAAAAATGCATATCTCAACTCACCAAGTCTATTTACTACATATCTTCCAAGATACCCAGTGGCACCAAATACGGTAGCTACAATACCATTGAATGAATTTCTGCCACCCTGTCCATATTTCGCTAAGTGATCTGCGGAACTAGCTTGTTTCTAAAAAAAATTATACTTTTACCATTTACCGTAAATGCTCGATTAAGTGCCCATTCTCTAAGCAACTCCTCTTCTCGAATAAGCGTCTACGTTTTCTTAAATTTTTTTTATAATAGCCCCTGTCGAAAAAACGCGCATGGGAAGTTATTTGAATATATTACTATAGCCAAAGGGAGCACTTATTTTTATAATTTGGAAATTAGAATAACGACCTTCTACTGAAAGACAGCTTTTATCTTAAATGTATCTGCGACATAAAATTTTATGTCCACATTTTTCCTGTCTATCATTTTGTTAAAGCAGTTCACTGTTATTTCATTGGCATATTTATATTTAAAACTAGTCGATAAAGCCTGTGGAAAAATCCACTTAGGCAGAAGAGTAATAGAAAAAATAGGTTGTTTAGTCTTTTGCTGACGTCGGCAGCGCATTAACAAAAAAAATTGGCAAAATTTGATTATCCGTGTCATGTAATGTGCAGAGCTTGAAACACAGATGAGAAAAATGTATCATGTGTTATTAACGAAAGGTTAACAAGATATAAAGAATTAAAAATTTTGCTGACGTCAGCAAAAGTACAAATTTTATTTATTTATTCAGAGAAACAATTGAAAAGTCCTGTCACTTTAATTTTGATGACATTAGCAAATATTTCAGTATATCGAATACTGCCTTTTAATTAAAAAAAATAATCTAAAAATGCCCAAAAAAAGAACGTTTGCAAGGAGTAAGTCCTATTTAACAAAAAAGTTCTTAAAATCTTACACAGAACGTCAAATGTCAAATCGCATAAAATCATGCCAACAAAATTTCGAACAAAATATAAAAAACAACGGCTGGTAAGGTGTTAATCTATTTGTAGAAAGTTACAACATTGACAGACACAACACGGAAAGTTACGACACCAATAATAACAATGTCAGAAAACACATCTCAAATATGTATAAACATCTTATATGTGTGATTATGTTGAAAACCTTCGATATTTTAAACTGAAGTGTAGAAAAGAAAGGCTTGCAAGAGTGAGCACAGATGTATGAAAATAAGTTCTTTGTGCATTTTAAACATTGTGCTTATACAACAATATCAAACAGCTACAGTTTTAAAAACATTAATTCAAATTTTAAAAAATAATTTATTTGGTTGCATACCATCCTCTCCCACAAAAATATGCACAGAATGTAAAAATTAACCGCTAACAAATTTTTTGGTCTAATGATCCGTACTGCGCTTTACCAAACATTTAACTGACAAGTCAAAAAAGCAATGAGCAAAGAGTATATTTCAAACCAACAAAAATCATTATTTTGAAAACATTGTATATAATGGTCGCTCATCACACAAGTTCATACTAAATGTAGGTTTCTGAGGAGTATATCTGAATGAACAAAAATCAGTTCCATTTGCATGTCCCATATTGTCTTCACCCATAAAATCTTCCACAAAAAGAATATAAAACACAACAAATTCGACTACGGAAAAAGCAGTCATTTCAGTGCATTGGGAAGTGTAGAATATCAAACTATCTCTTTTAGTACATATACTTGCATATGGTCCTTCCTCCCAAAAGTTAAACATAAAATGTCAAAAAAAAGAAAAGTTTCAGTTCGAACATTCAGTAATTTTTTATGATCACCAAATATTTTTTCACGCAAAATTTTGTGAAATTCTTAAGAAAAACAAAAACGTGTAACCGTGGAATTTTCTTCCAGCAAAACTGACATCACAAACAGTTAGTTTAAAGTTTAAAAAATGTTATAACACAAAATATAAAAACAAAACTTACACAACAGCTCACAGTGAAGTCTAATTGTACAAAAACTTGTTCTTTCAGTATATTGCATGTGGTTTACACAGCATTTTAAAAAACAGCAGTTTGCAATACAAACAATATAAACGGATGTAGAAAACAACCCATGTAGATTTGCCCCAAAATGCCAACAACCTTTGAAAAAATATGAACCACCACCCTTGTAAAAATATATAACCTGGGAATTTACATGCTTGCTCACAAAAGTTTAACAGGATGTCAACAACAGAACAATAAAATTTACTCCAATTAACGCATACACAGTAAGTTTTACAAAAACGTCCTTTTAAAGTAAAGTTTACAGGAAACGTGTGAAAAATTATTCCTCTCAATATCCTAAAAGTTCAATAAGTCTTTGAAAGATTTTGTTGCTTGTTACATCATAATTTGTGCTTAAATAATATGCCTAAGTTTGACCACTAAGGTAGATATAAATAGCTAAAAAGAGGAATAACAACATTAATCATTGCTTAGCTAGCTAGCTATGAAGGTTGAAGGTAACATTAACTAAGACAGATATCCAGTTAAATATAGTTAAAAACACATATAGCCAGCTGTAAAACACATATTTGCAGTAAGTTCAACAAACCAAAATTTTGTTTCGCTAGCACATTCTTTTGGTACCCAGCTTTATGCAGCATTTTGAAGTTTAGGACAAATACATTAGTTACGCATCAGGGGAACATTAATTATGCAAAACATGTAAACAAATATATATGCTATTTTTTATAAAAAACGCGGTAAAATATAAAAATTTAAAAATTTGAAGCTTTTAAGTGATTTTTTGCTTGACATGTAGCTCTAGCGACATAAAACCAGAACGTCTAAAAATATGAAAGTTTTTACTATTTGTGAATTCAGATCGACTTTAAACTCAAGCCTTCATTTTTTACTTCTAACTTAACTTTACTTCTTTTAGCTCAACCCTTCACTTTCGAATTAACTTCTTGTGGCTTCCAAATTCACTTTTCTACTTCTACTTCTTCACTTTGTCTCTTTTTTCTTTTTCATATGCTTTTTTGAACTACTTTACTTTTTCAGTTTTTTCATGACGAAGGGACCGTTCTTTTGTTGTTTTTTGTGTGTCGATGGTAATCCTGTTCCAAATTATATGCTTTTTTAATCTACTCTACTTCTCCACTTTGACTTTCCTTGCTTTTAATATTTAAACTTTTTATGAATAAGGGATCGTCGAAAATAAGACATTTTTATCTGCTTCTTCAGTTCGCCTTTTGTTAAGAACTCTGTCGAGAGATTTTTATATTTGTTTGTTTTTACGCCAAGGAAACTTTCTATTCGAATCCCGTCCTGTCCGAAAGTACGTATTTGGGCGAATCATACTGCTTATTTTCCATCACGTGGTTTCTAACGGTTGCGAGATAAATGTAAACAAAACAAAAAAACTCGACAAATTCGCACATTCAAGTGGTAAAAAATATCGTCTTTGCAACAGTCACAGACAGACAGAAGCTCCGTGGAAAAATCCACTATAGATACCAAATAAAAAACAGCGAAAAAGTGAGCGAAATTAACCATAAAATTTATTGTTCTTTTTGTCAAAACGTTTTGTTGTTAATTTCACTCAAGCGGGAATAAATAAAACCAATATGTTTTTCATAACAATAGACACATGCTTAAGGGAATAATAAAAATTGATTACCCGTGACTTTTGTGTAATAAAGTTTACATCATTACACAAAGGTTTTTATATCAGAGCAATAAAATAAATTAACTGACTTTTTTAAAACAAAAAATTTTAAATCAATTTGTAAAAGCACACAAAGACAGAATAAAAATAAAAGTTTATGTTACAGCGGCTGTTTCTTTAGAAAACACATCCACTTTGCCCGTCACAGACACACAAACTGGCGTATTATTATATAGACTAATTGGTGGCCCGTAGATAAATCCACGGATTTGCCCGTCCTTTATTTATGTCTCGCTACTGCGGTTACCATTTTGCGTGACAGACAGGCAGACGTATACATGTTTTATAATATAGACAGTAACCCGTGGAAAAATCCTTAATATCCTTTATATATCGCATTTCGTGCTTCCGTAACAAATGGACAAATAGACGTAATACGGCTATTATTAAAGAGACTAGCCGGAAGCGTCGAAACGCCGGGTTAAGCAACAAGCTCACGTAACATTTTAGTGTTTCGGTTGTAATGTATTTTTTAATATATATATATATATATATATATATATATATATATATATATATATATATATATATATATATATATATATATATATGAACACAAATTGTAGCTATAGGAATAACCAACAAGATAAATGACTACATCAAGAATTAAGTAAAAAGATTTTATTATTTAAAATTTTCGTCAGTTCATCGACTGACTTCTTCAGTATCGCTTACAATACAGTATTAACAATTAAAATATCTTATATAGTGATAAAAATAAATTATATACAATTAAATACACAAGGGTTTAAAACTGGTTTCCATCACCATCATCCTAATATCAACTTAACACATGGTTTCTACAACTTGCATTTTTCTGTTCTTTTAGTTCTATTCCAGTCATGAGAACCATTAAGTCCCTGATGTTGTGTGACGAGTGTCCCTATCCAGAATTTTTCTTTATCTAATAGCAAACTATCAATTTGCCTGTTTGTTAAATTCTCTTCATTGTTCACAACATCAACTATAATAAACCCAATATTTTGCACGGAGGCATTAGGGCATTCATCAATAAAATGTTTCACAACTTTGCAAGATGGTATCTTCTTTTTAATGTGGGATTTGTAATTCGAAAGTCGAGGCTTCCAAGCAACGGTGGATCCAACACCCTGCTTACCACATAATTTACAAAAAGCAACGTATATAACGTTTTTTGAACTGCAACTGCTTTCGCGACGAATTTTAAATTTCCTGCCAGTTGCTTTTGATACTACAAAAGTGGTTTCAATTACATAATTCTTGCAGGAGTCGCATTTTTTATTTTTACATTTCACATAACCTGCTGCATTGTCGTTTGATAAATCAGACTTGATGTTGTAAGGATCAGCACGTAATATTAAATCCCTTAAGTTATTCTCTCTTTTATATGCAACCAATATACTGTTTTCTGGAAACAGCCGCGACAAGTCTGGATGATTACTAATAATGGGCATGTGGGTCTGGACAATGGTTTTGATGTCGGGTCTTCTAGGGTTGAACTTTGTGGAGAAGATAACTCTTGTTTTAGAATTATTGCGGGTAATCTTTTTCCTAGCATCACAGCGTGATATTGTTCCTATATGTTGAAATGTTTTCTTAATGACACTTTTATTATAACCTCTTTTTGTTAAATAACCACAGCGCGCGCAATAGCTCTAGTTATGTTTAAGAGTTTTCCAGAACGAGATTTATATATCCGTACATTGTTTACAAGGAAAAATGATCGAATTCAATCTATAGAAAGTAGTCAGAAGAAAAAGGGATTGAAAGTAAACCTACAAACTTCACACCATCACCTCCAAACCAAAAAAAATGGCCGTCGTTAGCGTAGCATGTTTCCCTCGTCGGCATGCTGAGACCGCGAAGAACTTGAATTAGTTATAAGTAAAAATAGAGCCTTGTGATTGGTCTATTGCGCGAAAGCAATCAAAACAAAGCTGGTAAAAACGGGGTCTGCCAGAGATCCGAAATAAAGCTGCAGGGTCGCTGGGATTTTCCGTATGTCTCGCTACTTGCGACGCCATGTTGCGCAGAGACAGACAAAATACGGCTATTATAATTGAGAAAGTCGTTACCCGTGGAAGAATCCACGGGGTCGCCGGTCTTTTATATTTCGCAAGAGACTAGTCGTTAGCCCGTGGAAAAATCCATGGTGTCGTCCGTCAGTTTACCCGTCGCAACAAAGTGGACAAAAATATACCGCATTTGAAATTCGTGTTTCTGTAACATCATTTTCTAACTCAGCGGGGGATCCGCGCAGAGACAGACGACGGCTATTATTATAGAGACTAGTCGTTAACCCATGGAAAAATCCATGGGGTCACCCGTACTTTATATTAACCTGTCGCAACAAAGTGGATAAAAATATATCGCATTTAATATTTGTGTTTCCGTAACATGATTTTCTAACTCAGCAGGGGGGTCCGCGCAGAGACAGACAGACAGAATACGGCTATTATTATAGAGATATGAACACGCAAAATTTACAGGATTCTTGGTAGTGGAAGAAAAAAGCCAACAAATATTTAACAGAAAATACCCGAATTTCGAAAATGTTTTTAAATGTTATGATAAAAAAAACTTTTGAAAATAAAGATTTTTATGTTAATTCTGTCTGTTTCTCTGTGTTGACATATGTGATTTTATTGTCCACAATTTCCACGACAACGGCTAATAAACATCTCCATAAAAATGTTCCGATTTTTTTAAACTAAATTTTTAAAAGAAGCTACATACATAAATTAACTACATAATATTCATGGTAAATTATTTTTTGTGCAGCGGAGCAAAACCCTTTTCTCATTATTATAGGCAAATATGTATGGCGAATACATAAGATTAAGAACATTTTTCAAAAATATAAAAATGATTAGTAGTAGATAATGCGTAGTACACATTGCCATGTTGTAGGTCAGGAAATCTACGTTTTTAACCCTGCCAGTGAACATGCGACTCAAGTGACAGAAATGAAAATTATTTCTATATATATCTGGAAACATTTTCTACATCAACATCTATATTTTTTATTTATAAGGCAATTTAAATTCTGACAAGTGGTTGTCGTGAAATCGTCGACACATGCTTAAAATCTTTAAATATATATTATTCATTATTTCTTATTCAATTTCTTGACATATATACAAATAATTTCCTGATAATTTACGTTTCTGAAACTTGACCTGAACTGTACACTAACGCTGTATACCATGCTTAAGTCCAGCTCTAGCTAAGAATCTAGCCTAATTTATTGCTTTTCTTTTAAAGTTTTTTTCAGTTTGGTATGACAACTTTTTATCCTACCCAAAATTATTTATTTTTATGTTGTGGGTTTGTGGTGACTATCTAGCTAGCTGTTTATTTACATCTGGCTAAAAATTAAAAAAAGTATCCACATGCAGTTTAGCTACACCAAAACTCTTAATAATTCTTATGCTAAATGCGGTAAAGTGCTACATTTGTTTTAGAAAAAGTATTACGCCTATACAGATGTGCTACATTGTATACATGTACTAAGCGATTAGCCTGTGTTAACGACAGGCCCTTAACTGCATTTCTATTTAACCGAAGTTGCGCTAAAGTTATGTGAGACATTGTTAACCTGTACTAAGCGCTCACCCTGGATTAAAATTTCAAAGGGAACATTTTGTGAAAAATAAAAAGGGTTGGTCTCTGTTTCTGCTATGACAGGAGCACAACATGTAAACTGTGTTTTTATTTTAGCTAAAGTTGTCGGAAAGTTATTTTTTGAAAAATATATATTACGTCCGAAACACCTTAATGCTGTGTGCGCTTCACTTTATTTATGATATACTGCATTAAAGCGCTCCACCTAAAAGTGTGGCACAGTTTATAATATGTATTAATCACTCCACTGGGCGTTTAACGCTGGGTAACACAGATACTTGTGGCTTAACAAAGCATTTCAATGTCGGGTCCCCCAGCTAGGCAGTATAATACAAAAATTTTGATATCCACAAAAAAAGTTAACTAGGCAATGTGTGCTGTAAATTTATAAGCTTATAATATGCACCTGTAAAGTTTTGTATATATTTTGTATATATATTCCAACCTTGTGGTCTAATAACTACGACACTCATGCAAATGGGAGATCAAGGTTCAAGTCCTAGACAGGGCTAGCAAAAACATAATTATCCTGGATCTAGAACAACCTGGTAATAATAAGTATATAATATGTATATAGCTATTTTGAGGATAATAAGTATCCTTTGAATCATCGAGGGTAGTGTTGCATACATTCATCACTTTCATTAATAGAGCAAAAAATTGCCATGTTAAGAAAAGGCACTATATTTTTTCGTCTTATCTCAAATCATTTAGATTAAGACTAACTACGAATTTTCAACCTAGAGAACCCTGTCCCCAGCACCGCAACCTTATCTATATTGTTGCGGACCTAAGCGATGCCCATTTTCTGATGTCAATAGTCTGGGTATATATAACATTTTGTCCATTTTCCTTGCATATGGGTGAAATTTTTATTGGAGTACCAACTTGTAAGCGTTTGGACTCAAGACACTCAAACTAAAGCCACAGTCAGTTCTTGTGCACGCAGCAATCAATTGAACGAAATTAGCACGTGCCAATCTTATTTCCTAAGATAGTTTTGACAGATCTCCAAAATTAGGGAAATAAAACAGATAAAAGGTCCAGGTACAAAGTTTTGAAAACATAGCTACCAAGCAACAAATTGTTGTGGTTTGGCTTTTCTGTACGCAGTGACTTTTTGTTGCAGGATTTATATTTTAGTTGTCATGAAAATTTGTGTGATATGCGTTAGCTAGCTAAAAAGGACAAAGAAAAATGCTTCAAGACCCAGCATTGAATGTAAATATACAGCATTGTTTATTAAAATGGTATTTCCTATCACAATAAGTTTAGTTACTACAGTAAGAAATAGACTTTCAATGAAAGAACACCAGAAAACGCTATACCCACCTACCATCGGCTATACTTTTTCGACCGATGAAAAACACAAAGCAACACAAATTTAACTTAAAAAATGATCTACTTTTGTTTGAAGTTTTTGATAGAGGTGAGTTCGTAACGTTTTTATTTGAATGATAAAAAAAGAAAGGTTTTTTCATTTTGTTGCATGATATGATAAATAGCTTATGTCTCTGATTTATTTTTTAGATTATGCAACTAGACGTGGCATTTTGTTGGAAAAAAAGTCATTATCACAAATCACAAAGTTTGCTGGATATCAGTCTTTTTTTAAGAAACTAATATATTAATAGCCATGTTCCTGTGGAATAATTAACTGAATGTCTCGTTAAAGACATAGAACACAGTAATTTGAATTTTTAGAACTTAAAATCTGCATTATTCTATATTTATACCCCTTGAAACAAAACATTCAAGAATATAAGCAGGTGCAAGAAAAAATAAATAAAAATAAAAATACAAAATGTCGAAAAAAATCAAAGGTGTCTAACAACTGTTACGTAAAAACCGTACCGAAATCTGATAAAACTATATACTTGCTTTGCCATTCCAGAAGTACACCAGGGAAAAAAGTATACCAGACATTAAAAAAAATCCAACATTTTTTGTTAAGTCATACAAAATCAGCTATTCAGTCTATTGCATACAGCAATCCTTTCAAAGTTATACTCAAAATATAAAAAAATCAATAGTTGAGAACACATAAAAGAGTAATATAAAAACTGGAATCATTTTGGTATATTGTATATCTACCGCAATATTTCAATCCGAAATATTAAAAGAAACAGTTTGCCTTACTGACACGAACTTATAATCAAGAAAATCAATTATTTTGATTTAATGCATCAGAAAAAAGTACAAGCAAGCTGTGCATGATAACAATGCAGCGTTTTCGAATTTCAGAATCGAATATATTTCAAACGATAACGTAACAGATGTAAACATTGATTTAAGTTTGTTTACATTTAAGTTTATTATAACGATAACATCAACACTGAATTCGTAGTGTTAAAAACAGTAACATCGGAAAAATTACTTTTGCTTTTATATAAATTCTTCTCTAGGATATACATGTTGTATTTTATAAGAATAGTGTTTTCTTTGTATTAGACTGAATGTTCTTAACTATCTTGACAAATCCTACCCTCATTATTCTTAATATATTCTTAGCATGGCTATGGCCTGAAAATATATAATGCCTTAAAGCTTGCTATAAGTTGCTATAGCTATTGACAAATTCTTTTTATATTCAGAACAAACAATTGAGGTTGGAAATATTCTTAGGACATTTTTAACTTCTGACTCAATTTTAGAGTACATTCTTAAAAAAAAACATTGCTTAAAGAAAATATGTTCAGGCTCAAGGCACAACAAGGAACTTAATATTTAAGGGAAAGTTTAGCTCTGGTTAAAACGGTTAAAAAATAATTATTTTGTGACTAGGAAATAAGTTTCCACATTTGTAACAACTGGTATCAAATTTGGTCTTGATCTTAATACACATAGCTTTAGAATTGGAAAGCATTTGTAGCAGCACTTTGCAGCGTCCCAGATCTCACCATTAAGGTTATAGGCAGGTGGTCTAGTGCCCATTACTGGAGATATATTTATCTTTGAAGCAAAGTGCTAACACTGGTGTTCTAACATGGTCAACCTCATATAGGACATCCATAGAGAATTTATAAGTGCAATTTGCGTTAATAGTTATAACTAGTCGATAAGGCCTGTGGAGAAATCCACTTAGGCAAGAGGGACAATGTAAAAATTGGTTATTTTAGATCTTTTGCTGATGTCAGCAGTGCATATGCAAAAACAAATTGACGAAATTCAGTTTATCCGTTGTCTCTATTGCGTAGAGCTCGACACGTTCATGAAGAGAATGTATGTGATCATGTGATTTTGATGAACGGTTAATGATATATAAGGGTTTAAAAATTATGATGACGTCAGCAAAGACCCGCAAAAACACACGAAATTATTTTTTAGAAATTTGTATACCTGCTACCTTCGTATAGGTCTTTAAACGCTGATCAAGAAAATGTATAGGATCATGTACTTTTGACAAATGGTTACAGAGATATGGGGGTTTAAATGATTTTTGATGATGTCATCAACCCGTCCATTCCGAAACGGATTCAGGGACCCAGGTTTAAGAAAATTACCCAAATTGGTCCTATCTGGTCCCTATTTACCCATGCGGTGAAAAATCATTGATGTCACCACGTCGTTTCCAAGTTATTTGGCCTCAAATATTTAAGTGCACTGTAATGGCTTTATTAATTTAATATAGGATATTGACGTTAGTAGTAGTGTTATTGACGTCGCGCCGTTACGTCATAAAATTTAACATTTGAGACATGCTTTTTTCGGTGACTTCAGAGAAAATTTCGGCGACATCAAAGGAAAATGACGATATCCACTATGACCGTCACATACACTCCGTATTATTATAAGAGATTTGACAGACATGCTCCTGTGGTTATGCACACAATCCGTGTTTTAATATGGAGACTAAGGGTATTATTATTACTTTGTGTTTATATTTGTGAAGTTCGTTTTGCTTTCTATAGTAACGGTAAAATAGTCGATATCTACTATAGGCATCTCTGTATATATAATGTGTACTCATATAAGTTGCTACTCTCCAAGAAAGTTACAGCTTTTTACGGCTTTTTTTTATAACTTTTTGAGATAAGAATTACCAAAAAATATGAGACAATAAACGCTTTTGATTCACTGATACCAGTATCCAAGAGACTTCGCTTTTCTAATGCTAAAAAGGAGTCTTTGAAATATGGCAGCAAATACATCAAGAAAGAGAAAAACAACAACTTTTATACAAATTGAAAAAAAATTTACATATTTAAAAGATCAATATTCAATAAGATCAATTTGACAATATGCTTTTGTTAAAAATTTTTTGCTGACAGGGAGTTATCATAGCACAAAGTCAAGGGCGTATTTTTTAGTTCAGATTTTTTGTTCCTCTTGGAAATAACATCTTTTAGGCAATTTATGTATCTTTTAGAACACATTTTTTTTAAAAAAAAAAATTGTACTTTTGTCGTGATTTGGAGATATTTTAGATAACTGAGTGTATGTCAAAAGGGGTTACAGTATCCTCAAAAGTTGCTGATATTTTAAAAGTTTGTATTTTTACAGACTAAAACCTTAGGGTGAATTTTAGGAGATTTAAGGAGAAATTAGGAGATTTTGAAGTCACATTTAAGAAAAAAACACACTAAAAAAACATAAAAATTATTCCATATTATAAGAGATTTTGTTGAAATTTTTGAAGTTACTAATATATAATCAAGCCTTATCTCTTTTGAGTGTCAGGAGGCTGTTCCTTTGAAATTAGAGTAACTGTATTTTATTATAATAAGCTGAGTGTGTGACAGGATAGTGTGTGTGTTCATATTTCTTTGAATTTGCCAAAAAGGCATGTCTCAAATGTTAAACGCAACGAAGTCAAATAATTTAACGTATTTTATTTTGTGAGTCCACATCCAGTAGTAGCAGTAGTAGTAATATTTATATGCCTTTATGCTTCTCCACATGGCCCCTTAGTGTTTCCTTTGCTCCTTCATGCTTCCAAAAGGGGATGCAGGAAGGCCACAAATGCGTCTTCATGTTTCCCATGGCCTGTTATGGGCTGTGGACTTATATTTTTCACCACTATAAATGAGGCGATAGGCGAAGTGTTACTTTGTGAATTTGCTAAAGAAGGCTTAGCTTAAAAGTTTAGATTACCTGGTAGTCTGAGATTTATTTTATCGCTAAGTTTAAAATTGTATATTTGTCTTCAAAATACTACTTTTTGTATGAAATAATTGGTTATCTTTGTCTCAAACGCTCCAACAATCCTATAATTATTTTCAAGACATAGTTGTGTGAGGCTAAATTTAAGTTGGGCTATATATGATTCTTTTGTATATAAAGATATGTACACTACCTAATTTTGTTTTGTTTTCCGCCATAGGTAAAAGGTGCCAACATAACTTTCTGTCTTAATGAGCTAAAGCAGTCAAAACAAAAGGTATACATCTTTTATTATTATTACTAAAGGAATTTATTCAGTTTTTATAATCATAGTAATATTAAATTTTTTTACTTTCTTTTTTCAGACTAATAAAAATTCTGCACCTGATTCAGTTAAAGAAGACCTTGGAAGGTAAATAATTAAGGTCATCCTGAATTAATGACAATTTTTGTTTTTTTGCAGTATTAAGACAAATAAGGTTTTTATTTATGTACACATGATTATGAGTCTTTTAGCTTGTGGAAATTAAAATTCTTAACAAAAGGGGGTTTTACATCTTTTTTAACATTGTTATTCATAGATATTGAGTTCTGCACCATTGAACATGTTCAGATGGAAGCAGGAATAGCAACAGTTACTATGGACCCAAGTGTCGAAAAGGATATGACTACAACTGTGCAAATTGATTCCAGTCGTCGCAGTAACTGTTATGGGAGATGGTAAGGTCTTAAATATATGTGTTATAAAAAATGCATTCAAACCTTTTTGCATACGTCTTTTCCTACTTCTGTGATTAATAAGGTTAAGACTTTATTGATAAACAAATTATATGGCTTGAAGAGAAGGGACTTTACGAAGAGAAGGGATTACGAAGGGATTTTCCATGCTTGAACTATATTGCTGTAGTGTTTATTCAAACCAGTCATACATTTTTTTACAGGATGCTACAGGAACAAGATATAGAGGCCATGAGGGAAACTCTTCTACTAATGGATAATGCTGTTTGGGTTAAACAAGTCAACCTTATTGTTGACTATTTAAATAAAGTTTTCTCTGGTCAAGTATTCTCAAAGAGACAGAGTATATTTTATGGACCTGGAGCATTATCATTTGAATATGGAAAAATTAAAATTTCTAAACCCTTCAGAATGTGTTGTGCCAGGTGATGAGAGCCATACTTTAGACATTGTGAAAACTATCCTGAAAAAATTTGTTGACGCTTCTAATGATTATGTGTGGAATGTAAGTTATGTATTTTATATTAAATGCCACTTTTTTGAAAACTGCTCCTTACATCTTAATGCTTAAAGAACAATATGCCCTTTGCATTTACATACGCTCCTGACATGTAAATTACGAGCACAACTTCACAAATATTAAATTGTGCTTAAAACTGATATCCCAGAAACACCCTGTTAGTCACATATTTTTGCACAAAAAAATAAGGCACGAAAAGCTGCTACATTCAATTTTTTTTAAGTCTTTTTATAACATTTTAAATAACGTTTTATATTATCTCATCTTCTTTTATTGGTAAATACGGTATAAAGGCATCATATTTCTTCTTCAACCACAATTGGATTGACAACTACAGTGTATATATTTTGATATTACGTTTTTATAAGTTCTTCTTCCAGAAACTGTGAAGTATGTTATAAAAAATAAATTTAAAATAGATGACAAAACTTTTATTATTTTTCTGAAAGTAATGTCAATGAAGAACTTCTGGGATTTCATAAATATTCCAGTGATGTATATGATTATGCCTGTTTGGATGGCGAAGACAATGTTAGCATAGTATTGAGTGCCTACTTCAATTATGCAGTGAAATTAAATTTGATATATTCGGAAAACATTGCAAAACCCAGTCTGAGGAGCAACACACACAAAATTTTAGCGAGCAGTAGACCGTCTGAAAGCTATAAGAGGAGTCAAAGTTTGCATGTCTTTTTGTTTGTTTGAGAGGATAGTTAAGATAAGGAGGATTATAACTAAACATTTGCAAACCAGGCAATAGACCTCCACCAACAAATTATTGTCGAATCGTACTTGAATTAAATTTAACTTCTGTTACAATGATAGTGTTCTTTCTGCATGCTGCCAACCAATACATTAAGTTCATGTCCAGCTACACAATGCATTATAAATGATGCTTGGTACTGTGACAGCTCTATTGGGAACTATGCCTGTGTAGAGAGCGACGGAGAGGTACTGTTTTTTCTATATTTAGACATGCAAAGTGCTGAGGTAGAAAGGCGTTACTTTGTCACAGTTTAGTGCGACTATGTTGGATATTTTGGTTCTTTTAGTCAACAGACAATCTTGTATCAAATGAAGAAAAAAGTCAAGTCAAGCCAACAATTCAGCTAAAACAGAAACGATGGCAAATAGTTTGCCCTGTGTGTGGCAGGTAACAAATTAGTACTTTTAAAAATATGCTGAGAAAGTAAAATTTATTACAAATTAGAACAGAAGAAAGGCATAAAATTATTTATTGTATTATTAATTTTGTTGTTTGTACTTTCTAGTTCACGCATGATGTTAAAAAAACATTTGATGAAAGTCCACAACTGGTCGGAATATAAAGCTGCTGGAGCAAGGTTGGAATTCGGTTTTAAATCGAAAGAGAAAGAGAGTGGGAGAGTTCGAAAGAAAGCAAGCTAAAAGAATTTATTTGCCACACCACTGCTCATTTGTTATGGTCAAAAAGTGGTTCTCAGAATGGACAATCATTTAAGGGAATTCCATCATCTAGTCGGTGACATGTTTAAAAGAAAATTACAGGAATCGGTATTGGTAAATGTGGATGAACTGGGACAGGAGACAGAGTAAACAATGAGGAGGAAAATGCGCCTGTTTGTCGAGGAGAAGAAGAAATGGCTTGTCAGACGAAAGAGGAGGAAAATGACCTGTTTGTCAAGAAAAAGAAACGCCTTGTCAGACAGAAAAGGATCTTGACCAAGCGCACGAAACTACTCAGAGGGAGGACGATTCCCGTGGAAAGAAAATTTTAGCAGAAATAGAAATTTTGGAAGAAACAACTGAATTATGGTAAGTGTTTATCACTTAGGATTTTTTATTTTGAATTTCGTAGTCTAAATTTCCAATTGTTTTAACTGCCTTCAATCTTTACTCTATATAATTTTTCGTTAAACTGAGGTCATATTTCTACTATATTACTATTATAGTGACCAGACATCGTCTGACGACATTGATGATGAAATTGACTTCCACTACGAGGATTATAATGAGAAAGTCATCCTGGCATCTAAGGAAGAGCAGGACCACATGAAGGAATTCTATGAGTGGTTAAAAAGCATGGATGGTGGATTGAGACCAGTGCGATCAGCTCTGCAGTATCGAGATGTAGTTATGAACATTTTACATTTTTTGGATCCATCTGGAAAACATTATGAACAAATTGTTTTTCTTCGAAAAGAACTAAACACTTGGGTCAGTTATTTTGAGGCAAAAGGAAGAAAACCTGGCACCATAAAAACAAATTTGGGCTCTGTGATGATATTTTACGACTATGTAATAATAACTCAGCCTGAATTTGTTAAAGGAATCCCAAGGTACAAAATGATGTTGGACTTATATTATAGAGCTTAAAAAATTAGCTAACAAGTCTTTTTAAATTTTTTAAAAAGCTCTTTTCGTTCTCAAGATATTCACATTTAAAGAATTTCAGATTTAATTATGCTGCAATTATGATGTCATATTTCAGTAATAGCAAATTTGGACATTTTCTTTCATCAGCAAATTTAGACCTGTTAAGGGGTATGCATTCAAACTTTACCAATGCATAGATATTATAAAGGTTAATTGATTACTATAATTTTTTTTGCCAAAATGACACTCGTTTGCTCGTTCCAGGCCTCCTAATCTTTTGCTGACGAACTAATAACTTGGGATCTGTATGTCGGTTTGCAATCAAATTTTGTGGGTAAGCTTGTGTAAGCCCCATATGTTAAATTTAAAAAGACTTGTTAGCTAACTTCGGGTTCCCTTTAAGGTGGCCACGAGCAAAGATACTTTCATGCGAAGTGGGATTAATTAGTGGTGTCGCAACTATCACAATCATGATTGAAAAACATGGCAAACAGCTGGAAGACCTTACGAAGTTGCCCACTCCGCAGAAGATTGTCAAAGTGGACAATTCAGACCACAAGAAAGAATCAATAAAGATCTTATTGAGTGCGGCTTGTAGCAGGTTACCTCCAAGTCGCAGGTCATATTGTCATGTGCGTGATTATCTCATAACGTACATTGTGTTGGGAAATGCGAGCAGAGCAGGAGCCATCAGCAACATGACGATGAAAGAGGTACAACCAGATGGTTTATACATTATCTTGGTTAAAGACCATAAAACTGCAGCGACTGCTGGGCTGCTGGACCTGCAATGTTGTCCATAGAGAAAGTAGTCATGCCTCATCTGCGCATTTTTGTCCACCACATGCAAAATTGCTTGAGTGGCATCATTCTTCATGCTGAATGTCAAGTGTTTGTGAGCTGGAGTGGCAAGAAAATGGCTGGATCAAGTTTTGAAAGGCCAGCGTTGGTGTTCACCTGGAAAGAAACATCACTACCACTCTGTTAAGAAAGGTGACGGCAACCACAGTGCACCAAAATGCACCAGAGTTCAGACAGCCTGTTACTGATTTGATGAATCACGACATCAAGACAGCAAAAAAAGAATATTTTCTTGTTGAAAAAAAGAAGTCAATTTTAGAAGGAATCAATATTTGGGTGCAATTTTGGAGGGTCTTTGTATTTTTAGGCGGTAAGGAGAATTAAGGTGTGATTACCCTGTAACTTTTTTCACATATAAATATACATAAAAATGAATTTGTTAACTAAATGTAAGACATACCTGTTGAAATGTACAAAGCTTGTTAATAACCGGCAACTGTCCCTTGAGAACTAAAATGTAATAATATAAATAATAAATATGTATCCATTTACTAATCATCAGTGTTTGACTTAAATATTGAAAGTGATCTGCGAAAATGACGATAATTTTTTCAGCATTTCTTCTCATTTTTTTTTGGCTTGGATCGCATCTTTTTGCAAGCGAAATACGCTTTAGGAATTGTTTTCAAACCTAGGAACTCATTAAGTATTGAGGTAAAAATGAAACTATCTTGAAGAGAAAAAAAAACTTGTAAAATGAAGGAAACTTTTCTTTCTTCCTTTTAGAGATTTAATTGATTTTGAATTCTTGTTTACACATTTAAACAATAGGTGCTTATGTGAGTTTTTTTACCTGTTGAATATTTCGCAATAATTAAAAAAAACTTTAAAACACCGAAAATAAAATTTATGAGTAATGCACGTTTTTAAATATTGAATTTTGATCAGCGAATTTCTTGTTTGTCACGCAAATTTGATCTGCAAAAAAAAGTGGAAACAAAACAGTGGAAGCATTTAACAGCTCTATCTTGACTGTTATGCAAATATAAGTATAAAGATAGACTAAAATTTTTTAAAGACATATAACATAAATAGTAGTTATCGCACAGTGTCGTGAATAGTATTGACATTATTCTATTTAAATTTTTATATTCGAGTTTTCCTATTTCAGTCTTGAGGTGAGTAAAATATATGAAAAAAAAAATGACAATATTTTTTGCGAACAAGTGCAAAAACTAGTTTATCATATAAACCGGGCAAAATTCATTGTATTCAGTAGACTTGGTGTTTAAGATGTTTACTATCTTTACTATTGTTATATTTTAGATTAGTTTATAATTGTTTTGTATGACTGGGGGTTTTACCTATCTCAGTAAATATATTGAAGTTAACAGTGGTAGCACAATTACAAGATACCCCCAGTCTTTAATAACAAGAAGCCATATAATCGTTATGTTGATGAATTGAAAGCATGGACATTATTAACAGATTTAGAGAAGGAGAAGCAAGGCATCGCAGTGGCCTTATCTTTACCAGAAGAAGTTTCAACACAAGTACGAGATAAAGTGTTCAGTGAGATTAATATTGCTGATTTGGATAAAGAAAATGGAATAGACACTTTGATAGCGTTATGGACAACTTGTTTAAGAAAGATGAATTAACTGACATGTATGAACATTACACAAACTTTGAACATTATAAAAGAAAAAGTGATGAAACTATGGAGTCGTATATAATAGAATTTGAAAAGTTGTACAATAAAACAAAAAAATTTGATATGGCATTACCAGAAAGTGTTTTAACATTCAAATTACTTGATGGAGCTTGTTTAAAACATTCGGACAGACAGTTTGTACTTACTGGTGTAAACTATGAAGAAGTAAATACTATGTTACAAATGGAAAGTGCATTAAAAAAGTTTTCGGAGAACAATCATTACCCACTAATAGCAATGAGAGCATAAAAGTTGAACCATCTATTACTAAAGCAGAACCTGTTTTATTACTGGAACTCATGGAAATCCAGTTAGACCTTGAAACGAACATTTCAGATATATGGTAACAGAAATAATTATGATTGAAACAATCAACAACCATTACATAAAAGAAATAATCCACTCGATGAAAAGGGTGAACCACTTAGATGTCACATTTGTCAGTCAGTTCACTTTGCTCGGTTTTGTCCTCATGGGAATAAAACCTTTGACAAGACAGTGTTCCAAGCAAGTGGTGAAAATGATATGGTGGAAAAAGCAGTTCTTTTTATGGGCGCAGTGATTGAAGATAAAAGTGTTTTATTGTAAGAAGCTCTTAACTGTGCCGTACTAGATAGTGCTTGCTCAGCTACTGTTACGGGAGAAGATTGGCTTAAGTGCTATTTGGATTCACTGACAACAAAACAAAAGTGTAAAATACAACGATCTCCCAGTGCCACTGTTTTTCGATTCGGTGGTGGGAAAAAATTAAAAGCCAATGGCAAAGTTAAAATACCATGTAATATGGCTGGCATGGAATGTGAAATTGTGACAGACAGTTGAATGTGATATACCTCTTCTTCTTAGTAAAATAGCTATGAAGAAATCGGACATGAAATTAGATCTGGTAAACTACACTGCTGAAATATTTGGTACATTAGTTGATTTGCAGAATACAACATCATGCCATTATTGCGTACCCTTGAAAGAGGATGAAGTCTGTTTATTCAACTTAATATTGATAAATGAGTTGTTTAAAGAAAATGAAAAGAAAGTTGTAAAACTGCACAAGCAATTTGGACATACCACTGCGAAATGGTTAGCAAGTTTGTTGGTTGATGCAAAACTATATGCATATATATGTATACAGCCCTTAAAATTAGAATTTTTTTACGTCAGCAAATAAACTACCGACGTGACATACATTTTAACTGATTTGCGTTGGCATTGCATCAGCAATATTTTTTTGTAGTAAAATTATATTTCAGCTGGCAATAACTTTTGTTATTCACCTTTTATTAGGGCTAGACCTCTCATAAATTCGATGCATTGATCTCCTAAGATGATGACAAATGGGAATGGAGTACAAGTCTTATTGACATACAGTACAGGAAAAAGGTTGTTTAACATATCGAGCGCGCAATATGAGCAGACTCCCTCAATACACAATGTACCGCATTTATAATAATAAGAAACAAAATAAATTGTCACAATCTATTGTGAATCTAGTATCATGACAAAATCCGTCTTGATGTGTCGCGATGGTAGGTGTTAATGAAAATAAAGAAAAAGTTTTTTTGTTTAAAACACCGCTGATTTATCTTTTATTTTATTTTAAATAAGTCTATTTTATAAGAAATTTTTTAACTTTCGTATTTATTGAAATAAACCTAGCGCATTGCTTTTTCAACATATTTTTTTCTGTTACTGAGAAAATCAGACAAAGATAATACTCAACTTATGATCCCGAACACAATCTTCTTTCTTTCCACGTGCAATACAAATAATATTCAGGGGCGCGCCTTTCTGATATACTGAAGTGACCAGGCTGTTTAAATTTCTGGTTGAGTTTACTTTAGGTCGCGTGTAAATAGACTTTTACTAAATTCCATACCAAGCACTGTTCAGCCTTACACTTTGCTTTATTATTTTTAAGCAAGTGTGTTTTTTAAAACAGACACTTTCGATGAGCCTAATAAAAGCAAAAGCATACAGCAAGCATACAAGCTTTATATTTTAAACTTGTTTATTTTATTTTGAACTCATTTTCGTTTCGATCCCATCGCGTGACTGTACTCAAGCTAATAAAAAACACGATCATGGTCGTGTTTTTCAGTCTTTACATTACAACTTCAGACATATGTTCTCTTTTATGAACTAGAAGGTTTAGCTAGGGAATGGAACTTGGGGATGAGTTTGGTAGCGCTTTCAAATACCTAGGATTAGATTTACATGAGATAACAACCATTTATATTTTTTTCAAAAAAAGATAAAAAATACAATGTTTTAAATTGAAAAGAATAAAAATTTCGGTATGATAATAGGGAAATAAAATACTTTGATCAGCCCCGCTTTTTTATTTATTTATTTCATAAAAGCGAGTCTAACTATCATGAGACAGTTAAGCAAAAACATCTCAAGCAGGAAATATGGCTCCATCACTGTCTTTATATACAAAACAGAAAATAACCGCTTTATATAAATTTCATAAAAAACACGCTGACATTGTCAGAGTTCTCGCTGATGAGAATATAGTTGTATTGAGACAGACAGTTTCGAAAATTATTTATAGAATTAATACAACAGGCTCAGTTGACTAGCAGAGTCTTGTCAATTGAGTTAGAAGCTATGAAACCTGTGTATGAAGTGTTATGTTGTACAGTAGTGAGATATGGGCAGTGAAGCTGGAAGATCTTGACCTTTTAGAAAGGAATGATATGAGAATGGTTAGGTGGATGTGTAACGCCAGTCTGAGAGACAGAAAGAGTTCAGATGAGCTAAGAAGCATGCTAAGTATCCGTTGAATTAAAGATGTTATCCAGATAAGAAGATTGAATTGGCTGGGGCACTTGGAAAGAATGGAGGGGGATAATTGGGTAAGAAAGTGTGAGACTTGATAGTTCCTGGGACAAATCCCAGAGGAGACCGAGAAAGACTTGGTAGGAGATAATAAGGACAGACTTGATACAAAGGAAGTTGAGTTTAGATCTAACACAGCCTAGATCATATTGGAAGAGGGTCATTAATATATCCTGTCCAACCCATGCTAGCATGGAAAACGGACATTAAGCCGAGAATGATGATGAGACGGAAATTAGGCTGGGTAGAGTGGAATCAAGTACTGCCAGCTAATACGTATTCCCAACCAAATTGCATGACTGGAGTTTGTCCAAAAATGTGTCGAATGTAAAGACGACTTTGCCAATGTAATCTTCACTGATGAATCGACAATAATGTTAGACAAACATGGGAGGTTATGCTTTAGAAAAAGAGGAGAACTATCAAAATTGAAGCCCACCCTAAAGCAGCCATATAAGGTACATGTATGGGCTGGAATTTCGAAACGGGAACCCACGAATACTTTGATTTTACAGAATTGTTATTATAAAGACATAAGTCTAACGCATCCATAATACATTCTGTCGATGGTTTCTTAAATATTCTTTTATCCATGATTTTTTGCACGGAATCTAAACCATTTCTATTGTCAATGCTAGGAAACATGTTAACAATATCAAAAGATACCAATTGAGTGTGATCAGGTATGCCTTTTTCGTTAATTGAATCAATAATGTCCAGTAAGTGAGACGTGTTCTTAATTCTACTACGCATATTTTCAGTAAACGGTGCACATATAACTTCAAGAAATCTAGCTAAATTCTCGATAGCAGTGTTACAACCAGAAGTAAGTAATCGTACTGGAGTACCAGCCTTGTGAGTTTTGTAAAGAGTGGAGTTTTTGCCTGGACAGGCATTCTCATTCACTATATATTCTTTCCATTGCTTTGATATTTCACCATTTTTAAACCATTTTTCAGCCCAATCTTTCACCTTTTGGATGTGTTGTAAAGTTGGATCATGTTCTAACGTTACGAAGGAACTCCTTTGTATCTGTTGTTTTGCCTTTTCCTTGTCAGTTACTTTGTCTACAATTACGAAACGGTTTCCTTTGTCCTGTGTCCTAATTATTAAATCACCATCTTTATTATAAAGTTGTTGTTTTCTCCATGTGTTTAAATACATTCTCTGATCCTTAGTCAAATTATCTTTTACTGTTCTCCTAGAAGTATCATTAAAAAGAGATCTTTCAATGTTTGATATGAAAGTCTCGAGTTTCGGCGAATTTGTTTTTGGAGCAATCCATGTAGACGGCTTTGTCGGGCGATTCTTTATCTCTATATTGGATGTATCATTGTTATTTGAATTTTTGTTTCTAAATATATATAGTGCTCTAATACGGTTTTTGAAAGAGTCGAAGTCTTTTTGGAGTTGAAGCCAATCGTAATTCAATGGCGTTGGAACAAATGAGGGCCCCTTAGCGCAAAGTTCTTTCATAGGAGTAGATATCCGTTTAGAGTCAACATTAATAAGGATAGGATGATGATCATTCATAACAGTTTCTAAAGTTACCACCTCAGGTGCAGGACTTAGTTGAATATCTTGGAAACTATTCAGAAGCCGTGATATATTATTTTTAAAAAGAGAGATATTAACTCCATCTCTTACCAACTTTTTATCTCGTCGCTTTTCTAATATAGATTGAATTCGATCATTTTTCCTTGTAAACAATGTACGGATATATAAATCTCGTTCGGAAAACTCTGGAAAACATAACTAGAGCTATTGCGCGCGCAGCATCTTCATGTTTGCATATTGATCGTCTGTAATAAGAAATTGTTTTTTGTAAAAGCTTAATGGAACATTTTTTCAATATGCTGAAATACTCACAGCCTTTGATATTAGAATGGAAACGCAACATAAAACGATGTCATCACATCGTATTCATGTCAACCTACATTTAATACAGTGTACCGAAACTCGAGACTTTCATATCAAACATTGAAAGATCTCTTTTTAATGATACTTCTAGGAGAACAGTAAAAGATAATTTGACTAAGGATCAGAGAATGTATTTAAACACATGGAGAAAACAACAACTTTATAATAAAGATGGTGATTTAATAATTAGGACACAGGACAAAGGAAACCGTTTCGTAATTGTAGACAAAGTAACTGACAAGGAAAAGGCAAAACAACAGATACAAAGGAGTTCCTTCGTAACGTTAGAACATGATCCAACTTTACAACACATCCAAAAGGTGAAAGATTGGGCTGAAAAATGGTTTAAAAATGGTGAAATATCAAAGCAATGGAAAGAATATATAGTGAATGAGAATGCCTGTCCAGGCAAAAACTCCACTCTTTACAAAACTCACAAGGCTGGTACTCCAGTACGATTACTTACTTCTGGTTGTAACACTGCTATCGAGAATTTAGCTAGATTTCTTGAAGTTATATGTGCACCGTTTACTGAAAATATGCGTAGTAGAATTAAGAACACGTCTCACTTACTGGACATTATTGATTCAATTAACGAAAAAGGCATACCTGATCACACTCAATTGGTATCTTTTGATATTGTTAACATGTTTCCTAGCATTGACAATAGAAATGGTTTAGATTCCGTGCGAAAAATCATGGATAAAAGAATATTTAAGAAACCATCGACAGAATGTATTATGGATGCGTTAGACTTATGTCTTTATAATAACAATTCTGTTTTCGCAAATGAGCACTTATTACAAACGAATGGCACAGCAAGTTCGTATGCAGATATAGCTGTATCTTCCATAGACGACACTGTTTTTGAAAAAATGCATTCTTCTTATCCTGAAATATTGTATTTTGGTCGTTATAGAGATGACTGCCTATCTTTATGGTGTGGTAGCAATGACAAGTTACAAGAATTCTTTGTTTTTATGAATTCTATTAACCAAGATTTGAAATTCACAATGGAAATTGGAGGTGATAAACTCTGTTTCCTTGACCTGCAAATGTCATTGAAAGATAACAAAATCAGTACAACTGTTTACAGTAAACCCACAGATGCTCATTTATATCTTCACGCAACATCCTGCCACAATAAAAGTTCTATTAGAGGTATACCAAAAAGTATTGCATTACGTCTTCGTCGGATCTGCAGTAACAATACTGATTATAATGAGAAATCAAACAAGTACTGTGGTTATTTAACAAAAAGAGGTTATAATAAAAGTGTCATTAAGAAAACTTTTCAACATATAGGAACAATATCACGCTGTGATGCTAGGAAAAAGATTACCCGCAATAATTCTAAACAAGAGTTATCTTCTCCACAAAGTTCAACCCTAGAGGACCCGACATCAAAACCATTGTCCAGACCCACATGCCCATTATTAGTAATCATCCAGACTTGTCGCGGCTGTTTCCTGAAAACAGTATATTGGTTGCATATAAAAGAGAGAATAACTTAAGGGATTTAATATTACGTGCTGATCCTTACAACATCAAGTCCGATTTATCAAACGACAATGCAGCAGGTTATGTGAAATGTAAAAATAAAAAATGCGACTCCTGCAAGAATTACGTAATTGAAACCACTTTTATAGTATCAAAAGCAACTGGCAGGAAATTTAAAATTCGTCGCGAAAGCAGTTGCAGTTCAAAAAACGTTATATACGTTGCTTTTTGTAAATTATGTGGTAAGCAGGGTGTTGGATCCACCGTTGCTTGGAAGCCTCGACTTTCGAATTACAAATCCCACATTAAAAAGAAGATACCATCTTGCAAAGTTGTGAAACATTTTATTGATGAATGCCCTAATGCCTCCGTGCAAAATATTGGGTTTATTATTTGTAACATTTATTGGCGACTTCGGTTTCCTTAGAAGATTTGCGATAGAATGATGCTTGGCCCACTTTTGAAAAAGACGATATATCGCTGACCTTCCAACATTATATCCTTCACTTTTAAGTCTTTTCTTAATTTCGGTGACACCAAGGTTTTCATTTTTTAAATTGATAATTCTTTGACGAACATGATCAGGTTATTGTTTCCCTATTTCGAGTGCTTCTTCTTTTTGGTTTGTTGATAAGAAATAAAAAAACGAAAATCAAATTCCCTATTAATCACTTCTGTTTTTTCACTCCCGAGTACAGTTAGAGTAAGAAATAAAAGAGCCGAAAATTTCATTCATCATTTAATAACCTTTGTTTTCGTACTCCCGAGTATAGTTAGAGTAAGGGATAAAAAAGCCGAAAATCGAATTTCTTATTTAATGACTCTGTTTTTGCGCTCCCGAGTACAATGAGAGTAAGAAATGAAAAAAGCCGAACATTTTATTTATCATTTAATAACCCTGTTTTTGTACTCTCGAGTATAGTAAGAGTATAAAACAAAGCAGGTAATTAAGTTTCTATTATAATGACTTGTTTTTGCACTCCCGAGTAAAATGAGAGTAGGAAATAAAAAAAACCCGAACATTTCATTTATCATTTAATAACCTTTGTTTTTGTACTCCCGAGTATAGTTAGAGTAAGAAATTAAAAAGCCAAAAATCAAATTCCTTATTTAATGACTCTGTTTATGCACTCCCGAGTACAATGAGAGTAAGAAATGAAAAAAGCCGAAAACTAGCTATAAAAGAGTTTGCTTCTTTAGGAATTCATTTTAAGTGTCTTTATTTATCTGAGTTCACTATGGCATCATCATTTTTCAGTCAAACAAGAGTTAAAACATACAAATATGCATGCGTCTTCTTCGATGAAGATATATGTATTGGTTCTGTCAAAACTAAAGATAGTGTAAATAGGGAAGAAAAGTTACTGAGCGTTGACGACAATGTATTTGTGCGATGGGGTAGCGGAAAGAATGTACAAAATCACAAAGCTACAATTTTATTTCTGTTAGTAATAATGATTTTTTTCTGTCTTTTTAGATGAATGGTCAAATTGCACACAGTTTGAAAGAGATTGGTTGAACAACAAGAAAACATTTATCATCGAAGAGGTCGGAGAAAAAAAAAAGAAGAAAAAATAAAAAACATTAAAAACAATAAAAAACGGACAACAGGCGAAACATCAGTAAAACCTCAGAAGAAGTTCGTCAAAAAGGATGTTAGTTTATAAAAAATTTGTTGTAAGAATCAGCACAGAAATTTTATTTCTTATCTAATTTATGTACAGTACAGTCTGAATGTAATCTACTGTGGACGCGAAACTCGCATGAATAGTTACACAGAACAATAGCTTTTGTTTTTTTAAGAAAATAATTGCCTCGCTGATAAACAATGACCGCACGCGATCAATTGTTTAATCACAATAGGTTGCAAGTTCAATTTTGGCAATCTATTTTGCGCGAACTCTTTTGAAAATTTTAATTGCAGTAATTAAGCGTTTTTTTAAAATCGCATTTTAAAAGTTTAAAAACGAATAGCGGCGATAGAAATGTTTTTTTAGATCGCATTTTAAAAGTTTAAAAACGAAAAGTGGCAATAGAAATGTTTTTTAGATCGCATGTTAAAAGTTTAAAAACTAATAGCGGCGATAGATATGTTTTTTTAGATCGCATTTTAAGTTTAAAATCGAATAGCTGCAATAGAAATGTTTTTTTAGATCGCATTTTAAAAGTTTAAAATCGAAAAGCGGCGATAGATATGTATTTTTAGATCGCATTTTAAAAGTTTAAAATCGAATAGCGGCAATAGAAATGTTTTTTTAGATCGCATTTTAAAAGTTTAAAAACGAAAAGCGACGAAAGAAATGTTTTTTTAGATCGCATTTTAAAAGTTTAAAAACGAAAATCGACGATAGAAATATATTTTTTTAGATCGCATTTTAAAAGTTTAAAATCGAAGAGAGGTGATAGAAAGGTTTTTTAATCGCATTTTAAAAGTTTAAAAACGAAAAGCGACGAAAGAAATGTTTTTTAGATCGCATTTTAAAAGTTTAAAAACGAAAAGCAACGATAGAAATATATTTTTTTAGATCGCATTTTAAAAGTTTAAAATCGAAGAGAGGTGATAGAAATGTTTTTTAATCGCATTTTAAAAGTTTAAAAACGAAAAGCGACGAAAGAAATGTTTTTTATATCGCATTTTAAAAGTTTAAAACGAAAAGCGACATTTAATAGTTGTGAACAATGCTTCTCGTATGTTTCTTAGATTAAACGCGCTGGAATATTTCTAAGTAATTAAATCAACATTACATTCTCACGCAATGTATTATAAAACTTTGCGAAAGATTTTTATTATTTAATTACTTCACGCTAATACTTAAGGGAATAGCTTATCAATACATTTACACAATGCATCTCGCTATTAGAAAAAATATAATTGCTCCGATATTTCTTCGCAAGCGCATTGTTTTTTAACACGGAAATATAAACTCGCAAAACGCTCAAGGGATTTAATTATAACAAAAGACAAACAACTGCCGTCCTCCACGCAAAGGCGTGATATTAGCGTGTACGCGGTAGATTACATTCAGACTGTACTGTATTATAAACTTCTTTGTAGAGTGCAGCTGTTGATAAAAGACAACCTTTATTAGTAGAAATAAATTACGAAGTCCCACCACTAAATTACCAAGTTGATTTTAGTGATGTTTTACGAGAACCGCGGAAGGCACAAAATGGTAAAGTAGAAAACACCGCCAAAGAACCGCCAAAGGATAAAGTGGAAAACACCGCCGAAGAAACGCCGAAAACGCAAAACGATGAAGTTGAAAACACATTCTCCTTTCTAAAGTTATTGGTTTCACCTGGAAAACCACTGCCATCGTTTTCGACACCTACTTCGACACTATCCACTTCTATTCTTCCCGACCTACCTTTTTCTCCGCCTTCACCAGCCAGACCTCTGCAATCAACACCTACCGTTAGAACAACACTTTTTCCGCATTATCCTGAGCAAACAAAGCAGTGCACGTTCGATTGTGCTGCTATGCGACAAATCATTGAAAGACTAGAAAAGCAAATAGCTGCGTTGGAAGGGAATGCAATTGCCTTATCCGCAAACTTTATCGACGACAGTGACGAAGCATTACCTTCAGTCCAGGGTTGTCTCCACTAAAGGCGATGCAGAGGACGAATATTGGTGATGACGATTTTCAAATAAATGAAAGATTAAATAGAAAAAAAATACAAGGTGGACACAGCTCCTACTATAGAAATTCCGACCGAACTCTGGCCGATAGCCAATGAAGTGAGACAAGGGGCGACATCTTTCAAAAACTTTAGCTATCTGTTGCTGGCTAAATTATTTGACCACAAGGAGCTTGTAGGAAGAAATTGTGGAGGAGTTAAAAAACCTGCGATTGATGGCTACAAACAAGATATTGTTAAAGCTTTTTGTTGGAAGTTTTATCCAACCAACATGGCTGCACCTGGTGCATGGAGGGACTGTCAACGTGCAATTGATGAATTTATACGACGTAGCAACAGAACGAAGAAAAATTATAAATCATGCATGTTGCAGTCATAAAACTCTTTCAGTTAATACCTTTTTTGTAAATATTTTTTTAGATGTAAATATTTTTTATTTTTAGATTTTTTTAAAAAAATATATCATTAAACATTAAACTGTTTTTTTATAAAAAAAATCCCTCACATTATTTTGTTGCATCGATCTTTAAACATCCCAACAAAAACATAACAATAATTTTAAAATTATACAGATTGTTGTCAGAGTTATAAAGCAATGTTTGTTAAAAAATATTCAGAAAGCAAAGTCTGCATGTGGCAATTGATCACCATAACTATAATTAGATATCATTCTGTCTCTGTTTCCGAAAGAACATGCTGGAAGTGATTTCACATAACGAAAGTAGCGAAAGCATTTAAAGAAGAGACGAAAAAGTTGAACTTAAAAATTTATTTTTTAATTATAAACTAAATTAAAAAAAAATTAAATAGTGAATTAAAATTAATGTCTTATGTTTTTCGTTAATATAACTCGCAAGTAACATGATATATTTTTTTAAAGATTTACTCGCGGGTAGTTTAATTATTGCGTACTCGCGTTATTAAAAAGATTACTCTTGTTTATTTTACTCGCACTCACATTGTACTCTCACTCTGAACTATTTTACTCGCATTTATTTGTACTCGTACTCTCAAAGATGTGTAGCTTTACTCACGATCGGCACTGTATGGTGTATTGACACCATTCCAGCGAATTTCAACAAAACCTCAGCAGATAAAATTAAGACGTCTAATGATCTTCTCATCCCAGCAGACAAGACAACAAATCTGTACATGACCGCAGAAGGCTATCAGAAATTACTCTCCGACAACATCACCAAGACATACCGTAAAAGTGAACCTAACGCCAAATATATGATCGATATGGAATCAAAAGTTGTAGCAAAACTGTTACACATCGAGAAAAAAATGGAATGCTATGCTGAAAGGCCAGCCTTCATTACACTAAAAGATCACAAAGAAAACATCAAAGAAAAGCTGCCATGCAGATTAATAAACCCTGCAAAGAATGAAAAAACACATCTTGGAGAAAATCAACAAAAAGTTGTTGGAACGATACAATTTTAACCAATGGCGCAATACATTGTCGGCAATTGAATGGTTCAAGAGCATCGAAAACAAAAAGACATGCCGCTTCATAAAATTTGACATCGTGGAGTTTTATCCCTCGATATCTGAGACATTGCTAGAGAAGGCAATATTATTTGCTCGACCTGTTGCTCATATCTCATCAAAAGAGCTAAAGGCCATCAAACTCGCAAGAAAATCCTTACTGTTCGAAAACAACAAAACCATGCGGGTTAAAAAAGGTGATAATCCCACATTCGACGTAACAATGGGTGGCTTCGACGGCGCCGAGATCTGCGAACTAGTAGGAAGAATTTACCTTCTAAACAAACTCACTGAAATCATTAACATCAGCAGCATAGGTTTATATCGGGATAATGGACTGGCCGTAATTAAAAACGCTATTGCCCCAAAAATGGATAAAATCTGAAAAGATGTTATTGACGCTTTTAAGCAAGAGAACCTTTCTATTACAACCAAGACAAACTTAACAGCGATGGATTTCCTCAATGTGTAGTTCGACCTATCCACAGGCAAATACTTCCCACACAGAAAACCTAACAACCCACCGCTTTACGTCAACAAGCATTCTAACCATCCTACCAACATTTTGTCAGAGCTCCCTGTGATGATTAACCAACGGCTAATAGATCTTTCTTGCGATAAAGGTGAATACGAAAAAACGAAACCAATTTACCAAACAGCATTAAAAAACAGTGGCTTTGACGCAAAGCTTGAATACAGCCCTCGAAATAACCCCAGGACGAACAGAAACCGTGGCAGAAAAATTATATGGTACAACCCTCCGTATAACATGGACGTAAGCACAAACATGGGCAAGAAATTTTTACACCTTGTACAGAGACATTTCCCCCAAAAAAACCTACTTCACAAGATTTTTAACACTAACACCTTAAAACTCAGTTATTCATTCACTCCTAACATGCAGAACATCATTACGCAACACAACTCGACACTGCTGAACAGTAAAGTTAAACAAGAACATCGCTTATGCAACTGTCAATCAAAGCCAGCGTGCCCGATAAAGGCAAGTGCCTTACACAATGTATATAAAGCCGAAGTAAATCTGTCTATTTTGGTGCCAGTGAGGGCGAGTTTAAAACGCGTTATAGGAACCATGTAAAATCCTTCAAACACAAGAAATACCAGAATGAAACCGAGTTGTCAAAGTTTATATGGCATTTAAAGGACACTTCTACTCCTTTTGACCTGACATGGACCATCGCTACAAGGGCATTCCCGTACAGATGTGGAACGAGAAGATGCGACCTTTGTCTCTCTGAAAAAGTGTGCATTATCCGTGCTGAACCCAAAGGACTCCTTAACAAACGCACTGAGTTACTTTCAAGATGTCGTCATAGGAATAAATTTATTATAGGAAATTTAAAATAGGTTTCATATTTGTATTCCCTATTGTATTATGAGACTGTATATAAGGACATGTGTTTAGTGTAACCAATAGTTGTAACCTGTTGATTGTTAAAAACATGAAACTCAGAGTTGTTACACAGTTGTAATTTGTTGCTTGTTCATCCACTTTATAAACGCTCTGTTTGCGCATTGAGCACTCTGGAACAACAAGAACTTTACTACGTATATATATATTTAGGATCATGTCCTCTAGACTAATGGTTAAGGAGATATAAGGGCTTAAATGTTGCTGGCAACAGCAGAATCATCAAAGTACAAAAATTTGTGTATCTGTTGCCTCTATTTGAAACGCTGATCAAAAAAGTTATAGATAGGATCACGTATTGATGAATAGTTCAAGAGATATTGGTGTTTAAAGGTATTTTGATGATGTCATTAACCTGTCTGTTTCGAAATGGAGTTACCTTTGAGGAACTTACCCAATTTCGCATTTATTTAACACTAAACTAAAAAGTGTAATGCAATGGCTTTGCCAATTGTACTTAACATATTAACATCAATCTAATGTACTAATGTTAAAGTTTTGAAAATGACAAAACAGTTTTAAAACAGTTTTATAGTGAATGTTTTATGAAGTCCTTAAGGGAAATTTTAAAAATATTATCCACTTGGGGGCGTTACAGATTTTCTAATTTTATGCTGAGACAGCCGTACCTTGAGATTTCTTCAGAATAGATTTGAAGGATAACATTATGCTATAAGTTTTATTTTACAAACACAACATCTCCAGGTACAGCACAGCAATTGCCAAATACGATGGTAACGTGGAGAATCCTTGACTCGTTTTGTCTGGATTATGAACGCGGCCCGGACTATGTATAGCACTTTGCCCCGTTTATAAACAGGGTAGAAAATACATAATCAGGACAACATAATCGCGGCAGGCCAGCTTATCTACGACAATTAAAAATATTGAGACTGATAGAACGAACATAATCGGGTATAATCGGCTCCGATTATGTTCGTTCTATAAGCGAGGAAACTTATAGAACGAGCATAATCAGGGCCGACCGGCTTTTATATCATTGGTCATCACTTCTGACAAGATAATAGCCCTGGTGGCAAAGTTGTTGTTGTTCTCAAATGAAACGAAACTTCGTGGAAACTAAATTTTGGAATTTGAAAGTTTAATAACTTTTCACCAAACTTAATTCCCTAACAACCAATAATTCAGGTCATCCCTAGAATTCAACTCATGCGAAGAAAAGTTCGTAGAAAATGCCAACCACAGACTGCGCGGCCAACCATTATATCGGCGTTTATAATACGGTCACCACGACATAATCAGGGCAAGAAAAACAAAATCGGGCCAGCGTACATAATCGGAACGTCCTGTGTGTATACAGAGGTCTTTTTGGCTATCCGGGAGAACAGGGTTTTGACCCAACTTAGAACACGGCCCGTCTATGGACGGGACGGACCATTGCGGCCTTTATGTGCAGGAGGAAAATATCTTATACTAGTTATTTTAAAGCCCGTGGAAGAATCAACTGAAATCAGTGTGCTTCTTATGACAATAAGGTTTGTTGATAATTTCATTAAGAACGCTGAAAAAAAACCATTTTAAACAAAATCCCGTTGAGTAGCTAGAGTAGTACACCCTTATAAACAGGTTTTAGGTTTTCGACGGTCAAACACCTTTTAAAAACGCTGCTTTTAGACCCCTAAAAAAATCTGTGACGTCACAGATTTCATCATGCCTCAAATGAGTAAACAAGTCACGTGACATCATGACGGCACTCGACAAAACTGCTGACATCAACAAACGCGCAAATCTGTTTGAATAGAAAGGGAAATAAAAAGTCTCAAAATTGTTGCGGATAGCGACAAAAACAAACGTATTGCTGGTATAATAAATGTCAAGCAACGATAAAAAGACAGCGCTAGATTGGTACACAAATTTTATGCTTTTCACGCTTTTTGGAGGTGTGGGATTTGCCCTAGCCCTCACCTCTACCGCACTTGTGATGAAAAGTGCGAAAGAAGAAGAGTGCGAGAGTGCTATCAACGCTCTAGTAGAGAGAATTAAAGAACTAGAAGAAACTGAATAATCTTTGGTGGATCATAAAATAAATGCGAGAAATCTGCGCTGACTGTCAAAGAACTCTAGATGCCTACGATAGATGTGGTATATGTCAAAGACGTCTGCGCGTGGGAGAGAAGGTGCTTTGTTGGTATTGCCACCAAGACTACGTTACTTACAATGGTGGCCACTGCCCTTGTGAGACTTTTTTTGTCCATGAGGCAAAGCAGGTTAGACCCAAAATAAATGACAACGTTTAAGTTTGATGGTGAAACAGTAAAGGTGGAAGTGTTATGTAGAATGTAGAATGTAGCCTGGCGCTGTTCACATAAACAAATGGACAAACTGCGACAAGAAGCTAAAGCCTTAGGTCTCAAAGGGTACTCTATGTTAAAGCGAATAGACCTTGTCGAAGGCATACGCAAAGTCAAGTATAAGGATGCGTCGACACAAACGGATGGACCGTACTGCGAGCTTTGTGCTAAAATTGCATGGGAGAAAAATCTTGAACAATATTTGAGAGATCTCGCTAAAAAACAGCGACGTGTCGTACATGATGGCGACTTGCTCATAGATCAAGATACGGGAGAATTGATCGAGATTGTGTAGGTGATCTGGCGTTTTGAATAATACACTAGATCTACGAATAAGCAGGTGGAGACTCTAAGTATCGCTGAAATACTGCGCAGATTGAAGTTTTTTCATAAGCTTCTCTTTGGCCTCCTCACGCCCCTTTGCGACAAGCTGCTGTCGCTCCCGATCATTGATGGAATCTACGATCTTTCTCGTTCGTTGTCGGACCTGCTCCTTCAGCAACATGTAGCGTTGCTTCTCCTGCATGATTAGGCTGAACTTATAATCACTAATCACACCGTTCTCCACAGCCTTTAATATGAGGTCGACAACGAAGTTCAACTTAGTCTCTGCTAAGAGTCTGATGCCCTCATGCTTCTTTGACTTAACGTCTAGCCTCTTTTCCGCCTTCCGTAAACCTGCCTGTCCTAGTCCTACAGCGATCGTGATACCACCCATCCCCACAGCTAGTGGTACACCTATTCCGGACAGCATACTACCAATCCCAACACCTGAAGTTATAATACTTACAGCTAGCAATCCATGATCAGTGAATCTAACCCACGTACCATGCATCTTGAACTTTTTGGCGAGTTTGTCACGCTCTTTGATCTCACCACGCAAGTACTGTTCCACCTCCTCGATCTTCTTGAGTCTGTATACCTGACTGTAACATGGCTTTTAACCGCGTAATAAAGGCCTTACACGAATATCAAGTGGTTTCACGTGTCTGCACAGTTTACCATTGGTCTAGTCCTTCCACTCCCAATGGACTACGACGTCCCAAGTCGTTTTCCAGAACAACATGGCGTTATAACACCGTCAAATACATGTAGCCGTCTCTAAAGGCTGTTTTATGACCTTTCGCTGCCTAATAAAAGCGTTACATGTAATTCACGTGACTGCACGTGTCTGCAGAGGTTACCATTGGTGTAGTCCTTCCACTCTCAATGGACTACGACGACCCAAGTCTTTTTCCAATGCTCCATGGCCTTATAACTTCGTGAAATACTTGTACAAGTCTATAAAGACTGTAACATGGCTTTTAACCACGTAATAATGGCCTTACACGTAAATAACGTGGTTCCACCTGTCTCCACAGGTTACCATTGTCTAGTCCTTCCACTCTCAACGGACTACGACGTCTCAAGTCGTTTTCCAATGCTCCATGGCCTTATAACTTCGTGAAATACTCGTACGCGTCTATAAAAGCTGTAATATGGCTTTTAACAGCGTGATAAAGGCCTTGCACGTAAATCACTTGATTTCACCTGTCTCCACAGGTTACCATTGGTCTAGTCCTTCTACCCTCAATGGACTACGACATTTCAGGTCTTCTTCCAATGCTCCATGGCTTTATGAGAACGTCAAGTACTCGTACAGGTCTATAAAGTCTGTAACATGGCTTTTAATCACGTACTAAAGGCCTTACACCTAAATCACGTGGTTCCACGTGCCTGCAGAGGTTACCATTGCTCTATTCCTACCACTCTTAATCGACTATGACGTCCAAATTCGTTGCCGATTGCACCATGGCGTTATAACACCGTCGGCTACGTGCACAGTCCTATAAAGGCCGTAATATGACCTTCCGCTGCCTAATAAAGGCCTTACCTGTAATTCACGTGACTGAACGTGTCTGCGGAGATTACCATCGGAGTAGTCCTTCCACTCTCAAAAGACTACGACGTCCCAAGTCCTTTTGCAATGCTCCATGGCCTTATAACGCCGTCAAACACTCGTACAGGTCTATAAAGGCTGTAATGTGGCTTTTAACCGCGTAATAAAGGCCTTGCACGTAAATCACGTGGTTTTACGAATCTGCGGAGGTTACCATTGGTCTAGTCCTTCCACTCTTACTCAACTATGACGTCCCAATTCGTTTTCCATTGCACCATGGACTTATAATTTCGAGTACAGGTCTATAAAGGCTGTAATATGGCTTTTAGCCGCGTAATAAAGGCCTTACACGTAAATCACGTGGTTCCACGTGACTGCGGAGGTTACCATTGGTCTAGTCCTTCCACTCTTATTCGACTATGACGCCTAATTCGCTTGCCATTGCACCATGGCGTTATAACACCGCCAACTACATGTACCCGTCTCTAAAGGTTGTTTTATGACTTTTCGCTGCCATGGAGCATTGGAAGACGACCTGAAATGTCGTAGTCCATTGAGGGTAGAAGGACTAGACCAATGGTAACCTGTGGAGACAGGTGAAATCAAGTGATTTACGTGCAAGACCTTTATCACGCTGTTAAAAGCCATATTACAGATTTTATAGACGCGTACGAGTATTTCACGAAGTTATAAGGCCATGGAGCATTGGAAAACGACTTGAGACGTCGTAGTCCGTTGAGAGTGGAAGGACTAGACAATGGTAACCAGTGGAGACAGGTGGAACCACGTTATTTACGTGTAAGGCCTTTATTACGCGGTTAAAAGCCATATTACAGCCTTTATAGACCTGTACTCGAAATTATAAGTCCATGGTGCAATGGAAAACGAATTGGGACGTCATAGTTGAGTAAGAGTGGAAGGACTAGACCAATGGTAACCTCCGCAGATTCGTAAAACCACGTGATTTACGTGCAAGGCCTTTATTACGCGGTTAAAAACCACATTACAGCCTTTATAGACCTGTACGAGTGTTTGACGGCGTTATAAGGCCATGGAGCATTGCAAAAGGACTTGGGACGTCGTAGTCCTTTAAGAGTGGAAGGACTACTCCGATGGTAATCTCCGCAGACACGTTCAGTCACGTGAATTACAGGTAAGGCCTTTATTAGGCAGCGGAAGGTCATATTACCGCCTTTATAGGACTGTGCACGTAGCCGACGGTGTTATAACACCATGGTGCAATCGGCAACGAATTTGGACGTCATAGTCGATTAAGAGTGGTAGGAATAGACCAATGGTAACCTCTGCAGGCACGTGGAACCACGTGATTTAGGTGTAAGGCCTTTAGTACGTGATTAAAAGCCATGTTACAGACTTTATAGACCTGTACGAGTACTTGACGTTCTCATAAAGCCATGGAGCATTGGAAGACGACTTGGGACGTCGTAGTCCATTGGGAGTGGAAGGACTAGACCAATGGTAAACTGTGCAGACACGTGAAACCACTTGATATTCGTGTAAGGCCTTTATTACGCGGTTAAAAGCCATGTTACAGTCTTTATAGACCTGTGAGAGTATTTCACGAAGTTATAAGGCCATGGAGCAATGGAAAACAACCTGAGACGTCGTAGTCCATTGAGTGTTAAGGTTCTAGACCAATGGTAAACTGTGGAGACAGGTGGAACCACGTTATTTACGTGTAAGGCCATTATTACGTGGTTAAAAGCCATGTTACAGTCTTTATAGACTTGTACAAGTATTTCACGAAGTTATAAGGCCATGGAGCATTGGAAAAAGACTTGGGTCGTCGTAGTCCATTGAGAGTGGAAGGACTACACCAATGGTAACATCTGCAGACACGTGCAGTCACGTGAATTACATGTAACGCCTTTATTAGGCAGCGAAAGGTCATAAAACAGCCTTTAGAGACGGCTACATGTATTTGACGGTGTTATAACGCCATGTTACTCTGGAAAACGACTTGGGACGTCGTAGTCCATTGGGAGTGGAAGGACTAGACCAATGGTAAACTGTGCAGACACGTGAAACCACTTGATATTCGTGTAAGGCCTTTATTACGCGGTTAAAAGCCATGTTACAGTCTTTATAGACCTGTAAGAGTATTTCACGAAGTTATAAGGCCATGGAGCAATGGAAAACAACCTGAGACGTCGTAGTCCATTGAGTGTTAAGGGTCTAGACCAATGGTAAACTGTGGAGACAGGTAGAACCACGTTATTTACGTGTAAGGCCATTATTACGTGGTTAAAAGCCATGTTACAGTCTTTATAGACTTGTACAAGTATTTCACGAAGTTATAAGGCCATGGAGCATTGGAAAACGATTTGAGACGTCGCAGTCCGTTGAGAGTGGAAGGACTAGACAATGGTAACCGGTGGAGACAGGTGGAACCACGTTATTTACGTGTAAGGCCTTTATTACGCGGTTAAAAGCCATATTACAGCCTTTATAGACCTGTACTCGAAATTATAAGTCCATGGTGCAATGGAAAACGAATTGGGACGTCATAGTTGAGTAAGAGTGGAAGGACTAGACCAATGGTAACCTCCGCAGATTCGTAAAACCACGTGATTTACGTGCATGGCCTTTATTACGCGGTTAAAAGCCACATTACAGCCTTTATAGACCTGTACGAGTGTTTGACGGCGTTATAAGGCCATGGAGCATTGCAAAAGGACTTGGGACGTCGTAGTCCTTTGAGAGTGGAAGGACTATTCCGATGGTAATCTCCGCAGACACGTTCAGTCAGGTGAATTACAGGTAAGGCCTTTATTAGGCAGCGGAAGGTCATATTACCGCCTTTATAGGACTGTGCACGTAGCCGACGGTGTTATAACACCATGGTGCAATCGGCAACGAATTTGGACGTCATAGTCGATTAAGAGTGGAAGGACTAGACCAACGGTAAACTGTGCAGACACGTGAAACCACTTGATATTCGTGTAAGGCCTTTTATTACGCGGTTAAAAGCCATGTTACAGTCTTTATAGACCTGTAAGAGTATTTCACGAAGTTATAAGGCCATGGAGCAATGGAAAACAACCTGAGACGTCGTAGTCCATTGAGTGTTAAGGGTCTAGACCAATGGTAAACTGTGGAGACAGGTGGAACCACGTTATTTACGTGTAAGGCCATTTTTACGTGGTTAAAAGCCATGTTACAGTCTTTATAGACTTGTACAAGTATTTCACGAAGTTATAAGGCCATGGAGCATTGGAAAACGACTTGAGACGTCGCAGTCCGTTGAGAGTGGAAGGACTAGACAATGGTAACCGGTGGAGACAGGTGGAACCACGTTATTTACGTGTAAGGCCTTTATTACGCGGTTAAAAGCCATATTACAGCCTTTATAGACCTGTACTCGAAATTATAAGTCCATGGTGCAATGGAAAACGAATTGGGACGTCATAGTTGAGTAAGAGTGGAAGGACTAGACAAATGGTAACCTCCGCAGATTCGTAAAACCACGTGATTTACGTGCATGGCCTTTATTACGCGGTTAAAAGCCACATTACAGCCCTTATAGACCTGTACGAGTGTTTGACGGCGTTATAAGGCCATGGAGCATTGCAAAAGGACTTGGGACGTCGTAGTCCTTTGAGAGTGGAAGGACTATTCCGATGGTAATCTCCGCAGACACGTTCAGTCACGTGAATTACAGGTAAGGCCTTTATTAGGCAGCGGAAGGTCATATTACGGCCTTTATAGGACTGTGCACGTAGCCGACGGTGTTATAACACCATGGTGCAATCGGCAACGAATTTGGACGTCATAGTCGATTAAGAGTGGAAGGACTAGACCAATGGTAAACTGTGCAGACACGTGAAACCACTTGATATTCGTGTAAGGCCTTTATTACGCGGTTAAAAGCCATGTTACAGTCTTTATAGACCTGTAAGAGTATTTCACGAAGTTATAAGGCCATGGAGCATTGTAAAAAGACTTGGGTCGTCGTAGTCCATTGAGAGTGGAAGGACTACACCAATGGTAACATCTGCAGACACGTGCAGTCACGTGAATTACATGTAACGCCTTTATTAGGCAGCGAAAGGTCATAAAACAGCCTTTAGAGACGGCTACATGTATTTGACGGTGTTATAACGCCATGTTACTCTGGAAAACGACTTGGGACGTCGTAGTCCATTGGGAGTGGAAGGACTAGACCAATGGTAAACTGTGCAGACACGTGAAACCACTTGATATTCGTGTAAGGCCTTTATTACGCGGTTAAAAGCCATGTTACAGTCTTTACGAACCTGTACGAGTATTTCACGAAGTTATAAGGCCATGGTGCAATAGAAAACGAATTGGGACGTCATAGTCGAGTATGAGTGGAAGGACTAGACCAATGGTAACCTCTGCATTCACGTGGAACCACGTGATTTACGTGTAAGGCCTTTATTACGCGGTTAAAAGCCATGTTACAGTCTTTATAGTCCCGTACGAGTTTTTGACGGTGTTATAAGGGCATGGAGCATTGGAAAACAACCTGAGTCATCATAGTCCTTTGAGAGTGGAAGCACTAGACCAATGGTAACCTGTGGAGACAGGTGGAACAACGTGATTTACGTGTAAGGCCTTTATTAGGCAGTTAATAGCCATGTTACAATCTTTATAGACCTGTGCATGTAGTTGACGGTGTTATAACGCCATGGTGCAATGGCAAACGAATTAGGCGTCATAGTCGAATAAGAGTGGAAGGACTAGACCAATGGTAACCTACGCAGTCACGTGCAACCTCGTGATTTACGTGTAAGGCCTTTATTACGCGGTTAAAGCCATGTTACAGATCTTATAGACTCTACGAGTACTTGACGGTGATTTAAGGCAATGGAGCATTGCAAAACGACTTGGGACGTCGTAGCCCATTGAGAATGGAAGGACTACACCAATGGTAAAATGCGCAGACACGTGCAGTCACGTGAATTACATGTAAGGCCATTATTAGGCAGCGAAAGGTCATAAAACATCCTTTAGAGACGAGAGAGATAGGAAAATGCCGATGTTAGTGCAATCATGTCAAATCATAAATCATATCCGTTAAATCAACGTAAAAAGGTCCATAAAATCCCTTAGCACTTTACCATTTTACGTCAAATAAGCGGGCATATCCGTTAAATCAACGATAGAAGAGTCACAAACCCCCCAATACCCGCCGTGTACCCTCGGGCCCCAACCCCCCATTACGGTGATAGGATTCAACCCTGTCTATAATGGCCTCTAGCGTACGTGGTAATACCATCTTCCACAATTATGCGCTTATCATCATCCGCATTGAGTGCGAGTTTATTTGTTTTTGTGGTGTGAATATCATGCTTAATGGATCGAAAGGTCATTTGGGTTCTGTAAACATTTACACCCTCGAACAGACAGCTCTTGTAGTTATCAAAACCCAAGGTCTTCCTCACCACACACCTCTTGACCCTATTACACCTTTTATCCTCCCTACCACATAGCTGTTTGTAAGCGTAGGTCTTCGCTCTTAGGGCGACAAACGATCTTTTTATTCAAACCTAATGGTAGAGGTCTACCATCTTTCTTATCGTACCCTGATGTGTCAAATCTCAAAGATACATCGTCGGAGATATCTTTGTAAAAGTCGTAGGTTTTGATATGGTAAACGAATGAATCTGTATCCATGTAGCAAAGCTTTACATCATTACCATATTTCGGTCTCATGTAATCATAGTGGAACTCATACATAACTATCTTGGACAAGTCGAGAATTGCCAGTCCCAGGTAGATTGGTTTATTCAGTTTGATCTTGATCTTGGACATCTCTATGCCCATCAGTGTTTCCGAGAAACAGATAGCACCCTTGAAGTTTGGCTTCATCACCAGCTTCTCATATTGTTTTTTCTTGGTAGCCAAACGTATATCCTTTTGCTTGCGTTGGTTTTCCATAGTTTTACCAAAGACTGAATTGTTCATCAGCTTGAAAAAGTCCTTTTCGAAGTCATTCGTTGATTTGGTACGCAGATCGGTATTAAAATCGATATAAGGTTTCAACCATGCGCTTTGCTTAAACCTCAGTACTCTATGAACCTTCTCAAGAATGAGACCGTGATTCAAAGCTTGAGCAAGCGCACGGATGTGAATGACAGTTCTTCTTGTCCAAAAGACACGGTGTCAGCTTTTCGACGCCATTAATCACCTTCCTCTCGGGCATGAAAGGAAGATCGTTATGAGAATCGTAAAGCTGCTGTGGATAGCTCACATCGACCTAAAGGATGTACCCCTCTTCACCGTTTTCCACAGCTAATTGCGAAATTAGTTCAGGTGTGAAGTGCGAAAGTTTACCGGTGTCAACCCACTCAAACCCTCCAGTCGGCAGCTTCTGAATCATGGCCCATCCATACAGATTGTTAGAATCCAGGTATTGTAGATAGGTGGTCTCTTCAGAAGTATTATACATCTCACCCATATATGGGTTATTGGCCTTCGCGTGTCTATGAACAGCCTGACAGAGACCACCCCTAATACCCCTCTCAATGAACAGGAGCATCTCCATATCCGACAATAAATCTAGACTAACCTTGGTCTTTTTCAAACACGCCTTCCAGGCTAATCCCGGAGAAGTGTAAAAGTGAGCCGGGTCTAGATCGTAGTTTCTTAAGCATGTTTCCCTAAAAGTCTCAAAAACATCAGAAAGCAATAGAACGTCTGTCTTGAGATAGATATCATGATAAACACCCATATTTTCAACTTTCATGTCTTTCCATACCTTTTGGGCATGCGCATAGTCAGCATCACTGATACCACTCATGTTCAACTTGCTATAAAAATCATCCTTCGACGGAAGCTTAGTTTCATTAAACCTATCGAATGAATCAACATATTCATATGGGTATACACCCTTTCTTCTCATTATGTTGAATTGCTTATCATCATTAAAGAATTTTCGAAGATTTTTACACTGATCATCAGAGAGATTGTTTGCCAATTTATCCAGGCTACTAGCCATGAAACGAATCGAATCAATGAATCTTAATTTTATCTTTTTGGCTTTAGTCTCTCTCTTTTTGACAATGTATTCACCAACCTTAACATCCGTCGAGAAAGAGATATATTTCTCCTTATTTTCGGCAATGACGCTTATACCTTCCTCTCCATGCTGTTTAGCAAGCTCTTTGATGAATAGATGTGCGTCATATCCACTCAGGTTATGGAAGACAACTGGAATATAATTAGGCACTTTGTATCGGATATTACATTCTCGATGGGCAGCCCCGCGAAACTTACCGGTGAAATGGCAGTGATCCCTAACCTTGATTTTATTCTTGTCATCAAATTCTTTCATGCAAATGTGGCACACCCTGGCTCTCTTGAAACTGTCACGCTCCTCCTCCGTCAGTGGATCCATTGCTTTCTGAGGAAACATGTTATATAACCTTTTCGCCTCAGAAACTACATGATCTACAAAGCGCGGAACACAGTCCTCACCGCGGTAAAGCTTCAGAGGGTCCGGCACTTCACCATGAGCATATTTACTATAACAACAGAAACCTGTGGGAACATGTTTACCAACTTTATCGGTGGATGATCCGCATTTTCTCTCTTCTTCGGGCAATTCTTTTGTGAAAGCTTCGAAATCGGCATACATGATGAATGGAGCTTTGAGCTGAAACTTACCATCAGTGAAGGTTAAGGTGCTATTCTCCTTAGGGAGTTGAATCTTAGCAGCATCGTTATTCTTGCAATACTCAAAGTGCTCATCCCTTTTCTGTTCGCTTGGAAAACCAGAGAGACAATTCAAGCAATAATACTCCTTATGTTCATGCTTTGAGTTGGCCTTGCTAAGGACACCGCTCAAGTTCTTAACGGCGATGTAATGTCTCTTCTCCTCCTCATGTAGCAAGAACAAAACAACCGTCTCCTTACGATAAAGATGCTTCGACTTGCGACACAAGTAGATACCTTCTCTCCCATTCTTTGTCAAAACATGCACAGCGACATCGGGGTTCCTTCTCTCAAACAAATCTATTTTATTTAGCGCCATTGGGAAAGTTAGACCATCCCAATTATACCTATCATGCTTCTTAAGAATTGAGATACGCTCAGGATTACTTTTGATCAGATTGTGGTTAAGCGCGGCGATAATAGCCCATCTGAAACATTTATCATCCTCGTTATGAGGGTTAATCACAGATCGCTTTCCACTGAAATTCTTGGGTAGCGGCAAATAAGAGCTACCTCTCGTTAATTTTAGCTTATGAAAGTCCACATGAATATGTAGGATCCTTTCGGTTGTGAACCCGCTGGCGGGTAGAGCAGGGTTTTCAATCTGCTCGATTATCTTATTACACATCCTATCGAAAACATCAGAAATGTCATCGTGGGCGTGCAGTATCTCCATATAGCTATTGAAAGCTTTATCAACATGCATTACTATGGATTCAGGATTGGATAAATCCTCATTGGATAAATCATCCCTTACCCACCTCACCCACAAGGTCGCCTGAGTCTTCAAAGACTTCTTCTGCCCGAGCACGTCACTCATCAACCTCTTGACGATAGGATGAACCTTTTTCCCCTGACATTCTTCTCACCGTCAGGGTTTATCTTGAACCTTTTGTAGGAACCTACAAACGCTTCTTCAATAGGAGTATAGGGGTTTTCCTCTTTCACCTCTTCCTCTTCTTTCTCTCCACTACCCTTTTTATACAAACTCATGATCTTATCCTTCATGGTTTTGAAAGCTTTTGTTGTTTTATCCTTAATAGCCCTAGGTACATGATTTATCAACCATTCCATCCATTCATTCAACTTACTTTTCACAATAGGTCTGGTTTTAATCATTTCTTGCAGCTCAAACAAATCCATGTCTTGTTGGCTAGTACCGGATCTCGAGGGTCTTGGTGCCGGTACAGGTCTAGGCATCGGTATTGGTCTATTTGGTCTCGGCGCCGGTACTGGTCTGGTGGGTCTTGGCACGGGTACCGGTGCTGACACTGTATTGGGTGTTAATAATTCGATCAGCTCAGCCTTGAGTAGCCTTGAGTATCCATGTAGACCGCGTTCTCTAGCGAGATCTTTTAATTCGGAAACTGTATTTCTCGAAGTCATATCGGGTTGTGATATACTATATGTGGACATTTAATATGGTTTTATACAATCGTGAAACCAAAAAAAAGATTCATAACATTTGTTACTCGCGTGAGTAACAAAAAAAAAATCTGACCCCCAACAAATCAATTATATTGTCTAATGACAAGATCGATGGATGCGCGACATATGGGGCATTTATCTCTCCTCTTTTTCAATATATATGCACATGATAGACAGCAGCAAAAATGCCCGTTGTTCCCATGAACAATAGTTGCTTCCTTTCGTTTCGAATAGCAAATTATACATTTTTCCGATTCATCCAAGGTATCAATGTCATAGTCCAGGATAGCCGGCCGATGCGGCTCAACATTATCCTCATCGATTGGATCCATGGGTATCGGTGCTGATCCATTTGGTCTCGGTACGGGTCCCAAAAATTCGATCAGTTCGAGACCCCGCATACCTAGGACGAGTGGCGCTGGTACCGGTCCGGTGGGTCTCAAAAATTCGATCAACTCAGCCATTTTGAGCCTTGAGTATCCATGTAGACCGCGTTCTCTAGCGAGATCCCTTAATTCGGAAACCGTTCTCAAAGTCATATCGGGTTCTCTAGTGGGTACTGTTGATAGCAATAATTCGATAAGCTCGGACCTTCCGAGCCTCGAGTATCTACGTATGCCATGGAACCTCGCTCGGGCTCTTAAATCGGGGACCGTGAAAAGATCAAAGTCATCAATGTATTCTCTACTGTATATCAAATCGAGAACGATTCCTGAAGACATGCCTGGTTGTGATATACGATTTTATGAACCTTTAAGATCTTTTTATAATCGTGAAACCGGACGAGGATCGCGAGGGGTTTCGTCCGCATAACCACCATGGTGGTCACCGGAATTTTCCACATGGTAAACCGCGGTTTATGATACCAACATCACACCACCATGGATCGTTTCCCGGGGGAAATGTGGGTGGGTACTCCCCCATGAAAAAAATCGGGACGCGAGAGCATCACCTTCATAACATTTGTTACCCTAGCGAGTAACAAAATCCGTTCCGGATCAAGATCCAGATCTAGATCTAATCACTTTTTGGAAGATCTCTCATCGTTATAACGTTTTTGAGATCTTAGATATGCTTCTCTGTTGTTTACCCTCCAGTTGGAACAGTATCCATACCATTCTTGTCTGGTTTCTAGGTCGATGGTGTAGGATGGATCAATATCATTCCTCGCAATCACCTCACGCAATTTAGCTTTATTCATTCCATAAATATACTTAATCCCACGGGATTTAGCCACTTCTCTCAACTCTTTGAGTTTCATTAATTTGTAGTCGGGTACACCACCATCGGTGGTATCACAATGTAGATCAGTTTGAGTAGCCACGTCAGACATCTTTATATATAATCAGTAAAAATACTTTTAAGAACTTTTATCGTGCTACATAATAACAAAAAGGAGATAAATAAAGGTGTGCATAAATAAAACATGTCAAAACTTCAAGAGACTTACTATCAACCTCAAAATTTATGGAAAGGACAAAAGGCTGTTCAGAATTTAAGAGGATTCGGTTTCAAGCCAAAGGAGATTAAGAAGTGGCTATCAAAACAAGCATTGTGGCAAGTACATTTACCCGCCCCAAAACATGTTGAAAGACCACATTATGAAGTTACCACCCCTAATGATTTACATCAATTCGATTTATTGTACATGCCCGGTGACATACTGTATGGTAAAAAATATAAGTACATTTTGTCGGGAATCGATGCTGCCTCCAGATACAAAGTAGCCCGACCTTTGAGGAGTAAGAAAGCCAAAGAGGTTGCCGCCATGATTGAGGACATCTACAAGGCAGAACCATTAACTTATCCGAAAACTTTCCAATGTGATAACGGTTCAGAATTCAAAGCAGATGTATCAAAATTGTTGGATAAGCATAAGGTTGAAATTAAAATGGCGACTACAAAATATAAGCATACGCACACAGCTTTTGTTGAGGCGTTGAACAAGATACTCGCGGAAAATTTATTCAAAATACAAGATGCCCAAGAACTGAATGATTCGGAAAAGGTATCATCTACATGGGTTAAGTATCTGTATAAACTGATTGATAGGCTAAACGATACAAAGACGCAGATGATTGGTATGAAACCAAAAGATGCTATTATAATGAAAGAGGTGCCTTTGGTTAATCAAGAGAGTTATCCACCTGAAGTAGAATTACCTAAAGATGGCTTGTATAGATATCTACTGCAACCCGGTGAAGAGCATGATGATGGGCGGAGACGGGCAACCGATAGAATATGGTCGAAAAACACATATAGATTGCGTGAGGTAATAGCGAAACCCGGTAACCGTGTAATGTACTATATTCAGGACGGACCTAGACGGGCTTTTGTAAAAGAGGAATTGATGTTAATACCTGAAGATACAGATTTACCTCCCGATTATGTGCAAGTTTGGTGAGGGTGACGAAGTCATGACAATGAAAAAAAGTATCTTTACCTGTCCGGTAAAGATGATTGTGCCGGGGATCGCGCGGGGCGGCTGGCAGGTAAGGCCGCATAATGTCATAAACCGCCTTCCTTTTTCAAATAGCACATGAAAAATGTGAGTGGTATACAGGCACACATTACTAACTTTGTTCCTGATTTAACGCCTTTTTTAGACTTTGAACTTCCGCCATTAAACTTTTTTCAAACTGATAGCGTGTTTCACTCTACATCTTTCTATCTGTTTTGGTCATCTTTTCCAGAGCTTCGTAGTATATACCACACAAAGTTTGAAATTCCATGTGGCTAATATTATCATTACTCAATGCTCGTGAGAAAGGGTTTTCAAACACAGCAATAGCAGATGTTACAACATCACATAATTTCATGACTTTGTTGAGTTTATTTTAATATCTCTTAATCGATGCTGAGATTATGGTACACGATATAGCTCCACCTATCGATACACTGGAAAGTGCTATAGAAATGGGAATTCCAACAAGGGTAGCACTGGTTGCTATCATACCAATACCAGTGGAAATGGCCAAGCTTTCCGATATGTAGAGTGAAATCGCTAATCGGTCTAGTGCTTTGTTGTATTTATACTCCTTGTCCAGGAATTTCTTTTGTAATTTTACCAACTCTTCAAGTTGGGAATTAACTGTATTTGTGTTAAACTTGTCTTGCTCACTCGAATACTCGGGAGCGGTGGGTAACTTTGGATAAATCTTAAGATCGGCCATTTTAGTTATTATCTTAGAAAAAAACTATCCTCTAAATAATAAAAAATGGCAGACATTGACATTGACCCTTTTGGAGATCATGGGAGACCGGATGAAGGTACCGATGAAACTTTACCACTCATACCCACTGGGGACCGTACGCATGTGCAAATACATACACCGGATGAAGAAACATCATTCGGAGGAGGTTCCACTCAACGTACCAGATTTTTGCGGGAAATGGTTGATGTGTTGTATAATAGATTATCTGAAGGATCCCTGTCAAAACCTGAGGTGCTACATACAGACCTTTTTGAAATTAAGGATGGTGAATTATACTACAGAGGTAAAAACGACCCTTTGACAAACAATGGAAGACTAAGGGCCACCGGTACTATATCAGATATATTAGGCAAGAAAAGGCTGCGTAATTTAGGCTTTGACATACCAAAAGGTAAGATTACAGCCCGACAAGCTGCTAAGCTAAACAAAATACAAGAAGAACTACCCTCGTCATCTAAAATAAAAACAGCAAGTGATGTAGAATTAGAAGCTATATCCAGGGATGTGGTGGACAGTACGGAAGATTTAATTTCATTGGTCAAACAATCTGTAGACCATGAAGCAACCCAGACCGGTGATCTATTTGAATATCCTATGCGTGAATTGCTAGGATTGGATAGATCATTGAGAAACATACGGGGAAGTCTTCAGGATGAAGTTGCAAAAAAGGTTCGGCTCGAACAGCATATTGACAGAGAAAAAAACAAGTTGGAAGAGATAGAAAACACACCAAATATGACCGAGGAACAACAAAATGAAGCGAAAGAAAGGTTGAAAGGTTTGCAAAATGAGTTGAAAGGCCGGCAAGAGATTATCGATATTCTCAAAGGTAAACTTAACAGTCAAATAAAAAGCATCAGGGAGACGATTACCAAAGTACTTGACAAAGATACCACACTGTCTGAGAAGATACGAACCCTATTCCGTGAGCAGGGTATCACTGTTGTCAGCGTACTAACGGCATTTGGTATGGTTATCGGCCTTCTCGTAAAAGCTTTGTCACCTGGGGGTGGGGGGTCATCCACTGGTAACGCACACAATCATGAAAAGGGTGGTGCAAAGGACCTCCGGTCCTGGATAAAAAACAAGTTGAATGCGTTGGGATCTCTCTTGGGAAGGTTGGCGGGTACGGCCGCTGCGGCTCTACCAGGTATATTAGGATCCATAGTATCATGAATACTCAATCGGGCGAAAGAAGCGGTTGGTTGGTTGAGTCAAAACTTGTGGGCTTTGATAGTTGGAATAGGAGGTCTGATATACACCTATCTCGTGACAAAGCGTTAGATCCTTGTATAGATTATATATGTTACACGCATCATGTAACATAGAGTACCGGTAGTACTAGGAGTACCGGTAGTACCGGTAGTACTAGGAGTACTGGGAGTACTAGGAGTACTATCTTTCGAAATACCACACAGCACCACCGACACCGATCATACTTAGCGCGATAAAGGCCAATTCCCTTTCATGTTGATCCTGACTCGGTGTATAAAAGTCGCTCAATACAGGCTCCCTTGGTAGATCCGTAAGATCTGATCTATCCCCAAAAACTTTTTTATATTCACGCATTGCATCGTTTAGCTCTATGAATTTTCCTTCGGCCTTCTTTTCAAATCTGAGCTGCTTATTGATAAAGTCTATTCTCTCTTGTCTTTTACGTTGCCACAAACCTGGGCTTTTTGTAATTGTTCTATGGCCAGATCATGACGCTTTCTTTCCTTATCAATTCTGTCCTTTGATAAGCTTGAAAAGAGATAGCTGGAGCCTGTAAAAGCCAAAGCATTGGCTAGGGCCCCTCCCAACATCATTGCAATTGAAGCCATGCTTAGATATTGATAGTTTCAGGTATAATCTTTTGCTTAATTAAGTATTCCCTTGACATTTCACTAGCGGCGACGATGGCGACTAGCTTTCCGGTATCTTCCAAGTCAAACTTTTGAATTGATGGTGGTGACATTTTTAACACCTTTTTTCCTAACATTGAATAGCCGACAGCGAAAACACAGACGACCGATGCGTGATATAAATCGTTGACGATACTTTTCTTGTCCATGTTATTTCTATACTGTTAGATTATTATATCGCGATATTATCCCTTTATTCCATTTCAAATTTACTTATTCTCACAGGTATTTTGGATTTTTGTGGTGGGGTACCCTTCGGCCCAGTTATAGAAAATAGTACATTGTCTTTCTGTTTATACATAAAATAAGCAAATCCACCAACCAAACTGATGGCTATTATCCCCCCTATAGCGTAGTTCATAGGCTTTTCATTTGGGACGATGGTAGGTTCTACCTCTACGGCATTGTCTTCTTGAGATGGCTGTGTCTGGGGCGTCTGCTTTGCCATGACCGCTTTATATTCTTCCCTCCGTTTACGGTTGTATTCCGCCAACCGCTTCAACCTTTTTAGGGTCCTTCGTTGTCACCCGAATTGGAGTCTGTTCCTCTGACATCTTTATTATCTGTTTTACTACTACTACTAGTAGTATTATTATTTGCGTTTAAATTTCTTCCGGCGATATAATGCCTACCCGTAATGAGACCAACACTGAGTGGTGCTAACAATGAGCCGAATTTATAATACAAGTCACATGTGAATCTTTGAAGGGCAGAGTTTAGGAAAGGGTCATTTTCCAGGTCATTGCTCAATGCATTTTGAGAATTTATTCCCAAGACTGTACAGGCCCCCATGGAATACATGTGAATGATTGATTGCCCTAAGGACTTCACCATTTGACCCGATAGTTTAGCTTCATATATACTAAATAGTTTATTCACCTCATCATCTTTGAGCTTTTAAATTTGATCGTCCGTATACATTTTACCCAGGTATAGCTTGCTATTTCCGGTTAACACACACTCCAGCAATTTTTCCCTCTTACCATCATCGGATGGCGGACCCGGAGGAGCAATTAAGTTATCAATTGCCGCTTCAGCCATTTTCAATAGCGATAGGTATTTTTTAACACAAAAATAGCAAAAACTAAGTACTACTAGTAGAACTAGTAATACTAGTACTAGTATTATGAAATTTATATATTCTATCATTTTGTTGTGGTCCTATAGGAGATTTCAAGAAATCTATAGGAGTCTTATAGGAGAGTCTTATAGTAGATTTCAAGAAATCTATAGGAGATTTCAAGAAATCTATAGGAGATTTCAAGAAACCTATAGGAGTCTATAGGAGTCTTATAGGAGAGTCTTATAGGAGATTTCAAGAAACCTATAGGAGTCTATAGGAGTCCTATAGATCTGTTAGATTCTTCTTATACTTTTGTTACAAGAGTCTTGTAACAAAAAACGTCCAATCTAGCAAATCACGTAAGTTCTTGGATGTTCCATTCTCATGACTAAATGTGTGTATTTACCATCTTTTAGCCTTTCCTTAACCGTCTGGATCTCTGATCGTGATTCAATGACATCATTCTCTTCATGAATAGTTGCGAGATCTTGTCTGTCTTTTGGATACCACACATATAACATTTTAGCTTGCCTTCGTAAATTTTTTGGTATAGCGGTGTATGATTGTGTGAGTAGCCACATAGTGTGGTTTCGATGTCGTCCGCTAATGGCCAACTCTAGCAATGGCTGTCTCTTTTTGTCTAGTTTCTCATCTGCGATGATATCGTCGATCAGGAATAAGGTTTTGTATCCGGCACAGAAATCTGTTATCTTTTGAATACATTCATATAACTTACCTCCCGGATCAATTAGAATCACATATTCGTCGTTCCAAAACCATTTTCGGTCCCTATATGTCTTATTCCATCTTAATGTTGGGCATATAATCACGATGCAATCGAAGTGATAAAAGTATTCATTCTCTAATAATTTTACAACACGTTTGGATTTTCCGCAGCCCGTAGGACCAACGAATAATGCTGTGTGGAGCTCTTTCATGTAAAGTGTGTTTTTCGCCATTCTATGTTAATACAGGACAGACATAATTTCACCGTTTTGAATGTTTAATTGGGCGTCCATGATTAGATATATATAGGCGTTTAAGGATCCTGCGGTTTCGGCAGTCTTTTCAATTTGTAGGGTGATTCCCTCACTTGCATTTTCAATCCGTCGACCGGTCCCATGCAGGGCGTTTTCATCTATGGTTCTGAAATCTAACCATAGAGCATATTTGTTTGTTAAGTAATCGGAGACTTTTACATCATGTAATTGCAGATGTTTTTTGATTTCGCTGGCATTGCCATCCTTTGGTTTACCTTCGGCAAAATACTTACAAATTTCATTGTAATGTTCAAACGGCTGCATCCCTTGAGCAAAAAGTTGGTTAGGCTTACCCTCAACTATGGCGGATACCTTTTTAATTTTCGGATTGTAGAACTTACCGGTATCTCGTTTGTAGGCTTGTTCGTCTTTAAACAAAACCAATATACCCTTCAAAGATTTACAAGGTGTATTGAATGACCAATTCCACGTTGTGTCCGACTTATCCACTCTAATTTGTCTATGTCTCAAAAACCTGTCGTATGGTAAAGCCATGTTTTCATATTCATTTGAAATGAATCTGGCTAAGGTTGGGTGTGTCACAATCTCATATTCGAGAGATATGTTAGTTACTTTGTATTTAGCATCTGGTGCTGGTGCCGTGGCAGAACCGGAAGGTTTGGTTGGAGTTGATAATACAACACTGTCGTAATTATTGAATGTGATCTCATAACATAACCTATTACCTAATCCAGCTTGATAATATGGGATCATGCTATCTAACATTTCAAAATCTAGTGGTATGGTGAACTTGTTTTTGTATGCATCGGCAATGGCTTTGTCTGAGACATCAGATGCGTCTTTATCCGAAGCGCTTACCCTCAATTTCATCCAGTTTTCCGTACACCCATCATTGGATATGATGCCTTGTCTGATTGCATTTCTCTTTTCATACTTGGTTAGCCATAAATCTCTGTAGCATCCTAAAAGATCAAAGTCATCAATGCTCAAAATCTCGGTACCCTCAAACTTGATGGCCAACTTTTTAACAATAGCTCTTCCAATGTTAGAGACTAATGTTCTTTTCGTGTCGGCTTTTGACTCGAGTTCAACGTCGAAACTTATTTTTGAAGTCCCTGGAACAATAACATCATCGCTACCTAAATTAGGAAACCTAATCAAAAGTAACTGGTTTTGATCAATCTCACTTGGATTGTGTGTCACAATTACTTTTTGGTGTGATCCTTTTACACCATGAGCAGGTATAAGAGAACGTTCAGGATTTAACCTTTTTCCGTATTCCATGTCTGTTATTACTTTTATTTTATTTTTACTTTTATCTCAGTTAGCGTATACTTCATTGGACCTATGGCCTTTTATTCAAACCTATTGTCTGCCATCTCTCTTATGTGAAGGACAACTGTTGTTCCCAGATCTTTTACCAGATCTCCATTTTAATCAGTTATTTTAAAAGTAAGTGATTGACCCCTTTAGTTTCTTATATTGCGGGTTTTTGGGCTCAATATGTGTAACATCACCATACTCAGATATATGATATGTTAGCAAGTTTTCGCTATATCTACCATTTTTAAGATTTAATGTATTATCCAATTCATTCAGATTGAAATGTAATTCTGTTATGTTGGTTAGCTTATTTGTTTTGATTACTCGAGGGTCTTTGATTAATGGTGTGGATGTGACATCACCCGCTAAAGATGCGTTCAGCTCCCTACCGGTGTATTTTCCTTTCGGTAGCAACTTTTCTTTTTTTCCAATGGTCACTTTTAGTGGAGCTGTGATTTCATATGTAACATTGTCCGAAAACGTCTCTATGATCGCAACTTCTTTTGTGCCAGTCTCGTTGTATATGTTGTGATACAAATAGATTGTCTTTTCACTATGTATGTCATTTATTGTGATATACATTCTTATATTAGAGAGTGGAATTATTTAAATCAAAAAGAATGGATAGCATTTTCAAAAACAATCCCAATGCGGCCTATAAGCCAAATGGAGGACGGGACCTTCAGATATTGGATGGGAAGGATCTATACAAACAGACCATTATTGTCTCTGAAAATGGCTCTTTTCCTGCTGTCTTTCCTAATATTTTTACCAATTACGAACTGAATCAAAACGAACAACGTATGAAAATTTGGAATGAACAACCGTTTAAATTATGGCAAACCCAACTCAATTTTGCCACTTGGTGTGCTTCAAGTGCTTGTGGAGTCAGTTCCAAACACCTTAAAGAAGGTAGATCTATGATCAGATCGGTATATCGTTTTCATGTCTATTATCACATTAGACGAATCATTAAGCGCTTGCAGACAAATCTACCTTTTGAAGATAGTTTTAATCAATATGACAATCCTTATTCAAACGAAGAATTTCTAAAAATATGTGGTGAATATGACGTCGATTCTATTCCTATGAAATACAGAGGTCAATACTTTTTCAGCTCATATCAAAAAAGACGTAAAAACTATCCAACTCCGGGCTTGAGTTATTTCACGAATGACTCCATGACACGATGGATTGTGGAAAAATCTAATGGCTTTACAAAAACAGGCCCTGTAAAGATTTCGAGCAGTGTTAGGGCGTATGCTTATCTTGTTCTTAGTTCGCAAGCCTCATCCCGTTCTTCTATCTTGGGTAATGATTCAAGCGCTTTGACGGCTCAAAGAGTTTTTATGAACAACCTTGAAAACATTGTTAACCGTAGGGTTGATATTCAGGAGGACATTAAACGTTATCAGGATACGTTAAACTACGCTTCAAGTAAGGTTGATTATTCGGTTGGACAAGGTATTTATATGTTACCTAGTGACATGAATCTCAAAATTAAAACAGGGGTGGTAGGTTACAACAACAAGATTTTGATATCGGGTGAAGATCTGACCATTGATTAATCGAAAGGTTAATGTTATTGAAAAAACAGCTGAATCACATAAAAAGATTCCTGATAGGACATCCGGACCTATTCCTATCCATAGTACTATTACTACTAGTACTACTAGTACTACTGATAAACACATTACTGCACCTTACCACAAAGATACTCCTACACATGAAGATGAGAAGATCGCTCTTGTTATTGCTATGACAACAGGTTATTTCATATGGTATTTGTTTAGATAATGACGTCAATTAAATGTCAATCAAACCATAATAATAATAGAGAACAATGCATTCCTTACATACCAAATATCCTTAGCAACGGCTACTTTCGTATTGACTTTTTTCTTATGTAAACAACTTTCTGGTATGTAAAACCCTATTGTTATAAGCGTTTGATTGACAGATGGTTTTACACAAGAGTCTTGTAACAAAAACTGCTTGCGTGTTGTTATTTATGTTTTATTATCATTGATGGTATTACCACGTACGCTAGAGGCCATTATAGACAGGGTTGAATCCGATCACAATAATGGGGGGTTGGGGCCCGGAGGTACACGGCGGGTATTGGGGGGTTTGTGTCTCTTCTATCGTTGATTTAACGGATATGCCCGCTTATTTGACGTAAAATGGTAAAGTGCTAAGGGATTCTATGGACCTTTTTACGTTGATTTAACGGATATGATCTATGATTTGACATGATTGCACTAACATCGGCATTTTCCTATCTCTACGAGTACATGAACTCGGCGGTGTTATAACGCCATGGTGCAATGGCAAACGAATTAGGCATCATAGTCAAATAAGAGTGGAAGGGCTAGACCAATGGTAACCTCCGCAGTCACGTGGAACCACGTAACTTACGTGTAAGGCCTTTATTACACGGTTAAAAGCCATATTGCAGCCTTTATAGACCTGTACGAGTATTTCACGAAGTTATAAGGCCATGGAGCAATGGAAAACGACTTGAGACCTCGTAGTCCATTGAGGGTTGAAGGACTAGACAAATGGTAAACTGTGGAGACAGGTGGAACCACAGCCATGTTACAGTCTTTATAGACCTGTACGAGTATTTTACGAAGTTATAAGGCCGTGGTGCAATGGAAAACGAATTAGGACGTCATAGTCGAGTAAGAGTGGAAGCACTAGACCAATGGTACCCTCCGCAGACACGTGATACCACGTGATTTACGTCTAAGGCTCTTATTACGCGGTTAAAAGCCATTTTACAGCCTCTATAGGCCTGCATATGTAGTTGACGGTGTTATAACGCCATGCAGCATTGCAAAACGACTTAGGACGTCGTAGTCCATTAAGAGTGGAAGGACTAGATCAATGGTAACCTCTGCAGACACGTGGAACCACGTGATTTACGTGTAAGGCTTTTATTACGCGGTTAAAAGCCATGTTACAGTCTTTATAGAACTGTACGACTATTTGACGGTGTTATAACGCCATTGTGCAAAGATAAAGGACTTGGGACGTCGTAGTCCATTGAGAGTGGATGGACTACGCCAATGGTAACCTCGGCTGAACGTGCAGTCACGTGATTTACGTGTAAGGCTTTTAAAACGCGATTGAAAGCCATGTTACAGTCTTTATAGAGCTGTACGAGTGTTTGACAGTCTTATAACGCTATGGAGCATTGGAAAACGACTTGGGACGTCGTAGTCCATTGAGAGTGGAAGGACTACACCAATGGTTCCCTCCGCAGACACATGCAGTCACGTGGATTACATGTAAGGCGTTTATTAGGCAGCGAAAGGTCATAAAACAACCTCTAGAGACGGGTACATGTAGTTGGCGGTGTTATAACGCCATGGTGCAATGGCAAACGAATTAGTCGTCATAGTCGAATAAGAGTGGAAGGACTAGACCAATGGTAACCTCCACAGTCACGTGGAACCACGTGATTTACGTGTAAGGCCTTTATTACGCGGTTAAAAGCCATTTTACAGCCTTTATAGACCTGTACGTGTATTTCAGGAAGTTATAAGGCCATGGAGCAATGGAAAACGAATTGGGACGTCATCGTTGAGTAAGAGTGGAAGGACTGGACCAATGGCAACCTCCGCAGACACGTGAAACCCCGTTATTTACGTCTAAGGCTCTTATTACGCGGTTAAAAGCCATTTTACAGCCTTTATAGACCTGTACGAGTATTTCACGAAGTTATAAGGCCATGGAACAATGGAAAACGACTTGAGACGTCGTAGTCCATTGAGAGTGGAAAGACTAGACCAATGGTAACCTCTGCAGACACGTGAAACCACGTGATTTACGTCTAAGGCTCTTATTACGCGGTTAAAAGCCATGTTACAGTCGTTATGAACCTCTACGAGTACTTCACGGTGTTTTAAGGCAATGGAGCATTGCAAAACGACTTGGGACGTCGTAGCCCATTGAGAGTGGAAGGTCTACACCAATGGTAAAATCCGCAGACACGTGCAGTCACGTGAATTACATGTAAGGCCATTATTAGGCAGCGAAAGGTCATAAAACAACCTCTAGAGACGGGTACATGTAGTTGGCGGGGTTATAACGCCATGGTGCAATGGCAAACGAATTAGTCGTCATAGTCGAATAAGAGTGGAAGGACTAGACCAATGGTAGCCTCCGCAGTCACGTGGAACCACGTAATTTACGTGTAAGGCCTTTATTACACGGTTAAAAGCAATATTACAGCCTTTATAGACCTGTACGTGTATTTCACGAAGTTAAAAGGCCATGGCGCAATGGAAAAAGAATTGGGACGTCATAGTCGAGAAGAGTGGAAGGACTAGACCAATGGTAACCTCCCCAGACACGTGAAACCACGTGATTTACGTCTAAGGCTCTTATTACGCGGTTAAAAGCCATGTTACAGTCTTTATGAACCTGTACGAGTATTTTACGAAGTTATAAGGCCATGGAGCAATGGAAAACGACTTGACACCTCGTAGTCCATTGAGAGTGGAAGGTCTAGACCAATGGTAACCTGTGGAGACAGGTGAAACCACGTGATTTACGTGTAAGGCCTTTATTACGCGGTTAAAGGCCATGTTACAGTCTTTATAGACCTGTACGAGTATTTCACGAAGTTATAAGGACATGGTGCAATGGAAAAAGAATTGGGACGTCATAGTCGAGTAAGAGTGGAAGGACTAGACCAATGGTAACCTCCGCAGACACGTGAAACTACGTGATTTACGTCTAAGGCTCTTATTACGCGGTTAAAAGCCATGTTACAGTCTTTATGAACCTCTACGAGTACTTTACGGTGTTTTAAGGCAATGGAGCATTGCAAAACGACTTGGGACGTCGTAGCCCATTGAGAGTGGAAGGACTACACCAATGGTAAAATCTGCAGACACGTGCAGTCACGTGAATTACATGTAAGGCCATTATTAGGCAGCGAAAGGTCATAAAACAACCTCTAGAGACGGGTACATTGACGGTGTAGTTGGGGGTGTTATAACGCCGTGGTGCAATGGCAAACGAATTAGTCGTCATAGTCGAATAAGAGTGGAAGGACTAGACCAATGGTAACCTCTGCAGACACGTGGAACCACGTGATTTACGTGTAAAGCTTTTATTACGCGGTTAAAAGCCATATTACAGCTTTTATAGACCTGTACGAATATTTCACGAAGTTACAAGGCCATGGCGCAACGGAAAACGAATTGGGACGTCATCGTTGAGTAAGAGTGGAAGGACTACACCAATGCTAACCTCCGCAGACACGTGAAGCCACGTTATTTACGTCTAAGGCTCTTATTACGCAGTTAAAAGCTATATTACAGCCTTTATAGACCTGTACGAGTATTTCACGAAGTTTTGAGGCCATGGAGCAATGGAAAACAACTTGGGACGTCGTAGTCCATTGAGAGTGGAAGGACTAGACCAATGGTAACTTCCGCAGACATGTGAAACAACGTGATTTACGTCTAAGGCTCTTATTACGCGGTTAAAAGCCATGTTACAGTCTTTATGAAACTGTACGAGTATTTTACGAAGTTATAAGGCCATGGAGCAATGGAAAACAACTTGAGACGTCGGAGTCCATTGAGAGTGGAAGGACTAGACCAATGGTAACCTGTGGAGACAGGTGGAACCACGTGATTTACGTGAAAGGCCTTTATTACGCAGTTAAAAGCCATGTTACAGCCTTTATAGACATGTACGTGTATTTCACGAAGTTATAAGGCCATGGCGCAATGGAAAACGAATTGGGACGTCATCGTTGAGTAAGAGTGGAAGGAGTAGACCAATGGTAACCTCCCCAGACACGTGAAACCACGTGATTTACGTCTAAGGCTCTTATTACGCGGTTAAAAGCCATGTTACAGTCTTTATGAACCTGTACGAGTATTTTACGAAGTTATAAGGCCATGGAGCAATGGAAAACAACTTGAGACGTCGGAGTCCATTGAGAGTGGAAGGACTAGACCAATGGTAACCTGTGGAGACAGGTGGAACCACGTGATTTACGTGAAAGGCCTTTATTACGCAGTTAAAAGCCATGTTACAGTCTTTATAGACCCGTACGAGTTTTTGACGGTGTTATAAGGGCATGGAGCCTTGGAAAACAACCTGAGTCATCATAGTCCTTTGAGAGTTAAAGGACTAGACCAATGGTAACTTGTGGAGACAGGTGGAACAACTTCAATTTACGTGTAAGGCCTTTGTTAGGCAGTTAATATCCATGTTACAGTCTTTATAGGCCTGAACATGTAGTTGACGGTGTTATGACGCCATGGTGTAATGGGAAACGAATTAGGCGTTATAGTCAAATAAGAGTGAAAGGGCTAGACCAATGGTAACCTCCGTAGTCACGTGGAACTACGTAATTTACGTGTAAGGCCTTTATTACGCGGTTAAAAGACATATTACAGCCTTTATAAACCTGTACGAGTATTTCACGAAATTATAAGGCCATGGATTAATGGAAAAGAACTTGACACCTCGTAGTCCATTGAGAATGGAAGGTCTAGACCAATGGTAACCTGTGGAGACAGGTGAAACCACGTGATTTACGTGTAAGGCCTTTATTACGCGGTTAAAGGCCATGTTACAGTCTTTATAGACCTGTACGAGTATTTCACGAAGTTATAAGGACATGGTGCAATGGAAAAAGAATTGGGACGTCATAGTCGAGTAAGAGTGGAAGGACTAGACCAATGGTAACATCTGCAGACACGTGAAACCACGTGATTTACGTCTAAGGCTCTTATTACGCGGTTAAAAGCCATGTTATAGTCTTTATGAACCTGTACGAGTATTTCATGAAGTTATAAGGCAATTGCAAAACGACTTAGGACGTCGTAGTCCATTGAGAGTGGAAGGACTACACCAATGGTAAAATCCGCAGACACATGCAGTCACGTGAATTACATGGAAGGCGTTTATTAGGCAGCGAAAGGTCATAAAACAACCTCTAGAGACAGGTACATGTAGTTGGCTGTATTATAACGCCATGGTGCAATGGCAAACAAATTAGTCGTCATAGTCGAATAAGAGTGGAAGGACTAGACCAATGGTAACCTCCGCAGTCACGTGGAACCACGTAATTTACGTGTAAGGCCTTTATTACGCGGTTAAAAGACCTATTACAGCCTTTATAGACCTGTCGAGTATTTCACGAAGTTATAAGGCCATGGAGGAATGGAAAACGACTTGACACCTCGTAGTCCATTGAGAGTGGAAGGTCTAGACCAATGGTAACCTGTGGAGACAGCTGAAACCACGTGATTTACGTGTAAGGCCTTTACTACGCGGTTAAAGGCCATGTTACAGTCTTTATAGACCTGTACGAGTATTTCACGAAGTTATAAGGACATGGTGCAATGGAAAAAGAATTGGGACGTCATAGTCGAGTAAGAGTGGAAGGACTAGACCAATGGTAACCTCCGCAGACAGGTGAAACCACGTGATTTAAGTCTAAGGCTCTTATTACGCGGTAAAAAGCCATGTTACAGTCTTTATGAACCTGTACGAGTATTTTACGAAGTTATAAGGCCATTGCAAAACGACTTAGGACGTCGTAGTCCATTGAGAATGGAAGGACTAGACCAATGGTAACCTCTGCAGACACGTGGAACCACGTAATTTACGTGTAAAGCTTTTATTACGCGGTTAAAGGCCATATTACAGCTTTTATAGACCTGTACGAGTGTTTGACGAAGTTTTGAGGCCATAGAGCAATGAAAAACAACTTGGGACGTCGTAGTCCATTGAGAGTGGAAGGACTAGACCAATGGTAACTTCCGCAGACATGTGAAACAACGTGATTTACGTCTAAGGCTCTTATTACGCGGTTAAAAGCCATGTTACAGTCTTTATGAAACTGTACGAGTATTTTACGAAGTTATAAGGCCATGGAGCAATGGAAAACAACTTGAGACGTCGGAGTCCATTGAGAGTGGAAGGACTAGACCAATGGTAACCTGTGGAGACAGGTGGAACCACGTGATTTACGTAAAAGGCCTTTATTACGCAGTTAAAAGCCATGTTACAGCCTTTATAGACATGTACGTGTATTTCACGAAGTTATAAGGCCATGGCGCAATGGAAAACGAATTGGGACGTCATCGTTGAGTAAGAGTGGAAGGAGTAGACCAATGGTAACCTCCCCAGACACGTGAAACCACGTGATTTACGTCTAAGGCTCTTATTACGCGGTTAAAAGCCATGTTACAGTCTTTATGAACCTGTAAGAGTATTTTACGAAGTTATAAGGCCATGGAGCAATGGAAAACAACTTGAGACGTCGGAGTCCATTGAGAGTGGAAGGACTAGACCAATGGTAACCTGTGGAGACAGGTGGAACCACGTGATTTACGTGAAAGGTCTTTATTACGCAGTTAAAGGCCATGTTACAGTCTTTATAGACCTGTACGAGTATTTCACGAAGTTATAAGGACATGGTGCAATGGAAAAAGAATTGGGACGTCATAGTCGAGTGAGAGTGGAAGGACTAGACCAATTGTAATCTCCGCAGACAGGTGAAACCACGTGATTTAAGTCTAAGGCTCTTATTACGCGGTAAAAAGCCATGTTACAGTCTTTATGAACCTGTACGAGTATTTTACGAAGTTATAAGGCCACTGCAACACGACTTAGGACGTCGTAGTCCATTGAGAATGGAAGGACTAGACTAATGGTAACCTCTGCAGACACGTGGAACCACGTGATTTACGTGTAAAGCTTTTATTACGCGGTTAAAGGCCATATTACAGCTTTTATAGACCTGTACGAGTGTTTGACGGTGTTATAACGCCATTGTGGAAAGGCAAAGGACTTGGGACGTCGGAGTCCATTGAGAGAGGAAGGACTAGACCAATGGTAACCTGTGGAGACAGGTGGAACCACGTGATTTACGTGAAAGGCCTTTATTACGCAGTTAAAAGCCATGTTACAATCTTTATAGTCCCGTACGAGTTTTTGACGGTGTTATAAGGGCATGGAGCCTTGGAAAACAACCTGAGTCATCATAGTCCTTTGAGAGTTAAAGGACTAGACCAATGGTAACTTGTGGAGACAGGTGGAACAACGTGATTTACGTGTAAGGCCTTTGTTAGGCAGTTAATATCCATGTTACAGTCTTTATAGGCCTGAACACGTAGTTGACGGTGTTATGACGCCATGGTGTAATGGGAAACGAATTAGGCGTTATAGTCAAATAAGAGTGAAAGGGCTAGATCAATGGTAACCTCTGCAGTCACGTGGAACTACGTAATTTACGTGTAAGGCCTTTATTACGCGGTTAAAAGACATATTACAGCCTTTATAAACCTGTACGAGTATTTCACGAAATTATAAGGCCATGGAGCAATGGAAAAGGACTTGACACCTCGTAGTCCATTGAGAGTGGAAGGACTACGCCAATGGTAACCTCGGGAGAACGTGCAGTCACGTGATTTCCGTGTAAGGCCTTTAAAACGCGATTGGAAGCCATGTTACAGTCTTTATAGACCTGTACGAGTGTTTGACGGTCTTATAACGCTATGGAGCATTGGAAACCGGCTTGGGACGTCGTAGTCCATTGAGAGTGAAAGGACTACACCAATGGTTCCCTCCGCAGACACATGCAGTCACGTGAATTACATGGAAGGCGTTTATAAGGCAGCGAAAGGTCATAAAACAACCTCTAGAGACAGGTACATGTAGTTGGCTGTGTTATAACGCCATGGTGCAATGGCAAACGAATTGGGACGTCATCGTTGAGTAAGAGTGGAAGGACTACACCAATGCTAACCTCCGCAGACACGTGAAGCCACGTTATTTACGTCTAAGGCTCTTATTACGCGGTTAAAAGCCATATTACAGCCTTTATAGACCTGTACGAGTATTTCACGAAGTTATAAGGACATGGTGCAATGGAAAAAGAATTGGGACGTCATAGTCGAGTGAGAGTGGAAGGACTAGACCAATTGTAATCTCCGCAGACAGGTGAAACCACGTGATTTAAGTCTAAGGCTCTTATTACGCGGTAAAAAGCCATGTTACAGTCTTTATGAACCTGTACGAGTATTTTACGAAGTTATAAGGCCACTGCAACACGACTTAGGACGTCGTAGTCCATTGAGAATGGAAGGACTAGACTAATGGTAACCTCTGCAGACACGTGGAACCACGTGATTTACGTGTAAAGCTTTTATTACGCGGTTAAAAGCCATATTACAGCTTTTATAGACCTGTACGAGTGTTTGACGGTGTTATAACGCCATTGTGGAAAGGCAAAGGACTTGGGACGTCGGAGTCCATTGAGAGAGGAAGGACTAGACCAATGGTAACCTGTGGAGACAGGTGGAACCACGTGATTTACGTGAAAGGCCTTTATTACGCAGTTAAAAGCCATGTTACAATCTTTATAGTCCCGTACGAGTTTTTGACGGTGTTATAAGGGCATGGAGCCTTGGAAAACAACCTGAGTCATCATAGTCCTTTGAGAGTTAAAGGACTAGACCAATGGTAACTTGTGGAGACAGGTGGAACAACGTGATTTACGTGTAAGGCCTTTGTTAGGCAGTTAATATCCATGTTACAGTCTTTATAGGCCTGAACACGTAGTTGACGGTGTTATGACGCCATGGTGTAATGGGAAACGAATTAGGCGTTATAGTCAAATAAGAGTGAAAGGGCTAGATCAATGGTAACCTCCGCAGTCAAGTGGAACTACGTAATTTACGTGTAAGGCCTTTATTACGCGGTTAAAAGACATATTACAGCCTTTATAAACCTGTACGAGTATTTCACGAAATTATAAGGCCATGGAGCAATGGAAAAGGACTTGACACCTCGTAGTCCATTGAGAGTGGAAGGACTACGCCAATGGTAACCTCGGGAGAACGTGCAGTCACGTGATTTCCGTGTAAGGCCTTTAAAACGCGATTGGAAGCCATGTTACAGTCTTTATAGACCTGTACGAGTGTTTGACGGTCTTATGACGCTATGGAGCATTGGAAACCGGCTTGGGACGTCGTAGTCCATTGAGAGTGAAAGGACTACACCAATGGTTCCCTCCGCAGACACATGCAGTCACGTGAATTACATGGAAGGCGTTTATAAGGCAGCGAAAGGTCATAAAACAACCTCTAGAGACAGGTACATGTAGTTGGCTGTGTTATAACGCCATGGTGCAATGGCAAACGAATTGGGACGTCATCGTTGAGTAAGAGTGGAAGGACTACACCAATGCTAACCTCGGCAGACACGTGAAGCCACGTTATTTACGTCTAAGGCTCTTATTACGCGGTTAAAAGCCATATTACAGCCTTTATAGACCTGTACGAGTATTTCACGAAGTTTTGAGGCCATGGAGCAATGGAAAACAACTTGGGACGTCGTAGTCCATTGAGAGTGGAAGGACTAGACCAATGGTAACTTCCGCAGACATGTGAAACAACGTGATTTACGTCTAAGGCTCTTATTACGCGGTTAAAAGCCATGTTACAGTCTTTATGAAACTGTACGAGTATTTTACGAAGTTATAATGCCATGGAGCAATGGAAAACAACTTGAGACGTCGGAGTCCATTGAGAGTGGAAGGACTAGACCAATGGTAACCTCCGCAGACACGTGAAACCACGTGATTTACGTCTAAGGCTCTTATTACGCGGTTAAAAGCCATGTTACAGTCTTTATGAACCTGTACGAGTATTTCATGAAGTTATAAGGCAATTGCAAAACGACTTAGGACGTCGTAGTCCATTGAGAGTGGAAGGACTACACCAATGGTAAAATCCGCAGACACATGCAGTCACGTGAATTACATGGAAGGCGTTTATTAGGCAGCGAAAGGTCATAAAACAACCTCTAGAGACAGGTACATGTAGTTGGCTGTGTTATAACGCCATGGTGCAATGGCAAACAAATTAGTCGTCATAGTCGAATAAGAGTGGAAGGACTAGACCAATGGTAACCTCTGCAGTCACGTGGAACCACGTAATTTACGTGTAAGGCCTTTATTACGCGGTTAAAAGACCTATTACAGCCTTTATAAACCTGTCGAGTATTTCACGAAGTTATAAGGCCATGGAGGAATGGAAAACGACTTGACACCTCGTAGTCAATTGAGAGTGGAAGGTCTAGACCAATGGTAACCTGTGGAGACAGCTGAAACCACGTCATTTACGTGTAAGGCCTTTACTACGCGGTTAAAGGCCATGTTACAGTCTTTATAGACCTGTACGAGTATTTCACGAAGTTATAAGGACATGGTGCAATGGAAAAAGAATTGGGACGTCATAGTCGAGTAAGAGTGGAAGGACTAGACCAATGGTAACCTCCGCAGACAGGTGAAACCACGTGATTTAAGTCTAAGGCTCTTATTACGCGGTAAAAAGCCATGTTACAGTCTTTATGAACCTGTACGAGTATTTTACGAAGTTATAAGGCCATTGCAAAACGACTTAGGACTTCGTAGTCCATTGAGAATGGAAGGACTAGACCAATGGTAACCTCTGCAGACACGTGGAACCACGTAATTTACGTGTAAAGCTTTTATTACGCGGTTAAAGGCCATATTACAGCTTTTATAGACCTGTACGAGTGTTTGACGAAGTTTTGAGGCCATAGAGCAATGGAAAACAACTTGGGACGTCGTAGTCCATTGAGAGTGGAAGGACTAGACCAATGGTAACTTCCGCAGACATGTCAAACAACGTGATTTACGTCTAAGGCTCTTATTACGCGGTTAAAAGCCATGTTACAGTCTTTATGAAACTGTACGAGTATTTTACGAAGTTATAAGGCCATGGAGCAATGGAAAACAACTTGAGACGTCGGAGTCCATTGAGAGTGGAAGGACTAGACCAATGGTAACCTGTGGAGACAGGTGGAACCACGTGATTTACGTGAAAGGCCTTTATTACGCAGTTAAAAGCCATGTTACAGCCTTTATAGACATGTACGTGTATTTCACGAAGTTATAAGGCCATGGCGCAATGGAAAACGAATTGGGACGTCATCGTTGAGTAAGAGTGGAAGGAGTAGACCAATGGTAACCTCCCCAGACACGTGAAACCACGTGATTTACGTCTAAGGCTCTTATTACGCGGTTAAAAGCCATGTTACCGTCTTTATGAACCTGTACGAGTATTTTACGAAGTTATAAGGCCATGGAGCAATGGAAAACAACTTGAGACGTCGGAGTCCATTAAGAGTGGAAGGACTAGACCAATGGTAACCTGTGGAGACAGGTGGAACCACGTGATTTACGTGAAAGGCCTTTATTACGCAGTTAAAAGCCATGTTACAGTCTTTATTGTCCCGTACGAGTTTTTGACGGTGTTATAAGGGCATGGAGCATTTGAAAACAACCTGAGTCATTATAGTCCTTTGAGAGTGGACGGACTAGACCAATGGTAACATGTAGAGACAGGTGGAACAACGTGATTTACGTGTAAGGCCTTTATTAGGCAGTTAATAGCCATGTTACAGTCTTTATAGCCCTAAACATGTAGTTGACTGTTTTATAACGCCATGGTGTAATGGCAAACGAATTATGCGTTATAGTCGAATAAGAGTAAAAAGGCTAGACCAATGGTAACCTCCGTAGTCACGTGGAACCACGTAATTTACGTGTAAGGCCTTTATTACGCGGTTAAAAGACATATTACAGCCTTTATAGACCTGTACGAGTATTTCACGAAGTTATAAGGCCATGGAGCAATGGAAAACGACTTGGGACGTCGTAGTCCATTGAGAGTGGAAGGACTAGACCAATGGTAACCTGTGGAGACAGGTGAAACCACGTGATTTACGTGTAAGGCCTTTATTACGCGGTTAAAGGCCATGTTACAGTCTTTATAGACCTGTACGAGTATTTCACGAAGTTATAAAGCCACTGCAACACGACTTAAGACGTCGTAGTCCATTGAGAATGGAAGGACTAGACTAATGGTAACCTCTGCAGACACGTGGAACCACGTGATTTACGTGTAAAGCTTTTATTACGCGGTTAAAGGCCATATTACAGCTTTTATGAACCTGTACGAGTGTTTGACGGTGTTATAACGCCATTGTGGAAAGGCAAAGGACTTGGGACGTCGGAGTCCATTGAGAGAAGAAGGACTAGACCAATGGTAACCTGTGGAGACAGGTGGAACCACGTGATTTACGTGAAAGGCCTTTATTACGCAGTTAAAAGCCATGTTACAGCCTTTATAGACATGTACGTGTATTTCACGAAGTTATAAGGCCATGGCGCAATGGAAAACGAATTGGGACGTCATCGTTGAGTAAGAGTGGAAGGAGTAGACCAATGGTAACCTCCCCAGACACGTGAAACCACGTGATTTACGTCTAAGGCTCTTATTACGCGGTTAAAAGCCATGTTACAGTCTTTATGAAACTGTACGAGTATTTTACGAAGTTATAAGGCCATGGAGCAATGGAAAACAACTTGAGACGTCGGAGTCCATTGAGAGTGGAAGGACTAGACCAATGGTAACCTGTGGAGACAGGTGGAACCACGTGATTTACGTGAAAGGCCTTTATTACGCAGTTAAAAGCCATGTTACAGCCTTCATAGACATGTACGTGTATTTCACGAAGTTATAAGGCCATGGCGCAATGGAAAACGAATTGGGACGTCATCGTTGAGTAAGAGTGGAAGGAGTAGACCAATGGTAACCTCCCCAGACACGTGAAACCACGTGATTTACGTCTAAGGCTCTTATTACGCGGTTAAAAGCCATGTTACAGTCTTTATGAACCTGTACGAGTATTTTACGAAGTTATAAGGCCATGGAGCAATGGAAAACAACTTGAGACGTCGGAGTCCATTGAGAGTGGAAGGACTAGACCAATGGTAACCTGTGGAGACAGGTGGAACCACGTGATTTACGTGAAAGGCCTTTATTACGTAGTTAAAAGCCATGTTACAGTCTTTATAGTCCCGTACGAGTTTTTGACGGTGTTATAAGGGCATGGAGCCTTGGAAAACAACCTGAGTCATCATAGTCCTTTGAGAGTTAAAGGACTAGACCAATGGTAACTTGTGGAGACAGGTGGAACAACGTGATTTATGTGTAAGGCCTCTGTTAGGCAGTTAATATCCATGTTACAGTCTTTACAGGCCTGAACATGTAGTTGACGGTGTTAGGACGCCATGGTGTAATGGGAAACGAATTAGGCGTTATAGTCAAATAAGAGTGAAAGGGCTAGACCAATGGTAACCTCCGCAGTCACGTGGAACTACGTAATGTACGTGTAAGGCCTTTATTACGCGGTTAAAAGACATATTACAGCCTTTATAAACCTGTACGAGTATTTCACGAAATTATAAGGCCATGGAGCAATGGAAAAGGACTTGACACCTCGTAGTCCATTGAGAGTGGAAGGTCTAGACCAATGGTAACCTGTGGAGACAGGTGAAACCACGTGATTTACGTGTAAGGCCTTTATTACGCGGTTAAAGGCCATGTTACAGTCTTTATAGACCTGTACGAGTATTTCACGAAGTTATAAGGACATGGTGCAATGGAAAAAGAATTGGGACGTCATAGTCGAGTAAGAGTGGAAGGACTAGACCAATGGTAACCTCTGCAGACACGTGGAACCACGTGATTTACGTGTAAAGCTTTTATTACGCATTTAAAAGCCATATTAAAGCTTTTATAGACCTATACGAGTGTTTGACGGTCTTATAACACTATAGAGCATTGGAAAACGACATGGGACGTCGTAGTCCATTGAGAGTGAAAGGACTACACCAATGGTTCCCTCCGCAGACACATGCAGTCACGTGAATTACATGTAAGGCGTTTATTAGGCAGCGAAAGGTCATAAAACAACCTCTAGAGACAGGTACATGTAGTTGGCGGTGTTAAAACGCCATGGTGCAATGGCAAACGAATTAGTCGTCATAGTCGAATAAGAGTGGAAGGACTAGACCAATGGTAACCTCCGCAGACACGTGAAACCACGTGATTTACGTCTAAGGCTCTTATTACGCGGTTAAAAGCCATGTTACAGTCTTTATGAACCTGTACGAATATTTCACGAAGTTTTAAGGCCATTGCAAAACGACTTATGACGTCGTAGTCCATTGAGAGTGGAAGGACTAGACCAATGGTAAAATCCGCAGACACGTGCAGTCACGTGAATTACATGTAAGGCCATTATTAGGCAGCGAAAGGTCATAAAACATCCTTTAGAGACGGGTACGTGTAGTTGGCGGTTATATTACGCTATGGTGCAATGGAAAACGAATTGGGACGTCATAGTCGAGTGACAGTTGAAGGACTAGACCAATGGTAACCTCTGCACACACGTGGAACCACGTGATTTACGTGTAAAGCTTTTATTACGCGGTTAAAAGCCATATTACAGCTTTTATAGACCTGTACGAGTGTTTGACGGTGTTATAACGCCATTGTGCAAAGGCAAAGGACTTGGAACGTCGTAGTCCATTGAGAGTGGAAGGACTACGCCAATGGTAACCTCGGGAGAACGTGCAGTCACGTGATTTACGTGTAAGGCCTTTAAAACGCGGTTAAAAACCATATTACAGCTTTTATAGACCTGTACGAATATTTCACGAAGTTATAAGGATATGGTGCAATGGAAAAAGAATTGGGACGTCATAGTCGAGTAAGAGTGGAAGGACTAGACCAATGGTTACCTCCGCAGACACGTGAAACCACGTGATTTACGTCTAAGGCTCTTATTACGCGGTTAAAAGCCATGTTACAGTCTTTATGAACCTGTACGAGTACTTGACGGTGTTTTAAGGCAATGGAGCATTGCAAAACAACTTGGGACGTCGTAGCCCATTGAGAGTGGAAGGACTACACCAATGGTAAAATCCGCAGACACGTGCAGTCACGTGAATTACATGTAAGGCCATTATCAGGCAGCGAAAGGTCATAAAACATCCTTTAGAGACGGGTACATGTAGTTGGCGGTTATATAACGCCATGGTGCAATGCAAAACGACTTGGGACGTCATTGTTGAGTCAGAGTGGAAGGACTAGACCAATGGTAACCTCCGCAGACACGTGAAACCCCGTGATTTACGTGTAAGGCCTTTATTACGCAGTTAAAGGCCATGTTACAGTCTTTATAGACCTGTACGATTATTTCACGAAGTTATAAGGCCATGTAGCATTGCAAAACGACTTGGGACGTCATCGTTGAGTAAGAGTGGAAGGACTAGACCAATGGTAACCTCTGCAGACACGTGAAACCCTGTTATTTACGTCTAAGGCTCTTATTACCCGGTTAAAAGCTATGTTACAGTCTTTATGAACCTGTACGAGTATTTGACGGTGTTGTAAGGTCATGGAGCATTGCAAAACGACTTGGGACGTCGTATTCCATTGAGAGTGGAAGGACAGACCAATGGAAACTTCCGCAAACACGTGGAACTACGTGATTTACGTGTAAAGCTTTTATTACGCAGTTAAAAGCCATATTACAGCTTTTATAGACCTGTACGAGTGTTTGACTGTGTTATAACGCCATTGTGCAAAGGCAAAGGATTTGGGACGTCGTAGTCCATTGAGAGTGGAAGGACTACGCCAATGGTAACCTGGGGAGAACGTGCAGTCACGTGATTTACGTGTAAGGCCTTTAAAACGCGATTGAAAGCCATGTTACAGTCTTTATAGACCTGTACGAGTGTTTGACGGTCTTATAACACTATAGAGCATTGGAAAACGACATGGGACGTCGTAGTCCATTGAGAGTGAAAGGACTACACCAATGGTTCCCTCCGCAGACACATGCAGTCACGTGAATTACATGTAAGGCGTTTATTAGGCAGCGAAAGGTCATAAAACAACCTCTAGAGACAGGTACATGTAGTTGGCGGTGTTAAAACGCCATGGTGCAATGGCAAACGAATTAGTCGTCATAGTCGAATAAGAGTGGAAGGACTAGACCAATGGTAACCTCCGCAGACACGTGAAACCACGTGATTTACGTCTAAGGCTCTTATTACGCGGTTAAAAGCCATGTTACAGTCTTTATGAACCTGTACGAGTATTTCACGAAGTTTTAAGGCCATTGCAAAACGACTTATGACGTCGTAGTCCATTGAGAGTGGAAGGACTAGACCAATGGTAAAATCCGCAGACACGTGCAGTCACGTGAATTACATGTAAGGCCATTATTAGGCAGCGAAAGGTCATAAAACATCCTTTAGAGACGGGTACATGTAGTTGGCGGTTATATTACGCGATGGTGCAATGGAAAACGAATTGGGACGTCATAGTCGAGTGACAGTTGAAGGACTAGACCAATGGTAACCTCCGCAGACACGTGAAACCACGTGATTTACGTGTAAGGCCTTTATTACGCAGTTAAAGGCCATGTTACAGTCTTTATGAACCTGTACGAGTATTTGACGGTGTTGTAAGGTCATGGAGCATTGCAAAACGACTTGGGACGTCGTAGTCCATTGAGAGTGGAAGGACTAGACCAATTGTAACTTCCGCAGAAACGTGAAACCACGTGACTTACGTCTAAGGCTCTTATTACGCGGTTAATAGCCATGTTACAGTCTTTATGAACCTCTACGAGTACTTGACGGTGTTTTAAGGCAATGGAGCATCGCAAAACAACTTGGGACGCCGTTGCCCATTGAGAGTGGAAGGACTACACCAATGGTAAAATCTGCAGACACGTGCAGTCACATGAATTACATGTAAGGCCATTATTAGGCAACGAAAGGTCATAAAACATCCTTTAGAGACGGGTACATGTAGTTGGCGGTTATATAATGCCATGGTGCAATGGAAAACGAATTGGGACGTCGTAGTCGAGTAAGAGTGGAAGGACTAGACCAATGGTTACCTCCACAGACACGTGAAACCACGTGATTTACGTCTAAGGCTCTTATTACGCGGTTAAAAGCCATGTTACAGTCTTTATGAACCTGTACGAGTATTTGACGGTGTTATAAGGCCATGGAGCATTGTAAAAAACGACCTGAGACGTCGGAGTCCATTGAGAGTGGAAGGACTAGACCAATGGTAACCTGTGGAGACAGGTGAAACCACGTGATTTACGTGTAAGGCCTTTATTATGCAGTTAAAGGACATGTTACAGTCTTTATAGACCTGTACGATTATTTCACGAAGTTATAAGGCCATGTAGCATTGCAAAACGACTTGGGACGTCGTAGTCCATTGAGAGTGGAAGGACTAGACCAATGGTAACCTCCGCAGACACGTGAAACCACGTGATTTACGTCTAAGGCTCTTATTACGCGGTTAAAAGCCATGTTACAGTCTTTATGAACTTGTACGAGCATTTCACGAAGTTTTAAGGCCATTGCAAAACGACTTAGGACGTCGTAGTCCATTGAGAGTGGAAGGACTAGACCAATGGTAACCTCTGCACACACGTGGAATCACGTGATTTACGTGTAAAGCTTTTATTACGCGGTTAAAAGCCATATTACAGCTTTTATAGACCTGTACGAGTGTTTGACGGTGTTATAACGCCATTGTGCAAAGGCAAAGGACTTGGGACGTCGTAGTCCATTGAGAGTGGAAGGACTACGCCAATGGTAACCTCGGGAGAACGTGCAGTCACGTGATTTACGTGTAAGGCCTTTAAAACGCGATTGAAAGCCATGTTAAAGTCTTTATAGACCTGTACGAGTGTTTGACGGTCTTATAACGCTATAGAGCATTGGAAAACGACATGGGACGTCGTAGTCCATTGAGAGTGAAAGGACTACACCAATGGTTCCCTCCGCAGACACATGCAGTCACGTGAATTACATGTAAGGCGTTTATTAGGCAGCGAAAGGTCATAAAACAACCTCTAGAGACAGGTGCATGTAGTTCGCGGTGTTAAAACGCCATGGTGCAATGGCAAACCAATTAGTCGTCATAGTCGAATAAGAGTTGAAGGACTAGACCAATGGTAACCTCCGCAGACACGTGAAACCACGTGATTTACGTCTAAGGCTCTTATTACGCGGTTAAAAGCCATGTTACAGTCTTTATGAACCTGTACGAGTATTTCACGAAGTTTTAAGGCCATTGGAAAACGACTTAGGACGTCGTAGTCCATTGAGAGTGGAAGGACTAGACCAATGGTAACCTCTGCACACACGTGGAACCACGTGATTTACGTGTAAAGCTTTTATTACGCGGTTAAAAGCCATATTACAGCTTTTATAGACCTGTACGAATTTTTGACGGTGTTATAACGCCATTGTGCAAAGGCAAAGGACTTGGGACGTCGTAGTCCATTGAAAGTGGAAGGACTACGCCAATGGTAACCTCGGGAGAACGTGCAGTCACGTGATTTACGTGTAAGGCCTTTAAAACGCGGTTAAAAACCATATTACAGCTTTTATAGACCTGTACGAATATTTCACGAAGTTATAAGGCCATGGCGCAATGGAAAACGAATTGGGACGTCATCGTTGAGTAAGAGTGGAAGGACTAGACCAATGCTAACCTCCGCAGACACGTGAAGCCCCGTTATTTACGTCTAAGGCTCTTATTACGCGGTTAAAAGTCATATTACAGCCTTTTTAGACCTGTACGAGTATTTCACGAAGTTATGAGGCCATGGAGCAATGGAAAACAACTTGGGACGTCGTAGTCCATTGACAGTGGAAGGACTAGACCAATGGTAACTTCCGCAGACACGTGAAACAACGTGATTTACGTCTAAGGCTCTTATTACGCGGTTAACAGCCATGTTACAGTCTTTTTAGACCTGTACGAATATTTCACGAAGTTATAAGGCCATGAAGCATTGCAAAAAGACTTGGGATGTCATCGTTGAGTAAGAGTGGAAGGACTAGACCAATGGTAACCTCGGCAGACACGTGAAACCCCGTTATTTACGTCTAAGGCTCTTATTACGCGGTTAAAAGCCATGTTACAGTGTTTATGAACCTCTACGAGTACTTGACGGTGTTTTAGGGCTATGGAGCATTGCAAAACAACTTGGGACGTCGTAGCCCATTGAGAGTGGAAGGACTACACCAATGGTAAAATCCGCAGACACGTGCAGTCACGTGAATTACATGTAAGGCCATTATTAGGCAGCGAAAGGTCATAAAACATCCTTTAGAGACGGGTACATGTAGTTGGCGGTTATATATGGAAAACGACTTAAGACCTCGTAGTCCATTGAGGGTTAAACGACTAGACCAATGGTAAAATGTGGAGACAGGTGGAACCACGTGATTTATGTGTAAGGCCTTTATTACGCGGTTAAAAGCCATGTTACAGTCTTTATAGAGCTGTACGATTATTTCACGAAGTTATAAGGCCATGAAAAATTGCAAAACGACTTGGGACGTCGTAGTCTATTGAGAGTGGAAGGACTAGACCAATGGTAACCTCCGCAGACACGTGAAACCACGTGATTTACGTCTAAGGATCTTATTACGCAGTTAAAAGCCATGTTACAGTTTTTATGAACCTGTACGAGTATTTGACGGTGTTATAAGGCCATGGAGCATTGTAAAACGACCTGAGACGTCGGAGTCCATTGAGAGTGGAAGGACTAGACCAATGGTAACCTCCGCAGACACGTGAAACCACGTGATTTACGTGTAAGGCCTTTATTACGCAGTTAAAGGCCATGTTACAGTTTTTATAGACCTGTACGATTATTTCACGAAGTTATAAGGCTATGTAGCATTGCAAAACGACTTGGGACGTCGTAGTCCATTGAGAGTGGAAGGTCTAGACCAATGGTAACCTGTGGAGACAGGTGGAACCACGTGATTTACGTGTAAGGCCTTTATTGGGCAGTTAATAGCCATGTTACAGTCTTTATAGCCCTGAACATGTAGTTGACGGTGTTATAACGCCATGGTGTAATGGCAAACGAATTAGGCAGTATAGTCGAATAAGAGTGAAAGGGCTAGACCAATGGCAACCTCCGTAGTCACGTGGAGCCACGTAATTTACGTGTAAGGCCTTTATTACACGGTTCAAAGACATATTACAGCCTTTATAGACCTGTACGAGTATTTCACGAAGTTATAAGGCCATGGAGCAATGGAAAACGACTTGAGACCTCGTAGTCCATTGAGGGTTAAAGGACTAGACCAATGGTAAAATGTGGAGACAGGTGGAACCACGTGATTTATGTGTAAGGCCTTTATTACGCGGTTAAAAACCAAGTTACAGTCTTTATAGACCTGTACGATTATTTCACGAAGTTATAAGGCCATGGAGCATCGCAAAACGACTTGGGACGTCATCGTTGAGTAAGAGTGGAAGGACTAGCTAATGGTAACCTCAGCAGACACGTGAAACCCCATTATTTACGTCTAAGGCTCTTATTACGCAGTTAAAAGCCATATTACAGCCTTTATAGACTTGTACGAGTATTTCACGAAGTTATAAGGCCATGGAGCAATGGAAAACGACTTGGGACGTCGTAGTCCATTGAGAGTGGAAGGACTAGACCAATGGTAACTTCCGCAGAAACGTGAAACCACGTGACTTACGTCTAAGGCTCTTATTACGCGGTTAAAAGCCATGTTACAGTCTTTATGAACCTCTACGAGTACTTGACGGTGTTTTAAGGCTATGGAGCATTGCAAAACAACTTGGGACGTCGTAGCCCATTGAGAGTGGAAGGACTACACCAATGGTAAAATCCGCAGACACGTGCAGTCACGTGAATTACATGTAAGGCCATTATTAGGCAGCGAAAGGTCATAAAACATCCTTTAGAGACGGGTACATGTAGTTGGCGGTTATATAACGCCATGGTGCAATGGAAAACGACTTGGGACGTCATCGTTGAGTAAGAGTGGAAGGACTAGACCAATGGTAACCTCCGCAGACACGTGAAACCCCGTTATTTACGTCAAAGGCACTTATTACGCGGTTAAAAGCCATATTACAGCCTTTATAGACTTGTACGAGTATTTCACGAAGTTATAAGGCCATGGAGCAATGGAAAACGATTTGGGACGTCGTAGTCCATTGAGAGTGGAAGGACTAGACCAATGGTAACTTCCGCAGACACGTGAAACCACGTGACTTACGTCTAAGGCTCTTATTACGCGGTTAAAAGCCATGTTACAGTCTTTATGAACCTCTACGAGTACTTGACGGTGTTATAAGGCCATGGAGCATTGTAAAAAACGACCTGAGACGTCGGAGTCCATTGAGAGTGGAAGGACTAGACCAATGGTAACCTGTGGAGACAGGTGACACCACGTGATTTACGTGTAAGGCCTTTATAACGCAGTAAAAGTCCATGTCACAGTCTTTATAGACCTGTACGATTATTTCACGAAGTTATAAGGCCATGTAGCATTGCAAAATGACTTGGGACGTCGTAGTCCATTGAGAGTGGAAGGACTAGACCAATGGTAAACACGGCAGTCACGTGGAACCACGTGATTTACGTGTAAGGCCTTTATTACGCAGTTAAAAGCCTTGTTACAGTCTTTATAGTCCCGTACGAGTTTTTGACAGTGTTATAAGGGCATGGAGCATTGGAAAACAACCTGAGTCATCATAGTCCTTTGAGAGTGGACGGACTAGACCAATGGTCACCTGTGGAGACAGGTGGAACAACGTGATTTACGTGTAAGGCCTTTATTAGGCAGTTAATAGCCATGTTACAGTCTTTATAGCCCTGAACATGTAGTTGACGGTGTTATAACGCCATGGTGTAATGGCAAACGAATTAGGCGGTATAGTCGAATAAGAGTGAAAGGGCTAGACCAATGGTAAACTCCGCAGTCACGTGGAACCACGTAATTTACGTGTAAGGCCTTTATTACGCGGTTAAAAGACATATTACAGCCTTGATAGACCTGTACGAGTATTTCACGAAGTTATAAGGCCATGGAGCAATGGAAAACGACTTGAGACCTCGTTGTCCATTGAGGGTTAAAGGACTAGACCAATGGTAAAATGTGGAGACAGGTGGAACCACGTGATTTATGTGTAAAGCCTTTATTACGCGGTTAATAGCCATGTTACAGTCTTTATAGCCCTGAACATGTAGTTGACGGTGTTATAACGCCATGGTGTAATGGCAAACGAATTAGGCAGTATAGTCGAATAAGAGTGAAAGGGCTAGACCAATGGCAACCTCCGTAGTCACGTGGAGCCACGTAATTTACGTGTAAGGCCTTTATTACACGGTTCAAAGACATATTACAGCCTTTATAGACCTGTACGAGTATTTCACGAAGTTATAAGGCCATGGAGCAATGGAAAACGACTTGAGACCTCGTAGTCCATTGAGGGTTAAAGGACTAGACCAATGGTAAAATGTGGAGACAGGTGGAACCACGTGATTTATGTGTAAGGCCTTTATTACGCGGTTAAAAACCAAGTTACAGTCTTTATAGACCTGTACGATTATTTCACGAAGTTATAAGGCCATGGAGCATCGCAAAACGACTTGGGACGTCATCGTTGAGTAAGAGTGGAAGGACTAGCTAATGGTAACCTCAGCAGACACGTGAAACCCCATTATTTACGTCTAAGGCTCTTATTACGCGGTTAAAAGCCATATTACAGCCTTTATAGACTTGTACGAGTATTTCACGAAGTTATAAGGCCATGGAGCAATGGAAAACGACTTGGGACGTCGTAGTCCATTGAGAGTGGAAGGACTAGACCAATGGTAACTTCCGCAGAAACGTGAAACCACGTGACTTACGTCTAAGGCTCTTATTACGCGGTTAAAAGCCATGTTACAGTCTTTATGAACCTCTACGAGTACTTGACGGTGTTTTAAGGCTATGGAGCATTGCAAAACAACTTGGGACGTCGTAGCCCATTGAGAGTGGAAGGACTACACCAATGGTAAAATCCGCAGACACGTGCAGTCACGTGAATTACATGTAAGGCCATTATTAGGCAGCGAAAGGTCATAAAACATCCTTTAGAGACGGGTACATGTAGTTGGCGGTTATATAACGCCATGGTGCAATGGAAAACGACTTGGGACGTCATCGTTGAGTAAGAGTGGAAGGACTAGACCAATGGTAACCTCCGCAGACACGTGAAACCCCGTTATTTACGTCTAAGGCACTTATTACGCGGTTAAAAGCCATATTACAGCCTTTATAGACTTGTACGAGTATTTCACGAAGTTATAAGGCCATGGAGCAATGGAAAACGATTTGGGACGTCGTAGTCCATTGAGAGTGGAAGGACTAGACCAATGGTAACTTCCGCAGACACGTGAAACCACGTGACTTACGTCTAAGGCTCTTATTACGCGGTTAAAAGCCATGTTACAGTCTTTATGAACCTCTACGAGTACTTGACGGTGTTATAAGGGCATGGAGCATTTGAAAACAACCTGAGTCATTATAATCCTTTGAGAGTGGACGGACTAGACCAATGGTAACATGTGGAGACAGGTGGAACAACGTGATTTACGTGTAAGGCCTTTATTAGGCAGTTAATAGCCATGTTACAGTCTTTATAGCCCTAAACATGTAGTTGAAGGTGTTATAACGCCACGGTGTAATGGCAAACGAATTATGCGTTATAGTCGAATAAGAGTAAAAAGGCTAGACCAATGGTAACCTCCGCAGTCACGTGGAACCACGTAATTTACGTGTAAGGCCTTTATTACGCAGTTAAAAGACATATTACAGCCTTTATAGACCTGTACGAGTATTTCACGAAGTTATAAGGCCATGCAGCAATGGAAAAGGACTTGGGACGTCGTAGTCCATTGAGAGTGGAAGGACTAGACCAATGGAAACTTCCGCAGACACGTAAAACCACGTGACATATGTCTAAGGCTCTTATTACGCGGTTGAAAGCCATGTTCCAGTCTTTATGAACCTCTACGAGTACTTGACGGTGTTTTAAGGCAATTGAGCATTGCAAAACAACCTTGGACGTCGTAGCCCATTGAGAGTGGAAGGACTACACCAATGGTAACATCCGCAGACACGTGCAGTCACGTGAATTACATGTAAGGCCATTACTAGGCAGCGAAAGGTCATAAAACATCCTTTAGAGACGGGTACATGTAGTTGACGGTTAAATAACGCCATGGTGCAATGGAAAACGAATTGGGACGTCATAGTCGAGTAAGAGTGGAAGGACTAGACCAATGGTTACCTCCGCAGACACGTGAAACCACGTGATTTACGTCTAAAGCTCTAATTACGCGGTTAAAAGCCATATTACAGCCTTTATAGACCTGTACGAGTATTTCACGAAGTTATAAGGCCATGGAGCAATGGAAAACGACTTGGGACGTCGTAGTCCATTGAGAGTGGAAGGACTAGACCAATGGTAACTTCCGCAGACACGTGAAACCACGTGAATTACGTCTAAGGCTCTTATTACGCGGTTAAAAGCCATGTTACAGTCTTTATGAACCTGTACAAGTATTTGACGGTGTTATAAGGCCATGGAGCATTGTAAAAAACGACCTGAGACGTCGGAGTCCATTGAGAGTGGAAGGACTAGACCAATGGTAACCTGTGGAGACAGGTGACACCACGTGATTTACGTGTAAGGCCTTTATAACGCAGTAAAAGTCCATGTCACAGTCTTTATAGACCTGTACGATTATTTCACGAAGTTATAAGGCCATGTAGCATTGCAAAATGACTTGGGACGTCGTAGTCCATTGAGAGTGGAAGGACTAGACCAATGGTAAACTCGGCAGTCACGTGGAACCACGTGATTTACGTGTAAGGCCTTTATTACGCAGTTAAAAGCCTTGTTACAGTCTTTATAGTCCCGTACGAGTTTTTGACAGTGTTATAAGGGCATGGAGCATTGGAAAACAACCTGAGTCATCATAGTCCTTTGAGAGTGGACGGACTAGACCAATGGTCACCTGTGGAGACAGGTGGAACAACGTGATTTACGTGTAAGGCCTTTATTAGGCAGTTAATAGCCATGTTACAGTCTTTATAGCCCTGAACATGTAGTTGACGGTGTTATAACGCCATGGTGTAATGGCAAACGAATTAGGCGGTATAGTCGAATAAGAGTGAAAGGGCTAGACCAATGGTAAACTCCGCAGTCACGTGGAACCCCGTAATTTACGTGTAAGGCCTTTATTACGCGGTTAAAAGACATATTACAGCCTTTATAGACCTGTACGAGTATTTCACGAAGTTATAAGGCCATGGAGCAATGGAAAACGACTTGAGACCTCGTTGTCCATTGAGGGTTAAAGGACTAGACCAATGGTAAAATGTGGAGACAGGTGGAACCACGTGATTTATGTGTAAAGCCTTTATTACGCGGTTAAAAGCCATGTTACAGTCTTTATAGACCTGTACGATTATTTCACGAAGTTATAAGGGCATGGAGCATTGCAAAACGACTTGGGACGTCATCATTGAGTAAGAGTGGAAGGACTAGACCATTGGTAACCTCCGCCGACACGTGAAACCACGTGATTTACGTCTAAGGCTCTTATTACGCGGTTAAAAGCCATGTTACAGTCTTTATGAACCTGTACGAGTATTTCACGAAGTTATAAGGCCATTGCAAAACGACTTAGGACGTCGTAGTCCATTGAGAGTGGAAGGACTAGACCAATGGTAACCTCGGGAGAAGGTGCAGTCACGTGATTTACGTCTAAGGCCTTTATAACGCGATTGAAAGCCATGTTACAGTCTTTATAGACCTGTACGAGTGTTTGACGGTCTTATAACGCTATGGAGCATTGGAAAACGACTTGGGACGTCGTAGTCTATTGAGAGTGAAAGGACTACACCAATGGTTCCCTCCGCAGACACATGCAGTCACGTGAATTACATGTAAGGCGTTTATTAGGCAGCGAAAGGTCATAAAACATCCTTTAGAGACGGGTACATGTAGTTGGCGGTTATGTAACGCCATGGTGCAATGGCAAACGAATTAGTCGTCATAGTCGAATAAGAGTGGAAGGACTGGACCAATAGTAACCTCCGCAGTCACGTGGAACCACGTGATTTACGTGTAAGGCCTTTATTACGCGGTTAAAAGCCATATTACAGCCTTTATAGACCTGTACGATTATTTCACGAAGTTATAAGGGCATGGAGCATTGCAAAACGACTTAGAACGTCATCGTTGAGTAAGAGTGGAAGGACTAGACCAATGGTAACCTCCGCAGACACGTGAAACCACGTGATTTACGTCTAAGGCTCTTTTTACGCGGTTAAAAGCCATGTTACAGTCTTTATGAACCTGTACGAGTATCTCACGAAGTTATAAGGCCATTGCAAAACGACTTAGGACGTCGTAGTCCATTGAGAGTGGAAGGATTAGACCAATGGTAACCTCTGCACACACGTGGAATCACGTGATTTACGTGTAAAGCTTTTATTACGCGGTTAAAAGCCATATTACAGCTTTTATAGACCTGTACGAGTGTTTGACTGTGTTATAACGCCATTGTGCAAAGGCAAAGGACTTGGGACGTCGTAGTCCATTGAGAGTGGCAGGACTACGCCAATGGTAACCTCGGGAGAACGTGCAGTCACGTGATTTACGTGTAAGGCCTTTAAAACGCGATTGAAGGCCATGTTACAGTCTTTATAGACCTGTACGAGTGTTTGACGGTCTTATAACGCTATAGAGCATTGGAAAACGACATGGGACGTCGTAGTCCATTGAGAGTGAAAGGACTACACCAATGGCTCCCTCCGCAGACACATGCAGTCACGTGACTTACATGTAAGGCGTTTATTAGGCAGCGAAAGGTCATAAAACAACCTCTAGAGACAGGTACATGTAGTTGGCGGTGTTAAAACGCCATGGTGCAATGGCAAACGAATTAGTCGTCATAGTCGAATAAGAGTGGAAGGACTAGACCAATGGTAACCTCCGCAGTCACGTGGAACCACGTAATTTACGTGTAAGGCCTTTATTACGCGGTTAAAAGACATATTACAGCCTTTATAGACCTGTACGAGTATTTCACGAAGTTATAAGGCCATGGAGCAATGGAAAACGACTTGAGACCTCGTTGTCCATTGAGGGTTAAAGGACTAGACCAATGGTAAAATGTGGAGACAGGTGGAACCACGTGATTTATGTGTAAGGCCTTTATTACGCGGTTAAAAGCCATGTTACAGTCTTTATAGACCTGTACGATTATTTCACGAAGTTATAAGGGCATGGAGCATTGCAAAACGACTTAGGACGTCATCGTTGAGTAAGAGTGGAAGGACTAGACCAATGGTAACCTCCGCAGACACGTGAAACCACGTGATTTACGTCTAAGGCTCTTATTACGCAGTTAAAAGCCATGTTACAGTCTTTATGAACCTGTACGAGTATCTCACGAAGTTATAAGGCCATTGCAAAACGACTTAGGACGTCGTAGTCCATTGAGAGTGGAAGGACTAGACCAATGGTAACCTCTGCAGACACGTGGAACTACGTTATTTACGTGTAAAGCTTTTATTACGCAGTTAAAAGCCATTTTACAGCTTTTATAGACCTGTACGAGTGTTTGACTGTGTTATAACGCCATTGTGCAAAGGCAAAAGACTTGGGACGTCGTAGTCCATTAAGAGTGGAAGGACTACGCCAATGGTAACCTCGGGAGAACGTGCAGTCACGTGATTTACGTGTAAGGCCTTTAAAATGCGATTGAAGGCCATGTTACAGTCTTTATAGACCTGTACGATTGTTTGACGGTGTTATAACGCTATGGAGCATTGGAAAACGACTTGGGACGTCGTAGTCCATTGAGAGTGAAAGGACTACACCAATGGTTCCCTCCGCAGACACATGCAGTCACGTGAATTACATGTAAGGCGTTTATTAGGCAGCGAAAGGTCATAAAACAACCTCTAGAGACAAGTACATGTAGTTGGCGGTGTTATAACGTAGTGTAGTGTCTTCCGAAGATGGCGGACGCTTTTCTGTAACGGAAAATTTGTAAAACTTAAAAACCATGAAGGATTTCTGAACCTGATCCTGATTATCATTTATCTTGCGAAAAATTGCATGTGACGATAGAAGTAATTGGATTTGGTCAGTTTTCAGAAAAATAATTATGGCAGAAATAAGAATTAGTGAGAATGAACGTAACGAAAATCGGAATATTAATGATGTGGATGAAAATGAAAGTCATGAAAACGAAGATCAGGCGCTATCATACTGCGAAAGGTGTGGAAAAAGATGCAAGTCTATCCGTGGGGTCCTGCAACATCTACGTTTCTGTAAATCAAACGAGGTGAATGAAGACGAAGTTAGTCAACCTCCACCACAAGCTCCAAACAACTCGTTAGCAGTGGCAGACCAGCGAAACAATTTCGAGATTACTGAAAAATTCTATTGGGGAGATGTGAGAGGAAGCATTGCTAAAGAAAACCTTAAAACGTGTTATGAGAAAATCGTGTATTGGAGACGCAACTTGTTCATGTTGCCAAACGGTGCGGTCGGTAAATCGTTCATTCGTGAAATCACCCGATTGTTAAACTCCTGGTGTGAGAATAGTCCACTAAAAGAATGTGTAATGACAGCTATACACGTTATGCCAGCATTGCTGTTACAAAAACCAACAAAGACCTCAAAAAGTCGTGATCACGTCAATGCTCTTGAGCGGAGGTTAGTATACTGGCGAAATGGAGACTTTCTAAAGCTACTTGCTGAGGCAGCGGCTATACAGTCAAGAATGTCAAGCAAAAACACAAAAAGGGACATCAACACTATATCTCGGAGGTTTAAAGATTTAATGCAGAAAGGTAACGTTAATGGAGCGATTAAACTGATAACGAACAACATGACAGGTGGGGTATTGCCATTAAATAATCAGACTATCGATCTGCTACGGATGAAACATCCCGAAGCAAAAGAGGCTGACGAAGACGCGATAATGCAAGGACCAACGAAAACAGTCGAGCCGATTATCTATGACGTGATAGATGAAGCCATGGTTTTAAAAGCTGCACTATTGACGAAAGGTGGTGCAGGACCCTCTGGTATAGACGCCGATGGCTGGAGAAAGATCCTCACATCCAAAATGTATGGTGAAGGTGGAAAAGATCTTCGAACTGCATTTGCAAATGTAGTCAAGAAGATGTGTATTGAAGAATTTGATGATGGTACATTGGAAGCTTTGTTAGCATCAAGACTTGTACCATTAGACAAAAACCCAGGTCTAAGGCCAATTGGAGTTGGAGAAGTTTTGAGGCGAATTGCGGGGAAAATTGTTATGAGTGTTGTTAAACAAGATGTCGTTGCTGCATCATCTAAATCTCAAATGTGTGGACAAAAAGCAGGCAGTGAAGCAGCAACCCACGCAATGAAAGTGATGTTTGAAGATGATAACTCAGATGCAGTTTTACTTGTAGATGCAGCGAATGCTTTTAACAGCTTGAATAGATCGGTATTACTACACAACATCGGAATTATCTGTCCTGAAATATCGACTTTTGTAAAAAATTGCTATACGCGACCAGCACGACTCTTCGTCATTGGAGGTGCTGAATTGCTATCTAAAGAAGGTACAACACAAGGCGACCCTGTTGGTATGGCGATATATGCAATAGGAATTACACCCCTTCTCGATTCTCTGGTGTATCTCAATGGTACAGATCATAACAAGACAGTGGCTTTTGCTGATGACCTCACCGCATCCGGCAATCTTGAGTCAATACGAAAATGGTGGGACAATCTGACGCGAATCGGTCCCAGTTTTGGATACTTCCCACAACCAGTAAAATCTTGGCTGATCGTGAAATCAAGTAAACTTGAACAAGCCAGAAAGCAGTTCGAAGGTACATGCATTCAAATTACTGTTGAGGGTGAAAGACACCTGGGTGCTGTAATAGGAAGCGTTGAATACAAAGAGACGTATGTAAAAGCGATGGTGACCAAATGGGTCAGGGAGATCAATCTACTGTCAGACATAGCAGTAACGCAACCTCAAGCTGCATACATGTGCTTTGTAGATGGCTACAAGAACAAATTTACATACTTTCTAAGAACGATCTTTGGCATAGAAGAGTTCCTGACACCTCTCGATGAAGTTATTCGACACAAGTTTATCCCTGCGGTAACTGGTGGTCACATTGTTAACGATAACGAAAGGAAACTTTTAGCACTCCCTCCGAGGCTTGGTGGATTGGGAATTGATGTGTTTTGTAAAAATGTAACGATCGAGTATGAGAACTCGAGAAACATGACAGCCTCGCTGAGAAGTCAAATTCTCATGGTGAACAATGAAGAAGGTGACAAGTCCAAACAACAAATTCAATCAGAACGACGCAGACGCTATCAACAAGATCTTGAAGCATTGCGAGCTGAGATGACAGACGAGGAGAAACGAATTAATGAATCTAATATGCGAACGGGAGTCTCAAATTGGTTGACAACGCTTATAGAGTGGGGGTACGATTTGACAAAGCAACAGTTCTGGGCTGCAATCAAGATTCGATACAACTGGCAACTGGAACGATTGTCCTCCAACTGCATATGTGGTGTTCGGTTTGATTTAAGCCATGCATTGTCATGTAAAAAGGGTGGACTAGTCACACTTCGACACAACGAGATTCGCAACATAACTGCAGACCTTCTCAAGGAAGTATGTAAAGATGTAAGAGTAGAGCCGAGTCTTCTTAAAATCAATGGCGAAAGATTCCAACAACGCATGGCAAACGACGGAAATGAATCAAGACTGGATGTGAGTGCACGCAGTTTCTGGATTCCTGACCAAAGAGTATTTTTAGACATAAGGGTATTCAATGCCTACGCTCAGAGGTACAGGGATATGGAAATAAGCAGAACCTTCCAGAAAAACGAAACGAAAAAGAAGAAGCAGTATAACGAGCGCGTACTTCAAGTGGAGAATGGTTCCTTTACACCTCTTGTATTTGCGACAAATGGTGCGATGGGCGATGAGTGCAAAGCCTTTTTTAAACGTTTAGTCGATATGATTGCTGAAAAACGGTCCATTCCGGTATCTTTAGCGACGAATGTCATACGAACAAAGATATGTTTCTCGTTGCTACGGTCGACAATTCGATGTGTTCGGGGTTCTAGATCGACGCTAGATAGGGATATTAATCTCAATGACTTTGCGTTGGCGAATAGAGCTTCAATTTACGATTGCATCTAAATGTACTGTTAAATCAATATTAGTTATATGTCGTTTCGTATTGTAATGTCACCCTTTTAATGTTCAAAGTGTTATCTTTCCACGTATAATGTCTTTAGTCATTTGTGTTTTATATTGTAAATTCTAGGTTGGTTTATGTTAATATATTACTAATTGTTATAACGCCATGGTGCAATGGCAAACGAAATAGTCGTCATAGTCGAATAAGAGTGGAAGGACTAGACCAATGGTAACCTCCGCAGACACGTGGAACCACGTAATTTACGTGTAAGGCCTTTATTACGCGGTTAAAAGACATATTACAGCCTTTATAGACCTGTACGAGTATTACACGAAGTTATAAGGCCATGGAGCAATGGAAAAAGAATTGGGACGTCATAGTCGAGTAAGAGTGGAAGGACTAGACCAATGGTAACCTCCGCAGACACGTGAAACCACGTGATTAACGTCTAAGGCTCTTATTACGCGGTTAAAAGCCATGTTACAGTCTTTATGAACCTGTACGAGCATTTCACGAAGTTTTAAGGCCATTGCAAAACGACTTAGGACGTCGTAGTCCATTGAGAGTGGAAGGACTAGACCAATGGTAACCTCTGCACACACGTGGAATCACGTGATTTACGTGTAAAGCTTTTATTACGCGGTTAAAAGCCATATTACAGCTTTTATAGACCTGTACGAGTGTTTGACGGTGTTATAACGCCATTGTGCAAAGGCAAAGGACTTGGGACGTCGTAGTCCATTGAGAGTGGAAGGACTACGCCATTGGTAACCTTGGGAGAACGTGCAGTCACGTGATTTACGTGTAAGGCCTTTAAAACGCGATTGAAAGCCATGTTACAGTCTTTATAGACCTGTACGAGTGTTTGACGGTCTTATAACGCTATAGAGCATTGGAAAACGACATGGGACGTCGTAGTCCATTGAGAGTGAAAGGACTACACCAATGGTTCCCTCCGCAGACACATGCAGTCACGTGAATTACATGTAAGGCGTTTATTAGGCAGCGAAAGGTCATAAAACAACCTCTAGAGACAGGTACATGTAGTTGGCGGTGTTAAAACGCCATGGTGCAATGGCAAACGAATTAGTCGTCATAGTCGAATAAGAGTGGAAGGACTAGACCAATGGTAACCTCCGCAGACACGTGAAACCACGTGATTTACGTCTAAGGCTCTTATTACGCGGTTAAAAGCCATGTTACAGTCTTTATGAACCTGTACGAGTATTTCACGAAGTTTTAAGGCCATGGAGCAATGGAAAACGACTTGAGACCTCGTAGTCCATTGAGGGTTAAAGGACTAGACCAATGGTAAAATGTGGAGACAGGTGGAACCACGTGAGTTATGTGTAAGGCCTTTATTACGCGGTTAAAAGCCATGTTACAGTCTTTATAGACCTGTACGATTATTTCACGAAGTTATAAGGCCATGGAGCATTGCAAAAGGACTTGGGACGTCGTAGTCCATTGAGAGTGGAAAGACTAGACCAATTGTAACTTCCGCAGAAACGTGAAACAACGTGAATTACATGTAAGGCCATTATTAGGCAACAAAAGGTCATAAAACATCCTTTAGAGACGGGTACATGTAGTTGGCGGTTATATAACGCCATGGTGCAATGGAAAACGGATTGGGACGTCGTAGTCCATTAAGAGTGGAAGGACTAGACCAATGGTAACCTCCGCAGACACGTGAAACCACGTGATTTACGTCTAAGGGTCTTATTACGCGGTTAAAAGCCATGTTACAGTCTTTATAAACATGTACGAGTAATTGACGGTGTTATAAGGACATGGAACATTGGAAAACGACCTGAGACGTCGGAGTCCATGAGAGTGGAAGGTCTAGACCAATGGTAACCTGTGGAGACAGGTGGAACCACGTGATTTAAGTGTAAGGCCTTTATTACGCAGTTAAAAGCCATGTTACAGTCTTTATAGCTCCCGTACGATTTTTTGACAGTGTTATAAGGGCATGGAGCATTGGAAAACAATCTGAGTCATCATAGTCCTTTGAGAGTGGACGGACTAGACCAATGGTAACCTGTGGAGACAGGTGGAACAACGTGATTTACGTGTAAGGCCTTTATTGGGCAGTTAATAGCCATGTTACAGTCTTTATAGCCCTGAACATGTAGTTGACAGAGTTATAAAGCCATGGTGTAATGGCAAACGAATTAGGCGGTATAGTCGAATAAGAGTGAAAGGGCTAGACCAATGGTAACCTCCGCAGTCACGTGGAACCACGTAATTTACGTGTAAGGCCTTTATTACGCGGTTAAAAGACATATTACAGCCTTTATAGACCTGTACGAGTATTTCACGAAGTTATAAGGCCATGGAGCAATGGAAAACGACTTAAGACCTCGTAGTCCATTGAGGGTTAAAGGACTAGACCAATGGTAAAATGTGGAGACAGGTGGAACCACGTGATTTATGTGTAAGGCCTTTATTACGCGGTTAAAAGCCATGTTACAGTCTTTTTAGACCTGTACGTATATTTCACGAAGTTATAAGGCCATGGAGCATTGCAAAACGACTTGGGATGTCATCGTTGAGTAAGAGTGGAAGGACTAGACCAATGGTAACCTCGGCAGACACGTGAAACCCCGTTATTTACGTCTAAGGCTCTCATTACGCGGTTAAAAGCCATGTTACAGTCTTTATGAACCTCTACGAGTACTTGACGGTGTTTTAGGGCTATGGAGCATTGCAAAACATTTTGGGACGTCGTAGCCCATTAAGAGTGGAAGGACTACACCAATGGTAAAATCCGCAGACACGTGCAGTCACGTGAATTACATGTAAGGCCATTATTAGGCAGCGAAAGGTCATAAAACATCCTTTAGAGAGGGGTACATGTAGTTGGCGGTTATATAACGCCATGGTGCAATGGAAAACGACTTGGGACGTCATCGTTGAGTAAGAGTGGAAGGACTAGACCAATGGTAACCTCCGCAGACACGTGAAACCCCGTTGTTTACGTCTAAGGCATTTATTACGCGGTTAAAAGCCATATTACAGCCTTTATAGACCTGTACGAGTATTTCACGAAGTTATAAGGCCATGGAGCAATGGAAAACGACTTGGGACGTCGTAGTCCATTGAGAGTGGAAGGACTATTCCGATGGTAATCTCCGCAGACACGTTCAGTCAGGTGAATTACAGGTAAGGCCTTTATTAGGCAGCGGAAGGTCATATTACCGCCTTTATAGGACTGTGCACGTAGCCGACGGTGTTATAACACCATGGTGCAATCGGCAACGAATTTGGACGTCATAGTCGATTAAGAGTGGAAGGACTAGACCAACGGTAAACTGTGCAGACACGTGAAACCACTTGATATTCGTGTAAGGCCTTTTATTACGCGGTTAAAAGCCATGTTACAGTCTTTATAGACCTGTACGAGTACTTGACGGTGTTATAAGGGCATGGAGCATTTGAAAACAACCTGAGTCATTATAGTCCCTTGAGAGTGGACGGACTAGACCAATGGTAACCTCCGCAGACACGTTAAACCCCATTATTAACGTCTAAGGCTCTTATTACGCGGTTAAAAGCCATGTTACAGTCTTTATGAACCTCTACGAATACTTGACGGTGTTTTAAGGCAATGGAGCATTGCAAAACAACTTTGGACGTCGTAGCCCATTGAGAGTGGAAGGACTACACCAATGGTAACATCCGCAGACACGTGCAGTCACGTGAATTACATGTAAGGCCATTACTAGGCAGCGAAAGGTCATAAAACATCCTTTAGAGACGGGTACATGTAGTTGACGGTTAAATAACGCCATTGTGCAATGGAAAACGAATTGGGACGTCATAGTCGTGTAAGAGTGGAAGGACTAGACCAATGGTAAACTCCGCAGTCACGTGGAACCACGTAATTTACGTGTAAGGCCTTTATTACGCGGTTAAAAGACATATTACAGCCTTTATAGACCTGTACGAGTATTTCACGAAGTTATAAGGCCATGGTGCAATGGAAAACGACTTAAGACCTCGTAGTCCATTGAGGGTTAAACGACTAGACCAATGGTAAAATGTGGAGACAGGTGGAACCACGTGATTTATGTGTAAGGCCTTTATTACGCGGTTAAAAGCCATGTTACAGTCTTTATAGAGCTGTACGATTATTTCACGAAGTTATAAGGCCATGGAGCATTGCAAAACGACTTGGGACGTCGTAGTCTATTGAGAGTGGAAGGTCTAGACCAATGGTAACCTGTGGAGACAGGTGGAACCACGTAATTTACGTGTAAGGCCTTTATTACGCAGTTAAAAGCCATGTTACAGTCTTTATAGTCCCGTACGAGTTTTTGACAGTGTTATAAGGGCATGGAGCATTGGAAAACAACCTGAGTCATCATAGTCCTTTGAGAGTGGACGGACTAGACCAATGGTCACCTGTGGAGACAGGTGGAACAACGTGATTTACGTGTAAGGCCTTTATTAGGCAGTTAATAGCCATGTTACAGTCTTTATAGCCCTGAACATGTAGTTGACGGTGTTATAACGCCATGGTGTAATGGCAAACGAATTAGGCGGTATAGTCGAATAAGTGTGAAAGGGCTAGACCAATGGTAACCTCCGCAGTCACGTGGAACCACGTAATTTACGTCTAAGGCTCTTATTACGCGGTTAAAAGCAATGTTACAGTCTTTATGAACCTGTACGAGTATTTGACGGTGTTATAAGGCCATGGAGCATTGGAAAACGACCTGAGACGTAGGAGTATATTGAGAGTGGAAGGTCTAGACCAATGGTAACCTGTGGACACAGTGGAACCACGTGATTTACGTGTAAGGCCTTTATTAGGCAGTTAATAGCCATGTTACAGTCTTTATAGCCCTGAACATGTAGTTGACGGTGTTATAACGCCATGGTGTAATGGCAAACGAATTAGGCGGTATAGTCGAATAAGAGTGAAAGGGCTAGACCAATGGTAACTTCCGCAGTCACGTGGAACCACGTAATTTACGTGTAAGGCCTTTATTACGCGGTTAAAAGACATATTACAGCCTTTATAGACCTGTACAAGTATTTCACGAAGTTATAAGGCCATGGAGCAATAGAAAACGACCTGGGACGTCATCGTTGAGTAAGAGTGGAAGGACTAGACCAATGGTTACCTCCGCAGACACGTGAAACCCCATTATTTACGTCTAAGGCTCTTATTACGCGGTTAAAAGGCATATTACAGCCTTTATAGAACTGTACGAGTATTTCACGAAGTTATAAGGCCATGGAGCAATGGAAAACGACTTGGGACGTCGTAGTCCATTGAGAGTGGAAGGACTAGACCGATGGTAACTTCCGCAGAAACGTGAAACCACGTGACTTACGTCTAAGGCTCTTATTACGCGGTTAAAAGCCATGTTACAGTCTTTATGAACCTCTACGAGAACTTGACGGTGTTTTAAGGCAATGGAGCATTGCAAAACAACTTGGGACGTCGTAGCCCATTGAGAGTGGAAGGACTACACCAATGGTAAAATCTGCAGACACGTGCAGTCACGTGAATTACATGTAAGGCCATTATTAGGCAGCGAAAGGTCATAAAACATCCTTTAGAGACGGGTACATGTAGTTGGCGGTTATATAACGCCATGGTGCAATGGAAAACGAATTGGGACGTCGTAGTCGAGTAAGAGTGGAAGGACTAGACCAATGGTTACCTCCGCAGACACGTGAAACCACGTGATTTACGTGTAAGGCTCTTATTACGCGGTTAAAAGCCATGTTACAGTCCTTATGAACCTGTACGAGTATTTGACGGTGTTATAAGGCCATGGAGCATTCTAAAAAACGACCTGAGACGTCGGAGTCCATTGAGAGTGGAAAGACTAGACCAATGGTAACCTGTGGAGACAGGTGAAACCACGTGATTTACGTGTAAGGCCTTTATTACGCAGTTAAAGGCCATGTTACAGTCTTTATAGACCTGTACGATTATTTCACGAAGTTATAAGGCCATGTAGCATTGCAAAACGACTTGGAACGTCGTAGTCCATTGAGAGCAGAAGGACTAGACCAATGGTAACCTCCGCAGACACGTGAAACCACGTGATTTACGTGTAAGGCCTTTATTACGCAGTTAAAAGCCATGTTACAGTCTTTATAGTCCCGTACGAGTTTTTGACAGTGTTATAATGGCATGGAGCATTGGAAAACAACCTGAGTCATTATAGTCCTTTGAGAGTGGACGGACTAGACCAATGGTCACCTGTGGAGAGAGGTGGAACAACGTGATTTACGTGTAAGGCCTTTATTACGCAGTTAAAGGCCATGTTACAGTCTTTATAGACCTGTACGATTATTTCACGAAGTTATAAGGCCATGTAGCATTGCAAAACGACTTGGAACGTCGTAGTCCATTGAGAGCAGAAGGACTAGACCAATGGTAACCTCCGCAGACACGTGAAAACACGTGATTTATGTCTAAGGCTCTTATTACGCAGTTAAAAGCCATGTTACAGTCTTTATGAACCTGTACGAGTATTTGACGGTGTTATAAGGCCATAGAGCATTGGAAAACGACCTGAGACGTCGGAATCCATTGAGAGTGGATGGTCTAGACCAATGGTAACCTGTGCAGACAGGTGGAACCCCGTGATTTACGTGTAAGGCCTTTATTACGCAGTTAAAAGCCATGTTACAGTTCTTATAGTCCCGTACGAGTTTATGACAGTGTTATAATGGCATGGAGCATTGGAAAACAACCTGAGTCATCATAGTCCTTTGAGAGTGGACGGACTAGACCAATGGTCACCTGTGGAGACAGGTGGAACAACGTGATTTACGTGTAAGGCCTTTATTAGGCAGTTAAAAGCCATGTTACAGTCTTTATAAACCTGTACGAGTATTTCACGAAGTTATAAGGCCATGGAGCAATGGAAAACGACTTGGGACGTCGTAGTCCATTGAGAGTGGAAGGACTAGATCAATGGTAACTTCCTCAGAAACGTAAAACCACGTGACTTACGTCAAAGGCTCTTATTACGCGGTTAAAAGCCATGTTACAGTCTTTATGAACCTCTACGAGTACTTGACGGTGTTTTAAGGCAATGGAGCATTGCAAAACAACTTGGGACGTCGTAGCCCATTGAGAGTGGAAGGACTACACCAATGGTAAAATCTGCAGACACGTGCAGTCACGTGAATTACATGTAAGGCCATTATTAGGCAGCGAAAGGTCATAAAACATCCTTTAGAGACGGGTACATGTAGTTGGCGGTTATATAACGCCATGGTGCAATGGAAAACGAATTGGGACGTCGTAGTCGAGTAAGAGTGGAAGGACTAGACCAATGGTTACCTCCGCAGACACGTGAAACCACGTGATTTACGTCTAAGGCTCTTATTACGCGGTTAAAAGCCATGTTACAGCCTTTATGAACCTCTACGAGTACTTGACGGTGTTATAAGGCCATGGAGCATTGGAAAAGACCTGAGACGTCGGAGTCCATTGAGAGTGGAAGGTCTAGACGAATGGTAACCTGTGGAGACAGGTGGAACCACGTGATTTACGTGTAAGGCCGTTATTACGCAGTTAAAAGCCATGTTACAGTCTTTAAAGTCCCGTACGAGTTTTTGAGAGTGTTATCAGGGCATGGAGCATTGGAAAACAACCTGAGTCATCATAGTCCTTTGAGAGTGGATGGACTAGACCAATGGTAACCTGTGGAGACAGGTGGAACAACGTGATTTACGTGTAAGGCCTTTATTAGGCAGTTAATAGCCATGTTACAGTCTTTATAGCCCTGAACATGTAGTTGACGGTGTTATAACGCCATGGTGTAATGGCAAACGAATTAGGCGGTATAGTCGAATAAGAGTGAAAGGGCTAGACCAATGGTAACCTCCGCAGTCACGTGGAACCATGTAATTTACGTGTAAGGCCTTTATTACGCGGTTAAAAGACATAATACAGCCTTTATAGACCTGTACGAGTGTTTCACGAAGTTATGAGGCCATGGGGCAATGGAAAACGACTTGAGACCTCGTAGTCCATTGAGGGTTAAAGGACTAGACCAATGGTAAAATGTGGAGACAGGTGGAACTACGTGATTTATGTGTAAGGCCATTATTACGCGGTTAAAAGCCATGTTACAGTCTTTATAGACCTGTACGATTAGTTCACGAAGTTATAAGGTCATGGAGCATTGCAAAACAACTTGGGAAGTCGTAGACCTTTGACAGTGGAAGGACTACACCAAGGGTAAAATCCGCAGACACGTGCAGTCACGTGAATTACATGTAAGGCCATTATTAGGCAGCGAAAGGTCATAAAACATCCTTTAGAGACGGGTAAATGTAGTTGGCGGTTATATAACGCCATGGTGCAATGGAAAACGACTTGGGACGTCATCGTTGAGTAAGAGTGGAAGGACTAGACCAATGGTAACCTCCGCAGACACGTGAAACCCCGTTATTTACGTCTAAGGCACTTATTACGCGTATAAAAGCCATATTACAGCCTTTATAGACCTGTACGAGTATTTCACGAAGTTATAAGGCCATGGAGCAATGGAAAACGACTTGGGACGTCGTAGTCCATTGAGAGTGGAAGGACTAGACCAATGGTAACTTCCGCAGACACGTGAAACCACGTGACTTACGTCTAAGGCTCTTATTACGCGGTTAAAAGCCATGTTACAGTCTTTATGAACCTCTACGAGTACTTGACGGTGTTTTAAGGCAATGGAGCATTGCAAAACAACTTTGGACGTCGAAGCCCATTGAGAGTGGAAGGACTACACCAATGGTAACATCCGCAGACACGTGCAGTCACGTGAATTACATGTAAGGCCATTACTAGGCAGCGAAAGGTCATAAAACATCCTTTAGAGACGGGTACATGTAGTTGGCGGTTATATAACGCCATGGTGCAATGGAAAACGAATTGGGACGTCGTAGTCGAGTAAGAGTGGAAGGACTAGACCAATGGTAACCTCCGCAGTCACGTGGAACCACGTAATTTACGTCTAAGGCTCTTATTACGCGGTTAAAAGCAATGTTACAGTCTTTATGAACCTGTACGAGTATTTGACGGTGTTATAAGGCCATGGAGCATTGTAAAAAACGACCTGAGACGTCGGAGTCCATTGAGAGTGGGAGGACTAGACCAATGGTAACCTGTGGAGACAGGTGAAACCACGTGATTTACGTGTAAGGCCTTTATTACGCAGTTAAAGGCCATGTCTCAATCTTTATAGACCTGTACGATTATTTCACGAAGTTATAAGGCCATGTAGCATTGCAAAATGACTTGGGACGTCGTAGTCCATTGAGAGTGGAAGGACTAGACCAATGGTAAACTCCGCAGTCACGTGGAACCACGTAATTTACGTGTAAGGCCTTTATTACGCGGTTAAAAGACATATTACAGCCTTTATAGACCTGTACGAGTATTTCACGAAGTTATAAGGCCATGGTGCAATGGAAAACGACTTAAGACCTCGTAGTCCATTGAAGGTTAAACGACTAGACCAATGGTAAACTGTGGAGACAGGTGAAACCACGTGATTTATGTGTAAGGCCTTTATTACGCGGTTAAAAGCCATGTTACAGTCTTTATAGAGCTGTACGATTATTTCACGAAGTTATAAGGCCATGGAGCATTGCAAAACGACTTGGGACGTCGGAGTCCATTGAGAGTGGAAGGTCTAGACCAATGGTAACCTGTGGAGACAGGTGGAACCACGTAATTTACGTGTAAGGCCTTTATTACGCAGTTAAAAGCCATGTTACAGTCTTTATAGTCCCGTACGAGTTTTTGACAGTGTTATAAGGGCATGGAGCATTGGAAAACAACCTGAGTCATCATAGTCCTTTGAAAGTGGACGGACTAGACCAATGGTCACCTGTGGAGACAGGTGGAACAACGTGATTTACGTGTAAGGCCTTTATTAGGCAGTTAATAGCCATGTTACAGTCTTTATAGCCCTGAACATGTAGTTGACGGTGTTATAACGCCATGGTGTAATGGCAAACGAATTAGGCGGTATAGTCGAATAAGAGTGAAAGGGCTAGACCAATGGTAACTTCCGCAGTCACGTGGAACCACGTAATTTACGTGTAAGGCTTTTATTACGCGGTTAAAAGACATATTACAGCCTTTATAGACCTGTACGAGTATTTCACGAAGTTATAAGGCCATGGAGCAATGGAAAACGACCTGGGACGTCATCGTTGAGTAAGAGTGGAAGGACTAGACCAATGGTTACCTCCGCAGACACGTGAAACCCCATTATTTACGTCTAAGGCTCTTATTACGCGGTTAAAAGCCATATTACAGCCTTTATAGAACTGTACGAGTATTTCACGAAGTTATAAGGCCATGGAGCAATGGAAAACGACTTGGGACGTCGTAGTCCATTGAGAGTGGAAGGACTAGACCGATGGTAACTTCCGCAGAAACGTGAAACCACGTGACTTACGTCTAAGGCTCTTATTACGCGGTTAAAAGCCATGTTACAGTCTTTATGAACCTCTACGAGTACTTGACGGTGTTTTAAGGCAATGGAGCATTGCAAAACAACTTGGGACGTCGTAGCCCATTGAGAGTGGAAGGACTACACCAATGGTAAAATCTGCAGACACGTGCAGTCACGTGAATTACATGTAAGGCCATTATTAGGCAGCGAAAGGTCATAAAACATCCTTTAGAGACGGGTACATGTAGTTGGCGGTTATATAACGCCATGGTGCAATGGAAAACGAATTGGGACGTCGTAGTCGAGTAAGAGTGGAAGGACTAGACCAATGGTTACCTCCGCAGACACGGGAAACCACGTGATTTACGTGTAAGGCTCTTATTACGCGGTTAAAAGCCATGTTACAGTCCTTATGAACCTGTACGAGTATTTGACGGTGTTATAAGGCCATGGAGCATTGTAAAAAACGACCTGAGACGTCGGAGTCCATTGAGAGTGGAAGGACTAGACCAATGGTAACCTGTGGAGACAGGTGAAACCACGTGATTTACGTGTAAGGCCTTTATTATGCAGTTAAAGGCCATGTTACAGTCTTTATAGACCTGTACGATTATTTCACGAAGTTATAAGGCCATGTAGCATTGCAAAACGACTTGGAACGTCGTAGTCCATTGAGAGCAGAAGGACTAGACCAATGGTAACCTCCGCAGACACGTGAAACCACGTGATTTACGTGTAAGGCCTTTATTACGCAGTTAAAAGCCATGTTACAGTCTTTATAGTCCCGTACGAGTTTTTGACACTGTTATAATGGCATGGAGCATTGGAAAACAACCTGAGTCATCATAGTCCTTTGAGAGTGGACGGACTAGACCAATGGTCACCTGTGGAGAGAGGTGGAACAACGTGATTTACGTGTAAGGCCTTTATTACGCAGTTAAAGGCCATGTTACAGTCTTTATAGACCTGTACGATTATTTCACGAAGTTATAAGGCCATGTAGCATTGCAAAACGACTTGGAACGTCGTAGTCCATTGAGAGCAGAAGGACTAGACCAATGGTAACCTCCGCAGAGACGTGAAACCATGTGATTTATGTCTAAGGCTCTTATTACGCAGTTAAAAGCCAGGTTACAGTCTTTATGAACCTGTACGAGTATTTGACGGTGTTATAAGGCCATGGAGCATTGGAAAACGACCTGAGACGTCGAAATCCATTGAGAGTGGAAGGTCTAGACCAATGGTAACCTGTGTAGACAGGTGGAACCACGTGATTTACGTGTAAGGCCTTTATTACGCAGTTAAAAGCCATGTTACAGTCTTTATAGTCCCGTACGAGTTTTTGACAGTGTTATAATGGCATGGAGCATTGGAAAACAACCTGAGTCATCATAGTCCTTTGAGAGTGGACGGACTAGACCAATGGTCACCTGTGGAGACAGGTGGAACAACGTGATTTACGTGTAAGGCCTTTATTAGGCAGTTAAAAGCCATGTTACAGTCTTTATAGTCCCGTACGAGTTTTTGACAGTGTTATAATGGCATGGAGCATTGGAAAACAACCTGAGTCATCATAGTCCTTTGAGAGTGGACGGACTAGACCAATGGTCACCTGTGGAGACAGGTGGAACAACGTGATTTACGTGTAAGGCCTTTATTAGGCAGTTAAAAGCCATGTTACAGTCTTTATAAACCTGTACGAGTATTTCACGAAGTTATAAGGCCATGGAGTAATGGAAAAACGACTTGGGACGTCGTAGTCCATTGAGAGTGGAAGGACTAGATCAATGGTAACTTCCTCAGAAACGTGAAACCACGTGACTTACGTCAAAGGCTCTTATTACGCGGTTAAAAGCCATGTTACAGTCTTTATGAACCTCTACGAGTATTTGACGGTGTTTTAAGGCAATGGAGCATTGCAAAACAACTTGGGACGTCGTAGCCCATTGAGAGTGGAAGGACTACACCAATGGTAAAATCTGCAGACACGTGCAGTCACGTGAATTACATGTAAGGCCATTATTAGGCAGCGAAAGGTCATAAAACATCCTTTAGAGACGGGTACATGTAGTTGGCGGTTATATAACGCCATGGTGCAATGGAAAACGAATTGGGACGTCGTAGTCGAGTAAGAGTGGAAGGACTAGACCAATGCTTACCTCCGCAGACACGTGAAACCACGTGATTTACGTCTAAGGCTCTTATTACGCGGTTAAAAGCCATGTTACAGCCTTTATGAACCTCTACGAGTACTTGACGGTGTTATAAGGCCATGGAGCATTGGAAAACGACCTAAGACGTCGGAGTCCATTGAGAGTGGAAGGTCTAGACGAATGGTAACCTGTGGAGACAGGTGGAACCACGTGATTTACGTGTAAGGCCGTTATTACGCAGTTAAAAGCCATGTTACAGTCTTTAAAGTCCCGTACGAGTTTTTGAGAGTGTTATCAGGGCATGGAGCATTGGAAAACAACCTGAGTCATCATAGTCCTTTGAGAGTGGATGGACTAGACCAATGGTAACCTGTGGAGACAGGTGGAACAACGTGATTTACGTGTAAGGCCTTTATTAGGCAGTTAATAGCCATGTTACAGTCTTTATAGCCCTGAACATGTAGTTGACGGTGTTATAACGCCATGGTGTAATGGCAAACGAATTAGGCGGTATAGTCGAATAAGAGTGAAAGGGCTAGACCAATGGTAACCTCCGCAGTCACGTGGAACCATGTAATTTACGTGTAAGGCCTTTATTACGCGGTTAAAAGACATAATACAGCCTTTATAGACCTGTACGAGTGTTTCACGAAGTTATGAGGCCATGGGGCAATGGAAAACGACTTGAGACCTCGTAGTCCATTGAGGGTTAAAGGACTAGACCAATGGTAAAATGTGGAGACAGGTGGAACTACGTGATTTATGTGTAAGGCCTTTATTACGCGGTTAAAAGCCATGTTACAGTCTTTATAGACCTGTACGATTAGTTCACGAAGTTATAAGGTCATGCAGCATTGCAAAACGTCTTGGGACGTCGTAGTCCATTGAGAGTGGAAGGACTAGACCAATGGTAACCTCCGCAGACACGTGAAACCCCGTTATTTACGTCTAAGGCTCTTATTACGCGGTTAAAAGCCATGTTACAGTCTTTATGAACCTCTACGAGTACTTGACGGTGTTTTAAGGCAATGGAGCATTGCAAAACAACTTGGGACGTCGTAGCCCATTGAGAGTGGAAGGACTACACCAATGGTAAAATCTGCAGACACGAGCAGTCACGTGAATTACATGTAAGGCCATTATTAGGCAGCGAAAGGTCATAAAACATCCTTTAGAGACGGGTACATGTAGTTGGCGGTTATATAACGCCATGGTGCAATGGAAAACGAATTGGGACGTCGTAGTCGAGTAAGAGTGGAAGGACTAGACCAATGGTTACCTTCGCAGACACGTGAAACCACGTGATTTACGTCTAAGGCTCTTATTACGCGATTAAAAGCCATGTTACAGTCCTTATGAACCTGTACGAGTATTTGACGGTGTTATAAGGCCATGGAGCATTGTAAAAAACGACCTGAGACGTCGGAGTCCATTGAGAGTGGAAGGACTAGACCAAAGGTAACCTGTGGAGACAGGTGAAACCACGTGATTTACGTGTAAGGCCTTTATTACGCAGTTAAAGGCCATGTTACAGTCTTTATAGACCTGTACGATTATTTCACGAAGTTATAAGGCCATGTAGCATTGCAAAACGACTTGGAACGTCGTAGTCCATTGAGAGCAGAAGGACTAGACCAATGGTAACCTCCGCAGACACGTGAAACCACGTGATTTACGTGTAAGGCCTTTATTACGCAGTTAAAAGCCATGTTACAGTCTTCATAGTCCAGTACGAGTTTTTGACAGTGTTATAATGGCATGGAGCATTGGAAAACAACCTGAGTCATCATAGTCCTTTGAGAGTGGACGGACTAGACCAATGGTCACCTGTGGAGAGAGGTGGAACAACGTGATTTACGTGTAAGGCCCTTATTACGCAGTTAAAGGCCATGTTACAGTCTTTATAGACCTGTACGATTATTTCACGAAGTTATAAGGCCATGTAGCATTGCAAAACGACTTGGAACGTCGTAGTCCATTGAGAGCAGAAGGACTAGACCAATGGTAACCTCCGCAGACACGTGAAACCACGTGATTTACGTGTAAGGCCTTTATTAGGCAGTTAATAGCCATGTTACAGTCTTTATAGCCCTGAACATGTAGTTGACGGTGTTATAACGCCATGGTGTAATGGCAAACGAATTAGGCGGTATAGTCGAATAAGAGTGAAAGGGCTAGACCAATGGTAACCTCCGCAGTCACGTGGAACCATGTAATTTACGTGTAAGGCCTTTATTACGCGGTTAAAAGACATAATACAGCCTTTATAGACCTGTACGAGTGTTTCACGAAGTTATGAGGCCATGGGGCAATGGAAAACGACTTGAGACCTCGTAGTCCATTGAGGGTTAAAGGACTAGACCAATAGTAAAATGTGGAGACAGGTGGAACTACGTGATTTATGTGTAAGGCCTTTATTAAGCGGTTAAAAGCCATGTTACAGTCTTTATAGACCTGTACGATTAGTTCACGAAGTTATAAGGTCATGGAGCATTGCAAAACGACTTGGGACGTCGTAGTCCATTGAGAGTGGAAGGAATAGACCAATGGTAACTTCCGCAGACACGTGAAACCACGTGACTTACGTCTAAGGTTCTTATTACGCGGTTAAAAGCCATGTTACAGTCTTTATGAACCTCTACGAGTACTTGACGGTGTTTTAAGGCAATGGAGCATTGCAAAACAACTTGGGACGTTGTAGACCTTTGACAGTGGAAGGACTACACCAAGGGTAAAATCCGCAGACACGTGCAGTCACGTGAATTACATGTAAGGCCATTATTAGGCAGCGAAAGGTCATAAAACATCCTTTAGAGACGGGTAAATGTAGTTGGCGGTTATATAACGCCATGGTGCAATGGAAAACGAATTATGACGTCATAGTCGAGTAAGAGTGGAAGGACTAGACCAATGGTTACGTCCGCAGACACGTGAAACCACGTGATTTACGTCTAAGGCCTTTATTACGCGGTTAAAAGCCATGTTACAGTGTTTATAGTCCCGTACGAGTTTTTGACAGTGTTATAAGGGCATGGAGCATTTGAAAACAACCTGAGTCATCATAGTCCTTTGAGAGTGGACGGACTAGACCAATGGTAACATGTGGAGACAGGTGGAACAACGTGATTTACGTGTAAGGCCTTTATTAGGCAGTTAATAGCCATGTTACAGTCTTTATAGCCCTGAACATGTAGTTGACGGTGTTATAACGCCATGGTGTAATGGCAAACGAATTAGGCGTTATAGTCGAATAAGAGTGAAAGGGCTAGACCAATGGTAACTTCCGCAGTCACGTGAAACCACGTAATTTACGTGTAAGGCCTTTATTACGCGGTTAAAAGACATATTACAGCCTTTATAGACCTGTACGAGTATTTCACGAAGTTATAAGGCCATGGAGCAATGGAAAACGACCTGGGACGTCATCGTTGACTAAGAGAAGAAGGACTAGACTAATGGTAACCTCCGCAGACACGTGAAACCCCATTACTTACGTCTAAGGCTCTTATTACGCGGTTAAAAGCCATATTACAGCCTTTATAGACCTGTACGAGTATTTCACGAAGTTATAAGGCCATGGAGCAATGGAAAACGACTTGGGACGTCGTAGTCCATTGAGAGTGGAAGGACTAGACCAATGGTAACTTCCGCAGAAACGTGAAACCACGTGACTTACGTCTAAGGCTCTTATTACGCGGTTAAAAGCCATGTTACAGTCTTTATGAACCTCTACGAGTACTTGACGGTGTTTTAAGGCAATGGAGCAGTGCAAAACAACTTGGGACGTCGTTGCCCATTGAGAGTGGAAGGACTACACCAATGGTAAAATCTGCAGACACGTGCAGTCACGTGAATTACATGTAAGGCCATTATTAGGCAGCGAAAGGTCATAAACATCATTTAGAGACGGGTACATGTAGTTGGCGGTTATATAACGCCATGGTGTAATGGAAAACAAATTGGGACGTCGTAGTCGAGTAAGAGTGGAAGGACTAGACTAATGGTTACCTCCGCAGACACGTGAAACCACGTGATTTACGTCTAAGGCTCTTATTACGCGGTTAAAAGCCATGTTAGAGTCTTTATGAACCTGTACGAGTATTTGACGGTGTTATAAGGCCATGGAGCATTGTAAAAAACGACCTGAGACGTCGGAGTCCATTGAGAGTGGAAGGACTAGACCAATGGTAAAATCCGCAGACATGTGCAGTCACGTGAATTACATGTAAGGTCATTATTAGGCAGCGAAAGGTCATAAAACATCCTTTAGAGACGGGTAAATGTAGTTGGCGGTTATATAACGCCATGGTGCAATGGAAAACGAATTGGGACGTCATAGTCGAGTAAAAGTGGAAGGACTAGACCAATGGTTACGTCCGCAGACACGTGAAACCACGTGATTTACGTCTAAGGCCTTTATTACGCGGTTAAAAGCCATGTTACTGTCTTTATAGACCTGTACGAGTATTTAACGGTGTTATAAGGCCATTGAGCATTTGAAAACGACCTGAGACGTCGGAGTTCATTGAGTGGAAGGACTAGACCAATGGTAACCTGTGGAGACAGGTGGAACTACGTGATTTACGTGTAAGGCCTTTATTACGCAGTTAAAAGCGATATTACAGTGTTTATAGTCCCGTACGAGTTTTTGACAGTGTTATAAGGGCATGGAGCATTTGAAAACAACCTGAGTCATTATAGTCCTTTGAGAGTGGACGGACTAGACCAATGGTAACATGTGGAGACAGGTGGAACAACGTGATTTACGTGTAAGGCCTTTATTAGGCAGTTAATAGCCATGTTACAGTCTTTATAGCCCTAAACATGTAGTTGACTGTTTTATAACGCCATGGTGTAATGGCAAACGAATTATGCGTTATAGTCGAATAAGAGTAAAAAGGCTAGACCAATGGTAACCTCCGTAGTCACGTGGAACCACGTAATTTACGTGTAAGGCCTTTATTACGCGGTTAAAAGACATATTACAGCCTTTATAGACCTGTACGAGTATTTCACGAAGTTATAAGGCCATGGAGCAATGGAAAACGACTTGGGACGTCGTAGTCCATTGAGAGTGGAAGGACTAGACCAATGGTAACTTCCGCAGAAACGTGAAACCACGTGACTTACGTCTAAGGCTCTTATTACGCGGTTAAAAGCCATGTTACAGTCTTTATGAACCTCTACGAGTACTTGACGGTGTTTTAAGGCAATGGAGCAGTGCAAAACAACTTGGGACGTCGTTGCCCATTGAGAGTGGAAGGACTACACCAATGGTAAAATCTGCAGACACGTGCAGTCACGTGAATTACATGTAAGGCCATTATTAGGCAGCGAAAGGTCATAAACATCATTTAGAGACGGGTACATGTAGTTGGCGGTTATATAACGCCATGGTGTAATGGAAAACGAATTGGGACGTCGTAGTCGAGTAAGAGTGGAAGGAATAGACTAATGGTTACCTCCGCAGACACGTGAAACCACGTGATTTACGTCTAAGGCTCTTATTACGCGGTTAAAAGCCATGTTACAGTCTTTATGAACCTGTACGAGTATTTGACGGTGTTATAAGGCCATGGAGCATTGTAAAAAACGACCTGAGACGTCGGAGTCCATTGAGAGTGGAAGGACTAGACCAATGGTAAAATCCGCAGACATGTGCAGTCACGTGAATTACATGTAAGGTCATTATTAGGCAGCGAAAGGTCATAAAACATCCTTTAGAGACGGGTAAATGTAGTTGGCGGTTATATAAGGCCATGGTGCAATGGAAAACGAATTGGGACGTCATAGTCGAGTAAGAGTGGAAGGACTAGACCAATGGTTACGTCCGCAGACACGTGAAACCACGTGATTTACGTCTAAGGCCTTTATTACGCGGTTAAAAGCTATGTTACTGTCTTTATAGACCTGTACGAGTATTTAACGGTGTTATAAGGCCATTGAGCATTTGAAAACGACCTGAGACGTCGGAGTTCATTGAGTGGAAGGACTAGACCAATGGTAACCTGTGGAGACAGGTGGAACCACGTGATTTACGTGTAAGGCCTTTATTACGCAGTTAAAAGTCATATTACAGTGTTTATAGTCCCGTACGAGTTTTTGACAGTGTTATAAGGGCATGGAGCATTTGAAAACAACCTGAGTCATTATAGTCCTCTGAGAGTGGACGGACTAGACCAATTGTAACATGTGGAGACAGGTGGAACAACGTGATTTACGTGTAAGGCCTTTATTAGGCAGTTAATAGCCATGTTACAGTCTTTATAGCCCTAAACATGTAGTTGACTGTGTTATAACGCCATGGTGTAATGGCAAACGAATTATGCGTTATAGTCGAATAAGAGTAAAAAGGCTAGACCAATGGTAACCTCCGTAGTCACGTGGAACCACGTAATTTACGTGTAAGGCCTTTATTACGCGGTTAAAAGACATATTACAGCCTTTATAGACCTGTACGAGTATTTCACGAAGTTATAAGGCCATGGAGCCATGGAAAACGACTTGGGACGTCGTAGTCCATTGATAGTGGAAGGACTAGATCAATGGTAACTTCCTCAGAAACGTGAAACCACGTGACTTACGTCAAAGGCTCTTATTACGCGGTTAAAAGCCATGTTACAGTCTTTATGAACCTCTACGAGTATTTGACGGTGTTTTAAGGCAATGGAGCATTGCAAAACAACTTGGGACGTCGTAGCCCATTGAGAGTGGAAGGACTACACCAATGGTAAAATCTGCAGACACGTGCAGTCACGTGAATTACATGTAAGGCCATTATTAGGCAGCGAAAGGTCATAAAACATCCTTTAGAGACGGGTACATGTAGTTGGCGGTTATATAACGCCATGGTGCAATGGAAAACGAATTGGGACGTCGTAGTTGAGTAAGAGTGGAAGGACTAGACCAATGGTTACCTCCGCAGACACGTGAAACCACGTGATTTACGTCTAAGGCTCTTATTACGCGGTTAAAAGCCATGTTACAGCCTTTATGAACCTCTACGAGTATTTGACGGTGTTATAAGGCCATTGAGCATTTGAAAACGACCTGAGACGTCGGAGTTCATTGAGTGGAAGGACTAGACCAATGGTAACCTGTGGAGACAGGTGGAACTACGTGATTTACGTGTAAGGCCTTTATTACGCAGTTAAAAGCGATATTACAGTGTTTATAGTCCCGTACGAGTTTTTGACAGTGTTATAAGGGCATGGAGCATTTGAAAACAACCTGAGTCATTATAGTCCTTTGAGAGTGGACGGACTAGACCAATGGTAACATGTGGAGACAGGTGGAACAACGTGATTTACGTGTAAGGCCTTTATTAGGCAGTTAATAGCCATGTTACAGTCTTTATAGCCCTAAACATGTAGTTGACTGTTTTATAACGCCATGGTGTAATGGCAAACGAATTATGCGTTATAGTCGAATAAGAGTAAAAAGGCTAGACCAATGGTAACCTCCGTAGTCACGTGGAACCACGTAATTTACGTGTAAGGCCTTTATTACGCGGTTAAAAGACATATTACAGCCTTTATAGACCTGTACGAGTATTTCACGAAGTTATAAGGCCATGGAGCAATGGAAAACGACTTGGGACGTCGTAGTCCATTGAGAGTGGAAGGACTAGACCAATGGTAACTTCCGCAGAAACGTGAAACCACGTGACTTACGTCTAAGGCTCTTATTACGCGGTTAAAAGCCATGTTACAGTCTTTATGAACCTCTACGAGTACTTGACGGTGTTTTAAGGCAATGGAGCAGTGCAAAACAACTTGGGACGTCGTTGCCCATTGAGAGTGGAAGGACTACACCAATGGTAAAATCTGCAGACACGTGCAGTCACGTGAATTACATGTAAGGCCATTATTAGGCAGCGAAAGGTCATAAACATCATTTAGAGACGGGTACATGTAGTTGGCGGTTATATAACGCCATGGTGTAATGGAAAACGAATTGGGACGTCGTAGTCGAGTAAGAGTGGAAGGAATAGACTAATGGTTACCTCCGCAGACACGTGAAACCACGTGATTTACGTCTAAGGCTCTTATTACGCGGTTAAAAGCCATGTTACAGTCTTTATGAACCTGTACGAGTATTTGACGGTGTTATAAGGCCATGGAGCATTGTAAAAAACGACCTGAGACGTCGGAGTCCATTGAGAGTGGAAGGACTAGACCAATGGTAAAATCCGCAGACATGTGCAGTCACGTGAATTACATGTAAGGTCATTATTAGGCAGCGAAAGGTCATAAAACATCCTTTAGAGACGGGTAAATGTAGTTGGCGGTTATATAAGGCCATGGTGCAATGGAAAACGAATTGGGACGTCATAGTCGAGTAAGAGTGGAAGGACTAGACCAATGGTTACGTCCGCAGACACGTGAAACCACGTGATTTACGTCTAAGGCCTTTATTACGCGGTTAAAAGCCATGTTACTGTCTTTATAGACCTGTACGAGTATTTAACGGTGTTATAAGGCCATTGAGCATTTGAAAACGACCTGAGACGTCGGAGTTCATTGAGTGGAAGGACTAGACCAATGGTAACCTGTGGAGACAGGTGGAACCACGTGATTTACGTGTAAGGCCTTTATTACGCAGTTAAAAGTCATATTACAGTGTTTATAGTCCCGTACGAGTTTTTGACAGTGTTATAAGGGCATGGAGCATTTGAAAACAACCTGAGTCATTATAGTCCTCTGAGAGTGGACGGACTAGACCAATTGTAACATGTGGAGACAGGTGGAACAACGTGATTTACGTGTAAGGCCTTTATTAGGCAGTTAATAGCCATGTTACAGTCTTTATAGCCCTAAACATGTAGTTGACTGTGTTATAACGCCATGGTGTAATGGCAAACGAATTATGCGTTATAGTCGAATAAGAGTAAAAAGGCTAGACCAATGGTAACCTCCGTAGTCACGTGGAACCACGTAATTTACGTGTAAGGCCTTTATTACGCGGTTAAAAGACATATTACAGCCTTTATAGACCTGTACGAGTATTTCACGAAGTTATAAGGCCATGGAGCCATGGAAAACGACTTGGGACGTCGTAGTCCATTGATAGTGGAAGGACTAGATCAATGGTAACTTCCTCAGAAACGTGAAACCACGTGACTTACGTCAAAGGCTCTTATTACGCGGTTAAAAGCCATGTTACAGTCTTTATGAACCTCTACGAGTATTTGACGGTGTTTTAAGGCAATGGAGCATTGCAAAACAACTTGGGACGTCGTAGCCCATTGAGAGTGGAAGGACTACACCAATGGTAAAATCTGCAGACACGTGCAGTCACGTGAATTACATGTAAGGCCATTATTAGGCAGCGAAAGGTCATAAAACATCCTTTAGAGACGGGTACATGTAGTTGGCGGTTATATAACGCCATGGTGCAATGGAAAACGAATTGGGACGTCGTAGTTGAGTAAGAGTGGAAGGACTAGACCAATGGTTACCTCCGCAGACACGTGAAACCACGTGATTTACGTCTAAGGCTCTTATTACGCGGTTAAAAGCCATGTTACAGCCTTTATGAACCTCTACGAGTATTTGACGGTGTTATAAGGCCATGGAGCATTGGAAAACGACCTGAGACGTCGGAGTCCATTGAGAGTGGAAGGTCTAGACGAATAGTAACCTGTGGAGACAGGTGGAACCACGTGATTTACGTGTAAGGCCGTTATTACGCAGTTAAAAGCCATGTTACAGTCTTTAAAGTCCCGTACGAGTTTTTGAGAGTGTTATCAGGGCATAGAGCATTGGAAAACAACCTGAGTCATCATAATCCTTTGAGAGTGGATGGACTAGACCAATGGTAAACTGTGGAGACAGGTGGAACAACGTGATTTACGTGTAAGGCCTTTATTAGGCAGTTAATAGCCATGTTACAGTCTTTATAACCCTGAACATGTAGTTGACGGTGTTATAACGCCATGGTGTAATGGCAAACGAATTAGGCGGTATAGTCGAATAAGAGTGAAAGGGCCAGACCAATGGTAACCTCCGCAGTCACGTGGAACCATGTAATTTACGTGTAAGGCCTTTATTACGCGGTTAAAAGACATAATACAGCCTTTATAGACCTGTACGAGTGTTTCACGAAGTTATGAGGCCATGGGGCAATGGACAACGACTTGAGACCTCGTAGTCCATTGAGGGTTAAAGGACTAGACCAATGGTAAAATGTGGAGACAGGTGGAACTACGTGATTTATGTGTAAGGCTCTTATTACGCGGTTAAAAGCCATGTTACAGTCTTTATAGACCTGTACGATTAGTTCACGAAGTTATAAGGTCATGGAGCATTGCAAAACGTCTTGGGAAGTCGTAGACCTTTGACAGTGGAAGGACTACACCAAGGGTAAAATCCGCAGACACGTGCAGTCACGTGAATTACATGTAAGGCCATTATTAGGCAGCGAAAGGTCATAAAACATCCTTTAGAGACGGGTAAATGTAGTTGGCGGTTATATAACGCCATGGTGCAATGGAAAACGAATTGGGACGTCGTAGTCGAGTAAGAGTGGAAGGACTAGACCAATGGTTACCTCCGCAGACACGTGAAACCACGTGATTTACGTGTAAGGCCTTTATTACGCAGTTAAAAGCCATGTTACAGTCTTTATAGCCCCGTACGAGTTTTTGACAGTGTTATAATGGCATGGAGCATTGAAAAACAACCTGAGTCATCATAGTCCTTTGAGAGTGGACGGACTAGACCAATGGTCACCTGTGGAGAGAGGTGGAACAACGTGATTTACGTGTAAGGCCTTTATTACGCAGTTAAAGGCCATGTTACAGTCTTTATGGACCTGTACGATTATTTCACGAAGTTATAAGGCCATGTAGCATTGCAAAACGACTTGGAACGTCGTAGTCCATTGAGAGCAGAAGGACTAGACCAATGGTAACCTCCGCAGACACGTGAAACCACGTGATTTATGTCTAAGGCTCTTATTACGCAGTTAAAAGCCATGTTACAGTCTTTATGAACCTGTACGAGTATTTGACGGTGTTATAAGGCCATGGAGCATTGGAAAACGACCTGAGACGACGGAGTCCATTGAGAGTGGAAGGTCTAGACGAATGGTAACCTGTGGAGACAGGTGGAACCACGTGATTTACGTGTAAGGCCGTTATTACGCATTTAAAAGCCATGTTACAGTCTTTAAAGTCCCGTACGAGTTTTTGAGAGTGTTATCAGGGCATGGAGCATTGGAAAACAACCTGAGTCATCATAGTCCTTTGAGAGTGGATGGACTAGACCAATGGTAACCTGTGGAGACAGGTGGAACAACGTGATTTACGTGTAAGGCCTTTATTAGGCAGTTAATAGCCATAATATTACGCGGTTAAAAGCCATGTTACAGTCTTTATGAACCTGTACGAGTATTTGACGGTGTTATAAGGCCATGGAACATTGTAAAACACGACCTGAGACGTCGGAGTCCATTGAGAGTGGAAGGACTAGACCAATGGTAAAATCCGCAGACACGTGCAGTCACGTGAATTACATGTAAGGCCATTATTAGGCAGCGAAAGGTCATAAAACATCCTTTAGAGACAGGTACATGTAGTTGGCGGTTATATAACGCCATGGTGCAATGGAAAACGACTTGGGACGTCGTAGTCCATTGAAGGTTAAAGGACTAGACCAATGGTAAAATGTGGAGACAGGTGGAACCACGTGATTTATGTGTAAGGCCTTTATTACGCGGTTAAAAGCCATGTTACAGTCTTTTTAGACCTGTACGAATATTTCACGAAGTTATAAGGCCATGGAGCATTGCAAAACAACTTGGGATGTCATCGTTGAGTAAGAGTGGAAGGACTAGACCAATGGTAACCTCGGCAGACACGTGAAACCCCGTTATTTGCGTCTAAGGCTCTTATTACGCGGTTAAAAGCCATGTTACAGTCTTTATGAACCTCTACGAGTACTTGACGGTGTTTTAAGGCTATGGAGCATTGCAAAACAACTTGGGACGTCGTAGCCCATTGAGAGTGGAAGGACTACACCAATGGTAAAATCCGCAGACACGTGCAGTCACGTGAATTACATGTAAGGCCATTATTAGGCAGCGAAAGGTCATAAAACATCCTTTAGAGACGGGTACATGTAGTTGGCCGTTATATAACGCCATGGTGCAATGGAAAACGACTTGGGACGTCATCGTTGAGTAAGAGTGGAAGGACTAGACCAATGGTAACCTCCGCAGACACGTGGAACCACGTAATTTACGTGTAAGGTCTTTATTACGCGGTTAAAAGACATATTACAGCCTTTATAGACCTGTACGAGTATTTCACGAAGTTATAAGGCCATGGTGCAATGGAAAACGACTTAAGACCTCGTAGTCCATTGAGGGTTAAACGACTAGACCAATGGTAAAATGTGGAGACAGGTGGAACCACGTGATTTATGTGTAAGGCCTTTATTACGCGGTTAAAAGCCATGTTACAGTCTTTATAGAGCTGTACGATTATTTCACGAAGTTATAAGGCCATGGAGCATTGCAAAACGACTTGGGACGTCGTAGTCTATTGAGAGTGGAAGGACTAGACCAATGGTAACCTCCGCAGACACGTGAAACCACGTGATTTACGTCTAAGGCTCTTATTACGCAGTTAAAAGCCATGTTACAGTTTTTATGAACCTGTACGAGTATTTGACGGTGTTATAAGGCCATGGAGCATTGTGAAACGACCTGAGACGTCGGAGTCCATTGGGAGTGGAAGGTCTAGACCAATGGTAACCTGTGGACACAGTTGAACCACGTGATTTACGTGTAAGGCCTTTATTAGGCAGTTAATAGCCATGTTACAGTCTTTATAGCCCTGAACATGTAGTTGACGGTGTTATAACGCCATGGTGTAATGGCAAATGAATTAGGCGGTATAGTCGAATAAGAGTGAAAGGGCTAGACCAATGGTAACTTCCGCAGTCACGTGGAACCACGTAATTTACGTGTAAGGCCTTTATTACGCGGTTAAAAGACATATTACAGCCTTTATAGACCTGTACGAGTATTTCACGAAGTTATAAGGCCATGGAGCAATGGAAAACGACCTGGGACGTCATCGTTGAGTAAGAGTGGAAGGACTAGACCAATGGTTACCTCCGCAGACACGTGAAACCCCATTATTTACGTCTAAGGCTCTTATTACGCGGTTAAAAGCCATATTACAGCCTTTATAGAACTGTACGAGTACTTGACGGTGTTTTAAGGCTATGGAGCATTGCAAAACAACTTGGGACGTCGTAGCCCATTGAGAGTGGAAGGACTACACCAATGGTAAAATCCGCAGACACGTGCAGTCACGTGAATTACATGTAAGGCCATTATTAGGCAGCGAAAGGTCATAAAACATCCTTTAGAGACGGGTACATGTAGTTGGCCGTTATATAACGCCATGGTGCAATGGAAAACGACTTGGGACGTCATCGTTGAGTAAGAGTGGAAGGACTAGACCAATGGTAACCTCCGCAGACACGTGGAACCACGTAATTTACGTGTAAGGTCTTTATTACGCGGTTAAAAGACATATTACAGCCTTTATAGACCTGTACGAGTATTTCACGAAGTTATAAGGCCATGGTGCAATGGAAAACGACTTAAGACCTCGTAGTCCATTGAGGGTTAAACGACTAGACCAATGGTAAAATGTGGAGACAGGTGGAACCACGTGATTTATGTGTAAGGCCTTTATTACGCGGTTAAAAGCCATGTTACAGTCTTTATAGAGCTGTACGATTATTTCACGAAGTTATAAGGCCATGGAGCATTGCAAAACGACTTGGGACGTCGTAGTCTATTGAGAGTGGAAGGACTAGACCAATGGTAACCTCCGCAGACACGTGAAACCACGTGATTTACGTCTAAGGCTCTTATTACGCAGTTAAAAGCCATGTTACAGTTTTTATGAACCTGTACGAGTATTTGACGGTGTTATAAGGCCATGGAGCATTGTGAAACGACCTGAGACGTCGGAGTCCATTGGGAGTGGAAGGTCTAGACCAATGGTAACCTGTGGACACAGTGGAACCACGTGATTTACGTGTAAGGCCTTTATTAGGCAGTTAATAGCCATGTTACAGTCTTTATAGCCCTGAACATGTAGTTGACGGTGTTATAACGCCATGGTGTAATGGCAAATGAATTAGGCGGTATATTCGAATAAGAGTGAAAGGGCTAGACCAATGGTAACTTCCGCAGTCACGTGGAACCACGTAATTTACGTGTAAGGCCTTTATTACGCGGTTAAAAGACATATTACAGCCTTTATAGACCTGTACGAGTATTTCACGAAGTTATAAGGCCATGGAGCAATGGAAAACGACCTGGGACGTCATCGTTGAGTAAGAGTGGAAGGACTAGACCAATGGTTACCTCCGCAGACACGTGAAACCCCATTATTTACGTCTAAGGCTCTTATTACGCGGTTAAAAGCCATATTACAGCCTTTATAGAACTGTACGAGTATTTCACGAAGTTATAAGGCCATGGAGCAATGGAAAACGACTTGGGACGTCGTAGCCCATTGAGAGTGGAAGGACTAGACCGATGGTAACTTCCGCAGAAACGTGAAACCACGTGACTTACGTCTAAGGCTCTTATTACGCGGTTAAAAGCCATGTTACAGTCTTTATGAACCTCTACGAGTACTTGACGGTGTTTTAAGGCAATGGAGCATTGCAAAACAACTTGGGAAGTCGTAGACCTTTGACAGTGGAAGGACTACACCAAGGGTAAAATCCGCAGACACGTGCAGTCACGTGAATTACATGTAAGGCCATTATTAGGCAGCGAAAGGTCATAAAACATCCTTTAGAGACGGGTAAATGTAGTTGGCGGTTATATAACGCCATGGTGCAATGGAAAACGAATTGGGACGTCGTAGTCGAGTAAGAGTGGAAGGACTAGACCAATGGTTACCTCCGCAGACACGTGAAACCACGTGATTTACGTGTAAGGCTCTTATTACGCGGTTAAAAGCCATGTTACAGTCCTTATGAACCTGTACGAGCATGTGACGGTGTTATAAGGCCATGGAGCATTGTAAAAAACGACCTGAGACGTCGGAGTCCATTGAGAGTGGAAGGACTAGACCAATGGTAACCTGTGGGGACAGGTAAAACCACGTGATTTACGTGTAAGGCCTTTATTACGCAGTTAAAGGCCATGTTACAGTCTTTATAGACCTGTACGATTATTTCACGAAGTTATAAGGCCATGTAGCATTGCAAAACGACTTGGAACGTCGTAGTCCATTGAGAGCAGAAGGACTAGACCAATGGTAACCTCCGCAGACACGTGAAACCACGTGATTTACGTGTAAGGCCTTTATTACGCAGTTAAAAGCCATGTTACAGTCTTTATAGCCCCGTACGAGTTTTTGACAGTGTTATAATGGCATGGAGCATTGGAAAACAACCTGAGTCATCATAGTCCTTTGAGAGTGGACGGACTAGACCAATGGTCACCTGTGGAGAGAGGTGGAACAACGTGATTTACGTGTAAGGCCTTTATTACGCAGTTAAAGGCCATGTTACAGTCTTTATGGACCTGTACGATTATTTCACGAAGTTATAAGGCCATGTAGCATTGCAAAACGACTTGGAACGTCGTAGTCCATTGAGAGCAGAAGGACTAGACCAATGGTAACCTCCGCAGACACGTGAAACCACGTGATTTATGTCTAAGGCTCTTATTACGCAGTTAAAAGCCATGTTACAGTCTTTATGAACCTGTACGAGTATTTGACGGTGTTATAAGGCCATGGAGCATTGGAAAACGACCTGAGACGTCGGAGTCCATTGAGAGTGGAAGGTCTAGACGAATGGTAACCTCCGCAGACACGTGAAACCACGTGATTTACGTGTAAGGCCTTTATTACGCAGTTAAAAGCCATGTTACAGTCTTTATAGCCCCGTACGAGTATTTCACGAAGTTATAAGGCCATGGAGCAATGGAAAACGACCTGGGACGTCATCGTTGAGTAAGAGTGGAAGGACTAGACCAATGGTTACCTCCGCAGACACGTGAAACCACGTGATTTATGTGTAAGGCCTTTATTACGCGGTTAAAAGCCATGTTACAGTCTTTTTAGACCTGTACGAATATTTCACGAAGTTATAAGGCCATGGAGCATTGCAAAACAACTTAAGACCTCGTAGTCCATTGAGGGTTAAACGACTAGACCAATGGTAAAATGTGGAGATAGGTGGAACCACGTGATTTACGTGTAAGGCCTTTATTACGCGGTTAAAAGACATATTACAGCCTTTATAGACCTGTACGAGTATTTCACGAAGTTATAAGGCCATGGAGCAATGGAAAACGACCTGGGACGTCATCGTTGAGTAAGAGTGGAAGGACTAGACCAATGGTTACCTCCGCAGACACGTGAAACCCCATTATTTACGTCTAAGGCTCTTATTACGCGGTTAAAAGACATATTACAGCCTTTATAGACCTGTACGAGTATTTCACGAAGTTATAAGGCCATGGTGCAATGGAAAACGACTTAAGACCTCGTAGTCCATTGAGGGTTAAACGACTAGACCAATGGTAAAATGTGGAGACAGGTGGAACCACGTGATTTACGTGTAAGGCCTTTATTACGCGGTTAAAAGACATATTACAGCCTTTATAGACCTGTACGAGTATTTCACGAAGTTATAAGGCCATGGAGCAATGGAAAACGACCTGGGACGTCATCGTTGAGTAAGAGTGGAAGGACTAGACCAATGGTTACCTCCGCAGACACGTGAAACCCCATTATTTACGTCTAAGGCTCTTATTACGCGGTTAAAAGCCATATTACAGCCTTTATAGAACTGTACGAGTATTTCACGAAGTTATAAGGCCATGGAGCAATGGAAAACGACTTGGGACGTCGTAGCCCATTGAGAGTGGAAGGACTAGACCGATGGTAACTTCCGCAGAAACGTGAAACCACGTGACTTACGTCTAAGGCTCTTATTACGCGGTTAAAAGTCATGTTACAGTCTTTATGAACCTCTACGAGTACTTGACGGTGTTTTAAGGCAATGGAGCATTGCAAAACAACTTGGGACGTCGTAGCCCATTGAGAGTGGAAGGACTACACCAATGGTAAAATCTGCAGACACGAGCAGTCACGTGAATTACATGTAAGGCCATTATTAGGCAGCGAAAGGTCATAAAACATCCTTTAGAGACGGGTACATGTAGTTGGCGGTTATATAACGCCATGGTGCAATGGAAAACGAATTGGGACGTCGTAGTCGAGTAAGAGTGGAAGGACTAGACCAATGGTTACCTTCGCAGACACGTGAAACCACGTGATTTACGTCTAAGGCTCTTATTACGCGGTTAAAAGCCATGTTACAGTCTTTATAGTCCCGTACGAGTTTTTGACAGTGTTATAATGGCATAGAGCATTGGAAAACAACCTGAGTCATCATAGTCCTTTGAGAGTGGACGGACTAGACCAATGGTCACCTGTGGAGAGAGGTGGAACAACGTGATTTACGTGTAAGGCCTTTATTACGCAGTTAAAGGCCATGTTACAGTCTTTATAGACCTGTACGATTATTTCACGAAGTCATAAGGCCATGTAGCATTGCAAAACGACTTGGAACGTCGTAGTGCATTGAGAGCAGAAGGACTAGACCAATGGTAACCTCCGCAGACACGTGAAACCACGTGATTTATGTCTAAGGCTCTTATTACGCAGTTAAAAGCCATGTTACAGTCTTTATGAACCTCTACGAGTACTTGACGGTGTTTTAAGGCAATGGAGCATTGCAAAACAACTTGGGACGTCGTAGCCCATTGAGAGTGGAAGGACTACACCAATGGTAAAATCTGCAGACACGAGCAGTCACGTGAATTACATGTAAGGCCATTATTAGGCAGCGAAAGGTCATAAAACATCCTTTAGAGACGGGTACATGTAGTTGGCGGTTATATAACGCCATGGTGCAATGGAAAACGAATTGGGACGTCGTAGTCGAGTAAGAGTGGAAGGACTAGACCAATGGTTACCTTCGCAGACACGTGAAACCACGTGATTTACGTCTAAGGCTCTTATTACGCGGTTAAAAGCCATGTTACAGTCTTTATAGTCCCGTACGAGTTTTTGACAGTGTTATAATGGCATAGAGCATTGGAAAACAACCTGAGTCATCATAGTCCTTTGAGAGTGGACGGACTAGACCAATGGTCACCTGTGGAGAGAGGTGGAACAACGTGATTTACGTGTAAGGCCTTTATTACGCAGTTAAAGGCCATGTTACAGTCTTTATAGACCTGTACGATTATTTCACGAAGTCATAAGGCCATGTAGCATTGCAAAACGACTTGGAACGTCGTAGTGCATTGAGAGCAGAAGGACTAGACCAATGGTAACCTCCGCAGACACGTGAAACCACGTGATTTATGTCTAAGGCTCTTATTACGCAGTTAAAAGCCATGTTACAGTCTTTATGAACCTCTACGAGTACTTGACGGTGTTATAAGGCCATGGACCATTGGAAAACGACCTGAGACGTCGGAGTCCATTGAGAGTGGAAGGTCTAGACGAATGGTAACCTGTGGAGACAGGTGGAACCACGTGATTTACGTGTAAGGCCGTTATTACGCAGTTAAAAGCCATGTTACACTCTTTAAAGTCCCGTACGAGTTTTTGAGAGTGTTATCAGGGCATGGAGCATTGGAAAACAACCTGAGTCATCATAGTCCTTTGAGAGTGGATGGACTAGACCAATGGTAACCTGTGGAGACAGGTGGAACAACGTGATTTACGTGTAAGGCCTTTATTAGGCAGTTAATAGCCATGTTACAGTCTTTATAGCCCTGAACATGTAGTTGACGGTGTTATAACGCCATGGTGTAATGGCAAACGAATTAGGCGGTATAGTCGAATAAGAGTGAAAGGGCTAGACCAATGGTAACCTCCGCAGTCCCGTGGAACCACGTAATTTACGTGTAAGGCCTTTATTACGCGGTTAAAAGACATATTACAGCCTTTATAGACCTGTACGAGTATTTCACGAAGTTATAAGGCCATGGTGCAATGGAAAACGACTTAAGACCTCGTAGTCCATTGAGGGTTAAACGACTAGACCAATGGTAAAATGTGGAGACAGGTGGAACCACGTGATTTATGTGTAAGGCCTTTATTACGCGGTTAAAAGCCATGTTACAGTCTTTATGAACCTGTACGAGTATTTGACGGTGTTATAAGGCCATGGAGCATTGGAAAACGACCTGAGACGTAGGAGTATATTGAGAGTGGAAGGTCTAGACCAATGGTAACCTGTGGACACAGTGGAACCACGTGATTTAAGTGTAAGGCCTTTATTAGGCAGTTAATAGCCATGTTACAGGCTTTATAGCCCTGAACATGTAGTTGACGGTGTTATAACGCCATGGTGTAATGGCAAACAAATTAGTCGTCATAGTCGAATAAGAGTGGAAGGACTAGACCAATGGTAACCTCCGCAGTCACGTGGAACCACGTGATTTACGTGTAAGGCCTTTATTACGCGGTTAAAAGCCATATTACAGATTTTATAGACCTGTACGAGTATTTAACGAAGTTATAAGGCCATGGCGCAATGGAAAACGAATTGGGACGTCATCGTTGAGTAAGAGTGGAAGGACTAGACCAATGCTAACATCCGCAGACACGTGAAACCCCGTTATTTACGTCTAAGGCACTTATTCCGCGGTTAAAAGCCATATTACAGTCTTTATGAACCTCTACGAGTACTTGACGGTGTTTTAAGGCCATGGAGCAATGGAAAACGACTTGGGACGTCGTAGTCCATTGAGAGTGGAAGGACTAGACCAATGGTAAAATCCGCAGACACGTGCAGTCACGTGAATTACATGAAAGGCGTTTATTAGGCAGCGAAAGGTCATAAAACAACATCTAGAGACGGGTACATGTCGTTGGCGGTGTTATAACGCCATGGTGCAATGGCAAACGAATTAGTTGTCATAGTCGAACAGGAGTGGAAGGACTAGACCAATGGTAACTTCCGCAGTCATGTGGAACCACGTGATTTACGTGTAAGGCCTTTATTACGCGGTTAAAACCAAAATTACAGATTTTATAGACCTGTACGAGTATTTCACGAAGTTATAAGGCCATGGCGCAATGGAAAATAAATTGGGACGTCATCGTTGAGTAAGAGTGGAAGGACTAGACCAATGCTAACCTCCGCAGACACGTGAAACCCCGTTATTTACGTCTAAGGCACTTATTCCGCGGTTAAAAGCCATGTTACTGTCTTTATAGACCTGTACGAGTATTTAACGGTGTTATAAGGCCATGGAGCAATGGAAAACGATTTGGGACGTCGTAGTCCATTGAGAGTGGAAGGACTACACCAATGGTAAAATCTGCAGACACGTGCAGTCACGTGAATTACATGTAAGGCCATTATTAGGCAGCGAAAGGTCATAAACATCCTTTAGAGACGGGTACATGTAGTTGGCGGTTATATAACGCCATGGTGTAATGGAAAACGAATTGGGACGTCGTAGTCGAGTAAGAGTGGAAGGACTAGACTAATGGTTACCTCCGCAGACACGTGAAACCACGTGATTTACGTCTAAGGCTCTTATTACGCGGTTAAAAGCCATGTTACAGTCTTTATGAACCTGTACGAGTATTTGACGGTGTTATAAGGCCTTGGAGCATTGTAAAAAACGACCTGAGACGTCGGAGTCCATTGAGAGTGGAAGGACTAGACCAATGGTAAATTCCGCAGACATGTGCAGTCACGTGAATTACATGTAAGGTCATTATTAGGCAGCGAAAGGTCATAAAACATCCTTTAGAGACGGGTAAATGTAGTTGGCGGTTATATAACGCCATGGTGCAATGGAAAACGAATTGGGACGTCATAGTCGAGTAAGAGTGGAAGGACTAGACCAATGGTTACGTCCGCAGACACGTGAAACCACGTGATTTACGTCTAAGGCCTTTATTACGCGGTTAAAAGCCATGTTACTGTCTTTATAGACCTGTACGAGTATTTAACGGTGTTATAAGGCCATTGAGCATTTGAAAACGACCTGAGACGTCGGAGTTCATTGAGTGGAAGGACTAGACCAATGGTAACCTGTGGAGACAGGTGGAACCACGTGATTTACGTGTAAGGCCTTTATTACGCAGTTAAAAGCCATATTACAGTGTTTATAGTCCCGTACGAGTTTTTGACAGTGTTATAAGGGCATGGAGCATTTGAAAACAACCTGAGTCATTATAGTCCTTTGAGAGTGGACGGACTAGACCAATGGTAACATGTGGAGACAGGTGGAACAACGTGATTTACGTGTAAGGCCTTTATTAGGCAGTTAATAGCCATGTTACAGTCTTTATAGCCCTAAACATGTAGTTGACTGTGTTATAACGCCATGGTGTAATGGCAAACGAATTATGCGTTATAGTCGAATAAGAGTAAAAAGGCTAGACCAATGGTAACCTCCGTAGTCACGTGGAACCACGTAATTTACGTGTAAGGCCTTTATTACGCGGTTAAAAGACATATTACAGCCTTTATAGACCTGTACGAGTATTTCACGAAGTTATAAGGCCATGGAGCAATGGAAAACGACTTGAGACGTCGTAGTCCATTGAGAGTGGAATGACTAGACCAATGGAAACTTCCGCAGACACGTGCAACCACGTGACTTACGTCTAAGGCTCTTATTACGCGGTTAAAAGCCATGTTACAGTCTTTATGAACCTCTACGAGTACTTGACGGTGTTTTAAGGCAATGGAGCATTGCAAAACAACTTTGGACGTCGTAGCCCATTGAGAGTGGAAGGACTACACCAATGGTAACATCTGCAGACACGTGCAGTCACGTGAATTACATGTAAGGCCATTATTAGGCAGCAAAAGGTCATAAAACATCCTTTAGAGACGGGTAAATGTAGTTGGCGGTTATATAACGCCATGGTGCAATGGAAAACGAATTGGGACGTCATAGTCGAGTAAGAGTGGAAGGACTAGACGAATGGTTACGTCCGCAGACACGTGAAACCACGTGATTTACGTCTAAGGCCTTTATTACGCGGTTAAAAGCCATGTTACTGTCTTTATAGACCTGTACGAGTATTTAACGGTGTTATAAGGCCATCGAGCATTTGAAAACGACCTGAGACTCGGAGTTCATTGAGAGTGGAAGGACTAGACCAATGGTAACCTGTGGAGACAGGTGGAACCACGTGATTTACGTGTAAGGCCTTTATTACGCAGTTAAAAGCCATATTACAGTGTTTATAGTCCCGTACGAGTTTTTGACAGTGTTATAAGGGCATGGAGCATTTGAAAACAACCTGAGTCATTATAGTCCTTTGAGAGTGGAAGGACTACACCAATGGTAAAATCCGCAGACACGTGCAGTCACGTGAATTACATGTACGGCGTTTATTAGGCAGCGAAAGGTCATAAAACAACATCTAGAGACGGGTACATGTAGTTGGCGGTGTTATAACGCCATGGTGCAATGGCAAACAAATTAGTCGTCATAGTCGAATAAGAGTGGAAGGACTAGACCAATGGTAACCTCCGCAGTCACGTGGAACCACGTGATTTACGTGTAAGGCCTTTATTACGCGGTTAAAAGCCATATTACAGATTTTATAGACCTGTACGAGTATTTCACGAAGTTATAAGGCCATGGCGCAATGGAAAACGAATTGGGACGTCATCGTTGAGTAAGAGTGGAAGGACTAGACCAATGCTAACATCCGCAGATACGTGAAACCCCGTTATTTACGTCTAAGGCACTTATTCCGCGGTTAAAAGCCATATTACAGTCTTTATGAACCTCTACGAGTACTTGACGGTGTTTTAAGGCCATGGAGCAATGGAAAACGACTTGGGACGTCGTAGTCCACTGAGAGTGGAAGGACTAGACCAATGGTAAAATCCGCAGACACGTGCAGTCACGTGAATTACATGTAAGGCGTTTATTAGGCAGCGAAAGGTCATAAAACAACATCTAGAGACGGGTACATGTCGTTGGCGGTGTTATAACGCCATGGTACAATGGCAAACGAATTAGTTGTCATAGTCGAACAGGAGTGGAAGGACTAGACCAATGGTAACCTCCGCAATCACGTGGAACCACGTGATTTACGTGTAAGGCCTTTATTACGCGATTAAAACCAAAATTACAGATTTTATAGACCTGTACGAGTATTTCACGAAGTTATAAGGCCATGGCGCAATGGAAAACAAATTGGGACGTCATCGTTGAGTAGGAGTGGAAGGACTAGACCAATGCTAACCTCCGCAGACACGTGAAACCCCGTTATTTACGTCTAAGGCACTTATTCCGCGGTTAAAAGCCATATTACAGTCTTTATGAACCTCTACGAGTACTTGACGGTGTTTTAAGGCCATGGAGCATTGGAAAACGACTTGGGACGTCATAGTCCATTGAGAGTGGAAGGACTAAACCAATGGTAAAATCCGCAGACATGTGCAGTCACGTGAATTACATGTAAGGCCATTATTAGGCAGCGAAAGGTCATAAAACATCCTTTAGAGACGGGTAAATGTAGTTGGCGGTTATATAACGCCATGGTGCAATGGAAAACGAATTGGGACGTCATAGTCGAGTAAGAGTGGAAGGACTAGACCAATGGTTACGTCCGCAGACACGTGAAACCACGTGATTTACGTCTAAGGCCTTTATTACGCGGTTAAAAGCCATGTTACTGTCTTTATAGACCTGTACGAGTATTTAACGGTGTTATAAGGCCATTGAGCATTTGAAAACGACCTGAGACGTCGGAGTTCATTGAGAGTGGAAGGACTAGACCAATGGTAACCTGTGGAGACAGGTGGAACCACGTGATTTACGTGTAAGGCCTTTATTACGCAGTTAAAAGCCATATTACAGTGTTTATAGTCCCGTACGAGTTTTTGACAGTGTTATAAGGGCATGGAGCATTTGAAAACAACCTGAGTCATTATAGTCCTTTGAGAGTGGACGGACTAGACCAATGGTAACATGTGGAGACAGGTGGAACAACGTGATTTACGTGTAAGGCCTTTATTAGGCAGTTAATAGCCATGTTACAGTCTTTATAGCCCTAAACATGTAGTTGACGGTGTTATAACGCCATGGTGTAATGGCAAACGAATTATGCGTTATAGTCGAATAAGAGTAAAAAGGCTAGACCAATGGTAACCTCCGCAGTCACGTGGAACCACGTAATTTACGTGTAAGGCCTTTATTACGCGGTTAAAAGACATATTACAGCCTTTATAGACCTGTACGAGTATTTCACGAAGTTATAAGGCCATGGAGCAATGGAAAACGACTTGGGACGTCGTAGTCCATTGAGAGTGGAATGACTAGACCAATGGAAACTTCCGCAGACACGTGAAACCACGTGACTTACGTCTAAGGCTCTTATTACGTTGTTAAAAGCCATGTTACAGTCTTTATGAACCTCTACGAGTACTTGACGGTGTTTTAAGGCAATGGAGCATTGCAAAACAACTTTGGACGTCGTAGCCCATTGAGAGTGGAAGCACTACACCAATGGTAACATCCGCAGACACGTGCAGTCACGTGAATTACATGTAAGGCGTTTATTAGGCAGCGAAAGGTCATAAAACAACATCTAGAGACGGGTACATGTAGTTGGCGGTGTTATAACGCCATGGTGCAATGGAAAACGAATTGGGACGTCATAGTCGAGTAAGAGTGGAAGGACTAGACCAATGGTTACGTCCGCAGACACGTGAAACCACGTGATTTACGTCTAAGGCCTTTATTACGCGGTTAAAAGCCATGTTACTGTCTTTATAGACCTGTACGAGTATTTAACGGTGTTATAAGGCCATTGAGCATTTGAAAACGACCTGAGACGTCGGAGTTCATTGAGAGTGGAAGGACTAGACCAATGGTAACCTGTGGAGACAGGTGGAACCACGTGATTTACGTGTAAGGCCTTTATTACGCAGTTAAAAGCCATATTACAGTGTTTATAGTCCCGTACGAGTTTTTGACAGTGTTATAAGGGCATGGAGCATTTGAAAACAACCTGAGTCATTATAGTCCTTTGAGAGTGGAAGGACTACACCAATGGTAAAATCCGCAGACACGTGCAGTCACGTGAATTACATGTAAGGCGTTTATTAGGCAGCGAAAGGTCATAAAACAACATCTAGAGACGGGTACATGTAATTGGCGGTGTTATAACGCCATGGTGCAATGGCAAACGAATTAGTCGTCATAGTCGAATAAGAGTGGAAGGACTAGACCAATGGTAACCTCCGCAGTCACTTGGAACCACGTGATTTACGTGTAAGGCCTTTATTACGCAGTTAAAAGCCATATTACAGATTTTATAGACCTGTACGAGTATTTCACGAAGTTGTAAGGCCATGGCGCAATGGAAAACGAATTGGGACGTCATCGTTGAGTAAGAGTGGAAGGACTAGACCAATGCTAACCTCCGCAGACACGTGAAATACCGTTATTTACGTCTAAGGCACTTATTCCGCGGTTAAAAGCCATATTACAGTCTTTATGAACCTCTACGAGTACTTGACGGTGTTTTAAGGCCATGGAGCAATGGAAAACGACTTGGGACGTCGTAGTCCATTGAGAGTGGAAGGACTAGACCAATGGTAAAATCCGCAGACATGTGCAGTCACGTGAATTACATGTATGGCCATTATTAGGCGGCGAAAGGTCATAAAACATCCTTTAGAGACGGGTAAATGTAGTTGGCGGTTATATAACGCCATGGTGCAATGGAAAACGAATTGGGACGTCATAGTGGAGTAAGAGTGGAAGGACTAGACCAATGGTTACGTCCGCAGACACGTGAAACCACGTGATTTACGTCTAAGGCCTTTATTACGCGGTTAAAAGCCATATTACAGATTTTATAGACCTGTACGAGTATTTCACGAAGTTGTAAGGCCATGGCGCAATGGAAAACGAATTGGGACGTCATCGTTGAGTAAGAGTGGAAGGACTAGACCAATGCTAACCTCCGCAGACACGTGAAACCCCGTTATTTACGTCTAAGGCACTTATTCCGCGGTTAAAAGCCATATTACAGTCTTTATGAACCTCTACGAGTACTTGACGGTGTTTTAAGGCCATGGAGCAATGGAAAACGACTTGGGACGTCGTAGTCCATTGAGAGTGGAAGGACTAGACCAATGGTAAAATCCGCAGACATGTGCAGTCACGTGAATTACATGTATGGCCATTATTAGGCGGCGAAAGGTCATAAAACATCCTTTAGAGACGGGTAAATGTAGTTGGCGGTTATATAACGCCATGGTGCAATGGAAAACGAATTGGGACGTCATAGTCGAGTAAGAGTGGAAGGACTAGACCAATGGTTACGTCCGCAGACACGTGAAACCACGTGATTTACGTCTAAGGCCTTTATTACGCGGTTAAAAGCCATGTTACAGTCTTTATAGACCTGTACGAGTATTTAACGGTGTTATAAGGCCATGGAGCATTTGAAAACGACCTGAGACGTCGGAGTCCATTGAGAGTGGAAGGACTAGACCAATGGTAACCTGTGGAGACAGGTGGAACCACGTGATTTACGTACAAGGCCTTTATTACGCAGTTAAAAGCCATATTACAGTGTTTATAGTCCCGTACGAGTTTTTGACAGTGTTATGAGGGCATGGAGCATTTGAAAACAACCTGAGTCATCATAGTCCTTTGAGAGTGGACGGACTAGACCAATGGTAACATGTGGAGACAGGTGGAACAACGTGATTTACGTGTAAGGCCTTTATTAGGCAGTTAATAGCCATGTTACAGTCTTTATAGCCCTAAACATGTAGTTGACGGTGTTATAACGCCATGGTGTAATGGCAAACGAATTATGCGTTATAGTCGAATAAGAGTAAAAAGGCTAGACCAATGGTAACCTCCGCAGTCACGTGGAACCACGTAATTTACGTGTAAGGCCTTTATTACGCGGTTAAAAGACATATTACAGCCTTTATAGACCTGTACGAGTATTTCACGAAGTTATAAGGCCATGGTGCAATGGAAAACGACTTAAGACCTCGTAGTCCATTGAGGGTTAAACGACTAGACCAATGGTAAAATGTGGAGACAGGTGGAACCACGTGATTTATGTGTAAGGCCTTTATTATGCGGTTAAAAGCCATGTTACAGTCTTTATAGAGCTGTACGATTATTTCACGAAGTTTTAAGGCAATGGAGCATTGCAAAACAACTTGGGACGTCGTAGCCCATTGAGAGTGGAAGGACTACACCAATGGTAAAATCTGCAGACATGTGCAGTCCCGTGAATTACATGTCAGGCCATTATTAGGCAGCGAAAGGTCATAAAACATACTTTAGAGACGGGTAAATGTAGTTGGCGGTTATATAACGCCATGGTGCAATGGAAAACGAATTGGGACGTCATAGTCGAGTAAGAGTGGAAGGACTAGACCAATGGTTACGTCCGCAGACACGTGAAACCACGTGATTTACGTCTAAGGCCTTTATTACGCGGTTAAAAGCCATGTTACAGTCTTTATAGACCTGTACGATTATTTCACGAAGTTATAAGGCCATGTAGCATTGCAAAACGACTTGGGACGTCATCGTTGAGTAAGAGTGGAAGGACTAGACCAATAGTAACCTCCGCAGACACGTGGAACCACGTAATTTACGTGTAAGGCCTTTATTACGCGGTTAAAAGACATATTACAGCCTTTATAGACCTGTACGAGTATTTCACGAAGTTATAAGGCCATGGAGCAATAGAAAACGACTTGAGACCTCGTAGTTCATTGAGGGTTAAAGGACTAGACCAATGGTAAAATGTGGAGACAGGTGGAACCACGTGATTTATGTGTAAGGCCTTTATTACGCGGGTAAAACCATTTTACAGTCTTTATAGACCTGTATGATTATTTCACGAAGTTATAAGGGCATGGAGCATTGCAAAACGACTTAGGACGTCATCGTTGAGTAAGAGTGGAAGGACTAGACCAATGGTAACCTCCGCAGACACGTGAAACCGTGTGATTTACGTCTAAGGCCTTTATTACGCAGTTAAAAGCCATATTACAGTGTTTATAGTCCCGTACGAGTTTTTGACAGTGTTATAAGGGCATGGAGCATTTGAAAACAACCTGAGTCATTATAGTTCTTTGAGAGTGGACGGACTAGACCAATGGTAACATGTGGAGACAGATGGAACAACGTGATTTACGTGTAAGGCCTTTATTAGGCAGTTAATAGCCATGTTACAGTCTTTATAGCCCTAAACATGTAGTTGACGGTGTTATAACGCCATGGTGTAATGGCAAACGAATTATGCGTTATAGTCGAATAAGAGTAAAAAGGCTAGACCAATGGTAACCTCCGCAGTCACGTGGAACCACGTAATTTACGTGTAAGGCCTTTATTACGCGGTTAAAAGACATATTACAGCCTTTATAGACCTGTACGAGTATTTCACGAAGTTATAAGGCCATGGAGCAATGGAAAACGACTTGGGACGTCGTAGTCCATTGAGAGTGGAATGACTAGACCAATGGAAACTTCTGCAGACACGTGAAACCACGTGACTTACGTCTAAGGCTCTTATTACGCGGTTAAAAGCCATGTTACAGTCTTTATGAACCTCTACGAGTACTTGACGGTGTTTTAAGGCAATGGAGCATTGCAAAACAACTTTGGACGTCGTAGCCCATTGAGAGTGGAAGGACTACACCAATGGTAACATCCGCAGACACGTGCAGTCACGTGAATTACATGTAAGGCGTTTATTAGGCAGCGAAAGGTCATAAAACAACATCTAGAGACGGGTACATGTAGTTGGCGGTGTTATAACGCCATGGTGCAATGGCAAACGAATTAGTCGTCATAGTCGAATAAGAGTGGAAGGACTAGACCAATGGTAACCTCCGCAGTCACGTGGAACAACGTGATTTACGTGTAAGGCCTTTATTACGCGGTTAAAAGCCATATTACAGATTTTATAGACCTGTACGAGTATTTCACGAAGTTATAAGGCGATGGCGCAATGGAAAACGAATTGGGACGTCATCGTTGAGTAAGAGTGGAAGGACTAGACCAATGCTAACCTCCGCAGACACGTGAAACCCCGTTATTTACGTCTAAGGCACTTATTCCGCGGTTAAAAGCCATATTACAGTCTTTATGAACCTCTACGAGTACTTGACGGTGTTTTAAGGCCATGGAGCAATGGAAAACGACTTGGGACGTCGTAGTCCATTGAGAGTGGAAGGACTAGACCAATGGTAAAATCCACAGACACGTGCAGTCACGTGAATTACATGTAAGGCGTTTATTAGGCAGCGAAAGGTCATAAAACATCCTTTAGAGACGGGTACATGTAGTTGGCGGTTACATAACGCCATGGTGCAATGGAAAACGAATTGGGACGTCATAGTCGAGTAAGAGTGGAAGGACTAGACCAATGGTTACGTCCGCAGACACGTGAAACCACGTGATTTACGTCTAAGGCCTTTATTACGCGGTTAAAAGCCATGTTACAGTCTTTATAGACCTGTACGAGTATTTAACGGTGTTATAAGGCCATGGAGCATTTGAAAACGACCTGAGACGTCGGAGTCCATTGAGAGTGGAAGGACTAGACCAATGGTAACCTGTGGAGACAGGTGGAACCACGTGATTTACGTGCAAGGCCTTTATTACGCAGTTAAAAGCCATATTACAGTGTTTATAGTCCCGTACTAGTTTTTGACAGTGTTATAAGGGCATGGAGCATTTGAAAACAACCTGAGTCATCATAGTCCTTTGAGAGTGGACGGACTAGACCAATGGTAACATGTGGAGACAGGTGGAACAACGTGATTTACGTGTAAGGCCTTTATTAGGCAGTTAATAGCCATGTTACAGTCTTTATAGCCCTGAACATGTAGTTGACGGTGTTATAACGCCATGGTGTAATGGCAAACGAATTAGGCGTTATAGTCGAATAAGATTAAAAAGGCTAGAGCAATGGTAACCTCCGCAGTCACGTGGAACCACGTAATTTTCGTGTAAGGCCTTTATTACGCAGTTAAAAGCCATATTACAGTGTTTATAGTCCCGTACTAGTTTTTGACAGTGTTATAAGGGCATGGAGCATTTGAAAACAACCTGAGTCATCATAGTCCTTTGAGAGTGGACGGACTAGACCAATGGTAACATGTGGAGACAGGTGGAACAACGTGATTTACGTGTAAGGCCTTTATTAGGCAGTTAATAGCCATGTTACAGTCTTTATAGCCCTGAACATGTAGTTGACGGTGTTATAACGCCATGGTGTAATGGCAAACGAATTAGGCGTTATAGTCGAATAAGATTAAAAAGGCTAGAGCAATGGTAACCTCCGCAGTCACGTGGAACCACGTAATTTTCGTGTAAGGCCTTTATTACGCGGTTAAAAGACATATTACAGCCTTTATACACCTGTACGAGTATTTCACGAAGTTATAAGGCCATGGAGCAATGGAAAACGACTTGGGACGTCGTAGTCCATTGAGAGTGGAAGGACTAGACCAATGGTAACTTCCGCAGACACGTGAAACCACGTGACTTACGTCTAAGGCTCTTATTACGCGGTTAAAAGCCATGTTACAGTCTTTATGAACCTCTACGAGTACTTGACGGTGTTTTAGGGCAATGGAGCATTGCAAAACAACTTGAAACGTCGTAGCTCATTGAGAGTGGAAGGACTATACCAATGCTAAAATCCGCAGACACGTGCAGTCACGTGAATTACATGCAAGGCCATTATTAGGCAGCGAAAGGTCATAAAACATCCTTTAGAGACGGGTACATGTAGCTGGCGGTTACATAACGCCATGGTGCAATGGAAAACGAATTGGGACGTCATAGTGGAGTAAGAGTGGAAGAACTAGACCAATGGTTACGTCCGCAGACACGTGAAACCACGTGATTTACGTCTAAGGCCTTTATTACGCGGTTAAAAGCCATGTTACTGTCTTTATAGACCTGTACGAGTATTTAACGGTGTTATAAGGCCATTGAGCATTTGAAAACGACCTGAGACGTCGGAGTTCATTGAGAGTGGAAGGACTAGACCAATGGTAAGCTGTGGAGACAGGTGGAACAACGTGATTTACGTGTAAGGCCTTTATTAGGCAGTTAATAGCCATGTTACAGTCTTTATAGCCCTAAACATGTAGTTGACGGTGTTATAACGCCATGGTGTAATGGCAAACGAATTATGCGTTATAGTCGAATAAGAGTAAAAAGGCTAGACCAATGGTAACCTCTGCAGTCACGTGGAACCATGTAATTTACGTGTAAGGCCTTTATTACGCGGTTAAAAGACATATTACAGCCTTTATAGACCTGTACGAGCATTTCACGAAGTTATAAGGCCATGGAGCAATGGAAAACGACTTGGGACGTCGTAGTCCATTAAGAGGGGAATGACTAGACCAATGGAAACTTCCGCAGACACGTAAAACCACGTGACTTACGTCTAAGGCTCTTATTACGCGGTTAAAAGCCATGTTACAGTCTTTATGAACCTCTACTAGTACTTGACGGTGTTTTAAGGCAATGGAGCATTGCAAAAGAACTTTGGACGTCGTAGCCCATTGAGAGTGGAAGGACTACACCAATGGTAACATCCGCAGACACGTGCAGTCACGTGAATTACATGTAAGGCGTTTATTAGGCAGCGAAAGGTCATAAAACAACATCTAGAGACGGGTACATGTAGTTGGCGGTGTTATAACGCCATGGTGCAATGGCAAACAAATTAGTCGTCATAGTCGAATAAGAGTGGAAGGACTAGACCAATGGTAACCTCCGCAGTCACGTGGAACCACGTAATTTACGTGTAAGGCCTTTATTACGCGGTTAAAAGCCATATTACAGATTTTATAGACCTGTACGAGTATTTCACGAAGTTATAAGGCCATGGCGCAATGGAAAACGAATTGGGACGTCATCGTTGAGTAAGAGTGGAAGGACTAGACCAATGCTAACCTCCGCAGACACGTGAAATCCCGTTATTTACGTCTAAGGCACTTATTACGCGGTTAAAAGCCATATTACAGTCTTTATGAACCTCTACGAGTACTTGACGGTGTTTTAAGGCCATGGAGCAATGGAAAACGACTTGGGACGTCGTAGTCCATTGAAAGTGGAAGGACTAGACCAATGGTAACCTGTGGAGACAGGTGGAACCACGTGATTTACGTGTAAGGCCTTTATTACGCAGTTAAAAGCCATATTACAGTGTTTATAGTCCCGTACGAGTTTTTGACAGTGTTATAAGGGCATGGAGCATTTGAAAACAACCTGAGTCATTATAGTCCTTTGAGAGTGGACGGACTAGACCAATGGTAACATGTGGAGACAGGTGGAACAACGTGATTTACGTGTAAGGCCTTTATTAGGCAGTTAATAGCCATGTTACAGTCTTTATAGCCCTGAACATGTAGTTGACGGTGTTATAACGCCATGGTGTAATGGCAAACGAATTAGGCGTTATAGTCGAATAAGAGTAAAAAGGCTAGACCAATGGTAACCTCCGCAGTCACGTGGAACCACGTAATTTTCGTGTAAGGCCTTTATTACGCGGTTAAAAGACATATTACAGCCTTTATAGACCTGTACGAGTATTTCACGAAGTTATAAGGCCATGGAGCAATGGAAAACGACTTGGGACGTCGTAGTCCATTGAGAGTGGAAGGACTAGACCAATGGTAAAATCCACAGACACGTGCAGTCACGTGAATTACATGTAAGGCGTTTATTAGGCAGCGAAAGGTCATAAAACATCCTTTAGAGACGGGTACATGTAGTTGGCGGTTACATAACGCCATGGTGCAATGGAAAACGAATTGGGACGTCATAGTCGAGTAAGAGTGGAAGGACTAGACCAATGGTTACGTCCGCAGACACGTGAAACCACGTGATTTACGTCTAAGGCCTTTATTACGCGGTTAAAAGCCATGTTACAGTCTTTATAGACCTGTACGAGTATTTAACGGTGTTATAAGGCCATGGAGCATTTGAAAACGACCTGAGACGTCGGAGTCCATTGAGAGTGGAAGGACTAGACCAATGGTAACCTGTGGAGACAGGTGGAACCACGTGATTTACGTGCAAGGCCTTTATTACGCAGTTAAAAGCCATATTACAGTGTTTATAGTCCCGTACTAGTTTTTGACAGTGTTATAAGGGCATGGAGCATTTGAAAACAACCTGAGTCATCATAGTCCTTTGAGAGTGGACGGACTAGACCAATGGTAACATGTGGAGACAGGTGGAACAACGTGATTTACGTGTAAGGCCTTTATTAGGCAGTTAATAGCCATGTTACAGTCTTTATAGCCCTGAACATGTAGTTGACGGTGTTATAACGCCATGGTGTAATGGCAAACGAATTAGGCGTTATAGTCGAATAAGATTAAAAAGGCTAGAGCAATGGTAACCTCCGCAGTCACGTGGAACCACGTAATTTTCGTGTAAGGCCTTTATTACGCGGTTAAAAGACATATTACAGCCTTTATACACCTGTACGAGTATTTCACGAAGTTATAAGGCCATGGAGCAATGGAAAACGACTTGGGACGTCGTAGTCCATTGAGAGTGGAAGGACTAGACCAATGGTAACTTCCGCAGACACGTGAAACCACGTGACTTACGTCTAAGGCTCTTATTACGCGGTTAAAAGCCATGTTACAGTCTTTATGAACCTCTACGAGTACTTGACGGTGTTTTAGGGCAATGGAGCATTGCAAAACAACTTGAAACGTCGTAGCTCATTGAGAGTGGAAGGACTATACCAATGCTAAAATCCGCAGACACGTGCAGTCACGTGAATTACATGCAAGGCCATTATTAGGCAGCGAAAGGTCATAAAACATCCTTTAGAGACGGGTACATGTAGCTGGCGGTTACATAACGCCATGGTGCAATGGAAAACGAATTGGGACGTCATAGTGGAGTAAGAGTGGAAGAACTAGACCAATGGTTACGTCCGCAGACACGTGAAACCACGTGATTTACGTCTAAGGCCTTTATTACGCGGTTAAAAGCCATGTTACTGTCTTTATAGACCTGTACGAGTATTTAACGGTGTTATAAGGCCATTGAGCATTTGAAAACGACCTGAGACGTCGGAGTTCATTGAGAGTGGAAGGACTAGACCAATGGTAAGCTGTGGAGACAGGTGGAACAACGTGATTTACGTGTAAGGCCTTTATTAGGCAGTTAATAGCCATGTTACAGTCTTTATAGCCCTAAACATGTAGTTGACGGTGTTATAACGCCATGGTGTAATGGCAAACGAATTATGCGTTATAGTCGAATAAGAGTAAAAAGGCTAGACCAATGGTAACCTCTGCAGTCACGTGGAACCATGTAATTTACGTGTAAGGCCTTTATTACGCGGTTAAAAGACATATTACAGCCTTTATAGACCTGTACGAGCATTTCACGAAGTTATAAGGCCATGGAGCAATGGAAAACGACTTGGGACGTCGTAGTCCATTAAGAGGGGAATGACTAGACCAATGGAAACTTCCGCAGACACGTGAAACCACGTGACTTACGTCTAAGGCTCTTATTACGCGGTTAAAAGCCATGTTACAGTCTTTATGAACCTCTACTAGTACTTGACGGTGTTTTAAGGCAATGGAGCATTGCAAAAGAACTTTGGACGTCGTAGCCCATTGAGAGTGGAAGGACTACACCAATGGTAACATCCGCAGACACGTGCAGTCACGTGAATTACATGTAAGGCGTTTATTAGGCAGCGAAAGGTCATAAAACAACATCTAGAGACGGGTACATGTAGTTGGCGGTGTTATAACGCCATGGTGCAATGGCAAACAAATTAGTCGTCATAGTCGAATAAGAGTGGAAGGACTAGACCAATGGTAACCTCCGCAGTCACGTGGAACCACGTAATTTACGTCTAAGGCACTTATTACGCGGTTAAAAGCCATATTACAGTCTTTATGAACCTCTACGAGTACTTGACGGTGTTTTAAGGCCATGGAGCAATGGAAAACGACTTGGGACGTCGTAGTCCATTGAAAGTGGAAGGACTAGACCAATGGTAACCTGTGGAGACAGGTGGAACCACGTGATTTACGTGTAAGGCCTTTATTACGCAGTTAAAAGCCATATTACAGTGTTTATAGTCCCGTACGAGTTTTTGACAGTGTTATAAGGGCATGGAGCATTTGAAAACAACCTGAGTCATTATAGTCCTTTGAGAGTGGACGGACTAGACCAATGGTAACATGTGGAGACAGGTGGAACAACGTGATTTACGTGTAAGGCCTTTATTAGGCAGTTAATAGCCATGTTACAGTCTTTATAGCCCTGAACATGTAGTTGACGGTGTTATAACGCCATGGTGTAATGGCAAACGAATTAGGCGTTATAGTCGAATAAGAGTAAAAAGGCTAGACCAATGGTAACCTCCGCAGTCACGTGGAACCACGTAATTTTCGTGTAAGGCCTTTATTACGCGGTTAAAAGACATATTACAGCCTTTATAGACCTGTACGAGTATTTCACGAAGTTATAAGGCCATGGAGCAATGGAAAACGACTTGGGACGTCGTAGTCCATTGAGAGTGGAAGGACTAGACCAATGGTAACCTCCGCAGACACGTGAAACCCCGTTATTTACGTCTAAGGCACTTATTCCGCGGTTAAAAGCCATATTACAGTCTTTATGAACCTCTACGAGTACTTGACGGTGTTTTAAGGCCATGGAGCAATGGAAAACGACTTAGGACGTCATAGTCCCATGAGAGTGGAAGGACTACACCAATGGTAACATCCGCAGACACGTGCAGTCACGTGAATTACATGTAAGGCGTTTATTAGGCAGCGAAAGGTCATAAAACATCCTTTAGAGACGGGTAAATGTAGTTGGCGGTTATATAACGCCATGGTGCAATGGAAAACGAATTGGGACGTCATAGTCGAGTAAGAGTGGAAGGACTAGACCAATGGTTACGTCCGCAGACACGTGAAACCACGTGATTTACGTCTAAGGCCTTTATTACGCGGTTAAAAGCCATGTTACAGTCTTTATAGACCTGTACGAGTATTTAACGGTGTTATAAGGCCATGGAGCATTTGAAAACGACCTGAGACGTCGGAGTCCATTGAGAGTGGAAGGACTAGACCAATGGTAACCTCCGCAGTCACGTGGAACCACGTGATTTACGTGTAAGGCCTTTATTACGCGGTTAAAAGCCATATTACAGATTTTATAGACCTGTACGAGTATTTCACGAAGTTATAAGGCCATGGCGCAATGGAAAACGAATTGGGACGTCATCGTTGAGTAAGAGTGGAAAGACTAGACCAATGCTAACCTCCGCAGACACGTGAAACCCCGTTATTTACGTCTAAGGCACTTATTCCGCGGTTAAAAGCCATATTACAGTCTTTATGAACCTCTACGAGTACTTGACGGTGTTTTAAGGCCATGGAGCAATGGAAAACGACTTGGGACGTCGTAGTCCATTGAGAGTGGAAGGACTAGACCAATGGTAAAATCCGCAGACATGTGCAGTCACGTGAATTACATGTAAGGCCATTATTAGGCAGCGAAAGGTCATAAAACATCCTTTAGAGACGGGTATATGTAGTTGGCGGTTATATAACGCCATGGTGCAATAGAAAACGAATTGGGACGTCATAGTCGAGTAAGAGTGGAAGGACTAGACCAATGGTTACGTCCGCAGACACGTGAAACCACGTGATTTACGTCTAAGGCCTTTATTACGCGGTTAAAAGCCATGTTACTGTCTTTATAGACCTGTACGAGTATTTAACGGTGTAATAAGGCCATGGAGCATTTGAAAACGACCTGAGACGTCGGAGTCCATTAAGAGGGGAATGACTAGACCAATAGAATCTTCCGCAGACACGTGAAACCACGTGACTTACGTCTAAGGCTCTTATTACGCGGTTAAAAGCCATGTTACAGTCTTTATGAACCTCTACGAGTACTTGACGGTGTTTTAAGGCAATGGAGCATTGCAAAACAACTTTGGACGTCGTAGCCCATTGAGAGTGGAAGGACTACACCAATGGTAACATCCGCAGACACGTGCAGTCACGTGAATTACATGTAAGGTCATTATTAGGCAGCGAAAGGTCATAAAACATCCTTTAGAGACGGGTAAATGTAGTTGGCGGTTATATAACGCCATGGTGCAATGGAAAACGAATTGGGACGTCATAGTCGAGTAAGAGTGGAAGGACTAGACCAATGGTTACGTCCGCAGACACGTGAAACCACGTGATTTACGTCTAAGGCCTTTATTAGGCGGTTAAAAGCCATGTTACTGTCTTTATAGACCTGTACGAGTATTTAACTGTGTTGTAAGGCCATTGAGCATTTGAAAACGACCTGAGACGTCGGAGTTCATTGAGAGTGGAAGGACTAGACCAATGGTAACCTGTGGAGACAGGTGGAACCACGTGATTTACGTGTAAGGCCTTTATTACGCAGTTAAAAGCCATATTACAGTGTTTATAGTCCCGTACGAGTTTTTGACAGTGTTATAAGGGCATGGAGCATTTGAAAACAACCTGAGTCATTATAGTCCTTTGAGAGTGGACGGACTAGACCAATGGTAACATGTGGAGACAGGTGGAACAACGTGATTTACGTGTAAGGCCTTTATTAGGCAGTTAATAGCCATGTTACAGTCTTTATAGCCCTAAACATGTAGTTGACGGTGTTATAACGCCATGGTGTAATGGCAAACGAATTATGCGTTATAGTCGAATAAGAGTAAAAAGGCTAGACCAATGGTAACCTCCGTAGTCACGTGGAACCACGTAATTTACGTGTAAGGCCTTTATTACGCGGTTAAAAGACATATTACAGCCTTTATAGACCTGTACGAGTATTTCACGAAGTTATAAGGCCATGGCGCAATGGAAAACGAATTGGGACGTCATCGTTGAGTAAGAGTGGAAGGACTAGACCAATGCTAACCTCCGCAGACACGTGAAACCCCGTTATTTACGTCTAAGGCACTTATTCCGCGGTTAAAAGCCATATTACAGTCTTTATGAACCTCTACGAGTACTTGACGGTGTTTTAAGGCCATGGAGCAATGGAAAACGACTTGGGACGTCGTAGTCCATTGAGAGTGGAAGGACTAGACCAATGGTAAAATCCGCAGACATGTGCAGTCACGTGAATTACATGTATGGCCATTATTAGGCAGCGAAAGGTCATAAAACATCCTTTAGAGACGGGTAAATGTAGTTGGCGGTTATATAACGCCATGGTGCAATGGAAAACGAATTGGGACGTCATAGTCGAGTAAGAGTGGAAGGACTAGACCAATGCTAACCTCCGCAGACACGTGAAACCCCGTTATTTACGTCTAAGGCACTTATTACGCGTATAAAAGCCATATTACAGCCTTTATAGACCTGTACGAGTACTTGACGGTGTTTTAGGCCATGGAGCAATGGAAAACGACTTGGGACGTCGTAGTCCATTGAGAGTGGAAGGACTAGACCAATGGTAAAATCCGCAGACACGTGCAGTCACGTGAATTACATGTAAGGCGTTTATTAGGCAGCGAAAGGTCATAAAACAACATCTAGAGACGGGTACATGTCGTTGGCGGTGTTATAACGCCATGGTACAATGGCAAACGAATTAGTTGTCATAGTCGAACAGGAGTGGAAGGACTAGACCAATGGTAACCTCCGCAGTCACGTGGAACCACGTGATTTACGTGTAAGGCCTTTATTACGCGATTAAAACCAAAATTACAGATTTTATAGACCTGTACGAGTATTTCACGAAGTTATAAGGCCATGGCGCAATGGAAAACAAATTGGGACGTCATCGTTGAGTAGGAGTGGAAGGACTAGACCAATGCTAACCTCCGCAGACACGTGAAACCCCGTTATTTACGTCTAAGGCACTTATTCCGCGGTTAAAAGCCATATTACAGTCTTTATAAACCTCTACGAGTACTTGACGGTGTTTTAAGGCCATGGAGCATTGGAAAACGACTTGGGACGTCATAGTCCATTGAGAGTGGAAGGACTAAACCAATGGTAAAATCCGCAGACATGTGCAGTCACGTGAATTACATGTAAGGCCATTATTAGGCAGCGAAAGGTCATAAAACATCCTTTAGAGACGGGTAAATGTAGTTGGCGGTTATATAACGCCATGGTGCAATGGAAAACGAATTGGGACGTCATAGTCGAGTAAGAGTGGAAGGACTAGACCAATGGTTACGTCCGCAGACACGTGAAACCACGTGATTTACGTCTAAGGCCTTTATTACGCGGTTAAAAGCCATGTTACTGTCTTTATAGACCTGTACGAGTATTTAACGGTGTTATAAGGCCATTGAGCATTTGAAAACGACCTGAGACGTCGGAGTTCATTGAGAGTGGAAGGACTAGACCAATGGTAACCTGTGGAGACAGGTGGAACCACGTGATTTACGTGTAAGGCCTTTATTACGCAGTTAAAAGCCATATTACAGTGTTTATAGTCCCGTACGAGTTTTTGACAGTGTTATAAGGGCATGGAGCATTTGAAAACAACCTGAGTCATTATAGTCCTTTGAGAGTGGACGGACTAGACCAATGGTAACATGTGGAGACAGGTGGAACAACGTGATTTACGTGTAAGGCCTTTATTAGGCAGTTAATAGCCATGTTACAGTCTTTATAGCCCTAAACATGTAGTTGACGGTGTTATAACGCCATGGTGTAATGGCAAACGAATTATGCGTTATAGTCGAATAAGAGTAAAAAGGCTAGACCAATGGTAACCTCTGCAGTCACGTGGAACCACGTAATTTACGTGTAAGTCCTTTATTACGCGGTTAAAAGACATATTACAGCCTTTATAGACCTGTACGAGTATTTCACGAAGTTATAAGGCCATGGAGCAATGGAAAACGACTTGGGACGTCGTAGTCCATTGAGAGTGGAATGACTAGACCAATGGAAACTTCCGCAGACACGTGAAACCACGTGACTTACGTCTAAGGCTCTTATTACGCTGTTAAAAGCCATGTTACAGTCTTTATGAACCTCTACGAGTACTTGACGGTGTTTTAAGGCAATGGAGCATTGCAAAACAACTTTGGACGTCGTAGCCCATTGAGAGTGGAAGCACTACACCAATGGTAACATCCGCAGACACGTGCAGTCACGTGAATTACATGTAAGGCGTTTATTAGGCAGCGAAAGGTCATAAAACAACATCTAGAGACGGGTACATGTAGTTGGCGGTGTTATAACGCCATGGTGCAATGGAAAACGAATTGGGACGTCATAGTCGAGTAAGAGTGGAAGGACTAGACCAATGGTTACGTCCGCAGACACGTGAAACCACGTGATTTACGTCTAAGGCCTTTATTACGCGGTTAAAAGCCATGTTACTGTCTTTATAGACCTGTACGAGTATTTAACGGTGTTATAAGGCCATTGAGCATTTGAAAACGACCTGAGACTCGGAGTTCATTGAGAGTGGAAGGACTAGACCAATGGTAACCTGTGGAGACAGGTGGAACCACGTGATTTACGTGTAAGGCCTTTATTACGCAGTTAAAAGCCATATTACAGTGTTTATAGTCCCGTACGAGTTTTTGACAGTGTTATAAGGGCATGGAGCATTTGAAAACAACCTGAGTCATTATAGTCCTTTGAGAGTGGAAGGACTACACCAATGGTAAAATCCGCAGACACGTGGAGTCACGTGAATTACATGTAAGGCGTTTATTAGGCAGCGAAAGGTCATAAAACAACATCTAGAGACGGGTACATGTAGTTGGCGGTGTTATAACGCCATGGTGCAATGGCAAACGAATTAGTCGTCATAGTCGAATAAGAGTGGAAGGACTAGACCAATGGTAACCTCCGCAGTCACGTGGAACCACGTGATTTACGTGTAAGGCCTTTATTACGCGGTTAAAAGCCATATTACAGATTTTATAGACCTGTACGAGTATTTCACGAAGTTGTAAGGCGATGGCGCAATGGAAAACGAATTGGGACGTCATCGTTGAGTAAGAGTGGAAGGACTAGACCAATGCTAACCTCCGCAGACACGTGAAACCCCGTTATTTACGTCTAAGGCACTTATTCCGCGGTTAAAAGCCATATTACAGTCTTTATGAACCTCTACGAGTACTTGACGGTGTTTTAAGGCCATGGAGCAATGGAAAACGACTTGGGACGTCGTAGTCCATTGAGAGTGGAAGGACTAGACCAATGGTAAAATCCACAGACACGTGCAGTCACGTGAATTACATGTAAGGCGTTTATTAGGCAGCGAAAGGTCATAAAACAACATCTAGAGACGGGTACATGTAGTTGGCGGTGTTATAACGCCATGGTGCAATGGCAAACAAATTAGTCGTCATAGTCGAATAAGAGTGGAAGGACTAGACCAATGGTAACCTCCGCAGTCACGTGGAACCACGTAATTTACGTGTAAGGCCTTTATTACGCGGTTAAAAGCCATATTACAGATTTTATAGACCTGTACGAGTATTTCACGAAGTTATAAGGCCATGGCGCAATGGAAAACGAATTGGGACGTCATCGTTGAGTAAGAGTGGAAGGACTAGACCAATGCTAACCTCCGCAGACACGTGAAATCCCGTTATTTACGTCTAAGGCCTTTATTACGCGGTTAAAAGCCATGTTACTGTCTTTATAGACCTGTACGAGTATTTAACTGTGTTATAAGGCCATGGAGCATTGTAAAAAACGACCTGAGACGTCGGAGTCCATTGAGAGTGGAAGGACTAGACCAATGGTAACCTGTGGGGACAGGTAAAACCACGTGATTTACGTGTAAGGCCTTTATTACGCAGTTAAAAGCCATATTACAGTGTTTATAGTCCCGTACGAGTTTTTGACAGTGTTATAAGGGCATGGAGCATTTGAAAACAACCTGAGTCATTATAGTCCTTTGAGAGTGGACGGACTAGACCAATGGTAACATGTGGAGACAGGTGGAACAACGTGATTTACGTGTAAGGCCTTTATTAGGCAGTTAATAGCCATGTTACAGTCTTTATAGCCCTGAACATGTAGTTGACGGTGTTATAACGCCATGGTGTAATGGCAAACGAATTAGGCGTTATGGTCGAATAAGAGTAAAAAGGCTAGACCAATGGTAACCTCCGCAGTCACGTGGAACCACGTAATTTTCGTGTAAGGCCTTTATTACGCGGTTAAAAGACATATTACAGCCTTTATAGACCTGTACGAGTATTTCACGAAGTTATAAGGCCATGGAGCAATGGAAAACGACTTGGGACGTCGTAGTCCATTGAGAGTGGAAGGACTAGACCAATGGTAACTTCCGCAGACACGTGAAACCACGTGACTTACGTCTAAGGCTCTTATTACGCGGTTAAAAGCCATGTTACAGTCTTTATGAACCTCTACGAGTACTTGACGGTGTTTTAGGGCAATGGAGCATTGCAAAACAACTTGAAACGTCGTAGCTCATTGAGAGTGGAAGGACTATACCAATGCTAAAATCCGCAGACACGTGCAGTCACGTGAATTACATGCAAGGCCATTATTAGGCAGCGAAAGGTCATAAAACATCCTTTAGAGACGGGTACATGTAGTTGGCGGTTACATAACGCCATGGTGCAATGGAAAACGAATTGGGACGTCATAGTCGAGTAAGAGTGGAAGGACTAGACCAATGGTTACGTCCGCAGACACGTGAAACCACGTGATTTACGTCTAAGGCCTTTATTACGCGGTTAAAAGCCATGTTACTGTCTTTATAGACCTGTACGAGTATTTAACGGTGTTATAAGGCCATTGAGCATTTGAAAACGACCTGAGACGTCGGAGTTCATTGAGAGTGGAAGGACTAGACCGATGGTAAGCTGTGGAGACAGGTGGAACAACGTGATTTACGTGTAAGGCCTTTATTAGGCAGTTAATAGCCATGTTACAGTCTTTATAGCCCTAAACATGTAGTTGACGGTGTTATAACGCCATGGTGTAATGGCAAACGAATTATGCGTTATAGTCGAATAAGAGTAAAAAGGCTAGACCAATGGTAACCTCCGCAGTCACGTGGAACCACGTAATTTACGTGTAAGGCCTTTATTACGCGGTTAAAAGACATATTACAGCCTTTATAGACCTGTACGAGCATTTCACGAAGTTATAAGGCCATGGAGCAATGGAAAACGACTTGGGACGTCGTAGTCCATTAAGAGGGGAATGACTAGACCAATGGAAACTTCGGCAGACACGTGAAACCACGTGACTTACGTCTAAGGCTCTTATTACGCGGTTAAAAGCCATGTTACAGTCTTTATAAACCTCTACTAGTACTTGACGGTGTTTTAAGGCAATGGAGCATTGCAAAAGAACTTTGGACGTCGTAGCCCATTGAGAGTGGAAGGACTACACCAATGGTAACATCCGCAGACACGTGCAGTCACGTGAATTACATGTAAGGCGTTTATTAGGCAGCGAAAGGTCATAAAACAACATCTAGAGACGGGTACATGTAGTTGGCGGTGTTATAACGCCATGGTGCAATGGCAAACAAATTAGTCGTCATAGTCGAATAAGAGTGGAAGGACTAGACCAATGGTAACCTCCGCAGTCACGTGGAACCACGTAATTTACGTGTAAGGCCTTTATTACGCGGTTAAAAGCCATATTACAGATTTTATAGACCTGTACGAGTATTTCACGAAGTTATAAGGCCATGGCGCAATGGAAAACGAATTGGGACGTCATCGTTGAGTAAGAGTGGAAGGACTAGACCAATGCTAACCTCCGCAGACACGTGAAATCCCGTTATTTACGTCTAAGGCCTTTATTACGCGGTTAAAAGCCATGTTACTGTCTTTATAGACCTGTACGAGTATTTAACTGTGTTATAAGGCCATGGAGCATTGTAAAAAACGACCTGAGACGTCGGAGTCCATTGAGAGTGGAAGGACTAGACCAATGGTAACCTGTGGGGACAGGTAAAACCACGTGATTTACGTGTAAGGCCTTTATTACGCAGTTAAAAGCCATATTACAGTGTTTATAGTCCCGTACGAGTTTTTGACAGTGTTATAAGGGCATGGAGCATTTGAAAACAACCTGAGTCATTATAGTCCTTTGAGAGTGGACGGACTAGACCAATGGTAACATGTGGAGACAGGTGGAACCACGTAATTTTTGTGTAAGGCCTTTATTACGCGGTTAAAAGACATATTACAGCCTTTATAGACCTGTACGAGTATTTCACGAAGTTATAAGGCCATGGAGCAATGGAAAACGACTTGGGACGTCGTAGTCCATTGATAGTGGAAGGACTAGACCAATGGTAACTTCCGCAGACACGTGAAACCACGTGACTTACGTCTAAGGCTCTTATTACGCGGTTAAAAGCCATGTTACAGTCTTTATGAACCTCTACGAGTACTTGACGGTGTTTTAGGGCAATGGAGCATTGCAAAACAACTTGAAACGTCGTAGCTCATTGAGAGTGGAAGGACTATACCAATGCTAAAATCCGCAGACACGTGCAGTCACGTGAATTACATGCAAGGCCATTATTAGGCAGCGAAAGGTCATAAAACATCCTTTAGAGACGGGTACATGTAGTTGGCGGTTACATAACGCCATGGTGCAATGGAAAACGAATTGGGACGTCATAGTCGAGTAAGAGTGGAAGGACTAGACCAATGGTTACGTCCGCAGACACGTGAAACCACGTGATTTACGTCTAAGGCCTTTATTACGCGGTTAAAAGCCATGTTACTGTCTTTATAGACCTGTACGAGTATTTAACGGTGTTATAAGGCCATTGAGCATTTGAAAACGACCTGAGACGTCGGAGTTCATTGAGAGTGGAAGGACTAGACCGATGGTAAGCTGTGGAGACAGGTGGAACAACGTGATTTACGTGTAAGGCCTTTATTAGGCAGTTAATAGCCATGTTACAGTCTTTATAGCCCTAAACATGTAGTTGACGGTGTTATAACGCCATGGTGTAATGGCAAACGAATTATGCGTTATAGTCGAATAAGAGTAAAAAGGCTAGACCAATGGTAACCTCCGCAGTCACGTGGAACCACGTAATTTACGTGTAAGGCCTTTATTACGCGGTTAAAAGACATATTACAGCCTTTATAGACCTGTACGAGCATTTCACGAAGTTATAAGGCCATGGAGCAATGGAAAACGACTTGGGACGTCGTAGTCCATTAAGAGGGGAATGACTAGACCAATGGAAACTTCGGCAGACACGTGAAACCACGTGACTTACGTCTAAGGCTCTTATTACGCGGTTAAAAGCCATGTTACAGTCTTTATGAACCTCTACGAGTACTTGACGGTGTTTTAAGGCAATGGAGCATTGCAAAACAACTTTGGACGTCGTAGCCCATTGAGAGTGGAAGGACTACACCAATGGTAACATCCGCAGACACGTGCAGTCACGTGAATTACATGTAAGGCGTTTATTAGGCAGCGAAAGGTCATAAAACAACATCTAGAGACGGGTACATGTAGTTGGCGGTGTTATAACGCCATGGTGCAATGGTAAACGAATTAGTTGTCATAGTCGAATAAGAGTAAAAAGGCTAGACCAATTGTAACCTCCGTAGTCACGTGGAATCACGTAATTTACGTGTAAGGCCTTTATTACGCGGTTAAAAGACATATTACAGCCTTTATAGACCTGTACGAGTATTTCACGAAGTTATAAGGCCATGGCGCAATGGAAAACGAATTGGGACGTCATCGTTGAGTAAGAGTGGAAGGACTAGACCAATGCTAACCTCCGCAGACACGTGAAACCCCGTTATTTACGTCTAAGGCACTTATTCCGCGGTTAAAAGCCATATTACAGTCTTTATGAACCTCTACGAGTACTTGACGGTGTTTTAAGGCCATGGAGCAATGGAAAACGACTTAGGACGTCATAGTCCCATGAGAGTGGAAGGACTACACCAATGGTAACATCCGCAGACACGTGCAGTCACGTGAATTACATGTAAGGCGTTTATTAGGCAGCGAAAGGTCATAAAACATCCTTTAGAGACGGGTAAATGTAGTTGGCGGTTATATAACGCCATGGTGCAATGGAAAACGAATTGGGACGTCATAGTCGAGTAAGAGTGGAAGGACTAGACCAATGGTTACGTCCGCAGACACGTGAAACCACGTGATTTACGTCTAAGGCCTTTATTACGCGGTTAAAAGCCATGTTACAGTCTTTATAGACCTGTACGAGTATTTAACGGTGTTATAAGGCCATGGCGCAATGGAAAACGAATTGGGACGTCATCGTTGAGTAAGAGTGGAAAGACTAGACCAATGCTAACCTCCGCAGACACGTGAAACCCCGTTATTTACGTCTAAGGCACTTATTCCGCGGTTAAAAGCCATATTACAGTCTTTATGAACCTCTACGAGTACTTGACGGTGTTTTAAGGCCATGGAGCAATGGAAAACGACTTGGGACGTCGTAGTCCATTGAGAGTGGAAGGACTAGACCAATGGTAAAATCCGCAGACATGTGCAGTAACGTGAATTACATGTAAGGCCATTATTAGGCAGCGAAAGGTCATAAAACATCCTTTAGAGACGGGTATATGTAGTTGGCGGTTATATAACGCCATGGTGCAATAGAAAACGAATTGGGACGTCATAGTCGAGTAAGAGTGGAAGGACTAGACCAATGGTTACGTCCGCAGACACGTGAAACCACGTGATTTACGTCTAAGGCCTTTATTACGCGGTTAAAAGCCATGTTACTGTCTTTATAGACCTGTACGAGTATTTAACGGTGTAATAAGGCCATGGAGCATTTGAAAACGACCTGAGACGTCGGAGTCCATTAAGAGGGGAATGACTAGACCAATGGAATCTTCCGCAGACACGTGAAACCACGTGACTTACGTCTAAGGCTCTTATTACGCGGTTAAAAGCCATGTTACAGTCTTTATGAACCTCTACGAGTACTTGACGGTGTTTTAAGGCAATGGAGCATTGCAAAACAACTTTGGACGTCGTAGCCCATTGAGAGTGGAAGGACTACACCAATGGTAACATCCGCAGACACGTGCAGTCACGTGAATTACATGTAAGGCGTTTATTAGGCAGCGAAAGGTCATAAAACAACATCTAGAGACGGGAACATGTAGTTGGCGGTGTTATAACGCCATGGTGCAATGGCAAACGAATTAGTTGTCATAGTCGAATAAGAGTGGAAGGACTAGACCAATGGTAACCTCCGCAGTCACGTGGAACCACGTGATTTACGTGTAAGGCCTTTATTACGCGGTTAAAAGCCATATTACAGATTTTATAGACCTGTACGAGTATTTCACGAAGTTATAAGGCCATGGCGCAATGGAAAACGAATTGGGACGTCATCGTTGAGTAAGAGTGAAAGGACTAGACCAATGCTAACCTCCGCAGACACGTGAAATCCCGTTATTTACGTCTAAGGCACTTATTACGCGGTTAAAAGCCATATTACAGTCTTTATGAACCTCTACGAGTACTTGACGGTGTTTTAAGGCCATGGAGCAATGGAAAACGACTTGGGACGTCGTAGTCCATTGAGAGTGGAAGGACTAGACCAATGGTAAAATCCGCAGACATGTGCAGTCACGTGAATTACATGTAAGGTCATTATTAGGCAGCGAAAGGTCATAAAACATCCTTTAGAGACGGGTAAATGTAGTTGGCGGTTATATAACGCCATGGTGCAATGGAAAACGAATTGGGACGTCATAGTCGAGTAAGAGTGGAAGGACTAGACCAATGGTTACGTCCGCAGACACGTGAAACCACGTGATTTACGTCTAAGGCCTTTATTAGGCGGTTAAAAGCCATGTTACTGTCTTTATAGACCTGTACGAGTATTTAACTGTGTTGTAAGGCCATTGAGCATTTGAAAACGACCTGAGACGTCGGAGTTCATTGAGAGTGGAAGGACTAGACCAATGGTAACCTGTGGAGACAGGTGGAACCACGTGATTTACGTGTAAGGCCTTTATTACGCAGTTAAAAGCCATATTACAGTGTTTATAGTCCCGTACGAGTTTTTGACAGTGTTATAAGGGCATGGAGCATTTGAAAACAACCTGAGTCATTATAGTCCTTTGAGAGTGGACGGACTAGACCAATGGTAACATGTGGAGACAGGTGGAACAACGTGATTTACGTGTAAGGCCTTTATTAGGCAGTTAATAGCCATGTTACAGTCTTTATAGCCCTAAACATGTAGTTGACGGTGTTATAACGCCATGGTGTAATGGCAAACGAATTATGCGTTATAGTCGAATAAGAGTAAAAAGGCTAGACCAATGGTAACCTCCGTAGTCACGTGGAACCACGTAATTTACGTGTAAGGCCTTTATTACGCGGTTAAAAGACATATTACAGCCTTTATAGACCTGTACGAGTATTTCACGAAGTTATAAGGCCATGGCGCAATGGAAAACGAATTGGGACGTCATCGTTGAGTAAGAGTGGAAGGACTAGACCAATGCTAACCTCCGCAGACACGTGAAACCCCGTTATTTACGTCTAAGGCACTTATTCCGCGGTTAAAAGCCATATTACAGTCTTTATGAACCTCTACGAGTACTTGACGGTGTTTTAAGGCCATGGAGCAATGGAAAACGACTTGGGACGTCGTAGTCCATTGAGAGTGGAAGGACTAGACCAATGGTAAAATCCGCAGACATGTGCAGTCACGTGAATTACATGTATGGCCATTATTAGGCAGCGAAAGGTCATAAAACATCCTTTAGAGACGGGTAAATGTAGTTGGCGGTTATATAACGCCATGGTGCAATGGAAAACTAATTGGGACGTCATAGTCGAGTAAGAGTGGAAGGACTAGACCAATGCTAACCTCCGCAGACACGTGAAACCCCGTTATTTACGTCTAAGGCACTTATTCCGCGGTTAAAAGCCATATTACAGTCTTTATGAACCTCTACGAGTACTTGACGGTGTTTAAAGGCCATGGAGCAATGGAAAACGACTTGGGACGTCGTAGTCCATTGAGAGTGGAAGGACTAGACCAATGGTAAAATTCGCAGACATGTGCAGTCACGTGAATTACATGTATGGCCATTATTAGGCAGCGAAAGGTCATAAAACATCCTTTAGAGACGGGTAAGTGTAGTTGGCGGTTATATAACGCCATGGTGCAATGGAAAACGAATTGGGACGTCATAGTCGAGTAAGAGTGGAAGGACTAGACCAATGGTAACCTCCGCAGTCACGTGGAACCACGTGATTTACGTGTAAGGCCTTTATTACGCGGTTAAAATATATTACAGATTTTATAGACCTGTACGAGTATTTCACGAAGTTATAAGGCCATGGCGCAATGGAAAACGAATTGGGACGTCATCGTTGAGTAAGAGTGGAAGGACTAGACCAATGCTAACCTCCGCAGACACGTGAAACCCCGTTATTTACGTCTAAGGCACTTATTACGCGGTTAAAAGCCATATTACAGCCTTTATAGACCTGTACGAGTATTTCACGAAGTTATAAGGCCATGGAGCAATGGAAAACGACTTGGGACGTCGTAGTCCATTGAGAGTGGAAGGACTAGACCAATGGTAACTTCCGCAGACACGTGAAACCACGTGACTTACGTCTAAGGCTCTTATTACGCGGTTAAAAGCCATGTTACAGTCTTTATGAACCTCTACGAGTACTTGACGGTGTTTTAAGGCAATGGAGCATTGCAAAACAACTTGGGACGTCGTAGCCCATTGAAAGTGGAAGGACTACACCAATGGTAAAATCCACAGACATGTGCAGTCACGTGAATTACATGTAAGGCCATTATTAGGCAGCGAAAGGTCATAAAACATCCTTTAGAGACGGGTAAATGTAGTTGGCAGTTATATAGCGCCATGGTGCAATGGAAAACGAATTGGGACGTCATAGTCGAGTAAGAGTGGAAGGACTAGACCAATGGTTACGTCCGCAGACACGTGAAACCACGTGATTTACGTCTAAGGCCTTTATTACGCGGTTAAAAGCCATGTTACTGTCTTTATAGACCTGTACGAGTATTTAACGGTGTTATAAGGCCATTGAGCATTTGAAAACGACCTGAGACGTCGGAGTTCATTGAGAGTGGAAGGACTAGACCAATGGTAACCTGTGGAGACAGGTGGAACAACGTGATTTACGTGTAAGGCCTTTATTAGGCAGTTAATAGCCATGTTACAGTCTTTATAGCCCTAAACATGTAGTTGACGGTGTTATAACGCCATGGTGTAATGGCAAACGAATTATGCGTTATAGTCGAATAAGAGTAAAAAGGCTAGACCAATGGTAACCTCCGCAGTCACGTGGAACCACGTAATTTACGGGGTTCCACGTGACTTACCTTTATTACGCGGTTAAAAGACATATTACAGCCTTTATAGACCTGTACGAGTATTTCACGAAGTTATAAGGCCATGGAGCAATGGAAAACGACTTGGGACGTCGTAGTCCATTGAGAGTGGAATGACTAGACCAATGGAAACTTCCGCAGACACGTGAAACCACGTGACTTACATCTAAGGCTCTTATTACGCGGTTAAAAGCCATGTTACAGTCTTTATGAACCTCTACGAGTACTTGACGGTGTTTTAAGGCCATGGAGCAATGGAAAACGACTTGGGACGTCGTAGTCCATTGAGAGTGGAAGGACTAGACCAATGGTAAAATCCGCAGACATGTGCAGTCACGTGAATTACATGTAAGGCCATTATTAGGCAGCGAAAGGTCATAAAACATCCTTTAGAGACGGGTAAATGTAGTTCGCGGTTATATAACGCCATGGTGCAATGGAAAACGAATTGGGACGTCATAGTCGAGTAAGAGTGGAAGGACTAGACCAATGCTAACCTCCGCAGACACGTGAAACCCCGTTATTTACGTCTAAGGCACTTATTCCGCGGTTAAAAGCCATATGACAGTCTTTATGAACCTCTACGAGTACTTGACGGTGTTTTAAGGCCATGGAGCAATGGAAAACGACTTGGGACGTCGTAGTCCATTGAGAGTGGAAGGACTAGACCAATGGTAAAATCCGCAGACATGTGCAGTCACGTGAATTACATGTATGGCCATTATTAGGCAGCGAAAGGTCATAAAACATCCTTTAGAGACGGGTAAATGTAGTTGGCGGTTATATAACGCCATGGTGCAATGGAAAACGAATTGGGACGTCATAGTCGAGTAAGAGTGGAAGGACTAGACCAATGGTAACCTCCGCAGTCACGTGGAACCACGTGATTTACGTGTAAGGCCTTTATTACGCGGTTAAAAGCCATATTACAGATTTTATAGACCTGTACGAGCATTTCACGAAGTTATAAGGCCATGGCGCAATGGAAAACGAATTGGGACGTCATCGTTGAGTAAGAGTGGAAGGACTAGACCAATGCTAACCTCTGCAGACACGTGAAACCCCGTTATTTACGTCTAAGGCTCTTATTACGCGGTTAAAAGCCATATTACAGCCTTTATAGACCTGTACGAGTATTTCACGAAGTTATAAGGCCATGGAGCAATGGAAAACGACTTGGGACGTCGTAGCCCAATGAGAGTGGAAGGACTACACCAATGGTAAAATCTGCAGACATGTGCAGTCACGTGAATTACATGTAAGGCCATTATTAGGCAGCGAAAGGTCATAAAACATCCTTTAGAGACGGGTAAATGTAGTTGGCAGTTATATAACGCCATGGTGCAATGGAAAACGAATTGGGACGTCATAGTCGAGTAAGAGTGGAAGGACTAGACCAATGGTTACGTCCGCAGACACGTGAAACCACGTGATTTACGTCTAAGGCCTTTATTACGCGGTTAAAAGCCATGTTACTGTCTTTAGAGACCTGTACGAGTATTTAACGGTGTTATAAGGCCATTGAGCATTTGAAAACGACCTGAGACGTCGGAGTTCATTGAGAGTAGAAGGACTAGACCAATGGTAACCTGTGGAGACAGGTGGAACAACGTGATTTACGTGTAAGGCCTTTATTAGGCAGTTAATAGCCATGTTACAGTCTTTATAGCCTTAAACATGTAGTTGACGGTGTTATAACGCCATGGTGTAATGGCAAACGAATTATGCGTTATAGTCGAATAAGAGTAAAAAGGCTAGACCAATGGTAACCTCCGCAGTCACGTGGAACCACGTAATTTACGGGGTTCCACGTGACTTACCTTTATTACGCGGTTAAAAGACATATTACAGCCTTTATTGACCTGTACGAGTATTTCACGAAGTTATAAGGCCATGGAGCAATGGAAAACGACTTGGGACGTCGTAGTCCATTGAGAGTGGAATGACTAGACCAATGGAAACTTCTGCAGACACGTGAAACCACGTGACTTACGTCTAAGGCTCTTATTACGCGGTTAAAAGCCATGTTACAGTCTTTATGAACCTCTACGAGTACTTGACGGTGTTTTAAGGCAATGGAGCATTGCAAAACAACTTTGGACGTCGTAGCCCATTGAGAGTGGAAGGACTACACCAATGGTAACATCCGCAGACACGTGCAGTCACGTGAATTACATGTAAGGCGTTTATTAGGCAGCGAAAGGTCATAAAACAACATCTAGAGACGGGTACATGTAGTTGGCGGTGTTATAACGCCATGGTGCAATGGCAAACGAATTAGTTGTCATAGTCGAATAAGAGTGGAAGGACTAGACCAATGGTAACCTCCGCAGTCACGTGGAACCACATGATTTACGTGTAAGGCCTTTATTACGCGGTTAAAAGCCATATTACAGATTTTATAGACCTGTACGAGTATTTCACGAAGTTATAAGGCCATGGCGCAATGGAAAACGAATTGGGACGTCATCGTTGAGTAAGAGTGGAAGGACTAGACCAATGCTAACCTCCGCAGACACGTGAAAGCCCGTTATTTACGTCTAAGGCACTTATTACGCGGTTAAAAGCCATATTACAGTCTTTATGAACCTCTACGAGTACTTGACGGTGTTTTAAGGCCATGGAGCAATGGAAAACGACTTGGGACGTCGTAGTCCATTGAGAGTGGAAGGACTAGACCAATGGTAAAATCCGCAGACATGTGCAGTCACGTGAATTACATGTAAGGCCATTATTAGGCAGCGAAAGGTCACAAAACATCCTTTAGAGACGGGTAAATGTAGTTGGCGGTTATATAACGCCATGGTGCAATGGAAAACGAATTGGGACGTCATAGTCGAGTAAGAGTGGAAGGACTAGACCAATGGTTACGTCCGCAGACACGTGAAACCACGTGATTTACGTCTAAGGCCTTTATTACGCGGTTAAAAGCCATGTTACTGTCTTTATAGACCTGTACGAGTATTTAACGGTGTTATAAGGCCATCGAGCATTTGAAAACGACCTGAGACGTCGGAGTTCATTGAGAGTGGAAGGACTAGACCAATGGTAACCTGTGGAGACAGGTGGAACCACGTGATTTACGTGTAAGGCCTTTATTACGCAGTTAAAAGCCATATTACAGTGTTTATAGTCCCGTACGAGTTTTTGACAGTGTTATAAGGGCATGGAGCATTTGAAAACAACCTGAGTCATTATAGTCCTTTGAGAGTGGACGGACTAGACCAATGGTAACATGTGGAGACAGGTGGAACAACGTGATTTACGTGTAAGGCCTTTATTAGGCAGTTAATAGCCATGTTACAGTCTTTATAGCCCTAAACATGTAGTTGACGGTGTTATAACGCCATGGTGTAATGGCAAACGAATTATGCGTTATAGTCGAATAAGAGTAAAAAGGCTAGACCAATGGTAACCTCCGCAGTCACGTGGAACCACGTAATTTACGTGTAAGGCCTTTATTAGGCAGCGAAAGGTCATAAAACATCCTTTAGAGACGGGTAAATGTAGTTGGCGGTTATATAACGCCATGGTGCAATGGAAAACGAATTGGGACGTCATAGTCGAGTAAGAGTGGAAGGACTAGACCAATGGTAACCTCCGCAGTAACGTGGAACCACGTGATTTACGTGTAAGGCCTTTATTACGCGGTTAAAAGCCATATTACAGCCTTTATAGACCTGTACGAGTATTTCACGAAGTTATAAGGCCATGGTGCAATGGAAAACGACTTAAGACCTCGTAGTCCATTGAGGGTTAAACGATTAGACCAATGGTAAAATGTGGAGACAGGTGGAACCACGTGATTTATGTGTTAGGCCTTTATTACGCGGTTAAAAGCCATGTTACAGTCTTTATAGAGCTGTACGATTATTTCACGAAGTTATAAGGCAATGGAGCATTGCAAAACAACTTGGGACGTCGTAGCCCATTGAGAGTGAAAGCACTACACCAATGGTAAAATCCGCAGACACGTGCAGTCACGTGAATTACATGTAAGGCCATTATTAGGCAGCGAAAGGTCATAAAACATCCTTTAGAGACGGGTACATGTAGTTGACAGTTAAATAACGCCATGGTGCAATGGAAAACGAATTGGGACGTCATAGTCGAGTAAGAGTGCAAGGACTAGACCAATGGTTACCTCCGCAGACACGTGAAACCACGTGATTTACGTCTAAAGCTCTAATTACGCGGTTAAAAGCCATGTTACAGTCTTTATGAACCTGTACGAGTATTTGACGGTGTTATAAGGCCATGGAGCATTGTAAAAAACGACCTGAGACGTCGGAGTCCATTGAGAGTGGAAGGACTAGACCAATGGTAAGCTGTGGAGACAGGTGAAACCACGTGATTTACGTGTAAGGCCTTTATTACGCAGTTAAAGGCCATGTCACAGTCTTTATAGACCTGTACGATTATTTCACGAAGTTATAAGGCCATGGAGCAATGGAAAACGACTTGGGACGTCGTAGTCCATTGAGAGTGGAAGGACTAGACCAATTGTGACTTCCGCAGACACGTGAAACCACGTAATTTACGTGTAAGGCCTTTATTACGCAGTTAAAAGACATATTACAGCCTTTATAGACCTGTACGAGTATTTCACGAAGTTATAAGGCCATGGTGCAATGGAAAACGACTTAAGACCTCGTAGTCCATTGAGGGTTAAACGACTAGACCAATGGTAAAATGTGGAGACATGTGGAACCACGTGATTTATGTGTAAGGCCTTTATTACGCGGTTAAAAGCCATGTTACAGTTTTTATGAACCTGTACGAGTATTTGACGGTGTTATAAGGCCATGGAGCATTGTAAAACGACCTGAGACGTCGGAGTCCATTGAGAGTGGAAGGTCTAGACCAATGGTAACCTGTGGAGACAGGTGGAACCACGTGATTTACGTGAAAGGCCTTTATTACGCCGTTAAAAGCCATGTTACAGTCTTTATGAACCTCTACGAGTACTTGACGGTGTTTTAAGGCAATGGAGCATTGCAAAACAACTTTGGACGTCGTAGCCCATTGAGAGTGGAAGGACTACACCAATGGTAACATCCTCAGACACGTGCAGTCACGTGAATTACATGTAAGGCGTTTATTAGGCAGCTAAAGGTCATAAAACAACATCTAGAGACGGGTACATGTAGTTGGCGGTGTTATAACGCCATGGTCCAATGGCAAACGAATTAGTTGCATAGTCGAATAAGAGTGGAAGGACTAGACCAATGGTCCGCAGTCACGTGGAACCACATGATTTACGTGTAAGGCCTTTATTACGCGGTTAAAAGCCATATTACAGATTTTATAGACCTGTACGAGTATTTCACGAAGTTATAAGGCAATGGAGCATTGCAAAACAACTTGGGACGTCGTAGCCCATTGAGAGTGGAAGGACTACACCAATGGTAAAATCCGCAGACACGTGCAGTCACGTGAATTACATGTAAGGCCATTATTAGGCAGCGAAAGGTCATAAAACATCCTTTAGAGACGGGTACATGTAGTTGACAGTTAAATAACGCCATGGTGCAATGGAAAACGAATTGGGACGTCATAGTCGAGTAAGAGTGCAAGGACTAGACCAATGGTTACCTCCGCAGACACGTGAAACCACGTGATTTACGTCTAAAGCTCTAATTACGCGGTTAAAAGCCATGTTACAGTCTTTATGAATCTGTACGAGTATTTGACGGTGTTATAAGGCCATGGAGCATTGTAAAAAACGACCTGAGACGTCGGAGTCCATTGAGAGTGGAAGGACTAGACCAATGGTAACCTGTGGAGACAGGTGAAACCACGTGATTTACGTGTAAGGCCTTTATTACGCAGTTAAAGGCCATGTCACAGTCTTTATAGACCTGTACGATTATTTCACGAAGTTATAAGGCCATGGAGCAATGGAAAACGTTTCGGGACGTCGTAGTCCATTGAGAGTGGAAGGACTAGACCAATGGTAACTTCCGCAGACACGTGAAACCACGTAATTTACGTGTAAGGCCTTTATTACGCAGTTAAAAGACATATTATAGCCTTTATAGACCTGTACGAGTATTTCACGAAGTTATAAGGCCATGGTGCAATGGAAAACGACTTAAGACCTCGTAGTCCATTGAGGGTTAAACGACTAGACCAATGGTAAAATGTGGAGACAGGTGAAACCACGTGATTTATGTGTAAGGCCTTTATTACGCGGTTAAAAGCCATGTTACAGTTTTTATGAACCTGTACGAGTATTTGACGGTGTTATAAGGCCATGGAGCATTGTAAAACGACCTGAGACGTCGGAGTCCATTGAGAGTGGAAGGTCTAGACCAATGGTCACCTGTGGAGACAGGTGGAACAACGTGATTTACGTGTAAGGCCTTTATTAGGCAGTTAATAGCCATGTTACAGTCTTTATAGCCCTGAACATGTAGTTGATGGTGTTATAACGCCATGGTGTAATGGCAAACGAATTAGGCGGTATAGTCGAATAAGAGTGAAAGGGCTAGACCAATGGTAACCTCCGTAGTCACGTGGAACCACGTAATTTACGTGTTTATTACGCTGTTAAGAGCCATGTTACAGTCTTTATGAACCTGTACGAGTATTTCACGAAGTTATAAGGCCATTGCAAAACGACTTAGTACGTCGTAGTCCATTGAGAGTGGAAGGACTAGACCAATGGTAACCTCTGCAGACACGTGGAACCACGTGATTTACGTGTAAAGCTTTTATTACGCGGTTAAAAGCCATATTACAGCTTTTATAGACCTGTACGAGTGTTTGACGGTGTTATAACGCCATTGTGCAAAGGCAAAGGACTTGGGACGTCGTAGTCCATTGAGAGTGAAAGGACTACACCAAAGGTTCCCTCCGCAGACACATGCAGTCACGTGAATTACATGTAAGGCTTTTATTAGGCAGCGAAAGGTCATAAAACAACCTCTAGATGCCATGGTGCAATGGTAAACGAATTAGTCGTCATAGTCGAATAAGAGTGGAATTACTAGACCAATTGTAACCTCCGCTGTCACGTGGAACCACGTAATTTACGTGTAAGGCCTTTATTACGCGGTTAAAAGACATATTCAGCCTTTATATTCAGCCTTTCTTTTATGACCTTTCGCTGCCTAATAAACGCCTTACATGTAATTCACGTGACTGCATGTGTCTGCGGAGGGAACCATTGGTGTGGTCCTTTCACTCTCAATGGACTACGACGTCCCAAGTCCTCTGCGTTTGCACAATGGCGTTATAACACCGACACGTGACTTACGTCTAAGGCTCTTATTACGCGGTTAAAAGCCATGTTACAGTCTTTATGAACCTCTACGAGTACTTGACGGTGTTTTAAGGCAATGGAGCATTGCAAAACAACTTGGGACATCGTAGCCCATTGAGAGTGGAAGGACTACACCAATGCTAAAATCCGCAGACACGTGCAGTCACGTCAATTACATGCAAGGCCATTATTAGGCAGCGAAAGGTCATAAAACATCCTTTAGAGACGGGTACATGTAGTTGGCGGTTACATAACGCCATGGTGCAATGGAAAACGAATTGGGACGTCATAGTCGAGTAAGAGTGGAAGCACTAGACCAATGGTTACCTCCGCAGACACGTGGAACCACGTGATTTACGTCTAAAGCTCTAATTACGCGGTTAAAAGCCATGTTACAGTCTTTATGAACCTGTACGAGTATTTGACGGTGTTATAAGGCCATGGAGCATTGTAAAAAACGACCTGAGACGTCGGAGTCCATTGAGAGTGGAAGGACTAGACCAATGGTAACCTGTGAAGACAGGTGAAACCACGTGATTTACGTGTAAGGCCTTTATTACGCAGTTAAAGGCCATGTTACAGTCTTTAGAGACCTGTACAATTATTTCACGAAGTTATAAGGCCATGTAGCATTGCAAAACGACTTGGGACGTCATCGTTGAGTAAGAATGGAAGGACTAGACCAATAGTAACCTCCGCAGACACGTGGAACCACGTAATTTACGTGTAAGGCCTTTATTACGCGGTTAAAAGACATATTACAGTCTTTATAGCCCTAAACATGTAGTTGACGGTGTTATAACGCCATGGTGTAATGGCAAACGAATTATGCGTTATAGTCGAATAAGAGTAAAAAGGCTAGACCAATGGTAACCTCCGCTGTCACGTGGAACCACGTAATTTACGTGTAAGGCCTTTATTACGCGGTTAAAAGACATATTCAGCCTTTATATTCAGCCTTTTTTTATGACCTTTCGCTGCCTAATAAACGCCTTACATGTAATTCATGTGACTGCATGTGTCTGCGGAGGGAACCATTGGTGTAGTCCTTTCACTCTCAATGGACTACGACGTCCCAAGTCCTTTGCCTTTGCACAATGGCGTTATAACACCGTCACGTGACTTCCGTCTAAGGCTCTTATTACGCGGTTAAAAGCCATGTTACAGTCTTTATGAACCTCTACGAGTACTTGACGGTGTTTTAAGGCAATGGAGCATTGCAAAACAACTTGGGACATCGTAGCCCATTGAGAGTGGAAGGACTACACCAATGCTAAAATCCGCAGACACGTGCAGTCACGTGAATTACATGCAAGGCCATTATTAGGCAGCAAAAGGTCATAAAACATCCTTTAGAGACGGGTACATGTAGTTGGCGGTTACATAACGCGATGGTGCAATGGAAAACGAATTGGGACGTCATAGTCGAGTAAGAGTGGAAGCACTAGACCAATGGTTACCTCCGCAGACACGTGGAACCACGTGATTTACGTCTAAAGCTCTAATTACGCGGTTAAAAGCCATGTTACAGTCTTTATGAACCTGTACGAGTATTTGACGGTGTTATAAGGCCATGGAGCATTGTAAAAAACGACCTGAGACGTCGGAGTCCATTGAGAGTGGAAGGACTAGACCAATGGTAACCTGTGGAGACAGGTGAAACCACGTGATTTACGTGTAAGGCCTTTATTACGCAGTTAAAGGCCATGTTACAGTCTTTATAGACCTGTACGATTATTTCACGAAGTTATAAGGCCATGTAGCATTGCAAAACGACTTGGGACGTCATCGTTGAGTAAGAGTGGAAGGACTAGACCAATAGTAACCTCCGCAGACACGTGGAACCACGTAATTTACGTGTAAGGCCTTTATTACGCGGTTAAAAGACATATTACAGTCTTTATAGCCCTAAACATGTAGTTGACGGTGTTATAACGCCATGGTAATGGCAAACGAATTATGCGTTATAGTCGAATAAGAGTAAAAAGGCTAGACCAATTGTAACCTCCGCAGTCACGTGGAACCACGTAATTTACGTGTAAGGCCTTTATTACGCGGTTAAAAGACATATTACAGCCTTTATAGACCTGTACGAGTATTTCACGAAGTTATAAGGCCATGGAGCAACAGAAAACGACTTGGGACGTCGTAGTCCATTGAGAGTGGAATGACTAGACCAATGGAAACTTCCGCAGACACGTGAAACAACGTGACTGACGTCTAAGGCTCTTATTACGCGGTTAAAAGCCATGTTACAGTCTTTATGAACCTCTACGAGTACTTGACGGTGTTTTAAGGCAATGGAGCATTGCAAAACAACTTTGGACGTCGTAGCCCATTGAGAGTGGAAGGACTACACCAATGGTAACATCCGCAGACACGTGCAGTCACGTGAATTACATGTAAGGCGTTTATTAGGCAGCGAAAGGTCATAAAACAACATCTAGAGACGGGTACATGTAGTTGGCGGTGTTATAACGCCATGGTGCAATGGCAAACGAATTAGTCGTCATAGTCGAATAAGAGTGGAAGGACTAGACCAATGGTAACATCCGCAGTCACGTGGAACCACGTAATTTACGTGTAAGGCCTTTATTACGCGGTTAAAAGCCATATTACAGATTTTATAGACCTGTACGAGTATTTCACGAAGTTATAAGGCCCTGGCGCAATGGAAAACGAATTGGGTCGTCATCGTTGAGTAAGAGTGGAAGGACTAGACCAATGCTAACCTCCGCAGCCACGTGAAACCCCGTTATTTACGTCTAAGGCTCTAATTACGCGGTTAAAAGCCATGTTGCAGTCTTTATGAACCTCTACGAGTACTTGACGGTGTTTTAAGGCCATGTAGCATTGCAAAACGACTTGGGACGTCGTAGTCCATTGAGAGTGGAAGGACTAGACCAATGGTAACCTCCGCAGACACGTGAAACCACGTGATTTACGTCTAAGTCTCTTATTACGCGGTTAAAAGCCATGTTACAGTCTTTATGAACCTGTACGAGTATTTGACGGTGTTATAAGGCCATGGAGCATTGGAAAACAACCTGAGACGTAGAAGTCCATTGAGAGTGGAAGGTCTAGACCAATGGTAACCTGTGGACACAGTGGAACCACGTGATTTACGTGTAAGGCCTTTATTAGGCAGTTAATAGCCATGTTACAGTCTTTATAGACCTGAACATGTAGTTGACGGTGTTATAACGCCATGGTGTAATGGCAAACGAATTAGGCGTTATAGTCGAATAAGAGTAAAAGGGCTAGACCAATGGTAACTTCCGCAGTCACGTGGAACCACGTAATTTACGTGTAAGGCCTTTATTACACGATTAAAAGACATATTACAGCCTTTATAGACCTGTACGAGTATTTCACGAAGTTATAAGGCCATGGAGAAATGGAAAACGACCTGGGACGTCATTGTTGAGTAAGAGTGGAAGGACTAGACTAATGGTAACCTCCGCAGACACGTGAAACCCCATTACTTACGTCTAAGGCTCTTATTACGCGGTTAAAAGCCATATTACAGCCTTTATAGACCTGTACGAGTACTTGACGGTGTTTTAAGGCAATGGAGCATTGCAAATCAACTTTGGACGTCGTAGCCCATTGAGAGTGGAAGGACTACACCAATGGTAACATCCGCAGACACGTGCAGTCACGTGAATTACATGTAAGGCGTTTATCAGGCAGCGAAAGGTCATAAAACAACATCTAGAGACGGGTACATGTAGTTGGCGGTGTTATAACGCCATGGTGCAATGGCAAACGAATTAGTCGTCATAGTCGAATAAGAGTGGAAGGACTAGACCAATGGTAAACTCCGCAGTCACGTGGAACCACGTGATTTACGTGTAAGGCCTTTATTACGCGGTTAAAAGCCATATTACAGCCTTTATAGACCTGTACGAGTATTTCACGAAGTTATAAGGCCATGGAGCAATGGAAAACGACTTGGGACGTCGTGGTCCATTGAGAGTGGAAGGACTAGACCAATGGTAACTTCCGCAGAAACGTGAAACCACGTGACTTACGTGTAAGGCCTTTATTACGCGGTTAAAAGCCATATTACAGCCTTTATAGACCTGTACGAGTATTTCACGAAGTTATAAGGCCATGTAGCATTGCAAAACGACTTGGAACGTCGTAGTCCAATGAGAGTGGAAGGACTAGACCAATGGTAACCTTCGCAGACACGTGAAACCACGTGATTTACGTCTAAGGCTCTTATTACGCGGTTAAAAGCCATGTTACAGTCTTTATGAACCTGTACGAGTATTTGACGGTGTTATAAGGCCATGGAGCATTGGAAAACAACCTGAGACGTAGAAGTCCATTGAGAGTGGAAGGTCTAGACCAATGGTAACCTGTGGACACAGTGGAACCACGTGATTTACGTGTAAGGCCTTTATTAGGCAGTTAAAAGCCATGTTACAGTCTTTATGAACCTCTACGAGTACTTGACGGTGTTTAAATGCAATGGAGCATTGCAAAACAACTTTGGACGTCGTAGCCCATTGAGAGTGGAAGGACTACACCAATGGTAACATCCGCAGACACGTGCAGTCACGTGAATTACATGCAAGGCCATTATTAGGCAGCAAAAGGTCATAAAACATCCTTTAGAGACGGGTACATGTAGTTGGCGGTTACATAACGCGATGGTGCAATGGAAAACGAATTGGGACGTCATAGTCGAGTAAGAGTGGAAGCACTAGACCAATGGTTACCTCCGCAGACACGTGGAACCACGTGATTTACGTCTAAAGCTCTAATTACGCGGTTAAAAGCCATGTTACAGTCTTTATGAACCTGTACGAGTATTTGACGGTGTTATAAGGCCATGGAGCATTGTAAAAAACGACCTGAGACGTCGGAGTCCATTGAGAGTGGAAGGACTAGACCAATGGTAACCTGTGGAGACAGGTGAAACCACGTGATTTACGTGTAAGGCCTTTATTACGCAGTTAAAGGCCATGTTACAGTCTTTATAGACCTGTACGATTATTTCACGAAGTTATAAGGCCATGTAGCATTGCAAAACGACTTGGGACGTCATCGTTGAGTAAGAGTGGAAGGACTAGACCAATAGTAACCTCCGCAGACACGTGGAACCACGTAATTTACGTGTAAGGCCTTTATTACGCGGTTAAAAGACATATTACAGTCTTTATAGCCCTAAACATGTAGTTGACGGTGTTATAACGCCATGGTAATGGCAAACGAATTATGCGTTATAGTCGAATAAGAGTAAAAAGGCTAGACCAATTGTAACCTCCGCAGTCACGTGGAACCACGTAATTTACGTGTAAGGCCTTTATTACGCGGTTAAAAGACATATTACAGCCTTTATAGACCTGTACGAGTATTTCACGAAGTTATAAGGCCATGGAGCAACAGAAAACGACTTGGGACGTCGTAGTCCATTGAGAGTGGAATGACTAGACCAATGGAAACTTCCGCAGACACGTGAAACAACGTGACTGACGTCTAAGGCTCTTATTACGCGGTTAAAAGCCATGTTACAGTCTTTATGAACCTCTACGAGTACTTGACGGTGTTTTAAGGCAATGGAGCATTGCAAAACAACTTTGGACGTCGTAGCCCATTGAGAGTGGAAGGACTACACCAATGGTAACATCCGCAGACACGTGCAGTCACGTGAATTACATGTAAGGCGTTTATTAGGCAGCGAAAGGTCATAAAACAACATCTAGAGACGGGTACATGTAGTTGGCGGTGTTATAACGCCATGGTGCAATGGCAAACGAATTAGTCGTCATAGTCGAATAAGAGTGGAAGGACTAGACCAATGGTAACATCCGCAGTCACGTGGAACCACGTAATTTACGTGTAAGGCCTTTATTACGCGGTTAAAAGCCATATTACAGATTTTATAGACCTGTACGAGTATTTCACGAAGTTATAAGGCCCTGGCGCAATGGAAAACGAATTGGGTCGTCATCGTTGAGTAAGAGTGGAAAGACTAGACCAATGCTAACCTCCGCAGCCACGTGAAACCCCGTTATTTACGTCTAAGGCTCTAATTACGCGGTTAAAAGCCATGTTGCAGTCTTTATGAACCTCTACGAGTACTTGACGGTGTTTTAAGGCCATGTAGCATTGCAAAACGACTTGGGACGTCGTAGTCCATTGAGAGTGGAAGGACTAGACCAATGGTAACCTCCGCAGACACGTGAAACCACGTGATTTACGTCTAAGTCTCTTATTACGCGGTTAAAAGCCATGTTACAGTCTTTATGAACCTGTACGAGTATTTGACGGTGTTATAAGGCCATGGAGCATTGGAAAACAACCTGAGACGTAGAAGTCCATTGAGAGTGGAAGGTCTAGACCAATGGTAACCTGTGGACACAGTGGAACCACGTGATTTACGTGTAAGGCCTTTATTAGGCAGTTAATAGCCATGTTACAGTCTTTATAGACCTGAACATGTAGTTGACGGTGTTATAACGCCATGGTGTAATGGCAAACGAATTAGGCGTTATAGTCGAATAAGAGTAAAAGGGCTAGACCAATGGTAACTTCCGCAGTCACGTGGAACCACGTAATTTACGTGTAAGGCCTTTATTACACGATTAAAAGACATATTACAGCCTTTATAGACCTGTACGAGTATTTCACGAAGTTATAAGGCCATGGAGAAATGGAAAACGACCTGGGACGTCATTGTTGAGTAAGAGTGGAAGGACTAGACTAATGGTAACCTCCGCAGACACGTGAAACCCCATTACTTACGTCTAAGGCTCTTATTACGCGGTTAAAAGCCATATTACAGCCTTTATAGACCTGTACGAGTACTTGACGGTGTTTTAAGGCAATGGAGCATTGCAAATCAACTTTGGACGTCGTAGCCCATTGAGAGTGGAAGGACTACACCAATGGTAACATCCGCAGACACGTGCAGTCACGTGAATTACATGTAAGGCGTTTATCAGGCAGCGAAAGGTCATAAAACAACATCTAGAGACGGGTACATGTAGTTGGCGGTGTTATAACGCCATGGTGCAATGGCAAACGAATTAGTCGTCATAGTCGAATAAGAGTGGAAGGACTAGACCAATGGTAAACTCCGCAGTCACGTGGAACCACGTGATTTACGTGTAAGGCCTTTATTACGCGGTTAAAAGCCATATTACAGCCTTTATAGACCTGTACGAGTATTTCACGAAGTTATAAGGCCATGGAGCAATGGAAAACGACTTGGGACGTCGTGGTCCATTGAGAGTGGAAGGACTAGACCAATGGTAACTTCCGCAGAAACGTGAAACCACGTGACTTACGTGTAAGGCCTTTATTACGCGGTTAAAAGCCATATTACAGCCTTTATAGACCTGTACGAGTATTTCACGAAGTTATAAGGCCATGTAGCATTGCAAAACGACTTGGAACGTCGTAGTCCAATGAGAGTGGAAGGACTAGACCAATGGTAACCTTCGCAGACACGTGAAACCACGTGATTTACGTCTAAGGCTCTTATTACGCGGTTAAAAGCCATGTTACAGTCTTTATGAACCTGTACGAGTATTTGACGGTGTTATAAGGCCATGGAGCATTGGAAAACAACCTGAGACGTAGAAGTCCATTGAGAGTGGAAGGTCTAGACCAATGGTAACCTGTGGACACAGTGGAACCACGTGATTTACGTGTAAGGCCTTTATTAGGCAGTTAAAAGCCATGTTACAGTCTTTATGAACCTCTACGAGTACTTGACGGTGTTTAAATGCAATGGAGCATTGCAAAACAACTTTGGACGTCGTAGCCCATTGAGAGTGGAAGGACTACACCAATGGTAACATCCGCAGACACGTGCAGTCACGTGAATTACATGTAAGGCCATTATTAGGCAGCGAAAGGTCATAAAACATCCTTTAGAGACGGGTACATGTAGTTGACAGTTAAATAACGCCATGGTGCAATGGAAAACGAATTGGGACGTCATAGTCGAGTAAGATTGCAAGGACTAGACCAATGGTTACCTCCGCAGACACGTGAAACCACGTGATTTACGTCTACAGCTCTAATTACGCGGTTAAAAGCCATGGTACAGTCTTTATGAACCTGTACGAGTATTTGACGGTGTTATAAGGCCATGGAGCATTGTAAAAAACGACCTGAGACGTCGGAGTCCATTGAGAGTGGAAGGACTAGACCAATGGTAACCTGTGGAGACAGGTGAAACCACGTGATTTACGTGTAAGGCCTTTATTACGCAGTTAAAGGCCATGTCACAGTCTTTATAGACCTGTACGATTATTTCACGAAGTTATAAGGCCATGTAGCATTTCAAAATGACTTGGGACGTCGTAGTCCATTGAAAGTGGAAGGACTAGACCAATGGTAAACTCCGCAGTCACGTGGAACCACGTACTTTACGTGTAAGGCCTTTATTACGCAGTTAAAAGACATATTACAGCCTTTATAGACCTGTACGAGTATTTCACGAAGTTATAAGGCCATGGTGCAATGGAAAACGACTTAAGACCTCGTAGTCCATTGAGGGTTAAACGACTAGACCAATGGTAAAATGTGGAGACAGGTGGAACCACGTGATTTATGCGTAAGGCCTTTATTACGCAGTTAAAAGCCATGTTACAGTCCTTATAGTCCCGTACGAGTTTTTGACAGTGTTATAAGGGCATGGAGCATTGGTAAACAACCTGAGTCATCATAGTCCTTTGAGAGTGGACGGACTAGACCAATGGTCACCTGTGGAGACAGGTGGAACAACGTGATTTACGTGTAAGGCCTTTATTAGGCAGTTAATAGCCATGTTACAGTCTTTATAGCCCTGAACATGTAGTTGACGGTGTCATAACGCCATGGTGTAATGGCAAACGAATTAGGCGGTATAGTCGAATAAGAGTGAAAGGGCTAGACCAATGGTAACCTCCGCAGTCACGTGGAACCACGTAATTTACGTGTAAGGCCTTTATTACGCGGTTAAGTGCCATGTTACAGTCTTTATGAACCTGTACGAGTATTTCACGAAGTAATAAGGCCATTGCAAAACGACTTAGGACGTCGTAGTCCATTGAGAGTGGAAGGACTAGACCAATGGTAACCTCTGCAGACACGTGGAACCACGTGATTTACGTGTAAAGCTTTTATTACGCGGTTAAAAGCCATATTACAGCTTTTATAGACCTGTACGAGTGTTTGATGGTGTTATAACGCCATTGTGCAAAGGCAAAGGACTTGGGACGTCGTAGTCCATTGAGAGTGAAAGGACTACACCAATGGTTCCCTCCGCAGACACATGCAGTCACGTGAATTACATGTAAGGCGTTTATTAGGCAGCGAAAGGTCATATAACAACCTCTAGATGCCATGGTGCAACGGTAAACGAATTAGTCGTCATAGTCGAATAAGAGTGGAAGGACTAGACCAATGGTAACCTCCGCAGTCACGTGGAACCACGTGATTTACGTGTAAGGCCTTTATTACGCGGTTAAAAGCCATGTTACAGTCTTTATGAACCTGTACGAGTATTTGACGGTGTTATAAGGCCATGGAGCATTGTAAAAAACGACCTGAGACGTCGGAGTCCATTGAGAGTGGAAGGACTAGACCAATGGTAACCTGTGGAGACAGGTGAAACCACGTGATTTACGTGTAAGGCCTTTATTACGCGGTTAAAAGCCATATTACAGCCTTTATAGACCTGTACGAGTATTTCACGAAGTTATAAGGCCATGGAGCAATGGAAAACGACTTGGGACGTCGTGGTCCATTGAGAGTGGAAGGACTAGACCAATGGTAACTTCCGCAGAAACGTGAAACCACGTGACTTACGTGTAAGGCCTTTATTACGCGGTTAAAAGCCATGTTACAGTCTTTATGAACCTGTACGAGTATTTGACGGTGTTATAAGGCCATGGAGCATTGTAAAAAACGACCTGAGACGTCGGAGTCCATTGAGAGTGGAAGGACTAGACCAATGGTAACCTGTGGAGACAGGTGAAACCACGTGATTTACGTGTAAGGCTTTTATTACGCAGTTAAAGGCCATGTCACAGTCTTTATAGACCTGTACGATTATTTCACAAAGTTATAAGGCCATGGAGCAATGGAAAACGACTGGGGACGTCGTAGTCCATTGAGAGTGAAAGGACTACACCAATGGTTCCCTCCGCAGACACATGCAGTCACGTGAATTACATGTAAGGCGTTTATTAGGCAGCGAAAGGTCATAAAACAACCTCTAGATGCCATGGTGCAATGGTAAACGAATTAGTCGTCATAGTCGAATAAGAGTGGAAGGACTAGACCAATGGTAACCTCCGCAGTCACGTGGAACCACGTGATTTACGTGTAAGGCCTTTATTACGCAGTTAAAAGCCATATTACAGCCTTTATAGACCTGTACGAGTATTTCACGAAGTTATAAGGCCATGGAGCAATGGAAAACGACTTGGGACGTCGTGGTCCATTGAGAGTGGAAGGACTAGACCAATGGTAACTTCCGCAGAAACGTGAAACCACGTGACTTACGTCTAAGGCTCTTATTACGCAGTTAAAAGCCATGTTACAGTCTTCATAGTCCCGTACGAGTTTTTGGCAGTGTTATAATGGCATGGAGCATTGGAAAACAACCTGAGTCATCATAGTCCTTTGAGAGTGGATGGACTAGACCAATGGTCACCTGTGGAGACAGGTGGAACAACGTGATTTACGTGTAAGGCCTTTATTAGGCAGTTAAAAGCCATGTTACAGTCTTTATAGCCCTGAACATGTAGTTGACGGTGTTATAACGCCATGGCGCAATGGAAAACGAATTGGGACGTCATCGTTGAGTAAGAGTGGAAGGACTAGACCAATGCTAACCTCCGCAGACACGTGAAGCCTCGTTATTTACGTCTAAGGCTCTTATTATGCGGTTAAAAGACATAATACAGCCTTTATAGACCTGTACGAGTATTTCACGAAGTTATGAGGCCATTGGGCAATGGAAAACGACTTGAGACCTCGTAGTCCATTGAGGGTTAAACGACTAGACCAATGGTAAAATGTGGAGACAGGTGGAACCACGTGATTTATGCGTAAGGCCTTTATTACGCGGTTAAAAGCCATGTTACAGTCTTTATAGACCTGTACGATTTGTTCACGAAGTGATAAGGTTATGGAGCATTGCAAAACAACCTGAGTCATCATAGTCCTTTGAGAGTGGACGGACTAGACCAATGGTCACCTGTGGAGACAGGTGGAACAACGTGATTTACGTGTAAGGCTTTTATTAGGCAGTTAATAGCCATGTTACAGTCTTTATAGCCCTGAACATGTAGTTGACGGTGTCATAACGCCATGGTGTAATGGCAAACGAATTAGGCGGTATAGTCGAAAAAGAGTGAAAGGGCTAGACCAATGGTAACGTCCGCAGTCACGTGGAACCACGTGATTTACGTGTAAGGCCTTTATTACGCGGTTAAGTGCCATGTTACAGTCTTTATGAACCTGTACGAGTATTTCACGAAGTTATAAGGCCATTGCAAAACGACTTAGGACGTCGTAGTCCATTGAGAGTGGAAGGACTAGACCAATGGTAACCTCTGCAGACACGTGGAACCACGTGATTTACGTCTAAAGCTCTAATTACGCGGTTAAAAGCCATGTTACAGTCTTTATAAACCTGTACGAGTATTTGACGGTGTTATAAGGCCATGGAGCATTGTAAAAAACGACCTGAGACGTCGGAGTCCATTGAGAGTGGAAGGACTAGACCAATGGTAACCTGTGGAGACGGGTGAAACCACGTGATTTACGTGTAAGGCCTTTATTACGCAGTTAAAGGCCATGTCACAGTCTTTATAGACCTGCACGATTATTTCACGAAGTTATAAGGCCATGAAGCAATGGAAAACGGCTTGGGACGTCGTAGTCCATTGAGAGTGGAAGGACTAGACCAATGGTAACTTCCGCAGACACGTGAAACCACGTAATTTACGTGTAAGGCCTTTATTACGCAGTTAAAAGACATATTACAGCCTTTATAGACCTGTACGAGTATTTCACGAAGTTATAAGGCCATGGTGCAATGGAAAACGACTTAAGACCTCGTAGTCCATTGAGGGTTAAACGACTAGACCAATGGTAAAATGTGGAGACAGGTGGAACCACGTGATTTATGCGTAAGGCCTTTATTACGCAGTTAAAAGCCATGTTTCAGTCTTTATAGTCCCGTACGAGTTTTTGACAGTGTTATAAGGGCACCACGTGATTTACGTGTAAAGCTTTTATTACGCGGTTAAAAGCCATATTACAGCTTTTATAGACCTGTACGAGTGTTTGACGGTGTTATAACGCCATTGTGCAAAGGCAAAGGACTTGGGACGTCGTAGTCCATTGAGAGTGAAAGGACTACACCAATGGTTCCCTCCGCAGACACATGCAGTCACGTGAATTACATGTAAGGCGTTTATTAGGCAGCGAAAGGTCATAAAACAACCTCTAGATGCCATGGTGCAATGGTAAACGAATTAGTCGTCATAGTCGAAAAAGAGTGGAAGGACTAGACCAATGGTAACCTCCGCAGTCACGTGGAACCACGTGATTTATGTGTAAGGCCTTTATTACGCGGTTAAAAGCCATGTTACAGTCTTTATAGACCTGTACGATTTGTTCACGAAGTGATAAGGTCATGGAGCATTGCAAAACGACTTGGGACGTCGTAGTCCATTGAGAGTGGAAGGACTAGACCAATGGTAACTTCCGCAGACACGTGAAACCACGTGACTTACGTCTAAGGCTCTTATCACGCGGTTAAAAGCCATGTTACAGTCTTTATGAACCTCTACGAGTACTTGACGGTGTTTTAAGGCAATGGAGCATTGCAAAACAACTTGGGACGTCGTAGCCCATTGACAGTGGAAGGACTACACCAATGGTAAAATCCGCAGACACGTGCAGTCACGTGAATTACATGTAAGGCCATTATTAGGCAGCAAAAGGTCATAAAACATCCTTTAGAGATGGGTAAATGTAGTTGGCGGTTATATAACGCAATGGTGCAATGGAAAACGAATTGGGACGTCATAGTCGAGTAAGAGTGGAAGGACTAGACCAATGGTTACGTCCGCAGACACGTGAAACCACGTGATTTACGTCTAAGGCCTTTATTACGCGGTTAAAAGCAATGTTACAGTCTTTATAGACCTGTACGAGTATTTAACGGTGTTATAAGGCCATGGACCATTTGAAAACGACCTGAGACGTCGGAGTCCATTGAGAGTGGAAGGACTAGACCAATGGTAACCTCTGCAGACACGTGGAACCACGTGATTTACGTGTAAAGCTTTTATTACGCGGTTAAAAGCCATATTACAGCTTTTATAGACCTGTACGAGTGTTTGACGGTGTTATAACGCCATTGTGCAAAGGCAAAGGACTTGGGACGTCGTAGTCCATTGAGAGTGAAAGGACTACACCAATGGTTCCCTGCGCAGACACATGCAGTCACGTGAATTACATGTAAGGCCATTATTAGGCAGCGAAAGGTCATAAAACATCCTTTAGAGACGGGTACATGTAGTTGACAGTTAAATAACGCCATGGTGCAATGGAAAACGATTTGGGACGTCATAGTCGAGTAAGAGTGCAAGGACTAGACCAATGGTTACCTCCGCAGACACGTGAAACCACGTGATTTACGTCTAAAGCTCTAATTACGCGGTTAAAAGCCATGTTACAGTCTTTATGAACCTGTACGAGTATTTGACGGTGTTATAAGGCCATGGAGCATTGTAAAAAACGACCTGAGACGTCGGAGTCCATTGAGAGTGGAAGGACTAGACCAATGGTAACCTGTGGAGACAGGTGAAACCACGTGATTTACGTGTAAGGATTTATTACGCAGTTAAAGGCCATGTCACAGTCTTTATAGACCTGTACGATTATTTCACGAAGTTAAAAGGCCATGGAGCAATGGAAAACGACTTGAACGTCGTAGTCCATTGAGAGTGGAAGGACTAGACCAATGGTAACTTCCGCAGACACGTGAAACCACGTAGATTACGTGTAAGGCCTTTATTACGCAGTTAAAAGACATATTACAGCCTTTATAGACCTGTACGAGTATTTCACGAAGTTATAAGGCCATGGTGCAATGGAAAACGACTTAAGACTTCGTAGTCCATTGAGGGTTAAACGACTAGACCAATGGTAAAATGTGGAGACAGGTGGAACCACGTGATTTATGTGTAAGGCCTTTATTACGCGGTTAAAAGCCATGTTACAGTTTTTATGAACCTGTACGAGTATTTGACGGTGTTATAAGGCCATGGAGCATTGTAAAACGACCTGAGACGTCGGAGTCCATTGAGAGTGGAAGGTCTAGACCAATGGTAACCTGTGGAGACAGGTGGAACCACGTGATTTACGTGAAAGGCCTTTATTACGCAGTTAAAAGCCATGTTACAGTCTTTATAGTCCCGTACGAGTTTTTGACAGTGTTATAAGGGCATGGAGCATTGGAAAACAACCTGAGTCATCATAGTCCTTTGAGAGTGGACGGACTAGACCAATGGTCACCTGTGGAGACAGGTGGAACAACGTGATTTACGTGTAAGGCCTTTATTAGGCAGTTAATAGCCATGTTACAGTCTTTATAGCCCTGAACATGTAGTTGACGGTGTTATGACGCCATGGTGTAATGGCAAACGAATTAGGCGGTACAGTCGAATAAGAGTGAAAGGGCTAGACCAATGGTAACCTCCGCAGTCACGTGGAACCACGTAATTTATGTGTTTATTACGCTGTTAAGAGCCATGTTACAGTCTTTATGAACCTGTACGAGTATTTCACGAAGTTATAAGGCCATTGCAAAACGACTTAGTACGTCGTAGTCCATTGAGAGTGGAAGGACTAGACCAATGGTAACCTCTGCAGACACGTGGAACCACGTGATTTACGTGTAAAGATTTTATTACGCGGAAAAGCCATGTTACAGTCTTTATGAACCTGTACGAGTATTTGACGGTGTTATAAGGCCATGGAGCATTGTAAAAAACGACCTGAGACGTCGGAGTCCATTGAGAGTGGACGGACTAGACCAATGGTAACCTGTGGAGACAGGTGAAACCACGTGATTTACGTGTAAGGCCTTTTATAGGCAGTTAATAGCCATGTTACAGTCTTTATAGCCCTAAACATGTAGTTGACGGTGTTATAACGCCATGGTGTAATGGCAAACGAATTATGCGTTATAGTCGAATAAGAGTAAAAAGGCTAGACCAATGGTAACCTCCGCAGTCACGTGGAACCACGTAATTTACGTGTAAGGCCTTTATTACGCGGTTAAAAGACATATTACTGCCTTTGTAGACCTGTACGAGTATTTCACGAAGTTATAAGGCCATGGAGCAATGGAAAACGACTTGGGACGTCGTAGTCCATTGAGAGTGGAATGACTAGACCAATGGAAACTTCCGCAGACACGTGAAACCACGTGACTTACCTCTAAGGCTCTTATTACGCGGTTAAAAGCCATGTTACAGTCTTTATGAACCTCTACGAGTACTTGACGGTGTTTTAAGGCAATGGAGCATTGCAAAACAACTTTGGACGTCGTAGCCCATTGAGAGTGGAAGGACTACACCAATGGTAACATCCGCAGACACGTGCAGTCACGTGAATTACATGTAAGGCGTTTATTAGGCAGCGAAAGGTCATAAAACAACATCTAGAGACGGGTACATGTAGTTGGCGATGTTATAACGCCATGGTGCAATGGCAAACGAATTAGTCGTCATAGTCGAATAAGAGTGGAAGGACTAGACCAATGGTAACCTCCGCAGTCACGTGGAACCACGTAATTTACGTGTAAGGCCTTTATTACGCGGTTAAAAGCCATATTACAGCCTTTATAGACCTGTACGAGTATTTCACGAAGTTATAAGGCCATGGCGCAATGGAAAACGAATTCGGACGTCATCGTTGAGTAAGAGTGGAAGGACTACACCAATGCTAACCTCCGCAGACACGTGAAGCCCCGTTATTTACGTCTAAGGCTCTTATTACGTGGTTAAAAGCCATGTTGCAGTCTTTATGAACCTCTACGAGTACTTGACGGTGTTTTAAGGCCATGTAGAATTGCAAAACGACTTGGGACGTCGTAGTCCATTGAGAGTGGAAGGACTAGACCAATGGTAACCTCTGCAGACACGTGAAACTACGTGATTTACGTCTAAGGCTCTTATTACGCGGTTAAAAGCCATGTTACAGTCTTTATGAACCTGTACGAGTATTTGACGGTGTTATAAGGCCATGGAGCATTGGAAAACAACCTGAGACGTAGAAGTCCATTGAGAGTGGAAGGTCTAGACCAATGGTAACCTGTGGACACAGTGGAACCACGTGATTTACGTGTAAGGCCTTTATTAGGCAGTTAATAGCCATGTTACAGTCTTTATAGCCCTGAACATGTAGTTGACGGTGTTATAACGCCATGGTGTAATGGCAAACGAATTAGGCGTTATAGTCGAATAAGAGTAAAAGGGCTAGACCAATGGTAACTTCTGCAGTCACGTGGAACCACGTAATTTACGTGTAAGGCCTTTATTACGCGGTTAAAAGCCATTTTACAGATTTTATAGACCTGTACGAGTATTTCACGAAGTTATAAGACCATGGCGCAATGGAAAACGAATTGGGACGTCGTAGTCCATTGAGAGTGGAAGGACTAGACCAATGGTAAAATCCGCAGACATGTGCAGTCATGTGAATTACATGTAAGGCCATTATTAGGCAGCGAAAGGTCATAAAACATCCTTTAGAGACGGGTAAATGTAGTTGGCGGTTATATAACGCCATGGTGAAATGGAAAACGAATTGGGACGTCATAGTCGAGTAAGAGTGGAAGGACTAGACCAATGGTTACGTCCGCAGACACGTGAAACCACGTGATTTACGTGTAAGGCCTTTATTACGCAGTTATAAGCCATATTACGGTTTTTATAGTCCCGTACGAGTTTTTGACAGTGTTATAAGGGCATGGAGCATTTGAAAACAACCTGAGTCATTATAGTCCTTTGAGAGTGGACGGACTAGACCAATGGTAACATGTGGAGACAGGTGAAACAACGTGATTTACGTGTAAGGCCTTTATTAGGCAGTTAATAGCCATGTTACAGTCTTTATAGCCCTAAACATGTAGTTGAAGTTGTTATAACGCCATCGTGTAATGGCAAACGAATTATGCGTTATAGTCGATTAAGAGTAAAAAGGCTAGACCAATGGTAACCTCCGCAGTCACGTGGAACCACGTAATTTACGTGTAAGGCCTTTATTACGCGGTTAAAAGACATATTACAGCCTTTATAGACCTGTACGAGTATTTCACGAAGTTATAAGGCCATGGTGCAATGGAAAACGACTTAAGACCTCGTAGTCCATTGAGGGTTAAACGACTAGACCAATGGTAAAATGTGGAGACAGGTGGAACCACGTGATTTATGTGTAAGGCCTTTATTACGCGGTTAAAAGCCATGTTACAGTCTTTATAGAGCTGTACGATTATTTCACGAAGTTATAAGGCCATGTAGCATTGCAAAATGACTTGGGACGTCGTAGTCCATTGAGAGTGGAAGGACTAGACCAATGGTAACCTCCGCAGTCACGTGGAACCACGTAATTTACGTGTAAGGCCTTTATTACGCGGTTAAAAGCCATATTACAGCCTTTATAGACCTGTACGAGTATTTCACGAAGTTATAAGGCCATGGAGCAATGGAAAACGACTTGGGACGTCGTAGTCCATTGAGAGTGGAAGGACTAGACCAATGGTAAACTCCGCAGTCACGTGGAACCACGTAATTTACGTGTAAGGCCTTTATTACGCAGTTAAAGGCCATGTCACAGTCTTTATAGACCTGTACGATTATTTCACGAAGTTATAAGGCCATGTAGCATTGCAAAATGACTTGGGACGTCGTAATCCATTGAGAGTGGAAGGACTAGACCAATGGTAAACTCCGCAGTCACGTGGAACCACGTAATTTACGTGTAAGGCCTTTATTACGCAGTTAAAAGACATATTACAGCCTTTATAGACCTGTACGAGTATTTCACGAAGTTATAAGGCCATGGTGCAATGGAAAACGACTTAAGACCTCGTAGTCCATTGAGGGTTAAACGACTAGACCAATGGTAAAATGTGGAGACAGGTGGAACCACGTGATTTATGTGTAAGGCCTTTATTACGCAGTTAAAAGCCATGTTACAGTCTTTATAGTCCCGTACGAGGTAGTTGACGGTGTCATAACGCCATGGTGTAATGGCAAACGAATTAGGCGGTATAGTCGAATAAGAGTGAAAGGGCTAGACCAATGGTAACCTCCGCAGTCACGTGGAACCACGTAATTTACGTGTAAGGCCTTTATTACGCGGTTAAAAGCCATGTTACAGTCTTTATAGACCTGTACGATTAGTTCACGAAGTGATAAGGTCATGGAGCATTGCAAAACGACTTGGGACGTCGTAGTCCATTGAGAGTGGAAGGACTAGACCAATGGTAAACTCCGCAGTCACGTGGAACCACGTATTATACGTGTAAGGCCTTTATTACGCAGTTAAAAGACATATTACAGCCTTTATAGACCTGTACGAGTATTTCACGAAGTTATAAGGCCATGGTGCAATGGAAAACGACTTAAGACCTCGTAGTCCATTGAGGGTTAAACGACTAGACCAATGGTAAAATGTGGAGACAGGTGGAACCACGTGATTTATGTGTAAGGCCTTTATTACGCAGTTAAAAGCCATGTTACAGTCTTTATAGTCCCGTACGAGTTTTTGACAGTGTTATAAGGGCATGGAGCATTTGAAAACAACCTGAGTCATTATAGTCCTTTGAGAGTGGACGGACTAGACCAATGGTAACATGTGGAGACACGTGGAACAACGTGATTTACGTGTAAGGCCTTTATTAGGCAGTTAATAGCCATGTTACAGTCTTTATAGCCCTAAACATGTAGTTGACGGTGTTATAACGCCATGGTGTAATGGCAAACGAATTATGCGTTATAGTCGAATAAGAGTAAAAAGGCTAGACCAATGGTAACCTCCGCAGTCACGTGGGACCACGTAATTTACGTGTAAGGCCTTTATTACGCAGTTAAAGGCCATGTCACAGTCTTTATAGACCTGTACGATTATTTCACGAAGTTATAAGGCCATGTAGCATTGCAAAATGACTTGGGACGTCGTAATCCATTGAGAGGGGAAGGACTAGACCAATGGTAAACTCCGCAGTCACGTGGAACCACGTAATTTACGTGTAAGGCCTTTATTACGCAGTTAAAAGACATATTACAGCCTTTATAGACCTGTACGAGTATTTCACGAAGTTATAAGGCCATGGAGCAATGGAAAACGACTTGGGACGTCGTAGTCCATTGAGAGTGGAAGGACTAGACCAATGGTAAACTCCGCAGTCACGTGGAACCACGTAACTTACGTGTAAGGCCTTTATTACGCAGTTAAAGGCCATGTCACAGTCTTTATAGACCTGTACGATTATTTCACGAAGTTATAAGGCCATGTAGCATTGCAAAATGACTTGGGACGTCGTAATCCATTGAGAGTGGAAGGACTAGACCAATGGTAAACTCCGCAGTCACGTGGAACCACGTAATTTACGTGTAAGGCCTTTATTACGCAGTTAAAAGACATATTACAGCCTTTATAGACTTGTACGAGTATTTCACGAAGTTATAAGGCCATGGTGCAATGGAAAACGACTTAAGACCTCGTAGTCCATTGAGGGTTAAACGACTAGACCAATGGTAAAATGTGGAGACAGGTGGAACCACGTGATTTACGTGCAATGCCTTTATTACGCGGTTAAAAGCCATGTTACAGTCTTTACAGACCTGTACGATTAGTTCACGACGTGATAAGGTCATGGAGCATTGCAAAACGACTTGGGACGTCGTAGTCCATTGAGAGTGGAAGGACTAGACCAATGGTAACTTCCGCAGACACGTGAAACCACGTGACTTACGTCTAAGGCTCTTATCACGCGGTTAAAAGCCATGTTACAGTCTTTATGAACCTCTACGAGTACTTGACGGTGTTTTAAGGCAATGGAGCATTGCAAAACAACTTGGGACGTCGTAGCCCATTGACAGTGGAAGGACTACACCAATGGTAAAATCCGCAGACACGTGCAGTCACGTGAATTACATGTAAGGCCATTATTAGGCAGCGAAAGGTCATAAAACATCCTTTAGAGACGGGTAAATGTAGTTGGCGGTTATATAACGCCATGGTGCAATGGAAAACGAATTGGGACGTCATAGTCGAGTAAGAGTGGAAGGACTAGACCAAGGGTTACGTCCGCAGACACGTGAAACCACGTGATTTACGTCTAAGGCCTTTATTACGCGGTTAAAAGCAATGGTACACTCTTTACAGACCTGTACGAGTATTTAACGGTGTTATAAGGCCATGGAGCATTTGAAAACGACCTGAGACGTCGGAGTCCATTGAGAGTGGAAGGACTAGACCAATGGTAACCTGTGGAGACAGGTGGAACCACGTGATTTACGTGCAAGGCCTTTATTACGCAGTTAAAAGCCATATTACAGTGTTTATAGTCCCGTACGAGTTTTTGACAGTGTTATAAGGGCATGGAGCATTTGAAAACAACCTGAGTCATCATAGTCCTTTGAGAGTGGACGGACTAGACCAATGGTAACATGTGGAGACAGGTGGAACAACGTGATTTACGTGTAAGGCCTTTATTAGGCAGTTAATAGCCATGTTACAGTCTTTATAGTCCCGTACGAGTTTTTGAGAGTGTTATAAGGGCATGGAGCATTGGAAAACAACCTGAGTCATCATAGTCCTTTGAGAGTGGACGGACTAGACCAATGGTAACCTGTGGAGACAGGTGAAACCACGTGATTTACGTGTAAGGCCTTTATTACGCAGTTAAAGGCCATGTTACAGTCTTTATAGACCTGTACAATTATTTCACGAAGTTATAAGGCCATGTAGCATTGCAAAACGACTTGGAACGTCGTAGTCCATTGAGAGCGGAAGGACTAGACCAATGGTAACCTCCGCAGACACGTGAAACCACGTGATTTACGTCTAAGGCTCTTATTACGCAGTTAAAAGCCATGTTACAGTCTTTATGAACCTGTACGAGTATTTGACGGTGTTATAAGGCCATGGAGCATTGGAAAACGACCTGAGACGTTGGAGTCCAATGAGAGTGGAAGGTCTAGACCAATGGTAACCTGTGGAGACAGGTGGAACCACGTGATTTACGTGTAAGGCCGTTATTACGCAGTTAAAAGCCATGTTACAGTCTTTATAGTCCCGTACGAGTTTTTGAGAGTGTTATAAGGGCATGGAGCATTGGAAAACAACCTGAGTCATCATAGTCCTTTGAGAGTGGACGGACTAGACCAATGGTAACCTGTGGAGACAGGTGGAACAACGTCATTTACGTGTAAGGCCTTTATTAGGCAGTCAATAGCCATGTTACAGTCTTTATAGCCCTGAACATGTAGTTGACGGTGTTATAACGCCATGGTGTAATGGCAAACGAATTAGGCGGTATAGTCGAATAAGAGTGAAAGGGCTAGACCAATGGTAACCTCCGCAGTCACGTGGAACCATGTAATTTACGTGTAAGGCCTTTATTACGCGGTTAAAAGACATAATACAGCCTTTATAGACCTGTACGAGTATTTCACGAAGTTATGAGGCCATGGGGCAATGGAAAACGACTTGAGACCTCGTAGTCCATTGAGGGTTAAAGGACTAGACCAATGGTAAAATGTGGAGACTGGTGGAACTACGTGATTTATGTGTAAGGCCTTTATTACGCGTTTAAAAGCCTTGTTACAGTCTTTATAGACCTGTACGATTAGTTCACAAAGTTATAAGGTCATGGAGCATTGCAAAACGATTTGGGACGTCGTAGTCCATTGAGAGTGGAAGGACTAGACCAATGGTAACTTCCGCAGACACGTGAAACCACGTGACTTACGTCTAAGGCTCTTATTACGCGGTTAAAAGCCATGTTACAGCTTTTGTAGACCTGTACAAGTATTTCACGAAGTTATAAGGCCATGGCGCAATGGAAAACGAATTGGGACGTCATCGTTGAGTAAGAGTGGAAGGACTAGACCAATGCTAACCTCCGCAGACACGTGAAGCCCCGTTATTTACGTCTAAGGCTCTTATTGCGCGGTTAAAAACCATATTACAGCCTTTATAGACCTGTACGAGTATTTCACGAAGTTATAAGGCCATGGAGCAATGGAAAACGACTTGGGACGTCGTAGTCCATTGAGAGTGGAAGGACTAGACCAATGGCAACTTCCGCAGACACGTGAAACAACGTGATTTACGTCTAAGGCTCTTATTACGCGGTTAAAAGCCATGTTACAGTCTTTATGAACCTCTACGAGTACTTGACGGTGTTTTAAGGCAATGGAGCATTGCAAAACGACTTGGGACGTCGTAGCCCATTGAGAGTGGAAGGACTACACCAATGGTAAAATCCGCAGACACGTGCAGTCACGTGAATAACATGTAAGGCCATTATTAGGCAGCGAAAGGTCATAAAACATCCTTTAGAGACAGGTACATGTAGTTGGCGGTTATATAACGCCATGGTGCAATGGAAAACGACTTGGGACGTCGTAGTCCATTGAGGGTTAAAGGACTAGACCAATGGTAAAATGTGGAGACTGGTGGAACCACGTGATTTATGTGTAAGGCCTTTATTACGCGGTTAAAAGCCATGTTACAGTCTTTTTAGACCTGTACGAATATTTCACGAAGTTATAAGGCCATGGAGCATTGCAAAACGACTTGGGATGTCATCGTTGAGTAAGAGTGGAAGGACTAGACCAATGGTTACCTCGGCAGACACGTGAAACCACGTGATTTACGTCTAAGGCTCTTATTACGCCGTTAAAAGCCATGTTACAGTCTTTATAGTCCCGTACGAGTTTTTGACGGTGTTATAAGGCCATGGAGCATTGGAAAACAACCTGAGTCATCATAGTCCTTTGAGAGTGGACGGACTAGACCAATGGTAACCTGTGGAGACAGGTGGAACAACGTCATTTACGTGTAAGGCCTTTATTAGGCAGTCAATAGCCATGTTACAGTCTTTATAGCCCTGAACATGTAGTTGACGGTGTTATAACGCCATGGTGTAATGGCAAACGAATTAGGCGGTATAGTCGAATAAGAGTGAAAGGGCTAGACCAATGGTAACCTCTGCAGTCACGTGGAACCATGTAATTTACGTGTAAGGCCTTTATTACGCGGTTAAAAGACATAATACAGCCTTTATAGACCTGTACGAGTATTTCACGAAGTTATGAGGCCATGGGGCAATGGAAAACGACTTGAGACCTCGTAGTCCATTGAGGGTTAAAGGACTAGACCAAAGGTAAAATGTGGAGACAGGTGGAACTACGTGATTTATGTGTAAGGTCTTTATTACGCGTTTAAAAGCCTTGTTACAGTCTTTATAGACCTGTACGATTAGTTCACAAAGTTATAATGTCATGGAGCATTGCAAAACGATTTGGGACGTCGTAGTCCATTGAGAGTGGAAGGACTAGACCAATGGTAACTTCCGCAGACACGTGAAACCACGTGACTTACGTCTAAGGCTCTTATTACGCGGTTAAAAGCCATGTTACAGCTTTTGTAGACCTGTACAAGTATTTCACGAAGTTATAAGGCCATGGCGCAATGGAAAACGAATTGGGACGTCATCGTTGAGTAAGAGTGGAAGGACTAGACCAATGTTAACCTCCGCAGACACGTGAAGCCCCGTTATTTACGTCTAAGGCTCTTATTGCGCGGTTAAAAACCATATTACAGCCTTTATAGACCTGTACGAGTATTTCACGAAGTTATAAGGCCATGGAGCAATGGAAAACGACTTGGGACGTCGTAGTCCATTGAGAGTGGAAGGACTAGACCAATGGCAACTTCCGCAGACACGTGAAACAACGTGATTTACGTCTAAGGCTCTTATTACGCGGTTAAAAGCCATGTTACAGTCTTTATGAACCTCTACGAGTACTTGACGGTGTTTTAAGGCAATGGAGCATTGCAAAACGACTTGGGACGTCGTAGCCCATTGAGAGTGGAAGGACTACACCAATGGTAAAATCCGCAGACACGTGCAGTCACGTGAATTACATGTAAGGCCATTATTAGGCAGCGAAAGGTCATAAAACATCCTTTAGAGACAGGTACATGTAGTTGGCGGTTATATAACGCCATGGTGCAATGGAAAACGACTTGGGACGTCGTAGTCCATTGAGGGTTAAAGGACTAGACCATTGGTAAAATGTGGAGACTGGTGGAACAACGTGATTTATGTGTAAGGCCTTTATTACGCGGTTAAAAGCCATGTTACAGTCTTTTTAGACCTGTACGAATATTTCACGAAGTTATAAGGCCATGGAGCATTGCAAAACGACTTGGGATGTCATCGTTGAGTAAGAGTGGAAGGACTAGACCAATGGTTACCTCGGCAGACACGTGAAACCACGTGATTTACGTCTAAGGCTCTTATTACGCCGTTAAAAGCCATGTTACAGTCTTTATGAACCTGTACGAGTATTTGACGGTGTTATAAGGCCATGGAGCATTGTAAAAAACAACCTGAGACGTCGGAGTCCATTGAGAGTGGAAGGACTAGACCAATGGTAACCTGTGGAGACAGGTGAAACCACGTGATTTACGTGTAAGGCCTTTATTACGCAGTTAAAGGCCATGTTACAGTCTTTATAGACCTGTACAATTATTTCACGAAGTTATAAGGCCATGTAGCATTGCAAAACGACTTGGAACGTCGTAGTCCATTGAGAGCGGAAGGACTAGACCAATGGTAACCTCCGCAGACACGTGAAACCACGTAATTTACGTGTAAGGCTTTTATTACGCGGTTAAAAGACATATTACAGCCTTTATAGACCTGTACGAGTATTTCACGACGTTATAAGGCCATGGAGCAATGGAAAACGACTTGAGACCTCGTAGTCCATTGAGGGTTAAAGGACTAGACCAATGGTAAAATGCGGAGACAGGTGGAACCACGTGATTTATGTGTAAGGCCTTTATTACGCGGGTAAAAGCCATGTTACAGTCTTTATAGACCTGTACGATTATTTCACGAAGTTATAAGGGCATGGAGCATTGCAAAACGACTTAGGACGTCATCGTTGAGTAAGAGTGGAAGGACTAGACCAATGGTAACCTCCGCAGACACGTGAAACCACGTGATATACGTCTAAGGCTCTTATTACGCGGTTAAAGGCCATGTTACAGCCTTTATGAACCTCTACGAGTATTTGACGGTGTTATAAGGCCATGGAGCATTGGAAAACGACCTGAGACGTCGGAGTCCATTGAGAGTGGAAGGTTTAGACCAATGGTAAGCTGTGCAGACAGGTGGAACCACGTGATTTACGTGTAAGGCCTTTATTACGCAGTTAAAAGCCATGTTACAGTCTTTATAGTCCCGTACGAGTTTTTGACAGTGTTATAATGGCATGGAGCATTGGAAAACAACCTGAGTCATCATAGTCCTTTGAGAGTGGACGGACTAGACCAATGGTAACATGTGGAGACAGGTGGAACAACGTGATTTACGTGTAAGGCCTTTATTAGGCAGTTAATAGCCATGTTACAGTCTTTATAGCCCTGAACATGTAGTTGACGGTGTTATAGCGCCATGGTGTAATGGCAAACGAATTAGGCGTTATAGTCGAATAAGAGTAAAAAGGCTAGACCAATGGTAACCTCCGCAGTCACGTGGGACCACGTAATTTACGTGTAAGGCCTTTATTACGCGGTTAAAAGACATAATACAGCCTTTATAGACCTGTACGAGTATTTCACGAAGTTATGAGGCCATGGGGCAATGGAAAACGACTTGAGACCTCGTAGTCCATTGAGGGTTAAAGGACTAGACCAATGGTAAAATGTGGAGACAGGTGGAACTACGTGATTTATGTGTAAGGCCTTTATTACGCGTTTAAAAGCCATGTTACAGTCTTTATAGACCTGTACGATTAGTTCACAAAGTTATAAGGTCATGGAGCATTGCAAAACGACTTGGGACGTCGTAGTCCATTGAGAGTGGAAGGACTAGACCAATGGTAACTTCCGCAGACACGTGAAACCACGTGACTTACGTCTAAGGCTCTTATTACGCGGTTAAAAGTCATGTTACAGCTTTTGTAGACCTGTACGAGTATTTCACGAAGTTATAAGGCCATGGCGCAATGGAAAACGAATTGGGACGTCATCGTTGAGTAAGAGTGGAAGGACAAGACCAATGCTAACCTCCGCAGACACGTGAAGCCCCGTTATTTACGTCTAAGGCTCTTATTGCGCGGTTAAAAACCATATTACAGCCTTTATAGACCTGTACGAGTATTTCACGAAGATATAAGGCCATGGAGCAATGGAAAACGACTTGGGACGTCGTAGTCCATTGAGAGTGGAAAGACTAGACCAATGGCAACTTCCGCAGACACGTGAAACAACGTGATTTACGTCTAAGGCTCTTATTACGCGGTTAAAAGGCATGTTACAGTCTTTATGAACCTCTACGAGTACTTGACGGTGTTTTAAGGCAATGGAGCATTGCAAAACGACTTGGGACGTCGTAGCCCATTGAGAGTGGAAGGACTACACCAATGGTAAAATCCGCAGACACGTGCAGTCACGTGAAATACATGTAAGGCCATTATTAGGCAGCGAAAGGTCATAAAACATCCTTTAGAGACGGGTACATGTAGTTGGCGGTTATATTACGCCGTGGTGCAATGGAAAACGAATTGGGACGTCATAGTCGAGTGAGAGTTGAAGGACTAGACCAATGGTAACCTCCGCAGACACGTGAAACCACGTGATTTACGTGTAAGGCCTTTATTACGCAGTTAAAGGCCATGTTACAGTCTTTATAGACCTGTACGATTATTTCACGAAGTTATAAGGCCATGTAGCATTGCAAAACGACTTGGGACGTCGTAGTCCATTGAGAGTGGAAGGACTAGGCCAATGGTAACCTCCGCAGACACGTGAAACCACGTGTTTTACGTGTAAGGCCTTTATTACGCAGTTAAAGGCTATGTTACAGACTTTATAGACCTGTACGATTATTTCACGAAGTTATAAGGCCCTGTAGCATTGCAAAACGACTTGGGACGTCGTAGTCCATTGAGAGTGGAAGGACTAGACCAATGGTAACCTCCGCAGACACGTGAAACCACGTGATTTACGTGTAAGGCCTTTATTAGGCAGTTAATAGCCATGTTACAGTCTTTATAGCCCTGAACATGTAGTTGACGGTGTTATAACGCCATGGTGTAATGGCAAGCGAATTAGGCGGTATAGTCGAATAAGAGTGAAAGTGCTAGACCAATGGTAACCTACGCAGTCACGTGGAACCATGTGATTTACGTCTAAGGCTCTTATTACGCGGTTAAAAGCAATGTTACAGTCTTTATGAACCTGTACGAGTATTTGACGGTGTTATAAGGCCATGGAGCATTGTAAAAAACGACCTGAGACGTCGGAGTCCATTGAGAGTGGAAGGACTAGACCAATGGTAACCTGTGGAGACAGGTGAAACCACGTGATTAACGTGTAAGGCCTTTATTGCGCAGTTAAAGGCCATGTTACAGTCTTTATAGATCTGTACGATTATTTCACGACGTTATAAGGTCATGTAGCATTGCAAAACGACTTGGGACGTCGTAGTCCATTGAGAGTGGAAGGACTAGGCCAATGGTAACCTCCGCAGTCACGTGGAACCACGTAATTTACGTGTAAGGCCTTTATTACGCGGTTAAAAGCCATGTTACAGCTTTTGTAGACCTGTACGAGTATTTCACGAAGTTATAAGGCCATGGCGCAATGGAAAACGAATTGGGACGTCATCGTTGAGTAAGAGTGGAAGGACTAGACCAATGCTAACCTCCGCAGACACGTGAAGCCCCGTTATTTACGTCTAAGGCTCTTATTGCGCGGTTAAAAACCATATTACAGCCTTTATAGACCTGTACGAGTATTTCACGAAGTTATAAGGCCATGGAGCAATGGAAAACGACTTGGGACGTCGTAGTCCATTGAGAGTGGAAAGACTAGACCAATGGCAACTTCCGCAGACACGTGAAACAACGTGATTTACGTCTAAGGCTCTTATTACGCGGTTAAAAGGCATGTTACAGTCTTTATGAACCTCTACGAGTACTTGACGGTGTTTTAAGGCAATGGAGCATTGCAAAACGACTTGGGACGTCGTAGCCCATTGAGAGTGGAAGGACTACACCAATGGTAAAATCCGCAGACACGTGCAGTCACGTGAATTACATGCAAGGCCATTATTAGGCAGTGAAAGGTCATAAAATATCCTTTAGAGACGGGTACATGTAGTTGGCGGTTATATTACGCCATGGTGCAATGGAAAACGAATTGGGACGTCATAGTCGAGTGAGAGTTGAAGGACTAGACCAATGGTAACCTCCGCAGACACGTGAAACCACGTGATTTACGTGTAAGGCCTTTATTACGCAGTTAAAGGCCATGTTACAGTCTTTATAGACCTGTACGATTAGTTCACGAAGTTATAAGGCCATGTAGCATTGCAAAACGACTTGGGACGTCGTAGTCCATTGAGAGTGGAAGGACTAGACCAATGGTAACCTCCGCCGACACGTGAAACCACGTGATTTACGTGTAAGGCCTTTATTAGGCAGTTAATAGCCATGTTACAGTCTTTATAGCCCTGAACATGTAGTTGACGGTGTTATAACGCCATGGTGTAATGGCAAACGAATTAGGCGGTATAGTCGAATAAGAGTGAAAGTGCTAGACCAATGGTAACCTCCGCAGTCACGTGGAACCACGTGATTTACGTCTAAGGCTCTTATTACGCGGTTAAAAGCAATGTTACAGTCTTTATGAACCTGTACGAGTATTTGACGGTGTTATAAGGCCATGGAGCATTGTAAAAAACGACCTGAGACGTCGGAGTCCATTGAGAGTGGAAGGACTAGACCAATGGTAACCTGTGGAGACAGGTGAAACCACGTGATTAACGTGTAAGGCCTTTATTGCGCAGTTAAAGGCCATGTTACAGTCTTTATAGATCTGTACGATTATTTCACGACGTTATAAGGCCATGTAGCATTGCAAAACGACTTGGGACGTCGTAGTCCATTGAGAGTGGAAGGACTAGGCCAATGGTAACCTCCGCAGTCACGTGGAACCACGTAATTTACGTGTAAGGCCTTTATTACGCGGTTAAAAGACATATTACAGCCTTTATAGACCTGTACGAGTATTTCACGAAGTTATAAGGCCAAGGAGCAATGAAAAACGACTTGGGACGTCGTAGTCCATTGAGAGTGGAAGGACTAGACCAATGGTAACTTCCGCAGACACGTGAAACAACGTGATTTACGTCTAAGGCTCTTATTACGCGGTTAAAAGCCATGTTACAGTCTTTATGAACCTCTACGAGTACTTGACGGTGTTTTAAGGCAATGGAGCATTGCAAAACGACTTGGGACGTCGTAGCACATTGAGAGTGGAAGGACTACACCAATGGTAAAATCCGCAGACACGTGCAGTCACGTGAATTACATGTAAGGCCATTATTAGGCAGCGAAAGGTCATAAAACATCCTTTAGAGACGGGTACATGTAGTTGGCGGTTATATTACGCCATGGTGCAATGGAAAACGAATTGGGACGTCATAGTCGAGTGAGAGTTGAAGGACTGGACCAATGGTAACCTCCGCAGACACGTGAAACGTCGTGATTTTCGTCTAAGGCCTTTATTACGCAGTTAATGGCCATGTTACAGTCTTTATAAACCTGTACGATTATTTCACGAAGTTATAAGGCCATGTAGCATTGCAAAACGACTTGGGACATCGTAGTCCATTGAGAGTGCAAGGACTAGACCAATGGTAACCTCCGCAGACACGTGAATCCACGTGATTTACGTCTAAGGCTCTTATTACGCGGTTAAAAGCCATGTTACAGTCTTTATGAACCTGTACGAGTATTTGACGGTGTTATAAGGCCATGGAGCATTGGAAAACGACCTGAGACGTAGGAGTCCATTGAGAGTGGAAGGTCTAGACCAATGGTAACCTGTGGAGACAGGTGGAACCACGTGATTTACGTCTAAGGCCTTTATTACGCAGTTAATGGCCATGTTACAGTCTTTATAAACCTGTACGATTATTTCACGAAGTTATAAGGCCATGTAGCAATGCAAAACGACTTGGGACGTCGTAGTCCATTGAGAGTGGAAGGACTAGACCAATGGTAACCTCCGCAGACACGTGAATCCACGTGATTTACGTCTAAGGCTCTTATTACGCGGTTAAAAGCCATGTTACAGTCTTTATGAACCTGTACGAGTATTTGACGGTGTTATAAGGCCATGGAGCATTGGAAAACGACCTGAGACGTAGGATTCCATTGAGAGTGGAAGGTCTAGACCAATGGTAACCTGTGGAGACAGGTGGAACCACGTGATTTACGTGTAAGGCGTTTATTAGGCAGTTAATAGCCATGTTACAGTCTTTATAGCCCTGAATATGTAGTTGACGGTGTTATAACGCCATGGTGTAATGGCAAACGAATTAGGCGGTATAGTCGAGTAAGAGTGGAAGGACTAGACCAATGGTTACCTCCGCAGACACGTGGAACCACGTGATTTATGTGTAAGGCTTTATTACGCGGGTAAAAGCCATGTTACAGTCTTTATAGACCTGTACGATTATTTCACGAAGTTATAAGGGCATGGAGCATTGCAAAACGACTTAGGACGTCATCGTTGAGTAAGAGTGGAAAGACTAGACCAATGGCAACTTCCGCAGACACGTGAAACAACGTGATTTACGTCTAAGGCTCTTATTACGCGGTTAAAAGGCATGTTACAGTCTTTATGAACCTCTACGAGTACTTGACGGTGTTTTAAGGCAATGGAGCATTGCAAAACGACTTGGGACGTCGTAGCCCATTGAGAGTGGAAGGACTACACCAATGGTAAAATCCGCAGACACGTGCAGTCACGTGAATTACATGTAAGGCCATTATTAGGCAGTGAAAGGTCATAAAATATCCTTTATAGACGGGTACATGTAGTTGGCGGTTATATTACGCCATGGTGCAATGGAAAACGAATTGGGACGTCATAGTCGAGTGAGAGTTGAAAGACTAGACCAATGGTAACCTCCGCAGACACGTGAAACCACGTGATTTACGTGTAAGGCCTTTATTACGCAGTTAAAGGCCATGTTACAGTCTTTATAGACCTGTACGATTAGTTCACGAAGTTATAAGGCCATGTAGCATTGCAAAACGACTTGGGACGTCGTAGTCCATTGAGAGTGGAAGGACTAGACCAATGGTAACCTCCGCAGACACGTGAAACCACGTGATTTACGTGTAAGGCCTTTATTAGGCAGTTAATAGCCATGTTACAGTCTTTATAGCCCTGAACATGTAGTTGACGGTGTTATAACGCCATGGTGTAATGGCAAACGAATTAGGCGGTATAGTCGAATAAGAGTGAAAGTGCTAGACCAATGGTAACCTCCGCAGTCACGTGGAACCACGTGATTTACGTCTAAGGCTCTTATTACGCGGTTAAAAGCAATGTTACAGTCTTTATGAACCTGTACGAGTATTTGACGGTGTTATAAGGCCATGGAGCATTGTAAAAAACGACCTGAGACGTCGGAGTCCATTGAGAGTGGAAGGACTAGACCAATGGTAACCTGTGGAGACAGGTGAAACCACGTGATTAACGTGTAAGGCCTTTATTGCGCAGTTAAAGGCCATGTTACAGTCTTTATAGATCTGTACGATTATTTCACGACGTTATAAGGCCATGTAGCATTGCAAAACGACTTGGGACGTCGTAGTCCATTGAGAGTGGAAGGACTAGGCCAATGGTAACCTCCGCAGTCACGTGGAACCACGTAATTTACGTGTAAGGCCTTTATTACGCGGTTAAAAGACATATTACAGCCTTTATAGACCTGTACGAGTATTTCACGAAGTTATAAGGCCAAGGAGCAATGAAAAACGACTTGGGACGTCGTAGCACATTGAGAGTGGAAGGACTACACCAATGGTAAAATCCGCAGACACGTGCAGTCACGTGAATTACATGTAAGGCCATTATTAGGCAGCGAAAGGTCATAAAACATCCTTTAGAGACGGGTACATGTAGTTGGCGGTTATATTACGCCATGGTGCAATGGAAAACGAATTGGGACGTCATAGTCGAGTGAGAGTTGAAGGACTGGACCAATGGTAACCTCCGCAGACACGTGAAACCTCGTGATTTTCGTCTAAGGCCTTTATTACGCAGTTAATGGCCATGTTACAGTCTTTTTAAACCTGTACGATTATTTCACGAAGTTATAAGGCCATGTAGCATTGCAAAACGACTTGGGACATCGTAGTCCATTGAGAGTGGAAGGACTAGACCAATGGTAACCTCCGCAGACACGTGAATCCACGTGATTTACGTCTAAGGCTCTTATTACGCGGTTAAAAGCCATGTTACAGTCTTTATGAACCTGTACGAGTATTTGACGGTGTTATAAGGCCATGGAGCATTGGAAAACGACCTGAGACGTAGGAGTCCATTGAGAGTGGAAGGTCTAGACCAATGGTAACCTGTGGAGACAGGTGGAACCACGTGATTTACGTCTAAGGCCTTTATTACGCAGTTAATGGCCATGTTACAGTCTTTAAAAACCTGTACGATTATTTCACGAAGTTATAAGGCCATGTAGCAATGCAAAACGACTTGGGACGTCGTAGTCCATTGAGAGTGGAAGGACTAGACCAATGGTAACCTCCGCAGACACGTGAATCCACGTGATTTACGTCTAAGGCTCTTATTACGCGGTTAAAAGCCATGTTACAGTCTTTATGAACCTGTACGAGTATTTGACGGTGTTATAAGGCCATGGAGCATTGGAAAACGACCTGAGACGTAGGATTCCATTGAGAGTGGAAGGTCTAGACCAATGGTAACCTGTGGAGACAGGTGGAACCACGTGATTTACGTGTAAGGCGTTTATTAGGCAGTTAATAGCCATGTTACAGTCTTTATAGCCCTGAATATGTAGTTGACGGTGTTATAACGCCATGGTGTAATGGCAAACGAATTAGGCGGTATAGTCGAGTAAGAGTGGAAGGACTAGACCAATGGTTACCTCCGCAGACACGTGGAACCACGTGATTTATGTGTAAGGCTTTATTACGCGGGTAAAAGCCATGTTACAGTCTTTATAGACCTGTACGATTATTTCACGAAGTTATAAGGGCATGGAGCATTGCAAAACGACTTAGGACGTCATCGTTGAGTAAGAGTGGAAGGACTAGACCAATAGTAACCTCCGCAGACACGTGAAACCACGTGATTTACGTCTAAGGCTCTTATTACGCGGTTAAAGGCCATGTTACAGCCTTTATGAACCTCTACGAGTACTTGACGGTGTTATAAGGCCATGGAGCATTGGAAAACGACCTGAGACGTCGGAGTCCATTGAGAGTGGAAGGTCTAGACCAATGGTAACCTGTGGAGACAGGTGGAACCACGTGATTTACGTGTAAGGCCGCTATTACGCAGTTAAAAGCCATGTTACAGTCTTTATAGACCCGTACGAGTTTTTGAGAGTGTTATAAGGGCATGGAGCAATGGAAAACAACCTGAGTCATCATAGTTCTTTGAGAGTGGACGGACTAGACCAATGGTAACATGTGGAGACAGGTGGAACAACGTGATTTACGTGTAAGGCCTTTATTAGGCAGTTAATAGCCATGTTACAGTCTTTATAGCCCTGAACATGTAGTTGACGGTGTTATAACGCCATGGTGTAATGGCAAACGAATTAGGCGGTATAGTCGAATAAGAGTGAAAGGGCTAGACCAATGGTAACCTCCGCAGTCACGTGGAACCATGTAATTTACGTGTAAGGCCTTTATTACGCGGTTAAAAGACATATTACAGCCTTTATAGACCTGTACGAGTATTTCACGAAGTTATAAGACCATGTAGCATTGCAAAACGACTTGGGACGTCATCGTTGAGTAAGAGTGGAAGGACTAGACCAATGGTAACCTCCGCAGACACGTGGAACCACGTAATTTACGTGTAAGGCCTTTATTACGCGGTTAAAAGACATATTACAGCCTTTATAGACCTGTACGAGTATTTCACGAAGTTATAAGGCCATGGAGCAATAGAAAACGACTTGAGACCTCGTAGTCCATTGAGGTTTAAAGGACTAGACCAATGGAAAAATGTGGAGACAGGTGGAACCACGCGATTTATGTGTAAGGCATTTATTACGCGGTTAAAAGCCATGTTACAGCTTTTATAAACCTGTACGAGTATTTCACGAAGTTATAAGGTCATGGCGCAATGGAAAACGAATTGGGACGTCATCGTTGAGTAAGAGTGGAAGGACTAGACCAATGCTAACCTCCGCAGACACGTGAAGCCCTGTTATTTACGTCTAAAGCTCTTATTACGCGGTTAAAAACCATATTACAGCCTTTATAGACCTGTACGAGTATTTCACAAAGTTATAAGGCCATGGAGCAATGGAAAACGACTTGGGACGTCGTAGTCCATTGAGATTGGAAGGACTAGACCAATGGTAAAATCCGCAGACACGTGCAGTCACGTGAATTACATGTAAGGCCATTATTAGGCAGCGAAAGGTCATAAAACATCCTTTAGAGACGGGTACATGTAGTTGGCGGTTATATAACGCCATGGTGCAATGGAAAACGAATTGGGACGTCATAGTCGAGTAAGAGTGGAAGGACTAGACCAATGGTTACCTCCGCAGACACGTGAAACCACGTGATTTACGTCTAAAGCTCTAATTACGCGGTTAAAAGCCATGTTACAGTCTTTATGAACCTGTACGAGTATTTGACGGTGTTATAAGGCCATGGAGCATTGTAAAAAACGACCTGAGACGTCGGAGTCCATTGAGAGTGGAAGGACTAGACCAATGGTAACTTCTGCAGACACGTGAAACAACGTGATTTACGTCTAAGGCTCTTATTACGCGGTTAAAAGCCATGTTACAGTCTTTATGAACCTCTACAAGTACTTGACGGTGTTTTAAGGCAATGGAGCATTGCAAAACGACTTGGGACGTCGTAGCCCATTGAGAGTGGAAGGACTACACCAATGGTAAAATCCGCAGACACGTGCAGTCACGTGAATTACATGTAAGGCCATTATTAGGTAGTGGAAAGGTCATAAAACATCCTTTAGAGACGGGTACATGTAGTTGGCGGTTTTATTACGCCATGGTGCAATGGAAAACGAATTGGGACGTCATAGTCGAGTAAGAGTGGAAGGACTAGACCAATGGTTACCTCCGCAGACACGTGAAACCACGTGATTTACGTCTAAAGCTCTAATTACGCGGTTAAAAGCCATGTTACAGTCTTTATGAACCTGTACGAGTATTTGACGGTGTTATAAGGCCATGGAGCATTGTAAAAAACGACCTAAAACGTCGGAGTCCATTGAGAGTGGAAGGACTAGACCAATGGTAACCTGTGGAGACAGGTGAAACCACGTGATTTGCGTGTAAGGCCTTTTTTACGCAGTTAAAGGCCATGTTACAGTCTTTATAGACCTGTACGTCTATTTCACGAAGTCATAAGGCCATGTAGCATTGCAAAACGACTTGGGACGTCATCGTTGAGTAAGAGTGGAAGGACTAGACCAATGGTAACCTCCGCAGACACGTGGAACCACGTAATTTACGTGTGAGGCCTTTATTACGCGGTTAAAAGACATATTACAGCCTTTATAGACCTGTACGAGTATTTCACGAAGTTATAAGGCCATGGAGCAATGGAAAACGACTTGAGTCCTCGTAGTCCATTGAGGGTTAAAGGACTAGACCAATGGTAAAATGTGGAGACAGGTGGAACCACGTGATTTATGTGTAAGGCCTTTATTACGCGGGTAAAAGCCATGTTACAGTCTTTATAGACCTGTACGATTATTTCACGATGTTATAAGGGCATGGAGCATTGCAAAACGACTTAGGACGTCATCGTTGAGTAAGAGTGGAAGGACTAGACCAATAGTAACCTCCGCAGATACGTGAAACCACGTGATTTACGTCTAAGGCTCTTATTACGCGGTTAAAGGCCATGTTACAGCCTTTATGAACCTCTACGAGTACTTGACGGTGTTATAAGGCCATGGAGCATTGGAAAACGACCTGAGACGTCGGAGTCCATTGAGAGTGGAAGGTCTAGACCAATGGTAACCTGTGGAGACAGGTGGAACCACGTGATTTACGTGTAAGGCCGCTATTACGCAGTTAAAAGCCATGTTACAGTCTTTATAGACCCGTACGAGTTTTTGAGAGTGTTATAAGGGCATGGAGCAATGGAAAACAACCTGAGTCATCATAGTTCTTTGAGAGTGGACGGACTAGACCAATGGTAACATGTGGAGACAGGTGGAACAACGTGATTTACGTGTAAGGCCTTTATTAGGCAGTTAATAGCCATGTTACAGTCTTTATAGCCCTGAACATGTAGTTGACGGTGTTATAACGCCATGGTGTAATGGCAAACGAATTAGGCGGTATAGTCGAATAAGAGTGAAAGGGCTAGACCAATGGTAACCTCCGCAGTCACGTGGAACCATGTAATTTACGTGTAAGGCCTTTATTACGCGGTTAAAAGACATATTCAGCCTTTATAGACCTGTACGAGTATTTCACGAAGTTATAAGGCCATGGAGCATTGTAAAGAACGACCTGAGACGTCGGAGTCCATTGAGAGTGGAAGGACTAGACCAATGGTAACCTGTGGAGACAGGTGAAACCACGTGATTTACGTGTAAGGCCTTTATTACGCAGTTAAAGGCCATGTTACAGTCTTTATAGACCTGTACGATTATTTCACGAAGTTATAAGACCATGTAGCATTGCAAAACGACTTGGGACGTCATCGTTGAGTAAGAGTGGAAGGACTAGACCAATGGTAACCTCCGCAGACACGTGGAACCACGTAATTTACGTGTAAGGCCTTTATTACGCGGTTAAAAGACATATTACAGCCTTTATAGACCTGTACGAGTATTTCACGAAGTTATAAGGCCATGGAGCAATGGAAAACGACTTGAGACCTCGTAGTCCATTGAGGTTTAAAGGACTAGACCAATGGAAAAATGTGGAGACAGGTGGAACCACGCGATTTATGTGTAAGGCATTTATTACGCGGTTAAAAGCCATATTACAGCTTTTATAAACCTGTACGAGTATTTCACGAAGTTATAAGGTCATGGCGCAATGGAAAACGAATTGGGACGTCATCGTTGAGTAAGAGTGGAAGGACTAGACCAATGCTAACCTCCGCAGACACGTGAAGCCCTGTTATTTACGTCTAAAGCTCTTATTACGCGGTTAAAAACCATATTACAGCCTTTATAGACCTGTACGAGTATTTCACAAAGTTATAAGGCCATGGAGCAATGGAAAACGACTTGGGACGTCGTAGTCCATTGAGATTGGAAGGACTAGACCAATGGTAAAATCCGCAGACACGTGCAGTCACGTGAATTACATGTAAGGCCATTATTAGGCAGCGAAAGGTCATAAAACATCCTTTAGAGACGGGTACATGTAGTTGGCGGTTATATAACGCCATGGTGCAATGGAAAACGAATTGGGACGTCATAGTCGAGTAAGAGTGGAAGGACTAGACCAATGGTTACCTCCGCAGACACGTGAAACCACGTGATTTACGTCTAAAGCTCTAATTACGCGGTTAAAAGCCATGTTACAGTCTTTATGAACCTGTACGAGTATTTGACGGTGTTATAAGGCCATGGAGTATTGTAAAAAACGACCTGAGACGTCGGAGTCCATTGAGAGTGGAAGGACTAGACCAATGGTAACTTCTGCAGACACGTGAAACAACGTGATTTACGTCTAAGGCTCTTATTACGCGGTTAAAAGCCATGTTACAGTCTTTATGAACCTCTACGAGTACTTGACGGTGTTTTAAGGCAATGGAGCATTGCAAAACGACTTGGGACGTCGTAGCCCATTGAGAGTGGAAGGACTACACCAATGGTAAAATCCGCAGACACGTGCAGTCACGTGAATTACATGTAAGGCCATTATTAGGTAGTGGAAAGGTCATAAAACATCCTTTAGAGACGGGTACATGTAGTTGGCGGTTTTATTACGCCATGGTGCAATGGAAAACGAATTGGGACGTCATAGTCGAGTAAGAGTGGAAGGACTAGACCAATGGTTACCTCCGCAGACACGTGAAACCACGTGATTTACGTCTAAAGCTCTAATTACGCGGTTAAAAGCCATGTTACAGTCTTTATGAACCTGTACGAGTATTTGACGGTGTTATAAGGCCATGGAGCATTGTAAAAAACGACCTGAAACGTCAGAGTCCATTGAGAGTGGAAGGACTAGACCAATGGTAACCTGTGGAGACAGGTGAAACCACGTGATTTACGTCTAAGGCTCTTATTACGCGGTTAAAAGCCATGTTACAGTCTTTATGAACCTGTACGAGTATTTGACGGTGTTATAAGGCCATGGAGCATTGGAAAACGACCTGAGACGTAGGAGTCCATTGAGAGTGGAAGGTCTAGACCAATGGTAACCTGTGGAGACAGGTGGAACCACGTGATTTACGTCTAAGGCCTTTATTACGCAGTTAATGGCCATGTTACAGTCTTTATAAACCTGTACGATTATTTCACGAAGTTATAAGGCCATGTAGCAATGCAAAACGACTTGGGACGTCGTAGTCCATTGAGAGTGGAAGGACTAGACCAATGGTAACCTCCGCAGACACGTGAATCCACGTGATTTACGTCTAAGGCTCTTATTACGCGGTTAAAAGCCATGTTACAGTCTTTATAATCCTGTACGAGTATTTGACGGTGTTATAAGGCCATGGAGCATTGGAAAACGACCTGAGACGTAGGATTCCATTGAGAGTGGAAGGTCTAGACCAATGGTAACCTGTGGAGACAGGTGGAACCACGTCATTTACGTGTAAGGCGTTTATTAGGCAGTTAATAGCCATGTTACAGTCTTTATAGCCCTGAATATGTAGTTGACGGTGTTATAACGCCATGGTGTAATGGCAAACGAATTAGGCGGTATAGTCGAGTAAGAGTGGAAGGACTAGACCAATGGTTACCTCCGCAGACACGTGGAACCACGTGATTTATGTGTAAGGCTTTATTACGCGGGTAAAAGCCATGTTACAGTCTTTATAGACCTGTACGATTATTTCACGAAGTTATAAGGGCATGGAGCATTGCAAAACGACTTAGGACGTCATCGTTGAGTAAGAGTGGAAGGACTAGACCAATAGTAACCTCCGCAGACACGTGAAACCACGTGATTTACGTCTAAGGCTCTTATTACGCGGTTAAAGGCCATGTTACAGCCTTTATGAACCTCTACGAGTACTTGACGGTGTTATAAGGCCATGGAGCATTGGAAAACGACCTGAGACGTCGGAGTCCATTGAGAGTGGAAGGTCTAGACCAATGGTAACCTGTGGAGACAGGTGGAACCACGTGATTTACGTGTAAGGCCGCTATTACGCAGTTAAAAGCCATGTTACAGTCTTTATAGACCCGTACGAGTTTTTGAGAGTGTTATAAGGGCATGGAGCAATGGAAAACAACCTGAGTCATCATAGTTCTTTGAGAGTGGACGGACTAGACCAATGGTAACATGTGGAGACAGGTGGAACAACGTGATTTACGTGTAAGGCCTTTATTAGGCAGTTAATAGCCATGTTACAGTCTTTATAGCCCTGAACATGTAGTTGACGGTGTTATAACGCCATGGTGTAATGGCAAACGAATTAGGCGGTATAGTCGAATAAGAGTGAAAGGGCTAGACCAATGGTAACCTCCGCAGTCACGTGGAACCATGTAATTTACGTGTAAGGCCTTTATTACGCGGTTAAAAGACATATTCAGCCTTTATAGACCTGTACGAGTATTTCACGAAGTTATAAGGCCATGGAGCATTGTAAAGAACGACCTGAGACGTCGGAGTCCATTGAGAGTGGAAGGACTAGACCAATGGTAACCTGTGGAGACAGGTGAAAACACGTGATTTACGTGTAAGGCCTTTATTACGCAGTTAAAGGCCATGTTACAGTCTTTATAGACCTGTACGATTATTTCACGAAGTTATAAGACCATGTAGCATTGCAAAACGACTTGGGACGTCATCGTTGAGTAAGAGTGGAAGGACTAGACCAATGGTAACCTCCGCAGACACGTGGAACCACGTAATTTACGTGTAAGGCCTTTATTACGCGGTTAAAAGACATATTACAGCCTTTATAGACCTGTACGAGTATTTCACGAAGTTATAAGGCCATGGAGCAATGGAAAACGACTTGAGACCTCGTAGTCCATTGAGGTTTAAAGGACTAGACCAATGGAAAAATGTGGAGACAGGTGGAACCACGCGATTTATGTGTAAGGCATTTATTACGCGGTTAAAAGCCATATTACAGCTTTTATAAACCTGTACGAGTATTTCACGAAGTTATAAGGTCATGGCGCAATGGAAAACGAATTGGGACGTCATCGTTGAGTAAGAGTGGAAGGACTAGACCAATGCTAACCTCCGCAGACACGTGAAGCCCTGTTATTTACGTCTAAAGCTCTTATTACGCGGTTAAAAACCATATTACAGCCTTTATAGACCTGTACGAGTATTTCACAAAGTTATAAGGCCATGGAGCAATGGAAAACGACTTGGGACGTCGTAGTCCATTGAGATTGGAAGGACTAGACCAATGGTAAAATCCGCAGACACGTGCAGTCACGTGAATTACATGTAAGGCCATTATTAGGCAGCGAAAGGTCATAAAACATCCTTTAGAGACGGGTACATGTAGTTGGCGGTTATATAACGCCATGGTGCAATGGAAAACGAATTGGGACGTCATAGTCGAGTAAGAGTGGAAGGACTAGACCAATGGTTACCTCCGCAGACACGTGAAACCACGTGATTTACGTCTAAAGCTCTAATTACGCGGTTAAAAGCCATGTTACAGTCTTTATGAACCTGTACGAGTATTTGACGGTGTTATAAGGCCATGGAGTATTGTAAAAAACGACCTGAGACGTCGGAGTCCATTGAGAGTGGAAGGACTAGACCAATGGTAACTTCTGCAGACACGTGAAACAACGTGATTTACGTCTAAGGCTCTTATTACGCGGTTAAAAGCCATGTTACAGTCTTTATGAACCTCTACGAGTACTTGACGGTGTTTTAAGGCAATGGAGCATTGCAAAACGACTTGGGACGTCGTAGCCCATTGAGAGTGGAAGGACTACACCAATGGTAAAATCCGCAGACACGTGCAGTCACGTGAATTACATGTAAGGCCATTATTAGGTAGTGGAAAGGTCATAAAACATCCTTTAGAGACGGGTACATGTAGTTGGCGGTTTTATTACGCCATGGTGCAATGGAAAACGAATTGGGACGTCATAGTCGAGTAAGAGTGGAAGGACTAGACCAATGGTTACCTCCGCAGACACGTGAAACCACGTGATTTACGTCTAAAGCTCTAATTACGCGGTTAAAAGCCATGTTACAGTCTTTATGAACCTGTACGAGTATTTGACGGTGTTATAAGGCCATGGAGCATTGTAAAAAACGACCTGAAACGTCGGAGTCCATTGAGAGTGGAAGGACTAGACCAATGGTAACCTGTGGAGACAGGTGAAACCACGTGATTTGCGTGTAAGGCCTTTTTTACGCAGTTAAAGGCCATGTTACAGTCTTTATAGACCTGTACGTCTATTTCACGAAGTCATAAGGCCATGTAGCATTGCAAAACGACTTTGGACGTCATCGTTGAGTAAGAGTGGAAGGACTAGACCAATGGTAACCTCCGCAGACACGTGGAACCACGTAATTTACGTGTGAGGTCTTTATTACGCGGTTGAAAGACATATTACAGCCTTTATAGACCTGTACGAGTATTTCACGAAGTTATGAGGCCATGGAGCAATGGAAAACGACTTGAGTCCTCGTAGTCCATTGAGGGTTAAAGGACTAGACCAATGGTAAAATGTGGAGACAGGTGGAACCACGTGATTTATGTGTAAGGCCTTTATTACGCGGGTAAAAGCCATGTTACAGTCTTTATAGACCTGTACGATTATTTCACGATGTTATAAGGGCATGGAGCATTGCAAAACGACTTAGGACGTCATCGTTGAGTAAGAGTGGAAGGACTAGACCAATGGTAACCTCCGCAGACACGTGAAACCACGTGATTTACGTCTAAGGCTCTTATTACGCGGTTAAAGGCCATGTTACAGCCTTTATGAACCTCTACGAGTACTTGACGGTGTTATAAGGCCATGGAGCATTGGAAAACGACCTGAGACATCGGAGTCCATTGAGAGTGGAAGGACTAGACCAATGGTAACCTCCACAGACACGTGAAACCACGTGATTTACGTCTAAGGCTCTTATTACGCGGTTAAAAGCCATGTTACAGTCTTTATGAATCTCTACGAGTACTTGACGGTGTTTTAAGGCAATGGAGCATTGCAAAACGACTTGGGACGTCGTAGCCCATTGAGAGTGGAAGGACTACACCAATGGTAAAATCCGCAGACACGTGCAGTCACGTGAATTACATGTAAGGCCATTATTAGGCAGCGAAAGGTCATAAAACATCCTTTAGAGACGGGTACATGTAGTTGGCGGTTATATTACGCCATGGTGCAATGGAAAACGAATTGGGACGTCATAGTCGAGTGAGAGTTGAAGGACTGGACCAATGGTAACCTCTGCAGACACGTGAATCCACGTGATTTACGTCTAAGGCTCTTATTACGCGGTTAAAAGCCATGTTACAGTCTTTATGAACCTGTACGAGTATTTGACGGTGTTATAAGGCCATGGAGCATTGGAAAACGACCTGAGACGTAGGAGTCCATTGAGAGTGGAAGGTCTAGACCAATGGTAACCTGTGGAGACAGGTGGAACCACGTGATTTACGTGTAAGGCGTTTATTAGGCAGTTAATAGCCATGTTACAGTCTTTATAGCCCTGAACATGTAGTTGACGGTGTTATAACGCCATGGTGTAATGGCAAACGAATTAGGCGGTATAGTCGAATAAGAGTGAAAGGGCTAGACCAATGGTAACCTCTGCAGTCACGTGGAACCACGTAATTTACGTGTAAGGCCTTTATTACGCGGTTAAAAGACATATTACAGCCTTTATAGACCTGTACGAGTATTTCACGAAGTTATAAGGCCATGGAGCAATGAAAAACGACTTGAGACCTCGTAGTCCATTGAGGGTTAAGGGACTAGACCAATGGTAAAATGTGGAGACAGGTGGAATCACGTGATTAACGTCTAAGGCTCTTATTACGCGGTTAAAAGCCATGTTACAGTCTTTATAGTCCCGTACGAGTTTTTGACAGTGTTATAAGGGCATGGAGCATTGGAAAACAACCTGAGTCATCATAGTCCTTTGAGAGTGGACGGACTAGACCAATGCTAACCTCCGCAGACACGTGAAGCCCCGTTATTTACGTCTAAGGCTCTTATTACGCGGTTAAAAGCCATATTACAGCTTTTATAGACCTGTACGAGTATTTCACGAAGTTATAAGGCCATGGTGCAATGGAAAACGACTTAAGACCTCTTAGTCCATTGAGGGTTAAACGACTAGACCAATGGTAAAATGTGGAGACAGGTGGAACCACGTGATTTATGTGTAAGGCCTTTATTACGCGGTTAAAAGCCATGTTACAGTCTTTATAGACCTGGTCATGGAGCATTGCAAAACGACTTGGGACGTCGTAGTCCATTGAGAGTGGAAGGACTAGACCAATGGTAACTTCCGCAGACACGTGAAACCACGTGACTTACGTCTAAGGCTCTTATCACGCGGTTAAAAGCCATGTTACAGTCTTTATGAACCTCTACGAGTACTTGACGGTGTTTTAAGGCAATGGACCATTGCAAAACAACTTTGGACGTCGTAGCCCATTGACAGTGGAAGGACTACACCAATGGTAAAATCCGCAGACACGTGCAGTCACGTGAATTACATGTAAGGCCATTATTAGGCAGCGAAAGGTCATAAAACATCCTTTAGAGACGGGTAAATGTAGTTGGCGGTTATATAACGCCATGGTGCAATGGAAAACGAATTGGGACGTCATAGTCGAGTAAGAGTGGAAGGACTAGACCAATGGTTACGTCCGCAGACACGTGAAACCACGTGATTTACGTCTAAGGCCTTTATTACGCGGTTAAAAGCAATGGTACACTCTTTATAGACCTGTACGAGTATTTAACGGTGTTATAAGGCCATGGAGCATTTGAAAACGACCTGAGACGTCGGAGTCCATTGAGAGTGGAAGGACTAGACCAATGGTAACCTGTGGAGACAGGTGGAACCACGTGATTTACGTGCAAGGCCTTTATTACGCAGTTAAAAGCCATATTACAGTGTTTATAGTCCCGTACGAGTTTTTGACAGTGTTATAAGGGCATGGAGCATTTGAAAACAACCTGAGTCATCATAGTCCTTTGAGAGTGGACGGACTAGACCAATGGTAACATGTGGAGACAGGTGGAACAACGTGATTTACGTGTAAGGCCTTTATTAGGCAGTTAATAGCCATGTTACAGTCTTTATAGTCCCGTACGAGTTTTTGAGAGTGTTATAAGGGCATGGAGCATTGGAAAACAACCTGAGTCATCATAGTCCTTTGAGAGTGGACGGACTAGACCAATGGTAACCTGTGGAGACAGGTGAAACCACGTGATTTACGTGTAAGGCCTTTATTACGCAGTTAAAGGCCATGTTACAGTCTTTATAGACCTGTACAATTATTTCACGAAGTTATAAGGCCATGTAGCATTGCAAAACGACTTGGAACGTCGTAGTCCATTGAGAGCGGAAGGACTAGACCAATGGTAACCTCCGCAGACACGTGAAACCACGTGATTTACGTCTAAGGCTCTTATTACGCAGTTAAAAGCCATGTTACAGTCTTTATGAACCTGTACGAGTATTTGACGGTGTTATAAGGCCATGGAGCATTGGAAAACGACCTGAGACGTCGGAGTCCAATGAGAATGGAAGGTCTAGACCAATGGTAACCTGTGGAGACAGGTGGAACCACGTGATTTACGTGTAAGGCCGTTATTACGCAGTTAAAAGCCATGTTACAGTCTTTATAGTCCCGTACGAGTTTTTGAGAGTGTTATAAGGGCATGGAGCATTGGAAAACAACCTGAGTCATCATAGTCCTTTGAGAGTGGACGGACTAGACCAATGGTAACCTGTGGAGACAGGTGGAACAACGTCATTTACGTGTAAGGCCTTTATTAGGCAGTCAATAGCCATGTTACAGTCTTTATAGCCCTGAACATGTAGTTGACGGTGTTATAACGCCATGGTGTAATGGCAAACGAATTAGGCGGTATAGTCGAATAAGAGTGAAAGGGCTAGACCAATGGTAACCTCCGCAGTCACGTGGAACCATGTAATTTACGTGTAAGGCCTTTATTACGCGGTTAAAAGACATAATACAGCCTTTATAGACCTGTACGAGTATTTCACGAAGTTATAAGGCCATGGCGCAATGGAAAACGAATTGGGACGTCATCGTTGAGTAAGAGTGGAAGGACTAGACCAATGCTAACCTCCGCAGACACGTGAAGCCCCGTTATTTACGTCTAAGGCTCTTATTGCGCGGTTAAAAACCATATTACAGCCTTTATAGACCTGTACGAGTATTTCACGAAGTTATAAGGCCATGGAGCAATGGAAAACGACTTGGGACGTCGTAGTCCATTGAGGGTTAAACGACTAGACCAATGGCAACTTCCGCAGACACGTGAATTAACGTGATTTACGTCTAAGGCTCTTATTACGCGGTTAAAAGCCATGTTACAGTCTTTATGAACCTCTACGAGTACTTGACGGTGTTTTAAGGCAATGGAGCATTGCAAAACGACTTGGGACGTCGTAGCCCATTGAGAGTGGAAGGACTACACCAATGGTAAAATCCGCAGACACGTGCAGTCACGTGAATTACATGTAAGGCCATTATTAGGCAGCGAAAGGTCATAAAACATCCTTTAGAGACAGGTACATGTAGTTGGCGGTTATATAACGCCATGGTGCAATGGAAAACGACTTGGGACGTCGTAGTCCATTGAGGGTTAAAGGACTAGACCAATGGTAAAATGTGGAGACTGGTGGAACCACGTGATTTATGTGTAAGGCCTTTATTACGCGGTTAAAAGCCATGTTACAGTCTTTTTAGACCTGTACGAATATTTCACGAAGTTATAAGGCCATGGAGCATTGCAAAACAACTTGGGACTTCGTAGCCCATTGAGAGTGGAAGGACTACACCAATGGTAAAATCTGCAGACACGTGCAGTCACGTGAATTGCATGTAAGGCCCTTATTAGGCAGCGAAAGGTCATAAAACATCCTTTAGAGACGGGTACATGTAGTTGGCGGTTATATAACGCCATGGTGCAATGGAAAACGAATTGGGACGTCGTAGTCGAGTTAGAGTGGAAGGACTAGACCAATGGTTACCTCCGCAGACACGTGAAACCACGTGATTTACGTCTAAGGCTCCTATTACGCCGTTAAAAGCCATGTTACAGTCTTTATGAACCTGTACGAGTATTTGACGGTGTTATAAGGCCATGGAGCATTGTAAAAAACGACCTGAGACGTCGGAGTCCATTGAGAGTGGAAGGACTAGACCAATGGTAACCTGTGGAGACAGGTGAAACCACGTGATTTACGTGTAAGGCCTTTATTACGCAGTTAAAGGCCATGTTACAGTCTTTATAGACCTGTACAATTATTTCACGAAGTTATAAGGCCATGTAGCATTGCAAAACGACTTGGAACGTCGTAGTCCATTAAGAGCGGAAGGACTAGACCAATGGTAACCTCCGCAGACACGTGAAACCACGTAATTTACGTGTAAGGCCTTTATTACGCGGTTAAAAGACATATTACAGCCTTTATAGACCTGTACGAGTATTTCACGAAGTTATAAGGCCATGGAGCAATGGAAAACGACTTGAGACCTCGTAGTCCATTGAGGGTTAAAGGACTAGACCAATGGTAAAATGCGGAGACAGGTGGAACCACGTGATTTATGTGTAAGGCCTTTATTACGCGGGTAAAAGCCATGTTACAGTCTTTATAGACCTGTACGATTATTTCACGAAGTTATAAGGGCATGGAGCATTGCAAAACGACTTAGGACGTCATTGTTGAGTAAGAGTGGAAGGACTAGACCAATGGTAACCTCCGCAGACACGTGAAACCGCGTGATATACGTCTAAGGCTCTTATTACGCGGTTAAAGGCCATGTTACAGCCTTTATGAACCTCTACGAGTATTTGACGGTGTTATAAGGCCATGAAGCATTGGAAAACGACCTGAGACGTCGGAGTCCATTGAGAGTGGAAGGTTTAGACCAATGGTAAGCTGTGCAGACAGGTGGAACCACGTGATTTACGTGTAAGGCCGATATTACGCAGTTAAAAACCATGTTACAGTCTTTATAGTCCCGTACGAGTTTTTGAGAGTGTTATAAGGGCATGGAGCATTGGAAAACAACCTGAGTCATCATAGTCCTTTGAGAGTGGACGGACTAGACCAATGGTAACCTGTGGAGACAGGTGGAACAACGTCATTTACGTGTAAGGCCTTTATTAGGCAGTCAATAGCCATGTTACAGTCTTTATAGCCCTGAACATGTAGTTGACGGTGTTATAATGCCATGGTGTAATGGCAAACGAATTAGGCGGTATAGTCGAATAAGAGTGAAAGGGCTAGACCAATGGTAACCTCCGCAGTCACGTGGAACCACGTAATTTACGTGTAAGGCCTTTATTACGCGGTTAAAAGACATAATACAGCCTTTATAGACCTGTACGAGTATTTCACGAAGTTATGAGGCCATGGGGCAATGGAAAACGACTTGAGACCTCGTAGTCCATTGAGGGTTAAAGGACTAGGCCAATGGTAAAATGTGGAGACAGGTGGAACTACGTGATTTATGTGTAAGGCCTTTATTACGCGTTTAAAAGCCATGTTACAGTCTTTATAGACCTGTACGATTAGTTCACAAAGTTATAAGGTCATGGAGCATTGCAAAACGACTTGGGACGTCGTAGTCCATTGAGAGTGGAAGGACTAGACCAATGGTAACTTCCGCAGACACGTGAAACCACGTGACTTACGTCTAAGGCTCTTATTACGCGGTTAAAAGCCATGTTACAGCTTTTGTAGACCTGTACGAGTATTTCACGAAGTTATAATGCCATGGTGTAATGGCAAACGAATTAGGCGGTATAGTCGAATAAGAGTGAAAGGGCTAGACCAATGGTAACCTCCGCAGTCACGTGGAACCACGTAATTTACGTGTAAGGCCTTTATTACGCGGTTAAAAGACATAATACAGCCTTTATAGACCTGTACGAGTATTTCACGAAGTTATGAGGCCATTGGGCAATGGAAAACGACTTGAGACCTCGTAGTCCATTGAGGGTTAAAGGACTAGGCCAATGGTAAAATGTGGAGACAGGTGGAACTACGTGATTGATGTGTAAGGCCTTTATTACGCGTTTAAAAGCCATGTTACAGTCTTTATAGACCTGTACGATTAGTTCACAAAGTTATAAGGTCATGGAGCATTGCAAAACGACTTGGGACGTCGTAGTCCATTGAGAGTGGAAGGACTAGACCAATGGTAACTTCCGCAGACACGTGAAACCACGTGACTTACGTCTAAGGCTCTTATTACGCGGTTAAAAGCCATGTTACAGCTTTTGTAGACCTGTACGAGTATTTCACGAAGTTATAAGGCCATGGCGCAATGGAAAACGAATTGGGACGTCATCGTTGAGTAAGAGTGGAAGGACTAGACCAATGCTAACCTCCCCAGACACGTGAAGCCCCGTTATTTACGTCTAAGGCTCTTATTGCGCGGTTAAAAACCATATTACAGCCTTTATAGACCTGTACGAGTATTTCACGAAGTTATAAGGCCATGGAGCAATGAAAAACGACTTGGGACGTCGTAGTCCATTGAGAGTGGAAAGACTAGACCAATGGCAACTTCCGCAGACACGTGAAACAACGTGATTTACGTCTAAGGCTCTTATTACGCGGTTAAAAGGCATGTTACAGTCTTTATGAACCTCTACGAGTACTTGACGGTGTTTTAAGGCAATGGAGCATTGCAAAACGACTTGGGACGTCGTAGCCCATTGAGAGTGGAAGGACTACACCAATGGTAAAATCCGCAGACACGTGCAGTCACGTGAATTACATGTAAGGCCATTATTAGGCAGCGAAAGGTCATAAAACATCCTTTAGAGACGGGTACATGTAGTTGGCGGTTATATTACGCCATGGTGCAATGGAAAACGAATTGGGACGTCATAGTCGAGTGAGAGTTGAAGGACTAGACCAATGGTAACCTCCGCAGACACGTGAAACCACGTGATTAACGTGTAAGGCCTTTATTGCGCAGTTAAAGGCCATGTTACAGTCTTTATAGATCTGTACGATTATTTCACGACGTTATAAGGCCATGTAGCATTGCAAAACGACTTGGGACGTCGTAGTCCATTGAGAGTGGAAGGACTAGGCCAATGGTAACCTCCGCAGACACATGAAACCACGTGATTTACGTGTAAGGCTTTTATTACGCAGTTAAAGGCCATGTTACAGACTTTATAGACCTGTACGATTATTTCACGAAGTTATAAGGCCCTGTAGCATTGCAAAACGACTTGGGACGTCGTAGTCCATTGAGAGTGGAAGGACTAGACCAATGGTAACCTCCGCAGACACGTGAAACCACGTGATTTACGTGTAAGGCCTTTATTAGGCAGTTAATAGCCATGTTACAGTCTTTATAGCCCTGAACATGTAGTTGACGGTGTTATAACGCCATGGTGTAATGGCAAACGAATTGGGACGTCATCGTTGAGTAAGAGTGGAAGGACTAGACCAATGCTAACCTCCCCAGACACGTGAAGCCCCGTTATTTACGTCTAAGGCTCTTATTGCGCGGTTAAAAACCATATTACAGCCTTTATAGACCTGTACGAGTATTTCACGAAGTTATAAGGCCATGGAGCAATGGAAAACGACTTGGGACGTCGTAGTCCATTGAGAGTGGAAAGACTAGACCAATGGCAACTTCCGCAGACACGTGAAACAACGTGATTTACGTCTAAGGCTCTTATTACGCGGTTAAAAGGCATGTTACAGTCTTTATGAACCTCTACGAGTACTTGACGGTGTTTTAAGGCAATGGAGCATTGCAAAACGACTTGGGACGTCGTAGCCCATTGAGAGTGGAAGGACTACACCAATGGTAAAATCCGCAGACACGTGCAGTCACGTGAATTACATGTAAGGCCATTATTAGGCAGCGAAAGGTCATAAAACATCCTTTAGAGACGGGTACATGTAGTTGGCGGTTATATTACGCCATGGTGCAATGGAAAACGAATTGGGACGTCATAGTCGAGTGAGAGTTGAAGGACTAGACCAATGGTAACCTCCGCAGACACGTGAAACCACGTGATTAACGTGTAAGGCCTTTATTGCGCAGTTAAAGGCCATGTTACAGTCTTTATAGATCTGTACGATTATTTCACGACGTTATAAGGCCATGTAGCATTGCAAAACGACTTGGGACGTCGTAGTCCATTGAGAGTGGAAGGACTAGGCCAATGGTAATCTCCGCAGACACATGAAACCACGTGATTTACGTGTAAGGCCTTTATTACGCGGTTAAAAGACATATTACAGCCTTCATAGACCTGTACGAGTATTTCACGAAGTTATAAGGCCAAGGAGCAATGAAAAACGACTTGGGACGTCGTAGTCCATTGAGAGTGGAAGGACTAGACCAATGGTAACTTCCGCAGACACGTGAAACAACGTGATTTACGTCTAAGGCTCTTATTACGCGGTTAAAAGCCATGTTACAGTCTTTATGAACCTCTACGAGTACTTGACGGTGTTTTAAGGCAATGGAGCATTGCAAAACGACTTGGGACGTCGTAGCACATTGAGAGTGGAAGGACTACACCAATGTTAAAATCCGCAGACACGTGCAGTCACGTGAATTACATGTAAGGCCATTATTAGGCAGCGAAAGGTCATAAAACATCCTTTAGAGACGGGTACATGTAGTTGGCGGTTATATTACGCCATGGTGCAATGGAAAACGAATTGGGACGTCATAGTCGAGTGAGAGTTGAAGGACTTGACCAATGGTAACCTCCGCAGACACGTGAAACCTCGTGATTTTCGTCTAAGGCCTTTATTACGCAGTTAATGGCCATGTTACAGTCTTTATAAACCTGTACGATTATTTCACGAAGTTATAAGGCCATGTAGCATTGCAAAACGACTTGGGACGTCGTAGTCCATTGAGAGTGGAAGGACTAGACCAATGGTAACCTCCGCAGACACGTGAATCCACGTGATTTACGTCTAAGGCTCTTATTACGCGGTTAAAAGCCATGTTACAGTCTTTATGAACCTGTACGAGTATTTGACGGTGTTATAAGGCCATGGAGCATTGGAAAACGACCTGAGACGTAGGAGTCCATTGAGAGTGGAAGGTCTAGACCAATGGTAACCTGTGGAGACAGGTGGAACCACGTGATTTACGTCTAAGGCCTTTATTACGCAGTTAATGGCCATGTTACAGTCTTTATAAACCTGTACGATTATTTCACGAAGTTATAAGGCCATGTAGCAATGCAAAACGACTTGGGACGTCGTAGTCCATTGAGAGTGGAAGGACTAGACCAATGGTAACCTCCGAAGACACGTGAATCCACGTGATTTACGTCTAAGGCTCTTATTACGCGGTTAAAAGCCATGTTACAGTCTTTATGAACCTGTACGAGTATTTGACGGTGTTATAAGGCCATGGAGCATTGGAAAACGACCTGAGACGTAGGATTCCATTGAGAGTGGAAGGTCTAGACCAATGGTAACCTGTGGAGAGAGGTGGAACCACGTGATTTACGTGTAAGGCGTTTATTAGGCAGTTAATAGCCATGTTACAGTCTTTATAGCCCTGAATATGTAGTTGACGGTGTTATAACGCCATGGTGTAATGGCAAACGAATTAGGCGGTATAGTCGAGTAAGAGTGGAAGGACTAGACCAATGGTTACCTCCGCAGACACGTGGAACCACGTAATTTACGTGTAAGGCCTTTACTACGCGGTTAAAAGACATATTACAGCCTTTATAGACCTGTACGAGTATTTCACGAAGTTATAAGGCCATGGAGCAATGGAAAACGACTTGAGACCTCGTAGTCCATTGAGGGTTAAAGGACTAGACCAATGGTAAAATGTGGAGACAGGTGGAACCACGTGATTTATGTGTAAGGCTTTATTACGCGGGTAAAAGCCATGTTACAGTCTTTAGAGACCTGTACGATTATTTCACGAAGTTATAAGGGCATGGAGCATTGCAAAACGACTTAGGACGTCATCGTTGAGTAAGAGTGGAAGGACTAGACCAATGGTAACCTCCGCAGACACGTGAAACCACGTGATTTACGTCTAAGGCTCTTATTACGCGGTTAAAGGCCATGTTACAGCCTTTATAAACCTCTACGAGTACTTGACGGTGTTATAAGGCCATGGAGCATTGGAAAACGACCTGAGACGTCGGAGTCCATTGAGAGTGGAAGGTCTAGACCAATGGTAACCTGTGGAGACAGGTGGAACCACGTGATTTACGTGTAAGGCCGTTATTACGCAGTTAAAAGCCATGTTACAGTCTTTATAGACCCGTACGAGTTTTTGAGAGTGTTATAAGGGCATGGAGCAATGGAAAACAACCTGAGTCATCATAGTTCTTTGAGAGTGGACGGACTAGACCAATGGTAACATGTGGAGACAGGTGGAACAACGTGATTTACGTGTAAGGCCTTTATTAGGCAGTTAATAGCCATGTTACAGTCTTTATAGCCCTGAACATGTAGTTGAAGGTGTTATAACGCCATGGTGTAATGGCAAACGAATTAGGCGGTATAGTCGAATAAGAGTGAAAGGGCTAGACCAATGGTAACCTTCGCAGTCACGTGGAACCATGTAATTTACGTGTAAGGCCTTTATTACGCGGTTAAAAGACATATTCAGCCTTTATAGACCTGTACGAGTATTTCACGAAGTTATAAGGCCATGGAGCATTGTAAAAAACGACCTGAGACGTCGGAGTCCATTGAGAGTGGAAGGACTAGACCAATGGTAACCTGTGGAGACAGGTGAAACTTGTGATTTACGTGTAAGGCCTTTATTACGCAGTTAAAGGCCATGTTACAGTCTTTATAGACCTGTACGATTATTTCACGAAGTTATAAGACCATGTAGCATTGCAAAACGACTTGGGACGTCATCGTTGAGTAAGAGTGGAAGGACTAGACCAATGGTAACCTCCGCAGACACGTGGAACCACGTAATTTACGTGTAAGGCCTTTATTACGCGGTTAAAAGACATATTACAGACTTTATAGACCTGTACGAGTATTTCACGAAGTTATAAGGCCATGGAGCAATGGAAAACGACTTGAGACCTCGTAGTCCATTGAGGTTTAAAGGACTAGACCAATGGAAAAATGTGGAGACAGGTGGAACCACGCGATTTATGTGTAAGGCATTTATTACGCGGTTAAAAGCCATATTACAGCTTTTATAAACCTGTACGAGTATTTCACGAAGTTATAAGGTCATGGCGCAATGGAAAACGAATTGGGACGTCATCGTTGAGTAAGAGTGGAAGGACTAGACCGATGCTAACCTCCGCAGACACGTGAAGCCCTGTTATTTACGTCTAAAGCTCTTATTACGCGGTTAAAAACCATATTACAGCCTTTATAGACCTGTACGAGTATTTTACAAAGTTATAAGGCCATGGAGCAATGGAAAACGACTTGGGACGTCGTAGTCCATTGAGATTGGAAGGACTAGACCAATGGTAACTTCTGCAGACACGTGAAACAACGTGATTTACGTCTAAGGCTCTTATTACGCGGTTAAAAGCCATGTTACAGTCTTTATGAACCTCTACGAGTACTTGACGGTGTTTTAAGGCAATGGAGCATTGCAAAACGACTTGGGACGTCGTAGCCCATTGAGAGTGGAAGGACTACACCAATGGTAAAATCCGCAGACACGTGCAGTCACGTGAATTACATGTAAGGCCATTATTAGGTAGTGGAAAGGTCATAAAACATCCTTTAGAGACGGGTACATGTAGTTGGCGGTTTTATTACGCCATGGTGCAATGGAAAACGAATTGGGACGTCATAGTCGAGTAAGAGTGGAAGGACTAGACCAATGGTTACCTCCGCAGACACGTGAAACCACGTGATTTACGTCTAAAGCTCTAATTACGCGGTTAAAAGCCATGTTACAGTTTTTATGAACCTGTACGAGTATTTGACGGTGTTATAAGGCCATGGAGCATTGTAAAAAACGACCTGAGACGTCGGAGTCCATTGAGAGTGGAAGGACTAGACCAATGGTAACCTGTGGAGACAGGTGAAACCACGTGATTTGCGTGTAAGGCCTTTATTACGCAGTTAAAGGCCATGTTACAGTCTTTATAGACCTGTACGTCTATTTCACGAAGTCATAAGGCCATGTAGCATTGCAAAACGACTTGGGACGTCATCGTTGAGTAAGAATGGAAGGACTAGACCAATGGTAACCTCCGCAGACACGTGGAACCACGTAATTTACGTGTGAGGCCTTTATTACGCGGTTAAAAGACATATTACAGCCTTTATAGACCTGCACGAGTATTTCACGAAGTTATAAGGCCATGGAGCAATGGAAAACGACTTGAGTCCTCGTAGTCCATTGAGGGTTAAAGGACTAGACCAATGGTAAAATGTGGAGACAGGTGGAACCACGTGATTTATGTGTAAGGCCTTTATTACGCGGGTAAAAGCCATGTTACAGTCTTTATAGACCTGTACGATTATTTCACGATGTTATAAGGGCATGGAGCATTGCAAAACGACTTAGGACATCATCGTTGAGTAAGAGTGGAAGGACTAGACCAATGGTAACCTCCGCAGACACGTGAAACCACGTGATTTACGTCTAAGGCTCTTATTACGCGGTTAAAGGCCATGTTACAGCCTTTATGAACCTCTACGAGTACTTGACGGTGTTATAAGGCCATGGAGCATTGGAAAACGACCTGAGACATCGGAGTCCATTGAGAGTGGAAGGACTAGACCAATGGTAACCTGTGGAGACAGGTGAAACCACGTGATTTACGTGTAAGGCCTTTATTACGCAGTTAAAGGCCATGTTACAGTCTTTATAGACCTGTACGATTATTTCACGAAGTTATAAGACCATGTAGCATTGCAAAACGACTTGGGACGTCATCGTTGAGTAAGAGTGGAAGGACTAGACCAATGGTAACCTCCGCAGACACGTGAAGCCCTGTTATTTACGTCTAAAGCTCTTATTACGCGGTTAAAAACCATATTACAGCCTTTATAGACCTGTACGAGTATTTCACAAAGTTATAAGGCCTTGGAGCAATGGAAAACGTCTTGGGACGTCGTAGTCCATTGAGATTGGAAGGACTAGACCAATGGTAACTTCTGCAGACACGTGAAACAACGTGATTTACGTCTAAGGCTCTTATTACGCGGTTAAAAGCCATGTTACAGTCTTTATGAACCTCTACGAGTACTTGACGGTGTTTTAAGGCAATGGAGCATTGCAAAACGACTTGGGACGTCGTAGCCCATTGAGAGTGGAAGGACTACACCAATGGTAAAATCCGCAGACACGTGCAGTCACGTGAATTACATGTAAGGCCATTATTAGGTAGTGGAAAGGTCATAAAACATCCTTTAGAGACGGGTACATGTAGTTGGCGGTTTTATTACGCCATGGTGCAATGGAAAACGAATTGGGACGTCATAGTCGAGTAAGAGTGGAAGGACTAGACCAATGGTTACCTCCGCAGACACGTGAAACCACGTGATTTACGTCTAAAGCTCTAATTACGCGGTTAAAAGCCATGTTACAGTCTTTATGAACCTGTACGAGTATTTGACGGTGTTATAAGGCCATGGAGCATTGTAAAAAACGACCTAAAACGTCGGAGTCCATTGAGAGTGGAAGGACTAGACCAATGGTAACCTGTGGAGACAGGTGAAACCACGTGATTTGCGTGTAAGGCCTTTTTTACGCAGTTAAAGGCCATGTTACAGTCTTTATAGACCTGTACGTCTATTTCACGAAGTCATAAGGCCATGTAGCATTGCAAAACGACTTGGGACGTCATCGTTGAGTAAGAGTGGAAGGACTAGACCAATGGTAACCTCCGCAGACACGTGGAACCACGTAATTTACGTGTGAGGCCTTTATTACGCGGTTAAAAGACATATTACAGCCTTTATAGACCTGTACGAGTATTTCACGAAGTTATAAGGCCATGGAGCAATGGAAAACGACTTGAGTCCTCGTAGTCCATTGAGGGTTAAAGGACTAGACCAATGGTAAAATGTGGAGACAGGTGGAACCACGTGATTTATGTGTAAGGCCTTTATTACGCGGGTAAAAGCCATGTTACAGTCTTTATAGACCTGTACGATTATTTCACGATGTTATAAGGGCATGGAGCATTGCAAAACGACTTAGGACGTCATCGTTGAGTAAGAGTGGAAGGACTAGACCAATAGTAACCTCCGCAGACACGTGAAACCACGTGATTTACGTCTAAGGCTCTTATTACGCGGTTAAAGGCCATGTTACAGCCTTTATGAACCTCTACGAGTACTTGAAGGTGTTATAAGGCCATGGAGCATTGGAAAACGACCTGAGACGTCGGAGTCCATTGAGAGTGGAAGGTCTAGACCAATGGTAACCTGTGGAGACAGGTGGAACCACGTGATTTACGTGTAAGGCCGCTATTACGCAGTTAAAAGCCATGTTACAGTCTTTATAGACCCGTACGAGTTTTTGAGAGTGTTATAAGGGCATGGAGCAATGGAAAACAACCTGAGTCATCATAGTTCTTTGAGAGTGGACGGACTAGACCAATGGTAACATGTGGAGACAGGTGGAACAACGTGATTTACGTGTAAGGCCTTTATTAGGCAGTTAATAGCCATGTTACAGTCTTTATAGCCCTGAACATGTAGTTGACGGTGTTATAACGCCATGGTGTAATGGCAAACGAATTAGGCGGTATAGTCGAATAAGAGTGAAAGGGCTAGACCAATGGTAACCTCCGCAGTCACGTGGAACCATGTAATTTACGTGTAAGGCCTTTATTACGCGGTTAAAAGACATATTCAGCCTTTATAGACCTGTACGAGTATTTCACGAAGTTATAAGGCCATGGAGCATTGTAAAGAACGACCTGAGACGTCGGAGTCCATTGAGAGTGGAAGGACTAGACCAATGGTAACCTGTGGAGACAGGTGAAACCACGTGATTTACGTGTAAGGCCTTTATTACGCAGTTAAAGGCCATGTTACAGTCTTTATAGACCTGTACGATTATTTCACGAAGTTATAAGACCATGTAGCATTGCAAAACGACTTGGGACGTCATCGTTGAGTAAGAGTGGAAGGACTAGACCAATGGTAACCTCCGCAGACACGTGGAACCACGTAATTTACGTGTAAGGCCTTTATTACGCGGTTAAAAGACATATTACAGCCTTAATAGACCTGTACGAGTATTTCACGAAGTTATAAGGCCATGGAGCAATGGAAAACGACTTGAGACCTCGTAGTCCATTGAGGTTTAAAGGACTAGACCAATGGAAAAATGTGGAGACAGGTGGAACCACGCGATTTATGTGTAAGGCATTTATTACGCGGTTAAAAGCCATATTACAGCTTTTATAAACCTGTACGAGTATTTCACGAAGTTATAAGGTCATGGCGCAATGGAAAACGAATTGGGACGTCATCGTTGAGTAAGAGTGGAAGGACTAGACCAATGCTAACCTCCGCAGACACGTGAAGCCCTGTTATTTACGTCTAAAGCTCTTATTACGCGGTTAAAAACCATATTACAGCCTTTATAGACCTGTACGAGTATTTCACAAAGTTATAAGGCCATGGAGCAATGGAAAACGACTTGGGACGTCGTAGTCCATTGAGATTGGAAGGACTAGACCAATGGTAAAATCCGCAGACACGTGCAGTCACGTGAATTACATGTAAGGCCATTATTAGGCAGCGAAAGGTCATAAAACATCCTTTAGAGACGGGTACATGTAGTTGGCGGTTATATAACGCCATGGTACAATGGAAAACGAATTGGGACGTCATAGTCGAGTAAGAGTGGAAGGACTAGACCAATGGTTACCTCCGCAGACACGTGAAACCACGTGATTTACGTCTAAAGCTCTAATTACGCGGTTAAAAGCCATGTTACAGTCTTTATGAACCTGTACGAGTATTTGACGGTGTTATAAGGCCATGGAGTATTGTAAAAAACGACCTGAGACGTCGGAGTCCATTGAGAGTGGAAGGACTAGACCAATGGTAACTTCTGCAGACACGTGAAACAACGTGATTTACGTCTAAGGCTCTTATTACGCGGTTAAAAGCCATGTTACAGTCTTTATGAACCTCTACGAGTACTTGACGGTGTTTTAAGGCAATGGAGCATTGCAAAACGACTTGGGACGTCGTAGCCCATTGAGAGTGGAAGGACTACACCAATGGTAAAATCCGCAGACACGTGCAGTCACGTGAATTACATGTAAGGCCATTATTAGGTAGTGGAAAGGTCATAAAACATCCTTTAGAGACGGGTACATGTAGTTGGCGGTTTTATTACGCCATGGTGCAATGAAAAACGAATTGGGACGTCATAGTCGAGTAAGAGTGGAAGGACTAGACCAATGGTTACCTCCGCAGACACGTGAAACCACGTGATTTACGTCTAAAGCTCTAATTACGCGGTTAAAAGCCATGTTACAGTCTTTATGAACCTGTACGAGTATTTGACGGTGTTATAAGGCCATGGAGCATTGTAAAAAACGACCTGAAACGTCGGAGTCCATTGAGAGTGGAAGGACTAGACCAATGGTAACCTGTGGAGACAGGTGAAACCACGTGATTTGCGTGTAAGGCCTTTTTTACTTAGTTAAAGGCCATGTTACAGTCTTTATAGACCTGTACGTCTATTTCACGAAGTCATAAGGCCATGTAGCATTGCAAAACGACTTGGGACGTCATCGTTGAGTAAGAGTGGAAGGACTAGACCAATGGTAACCTCCGCAGACACGTGGAACCACGTAATTTACGTGTGAGGCCTTTATTACGCGGTTAAAAGACATATTACAGCCTTTATAGACCTGTACGAGTATTTCACGAAGTTATAAGGCCATGGAGCAATGGAAAACGACTTGAGTCCTCGTAGTCCATTGAGGGTTAAAGGACTAGACCAATGGTAAAATGTGGAGACAGGTGGAACCACGTGATTTATGTGTAAGGCCTTTATTACGCGGGTAAAAGCCATGTTACAGTCTTTATAGACCTGTACGATTATTTCACGATGTTATAAGGGCATGGAGCATTGCAAAACGACTTAGGACGTCATCGTTGAGTAAGAGTGGAAGGACTAGACCAATGGTAACCTCCGCAGACACGTGAAACCACGTGATTTACGTCTAAGGCTCTTATTACGCGGTTAAAGGCCATGTTACAGCCTTTATGAACCTCTACGAGTACTTGACGGTGTTATAAGGCCATGGAGCATTGGAAAACGACCTGAGACATCGGAGTCCATTGAGAGTGGAAGGACTACACCATTGGTAACCTCCGCAGACACGTGAAACCACGTGATTTACGTCTAAGGCTCTTATTACGCGGTTAAAAGCCATGTTACAGTCTTTATGAATCTCTACGAGTACTTGACGGTGTTTTAAGGCAATGGAGCATTGCAAAACGACTTGGGACGTCGTAGCCCATTGAGAGTGGAAGGACTACACCAATGGTAAAATCCGCAGACACGTGCAGTCACGTGAATTACATGTAAGGCCATTATTAGGCAGCGAAAGGTCATAAAACATCCTTTAGAGACGGGTACATTAAGTTGGCGGTTATATTACGCCATGGTGCAATGGAAAACGAATTGGGACGTCATAGTCGAGTGAGAGTTGAAGGACTGGACCAATGGTAACCTCCGCAGACACGTGAATCCACGTGATTTACGTCTAAGGCTCTTATTACGCGGTTAAAAGCCATGTTACAGTCTTTATGAACCTGTACGAGTATTTGACGGTGTTATAAGGCCATGGAGCATTGGAAAACGACCTGAGACGTAGGAGTCCATTGAGAGTGGAAGGTCTAGACCAATGGTAACCTGTGGAGACAGATGGAACCACGTGATTTACGTGTAAGGCGTTTATTAGGCAGTTAATAGCCATGTTACAGTCTTTATAGCCCTGAACATGTAGTTGACGGTGTTATAACGCCATGGTGTAATGGCAAACGAATTAGGCGGTATAGTCGAATAAGAGTGAAAGGGCTAGACCAATGGTAACCTCTGCAGTCACGTGGAACCACGTAATTTACGTGTAAGGCCTTTATTACGCGGTTAAAAGACATATTACAGCCTTTATAGACCTGTACGAGTACTTCACGAAGTTATAAGGCCATGGAGCAATGAAAAACGACTTGAGACCTCGTAGTCCATTGAGGGTTAAGGGACTAGACCAATGGTAAAATGTGGAGACAGGTGGAATCACGTGATTAACGTCTAAGGCTCTTATTACGCGGTTAAAGCCATGTTACAGTCTTTATAGTCCCGTACGAGTTTTTGACAGTGTTATAAGGGCATGGAGCATTGGAAAACAACCTGAGTCATCATAGTCCTTTGAGAGTGGATGGACTAGACCAATGCTAACCTCCGCAGACACGTGAAGCCCCGTTATTTACGTCTAAGGCTCTTATTACGCGGTTAAAAGCCATATTACAGCTTTTATAGACCTGTACGAGTATTTCACGAAGTTATAAGGCCATGGTGCAATGGAAAACGACTTAAGACCTCTTAGTCCATTGAGGGTTAAACGACTAGACCAATGGTAAAATGTGGAGACAGGTGGAACCACGTGATTTATGTGTAAGGCCTTTATTACGCGGTTAAAAGCCATGTTACAGTCTTTATAGACCTGGTCATGGAGCATTGCAAAACGACTTGGGACGTCGTAGTCCATTGAGAGTGGAAGGACTAGACCAATGGTAACTTCCGCAGACACGTGAAACCACGTGACTTACGTCTAAGGCTCTTATCACGCGGTTAAAAGCCATGTTACAGTCTTTATGAACCTCTACGAGTACTTGACGGTGTTTTAAGGCAATGGACCATTGCAAAACAACTTGGGACGTCGTAGCCCATTGACAGTGGAAGGACTACACCAATGGTAAAATCCGCAGACACGTGCAGTCACGTGAATTACATGTAAGGCCATTATTAGGCAGCGAAAGGTCATAAAACATCCTTTAGAGACGGGTAAATGTAGTTGACGGTTATATAACGCCATGGTGCAATGGAAAACGAATTGGGACGTCATAGTCGAGTAAGAGTGGAAGGACTAGACCAATGGTTACGTCCGCAGACACGTGAAACCACGTGATTTACGTCTAAGGCCTTTATTACGCGGTTAAAAGCAATGGTACACTCTTTATAGACCTGTACGAGTATTTAACGGTGTTATAAGGCCATGGAGCATTTGAAAACGACCTGAGACGTCGGAGTCCATTGAGAGTGGAAGGACTAGACCAATGGTAACCTGTGGAGACAGGTGGAACCACGTGATTTACGTGCAAGGCCTTTATTACGCAGTTAAAAGCCATATTACAGTGTTTATAGTCCCGTACGAGTTTTTGACAGTGTTATAAGGGCATGGAGCATTTGAAAACAACCTGAGTCATCATAGTCCTTTGAGAGTGGACGGACTAGACCAATGGTAACATGTGGAGACAGGTGGAACAACGTGATTTACGTGTAAGGCCTTTATTAGGCAGTTAATAGCCATGTTACAGTCTTTATAGTCCCGTACGAGTTTTTGAGAGTGTTATAAGGGCATGGAGCATTGGAAAACAACCTGAGTCATCATAGTCCTTTGAGAGTGGACGGACTAGACCAATGGTAACCTGTGGAGACAGGTGAAACCACGTGATTTACGTGTAAGGCCTTTATTACGCAGTTAAAGGCCATGTTACAGTCTTTATAGACCTGTACAATTATTTCACGAAGTTATAAGGCCATGTAGCATTGCAAAACGACTTGGAACGTCGTAGTCCATTGAGAGCGGAAGGACTAGACCAATGGTAACCTCCGCAGACACGTGAAACCACGTGATTTACGTCTAAGGCTCTTATTACGCAGTTAAAAGCCATGTTACAGTCTTTATGAACCTGTACGAGTATTTGACGGTGTTATAAGGCCATGGAGCATTGGAAAACGACCTGAGACGTCGGAGTCCATTGAGAGTGGAAGGTTTAGACCAATGGTAAGCTGTGCAGACAGGTGGAACCACGTGATTTACGTGTAAGGCCGATATTACGCAGTTAAAAACCATGTTACAGTCTTTATAGTCCCGTACGAGATTTTGAGAGTGTTATAAGGGCATGGAGCATTGGAAAACAACCTGAGTCATCATAGTCCTTTGAGAGTGGACGGACTAGACCAATGGTAACCTGTGGAGACAGGTGGAACAACGTCATTTACGTGTAAGGCCTTTATTAGGCAGTCAATAGCCATGTTACAGTCTTTATAGCCCTGAACATGTAGTTGACGGTGTTATAATGCCATGGTGTAATGGCAAACGAATTAGGCGGTATAGTCGAATAAGAGTGAAAGGGCTAGACCAATGGTAACCTCCGCAGTCACGTGGAACCACTTAATTTACGTGTAAGGCCTTTATTACGCGGTTAAAAGACATAATACAGCCTTTATAGACCTGTACGAGTATTTCACGAAGTTATGAGGCCATGGGGCAATGGAAAACGACTTGAGACCTCGTAGTCCATTGAGGGTTAAAGGACTAGACCAATGGTAAAATGTGGAGACAGGTGGAACTACGTGATTTATGTGTAAGGCCTTTATTACGCGTTTAAAAGCCATGTTACAGTCTTTATAGACCTGTACGATTAGTTCACAAAGTTATAAGGTCATGGAGCATTGCAAAACGACTTGGGACGTCGTAGTCCATTGAGAGTGGAAGGACTAGACCAATGGTAACTTCCGCAGACACGTGAAACCACGTGACTTACGTCTAAGGCTCTTATTACGCGGTTAAAAGCCATGTTACAGCTTTTGTAGACCTGTACGAGTATTTCACGAAGTTATAAGGCCATGGCGCAATGGAAAACGAATTGGGACGTCATCGTTGAGTAAGAGTGGAAGGACTAGACCAATGCTAACCTCCGCAGACACGTGAAGCCCCGTTATTTACGTCTAAGGCTCTTATTGCGCGGTTAAAAACCATATTACAGCCTTTATAGACCTGTACGAGTATTTCACGAAGTTATAAGGCCATGGAGCAATGGAAAACGACTTGGGACGTCGTAGTCCATTGAGAGTGGAAAGACTAGACCAATGGCAACTTCCGCAGACACGTGAAACAACGTGATTTACGTCTAAGGCTCTTATTACGCGGTTAAAAGCCATGTTACAGTCTTTATGAACCTCTACGAGTACTTGACGGTGTTTTAAGGCAATGGAGCATTGCAAAACGACTTGGGACGTCGTAGTCCATTGAGAGTGGAAGGACTAGACCAATGGTAACCTCCGCAGACACGTGAAACCACGTGATTTACGTGTAAGGCCTTTATTAGGCAGTTAATAGCCATGTTACAGTCTTTATAGCCCTGAACATGTAGTTGACGGTGTTATAACGCCATGGTGTAATGGCAAACGATATAGGCGGTATAGTCGAATAAGAGTGAAAGTGCTAGACCAATGGTAACCTCCGCAGTCACGTGGAACCACGTGATTTACGTCTAAGGCTCTTATTACGCGGTTAAAAGCAATGTTACAGTCTTTATGAACCTGTACGAGTATTTGACGGTGTTATAAGGCCATGGAGCATTGTAAAAAACGACCTGAGACGTCGGAGTCCATTGAGAGTGGAAGGACTAGACCAATGGTAACCTGTGGAGACAGGTGAAACCACGTGATTAACGCGTAAGGCCTTGATTGCGCAGTTAAAGGCCATGTTACAGTCTTTATAGATCTGTACGATTATTTCACGACGTTATAAGGCCATGTAGCATTGCAAAACGACTTGGGACGTCGTAGTCCATTGAGAGTGGAAGGACTAGGCCAATGGTAACCTCCGCAGTCACGTGGAACCACGTAATTTACGTGTAAGGCCTTTATTACGCGGTTAAAAGACATATTACAGCCTTTATAGACCTGTACGAGTATTTCACGAAGTTATAAGGCCATGGAGCATTGGGAAACGACTTAAGACCTCGTAGTCCATTGAGGGTTAAAGGACTAGACCAATGGTAAAATGTGGAGACAGGTGGAACCACGTGATTTACGTTTAAGGCCTTTATTACGCAGTTAAAAGCCATGTTACAGTCTTTATAGTCCCGTACAAGTTTTTGCCAGTGTTATAAGGCCATGGAGCATTGGAAAACGACCTGAGACGTCGGAGTCCATTGAGAGTGGAAGGTCTAGACCAATGGTAACCTGTGGAGACAGGTGGAACCACGTGATTTACGTGTAAGGCCTTTATTAGGCAGTTAATAGCCATGTTACAGTCTTTATAGCCCTGAACATGTAGTTGACGGTGTTATAACGCAATGGTGTAATGGCAAACGAATTAGGCGGTATAGTCGAATAAGAGTGAAAGGGCTAGACCAATGGTAACCTCCGCAGTCACGTGAAACCACGTAATTTACGTGTAAGGCCTTTATTACGCGGTTAAAAGACATATTACAGCCTTTATAGACCTGTACGAGTATTTCACGAAGTTATAAGGCCAAGGAGCAATGAAAAACGACTTGGGACGTCGTAGTCCATTGAGAGTGGAAGGACTAGACCAATGGTAACTTCTGCAGACACGTGAAACAACGTGATTTACGTCTAAGGCTCTTATTACGCGGTTAAAAGCCATGTTACAGTCTTTATGAACCTCTACGAGTACTTGACGGTGTTTTAAGGCAATGGAGCATTGCAAAACGACTTGGGACGTCGTAGCACATTGAAGTGGAAGGACTACACCAATGGTAAAATCCGCAGACACGTGCAGTCACGTGAATTACATGTAAGGCCATTATTAGGCAGCGAAAGGTCATAAAACATCCTTTAGAGACGGGTACATGTAGTTGGCGGTTATATTACGCCATGGTGCAATGGAAAACGAATTGGGACGTCATAGTCGAGTGAGAGTTGAAGGACTTGACCAATGGTAACCTCCGCAGACACGTGAAACCTCGTGATTTTCGTCTAAGGCCTTTATTACGCAGTTAATGGCCATGTTACAGTCTTTATAAACCTGTACGATTATTTCACGAAGTTATAAGGCCATGTAGCATTGCAAAACGACTTGGGACGTCGTAGTCCATTGAGAGTGGAAGGACTAGACCAATGGTAACCTCCGCAGACACGTGAATCCACGTGATTTACGTCTAAGGCTCTTATTACGCGGTTAAAAGCCATGTTACAGTCTTTATGAACCTGTACGAGTATTTGACGGTGTTAAAAGGCCATGGAGCATTGGAAAACGACCTGAGACGTAGGAGTCCATTGAGAGTGGAAGGTCTAGATCAATGGTAACCTGTGGAGACAGGTGGAACCACGTGATTTACGTCTAAGGCCTTTATTACGCAGTTAATGGCCATGTTACAGTCTTTATAAACCTGTACGATTATTTCACGAAGTTATAAGGCCATGTAGCAATGCAAAACGACTTGGGACGTCGTAGTCCATTGAGAGTGGAAGGACTAGACCATTGGTAACCTCCGCAGACACGTGAATCCACGTGATTTACGTCTAAGGCTCTTATTACGCGGTTAAAAGCCATGTTACAGTCTTTATGAACCTGTACGAGTATTTGACGGTGTTATAAGGCCATGGAGCATTGGAAAACGACCTGAGACGTAGGATTCCATTGAGAGTGGAAGGTCTAGACCAATGGTAACCTGTGGAGACAGGTGGAACCACGTGATTTACGTGTAAGGCGTTTATTAGGCAGTTAATAGCCATGTTACAGTCTTTATAGCCCTGAATATGTAGTTGACGGTGTTATAACGCCATGGTGTAATGGCAAACGAATTAGGCGGTATAGTCGAGTAAGAGTGGAAGGACTAGACCAATGGTTACCTCCGCAGACACGTGGAACCACGTAATTTACGTGTAAGGCCTTTACTACGCGGTTAAAAGACATATTACAGCCTTTACAGACCTGTACGAGTATTTCACGAAGTTATAAGGCCATGGAGCAATGGAAAACGACTTGAGACCTCGTAGTCCATTGAGGGTTAAAGGACTAGACCAATGGTAAAACGTGGAGACAGGTGGAACCACGTGATTTATGTGTAAGGCTTTATTACGCGGGTAAAAGCCATGTTACAGTCTTTATAGACCTGTACGATTATTTCACGAAGTTATAAGGGCATGGAGCATTGCAAAACGACTTAGGACGTCATCGTTGAGTAAGAGTGGAAGGACTAGACCAATGGTAACCTCCGCAGACACGTGAAACCACGTGATTTACGTCTAAGGCTCTTATTACGCGGTTAAAGGCCATGTTACAGCCTTTATAAACCTCTACGAGTACTTGACGGTGTTATAAGGCCATGGAGCATTGGAAAACGACCTGAGACGTCGGAGTCCATTGAGAGTGGAAGGTCTAGACCAATGGTAACCTGTGGAGACAGGTGGAACCACGTGATTTACGTGTAAGGCCGTTATTACGCAGTTAAAAGCCATGTTACAGTCTTTATAGACCCGTACGAGTTTTTGAGAGTGTTATAAGGGCATGGAGCAATGGAAAACAACCTGAGTCATCATAGTTCTTTGAGAGTGGACGGACTAGACCAATGGTAACATGTGGAGACAGGTGGAACAACGTGATTTACGTGTAAGGCCTTTATTAGGCAGTTAATAGCCATGTTACAGTCTTTATAGCCCTGAACATGTAGTTGAAGGTGTTATAACGCCATGGTGTAATGGCAAACGAATTAGGCGGTATAGTCGAATAAGAGTGAAAGGGCCAGACCAATGGTAACCTTCGCAGTCACGTGGAACCATGTAATTTACGTGTAAGGCCTTTATTACGCGGTTAAAAGACATATTCAGCCTTTATAGACCTGTACGAGTATTTCACGAAGTTATAAGGCCATGGAGCATTGTAAAAAACGACCTGAGACGTCGGAGTCCATTGAGAGTGGAAGGACTAGACCAATGGTAACCTGTGGAGACAGGTGAAACTTGTGATTTACGTGTAAGGCCTTTATTACGCAGTTAAAGGCCATGTTACAGTCTTTATAGACCTGTACGATTATTTCACGAAGTTATAAGACCATGTAGCATTGCAAAACGACTTGGGACGTCATCGTTGAGTAAGAGTGGAAGGACTAGACCAATGGTAACCTCCGCAGACACGTGGAACCACGTAATTTACGTGTAAGGCCTTTATTACGCGGTTAAAAGACATATTACAGCCTTTATAGACCTGTACGAGTATTTCACGAAGTTATAAGGCCATGGAGCAATGGAAAACGACTTGAGACCTCGTAGTCCATTGAGGTTTAAAGGACTAGACCAATGGAAAAATGTGGAGACAGGTGGAACCACGCGATTTATGCGTAAGGCATTTATTACGCGGTTAAAAGCCATATTACAGCCTTTATAAACCTGTACGAGTATTTCACGAAGTTATAAGGTCATGGCGCAATGGAAAACGAATTGGGACGTCATCGTTGAGTAAGAGTGGAAGGACTAGACCAATGCTAACCTCCGCAGACACGTGAAGCCCTGTTATTTACGTCTAAAGCTCTTATTACGCGGTTAAAAACCATATTACAGCCTTTATAGACCTGTACGAGTATTTTACAAAGTTATAAGGCCATGGAGCAATGGAAAACGACTTGGGACGTCGTAGTCCATTGAGATTGGAAGGACTAGACCAATGGTAACTTCTGCAGACACGTGAAACAACGTGATTTACGTCTAAGGCTCTTATTACGCGGTTAAAAGCCATGTTACAGTCTTTATGAACCTCTACGAGTACTTGACGGTGTTTTAAGGCAATGGAGCATTGCAAAACGACTTGGGACGTCGTAGCCCATTGAGAGTGGAAGGACTACACCAATGGTAAAATCTGCAGACACGTGCAGTCACGTGAATTACATGTAAGGCCATTATTAGGTAGTGGAAAGGTCATAAAACATCCTTTAGAGACGGGTACATGTAGTTGGCGGTTTTATTACGCCATGGTGCAATGGAGAACAAATTGGGACGTCATAGTCGAGTAAGAGTGGAAGGACTAGACCAATGGTTACCTCCGCAGACACGTGAAACCACGTGATTTACGTCTAAAGCTCTAATTACGCGGTTAAAAGCCATGTTACAGTCTTTATGAACCTGTACGAGTATTTGACGGTGTTATAAGGCCATGGAGCATTGTAAAAAACGACCTGAGACGTCGGAGTCCATTGAGAGTGGAAGGACTAGACCAATGGTAACCTGTGGAGACAGGTGAAACCACGTGATTTGCGTGTAAGGCCTTTATTACGCAGTTAAAGGCCATGTTACAGTCTTTATAGACCTGTACGTCTATTTCACGAAGTCATAAGGCCATGTAGCATTGCAAAACGACTTGGGACGTCATCGTTGAGTAAGAATGGAAGGACTAGACCAATGGTAACCTCCGCAGACACGTGGAACCACGTAATTTACGTGTGAGGCCTTTATTACGCGGTTAAAAGACATATTACAGCCTTTATAGACCTGCACGAGTATTTCACGAAGTTATAAGGCCATGGAGCAATGGAAAACGACTTGAGTCCTCGTAGTCCATTGAGGGTTAAAGGACTAGACCAATGGTAAAATGTGGAGACAGGTGGAACCACGTGATTTATGTGTAAGGCCTTTATTACGCGGGTAAAAGCCATGTTACAGTCTTTATAGACCTGTACGATTATTTCACGATGTTATAAGGGCATGGAGCATTGCAAAACGACTTAGGACGTCATCGTTGAGTAAGAGTGGAAGGACTAGACCAATGGTAACCTCCGCAGACACGTGAAACCACGTGATTTACGTCTAAGGCTCTTATTACGCGGTTAAAGGCCATGTTACAGCCTTTATGAACCTCTACGAGTACTTGACGGTGTTATAAGGCCATGGAGCATTGGAAAACGACCTGAGACATCGGAGTCCATTGAGAGTGGAAGGACTAGACCAATGGTAACCTGTGGAGACAGGTGAAACCACGTGATTTAGGTGTAAGGCCTTTATTACGCAGTTAAAGGCCATGTTACAGTCTTTATAGACCTGTACGATTATTTCACGAAGTTATAAGACCATGTAGCATTGCAAAACGACTTGGGACGTCATCGTTGAGTAAGAGTGGAAGGACTAGACCAATGGTAACCTCCGCAGACACGTGAAGCCCTGTTATTTACGTCTAAAGCTCTTATTACGCGGTTAAAAACCATATTACAGCCTTTATAGACCTGTACGAGTATTTCACAAAGTTATAAGGCCATGGAGCAATGGAAAACGACTTGGGACGTCGTAGTCCATTGAGATTGGAAGGACTAGACCAATGGTAACTTCTGCAGACACGTGAAACAACGTGATTTACGTCTAAGGCTCTTATTACGCGGTTAAAAGCCATGTTACAGTCTTTATGAACCTCTACGAGTACTTGACGGTGTTTTAAGGCAATGGAGCATTTCAAAACGACTTGGGACGTCGTAGCCCATTGAGAGTGGAAGGACTACACCAATGGTAAAATCCGCAGACACGTGCAGTCACGTGAATTACATGTAAGGCCATTATTAGGTAGTGGAAAGGTCATAAAACATCCTTTAGAGACGGGTACATGTAGTTGGCGGTTTTATTACGCCATGGTGCAATGGAAAACGAATTGGGACGTCATAGTCGAGTAAGAGTGGAAGGACTAGACCAATGGTTACCTCCGCAGACACGTGAAACCACGTGATTTACGTCTAAAGCTCTAATTACGCGGTTAAAAGCCATATTACAGCCTTTATAGACCTGTACGAGTATTTCACGAAGTTATAAGGCCATGGAGCAATGGAAAACGACTTGAGTCCTCGTAGTCCATTGAGGGTTAAAGGACTAGACCAATGGTAAAATGTGGAGACAGGTGGAACCACGTGATTTATGTGTAAGGCCTTTATTACGCGGGTAAAAGCCATGTTACAGTCTTTATAGACCTGTACGATTATTTCACGATGTTATAAGGGCATGGAGCATTGCAAAACGACTTAGGACGTCATCGTTGAGTAAGAGTGGAAGGACTAGACCAATGGTAACCTCCGCAGACACGTGAAACCACGTGATTTACGTCTAAGGCTCTTATTACGCGGTTAAAGGCCATGTTACAGCCTTTATGAACCTCTACGAGTACTTGACGGTGTTATAAGGCCATGGAGCATTGGAAAACGACCTGAGACATCGGAGTCCATTGAGAGTGGAAGGACTAGACCAATGGTAACCTGTGGAGACAGGTGAAACCACGTGATTTACGTGTAAGGCCTTTATTACGCAGTTAAAGGCCATGTTACAGTCTTTATAGACCTGTACGATTATTTCACGAAGTTATAAGACCATGTAGCATTGCAAAACGACTTGGGACGTCATCGTTGAGTAAGAGTGGAAGGACTAGACCAATGGTAACCTCCGCAGACACGTGAAGTCCTGTTATTTACGTCTAAAGCTCTTATTACGCGGTTAAAAACCATATTACAGCCTTTATGAACCTCTACGAGTACTTGACGGTGTTTTAAGGCAATGGAGCATTGCAAAACGACTTGGGACGTCGTAGCCCATTGAGAGTGGAAGGACTACACCAATGGTAAAATCCGCAGACACGTGCAGTCACGTGAATTACATGTAAGGCCATTATTAGGCAGCGAAAGGTCATAAAACATCCTTTAGAGACGGGTACATGTAGTTGGCGGTTATATTACGCCATGGTGCAATGGAAAACGAATTGGGACGTCATAGTCGAGTGAGAGTTGAAGGACTGGACCAATGGTAACCTCCGCAGACACGTGAATCCACGTGATTTACGTCTAAGGCTCTTATTACGCGGTTAAAAGCCATGTTACAGTCTTTATGAACCTGTACGAGTATTTGACGGTGTTATAAGGCCATGGAGCATTGGAAAACGACCTGAGACGTAGGAGTCCATTGAGAGTGGAAGGTCTAGACCAATGGTAACCTGTGGAGACAGGTGGAACCACGTGATTTACGTGTAAGGCGTTTATTAGGCAGTTAATAGCCATGTTACAGTCTTTATAGCCCTGAACATGTAGTTGACGGTGTTATAACGCCATGGTGTAATGGCAAACGAATTAGGCGGTATAGTCGAATAAGAGTGAAAGGGCTAGACCAATGGTAACCTCTGCAGTCACGTGGAACCACGTAATTTACGTGTAAGGCCTTTATTACGCGGTTAAAAGACATATTACAGCCTTTATAGACCTGTACGAGTATTTCACGAAGTTATAAGGCCATGGAGCAATGAAAAACGACTTGAGACCTCGTAGTCCATTGAGGGTTAAGGGACTAGACCATTGGTAAAATGTGGAGACAGGTGGAACCACGTGATTAACGTCTAAGGCTCTTATTACGCGGTTAAAAGCCATGTTACAGTCTTTATAGTCCCGTACGAGTTTTTGACAGTGTTATAAGGGCATGGAGCATTGGAAAATGACTTGAGACCTCGTAGTCCATTGTAGGTTAAAGGACTAGACCAATGGTAAAATGTGGAGACAGGTGGAACCACGTGATTTATGTGTAAGGCCTTTATTACGCTGGTAAAAGCCATGTTACAGTCTTTATAGTCCCGTACGAGTTTTTGACAGTGTTATAAGGGCATGGAGCATTGGAAAACAACCTGAGCCATCATAGTCCTTTGAGAGTGGACGATGGTAACCTCCGCAGACACGTGAAACCCCGTTATTTACGTCTAAGGCTCTTATTACGCGGTTAAAAGCCGTATTGCAGCCTTTATAGACCTGTACGAGTATTTCACGAAGTTATAAGGCCATGGAGCAATGGAAAACGACTTGGGACGTCGTAGCCCATTGAAAGTGGAAGGACTAGACCAATGGTAACTTCCGCAGACACGTGAAACAACGTGACTTACGTCTAAGGCTCTTATTACGCGGTTAAAAGCCATTTTACAGTCTTTATGAACCTCTACGAGTACTTGACGGTGTTTTAAGGCAATGGAGCATTGCAAAACAACTTGGGACGTCGTAGCCCATTGAGAGTGGAAGGACTACATCAATGGTAAAATCCGCAGACACGTGCAGTCACGTGAATTACATGTAAGGCCATTATTAGGCAGCGAAAGGTCATAAAACATCCTTTAGAGACGGGTACATGTAGTTGGCGGCTATATAACGCCTTGGTGGAATGGAAAACGAATTGGGACGTCATCGTTGAGTAAGAGTGGAAGGACTAGACCAATGGTAACCTCTGCAGACACGTGAAACCACGTGATTTACGTCTAAGGCTCTTATTACGCGGTTAAAGGCCATGTTACAGTCTTTATAGACCTGTACGTCTATTTCACGAAGTCATAAGGCCATGTAGCATTGCAAAACGACTTGGGACGTCATCGTTGAGTAAGAGTGGAAGGACTAGACCAATGGTAACCTCCGCAGACACGTGGAACCACGTAATTTACGTGTAAGGCCTTTATTACGCGGTTAAAATACATATTACAGCCTTTATAGACCTGTACGAGTATTTCACGAAGTTATAAGGCCATGGAGGAATGGAAAACGACTTGAGACCTCGTAGTCCATTGAGGGTTAAAGGACTAGACCAATGGTAAAATGTGGAGACAGGTGGAACCACGTGATTTATGTGTAAGGCCTTTATTACGCGGGTAAAAGCCATGTTACAGTCTTTATAGACCTGTACGATTATTTCACGAAGGTATAAGGCCATGTAGCATTGCAAAACGACTTGGGACGTCATCGTTGAGTAAGAGTGGAAGGACTAGACCAATGGTAACCTCCGCAGACACGTGAAACCACGTGATTTACGTCTAAGGCTCTTATTACGCGGTTAAGGGCCATGTTACAGCCTTTATGAACCTCTACGAGTACTTGACGGTGTTATAAGGCCATGGAGCATTGGAAAACGACCTGAGACGTCGGAGTCCATTGAGAGTGGAAGGTCTAGACCAATGGTAACCTGTGGAGACAGGTGGAACCACGTGATTTACGTGTAAGGCCGTTATTACGCAGTTAAAAGCCATGTTACAGTCTTTATAGTCCCGTACGAGTTTTTGAGAGTGTTATAAAGGCATGGAGCATTGGAAAACAACCTGAGTCATCATAGTCCTTTGAGAGTGGACGGACTAGACCAATGGTAACCTGTGGAGACAGGTGGAACAATGTCATTTACGTGTAAGGCCTTTATTAGGCAGTCAATAGCCATGTTACAGTCTTTATAGCCCTGAACATGTAGTTGACGGTGTTATAACGCCATGGTGTAATGGCAAACGAATTAGGCGGTATAGTCGAATAAGAGTGAAAGGGCTAGACCAATGGTAACCTCCGCAGTCACGTGGAACCATGTAATTTACGTGTAAGGCCTTTATTTCGCGGTTAAGACATATTACAGTGTTTATAGTCCCGTACGAGTTTTTGACAGTGTTATAAGGGCATGGAGCATTTGAAAACAACCGGAGTCATCATAGTCCTTTGAGAGTGGACGGACTAGACCAATGGTAACATGTGGAGACAGGTGGAACAACGTGATTTACGTGTAAGGCCTTTATTAGGCAGTTAATAGCCATGTTACAGTCTTTATAGCCCTGAACATGTAGTTGACGGAGTTATAACGCCATGGTGTAATGGCAAACGAATTAGGCGGTATAGTCGAATAAGAGTGAAAGGGCTAGACCAATGGTAACCTCCGCAGTCACGTGGAACCACGTTATTTACGTGTAAGGCCTTTATTACGCGGTTAAAAGACATATTCAGCCTTTATAGACCTGTACGAGTACTTGACGGTGTTTTAAGGCAATGGAGCATTGCAAAACAACTTGGGACGTCGTAGTCCATTGAGAGAGGAAGGACTACACCAATGGTAAAATCCGCAGACACGTGCAGTCACGTGAATTACATGCAAGGCCATTATTAGGCAGCGAAAGGTCATAAAACATCCTTTAGAGACGGGTACATGTAGTTGGCGGTTATATAACGCCATGGTGCAATGAAAAACGACTTGAGACCTCGTAGTCCATTGAGGGTTAAAGGACTAGACCAATGGTAAAATGTGGAGACAGGTGGAACCACGTGATTTATGTGTTAGGCCTTTATTACGCGGTTAAAAGCCATGTTACAGTCTTTATGAACCTGTACGAGTATTTCACGAAGTTATAAGGCCATTGCAAAACGACTTAGGACGTCGTAGTCCATTGAGAGTGGAAGGACTAGACCAATGGTAACCTCTGCAGACACGTGGAACTACTTGATTTACGTGTAAAGCTTTTATTACGCGGTTAAAAGCCATATTACAGCTTTTTATAGACCTGTACGAGTACTTGACGGTGTTTTAAGGCAATGGAGCATTGCAAAACAACTTGGGACGTCGTAGTCCATTGAGAGTGAAAGGACTACACCAATGGTTCCCTCCGCAGACACATGCAGTCACGTGAATTACATGTAAGGCCATTATTAGGCGGCGAAAGGTCATAAAACAACATCTAGAGACGGGTACATGTAGTTGGCGGTGTTATAACGCCATGGTGCAATGGCAAACGAATTAGTCGTCATAATCGAATAAGAGTGGAAGGATTAGACCAATGGTAACCTCCGCAGTCACGTGGAACCACGTGATTTACGTGTAAGGCCTTTATTACGCGGTTAAAAGCCATATTACAGCTTTTATAGACCTGTACGAGTATTTCACGAAGTTATAAGGCCATGGCGCAATGGAAAACGAATTGGGACGTCATCGTTGAGTAAGAGTGGAAGGACTAGACCAATGGTAACTTCCGCAGACACGTAAAACCACGTGACTTACGTCTAAGGCTCTTATTACGCGGTTAAAAGCCATGTTACAGCTTTTGTAGACCTGTACGAGTATTTCACGAAGTTATAAGGCCATGGCGCAATGGAAAACGAATTGGGACGTCATCGTTGAGTAAGAGTGGAAGGACTAGACCAATGCTAACCTCAGCAGACACGTGAAGCCCCGTTATTTACGTCTAAGGCTCTTATTGCGCGGTTAAAAACCATATTACAGCCTTTATAGACCTGTACGAGTATTTCACGAAGTTATAAGGCCATGGAGCAATGGAAAACGAGTTGGGACGTCGTAGTCCATTGAGAGTGGAAAGACTAGACCAATGGCAACTTCCGCAGACACGTGAAACAACGTGATTTACGTCTAAGGCTCTTACTACGCGGTTAAAAGGCATGTTACAGTCTTTATGAACCTCTACGAGTACTTGACGGTGTTTTAGGGCAATGGAGCATTGCAAAACGACTTGGGACGTCATCGTTGAGTAAGAGTGGAAGGACTAGACCAATGGTAACCTCCGCAGACACGTGGAACCACGTAATTTACGTGTAAGGCTTTTATTACGCGGTTAAAAGACATATTACAGCCTTTATAGACCTGTACGAGTATTTCACGAAGTTATAAGGCCATGGAGCAATGGAAAACGACTTGAGACCTCGTAGTCCATTGAGGGTTAAAGGACTAGACCAATGGTAAAATGTGGAGACAGGTGGAACCACGTGATTTATGTGTAAGGCCTTTATTACGCGGGTAAAAGCCATGTTACAGTCTTTATAGACCTGTACGATTATTTCACGAAGTTATAAGGGCATGGAACATTGCAAAACGACTTAGGACGTCATCGTTGAGTGAGAGTGGAAGGACTAGACCAATGGTAACCTCCGCAGACACGTGAAACCACGTGATTTACGTCTAAGGCTCTTATTACGCGGTTAAGGGCCATGTTACAGCCTTTATGAACCTCTACGAGTACTTGACGGTGTTATAAGGCCATGGAGCATTGGAAAACGACCTGAGACGTCGGAGTCCATTGAGAGTGGAAGGTCTAGACCAATGGTAACCTGTGGAGACAGGTGGAACCACGTGATTTACGTGTAAGGCCGTTATTACGCAGTTAAAAGCCATGTTACAGTCTTTATAGTCCCGTACGAGTTTTTGAGAGTGTTATAAAGGCATGGAGCATTGGAAAACAACCTGAGTCATCATAGTCCTTTGAGAGTGGACGGACTAGACCAATGGTAACCTGTGGAGACAGGTGGAACAATGTCATTTACGTGTAAGGCCTTTATTAGGCAGTCAATAGCCATGTTACAGTCTTTATAGCCCTGAACATGTAGTTGACGGTGTTATAACGCCATGGTGTAATGGCAAACGAATTAGGCGGTATAGTCGAATAAGAGTGAAAGGGCTAGACCAATGGTAACCTCCGCAGTCACGTGGAACCATGTAATTTACGTGTAAGGCCTTTATTACGCGGTTAAAAGACATATTACAGTGTTTATAGTCCCGTACGAGTTTTTGACAGTGTTATAAGGGCATGGAGCATTTGAAAACAACCGGAGTCATCATAGTCCTTTGAGAGTGGACGGACTAGACCAATGGTAACATGTGGAGACAGGTGGAACAACGTGATTTACGTGTAAGGCCTTTATTAGGCAGTTAATAGCCATGTTACAGTCTTTATAGCCCTGAACATGCAGTTGACGGAGTTATAACGCCATGGTGTAATGGCAAACGAATTAGGCGGTATAGTCGAATAAGAGTGAAAGGGCTAGACCAATGGTAACCTCCGCAGACACGTGGAACCACGTGATTTATGTGTAAGGCCTTTATTACGCGGTTAAAAGCCATGTTACAGTCTTTATGAACCTGTACGAGTAATTCACGAAGTTATAAGGCCATTGCAAAACGACTTAGGACGTCGTAGTCCATTGAGAGTGGAAGGACTAGACCAATGGTAACCTCTGCAGACACGTGGAACTACGTGATTTACGTGTAAAGCTTTTATTACGCGGTTAAAAGCCATATTACAGCTTTTTATAGACCTGTACGAGTGTTTGACGGTCTTATAACGCTATGGAGCATTGGAAAACGACTTGGGACGTCGTAGTCCATTGAGAGTGAAAGGACTACACCAATGGTTCCCTCCGCAGACACATGCAGTCACGTGAATTACATGTAAGGCGTTTATTAGGCAGGGAAAGGTCATAAAACAACATCTAGAGACGGGTACATGTAGTTGGCGGTGTTATAACGCCATGGTGCAATGGCAAACGAATTAGTCGTCATAATCGAATAAGAGTGGAAGGATTAGACCAATGGTAGCCTCCGCAGTCACGTGGAACCACGTGATTTACGTGTAAGGCCTTTATTACGCGGTTAAAAGCAATATTACAGCTTTTATAGACCTGTACGAGTATTTCACGAAGTTATAAGGCCATGGCGCAATGGAAAACGAATTGGGACGTCATCGTTGAGTAAGAGTGGAAGGACTAGACCAATGGTAACTTCCGCAGACACGTGAAACCACGTGACTTACGTCTAAGGCTCTTATTACGCGGTTAAAAGCCATGTTACAGCTTTTGTAGACCTGTACGAGTATTTCACGAAGTTATAAGGCCATGGCGCAATGGAAAACGAATTGGGACGTCATCGTTGAGTAAGAGTGGAAGGACTAGACCAATGCTAACCTCCGCAGACACGTGAAGCCCCGTTATTTACGTCTAAGGCTCTTATTGCGCGGTGAAAAACCATATTACAGCCTTTATAGACCTGTACGAGTATTTCACGAAGTTATAAGGCCATGGAGCAATGGAAAACGACTTGGGACGTCGTAGTCCATTGAGAGTGGAAAGACTAGACCAATGGCAACGTCCGCAGATACGTGAAACAACGTGATTTACGTCTAAGGCTCTTATTACGCGGTTAAAAGGCATGTTACAGTCTTTATGAACCTCTACGAGTACTTGACGGTGTTTTAAGGCAATGGAGCATTGCAAAACGACTTGGGACGTCGTAGCCCATTGAGAGTGGAAGGACTACACCAATGGTAAAATTCGCAGACACGTGCAGTCACGTGAATTACATGTAAGGCCATTATTAGGCAGCGAAAGGTCATAAAACATCCTTTAGAGACGGGTACATGTAGTTGGCGGTTATATTACGCCATGGTGCAATGGAAAACGAATTGGGACGTCATAGTCGAGTGAGAGTTGAAGGACTAGACCAATGGTAACCTCCGCAGACACGTGAAACAACGTGATTTACGTGTAAGGCCTTTATTACGCAGTTAAAGGCCATGTTACAGTCTTTATAGACCTGTACGATTATTTCACGAAGTTATAAGGCCCTGTAGCATTGCAAAACGACTTGGGACGTCGTAGTCCATTGAGAGTGGAGGGACTAGACCAATGGTAACCTCCGCAGACACGTGAAACCACGTGATTTACGTGTAAGGCCTTTATTAGGCAGTTAATAGCCATGTTACAGTCTTTATAGCCCTGAACATGTAGTTGACGGTGTTATAACGCCATGGTGTAATGGCAAACGAATTAGGCGGTATAGTCGAATAAGAGTGAAAGTGCTAGACCAATGGTAACCTCCGCAGTCACGTGGAACCACGTGATTTACGTCTAAGGCTCTTATTACGCGGTTAAAAGCCATGTTACAGTCTTTATGAACCTGTACGAGTATTTGACGGTGTTATAAGGCCATGGAGCATTGTAAAAAACGACCTGAGACGTCGGAGTCCATTGAGAGTGGAAGGACTAGACCAATGGTAACCTGTGGAGACAGGTGAAACCACGTGATTAACGTGTAAGGCCTTTATTGCGCAGTTAAAGGCCATGTTACAGTCTTTATAGATCTGTACGATTATTTCACGAAGTTATAAGGCCATGTAGCATTGCAAAACGACTTGGGACGTCGTAGTCCATTGAGAGTGGAAGGACTAGGCCAATGGTAACCTCCGCAGACACGTGGAACCACGTAATTTACGTGTAAGGCCTTTATTACGCGGTTAAAAGACATATTACAGCCTTTATAGACCTGTACGAGTATTTCACGAAGTTATAAGGGCATGGAGCATTGAGAAACGACTTAAGACCTCGTAGTCCATTGAGGGTTAAAGGACTAGACCAATGGTAAAATGTGGAGACAGGTGGAACCACGTGATTTATGTGTAAGGCCTTTATTACGCGGTTAAAAGACATATTACAGCCTTTATAGACCTGTACGAGTATTTCACGAAGTTATAAGGGCATGGAGCATTGGGAAACGACTTAAGACCTCGTAGTCCATTGAGGGTTAAAGGACTAGACCAATGGTAAAATGTGGAGACAGGTGGAACCACGTGATTTACGTGTAAGGTCTTTATTACGCAGTTAAAAGCCATGTTACAGTCTTTATAGTCCCGTACGAGTTTTTGCCAGTGTTATAAGGCCATGGAGCATTGGAAAACGACCTGAGACGTCGGAGTTCATTGAGAGTGGAAGGTCTAGACCAATGGTAACCTGTGGAGACAGGTGGAACCACGTGATTTACGTGTAAGGCCTTTATTAGGCAGTTAATAGCCATGTTACAGTCTTTATAGCCCTGAACATGTAGTTGACGGTGTTATAACGCAAAGGTGTAATGGCAAACGAATTAGGCGGTATAGTCGAATAAGAGTGAAAGGACTAGACCAATGGTAACTTCCGCAGACAGGTGAAACAACGTGATTTACGTCTAAGGCTCTTATTACGCGGTTAAAAGCCATGTTACAGTCTTTATGAACCTCTACGAGTACTTGACGGTGTTTTAAGGCAATGGAGCATTGCAAAACGACTTGGGACGTCGTAGCACATTGAGAGTGGAAGGACTACACCAATGGTAAAATCCGCAGACACGTGCAGTCACGTGAATTACATGTAAGGCCATTATTAGGCAGCGAAAGGTCATAAAACATCCTTTAGAGACGGGTACATGTAGTTGGCGGGTATATTACGCCATGGTGCAATGGAAAACGAATTGGGACGTCATAGTCGAGTGAGAGTTGAAGGACTGGACCAATGGTAACCTCCGCAGACACGTGAAACCTCGTGATTTTCGTCTAAGGCCTTTATTACGCAGTTAATGGCCATGTTACAGTCTTTGTAAACCTGTACGATTATTTCACGAAGTTATAAGGCCATGTAGCATTGCAAAACGACTTGGGACGTCGTAGTCCATTGAGAGTGGAAGGACTAGACCAATGGTAACCTCCGCAGACACGTGAATCCACGTGATTTACGTCTAAGGCTCTTATTACGCGGTTAAAAGCCATGTTACAGTCTTTATGAACCTGTACGAGTATTTGACGGTGTTATAAGGCCATGGAGCATTGGAAAACGACCTGAGACGTAGGAGTCCATTGAGAGTGGAAGGTCTAGACCACTGGTAACCTGTGGAGACAGGTGGAACCACGTGATTTACGTCTAAGGCCTTTATTACGCAGTTAATGGCCATGTTACAGTCTTTATAAACCTGTACGATTATTTCACGAAGTTATAAGGCGATGTAGCAATGCAAAACGACTTGGGACGTCGTAGTCCATTGAGAGTGGAAGGACTAGACCAATGGTAACCTCCGTAGACACGTGCAGTCACGTGAATTACATGTAAGGCCATTATTAGGCAGCGAAAGGTCATAAAAACATCCTTTAGAGACGGGTACATGTAGTTGACGGTTATATTACGCCATGGTGCAATGGAAAACTAATTAGGACGTCATAGTCGAGTGAGAGTTGAAGGACTGGACCAATGGTAACCTCCGCAGACACGTGAAACCTCGTGATTTTTGTCTAAGGCCTTTATTACGCAGTTAATGGCCATGTTACAGTCTTTATAAACCTGTACGATTATTTCACGAAGTTATAAGGCCATGTAGCATTGCAAAACGACTTGGGACGTCGTAGTCCATTGAGAGTGGAAGGACTAGACCAATGGTAACCTCCGCAGACACGTGAATCCACGTGATTTACGTCTAAGGCTCTTATTACGCGGTTAAAAGCCATGTTACCGTCTTTATGAACCTGTACGAGTATTTGACGGTGTTATAAGGGCATGGAGCATTGCAAAACGACTTAGGACGTCATCGTTGAGTAAGAGTGGAAGGACTAGACCAATGGTAACCTCCGCAGACACGTGAAACCAAGTGATTTACGTCTAAGGCTCTTATTACGCGGTTAAAGGCCATGTTACAGCCTTTATGAACCTCTACGAGTACTTGACGGTGTTATAAGGCCATGGAGCATTGGAAAACGACCTGAGACGTCGGAGTCCATTGAGAGTGGAAGGTCTAGACCAATGGTAACCTGTGGAGACAGGTGGAACCACGTGATTTACGTGTAAAGCCGTTATTACGCAGTTAAAAGCCATGTTACAGTCTTTATAGTCCCGTACGAGTTTTTGCCAGTGTTATAAGGCCATGGAGCATTGGAAAACGACCTGAGACGTCGGAGTCCATTGAGAGTGGAAGGTCTAGACCAATGGTAACCTGTGGAGACAGGTGGAACCACGTGATTTACGTGTAAGGCCTTTATTAGGCAGTTAATAGCCATGTTACAGTCTTTATAGCCCTGAACATGTAGTTGACGGTGTTATAACGCAAAGGTGTAATGGCAAACGAATTAGGCGGTATAGTCGAATAAGAGTGAAAGGACTAGACCAATGGTAACTTCCGCAGACAGGTGAAACAACGTGATTTACGTCTAAGGCTCTTATTACGCGGTTAAAAGCCATGTTACAGTCTTTATGAACCTCTACGAGTACTTGACGGTGTTTTAAGGCAATGGAGCATTGCAAAACGACTTGGGACGTCGTAGCACATTGAGAGTGGAAGGACTACACCAATGGTAAAATCCGCAGACACGTGCAGTCACGTGAATTACATGTAAGGCCATTATTAGGCAGCGAAAGGTCATAAAACATCCTTTAGAGACGGGTACATGTAGTTGGCGGGTATATTACGCCATGGTGCAATGGAAAACGAATTGGGACGTCATAGTCGAGTGAGAGTTGAAGGACTGGACCAATGGTAACCTCCGCAGACACGTGAAACCTCGTGATTTTCGTCTAAGGCCTTTATTACGCAGTTAATGGCCATGTTACAGTCTTTATAAACCTGTACGATTATTTCACGAAGTTATAAGGCCATGTAGCATTGCAAAACGACTTGGGACGTCGTAGTCCATTGAGAGTGGAAGGACTAGACCAATGGTAACCTCCGCAGACACGTGAATCCACGTGATTTACGTCTAAGGCTCTTATTACGCAGTTAAAAGCCATGTTACAGTCTTTATGAACCTGTACGAGTATTTGACGGTGTTATAAGGCCATGGAGCATTGGAAAACGACCTGAGACGTAGGAGTCCATTGAGAGTGGAAGGTCTAGACCACTGGTAACCTGTGGAGACAGGTGGAACCACGTGATTTACGTCTAAGGCCTTTATTACGCAGTTAATGGCCATGTTACAGTCTTTATAAACCTGTACGATTATTTCACGAAGTTATAAGGCGATGTAGCAATGCAAAACGACTTGGGACGTCGTAATCCATTGAGAGTGGAAGGACTAGACCAATGGTAACCTCCGCAGACACGTGCAGTCACGTGAATTACATGTAAGGCCATTATTAGGCAGCGAAAGGTCATAAAAACATCCTTTAGAGACGGGTACATGTAGTTGGCGGTTATATTACGCCATGGTGCAATGGAAAACTAATTGGGACGTCATAGTCGAGTGAGAGTTGAAGGACTGGACCAATGGTAACCTCCGCAGACACGTGAAACCTCGTGATTTTTGTCTAAGGCCTTTATTACGCAGTTAATGGCCATGTTACAGTCTTTATAAACCTGTACGATTATTTCACGAAGTTATAAGGCCATGTAGCATTGCAAAACGACTTGGGACGTCGTAGTCCATTGAGAGTGGAAGGACTAGACCAATGGTAACCTCCGCAGACACGTGAATCCACGTGATTTACGTCTAAGGCTCTTATTACGCGGTTAAAAGCCATGTTACCGTCTTTATTAACCTGTACGAGTATTTGACGGTGTTATAATGGCATGGAGCATTGGAAAACGACCTGAGACGTAGGAGTCCATTGAGAGTGGAAGGTCTAGACCAATGGTAACCTGTGGAGACAGGTGGAACCACGTGATTTACGTGTAAGGCGTTTATTAGGCAGTTAATATCCATGTTACAGTCTTTATAGCCCTGAACATATAGTTGAAGGTGTTATAACGCCATGGTGTAATGGCAAACGAATTAGGCGGTATATTCGAGTAAGAGTGGAAGGACTAGACCAATGGTTACCTCCGCAGACACGTGGAACCACGTAATTTACGTGTAAGGCCTTTATTACGCGGTTAAAAGACATATTACAGCCTTTATAGACCTGTACGAGTATTTCACGAAGTTATAAGGCCATGGAGCAATGGAAAACGAATTGAGACCTCGTAGTCCATTGAGGGTTAAAGGACTAGACCAATGGTAAAATGTGGAGACAGGTGGAACCACGTGATTTACGTGTAAGGCCGTTATTACGCAGTGTCTTTATAGTCCCGTACGAGTTTTTGAGAGTGTTATAAGGGCATAGAGCAATGGAAAACAACCTGAGTCATCATAGTCCTTTGAGAGTGGACGGACTAGACCAATGGTAACATGTGGAGACAGGTGGAACAACGTGATTTACGTGTAAGGCCTTTATTAGGCAGTTAATAGCCATGTTACAGTCTTTATAGCCCTGAACATGTAGTTGACGGTGTTATAACGCCATGGTGTAATGGCAAACGAATTAGGCGGTATAGTCGAATAAGAGTGAAAGAGCTAGACCAATGGTAACCTCCGCAGTCACGTGGAACCATGTAATTTACGTGTAAGGCCTTTATTACGCGGTTAAAAGACATATTCAGCCTTTATAGACCTGTACGAGTATTTCACGAAGTTATAAGGCCATGGAGCAATGGAAAACGACTTGGGACGTCGTAGCCCATTGAGAGTGGAAGGACTACACCAATGCTAAAATCCGCAGACACGTGCAGGCACGTGAATTACATGTAAGGCCATTATTAGGCAGCGAAAGGTCATAAAACATCCTTTAGAGACGGGTACATGTAGTTGGCGGTTATATAACGCCATGGTGCAATGGAAAACGAATTGGGACGTCATAGTCGAGTAAGAGTGGAAGGACTAGACCAATGGTTACCTCCGCAGACACGTGAAACCACGTGATTTACGTCTAAAGCTCTAATTACGCGGTTAAAAGCCATGTTACAGTCTTTATGAACCTGTACGAGTATTTGACGGTGTTATAAGGCCATGGAGCATTGTAAAAAACGACCTGAGACGTCGGAGTCCATTGAGAGTGGAAGGACTAGACCAATGGTAACCTGTGGAGACAGGTGAAACCACGTGATGTACGTGTAAGGCCTTTATTACGCAGTTAAAGGCCATGTTACAGTCTTTATAGACCTGTACGATTATTTCACGATGTTATAAGACCATGTAGCATTGCAAAACGACTTGGGACGTCATCGTTGAGTAAGAGTGGAAGGACTAGACCAATGGTAACCTCCGCAGACACGTGGAACCACGTAATTTACGTGTAAGGCCTTTATTACGCGGTTAAAAGACATATTACAGCCTTTATAGACCTGTACGAGTATTTCACGAAGTTATAAGGCCAAGGAGCAATGGAAAACGACTAGAGACCTCGTAGTCCATTGAGGTTTAAAGGACTAGACCAATGGAAAAATGTGGAGACAGGTGGAACCACGCGATTTATGTGTAAGGCATTTTTTACGCGGTTAAAAGCCATATTACAGCTTTTATAAACCTGTACGAGTATTTCACGAAGTTATAAGGTCCTGGCGCAATGGAAAACGAATTGGGACGTCATCGTTGAGTAAGAGTGGAAGGACTAGACCAATGCTAACCTCCGCAGACACGTGAAGCCCTGTTATTTACGTCTAAAGCTCTTATTACGCGGTTAAAAACCATATTACAGCCTTTATAGACCTGTACGAGTATTTCACAAAGTTATAAGGCCATGGAGCAATGGAAAACGACTTGGGACGTCGTAGTCCATTGAGATTGGAAGGACTAGACCAATGGTAACTTCCGCAGACACGTGAAAGAACGTGATTTACGTCTAAGGCTCTTATTACGCGGTTAAAAGCCATGTTACAGTCTTTATGAACCTCTACGAGTACTTGACGGTGTTTTAAGGCAATGGAGCATTGCAAAACGACTTGGGATGTCGTAGCCCATTGAGAGTGGAAGGACTACACCAATGGTAACCTGTGGAGACAGGTGAAACCACGTGATTTACGTGTAAGGCCTTTATTTCGCAGTTAAAGGCCATGTTACAGTCTTTATAGACCTGTACGATTATTTCACGAAGTTATAAGACCATGTAGCATTGCAAAACGACTTGGGACGTCATCGTTGAGTAAGAGTGGAAGGACTAGACCAATGGTAACCTCCGCAGACACGTGGAACCACGTAATTTACGTGTAAGGCTCTTATTACGCGGTTAAAGGCCATGTTACAGCCTTTATGAACCTCTAGGAGTACTTGACGGTGTTATAAGGCCATGGAGCATTGGAAAACGACCTGAGACGTCGGAGTCCATTGAGAGTGGAAGGACTAGACCAATGGTAACCTCCGCAGACACGTGAAACCACGTGATTTACGTCTAAGGCTCTTATTACGCGGTTAAAAGCCATGTTACAGTCTTTATGAACCTCTACGAGTACTTGACGGTGTTTTAAGGCAATGGAGCATTGCACAACGACTTGGGACGTCGTAGCCCATTGAGAGTGGAAGGACTACACCAATGGTAAAATCCGCAGACACGTGCAGTCACGTGAATTACATGTAAGGCCATTATTAGGCAGCGAAAGGTCATAAAACATCCTTTAGAGACGGGTACATGTAGTTGGCGGTTATATTACGCCATGGTGCAATGGAAAACGAATTGGGACGTCATAGTCGAGTGAGAGTTGAAGGACTGGACCAATGGTAACCTCTGCAGACACGTGAATCCACGTGATTTACGTCTAAGGCTCTTATTACGCGGTTAAAAGCCATGTTACAGTCTTTATGAACCTGTACGAGTATTTGACAGTGTTATAAGGCCATGGAGCATTGGAAAACGACCTGAGACGTAGGAGTCCATTGAGAGTGGAAGGTCTAGACCAATGGTAACCTGTGGAGACAGGTGGAACCACGTGATTTACGTGTAAGGCGTTTATTAGGCAGTTAATAGCCATGTTACAGTCTTTATAGCCCTGAACATGTAGTTGACGGTGTTATAACGCCATGGTGTAATGGCAAACGAATTAGGCGGTATAGTCGAATAAGAGTGAAAGGGCTAGGCCAATGGTAACCTCTGCAGTCACGTGGAACCACGTAATTTACGTGTAAGGCCTTTATTACGCGGTTAAAAGACATATTACAGCCTTTATAGACCTGTACGAGTATTTCACGAAGTTATAAGGCCATGGAGCAATGAAAAACGACTTGAGACCTCGTAGTCCATTGAGGGTTAAGGGACTAGACCAATGGTAAAATGTGGAGACAGGTGGAACCACGTGATTAACGTCTAAGGCTCTTATTACGCGGTTAAAAGCCATGTTACAGTCTTTATGAACCTCTACGAGTACTTGACGGTGATAAAAGGACATGGAGCATTGGAAAACGACCTGAGACGTCGGAGTCCATTAAGAGTGAAAGGTCTAGACCAATGGTAAAATGTGGAGACAGGTGGAACCACGTGATTTATGTGTAAGGCCTTTATTACGCGGTTAAAAGCCATATTACAGTCTTTATGAACCTCTACGAGTACTTGACGGTGTTTTAAGGCAATGGAGCATTGCAAAGCAAATTGGGACGTCGTAGCCCATTGAGAGTGGAAGGACTACACCAATGGTAAAATCCGCAGACACGTGCAGTCACGTGAATTACATGTAAGGCCATTATTAGGCAGCGAAAGGTCATAAAACATCCTTTAGAGACGGGTACATGTAGTTGGCGGTTATATAACGCCATGGTGCAATGGAAAACGACTTGAGACCTCGTAGTCCATTGAGGGTTAAAGGACTAGACCAATGGTAAAATGTGGAGACAGGTGGAACCACGTGATTTATGTGTAAGGCCTTTATTACGCGGTTAAAAGCCATGTTACAGTCTTTATGAACCTGTACGAGTATTTCACGAAGTTATAAGGCCATGGCAAAACGACTTAGGACGTCGTAGTCCATTGAGAGTGAAAGGACTAGACCAATGGTAACCTCTGCAGACACGTGGAACTACGTGATTTACGTGTAAAGCTTTTATTACGCGGTTAAAAGCCATATTACAGCTTTTTATAGACCTGTACGAGTGTTTGACGGTCTTATAACGCTATGGAGCATTGGAAAACGACTTGGGACGTCGTAGTCCATTGAGAGTGAAAGGACTACACCAATGGTTCCCTCCGCAGACACATGCAGTCACGTGAATTACATGTAAGGCGTTTATTAGGCAGCGAAAGGTCATAAAACAACATCTAGAGACGGGTACATGTAGTTGGCGGTGTTATAACGCCATGGTGCAATGGCAAACGAATTAGTCGTCATAATCGAATAAGAGTGGAAGGACTAGACCAATGGTAACCTCCGCAGTCACGTGGAACGACGTGATTTACGTGTAAGGCCTTTATTACGCGGTTAAAAGCCATATTACAGCTTTTATAGACCTGTACGAGTATTTCACGAAGTTATAAGGCCATGGCGCAATGGAAAACGAATTGGGACGTCATCGTTGAGTAAGAGTGGAAGGACTAGACCAATGCTAACGTCCGCAGACACGTGAAGCCCCGTGATTTACGTCTAAGGCTCTTATTGCGCGGTTAAAAACCATATTACAGCCTTTATAGACCTCTACGAGTATTTCACGAAGTTATAAGGCCATGGAGCAATGGAAAACGACTTGGGACGTCGTAGTCCATTGAGAGTGGAAGGACTAGACCAATGGCAACTTCCGCAGACACGTGAAACAACGTGATTTACGTCAAAGGCTCTTATTACGCGGTTAAAAGCCATGTTACAGTCTTTATGAACCTCTACGAGTACTTGACGGTGTTTTAAGGCAATGGAGCATTGCAAAACGACTTGGGACGTCGTAGCCCATTGAGAGTGGAAGGACTACACCAATGGTAAAATCCGCAGACACGTGCAGTCACGTGAATTACATGTAAGGCCATTATTAGGCAGCGAAAGGTCAAAAAACATCCTTTAGAGACGGGTACATGTAGTTGGCGGTTATATTACGCCATGGTGCAATGGAAAACGAATTGGGACGTCATAGTCGAGTGTGAGTTGAAGGACTAGACCAATGGTAACCTCCGCAGACACGTGAAACCACGTGATTTACGTGTAAGGCCTTTATTACGCAGTTAAAGGCCATGTTACAGTCTTTATAGGCCTGTACGATTATTTCACGAAGTTATAAGGCCATGTACCATTGCAAAACGACTTGGGACGTCGTAGTCCATTGAGAGTAGAAGGACTAGACCAATGGTAACCTCTGCAGACATGTGAAACCCCGTGATTTACGTGTAAGGCCTTTATTAGGCAGTTAATAGCCATGTTACAGTTTTTATAGCCCTGAACATGTAGTTGACGGTGTTATAACGCCATGGTGTAATGGCAAACGAATTAGGCGGTATAGTCGAATAAGAGTGAAAGTGCTAGACCAATGGTAACCTCCGCAGTCTCGTGGAACCACGTGATTTACGTCTAAGGCTCTTATTACGCGGTTAAAAGACATATTACAGCCTTTATAGACCTGTACGAGTATTTCACGAAGTTATAAGGCCATGTAGCATTGCGAAACGACTTGGGACGTCGTAGTCCATTGAGAGTGGAAGGACTAGGCCAATGGTAACCTCTGCAGTCACGTGGAACCATGTAATTTACGTGTAAGGCCTTTATTACGCGGTTAAAAGACATATTACAGCCTTTATAGACCTGTACGAGTATTTCACGAAGTTATAAGGCCATGGAGCATTGGAAAACGACCTGAGACGTCGGAGTCCATTGAGAGTGGAAGGTCTAGACCAATGGTAACCTGTGGAGACAGGTGGAACCACGTGATTTACGTGTAAGGCCTTTATTACGCAGTTAAAAGCCATGTTACAGTCTTTATAGTCCCGTACGAGTTTTTCCCAGTGTTATAAGGCCATGGAGCATTGGAAAACGACCTGAGACGTCGGAGTCCATTGAGAGTGGAAGGTCTAGACCAATGGTAACCTGTGGAGACAGTTGGAACCACGTGATTTACGTGTAAGGCCTTTATTAGGCAGTTAATAGCCATGTTACAGTCTTTATAGCCCTGAACATGGTGTAATGGCAAACGAATTACGCGGTATAGTCGAATAAGAGTGAAAGGCTAGACCAATGGTAACCTCCGCAGTCACGTGGAACCATGTAATTTACGTGTAAGGCCTTTATTACGCGGTTAAAAGACATAACACAGCCTTTATAGACCTGTACGAGTATTTCACGAAGTTTTGAGGCCATGGGGCAATGGAAAACTACTTGAGACCTCGTAGTCCATTGAGGGTTAAAGGACTAGACCAATGGTAAAATGTGGAGACAGGTGGAACTATGTGATTTATGTGTAAGGCCTTTATTACGCGTTTAAAAGCCATGTTAAAGTCTTTATAGACCTGTACGATTAGTTCACGAAGTTATAAGGTCATGGAGCATTGCAAAACGACTTGGGACGTCGTAGTCCATTGAGAGTGGAAGGACAAGGCCAATGGTAACCTCCGCAGTCACGTGGAACCACGTAATTTACGTGTAAGGCCTTTATTACGCGGTTAAAAGACATATTACAGCCTTTATAGACCTGTACGAGTATTTCACGAAGTTATAAGGCCATGGAGCATTGGAAAACGACCTGAGACGTCGGAGTCCATTGAGAGTGGAAGGTCTAGACCAATGGTAACCTGTGGAGACAGGTGGAACCACGTGATTTACGTGTAAGGCCTTTATTACGCAGTTAAAACCATGTTACAGTCTTTATAGTCCCGTACGAGTTTTTGCCAGTGTTATAAGGCCATGGAGCATTGGAAAACGACCTGAGACGTCGGAGTCCATTGAGAGTGGAAGGTCTAGACCAATGGTAACCTGTGGAGACAGGTGGCACCACGTGATTTACGTGTAAGGCCTTTATTAGGCAGTTAACAGCCATGTTACAGTCTTTATAGTCCCGTACGAGTTTTTGAGAGTGTTATAAGGGCATGGAGCATTGGAAAACAACCTGAGTCATCATAGTCCTTTGAGAGTGGACGGACTAGACCAATGGTAACCTGTGGAGATAGGTGGAACAACGTCATTTACGTGTAAGGCCTTTATTAGGCAGTCAATAGCCATGTTACAGTCTTTATAGCCCTGAACATGTAGTTGACGGTGTTATAACGCCATGGTGTAATGGCAAACGAATTAGGCGGTATAGTCGAATAAGAGTGAAAGGGCTAGACCAATGGTAACCTCCGCAGTCACGTGGAACCATGTAATTTACGTGTAAGGCCTTTATTACGCGGTTAAAAGACATAATACAGCCTTTATAGACCTGTACGAGTATTTCACGAAGTTATGAGGCCATGGGGCAATGGAAAACGACTTGAGACCTCGTAGTCCATTGAGAGTGGAAGGACTAGACCAATGGTAACTTCCGCAGACACGTGAAACCACGTGAGTTACGTCTAAGGCTCTTATTGCGCGGTTAAAAACCATATTACAGCCTTTATAGACCTGTACGAGTATTTCACGAAGTTATAAGGCTATGGTTCAATGGAAAACGAATTGGGACGTCATAGTCGAGTGAGAGTTGAAGGACTAGACCAATGGTAACCTCTGCAGACACGTGAAACCACGTGATTTACGTGTAAGGCCTTTATTGCGCAGTTAAAGGCCATGTTACAGTCTTTATAGACCTGTACGATTATTTCACGAAGTTATAAGGCCATGTAGCATTGCAAAACGACTTGGGACGTCGTAGTCCATTGAGAGTGGAAGGACTAGACCAATGGTAACCTCCGCAGACACGTGAAACCACGTGATTTACGTGTAAGGCCTTTATTGAGCAGTTAATAGCCATGTTACAGTCTTTATAGCCCTGAACATGTAGTTGACGGTGTTATAACGCCATGGTGTAATGGCAAACGAATTAGGCGGTATAGTCGAATAAGAGTGAAAGTGCTAGACCAATGGAAACCTCCGCAGTCACGTGGAACCACGTGATTTACGTCTAAGGCTCTTATTATGCGGTTAAAAGCTATGTTACAGTCTTTATGAACCTGTACGAGTATTTGACGGTGTTATAAGGCCATGGAGCATTGTAAAAAACGACCTGAGACGTCGGAGTCCATTGAGAGTGGAAGGACTAGACCAATGGTAACCTGTGGAGACAGGTGAAACCACGTGATTAACGTGTAAGGCCTTTATTGCGCAGTTAAAGGCCATGTTACAGTCTTTATAGACCTGTACGATAATTTCACGAAGTTATAAGGCCATGTAGCATTGCAAAACGACTTGGGACGTCGTAGTCCATTGAGAGTGGAAGGACTAGGCCAATGGTAACCTCCGCAGTCACGTGGAACCACGTAATTTACGTGTAAGGCCTTTATTACGCGGTTAAAAGACATATTACAGGCCTTATAGACCTGTACGAGTATTTCACGAAGTTATAAGGCCATGGAGCATTGGGAAACGACTTAAGACCTCGTAGTCCATTGAGGGTTAAAGGACTAGACCAATGGTAAAATGTGGAGACAGGTGGAACCACGTGATTTACGTGTAAGGCCTTTATTACGCAGTTAAAAGCCATGTTACAGTCTTTATAGTCCCGTACGAGTTTTTGCCAGTGTCATAAGGCCATGGAGCATTGGAAAACGACCTGAGACGTCGAAGTCCATTGAGAGTGGAAGGTCTAGACCAATGGTAACCTGTGGAGACAGGTGGAACCACGTGATTTACGTGTAAGGCCTTTATTAGGCAGTTAATAGCCATGTTACAGTCTTTATAGCCCTGAACATGTAGTTGACGGTGTTATAACGCAATGGTGTAATGGCAAACGAATTAGGCGGTATAGTCGAATAAGAGTGAAAGGGCTAGACCAATGGTAACCTCTGCAGTCACGTGGAACCACGTAATTTACGTGTAAGGCCTTTATTACGCGGTTAAAAGACATATTACAGCCTTTATAGACCTGTACGAGTATTTCACGAAGTTATAAGGCCAAGGAGCAATGAAAAACGACTTGGGGCGTCGTAGTCCATTGAGAGTGGAAGGACTAGACCAATGGTAACTTCCGCAGACACGTGAAACAACGTGATTTACGTCTAAGGCTCTTATTACGCGGTTAAAAGCCATGTTACAGTCTTTATGAACCTCTACGAGTACTTAACGGTGTTTTAAGGCAATGGAGCATTGCAAAACAACTTGGGACGTCGTAGATCATTGAGAGTGGAAGGACTACACCAATGGTAAAATCCGCAGACACGTGCAGTCGCGTGAATTACATGTAAGGCCATTATTAGGCAGCAAAAGGTCATAAAACATCCTTTAGAGACGGGTATATGTAGTTGGCGGTTATATTACGCCATGGTGCAATGGAAAACGAATTGGGACGTCATAGTCGAGTGAGAGTTGAAGGACTGGACCAATGGTAACCTCCGCAGACACGTGAAACCACGTGATTTACGTCTAAGGCCTTTATTACGCAGTTAATGGCCATGTTACAGTCTTTATAAACCTGTACGATTATTTCACGAAGTTATAAGGCCATGTAGCATTGAAAAACGACTTGGGACGTCGTAGTCCATTGAGAGTGGAAGGACTTGACCAATGGTAACCTCCGCAGACACGTGAATCCACGTGATTTACGTCTAAGGCTTTTATTACGCGGTTAAAAGCCATGTTACAGTCTTTATGAACCTGTACGAGTATTTGACGGTGTTATAAGGCAATGGAGCATTGGAAAACGACCTGAGACGTCGGAGTCCATTGAGAGTGGAAGGTCTAGACCAATGGTAACCTGTGGAGACAGGTGGAACCACGTGATTTACGTGTAAGGCCTTTATTAGGCAGTTAATAGCCATGTTACAGTCTTTATAGCCCTGAACATGTAGTTGACGGTGTTATAACGCAATGGTGTAATGGCAAACGAATTAGGCGGTATAGTCGAATAAGAGTGAAAGGGCTAGACCAATGGTAACCTCCGCAGTCACGTGGAACCACGTAATTTACGTGTAAGGCCTTTATTACGCGGTTAAAAGACATATTACAGCCTTTATAGACCTGTACGAGTATTTCACGAAGTTATAAGGCCAAGGAGCAATGAAAAACGACTTGGGACGTCGTAGTCCATTGAGGGTTAAGGGACTAGACCAATGGTAAAATGTGGAGACAGTGGAACCACGTGATTAACGTCTAAGGCTCTTATTACGCGGTTAAAAGCCATGTTACAGTCTTTATGAACCTCTACGAGTACTTGACGGTGATAAAAGGACATGGAGCATTGGAAAACGACCTGAGACGTCGGAGTCCATTGAGAGTGAAAGGTCTAGACCAATGGTAAAATGTGGAGACAGGCGGAACCACGTGATTTATGTGTAAGGCCTTTATTACGCGGGTAAAAGCCATGTTACAGTCTTAATAGACCTGTACGATTATTTCACGAAGTTATAAGGGCATGGAGCATTGCAAAACGACTTAGGACGTCATCGTTGAGTAAGAGTGGAAGGACTAGACCAATGGTAACCTCCGGAGACACGTGAAACCACGTGATTTACGTCTAAGGCTCTTATTACGCGGTTAAAGGCCATGTTACAGCCTTTATGAACCTCTACGAGTACTTGACGGTGTTATAAGGCCATGGAGCATTGGAAAACGACCTGAGACGTCGGAGTCGATTGAGAGTGGAAGGTCTAGACCAATGGTAACCTGTGGAGACAGGTGGAACCACGTGATTTACGTGTAAGGCCGTTATTACGCAGTTAAAAGCCATGTTACAGTCTTTATAGTCCCGTACGAGTTTTTGAGAGTGTTATAAGGGCATGGAGCATTCGAAAACAACCTGAGTCATCATAGTCCTTTGAGAGTGGACGGACTAGACCAATGGAAACCTGTGGAGACAGGTGCAACAACGTCATTTACGTGTAAGGCCTTTATTAGGCAGTCAATAGCCATGTTACAGTCTTTATAGCCCTGAACATGTAGTTGACGGTGTTATAACGCCATGGTGTAATGGCAAACGAATTAGGCGGTATAGTCGAATAAGAATGAAAGGGCTAGACCAATGGTAACCTCCGCAGTCACGTGGAACCATGTAATTTACGTGTAAGGCCTTTATTACGCGGTTAAAAGACATAATACAGCCTTTATAGACCTGTACGAGTATTTCACGAAGTTATAAGGCTATGGCGCAATGGAAAACGAATTGGGACGTCATCGTTGAGTAAGAGTGGAAGGACTAGACCAATGCTAACCTCCGCAGACACGTGAAGCCCCGTTATTTACGTCTAAGGCTCTTATTGCGCGGTTAAAAACCATATTACAGCCTTTATAGACCTGTACGAGTATTTCACGAAGTTATAAGGCCATGGAGCAATGGAAAACGACTTGGGACGTCGTAGTCCATTGAGAGTGGAAGGACTAGACCAATGGCAACTTCCGCAGACACGTGAAACAACGTGATTTACGTCTAAGGCTCTTATTACGCGGTTAAAAGCCATGTTACAGTCTTTATGAACCTCTACGAGTACTTGACGGTGTTTTAAGGCAATGGAGCATTGCAAAACGACTTGGGACGTCGTAGCCCATTGAGAGTGGAAGGACTACACCAATGGTAAAATCCGCAGACACGTGCAGTCACGTGAATTACATGTAAGGCCATTATTAGGCAGCGAAAGGTCATAAAACATCCTTTAGAGACGGGTACATGTAGTTGGCGGTTATATTACGCCATGGTGCAATGGAAAACGAATTGGGACGTCATAGTCGAGTGAGAGTTGAAGGACTAGACCAATGGTAACCTCCGCAGTCACGTGGAACCACGTGATTTACGTCTAAGGCTCTTATTATGCGGTTAAAAGCTATGTTACAGTCTTTATGAACCTGTACGAGTATTTCACGAAGTTATGAGGCCATGGAGCAATGGAAAACGACTTGAGACCTCGTAGTCCATTGAGGGTTAAAGGACTAGACCAATGGTAAAATGTGGAGACAGATGGAACTACGTGATTTATGTGTAAGGCCTTTATTACGCGTTTAAAAGCCATGTTACAGTCTTTATAGACCTGTACGATTAGTTCACGAAGTTATAAGGCCATGTAGCATTGCAAAACGACTTGGGACGTCGTAGTCCATTGAGAGTGGAAGGACTAGACCAATGGTAACCTCCGCAGACACGTGAAACCACGTGATTTACGTGTAAGGCCTTTATTGAGCAGTTAATAGCCATGTTACAGTCTTTATAGCCCTGAACATGTAGTTGACGGTGTTATAACGCCATGGTGTAATGGCAAACGAATTAGGCGGTATAGTCGAATAAGAGTGAAAGTGCTAGACCAATGGTAACCTCCGCAGTCACGTGGAACCACGTGATTTACGTCTAAGGCTCTTATTATGCGGTTAAAAGCTATGTTACAGTCTTTATGAACCTGTACGAGTATTTGACGGTGTTATAAGGCCATGGAGCATTGTAAAAAACGACCTGAGACGTCGGAGTCCATTGAGAGTGGAAGGACTAGACCAATGGTAACCTGTGGAGACAGGTGAAACCACGTGATTAACGTGTAAGGCCTTTATTGCGCAGTTAAAGGCCATGTTACAGTCTTTATAGACCTGTACGATAATTTCACGAAGTTATAAGGCCATGTAGCATTGCAAAACGACTTGGGACGTCGTAGTCCATTGAGAGTGGAAGGACTACACCAATGGTAACCTCCGCAGACACGTGAAACCACGTGATTTACGTCTAAGGCCTTTATTACGCAGTTAATGGCCATGTTACAGTCTTTATAAACCTGTACGATTATTTCACGAAGTTATAAGGCCATGTAGCATTGCAAAACGACTTGGGACGTCGTAGTCCATTGAGAGTGGAAGGACTTGACCAATGGTAACCTCCGCAGACACGTGAATCCACGTGATTTACGTCTAAGGCTCTTATTACGCGGTTAAAAGCCATGTTACAGTCTTTATGAACCTGTACGAGTATTTGACGGTGTTATAAGGCAATGGAGCATTGGAAAACGACCTGAGACGTCGGAGTCCATTGAGAGTGGAAGGTCTAGACCAATGGTAACCTGTGGAGACAGGTGGAACCACGTGATTTACGTGTAAGGCCTTTATTAGGCAGTTAATAGCCATGTTACAGTCTTTATAGCCCTGAACATGTAGTTGACGGTGTTATAACGCAATGGTGTAATGGCAAACGAATAAGGCGGTATAGTCGAATAAGAGTGAAAGGGCTAGACCAATGGTAACCTCCGCAGTCACGTGGAACCACGTAATTTACGTGTAAGGCCTTTATTACGCGGTTAAAAGACATATTACAGCCTTTATAGACCTGTACGAGTATTTCACGAAGTTATAAGGCCAAGGAGCAATGAAAAACGACTTGGGACGTCGTTGCAGTCTTTATGAACCTCTACGAGTACTTGACGGTGTTTTAAGGCAATGGAGCATTGCAAAACAACTTGGGACGTCGTAGCCCATTGAGAGTGGAAGGACTACAACAATGGTAAAATCCGCAGACACGTGCAGTCACGTGAATTACATGTAAGGCCATTATTAGGCAGCGAAAGGTCATAAAACATCCTTTAGAGACGGGTACATGTAGTTGGCGGTTATATTACGCCAGGGTGCAATGGAAAACGAATTGGGGCGTCATAGTCGAGTGAGAGTTGAAGGACTGGACCAATGGTAACCTCCGCAGACACGTGAAACCACGTGATTTACGTCTAAGGCCTTTATTACGCAGTTAATGGCCATGTTACAGTCTTTATAAACCTGTACGATTATTTCACGAAGTTATAAGGCCATGTAGCATTGCAAAACGACTTGGGACGTCGTAGTCCATTGAGAGTGGAAGGACTAGACCAATGGTAACCTCCGCAGACACGTGAATCCACGTGATTTACGTCTAAGGCTCTTATTACGCGGTTAAAAGCCATGTTACAGTCTTTATGAACCTGTACGAGTATTTGACGGTGTTATAAGGCCATGGAGCATTGGAAAACGACCTGAGACGTAGGAGTCCATTGAGAGTGGAAGGTCTAGACCAATGGTAACCTGTGGAGACAGGTGGAACCACGTGATTTACGTGTAAGGCGTTTATTAGGCAGTTAATAGCCATGTTACAGTCTTTATAGCCCTGAACATATAGTTGACAGTGTTATAACGCCATGGTGTAATGGCAAACGAATAAGGCGGTATAGTCGAATAAGAGTGAAAGGGCTAGACCAATGGTAACCTCTGCAGTCACGTGGAACCACGTAATTTACGTGTAAGGCCTTTATTACGCGGTTAAAAGACATATTACAGCCTTTATAGACCTGTACGAGTATTTCACGAAGTTATAAGGCCAAGGAGCAATGAAAAACGACTTGGGACGTCGTAGTCCATTGAGGGTTAAGGGACTAGACCAATGGTAAAATGTGGAGACAGTGGAACCACGTGATTAACGTCTAAGGCTCTTATTACGCGGTTAAAAGCCATGTTACAGTCTTTATGAACCTCTACGAGTACTTGACGGTGATAAAAGGACATGGAGCATTGGAAAACGACCTGAGACGTCGGAGTCCATTGAGAGTGAAAGGTCTAGACCAATGGTAAAATGTGGAGACAGGTGGAACCACGTGATTTATGTGTAAGGCCTTTATTACGCGGTTAAAAGCCATGTTACAGTCTTTATGAACCTCTACGAGTACTTGACGGTGTTTTAAGGCAATGGAGCATTGCAAAACAACTTTGGACGTCGTAGCCCATTGAGAGTGGAAGGACTACACCAATGGTAAAATCCGCAGACACGTGCAGTCACGTGAATTACATGTAAGGCCATTATTAGGCAGCGAAAGGTCATAAAACATCCTTTAGAGACGGGTACATGTAGTTGGCGGTTATATTACGCCATGGTGCAATGGAAAACGAATTGGGGCGTCATAGTCGAGTGAGAGTTGAAGGACTGGACCAATGGTAACCTCCGCAGACACGTGAAACCACGTGATTTACGTCTAAGGCCTTTATTACGCAGTTAATGGCCATGTTACAGTCTTTATAAACCTGTACGATTATTTCACGAAGTTATAAGGCCATGTAGCATTGCAAAACGACTTGGGACGTCGTAGTCCATTGAGAGTGGAAGGACTAGACCAATGGTAACCTCCGCAGACACGTGAATCCACGTGATTTACGTCTAAGGCTCTTATTACGCGGTTAAAAGCCATGTTACAGTCTTTATGAACCTGTACGAGTATTTGACGGTGTTATAAGGCCATGGAGCATTGGAAAACGACCTGAGACGTAGGAGTCCATTGAGAGTGGAAGGTCTAGACCAATGGTAACCTGTGGAGACAGGTGGAACCACGTGATTTACGTGTAAGGCGTTTATTAGGCAGTTAATAGCCATGTTACAGTCTTTATAGCCCTGAACATATAGTTGACAGTGTTATAACGCCATGGTGTAATGGCAAACGAATAAGGCGGTATAGTCGAATAAGAGTGAAAGGGCTAGACCAATGGTAACCTCTGCAGTCACGTGGAACCACGTAATTTACGTGTAAGGCCTTTATTACGCGGTTAAAAGACATATTACAGCCTTTATAGACCTGTACGAGTATTTCACGAAGTTATAAGGCCAAGGAGCAATGAAAAACGACTTGGGACGTCGTAGTCCATTGAGGGTTAAGGGACTAGACCAATGGTAAAATGTGGAGACAGTGGAACCACGTGATTAACGTCTAAGGCTCTTATTACGCGGTTAAAAGCCATGTTACAGTCTTTATGAACCTCTACGAGTACTTGACGGTGATAAAAGGACATGGAGCATTGGAAAACGACCTGAGACGTCGGAGTCCATTGAGAGTGAAAGGTCTAGACCAATGGTAAAATGTGGAGACAGGTGGAACCACGTGATTTATGTGTAAGGCCTTTATTACGCGGTTAAAAGCCATGTTACAGTCTTTATGAACCTCTACGAGTACTTGACGGTGTTTTAAGGCAATGGAGCATTGCAAAACAACTTGGGACGTCGTAGCCCATTGAGAGTGGAAGGACTACACCAATGGTAAAATCCGCAGACACGTGCAGTCACGTGAATTACATGTAAGGCCATTATTAGGCAGCGAAAGGTCATAAAACATCCTTTAGAGACGGGTACATGTAGTTGGCGGTTATATTACGCCATGGTGCAATGGAAAACGAATTGGGGCGTCATAGTCGAGTGAGAGTTGAAGGACTGGACCAATGGTAACCTCCGCAGACACGTGAAACCACGTGATTTACGTCTAAGGCCTTTATTACGCAGTTAATGGCCATGTTACAGTCTTTATAAACCTGTACGATTATTTCACGAAGTTATAAGGCCATGTAGCATTGCAAAACGACTTGGGACGTCGTAGTCCATTGAGAGTGGAAGGACTAGACCAATGGTAACCTCCGCAGACACGTGAATCCACGTGATTTACGTCTAAGGCTCTTATTACGCGGTTAAAAGCCATGTTACAGTCTTTATGAACCTGTACGAGTATTTGACGGTGTTATAAGGCCATGGAGCATTGGAAAACGACTTGGGACGTCGTAGCCCATTGAGAGTGGAAGGACTACACCAATGGTAAAATGTGGAGACAGGTGGAACCACGTGATTTATGTGTAAGGCCTTTATTATGCGGGTAAAAGCCATGTTACAGTCTTTATAGACCTGTACGATTATTTCACGAAGTTATAAGGGCATGGAGCATTGCAAAACGACTTAGGACGTCATCGTTGAGTAAGAGTGGAAGGACTAGACCAATGGTAACCTCCGCAGACACGTGAAACCACGTGATTTACGTCTAAGGCTCTTATTACGCGGTTAAAGGCCATGTTACAGCCTTTATGAACCTCTACGAGTACTTGACGGTGTTATAAGGCCATGGAGCATTGGAAAACGACCTGAGACGTCGGAGTCGATTGAGAGTGGAAGGTCTAGACCAATGGTAACCTGTGGAGACAGGTGGAACCACGTGATTTACGTGTAAGGCCGTTATTACGCAGTTAAAAGCCATGTTACAGTCTTTATAGTCCCGTACGAGTTTTTGAGAGTGTTATAAGGGCATGGAGCATTGGAAAACAACCTGAGTCATCATAGTCCTTTGAGAGTGGACGGACTAGACCAATGGAAACCTGTGGAGACAGGTGCAACAACGTCATTTACGTGTAAGGCCTTTATTAGGCAGTCAATAGCCATGTTACAGTCTTTATAGCCCTGAACATGTAGTTGACGGTGTTATAACGCCATGGTGTAATGGCAAACGAATTAGGCGGTATAGTCGAATAAGAGTGAAAGGGCTAGACCAATGGTAACCTCCGCAGTCACGTGGAACCATGTAATTTACGTGTAAGGCCTTTATTACGCGGTTAAAAGACATAATACAGCCTTTATAGACCTGTACGAGTATTTCACGAAGTTATAAGGCTATGGCGCAATGGAAAACGAATTGGGACGTCATCGTTGAGTAAGAGTGGAAGGACTAGACCAATGCTAACCTCCGCAGACACGTGAAGCCCCGTTATTTACGTCTAAGGCTCTTATTGCGCGGTTAAAAACCATATTACAGCCTTTATAGACCTGTACGAGTATTTCACGAAGTTATAAGGCCATGGAGCAATGGAAAACGACTTGGGACGTCGTAGTCCATTGAGAGTGGAAGGACTAGACCAATGGCAACTTCCGCAGACACGTGAAACAACGTGATTTACGTCTAAGGCTCTTATTACGCGGTTAAAAGCCATGTTACAGTCTTTATGAACCTCTACGAGTACTTGACGGTGTTTTAAGGCAATGGAGCATTGCAAAACGACTTGGGACGTCGTAGCCCATTGAGAGTGGAAGGACTACACCAATGGTAAAATCCGCAGACACGTGCAGTCACGTGAATTACATGTAAGGCCATTATTAGGCAGCGAAAGGTCATAAAACATCCTTTAGAGACGGGTACATGTAGTTGGCGGTTATATTACGCCATGGTGCAATGGAAAACGAATTGGGACGTCATAGTCGAGTGAGAGTTGAAGGACTAGACCAATGGTAACCTCCGCAGTCACGTGGAACCACGTGATTTACGTCTAAGGCTCTTATTATGCGGTTAAAAGCTATGTTACAGTCTTTATGAACCTGTACGAGTATTTCACGAAGTTATGAGGCCATGGGGCAATGGAAAACGACTTGAGACCTCGTAGTCCATTGAGGGTTAAAGGACTAGACCAATGGTAAAATGTGGAGACAGATGGAACTACGTGATTTATGTGTAAGGCCTTTATTACGCGTTTAAAAGCCATGTTACAGTCTTTATAGACCTGTACGATTAGTTCACGAAGTTATAAGGCCATGTAGCATTGCAAAACGACTTGGGACGTCGTAGTCCATTGAGAGTGGAAGGACTAGACCAATGGTAACCTCCGCAGACACGTGAAACCACGTGATTTACGTGTAAGGCCTTTATTGAGCAGTTAATAGCCATGTTACAGTCTTTATAGCCCTGAACATGTAGTTGACGGTGTTTTAACGCCATGGTGTAATGGCAAACGAATTAGGCGGTATAGTCGAATAAGAGTGAAAGTGCTAGACCAATGGTAACCTCCGCAGTCACGTGGAACTACGTGATTTACGTCTAAGGCTCTTATTATGCGGTTAAAAGCCATGTTACAGTCTTTATGAACCTCTACGAGTACTTGACGGTGTTTTAAGGCAATGGAGCATTGCAAAACGACTTGGGACGTCGTAGCCCATTGAGAGTGGAAGGACTACACCAATGGTAAAATCCGCAGACACGTGCAGTCACGTGAATTACATGTAAGGCCATTATTAGGCAGCGAAAGGTCATAAAACATCCTTTAGAGACGGGTACATGTAGTTGGCGGTTATATTACGCCATGGTGCAATGGAAAACGAATTGGGACGTCATAGTCGAGTGAGAGTTGAAGGACTAGACCAATGGTAACCTCCGCAGTCACGTGGAACCACGTGATTTACGTCTAAGGCTCTTATTATGCGGTTAAAAGCTATGTTACAGTCTTTATGAACCTGTACGAGTATTTCACGAAGTTATGAGGCCATGGGGCAATGGAAAACGACTTGAGACCTCGTAGTCCATTGAGGGTTAAAGGACTAGACCAATGGTAAAATGTGGAGACAGATGGAACTACGTGATTTATGTGTAAGGCCTTTATTACGCGTTTAAAAGCCATGTTACAGTCTTTATAGACCTGTACGATTAGTTCACGAAGTTATAAGGCCATGTAGCATTGCAAAACGACTTGGGACGTCGTAGTCCATTGAGAGTGGAAGGACTAGACCAATGGTAACCTCCGCAGACACGTGAAACCACGTGATTTACGTGTAAGGCCTTTATTGAGCAGTTAATAGCCATGTTACAGTCTTTATAGCCCTGAACATGTAGTTGACGGTGTTTTAACGCCATGGTGTAATGGCAAACGAATTAGGCGGTATAGTCGAATAAGAGTGAAAGTGCTAGACCAATGGTAACCTCCGCAGTCACGTGGAACTACGTGATTTACGTCTAAGGCTCTTATTATGCGGTTAAAAGCTATGTTACAGTCTTTATGAACCTGTACGAGTATTTGACGGTGTTATAAGGCCATGGAGCATTGTAAAAAACGACCTGAGACGTCGGAGTCCATTGAGAGTGGAAGGACTAGACCAATGGTAACCTGTGGAGACAGGTGAAACCACGTGATTAACGTGTAAGGCCTTTATTGCGCAGTTAAAGGCCATGTTACAGTCTTTATAGACCTGTACGATAATTTCACGAAGTTATAAGGCCATGTAGCATTGCAAAACGACTTGGGACGTCGTAGTCCATTGAGAGTGGAAGGACTAGGCCAATGGTAACCTCCGCAGTCACGTGGAACCACGTAATTTACGTGTAAGGCCTTTATTACGCGGTTAAAAGACATATTACAGCCTTTATAGACCTGTACGAGTATTTCACGAAGTTATAAGGCCATGGAGCGTTGGGAAACGACTTAAGACCTCGTAGTCCATTGAGGGTTAAAGGACTAGACCAATGGTAAAATGTGGAGACAGGTGGAACCACGTGATTTACGTGTAAGGCCTTTATTACGCAGCTAAAAGCCATGTTACAGTCTTTATAGTCCCGTACGAGTTTTTGCCAGTGTCATAAGGCCATGGAGCATTGGAAAACGACCTGAGACGTCGGAGTCCATTGAGAGTGGAAGGTCGAGACCAATGGTAACCTGTGGAGACAGGTGGAACCACGTGATTTACGTGTAAGGCCTTTATTAGGCAGTTAATAGCCATGTTACAGTCTTTATAGCCCTGAACATGTAGTTGACGGTGTTATAACGCAATGGTGTAATGGCAAACGAATTAGGCGGTATAGTCGAATAAGAGTGAAAGGGCTAGACCAATGGTAACCTCTGCAGTCACGTGGAACCACGTAATTTACGTGTAAGGCCTTTATTACGCGGTTAAAAGACATATTACAGCCTTTATAGACCTGTACGAGTATTTCACGAAGTTATAAGGCCAAGGAGCAATGAAAAACGACTTGGGACGTCGTAGTCCATTGAGAGTGGAAGGACTAGACCATTGGTAACTTCCGCAGACACGTGAAACAACGTGATTTACGTCTAAGGCTCTTATTACGCGGTTAAAAGCCATGTTACAGTCTTTATGAACCTCTACGAGTACTTAACGGTGTTTTAAGGCAATGGAGCATTGCAAAACAACTTGGGACGTCGTAGATCATTGAGAGTGGAAGGACTACACCAATGGTAAAATCTGCAGACACGTGCAGTCACGTGAATTACATGTAAGGCCATTATTAGGCAGCGAAAGGTCATAAAACATCCTTTAGAGACGGGTACATGTAGTTGGCGGTTATATTACGCCATGGTGCAATGGAAAACGAATTGGGACGTCATAGTCGAGTGAGAGTTGAAGGACTGGACCAATGGTAACCTCCGCAGACACGTGAAACCACGTGATTTACGTCTAAGGCCTTTATTACGCAGTTAATGGCCATGTTACAGTCTTTATAAACCTGTACGATTATTTCACGAAGTTATAAGGCCATGTAGCATTGCAAAACGACTTGGGACGTCGTAGTCCATTGAGAGTGGAAGGACTTGACCAATGGTAACCTCCGCAGACACGTGAATCCACGTGATTTACGTCTAAGGCTCTTATTACGCGGTTAAAAGCCATGTTACAGTCTTTATGAACCTGTACGAGTATTTGACGGTGTTATAAGGCAATGGAGCATTGGAAAACGACCTGAGACGTCGGAGTCCATTGAGAGTGGAAGGTCTAGACCAATGGTAACCTGTGGAGACAGGTGGAACCACGTGATTTACGTGTAAGGCCTTTATTACGCGGTTAAAAGACATATTACAGCCTTTATAGACCTGTACGAGTATTTCACGAAGTTATAAGGCCATGGAGCGTTGGGAAACGACTTAAGACCTCGTAGTCCATTGAGGGTTAAAGGACTAGACCAATGGTAAAATGTGGAGACAGGTGGAACCACGTGATTTACGTGTAAGGCCTTTATTACGCAGTTAAAAGCCATGTTACAGTCTTTATAGTCCCGTACGAGTTTTTGCCAGTGTCATAAGGCCATGGAGCATTGGAAAACGACCTGAGACGTCGGAGTCCATTGAGAGTGGAAGGTCTAGACCAATGGTAACCTGTGGAGACAGGTGGAACCACGTGATTTACGTGTAAGGCCTTTATTAGGCAGTTAATAGCAATGTTACAGTCTTTATAGCCCTGAACATGTAGTTGACGGTGTTATAACGCAATGGTGTAATGGCAAACGAATTAGGCGGTATAGTCGAATAAGAGTGAAAGGGCTAGACCAATGGTAACCTCTGCAGTCACGTGGAACCACGTAATTTACGTGTAAGGCCTTTATTACGCGGTTAAAAGACATATTACAGCCTTTATAGACCTGTACGAGTATTTCACGAAGTTATAAGGCCAAGGAGCAATGAAAAACGACTTGGGACGTCGTAGTCCATTGAGAGTGGAAGGACTAGACCAATGGTAACTTCCGCAGACACGTGAAACAACGTGATTTACGTCTAAGGCTCTTATTACGCGGTTAAAAGCCATGTTACAGTCTTTATGAACCTCTACGAGTACTTGACGGTGTTTTAAGGCAATGGAGCATTGCAAAACAACTTGGGACGTCGTAGCCCATTGAGAGTGGAAGGACTACACCAATGGTAAAATCCGCAGACACGTGCAGTCACGTGAATTACATGTAAGGCCATTATTAGGCAGCGAAAGGTCATAAAACATCCTTTAGAGACGGGTACATGTAGTTGGCGGTTATATTACGCCATGGTGCAATGGAAAACGAATTGGGGCGTCATAGTCGAGTGAGAGTTGAAGGACTGGACCAATGGTAACCTCCGCAGACACGTGAAACCACGTGATTTACGTCTAAGGCCTTTATTACGCAGTTAATGGCCATGTTACAGTCTTTATAAACCTGTACGATTATTTCACGAAGTTATAAGGCCATGTAGCATTGCAAAACGACTTGGGACGTCGTAGTCCATTGAGAGTGGAAGGACTAGACCAATGGTAACCTCCGCAGACACGTGAATCCACGTGATTTACGTCTAAGGCTCTTATTACGCGGTTAAAAGCCATGTTACAGTCTTTATGAACCTGTACGAGTATTTGACGGTGTTATAAGGCCATGGAGCATTGGAAAACGACCTGAGACGTAGGAGTCCATTGAGAGTGGAAGGTCTAGACCAATGGTAACCTGTGGAGACTGGTGGAACCACGTGATTTACGTGTAAGGCGTTTATTAGGCAGTTAATAGCCATGTTACAGTCTTTATAGCCCTGAACATATAGTTGACAGTGTTATAACGCCATGGTGTAATGGCAAACGAATAAGGCGGTATAGTCGAATAAGAGTGAAAGGGCTAGACCAATGGTAACCTCTGCAGTCACGTGGAACCACGTAATTTACGTGTAAGGCCTTTATTACGCGGTTAAAAGACATATTACAGCCTTTATAGACCTGTACGAGTATTTCACGAAGTTATAAGGCCAAGGAGCAATGAAAAACGACTTGGGACGTCGTAGTCCATTGAGGGTTAAGGGACTAGACCAATGGTAAAATGTGGAGACAGTGGAACCACGTGATTAACGTCTAAGGCTCTTATTACGCGGTTAAAAGCCATGTTACAGTCTTTATGAACCTCTACGAGTACTTGACGGTGATAAAAGGACATGGAGCATTGGAAAACGACCTGAGACGTCGGAGTCCATTGAGAGTGAAAGGTCTAGACCAATGGTAAAATGTGGAGACAGGTGGAACCACGTGATTTATGTGTAAGGCCTTTATTACGCGGTTAAAAGCCATGTTACAGTCTTTATGAACCTCTACGAGTACTTGACGGTGTTTTAAGGCAATGGAGTATTGCAAAACAACTTGGGACGTCGTAGCCCATTGAGAGTGGAAGGACTACACCAATGGTAAAATCCGCAGACACGTGCAGTCACGTGAATTACATGTAAGGCCATTATTAGGCAGCGAAAGGTCATAAAACATCCTTTAGAGACGGGTACATGTAGTTGGCGGTTATATTACGCCATGGTGCAATGGAAAACGAATTGGGGCGTCATAGTCGAGTGAGAGTTGAAGGACTGGACCAATGGTAACCTCCGCAGACACGTGAAACCACGTGATTTACGTCTAAGGCCTTTATTACGCAGTTAATGGCCATGTTACAGTCTTTATAAACCTGTACGATTATTTCACGAAGTTATAAGGGCATGGAGCATTGCAAAACGACTTAGGACGTCATCGTTGAGTAAGAGTGGAAGGACTAGACCAATGGTAACCTCCGCAGACACGTGAATCCACGTGATTTACGTCTAAGGCTCTTATTACGCGGTTAAAGGCCATGTTACAGCCTTTATAGACCTGTACAAGTATTTCACGAAGTTATAAGGCCATGGAGCATTGAAAAACGACCTGAGACGTCGGAGTCGATTGAGAGTGGAAGGTCTAGACCAATGGTAACCTGTGAAGACAGGTGGAACCACGTGATTTACGTGTAAGGCCGTTGTTACGCAGTTAAAAGCCATGTTACAGTCTTTATAGTCCCGTACGAGTTTTTGAGAGTGTTATAAGGGCATGGAGCATTGGAAAACAACTTGAGTCATCATAGTCCTTTGAGAGTGGACGGACTAGACCAATGGTAACCTGTGGAAACAGGTGCAACAACGTCATTTACGTGTAAGGCCTTTATTAGGCAGTCAATAGCCATGTTACAGTCTTTATAGCCCTGAACATGTAGTTGACGGTGTTATAACGCCATGGTGTAATGGAAACGAATTAGGCGGTATAGTCGAATAAGAGTGAAAGGGCTAGACCAATGGTAACCTCCGCAGTCACGTGGAACCATGTAATTTACGTGTAAGGCCTTTATTACGCGGTTAAAAGACATAATACAGCCTTTATAGACCTGTACGAGTATTTCACGAAGTTATGAGGCCATGGGGCAATGGAAAACGACTTGAGACCTCGTAGTCCATTGAGGGTTAAAGGACTAGACCAATGGTAAAATGTGGAGACAGGTGGAACTACGTGATTTATGTGTAAGGCCTTTATTACGCGTTTAAAAGCCTTGTTACAGTCTTTATAGACCTGTACGATTAGTTCACGAAGTTATAAGGTCATGGAGCATTGCAAAACGACTTGGGACGTCGTAGTCCATTGAGAGTGGAAGGACTAGCCCAATGGTAACTTCCGCAGACACGTGAAACCACGTGACTTACGTCTAAGGCTCTTATTATGCGGTTAAAAGCCATGTTACAGCTTTTGTAGACCTGTAGGAGTATTTCACGAAGTTATAAGGCCATGGCGCAATGGAAAACGAATTGGGACGTCATCGTTGAGTAAGAGTGGAAGGACTAGACCAATGCTAACCTCCGCAGACACGTGAAGCCCCGTTATTTACGTCTAAGGCTCTTATTGCGCGGTTAAAAACCATATTACAGCCTTTATAGACCTGTACGAGTATTTCACGAAGTTATAAGGCCATGGAGCAATGGAAAACGACTTGGGACGTCGTAGTCCATTGAGAGTGGAAGGACTAGACCAATGGCAACTTCCGCAGACACGTGAAACAACGTGATTTACGTCTAAGGCTCTTATTACGCGGTTAAAAGCCATGTTACAGTCTTTATGAACCTCTACGAGTACTTGACGGTGTTTTAAGGCAATGGAGCATTGCAAAACGACTTGGGACGTCGTAGTCCATTGAGAGTGGAAGGACTAGACCAATGCTAACCTCCGCAGACACGTGAAGCCCCGTTATTTACGTCTAAGGCTCTTATTGCGCGGTTAAAAACCATATTACAGCCTTTATAGACCTGTACGAGTATTTCACGAAGTTATAAGGCCATGGAGCAATGGAAAACGAATTAGGCGGTATAGTCGAATAAGAGTGAAAGTGCTAGACCAATGGTAACCTCCGCAGTCACGTGGAACCACGTGATTTACGTCTAAGGCTCTTATTACGCGGTTAAAAGCCATGTTACAGTCTTTATGAACCTGTACGAGTATTTGACGGTGTTATAAGGCCATGGAGCATTGTAAAAAACGACCTGAGACGTCGGAGTCCATTGAGAGTGGAAGGACTAGACCAATGGTAACCTGTGGAGACAGGTGAAACCACGTGATTAACGTGTAAGGCCTTTATTGCGCAGTTAAAGGTCATGTTACAGTCTTTATAGACCTGTACGATTATTTCACAAAGTTATAAGGCCATGTAGCATTGCAAAACGACTTGGGACGTCGTAGTCCATTGAGAGTGGAAGGACTAGGCCAATGGTAACCTCCGCAGTCACGTGGAACCACGTAATTTACGTGTAAGGCCTTTATTACGCGGTTAAAAGACATATTACAGCCTTTATAGACCTGTACGAGTATTTCACGAAGTTATAAGGCCATGGAGCATTGGGAAACGACTTAAGACCTCGTAGTCCATTGAGGGTTAAAGGACTAGACCAATGGTAAAATGTGGAGACAGGTGGAACCACGTGATTTACGTGTAAGGCCTTTATTACGCAGTTAAAAGCCATGTTACAGTCTTTATAGTCCCGTACGAGTTTTTGCCAGTGTCATAAGGCCATGGAGCATTGGAAAACGACCTAAGACGTCGGAGTCCATTGAGAGTGGAAGGTCTAGACCAATGGTAACCTGTGGAGACAGGTGGAACCACGTGATTTACGTGTAAGGCCTTTATTAGGCAGTTAATAGCCATGTTACAGTCTTTATAGCCCTGAACATGTAGTTGACGGTGTTATAACGCAATGGTGTAATGGCAAACGAATTAGGCGGTATAGTCGAATAAGAGTGAAAGGGCTAGACCAATGGTAACCTCTGCAGTCACGTGGAACCACGTAATTTACGTGTAAGGCCTTTATTACGCGGTTAAAAGACATATTACAGCCTTTATAGACCTGTACGAGTATTTCACAAAGTTATAAGGCCAAGGAGCAATGAAAAACGACTTGGGACGTCGTAGTCCATTGAGAGTGGAAGGACTAGACCAATGGTAACTTCCGCAGACACGTGAAACAACGTGATTTACGTCTAAGGCTCTTATTACGCGGTTAAAAGCCATGTTACAGTCTTTATGAACCTCTACGAGTACTTAACGGTGTTTTAAGGCAATAGAGCATTGCAAAACAACTTGGGACGTCGTAGCCCATTAAGAGTGGAAGGACTACACCAATGGTAAAATCAGCAGACACGTGCAGTCACGTGAATTACATGTAAGGCCATTATTAGGCAGGGAAAGGTCATAAAACATCCTTTAGAGACGGGTACATGTAGTTGGCGGTTATATTACGCCATGGTGCAATGGAAAACGAATTGGGACGTCATAGTCGAGTGAGAGTTGAAGGACTGGACCAATGGTAACCTTCGCAGACACGTGAAACCACGTGATTTACGTCTAAGGCTCTTATTACGCGGTTAAAAGCCATGTTACAGTCTTTATGAACCTGTACGAGTATTTGACGGTGTTATAAGGCCATGGAGCATTGGAAAACTACCTGAGACGTAGGAGTCCATTGAGAGTGGAAGGTCTAGACCAACGGTAACCTGTGGAGACAGGTGGAACCACGTGATTTACGTGTAAGGCGTTTATTAGGCAGTTAATAGCCATGTTACAGTCTTTATAGCCCTGAACATATAGTTGACAGTGTTATAACGCCATGGTGTAATGGCAAACGAATTAGGCGGTATAGTCGAATAAGAGTGAAAGGGCTAGACCAATGGTAACCTCTGCAGTCACGTGGAACCACGTAATTTACGTGTAAGGCCTTTATTACGCGGTTAAAAGACATATTACAGCCTTTATAGACCTGTACGAGTATTTCACGAAGTTATAAGGCCAAGGAGCAATGAAAAACGACTTGGGACGTCGTAGTCCATTGAGGGTTAAGGGACTAGACCAATGGTAAAATGTGGAGACAGTGGAACCACGTGATTAACGTCTAAGGCTCTTATTACGCGGTTAAAAGCCATGTTACAGTCTTTATGAACCTCTACGAGTACTTGACGGTGATAAAAGGACATGGAGCATTGGAAAACGACCTGAGACGTCGGAGTCCATTGAGAGTGAAAGGTCTAGACCAATGGTAAAATGTGGAGACAGGTGGAACCACGTGATTCATGTGTAAGGCCTTTATTACGCGGTTAAAAGCCATGTTACAGTCTTTATGAACCTCTACGAGTACTTGACGGTGTTTTAAGGCAATGGAGCATTGCAAAACAACTTGGGACGTCGTAGCCCATTGAGAGTGGAAGGACTACACCAATGGTAAAATCCGCAGACACGTGCAGTCACGTGAATTACATGTAAGGCCATTATTAGGCAGCGAAAGGTCATAAAACATCCTTTAGAGACGGGTACATGTAGTTGGCGGTTATATTACGCCATGGTGCAATGGAAAACGAATTGGGGCGTCATAGTCGAGTGAGAGTTGAAGGACTGGACCAATGGTAACCTCCGCAGACACGTGAAACCACGTGATTTACGTCTAAGGCCTTTATTACGCAGTTAATGGCCATGTTACAGTCTTTATAAACCTGTACGATTATTTCACGAAGTTATAAGGCCATGTAGCATTGCAAAACGACTTGGGACGTCGTAGTCCATTGAGAGTGGAAGGACTAGACCAATGGTAACCTCCGCAGACACGTGAATCCACGTGATTTACGTCTAAGGCTCTTATTACGCGGTTAAAAGACATATTCAGCCTTTATAGACCTGTACGAGTATTTCACGAAGTTATAAGGCCATGGAGCAATGGAAAACGACTTGGGACGTCGTAGCCCATTGAGAGTGGAAGGACTAGCCCAATGGTAACTTCCGCAGACACGTGAAACCACGTGACTTACGTCTAAGGCTCTTATTATGCGGTTAAAAGCCATGTTACAGCTTTTGTAGACCTGTACGAGTATTTCACGAAGTTATAAGGCCATGGCGCAATGGAAAACGAATTGGGACGTCATCGTTGAGTAAGAGTGGAAGGACTAGACCAATGCTAACCTCCGCAGACACGTGAAGCCCCGTTATTTACGTCTAAGGCTCTTATTGCGCGGTTAAAAGCCATGTTACAGTCTTTATGAACCGCTACGAGTACTTGACGGTGTTTTAAGGCAATGGAGCATTACAAAACGACTTGGGACGTCGTAGCCCATTGAGAGTGGAAGGACTACACCAATGGTAAAATCCGCAGACACGTGCAGTCACGTGAATTACATGTAAGGCCATTATTAGGCAGCGAAAGGGCATAAAACATCCTTTAGAGACGGGTACATGTAGTTGGCGGTTATATTACGCCATGGTGCAATGGAAAACGAATTGGGACGTCATAGTCGAGTGAGAGTTGAAGGACTAGACCAATGGTAACCTCTGCAGACACGTGAAACCACGTGATTTACGTGTAAGGCCTTTATTACGCAGTTAAAGGCCATGTTACAGTCTTTATAGACCTGTACGATTATTTCACGAAGTTATAAGGCCATGTAGCATTGCAAAACGACTTGGGACGTCGTAGTCCATTGAGAGTGGAAGGACTTGACCAATGGTAACCTCCGCAGACACGTGAAACCACGTGATATACGTGTAAGGCCTTTATTGAGCAGTTAATAGCCATGTTACAGTCTTTATAGCCCTGAACATGTAGTTGACGGTGTTATAACGCCATGGTGTAATGGCAAACGAATTAGGCGGTATAGTCGAATAAGAGTGAAAGTGCTAGACCAATGGTAACCTCCGCAGTCACGTGGAACCACGTGATTTACGTCTAAGGCTCTTATTACGCGGTTAAAAGCCATGTTACAGTCTTTATGAACCTGTACGAGTATTTGACGGTGTTATAAGGCCATGGAGCATTGTAAAAAACGACCTGAGACGTCGGAGTCCATTGAGAGTGGAAGGACTAGACCAATGGTAACCTGTTGAGACAGGTGAAACCACGTGATTAACGTGTAAGGCCTTTATTGCGCAGTTAAAGGCCATGTTACAGTCTTTATAGACCTGTACGATTATTTCACAAAGTTATAAGGCCATGTAGCATTGCAAAACGACTTGGGACGTCGTAGTCCATTGAGAGTGGAAGGACTAGGCCAATGGTAACCTCCGCAGTCACGTGGAACCACGTAATTTACGTGTAAGGCCTTTATTACGCGGTTAAAAGACATATTACAGCCTTTATAGACCTGTACGAGTATTTCACGAAGTTATAAGGCCATGGAGCATTGGGAAACGACTTAAGACCTCGTAGTCCATTGAGGGTTAAAGGACTAGACCAATGGTAAAATGTGGAGACAGGTGGAACCACGTGATTTACGTGTAAGGCCTTTATTACGCAGTTAAAAGCCATGCTACAGTCTTTATAGTCCCGTACGAGTTTTTGCCAGTGTCATAAGGCCATGGAGCATTGGAAAACGAGCTAAGACGTCGGAGTCCATTGAGAGTGGAAGGTCTAGACCAATGGTAACCTGTGGAGACAGGTGGAACCACGTGATTTACGTGTAAGGCCTTTATTAGGCAGTTAATAGCCATGTTACAGTCTTTATAGCCCTGAACATGTAGTTGACGGTGTTATAACGCAATGGTGTAATGGCAAACGAATTAGGCGGTATAGTCGAATAAGAGTGAAAGGGCTAGACCAATGGTAACCTCTGCAGTCACGTGGAACCACGTAATTTACGTGTAAGGCCTTTATTACGCGGTTAAAAGACATATTACAGCCTTTATAGACCTGTACGAGTATTTCACAAAGTTATAAGGCCAAGGAGCAATGAAAAACGACTTGGGACGTCGTAGTCCATTGAGAGTGGAAGGACTAGACCAATGGTAACTTCCGCAGACACGTGAAACAACGTGATTTACGTCTAAGGCTCTTATTACGCGGTTAAAAGCCATGTTACAGTCTTTATGAACCTCTACGAGTACTTAACGGTGTTTTAAGGCAATAGAGCATTGCAAAACAACTTGGGACGTCGTAGCCCATTGAGAGTGGAAGGACTACACCAATGGTAAAATCCGCAGACACGTGCAGTCACGTGAATTACATGTAAGGCCATTATTAGGCAGGGAAAGGTCATAAAACATCCTTTAGAGACGGGTACATGTAGTTGGCGGTTATATTACGCCATGGTGCAATGGAAAACGAATTGGGACGTCATAGTCGAGTGAGGGTTGAAGGACTGGACCAATGGTAACCTCCGCAGACACGTGAAACCACGTGATTTACGTCTAAGGTCTTTATTACGCAGTTAATGGCCATGTTACAGTCTTTATAAACCTGTACGATTATTTTACGAAGTTATAAGGCCATGTAGCATTGCAAAACGACTTGGGACGTCGTAGTCCATTGAGAGTGGAAGGACTAGACCAATGGTAACCTCCGCAGACACGTGAATCCACGTGATTTACGTCTAAGGCTCTTATTACGCGGTTAAAAGCCATGTTACAGTCTTTATGAACCTGTACGAGTATTTGACGGTGTTATAAGGCCATGGAGCATTGGAAAACGACCTGAGACGTAGGAGTCCATTGAGAGTGGAAGTTCTAGACCAATGGTGACCTCTGGAGACAGGTGGAACCACGTGATTTACGTGTAAGGCGTTTATTAGGCAGTTAATAGCCATGTTACAGTCTTTATAGCCCTGAACATATAGTTGACGGTGTTATAACGCCATGGTGTAATGGCAAACGAATTAGGCGGTATAGTCGAATAAGAGTGAAAGGGCTAGACCAATGGTAACCTCTGCAGTCACGTGGAACCACGTAACTTACGTGTAAGGCCTTTATTATGCGGTTCAAAGACATATTACAGCCTTTATAGAGCTGTACGAGTATTTCACGAAGTTATAAGGCCATGCAGCACTGCAAAACGACTTGGGACGTCGTAGTCCATTGAGGGTTAAGGGACTAGACCAATGGTAAAATGTGGAGACAGTGGAACCACGTGATTAACGTCTAAGGCTCTTATTACGCGGTTAAAAGCCATGTTACAGTCTTTATGAACCTCTACGAGTACTTGACGGTGATAAAAGGACATGGAGCATTGGAAAACGACCTGAGACATCGGAGTCCATTGAGAGTGAAAGGTCTAGACCAATGGTAAAATGTGGAGACAGGTGGAACCACGTGATTTATGTGTAAGGCCTTTATTACGCGGTTAAAAGCCATGTTACAGTCTTTATGAACCTCTACGAGTACTTGACGGTGTTTTAAGGCAATGGAGCATTGCAAAACAACTTGGGACGTCGTAGCCCATTGAGAGTGGAAGGACTACACCAATGGTAAAATCCGCAGACACGTGCAGTCACGTGAATTACATGTAAGGCCATTATTAGGCAGCGAAAGGTCATAAAACATCCTTTAGAGACGGGTACATGTAGTTGGCGGTTATATTACGCCATGGTGCAATGGAAAACGAATTGGGGCGTCATAGTCGAGTGAGAGTTGAAGGACTGGACCAATGGTAACCTGTGGAGACAGGTGAAACCACGTGATTTACGTGTAAGGCCTTTATTACGCAGTTAAAGGCCATGTTACAGTCTTTATAGACCTGTACAATTATTTCACGAAGTTATAAGACCATGTAGCATTGCAAAACGACTTGGGACGTCATTGTTGAGTAAGAGTGGAAGGTCTAGACCAATGGTAACCTCCGCAGACACGTGGAACCACGTAATTTACGTGTAAGGCCTTTATTACGCGGTTAAAAGACATATTACAGCCTTTATAGACCTGTACGAGTATTTCCCGAAGTTATAAGGCTATGGAGCAATGGAAAACGACTTGAGACCTCGTAGTCCATTGAGGGTTAAAGGACTAGACCAATGGTAAAATGTGGAGACAGGTGGAACCACGTGATTTATGTGTAAGGCCTTTATTACGCGGGTAAAAGCCATTTTACAGTCTTTATAGACCTGTACGATTATTTCACGAAGTTATAAGACCATGTAGCATTGCAAAACGACTTGGGACGTCATCGTTGAGCAAGAGTGGAAGGACTAGACCAATGTTAACCTCCGCAGACACGTGGAACCACGTAATTTACGTGTAAGGCCTTTATTACGCGGTTAAAAGACATATTACAGCCTTTATAGACCTGTACGAGTATTTCACGAAGTTATAAGACCATGGAGCATTGTAAAAAACGACCTGAGACGTCGGAGTCCATTGAGAGTGGAAGGACTAGACCAATGGTAACCTGTGGAGACAGGTGAAACAACGTGATTTGCGTGTAAGGCCTTTATTACGCGGTTAAAAGACATATTACAGCCTTTATAGACCTGTACGAGTATTTCACGAAGTTATAAGGCCATGGAGCAATGAAAAACGACTTGAGACCTCGTAGTCCATTGAGGGTTAAAGGACTAGACCAATGGTAAAATGTGGAGACAGGTGGAACCACGTGATTTATGTGTAAGGCCTTTATTACGCGGGTAAAAGCCATTTTACAGTCTTTATAGACCTGTACGATTATTTCACGAAGTTATAAGACCATGTAGCATTGCAAAACGACTTGGGACGTCATCGTTGAGCAAGAGTGGAAGGACTAGACCAATGTTAACCTCCGCAGACACGTGGAACCACGTAATTTACGTGTAAGGCCTTTATTACGCGGTTAAAAGACATATTACAGCCTTTATAGACCTGTACGAGTATTTCACGAAGTTATAAGGCCATGGAGCATTGTAAAAAACGACCTGAGACGTCGGAGTCCATTGAGAGTGGAAGGACTAGACCAATGGTAACCTGTGGAGACAGGTGAAACCACGTGATTTGCGTGTAAGGCCTTTATTACGCGGTTAAAAGACATATTACAGCCTTTATAGACCTGTACGAGTATTTCACGAAGTTATAAGGCCATGGAGCAATGGAAAACGACTTGAGACCTCGTAGTCCATTGATGGTTAAAGGACTAGACCAATGGTAAAATGTGGAGACAGGTGGAACCACGTGATTTATGTGTAAGGCCTTTATTACGCGGGTAAAAGCCATGTTACAGTCTTTATAGACCTGTACGATTATTTCACGAAGTTATAAGGGCATGGAGCATTGCAAAACGACTTAGGACGTCATCGTTGAGTAAGAGTGGAAGGACTAGACCAATGGTAACCTCCGCAGACACGTGAAACCACGTGATTTACGTCTAAGGCTCTTATTACGCGGTTAAAGGCCATGTTACAGCCTTTATGAACCTCTACGAGTACTTGACGGTGTTATAAGGCCATGGAGCATTGGAAAACGACCTGAGACGTCGGAGTCCATTGAGAGTGGAAGGTCTAGACCAATGGTAACCTGTGGAGACAGGTGGAACCACGTGATTTACGTGTAAGGCCGGTATTACGCAGTTAAAAGCCATGTTACAGTCTTTATAGTCCCGTACGAGGTTTTGAGAGTGTTATAAGGGCATGGAGCATTGGAAAACAACCTGGGTCATCATAGTCCTTTGAGAGTGGACGGACTAGACCAATGGTAACCTGTGGAGACAGGTGGAACAACGTCATTTACGTGTAAGGCCTTTATTAGGCAGTCAATAGCCATGTTACAGTCTTTATAAACCTGTACGATTATTTTACGAAGTTATAAGGCCATGTAGCATTGCAAAACGAGTTGGGACGTCGTAGTCCATTGAGAGTGGAAGGACTAGACCAATGGTAACCTCCGCAGACACGTGAAACCATGTGATTTACGTCTAAGGCTCTAATTACGCGGTTAAAAGCCATGTTACAGTCTTTATAAACCTGTGCGATTATTTCACAAAGTTATAAGGCCATGTAGCATTGCAAAACGACTTGGGACGTCGTAGTCCATTGAGAGTGGAAGGACTAGACCAATGGTAACATCCGCAGACACGTGAATCCACGTGATTTACGTCTAAGGCTCTTATTACGCGGTTAAAAGCCATGTTACAGTCTTTATGAACCTGTACGAGTATTTGACGGTGTTATAAGGCAATGGAGCATTGGAAAACGACCTGAGACGTCGGAGTCCATTGCGAGTGGAAGGTCTAGACCAATGGTAACCTGTGGAGACAGGTGGAACCACGTGATTTACGTGTAAGGCCTTTATTAGGCAGTTAATAGCCATGTTACAGTCTTTATAGCCCTGAACATGTAGTTGACGGTGTTATAACGCAATGGTGTAATGGCAAACGAATTAGGCGGTATAGTCGAATAAGAGTGAAAGGGCTAGACCAATGGTAACCTCCGCAGTCACGTGGAACCACGTAATTTACGTGTAAGGCCTTTATTACGCGGTTAAAAGACATATTACAGCCTTTATAGACCTGTACGAGTATTTCACGAAGTTATAAGGCCAAGGAGCAATGAAAAACGACTTGGGACGTCGTAGTCCATTGAGGGTTAAGGGACTAGACCAATGGTAAAATGTGGAGACAGTGGAACCACGTGATTAACGTCTAAGGCTCTTATTACGCGGTTAAAAGCCATGTTACAGTCTTTATGAACCTCTACGAGTACTTGACGGTGATAAAAGGACATGGAGCATTGGAAAACGACCTGAGACATCGGAGTCCATTGAGAGTGAAAGGTCTAGACCAATGGTAAAATGTGGAGACAGGTGGAACCACGTGATTTATGTGTAAGGCCTTTATTACGCGGTTAAAAGCCATGTTACAGTCTTTATGAACCTCTACGAGTACTTGACGGTGTTTTAAGGCAATGGAGCATTGCAAAACAACTTGGGACGTCGTAGCCCATTGAGAGTGGAAGGACTACACCAATGGTAAAATCCGCAGACACGTGCAGTCACGTGAATTACATGTAAGGCCATTATTAGGCAGCGAAAGGTCATAAAACATCCTTTAGAGACGGGTACATGTAGTTGGCGGTTATATTACGCCATGGTGCAATGGAAAACGAATTGGGGCGTCATAGTCGAGTGAGAGTTGAAGGACTGGACCAATGGTAAAATGTGGAGACAGGTGAAACCACGTGATTTACGTGTAAGGCCTTTATTACGCGGTTAAAAGACATATTACAGCCTTTATAGACCTGTACGAGTATTTCACGAAGTTATAAGGCTATGGAGCAATGGAAAACGACTTGAGACCTCGTAGTCCATTGAGGGTTAAAGGACTAGACCAATGGTAAAATGTGGAGACAGGTGGAACCACGTGATTTATGTGTAAGGCCTTTATTACGCGGGTAAAAGCCATTTTACAGTCTTTATAGACCTGTACGATTATTTCACGAAGTTATAAGGCCATGTAGCATTGCAAAACGACTTGGGACGTCGTAGTCCATTGAGAGTGGAAGGACTAGACCAATGGTAACATCCGCAGACACGTGAATCCACGTGATTTACGTCTAAGGCTCTTATTACGCGGTTAAAAGCCATGTTACAGTCTTTATGAACCTGTACGAGTATTTGACGGTGTTATAAGGCAATGGAGCATTGGAAAACGACCTGAGACGTCGGAGTCCATTGCGAGTGGAAGGTCTAGACCAATGGTAACCTGTGGAGACAGGTGGAACCACGTGATTTACGTGTAAGGCCTTTATTAGGCAGTTAATAGCCATGTTACAGTCTTTATAGCCCTGAACATGTAGTTGACGGTGTTTTAACGCAATGGTGTAATGGCAAACGAATTAGGCGGTATAGTCGAATAAGAGTGAAAGGGCTAGACCAATGGTAAACTCCGCAGTCACGTGGAACCACGTAATTTACGTGTAAGGCCTTTATTACGCGGTTAAAAGACATATTACAGCCTTTATAGACCTGTACGAGTATTTCACGAAGTTATAAGGCCAAGGAGCAATGAAAAACGACTTGGGACGTCGTAGTCCATTGAGGGTTAAGGGACTAGACCAATGGTAAAATGTGGAAACAGTGGAACCACGTGATTAACGTCTAAGGCTCTTATTACGCGGTTAAAAGCCATGTTACAGTCTTTATGAACCTCTACGAGTACTTGACGGTGATAAAAGGACATGGAGCATTGGAAAACGACCTGAGACATCGGAGTCCATTGAGAGTGAAAGGTCTAGACCAATGGTAAAATGTGGAGACAGGTGGAACCACGTGATTTATGTGTAAGGCCTTTATTACGCGGTTAAAAGCCATGTTACAGTCTTTATGAACCTCTACGAGTACTTGACGGTGTTTTAAGGCAATGGAGCATTGCAAAACAACTTGGGACGTCGTAGCCCATTGAGAGTGGAAGGACTACACCAATGGTAAAATCCGCAGACACGTGCAGTCACGTGAATTACATGTAAGGCCATTATTAGGCAGCGAAAGGTCATAAAACATCCTTTAGAGACGGGTACATGTAGTTGGCGGTTATATTACGCCATGGTGCAATGGAAAACGAATTGGGGCGTCATAGTCGAGTGAGAGTTGAAGGACTGGACCAATGGTAAAATGTGGAGACAGGTGAAACCACGTGATTTACGTGTAAGGCCTTTATTACGCGGTTAAAAGACATATTACAGCCTTTATAGACCTGTACGAGTATTTCACGAAGTTATAAGGCTATGGAGCAATGGAAAACGACTTGAGACCTCGTAGTCCATTGAGGGTTAAAGGACTAGACCAATGGTAAAATGTGGAGACAGGTGGAACCACGTGATTTATGTGTAAGGCCTTTATTACGCGGGTAAAAGCCATTTTACAGTCTTTATAGACCTGTACGATTATTTCACGAAGTTATAAGACCATGTAGCATTGCAAAACGACTTGGGACGTCATCGTTGAGCAAGAGTGGAAGGACTAGACCAATGTTAACCTCCGCAGACACGTGGAACCACGTAATTTACGTGTAAGGCCTTTATTACGCGGTTAAAAGACATATTACAGCCTTTATAGACCTGTACGAGTATTTCACGAAGTTATAAGGCCATGGAGCATTGTAAAAAACGACCTGAGACGTCGGAGTCCATTGAGAGTGGAAGGACTAGACCAATGGTAACCTGTGGAGACAGGTGAAACCACGTGATTTGCGTGTAAGGCCTTTATTACGCGGTTAAAAGACATATTACAGCCTTTATAGACCTGTACGAGTATTTCACGAAGTTATAAGGCCATGGAGCAATGGAAAACGACTTGAGACCTCGTAGTCCATTGATGGTTAAAGGACTAGACCAATGGTAAAATGTGGAGACAGGTGGAACCACGTGATTTATGTGTAAGGCCTTTATTACGCGGGTAAAAGCCATGTTACAGTCTTTATAGACCTGTACGATTATTTCACGAAGTTATAAGGGCATGGAGCATTGCAAAACGACTTAGGACGTCATCGTTGAGTAAGAGTGGAAGGACTAGACCAATGGTAACCTCCGCAGACACGTGAAACCACGTGATTTACGTCTAAGGCTCTTATTACGCGTTTAAAGGCCATGTTACAGCCTTTATGAACCTCTACGAGTACTTGACGGTGTTATAAGGCCATGGAGCATTGGAAAACGACCTGAGACGTCGGAGTCCATTGAGAGTGGAAGGTCTAGACCAATGGTAACCTGTGGAGACAGGTGGAACCACGTGATTTACGTGTAAGGCCGTTATTACGCAGTTAAAAGCCATGTTACAGTCTTTATAGTCCCGTACGAGTTTTTGAGAGTGTTCTAAGGGCATGGAGCATTTGAAAACAACCTGAGTCATCATAGTCCTTTGAGAGTGGACGGACTAGACCAATGGTAACATGTGGAGGCAGGTGGAACAACGTGATTTACGTGTAAGGCCTTTATTAGGCAGTTAATAGCCATGTTACAGTCTTTATAGCCCTGAACATGTAGTTGACGGTGTTATAACGCAATGGTGTAATGGCAAACGAATTAGGCGGTATAGTCGAATAAGAGTGAAAGGGCTAGACCAATGGTAACCTCCGCAGTCACGTGGAACCACGTAATTTACGTGTAAGGCCTTTATTACGCGGTTAAAAGACATATTACAGCCTTTATAGACCTGTACGAGTATTTCACGAAGTTATAAGGCCAAGGAGCAATGAAAAACGACTTGGGACGTCGTAGTCCATTGAGAGTGGAAGGACTAGACCAATGGTAACTTCCGCAGACACGTGAAACAACGTGATTTACGTCTAAGGCTCTTATTATGCGGTTAAAAGCCATGTTACAGTCTTTATGAATCTCTACGAGTACTTGACGGTGTTTTAAGGCAATGGAGCATTGCAAAACGACTTGGGACGTCGTAGCCCATTGAGAGTGGAAGGACTACACCAATGGTAAAATCCGCAGACACGTGCAGTCACGTGAATTACATGTAAGGAAATTATTAGGCAGCGAAAGGTCATAAAACATCCTTTAGAGACGGGTACATGTAGTTGGCGGTTATATTACGCCATGGTGAAATGGAAAACGAATTGGGACGTCATAGTCGAGTGAGAGTTAAAGGACTAGACCAATGGTAACCTCCGCAGACACGTGAAACCACGTGATTTACGTCTAAGGCCTTTATTACGCAGTTAATGTTACAGTCTTTATAAACCTGTACGATTATTTCACGAAGTTATAAGGCCATGTAGCATTGCAAAACGACTTGGGACGTCGTAGTCCATTGAGAGTGGAAGGACTAGACCAATGGTAACTTCCGCAGACACGTGAAACAACGTGATTTACGTCTAAGGCTCTTATTACGCGGTTAAAAGCCATGTTACAGTCTTTATGAACCTCTACGAGTACTTAACGGTGTTTTAAGGCAATGGAGCATTGCAAAACAACTTGGGACGTCGTAGCCCATTGAGAGTGGAAGGACTACACCAATGCTAAAATCCGCAGACACGTGCAGTCACGTGAATTACATGTAAGGCCATTATTAGGCAGCGAAAGGTCATAAAACATCCTTTAGAGACGGGTACATGTAGTTGGCGGTTATATTACGCCATGGTGCAATGGAAAACGAATTAGGCGGTATAGTCGAATAAGAGTGAAAGGGCTAGACCAATGGTAACCTCTGCAGTCACGTGGAACCACGTAATTTACGTGTAAGGCCTTTATTATGCTGTTCAAAGACATATTACAGCCTTTATAGAGCTGTACGAGTATTTCACGAAGTTATAAGGCCATGGTGCAATGGAAAACGAATTGGGACGTCATAGTCGAGTAAGAGTGGAAGGACTAGACTAATGGTTACCTCCGCAGACACGTGAAACCATGTGATTTACGTCTAAGACTCTAATTACGCGGTTAAAAGCCATGTTACAGTCTTTATAAACCTGTGCGATTATTTCACAAAGTTATAAGGCCATGTAGCATTGCAAAACGACTTGGGACGTCGTAGTCCATTGAGAGTGGAAGGACTAGACCAATGGTAACATCCGCAGACACGTGAATCCACGTGATTTACGTCTAAGGCTCTTATTACGCGGTTAAAAGCCATGTTACAGTCTTTATGAACCTGTACGAGTATTTGACGGTGTTATAAGGCAATGGAGCATTGGAAAACGACCTGAGACGTCGGACTCCATTGAGAGTGGAAGGTCTAGACCAATGGTAACCTGTGGAGACAGGTGGAACCACGTGATTTACGTGTAAGGCCTTTATTAGGCAGTTAATAGCCATGTTACAGTCTTTATAGCCCTGAACATGTAGTTGACGGTGTTATAACGCAATGGTGTAATGGCAAACGAATTAGGCGGTATAGTCGAATAAGAGTGAAAGGGCTAGACCAATGGTAACCTCCGCAGTCACGTGGAACCACGTAATTTACGTGTAAGGCCTTTATTACGCGGTTAAAAGACATATTACAGCCTTTATAGACCTGTACGAGTATTTCACGAAGTTATAAGGCCAAGGAGCAATGAAAAACGACTTGGGATGTCGTAGTCCATTGAGGGTTAAGGGACTAGACCAATGGTAAAATGTGGAGACAGTGGAACCACGTGATTAACGTCTAAGGCTCTTATTACGCGGTTAAAAGCCATGTTACAGTCTTTATGAACCTCTACGAGTACTTGACGGTGATAAAAGGACATGGAGCATTGGAAAACGACCTGAGACGTCGGAGTCCATTGAGAGTGAAAGGTCTAGACCAATGGTAAAATGTGGAGACAGGTGGAACCACGTGATTTATGTGTAAGGCCTTTATTACGCGGTTAAAAGCCATGTTACAGTCTTTATGAACCTCTACGAGTACTTGACGGTGTTATAAGGCCATGGAGCATTGCAAAACGACCTGAGACGTAGGAGTCCATTGAGAGTGGAAGGTCTAGACCAATGGTAACCTGTGGAGACAGGTGGAACCACGTGATTTACGTGTAAGGCGTTTATTAGGCAGTTAATAGCCATGTTACAGTCTTTATAGACCTGTACGATTATTTCACGAAGTTATAAGACCATGTAGCATTGCAAAACGACTTGGGACGTCATCGTTGAGTAAGAGTGGAAGGACTAGACCAATGGTAACCTCCGCAGACACGTGGAACCACGTAATTTACGTGTAAGGCCTTTATTACGCGGTTAAAAGACATATTACAGCCTTTATAGACCTGTACGAGTATTTCACGAAGTTATAAGGCTATGGAGCAATGGAAAACGACTTGAGACCTCGTAGTCCATTGAGGTTTAAAGGACTAGACCAATGGTAAAATGTGGAGACAGGTGGAAACACGTGATTTGCGTGTAAGGCCTTTATTACGCGGTTAAAAGACATATTACAGCCTTTATAGACCTGTACGAGTATTTCACGAAGTTATAAGGCTATGGAGCAATGGAAAACGACTTGAGACCTCGTAGTCCATTGAGGGTTAAAGGACTAGACCAATGGTAAAATGTGGAGACAGGTGGAACCACGTGATTTATGTGTAAGGCCTTTATTACGCGGGTAAAAGCCATTTTACAGTCTTTATAGACCTGTACGATTATTTCACGAAGTTATAAGACCATGTAGCATTGCAAAACGACTTGGGACGTCATCGTTGAGCAAGAGTGGAAGGACTAGACCAATGTTAACCTCCGCAGACACGTGGAACCACGTAATTTACGTGTAAGGCCTTTATTACGCGGTTAAAAGACATATTACAGCCTTTATAGACCTGTACGAGTATTTCACGAAGTTATAAGGCCATGGAGCATTGTAAAAAACGACCTGAGACGTCGGAGTCCATTGAGAGTGGAAGGACTAGACCAATGGTAACCTGTGGAGACAGGTGAAACCACGTGATTTGCGTGTAAGGCCTTTATTACGCGGTTAAAAGACATATTACAGCCTTTATAGACCTGTACGAGTATTTCACGAAGTTATAAGGCCATGGAGCAATGGAAAACGACTTGAGACCTCGTAGTCCATTGATGGTTAAAGGACTAGACCAATGGTAAAATGTGGAGACAGGTGGAACCACGTGATTTATGTGTAAGGCCTTTATTACGCGGGTAAAAGCCATGTTACAGTCTTTATAGACCTGTACGATTATTTCACGAAGTTATAAGGGCATGGAGCATTGCAAAACGACTTAGGACGTCATCGTTGAGTAAGAGTGGAAGGACTAGACCAATGGTAACCTCCGCAGACACGTGAAACCACGTGATTTACGTCTAAGGCTCTTATTACGCGGTTAAAGGCCATGTTACAGCCTTTATGAACCTCTACGAGTACTTGACGGTGTTATAAGGCCATAGAGCATTGGAAAACGACCTGAGACGTCGGAGTCCATTGAGAGTGGAAGGTCTAGACCAATGGTAACCTGTGGAGACAGGTGGAACAACGTCATTTACGTGTAAGGCCTTTATTAGGCAGTCAATAGCCATGTTACAGTCTTTATAGCCCTGAACATGTAGTTGACGGTGTTATAACGCCATGGTGTAATGGCAAACGAATTAGGCGGTATAGTCGAATAAGAGTGAAAGGGCTAGACCAATGGTAACCTCCGCAGTCACGTGAAACCATGTAATTTACGTGTAAGGCCTTTATTACGCGGTTAAAAGACATAATACAGCCTTTATAGTCCCGTACGAGTTTTTGACAGTGTTATAAGGGCATGGAGCATTTGAAAACAACCTGAGTCATCATATTCCTTTGAGAGTGGACGGACTAGACCAATGGTAACATGTGGAGACAGGTGGAACAACGTGATTTACGTGTAAGGCCTTTATTAGGCAGTTAATAGCCATGTTACAGTCTTTATAGCCCTGAACATGTAGTTGACGGTGTTATAACGCAATGGTGTAATGGCAAACGAATTAGGCGGTATAGTCGAATAAGAGTGAAAGGGCTAGACCAATGGTAACCTCCGCAGTCACGTGGAACCACGTAATTTACGTGTAAGGCCTTTATTACGCGGTTAAAAGACATATTACAGCCTTTATAGACCTGTACGAGTATTTCACGAAGTTATAAGGCCAAGGAGCAATGAAAAACGACTTGGGACGTCGTAGTCCATTGAGAGTGGAAGGACTAGACCAATGGTAACTTCCGCAGACACGTGAAACAACGTGATTTACGTCTAAGGCTCTTATTATGCGGTTAAAAGCCATGTTACAGTCTTTATGAATCTCTACGAGTACTTGACGGTGTTTTAAGGCAATGGAGCATTGCAAAACGACTTTGGACGTCGTAGCCCATTGAGAGTGGAAGGACTACACCAATGGTAAAATCCGCAGACACGTGCAGTCACGTGAATTACATGTAAGGAAATTATTAGGCAGCGAAAGGTCATAAAACATCCTTTAGAGACGGGTACATGTAGTTGGCGGTTATATTACGCCATGGTGAAATGGAAAACGAATTGGGACGTCATAGTCGAGTGAGAGTTAAAGGACTAGACCAATGGTAACCTCCGCAGACACGTGAAACCACGTGATTTACGTCTAAGGCCTTTATTACGCAGTTAATGTTACAGTCTTTATAAACCTGTACGATTATTTCACGAAGTTATAAGGCCATGTAGCATTGCAAAACGACTTGGGACGTCGTAGTCCATTGAGAGTGGAAGGACTAGACCAATGGTAACATCCGCAGACACGTGAATCCACGTGATTTACGTCTAAGGCTCTTATTACGCGGTTAAAAGCCATGTTACAGTCTTTATGAACCTGTACGAGTATTTGACGGTGTTATAAGGCAATGGAGCATTGGAAAACGACCTGAGACGTAGGAGTCCATTGAGAGTGGAAGGTCTAGACCAATGGTAACCTGTGGAGACAGGTGGAACCACGTGATTTACGTGTAAGGCGTTTATTAGGCAGTTAATAGCCATGTTACAGTCTTTATAGCCCTGAACATGTAGTTGACGGTGTTATAACGCAATGGTGTAATGGCAAACGAATTAGGCGGTATAGTCGAATAAGAGTGAAAGGGCTAGACCAATGGTAACCTCTGCAGTCACGTGGAACCACGTAATTTACGTGTAAGGCCTTTATTACGCGGTTAAAAGACATATTACAGCCTTTGTAGACCTGTACGAGTATTTCACAAAGTTATAAGGCCAAGGAGCAATGAAAAACGACTTAAGACGTCGTAGTCCATTGAGAGTGGAAGGACTAGACCAATGGTAACTTCCGCAGACACGTGAAACAACGTGAATTACATGTAAGGCCATTATTAGGCAGCGAAAGGTCATAAAACATCCTTTAGAGACGGGTACATGTAGTTGGCGGTTATATTACGCCATGGTGCAATGGAAAACGAATTGGGACGTCATAGTCGAGTGAGAGTTAAAGGACTGGACCAATGGTAACCTCCGCAGACACGTGAAACCACGTGATTTACGTCTAAGGCCTTTATTACGCAGTTAATGGCCATGTTACAGTCTTTATAAACCTGTACGATTATTTTACGAAGTTATAAGGCCATGTAGCATTGCAAAACGACTTGGGACGTCGTAGTCCATTGAGAGTGGAAGGACTAGACCAATGGTAACCTCCGCAGACACGTGAATCCACGTGATTTACGTCTAAGGCTCTTATTACGCGGTTAAAAGCCATGTTACAGTCTTTATGAACCTGTACGAGTATTTGACGGTGTTATAAGGCCATGGAGCATTGGAAAACGACCTGAGACGTAGGAGTCCATTGAGAGTGGAAGTTCTAGACCAATGGTAACCTCTGGAGACAGGTGGAACCACGTGATTTACGTGTAAGGCGTTTATTAGGCAGTTAATAGCCATGTTACAGTCTTTATAGCCCTGAACATATAGTTGACGGTGTTATAACGCCATGGTGTAATGGCAAACGAATTAGGCGGTATAGTCGAATAAGAGTGAAAGGGCTAGACCAATGGTAACCTCTGCAGTCACGTGGAACCACGTAATTTACGTGTAAGGCCTTTATTATGCGGTTCAAAGACATATTACAGCCTTTATAGAGCTGTACGAGTATTTCACGAAGTTATAAGGCCATGTAGCACTGCAAAACGACTTGGGACGTCGTAGTCCATTGAGGGTTAAGGGACTAGACCAATGGTAAAATGTGGAGACAGTGGAACCACGTGATTAACGTCTAAGGCTCTTATTACGCGGTTAAAAGCCATGTTACAGTCTTTATGAACCTCTACGAGTACTTGACGGTGATAAAAGGACATGGAGCATTGGAAAACGACCTGAGACGTCGGAGTCCATTGAGAGTGAAAGGTCTAGACCAATGGTAAAATGTGGAGAGAGGTGGAACCACGTGATTTATGTGTAAGGCCTTTATTACGCGGTTAAAAGCCATGTTACAGTCTTTATGAACCTCTACGAGTACTTGACGGTGTTTTAAGGCAATGGAGCATTGCAAAACAACTTGGGACGTCGTAGCCCATTGAGAGTGGAAGGACTACACCAACGGTAAAATCCGCAGACACGTGCAGTCACGTGAATTACATGTAAGGCCATTATTAGGCAGCGAAAGGTCATAAAACATCCTTTAGAGACGGGTACATGTAGTTGGCGGTTATATTACGCCATGGTACAATGGAAAACGAATTGGGGCGTCATAGTCGAGTGAGAGTTGAAGGACTGGACCAATGGTAACCTCCGCAGACACGTGAAACCACGTGATTTACGTCTAAGGCCTTTATTACGCAGTTAATGGCCATGTTACAGTCTTTATAAACCTGTACGATTATTTCACGAAGTTATAAGGCCATGTAGCATTGCAAAACGACTTGGGACGTCGTAGTCCATTGAGAGTGGAAGGACTAGACCAATGGTAACCTCCGCAGACACGTGAATCCACGTGATTTACGTCTAAGGCTCTTATTACGCGGTTAAAATCCATGTTACAGTCTTTATGAACCTGTACGAGTATTTGACGGTGTTATAAGGCCATGGAGCATTGGAAAACGACCTGAGACGTAGGAGTCCATTGAGAGTGGAAGTTCTAGACCAATGGTAACCTGTGGAGACAGGTGGAACCACGTGATTTACGTGTAAGGCGTTTATTAGGCAGTTAATAGCCATGTTACAGTCTTTATAGCCCTGAACATATAGTTGACGGTGTTATAACGCCATGGTGTAATGGCAAACGAATTAGGCGGTATAGTCGAATAAGAGTGAAAGGGCTAGACCAATGGTAACCTCTGCAGTCACGTGGAACCACGTAATTTACGTGTAAGGCCTTTATTATGCGGTTCAAAGACATATTACAGCCTTTATAGAGCTGTACGAGTATTTCACGAAGTTATAAGGCCATGGTGCAATGGAAAACGAATTGGGACGTCATAGTCGAGTAAGAGTGGAAGGACTAGACTAATGGTTACCTCCGCAGACACGTGAAACCATGTGATTTACGTCTAAGGCTCTAATTACGCGGTTAAAAGCCATGTTACAGTCTTTATAAACCTGTGCGATTATTTCACAAAGTTATAAGGCCATGTAGCATTGCAAAACGACTTGGGACGTCGTAGTCCATTGAGAGTGGAAGGACTAGACCAATGGTAACATCTGCAGACACGTGAATCCACGTGATTTACGTCTAAGGCTCTTATTACGCGGTTAAAAGCCATGTTACAGTCTTTATGAACCTGTACGAGTATTTGACGGTGTTATAAGGCAATGGAGCATTGGAAAACGACCTGAGACGTCGGAGTCCATTGAGAGTGGAAGGTCTAGACCAATGGTAACCTGTGGAGACAGGTGGAACCACGTGATTTACGTGTAAGGCCTTTATTAGGCAGTTAATAGCCATGTTACAGTCTTTATAGCCCTGAACATGTAGTTGACGGTGTTATAACGCAATGGTGTAATGGCAAACGAATTAGGCGGTATAGTCGAATAAGAGTGAAAGGGCTAGACCAATGGTAACCTCCGCAGTCACGTGGAACCACGTAATTTACGTGTAAGGCCTTTATTACGCGGTTAAAAGACATATTACAGCCTTTATAGACCTGTACGAGTATTTCACGAAGTTATAAGGCCAAGGAGCAATGAAAAACGACTTGGGACGTCGTAGTCCATTGAGGGTTAAGGGACTAGACCAATGGTAAAATGTGGAGACAGTGGAACCACGTGATTAACGTCTAAGGCTCTTATTACGCGGTTAAAAGCCATGTTACAGTCTTTATGAACCTCTACGAGTACTTGACGGTGATAAAAGGACATGGAGCATTGGAAAACGACCTGAGACGTCGGAGTCCATTGAGAGTGAAAGGTCTAGACCAATGGTAAAATGTGGAGACAGGTGGAACCACGTGATTTATGTGTAAGGCCTTTATTACGCGGTTAAAAGCCATGTTACAGTCTTTATGAACCTCTACGAGTACTTGACGGTGTTTTAAGGCAATGGAGCATTGCAAAACAACTTGGGACGTCGTAGCCCATTGAGAGTGGAAGGACTACACCAATGGTAAAATCCGCAGACACGTGCAGTCACGTGAATTACATGTAAGGCCATTATTAGGCAGCGAAAGGTCATAAAACATCCTTTAGAGACGGGTACATGTAGTTGGCGGTTATATTACGCCATGGTGCAATGGAAAACGAATTGGGGCGTCATAGTCGAGTGAGAGTTGAAGGACTGGACCAATGGTAACCTGTGGAGACAGGTGAAACCACTGATTTACGTGTAAGGCCTTTATTACGCAGTTAAAGGCCATGTTACAGTCTTTATAGACCTGTACGATTATTTCACGAAGTTATAAGACCATGTAGCATTGCAAAACGACTTGGGACGTCATCGTTGAGTAAGAGTGGAAGGACTAGACCAATGGTAACCTCCGCAGACACGTGGAACCACGTAATTTACGTGTAAGGCCTTTATTACGCGGTTAAAAGACATATTATAGCCTTTATAGACCTGTACGAGTATTTCACGAAGTTATAAGGCCATGGAGCAATGGAAAACGACTTGAGACCTCGTAGTCCATTGAGGTTTAAAGGACTAGACCAATAGTAAAATGTGGAGACAGGTGAAACCACGTGATTTGCGTGTAAGGCCTTTATTACGCGGTTAAAAGACATATTACAGCCTTTATAGACCTGTACGAGTATTTCACGAAGTTATAAGGCCATGGAGCAATGGAAAACGACTTGAGACCTCGTAGTCCATTGATGGTTAAAGGACTAGACCAATGGTAAAATGTGGAGACAGGTGGAACCACGTGATTTATGTGTAAGGCCTTTATTACGCGGGTAAAAGCCATGTTACAGTCTTTATAGACCTGTACGATTATTTCACGAAGTTATAAGGGCATGGAGCATTGCAAAACGACTTAGGACGTCATCGTTGAGTAAGAGTGGAAGGACTAGACCAATGGTAACCTCCGCAGACACGTGAAACCACGTGATTTACGTCTAAGGCTCTTATTACGCGGTTAAAGGCCATGTTACAGCCTTTATGAACCTCTACGAGTATTTGACGGTGTTATAAGGCCATGGAGCATTGGAAAACGACTTGGGACGTCGTAGTCCATTGAGAGTGGAAGGACTAGACCAATGGCAACTTCCGCAGACACGTGAAACAACGTGATTTACGTCTAAGGCTCTTATTACGCGGTTAAAAGCCATGTTACAGTCTTTATGAACCGCTACGAGTACTTGACGGTGTTTTAAGGCAATGGAGCATTGCAAAACGACTTGGGACGTCGTAGCCCATTGAGAGTGGAAGGACTACACCAATGGTAAAATCCGCAGACACGTGCAGTCACGTGAATTACATGTAAGGCCATTATTAGGCAGCGAAAGGGCATAAAACATCCTTTAGAGACGGGTGCATGTAGTTGGCGGTTATATTACGCCATGGTGCAATGGAAAACGAATTGGGACGTCATAGTCGAGTGAGAGTTGAAGGACTAGACCAATGGTAACCTCTGCAGACACGTGAAACCACGTGATTTACGTGTAAGGCCTTTATTACGCAGTTAAAGGCCATGTTACAGTCTTTATAGACCTGTACGATTATTTCACGAAGTTATAAGGCCATGTAGCATTGCAAAACGACTTGGGACGTCGTAGTCCATTGAGAGTGGAAGGACTTGACCAATGGTAACCTCCGCAGACACGTGAAACCACGTGATTTACGTGTAAGGCCTTTATTGAGCAGTTAATAGCCATGTTACAGTCTTTATAGCCCTGAACATGTAGTTGACGGTGTTATAACGCCATGGTGTAATGGCAAACGAATTAGGCGGTATAGTCGAATAAGAGTGAAAGTGCTAGACCAATGGTAACCTCCGCAGTCACGTGGAACCACGTGATTTACGTCTAAGGCTCTTATTACGCGGTTAAAAGCCATGTGACAGTCTTTATGAACCTGTACGAGTATTTGACGGTGTTATAAGGCCATGGAGCATTGTAAAAAACGACCTGAGACGTCGGAGTCCATTGAGAGTGGAAGGACTAGACCAATGGTAACCTGTTGAGACAGGTGAAACCACGTGATTAACGTGTAAGGCCTTTATTGCGCAGTTAAAGGCCATGTTACAGTCTTTATAGACCTGTACGATTATTTCACAAAGTTATAAGGCCATGTAGCATTGCAAAACGACTTGGGACGTCGTAGTCCATTGAGAGTGGAAGGACTAGGCCAATGGTAACCTCCGCAGTCACGTGGAACCACGTAATTTACGTGTAAGGCCTTTATTACGCGGTTAAAAGACATATTACAGCCTTTATAGACCTGTACGAGTATTTCACGAAGTTATAAGGCCATGGAGCATTGGGAAACGACTTAAGACCTCGTAGTCCATTGAGGGTTAAAGGACTAGACCAATGGTAAAATGTGGAGACAGGTGGAACCACGTGATTTACGTGTAAGGCCTTTATTACGCAGTTAAAAGCCATGCTACAGTCTTTATAGTCCCGTACGAGTTTTTGCCAGTGTCATAAGGCCATGGAGCTTTGGAAAACGAGCTAAGACGTCGGAGTCCATTGAGAGTGGAAGGTCTAGACCATTGGTAACCTGTGGAGACAGGTGGAACCACGTGATTTACGTGTAAGGCCTTTATTAGGCAGTTAATAGCCATGTTACAGTCTTTATAGCCCTGAACATGTAGTTGACGGTGTTATAACGCAATGGTGTAATGGCAAACGAATTAGGCGGTATAGTCGAATAAGAGTGAAAGGGCTAGACCAATGGTAACCTCTGCAGTCACGTGGAACCACGTAATTTACGTGTAAGGCCTTTATTACGCGGTTAAAAGACATATTACAGCCTTTATAGACCTGTACGAGTATTTCACAAAGTTATAAGGCCAAGGAGCAATGAAAAACGACTTGGGACGTCGTAGTCCATTGAGAGTGGAAGGACTAGACCAATGGTAACTTCCGCACACACGTGAAACAACGTGATTTACGTCTAAGGCTCTTATTACGCGGTTAAAAGCCATGTTACAGTCTTTATGAACCTCTACGAGTACTTAACGGTGTTTTAAGGCAATAGAGCATTGCAAAACAACTTGGGACGTCGTAGCCCATTGAGAGTGGAAGGACTACACCAATGGTAAAATCCGCAGACACGTGCAGTCACGTGAATTACATGTAAGGCCATTATTAGGCAGGGAAAGGTCATAAAACATCCTTTAGAGACGGGTACATGTAGTTGGCGGTTATATTACGCCATGGTGCAATGGAAAACGAATTGGGACGTCATAGTCGAGTGAGGGTTGAAGGACTGGACCAATGGTAACCTCCGCAGACACGTGAAACCACGTGATTTACGTGTAAGGCCTTTATTGAGCAGTTAATAGCCATGTTACAGTCTTTATGAACCTGTACGAGTATTTGACGGTGTTGTAAGGTCATGGAGCATTGGAAAACGACCTGAGACGTCGGAGTCCATTGAGAGTGGAAGGTCTAGACCAATGGTAACCTGTGGAGACAGGTGGAACCACGTGATTTACGTGTAAGGCCTTTATTAGGCAGTTAATAGCCATGTTACAGTCTTTATAGCCCTGAACATGTAGTTGACGGTGTTATAACGCAATGGTGTAATGGCAAACGAATTAGGCGGTATAGTCGAATAAGAGTGAAAGGGCTAGACCAATGGTAACCTCCACAGTCACGTGGAACCACGTAATTTACGTGTAAGGCCTTTATTACGCGGTTAAAAGACATATTACAGCCTTTATAGACCTGTACGAGTATTTCACGAAGTTATAAGGCCAAGGAGCAATGAAAAACGACTTGGGACGTCGTAGTCCATTGAGGGTTAAGGGACTAGACCAATGGTAAAATGTGGAGACAGTGGAACCACGTGATTAACGTCTAAGGCTCTTATTACGCGGTTAAAAGCCATGTTACAGTCTTTATGAACCTCTACGAGTACTTGACGGTGTTAAAAGGACATGGAGCATTGGAAAACGACCTGAGACGTCGGAGTCCATTGAGAGTGAAAGGTCTAGACCAATGGTAAAATGTGGAGACAGGTGGAACCACGTGATTTATGTGTAAGGCCTTTATTACGCGGTTAAAAGCCATGTTACAGTCTTTATGAACCTCTACGAGTACTTGACGGTGTTTTAAGGCAATGGAGCATTGCAAAACAACTTGGGACGTCGTAGCCCATTGAGAGTGGAAGGACTACACCAATGGTAAAATCCGCAGACACGTGCAGTCACGTGAATTACATGTAAGGCCATTATTAGGCAGCGAAAGGTCATAAAACATCCTTTAGAGACGGGTACATGTAGTTGGCGGTTATATTACGCCATGGTGCAATGGAAAACGAATTGGGGCGTCATAGTCGAGTGAGAGTTGAAGGACTGGACCAATGGTAACCTCCGCAGACACGTGAAACCACGTGATTTACGTCTAAGGCCTTTATTACGCAGTTAATGGCCATGTTACAGTCTTTATAAACCTGTACGATTATTTTACGAAGTTATAAGGCCATGTAGCATTGCAAAACGACTTAGGACGTCGTAGTCCATTGAGAGTGGAAGGACTAGACCAATGGTAACCTCCGCAGACACGTGAATCCACGTGATTTACGTCTAAGGCTCTTATTACGCGGTTAAAAGCCATGTTACAGTCTTTATGAACCTGTACGAGTATTTGACGGTGTTATAAGGCCATGGAGCATTGGAAAACGACCTGAGACGTAGGAGTCCATTGAGAGTGGAAGTTCTAGACCAATGGTGACCTCTGGAGACAGGTGGAACCACGTGATTTACGTGTAAGGCGTTTATTAGGCAGTTAATAGCCATGTTACAGTCTTTATAGCCCTGAACATATAGTTGACGGTGTTATAACGCCATGGTGTAATGGCAAACGAATTAGGCGGTATAGTCGAATAAGAGTGAAAGGGCTAGACCAATGGTAACCTCTGCAGTCACGTGGAACCACGTAATTTACGTGTAAGGCCTTTATTATGCGGTTCAAAGACATATTACAGCCTTTATAGAGCTGTACGAGTATTTCACGAAGTTATAAGGCCATGCAGCACTGCAAAACGACTTGGGACGTCGTAGTCCATTGAGGGTTAAGGGACTAGACCAATGGTAAAATGTGGAGACAGTGGAACCACGTGATTAACGTCTAAGGCTCTTATTACGCGGTTAAAAGCCATGTTACAGTCTTTATGAACCTCTACGAGTACTTGACGGTGATAAAAGGACATGGAGCATTGGAAAACGACCTGAGACGTCGGAGTCCATTGAGAGTGAAAGGTCTAGACCAATGGTAAAATGTGGAGACAGGTGGAACCACGTGATTTATGTGTAAGGCCTTTATTACGCGGTTAAAAGCCATGTTACAGTCTTTATGAACCTCTACGAGTACTTGACGGTGTTTTAAGGCAATGGAGCATTGCAAAACAACTTGGGACGTCGTAGCCCATTGAGAGTGGAAGGACTACACCAATGGTAAAATCCGCAGACACGTGCAGTCACGTGAATTACATGTAAGGCCATTATTAGGCAGCGAAAGGTCATAAAACATCCTTTAGAGACGGGTACATGTAGTTGGCGGTTATATTACGCCATGGTGCAATGGAAAACGAATTGGGGCGTCATAGTCGAGTGAGAGTTGAAGGACTGGACCAATGGTAACCTGTGGAGACAGGTGAAACCACGTGATTTACGTGTAAGGCCTTTATTACGCAGTTAAAGGCCATGTTACAGTCTTTATAGACCTGTACGATTATTTCACGAAGTTATAAGACCATTTAGCATTGCAAAACGACTTGGGACGTCATTGTTGAGTAAGAGTGGAAGGTCTAGACCAATGGTAACCTCCGCAGACACGTGGAACCACGTAATTTACGTGTAAGGCCTTTATTACGCGGTTAAAAGACATATTACAGCCTTTATAGACCTGTACGAGTATTTCCCGAAGTTATAAGGCTATGGAGCAATGGAAAACGACTTGAGACCTCGTAGTCCATTGAGGGTTAAAGGACTAGACCAATGGTAAAATGTGGAGACAGGTGGAACCACGTGATTTATGTGTAAGGCCTTTATTACGCGGGTAAAAGCCATTTTACAGTCTTTATAGACCTGTACGATTATTTCACGAAGTTATAAGACCATGTAGCATTGCAAAACGACTTGGGACGTCATTGTTGAGTAAGAGTGGAAGGTCTAGACCAATGGTAACCTCCGCAGACACGTGGAACCACGTAATTTACGTGTAAGGCCTTTATTACGCGGTTAAAAGACATATTACAGCCTTTATAGACCTGTACGAGTATTTCACGAAGTTATAAGGCCATGGAGCAATGGAAAACGACTTGAGACCTCGTAGTCCATTGATGGTTAAAGGACTAGACCAATGGTAAAATGTGGAGACAGGTGGAACCACGTGATTTATGTGTAAGGCCTTTATTACGCGGGTAAAAGCCATGTTACAGTCTTTATAGACCTGTACGATTATTTCACGAAGTTATAAGGGCATGGAGCATTGCAAAACGACTTAGGACGTCATCGTTGAGTAAGAGTGGAAGGACTAGACCAATGGTAACCTCCGCAGACACGTGAAACCACGTGATTTACGTCTAAGGCTCTTATTACGCGGTTAAAGGCCATGTTACAGCCTTTATGAACCTCTACGAGTACTTGACGGTGTTATAAGGCCATAGAGCATTGGAAAACGACCTGAGACGTCGGAGTCCATTGAGAGTGGAAGGTCTAGACCAATGGTAACCTGTGGAGACAGGTGGAACCACGTGATTTACGTGTAAGGCCGTTATTACGCAGTTAAAAGCCATGTTACAGTCTTTATAGTCCCGTACGAGTTTTTGAGAGTGTTATAAGGGCATGGAGCATTGGAAAACAACCTCGGTCATCATAGTCCTTTGAGAGTGGACGGACTAGACCAATGGTAACCTGTGGAGACAGGTGGAACAACGTCATTTACGTGTAAGGCCTTTATTAGGCAGTCAATAGCCATGTTACAGTCTTTATAAACCTGTACGATTATTTTACGAAGTTATAAGGCCATGTAGCATTGCAAAACGAGTTGGGACGTCGTAGTCCATTGAGAGTGGAAGGACTAGACCAATGGTAACCTCCGCAGACACGTGAAACCATGTGATTTACGTCTAAGGCTCTAATTACGCGGTTAAAAGCCATGTTACAGTCTTTATAAACCTGTGCGATTATTTCACAAAGTTATAAGGCCATGTAGCATTGCAAAACGACTTGGGACGTCGTAGTCCATTGAGAGTGGAAGGACTAGACCAATGGTAACATCCGCAGACACGTGAATCCACGTGATTTACGTCTAAGGCTCTTATTACGCGGTTAAAAGCCATGTTACAGTCTTTATGAACCTGTACGAGTATTTGACGGTGTTATAAGGCAATGGAGCATTGGAAAACGACCTGAGACGTCGGAGTCCATTGCGAGTGGAAGGTCTAGACCAATGGTAACCTGTGGAGACAGGTGGAACCACGTGATTTACGTGTAAGGCCTTTATTAGGCAGTTAATAGCCATGTTACAGTCTTTATAGCCCTGAACATGTAGTTGACGGTGTTTTAACGCAATGGTGTAATGGCAAACGAATTAGGCGGTATAGTCGAATAAGAGTGAAAGGGCTAGACCAATGGTAAACTCCGCAGTCACGTGGAACCACGTAATTTACGTGTAAGGCCTTTATTACGCGGTTAAAAGACATATTACAGCCTTTATAGACCTGTACGAGTATTTCACGAAGTTATAAGGCCAAGGAGCAATGAAAAACGACTTGGGACGTCGTAGTCCATTGAGGGTTAAGGGACTAGACCAATGGTAAAATGTGGAGACAGTGGAACCACGTGATTAACGTCTAAGGCTCTTATTACGCGGTTAAAAGCCATGTTACAGTCTTTATGAACCTCTACGAGTACTTGACGGTGATAAAAGGACATGGAGCATTGGAAAACGACCTGAGACATCGGAGTCCATTGAGAGTGAAAGGTCTAGACCAATGGTAAAATGTGGAGACAGGTGGAACCACGTGATTTATGTGTAAGGCCTTTATTACGCGGTTAAAAGCCATGTTACAGTCTTTATGAACCTCTACGAGTACTTGACGGTGTTTTAAGGCAATGGAGCATTGCAAAACAACTTGGGACGTCGTAGCCCATTGAGAGTGGAAGGACTACACCAATGGTAAAATCCGCAGACACGTGCAGTCACGTGAATTACATGTAAGGCCATTATTAGGCAGCGAAAGGTCATAAAACATCCTTTAGAGACGGGTACATGTAGTTGGCGGTTATATTACGCCATGGTGCAATGGAAAACGAATTGGGGCGTCATAGTCGAGTGAGAGTTGAAGGACTGGACCAATGGTAAAATGTGGAGACAGGTGAAACCACGTGATTTACGTGTAAGGCCTTTATTACGCGGTTAAAAGACATATTACAGCCTTTATAGACCTGTACGAGTATTTCACGAAGTTATAAGGCTATGGAGCAATGGAAAACGACTTGAGACCTCGTAGTCCATTGAGGGTTAAAGGACTAGACCAATGGTAAAATGTGGAGACAGGTGGAACCACGTGATTTATGTGTAAGGCCTTTATTACGCGGGTAAAAGCCATTTTACAGTCTTTATAGACCTGTACGATTATTTCACGAAGTTATAAGACCATGTAGCATTGCAAAACGACTTGGGACGTCATCGTTGAGCAAGAGTGGAAGGACTAGACCAATGTTAACCTCCGCAGACACGTGGAACCACGTAATTTACGTGTAAGGCCTTTATTACGCGGTTAAAAGACATATTACAGCCTTTATAGACCTGTACGAGTATTTCACGAAGTTATAAGGCCATGGAGCATTGTAAAAAACGACCTGAGACGTCGGAGTCCATTGAGAGTGGAAGGACTAGACCAATGGTAACCTGTGGAGACAGGTGAAACCACGTGATTTGCGTGTAAGGCCTTTATTACGCGGTTAAAAGACATATTACAGCCTTTATAGACCTGTACGAGTATTTCACGAAGTTATAAGGCCATGGAGCAATGGAAAACGACTTGAGACCTCGTAGTCCATTGATGGTTAAAGGACTAGACCAATGGTAAAATGTGGAGACAGGTGGAACCACGTGATTTATGTGTAAGGCCTTTATTACGCGGGTAAAAGCCATGTTACAGTCTTTATAGACCTGTACGATTATTTCACGAAGTTATAAGGGCATGGAGCATTGCAAAACGACTTAGGACGTCATCGTTGAGTAAGAGTGGAAGGACTAGACCAATGGTAACCTCCGCAGACACGTGAAACCACGTGATTTACGTCTAAGGCTCTTATTACGCGTTTAAAGGCCATGTTACAGCCTTTATGAACCTCTACGAGTACTTGACGGTGTTATAAGGCCATGGAGCATTGGAAAACGACCTGAGACGTCGGAGTCCATTGAGAGTGGAAGGTCTAGACCAATGGTAACCTGTGGAGACAGGTGGAACCACGTGATTTACGTGTAAGGCCGTTATTACGCAGTTAAAAGCCATGTTACAGTCTTTATAGTCCCGTACGAGTTTTTGAGAGTGTTCTAAGGGCATGGAGCATTTGAAAACAACCTGAGTCATCATAGTCCTTTGAGAGTGGACGGACTAGACCAATGGTAACATGTGGAGGCAGGTGGAACAACGTGATTTACGTGTAAGGCCTTTATTAGGCAGTTAATAGCCATGTTACAGTCTTTATAGCCCTGAACATGTAGTTGACGGTGTTATAACGCAATGGTGTAATGGCAAACGAATTAGGCGGTATAGTCGAATAAGAGTGAAAGGGCTAGACCAATGGTAACCTCCGCAGTCACGTGGAACCACGTAATTTACGTGTAAGGCCTTTATTACGCGGTTAAAAGACATATTACAGCCTTTATAGACCTGTACGAGTATTTCACGAAGTTATAAGGCCAAGGAGCAATGAAAAACGACTTGGGACGTCGTAGTCCATTGAGAGTGGAAGGACTAGACCAATGGTAACTTCCGCAGACACGTGAAACAACGTGATTTACGTCTAAGGCTCTTATTATGCGGTTAAAAGCCATGTTACAGTCTTTATGAATCTCTACGAGTACTTGACGGTGTTTTAAGGCAATGGAGCATTGCAAAACGACTTGGGACGTCGTAGCCCATTGAGAGTGGAAGGACTACACCAATGGTAAAATCCGCAGACACGTGCAGTCACGTGAATTACATGTAAGGAAATTATTAGGCAGCGAAAGGTCATAAAACATCCTTTAGAGACGGGTACATGTAGTTGGCGGTTATATTACGCCATGGTGAAATGGAAAACGAATTGGGACGTCATAGTCGAGTGAGAGTTAAAGGACTAGACCAATGGTAACCTCCGCAGACACGTGAAACCACGTGATTTACGTCTAAGGCCTTTATTACGCAGTTAATGTTACAGTCTTTATAAACCTGTACGATTATTTCACGAAGTTATAAGGCCATGTAGCATTGCAAAACGACTTGGGACGTCGTAGTCCATTGAGAGTGGAAGGACTAGACCAATGGTAACTTCCGCAGACACGTGAAACAACGTGATTTACGTCTAAGGCTCTTATTACGCGGTTAAAAGCCATGTTACAGTCTTTATGAACCTCTACGAGTACTTAACGGTGTTTTAAGGCAATGGAGCATTGCAAAACAACTTGGGACGTCGTAGCCCATTGAGAGTGGAAGGACTACACCAATGCTAAAATCCGCAGACACGTGCAGTCACGTGAATTACATGTAAGGCCATTATTAGGCAGCGAAAGGTCATAAAACATCCTTTAGAGACGGGTACATGTAGTTGGCGGTTATATTACGCCATGGTGCAATGGAAAACGAATTAGGCGGTATAGTCGAATAAGAGTGAAAGGGCTAGACCAATGGTAACCTCTGCAGTCACGTGGAACCACGTAATTTACGTGTAAGGCCTTTATTATGCGGTTCAAAGACATATTACAGCCTTTATAGAGCTGTACGAGTATTTCACGAAGTTATAAGGCCATGGTGCAATGGAAAACGAATTGGGACGTCATAGTCGAGTAAGAGTGGAAGGACTAGACTAATGGTTACCTCCGCAGACACGTGAAACCATGTGATTTACGTCTAAGACTCTAATTACGCGGTTAAAAGCCATGTTACAGTCTTTATAAACCTGTGCGATTATTTCACAAAGTTATAAGGCCATGTAGCATTGCAAAACGACTTGGGACGTCGTAGTCCATTGAGAGTGGAAGGACTAGACCAATGGTAACATCCGCAGACACGTGAATCCACGTGATTTACGTCTAAGGCTCTTATTACGCGGTTAAAAGCCATGTTACAGTCTTTATGAACCTGTACGAGTATTTGACGGTGTTATAAGGCAATGGAGCATTGGAAAACGACCTGAGACGTCGGACTCCATTGAGAGTGGAAGGTCTAGACCAATGGTAACCTGTGGAGACAGGTGGAACCACGTGATTTACGTGTAAGGCCTTTATTAGGCAGTTAATAGCCATGTTACAGTCTTTATAGCCCTGAACATGTAGTTGACGGTGTTATAACGCAATGGTGTAATGGCAAACGAATTAGGCGGTATAGTCGAATAAGAGTGAAAGGGCTAGACCAATGGTAACCTCCGCAGTCACGTGGAACCACGTAATTTACGTGTAAGGCCTTTATTACGCGGTTAAAAGACATATTACAGCCTTTATAGACCTGTACGAGTATTTCACGAAGTTATAAGGCCAAGGAGCAATGAAAAACGACTTGGGATGTCGTAGTCCATTGAGGGTTAAGGGACTAGACCAATGGTAAAATGTGGAGACAGTGGAACCACGTGATTAACGTCTAAGGCTCTTATTACGCGGTTAAAAGCCATGTTACAGTCTTTATGAACCTCTACGAGTACTTGACGGTGATAAAAGGACATGGAGCATTGGAAAACGACCTGAGACGTCGGAGTCCATTGAGAGTGAAAGGTCTAGACCAATGGTAAAATGTGGAGACAGGTGGAACCACGTGATTTATGTGTAAGGCCTTTATTACGCGGTTAAAAGCCATGTTACAGTCTTTATGAACCTCTACGAGTACTTGACGGTGTTATAAGGCCATGGAGCATTGCAAAACGACCTGAGACGTAGGAGTCCATTGAGAGTGGAAGGTCTAGACCAATGGTAACCTGTGGAGACAGGTGGAACCACGTGATTTACGTGTAAGGCGTTTATTAGGCAGTTAATAGCCATGTTACAGTCTTTATAGACCTGTACGATTATTTCACGAAGTTATAAGACCATGTAGCATTGCAAAACGACTTGGGACGTCATCGTTGAGTAAGAGTGGAAGGACTAGACCAATGGTAACCTCCGCAGACACGTGGAACCACGTAATTTACGTGTAAGGCCTTTATTACGCGGTTAAAAGACATATTACAGCCTTTATAGACCTGTACGAGTATTTCACGAAGTTATAAGGCTATGGAGCAATGGAAAACGACTTGAGACCTCGTAGTCCATTGAGGTTTAAAGGACTAGACCAATGGTAAAATGTGGAGACAGGTGGAAACACGTGATTTGCGTGTAAGGCCTTTATTACGCGGTTAAAAGACATATTACAGCCTTTATAGACCTGTACGAGTATTTCACGAAGTTATAAGGCTATGGAGCAATGGAAAACGACTTGAGACCTCGTAGTCCATTGAGGGTTAAAGGACTAGACCAATGGTAAAATGTGGAGACAGGTGGAACCACGTGATTTATGTGTAAGGCCTTTATTACGCGGGTAAAAGCCATTTTACAGTCTTTATAGACCTGTACGATTATTTCACGAAGTTATAAGACCATGTAGCATTGCAAAACGACTTGGGACGTCATCGTTGAGCAAGAGTGGAAGGACTAGACCAATGTTAACCTCCGCAGACACGTGGAACCACGTAATTTACGTGTAAGGCCTTTATTACGCGGTTAAAAGACATATTACAGCCTTTATAGACCTGTACGAGTATTTCACGAAGTTATAAGGCCATGGAGCATTGTAAAAAACGACCTGAGACGTCGGAGTCCATTGAGAGTGGAAGGACTAGACCAATGGTAACCTGTGGAGACAGGTGAAACCACGTGATTTGCGTGTAAGGCCTTTATTACGCGGTTAAAAGACATATTACAGCCTTTATAGACCTGTACGAGTATTTCACGAAGTTATAAGGCCATGGAGCAATGGAAAACGACTTGAGACCTCGTAGTCCATTGATGGTTAAAGGACTAGACCAATGGTAAAATGTGGAGACAGGTGGAACCACGTGATTTATGTGTAAGGCCTTTATTACGCGGGTAAAAGCCATGTTACAGTCTTTATAGACCTGTACGATTATTTCACGAAGTTATAAGGGCATGGAGCATTGCAAAACGACTTAGGACGTCATCGTTGAGTAAGAGTGGAAGGACTAGACCAATGGTAACCTCCGCAGACACGTGAAACCACGTGATTTACGTCTAAGGCTCTTATTACGCGGTTAAAGGCCATGTTACAGCCTTTATGAACCTCTACGAGTACTTGACGGTGTTATAAGGCCATAGAGCATTGGAAAACGACCTGAGACGTCGGAGTCCATTGAGAGTGGAAGGTCTAGACCAATGGTAACCTGTGGAGACAGGTGGAACCACGTGATTTACGTGTAAGGCCGTTATTACGCAGTTAAAAGCCATGTTACAGTCTTTATAGTCCCGTACGAGTTTTTGAGAGTGTTATAAGGGCATGGAGCATTGGAAAACAACCTCGGTCATCATAGTCCTTTGAGAGTGGACGGACTAGACCAATGGTAACCTGTGGAGACAGGTGGAACAACGTCATTTACGTGTAAGGCCTTTATTAGGCAGTCAATAGCCATGTTACAGTCTTTATAGCCCTGAACATGTAGTTGACGGTGTTATAACGCCATGGTGTAATGGCAAACGAATTAGGCGGTATAGTCGAATAAGAGTGAAAGGGCTAGACCAATGGTAACCTCCGCAGTCACGTGAAACCATGTAATTTACGTGTAAGGCCTTTATTACGCGGTTAAAAGACATAATACAGCCTTTATAGTCCCGTACGAGTTTTTGACAGTGTTATAAGGGCATGGAGCATTTGAAAACAACCTGAGTCATCATATTCCTTTGAGAGTGGACGGACTAGACCAATGGTAACATGTGGAGACAGGTGGAACAACGTGATTTACGTGTAAGGCCTTTATTAGGCAGTTAATAGCCATGTTACAGTCTTTATAGCCCTGAACATGTAGTTGACGGTGTTATAACGCAATGGTGTAATGGCAAACGAATTAGGCGGTATAGTCGAATAAGAGTGAAAGGGCTAGACCAATGGTAACCTCCGCAGTCACGTGGAACCACGTAATTTACGTGTAAGGCCTTTATTACGCGGTTAAAAGACATATTACAGCCTTTATAGACCTGTACGAGTATTTCACGAAGTTATAAGGCCAAGGAGCAATGAAAAACGACTTGGGACGTCGTAGTCCATTGAGAGTGGAAGGACTAGACCAATGGTAACTTCCGCAGACACGTGAAACAACGTGATTTACGTCTAAGGCTCTTATTATGCGGTTAAAAGCCATGTTACAGTCTTTATGAATCTCTACGAGTACTTGACGGTGTTTTAAGGCAATGGAGCATTGCAAAACGACTTTGGACGTCGTAGCCCATTGAGAGTGGAAGGACTACACCAATGGTAAAATCCGCAGACACGTGCAGTCACGTGAATTACATGTAAGGAAATTATTAGGCAGCGAAAGGTCATAAAACATCCTTTAGAGACGGGTACATGTAGTTGGCGGTTATATTACGCCATGGTGAAATGGAAAACGAATTGGGACGTCATAGTCGAGTGAGAGTTAAAGGACTAGACCAATGGTAACCTCCGCAGACACGTGAAACCACGTGATTTACGTCTAAGGCCTTTATTACGCAGTTAATGTTACAGTCTTTATAAACCTGTACGATTATTTCACGAAGTTATAAGGCCATGTAGCATTGCAAAACGACTTGGGACGTCGTAGTCCATTGAGAGTGGAAGGACTAGACCAATGGTAACATCCGCAGACACGTGAATCCACGTGATTTACGTCTAAGGCTCTTATTACGCGGTTAAAAGCCATGTTACAGTCTTTATGAACCTGTACGAGTATTTGACGGTGTTATAAGGCAATGGAGCATTGGAAAACGACCTGAGACGTAGGAGTCCATTGAGAGTGGAAGGTCTAGACCAATGGTAACCTGTGGAGACAGGTGGAACCACGTGATTTACGTGTAAGGCGTTTATTAGGCAGTTAATAGCCATGTTACAGTCTTTATAGCCCTGAACATGTAGTTGACGGTGTTATAACGCAATGGTGTAATGGCAAACGAATTAGGCGGTATAGTCGAATAAGAGTGAAAGGGCTAGACCAATGGTAACCTCTGCAGTCACGTGGAACCACGTAATTTACGTGTAAGGCCTTTATTACGCGGTTAAAAGACATATTACAGCCTTTGTAGACCTGTACGAGTATTTCACAAAGTTATAAGGCCAAGGAGCAATGAAAAACGACTTAAGACGTCGTAGTCCATTGAGAGTGGAAGGACTAGACCAATGGTAACTTCCGCAGACACGTGAAACAACGTGAATTACATGTAAGGCCATTATTAGGCAGCGAAAGGTCATAAAACATCCTTTAGAGACGGGTACATGTAGTTGGCGGTTATATTACGCCATGGTGCAATGGAAAACGAATTGGGACGTCATAGTCGAGTGAGAGTTAAAGGACTGGACCAATGGTAACCTCCGCAGACACGTGAAACCACGTGATTTACGTCTAAGGCCTTTATTACGCAGTTAATGGCCATGTTACAGTCTTTATAAACCTGTACGATTATTTTACGAAGTTATAAGGCCATGTAGCATTGCAAAACGACTTGGGACGTCGTAGTCCATTGAGAGTGGAAGGACTAGACCAATGGTAACCTCCGCAGACACGTGAATCCACGTGATTTACGTCTAAGGCTCTTATTACGCGGTTAAAAGCCATGTTACAGTCTTTATGAACCTGTACGAGTATTTGACGGTGTTATAAGGCCATGGAGCATTGGAAAACGACCTGAGACGTAGGAGTCCATTGAGAGTGGAAGTTCTAGACCAATGGTAACCTCTGGAGACAGGTGGAACCACGTGATTTACGTGTAAGGCGTTTATTAGGCAGTTAATAGCCATGTTACAGTCTTTATAGCCCTGAACATATAGTTGACGGTGTTATAACGCCATGGTGTAATGGCAAACGAATTAGGCGGTATAGTCGAATAAGAGTGAAAGGGCTAGACCAATGGTAACCTCTGCAGTCACGTGGAACCACGTAATTTACGTGTAAGGCCTTTATTATGCGGTTCAAAGACATATTACAGCCTTTATAGAGCTGTACGAGTATTTCACGAAGTTATAAGGCCATGTAGCACTGCAAAACGACTTGGGACGTCGTAGTCCATTGAGGGTTAAGGGACTAGACCAATGGTAAAATGTGGAGACAGTGGAACCACGTGATTAACGTCTAAGGCTCTTATTACGCGGTTAAAAGCCATGTTACAGTCTTTATGAACCTCTACGAGTACTTGACGGTGATAAAAGGACATGGAGCATTGGAAAACGACCTGAGACGTCGGAGTCCATTGAGAGTGAAAGGTCTAGACCAATGGTAAAATGTGGAGACAGGTGGAACCACGTGATTTATGTGTAAGGCCTTTATTACGCGGTTAAAAGCCATGTTACAGTCTTTATGAACCTCTACGAGTACTTGACGGTGTTTTAAGGCAATGGAGCATTGCAAAACAACTTGGGACGTCGTAGCCCATTGAGAGTGGAAGGACTACACCAACGGTAAAATCCGCAGACACGTGCAGTCACGTGAATTACATGTAAGGCCATTATTAGGCAGCGAAAGGTCATAAAACATCCTTTAGAGACGGGTACATGTAGTTGGCGGTTATATTACGCCATGGTACAATGGAAAACGAATTGGGGCGTCATAGTCGAGTGAGAGTTGAAGGACTGGACCAATGGTAACCTCCGCAGACACGTGAAACCACGTGATTTACGTCTAAGGCCTTTATTACGCAGTTAATGGCCATGTTACAGTCTTTATAAACCTGTACGATTATTTCACGAAGTTATAAGGCCATGTAGCATTGCAAAACGACTTGGGACGTCGTAGTCCATTGAGAGTGGAAGGACTAGACCAATGGTAACCTCCGCAGACACGTGAATCCACGTGATTTACGTCTAAGGCTCTTATTACGCGGTTAAAATCCATGTTACAGTCTTTATGAACCTGTACGAGTATTTGACGGTGTTATAAGGCCATGGAGCATTGGAAAACGACCTGAGACGTAGGAGTCCATTGAGAGTGGAAGTTCTAGACCAATGGTAACCTGTGGAGACAGGTGGAACCACGTGATTTACGTGTAAGGCGTTTATTAGGCAGTTAATAGCCATGTTACAGTCTTTATAGCCCTGAACATATAGTTGACGGTGTTATAACGCCATGGTGTAATGGCAAACGAATTAGGCGGTATAGTCGAATAAGAGTGAAAGGGCTAGACCAATGGTAACCTCTGCAGTCACGTGGAACCACGTAATTTACGTGTAAGGCCTTTATTATGCGGTTCAAAGACATATTACAGCCTTTATAGAGCTGTACGAGTATTTCACGAAGTTATAAGGCCATGGTGCAATGGAAAACGAATTGGGACGTCATAGTCGAGTAAGAGTGGAAGGACTAGACTAATGGTTACCTCCGCAGACACGTGAAACCATGTGATTTACGTCTAAGGCTCTAATTACGCGGTTAAAAGCCATGTTACAGTCTTTATAAACCTGTGCGATTATTTCACAAAGTTATAAGGCCATGTAGCATTGCAAAACGACTTGGGACGTCGTAGTCCATTGAGAGTGGAAGGACTAGACCAATGGTAACATCTGCAGACACGTGAATCCACGTGATTTACGTCTAAGGCTCTTATTACGCGGTTAAAAGCCATGTTACAGTCTTTATGAACCTGTACGAGTATTTGACGGTGTTATAAGGCAATGGAGCATTGGAAAACGACCTGAGACGTCGGAGTCCATTGAGAGTGGAAGGTCTAGACCAATGGTAACCTGTGGAGACAGGTGGAACCACGTGATTTACGTGTAAGGCCTTTATTAGGCAGTTAATAGCCATGTTACAGTCTTTATAGCCCTGAACATGTAGTTGACGGTGTTATAACGCAATGGTGTAATGGCAAACGAATTAGGCGGTATAGTCGAATAAGAGTGAAAGGGCTAGACCAATGGTAACCTCCGCAGTCACGTGGAACCACGTAATTTACGTGTAAGGCCTTTATTACGCGGTTAAAAGACATATTACAGCCTTTATAGACCTGTACGAGTATTTCACGAAGTTATAAGGCCAAGGAGCAATGAAAAACGACTTGGGACGTCGTAGTCCATTGAGGGTTAAGGGACTAGACCAATGGTAAAATGTGGAGACAGTGGAACCACGTGATTAACGTCTAAGGCTCTTATTACGCGGTTAAAAGCCATGTTACAGTCTTTATGAACCTCTACGAGTACTTGACGGTGATAAAAGGACATGGAGCATTGGAAAACGACCTGAGACGTCGGAGTCCATTGAGAGTGAAAGGTCTAGACCAATGGTAAAATGTGGAGACAGGTGGAACCACGTGATTTATGTGTAAGGCCTTTATTACGCGGTTAAAAGCCATGTTACAGTCTTTATGAACCTCTACGAGTACTTGACGGTGTTTTAAGGCAATGGAGCATTGCAAAACAACTTGGGACGTCGTAGCCCATTGAGAGTGGAAGGACTACACCAATGGTAAAATCCGCAGACACGTGCAGTCACGTGAATTACATGTAAGGCCATTATTAGGCAGCGAAAGGTCATAAAACATCCTTTAGAGACGGGTACATGTAGTTGGCGGTTATATTACGCCATGGTGCAATGGAAAACGAATTGGGGCGTCATAGTCGAGTGAGAGTTGAAGGACTGGACCAATGGTAACCTGTGGAGACAGGTGAAACCACTGATTTACGTGTAAGGCCTTTATTACGCAGTTAAAGGCCATGTTACAGTCTTTATAGACCTGTACGATTATTTCACGAAGTTATAAGACCATGTAGCATTGCAAAACGACTTGGGACGTCATCGTTGAGTAAGAGTGGAAGGACTAGACCAATGGTAACCTCCGCAGACACGTGGAACCACGTAATTTACGTGTAAGGCCTTTATTACGCGGTTAAAAGACATATTATAGCCTTTATAGACCTGTACGAGTATTTCACGAAGTTATAAGGCCATGGAGCAATGGAAAACGACTTGAGACCTCGTAGTCCATTGAGGTTTAAAGGACTAGACCAATAGTAAAATGTGGAGACAGGTGAAACCACGTGATTTGCGTGTAAGGCCTTTATTACGCGGTTAAAAGACATATTACAGCCTTTATAGACCTGTACGAGTATTTCACGAAGTTATAAGGCCATGGAGCAATGGAAAACGACTTGAGACCTCGTAGTCCATTGATGGTTAAAGGACTAGACCAATGGTAAAATGTGGAGACAGGTGGAACCACGTGATTTATGTGTAAGGCCTTTATTACGCGGGTAAAAGCCATGTTACAGTCTTTATAGACCTGTACGATTATTTCACGAAGTTATAAGGGCATGGAGCATTGCAAAACGACTTAGGACGTCATCGTTGAGTAAGAGTGGAAGGACTAGACCAATGGTAACCTCCGCAGACACGTGAAACCACGTGATTTACGTCTAAGGCTCTTATTACGCGGTTAAAGGCCATGTTACAGCCTTTATGAACCTCTACGAGTATTTGACGGTGTTATAAGGCCATGGAGCATTGGAAAACGACTTGGGACGTCGTAGTCCATTGAGAGTGGAAGGACTAGACCAATGGCAACTTCCGCAGACACGTGAAACAACGTGATTTACGTCTAAGGCTCTTATTACGCGGTTAAAAGCCATGTTACAGTCTTTATGAACCGCTACGAGTACTTGACGGTGTTTTAAGGCAATGGAGCATTGCAAAACGACTTGGGACGTCGTAGCCCATTGAGAGTGGAAGGTCTAGACCAATGGTAACCTGTGGAGACAGGTGGAACCACGTGATTTACGTGTAAGGCGTTTATTAGGCAGTTAATAGCCATGTTACAGTCTTTATAGCCCTGAACATGTAGTTGACGGTGTTATAACGCAATGGTGTAATGGCAAACGAATTAGGCGGTATAGTCGAATAAGAGTGAAAGGGCTAGACCAATGGTAACCTCTGCAGTCACGTGGAACCACGTAATTTACGTGTAAGGCCTTTATTACGCGGTTAAAAGACATATTACAGCCTTTGTAGACCTGTACGAGTATTTCACAAAGTTATAAGGCCAAGGAGCAATGAAAAACGACTTAAGACGTCGTAGTCCATTGAGAGTGGAAGGACTAGACCAATGGTAACTTCCGCAGACACGTGAAACAACGTGAATTACATGTAAGGCCATTATTAGGCAGCGAAAGGTCATAAAACATCCTTTAGAGACGGGTACATGTAGTTGGCGGTTATATTACGCCATGGTGCAATGGAAAACGAATTGGGACGTCATAGTCGAGTGAGAGTTAAAGGACTGGACCAATGGTAACCTCCGCAGACACGTGAAACCACGTGATTTACGTCTAAGGCCTTTATTACGCAGTTAATGGCCATGTTACAGTCTTTATAAACCTGTACGATTATTTTACGAAGTTATAAGGCCATGTAGCATTGCAAAACGACTTGGGACGTCGTAGTCCATTGAGAGTGGAAGGACTAGACCAATGGTAACCTCCGCAGACACGTGAATCCACGTGATTTACGTCTAAGGCTCTTATTACGCGGTTAAAAGCCATGTTACAGTCTTTATGAACCTGTACGAGTATTTGACGGTGTTATAAGGCCATGGAGCATTGGAAAACGACCTGAGACGTAGGAGTCCATTGAGAGTGGAAGTTCTAGACCAATGGTAACCTCTGGAGACAGGTGGAACCACGTGATTTACGTGTAAGGCGTTTATTAGGCAGTTAATAGCCATGTTACAGTCTTTATAGCCCTGAACATATAGTTGACGGTGTTATAACGCCATGGTGTAATGGCAAACGAATTAGGCGGTATAGTCGAATAAGAGTGAAAGGGCTAGACCAATGGTAACCTCTGCAGTCACGTGGAACCACGTAATTTACGTGTAAGGCCTTTATTATGCGGTTCAAAGACATATTACAGCCTTTATAGAGCTGTACGAGTATTTCACGAAGTTATAAGGCCATGTAGCACTGCAAAACGACTTGGGACGTCGTAGTCCATTGAGGGTTAAGGGACTAGACCAATGGTAAAATGTGGAGACAGTGGAACCACGTGATTAACGTCTAAGGCTCTTATTACGCGGTTAAAAGCCATGTTACAGTCTTTATGAACCTCTACGAGTACTTGACGGTGATAAAAGGACATGGAGCATTGGAAAACGACCTGAGACGTCGGAGTCCATTGAGAGTGAAAGGTCTAGACCAATGGTAAAATGTGGAGACAGGTGGAACCACGTGATTTATGTGTAAGGCCTTTATTACGCGGTTAAAAGCCATGTTACAGTCTTTATGAACCTCTACGAGTACTTGACGGTGTTTTAAGGCAATGGAGCATTGCAAAACAACTTGGGACGTCGTAGCCCATTGAGAGTGGAAGGACTACACCAACGGTAAAATCCGCAGACACGTGCAGTCACGTGAATTACATGTAAGGCCATTATTAGGCAGCGAAAGGTCATAAAACATCCTTTAGAGACGGGTACATGTAGTTGGCGGTTATATTACGCCATGGTACAATGGAAAACGAATTGGGGCGTCATAGTCGAGTGAGAGTTGAAGGACTGGACCAATGGTAACCTCCGCAGACACGTGAAACCACGTGATTTACGTCTAAGGCCTTTATTACGCAGTTAATGGCCATGTTACAGTCTTTATAAACCTGTACGATTATTTCACGAAGTTATAAGGCCATGTAGCATTGCAAAACGACTTGGGACGTCGTAGTCCATTGAGAGTGGAAGGACTAGACCAATGGTAACCTCCGCAGACACGTGAATCCACGTGATTTACGTCTAAGGCTCTTATTACGCGGTTAAAATCCATGTTACAGTCTTTATGAACCTGTACGAGTATTTGACGGTGTTATAAGGCCATGGAGCATTGGAAAACGACCTGAGACGTAGGAGTCCATTGAGAGTGGAAGTTCTAGACCAATGGTAACCTGTGGAGACAGGTGGAACCACGTGATTTACGTGTAAGGCGTTTATTAGGCAGTTAATAGCCATGTTACAGTCTTTATAGCCCTGAACATATAGTTGACGGTGTTATAACGCCATGGTGTAATGGCAAACGAATTAGGCGGTATAGTCGAATAAGAGTGAAAGGGCTAGACCAATGGTAACCTCTGCAGTCACGTGGAACCACGTAATTTACGTGTAAGGCCTTTATTATGCGGTTCAAAGACATATTACAGCCTTTATAGAGCTGTACGAGTATTTCACGAAGTTATAAGGCCATGGTGCAATGGAAAACGAATTGGGACGTCATAGTCGAGTAAGAGTGGAAGGACTAGACTAATGGTTACCTCCGCAGACACGTGAAACCATGTGATTTACGTCTAAGGCTCTAATTACGCGGTTAAAAGCCATGTTACAGTCTTTATAAACCTGTGCGATTATTTCACAAAGTTATAAGGCCATGTAGCATTGCAAAACGACTTGGGACGTCGTAGTCCATTGAGAGTGGAAGGACTAGACCAATGGTAACATCTGCAGACACGTGAATCCACGTGATTTACGTCTAAGGCTCTTATTACGCGGTTAAAAGCCATGTTACAGTCTTTATGAACCTGTACGAGTATTTGACGGTGTTATAAGGCAATGGAGCATTGGAAAACGACCTGAGACGTCGGAGTCCATTGAGAGTGGAAGGTCTAGACCAATGGTAACCTGTGGAGACAGGTGGAACCACGTGATTTACGTGTAAGGCCTTTATTAGGCAGTTAATAGCCATGTTACAGTCTTTATAGCCCTGAACATGTAGTTGACGGTGTTATAACGCAATGGTGTAATGGCAAACGAATTAGGCGGTATAGTCGAATAAGAGTGAAAGGGCTAGACCAATGGTAACCTCCGCAGTCACGTGGAACCACGTAATTTACGTGTAAGGCCTTTATTACGCGGTTAAAAGACATATTACAGCCTTTATAGACCTGTACGAGTATTTCACGAAGTTATAAGGCCAAGGAGCAATGAAAAACGACTTGGGACGTCGTAGTCCATTGAGGGTTAAGGGACTAGACCAATGGTAAAATGTGGAGACAGTGGAACCACGTGATTAACGTCTAAGGCTCTTATTACGCGGTTAAAAGCCATGTTACAGTCTTTATGAACCTCTACGAGTACTTGACGGTGATAAAAGGACATGGAGCATTGGAAAACGACCTGAGACGTCGGAGTCCATTGAGAGTGAAAGGTCTAGACCAATGGTAAAATGTGGAGACAGGTGGAACCACGTGATTTATGTGTAAGGCCTTTATTACGCGGTTAAAAGCCATGTTACAGTCTTTATGAACCTCTACGAGTACTTGACGGTGTTTTAAGGCAATGGAGCATTGCAAAACAACTTGGGACGTCGTAGCCCATTGAGAGTGGAAGGACTACACCAATGGTAAAATCCGCAGACACGTGCAGTCACGTGAATTACATGTAAGGCCATTATTAGGCAGCGAAAGGTCATAAAACATCCTTTAGAGACGGGTACATGTAGTTGGCGGTTATATTACGCCATGGTGCAATGGAAAACGAATTGGGGCGTCATAGTCGAGTGAGAGTTGAAGGACTGGACCAATGGTAACCTGTGGAGACAGGTGAAACCACTGATTTACGTGTAAGGCCTTTATTACGCAGTTAAAGGCCATGTTACAGTCTTTATAGACCTGTACGATTATTTCACGAAGTTATAAGACCATGTAGCATTGCAAAACGACTTGGGACGTCATCGTTGAGTAAGAGTGGAAGGACTAGACCAATGGTAACCTCCGCAGACACGTGGAACCACGTAATTTACGTGTAAGGCCTTTATTACGCGGTTAAAAGACATATTATAGCCTTTATAGACCTGTACGAGTATTTCACGAAGTTATAAGGCCATGGAGCAATGGAAAACGACTTGAGACCTCGTAGTCCATTGAGGTTTAAAGGACTAGACCAATAGTAAAATGTGGAGACAGGTGAAACCACGTGATTTGCGTGTAAGGCCTTTATTACGCGGTTAAAAGACATATTACAGCCTTTATAGACCTGTACGAGTATTTCACGAAGTTATAAGGCCATGGAGCAATGGAAAACGACTTGAGACCTCGTAGTCCATTGATGGTTAAAGGACTAGACCAATGGTAAAATGTGGAGACAGGTGGAACCACGTGATTTATGTGTAAGGCCTTTATTACGCGGGTAAAAGCCATGTTACAGTCTTTATAGACCTGTACGATTATTTCACGAAGTTATAAGGGCATGGAGCATTGCAAAACGACTTAGGACGTCATCGTTGAGTAAGAGTGGAAGGACTAGACCAATGGTAACCTCCGCAGACACGTGAAACCACGTGATTTACGTCTAAGGCTCTTATTACGCGGTTAAAGGCCATGTTACAGCCTTTATGAACCTCTACGAGTATTTGACGGTGTTATAAGGCCATGGAGCATTGGAAAACGACTTGGGACGTCGTAGTCCATTGAGAGTGGAAGGACTAGACCAATGGCAACTTCCGCAGACACGTGAAACAACGTGATTTACGTCTAAGGCTCTTATTACGCGGTTAAAAGCCATGTTACAGTCTTTATGAACCGCTACGAGTACTTGACGGTGTTTTAAGGCAATGGAGCATTGCAAAACGACTTGGGACGTCGTAGCCCATTGAGAGTGGAAGGACTACACCAATGGTAAAATCCGCAGACACGTGCAGTCACGTGAATTACATGTAAGGCCATTATTAGAGAGCGAAAGGGCATAAAACATCCTTTAGAGACGGGTGCATGTAGTTGGCGGTTATATTACGCCATGGTGCAATGGAAAACGAATTGGGACGTCATAGTCGAGTGAGAGTTGAAGGACTAGACCAATGGTAACCTCTGCAGACACGTGAAACCACGTGATTTACGTGTAAGGCCTTTATTACGCAGTTAAAGGCCATGTTACAGTCTTTATAGACCTGTACGATTATTTCACGAAGTTATAAGGCCATGTAGCATTGCAAAACGACTTGGGACGTCGTAGTCCATTGAGAGTGGAAGGACTTGACCAATGGTAACCTCCGCAGACACGTGAAACCACGTGATTTACGTGTAAGGCCTTTATTGAGCAGTTAATAGCCATGTTACAGTCTTTATAGCCCTGAACATGTAGTTGACGGTGTTATAACGCCATGGTGTAATGGCAAACGAATTAGGCGGTATAGTCGAATAAGAGTGAAAGTGCTAGACCAATGGTAACCTCCGCAGTCACGTGGAACCACGTGATTTACGTCTAAGGCTCTTATTACGCGGTTAAAAGCCATGTGACAGTCTTTATGAACCTGTACGAGTATTTGACGGTGTTATAAGGCCATGGAGCATTGTAAAAAACGACCTGAGACGTCGGAGTCCATTGAGAGTGGAAGGACTAGACCAATGGTAACCTGTTGAGACAGGTGAAACCACGTGATTAACGTGTAAGGCCTTTATTGCGCAGTTAAAGGCCATGTTACAGTCTTTATAGACCTGTACGATTATTTCACAAAGTTATAAGGCCATGTAGCATTGCAAAACGACTTGGGACGTCGTAGTCCATTGAGAGTGGAAGGACTAGGCCAATGGTAACCTCCGCAGTCACGTGGAACCACGTAATTTACGTGTAAGGCCTTTATTACGCGGTTAAAAGACATATTACAGCCTTTATAGACCTGTACGAGTATTTCACGAAGTTATAAGGCCATGGAGCATTGGGAAACGACTTAAGACCTCGTAGTCCATTGAGGGTTAAAGGACTAGACCAATGGTAAAATGTGGAGACAGGTGGAACCACGTGATTTACGTGTAAGGCCTTTATTACGCAGTTAAAAGCCATGCTACAGTCTTTATAGTCCCGTACGAGTTTTTGCCAGTGTCATAAGGCCATGGAGCTTTGGAAAACGAGCTAAGACGTCGGAGTCCATTGAGAGTGGAAGGTCTAGACCATTGGTAACCTGTGGAGACAGGTGGAACCACGTGATTTACGTGTAAGGCCTTTATTAGGCAGTTAATAGCCATGTTACAGTCTTTATAGCCCTGAACATGTAGTTGACGGTGTTATAACGCAATGGTGTAATGGCAAACGAATTAGGCGGTATAGTCGAATAAGAGTGAAAGGGCTAGACCAATGGTAACCTCTGCAGTCACGTGGAACCACGTAATTTACGTGTAAGGCCTTTATTACGCGGTTAAAAGACATATTACAGCCTTTATAGACCTGTACGAGTATTTCACAAAGTTATAAGGCCAAGGAGCAATGAAAAACGACTTGGGACGTCGTAGTCCATTGAGAGTGGAAGGACTAGACCAATGGTAACTTCCGCACACACGTGAAACAACGTGATTTACGTCTAAGGCTCTTATTACGCGGTTAAAAGCCATGTTACAGTCTTTATGAACCTCTACGAGTACTTAACGGTGTTTTAAGGCAATAGAGCATTGCAAAACAACTTGGGACGTCGTAGCCCATTGAGAGTGGAAGGACTACACCAATGGTAAAATCCGCAGACACGTGCAGTCACGTGAATTACATGTAAGGCCATTATTAGGCAGGGAAAGGTCATAAAACATCCTTTAGAGACGGGTACATGTAGTTGGCGGTTATATTACGCCATGGTGCAATGGAAAACGAATTGGGACGTCATAGTCGAGTGAGGGTTGAAGGACTGGACCAATGGTAACCTCCGCAGACACGTGAAACCACGTGATTTACGTGTAAGGCCTTTATTGAGCAGTTAATAGCCATGTTACAGTCTTTATGAACCTGTACGAGTATTTGACGGTGTTGTAAGGTCATGGAGCATTGGAAAACGACCTGAGACGTCGGAGTCCATTGAGAGTGGAAGGTCTAGACCAATGGTAACCTGTGGAGACAGGTGGAACCACGTGATTTACGTGTAAGGCCTTTATTAGGCAGTTAATAGCCATGTTACAGTCTTTATAGCCCTGAACATGTAGTTGACGGTGTTATAACGCAATGGTGTAATGGCAAACGAATTAGGCGGTATAGTCGAATAAGAGTGAAAGGGCTAGACCAATGGTAACCTCCACAGTCACGTGGAACCACGTAATTTACGTGTAAGGCCTTTATTACGCGGTTAAAAGACATATTACAGCCTTTATAGACCTGTACGAGTATTTCACGAAGTTATAAGGCCAAGGAGCAATGAAAAACGACTTGGGACGTCGTAGTCCATTGAGGGTTAAGGGACTAGACCAATGGTAAAATGTGGAGACAGTGGAACCACGTGATTAACGTCTAAGGCTCTTATTACGCGGTTAAAAGCCATGTTACAGTCTTTATGAACCTCTACGAGTACTTGACGGTGTTAAAAGGACATGGAGCATTGGAAAACGACCTGAGACGTCGGAGTCCATTGAGAGTGAAAGGTCTAGACCAATGGTAAAATGTGGAGACAGGTGGAACCACGTGATTTATGTGTAAGGCCTTTATTACGCGGTTAAAAGCCATGTTACAGTCTTTATGAACCTCTACGAGTACTTGACGGTGTTTTAAGGCAATGGAGCATTGCAAAACAACTTGGGACGTCGTAGCCCATTGAGAGTGGAAGGACTACACCAATGGTAAAATCCGCAGACACGTGCAGTCACGTGAATTACATGTAAGGCCATTATTAGGCAGCGAAAGGTCATAAAACATCCTTTAGAGACGGGTACATGTAGTTGGCGGTTATATTACGCCATGGTGCAATGGAAAACGAATTGGGGCGTCATAGTCGAGTGAGAGTTGAAGGACTGGACCAATGGTAACCTCCGCAGACACGTGAAACCACGTGATTTACGTCTAAGGCCTTTATTACGCAGTTAATGGCCATGTTACAGTCTTTATAAACCTGTACGATTATTTTACGAAGTTATAAGGCCATGTAGCATTGCAAAACGACTTAGGACGTCGTAGTCCATTGAGAGTGGAAGGACTAGACCAATGGTAACCTCCGCAGACACGTGAATCCACGTGATTTACGTCTAAGGCTCTTATTACGCGGTTAAAAGCCATGTTACAGTCTTTATGAACCTGTACGAGTATTTGACGGTGTTATAAGGCCATGGAGCATTGGAAAACGACCTGAGACGTAGGAGTCCATTGAGAGTGGAAGTTCTAGACCAATGGTGACCTCTGGAGACAGGTGGAACCACGTGATTTACGTGTAAGGCGTTTATTAGGCAGTTAATAGCCATGTTACAGTCTTTATAGCCCTGAACATATAGTTGACGGTGTTATAACGCCATGGTGTAATGGCAAACGAATTAGGCGGTATAGTCGAATAAGAGTGAAAGGGCTAGACCAATGGTAACCTCTGCAGTCACGTGGAACCACGTAATTTACGTGTAAGGCCTTTATTATGCGGTTCAAAGACATATTACAGCCTTTATAGAGCTGTACGAGTATTTCACGAAGTTATAAGGCCATGCAGCACTGCAAAACGACTTGGGACGTCGTAGTCCATTGAGGGTTAAGGGACTAGACCAATGGTAAAATGTGGAGACAGTGGAACCACGTGATTAACGTCTAAGGCTCTTATTACGCGGTTAAAAGCCATGTTACAGTCTTTATGAACCTCTACGAGTACTTGACGGTGATAAAAGGACATGGAGCATTGGAAAACGACCTGAGACGTCGGAGTCCATTGAGAGTGAAAGGTCTAGACCAATGGTAAAATGTGGAGACAGGTGGAACCACGTGATTTATGTGTAAGGCCTTTATTACGCGGTTAAAAGCCATGTTACAGTCTTTATGAACCTCTACGAGTACTTGACGGTGTTTTAAGGCAATGGAGCATTGCAAAACAACTTGGGACGTCGTAGCCCATTGAGAGTGGAAGGACTACACCAATGGTAAAATCCGCAGACACGTGCAGTCACGTGAATTACATGTAAGGCCATTATTAGGCAGCGAAAGGTCATAAAACATCCTTTAGAGACGGGTACATGTAGTTGGCGGTTATATTACGCCATGGTGCAATGGAAAACGAATTGGGGCGTCATAGTCGAGTGAGAGTTGAAGGACTGGACCAATGGTAACCTGTGGAGACAGGTGAAACCACGTGATTTACGTGTAAGGCCTTTATTACGCAGTTAAAGGCCATGTTACAGTCTTTATAGACCTGTACGATTATTTCACGAAGTTATAAGACCATTTAGCATTGCAAAACGACTTGGGACGTCATTGTTGAGTAAGAGTGGAAGGTCTAGACCAATGGTAACCTCCGCAGACACGTGGAACCACGTAATTTACGTGTAAGGCCTTTATTACGCGGTTAAAAGACATATTACAGCCTTTATAGACCTGTACGAGTATTTCCCGAAGTTATAAGGCTATGGAGCAATGGAAAACGACTTGAGACCTCGTAGTCCATTGAGGGTTAAAGGACTAGACCAATGGTAAAATGTGGAGACAGGTGGAACCACGTGATTTATGTGTAAGGCCTTTATTACGCGGGTAAAAGCCATTTTACAGTCTTTATAGACCTGTACGATTATTTCACGAAGTTATAAGACCATGTAGCATTGCAAAACGACTTGGGACGTCATCGTTGAGCAAGAGTGGAAGGACTAGACCAATGTTAACCTCCGCAGACACGTGGAACCACGTAATTTACGTGTAAGGCCTTTATTACGCGGTTAAAAGACATATTACAGCCTTTATAGACCTGTACGAGTATTTCACGAAGTTATAAGGCCATGGAGCATTGTAAAAAACGACCTGAGACGTCGGAGTCCATTGAGAGTGGAAGGACTAGACCAATGGTAACCTGTGGAGACAGGTGAAACAACGTGATTTGCGTGTAAGGCCTTTATTACGCGGTTAAAAGACATATTACAGCCTTTATAGACCTGTACGAGTATTTCACGAAGTTATAAGGCCATGGAGCAATGAAAAACGACTTGAGACCTCGTAGTCCATTGAGGGTTAAAGGACTAGACCAATGGTAAAATGTGGAGACAGGTGGAACCACGTGATTTATGTGTAAGGCCTTTATTACGCGGGTAAAAGCCATTTTACAGTCTTTATAGACCTGTACGATTATTTCACGAAGTTATAAGACCATGTAGCATTGCAAAACGACTTGGGACGTCATCGTTGAGCAAGAGTGGAAGGACTAGACCAATGTTAACCTCCGCAGACACGTGGAACCACGTAATTTACGTGTAAGGCCTTTATTACGCGGTTAAAAGACATATTACAGCCTTTATAGACCTGTACGAGTATTTCACGAAGTTATAAGGCCATGGAGCATTGTAAAAAACGACCTGAGACGTCGGAGTCCATTGAGAGTGGAAGGACTAGACCAATGGTAACCTGTGGAGACAGGTGAAACCACGTGATTTGCGTGTAAGGCCTTTATTACGCGGTTAAAAGACATATTACAGCCTTTATAGACCTGTACGAGTATTTCACGAAGTTATAAGGCCATGGAGCAATGGAAAACGACTTGAGACCTCGTAGTCCATTGATGGTTAAAGGACTAGACCAATGGTAAAATGTGGAGACAGGTGGAACCACGTGATTTATGTGTAAGGCCTTTATTACGCGGGTAAAAGCCATGTTACAGTCTTTATAGACCTGTACGATTATTTCACGAAGTTATAAGGGCATGGAGCATTGCAAAACGACTTAGGACGTCATCGTTGAGTAAGAGTGGAAGGACTAGACCAATGGTAACCTCCGCAGACACGTGAAACCACGTGATTTACGTCTAAGGCTCTTATTACGCGGTTAAAGGCCATGTTACAGCCTTTATGAACCTCTACGAGTACTTGACGGTGTTATAAGGCCATGGAGCATTGGAAAACGACCTGAGACGTCGGAGTCCATTGAGAGTGGAAGGTCTAGACCAATGGTAACCTGTGGAGACAGGTGGAACCACGTGATTTACGTGTAAGGCCGGTATTACGCAGTTAAAAGCCATGTTACAGTCTTTATAGTCCCGTACGAGGTTTTGAGAGTGTTATAAGGGCATGGAGCATTGGAAAACAACCTGGGTCATCATAGTCCTTTGAGAGTGGACGGACTAGACCAATGGTAACCTGTGGAGACAGGTGGAACAACGTCATTTACGTGTAAGGCCTTTATTAGGCAGTCAATAGCCATGTTACAGTCTTTATAAACCTGTACGATTATTTTACGAAGTTATAAGGCCATGTAGCATTGCAAAACGAGTTGGGACGTCGTAGTCCATTGAGAGTGGAAGGACTAGACCAATGGTAACCTCCGCAGACACGTGAATCCACGTGATTTACGTCTAAGGCTCTTATTACGCGGTTAAAAGCCATGTTACAGTCTTTATGAACCTGTACGAGTATTTGACGGTGTTATAAGGCCATGGAGCATTGGAAAACGACCTGAGACGTAGGAGTCCATTGAGAGTGGAAGTTCTAGACCAATGGTGACCTGTGGAGACAGGTGAAACAACGTGATTTGCGTGTAAGGCCTTTATTACGCGGTTAAAAGACATATTACAGCCTTTATAGACCTGTACGAGTATTTCACGAAGTTATAAGGCCATGGAGCAATGAAAAACGACTTGAGACCTCGTAGTCCATTGAGGGTTAAAGGACTAGACCAATGGTAAAATGTGGAGACAGGTGGAACCACGTGATTTATGTGTAAGGCCTTTATTACGCGGGTAAAAGCCATTTTACAGTCTTTATAGACCTGTACGATTATTTCACGAAGTTATAAGACCATGTAGCATTGCAAAACGACTTGGGACGTCATCGTTGAGCAAGAGTGGAAGGACTAGACCAATGTTAACCTCCGCAGACACGTGGAACCACGTAATTTACGTGTAAGGCCTTTATTACGCGGTTAAAAGACATATTACAGCCTTTATAGACCTGTACGAGTATTTCACGAAGTTATAAGGCCATGGAGCATTGTAAAAAACGACCTGAGACGTCGGAGTCCATTGAGAGTGGAAGGACTAGACCAATGGTAACCTGTGGAGACAGGTGAAACCACGTGATTTGCGTGTAAGGCCTTTATTACGCGGTTAAAAGACATATTACAGCCTTTATAGACCTGTACGAGTATTTCACGAAGTTATAAGGCCATGGAGCAATGGAAAACGACTTGAGACCTCGTAGTCCATTGATGGTTAAAGGACTAGACCAATGGTAAAATGTGGAGACAGGTGGAACCACGTGATTTATGTGTAAGGCCTTTATTACGCGGGTAAAAGCCATGTTACAGTCTTTATAGACCTGTACGATTATTTCACGAAGTTATAAGGGCATGGAGCATTGCAAAACGACTTAGGACGTCATCGTTGAGTAAGAGTGGAAGGACTAGACCAATGGTAACCTCCGCAGACACGTGAAACCACGTGATTTACGTCTAAGGCTCTTATTAAGCGGTTAAAGGCCATGTTACAGCCTTTATGAACCTCTACGAGTACTTGACGGTGTTATAAGGCCATGGAGCATTGGAAAACGACCTGAGACGTCGGAGTCCATTGAGAGTGGAAGGTCTAGACCAATGGTAACCTGTGGAGACAGGTGGAACCACGTGATTTACGTGTAAGGCCGGTATTACGCAGTTAAAAGCCATGTTACAGTCTTTATTGTCCCGTACGAGGTTTTGAGAGTGTTATAAGGGCATGGAGCATTGGAAAACAACCTGGGTCATCATAGTCCTTTGAGAGTGGACGGACTAGACCAATGGTAACCTGTGGAGACAGGTGGAACAACGTCATTTACGTGTAAGGCCTTTATTAGGCAGTCAATAGCCATGTTACAGTCTTTATAAACCTGTACGATTATTTTACGAAGTTATAAGGCCATGTAGCATTGCAAAACGAGTTGGGACGTCGTAGTCCATTGAGAGTGGAAGGACTAGACCAATGGTAACCTCCGCAGACACGTGAATCCACGTGATTTACGTCTAAGGCTCTTATTACGCGGTTAAAAGCCATGTTACAGTCTTTATGAACCTGTACGAGTATTTGACGGTGTTATAAGGCCATGGAGCATTGGAAAACGACCTGAGACGTAGGAGTCCATTGAGAGTGGAAGTTCTAGACCAATGGTAACCTGTGGAGACAGGTGGAACCACGTGATTTACGTGTAAGGCGTTTATTAGGCAGTTAATAGCCATGTTACAGTCTTTATAGCCCTGAACATATAGTTGACGGTGTTATAACGCCATGGTGTAATGGCAAACGAATTAGGCGGTATAGTCGAATAAGAGTGAAAGGGCTAGACCAATGGTAACCTCTGCAGTCACGTGGAACCACGTAATTTACGTGTAAGGCCTTTATTATGCGGTTCAAAGACATATTACAGCCTTTATAGAGCTGTACGAGTATTTCACGAAGTTATAAGGCCATGGTGCAATGGAAAACGTATTGGGACGTCATAGTCGAGTAAGAGTGGAAGGACTAGACTAATGGTTACCTCCGCAGACACGTGAAACCATGTGATTTACGTCTAAGGCTCTAATTACGCGGTTAAAAGCCATGTTACAGTCTTTATAAACCTGTGCGATTATTTCACAAAGTTATAAGGCCATGTAGCATTGCAAAACGACTTGGGACGTCGTAGTCCATTGAGAGTGGAAGGACTAGACCAATGGTAACATCCGCAGACACGTGAATCCACGTGATATACGTCTAAGGCTCTTATTACGCGGTTAAAAGCCATGTTACAGTCTTTATGAACCTGTACGAGTATTTGACGGTGTTATAAGGCAATGGAGCATTGGAAAACGACCTGAGACGTCGGAGTCCATTGAGAGTGGAAGGTCTAGACCAATGGTAACCTGTGGAGACAGGTGGCACCACGTGATTTACGTGTAAGGCCTTTATTACGCGGTTAAAAGCCATGTTACAGTCTTTATGAACCTCTACGAGTACTTGACGGTGTTTTAAGGCAATGGAGCATTGCAAAACAACTTGGGACGTCGTAGCCCATTGAGAGTGGAAGGACTACACCAATGGTAAAATCCGCAGACACGTGCAGTCACGTGAATTACATGTAAGGCCATTATTAGGCAGCGAAAGGTCATAAAACATCCTTTAGAGACGGGTACATATAGTTGGCGGTTATATTACGCCATGGAGCAATGGAAAACGACTTGAGACCTCGTAGTCCATTGAGGGTTAAAGGACTAGACCAATGGTAAAATGTGGAGACAGGTGGAACCACGTGATTTATGTGTAAGGCCTTTATTACGCGGGTAAAAGCCATTTTACAGTCTTTATAGACCTGTACGATTATTTCACGAAGTTATAAGACCATGTAGCATTGCAAAACGACTTGGGACGTCATCGTTGAGCAAGAGTGGAAGGACTAGACCAATGTTAACCTCCGCAGACACGTGGAACCACGTAATTTACGTGTAAGGCCTTTATTACGCGGTTAAAAGACATATTACAGCCTTTATAGACCTGTACGAGTATTTCACGAAGTTATAAGGCCATGGAGCATTGTAAAAAACGACCTGAGACATCGGAGTCCATTGAGAGTGGAAGGACTAGACCAATGGTAACCTGTGGAGACAGGTGAAACCACGTGATTTGCGTGTAAGGCCTTTATTACGCGGTTAAAAGACATATTACAGCCTTTATAGACCTGTACGAGTATTTCACGAAGTTATAAGGCCATGGAGCAATGGAAAACGACTTGAGACCTCGTAGTCCATTGATGGTTAAAGGACTAGACCAATGGTAAAATGTGGAGACAGGTGGATCCACGTGATTTATGTGTAAGGCCTTTATTACGCGGGTAAAAGCCATGTTACAGTCTTTATAGACCTGTACGATTATTTCACGAAGTTATAAGGGCATGGAGCATTGCAAAACGACTTAGGACGTCATCGTTGAGTAAGAGTGGAAGGACTAGACCAATGGTAACCTCCGCAGACACGTGAAACCACGTGATTTACGTCTAAGGCTCTTATTACGCGGTTAAAGGCCATGTTATAGCCTTTATGAACCTCTTCGAGTACTTGACGGTGTTATAAGGCCATGGAGCATTGGAAAACGACCTGAGACGTCGGAGTCCATTGAGAGTGGAAGGTCTAGACCAATGGTAACCTGTGGAGACAGGTGGAACCACGTGATTTACGTGTAAGGCCGTTATTACGCAGTTAAAAGCCATGTTACAGTCTTTATAGTCCCGTACGAGTTTTTGAGAGTGTTATAAGGGCATGGAGCATTGGAAAACAACCTGGGTCATCATAGTCCTTTGAGAGTGGACGGACTAGACCAATGGTAACCTCCGCAGACACGTGAATCCACGTGATTTACGTCTAAGGCTCTTATTACGCGGTTAAAAGCCATGTTACAGTCTTTATGAACCTGTACGAGTATTTGACGGTGTTATAAGGCCATGGAGCATTGGAAAACGACCTGAGACGTAGGAGTCCATTGAGAGTGGAAGTTCTAGACCAATGGTAACCTGTGGAGACAGGTGGAACCACGTGATTTACGTGTAAGGCGTTTATTAGGCAGTTAATAGCCATGTTACAGTCTTTATAGCCCTGAACATATAGTTGACGGTGTTATAAAGCCATGGTGTAATGGCAAACGAATTAGGCGGTATAGTCGAATAAGAGTGAAAGGGCTAGACCAATGGTAACCTCTGCAGTCACGTGGAACCACGTAATTTACGTGTAAGGCCTTTATTATGCGGTTCAAAGACATATTACAGCCTTTATAGAGCTGTACGAGTATTTCACGAAGTTATAAGGCCATGGTGCAATGGAAAACGTATTGGGACGTCATAGTCGAGTAAGAGTGGAAGGACTAGACTAATGGTTACCTCCGCAGACACGTGAAACCATGTGATTTACGTCTAAGGCTCTAATTACGCGGTTAAAAGCCATGTTACAGTCTTTATAAACCTGTGCGATTATTTCACAAAGTTATAAGGCCATGTAGCATTGCAAAACGACTTGGGACGTCGTAGTCCATTGAGAGTGGAAGGACTAGACCAATGGTAACATCCGCAGACACGTGAATCCACGTGATATACGTCTAAGGCTCTTATTACGCGGTTAAAAGCCATGTTACAGTCTTTATGAACCTGTACGAGTATTTGACGGTGTTATAAGGCAATGGAGCATTGGAAAACGACCTGAGACGTCGGAGTCCATTGAGAGTGGAAGGTCTAGACCAATGGTAACCTGTGGAGACAGGTGGCACCACGTGATTTACGTGTAAGGCCTTTATTACGCGGTTAAAAGCCATGTTACAGTCTTTATGAACCTCTACGAGTACTTGACGGTGTTTTAAGGCAATGGAGCATTGCAAAACAACTTGGGACGTCGTAGCCCATTGAGAGTGGAAGGACTACACCAATGGTAAAATCCGCAGACACGTGCAGTCACGTGAATTACATGTAAGGCCATTATTAGGCAGCGAAAGGTCATAAAACATCCTTTAGAGACGGGTACATATAGTTGGCGGTTATATTACGCCATGGAGCAATGGAAAACGACTTGAGACCTCGTAGTCCATTGAGGGTTAAAGGACTAGACCAATGGTAAAATGTGGAGACAGGTGGAACCACGTGATTTATGTGTAAGGCCTTTATTACGCGGGTAAAAGCCATTTTACAGTCTTTATAGACCTGTACGATTATTTCACGAAGTTATAAGACCATGTAGCATTGCAAAACGACTTGGGACGTCATCGTTGAGCAAGAGTGGAAGGACTAGACCAATGTTAACCTCCGCAGACACGTGGAACCACGTAATTTACGTGTAAGGCCTTTATTACGCGGTTAAAAGACATATTACAGCCTTTATAGACCTGTACGAGTATTTCACGAAGTTATAAGGCCATGGAGCATTGTAAAAAACGACCTGAGACATCGGAGTCCATTGAGAGTGGAAGGACTAGACCAATGGTAACCTGTGGAGACAGGTGAAACCACGTGATTTGCGTGTAAGGCCTTTATTACGCGGTTAAAAGACATATTACAGCCTTTATAGACCTGTACGAGTATTTCACGAAGTTATAAGGCCATGGAGCAATGGAAAACGACTTGAGACCTCGTAGTCCATTGATGGTTAAAGGACTAGACCAATGGTAAAATGTGGAGACAGGTGGATCCACGTGATTTATGTGTAAGGCCTTTATTACGCGGGTAAAAGCCATGTTACAGTCTTTATAGACCTGTACGATTATTTCACGAAGTTATAAGGGCATGGAGCATTGCAAAACGACTTAGGACGTCATCGTTGAGTAAGAGTGGAAGGACTAGACCAATGGTAACCTCCGCAGACACGTGAAACCACGTGATTTACGTCTAAGGCTCTTATTACGCGGTTAAAGGCCATGTTATAGCCTTTATGAACCTCTTCGAGTACTTGACGGTGTTATAAGGCCATGGAGCATTGGAAAACGACCTGAGACGTCGGAGTCCATTGAGAGTGGAAGGTCTAGACCAATGGTAACCTGTGGAGACAGGTGGAACCACGTGATTTACGTGTAAGGCCGTTATTACGCAGTTAAAAGCCATGTTACAGTCTTTATAGTCCCGTACGAGTTTTTGAGAGTGTTATAAGGGCATGGAGCATTGGAAAACAACCTGGGTCATCATAGTCCTTTGAGAGTGGACGGACTAGACCAATGGTAACCTGTGGAGACAGGTGGAACAACGTCATTTACGTGTAAGGCCTTTATTTGGCAGTCAATAGCCATGTTACAGTCTTTATAAACCTGTACGATTATTTTACGAAGTTATAAGGCCATGTAGCATTGCAAAACGACTTGGGACGTCGTAGTCCATTGAGAGTGGAAGGACTAGACCAATGGTAACCTCCGCAGACACGTGAATCCACGTGATTTACGTCTAAGGCTCTTATTACGCGGTTAAAAGCCATGTTACAGTCTTTATGAACCTGTACGAGTATTTGACGGTGTTATAAGGCCATGGAGCATTGGAAAACGACCTGAGACGTAGGAGTCCATTGAGAGTGGAAGTTCTAGACCAATGGTAACCTGTGGAGACAGGTGGAACCACGTGATTTACGTGTAAGGCGTTTATTAGGCAGTTAATAGCCATGTTACAGTCTTTATAGCCCTGAACATATAGTTGACGGTGTTATAACGCCATGGTGTAATGGCAAACGAATTAGGCGGTATAGTCGAATAAGAGTGAAAGGGCTAGACCAATGGTAACCTCTGCAGTCACGTGGAACCACGTAATTTACGTGTAAGGCCTTTATTATGCGGTTCAAAGACATATTACAGCCTTTATAGAGCTGTACGAGTATTTCACGAAGTTATAAGGCCATGGTGCAATGGAAAACGTATTGGGACGTCATAGTCGAGTAAGAGTGGAAGGACTAGACTAATGGTTACCTCCGCAGACACGTGAAACCATGTGATTTACGTCTAAGGCTCTAATTACGCGGTTAAAAGCCATGTTACAGTCTTTATAAACCTGTGCGATTATTTCACAAAGTTATAAGGCCATGTAGCATTGCAAAACGACTTGGGACGTCGTAGTCCATTGAGAGTGGAAGGACTAGACCAATGGTAACATCCGCAGACACGTGAATCCACGTGATATACGTCTAAGGCTCTTATTACGCGGTTAAAAGCCATGTTACAGTCTTTATGAACCTGTACGAGTATTTGACGGTGTTATAAGGCAATGGAGCATTGGAAAACGACCTGAGACGTCGGAGTCCATTGAGAGTGGAAGGTCTAGACCAATGGTAACCTGTGGAGACAGGTGGCACCACGTGATTTACGTGTAAGGCCTTTATTACGCGGTTAAAAGCCATGTTACAGTCTTTATGAACCTCTACGAGTACTTGACGGTGTTTTAAGGCAATGGAGCATTGCAAAACAACTTGGGACGTCGTAGCCCATTGAGAGTGGAAGGACTACACCAATGGTAAAATCCGCAGACACGTGCAGTCACGTGAATTACATGTAAGGCCATTATTAGGCAGCGAAAGGTCATAAAACATCCTTTAGAGACGGGTACATATAGTTGGCGGTTATATTACGCCATGGAGCAATGGAAAACGACTTGAGACCTCGTAGTCCATTGAGGGTTAAAGGACTAGACCAATGGTAAAATGTGGAGACAGGTGGAACCACGTGATTTATGTGTAAGGCCTTTATTACGCGGGTAAAAGCCATTTTACAGTCTTTATAGACCTGTACGATTATTTCACGAAGTTATAAGACCATGTAGCATTGCAAAACGACTTGGGACGTCATCGTTGAGCAAGAGTGGAAGGACTAGACCAATGTTAACCTCCGCAGACACGTGGAACCACGTAATTTACGTGTAAGGCCTTTATTACGCGGTTAAAAGACATATTACAGCCTTTATAGACCTGTACGAGTATTTCACGAAGTTATAAGGCCATGGAGCATTGTAAAAAACGACCTGAGACATCGGAGTCCATTGAGAGTGGAAGGACTAGACCAATGGTAACCTGTGGAGACAGGTGAAACCACGTGATTTGCGTGTAAGGCCTTTATTACGCGGTTAAAAGACATATTACAGCCTTTATAGACCTGTACGAGTATTTCACGAAGTTATAAGGCCATGGAGCAATGGAAAACGACTTGAGACCTCGTAGTCCATTGATGGTTAAAGGACTAGACCAATGGTAAAATGTGGAGACAGGTGGAACCACGTGATTTATGTGTAAGGCCTTTATTACGCGGGTAAAAGCCATGTTACAGTCTTTATAGACCTGTACGATTATTTCACGAAGTTATAAGGGCATGGAGCATTGCAAAACGACTTAGGACGTCATCGTTGAGTAAGAGTGGAAGGACTAGACCAATGGTAACCTCCGCAGACACGTGAAACCACGTGATTTACGTCTAAGGCTCTTATTACGCGGTTAAAGGCCATGTTATAGCCTTTATGAACCTCTTCGAGTACTTGACGGTGTTATAAGGCCATGGAGCATTGGAAAACGACCTGAGACGTCGGAGTCCATTGAGAGTGGAAGGTCTAGACCAATGGTAACCTGTGGAGACAGGTGGAACCACGTGATTTACGTGTAAGGCCGTTATTACGCAGTTAAAAGCCATGTTACAGTCTTTATAGTCCCGTACGAGTTTTTGAGAGTGTTATAAGGGCATGGAGCATTGGAAAACAACCTGGGTCATCATAGTCCTTTGAGAGTGGACGGACTAGACCAATGGTAACCTGTGGAGACAGGTGGAACAACGTCATTTACGTGTAAGGCCTTTATTTGGCAGTCAATAGCCATGTTACAGTCTTTATAAACCTGTACGATTATTTTACGAAGTTATAAGGCCATGTAGCATTGCAAAACGACTTGGGACGTCGTAGTCCATTGAGAGTGGAAGGACTAGACCAATGGTAACCTCCGCAGACACGTGAATCCACGTGATTTACGTCTAAGGCTCTTATTACGCGGTTAAAAGCCATGTTACAGTCTTTATGAACCTGTACGAGTATTTGACGGTGTTATAAGGCCATGGAGCATTGGAAAACGACCTGAGACGTAGGAGTCCATTGAGAGTGGAAGTTCTAGACCAATGGTAACCTGTTGAGACAGGTGGAACCACGTGATTTACGTGTAAGGCGTTTATTAGGCAGTTAATAGCCATGTTACAGTCTTTATAGCCCTGAACATATAGTTGACGGTGTTATAACGCCATGGTGTAATGGCAAACGAATTAGGCGGTATAGTCGAATAAGAGTGAAAGGGCTAGACCAATGGTAACCTCTGCAGTCACGTGGAACCACGTAATTTACGTGTAAGGCCTTTATTATGCGGTTCAAAGACATATTACAGCCTTTATAGAGCTGTACGAGTATTTCACGAAGTTATAAGGCCATGGTGCAATGGAAAACGAATTGGGACGTCATAGTCGAGTAAGAGTGGAAGGACTAGACTAATGGTTACCTCCGCAGACACGTGAATCCACGTGATTTACGTCTAAGGCTCTTATTACGCGGTTAAAAGCCATGTTACAGTCTTTATGAACCTGTACGAGTATTTGACGGTGTTATAAGGCAATGGAGCATTGGAAAACGACCTGAGACGTCGGAGTCCATTGAGAGTGGAAGGTCTAGACCAATGGTAAAATGTGGAGACAGGTGGAACCACGTGATTTATGTGTAAGGCCTTTATTACGCGGTTAAAAGCCATGTTACAGTCTTTATGAACCTCTACGAGTACTTGACGGTGTTTTAAGGCAATGGAGCATTGCAAAACAACTTGGGACGTCGTAGCCCATTGAGAGTGGAAGGACTACACCAATGGTAAAATCCGCAGACACGTGCAGTCACGTGAATTACATGTAAGGCCATTATTAGGCAGCGAAAGGTCATAAAACATCCTTTAGAGACGGGTACATGTAGTTGGCGGTTATATTACGCCATGGAGCAATGGAAAACGACTTGAGACCTCGTAGTCCATTGAGGGTTAAAGGACTAGACCAATGGTAAAATGTGGAGACAGGTGGAACCACGTTATTTATGTGTAAGGCCTTTATTACGCGGGTAAAAGCCATTTTACAGTCTTTATAGACCTGTACGATTATTTCACGAAGTTATAAGACCATGTAGCATTGCAAAACGACTTGGGACGTCATCGTTGAGCAAGAGTGGAAGGACTAGACCAATGTTAACCTCCGCAGACACGTGGAACCACGTAATTTACGTGTAAGGCCTTTATTACGCGGTTAAAAGACATATTACAGCCTTTATAGACCTGTACGAGTATTTCACGAAGTTATAAGGCCATGGAGCATTGTAAAAAACGACCTGAGACGTCGGAGTCCATTGAGAGTGGAAGGACTAGACCAATGGTAACCTGTGGAGACAGGTGAAACCACGTGATTTGCGTGTAAGGCCTTTATTACGCGGTTAAAAGACATATTACAGCCTTTATAGACCTGTACGAGTATTTCACGAAGTTATAAGGCCATGGAGCAATGGAAAACGACTTGAGACCTCGTAGTCCATTGATGGTTAAAGGACTAGACCAATGGTAAAATGTGGAGACAGGTGGAACCACGTGATTTATGTGTAAGGCCTTTATTACGCGGGTAAAAGCCATGTTACAGTCTTTATAGACCTGTACGATTATTTCACGAAGTTATAAGGCCATGTAGCATTGCAAAACGACTTGGGACGTCGTAGTCCATTGAGAGTGGAAGGACTAGACCAATGGTAACCTCCGCAGACACGTGAATCCACGTGATTTACGTCTAAGGCTCTTATTACGCGGTTAAAAGCCATGTTACAGTCTTTATGAACCTGTACGAGTATTTGACGGTGTTATAAGGCCATGGAGCATTGGAAAACGACCTGAGACGTCGGAGTCCATTGAGAGTGGAAGGTCTAGACCAATGGTAAAATGTGGAGACAGGTGGAACCACGTGATTTATGTGTAAGGCCTTTATTACGCGGTTAAAAGCCATGTTACAGTCTTTATGAACCTCTACGAGTACTTGACGGTGTTTTAAGGCAATGGAGCATTGCAAAACAACTTGGGACGTCGTAGCCCATTGAGAGTGGAAGGACTACACCAATGGTAAAATCCGCAGACACGTGCAGTCACGTGAATTACATGTAAGGCCATTATTAGGCAGCGAAAGGTCATAAAACATCCTTTAGAGACGGGTACATGTAGTTGGCGGTTATATTACGCCATGGTGCAATGGAAAACGAATTGGGGCGTCATAGTCGAGTGAGAGTTGAAGGACTGGACCAATGGTAACCTCCGCAGACACGTGAAACCACGTGATTTACGTCTAAGGCCTTTATTACGCAGTTAATGGCCATGTTACAGTCTTTATAAACCTGTACGATTATTTCACGAAGTTATAAGGCCATGTAGCATTGCAAAACGACTTGGGACGTCGTAGTCCATTGAGAGTGGAAGGACTAGACCAATGGTAACCTCCGCAGACACGTGAATCCACGTGATTTACGTCTAAGGCTCTTATTACGCGGTTAAAAGCCATGTTACAGTCTTTATGAACCTGTACGAGTATTTGACGGTGTTATAAGGCCATGGAGCATTGGAAAACGACCTGAGACGTAGGAGTCCATTGAGAGTGGAAGTTCTAGACCAATGGTAACCTGTGGAGACAGGTGGAACCACGTGATTTACGTGTAAGGCGTTTATTAGGCAGTTAATAGCCATGTTACAGTCTTTATAGCCCTGAACATATAGTTGACGGTGTTATAACGCCATGGTGTAATGGCAAACGAATTAGGCGGTATAGTCGAATAAGAGTGAAAGGGCTAGACCAATGGTAACCTCTGCAGTCACGTGGAACCACGTAATTTACGTGTAAGGCCTTTATTATGCGGTTCAAAGACATATTACAGCCTTTATAGAGCTGTACGAGTATTTCACGAAGTTATAAGGCCATGGTGCAATGGAAAACGAATTGGGACGTCATAGTCGAGTAAGAGTGGAAGGACTAGACTAATGGTTACCTCCGCAGACACGTGAAACCATGTGATTTACGTCTAAGGCTCTAATTACGCGGTTAAAAGCCATGTTACAGTCTTTATAAACCTGTGCGATTATTTCACAAAGTTATAAGGCAATGTAGCATTGCAAAACGACTTGGGACGTCGTAGTCCATTGAGAGTGGAAGGACTAGACCAATGGTAACATCCGCAGACACGTGAATCCACCTGATTTACGTCTAAGGCTCTTATTACGCGGTTAAAAGCCATGTTACAGTCTTTATGAACCTGTACGAGTATTTGACGGTGTTATAAGGCAATGGAGCATTGGAAAACGACCTGAGACGTCGGAGTCCATTGCGAGTGGAAGGTCTAGACCAATGGTAACCTGTGGAGACAGGTGGAACCACGTGATTTACGTGTAAGGCCTTTATTAGGCAGTTAATAGCCATGTTACAGTCTTTATAGCCCTGAACATGTAGTTGACGGTGTTATAACGCAATGGTGTAATGGCAAACGAATTAGGCGGTATAGTCGAATAAGAGTGAAAGGGCTAGACCAATGGTAACCTCCGCAGTCACGTGGAACCACGTAATTTACGTGTAAGGCCTTTATTACGCGGTTAAAAGCCATGTTACAGTCTTTATGAACCTCTACGAGTACTTGACGGTGATAAAAGGACATGGAGCATTGGAAAACGACCTGAGACGTCGGAGTGAAAGGTCTAGACCAATGGTAAAATGTGGAGACAGGTGGAACCACGTGATTTATGTGTAAGGCCTTTATTACGCGGTTAAAAGCCATGTTACAGTCTTTATGAACCTCTACGAGTACTTGACGGTGTTTTAAGGCAATGGAGCATTGCAAAACAACTTGGGACGTCGTAGCCCATTGAGAGTGGAAGGACTACACCAATGGTAAAATCCGCAGACACGTGCAGTCACGTGAATTACATGTAAGGCCATTATTAGGCAGCGAAAGGTCATAAAACATCCTTTAGAGACGGGTACATGTAGTTGGCGGTTATATTACGCCATGGTGCAATGGAAAACGAATTGGGGCGTCATAGTCGAGTGAGAGTTGAAGGACTGGACCAATGGTAACCTGTGGAGACAGGTGAAACCACGTGATTTACGTGTAAGGCCTTTATTACGCAGTTAAAGGCCATGTTACAGTCTTTATAGACCTGTACGATTATTTCACGAAGTTATAAGACCATGTAGCATTGCAAAACGACTTGGGACGTCATCGTTGAGTAAGAGTGGAAGGACTAGACCAATGGTAACCTCCGCAGACACGTGGAACCACGTAATTTACGTGTAAGGCCTTTATTACGCGGTTAAAAGACATATTACAGCCTTTATAGACCTGTACGAGTATTTCACGAAGTTATAAGGCCATGGAGCAATGGAAAACGACTTGAGACCTCGTAGTCCATTGAGGTTTAAAGGACTAGACCAATGGTAAAATGTGGAGACAGGTGGAACCACGTGATTTGCGTGTAAGGCCTTTATTACGCGGTTAAAAGACATATTACAGCCTTTATAGACCTGTACGAGTATTTCACGAAGTTATAAGGCTATGGAGCAATGGAAAACGAATTGAGACCTCGTAGTCCATTGAGGGTTAAAGGACTAGACCAATGGTAAAATGTGGAGACAGGTGGAACCACGTGATTTATGTGTAAGGCCTTTATTACGCGGGTAAAAGCCATTTTACAGTCTTTATAGACCTGTACGATTATTTCACGAAGTTATAAGACCATGTAGCATTGCAAAACGACTTGGGACGTCATCGTTGAGCAAGAGTGGAAGGACTAGACCAATGTTAACCTCCGCAGACACGTGGAACCACGTAATTTACGTGTAAGGCCTTTATTACGCGGTTAAAAGACATATTACAGCCTTTATAGACCTGTACGAGTATTTCACGAAGTTATAAGGCCATGGAGCATTGTAAAAAACGACCTGAGACGTCGGAGTCCATTGAGAGTGGAAGGACTAGACCAATGGTAACCTGTGGAGACAGGTGAAACCACGTGATTTGCGTGTAAGGCCTTTATTACGCGGTTAAAAGACATATTACAGCCTTTATAGACCTGTACGAGTATTTCACGAAGTTATAAGGCCATGGAGCAATGGAAAACGACTTGAGACCTCGTAGTCCATTGATGGTTAAAGGACTAGACCAATGGTAAAATGTGGAGACAGGTGGAACCACGTGATTTATGTGTAAGGCCTTTATTACGCGGGTAAAAGCCATGTTACAGTCTTTATAGACCGGTACGATTATTTCACGAAGTTATAAGGGCATGGAGCATTGCAAAACGACTTAGGACGTCATCGTTGAGTAAGAGTGGAAGGACTAGACCAATGGTAACCTCCGCAGACACGTGAAACCACGTGATTTACGTCTAAGGCTCTTATTACGCGTTTAAAGGCCATGTTACAGCCTTTATGAACCTCTACGAGTACTTGACGGTGTTATAAGGCCATAGAGCATTGGAAAACGACCTGAGACGTCGGAGTCCATTGAGAGTGGAAGGTCTAGACCAATGGTAACCTGTGGAGACAGGTGGAACCACGTGATTTACGTGTAAGGCCGTTATTACGCAGTTAAAAGCCATGTTACAGTCTTTATAGTCCCGTACGAGTTTTTGAGAGTGTTCTAAGGGCATGGAGCATTGGAAAACAACCTGGGTCATCATAGTCCTTTGAGAGTGGACGGACTAGACCAATGGTAACCTGTGGAGACAGGTGGAACAACGTCATTTACGTGTAAGGCCTTTATTAGGCAGTCAATAGCCATGTTACAGTCTTTATAGCCCTGAACATGTAGTTGACGGTGTTATAACGCCATGGTGTAATGGCAAACGAATTAGGCGGTATAGTCGAATAAGAGTGAAAGGGCTAGACCAATGGTAACCTCCGCAGTCACGTGAAACCATGTAATTTACGTGTAAGGCCTTTATTACGCGGTTAAAAGACATAATACAGCCTTTATAGTCCCGTACGAGTTTTTGACAGTGTTATAAGGGCATGGAGCATTTGAAAACAACCTGAGTCATCATAGTCCTTTGAGAGTGGACGGACTAGACCAATGGTAACATGTGGAGACAGGTGGAACAACGTGATTTACGTGTAAGGCCTTTATTAGGCAGTTAATAGCCATGTTACAGTCTTTATAGCCCTGAACATGTAGTTGACGGTGTTATAACGCAATGGTGTAATGGCAAACGAATTAGGCGGTATAGTCGAATAAGAGTGAAAGGGCTAGACCAATGGTAACCTCCGCAGTCACGTGGAACCACGTAATTTACGTGTAAGGCCTTTATTACGCGGTTAAAAGACATATTACAGCCTTTATAGACCTGTACGAGTATTTCACGAAGTTATAAGGCCAAGGAGCAATGAAAAACGACTTGGGACGTCGTAGTCCATTGAGAGTGGAAGGACTAGACCAATGGTAACTTCCGCAGACACGTGAAACAACGTGATTTACGTCTAAGGCTCTTGTTATGCGGTTAAAAGCCATGTTACAGTCTTTATGAATCTCTACGAGTACTTGACGGTGTTTTAAGGCAATGGAGCATTGCAAAACGACTTGGGACGTCGTAGCCCATTGAGAGTGGAAGGACTACACCAATGGTAAAATCCGCAGACACGTGCAGTCACGTGAATTACATGTAAGGAAATTATTAGGCAGCGAAAGGTCATAAAACATCCTTTAGAGACGGGTACATGTAGTTGGCGGTTATATTACGCCATGGTGAAATGGAAAACGAATTGGGACGTCATAGTCGAGTGAGAGTTAAAGGACTAGACCAATGGTAACCTCCGCAGACACGTGAAACCACGTGATTTACGTCTAAGGCCTTTATTACGCAGTTAATGTTACAGTCTTTATAAACCTGTACGATTATTTCACGAAGTTATAAGGCCATGTAGCATTGCAAAACGACTTGGGACGTCGTAGTCCATTGAGAGTAGAAGGACTAGACCAATGGTAACTTCCGCAGACACGTGAAACAACGTGATTTACGTCTAAGGCTCTTATTACGCGGTTAAAAGCCATGTTACAGTCTTTATGAACCTCTACGAGTACTTAACGGTGTTTTAAGGCAATGGAGCATTGCAAAACAACTTGGGACGTCGTAGCCCATTGAGAGTGGAAGGACTACACCAATGCTAAAATCCGCAGACACGTGCAGTCACGTGAATTACATGTAAGGCCATTATTAGGCAGCGAAAGGTCATAAAACATCCTTTAGAGACGGGTACATGTAGTTGGCGGTTATATTACGCCATGGTGCAATGGAAAACGAATTAGGCGGTATAGTCGAATAAGAGTGAAAGGGCTAGACCAATGGTAACCTCTGCAGTCACGTGGAACCACGTAATTTACGTGTAAGGCCTTTATTATGCGGTTCAAAGACATATTACAGCCTTTATAGAGCTGTACGAGTATTTCACGAAGTTATAAGGCCATGGTGCAATGGAAAACGAATTGGGACGTCATAGTCGAGTAAGAGTGGAAGGACTAGACTAATGGTTACCTCCGCAGACACGTGAAACCATGTGATTTACGTCTAAGGCTCTAATTACGCGGTTAAAAGCCATGTTACAGTCTTTATAAACCTGTGCGATTATTTCACAAAGTTATAAGGCCATGTAGCATTGCAAAACGACTTGGGACGTCGTAGTCCATTGAGAGTGGAAGGACTAGACCAATGGTAACATCCGCAGACACGTGAATCCACGTGATTTACGTCTAAGGCTCTTATTACGCGGTTAAAAGCCATGTTACAGTCTTTATGAACCTGTACGAGTATTTGACGGTGTTATAAGGCAATGGAGCATTGGAAAACGACCTGAGACGTCGGACTCCATTGAGAGTGGAAGGTCTAGACCAATGGTAACCTGTGGAGACAGGTGGAACCACGTGATTTACGTGTAAGGCCTTTATTAGGCAGTTAATAGCCATGTTACAGTCTTTATAGCCCTGAACATGTAGTTGACGGTGTTATAACGCAATGGTGTAATGGCAAACGAATTAGGCGGTATAGTCGAATAAGAGTGAAAGGGCTAGACCAATGGTAACCTCCGCAGTCACGTGGAACCACGTAATTTACGTGTAAGGCCTTTATTACGCGGTTAAAAGACATATTACAGCCTTTATAGACCTGTACGAGTATTTCACGAAGTTATAAGGCCAAGGAGCAATGAAAAACGACTTGGGACGTCGTAGTCCATTGAGGGTTAAGGGACTAGACCAATGGTAAAATGTGGAGACAGTGGAACCACCCGATTAACGTCTAAGGCTCTTATTACGCGGTTAAAAGCCATGTTACAGTCTTTATGAACCTCTACGAGTACTTGACGGTGATAAAAGGACATGGAGCATTGGAAAACGACCTGAGACGTCGGAGTCCATTGAGAGTGAAAGGTCTAGACCAATGGTAAAATGTGGAGACAGGTGGAACCACGTGATTTATGTGTAAGGCCTTTATTACGCGGTTAAAAGCCATGTTACAGTCTTTATGAACCTCTACGAGTACTTGACGGTGATAAAAGACCATGTAGCATTGCAAAACGACTTGGGACGTCATCGTTGAGTAAGAGTGGAAGGACTAGACCAATGGTAACCTCCGCAGACACGTGGAACCACGTAATTTACGTGTAAGGCCTTTATTACGCGGTTAAAAGACATATTACAGCCTTTATAGACCTGTACGAGTATTTCACGAAGTTATAAGGCTATGGAGCAATGGAAAACGACTTGAGACCTTGTAGTCCATTGAGGTTTAAAGGACTAGACCAATGGTAAAATGTGGAGACAGGTGGAACCACGTGATTTGCGTGTAAGGCCTTTATTACGCGGTTAAAAGACATATTACAGCCTTTATAGACCTGTACGAGTATTTCACGAAGTTATAAGGCTATGGAGCAATGGAAAACGACTTGAGACCTCGTAGTCCATTGAGGGTTAAAGGACTAGACCAATGGTAAAATGTGGAGACAGGTGGAACCACGTGATTTATGTGTAAGGCCTTTATTACGCGGGTAAAAGCCATTTTACAGTCTTTATAGACCTGTACGATTATTTCACGAAGTTATAAGACCATGTAGCATTGCAAAACGACTTGGGACGTCATCGTTGAGCAAGAGTGGAAGGACTAGACCAATGTTAACCTCCGCAGACACGTGGAACCACGTAATTTACGTGTAAGGCCTTTATTACGCGGTTAAAAGACATATTACAGCCTTTATAGACCTCTACGAGTATTTCACGAAGTTATAAGGCCATGGAGCATTGTAAAAAACGACCTGAGACGTCGGAGTCCATTGAGAGTGGAAGGACTAGACCAATGGTAACCTGTGGAGACAGGTGGAACAACGTCATTTACGTGTAAGGCCTTTATTAGGCAGTCAATAGCCATGTTACAGTCTTTATAGCCCTGAACATGTAGTTGACGGTGTTATAACGCCATGGTGTAATGGCAAACGAATTAGGCGGTATAGTCGAATAAGAGTGAAAGGGCTAGACCAATGGTAACCTCCGCAGTCACGTGAAACCATGTAATTTACGTGTAAGGCCTTTATTACGCGGTTAAAAGACATAATACAGCCTTTATAGTCCCGTACGAGTTTTTGACAGTGTTATAAGGGCATGGAGCATTTGAAAACAACCTGAGTCATCTTATTCCTTTGAGAGTGGACGGACTAGACCAATGGTAACATGTGGAGACAGGTGGAACAACGTGATTTACGTGTAAGGCCTTTATTAGGCAGTTAATAGCCATGTTACAGTCTTTATAGCCCTGAACATGTAGTTGACGGTGTTATAACGCAATGGTGTAATGGCAAACGAATTAGGCGGTATAGTCGAATAAGAGTGAAAGGGCTAGACCAATGGTAACCTCCGCAGTCACGTGGAACCACGTAATTTACGTGTAAGGCCTTTATTACGCGGTTAAAAGACATATTACAGCCTTTATAGACCTGTACGAGTATTTCACGAAGTTATAAGGCCAAGGAGCAATGAAAAACGACTTGGGACGTCGTAGTCCATTGAGAGTGGAAGGACTAGACCAATGGTAACTTCCGCAGACACGTGAAACAACGTGATTTACGTCTAAGGCTCTTATTATGCGGTTAAAAGCCATGTTACAGTCTTTATGAATCTCTACGAGTACTTGACGGTGTTTTAAGGCAATGGAGCATTGCAAAACGACTTGGGACGTCGTAGCCCATTGAGAGTGGAAGGACTACACCAATGGTAAAATCCGCAGACACGTGCAGTCACGTGAATTACATGTAAGGAAATTATTAGGCAGCGAAAGGTCATAAAACATCCTTTAGAGACGGGTACATGTAGTTGGCGGTTATATTACGCCATGGTGAAATGGAAAACGAATTGGGACGTCATAGTCAAGTGAGAGTTAAAGGACTAGACCAATGGTAACCTCCGCAGACACGTGAAACCACGTGATTTACGTCTAAGGCCTTTATTACGCAGTTAATGTTACAGTCTTTATAAACCTGTACGATTATTTCACGAAGTTATAAGGCCATGTAGCATTGCAAAACGACTTGGGACGTCGTAGTCCATTGAGAGTGGAAGGACTAGACCAATGGTAACATCCGCAGACACGTGAATCCACGTGATTTACGTCTAAGGCTCTTATTACGCGGTTAAAAGCCATGTTACAGTCTTTATGAACCTGTACGAGTATTTGACGGTGTTATAAGGCAATGGAGCATTGGAAAACGACCTGAGACGTAGGAGTCCATTGAGAGTGGAAGGTCTAGACCAATGGTAACCTGTGGAGACAGGTGGAACCACGTGATTTACGTGTAAGGCGTTTATTAGGCAGTTAATAGCCATGTTACAGTCTTTATAGCCCTGAACATGTAGTTGACGGTGTTATAACGCAATGGTGTAATGGCAAACGAATTAGGCGGTATAGTCGAATAAGAGTGAAAGGGCTAGACCAATGGTAACCTCTGCAGTCACGTGGAACCACGTAATTTACGTGTAAGGCCTTTATTACGCGGTTAAAAGACATATTACAGCCTTTGTAGACCTGTACGAGTATTTCACAAAGTTATAAGGCCAAGGAGCAATGAAAAACGACTTGGGACGTCGTAGTCCATTGAGAGTGGAAGGACTAGACCAATGGTAACTTCCGCAGACACGTGAAACAACGTGAATTACATGTAAGGCCATTATTAGGCAGCGAAAGGTCATAAAACATCCTTTAGAGACGGGTACATGTAGTTGGCGGTTATATTACGCCATGGTGCAATGGAAAACGAATTGGGACGTCATAGTCGAGTGAGAGTTAAAGGACTGGACCAATGGTAACCTCCGCAGACACGTGAAACCACGTGATTTACGTCTAAGGCCTTTATTACGCAGTTAATGGCCATGTTACAGTCTTTATAAACCTGTACGATTATTTTACGAAGTTATAAGGCCATGTAGCATTGCAAAACGACTTGGGACGTCGTAGTCCATTGAGAGTGGAAGGACTAGACCAATGGTAACCTCCGCAGACACGTGAATCCACGTGATTTACGTCTAAGGCTCTTATTACGCGGTTAAAAGCCATGTTACAGTCTTTATGAACCTGTACGAGTATTTGACGGTGTTATAAGGCCATGGAGCATTGGAAAACGACCTGAGACGTAGGAGTCCATTGAGAGTGGAAGTTCTAGACCAATGGTAACCTCTGGAGACAGGTGGAACCACGTGATTTACGTGTAAGGCGTTTATTAGGCAGTTAATAGCCATGTTACAGTCTTTATAGCCCTGAACATATAGTTGACGGTGTTATAACGCCATGGTGTAATGGCAAACGAATTAGGCGGTATAGTCGAATAAGAGTGAAAGGGCTAGACCAATGGTAACCTCTGCAGTCACGTGGAACCACGTAATTTACGTGTAAGGCCTTTATTATGCGGTTCAAAGACATATTACAGCCTTTATAGAGCTGTACGAGTATTTCACGAAGTTATAAGGCCATGTAGCACTGCAAAACGACTTGGGACGTCGTAGTCCATTGAGGGTTAAGGGACTAGACCAATGGTAAAATGTGGAGACAGTGGAACCACGTGATTAACGTCTAAGGCTCTTATTACGCGGTTAAAAGCCATGTTACAGTCTTTATGAACCTCTACGAGTACTTGACGGTGATAAAAGGACATGGAGCATTGGAAAACGACCTGAGACGTCGGAGTCCATTGAGAGTGAAAGGTCTAGACCAATGGTAAAATGTGGAGACAGGTGGAACCACGTGATTTATGTGTAAGGCCTTTATTACGCGGTTAAAAGCCATGTTACAGTCTTTATGAACCTCTACGAGTACTTGACGGTGTTTTAAGGCAATGGAGCATTGCAAAACAACTTGGGACGTCGTAGCCCATTGAGAGTGGAAGGACTACACCAACGGTAAAATCCGCAGACACGTGCAGTCACGTGAATTACATGTAAGGCCATTATTAGGCAGCGAAAGGTCATAAAACATCCTTTAGAGACGGGTACATGTAGTTGGCGGTTATATTACGCCATGGTACAATGGAAAACGAATTGGGGCGTCATAGTCGAGTGAGAGTTGAAGGACTGGACCAATGGTAACCTCCGCAGACACGTGAAACCACGTGATTTACGTCTAAGGCCTTTATTACGCAGTTAATGGCCATGTTACAGTCTTTATAAACCTGTACGATTATTTCACGAAGTTATAAGGCCATGTAGCATTGCAAAACGACTTGGGACGTCGTAGTCCATTGAGAGTGGAAGGACTAGACCAATGGTAACCTCCGCAGACACGTGAATCCACGTGATTTACGTCTAAGGCTCTTATTACGCGGTTAAAATCCATGTTACAGTCTTTATGAACCTGTACGAGTATTTGACGGTGTTATAAGGCCATGGAGCATTGGAAAACGACCTGAGACGTAGGAGTCCATTGAGAGTGGAAGTTCTAGACCAATGGTAACCTGTGGAGACAGGTGGAACCACGTGATTTACGTGTAAGGCGTTTATTAGGCAGTTAATAGCCATGTTACAGTCTTTATAGCCCTGAACATATAGTTGACGGTGTTATAACGCCATGGTGTAATGGCAAACGAATTAGGCGGTATAGTCGAATAAGAGTGAAAGGGCTAGACCAATGGTAACCTCTGCAGTCACGTGGAACCACGTAATTTACGTGTAAGGCCTTTATTATGCGGTTCAAAGACATATTACAGCCTTTATAGAGCTGTACGAGTATTTCACGAAGTTATAAGGCCATGGTGCAATGGAAAACGAATTGGGACCTCGTAGTCCATTGAGGGTTAAAGGACTAGACCAATGGTAAAATGTGGAGACAGGTGGAACCACGTGATTTATGTGTAAGGCCTTTATTACGCGGGTAAAAGCCATTTTACAGTCTTTATAGACCTGTACGATTATTTCACGAAGTTATAAGACCATGTAGCATTGCAAAACGACTTGGGACGTCATCGTTGAGCAAGAGTGGAAGGACTAGACCAATGTTAACCTCCGCAGACACGTGGAACCACGTAATTTACGTGTAAGGCCTTTATTACGCGGTTAAAAGACATATTACAGCCTTTATAGACCTGTACGAGTATTTCACGAAGTTATAAGGCCATGGAGCATTGTAAAAAACGACCTGAGACGTCGGAGTCCATTGAGAGTGGAAGGACTAGACCAATGGTAACCTGTGGAGACAGGTGAAACCACGTGATTTGCGTGTAAGGCCTTTATTACGCGGTTAAAAGACATATTACAGCCTTTATAGACCTGTACGAGTATTTCACGAAGTTATAAGGCCATGGAGCAATGGAAAACGACTTGAGACCTCGTAGTCCATTGATGGTTAAAGGACTAGACCAATGGTAAAATGTGGAGACAGGTGGAACCACGTGATTTATGTGTAAGGCCTTTATTACGCGGGTAAAAGCCATGTTACAGTCTTTATAGACCTGTACGATTATTTCACGAAGTTATAAGGGCATGGAGCATTGCAAAACGACTTAGGACGTCATCGTTGAGTAAGAGTGGAAGGACTAGACCAATGGTAACCTCCGCAGACACGTGAAACCACGTGATTTACGTCTAAGGCTCTTATTACGCGGTTAAAGGCCATGTTACAGCCTTTATGAACCTCTACGAGTACTTGACGGTGTTATAAGGCCATGGAGCATTGGAAAACGACCTGAGACGTCGGAGTCCATTGAGAGTGGAAGGTCTAGACCAATGGTAACCTGTGGAGACAGGTGGAACCACGTGATTTACGTGTTAGGCCGTTATTACGCAGTTAAAAGCCATGTTACAGTCTTTATAGTCCCGTACGAGTTTTTGAGAGTGTTATAAGGGCATGGAGCATTGGAAAACAACCTGGGTCATCATAGTCCTTTGAGAGTGGACGGACTAGACCAATGGTAACCTGTGGAGACAGGTGGAACAACGTCATTTACGTGTAAGGCCTTTATTAGGCAGTCAATAGCCATGTTACAGTCTTTATAGCCCTGAACATGTAGTTGACGGTGTTATAACGCCATGGTGTAATGGCAAACGAATTAGGCGGTATAGTCGCATAAGAGTGAAAGGGCTAGACCAATGGTAACCTCCGCAGTCACGTGAAACCATGTAATTTACGTGTAATGCCTTTATTACGCGGTTAAAAGACATAATACAGCCTTTATAGTCCCGTACGAGTTTTTGACAGTGTTATAAGGGCATGGAGCATTTGAAAACAACCTGAGTCATCATAGTCCTTTGAGAGTGGACGGACTAGACCAATGGTAACATGTGGAGACAGGTGGAACAACGTGATTTACGTGTAAGGCCTTTATTAGGCAGTTAATAGCCATGTTACAGTCTTTATAGCCCTGAACATGTAGTTGACGGTGTTATAACGCCATGGTGTAATGGCAAACGAATTAGGCGGTATAGTCGAATAAGAGTGAAAGGGCTAGACCAATGGTAACCTCCGCAGTCACGTGGAACCACGTAATTTACGTGTAAGGCCTTTATTACGCGGTTAAAAGACATATTACAGCCTTTATAGACCTGTACGAGTATTTCACGAAGTTATAAGGCCAAGGAGCAATGAGAAACGACTTGGGACATCGTAGTCCATTGAGAGTGGAAGGACTAGACCAATGGTAACTTCCGCAGACACGTGAAACAACGTGATTTACGTCTAAGGCTCTTATTATGCGGTTAAAAGCCATGTTACAGTCTTTATGAATCTCTACGAGTACTTGACGGTGTTTTAAGGCAATGGAGCATTGCAAAACGACTTGGGACGTCGTAGCCCATTGAGAGTGGAAGGACTACACCAATGGTAAAATCCGCAGACACGTGCAGTCACGTGAATTACATGTAAGGAAATTATTAGGCAGCGAAAGGCCATAAAACATCCTTTAGAGACGGGTACATGTAGTTGGCGGTTATATTACGCCATGGTGAAATGGAAAACGAATTGGGACGTCATAGTCGAGTGAGAGTTAAAGGACTAGACCAATGGTAACCTCCGCAGACACGTGAAACCACGTGATTTACGTCTAAGGCCTTTATTACGCAGTTAATGGCCATGTTACAGTCTTTATAAACCTGTACGATTATTTCACGAAGTTATAAGGCCATGTAGCATTGCAAAACGACTTGGGACGTCGTAGTCCATTGAGAGTGGAAGGACTAGACCAATGGTAACCTCCGCAGACACGTGAATCCACGTGATTTACGTCTAAGGCTCTTATTACGCGGTTAAAAGCCATGTTACAGTCTTTATGAACCTATACGAGTATTTGATGGTATTATAAGGCCATGGAGCATTGGAAAACGACCTGAGACGTAGGAGTCCATTGAGAGTGGAAGGTCTAGACCAATGGTAACCTGTGGAGACAGGTGGAACCACGTGATTTACGTGTTAGGCGTTTATTAGGCAGTTAATAGCCATGTTACAGTCTTTATAGCCCTGAACATGTAGTTGACGGTGTTATAACGCCATGGTGTAATGGCAAACGAATTAGGCGGTATAGTCGAATAAGAGTGAAAGGGCTAGACCAATGGTAACCTCCGCAGTCACGTGGAACCACGTGATTTACGTCTAAGGCTCTTATTACGCGGTTTAAAGCCATGTTACAGTCTTTATGAACCTGTACGAGTATTTGACGGTGTTATAAGGCCATGGAGCATTGTAAAAAACAACCTGAGACGTCGGAGTCCATTGAGAGTGGAAGGACTAGACCAATGGTAACCTGTGGAGACAGGTGAAACCACGTGATTAACGTGTAAGGCCTTTATTGCGCAGTTAAAGGCCATGTTACAGTCTTTATTACGATTATTTCACGAAGTTATAAGGCCATGTAGCATTGCAAAACGACTTGGGACGTCGTAGTCCATTGAGAGTGGAAGGACTAGGCCAATGGTAACCTCCGCAGTCACGTGGAATCACGTAATTTACGTGTAAGGCCTTTATTACGCGGTTAAAAGACATATTACAGCCTTTATAGACCTGTACGAGTATTTCACGAAGTTATAAGGCCATGGAGCATTGGAAAACGACCTGAGACGTCGGAGTCCATTGAGAGTGGAAGGTCTAGACCAATGGTAACCTGTGGAGACAGGTGGAACCACGTGATTTACGTGTAAGGCCTTTATTACGCAGTTAAAAGCCATGTTACAGTCTTTATAGTCCCGTACGAGTTTTTGCCAGTGTTATAAGGCCATGGAGCATTGGAAAACGACCTGAGACGTCGGAGTCCATTGAGAGTGGAAGGTCTAGACCAATAGTAACCTGTGGAGACAGGTGGAACCACGTGATTTACGTGTAAGGCCTTTTGTTAGGCAGTTAATAGCCATGTTACAGTCTTTATAGCCCTGAACATGTAGTTGACGGTGTTATAACGCCATGGTGTAATGGCAAACGAATTAGGCGGTATAGTCGAATAAGAGTGAAAGGGCTAGACCAATGGTAACCTCCGCAGTCACGTGGAACCACGTAATTTACGTGTAAGGCCTTTATTACGCGGTTAAAAGACATATTACAGCCTTTATAGACCTGTACGAGTATTTCACGAAGTTATAAGGCCAAGGAGCAATGAAAAACGACTTGGGACGTCGTAGTCCATTGAGAGTGGAAGGACTAGACCAATGGTAACTTCCGCAGACACGTGAAACAACGTGATTTACGTCTAAGGCTCTTATTACGCGGTTAAAAGCCATGTTACAGTCTTTATGAACCTCTACGAGTACTTGACGGTGTTTTGAGGCAATGGAGCATTGCAAAACGACTTGGGACGTCGTAGCCCATTGAGAGTGGAAGGACTACACCAATGGTAAAATCCGCAGACACGTGCATTCACGTGAATTACATGTAAGGCCATTATTAGGCAGCGAAAGGTCATAAAACATCCTTTAGAGACGGGTACATGTAGTTGGCGGTTATATTACGCCATGGTGCAATGGAAAACGAATTGGGGCGTCATAGTCGAGTGAGAGTTGAAGGACTGGACCAATGGTAACCTGTGGAGACAGGTGAAACCACTGATTTACGTGTAAGGCCTTTATTACGCAGTTAAAGGCCATGTTACAGTCTTTATAGACCTGTACGATTATTTCACGAAGTTATAAGACCATGTAGCATTGCAAAACGACTTGGGACGTCATCGTTGAGTAAGAGTGGAAGGACTAGACCAATGGTAACCTCCGCAGACACGTGGAACCACGTAATTTACGTGTAAGGCCTTTATTACGCGGTTAAAAGACATATTATAGCCTTTATAGACCTGTACGAGTATTTCACGAAGTTATAAGGCCATGGAGCAATGGAAAACGACTTGAGACCTCGTAGTCCATTGAGGTTTAAAGGACTAGACCAATGGTAAAATGTGGAGACAGGTGGAACCACGTGATTTGCGTGTAAGGCCTTTATTACGCGGTTAAAAGACATATTACAGCCTTTATAGACCTGTACGAGTATTTCACGAAGTTATAAGGCTATGGAGCAATGGAAAACGAATTGAGACCTCGTAGTCCATTGAGGGTTAAAGGACTAGACCAATGGTAAAATGTGGAGACAGGTGGAACCACGTGATTTATGTGTAAGGCCTTTATTACGCGGGTAAAAGCCATTTTACAGTCTTTATAGACCTGTACGATTATTTCACGAAGTTATAAGACCATGTAGCATTGCAAAACGACTTGGGACGTCATCGTTGAGCAAGAGTGGAAGGACTAGACCAATGTTAACCTCCGCAGACACGTGGAACCACGTAATTTACGTGTAAGGCCTTTATTACGCGGTTAAAAGACATATTACAGCCTTTATAGACCTGTACGAGTATTTCACGAAGTTATAAGGCCATGGAGCATTGTAAAAAACGACCTGAGACGTCGGAGTCCATTGAGAGTGGAAGGACTAGACCAATGGTAACCTGTGGAGACAGGTGAAACCACGTGACTTGCGTGTAAGGCCTTTATTACGCGGTTAAAAGACATATTACAGCCTTTATAGACCTGTACGAGTATTTCACGAAGTTATAAGGCCATGGAGCAATGGAAAACGACTTGAGACCTCGTAGTCCATTGATGGTTAAAGGACTAGACCAATGGTAAAATGTGGAGACAGGTGGAACCACGTGATTTATGTGTAAGGCCTTTATTACGCGGGTAAAAGCCATGTTACAGTCTTTATAGTCCCGTACGAGTTTTTGAGAGTGTTATAAGAGCATGGAGCATTGGAAAACAACCTGGGTCATCATAGTCCTTTGAGAGTGGACGGACTAGACCAATGGTAACCTGTGGAGACAGGTGGAACAACGTCATTTACGTGTAAGGCCTTTATTAGGCAGTCAATAGCCATGTTACAGTCTTTATAGCCCTGAACATGTAGTTGACGGTGTTATAACGCCATGGTGTAATGGCAAACGAATTAGGCGGTATAGTCGAATAAGAGTGAAAGGGCTAGACCAATGGTAACCTCCGCAGTCACGTGGAACCATGTAATTTACGTGTAATGCCTTTATTACGCGGTTAAAAGACATAATACAGCCTTTATAGTCCCGTACGAGTTTTTGACAGTGTTATAAGGGCATGGAGCATTTGAAAACAACCTGAGTCATCATAGTCCTTTAAGAGTGGACGGACTAGACCAATGGTAACATGTGGAGACAGGTGGAACAACGTGATTTACGTGTAAGGCCTTTATTAGGCAGTTAATAGCCATGTTACAGTCTTTATAGCCCTGAACATGTAGTTGACGGTGTTATAACGCCATGTTGTAATGGCAAACGAATTAGGCGGTATAGTCGAATAAGAGTGAAAGGGCTAGACCAATGGTAACCTCCGCAGTCACGTGGAACCACGTAATTTACGTGTAAGGCCTTTATTACGCGGTTAAAAGACATATTACAGCCTTTATAGACCTGTACGAGTATTTCACGAAGTTATAAGGCCAAGGAGCAATGAAAAACGACTTGGGACGTCGTAGTCCATTGAGAGTGGAAGGACTAGACCAATGGTAACTTCCGCAGATACGTGAAACAACGTGATTTACGTCTAAGGCTCTTATTATGCGGTTAAAAGCCATGTTACAGTCTTTATGAATCTCTACGAGTACTTGACGGTGTTTTAAGGCAATGGAGCATTGCAAAACGACTTGGGACGTCGTAGCCCATTGAGAGTGGAAGGACTACACCAATGGTAAAATCCGCAGACACGTGCAGTCACGTGAATTACATGTAAGGAAATTATTAGGCAGCGAAAGGCCATAAAACATCCTTTAGAGACGGGTACATGTAGTTGGCGGTTATATTACGCCATGGTGAAATGGAAAACGAATTGGGACGTCATAGTCGAGTGAGAGTTAAAGGACTAGACCAATGGTAACCTCCGCAGACACGTGAAACGACGTGATTTACGTCTAAGGCCTTTATTACGCAGTTAAAGGCCATGTTACAGTCTTTATAGACCTGTACGATTATTTCACGAAGTTATAAGACCATGTAGCATTGCAAAAAGACTTGGGACGTCATCGTTGAGTAAGAGTGGAAGGACTAGACCAATGGTAACCTCCGCAGACACGTGGAACCACGTAATTTACGTGTAAGGCCTTTATTACGCGGTTAAAAGACATATTATAGCCTTTATAGACCTGTACGAGTATTTCACGAAGTTATAAGGCCATGGAGCAATGGAAAACGACTTGAGACCTCGTAGTCCATTGAGGTTTAAAGGACTAGACCAATGGTAAAATGTGGAGACAGGTGGAACCACGTGATTTGCGTGTAAGGCCTTTATTACGCGGTTAAAAGACATATTACAGCCTTTATAGACCTGTACGAGTATTTCACGAAGTTATAAGGCTATGGAGCAATGGAAAACGACTTGAGACCTCGTAGTCCATTGAGGGTTAAAGGACTAGACCAATGGTAAAATGTGGAGACAGGTGGAACCACGTGATTTATGTGTAAGGCCTTTATTACGGGGGTAAAAGCCATTTTACAGTCTTTATAGACCTGTACGATTATTTCACGAAGTTATAAGACCATGTAGCATTGCAAAACGACTTGGGACGTCATCGTTGAGCAAGAGTGGAAGGACTAGACCAATGTTAACCTCCGCAGACACGTGGAACCACGTAATTTACGTGTAAGGCCTTTATTACGCGGTTAAAAGACATATTACAGCCTTTATAGACCTGTACGAGTATTTCACGAAGTTATAAGGCCATGGAGCATTGTAAAAAACGACCTGAGACGTCGGAGTCCATTGAGAGTGGAAGGACTAGACCAATGGTAACCTGTGGAGACAGGTGAAACCACGTGATTTGCGTGTAAGGCCTTTATTACGCGGTTAAAAGACATATTACAGCCTTTATAGACCTGTACGAGTATTTCACGAAGTTATAAGGCCATGGAGCAATGGAAAACGACTTGAGACCTCGTAGTCCATTGATGGTTAAAGGACTAGACCAATGGTAAAATGTGGAGACAGGTGGAACCACGTGATTTATGTGTAAGGCCTTTATTACGCGGGTAAAAGCCATGTTACAGTCTTTATAGACCTGTACGATTATTTCACGAAGTTATAAGGGCATGGAGCATTGCAAAACGACTTAGGACGTCATCGTTGAGTAAGAGTGGAAGGACTAGACCAATGGTAACCTCCGCAGACACGTGAAACCACGTGATTTACGTCTAAGGCTCTTATTACGCGGTTAAAGGCCATGTTACAGCCTTTATGAACCTCTACGAGTACTTGACGGTGTTATAAGGCCATGGAGCATTGGAAAACGACCTGAGACGTCGGAGTCCATTGAGAGTGGAAGGTCTAGACCAATGGTAACCTGTGGAGACAGGTGGAACCACGTGATTTACGTGTAAGGCCGTTATTACGCAGTTAAAAGCCATGTTACAGTCTTTATAGTCCCGTACGAGTTTTTGAGAGTGTTATAAGGGCATGGAGCATTGGAAAACAACCTGGGTCATCATAGTCCTTTGAGAGTGGACGGACTAGACCAATGGTAACCTGTGGAGACAGGTGGAACAACGTCATTTACGTGTAAGGCCTTTATTAGGCAGTCAATAGCCATGTTACAGTCTTTATATCCCTGAACATGTAGTTGACGGTGTTATAACGCCATGGTGTAATGGCAAACGAATTAGGCGGTATAGTCGAATAAGAGTGAAAGGGCTAGACCAATGGTAACCTCCGCAGTCACGTGAAACCACGTAATTTACGTGTAAGGCCTTTATTACGCGGTTAAAAGACATATTACAGCCTTTATAGACCTGTACGAGTATTTCACGAAGTTATAAGGCCATGGAGCATTGTAAAAAACGACCTGAGACGTCGGAGTCCATTGAGAGTGGAAGGACTAGACCAATGGTAACCTGTGGAGACAGGTGAAACCACGTGACTTGCGTGTAAGGCCTTTATTACGCGGTTAAAAGACATATTACAGCCTTTATAGACCTGTACGAGTATTTCACGAAGTTATAAGGCCATGGAGCAATGGAAAACGACTTGAGACCTCGTAGTCCATTGATGGTTAAAGGACTAGACCAATGGTAAAATGTGGAGACAGGTGGAACCACGTGATTTATGTGTAAGGCCTTTATTACGCGGGTAAAAGCCATGTTACAGTCTTTATAGTCCCGTACGAGTTTTTGAGAGTGTTATAAGAGCATGGAGCATTGGAAAACAACCTGGGTCATCATAGTCCTTTGAGAGTGGACGGACTAGACCAATGGTAACCTGTGGAGACAGGTGGAACAACGTCATTTACGTGTAAGGCCTTTATTAGGCAGTCAATAGCCATGTTACAGTCTTTATAGCCCTGAACATGTAGTTGACGGTGTTATAACGCCATGGTGTAATGGCAAACGAATTAGGCGGTATAGTCGAATAAGAGTGAAAGGGCTAGACCAATGGTAACCTCCGCAGTCACGTGGAACCATGTAATTTACGTGTAATGCCTTTATTACGCGGTTAAAAGACATAATACAGCCTTTATAGTCCCGTACGAGTTTTTGACAGTGTTATAAGGGCATGGAGCATTTGAAAACAACCTGAGTCATCATAGTCCTTTAAGAGTGGACGGACTAGACCAATGGTAACATGTGGAGACAGGTGGAACAACGTGATTTACGTGTAAGGCCTTTATTAGGCAGTTAATAGCCATGTTACAGTCTTTATAGCCCTGAACATGTAGTTGACGGTGTTATAACGCCATGGTGTAATGGCAAACGAATTAGGCGGTATAGTCGAATAAGAGTGAAAGGGCTAGACCAATGGTAACCTCCGCAGTCACGTGGAACCACGTAATTTACGTGTAAGGCCTTTATTACGCGGTTAAAAGACATATTACAGCCTTTATAGACCTGTACGAGTATTTCACGAAGTTATAAGGCCAAGGAGCAATGAAAAACGACTTGGGACGTCGTAGTCCATTGAGAGTGGAAGGACTAGACCAATGGTAACTTCCGCAGATACGTGAAACAACGTGATTTACGTCTAAGGCTCTTATTATGCGGTTAAAAGCCATGTTACAGTCTTTATGAATCTCTACGAGTACTTGACGGTGTTTTAAGGCAATGGAGCATTGCAAAACGACTTGGGACGTCGTAGCCCATTGAGAGTGGAAGGACTACACCAATGGTAAAATCCGCAGACACGTGCAGTCACGTGAATTACATGTAAGGAAATTATTAGGCAGCGAAAGGCCATAAAACATCCTTTAGAGACGGGTACATGTAGTTGGCGGTTATATTACGCCATGGTGAAATGGAAAACGAATTGGGACGTCATAGTCGAGTGAGAGTTAAAGGACTAGACCAATGGTAACCTCCGCAGACACGTGAAACGACGTGATTTACGTCTAAGGCCTTTATTACGCAGTTAAAGGCCATGTTACAGTCTTTATAGACCTGTACGATTATTTCACGAAGTTATAAGACCATGTAGCATTGCAAAAAGACTTGGGACGTCATCGTTGAGTAAGAGTGGAAGGACTAGACCAATGGTAACCTCCGCAGACACGTGGAACCACGTAATTTACGTGTAAGGCCTTTATTACGCGGTTAAAAGACATATTATAGCCTTTATAGACCTGTACGAGTATTTCACGAAGTTATAAGGCCATGGAGCAATGGAAAACGACTTGAGACCTCGTAGTCCATTGAGGTTTAAAGGACTAGACCAATGGTAAAATGTGGAGACAGGTGGAACCACGTGATTTGCGTGTAAGGCCTTTATTACGCGGTTAAAAGACATATTACAGCCTTTATAGACCTGTACGAGTATTTCACGAAGTTATAAGGCTATGGAGCAATGGAAAACGACTTGAGACCTCGTAGTCCATTGAGGGTTAAAGGACTAGACCAATGGTAAAATGTGGAGACAGGTGGAACCACGTGATTTATGTGTAAGGCCTTTATTACGGGGGTAAAAGCCATTTTACAGTCTTTATAGACCTGTACGATTATTTCACGAAGTTATAAGACCATGTAGCATTGCAAAACGACTTGGGACGTCATCGTTGAGCAAGAGTGGAAGGACTAGACCAATGTTAACCTCCGCAGACACGTGGAACCACGTAATTTACGTGTAAGGCCTTTATTACGCGGTTAAAAGACATATTACAGCCTTTATAGACCTGTACGAGTATTTCACGAAGTTATAAGGCCATGGAGCATTGTAAAAAACGACCTGAGACGTCGGAGTCCATTGAGAGTGGAAGGACTAGACCAATGGTAACCTGTGGAGACAGGTGAAACCACGTGATTTGCGTGTAAGGCCTTTATTACGCGGTTAAAAGACATATTACAGCCTTTATAGACCTGTACGAGTATTTCACGAAGTTATAAGGCCATGGAGCAATGGAAAACGACTTGAGACCTCGTAGTCCATTGATGGTTAAAGGACTAGACCAATGGTAAAATGTGGAGACAGGTGGAACCACGTGATTTATGTGTAAGGCCTTTATTACGCGGGTAAAAGCCATGTTACAGTCTTTATAGACCTGTACGATTATTTCACGAAGTTATAAGGGCATGGAGCATTGCAAAACGACTTAGGACGTCATCGTTGAGTAAGAGTGGAAGGACTAGACCAATGGTAACCTCCGCAGACACGTGAAACCACGTGATTTACGTCTAAGGCTCTTATTACGCGGTTAAAGGCCATGTTACAGCCTTTATGAACCTCTACGAGTACTTGACGGTGTTATAAGGCCATGGAGCATTGGAAAACGACCTGAGACGTCGGAGTCCATTGAGAGTGGAAGGTCTAGACCAATGGTAACCTGTGGAGACAGGTGGAACCACGTGATTTACGTGTAAGGCCGTTATTACGCAGTTAAAAGCCATGTTACAGTCTTTATAGTCCCGTACGAGTTTTTGAGAGTGTTATAAGGGCATGGAGCATTGGAAAACAACCTGGGTCATCATAGTCCTTTGAGAGTGGACGGACTAGACCAATGGTAACCTGTGGAGACAGGTGGAACAACGTCATTTACGTGTAAGGCCTTTATTAGGCAGTCAATAGCCATGTTACAGTCTTTATATCCCTGAACATGTAGTTGACGGTGTTATAACGCCATGGTGTAATGGCAAACGAATTAGGCGGTATAGTCGAATAAGAGTGAAAGGGCTAGACCAATGGTAACCTCCGCAGTCACGTGAAACCATGTAATTTACGTGTAATGCCTTTATTACGCGGTTAAAAGACATAATACAGCCTTTATAGTCCCGTACGAGTTTTTGACAGTGTTATAAGGGCATGGAGCATTTGAAAACAACCTGAGTCATCATAGTCCTTTGAGAGTGGACGGACTAGACCAATGGTAACATGTGGAGACAGGTGGAACAACGTGATTTACGTGTAAGGCCTTTATTAGGCAGTTAATAGCCATGTTACAGTCTTTATAGCCCTGAACATGTAGTTGACGGTGTTATAACGCCATGGTGTAATGGCAAACGAATTAGGCGGTATAGTCGAATAAGAGTGAAAGGGCTAGACCAATGGTAACCTCCGCAGTCACGTGGAACCACGTAATTTACGTGTAAGGCCTTTACTACGCGGTTAAAAGACATATTACAGCCTTTATAGACCTGTACGAGTATTTCACGAAGTTATAAGGCCAAGGAGCAATGAAAAACGACTTGGGACGTCGTAGTCCATTGAGAGTGGAAGGACTAGACCAATGGTAACTTCCGCAGACACGTGAAACAACGTGATTTACGTCTAAGGCTCTTATTATGCGGTTAAAAGCCATGTTACAGTCTTTATGAATCTCTACGAGTACTTGACGGTGTTTTAAGGCAATGGAGCATTGCAAAACGACTTGGGACGTCGTAGCCCAATGAGAGTGGAAGGACTACACCAATGGTAAAATCCGCAGACACGTGCAGTCACGTGAATTACATGTAAGGAAATTATTAGGCAGCGAAAGGCCATAAAACATCCTTTAGAGACGGGTACATGTAGTTGGCGGTTATATTACGCCATGGTGAAATGGAAAACGAATTGGGACGTCATAGTCGAGTGAGAGTTAAAGGACCAGACCAATGGTAACCTCCGCAGACACGTGAAACCACGTGATTTACGTCTAAGGCCTTTATTACGCAGTTAATGGCCATGTTACAGTCTTTATAAACCTGTACGATTATTTCACGAAGTTATAAGGCCATGTAGCATTGCAAAACGACTTGGGACGTCGTAGTCCATTGAGAGTGGAAGGACTAGACCAATGGTAACCTCCGCAGACACGTGAATCCACGTGATTTACGTCTAAGGCTCTTATTACGCGGTTAAAAGCCATGTTACAGTCTTTATGAACCTGTACGAGTATTTGATGGTGTTATAAGGCCATGGAGCATTGGAAAACGACCTGAGACGTAGGAGTCCATTGAGAGTGGAAGGTCTAGACCAATGGTAACCTGTGGAGACAGGTGGAACCACGTGATTTACGTGTAAGGCGTTTATTAGGCAGTTAATAGCCATGTTACAGTCTTTATAGCCCTGAACATGTAGTTGACGGTGTTATAACGCCATGGTGTAATGGCAAACGAATTAGGCGGTATAGTCGAATAAGAGTGAAAGGGCTAGACCAATGGTAACCTCCGCAGTCACGTGGAACCACGTGATTTACGTCTAAGGCCTTTATTACGCGGTTAAAAGCCATGTTACAGTCTTTATGAACCTCTACGAGTACTTGACGGTGTTTTAAGGCAATGGAGCATTGCAAAACAACTTGGGACGTCGTAGCCCATTGAGAGTGGAAGGACTACACCAACGGTAAAATCCGCAGACACGTGCAGTCACGTGAATTACATGTAAGGCCATTATTAGGCAGCGAAAGGTCATAAAACATCCTTTAGAGACGGGTACATGTAGTTGGCGGTTATATTACGCCATGGTACAATGGAAAACGAATTGGGGCGTCATAGTCGAGTGAGAGTTGAAGGACTGGACCAATGGTAACCTCCGCAGACACGTGAAACCACGTGATTTACGTCTAAGGCCTTTATTACGCAGTTAATGGCCATGTTACAGTCTTTATAAACCTGTACGATTATTTCACGAAGTTATAAGGCCATGTAGCATTGCAAAACGACTTGGGACGTCGTAGTCCATTGAGAGTGGAAGGACTAGACCAATGGTAACCTCCGCAGACACGTGAATCCACGTGATTTACGTCTAAGGCTCTTATTACGCGGTTAAAATCCATGTTACAGTCTTTATGAACCTGTACGAGTATTTGACGGTGTTATAAGGCCATGGAGCATTGGAAAACGACCTGAGACGTAGGAGTCCATTGAGAGTGGAAGTTCTAGACCAATGGTAACCTGTGGAGACAGGTGGAACCACGTGATTTACGTGTAAGGCGTTTATTAGGCAGTTAATAGCCATGTTACAGTCTTTATAGCCCTGAACATATAGTTGACGGTGTTATAACGCCATGGTGTAATGGCAAACGAATTAGGCGGTATAGTCGAATAAGAGTGAAAGGGCTAGACCAATGGTAACCTCTGCAGTCACGTGGAACCACGTAATTTACGTGTAAGGCCTTTATTATGCGGTTCAAAGACATATTACAGCCTTTATAGAGCTGTACGAGTATTTCACAAAGTTATAAGGCCATGTAGCATTGCAAAACGACTTGGGACGTCGTAGTCCATTGAGAGTGGAAGGACTAGACCAATGGTAACATCTGCAGACACGTGAATCCACGTGATTTACGTCTAAGGCTCTTATTACGCGGTTAAAAGCCATGTTACAGTCTTTATGAACCTGTACGAGTATTTGAAGGTGTTATAAGGCAATGGAGCATTGGAAAACGACCTGAGACGTCGGAGTCCATTGAGAGTGGAAGGTCTAGACCAATGGTAACCTGTGGAGACAGGTGGAACCACGTGATTTACGTGTAAGGCCTTTATTAGGCAGTTAATAGCCATGTTACAGTCTTTATAGCCCTGAACATGTAGTTGACGGTGTTATAACGCAATGGTGTAATGGCAAACGAATTAGGCGGTATAGTCGAATAAGAGTGAAAGGGCTAGACCAATGGTAACCTCCGCAGTCACGTGGAACCACGTAATTTACGTGTAAGGCCTTTATTACGCGGTTAAAAGACATATTACAGCCTTTATAGACCTGTACGAGTATTTCACGAAGTTATAAGGCCAAGGAGCAATGAAAAACGACTTGGGACGTCGTAGTCCATTGAGGGTTAAGGGACTAGACCAATGGTAAAATGTGGAGACAGTGGAACCACGTGATTAACGTCTAAGGCTCTTATTACGCGGTTAAAAGCCATGTTACAGTCTTTATGAACCTCTACGAGTACTTGACGGTGATAAAAGGACATGGAGCATTGGAAAACGACCTGAGACGTCGGAGTCCATTGAGAGTGAAAGGTCTAGACCAATGGTAAAATGTGGAGACAGGTGGAACCACGTGATTTATGTGTAAGGCCTTTATTACGCGGTTAAAAGCCATGTTACAGTCTTTATGAACCTCTACGAGTACTTGACGGTGTTTTAAGGCAATGGAGCATTGCAAAACAACTTGGGACGTCGTAGCCCATTGAGAGTGGAAGGACTACACCAATGGTAAAATCCGCAGACACGTGCAGTCACGTGAATTACATGTAAGGCCATTATTAGGCAGCGAAAGGTCATAAAACATCCTTTAGAGACGGGTACATGTAGTTGGCGGTTATATTACGCCATGGTGCAATGGAAAACGAATTGGGGCGTCATAGTCGAGTGAGAGTTGAAGGACTGGACCAATGGTAACCTGTGGAGACAGGTGAAACCACTGATTTACGTGTAAGGCCTTTATTACGCAGTTAAAGGCCATGTTACAGTCTTTATAGACCTGTACGATTATTTCACGAAGTTATAAGACCATGTAGCATTGCAAAACGACTTGGGACGTCATCGTTGAGTAAGAGTGGAAGGACTAGGCCAATGGTAACCTCCGCAGACACGTGGAACCACGTAATTTACGTGTAAGGCCTTTATTACGCGGTTAAAAGACATATTATAGCCTTTATAGACCTGTACGAGTATTTCACGAAGTTATAAGGCCATGGAGCAATGGAAAACGACTTGAGACCTCGTAGTCCATTGAGGTTTAAAGGACTAGACCAATGGTAAAATGTGGAGACAGGTGGAACCACGTGATTTGCGTGTAAGGCCTTTATTACGCGGTTAAAAGACATATTACAGCCTTTATAGACCTGTACGAGTATTTCACAAAGTTATAAGGCTATGGAGCAATGGAAAACGACTTGAGACCTCGTAGTCCATTGAGGGTTAAAGGACTAGACCAATGGTAAAATGTGGAGACAGGTGGAACCACGTGATTTATGTGTAAGGCCTTTATTACGCGGGTAAAAGCCATTTTACAGTCTTTATAGACCTGTACGATTATTTCACGAAGTTATAAGACCATGTAGCATTGCAAAACGACTTGGGACGTCATCGTTGAGCAAGAGTGGAAGGACTAGACCAATGTTAACCTCCGCAGACACGTGGAACCACGTAATTTACGTGTAAGGCCTTTATTACGCGGTTAAAAGACATATTACAGCCTTTATAGACCTGTACGAGTATTTCACGAAGTTATAAGGCCATGGAGCATTGTAAAAAACGACCTGAGACGTCGGAGTCCATTGAGAGTGGAAGGACTAGACCAATGGTAACCTGTGGAGACAGGTGAAACCACGTGATTTGCGTGTAAGGCCTTTATTACGCGGTTAAAAGACATATTACAGCCTTTATAGACCTGTACGAGTATTTCACGAAGTTATAAGGCCATGGAGCAATGGAAAACGACTTGAGACCTCGTAGTCCATTGATGGTTAAAGGACTAGACCAATGGTAAAATGTGGAGACAGGTGGAACCACGTGATTTATGTGTAAGGCCTTTATTACGCGGGTAAAAGCCATGTTACAGTCTTTATAGACCTGTACGATTATTTCACGAAGTTATAAGGGCATGGAGCATTGCAAAACGACTTAGGACGTCATCGTTGAGTAAGAGTGGAAGGACTAGACCAATGGTAACCTCCGCAGACACGTGAAACCACGTGATTTACGTCTAAGGCTCTTATTACGCGGTTAAAGGCCATGTTACAGCCTTTATGAACCTCTACGAGTACTTGACGGTGTTATAAGGCCATGGAGCATTGGAAAACGACCTGAGACGTCGGAGTCCATTGAGAGTGGAAGGTCTAGACCAATGGTAACCTGTGGAGACAGGTGGAACCACGTGATTTACGTGTAAGGCCGTTATTACGCAGTTAAAAGCCATGTTACAGTCTTTATAGCCCCGTACGAGTTTTTGAGAGTGTTATAAGGGCATGGAGCATTGGAAAACAACCTGGGTCATCATAGTCCTTTGAGAGTGGACGGACTAGACCAATGGTAACCTGTGGAGACAGGTGGAACAACGTCATTTACGTGTAAGGCCTTTATTAGGCAGTCAATAGCCATGTTACAGTCTTTATAGCCCTGAACATGTAGTTGACGGTGTTATAACGCCATGGTGTAATGGCAAACGAATTAGGCGGTATAGTCGCATAAGAGTGACAGGGCTAGACCAATGGTAACCTCCGCAGTCACGTGAAACCATGTAATTTACGTGTAATGCCTTTATTACGCGGTTAAAAGACATAATACAGCCTTTATAGTCCCGTACGAGTTTTTGACAGTGTTATAAGGGCATGGAGCATTTGAAAACAACCTGAGTCATCATAGTCCTTTGAGAGTGGACGGACTAGACCAATGGTAACATGTGGAGACAGGTGGAACAACGTGATTTACGTGTAAGGCCTTTATTAGGCAGTTAATAGCCATGTTACAGTCTTTATAGCCCTGAACATGTAGTTGACGGTGTTATAACGCCATGGTGTAATGGCAAACGAATTAGGCGGTATAGTCGAATAAGAGTGAAAGGGCTAGACCAATGGTAACCTCTGCAGTCACGTGGAACCACGTAATTTACGTGTAAGGCCTTTATTACGCGGTTAAAAGACATATTACAGCCTTTATAGACCTGTACGAGTATTTCACGAAGTTATAAGGCCAAGGAGCAATGAGAAACGACTTGGGACATCGTAGTCCATTGAGAGTGGAAGGACTAGACCAATGGTAACTTCCGCAGACACGTGAAACAACGTGATTTACGTCTAAGGCTCTTATTATGCGGTTAAAAGCCATGTTACAGTCTTTATGAATCTCTACGAGTACTTGACGGTGTTTTAAGGCAATGGAGCATTGCAAAACGACTTGGGACGTCGTAGCCCATTGAGAGTGGAAGGACTACACCAATGGTAAAATCCGCAGACACGTGCAGTCACGTGAATTACATGTAAGGAAATTATTAGGCAGCGAAAGGCCATAAAACATCCTTTAGAGACGGGTACATGTAGTTGGCGGTTATATTACGCCATGGTGAAATGGAAAACGAATTGGGACGTCATAGTCGAGTGAGAGTTAAAGGACTAGACCAATGGTAACCTCCGCAGACACGTGAAACCACGTGATTTACGTCTAAGGCCTTTATTACGCAGTTAATGGCCATGTTACAGTCTTTATAAACCTGTACGATTATTTCACGAAGTTATAAGGCCATGTAGCATTGCAAAACGACTTGGGACGTCGTAGTCCATTGAGAGTGGAAGGACTAGACCAATGGTAACCTCCGCAGACACGTGAATCCACGTGATTTACGTCTAAGGCTCTTATTACGCGGTTAAAAGCCATGTTACAGTCTTTATGAACCTATACGAGTATTTGATGGTATTATAAGGCCATGGAGCATTGGAAAACGACCTGAGACGTAGGAGTCCATTGAGAGTGGAAGGTCTAGACCAATGGTAACCTGTGGAGACAGGTGGAACCACGTGATTTACGTGTTAGGCGTTTATTAGGCAGTTAATAGCCATGTTACAGTCTTTATAGCCATGAACATGTAGTTGACGGTGTTATAACGCCATGGTGTAATGGCAAACGAATTAGGCGGTATAGTCGAATAAGAGTGAAAGGGCTAGACCAATGGTAACCTCCGCAGTCACGTGGAACCACGTGATTTACGTCTAAGGCTCTTATTACGCGGTTTAAAGCCATGTTACAGTCTTTATGAACCTGTACGAGTATTTGACGGTGTTATAAGGCCATGGAGCATTGTAAAAAACAACCTGAGACGTCGGAGTCCATTGAGAGTGGAAGGACTAGACCAATGGTAACCTGTGGAGACAGGTGAAACCACGTGATTAACGTGTAAGGCCTTTATTGCGCAGTTAAAGGCCATGTTACAGTCTTTATTACGATTATTTCACGAAGTTATAAGGCCATGTAGCATTGCAAAACGACTTGGGACGTCGTAGTCCATTGAGAGTGGAAGGACTAGGCCAATGGTAACCTCCGCAGTCACGTGGAATCACGTAATTTACGTGTAAGGCCTTTATTACGCGGTTAAAAGACATATTACAGCCTTTATAGACCTGTACGAGTATTTCACGAAGTTATAAGGCCATGGAGCATTGGAAAACGACCTGAGACGTCGGAGTCCATTGAGAGTGGAAGGTCTAGACCAATGGTAACCTGTGGAGACAGGTGGAACCACGTGATTTACGTGTAAGGCCTTTATTACGCAGTTAAAAGCCATGTTACAGTCTTTATAGTCCCGTACGAGTTTTTGCCAGTGTTATAAGGCCATGGAGCATTGGAAAACGACCTGAGACGTCGGAGTCCATTGAGAGTGGAAGGTCTAGACCAATAGTAACCTGTGGAGACAGGTGGAACCACGTGATTTACGTGTAAGGCCTTTTGTTAGGCAGTTAATAGCCATGTTACAGTCTTTATAGCCCTGAACATGTAGTTGACGGTGTTATAACGCCATGGTGTAATGGCAAACGAATTAGGCGGTATAGTCGAATAAGAGTGAAAGGGCTAGACCAATGGTAACCTCCGCAGTCACGTGGAACCACGTAATTTACGTGTAAGGCCTTTATTACGCGGTTAAAAGACATATTACAGCCTTTATAGACCTGTACGAGTATTTCACGAAGTTATAAGGCCAAGGAGCAATGAAAAACGACTTGGGACGTCGTAGTCCATTGAGAGTGGAAGGACTAGACCAATGGTAACTTCCGCAGACACGTGAAACAACGTGATTTACGTCTAAGGCTCTTATTACGCGGTTAAAAGCCATGTTACAGTCTTTATGAACCTCTACGAGTACTTGACGGTGTTTTGAGGCAATGGAGCATTGCAAAACGACTTGGGACGTCGTAGCCCATTGAGAGTGGAAGGACTACACCAATGGTAAAATCCGCAGACACGTGCATTCACGTGAATTACATGTAAGGCCATTATTAGGCAGCGAAAGGTCATAAAACATCCTTTAGAGACGGGTACATGTAGTTGGCGGTTATATTACGCCATGGTGCAATGGAAAACGAATTGGGGCGTCATAGTCGAGTGAGAGTTGAAGGACTGGACCAATGGTAACCTGTGGAGACAGGTGAAACCACTGATTTACGTGTAAGGCCTTTATTACGCAGTTAAAGGCCATGTTACAGTCTTTATAGACCTGTACGATTATTTCACGAAGTTATAAGACCATGTAGCATTGCAAAACGACTTGGGACGTCATCGTTGAGTAAGAGTGGAAGGACTAGACCAATGGTAACCTCCGCAGACACGTGGAACCACGTAATTTACGTGTAAGGCCTTTATTACGCGGTTAAAAGACATATTATAGCCTTTATAGACCTGTACGAGTATTTCACGAAGTTATAAGGCCATGGAGCAATGGAAAACGACTTGAGACCTCGTAGTCCATTGAGGTTTAAAGGACTAGACCAATGGTAAAATGTGGAGACAGGTGGAACCACGTGATTTGCGTGTAAGGCCTTTATTACGCGGTTAAAAGACATATTACAGCCTTTATAGACCTGTACGAGTATTTCACGAAGTTATAAGGCTATGGAGCAATGGAAAACGAATTGAGACCTCGTAGTCCATTGAGGGTTAAAGGACTAGACCAATGGTAAAATGTGGAGACAGGTGGAACCACGTGATTTATGTGTAAGGCCTTTATTACGCGGGTAAAAGCCATTTTACAGTCTTTATAGACCTGTACGATTATTTCACGAAGTTATAAGACCATGTAGCATTGCAAAACGACTTGGGACGTCATCGTTGAGCAAGAGTGGAAGGACTAGACCAATGTTAACCTCCGCAGACACGTGGAACCACGTAATTTACGTGTAAGGCCTTTATTACGCGGTTAAAAGACATATTACAGCCTTTATAGACCTGTACGAGTATTTCACGAAGTTATAAGGCCATGGAGCATTGTAAAAAACGACCTGAGACGTCGGAGTCCATTGAGAGTGGAAGGACTAGACCAATGGTAACCTGTGGAGACAGGTGAAACCACGTGACTTGCGTGTAAGGCCTTTATTACGCGGTTAAAAGACATATTCCAGCCTTTATAGACCTGTACGAGTATTTCACGAAGTTATAAGGCCATGGAGCAATGGAAAACGACTTGAGACCTCGTAGTCCATTGATGGTTAAAGGACTAGACCAATGGTAAAATGTGGAGACAGGTGGAACCACGTGATTTATGTGTAAGGCCTTTATTACGCGGGTAAAAGCCATGTTACAGTCTTTATAGTCCCGTACGAGTTTTTGAGAGTGTTATAAGAGCATGGAGCATTGGAAAACAACCTGGGTCATCATAGTCCTTTGAGAGTGGACGGACTAGACCAATGGTAACCTGTGGAGACAGGTGGAACAACGTCATTTACGTGTAAGGCCTTTATTAGGCAGTCAATAGCCATGTTACAGTCTTTATAGCCCTGAACATGTAGTTGACGGTGTTATAACGCCATGGTGTAATGGCAAACGAATTAGGCGGTATAGTCGAATAAGAGTGAAAGGGCTAGACCAATGGTAACCTCCGCAGTCACGTGGAACCATGTAATTTACGTGTAATGCCTTTATTACGCGGTTAAAAGACATAATACAGCCTTTATAGTCCCGTACGAGTTTTTGACAGTGTTATAAGGGCATGGAGCATTTGAAAACAACCTGAGTCATCATAGTCCTTTAAGAGTGGACGGACTAGACCAATGGTAACATGTGGAGACAGGTGGAACAACGTGATTTACGTGTAAGGCCTTTATTAGGCAGTTAATAGCCATGTTACAGTCTTTATAGCCCTGAACATGTAGTTGACGGTGTTATAACGCCATGGTGTAATGGCAAACGAATTAGGCGGTATAGTCGAATAAGAGTGAAAGGGCTAGACCAATGGTAACCTCCGCAGTCACGTGGAACCACGTAATTTACGTGTAAGGCCTTTATTACGCGGTTAAAAGACATATTACAGCCTTTATAGACCTGTACGAGTATTTCACGAAGTTATAAGGCCAAGGAGCAATGAAAAACGACTTGGGACGTCGTAGTCCATTGAGAGTGGAAGGACTAGACCAATGGTAACTTCCGCAGATACGTGAAACAACGTGATTTACGTCTAAGGCTCTTATTATGCGGTTAAAAGCCATGTTACAGTCTTTATGAATCTCTACGAGTACTTGACGGTGTTTTAAGGCAATGGAGCATTGCAAAACGACTTGGGACGTCGTAGCCCATTGAGAGTGGAAGGACTACACCAATGGTAAAATCCGCAGACACGTGCAGTCACGTGAATTACATGTAAGGAAATTATTAGGCAGCGAAAGGCCATAAAACATCCTTTAGAGACGGGTACATGTAGTTGGCGGTTATATTACGCCATGGTGAAATGGAAAACGAATTGGGACGTCATAGTCGAGTGAGAGTTAAAGGACTAGACCAATGGTAACCTCCGCAGACACGTGAAACGACGTGATTTACGTCTAAGGCCTTTATTACGCAGTTAAAGGCCATGTTACAGTCTTTATAGACCTGTACGATTATTTCACGAAGTTATAAGACCATGTAGCATTGCAAAACGACTTGGGACGTCATCGTTGAGTAAGAGTGGAAGGACTAGACCAATGGTAACCTCCGCAGACACGTGGAACCACGTAATTTACGTGTAAGGCCTTTATTACGCGGTTAAAAGACATATTATAGCCTTTATAGACCTGTACGAGTGTTTCACGAAGTTATAAGGCCATGGAGCAATGGAAAACGACTTGAGACCTCGTAGTCCATTGAGGTTTAAAGGACTAGACCAATGGTAAAATGTGGAGACAGGTGGAACCACGTGATTTGCGTGTAAGGCCTTTATTACGCGGTTAAAAGACATATTACAGCCTTTATAGACCTGTACGAGTATTTCACGAAGTTATAAGGCTATGGAGCAATGGAAAACGACTTGAGACCTCGTAGTCCATTGAGGGTTAAAGGACTAGACCAATGGTAAAATGTGGAGACAGGTGGAACCACGTGATTTATGTGTAAGGCCTTTATTACGCGGGTAAAAGCCATTTTACAGTCTTTATAGACCTGTACGATTATTTCACGAAGTTATAAGACCATGTAGCATTGCAAAACGACTTGGGACGTCATCGTTGAGCAAGAGTGGAAGGACTAGACCAATGTTAACCTCCGCAGACACGTGGAACCACGTAATTTACGTGTAAGGCCTTTATTACGCGGTTAAAAGACATATTACAGCCTTTATAGACCTGTACGAGTATTTCACGAAGTTATAAGGCCATGGAGCATTGTAAAAAACGACCTGAGACGTCGGAGTCCATTGAGAGTGGAAGGACTAGACCAATGGTAACCTGTGGAGACAGGTGAAACCACGTGATTTGCGTGTAAGGCCTTTATTACGCGGTTAAAAGACATATTACAGCCTTTATAGACCTGTACGAGTATTTCACGAAGTTATAAGGCCATGGAGCAATGGAAAACGACTTGAGACCTCGTAGTCCATTGATGGTTAAAGGACTAGACCAATGGTAAAATGTGGAGACAGGTGGAACCACGTGATTTATGTGTAAGGCCTTTATTACGCGGGTAAAAGCCATGTTACAGTCTTTATAGACCTGTACGATTATTTCACGAAGTTATAAGGGCATGGAGCATTGCAAAACGACTTAGGACGTCATCGTTGAGTAAGAGTGGAAGGACTAGACCAATGGTAACCTCCGCAGACACGTGAAACCACGTGATTTACGTCTAAGGCTCTTATTACGCGGTTAAAGGCCATGTTACAGCCTTTATGAACCTCTACGAGTACTTGACGGTGTTATAAGGCCATGGAGCATTGGAAAACGACCTGAGACGTCGGAGTCCATTGAGAGTGGAAGGTCTAGACCAATGGTAACCTGTGGAGACAGGTGGAACCACGTGATTTACGTGTAAGGCCGTTATTACGCAGTTAAAAGCCATGTTACAGTCTTTATAGTCCCGTACGAGTTTTTGAGAGTGTTATAAGGGCATGGAGCATTGGAAAACAACCTGGGTCATCATAGTCCTTTGAGAGTGGACGGACTAGACCAATGGTAACCTGTGGAGACAGGTGGAACAACGTCATTTACGTGTAAGGCCTTTATTAGGCAGTCAATAGCCATGTTACAGTCTTTATAGCCCTGAACATGTAGTTGACGGTGTTATAACGCCATGGTGTAATGGCAAACGAATTAGGCGGTATAGTCGAATAAGAGTGAAAGGGCTAGACCAATGGTAACCTCCGCAGTCACGTGAAACCATGTAATTTACGTGTAATGCCTTTATTACGCGGTTAAAAGACATAATACAGCCTTTATAGTCCCGTACGAGTTTTTGACAGTGTTATAAGGGCATGGAGCATTTGAAAACAACCTGAGTCATCATAGTCCTTTGAGAGTGGACGGACTAGACCAATGGTAACATGTGGAGACAGGTGGAACAACGTGATTTACGTGTAAGGCCTTTATTAGGCAGTTAATAGCCATGTTACAGTCTTTATAGCCCTGAACATGTAGTTGACGGTGTTATAACGCCATGGTGTAATGGCAAACGAATTAGGCGGTATAGTCGAATAAGAGTGAAAGGGCTAGACCAATGGTAACCTCCGCAGTCACGTGGAACCACGTAATTTACGTGTAAGGCCTTTATTACGCGGTTAAAAGACATATTACAGCCTTTATAGACCTGTACGAGTATTTCACGAAGTTATAAGGCCAAGGAGCAATGAAAAACGACTTGGGACGTCGTAGTCCATTGAGAGTGGAAGGACTAGACCAATGGTAACTTCCGCAGACACGTGAAACAACGTGATTTACGTCTAAGGCTCTTATTATGCGGTTAAAAGCCATGTTACAGTCTTTATGAATCTCTACGAGTACTTGACGGTGTTTTAAGGCAATGGAGCATTGCAAAACGACTTGGGACGTCGTAGCCCAATGAGAGTGGAAGGACTACACCAATGGTAAAATCCGCAGACACGTGCAGTCACGTGAATTACATGTAAGGAAATTATTAGGCAGCGAAAGGCCATAAAACATCCTTTAGAGACGGGTACATGTAGTTGGCGGTTATATTACGCCATGGTGAAATGGAAAACGAATTGGGACGTCATAGTCGAGTGAGAGTTAAAGGACCAGACCAATGGTAACCTCCGCAGACACGTGAAACCACGTGATTTACGTCTAAGGCCTTTATTACGCAGTTAATGGCCATGTTACAGTCTTTATAAACCTGTACGATTATTTCACGAAGTTATAAGGCCATGTAGCATTGCAAAACGACTTGGGACGTCGTAGTCCATTGAGAGTGGAAGGACTAGACCAATGGTAACCTCCGCAGACACGTGAATCCACGTGATTTACGTCTAAGGCTCTTATTACGCGGTTAAAAGCCATGTTACAGTCTTTATGAACCTGTACGAGTATTTGATGGTGTTATAAGGCCATGGAGCATTGGAAAACGACCTGAGACGTAGGAGTCCATTGAGAGTGGAAGGTCAAGACCAATGGTAACCTGTGGAGACAGGTGGAACCACGTGATTTACGTGTAAGGCGTTTATTAGGCAGTTAATAGCCATGTTACAGTCTTTATAGCCCTGAACATGTAGTTGACGGTGTTATAACGCCATGGTGTAATGGCAAACGAATTAGGCGGTATAGTCGAATAAGAGTGAAAGGGCTAGACCAATGGTAACCTCCGCAGTCACGTGGAACCACGTGATTTACGTCTAAGGCTCTTATTACGCGGTTAAAAGCCATGTTACAGTCTTTATGAACCTGTACGAGTATTTGACGGTGTTATAAGGCCATGGAGCATTGTAAAAAACAACCTGAGACGTCGGAGTCCATTGAGAGTGGAAGGACTAGACCAATGGTAACCTGTGGAGACAGGTGAAACCACGTGATTAACGTGTAAGGCCTTTATTGCGCAGTTAAAGGCCATGTTACAGTCTTTATTACGATTATTTCACGAAGTTATAAGGCCATGTAGCATTGCAAAACGACTTGGGACGTCGTAGTCCATTGAGAGTGGAAGGACTAGGCCAATGGTAACCTCCGAAGTCACGTGGAATCACGTAATTTACGTGTAAGGCCTTTATTACGCGGTTAAAAGACATATTACAGCCTTTATAGACCTGTACGAGTATTTCACGAAGTTATAAGGCCATGGAGCATTGGAAAACGACCTGAGAAGTCGGAGTCCATTGAGAGTGGAAGGTCTAGACCAATGGTAACCTGTGGAGACAGGTGGAACCACGTGATTTACGTGTAAGGCCTTTATTACGCAGTTAAAAGCCATGTTACAGTCTTTATAGTCCCGTACGAGTTTTTGCCAGTGTTATAAGGCCATGGAGCATTGGAAAACGACCTGAGACGTCGGAGTCCATTGAGAGTGGAAGGTCTAGACCAATAGTAACCTGTGGAGACAGGTGGAACCACGTGATTTACGTGTAAGGCCTTTTGTTAGGCAGTTAATAGCCATGTTACAGTCTTTATAGCCCTGAACATGTAGTTGACGGTGTTATAACGCCATGGTGTAATGGCAAACGAATTAGGCGGTATAGTCGAATAAGAGTGAAAGGGCTAGACCAATGGTAACCTCCGCAGTCACGTGGAACCACGTAATTTACGTGTAAGGCCTTTATTACGCGGTTAAAAGACATATTACAGCCTTTATAGACCTGTACGAGTAATTCACGAAGTTATAAGGCCAAGGAGCAATGAAAAACGACTTGGGACGTCGTAGTCCATTGAGAGTGGAAGGACTAGACCAATGGTAACTTCCGCAGACACGTGAAACAACGTGATTTACGTCTAAGGCTCTTATTACGCGGTTAAAAGCCATGTTACAGTCTTTATGAACCTCTACGAGTACTTGACGGTGTTTTGAGGCAATGGAGCATTGCAAAACGACTTGGGACGTCGTAGCCCATTGAGAGTGGAAGGACTACACCAATGGTAAAATCCGCAGACACGTGCATTCACGTGAATTACATGTAAGGCCATTATTAGGCAGCGAAAGGTCATAAAACATCCTTTAGAGACGGGTACATGTAGTTGGCGGTTATATTACGCCATGGTGCAATGGAAAACGAATTGGGACGTCATAGTTGAGTGAGAGTTGAATTACTAGACCAATGGTAACCTCCGCAGACACGTGAAACCACGTGATTTACGTCTAAGGCCTTTATTGCGCAGTTAATGGCCATGTTACAGTCTTTATAAACCTGTACGATTATTTCACGAAGTTATAAGGCCATGTAGCATTGCAAAACGACTTGGGACGTCGTAGTCCATTGAGAGTGGAAGGACTAGACCAATGGTAACCTCCGCAGACACGTGAATCCACGTGATTTACGTCTAAGGCTCTTATTACGCGGTTAAAAGCCATGTTACAGTCTTTATGAACCTGTACGAGTATTTGACGGTGTTATAAGGCCATGGAGCATTGGAAAACGACCTGAGACGTAGGAGTCCATTGAGACTGGAAGGTCTAGACCAATGGTAACCTGTGGAGACAGGTGGAACCACGTGATTTACGTGTAAGGCGTTTATTAGGCAGTTAATAGCCATGTTACAGTCTTTATAGCCCTGAACATGTAGTTGACGGTGTTATAACGCCATGGTGTAATGGCAAACGAATTAGGCGGTATAGTCGAATAAGAGTGAAAGGGCTAGACCAATGGTAACCTCCGCAGTCACGTGGAACCACGTAATTTACGTGTAAGGCCTTTATTACGCGGTTAAAAGACATATTACAGCCTTTATAGACCTGTACGAGTATTTCACGAAGTTATAAGGCCATGGAGCAATGAAAAACGACTTGAGACCTCGTAGTCCATTGAGGGTTAAGGGACTAGACCAATGGTAAAATGTGGAGACAGATGGAACCACGTGATTAACGTCTAAGGCTCTTATTGCGCGGTTAAAAGCCATGTTACAGTCTTTATGAACCTTTACGAGTATTTGACGGTGTTATAAGGCCATGGAGCATTGTAAAAAACGACCTGAGACGTCGGAGTCCATTGAGAGTGGAAGGACTAGACCAATGGTAACCTGTGGAGACAGGTGAAACCACGTGATTAACGTGTAAAGCCTTTATTGCGCAGTTAAAGGCCATGTTACAGTCTTTATAGACCTGTACGATTATTTCACGAAGGTATAAGGCCATGTAGCTTTGCAAAACGACTTGGGACGTCGTAGTCCATTGAGAGTGGAAGGACTAGGCCAATGGTAACCTCCGCAGTCACGTGGAACCACGTAATTTACGTGTAAGGCCTTTATTACGCGGTTAAAAGACATATTACAGCCTTTATAGACCTGTACGAGTATTTCACGAAGTTATAAGGCCATGGAGCATTGGAAAACGACCTGAGACGTAGGAGTCCATTGAGAGTGGAAGGTCTAGACCAATGGTTACCTGTGCAGACAGGTGGAACCACGTGATTTACGTGTAAGGCCTTTATTACGCAGTTAAAAGCATGTTACAGTCTTTATAGTCCCGTACGAGTTTTTGCCAGTGTTATAAGGCCATGGAGCATTGGAAAACGACCTGAGACGTCGGAGTCCATTGAGAGTGGAAGGTCTAGACCAATGGTAACCTGTGGAGACAGGTGGAACCACGTGATTTACGTGTAAGGCCTTTATTAGGCAGTTAATAGCCATGTTACAGTCTTTATAGCCCTGAACATGTAGTTGACGGTGTTATAACGCCATGGTGTAATGGCAAACGAATTAGGCGGTATAGTCGAATAAGAGTGAAAGGGCTAGACCAATGGTAACCTCCGCAGTCACGTGGAACCACGTAATTTACGTGTAAGGCCTTTATTACGCGGTTAAAAGACATATTACAGCCTTTATAGACCTGTACGAGTATTTCACGAAGTTATAAGGCCAAGGAGCAATGAAAAACGACTTGGGACGTCGTAGTCCATTGAGAGTGGAAGGACTAGACCAATGGTAACTTCTGCAGACACGTGAAACAACGTGATTTACGTCTAAGGCTCTTATTACGCGGTTAAAAGCCATGTTACAGTCTTTATGAAGCTCTACGAGTACTTGACGGTGTTTTGAGGCAATGGAGCATTGCAAAACGACTTGGGACGTCGTAGCCCATTGAGAGTGGAAGGACTACACCAATGGTAAAATCCGCAGACACGTGCATTCACGTGAATTACATGTAAGGCCATTATTAGGCAGCGAAAGGTCATAAAACATCCTTTAGAGACGGGTACATGTAGTTGGCGGTTATATTACGCCATGGTGCAATGGAAAACGAATTGGGACGTCATAGTCGAGTGAGAGTTGAATTACTAGACCAATGGTAACCTCCGCAGACACGTGAAACCACGTGATTTACGTCTAAGGCCTTTATTGCGCAGTTAATGGCCATGTTACAGTCTTTATAAACCTGTACGATTATTTCACGAAGTTATAAGGCCATGTAGCATTGCAAAACGACTTGGGACGTCGTAGTCCATTGAGAGTGGAAGGACTAGACCAATGGTAACCTCCGCAGACACGTGAATCCACGTGATTTACGTCTAAGGCTCTTATTACGCGGTTAAAAGCCATGTTACAGTCTTTATGAACCTGTACGAGTATTTGACGGTGTTATAAGGCCATGGAGCATTGGAAAACGACCTGAGACGTAGGAGTCCATTGAGACTGGAAGGTCTAGACCAATGGTAACCTGTGGAGACAGGTAGAACCACGTGATTTACGTGTAAGGCGTTTATTAGGCAGTTAATAGCCATGTTACAGTCTTTATAGCCCTGAACATGTAGTTGACGGTGTTATAACGCCATGGTGTAATGGCAAACGAATTAGGCGGTATAGTCGAATAAGAGTGAAAGGGCTAGACCAATGGTAACCTCCGCAGTCACGTGGAACCACGTAATTTACGTGTAAGGCCTTTATTACGCGGTTAAAAGACATATTACAGCCTTTATAGACCTGTACGAGTATTTCACGAAGTTATAAGGCCATGGAGCAATGAAAAACGACTTGAGACCTCGTAGTCCATTGAGGGTTAAGGGACTAGACCAATGGTAAAATGTGGAGACAGATGGAACCACGTGATTAACGTCTAAGGCTCTTATTGCGCGGTTAAAAGCCATGTTACAGTCTTTATGAACCTGTACGAGTATTTGACGGTGTTATAAGGCCATGGAGCATTGTAAAAAACGACCTGAGACGTCGGAGTCCATTGAGAGTGGAAGGACTAGACCAATGGTAACCTGTGGAGACAGGTGAAACCACGTGATTAACGTGTAAAGCCTTTATTGCGCAGTTAAAGGCCATGTTACAGTCTTTATAGACCTGTACGATTATTTCACGAAGTTATAAGGCCATGTAGCATTGCAAAACGACTTGGGACGTCGTAGTCCATTGAGAGTGGAAGGACTAGGCCAATGGTAACCTCCGCAGTCACGTGGAACCACGTAATTTACGTGTAAGGCCTTTATTACGCGGTTAAAAGACATATTACAGCCTTTATAGACCTGTACGAGTATTTCACGAAGTTATAAGGCCATGGAGCAATGAAAAACGACTTGAGACCTCGTAGTCCATTGAGGGTTAAGGGACTAGACCAATGGTAAAATGTGGAGACAGATGGAACCACGTGATTAACATCTAAGGCTCTTATTGCGCGGTTAAAAGCCATGTTACAGTCTTTATGAACCTGTACGAGTATTTGACGGTGTTATAAGGCCATGGAGCATTGTAAAAAATGACCTGAGACGTCGGAGTCCATTGAGAGTGGAAGGACTAGACCAATGGTAACCTGTGGAGACAGGTGGAACCACGTGATTTACGTGTAAGGCGTTTATTAGGCAGTTAATAGCCATGTTACAGTCTTTATAGCCCTGAACATGTAGTTGACGGTGTTATAACGCCATGGTGTAATGGCAAACGAATTAGGCGGTATAGTCGAATAAGAGTGAAAGTCTAGACCAATGGTAACCTCCGCAGTCACGTGGAACCACGTGATTTACGTCTAAGGCTCTTATTACGCGGTTAAAAGCCATGTTACAGTCTTTATGAACCTGTACGAGTATTTGACGGTGTTATAAGGCCATGGAGCATTGTAAAAAACAACCTGAGACGTCGGAGTCCATTGAGAGTGGAAGGACTAGACCAATGGTAACCTGTGGAGACAGGTGAAACCACGTGATTAACGTGTAAGGCCTTTATTGCGCAGTTAAAGGCCATGTTACAGTCTTTATTACGATTATTTCACGAAGTTATAAGGCCATGTAGCATTGCAAAACGACTTGGGACGTCGTAGTCCATTGAGAGTGGAAGGACTAGGCCAATGGTAACCTCCGAAGTCACGTGGAATCACGTAATTTACGTGTAAGGCCTTTATTACGCGGTTAAAAGACATATTACAGCCTTTATAGACCTGTACGAGTATTTCACGAAGTTATAAGGCCATGGAGCATTGGAAAACGACCTGAGAAGTCGGAGTCCATTGAGAGTGGAAGGTCTAGACCAATGGTAACCTGTGGAGACAGGTGGAACCACGTGATTTACGTGTAAGGCCTTTATTACGCAGTTAAAAGCCATGTTACAGTCTTTATAGTCCCGTACGAGTTTTTGCCAGTGTTATAAGGCCATGGAGCATTGGAAAACGACCTGAGACGTCGGAGTCCATTGAGAGTGGAAGGTCTAGACCAATAGTAACCTGTGGAGACAGGTGGAACCACGTGATTTACGTGTAAGGCCTTTTGTTAGGCAGTTAATAGCCATGTTACAGTCTTTATAGCCCTGAACATGTAGTTGACGGTGTTATAACGCCATGGTGTAATGGCAAACGAATTAGGCGGTATAGTCGAATAAGAGTGAAAGGGCTAGACCAATGGTAACCTCCGCAGTCACGTGGAACCACGTAATTTACGTGTAAGGCCTTTATTACGCGGTTAAAAGACATATTACAGCCTTTATAGACCTGTACGAGTAATTCACGAAGTTATAAGGCCAAGGAGCAATGAAAAACGACTTGGGACGTCGTAGTCCATTGAGAGTGGAAGGACTAGACCAATGGTAACTTCCGCAGACACGTGAAACAACGTGATTTACGTCTAAGGCTCTTATTACGCGGTTAAAAGCCATGTTACAGTCTTTATGAACCTCTACGAGTACTTGACGGTGTTTTGAGGCAATGGAGCATTGCAAAACGACTTGGGACGTCGTAGCCCATTGAGAGTGGAAGGACTACACCAATGGTAAAATCCGCAGACACGTGCATTCACGTGAATTACATGTAAGGCCATTATTAGGCAGCGAAAGGTCATAAAACATCCTTTAGAGACGGGTACATGTAGTTGGCGGTTATATTACGCCATGGTGCAATGGAAAACGAATTGGGACGTCATAGTTGAGTGAGAGTTGAATTACTAGACCAATGGTAACCTCCGCATACACGTGAAACCACGTGATTTACGTCTAAGGCCTTTATTGCGCAGTTAATGGCCATGTTACAGTCTTTATAAACCTGTACGATTATTTCACGAAGTTATAAGGCCATGTAGCATTGCAAAACGACTTGGGACGTCGTAGTCCATTGAGAGTGGAAGGACTAGACCAATGGTAACCTCCGCAGACACGTGAATCCACGTGATTTACGTCTAAGGCTCTTATTACGCGGTTAAAAGCCATGTTACAGTCTTTATGAACCTGTACGAGTATTTGACGGTGTTATAAGGCCATGGAGCATTGGAAAACGACCTGAGACGTAGGAGTCCATTGAGACTGGAAGGTCTAGACCAATGGTAACCTGTGGAGACAGGTGGAACCACGTGATTTACGTGTAAGGCGTTTATTAGGCAGTTAATAGCCATGTTACAGTCTTTATAGCCCTGAACATGTAGTTGACGGTGTTATAACGCCATGGTGTAATGGCAAACGAATTAGGCGGTATAGTCGAATAAGAGTGAAAGGGCTAGACCAATGGTAACCTCCGCAGTCACGTGGAACCACGTAATTTACGTGTAAGGCCTTTATTACGCGGTTAAAAGAGATATTACAGCCTTTATAGACCTGTACGAGTATTTCACGAAGTTATAAGGCCATGGAGCAATGAAAAACGACTTGAGACCTCGTAGTCCATTGAGGGTTAAGGGACTAGACCAATGGTAAAATGTGGAGACAGATGGAACCACGTGATTAACGTCTAAGGCTCTTATTGCGCGGTTAAAAGCCATGTTACAGTCTTTATGAACCTGTACGAGTATTTGACGGTGTTATAAGGCCATGGAGCATTGTAAAAAACGACCTGAGACGTCGGAGTCCATTGAGAGTGGAAGGACTAGACCAATGGTAACCTGTGGAGACAGGTTAAACCACGTGATTAACGTGTAAAGTCTTTATTGCGCAGTTAAAGGCCATGTTACACTCTTTATAGACCTGTACGATTATTTCACGAAGTTATAAGGCCATGTAGCTTTGCAAAACGACTTGGGACGTCGTAGTCCATTGAGAGTGGAAGGACTAGGCCAATGGTAACCTCCGCAGTCACGTGGAACCACGTAATTTACGTGTAAGGCCTTTATTACGCGGTTAAAAGACATATTACAGCCTTTATAGACCTGTACGAGTATTTCACGAAGTTATAAGGCCATGGAGCATTGGAAAACGACCTGAGACGTCGGAGTCCATTGAGAGTGGAAGGTCTAGACCAATGGTTACCTGTGCAGACAGGTGGAACCACGTGATTTACGTGTAAGGCCTTTATTACGCAGTTAAAAGCATGTTACAGTCTTTATAGTCCCGTACGAGTTTTTGCCAGTGTTATAAGGCCATGGAGCATTGGAAAACGACCTGAGACGTCGGAGTCCATTGAGAGTGGAAGGTCTAGACCAATGGTAACCTGTGGAGACAGGTGGAACCACGTGATTTACGTGTAAGGCCTTTATTAGGCAGTTAATAGCCATGTTACAGTCTTTATAGCCCTGAACATGTAGTTGACGGTGTTATAACGCCATGGTGTAATGGCAAACGAATTAGGCGGTATAGTCGAATAAGAGTGAAAGGGCTAGACCAATGGTAACCTCTGCAGTCACGTGGAACCACGTAATTTACGTGTAAGGCCTTTATTACGCGGTTAAAAGGCATATTACAGCCTTTATAGACCTGTACGAGTATTTCACGAAGTTATAAGGCCAAGGAGCAATGAAAAACGACTTGGGACGTCGTAGTCCATTGAGAGTGGAAGGACTAGACCAATGGTAACTTCCGCAGACACGTGAAACAACGTGATTTACGTCTAAGGCTCTTATTACGCGGTTAAAAGCCATGTTACAGTCTTTATGAACCTCTACGAGTTCTTGACGGTGTTTTGAGGCAATGGAGCATTGCAAAACGACTTGGGACGTCGTAGCCCATTGAGAGTGGAAGGACTACACCAATGGTAAAATCCGCAGACACGTGCAGTCACGTGAATTACATGTAAAGCCATTATTAGGCAGCGAAAGGTCATAAAACATCCTTTAGAGACGGGTACATGTAGTTGGCGGTTATATTACGCCATGGTGCAATGGAAAACGAATTGGGACGTCATAGTCGAGTGAGAGTTGAAGAACTAGACCAATGGTAACCTCCGCAGACACGTGAAACCACGTGATTTACGTCTAAGGCCTTTATTACGCAGTTAATGGCCATGTTACAGTCTTTATAAACCTGTACGATTATTTCACGAAGTTATAAGGCCATGTAGCATTGCAAAACGACTTGGGACGTCGTAGTCCATTGAGAGTGGAAGGACTAGGCCAATGGTAACCTCCGCAGTCACGTGGAATCACGTAATTTACGTGTAAGGCCTTTATTACGCGGTTAAAAGACATATTACAGCCTTTATAGACCTGTACGAGTATTTCACGAAGTTATAAGGCCATGGAGCATTGGAAAACGACCTGAGACGTCGGAGTCCATTGAGAGTGGAAGGTCTAGACCAATGGTAACCTGTGGAGACAGGTGGAACCACGTGATTTACGTGTAAGGCCTTTATTACGCAGTTAAAAGCCATGTTACAGTCTTTATAGTCCCGTACGAGTTTTTGCCAGTGTTATAAGGCCATGGAGCATTGGAAAACGACCTGAGACGTCGGAGTCCATTGAGAGTGGAAGGTCTAGACCAATAGTAACCTGTGGAGACAGGTGGAACCACGTGATTTACGTGTAAGGCCTTTTGTTAGGCAGTTAATAGCCATGTTACAGTCTTTATAGCCCTGAACATGTAGTTGACGGTGTTATAACGCCATGGTGTAATGGCAAACGAATTAGGCGGTATAGTCGAATAAGAGTGAAAGGGCTAGACCAATGGTAACCTCCGCAGTCACGTGGAACCACGTAATTTACGTGTAAGGCCTTTATTACGCGGTTAAAAGACATATTACAGCCTTTATAGACCTGTACGAGTATTTCACGAAGTTATAAGGCCAAGGAGCAATGAAAAACGACTTGGGACGTCGTAGTCCATTGAGAGTGGAAGGACTAGACCAATGGTAACTTCCGCAGACACGTGAAACAACGTGATTTACGTCTAAGGCTCTTATTACGCGGTTAAAAGCCATGTTACAGTCTTTATGAACCTCTACGAGTTCTTGACGGTGTTTTGAGGCAATGGAGCATTGAAAAACGACTTGGGACGTCGTAGCCCATTGAGAGTGGAAGGACTACACCAATGGTAAAATCCGCAGACACGTGCAGTCACGTGAATTACATGTAAGGCCATTATTAGGCAGCGAAAGGTCATAAAACATCCTTTAGAGACGGGCACATGTAGTTGGCGGTTATATTACGCCATGGTGCAATGGAAAACGAATTGGGACGTCATAGTCGAGTGAGAGTTGAAGAACTAGACCAATGGTAACCTCCGCAGACACGTGAAACCACGTGATTTACGTCTAAGGCCTTTATTACGCAGTTAATGGCCATGTTACAGTCTTTATAAACCTGTACGAGTATTTCACGAAGTTATAAGGCCAAGGAGCAATGAAAAACGACTTGGGACGTCGTAGTCCATTGAGAGTGGAAGGACTAGACCAATGGTAACTTCCGCAGACACGTGAAACAACGTGAATTACGTCTAAGGCTCTTATTACGCGGTTAAAAGCCATGTTACAGTCTTTATAGCCCTGAACATGTAGTTGACGGTGTTATAACGCCATGGTGTAATGGCAAACGAATTAGGCGGTATAGTCGAATAAGAGTGAAAGGGCTAGACCAATGGTAACCTCCGCAGTCACGTGGAACCACGTAATTTACGTGTAAGGCCTTTATTACGCGGTTAAAAGACATATTACAGCCTTTATAGACCTGTACGAGTATTTCACGAAGTTATAAGGCCATGGAGCAATGAAAAACGACTTGAGACCTCGTAGTCCATTGAGGGTTAAGGGACTAGACCAATGGTAAAATGTGGAGACAGATGGAACCACGTGATTAACGTCTAAGGCTCTTATTGCGCGGTTAAAAGCCATGTTACAGTCTTTATGAACCTGTACGAGTATTTGACGGTGTTATAAGGCCATGGAGCATTGTAAAAAACGACCTGAGACGTCGGAGTCCATTGAGAGTGGAAGGACTAGACCAATGGTAACCTGTGGAGACAGGTGAAACCACGTGATTAACGTGTAAAGCCTTTATTGCGCAGTTAAAGGCCATGTTACAGTCTTTATAGACCTGTACGATTATTTCACGAAGTTATAAGGCCATGTAGCATTGCAAAACGACTTGGGACGTCGTAGTCCATTGAGAATGGAAGGACTAGGCCAATGGTAACCTCCGCAGTCACGTGGAACCACGTAATTTACGTGTAAGGCCTTTATTACGCGGTTAAAAGACATATTACAGCCTTTATAGACCTGTACGAGTATTTCACGAAGTTATAAGGCCATGGAGCATTGGAAAACGACCTGAGACGTCGGAGTCCATTGAGAGTGGAAGGTCTAGACCAATGGTTACCTGTGCAGACAGGTGGAACCACGTGATTTACGTGTAAGGCCTTTATTACGCAGTTAAAAGCATGTTACAGTCTTTATAGTCCCGTACTAGTTTTTGCCAGTGTTATAAGGCCATGGAGCATTGGAAAACGACCTGAGACGTCGGAGTCCATTGAGAGTGGAAGGTCTAGACCAATGGTAACCTGTGGAGACAGGTGGAACCACGTGATTTACGTGTAAGGCCTTTATTAGGCAGTTAATAGCCATGTTACAGTCTTTATAGCCCTGAACATGTAGTTGACGGTGTTATAACGCCATGGTGTAATGGCAAACGAATTAGGCGGTATAGTCGAATAAGAGTGAAAGGGCTAGACCAATGGTAACCTCCGCAGTCACGTGGAACCACGTAATTTACGTGTAAGGCCTTTATTACGCGGTTAAAAGACATATTACAGCCTTTATAGACCTGTACGAGTATTTCACGAAGTTATAAGGCCAAGGAGCAATGAAAAACGACTTGGGACGTCGTAGTCCATTGAGAGTGGAAGGACTAGACCAATGGTAACTTCCGCAGACACGTGAAACAACGTGATTTACGTCTAAGGCTCTTATTACGCGGTTAAAAGCCATGTTACAGTCTTTATGAACCTCTACGAGTTCTTGACGGTGTTTTGAGGCAATGGAGCATTGCAAAACGACTTGGGACGTCGTAGCCCATTGAGAGTGGAAGGACTACACCAATGGTAAAATCCGCAGACACGTGCAGTCACGTGAATTACATGTAAGGCCATTATTAGGCAGCGAAAGGTCATAAAACATCCTTTAGAGACGGGTACATGTAGTTGGCGGTTATATTACGCCATGGTGCAATGGAAAACGAATTGGGACGTCATAGTCGAGTGAGAGTTGAAGAACTAGACCAATGGTAACCTCCGCAGACACGTGAAACCACGTGATTTACGTCTAAGGCCTTTATTACGCAGTTAATGGCCATGTTACAGTCTTTATAAACCTGTACGATTATTTCACGAAGTTATAAGGCCATGTAGCATTGCAAAACGACTTGGGACGTCGTAGTCCATTGAGAGTGGAAGGACTAGACCAATGGTAACCTCCGCAGACACGTGAATCCACGCGATTTACGTCTAAGGCTCTTATTACGCAGTTAAAAGCCATGTTACAGTCTTTATGAACCTGTACGAGTATTTGACGGTGTTATGAGGCCATGGAGCATTGGAAAACGACCTGAGACGTAGGAGTCCATTGAGAGTGGAAGGTCTAGACCAATGGTAACCTGTGGAGACAGGTGGAACCACGTGATTTACGTGTAAGGCCTTTATTACGCAGTTAAAAGCCATGTTACAGTCTTTATAGTCCCGTACGAGTTTTTGCCAGTGTTATAAGGCCATGGAGCATTGGAAAACGACCTGAGACGTCGGAGTCCATTGAGAGTGGAAGGTCTAGACCAATAGTAACCTGTGGAGACAGGTGGAACCACGTGATTTACGTGTAAGGCCTTTTGTTAGGCAGTTAATAGCCATGTTACAGTCTTTATAGCCCTGAACATGTAGTTGACGGTGTTATAACGCCATGGTGTAATGGCAAACGAATTAGGCGGTATAGTCGAATAAGAGTGAAAGGGCTAGACCAATGGTAACCTCCGCAGTCACGTGGAACCACGTAATTTACGTGTAAGGCCTTTATTACGCGGTTAAAAGACATATTACAGCCTTTATAGACCTGTACGAGTATTTCACGAAGTTATAAGGCCAAGGAGCAATGAAAAACGACTTGGGACGTCGTAGTCCATTAAGAGTGGAAGGACTAGACCAATGGTAACTTCCGCAGACACGTGAAACAACGTGATTTACGTCTAAGGCTCTTATTACGCGGTTAAAAGCCATGTTACAGTCTTTATGAACCTCTACGAGTACTTGACGGTGTTTTGAGGCAATGGAGCATTGCAAAACGACTTGGGACGTCGTAGCCCATTGAGAGTGGAAGGACTACACCAATGGTAAAATCCGCAGACACGTGCATTCACGTGAATTACATGTAAGGCCATTATTAGGCAGCGAAAGGTCATAAAACATCCTTTAGAGACGGGTACATGTAGTTGGCGGTTATATTACGCCATGGTGCAATGGAAAACGAATTGGGACGTCATAGTCGAGTGAGAGTTGAATTACTAGACCAATGGTAACCTCCGCAGACACGTGAAACCACGTGATTTACGTCTAAGGCCTTTATTGCGCAGTTAATGGCCATGTTACAGTCTTTATAAACCTGTACGATTATTTCACGAAGTTATAAGGCCATGTAGCATTGCAAAACGACTTGGGACGTCGTAGTCCATTGAGAGTGGAAGGACTAGACCAATGGTAACCTCCGCAGACACGTGAATCCACGTGATTTACGTCTAAGGCTCTTATTACGCGGTTAAAAGCCATGTTACAGTCTTTATGAACCTGTACGAGTATTTGACGGTGTTATAAGGCCATGGAGCATTGGAAAACGACCTGAGACGTAGGAGTCCATTGAGACTGGAAGGTCTAGACCAATGGTCACCTGTGGAGACAGGTGGAACCACGTGATTTACGTGTAAGGCGTTTATTAGGCAGTTAATAGCCATGTTACAGTCTTTATAGCCCTGAACATGTAGTTGACGGTGTTATAACGCCATGGTGTAATGGCAAACGAATTAGGCGGTATAGTCGAATAAGAGTGAAAGGGCTAGACCAATGGTAACCTCCGCAGTCACGTGGAACCACGTAATTTACGTGTAAGGCCTTTATTACGCGGTTAAAAGACATATTACAGCCTTTATAGACCTGTACGAGTATTTCACGAAGTTATAAGGCCATGGAGCAATGAAAAACGACTTGAGACCTCGTAGTCCATTGAGGGTTAAGGGACTAGACCAATGGTAAAATGTGGAGACAGATGGAACCACGTGATTAACGTCTAAGGCTCTTATTGCGCGGTTAAAAGCCATGTTACAGTCTTTATGAACCTGTACGAGTATTTGACGGTGTTATAAGGCCATGGAGCATTGTAAAAAACGACCTGAGACGTCGGAGTCCATTGAGAGTGGAAGGACTAGACCAATGGTAACCTGTGGAGACAGGTGAAACCACGTGATTAACGTGTAAAGCCTTTATTGCGCAGTTAAAGGCCATGTTACAGTCTTTATAGACCTGTACGATTATTTCACGAAGTTATAAGGCCATGTAGCATTGCAAAACGACTTGGGACGTCGTAGTCCATTGAGAGTGGAAGGACTAGGCCAATGGTAACCTCCGCAGTCACGTGGAACCACGTAATTTACGTGTAAGGCCTTTATTACGCGGTTAAAAGACATATTACAGCCTTTATAGACCTGTACGAGTATTTCACGAAGTTATAAGGCCATGGAGCATTGGAAAACGACCTGAGACGTCGGAGTCCATTGAGAGTGGAAGGTCTAGACCAATGGTTACCTGTGCAGACAGGTGGAACCACGTGATTTACGTGTAAGGCCTTTATTACGCAGTTAAAAGCATGTTACAGTCTTTATAGTCCCGTACGAGTTTTTGCCAGTGTTATAAGGCCATGGAGCATTGGAAAACGACCTGAGACGTCGGAGTCCATTGAGAGTGGAAGGTCTAGACCAATGGTAACCTGTGGAGACAGGTGGAACCACGTGATTTACGTGTAAGGCCTTTATTAGGCAGTTAATAGCCATGTTACAGTCTTTATAGCCCTGAACATGTAGTTGACGGTGTTATAACGCCATGGTGTAATGGCAAACGAATTAGGCGGTATAGTCGAATAAGAGTGAAAGGGCTAGACCAATGGTAACCTCCGCAGTCACGTGGAACCACGTAATTTACGTGTAAGGCCTTTATTACGCGGTTAAAAGACATATTACAGCCTTTATAGACCTGTACGAGTATTTCACGAAGTTATAAGGCCAAGGAGCAATGAAAAACGACTTGGGACGTCGTAGTCCATTGAGAGTGGAAGGACTAGACCAATGGTAACTTCCGCAGACACGTGAAACAACGTGATTTACGTCTAAGGCTCTTATTACGCGGTTAAAAGCCATGTTACAGTCTTTATGAACCTCTACGAGTTCTTGACGGTGTTTTGAGGCAATGGAGCATTGCAAAACGACTTGGTACGTCGTAGCCCATTGAGAGTGGAAGGACTACACCAATGGTAAAATCCGCAGACACGTGCAGTCACGTGAATTACATGTAAGGCCATTATTAGGCAGCGAAAGGTCATAAAACATCCTTTAGAGACGGGTACATGTAGTTGGCGGTTATATTACGCCATGGTGCAATGGAAAACGAATTGGGACGTCATAGTCGAGTGAGAGTTGAAGAACTAGACCAATGGTAACCTCCGCAGACACGTGAAACCACGTGATTTACGTCTAAGGCCTTTATTACGCAGTTAATGGCCATGTTACAGTCTTTATAAACCTGTACGATTATTTCACGAAGTTATAAGGCCATGTAGCATTGCAAAACGACTTGGGACGTCGTAGTCCATTGAGAGTGGAAGGACTAGACCAATGGTAACCTCCGCAGACACGTGAATCCACGTGATTTACGTCTAAGGCTCTTATTACGCGGTTAAAAGCCATGTTACAGTCTTTATGAACCTGTACGAGTATTTGACGGTGTTATGAGGCCATGGAGCATTGGAAAACGACCTGAGACGTAGGAGTCCATTGAGAGTGGAAGGCCTAGACCAATGGTAACCTGTGGAGACAGGTGGAACCACGTGATTTACGTGTAAGGCGTTTATTAGGCAGTTAATAGCCATGTTACAGTCTTTATAGCCCTGAACATGTAGTTGACGGTGTTATAACGCCATGGTGCAATGGCAAACGAATTAGGCGGTATAGTCGAATAAGAGTGAAAGGGCTAGACCAATGGTAACCTCCGCAGTCACGTGGAACCACGTGATTTACGTCTAAGGCTCTTATTACGCGGTTAAAAGCCATGTTACAGTCTTTATGAACCTGTACGAGTATTTGACGGTGTTATAAGGCCATGGAGCATTGTAAAAAACAACCTGAGACGTCGGAGTCCATTGAGAGTGGAAGGACTAGACCAATGGTAACCTGTGTAGACAGGTGAAACCACGTGATTAACGTGTAAGGCCTTTATTGCGCAGTTAAAGGCCATGTTACAGTCTTTATAGACCTGTACGATTATTTCACGAAGTTATAAGGCCATGTAGCATTGCAAAACGACTTGGGACGTCGTAGTCCATTGAGAGTGGAAGGACTAGGCCAATGGTAACCTCCGCAGTCACGTGGAACCACGTAATTTACGTGTAAGGCCTTTATTACGCCGTTAAAAGACATATTACAGCCTTTATAGACCTGTACGAGTATGTCACGAAGTTATAAGGCCATGGAGCATTGGAAAACGACCTGAAACGTCGGAGTCCATTGAGAGTGGAAGTTCTAGACCAATGGTAACCTGTGGAGACAGGTGGAACCACGTGATTTACGTGTAAGGCCTTTATTACGCAGTTAAAAGCCATGTTACAGTCTTTATAGTCCCGTACGAGTTTGTGCCAGTGTTATAAGGCCATGGAGCATTGGAAAACGACCTGAGACGTCGGAGTCCATTGAGAGTGGAAGGTCTAGACCAATGGTAACCTGTGGAGACAGGTGGAACCACGTGATTTACGTGTAAGGCGTTTATTAGGCAGTTAATAGCCATGTTACAGTCTTTATAGCCCTGAACATGTAGTTGACGGTGTTATAACGCCATGGTGCAATGGCAAACGAATTAGGCGGTATAGTCGAATAAGAGTGAAAGGGCTAGACCAATGGTAACCTCCGCAGTCACGTGGAACCACGTGATTTACGTCTAAGGCTCTTATTACGCGGTTAAAAGCCATGTTACAGTCTTTATGAACCTGTACGAGTATTTGACGGTGTTATAAGGCCATGGAGCATTGTAAAAAACAACCTGAGACGTCGGAGTCCATTGAGAGTGGAAGGACTAGACCAATGGTAACCTGTGGAGACAGGTGAAACCACGTGATTAACGTGTAAGGCCTTTATTGCGCAGTTAAAGGCCATGTTACAGTCTTTATAGACCTGTACGATTATTTCACGAAGTTATAAGGCCATGTAGCATTGCAAAACGACTTGGGACGTCGTAGTCCATTGAGAGTGAAAGGACTAGACCAATGGTAACTTCCGCAGACACGTGAAACAACGTGATTTACGTCTAAGGCTCTTATTACGCGGTTAAAAGCCATGTTACAGTCTTTATCAACCTCTACGAGTACTTGACGGTGTTTTGAGGCAATGGAGCATTGCAAAACGACTTGGGACGTCGTAGCCCATTGAGAGTGGAAGGACTACACCAATGGTAAAATCCGCAGACACGTGCAGTCACGTGAATTACATGTAAGGCCATTATTAGGCAGCGAAAGGTCATAAAACATCCTTTAGAGACGGGTACATGTAGTTGGGGGTTATATTACGCCATGGTGCAATGGAAAACGAATTGGGACGTCATAGTCGAGTGAGAGTTGAAGAACTAGACCAATGGTAACCTCCGCAGACACGTGAAACCACGTGATTTACGTCTAAGGCCTTTATTACGCAGTTAATGGCCATGTTACAGTCTTTATAAACCTGTACGATTATTTCACGAAGTTATAAGGCCATGTAGCATTGCAAAACGACTTGGGACGTCGTAGTCCATTGAGAGTGGAAGGACTAGACCAATGGTAACCTCCGCAGACACGTGAATCCACGTGATTTACGTCTAAGGCTCTTATTACGCGGTTAAAAGCCATGTTACAGTCTTTATGAACCTGTACGAGTATTTGACGGTGTTATAAGGCCATGGAGCATTGGAAAACGACCTGAGACGTAGGAGTCCATTGAGAGTGGAAGGTCTAGACCAATGGTAACCTGTGGAGACAGGTGGAACCACGTGATTTACGTGTAAGGCGTTTATTAGGCAGTTAATAGCCATGTTACAGTCTTTATAGCCCTGAACATGTAGTTGACGGTGTTATAACGCCATGGTGCAATGGCAAACGAATTAGGCGGTATAGTCGAATAAGAGTGAAAGGGCTAGACCAATGGTAACCTCCGCAGTCACGTGGAACCACGTGATTTACGTCTAAGGCTCTTATTACGCGGTTAAAAGCCATGTTACAGTCTTTATGAACCTGTACGAGTATTTGACGGTGTTATAAGGCCATGGAGCATTGTAAAAAACAACCTGAGACGTCGGAGTCCATTGAGAGTGGAAGGACTAGACCAATGGTAACCTGTGGAGACAGGTGAAACCACGTGATTAACGTGTAAGGCCTTTATTGCGCAGTTAAAGGCCATGTTACAGTCTTTATAGACCTGTACGATTATTTCACGAAGTTATAAGGCCATGTAGCATTGCAAAACGACTTGGGACGTCGTAGTCCATTGAGAGTGAAAGGACTAGACCAATGGTAACTTCCGCAGACACGTGAAACAACGTGATTTACGTCTAAGGCTCTTATTACGCGGTTAAAAGCCATGTTACAGTCTTTATCAACCTCTACGAGTACTTGACGGTGTTTTGAGGCAATGGAGCATTGCAAAACGACTTGGGACGTCGTAGCCCATTGAGAGTGGAAGGACTACACCAATGGTAAAATCCGCAGACACGTGCAGTCACGTGAATTACATGTAAGGCCATTATTAGGCAGCGAAAGGTCATAAAACATCCTTTAGAGACGGGTACATGTAGTTGGGGGTTATATTACGCCATGGTGCAATGGAAAACGAATTGGGACGTCATAGTCGAGTGAGAGTTGAAGAACTAGACCAATGGTAACCTCCGCAGACACGTGAAACCACGTGATTTACGTCTAAGGCCTTTATTACGCAGTTAATGGCCATGTTACAGTCTTTATAAACCTGTACGATTATTTCACGAAGTTATAAGGCCATGTAGCATTGCAAAACGACTTGGGACGTCGTAGTCCATTGAGAGTGGAAGGACTAGACCAATGGTAACCTCCGCAGACACGTGAATCCACGTGATTTACGTCTAAGGCTCTTATTACGCGGTTAAAAGCCATGTTACAGTCTTTATGAACCTGTACGAGTATTTGACGGTGTTATAAGGCCATGGAGCATTGGAAAACGACCTGAGACGTAGGAGTCCATTGAGACTGGAAGGTCTAGACCAATGGTAACCTGTGGAGACAGGTGGAACCACGTGATTTACGTGTAAGGCGTTTATTAGGCAGTTAATAGCCATGTTACAGTCTTTATAGCCCTGAACATGTAGTTGACGGTGTTATAACGCCATGGTGTAATGGCAAACGAATTAGGCGGTATAGTCGAATAAGAGTGAAAGGGCTAGACCAATGGTAACCTCCGCAGTCACGTGGAACCACGTAATTTACGTGTAAGGCCTTTATTACGCGGTTAAAAGACATATTACAGCCTTTATAGACCTGTACGAGTATTTCACGAAGTTATAAGGCCATGGAGCAATGAAAAACGACTTGAGACCTCGTAGTCCATTGAGGGTTAAGGGACTAGACCAATGGTAAAATGTGGAGACAGATGGAACCACGTGATTAACGTCTAAGGCTCTTATTGCGCGGTTAAAAGCCATGTTACAGTCTTTTTGAACCTGTGTGAGTATTTGACGGTGTTATAAGGCCATGGAGCATTGTAAAAAACGACCTGAGACTTCGTAGTCCATTGAGGGTTAAAGGACTAGACCAATGGTAAAATGTGGAGACAGGTGGAACCAGGTGATTTATGTGTAAGGCCTTTATTACGCTGGTAAAAGCCATGTTACAGTCTTTATAGACCTGTACGATTACTTCACGAAGTTATAAGGCCATGTAGCATTGCAAAACGACTTGGGACGTCGTAGTCCATTGAGAGTGGAAGGACTAGGCCAATGGTAACCTCCGCAGTCACATGGAACCACGTAATTTACGTGTAAGGCCTTTATTACGCGGTTAAAAGACATATTACAGCCTTTATAGACCTGTACGAGTATTTCACGAAGTTATAAGGCCATGGAGCATTGGAAAACGACCTGAGACGTCGGAGTCCATTGAGAGTGGAAGGTCTAGACCAATGGTAACCTGTGGAGACAGGTGGAACCACGTGATTTACGTGTAAGGCCTTTATTACGCAGTTAAAAGCCATGTTACAGTCTTTATAGTCCCGTACGAGTTTTTGCCAGTGTTACAAAGCCATGGAGCATTGGAAAACGACCTGAGACGTCGGAGTCCATTGAGAGTGGAAGGTCTAGACCAATGGTAACCTGTGGAGACAGGTGGAACCACGTGATTTACGTGTAAGGCCTTTATTAGGCAGTTAATAGCCATGTTACAGTCTTTATAGCCCTGAACATGTAGTTGACGGTGTTATAACGCCATGGTGTAATGGCAAACGAATTAGGCGGTATAGTCGAATAAGAGTGAAAGGGCTAGACCAATGGTAACCTCTGCAGTCACGTGGAACCACGAAATTTACGTGTAAGGCCTTTATTACGCGGTTAAAAGACATATTACAGCCTTTATAGACCTGTACGAGTATTTCACGAAGTTATAAGGCCAAGGAGCAATGAAAAACGACTTGGGACGTCGTAGTCCATTGAGAGTGGAAGGACTAGACCAATGGTAACTTCCGCAGACACGTGAAACAACGTGATTTACGTCTAAGGCTCTTATTACGCGGTTAAAAGCCATGTTACAGTCTTTATGAATCTCTACGAGTACTTGACGGTGTTTTAAGGCAATGGAGCATTGCAAAACGACTTGGGACGTCGTAGCCCATTGAGAGTGGAAGGACTACACCAATGGTAAAATCCGCAGACACGTGCAGTCACGTGAATTACATGTAAGGCCATTATTAGGCAGCGAAAGGTCATAAAACATCCTTTAGAGACGGGTACATGTAGTTGGCGGTTATATTACGCCATGGTGAAATGGAAAACGAATTGGGACGTCATAGTCGAGTGAGAGTTGAAGGACTAGACCAATGGTAACCTCCGCAGACACGTGAAACCACGTGATTTACGTCTAAGGCCTTTATTACGCAGTTAATGGCCATGTTACAGTCTTTATAAACCTGTACGATTATTTCACGAAGTTATAAGGCCATGTAGCAATGAAAAACGACTTGAGACCTCGTAGTCCATTGAGGGTTAAGGGACTAGACCAATGGTAAAATGTGGAGACAGGTGGAACCACGTGATTAACGTCTAAGGCTCTTATTGCGCGGTTAAAAGCCATGTTACAGTCTTTATCAACCTGTACGAGTATTTGACGGTGTTATAAGGCCATGGAGCATTGTAAAAAACGACCTGAGACGTCGGAGTCCATTGAGAGTGGAAGGACTAGACCAATGGTAACCTGTGGAGACAGGTGAAACCACGTGATTTACGTGTAAGGCCTCTATTACGCAGTTAAAGGCCATGTTACAGTCTTTATAGACCTGTACGATTATTTCACGAAGTTATAAGGTCATGTAGCATTGCTAAACGACTTGGGACGTCGTAGTCCATTGAGAGTGGAAGGACTAGACCAATGGTAAAATCCGCAGACACGTGCAGTCGGGTGAATTACATGTAAGGCCATTATTAGGCAGCGAAAGGTCATAAAACATCCTTTAGAGAGGGGTACATGTAGTTGGCGGCTATATAACGCCATGGTGCAATGGAAAACGAATTGGGACATCATAGTCGAATAAGAGTGAAAGGGCTAGACCAATGGTAACCTCCGCAGTCACGTGGAACCACGTAATTTACGTGTAAGGCCTTTTTTACGCGGTTAAAAGACATATTACAGCCTTTATAGACCTGTACGAGTATTTCACGAAGTTATAAGGCCGTGGAGCAATGGAAAACGACTTGAGACCTCGTAGTCCATTGAGAGTGGAAGGACTAGACCAATGGTAACCTCCGCAGACACGTGAAACCACGTGATTTAAGTCTAAGGCTCTTATTACGCGGCTAAAAGCCATGTTACAGTCTTTATGAACCTGTACGAGTATTTGACGGTGTTATAAGGCCATGGAGCATTGGAAAACGACCTGAGACGTCGGAGTCCATTGAGAGTGGAAGGTCTAGACCAATGGTAACCTGTGGAGACAGGTGGAACCACGTGATTTACGTGTAAGGCCTTTATTACGCGGTTAAAAGCCATATTACAGCCTTTATAGACCTGTACGAGTATTTCACGAAGTTACAAGGCCATGGAGCAATGCAAAAGGACTTGGGACGTCGTAGTCCATTGAGAGTGGAAGGACTAGAACAATGGTAACTTCCGCAGACACGTGAAACAACGTGATTTACGTCTAAGTCTCTTATTACGCGGTTAAAAGCCATGTTACAGTCTTTATGAACCTCTACGAGTACTTGACGGTGTTTTAAGGCAATGGAGCATTGCAAAACGACTTGGGACGTCGTAGCCCATTGAGAGTGGAAGGACTACACCAATGGTAAAATCCGCAGACACGTGCAGTCACGTGAATTAAATGTAAGGCCATTATTAGGCAGCGAAAGGTCATAAAACATCCTTTAGAGACGGGCACATGTAGTTGGCGGTTATATTACGCCATGGTGCAATGGAAAACGAATTGGGACGTCATAGTTGAGTGAGGGTTGAAGGACTAGACCAATGGTAACCTCCGCAGACACGTGAATCCACGTGATTTACGTCTAAGGCTCTTATTACGCGGTTAAAAGCCATGTTACAGTCTTTATGAACCTGTACGAGTATTTGACGGTGTTATGAGGCCATGGAGCATTGGAAAACGACCTGAGACGTAGGAGTCCATTGCGAGTGGAAGGTCTAGACCAATGGTAACCTGTGGAGACAGGTGGAACCACGTGATTTACGTGTAAGGCGTTTATTAGGCAGTTAATAGCCATGTTACAGTCTTTATAGCCCTGAACATGTAGTTGACGGTGTTATAACGCCATGGTGTAATGGCAAACGAATTAGGCGGTATAGTCGAATAAGAGTGAAAGGGCTAGACCAATGGTAACCTCCGCAGTCACGTGGAACCACGTGATTTACGTCTAAGGCTCTTATTACGCGGTTAAAAGCCATGTTACAGTCTTTATGAACCTGTACGAGTATTTGACGGTGTTATAAGGCCATGGAGCATTGTAAAAAACAACCTGAGACGTCAGAGTCCATTGATAGTGGAAGGACTAGACCAATGGTAACCTGTGGAGACAGGTGAAACGACGTGATTAACGTGTAAGGCCTTTATTACGCGGTTAAAAGACATATTACAGCCTTTATAGACCTGTACGAGTATTTCACGAAGTTATAAGGCCATGGAGCATTGGAAAACGACCTGAGACGTCGGAGTCCATTGAGAGTGGAAGGTCTAGACCAATGGTAACCTGTGGAGACAGGTGGAACCACGTGATTTACGTGTAAGGCCTTTATTACGCAGTTAAAAGCCATGTTACAGTCTTTATAGTCCCGTACGAGTTTTTGCCAGTGTTATAAGGCCATGGAGCATTGGAAAACGACCTGAGACGTCGGAGTCCATTGAGAGTGGAAGGTCTAGACCAATGGTAACCTGTGGAGACAGGTGGAACCACGTGATTTACGTGTAAGGCCTTTATTAGGCAGTTAATAGCCATGTTACAGTCTTTATAGCCCTGAACATGTAGTTGACGGTGTTATAACGCCATGGTGTAATGACAAACGAATTAGGCGGTATAGTCGAATAAGAGTGAAAGGGCTAGACCAATGGTAACCTCCGCAGTCACGTGGAACCACGTAATTTACGTGTAAGGCCTTTATTACGCGGTTAAAAGACATATTACAGCCTTTATAGACCTGTACGAGTATTTCACGAAGTTATAAGGCCAAGGAGCAATGAAAAACGACTTGGGACGTCGTAGTCCATTGAGAGTGGAAGGACTAGACCAATGGTAAATTCCGCAGACACGTGAAACAACGTGATTTACGTCTAAGGCTCTTATTACGCGGTTAAAAGCCATGTTACAGTCTTTATGAACCTCTACGAGTACTTGACGGTGTTTTGAGGCAATGGAGCATTGCAAAACGACTTGGGACGTCGTAGCCCATTGAGAGTGGAAGGACTACACCAATGGTAAAATCCGCAGACACGTGCAGTCACGTGAATTACATGTAAGGCCATTATTAGGCAGCGAAAGGTCATAAAACATCCTTTAGAGACGGGTACATGTAGTTGGCGGTTATATTACGCCATGGTGCAATGGAAAACGAATTGGGACGTCATAGTCGAGTGAGAGTTGAAGAACTAGACCAATGGTAACCTCCGCAGACACGTGAAACCACGTGATTTACGTCTAAGGCCTTTATTACGCAGTTAATGGCCATGTTACAGTCTTTATAAACCTGTACGATTATTTCACGAAGTTATAAGGCCATGTAACATTGCAAAACGACTTGGGACGTCGTAGTCCATTGAGAGTGGATGGACTAGACCAATGGTAACCTGTGGAGACAGGTGGAACCACGTGATTTACGTGTAAGGCCTTTATTACGCAGTTAAAAGACATATTACAGCCTTTATAGACCTGTACGAGTATTTCACGAAGTTATAAGGCCCATGGAGCAATGAAAAACGACTTGATACCTCGTAGTCCATTGAGGGTTAAGGGACTAGACCAATGGTAAAATGTGGAGACAGGTGGAACCACGTGATTAACGTCTAAGGCTCTTATTGCGCGGTTAAAAGCCATGTTACAGTCTTTATGAACCTGTACGAGTATTTGACGGTGTTATAAGGCCATGGAGCATTGTAACAAACGACCTGAGACTTCGTAGTCCATTGAGGGTTAAAGGACTAGACCAATGGTAAAATGTGGAGACAGGTGGAACCGGGTGATTTATGTGTAAGGCCTTTATTACGCTGGTAAAAGCCATGTTACAGTCTTTATAGACCTGTACGATTACTTCACGAAGTTATAAGGCCATGTAGCATTGCAAAACGACTTGGGACGTCGTAGTCCATTGAGAGTGGAAGGACTAGGCCAATGGTAACCTCCGCAGTCACATGGAACCACGTAATTTACGTGTAAGGCCTTTATTACGCGGTTAAAAGACATATTACAGCCTTTATAGACCTGTACGAGTATTTCACGAAGTTATAAGGCCATGGAGCATTGGAAAACGACCTGAGACGTCGGAGTCCATTGAGAGTGGAAGGTCTAGACCAATGGTAACCTGTGGAGACAGGTGGAACCACGTGATTTACGTGTAAGGCCTTTATTACGCAGTTAAAAGCCATGTTACAGTCTTTATAGTCCCGTACGAGTTTTTGCCAGTGTTATAAGGCCATGGAGCATTGGAAAACAACCTGAGTCATCATAGTCCTTTGAGAGTGGACGATGGTAACCTCCGCAGACACGTGAAACCCCGTTATTTACGTCTAAGGCTCTTATTACGCGGATAAAAGCCGTATTACAGCCTTTATAGACCTGTACGAGTATTTCACGAAGTTATAAGGCCATGGAGCAATGGAAAACGACTTGGGACGTCGTAGTCCATTGAGAGTGGAAGGACTAGACCAATGGTATAATCCGCAGACACGTGCAGTCACGTGAATTACATGTAAGGCCATTATTAGGCAGCGAAAGGTCATAAAACATCCTTTAGAGACGGGTACATGTAGTTGGCGGCTATATAACGCCATGGAGTAATGGAAAACGACTTGAGACCTCGTAGTCCATTGAGAGTGGAAGGACTAGACCAATGGTAACCTCCGCAGACACGTGAAACCACGTGATTTACGTCTAAGGCCTTTATTACGCAGTTAATGGCCATGTTACAGTCTTTATAAACCTGTACGATTATTTCACGAAGTTATAAGGCCATGTAGCATTGCAAAACGACTTGGGACGTCGTAGTCCATTGAGAGTGGAAGGACTAGACCAATGGTAACCTGTGGAGACAGGTGGAACCACGTGATTTACGTGTAAGGCCTTTATTACGCAGTTAAAAGCCATGTTACAGTCTTTATAGTCCCGTACGAGTATTTGACGGTGTTATAAGGCCATGGAGCAATGAAAAACGACTTGAGACCTCGTAGTCCATTGAGGGTTAAGGGACTAGACCAATGGTAAAATGTGGAGACAGATGGAACCACGTGATTAACGTCTAAGGCTCTTATTGCGCGGTTAAAAGCCATGTTACAGTCTTTATGAACCTGTACGAGTATTTGACGGTGTTATAAGGCCATGGAGCATTGTAACAAACGACCTGAGACTTCGTAGTCCATTGAGGGTTAAAGGACTAGACCAATGGTAAAATGTGGAGACAGATGGAACCACGTGATTAACGTCTAAGGCTCTTATTGCGCGGTTAAAAGCCATGTTACAGTCTTTATGAACCTGTACGAGTATTTGACGGTGTTATAAGGCCATGGAGCATTGTAACAAACGACCTGAGACTTCGTAGTCCATTGAGGGTTAAGGGACTAGACCAATGGTAAAATGTGGAGACAGATGGAACCACGTGATTAACGTCTAAGGCTCTTATTGCGCGGTTAAAAGCCATGTTACAGTCTTTATGAACCTGTACGAGTATTTGACGGTGTTATAAGGCCATGGAGCATTGTAACAAACGACCTGAGACTTCGTAGTCCATTGAGGGTTAAAGGACTAGACCAATGGTAAAATGTGGAGACAGGTGGAACCGGGTGATTTATGTGTAAGGCCTTTATTACGCTGGTAAAAGCCATGTTACAGTCTTTATAGACCTGTACGATTACTTCACGAAGTTATAAGGCCATGTAGCATTGCAAAACGACTTGGGACGTCGTAGTCCATTGAGAGTGGAAGGACTAGGCCAATGGTAACCTCCGCAGTCACATGGAACCACGTAATTTACGTGTAAGGCCTTTATTACGCGGTTAAAAGACATATTACAGCCTTTATAGACCTGTACGAGTATTTCACGAAGTTATAAGGCCATGGAGCATTGGAAAACGACCTGAGACGTCGGAGTCCATTGAGAGTGGAAGGTCTAGACCAATGGTAACCTGTGGAGACAGGTGGAACCACGTGATTTACGTGTAAGGCCTTTATTACGCAGTTAAAAGCCATGTTACAGTCTTTATAGTCCCGTACGAGTTTTTGCCAGTGTTATAAGGCCATGGAGCATTGGAAAACAACCTGAGTCATCATAGTCCTTTGAGAGTGGACGATGGTAACCTCCGCAGACACGTGAAACCCCGTTATTTACGTCTAAGGCTCTTATTACGCGGATAAAAGCCGTATTACAGCCTTTATAGACCTGTACGAGTATTTCACGAAGTTATAAGGCCATGGAGCAATGGAAAACGACTTGGGACGTCGTAGTCCATTGAGAGTGGAAGGACTAGACCAATGGTATAATCCGCAGACACGTGCAGTCACGTGAATTACATGTAAGGCCATTATTAGGCAGCGAAAGGTCATAAAACATCCTTTAGAGACGGGTACATGTAGTTGGCGGCTATATAACGCCATGGAGTAATGGAAAACGACTTGAGACCTCGTAGTCCATTGAGAGTGGAAGGACTAGACCAATGGTAACCTCCGCAGACACGTGAAACCACGTGATTTACGTCTAAGGCCTTTATTACGCAGTTAATGGCCATGTTACAGTCTTTATAAACCTGTACGATTATTTCACGAAGTTATAAGGCCATGTAGCATTGCAAAACGACTTGGGACGTCGTAGTCCATTGAGAGTGGAAGGACTAGACCAATGGTAACCTGTGGAGACAGGTGGAACCACGTGATTTACGTGTAAGGCCTTTATTACGCAGTTAAAAGCCATGTTACAGTCTTTATAGTCCCGTACGAGTATTTGACGGTGTTATAAGGCCATGGAGCAATGAAAAACGACTTGAGACCTCGTAGTCCATTGAGGGTTAAGGGACTAGACCAATGGTAAAATGTGGAGACAGATGGAACCACGTGATTAACGTCTAAGGCTCTTATTGCGCGGTTAAAAGCCATGTTACAGTCTTTATGAACCTGTACGAGTATTTGACGGTGTTATAAGGCCATGGAGCATTGTAACAAACGACCTGAGACTTCGTAGTCCATTGAGGGTTAAAGGACTAGACCAATGGTAAAATGTGGAGACAGATGGAACCACGTGATTAACGTCTAAGGCTCTTATTGCGCGGTTAAAAGCCATGTTACAGTCTTTATGAACCTGTACGAGTATTTGACGGTGTTATAAGGCCATGGAGCATTGTAACAAACGACCTGAGACTTCGTAGTCCATTGAGGGTTAAAGGACTAGACCAATGGTAGAATGTGGAGACAGGTGGAACCAGGTGATTTATGTGTAAGGCCTTTATTACGCTGGTAAAAGCCATGTTACAGTCTTTATAGACCTGTACGATTACTTCACGAAGTTATAAGGCCATGTAGCATTGCAAAACGACTTGGGACGTCGTAGTCCATTGAGAGTGGAAGGACTAGGCCAATGGTAACCTCCGCAGTCACATGGAACCTCGTAATTTACGTGTAAGGCCTTTATTACGCGGTTAAAAGACATGTTACAGCCTTTATAGACCTGTACGAGTATTTCACGAAGTTATAAGGCCATGGAGCATTGGAAAACGACCTGAGACGTCGGAGTCCATTGAGAGTGAAAGGTCTAGACCAATGGTAACCTGTGGAGACAGGTGGAACCACGTGATTTACGTGTAAGGCCTTTATTACGCAGTTAAAAGCCATGTTACAGTCTTTATAGTCCCGTACGAGTTTTTGCCAGTGTTATAAGGCCATGGAGCATTGGAAAACAACCTGAGTCATCATAGTCCTTTGAGAGTGGACGATGGTAACCTCCGCAGACACGTGAAACCCCATTATTTACGTCTAAGGCTCTTATTACGCGGATAAAAGCCGTATTACAGCCTTTATAGACCTGTACGAGTATTTCACGAAGTTATAAGGCCATGGAGCAATGGAAAACGACTTGGGACGTCGTAGTCCATTGAGAGTGGAAGGACTAGACCAATGGTAAAATCCGCAGACACGTGCAGTCACGTGAATTACATGTAAGGCCATTATTAGGCAGCGAAAGGTCATAAAACATCCTTTAGAGACGGGTACATGTAGTTGGCGGCTATATAACGCCATGGTGCAATGGAAAACGAATTGGGACGTCATGGTCGAGTAAGAGTGGAAGGACTAGACCAATGGTTACCTCCGCAGACACGTGAAATCACGTGATTTACGTGTAAGGCCTTTATTACGCGGTTAAAAGACATATTACAGCCTTTATAGACCTGTACGAGTATTTCACGAAGTTATAAGGCCCATGGAGCAATGAAAAACGACTTGATACCTCGTAGTCCATTGAGGGTTAAGGGACTAGACCAATGGTAAAATGTGGAGACAGGTGGAACCACGTGATTAACGTCTAAGGCTCTTATTGCGCGGTTAAAAGCCATGTTACAGTCTTTATCAACCTGTACGAGTATTTGACGGTGTTATAAGGCCATGGAGCATTGTAAAAAACGACCTGAGACGTCGGAGTCCATTGAGAGTGGAAGGACTAGACCAATGGTAACCTGTGGAGACAGGTGAAACCACGTGATTTACGTGTAAGGCCTTTATTACGCAGTTAAAGGCCATGTTACAGTCTTTATAGACCTGTACGATTATTTCACGAAGTTATAAGGTCATGTAGCATTGCAAAACGACTTGGGACGTCGTAGTTCATTGAGAGTGAAAGGACTAGACCAATGATAACCTCCGCAGACACGTGAAACTACGTGATTTACGTCTAAGGCTCTTATTACGCGGTTAAAAGCCATGTTACAGTCTTTATGAACCTCTACGAGTACTTGACGGTGTTATAAGGACATGGAGCATTGGAAAATGACTTGAGACCTCGTAGTCAATTGAGGGTTAAAGGACTAGACCAATGGTAAAATGTGGAGACAGGTGGAACCACGTGATTTATGTGTAAGGCCTTTATTACGCTGGTAAAAGCCATGTTACAGTCTTTATAGTCCCGTACGAGTTTTTGACAGTGTTATAAGGGCATGGAGCATTGGAAAACAACCTGAGTCATCATAGTCCTTTGAGAGTGGACGATGATAACCTCCGCAGACACGTGAAACCCCGTTATTTACGTCTAAGGCTCTTATTACGCGGTTAAAAGCCGTATTACAGCCTTTATAGACCTGTACGAGTATTTCACGTAGTTATAAGGCCATGGAGCAATGGAAAACGACTTGGGACGTCGTAGTCCATTGAGAGTGGAAGGACTAGACCAATGGTAAAATCCGCAGACACGTGCAGTCACGTGAATTACATGTAAGGCCATTATTAGGCAGCGAAAGGTCATAAAACATCCTTTAGAGAGGGGTACATGTAGTTGGCGGCTATATAACGCCATGGTGCAATGGAAAACGAATTGGGACATCATAGTCGAATAAGAGTGAAAGGGCTAGACCAATGGTAACCTCCGCAGTCACGTGGAACCACGTAATTTACGTGTAAGGCCTTTTTTACGCGGTTAAAAGACATATTACAGCCTTTATAGACCTGTACGAGTATTTCACGAAGTTATAAGGCCGTGGAGCAATGGAAAACGACTTGAGACCTCGTAGTCCATTGAGAGTGGAAGGACTAGACCAATGGTAACCTCCGCAGACACGTGAAACCACGTGATTTAAGTCTAAGGCTCTTATTACGCGGCTAAAAGCCATGTTACAGTCTTTATGAACCTGTACGAGTATTTGACGGTGTTATAAGGCCATGGAGCATTGGAAAACGACCTGAGACGTCGGAGTCCATTGAGAGTGGAAGGTCTAGACCAATGGTAACCTGTGGAGACAGGTGGAACCACGTGATTTACGTGTAAGGCCTTTATTACGCGGTTAAAAGCCATATTACAGCCTTTATAGACCTGTACGAGTATTTCACGAAGTTACAAGGCCATGGAGCAATGCAAAAGGACTTGGGACGTCGTAGTCCATTGAGAGTGGAAGGACTAGAACAATGGTAACTTCCGCAGACACGTGAAACAACGTGATTTACGTCTAAGTCTCTTATTACGCGGTTAAAAGCCATGTTACAGTCTTTATGAACCTCTACGAGTACTTGACGGTGTTTTAAGGCAATGGAGCATTGCAAAACGACTTGGGACGTCGTAGCCCATTGAGAGTGAAAGGACTACACCAATGGTAAAATCCGCAGACACGTGCAGTCACGTGAATTAAATGTAAGGCCATTATTAGGCAGCGAAAGGTCATAAAACATCCTTTAGAGACGGGCACATGTAGTTGGCGGTTATATTACGCCATGGTGCAATGGAAAACGAATTGGGACGTCATAGTTGAGTGAGGGTTGAAGGACTAGACCAATGGTAACCTCCGCAGACACGTGAATCCACGTGATTTACGTCTAAGGCTCTTATTACGCGGTTAAAAGCCATGTTACAGTCTTTATGAACCTGTACGAGTATTTGACGGTGTTATGAGGCCATGGAGCATTGGAAAACGACCTGAGACGTAGGAGTCCATTGCGAGTGGAAGGTCTAGACCAATGGTAACCTGTGGAGACAGGTGGAACCACGTGATTTACGTGTAAGGCGTTTATTAGGCAGTTAATAGCCATGTTACAGTCTTTATAGCCCTGAACATGTAGTTGACGGTGTTATAACGCCATGGTGTAATGGCAAACGAATTAGGCGGTATAGTCGAATAAGAGTGAAAGGGCTAGACCAATGGTAACCTCCGCAGTCACGTGGAACCACGTGATTTACGTCTAAGGCTCTTATTACGCGGTTAAAAGCCATGTTACAGTCTTTATGAACCTGTACGAGTATTTGACGGTGTTATAAGGCCATGGAGCATTGTAAAAAACAACCTGAGACGTCAGAGTCCATTGATAGTGGAAGGACTAGACCAATGGTAACCTGTGGAGACAGGTGAAACGACGTGATTAACGTGTAAGGCCTTTATTGCGCAGTTAAAGGCCATGTTACAGTCTTTTTAGACCTGTACGATTATTTCACGAAGTTATAAGGCCATGTAGCATTGCAAAACGACTTGGGACGTCGTAGTCCATTGAGAGTGGAAGGACTAGGCCAATGGTAACCTCCGCAGTCACGCGGAACCACGTAATTTACGTGTAAGGCCTTTATTACGCGGTTAAAAGACATATTACAGCCTTTATAGACCTGTACGAGTATTTCACGAAGTTATAAGGCCATGGAGCATTGGAAAACGACCTGAGACGTCGGAGTCCATTGAGAGTGGAAGGTCTAGACCAATGGTAACCTGTGGAGACAGGTGGAACCACGTGATTTACGTGTAAGGCCTTTATTACGCAGTTAAAAGCCATGTTACAGTCTTTATAGTCCCGTACGAGTTTTTGCCAGTGTTATAAGGCAATGGAGCATTGGAAAACGACCTGAGACGTCGGAGTCCATTGAGAGTGGAAGGTCTAGACCAATGGTAACCTGTGGAGACAGGTGGAACCACGTGATTTACGTGTAAGGCCTTTATTAGGCAGTTAATAGCCATGTTACAGTCTTTATAGCCCTGAACATGTAGTTGACGGTGTTATAACGCCATGGTGTAATGACAAACGAATTAGGCGGTATAGTCGAATAAGAGTGAAAGGGCTAGACCAATGGTAACCTCCGCAGTCACGTGGAACCACGTAATTTACGTGTAAGGCCTTTATTACGCGGTTAAAAGACATATTACAGCCTTTATAGACCTGTACGAGTATTTCACGAAGTTATAAGGCCAAGAAGCAATGAAAAACGACTTGGGACGTCGTAGTCCATTGAGAGTGGAAGGACTAGACCAATGGTAACTTCCGCAGACACGTGAAACAACGTGATTTACGTCTAAGGCTCTTATTACGCGGTTAAAAGCCATGTTACAGTCTTTATGAACCTCTACGAGTACTTGACGGTGTTTTGAGGCAATGGAGCATTGCAAAACGACTTGGGACGTCGTAGCCCATTGAGAGTGGAAGGACTACACCAATGGTAAAATCCGCAGACACGTGCAGTCACGTGAATTACATGTAAGGCCATTATTAGGCAGCGAAAGGTCATAAAACATCCTTTAGAGACGGGTACATGTAGTTGGCGGTTATATTACGCCATGGTGCAATGGAAAACGAATTGGGACGTCATAGTCGAGTGAGAGTTGAAGAACTAGACCAATGGTAACCTCCGCAGACACGTGAAACCACGTGATTTACGTCTAAGGCCTTTATTACGCAGTTAATGGCCATGTTACAGTCTTTATAAACCTGTACGATTATTTCACGAAGTTATAAGGCCATGTAACATTGCAAAACGACTTGGGACGTCGTAGTCCATTGAGAGTGGAAGGACTAGACCAATGGTAACCTGTGGAGACAGGTGGAACCACGTGATTTACGTGTAAGGCCTTTATTACGCAGTTAAAAGCCATGTTACAGTCTTTATAGTCCCGTAAGAGTATTTGACGGTGTTATAAGGCCATGGAGCAATGAAAAACGACTTGAGACCTCGTAGTCCATTGAGGGTTAAGGGACTAGACCAATGGTAAAATGTGGAGACAGATGGAACCACGTGATTAACGTCTAAGGCTCTTATTGCGCGGTTAAAAGCCATGTTACAGTCTTTATGAACCTGTACGAGTATTTGACGGTGTTATAAGGCCATGGAGCATTGTAACAAACGACCTGAGACTTCGTAGTCCATTGAGGGTTAAAGGACTAGACCAATGGTAAAATGTGGAGACAGGTGGAACCGGGTGATTTATGTGTAAGGCCTTTATTACGCTGGTAAAAGCCATGTTACAGTCTTTATAGACCTGTACGATTACTTCACGAAGTTATAAGGCCATGTAGCATTGCAAAACGACTTGGGACGTCGTAGTCCATTGAGAGTGGAAGGACTAGGCCAATGGTAACCTCCGCAGTCACATGGAACCACGTAATTTACGTGTAAGGCCTTTATTACGCGGTTAAAAGACATATTACAGCCTTTATAGACCTGTACGAGTATTTCACGAAGTTATAAGGCCATGGAGCATTGGAAAACGACCTGAGACGTCGGAGTCCATTGAGAGTGGAAGGTCTAGACCAATGGTAACCTGTGGAGACAGGTGGAACCACGTGATTTACGTGTAAGGCCTTTATTACGCAGTTAAAAGCCATGTTACAGTCTTTATAGTCCCGTACGAGTTTTTGCCAGTGTTATAAGGCCATGGAGCATTGGAAAACAACCTGAGTCATCATAGTCCTTTGAGAGTGGACGATGGTAACCTCCGCAGACACGTGAAACCCCGTTATTTACGTCTAAGGCTCTTATTACGCGGATAAAAGCCGTATTACAGCCTTTATAGACCTGTACGAGTATTTCACGAAGTTATAAGGCCATGGAGCAATGGAAAACGACTTGGGACGTCGTAGTCCATTGAGAGTGGAAGGACTAGACCAATGGTATAATCCGCAGACACGTGCAGTCACGTGAATTACATGTAAGGCCATTATTAGGCAGCGAAAGGTCATAAAACATCCTTTAGAGACGGGTACATGTAGTTGGCGGCTATATAACGCCATGGAGTAATGGAAAACGACTTGAGACCTCGTAGTCCATTGAGAGTGGAAGGACTAGACCAATGGTAACCTCCGCAGACACGTGAAACCACGTGATTTACGTCTAAGGCCTTTATTACGCAGTTAATGGCCATGTTACAGTCTTTATAAACCTGTACGATTATTTCACGAAGTTATAAGGCCATGTAGCATTGCAAAACGACTTGGGACGTCGTAGTCCATTGAGAGTGGAAGGACTAGACCAATGGTAACCTGTGGAGACAGGTGGAACCACGTGATTTACGTGTAAGGCCTTTATTACGCAGTTAAAAGCCATGTTACAGTCTTTATAGTCCCGTACGAGTATTTGACGGTGTTATAAGGCCATGGAGCAATGAAAAACGACTTGAGACCTCGTAGTCCATTGAGGGTTAAGGGACTAGACCAATGGTAAAATGTGGAGACAGATGGAACCACGTGATTAACGTCTAAGGCTCTTATTGCGCGGTTAAAAGCCATGTTACAGTCTTTATGAACCTGTACGAGTATTTGACGGTGTTATAAGGCCATGGAGCATTGTAACAAACGACCTGAGACTTCGTAGTCCCTTGAGGGTTAAAGGACTAGACCAATGGCAAAATGTGGAGACAGATGGAACCACGTGATTAACGTCTAAGGCTCTTATTGCGCGGTTAAAAGCCATGTTACAGTCTTTATGAACCTGTACGAGTATTTGACGGTGTTATAAGGCCATGGAGCATTGTAACAAACGACCTGAGACTTCGTAGTCCATTGAGGGTTAAAGGACTAGACCAATGGTAAAATGTGGAGACAGGTGGAACCAGGTGATTTATGTGTAAGGCCTTTATTACGCTGGTAAAAGCCATGTTACAGTCTTTATAGACCTGTACGATTACTTCACGAAGTTATAAGGCCATGTAGCATTGCAAAACGACTTGGGACGTCGTAGTCCATTGAGTGGAAGGACTAGGCCAATGGTAACCTCCGCAGTCACATGGAACCTCGTAATTTACGTGTAAGGCCTTTATTACGCGGTTAAAAGACATGTTACAGCCTTTATAGACCTGTACGAGTATTTCACGAAGTTATAAGGCCATGGAGCATTGGAAAACGACCTGAGACGTCGGAGTCCATTGAGAGTGAAAGGTCTAGACCAATGGTAACCTGTGGAGACAGGTGGAACCACGTGATTTACGTGTAAGGCCTTTATTACGCAGTTAAAAGCCATGTTACAGTCTTTATAGTCCCGTACGAGTTTTTGCCAGTGTTATAAGGCCATGGAGCATTGGAAAACAACCTGAGTCATCATAGTCCTTTGAGAGTGGACGATGGTAACCTCCGCAGACACGTGAAACCCCGTTATTTACGTCTAAGGCTCTTATTACGCGGATAAAAGCCGTATTACAGCCTTTATAGACCTGTACGAGTATTTCACGAAGTTATAAGGCCATGGAGCAATGGAAAACGACTTGGGACGTCGTAGTCCATTGAGAGTGGAAGGACTAGACCAATGGTAAAATCCGCAGACACGTGCAGTCACGTGAATTACATGTAAGGCCATTATTAGGCAGCGAAAGGTCATAAAACATCCTTTAGAGACGGGTACATGTAGTTGGCGGCTATATAACGCCATGGTGCAATGGAAAACGAATTGGGACGTCATGGTCGAGTAAGAGTGGAAGGACTAGACCAATGGTTACCTCCGCAGACACGTGAAATCACGTGATTTACGTGTAAGGCCTTTATTACGCGGTTAAAAGACATATTACAGCCTTTATAGACCTGTACGAGTATTTCACGAAGTTATAAGGCCCATGGAGCAATGAAAAACGACTTGAGACCTCGTAGTCCATTGAGGGTTAAGGGACTAGACCAATGGTAAAATGTGGAGACAGGTGGAACCACGTGATTAACGTCTAAGGCTCTTATTGCGCGGTTAAAAGCCATGTTACAGTCTTTATCAACCTGTACGAGTATTTGACGGTGTTATAAGGCCATGGAGCATTGTAAAAAACGACCTGAGACGTCGGAGTCCATTGAGAGTGGAAGGACTAGACCAATGGTAACCTGTGGAGACAGGTGAAACCACGTGATTTACGTGTAAGGCCTTTATTACGCAGTTAAAGGCCATGTTACAGTCTTTATAGACCTGTACGATTATTTCACGAAGTTATAAGGTCATGTAGCATTGCAAAACGACTTGGGACGTCGTAGTTCATTGAGAGTGAAAGGACTAGACCAATGATAACCTCCGCAGACACGTGAAACTACGTGATTTACGTCTAAGGCTCTTATTACGCGGTTAAAAGCCATGTTACAGTCTTTATGAACCTCTACGAGTACTTGACGGTGTTATAAGGACATGGAGCATTGGAAAATGACTTGAGACCTCGTAGTCCATTGAGGGTTAAAGGACTAGACCAATGGTAAAATGTGGAGACAGGCGGAACCACGTGATTTATGTGTAAGGCCTTTATTACGCTGGTAAAAGCCATGTTACAGTCTTTATAGTCCCGTACGAGTTTTTGACAGTGTTATAAGGGCATGGAGCATTGGAAAACAACCTGAGTCATCATAGTCCTTTGAGAGTGGACGATGGTAACCTCCGCAGACACGTGAAACCCCGTTATTTACGTCTAAGGCTCTTATTACGCGGTTAAAAGCCGTATTACAGCCTTTATAGACCTGTACGAGTATTTCACGAAGTTATAAGGCCATGGAGCAATGGAAAACGACTTGAGACGTCGTAGTCCATTGAGAGTGGAAGGACTAGACCAATGGTAAAATCCGCAGACACGTGCAGTCACGTGAATTACATGTAAGGCCATTATTAGGCAGCGAAAGGTCAGAAAACATCCTTTAGAGACGGGTACATGTAGTTGGCATCTATATAACGCCATGGTGCAATGAAAAACGAATTGGGACGTCATAGTCGAGTAAGAGTGGAAGGACTAGACCAATGGTAACCTCCGCAGTCACATGGAACCTCGTAATTTACGTGTAAGTTCTTTATTACGCGGTTAAAAGACATGTTACAGCCTTTATAGACCTGTACGAGTATTTCACGAAGTTATAAGGCCATGGAGCATTGGAAAACGACCTGAGACGTCGGAGTCCATTGAGAGTGAAAGGTCTAGACCAATGGTAACCTGTGGAGACAGGTGGAACCACGTGATTTACGTGTAAGGCCTTTATTACGCAGTTAAAAGCCATGTTACAGTCTTTATAGTCCCGTACGAGTTTTTGCCAGTGTTATAAGGCCATGGAGCATTGGAAAACAACCTGAGTCATCATAGTCCTTTGAGAGTGGACGATGGTAACCTCCGCAGACACGTGAAACCCCGTTATTTACGTCTAAGGCTCTTATTACGCGGATAAAAGCCGTATTACAGCCTTTATAGACCTGTACGAGTATTTCACGAAGTTATAAGGCCATGGAGCAATGGAAAACGACTTGGGACGTCGTAGTCCATTGAGAGTGGAAGGACTAGACCAATGGTAAAATCCGCAGACACGTGCAGTCACGTGAATTACATGTAAGGCCATTATTAGGCAGCGAAAGGTCATAAAACATCCTTTAGAGACGGGTACATGTAGTTGGCGGCTATATAACGCCATGGTGCAATGGAAAACGAATTGGGACGTCATGGTCGAGTAAGAGTGGAAGGACTAGACCAATGGTTACCTCCGCAGACACGTGAAATCACGTGATTTACGTGTAAGGCCTTTATTACGCGGTTAAAAGACATATTACAGCCTTTATAGACCTGTACGAGTATTTCACGAAGTTATAAGGCCCATGGAGCAATGAAAAACGACTTGAGACCTCGTAGTCCATTGAGGGTTAAGGGACTAGACCAATGGTAAAATGTGGAGACAGGTGGAACCACGTGATTAACGTCTAAGGCTCTTATTGCGCGGTTAAAAGCCATGTTACAGTCTTTATCAACCTGTACGAGTATTTGACGGTGTTATAAGGCCATGGAGCATTGTAAAAAACGACCTGAGACGTCGGAGTCCATTGAGAGTGGAAGGACTAGACCAATGGTAACCTGTGGAGACAGGTGAAACCACGTGATTTACGTGTAAGGCCTTTATTACGCAGTTAAAGGCCATGTTACAGTCTTTATAGACCTGTACGATTATTTCACGAAGTTATAAGGTCATGTAGCATTGCAAAACGACTTGGGACGTCGTAGTTCATTGAGAGTGAAAGGACTAGACCAATGATAACCTCCGCAGACACGTGAAACTACGTGATTTACGTCTAAGGCTCTTATTACGCGGTTAAAAGCCATGTTACAGTCTTTATGAACCTCTACGAGTACTTGACGGTGTTATAAGGACATGGAGCATTGGAAAATGACTTGAGACCTCGTAGTCCATTGAGGGTTAAAGGACTAGACCAATGGTAAAATGTGGAGACAGGCGGAACCACGTGATTTATGTGTAAGGCCTTTATTACGCTGGTAAAAGCCATGTTACAGTCTTTATAGTCCCGTACGAGTTTTTGACAGTGTTATAAGGGCATGGAGCATTGGAAAACAACCTGAGTCATCATAGTCCTTTGAGAGTGGACGATGGTAACCTCCGCAGACACGTGAAACCCCGTTATTTACGTCTAAGGCTCTTATTACGCGGTTAAAAGCCGTATTACAGCCTTTATAGACCTGTACGAGTATTTCACGAAGTTATAAGGCCATGGAGCAATGGAAAACGACTTGAGACGTCGTAGTCCATTGAGAGTGGAAGGACTAGACCAATGGTAAAATCCGCAGACACGTGCAGTCACGTGAATTACATGTAAGGCCATTATTAGGCAGCGAAAGGTCAGAAAACATCCTTTAGAGACGGGTACATGTAGTTGGCATCTATATAACGCCATGGTGCAATGAAAAACGAATTGGGACGTCATAGTCGAGTAAGAGTGGAAGGACTAGACCAATGGTTACCTCCGCAGACACGTGAAATCACGTGATTTACGTCTAAGGCCTTTATTACGCGGTTAAAAGCCATGTTACAGTCTTTATGAACCTGTACGAGTATTTGACGGTGTTATAAGGCCATGGAGCATCGAAAAACGACCTGAGACGTCGGAGTCTATTGAGAGTGGAAGGTCTAGACCAATGGTAACCTGTGGAGATCGGTGGAACCACGTGATTTACGTGTAAGGCCTTTATTACGCTGTTAAAAGCCATGTTACAGTCTTTATAGTCCCGTACGAGTTTTTGACAGTGTTATAAGGGCATGGAGCATTGGAAAACAACCTGAGTCATCATAGTCCTTTGAGAGTGGACGGACTAGACCAATGGTAACCTGTGGAGACAGGTGGAACAACGTGATTTACGTGTAAGGCCTTTATTAGGCAGTTAATAGCCATGTTACAGTCTTTATAGCCCTGAACATGTAGTTGACGGTGTTATAACGCCATGGTGTAATGGCAAACGAATTAGGCAGTATAGTCGAATAAGAGTGAAAGGGCTAGACCAATGGTAACCTCCGCAGTCACGTGGAACCACGTAATTTACGTGTAAGGCCTTTTTTACGCGGTTAAAAGACATATTACAGCCTTTATAGACCTGTACGAGTATTTCACGAAGTTATAAGGCCGTGGAGCAATGGAAAACGACTTGAGACCTCGTAGTCCATTGAAAGTGGAAGGACTAGACCAATGGTAACCTCCGCAGACATGTGAAACCACGTGATTTACGTCTAAGGCTCTTATTACGCGGCTAAAAGCCATGTTACAGTCTTTATGAACCTGTACGAGTATTTGACGGTGTTATAAGGCCATGGAGCATTGGAAAACGACCTGAGACGTCGGAGTCCATTGAGAGTGGAAGGTCTAGACCAATGGTAACCTGTGGAGACAGGTGGAACCACGTGATTTACGTGTAAGGCCTTTATTACGGGGTTAAAAGCCATATTACAGCCTTTATAGACCTGTACGAGTATTTCACGAAGTTATAAGGCCATGGAGCAATGCAAAAGGACTTGGGACGTCGTAGTCCATTGAGAGTGGAAGGACTAGACCAATGGTAACTTCCGCAGACACGTGAAACAACGTGATTTACGTCTAAGGCTCTTATTACGCGGTTAAAAGCCATGTTACAGTCTTTATGAACCTCTACGAGTACTTGACGGTGTTTTAAGGCAATGGAGCATTGCAAAACGACTTGGGACGTCGTAGCCCATTGAGAGTGGAAGGACTACACCAATGGTAAAATCCGCAGACACGTGCAGTCACGTGAATTACATGTAAGGCCATTATTAGGCAGCGAAAGGTCATAAAACATCCTTTAGAGACGGGTACATGTAGTTGGCGGTTATATTACGCCATGGTGCAATGGAAAACGAATTGGGACGTCATAGTTGAGTGAGGGTTGAAGGACTAGACCAATGGTAACCTCCGCAGACACGTGAAACCACGTGATTTACGTGTAAGGCCTTTATTACGCAGTTAAAGGCCATGTTACAGTCTTTATAGACCTGTACGATTATTTCACGAAGTTATAAGGCCATGTAGCATTGCAAAACGACTTGGAACGTCGTAGTCCATTGAGAGTGGAAGGACTAGACCAATGGTAACCTCCGCAGACACGTGAAACCACGTGATTTACGTCTAACGCTCTTATTACGCGGTTAAAAGCCATGTTACAGTCTTTATGAACCTGTACGAGTATTTGACGGTGTTATAAGGCCATGGAGCATTGGAAAACGACCTGAGACGTAGTAGTCCATTGAGAGTGGAAGGTCTAGACCAATGGTAACCTGTGGAGACAGGTGGAACCACGTGATTTACGTCTAAGGCTCTTATTACGCGGTTAAAAACCATATTACAGCCTTTATAGACCTGTACGAGTGTTTCACGAAGTTATAAGGCCATGGAGCAATGGAAAACGACTTGGGACGTCGTAGTCCATTGAGAGTGGAAGGACTAGACCAATGGTAACTTCCGCAGACACGTGAAACAACGTGATTTACGTCTAAGGCTCTTATTACGCGGTTAAAAGCCATGTTACAGTCTTTATGAACCTCTACGAGTATTTGACGGTGTTATAAGGCCATGGAGCATTGGAAAACAACCTGAGACGTCGGAGTCCATTGAGAGTGGAAGAACTAGACCAATGGTAACCTCCGCAGACACGTGAAACCACGTGATTTACGTTTAACGCTCTTATTACGCGGTTAAAAGCCATGTTACATTCTTTATGAACCTGTACGAGTATTTCACGAAGTTATAAGGCCATGGAGCATTGCAAAACGACTTGGGACGTCGTAGTCTATTGAGAGTGGAAGGACTAGACCAATGGTAACCTCCGCAGACACGTGAAACCACGTAATTTACGTGTAAGGCCTTTATTACGCTGGTAAAAGCCATGTTACAGTCTTTATAGACCTGTACGATTATTTCACGAAGTTATAAGGCCATGGAGCATTGGAAAACGACCTGAGACGTCGGAGTCCTTTGAGAGTGGACGGACTAGACTAATGGTAACATGTAGAGACAGGTGGAACAACGTGATTTACGTGTAATGCCTTTATTACGCAGTTAAAGGCCATGTTACAGTCTTTAAAGACCTGTACGATTATTTCACGAAGTTATAAGGGCATGTAGCATTGCAAAACGACTTGGGACGTCGTAGTCCATTGAGAGTGGAAGGACTAGACCAATGGTAACCTCCGCAGACACGTGAAACCACGTGATTTAAGTCTAACGCTCTTATTACGCGGTTAAAAGCCATGTTACAGTCTTTATGAACCTGTACGAGTATTTGACGGTGTTATAAGGCCATGGAGCATTGGAAAACGACCTGAGACGTAGTAGTCCATTGAGAGTGGAAGATCTAGACCAATGGTAACCTGTCGAGACAGGTGGAACCACGTGATTTACGTCTAAGGCTCTTATTACGCGGTTAAAAACCATATTACAGCCTTTATAGACCTGTACGAGTGTTTCACGAAGTTATAAGGCCATGGAGCAATGGAAAACGACTTGGGACGTCGTAGTCCATTGAGAGTGGAAGGACTAGACCAATGGTAACTTCCGCAGACACGTGAAACAACGTGATTTACGTCTAAGGCTCTTATTACGCGGTTAAAAGCCATGTTACAGTCTTTATGAACCTCTACGAGTATTTGACGGTGTTATAAGGCCATGGAGCATTGGAAAACAACCTGAGACGTCGGAGTCCATTGAGAGTGGAAGAACTAGACCAATGGTAACCTCCGCAGACCCGTGAAACCACGTAATTTACGTGTAAGGCCTTTATTACGCAGTTAAAAGCCATGTTACAGTCTTTATAGCCCCGTACGAGTTTTTGACAGTGTTATAAGGGCATGGAGCATTGGAAAACAACCTGAGTCATCATAGTCCTTTGAGAGTGGACGGACTAGACCAATGGTAACCTGTGGAGACAGGTGGAACAACGTGATTTACGTGTAAGGCCTTTATTATGCACTTAATAGCCATGTTACAGTCTTTATAGCCCTGAACATGTAGTTGACGGTGTTATAACGCCATGGTGTAATGGCAAACGAATTAGGCGGTATAGTCGAATAAGAATGAAAGGGCTAGATTAATGGTAACCTCCGCAGTCACGTGGAACCACGTAATTTACGTGTAAGGCTCTTATTACGCGGTTAAAAGCCATGTTACAGTCTTTATGAACCTCTACGATTATTTCACGAAGTTATAAGGCCATGGAGCATTGGAAAACGACCTGAGACGTCGGAGTCCATTGAGAGTGGAAGGTCTAGACCAATGGTATCCTGTGGAGACAGGTGGAACCACGTGATTTACGTGTAAGGCCTTTATTACGCGGTTAAAAGCCATATTACAGCCTTTATAGACCTGTACGAGTATTTCACGAAGTTATAAGGCCATGGAGCAATGCAAAAGGACTTGGGACGTCGTAGTCCATTGAGAGTGGAAGGACTAGACCAATGGTAACGTCTGCAGACACGTGAAACAACGTGATTTACGTCTAAGGCTCTTATTACGCGGTTAAAAGCCATGTTACAGTCTTTATGAACCTCTACGAGTACTTGACGGTGTTTTAAGGCAATGGAGCATTGCAAAACGACTTGGGACGTCGTAGCCCATTGAGAGTGGAAGGACTACACCAATGGTAAAATCCGCAGACACGTGCAGTCACGTGAATTACATGTAAGGCCATTATTAGGCAGCGAAAGGTCATAAAACATCCTTTAGAGACGGGTACATGTAGTTGGCGGTTATATTACGCCATGGTGCAATGGAAAACGAATTGGGACGTCATAGTTGAGTGAGGGTTGAAGGACTAGACCAATGGTAACCTCCGCAGACACGTGAAACCACGTGATTTACGTGTAAGGCCTTTATTACGCAGTTAAAGGCCATGTTACAGTCTTTATAGACCTGTACGATTATTTCACGAAGTTATAAGGCCATGTAGCATTGCAAAACGACTTGGGACGTCGTAGTCCATTGAGAGTGGAAGGACTAGACCAATGGTAATCTCCGCAGACACGTGAAACCACGTGATTTACGTCTAACGCTCTTATTACGCGGTTAAAAGCCATGTTACAGTCTTTATGAACCTGTACGAGTATTTGACGGTGTTATAAGGCCATGGAGCATTGGAAAACGACCTGAGACGTAGGAGTCCATTGAGAGTGGAAGGTCTAGACCAATGGTAACCTGTGGAGACAGGTGGAACCACGTGATTTACGTCTAAGGCTCTTATTACGCGGTTAAAAACCATATTACAGCCTTTATAGACCTGTACGAGTGTTTCACGAAGTTATAAGGCCATGGAGCAATGGAAAACGACTTGGGACGTCGTAGTCCATTGAGAGTGGAAGGACTTGACCAATGGTAACTTCCGCAGACACGTGAAACAACGTGATTTACGTGTAAGGCCTTTATTACGCGGTTAAAAGACATATTACAGCCTTTATAGACCTGTACGAGTATTTCACGAAGTTATAAGACCATGGGGCATTGGGAAACGACTTAAGACCTCGTAGTCCATTGAGGGTTAAAGGACTAGACCAATGGTAACCTCCGCAGACACGTGAAACCACGTGATTTACGTCTAACGCTCTTATTACGCGGTTAAAAGCCATGTTACAGTCTTTATGAACCTGTACGAGTATTTGACGGTGTTATAAGGCCATGGAGCATTGGAAAACGACCTGAGACGTCGGAGTTCATTGAGAGTGGAAGGTCTAGACCAATGGTAACCTGTGGAGACAGGTGGAACCACGTGATTTACGTGTAAGGCCTTTATTAGGCAGTTAATAGCCATGTTACAGTCTTTATAGCCCTGAACATGTAGTTGACGGTGTTATAACGCCATGGTGTAATTACGTTCAAGGCTCTTATTACGCGGTTAAAAGCAATGTTAAGGTCTTTATGAACCTGTACGAGTATTTGACGGTGTTGTAAGGTCATGGAGCATTGGAAAACAACCTGAGACGTAGGAGTCCATTGAGAGTGGAAGGTCTAGACCAATGGTAACCTGTGGAGACAGGTGGAACCACGTGATTTACGTGTAAGGCCTTTATTAGGCAGTTAATAGCCATGTCACAGTCTTTATAGCCCTGAACATGTAGTTGACGGTGTTATAACGCCATGGTGTAATGGCAAACGAATTAGGCGGTATTGTCGAATGAGAGTGAAAGGGCTAGACCAATAGTAACCTCCGCAGTCACGTGGAACCACGTAATTTACGTGTAAGGCTTTTATTGCGCGGTTAAAAGACATATTACAGTCTTTATAGACCTGTACGATTATTTCACGAAGTTATAAGGCCCTGTAGCATTGCAAAACGACTTGGGACGTCGTAGTCCATTGAGAGTGGAAGGACTAGACCAATGGTAACCTCCGCAGACACGTGAAACCACGTGATTTACGTGTAAGGCCTTTATTAGGCAGTTAATAGCCATGTTACAGTCTTTATAGCCCTGAACATGTAGTTGACGGTGTTATAACGCCATGGTGTAATGGCAAACGAATTAGGCGGTATAGTCGAATAAGAGTGAAAGGGCTAGACCAATGGTAACCTCCGCAGTCACGTGGAACCACGTGATTTACGTCTAAGGCTCTTATTACGCGGTTAAAAGCCATGTTACAGTCTTTATGAACCTGTACGAGTAGTTGACGGTGTTATAAGGCCATGGAGCATTGTAAAAAACGACCTGAGACGTCGGAGTCCATTGAGAGTGGAAGGACTGGACCAATGGTAACCTGTGGAGACAGGTGAAACCACGTGATTAACGTGTAAGGCCTTTATTACGCAGTTAAAGGCCATGTTACAGTCTTTATAGACCTGTACGATTATTTCACGAAGTTATAAGGCCATGTAGCATTGCAAAACGACTTGGGACGTCGTAGTCCATTGAGAGTGGAAGGACTAGGCCAATGGTAACCTCCGCAGTCACGTGGAACCACGTAATTTACGTGTAAGGCCTTTATTACGCGGTTAAAAGACATATTACAGCCTTTATAGACCTGTGCGAGTATTTCACGAAGTTATAAGACCATGGAGCATTGGGAAACGACTTAAGACCTCGTAGTCCATTGAGGGTTAAAGGACTAGACCAATGGTAAAATGTGGAGACTGGTGGAACCACGTGATTTATGTGTATGGCCTTTATTACCCGGTTAAAAGACATATTACAGTCTTTATAGACCTGTACGAGTATTTCACGAAGTTATAAGGCCATGGAGCATTGCAAAACGACTTGGGACGTCGTAGTCTATTGAGAGTGGAAGGACTAGACCAATGGTAACCTCCGCAGACACGTAAAACCACGTGATTTACGTCTAAGGCTCTTATTACGCAGTTAAAAGCCATGTTACAGTCTTTATGAACCTGTACGAGTATTTGACGGTGTTATAAGGCCATGGAGCATTGGAAAACGACCTGAGACGTCGGAGTCCATTGAGAGTGGAAGGTCTAGACCAATGGTAACCTGTGGAGACAGGTGGAACCACGTGATTTACGTGTAAGGCCTTTATTACGCAGTTAAAAGCCATGTTACAGTCTTTATAGTCCCGTACGAGTTTTTGCCAGTGTTATAAGGCCATGGAGCATTGGAAAACGACCTGAGACGTCGGAGTCCATTGAGAGTGGTAGGTCTAGACCAATGGTCACCTGTGGAGACAGGTGGAACAACGTGATTTACGTCTAAGGCCTTTATTAGGCAGTTAATAGCCATGTTACAGTCTTTATAGCCCTGAACATGTAGTTGACGGTGTTATAACGCCATGGTGTAATTACGTCTAAGGCTCTTATTACGCGGTTAAAAGCAATGTTACAGTCTTTATGAACCTGTACGAGTATTTGACGGTGTTGTAAGGTCATGGAGCATTGGAAAACAACCTGAGACGTAGGAGTCCATTGAGAGTGGAAGGTCTAGACCAATGGTAACCTGTGGAGACAGGTGGAACCACGTGATTTACGTGTAAGGCCTTTATTAGGCAGTTAATAGCCATGTCACAGTCTTTATAGCCCTGAACATGTAGTTGACGGTGTTATAACGCCATGGTGTAATGGCAAACGAATTAGGCGGTATAGTCGAATAAGAGTGAAAGGGCTAGACCAATAGTAACCTGCGCAGTCACGTGGAACCACGTAATTTACGTGTAAGGCCTTTATTACGCGTTTAAAAGACATATTACAGTCTTTATAGACCTGTACGATTATTTCACGAAGTTATAAGGCCCTGTAGCATTGCAAAACGACTTGGGACGTCGTAGTCCATTGAGAGTGGAAGGACTAGACCAATGGTAACCTCCGCAGACACGTGAAACCACGTGATTTACGTGTAAGGCCTTTATTAGGCAGTTAATAGCCATGTTACAGTCTTTATAGCCCTGAACATGTAGTTGACGGTGTTATAACGCCATGGTGTAATGGCAAACGAATTAGGCGGTATAGTCGAATAAGAGTAAAAGAGCTAGACCAATGGTAACCTCCGCAGTCACGTGGAACCACGTGATTTACGTCTAAGGCTCTTATTACGCGGTTAAAAGCCATGTTACAGTCTTTATAGACCTGTACGAGTATTTCACGAAGTTATAAGGCCATGGAGCAATGGAAAACGACTTGAGACCTCGTAGTCCATTGAGGGTTAAAGGACTAGACCAATGGTAAAATGTGGAGACAGGTGGAACCACGTGATTTACGTCTAAGGCCTTTATTAGGCAGTTAATAGCCATGTTGCAGTCTTTATAGCCCTGAACATGTAGTTGACGGTGTTATAACGCCATGGTGTAATTACGTCTAAGGCTCTTATTACGCGGTTAAAAGCAATGTTACAGTCTTTATGAACCTCTACGAGTATTTGACGGTGTTGTAAGGTCATGGAGCATTGGAAAACAACCTGAGACGTAGGAGTCCATTGAGAGTGGAAGGTCTAGACCAATGGTAACCTGTGGAGACAGGTGGAACCACGTGATTTACGTGTAAGGCCTTTATTAGGCAGTTAATAGCCATGTCACAGTCTTTATAGCCCTGAACATGTAGTTGACGGTGTTATAACGCCATGGTGTAATGGCAAACGAATTAGGCGGTATAGTCGAATAAGAGTGAAAGGGCTAGACCAATAGTAACCTGCGCAGTCACGTGGAACCACGTAATTTACGTGTAAGGCCTTTATTACGCGTTTAAAAGACATATTACAGTCTTTATAGACCTGTACGATTATTTCACGAAGTTATAAGGCCCTGTAGCATTGCAAAACGACTTGGGACGTCGTAGTCCATTGAGAGTGGAAGGACTAGACCAATGGTAACCTCCGCAGACACGTGAAACCACGTGATTTACGTGTAAGGCCTTTATTAGGCAGTTAATAGCCATGTTACAGTCTTTATAGCCCTGAACATGTAGTTGACGGTGTTATAACGCCATGGTGTAATGGCAAACGAATTAGGCGGTATAGTCGAATAAGAGTAAAAGAGCTAGACCAATGGTAACCTCCGCAGTCACGTGGAACCACGTGATTTACGTCTAAGGCTCTTATTACGCGGTTAAAAGCCATGTTACAGTCTTTATAGACCTGTACGAGTATTTCACGAAGTTATAAGGCCATGGAGCAATGGAAAACGACTTGAGACCTCGTAGTCCATTGAGGGTTAAAGGACTAGACCAATGGTAAAATGTGGAGACAGGTGGAACCACGTGATTTACGTCTAAGGCCTTTATTACGCGGTTAAAAGACATATTACAGCCTTTATAGACCTGTACGAGTATTTCACGAAGTTATAAGGCCATCGGAAAACGACTTAGGACGTCGTAGTCCATTGAGAGTGGAAGGACTAGACCAATGGTAACCTCTGCAGACACGTGGAACCACGTGATTTACGTGTAAAGCTTTTATTACACGGTTAAAAGCCATATTACAGCTTTTATAGACCTGTACGAGTATTTCACGAAGTTATAAGGCCATGGCGCAATGGAAAACGAATTGGGACGTCATCGTTGAGTAAGAGTGGAAGGACGAGACCAATGGTAACTTCCGCAGACACGTGAAACAACGTGATTTACGTCTAAGGCTCTTATTACGCGGTTAAAAGCCATGTTACAGTCTTTATGAACCTCTACGAGTACTTGACGGTGTTTTAAGGCAATGGAGCATTGCAAAACGACTTGGGACGTCATAGCCCATTGAGAGTGGAAGGACTACACCAATGGTAAAATCCGCAGTCACGTGCAGTCACGTGAATTACATGTAAGGCCATTATTAGGCAGCGAAAGGTCATAGAACATCCTTTAGAGACGGGTACATGTAGTTGGCGGTTATATTACGCCATGGTGCAATGGAAAACGAATTGGGACGTCATAGTCGAGTGAGAGTTGAAGGACTAGTCCAATGGTAACCTCCGCAGATACGTGAAACCACGTGATTTACGTGTAAGGCCTTTATTAGGCAGTTAATAGCCATGTTACAGTCTTTATAGCCCTGAACATGTAGTTGACGGTGTTATAACGTCATGGTGTAATGGCAAACAAATTAGGCGGTATAGTCGAATAAGAGTGGAAGGGCTAGACCAATGGTAACCTCCGCAGTCACGTGGAACCACGTAATTTACGTGTAAGGCCTTTATTATGCGGTTAAAAGACATATTACAGCCTTTATAGACCTGTACGAGTATTTCACAAAGTTATAAGGCCATGGAGCAATGGAAAATGACTTGGGACGTCGTAGTCCATTGAGAGTGGAAGGACTAGACCAATGGTATATTCCGCAGACACGTGAAAGCACGTGACTTACGTCTAAGGCTCTTATTACGCGGTTAAAAGCCATGTTACAGTCTTTATGAACCTCTACGAGTACTTGACGGTGTTTTAAGGCAATGGAGCATTGCAAAACAACTTGGGACATCGTAGCCCATTGAGAGTGGAAGGACTACACCAATGGTAAAATCCGCAGACACGTGCAGTCACGTGAATTACATGTAAGGCCATTATAAGGCAGCGAAAGGTCATAAAACATCCTTTAGAGACGGGTACATGTAGTTGGCGGCTATATAACGCCATGGTGCAATGGAAAACGAATTGGGACGTCATAGTCGAGTAAGAGTGGAAGGACTAGACCAATGGTTACCTCCGCAGACACGTGAAACCACGTGATTTACGTCTAAGGCCTTTATTACGCGGTTAAAAGCCATGTTACAGACTTTATGAACCTGTACGAGTATTTGACGGTGTTATAAGGCCATGGAGCATCGGAAAACGACCTGAGACGTCGGAGTCCTTTGAGAGTGGACGGACTAGACCAATGGTAACCTGTGGAGACAGGTGGAACAACGTGATTTACGTGTAAGGCCTTTATTACGCGGTTAAAAGACATATTACAGCCTTTATAGACCTGTACGAGTATTTCACGAAGTTATAAGGCCGTGGAGCAATGGAAAACGACTTGAGACCTCGTAGTCCATTGAGAGTGGAAGGACTAGACCAATGGTAACCTCCGCAGACACGTGAAACCACGTGATTTACGTCTAAGGCTCTTATTACGCGGTAAAAAGCCATGTTACAGTCTTTATGAACCGGTACGAGTATTTGACGGTGTTATAAGGCCATGGAGCATTGGAAAACGACCTGAGACGTCGGAGTCCATTGAGAGTGGAAGGTCTAGACCAATGGTAACCTGTGGAGACAGGTGGAACAACGTGATTTACGTGTAAGGCCTTTATTAGGCAGTTAATAGCCATGTTACAGTCTTTATAGCCCTGAACATGTAGTTGACGGTGTTATAACGCGATGGTGTAATGGCAAACGAATTAGGCGGTATAGTCGAATAAGAGTGAAAGGGCTAGACCAATGGTAACCTCCGCAGTCACGTGGAACCACGTAATTTACGTGTAAGGCCTTTATTACGCGGTTAAAAGACATATTACAGCCTTTATAGACCTGTACGAGTATTTCACGAAGTTATAAGGCCATGGAGCAATGGAAAATGACTTGAGACCTCGTAGTCCATTGAGGGTTAAAGGACTAGACCAATGGTAAAATGTGGAGACAGGTGGAACCACGTGATTTATGTGTAAGGCCTTTATTACGCTGGTAAAAGCCATGTTACAGTCTTTATAGTCCCGTACGAGTTTTTGACAGTGTTATAAGGGCATGGAGCATTGGAAAACAACCTGAGTCATCATAGTCATTTGAGAGTGGACGATGGTAACCTCCGCAGACACGTGAAACCCCCTTATTTACGTCTAAGGCTCTTATTACGCGGTTAAAAGCCGTATTACAGCCTTTATAGACCTGTACGAGTATTTCACGAAGTTATAAGGCCATGGAGCAATGGAAAGCGACTTGGGACGTCGTAGTCCATTGAGAGTGGAAGGACTAGACCAATGGTAACTTCCGCAGACACGTGAAAGCACCTGACTTACGTCTAAGGCTCTTATTACGCGGTTAAAAGCCATGTTACAGTCTTTATGAACCTCTACGAGTACTGGACGGTGTTTTAAGGCAATGGAGCATTGCAAAACAACTTGGGACGTCGTAGCCCTTTGAGAGTGGAAGGACTACACCAATGGTAAAATCCGCAGACTCGTGCAGTCACGTGAATTACATGTAAGGCCATTATTAGGCAGCGAAAGGTCATAAAACATCCTTTAGAGACGGGTACATGTAGTTGGCGGCTATATAACGCCATGGTGCAATGGAAAACGAATTGGGACGTCACAGTCGAGTAAGAGTGGAAGGACTAGACCAATGGTTACCTCCGCAGACACGTGAAATCACGTGATTTACGTCTAAGGCCTTTATTACGCGGTTAAAAGCCATGTTACAGACTTTATGAACCTGTACGAGTATTTGACGGTGTTATAAGGCCATGGAGCATCGGAAAACGACCTGAGACGTCGGAGTCCATTGAGAGTGGAAGGTCTAGACCAATGGTAACCTGTGGAGATCGGTTGAACCACGTGATTTACGTGTAGGGCCTTTATTACGCTATTAAAAGCCATGTTACAGTCTTTATAGTCCTGTACGAGTTTTTGACAGCGTTATAAGGGCATGGAGCATTGGAAAACAACCTGAGTCATCATAGTCCTTTGAGAGTGGACGGACTAGACCAATGGTAACCTGTGGAGACAGGTGGAACAACGTGATTTACGTGTAAGGCCTTTATTGGGCAGTTAATAGCCATGCTACAGTCTTTATAGCCCTGAACATGTAGTTGACGGTGTTAAAACGCCATGGTGTAATGGCAAACGAATTAGGCAGTATGTTCGAATAAGAGTGAAAGGGCTAGACCAATGGTAACCTCCGCAGTCACGTGGAACCACGTAATTTACGTGTAAGGCCTTTATTACGCTGTTAAAAGACATATTACAGCCTTTATAGACCTGTACGAGTATTTCACGAAGTTATAAGGCCGTGGAGCAATGGAAAACGACTTGAGACCTCGTAGTCCATTGAGAGTGGAAGGACTAGACCAATGGTAACCTCCGCAGACACGTGAAACCACGTGATTTACGTCTAAGGCTCTTATTACGCGGTAAAAAGCCATGTTACAGTCTTTATGAACCGGTACGAGTATTTGACGGTGTTATAAGGCCATGGAGCATTGGAAAACGACCTGAGACGTCGGAGTCCATTGAGAGTGGAAGGTCTAGACCAATGGTAACCTGTGGAGACAGGTGGAACAACGTGATTTACGTGTAAGGCCTTTATTAGGCAGTTAATAGCCATGTTACAGTCTTTATAGCCCTGAACATGTAGTTGACGGTGTTATAACGCGATGGTGTAATGGCAAACGAATTAGGCGGTATAGTCGAATAAGAGTGAAAGGGCTAGACCAATGGTAACCTCCGCAGTCACGTGGAACCACGTAATTTACGTGTAAGGCCTTTATTACGCGGTTAAAAGACATATTACAGCCTTTATAGACCTGTACGAGTATTTCACGAAGTTATAAGGCCATGGAGCAATGGAAAATGACTTGAGACCTCGTAGTCCATTGAGGGTTAAAGGACTAGACCAATGGTAAAATGTGGAGACAGGTGGAACCACGTGATTTATGTGTAAGGCCTTTATTACGCTGGTAAAAGCCATGTTACAGTCTTTATAGTCCTGTACGAGTTTTTGACAGTGTTATAAGGGCATGGAGCATTGGAAAACAACCTGAGTCATCATAGTCATTTGAGAGTGGACGATGGTAACCTCCGCAGACACGTGAAACCCCCTTATTTACGTCTAAGGCTCTTATTACGCGGTTAAAAGCCATGTTACAGTCTTTATGAACCTCTACGAGTACTTGACGGTGTTTTAAGGCAATGGAGCATTGCAAAACAACTTGGGACGTCGTAGCCCTTTGAAAGTGGAAGGACTACACCAATGGTAAAATCCGCAGACTCGTGCAGTCACGTGAATTACATGTAAGGCCATTATTAGGCAGCGAAAGGTCATAAAACATCCTTTAGAGACGGGTACATGTAGTTGGCGGCTATATAACGCCATGGTGCAATGGAAAACGAATTGGGACGTCATAGTCGAGTAAGAGTGGAAGGACTAGACCAATGGTTACCTCCGTAGACACGTGAAATCACGTGATTTACGTCTAAGGCCTTTATTACGCGGTTAAAAGCCATGTTACAGACTTTATGAACCTGTACGAGTATTTGACGGTGTTATAAGGCCATGGAGCATCGGAAAACGACCTGAGACGTCGGAGTCCATTGAGAGTGGAAGGTCTAGACCAATGGTAACCTGTGGAGATCGGTTGAACCACGTGATTTACGTGTAGGGCCTTTATTACGCTATTAAAAGCCATGTTACAGTCTTTTTAGTCCTGTACGAGTTTTTGACAGCGTTATAAGGGCATGGAGCATTGGAAAACAACCTGAGTCATCATAGTCCTTTGAGAGTGGACGGACTAGACCAATGGTAACCTGTGGAGACAGGTGGAACAACGTGATTTACGTGTAAGGCCTTTATTGGGCAGTTAATAGCCATGCTACAGTCTTTATAGCCCTGAACATGTAGTTGACGGTGTTAAAACGCCATGGTGTAATGGCAAACGAATTAGGCAGTATATTCGAATCGTCATAGTCGAATAAGAGTGGAAGGACTAGACCAATGGTAACCTCCGCAGTCACGTGGAACCACGTAATTTACGTGTAAGGCCTTTATTACGCGGTTAAAAGCCATATTACAGATTTTATAGACCTGTACGAGTATTTCACGAAGTTATAAGGCCATGGCGCAATGGAAAACGAATTGGGACGTCATCGTTGAGTAAGAGTGGAAGGACTAGACCAATGCTAACCTCCGCAGACACGTGAAATCCCGTTATTTACGTCTAAGGCCTTTATTACGCGGTTAAAAGCCATGTTACTGTCTTTATAGACCTGTACGAGTATTTAACTGTGTTATAAGGCCATGGAGCATTGTAAAAAACGACCTGAGACGTCGGAGTCCATTGAGAGTGAAAGGGCTAGACCAATGGTAACCTCCGCAGTCACGTGGAACCACGTAATTTACGTGTAAGGCCTTTATTACGCGGTTAAAAGACATATTACAGCCTTTATAGACCTGTACGAGTATTTCACGAAGTTATAAGGCCGTGGAGCAATGGAAAACGACTTGAGACCTCGTAGTCCATTGAGAGTGGAAGGACTAGACCAATGGTAACCTCCGCAGACACGTGAAACCACGTGATTTTCGTCTAAGGCTCTTATTACGCGGTAAAAAGCCATGTTACAGTCTTTATGAACCGGTACGAGTATTTGACGGTGTTATAAGGCCATGGAGCATTGGAAAACGACCTGAGACGTCGGAGTCCATTGAGAATGGAAGGTCTAGACCAATGGTAACCTGTGGGGACAGGTGGAACAACGTGATTTACGTGTAAGGCCTTTATTAGGCAGTTAATAGCCATGTTACAGTCTTTATAGCCCTGAACATGTAGTTGACGGTGTTAAAACGCCATGGTGTAATGGCAAACGAATTAGGCGGTATAGTCGAATAAGAGTGAAAGGGCTAGACCAATGGTAACCTCCGCAGTCACGTGGAACCACGTAATTTACGTGTAAGGCCTTTATTACGCAGTTAAAAGACATATTACAGCCTTTATAGACCTGTACGAGTATTTCACGAAGTTATAAGGCCATGGAGCAATGGAAAATGACTTGAGACCTCGTAGTCCATTGAGGGTTAAAGGACTAGACCAATGGTAAAATGTGGAGACAGGTGGAACCACGTGATTTATGTGTAACGCCTTTATTACGCTGGTAAAAGCCATGTTACAGTCTTTAAAGTCCCGTACGAGTTTTTGACAGTGTTATAAGGGCATGGAGCATTGGAAAACAACCTGAGTCATCATAGTCCTTTGAGAGTGGACAATGGTAACCTCCGCAGACACGTGAAACCCCGTTATTTACGTCTAAGACTCTTATTACGCGGTTAAAAGCCGTATTACAGCCTTTATAGACCTGTACGAGTATTTCACAAAGTTATAAGGCCATGGAGCAATGGAAAATGACTTGGGACGTCGTAGTCCATTGAGAGTGGAAGGACTAGACCAATGGTAACTTCCGCAGACACGTGAAAGCACGTGACTTACGTCTAAGGCTCTTATTACGCGGTTAAAAGCCATGTTACAGTCTTAATGAACCTCTACGAGTACTTGACGGTGTTTTAAGGCAATGGAGCATTGCAAAACAACTTGGGACATCGTAGCCCATTGAGAGTGGAAGGACTACACCAATGGTAAAATCCGCAGACACGTGCAGTCACGTGAATTACATGTATGGCCATTATAAGGCAGCGAAAGGTCATAAAACATCCTTTAGAGACGGGTACATGTAGTTGGCGGCTATATAACGCCATGGTGCAATGGAAAACGAATTGGGACGTCATAGTCGAGTAAGAGTGGAAGGACTAGACCAACGGTTACCTCCGCAGACACGTGAAATCACGTGATTTACGTCTAAGGCCTTTATTACGCGGTTAAAAGCCATGTTACAGACTTTATGAACCTGTACGAGTATTTGACGGTGTTATAAGGCCATGGAGCATCGGAAAACGACCTGAGACGTCGGAGTCCATTGAGAGTGAAAGGTCTAGACCAATGGTAACCTGTGGAGATCGGTGGAACCACGTGATTTACGTGTAAGGCCTTTATTACGCTATTAAAAGCCATGTTACAGTCTTTATAGACCCGTACGAGTTTTTGACAGCGTTATAAGGGCATGGAGCATTGGAAAACAACCTGAGTCATCATAGTCCTTTGAGAGTGGACGGACTAGACCAATGGTAACCTGTGGAGACAGGTGGAACAACGTGATTTACGTGTAAGGCCTTTATTACGCGGTTAAAAGACATATTACAGCCTTTATAGACCTGTACGAGTATTTCACGAAGTTATAAGGCCATGTAGCAATGGAAAATGACTTGAGATCTCGTAGTCCATTGAGGGTTAAAGGACTAGACCAATGGTAAAATGTGGAGACAGGTGGAACCACGTGATTTATGTGTAACGCCTTTATTACGCTGGTAAAAGCCATGTTACAGTCTTTATAGTCCCGTACGAGTTTTTGACAGTGTTATAAGGGCATGGAGCATTGGAAAACAACCTGAGTCATCATAGTCATTTGAGAGTGGACGATGGTAACCTCCGCAGACACGTGAAACCCCCTTATTTACGTCTAAGGCTCTTATTACGCGGTTAAAAGCCGTATTACAGCCTTTATAGACCTGTACGAGTATTTCACGAAGTTATAAGGCCATGGAGCAATGGAAAACGACTTGGGACGTCGTAGTCCATTGAGAGTGGAAGGACTAGACCAATGGTAACTTCTGCAGACACGTGAAAGCACCTGACTTACGTCTAAGGCTCTTATTACGCGGTTAAAAGCCATGTTACAGTCCTTATGAACCTCTACGAGTACTTGACCTTGTTTTAAGTCAATGGAGCATTGCAAAACAACTTGGGACGTCGTAGCCCTTTGAGAGTGGAAGGACTACACCAATGGTAAAATCCGCAGACACGTGCAGTCACGTGAATTACATGTAAGGCCATTATTAGGCAGCGAAAGGTCATAAAACATCCTTTAGAGACGGGTACATGTAGTTGGCGGCTATATAACGCCATGGTGCAATGGAAAACGAATTGGGACGTCATAGTCGAGTAAGAGTGGAAGGACTAGACCAATGGTTACCTCCGCAGACACGTGAAATCACGTGATTTACGTCTAAGGCCTTTATTACGCGGTTAAAAGCCATGTTACAGACTTTATGAACCTGTACGAGTATTTGACGGTGTTATAAGGCCATGGAGCATCGGAAAACGACCTGAGACGTCGGAGTCCATTGAGAGTGGAAGGTCTAGACCAATGGTAACCTGTAGAGATCGGTTGAACCACGTGATTTACGTGTAGGGCCTTTATTACGCTATTAAAAGCCATGTTACAGTCTTTATAGTCCTGTACGAGTTTTTGACAGCGTTATAAGGGCATGGAGCATTGGAAAACAACCTGAGTCATCATAGTCCTTTGAGAGTGGACGGACTAGACCAATGGTAACCTGTGGAGACAGGTGGAACAACGTGATTTACGTGTAAGGCCTTTATTGGGCAGTTAATAGCCATGTTACAGTCTTTATAGCCCTGAACATGTAGTTGACGGTGTTAAAACGCCATGGTGTAATGGCAAACGAATAAGGCAGTATATTCGAATAAGAGTGAAAGGGCTAGACCAATGGTAACCTCCGCAGTCACGTGGAACCACGTAATTTACGTGTAAGGCCTTTATTACGCGGTTAAAAGACATATTACAGCCTTTATAGACCTGTACGAGTATTTCACGAAGTTATAAGGCCGTGGAGCAATGGAAAACGACTTGAGACCTCGTAGTCCATTGAGAGTGGAAGGACTAGACCAATGGTAACCTCCGCAGACACGTGAAACCACGTGATTTTCGTCTAAGGCTCTTATTACGCGGTAAAAAGCCATGTTACAGTCTTTATGAACCGGTACGAGTATTTGACGGTGTTATAAGGCCATGGAGCATTGGAAAACAACCTGAGTCATCATAGTCCTTTGAGAGTGGACGGACTAGACCAATGGTAACCTGTGGAGACAGGTGGAACAACGTGATTTACGTGTAAGGCCTTTATTACGCGGTTAAAAGACATATTACAGCCTTTATAGACCTGTACGAGTATTTCACGAAGTTATAAGGCCATGTAGCAATGGAAAATGACTTGAGATCTCGTATTCCATTGAGAGTGGAAGGACTAGACCAATGGTAACCTCCGCAGACACGTGAAACCACGTGATTTTCGTCTAAGGCTCTTATTACGCGGTAAAAAGCCATGTTACAGTCTTTATGAACCGCTACGAGTATTTGACGGTGTTATAAGGCCATGGAGCATTGGAAAACGACCTGAGACGTCGGAGTCCATTGAGAATGGAAGGTCTAGACCAATGGTGACCTGTGGGGACAGGTGGAACAACGTGATTTACGTGTAAGGCCTTTATTAGGCAGTTAATAGCCATGTTACAGTCTTTATAGCCCTGAACATGTAGTTGACGGTGTTAAAACGCCATGGTGTAATGGCAAACGAATTAGGCGGTATAGTCGAATAAGAGTGAAAGGGCTAGACCAATGGTAACCTCCGCAGTCACGTGGAACCACGTAATTTACGTGTAAGGCCTTTATTACGCAGTTAAAAGACATATTACAGCCTTTATAGACCTGTACGAGTATTTCACGAAGTTATAAGGCCATGGAGCAATGGAAAATGTCTTGAGACCTCGTAGTCCATTGAGGGTTAAAGGACTAGACCAATGGTAAAATGTGGAGACAGGTGGAACCACGTGATTTATGTGTAACGCCTTTATTGCGCTGGTAAAAGCCATGTTACAGTCTTTATAGTCCCGTACGAGTTTTTGACAGTGTTATAAGGGCATGGAGCATTGGAAAACAACTTGAGTCTTCATAGTCATTTGAGAGTGGACGATGGTAACCTCCGCAGACACGTGAAACCCCCTTATTTACGTCTAAGGCTCTTATTACGCGGTTAAAAGCCGTATTACAGCCTTTATAGACCTGTACGAGTATTTCACGAAGTTATAAGGCCATGGAGCAATGGAAAACGACTTGGACGTCGTAGTCCATTGAGAGTGGAAGGACTAGACCAATGGTAACTTCCGCAGACACGTGAAAGCACGTGACTTACGTCTAAGGCTCTTATTACGCGGTTAAAAGCCATGTTACAGTCTTTATGAACCTCTACGAGTACTTGACGGTGTTTTAAGGCAATGGAGCATTGCAAAACAACTTGGGACGTCGTAGCCCATTGAGAGTGGAAGGACTACACCAATGGTAAAATCCACAGACACGTGCAGTCACGTGAATTACATGTAAGGCCATTATTAGGCAGCGAAAGGTCATAAAACATCCTTTAGAGACGGGTACATGTAGTTGGCGGCTATATAACGCCATGGTGCAATGGAAAACGAATTGGGACATCATAGTCGAGTAAGAGTGGAAGGACTAGACCAATGGTTACCTCCGCAGACACGTGAAATCACGTGATTTACGTCTAAGGCCTTTATTACGCGGTTAAAAGCCATGTTACAGACTTTATGAACCTGTACGAGTATTTGACGGTGTTATAAGGCCATGGAGCATCGGAAAACGACCTGAGACGTCGGAGTCCATTGAGAGTGGAAGGTCTAGACCAATGGTAACCTGTGGAGATCGGTGGAACCACGTGATTTACGTGTAAGGCCTTTATTACGCTATTAAAAGCCATGTTACAGTCTTTATAGTCCCGTACGAGTTTTTGACAGCGTCATAAGGGCATGGAGCATTGGAAAACAACCTGAGTCATCATAGTCCTTTGAGAGTGGACGGACTAGACCAATGGTAACCTGTGGAGACAGGTGGAACAACGTGATTTACGTGTAAGGCCTTTATTAGGCAGTTAATAGCCATGTTACAGTCTTTATAGCCCTGAACATGTAGTTGACGGTGTTATAACGCCATGGTGTAATGGCAAACGAATTAGGCAGTATAGTCGAATAAGAGTGAAAGGGCTAGACCAATGGTAACCTCCGCAGTCACGTGGAACCACGTAATTTACGTGTAAGGCCTTTATTACGCGGTTAAAAGACATATTACAGCCTTTATAGACCTGTACGAGTATTTCACGAAGTTATAAGGCCGTGGAGCAATGGAAAACGACTTGAGACCTCGTAGTCCATTGAAAGTGGAAGGACTAGACCAATGGTAACCTCCGCAGACACGTGAAACCACGTGATTTACGTCTAAGGCTCTTATTACGCGGTTAAAAGCCATGTTACAGTCTTTATGAACCTGTACGAGTATTTGACGGTGTTATAAGGCCATGGAGCATTGTAAAAAACGACCTGAGACGTCGGAGTCCATTGAGAGTGAAAGGACTAGACCAATGGTAACCTGTGGAGACAGGTGAAACCACGTGATTTACGTGTAACGCCTTTATTACGCAGTTAAAGGCCATGTTACGGTCTTTATAGACCTGTACGATTATTTCACGAAGTTATAAGGTCATGTAGCATTGCAAAACGACTTGGGACGTCGTAGTCTATTGAGAGTGGAAGAACTAGACCAATGGTAACCTCCGCAGACACGTGAAACCACGTGATTTACGTCTAAGGCTCTTATTACGCGGTTAAAAGGAATGTTACAGTCTTTATGAACCTCTACGAGTATTTGACGGTGTTTTAAGGCAATGGAGCATTGCAAAACAACCTGAGACGTCGAAGTCCATTGAGAGTGGAAGGTCTAGACCAATGGTAACCTGTGGAGACAGGTGGAACAACGTGATTTACGTGTAAGGCCTTTATTAGGCAGTTAATAGCCATGTTACAGTCTTTATAGCCCTGAACATGTAGTTGACGGTGTTATAACGCCATGGTGTAATGGCAAACGAATTAGGCGGTATAGTCGAATAAGAGTGAAAGGGCTAGACCAATGGTAACCTCCGCAGTCACGTGGAACCACGTAATTTACGTGTAAGGCCTTTATTACGCGGTTAAAAGACATATTACAGCCTTTATAGACCTGTACGAGTATTTCACGAAGTTATAAGGCCATGGAGCAATGGAAAATGACTTGAGACCTCGTAGTCCATTGAGGGTTAAAGGACTAGACCAATGGTAAAATGTGGAGACAGGTGGAACCACGTGATTTATGTGTAAGGCCTTTACTACGCTGGTAAAAGCCATGTTACAGTCTTTATAGTCCCGTACGAGTTTTTGACAGTGTTATAAGGGCATGGAGCATTGGAAAACAACCTGAGTCATCATAGTCATTTGAGAGTGGACGATGGTAACCTCTGCAGACATGTGAAACCCCCTTATTTACGTCTAAGGCTCTTATTACGCGGTTAAAAGCCGTATTACAGCCTTTATAGACTGGTACGAGTATTTCACGAAGTTATAAGGCCATGGAGCAATGGAAAACGACTTGGGACGTCGTAGTCCATTGAGAGTGGAAGGACTAGACCAATGGTAACTTCCGCAGACACGTGAAAGCACGTGACTTACGTCTAAGGCTCTTATTACGCGGTTAAAAGCCATGTTACAGTCTTTATGAACCTCTACGAGTACTTGACGGTGTTTTAAGGCAATGGAGCATTGCAAAACAACTTGGGACGTCGTAGCCCATTGAGAGTGGAAGGACTACACCAATGGTAAAATCCGCTGACACGTGCAGTCACGTGAATTACATGTAAGGCCATTATTAGGCAGCGAAAGGTCATAAAACATCCTTTAGAGACGGGTACATGTAGTTGGCGGCTATATAACGCCATGGTGCAATGGAAAACGAATTGGGACGTCATAGTCGAGTAAGAGTGGAAGGACTAGACCAATGGTTACCTCCACAGACACGTGAAATCACGTGATTTACGTCTAAGGCCTTTATTACGCGGTTAAAAGCCATGTTACAGACTTTATGAACCTGTACGAGTATTTGACGGTGTTATAAGGCCATGGAGCATCGGAAAACGACCTGAGACGTCGGAGTCCATTGAGAGTGGAAGGTCTAGACCAATGGTAACCTGTGGAGATCGGTGGAACCACGTGATTTACGTGTAAGGCCTTTATTACGCTATTAAAAGCCATGTTACAGTCTTTATAGTCCCGTACGAGTTTTTGACAGCGTTATAAGGGCATGGAGCATTGGAAAACAACCTGAGTCATCATAGTCCTTTAAGAGTGGACGGACTAGACCAATGGTAACCTGTGGAGACAGGTGGAACAACGTGATTTACGTGTAAGGCCTTTATTAGGCAGTTAATAGCCATGTTACAGTCTTTATAGCCCTGAACATGTAGTTGACGGTGTTATAACGCCATGGTGTAATGGCAAACGAATTAGGCAGTATAGTCGAATAAGAGTGAAAGGGCTAGACCAATGGTAACCTCCGCAGTCACGTGGAACCACGTAATTTACGTGTAAGGCCTTTATTACGTGGTTAAAAGACATATTACAGCCTTTATAGACCTGTACGAGTATTTCACGAAGTTATAAGGCCGTGGAGCAATGGAAAACGACCTGTGACGTCGGAGTCCATTGAGAGTGAAAGGACTAGACCAATGGTAACATGTGGAGACAGGTGAAACCACGTGATATACGTGTAAGGCCTTTATTACGCAGTTAAAGGCCATGTTACAGTCTTTATAGACCTGTACGATTATTTCACGAAGTTATAAGGTCATGTAGCATTGCAAAACGACTTGGGAGGTCGTAGTCTATTGAGAGTGGAAGAACTAGACCAATGGTAACCTCCGCAGACACGTGAAACCACGTGATATACGTCTAAGGCTCTTATTACGCGGTTAAAAGGAATGTTACAGTCTTTATGAACCTCTACGAGTACTTGACGGTGTTATAAGGACATGCAGCATTGGAAAACGACCTGAGACGTCGGAGTCCATTGACAGTGAAAGGTCTAGACCAATGGTAAAATGTGGAGACAGGTGGAACCACGTGATTTATGTGTAAGGCCTTTATTACGCGGTTAAAAGCCATGTTACAGTCTTTATGAACCTCTACGAGTACTTGACGGTGTTTTAAGGCAATGGAGCATTGCAAAGCAACTTGGGACGTCGTAACCCATTAAGAGTGGAAGGACTACACCAATGGTAAAATCCGCAGACAAGTGCAGTCACGTGAATTACATGTAAGGCCATTATTAGGCAGCGAAAGGTCATAAAACATCCTTTAGAGACAGGTACATGTAGTTGGCGGTTATATTACGCCATGGTGCAATGGAAAACGAATTGGGACGTCATAGTTAAGTGAGGGTTGAAGGACTAGACCAATGGTAACCTCCGCAGACACGTGAAACCACGTGATTTACGTCTAAGGCTCTTTTTACGCGGTTAAAAGCCATGTTACAGTCTTTATGAACCTCTACGAGTACTTGACGGTGTTTTAAGGCAATGGAGCATTGCAAAGCAACTTGGGACGTCGTAGCCCATTGAGAGTGAAAGGTCTAGACCAATTGTAAAATGTGGAGACAGGTGCAGTCACGTGAATTACATGTAAGGCTATTATTAGGCAGCGAAAGGTCATAAAACATCCTTTAGAGACGGGTACATGTAGTTGGCGGTTATATTACGCCATGGTGCAATGGAAAACGACTTGAGACGTCGTAGTCCATTGAGAGTGGAAGGACTAGACCAATGGTAACCTCCGCAGACAAGTGAAACCACGTGATTTACGTGTAAAGCCTTTATTACGCGGTTAAAAGCCATATTACAGCTTTTACAGACTTGTACGAGTATTTCACGAAGTTATAAGGCCATGGCGCAATGGAAAACGAATTGGGACGTCATTGTTGAGTGAGTGTGGAAGGACTAGACCAATGGTAACCTCAGCAGACACGTGAAGCCCCGTTATTTACGTCTAAGGCTCTTATTACGCGGTTAAAAGCCATATTACAGCCTTTATAGACCTGTACGAGTATTTCACGAAGTTATAAGGCCAGGGAGCATTGTAAAAAACGACCTGAGACGTCGGAGTCCATTTAGAGTGAAAGGACTAGACCAATGGTAACTTCCGCAGAAACGTGAAACCACGTGAATTACATGTAAGGCCATTATTAGGCAGCGAAAGGTCATAAAACATCCTTTAGAGACGGGTACATGTAGTTGGCGGTTATATAACGCCATGGTGCAATGGAAAACGAATTGGGACGTCGGAGTCCATTGAGAGTGGAAGGACTAGACCAATGGTAACCTGTGGAGACAGGTGAAACCACGTGATTTACGTGTAAGGCCTTTATTACGCAGTTAAAAGCCATGTTACAGTCTTTATAATCCCGTACGAGTTTTTGACTGTGTTATAAGGGCATGGAGCATTAGAAAACAACCCGAGTCATCATAGTCCTTTGAGAGTGGAAGGACTAGACCAATGGTAACCTGTGGAGACAGGTGCAACAACGTGATTTACGTGTAAGGCCTTTATTAGGCAGTTAATAGCCATGTTACAGTCTTTATGAATCTGTACGAGTATTTCACGAAGTTATAAGGCCGTGGAGCAATGGAAAACGACTTGAGACCTCGTAGTCCATTGAGAGTGGAAGGACTAGACCAATGGTAACCTCCGCAGACACGTGAAACCACGTGATTTACGTCTAAGGCTCTTATTACGCGGTTAAAAGCCATGTTACAGTCTTTATGAACCTGTACGAGTATTTGACGGTGTTATAAGGCCATGGAGCAGTGCAAAACGACTTGGGACGTCGTAGTCCATTGAAAGTGGAAGGACTAGATCAATGGTAACTTCCGCAGACACGTGAAACAACGTGATTTACGTCAAAGGCTCTTATTACGCGGTTAAAAGCCATGTTACAGTCTTTATAGTCCCGTACGAGTTTTTGACAGCGTCATAAGGGCATGGAGCATTGGAAAACAACCTGAGTCATCATAGTCCTTTGAGAGTGGACGGACTAGACCAATGGTAACCTGTGGAGACAGGTGGAACAACGTGATTTACGTGTAAGGCCTTTATTAGGCAGTTAATAGCCATGTTACAGTCTTTATAGCCCTGAACATGTAGTTGACGGTGTTATAACGCCATGGTGTAATGGCAAACGAATTAGGCAGTATAGTCGAATAAGAGTGAAAGGGCTAGACCAATGGTAACCTCCGCAGTCACGTGGAACCACGTAATTTACGTGTAAGGCCTTTATTACGCGGTTAAAAGACATATTACAGCCTTTATAGACCTGTACGAGTATTTCACGAAGTTATAAGGCCGTGGAGCAATGGAAAACGACTTGAGACCTCGTAGTCCATTGAAAGTGGAAGGACTAGACCAATGGTAACCTCCGCAGACACGTGAAACCACGTGATTTACGTCTAAGGCTCTTATTACGCGGTTAAAAGCCATGTTACAGTCTTTATGAACCTGTACGAGTATTTGACGGTGTTATAAGGCCATGGAGCATTGTAAAAAACGACCTGAGACGTCGGAGTCCATTGAGAGTGAAAGGACTAGACCAATGGTAACCTGTGGAGACAGGTGAAACCACGTGATTTACGTGTAACGCCTTTATTACGCAGTTAAAGGCCATGTTACGGTCTTTATAGACCTGTACGATTATTTCACGAAGTTATAAGGTCATGTAGCATTGCAAAACGACTTGGGACGTCGTAGTCTATTGAGAGTGGAAGAACTAGACCAATGGTAACCTCCGCAGACACGTGAAACCACGTGATTTACGTCTAAGGCTCTTATTACGCGGTTAAAAGGAATGTTACAGTCTTTATGAACCTCTACGAGTATTTGACGGTGTTTTAAGGCAATGGAGCATTGCAAAACAACCTGAGACGTCGAAGTCCATTGAGAGTGGAAGGTCTAGACCAATGGTAACCTGTGGAGACAGGTGGAACAACGTGATTTACGTGTAAGGCCTTTATTAGGCAGTTAATAGCCATGTTACAGTCTTTATAGCCCTGAACATGTAGTTGACGGTGTTATAACGCCATGGTGTAATGGCAAACGAATTAGGCGGTATAGTCGAATAAGAGTGAAAGGGCTAGACCAATGGTAACCTCCGCAGTCACGTGGAACCACGTAATTTACGTGTAAGGCCTTTATTACGCGGTTAAAAGACATATTACAGCCTTTATAGACCTGTACGAGTATTTCACGAAGTTATAAGGCCATGGAGCAATGGAAAATGACTTGAGACCTCGTAGTCCATTGAGGGTTAAAGGACTAGACCAATGGTAAAATGTGGAGACAGGTGGAACCACGTGATTTATGTGTAAGGCCTTTACTACGCTGGTAAAAGCCATGTTACAGTCTTTATAGTCCCGTACGAGTTTTTGACAGTGTTATAAGGGCATGGAGCATTGGAAAACAACCTGAGTCATCATAGTCATTTGAGAGTGGACGATGGTAACCTCCGCAGACATGTGAAACCCCCTTATTTACGTCTAAGGCTCTTATTACGCGGTTAAAAGCCGTATTACAGCCTTTATAGACTGGTACGAGTATTTCACGAAGTTATAAGGCCATGGAGCAATGGAAAACGACTTGGGACGTCGTAGTCCATTGAGAGTGGAAGGACTAGACCAATGGTAACTTCCGCAGACACGTGAAAGCACGTGACTTACGTCTAAGGCTCTTATTACGCGGTTAAAAGCCATGTTACAGTCTTTATGAACCTCTACGAGTACTTGACGGTGTTTTAAGGCAATGGAGCATTGCAAAACAACTTGGGACGTCGTAGCCCATTGAGAGTGGAAGGACTACACCAATGGTAAAATCCGCTGACACGTGCAGTCACGTGAATTACATGTAAGGCCATTATTAGGCAGCGAAAGGTCATAAAACATCCTTTAGAGACGGGTACATGTAGTTGGCGGCTATATAACGCCATGGTGCAATGGAAAACGAATTGGGACGTCATAGTCGAGTAAGAGTGGAAGGACTAGACCAATGGTTACCTCCACAGACACGTGAAATCACGTGATTTACGTCTAAGGCCTTTATTACGCGGTTAAAAGCCATGTTACAGACTTTATGAACCTGTACGAGTATTTGACGGTGTTATAAGGCCATGGAGCATCGGAAAACGACCTGAGACGTCGGAGTCCATTGAGAGTGGAAGGTCTAGACCAATGGTAACCTGTGGAGATCGGTGGAACCACGTGATTTACGTGTAAGGCCTTTATTACGCTATTAAAAGCCATGTTACAGTCTTTATAGTCCCGTACGAGTTTTTGACAGCGTTATAAGGGCATGGAGCATTGGAAAACAACCTGAGTCATCATAGTCCTTTAAGAGTGGACGGACTAGACCAATGGTAACCTGTGGAGACAGGTGGAACAACGTGATTTACGTGTAAGGCCTTTATTAGGCAGTTAATAGCCATGTTACAGTCTTTATAGCCCTGAACATGTAGTTGACGGTGTTATAACGCCATGGTGTAATGGCAAACGAATTAGGCAGTATAGTCGAATAAGAGTGAAAGGGCTAGACCAATGGTAACCTCCGCAGTCACGTGGAACCACGTAATTTACGTGTAAGGCCTTTATTACGTGGTTAAAAGACATATTACAGCCTTTATAGACCTGTACGAGTATTTCACGAAGTTATAAGGCCGTGGAGCAATGGAAAACGACCTGTGACGTCGGAGTCCATTGAGAGTGAAAGGACTAGACCAATGGTAACATGTGGAGACAGGTGAAACCACGTGATATACGTGTAAGGCCTTTATTACGCAGTTAAAGGCCATGTTACAGTCTTTATAGACCTGTACGATTATTTCACGAAGTTATAAGGTCATGTAGCATTGCAAAACGACTTGGGAGGTCGTAGTCTATTGAGAGTGGAAGAACTAGACCAATGGTAACCTCCGCAGACACGTGAAACCACGTGATATACGTCTAAGGCTCTTATTACGCGGTTAAAAGGAATGTTACAGTCTTTATGAACCTCTACGAGTACTTGACGGTGTTATAAGGACATGCAGCATTGGAAAACGACCTGAGACGTCGGAGTCCATTGACAGTGAAAGGTCTAGACCAATGGTAAAATGTGGAGACAGGTGGAACCACGTGATTTATGTGTAAGGCCTTTATTACGCGGTTAAAAGCCATGTTACAGTCTTTATGAACCTCTACGAGTACTTGACGGTGTTTTAAGGCAATGGAGCATTGCAAAGCAACTTGGGACGTCGTAACCCATTAAGAGTGGAAGGACTACACCAATGGTAAAATCCGCAGACAAGTGCAGTCACGTGAATTACATGTAAGGCCATTATTAGGCAGCGAAAGGTCATAAAACATCCTTTAGAGACAGGTACATGTAGTTGGCGGTTATATTACGCCATGGTGCAATGGAAAACGAATTGGGACGTCATAGTTAAGTGAGGGTTGAAGGACTAGACCAATGGTAACCTCCGCAGACACGTGAAACCACGTGATTTACGTCTAAGGCTCTTTTTACGCGGTTAAAAGCCATGTTACAGTCTTTATGAACCTCTACGAGTACTTGACGGTGTTTTAAGGCAATGGAGCATTGCAAAGCAACTTGGGACGTCGTAGCCCATTGAGAGTGAAAGGTCTAGACCAATTGTAAAATGTGGAGACAGGTGCAGTCACGTGAATTACATGTAAGGCTATTATTAGGCAGCGAAAGGTCATAAAACATCCTTTAGAGACGGGTACATGTAGTTGGCGGTTATATTACGCCATGGTGCAATGGAAAACGACTTGAGACGTCGTAGTCCATTGAGAGTGGAAGGACTAGACCAATGGTAACCTCCGCAGACAAGTGAAACCACGTGATTTACGTGTAAAGCCTTTATTACGCGGTTAAAAGCCATATTACAGCTTTTACAGACTTGTACGAGTATTTCACGAAGTTATAAGGCCATGGCGCAATGGAAAACGAATTGGGACGTCATTGTTGAGTGAGTGTGGAAGGACTAGACCAATGGTAACCTCAGCAGACACGTGAAGCCCCGTTATTTACGTCTAAGGCTCTTATTACGCGGTTAAAAGCCATATTACAGCCTTTATAGACCTGTACGAGTATTTCACGAAGTTATAAGGCCAGGGAGCATTGTAAAAAACGACCTGAGACGTCGGAGTCCATTTAGAGTGAAAGGACTAGACCAATGGTAACTTCCGCAGAAACGTGAAACCACGTGAATTACATGTAAGGCCATTATTAGGCAGCGAAAGGTCATAAAACATCCTTTAGAGACGGGTACATGTAGTTGGCGGTTATATAACGCCATGGTGCAATGGAAAACGAATTGGGACGTCGGAGTCCATTGAGAGTGGAAGGACTAGACCAATGGTAACCTGTGGAGACAGGTGAAACCACGTGATTTACGTGTAAGGCCTTTATTACGCAGTTAAAAGCCATGTTACAGTCTTTATAATCCCGTACGAGTTTTTGACTGTGTTATAAGGGCATGGAGCATTAGAAAACAACCCGAGTCATCATAGTCCTTTGAGAGTGGAAGGACTAGACCAATGGTAACCTGTGGAGACAGGTGCAACAACGTGATTTACGTGTAAGGCCTTTATTAGGCAGTTAATAGCCATGTTACAGTCTTTATGAATCTGTACGAGTATTTCACGAAGTTATAAGGCCGTGGAGCAATGGAAAACGACTTGAGACCTCGTAGTCCATTGAGAGTGGAAGGACTAGACCAATGGTAACCTCCGCAGACACGTGAAACCACGTGATTTACGTCTAAGGCTCTTATTACGCGGTTAAAAGCCATGTTACAGTCTTTATGAACCTGTACGAGTATTTGACGGTGTTATAAGGCCATGGAGCAGTGCAAAACGACTTGGGACGTCGTAGTCCATTGAAAGTGGAAGGACTAGATCAATGGTAACTTCCGCAGACACGTGAAACAACGTGATTTACGTCAAAGGCTCTTATTACGCGGTTAAAAGCCATGTTACAGTCTTTATGAACCTGTACGAGTATTTGACGGTGTTATAAGGCCATGGAGCAGTGCAAAACGACTTGGGACGTCATCGTTGAGTAAGAGTGGAAGGAATAGACTAATGGTAACCTCCCCAGACACGTGCAGTCACGTGAAATACATGTAAGGCCATTATTAGGCAGCGTAAGGTCATAAAACATCCTTTAGAGACGGGTACATGTAGTTGGCGGTTATATAACGCCATGGAGCAATGGAAAACGACTTGGGACGTCGTAGTTCATTGAGAATGGAAGGACTAGACCAATGGTAACCTGTGGAGACAGGTGAAACCACGTGATTTACGTGTAAGGCCTTTATTACGCAGTTAAAAGCCATGTTACAGTCTTTATAATCCCGTACGAGTTTTTGACTGTGTTATAAGGGCAAGGAGCATTAGAAAACAACCCGAGTCATCATAGTCCTTTGAGAGTGGAAGGACTAGACCAATGGTAACCTGTGGAGACAGGTGCAACAACGTGATTTACGTGTAAGGCCTTTATTAGGCAGTTAATAGCCATGTTACAGTCTTTATAGCCCTGAACATGTAGTTGACGGTGTTATAACGCCATGGTGTAATGGCAAACGAATTAGGCGGTATAGTCGAATAAGAGGGAAAGGGCTAGACCAATGGTAACCTCCGCAGTCACGTGGAACCATGTAATTTACGTGTAAGGCCTTTATTACGCGGTTAAAAGACATAATACAGCCTTTATAGACCTGTACGAGTATTTCGCGAAGTTATAAGGCCATGGAGCAACGGAAAACGACTTGAGACCTCGTAGTAGAGTGGAAGGACTAGACCAATGGAAACCTCCGCAGACACGTGAAACCACGTGATTTACGTCTAAGGCTCCTATTACGCGGTTAAAAGCCATGTTACAGTCTTTATGAACCTGTACGAGTATTTGACGGTGTTATAAGGCCATGGAGCATTGGAAAACGACCTGAGACGTCGGAGTCCATTGAGAGTGGAAGGTCTAGACCAATGGTAACCTGTGGAGATCGTTGGAACCACGTGTATTACGTCTAAGGCCTTTATTACGCGGTTAAAAGCCATATTACAGCTTTTACAGACCTGTACGAGTATTTCACGAAGTTATAAGGCCATGACGCAATGGAAAACGAATTGGGACGTCATCGTTGAGTGAGTGGGGAAGGACTAGACCAATGCTAACCTCCGCAGACACGTGAAGCCCCGTTATTTACGTCTAAGGCTCTTATTACGCGGGTAAAAGCCATATTACAGCCTTTATAGACCTGTACGAGTATTTCACGAAGTTATAAGGCCATGGAGCAATGCAAAACGACTTGGAACGTCGTAGTCCATTGAAAGTGGAAGGACTAGATCAATGGTAACTTCCGCAGACACGTGAAACAACGTGATTTACGTCTAAGGCTCTTATTACGCGGTTTAAAGCCATGTTACAGTCTTTATGAACCTCTACGAGTACTTGACGGTGTTTTAAGGCAACGGAGCATTGCAAAACGACTTGGGAGGTCGTAGCCCATTGAGAGTGGAAGGACTACACCAATGGTAAAATCAGCAGACACGTGCAGTCACGTGAATTACATGTAAGGCCATTATTAGGCAGCGAAAGGTCATAAAACATCCTTTAGAGACGGGTACATGTAGTTGGCGGTTATATTACGCCATGGTGCAATGGAAAACGAATTGGGACGTCATAGTTGAGTGAGGGTTGAAGGACTAGACCAATGGTAACCTTCGCAGACACGTGAAACCACGTGATTTACGTCTAAGGCTCTTATTACGCGGTTAAAAGCCATGTTACAGTCTTTATGAACCTGTACGAGTATTTGACGGTGTTATAAGGCCATGGAGCATTGTAAAAAACGACCTGAGACGTCGGAGTCCATTGAGAGTGAAAGGACTAGACCAATGGTAACCTGTGGAGACAGGTGAAACCACCTGATTTACGTGTAAGGCCTTTATTACGCAGTTAAAGGCCATGTTACAGTCTTTATAGACCTGTACGATTATTTCACGAAGTGATAAGGTCATGTAGCATTGCAAAACGACTTGGGACGTCGTAGTCTATTGAGAGTGGAAGAACTAGACCAATGGTAACCTCCGCAGACACGTGAAACCACGTGATTTACGTCTAAGGCTCTTATTACGCGGTTAAAAGCCGTATTACAGCCTTTATAGACCTGTACGAGTATTTCACGAAGTTATAAGGCCATGGAGCAATGGAAAACGACTTGGGACGTCGTAGTCCATTGAGAGTGGAAGGACTAGACCAATGGTAACTTCCGCAGACACGTGAAAGCACGTGACTTACGTCTAAGGCTCTTATTACGCGGTTAAAAGCCATGTTACAGTCTTTATGAACCTCTACGAGTACTTGACGGTGTTTTAAGGCAATGGAGCATTGCAAAACAACTTGGGACGTCGTAGCCCATTGAGAGTGGAAGGACTACACCAATGGTAAAATCCGCAGACACATGCAGTCACGTGAATTACATGTAAGGCCATTATTAGGCAGCGAAAGGTCATAAAACATCCTTTAGAAACGGGTACATGTAGTTGGCGGCTAAATAACGCCATGGTGCAATGGAAAACGAATTGGGACGTCATAGTCGAGTAAGAGTGGAAGGACTAGACTAATGGTAACCTCCGCAGTCACGTGGAACCACGTAATTTACGTGTAAGGCTTTTATTACGCGGTTAAAAGACATATTACTGCCTTTGTAGACCTGTACGCGTATTTCACGAAGTTATAAGGCCATGGAGCAATGGAAAACGACTTGAGACCTCGTAGTCCATTGAGGGTTAAAGGACTAGACCAATGGTAAAATGTGGAGACAGGTGGAACCACGTGATTTATGTGTAAGGCCTTTATTACGCGGTTAAAATCCAAGTTACAGTCTTTATAGACCTGTACGATTATTTCACGAAGTTATAAGGCCATGGAGCATTGCAAAACGACTTGGGACGTCATCGTTGAGTAAGAGTGGAAGGAATAGACTAATGGTAACCTCCGCAGACACGTGCAGTCACGTGAATTACATGTAAGGCCATTATTAGGCAGCGAAAGGTCATAAAACATCCTTTAGAGACGGGTACATGTAGTTGGCGGTTATATAACGCCATGGAGCAATGGAAAACGACTTGGGACGTCGTAGCCCATTGAGAGTGGAAGGACTACACCAATGGTAAAATCCGCAGACACGTGCAGTCACGTGAATTACATGTAAGGCCATTATTAGGAACGAAAGGTCATAAAACATCCTTTAGAGACGGGTACATGTAGTTGGCGGTTATATTACGCCATGGTGCAATGGAAAACGAATTGGGACGCCATAGTTGAGTGAGGGTTGAAGGACTAGACCAATGGTAACCTCCGCAGACACGTGAAACCACGTGATTTACGTGTAAGGCCTTTATTACGCAGTTAAAGGCCATGTTACAGTCTTTATAGACCTGTACGATTATTTCACGAAGTTATAAGGCCATGTAGCATTGCAAAACGACTTGGGACGTCGTAGTCCATTGAGAGTGGAAGGACTAGACCAATGGTAACCTCCGCAGACACGTGAAACCACGTGATTTACGTCTAACGCTCTTATTACGCGGTTAAAAGCCATGTTACAGTCTTTATGAACCTGTACGAGTATTTGACGGTGTTATAAGGCCATGGAGCATTGGAAAACGACCTGAGACGTAAGAGTCCATTGAGAGTGGAAGGTCTAGACCAATGGGAACCTGTGGAGACAGGTGGAACCACGTGAGTTACGTGTAAGGCCTTTATTAGGCAGTTAATAGCCATGTTACAGTCTTTATAGCCCTGAACATGTAGTTGACGGTGTTATAACGCCATGGTGTAATGGCAAAGGAATTAGGCGGTATAGTCGAATAAGAGTGAAAGGGCTAGACCAATGGTAACCCCCGCAGTCACGTGGAACCACGTAATTTACGTGTAAGGACTTTATTACGCGGTTAAAAGACATATTACTGCCTTTATAGACCTGTACGAGTATTTCACGAAGTTATAAGGCCATGGAGCAATGGAAAACGACTTGAGACCTCGTAGTCCATTGAGGGTTAAAGGACTAGACCAATGGTAAAATGTGGAGACAGGTGGAACCACGTGATTTATGTGTAAGTCCTTTATTACGCGGTTAAAATCCAAGTTACAGTCTTTATAGACCTGTACGATTATTTCACGAAGTTATAAGGCCATGGAGCATTGCAAAACGACTTGGGACGTCATCGTTGAGTAAGAGTGGAAGGAATAGACTAATGGTAACCTCCGCAGACACGTGCAGTCACGTGAATTACATGTAAGGCCATTATTAGGCAGCGAAAGGTCATAAAACATCCTTTAGAGACGGGTACATGTAGTTGGCGGTTATATAACGCCATGGTGCAATGGAAAACGAATTGGGACGTCATAGTTGAGTGAGGGTTGAAGGACTAGACCAATGGTAACCTCCGCAGACACGTGAAACCACGTGATTTACGTCTAAGGCTCTTATTACGCGGTTAAAAGCCATATTACAGCCTTTATAGACCTGTACGAGTATTTGACGGTGTTATAAGGCCATGGAGCATTGTAAAAAACGATCTGAGACGTCGGAGTCCATTGAGAGTGAAAGGACTAGACCAATGGTAACCTGTGGAGACAGGTGAAACCACGTGATTTACGTGTAAGGCCTTTATTACGCAGTTAAAGGCCATGTTACAGTCTTTATAGACCTGTACGATTATTTCACGAAGTTATAAGGCCATGTAGCATTGCAAAACGACTTGGGACGTCGTAGTCTATTGACAGTGGAAGGACTAGACCAATGGTAACCTCCGCAGACACGTGAAACCACGTGATTTACGTCTAACGCTCTTATTACGCGGTTAAAAGCCATGTTACAGTCTTTATGAACCTGTACGAGTATTTGACGGTGTTATAAGGCCATGGAGCATTGGAAAACGACCTGAGACGTAAGAGTCCATTGAGAGTGGAAGGTCTAGACCAATGGTAACCTGTGGAGACAGGTGGAACCACGTGAGTTACGTGTAAGGCCTTTATTAGGCAGTTAATAGCCATGTTACAGTCTTTATAGCCCTGAACATGTAGTTGACGGTGTTATAACGCCATGGTGTAATGGCAAAGGAATTAGGCGGTATAGTCGAATATGAGTGAAAGGGCTAGACCAATGGTAACCCCCGCAGTCACGTGGAACCACGTAATTTACGTGTAAGGCCTTTATTACGCGGTTAAAAGACATATTACTGCCTTTATAGACCTGTACGAGTATTTCACGAAGTTATAAGGCCATGGAGCAATGGAAAACGACTTGAGACCTCGTAGTCCATTGAGGGTTAAAGGACTAGACCAATGGTAAAATGTGGAGACAGGTGGAAACAAGTGATTTATGTGTAAGGCCTTTATTACGCGGTTAAAATCCAAGTTACAGTCTTTATAGACCTGTACGATTATTTCACGAAGTTATAAGGCCATGGAGCATTGCAAAACGGCTTGGGACGTCATCGTTGAGTAAGAGTGGAAACAATAGACTAATGGTAACCTCCGCAGACACGTGCAGTCACGTGAATTACATGTAAGGCCATTATTAGGCAGCGAAAGGTCATAAAACATCCTTTAGAGACGGGTACATGTAGTTGGCGGTTATATAACGCCATGGTGCAATGGAAAACGACTTGGGACGTCGTAGTTCATTGAGAATGGAAGGACTAGACCAATGGTAAAATCCGCAGACACGTGCAGTCACGTGAATTACATGTAAGGCCATTATTAGGCAGCGAAAGGTCATAAAACATCCTTTAGAGACGGGTACATGTAGTTGGCGGTTATATTACGCCATGGTGCAATGGAAAACGAATTGGGACGTCATAGTTGAGTGAGGGTTGAAGGACTAGACCAATGATAACCTCCGCAGACACGTGAAACCACGTGATTTACGTCTAAGGCTCTTATTACGCGGTTAAAAGCCATATTACAGCCTTTATTGACCTGTACGAGTATTTGACGGTGTTATAAGGCCATGGAGCATTGTAAAAAACGACCTGAGACGTCGGAGTCCATTGAGAGTGAAAGGACTAGACCAATGGTAACCTGTGGAGACAGGTGAAACCACGTGATTTACGTGTAAGGCCTTTATTACGCAGTTAAAGGCCATGTTACAGTCTTTATAGACCTGTACGATTATTTCACGAAGTTATAAGGTCATGTAGCATTGCAAAACGACTTGGGACGTCGTAGTCTATTGAGAGTGGAAGAACTAGACCAATGGTAACCTCCGCAGACACGTGAAACCACGTGATTTACGTCTAACGCTCTTATTACGCGGTTAAAAGCCATGTTACAGTCTTTATGAACCTGTACGAGTATTTGACGGTGTTATAAGGCCATGGAGCATTGGAAAACGACCTGAGACGTAAGAGTCCATTGAGAGTGGAAGGTCTAGACCAATGGTAACCTGTGGAGACAGGTGGAACGACGTGAGTTACGTGTAAGGCCTTTATTAGGCAGTTAATAGCCATGTTACAGTCTTTATAGCCCTGAACATGTAGTTGACGGTGTTATAACGCCATGGTGTAATGGCAAAGGAATTAGGCGGTATAGTCGAATAAGAGTGAAAGGGCTAGACCAATGGTAACCCCCGAAGTCACGTGGAACCACGTAATTTACGTGTAAGGCCTTTATTACGCGGTTAAAAGACATATTACTGCCTTTATAGACCTGTACGAGTATTTCACGAAGTTATAAGGCCATGGAGCAATGGAAAACGACTTGAGACCTCGTAGTCCATTGAGGGTTAAAGGACTAGACCAATGGTAAAATGTGGAGACAGGTGGAACCACGTGATTTATGTGTAAGGCCTTTATTACGCGGTTAAAATCCAAGTTACAGTCTTTATAGACCTGTACGATTATTTCACGAAGTTATAAGGCCATGGAGCATTGCAAAACGACTTGGGACGTCATCGTTGAGTAAGAGTGGAAGGAATAGACTAATGGTAACCTCCGCAGACACGTGCAGTCACGTGAATTACATGTAAGGCCATTATTAGGCAGCGAAAGGTCATAAAACATCCTTTAGAGACGGGTACATGTAGTTGGCGGTTATATAACGCCATGGTGCAATGGAAAACGACTTGGGACGTCGTAGTTCATTGAGAATGAAAGGACTAGACCAATGGTAAAATCAGCAGACACGTGCAGTCACGTGAATTACATGTAAGGCCATTATTAGGCAGCGAAAGGTCATAAAACATCCTTTAGAGACGGGTACATGTAGTTGGCGGTTATATTACGCCATGGTGCAATGGAAAACGAATTGGGACGTCATAGTTGAGTGAGGGTTGAAGGACTAGACCAATGGTAACCTCCGCAGACACGTGAAACCACGTGATTTACGTCTAAGGCTCTTATTACGCGGTTAAAAGCCAAACTACAGCCTTTATAGACCTGTACGAGTATTTGACGGTGTTATAAGGCCATGGAGCATTGTAAAAAACGACCTGAGACGTCGGAGTCTATTGAGAGTGGAAGAACTAAACCAATGGTAACCTCCGCAGACACGTGAAACCACGTGATTTACGTCTAAGGCTCTTATTACGCGGTTAAAAGCCATATTACAGCCTTTATTGACCTGTACGAGTATTTGACGGTGTTATAAGGCCATGGAGCATTGTAAAAAACGACCTGAGACGTCGGAGTCCATTGAGAGTGAAAGGACTAGACCAATGGTAACCTGTGGAGACAGGTGAAACCACGTGATTTACGTGTAAGGCCTTTATTACGCAGTTAAAGGCCATGTTACAGTCTTTATAGACCTGTACGATTATTTCACGAAGTTATAAGGCCATGTAGCATTGCAAAACGACTTGGGACGTCGTAGTCCATTGAGAGTGGAAGGACTAGACCAATGGTAACCTCCGCAGACACGTGAAACCACGTGATTTACGTCTAAGGCTCTTATTACGCGGTTAAAAGCCATGTTACAGTCTTTATGAACCTGTACGAGTATTTGACGGTGTTATAAGGCCATGGAGCATTGGAAAACGACCTGAGACGTAAGAGTCCATTGAGAGTGGAAGGTCTAGACCAATGGTAACCTGTGGAGACAGGTGGAACCACGTGAGTTACGTGTAAGGCCTTTATTAGGCAGTTAATAGCCATGTTACAGTCTTTATAGCCCTGAACATGTAGTTGACGGTGTTATAACGCCATGGTGTAATGGCAAAGGAATTAGGCGGTATAGTCGAATAAGAGTGAAAGGGCTAGACCAATGGTAACCCCCGCAGTCACGTGGAACCACGTAATTTACGTGTAAGGCCTTTATTACGCGGTTAAAATCCAAGTTACAGTCTTTATAGACCTGTACGATTATTTCACGAAGTTATAAGGCCATGGAGCATTGCAAAACGACTTGGGACGTCATCGTTGAGTAAGAGTGGAAGGAATAGACTAATGGTAACCTCCGCAGACACGTGCAGTCACGTGAATTACATGTAAGGCCATTATTAGGCAGCGAAAGGTCATAAAACATCCTTTAGAGACGGGTACATGTAGTTGGCGGTTATATAACGCCATGGTGCAATGGAAAACGAATTGGGACGTCATAGTTGAGTGAGGGTTGAAGGACTAGACCAATGGTAACCTCCGCAGACACGTGAAACCACGTGATTTACGTCTAAGGCTCTTATTACGCGGTTAAAAGCCATATTACAGCCTTTATAGACCTGTACGAGTATTTGATGGTGTTATAAGTCCATGGAGCATTGTAAAAAACGACCTGAGACGTCGGAGTCCATTGAGAGTGAAAGGACTAGACCAATGGTAACCTGTGGGGACAGGTGAAACCACGTGATTTACGTGTAAGGCCTTTATTACGCAGTTAAAGGCCATGTTACAGTCTTTATAGACCTGTACGATTATTTCACGAAGTTATAAGGTCATTAGCATTGCAAAACGACTTGGGACGTCGTAGTCTATTGAGAGTGGAAGAACTAGACCAATGGTAACCTCCGCAGACACGTGAAACCACGTGATTTACGTCTAAGGCTCTTATTACGCGGTTAAAAGCCATGTTACAGTCTTTATGAACCTCTACGAGTACTTGACGGTGTTTTAAGGCAATGGAGCATTGCAAAACGACTTGGGACGTCGTAGCCCATTGAGAGTGGAAGGACTACACCAATGGTAAAATCGGCAGACACGTGCAGTCACGTGAATTACATGTAAGGCCATTATTAGGCAGCGAAAGGTCATAAAACATCCTTTAGAGACGGGTACATGTAGTTGGCGGTTATATTACGCCATGGTGCAATGGAAACGAATTGGGACGTCATAGTTGAGTGAGGGTTGAAGGACTAGACCAATGGTAACCTCCGCAGACACGTGAAACCACGTGATTTACGTGTAAGGCCTTTATTACGCAGTTAAAGGCCATGTTACAGTCTTTATAGACCTGTACGAGTTTTTCACGAAGTTATAAGGCCATGGAGCAATGGAAAACGACTTGAGACCTCGTAGTCCATTGAGGGTTAAAGGACTAGACCAATGGTAAAATGTGGAGACAGGTGGAACCACGTGATTTATGTGTAAGGCCTTTATTACGCGGTTAAAATCCAAGTTACAGTCTTTATAGACCTGTACGATTATTTCACGAAGTTATAAGGCCATGGAGCATTGCAAAACGACTTGGGACGTCATCGTTGAGAAAGAGTGGAAGGAATAGACTAATGGTAACCTCTGCAGACACGTGCAGTCACGTGAATTACATGTAAGGCCATTATTAGGCAGCGAAAGGTCATAAAACATCCTTTAGAGACGGGTACATGTAGTTGGCGGTTATATAACGCCATGGAGCAATGGAAAACGACTTGGGACGTCGTAGTTCATTGAGAATGGATGGACTAGACCAATGGTAAAATCCGCAGACACGTGCAGTCACGTGAATTACATGTAAGGCCATTATTAGGCAGCGAAAGGTCATAAAACATCCTTTAGAGACGGGTACATGTAGTTGGCGGTTATATTACGCCATGGTGCAATGGAAAACGAATTGGGACGTCATAGTTGAGTGAGGGTTGAAGGACTAGACCAATGATAACCTCCGCAGACACGTGAAACCACGTGATTTACGTGTAAGGCCTTTATTACGCAGTTAAAGGCCATGTTACAGTCTTTATAGACCTGTACGAGTATTTCACGAAGTTATAAGGCCATGGAGCAATGGAAAACGACTTGAGACCTCGTAGTCCATTGAGGGTTAAAGGACTAGACCAATGGTAAAATGTGGAGACAGGTGGAACCACGTGATTTATGTGTAAGGCCTTTATTACGCGGTTAAAATCCAAGTTACAGTCTTTATAGACCTGTACGATTATTTCACGAAGTTATAAGGCCATGGAGCATTGCAAAACGACTTGGGACGTCATCGTTGAGAAAGAGTGGAAGGAATAGACTAATGGTAACCTCTGCAGACACGTGCAGTCACGTGAATTACATGTAAGGCCATTATTAGGCAGCGAAAGGTCATAAAACATCCTTTAGAGACGGGTACATGTAGTTGGCGGTTATATAACGCCATGGAGCAATGGAAAACGACTTGGGACGTCGTAGTTCATTGAGAATGGATGGACTAGACCAATGGTAAAATCCGCAGACACGTGCAGTCACGTGAATTACATGTAAGGCCATTATTAGGCAGCGAAAGGTCATAAAACATCCTTTAGAGACGGGTACATGTAGTTGGCGGTTATATTACGCCATGGTGCAATGGAAAACGAATTGGGACGTCATAGTTGAGTGAGGGTTGAAGGACTAGACCAATGGTAACCTCCGCAGACACGTGAAACCATGTAATTTACGTGTAAGGCCTTTATTACGCGGTTAAAAGACATATTACTGCCTTTATAGACCTGTACGAGTATTTCACGAAGTTATAAGGCCATGGAGCAATGGAAAACGACTTATGACCTCGTAGTCCATTGAGGGTTAAAGGACTAGACCAATGGTAAAATGTGGAGACAGGTGGAACCACGTGATTTATGTGTAAGGCCTTTATTACGCGGTTAAAATCCAAGTTACAGTCTTTATAGACCTGTACGATTATTTCACGAAGTTATAAGGCCATGGAGCATTGCAAAACGACTTGGGACGTCATCGTTGAGTAAGAGTGGAAGGAATAGACTAATGGTAACCTCCGCAGTCACGTGGAACCACGTAATTTACGTGTAAGGCTTTTATTACGCGGTTAAAAGACATATTACTGCCTTTATAGACCTGTACGCGTATTTCACGAAGTTATAAGGCCATGGAGCAATGGAAAACGACTTGAGACCTCGTAGTCCATTGAGGGTTAAAGGACTAGACCAATGGTAAAATATGGAGACAGGTGGAACCACGTGATTTATGTGTAAGGCCTTTATTACGCGGTTAAAATCCAAGTTACAGTCTTTATAGACCTGTACGATTATTTCACGAAGTTATAAGGCCATGGAGCATTGCAAAACGACTTGGGACGTCATCGTTGAGTAAGAGTGGAAGGAATAGACTAATGGTAACCTCCGCAGACACGTGCAGTCACGTGAATTACATGTAAGGCCATTATTAGGCAGCGAAAGGTCATAAAACATCCTTTAGAGACGGGTACATGTAGTTGGCGGTTATATAACGCCATGGTGCAATGGAAAACGACTTGGGACGTCGTAGTTCATTGAGAATGGAAGGACTAGACCAATGGTAAAATCCGCAGACACGTGCAGTCACGTGAATTACATGTAAGGCCATTATTAGGCAGCGAAAGGTCATAAAACATCCTTTAGAGACGGGTACATGTAGTTGGCGGTTATATTACGCCATGGTGCAATGGAAAACGAATTGGGACGTCATAGTTGAGTGAGGGTTGAAGGACTAGACCAATGGTAACCTCCGCAGGCACGTGAAACCACGTGATTTACGTCTAAGGCTCTTATTACGCGGTTGAAAGCCATATTACAGCCTTTATAGACCTGTACGAGTATTTGACGGTGTTATAAGGCCATGGAGCATTGTAAAAAACGACCTGAGACGTCTGAGTCCATTGAGAGTGAAAGGACTAGACCAATGGTAACCTGTGGAGACAGGTGAAACCACGTGATTTACGTGTAAGGCCTTTATTACGCAGTTAAAGGCCATGTTACAGTCTTTATAGACCTGTACGATTATTTCACGAAGTTATAAGGTCATGTAGCATTGCAAAACGACTTGGGACGTCGTAGTCTATTGAGAGTGGAAGAACTAGACCAATGGTAAACTCCGCAGACACGTGAAACCACGTGAATTACGTTAAAGGCTCTTATTACGCGGTTAAAAGCCATGTTACAGTCTTTATGAACCTCTACGAGTACTTGACGGTGTTATAAGGACATGGAGCATTGGAAAACGACCTGAGACGTCGGAGTCCATTGAGAGTGGAAGGACTACACCAATGGTAAAATCCGCAGACACGTGCAGTCACGTGAATTACATGTAAGGCCATTATTAGGCAGCGAATGGTCATAAAACATCCTTTAGAGACGGGTACATGAAGTTGGCGGTTATATTACGCCATGGTGCAGTGGAAAACGAATTGGACGTCATAGTTGAGTGAGGGTTGAAGGACTAGACCAATGGTAACCTCCGCAGACACGTGAAGCCACGTGATTTACGTGTAAGGCCTTTATTACGCAGTTAAAGGCCATGTTACAGTCTTTATAGACCTGTACGAGTATTTCACGAAGTTATAAGGCCATGGAGCAATGGAAAACGACTTGAGACCTCGTAGTCCATTGAGGGTTAAAGGACTAGACCAATTGTAAAATGTGGAGACAGGTGGAACCACGTGATTTATGTGTAAGGCCTTTATTACGCGGTTAAAATCCAAGTTACAGTCTTTATAGGCCTGTACGATTATTTCACGAAGTTATAAGGCCATGGAGCATTGCAAAACGACTTGGGACGTCATCGTTGAGAAAGAGTGGAAGGAATAGACTAATGGTAACCTCTGCAGACACGTGCAGTCACGTGAATTACATGTAAGGCCATTATTAGGCAGCGAAAGGTCATAAAACATCCTTTAGAGACGGGTACATGTAGTTGGCGGTTATATAACGCCATGGAGGAATGGAAAACGACTTGGGACGTCGTAGTTCATTGAGAATGGATGGACTAGACCAATGGTAAAATCCGCAGACACGTGCAGTCACGTGAATTACATGTAAGGCCATTATTAGGCAGCGAAAGGTCATAAAACATCCTTTAGAGACGGGTACATGTAGTTGGCGGTTATATAACGCCATGGAGCAATGGAAAACGACTTGGGACGTCGTAGTTCATTGAGAATGGATGGACTAGACCAATGGTAAAATCCGCAGACACGTGCAGTCACGTGAATTACATGTAAGGCCATTATTAGGCAGCGAAAGGTCATAAAACATCCTTTAGAGACGGGTACATGTAGTTGGCGGTTATATTACGCCATGGTGCAATGGAAAACGAATTGGGACGTCGTAGTCCATTGAGAGTGGAAGGACTAGACCAATGGTAACCTCCGCAGACGCGTGAAACCACGTGATTTACGTCTAACGCTCTTATTACGCGGTTAAAAGCCATGTTACAGTCTTTATGAACCTGTACGAGTATTTGACGGTGTTATAAGGCCATGGAGCATTGGAAAACGACCTGAGACGTAAGAGTCCATTGAGAGTGGAAGGTCTAGACCAATGGTAACCTGTGGAGACAGGTGGAACCACGTGAGTTACGTGTAAGACCTTTATTAGGCACTTAATAGCCATGTTACAGTCTTTATAGCCCTGAACATGTAGTTGACGGTGTTATAACGCCATGGTGTAATGGCAAAGGAATTAGGCGGTATAGTCGAATAAGAGTGAAAGGGCTAGACCAATGGTAACCCCCGCAGTCACGTGGAACCACGTAATTTACGTGTAAGGCCTTTATTACGCGGTTAAAAGACATATTACTGCCTCTATAGACCTGTACGAGTATTTCACGAAGTTATAAGGCCATGGAGCAATGGAAAACGACTTGAGACCTCGTAGTCCATTGACGGTTAAAGGACTAGACCAATGGTCAAATGTGGAGACAGGTGGAACCACGTGATTTATGTGTAAGGCCTTTATTACGCGGTTAAAATCCAAGTTACAGTCTTTATAGACCTGTACGATTATTTCACGAAGTTATAAGGCCATGGAGCATTGCAAAACGACTTGGGACGTCATCGTTGAGTAAGAGTGGAAGGAATAGACTAATGGTAACCTCCGCAGACACGTGCAGTCACGTGAATTACATGTAAGGCCATTATTAGGCAGCGAAAGGTCATAAAACATCCTTTAGAGACGGGTACATGTAGTTGGCGGTTATATAACGCCATGGAGCAATGGAAAACGACTTGGGACGTCGTAGTTCATTGAGAATGGAAGGACTAGACCAATGGTAAAATCCGCAGACACGTGCAGTCACGTGAATTACATGTAAGGCCATTATTAGGCAGCGAAAGGTCATAAAACATCCTTTAGAGACGGGTACATGTAGTTGGCGGTTATATTACGCCATGGTGCAATGGAAAACGAATTGGGACGTCGTAGTCCATTGAGAGTGGAAGGACTAGACCAATGGTAACCTCCGCAGACACGTGAAACAACGTGATTTACGTCTAACGCTCTTATTACGCGGTTAAAAGCCATGTTACAGTCTTTATGAACCTGTACGAGTATTTGACGGTGTTATAAGGCCATGGAGCATTGGAAAACGACCTGAGACGTAAGAGTCCATTGAGAGTGGAAGGTCTAGACCAATGGTAACCTGTAGAGACAGGTGGAACCACGTGAGTTACGTGTAAGGCCTTTATTAGGCAGTTAATAGCCATGTTACAGTCTTTATAGCCCTGAACATGTAGTTGACGGTGTTATAACGCCATGGTGTAATGGCAAAGGAATTAGGCGGTATAGTCGAATAAGAGTGAAAGGGCTAGACCAATGGTAACCCCCGCAGTCACGTGGAACCACGTAATTTACGTGTAAGGCCTTTATTACGCGGTTAAAAGACATATTACTGCCTTTATAGACCTGTACGAGTATTTCACGAAGTTATAAGGCCATGGAGCAATGAAAAACGACTTAAGACCTCGTAGTCCATTGAGGGTTAAAGGACTAGACCAATGGTAAAATGTGGAGACAGGTGGAACCACGTGATTTATGTGTAAGGCCTTTATTACGCGGTTAAAATCCAAGTTACAGTCTTTATAGACCTGTACGATTATTTCACGAAGTTATAAGGCCATGGAGCATTGCAAAACGACTTGGGACGTCATCGTTGAGTAAGAGTGGAAGGAATAGACTAATGGTAACCTCCGCAGACACGTGCAGTCACGTGAATTACATGTAAGGCCATTATTAGGCAGCGAAAGGTCATAAAACATCCTTTAGAGACGGGTACATGTAGTTGGCGGTTATATAACGCCATGGTGCAATGGAAAACGACTTGGGACGTCGTAGTTCATTGAGAATGGAAGGACTAGACCAATGGTAAAATCCGCAGACACGTGCAGTCACGTGAATTACATGTAAGGCCATTATTAGGCAGCGAAAGGTCATAAAACATCCTTTAGAGACGGGTACATGTAGTTGGCGGTTATATTACGCCATGGTGCAATGGAAAACGAATTGGGACGTCATAGTTGAGTGAGGGTTGAAGGACTAGACCAATGGTAACCTCCGCAGGCACGTGAAACCACGTGATTTACGTCTAAGGCTCTTATTACGCGGTTAAAAGCCATATTACAGCCTTTATAGACCTGTACGAGTATTTGACGGTGTTATAAGGCCATGGAGCATTGTAAAAAACGACCTGAGACGTCGGAGTCCATTGAGAGTGAAAGGACTAGACCAATGGTAACCTGTGGAGACAGGTGAAACCACGTGATTTACGTGTAAGGCCTTTATTACGCAGTTAAAGGCCATGTTACAGTCTTTATAGACCTGTACGATTATTTCACGAAGTTATAAGGTCATGTAGCATTGCAAAACGACTTGGGACGTCGTAGTCTATTGAGAGTGGAAGAACTAGACCAATGGTAAACTCCGCAGACACGTGAAACCACGTGAATTACGTCTAAGGCTCTTATTACGCGGTTAAAAGCCATGTTACAGTCTTTATGAACCTCTACGAGTACTTGACGGTGTTATAAGGACATGGAGCATTGGAAAACGACCTGAGACGTCGGAGTCCATTGAGAGTGGAAGGACTACACCAATGGTAAAATCCGCAGACACGTGCAGTCACGTGAATTACATGTAAGGCCATTATTAGGCAGCGAAAGGTCATAAAACATCCTTTAGAGACGGGTACATGTAGTTGGCGGTTATATAACGCCATGGAGCAATGGAAAACGACTTGGGACGTCGTAGTTCATTGAGAATGGATGGACTAGACCAATGGTAAAATCCGCAGACACGTGCAGTCACGTGAATTACATGTAAGGCCATTATTAGGCAGCGAAAGGTCATAAAACATCCTTTAGAGACGGGTACATGTAGTTGGCGGTTATATAACGCCATGGAGCAATGGAAAACGACTTGGGACGTCGTAGTTCATTGAGAATGGATGGACTAGACCAATGGTAAAATCCGCAGACACGTGCAGTCACGTGAATTACATTTAAGGCCATTATTAGGCAGCGAAAGGTCATAAAACATCCTTTAGAGACGGGTACATGTAGTTGGCGGTTATAATACGCCATGGTGCAATGGAAAACGAATTGGGACGTCGTAGTCCATTGAGAGTGGAAGGACTAGACCAATGGTAACCTCCGCAGACGCGTGAAACCACGTGATTTACGTCTAACGCTCTTATTACGCGGTTAAAAGCCATGTTACAGTCTTTATGAACCTGTACGAGTATTTGACGGTGTTATAAGGCCATGGAGCATTGGAAAACGACCTGAGACGTAAGAGTCCATTGAGAGTGGAAGGTCTAGACCAATGGTAACCTGTGGAGACAGGTGGAACCACGTGAGTTACGTGTAAGGCCTTTATTAGGCACTTAATAGCCATGTTACAGTCTTTATAGCCCTGAACATGTACGGTGTTATAACGCCATGGTGTAATGGCAAAGGAATTAGGCGGTATAGTCGAATAAGAGTGAAAGGGCTAGACCAATGGTAACCCCCGCAGTCACGTGGAACCACGTAATTTACGTGTAAGGCCTTTATTACGCGGTTAAAAGACATATTACTGCCTCTATAGACCTGTACGAGTATTTCACGAAGTTATAAGGCCATGGAGCAATGGAAAACGACTTGAGACCTCGTAGTCCATTGAAGGTTAAAGGACTAGACCAATGGTCAAATGTGGAGACAGGTGGAACCACGTGATTTATGTGTAAGGCCTTTATTACGCGGTTAAAATCCAAGTTACAGTCTTTATAGACCTGTACGATTATTTCACGAAGTTATAAGGCCATGGAGCATTGCAAAACGACTTGGGACGTCATCGTTGAGTAAGAGTGGAAGGAATAGACTAATGGTAACCTCCGCAGACACGTGCAGTCACGTGAATTACATGTAAGGCCATTATTAGGCAGCGAAAGGTCATAAAACATCCTTTAGAGACGGGTACATGTAGTTGGCGGTTATATAACGCCATGGAGCAATGGAAAACGACTTGGGACGTCGTAGTTCATTGAGAATGGAAGGACTAGACCAATGGTAAAATCCGCAGACACGTGCAGTCACGTGAATTACATGTAAGGCCATTATTAGGCAGCGAAAGGTCATAAAACATCCTTTAGAGACGGGTACATGTAGTTGGCGGTTATATTACGCCATGGTGCAATGGAAAACGAATTGGGACGTCGTAGTCCATTGAGAGTGGAAGGACTAGACCAATGGTAACCTCCGCAGACACGTGAAACAACGTGATTTACGTCTAACGCTCTTATTACGCGGTTAAAAGCCATGTTACAGTCTTTATGAACCTGTACGAGTATTTGACGGTGTTATAAGGCCATGGAGCATTGGAAAACGACCTGAGACGTAAGAGTCCATTGAGAGTGGAAGGTCTAGACCAATGGTAACCTGTGGAGACAGGTGGAACCACGTGAGTTACGTGTAAGGCCTTTATTAGGCAGTTAATAGCCAAGTTACAGTCTTTATAGCCCTGAACATGTAGTTGACGGTGTTATAACGCCATGGTGTAATGGCAAAGGAATTAGGCGGTATAGTCGAATAAGAGTGAAAGGGCTAGACCAATGGTAACCCCCGCAGTCACGTGGAACCACGTAATTTACGTGTAAGGCCTTTATTACGCGCTTAAAAGACATATTACTGCCTCTATAGACCTGTACGAGTATTTCACGAAGTTATAAGGCCATGGAGCAATGGAAAACGACTTGAGACCTCGTAGTCCATTGAGGGTTAAAGGACTAGACCAATGGTAAAATGTGGAGACAGGTGGAACCACGTGATTTATGTGTAAGGCCTTTATTACGCGGTTAAAATCCAAGTTACAGTCTTTATAGACCTGTACGATTATTTCACTAAGTTATAAGGCCATGGAGCATTGCAAAACGACTTGGGACGTCATCGTTGAGTAAGAGTGGAAGGAATAGACTAATGGTAACCTCCGCAGACACGTGCAGTCACGTGAAATACATGTAAGGCCATTATTAGGCAGCGAAAGGTCATAAAACATCTTTTAGAGACGGGTACATGTAGTTGGCGGTTATATAACGCCATGGAGCAATGGAAAACGACTTGGGACGTCGTAGTTCATTGAGAATGGAAGGACTAGACCAATGGTAACCTGTGGAGACAGGTGAAACCACGTGATTTACGTGTAAGGCCTTTATTACGCAGTTAAAAGCCATGTTACAGTCTTTATAATCCCGTACGAGTTTTTGACTGTGTTATAAGGGCATGGAGCATTAGAAAACAACCTGAGTCATCATAGTCCTTTGAGAGTGGAAGGACTAGACCAATGGTAACCTGTGGAGACAGATGCAACAACGTGATTTACGTGTAAGGCCTTTATTAGGCAGTTAATAGCCATGTTACAGTCTTTATAGCCCTGAACATGTAGTTGACGGTGTTATAACGCCATGGTGTAATGGCAAAGGAATTTGGCGGTATAGTCGAATAAGAGTGAAAGGGCTAGACCAATGGTAACCTCCGCAGTCACGTGGAACCATGTAATTTACGTGTAAGGCCTTTATTACGCGGTTAAAAGACATAATACAGCCTTTATAGACCTGTACGAGTATTTCGCGAAGTTATAAGGCCATGGAGCAACGGAAAACGACTTGAGACCTCGTAGTAGAGTGGAAGGACTAGACCAATGGTAACTTCCGCAGACACGTGAAACCACGTGATTTACGTCTAAGGCTCCTATTACGCGGTTAAAAGCCATGTTACAGTCTTTATGAACCTGTACGAGTATTTGACGGTGTTATAAGGCCATGGAGCATTGGAAAACGACCTGAGACGTCGGAGTCCATTGAGAGTGGAAGGTCTAGACCAATGGTAACCTGTGGAGATCGTTGGAACCACGTGATTTACGTCTAAGGCCTTTATTACGCGGTTAAAAGCCATATTACACCTTTTACAGACCTGTACGAGTATTTCACGAAGTTATAAGGCCATGACGCAATGGAAAACGAATTTGGACGTCATCGTTGAGTGAGTGGGGAAGGACTAGACCAATGCTAACCTCCGCAGACATGTGAAGCCCCGTTATTTACGTCTAAGGCTCTTATTACGCGGTTAAAAGCCATATTACAGCCTTTATAGACCTGTACGAGTATTTCATGAAGTTATAAGGCCATGGAGCAATGCAAAACGACTTGGGACGTCGTAGTCTATTGAAAGTGGAAGGACTAGACCAATGGTAACTTCCGCAGACACGTGAAACAACGTGATTTACGTCTAAGGCTCTTATTACGCGGTTAAAAGCCATGTTACAGTCTTTATGAACCTCTACGAGTACTTGACGGTGTTTTAAGGCAATGGAGCATTGCAAAACGACTTGGGACGTCGTAGCCCATTGAGAGTGGAAGGACTACACCAATGGTAAAATCCGCAGACACGTGCAGTCACGTGAATTACATGTAAGGCCATTATTAGGCAGCGAAAGGTCATAAAACATCCTTTAGAGACGGGTACATGTAGTTGGCGGTTATATTACGCCATGGTGCAATGGAAAACGAATTGAGACGTCATAGTTGAGTGAGTGGGGAAGGACTAGACCAATGCTAACCTCCGCAGACACGTGAAGCCCCGTTATTTACGTCTAAGGCTCTTATTACGCGGTTAAAAGCCATATTACAGTCTTTATGAACCTCTACGAGTACTTGACGGTGTTATAAGGACATGGAGCATTGGAAAACGACCTGAGACGTCGGAGTCCATTGAGAGTGACAGGTCTAGACCGATGGTAAAATGTGGAGACAGGTGGAACCACGTGATTTATGTGTAAGGCCTTTATTACGCGGTTAAAAGCCATGTTACAGTCTTTATGAACCTCTACGAGTACTTGACGGTGTTTTAAGGCAATGGAGCATTGCAAAGCAACTTGGGACGTCGTAGCTCATTAAGAGTGGAAGGACTACACCAATGGTAACCTCCGCAGTCACGTGGAACCACGTAATTTACGTGTAAGGCCTTTATTACGCGGTTAAAAGCCATATTACAGCCTTTATAGACCTGTACGAGTATTTCACGAAGTTATAAGACCATGGAGCAATGTAAAACGACTTGGGATGTCGTAGTCCATTGAGAGTGGAAGGACTAGACCAATGGTAACCTCCGCAGACACGTGAAACCCCGTTATTTACGTCTAAGGCTCTTATTACGCGGTTAAAAGCCATGTTACAGTCTTTATAGTCCCTTACGAATATTTGACAGTTTTATAAGGGCATGGAGCATTGGAAAACAACCTGAGTCATCATAGTCCTTTGAGAGTGGACTGACTAGACCAATGGTAACCTGTGGAGACAGGTGGAACAACGTGATTTACGTGTAAGGCCTTTATTAGGCAGTTAATAGCCATGTTACAGTCTTTATAGCCCTGAACATGTAGTTGACGGTGTTATAACGCCATGGTGTAATGGCAAACGAATTAGGCGGTATAGTCGAATAAGAGTGAAAGGGCTAGACCAATGGTAACCTCCGCAGTCACGTGGAACCACGTAATTGACGTCTAAGGCCTTTATTACGCGGTTAAAAGCCATGTTACAGTCCTTATGAACCTGTACGAGTATTTGACGGTGTTATAAGGCCATGGAGCATTGGAAAACGACCTGAGACGTCGGAGTCCATTGAGAGTGGAAGGTCTAGACCAATGGTAACCTGTGGAGACAGGTGGAACCACGTGATTTACGTGTAAGGCCTTTATTACGCAGTTAAAAGACACATTACAGCCTTTATAGACCTGTACGAGTATTTCACGAAGTTATAAGGCCATGGAGCATTGCAAAACTACTTGGGACGTCATCGTTGAGTAAGAGTGGAAGGACTAGACCAATGGTAACCTCCGTAGACACGTGAAACCCCGTTATTTACGTCTAAGGCTCTTATTACGCGGTTAAAAGCCATATTACAGCCTTTATAGACCTGTACGAGTATTTCACGAAGTTATAAGACCATGGAGCAATGTAAAACGACTTGGGATGTCGTAGTCCATTGAGAGTGGAAGGACTAGACCAATGGTAACCTCCGCAGACACGTGAAACCCCGTTATTTACGTCTAAGGCTCTTATTACGCGGTTAAAAGCCATGTTACAGTCTTTATGAACCTCTACGAGTACTTGACGGTGTTTTAAGGCAATGGAGCATTGCAAAACAACTTGGGACGTCGTAGCCCATTGAGAGTGGAAGGACTACACCAATGGTAAAATCCGCCGACACGTGCAGTCACGTGTATTACATGTAAGGCCATTATCAGGCAGCGAAAGGTCATAAAACATCCTTTAGAGACGGGTACATGTAGTTGGCGGTTATATAACGCCATGGTGCAATGGAAAACGAATTGGGACGTCATAGTCGAGTAAGAGTGGAAGGACTAGACCAATGGTAACCTCCGCAGACACGTGAAACCCCGTTATTTACGTCTAAGGCTCTTATTACGCGGTTAAAAGCCATGTTACAGTCTTTATGAACATGTACGAGTATTTGACGGTGTTATAAGGCCATGGAGCATTGGAAAACGACCTGAGACGTCGGAGTCCATTGAGAGTGGAAGGTCTAGACCAATGGTAGCCTGTGGAGACAGGTGGAACAACGTGATTTACGTGTAAGGCCTTTATTAGGCAGTTAATAGCCATGTTACAGTCTTTATAGCACTGAACATGTAGTTGACGGTGTTATAACGCCATGGTGTAATGGCAAACGAATTAGGCGGTATAGTCGAATAAGAGTGAAAGGGCTAGACCAATGGTAACCTCCGCAGTCGCGTGGAACCACGTAATTTACGTGTAAGGCCTTTATTACGCGGTTAAAAGACATACTACAGCCTTTATAGACCTGTACGAGTATTTCACGAAGTTATAAGGCCATGGAGCAATGGAAAATGACTTGAGACTTCGTAGTCCATTGAGGGTTAAAGGACTAGACCAATGGTAAAATGTGGAGACAGGTGGAACCACGTGATTTATGTGTAAGGCCTTTATTACGCTGGTAAAAGCCATGTTACAGTCTTTATAGACCTGTACGATTATTTCACGAAGTTATAAGGCCATGGAGCATTGCAAAACTACTTGGGACGTCATCGTTGAGTAAGAGTGGAAGGACTAGACCAATGGTAACCTCCGCAGACACGTAAAACCCCGTTATTTACGTCTAAGGCTCTTATTACGCGGTTAAAAGCCATATTACAGCCTTTATAGACCTGTACGAGTATTTCACGAAGTTATAAGGCCATGGAGCAATGGAAAACGACTTGGGACGTCGTAGTCCATTGAGAGTGGAAGGATTAGACCAATGGTAACCTCCGCAGACACGTGAAACCCCGTTACTTACGTCTAAGGCTCTTATTACGCGGTTAAAAGCCATGTTTCAATCTTTATGAACCTCTACGAGTACTTGACGGTGTTTTAAGGCAATGGAGCATTGCCAAACAACTTGGGACGTCGTAACCCATTGAGAGTGGAAGGACTACACCAATGGTAAAATCCGCAGACACGTGCAGTCACGTGAATTACATGTAAGGCCATTATTAGGCAGCGAAAGGTCATAAAACATCCTTTAGAGACGGGTACATGTAGTTGGCGGTTATATTACGCCATGGTGCAATGGAAAACGAATTGGGACGTCATAGTCAAGTAAGAGTGGAAGGACTAGACCAATGGTTACCTCCGCAGACACGTGAAACCACGTGATTTACCTCTAAGGCCCTTATTACGCGGTTAAAAGCCATGTTACAGTCTTTATGAACCTGTACGAGTATTTGACGGTGTTATAAGGCCATGGAGCATTGGAAAACGACCTGAGACGTCGGAGTCCATTGAGAGTGGAAGGTCTAGACCAATGGTAACCTGTGGAGATCGTTGGAACCACGTGATTTACGTGTAAGGCCTTTATTACGCTGTTAAAAGCCATGTTACAGTCTTTATAGTCCCGCGCGAGTTTTTGACAGTGTTATAAGGGCATGGAGCATTGGAAAACAACTTGAGTCATCATAGTCCTTCGAGAGTGGACGGACTAGACCAATGGTAACCTGTGGAGACAGGTGGAACAACGTGATTTACGTGTAAGGTCTTTATTAGGCAGTTAATAGCCATGTTACAGTCTTTATAGCCCTAAACATGTAGTTGACGGTGCTATAACGCCATGGTGTAATGGCAAACGAATTAGGCGGTATATTCGAATAAGAGTGAAAGGGCTAGACCAATGGTAACCTCCGCAGTCACGTGGAACCACGTAATTTACGTGTAAGGCCTTTATTACGCGGTTAAAAGACATATTACAGCCTTTATGAACCTGTACGAGTATTTGACGGTGTTATAAGGCCATGGAGCATTGGAAAACGACCTGAGACGTCGGAGTTCATTGAGAGTGGAAGGTCTAGACCAATGGTAACCTGTGGAGACAGGTGGAACCACGTGATTCACGTGTAATGCCTTTATTACGCAGTTAAAAGCCATGTTACAGTCTTTATAGACCCGTACGAGTTTTTGACAGTGTTATAAGGGCATGGAGCATTGGAAATCAACCTGAGTCATCATAGTCCTTTGAAAGTGGACGGACTAGACCAATGGTAACCTGTGGAGACAGGTGGAACAACGTGATTTACGAGTAAGGCCTTTATTAGGCAGTTAATAGCCTTGTTACAGTCTTTATAGCCCTGAACATGTAGTTGACGGTGTTATAACGCCATGGTGTAATGGCAAACGAATTAGGCGGTATAGTCAAATAAGAGTGAAAGGGCTAGACCAATGGTAACCTCTGCAGTCACGTGGAACTACGTAATTTACGTGTAAGGCCTTTATTACGCGGTTAAAAGACATATTACAGTCTTTATAGACCTGTACGAGTATTTCACGAAGTTATAAGGCCATGGAGCAATGGAAAATGACTTGAGAACTAGTAGTCCATTGAGAGTGGAAGGACTAGACCAATGGTAACTTCCGCAGACACGTGAAACCACGTGACTTACGTCTAAGGCTCTTATTACGCGGTCAAAAGCTATGTTACAGTCTTTATGAACCTCTACGAGTACTTGACGGTGTTTTAAGGCAATGGAGCATTGCAAAACAACTTGGGACGTCGTAGCCCATTGAGAGTGGAAGGACTACACCAATGGTAAAATCCGCCGACACGTGCAGTCACGTGTATTACATGTAAGGCCATTATCAGGCAGCGAAAGGTCATAAAACATCCTTTAGAGACGCGTACATGTAGTTGGCGGTTATATAACGCCATGGTGCAATGGAAAACGAATTGGGACGTCATAGTCGAGTAAGAGTGGAAGGACTAGACCACTGGTTACCTCCGCAGACACGTGAAACCACGTGATTTACGTCTAAAGCTCTAATTACGCTGTTAAAGGCCATGTTACAGTCTTTATGAACATGTACGAGTATTTGACGGTGTTATAAGGCCATGGAGCATTGTAAAAAACGACCTGAGACGTCGGAGTCTATTGAGAGTGGAAGGACTAGACCAATGGTTACCTCCGCAGACACGTGAAACCACGTGATTTACGTCTAAGGCCCTTATTACGCGGTTAAAAGCCATGTTACAGTCTTTATGAACCTGTACGAGTATTTGACGGTGTTATAAGGCCATGGAGCATTGGAAAACGACCTGAGACGTCGGAGTCCATTGAGAGTGGAAGGTCTAGACCAATGGTAGCCTGTGGAGACAGGTGGAACAACGTGATTTACGTGTAAGGCCTTTATTAGGCAGTTAATAGCCATGTTACAGTCTTTATAGCACTGAACATGTAGTTGACGGTGTTATAACGCCATGGTGTAATGGCAAACGAATTAGGCGGTATAGTCGAATAAGAGTGAAAGGGCTAGACCAATGGTAACCTCCGCAGTCGCGTGGAACCACGTAATTTACGTGTAAGGCCTTTATTACGCGGTTAAAAGACATACTACAGCCTTTATAGACCTGTACGAGTATTTCACGAAGTTATAAGGCCATGGAGCAATGGAAAATGACTTGAGACTTCGTAGTCCATTGAGGGTTAAAGGACTAGACCAATGGTAAAATGTGGAGACAGGTGGAACCACGTGATTTATGTGTAAGGCCTTTATTACGCTGGTAAAAGCCATGTTACAGTCTTTATAGACATGTACGATTATTTCACGTGGTTATAAGGCCATGGAGCATTGCAAAACTACTTGGGACGTCATCGTTGAGTAAGAGTGGAAGGACTAGACCAATAGTAACCTCCGCAGACACGTAAAACCCCGTTATTCACGTCTAAGGCTCTTATTACGCGGTTAAAAGCCATATTACAGCCTTTATAGACCTGTACAAGTATTTCACGAAGTTATAAGGCCATGGAGCAATGGAAAACGACTTGGGACGTCGTAGTCCATTGAGAGTGGAAGGATTAGACCAATGGTAACCTCTGCAGACACGTGAAACCCCGTTACTTACGTCTAAGGCTCTTATTACGCGGTTAAAAGCCATGTTTCAATCTTTATGAACCTCTACGAGTACTTGACGGTGTTTTAAGGCAATGGAGCATTGCCAAACAACTTGGGACGTCGTAACCCATTGAGAGTGGAAGGACTACACCAATGGTAAAATCCGCAGACACGTGGAGTCACGTGAATTACATGTAAGGCCATTATTAGGCAGCGAAAGGTCATAAAACATCCTTTAGAGACGGGTACATGTAGTTGGCGGTTATATTACGCCATGGTGCAATGGAAAACGAATTGGGACGTCATAGTCGAGTAAGAGTGGAAGGACTAGACCAATGGTTACCTCCGCAGAAACGTGAAACCACGTGATTTACCTCTAAGGCCCTTATTACGCGGTTAAAAGCCATGTTACAGTCTTTATGAACCTGTACGAGTATTTGACGGTGTTATAAGGCCATGGAGCATTGGAAAACGACCTGAGACGTCGGAGTCCATTGAGAGTGGAAGGTCTAGACCAATGGTAACCTGTGGAGATCGTTGGAACCACGTGATTTACGTGTAAGGCCTTTATTACGCGGTTAAAAGCTATGTTACAGTCTCTATGAACCTCTACGAGTACTTGACGGTGTTTTAAGGCAATGGAGCATTGCAAAACAATTGGGACGTCGTAGCCCATTGAAAGTGGAAGGTCTAGACCAATGGTAACCTGTGGAGACAGGTGGAACCACGTGATTTACGTGTAAGGCCTTTATTACGCAGTTAAAAGACATATTACAGCCTTTATAGACCTGTACGAGTATTTCACGAAGTTATAAGGCCATGGAGCATTGCAAAACTACTTGGGACGTCATCGTTGAGTAAGAGTGGAAGGACTAGACCAATGGTAACCTCCGCAGACACGTGAAACCCCGTTATTTACGTCTAAGGCTCTTATTACGCGGTTAAAAGCCATATTACAGCCTTTATAGACGTGTACGAGTATTTCACGAAGTTATAAGACCATGGAGCAATGTAAAACGACTTGGGATGTCGTAGTCCATTGAGAGTGGAAGGACTAGACCAATGGTAACCTCCGCAGACACGTGAAACCCCGTTATTTACGTCTAAGGCTCTTATTACGCGGTTAAAAGCCATGTTACAGTCTTTATGAACCTCTACGAGTACTTGACGGTGTTTTAAGGCAATGGAGCATTGCAAAACAACTTGGGACGTCGTAACCCATTGAGAGTGGAAGGACTACACCAATGGTAAAATCCGCAGACACGTGCAGTCACGTGAATTACATGTAAGGCCATTATTAGGCAGCGAAAGCTCATAAAACTTCCTTTAGAGACGGGTACATGTAGTTGGCGGTTATATAACGCCATGGTGCAATGGAAAACGAATTGGGACGTCATAGTCGAGTAAGAGTGGAAGGACTAGACCAATGGTTACCTCCGCAGACACGTGAAACCACGTGATTTACGTCTAAGGCCTTTATTACGCGGTTAAAAGCCATGTTACAGTCCTTATGAACCTGTACGAGTATTTGACGGTGTTATAAGGCCATGGAGCATTGGAAAACGACCTGAGACGTCGGAGTCCATTGAGAGTGGAAGGTCTAGACCAATGGTAACCTGTGGAGATCGTTGGAACCACGTGATTTACGTGTAAGGCCTTTATTACGCTGTTAAAAGCCATGTTACAGTCTTTATAGTCCTGCACGAGTTTTTGACAGTGTTATAAGGGCATGGAGCATTGGAAAACAACTTGAGTCATCATAGTCCTTTGAGAGTGGACGGACTAGACCAATGGTAACCTGTGGAGACAGGTGGAACAACGTGATTTACGTGTAAGGCCTTTATTAGGCAGTTAATAGCCATGTTACAGTCTTTATAGCACTGAACATGTAGTTGACGGTGTTATAACGCCATGGTGTAATGGCAAACGAATTAGGCGGTATAGTCGAATAAGAGTGAAAGGGCTAGACCAATGGTAACCTCCGCAGTCGCGTGGAACCACGTAATTTACGTGTAAGGCCTTTATTACGCGGTTAAAAGACATACTACAGCCTTTATAGACCTGTACGAGTATTTCACGAAGTTATAAGGCCATGGAGCAATGGAAAATGACTTGAGACTTCGTAGTCCATTGAGGGTTAAAGGACTAGACCAATGGTAAAATGTGGAGACAGGTGGAACCACGTGATTTATGTGTAAGGCCTTTATTACGCTGGTAAAAGCCATGTTACAGTCTTTATAGACCTGTACGATTATTTCACGAAGTTATAAGGCCATGGAGCATTGCAAAACTACTTGGGACGTCATCGTTGAGTAAGAGTGGAAGGACTAGACCAATGGTAACCTCCGCAGACACGTAAAACCCCGTTATTTACGTCTAAGGCTCTTATTACGCGGTTAAAAGCCATATTACAGCCTTTATAGACCTGTACGAGTATTTCACGAAGTTATAAGGCCATGGAGCAATGGAAAACGACTTGGGACGTCGTAGTCCATTGAGAGTGGAAGGATTAGACCAATGGTAACCTCCGCAGACACGTGAAACCCCGTTACTTACGTCTAAGGCTCTTATTACGCGGTTAAAAGCCATGTTTCAATCTTTATGAACCTCTACGAGTACTTGACGGTGTTTTAAGGCAATGGAGCATTGCCAAACAACTTGGGACGTCGTAACCCATTGAGAGTGGAAGGACTACACCAATGGTAAAATCCGCAGACACGTGCAGTCACGTGAATTACATGTAAGGCCATTATTAGGCAGCGAAAGGTCATAAAGCATCCTTTAGAGACGGGTACATGTAGTTGGCGGTTATATTACGCCATGGTGCAATGGAAAACGAATTGGGACGTCATAGTCGAGTAAGAGTGGAAGGACTAGACCAATGGTTACCTCCGCAGACACGTGAAACCACGTGATTTACCTCTAAGGCCCTTATTTCGCGTTTAAAAGCCATGTTACAGTCTTTATGAACCTGTACGAGTATTTGACGGTGTTATAAGGCCATGGAGCATTGGAAAACGACCTGAGACGTCGGAGTCCATTGAGAGTGGAAGGTCTGGACCAATGGTAACCTGTGGAGACAGGTGGAACAACGTGATTTACGTGTAAGGGGTTTATTAGGCAGTTAATAGCCATGTTACAGTCTTTATAGCCCTAAACATGTAGTTGACGGTGCTATAACGCCATGGTGTAATGGCAAACGAATTAGGCGGTATATTCGAATAAGAGTGAAAGGGCTAGACCAATGGTAACCTCCGCAGTCACGTGGAACCACGTAATTTACGTCTAAGGCTCTTATTACGCGGTTAAAAGCCATATTACAGCCTTTATAGACTTGTACGAGTCTTTTACGAAGTTATAAGGCAATGGAGCAATGGAAAACGACTTGGGAAGTCGTAGTCCATTGAGAGTGGAAGGACTAGACCAATGGTAACTTCTGCAGACACGTGAAACCACGTGACTTACGTCTAAGGCTCTTATTACGCGGTCAAAAGCTATGTTACAGTCTTTATGAACCTCTACGAGTACTTGACGGTGTTTTAATGCAATGGAGCATTGCAAAACAACTTGGGACGTCGCAGCCCATTGAGAGTGGAAGGACTACACCAATGGTAAAATCCGCCGACACGTGCAGTCACGTGTATTACATGTAAGGCCATTATTAGGCAGCGAAAGGTCATAAAACATCCTTTAGAGACGGGTACATGTAGTTGGCGGTTATATAACGCCATGGTGCAATGGAAAACGAAATGGGACGTCATAGTCGAGTAAGAGTGGAAGGACTAGACCAATGGTTACATCCGCAGACACGTGAAACCACGTGATTTACGTCTAAAGCTCTAATTACGCGGTTAAAGGCCATGTTACAGTCTTTATGAACATGTACGAGTATTTGACGGTGTTATAAGGCCATGGAGCATTGGAAAACGACCTGAGACGTCGGAGTCCATTGAGAGTGGAAGGTCTAGACCAATGGTAACCTGTTGAGACAGGTGGAACCACGTGATTCACGTGTAATGCCTTTATTACGCAGTTAAAAGCCATGTTACAGTCTTTATAGACCCGTACGAGTTTTTGACAGTGTTATAAGGGCATGGAGCATTGGAAAACAACCTGAGTCATCATAGTCCTTTGAAAGTGGACGGACTAGACCGATGGTAACCTGTGGAGACAGGTGGAACAACGTGATTTACGAGTAAGGCCTTTATTAGGCAGTTAATAGCCTTGTTACAGTCTTTATAGCCCTGAACATGTAGTTGACGGTGTTATAACGCCATGGTGTAATGGCAAACGAATTAGGCGGTATAGTCGAATAAGAGTGAAAGGGCTAGACCAATGGTAACCTCCGCAGTCACGTGAAACTACGTAATTTACGTGTAAGGCCTTTATTACGCGGTTAAAAGACATATTACAGTCTTTATAGACCTGTACGAGTATTTCACGAAGTTATAAGGCCATGGAGCAATGGAAAATGACTTGAGAACTCGTAGTCCATTGAGGGTTAAAGGATTAGACCAATGGTAAAATGTGGAGACAGGTGGAACCTCGTGATTTATGTGTAAGGCCTTTATTACGCTGGTAAAAGCCATGTTACAGTCTTTATAGACCTGTACGATTATTTCACGAAGTTATAAGGACATGGAGCATTGCAAAACGACATGGAAAACGACTTGGGACGTCGTAGTCCATTGAGAGTGGAAGGACTAGACCAATGGTAACTTCCGCAGACACGTGAAACCACGTGACTTACGTCTAAGGCTCTTATTACGCGGTCAAAAGCTATGTTACAGTCTTTATGAACCTCTACGAGTACTTGACGGTGTTTTAAGGCAATGGAGCATTGCAAAACAACTTGGGACGTCGTAGCCCATTGAGAGTGGAAGGACTACACCAATGGTAAAATCCGCCGACACGTGCAGTCACGTGTATTACATGTAAGGCCATTAATAGGCAGCGAAAGGTCATAAAACATCCTTTAGAGACGGGTACATGTAGTTGGCGGTTACATAACGCCATGGTGCAATGGAAAACGAATTGGGACGTCATAGTCGAGTAAGAGTGGAAGGACTAGACCAATGGTTACCTCCGCAGACACGTGAAACCACGTGATTTACGTCTAAAGCTCTAATTACGCGGTTAAAGGCCATGTTACAGTCTTTATGAACATGTACGAGTATTTGACGGTGTTATAAGGCCATGGAGCATTGTAAAAAACGACCTGAGACGTCGGAGTCTATTGAGAGTGGAAGGACTAGACCAATGGTTACCTCCGCAGACACGTGAAACCACGTGATTAACGTCTAAGGCCTTATTACGCGGTTAAAAGCCATGTTACAGTCTTTAAGAACCTGTACGAGTATTTGACGGTGTTATAAGGCCATGGAGCATTGGAAAACGACCTGAGACGTCGGAGTCCATTGAGAGTGGAAGGTCTAGACCAATGGTAACCTGTGGAGACAGGTGGAACAACGTGATTTACGTGTAAGGCCTTTATTAGGCAGTTAATAGCCATGTTACAGTCTTTATAGCACTGAACATGTAGTTACGGTGTTATAAAGCCATGGTGTAATGGCAAACGAATTAGGCGGTATAGTCGAATAAGAGTGAAAGGGCTAGACCAATGGTAACCTCCGCAGTCGCGTGGAACCACGTAATTTACGTGTAAGGCCTTTATTACGCGGTTAAAAGACATACTACAGCCTTTATAGACCTGTACGAGTATTTCACGAAGTTATAAGGCCATGGAGCAATGGAAAATGACTTGAAACTTCGTAGTTCATTGAGGGTTAAAGGACTAGACCAATGGTAAAATGTGGAGACAGGTGAAACCACGTGATTTATGTGTAAGGCCTTTATTACGCTGGTAAAAGCCATGTTACAGTCTTTATAGACCTGTACGATTATTTCACGAAGTTATAAGGCCATGGAGCATTGCAAAACGACTTGGGACGTCATAGTTGAGTAAGAGTGGAAGGACTAGACCAATTGTTACCTCCGCAGACACGTGAAACCACGTGATTTACGTCTAAAGCTCTAATTACGCGGTTAAAGGCCATGTTACAGTCTTTATGAACATGTACGAGTATTTGACGGTGTTATAAGGCCATGGAGCATTGGAAAACGACCTGAGACGTCGGAGTCCATTGAGAGTGGAAGGTCTAGACCAATGGTAACCTGTGGAGACAGGTGGAACAACGTGATTTACGTGTAAGGCCTTTATTAAGCAGTTAATAGCCATGTTACAGTCTTTATAGCACTGAACATGTAGTTGACGGTGTTATAACGCCATGGTGTAATGGCAAACGAATTAGGCGGTATAGTCGAATAAGAGTGAAAGGGCTAGACCAATGGTAACCTCCGCAGTCGCGTGGAACCACGTAATTTACGTGTAAGGCCTTTATTACGCGGTTAAAAGACATACTACAGCCTTTATAGACCTGTACGAGTATTTCACGAAGTTATAAGGCCATGGAGCAATGGAAAATGACTTGAGACTTCGTAGTCCATTGAGGGTTAAAGGACTAGACCAATGGTAAAATGTGGAGACAGGTGGAACCACGTGATTTATGTGTAAGGCCTTTATTACGCTGGTAAAAGCCATGTTACAGTCTTTATAGACCTGTACGATTATTTCACGAAGTTATAAGGCCATGGAGCATTGCAAAACGACTTGGGACGTCATAGTTGAGTAAGAGTGGAAGGACTAGACCAATGGTTACCTCCGCAGAAACGTGAAACCACGTGATTTACGTCTAAAGCTCTAATTACGCGGTTAAAAGCCATGTTACAGTCTTTATGAACATGTACGAGTATTTGACGGTGTTATAAGGCCATGGAGCATTGTAAAAAACGACCTGAGACGTCGGAGTCCATTGAGAGTGGAAGGACTAGACCAATGGTAACTTCCGCAGACACGTGAAACCACGTGACTTACGTCTAAGGCTCTTATTACGCGGTTAAAAGCCATATTACAGCCCTTATAGACCTGTACGAGTATTTCACGAAGTTATAAGGCAATGGAGCAATGGAAAACGACTTGGGACGTCGTAGTCCATTGAGAGTGGAAGGACTAGACCAATGGTAACTTCCGCAGACACGTGAAACCACGTGACTTACGTCTAAGGCTCTTATTACGCGGTTAAAAGCCATGTTACAGTCTTTATGAACCTCTACGAGTACTTGACGGTGTTTTAAGGCAATGGAGCATTGCAAAACAACTTGGCACGTCGTAGCCCATTGAGAGTGGAAGGACTACACCATTGGTAAAATCCGCCGACACGTGCAGTCACGTGAATTACATGTAAGGCCACTATTAGGCAGCGAAAGGTCATAAAACATCCTTTAGAGACGGGTACATGTAGTTGGCGGTTATATAACACCATGGTGCAATGGAAAACGAATTGGGACGTCATAGTTGAGTAAGAGTGGAAGGACTAGACCAATGGTTACCTCCGCAGACACGTGAAACCACGTGATTTACGTCAAAAGCTCTAATTACGCGGTTAAAAGCCATGTTACAGTCTTTATGAACATGTACGAGTATTTGACAGTGTTATAAGGCCATGGAGCATTGTAAAAAACGACCTGAGACGTCGGAGTCCATTGAGAGTGGAAGGACTAGACCAATGGTAACCTGTGGAGACAGGTGGAACAACGTGATTTACGTGTAAGGCCTTTATTAGGCAGTTAATAGCCATGTTACAGTCTTTATAGCACTGAACATGTAGTTGACGGTGTTATAACGCCATGGTGTAATGGCAAACGAATTAGGCGGTATAGTCGAATAAGAGTGAAAGGGCTAGACCAATGGTAACCTCCGCAGTCGCGTGGAACCACGTAATTTACGTGTAAGGCCTTTATTACGCGGTTAAAAGACATACTACAGCCTTTATAGACCTGTACGAGTACTTCACGAAGTTATAAGGCCATGGAGTAATGGAAAACGACTTGACACCTCGTAGTCCATTGAGGGTTAAAGGACTAGACCAATGGTAAAATGTGGAGACAGGTGGAACCACGTGATTTATGTGTAAAGCCTTTATTACGCGGTTAAAAGCCATGTTACAGTCTTTATGAACCTGTACGAGTATTTGACGGTGTTATAAGGCTATTTCGCAATGTGAAACGATTTGAGACGTCGTAGTACATTCGTAGTGGTAGGACTAGAGCAATGGCAACCTGAACAGACACGTGGAACCACGTGATTTACGTGTAAGGCCGTCTTAGGCGGCAAAAGGTTATATAACAACCTTTAGAGGCCTGTTCACGTAGTTGACAGTGTTATAAGGCCATGGCGTAATGGAAAACGACTTGGGACGTCGTAGTCTATTGAGAGTGGAAGGACTAGACCAATCCCATCCTGCACAGACACGTGGAACGACGTGATTTACGTGCAAGGTCGTTATTAGGAGGCAAAAGGTCATATAACAGCTTTTAGAGGCCAGTACACGTAGTTGACGGTGTTATAATGTCATGGCACCATGGAAACAACTTGGGACGTCGTACTGCATTGATAGTGAAAGGACTAGACCAATGGCAACTTGCCCAGAAATGTGGAGCGACGTGATTTATGTGTAACGCCGTTATTAGGCGTCAAAAGGTTATATAACAACCTTTAGAGACCTGTTCACGTAGTTGACTGTGTTATAAGGCTATTGCGCAATGTAAAACGATTTGACACGTCGTACTACATTCATAGTGGTAGGACTAGACCAATGGCAACTTGAACAGACACGTGGAACTACGTGATTGATGTATAAGGCCATTAATAGGCGGTAAAATGTCATATAACAGCCTTTAGAGACCTGTACACGTAGTTCACGGTGTTATAATGTCATGGCACCATGGAAACAACTTGGGACGTCGTAGTGCATTGATAGTGAAAGGACTAGAGCAATGGCAACTTGCCCAGACATGTGGAGCGACGTGATTTATGTGTAACGCCGTTATTAGGCGTCAAAAGGTTATATAACAACCTTTAGAGACCTGTTCACGTAGTTGACTGTGTTATAAGGCTATTGCGCAATGTAAAACGATTTGAGACGTCGTACTACATTCATAGTGGTAGGACTAGACCAATGGCAACTTGAACAGACACGTGGAACTACGTGATTGATGTATAAGGCCATTAATAGGCGGTAAAAGGTCATATAACAGCCTTTAGAGACCTGTACACGTAGTTCACGGTGTTATAATGTCATTGCACTATGGAAACAACTTGGGACGTCGTAGTGCATTGATAGTGAAAGGACTAGACCAATGGCAACTTGCCCAGACATGTGGAGCGACGTGATTTATGTGTAACGCCGTTATTAGGCGTCAAAAGGTTATATAACAACCTTTAGAGACCTGTTCACGTAGTTGACTGTGTTATAAGGCTATTGCGCAATGTAAAACGATTTGAGACGTCGTACTACATTCATAGTGGTAGGACTAGACCAATGGCAACCTGAACAGACACGTGGAACTACGTGATTTACGTGTAAGGCCGTTATTAGGCTGCAAAAGGTCATATAACAGCCCTTACAGGCATGCACATGTAGTTAACGGTGTTATAACGTCATGCAGCAATGTAAATAGACTTAGGACGTTGTAGTCCATTGAGTGTCGAGGGAATAAACCAATGGTAACCAGTGTAGACACGCGGAACCACATGATTTATGTGTAACGTCATTATTAGGCGCCATAAGGTGATATAACAGACTTTAGAGGACTGTGCGCGTAGTTGACGGTGTTATAAGGCTATTGCGCAGTGGAAAAGAACTTGGGAGGTCGTAGTGCATTGATAGTGAAAGGACCAGACCAATGGCAACTTGCCCAGACATGTGGAACGACGTGATTGATGTGTAAGGCCATTATTAGGCGGCAAAAGGTCATATAACAGCCTTTAGAGGCCTGTACACGTAGTTAAATGTGTTATAATTTCATGGCACCATGAAAAACAACTTGGGACGTCGTAGTGCATTGATAGTGAGAGGACTAGACCAATGGCAACTTGCCCAGACATGTGGAAAGACGTGATTTATGTATAAGGCCATTATTAGGCGGCAAAAGGTCATATAACAGCCTTTGGAGGCCTGTACACGTAGTTGAAGGTGGTATAATTTCATGGCACCATGGAAAACAACTTGGGACGTCGTAGTGCATTGATAGTGAAAGGACTAGACCAATGGCAACTTGCCCAGACATGTGGAACGACGTGATTTATGTAAAAGGCTATTATTAGGCGGCAAAAGGTCATATAACAGTCTTTAGAGGACTGTTTATGTAGTTGACGGTGTTATAAGGCTATTCCGCAATGTAAAACAATTTGGAACGTCGTAGTACATTCGTAGTGGTAAGACTAGAGCAATGCCAACCTGAACAGACACGTGGAACCACGTGATTTACGTGTAAGGCCGTTTTAGGCGGCTAAAGGTTATATAACAACCTTTAGAGGCCTGTTTATGTAGTTGACGGTGTTATAAGGCTATTGCGCAATGTAAAACGATTTGGGACGTCGTAGTGCATTGATAGTAAAAGGACTAGACCAATGGCAACTTGCCCAGACATGTGGAGCGACGTGATTTATGTATAAGGCCATTATTAGGCGGCAAAAGGTCATATAACAGTCTTTAGAGGCCTGTTTATGTAGTTGACGGTGTTACAAGGCTATTGCGCAAGTTAAAACGATTTGGGACGTGATACTATATTCATAGTGAAAGGACCAGACCAATGGCAACTTGCCCAGACATGTGGAACGACGTGATTGATGTATAAGGCCATTAATAGGCAGCAAAAGGTCATATAACAGCCTTTAGAGGCCTGTACACGTAGTTGACGGTGTTATAATGTCATGGCACCATCGAAACAACTTGGGACGTCGTAGTGCATTGATAGTGAAAGGACTAGAGCAATGGCAACTTGCCCAGACATCTGGAGCGACGTGATTTATGTGTAAAGCCATTATTAAGCGGCAAAAGGCGATATAAACCCCTTTAGAGGCCTGCTCACGTAGTTGACGGTGTTATAAGGCTATTCCGCAATGTAAAACGATTTCAGACGTCGTAGTACATTCGTAGTGATAGGACTAGAGCAATGGCAAGCTGAACAGACACGTGGAACCACGTGATTTACGTGTAACGCCATTATTAGGCGTCAAAAGGTTATATAACAACCTTTAGAGACCTGTTCACGTAGTTGACTGTGTTATAAGGCTATTGCGCAATGTAAAACGATTTGACACGTCGTACTACATTCATAGTGGTAGGACTAGACCAATGGCAACCTGTGGAGACAGGTGGAACAACGTGATTTACGTGTAAGGCCTTTGTTAGGCAGTTAATAGCCATGTTACAGTCTTTATAGGCCTGAACATATAGTTGACGGTGTTATAACGCCATGGTGTAATGGCAAACGAATTAGGCGTTATAGTCGAATAAGAGTAAAAGGGCTACACCAATGGTAACCTCCGCAGTCACGTGGAACCACGTAATGTACGTGTAAGGCCTTTATTACGCGGTTAAAAGACATATTACAGCATTTATAGACCTGTACAAGTATTTCACGAAGTTATAAGGCCATGGAGCAATGGAAAACGACTTGAGACCTCGTAGTCCATTGAGGGTTAAAGGACTAGACCAATGGTAAAATGTGGAGACAGGTGGAACCACGTGATTTATGTGTAAGGCCTTTATTACGCGGTTAAAAGCCATGTTACAGTCTTTATAGACCTGTACGATTATTTCACGAAGTTATAAGGCCATGGAGCATTGCAAAACGACTTTGGACGTCGTAGCCCATTGAGAGTGGAAGGACTAGACCAATGGTAACCTCCTCAGACACGTGAAACCACGTGATTTACGTCTAAGGCTCTCATTACGCGGTTAAAAGCCATGTTACAGTCTTTATGAACCTGTACGAGTATTTAACGGTGTTATAAGGCCATGGAGCATTTGAAAACGACCTGAGACGTCGGAGTCCATTGAGAGTGGACGGACTAGACCAATGGTAACCTGTGGGGACAGGTGGAACAACGTGATTACGTGTAAGGCCATTATTAGGCAGTTAATAGCTATGTTACAGTCTTTGTAGCCCTGAACATGTAGTTGACGGTGTTATAACGCCATGGTGTAATGGCAAACGAATTAGGCGTTATAGTCGAATAAGAGTAAAAGGGCTACACCAATGGTAACCTCCGCAGTCACGTGGAACCACGTAATTTACGTCTAAGGCCTTTATTACGCGGTTAAAAGACATATTACAGCCTTTATAGACCTGTACGAGTATTTCACGAAGTTATAAGGCCATGGAGCAATGGAAAACTACTTGAGACCTCGTCGACCATTGAGGGTTAAAGGACTAGACCAATGGTAAAATGTGAAGACAGGTGGAACCACGTGATTTATGTGTAAGGCCTTTATTACGCGGTTAAAAGCCATGTTACAGTCTTTATAGTCCCGTACGAGTTTTTGACAGTGTTATAAGGGCATGAAGCACTGGAAAACAACCTGAGTCATCATAGTCCTTTGAGAGTGGACGGACTAGACCAATGGTAACCTGTGGAGACAGGTGGAACAACGTGATTTACGTGTAAGGCCTTTATTATGCAGTTAATAGCCATGTTACAGTCTTTATAGCCTGGAACATGTAGTTGACGGTGTTATAACGCCATGGTGTAATGGCAAACGAATTAGGCCTTATAGTCGAATAAGAGTGAAAGGGCTAGACCAATGGTAACCTCCGGAGTCACGTGGAACCACGTGATTTATGTGTTAGCCCTTTATTACGCGGTTAAAAGCCATGTTACAGTCTTTATAGACCTGTACGATTATTTCACGAAGTTATAAGGCCATGTAGCATTGCAAAACGACTTGGGACGTCGTAGTCCATTGAGAGTGGAAGGATTAGACCAATGGTAACCTCCGCAGACACGTGAAACCACGTGATTTACGTCTAAGGCTCTTATTACGCGGTTAAAAGCCATGTTACAGTCTTTATGAACCTGTACGAGTATTTGACGGTGTTATAAGGCTATTTCGCAATGTAAAACGATTTGGGACGTCGTAGTACATTCGTAGTGGTAGGACTAGAGCAATGGCAACCTGAACAGACACGTGGAACCACGTGATTTCCGTGTAAGGCCGTCTTAGGCGGCAAAAGGTTATATAACAACCTGTAGAGGCCTGTTCAGGTAGTTGACGGTGTTATAAGGCCATGGCGTAATGGAAAACGACTTGGGACGTCGTAGTCTATTGAGAGTGGAAGGACTAGACCAATTCCATCCTGCACAGACACGTGGAAGGACGTGATTTACGTGCAAGGACGTTATTAGGAGGCAAAAGGTCATATAACAGCTTTTAGAGGCCAGTACACGTAGTTGACGGTGTTATAAGGCCATTGCGCAATGTAAGACGATTTGGGACGTCGTAGTACATTCATAGTGGTAGGACTAGACCAATGGCAACCTGAACAGACGCGTGGAACTACGTGATTTACGTGTAAGGCCGTTGTTAGGCGGCAAAAGGTCATATAACAGCCCTTAGAGGCATGCACATGTAGTTAACGGTGTTATAACGTCATGCAGCAATGTAAATAGACTTAGGACGTTGTAGTCCATTGAGTGTCGAGGGAATAAACCAATGGTAACCAGTGTAGACACGCGGAACCACGTGATTTATGTGTAACGTCATTATTAGGCGCCATAAGGTGATATAAATCACGTCCTTCCACGTGTCTGTGCAGGATGGAATTGGTCTAGTCCTTCCACTCTCAATAGACTACGACGTCCCAAGTCGTTTTCCATTACGCCATGGCCTTATAACACCGTCAACTACCTGAACAGACTTTAGAGGACTGTGCGCGTAGTTGACGGTGTTATAAGGCTATTGCGCAGTGGAAAAGAACTTGGGAGGTCGTAGTGCATTGATAGTGAAAGGACCAGATCAATGGCAACTTGCCCAGACATGTGGAACGACGTGATTGATGTGTAAGGCCATTATTAGGCGGCAAAAGGTCATATAACAGCCTTTAGAAGCCTGTACACGTAGTTGAAGGTGTTATAATTTCATGGCACAATGGAGAACAACTTGGGACGTCGTAGTGCATTGATAGTGAAAGGACTAGACCAATGGCAACTTGCCCAGACATGTGGAACGACGTGATTTATGTATAAGGCCATTATTAGGCGGCAAAAGGTCATATAACAGCCTTTAGAGGCCTGTACACGTAGTTGAAAGTGTTATAATTTCATGGCACCATGAAAAACAACTTAGGACGTCGTAGTGCATTGATAGTAAAAGGACTAGACCAATGGCAACTTGCCCAGACATGTGGAACGACGTGATTTGTGTATAAGGCCATTATTAGGCGGCAAAAGGTCATATAACAGTCTTTAGAGGCCTGTTTATGTAGTTGACGGTGTTATAAGGCTATTCCGCAATGTAAAACAATTTGGGACGTCGTAGTACATTCGTAGTGGTAGGACTAGAGCAATGGCAACCTGAACAGACACGTAAAACCACGTGATTTACGTGTAAGGCCGTTTAAGGCGGCTAAAGGTTATATAACAACCTTTAGAGGCTTGTTTATGTAGTTGACGGTGCTATAAGGCCATGGCGTAATGGAAAACGACTTGGCCCGTCGTAGTTCATTGATAGTGAAAGGACGAGACCAATGGCAACCTGAACAGACACGTGAAACCACGTGATTTATGTGTAAGGCCATTATTAGGCGGCAAACGGTCATATAACAGACTTTAGAGGACTGTACGCGTAGTTGACGGTGTTATAACATCATGACGCAATCGAAAACGACTTAGGAGGTCGTAGTACATTAACAGTGGAAGGACTAGACCAATGGCAACTTACCCAGTCATGTAGAACCACGTGATTTATGTGTAAGGCCATAATTAGGCGCAAAAGGTCATATATTAGGCTTTAGAGGCCTGTACACGTTGTTGGCGGTGTTATAATGTCATGGCACAATGGAAAACAACTTGGGACGTTGTAGTGCATTGATAGTGAAAGGACCAGACCAATGGCAACTTGCGCAGACGTGTCGAACGACGTGATTTATGGATAAGGTCATTATTACGCGGCAAAAGGTCATATAGCAGCCCTTAGAGGCATGCACATGTAGTTAACGGTGTTATAACGTCATGCAGCAATGTAAATAGACTTAGGACGTTGTAGTCCATTGAGTATCGAGGGAATAAACCAATGGTAACCAGTGTAGAAACGCGGAACCACGTGATTTATGTGTAAGGTCATTATTAGGCGGCAAAACGTCATAAAACAAGCTTTAGAGGCCTGTACACGTAGATGACGGTGTTATAAGGCCATGGCGTAATGGAAAACGACTTGGGACGTCGTAGTCCATTAAGAGTGGAAGGACTAGACCAATCCCTACCTGCACAGACACGTGGAACGACGTGATTTACGTGCAAGGACGTTATTAGGAGGCAAAAGGTCATATAACAGCTTTTAGAGGACAGTACACGTAGTCGACGAAGTTATAAAGCCATTGCGCAATGTAAGACGATTTGGGACGTCGTAGTACATTCATAGTTGAGGAATAGACCAATCCCTACCCGCACAGACACGTGGAACCACGTCATTTACGTGTAAGGCCGGTATTAGGCGGCAAAAGGTTTTATAACAACCTTTAGAGACCTGTACATGTATTTGACGGTGTTATAACGTCATGGCGCAATGGAAAACGACTTGGGACTTCTTAGTCCATTGAGAGTGGAAGAAATATACCAATGGTAACCAGTGCAGACACTCGGAACCACCTGATTTACGCATTAGGTCTTTATCAGGCAGCAAAATGCCGCACTACAGCATTTAGAGGGCTGTACGCTTAGTTGACGGTGTTATAGGGCCATGGCACAATGGAAAACAACTTTGGACGTTGGAGTCTATTGATAATGAAAGGACGAGACCAATGGAAACCTGCACAGACATGTGTAGCGACGTGATTGATGTGTACGACCATTATTAGGCGGCAAAAGGTCATATAACAGCCTTTAGAGGCCTGTACACGTAGTTGACGGTGTTATAATGTCATGCCACCATGGAAAACAACTTGGGATGTCGTAGTGCATTGATAGTGAAAGGACTAGACCAATGGCAACTTGCCCAGACATGTGGAGCGACGTGATTTACGTGTAAGACCATTATTAGGCGGCAAAAGGCCATATAAACCCCTTTAGAGGCCTGCTCACGTAGTTGACGGTGTTATAAGGCTATTCCACAATGTAAAACGATTTGGGACGTCGTAGTACATTCGTAGTGGTAGGACTAGAGCAATGGCAACCTGAACAGACACGTGAAACTACGTGGTTTATGTGTAAGGCCATTATTGGGCGGCAAAAGGTTATATAACAACCTTTAGAGGCCTGTACACGTAGTTGACGGTGTTATAACGCTATTGCGCAATGGAAAAGAACTTGGGACATCGTAGTGTATTCATAGTGAAAGGACTAGACCAATGGCAACTTGCCCAGATATGTGGAACGACATGATTTATGTATAAGGCCATTAATAGGCGGTAAAAGTTAATATAACAGCCTTTCGAGGCCTGTACACGTAGTTGACCTTACACATAAACCACGTGGTTTCACGTGTCTGTTCAGGTTGCCATTGGTCTAGTCCTACCACTATGAATGTACTACGACGTCCCAAGTCGTCTTACATTGCGCAATGGCCTTATAACACCGTCATCTACGTGTACAGGCCTCTAAAGCTTGTTTTATGACGTTTTGCCGCCTAATAATGGCGTTACACGTAAATGATGTGGTTACGCGCTTCTGCACTGGTTCCAAATGGTCTAGTCGTTTCACTACGAATGTACTACGACGTCCCAAATTGTTTTACATTGCGGAATAGCCTTATAACACGTCAACTACGTGAGCAGGCCTCTAATGGCTGTTATATGACATTTTGCCGCCTAATAATGGTCTTACACATCAATCACGTCGCTACACATGTCTGTGCAGGTTTCCATTGGTCTCGTCCTTTCATTATAAATAGACTACAACGTCCCAAGTTGTTTTCCATTGTGCCATGGCCCTATAACACCGTCAACTAAGCGTACAGCCCTCTAAATGCTGTAGTGCGGCATTTTGCTGCCTGATAAAGACCTAATGCGTAAATCAGGTGGTTCCGAGTGTCTGCACTGGTTACCATTGGTATATTCCTTCCACTCTCAATGGACTAAGAAGTCCCAAGTCGTTTTCCATTGCGCCATGACGTTATAACACCGTTAAATACATGTACAGGTCTCTAAAGGTTGTTATAAAACCTTTTGCCGCCTAATAACGGCCTTACACGTAAATGACGTGGTTCCACGTGTCTGTGCGGGTAGGGATTGGTCTAGTCCTACCACTATGAATGTACTACGACGTCCCAAATCGTCTTACATTGCGCAATGGCTTTATAACTCCGTCGACTACGTGTACTGTCCTCTAAAAGCTGTTATATGACCTTTTGCCTCCTAATAACGTCCTTGCACGTAAATCACGTCGTTCCACGTGTCTGTGCAGGTAGGGATTGGTCTAGTCCTTCCACTCTTAGTGGACTACGACGTCCCAAGTCGTTTTCCATTACCATTTCCAGGCTACAAAAGGTTATATAACAACCTTTAGAGACCTGTTCACGTAGTTGACGGTGTTATAAGGCTATTGCGCAATGTAGAACGATTTGGGACGTCCTACTATATTCATAGTGAAAGGACCAGACCAATGGCAACTTGCTAAGACATGTGAAACGACGTGATTGATGTATAAGGCCATTAATAGGCGGTAAAAGGTCATATAACAGCCTTTGGAGGCCTGTACACGTAGTTGACGGTGTTATAATGTCATGGCACCATGGAAACAACTTGGGACGTCGTAGTGCATTGATAGTGAAAGGACTAGACCAATGGCAACTTGCCCAGACATGTGGAGCGACGTGATTTATGTGTAAGGCCATTATTAGGCGGCAAAAGGCCATAAAAAACCCCTTTAGAGGCCAGTACACGTAGTTGGCGGTGTTATAAGGCCATTGCGCAATGTAAGACGACTTGGGACGTCGTAGTACATTCATAGTGGTAGGACTAGACCAATGTCAACCTGAACAGACACGTGGATCCACGTGATTTACGTGTAACGCGTTATTAGGCGTCAAAAGGTTATAAAACAACCTTTAGAGACCTGTTCACGTAGTTGACTGTGTTATAAGGCTATTGCGCAATGTAAAACGATTTGAGACGTCGTACTACATTCATAGTGGTAGGACTAGACCAATGGCAACCTGAACAGACACGTGGAACTACGTGATTTACGTGTAAGGCCGTTATTAGGCGGCAAAAGGTCATATAACAGCCCTTAGAGGCATGCACATGTAGTTAACGGTGTTATAACGTCATGCAGCAATGTAAATAGACTTAGGACGTTGTAGTCCATTGAGTGTCGAGGGAATAAACCAATGGTAACCAGTGTAGACACGCGGAACCACGTGATTTATGTGTAACGTCATTATTAGGCGCCATAAGGTGATATAACAGACTTTAGAGGACTGTGCGCGTAGTTGACGGTGTTATAAGGCTATTGCTCAGTGGAAAAGAACTTGGGAGGTCGTAGTGCATTGATAGTGAAAGGACCAGACCAATGGCAAATTGCCCAGACATGTGGAACCACGTGGTTTATGTGTAAGGCCATTATTAGGCGGCAAAAGGTTATATAACAACCTTTAGAGACCTGTTCAGGTAGTTGACGGTGTTATAATGTCATGGCACCATGGAAACAACTTGAGACGTCGTAGTGCATTGATAGTGAAAAGACTAGACCAATGGCAACTTGCCCAGACATGTTGAGCGACGTGAATTATGTGTAAGGCCTTTATTAGGCGGCGAAAGGCCATATAAACCCCTTTAGAGGCCTGCTCACGTAGTTGACGGTGTTATAAGGCTTTTCCGCAATGTAAAACGATTTGGGACGTCGTACTATATTCATAGTGAAAGGACCAGACCAATGGCAACTTGCCAAGACATGTGGAACGACGTGATTGATGTATAAGGCCATTAATAGGCGGTAAAAGGTCATATAACAGCCTTTAGAGGCCTGTACACGTAGTTGACGGTGTTATAAGGACATTGCGCAATGTAAGACGACTTGGGACGTCGTACTACATTCATAGTGGTAGGACTAGACCAATGGCAACCTGAACAGACACGTGGAACTACGTGATTTACGTGTAAGGCCGTTATTAGGCGGCAAAAGGTCATATAACAGCCCTTAGAGGCATGCACATGTAGTTAACGGAGTTATAACGTCATGCAGCAATGTAAATAGACTTAGGACGTTGTAGTCCATTGAGTGTCGAGGGAATAAACCAATGGTAACCAGTGTAGACACGCGGAACCACGTGATTTATGTGTATCGTCAATATTAGGCGCCATAAGGTGATATAACAGACCTTAGAGGACTGTGCGCGTAGTTGACGGTGTTATAAGGGTATTGCGCAGTGGAAAAGAACTTGGGAGGTCGTAGTGCATTGATAATGAAAGGACCAGACCAATGGCAACTTGCCCAGACATGTGGAACCACGTGATTTATGTGTAAGGCCATTATTAGGCGGCAAAAGGTTATATAACAACCTTTAGAGACCTGTTCAGGTAGTTGACGGTGTTATAATGTCATGGCACCATGGAAACAACTTGGGACGTCGTAGTGCATTGATAGTGAAAGGACTAGACCAATGGCAACTTGCCCAGACATGTGGAGCGACGTGAATTATGTGTAAGGCCATTATTAGGCGGCAAAAGGCCATATAAACCCCTTAAGAGGCCTGCTCACGTAGTTGACGGTGTTATAAGGCTTTTCCGCAATGTAAAACGATTTCGGACGTCGTAGTACATTCGTAGTGATAGGACTAGAGCAATGGCAACCTGAACAGACACGTGGAACCACGTGATTTACGTGTAACGCCGTTATTAGGCGTCAAAAGATTATATAATAACCTTTAGAGACCTGTTCACGTAGTTCACGGTGTTATAATGTCATGGCACCATGGAAACAACTTGGGACGTCGTAGTGCATTGATAGTGAAAGGACTAGACTAATGGCAACCTGAACAGACACGTGAAACCACGTGGTTTATGTGTAAGGCCGTTATTATGCGGCAAAAGGTCATATAACAGCCCTTAGAGGCATGCACATGTAGTTAACGGTGTTATAACGTCATGCAGCAATGTAAATAGACTTAGGACGTTGTAGTCCATTGAGTGTCGAGGGAATAAACCAATGGTAACCAGTGTAGACACGCGGAACCACGTGATTTATGTGTAACGTCATTATTAGGCGCCATAAGGTGATATAACAGACTTTAGAGGACTGTGCGCGTAGTTGACGGGGTTATAAGGCTATTGCGCAGTGGAAAAGAACTTGGGAGGTCGTAGTGCATTGATAGTGAAAGGACCAGATCAATGGCAACTTGCCCAGACATGTGGAACGACGTGATTGATGTATAAGGCCATTAATAGGCGGTAAAAGGTCATATAACAGCCTTTGGAGGCCTGTACACGTAGTTGACGGTGTTATAATGTCATGGCACCATGGAAACAACTTGGGACGTCGTAGTGCATTGATAGTGAAAGGACTAGACCAATGGCAACTTGCCCAGACATGTGGAGCGACGTGATTTATGTGTAAGGCCATTATTAGGCGGCAAAAGGCCATAAAAAACCCCTTTAGAGGCCAGTACACGTAGTTGGCGGTGTTATAAGGCCATTGCGCAATGTAAGACGACTTGGGACGTCGTAGTACATTCATAGTGGTAGGACTAGACCAATGTCAACCTGAACAGACACGTGGATCCACGTGATTTACGTGTAACGCGTTATTAGGCGTCAAAAGGTTATAAAACAACCTTTAGAGACCTGTTCACGTAGTTGACTGTGTTATAAGGCTATTGCGCAATGTAAAACGATTTGAGACGTCGTACTACATTCATAGTGGTAGGACTAGACCAATGGCAACCTGAACAGACACGTGGAACTACGTGATTTACGTGTAAGGCCGTTATTAGGCGGCAAAAGGTCATATAACAGCCTTTAGAGGCCTGTACACGTAGTTGAAGGTGTTATAATTTCATGGCACCATGAAAAACAACTTGGGACGTCGTAGTGCATTGATAGTGAAAGGACTAGACCAATGGCAACTTGCCCAGACATGTGGAACGACGTGATTTATGTATAAGGCCATTATTAGGCGGCAAAAGGTCATATAACAACCTTTGGAGGCCTGTACACGTAGTTGAAGGTGGTATAATTTCATGGCACCATGGAAAACAACTTGGGATGTCGTAGTGCATTGATAGTGAAAGGACCAGATCAATGGCAACTTGCCCAGACATGTGGAACGACGTGATTGATGTGTAAGGCCATTATTAGGCGGCAAAAGGTCATATAACAGCCTTTAGAGGCCTGTACACGTAGTTGAAGGTGTTATAATTTCATGGCACCATGGAAAACAACTTGGGACGTCGTAGTGCATTGATAGTGAAAGGACTAGACCAATGGCAACTTGCCCAGACATGTGGAGCGACGTGAATTATGTGTAAGGCCATTATTAGGCGGCAAAAGGCCATATAAACCCCTTAAGAGGCCTGCTCACGTAGTTGACGGTGTTATAAGGCTTTTCCGCAATGTAAAACGATTTCGGACGTCGTAGTACATTCGTAGTGATAGGACTAGAGCAATGGCAACCTGAACAGACACGTGGAACCACGTGATTTACGTGTAACGCCGTTATTAGGCGTCAAAAGATTATATAATAACCTTTAGAGACCTGTTCACGTAGTTCACGGTGTTATAATGTCATGGCACCATGGAAACAACTTGGGACGTCGTAGTGCATTGATAGTGAAAGGACTAGACTAATGGCAACCTGAACAGACACGTGAAACCACGTGGTTTATGTGTAAGGCCGTTATTATGCGGCAAAAGGTCATATAACAGCCCTTAGAGGCATGCACATGTAGTTAACGGTGTTATAACGTCATGCAGCAATGTAAATAGACTTAGGACGTTGTAGTCCATTGAGTGTCGAGGGAATAAACCAATGGTAACCAGTGTAGACACGCGGAACCACGTGATTTATGTGTAACGTCATTATTAGGCGCCATAAGGTGATATAACAGACTTTAGAGGACTGTGCGCGTAGTTGACGGGGTTATAAGGCTATTGCGCAGTGGAAAAGAACTTGGGAGGTCGTAGTGCATTGATAGTGAAAGGACCAGATCAATGGCAACTTGCCCAGACATGTGGAACGACGTGATTGATGTATAAGGCCATTAATAGGCGGTAAAAGGTCATATAACAGCCTTTGGAGGCCTGTACACGTAGTTGACGGTGTTATAATGTCATGGCACCATGGAAACAACTTGGGACGTCGTAGTGCATTGATAGTGAAAGGACTAGACCAATGGCAACTTGCCCAGACATGTGGAGCGACGTGATTTATGTGTAAGGCCATTATTAGGCGGCAAAAGGCCATAAAAAACCCCTTTAGAGGCCAGTACACGTAGTTGGCGGTGTTATAAGGCCATTGCGCAATGTAAGACGACTTGGGACGTCGTAGTACATTCATAGTGGTAGGACTAGACCAATGTCAACCTGAACAGACACGTGGATCCACGTGATTTACGTGTAACGCGTTATTAGGCGTCAAAAGGTTATAAAACAACCTTTAGAGACCTGTTCACGTAGTTGACTGTGTTATAAGGCTATTGCGCAATGTAAAACGATTTGAGACGTCGTACTACATTCATAGTGGTAGGACTAGACCAATGGCAACCTGAACAGACACGTGGAACTACGTGATTTACGTGTAAGGCCGTTATTAGGCGGCAAAAGGTCATATAACAGCCTTTAGAGGCCTGTACACGTAGTTGAAGGTGTTATAATTTCATGGCACCATGGAAAACAACTTGGGACGTCGTAGTGCATTGATAGTGAAAGGACTAGACCAATGGCAACTTGCCCAGACATGTGGAACGACGTGATTTATGTATAAGGCCATTATTAGGCGGCAAAAGGTCATATAACAACCTTTGGAGGCCTGTACACGTAGTTGAAGGTGGTATAATTTCATGGCACCATGGAAAACAACTTGGGATGTCGTAGTGCATTGATAGTGAAAGGACCAGATCAATGGCAACTTGCCCAGACATGTGGAACGACGTGATTGATGTGTAAGGCCATTATTAGGCGGCAAAAGGTCATATAACAGCCTTTAGAGGCCTGTACACGTAGTTGAAGGTGTTATAATTTCATGGCACCATGGAAAACAACTTGGGACGTCGTAGTGCATTGATAGTGAAAGGACTAGACCAATGGCAACTTGCCCAGACATGTGGAGCGACGTGAATTATTTGTAAGGCCATTATTAGGCGGCAAAAGGCCATATAAACCCCTTAAGAGGCCTGCTCACGTAGTTGACGGTGTTATAAGGCTTTTCCGCAATGTAAAACGATTTCGGACGTCGTAGTACATTCGTAGTGATAGGACTAGAGCAATGGCAACCTGAACAGACACGTGGAACCACGTGATTTACGTGTAACGCCGTTATTAGGCGTCAAAAGATTATATAATAACCTTTAGAGACCTGTTCACGTAGTTCACGGTGTTATAATGTCATGGCACCATGGAAACAACTTGGGACGTCGTAGTGCATTGATAGTGAAAGGACTAGACTAATGGCAACCTGAACAGACACGTGAAACCACGTGGTTTATGTGTAAGGCCGTTATTATGCGGCAAAAGGTCATATAACAGCCCTTAGAGGCATGCACATGTAGTTAACGGTGTTATAACGTCATGCAGCAATGTAAATAGACTTAGGACGTTGTAGTCCATTGAGTGTCGAGGGAATAAACCAATGGTAACCAGTGTAGACACGCGGAACCACGTGATTTATGTGTAACGTCATTATTAGGCGCCATAAGGTGATATAACAGACTTTAGAGGACTGTGCGCGTAGTTGACGGGGTTATAAGGCTATTGCGCAGTGGAAAAGAACTTGGGAGGTCGTAGTGCATTGATAGTGAAAGGACCAGATCAATGGCAACTTGCCCAGACATGTGGAACGACGTGATTGATGTATAAGGCCATTAATAGGCGGTAAAAGGTCATATAACAGCCTTTGGAGGCCTGTACACGTAGTTGACGGTGTTATAATGTCATGGCACCATGGAAACAACTTGGGACGTCGTAGTGCATTGATAGTGAAAGGACTAGACCAATGGCAACTTGCCCAGACATGTGGAGCGACGTGATTTATGTGTAAGGCCATTATTAGGCGGCAAAAGGCCATAAAAAACCCCTTTAGAGGCCAGTACACGTAGTTGGCGGTGTTATAAGGCCATTGCGCAATGTAAGACGACTTGGGACGTCGTAGTACATTCATAGTGGTAGGACTAGACCAATGTCAACCTGAACAGACACGTGGATCCACGTGATTTACGTGTAACGCGTTATTAGGCGTCAAAAGGTTATAAAACAACCTTTAGAGACCTGTTCACGTAGTTGACTGTGTTATAAGGCTATTGCGCAATGTAAAACGATTTGAGACGTCGTACTACATTCATAGTGGTAGGACTAGACCAATGGCAACCTGAACAGACACGTGGAACTACGTGATTTACGTGTAAGGCCGTTATTAGGCGGCAAAAGGTCATATAACAGCCTTTAGAGGCCTGTACACGTAGTTGAAGGTGTTATAATTTCATGGCACCATGGAAAACAACTTGGGACGTCGTAGTGCATTGATAGTGAAAGGACTAGACCAATGGCAACTTGCCCAGACATGTGGAACGACGTGATTTATGTATAAGGCCATTATTAGGCGGCAAAAGGTCATATAACAACCTTTGGAGGCCTGTACACGTAGTTGAAGGTGGTATAATTTCATGGCACCATGGAAAACAACTTGGGATGTCGTAGTGCATTGATAGTGAAAGGACCAGATCAATGGCAACTTGCCCAGACATGTGGAACGACGTGATTGATGTGTAAGGCCATTATTAGGCGGCAAAAGGTCATATAACAGCCTTTAGAGGCCTGTACACGTAGTTGAAGGTGTTATAATTTCATGGCACCATGGAAAACAACTTGGGACGTCGTAGTGCATTGATAGTGAAAGGACTAGACCAATGGCAACTTGCCCAGACATGTGGAACGACGTGATTTATGTATAAGGCCATTATTAGGCGGCAAAAGGTCATATAACAACCTTTGGAGGCCTGTACACGTAGTTGAAGGTGGTATAATTTCATGGCACCATGGAAAACAACTTGGGATGTCGTAGTGCATTGATAGTGAAAGGACTAAACCAATGGCAACTTGCTCAGACATGTGGAACGACGTGATTTATGTATAAGGCCATTATTAGGCGGCCAAAGTTCATATAACAGTCTTTAGAGGCCTGTTTATGTAGTTCACGGTGTTATAAGGCTATTCCGCAATGTAAAACAATTTGGGACGTCGTAGTACATTCGTAGTGGTAGGACTAGAGCAATGGCAACCTGAACAGACACGTGGAACCACGTGATTTACGTGTAAGGCCGTTTTAGGCGGCAAAAGGTTATATAACAACCCTTAGAGGCCTGTTCACGTAGTTGACGGTGCTATAAGGCCATGGCGTAATGGAAAACGACTTGGGACGTCGTAGTCCATTGATAGTGAAAGGACGAGCCCAATGGCAACCTGAACAGACACGTGAAACCACGTGATTTATGTGTAAGGCCATTATTAGGCGGCAAACGGTCATATAACAGACTTTAGAGGACTGTACGCGTAGTTGACGGTGTTATAACGTGATGACGCAATCAAAAACGACTTAGGAGGTCGTAGTACATTAACATAGAAGGACTAGACCAATGGCAACTTACCCAGACATGTGGAACCACGTGATTTATTTGGAAAGCCATAATTAGGCGGCAAAAGTTCATATATTAGGCTTTAGAGGCCTGTACACGTTGTTGGCGGTGTTATAATGTCATGGCACAATGGAAAACAACTTGGGTCGTTGTAGTGCATTGATAGTGAAAGGACCAGACCAATGGCAACTTGCCCAAACATGTGGAACGACGTGATTGATGTGTAAGGTCAATATTAGGCTGCAAAAGGTCATATAACAGTCTTTAGAGGCCTGTTCATGTAGTTGACGGTGTTATAAGGCTATTGCGCAATGGAAAAGAACTTGGGACGTCGTATTGTATTCATAGTGGTAGGACTAGACCAATGGCAACCTGAACAGACACGCGGAACTACGTAATTTACGTGTAAGGCCGTTATTATGCGGCAAAAGGTCATATAACAGCCCTTAGAGGCATGCACATGTAGTTAACGGTGTTATAACGTCATGCAGCAATGTAAATAGACTTAGGACGTTGTAGTCCATTGAGTGTCGAGGGAATAAACCAATGGTAACCAGTGTAAACACGCGGAACCACGTGATTTATGTGTAACGTCATTATTAGGCGCCATAAGGTGATATAACAGACTTTAGAGGACTGTGCGCGTAGTTGACAGGGTTATAAGGCTATTGCGCAGTGGAAAACAGCTTGGGACGTCGTAGTGCATTGATAGTGAAAGGACTAGACCAATGGCAAATTGCCCAGACATGTGGAACGACGTGATTTATGTATAAGGCCATTATTAGGCGGCAAAAGGTCATATAACAGCCTTTGGAGGCCTGTACACGTAGTTGAAGGTGTTATAATTTCATGGCACCATGGAAAACAACTTGGGACGTCGTAGTGCATTGATAGTGAAAGGACTAGACCAATGGCAACTTGCCCAGACATGTGGAACGACGTGATTTATGTATAAGGCCATTATTAGGCGGCAAAAGGTCATATAACAACCTTTGGAGGCCTGTACACGTAGTTGAAGGTGGTATAATTTCATGGCACCATGGAAAACAACTTGGGATGTCGTAGTGCATTGATAGTGAAAGGACTAAACCAATGGCAACTTGCTCAGACATGTGGAACGACGTGATTTATGTATAAGGCCATTATTAGGCGGCCAAAGTTCATATAACAGTCTTTAGAGGCCTGTTTATGTAGTTCACGGTGTTATAAGGCTATTCCGCAATGTAAAACAATTTGGGACGTCGTAGTACATTCGTAGTGGTAGGACTAGAGCAATGGCAACCTGAACAGACACGTGGAACCACGTGATTTACGTGTAAGGCCGTTTTAGGCGGCAAAAGGTTATATAACAACCCTTAGAGGCCTGTTCACGTAGTTGACGGTGCTATAAGGCCATGGCGTAATGGAAAACGACTTGGGACGTCGTAGTACATTCATAGTGGTAGGACTAGACCAATGACAACCTGAACAGACACGTGGAGCCACGTGATTTACGTGTAAGGCCATTATTAGGCGGCAAAAGGTCGAATAACAGCCTTTCGAAGCCTGTACACGTAGTTGACAGGGTTATAGCGTCCTGACGCAATGGGGAACGACTTGGGACTTCTTAGTCTACTGAGAAGGGAAGAAATAAACCAATGGTAACCAGTGCAGACACTCAGAACCACCTGATTTACGCATATGGTCTTTATTAGGCGGCAAAAGGTCATATAACAGGATTTAGAGGCCTGTACAAGTAGTTGAGGGTGTTCTAGCATCATGAAGCAATGGCAAACGACTTGGGACTTCTTAGTCCATTGAGAGTGGAAGGAATACACTAATGGTAACTAGTGCAGACACGCGGAACCACCTGATTTACGCATAAGTTCTTTATTAGACAGCAAAATTCCATATTACAGCATTTAGAGGACTGTACGCGCAGTTGACGGTGTCATAAGGCCATTGCGCAATGGAAAACAACTTGAGACGTCGTAGTCCTTTGAGAATGGAAGGATTAGACCAATGCCAACTGCACAGACACATGGAACGACGTGAGTTACGTGCAAGGCCGTTATTAGGAGACAAAAGGTCATATAACAGCCTTTAGAGTCCTAAACGCGTAGTTCACGGTGTTATAAGGCCATGGTGTAATGGAAATCAACTTGGGACATCGCAGTCCATTGGGAGTGAAAGGACTTTACCAATGACAACCTGCACATACACATGGGACAACTGGATTTACACGTAAGGTCTTTACTAGGCAGCAAAATGCCATAGTACGGCATTTAGAGGAATGTACGTGTAGTTGACTGTGTTATAAGGCACCGCGCAATAGAAAACGACTTTGGACGTCGTAATCCATTAACAGTGGAAGGACTAGACCAATGGTAACCTGCACAGACATGTGCACGACGTGATTTATGTGTAACACTGTTATTAGGCGGGAAAACGTCATATAACAGACTGTGGAGGCCTATACAAGTAGTTCAAAGTGTTACAAGGCCATGGCGCAATGGAAAAGACCTAAGACAAACTAGTTCATTCAGAGCGGAAGGCCTAAAACAATGGTATCTTGCACAGACACATGGAACCATGTGATTTTCTTGTAAGGCCGTTATTAGGCGCCAAAAGGTCATATAACAGACTCTGGAGGTCTGCACACGTAGTTGACAGTGTCAAACGTCATGGCGCAATGGAAAACGTCTTGGAACGTCGTAGTCCATTGATAGTGGAAAAACTAGAACAATGGTAATCAGTGCAGACACGCAGAACCACCTGATTTACGCATAAGGTCTTTGTTAGGCATCAAAAGGCCATACCACAGCGTTTAGGGGCCTGCACATGTAGTTGACTGTGTTATAAAACCACGGCGCAATGGAAAACGACTTTGGACGTCGTAATCCATTAACAGTGGAAGGACTAGACCAATGGTAAACTGCACATACATGTGCACGACGTGATTTATGTGTAACGCCGGTATTAGGCGGCAAAACGTCGTATAACAGACTATAGAGGCCTGTACAAGTAGTTAAAGGTGTTATAAGTCATGGCGCAATGGAAAACGACTTGGGACTTCTTAGTCAATTGAGAGTGGAGGAATATACTAATGGTAACCAGTGCAGACACTCGGAACCACCTGATTTACGCATAAGTTCTTTATTAGACAGCAAAATTCCATATTACAGCATTTAGAGGACTGTACGCGTAGTTGTCGGTGTTATAACGTCATAACGCAATGGAAAAAAACTTGGGACTTCTTAGTCCATTGAGAGTGGAAAAAATATACCAATGGTAACCAGTGCAGACACTCGGAACCACCTGATTTACGCATAAGGTCTTTATCAGGCAGCACAATGCCATATTACAGCATTTACAGGATTGTACGCTTAGTTGACGGTGTTATAGGACCACGGCACAATGGAAAACAACTTGGGACGTCTTAGTCCATTGGTAGTGAAAGGACTAGATCAATGGCATTCTGCACAGACACGTGGAACCAGGTGACTTAGGTGCAAGGCCGTCATTAGGCGGTAGAAGGCCACAATACAACCTTAAGAGTCATGTACGCGCAGTTGGTGGTGTTATAAGGCCATGGCGCAATGTAAAACAAACTTGGGACGTCGTAGTCCATTGAGAGTGGAAGGACTAGACCAATGCCAACCTGCACAGACACGTGGAACGATGTGTATACGTACAAGGCCGTTATTAGGAGGCAAAATGTCATATAACAGCTTTTATAGGCCTGTACACGTAGTTGACGGTGTTATAGGGCCATGGCGCAATGGAAAAGAACTTGGGACGATTTAGTCCATTTAGAGTGGAAGAAAGAGACCAATGGTAACCAGTGCAGACACACGGAACCACCTGATTTACGTGTAACGCCATTATTAGGCGACAAAACGTCATACAACAAGCTTTAGAGGCCTGTACGCGTAGTTGACAGTGTTATAACGTCATGGTGCAATGGAAAACAACTTGGGACGTTGTAGTCCATTAAAAGTGGTAGGGTAGAATAATGGCAACCTTTACAGAGCCGTGGAACCATGTGATTTACGTGTAAGGCCATTATTAGGCGGCAAAAGTTCATATAACAGGTTTTAGAGGCAGTACAGTTAGTTGACGGTGTTATAACGTCATGACGCAATGGAAAACAACTTGGGACTTCTTAGTCCGTTGAGTGTGGAAGGAATATACCAATGGTAGCCAGTGCAGACACTCGGAACCACCTGATTTACGCATAAGGTCTTTATTAGACAGCAAAATGCCATTTTATAGCATTTAGAGGACTGTACGCGTAGTTGACGGTGTTGTAAAGCCATTGCACATTGGAAAACAACTTGGGACGTCGTAGTTCATTGATAGTGAAAAGACTAGACCAATGGCTACGTGCACATGCCATATTACAGCATTTAGATGACTGTACGCGTAGTTGACGTTGTTATAAGGCCATGGCGCAAAGGAAAACAGCTTGGGACGTCGTAGACCATTGATAGTGAAAGGACTAGAGCAATGGCAACCTGCTAAGACACGTGGAACCAGGTGATTTACGTGTAATGCCGTTATTAGGGGGCAAAAGGTCATATAACAGCCTATGGAGGCCTGTACACGTAGTTGACGGGGTTATAAGGTCATGACGCAATGGAAAACAACTTGGTACTTCTTAGTCCATTGGGAGTGGAAGAAATAGACCAATGGTAACCAGTGCAGACCCTCGGAACCACCTGATTTACGCATAAGGTCTTTATTAGGCAACAAAAGGCGATATTACCGTATTTAGAAACCTGTGCGCGTAGTTTACGGTGTTATAAGCCGATGGCGCACTGGAGAACGGCTTGGGACGTCGTAGTCCATTAACAGTGGTAGGGTAGGACAATGGCAACCTTCACAGACACGTGTAAGGACATTATTATGCGGCAAAAGGTCATCTAACAGACTTTAGAGGACTGTACGCGTAGTTGTCGGTGTTATAACGTCATGGCGCAATGGAAGACAATTTGGGACTTTTTAGTCCATTGAGAGTGGAGGGAATATACCAATGGTATTGCGTGGTAAAATATAAAACTGTGGTTTTCCTGGAAAATACAAGTCTGCTTGCTCCACCGACATAAGAAAACCAAACGTCTAAAAATATCAAAGTTCTTACTATTTGTGATTTCAAATCCACTTTAAATTCTAGCCTTTGTTTCCTATTTCTATCTTTACTTTACATCTAGCTCCACTCCCAACTTCACTTTTCTACTTCTTCACTTGGACTTTTTTCTTTTTAAATATGCTTTTTTAAACCACTTATTTTAATTTTTTCAAGATCGTTCTTTTTTGGGTTTTTTGGTGGCGAGAGGACACCATTTTTCGAAAGTTAGCCGTTAAATTTATTTCAGATTGATTCGTTTTCATCACGTGATGTAAACAAAGTAAGCCCGCTAGCAAAATCCACATAATTTTTTCGGCGACTTCGAAGAGAATTTTGGCAACATCAAAGGAGAATGACGATATCAACTTTGCCTGTCACAGACAGACGGACACACTTAGCGTATTATTATATAGACTAGTCGATAAAACCCGTGGAGAAATCCACTTAGGAAAACGGTCAATAAATGAAAGTTGTTTTATTTTATTTGCTGGCGTCAGAAGTGCAGTGCAGATAAAAAAATTCGCGAAATGTGTTTATTCTTTAATGTGTAAAGGTTGAAACGCTGGTCAGAATAATGTACAGGATCATATGTTCTCGACGAACGCCCATGTACTTTTGACAAACGGTTGCAGAGATATTAGGGTTTAAAGGTTTATGGTGACGTCATCAACCCGTCCATTCCGAAACGGATTCGGTGACCCAGGTTTGGAAAACTCACCCAAATTGGTCCCAGGTGGTCACTAGTTACCCACGCGGTGAAAAAACATTGACGTCACCAACTCGTTTCCAAGTTATTTGACCTCAAAATTTTAGCTGCACTGTAATGTCCTCATTAATTTTAATATAGGATATTGGCGTTAAAGTAGTGTTATTTTCGTCGCGCCCTAGCGTCAAAAAATTTAACATATTAGACATTTACTTTTTTGGCAACATCAAAGGAAAATGAAGACATCCACTTTGCCTTTTACAAACAGACACAGTCTCTGTATTATTATAAGAGATAGTCAAGTCCTGGGGACAAAGTTACAGTACGTCCTGTTGCTTCAGCCTCGCAATCTTGAGAAAAGTCAAAGTGGTTACCAAGCATTATTTTTACGCATTTAACATTATTTTTATGAATTTAACATTATTTTTATGCATATTCCGTTATTTTTATGCATTTAACATTATTTTTATGCATACAACATTATTTTTACGCATTTAAAATTATTTTTACGGATATAAGATTTTTTTACGCATTTTTAAAATTTACACAAAGATTTTTTTTATGCACTTGTCGGCCACCGTAGGTTTGGCATCATATAAAATAAAATAAACATTATTAGTGTAAAATGGAGACCGTGCCACAGATAATAATGGGAGGGTGGGTGGGAGCTTAATATCTAAGGAGCTTTAATCTCCAACAACCTCAGTTCTTTATGGCTAAAATAAGCCTGACCCATGTGTCTGGTATTTATTGACTTGCATTATTAAGCGAGGCAAAACAGATGCATGTTGACCTCGGGCAACCGAGACAATGCTCTAAGCAGATATAATTCAACATGGCTACCTATTTACTAAGTGCCTTATACTTAAAGCATATTTGAGGTACAGTGCTAGGCCAGAGCCAGAGTGGTATCTATCATTCTACAGGGCAGCTAGAAGGTATACTGAAGCCACCACAATTAACATGAGCCAAATATTCATTTAGCTCCATTGAATCTCAATTGCCTAGCCCCTCGTGTTGGTTGTTGTTGGTGCAAAAGAAATTCAGCCATTGGTCCTTAACAAGTTGATTTCATATGAAAGGCCTTGAAAAATTGTCTATGAATTTTTTTAATTTTTTTGGAAATCTTTATTGGTTTCGGAGATATATATAGGTCTTAGAAGTTTAGCTAAGGAGCCGTCGACAAACAGTTTTCATCTCTGTTAACGGCAAATTGGCCGCTAGACTCGGAGCCCCCCTCCCCCTGCCCCTTAACGGAAAGCCCATTTCCCCTACGTTAGTTTCCGTCTCCGTTAACGCTGTAGATTAGTGGTTATTGTGGCGCTGTAGATTAGTGTAGATTAGACCGGGGTTCGATTCCTCTGGACGGTGATTCATCATGGGCGAGTGAATGTAACCATAGCCCCTGGTTAAAGGTTCCCTCCGACCTTTTAATGATGCTACCTAATTAAGTTCTATTCATATAAGTATTTAAGAAAATAACATTCGTTTTTTACAGAAAAGTTTAGTACAGCAAATAATTGTAAATAAACTTTCAAATTTTGAGCCACCTCACTTCATGCGACTTTATCATGCTCACGCTTCTTCTCGAACTTTGAAATTCATAATGGCTGCATAATTGACGTCACAAGGACCAAAGAATTATAGGATGCCTCACGATGATATATTCTACTGACTAATTTGTGTTTACAATGCCTTGTTGATATGTTTCGAAGTATTAAATATTTATGAGATATAGAAGATTCATTAGCGCTAGAAAAAAATTTTGTTGTTTGCTTAATGCAGAATTATTTGTTTTCTTTTAAAGGCAACACGTTTGTTAAGTACTGTAATCTTCGGATGAGTCGGAATCAAAATGTTCTAACGTTGTACTTGGCTTCCAGTTTAAACCTAAACGTAGGGGGGATTTATCGGACTCATCGTGGGTGACATATGACAGTGATAGCGATGGGGAAATAGCAGAATTAAGGATTAACCTTGACGCTACGTCGTGGTGTAAATGCAACAATTGCCGTCAAATGAGCACTGAAACTGAATGTTTTTGCTGTCACGAACTGGAATCAAGACATATATATATTGCCTACAAGGTGTGTACTTTTTAGCGGGATATACGAAACATTATATGCTGATTATTAAGTTATTAAAAATATATTCTTTAGAAATAAACTGTATAGTCAATCACGAAGATTTCGATCCGATTGTTTCAAGGAAAGGAAATCTCTGGACTGCTTTGGTTGGAATGTATGATAGAGAATCGACATATCTTCCTCCAAGAAATGACGTTCCCAATAAGTAAGTAGATGTTGTTCCAGTCAAAACACGCTGTTTATAGAAACATGGGTTATAAGAACATAAGTTTGATATTTCAGGTTAACATTTTTCTTTTAGAACATATTGCTATGCTGCTTACCGACAGTTCACGTGGTGGGTTCACAACAGACTTGGCAAATCTGTGCGAAAGGTCATGTGCAGTGACAAAAATTCGTGATGCTTATCCAGAGCCGGACGGGGTACACAGGATATATGGAAGGGCGTGTAGTTCCTGAAAATGAGTTAACATGGGTTTTCCATGATACCAAAAATGTATTTTAACTTAATTAAAAAAATAAAAAAAAAATAAAAAAATAATATGTACAAATTACATAAAATAAAAAGTAAAACAAAATTATGTCATTCGTGAGTATTTAATTGAGTTTTCGAAAATTTCCTCTCTACAGGGCAGGGGTAATGAAGGCTCGTTTTCTTCCCGGACGGCAATTACATGTGCCTTTCACCTACCAATTATATTTACCCATAAAATCACGTGACTTAGTCTTCTTTAGCAACAAGACAGCACATTTTTTCCCTTTCCTTTTTCACCTCGCTAATAATCACTCGTGGTTTGTTATCAATCACTAACCAAATCTGTTAAGCAGGGCCAACAAACAAATCGATAAAGAAATATATAGATGTAGCCCTTTCGTTATAAACAGACCCTTTAAAATGACCGACCGCTTACGCCAGGTCGGGTTGTTTTGATTCTATCACGGATCAATTTCACTACCCGAGCAGAAAACGGTATAAGAAACAAGGCCTGTGCGTCGCCCTTGTTTCTTAGGTCATCCCTTCACCCACACAACATCCTTTCTCTACATACGATTCTTCGAATCCTCCACTGGAAAGTAGGGACACCCAATCAAAAAACATGTTTACAATATGAAAAAGAAAATATTTTTAAAGCTAATTAGAATTGTGATAGCGGAACAACTTCTTAATAATTAATTTCATATAGAAATCTCGCTTCGTCGTTTTCATGCTGCAAGACGGTGTGGTTTTGGCTCTTGTGACGTCAAGAGGTATCCTGATGTTTTTTTCAAGATTTTGAAGCGTGTTTTTAATGCTGCAATAATGGCGGTCGAAGCACAAGGTTTTTAAAAACATGGAATAAGTAAATCGTGTTTATGCTTTTATTTTGCAAGTAGATCATTAAATAATACTTTTTTCTATAATGTTTTAATGGTTTCTTTCGGTTAAGATGAACTTGTTATAACGTCGGAGGCAACCTTTAACCCAAGCCATGTGAGAGAAATTGGGAAAATGGCACACTGTGTGAGCCATTGGATGTTGCCGGGAGTTGTCTAGTAGAGTGCGGCTCTAATTGGGTCTGTGTATCTCACAATGAGCATTAAATACTCTTGGACTCTCCATCTAAGCCATGGCCTCTCCTGGAAATAATAGACTGGGTATATCTCTCGATATTTGTGAGACTAGCCATGTAAAATATGCACATCTATCTCTCTAACAGCAAATTGGCAGTTAAATAGAATTTTGCCCCCCCCCCCCCTTGTCTCCGCTATGTTTTGTTATATATCCACGTACAATAATTTTTTTTTTTTAGAAAACTGGTAAAAGACTTGCAACTTTCCGACGATTCGTTTTGAACCATACACACAGAAAAAGATCAATATTTTTAATTTATTTCCTAATGTGAAAACATGTATTTAAAAAGATGTTGCTGTATAAAAATTATTTCAAAATTGTATAATACGTCAATTTTCAAGTGAAAAAAAATAAACAAATGTTTTGTAGTTTTAATTTGCCACCTTGTGGTGGTACCTGCTCCATTGAAAACATACCACCACTCAATTACATAAGCATTCTAAAATAGAAAGAAAAGTATCATACTGTTTGAATTTTATCAAGAGTATTTACAAATTGAAAAATTAGTCGTCAGTTGACTTTATTTGGTTCTTCTGTGAAAAAGACACCCAATTTCGTCGTTTATCGCTTTCCGTCGAATGGGTATGAAAATTTTGTTGAGAGGTTTTGCTTACGTAAGAGCAAAGAAGGTAATAAGTCAAGTAAAAAAGATTTATATCAAATGGCTCAAAAAATGTGGAAAAAACCATATTGCCGAAATAAAAAGGAGTTACACAAATTCAGACGAACTACCCTTCAAAAGGTTAGAGTGATTAAAATTCCTGTCTTTCCTCGATTTTTTATTGAATGGGGGTGTGTACAAAACTTTAACGTAGTCCATCTTCTTATTTAAGAAACATGAAATTTGAGTTAAGCCTGACTGTTTCTTAATATTTTTATTTTGTCAGCCTCAAATGTTTCTTAAATGTTTCTTAAAAATATTTCCCACGGGGAACATTTCTCTGGTGTTGACTTATAGTCGATGACATTCCGGTGCATGTTTTTATTTTAAAACAAGAAAGCCAATGCAGTGTTGACTATCGAATTCTATTTTAGTTTTGAAATTCTATTCACTTGTAGAAAAGATGACAAGGAATCCCATGAAAAGCATGGAAATGTCCCTAGTAAAGGATTTTTTACGAGATGTACAAATAAACACGAGAACATCATGGCGGATTTTTATTGTGGAAACATTTTCTAATTTGTTGAATTTTTTTCATTTTCCTTAAAAGAAATAAAGGTGATAAAGTGAATTTCGTCTCCATTTTTATATTTTTAATGAACAACGCATCGTTCATTAAAAATATAAAAATGCCCCTAACGGCCAATTTGCCATTAACGGAGATGAAAACTGTTTGTCGACGGCCCCTAATTATGCAGAATTATGACATCATAAGTTATATAGCTAGAAACAATCAGAATAAATTAAGTATTAATCATCATCATCATTCTCGGCTTAACGTCCGTTTTCCATGCTAGTATGGGTTGGACAGGGTATAATTATGACCCTCTTCCAATCTGATCTAGACTGTGTTAGATCTAACTCAACTTCCTCTATATCAAGTCTGTCCTTATAACCTCCTGCCAAGTCTTTCTCGGTCTGCCTTTGGGGTTTGCCCCAGGAACTATCAAGTCTCTACACTTTCTTACCCAATTATCCTCCTCCATTCTTTCCAAGTGCCCCAGCCAATTCAATCTTCTTATTTGGATAACATCTTTAATTCTACGGAGACTTAGCCTGCTTCTTAGCTCATCTGAACTCTTTCTGTCTCTCAGACTGGTGTAACACATCGACATAACCATTCCCATATCATTCCTTTCTAAACGGTCAAGATCTTCCTGCTTCACTGCCCATGTCTTACTACCGTACAACATAACACTTCTTACACAGGCCTCATACAACCTACCTTTTACCTCAATTGACAGGACTCTGCTAGTCAACAAAGGAAGTAACTCTCTGAACTTTTTCCAAGCAGAACCTATCCTGCAAGTAACACTTCTTCCAACACCCCCTTCACTGCCCAACATATCACCTAAGTAACAGAAGTTCTCAACTATCTCTAACGAGCCACTGTTGTACATCATTAAAGCTGGAAATACTTCATTCTCTATATTCTCACCTTTGCAACGGTTGCATACAAACTGAATGTCAGCTCTTAACCTTCCACTAATACTACTGCACTTCTTATGTACCCAATGCTTGCAAGTCTGACAAAAAATTGAGTTACTACCAACCCCTTTCCTGCAAACTCCACAAGGCCACTTTCCAACTACAAAGTCACACTTGGCTGCAATGCTACTGTAATCATGACTTTAGACTTTGCTGTGTTTACCTTTAGCCCTTTCTCTTCTAGTCCTTTCTTCCACTTCTCAAACTTTTCAACTAATTCTTCCATCGACTCTGCTATGAGAACCAAATCATCTGCATGCAATAACTCCCATGGACAACCTGTTCTGAACTCCATCAACAGCGCTTCTAAGACTAGAACAAACAACAAAGGACTAAGTACAGAACCCTGATGTACACCAACATTTACACTAAATTCATCACTAAATGAGTCGTTAATCCTGACACGACTTCTAGCATTGCTGTACATAGACTGTACCATCGTAACTAGCCACTCATCCACACCTAATTTTCTCATAGCCCACCAAATAACTTTACGCTCTATCAAAAGCTTTCTCTAAATCTACAAAGGCAAAATAGAGATTCTTTCTCTTTCCTAAATACTTTTCCTGAAGCTGTCTGAGTAAAAAAATTGCATCTGTAGTGCCACGCCCTGGAACAAAACCAAATTGCATCTTATCTATATCAATTTTTTCTCTAAGTAACTTATCAATCACTCTTTCAATAACTTTCATTACTTGATCAACCAACTTCAAACCTCTATAGTTACCCTTATCTAATGCATCACCCTTGCCCTTGAAACAATTCACTACTACACTCGACTGCCACTCACTCGGAATAGCACCATCCTTTATAATCTGGTTAGCAAGACTTGTAATATGCTCAACTCCAATATATCCAGATGCTTTTACCATCTCTGCAATAATACCTGATACTCCTGCAGCCTTGCCAATCTTCAATCTCCTAATACCCTCCACTACCCATTCTTTCTTGATCTGCATAGCTGGCCCTTCTACAACCTCATGATCAGACAAATTATCCTCGTCCCAATCAAACTCAGTGTTAAGCAACCTCTGATAATGATTCTTCCAAGCTACCCTTTTCTCCTCCTCTGTGCTATCCAAAACACCTTCATCATTACGTATACACTTCTCACCTACAACATCTTGATTAGTCTTCTTCATTTGCTTTGCTATCTTGAATAAATCATTGCGCTGGTCTTCCCTTCTTAACACATCTGCAAATCTGTTTCTCTCTGCTTCTGATTTTGCCTTATACACTGCTGTACGAGCGCAACGCTTAGCTTCAAAGTAAATATTTTTACTACCACCTGACTTCCACTCTTTCCAAAGTTTCCTCTTTTCCTTTACACACTGTTCAACCTCATTATTCCACCACCAGGTCTGTCTATGTCTAGCTGGTCCTTTCGTCCACCCACAGGTATCATCAGAAGCTTCTAGAAGACAATTCTTCAAAGTAGTCCAAGTACTTTCAACATTGTCACTATCACATTGACCATTGTGGGCTAACTGCTGAACTTTTGCACTAAATAGTCTTGCTACAATCTCTTCCTTCAGCTTCCAGACTTTTTGACGGGGCCTGTACTTTCCCTTAGCTTCTTTAACACTCTTCAAGATAATATCACAAACCAGCATAGGTATGCTGAGAAACACAGTCTTCCCCCGATATAACTTTCACTTCCTTCACCAATTTCTTGTCTGACTTTCTAACCAGGAAGTAATCTATCTGTGTCTTACAACCACCTGACTCATATGTTATCAGCCTACTCTGTCTCTGACTGAATGATGTGTTCCAAACCACCATGTCCGTTGACATTCCAAACTCAAGCAATCTCTACCCTTCCTTATTTCTGCTGCCAAATCCATAGCCTGCATGCACACTTCTATAACCTTCAGATGACTTCCCAACATGACCATTAAAGTCGCCACCCACCATGACAAGTTCAGTGTCTCCAAACTTTGATGTGACTGCTTTTAACTCATCGTAAACCTTATCTTTATCTTCCTCACTGAGTCCACACTGTGGAGCATAAACTCACAGAAAAGTGACAATCCTATTACCTATCAAAAACTTTATCACTATAATACGACTATTAACACGCATAACATCTATTACTTTTTCTACCCACTTCTCTGCAACGAATATGCCAACTCCTCCATATCCATCACTATTACCAATCCAAAAAAGCTTATACCTTACCCTCCTACCTTCCACAAATCTCACTGAAGCTCCTCTCCACCTGACTTCATGAACACAACACATATCAACAGATCTACGTTCTAACATTTCAACTACTTCACCTGCTCTACCTCCCAGAGTACCAACAATCACACTAGCCATCCTCAACCTAGTGTTATCTACCTTGTGATGTGATAGCTGGTTAACGGTTTGACGATGCTCACACCTGACATCTGTCCTACCGTGCGCGACACCTTCATTCTTTAGAGTTCCATCCCAGTTTACGCAGTTTGTCTGTACAACTATTCTTACGGCCATTAATAAAGAGTTTTGGCATTGTTTTAAAGCTGGATGCTCTTCCTAGCGCCAACCGTTCGCAGACCGTACTGGGTGTTTTTTAAAGTGACACCATCACTATGTGGCATTTCATGGGACTTTCACAATCGCCACTTTAAACTAATGTATGGTGGAGGACGTTCAACTCCTCTTTTGTCTCTTAAAGAGACCCTTCACCACTAATCATGTATATAAATATATATAATATATATATATAGTATATAAATATAAATAATATTCATGTATATAAAGAAATATGTTCACATCATCATATATACCTTAATAAACCCTTAAATATGTTACAATTAATACATTATGTAATGTATTAATTAGCATAATTATCAACACTATTAAGTCAACAATTTTGAGAATTGATCAAAATCTTTCTAAAAAATACAATTTTCACAGGAAGTAAGCTTTAAAGCTACCAAAAATTTTTATGGCCCTTGAAAAATTTCCTAATTTACACTGTCAAGTGCCTTAACGAAGATCTTTCCATGTTTCTTTTTAAGTTATTCAGAGAAAACATTAATGTAAAAATTATTTGAAGAGAATTAACGAAACAATTATATAGATAAACAATTTTTTACAACTTCTAAGAAAAGTGATTTAAAAATTTAATTACTATATAGTTGGCTAGAAAATATTTTATCGGCATTACTAAACTATGGAACTACCCAAAACCAGCCATAACCAGCCATAATCACCCATAACCAGCCATAATCACCCAAAAATCAGACACAATAAATAACCCGACAAACATTCATTCTTGAGTATGGATCTCTCACGATATTATTAATTTTGCTGATACACTATGTACAAAATGCTTTACGGTCAGCAACCTCGTTTCTGGGGCGACCCTGCTTTTTTGACATTCTCATGTTGGAAGACAGAAGGCTCGGTGTACAAGGTTGCATACAAAGCTAATATATAATAATAAAGCTTTTTCTTATCTTAGGAGCTGCCTTGAATAAAAAGAACAGACGGACACACCAAATTCGCCGATAAGGAGAAGAGGCTCTGAGCACGAGATTGCGTTTTTGAAGATAGATAAAACAGGGGTGCAACCTTGATTCAGACAAGGTGTCATTTTTACGAGGAGACTGGAAAAAGGGTGTGTTCGAGGTTGGGCAAAGGTCAAATCGTTCTCGTCAAACTCGCACGTCAATTCTTACTCTGTTTTGAAATGTTTTTTTTTTTTTTTTCTATAATACTGAACTGTGGGAACGAAAATGAATGTACAAATCGAGAAAGGAAAGACATATATTAAATATAAACTCGTTCTCTACAACTTTTTCAAAAGTTCTATAGAACAATATATGAGCAGTTCCAACAAAACAAAGAAGACTACATTCGGCATGTACTTTGACAATTCGTCGGGCAATTTTTTCCACTATTGATGCGTCAGTTGACTTTAGTTTTCTAGTGAATTGCCTGGTTTTTTGCCAACATCAGGAGGTTTCTTACACATTGTTGATAATGATGGAGAAAACTCACGCAGTCTAGAAACACGCTCTCGCCTGCTTTGTTCATCCAGACTATGCCAAGCTGTAGGATTGATCTGAGATAAGAGTCGTACATCAATTTTCATGAAGGCAGCGCTTTTACTCTCTGTTGGGAATCATTTCAGTTCTAATACGTATCAAGATGTCTTGTTGATGCTCATTACAACAGACAAAAAATACATTTGCTTACCTGAAAGTTACTGTGGAAAGTTTATCATTTCTTGAACATGATAGTTTAGTAGTTTAGTTGCCTACTAATGATAAACTTTCCACAGTAATATGAATAGTAGGCAACTAGCATCTTTTCCAAAAATCTTGACTTTAACTGTTGATAACGTCATAGCTTATTGGAAATTGCATAAAACCACCATATAGTAAACCTCCTGAAATGGTAAATGATATAAATGCTGATCATTTGAATATAAAATTTTCCTCGATTTTCACAATTATAAATCTGATATACGTAGTATGTTGGATCATTTGGGATTTTTGCAGCAGTTATATTGTTTATGTGCAAAAATAGAAAGATATGTCTATTATTTATATCATTCAGAAATCAAAACAACATGCCAAAATATGGTCATATACCCCCCCCCCTCCCCAAAGCTACAAGAAACCAATATCAAATAGGTTTGAAGTAAAATAACGCCTCTAACGAGTTTTTAAACTGCATACCTCAGACTTCTCAACCATAATGGAGATTGTGGTATCTGTTCCTCAACAAATTTGCTAGCTTTAAAGCAAAATGAACTGCAGAAACACTAAGATAAAATTAATGGGTTAATTCCTTAGCGAAAGTGGTGGTATATCTGTGAACCGCTTTGATGGAAAGCAAAAAGTGCTACAAGTGGTAGACACATGCACTAAATATTCATATACTACAAAGACAAATGTCATTAGTTGCTAACAAACCTTTTGTCCATGCATGCAAACAAACAAAAAAACAAACAAACAAACCATACTTTCCTTTCTGTCAAGTCATACACTTTATTTGAAGACGTGGATATGGAATATTTTTGTTTATTGAACTAAACTTAGAGAAGAATTAATTAGTTTGTGTCTTAAAAACGATGGCATAATAACACTACCAATGTTTTACGACCTGTATCTTACATAATTTTTTTAACTTTATAACATATATGTAAGCCTTTACAGTAAAGAAATTCTGATGACACTTCTTGCTCATTGCATTAGAAATAAAAAAGCAGAATAAGGCGTGCCAAAGAAATAAAAGAAGACTAAACAACGCGAATATCAAATATGAGCATAAACAATAAAGCAATGATATTTTTAACCCATTTATAGAAAAAAGTAAATTTTAGGCCAAATTTTTCAAAAAACCGAAAAATGTCACTTTTCAACATTTATTAATAAGCAACTTTGCAAAAAATTATAAAAAAGTAATGAGCGGATCCAGAGCAAAGCTGTGACGGAAGAACGGACCCTAACTGGCCAGTGCTCAAAAATGAGTGACATGGTTGACATTGAAAAACTGATCACCTTTAGAAGTTTATTATTACAAAGAGGATATCCACACCATTTGGAGACTGCTCTTTCTTCAGCAATATCACGATAATGTAACATTGTTATTTCATTCACCTTCAAAAAACAAGAAAGTTGTTACAGGTATCCCAAGATTTAAAATGGTATCAAAGCTATGTTGTAAAAATTAAAAGTCATTTCAAAATTTTAAAAAAGACTGTTTTTCCTTCTCAAATATTGGCGTTCAAAGATTTTAAGGTTCACTTATGCTGTCTTAATCTTTATATTACAATTTAGTAAAAACGTATCTCAATGCATTCTGATATTAGTAGTTTTGAACAAGTATTAAAGACAACCATGGAAATATGTAGATATTGTGGACAGCACCTGTAGCCAAATTTGGTGTCAGTGAAATCAGAAATGGTTGCAATGCAAAAACAAAGGTTTTGCTTACACTGGAATAAAATGTGACAGCAATTTTTCCCATTTACATAGTAGCCACATAATAGTCATGTTATCTCCATGTTAAGCCATGTTAACATATATAAACAAGAGTATAAAATGTATTGCAAAATACATTACAAAATTAGTTGAAAAACAAACACTTTATCAGTCACCATCATGACTAATATATTTAGTATATTCACATTGAGGCTGACAACATTCTTAAATGTAAAATAAGTATTAAAGGAATGTGATGATGGCAGAACAGGGGATTTTTAAGGAAAATATCTGAGGAGTTGCTATAAAATTTACTTACTGCACTAATGCCGTACTATATGCTTCAGCCATACAGGCAATAAATAGGAATTATTCTACTATTGAGTTTCTCATTCATGAAATTCTACCATTATAAATAAAACTGAAAGACTATATATCTACCATTATCTTTAGTTCTTCTTGAGATATTGACTCAGTCATGGCAAGGTGTTCAACCCAACGATAAGCTCTTTCCTCTGCAGCCACATGCTGTCTTATTTCTGCTTCAATCTCTGTCTTACTACCATGACAAAAATACAATTATATAACATTTGCTATGACCATATGGGTGATGACTGTATACAGCAGGCCTATAAATAAGGGGAGAGAAATTGCTCTTGTTCACCAAAGGCTCGCCCAATTCTGAGAAATGAGAAACTAGCTCCCCAATTCCAAAAAAAGTTTTCTTGCTGAATCAATGTTATCTTTCTTATTATTTACAGTAAAATAGAACCAAAATATATAAAAAAGATAACATAACATAAATAAAAAAGACTTTGTGATAAAATATGCGTTTATAATCTTATTCTATTTATTCAAATTGCTCAGCCAATTTAAATTATTGTACCTTTGGGGGAGCGATTTATAGCTCTGGTGTTATTTTCTTATTGATAGGACTGATACAGTCATCACCCATTTCACCATGGTAAATGAAAGAAAGTAACAAGTTGCACCACTGAACTACTTTTTTTAAAACAAGAAGATATGAAAGTATTAAACCACATTTAGTTTTCAAACTGCTGTAATGTGATAACTTTCATGATTTTGTAACAGACCTTACATGTAAAAAGTTGATAAAATCAACGAAAATTTTTAGTTTTTCACTTTGAAGCTGGCTGTGATAACTTTCGTCTTTGGAAAATTAGTTTCTTAAGAAGGATATTTTGAAATTTCAGAAAGAAGATACTATACAAGCATACATAAAAATTAAGTTTTTGCCATTATAAGGAAAAATCTGGTGATTTCCAACATGCAAGCCCTTCGAATCTTACGTATGAAAAATGTGTTTTTCTCACTTTTTTAAGACTTTTTTAAAACTTTAAGATTTAGTTAAAAAATGTATAAACATTAATGGATGGTGCCTGCCACCTTTCCTAGTTAAAATATTTGAAATATTACTTATATCTCATTATTCATGGAATAGCTCCTATGTTATTTTTTCTGCTGTTGGAAAATAACCACTCATCTGTTATACAATGTATCAGAAAAATAGCCAAGAAATTTCTGAATTTGCATTTGCTCTGACAACTAAAACTTTTAGATTACTGCATTGTAAGCGAAAAACATGTGCTACCTTTGTGACGAGGGTGCCGATATAGCGCATACGCCGTAAAAAGTGCGGGAGTTTTCGGGCGAGTTCGGCGTTTTAAAAAAAATTCAGGTACTTGCCCGAAAAAACCCGTATAGTCCCGAACAATGCCCGAAAAAAAAAAGATTCACTATAAATGACTCTCGAAGAATTATTTAAAAAAGTATAAAAATTAAAATGAACTAACTATATGGTAGCTAAGTTCTTAAAAGAACTGTTTTTTATGGTTTTTGATAAGATTTACTTGATAAATAACTTATAAATTTTTCCACAGTAATATGAATACTGAACAGACAAACCGAAATAATATCTTCAATATTACCTGAAAGTGTTTGTAATTGTTAGCAAAACGATATTTACCAGATTGATAAATAGCTCTAACTTCTTCGGTCCGTTGCTTTTTGATGATAGCATATATACTTAGCTTTTTGTTTTCACACTCAACTTTCAACAGTGATATGGAAAAAAAGTACAGAAGTATCCCCCCTGGAATCGATGTTGCATAATAACATACTTATTGTTTCAGTGAATTTATTTCACTCATGCAATACGAAGTTATTCCTAACGGTCCAAATTGTAAACGTGTGAACTGAAAAGAGAATGGATATAATCATGCTGTGATAAGATTTCTTATTAGAAACGAAATAAATAGATAGACCGCCGATTAGTTCCAGCCTAAACAAGGGGGCTAGCCAAAGCGCCCCTTTACCCGTGAAGTGGTTATAAACAACCTGGTACATATCATTCATCGGTGTTTGTGAAATTAAATATGGTAACCCAAACAACAACAAAATGAACTTAAAAAAAGATGGAAGAAAATGCAGCTGAAACCCTTGATTATTCTTACCTTTTCTTCGCCTAGTAGGTTGGATAACATATCGAATTCTCCATTCACTTTGACCATTCAACGAGATTGCAAATTTCGAAAACAGAACACGGACACAGACACAGAAAACAGACACACGCGATTGAGGACAGTCCACGTAGCGAGCAGCGGGGTTGCGCATGGCATTCAAATTTTGGCTGGTGTAGGGTGATTATGGCTGATTATGGCTGATTTTGGGTGGTTATGGCTGGTTTCGGGTGATTATGGGTAGTTCCATAGTTTAGTAATACCGATATTTTATAGCTCTTTTGCTGGCCACAAAGGAAGAGGGTGCCGATAAGCCGCAAACGCCCGCATATATAAGGGCGAGTTCGGGCGACTTTTCGAATAAAATTGACGGTTGTCCGCCGAAACCGCCCGCACTTTTCCGAACACGCCCGAACTCGCCCGGAACATTACCGAAATGCAACACTTTGTAACATGAACATGGCGGACGACAGTTGAAAGAACGCGCTTGAAGAGAAAGGAGGTAATAAAGTTTATGTATAAGTTATTTATCAAGTAAATTAGGGAAAAATAGACAATAACCATGGACAATAACATTGTATATATTATTTATGTTTCAGATCAACATTGCATAATTATGACGCAAATGGTTTGATTCCTATCTATGTTGATCATTTTGTTTAATCTTACTGAGTAGAGCTTCATACAATATGCCGTCTGTTGATTGCCCAGTCCCCGACTGCTCATACGCTTCACCAGATCTGGACCCCGTCATTGTTGCTGCTTTCCTGACTACCCACGCCACCACCCACTCTAATGGTAGTTTCTCCGCCTCATCCTCCGCTAAAATCGAGCGCGTGAAGCGCCCAACCATCACATTAGCCGGATCATCAGAAGACTGGACATACTTTCTTACCCGATGGAGGGAATACAAAACAGCTACAAAGATCACAGGCAGGGACGCTGTCTTGCAGTTATTAGAATGCTGTGATGAACAGTTACGCAGAGATTTGACACGATCAACTGCTGGTATACTGGCAGATAAAAGTGAAGATGTTATCCTCTCGTCAATGAAATCCCTCGCCGTTCGAGAAGAAAACGTAATGGTCGCTCGCGTAGCCCTCAATAACATGTGTCAAGAACCTGAAGAATCGATACGATCCTTTGGTGCGAGATTAAAAGGACAGGCTGGCGTTTGCAAATACACCGTATCGTGCCCTGAGTGTAACTATGACGTTGACTATACAGAGCATATTCTGCGAGACGTACTTAGTCGAGGCATTGCAGATCCAGTATCCAGCTGGAACTCCTCGGCCACACCAACCAGGAGATGCGCCTGGAGCAGGTTATGAAATTCGTCGAAACAAAAGAAGCTGGTAAGCGATCTGCCACGCGTTTACTTGACAGTCATCAGGCTAGTGTCATACACAGTCAATACCGAAAGGGAAAGCGAGACTCGTTTACCAAGCCCAAAAATGATGTCGACTCCAAACGAGACACTTCATCACCGAAATGCGGATATTGCGGAACACATTGTCATAGTGGTAATTCATTACAGTCCAGAAAATCTTCCTGCCCCGCATTCAGTCACTCATCTGGACACTGTCAGCGCCTACATCATTTCGATCATGTGTGTCGCAACAAGGACAAGAAAAACAAGGATAAGAAAGCTGATCAGACTGCTCTTGTTGAAGAATCCGTTAACACCTTCAACTCACTCTGTTCTATGAATCTTAAGCAGAGTAGAACCAACCCAGCAGACTGTCCGAATCGCTGATACTGATTACGAAGAATTGGGGTTTACAATCCCTCACGGAACTAGAGAATCGCCCATATCCATCCCAGCAATGGCAGACACTGGATGTCAGAGTTGCCTCATCGGTTTCAAATGGGTGCAACGTTTTCACCTTAATATAAAAGATCTTATTCCGGTCCGCATGAAAATGGATGCAGCTAATGGACAAGTCATCAAGGACTTTATCCCGATTCTTCCTGGTAAATACCTTCCCCATCCGACATGGGTGAGCATGCTTGAGGATCGTGAGAAGGTCCTTAGATGCCGGCACATGGCCATCGCTGAGAGGTTATCTCGATACTCAAAGCGATTGACACCCCTATGTGTTGGCGACAATGTTTGAGTTCAAAACCAAACTGGCCCATACCCGCGTAGGTGGGATAGACCCGGATCGGTGATTGAAGTTCGTCAACACGATCAGTACGTTGTACGCATTGATGGATCTCGGAGAGTGACATTACGCAATCGTCAGTTTCTTCGGAAATTTACACCCATCCAGCCTAACATACCATTTGAGCGGCTTGCAGATGCTTGGCGCACCATATCACCGACTACCTCGCCAATGATACCAGCTATAAATATAAATCCTATCTATAAATCTTATCAAAACCATAAAAAACAGTTCTTTTAAGAACTTAGCTACCATATAGTTAGTTCATTTTAATTTTTATACTTTTTTAAATCATTCTTCGAGAGTCATTTATAGTGAATCTTTTTTTTTTCGGGCATTGTTCGGGACTATGCGGGTTTTTTCGGGCAAGTACCTGAATTTTTTTTAAAACGCCGAACTCGCCCGAAAACGCCCGCACTTTTTACGGCGTATGCGCCTTATCGGCACCCTCGTCACAAAGGTAGCACATGTTTTTCGCTTACAATACATGAACGTTCCCTCCTGTCCTTGTTTCGTTTATTTTACTTGCTTGAGGTTATAGAAAACTGTCATACGTTTAGATTAAATCGTCCAAGAATACTTCTCAGTCAGCTTGGGGTGTTTCTATCCCAGTTTATTAAATTATACGGAACCAAACGAAGCTTCTAGGTGTATTTCTGAAAATCAATGTATAGATCTACCCCTGTTATACATGCCCATGTGTTAGCCTGCATTCAGGTCCATTTCGCATTAAAATCTGTTGTATTATACAGAACTTAAACTTACCCATCTTCTTATGAAGCTGTTAAAAAGATGGTGGTGGACCAACAGTTCACCACATGTTAATTGCGGTTCCTGAAGTAAGTACTTATACCTTGTTGAGAGGCTTGGCTTTGATTGCATTAGTATTCAAGTGTCAACAAAGATGGCTACTAGCATCATTGAAGGATATACTTTAGAAACTCAATGTTATTTCAAATCTAGAATGGTAGACTAGTGAAAAGGGTGGTCACAAGGCATGAACACTAGGGGCCCTCAAGGTAACTAACCAATACTGTTGTAGATCCAGGCCCCTAAGATTGCGTTGCCTACCTATAAATTGGGAGCAGCTAAAGTCAACTAGTTTCCATCATCACATTTTGCTAATAGTTTGGTTTGATCATCACATTTTGCTAACTTGCTTAACTGAAATAATTTTAAGCTAGCTCCACGTTTTCAGGAAGCATCTATCACTGCAACCTACTAATATCATCAACTCCATCTTTTGGCTTCAATTACTATAATGGCAGTGCATCCAATGACAACCAAATGACTGTAGCAAATTTTGGATCATGTACCTCTGGTATCAGGAGAAACCTTCAGATATTTCTTCAGGACAGATATTGCATGTAGCCAGGTCGGTTTGTTTCATTTTATATATTATATCATGTTAGGAGCCCAGAAACTGTCACTTTTTAACCACCCTAGAGCCATTATGGCTTTTATACAAGTAATGCCAACCTTGTAGCCAGGTTGCCATTATGATAACTCCTTATGTTATGTATAGTGTTGTTTATGGTCATTCACCGCAATAGACGATCATGATACGATCCTGCTCCAACCTGTATATAGTAAATTGTATCTGCGTGAAAATTTGGCCTCGTGTTTTCCCTTTTTAATCTTATAATAGACTATACTTAGCTAGCCAGAAAAACTTCTTTTTTCCACATCCAAAATAATATTTGCAGGCTTGTTTTCGTAAGTTATTGGTGAATATAATTGCTTTGGGGGCAATATTTAGGCTATAAATTTGGAGAAACTATATTCTGTAAAAGACATGCAAAACGGTATCTATTACTAATAAAAATTTTGATATTTAATCTATTTGAAACATTTAATCACATGGAAAAGGAGAAATATAGAGAAATAAGCAACAACAACAACACAAACTGCATTGTAAATAGGCTTTATTTGTATTATTAGATCATAGTACACCATAAACAACAACAGATAAATAAAATAAAAATAGCAAAATTATATCATGATTTTGCACAAGTAAAGGCCGCTATATAAAATTTGGTTTTTACGCAGCAATAGCTAATTAAAAACAACACAACCTACCACAACAAGTGAATGACCACTGATTTAGCACAACATTCAGTCAAAAATATGTAGCCCTTATTGGCTAAAGACTCTAAAATGTTGAATCAAACTTGGAAATACCTAGCTGTTATGCGATGAACACTAACTACTTAACATTTTCCATGCCTGTCAGCATAACTTCTTTAGTGAAATGTGAAAAACTTTCGTCATTTCACCCATTAATTAAAACCATGCTTTTTTCCTAATTTTTATAATTAACATCGTTCCCAGGAATTATCTCGATATAAGATTAGAGCTTTTAAACCAATCATCATCAAGTCTTGTCGAAGTCATTCTCCCAAAACTAGTCACGACTAGTGTTCTCGTCTGTGGCCTTGTGGCATTTTAAGAAATCGTTTAAAAAGTGTTTATTGCCAGGAGCTTTGAATCTACAAAGCAAACATACAAGTTGTTATGCAGCTATTCGATTTATTGTATTGTTATCAAATGTCTTGTTACTTGTGGGTACCCCAAGACAACACAAGAACTTTGAGTTTGAGACAGGCCTTTTTAGAGTTGTTGAAAGTGAAACTATAAACAGTTTCATGCTCAAACTTGCTAGCACAGCAATAGAAAGCTCAAGAATCAATGGAATTAAAAGTAAACAGATGTACCTGAAAACGTTTTCATTATAAAGTTAATGCTATAATTTTGTTAACTCAAAAAAGTCTGTTTATTTTGCCAAACTGCTTTCTTCTGCAATCCCAGGCAACACAGAGCATAAATGTTTTCCAGTCATGTTTCTTCTTAGCAACATTGCTCAATTTCATTCCGCAATCATATATTCAAGCCTTCCATTTACTTGCTGTAAGTCAATACAAAACTTTCTTAGCCTTTAGACATGTTGAATCCTACCCTATCCAACCGACCGGCTACCGGGAGGCAATAACAATAGGTAGAGTAAATTAATTTCAATCTTTCTTTACTGTAAATTTCGACGACTTCGGCGGGATTCTTCTTGACGTCACATATTCTTTGTTTTACAAGAGTCCAAAAGTCCACACTTCGGCGCGATTCTTCTTGTCGTCAAAATTATTTGTTTGTTTAAGAGGGTCAAAAGGCCACACTTCGGCTGCCGCCGAAGTCGACTATTTTACGGCAGAAAACAAGGAATCGCGCAACAATCGGCAAAAAGCGGCAAAATGTAGTTAAACTACCGTGAAACCAGAGAGTTGAGCCTCGTGAAACACTCCTGAGTAGTTTAGATAAATTTTAACTCGACTCCTGGGCGCAAGGAACCTTTTTAAACGCCAAAAAAAAAAAATTATGCGTTGCTTTCAACCGATTACTAGTTTAGACCCACATGATCTTCTCATTGGCAATTTCTACTTAGGCGATCCTACCTCACTTTAAGTTGGATTTTTTTAATTTTTTTTTTTGCAATATGTGTCCAGTCTTTAGGATCAATTTTATAAACATTTCACATAGCTGTATTTTGAATGCTACTCAAAATTGTTCGATCAGGCTATATCTTTTCTGCAATTTGGAAATCTGGAAATGCTTTTATTGTCAGTGCCCTTAATTTAGAATGGTTGGGCATATAAATACGGTTATGCTTCCGATTGTATTCCCTTTATATTAGGCATTTAAATAAGTGTCATTGTAGAGTGATTAAGTACAGTACAGTCTGAATGTAATCTACCGCGTACATGCTAATATCACACCTTTGCGTGGAGGACGGCAGTCGTTTGTCTTTTGTTATAATTAAATCCCTTGAGCGTTTTGCGAGTTTATATTTGCGTGTTAAAAAACAATGCGCTCGTGAAGAAATATTGGAGCAAATAATAAAAATCTTTCGCGAAGTTTTATAATACATTGCGCGGGAATGTATTGTTGATTTAATTACTTAAAAAAAAAAAAAAAAAAAAATTCCAGCGCGTTTCATCTAAGAAACATTCGAGAAGCATTGTTCACAACTATTAAATGCCGCTTTTCGTTTAAAAAATTCTATCGCCTCTTTTCGATTTTAAGCCTTAAAACACGATCTAAAAAAGCATTTCTATCGCCGCTATTCGTTAAAACTTTTAAAATTTCCAGGGAGAAATTTAAAAACTAATGAATGACAAAATCCCAAAAGTTTATCTTCAAATTTTTAATTTTGTTAATGTAAAAGTAATCCACATGAAAAAAGTTTCTGATGTTTTTTATGAAGAAATCTTCCATATTAGCCATTATACATTTGCCCTAGAGTGATTAATAAATAAGGTCAGGCTTCTATTTTCAGAACTGCTATTTACATTTAACATCAAGGCATCCAAAACAGCTCCATTTAGGAAAGGGCTAAGGCTGGCCCATTGTTCGTTTTATCAAATGGGGATTTTATTACCCGAATTGTAAAAGGCTAATTTATAGGCACTTGCATGTAGTTTTTTTTTTCATGTCTATTTGTTAAGCCTGTTATGGCATGTTGAATTATCTCGTCGTAGTTCTCGTCAAAAATATTGCCTGATAGATAATGAATTTTCATTTGGGGAATTGGGGGTGCTGGGCTGCCCTGGGCAGCCACAAAGTGTAGAGATGTGCGTGTACCCCTGGAAGAGTATGGTGAATTAAGTACAGGTGCGAGGAGATGAACGACGGTGCACCACGCGAGCAGGACAGATGACTGGGGAAATAACAGCAGAGGGATGCGGCGCTGACAGTCAGAGGTGGTGCACCAAGAGGTTAATAACAGGTGTGAAATGCAAAAGAAGCTAGAGCTCATAAAGAGTAGGTTCTTGTGAGGTATGATAGAGGAAATGGAATCACAGGAGAGGAGCTCCGGATGTGATTGAGAGATTAGTTAAGCCAGAAAACACTACTAGGAGAAGAGCTCCGGATGTAGTGGAGAAGAGCGAACACTACTAGGAGAATAGCTCCGAATGTAGTGGAGAAGAGCGAATTTATTGGGAACACGCACGTGAGCTTGAGACAATATCTTCTCTTCAGCTTAGCATCCTCACCCGATTCCGCCAAATTATCCTTAGTTTATATTCTTGCCACTAACAATTGATAGTGCTATTACTGCTATAACTCTAAATTAAAGTACAATCCTTATTCATTGATTTTGTATTATTGACAGCAATTGTAGTTATTATTTGTCAATTTAAAGTTGTGTATTATCAGATTTTGAAAGTTAGCTAATAACATGATGGATTACAAAATTGTCTCCTTTAAAAAATCCAGTTTGGGGTAAATTGGGGATGTCGGGCTTCCTTCGTCAGCCATTTGGGATGAAGATGCGTTTGTTTCCCTAACAAATGAGGTGCGTTTCCACGAGATACGCCATAGCAGGTAGTAGGCAATTTCCAAGCGAGTTGCTGAGGTGTAGGCGATTTCCAAGTGAGTCGCGGAGATGTAGGCAATTTCCAAGCGAGTTGCTGAGGTGTAGGCGATTTCCAAGTGAGTCGCGGAGAGGTAGGCAATTTCCAAGCGAGTTGCTGAGGTGTAGGCGATTTCCAAGTGAGTCGCTCAGATGTAGGCAATTTCCAAGCGAGTTGCTGAGGTGTAGGCGATTTCCAAGTGAGTCGCTCAGATATAGGCAATTTCCAAGCGAGTTGCTGAGTTAGCGTTTCCACGAGATACGCAGACGTTTCCACGAGATACGTCTTACTAAGGGTAAGGATGGAAACACACGCATCTGGTTTGGGCCCCCCTGATACCAAACCTGACATCCCCCCCCTTTCCCCAAACTCAAGTGTAGTTATGACATGAAACAAGAGAAATATACTTTTAACATTATCTGTCATTGTTGTTGTTTGCTTTCGTGTTGTTGCTTCAGAACCATAGCAATTAAATGGTGGTGGACCAACAGTTCACCACATGTTAATTGCGGTTCCTGAAGTAAGTACTTATACCTTGTTGAGAGGCTTGGCTTTGATTGCATTAGTATTCAAGTGTCAACAAAGATGGCTACTAGCATCATTGAAGGATATACTTTAGAAACTCAATGTTATTTCAAATCTAGAATGGTAGACTAGTGAAAAGGGTGGTCACAAGGCATGAACACTAGGGGCCCTCAAGGTAACTAACCAATACTGTTGTAGATCCAGGCCCCTAAGATTGCCTTGCCTACCTATAAATTGGGAGCAGCTAAAGTCAACTAGTTTCCATCATCACATTTTGCTAATAGTTTGGTTTGCCCACCCACCCACCCTGTTATTATATATTTTTCTTTTTCTTTTATGTACATCAATCACTTCATGTACTGGCATCAATGTCCACAACTGTCACCATATTAACTAATTCTACAATCAACCACAACCCTTATGTTAACTCGATAACCGGACCATCATCCGACACATGACGAGTGCATACGATACCAATTGATGTAGCCCCAGAGGGTCTTCTACAACGAACTATAACACGCAACGATACTACGAACTACAACACGCAACGATCTACAACGCAAGATGGAGGGATCAATTGGCATCAAAGACGCGCGCTCGCTTACACCAGTGCTCTTGCCTCAAGGTTTTCTTGGTGATCCAAATTTGGCTACTTGCGATTGCCAAGTTTTTTGTCCAGAGGTAGAAGCACTGTTGACCCGCGCTGGTGGGGATGTCGGGCTTCCTTCGTCAGCCAAATGGGATGAAGATGCGTTTGTTTCCCTAACAAATGAGGTGCGTTTCCACGAGATACGCCATAGCAGGTAGTAGGCAATTTCCAAGCGAGTTGCTGAGGTGTAGGCGATTTCCAAGTGAGTCGCGGAGATGTAGGCAATTTCCAAGCGAGTTGCTGAGGTGTAGGCGATTTCCAAGTGAGTCGCGGAGAGGTAGGCAATTTCCAAGCGAGTTGCTGAGGTGTAGGCGATTTCCAAGTGAGTCGCTCAGATGTAGGCAATTTCCAAGCGAGTTGCTGAGGTGTAGGCGATTTCCAAGTGAGTCGCTCAGATATAGGCAATTTCCAAGCGAGTTGCTGAGTTAGCGTTTCCACGAGATACGCAGACGTTTCCACGAGATACTTCTTACTAAGGGTAAGGATGGAAACAGATAGAGATAGATAGATAGATGTGTATATTTTACATGGCTAGCCTCACAAATATCGAGGGATATACCCTGTCTATTATTTCCAGGAGGGGCCATGGCTTAGATGGAGAGTCCTAGAGTATTTAATGCTCATTTTAAGCTACGCAGACCCAATTAGTAGGGCCCACGCTCTACTAGACAACTCCCGGCAACATCCAACGGCCCACACAGTGTGCCATCTCCCCAATTTCCCTCACATGGCTTGGGTTAACCCGGGGCTATGGTAACATTCACTCGCCCATGTTGAATCGCCGTCAAGAGGAATCGAACCCCGGTCTCCCGCACAGAGTACGAAAGCTATAACCACTAATCTACGGCGCCACAAACACACGCATCTGGTTTGGGCCCCCCTGATACCAAACCTGACATCCCCCCCCTTTCCCCAAACTCAAGTGTAGTTATGACATGAAACAAGAGAAATATACTTTTAACATTATCTGTCATTGTTGTTGTTTGCTTTCGTGTTGTTGCTTCAGAACCATAGCAATTAACATGTGTACAAAACCTAAACATGGTATTTCATTATAAAGTTTTAATATTTTTTATGAAACTGATTTTCACCATACAAAATTTGCAGCCTAGTAATGTATTTTTTTAAAATATTTTTTAGAATATTTAGTATTATTGAATTCAGTTAACTAAAAAAAAAATGACATCTAGAAAAAAAAGGTATGTTTTTTTAGCAAGATTTATTTTTTACCATAAAAGCTTGAGTATAGTTCTATATGTCTTTAGCTATCGGAACTTCAGAATAGGATTGTTTCACGTTTTATTTTTTTCATGATTTGTCTAATGTGATTTAGTAATTGGCTAGGGCAAGGTAAAATTTTCAGGTTATCTAGCTTGGTGGTGTGTTTAAATTCATTAAAAGAAATTGCATTTCAAGGCTCCTGTTGTTAAAATAAGTAAGTAAGTAAGTAAGTTATATTTGCCATCATTATAAAATCGTTAAAAATATTTACATAGAAAAAGAAATTGAAAACAAATAAATAAAATAATAAACTATATATAATATTAAAATGTATCATAAAAAATATAAAATAAAATTAAATGCAATTTTCCTGAGTGTTGATATGTTTGATGGCTGGATAACACAAAACAAGCCAAGGCGAGATTTCCATTGTGGTCCATTTCTACCCTTATAGAAAAAAAGATAAGCAAAACGAAAACGAAAGGATAATCAAAAGATCATATGAATTTAATTCACAAAATCATCTGAGTCCCTTCTCGTTATAACATCAAAATAGTGCTTTTTTAGGTTGTGTTTAAAACTGTTTGTAGTACTAGATCTTTTAAGACCCTCAGGAAGAGTATTCCATAAGGAGGGTCCAAGGTAGGAAAGACACTGTTGACCTTGGGATGTTTTTACACAAGATTGTTCAAGCCTCTGGAATGATGAACGAGTCGAAGCTTTTCTATAACTTGATGGAATAAATACATCAGACATGTACAGAGGACATTTTTTCTGAAAAAATTTATATGCATGCATGTTTACGCATACTTTAAACCTTTCGCCAACTGGTAGCCAATTTATTTCCTTAAAATCCGTAGCACCTACATGTGCTCTGCTACTTTTTTGTAAACAGAAGCGAACACATTTGTTTTGAGCAACCTGGAGCTTCTTTTTTAAAACTTTTGTCAGGTTTGGATACCACACAGTACTGGCATAGTCGAAATGTGGTTGAATTAAGAGTTACAAAGAAGTCGTCACAGATCCTTGTTCAAAAATGAGCTTTGACGATAAAGAAATTTAATTTTGCCATTAATTTTGTTAATCACATGTAAGGCCATTGACTCACCAGACAGTGATTGGTCAAAGATGCAACCAAGATATTCAACTTTCGTATGCTGCTTGATTTCTACTCCATTGTAGGAAATATTAAGTTTTTCTGCTTTTTTAATTTTTCCCCTGGAGGCAAAAAGAATAGACTTAGTTTTATCTTCACCAAAGTGTATGCTGAGTTTGTTGTCCACAAACCAATCACATAAATTACTGAAGTCTGTATTAAGAGCATTTTCCATCTCAGTTATGTCTTTGTGTTGAAATAAGAGACATGAATCATCTGCGTAGAGAAAAAGATCACATTGTACTAAAGCTTGTGGCATATCGTTTACATAAAGTAAGAACAGAAGTGGACCCAAGATAGAACCTTGGGGAACACCACATTCCAGTTTACCTGGATTAGATGATGAGTTATCTATTGACACACAAAATGTTCTGTTTGCAAGGTAAGACCTGAACCAAAGAATTACTTCATTTGAAAATCCAAGAGTTCCTAATTTTTCCAAAAGTATGGAGTGGTTGATGGTATCGAAAGCTTTTTGTAGGTCAATAAGGATCATACCAGACAGCAAGCCTGCATCAAAACCTTTTGAAATTTTGTCATGTATATATGATAGACAAAAATCTGTTGAATGACAGCTTCTAAAGCCAGACTGAAATTTAAATAATATATTGTTTTCGTCTAAGAAAGCTTGTGTTTGGTTATGGACCACTCTTTCAATAATTTTAGAAAAAAGAGGAAGCAAAGATATAGGGCGGTAATTCTTTGGATCAGTTCTTGATCCCTTCTTATATAGTGGCTTAAGTTTAGCTATCTTACATTCACTAGGGAAAGATGACAGTGAGATAGAAAGATTACATAATTGAGTTATTGGTCTGCAGAGAACATCAGCACCATCCTTCAAGAAAATTCCAGATATAGTATCAAGTCCTAGTGCTTTTGTTGTACTAGTATCATTCAGCAAATTCAGCACATCTTCTTCTAAGACTTGCTGAAAATTGAATATCTTGTTTCCAATGTTTAGCGATTTGTAATATGAGATGACAGCATTTATTCCAAACCTATTTGAGGGCTTAGGAAGATTTTGAAGCAGCCCATCTGCTAGACCAGAGAAAAAGTTCTTAAATATCTCTAGTTTTGATTTTGTATCAAAATGTAAGGCATCCTCATCCTTTAGACAATAGTTCGGATCTGACTTCTTTGAGTTGTCAAGTCCCATAGACTTTAGAGTCTTCCATAGTTCCTTAGGCTTGCCTGTGTTTTCTGTTATTTTGTTTTTATAGTATTCTTTTTTCTTTTTATTGATCAAATTTTGCACATTACTTTTTGCTTCATTCCAGAGGTCAGAATCAATTTGTAATTTTGACTTCTTAAACTTTTTAAAAAGTTTATCTCTAGTAGCAATCTTGTCTGCAATCTCACCATCAAACCATTCCTGGGAGTTGCATTTAATTCTGGCCTCTTTAGTAGGTGCTATAGTATCTATTACTGACATTAGTTTTGTCAAAAAATCAGAGTAGGCCAGATCAATGTCCGTGAACTCATTATAATTTGGAAAGTTTGTATCCCTTAGGAGACCCTGATACTGTTCCTTTGTGTAGTTTTTAAAAGATTGAAATTTGATATGTTTGTGGGTATTAAACTTGACTTTTTTGACTTTTCTGGTGCAGAAAATCATTTGGTGATCTGATAGTCCAACATTTAAAACTCCACTTTGAGAAACTTTACCAACACAATTTGTTAAAAAGTGGTCAATAACTGTTGCAGTAGCACAAGTTACCCTTGTAGGCTCAACAATCAATTGTTTAAGGCCATAAAGCGAACAAAATTCTACATATTGCTTTTGCAATCCAGAGACATGATCACTCTTAAGTGCTGTCTTATTCATTTTAAAAATACTTCTACCATTGAAATGATATCAATAAATTAAAATAAGGTTCTAACATCTTCATTTTTTTTTATCTTTTTCTGTACAAATGCAATTAAACAAAAATAATTTTTAATCTTCTGTTTCCAAACAAAAGGGCTGATGGTTGTATAGTTACAAAGATCTCGGATGTAGAGAGAAAACAAGAAAATATTGTCATAATAAAAATTTATTTTTTTAAAAATTGGAGGTGCAGTAATCTAAAAGTTTTAGTTGTCAGAGTAAATGCAAATTCAGAAATTTCTTGGCTATTTTTCTGATACATTGTATAACAGATGAGTGGTTATTTTCCAACAGCAGAAAAAATAACATAGGAGCTATTCCATGAATAATGAGATATAAGTAATATTTCAAATATTTTAACTAGGAAAGGTGGCAGGCACCATCCATTAATGTTTATACATTTTTTAACTAAATCTTAAAGTTTTAAAAAAGTCTTAAAAAAGTGAGAAAAACACATTTTTCATACGTAAGATTCGAAGGGCTTGCATGTTGGAAATCACCAGATTTTTCCTTATAATGGCAAAAACTTAATTTTTATGTATGCTTGTATAGTATCTTCTTTCTGAAATTTCAAAATATCCTTCTTAAGAAACTAATTTTCCAAAGACGAAAGTTATCACAGCCAGCTTCAAAGTGAAAAACTAAAAATTTTCGTTGATTTTATCAACTTTTTACATGTAAGGTCTGTTACAAAATCAGGAAAGTTATCACATTACAGCAGTTTGAAAACTAAATGTGGTTTAATACTTTCATATCTTCTTGTTTTAAAAAAAGTAGTTCAGTGGTGCAACTTGTTACTTTCTTTCATTTACCATGGTGAAATGGGTGATGACTGTATCAGTCCTATCAATAAGAAAATAACACCAGAGCTATAAATCGCTCCCCCAAAGGTACAATAATTTAAATTGGCTGAGCAATTTGAATAAATAGAATAAGATTATAAACGCATATTTTATCACAAAGTCTTTTTTATTTATGTTATGTTATCTTTTTTATATATTTTGGTTCTATTTTACTGTAAATAATAAGAAAGATAACATTGATTCAGCAAGAAAACTTTTTTTGGAATTGGGGAGCTAGTTTCTCATTTCTCAGAATTGGGCGAGCCTTTGGTGAACAAGAGCAATTTCTCTCCCCTTATTTATAGGCCTGCTGTATACAGTCATCACCCATATGGTCATAGCAAATGTTATATAATTGTATTTTTGTCATGGTAGTAAGACAGAGATTGAAGCAGAAATAAGACAGCATGTGGCTGCAGAGGAAAGAGCTTATCGTTGGGTTGAACACCTTGCCATGACTGAGTCAATATCTCAAGAAGAACTAAAGATAATGGTAGATATATAGTCTTTCAGTTTTATTTATAATGGTAGAATTTCATGAATGAGAAACTCAATAGTAGAATAATTCCTATTTATTGCCTGTATGGCTGAAGCATATAGTACGGCATTAGTGCAGTAAGTAAATTTTATAGCAACTCCTCAGATATTTTCCTTAAAAATCCCCTGTTCTGCCATCATCACATTCCTTTAATACTTATTTTACATTTAAGAATGTTGTCAGCCTCAATGTGAATATACTAAATATATTAGTCATGATGGTGACTGATAAAGTGTTTGTTTTTCAACTAATTTTGTAATGTATTTTGCAATACATTTTATACTCTTGTTTATATATGTTAACATGGCTTAACATGGAGATAACATGACTATTATGTGGCTACTATGTAAATGGGAAAAATTGCTGTCACATTTTATTCCAGTGTAAGCAAAACCTTTGTTTTTGCATTGCAACCATTTCTGATTTCACTGACACCAAATTTGGCTACAGGTGCTGTCCACAATATCTACATATTTCCATGGTTGTCTTTAATACTTGTTCAAAACTACTAATATCAGAATGCATTGAGATACGTTTTTACTAAATTGTAATATAAAGATTAAGACAGCATAAGTGAACCTTAAAATCTTTGAACGCCAATATTTGAGAAGGAAAAACAGTCTTTTTTAAAATTTTGAAATGACTTTTAATTTTTACAACATGCTTTGATACCATTTTAAATCTTGGGATACCTGTAACAACTTTCTTGTTTTTTGAAGGTGAATGAAATAACAATGTTACATTATCGTGATATTGCTGAAGAAAGAGCAGTCTCCAAATGGTGTGGATATCCTCTTTGTAATAATAAACTTCTAAAGGTGATCAGTTTTTCAATGTCAACCATGTCACTCATTTTTGAGCACTGGCCAGTTAGGGTCCGTTCTTCCGTCACAGCTTTGCTCTGGATCCGCTCATTACTTTTTTATAATTTTTTGCAAAGTTGCTTATTAATAAATGTTGAAAAGTGACATTTTTCGGTTATTTGAAAAATTTGGCCTAAAATTTACTTTTTTCTATAAATGGGTTAAAAATATCATTGCTTTATTGTTTATGCTCATATTTGATATTCGCGTTGTTTAGTCTTCTTTTATTTCTTTGGCACGCCTTATTCTGCTTTTTTATTTCTAATGCAATGAGCAAGAAGTGTCATCAGAATTTCTTTACTGTAAAGGCTTACATATATGTTATAAAGTTAAAAAAATTATGTAAGATACAGGTCGTAAAACATTGGTAGTGTTATTATGCCATCGTTTTTAAGACACAAACTAATTAATTCTTCTCTAAGTTTAGTTCAATAAACAAAAATATTCCATATCCACGTCTTCAAATAAAGTGTATGACTTGACAGAAAGGAAAGTATGGTTTGTTTGTTTGTTTTTTTGTTTGTTTGCATGCATGGACAAAAGGTTTGTTAGCAACTAATGACATTTGTCTTTGTAGTATATGAATATTTAGTGCATGTGTCTACCACTTGTAGCACTTTTTGCTTTCCATCAAAGCGGTTCACAGATATACCACCACTTTCGCTAAGGAATTAACCCATTAATTTTATCTTAGTGTTTCTGCAGTTCATTTTGCTTTAAAGCTAGCAAATTTGTTGAGGAACAGATACCACAATCTCCATTATGGTTGAGAAGTCTGAGGTATGCAGTTTAAAAACTCGTTAGAGGCGTTATTTTACTTCAAACCTATTTGATATTGGTTTCTTGTAGCTTTGGGGAGGGGGGGGGGGGGGGGGGGTATATGACCATATTTTGGCATGTTGTTTTGATTTCTGAATGATATAAATAATAGACATATCTTCCTATTTTTGCACATAAACAATATAACTGCTGCAAAAATCCCAAATGATCCAACATACTACGTATATCAGATTTATAATTGTGAAAATCGAGGAAAATTTTATATTCAAATGATCAGCATTTATATCATTTACCATTTCAGGAGGTTTACTATATGGTGGTTTTATGCAATTTCCAATAAGCTATGACGTTATCAACAGTTAAAGTCAAGATTTTGAAAATAAATAATAATTTGTCGTGGACACTTTTAACCCCCCCCCCCCCCCCTTTTATACCAAATAGGCCTGAACCTCATTACTTAGTTTATATTATTAAAAATCACTAAACTATAATCAAGTTGTGCTAGTAATTGCTTTAGCACAATTAACGACTAATTGTATGATTAAAAACTAACAAAAAGGAGTATGTCCAAGTCCGGCCCACCATGATGGCCATCTAGTTTTCCTGTAGTTACTACGAGTATAATTTATTGTTCAAACACAATCATGGGATTACTAGTTAATCACACCCTTCCTTCTTTTTTTGAATTTGATAAAAATCTGTAATCATTGACGACAGTAAAAAACTTTCAAATCAAAATTTCCAATGCAAATCATTGTACTGTTATACATTTCCATAAGTGAGAAAGTCACTGTATTGTAACATGGTGAATTTGCTTCTAGAATGGCTCAAGAGAATAGAAAATGTAGATTATAAGGCAGTAATTTTTTTTTCGATTAGACACTTTTCCCATAGAAAATGCCCATTATAGGATACATATTTAAATACTGGCAAACCTTATACATTCTTGGAAATTCCATTCTCATGACTAGACAAGTATGCTTTCCTTCCTCCAGTTTTTCTTTAACTTGATTTAATTCTTCTTCCCTGATAATATTGTTCTCTTTATGGATAGTGTTTAAATCATCCCTATCTTTTGGATACCAAACATGCAACATTTTTGCTTGTCGACGTAAATTTTTAGGTATTGCGGTATAAATCTGGGTAAGTAACCATAATGAATGATTTCTATGACGTCCAGATATGGCTAACTCAAGTAAGGGCTGTCTTTTCTTATCCAAACTGCCGTCTGCAATAATGTCATCAATCAGAAAGATTTTATATCTTATCTTTTATATCTATCAAGTTTTATATCTTGCACAGAAACGATTCATTTTCTTGATCCAATCATACAAACGGTCTTCTGGCTTAATTAAAATCACATAGGGGTCATTCCAAAACCACTTTGTATCTCTGTATGTTTTATTCCATCTCAACGTTGTACATATGATATTGATGAAATCAAAGAGTTCCTTATATTCAGTTTCTAAAAATTTAGCACACGTTCTGTTTTTCCACATCCAGCCGGACCAACAAATAACGCAGTGCGATGTTCTTTCATGTACTCCATTTAGTATAAGACAAATTCTCCATTTTTAATATTTAATTGTGCATCCGTTATTAGATATATGTAAGCATTAAGGTTTCCCGCCGTTTCTGCCTTCTTCTCTATCTGTAGGGTTATACCTTCACTAGCATTTTCTATTCTCCGTCCGGTTCCGTACAGATTATTTTCATCAATTGTCCTAAAATCTAGCCACAGCGCATACTTGTCAGTCAAGTAATCACCAATTTTCATATCAGTCGAAAAATCTTCAACGTCTTTCAGTTTACCTGATGCGAAGTAACAAGTAATTTCATCATATTGCTTAAAAGATTTCATTCCCTGAGCGTATAGTTGATTCGGCTTTCCTTCTACTATCACAGATACCTTTTTAATTTTAGGATTATAAAATCTGGTCGTATCCCTTTTGTATGGTTGTTCTTCTTCAAAAAGATCGAGTATACCTTTCAAACTTCTAGCGGGTGTGTTGAAGGACCAATTTCAAACGGAGTCACTTTTATTGACTTAACGATGTCTCAAAAGAAAGAACTATGACTTTTTGCCTCGTACCCTTTATACCTTTTGGTATTCATAAAGAATGTTCCGGATTTAGCTTTTGTCCAAATTCCATTATATTTATGGTAGATAAAAAAAATATTTTTTCATTGAACATGTAAGACAACATTTGTACCTGAAATGTCGGTTATTAATTCACCATTCTGGTCGTTAATACTTAACCATAGTCATAAGAAAAAAAGATAGTCTGGCGTCTCGGGGCCATTTCTATTGTTCTCGCTAATCATGTTGTCAAAATGGGGGTGGCCCGAGCGCCAATACACTAAAATCAGCAAGATGGCTGCCGCAGCCGAAGATTACTTTGGAGATGAAGATTTGGATGCTATTTTGTTGATACTTGAGGAGAATATTCTCGAAATAATACAGATTTTACTGGAGAGTTCGAGGGAATAGTTGATGAAATCAATGATGAGGTTCCTGCCGCAGGATTTCAGTGTGCTGAGTGCGAAAAAGTATGCAAAAGTCAACGTGGTTTAACCAGGCATTGTAATGTAAAACACGCACCCACAAATACTGATTCTGCCATTGCTTCGACATCACAAAATGTGAAAAAGACCCCTGAAGAGTTGCTACATCCTCTATACTTCAAGAAATATGTAAACGCTAGTGCATTGAAGCTAGCAAAGGATGAATGTTACTCTGAGAAAACACGTGAAGAATTTGATGGCTACACAGTGACACTTGATGAGGCAAATGCATCATATGCTTATGTTCGTGATGTAATTGGTCAATTCAAGGGAAATGCTGAGAAATTTTATCCAAAATTTTACAAATGTATATCAGCAGATGAAGTCATCTTTCAGAAATTATCACGGAAATGTTCAGTTCTACTTGGTTGTGAGGTAGCAAATCATGTCTTGGCTCATATCACAGGTTCTATTGTGAAAGAAAACACCGTTGAATTTCCGAAACCATGTTACAGTGCCAAGGAAATCAATATCATAAAATATTTGAGTGGTTATGTCTTTTCCACAATGTACAGGCGATTGAGACGTTCAAAAGCTACACAGAGTATGTTGGGTGTTCAATGTTTGAACATACTTATAGTTGGCAAGCAATCGGCCGATGAAAGTTGCGAAAGTGATGTCCTAATAAAAGCTAAGGATAGAGGCGGTCTATGGAGTGTTACCCCAGAAGTTCATGCAATATTTACCGAAGTCGAAACATCATTTCGCGAATCAACAGCTAATTTTGGTAGACAAATAGACAGCAAAAAAATGGTATCAAAACTTATGGAAAATTCATACATTTTGTGTAATTTCAATAAATTGAGAAATATTTCTGCTGAAAAAGTTGAAAAAGAAATAGCGTTGAATTTGTTGGATCACTTGATAACACTTTACATCCGTGTGCGAATGTTTTCTTTGGTGAAAGATAAAATTGAACTACATAAAATTGCCTCGAAAAAAAAGAAGACCAGATCACTTCGAACCGAGATAAAAAAATCATCTGTATCACTGGACAAAGGTCATTGAACCTCTTATACAAACTAATTAAACGGCTATTTTTATAGCCACACACTTGAAAAAAGCATTATTATGGCAAATGGCATATAAACTTTATATTTTAGAAGGATACTGTATCCCAGAATTTCATATCTATGGTAAGGCACTTATTTTTTATTGCTGTTGTATAGAAAAAATATGTTGAACTTCATCCCTATATATAGCAGATTTCGTGAATTTTGATTCTTTTCGCTTAAAATTTGGGAAGGAAGAAAATAATTTTTTCAATACAATGTTTCGCAAATGTTTTGAAAAGTCAAAATAATTTTTGGGGTTTTTCAGCTCTTGAAAGTTTATGTATCACACAAAAAAGATTTCTTCAATATTTTTCTAATTTTTCATTAATCGCTAAATTAAATCTCGTAAATTTCTGCCTAAAGTACTAAGATTACAGTAAAAAAAAAAATAAAGTAAGCTAATTTTATCATCGCCAAAAACCGTGAAACTGAAAAATTTGAAAACTTCAAAAAAATAAAGGCAAATAAAAATTTTTGAAAAAATACGTACCTTGCAAAAATAGTTCACATTGCAGCAACTTCATGAGCAAGATTAATACCAAAAATATGTTTTTTAAATGTGTGGCTATAAAAATAGCCGTTTAATTAGTTCGTTGTGTACAAGTTAGTTCTTTTTGTTTCTTTTACGGCATGGAACAGTCTCAACATCTATTGTAGCGAGTATAGGGTCATCATTGCGGCAGTTACCAGCTATCGGTCGAAATAATTTTGATGTACGAATTGTATTGTCGTTGTAACCAAAATCCCTAAGTGAAGGATTATCTTTACGGTGTCCAATTGACCGTTGCTGGCCAAAATAATTTTCAAGTGGATCTTGACAAAATCTTTCGGTAAATACCTAAGGTACATTTTGAGATAGCAAGTATTTTATGAGCTCAATACTGGAGTAAACGGTCAATTGAAGTCCCTCATAGGTTTGCCAAGAAATAAACATATTCGCTCTAGCATTATCGGGCATCATTTCGGTCAGCGATAGAAATTTTCCAGTCGGTGAAGTATTTTAAGAAGGTATCAATCAACCATGTGAAACGTTCATCATCAAGGTTTTCATATGGTTTTAGAAATGGTTTTTGTTTTCTGACACATTCCACAGAATTTCTGACATTCATACAGTCAAAAAATTTGTCCAACATTCTGCAATATGTGGACGTACCAATTGCATCCGGTGGACCATATGTCTGTAAAGCTTGAAATACAGATTCGCTCAACACTTGAGCTGCAAGTCGCACATTCATGACTGAAAAGGGTGTCAAAGAAATGTGTTCATTTGTAATTTTTGGTACCAAGTGTAACCCACAATCTAAATCATCATGAAAAAGCTTTGAGACCCTAACCCTAACCCTAACAATACTTCTGACCAGAAAAACCAAAACATGACTGGCTATATCTTCTGATTTTGATTTTGGTAAGGTGGCATAATTCAGTTCTGTGTCTCCCAGGTCAACAAAGCCAATTAAATCACCTGTGTGCTTGTCCCACACTAAATTCTCTTGGATTTTCATTTCGTCCATCAAAATTATACAATACTTTTCTATTTCTTGAAATTTAGAAACAATATTTGCGAGCTCTTTGATAACAGGTGGATTAAATCCTTGTTGAGGCCGGATGTAATTTTTGTAATCTCTTAAGCGTCTACGACTTGGCAAAATTAAAAAACCTGTTTTATTTTTTTCATCATATCTGATATCATCGTATACCGCGGGTGATTTTGCTGCCAAGGCCAGACAATATCGGATGATCATTGGATGATATCTCACTCCTTTTTTTGATGTTGATAAATAATTTTGTTGTTCTGCCCAAAATTTTTTCATAAAAGGTGTAATTTTACTTTGGTCTGCACCAGACATGATAGTCACAAGATCATCACCAAGAGTTTCAGGAACCGGTACAGATTTCTTATTTATTTCAACGCACAGTTGCTTGTTTTCATGTCTCAACTCTTGAACATAAAGTTTTACACGTTGCGGAGATGTCAATGTTATCGGTGCTTTTGGCTTGGCAGGAATGTTCATATTTGCACTTTTTCTTTTCAAACTAAGATCTTCCTTCTTCTCCACAAGAATACATTCAGCACATTTTTCAATTCCATTTTGTATCAACAGGTAACAATTTGTCGGCCGATACCACTTTGTTTGGAATAAAGGCGAAGAGGTGAATGATCCCATAAAGATTTTTGGTACGGTATGTTCCAAACAGCTAGCAGAAAATTTTTCTGACAGTCCAGGGCATAATGTTAATGATGAAACCAAAGAACATAAATTAGAAATAGTAACATTTTTCACAGATCTGTCATGATTTTCATATATTTCATGTTTCACGGGAACTGACCACAACAAAGCGCGTACTACAAAATCAAGGTGTTGATCAACATAAATCTCAAACTTTGGTACGGAATGAGTTTGATCATGGTGAAAAAAAAACATGCAACTTGTCGGCGGTGAAGATACTAGCCAACTGTTCAACTTCAAAGAACTCACACGATTTTTAAAATCATCAAATGATTTGTAATATGATGATGAAGTCTGTGTAGTTGATGCATATAAAAAAAGTTCCCTTTTATTTATTATTGTGGAAGCAGAATCACGAGGTTTGGTAATGGTGGAAGATGAAGGATTACTTTTTGTTGGTAAATTCAGTGTTGGTAAAACTCCTGGATTAAGGGTTGCTTTTGTATTATGTTTGTAGTACTCATCCTCCTTGAAATGACGTTGACAAATATGTAAATTACACTTTTTAATTTGACCACGAAGTGAATTATCGATCACGCGATCTTTAGTAATAATTGAGATTAGTTTATCCCTCCAATTCTTGTCGAAATCGCTTTTTCCAGCTGGCACTTTGAACAACGATAAACCCTTATACTCTGGTCGACGTGAGACTGAACAGCCGTATAGAAAAATTAGCACCAGGCATAACAACTTTCAACGTATCAAATAACAATTTCGAAGTAAATTTCCAAAATAAAACCAATGTTAGCAAACAAAACTTTCGATTTCCCTAACGAACATGCTAGAAAACCGCCTTTTTAGATTTTGATGCATTCGAGAGAATGGGCCCGAGTTTAGAAACGGCCACAAAACGATAGAACAATGGCCTATTGTTACTGTCCAGACTATCTTTTTTTCTTATGACTATGACTTAACGTCAATGAGTCGATAATACCATTTCTTAGCCTAATGTACATGGTGTTTCTGGGCTCAAATAGTGTGGTATCACCGTAATCTGAAATGTTAAAACTCAATAGAAGATTGCTGGGTTGTCCATCTATTAAATTATCGCTGTTATTGAGTTCGTTTAAAGATAATTAACTCCTATATGTACAGAGGTGTGGCACCCAAGGGCCAAAATATGCTGATATCAGCAGCAAATATCTGAAAATCATAAGGCAGAACCACATTTTTTCAAAATTACCCAGAGTTCCTCAACGTTGTCCGTCATTTTGGCTAGCGCTGAAACTTGTGACTGAGACGGGGTTGGAAGCTCAGGGATCGTGGCTTGAAACTAAAGACATGTAAAGAACTGCCATTTGTAGTGCAAGGGAAAGAAGAGGAATTCTTAAGTAATTTTTTTCATTGGATTTACAAGAATTTAAGGTACCCACAATGAGAAGTAAAGAACAGAAACGCCTTTCCGATGTCTGATGATGAGGGATGGTCACATCTGGATATTATTTATTTTTTGATTTTAAGCTACCTAGCCAGTACCATGCCAGCACTCCAGGGCACATTTGTTATTAAATAATTAAGTGATAAGGTACAAGAGCTAAATATATTACTTTAATGTAGCTAGCTGCACAAAAGATTTTTCAAGGCATTCTGTCATTTTAAATAAAAATAGCTAGGTAGTTATTTGGACCTCCCATAGCAGTGAACATTCAAACTGAAACCTGTATTTCATAAATAAATTTCTGCATATATAAATAATTTTGTAGATTTTCAGTTTTCTTTTCTGAAGTAACAAAATTTGGGAAAGTATAGCCAGAAGTAATATTCGCTTGAAGTGGGAAGACCTAAAGTCTTCAGGTTAAGACTTAGTAAAGCGTAAACTGTTTCACATGGAGGACACTTAGTGTATTGTGAAAATCCAGTGGAGCGCTTATAGCATTAAGAATATCTTTTTCATAAACCAACATTTACAGGACTTAAAGATAAGCCTATTGTTACTTCTGCAAAGCAAATACAGTTGTTTAGCATTTTTCATTTTGCATAAAAAGTTCCTGTGGATATTCAAAAATTGTGAGTGGAACCAGACTGGGCGATTAGTGCAAAGTAAACGTGTTGCAGATCCAGGTGGACAAAAAAATAACTTTCTAACCACTTTGTATTTATACGGCATAAAATTTAGATTATGTATTTAGCACTGTGCTTTAGAAGCACATTCCCACTTTCTCTGAGCTGGATAAGGTATTTGGTCCTAAACCAGGGACACATTTTATCTGTTTGAATTATTTTTAAGCCTGAGAATCACCAAAATTGATATTCTGTCAAAAAAAGTTTAGCGGCGTCTCCAAAAATGGCCAAAATTAAGAACTCAGAAACTATGATAGTATTAAAAAAAATTTTGGGTTGATTTCATCAAACTGGTCTAAAAACATGTAATACTAAGTTTCAAGTCATTATTTCAATTTTAATAAAGTAATAGGACTTTTACTTAGTATAGTTTTAGCATAGTTTTTCATACCGCTGACACAAAAATGACTGCAGGGACTAATCGGTTTGAAATTATTTATAATATTTTAATAACAAACTTTTTCTCTTGATGTGTTTTTATTTTCCTGCAAAAAGAATGAAAAAGTTACTGTGAGACATGGGTTTTAAATCTCAAAAATTTCCTGCGAGAAATTTGAAAACTAATGAATGACAAAATCGCAAAAGTTTACCTTCAAATTTTTAATTTTTGTTAATGTAAAAGTAATCCACATGAAAAAAGTTTATGATGCTTTTTATGAAGAAATCTTCCATATTAGCCATATGGGGTAACTTGATGAACAATGCATTTTCCTGCAGGTGTTCTCAAATATGTGTAGTATAATCTTAAAAAATGTAATGTAATTTTCCTCTTTAAGTTTTGACTTTTAACCCAGCTAAAAAGCTCAGCCTTGTCCTTTCATGCTTAGTCTAGCTAGCTATAGCGAAAAAGTTTAATATTCAAACTTGACCTTTTTTACTGAGTATTAAGTAATAAATGCTAGTTTAATCCTAAATGCAACTATAGTAGCTAAGCTACCTGTAAGAACAACATCAAACAACATCGAGGTTGTTCTCTTTTGTAAACAAACCCATTGGTATTTTTTTAATAAGTACCAAATTTTATGTGTTTATTTCTTGCGCTTATGAGTGTAAGTGCCCTGTAAGTGCCCTGTACGTAAGTCCTAAAAATTTATGTCATTGGCTCACTCTTTACAAATGACACCACGCAACAAAGGAAAACCATGCTTTGCTATTTCCCGTAACCTATACCGAGATTTGGTTGTGATATATATCAGAATTAATTGTCTTTAATGAAAAGTTCATCTCGGTCAATGCTCCTTATTTGTTGGATTTCTTAATAGCTTTTGTTTGTAATAATTGAGAATTCAGCTCCACATTTCCAGATAAAAAACCCTGTAATACTTGTATAAATTTGTTTAGGGACAATTTTATCCCCTTTCGCCGCACCCACAAAAACAGTAAGTTTTGTGTCACTTCTAAACTCATACGTCACATTGTCTTGAAATATGCTGACGATAGCTATTTCTTTTGAACCGCCGGTAATCGGATATAATAAATGAATAGTCTTCTATTTACAATATATTAAGGGCCTAGATTTGACGAATCAAACAATTATAGTAAATAGTGGTACGAACGAGGGGTTTGATGTTACTTTCCCAACATATTTACCGAGTATGAAATGAAAGAGGATGATCACAAATTAGAACTATGGAATAATCATCCCTTTAAATTATGGCAAACGCAATTAAACTTTGCTGTCTGGTGTGCGTCGAGTGCTTGTTGTGTTAGTTCTCAACATTTATTGAACGATGTTCACCCCCTGATGAGGTCTGTTTATAGGTTTCATGTTTATTATCACATTCGGCGAATCTTTAAAAAGCTTGTATTATCATTGCCTTTTGAAAGCGGCTTAAACAAATGTGATAACCCATACTCATCTTTCATGAGTCCAATGACTTTTTTATTCAACCCGATAGTGCCTGTTATCATCTTCATCATACACAGAAGTATCAAATCTACTTTCAACATCATAAGCAATATCTTTATAAAAATCGTCCGTCCGTGATATGATACACGAGACTATCTGTATCCATATAGCATAGTTTCATCTTGTTTCCATATTTGAGCTTCATGTAATCATAATGAAATTCATACATGACGATTGTGCTCAAATGCAAAATGGTAGGCCCCAAAAAATCGGTTTGTTTAATACAACCTTGATCTTTTGCATTTCAATTCCCATAAACGTTTCACTAAAATAAATAGCGCTTTTAAAATGGGTTTCATAACATATTTACAATATTGCTGTTTATTCGTAGCTAATTTAATATCTTTATGTTTTCTGATATTTTCCATGGTTTTTCCAAACACGCTATTATTCATTAACTTGAAAAAGTCTTTTTCAAACTCGTTTTTAGCTTGCGTTCTTAATTGCGTATTAAAATCAATATAGGGTTTTAGCCAAGCACTTTGATCAAATTCAACTGCTCTATGAACTTTTCCTAAAATCAATTCATGTTTTAAAGCTTCATCAAGAGCTCTAATGTGTATGATAAAATTTTTCTTATCCGATAAACACGGAGCAAGTTTTTCAACCTTGTTAATTTTTTGTTCAGGCATATAGGGTAAATCGTCATGTTCATCGTGAAGTTCTTTCGGGTATTTTACATCAACTTGTAAAATATATCCCTTATCACCATTTTCATTTGATAACTGACTAATTGTTTCAGTTGTAAGACTATCAGGATCCCTACATCAATGAAAATTACCGACTGGTAACTTTTGAATCATAGCCCATCCATATAAATTATTCGTATCCAAATTTTGTAAATATGTACTTTTTTTATTAGGATTATATTTATCACCCATGTATTTATTATTCGATTTCGCGTATCGTTGAACAGCTTGAACCAATCCCCCTCTGATGCCGTATTCCATAAAGATAAACATATCAGTTAACAAATCCAATTCTATTCCTGTCTTTTTCAAACACTGGAGAGGTGTAAAAGTGACATGATCTAATTGGTAATGTTCCATACACGTTTCGCGAAACGTTTCAAATACATCGGCCAGTAACAGGACGTCTGTCCTCAAGTACGTATCGTGTTAATCTCCAAGTGTTACTCCAATCTCATCATGTTCAGGCGTTATCCTATTCCATGCGTGTTGAGCGAATTTATAATCCCGATCGCTGATGCCCGTCATGTACAACTTGCTATAAAAGGCTTCCTTGGGTGGTAATTGTGTTTCATTAAATTTATCAAAACCATCTATATATTCATAAGGGTAAACGCCTTTTCTTCTCATTAAGCAGAAAGCATCATCTAACTGATAAAATGATCTTAAATTTTTACATTGATCATCAGTTAGATTTTTAGACAATCTATCCAAACTGGAGGCCATAAATCTAAACGAATCAATAAATCTCAATTGAATCTTCTTATCTTTAATTTTACCATGTTTATCTACATATTCACCAACTTTGACGTCCAAACTAAATGAAATGTATTTTTCTTTGTTTTCAGCGATAGCTTTCAAATTGCTAGAACCGTATTGTTTAGCTAGTTCTTTAATAAACAGATAAGCATCATAACCGCTTAAATTATGAAACACGATTGGAATGTACGATGGAATTTTGAATTTAAGATTACAATTTCTATGGGAAGGCTCTCGATATCTACCAGTGATCTCTAACTTTGATATTTTCGCCATCTTTATCAAATCCTTTTTAACAAATATGAGATTATCGCGCCTTGTTAAAATTATCCTGTTAAATTATTATCTTGTTAAAAAATGCATTCTCATTAGATTTTTCTTTCATTAATTCTATATCTTCGGAATGTATTATCAAAAGCCTTTAGTATAGGAACAAAAGCTTCCTCTTCCTCTTCTTGTTTTTGTTCTATTTCTACATCTTCTTTAGTATTGTACAAAGTCATGATTTTATTTTTTATGCTCGAAAAAAGGTCACTCGCTTTTTTTTAATCGTTTTAGGGACGTGGGTTACTTACCAGTCATACCATTCATTTAACATGCCCTTTACCTGAGGTCTGATTTTAGACTGCTCCAGCTGTTCGAATAAATCCAGCTCTTCCTGGTTAGGAATAATCTTTACAGGACAGACGGGAGCATATTTTTTAGTTTTTGGTGGGCGAGCTGGAGCAGGAGCAGTCCCGTCGGGCTTAACCTGTTTAATGGGTTTGTCAGACCTAATCGGTCCAGGGGCTGGAATAGGTTTCTTTTACCTATTGCGTCTAGGGTCTGGAATAGGTTTCTTGTACCTATTCGGTCTAGGAGCTGGTTTGGGAGCAGGAATAGACCCGGCAGACTTAACCTGTCTGGGTTTAACGACAGTTAATTTAACCTGTCTGGGAACATGAGCAGGCATACGATCACTCGCTTGTAATATTTCAATCAACTCGGCTTTTCTAAGTGTTGAATAGCCTTTAATTCTACAACTTTTAGATTCCTGAATCTCATTTATCTTATTATGTATAATATCTTTAAGTCATTTTTTTGTCATTTTTTATTATATAAATATATTTTTTATATGTAAATATGTATCCTATAATGGGCATTTTCTATGGGAAAAAAGTGTCTAATCGAGAAAAAAAATTTACTGCCCTATAATCTACATTTGTTTTTCTCTGCTCAAATACTGCCCTTTAGTTTAAAATTATTGGTCTAATCTGCAAACACATTCAAAAGTGTATAAATTTACGAAAAAACTAAAGTTTACCCGCTGAAACTGAATATGCTCGTATTTTGGCTATTTCTACACTCTACGTTTTTAATCAAACAAACGTCTGGTAGATCAAGAGTCCTTATTATCTTTGTTATCGTCATTGTTTTTGCTGTCTGTCATCGTTACCATTGTCGTTGTTACCACTTTCGTTACCATTGTCGTCGTTACCACTATCGCCACCATTATCCTCTTTACCATTTGTTACCATTTTTGTCAAGATTGTCGTCGTACCCATTATTGTCAAGATTGTCGTCGTTACCATTTTCAGCACCATTATCTTCGTTGCCGTTTGTTACCTATTTTTTAACATTATCATTGTAATCCTATTCTTGTCAATATTATCATTGTAATCACTATTCTTGTCAACATTATCATTGTAATCACTATTCTTGTCAATATTATCATTGTAATCCTATTCTTGTCAACATTATCATTGTAATCACTATTCTTGTCAATATTATCATTGTAATCACTATTCTTGTCAACATTATCATTGTAATCTTATTTTTGTCAACATTATCATTGTAATCACCATTCTTGTCAATATTATCATTGTAATCCTATTCTTGTCAATATTATCATTGTAATCACTATTCTTGTCAATATTATCATTGTAATCACTATTCTTGTCAACATTATCATTGTAATCACTATTCTTGTCAATATTATCATTGTAATCACTATTTTTGTCAACATTATCATTGTAATCACTATTCTTGTCAATATTATCATTGTATTCCTATTCTTGTCAACATTATCATTGTAATCACTATTCTTGTCAATATTATCATTGTAATCCTATTCTTGTCAACATTATCATTGTAATCCTATTTTTGTTAACATTATCATTGTAATCTTATTTTTGAATGTTTTTGGTTTGTAGTGATAGTGAAAAGGTACAGATTTTGTCAACAGAAATGAAAGCACCGTCTAATATTTACGACAGGTAAGATTTCTAAATACACATGATACAAAATAATGGAGGTTTTGTGTTATCGAAACATTTTTTAAATAATTTTAGTCACGAAGTATCGTTTGGAATTGAAAAACTTAATTTGGACAATATTGAAAGAGAATGGTTTGTTCATTTTTAAATTTTTAGATATTTAATTATTTTACTTTCTTTATGTTTTTATTTTCTTATTTTTACATCTTGTAGTGAGGATGCTGATGCTGTTGACAACGACTGGAATGAGGTTGAATCCAGAAAAGTTTTTGTTGTAGAAAAGGAAGACCAAATTGTACCACGTAAAACATTATTAACAGAAACGTCGCCCAAAAAAAAAGTTGAAGAAATCGACGTAGTTGAAGAAATAAAAAAGCTATATCTAATCCTTACGGCTTGGTGTAACGCGAACACGTACACTTTTCTGAAACGGTGTAAAGAGGATAATGATGATGAGAATTTCGAAACAAAGAGAAAACGTGATAGTAAAAGACAATTTCAAGAAGAAGCTATAAATTTTTTATCAAAAAATCCAGAATGGGCAATAGAGTCAGAAACCTCAAATAAAACAAGGGATAATAAAAAACAGGTATACCCCACTGTAGACCACTCGATTATGTCAATAAAATTACCTGTACAAACATGTCTGTCAACCTCTGTGTCGTATAAACATTCTCTTTTTATAAGAATCAAGGTGTATTTCAACACGTAACTGTGTGTATGAAGACTACGTTTGGAAATATTGGTGTTTTTTATTCCATGCAGAATTTTTGACAGAGAAAAAGTTACATATTTTTGGGGACATTTTTTGAAATATGTGTCCAATTTTTTCAGACAATTTTGTACAATTTACAAACCACAACAAATAACGTCAGAAAACAGATTTTCATTAATAGCTCCCGTTCTACTGCATCATATTTTACTGCATCTAAAATGTTCAGATTTTATGCACTGATAGGCGTGGACAAAATCTAACTATCAGAATTCCAACAAAATTGCGTCATTCAAAAATACATTCTGCTCCATTTAACAGAGCAGAATATATTTTTGCGTTTTGTTCCATAAATTTGCTTTCGGTCATTGCATCATATCAAAATTATAAAAAAAGAAAGATGTTAATGTAGCAAATAGATTCTGCAATTTCAACACAAAATATTAGTCTTAACTGTTTTTATGACCTGGTCTGTATTCTTCACTTTTGGGTATGGTGCACTATGGTCATCGAGTACTAATGTGTTATTTTGCCGTTTTTTGATAATGTTTTTATTCTGTATTATGGCCGACTTTAAAACACCTACTAGCTTTGTAGCTGATGTCAAATTTCAATTTTATGACAACCTGCATGTGTAATTTGCAGACCAAAATAGATTCAACGACTTTGAACCTAAAATTTCCTGTTGTAGCTGGAATGAAATCAGCTTTGGTGAATAGAGTTTCTATGTATATTGTTCCTATTTTGAACATATTCCTATGAGATGTATTTTTAAGTCGAAATTCAGTAGATTATTACAGTCTTTATCATATTCCCACGAGGCTAAGAGATCATTGCTCTGCTTTACTGTAAAATTTTATGTTACATGGTTTTACTTATTTTTATGTTCTTTCTTATGAAACCAAACAAAAATTAACATGACAGAAGGTTTCATATGCAATTGTAGCGAACCCGTTTATGACTTGGTGGAAAATCAATCTCCCTCCTCAATTGAAACTTGACTGGCTAAAACTCGTGAAAGAGACGCATTTACAGATGTTGGTGTACAGAGCTTTGTTGTACGTACTGATGGCTCAACTGGTGAAGTAAAAATTATTCCATATTCTTACAGAAACATTGGCCCAGAGCTATTTTGAAAAATATAAATTCTGCTTAAGTTTTTCGAAATAAATTTTATTTAAATAAAGTCATTTATGTTTTCATTTCAGATATCATCGAACAGCGTTTTGCTGAAGCTAAACAAGACAAAGAGGCAACAAAAGTCAAAAGAAAAACCGGAAGACCTTCAACATCACCTTTTCAGAACGATTCTGAATAGCTGAAAACAAGATCAAAAGCAGAACCGTACTTGAAAAAATTTGTCAACAACCTGAAGGTAGATTGCGCCGAGGGGAATTTAAAACAACTAGGAAGCATGTTTATTTACTATCACAGCAGAATTAAGAAGCCGTTAAATTTCATTTCTGATTTGAACAATGGGGTCAACTATGGCATGGCCGTGGTGAACAGAATCAACATCAAAAAGGCCTAAATTAAAAACTGCTCAGATTTTTCCAAAGTTTTTATCGAGAATTTCTTGACCAGTGTTTTGGTTAAGATGAAGTACGAATTATATTCGACCGCTACGTGAAAGGCTCATTGATAACTCAAACACTGATTGGCAGAACAGGCCGTCTATCCACTGTGTACCGTGTAAACGATGATTGGTGACTTAACCAAAACTTTTCTTTCTGCAATCGAAAGCATCGAATTGACAGGTTAATTGAGCAAAAACTTGCAACCGTTGTAGCTCAAAGATCGATGCGATATGTAACAGTTCACGATTCTCTAGAGGCGATAATAAAATTAATGTCATGTGGATGCAAAACTAGATGCAACACCAATTGATGCAGATGTCGTAAAAACAGTCATCTTTGCATAGAAATGTGTTAATGAAAAGATTGTAAAAACAATGAAGAGGAATCGGACACATCTACTGCAACATCTAGAACTTGTCACGACTAGCGACTGTTTTAAATTCAGGCATTTTGCCGAATTAGAAGTACCTGCAATGAAGGTAGAATAATCAGTAGTACTCGATGACCATATAGCGCATGATACCCAAAAGTAAAAAATACATACCAGGTCATAAAAACAGTTAGGATCAATATTATTAGGATCTTTCTTTTACTATAATTTTGATATGACCAAAAGCAAATTTACAGACCAAAACTTAAAAATACATTCTGTTCTGCAAAATGTACAAAAATGAAGCCATTTTTTTGAAATTCTTAGATTTTGAAAATCTTAGATTTTTTTAACGTTTTAGATGCAGTAGAAGATGATGCAGTAAAACGGGAGTTATTAAGGAAAATTCGTTTTATGACGTCATTATTTTCTGGTCTGTAAATTGTACAAAAAGTTTCCGAAATAATTAAACACATTTTCAAAAAATCTCCAATACCCTAAAGATTCCAAAAACATATAATTCCTACCTGACTAAGGGGCCATTTGCATGTGAAATATCATCCCGGGATAAGTTTCGTCCCGGGACGAGTTTACCTCTGTCTCTAGTGGAAATCCTCAGAACGTTTACACGTTTCAGGCAGGATGAATTATCCCGAAATGTGATCAAGAAAAAAATGCATGTAAACACTAATTTATTTCGTCTGAGAATGAAATCAGAAAGAAAACACGTGTAAACACATTTTTCATCCCAGGATGAGAATGCTAATGTACGCTTTTTCACATTCTTTAAACAGCGAAGAAAACACTTTGGTTTTAACTTCTTTTGTTAATCTATATACATTCAAAGTTTTTTATTTTCTTTAATGAAAATAAATTTCATGATAAATTTATACCAGTTTAACCATTATTGGATCATTATTTATAAGTCTTAAGTTTTTTCCCTCGCGCTTCATCGTTGTGCGTTTCTTGTTGACATTTGTTCTCGCTTTTAAAAAACTTCGAATTATCATACGCAAAGTCAGCAAAATTAATGTTGCATCGCGGGATGAGGCTAATGTGTAAATACTTTTTCCCTTCATCCCGGGACGAGATTTAATCCCGCCTGCGTGTAAACGTGGTTTAAGTGCTTAAAAGAAGAATTATTCGAAAATATTCTGGTATTTTACTTTCATAGAAAAACATGCTGCCACCAATAGATGCACAAGCGCAACACACCATTAGGAGAAGAATCGTTAAAGGAAAGATACAATTAGTGTATGTGTATTTGTTTCCTTTTTTATTTCTTTAGAATATCTGACAAATATCCTGCATGTGCTGTTGGAATCTTGGATTGGCTAAGAAATAGCTTTTGATGTATAGGCTGGATTATTTTTGCTTGTGATTTTATGTTTGCATGTTTATCTTTAGTTTGAACAAACTGTCACAAGTGCTACATCTTACCAACTCGCAAATCAGCGATAGTGGTTTTTACGCTTTTGTTAATACTTTTAGGTATGATCTTGTGTGCTATTTTAAATGAATTGAGATATTAATCCCTTTTAAATGTTATACGAGTGCTGAAACTCCAATATTCGGAAGTAGGCTTATTTGTAATTTTTTAGATTCACCAATCGGAATATCGTGTTAAAGGCAAAGCAATGGGTGTTAATGACGTTGTTGCTTTTACGAATGTGAGTAGTTTGTGGCTTTTTGTTGCCACCTCAGAACGCCCTTGCGTCACCCCATGCATGCGTCTTTTCGTCATGCTTAATGTGTTTAATTCTTACTTTAACACGCCCTATTACTGAATTGCACTCTTTTGTTAATTACAACAGAAACTAAAACTAAAATCCTTAAGTTTACATAGTGGGCTTGTCAACTTGGAGGACAAAAATTAAGATTAAGGCAGAAATCAAGACAGAGTGGTGGCGCATGCTTTCTTTTATCTTTTACGTTCTGTACAAATTTTTAAAAAGTTCGTGCTAAATATTTAGTAGAAAGCCATCAAATCTATGTAATTTGATCAAAAACATTTTTCTTTCTTTTTTGCTGCGGCAAAGTTTATCAGTACTAAAGATGACAGCTATTTTTTAGATATTCTTACGCCGCGGATAAATTTATAGTTGAGTTTTCAAATCATGTGGATAATGTGAGCAAGTTTCTTTTGCGTGAAGGTATGAGAGAGTATGCTCCGATTGATGAAACATCGCGTCTGTTTATCAAAGAATTTTTATTTCATGATGAAAGTGATGAAGAGCTGAACACTGAGGAGGTGAAGAACGCAATTAAAAATAATGAGGATGGAGATGCAATAACGGATAACAACTTTTTGTTTGGTGGTGACGACATTGATGTTGAATTAAAGGAGAATGAAATGGAAGATCTGGACTAAGAAGACCTCATTTTTAGCTTTTAGTTCTTTGTAATTAGATTTAGCTAGAATTGTTACACAGTGTGATTCAACTTTTTTTCTGTGAACAATCCTTTGGAGTTTCTGAGTTTCTGTTTCACGTTGTTCTTAAGAACGCCTAAATTTAAGCTAAGGCTTGATGTTTTTTTACACTTCGCCGGCCTCAAATGTTATTTATGTACTTCCAAAAAGTTGCGAAACTGATACTCATTGTTTGTATATTTCATTAATATTTTGTATATTTCATAAATATATTTCGAAAACTTGTTGTAGAAAATGTATATTCGTAAAAAAATAGAAATACAGTTAACTCCCGGTAACTCGAACCTCCAAGGGACCAGAGAAAACAATTCAACTTTAACGAATGTTCGACTTAAGCGAAGCTCCTATTAATTCGGACTTAGACAAAAATGAGATATTAGTTCGAGTTAAGGCGATTTGGTGGACATTTTAAAAAAACAGAACTTATAATTTAAAAGAGGACTGTAACTTGTAAGGAAGTAACTTTTGTTACTTGCAAGAATGTATTATTTTAACCCTAACCTTTTTTTCTTCAGCCTTCTCCAGCCATTTATCAGACGCAGCAAAACTTTCAGCAAATTGAAGAGCCTTCTCTTTTATCATATTGCCATCAAAAAGAACATTTTGTCTCCTTTGTAAATATAACCATTTAAGAAAAGCTTTTTCAAAATTTCTAGCTACATTACATACCAGTATTCATTTTTCGAACATTAATTTTGTACTTGACACTAAAAAGTTCGAGTTATCCGAAGAAATTACCAAGGGGGGGAACAAAAAATGGTTCGAGAAAACGGATGTTCGATTTATCCGGAGTTCAAGTTAACGAGTAGTTTTTATAGGGAAGTATTAGGAAATGTCCAGGGGACAGTATAAAGCAGTTAGAGATAATAAAAGTTCGAGTTAATCGATGTTTGAGTTACCGGGAGTCTACTGTACTTCAGAAACACTTTTAGTAATTTTAATGTGTAATTGCTGACTCGCATTATTTTGAACTCTTTGAAAATCTCACCCTCAACGTTCTTATAGAATAGGTTCTTATAAAACGAAAAAACTTGTAAACACAGCTACGGAACTGAAATTATACTTGTCAGGCGCAGATATAGAGATTTAAACAAGTTAGTCCATTTTTTCACAAAATTGGGCGTTGAAGGGCGTTATTAAACGCCAAAAAAGCATTTATAAAATGCATGAAAAGCCAGGATGAGGAAAATGAAGCAGAAACAAGGGTCTATATATACGCAATTTTTATGAAATTGTTAGAAGCCAGTTGTTTCATACACACACCGTTGAAGGAGTCAAATTTTTCTGTACGCTAACAATGGAATCTTTGAGCATTTTTAACCCTTCAGGACTTTATTCAAAGAAATACAAATTTTGTAACCATCTTCACGCTGGAGAGCATATTTCAATAGATTTCTGGTCAACAGCCGAATCTCTTATAATAATACAGAGACTGTGTCTGTTTGTAACAGGCAAAGTGGATGTCTTTATTTACCTTTGATATCGCCGAAAAAGTTATGTCTAATATGTTAAATTTTTTGACGTTAGGGCGCGACGAAAATAACACTACTTTAACGTCAATATCTATATTAAATTAATGAAGACATTACAGTGCAGCTAAAATTTTAAGGTCAAATAACTTGGAAACGATGTGGTGGTACCAGATCATTTAAAGACACAGGAAATGTGTGACCGAGCAGTTCGCGAATATCCTAAGATCATCGAATATGTTCCGGATCGTTTCAGAGCCATGGTTACAAGAAATAAAGCAAGACGATTGAGTATTGTTATGAATGTGGAACTGATCTCGATCAATATGATAGATGTTCATGTGGACGGAGATTAATCATAAAAGGAAGGATGTTGTGCTGGCAGCACTATATTATGTGTATCACCTACAATGGTGGGTGGTGTACTTGCGAAAATTCCTAGTTGGGGGTTCAATTTCCCTAAATAAAGGGATGTTCAAATTCGATAATGAGAATGTTAACTCAAGAGACTTTTATGCCAAAGCGACTCCACTAAATATCGAAGATGTAAACATTAAAAATATCGTGCTAAGCGATCCTATTCCAGCAAACAAGGGCAAAGATGAACGCTTCATTATTGGCTATAAAAATAGTGACAACAAGTTATCCCCTCTATTGATCAAAACACCCAAAAAGCTCTATTCCAATGGTGCCTCGCGTTATGATGAGGGCTGCTCTCTTACCATGTCATTCGATATATATAACCATCTTGAGTGGCTAGAGAAGTATGAGAGTATCCTGACCAAGGTAGAGTCCTTGGAGGGTCATTGCTTCACCACCCCACCTGTGAAAAAAGATAAATACTTCACCACCAAAGTGAAGGAGTGGGAGGGTAAAGTCAGAACCGATTTTCATTCCAAAAAAGTACCACTAAAACAAAGCTGCGAGTGCAACGCCATAATCAAGCTATCTGGCATCTACAGGCAAGGTTCAAATTACTACATGCAAACCTACTTGGAGGAGTGCAAGTATAAGGTTGTCGAGTTTTATGGCACCCGATATTTTATTGATTCAGATGATGAGGAACCATTCGTTGTAGTATAATAAATGAACCACTTAAAAAAGGAGGCAAAGGAGCTAGGTATACGTGGGTATTCAACCCTCAAGAGGGCTGATCTTATCGCTGCTATTCATAAAGTAAAGTACAAGAACACTGGAACACAAACCCTTGGTCCGTATTGCAAGCCATGTCTAGAAATCACAGCTATGAAAATATTGGACGAGTACATTAGAGGCTTGGAAGCAAAAAAAAACCGAACCGTTATATATGACGGTGATTTTATGATAGATAAAAATACCGGTGAGGTACTTGGCATTGTATTATGTATTGTTAACAATACATTATGAATATTTAGGTGGTGCCTCTAGGTATTACTTACATATTGCGCAGCCTTCAAGTTTTTTAACAACTCTACTCTCGCCTCCTGGCGACCTTGCGCGCGAGTAATTGCTGCCTTTCTTGTTCATTGATCGTCTCCACTATCTTTTTAGTACGTTGTCGAATCTGCTCCTTTAGCAGCATATATTTTTGCTTCTCTTGGTTTATTAGTGAAAATTCATAATCACTTATCACTCCATTCTCAATAGCCCTTGATATAAGATCAACCATACTATTCAGCTTCGTTTCCGCCAATAATCTTATACTATCGTGCTTTTTGCGTTTGTAATTCCACTCTTTACCCCCTTGTTTTAATGCTCTCTGTCCTAGTCCCACGTCGATGGCTATACCACCCATCGCGACGGCCAGAGGAATTCCGATTCACGACAACATACTCGTAATACCAACACCCGATGTTATAACACTTATCGCTAATAACCCGTGATCCATATAATGGACACACGTTCCATGCATACCAAATTTTTTCGCGAGTTTTTCACGTTGTTTGATCTCGCTTCGTAGAAATTGTTTGATTTCCTCGATCCTTTTTAAACGATAGACCTGACTTTCATCCGGCTCCTGATTAGGTGCACTTGGCGGTAAGCTCGGGTATAGCTTTGTAAAATCTGTCATATTTATTCTATAAGCAAGTGCATAGTAATTCCAACGAACGAAACGTTCTTATCATGATGATGTTCATCCGTCAACATAAACTCAAGGCGATCCGTCGAACCTTTAAGACTGACGTATACGGGACTGTCAAAGGCCCAGTTCAACATGTCTCCCCATGCGTTTAGCTCTTTGGTGGGAGCATGGCAAGAATCTTGGATTTTTTTCCGTTAAGCAGGCAGTCATCCTCGTCTAATTGAGGGCAAGCAAGTCTCAGCCGCTGGTATACGTCAGTCTTGTAGAATGAATCGTAGTCACCCTTCATATAGTATTTCTTACTGGGATCGTAGGGTACACCCAAGAGCTCTTGCAGTTGTTGATGAATCACCACCGTGTACCCGTCATTGACACGGAGCCTGTAGAGTCCATTTTTCAGGACAAACAGCTTAATCTTGTCCTCTGCCTGACTGTTGACGATACTCGCTAAATCCTCGATCTTTTACAACCCATTCATTATTTCAATTCGATTAACCGTCTGATCGGGCCCTACCTTACGGATTGTAAAGTCGTTGTTGTTGTAGAAACCATGTTGGTCGAATGTTGATGGATTTAAGCTATCCTCGTGTCCTGCCCTAGGTAGTCCTCAAAGACTTTAGGATTTTCGATATTTGTTACATATAGTTGTTTCATGTTTTTTATTTAAAGAAAGATGAATATCTATTCATATAATCCTAAACCAACGTACAAGTCCAACAGAGGCGAGTGGCCTCTCGTTGTAACTACCTTGCAGCATCAGGACCTCTACGTGTCTACGACTCAGCACATTTCTGTGGCCTTTTCACAGTTCACCAAATACCCCATTAAAGTTCCCACTAACCTGTTGAACGATCCTGTGAGTGTAAATTGGGAGGGGCAAGCCTTGAACTATTGGAATATCCAGGTTAATTTCGATTGTCATTGACAGACAGACAGACAGACAGACAGACAGACAGACAGACAGACAGACAGACAGACAGACAGACAGACAGACAGACAGACAGACAGACAGACAGACAGACAGACAGACAGACAGACAGACAGACAGGCGACGGCCATTATTAAGGAGACTAGTCGTTAACCCGTGGATTTTTCGCCCGTCCTTAATATATCGCATTTCGTGTTTCCACAACACGATGTTTTTCTCGCGCAAAAACAGACAGACGGCTATTATTAACCTTACCTCCCACTTTAAAAAAAGTAATCGAAAATCAACTCAAAATATTGTACTTATTATGAAAAAAAATCTTTTTATGCTTATTTGGTTTGCTCGCAAGATATTCGTCATTAAAGTTGTAAAATATTAGCTGGAGAAGAAGCTTCGTGTGCCAGTCACCATCTTGTGTCCCGATTGTAAATAAATGCCTTCGCGGGAGGGCTTGTGACGTCAACTCCCGGATGATAATTTAGGTTTTTATATATACAAAGCGGTTTTATATATACAAAGCGGTTGTTGTTTTGTTTTTTAACATTTGAAACGGGTACTAAGATGAGTTTGTAACAGGTATATGTTCCATTCTGAGTGTGCAGCTATACGGAGTACGGCTCCGTATAGATATGCGTATACGGAGTATAACTTCGTAAAGCGACATGTTTACTCCGTATAGACGGAAATACTCAGTACAAAAAGCTGCGAGCGGAGCAGACAGCTTTGAGAGTATAATGCCGACACTCGTTTGGCTAGACATTAGCAAATGCAGCATGAGCGTCGAACTCTAAACTAAGCATTCTTATTAAAAAATTACTCTGGGCTATTCCAGTTTAGAAAATCGTGCCTAAAACAAGCAAATAATTTGTGTAAGAAGAAAAAAGTCTAAAATATGAGACAAACATGCAGAGTACCAATTAGTTTTAGTAGAACTGCCACCAAGCTAAGTCTTTAGCTGATAATACAACGAACCTAATTAATTAACTTCTTCAACATTCAAACCGAGTCTCAAAAATTGGTGTTTTTTGCGTGGCAGGGTCGTTGCTCACACGAGTTTTTGGCCCAATGAATGGACACGTTGAGCACCAGACAAATTTCCTGTTTGAACCAAAAAATATAAATTTTGAAATATGGGGAGACTCTGCGGATTGAACATCAAAGCATAGGGTGCAAAACGTTCGAAATTTGTCAGTATGCGTAAAGTTCTGTTATTGTATATGGTGTTGCAGTTAACCAAAATCAAAAGGTAATTTTTTATTACATAGCTGAGTTGGAAAAAAACTTTCCAGAGTTCGCAGCACAATTGCAAAACGTCATGGAAAATGAAATTCCCGCTAAATTCATTTCTGCGTTTCTAAAGACAAAATTTCCTGATGATATATCATACGGGAAAGAAAGTATCGATATGGTGCAATACGTTACAGTGAAGTTAATTCATTTGTTTGATTCCGATTAAGCAGAAAACCTTGCTTTACTGCCAAAACATTTCACGGAAAGAAAATTTAACTTCGTAAAATTATAATATATATATTCCTGTTGTTTTAGCATATGATGTAGTTTACTATTTGCGTGTTGTATGAAGTTTATTTTTATGTCTTTCATTATATTTATTCTACGCTTTAGAACTTTGTTTTGTATATTTCGATATGGAATAAAACTAGCAATCAATCAATGACTTTTTATTATGCAACTTTAAAATTATGTACTTTTATACCAACTATTGTATACCTTAACTCATTAAAAATACATCGAATTCTGTTCCTACTAAACATGTCACACATTCCGCATACTCAGCATGTCACACTCCGTATACTAAGCCTGTCACACTCCGTATAGCAAATTTCGTATATTAAGGATTTCACTCCTCGTACACCAAGCATGGCATACCCCGTATAGAATACTCGTATGGCATAGTCCGTATAGCATACCCCGTATGGCATACACCTTAAGGCACATTCTGCATACTCTGCATAGCAAGTTCTGCATAACATACTCTCGGTATCTCACAATCTGTTGGCCACAATCCATTTGTTGCAATTAAACTAATGTTCTCACACTTCGTATAGCTACAATATACTTCGTATGTTTACGATGGATAAAAAAGTAGGAAAATGATTTGCTCGTCTTTTTAACTTGTTTTTTATGGTGGTTATTTTTTATTTTTTTCGGAAATAGTTTTAAACAGTCATATATTGCAATATTTCACTTTAAGAACATTTGTTACAGACTCCGTATAGCTTAACCAAACTCCGTATAGCAGCTATAGGTGGTCCCAGGTGGTCCCTAGTTACCCACGCGGTGAAAAAACATTGATGTCACCACCTCTTTTCTAAGATATTTGGCCTCAAAATTTTAAGTGCACTGTAATGGCCTCATTAATTTAATATAGGAAACTGACGTTAAGGTAGTGTTATTGACTTCGAGCCGTAATGTCAAAAAATTTAACATATTAGACCGGCATTTTTCGGCAACATCAAAGAAAAATGAATACATCCACTTTGCCTGTTACAGACACATAGACACACTTAGCGTATTATTATAGAGACTAGTCGATAAGGCCCGTGGAAAAATTCCCTTAGGCAGAAGAATAATGTAAAAATAGGTTGTTTAGGTTTTTTGCTGACACCAGCCGGTGCATAAACAAAAAAAAGTTCGCGAAATTTGTTTATCCGTTTCCTGTACTTTGCAGAGCTTGAAACGCTGATGAGAAAAATGTATAGTATCATGTGCTATTGACGAACGGTTGAGAAGATATAAAGGTTTAAAAATTATGCTGACGTCAGCAATGGTCCGTAGAAACCTATCAATATAGAAAGTGTTGCGGAGAGGTTGCCAAGGCAAAGGCATTAAGCAAGGCAAGGAAAGGGCACGGCAAAAGCAGGTAAGGAAACAGGAAGAGGAATCAGGAAGGCATGGGAGGCACAGGCAAGGGCATAGTAGGCAGGCACCAGAAAAGGCATAGGAAGGGTGACAAAAGCACGGTCAGTGCTGGCAAGGCAATGGAAAGGCAAGGCAGGGGTGCCTGACTTTAATAGAAAATCTCCCCCCTACAACTCAAAGATTGCGTATACTCAATATATGTAAGATAAGTATCATATTAGTCCATGAGTATAGAAAATATTAAATTGAAAATACTTCAAACTCAATATCTCAAAAAAAAGTCTGAAATTTATCTCAAGTCATTATACAGTGAATCATGTTAGCAGAATTATATGCCAATACAAGTATTTAAACAGTCGGTCATAATGCCCTATCATTTTTTGATAAATCTGAGATTAAGTTGGTTCCAATGACAACAACATTAAAAAGTCAAGATATAGAAATAATCAGAGAGTCCACGAGAAAGTCAAAAGAATACCTATTATACTCAATATATAGCTAATATCATATACTTATGAAAACCTGTTTGTCGTAGGTGTAAGATGATTATGTTTTTCCTAGCTCTGTCCAGGATTTGAACCTGGATCTCTAATTTGCATGAGTGTCATAGCCATTAGACCAGCAGGGCATAAATATGTAATATACAAAACTTTACAGGCCTTATATTTAGCTTATTTAATGAGGAAATGGGATCCGCTACGCTCCGCAAAAAACAAGTGTTTGCATCTTCAGTATATATGTGCCGCACGGAGTGTGGTTTCTATACGGAGTAATACTCCGTATAGCTGCTATACGGAGTTTGGTTAAGCTATACGGAGTCTGTTAACAAATGTTTTTAAAGTGAAATATTGCAATATATGACTGTTTAAAACTATTTCCGAAAAAAATAAAAAATAACCACCATAAAAAACAAGTTAAAAAGACGAGCAAATCATTTTCCTACTTTTTTATCCATCGTAAACATACGAAGTATATTGTAGCTATACGAAGTGTGAGAACATTAGTTTAATTGCAACAAATGGATTGTGGCCAACAGATTGTGAGATACCGAGAGTATGTTATGCAGAACTTGCTATGCAGAGTATGCAGAATGTGCCTTAAGGTGTATGCCATACGGGGTATGCTATACGGACTATGCCATACGGAGTATTCTATACGGGGTATGCCATGCTTGGTGTACGAGGAGTGAAATCCTTAATATACGAAATTTGCTATACGGAGTGTGACAGGCTTAGTATACGGAGTGTGACATGCTGAGTATGCGGAATGTGTGACATGTTTAGTAGGAACAGAATTCGATGTATTGTTAATGAGTTAAGGTATACAATAGTTGGTATAAAAGTACATAATTTTAAAGTTGCATAATAAAAAGTCATTGATTGATTGCTAGTTTTATTCCATATCGAAATATACAAAACAAAGTTCTAAAGCGTAGAATAAATATAATGAAAGACATAAAAATAAACTTCATACAACACGCAAATAGTAAACTACATCATATGCTAAAACAACAGGAATATATATATTATAATTTTACGAAGTTAAATTTTCTTTCCGTGAAATGTTTTGGCAGTAAAGCAAGGTTTTCTGCTTAATCGGAATCAAACAAATGAATTAACTTCACTGTAACGTATTGCACCATATCGATACTTTCTTTCCCGTATGATATATCATCAGGAAATTTTGTCTTTAGAAACGCAGAAATGAATTTAGCGGGAATTTCATTTTCCATGACGTTTTGCAATTGTGCTGCGAACTCTGGAAAGTTTTTTTCCAACTCAGCTATGTAATAAAAAATTACCTTTTGATTTTGGTTAACTGCAACACCATATACAATAACAGAACTTTACGCATACTGACAAATTTCGAACGTTTTGCACCCTATGCTTTGATGTTCAATCCGCAGAGTCTCCCCATATTTCAAAATTTATATTTTTTGGTTCAAACAGGAAATTTGTCTGGTGCTCAACGTGTCCATTCATTGGGCCAAAAACTCGTGTGAGCAACGACCCTGCCACGCAAAAAACACCAATTTTTGAGACTCGGTTTGAATGTTGAAGAAGTTAATTAATTAGGTTCGTTGTATTATCAGCTAAAGACTTAGCTTGGTGGCAGTTCTACTAAAACTAATTGGTACTCTGCATGTTTGTCTCATATTTTAGACTTTTTTCTTCTTACACAAATTATTTGCTTGTTTTAGGCACGATTTTCTAAACTGGAATAGCCCAGAGTAATTTTTTAATAAGAATGCTTAGTTTAGAGTTCGACGCTCATGCTGCATTTGCTAATGTCTAGCCAAACGAGTGTCGGCATTATACTCTCAAAGCTGTCTGCTCCGCTCGCAGCTTTTTGTACTGAGTATTTCCGTCTATACGGAGTAAACATGTCGCTTTACGAAGTTATACTCCGTATACGCATATCTATACGGAGCCGTACTCCGTATAGCTGCACACTCAGAATGGAACATATACCTGTTACAAACTCATCTTAGTACCCGTTTCAAATGTTAAAAAACAAAACAACAACCGCTTTGTATATATAAAACCGCTTTGTATATATAAAAACCTAAATTATCATCCGGGAGTTGACGTCACAAGCCCTCCCGCGAAGGCATTTATTTACAATCGGGACACAAGATGGTGACTGGCACACGAAGCTTCTTCTCCAGCTAATATTTTACAACTTTAATGACGAATATCTTGCGAGCAAACCAAATAAGCATAAAAAGATTTTTTTTCATAATAAGTACAATATTTTGAGTTGATTTTCGATTACTTTTTTTAAAGTGGGAGGTAAGGTTAATAATAGCCGTCTGTCTGTTTTTGCGCGAGAAAAACATCGTGTTGTGGAAACACGAAATGCGATATATTAAGGACGGGCGAAAAATCCACGGGTTAACGACTAGTCTCCTTAATAATGGCCGTCGCCTGTCTGTCTGTCTGTCTGTCTGTCTGTCTGTCTGTCTGTCTGTCTGTCTGTCTGTCTGTCTGTCTGTCTGTCTGTCTGTCTGTCTGTCTGTCTGTCTGTCTGTCTGTCTGTCTGTCTGTCTGTCTGTCTGTCTGTCTGTCTGTCTGTCTGTCTGTCTGTCTGTCTGTCTGTCTGTCTGTCTGTCTGTCTGTCTGTCTGTCTGTCTGTCTGTCTGTCTGTCTGTCTGTCTGTCTGTCTGTCTGTCTGTCTGTCTGTCTGTCTGTCTGTCTGTCTGTCTGTCTGTCTGTCTGTCTGTCTGTCTGTCTGTCTGTCTGTCTGTCTGTCTGTCTGTCTGTCTGTCTGTCTGTCTGTCTGTCTGTCTGTCTGTCTGTCTGTCTGTCTGTCTGTCTGTCTGTCTGTCTGTCTGTCTGTCTGTCTGTCTGTCTGTCTGTCTGTCTGTCTGTCTGTCTGTCTGTCTGTCTGTCTGTCTGTCTGTCTGTCTGTCTGTCTGTCTGTCTGTCTGTCTGTCTGTCTGTCTGTCTGTCTGTCTGTCTGTCTGTCTGTCTGTCTGTCTGTCTGTCTGTCTGTCTGTCTGTCTGTCTGTCTGTCTGTCTGTCTGTCTGTCTGTCTGTCTGTCTGTCTGTCTGTCTGTCTGTCTGTCTGTCTGTCTGTCTGTCTGTCTGTCTGTCTGTCTGTCTGTCTGTCTGTCTGTCTGTCTGTCTGTCTGTCTGTCTGTCTGTCTGTCTGTCTGTCTGTCTGTCTGTCTGTCTGTCTGTCTGTCTGTCTGTCTGTCTGTCTGTCAGTCTGTCTGTCTGTCTGTCTGTCTGTCTGTCTGTCTGTCTGTCTGTCCGCGAAAGTCGCGTCCCGTTTCGGAAACACGAAATTATAAGAATGCGCACCAATACCAAATGCGATATATTTTTACCGACTTTGTTTTGACCGCTCGCGCGTAGAATATCATTCACGACAATTGATTTTTTAAAAACAACAATCCACGATTTTCGCTTAATAACACAATTAATGATCTTTGCGGCTGGACGAACGAAGACCATTTTGATTTTAAAAATGGTCGTGTATGGTCAGTGTATGCGGTTTGTTTGATTGTTTCTATCTTCTGAAAGCTTTATATTTTTGTAACTGTTTTTTGTTTTGTTTTCTGTTTGTTTTCAATGTTAGGATAAATGTATTGTCACGTTTTTATAGCCACATACAGATCGTAAACGCAGCAGTTTTAGGATGTTTGGCTAGGAACCAAGATTTTGAAGGTTGAGCCTCACTTATTGCTATTCTGTTTGGTATAAGAGCTTTTTATCCTAGCCAACATTTATTTTTATGTTGAAGCTATTTATATAAAGTGGAAGTATATAATGCAGTTTGGCTACAACAATGTTCTTAAGCAATAATTCTTATGCTAAATAGAGCTGTAAACTGAGCTACACAGTCATTCTGCGTAATCAGGACAAACTTTGAAAATTAATGCATCGGCGTGAACCCCCGTCTGCATTGATATAAACAACAGCGTATCTAGCGATTCATTTCATTTCATTTATACTTTCGCTTCAGCAGTCAATTCTGCAACGAATATGGCTGGCGAGCATCAAGAGAAATATCTCCATGAATTTCTGGAGATGTCTAATGGTGAATTAAATTTTTTCTTACAACAACGTGGGTTAACTGTTGGAGGAAATCATGGTACCCTGGCAGCCAGAGCTTTGATTGCATATGAACAAAAGGCTCCTATCCTGGAAATTACAGAAAACACCTCAAAGAAACTTAAAAGCGACTACGTACCATTGTCGTCTATAAAAACTCTTGTTCAAGATCAAGTGCGCGTAAGGACATATTCCTTCCTATGAAGTGTTTTTCATCCCCTTCCAGTAATGCATAGCAAGTGCTTTAGTTGCTACTGACTCAAATACTGCCTTGAAAAGTTCCTTGTTTTGTAAACCAGTAAAGAAATTTACTTCAGTGTCTCTAGAAATATCACTGAAGAGGAACGCGCTATTAAGGGAACATTAATCAACAATGGATGAATTTTCTTTGATGGCTTCACTTTTCTTCATGGGTGGAATCAAGGATTTTTTTTTGGGCGATGGTTTACTCATATCACTGACTACAGGATGAAGCGAAGGGGTTGGTTACATAAATGTGGCCTTCTCATAGGCAAAATGATTGGAGCACACTGTTTTGTGGTTGTTTTATTCAAAGCCAACTAATCCTTTTGCCATTTGAGTCGTCCATAATTTGCGTTTGGCTGGATCTTTTGGAAAGTTTTTTATCTGTCTTTCCGGGTATCTAGAGTCATTATTGCACCCTCCCACACAACATCTGTACATTGGCATTATTTATAAAACCTCAAAAGAAGAAAACAAGTTGTTATTAAATTCATTCGCTGCCTATCGCCACCATTATGCTATATAGTTTTGTTTATGTTTGTACTGATTACCCAGAATGCAATTTCGACCGTAACCGGGTCTATGCAGTTAGCTAGGTAGCTACATCTTTTATTATATTCCTGAAAACTTTTTCTGCAAATGAAATTGCTGAGCGATTGTTTTAGCTAGACAAGTAACGACAGGCTGTTTCCTGTGTTTTTATTTAAACCGAAGTTGCAATAAAGTTTTAACTGTACTAAGCGCTTAGCCCAGTGTTAACAACGGACTGTTTTCTTGAAAAAGGCTTTTGCGCCTATGCGCATGTGCGATGACCTGTACTAAGCCCACTGTGACAATTAATTTTTAAACTTTCCTGCGAATTATTCCTGTACGGATGTGCAACACTATTTCCCTGGACCAACCGCTCAGCCCTATGTCGGCGAGTTTTTTTTTAAAAGGGTATTATCTCTATACGCTGTGCAACACGGTTTAACTGTACTTAGCACTCAACCCGGTGTCACAATGAATTTCTTAGTTTTCACAAAAACTTTTTTCGCAAAATAAAATAATATTGACCGATTGTTTTTGCTATGACAGGGTAACAACGGTTTGTAAACTCTATTTTTATTTCAGCTGTCGTTGCGGGAAAGTTTTTTTTTAAGAAAAATGTTACAGTCGCAACACTATAATGGTGTATGTACTTCACTTGATTAACTACATACTGTATACCTGCACTAAAGCATTAATTTTCAAAGTTTATCCTGATTACCGAAAATGACCGTGTGGCTCTGTTTACGTCTCTTATTAACTGCACCATAGAGTGTTGAAGTCACCAAATCGTCAAATCAAATGTCATAACGTAAATAACATGTATATTTTTAACACCAATAGCTTTAATTTAAAGTAATAAAACTATTACAATGCAATCATAGCTTTGAGGTTAAATAAATTGGAAATGAGGTGGTGATGTCAGTCATTTTTCACTGCGTTGGTACCTAGGGACAACCTGGGACCAAATTGAGTAAGATTCTCGAATTGGATTCCCTAAATCCGTTTCGGAATCGAAACGTTGATGACGTCATCAAAAATCATATACATTTTCTTGATCAGTGTTTCCAGATTTTTACCATGAAGGCAACGGGTACGCAAATTTTTTTGTTCTTTAGAGAAGAACTTTGCTGACGTTAGCAAAATTTTAAAACCTGTATATTTTATTAACTGTTTGTCAAAAGCGCATGATTCGAGACATTTTCTTGATCAGAGTTTCACACTATACACAGATGAAATAGGTATACAAATTTCTGGATAAAGTTTTTTGTACATTGGCTGGTTTTTACTGATGTCAGCAAAAGTTTAAAACCCTTGTATCTTCTTAAGAGTTTGTGAAAAGCACATGATCATATAGCCTAATTTTTTTTCCTATTTAGACAGGCTATTGCTAGCCATTGCTAATATATACTTATACAAAAGCCTAACCTGAAGACTAGAATATGTAGGACCGGCGAATTCGTAGATTTTAACAGGGTAACTAGTACAGTAAAATCTCTCTCAAAATTTTGCTGAAAACATGACTTTTTTTTGTTTATATACGTTTTTTCTTTGTTCTATTCCTTTCAAATAGAGGAAATGAGACATATAATTTGATGAATATGAACTTGCATTATTCATGCGCTCTACTTTTACACAAACAAAAACAAATATCAACTAACAAATACATTGTATTTTATAATCTACTCGAAGAAATCTCGGATTGAAGTTTGCTTTCTTTTTTATATTTGGAGTTCCCCCACTTTTTTCGTAACTGATGACAGCATTCTTGACTTCCCTCGTCAATAATAGCTTTTTTTCATGTGTCTGCTTTACACAGAGCTTCTTTAAGGGAAAATGTCATTTTGATGCTTCTTTAAGGGAAAATGTCATTTTGATGCAAAAAAAGTGTCCGTTTTATAAAGTGTCCACCTTATAACTGTCTGTCTCATTAAGATTTTCTTGCGAGAGTTTAACCTGAAATCAGTCCTTTCCAAGGAATAGTGTCCGTTATATAGAGGTGTCCGCTTTAGACCATGTCCGCTTTAGAGAGATTTCACCGTATTTAAAAGTTTTTTAGTGTATAACTTATTTGGGAGTGGGAGGTAAGCTTTAAGTGCCAGTTTCAATAAATTTCTACTTTTTAACTTGATTTTTTTTATGTTTATATAATTTGTCTATATTTTGCGTGTGGATGGCGAAACTAAAAATCACAACATTTACATCACCCCACAACTCATCTTATGTCTGCCAGATTAGATAAAATACCGCGAGGACTTCGTATTCTATCTAATCTGACAGACATGTGAATTTGAACATACCTTGCCAATGAAATAAAAAAAATTACACTGAATTTAAATTTGTGTATGCAGCGATTTTTTAAAATATAAAATAGCCGCATAAATATTTAGCCATGAAGAAATTATGCACGCAATGAATCATTTTTTCTTATTTTTAGGTTCGATATTGACAACCAACACTCGACATAGTATAAAAAGAAGAAACTACACAGAATATAAAAGCGAGATATATAGACAAGCAGATATTCAGACTTATCAGATATTCAGACTTATTTGGTAAACCTATTGGTTACTTATTGGTGAACTTACTAAATTTATTTAACCTGCTTCAAAACTATGTGTTGTGTTTTTTTAAATAATATGACAGAGATTTATATAGTTTTTAAAGGTTGTTTTTCTTGGTCACACGCCACCACTGCTATTGTGAACCCCGCGTATGGAAACTGCCGCCGTATGGTTCTTTTACTTTCCGGTGATGTTGAAACTAATCCTGGGCCTTACTTTATTGTAAAGACGGTACAGGGATCTTTTCATCAAAGGGATGTCAGGCTTGGAACTTTTATTGGCACACAATGTATGTGTAATTCCCTGTTTGCGATCGTTTGGTCGGTTATTAAAAAGGTTTCTTTTGGAACCCAAGTGATGTTGATCATATCCCCTGCGAAGGAAAAAAGTTGTACACGAGCCTAGGTTACACAAACCAGTACTTGAGTGCAAGTGACCTCCCAAATAGTTTGACTGTTGAAAACGAGGTGATACAAATACAAAGTTTAGAAAATTTTTCTCATATTGTTACAGATAATGGGACTACTTTGCGTACATTTCATAATTCATTACTTTCCGATGAAAGACAAGAAATGATGGGCATTATAGGCGCCGTTAGTTTTGCTATAATTTACCCTGCTATAGTCACCCACATTTATTTATTTGATCCTCATAGCCGAAATAGTTTTGGCCAAATAACAGAATGTGGCACATCAGTCCTTTTAAAATTTGATTCATTACAAGAAGTTGAAAACTACATACGCGAAATATATGTTGTCCCCTGGTCAAGGAAGGTGTCTCCAGACTCAATATTTTAAAATACTGACAACTGAACAGATAACCGATAACATTATGCCTTCCATTCGTAAAAAGAGAAAACTAGATCGGAACACAAAGTACCATAAATCCGAAAAAGGCCGAGTAATGCAAAAAGAGTCAACAAACACTTATCGAAAAACAGAACATGGCCAACCTAAGGTAAAAGAATCAATAAGAAAATATCAGAAAACAGGACAGGGCTATGCTAAGCTAAAAGAGTCAATAGGCAAATATTAAAAAACAGAATACGGTCAGGCTAAGATACGAGAGTCGATAGGCAAATATCAAAAGACTGAACAAGGCCAAGCCAAGTTAAAAGAGTCAAAAAGCAAATATAAAAAAACGGAACAGGGCCAAGCGCGGCAAAAAAGTCCATAGCTAATTATCGTGACACTGAGCAGGGTCAACAAACGCAAAAAACTGCAAAGAAACAACATACGGCCCAAGAAGGCAAAGCAATCAAACGTAAACGTGTTAACAATTTGCCCGATTCTAATGCAAAAATAAACCAATTTAAAAAATGCATTGAGAATGGACCATTTTATATTTGTGTCATATGTAATCGTTCTTTGTATAGGCGGTGTCATTGTTTCGCCATATTGATTATACTGCCTTTCAGAAGGGCATTTCCGTTTTAGAATACAAAGTTTTGATGGCATAGAATACATTTGTACAACATGCCATTCAAAACTTACAAAAGAAAAAATTCCTTCTCAAGCTGTATCTAATAATCTTCAAGTGTGATCTCATAGAATCAATGAGCATATTACGCCGGTTGGAAAAATCGTTATATCAAAAAGAATTTTATTTAAACGAATTGCAATAATGCCTAAGGGTCAGTGTCTCAAAATAAAAGGGGCTATCTGTAATGTTTCAGTAAAAGCTGATGAAATAAGCAAGATGAATGGATAATAATGGTGTAGTGCAAGTTGCGTTAAAGAAGAAACTCAATTTCAAATCTAACGTTTACTTAGAATCTGCAAGGCCAGATGTTATTCGAGAAGTCCTTTATTATCTGAAACTGGTTAACCCTCTTTATGCAAACATTGAAATTAATCTCACAAACATACCACCTTCCTGAATTAATTTAACATCTGAAAATGAAACTGGAGAAAGTGAAAATGAAATGAACATTGACTTTGCAATAGAATCGATACCAAGAAATAATATCAGTGATGTTAAAACAAAGAATGAAGAATAATCGGAAGATAGCGAAGAAGAGAATGAAAATCCGTTAAACGAACATCGCTTTCCTTGCCAAGAAACATCTTTTGTTTCAACTATTCCACATGAACAAATTGACGACAGAAATATTGTTATTGCTCCAGGCGAGAATGAATTTCCCGTACCAATAATTTCTGATGAGCATTGTGAAGAACTTTCCCACCCTTATCTGTTTCCAACAGGTAAATTTGGATATCACATGAAAAGAAAAGTACCACTTTCACCGACCAAATATTTCAACGAAAGATTATTAAATTATAGACAGAAGTTTGCCTCTGATACTGACTACATATTTTTTGCTCATGCAGTGACGTAACATCTTAATTTGAATAGTCGCATAAATATCGCTATGCAAAAATTAAAGCGGACGGTCTTACAGCAGAAATGATGTCTTTCGCGATTATTAGAAAAAAGTTGATTTTTCGCCAAAATAACTTTCGCGAATTGCACGTTAAGTTTCTTACTGGGCAGAAATTTTCGCGAAAAGAGGCCAAAATCGCAAAAATCGCGAAAATTTCTGCCCGCAAAAATTTCTGCCCTTAAAGTATGGTAAAACAGCTGGGACTTCCAACATTTTTTATGACTTTGTCTTGTGCAGATTTAAGATGGAATGAACTGGTTAAAATATCCGAAGAAGAAATCGACAATCTAAATTACTATCAACGAACCAGATTCTTAACAGTAATCCAGTTCTTTTAGCAAGACATTCCCAATACAGAGTTGAGACCTTAAAGTCATAGTTGTCAACGGACCGTTACGTAAAGTAAACTAATACGCAATTGGAGTTCAAATTTCCACTCTTTATTATGGGTTTTTAATGCACCAATTTTACGTAGCGATAATAAGAAAGTATAGTATATATTAATAGTATAGTATTTATATATTGCCCTTGTGGATAACATAGTTAAATGCCAGCTTCGTATAAAGAAAGCAACCCAGGTCTTCACAAACTAGTTTCGACATATCAAACACATTCTCATTCCAAATATTGTCGTAAATATAAAAACAAGAATTGTCGATACTCTTTTGGGAAGTTTATTACAGACCATACAATCGTCACCGAGCCTTTACCTGACAACATATCTAAGGAAGAAAGGGAAACACAATTAAAGGAAAGGAAGATCATACTAGAAAAAGTAAAAACTTACATAGATTCACATTTTAATCCCATAATGTTGTCATGCGCCTGTACTGTTCACAAGGTTCAAGGTTCAAGTGTTTGCTTTGATTTAATAAACCACGAGCCTTTTACTCAGGACAAATGTATGTTGTATTAAGTGGAGTCACAATCTTAGAAGGTTTATACCTAACGGGGACATTTTCCAGATCAGCTATTAACTCAGACACACGAGCAACTGAGTAATACAATTATATGCGAGAACACTCAAAATTGACATCAAAAAATACTGGCGTAATTAGTGAAAAGTCGATTATAGAAAGTTTGCTTAATACAAGATCCTACAACAAATATAAAATTGATATTAGGTCCGACCGCGTTCTCATGGAAAGTGATTTATTATGCCTAACAGAAACTCCGATACCATTTAATACATACTGCGACACAAAACAAGATTACTTTACTTCAAAACCCAAACAACAATGTGGATAGGTTTTCTAGTCTTTTAGTTGGTCATAATGAAACTATAGAATTGTTTAATATTGTAAAAATTCCAGATGCAATATTTTTTAAAATGACGAAGAAAACGTTTCAAAAGAATGCTGTTAGTTTTCTACTTCTCTATCGTAAAATTCTCTTAATCGAGATGAGTCGTTATACCTTATTCAACATTTTTTGGGAAACGTAATCGTTCATGTTATACTTGGAGATTTTAATGTAAATGCATTTAGTGACGAAAACTATTTCCCTGATTTTCTCACCGAATATAAACAAGTTGTAACCTCTCCAACTCATATATCCGATTCACTTATTGACCACATCTATGTACACGAGAATGTCCTCAATACCTTTGAGGTCGATACACTCATCAAAAATGTATATTTCAGTGATCATGACGCAGTCAGGTTTTAAACTCTCTCTAACATGATATTTACGAAATATTCTAAAAGAGCGACTTCAAATTAATTTTGTCCTCAGAGCGAAAGATATTCACGCTGCGATTACTTTATTCTTTTTTTGTTTGTTTTTAAACTTACACTTGAGTTGCAGATAACATGCATCGCGTTTTTGTTCTTGCACTATATACTTACTGTTAACGGAAATCTTCAAGCCATCGGGCTTCTTGTCCGTTTATTTCAAATTGCAGAAAATATTAATAATTCTTATTATATGTCAACTGTAGCGCAACGCCATTGCCAATTTACAAAACCTTCTAATACACAATACTCGGTAAACTCATCTCGAGTTGCTTGGCTTGATTGGTAGATTGATTACGGTAAATGTCATTAAAAAGCGAAAATCATGTACCAGTCGGAGTATCTTCCCTCCACGTGCCTTCAATCACCTCACCTACTTTATTCTCTTGGTCTACAAGACCATTTGGTGACTTTACTTTTGCTCCTCTGCCAGATATGCAATACTACTGTTGCCATTGTAATGATAGAAACCTTTTCTGGCTCTAAAACTAGAGGTCGGCGGAAAACGCGCCATCGATTTGACAGTATACCGGATCCGTTTTCTGAAATCCTTCTTTTCTTGAAAGACGATAATTGAAGATGCGTTTGTCTACTGTGAGGTTTTTCTGAAGATAGGGTTTCATCAAATAATTTTTTAAAGAAAATGCATCATCGCCAGTTATTACGTACGGCACATTATTTTCTTGATCTGGCAAATTTCGAGCGTTTGGTAAATTCAGCGATCCCGTTATCTAGGGACTTCTTTAATTTGCATTGATCCCATATATTTCAATTCGAATTTCTACCATTTGCACCTACTTCTACGTAAAGAAACTCGTACTCTGACCGAAGAAGGGGCATAAGCACTACACTGTCCGTCCCTTTGTAGTTTCTGTAATAGGATCCTGAATTTTGTGGCTGTTGTATAACGATATGCTTCCAATCGAGGGCACCTAATCCATTGGGAAAGTTCCAACGCTCATTAAACTTTCTGGAGATATCAAGCCATTCGTTTTGTGTTTTGGGAGTCGAAAGAAAGGCGGTACCTAGACCTAGGATTGTGTAGAGACCTCCATAACAGCTGCAGAAATTCTTCTTCTGAATTGAAATTCCGATGACCTGAAAGTCGCTAAATAACGCAAGACCACACAAACAAGCTCACCCGGAGTTACATGATCTCTCATAGTTGTATCCTGCTTCTGCAAATCTTCAGAAAGTAGATCGAGCAAATAAGTACTCAAATTGGGTGTGGCTTATACTTATACTGTCCGCACTTCTTAACGTCATTTATTTTCTCCTCAAAGATTGTATGAAAAGCGCTAAGACACTCTCTATTTCCGAGACACGGTTTTACCCAACAACTTTTTGTTTGTTCTAAAGCATGTTCTTCTTCTTTTTCATCGTCAAGCAAAAGTAAAGCCATTTCTCAATTTAAATTTTTGCTGCAAAAACTCCGTATAGTTCCTTTGAAGAGGTTTATTGTTGGCAGATAGGGGCCTTTAGATATTTTTGTATTCGTCCTCTGGTCAGAACTATTTCACTACGCGTGAACTAATATATATGCGCCTGAAGCTTGAGGCGGTCTAAAACGCGCTCCGCGTAGGCGGCTATTGTTTAAAACAATAGTCGCTTATATATACGCTTCGGGTGTTATTTTTTGATTTCCACTTGTTAAAAGCAGCAAAATTAGCGCGTAAACTTTTAAACGACAAAAATATGCAAACAGAAACGTTTCGACGTAGAAAGTTATTGCTGTTTAAGAAAATAAATCTTCTTAAACTATTGTTGTTGCTGAATGAAGAAAAATGAAACAAAACAAAGAAGTATGCAAAACGGTTTTGGATAAGACGACTGTGTCAAGAACGAAAACTAAAAGGAGAATTCAATCTTCTCGTTCAAGATATAAAATTGTATCACAGTCAACTTTTTTTCAGTATTTTAGTATGTCAACCACTAAACTTGAAACTCTTTTATTTTGGGTTGCTCCTTTAATTACAAAAAGTAAGACAAACATGAGAAGGCAAAAAGTTGTTTATATCACGTGGACTTGCAGCATTTTAATTGGATAGCGCTTTGAAAACGCGCGTAAAAGTCGAAGTTGAGTCGACTTTTGAAACCGCGCTGAGCGGACCTCGTTAGCGGGTTTGGGACTAAAGGAACAATAGCCCACACGCTCAGCGCGTTCTGGACCGCCCAATGAAAATTCGATAAATCTGTTAATTGTTAACAGCAGATTCATGTGTTTTTCAAATACGCCTTAAATATGAAAAGACAAGACAATACCGTGTTCTAAAAATTAAACCTAATTTCAATTTGCGAGTTTTATAATTTGATTTTTTTTAATTGAATTTCCGCGCCCGAAGGCGTAGGAAATTCTTTAAAACCGTCGTTTTTTTCTTTCGGACCATTTTTTGAGAAAAAATCCACGCTGGGATTTCACGTTCCTCTGAGAGGAGGATAGTATTGGTATAACTGACTAACTAACTAACCCTGTCCCAAATGGTCAATTGCAACTTCACAGATTTAAATTTCGTACCCAAGCTCCCTAAGTACTGGGAAGTCATCTAAATGACGTTTCAGGCCAAAATTGGTATTTGTTTTCGACAAAATTTAAGACAGTTAACAAAAAAAGTATGCTGAACATAATGGTGACATCATAATTTTGATTTTTGTCACCGAAATGTCATTTTAGGCCAAAATTGGTCCAAAAATTAAAACTACTTTATTTTCAACAAAATTTGGCACAGTTAACAAATAAAGTATGCTGAACATAATGGTGACATCAAAATTTTGATTTCTTGTTACCTAAATTTCATTTTAGGCTAAAATTGGTCCAAAAATTAAAACTACTTTATTTTGAACAAAATTTGGTACAGTAAACAAATAAAGTATGCTAAACATGATGGTGGGATCAAAATTTTGATTTTTTGCCACCTTAAATGTCATTTTAGGCCAAAATTGGTCCAAAAATTAAAACTACTTCATTTTCGACAAATATTGGCACAGTTAATAAAAAAAGTATGCTGAAAATGATGGTCACATCAAAATTTTGATTTTTTGTCAACTAAATGTCGTTTAAGACCATAAACGTTTCAATCGTAAGACTTTCAACCATGAATGATAGGCTGTATTTTTTGTTAGCAATTTCTTTTAAAATGTTAGTTTATGGTGACACGTTTCGTTTTGTTTGCGTTTGTTGTCAGATATAATGTCACTTGTGTGCTTAGTAGTAGTAGGGAGTCAATATAAGTACGATTGATCTTCTTTGACACCTTTACCCCCTCAAACCCCGCTTCCACCACCTACACCCCCACCCCAGCCTCCACCCTCCAAAAACTGGTAAATCCGATAAATCCGACAAATCCCGACAATTCAGGAAATACCGATAAAAAGCCTACGCATGCGCAATAGCGACTAGCGGGGAGTAATGCTGACATCAACAAAAATAGAGATTGCGCAATTGAGTAGGGGAAAGTCCTTAGAGTTGGGACTGCTAAATGAGCTCGGAATATAATAATAATAAACATGAGTCGATATCATGAGAATCCCTTCAAGACCCAAGAAATGTGTACACGGATGGTTGAAGAGGCACCCATGTTATTGCAGTGCGTTCCAGACGATTTCAAGAACCAAGAAATGTGCATTGAGGCAGCGGGGAAGCGCTCCTGGGTGATACTGCGGGATGTCCCGCACCATTTCAAGACACAGAAAATGTGTATCCGGGCGGTTGAAGAATATCCCCAAGCGCTTAAGGATGTTCCAGACCATTTCAAGACCCAAGAAATGTGTACCAGGGCGCTTCAAGAGTACCCAGGGCTGCTCAAGTATATTCCGGATCAATTCAAGACGTCGGAAATGTGCACTGATGCTGTTGGACTGATGCCCTCGCTGCTCAAGCATGTTCCTAACCATTTCAAGACCAAGGAAAATGTGTACCGAGGCGTTTCAGAGGGATCCCACGGTGCTCAAGCATGTCCCGGAGTATTTCAGATCCCAGGACATGGCCCACCTGGGAGCCCTCGTGGGGATTTAGTATAAGGTATGGAGATCACTGACTATCTTACAACCTCCAGTTGTAAGATAAATGGAACAATGCGATGAGTGTGAACGCGTGCTCGATGGGTACGACAGATGCTCCTGTGGACGGAGGTTCTTCATAAAAGATAAGATGCTATGGTACTGTTACCAAGAGTACATTACGTATAATGGTGGAAGATGTTCCTGTACCAAACCATATTTGAACTCCCTTATCACAAAATAAAAGGATGGTCAAATTCGGTAACGAGAATGTTAACTCAAGAGACTTTTATGCCAAAGCGACCCCACTAAATATCGAAGATGTAAACGTTGAAAATATCGTGCTAAGCGATCCTATTCCAGCAAACAAGGGCAAAGATGAACGCTTCGTCAGTGGCTATAAAAATAGTGACAACAAGCTATCCCCAACAAGCTATTGATCAAAACACCCAAAAAGCTCTATTCCAATGGTGCCTCGCGTTACGATGAGGGCTGCTCTCTTACCATGTCATTCGGTGGTTAGAGAAGTATGAGAGTATCCTGACCAAGGTAGAATCCTTGGAGGGTAATTGCTTCACCACCCGACCTGTGAAAAAAGGGAAATACATCAACACCAAGGTGAAGGAGTGGGAGAGCAAAGTCAGAACCGACTTCCATTCCAAAAAAGTACCACTACAACAAAGCTGCGAGTGCAAAGCCATCATCAAGCTATATGGCATCTAAAAGCACATGCAAACCTACTTGGAGGAGTGTAAATATAAGGTTGTCGAGTTTTATGGCTCCCGCTACCTTAGCAACTCCGACGACGATGACGAATACTTCGTCATGCTAGAGTAGATATGAGAGTTTTTGACGTGCTTTGATCAGTTCTTCAAAATATAACATGAAAGACGTTAAAGCACTGAAAAAGGAAGCGAAAGCGCTAAAGATCCGTAACTACTCAACTATGAAAAAAGCTGAACTCCTCGAGGAGATTCGCAAGGTCAAATACAAGGACGCTTCCACACAAACAGATGGTCCATATTGCGATCCTTGCGTCACGATCGCTTGGCATAAAAATCTCGAAGAATGCTCGAGACAGCTCGTTGAAAAGCAACGACGTGTCGTATATGATGGTGACCGCGTCATCGACTATGATACTAGAGAAGCACTCTAAATCGTCTAATGTGTTGTTCAACACACTAGATCTATGAATACGCGGGAGGGTCCTCTAGGTAGCGCTTACATATTGCACAGATTGTAGTTTTTTCAATAGCTCATCTTTGGCCTCCTGTCTGCCCTGTGCTACCAGCTGCATACGTTTCTGCTCATTGACACTGTCCACTCTCTTCTTGACACGCTGTCTGATCTGCCCCTTCATCACCATGTAGTTTTGCTTCTCCTGTATGATTAAGCTAAACTCGTGGTCGCTAATCACGCCATTCTCCACAGCTCTGTTTATCATGTCAACGATAGGGTCGAGCCTGGTCTGTGCTAGTAGTCTGATGCTCTCATGCTTCTTACTCTTCGTACCTAGCCTTTTCCCAGCGTTCCGCAGACCCGCTTGTCCCAACCCTACAGCAGTCGTAATCCCACCCATAGCCAAGGCTAATGGTACACCGATTCCCGAGAGTATACTACCAATACCAACGCTTGAGGTCATCACACTTACCGATTGTAGCCCGTGGTCGCAGAACCTCACCCACGTACCATGCATCTTAAACTTTTTAGCGAGCTTGTCACGCTCTTTAATCTCGGCTCGCAGGTATTGTTCGACTTCTTTAATTTTGCCGAGCCTGTAATCTTGTGAAGTGTCCTCCGTACCCTCCGGAGGTGCTCTCGGTAAGCTCGGATAAAGCTTTGCAATGTCTGTCATTTATTGTTCAATAAACAGGTGCAAAGTAATTCCCACGAACGAAACGTTCTTATCGTGGTGATACTCGTCTGTCAGCATGAACTCGATACGATCAGTCGAGCCTTTCAAGGGAAGGCATACAGGAGTGTCAAAACTCCACGTAAGCATGTCTCCCCATGCGTTTAGCTCTTTGGTTTGGTAGGAAGCATGGCCAGTGTCTTGGATTTTTTTCCGTTAAGCAGGCAATCATCTTCATCCAGCTGGGGGCAAACAAGTCTCAGCTGCTGGTAGACGTCAGTCTTGTAAAAGCCGTCATAATTGCCTTTGGTATAGTACTTTTTACTGGGATCATAGGGCAAGCCCAAGAGCTCTTGCAGTTGTCGATGAATCACCACCGTGTACCCGTCGCTGACACGGAGCCTGCAGAGTCCGTTCTTCAACAGGAAGAGCTCGATCTTGCCATCTGCCTGCTTGTTGACGATGGTTGCCAAATCCTCTATCTTGTACAAACCGTTCATGATCACGATTCGAGTAACCGTCTGATCAGACCCTGCCTTGCGGATAGCAAAATCGTTGTTACTCTAGATATTCAGCCATGTAGGTCGAATACTAATTGATTGCAATGCGATTCTCGTGTCCTGCCCTAGGTAGTCCTCAAATATCGTAGGTTTCTCTATATCTGTAATATACAGCTGTCTCATGTTTCTTTAAAGAAACATGAGCATTTACTCTTATAAACCAAAGGCAAAGTATACCCCTACACATGGGCGCTATCTCGAGAGACTCAAGGGCGAAGATCTCGCAACGCAAGATATCGTTATTGACGCGAAGGGTTCCTCACTCAAGGTGAATTTTCCATACAGCTTCATCGACTACGAGTTCCACTCTGGTGCGGTGTTGAATACATGGCAAAGCCACCCTTTCAGCCTCTGGTCCACTCAGCTCAATTTTGTTACATACTGCGCAACATCCGCTTGTGGTATCTCTATGCAGCATCTAACCACCTCTTTACCTCTTTTTCGCTCCGTTTACCGTTTCCACGTGTTTACCGTTTCCACGTGTACTTCCAGATTCGAAAAGTACCCCAAGACCTCGAAGTATCTCTACCGGGTTCCAATAGGTTTCGACGTTTCAACAACCCTTTCAACAACCAAAAATTCCAGCAATTTGTTGTAAGTAGTAGCGAGCAAGAGTGAAGGAAATAGACTTTGTTCAGTAGCTGGCAATCTCTTCGTAAAGACTAACTTGACAGCGGGTCTAGCTATTTCGATGAAGATTCATGGAGTCGATTGATTCTCGAAACCTCTCAAGGTCTCACGCGTATAGATATAGAGTAATTTTCCCAAAGCGTAAGATTTTACGCTTATTTGATACTTCAGAGCCAAGCTAACGCGAGGTCCAACATAATCGGCAATTAAGGTAGTTCGATCGATGCGCAGCGTCTCTACTTGACGACTTTTGAAGAGCTGATCCTCCGCTCTAGTAACGCGGGCGAGGAAATAAGGTGATTCCAAAATGTGCTCAAATACGCGAGATCTAAAGTTGATTTCAGCGTTGCTCATGGAGTGTATAGGATACCTAGTAACAGGACCCTTCATGTCGGGAGTACTTCTCTATTGGTGTTAACCCGCAGATTAACGCTGCCAGACCACAGAGTTCCAAACATCATCCATCAAGGCAAGAAATTCTTGGAAAAAGTACCATGCGTCAGATGCATGCCCCCAACAGACACGAGGATACCAAGGCTACCGTTATGACGTTGAGAGTAGGGCTAATCCTAGCCTTCATTTGGATTAAGAAATAGGTCTAATGTGTTTATCAACATACTAGATCCTCATCAATTCTTTCCACCCTTACTCCTCCTGTTCCCCACATAAGCCACCAGGATACCCACAGCAGCAACCAAAGCCATGTACAAGTGCTTTGCCGCGAACTCAACAACTCTCGCTGCAACTTTGAAGAAGAACGAGACCACGCTGCCTATGATCCCTGGTAACTCAGCACCTGCTTTACCTGCTAGATACTTCTGAAATTTTCCATGTCTTTCAAGCTGTTTTCGCACAAAACCTTTGCCCCCAGCACCCCTCTCGCTGCAGCTCCTCCGACAGCACCTGTACTTCCTCCCGTAATGGCAAGCACGATGGTTAAAATCAGGAGATCAACAGCGGAGCCTATGCTAGCTATGGTTAAGCCTTGTTCCTTGAAGAGGATCTTGAGCTTTTCAATTAGGGATGTGTCATTCCCCGCGATTTTCATGACTGTATATTTAATCGCCTTGAGCTGGGTATTGATTTTGGAGAGACCATGTTCTCCTATTGCAGCCTTTCAATCATCCTTTAGCTTTTCATGATCTTCCTTGGCCTTATCGAGGTCCTCAACCCAGATAATTTGCTGCTCCTCTGATACGTCGGACCCAGCCTTCTTCCTCTTAAGCCTCTTGATTTTGTAATCTGCTTTTGAAAGCTCGCCATTGTAGTAGATCATCTTACTTTTCACGTTATTCAAGTCTTCCTTGAGTGTTTTAACATAGAAGTAAAGCCCTCTTTTCTCACGATCCACGAGGGCTTCATCGCCAAACAAAGCGTCGAGCAGGCTATCTGTGTCATCGAGCACGTTTTCGAGTAGCGGCAACATTTCGATGTCATCAGCCTTTTCATTGACATTATCCAATTCGTTAACTAGTTACTGAGCAAATGCTTTGCCTTTGTTTGGTGTTGTGGCATTGGTAAACCCTATGGTCCACAAGCGCCTTGCGCCCAAAACCGTCCGTAATCACGCCAACAGTTTTAATTGTACCATCCTTATTTGCAAGCGCTATGTCCTTGTCTATACCTTTGTAGATGAGCTGATTATCTTGTAGTTCGAACCTGTCGTAATGGTTAGCGTTAGGCTGCTGCTCCAGCCCCTCACTTAGGTGTTTGTAAAGCGAGTCGACCTTTCCATTGACCACCTCCCACCTATGATTCTCTAGGCTATCGCCTGTAACTGCACTACCAGCCCCTGACTGCTCTTCTGTCGTGGAACTAGGGAGATTGTCAGGCCTACTAAACTCCTCGGGCTTGTCTTGAATATCTTCCTCTTGTATAAAGCCTTCGTTATCGTATCCTGGATTTGCATCCCTTTATTCAACCCTCATAACTCTACTAATAAATGTACGGAACCAAGTTAGATCCTCACAAGGAAAAACTATGTTGGCAATGAAGGGGAAGAAGCAGCGTGTCAAAGTCTCCCATAACCCTAGCACGATCAATCAGAACGAAGATCTGTACGTGGATGTACCCAATTTGGGTAAAGATGATGTAATTTTTCCAGGCTCTTTAAAGCTCCTTTTCGACCTGGAACTTACTGGTACCAATACCAAGCGCACCCTCGTCAGCAACATCGGCAAGGCCCTGGTGCAGAACCTTTGCATAAGCCTGAATGGCTACGAAGTACAAAACATCAGCGATTACAATGTTTTCGGGGTGTATAGGGATCTGTGGCTCCCAAAATTTAAACGCGAGAACAATCTAATTCTGAAAAGCATCAACCCAAATGATGGTAGAATCCGCGGCCTACAGGTAAAATCTGTTGAACATGCAAGAAATGCTGAAGAAAAGGCGATCGCAGCAGCTTACGGCAACACCTTTTGCATCCCCATCGGCAAAATGTTCGAATTGACCCGAGACTTGCCCTTCTACCGGCCTATACGACAGGCTGCAGTTCGCCATACATTTCGCACCATATGACCAAGTCATAAAAGATGAAGGCACGGACACTTCAGGGTTTACAGCAGCCAAACCGGCTGATGCTGCTTACAAAATAACCAACATCTGCTTTGAGTTTGAGAAGTTTGCCAACGAGGGCCTCGCGAGTGCTATGAAGTCACGATACTCGAGGCTGGCCCTGCTCTATGAGCGTGTATTCCGCAGCAAGATTATAACGATGAAGAAAGCTGATACCTTCTACAACTTGCAAAACGATACTCCCGCCAAGTCTCTGAAGGGCGTCTTACTACTATTCGTAGATCCGGGGGAAATGCAACCTTATGCTGGCGCGAACGAGGTTTTCTACAACCCCAAGATCGAGAAAATCGCGATCACGGTGGAAGGTGAGCCTAACGAACTGTATAGCCACGCGATGTTGCCGAAAGATCATCTCGAACAAGTCTTTGAACTATTCGGTTATGTGAATAGCAAAATGACCATTGGGCAGTTCTTTAGTGAAAGATACGCGGTGTTCATCGACATCCGTGCGACACCCGATCACGGCTTGTACGGTAGTGGAAGGCCTCTACAGAGGCTGTCAGACGGTATCACTCTCCACAAGACCAAGAAAGCCGCCTGAGATGGGGATATCCGCTGCTACGTATACTTGCTCCAGGATGCGCAGTTGGACAAAAAAAAGATGGAAGATGTCAAGAAATGTTCAAAATGTAATCACCCTTTTACATTAGACAACTTCATGATCAACAAACGTAATGGACAATTGACAAAAATGTGTATCAAATGCCTCGATATTCGGAAGGCGTCATATGAACGTACCAAATGCCACCATAGAAAGGAAAAAAGGAGTTGCTAAAATTGCGATTTCCCTGGTTATCAGTATAAGTTTATTCTGCACAGGATTCACTGGGCCTTAAACCATGATACGGAGATAGCCTCCACCGTGTATCTTGGTTGCGGTATCTGCACATTCATTGGTCACATCCAAGCCCAATTCAAAGATGGTATGGGCTGGGGCAATACAGGTGCTTGGGAATTTGACCACAAGATCCCGATAAAATACAGAGAGAATGGAGAATATCCCAGCCTGCAAGTGCAATTAGCAAGACTGCACTATACAAAAATGCAACCCATGTGGGTAAGCGAAAATCAAACTAAAGGCAACCGCTTCATCACAGAATAAACATGGCAACAACTGGCGTACTCGTGGCATGTGCAGAGATTAACGCGTTGGCGTTTAGTGGCTCTAATTTTTTGTTCAGCAAACTCAGTGGGCATGGTGAAGAAGAGAGGAAACGACACGATAAAGCTATTGAACAACTCCGAGCTGCTCAAGCACAGTGGGTAAGAGACAGACAGAGCAAAATAGATTGGTACAACCAGCAGCGAGAGCTTAAACGCCAAGCTGGCGAAAGTTTGAAAAAGCTTGATGAGGGTATGAGAGACTATTACATCGCGACGATCGAGAAGGCCCCTAAGTTATCCGACTTCTACAAACCAAGCAAGTAACAGCAGGACGGCGAACTGACGTGGGCTCGTTAGCACTTTTAGGTTTTCCAGCGTACAAGTATATGTAAGAAGAACATTTTTGAAATGTATAATAAACATGTCAAAGTAAAGCATGTTGTTACGACTGAAGAAGCTGAAAAGCTAAGTCAAATCTACTACTCTCCAGAACATCTCTGGACTGGACGCAAGGCGATCAAATTACTCTCTGAGAAGAGTGGCCTTTCTAAGAAGCGTGTTACTCACTGGCTGACCCGTCAACTGCTGTGGCATAGACATATTCGAGGCCCCAAGCGCATCAATTATCCGCATTTTACCATCACAAAGCCCAACGAATTGCACCAATTTGGTTAGCTCTATATGCTCCATGACAAGCTGTCTAAAAATACGTATAAATACATCCTCACAGGCATCGACGTTGCTTCGAGGTATAAGGTAGCGAGGCCTTTACGTACGAAAAAGTCTAGCGAGGTTGCTAAAATGATCAAGAACATTTACAAAGCGGGACCTCTGCGTTATCCGAAGACATTCCAGCGTGAGTTCAATTCAGATGTGACAAAGCTGCTGAAAAGCAAAGCGGTCAAGATAAAGCGTGCAACTACCAAACATCACCAAACTTTCACGGCTTTTGTGGAAAGTTATAACAAGGCGCTCGCGGAAAGGCTCTTCAAACCTCAAAATGCGCAAGAGTTGGTCAGTGATGAACAAAGTAGTACATAAGTTAAACACTTGTACACTATCGTGAAAGGCATGAACAACACCAAGACCACTATGATTGGTATGAAGCCAAGCAAGGCCATCAAATTCTATGAGGTACCGCAAGGCAAGGAAAGGCATGGTGAGAAACCGTTACCCGATGACTGCCTGTACTTGTATCTGCTGCAGCCTGGCGAGGAGCACGGTGATGCTAAAAGACGTGCAACAGACGCTTGGTGACAAGTAAGATGGCGAGCGACGACCCGAATTGGTGACGAGCAAGAAAACGTATACACTCGATCGTATTGTGACGGGTACACGTCTCCTGTACTATTTGGCTGATGTGCCCGAACGTAGTTTGTCTCAGAGGAGTTGATGCTAATACCTTCTCGAGTTGGATGGTCATTTCAATGGTTTGCCCGCTGCGGGCGAACTGCTCACTTTGATAGGTGTCGGTGGCACCGACACATATCAATTTTGACCACGTGGCTCGTGGTTTGGTCAGTCTGCGGGGGACTTGCTCAGTTGATACGATCGAGCTACAAAAATCTCCAACAACCCACCCAAGAGGAATGGTTCAGCCTCGGGTCTGCCGCACCTCAGTAGCAAGCAATAAAGGCCTGGTTCTGTCAGTAAAACTGTGTCTGCATGTAGGTGGACTCGGGAGTCCACCCCCTGGAGATCAATAGCGTCACTCCAAAATTTTCCAGGTCCAAGGGTGTTCCAATGTCACATACAAGCACGCGTGCTACGACATTTTGAGTTGAGCTTTAATAATGGAAATTTCTTCCCTACTCGAAATTACATCGTTTTCTTCATGAATAAGCTCGATCTCCTTTTGATTCTTCGGATACCAGACAAAAAGCTGTTACATTTGGTCTCTTACCGTTATTGGGATCTTCTTATATCTTTGTGTTAGCAGCCACAAGCTGTGCCCTCGATACCTACCTGAAACAGCTAGTTCCAGCAATGCCCCACGAGTTTTATCGAGAAATTTGTTGGCTATCATATCGTCGATGATAAACAGAGTGTCCTCCCTTGCTAGGAGCTTTGATAGTTGCTCGATCCATTCGAACAGCTGATCCTTGGGGTCTATCAGGAATACGTTGTCATCTTTCCAAAGCCAGGATCTCTCTTGATAGGTCTTGTTCCAGCGGATCGTTGGACAGAAGATCACGATATGGTAGTGGTGCCGCCTATACTCGTTCTCCAGGAGGCCGAGGACTCGCTGAGTTTTACCACACGAGGTAGGCCCTGTAACAATCGCGGTATGGGGTTGTAGCACCACATTGAGAGTGATATTTATTTTATCTGCCGGTGGCAGATAGAACATTGTGGGGCGCTTACTTGGGTTTTGGTACTATGGAGGCGGGTATCCAGCCCTTGCTCACTGCCATCTCACGGCTTCCCCGTCCAGCTGAAAAATAAGCGATCATCTTTATCACGTTGCTGGTATGCAGCTAGGTGCTGGGGCTCGAGATCCCGAGGAATTTCTTCCCAGCCATGGCGTAAGCGAAAGTAAAGCCTAGGTCCACGACAGTTTCATACAGCATGTTGATTATCTCTTTCTCTTTGGGCGTCACATGTTTATTATTAGCTTTATCGCATGTGAAAAAAGTCGTTATCGATCTTGGCTGTAGGCTCTCGCTGAGGCTGCTCTGTTGCATGTGCTTCGGCAGGCTCCTTACGGAAAATATAGAATCCAACTCCTGCACAGGCGAGTATAGCAACGATGCCTCCACCAATGTATACACTGTCTGACTGTATAGAACTCACCCCAGAAGAGGTTTTGACTGTAGATTCTACTGTGCCCTCTTGTTGCTTCAGTTTCTTCTTTTCCTTCCTCAGTGCCGCCAATTTGTGACCCCACGCGACTTTCCCTGGGTGCTTTGCTGGCTTTGTTAAGACTGTTACTTCTTGTGGTTGAACTTCGTCCATTTCTTATAAGTCGTGAGACTTACAAAAGCACCTCCAAACATAAGCCTTAATCTTCAAGGAATACAAATACCCAGCGGGGTGGCCCTCAGGCCGCTTCTGCCAGCGTATCTTATTCTATTAACCTGGGGAACCATCACCAAATCACATGCCTGAGGTCGAAAGGGATCTGCTGCCGGCGTCAATATTTTTTTGCGTGCGTCAAAATCTCCCAAAATGCTGCAGAAATCTGTATAACGTACCTCCCTTCTATACCTCATTAGCTCATTGGTTACACGTTCAACTCTTTCACGACTACCCATGTATATCTTCGATAGACTGTTTACCATTGTTTTCTTGATCTTCATCAACCTTCTCTTCAACCACCTTGGATGTTAAGAGCTGGGTGTGATTAATCGTATGGGCAGCAATAAACAGGGGTGTTAAAAGCTTTCCAATCGCCGAGTATACGAGAATCCCCAAGTCAGCCATACTATCCCTGATAATAGGATCGTCTTCAATATCCGCCCTTAGACCTTCAGTACTATCCAACTGAACCATACTCCCCGCGGCCTTGGTATATAGACTGATAGCCTGTGAGGATAGAGCTTTGACGGTCTTCTTAACCTTTTTCTGGAGCTCACGTTGAATGAATTCAGAGTATACTTTATCGATTACCTCATCTGATACCTTGTCACAGAAGGCTTCTGCACACTTCTTTGGTAGGAGGTGTGCCTTACCTTTACGTGCATCTTTTAAAACCTGACGTTTATCGATAGGTTTTTCACGTTGCTCAAGGGCTTCTGCTGGGTATCAACTTCATCGAAAATAGCGGCTAGATTAGACATCTTTATTAATAGCTTTCGATACCTACAAAAGCAGAACACGATCAAGACGTACGGCAGGAGTACAGCGAGACATAAGCATATCTCCCATAGCAATTTTTTCGTAACGGAACCCTCTGGGTGTTTTGTTGTTTTTGTTGTTGTTTGAACCCAGAGAGTTTTTGATTCTGCGAGTATGCCACTGAGAGCCTTTGGTTTTCCAAATCCGAGGTGTTTTTTCAGTGCTGTCCTGCTTTGCAGGCTTAGCTTACTTGCTCTTTACATTCTATACAGAATGCCGTGCTTGTACTACGCATTAACGAAACCCACCTTTTTAAGTGAGCACCTTCAGAGGCCGTTCCTAGCACTGACATTTAACCGGCATTTTACCACAATTTTTTTCCCGACTGACACAGTGTGTGGTAGAAACCGGGGCGAGACGGCCGCCTCCAGGTAAAGCATGGTCAGGCCCGCCCATCCGTACCCTTCAGCCAGGTCTAAGCCTGCTACCACAATTTTACTATATATCGAGCTTCGTATATAGCTATTCAGTATCACCTTAAGTATTACCTGTGTGAAAATTCACGCATCACCGGTTAGGTCGTTTACGCATCATACAGAAAACCTCTTGATTATTCAAAACTGTTAATCAATTCTGAATGGATGAGGCAAATGAGTTTTATCTTGTTTATACCGATTCATACTGATTAGGAGTGACTCAAAGTTGTGAGAAAAAACACAAATCTATTCAACGCGACCTACTTTACTCAGATATATATCGATGGCCCTTGCTTTGATTATTCGCGATCCACATTGGTTGCATGTTGGTGTAATGGAGTCTCTCGAGTTGCATATCTTTGATGGAATATTCCCCATTCTTTCGATACTTGAGTGGGATTTTGTGATCAAATTACCACTGCCCCCTGTTGTTCCAGCTCATCCCTTCTCTGAATTGGGCCTGGATGTGACCACTAAATGTGCATATACCGCACCCTAGGTAAGTGGTAGAGCTAAGCTCCGTGTCATACCTTAGAGCATAGAGAATCCTAGTTAGAATAAGGTTATACTGATACCCAGGGAAATCACATTCTTTGCAATGCCGTCTCAGCCTTTCATGAGGGCGTCATATACATTCCTGTGTCGCCTTCTGACTATCTAAGCATTTGATACACTGTTTTGTCAATTGACCGTTGCGTTGGATCACCCTGACGTTGCATATTGGTTGTGGTTGCTTACATTTTGTACATGGCCTAAATTCCATTTTCTTATTGAATTTTGGAGGGCATCACCTCACAAAACCTTGGACATATCCCCACTATTCTTACCTCAGCGGGGAGGTGTGCACTTCATCCTCATGTACGACTCTTTTATCGTAAAAAGCCGAGAGCCCTACGCGTATCACCAGCGATGCGCTTATCGGGGTCTTTATCAGCTTGGCGTCGCGCATCCGCCATCTCTTCCGGGAACCACGCGAAGGGGCTTGCCTCGGGTGTACTTCAGGAACTGGTAACATGCCGTGACTTTCAACCCGTGCTCTAAGTACCATTTGAGCACAGGTGTGTACAACAAGATCCTCTCAGCTTTCATCACGTCCAAGAGCTTTTTGGTCCCGGGAACACGTTTGCGCCCCGTCTGTTGTAGGTACTCGTGCATGTGCCCGGGGATTTGATTGTCAGGGATCTCCTTGACCACAAATAGTGGAGACATTTCGCTGAACTTGTCGTATAGCTCCGCAGGCACTTCGATATCCACTTGCGCAAAACCAAAGAGTCAGCCGTCTAGAACGCCTTGCTCCAAAGCCTCCAATCCCTCAACAGGGTCTGCCATCTTTATCAGCTTTTCCTTACCGCAAGGGAAGTCCTGCAGCAAGGTACTGGGGTAGAGCATGTTCGCATCGCAACCGAGAATGGTATTGCACTTGTGGGGATTGTCATAAATGTGAGATCTAATGGCTGTCACATTTCGCTCGTGATACCTGCAAAAGACGATCGCGGGGCCGCCAACCATGCCTGTCTGCAATAGGTCGTAAGCCTGATTTCTCGTGCACTCGCCGCAGATTTTTTGAACATCGATGCAAGCCTTGCACCTGGCCTTGAAGCAGTTGCCTTGGCATTTGTGCTTGCAGGGTTCTCCTGGCGCATAGAGCTCTAACTCAGGGTTCAAACTTGTTCAAGACGTATCGCATCGACACACCCGGAATGCTCACGGCATCCTTGAGAATGTTAATCTCATCCCCGTAGTATGTGTTGCGAGTCTTGTCTACAGCATTAACGAAGGGTAGCACGTCTGCCAAGTTGTACTCAGCCAGCCAGTCCAGCATAGTGACACAGCCGCGCTTGTAGAACTCCTCCCGGTATGCTTGGTACTCTTCAGGCGAGAGTGTGTTTTTCCCGTTGAGACTGCTATAAAAGTCTTCGTGTTCGACGGGGCCGACATGGTTCAGCTTGTTATGGACCGTTAACCACTCGTATGAGAACACGAGCTTTTATAGTCTACATTGCAGGGACTTGGACCAGCCATCATTACTTATGCCGTGGGCGAGACAGTTTTTGATGTCAAGAAATTTGAACTTTGATGTCGTGAGGAACATGTAGTCGTTATCCTTTTTAGCCACAGTGATCCTCTCGTTATCACCTTTGGCAATTCGCTCGACAAAATACCGCTTAATCAAGTTGATATCGTACTTGCCGCTTTTGAAGCCTGTCACAGCCACTTGGTTCACCCACTCGTTCCAGGTTTGTTGGGATTGGTTGGAGAGCATTTCAAAATCCTCTGGTTTCGGGTACAGTCTTTCGACTTCTTCGACGATGAGAGCTTGCCTCTGTTCTAGTTGTTCAACAAATTTCTCAACCAAGGTTTTCGGATATTCGTGCATAATGAACGTAGGATGTTCATTAAGACTATCGTTGATGGCGACACTCACTGGGATATGCTTTGAAAGGTATGTTAGATCGGCTGTTTGCTGTTAAGGTGCTAGGAGCGCCTCGAAGTCAAAAACAATAAAGTGGGGGTATGGCCGAAATTCCTTCCTGAAGAGCCTCTTGACTTTTGGTGGGTTCTCGCACTCCCAAGTGGTGACGAGGTTGTACCCCAGTTTTTGGATGTAGTCCTCCTTGAATCTGGTGAACTTGAAATTATTCATGTCCACGTTGGTCCGATGTGGTTGACGGAGGCATCCATGCCACTTGCAGCCGTGGTACTCATAAACTGTCTCTTCTGAGGTCCATAACCGTCGATCTTGTAGACCTCCTTACTACCCTCACGTATCACACGCTCTCCTCCATGCCCGCAGATTGCGTGATGTATGTGCCTTCCGGTTTGTTTAGACATTGCTTCTATCCATTGACACGCCGCGTAACTAAAGCCCTTATCAGGATAGAAAACCTTTTCCTATTTGGTCGATCTTTTTGTCTTTGCAAATGATTGTCGTCTTGACACCTTCGCGCTCGTTCTGCTTGTGCCGCGTGAGGTTGCAAGATTTTGTGAACCGTTGATTACACGCCTTGCATTCCCAATGTTGTGTCAAAATCTTCTTATGAAAAAACAGTGGTCATCCAACATACCAAGGTTGATCGTGTCTAACCCCTTCTTGTACTGATTCTGACCGTAAACGAGCCGCCATGGGGCCTTTTCTGAGTTCATCTTGGGTTCAAGGACTTTGATGTTGATCTTGAAGTGCTTAGCTATACCCTAGAGGTCCACCAGTTTTGTAGGGAGTACATTTTCACGCTTTACATTGGGGTCCTCGTAGTTCTCACGAGCCAGGGCAAGGAATTCTTGTGTGGTGCGCTTTTCACGCTACTTGCGCTCTCCTCTGTAGTGCACGGCTAGGCATCTCCAAAAGCACAAGCTGTCGGTTCTTTCATCTTTCTTGTCAAAGCTGTAGACGCACCTTTGCCGCACAACCAGTCTGGAAGAGGCCCACATCCAAGTAAAGGCTCCCTCGTAGAGATTAGCTTGAACACGATTTTGCCTTCATACGATCCTGGGGTCTCGATGGTTCTGTCGGGTGGTAGATAGCCTTTGGTCCAAAACTCCGCATCTTCCAGATCCAAACACTTCATCTTGCATTGATCTATGAAGGCTTCGATTTCTGCAATGCTCGATAACGACTTGGCGCTCTTGGAGTTGTGGTAATCGGACACGTCGCCACCACCTTTGTGAATATCACAGTTGAAACTGTAGACTACCGTGACTCTCATATCGATATGAGACGTGAATTTTTGCATGATCGCATCTGTCAGTGATTGGTTTAGATTCTTATTGAGCCGCCATGTCTTGACACGATTTCCGTCTTCTAACATCTGCGTGTCATGTTCATCGAATATGTGCTGAATATCTTAGACACCTTCTGGTTGGTTTCTCTCTTGCGGGAACAGGTGCTTGATATCTTCGATTCCCTGGTAATCCTCCCGTGCCTCTTGTTCTACAACATCATGAAGCGTTGCTGAAATTTGCTCCTTGAGGTTGTTATAATAAAAAGTAACAGTATCCCTCACAATCTTCAATCGATCGGCAAGAGCGTCGCGGGTAGCTGCTACTTGAGCTGATATGGTGTTATACAGTTTGCTAATTGCGTTCCTGAACCAACTCATATTGTTTTATTATAAGTACGCTCAATCAAAAAAGGTCATCGAGTAAGGGACTTTCCCCTACTTGCTTGCGGATGCTCGAGATTGTGTTGATGTCAGCATTATTCCCGCTAGTCGCTATTGCGCATGCGTACGCTTTTTATTGGTATTTCCGGAATTGTCGGGATTTGTCGGATTTATTGGATTTACCGGTTTTTGGAGGGTGGAGGCTGGGGTGGGGGTGGAGGTAGTGGAAGCGGGGTTTGAGGGGGTAAAGGTGTTTAAAGGAGGACAAACGTACTTATATTGACTCCCTACTGCCACTTGCTTTATCTTCAGAGCTTCATGCACCAAACCTCTTCGGATGTTTGGCACGATAACACAACGAATTAGCAGGCTGTCATCAAATATTTTGGTAGCGAGCGGAAATTCTTAGAACCCCCAGGGCCTCTTGTTTTATTAAATGTGTATGTAATGTAAATAAAAATTAGCAAAGGCGCTATTCTCGTGGTAATCCCTTACATGTTTCCGTTTTTTGAACATGTGACTTTGTGGTTATCATATGTTCGGTTTTTTGTTAATAATCCAATAACATTGGTGATATTGGTGTTAAGTTGTAGATACTAGCTAAATTGCGAGATCGTCAGTTGATTACTACCGTCATCAGAATTTTCAGCCCCGTCCGGGTATGGACTAATCAATAATTCCTCGTGGCAGCGGGCCATGCTTTAGCAAGCATTCTCTATTAGCTAGGAGTATCAAATGTTGTAAAGTAGGTAAATTTTACTCACCATTTCCGTTGCTAGCGTCAAATTCGCTTGAACTGAAGAAATCGTTAGTCTGCATGATGAAAATTTATTTGATTTAATAAAAAAACGTTATTTTGAATAGTGTTGCTACGTTCTTGTTTCTGTTGTAAGAGGTCGTTTTATGGCCATTCTCAGTCTTATATATTGCTTCGGTAGGGCCGTTTGAGGGTCGTTTTTATTTATTTATTTTTTATTTTTTATTGTTCAGTCTTGTAGTTGTCATAGAAACCGATGTTTAAACTGAATGTGCGCACAGATTTATAAACGCAATTTTATCTTCAAAGCGTTTCAAGGCAAGATAGTGCCCAGGTTTCTATCATTCGTGTATGCTTTCTTGAATCCACATGATATGCCTATCACTTATTACACAGGCTTTCTGTGTTGTTAAGATAGTATAAGTCGTTATTATCAGTATTTCATCATTACATCCAACCTCGTTTCCAGTGTTACGAATATTTATTTGTAATCTATATCAGCCTTGTATGAAAAGTTAAATTCTAGCCATATGGTTCAGTGTTAAAGTTGTATTTTCAGGAACCCTTTTATGGGTCGTAATTGTGTAATTTATTGATTGATTTATTTAAAGTGGATGAGTGTAGTTGTCATAGAATTGAGAGTTTTTTAGTCAAACCGAATGTGAGTGCAGATGGAAGATTTTGTCATGTTGTTATGGAAACGAGATTTTTTCTCCGTATCGTTTCACAGTAAGGTAGTACCAAGGTTGTAACAGCTAACTTCTGCACCCAGTTATCTCTGCTTACACAGTTATCAATATATTATATATACACATGCACGTATTATGTTCATTTTCACGCGTATGTGAGTTTGTTATTAAGTTTTTGGTCATAAATTACTTGGTTTTGTGTGTATTAATTAGTTTGTAAATTAATTTTACAACCCATTCCACAGGCTATGATATATATTTGGATATCAGACTAACAAATAAAATGGCAAAACGCTAGCATGCAGTATTTTGCTAAAATATCAAAAAACTGTTTTGGGTGTAACAATTTTTATTATGATATTAATAAACTGAATGTTATACAAATCGAATAAACGTAAAAATTATAAAAATTATATTGAAAGGCAGTGGTCAGCAGATCTCATCTTTGCTCTGATTAAATATTCCTGTATATTTTTATGCTTGGTGAAAGTCAAGAATGGTTTGGTTGGAAAACGAGTCGCAGAGCAGGGTCGCTCTCAATTATAAACCAATACTTGTGTAGTATTCGTTTAAGCGTTGTAAATTTTTCGTGGTAAGGTAAAAGAAAAGGTAGAATGTGTTTGTCTTTGTTTTGGTCTCTGTCAGCATCACCACTATTGTCAGCGGTTCTGAAATGTATTCGTTTTTTATTAAACTTGTGCGTAGAGTTAGAAAGTACGTCTGATTGCTTTAATTTGGCGATTTTCCCGAATATTTCATCAACAAGCCGACCTTTGTATCCTCTGGTCAGCAAAATACTTTTAAGTTCATCGAGCTCACATTTTAAAATGCTATCTTGACTTGTTATCATGCGATAGCGGAGTGCTTGCGAATAAATTATACCCCTTTTGGTATGGTGAGGGTGATACGACGTAAAATGTAATAGTGCTCTGCTGTCAGTTGGTTTTATAAATAATTTGGTTTTGAGTTTTCTCGAGCGTTTATCTAAATAGATAGTCGTATCCAAAAAACTAATTTCCTCTGTTGAATATTCATAGGTGAATTTTATTGTAGGGTGTATTGAATTTAGATATATGAAAAATTTGTGTAGTTCTTCTTCACTGTGTTCCCATATGAAGAATATGTCGTCTAGGAAACGAAGAAATATAGTGATTAAATTTGGAAACTTATCGAAAATAAACACCTGCCTAAAAAAGACCCAGGAATAATGATGCGTATGGTGGTGCCACCTTCGTACCCATGGCTGTGCCAAGTAACTGCAGATATATTTCATTTAGGAACATGAAATAGTTATTTTCCAGTATAAACGAAAACAACGTTCGTATTACATGTTCATTGGGTGTGAATGAAGGCAGTGTGTTTCTGTATTTTCTAATGAAATGAATACACGCATCAACTCCTTCTTGATGAGGGATATTGGTGTAAAGTGAGGATACGTCTGCTGATACAAGTAAAACGTGTTCATTTTGTGCCGGTATGGTTTGTAACCGTTGTATTAGATGTTTGGTGTCCTTTACATAGGATTTTAATTTTGGTAAGAGAGGTTGCAGGCAAAGATTTAAAAATTCTGAGATATTTTCAGTTATAGAGTTAACAGCTGAAACTATTGGTCGTCCTGGAATGCCATCCTTATGAATTTTTGGCAGTATGTAAAATAGGGGCATTTTAGTGTTTTCAGGTGGTGTTATAAATTTAGCCGTGTTTTTGTTTATGTTGTGGCGACATAGAGAAATTTCTATGAAACTGTTGATATTAGTTTTAAGGTCTTTGCTAGGGTCAGTTTTCATTTTTGCGTAATATTTGTTGTTGGAGAGGTGGTCATAAACTTTTCCAATGTAGTCATCTTTACTCATGATGACTACACGACCACCCTTATCAGCTTTTTTAATCACTATATTTCGGTTTTTTGATAATTTCAATAGACTTTTCCTTTCGCTACGAGTAAGATTACTCTGGCATCTCAACAGGGGAAATTTAGTGGTAAAATCGCATAAATCTCTTTTTACTAGGGCAAAAAAGTTTTGTAGGTTTTTATGTTGTGGTTCAGGTGCAAGCCAGTTAGATTTTCTATGGAGCTCATTGCGGGGGTGTGGTTTGTTAATAAAAAAATACCTTGTTGCCATACGATTGCGCAAGTTCGCAAAAGCATTTTTCACAGGCTGACAGGTGTTGACAGCTGAGGGTGTTGGGACGTACTTAAGTCCTTTATTGAGAACAGATATATCCGCATTGGATAAATTGAGGTGAGATAAATTTACAACTAGTGAGTTTAAAGTTTTCATTTTTATTTTTCTATAAAAACATTTTTTGACAACGTTTTTCCTTTGGTTAAAATTAATGTTCATGTTATAGTTTGTTGAGCATGTTTTTATGTTTTCCAATTGGTATCTTGTCATGGGTTGTGGTTTCGCTGATGAGGCGGTTAAAATATTGTGTTAGAAGATGGTGTAGTTTTTTTGCAACATCAGTTTGTATGTATTGTTTGTGAGATATGTACATCGAAATAAACAAGAGCGTTTATTTAAAAATATTCAATTAAAATTTGGTCACCACAACATGCGTTATACACATTTTTGTATGACAATAGCGAGGTTTTGCTGGTGCCCTTCTAATTGGAAAGACATTTCGGTACAATCACAGCGTGGTTTTGCTGATCTTTTTGGTGTTATTGAGTATAAAGTCATAAATACGTGTTAAACTAACATGTGGCTTATGATCGAAGCACATTTTGGTATGATCAATTTTTCAAAAAATAGATTTTTTGAAAAAAAAAAAATTCTGAAGATGTTGGTGAGGATACGAACTTTTTTAGCGTTAGCAAATAATAATAATAATAAAATAAACGTTTAGAAACGATAAGTATCTACATGAAACCACGTCCAGTCCTCATGTATTTCAGAATATAAATTATAATAGTGAGAAAATACAACAAAAAGTCAGAAAAACAAAAACATGTGAAAGTTTCCCACGCAGAGTTCAACATAAATGTGTATGTAATGTAAAAAAAATTAGCAAAGGCGCTATTCTCGTGGTAATCCCTTACATGTTTCCGTTTTTTGAACATGTGACTTTGTGGTTATCATATGTTCGGTTTTTTGTTAATAATCCAATAACATTGGTGATATTGGTGTTAAGTTGTAGATACTAGCTAAATTGCGAGATCGTCAGTTGATTACTACCGTCATCAGAATTTTCAGCCCCGTCCGGGTATGGACTAATCAATAATTCCTCGTGGTAGCGGGCCATGCTTTAGCAAGCATTCTCTATTAGCTAGGAGTATCAAATGTTGTAAAGTAGGTAAATTTTACTCACCATTTCCGTTGCTAGCGTCAAATTCGCTTGAACTGAAGAGATCGTTAGTCTGCATGATAAAATTTTTTTTATTTGATTTATGCGGGAACAGGTGCTTGATATCTTCGATTCCCTGGTAATCCTCCCGTGCCTCTTGTTCTACAACATCATGAAGCGTTGCTGAAATTTGCTCCTTGAGGTTGTTATAATAAAAAGTAACAGTATCCCTCACAATCTTCAATCAATCGGCAAGAGCGTCGTGGGTAGCTGCTACTTGAGCTGATATGGTGTTATACAGTTTGCTAATTGCGTTCCTGAACCAACTCATATTGTTTTATTATAAGTACGCTCAATCAAAAAAGGTCATCGAGTAAGGGACTTTCCCCTACTTGCTTGCGGATGCTCGAGATTGTGTTGATGTCAGCATTATTCCCGCTAGTCGCTATTGCGCATGCGTACGCTTTTTATTGGTATTTCCGGAATTGTCGGGATTTGTCGGATTTATTGGATTTACCGGTTTTTGGAGGCTGGGGTGGGGATGGAGGTAGTGGAAGCGGGGTTTGAGGGGGTAAAGGTGTTCAAAGGAGGACAAACGTACTTATATTGACTCCCTACTGCCACTTGCTTTATCTTCAGAGCTTCATGCACCAAACCTCTTCGGATGTTTGGCACGATAACACAACGAATTAGCAGGCTGTCATCAAATATTTTGGTAGCGAGCGGAAATTCTTAGAACCCCCAGGGCCTCTTGTTTTATTGCCTCCCCATAAGGGGCGGCTCTTAGTCCGCCAGTCGTGAATAAAAAAAATTTTTTTGCTGTGCGAAATCTTGCTTCTCGTGCTGTGTTACTTGATTTCGTGTAAACAAACTACTTAAGTAGTACAGCTTCGAAGTAGCACAAACTTTAAAATAAACGAATAGAACCTAAGAAAAATTAATTGTGTAGCTGTACTTAAAGGCCAGGTTTGTGACATCCAACTGTCATGGCGGCGACCAATAGATTTGAGTGAGTATCACTTTGTAACTGACAATGCGATGATGACAGTGATCTGGAAGAATCTTTTAATGATGACAACTTTATACATTCTTGCATTTCGTAGCTGTGAAAAACACTTTGTTGATAATGTTGATAGCTAGCTAGATCAATTTCCATGCTGGACTCATCATTTGAACACTGCTAAAAAGCCTACACTAGAGGTAGCTAGCTAATGTCTATGTAATGTAAGTAGCTGCAGTATTTTAATTGTTTTTCTTTAAGTGAAGTTCGGTAAAGTCCTGTAAAGTGGTCCCCTGAATTTCAGCTGTACGAAAAGAATGTGTAAGTTTGGATTTGGGAAAGAGAGAGCACTCCCACTTTTCCACATGTCCAATTAACGTTCGGCTAAACTTCGGAAAATGTACACACAAAAATTTAATAAAATACTAACTGCAACACAGTTACGCACTTACTCACTGAGTCCACTTAGAAATTCTCTTTTTTGTGTGTAGCCATTGCGTATTTGCGTGTTTGCTTTGCAGCTTTTATATGATGCTTGGAGATTTTTGTTCTCTTAAAAGTGAGTATCTGCATTTGCAGCTTTTACATGATAACTAAGATTTTTCTGTACAAATTCTAAAGCTGCTCCTGGCGTTCTTCACGAAACCACCCACCCACCATGAAAAATGTCCATTTAGCTTGCAGCAACAAAGGCTTATGGGGTTGTTTTACAAAAAGTAATTTAGCTTGCATGCTCAAAGAAAAAGGAGGCAGGGAGGTAGTCTTAAACCGTATCAAAGTGTACAAAGGGAAAAGGGGTCTTCGAAGGGCTTACATATCTACGCTTTAAAGTATTATTGCAGTTTTTTTCTGTATCTTTTCTGCAAAAAAATGCCTTGTTATTTCAACTTTAATAGCTTAGACCTGCTGTAGTTACCAATATTGTCCTTTTTTCAAGTGTTATAATTAATAATCATTAAGTTGATTTTTCGGGCAGGGGTGATCTGTACATTCGGGAAAAGGGTAAGTCGAGAGCAAAGCATAAAATGGAGTATAAGATTGACGATTTATAGTACATACACATTTTTAAATAGACCCATTATAGTAGTTGTTGCCAATTGCTTTTTGTCTGTTTTACCCGCATGTGCCTGGTTAATTCTTGAAATATAACTTCATTTTTGGATTGCTTATTTGATCAATTATATATTTTTTTAGAGTCAAAAAGAGGACAAATTTGATGGAGATCCTAACTGAAATAATAAAAGACGTACTTGTAAATGTTTAAAGAAAAAGTCATTCTCATACGTTACAACCAGTAAACCACAAGGTTTTTTGGTTGTAACATCAAATGAGCAACTGCTCCAGAAATGATGTCACGCTTCATTGCACAATATAGGGACTTTTCCGAAATCAAAAATCACCCCGAATCCCACAATTCCGATAAACTCCGGGAAATACCGATAAAATCCAACGCATGCGCAACAGCGACCAACGGGAGTATTGCTGACATCAACAAAAATAGAATTGAGTAAGGAAATTCCCTTACTCAAAATGTAACCGCACCAGAAAAATGATAGTCGAAATCGACCTATAAAAAACAATATGAGTTGGTTTAGAAATATTCCCGATGATATCCAGACCCAGGAAATGTGTAGCGCGGTGGTTGAAGAAATACCCTGGGGGCACTACAGTATGTTCCACACCATTTCAAGACCCAAGAAATGTGTACCAGAGCATTTCAAAAGGAGTCTCATATGTATGATTATGTGCCGGATCATTTTAGGACGGATTTCATGTATAACATATCTAAAGAGGGATATATTACCACATTTGTAAATATCCCGGGTCATTTAAAGACCTGGGAAATGTGTAACTGGATGGTTGAAAAATTGCCTTGGGCACTACAGTATGTTCCGGATCATTTCATAACTCAAGAAATGTGTACGATGGCGGTTCAAGCAGATCCTCTAGTGCTCCAGAATGTACCAGATCATTTCAAAACCCAAGAAATGTGTGCGGGGAAGTTGAACGGTATTACGTCCTATTTGAGTTTGCTCCCGAACGTTTCAAAACTCGGGAAATGTGCACCAGGGTACTTCAAGAGGATCCCAGAGAACTCGGGGATGTACGGGATCATTTAAAGACACGAGATATGTGCGTAATGGCTATTCAAGGGAGGGACTGGCTGCTGCAGTATGTTCTGGACTGGTTCATAACTCGGAAAATGAAAAAGGATTATATTTATCCCTCGCTGCTCGAAGCCTATCATCAGCGGAAAGCGGCTAGGATTAAGGATGATTTGCTTCCAATAGCATGGCATCCTGACAGGGCCGTAGACTGGTGTTTTTCAGAGGACGAAAAGGCAGACCTTGAGCTCTTGTGGAATAAATAAACAATGCGAGAACAATGTGATGAGTGTGAATGGGTACTCGACACCTATGACAGATGCTCCTGTGGACGAAGGTTCTTCATAAAAGGTAAGGTGCTATGCTGGTACTGCTGGTATGAGTATATTACCTATAATGGTGGAAGCTGTCCATGTGATGCTAGTTGAGGTTTTTTTTCTACAAATAAAAGGATGTTGAAATTTGGAGAGAAAACTGTAAAATCTGAAGATTTTTACACCAATTCGAAAGTACTAAATATTGAAGATATAAACATTGAAAACATCATAGTGAGTGATTCTATCCCAGCAAACAAAGGCAAGGATGAGCGCTTTGTGATTGGGTATCAAGATGATAACCCAGGACCGTTATTGATCCTGACCCCAGAAAATATCCGCTCCGGGGGTGTTTCTCAATACAGCGAAGGCTCCGCGCTAACAATGTCGTTTGATCTGGCAAGCTACCCTGAGTGGTTGGCTAAATACGAAGATATTTTGAAAAAAGTGGAGTCTCTAGAGGGGATTTGGTTCACCAATGCTAGCGTGAAAAAAGGGCGGTACCTCAACACCAAGCTCAAGATGTGGGATGGTAAAGCTAGAACAAAATTCCATAAGAAGATATCACTAAAAAGCTGTGAGTGTAAGGCCATCATCAACCTGGCGAGTATCTACAGGCAAGGACGCAACCACTACGCACAGACCATTCTGGAAGAGTGAAAATATAAAGAGGTTGAAGGATACAGCACTTTTTACTTCAATGACTCCGATGATGAAGAGGGTTTCACTATATTATAAGTGGCCCGTCGAGTTTATATGGTTGTCTTCAACCATAGAAACAAATATGAATGTTAGTGAACTGAAAAAAAAAAGCCAAAGCACTGGGTATTAAGGGGTACTCAACTATGAGCAAGGCCGACCTTTCCAAAGGAATTCGAAAGGTCAAATACAAGGATGCTTTAGCACAGACGGACGGTCCTTATTGGAACCTTGTTGTACTATCGCTTGGCAGAAAAATCTCGAACAATACATGAGAGAACCATCCGAAAACAGCGAACTATCATACACGATGGTGACCTGCTGATCGATGGCGATCAGGTGAAGTGGTTGGCATATCCTATTAGCATTTGATCTAGTGTGTTTGTTAAAACACACTAGACCATTGATATGCCACATACTCTTATGAATACGCGGGTGGTTCCTCTAAATACCGCTGACATACTGCGCAGATTGTATTTTTTTGAGCAGTTCATCTTTCGCCCCCTCACGTCCTATCGTTACAAGCTGCTATGGCTTCCGTTTATTGATAGAGTCCACGATTTTGCCTGTTCGTTGTCTAATCTGCTCCTTCAGCATCATATACTTCTGTTTTTCCTGTATGATTAGGCTGAACTCGTGTTCACTAATCACACCATTCTCCACGGCTCTCGAGATCAAATCAACGATAGAGTTGAGCTTGGTTTCCGCCAGTAATTTTATGCTTTCAGGCTTCTTACTTTTAGAGCCCAGTCTCTTCCCCGCATTCCGCTGACCAGTTTGCCCCAACCCTACGGCAATCGTAATTCCACCCATAGCCACGGCTAACGGTACGCTGATTCCAGATAGCATGCTACCAATGCCAACGCCTGGAGTTATCACAATTACCGCCAATAACCCGTGATCCATGTATCTAACCCACGTATCATGCATTTTGAATTTTTTAGCGAGCTTGTCACGTTCTTTAATCTCAGCCCGCAGGTATTGTTCCACTTCTTCGATTTTCTTCAGTCTGTAGACTTGTGAACTGTCCTCCTCCGTACCCCTGGAGGTGCAGAGGGCAAGCTCGGGTAAAGCTTAGCAATGTCAGTCATTTATTCTATGAGCAAATGCACTATGCATTTGTTCATAGAATAAATGACAGAATAAATTCCAACGAACGAAACGTTGTTATCGTGGTGATGCTCGTCCGTCAGCATGAACTCCGGTCTGTCTGTTGAACCTTTCAATGGAAGGTATACAGGAGTGTCAAAACTCCACGTCAACATGTCTCCCCATGCGTTTAGCTCTTTCGTGTGAAGCATAGCCAGTATCTTGGATTTTTTACCATCCAGCAAGCAATCATCCTCATGTAACTGAGGGCAAACAAGCTTCAGTCGCTGGTATACATCAGTCTTGTAGAATGAATCGTAGTCACCCTTCATACGGTATTTTTTACTGGGATGGTAGGGTAGACCCAAGAGCTCTTGCAGTTGTCGATGAATCACCACCGTGTACCCGTCATTGACACGGAGCCTGCAGAGTCCATTTTTCAGAACAAACAGCTTAATCTTGTCCTCTGCCTGAATGCTGACGATACTCGCCAAATCTTCGATCTTATACAATCCATTCATTATTTCAATTCGAGTAACCGTCTGATCGGGCCCTACCTTACGAATGGTAAACTCGTTGTTACTGTGGAGGTTCAACCACGTAGGTCGAATGCTGATCGATTTCAGGGCTATCCTCGTATCCTGCCCTAGGTATTCTTCAAATATTGTAGGTTTCTCTATATTTGTGACATACAGTTGCTTCATGTTTCTTTAAAGAAACATGAACATTTACTCGTATAACCCAAAAGCAAAGTATGTCCCTACACATGGGCGCTATCTCGAAAGGCTCAAGGGTGATGATCTCTCAATGCAAGATATCGTTGTTGATGCGAAGGGGTCCTCGTTCCAGGTGAAATTCCCCAATATCTTCATTGAGTACGAATTCCATTCCGGTGCGGTGCTGAATACCTGGCAAAGCCACCTTTTCAGCCTCTGGTCAACTCAGCTCAATTTTGCCACATATTGCGCAACTTCAGCCTGTGGTATTTCTATGCAACATCTGACCACATCCTTACCCCTGGTTCGCTCCGTTTACCGCTTCCACGTGTACTTCCAGATTCGTAGAATCCTTCAAGATCTTGAAGTGTCTCTACCGGGTTCTGATAGGTTTCGGCGCCTCAGCAACCCATTCAATAGGCAGACGTTCCGGCAATTAGCACGTGAATTTGGGTTAAGCGACAGCGATCGCAAGTGGAGGAACGAGGCCTTGTTCAGTAGCTGGCAAGCTATTCGCGATGACTATCCTGGCTCGGGTCCCAGTTATTTCGATGACGATTCATGGAGTCGATGGATTCTCGAAAAATCCCAAGGTCTCACGCGCATAGGTATACAGAAGCTTTCCCAAAGCGTAAGATTTTACGCTTACCTCATACTTCAGATCCAAGCTAACGCGAGGTCCTACATCATTGGCAATCAAGGTAGTTCGATCGATGCGCAGCGCCTCTACTTGACGACTTTTGAGGATCTGATCCTCCGGCCTAGTGACACGGGTGAGGAAATAAGGCGATTCCAAAATGTGCTCAAGTACGCGCGGTCCAAAGTCGACTTCTTGGTTGCTCATGGAGTGTATATGATTCCAAGCAACATGAGCCTTCTTATCGGGAGTGTCATGAATTTTACAAACAAGATACTCATCAGCAAGGGGTACTTCTCAATTGGTGTTAACCCGCAGATTAACGCTGGAAAGGGAATTAACCAACCCCTTGGCAGGATCTTGCAGTCGACGAATCATCAAGCATCAGGGTCTGACATAGAGGTCGTTAGTAACGACCCTCTTGGCAAAGCTCAAAAACATGATGATACCAAGGCCATCGTTATCACGTCGGGGATAGGATTGATTATCGAATATATTTGGTGGAAATAAGTCTAATCTGTTGATCAACAAATTAGACGTGAATTTACGACCTTTTTCCCCTCCTAGCCCCGACGTAAGCCATTACGATACCCACAGCACCTGCGATGGTCAGGTAGAGGTGTTTTGCTACATACTCTACGACGTTTGCCGCAACTTTGAAAAAGAATGATATAATACTGCCAATAATACCTGATCTCACTGTCGTAGAAGACCATCTTGCCATTCAAGTACTTGAGGTTACCACGTAACGTTTGAAGCTCAAGGGGGGGGGGGCGGATTCCGCCCCCCTACTGGTTTTTTGTTGATAACTTTTTTTTGCCTTATTTAGAATGCAGCAAACTTGGCGGCTTTTCCTAAAATTTATTTGAGCATGTTTCTAGAAAAAGAATTTTAATAATTCATGCAGCAAGTGGGTGTATTGACGGGTTTTTGAAGGGACATAAATCAAAAAAAAAAATTTTTCAAAAAGGTCATATATTGTACTTCATTAGACGCGAAATTTTATGCTCTTTTACGTTATGTGTCTTGATTTTTTTAAAAACAATCTTAAAAAAAGATTGCAGTCCTTTTTTGCGATATGTCAATGTCGATAATTGCTTGTGTAATTAAAAAATCGTCCATTTTTTTCTTGAGGTAATTAGGTAATTGTTCGCGCATTTGACACGTGTGCTCTCAGAAACAGCAAAGGCGGTAACGCGATCAAAATAGTTCAGATTTACCACGATTTATCCACGTGAACCTACTTTTTTCTGATAAATACGGTCCTGCATTTTTTAACGCAACGATGTCTAGGAACAGATTTAATTTTATATTTCAAAACCTGCGATTTGATGATTTTGCAACGAGACAAGAACGGTGGGAGAAAGATAGATTTGCGGCCATGAGAGAATTATTCGAATCGTTCAACGATAACTGCGCCAAAAATATGATACCAGAAGACTTTTTGTCGTTGGACGAGACATTGTATCCCATGAGGACACAAGTAGGTTTTAAACAATACAACCCGGATAAGCCTGCTAAATACGGAATTTTATTTAAATCTATCAACTGTGCCAGGTATCCGTACACATATCAAGCTCATGTGTATTGTGGAAAACCCAACAACATCGAGGAAAGCCACTACTATGTCTGCGGAACAGAAAACTATATAAAATACCTCGTGGAGAAATTACACAAAACAGTTTCTCTCTGTGGTCGAAACATCTCAATGGACAGATTGTATACGTCGATACCAATTGCGCGGTGGCTATTACAGAGAGGGATTACAATGGTTGGGACAATGCAGACCAATCGAGTAGGCATACCGGCGGAAATAAAAGGTTTGTCTCAAAGAGAACCTTTGAGTAGCGAAATTTATTTGGAAGAAAACGGAGACTTAAACATTTCCAGTTACGCCGTTGCAACTTCAAAAGGGAAAAAAATACGTTTTAATTTTGTCTACAATGAACCCAATTCTTGGAGTTACAAGGATGATGAGAAGAAAAAGCCAGCAATTTATAAGCTATATGATTTCACAAAAGGTGGAACTGATATTGTGGATCAAAAAGTTGGTACATACACAGTAAAACCGAAATCAAGAAGATGGAGCATATCGGCCTTATCTTATATCCTTGACACAATTAGAGTGAATGCCTCAACCATCATGGCTCTAAATCACAACAAAGATCCGAAAAGTTTTAACTCGTTCGATTTTGGAATGAAATTAGCTGAAGCACTGGTCAATCCTCAAATCGAAAGAAGAGATAAAAAGGGATTGCAGGTTGGCACTCTAAAAAAAATTGGGCTGGTAACCGGTAAAAGCGAAGCCTGTCCAAGACGATCACTAAATGACATGCTTCCTTCATCATCAGACACTCCACGAAGATGTCGGTTATGCATAAACGATTCGCACGGAAAAGAACAGAAGGCGGCTAAAGACAAATTAAAAAAAGTGAAATCAACATGCCAAAATTGCGGAGAAAATGCCTGCCGTGCACATTTGATGCAATTATGTCAGGGTTGCATCAGTTCCATATAAAAATATAACGAGAACATTTTATGTATATATTTTTTTTATTATGTATATATTTTTAAATGTTATGTATATTTTTTTATATATTATGTAGATATTTTTCCAGTTGTAAGAGGCATAGTTTTTTAAAAAAAGTTTTTAATACATCTCTTTTCAAAAGATATAGTACCTAAACGAATGTTGAAATTAACATTATTGCACAATTGAGACAACTAAAATCAGCATTATTGCATCATCTTGAGCATAATAAAGTAATAATAAAAATTTGATAACTAGATAATTCATAATTATACTCTAACAACGCTATAGAGTAACATTTTGCTCAATCCTCCACTTTATAAATATAAGAAAGTACATATAAGAATTTCATCATCTTCAGTATACTAATTATCACCAGCCAAAATACTTGAGTATGATACAGGTTTCTCGTTCTGTGTTAGAAAAGGATTGTAATTTACTTAAATATGATGTTTTCAAGAAAGAAATAACTTAATAAAGAAAAGATACAAAAATTAAGGGGTGCCTTCAAACTGACGATCTGATGACGTCATTCCACCTGCTAAAAATTTATAAATTTAATTCCTACATATGTATTAAAGTTTGAACTTCCTACATACGAAGTTTTATGATGACAGCACTCTTACTTCAAAAGTTATAGAGGGGGGGCGGAATCCGCCCCGCCCCCCCCCCCCGGTCATAACATGTCAGAAAAACCCCGGACCGAATAGGGTTAAACTCGTTGTAGTATCTCGCACTCGGCTCTCCCAGCTCCCCACTAAGAGCTTCGTAGAGGCTACCAACTTTTGATTTTAGCAGCTCCTGCCTTGCCGTGAGAGTCGTGGTGTCAGTGAGGCCACCTCGTGAAGGTGGTGCGGGCGTAGTGATTGATCCGGAAATATCCCCGGGTCGAATGATCTCACTCTCGCTACTAAACTCCTCAGGCTCGTCTGGAATGTCTTCTTCTGACGTAAAGTCATCTCCTTCATATATTGGATTAATCGGCATTTATTCAATCCTCTAAAACCTATAATAAATGTACGGAATTAAGCTAAATCCTCACAAGGAATTAAGGACAATGTTTGCTATGAAAGGCAAGAAACAGCGTGTCAAGGTGAGCCATGTCCCCTCAACAATCAATCAAAATGAGGACTTGTATGTGGACATACCAAACATGGGGCAGAACGATGTGATTTTCCCAGGCTCTCCCAAACTCCTCTTTGACTTGGAGCTTACGGGTACCAACACGAAACGCACCATCGTATCCAGCATTGGACCGACTCTAGTACAGAATCTTCGTATAAGCTTGAACGGGACTGAAATCCAGAACATCGCCGACTACAATATCTTTGCAACATACAAGGATCTATGGCTCCCAAAGAATGATCGGGATAACAATTTAATTCTCCAGGGCATAAATCCCAATGATGGTACAATCCGCGCCCTACAGGTGAAGGCTAGTGACCATGTTGCAAACGATGAAGAAAAAGCTATCGTGGTGGCTTACGGAAACACCTTTTGTATCCCTATTGGTAAAATGTTTGAACTCACGAAGGATCTACTATTTTATCCGGCAGGTCTACACGACAGGTTGCAGTTTTTACTGCACTTTGCACAGCACAGCGACGTAATTAAAGATGCTGGTACGGCAGCATCAGGGTCTATCGCAGCCAAGCCAGCCGATGCTGGGTACAAGATCAGTAACATATCACTGGAATTTGATAAAGTATTTACCGAAGAGCTTGCCAGCGCTATGATGTCAAGGTACAGGACGTTCGCTCTGCCGTATGAGCGTGTACTCCGCAGCAAGGTTATAACAATGAAAAAAGCTGATACCAGCTACAACCTCCAGATTGATACTCCGGCGAAGTCTTTGAAAGGCGTTTTACTACTATTTGTGGATCCCGGCAAGGTCAAAGCTTATGCAGGTGCCAACGAGGTCTTCTACAACCCCAAGATAGAGAAAACCTCGATTACTGTCGAGGGTGAACCTAACGAGCTCTATAGCCACGCCATGCTGCCGAAGGACCATCTGGAACAAATCTTTGAACTTTTCGGATCCCACGATAGCGAAGTGACCATTGGGCAGTTTTTCAGTGAAAGATACGCCCTGTTCATTGATTTCAGAGCGACAGCCGACGATACCCTACATGGTAGTGGGAGACCCCTGCAAAGGTTGTCAGACGGTATAACTCTCCACATGACGAAAAAAGCTGACGGAACTGGGAATATCAAATGTTATGTGTACCTACTCCAAGATGCGCAGTTGATTATTCTAGATGGTAGATTTCATAGTGTAGAGTACTAGAAGAGTCCAACGAAACTTGTTTTGGTAAGGCTGAGGTTTACCAAAAAAAATGATGGAAGAGAGCAAGAAATGTTCAAACTGCAATCGCTTTTTATCTTTGGACAATTTTAGGATCAACAAAGGACAACGGACGAAAATGTGCATTAAATGCATCGATAGTAAGAAGGCATCTTATGAACGAAACAAATGCAGCGAACATGGTAGGCGAAGATCCTACAGCAAAGACTGTAAGGGTGGAAGTATCTGCAACATGAAAGGCAAAGATCCACCTGTAAAGACTGTGGAGTTGGAGGCATCTGCAAGCATGAAAGGGTGAGATCCTTTTGTAAGGACTGTGGAGGTGGAGGTAGATGCAAGCATAAAAGGGTGAGATCCTACTGTAAGGACTGTAAGGGTGGAAGTATCTGCAAGCATGAAAAACAGAGATCAAGGTGCCCTATATGCTCACCTGCCGGACATATCGCTGAACATTTCTAAAGGCAACCGCTTCATCACAGAATAAACATGGCAACAGTCGGCGTCCTCGTTGCAGGCGCTGCTATAAATGCATTAGCGTTCAGCGGATCAAATTTTCTATTCAGCAAAGTCGGTGGCCATAGTGACAAAGAGCGCAAACGACACGATAAAGCTATCGAACAATTACAAGAAGCTTAAGCAGCTTGGGTATGTGACAGACAGAGCAAAATCAATTGGCATAACAAGCAGCGAGAGCTTAAGCGTCAAGCTGGCGAGAGTCTTAAGGAGCTTGATGAGGGTATGCTTTCCGACTGCTATGTGCCCTCGAAGCAACAACAAGACGGTGAGCTGACGTTCATCGTAGGGTCCTTGGCTCTGCTGGGTTTCGTCGTGTACAAGTATATATAAGGAACATTTTTGACATCTGATAAATGTCATAAGCACATATCATTCATACTCACTCCTGAGGAAGCAGGAAAGTTAACTCAAATCTCTGGACTGGTAGGAAAGCCATCAAACTACTCACTGAGCAGAGCGGAATTATTCACTGGCTAACTCGTCAACTCCTGTGGCTCAGACATATCAAAGGCCCCAAGCGCATCAATTATCCACATTTCACCATCACGAAACCCAACGAGATACATCAATTTGACTTGCTCTACATGCCCCATGACAAGCTGTATGGCAACACCTACAAATACATTTTAACGGGTATTGATGTAGCTTCGAGGTATAAGGTAGCGAGGCCCTTGAGAACGAAGAAAGCCAGCGAAGTCGCTGACATGCTCAAGGATATTTACAAAGACCGGCCTCTCAGTTATTCGAGTATATTCCAGTGTGACAACGGCAGCGAATTCAAATCGGAAGCGAGTAGGGTGCTAGAAAGCAAAGGTGTCGAAATAAAGCGTGCAACTACCAAATACCACCACACTCATGGCGTTCGTCGAAAGCTACAACAAGGTGCTCGTGGAGAGGCTCTTCAAGCCCCAAGATCCTCAAAAGCTTGCCTCGGACGAAACTAGTACCACATGGGTCAAACATTTATACACTATCGTGAAAAGTTTAAACAACACCAAGACTGTCATGATTGGTATGAAACTCTCGAAAGCGATCAAGCTCGATGATGTCCCACTCGCGAAAAGCGAGGAATATACTGAAGAAAAGTCTCTACCCGATGACGGCCTATATTTGTATCTCCTGCGTCCGGAGAAGAGCACGGTGATGCTAAAAGGCGCGCCACTGACGCTTGGTGGAGCAAAAAAATGTATAGACTGGACCGTATCGTAACTGGTACACGTCTCCTGTACTATTTGGCAGATGGGCCGGATCGAAGCTTTGTGGCGGAGGAATTGATGCTAATACCAGAGGATGTTGAACTACCCCCAGAGCATGTAAAAGAATGGTAAAATTCTCAAGTCCGAGGGCCACTTTATAGGTGTCGGTATAAAAACGGCACCTATCATTTTTGACCTTCCTTTACCCGGCATGGTATGCCGCCTTAACCATGTAGGTCGTGCTTCCGTAGTAACACTGTGTCTGTGTGGTCTTACTACGACAACTCATTTCATGACGTGAAATGGTCCTAATATTTCATCATATAGTAGATCAAGCAAAAGGCCAGATAAGTTCAATGGAACCCTTTCGTTATTTTTCTCCCTCTCCCGCATCACATTTAGCTCTTCATAAGTGGCCTCCATTTGCTCGTGGCATACCTTTAGCTGCTTTGTCAATTCGTAGTTTTCGCTCCCCAATTCCTTCATTGTTTCAAATACTCTTTTGGTTATAAGACATTTATTTATTTATATCAATTTAAAATTTCTGGGATGTTCCAGTCTGATCCAAAGGCAGGCATTCTTGGACTTTTTGAGTTGAGGATTGATCGATTCCCAGCCATCTATCTAATTCGTTTCCTCATCGATAAGCTTCATATCAGAGCGCTCCGAAGCGTAATACATGAACAGCTGTTTTTTCTGGCGACGAAGGTTCTTGGGCAGGGCAGTATAGGACTGCGTGAGTAACCATAAGCTGTGTTTCTTGTGCCTTCCACTAATAGCGAGTTCCAGTAAGGGTTGTCGGCGCTGATCTAGACTTTCGTCTGCGATCATGTCATCCACGATGAATAAGCTTTCTTCACCCGCCAGAGGCAACGACAGTTTTTCAAGCCAATCAAACAGTCGGTCCTTGGGTTCTATCATAAAGACATAGTCATCCTTCCAAAGCGAAGATCTTTCCAAGTAGGTTGTTTTCCAACGGAGAGTAGGGCACAGGATTACGATATTGTGGAAATGGTGCCTGTACTCGTTCTCCAGGAGATCGAGTACACGCTGTGTTTTCCCGCACGAGGTAGGGCCAGTAAAAATTGCTGTATGCGGGTCTTTTACTATCTCCAGCATTTATTCTATCTGGCGGTGGCAGATAGAACCTTGTACTTACTTCTTCGGGACTATACTCGCGGGAATCCATCCACCCTTTGCTCACTGCCACCTCACGGCTTCCCCGTCCCGCTGAAAAATAAGCGATCATCTTCATCACATCGCTGGTATCCAATTTAGTACTGGGACTCGAGATGTCAAGGAACCTTTTACCAACCATGGCATATGCAAATGTGAACCCAAGGTCCACGACTGTCTCATATAGAACATCAATTATCTTTTTTTGCAGGGGTGTAACGCTTGAACTCATTTATTATATATTATCGCATGTGAAAAAAGTCGAAATAGGGCTTGGCTTAAGGCTTTGAAAGTTGACGCTGCTCTGGTGCACGTGTTTCAGCAGGCTGTTGATCCGTCGAGGGCTTTTTGCGGAAAATATAATATGCCCCTCCCACACAGGCGAGTATAGCAACTAGACCTCCAGCGCCATAGATATATCCACTGTACAGAACTCACCCCGGAAGAGGCTTTGACTGTAGATTCTACCGCACCCTCTTGTTGCTTCAGATCTTTCTTCCTCTTTTTCATCAGTGAGGCCAACTTGTGACCCTGTGCGACTCTCCCCGGATGCTTTACTGGCTTTGTGATAACTCTCTCTTGTGGCTGTTCAATGCTCATTTCTTATATGTCATGAGACTTACAAAATCACTTTTTTTACATTAAGATAGAGGGATAGACCCTGTTCCTCTAGGATCTCCATGGTCTCTTTTATCCCCGTGAGTATGGCTTTTGGAGCGTTTAAATATCTGTCAAAGTACCGAAGGAACTCCCTAAACGTCATGGGTTCTTTCTTTGGTGGGGCTATTCCAAGCTTCCTCTGTTGGCGGTTCCATTCGGCCAATCTCTTACCTGCCGCAACCCTTCCCGGGTGCTTTTGTGTACTTCAACAACTTTCTCGACGATCTCGGTTTGTTGTTGGTTGATAGTAATACTACACGCGTTGCTCATCTTTTTGTTGCTCTTCATCAACCTTTCCTTCAACTACCATGGACGTTGAGAGTTGTGTATGACTAATCGTGTGCGCAGCAATAAGCAGGGGTGTCAATAGCTTTCCAAAAGCGGAATATAGCAGTATCCCCAAGTCAGCCATACTATCCCTGATGATGGGTCCTCCTCGATATCTTGTCTCAAGTCTTCGGGACTATCGATAGACACCATGTTGTTGACAGCTTTGGTGTACATGCTTATGGCATGAGTTGACAGTGCCCTGGCAGTCTTCTCTCCCTTCTCCTGAATCTCGCGCTGAATGTACTCAGAGTACACCATATCGATAACTTCGTCTGATGCTTTATCAGTATAGGCTTCTGTACACTTTTTCGGCTAGAGGTGTACCTTACCCTTACGTGCATCTTTCAAAGCCTGGCGCTTGTTTTCATGTTGCTCAAACGCTTCTGCTGGGGTGTCTACAACATCGAATATCTCAACGAGATTTGACATTCTATTTATTACACGTCGATATCGGAAGAATATATAAGCCAGCAGAGCGTACGGTAGTAGCACGGCGATTAATAACAAGGATTCCATCATTTATTTACCGCTAAACGATAATGACCCCTGGCGAGCGCTGTGATCTGGTCCGCTTGCACTATCCGTTTGTCATCTAGCCTATTGAATGCCAACTTATTCACTTCCTGCGTGTAGATTTGATGCCCCTTATTCTGGATACAGACCCAGGCTTTGTATATGTCAACACCATCCTTTAGGCAGCGCTGGTAGTCTTCAAAGGTGATGGATTTCTTTGTGACACACTTTTTTACATACACCTTTAGCTTTGGGATCACCACCCTCTTTAGTTAAGGCTTTGTATGCATAAGCTTTCGGTCTCAAGGTGATGAATTCCGTCATGATCTTACCGCTTAGCTCATCCTTCAACAAGCCCACGACTTTTTTGTTTTTGCCAATGGGGGGAGGGAGAGGTCTGCTGTCATCTTTGCTATAGGCAATCGTGTCAAAACGTGTCTCTACATCTTCGGCAATATCGCGGTAAAGATCCTCTGTTCTAATGTGATAGCTGAAGGAATCGGTATCCATATAGCAAATCCGCAGCTTGCTACCATAATTGGGCTGCATATAGTCGTAGTGGAACTCGTACATGATGGTCTTTGACTGATCTAAAATAGCTTGACCAACATACACGGGCTTGTTCATCTTAATTCCCATTCTTCCCATTTCAACACCCATGTGGTTCTCACTGAAGTAGTTCCCGCCCCTAAAGTTTGGTTGCATGACGAGCTTCGTATAGGCAGCTTCATTCGTGACTAGCTTTATGTTCCGATGATTGCGTATATTTTCTATTGCCTTTCCAAAGACCGATAAAATCATAGTCTTGTAGAAGTCCGTCTGGATCTCGTTTTTGGAGGCCTTTCTAAGCCTTGTGTTATGATCTATATAGTCCCTCAGCCAGGGCTTTTGATTAAACTTGTGCACTTTCTTGAGCCCGAGCCCGTGTTTCAGGGCTTGATGAAGAGCCCCGATATGTACCACGTATTTCCGCTTATGTTCAAGATTTGGTATCAGTTTCTCGACCCTGTGAACCACCTTGCGCTCCGGCAGTAAAGGCAGCTCGTTGTGCTTGTCGTGTAGGATCTTTGGGTAATCGGTGTCAATCTCTAACAAATATCCATGCTTGTTGTCAGCGACCAATTTCTCAATCTTCTTCTCTGTAAAGGTTTCAACGTTCAATAGCCATTTGAACCCATGCGTGGGTAGGTCTTGACGCATGGCCCAACCATAGAGGTTGTTGGCGTCAAGGTACTGTAAGTATGACGACTCAATCTCCGGGACATATTGATCCCCCATATACTTGTTATTTGCTATTGCGTAGCGGTGCACTGCTTGAGTTATACCACCTTGAATACCTTTTTCAAACATCAGTAGCATATCAGGATCCGTTAGAAGCTCCAGCTTGATCTTGGTGTATTTCAACGCTGCTTTCCATGCCAGGCCTGGTGCGCTGTAGAAATGGGCAGGATCGAGCTTGTATTGATCCAGGTACACGTTTCGAAAGCTGTGGAAGATGTCAGTCAATATCAGGACATGCGCGACGAGGTATATATCATGGTAGTCACCCTTGTTGACCTCAGCACCTTTTGGATTGATGACATTCCAGACTTTTTGAGCGTGTTCGTAGTCTTCATCGCTAATCACCTTCATCTTCAACTTGCTATAGAAGGCCTTTTTGGGAGGTAACTCCGTCTCCTTGAATCGTTGCCAGCTATTCATGTATTTGTAGGGCTAGACACCTTTTCTGCGCATGAGTTTAAAGGTGTCATCAGTGAAATACCAACGGAGATTTTTGCACTGTTCATCATCGAGGTTGCTTGCCAATTACTCCAAGCTTGATGACATGAATTGACAGCTGCCTATGAATCTGATTTCGATTTTCTTGTACGTTTTATCATTATCGTTCCCCATGCCTGCAATGGGTACGGTGATTTTTACATTGAAGGAGATATACTTTTCAGCGATGCAACCAATGTCCTGGGTATCATACTTCTCCCCCAATTCGGGAATGAACAAGTGGGCGTCGTACCCTGAAAGATTGTGGAAGATCACTGGCACGTGGCTGGGTATCTTGTAGTTGAAATTGCATGTGTTGTGCGCGGCACCTCTGTATAGACCCGTGTAGTGACAGTGGTCTAGAACCTTGTGGTTCTTCCGGTCATCGTCAAACGGTTTCATGCGGATGTGACATGTCTTTGCCGCTTCATGTTCTCTTTGTAGCACCTCCATTAGGGGCAGCATGTCATGCTGTGGGAAGGTAGCGTAGAGCCGCTTAACTTCATACTCCAGGTGCTGAACGAACATCTTCACACAGTTCTTGCCACGATATCTATACAAGGGATCTGGTACATCCCCATAGGCGAAGGTACTTTACGTACACCACCCACACGGTACGTGCTTATTCAGCTTTTTTGTCTTGGTCTCCCTCGCATTATCTTTCCTTGGGATCAACAGGCTCTCGAAATCTGCATAGATGGCGAAGGGTACTTTGAATTGTTGCTGACCATCCTTGCAGTATAGCTACTTTCCCTTTTTGCTTGGCATCGTGATCTTAACCGCTTCGTTGTCTTTGCAGTAGGCATAATGCTTGTCTCGCGATTCGATTGTTGGAAAGGCCTGGAGACAGTTTATACAGAAGTGCATTTTTGACGTATTTTTCGATGTCCCAATACCCAATAGCCGTGAGAGATTTTTGACGGCTATATAGTGTGTCCTCTTATCATCCGTGAGGAGTAGCAGATTAACCTGTTTATCGCGTTCGTTGTGTGTCGATCGGAGCAGGATATTGATCTTCTTCCCCGTCACGTACAAGACGTTCACCGCGATGTCTGGGTTGTTCTTCTCTGTGATATCCTTGATGCTTGTAGGAAACTTGATGTCCTGCCAGTTATACTCCTCCGCAAATGGTCGAAGCTTGCTTATACGTTCTGGATTATATTTTATTTCCTCATGATGTAGCGCTGCTATGATGCTCCACTTGAAACACTCTTCATCGTTGTTCTGTGGATTAATTATGTCCTTCATAGTGGCTATCCACTTGGGTGCTTCGATATACGGGGAACCCCTCGTCAGCTTGAGCTTGTGGAAGTCCACGTCGATATGTAGGATGCAACCAATCGTGAAGCCACTTTTGGGCAGCGCTGGGTTCTCCACATGCGTTTTGACTTGAGCAAACATCGTATCTAGCACCTCGTCCACGACGGTACCCTGAAAGACCGGTGTGATGTTGCTATGGAAAACCTTATCAACTTCGATAAACTCGTTAGTACCCTCCTCTGGCTTCTTCCATAAAATTCAGAGGGAGCACTGCACCTTAGCAGACCCCATGTCTTTAACCTGGTTCTCAACCAGGGTTTTCACATGTGATCGCACCATCCCCAGGTACCCATCAATATCCGTACCGTCTGTGCCAGGGATGCGGAAGCTTCGGAAGGTTTTATGGTGAGCATGTTTATGTTCATGGGGCGTGAAGTCTTGCTCCGATTGCTCCTTACCTTCAGTATGATCCTCCTATGCCTCTTCTTCAACTTCATTGCTCATACAACCACCACAAAAATGCTATATCTGAACATCTAAAAAATATTGGTAACGGTCTTGATGTTTTGTCCGTAAATTATGACAACATATTACTATTAGGAGATTTTAATGCGGAAATTAACGAAAATAGCATGACAGAATTTGCTGAACTCTACAACCTTAAGTGCCTCGTGAAGGGCCCCACATGCTTTAAAAACCCTGATAACCCATCGTGTATTGATCTTTTTCTCACAAATCGATATAACTATTTTCAAAACACCAGCACATTGGAAACAGGTCTCTCCGATTTCCATAAAATGGCAATCACTGTAATGAAAATATATTTTCAAAAACAAAAATCTCATATCATCAAATATAGGAATTACAAAAACTTTTTAAATGAACGTTTTTGTTATGAGCTAACATGTCGACTTCAAAATATAGAAAAATCGAAAAAAAAGATAGATGATGAGTTAGAAAATTTCATGAATGTGCAAAATCAGTCCTTAACAAAATTGCGCCATTAAAAAAAAATACGTAATAGCAAACCAATCACCGTTCATAAATAGGACCCTGCATAAGCCTGTTATGAAAAGAAGTAGGCTTAGAAATAAATACTTAAAAAATAGAACAGAAGAAAATAGATTAGCTTTTAATCAACAAAGAAATATTTGTGTCACACTATTTCGAAAAGAAAAATATGATTATTACAACAATCTAAATGTTAAAAAAATTACCGATAATAAGACATTTTGGAAAACTATAAAACCTTTCTTGTCTGATAAAGGACCATCGACCCAAATTATAACACTGATAGAAAAAGAAGAAATCATATCGGATGATAAAAAGGTTGCAAACATTTTCAACACTTTCTTCACGAATATTGTAAAAAATCTTACAATATCTGACACAATCCTTGTAATTTGCTCAAACGTAGATGACCCTGTTTTGAAGGCTATTAAACGATATGAAAACCATCCAAGTATACTGAATATAAAAAAACATTGGTGATTACAATCCTGGTTTTTCCTTCAATCATGTAGAAAAAGCTGAAATCAGGAGAGAGATACGAAATTTGAATATTCATAAGGCATGCCAAGAGACTGATATACCAACAAAAATAATTAAAGAAAACGAAGATCAGTATTTAGAAATTTTACATTTCTCTGTTAACTCTGCAATTGATCTGTGTAAATACCCAGAATTTTTGAAAAGGGCAGATGTGACACCACTTTTTAAAGAAAAAGACAGATCTGACAAATCAAACTACAGACCTATAAGCATTCTTAGTAACCTTTCAAAAATCTTTGAGAGATGTCTGTATCGTCAGATTGAAGATTATTTTAACCGATACTTAAGTAGGTTTCAGTGTGGATTTAGAAAAGGCTACAGTGCTCAGCACTGTGTCACTGTTATGCTTGAAAAATGGAAAAAAGGCTGTTGATGAAGGTAAAGCATGTGGAGCCCTTCTGACTGATTTATCTAAAGCATTTGACTGTCTCCTATATGATTTACTGATCGCAAAACTTCATGCATGTGGATTTGACATGTATTCCCTACGCCTAATTATAAGTTATGTGAGTGGAAGATTTCAAAGAGTAAAGATAAAAAATTCGTATAGCTCATGGCTTGAAATATTGTTTGGCGTTCCGCAAGGATCTATTCTAGGCCCGTTACTTTTTAACATATTTATCTGCAATCTTTTCTCAGTTGAATTTGATTTTAATGACATTGAATTTGCGAGCTATGCAGACGACACAACACCATATGTTATCGGTAATGACTCAAAGGAAGTCGTTACTAAACTTCAAAACATGTCTGAAAATGTGTTTACATGGTTTGACAATAATGCAATGAAAGCAAATGATGACAAGTGTCATTTGCTTTTAAGCGATAATGAAATATTAAGTACACAGATAGGCAACTCAGTAATAAAAGGCAGCACTCATAGACGCCTACTTGGAGTCATTATCGATAACAAACTTAAATTTGATCTGCATGTGTCTAAACTCTGTGCAAAAGCGAGTCAGAAACTAAATGCGCTTACAAGGATGACATCTTTTATGAACTTTAATAAGAAGAAACTATTAATGAATTCCTTTGTAATTTCGCATATCAATTACTGCCCTCTAGTTTGGATGTTTCACAACAGAGCTCTAAACAATCGTATTAATCGAATACATGAAAAAGCACTGTGGATAGTCTATAGCGACAGTTCTTCTTCCTTCGCAGACCTCCTTCATAAGGACAGCTCTGTTACGGTACACCAACGAAACCTACAATCTCTTGCAACTGAGATGTACAAAATAAAAAACGACATGGCTCCAGAAATAATGCAAGATATTTTTCCTGTTTATAATCCAAAATACAATCTAAGAAATAATCGAGAATTTACTGGCCGTAATGCTAAATCAGTTTACTATGGTACAGAAACTTTATCCTTTATCGGTTACAAAATCTGGCAACAAATTCCGGTAAGAATCAAAGAAATGTCATCCTAGCAATCCTTTAAATCCCAAATTAAAAAGTGGGTACCAAACTGCTCCTGCAGACTATGTAAAAAATACATCCCACAAATTGGTTTTATATGACTCGCGGATGTACTCTCGCTAATTTCATATTTGCTTATACACTCACTTAATTTATACAACCACAAATGTTAAAAAATTGTATATATCTAAAAATATTTTATGCCTTATATTTATACTGTATATTTTAAAATCTTTCTTTTCAAGTTGACATTAACTAGCTTTTATTAGCTATATATGTATTTATACTTAGTCAACTATAAATAAATGAATAATAATAATAATAATAATAATTCATCAATCAAGGTCTTCTTGGCTCCATCATAAAGGGCAAGGATGCGATTTTTGCCGATGTATATATGTCTTGCACCGGCTTTCTAATACTCTCTGGTACATAGTTCACAAGCCGGTCAAACCACTCCCGCAGCTTACTCTTGACTACTGGACATGTCCTCGCCATCTCTTGGCGTTCAAAATCATTCATGGCTTCGGTTCAATCTTATCTCTTAATTGGACGCGTTTTTACCATCTCTTGACGCTCGAATATATCTAGAGCGCGTCTGGTGCGAATGCTTCAGTTCTCGAAGTAGGAGCAGGTTGGGGAGGCGCCTCTAATAAAGTAACAAAATCGACTTTTCGTAGCTGGTAATATCCCCTGAGTCCGTGGGCCTTTGCCTCATCGCGTAGTTGTTTCACGGTATGTGTATTCATTTATTATGTATATTTTTAGAATTCAACTATCATTTTTCTGGTGCGGTCCTTGAGTATGGGTCTTTCCCTTACTCAATTCATTTTTGTTGATGCCAGCAATATTCCCGTTGGTTTAGTGTTTATCAGATTTGTGGGATTCCGGGTGATTTCTGATTTCGGGAATATCCCTATATTGTGCAATGAAGCGTGACATCATTTCTGGAGTAGTTGCTCATTTGATGTATGATGTGCGTGCGCGAATGCACCAGAACATACATTTTACTATCTCTACATGAACCGATGCATATATCAATAGATTTTGTTTTTGCAGATTTAGTAGTTTGTTTAGCAGATTTTATAGATTATGCCTTTAAATTTTTTAACCTATAAATTTGATTTAAAAATATTAAAGCTGCAGGTCTACTATTATGGTAACCGTTGGCCTGATTTTTTTTATATTTTTATGTTGTATCATATGCGTTTGCCTGAACAAAGTGTTATTTTGTCCTAAAATCTTATTTTTTGATGGGATTTTTTAATTAAATATAAAATTTTATTTTAAATGGTTAACAGACTGCATTTTAAACATTTCGAATGTATCAATTGTGCATACAAAACAGTATAAATATAATCTAATTTATAGTGAGGTAAAATGTAGCAAGAAATTCAGCCATATTTCACTGTATATATACTGTGCAAAATAATTCTTTAAAAAACTTAACTGGAATATTTTGCTATTCTTTCAATTAGTTATAGATTGTTTTCTGCTCTTGAAAAAATCCACTAGAAACAAAATCGAATGTGCATGTAACTTGCAGATTTAAACGTAGCATAGAAGCTTGCGGAGGTAGGATGTGCACATGTGATCGGATAAAACGCACTGCGTATCCTTTCATTGTGCACTTCGCGTATTGGTTCAACCTCGACCCCAGGGTTTATAAAAAGAGAACCAGCCCTGGGGTCAAGGTTGGTGTTGGGGCTAATCATCGCTTTGAAAAATAAGGGGTGCATTTGTAACAGCTTTGAAAGAACAACTATCGTATCATGGTAAGGCCGTCATCAAAAATATGTTGTGTTCGCGTCCTCCGACCGACTCCCTTTCGGTAATAAAAACCCGAGTCGGTAAGTCGGAAAAAGACCGGGAAAAATTTCGCGAGATATTTTTTAAAAATAAATTGTTTTTCGCCAAACTAATTTATGCAAAATTGGCAAAAATTCGCGAAAATTAATTCCTTTAGGGCACTCCTGTGGCTACTGACAGTTTTATAGGGCGGCGAAAAATGGTCTAGCGCTATGCTGTCTTGGACCTGGGAACGAATTTGCTTGCTCCGATCTGAAAATTCCGGGAAAAAATACGCCCGACCGCCCGACCGACTCATTCTCGCAGGGTCTTCAGGACGCGAACACAACATATTTTTGATGGTGGTCTAACAAGGGCGGCAAGTAGTTGCAACTATATACTAGTATTGTGAAATTGTGATAAATATCAGACTTGATAGTTAACGATTCGACGAGATTCGAGATTCAAAATGGCGGTTCCACCTGATGATTGGCGTCCACAGTATGTTACCCTCGAAACATCTATGGTTAGAGCATATTTACCACTACCAATTTTTTTGGCTACATTTCCAACAGCTGTACAATTTTTACTTCTTATCGCTATATTTTTTCTTCCCCAAAAGAGCAGTATATGTCAGTGTTTTCTTTAGACTGTCCCAGATGTAATTTTATGCATGCCTTACCTACGTTAAGAGCTCTGTAGGAATAATTTAGAACCCAACGACAGAGAGAATTATGTAAAGCTGTACATGGGGAAGATGAAACATTCCAGATTCTCATTCCCAAGCTTTTACTGTCGTTTAGCACATATGACATCCTAAAGTTAGGATGAAAGAGGAATTATTCCATCTGAAAAAATGATGAAACATTCCAACGCCCATTACTCAAGATCTATGGTAGTTACGTCTTTGAAAATTTGTACCGGAATAGCGAAGTACTACGTCTTTTAGCTCAATCCAAAATAAAGCTATGAAGAGCACCGTAGGAAGAGATATTCCAAGTGCAAATAAAAATAAGTCTCTCTGTAAATTACCATAGAGGTTGTTATTATTTATTTCTGCTCTCCAAACTTTATGTATTAACCTTGTAATACATTTTATTGTAAGAAAAGGGTTACAGTGATTCTTGAAGACTTTGCGGAATAGAATATTCCACAAAATTTTTGCACTGTTTGTTACATTAACAATACAAGCATCAATGCATGAGCAAGTGATTTCAGGTTCATTCCCATTTGTCATTGTTTTAAAGTAAAGTAAATGTTCGACGTAGACACCCATACATAAATCTAGCAGATAATGCATATATACGAGCATTTACGGAAGAAATATTCCAATATTTAAGAAAAATACAACAATATATAAACCTAACCATTATTCATAGTGGGGGACACTATAATTACAACTGTTATATATATTAATCTTTAAACCATCATTATTGAACCTGCCTTTCAGCTAAACACTTTCAGAGCACTTATTGATGAAATATTCCATAAACAAGAATGCTGTGAAAATTTTTGAACAAAATGTTTGCAGAAAATTGTACATGCAATAACTCCAGTAAATTTCAGAAGTTTTAAGTTATTTTAAATGATTTGCAAACAAAATGCCATATATATCCATTTCATTGTTTTTAAAGTCCCAAAGTATGATATAAACAAGGAGCCTTCTCGGAAGAATTATTTATTAAGAGTTTGCTCCTGATGAAGTTTTTTATACTTATGTAGACATTATCGATGATCTTTACTTAAATGTTCAGTATTTTAGGAGTTTGATTCAAAAAGCTAACTCTTACATGTAGATATTATTTCAGTGCAGACTGTTTTATCTCGGTACGCTCTTATATATAAATCCCAGATTTATCTCTGAGATCATTAAGTTAAATCAGGAAATATCCAAGTAAACTCTGAATTTTTCTTTGAGAATCAATGACTCTTTAAACCAAATTGTTGTCTGTTTTTTGCTTACATGATTTTATTTTTTTCATTTCTGTTTTGCTCTTTGTTACAAGACTTACATTTTTTATATTAGTAGCTGCTTAGCTCTTTTGTTAACGATGTTTTACAAGTTGTATGACTGAGTATGACTGTGCTTATCTTACGTTCATATTCTGTAAATGATTGTTATATCATCAAAAGCCATATTTTGGAATAATTCTTCATTTTGATGCTCCAAAATCAATTTCTCTATTCATTCTTATCAAACTAGAAGTTATTATGGTCTCATACAAGTCAAAAATTCATTTTAAAAAGGAGTAAATCAAGTAATCAAGCTAGAAATATTTTGTGCTTTGACCCAAACTTCTGCAGGAATCTTTAATCCTAAGGTGCTCCTGGAATTGAATTTCAGAAATTAAGGCAAGATTATCATTAACACACAAACTTGTCCAAAACGAGCATCTAAAGATATCAGGGACAATGCACAAAAACAGTCATTTTGGAATACTGCTTCCTTAAGAGCTCCTAACATTGTGGTCACATATTTTAAAGGCAGAATGACAAGATGTCCGAAAATTTCTAGTCTGAGTGTCAAATTTTGACAAAATTATATCAAAATATTTGTTTTTTCAAAATTTTGAAATTACATTTAGGGACAGTCTAAAAAAAACACTGACATATAGTATGTCAGGAAAAAAAGAACTTTATTGCTATATCGTCTTCATTATAATTTTATTTATATTCTGATTAGCTAGATAGCTAGCTATAATATATACTATTGCAAATTCCCCAATACCCATAGCCGGCTAAGTTAATAAATTTATCCTTTCTTAGTTTATAAAAAGGCTTCAATATGAAACTATTGTTATTGACATCAATAATTATAGACCTATTTCTATTCTTCCAGTTGCAATGAAAGTTTTTGAAAAGGTGATCGATTCACTACCAAATGACTTCTTTCTAACGGATAACAATATTTTGACCCAGAGCAATCTGGTTCTCATAAATTGTATATACTCAACATCCACTGCTGTGACACAAGTTTCAGATTGTATATTAGAGGAACTGGGGAAAAATAAATATGTTGGGGCAGTACTAATAGATTTTAAAAAAGCGTTTGATACTGTAGATCTTTGCTCAGGGATCATATGGTGTCCCACAAGGATCTGTCCTTGGCCCTTTACTTTTTCTTGTGTACATTAATGACCTGAAATCGGCCATTACAACTTTCTTTTTTCATTTTTATGCCAATGAAACAATAATCATTTGCAGTTGTGACTCGACCCAAGAACTGAAATTTTCTTTAGAGCAGGATTTAAAAGATGTAAGTAACTGGCTCAAGTTAAATAAACTCAATATAAATATAGTAAGACAGAAGTTATATTTTTTGGTAATAAGTCCAGATTAAAATCTTGCAATGATGTAGCTATTCGTTATGATGTGGCATTCCTTTGGTATCTAAAAGCAAAGTGGAGTATCTTGGTGTGGTTTTTGATAACAATTTGAGCTGGAAAAATCAGATAAAAAGTCTTGTCGGTAAATCTTATCACAAACTTAGTAAAATAAGATACATCAGTTCCAACTTGACATCTGACACCAAAATTTTTATTAGTTAATGCTCTTGTTATGCCTTATTTATACTACTGTTCTTCTGCATGTTGCAATGCTAACAAGTTTGTATTGAATAAAGCAGATAAGTTGTACAAGAATATAAGCACATTTATAAATAAACCGTATATTAAATTGGAGAATTTACTAAATTTTAATCTTGACATTACTATTTTTAAATCCATCCATAAAACAGCCCCAAGTTATTTAAGTGAAAAAGTTGCACTTGTAGAATCTAGTCACAGTCACAACACTCGAGCTGCTTCAGACTATATGTTAACCATGCATCCAAATGGGTCCAGTTTTTTTAGGAGATCCTTTAAATTCCGATCACCTAGGCTCTGGAACAGTCTTCCTTCTGAGTTAAGAACTTTGCAGAGTTTGTTACAATTCAAGGAGGCTTTTAGTAAACATTTCAAGCTAAGGTCTTAATCTTAATCTGATTTTTCTTATATAATTTTACTAATAGTTTTTTATTCTATAATGTTTTTATTGTTAATAATCAATAAACTATTTTTAACCTATCTGTTTAAAAATTATTACTCCCACAATATATATAATGATATTTACAAATCTTCAGTGGCCCCCAGTGGAAAGAATTGTACTTGCTGTCTAAAAGTAAAGTAGTTTTTTGGGCATGCCACTAAAAATATTATTATTATTGTTGTTGTTGTTGTTGTTGTTGTTATCCTGAATATTTATACAGGATATAGCCACTGTTATCAATGTGGGTCCTGTGTACGGAATGTATACATTCCGTACACGGCAATGGACCTTATGATTATGAAGCAAACTCCATAACCACAAGGCCACATGCCACTATTGACCCATTTCACCACTTTCTAACATTGATAAGATTTTTGAAAAACTCTATCGCTTATATAAATTTTTATTCTCTAACAAAACTATTTATGATAATCAGTTTGGTTTTAGAAAGAAATTTTCCACCTCCCAAAGTTTCATGGTATCTTGGATTGTGAGTATTATGACTCCAACTTCTTTAACAAACTTCCTTATCTTTAAACAGTATTATATCTTTGTTTCATCTCAACATAAGTTCTTTTAACTTACACTTTGATAGTCTTGAACTTTTCTTGAAGAGTCTTAAACTTAATTTTGGTATTATAGCCCTCTCTGAAACATGAATTCTTTCTACAGCTTTCTTCAATCCTTCCCATCAAGGCTATCACTGTTTTCATACCCAAACTGAAGCTACCCATGGGGGAACTCTGTTTTTCATTAAAAATAATTTTAGCTCTTTTAAAAGACCTGACCTCAACGATTTAATGTATTCACATAAATTATATACTGGAATCAACTTTTGCAGAAATTATTATTAAAAATCATCGTAATATTATAGTTGGTTATTTATAAACATCATTTCCTTTCTAGGCCCTTTGTTAGACAAGGTTTGCAAAGAAAATAAACTACTTGTTCTTTTGAGTTACTTTATTAATACTAGTAAATACTAGTAAAATCCAAATATTGACAGATTTGTTGACACTTTAGGTAATTATATACCTTTTAATTCCTTATATTACGCTGCCAACACGAGTATGTCGAACATCAAAAACTCTGATTGATAACATTTTTATTTCTCCCCATAACATGAAATCTTTTTCTGGTAAGTTCACTATTGGCATATCAGACCATCTCTCTCAATTTACTGTTTTACAAAAATATCATTCAAAATTTTTACAAGGATTGGAAAAAAGTTTGACAGTATCAATTTTAAACAAATATTTAATTTAAATGACTGGGAAAAGGTGCTAAATGTTAACAATAAAAGTCCTAGCCTTTCTTTTGATTTGATAGATCTGTGCACACCCACAAGAAAGTTGTCCAAAAAACAGGCTAAAAATAATATAAACCATGGATAAGCAAAGGAATTAAAAATCCATACTCAAAAGAGATTCTTTATTAAAAAAAATTATAAATACAGGTAGAAGTACCATAGAATACCAATACCAGTCTTTGCTTTTTGCAGTGTAGAAGTTGCAAAAACACCAAAGAGAAGTTTTTTGTGCTTTTCAAACCAAGTAGGATATGAGCATACTTTTGTAACAAAAAAGTGTTTATATATTTTTATTTTTACAAAATATTATCTTCACCTTCTGTAGAAATTTGTTTTAAAAAATATGTTTTTTTGTTAAGATCCTCTCTATTTTGAGTACACTTCAATATGAATCTGCAATGTAGGGTTTTTTTTCATAGTCATATAAGTATTATCAAGAAGTAACTTGACACAAACACAGAACATCTTTTAAATAACTTGACACAAACACAGAACATCTTTTGGAGAAATATTTGGTGAAAGAAGGGTTCCAAGCCACTGCTATTCTGCGGTACTCAAATCTAAGATTTTTCTAAATTTGGTCTACAATTTATCTATGATATAAAAGGATAAAACTTATTTTACCAAAAAAAAACACACTACTTGCAATATCCAACCCCGAGAAGACTATATTTTGGTACAATATGATAGCAAAACTATCATATAATCACTCTAACTAAACACAGGAATGATTCAATAAACCGTTTAGAATAACTGGTATTTTTCGGTACCTGCCACTGGTATTTTGTAGTGCATTTGGGTATCTAAATTTAACCCAACTCGAAAATATTTTTATAGAAAATTATTCAATACTGAAACCCTATGCCAAATTTCAGATTCATTCCATATTTAATTGTCCCATTAGATCAGATTTTCTACACTGGTATTTTGCGGTACCTGGGGATTTTTTTGTGCAATTTCAAAGTAAAAAAAAAATATTGAAACAGGGATTTTTCCATCGTCCCTTATACCTATTTGGTATGGGCTTTTTTGACCCTTTTAAGTATGGGGGGGGGGGCATAAAGTGCCCGTGGGCTGTAACTTTTGTTAAGTTTCGTTTTAAGTGACGAAACTTGATACAAAGAAGCATCAATATGTTGTGGCTTAATTAGTGACAAATATTTAGGTTGACATGTCATCACAGGAAGTGATGACGTTATAATGAGACAATGGTAGAAGAAAGTATGTCTTTTTTAGAAATTCTCGTATTTGTATCTTTTTTAAAACTATTTACAGTACTAGTCATTAAAAAAGTATGAGAATGTAAGATATTATTAGAAAGATTATTTCAATAGCTACTCAATAAAGAAAATTTGGATTGACATGGGAGAAAGTGACCTATGACGTCATCATATGAGAAATAGAGAAATAGGAAATTACAAATATTCCGGTCTGTAAATTACCAATATTCTGGTCTGCAAATTACACAGTATACATGTCAATATTGTATGATTACTTTTTGTCACTGTCACATACATAATCCCATATTCATACAACTGGTTATTTTAGAAAGCATTTGATTTTAGCACTACAGTAAAAAAGTTAATATGACCACCTGTCAAACAGGAAAAAGTGACATTGACAGGACAATTCTTGGAGAAAAAATTTTTTATTTTCCGAAAGGATCAATTTCAAAAATAGTGTGACATTTTCTGAAAGTGCCAAAATGAGTTTCAGTATCAAATGGAACACATCTTGCCCTATTTACTTCAAATTTTAGTATGTTGGTCTTATGGTGATTACCACCCTCAAATGACATTTTGATTTCCAAAAAACGTGGTAGTTTTGAGGTTACCATCAATAATATAGGTCTTCCTTGTGATAGCAAATACTTGAGAAATAGTGGGGCTGCCAAATTGAATTTTTTTTCATGTAAACTAGATAGCCCGAAGTCCTACATTATCCAAAAAGGTGCAAGAAATTTTATCATATATGTGCTGTTTTCGAGGTTACAATCTACTGAAACAAAAAAAATTAGAGTTATTTTCATATTAGTGATTCAAGGTATTTTCCTCATAAATATGTACAAAACATCTACTTAAAATATCTTTTGGAGCATTTCAATAGGTGTTGTTGAAGGAAATGTGTTGATTTTAAGGTTACCCACGGTACAATTCTGTGTTTAAATCAGATAAAACAGAAAAATCTGTGAACTATGTGTAATCTTGAAACATTGCTTCACTACAAGTTGTATAAAATTGATGACATTGTTCAGTAATTTGAAAATTAAGATAAGTGTGGTATTTATGAGGTTACTATTGAAGTTTGGGTTTCTTATCACCTCAGGCAAACAAATTAACACATCACAATTCGAGTATATCTTGAAAACTAGGTAACCTCAAAATGTGCTTCCTTTTTTAAAAGTTGCCCATTTTTATACACCAAATGTACCTACCTTTGGTTAACAGTAACCTCAAAATTACACTTTGTAGAGAATGACAAATGATGACATGTTGAAATGTCACAACCCCCCCCCCCCCCTTAATTTTTGAAACTGATCAAAGTCCAATAAAAGTTAGGAAAAGTCACAAAATTTCAAGTAATTTCATCCAGTATTGAAAAAGTTATTAGACTTTGAAAATGCCGCGGGCACTTTATGCCCCCCCCTCCCATACCAAATAGGGTTAAAGTTAGTAAAGTTAACCCAATTTTTAAACACAAAGGCTTAAACCAAGATGTAAACAAATTATCACTCTACTTTCAAATATAGATAAAATTTTTGAAAAACTATTAGTTCATAAAAGGCTTAGATCCTTTTTAATAGACAATTTGGTTTTTGAAGTATGCATTCTACTAATCATGCTCTGATTACTTTAACCGATTTATTTATTTATTATTTATTATTTATTCGCGAATATTTATACAGGATAAAAAACTTCAGTTTCTAAATACATATTTACAAAATATTTTATAAAAAGAAACTGTTATCAGTGTTTGTCCTGTTATAAGCCTAAAAATAAAACATAAAGTTATACGTAAGGCACTTGATGATGGGCCGTTTTCTTGTGATGTGTTCATAGATCTCTAAAAAGCTTTAGATACTTTTAGTAATATACTACTTCGAAAGCTGAAACTATATGATATAAGGGGTATTGCTTATAATTGTTTCAGATCTTACCTTACTGAAAGATCTCAATTCGTAAATTAACGAGAAAAAAAAAAATTATTTTAAGGAAGGTTCTATGTGGTGTACCTCAATTTTCTGTGTTAGGACCCTTACTTTTTATCATCTATATTAATGATCTTTCTAATGCCATTATTTTTAGTAAAACTACATTATTTGCTGATGATAGATGTCTACTTTTTTCAAGTCCCTCTCTAAAAAAGATCAACAAATGTGTCAATATTGATCTGAAGAGGCTCTTTAAATGGTTATGTAAAGTATCCTTAAATGTTTCAAAAACTGAGGTTATCCTGTTTCATAGTCAAAGTAAAAAAAAAAAAAATCTAAATCTTAGTCTAAAGCTTAATGGCAAACCTTTAAATTTAAGTGAGTCAGTAAGATACCTTGGAATTATATTAGACTGTTTCTTCACTTGGAGTCCTCATTATACAAAATATATCTGCTAAACTTCGAAATGCTTATGGTATTATCTCCAAACTACGTTATTTTCTTTCTATAAATCTACTCTTTTTTGTATCTATTATGCTCTTTTTGATTCTTAATAAAGATATGCTTGGCAGGTTTTGGCCCGAAACCCTAATCCCAAGACCAACAGAACTTTCCTTCTTCAAAGACAATGTGTGGCTTTTTACATTTTTTGATTTTAATGCACACACTTCTTATTTAATGAACTTCGCATTCTAAAGCTTGCTGAGCTTATTAAATGCTTAAATGTTTTAACGATTTATTAAATCTTAAACAGGTAAAATTCTTCTCTTAATAATACTTTTGATCTCAGATACTACTCTAATACTCACATCACTAGGGGGAAATCAAGGTGTTTTATTAGCTAAAACTCACTGATTCTATTGTTGATCAGTCAGTTGTTTACTGGAAAGAGCTGCAGTCTCTGTGTCCTGACAGATCTGGCTATTTTATCAAAATCTAATCTAACTAAATTACAAAATAACATCTTCCTAAATAATTACATTGCCTAATTTTATCACAAATGTTTCACTTGTTTTTTATTGTTAGTTATTTAGGACATTATTTATCTACTAAGCACTGGTGGCCTCCTTCAGAATAGTCTTCGACTAATAGGTGTTTCTCCTATCAATTGGTCATTTTTTGACAAATATTTATTATTATTTATTTAGTTTTACATTGTACATGACTTATTGATAAATAAATACTTTTACTACTACTACTCCTAACTAATAACATGCTGCCCATCAGTAGTAAATCGCACAAACAACTCGCCAAGCCTATAAATATACTCACTCTACTCCAATCTCGGACTTCTCAAGTTTCCCAACATGCTCTCTATGCAAAATATTATTTTTCTACACAATTAGCTTTTAATGACCTTCCTAAAGGTCCTGATAGATGGTAAACTATTTTTTAAAGTATTCCATAAAGTTACTGAAAATAAAAAAATAAAACATAATAGTTTATCGTGTATATATTGTTTTATAAACTATATATTCAAAAATTATAAAAAAAAAGAAAAAAAAGGTTTACTTTAGTTAATTAGTTTTGATTTTATTCTAAATATTTTATCAAAGTTCAAAGAATGCCCACAACACACCTTGCACAAACAAAATCGCAGAAAGCAAGACGAAATGTTTTTAATAAACTTCATGTGGTAAAGACATGTGTTTAAAGCAGTTCCTAAAACGTGGTTGCCTGTTCAAAAATGAGATAAGGGTGAATCAGAAAATCAATGTGCTAATTGAGCTTTCGGGGAAGCATAAATGCCTGTACAAATCGATGCATTTGATCGCGCATGCTAAAGCAATTGATAAATTAATCGAGGCTCTGATAAAAATAACATAGAAGCTAACGCTAAGTTTGAGATAAATTATTGAAATTGCGCATCTATTTGGTGCTGAGCAATGTATTACGAAAGCTCTAAAGAAGTAAGTACCTCATTCTCACTAATAGCCATTTATTAATCTAAGCTCTTAAACCGTGAGTTTATACGGTCCATACTTACTTTTCTTTCTTTCAGAATTCAATGTTTCGGTATAAACGATAAAAGACGAAATATAAATCATAAATCAAACACTCCAAAATTTTCTCATGATCAACAAGGACTTTTGAAATTATCTTTTGTTTTTTCAACATCATTTGGTGAAAAGTCTATCAGATTTCACTCTTTATAGTCATGGAATGAGTTGCAAAAATCTCTTCCTTTCCGACTTCTTAGTAGAATAAGCTGTGAGATCAAACCAATTCTGTTTTTGAGCATTTCCTAAACTAAATTTGATTTTATTTTGTAATTTTATGTTTGCTTTGATTTTTGAGCTGCTTTTCTTGGTGAATTCCTTATGACTAAATTTATTTACATGAACTCCTACCTTTGTGTTGTATTTGTCCCAGTCCTGTCTTTGTACTTTGCATATTGTGATGTCCTGTCCATAGGTGAACACCACTTTCAGATACAATTTGCTTTGTGGTTATCTCTTTTCAATACACTTCATCAAATATTACAACAATATTTATAAAATCATAAAACCTTTTCATTTTTTATCTTAATTTTCGTCTTCTATAATTATGTATTTTTAGTCAATTGATAAATAAATTATTACTTACTTATAATGTTACTTACTTATAATACTATCTTCCCATTTGCCTTTAACGTCATCATAATACTATTTTTAGAGTGTAATACTATCATTTCAAATACAATACTATTCTATGTTTTTTAATACTACTCTTATATAATATATAATAACATTTTTATATACAATTACGCTCTATATACGTCCTAATCACATGATTCAATTTTAATTTTCTGCCAAAGATTGCATGAAAAAGAAACGAACTTGGTACATTAAGGATAGATAGATAGATGACAGACAGACAGACGGACGGACGGACGGACGGACGGACGGACGGACGGACGGACGGACGGACGGACGGACGGACGGACGGACGGACGGACGGACGGACGGACGGATGGCTTATATGGAGAGTCCTAGAGTATTTAATGCTCATTTTGAGCTCTACAGACCCAATTAGTAGGGCCGGCGCTCTACTAGACAACTCCCGGCAACATCCAACGGCCCACACAGTGTGCCATCTCACCAATTTCCCTCATATGGCTTGGGTTAACCCGGGGCTATGGTAACATTCACTTGACCATCAGTAATTACAACTTTAATCATATTGGTTAATTCAGACATAAAGAAAAAAAGAAAACTGCTCACGTAACGAAAAACAAAAACACCAAAACTTTACAACATTTTCTTAGGCTTTACACAATACTTATCATATGCTTAAAATGACCAATTTTCAGCTTACGGATGCTTATTAGTGTCGTGCTTATAAAAAAACATGTAGTTTTTGTTGTTCACAAGATCAGGTTTTCAGGCGCTTATGTTTAGTAATTAATTGTAAGAATCTCAAAATTAACACTTTTGTGCTAAATTTGAGATTAGCACCTTTAGCTTAATGAACTTCGTTGTTCAAATTGCATGCTTGTAAGCCACTGAGAAAAAGAGCACTGTTAAAATTTCTACTTATTTTTTCTTAAGGTCTATTAACATAACAAAGTTAGGCATGTGATCAGAGTTTTTGAAATATAGTTTTTTAAAACCCTGATTAACAAAGTATTATAAAATATCAACATAGTATACAATACGAAGTTAGTATAATAAAAATTGTGAAAAATAGTATTATAATAGCAAGGTAGTTTTATAAGAAATACAACAGTGATAAAGTTCCTTTTTGTATATAGCTAAGGATTCTTAAACGAGGTTGGTATGCTATACCACAGTGGCTATTTATACTTATTTTTTCTCTATTCGTACGTGGCTTTCACCTTGAAGGAACTCTCACGTACAACAACTTTTTTTTTTTACGCAAGCATTTCTAATGTTGCTAAGAGAATTATTTTGTTATTTTTCGATTTATTGCTCTATTCTATATCAACAAGTCTTTTAGATGATTCAGGACACAGGTTACTTTTGAGGAGTTCTTTTTCGAAGTGTTTGTTTATTGGTCATTCTATTGGCTGTAAATTTTCCGTGTGGTCTGTACTGAAAATATAATGAAAGACAGAAAAACAGGCTATTGCTATCTAGAGAAAACTGAATCATTTGCTCGCTGCAAAACAAAAAAAGTAAAACCCTGATTGGCTGAGATGCAAGTACTGTAACCATCAGTTATTGTACTAGCAGCATTCGCGCCAATGGTGACACGTCACGTTACTTGCCCGAGCTAAGGTACGAATCTGGGGGAATGTTTTGACACTTGAGAAAAAAAAGACCTAACTGTTGTAAACAACTTGAAGAAATATATTGACATGTAGTGATCAGTTCACATACGCGTTGTCGAGAAATGATATTTTGTTATGCCATAGATTTATACGCTAATACTAAAGGCTTACTTCAAATGAAAAACATTGGTAAAAATCAGTATTTTTGCACAACGAATATGTTTCACAGAGCGTTCATTTTACCCTCCCGTCTCAGTTTTTGTGTTGAGTAAGACGTTAGCGCCACGCTATAATGTGTTGAAGAGAAACAAGAAGCGCCGGGGACAAAGTATTAGGCTAGCTTTAATTTTCTTGCAAATTGTGAAATGCTTCGCATCGTTTTTTTTTAAGTTCTAGTTTTATACTCCATCTCCTTTTCCTGCCGCATACAAAGTATAATTTTATTACGGTCATAATATATTTCACTTAAAACTTGTATCTGTTGGGAACTAAAGAAAAATGTTTACCAGTAAAGGATAACCGTGAAAACTTTTAATAATATATAAATTGGTGCTAACAAAAATAAAATCTTACGTACAAATAGATGAATCGCCTCTTTGTTTTTAACACGCTTTTTTACATAAGAATACCAAAATTCTAACCAGGCTGGTAACTCCTCAAAATTAGCCTAAAAACCTGACAACATTAAATTGCCAATGGTAGAATCATTTGCGTCGACGTCGACAATAAGTTGCCTGCGCGAGAAATTAAAGGGTCTGCAGTTTTAAATACTTTTTTTATTACGTTGCATCAGCCTTACCTACCCTTTAAATGTTTTTTCTCTTTTAGTAAAAAAATGCAAGTCAGGCTGTTAGTATGGAAAACTTAAAATAAAGGAATATGTAATGGTAACAAAAAATAAAGTAAATAAAATAACTTCTATCTTAATCACCAGCGAAACTGCCCGCTTGCCGAGATCTCGCCTATGTTATTAAAACTCGCCAATTATTTCTATTTTTTTTGAAAAACTAGTGCAAAGTAGATTTCTATTTTTATCTCTCAGCACAATTTCCTAAATGACACAGTTTGGATTTCGAAAGCCTTTTACGACAGAAACTGCAGTATCTCTGATTTTATTCTAAGATCTTGACTTTGTTTGTGCTGTGCTCAATGGTCTTGAAATAGCTTTTGATACCGTTGATTATAAAATTTTGTTAAAAAATACTATATCGTTTTGGCATAAATATGCTATGTATGTTATAAGCATAAAGTTTAGCTGCGATGAGAAATTGAATATGCTTATAAAAAATATTTTTTTATAAATTAGCGTGTAAACAGCACAACATACTGACGTACGACCTCGAATAAAAAAAATATTCATTGACATGTTTAGGTTCCAAGATACATGTAATTATGAGTTCATATGGTTTTCAGGCTAAATTGGTTGACCGTAGAAGTGAAATCCCTTTTTAAAAAAATATTGTACCACTACTTATAATTCAAAAGAGACGTTAAAAATAGTATTATGTGTCAATTTTACTTGTTGCATCGCTAAATTCTAAAAGAAGTCTAAATTTCACATTCAGACATATTGTAAGAAAATGAATAGAATCATTTGAAAGAGAATAGAGAATTGTTTAATAAAATAGTATGCTTTTCTACTCTACTACTTCCCATTAAAGAAAAAAAATTTATGAGTAGATAAAAAAATATGTGAACTCTTTAGCAAAGATCGTTTTGTGACTAAGTACTTCTAGGACCTGCAAGATTTCTTTTTCTGAACTGATTTCAAACTGCCTGTTTTTTTCAGGGAAATATTCAAATCGAACTATACTGGGAACATACACCACGAACATGTCGAAATTTTGCTGAACTGGTGAGAACATAATTTGGGGTCACCAAGAATTTTATCTAAGCGGCCTTTTTTAGTCTTTTCTATTTTTAACTTATTATTATTATAGTTCAAGGTTGTCACAAAACCTAAAAAACCTTAATAATGCTGATATCTTGAACATAAAAGTCTTGGACAAGCATTAAAAAGCCCAGTACTATAAATTACCTTTAGGCGAGAAGAGGCTATTACGACAAAACAAAGTTTCATCGAGTTATACCGGTATAAATTCCAGTATTTTTTCCTCCTTTGTAGAATATTACACGTTAAATTTTAATGCCCTGTTATTAACTTTAGAATTTCATGATTCAAACTGGTGATCCTAGTGGTACAGGAAAAGGAGGATCATCGATTTATGGGTATTATTCCCTGTATTTACTTTTTAAAAAGTTATTATAAATCACGTATTATCGCAACAGCAGGCCATTTCTTTTAGTCCAATGTTTGAAGACGAGATTCACCCCCATTTGAAGCACACTGGTGCAGGTGTTTTATCCATGGCTAACAGGTTAATAATTTGTTTAAGTGTTGCTTTATTTTAAAAACAAGTTCACCAGGGTAGAATTACTACCAAAAGAGTGAGATTCTTGTAAATAGTATTGTTACAATCTAGACGAAACTTATTCCATTACCACATTCGATGCTGTACTGTGTACCGGTTTAGTTAGTTATAAGTGTTAGAAAGCTACATGGAATAAAAACTTTAAAAACAACTAAAATTAAGGTTTTCTTTTCAGTTCTAGCGTAAACTTGAGTTTTTTTTTTTTATTAGCGGTCCAAACTCAAATGGAAGTCAGTTTTTTATCACTCTGGCACCTTGTCAATGGTTAGATGGTAAATAGTTCCTTTAAACTTTTCTGGAGATTGTCAGGTGTTGTGCTTTCTCTAGAATTTTATTTTATATCATGCCGTTCCAGGTAAACATAGCATATTTGGACGAGTGTGTAAAGGAATGCAAGTGGTGAAGAAAATTGGAAATGTTCAAACAGATATATCAACCGATAGGTACAATGATTTTAAAGTATTCCAAATGTATGTAGCGCAATGCCAATTTTTATAAGTTTGGAAATTACTTTAGACCAACTGAAGACGTCCTCATCATAGAGGCGCTGTGTTCTCGCACTCGATAAGAAGTGTCGGCATAATACTTGAAACGGTTGATAGATTGGAAGAAAGCAAAATGACGAGGATGCGATAAACTTTATGCGGGTGATTAATGCGGGTGAATATCCTCGCACAAAAATTTCCCTGAATGGATGGATTACAACACTTTACTAATGGCAGTTGTTATAAGAGAAAATTCTAAAAAGATTCAAAAAATCATTTTAACGAAAAGAATCTGCAAATCTGAAAACACATGCTTTTTATTAGTTTAAATAATCTTTCCTTTTTCCACAATACCTTATGCAATCGTGGACAAAATTAACGAAACTAACGAAGGTTTTTTGCGCACACATGGGTCAGATAGAGAGCAATTAAAATTTGTTAGTTTTCTTTTGCCATTTAGAGAATGGCCTGACAAGGGTAAATTACCCGAGTCTGGGATGTGTGGAGAGTGGTCGTACCAGTGGATGACTCTCACTGGTACTCTGCCGCGGGGACAGGATAGAAATCGAAGTCGTGATATATATTATAAAAAATGAGCGCCTCCAAGGTAGGACGGCTGTGGACCATCGGGTTAACTCCTAGTTGGAGTTCTTAAACCCGGAAATTCGATTAGAACAGCCCAAGATGGACTGAGTGATCGCTTCTCAGACCAAGTGTGTGATCTTAGCCATTTGGCCGCCGAGAATGATATCGCTGACGTCAGCACCCATTACCAGGTACCGACTCTAATATAACAACAACCAATGTAATCACTTGTGGCGGCTAAATTTGCAATTAGAAGTCTTGTATCGTTATATTTTCTCCATGATGGTCGTTTAACCACATACTACTAATTTTTGGCGCTGCTTATTTTCTTGAGCTCCGCAGTTGTAATTTGTTACCTAACGCTGTATACCTTATCGGCCCTTTATACGTCAGCCTAGCAACTTAGTTGTTTTTTCCAAAAAAATCGCTTACCTATTTTCCCAGAAATATCAAAGTAAAAAGAAATTTTACAAACAACAGTTCTCGATATTCTGAAAAGGATTCTCGCAAATGTGTGCTTTTCTGAAACCAGCGAGAACGAGATGACAGATAAATTTATTTTGAGCAGCAGGTTGGAGAAATACGGCAGCAGGAAGAATAAGATGAAGCAGACGAAGAACGTTTATTGATGTCGAGCCGGACGATTAGAAGAATGGTTATCAGGGCTAAAAAGCAATACACCTTTAATGAGATATAAAAGGCAGCAGCAGGCAAAAATTCCTGGGTGGAGCAGTATTAGAATAGCTCGTTTGAATATGGTGTTCGCTAGCCCGCGCAAGACATTCGAACAAAGTTTTTTTTCCAATAGATTCCTTGACTTTTAAAAGGAAACTTTGAAACAAGTTCATACAGGGTTCCCACACCTTCTCATAACTCCTCAATTCTCCTAAAATGTCCTCAATTTTTTTGAAATTTAGGTTTAAATTTCATTTATATATGCTGCTAGTTTTTATATTATTTATTTTAAATCACCACAACCTGTGGTTGTTGTGGCCTGCGCAAACAATACTTTTTTTCTTGTGTTTGTATTTGAAGCAAAGTTTGTTAGTTATCTTTTTAGTTATCTTAGTTTTTTCTTCCTAAATCTCCTCAATTTTGTTAACAAAAGCTCCTCAAAAATTACAAAAATCTTCTCAAAAGTCCTCAAATCTCAAATTTTGTTTTAAAGAAAGGGTGAGAACCCTGTTATACGCGTTTACATTTTTCCTGAGTAGTTGAATTTAAGCAGTTATGTACAGTCCAACGTAAATAATGCACGCGTATCAAATAAGTAAGTTAACCCTGTTCGGTCCGGGGGGGGCGGATTCCGCCCCCCCTGACGGTTTTTTTTTAATAACTCCTGATTGCTTTGTTATATGGCTATGATGCTTACTGAGTTTCAACATTTATCTATTAGACACCTGCATGCTAATTTTTTAGGTCCCATACCCTTCAGAGGCTTTGATATTGGCCATTACTCGAAACTACCCCTAAAAATCTCTATGAAATCCTTATAATGGGGAAAATATAATAACTCCTGTTAGGATTATCCTTAGAACTTGAAACTTGCAACACAACTTTGTTTCATCAAGAAGAATCATTTTGAATAATTTGAACACGTGACTAATCCGATTTCCCGATTTTGTCGGATTTTACCCGAAAATCGGAAAAAAACGGATTTTCGGGAATTTTTTGGCAATTTTTCATCCGATTCATGTAAAAACCGGAAGATATGTTAAATAGCTTTTATTTAGCTTTTAGAAACTTCAAACAGAATGTAAAAATTCGCTCTAGAACAAAAGTAATTATATTTTAAGCAGATAGTGGCATTTTTAACAAATTTCAAGCTTTTGATGACGTCACAGAAAATGTGCTGACGCAAGCAAATTTTTTTTGGCGCCATTTTGTTCCTTTTATGACGTACTATAAGTGTGCCAAGTTTGATTCAATTTGAACAACCCTATGAAAAGTTATTGAGGGGGGGCGGAATCCGCCCCCCCCCCGGTCATAGTATGTTCGAAAAACCCCGGACCGAATAGGGTTAAGGTTACTGTAAAGGAAACAATTTTTTTTTTAGGTTTCTTCAAAAAATTCTTGACATATAGAAAAAAAAAATTTCTTTCGAATGACATATTTTATATTCCATGAAATTCAGAAGTGTTATATCCTTCACACCTTCGAGAAAATATGTGCAAAATGAGTTGAGCATATTATTTGTAAACATTATGCATGATATGGAACTCCCGTATAATTATATGCATAATTGCCGCCCCATAAGGGGCGGTTCTTAGTCCGCCAGGCGTGAATGAAAAGATTTTTTTGCTGAGCGAAATCTTGCGTTTCGTGCTGTGCTACTTGATTTCGTGTAAACAAACTACTTAAGTAGTACAGCTTCGAAGTAGCACAAACTTTAAAATAAACGAATAGAACCTAAGAAAAATTAATTGTGAAGCTGTACTTAAAAGCCAGGTTTCTGACATCAAACTGTCATGGCGGCGACCAATAGATTTGAGTGAGTATCACTGTGTAACTGGCAATGCGATGATGACAGTGATCTGGAAGAATCTTTTAATGATGACAACCTTATACATTCTTGCATTACATAGCTGTGAAAAATACTTTGTTGATAATGTTGATAGCTAGCTAGATCAATTTCCATGATGGTGGACTCATCATTTGCATACTGCTTAAAAAGCCTACACCCTGGAATTAGCTAGCTATATGTCTATGTAATGTAAGTAACTGCAGCATTATAATTGTTTTTCTTTATGTAAAGTTCTGTAAAGTAGTCACCCCTGAAATTCAGCTGTGCAAAAAGAGTGTGTAAGTTTGGATTTGGGAAAGAGAGAACACTCGCATTTTTCCAAACGTCCAATTGACGTTCGGCTAAACTTCAGAAAATGTACACAAAAAAATTCAATCAAATATAAACTGCAACACAGTTACACACTTACTCACTGAGTCCACTTGGAAATTCTCATTCTTTGTGTGTAGCTAGAATTGCGTATTTGCAGCTTCGTTATGATAACCAAGATTTTTCTGCACAAATTCTACAGTTGCTCCTGGCGTTCTTCACGAAACCGACCACCCACCCACCATGACAAACATCCATGTAGCTTTGTAGCAACAAAGGTTTATGAGCTCGTTCACATAAACTAATGTAGCTAGCATGCTCAAAGAAGAAGGAGGCGGAGAGGTAGTCTAAAAGCGTATCAAAGTGTACAAGGGGAAGGGGTCTTCAAAGGGCTTACATATCTATATACGCTTTAAAAATTATTGCGGTTTTTTTAGGTATCTTTTCTGCAAAAAAAATGCCTGGTTATTTCAACTTTAACACCTTAGACCTGCCACAGTTACCAATTGTCCTTTTAACAAGTAACGTGTTATAATTAATAGTCATTAAGTTGATTTTTCAAAGAGGGGTGATCTGTAACTCGCGAAAGGGGTAAGTCGAAAGCCAAGCATACAATGGAGTATAAGATTTGTAGTATGTACGCATTTTTGAATAGACCCATTATATAGTTGTTGACAAGTGATTTTTGTCTGTTTTACCCACATGTGACTGGTTAATCCTTAAACTATAACTTCATTTTTGGATTGCTTATTTGATCAATTATATATTTTTTTAGAATCAAAAGAAGGATAAATTTAATGGAGATCCTAACTCGAAATATAAAGGACGTACTTGTAAATGAATAAAGGAAAAGTCCTTCTGATACGTTACAACCAGTAAACCACAATGTTTTTTAGCTTAAAGTTGCAGAAAAACTTGCCACCATGAACATGAACTGATGCATATATCTATAGATTTTGTTTTTGCAGATTTTATAGATTATGCCTTTCAATTTTTTAACCTATAAATTTGATTTAAAAATAATAATGCTGCAGGTCTATAGTAGACCTGGAGTTTTAATATTTTTAAAGTAATCGTTGGCCTGATTTTTTTTTATATTTTTATTTTGTATAATATATACTTTTACATTTTTTATGCGTGTGTCTGAACAAAGTGTTATTTTGTCCTAAAATCTTATTTTTTGATTGGGATTTTTTAATTTCTTTTTTAAATGAATATTTGTAAAGTTTTATTTTAAATGCTTCACAGACTGCATTTGAAACATTTTGACAGTATCAATTGTGCATGAAAACAGTATAAATATAATCCAATTTATAGTGAGGTAGAACGTAGCAAAAAATTCAGCCGTATCACTGTATATAATACTGTGCGAAATAATTCTTTAAAAAACTTAACTGGAAATATTTTCTTATTCTTTCCGGATCTTAATAGTTATAGACTGTTTGCTGCTCTTGAAAAAATCCACTAGAAACAAAATCAAATGTGCATGTAACTTCCAGATTTAAACCTAGCATGCAGAGTTAGAATGTGCACACGTGATAAGATAAAACGCACTGATTATCCTTTCATTGTGCACTTCGCCTGTTGGTGCAACCTCAACCCCAGGGTTTATAAAAAGAGAACGAGCCCTGGGGTCAAGGTTGGTGTTGGGGCTAATCATCGCTTTGGAAAATAAGGGGTGGCATATGCATCAGCTTTGAAAGAACAACTGTGGTATCATGGTAAACAAGGGCGGCAAGTAGTTGCAACTATATACTAGTAATATTTTTTAGATAGTTTACTTTCACCATCGATAAATATATAAATGTTGTCGTATAAAAAATCATTAAAAAAAATTAAAGTTAAGGAGTATTCCAACCTCGTCCCCAGGGTCTTGTGACCCCTGAGCCGTTATTACGGAGTGGCCAACAATGACCCTGGAACAGGCAGGTCATGTGACAAAAAATGCCCAGATATACTGGGCATTTTTTAAAAACCAAAGATAATGAGATGCAAATTTGGCGCTCGCCTTCCAAGCCAGATGGCGGGCGAAAAAAGACACAACGTTAAAGAAACTATTTTGTTGATAAAAGCAAAATTGTCAGAATATTACTGACGTAACGTCTATTAATCTCGCTTAGCTTGATTGTTCAATATTGGCGAAGGGCTTTTAGTTTAGAAAATGTTTTGAAAGTTTGTTTCCATTAAAATTCATGAGCTCTAGCTAGCTAGCTGGGCTGTGCTGGAATGTCACGTTAGCTGCCTAGCTAGCTAACGTGACATCCTGAGACAGCTTTACTCAACCAAATATTTATAAAGGACATGTTAAATGGCTATTATTTTCTAAGTGGGTGATTTTGTTAAGAACACGGTACAAGTTGTAGGAGAAGATCTGGGGACTCTAGTTGCACACAGATTTTCTAATATGCACAACAAATTTTTGCTATTTTTTAAAATCAAAACTAAGAATGACAGGTTGTAGTGCTAAATTTATGGATTATTTTTGCAGATTCATATTTAGAGATTTTGCAAAATCTTATTTTGTAAAAGGGACAATATTTGATATCATTAAACTATATAAATAATAGGTTCAGTTAAAGCTGGTTTATTATATACGTGCAGGGTAATAATTCCAAAAATGCCATTTGTACTTGCCACAATATGTAAAAATATGCTGGTGGAGCATAATCAATCACTGGCCTAAAATAAAAATAGGACATTTATTGGCGTTAGAAGAATTAATTTGTTCAAAAACCTTACTTGTTTGTTCATATTTGTTCAAGATTTAGAAGTTTTGTTACAAAACCCTTATCGGCCTCATTTGAATTACTCAAATTCTGAAACCTAGAAAGTGTAGCTAATACAAAATCATTCTTTATATCTATCCTTAAGTATATAGGTGAATAGGAATAAAATTTGTTATATGACAAATTTGTAAGAGCTTTCTTCATTTAAAAGGCAGTGCCTATATATATATATATATATATATATATATATATATATATATATATATATATATGTATATATATATATATATATATATATATATATATATATATATATATATATATATGTATATATATATATATATATATATATATATATATATATATATATATATATATATATATATATATATATATATATATATATATATATATATATATATATATATATATATATATATATATATATATATATATATATATATATATATATATATATATATATATATATATATATATATATATATATATATATATATATATATATATATATATATATATATATATATATATATATATATATATATATATATATATATATATATATATATATATATATATATATATATATATATATATATATATATATATATATATATATATATATATATATATATATATATATATATATATATATATATATATATATATATATATATATATATATATATATATATATATATATATATATATATATATATATATATATATATATATATATATATATATATATATATATATATATATATATATATATATATATATATATATATATATATATATATATATATATATATATATATATATATATATATATATATATATATATATATATATATATATATATTCAGTTTGGTATAACAGCTTTTTAACCTAGCCAGTATTATTCATTTTTATGTCAAAGTTGTGTCTATGTAGCTCTCCTTAGCTACCTCTGGATAAAAAGTAAAAGAAGCCAATTGCATTGTTTGGCTCCAACACAATTCTTAATTTTTATGCTAAATAAATGCAGTTAGGCAGCTATCACTTTTATTACTGTTATGAAAACTTATGCTGCAAAATAAAATTGCGGAGTATTTTTTTAACTGAACAGGATATTGGCAGGCAGTTTCCTGACTTTTTTTCAACCGAAGTTGCGATAAAGTTTCTTTAAAAATGGTGTTACGCCAATATACGTTTGTGCGACACGGTTTACCTGTATTAAAGCGCTCAGTCCAGTGTTAATAACAGCTGTTTCCTGTGTTTCTGTTTAACCGAATTTGTAATAACGTTTTTTTCAGAAAAGGCTATTACGCCTATATGGATATGTCACATTATTGTTTACCTGTACTAAGCACTCAGCTTGGAGTAACCTTTTTTTTCAAATTTCACTGGAAACATTTTCCGAAAAATAATAAAGGTTGGCCAACTGTTTATGCTATGATGGGGTAAGAACGAATAACAATATGTGTTTTTATTTCATCTTAAAATGTGCAATTTTTGGGAAAAAAACACCATGAATTGTGTTCACTTTACCTAATTTACTACATACTATATACCTGTACTTAAGTGTTTTACCTGAATGTGTGGCACAGTTGACGGTTCTTATTAATCACTCATTCTGGTGTTTAACGCAGGGTAACACAGTTACTTGTGGCTTAACCCGGCGTTTTAAGAGAGTGTCCTGTGTCATAATCAATTTGTTAACGTTTATTGCAACTTAATCTGCAAAAAAACATAATATTGACTATTTTTTTATTGCTATGACGGGGTAACAACGGGTTGTAAACTGTGCTAAAAGGGTATTAAGCATAAACACATGTGCAACACGGTTTACCTGTACTAACTGCTCAGTCCAGTGTTTCGGTTAAACCGAAGTGGCGATAAAATTTTTTTGGAAAAAGGTGTTGTACCTACATATATGCGCAACATTGTGTACCTGTACTAAGCACGCTGCTCGTAGTAACCTTCATTTTTAAACTTTCACCGACATTTGTATACCTGTACTAGTCTTACATTTTTCCACCATTTATTTTAAGCAAAGTCTAATTTTTGTAAGGTGCCAAGTTAACATGCAACTTTTAATTAGTTCTACTTTTTTAATCCTGTCTTCAGTTGCTGGACAATCCATGATAATAACACGAGGAATCTTCTGCCATATACGAATAGTTTCAAAGTTTATGTTTGACGCTGAGCAAATTCTAATCAAAGCAAGCCAGTTTGTCATGCTTTGCAAACTTTTTCTGCAATTGGAGCGTCGAAGTAGGTGAACAAAGAATATTGTTCCGTTACAAAATCTATTTCATCTGACAGGATACTGGTAACAAAGTTATTTGTTGCAAGCCTGCTATAGGTAACCAACCTGGTTTTGGGTTTCCATGCATACAAAAGATTCTGCTGTAAAATGTCAACGCCTTTATTTCCAGTTCAGAAATTAACTCTACAACTCTATGCCATCCACCTTGCGGTCAAATACAAAACCATTAAAGTTCATTTTGCTAGAGTCCAATAGGAGAGCGTTATTAATGGTCTAATACAGCGTAAATCATGAATAGACTAACATACACTACGAGCGTTAACACAGTACTTTTTATTTCTTGAGCAGCGTAAAACATGGCCTAAGTGGCGTTACACCAAATGGGCCGATAGGGTACTAGCATGTCAAATTTTACTTTTGTCATGAACAAGTTCGTTTTCGCTAAAATACCGTGACGTGGATTTAATTTGACTAATGGGTTAAATTAGATTTCTGACGTGGATCAAATTTGTCGAATCAAAACATTTTGCTAAATTAAGCCGGGTTCGATTTGGTGTAAAATAGAGTTGGACCAGCTAGCATATCGTTTCTTAAGACATTTAAATTGTTTTATAACGAAGCTACATCCGTAACATCAAGACAGGGTTGTGACGAGTGTCCCATGCTGTTCTTTTTAAAAAGTAGCAACTAATAACAAGCGAAACTTGATTTAAAACATGGACTTAAGACCGGCTGTCAAGTTCATTAAAAAGGCAAAATGCCCTGGGAACGAGGTTACAGAAAAACTAAGAATCCAATTCTTAGAAAAATTTGAAAATCGGCATTTTCGAACCTTTTCAACTCATTTTGCCAACGAATCCGCCATTATTAGGCCGGAAAAAAATTCTCTAAAAACTGACTTTGTCACATAATGGGTCAATTGTTCTCTATCGTTGTGCAAATAAAAACAGAAAAAAATAATGAATAAATTCTGAGAAAAACTGGTAATGAACAGATGGACCCATGGACACATCTGATGTTATGTTACCTCACCTGTACCAGGTAGGTTCAAAAAGTAATTGCAAATGATCTTCATTTGCTTTTTTTACTCACTTTTATTAATAACTAGTCATTTATTAATAACTAGGCATGATAACAATAGCAATGGAAAAGAAGTGTCGTTGGAATTTTAATGACGTCAGCAATCCGTCCTTAAAAAGTTTTTTAGAAAATTGTTTTCACGCTGCCTCTATTGTGTAGAGCTTAAAGCGCTGATTAATAAAATGTATATCATGTGCTCTTGATGAACGGTTAATGATATAAAAGGGTTTAAAAGTTTTGCTGACGTTTTTCTCGTATTTCTCATTATCACGATCGTTCAATAACTTAATGATGTCAGCATAACCAACAGCAGTAATTTCTTTAGAAATGCTTTATATATACCAGGATTTGTTGTCAGAGCTTTGTTGTTTCAGGACCAGAATTTTCTATTTTGCAGACCATGTACATGGCATCATTACTGGTACTCGTAAGGCTATTTTCCAAAAAAATTTTGACCCGTATTGATGTCGCGATTAAAAAGTAACGAGAATAAACAAAATGGCATACTTAGTGAAAACAAACTTGTACCAAAGACTATTTTAGTGCAATTCTTGTCATATAAAAATTGTCTGGTGCAGGGGTGTATACTCAATGTGTGTTACTAACACAGATTATAATAATGAACTAACCAATAATTAAAACAGCAAATAAGTATACAAAAAACTGGATTTGTCCACGAAATTATACTAAGACACATAGCTTTGCAAAATTTCAGATGTCATCTACACGAGTGCATAAAAATATGAAAATATATGGCCACAGTCACATTTTTAGATTAAATTCGACAAAAAGAGGGAAAAGCCTTATTCCTCAATTGTTATCGTTTTAAACATCAATAATAATATGGCTGTTGCAGATCAACTATAAAAATAACCTGCATAAGTTGCCCAATTTATTTATTATGTAGATCGCTTTTTGTCTATAGATTTTTTTATAGTTAGGTCTCGTGTAGGCTAGTATTTTGAATTTTTCCATTGCTGTTCATTCCTATAATCTAAAGAGATTGGCTGTTGACTATGCCTCGACACACCGCGATGCGGATTATCGTAACCATTTGAGTAACCTTTGTTATCTCTTGATGGCAGCAAATCATCGACTCCCTGATCGTATTGATCTTGTGTGTATTGTTCTCGGTCTGGATATGCAGGCTCGTGTTCATAAGCATCCAGTCCTCGTTGCACAGCTAAAAAAAGTGTCAAGATAATTTAAGTGAACTAAAAGCGATTTAGGGTCTGTTTTCTTGGCTTTACATGAATGAGCGGTACCATCTTTAAAATTTTTTCTAAAGAAAATTAAGTAAATGAATCGAGTCGTTTAAAAAACATTGCGCCTACCTTCTTGGTTACTGTATTTCGCAATCCGAGTCCATACAAACATGACCATCACGATAAAAACAGTTAAACCAGTCCATACAAACACAGCAACTCCACCCAACACATGCCAGCCGAACTTTTGGAAGTTTTCTTTTGCTCCGTCGTATAAACAGCCATTTGTCTTGTCAAAAATTGGACCAGCAAGGACTGCCCACAATCCAGCTCCGAGATGAACTAAATAGCGAATATTAATTGAGGCCAAAAAGTATACGTGATCAAAGGAATCTTTTTTCGGCTTTTACCACACCGTTTTTTGTCCAAAAAGGTAGTTAGTTTTGTGTACTAACTAGGTTGTTCAATTTTCGGAAGATCAATTTTTCGTGAGGTCCCCAAAATGCTTTACACGAAGATTAATTTTTGCATTGCAGTAATGTCGAAACCGTTTTATTCTTTTTTGCAAATAATTATTTTAACGAATCTATTTTAATTTATTTTAGACCAATTTATTGAGATAAGGTAGCCTTTAATTGAACTTGCTCATATATATCATAAAGGCTGGCGATTGTATTCATTAGCCAGAGAAAAAAAATCTCTTTTTTTGCTTTTCCAAATGTTTTGCGAAGTTAATTTTAGCGAATAAGTTCTTTCTATTAATTTCGCAAGGATTTATCTTCGCAAAGTTGACCTTTCCTGGAATTTTTGCGAGATACATTTTCGCAAAATGGGTAAAATTATTCTTTGCGAAAATTAGTGAATTTAAAGTACATGTATGTACGCACAAAAAAGCTGCAAACAACACAGTATATTATTTATTTGTACTTCACTTCTTACTTCGTACTTTTTCGTACTTCCTATTCGTACAAATTTTGGCGAGCACTTAATTTAGCGATTTTAGTCCAAAATCGCTAAATTTAGTGCTCGACAAATTTTTTTTTATCAATCGCTAAATTAAATGCTCGCCAATCTTTTTTCATCTTTCGCCAAGTTTAATACATGAAAATTAAACCCTTCTACAGACAATGTGACAAAGAAAACTAGGCTAAATTCTACATGACCTCTTTTTGTTTTAATATCAAGCATGTTTTTTTATCTTTTCTATCCTTTAAAGGTTTTAAGATAAAATTTAAGCTACATAAAAAAGAAAATCTTCCCATTCATTTAGGTCAGAATTAAATGCACGCCAAATTTAAGACATTTTTGCCATCGCCAAATAGAATGCTCGCCAAAACAATCAATTTGGTCCATCGCCAAATTAGATGCTCGCCAATTTTTACGAATAAGGTATTATTTCCAAGAACAATTTATCTTAAATATGCATAAAACAGAATTAAGCCTTGAATAAGTTGTTATATTGAAAATACGTCTTTAACCCTCTTTATCTCAACGTCAAGACCACTTTGTGGCAAACAATCAAACTATTTACCAGCCACTGTATCCGTGGGATCGTCTACGTGACACAGCTGCAGCAAAGCACTCCATCCTACATATGCTAGTGCTGCAACAAGACCAACAACAAAGGCTCCATATGCATGATATCTTTCTGGCATACATGCAACGCCAACCTGTAACACAAAACCTCACAAAACTATACACGTGTATTGCGTGTAAGGCCAGTTCATCAGCAATATACATTGCATGTATACTTCATTTAATAGTGTATTACAATAGCTTTCTGGTTTATATACTCTGAACACAAAGTAAGATAAAATCTAGAGCGGATCAAAATTTTAACGTATTGATAGTATCTCTCATCAGTTCTTAAAGCAGCCATGAGCAAAGTTAACTTAATACACCTTTACAAAGACGGTAAAAAAAACAGAACATACCACGCCAGCGATTGCGCCATTTAACAACGCCTTTGTGCTGGATGGATCGCCACAATAACCTGTTCTCTTCAACAAGTAAGCGGTAAATGCACCTGCCTGTGCGGCTAATATGTTATTGGTCAGAGCGATACCATCGGTCATGCCACCATTTTTCACAATTAACCCAACAAGGGCCAAGGATCCACCAGCTAATATTAACTGTGCGCAAATAAAAAAAATGTAAACAGTAAACAAAAAATAATTATTCGGTGTAGTGCATGGTATGCTTGAAGTGTGTCCCGAAAGCTTTGCGTCTTCTAAAGACATACGTTTGTAGAAAGTGTGCTTTAAGGTCGATGTGGTAAAAAAATTCTACACAGGCAGTAAATTTAAAAAGTTCAACACAGCGGTAAATTTATAAACTTGGAAAGCCTTAGACTACCTTCGCACCCAAGAGAGAAATCAACGAACCAAAACAATACTACTGCGGCAATTTTATTGGATATTCTGTTAATTGTCCTTTTGTTGTGTTTGTTTGACTCAGAATGTTATCAAGATACTATTTAAGAATCTATTGTTTAACCACAGGTGAAATATTGTTGTCAGATATTGAATACTCACTGGGATCAAGTTTCCACCAACTGGTTTGAAACCTTTTGCTTCTCTGTCTCGTCTCGGAGCAAGTAAAATGGTTCCCAACAGCGCAGCGCTCCCACCAAACACGTGAATTGAGGCCGCTCCGTACATATCCTAGAGCAAAACGTTAGTAACTAAAGCGTGTTCTTCATAATTTATGATGGCTAATAACTTCAGAACAGTCTTTTGTCATAATAGCACAGTAAGTGTTGATGATTGCTGCCTTACCGTATACACAATTTTTATCTTATCAACTGTGATGCCGTCTTTCAACCAACCATCAATGTGGCCAGTCCAATGCCGTGTACAAGGGTATATAAACCCTAAAAAATCAAGACAGAATTAGAATTACTTGAAGAATAAAAAAAGAGTACGCACGTAATTCATGCATGTCATGTATCAGGTTTGTTTTATCTATTTTTATGCAGTTTTGAGTAAACTCGTGAAAGGAAAGAATGGACAGTGTATTGTTTTGTGTTCTTATGGGTTACTTACAAGAAAATATCCATTAAAATTCATGAAACGATGTTTAACAATATACCTGCAACAAAAATGCTGACAAGAGGATATACCCAATGTCTCAATCGAGCAATAAACCCGCCGTTAGCAAGAACTATAACCAGACCAAGTACGACAACCTCGTTCCCAAAGTTCACGTAATCCTGCAAAGTCGCTTCGTACAAGAAAAAACGACTGTGTGACAGGAAAAAGTTGCTGTTCGTTGTACTGTTCTCACCAAGTGCGAACGCAAAACCCACTCCCCAAAAAGATATAGTTGCAACAGCTAAAAAACAAAAAAAAAATTGTGGCGTCTGACAGCTGAAATATATTTGGGTGTTGGGCTTTCATCACTTATTACAATATTTACGTCATCATAGTTAACATTACATGCCAAATCTTTAAAAAATAGCAAAAAATAATTTCAGGAAAAGTGCGAACTAATGGATTGCTCCATTTGTCCGTAATTTTTCAACAAAATATGCTTACATACCGATACTTAATAAGTTAGCTACCACGACAGATGTGGTGTTCTTCGGTTGACATTGTGAAGCATGGAGAAGTATAAAGCCACCAGTAGCAGCTAAAACAGAAATGATGGTCGATTATTTCGCTGATTAAAAATACCGGCAAGAGAGAAGAATTACAGACGTCTAGTTAAAAGATTGTAAGATTGTGTTTCAGGAACAATTATTTGTGTTGTTTGCGAGATGTCATCACTGTGGTGATTTTTCGTTCATTTTTTGACTTTCCGATTTGTGCATAAGTTAGTATTATAAGATGATATCTTTCGCTTGCCAACTTAATTTTTGTCCACTTCTGGAAAGTTCGTCATTACACAATATACAATACCACCAAGGAAATGTTTAAGAGGAAAAAAATTGTGATTTATGACATATTTTATTTGCGAATTTTGAAATCGGTAGCAGCTCTCTGTAGAGTTAAAATATCTTATCCGCCATCATCGCTTCATTTAATACGTTAGAAAAAGGTTCTGCTTACAAATTAGAACTAGATTGAATCCTAAACTGCAGGTTATACTACACGATACATTGCGAAAAAGACAAAAAAAAAAACAGTTAACGAATTAATATAATTTAAGAAGACTTAACTGTCAGCATTGTGTTGCGCTAAATTAAACTAGCGACATTCTCGTCCGCAGCAGTTTTTACGATAAAACCTCGAAAGTAGGTTTTCGAGGTTTATCTTAAAGAGCTTTGGGAACAAAAATGAACTAGCGTGGATTTGTCATAAAGCAACCACCAATATTAGAAATCTCCCGCCCCATGGTATCATTTGTTTTTCAGGCGAGGAAAGCGTTGCAAAATAAAAAAATTAATTAAATAACTAATTGTAATTACTATCAAATGTTATTTTGGTTTGATTTGATTAATGGTTTCTGTAGATCTTTTGTATAAACTTCTCTTTAAAAAAAATAACGAGACGTGAAACAGCTGAAGTCAGTTTTATTTGATACGCGTATTGATAATATTACAAATTTGTTTGAGACATCAAGGCTAAAACTTAGCTAGATCATGTTTTATTGACTCAAATGCTTATCTAAGTATCCCGTCTTTGTACGAATCTTTAAAAATTAAGTAGAAGTGTAGATGGTTTTTTTTCAGAAAAACATCAAACCAAAAAGGAGGAGGTTCTTAATTGTTTGCAAAACCTAAATTATTGTTGATAAATAATATGAAAGTTACGAAATCATACACAGCCATCTGATGCCTAGAACGCTTTTAACCATATTCAGGTTGGGATAGGAGGTAGTGTAAGGGCATAATTAACCTACTCTAAGGTTTTCGGTTTGTAATTTCTGATTGGAACTTGACACCACCAGCAGGTGGCCAATTACGCCCTTAAGTACAGTTGAATCTCTCTAAAGTGGACTCTATCAGTGCAAAAGAAATTGTCCACTTTATAGAAATGTACGCTTTATAGAGATTTTGTCAGAACATAATTTTAGGCAGAATTTTGACCGAAAAATATATTTTTTAAGCCTTACTTTAAGAAGATTGTAAATGAAGACTGTATATATGGACATAAAACATTACTCATAAAAAATAGACTATGAAAAAGATTCGTTTTCCATAATCATAACACATAAAGAAGTATTCGATAATTCGAAAATTGTAAATAGAAAATTGTAAAATATCTTGAGAAAATAATCTATAGAAAATTAAAGGTTTATATCGGGTGATTGAAAGCAATTTCAGTAATTGCTTCTAAAATTTAGGCTGATAAGTCACATTGTTGCAAGACAAAATACTTTTTTTATCTTTTTTTTGACTATATTTTAGTATGTTGCCACTAAATAGCATTTGTAGGTTATAACTATTTATTAGGACGGAAAATGCACGTTGCAATAACTAATACAACGCAATTTTTGTTAGTGACTAAACATGAAAATGAGGCTGCCATCTTTGTTAGTTTGGAATAGGTATTATATCAGCCAATAGACCTTTCCCGAATTTCCTAATTATGCCAAACTCAATTGAAAAGGTCGATACTAAAAATGATTATTATCCCTAAATTCCTTAGCAAAAGGCAGAACAAATTACCTAATTTCGTAAATATTGTTATTCGTTAGGTGCCTCAATTCCGAGCTGAAAGTTGCGGACAAACCCTTTATGTAACCGAGTTTCTTAAGAATAGCCTCGTTTTTAAAATAATTATTTTCTTCAAATCTGGATAAAATCCAACCAGAATATTATATTGCTCTAAAAACTCCATTTTTGTCATGATAATTTAATATTCTATCTGAGTATCCTTATTTGAAGAGCACAGAAACATTTTGGATGACGTCATAATTAATATAATTTATGAAATTCGGGAAAGGTGTATTAAACTTGAAAACAAAGGAGGGTAAGGCATTAGTGTTAATTTATTCTAACTTTTGTTTATTGAAGGCCTGACAATCTGGCTTGTTCTATAAAAATAACGCGGATAAAATATCTCGCATTTTCAAGTATGTTACATATTTACAAAAAAAAGCGCTTGCAAAATTTTTTCCCATACCGAGCTTCCTGCCAAATTCTAAGTGACTGCAGTCACTGTTGTGACTTGAAAAGAAAAACCTTTTCTTTTAGTTCTCTAGTAACCGGACATTGTAAAAATATTATGCACGAACTAATTAGCAATCAAAAAGGAGCTAGAAATACAAGCTTACACACGATGCGCGTTGCTGCTGAGAAATCAACAGTTAGTATTATTTTATACTACGAACTCCGTTGTTACAAAAACATTTTCAGCGGATAAGAAAACAGGAAAATAAAAATCCAACAGAGTTGCCCCTATCTTAATCTCTTGGCGACCGTATATATTTCGTGCATCGGTGCGTGCAAGATGGAGGTAACATCGAACGAATCCACAGACAGTATTAACATCGAAAAACTTATAGACAATCTTTAAAAGAATCCAATGGACTTCACTGAACAATGTATGTCACCCACTTTAGTTAATACAGCAAATTTCATCAGCTCGACTGACAAAATAATTAACAAAAAGTTGTTGGAATCAGAAAAACGAGAACTGAAGCTTGAAATTTTAAAAGACGTGAGTAAAATCATTAACGGTAAGAATGAAGTTCTTATTGATCACCTATTAAAGGAAATTCAATTTCTGAGGGAGCAGTTGAGTTCTAAGGACGAAATCCTGCGATTGTTCTTAAAAAATACTGATGAAAATTATATCACAAAAAATGCACAGACGCCTTCACAGAATAATATTACTATGGCAACGGAGTCGAAAACTTTTAAAAATGTTAAACTCACAACTTATGATAATACAAAAGAAACGATTAACCAACCTTTAAGTGTCGATATCTCCACACAAAAGAAAGATAATGACTGGCCAACTCTCGTGAATTCAAATGATCAATTAGGTGATGCTAACATCACAACTCGAAAGAAAAATCAAAAAAATGTTAACGACGTCAAAAAAAGTACACACGACGAACACAGAAACCTTGATTGGAATATAACATCAAACGAAAGGAAACAGATTATTGTGGTAGGTGATTCAATCGTAAAACATATTCGACCATACAGAATATCAAAGACAGACTCTGTTAGAATTCGTTGTCAGCCTGGTGCTACAACTGAAGATATTGTCAATCATGTTAAGCCATACTCACGAAAACTTCCGGATGCAATTATTATTCACTCTGGAACCAATGATATTACGAACGGGATTGGCACAGTAAAAAAGCTGAAGAATGTTATCCACACAATTCGCGAAATTGATAAAGATAAGAAAATAGAAATCCTTATTTCTGGAATCGTAAATAGATATGATGGCAACTATAATAAACAAATTAGTGACACAAATCAAAGAATTGAAAGTCAATCGAAAAACTTAATATTTATTGATAACAGCAATATGAAACAAGACTGTCTCAACCAAGGTAAACTTCACTTGAATAGTAGGGGTTTGGCTCGTTTGGCTTCAAATTTTGTTGATGGTCTAAACAGAATCTGATTTTTACCCTCGTTAAGCACTTCAAATGAAATTGAAAAAGAAGTGTTTGAAAACGGGGATAAAAATCAAATTACAAATTTTTTACACAATGATCACACTAACGATAGTTATGTATCCTCATGGTGTTCTGAAATTTGCGAACAAAGTCATAACAACTCTGAGCCAGCACAGTGTTTTGCAAGTTCCAATTCTATTCCCTGCGAGTTAAACGCTCATACGAGATTAAATAACTTGCGCATTAAAAACCTTCATAGAGTAGCTATTGGGCATATAAATATCAACTCAATAAGAAACAAATTTGAGATGCTTTATGCGACTGTAGATGGTAATCTTGACATTTTGATGGTCTCAGAGTCTAAAATCGACAACTCTTTTCCCACAGCACAATTTTTTATCAATGGCTATACCAAACCATACAGGCTAGACCGAGACTGTTTCGGTGGCGGTATTCTGCTGTATGTACGGCAAGATATTCCATCCCGACACCTGTAAATTTCAAAACCATGCAGAATACTTATTAGTGGAAATAAATCTGCGGAAACAAAAGTGGCTCCTCTGTTGCGTATACAACCCTCATAAACAAAATTTGAAAAAACATTTGCAATATATTGAAGAGGAACTTGCTAAACATTCTGCTACTTATGACAATCTTCTTGTGATCGGTGATTTCAATGCTGAACCAAGCGAAATTCCACTTTCTGATTTTGCAAAAATGTATGGCTTGCATAACCTTGTAAAAGAGCCTACTTGTTTTAAAAGCCAATGCAACCCAACTTGCATCGACTTGATCCTTACTAACAGATCTTCAAGCTTTCAACACACTAATGTTGTGGAAACAGGCTTATCTGACTTCCACAAGATGACTGTGATTTTTATGAAAACTAAATTTAAAAAGGGTAAACCATACATACAACAATATAGGGACTACAAAAAATTTGACCATGAAACTTTCCGGGGGGACCTTTTTAAATCGTTAAATGAAACCGATTTCTTAGGTTGTGATCTTGAGGCATCTTTGAACAAAGTCATGAACACTCTTAATATACATGCTCCAAAGAAAACGAAATATTTGAGAACCAACCAAGCACCTTTTATGAATAAAGAGTTAAATAAGGCAATAATGATTAGATCTAGACTAAGAAATAAATACTTAAAAAACAAAAGCGATGAAAATGAAACTGCTTTTAAAAAGCAAAGAAATAAATGTGTCAATCTAGTACAAAAAAGTAAAGAAACCTACTATAACAATTTAGAGATTAAAAGTGTTACAGATAATAAAAAATTCTGGAACACAGTTAAACCTTGCTTTACTGAGAAAGTCAAAAACAAAGAGCTGATAACATTAGTTGAAAATGGAAAAACTATCACTGATGACCTTGAAATAGCATCGATTTTCAATGATTATTTTTGCAACCTTGTTCCCAATCTTAGAATCAAGCTAAAATGAAAATCCACAAAATGATAATATTTTTAATGATAAATCTATTGAGACCTCGTTATCGAAATTTGCTAATCATCCAAGTGTTGTCAAAATCAAACAGTTTTATGGCGAGTCTGGTAAAAAGCTTTCTTTTAGACGAGTCAGCCTATCTGATGTTACAAAAAAATTAAAGATTTGGATAAAAATAAAACTACACAGCAGTCTGACATTCCAACGAAAATAATACAGGAAAATTCTGACATTTTTGGAAATGTTTTGTGCAATAGCATAAATTATAACATCGACTAATCCAATTTTCTAAAAAGCCTTAAGAACGCAGACGTCATTCCAGTTTTCAAAAAGGAGGACCGTACGGACAAGTGTAACTACCGCCCGGTCAGTATACTGCCTAATATCTCTAAGATATTCGAAAAATGCTTATACGAACAAATTGAAGCTTTTTTTCAACCTATTTTTAACAAGCAGCAGTGTGGTTTTCGGAGATGTTTTAGTACGCAGCAATGCCTTATAGCAATGATCGAAAAATGTAAAAAAAGCCTAGATAATAAAGGATCTTACGCAGCGTTATTGACAGACTTGTCTAAAGCTTTTGACTGTATAAATCACGATTTACTTATTGCTAAATTGCACGCTTATGGGTTTGACAAGGATGCTTTGAGATTAATACATAGCTATTTAACTGGCCGGAAACAAAGAGTTAAAATAAACAACTCATTTATTACGTTACTGGACATCTTATTTGGTGTGCCACAAGGGTCTATTTTAGGCCCACTACTCTTCAACGTTTTCCTGATAGATTTATTTCTGATAACGATTGAAACTGATATAGCTAGCTACGCAGATGACAACACCCCATATACGTATGGGTCTGATAAAAATCAAGTTGTAGAAGACCTTGAAAAAACAGCAAAAAGAATGTTTATATGGTTTGCTGAAAACGGTATGAAAGCCAATGAAGCAAAGAGCCATCTTCTTTCTAGCTTACCACTTGATACAAAAGCTGTCGTTGGAGACACGTACATTGAAAACAGTGACCAACAGAAATTGTTAGTGATAAAAATTGATCGGAAATTAAAATTTGATTTGCATGTAACGGACTTATGTCAAAAAACCAGCCAAAAACTACATGCGTTAGCGCGTGTTGCACCTTACATGGATACTCAAAAAAGAAGAGTTATTATGAAGGCTTTTGTTACCTCTCAATTCAGTTACTGTCCTTTGATATGGATGTTCCACAATAGAACACTGAATAACAGAATTAATAATCTGCATGTAAGAGCACTTCGAATAATCTATTGTGACCATACATCAACATTTAAGGAACTGTTACATAGAGATAAATCAAAAACGATACATGAAAAAAATCTTGAAACACTAGCTATAGAAATATATAAAGCTAAAAACAAACTCTCACCTGATATAATAAGTGATATTTTTCTGTTCCGTAGTAGCACTTATAATTTGAGAAATGAAAGAGAACTTTGCTATCGCACAGCAAAAACGTCTACTTATGGCACTGAAATTATCTCAAATTTCGCGCCAAAATTGTGGCAGATGATACCATCAAATATAAAAACATCTGAAACGTTACAAGAGTTTAAGTCAAAAATTAAGAAATGGAATCCAGAAAGTTGCCCTTGTAGGTTGTGCAAACCGTATATTAATGGATTAGGTTTTATTTGACAGGCAGACTTTTATTTAGTATTTATAGCATTTTGCGGTTTGTTTTTGTTGTTTTTTTTCCCGAATTTTCTGGCATACCACTTCCTTGCAATATATAGGATCTCAAAAATAAAAGCTATAGTCTAACCATCCTTTATTTCAGGATGATGGTATGCAAAGCAAAGAAGTCAAATTAACTAAATTAATTGCCTTCTTCATTGACTTTAATTAGCGACTTTTCCCGAGAAGCTAGAATTTTTTATTTTTTTTACACGTCAATGTAAAAGAAATTGTTAATAATAATAATAATTTGCATAATTGGAAGGTTGGTTAACTTGGAACTACTCCCGTCGTCATCTTTTATATATTTTGTGTGTTTTGAGAACACCGTATTAAAGTAGTGTCTCAGCTTGGATTCAAATATATTTCTACCTTTAGCTTGGCAGATTTCAGTACTAATCACAGCTAATTCTGTGTAAGCTAACTTCCTTACGGTTAATAAGACCTCTCGGGAAGGGGACAGATTCCCTGGACAGAATAACAGTCAGTTGCACAAAGCTTTTGGCAGAGGAGATTAACGAAATGTATATTAAACACAATGACTCACAAAACTATTAATAAAGATAGACCTGATAAAAGGTCAAAAGAAATCAGAGCATATCAGAATTACTCTTCGAATAACAACTAGTATTATATCAGAGCATATCAGAATTACTCTTCGAATAACAACTAGTATTAGATGATTAGTTAGCTATTGTTGACATCTTTACATTTTTCAATTAGTAATTTAGGTCAGCGTAATAGTGATGTAATCAAGTTTGCACAAAGTGATATCCGACTTGCTTTTTTCTCTTTAAAAGCAGAAGATGACAAATCACCTGGGATCAAACAGAGTCAATGGTTACCAGTGGTACTTTTTTTTAATAAATCGAGGCGGAAATTGTATAAATCAATGAAAATCCAGTAAATTTTCTTGTTCACAAGTACACACATATGAATGAGCATTTTGCCCCGACATATCTTTGGTTGAATGATGCATGATGCGTGTTCTTAAATTTTAAGCCAAAACTAAGGTTCATGTTCTTATTCTTACAAAAAGAGCGTAAATTCAAGTTTAGCCACCTCGTCTCCACGGCTCTTTTACACCTATGACATGATGATGTAGAAAGATGAAGCGGCACAGGCAGATTTGACATCTCCTTGATCTGGTGGTGTTTAAGTGATGGTTTTACACTTTTTTTTATCTATACTTTTTTTACAATTAAAGGACGAAAAATAACCTAAACACAGGTTCAGGAAAGAACATATTCAACTAAACACTTATGAATAATATTCTAGATGTTTTTTGCGTCAATTCTGCTTGAAACATTTCAAAGAAATTTCCGCAAAGAAATATGGGACATAAACTTTAGGATAGACATTTCTGCAGAATTACAATTGTGTTTTTTTGAAAACTTAGATTTTAGGTTGCAAGATACTTGTAATGTAAAACAAATGATAAATGCTTAAAATATAAGAACAAAATAAAAACGTTGAATCCAAATCTCCTGGTTCTGATAAACTTAGGCATTTACACAAACCTTCTGCAAAATTATTTTATAATATATGTTAGTTTAGGTTTGATATGATTCAAAGAATTTAAAAAACTTAGAAGGTTCCCTCCCGCTAAAAATCAAGTTGAGCTCATATGAAAGATCTTTGAAAGTTGTCTAGAAATCTTTAATTTTTTTTGAAAAATCTTTATCCGTTCTCGAGATATTTGTCTTAAAAGTAGCGCTAATAATGCGAAATTGTAACGTCATGAGTATGCATTGAGCATAATTATGGTAACTAAATAAAAAAAAATTATGTAAAATGTTCAAAACCCGTCAAAGTGAACGGCCAGAAAACATTTTTAACGCTATATGGCTTTTCAAAAATGTTAAATTAACTCCCTTGCAGAGCATTTTCATGACATCATGCATAATTAGTAAACCTTCTTAGTCCAAATTCTAAAGAACCAATCAAGAATTCTAAAAAATATATTCAAATTCCTAGACAACCTTTCAAGCTCTATTATATGAGCTCAACTTGATTTTTCACAGGAGGTAACCTTAAGCCGAAAACTGAGTAAATCTTAAAAACCTTTTTTTAAAGCGTGGTTTTCCTTTGTGAAATTAAGTAAACAGTTTTTTCAAGCTTTTGCTTTAACTTTTAGAATATAAAAAAACCCAGCTAATTAGCTCATGATTTAATGACAAATTATACAACAAAATAAAAAAAACTCACCAAGTGTAAAGCCTATCATCGTTGTTAGTAAATCTTAAATGCTGGCGATAACATAAAATGATACAACCACTAACTCGAGAAATAATAACTACACTTAAGGCTTCTGACTCACACGGTTAAAATGTGTGTTTTGTTTCAAATTTAATCCTTTTGTTGATAAAAATGATAAGTTTTTCTTTCTATAAATTGTCAGTCAATGTCTTCAGCGTTTCACATCATTTAACTCTTATATCCTCAACATTTTTATGCATCACACTTCATCGCAGATATTTTTTAATGCTTCAATTTATTTTTAAGCAAAATTCTAAAATTTATATACGCTATTTATAAGTAATTAGTATTTAGTTCAATAATGGATTTTGCGGAGCCTAAGAAACTGCTAAGTTTCCTTGTTATCAAATATTGAAACCATGGATTTTCAAAAACATACTGAGGTTAACTTTCTTAAAAAGTGTATTTGCAAGTACATATTAGAATATTTAGATTCCAAGCTACTCTCGCAGGTTTTTTCAATCGCGTGCCTCAAAAGCTCAATAAAGTCATGCTAATTAATAGCAAAATAAGCACGTTGATGGAGAACATTACCATGGTGATCTTTTTTAATGGTACTATAAAGCCATGAATTTTAAGTACCAATTAAAAATTAACTATCGTGGCGTAGGCTTCACAATAAGATTTCGTTCGGCTTTGAAAAAACGTCTAAGATGTTTATTCTTTCTCAACTATTCAACGAACAATGAATATCATACTATTCCCATTGCTCTATTCAATAAAATCTTTCTTACTCATAAGAATAGAATCAGAATTACTCATTGTCCGTGCATCTTTGAGTCATACACGTGCTTATTCCACTCAGATACTAACAACATTAAAGATATTGGTAACTTCTTTTCCCTGCTAACACTGTTGTTGTTTAAAACACGCGACTAGGGTGTCTCATTTTGGGATATAAAAAAGTGCCTAAGTGGAATCAATTTTTACCAGTACTCGTGTTTAACAGGCCAAGATGACTTAGTAAAATGTCTGCTCCTGAAATACGCAACCATAAATGGATACTTTTCTGATAAAGTTTTAATTTAAAATATAATCCCAGATCGTCAGTGCTGTTGTCGTTCAAAAGCCATTTCAGAGAGCGACGCCATTCCCTTTGTTTTCGCCGGAGCTGGTGTTCCTGTGGATGCATTTCAAAAAAGAAATTTATTAATTTTCAAGCATACTAAATTAGCGTTCGTTCCTATCTGTTGCGGGAGAACTTGATTGCTTTGACTGAAAATCAGGGTCTAGCTACAATTAATACCTCCGGCGACAGTAGCAAAAATTTGTTTTAAGTGTGAACTGCAATTCACTCGGACATGGTTCCCATTGGATATAATAATCTGCCTTTTGCACGTTAAATCTATTGGGTCTCCAACAATTACCAAATATAGAAGTGAGACAACAAGTTTTTATTTTCTATATATAGTCCAAAGTAAGAAACACAAACCAACGAGTGACTTTTTATTTTATGTAAGTTTAATAAAGCTTTTCGTCCCCATCAAATTAAATCCCGCCTTTCAATAAATAGACGCACCAAGCAATCTTATGATATGAAATCTTCGTTGTTAACTGCTACAAAAGCTATAAATTTTGAAGGTTGAATAACTGCATATGTCGTATATGTGGCAAATTTAAAGTAAGATCGTTCCACGCTAGATAACGGGAAGTTTATAAGAAGGAATACTCGCAAAATAAAAAAAGCAACTTTTTTTTGACTTCAGCCTTGATGTTTCTTAACTTTAAAGAAGAAACGTTTTACAGCCCGACCCCTCTTTTATAAAGTTTAAATGTTTTTCAGCAAGAACCCTGGTTATTTATTAATTTACCTTCATTCTTTAAAAAACTTTATAATAGCAGCATCGCGTTTCTCATTGTCGTTTATATTGAATCGAGCGTTCACAGAAGAAAACAATTGTTTGATAGCTGTCGCTAAGACTATATTCTTTTCATGTTTTCGGGACCAGAATTTGGCAGAAAATATCATATACTCTGATATTTTCTGTGTGAAAAAATAGAAAACTTTAGAAAGTATTAAAATACCACATTTTCGGAATATTTAGCCAAAAAAGCATGGTATTTTCATTTACAGAAAAGTCCGAAAATCGAGCATTTCGTGCAGTGGTAATGCGAACGATTTAAACACACACGAATTATAACAATGATCATAATAACGTTATTAATCGATACCGAGTGTTAGCTTTGCGATACAGTTTACTCCTAGCACTGAAGATAATGGGTATAATCCCGGTCGGGTCATGCCGAGACTATAAAAGCTCAATCAATACTTAGTGCTTAACGTTCAGCATAGAATTGATATTTTAGGCATTTTTTCTATATGATATCATCTCTCTATTCTTGAAACGAGACTGGTACGCTCCGTTATAAAAAAATTTCTGCAATGAAACATATTGTTCTTGTGACGTCAATTGATAACATTTGTGCGTGATGTAATTTAATAGCTGAGTGACGTCAAATTAAGTTAGGAATACTTCACGTTGGAGAGGAGCACACTACTGTACTAACAGGGTGCAAAATGATGCGTTTGGATGAAAGCTCGCTTGAAACTGCTGAACCTTACCATATACCAGGGTACGTCAATGTTTAGACAACTACGGGCTTTGTTTAGGCAACATCAATGTGGAATAGAAAAATTTTCTAAACGAAAAAGAAAAGAAAAACTAAGTACAACTTGTTATAAAAGCATGGTTTTAAGAAAAAAAATTGTGCTTTTGCTTCATCTCAGGGAAACTGTAAGCCAGCTATTTTAAGTTAATTCCCTGATTCTAAATGTTTGTGTTTTTTAACATCATTGCCTGATTGTTAAAATTGAGCTTTCTTTGACTATTTTTAGATATTGCGGTTATTGCCCCCAATTTAAATACAAAATCAAAGAAACCTTTGGTAAAACCACGCACAAACTTTTGACAGCCCCCGGTATATCAAGATCTGAACGCCCTGTCCTTGCTCCCCTCGAACATGCAAGAGCAGAAACAAAGTGTAATATCGAAAAACAAAATCAGTTATCACTTTCAAGAGGGAAAAATCTTGGCGATCAGAAGTATGGAACTTTAATGGTACCTGGATATACAGGTTTGCTTTTTGGTCTTTACGCCAGCAGTTTGGGTGAATTTTTATGTTGTAGCGTTAGAAGGGTCTTGATAATAATACTGTAACCGTCATAACTTTAAGCCCTATTACACTTGAAAAGGGAGGGGAAAAAGTGCCCGCCACCTCTTTGATTACAACCCTCCACAAAATATGTTGAGACAACTCCAAAAACAAGTCAAAATAAGAGTTTTCCATCCCCTCCCCCTGCATCTATGTTGCCTTACTGGAGACTCGCTCAGCACGGGCAGCTACTACCCTCAACCTTGAAATGGGGGAGGGGGGGACAAAAATTTGCAAAAAAATCAGTTTGTCTCATAATTTTTGTGGGGGATTGTAGGCGTAACCTTTGTTAGGCATGTGATATGTGTTCAAATGTTTGGGACATGTGACGAAAAAAACATTTTTTTAAAAGTTTTGTGCTATTACCTGTTAAGTTAACACCTCCGTGTCAAAAATGCAATACTAACCGTATTGCATTTTTGACACAGAGGTAATTTTTTTATAACGCATCTTTTTTCGATATATTTAAGTCTAACTTAACATTGAACGACATGACTGATCCAGACTTGAATTATTTTAAAAATCTGAAAATTGAAACTACTAATTTTTCTCCGATTGAAGCAAAAACTCATCTTGCAAAATGTAAAAACAAATTTTCATTGCTTAACATTACCACAAGAAGTATAAGCAAAAACTTTAAAAATTTGAACACAATGTTATGCAACCTTTTAAGATCATTTGTGTAACAGAAACCTGGCTCAAGGAACACATGCTAACGAATTCAAATTTTAACATTCCGGGTTATAAGTCAATACATCAACCACGTTCAGGAAATAGGACTGGTGGTGGTACATGTCTCTATATACACAACTCTATTAATTATAAATTAAGAAGTAACTTGAGTATAAATACTGACGACTGTGAATCCTTAACCGTTGAACTAGAAATATAATTGCAACTGTTATGTATAGAAAACCTGCTGGAATCTTCAAAGAATTTAAACGACACTTTAAATCACACCTCACTAAACTAGATCACTTAAATAAGCACATTTACATTGCCGGAGATCTAAATTTAAACATTCTTGAATATACATCAAATAATGACGTAAAAACCTTTGTAGATACGCTCCTTCAACATAATCTTATTCCAACAATAACCTACGAGAGTGACTTTGACATCTGCTACCATAATTGATAACATAATCACAAATAATTTTCATAACAACGAATATCAAACTGGAGTGATTGAAGCTGATGTATCTGATCATTTCCCGACCTTCTTACTATCTGATGAGTCTCTCCCTGACAAGTTATCTGCCCCGACAATTTTTAAACGAGAGATCAATGAATGTTCCGTAGAAAAGTTTCGACAATCTCTTTTAGAAGCAAACTGGGAGCTGGTAAGTGAAACTGAAAATTTAAATGGCGCGTACGATGTTTTTTGAGCATGTTTGTTAATCTTTATGAGAAATCATTTCCTAAAAAAAGAGTAAGTATAAAGACAAGCACTTTAGAAAACCCATGGTTTACTAAAGGTCTCATTAAATCATCTAAAAAGAAGCAGCGACTATATGAAGCGTTTTTGAAAAAGAGAACTTACACCAATGAAAACAAATACAAGAACTATAAAAATATTTTTGAAAACTTAAAAAGCGAACAAAAAAGAATTTTTATGCAGATCAAATAGCGAAATCAATAGGAAATACTAAGAAAAAATGGAGCGTTATTAAAAAAATAATTGGAAAAACCAAAGACAACATAAATGTTGGACCAAAACTAGCTGCTAAAATTCCATCTTCCACAAAAACACACAGCTCTTACTTAGATACTTGCAATACTCAAATGAGTGAATCTGAACTTACCATAAAAGAAATGCGAAGTGCTTTTTCATTATTACAACCAAACAAAACTCCAGGGCTTGACGATATTAGTGTAAATATTGTAAAAAGATGTTATGATATTATTGAACCATCTCTATTCTATATCTTTAGTCTTTCCTTAAAGTATGGACAGTTCCCAGATCAATTAAAAAATGCTAGAGTGACACCAATATTTAAATCAGGAGAAAACTCCGATGTCACTAATTATAGACCTATTTCCGTATTGCCATCTTTCTCGAAAATTCTTGAAAGAATAATGTATAACCGTCCTACGACCATCTAGTACAAAATAATATTTTATATGACAAACAATTTGGTTTCCAAAAGCACCATTCGATGGACCATGCAGTCATAGAATTGGTAAGTGAACTATCGGAATCCTTTAATAAAAGGTTGTTTGCACTAGGGATATTCATTGATCTCTCAAAGGCTTTTGATACTGTAAATCATAATATTCTTTTATCCAAACTAAGATCTTACGGTGTGCAAAATAACAAATTGAAATGGCTTACAAATTACTTGACTAACCGAAAACAATGCATAGCATACGACGATAAATTGACGCTCTTTCAACTAATAAAGTGTTGTGTTCCACAAGGATCCATTCTTGGACCCTTACTGTTTTTAATCTACATAAACGACTTACACAATTCCTCTAAAATGTTGAGATTTATTCTATTTGCTGACGATACTAATCTTTTTAACTCCCATACTAACATATTCTACTCCCATACTATTCTATTCTATAACCGTTACAAAACTGATGATATTCCACTTAAACTACCAGCTCTTAAAATTAATAACGTAAAAATTAAGAGAGAAGAAACAATAAAATTTCTTGGCGTACTTTTAGGCGAATCATTAACATGGAATAAACATATACAAACCCTTGAAAATAAAATCTCTAAAAATTTGGGGATATTATGGTAAAACGATACTTAAATTTCCATTGCTTAAAAAACCTTTATTTTTCTTTTATACACAGCTACTTAACATTATTGTAATATATCCTGGGCAAGTAACAATGTAAATAAATTAGAAAAGTTGTATAATAAACAAAAACATGCTTGTTGCATAATTTTTGGTTTAGACAGATATGCACAAACACAACACCTATTTCTTCAAATTGGGCTTGAAACATTTATCAATTAAATGTGCATCAAGTTTTACTTTTCATGTACAAGATGAAACAAAACATAACACCAAAATTGTTTACTAACCAACTTAGTTCAATACAACATAAATTTGATACTACATTTTCAAAAAATAATTATCAAGTGCCAAAGATTTTATTAAAATCTTGCACGCTTTCAATTTAGATATGGGGGACCATACCTATGGAATAAACTTTTATCTGATGATATTAAAACAAACTCAACTCTTAATATTTTCAAGAAAAATGTAAAAACAAAATTATTAACGACTGATCTTAGACATTTGTAAATATTTTTAGATGCACACTCTCACATAGACCTCTGTAAATTCAACTACTCTTTTTATGGAATATATATAGTTAGAATATTGCTTTATTATATTAAGTATTATTTTAACTCTCTCTTTCTTTTTGCTTAACAGCGGGGCTTAGTGATAAGGCAATTTGTGCCTTATTTTTGCTCCGGTCATTTTTGTATATATTACAAGATATTTTAACCTGTAACATTTATATAACAGCGAAAAAAGATATACCTATAACCTATAATTTGGAAAACTGCCGATATTCTTCTAAGACTGTAAGATGCTTACCATCTGCCAAGGTGTTGCTAAGGTTATATACGGGTACTAGGGATGGAATACAGACCATAATTTACGAAAACATTGACCCCTTATTCATGCTGGCTATTTGGAGGCTCCTCGATGCTACTGGCGAGAGTATTTGGCATGAGACTTACCACAAGTATATAAGTATCAACTTAGTCAATCACATTGCTTATGTCAGCATTCTTGCTAATGACATCATCATCAAATTTGCGAAAATAAGAAAAAGTTATCTTAAATCGCAGATTCTAAAAATATTGGTATAATTGCTTGGTATTTAATCACACTAATGTGACAAACAGAAAATGAATGTAACAATATATACTAATAAATGAAAGTAAAAACAAAGCGAATAAAATTATTAAAAACTTTTTATTAACGAAGCTTTTTGTAAATAATGTACACCGTCAGGCAACATTATGTCCGAAAAGTTTGGCTAATAAAATGTTTTTATTACTTTTATTAAGTTTTACTTTCATTTATTAGCACAATGGCTGTTTTTTCACAAATATATACTAAGATATCCCCAAAACATTAAATGGACAATTTAAGCTAAATAAATGTTGTAAGAAAGTATCAAGGTGTAACTATAAACACATAAAAAGTTATGAAAAAATGTTGAACAAGAGGGGCTAAATCACCCAACTCCCTAGCACGAAAATGTTAAGCGAATCTTTTGGGAAATAATCACCAAACTCTGTAAAGGAAATCTCTTCTTTGTAGGTTATATTCCGAAGGGACAACATCACTTTGGCGATCGATATGCAGTTTTCAGCAGTAACGCTATTTCACAGATGGAAGAAGACCAGCAAAAATACAATCAACAGCAACAAAGACTAAGAAATATAATTCAAACGCAGCAAAGTAGAAAGCAACTGAAACCTGTGATGGAAAAAACAAGGATGTATTTCCCAAAAGGAATTCAACATTCTTTGTCGCCGTACACATTTCCAAATGACGACCCGCGAAAATACATGATGTCTGGCTATACCGGTTTCGTTCCTCGATCTAGAGGAATTATTGGTAGGAATTTAATATGCATACAACAATTTCTGACATAACTTCATTTTCGATCGTCACTGCTGAGAGTTGACAAGAAATTTTAAATGTTTTGTGTAGTACAAAGGGCAAGCATCTCTAAGCATTACTTTATCAAATCTATCTAGTTCACTTGTTCACTTATAACTAGGGAGGGATATAAAACTATTTCATATCCTCTTGAGCACGGTTACTACACTACACTACGTCATAATTAGCGCTAACTAGCGCTGTAACAATAGTGAGCATTCACACTAGCAGGCCGTAACACTAGCGCTACTTACGCATTTCCAAAATAAAAAGAAAATTAGCTCACTCTACAGTGTTTGCTGTTGGACAATAAGCAAAACAAAAACAAACATTGTTAAAATCTGTGTCAAAGATATTTTCAGAAGGCGAAGTTGGCACAATTTTTTTCATAACTTCAATAACAGAATCGAAATTTGGCGACAAATGATTTTTTTGCTCGTCGCCCTTAACAAAAGAACAAAGAAAAACAAAAGAAATTGCTAAATACTGCTATTTTAATGGTCAGCCATCATCTGCAAGCCATGTCATTTAGGGGGATAGATGTCATCCTCATTTAAAAATGTTACGTCATTCATGGCCAAAAAAGTATCCCCAATAATATCTGTCGCCATCCTAAATTTGATATTTAGCCCTGGAGCTAACTAGCTCTAACTAGTGCACAATTAAAAGAGAAAAACGTTCCCACTAGACAAAAAATAATTCTTGCGTTATTTAGCGCTAGTTAACGTTAATTAGCGCCTAGTGTGAACCGTGTTTTATATTATAATGAATAGGTCCCACTTAAAAAAAGAATTGGTATACGTGACTGGTCTATGACGTCAATTCATAAGATTGGGTGCATCATTATCTTGAAAAGAGTGTTTCCTATCTGCGTGCACATAAGCGTTGTTTTCATAAGAATTATTTTCTTGAAGTTGTAAATGCTTTTTAAAATGGTGTAATTAATAACGATAGCCAGGTTCTAGATAACCCCCCCCTCCTGGATAATTGCCTCTACCCCCTGGATTATTGCCCCGTACTACCCCCCCTCTGGATAATTGCCCCATGACAATTCCCACGTAGGATAACTCCACCTGAATAATTGCCCCTGCTAATTACCAATAAATACTTGCTTCCTAGATTTGTCTGCATTTTTAACCTGAGCCAATTTTCAAAGAAATTGAGATCACTGACTTGATATGTTTTATTGATCGTAACCTTGTTTGGTTCTAGTTTGGTCCAAGGTTATACCATTATAACAATATAGTTGTTTTTCATGAGTCGAGTGAAATTTATCAGCTTCACTGCTCATTTTATAAATACACTAGACGTTAGGCCGTGGAAAATTTACAGTTTTATCCGTCCTATATATCCTCAGCTTATCACCGGTCGCGCATATCCCAATCCTTATCACAAAGTATCGATCCAGCTACCATTTTGAAGAAAATACGGCTACTTTTATAGAGACTTCGTATTCACGTTCTTAAAAAATTGAAAAAGGTATAAAGTTTTGTTAAAAAAAGGTTTCTTTCGTGTTTCGGCTAAATGGAGTTTTTTAGGAGTTTATTTTCTGCAAAATATACGAAAACTTTTAAACTGGCTTTTTTGCAAAATTAAAACTTTAGCAGGATTTTCTTTGTTAAAATTGTTAACAAACACGTACAAACAAGAACAACTTATTATTATTATTATTATTATTATTATTATTATTATTATTATTATTATTATTATTATTATTATTATTATTATTATTATTATTATTATTATTATTATTATTATTATTATTATTATTATTATTATTTATTACATCATTTCTCAACTCAACATTTCGCACCGGATCCGTTTTTCGTGACTCGACCGAAACATCTGCCATAGCTACACAATTTCTTTTCAACGTCAAAATCATCAAGCAAACACTCACTTTCTTGCAACATCTCTGGACCACTAAACCATCTTTCAAAATCTCTGACTTCACAAACCCTCGTCGCAATATCTGCCGGATTAACCACACCAACGACATGTCTCCACTTGTCACAATCAACAACTTTTCTAATTTTTACAACTCGATTTTCTACCCAGGGCTTCCACCTTCTCGACTTTCCTTTTATCCAGCACAAGGCCACCTCCGAATCCGTCCAACACTTAATCTTATCAAACACAATCCTCTCACACATTCCAGCTTTAACTTGGCTAATAAGGTAGACCAGTAAAACACAACCTAATAATTCTAAGCGCGGTATTGCTATCTCTTTCATAGGCGCAACTTTAGTCTTTGCAGGTAAAAAATGTACCTTAATGCCTATCGCAGTTTTAATTTGTAAAGAAAGAACTGCGCAATATACTCTCAAATAACTGTCACAAAACCCATGCAACGTCACTCGTTCAACACCTTCATTCACCCTTACAAAACAAAAACGACCAATCCTTAACTCCTTTATTAACTTAATGTCTGTCAGAAACGCACTCCACACAACAAGAACATTGGATGAGGCCAACTCATCCCAAGCGCATTTATCCTCGCAAAGCATCTGAAATATAGTTTTAACGCGTGCAGTAACAGGCGAAATAAAACCTAACGGGTCGAAAAAAGACGCAGCTACTTTGAGAATGTTTCTCTTCGTAGGCTCTAAAGTTTCAGCTAAATTTAAAACATCAGAGAAGTTAATAATGAATTCATCTTGTTCTACATTCCACGCCATTCCAAGCACTTTCTTCTCACCCTTTTCACTCATCGCTTCTTCTTTCTGATCAAAATAAGCTTGCAACGACTTATTATTAGTTACCCATTTCCTTAGACAAAAACCTCCTGCAGACATAATGGCCATACACTTATCATAAAATAATTTACCTTGTTCAATATTACAACACCCAGAAGTCGTGTCGTCTACGTATAAATCTCTTAAAAACTGTTCGACAAATTCTCTTTCAAAATCTAAATACTTACCTAAGTAATGTCTGATAGTTCCGTTCAATATAAAAGGACTACTAGTTAGACCAAAAACTAGACGCAAAAACCCGTAAATAATAATTCTGTACTCAGACTCAGAACAGTTTTCGTACCACAAAAAACGTAAAAAATCCCTGTGATCCTTGTGAATCTCTATGTTCAAAAAAGTTTGTTTAATATCTGGTAGGATGGCAATTGGATTTAACCTGAACCTTAGCAAAATATCGAAAATCTTAGCTAGCATATTAGGTCCAGAATATAAACAGTCGTTTAAGGAAGGTCCTTCGTTGGAACAGGATGCATCAAACACAGCCCTGACTTTAGTCGTTTGCCTGTCTTCACGGACAACAGGTCTATGTGGCAAATAATGAACAGACCCGGAGCTAACATATAATTCCTCCTCGGGTACTCGTTCTATGATGCCATTGTTTTCGTACTCTTTATATATTGAATCGTATTCATTCAATAAATTATCTTTTTCAAGTCGGGTTTTCAGACGGTTTAATCGACCTACACAAGTTTTCTGATTATTAGGCAGAAACTCGTGATCGGGTCGAAAAGACAACTTAGTTTCATATCTACTTACATTAAACTTTATATCCTTCTCAAAGTGATGAATAACACACTCCTCCTTAGAGTTTATTTTTTCAAGGTGCCAAAACCTGTTTAAGTCATGCCTCAACGCACATTCTTTTTCTGGCACCTCTTCAAAAGAACACCGCATCACATGTGCTGAAGAAATATTCACGTCTTCAACACTTTGAGCACAAACACGACCACTTAGTACCCAACCTAGTATAGATTCCAGTGCAGTAGGCCCACCCTTATTTCTTATTGTTTTTCCAGTGAAAAATCTATGATAGTAATCTACTCCGATTAATACACCACCAGGAAAAACCGGAGAGTCAAGATCGCTATCGGCTAACTTCAATTTATTTGAATTATCGTATATTTTCGTAGCCTTAGAAATATTATGCAGACTTCAACAACGTCAAGCGACTTAACAACGCTATCCGTTTGTCCAAACGTTCGTAAAATTATACGTTCGGACCTTTATTTTCCTGAAGTTCAGCTTTTCACAAAGACTTTTCGTCACATATGAGCGTTGACTACCGCTATCGAATAACAAACGGGTCGTTAGCTCATGCGACGATTCATTATTTGAGACCTTAGCTCTAGCTGTTTGAAGCAAAATTTCCTGGGAAACGCCGATGTGATTAGCAACACTTTCATCACCCTTGTTTCCAGGCTTCTCGTTATCTTGGCGACAAATAGAGATATGATGTTTACCATTACACTTTCGGCAAACATACTTAGATGTGCAATCTCTCGCCAGGTGACCATTTTTTAAACAAAGAAAACACTTAGAATATCTTTTCAAAACATTAATTCTATCATTCGCTTCTTTGATCTGATGGCATTGAGAAGACCGGTGTTTCTTCAAACAATAGACACATTTGTGAATGAATGAGTCACGATGCTCAAAACCTTGCACGTGTAAATTTTTAGCAGACGAAGGAACTTCAGGCTTCCGATCGCGCTTCTCCGCAGAGGGAAGAACACAATTTTCCTTAGCCCTCAGTTCCTCATTAAAAAAATTTAAAAACTGATCTAAAGTCCAAATATCTTCACCAAACTTCCTATAAGTAATCAATAATTAGCCTCATTCATGTAACGCGGTCAGGCAGTGACTTCCCGCGTTGTCGGGAAAAAAATAATCAAAATGGTAGCTTTAAGTGTAAACAACTGTAACTAGTTGACTACCTCGCTTACTTGTAAATTAAAATGCAACTATTTATGCTTTAAAATTTGAAATTTTGTTATAAAAATGAACCAAGAAACCGTTTCTTCGTTGACTCGTGAGGAATGCATGGAAAAATTAAAAGAAATAGGCCAACATTGCTCTGGTACTACAGATGACATGAAAATAAAACTAAGAAAATTCTGCCTATATCCAAAACTTTATGAAAGGCTGAAAGCAAAGTGAAAAAGACAATACAAATTTAACTGTAGCTTAGACCCACTACATATCCCCCCTGTCACTGCCAAATGGAACAGCGATGAGCATAATTATCCAACGATAAATGAAGAAGTGTTCAAAACGTACTGTTTAAATAAATCTCAGGGAAGTAAGAAAAAGCAGTGCGGATGTTGCAAAGCAGGAAAATCGTTTCTGTTAAAACAATACTGTACGGTGGTATATTCTTGGTAATACAATTCGTTTGTCCTTCAGTATTAGATTCTGTTCTGAATTCAAGGTTAAGGAATCTTTTATTTTGTGGAAGTGTTTTAATAGCTTTTTTCGTCTGATTCTGGAGCTTCTTCCAGATGTCGCCATTTGTTTGTGCTAATGATTAATATCAATTGTTTTAATGCTGGGTCAGCTAGTGTGGCGGTTTTTATATCATTAATGTCTAAAGCGTTTGGTGTTGCGTACGACGTGAGAAAATTAACGTGTTTTTCGATGTATTTTGTATCTGTGCCAATAGACGTTGGATTTCGGCTTAGGTAGTCACATATGTTATCTGCAGAACTGACGTAATCTGTTTTAAAGTTGTACCTCTGTAGTCGCAACATCATTCGTTCAATTCGCGGGGGCGGTGTTGATTTGGGATTGTTCAGTATATTTACTAATGCTTTGTTGTCGCTAAAAAGTGTGAAGTGCTTTCCGTAGAGGTACAAATTGTTTTTTTCACATGCATAAGTCGCTGCTAAACATTCCCGTTCTATCTGGGAGTAATTCATTTCCGGTTGCGTAAGTGATCTTAAAGAATAAGATATCACATCTATGTCATTTTTCTTACAATTTTTTTGAAGTAGGATCGCTGAAATTCCCACTGGGCTTGCATCGCAGAACAAGAGTGTTTCTTTGTTTTCGTCAAAGTATGACAGACACGACTTTTCGGATAATGTTGTTGTCAAAGTTACAAACGCTTCTTGGCATTCTGTATTCCACTCAAATTTCACATCTTTTCGCGTTCAACGTCGGAGAGGATAAGTAATGGTACTGTAGTTCGGAATGAATCTTTTTAAATAATTAATCATCCCCAAAAAGCTTCCTAATGATTTGACGTCTGTAGGTCGGTTGACGTTTAAAAGACTCTCTTAATTTTTGTCGGACTTGGTCTCATCCCCTCTGCTAAAAACACATAGCCGAAATACTCAAGGTTATGTTGGTCAAACAAGCATTTGTGTAGGTTTAATGTTATTCCCTTATCCGATAGTGTCTTAAACACTTGTGTCAAGATTCTGTCATGTTCTTCTGTCGTTATTGCGTAAACTAGTATGTCATCGGCAATATTGTCTGCACCGTTTATGTCTGAAAGTATTGATTGGATCGTATGTTGTAGTTCCTCTGAAGCACTATTTGCACCAAATATTAATCGTTTGTACTGCATAATTTTGTCTTGTGTGCGGAACGCTGTTATATATCTGCAAGACTCGTCTAGTTCTAACTGGTTGAATGCTGCGTTAAGGTCTAGTTTAGTAAAGTGTTTGCTGTCCTTAAGTTTTACAAGTAGGTCGTCAACAGTAGGCGTGGGATAACGTGTTCTTACTATCGCTCTGTTTGCGCATCTCATGTCGAGACATATGTAAATACCGTTATTGCCCTTGGGTACGACAACAATTGAGTTGACCCACGGCGTCGGTTGTCCCTTAACTTCCTCTATAATATCTTGTTGCTGTAATTTTTCTATCTCTGCTTTCACTTTCTGTCTTAGTGCAAATGGGATACGTCGTTCCGCCTGTGTGACCGGTGTCACTTTCTCGTCGATATGTAGTTTGACCTTATAATCCGTAAATTTGCCGATCTTATAGCTAAAAATCTTCTCTTTGTAAACTTCAATCAACGCACGTAATCTAGTAGGTGGTTGAACTTTTTGGGCATGTTTTGTTTTGCTCTCCCTCGTGCTGTTTTTTTGTTTCAACGTTAATCTTATATGCTGCATTGTTTGTGTTTCTAGATTTATCTGGTTTCTTTTGAGGAATCACGTCATCCTTCGGCATAATTATTAATTTTAATTCGAGGGAAGTTTTGCCGTTTAAAAGATTTTTGTGGTCAGTGTTAATTACATAAAAATCTTTTGTTCTAAGGCGGTGCTTATTTTCGATAACGAGGTTAATTTTTCCGAGGACTTTTAATTTGGGTTCGTTCGAGCCGTATGTGATCACCTTGGTGGCTGTCTTTTGTAAGCGAAGTTTCCCGCCACAATTTTCGTTCACTTTGTGAAATGTTTTTGTGTTCAAAATATTCAAAGCAGAACCGGTATCTATTAAAAATCGTGTGGGTGTGACCCCTTCTACCTTCGCTTTTGTATAAAATCTTTCTATAGAATTTACTGACGCATAATCTTTGATCTCACTATTCTTTTGACTCATAGTGTATTTGAATTAGAACGGACACTAGCAATACAGTTATTGTTGTTGTTGTTAGCATTCCCCGCGGTAGATAACATAAATAGATGTAAACTGTTCACATTTTCAGCACCAGAGTCAGAGGAATCAGAAGTAGCCGTATTGTTGTTCACTAAGCGCCTTCCTCGAAATATCGGACCCCTAGCACTACTTTTGCAGCAACGGGCAAAATGACCGATCTTGTGGCATTTATTACATTCTTTCCCTTCGGCCGGACATGCCTGAGAATGTGGGTAGTCGTTCCCACATCTATAGCATGTTTTATAGTTATCTTTTCGGCTACTGCTATTCCCTCTGCTCGACAAGTTCTTACCTCTGAGTGTTTCCAGTTTCTTTGTAAGTCGGTTAATTTCTTCCTGTGGATTCATTGAACGCTCTACATCATCGGCTTGTTGATCTGCATCCTCCAAATGTTTTCCATAAATCAATAAGTCTGCTAAACTAATTGCTGTATTCTTAAATGCGTGTTTACGAATTTTGCTGTTATGAGTAGATAACACAATTTTTTGTTTAAGCTCTTTGTCCAAATTTGTTCCAAAGTCACATTTATTCGCCTGCTGTTTCAACCGTATGTAAAACAAAACTGATGAATGTTTTCGTCGGGTTGTTGTTTTAGTTTTCTAAATGCATACACTTCATAATCGATGTTTTTCTTAGGTGAAAAATATCCATCAAATATTGTAATGGCGTTTGCAAACGTTTCATCTGTACCTGGTAAAAGATTGTCGTATATGTCATACGCCTCTTCACCAATGTAATTAAGCAATAAGGCTAATTTCTGCTTGTCTTCTTCAACGTTCAGAGCGACGCACAAGTTTAAAAAACGTTTCTTATATTTTTCCCATCGAGTTGAGATTGTAGTAAAATCATCCGTATCAAACTTTGGAAAAGTTGGAAGGTTTAAAGTTGAAATAGCCATAGTTTGTAATACACACGAATTACACCAAGATTAAGTTCTTCTGATAATGAAGTAAATTTCTGCTGTTGTTTAGGATCTTTCGTTAAAAATATAATTTCTCGTCGCCAATGTTAAAAACTGAGGACACGTGTGTTCAACATAATCTATTCTCAAATATAATAATATTTACAGTTCTTCTTTCGTATTTGTTTTCGACATGCTCTCCATCGTATAGCGTATACTCCATTGTAGTGTGTATTCGCTATAACAATAATCATACGGACACAAAGATGTTATGAACTGCTTCATTTTTTTATGTGTCAAAAACATCGGGCTCTTAAATGTCAACATCAAGAGGATTTCTAAACCACCTGTGGGAATAGGTGACGGTTGGTATTGAGTGGAATGTACAAACCCATCTATTTTCCCGCTCCCCTCTTTTGAAAAGAAGAATACATGTCTTGATATTTCTCGGAACATGTCCTACAGTTTTTAGTTGTAGTGAAATCTTTCCAACCATTGCTTTGATAGCACAACAATATGGATCGATTTTCTTGGACGTATTATCTTCCTCGATTTCAAGGGAAACAAGGTCGCCTTTTTTAACATTACTCCGAATGACGTTTGTGTACACATGGTATCCGCGAGTTGCAACTGTTGCTTGAATCTATACGCAATTTTTCTCTAAAATTTCTTATCCTTGCAGGCAAGTCGTAAAGCAAATGTGTTCTATTGCAATAGTAAACAAATCACGCAAGAATAGCGCATCGTAACGGAACTACACTTCTAAATGTTTTTAAAGTTATCGTGATGGTCGGTGTTTGTTTAATTTTTTTAACACCGAACATTGTATTGTCTAAAAACGTGTTGTTTGTGGGGTTTTTTTGGTAAAAGACAATTGAAAATTTATTTCTTCAAGTGCATATTTTTGAAGTCTTGGAATGATGTATAAGGAAACGTTTCCTTCATGTTTGAAGAAGCGTGAAAATCAACTTCTGATAAAAGCAACGATGTTGAAGTTAAACCTGCCATTCAAGATGTTACAAATGTTGTATTAAAACTTGTTGCGAAAGAAATTGAAGCTTTTGTAGTCAACGGGAGAGTTACCAGAAAACCTGCAACTATAAGAAAGGAAGTTGGTTCATGTGCATTGGTTAATGGAACAGCTGCAGCAATTAAAAAGTTTTCTTTAAAGTATACCAAATATACCTTCAATCGGACAACTGCAAATTCCTGGAAGAACAAATGCAAACCTGGTGACCTTAAAACATTTAAAACAGCAGGTAGACCCAATTTTTTGGACGGAAAACATTGCAATTGGCACGAGGCAGCGGGAGGAGTAATCAACAGAAGACTTATTCTGCACATTGCGAAAGGTGTCGTCAAAGCAAACAATCTAAATGTTTTAAAGGAATACGGTGGAAATTTGAAGCTTACTAATCCTTAGGCAGGAGGAGTGCTTGAAAAATTAAATTGGAGCAAAAGAAAAGGGAAAACTGGCAAAATCATTGAAATTCCTTGCTGACGAGAAGTTTACCTTCCAAAAGTCGATCTGAACTGTCATCATGGAACACGATGTTCCTGAATCCTTAGTCTTAAATTTGGATCAAACACTACTTTCGTATGTCTTCCCTTCAGTTCAGTTTCAAAGGTGCCAAGGACGTTCCGATTAAGGGTGTTGACGATAAAGGGCAAATCACCGAAACATTTGCTGTTTTTCTTAAGGTTAAATTTCTGCCAACTCATTTACAAATAAACAACTAAGCGCTCTCTACCAAAATTTGAATTTCCCAAGTCGTTCTCAGTCAGCTTACAAAAAACCACTGGTCAAACACTGAGAAGTCGATCAAGTTTTTCAAACAAATTATCTTTCCTTACCTATCGAAGGCCAAAAAAGAAATGGGATATCTAAAGGAGCAGTATTCTCTAATAATCATGGATATATTTAAAGACAATAATACACTTAAGGAACTCTGTGCAGAAAACCATTGTGAAATAGTTATTGTTTCACACAATTTGAGCAATAAATTTCAGCCGTTGGGCATCAGCGTTAACAAAGCAGCAAAATCATTCATCCACAATCTGTACAATGAATCGTTTTCCAATTTATTGACAAAGCAACTTAATCAAAGCATGGCTCCAACTGACATTAAAATTTTCTCCAAGTTGTCGGATCTGAAACCGCTACATGCATAATGGATTGTCCAGCTATATGAACATTTATGCACACAGCCATAAAAAGATTCCACAGGGATTCGATGCTGTAGGAATTACTGAGGCTGTCAAAAACGCTCAATATATATATGAAAAAGTGGAAGATCCTTTTAGATGTAAAAAATGATATAGTTTTCAAAATTTTTGTTTTTTTCGCCTTATTCCATAATTTTCTTTGGGTGATATTTTTTTGTATCACACATGACCAAAATTTCCACCAGCTACGTTTAGACAAAATATTTCGTCAGACAAAATTTCGTCACTTTTGTCCGACATTTTTTTGTCCGATAAGGTATTTTGTATGAGTTGTCATTGTGATCAAAGTATGACAGTAGTATCATTTAGTAGGACCTACTTCCTACGCTTGGTCACGCTTTCCTGTTCACAATAACGGAAAAATAACTTTTCTTAAACGTCTAACTTTTAGGTATGGGATATCCTAATGTCACCAATCAAGCTTTGTGTGATTTTACAAATGTTTTTGCAGAAGCTAAGGTTGTCTCCAAGGCACCCATTGTATTGAAACGTCCCGAAAGTGTTTACATCGACACCAAACCGATTTATTATAAGGACTCTGGTATGGTGCCGCATTACACCGGACATGTTCCAGGTAGGATATTGTATAAAATAATGATATGCTACTATATATATGCTACTATAATTAAGCGAGTTTTTTTGCTGCCTACTCTAAGATGTGCTCATACGAGGAATTTTGACCCGCGTCCAACCGGCCTTAGCTCAGTCTCTCTATGTGTTTCAATTTGCTTTTAAAATGCGAGTATTGCTAGAACGGCCATTCAAGTCGCTAATGAACGCCTTTTCCATACTTCCAAGTTCTAATTCTAATTTTTACATTAATGATTAAATTATCTTTACACGTTATTCGTTTCTATTCCACTAGATTGTTGTCCAAGAAAATAATTTTCGGCGTAAAATAACTACATGCGCTATGGCACACAAGTATCCGCTTCTGCTTTCTCCTAGGTTGCTGTGACAAAATTAATAAAAAACTTTCATGTGAACCCAAAAGACTGCCGCATTTCGTTAAGAAAGTAAAAAATATTTTATTATAGGTGAGAAATTCCGGTATGGACGGACATTTGGTCACAGCACAACAAATGCAGTTCCGAAGAATGTTAGCTGTTCCCACTAAGATAATTTTCATTTGACTTGAAAATATTTTTCTTCTTAAAGCAATTTTTTTTTTCGGAGAAACAAAATCCTCAAGTTAATGACGTCTAACTAATGGAATAATGTCAAAAAAGAAATTTTGTCGGCAAACAAATGAGATACAAAAACATCCTCATTTCAAAAGTCACACACAGGCAAAAAACGGAAGTAGTCTATTATTATAATAGACTGGTTGGTGTACAAAAAAAATTCAAGCGTAAGAAGGGCCGTGATTGTAACATCTGCTGAATGAATAACGAAAAGATACGTCAGTGGGACCGTCGAGGTAGTTTTGCTGCTGTATATAGCTCTTCGACAAAAAATTTAAACGCGATCTCCTATGTTTCGCGGAGCCAGAAGGCAGCGATTAATAGCCTGGAATGACAGGGTCACTAATGACGAGGAATAGTCGTAATAGCAACGTGGCCAGAGATTTGCTTTTGGTTGATGATAGGTGCTTCAAATCTTCATCATCAGAAGACACCATTTAACTAAAACTGTTTTAAAAGACTTTCCTGGTGCTTAGTAATGAAATGGGTATCGAATGTGTGTTTTCGACATCTCGGTACAAAAGGGGTGACCTGGTTTCCATTCATTGTTGTTGTTTTTAAATGACAGCGTTTTACCCTAAGACCAGGTATAACCACCAGTTTCACAGAACAATGAGAGAGTTGACAGTAAACGAAAAGAACAACCGGAGAACCGGCAGCGAATGAAATGAGAATTCTGTGCGGAATAGCGTAAACGCTCTATGTTCTGAAAACTGATTTAAATGAAGAAAAAAATATAATATTTTTCCTTCTTTCCATTCATTTCAAACATTTTGAATGTAGCAAGGCAGAAAGAAGTCGATTTCCTTGATTCAGCGAACTGTATCGTCGTCAGACCGGGGGCTCACATAAAATGGTAAAATTCAATATAATAAAGAAATGCAATAACTAGCTATTGGTCTAGCTAAATGCTAATGTTGGACGCACTTTAGGGGTAAAAATACTGGGACGGTTAATGCTGTTGTTGTACTAAACTAAGGGAATCCCCCATAACTTGGCGAGCGGGAAACATGGCGGAAATATTCTTGCTAGAAACCCAGATTTATTTACAGAATCGATACAGAGATAGTCTTATATTTTTGGTTGTTATATTTCTTAGGTTGTTTTAGCTTGTTCTAGGTTGTTCTATCTTGTTCTCAGGTTGTTCTAGGTTATTCTAGATCGTTCCAGGTTGTTCTAGCTTGTTCTCGGGTGTTACCCTTTTTAGTATGTACGACTGTTTCTTTGCCTCTTTAATTTGACAAGGGAATTTATTAAAAAGATACAAATCAATGCCATGGGATACAGAAGGTATATTATATATATACCTCTGTGTATATGTTATATTCAAACAAGTAAATCCGTGACCTAAAAGGGACATTCAATTTTCATTTTAAAATGAAAACAAATTTTAATTTTTTTATCAATTTTTCTTTTTTAATTCAATACAAAAAGAAAATTTCAACTCAATTTTCGTTTTTCGTTTTCAAATGAAAAAAGAAACTTCTTATTTTGGCGAAAAAGTACGCTCTCCTTCGCAGACGTTTTTCTTCCCACGAACCCAAGGATTACTTTGGGTCATTTGGTGCTAAAAATCCCAAAATGTAATATCAATTTCTAAATTTCTGATTTTTAAGAGAATTTTAAATTTAAAATTAAATCAAATTTCGTTTAAATTAAAAATTGAATTTTAATTTTAATTTTTGATTTTTGATTTGAATCAAAAAATGAAATTCAAGTTCAATTGACAATTTTGGTTTAAATAGAAAATTGAAATTTTTTAACTCATAAATGCCTAAAAGACTAACAAATCATGTGACAAGTCATGTGATAATTCTGGCCTATCAGATCAATTGACGTGAAGTGTAAAGTGTTGTATAGCATTCGTAGGATACAGTTAAATAATGTTTGTCTTACCACAGAAACAGACATGAATAAAATTTTTACTGAAGAAATTATTTTTTTTCCTAAAAAAAAACTTATGAAGAGATAAACAATATATCTTCAGGAGAAAGAGGTTATTCCGTGAAGTCAATAAAACGGTATTGTAAAGAAAATGGATTGTCGCCAAGAGTTTCACAAGCCTATTTAGAACACATTGTAGCAACGGCAGTTCCAAAAGTATGTATAAGACATTATTACATTTACTTCAGTTATATATAATTTTCATTTCCTTGAATAAAACAGCGTCTCTATAAATGAACTCTGTTATTCACTCTTTTATTACACTGACATTGACCAAATTTATTTATTTACGGTTGGTCCAACGTATGAGAAGAAAATGATGACCGGGAATATTGCTAATAGAGACAATATACGTGTTAGCCATAATAGAGTTGGACAAGCAAAAGCTGCACCCCAAAACCACTAGAGAAGACGCACTGATACCTAAATATAAATTGTTCTTAACAAAATTTGTGCCTTTCGCAAAAAGTTTAAAAACTGGCCCACGGTTTAAGCTAGGTGTAAAGACCTTTCTTCATTGTAAGTAGACGTATTATTAGTTGCGTAAATCCTTGTCCGCTAATTATAATAAAAAGGTGATTATTCTTCAGAAAAAAAAATAAAATCGAATTTCCTTTTTTAATTTAATTTAATAATCAAAGTTGATTTTCAATTTTTAATTTAACTCAACAATCAAAAATTTAATTTGATTTTTAAATTTCTATTTTAATCACAATTAACAATTGAACTTGAATTTCAATTTTTGATTCAAATCAAAAATCAAAAATTGAACTTGAATTTCAATTCTTGATTTAAACGAAATTTGATTTAATTTTCAAATTTGAAATTCTATTAAAAATCAAAAATTTGGAAATTGATATTACATTTTGGGATTTTTAGCACCAAATGACCCAAAGTAATCCTTGGGTTTGTAGATGAAAAACGTCTGCGAAGGAGAGGGTACTTTTTTGCCAAAATATGAAGTCCCTTTTTTGTTTTTTGATTTGCAAACGAAAAACAAAAATTGAGTTGAAATTTTCTTTTTGTATTGAATTAAAAAAGAAAAATTGATAAAAAAAAAAGAAATTTGTTTTCATTTTAAAATGAAAATTAAATGTCCCTTTTAGGTCACGGATTCTTTTAGGTCACGGATTCAAGTAACATATTAAGCAGGCGATACATGATTTTGAAACCTGTGAACAATACAGGATTTAATTTGCTGAAATATTGAATTCAACAAATTTAATCCTTTATTATCCTTTTTTGATTCAAATTCTCAAATTTGAATTTCTTTTGGGGAGTCGAATTAGTTGCAATTTTTCATTTTGAAGAAACTGATTGGTCATTCTTTTGTGTGACAAATCCAAAAAGTTGAACATAATCTAACTTCCAAAATTTCAAATTGACAAATTGAATTCAACAATTTGAAACAAAAAAGGGTAAACACACGTACTTACTAAAACAGGAAAGGACCACAAAAGAGCAGAAACCACCAAAAACCACCAGGAAACGAGCAGAAACGAGCACGAAACAAACAGCCATCAGTTGACAAATAATAAAACCTGTGTTCTCTTTCTGTGACCCACGGAGGACTCACCAGAGTAAATTAGCGCTTTACTCTGCAATATTTATTTAGATAATATACAGATAATATACAGATAATATCTTCAAAACCCCCAGGCGTTTTAAATTTGGCCGAAAGCTTCGTTTTCATGTAACTAACTGTATGATTTTCTCGTGACTGCGAAAAAAGTTTCGTGTGGAAGAAAAAAGAAAAACATGTCTAGACATTTAAAAATCATTCATGAAGAAACTTCTAAATTTGTTTAATTTTTGTTTAATATGAAAGTTGTTGCTCACCATATGCATGATCCATGTCATTTTTAGTTGTCTACTTAAGCCGGTAATAGGGCAGGAATGTTGAAGATATCATATAAGCTCGTCACCAGGGCTCTTGTACGTTTATGCTCTGAAGATTATCATCTGTGTATGTATCATACCCAGACATAGAAAAACCAAAAGAAAAGTTTATAAATTTCCAGACATGCGTGAAACAAAAATTTCATTCATGTCACCATTCATTCTTTTCAAATTTTTCTCTGCCGTGCAGGTTGTTATTTTCCAGCGGTTATTTTTGTTGGGTTTAAAAAGTTGCTGGTGATATCAAATGCGCGAACGTGTAATCATCAAACTAAGTAAGAAGAAAGTTATTAAGAGGACCCTGGATAAATGGAACTTTCACTAATTTGGGACCAAATTTCTCAGTCCATTAAACCTCCTTACTAAATCCAAGCAAAAATACTTCGCTTAAGAGAAAAGACCCCGGATAAGCAGGACCTTTTTTACGGTCCCTTGAGCAAAACAACTTCGGTTAAGTGACACATAAATGCAATGGCTTCCCAGAAAAAAAACAAAAGCTGAATAAAACTTGGGCGCATAATCAAGCATTTTGGTAATCTTTTTCGCCTGTCATTTGCTCTTGTATTTTGGTTATGTTTTATATTATTATTATTATTATTAAACATAAAATTGGGTTCCATGTTATACAATGGTTCTTCGCCCTAAAATCAAATAAAGAAATAAAAAGAATAAGTACATACAATTTAGATAAATTATCAATAAATATTAGTTTAAAAACGGATAATATCAGAAGTGAAGAGTACATAGAAACTGACTTAAAATCGCGTTAAGGTAGAATGAAGAGCGTACGAATACAAAGGCTGATATTGAAACCTGAAATAGAATGGAACATTGAAAAAGAAATCAAACAAGATTGGCAAAATAAAATCAAAAAAGGAAGAGGTTAGAATCAAATTGATAATGCATGAGCAAGAGCTTTGTCCCTATAAAATTGTTTTGCTTTTGAATAAAAACTATTTTTCTCTTTTATTTGTCTGACCGCCGAAGGAAGTTCATTAAATATCTTCGCTTGGCTTTGGAAGGTTTTCGAGTCATTAGTGTGATCGATCATTGGACCTTGAGCATTAGATCGTAATGTTCTCCTGTGGCTAATGTTTTTTAGTTTGATGTAACCTGGCCAAAGCTCGTCGTTGATCGCACGATACACCAGTTTAACGACATTAAAATCAATGTTTTCTCGAACTGGCAACCAATTGAGGGACAATACTTCAGGAAGCTTGGCGTGACGACCAAGAACGTATCCAGCAGCAAAGTTTTGAAGCCGCTGTAACCGTGTTTGAAGGTAGATTGGAGATTGTCCATACACAACGTTACCATAGTTGAGAATCGATAGGATGAGAGCTTCTGCTAAGGATTTACGTACCTTATACGGCGTGAACGGTTTGAAACTTTTAAGTGCTCGAAGGGTACCATATGCTGACTTGAGAACAGAGTTGACTTACTCTGTCCAAGCTAGATGCTGATTGAACTTTACACCTAGTAGCTTTGCAGATTGTTTTTGTGGAATGGATCTACCTCTGGATCGAATAAGGTAGCTCTTCTCTTTTGTTTGTTTCATTCTGGACGAGGAGAATATAATTGCTTTCAGTTTATCACTGTTGAATACAAGACTGTTTTCAACTGACCATTGCGAAAGTGATTGGATGTCGGATTCGAGACTTTGTATAGTACGAAAAATATCATCGACATAATATCATCAGCGTACTGGATGGATTCAGACTGGATATTTGTGGGTAACTCGGTTACGTAGATGTTTAAAAGAACAGAACCCAAAAAAGGATATAATGAAGAGCCTGCTAGGAAAAGAAAACAACCAAAGGACAGGCAGGCATTACCTTGTGCATCCAAAAAGCAAAAATTAGGCGAAATATCGACACCTACAAAAAATAAAGCATCTATAGGACCATCCAGTGAAGACGTTAAAGAAGAAATTATAACACCTGATACTGTCAGTGGTTTTGATAGCACACATAAAAGTCATACACCTTAAAAAAATTAATATTTTGCACAAAATCTGGTTCCATATCATACATATCACCTGCATATGCTGGTTTATGTTCATGGACACAAAATTCACTCCTAATTTTATGGTACTTTTTAATAAAGATTTTAATGTACAAGATTTGTTCTTATCACATCAGGTAACCTGTGTTTGCCCCCATTTGTTCGTCAAAAGAGACAGTTTACTCGATCAAAGGTATATCATGGTAAACGTGTTGCTAGAGCAAGGATCCACATAGAAAGAGTGATGGGGAGATTAAATGAATTTAGAATGCTTAGTATACTGATCTATGTGACCACATTTGGACAATAGCTGGGGCAATATTAAATATGCAACCACCTTTAGTAATATTCAAGTACTCCCTCCAATTTGCAGAGAAATGTTAGGCTTTACAAACACCATCATAAACGGCTTTTTTAAAGCCACACATTTTAAAAAAATGTTATTTATGGCATAGATGGCATAAAGCTGAAATTCCTTTGCTTTTACGGCAAACCGTACCAGTACCATTATTAATAAATATAAAAGCTTTTAATATATATATACTTTTAGGGAAGAAAGTGTTTGCAGAAAGAAACTTTTGCTGTTCTGCGAAATAACACTTTGTGGTGAAAAACTTTTGCAAATTTTCAAAAAAAGTTTCTTCTGCAAGCACTTTCTTCCCTTACAGTAAGACATACTTGGGCATAAATGACACCCTTTGAAAGCCTATTGCTGTATGGTTACATTATGCAGATTACATATAAAATGAGACACATACATATACTATACCTGTATTTTTTACCAATTTTGTTTTTTTAAATGTGTGGCTTTAAAAAAAAAACGTTTTATTGAGACATGGCACAGAAAATTTGTTTGAGGCAAAATTTTAATCAGGATTGGGAGGAGAGCAGCTGATCTAATTCTTTTTGTATCTGATTACTGTCACTTATTGAAACATAATCAACAATTTTATTTAAAACATCTTTGCATATATATTTCGTGGCTATTTTACCACTAAACATCTCTGGAAGTATATACTTTATGCGGAGAAACTTTCGCGAATTTCGCGTTTTTTGTCCTTATTCGCGAAACTTTGTCTCGTGAAACTTTCAAGAATGGCCATTCACGAAAGTTTATTCAGTACAAACTTTCTAAATTGTCGATTCGCGAAAGTTAATCCAATAAAATTTAAAACAAATTTACTGGTTTTAAAAGATTTGTTGACTCGCCCTCACTTGGCTCGCCCTCCGATAAAAAAAGAGACAACTGGCGCTGGGAACGAGATTAAAATAAACTTCGAAATAAACAAAAGCGATGATGAATATTCATCATTTTATTTTTAATAAAAAATATATTTTTAAAATACAAAAGCGATGATGTTTCAAATGTATGTATGGCTTATAAATGAGTTACTGGCGAAGAAGGCGATGACGACGATGCGTGGGAGCCGGAAGAAGACGAGCAAAGAAATGTGTTTCATCTGTTTTGAGATTTTGACGATGAACCCAATTTGTAGATAGAGGTTTTTACATACCATTAGAAAGAAAATTACATCGTTAAAAAACACTTTTCTATCATAAGAAATATATGACACTTTTTTATAAGAATATCAAAAATCACGAATCGCGAAAGTTTATTGGAGAGTATTGTGTTTACTAAGATTATACTGTAACTTTTTATTTCATGTTCTATCGTTTTAACCTAACATTCTAATAGTATAATACTAACAAAGAGAGATAGAGAAATGTTCCTTCTTGCACAGTCGCGCACTCACATCTCGCGCATGCCCAGTCAAGTCCAACAAATCCAATACCATGCGGTGTTGAGTCATGGAATTCAAAAGTAAGTCCCTAATAGTCCATGCTTAGTCATACATATCAAAATCATACACCAAATGAATAAAGTTCTAGCACACCTAGTAGGGAACTCCCTCTGCATAGTGATGACGTCATCATATATCCGGGAATGGCACAACTGGGTATTACCCCCATCCGAGATGGACCTCTTCGAGAAACAGGAACTGTTGAAAAATCGTTCGGTTGTGGGGATAAGATGAAAGGGTGGTATAATTGGCTTGTAGACGCTGTTCCAAAGTCTATAAAAGAGGGAGCCAAGAGAACCTATGCAGCCTTATATAATATGACAGCCAACACGAGACATACACTTCATGAAAAGGTAGAAAAAGGGGCCGAGGAAGACTACCCCGAGGATATCCAAAAACTATGTGATCAGCCGGAGCAAGACTATACACCTCAAGAACATAAGTATGCTCTTCACAGGACCCTTCGAAGTTTCCGCATTCCGGGTATAGGGGGAGTCGACGTAGCCGGGTATATGGGGATGATGCGAACTAACGTGAAAACATTGGTTGATGACCAGGTAGAAGATATGGGATCTGCGAAGGTACAGTTGTCCCTATGGATCCAGTGGAAGAAGAAAACAAACTCGGAGGAGGATAGCGACGAATACATTGAGGTGAAGAAGGCGTTCAATAGTAATATGGCCTCAGTCTTCCAGGGTAGTGACGTAGACTACGTGCTGGATAGGATGTTTGCTCAAATCAAAACACATGTGGAACATCCGGCACTACCCCAAAGCGGATTCACGATTAGTCGAATCATACACCTTGATGTAGACTTCCATAAGTTGCGGCTAACAAGGGGTTCATCATACATAAACTACCTAAATGGATAGCATCAAAGAAGGCCGTCATTAACCCAGTGAATGAAGACGAGGAGTGTTTCAAGTGGGGTGTCTTCGCATGCCTACATCATGAAGAGATAGGAGGAACCCGAATCGAATATCTCAGATGGGACCCTACGTAGACCTCTACAATTGGGAGGGTATAGAGTTCCCGACGACTATCAAGGAAATATATAAGTTTGAGAATAATTATAAGGAGATTGCGGTGAATGTCCTATACATAACGGGAAAGAAGATCAATATCCTGAGGCGATCGGAATACAACATTAGGCGTAGCAAGCAGGTTAACCTGCTGCTTATAACAGATGACAAAAAGACCCACTATACGACCGTCAAGAGCCTATCACGACTCCTAGGCAAGGAGACCTCGAAGAATAGGAATGCAATGCACTTTTGCCCGAACTGCTTCCAGGCCTTTCCTACAGTCACATCGAGGGACAAGTATTATGGCTACTGCAGGGACCATGAGGCTGTTAAAATTACGACGCCAAGCGAGGCTGAAAATGGTTATTCTACAAGGATGGCCAGATGCAATTTAAGGTACCCTTTGCAATATATGCCGATTTTGAAAGTCTACTCATCCCGATAGAAGAGACAAGGGGTGCAAAAAAGCTTAGTAAGCATGTACCATCGGGGTGGTGTAGCTACAGTACCTTTGACTATGGGGATGTATCAGATCCCCTAACAGTCTACAGAGGTGAGGATTGCGTCATGCGGTTCGTGAACCACCTAGAGGATGAAGTTATATACTATACCTACCTGCAACAACCCATGCTGAAACTGACAGAGGTGCTAAGGAGGGAACATAACGAGGCCACGGAATATCTGCATGAAACCCTTTGACGACTGCGAGAATAACCGCAAGGTTCGAGACCATTGCCATTAAACGGGGCTGTATACAGGTGCGGCCCATAATAGCTGTAATTTGAAGTATAAGATACATAGCCATATACCTGTGATATTTCACAATCTCTCGGGAAGAGATGCGCACCTGTTTATCCGGAAACTGGGTGAAAAGTATGACACCCGGGACATTGGATGCATCGCTGAGAATACTGAAAAATATATCAGTTTTAATGTTAAAATCAAGGTGCCGCTTACAGGCATGGGATATGGTGATGGTGAAACGCATAAGACCATAGAGACTCGGTTCATCGGTAGCTGTAGATTTATGGCCTCAAGGCTGGATAAACTGGCAATCAACCTCATTGGAACGAATGCCGCCGGTATGAAATGTCACCAGTGTGCAGATACCTGTCTGGAATTCCAGAGCATAGATGCCGAATACATGGCAAAATTCTGGTGTAAAAATTGCAACTCTAATACCGCCAAGCAATTAAACCAGGGCCAGGTAAAGGCAAACGTACCATCCATGGCCAAATTCATCGACAACGAAGACGTATTCAGGCTAATGCTGAGAACAGGTGTATACCCTTAAGAGTACATGGACGATTTGAAGAGTCGGAACTACCCCCCAAGGAGGCATTTTACAGCAAGCTGAATATGAAGGGTATCAGTAACAGGGACTACAAATACGCGAAAAAGGTATGGAATTGTATTGCCCCGGAGGGTGATGTAGTCACTATGGGCGACTATCACGATGTCTACCTGACCACGGACGTCGTGCAATTGGCCGACGTGTTTGAAACATTCCGGGGTGTATTTCTAACAAACTATAAGCTTGATCCTGCGCACTTTTACAGTGCACCCGGCCTGGCATGGAAGGCGGCACTCAAGTATACCGGAATCAGGGTAGAGCTCCTCACAGATCGCAACATGCTTCTGATGTTTGAGAAGGGTATGAGAAGGATATAAGAAGAGGTATAACCAAAGCTGTACACCAGCATGCCAAGGCTAACAATAAGTACATGGGAAACCAATACGATCCAGAGGTTGAATCCTCCTACCTGCAGTATTTGGATGCCAACAACCTATACGGGTGGGCGATGATGTGTCAAGACCGTTTCTACCGGACCGCACGACGGTCCACAAAGTCGAGAAACTGGTACCAAATTTGGAAAACAAGCGGAGGTATGTGGTACATATCAGAGCTCTTAACGAGGCTATAAAACATGGGCTTGAGCTGAAGAAGGTCCATAGGGTCATTCAATTCAACTAGAAGGCATCGTTGAATGGGTAAATCGATCACAACACGAGGCTGAGGACGGCTACCAAAAACAAGTTTGAAAAGGACTTCTACAAACTTATGAACCTCTCGGTGTTTGGCAAGACGATGGAGAATATTAAGAATCTTCGCAACATTCAGCTGGTTACCAACGAGGACAAGCACACGAAACTCGTGATGAGGCCGAATTTCAAGGGTGGAAGCCGGTTCAGTAAACACCGCCTAGGTGTAGAGATGGGCAAGACCGAGGTCAAGATGAACAAGCCAATATGACCTGCCCTATACACACGTATATAGGGCAGGTCATATTGGACATGTCACACATACGAACGGAGGACTTCTACCGCGACATTGCACAAGATGTCGAAAAACGCTTCGATACGTCGGCGTATAGCAAGGATGATAACAGGCCTCTCCCTATAGGGAAAAACAAGAAGGTCGTAGGCCTCATGAAAGACGAGCTTGCGGGGAAGGTCATGACTGAGTTCATCACCCTAAGGGCTAAGCTATATGCCTATGAGAGCCTTACAAAAGAGGGCGGTGATTGCAAAGCGAAGGGCTTAAAGAAGTGGGTGACCAAGATGTCCATCACTTTTGACGACTATCGGCGATGTCTGGAAGAGGGCGTTGATGTCTACAAGAGCCAGGTATTGATTCAGAACAAGATCCATCAAATATACACCCAAAAGGTGAATAAGTTGGACGACAAAAGGCTTGTACAGACTGATCAAGTTACAACGCGTGCCCGTGGCCATTACCGCCTGGTGTCCACCCGGTAATAAAGCCATGCAAGTGTGTCTATTATTTGCTATACTTCTACCGTATTCCATGATTGCTCTTGTTCTGTTTCGTTACAAAAGACTATTAAGAAAGATGTCAGATCTTGCACAAGTATTCGACGAAGACGCCTCTACAGAAACCTACGAGCAGATAGAGAAACCCATCGATAAACGCCAAGCATTGAAGGAAGCCCTGAGGAAAGGAAAGGGGCACTTTTCCGAAAAAATGTACAAAAGGGTTCATTGACTAGGCTCCTGATGAGGCGGTAGAAAAGGTACATGCCAAGTACGTACAACGTGAGCTTCAGGAGAAGGGTGAGAATACCGCGAAAGCTTTAAGTACCCACGCGTTCCATGTATATACTAATCTGGTGGCCAATTTTGTGGACATCGACAACATTGACGATCTTCAAAGGGACATCAACGAGGAACCCGTTATCCGAGATACCATGGGAGACCTGGGTATTCTCGTGTACTCCACGCTGGGCAAATGTTTAGCACCCCTCTTAGTGTTTGGCCACACAGCACGACATATGGGTAAGAAAAAAGAGGAGGAGGTGGAGGAGAAACAACCTCGAACGGTGCTGTAATGTAAATGAGTGAAGAAGAACAGAAACAAGAAGAGAGAGTCATCACAAAACCGGTAAAGCATCTGGGGCGTGTGACCCAAGGACACAAGTTGGCTGCACTGATGAGGAAGAGGAAGGAAGAAATGAAACAACAAGAGGGTGCTGTAGAGCCTACAGTCAAAACCTCTTTTGGGTCCGTGCAGTCAGTCTACATGTACGGTGTAGGTACGCTTGCCATATTGGGGATAGGAGTAGGCGTTTCGTACAAGTTTGGTAGAGGCAAAAATGATGGAAAATCTAACAAGCCGGCGACCCCAGAGCCTCAGCAGAGGAAACAGGGCAAAACTCAGCCACATATTGAAATGCTATAATAAATGGCAACACCTCACGCAAACGTAACCCCAAAAGAAGAAGAGACCCTAGAAATGTTGTACGAAACTGTCGTGGACCTTAGTTTCACCTTTTCCTATGTCCTAGCAGGTAAAAAGTTCTTGGGTATTTCACGCCCATCTACAAAAATGGATACCAATGATGTCCTCAAGATGGTGGCGTACTTCGCAGCAGGTAGTCGTGAAATAGTCGTCAAGAAAGGGTGGTTACCCGCAAGTAACGTGCCGAAGCCTAAATAGAGTGTCCGATAAAACTCCTTTTTGTCCCTAAGGACAAAAACGAGTTATGTAAGGACCTAAGAGTTCTTCGAGGTGCACAAGATCTCTCCCATTGAACCGGCCTCCGTCCAAAAAAGCCGATCTGGAGAGATTCCTATGTATTCAAACGCTAGACAGAATGGCCTTGATCGCCATATGACAAGGGGAGAAATAGAGGGTATACTGGGTGTAGTCGGCGACTACACTCGGTCAGGTATGCTAGAAGGAGGAAAAAACCAGCATGACATCTTCATCACGCTAGGAGGAGCCCTTGAAATCACGCACCGTTCTAGGAAACCTAGGGCAGTAAAACTAATCAAATGGTTAGCTCAAAAAGGTGTTGAGAAATTACAAGATGGACTCAAGGAGCAGCGTCAAGCCCTCGAGGTTGAGGATATTGCCATGGTGCTCCTTGAAGATGACTCAGACGATAGAGACAAACAGCTCGTGGTACTGGGGGGGGTGACATAGGGGAGCTACAGTAACGTGCCGTGCCCTACCTCGAAGATCCTGGAAAGGATAACAGTATGGTAATTATCCAGAGAACAACGACGATCCCTGGCCATACCTGGCCATCTGTGGTCAACAGGGGTATGTAGCGCAAAAAATACGGAACAAACTTGTTAACTACCCCAAGGGTGAGATTGTGGTACTGGCAGAGACCTCGAATTCTATTGTCCAATACAATTGGCTTCGAGAACGTGGATGCATCGAGGTAAACCCGGAGAGGGTCAGACATTTTAGGCTTGGTGAACACTACACGCATGAACATCTCTTAGAGCTCGCGGAATGATATCTTGTAAGCGGGCGCTAATTCTACTACTCTTGTAGGTAGTAGAATTAGCCTCACATCATATATTGGTTGGATGGGCCCCCGATCAGGTATGCGAGGAGGGTGGGAGTGCCATCCTTCCCCTTGGAAGAGGGAAAATCCTCATGACTACCCACATCATATAGCATCAAAGGCCTCATTTAGTAGTGGGTTACCAACCCCTCCCTATGGGATATCATTTTTGACCCTTTTAGCTTCGAGATATAAGGTATTGAAATATCAAAGAGATGGAAGCCTATGTACAAAAAAATCAATTCGCAGTGAACTAAAATATTCAGGTACCTGTGCTACACTGTTGTATCAAGGCAGCGTCTGTGACTGGTTATTGTCCTACCTGCCTGGACAATTTTAGGTATCGAGATGGAGTATACTACGAGAGGTTTGAATATAAAACCGATGAAGGGCTTTTAAACAGGGTAGCGTCAGGCGAAAAGGCATGGGGTACATTTGCAAGAAGCGAGACTGATGAGGATTTAGAGGATGGAATTGAACGTCTAGGGCTGCATATTGTTAATATTAAAGAGAACAACTATGGGGCACTCTGCTAAAAAACCCCGGACCGAATAGGGTTAATGTATTCTAAAATGGGATTTTATTTGCTAAGTAAAAAACGCCCGTTTCTTAATGACTTTGTAAAAAATTGGACTACGCCCGTTTCTTAATGACTTTGTAAAAAATTGGACTAACTTGTTTAAATTCCTGTATCCGGCACTGGGTCACGTGCCGCTAACATAGACTGGAGCTAGTCTGAAATTTTTAACGAACAAGAAGAACGAAGCGGCCATCAAGGCGGCAAGAAAAACAAATATTTAAAAAACGATATCTGGGGTTACATGAACTTTTAACAAAAAGTGAATATGTCATTGGGAATTTCTTATGAAAATCTTTCAAACTTGTAAAAGTACCTCGGGATCCCAAGGCAATGAAGAAAAACTCCGATAGAAAAGGCAAGTTTAGGTGACAAAAGTACTGGGAACTAAGTAATCAAATTCATATCTTGTTTTATTACTCCACTGCTGAGTATTTTCGAATGTTTACATTTATTCAAACGTTCTCGGAAAATTTAATTGTTTTTTTTTCTACATGACCAGTGACGCCGTATTAACCGACATTAAAACAAAAACAAAGCAAAGTTAATTAAAAGTGGTAGAAAAATGTCAATTACTCCTTGTTTTTGTCTGGAAGACTTAATTTATTGGACGATTTAAATGAAATCGACAAATTCATAGCAGGACAACAGTCAAAAGCTACAAAATATTGGCAGAAAAGTGGCAAATCATTTGGTTAAAAAAACATTGATTGGAAAGCTTCTGGATGCAAATGTCCCCGAACTTTATGTCGCCCAACACAGTGGTCACAAAATATTGATTCGTTAAGAATTTACAAATCAGCTAGTACCTCTGTCACTTGTGTTTGGTCCATGACATCATGACCTTAGTCTATATTTTCCTGTATAGACCGGCTAAACGGTTAATAAGCCATTAGTTCAACACAGTCTTGCCCATAATATGCTATCACATTTTTTTAAAATATTCATTGCTGGATTTTTATATCATATATATATACTTTCTAACACCTTATTTTTTAGTTCTGGGGGCAATAATTCGCTCATAGTGGGTTTGTTCGGAGAAAAATATTTCCCAATTCTAACGTATTTGGGATAGAAATTTTACAGATTTTGGTATGTCATTAAAAAGCTATATATAAGAAAAAGATAAAAAAAAAATTTTTTTTTGGAAAAGACCTTAATGTAGCTTACAGGGTTAGAAAAATTCATTTAAAAAGTAAAACAAAAAATCTCAATGCTGTTGAACAAGTAAATACTTATGTTTATATATACATATTTAAAGTTCACTAAAATCGCATGAATCTGATTTGTTGAAAAGCAAATCTAAAAATTTCATGAAATTTCAAAAAAGTCATCACATAGCATCTTGTTTGGAATGGCTGGTTTATTTGAGTTAAAAAACATAAAGAGAGCTCAACCTTAAATTAAGAGGTCCTCCTACTCCTAAGGAATGTTTTAAAGCATCTTAGTGCATCTTAGTGTAAATAAATATAGCACATGAAATGTAAACACGAGAATCAAAAAATATATTTAATCAAAAAAGGCACATCAAAGTTTTCTGGAAGAGTGTATTTACTTCCCATTGCTATACTTATAAAATCCTTCTCCATTCTTCCTTCCAAATTTTCCTTCAGCAACTAACTTATTTAAAGTTTGACTTGGATTAAAGAGGGCATTTTCAGGTTCCTTCGCATGCCAACCATCAATGATAAACTTTGTTGTGTCCAATCCAACATAATCAGCCAGTTCAAAGGGACCCATTGGATAACCAGCTCCTAATTTCATGGCAGTGTCAATATCTTTTGCCGTAGCATGTCCACGTTCAACGAATCGTATTGCTTCCATCATGTAGGGGACCAACAAACGATTAACAATAAATCCTGGTGTATCATGACACGAAACAGGTGTTTTGCCAAGATCTTTTCCAAATTGAAACAAAGCATCAAATGTCTGTTGGGATGTTTCATCTGCTTTTATAACTTCAACAAGTTTCATCATAGGTACAGGGTTAAAAAAATGAAGTCCACCAAATCTATCTTTTCTTGAAGTAGCTTTTGCAATATCTGAAATTGATAATGATGATGTATTTGAGGCAAAAATACACTTTTCTGGAGCAGCTTCATCCAAGACACGGTACAGTGAGTGCTTAATTGATGTATTTTCCGTAATTGCCTCAATGACAAGGTCTGCACCTATTGCAGCTTTGCCGGGATCTTGCATTGTGGCAATTTTACTCATTGTATCATCAATAAATTTTGAAGAACCCTTGGGCTCACTAGGAAACTTTTTTTTTGTTATTCTGTCCAAAGATTTTCTTATTATCACCATGCATTTTTGGAGGTACTCATCCTCAACATCAGCAATGGTGACACTAAAATCATTCTGTGCCGCCACTTGTGCTATTCCAGCACCCATAATACCTGCACCTACTATTGTGACATTCTTTATCTGACCCTTCTCTTCATTTTCATTGTTTAACAGACATGGTGTAATGCTTAAATTCCTCGTAATAAGTGTCTTTTGATATAAGTTACATACGCTGATAAAAGGACGAATATATTGCCTCAACATTTTAAATAATAAAATGTGCAACTGCAGCTAAGAAAAGTCTTCACAAATTTTAACAACTAACAACTTGAAAACTACAATTTTACAGAATTATCCCCGCGGTGTGTTTTGGGGGGCACACTTAACAGGGGCGAATTTAGGGGTGCATTTGCACCAGTAAAGGTTTACCAAAAAAATAAGGTGTTCTTCGCGAGTGTTTGGTTGAAAAAGATAGGTTGTATTTCATTATATTCTCATGGAAGAAAGTATAAGGGGTAAGTCCGTAGTCGATAAGTAACATGCAGGACTCTGCAGTGCCCCTTGCGTCTTTGGAACTCTTGGTCGATTGCGCGAGTGCCGTGATCTTTATTTTGTACAAATATTGCAGCTAACATACTGTTATTGTCTTGCTCCGTACAAAATTGACCGGTTGTACGAGGCTCGTCATTTTTCGCGCTTGTACGAAGATGTGCAATTTTGTACGAAGATGGGTAATACAATCGCTATACAAAAATTATGCAACGAACAATTTGGTTCAGAAATGAATATCTAAACATTGTTTAATACATTCAGTAAGCATGATAATATCTTAAATATTCTCTGAATCTTAATTTTTGACCTTCATCTAATAATTAAAAAGAACTTTGTACAACCTAAATAACTGTGTACGAGATTGGGCCAAAGGTACTTTTTCTACTTTATTTGAATTTTTCTGATTTGAACCAACTTCGTACAACTATAACTGTGTACGAGGTTGGGCCAACTACCTTCCTCTACTTAACTTGAATTTTTTTGAACCATACTAACTTCGTACAAATTAAATAACTGTGTGGGAGGTTGGGCACTTCTTTTCTTGAAAATAAAATTAAAAAAAGAAGAAATTTATTATCTTGTCTATTTGAAAGTTTCTTTTTGACGATATTCGCCACTGTACGAAGAGGAAAACATTAGTTACAAGAGTCGATTGGTAGGTCGTAGAGTTTCATACCGCGCAGGTCTGGGCACTAGCGAAGCGCTTGTAGGGACAAATTTTTATACCCCCGCAGAGCGTAAGGCATTTGCTAGGAAAAAAATGCAGCACGCAGAGAATTATTCACTTTTTCCTTTGTATTTTCACTTTTTAAACTGGTGCGATATATTGATTTTAAAATTACTTAAAGGAAGGACACTCAACATTGACATAAGAGTGTATATTATGAAAGTTCAAGACTTAAACTTGATTATTAATTGCTTCAAGTTGTGGGGGTACACTCATCATGAAAAGTTGGCAGTCAAAAGAGAAAGAAACCTTATATTTGGTAGCTAGTTACACCACAAGTTTTAATATTGTCTTAAAAATATCACAGTGCTGATCAAAGAGAAATTGCTAGCATGTCATTCAAGATTTATATAGCTACTAGTATAGCCAAAAAATTTAGCTCATTAAACAGATATATACTACCTATTCGGTGATTCGGTTTGACGTCATAAAAATTTTTTTGGAGGTGAAAAGTTTCCGTATTTTTAGGTGAAGAGAGTGCAGAGCTAAACACATTTTGGAGTTCTAAAGAACAATGTTAGGAAGTTTGAGCAAAGATAATTTTTTGGAGCAAAATCTAGATAGCTAAGCATCATTTCAAGACAGATTTTTATTGTGGTTACCTTTGGTTAGCTAATTGTTTTTTCCTTTCCACATTTTTTAGCATTCTTCCCCCTACGAACTAGGTTTGTTTTCACCAAGCGAAATTTTAAAAATGGCGGATGTAGCACAAATGCGATTCGTCAATTAAGCAAAATGTCAATCATCACTACGGCAACAAAGCTGAACCGAATCGCCAAATAGCTAGCTATAATAATAAAAAACAATTTCAAAAGTTCTTATTTTGTGTTTGCTAGAAACTTTATTTAACTAACCAGGGCTGGGCTATCTACAATTTTTATACACCAATTTAAGAATTGTCAATTGTTCTTATTCTCTTTTCTACAACAGCTGAATTAAATGCCCTTTAATTCTTCTCAACTCAAACTGAGCCTGACTAATGACAGGATCAATGAGGTGTTAATTAACAACACTTCCCTAAATCCAGATCCAACTAATAACGTAAAATTGCCTTGTAGTGTTTGCAACAAGAATGTTTTACGTAATCAAAAAGCTATTCAGTGTGACCTTTGTGATAAATGGTGTCACATTACATGTGATGGGACATCACCAAAAACCTACAATGATCTAACTACAAATGAGCTTGACAATAGCTGCTGGTATTGCCTTTGGTGTGCCGTAAAATTTCGTTATGAAAACATTTTTTTTACCCTATTAGATAATTCAGAATTGCATAACCTAAACTAGTGTCTAATGCTAGCCAGCTTGATTTTCAGTTCAAACCTAACGATAATATTGGTGATGATGTAGAAGAAATTCCTAGTCTAATGAACAGTCACTATCATACTGTCCAGTCTCTTTATGATATTAATGCTAAAAATAAGCTGAATATCTTTCACTCAAACGTCAATGGCCTTGAATCTAAGTTTGAAAATTTACTTCAATTTTTATCTGACTGTCCTTCACCCCTTGATATCATTGCAATCTCAGAAACATCTGAGTAAAATGATGGATTTATTTCCAACATTTCCATTGCCGGTTATGACATATTTTCTACGCCAACAAACAAAACTAAAGGTGGTACACTCCTTTTTGTTAATAGTCTTTACAAACCTTTTACAAGACATGACCTCGGAGCTAAATCTGATCAGTTCCAGAGTACTTGGATTGAGATCTCTAACAAAATAAATAAAAACATTATTTGTGGTTGTATCTACCGACATCCTAGACAAAATTTAGACGATTTTATTTTTTATATGGAACATGTCCTTCTTAAGAAATTAGCCAAAGAAAATAAAGAAGTTTACATTTGTGTTGACTTTAACATAAATCTTTTAAAACTAGAGAAAGTTAGCTCCTTTCTTAATTTTTATAACTTACTCTGTAGCTATAGCTTTCTTCCCCTTATTCAACATTCCTCTAGGGTGGTAGAAAATCAAACATCATCTTTAATTGATAATATTTTCAGCAATAATATCTGGGATAAAATCTGTAGTGGAAACATTTACTTCTCCCTATCAGAGCACTTTTCCCAATTTGGTTCTGTAAATCGCTCAAAACTAGACTCTAAGCCAAAGATTGTATTTTCAAGGGGCTTTTCAAACTATGATGCAGATGCCTTTAGAGATAATATCTCAATTCAAAATTGGAAGATTGAAGGTGAAAGCAATAACTTAATGAATGATTTTTTATGGCGACTCGAAGGCTGTGTAGATAGACATGCACCTATGAAAAAACTAACTTTTAATGAACTGAAACTTAAAGATTATTTAACTCCTATATGTACGGAGGTGTGGCACCCGAGGGCCAAAATATGCTGATATCAGCAGCAAATATCTGAAAATCATAAGGCAGAACCACATTTTTTCAAAATTACCCAGAGTTCCTCGATTTTTTTTTTTTTTTTTTTTTTTTTTTTTCTTAGCAACAATTTATTTATTTTTAATACTGTACTACTGTCTATTTAATCTGATTGTTCGAGTGTTTTGATTGTTTTTGAATTTTAAAATCTCTTCACAGAATAGATTATTGATTAATCGCTGCCTACAATCCTTGAAAGAGAATTGGAGAGTTCAATGTCATTGATTGTTGCAGGTTCCCTACCCCACAATGAGCGTGCGCCTCTGATGCATAGTAAAGTTGATCTTAACAAACTGAATGAGATCTTCGACCTTATGAATTTGGTCGATTGTTGAACTGTGACATCCCGCTTTTCAGCAATCATCTCTGATAGTCGTTTGTAAAACGCTCCACACTCACGACCCATTCCTCCATTTGTTGAGAAGACAAGGGGACTGAAGGTCCCATATTCTACGGTGTTTACTCGCTCGTTATAATGGCGTTTCTTTTCATCTTCATTCCTTTTGAAGCACTTGCTGAGCTCCAGACCCCTGTATCTTCGAGCACTTAGGTCAAAGACCCTTATATCGAAAAATGCTCTTTACCCAGGAGTCCAGAACCCAGTAGCACTGATGTCCAAACGTGCTTCTCTGCTGCGATTGGCAGTACGATATTGAAACTGCTTGCCATCTAGAGCCATCAAGCTTGGTTCGCTTCGAACATTGACACATACCTCATCAATTAGCTTTGCTGTTATGTCGCGAATCTCATTATGTCTTAATGTCACAAACCCTCCTTTCTTACAGGACAGCGCATGTGAAACATCAAAACTTCTTCCACAGATACATTCAGTGGGTAATCGAGGTAGGGTCCAGTTATATCGAATACGCAGTGCATTCTGGAACTGCTCTTTGTTGAGATCGTACGCAAGCTCTTTGATTGGAAGATTTGTTAACCAGATTGAAGAACCGACTAGGCAATTGGAGTCGTTCTTTTTCTTTTGATCTTCATTCAACTCGGCTCTGACTCGCACCAGTTTCTCTTTATTTCGTTGGTTCTTCTCACTTTTAATCATTGCAATTGATTTTATTTCCCCATTTTCAGTGGTGCCAAGTATCTGATTCTGAAGTTTAAATGTAAACTGCTTTGAATTCTCGTGCTCGATCGGTGCAATTTCACAGACATTTTTAAGACCAAGTCCGCCCATCCGAGGCGGGAGGGACAGAAGATCTCTTTCTGTGTCGTTTATGACTTTCCCACCAGTGATGGCTGGTATAAATTGATGTCTCAAAATATCTTCAATTGGTTGGAGGTAATCTTCCATTTGAGGTATCGTTCGAATGAAGTACGAGTAGCGATGCTGAAAGCCACCCACATAACATGCATATGCCGCCTGTGGCTGGGTGACTGCAATCTGTGTCAGCAAGGTCAATTCATCAGACCAGTGTTTGACCCTCTTTTTGCAGTATTGATCTTTGGCTGTTTTACTTCCAATAACGGCACCAAGATGTCTCTCACCATCTTTGGATATTTGTATATTTGTGCCTTCAAACACTGTTTTGGCAAGATCAAAGTGTTCCTCTTTTACAATTAGCCATGATTTCATTGGCTGGGGAAAGTATCCAAAGTGTGGACCGATTGTTGTAATATTGGTCCACCATTGCTTCAATGATTGCAATTTTCCTGTTGATGTAATATCGTCCGCAAATGCTGCCATTTGATCTGGAACATCAGCAATTGTTGACAACATGATGTTAAGGAGTGGTGTAATTCCCATAGCATAAACTGCCATGCCAATTGGGTCTCCTTGAGTGGTCCCTTCATTAGAGCGAAGTTCTGGCAGGCACACGATAACAATTGACGACATAATTTGAGAACTCTGGACACAATATTTGCACATTGTGAAGTAGAGCTTTCCGATTAATGTTATTGAAAGCATTGGCGGCATCTACTAGTATCACCGCCTCAGCTCCTTCACTTTCAAATGCTTTCCTCATCGAGTGGATTGCAGCCTCACTTCCTCCTTTTTGACCAGAACACATCTGCACCCTGCTCCCCGATATGATAACATCTCCTTTAACAATTGACATAACCAACTTTCCACAGATCCGCCTTAGCACTTCCCCGACCCCAATGGGTCGGACTCCTGGTTGCTTGTCAAGTGGTACTAACCTTGCAGCTAGAAAACCCTGCAACGATTGATCATTTATTTGTTGGGTGCAAATTTTCTTTGTGACATTTGCAATGGACGATCGTAAATCCTTGCCACACTCTCCATACATTTTCGATGTCAGCGGCCTTCTCCATCCATCAGCATCATAACCAGAAGGACCCGAACCACCTTGTGTTGCCAATGCAGATTTTAGTACCATTTGCTCATCAATAGCATCAAATATTATCGGATTGATGCGTTGAGCAGGGCCATGCAGTAGATTGTAATCATTAGTGTTTTGTCCATTGGGATGCTTCTCCTTCAGTGTTGCAATTGTCGCATCGTCTAATGGAAGCACTCCTCCACTCATATTGTTTGTAAGCAATTTGATTGCGCCATGCACATCACCTCTTTCCGTTTTCTCCTTAAACTGTTTTGAGATTGTTTCAATTGTTTTCTTCTCCATAATTTTTGGCAGTCTTGATTGTAGTGTTTCTGCCTCATTCACCAACGCATTAATCTCCCCTCTATGCCATAAACGCAGTCTTCTTTCCAGAGCTTTTACATGGTCTCTGGTTTTGGAGGTTTTGCTTGGTTTTTGGAGTAAAAGGGCTGGCATGATGTGAATCACCTTCATAGATATCGATCCCAGCGGGCTATCTTCTACCCAAGCTTCTTCTTCTTCTTCTTCTTCTTCTTCTTCTTCTTCTTCTTCTTCTTCTTCTTCTTCTTCTTCTTCTTCTTCTTCTTCTTCTTCTTCTTCTTCTTCTTCTTCTTCTTCTTCTTCTTCTTCTTCTTCTTCTTCTTCTTCTTCTTCTTCTTCTTCTTCTTCTTCTTCTTCTTCTTCTTCTTCTTCTTCTTCTTCTTCTTCTTCTTCTTCTTCTTCTTCTTCTTCTTCTTCTTCTTCTTCTTCTTCTTCTTCTTCTTCTTCTTCTTCTTCTTCTTCTTCTTCTTCTTCTTCTTCTTCTTCTTCTTCTTCTTCTTCTTCTTCTTCTTCTTCTTCTTCTTCTTCTTCTTCTTCTTCTTCTTCTTCTTCTTCTTCTTCTTCTTCTTCTTCTTCTTCTTCTTCTTCTTCTTCTTTAGGTGGCAGTACCCTTCTAAAATTCGGAATTTTTTTTTTTTGCATAATTAACAAACTTGTCCCGATTTTATTGCTAAATTACTATTACCTTTCACCAAAAATTTTCAGCCTCAACAATTCCTCTTTAAAATAAAATTCATAAATAATTAATTAGTTCTGCCGAATATATAGTCTAAAGGCGGTGATTCACGATCCGATTAATCGAATTCGATTAGTCGAATTCGAATAATTGGATCGTGTATCATGTAAAAATCGTATGCTTTCGGCATGCTGAGTTTTGACGAATTTGATTTTAAAAAAATGTGAGTTTCTATATAAAAAATAAACATTTGTAGAGGAACTTTAAAAACATCATGTCGTCAAAAAAGGATAAAACAGAAATTAACGAGATTTTTATCAGTGAATGAAGCTTATTAACAGAAAAGTAACAAATAACACACTCAGTTTCTAACGTTTTCGTAAAATTTTAGTTGTTATAATAATAACTGTAAAAGCAGCGAGTTCAACTCTGTCTTCACTCTCTAAAGACATTTTATCGAAAGTAAATTATCAAAAATCTGTTCAGTTTTTTATTATTGTTCAATATAATTTCGATAAATCGAATTCGATTAATTGGATCGTGTATCATCTCCTTGCCACATGTTAAGTTTCAATTTTATTCTAATGCTCAATATAATTTCGACAAATCGAATTCGATTAATCGGATCGTGTATCACCGCCTTAAAGGAGATTTTCACGAAGCGAATTGAACACGGCGAATTCGATGCGAATTCGCTTTTAAATTTTCACGACAAAATAAATTAGACGCCGAATTCATTGTTTACATTGGTTAACCGCGTTCTGATTGGTCTAAAACTTGCAGCGAAACCTTTAGCCGCGAAAAAGTAGGAACTGTTTCTACTTTTCAGCGAAGCTAATATTTCGATGCAAAATCATAACAAACAAAACTGCGCATGCTCAGACACAATTCGCCGTCGAATTCGCCGGTCAATTCGCTTCGTGAAAATCCCCCCTAAGTCTACGCGCTTGCGAAATTGTACAGAAAGAAATTACGTAATTATTAAAGAGAAACGTTAATAACAACAAAGATGGCGCATTATGTAGAAATTTAAGACGATCTTCATTATGCTAAACTAAGAAAGGGTTACTGCCATCTTAATGAGAGTACAGTTTTTGTTATTATCTGTTATTGTCAGTACTTGTTCTGGTTTCCATTTTCACTGATTGAATGTTTTTTACCAACTAAATGTTTTTCTTTTCCAGATAACGGAGGTTAATCATAATTCAATCTCGTTAGGTAAGTTTAGAACTGTAAAAAAATTGCGTCCTCTTATGTTACATTAGGAAAAAAATGGTCCTATAAAACTTCTTTTTTTGAGTGATGAAAAATTTTAAATAGCTATCGCGAAAGAATTAATTAATGAAATGAAAGTTACTTTCTCCTAAACGCATGGCGCGAATATTTCTACTACATTGATAAATTCGGGAATTGAATCTGACTCCCTTATCCCAGTATCATATTTTTGTTTGTATATGCTTAACAGGCTCCACTGAAGATCAAAAGTCTAATGGGGATTGCTCTTCTCAACAACCACTGTCATTTACAATAACTCACTTGCAAAAGCAGAGGAAATCATTTCAAAACAAGAAATTAACACCGAGTGCCACTATCAACCATCTATAAAAAGATAAGCTATTCGACACGGGTGAGTACAACGTCTATACTTTAAGTATATTCCTGAGAACAATAAAACCTTTTACTTTATTATGTATATTTTAGGTATAGGTATTAGGTATATTGTTTCAAATTTATCTTAGAAAAAATAAACATCGCAAATCACAAGATCCAATATGAAGACATAGACAACGGAAAATATAAACAGCTGACATTTAACGGAACCCCATTGTACGTATTCGAACGGACGAGAACACTTATTCAGAGTACTAAGAAAACTGGATGCGAGGCATCCGTTATAATACGAGATATAGTTTATTCCTCAGACTTTAAGGTTTGTCATTCACAGACTTCATGGTTTATTATTTCTATGTTATGTTATATTTTCGCATTGTCTTTTGTTTAATGTTGCAAAATATTTTTTTATGCAGGCGAAAAATGATTCGGTATAGTGTCGAAAAAGAAGCGTCAAAAATCCTAAGAAAAGCCTGGAAAAAAAACCAACAATCCATTTGTAGCGATCGTAATTCTATGTAAAATATCACCTAACGAGTCTCAGACTTCTCAGCCTCGCATTAAGTATAAACTTACTGCTATTATTTTGTTATTTTTAATTTTAAAACTAACTACATTCTGTTAGGAAAAAAACAAAATCAATTCAATTTGTGATTTTTTTCTATATCCTCCTTGATCTCAAAAAGCGCGGCGCTACGGCAAAAAAACCCCACTTCGTACAGTGAATGACATCGTACGGAACAGTCTCACGCGTTAAATTCAGAAGAAAAACTATCTTGCTGCAGGAAAGTAAGCGTCTTTAAAGTTTGGTAAAGAAGATGTGCTGTTTAATTAGCTGGTTACATTATAATTTATTACAAGTTAGTTTAGCTACAACCCTCCACAAAATATGTTGAGACAACTCCAAAAATAAGTCAAAATAAGGGTTCTCCATCCCCTCTCCCCTGTATCAATGTTGCCTTACTGGAGACTCGCTCAGCACAGGCAGCTACTACCCTCAACCTTAAATTGGGGGGAGGGGATACTATTGTTAGAATTCAAACCCAGTTTTTATTTTTTGACGTTTGTATCCTATGGAAAAAAACAAGGAAGTAAAGAGAAGGGCAGACTAATTTCTGAATATATGTTTGTATGTTCTGAGACAGATCTGGGAACATTCGTGACCAATCTCTCGCCTTAGACCTGCTCCTTTTGACACTCCATCTGGAGTATCCGTGCAAACTTGTGAACATCGACTCATCTTCACTATTACAACGCTGCCTGGACACTATTATGGAACTTCACACAGAGAATACTTAGTGCTGTCTTACGTATCATATGCTAAATATAAACTAACTCTACATACAAAGATACAGGTTTACTAACACGTGACACACAATATAAAAAAACAGACTCACGAACCACATTACTAAACATAGAGAATAACACCTCCCATGTGCTACTTAAAAACATAAATCGACTTGTCCAGTAATATGTACATATAATAATGTCCACACAAAATCATGTAAAAATGTGTAACTGTTATCTTAATTTCAGTTGTGCCCATAAATTTTCTGGCTGTTCCGTAATGGATGCTTCTTTCTTTCTAGTTTGTCATTTGTGAGAGGTAATTCTGCTGGTTTTTCTGGTTAGGTGATTGTACTTTTTTCACATACGTACGTAATATTTCTTGTATATTTATTTTCTCTCACACTTATCACTGTGACCATGGTATAATTGGTGTCAATAACTTTAAAAATTGTTTTGTAATTTCAACTTGGTTTTATCAGCATTCTTCTCTCTCTTCTCGTCGTCGATAGCTACGTCACATTCGATTGCTTTCTTTTTCTCATCGAACCATTTTTTCGTTTTTTTTGTCGAGAGCTTTCTGTCGATTTCTCACTGCTGGATCTGATGGATGTTTTGGCTGATCGATGAATAGTAGATTGTTATTGATGGATCTGTTGAACAGTAAACTGGAAGGCGCTTGACCAGTTACCATGTGTGTTGCTGTTCTGTAATTTAATAACATTCTGTTTAATTCTTTTACCCAGATTTTGTTGTCGTAAAATGCTGTTCTGATGGTTTTCTTGATAACTCTCATGAATCTTTCTACTACACTATTTGCTTGTGGATAATTGGGTGTAATATGTTTGGCTTTGATACTGTATATTTCAAGGCCCAGTTTCCATACAAACTTTCTCCAAATAATGAATATATTTTCTCCAATTTAATGATGATATTTGAAGTAGTAGTGTTTTTCACAACTTCCACGATAGGTTATCTTGAATATTAAGTCGATTACTATTGTTTGTTTGTTTGTTTGTTTGTTTGTTTGTTTGTTTGTTTGTTTGTTTGTTTGTTTTCACCAACGTGTATTTACCGGCACCAAAGTGTGTATAAACACCGCCTTAGCGGCACCAACCATTTTATCGGCACCAAATTTGGTGCCGGTAAATTTATTGCTGCTATGACCTTAAAATAGCGTTTCAAAGTATTTAAAAGTGATTTATTTTGGTGCCGCTAAACCACAAATTTTTAACAAACACACTTGTAAAATTGTGGCTTTAGCGGAACCGGATAAATCGAATTCGATTAATTGGATCGTGTATCATCTCCTTGCCACATGTTAAGTTTCAATTTTATTCTAATGCTCAATATAATTTCGACAAATCGAATTCGATTAATCGGATCGTGTATCACCGCCTTAAAGGAGATTTTCACGAAGCGAATTGAACACGGCGAATTCGATGCGAATTCGCTTTTAAATTTTCACGACAAAATAAATTAGACGCCGAATTCATTGTTTACATTGGTTAACCGCGTTCTGATTGGTCTAAAACTTGCAGCGAAACCTTTAGCCGCGAAAAAGTAGGAACTGTTTCTACTTTTCAGCGAAGCTAATATTTCGATGCAAAATCATAACAAACAAAACTGCGCATGCTCAGACACAATTCGCCGTCGAATTCGCCGGTCAATTCGCTTCGTGAAAATCCCCCCTAAGTCTACGCGCTTGCGAAATTGTACAGAAAGAAATTACGTAATTATTAAAGAGAAACGTTAATAACAACAAAGATGGCGCATTATGTAGAAATTTAAGACGATCTTCATTATGCTAAACTAAGAAAGGGTTACTGCCATCTTAATGAGAGTACAGTTTTTGTTATTATCTGTTATTGTCAGTACTTGTTCTGGTTTCCATTTTCACTGATTGAATGTTTTTTACCAACTAAATGTTTTTCTTTTCCAGATAACGGAGGTTAATCATAATTCAATCTCGTTAGGTAAGTTTAGAACTGTAAAAAAATTGCGTCCTCTTATGTTACATTAGGAAAAAAATGGTCCTATAAAACTTCTTTTTTTGAGTGATGAAAAATTTTAAATAGCTATCGCGAAAGAATTAATTAATGAAATGAAAGTTACTTTCTCCTAAACGCATGGCGCGAATATTTCTACTACATTGATAAATTCGGGAATTGAATCTGACTCCCTTATCCCAGTATCATATTTTTGTTTGTATATGCTTAACAGGCTCCACTGAAGATCAAAAGTCTAATGGGGATTGCTCTTCTCAACAACCACTGTCATTTACAATAACTCACTTGCAAAAGCAGAGGAAATCATTTCAAAACAAGAAATTAACACCGAGTGCCACTATCAACCATCTATAAAAAGATAAGCTATTCGACACGGGTGAGTACAACGTCTATACTTTAAGTATATTCCTGAGAACAATAAAACCTTTTACTTTATTATGTATATTTTAGGTATAGGTATTAGGTATATTGTTTCAAATTTATCTTAGAAAAAATAAACATCGCAAATCACAAGATCCAATATGAAGACATAGACAACGGAAAATATAAACAGCTGACATTTAACGGAACCCCATTGTACGTATTCGAACGGACGAGAACACTTATTCAGAGTACTAAGAAAACTGGATGCGAGGCATCCGTTATAATACGAGATATAGTTTATTCCTCAGACTTTAAGGTTTGTCATTCACAGACTTCATGGTTTATTATTTCTATGTTATGTTATATTTTCGCATTGTCTTTTGTTTAATGTTGCAAAATATTTTTTTATGCAGGCGAAAAATGATTCGGTATAGTGTCGAAAAAGAAGCGTCAAAAATCCTAAGAAAAGCCTGGAAAAAAAACCAACAATCCATTTGTAGCGATCGTAATTCTATGTAAAATATCACCTAACGAGTCTCAGACTTCTCAGCCTCGCATTAAGTATAAACTAACTGCTATTATTTTGTTATTTTTAATTTTAAAACTAACTACATTCTGTTAGGAAAAAAACAAAATCAATTCAATTTGTGATTTTTTTCTATATCCTCCTTGATCTCAAAAAGCGCGGCGCTACGGCAAAAAAACCCCACTTCGTACAGTGAATGACATCGTACGGAACAGTCTCACGCGTTAAATTCAGAAGAAAAACTATCTTGCTGCAGGAAAGTAAGCGTCTTTAAAGTTTGGTAAAGAAGATGTGCTGTTTAATTAGCTGGTTACATTATAATTTATTACAAGTTAGTTTAGCTACAACCCTCCACAAAATATGTTGAGACAACTCCAAAAATAAGTCAAAATAAGGGTTCTCCATCCCCTCTCCCCTGTATCAATGTTGCCTTACTGGAGACTCGCTCAGCACAGGCAGCTACTACCCTCAACCTTAAATTGGGGGGAGGGGATACTATTGTTAGAATTCAAACCCAGTTTTTATTTTTTGACGTTTGTATCCTATGGAAAAAAACAAGGAAGTAAAGAGAAGGGCAGACTAATTTCTGAATATATGTTTGTATGTTCTGAGACAGATCTGGGAACATTCGTGACCAATCTCTCGCCTTAGACCTGCTCCTTTTGACACTCCATCTGGAGTATCCGTGCAAACTTGTGAACATCGACTCATCTTCACTATTACAACGCTGCCTGGACACTATTATGGAACTTCACACAGAGAATACTTAGTGCTGTCTTACGTATCATATGCTAAATATAAACTAACTCTACATACAAAGATACAGGTTTACTAACACGTGACACACAATATAAAAAAACAGACTCACGAACCACATTACTAAACATAGAGAATAACACCTCCCATGTGCTACTTAAAAACATAAATCGACTTGTCCAGTAATATGTACATATAATAATGTCCACACAAAATCATGTAAAAATGTGTAACTGTTATCTTAATTTCAGTTGTGCCCATAAATTTTCTGGCTGTTCCGTAATGGATGCTTCTTTCTTTCTAGTTTGTCATTTGTGAGAGGTAATTCTGCTGGTTTTTCTGGTTAGGTGATTGTACTTTTTTCACATACGTACGTAATATTTCTTGTATATTTATTTTCTCTCACACTTATCACTGTGACCATGGTATAATTGGTGTCAATAACTTTAAAAATTGTTTTGTAATTTCAACTTGGTTTTATCAGCATTCTTCTCTCTCTTCTCGTCGTCGATAGCTACGTCACATTCGATTGCTTTCTTTTTCTCATCGAACCATTTTTTCGTTTTTTTTGTCGAGAGCTTTCTGTCGATTTCTCACTGCTGGATCTGATGGATGTTTTGGCTGATCGATGAATAGTAGATTGTTATTGATGGATCTGTTGAACAGTAAACTGGAAGGCGCTTGACCAGTTACCATGTGTGTTGCTGTTCTGTAATTTAATAACATTCTGTTTAATTCTTTTACCCAGATTTTGTTGTCGTAAAATGCTGTTCTGATGGTTTTCTTGATAACTCTCATGAATCTTTCTACTACACTATTTGCTTGTGGATAATTGGGTGTAATATGTTTGGCTTTGATAGTGTATATTTCAAGGCCCAGTTTCCATACAAACTTTCTCCAAATAATGAATATATTTTCTCCAATTTAATGATGATATTTGAAGTAGTAGTGTTTTTCACAACTTCCACGATAGGTTATCTTGAATATTAAGTCGATTACTATTGTTTGTTTGTTTGTTTGTTTGTTTGTTTGTTTGTTTGTTTGTTTGTTTGTTTGTTTGTTTGTTTTCACCAACGTGTATTTACCGGCACCAAAGTGTGTATAAACACCGCCTTAGCGGCACCAACCATTTTATCGGCACCAAATTTGGTGCCGGTAAATTTATTGCTGCTATGACCTTAAAATAGCGTTTCAAAGTATTTAAAAGTGATTTATTTTGGTGCCGCTAAACCACAAATTTTTAACAAACACACTTGTAAAATTGTGGCTTTAGCGGAACCGAAAGTTTTGAAAAATAAAAGTGTTTTTAGTCTGTCATATATTCATCACATCTACTACAAGGCCAACAAACTTCCTTACTTTGCTTTCTTTTGCTTTATTTTAGCCATAAACACTATAAATTTCTACGTGTGTTAAAACGTGGGTTTAGCGGAACCTGAAAAAAAAACTTTACATTTTCTTTTTCTTTTTTATGTTTTGTTTTTTGTTAACATATACTTCTGAGTAACTACTAACTAAAATATTCCGTTAAAACTTATTTTGGAGGTTTTGCAGTTTTTATTTTAGATCTTTGGCCGCAAGAAAAATGTAATTCTGAAAACACATGAAAAAACTTTGTTGTGACGGAAATTGTAGAATTAAAAGACGACCAAACACGTGGTTTTTTTATTAGCCGCTAACGTGTTCTTTGTGTTCGCAACGGTTTCACTGCAGATTTATTTTACTTGACTTATAATACCGTAAAGTGTAAAATCTAAATGGTAAAGAATACGTGAATGCAATCAGCATGCAATAGTATTGTAGGCCATGGAGAAAATTTATTTTGTCTCTATGTGTAGCCCATATATGGCGAATGAATAAAAGGCTTTTGGTTGGTTTAATAAGTATTGTTGATTTGCTTTATAATATCAGTGAGGTTTTTTATACGTTTCACTAAAATATTTTATTAAGTATACATTTGCTGAAAAAATTAAAGAAACTCCTAGTCCTGGCTAATTCAAGAGTTGGATTTTTATGCAAAAATAAATTAATTCACAAACGTGTAGCTTACAAGTGGCTGGTGCCCTCTTTCTGAATCACAAAAAAGTGCAAAATGAAATTATGGATGGGAACACAACAAATTCCCACGATAGAAATACCTTCGAATAACAATTTTCCTAATTTGATCTTTTTTTGTCAAATTTATACATAAAAATAGCTCTTAACCAAACAGTTAAAGGGGGACCAAAAAAATTGAACAGGACAAGCGATGGCAAGGGACAACACCGCGAACTGCAGTGATTATTACCAAAACTAAAAAACTGTTTACGGACAGGTTACGAAAGAGAAGTTATATCAGTATGGTACAACCAAACCTTATCTTTATATCGGCGCCCGCATTCAAGTGTTTAAAAAAGCGTTCAGAATCTAAGCCGATGCTTGCGTGAGTAAAAGGCAAAAATCAGCTACACTTTCCCAAAAAGTAGCAGTAATTAATACTCGTTGCCTCAAAATAAAAAGTAAGTATTAGTTTCGGCGGAAGGACAAGCCTTTTATCGTTAAAGTTAGTGATCTTAAAGGCTTTAGCGTCTACATTTTAGTTATTCCAAATGTATTATATGCCATAAAAAGTCATACGATGCCAAAAAGGCTTTCATGAACCTGAAAGATTGGCTCAGAAATAGCAATGTATTTCTTAAAAAAAACTTTTCCTGTTCTTAAAGTTTTATACATAATATTTTTACACAGTTATGTCAGGGAACACTTTTTCTGTTTTTTTTCTGTTATTCTTTATTAAAGCACTGCAGAAACTTGACATCGTCACTTTCCATCTGTAAAATTAAAACTACAAGTGAAACACTTTTACAATATCGCGCAGTAGACTCGAGGTTAATCAAAGCCCCACGGGCGATAAGAATTTGCTTCGAATAACTGAAATTGGAGGTGTTTATAAAAAAAAGACATATTTAGATACTACTGTACTGTTTTAACTAATAATAATATCAAAAACAACTTATGAAGGCTTAAAAAATCTTTTATTAAAGCTGGCTTTTTTTGTTTCACAGTAGTGTTTACCGCCGGGGTTGTTATAGATGAGAAAGAGAATGTAGTGGGGCACTTACCAAAAGTAACAAGTGGAAAATACGCAGAGACTATATTTTACATTGTCAAATTAGATCCCCTGAATATTTGCATAGTGAAAGTCACAGAAAAAGCTATAAATCTTGGTCATGACAAAGAATAAGAATTCCTTGTTTTCTCTATTTTTCTAGAAATGAAGAAATTATTAAGTGTTGAAAAGGTTGCTTTGTACATAGTTATATTTTGATGAACAGGACGAATATTTTCATCTTTTTGAAATTAAAAAACCTTATTTTTGCTTTAAATTTTCAATAACTGGGTGAGTATTGGGTCCAGGGACATAAGATAACAGCCTTGAGTAACTGAAACTTCAAATAACCGAGGGACATTTACGTTAAATTCTGTTAATAAATTTAGCGGGAAATACAATCTTTTCATATAACTTAAAATTTTGAATATGTGCAGGTTGGAATATAATCTACTATACTTTATATAAAATGTTGTTTGCCTGTGTAATAAAAAATTGAAATTCTGAGAGCTATACATGCTACATACAAAAATAGGCTAAATTGCGTTAATTAACATGTGCTAATTTACAAAAGTTTTGCTGTTAGCTGCTTTAGACTACGTGCCTTAATAAACCAATATTTACATAAAATGGATAATAAATACCTTGACGCCTTATTTATTATCCTTCTAGGTAAACTTACTACACACTACTATTTTGTCGTCTTTACTTTTATTGTCAGTCATTATTTTGCTACGGAACTTTGGAACTTTCGTCAATGTTCATCCATTGACTTTTGTTTCCGTAGAGTAAATGCGTTAAAATTAGTCTAGATTACTGCGAATTGAATTAGCTGTTGGAGGGGCGTTGTACAAGTTGCACGTTGTAAATGTATGTATAATTGAACAAATTTCTTTGTAAATACATGAAATAACTAGTCCATAATGGAATGTTTGAAATTCTTTATCCTGTTAAAAAATCAATGACATTAGAATGGAATGAACACAGTTTTGTAGATTTGAGTTTAATTTATTAGTCAGTGATACTGAATTGTTCATAAATGGAGTTATCTATCCGACAACACATTGTCCTAAAAAAACAAAAAGAAATCTTGTCATAGCTTAATATCTTGTCATAATTTAATTTAAACGATACAAATCTCGATAGTTTTTCAATACCTTTGCGGAAGACCAAGCACTTCCAACATTGGTATTTTCATCACTAACTTAAGGGAATTAATTTCCACGGGAGTTAGATTTCGCAAGTCCTGATATGTCGCAAGAATTGAATTTTGTAAATTTTACGAAAAAGGAAATTTCATGACATTCTCAATTTATACCATTTTCTAACAGTTTTTATGTAAGAGGCATAAAAAAAGATAGTTACAATTTAAATATTAATTATATCGATTTCTAGGTTGCCTTTCTTTACGACTTTAATTTACCTGTACTTGCATGCCCTCTCCAATGCGAAGGTTTAGTGTAAACAGAATAACGACCATCATATCTTTAGTGTCAACTATTTTCTAACAATTTGACAGAAATTTGAGAAATTTGCGTAAATTAATTTTCCGGGAAAATTAATTCTTTTACTTGACTTTTTCATAATCTAAAATATGCGACAGAACATTTAGTGCAGAATTTCAAGTTGACAAACAGATGCAGACAAACAAAGAATTTTGTAAGAAATGCAAGGAGTTCACAAATTTAAGCTACCAATCACATATTTAACAAAACCTATGAGAAAAATGGGGATAAAGTAAGATGAAATACTTTGCATTTATGGAGTCAGTATTAACTATGCAAGCATCCTCTAGATCTGATGAATTAACGTTTTAAGATAGATCTAGGAGAGATAGATCAGACATTTTGCAAGATAAATTACAGTTTGATAAATTCTTCAGTTTGCATAACCATGAAGAAGTGAGCAGCCAATGTGAAAAGCATATAATTAAATACTTTTCCGTCAGCGGTATAAACAATGCTCGCAATATCGTTACTTGATATTTCAATTCACTAAGGTAAATAACCTCCTTTATATACAGAATTGCGATATAAGAAGCAGGTGGCGCCAAACACGCATTTTTACATGTCAACATCAGTTTGATAAATCCTTACATTAGCATACTCATAACGATGCATAAAGTGTATTGTCATCAGCATAGTTGCATATGCTCACGTCATTATCACTAAAATCTAGCACGAGGTCGTTCAAATAAATATTAAAAAGCAAAGGCCCAATAGTTGAGCCCTGAGGCACACCAATGAACAGATCAAGCCATGAGCTATATTTGCCACCTAATCCTACCCTTTGCTTACGACTAGTGAGGTAACTACGAATGACATTTAGAGCTTGATTTGAGAAACCATAGGCATGCATCTTTGCAAGAAGTAATTCCTGGTCAATGCTTTACTCAAATCCATTAAAACGGCTGCCACATATTTTCCCTGATTTAATCCCTAAATCCCCTATGCCAATCGTGCAGCATGTGTAATAACACATGCTGTGAACTATAGCCTTTTCTAAAACCACCGTTCAAGTTTTATTTTACACTTGGTAATGACCGTTCTATTACTCCATTTAATTCACCGTCATTCATTTCCACTTGCTTCAATAATTCTTTTTCTTCCATTTTCAGTACTGGTTAGCTTACTATCACCCTTACTGTCTTTCTGTTACTGAGATACAATACGTTTCCTTAAGTCAATATTTCTATCTTTAATAATATGTGAACTAATGCTTTCTCAATTCATGTTGACTAAACAAGTAACTAAGCGTTTACATAAAGTGTAAATGAATCGAAACCTTTTTTTAACACTTGTTTACGACCACCGCACGCGTACCTCCCATTATAATGGATAACTCAAACGATTAAAAACATTCAAATAGTCAATAGAACTCGCTACGGAAATATTTTATCAAATTGTTTTATATAAAGCTACTTCGGACACAATACTTTTTGAAAAAAATAAAATTACATTGACCTTTGACCAATAATGGCAGAAATATGACCATGAACCAAAAAAGGGTAGTAATTTTTTTTTATCCTTTGGTCACTTATCTGGTCAAATCCAGATTCAAAACCTCTCTTCAACAAACTTTATACAAGACTACTCTCGGCTCCTGTAGTATTGCTGATGCATCAGACTCAGCTCGATTAGGCGCTAAATGGTTTAACCGTCTGAGTGGCGAAAATAGCAGAGGTTTTGAACCTAGTGGTTTAGAATTAGAAAATTGACATGGAAGTCTCAAATTGATAGAGCCAACAGATTCGTCTCTAAACATTTTGACACATCCGAATTGTCAGATATCGAAGAAGATAACAATAACTTGGGAAAAGAAATAAACAAAGCTCTTGCTTGGCACCAAAGATAAAACGTAGAAGATCGAGATCTGTAGAATCACATTTTTTTCAAAATATAATAAAGAAAACGTCAGCAATGGATAATTTTACACGAATTCTCAGCATGAATAAACAAACCCATTGTGTAGAAGTTATTTTACAAAACAAGTTACGTAACTGTGCATCCCAGCGGATGGCTAAGAGAAGAACTCATATAGTGTGGTGTTTACTTAATTTATTTTGCATTCAGGAAAAAAATCAAGTCCTCTCCCAAGTAGATGTTGGAGGCGAATTACTTAAAGGTCTTCTGAAGAAATGCCCATCAGTAGTAGAATTTATAGGTTCTGCAACAAGAAGCTTTTGCAATCCCAAGACATTAGACGCTTCCCAGGAATGACTTTTGTCAAAGAAGCAATCAGGGAAACCGTATGAAGCAAGCCAAGATTAAAATAGGTGATTTGCATCTAAACGTCAAAGACTTGTTATATTTAGAGCCAAAGGATCAGGTACTTAAAACGAAGTAGCGGTTTTATCTGAGTAGAACGTGTTGCCAGAAAATCACCAGCACTAAACATAACATTCGATCACTCACATTTTTTCTGGTTAAAAAAGATCCTTAACTGGGAATATTAACTCGTGAAGAAAGAGCTAATATCCAGTTAAAAGAATTTGATGTTCAAGGAATGAATCAATTAGTATTGTAGAACATTTTTAGAACGTTTCTTTTTATTTCGTTGAAGTATATCTGTTTTTTTCAAACTGTTAAACATTTCGTTCCACTTTCACCCCTTGTCGTATTGCATTTGACTCGTAGTTCTATTTTTACTGATGTTTTCTCAAGTTTTGCATAAAGAAGAGAAAAAATGGCAAACGAAAATAGCGTTCTCTTTAACATACCATCAACCGTGTTTATTAAGTTTTCCTGTTTTATAAAGTTACGTTTATATTGTATTCAATCAAAAAAATGTAAAGCTCATTTGTTGATTTTTGTTAATTTTTACATTGTGTTGTTTATCTATCGTGATTCGTTTTCATAGAAATTATATATTTTCCTCGATACAATATAAACCTGTGCTTACCAACTCATTATTGCTGTATTACATACCGTCATCGAATTAAGCGCACAGACCTCCCGCAAAGCTTTAATAAACATGCCAAAGGCTCTTAAGAAATACCAAAAATATTCAAGTTGTACTTTAAATGTCCGGCTGGTGCTTTAAGTTTGCAACTCGCACTTCAAAAGCATCTCGTGAAATTAATGTGGATTTCATGTAGGAACTCGTAAAATTTTTGTACCAGCTCGGAACTTGCAACTCGTGTTTTAAACACCAAAAAGAAACTATTAACTCGTTGATTTAATGTAACAACTCGTAACTTGTTTTATCCACAATTATAATCAGAGGACTGTATAATAAGAATACGAGGTTTCGGGGGTATCAACCAAAGAGAACAACCTCGTTCAACAAGAAGTAAAATCTAATTAAGCTCTTCAAAAATATAAACAGAAAATATATACAAAAGTGAGCGCACGTGTAAAGGTCACGTGTTCAAGTCACATGGTCAATTCAACATTCCCCCAGTTGACGGAGGTCAAAACTTGTCATCTCAAATGTTTACAATCTCAAGATCCTTTTCATCAACAAATGTTATCTTTGATTCAGCTAACTGATCGTTTTGTGTAACTGATTGTTCATCAATAAATTGTATTGCTGGTTCTGTTGATTCATCGTTTGGAATAATACACTGTTCAAACGGTATCAATTTATTGATCGGTCGCCGTAAATTTGATCGTCTGTCTTGATCAGTTTTGCATTGTACTATCGCTGCACGTATTTTTCCATCTTTTCCCTTCAACGTTTCTTTTATTCGACCAATTCGCCATTGTGATCGTGGCATTCTATCATCAGCAACAACAACTACGTCGTCAACGTTTGGAATTAAACATTTATTGAAACGACTATTCTTCAATTTGTGGAATTCTCGTAATTCTGTGACGTATTCGTCACGCCATCTATTCCAAAAGTGTGTCAGTAATCGGTTTACGTTTTCTTTCCGTTTGACACTCATATCAGCCGAGAGATCTTCAGGTATTAAGTTGTTCTCCTCTGCTTTCGTGTTTAATTTTCTTCCATACATAAGATGATTAGGTGTTAATGGTTCTTCATTAAGTTCTTCATATATGTACGTTAATGGTCTGTTATTTAGTATAAATTCAATTTCAGTTAGTATCGTTAAAAGTTCGTTATACTTCAGGCGACTATTGCCCAGAACTTTCTTCAGTGGTCTTTTGACTGATTTGACCAAACGTTCGAAGAATCCGCCTTGCCAAAGGGCAGACTCAATATTAAATTTCCAATTAATATTTTTACTAGCAGCAAAGTTTTGTACGTCTTCGCTAATAAAACATTTACCATTGTCAGATAAAATGAAGTTCGGTGCTCCTTTTCGAGCAATAAATCGTTTCAGAACTTCTATACATTCAGGTCCAGAAGAATTCGAAGCTAAGTCTAAATGAATAGCTCTAGTACTCGCACACGTTATAAGAACTATCCAAGCTTTATACATATCTGGTTCTTCGTTAAAAACATTTTTTACAAATAAAGGACCAGCATAGTCGATGCCAACTACTTCAAATGACATGTTATCTTGTAATCTACTCTTCGGTAATGATGGAGGATATGGTTTGGTCTCGTACCTTCGGCACTTTTGACATGTACGAATAAAATTTCTAACAACATTTCTACCAGATGGAATCCAAAATTCTCTTCTAAGTTCTGTGAGTGTTATTTTTGTGCCATAATGCTTCACAGATTCATGCACATGTCGAATGATTAATTTTGTTAGATAAGAGTCTGGTACTAACAGAATGGGATACCTGGAGTTATATGGTACAGGAGCATTTCCTAACCGACCCCTGCACCTCAGCAAAAAATCTGTGTCTTCAAATAAATCCAGGTTCTTTTCCCAATGTTTAAATTTCTTGTGTCTTTTCACATCTTCTTGAGCATCTTTGATGATTACCAATCTTGCATGACCAATTTCTTCGGCTGATAGCCTCTTATAATTAAAATTTTTTCTATCTTCTTTCTTCTTTTTTACATTACTTATAAATCTCATCACATAAGCTGTGACGTGTACTAATTTATCAAAACTACTGTATTTTTTTATATCAATTATGTTACGTATACCCGGTATAATTGGGAAATTCGTGTTTACACTATCCGAGACATTTTCATTGGCAGTAGAAACATCACATACAGTATCATACACTTCATCAGACACAGGAGTAGTAGAAGACATAACATTATCACAAACATTCTCAGACACAGTATCAGTAGAAATAATAGATAGATTTTCAGACACAGTAATATTTTTTAGTTCATTATTTAATGTTTGAACTTTTTCTTCTTTTCTAACTTCTTCTTTTGTCATGTCATCACTAATAAACTTATCACCAGGTTTAAGGTGTGGCCAGTGGGTTTCAAGTAAAGTTAGAAACGTGGGTCCACTGAACCACAAAGAATTCAATTCAGAGGGGGAGCAACCCCTAGATACTATATCTGCAGGGTTGTCTTTCGATGGTACTAAACACCATTTGCCAGATGCAGTCAGTTTTCTAATTTCCTCTAAGCGGTTTTGAACAAAGGTTTTATAATCTTTGTTATCGTTTTTAATCCATGAATATGCAATAGTTGAATCAGTCCAATAGAAAATATTGTCAATATTATACACATTCAATAATTCCTTTTTTAAAACGTCCATTAATCTAGCTAGCACCAAAGTGCCTAAAAGTTCAATTCGTGGTATAGTGGTATTTTTTAATGGTTTAATTCTTGATTTTGAACTCAAAAGTGCAGTTTTAACTTTACCAGACTTGTAAGTAAATCGAATGTATACACAACATCCATAAGCAATTTTAGAGCCATCAGAAAATCCATGTAATTCAATGTTTTCAAATTGATCATTTTCATCTTTATAAGCATAAAGTCTGTCAATATTTAAAGTTTCAGTGTCAAAGCTAGTACAAATTTCATTCCATCTTTGTAAAATTCACCTTCTGAAGGTTGATCCCAGTCAAATTTTGCAACACACAAATCTTGGAACAATACTTTAATTGTCACAACAATAGGGTTAATTATCCCTAGTGGATCATAGATACTAGCTAAAAAATGCATGATATTTCGCTTCGTAGTAGGCAATTTTATGTTCTTCAGCATGTCAGAAAAATTGAAATTAATTTCGTCAGAGAGTTTGTTCCATTCAAGTCCCAAAACTTTAATAGTGGGTTGAAATTTGATTTCAGTTTCATCCTGAGTACTATTGACGATGTTCTCAAGCATTTTGGAGTTAGAGTTAAACTTTCTCAAATTAAACCCTCCTTCACTGAGCCTCTCCTGACACTTCGTGTAAAAACACAAAGCATCAGAATCATTAACGCCACCCGCAGTCAAATCATCAACATGCAGAGATTCAAGTAACTTCTGCACAAATTGCGGATCACATTCAACATAACCGTGTAAATGAAAAATCAAAGTTGCAGACAGAAGAAATGGAGAACAAGTGGCTCCAAAGACTACTCGGCAGAATCTATAATCAGCTAGCGCGTTATTTTCAAACTTTTGATCATCAAAATTATTCACATCGTCGTACCAGATAAATCGGAGTAAATTACGATCTTCAGGTGATACCGATATTTGATGGAAGGCTTTTTCAATGTCACCAGTTATTGCGATATTATACGCTCTAAATCGTAACAACACTCCAAACAATGAAGTGTTCAGTGATGGACCGGTATATAAACATTCATTTAGCGATCGACTATCTTTATGCTTTGCGCTAGAATCGAAGACTATACGTACTTTCGTTGTATTTCTGTTAGGTTTAATAACAGCTCTGTGGGGGAGATAATGGGTTTCCCCAACACCAGGGCTTTCTGTCGTCTTTTCAATGATACCGCTGTCCAATTGTTCTTTAAATATATCGTCGTATGTTTTCAATAATTCGGTATTGTTTTTTAATTTATTAAACTGTGATCGGAGGCGGTCTTTAGCTAGTGAATAGTTATCCTCAATGAACATTTTATCACCTTTCACTGGTAGCCTCACTTCGTAATGATGATCTTTAAATTTTATTTCATCCGTGAATTTGTCATAAATACTATAAATAAAATTTATTCACGTTTTCATTCAGAATCTCATAATCTGATTGAGTTTCTTTCATAATTAATAACGAATGAGTACAAGCCATATTTGCTGTAACAGGAGTGGTAGAGACAGTAGAAACTGGACCACTTAAGATAAATCCAAGTTTTGATCCCATGGCAACAGGACCTCCGCTAGAACTTCGTAAAACAGTTTTCGTGAAAAAATTCCAGTAATAATCGGCTCCAATTAATATGTCGACGTGTAGATCGTCGCTAAAATTCTGATCAGCTAATTGTAAGCCTTGCAAATGTTCATAATTTTCAACAGCAAAATTGATAGTTTGTCCGGAAACAGGTTTGCAAATATCATTCACAAAGGTAGAAACATTAATGCTCTCATTCGATATTGTGCTTTTAATTTCAAATTTGACAAGATCAAGTTTTTTCGTAGAGTGTTCACCTCCAAAGACTTTAATACTCAGTTCTTTTTTTGAAACAGTTTTTAAATTCAACCTTTTTCTCGCTTGCGGTGTGATGTAATTTCCATCGCATGATGTAACTGTAGCCATAGCAGTTTGCAGCAAAACATTATTTCGATCAGAAGCTATGTTTATATTAGCAGGTGTAACGTTCAAGGAAGAATCTTCAGTTTCTGCATCTTTATTTTCGGTTTCATTTTTCTTAGGACTACGACTAGGAGGAGGATTTGGATTATGTTTCTTTTCGCATAAGGCTACGTGATGTTTTCCTTTGCAGTGAAAACAACGAAAACTTGCTTTGCATTCACGACTCATGTGTCCTTTTCTTAAACATAAAAAACAGCGTCCATTTTTCAAAACAATTTCTTTCCTGGTTTCTAATTTTGTTACAGTTCTGCATTCATGTGATTTATGCTCACCAGAACAAAAGGAACAGAATAACTTTCGGGTACCAGTTCGCGCAGCTTGTGCATTCAAAGAACTTCCACTGCTGGGGAACTCCCGCTGCTCATCTTCTTCTAATTTTATATTCGAAAGTTTTTCACGTGCCATAATTTCTTTTCTTAAAAATTTTAACACTGCTTCAGCGTCCCAAATATCTTCATCAAATTTTCTACTTATCATTAATTTGATATCATTCGGTAATTTTGACAAAACAACAGGAATAAGCATAGGTCCATAGTTTTCTGCTTTAAAACCCAGGGCTTTCAAACTTCTCACTTGAGATTCGATTAGGTCGTAAAGTTTTCGCATAGACTTAATATCTCTCGAACTTTTTACATTTTCAAGAGTTAAAAGTTTGTTCATATGAGCTGACACAGTGATTTGTGGATCACCAAATCGTTCTTTTAAAAGATCTCGCGCAATTTCATAGTTTTCGTTACATAACGATAAACCGCTGATTGTTTGTTCTGCCGAGCCCGACAAAAGATTTGTTAAATACGTCAATTTTTCGACAGAAGAAAGAGATTCATTCTTATGTATCGCACACTCAAAAGATTCGTCAAAGGACTTCCATTGCAAAGGATCACCGTTAAACTTTTTCAGCTCAAGTTTCGGAAGTTTAATTCGATCCCTCACGCTGGAGTTTCCAGACCCATCAGAAGAAGTAACAGAAACATTACCTTCATTTTCAAACACATGCTTGTCAAGAAACTTTTTTAATGTTGTTAACTCTTTCGCAGCATACTGCTCAAATTCCAAGTGTGACATCATTTCATTAGCTAAATTCTCTGACTCAATTAAGTCATTAATTTCATTTTGAATAGTTGTTACGTTCAATAATTTAGCTTCCAGTAAATCATAACTGGATAAGAGTACCGCACCATGATCTTTCAAAGCAAACCTTTCATAAATAGGTTTCACAGTTTCATTAACAATTTTCTTAAAAACACCAACATAAGCACCACGACTTCTTCTCTTTTTACTGATATCTTCAGTCATGTTTGTATATAATTTCAAAGGTAACTAAATTTGTAAGTGTTGTAAATTCAAAAAATGTTCTAATGTTTATGTGTATAATTTCAAAAGTTCTATGTGAGTAAATATTCAGCAACTGTCGATTAAATAAACCAACGATCAATAATTATATCCAACAATAGATCCGGCTCGGTGGACCAATGTTTTATCCACAATTATAATCAGAGGACTGTATAATAAGAATACGAGGTTTCGGGGGTATCAACCAAAGAGAACAACCTCGTTCAACAAGAAGTAAAATCTAATTAAGCTCTTCAAAAATATAAACAGAAAATATATACAAAAGTGAGCGCACGTGTAAAGGTCACGTGTTCAAGTCACATGGTCAATTCAACATAACTCGTAACTTGAAACTCGTGTTTTAAAAACCAAAAAGAAACTAGTAACTCGTTGATTTAATGTAACAACTCGTAACTCGCAATTTGTAACTTATTCAGTCTCTCGTACGATTGGGTTATCTCTGTGATATCCTATAGTACGTTGTTCACCGAAGTAATTTTCTAAGTCATCCATCTTGACAAAACGTTTCAAATAGTACATATGGCATACCAGACTGCAACAAAAACTTTGGCATTCAATAAGGGACTAAGTAGTTATTTGTAATCCTTCACATGTCTGCCATGAAACAAACATTTTTACGAGCATTTATAGTAAAATTTTCTGGGCAAGCTGCATCAGAAGATTTCCAATCAACAATGTACTATAAAAAAACTTCCTCGAGCCACTAAAAGCTTTCATTATGCAAATCATCATACTTCTTAAAGGCACGTAATCACCCTGTAGGCAACTTTTTTTAGAGATGCCTATTTTATTGTAAAAATTGAAAGATATACATAAGAAAACATTATCCTTAAAATTTTATTAAAACTGGCAACCAGAACATGTTCAAATGTTTCATAGAAATAACAAACTCACCCTAATTTTTCTTCGCCTACAGAACCGCTATTCCATTTCATTGCACGAATCATGCGATAATAAACGCACGGCAAAATCGATCACATGGTTGCTCGATTCATGCCATTACAGAAAAAATAATGAATGAGGCAAAGCATCTGTAGGTTTGTTTCCATCGTAATGCTTTTATAAATGTATCCACAAAGTTTCGAACATGATAAATCAATCGAAGTTTCCGTGTTATTCTTTATTGTTTAAACATTTTAACCTACTCAAATCAAACTTCTTTGCAACACCGACCTCTTCTTGTTGTTGTTTCTGAAGACAGCTTCGCCTCGCTAGCTGTCTTCTTTTTTATCATTTTTCTTTGTTCAAACAGTTAGTCGCTTCTTTATGGAGACAGTATCAGATCTAGACAATTAGAATAGCTAAATTTTCAGAATTTCCCCTTTTACGCTCTAAATTTATTTATCTCCATAGTGCTTCAACTATCTTTAACTATCACAATGAGGATTCTCCCCCGTTCAATAATCCAGGTCATGCTAATAAAAAACATAGAAGAGTGTGATCAACATTGATTATCATAATTAATAACCACGAGACAATGCTGTAATTTCTTCTTTTTGTTTTGTTCTGTCTGATCTTCTAAAACAATGGCGAATAGGATAAAGAGAAAATTAAATTTAAGTGGAGAAAGTGACGCGAATGTTTTCACCCGCGGCCACTTTTTTAATTAGAACAAAAAGGAAAAACCCAGCGAAGGGAATACATCCCTACGTCGAAGTTGTAGAGATTAGAAAAAGACCTCGTATAAAGAATACGAGTAGTTTGAGAATGAACTCCAAGTCTCGCCAGGAAGGCTTGAAAAGAAAGGAACAAAAAAAAAAAGAGAACAACCTGCCAAATTAGTAGAAGCCTAAACACCAAGTAAGATCTCTTTGAAAAAAAGGAAAAGCGCCGACGAAAGGAAGACAAGTGCAGAATATTTCAGCGAACTTTTGAATTCAAGAAATGCGCGCATGCAGGTGTATTTTTGCTTCCTTTAATCATATCGCAATCTACCGTATACATCCGTTAATTCAAACACGGAATTAAACGAATGTTTGAATTTGACGGCCCTTGAATTAGTGGAAGTATGCTGTAGCGGGTAGCTTTAAATCTATAAGTCGTGTGTATGTGTTATAGGAACGTCTTGACTAACTGACGGTGACGGAATTAAAAGAATTGGTTGAAAAGGTTATGTACTACCAGCCTGCTCTTTTAATGTCCTTGTTAGAGAGAAGTGGTGACGGTGGCGGCTACCATCCACAGCCCAACGGTGATTCACCTACATGGTGTAAGTGCGGGAACTGTCGTGAAATGCCAACAGAAGTTGAGAAGTGTTGTGGGTACGTTCCGAGGAACTGCATCAGTCTGGAACCGGTAAGACATAAAAAGTCAATACGTGTTTCTACTTTCTTATCCCTGAGCAATATTAAATGGTTACAAACTATTCTCCGTAGGAAATGGAAATAATTCTACTGGAGCCAACAGTACTCCGTATTGCCCGAAATTATCGGAATGATGTGTGCGCCCTACCCGCCCAAGAAAACCCTGACGAGAACAAGTCAATGAGGCATGCTGCTTACAGGCAGTATGTTTTATGGCAGAGTGAATACTTAGGGAAAGGGACAGGCGTATCATTCCAAGTTGCTGGATTTGGAAGATAAGAAATCGGTATCCTGATCCGTTCGGACAATACGTTGGCTTCAAACCTTCTAGGTTGATATAGTCTATTTTTAAATTCGTGTTTAAAAATACGCAAATTTTTTTGTAAGCAACCGAGTTCTAAGGCTGAGATTTGGCGTGAAATATTGTACAATGTGAATATGAAGTTGAAATTAAAGTTTTGCCCCTAGCAACTGCGGCTACAACGAGAAATAGAGTTGCTTTTAAAAAAAGGTTTAATCAAAAAGATAGTTATACAGATATTATTAAAACGTAAAAAAGAAAACTTTTAGGAATCTTCTACTTTTGGACCAAATCTTGTTTTCGTCCGAATTTCGGATTTAGGCATGGGATGGACGTTCCCAATCGTTAAAGCCTGTCTTCGGCGATCAGAAGGAGAGAATCCAACTTTTCTTTCAATGCTGTCGTTATCCGACTGTCGCATTGATACAAAGCATACCTTAAGTCAAAAATATTATGGTAGTTGCTAATCAGGAATATGCCGTTCGAACCTATAGCTAAAAGCGTTTACCTCACTTGACCAATGTAGTCATACGACTTATCAACTTTATGGTACTTTGTCCACTTGCTAGAGTTTTTTGTTATAATGTCTGTGCTCACTTAAAAGGAAAATGCACATTGTATATATTATTTACAACAAAATTGTAAAAAAGATCTTTATTTCTGTAAATATTTTGTGTTCTTTTGTAGTATGGATTGTAGTTCATATAGGTTTCATATATTTTTCAACAAACTTTGATTGCGTTTTTAGTTTACATGTTATGTAAGAAAAATATATATATCTCACACTAATTCGCCACTTTTCTTGACTTTGTCAGGACGGCCTGAGTGAGCGCAGTGGTCAATTGCTGCCGTTATATTTCTTGCTTTATACTGTTGATAGCCGGCTGAGATTCTTTTCGAAATATATTTCAGGATAGCATGAAAGTTTTCTAAGGCATAAGTATGCCTAAAACATATAACAGCATAAAATATTATTATTTTATTAAACTTTGTTGACTATCTGATCATGTTCTTTGTCATTGGAAAGTACCTGTAATTAATCAAGTATGGAGTGTTTATATTTTTTTCACTCAATCAGCCTGAAATTGTTTTTATTCTGTTCTTATTATTCAATCATTTTCAGCCTCATTGTTCTTATAAAAAAGTGTACAAAATTAGCAGTATATGTGGAAAAACAATTTGAAATGTACATACGACGACAATTCATTGCTGCTCAATTTATGTTAATGTTCACCTTGATCATCCTCAAAAAAAATGATTGATTTTTTAAATTTCAATAACATAGAAGCAAATAATAGAAATAATAAACTTACATATCTATCTTAGTATCACCATCACAAACACTTTCTTCAGAGTAGCTAGCACTAATGCTGGCATCAGTAAAGCTAAGCTCATCACTACATGAAAAACTGTAAAGTTGTAGTCTGGGATAATTGCTACACTAAAAATATTTGCTGGTCTGAAACACTAACTAAGCATATAGGTTCTGGTCCCATAAGCACAATCTAAGCATGGCTAATAGACGGATTACCATTTTTCAAATACTTACAGTGCTTAGTGAATTGTCTACTACCGGAGTCGAACCAGGACTTAGTTAATACTTTATGACCATTTTTTTTAAAAAAATAATGCAATTTGTACATGCTTGAAAAAAGTTGTTACAGTTTCTGGAAGTCAAGACTAAAAGTAACGAAATAATAGTAATGAAAGTATGTTCTAGAGACTATTTGCTAAAAACGCCTATCCTAGAAACAGTAGAAAAACTTCCAGTGCGGGGAAGGGTTATATGAAAATTATGTTTAAAGGTGCTCTTACCATGAATATTGCCCTGCAGGTGTGGAAGTTAATTTAAAATTGCCTTGTGGACATACATTTCTGGAAATAAATGAAGATGTTTTGTGGCTGGAAATAAAGCAAGAACAAAAAAACGACAACTCAAATTAGATTTCAGGTTCAGTTAAAAGAGCTAATGCATCAATATATGTAGATACATTAAGTTATAGTTCACTTTTGGAGTGAAGTTTACATCTGCTATGTTTTATATGTAGCTACATATGCTAGTTATTTATTTAGTCAGGACTAAATAAATAACCTATGTTTTTGAATGCTGGAGAAACAAGAAAATTTATAAAAGTAGTTCAGCTAACAACAATGGCAACTGTAACACTCTCAAAAGGTGAGCTTGCCTTTGAAGTTCATTATGAGATTGTGTGATGCTGTGGTAGGCATGGTAACTAAGCAATAAAAAATAACTAGCTAGGTAGGTAGATTACTAATTTTGGACTAGAAAAAAAGAAAAAAAAATTTCCTTACAGCTAACTAATATACCTATCCTATGACATACATGAACCACCAAAAAACTAATAAAAAGATCCTAGCTCGGCTGACTCTTTTATAGCAGCCTAGCTAGCAGCTTTATAATATCTATAGCTAGTAGCCATATATATATAGCTACCTGTTCAACAATATTTCAGCAAACTGAGCATCTGTCTTTGCTGATGTTCTTTTTTTTAATTCCATCCATTTCTTCTGTGCTTTTTCAATAAAAATTCTAGAATAAAATTTCTTTCCATTTTTTGATGCCATGTTTTGCAAAGAAAAAACAAGCCAAAAAACAGCATGGTGAACGGAGCCTACCATATTGGCGATTTTATCGAACTCCATCTCAGAGCTCATTTAAAGTTAAGGCCGTTTGTTTACCCACGGTTTTACACGAACATTTTGCGACGGCCCGCTTATCTAGCTAGCTACTAGCTAAGCTACCTATTCAGCCACCTAAAGATTTGTATTAGTTATATTTGCCTCTTACTGTCACGTTCTCTGTACTGTGTTGTACGGGTGTGCAACACTGTTTACCTGGAGTAACTGCCCAAGCCCGTGTTAGTAATGGACTGTTTCTTGTGTTTCTATTTAAACAGAGTCTGCGAGAAAGTTTTTTCAAAAGGGTATTGTCCCTACACGCCTCTTCAACTGTGTTTAACTGTACTAAACGCTTAGCCCAATGTCACGATTAATCTTTTAACGTTTACTGAACTTATTCCGCAAATTAAAATAATACTATCTAATTGTTTTTACTATGGCGGAGTAACAGCGGTTTGTAAACTCTTTTATTTCAGCTTTTGTTGCGGGAGAGTTACTTTTTGAAAAATATGTGACAGTTGCAACACTTTAATGGTGTATGCGCTTTACTTGATTTACGGCATGCTGCATACCTGTACTAAAGCACCCACCTGACCGTGTGGCACAGTTTACGACTTTTATTAAGCACTCCTCAAGGCGTTCTACGCATGGTCAAACCTTGACTTGTGGCTTACCCCGGCGTTTCGACGCCGGGTTTCCCGGCTAGTCTCTATAATAATACGCTAAGTGTGTCTGTGCGTCTGTAACAGGCAAAGTTGATATCGTCATTTTCTTTTGATGTTGCCGAAATTCTCTTTGAAGTCGCCGAAAAAAATATGTCCATTTCGCTAGCGGGTTTACTTTGTTTACATCACATGATCAAAATGGAGCAACTTGATTTGCTGAAATAAATTTAACGGCTTTCTTTACAAAAATGGTGTCCCTCGACACCGAAAAAAACAGCAACAAAAGAGAAAGAAAAGTCCAAGAAGTGAAGTAAGAAGTCATAGCTAGAGCTAGAAGTAAAGTAGTAAATTTAGAAGTATAAAATAAAGGTTAGAGTTTGAAGTGGATTTAAAATCAATAAAAGTAAGAATTTTGATGTTTTCAGACGTTTAGTTTAATGTCACTGGAGCAAGCAGACTCGCATTTTCCAAGAAAAGTCTTAAATACTTGAAGTTTTATATTTTAGCGCTTTTTTTTAAAAAAAACCTAGCCACCATATTTGTTTATGTTTGTGGCGTTGTTGTTTATGGCGCGTAAAGGCCGGTTTCCACTCAATCGCTTTAGTCGCGCGACCCTAGCAAATAGATATCTGAGCATGCGCAAAATCTATTTTTGAACATTTACGCAACCTTCTGTTGGTCGCGCGAATGGTCGCCAAAAGTTGAAACTTTTTGAACCCCCAAGCGAATAAAAAACAAGAAGCCCTGGGGCTATAAGAATTTCCTCTCGCTACCAAAATATTTGATGAAAACCTGCTAATTCGTTGTGTTATTGTGCTAAATATTTGAGGAGGTTTGGTGCATGAACCTCTGAAGATAAAGCACACAAGTGACATTATATCTTACAACAAACGCAAACAAAACGAAACGTGTCATAATAAACTCACATTTTAAAATAAATTGCTAACAAAAAATACAGCCTAACATTCATGGTAAGTCTTGCGATTGAAACGTTTATGGTCTTAAACGGCATTTAATTGACAAAAAATCAAAATTTTTTTGTGACCATCATTTTCAGCATACTTTTTTTATTAACTGTGCCAAATTTTGTCGGAAATAAAGCAGTTTTAATTTTTAGTTAAATTTTGGCCTAAAATGACATTTAGGTGACAAAAATCAAAATTTCGATGTCACCATTATGTTCACCATACTTTTTTTGTTAACTTTGCCAATTTTTGTTGAAAATGAAGTAGTTTTAATTTTTGGACCAATTTTGTCCTAAAATGACATTTATGGTGGCAAAAAATCAAAATTATTATGTCACCATTATGTTCAGCATACTTTTTTTGTTAACTGTGCCAAATTTTGTTGAAAACAAATACTAATTTTGTCCTGAAACATCATTTAGATGAGTTCCCAGTAGTTGGGGAGCTTGGGTGCGAAGTTTACATCTGTGGCGGAGGAACGTGTAATCCCAGGGTCGATTTTTTTCTCAAAAATGCTCCAAAAGAAAAAAAACGACGGTTTTAAAGAATTTCCTACGCCTTCGGGCGCGGAAATTCAATAATTTAACCAACCAGAAGCCGCTATTTATATCAAGAATTCAAAACATTGAAATCATAATGGCAGATGTGGGTCTTTGACACAGAAACGAGATGGAATTTCAGCAACTTACTCAAGAACAAATCCAAGTTCTCCTGACGCAATTACAACCAAATAATTCACAACAACAAAGTACGCGAAATATACAAGAGGAAGCTCTTGAAAGTTCTGAGGAATTTGGAAGCTGTAAAGGACAAGATAATGATGGTGTTGTGGATGAAGAAGTGTTCGTAAAGGAAACGTGTGCGTGTGTGTGTGTGTGTGGGACACACGCTGCAGAGCATATAAAGCAAGTAAAAGCCATCTGCATTCATAATTTAGAAAAATACTTCATCGCGTGTTTGACATGCGTTCCGATATTTAGCCATTTTTGTTTATGTTTGTTGTCAAGTGGAAACTGCATTCGCTTGGTCGCCCTATTAGCGCGACTCATTCGCGCTACCAAAGCGAATGAGTGGAAACCGGCCTTAACTAATGTGTTTGTCCTAAAATTCAAAATGCTACATAAAGCTGTTAGCTGGCTAACAAACGGAAAACTTTGGTTCGTTGAACTTACCGCTCACTGTAATGTTATTATTTTTACAATACTATTTTTTCTCTTTATATGTGTTTTACTAAGCATAAATAGCTAGCTTTAGTGTTAGCTAAGTGTTCCCAGTTTAAGTATATTTAACTGGCTGTCTTAGCTACTGTTAGCTAGCTAATGTTTAGCCTCTAAGTCCTACTCCCCATCCCATGTCTACCTCTAACCTATATGACTTATGTTGTTATTCGTCTTTTTTAATTTCTATAGCTAGCTTAGTTTCCAAACTTTTCTTCTTTTATAAGCACAAATTATGATGTAACAAACTTTTGCAGATGTATTTTATATTTCTTTTCGCATTTCCTGTAAACTTTACAAAGGGACCACAGGCAATATGACAAGTGGAATATTTTTTTACAGAATTTAAAGCATGTGTGTTAAGTTATTTTTATTGTTTTGTTTCTGACATCCTGTTTAACTTTTGTCAGCCTACTTGTAAAATGCCAGGTTATTTTTACATGGAGTTGTGTAGCTAGACATTTAATTGGCAATTTATGTGGGTTTATGAGATTATTTTAATTTATTAGAGGATTATATGGTTGTTCGTGTTTTTGTTTATGTTGCAAACTGCTGTTTTTTAAAATTTTGTGTAAAAGATTTATGGGCAATGGCAATATATGACTTTTTCGTTGATTTGGATATGCTCCTCAAAAACCAATCTGTTTTACATTTTGTGTAAACTTTGGTGAGGACGGACCATATATATTCCAAAAAAAATATCTTTGTTCATTCAAAATTTACTCCTTATTCTTTTTTGACATTTACGTTTAAAGTGGTTGGTAAAGGTCACTACAGATCATCATACTAAGAAAAAATTTTGTGTTCTTAACCAGTTATATATATCATTTTTACTTTTTGTGTATATTTTTGGGGAACAGGGTAGTAGGTAACCGAATAAATGATTTTCCAGATATAATTTTGATGTTTTTGACACTTTTGATTAAAATATTAAAGGTTTTCAACATACTCAAACGTAATCACTTTATAAGATGTAAATATTTAAGATGTGTCATTTCTGACTTTATTATTATTGTTGCTCTACACATCATAAGCAACGTGTTAACAAATTTCAGGAAAAAATATTGTGTATTGACGAGTCCTGCCAGACGTCATCAATATACAACTTACGATTCTCTTTTCCAATGTACTTCTGCCTAAGTGGATTTTACAGTGCAAATTTCTAATGAAATTTTTTATTTGTACTTTAGAGGACTTTACTGACGTAAGCCAATTTTTAAAATTTTAAAACACTTATATATATCTCCTTATGCGTTTGCGAACACTTATTTTTATCAGCGTTTCAATCTGCACGCATTACAGGCAAGAGATAACTACATTTCGTCAAATTTTTTGTATGCACTGCTGACGTTAGCAAAATCTGCAAAACAACCTTCTGCCTGAGTGGATTCTTCCACGGGCCTTATCGACTAGTCTCTATAGTAATACGCTAAGTGTGTCCGTCTGTCTGTGATTCTCTTTGAAGTAGCCGAAAAAGTTTGTCCATTTTGCTGGCAGGTTTACTTTGTTTACATCACATGATGAAATGACTCATTTTGATTTGCTGAAATAAATTTAACGGCTATATAACTTTCGAAAAATGGTGTCCTCTCGTCACCAAAAAAACCCACGAAAGAACGATCTTGAAAAAAGTAAAATTAGTTGTTCAAAAAAGCATATTTAAAAAGACAAAAGTCCAAGTGAAGAAGTAGAAAAGTGAAGTTGGAAGTGTAAGTTGAGCTACGTCGAGCTAGAAGTAAAGTAAATTAGAAGTAGAAAATAAAGGTCACCAAAAAAAGCACTGAGGAACGATCCCTTTACCTGGGAAGAAAGGAAAAAAGTGGTTTAAAAAAGCATAGCTATAATATATTTAAAAAGAAAAGAGACCAGGTGAAGAAGTAGAAAAGTGAAGTGAGAGGTGGAGCTAGATGTAAAGTAAAGTTAGAAGTAGTAAACAAATGCTAGAGTTTAATCCACTTTAAACTCTTTGAAATCACAAGAACTTTGATATTTTTAGTTTGGTTTTTTATATCGGTGGAGAAAACAGACTCGCATTTTCCAGGAAAAGCCACAGCTTTATATTTTACCGCGCATGTAGCCATATTTGTTTACGTTTTGTTGCATAATTCATGTGCCCTGGCGCGTAACTAATGTATTGTCCTAAAATTCAAAATGCTACATAGCGCTGTTGGCTGACTAAAAAACGGAAAACTTTGGTTTGTTGAACTGACTGTAGTGTTATTAATTTTACATTACTATTGCTTCTCTTTATATGTGTTTTACTAAGCATAAATAGCTAGCTTTAGTTTTAGGTAAGTGTTCCCAGTTTAAGTATATTTAACTGGGTGTCTTGCTACTGTTAGCTAGCTAATGTTAGCCTCCAAGTCCAGCTTCCCATCCCATATGGCTAGCTCTAAGCCATGACTTCTGTTGTTATTCGTCTTTTTTAATTATCTATAGCTAACTACTATAGTTTCCAAATTTCTCTTCTTTTATGAGCACAAATTATGATGTAGCTAGCCAGCTACCTACAAAATCTTTCAAAGACTTGAACTTTTGCAGGATAGTAGGATGTATTTTTATGCCCATATAGTATAGATGAATTTCGTTGTTTATATTTTCAGTAGTAAGCTCTTTCGGCTTCGGCATTTGCGTGGCAGGGGAAAGGATTGGGGTGCTAGGTGAAGCAAAGTAATTATCAGTTCATTTCTTCAAACAAAGGCATTCTTATAACTTTTAATGAATTCAAATAAATCAGAAGGCATCAACCTACACTCGATAATAGTTTATCACCCCAATGATGTTCCCGTTAGAAGAAATAGACCTTTCTTCACCAAATCCTAGCATCTTTTTTCCTGCCACGCAAAAGCCAGAGCCAAGGATCTTACCGCTAAAAAGCAAACATGTCGTCATGCTGGAATTTATCTATAATTTCTTTCACATTACCTGTGCACTTTACAAGGGGGACCACATGCAATATGGAACAAATTTTATAGAATTTAAAGTGTATGTGTTAAGTTATTTATTATTGTTTTGTTTCTGAATTTGTAATCTAATTGGCGATGACTGTATGGACTGAAATGACTGATTTTTCTAAATTTTGATGTGTTTCATAATCTTTTTGTGGAAGATTGATGGGTAATGGCAATATACGACATGCTTAATGCAATTATTTTTGTTGATTTAGATGTGTTTCTCAAAAACCAATCTGTTTTACATTTTGTGTAAACTTTTGTTTATGAACCCTATGTTTCCAAAATAATGATCTTTTTTAATTCAAGTTTATTCTTTGCTTATTGATTTTTTTACATTTAGCTTCAGAATTGTTGGTAAAGGGTAGTACGGATCATCATACTTAAAAAGAAATTTTTGTGTTCTTAACTGCTTGATTTTTACAATTTGTGTAAATTTTTGTGGGAGAGAATGGTATGCAACTGAAATGACTAATTTTTGTAGATTTACATTTAATGTTTTCTAAACTATGGCTTTTTCATATTTTTGTATAAGCTTTTTTTTGTATATGCATTGCTTACGTCAGCAAAACATCTAAAGCAACCTAATTTTTTAATGGCCTTTTGCCTAAGTGGATTTTTCCATGGGCCTTATAGACTAGTGTTTTTACAATAAGAAAACTACAAACTGTAGCTACAGCTCTTTTAGCTATCCTTTGTAAGATTTGAAATATTTTATATTTTTATGAGTAATAATTCGTTTATTAACTAGATGAATGTAACTAAAATAGTTTGGAGGTCTGTTACTAATCTATACTGTGCAGCTAAATGCTGTGTACATGTCAGCAGAAGATTATACAGCGGTTTTTTGCCAGTTAATGACACTATGCTACATTATGAAAGACAGGGTACAGCTAAAGAAACGATTTTATGTATACCAGGTGCACTTGGTTGTGCCAGGAGTGACTTTTCCTACCAATTAGATCACTTATCTTCAGATTTTACTGTTATTGCTTTTGATCCACGAGGATATGGTCAATCACAGAAGCTAAAACGAGATTTTCCACCTGATTTTTATCACAGAGATGCTGCAGATGGTGCTATTCTTATGAGAAAACTAGGTATTTAAATTGTTTTTGATTGTTCTTGTTTTTGTTAAAAATAATCTTTTGTCCTTCAAATTTTTTTTTTAACTTTTACTCAGCATGCACTGCACGTTTTTCTAAGAACGAACTATATAAACGTAAGGCTTTCACTTATCAACATTTTAAAACAAGTTACAGAACATTCCTGTCGACAACATGGATCAAGGAGGATTGTTACTTTTGACTTTAAGATTCCAAAAAAGTAACAACGTCTCAAGCCTTTCTAAAGTTCAGTGGTCTCATAAAATCTGGCTTAATTTTTTATAAGCAGTTGCTCAGACACTAATCTAAATTATAATGATAAGCATCACCCTTAGACTCGTTTGTTAGCGCCTTAATTCATAAATTTTTTGCGCACATCTCACTTCTATTTGGTTACGCTAAACACTTATTTGGCTGCGCGAAAAAGAGAGAAAAAACTGGAAAATAACAAAGAATGAGATTTTAAATTTCGTAATAATTTTTTTCCACACAAAATTAATCGTATTAAGTTCATCAATAATTACAATATTATTCCTGTTGGTTGGCGTAGTTTCATCTTTAGTCATAGAAAATCAAGTTTTGGGTAGCAATTGTCAACATTTCCCTTATAAACTAAGACAAATTATTACAATATGTGATATACAATTTTGGTCAAATACCCTCTCGAGACTCCGAGACGAAAAAAAAAATCCCCAAACAAACATATATGTTTCAGGCTCTCAACACCATATTCGTTAGAAATTGTGCTTCTAAATTTCTTAAATCCTAATTTTATTCCAGGTTAAGTGCTTTTTACGCTTCATTTAGCCAGACTATATCAAACAATAGGAATGTTTGAAAATAGTTGACCACATTGGTCGCCATTTCCACAGGCACATAAGTTCTTAGATGAGAAGAGGGTTTTCATTCTAACAAAAAATGCTATGGAACTGCGAACATCCATCGTTCGAAAACAAAATTCAAAAATCATTAGTAAAAGTAAAATTAGTCGAGTTAATTGTGATGTTAGAGACAACTTTTTGCTTCGAACTTCCATGCTTCGAAAGAGAGCTGCAACTGGCGTTATCCCCAAGAAAAATGATATTTTTTTGACAACTTAGAATTATTGGAATGTGATTTAAGTAGAAAGAAATCCGTACTAAAATACGAAGTTGACGAGATTGATTTTGTCACTGGTGCTAGTCCTTAGACAAGAAAATTAAATTAACTTTTATTAATGCGAATAAAATATTTGAAGGGATCAGCGTTATGCAAAATTCTTTTTGTTTTGAAGCCAGGGCCCAACGTTATTATTTACTTCAAAACACTTCGTTTTCGTTTTTATCCTCGTCTAAAAGTAAAAAAAACTAACGCAATATGTTGCACAGTCAACTACTTACTTTCTCTGAGTAGAATTGTTAGGCTTCAGATGTGCAATATATCGAGGTTTACAAAGATTTTTTATGCATATTTTTTTGTATACATATTACTCGAAAGAGATGCGAAAATTAAGTGTGTACTAAACCTAGGGAAAATTAAATCGCAAAAAAACAACAAAAACGCGAAATTTAAACTTACTCGAAAATTTTATGAAGTGGCGTATGCTAAAAATACTTCATCTGTAGCAAATATTATTTTTATTAGATTTGTGCGAAATATATTTGTGCGCAAAGTACAGTAAAAACTGCAAAAATTGATGCGCGCAAGATGTATTTTTTTAATAATAAATAAAAAATTAATACGAATACGGTACACAATAACAAGTCAAATAGAAATAAACTGTGAACGATACGTTGCATCACAAATAATACTGCGTAGCTTTTTGAGATAAAATCTCAAAAGTAGCTATGGACTAGTCTGGTCACATGATAAAAATACCCACTATATGTGGGGATATTATTGTTAGTAAACTAGCCGTTTTTAATTTAGCTTATCGTTTGTGGAGACCTCATTAGATGCGTGATTAAGTGCAGCTTGAGAAAGCGGGTGTTATAGTACAGTGGAAAGATCGTGAATTTGATGATGACTCCAAAGCACTTATTTAGCTAAATGTTTAAAAAACCTGGTAATGTTCAAGCTACATGTAAATCTTAAACTTACTTACGTAGCCAGTCTTTGTTTTGAAGCTTAGATGCTAGTTTTGGTAAAAAGTAAAAGTCTCAATTTAGCAATTTAGCACACTAACTAGCTAGCTAACTATTAATTCTTTTTATTACCGTTTTACGTTTTAATCACGAGCTTAACCAGGGTGTCCACTACTTCTGCAAATATACTTCTGGAAAAAATTTCTGAAAAGTTACGAAATTGAAACAAATATTTCCGTGAAAAATGTTTTGTTGAACTAGCCTAGAGCCTAATATCCAGGGCAACAGAATGTTAAAGCAACGAAGACTCCTATAGTAAATACTTTTTGAAGACTTTTTCATCCACATGTAAGGTTTCTTCCAGCTATTTGGACTATATAGCAGTTGCTAAGTATAACTGCAAGCAGTGAGTTCACCATATACAAATTCAGTTTCAGTTAACCATTTTGTACAAAATAATAATAAAAAAGCAACTTTGTGATTCATACAGCAAAATCTTAGTTATCATAAATAGCAGTAATGCAGACACAGATATAAACTTACAGTAAATAAGAATTCCAAAGTTCAGCCAAAATGAATAAAGGCACCTAGAGTCACATGGCTATTTGAAGTTTATGTAGCCATTTTTGCACTTTAGAGAACGAACAATGTCAGGTGGGCAAATCATTACCAACTTCAAAGTTTCCCCTAACTACAAGTTTTACAACCCAGTACTTGCTAACCAACCAATTTAGTAAGATACACATAACTGAATAGCTTAAATTTCAAGTACACAGTAGCCTAAAAAACTTGATTGTGTACTTATACATTTGAAAAACAATCAAGGGCAGTATGCAAGCAGTTTGTCTTCTGCGTATGTAGAGGAATGAAAACAAACTCGCCGCACATATCTGTTACGTAAAACTCTGAGCTCGCTTAGCTCTGCAAGGCTATATATAAAACTTTGGTTTATTGAGACAAATCTCATTTAATATTACACACAGAAAAACTATGTATTGGAGGGTCATGTGACGAGGCCTCCTCCAGGGCCATGTTCGTTTCGCCGTCCCGAGATAAAAAAGAGACAACAGGCGCTGGGAACGAGGTTGGTATGAAAAGACAGATTCAAGTTCCTTCCTTTTTTTCAAAAAATAAGTGCATTCTTTTTCAATCTGGGAAAGTATAGGTCATAGTGAGGGCAACTATGTATTTTCGTGTGCACATGTGTGTTAAAATAAATTTTTTGATTAGGTCCTAAATTACCAAAAATAAAAAGGGTGGCAAAAATTAGATGACGTCATCACTTTCACTGTCACCGAAAAAATAATTTCACATTTATATGTTATGTTATATATGGTTGGAAAGAGGAGATCGAGTGGATCAAAAAAATGTAAGAACCATGTCTTCAAAATGTAACGTTTAAAAGATATTTTTACTCAAACTTTGTAAAAATTACAGACCAGTAATTTACTGACTCAGCCTAAAAATGACTAACTTGTTCAATAGTTCAGTTTTTTTGTTAAATTTTGGTATGGTACTGGGTCACAGTAATGTCTGTTTGATCAAGATGTATTGTTGATCACTGCAAGGGATAATTTACAGACCAGTAATTTACAGACCAAAGCACGTTATTTAGTTCTTTACTTTCTTTCTTTCAGGCAATTTCACAAAGTTAAAAAAATTGCTGAGAAAATGACAGAAACAACTTCAGCATCACTAGAACAATATTTATCTGACGCGGATTCAACGCTTGCACCATCACCCTTTTGACACGTCGTACATTTAAGCATGTTAGTGCACAAAAAGCAATTTTTGCTGCATTAACATCGGTTTGATATGCAACTTGTTTTGCAATTACAATAACTTAATTCAATGAGCGCCAACGGTGCAAGAAGTTCATCAGTCATTATGGGTGATAAGTTACCGACTGTATCTGTTGTCCAACCACAATTGACTGCATTCGGAGGTTGTTGAATAAGAATATGTGATCTTCGTAAAACTATTGAAATGAAGTGGCACCTGAATAGTCAACATCCATAGCATTATATATAATTCACTGTATGCAATATATACCGAATATGCAATGATAAAGAGCCTCCATCATTTTCTTTGCCAGGTAGATGGTTAAAGCTTGCTTTGTATCAATGTGGGAAAGCAATTGCTTGAGACTGATGGATGAAATATTGGTGTTATCTGATACTTTGCATCGAACTTCATTACCAGATGTACGATTTTTTTAGTTTGTGCTTTCAGGGAGTTTTCTATGTAGCAATCAAATACCAATCGTATTTCATCACATCCTCTTAAATTTTGTAGTACACGTTCTGTGAAGGCTGATGCGAAATCCTAAAAAATTACCAGAGTATTTTACAAGTGCGTCAGAAAATTACGTAAGATAGTGATAAATTGAATACATACCTTGCATGTTTTAACTACCGGTGTATTTGGAGTTTGAATCACAACAGCCATTCCATCTATAAGGATTACTTTGGTTGTTTCGACATCTCCAGATAGAGCCTTGCTCGTTTGTCCTTTGCTGGCTAATTCCTCTATACCGTGAAGCAATTTTGATTTGTCTAAACAAGCCAATGGGATTCCATGAGCACTGAACAAGGCCAAATCCAACTCGGGACGTTTCCGTGCAGTGATTATAAATCTTGATAGTAGCGTTTTTTCCTCTTTGAGTTGTATAACTTTGTTCCCTACTTTTTTTCTGACAGATTTTCCAAGATCTTTGAAAGTTACTATTTTCACTTTTTTCAACGGTACCCATATCGATTTTTTTTCCTTTCATCCTCTCCGTGAAAAATTCTTCGTAATATTTTGAGCCAATATCAGCACGTTAAAGTATTTGTGAATTGTGAAGAACAGCTTTTGAAACAACATTAAATATAATCGGATTGTCGGAAGTTGACATCGAAGTCATCCATGGTACAAAGCAATTTGTTGACGTTAGAAGCTATCTTGCTACATGTTGAGCCACTCAATTTGTAGTGTTGCTTTTTTTGCCCATCATTGACATTTTGTATATCACAAAACTCTTACGATAATGATGCGAGTATAGGAGAAACTTGCTATAGGCAAAACCTGTTTAATGTAGAAGGTTGTTGTAACAGTCCTTTTTTGCCTTCAGTGACTTTCATTACCTTATTCTCCTGCTCCATTGCGTGATCGGTATATTGGTTTTGGCAATTGCGAAATTCTCTTTCAAGTAGAACTATGTCTTTATGCCTGTTTTTTCTAAATTCTTCATGTCTACCAGATACAAAGGTGTTAATCGGGCGTAATTAATTTGATTGTGAGCGAAAAAATATTTCACTAAACCACTAAGGAGACACGATGTAATTCCCCAAGTCCTTGTCGCATAGCACGAACGAAAAGTAAAAGTGATTCATACATTTTTATGAAATTTCGCAAAAACAGAGATTGTTGATCCATAGCCCTGAGAAAACCTTTCAAAAATCCGAATTCTCCTACAAAGTTCAGTCAACTGTTTGTGTTGCTCCTTACATTCAACTTTGTCAGAACATTTTATGTTTAAGAATTCGTCCCTTGCATCTCGAACATCACGCATAGAATTACACATTTCGTCAGCATTCAATTCGTCACGCAAATACACTCTAATAGTGCAAAGTACAATACAATGCTTCCATATATCTCTTCATATGCTTCCCATATATTATCTGTGATAAAGTTGTTTCGCCGTATATGCCTGTTTCAAAAAATAACTTGGCAATTCTCCTTCCATCAATGTATTTCCAATCGTTTTTTATGCTGCAAAAACAATGTGCAATTTTCCCAAACGAAATACAAATTTTCATTGATGTGCTTTTTTTTCGAAGCTGCATACAATTACTATACAAGTGGAGATCAAGTGTTACAATTGTTTTGTTTTCTCCTGTGACTTTGACATTGATCCCTTGCACAATTTGTAGCGCTGTGTAATGATTTGACCAATCTGTGTTAGTGCCAGGATAGAGAGGAAGACCCTAGCAGGTAGATATTTCAACTTTGTCTGTAACAAGTGAATTATAAGCAGCCCAAGTTGGCAAGCTTCCAATTCTTTCGTCATCTACTGATGACGAAACTATCTACGTCATGCTAGATCTTCTTTGATATAGAGCTTAGCTTCGAGATCATTGCTTAATATTTCGAACTTTGGGAACTTTTCATCAGGAAGAATTGCTTTCTCACATGACAATGTATGGTTGAATTGATTACAAATGAATTTCATTTTTGTATCACTATGGCGTGGAATTTCAACATGTGGTATGCTCTTTATAACCTTTTGAAATAGTATTTGACCAAATCCATGAAATTTATTTCAATCTGGAGTGTCATTTTTGAAATCAGTATTATCAACTGTAAAGTGAATTGGCACTCCTTTTTTGATATTTGGGGGAATATATATCCCGTCATTTTCTTTCATTCTCTCTAAAACTGCATAAGCTAACTCTATTTCAATTTTCACGATTTTATCGTAGCTAACAGTTAAGTTAAGACAAGATAAATAATCTAACACTTTTTACTCCTAGTCTCTTTATAGATATGAAGACCTCATCCGACTGTGAAGGGTGTTTCACGATTATTTCTGAATGCTCCATCACTGGTTCCTATTTTAGGCTTGTGGTTGCTTTGCCTATTTGTTTTTAAACAATTAATAATGACTTGACATATGTTACTAACACAGTTGTCAATCGAGGGTGCTATTCTCTTTGAAGTGTCAATGCTTTTTCTTGGACCAATTATCAATCATCCAATGAGTGATTGCAACAACTTTGGTACAACAAATCCATCATAACTCCCATTAAATTGCCATGGTTGTTGTTGGAGAAGCTGTTCACCCACTAGTTTTGCGTACTCGAATATTGTGGCGACATCATAAGTTCCACTCGATTGCTTTTGCTTCCCTCTGGGTTGTACAAATTCTTTCTGACTTTGTTCCTGATGGAGGTCTTGAAAACACTATGTCCTCAATATTTTCTCTTAACAAGTGCTTTCAATATCGCTTGTAAATGATTTGGTTGTTTTCGGAGTATCCAATTAAGTTGTTGTATCTATAGTTAACATCATTTATACTTAATACGTTGTCTTGTGATTCTCTCAATAAATGTTTGATAATGTTAATTATTTCAACATCTGCATGTGCGCGATCTGTATATTCCATATTTTGTAGCTGTGACATGTCTTGCCGTAATGCTGAAGCCTCTCTCTGAACCTTCACCCAACATGCTGAATGATATTGGACATTATTTGCAATCGCATCAGCGTTAGGAATATTGTTCATACGGATGAAAAATGATTTATCTGCTATAAGCTTCGAAACTCTCCAGTATCTTTCTTGCTACCGTCTTTGACATAACTTCATGTATCTTTCCTCCCCTTTTTTGACAAATAATGCAAAGGTGTTTTTGAAACATAATTCCACTTGAGCGCAATGTTTTTTTTTCATTTTGTTTCACAGATACAACAAATGATGAGCTTAAACTGTCAGAAGACTCTTTTGATACTGGCCGTTTCTTTAACCTTGTAGCTCTGTTTTATTTGTGGCCATTTTGTAACAATCAGATTGGTATGAAGACTTTCCTTCAACAAGCTGTACAATATCATATGATCTCAGTTTTTCCCAACAATCTAGATACTTTGAATCACCACAACTAACTCTTTCTTCCAGACATGATAACTTTTTCAAGTACTGCTTTTTTGGGTTGCCAACATTCTAAACAAAATATAACATCTTGGTCAAACTAGCAAATAAAATTTTTTTTCTCAGCACTCTTAGAACTCAGAACAGGAATGGGAAAGAATGTTGAAGTAAGGCGGTACCTTTTTTGAAGCATTTTTCTGGCACACTATACATTTTCCAAAATCCAGCACATTTGTACACAACTAACATATATTTTAATTCGGTCTATACATTTTATTATTATGCATGTATGTCTATACTATAAACTTCACATTACACTTCACTAACACTTCGAAAATAAACGGTCTTATGAAATTGAACAATGGAAAGTTCTCTAGAAATAGAACATTCGTATTCTATGTCTATGAAATCGAACAATTATAAAAAAAATCTTATCATACTGATACTAATACATGCAAAATGTCTAAGGGAAATTCGCTACTTCCTTTTTAAAACCAAAGTAAACAACTAAACAACGTGCTTTCGTCTGTAAATTACTGGTCTGTAAATTATCCCTTGAAGTGATTTGAACAATAAATTTTGATCAAACAGAAAGACATTAGGGTGACCCAATACCATACCAAAATTCAACAAAAAACATCGCTATTAACTAAGTTATAGTCATTTTTGTTCTGGGTCGGTAAATACCGGTTTGTAATGTGTACAAAGTTTGAATAGTAATATCTTTCGAACGTTACGTTTTGAAGACATAGTTCTTACATTTTTTTGATCCACTCGATCTCCTTTTTCCAACCATATATAACATAACATATAAATGTGAAATTATTCTTTTGCTGACAGTAAAAGTGATAACATCAACTAAGTTGGTCCTATGGGACCAAAATTTTTTGCCACTCATTTTTTTTGGTAATTTGGGACCTAAGGAACAACTTTAAATAAAAAAAATCACTTTTAACACACATGTCCACACGAAGCTTCGTATCAGAACACAGTAGGCCTCACTATCATTTTTCTGGTTGACTTTTCCCATAAAATATGATTTTTTTAAAACGGGTTGACCTACCTTAAGTGTACAAATTTTCGCGAGGATTTATTTTCGCGAGCTAAAAAAAATTGCATTTTGCAAGGATTTATTTTTGCGTAACACGCAAAATATGGTATCAAATAATGTTAATTGCGCCTGGAATGAGTGAAACTCATACTCGTCCCCAGATTAGCAAACTAATGCTTTAAATTATTTTGAGAAATATAAATTTTTTACAAATCTTCTTCGTCGTCAAAAACATCAAAAATATTTCTACTTTCATTCTCTTCGTTTTCACTCATTCTTCTTTATCGCTTTCTTCTTCTCTCTCGCACTCTGAAATATATTTCGAAGCTAAAGACAGACCAGACTGGTTGACACACGTCAATATCGTGAAATGGATCAAGGCTAGGTAAACCAAAAAGGCCTTTTTTGACTGCTTCCTTTATACCTGCTACCTTCCAACCTTTTAGCAAGATCTGCTTCCCATCAACTGACGTCATTTCCGTTTACATCTCTATTAACCACTTTGCGTGCAATGGTTCAATAATCGAAAGTTTGAGCTGTATTTCTATGGTTTCTAGCTCTTGACCGTTGTCCATTGCTTGAGTGATTTGATCTGTGTACCAATTAGCGAATTTTTTCTTCGTAATTATTTTTGCATAACCATGGACATCAAGTGGTTGAAAGAGGTAAGTAATGTTTGCTGGAACACTCTGTAGCAACATGTGGTTATCGGCTAAGACCTTTAAAACCGGATTTGTCATCTGACCTTTAAATACATCCATTATTAGCAAAGCAGGATGATTTTTCTCCAATCCGAGTGAGTTCCTTTCTTTCTTGAGATATGGAATAATGATTTCATTTAGCAATTTAATGGATTCTTCTTCGTTACTATAGTGTTTTGGATTCGCACTCAATTAAAATGTTGTGGAAATTTCACTCTAGGTAGACTTTGTTGCGTTTTTCCGCCATAAATTATCTGAGGGAGTAAAAATTTATTGTCAAGGGTTATTGTAAATGTCAACGTGATCATCCTCTTATTATTTGAACCTTTCATCGGTACAATTTTCGCACCTATCGTTGCTAAGGTTCTGTTGAATACTAGGACATATTTTGAAGGTGTCTGGTCAAGATTAAGAACCATTAATGGTGGAATGTTGCTATTCTCGATTTTTCTTACAATATTATGAAGGTAGGAGGTTTCAAGTTCTTTACGAAAAGCTTCAGGAATGAGAACTTTCCCCGTTGTACCGAATCTTTTGACTAAGCCCATCCTTCGAAACAAACTCTTTGCCCAGTTGGATCCACTGACATCAATATGGTTGAGCTGCATCTCGGAATGACACTTGATTAACATTTTTGCGACTTTGTGATTCTTTTTCTAATAAAACCGCCACGCCCTCGGACAGCCTTAAAATAGAAAAAAATACGGTTTTATTTAATCTTATTTTCAAACGCATATATGTTATAGAGGAAAAACGTCATTCGTGATAGCAGCTACTGTTGAACATTAAAAAATTATTGTGTTATTAAGATTGAAAATAAAAAAGCAACTATTTGGTTGCCTGTATATAGTTCTGCACCATAACATCAATAGGGCCTACACGACGTCAGGCTTTCAATATTGTACTCGGACCACGTTTCAGCTTGGCTGCATTCCTAAGCTCATCTTCGTACTGTTTTCGCATGATACGTACTGTGCTTTCGCTGGAACAGAAAATTTATTTTTGTACCTTCGTAAAGTGCTAGCGGTGGTGTTTTCTGAGGCATACTTTCCGATGGCGAATCGCTTGCTATCAGAGTATACGGTGTATTTTCCTCTTGTTTGCTTTTCGCTAGCTCTGCTGGCTGCTTCCCTAGAGGATTCGTAAACAATTTGACCAAGCCCTGTTTCCGAATGTGACAGCTGCGTATCAGGTTGCGTATTCTTTGGAAGAATAGTAGTCTCGTCTCTTTCGTTAAGTCTGCCTCACACGTGGTGTTTTTCGGAGCAATATTCCTAGACTGCTTAATTTTAGCGAGACTTCGAATAATTGACATTGTGATAACTTCGCCCAGTTCCTTCTACACCCAGTGACCGCTTAATAAAATAAAAAAAGGTTCTCTCCCAACGAAATCAGAAACATAAACAGAAATTCAAAAATTATTTTTACAATTCGAACGTCAAACATGACAATCAAATGTGCGAGTGTCAATGTTGTAAGATCGAATCGAATGTATCAATAAAAGTTGAACACACGCGATGGCTAACAACACGAACAAAATTTTAGTCTTTTCATCAGCAGTACGTGGATTTCATGTTTATCGCGTTATTTGGAATCCTAGTGAAAATGAGGAGCTGGATTGCTTTTTTGAACAAAACAATATGTTCGACCCGTTTGCAATCAAAATATGCCGAAAGGAAGACGTTGGTCATTTGCCTAGGAAAATTTATCGGCCTTTAAAATTTCTTCTGGACCATGGCGCAACAATGCAAGCAACCCTGGCGTTAGTGTCACAGCATACAATATCGAGGAAATGAATATCGCAAACCTGGTCCTTCGCGACTCCACCTTAAAAACAAGGGTAAAGACGAGAGATATGTGATTGGGTATCTTGCTTCTGCGTACGCTCAGGAGAAGCTGTCTCCGCTATTGCTAAAGACCCCCAAAAATGTCTACTTTTATGTTGTCTCCAGATATAGTGAGAATTTTAGGGTTAACCATGTCTTCCGACCATAATGACTATCTGGAGTGGGTGGTTAACTATTCTCGGCTTTAGCAAAAGGTGTGAGAGCTAATTTTCATAACCTCTTCCAAAGTTTTCCAGAAGGATCGTTACATTAACCCCAAACTGAGGGATTGGGAGGGCGAAATTAGAACCAACTTCCACCAGAAAAAGGTACCCCAGGGACCTTGCTCATTTGCCAAATTCATTAAGTTCGAAAGTGTGTATAACCAAGGGCATAACTATTATGCCCAGAGCTGTCCCGAAGAATGTATAAGTAGAAAGAGGTTCCGATATAAAGCGCTAGTTACCTTAGCGACCCTGAAGACGACAATGAAAGCTTCACCGAGTTGTAGCATGGCGTCTTGATGTTCTACAGTTTTTGTGTATGGTGTCACTGAAGAAAGAGGGGATGCATTGTTGGAATAGAGGTCAGTGGTAGTTTGATCACAAGGTACCGATAAAATACAGAGAGAATTGGGAATATCCGACCGTAATCTTGTACCCTCATTCTTATGTGCCTTTAGTAATATCTTCCATAGGTACGCACATTGGTCTCCCTTGACCTGTTGTTAGAGCAGCAATTTCCCACCCACTGATGATAATCGTCACACCTAGTAAAGCGTTGTCGCTCCTCTTTACACATGTTCCATACATCTTGAACTTATTCACGAGTCAATCACGCTCTTTATCTTTTTGCGAAGGTAACTGTTCTCTCTTCGATATTTCGTAATCTGAACATTCGACTTTCGTCTATAATGCTGTGGTCTTCAGGCAAAGTTGGTGGCAACGTCGGATATATCTTCATTCATTCTATTTTTATTCTATAAGCTCCTACATAATTATTCTGGCAAAAGCGTCTTCAGAGGGAAGTAGATAGGGGTGTCAAAATTCCAGGTGAGCATACTTCCCCCTGAAACGGTCTTAGAAATTTTTACTATCCAGGAAGCAGTGGTCTTCATCCAGCTGCGGGCACACAAGTCGTGGTCGAAGGTAGACGTCAGTGTTGTGGATATCGTCGTACTCACTTTTAGTGAACATCTTTCCACCTGGAGGCTCATGTAGACCCATAAGCTCTCGCAGTAGTCGGTTGATGACATCATGATTCCATTCGGTATATGGAGTCTGCGAAGGCAGTTCTTTAGTACAAAGATGATTCCATTGGCATGCTTGTTGATGCTGGCTACTATATCGTCAATTTGTACAACCTGTTCGTGATCTTGATCCAAATAACATTCTTGTTGGTGTTAGTACCTACCTGTCTGATTGCAAAGTCATTGTTACTATCGTTGTTAAGCCATGTAGGTCAAATATTGATCGATTTTAAAGCGATCCTCGTACACTGACCTAGGTATTGTAAAATAGCGTTAGATTACCTATATCTGCGATTTAGAGATCTTTGTTCATGTTTTTTGTAGCAGAAAAGATGAACATCGTATAACCCAAGAGCTAAGTACAAGTCGAACCAAAGAGAATGGCCGTTGGCCGTCACTGCCTTGAGCATCAAGATCTGTACGTGTCTTTCCTGAGTTTGCCAAGTATCCCATCAAGGTTCAAGCGTCTACACTTAACGATGAGGATTTGCACATGTTTGTAGGGAGTATTGAGCAGGCCCCAACGGCATGTACAAGTACAGAGATTTAGGTGCGTCAGTAACCAACGGCGAGTGGTTGCCACAAGTTGATGGTGATTTCACAAAGTTTATAATGCCTACAGGCCACGGCCTTACCTCTGAAGGTTGGACAACGCTTAGCGAGTCTTTAAAAGTTATGCAGTGTCTATACTCGGCTCACAAGAGCAAGCAAAAGCCTCTTTGATCAGCTTAGAAGCGGATAACTATACGGCAAAACAAATCTTGCTACAAAATTTTTAATCAATGGCATTGAGAACGGAATAAGTAGGGCGGAATGTAACAACTTTTAAAAAGGTGCTGCAGTATACCAGTAGCCTTGTGAATTTTTTGGTAATGGCTAGCGTGTACATGCTGCCCTCAAACATGAACTCCTCAAACATAAACCTCCACATTGCTAAAATCGAGGGTTACAACAATAACATACTAGCAGCACCTTCCACGGTGAACCTTGGTGGATATAAATAATAACCCAAGTCAGTGGCAAAAGCTTCTCCAACGAAGCTTAGTGAAAAAGTTGAGAAAGCCCTAGTAAGACTTTTAAGCATGTGATAAGGTAAGCGAAGGATCATGTGGATAGCAATGTTATGCTGATCATAGCAGGAGTTGGCGAGATCCTGGCTTTCGTGTGGACAAATCAGGTCTATAAGGTTTCATATGGGGCACCACACACGAAACATGCTAACTCTCGCGATTTTTTCGCTACATTGGACGGTGCTGTAGAGATTACGTGTAGATCTAGAAAACCTATGGCTGTAAATCTTAATAGATGGCTTGCAGGGTAAAGTGTGCAAAAACTGCATGATGAAATTTAAGAATTTCGACAGCTAAACGGTGAGCAGCAGCAAACCATCGACGAGGAACGGCACAAGGTGTAAGACCGTGACATGCAAATTGCGTTGTTTGTCGGCAATCTTGCCGTGGAATGACAGAGTAGCATGCAGCTGCACCAAGAAGTTACAGAGGTTTAACAGCGAGACGTATCACACTCATGCGATCGTGGCAAAGACGACACGATCGTGATCTCCAGGAAGTATATAGCACGAAAAAAAGACGAATATCGTCATCTTGCATACTACTGTGCACGTATTTACAAACGTGCCATCTCTACGAAGCGACAATGGATCAAGGACAACTTTCCACGTTCTGAAGAGATTGTCGTCATTGATAATCCTAACGGATTAACTCCATCAAATGTTTTATGGTCAAGGCATGCCATAAAACACTGTAACTTTCATCACTTTTTAACATACTCTACATGTACACCCTCAGTAATCTGCATCATTTCTTCTGCGTCGAAATTATGCTCGAGGCCAGACCCTTTGAGGTAGTAGACCACGCGATTGTTTGGTTCTGCCATGATACGATCCAGTCTATATACCTTTTTGAACCTAAACGTATCGGTTTCATGTCTCTTCTGATCCCGTGCTTCCTGTCAGTATTTACTTGTATGTATTCCTGTAGAGCTTATTTTGCGTCATGTTCAGCAAGTCGAACTGGTGCATTTCGTTCGACTTGGTTACGTTGAAATAAGGATAATCAATCCTTTTGGGCCTCAAATGTGTCCAGGTCAGAGTAACTGACATGATAGCCAGTGAGTGACTTTTGTGTGTGTGACATTTTGTACCCTTAGCAAGTAATTTGATAGCTTTTCGACCGGTCCAAAGATGTTCTGGCTGGTAGTAGATATAAGTAAGTTTTCTGCGTCTTCTTCGTGACGTTATGTAGAACTCTCGTAGTACTTTTTTATTACTATGAGAGCGACGTGTTTTTATATCTTCCCCTCGACGTAATTTAGGTGACGTACCCAAAAAGAGCTAAGGATCTAACGACGAATGTGAGTTCGCTATTTTTCTGTTTTTCCGAAAGGTAGTAAAAGTCTAAGAGTGTTAGAGCTTTATCAAGCGTAGCTACGTTATACTTTCGCATACTTTCCTCGAGTTGCCTAGCCTAGCGTTGTTCTTCTTTTTCTCTGCAAATCAGTCAAGTTTTGCTTGTCTGCCTTTTACCCACTGTAGTTGTTCGACGGCTTTACCGTGTCTAATACTACCCATGTTTATTTTATAAGGTCAGACTTTATAAAACTCTCTACCACTACATGCGCGTTGCCTACTTGGAAGGTATTAGACTACGCTTAGTTTTTTTCATATTCCTTTGAACTCACTAATATGTAGGCTTAAGTCATCTTAAAAATCACTAAATCATCAGGTTTTCGTAAGCTGTTGCACCAAGGACAGGCTAACGAATGGGTCTGCAGCTTTGCGCTTCGGTCACTGTTTGTTGGCGCCGTGCCTTGTGCTGGCGATCGCGCGTTCCAAACACCGACATCTATCGCGAGTACAGTTAGAGCTCTTGCACCAGTGTTGGACTGAGAAGTACTATGCTCAGTAGAAGTTTTGAAAGAAGACTCTACAGCTTCCCTGTTCTGATTTAGTTCCTCCTTCTTCTTCTTTATCAGTGCCGCTAACTTGTGACCTTGGACTACTCTCCCTGGATGCTTCAAGGCTTTGTAATTACACGCTGTCCTTACACATTGTACCCTACTGAATCACCTTGTTTTAACCGTCACTCATTTATTTTATGTGATAAGCACTGAATAAAGTCTTTACTCCTTCAAAGCTTTCTCATCTGCTAGTGCAGTGTGCGACATTCCTTCCCCCTTGACATCTACCTGCCTCTTGGACAACTTTGTGTGGTTTAGCGTATGCTCAAGTACCATCGCAGGCGCCAAAAATTTTGTGCAGTACTTAAGAACCCCTAAATAAGAGACTTTCTGATAATGGGGTCTTTTTGTATGTCTTGCTTTAGACGTTCCACAATAATATGTTTTACGAAATTTCCTATAACACTCGCATACATGTTAAACATATGCGCGAAAGTGCTTCAGCTGTTTTCTCTACATTCTTGTGCAGCCCTTGTTGAACATACTCGGTATGTGTCTCTTCTATAATATCGTCCCATGTCTTGTATGGTGCCTTTTCTACGAATCGATATGCGTCTTACCCTTTTACATCCTTTAATGTGTGGCGCCAATCGACTACCTTTTCAAGGTTTTGAAAGGCTTTGGCAGGTGAATTCACCGCATCTATCATTTCTTCGAGTTCTGACATTGTTTTATTACCTTCTGGTACCACTAATACAGTTGCAATATCTCAAGACCTAGAGCAAGCTGCGTGAGCATTTATCTTCGACCATAGTGCCCACAGGCCAGTTGTTGATCTAAGCCGCTTGAACGATCCTCTTATCATCATCTATGTGAAGCGCAAGTTTGTTCACTTCCAGTGTATAGAGTCTATGCGTCTTGTCTTTATCAGGACTTGGCCTGCGTCTTCATCAGTATCTTCATCTAAGCATCGCTAATAGTCGTCGAAGGTGATAAATTTCTCCGTGACGCATTTTTCACTCTCTTTGCTTTTCGATCACCTTCCTTCTCCTTGAGACTCAGTGAGGCGTACAGTTTTGCCCTCAGCGCCGCAAATTTTCTCATGATGTTCCCACCTAGTTCTTCCTTCATCAGACCCACAACCTCCTTGTTATTACCGATCGGTAGTTGTCTTGCATTAAGCGCTCGTGCCAAATCTCTTTTTTTCATTATCAGCTATATCAGGGATTAGTAGATGACAAACGGTACTCTGAATTACATTTGACCATCGTGATATTTCAACCGTTTTTCGCTCTCCTTTGGCATGGTGACCTTGACCGCCTCGCCTCTCGATTTGGCTGTGTTAAATGTGTGCATACAGTATAGACAGGAATGCTGCTTATTACTTTCTTTACGATTCTCCCGGCTCAGCAATCTTGACATACTCTTAATGGTCGTGTAGTGCGTCTTCTTACTGCAATGAGCAGTAGATTTACCTGTTTGCTGCGTGTGGTGTTGTTGTTGGATCGCAAGGTGTTGATGCTCTTTTCCGTGACGTTTAGTACGTTAACCGCAATGTCCGAATTGTTCTTCTTGGATATGCGGTGTGTTGCCATCGGAAACTCTATGCCTTGTAACGATCTTCAAACTCTCAAAGTCAGATATTCTTTGCGGGCCTTTACAAATCTTTTCATGGTGGAAGCATGCTATGACGCTCCGCTGGGAGCACTCCTCGATCTTAGGGCTGATGATGGCCTTTTTGTTACTAATCCATGCAGACAACCCTATGTATGAAGATCCTTTCGCGAGTAACAGTTTATGGAAATCCATTTTTTCTATACCAGGCATGCGAAATCCTCAGAAGGTCTTGCGCAGAGCATGCTTATGCTCCCGAAATGTGAGGTCAACGTCGTGTATAGCCGTTTGATATAACTGTTGTAGTCCTCATCTGCTTCTTCTTTAAGTTGGTCATGAAGGCCGTGCCTTATTGCTGTATCATACGAAGCCATCATCTTTTTCTTGAAGCCTTTGTAAACACTTTTTACTCGCTCCCTTAGAGATTTTGGCATTGCGCCGACCAGTCAGTTATGTCAGCTTTTAACCACCAGTGGACTCTTTGCTATCTCCTGTTGCTTAAATACATTCATCTGTGGAGGTGCGTGGAACTTTCAAACCACCGCTCTTAGCAATCTCTCGTAATTCTGGAACTGTCCTGGAATTCATTACTTTATTAAATATAACAGAAGACTAGTGCCAAAGCATAGTTGTGAACATCAATGTGTGCACCATATTCACAACTATGCTTCGATAATTAAGAGGGGTTCCGGGTAGGTGAGGCAGCAGCCAATATTAGGTGGGGATGAGTCGATGTGAACAAGTGTGCACGGATGTGCGCATGTTTTAGCCTATATCTATGTCTAAAAATAATGCAATATGCAATGCATACACTTTTGCCAAAAAAAAGTATAAACAAAAAATCTAAAAATCAGACCCAAAATTATGTTTAAAAAAATCTATAGTGCTAAAATCATAAGCCAAAAATATTAGCAGTGCTAAAATATGGTTCCCTAAATTTCATTTCATAAAGATTCAAATAATGGTAGCGATCACCTCTGTTACAGCAACTAAATGATTGCAAAGTCGTTAGTAAAGTGAGTGGCCATTAAATAAACGTTTTAAAGGTGTATTACGATGAAAAATAATCTCATGTTTTTAAATAATTATTTATGCTTTTATTTTCATCTTTAAATTCAGCTTTTAAAAAATTATATAATATATACTTCATATTTCGCCAAACATTTTCTACTAAAATTCTGTCCACTACGACTCTAATAATCTGACTAAATTTTTTAAACAAGTTTTTTAATGCCACAATTTTTGGTACTTACATTGAAAAACTTAAAAATGTTTGTTTACATTTAAATGCTAAATACAATCTTTCGCATAGATCTCTAAAAATAGGCATATATCTCTAATAATAGACCAATCAAAATCCATCACGTGAACAGACGGGTCCAGAGCTACTTTCGAGGCTTATCTTAAAGAGCTCTGGGATCAAGAATGTACTATCCATAAATAACATCACTTAAACATCCTCTGAGTCTAAAAATACGCATCATGTATCTTTATGAAAAGCAGGTAATTTAACGCTAAATAAAATTCTGTCTTTCAGTGAGCTTCATAAGGTCAGATCATATTTTTAAATAATCTTACATTAAAGAACTTTTTATAGGATTCCAAAAATATTCAGTTCTGGGATGGAGTGATGGTGGCATAGCTGGGATCATTTTGTCCGCCCAAGAACATGAAGCTGTCCAAAAGTTTGTGTTGTGGGGTTCAAATGCTTTCGTGTGCAATGAGGACAGGTTACTTGTAGAAAAAACTAGAGATCTTGATAAATGGAGTGAAAGAATGAAAAAGCCATTGGAAGGTACAGTGTACTCATATAGTATTATAAGAGGCACAAAATAGAATTGGTCAAAAGTACATATTTTTTATCAGCATAACTTTTAGAAGCATATTCAGGCTCAGGTTGCTAAGCATATTCACCCGTCTTTGTGAATCCCTCTGATGCGTGTTTGTTCTTGTGTATTTTAATTAGACAGTCTTTTTTACATTAAGTATTTCGAAGGTCTTTCAAAGCTAAAATAGAACCATTCAAGTTTTTGATTTGTTTCTCCAATAAGCATTACCTAAGCATATTCCACGCCTAATTATGTTTTTCCGTAAGCATGCCCCACCCCAGGCAAATCTTAATATTCAATTGCTGATAAAAAACAAGTAAGTATTTTGCCTGTTATTCAATTTTTTTCAGGAAGACGTGTTTGCACGTTTTAGTAGGCAGTAATAAAATAATTCTAGTAGCATGGTGGCAGAAATAGAGAAGATTGAACTCAACTCAGTGCGCATTAATGCTCTATTAAAATTGCTATTATTTCGGCATCCCTTTGATATACATGCGCGATGTGCATTTCACTGGATTTTTTCAAAAAATAATTACGTAATCCTTGAGCAGGCCGTTTGTTTATATGTAGAAAAACATGATTTTTAGACAAGGCAAGACTATTCTAGAGTTGCCATAACTTTTAATTATCTTCGATATTTAAGAAATCAGCTTTTTAACCAGTTTTTTAACTTTCCATGGTAGTAGTAATTACGCGTCGCAGAGCGCAATTTGCGAATAAAATTTTTAAAAAGTAGTTTGAGCCAAACATTTTTCTCATGTAGTTAAAAGTTGTAAATTGGTTTAAAAGATATAATGAAAAGCCCTTGCAGGCTAAAAGTATCCAATATGGAATAAAACTATAAGTCAAAATGCAACAAAGAAAATCTTTAAAGCTTACGGCGTTCTTCAAAACAACTTTATTCCAGCCAATTCATAACATGTTTAGAATATAGAAAAACATTATTATTAAGCATAATTTGCATCATTACTCACATTATGTGCTTAAGTTTTTTTTCTGTTTACATCACCTTCGCTGGTCGTGGCCGCCATTGCTGGATGAACTTCAGTATCGGATATATAACCCAGCTCTGACGTCATTAGGTATCACTATAGAAGTAAACCCCCGTCGGAGTATATCTTGCGCGCTTATGATTTGTTGTATCAAAATAAATCTTGTTAGTTTCGAATAAGAAAATGTCGTACTGCGCATTTCCAAAATGTAATAATAATAAAAAGAAAAATGAAAAAAAGAATTCTTTTTTTCATTTACCCACGGACAAGAATACGCGAGCGATATGGATAAGAATATTGAAATCCAAGAGAAAAGATGCTATACCAAAAGATCCTATCGTTTTTGATGAACATTTCGCTGAAGAATGTTTCGATCAACGTGCGGAACTCAAGCGAAAGTATATGCCACCAGGTTAGTTAGGTAGTTGGTAAGCTTATTGATATTTTTTACAAAAAAATACAATTGAGTTAATATTGATCGGAATATGCTCTTCTAGGAGAGAAGAGAATGAAGCAACGGAAACTAGTTCCCGGATCAGTTCCAAGTATCTTCAAGTGCATAAGTGAGCCTGCCAAAGTCGTAGAAAGACCGGGCGCAGCTAAGATGAATAGACGCAGGGTAAATATGTCTGAGGGTTCTAGTGTGGAAAGGTAATAAGTACACCCTGGATATACTCCATTAAAACTTATGAAAAATAATTTTATTCTTTTATAATACTTGTAGTTAGTTGAAGAAGTGGAATGTTCAACTTCCAGTGTCACGGAAGAAGAATTGTCGGAACCCCTTGAACTAGTTCCAGTTGTGAAAGATCAACTGACACGAACAGTAGCAACGCAGACCGACTTTACTGTTTTGAAAAAAAATAAGTCTGTGTATGCATGTTTGAAACAAAAGGTTCGTTATTCACTTTATTAACTTCCAGCGTTTTGTAAGTAGCCATACTGAAATAGATACATTTTTATTAGCGGAAACACATGAAAGTACAAGTGGATTGTGGACCAAAAAGTTGCTATTCTTGTAGTAAAATGTCTACATTGGTAATTTCGTCAACTGAAGAATACGACGATACCAGCGATAGCGGTAAGATTTAACGCTATATAAGTTTATATGTATGTATAACATTGTACGTTACATTTGCTTTGTGGACACTTTAGGTTCAGAGAACGATGGCGAGTATGATATATCAGACGCAGAAGACGATATTGATGAAGATGAAGAGCTGTCCGTAGATAAGCATCTGTAAGTGAAATCTACTGTATGGAAATGCTCATTGTAATAATGTAAACTAAATGGTTTTCGTATCCGTATCCGTATATATATAGATGTCCGTATAGTAAGTCATATTCTTGTGTTGAAAAGTATGGGAAGTATTTATATCGCTACTAACTATTTCAGTTTAGTAAATTCAAAGGATCTTGTAGGCTTGACAAGCACCCCGTTACCCGCGACACATATCCCCGTGACTATGGAAGCGACAACACGGTACGTATTCTTTTCTGTTTCTAAAATATTTTCACTGTTTCCAATGAGTGCACGCTCTTATATCTTCTAACAAGGTTGGACGATACTATGAATTCAAGCTACAATGACGAGTGGTTGGAGAAGGAAGCTAAGCGTATGCAAGCCAATGATCCAGATTATACTCCTACAGAAGAACTTGGCCCACTCAAATTAGTTCTTCCAACACGTTGCCCATTGGATCAACAAGTTTATCTTGTATTTGAAGACAACCTGGAGAAGCTTTTCAAATATTGTATGAAATGTGGCAGTCCGGTCTCTATTATTGACAAAAGGTCGTTTCAGGGAACGAAAGTGACATTTTTCATGACTTGTTTATCCAGATGCGAAACGAGATGGGATTCTCAACCAAAGTGTAGCGGTACAAGAGGTATGCATAAAGATATATTCTGAAATGTTGAAATGTGCGTTTCACTGTTCACTGTTATATATACGCGTCCTGATTTTAATAGGTGTTGGAAATTTATTGATAACGGCTGCTGGAGAGATGTCTGGAATTTCATACCCAAAACTGAAAAGATTTGCATACCTACTAAACATGCCATTCATCGAAAAAACAACTTATTTCAGACTTTGAGGTACTGTTTGTTGCTACTGCTTAGTGGTATATAAATTCTTTATTGATTATTCACCACAGCTGTTCATTTAGGCAATTACATCTTTCCCGAAATACAAGAAGCGTGGTCACGTCAACAGGCAGAGTTACTCGAAGAGATAAAAGAAAAGGAACCGCTAGAACTTGCAATGTATGGACAATGTGACAGTCCAGGACACAACGCAACTTACTGCACCGTTTCTGCTATGGACATTCGTACAAATAAAATTGTTGATTACAGCGTCATTGATGTTAAGTCAGTAAAAAATTCACAAGGTATTTTTTAAAGTTCGTTTGTCGCGTCGAATCAACTTGATTTGTACATAGTGTGGCAGCTGGATGGCAATAAGGTACACGCTAATAATTATCTATTTTCAGGTATGGAGAAAGCAGGATTTATAGAGACAGTTGACAATTTGCTAGATAACCATGATATGAATATCGATCTTATTTCAACTGACAGACATGTCATGATACGTAAACTGATGGCTACCAACACAAAATATAAACATATCAAACATCAATTTGATCCCTGGCATATTGCTAAAGGCATTTTGAAAAAGCTTGTTAAATTCTCTAAAAAGAAAGGTTTGTATTGCTTTAAATTTCAAAAATCGTTGCTTTGGAAGAGAATATAACTCTCATTTTCAACATTAGGTTATGAGATACTTGGTCATTGGGCGCCATCAATAGTGAACCACTTGTATTGGAGCATTTCCACTTGTAACGGAAACGGGGCAGAATTGGTAGAACGGTTTCTATCAGTTGTACACCACGTATGCAATAAACACACCTTCCCCGGAGTATATTACAAGAAATGTGAACATGCTCCATACACCCCTGAGAAATCGAAAGAACGTAATTGGATCAAGCCGGGAAGTGGTGCTCACGATGTCCTGTTGAAAGCTGTAAAGCAGGCGCAATTAGTAAAAGATTTGCATAAGCTAAATAAAAAAGTTTCGACGGCAGACCTCGAAGTTTTTCATTCGCTTAAAATTAGGTACCTTTCTAAAAGCATATTTTTTGAGAAGGACAAAATGTTAGCAGGAACGGCTCTAGCTATTCTGGACCATAACAATAACGTCGGAAGAAGTCAAGCAAACTACAAAAAAAAAAAATTCAGAAGGAAAGTACCTTCCGCGACATCTAATTCGTTGGTCAAAGGCTACCAAACGATTCACTGCCTTAAAGATCATGGTTCCAAAGAGTTACCGTTTCATGCGAGATATTTCAAAAGCTTCCTATTATAGGGCGGTTGACTGTGAAAAAAGAAGCACATCAGAAGCTAGTAGTCGAAAAGACTGGGATTTATTTCACCAACTGAAAAGCCCGATCGTAACATAACAATTGAAAACTCCACCAAATATTCTAGACTTAAATGAATGTTATTATGTACAACTTATTTACTGCAACAATCAGTACAAATTTTCTTCTCTGATCACCCATGCCATGTCGAATTCATTCACCGCGTCTCCCTCTCCATTTCTATAACCAACGTAGATCTTGTCCACGACGCAACTCGGTATTACGCGCCTAAAACCATTTCCTATTCGGATATGTACCCACAATGTGAATTGTCGATAGCTTTCATATCTGTATGATCTATAAAAGTTAATTATATATATATTATATATATATATATTACAACGTAACAGCTTTCCCACCTTGACTCAGAATCACTTCCAGGCTTTGTGTACCTTTTAATAGGTTCATATTGAAAGCCTACAACTTTGTCGTTGTTCATTATATAAGTTATGCAACTACGCACACGTGAATGAAAAAGATCATCATGCATTTTGAACATGCTCTGTATAAAACAATCCAGGGGGTAAAGGAAAGCGTATGTACGATTTTTTAAGAACATGTGTCGGGTCTGGAAAATATATGCGACCTAATGACGTCAAAAAGACCCCCAACAATGTTTTGAAATGTTTTGAAGTTTAAATCGGAAAACAACATGGCGGAAGCGAAACAGCTTCTTCCTGAGATGTTTTTCAAAACTTTGGAGAATAATATCTCGTCATAAAGCTGGAATAAATATGAAGTGATGTTATTTTTGTAACTACTGCAGTACTTGGAGTTGATTTTGATATACTTGTTTCGAAGAACGCCGTAAGCTTTAAACGCTTTAACAATCGCGCTCAACGCTTTAACAATAAAGTGAACGTAAAAGTTTTTAATACAACATGGCAATTATTAGGGTTAGGGTTAGGGTTAGGGTTAGGGTTAGGGTTAGGGTTAGGGTTAGGGTTAATTTTGAATACTTTACATAAATTAAAAAACCACGGGAGACGGAACTTAATTATACGGAAAAATAAACAAACAGGACAGCTTCAAATGTAAATTCGCTTTTGAAACAGCCATATTTGTTTACAAATGAGCCGTGGTTTCTTAATTATGCAAAAATTATGCAAAAATATAAGCTATATTTTTAAAACACATAAAAATGTCGGAGCACTTGGATTCGGTTCCGTGTTGTTTCTTTGATCACCGGAGCAGTTGGAGCAGTTGGAGCATACAGATTTGAATCTCAGGTATGAAAGAAATAGCCCCTTAGGTGTCACAGGTATCCACATACAAAAAACTGTTCACCAAAGTTATTTACTATCAACGTTAACTTAAACTTTAAACGATTTACGCAGCATAACTCAGGGTTTGCCTTGCTTCCGGAGGGAGGCAAATAAATTCAGATGCAAGTACCACAAAAGACTGAAAAAAATTAAAAATTTCTGAAAATAATGGGATTTGTGGTACTTGTAGCCAGATATTTTGTTGAAAAAAATGGACCCTCAATATGGAGGAAACAAACGTCGTTTCTGCTTCACAGGGAGATCAAAAATGTAACAAATGTGGACGAACATTCAAAATGCTAAGAGCTAAACATTCATCTTCGTGCATGCAAGGTGAATAGTCATTTGCCTATACCGAACTGGCCAAAGACAACAGCAAATAATGACAAATTCGGAAGTAAAGTTGTTCAGGCTTATGATCAAATTGTGTTTTGGAAAAAGAATTTCTTTGAATTACCTAAGCGCAGTCACGGTAAATAATTTATACGAGAAATGACCAGATTAGTTTCGTCTTGGTCTTCAAAGTCTTCCGACAGAGATATTTGTTTAAAGGCATTGATGGTAATGCCATCTTTATTGCTATTACGCACTTCTTAAAACGCTAAAACAGCTGAGAACAAACAACCTTGCGAGAAGACTAGCCCTTGGGAAAGAACGCAAAATTGAAGAATTGTTGCGTGAAGGTATGACAATTCAATCCCGCAGAAATTCGTTTTACAAAGACCAAAATAAAGAAGAATTGTCTCGCAAGTTTAGTGGCTTGATGACGGAAGGGAAGCTAAATGTAGCTATTGGACTTTTGGATGAGAATTCATGTTTTGCTCTGTTGAGATCTGGTTTAATATGTTTAAGAGGTTCGAGAAGTTTATATAAAAAGTTCGATGTAGGAGATGATATTGTGGTTGATCATGAAGTTGAACTGTTAAATCGTTAGCTAGGAATATGTTGTGTTATGTAGTAAATTAGTCCCTTGTAATCATATAATGTTCTAGTTATTGTTGTAAAATTGAAAACAAAAAAAAATATTTTTCCGTTAGATGAGGATACAATGCAATGCCTTCTTCGAAAACATCCTAGTGCGCAACCGAAATATGACGCCATGCTATTGCAAGATCCCATTAAAGATATAAACAATGTTATCTATGACGATAATAATGCTGAATTGATAAGAAAGTGTGCGCTTAGCACAAAAGGTGCTTCAGGACCATCAGGTATGGGTGCCTATTTTTGGAGGAAAATCATCGGAGGGAATGTTTTTGGCTCTGTTGCTGATGATTTGTGTCATGCCATAGCTTTAATGACGAGACAGTTATGTACAGATATTGTTGGAGGATACGGACTCATTCACCAAATGTGTCCTGTCGCCTCATTCCATTGGACAAACGTCCTGGTTTACGCCCTATCGGAATTGGAAAAGTATTACGAAAGATAATGGGAAAATTAGTCATGGTTATACTAAAGCGTGATGTAATAGAATCTGCTGGATATGAGCAACTTTGCGCTGGAATTGAAGCTGGGTGCGAGGTCGCAATACATGTAGTCAGAGAAATGTTTTCTCATGACGATACGCATGGATTCATACAAGTTGATGCCAGCAATGCTTTTAACAATATTAACAGAAGTGTTCTTTTACACAATACTAAGATCACTTACCCCGAAATATCAACCTACATGGAAAATTTTTATCATCTTCCAGCTAGATTATTTGTGCTTGGCAGACAAGAGATAGCATCGGAGGAGGGAACTACACAGGGTGACCCAATAGCAATGAGCATGTATGCGTTGGGATTAACACCACTCTTAAGTTCGGTAATGTCAAGCTTTGATTCACACCAAATTAAACAAATTGCATTCGCTGATGATTTGACCAGTATGGGGAAATTGGAACACCTGAAAACCTGGTGGGATCTCATAAAGAAATATGGTCATTACATTGGTTATGAGGTTAATGACCAAAAGTCTATGTTAATTGTAAAAGATGAATACTTTAATAAAGCAAAGGAACTTTTTTCAGATTCTGAGATCTTTATGATCTCAGATGGCAATCGTCACCTTGGAGCAGTGATTGGGAATCATGATTGTACTCTGAAAAATATACCAACGACAAAGTAAATTCGTGGGTTAAGTAGTTGGACAGTTTAATTGCTGTTGCAAGAACCCAACCACATGCAGCATATAGTGCATTTATGCATTGTTTAAGACACAGATATGTTTTTGTCATGAGGACTGTTCCGAACATCTCAATACTTGTAAAGAAATTTAAGAGAAAAATTGACGAGTTTATTCGTGTTATTTTAAACGATTATCAATTTAATGATAGTGAAAGATTGCTGTACTCCCTGCCAGCCAGATATGATGGCTTAGGTGTTATACCTCTCAAATGGCGGATCATGGTATGAACGTTCTTTGGCGATAACCAGTCACACAAAAGAATGTATGCTTCAAAATATTGCTGTTTATGATCACCGAGCTGAACATGTTGTAGCTGCATTAAAGACACGGATAAAAAGAGAAAAGAATGAAAATTATCAACATCAGTTAAATGAAATCAAAGAACAAATTACCGACCTCGAAAAAAATAAAGGCCTTGAAGCCAGCTTGAAGAATGGGTCATCGATTTGGTTAACTGCTATTCCACTGAAAGAACATGGCTTCGTACTTGACAAACAATCTTTCTGGGATGCTTCACGTCTCCGGTATGCGATCACACTTGAACGATTACAACGACATGTGGCTGTTCCGCCCCGTTCGATGTCCAACACGCTCTTTCCTGTCCACAAGGCGGATTTATAATCAACAGACACAACGAGCTTCGAATTTGCTCAGCGGAAATAGTAAAAGAGGTATGCCAGGAAGTTATTGTGGAACCGCTTCTACAGCCTTTGACAAGTGAGATGTTTAAGCTGAGGACTGCAATAATGACCAACGAAGCAAGAACTGATGTTGCAGTTTTTGGGTAAAAGGACAAATGGTGTATGCAGATGTAAGGGTTTTTAACCCATTAGCCAAATGTCACAAGAATCTGACACTTCAAGTTGCTCATAAAAAAATAAAAACGAAAAAAAACAATCATATAATGAACGAATTATTCATGTTGATCACGGTTCGTTTACACCGTTAGTATTTTCATGTTTCAGAGGTATGCCGAGGGAATGCAGTCGTTTTTACTCGCATGCCGCGGATTTAATTGCCGAAAAACGCAAGCTTTCGAAATCAATTGTTAGTGCTTGGATAAAGACCCGATTGAATTTTTCGTTAATTCGTTCCATGTTGTTGTGTGTCAGAGGGACACGATTGATGTATGAAAAGACACATAATTAAACCAAGATATTGAACTTGCCGTGCAAGAAAGCAGAATTCGACGCCGTTAGTTGTGTAGTGTCAATCTTTATATTATGTGTTTATAATTGTTTATAGTTGTTAAAAAAAAAATCAATATGACTAAAAGACCACTATTATTATGATCCATCGAATAAAGTCTTCAATTAGATCAAGAGATTTTAATGTTTCATCTTTGCTTTTTTTTTACCACAAACGTTTTTGTTCTAGTATAACGGCGGCGAGGATAGACGTGCGTGTTGTAATGCTGATATTTTGTATTTTGTGTTGTGAAAATTTTGAAAGCTGTCCTGGAACATACAGAAATGGGATTTCAAGTTTCTGTGAACAACGTGGCTTAAAAATAGTGCATCAAAATATTTGTGGTTTGTAATCGAACTTCAATTTGTTGTGTGATTTGGTTGCTAGTAATGACTTTGATATTATTACCCTGTCAGAAACTCAATTAGTAAACTTTGGATACAACGACAATAACAGTCTTCATGAGATACCAAACTATACGTTTATAAAGAGAAATCGTGTTCATGGGAAAGGTGGGGGAGTAGCTGTTTACATCAAGAAAAATTTAAGATGGAAACCTCGACAAGATTTAAAAACAGAATTTGTCAAAAGTATTTGTTTACAAATTTTTGAGAAAAATGCGAAAAGCTTTCTTATAACAAGGTTCTATCATCCACCCTCAGGGTCAAATTATCTGAAACCTTTAATAAATCGTTAAATGATCTCTTAGGAACGATTAAATCAACTTCTTTATAATCAATCCTCTTGGGAGATGCTAATGTCAACTATGCGAAGAAATTGGAATACAATCAAATTGTACCGACCCGCATAACAAAAGAAACGTCAAAGAAAGAAACCTAAGGTTGACATAATTGCCACCACGCGTTCCGAGGTGATAAAAGAGACTAAAGTGTTTTCAACACCATAAAATCTTACCATAAAATGATCGGTTGTATTCGCAAACGTAGCCACATGAGAGTTCTAGCAAAAACTATTCGTCTTCGAGATTACTCAAAGTATAACCCTATTGATATAAATAATGAACTTCGACTGAAAGATTGATCTTGTGTTTAAAATTTAAGTGATGTGAATGAAGCTGTAAAGAATCTCAATAGCACCTTAAATGAGACATTTAATAAACATGCACCATTCATTGACAAGCAAGTTAATAAAGGAAGGCCTTGGCTCGACAAAGATAAGAAAGCTGCACTCAACAACGTGACAAAGCACTACGTAAAGCAGGCCGTTCGAACAAAGAAAATGACTGGAAAATTTGTGACACTCCGTAACCATTATAACAATTTGCTGAAAAATGCAAAAAGCAGATTCAATAAAAATGACACAGTCAGTCATGGTCAACTGCTTGCCAAATTACCATCGTGCGGTATCCGGGCCAAGAACTCACCTATGTATTCCAACGCACTCAACTTGTTAAAATCGAAGGAAACCGATCAAGTGAGTCAATATTCAACGGTATCCCCCAAGGCTCGATGTTGGGTCCCTTACTATTCATTTTATTTTTTAATGACAATCGTCATGTATGCTGATGATGGAGTAATATACTACGCCGACAAAAACGCCAAGGAAATTAAAAGCTACCTGGACGAGGATATTGAAAAGATCGAACAATATCTAGAGGCAAATGAACTTGTTATATATATACTGAAACTTTATATAAATTATATAATTATTTTTTATAATTTATATCTATATTGCATATCTATATAATGCCCGTATACGTCTGTCTGTCTGTCTGTCTGTCTGTCTGTCTGTCTGTCTGTCTGTCTGTCTGTCTGTCTGTCTGTCTGTCTGTCTGTCTGTCTGTCTGTCTGTCTGTTCTAAATGCAAGGTCTTTGAGAAAACATACCAATTACCTAGAGAAACACCTAACTCTAAATGTATAGAACATTATCTTTTTAACTGAAACACAAATCACCACATTCGATCCAACAGACATTATAAGGAGTAGATTTGTAAAACATAACCTGCAGTTCTGTCAAATTTTGTAGTCTTGCAATGCTAACAGATAATTCTGTAGAGTGAACTGATACTTTACAATCAGATTGGTCACATTTAGCATCCATCAAGGTTCCACTTCTTGATATATCATTTCTATTCTAGCCAGCCATGTAGCCCTCTTGGTAATTTCAACAGGAACTTACTTTTTAATAACTTACAAAATTTTACAAATATTATAACTGAAAATGGGTATAGCCAGATTATAACGGACCCAACGCACACCATGTTCATGTAACTCCATATATTAATAAATTTTGTATGCATTTATTGAGTGATTGCATTTTTCTGATCATGATACAATAATTATAGGGTTGAACTGATGTAAAATTAATATTTTCTTTTGTTTTAGTTGAAAATACAGTCTACATCCGAAAGTATTTGAATATATGTTGTTTCAAAATATATTGCAATAAGCATAAGCTTTTTAGTAATTTATAAACTGAGAAATTATCCAATATTTTCTTATTAGATGGATTATCAACAAACCCAAAATGTTGTCAAATGTTGGACGTATATCGTATGAGACCAATCGTATCTTAGGGATAATATTAGAGATGACATTTTAATAAAAGATTTTACCCAAAATAAAAAAAATTGATGATCGATGATATTACCCAGCGGACATAGGACGTTATAATAACGTCATATTATGGTTACATTTTGGTCGTGACTTCCTGTGATCAAAATACGACATTACAGGACGTCGCCGAGTATGACGTTAATTTATGGACGCTTTTATAACGTTATAATGACGTCAGAAATATATATATATATATATATATATATATATATATATATATATATATATATATATATATATATATATATATATACTTATATATATATATATATATATATATATATATATATATATATATATATATATATATATATATATATATATATATATATATATATATATATATATATATATATATATATATATATATATATATATATATATATATATATATATATATATATATATATATATATATATATATATATATATATATATATATATATATATATATATATATATATATATAGCTAGCTAGCTAGCTAGCTAGCCAACATTAAAGTTGCCATAAATACACACTTAATATCAATAAATATTCATAATTTTTGTCACACTACCACTACTCATACCCTCAATATACTTGTATTCACTACGATCCTTTCAATATGGTAGTTAAAAATAATAAAACCAACATTTGTTGATAACTAAGGTCAAAACGGCTAGTAAACAACTAGGGGTCCTGAACTTTATCTAAACTAACCTCGTTTTCATGCAATGTTTTGATTTTTCGCCACCACGGCTGATCATGAAAAGGCGATATTGAAATAAATCTATTATATCAATCCTGTATAAACATTTATAATAATAATAATAAAATAATAATAATAATAATAACTCAAAATTAAACTGGTGTTGTGTTGAAAATAGTATAGACTCTGTTTCCTTGGGGTTGAACATAGATTTGGTATCTTCTGACCACCTTTGAAGTTCGTTGACATCATTGTTGATTTTAACTGCACAAGTGTCCAACGTACTGTGTGTTTTACAAGGGACGTTATTTCCGAAAAAACTCGCAATTATTCTATTACGCAAAAATTAAGTCCTACAAATTCCGTGAACTCTCCAATTTTTTAAATCTTCAATCGCAAAAATAAATTCAGTGAAATCCTCTGACTTTGCTGCAACAGCAAAACAGTACCAAGAGCGCCATTTATTTGAATAAGCCAAGAAAAAGAAAGAAATGTTTGGATAGAGTTGGTTGAATTTATGAGGCTTTCGTCTACAAATGTATATATTTATTTCTCGCCTGGATATAGTGATGATTTAGCCTAGTCAATGTTCTGAGTAAGTTATAAATATAAATAGAAACCAACCTCTTGGTATTCCTTCTAAATCCCGTAAATCTTATTTCTTGTGTTGATAGAAAAACCCTGATATCTTTGAACTGATATATGTGCTAGAAGCGTAGTCAGAGAAGTGCAGTGGTTTCATTATTCTGGTAAATAGTCAGATGAAAACTGCGTCTTTATTTTTTAGTCCTTTATGGTAAAGAAGGATTGACAGAGTTATGGAACAATTGGATGGATGCATTTTTTAGGTTCATTGACAAGCCTAATGGCGATATATGTATATCTGAATTACAGGAAATTCAATGCCCTACCTTAATCATACATGGAGCTAAAGATTCCCTCGTGCCGACGATTCACCCCGAGTTTATTCACCGGAATATAAAAAAGTCGAAGCTGGTTATTTGGCCGGAAGGAAAGCACAACTTGCATATGAGGTTTTTCAAAGAGTTCAACGAACTTGTCAAGTCTTTTCTCCTCGAAGAATCTTGAAATTTTGCTTAAATTTGAATAGATGAATATGCTCATAAAATTTTAGAAAACGTTTTGCTTAAATTAGGACAGGAATACACGGTGAAATATGTCTTTAGAAACATTTGAAATTTTTCTTTCGAAATTTTTATTTTACCATTGCACGTGTTTATTTCAAAAAAGAATTGTTGCTGGAGATAAGTAAAAAATGAAGTCGACGCGCAAGGTAGCTGCTTATATAATAATAATTAAAATTTTAAACAAGCAGTAAAACGTGTGTAAAAACGAGATTAGAAGACACAACTCTACTTCCTTCTCGAAAGGCTATTTGCAAGAGAAAAAATATACACGAGGTAGCGTTAATACACAGAATATAAGCACGTGACCAAATATATCCAATAACAATACTATATACACATGCGCAATGCGCAATACGCAATCCTAACTTCTACATCTTCCCTGACCAAAAATATTCATTTATATTGTTCACGTAATCTTCGCAGGTTCTGTCCCTCAATTGCAGCCTTTCTTGTACTCCTCCTTCCTGTACTGTGCCTGTTGTCATGCTTTTCATTATTTGTTAGTTGTACTGCCGGTTCGGGTTTGGCAACAAGTATGAATCATCTTTAATCAAAACTACGTCTCCTGCCACTAGTTTTCGTTTATTTTCAGTCTTCTCTTTTCGGTAAAGATTAGATTGACGAAGTTCGTTTATATACGTGGTATTGAATCGTTCACGGAAATGTTGTAAAGTAAGTCGAATATGACGAACACGTCTTGAGAAGTCCTCATATTGCAGAATAGAGTCGAATTTCTGGTCGTTTTCGTGAATGTCCGTTCCATAAATCAGGTGGTTTGGTGTTAAAACTTTGTCGAGGTCATCCTCATTTGCGTATGTTAATGGACGACTATTGATCGTTGTTTCTACTTCATACAGCGTTGTTTGGAGTTCTTCAAACGTTAACAACGACCGTCCCAGCGTTTTCTTTAATGTTGTTTTGACACTACGGACCAATCTCTCGTAGAAACCGCCCCACCAGGGTGATGCTGGCAAAATAAAACACTGCTTAATTCCATGTTTTATCATGTAATTTTTTACTTCTGTCGATTTGAAGGTCTTAGCGTTATCGTGCACAATAGTATTCGGAGTTCCTCTTCGTGAAACAAATCTGCGAAAACCTCGAACGAACGAATGGGTAGACTGATCGGTTACAAGTTCCAAATGAATCGCACGACTAGTGGCACATGTAAGAAGTAGGATATTACATTTTAGACTGTCCGATTTACAAATACTAGATTTACAATAATTCCTATAAAATAAAGAACCTGCAAAGTCTAAACCCGTGCAATTAAACGATTTGGAAAAACTATCAATCCTAAACTCTGGCAGATCGGGAGATGTCGGCGGTCTAAGTGTTCTTCCTTGAAAACGAATACAAATTACAGACTTTCGAATGACGTTCTTCACAGACTTTCTTCCCTTCACTATCCAAAACATTTTTCTGACGTAGACCAATGTTGATTCGATACCATGATGCATAACGTGTTGATGCGCATCCCATATAACCAGTTGCGTAAAACTGCTTCCGCCATCTCGAAGTATAATTGGATGCTTGTCATCGGATGTTAGCGTGGAATTCTCAAATCTTCCTTTTAACCGAAGAACATCGTCGTCACCAGCAAACAGCTTAAGCGAATTGCGAAGCTTTCCAAAGTCTGACTGGCGTTGCAGAATTCGTTGTTCTTCTCTGATGAGCTTTGTGAATGCGGCATCGTATTCTTCTTTTGTAAGCGTTTCTTCTGTAACGTTTTGATGTTGTAAGTTAGCAGCTTTGTTCTTCAGATTGTTTACAAAGCGAAAGATAAAACCAGCAACCATGGTGAGCTTTCTTAACGAGCTAAATTTGTTCACATCAAGGGTCTTACTCCAGCCAATGTCTTCAGTAGCTGTTACAGTCATGTTTGTCTCGGTCAAGTTTGTGTAAATTTCGTTCTGGTTATCGGTAAAATATTTTTTAGATTCAGAAAGAACAGTATCATTAACAGAATTAGAATCTGTAGAAAAGTTATCAAAATCAGGTTTCAACAAAAAAGTTGGACCAGCTAACCACGAACTAGAAAAACAATCATTTAAATGTTTTCCAAGACAAGTCGGAATATCAGGAGTATTCATGTCACCTTTCACAAAATGCCAATCACTCCTCTCAACAACCTTTCTAATAGAAACTACCCTATTTTCCACCCATGGTTTCCACCTTCGTTCTTTTCCCGTTATCCACGCCAAACTCACCTGTGAATCACTCCAACAAAAGACCTTATTCACATGAACTCTACATTTCCATCCATCTAACACTTCACGTATCAATGTAGAGAGAAGCAAACATCCCATTAATTCTAATCTTGGAATTGAAAGTTGCTTCAAAGGGGCTACTCTTGTCTTAGATGCTATAAAACTTAAATTCACATTACTTCCTGACACAACCCTCCTATACAACACAGCGCAATAAACCTCCTTAGAACTGTCTGAAAAACCATGAATCTCTATCAAATCACTAATACAACCAGTAAAAATGAATCTTGGAACTCTGACTTCATTTAGTGCTTTTAATTCCTCCACAAATTTTTCCCAGATAGTTAAAATATTTTGTGGTATGTTATCATCCCAACTTAAGTTATCACTACAAAGGAATTGAAAAATAGTTTTACTCCTTGCTGTTACAGGAGCAACCATACCTAGAGGATCAAAAACTGAGGCGGCTGTGCTCAAAAGACCGCGCTTAGTCTTTTTCATCTCTAAACATTTTTGAAGTAGATAGTTGAAATCAAAAACAAATTCATCAGTGTTGGTATCCCACCTTAAACCCAATACAGTGGCATTTTTGTCAGCATGGGGCAAGATGGTGTCACAATAAGACGCATCATCCTCATTAGACTTTACACCTTGGCCATTAATGTTCTCATGGGATGCAAAATAAGAATCATTAGTTACCCACTTCCGTAAAACGAACCCAGCTCCAGACATTACGCCTTTAACATTTTTGTAGTACGTTTTTCCTTTCTCACTCGAATCACAGCCTCAAACTAAGTCATCCACATATAGATCGTCTAATATTTTTTTGATTAACTCTTTCAAAACAGTTACTAAATATTTGCTCAAATGATGTCTAATGGTAGCATTTAACAAAAAGAGACTGCTGGTAACGAAAAACAACAATGGAATCATAACCGGCAGTCGAATCTAACCAAAGAAAACGTAAAAAATCCTTATGTTCTTCAGATATACCAACTTGCAAAAACGTTTGCTTAATGGCAGCTAAAATGGCAACTCGGTTGAGGAGAAATCGATTCAAAACGTCAAAAATTTTCAATAGAATGTTAGGACCAGAGTACAGACAATCATTGAGAGACAATCCGTTGGCATTACAGGAGGCATCAATGCACGGATCTTTGTCGTCTCCTTATCTTGCCTGATGACTGGCCTGTGAGGTATGTATTGAACTTGACCGTTTTCCGTACACAAATCATTTAGCGGAACACGTTTAATTACACCATCCCTTTCGTAGTCACAGAAGATTTGGTTGTAATCATCGAGAATTTTTGTTTTATTAAACGTGTTTTTAGGGACCTCAAACGCTTTTTACAAACATCAAAGTTATCAGGAAGGCAGTCATGATCAACTTTAAACGGAAGTTTCGTGACATACCTATTCCCATCATAATAGATTTCATTTTGAAATTTACTTACAACACATTGAAAGGAACCGATGTCCTCAATGTTCCAAAACTTGTCTAAATCTTGTCTTAAAATATCAATACTTTCCACAGGCTCTTCCACGGAACAACGCATATTGAGAACTTCTAAGCAGTTCATTTCATCAGAAGACTGTTTATAAATAGAACCACTTAAAACCCAACCTAACGTAGATTCACAAGCCACTGTTCCTGTTTCGCTTAGTATTCTTTTTCCAGTGAAAAATTTGAAGTAATGGTCAATGCCTATTAGAATCCCTACTGGTAGCACTTCCTGAGTTGAGTTATCATCAGCAAACGTTAGTTGTCTGAATTCTTCAAGCTTGCCTGCTTTATTGATTTGTTGTCCTTTTAGAGGGGAACAAATTTGAGGAACACAGAGAGCCTCAACATAAGTAAAAACATCATCGTCTTCAACATGCTTGACCTTAAATTGAACTACATCCAAATTACTCACTTTGCTGTTGTTACTCTCCCCAAATGTCTTTATCACTACCCTTTCAGTCCTAACTTTTTTTAATTTGAGTCTTTTTCTTACGTTCATAGAAATATAACTGCGTTGACTCCCCGTATCAAACAACATTCTTGATAGACAAACATTGTCAGAATTTGTGTTAAAAATACGAGCCTTAGCTGTTTGCATTAATATACTGCTGTTTTCATTGGAGGCAAGAGATACATCATTAACCCCCTCCTCAATTGAAAAGGCAGACAATGTCTCTTCTTTTTTGTCACAGATTGAGATATGATGCTTTCCTGTGGTACATTTTCTGCAAATATACTTAGATTTACAATCCCTAACACTGTGGTCTTCTTCTAAACATAAAAAACATCGACCCTCCTTACGAAGAATTCCATTTCTGGAAGCTACATTCGTAACAGTTCTACATTTTGACGAAGGATGCTGTTTTTTACAATAGACACACATATTTCTAGATGTTTGTACAAACAGTCCTGATGTTGTGAAAGTATCATTTCCCTTTAATTTGAAATTAGAATTACGCTCAAAGCTGGAAGCACAATTTTCTTGGGCTCTGAGCTCATCGTTGAAGTACTCAAGCACTTTATGAAGGCCAAATTGCACTTCCAAACTTTCGAAATATTATAATGATCAAATCATCAGGTAGTTTATCCTTTAGTAAAGGAATTAAAGACATCCATAACCTTTTGTTTCTAAGTTTAACGATCTTAAATTTCTTACGCAACTTTTCACGTGATTATATAAATTCCTTAACCCCTTGATGTTATCTTTGCTCCTAATTTTACTTATCTTTAATAATGATTCCATATGGGCAGAAATAAGCACTTGTTCATTACCATATCTTTCCTTTAAAATACCAAGAGCTTCCTTGTAGTTAGCTGAATTTAATGTTAAGCCACTTACAGTGCCAAGGGCTTCATCAGACAGATATTTTCTCAGGTAATTAAACCTATCAATATCATTTAATCGCTCATTCTCGTGGATGGATACCTGAAATTGATCCCAGAATCCTTGCCACATAAGAGGATCTCCGGAAAAAACGGATATCTCCATCTTTGGTAGTCTACAATCATTGGATGAGCTAGAACCAATTGAAGATGGAGCAAGGTCCTTCACAGTGTTTATTTCTGACAACTTAAGATCTAAAATGGCCTCTAACTCGTTGGCAGGAGCAATAAATGCCATGCTTTCAACAACATCTGCTGCAACAGCATCAGGTTCTAAAGATTTAGACACATCGTCATCGGCCTTTGACAGCTGGTCAACAATAGACGATAAGGTTTTCTAATGACCACGTAGTTTAGCCTGGTTAAGAGACTCCTCTTTTAAATAATCCTCTATGGATGCTACAGTAGATTTAAAGAAACATCTAATCCCATCACGACGTTTAACCTTTCTGTCATGTGCCGACATTATCAAAAAAGGACCTCACTTACTATAATAAATATGAAAGAATAAAATTGCAACACCTTCTAACTAAACAACCTCAGTTTACAGAAACAACACAGGTATTCAATTTTCAAAGCATACAGAACCATTAAGCTATTCAATCATATTCAGCTTCGTAACAAAAAAAAACATGTGAGCAAAAATATCATCCAAAGTGAGCCACGTGTTGTAAAAGAGAAAGTTTTTCAACAAAAGTAAAAATATAAAAACTGTTAAAGTAAAAAAATCAATGTCGCGTAGTTGACAAACGTCTGTCAAAGTATAGGTAATGACAAATGCGCAGAAGTACTTAGGCGAATAAAAATAAACAAATTTTATCCAAAGAAATGTTGAAAATGTAAAACCTAGTATGCGAACAAGTCAACACAAGCAGAGAAAATCTTTCTATCAGAGTGAAAACATACAGTAAATAGAATCGTAAAACGTTCAAATCGGTACTTCCTGTACATGCAGAAAAATATGAACTTAAACGAAAAGTAAAGCCTGCACAAAAGCAACAGGAAAAACACGTCAACATAAATAAAAACCCTTACGGTACCATGTCATACGGAACGTTAAAGTCTTACAGTACGTCTTGACTATGAGATTCACCAGATGGTAGTACAAGAAAGCTTGCAAGGTCGCGCCATGTAAAAACGAGATTAGAAGACACAACTCTACTTCCTTCTCGAAAGGCTATTTGCAAGAGAAACAAGAAGCCCTGGGGACTCTAAGAATTTCCGCGCGCTACCAAAATATTTGATGAAAACCTGCTAATTCGTTGTGTTATTGTGCCAAACATTCGAAGGGGTTTGGTGCATGAACCTCTGAAGATAAAGCACACCAGTGACATTATATCTTACAACAAACGCAAACAAAACGAAACGTGTCATTAAACTCACATTTTAAAAGAAATTGCTAACAAAAAATACAGCCTATCATTCATGGTTGAAAGTCTTGCGATTGAAACGTCTATGGTCTTAAACGGCATTAGTTGACAAAAAATCAAAATTTTGATGTGACCATCATTTTCAGCATACTTTTTTTATTAACTGTGTCAGTTTTTGTCGAAAATAAAGCAGTTTTAATTTTTGGATAAATTTTGGCCTAAAATGGCATTTAGGTGACAAAAATCAAAATTTTGATGTCACCATTATGTTCAGCATACTTGTTTTGTTAACTTTGCCAATTTTTGTTGAAAATGAAGTAGTTTTAATTTTTGGACCAATTTTGGCCTAAACTGACATTTAAGTTGGCAAAAAACCAAAATTTTGATGTCACCATCATGTTCAGCATACTTTATTTGTTAACTGTGCCAAATTTTGTTGAAAATAAAATAGTTCTAATTTTTGGACCAATTTTGGCCTAAAATGACATTTAGGTGACAAAAATCAAAATTGTCACCATTATGTTCATCATACTTTTTTGTTAACTGTGCCAAATTTTGTCGAAAACAAATACCAATTTTAGCCTGAACGTCAATACGAGACTTTCCAGTAGTTAAGGAGCTTGGGTACGAAGTTTACATCTGTGATGGAGCAATGTGACATCCCAGGGTCGATTTTTTCTCAAAAAATGCTCCGAAAGAAAAAAACGACGGTTTTAAAGAATTTCCTATGCCTTCGGGCGCGGAAATTCAAAAAATATACACGAGGTAGCGTTAATATACAGAATATAAGCACGTGACCAAATATAACCAATAACAGTACTATATACAAAAAATAGACACATGCGCAATGCGCAATACGCAATCCTAACTTCTACAACGTGAACAAAACGAAAACAGAATTCTGTTGAAAATAACAAAAAGTTAAAGGAGTGGTCCCACGAAAAATCAAAATAACTAATTTTATCTTATTTTATCGGAAATGTTTTATTTATTATTATAAATAACTTTTTTTTCTCGTATTCCGCCCTTTTTTACAATCCTGTTTCAATAGCCATGACGTCATAGTTGGCGAATGATTTCTTGTGTGTTAAGACAATTCAGTAAATAGAATGATATTCTTTCATAATTAGAAATATTTATTTTATTTTATTTTCACATATTATATATTATATATTTTTGTGTTTATTCTTCCGAGTAAGAGACATAGACACCACCCTCTTCGGGGAAAACTTGTCTTATTTTCCACACAACACGCGACGGTATAACTCGGCGATTGCCTTTTCCAAGTCGTTAGAAAACGAACCAAATAAATTGCTTGTAAGAAGCAAACGGAAAAGATTTGTTTGTAGGCGTGTCTTGCAGAAATTTCCCTCGTCTCGTGTAAGCATATTAAAACGAGACAAAGTTGCTTGAAATCCTCATTCTCAGTTATACATTTTATTCCTAAAAAAACAACGGATATTTGTACCATACATACCATTATTATTTCATATTTTAACAATACTTTTTATGTAGCTTAATCATATTTAAAAAAATATGTTTAAGCACATATACCTTCCGTGCAACAAAGACAATCAATCTCCCTAGTTTCAGTCTTGCAGTTATCGCACTTGCACCATTCGTTTCTGCCAACACGAAAACTTTCCCAATGTTTTCACTAAGAATATCGTTTCTTTCTCAGTTACAATGTTTTTATTATCATCTTATTTAGTGGTCTCGAATTAAAAAAAGTTGCAGCCATGTGCCTGTAAAAAGCTCATCAAAGGTTTCCATCTCATTATCACCGTCCTCATCTTCTCTAAAATTGTTTTCTTCTTCAATAATATCATACTCTAATTCTTCTTCGCTGTGTCTGTGTTCATATATGTGATCTGAGTATCAAGCTTTTCTTTCTCTCTCTATCTCTCTCTCTCTCGACACTGACATCGCCAATTATGACGTCACAGCAAAAGGTTCTTAATAAAAAGACAATCTTTGCGCATTGATTAAAAGATCAATAAACAATTTTTCGAAAAAAGAATAAAAACTTTATACTAATTGAATAGCGGAGAATCCAAAGAACAAATAAAAAAAAATCGAAAATTTCGTGGGACCACTCCTTTAAAAATCTCTTTTCACGTTTCATCTTCGCACATTTTCCTTCTCACAAAACCAGGAATGCACAAAAGTCTTTGTGTATAATAAACTGGTGCGACTTTGAATTTTTACCAGCTGTCGGTTTCCGATGATCTTTCTTTTAAGACAAGAAAAAGTTTAACCGTCAGTTGGTAAAAATCGTAAACTTCTGCAACACGTGAAATCAACTTTTGTTGCGTTTAATTTCTTTCTAAATATAGGATATATTACGGCAGAAAAGTTTAGAAAGAAAAATTTCGAATTTTTCTAAAGAAATATTCCACGTGTATTCTCGCTTTTACGAGAATTTAATTTCCAGATTTTGACCCTAAATTGCCAAATTAGTTCCGCAAAACTTACGATTAAATTCAGCGAATTTCAATTTTTTTATGACGATTTCTCGTTGTGCTGATACAATAAAAATATATACAAATTTTAAGCATATATGCCAAGCATAAAAATGAACAAAACACATTATCCGTAGAAAATGGACACACGGATTTGCCAGGATAGAGAATCACTTATATATATACAATCCATCCAGATAGACTATTTGCGTGCATCACTAACAGATCGAATACTACTCACTGGCAGGCTGTATTTTTTTCAAAAATCATTCTACAGTTTACACCCGGTAACTCGAACCACCGAGGGACCGAGGAAAATAGACATAACGAATGTTCGAGTTAAACGAATCTCCCGTTTAGTCGAATTTAGTCTAAAAAGAGATTATAGTTAAACCGATTTTTTGAAGAGGTGGGACAAAATACGGTAAAATTGCAATTTTGACGATAAAAAAGGCATATTCCTTGTAAATTAATTTTTTCTTGACAGACAACATTACCTATATTACATCAGGAGTTAATAAAACTAATAAAAACAAATTAAAATCTGACATTTATCTAGCTTTTGATTTCCTCTTCTCGAGTAAAAAGTTCAAGTTGTCCGAAAAAATTAGCCCCAGGGGGACGAAATTTTGGCCAAGTTACGAATGTTCGAGTTATCCAAGGTTCAAGTTAAGGCCGGTTTCCATACAACTGCATTTTGCGCCCAGTCGTAAAAAGCGACGTGACTTTTGATCTACGCATGCGCATTATCAGAATAATGCCGCTGACCTCGCGCTTTTGCATGCGCTGGGGCGATTTAAAGGGGAAGTCCGGTCATTTTTCAAAATTTGTGTGTTGAATAAACACCATCGTGTTATTAATTTCTGCAAAATCTTTTTTAAAAATTCGTATTACAAATGATATAAATGTCTATCAAAGTTTAGGATTGTTACTGTTTTTTTTCAAACGACGCCATCTTTTTGTTGTTATCATCGAGGTCTGGGCTCTAATGTTTATCGTGACGTATTTTATGACAACAGCTTTCTGCACGCCGGAATACTTCAGTTGTCGATTACACCACTTCAAACAAGTCATAAATGTACCATTGATTTTACTGTTATCATGGTTACTTGTGGTGCTTTAAATTGTGGTAACTCTTCCACCAAAAAATCGGTAGCTGATGTAAAAGGGTGGCATAACGTTCCCACCGAAAAAGAAAATAAACAACGTCGTAAGAAATGGCTAGCAGCTATGAAGCGAGATCCACCATATCCAGCAGACACGAATTTCGTTCTTTGTGGTATGCATTTCACGTCCGAATGTTTTCAACGCGATCTCAAGGTATTTCTTGCACTTCTTAAATTTTTCTTGACTTCTTTTCACATTATTTCTTTTGTAAATAAGCTTGTTGCGAAACTGTATTCACCTTCAATAATTTTCTGAACACCTGTCTTTTGATCTTTTTGTCCATAAATAACCAGGGGGTAAAAATACATTTTTAAATTTTATTATTTAGGCGGAGCTCTGTGGCTCTGTGAGAAAGTTTATATTATTACCAAACGCTATTCCATCGGTATTTTCATTCTCGAAACCGCTACCTGCAAAGCGTTCTGCATCCATTGCAAGAAACGAAAGAAAAACAAAACGCCAGGTAACCCAGCAGGCCAATCGTGGTTAAACATATTTTTACACGTTTTTTATAAGAACATTTAAATTTTACCTCAGTCTGGTTGTTCTTTTTTTTTACACTTTTTCAGCCTCGAATGTCTTTTTTATGTGCTCTTCCAAAAAAATGATCAGATTTAAAAATCTTGGAGTTGGAAAAAATATTTGTTCTTTTAAGGAATAAAAAATTTCTTAATGTGTTCATAACTTTAGATTGTGGATGAAGCTTGTACGGCAGAAGAAAACTCAGGTGGCCCGGAAGCACCTTCCCTAGAACTTGAGCCCCTTTTTAAGGATGCTATTACGCAAACTGTTGATGTCGTCATGATCAACAAAGAAGTTAGCTGTGCTACACCAATGCGAACAAAGAGCACTATGGTTCCTGCTGTGTTATGCAAATCAATGTCTACTCAGATGAGTCCAACTTTGTCTTCGACGAACACGCAAACTGTTATATTAACTCAATATGCTAGCGTTTCCACAGTCAACCTTATTGCGAAAGAGGGAGATGAAATTGGAGATTGCTCTTCATTTTGCGCAAGTGAAGTAGAAGATCGCGCTGATCCGGATGCATCTTTCAATGTCAGTAGCGATGTTGATACGGTCGATAGTAGTGCCGATACGGCTGATAGTGATGTTAATGAGCAAGATGTCGATGTTAGGGAAGGTACGCAGTCGATTGCACCTTCAACAATGTTTCTAGTGTACTTTGAAATGCTTAAGTCGCTCTTCAAATTCTGCTTTGAATGCGGTGAGAAAGCTACTATCAAAAAACATATAACTAAGGGTAGTATGCTTATTGTGAAATTGGTTTGCGCCGGTAACCACGAAGTGACTTGGAGATCACAACCTTACTTAAATCGAATTGCGGAAGGAACGGTAAGGCTGTCTGCTGGAATATTGTTCAACGGATTAACATTTCAAGGTGTGAAAGAAGCATTTGAAACTGCCAATGTTAACTTTATAAGTAGGTCGCAGTTCCATGAACTTCAGCGAAGATTTTTATTCCCAGCCATAAATAGCATTTTTACGCATTATCAGGAAGCCACACTTGTTAGACTCGTTGCGCTTGAGGGTGTCGATTTAATTGGAGATGGTCGCTGTGACTCACCTGGATTTAGTGCTAAATATGGTACATACAGCCTCATGGACGCCATGACAAATGAGGTGGTGAACTTTTTTATTTCACACGTTCGTTTAGCAGGAAACTCGGCACGCATGGAAAAACATGGACTTGCTGAGTGCTTGGAATTTATCGACGAAGCTGGCGTAATAGTGGACACACTAGTTACCGACAGACATAGCCAGATACGAAAGTTTATGCGCACCGAACATGAACATATATCGCACCAGTTTGATGTGTGGCACATGACAAAAAATATCAAAAAAAAGATTTTGAAAGTTGCAAAAAAAAAGAGCTGTCGTGACTTGAATGACTGGATGAAGTCTATCATAAACCACTTCTGGTGGGCTTGTTCGACTTGCGAAGGAGATCCAATATTATTGAAGGAAAAGTGGCAGAGTTTACTCTGTCATATCCGTGGGGTACATTATTGGGTAAATAATACGCTATATCATAAATGTGCTCATGAAGAACTTACCCTGCTACAACAAGCTCAGAAGAAGTGGTTAACTGAAGAAAGCCCTGCTTACATCGCCCTGGAGAAAATTGTTAATGAAAAACAGCTACTAAACGATTTAAAACACGTAGCTGATTTCAAGCACACTGGACAGCTCGAGGTTTACCATTCCCTGTTGAATAAGTACTGTCCCAAACGCTTAACATTCTCGTACGCTGGGATGGTTGCTAGGACGCAACTAGCTGTGCTTGACCACAACTCGGGTGTAGAACGACAACAAGCCACTACATCCGATGGGAGGTTGAAGTTCAAAGTTTCTTTCACCAAAATTACGAAGGAGTGGGTGGCAAAAAAAGTAATGGATCCGAAAGAAAAGAAATACCAAGAGGACTTGATGAAGGAAGTGTTTGATTTGGTTCAAAAAATCAAAGCTCCTATATTTTTTAAGTTGCCTGAAACACCCAGAAATATTGCATTAAAAATAAACCCTGGGAAGGAAGTTGTTGTCTCGAATATGCGTTCAAGATTTACCTAAAAGTAACCCCCAGGTTTATAAATGATATTTAGCATTACATCAAGAAACGCTTATTTTACAATTCCGGGGGACATTTGTTATATTTTAAAAACATATATTGTAAAAATTTCATTCATCATCTTTACAATTATACATGTTCTTATACATTTTATGTGTCCAAATCCATTCCTGATTCTGTGTATGGCACGTATACCCCATCGGGCTGCGGGTATTCATTACGGATTACCCACACAACACATGATGGTATAGGCTTTCGATAACCTATGCCCAGTCTTCCATACACCCACCATATATATTGTTTATAAGCAGCAAACCGATATGATCTGTTGCAAAGTTTATGACGAATCCCTCTCATGTTGTGAATAGCACCTAGTGCTGTCCGTAACACGGGTTCCGGCAAACAAACCATTTTGAATTCATCCGAATTTGTAACACACGTATGACCTAAGCGAAAAAAGAAAAAAGATCTTTAAAAAGGCGTACCCCCGTGTGTAAATAAACAACGTTTAGCTTTCTAAAACTTTGTTGTGACAGAACAGAAAGTGATTGATGTAGCAAACAAGGAAGTAAAATACACGATAAGAAGATATTTTAATCAACAGAAACCTTGAAAATGACCGTCCGGAATATCATTATTATCACGACAACATAAACTTTCCGTTTCAGTGACCATAATTTTACACTTTTTGCACTGGCACCACTCAACATTTCCAACACGATTTCCAGCTTCAACATTGCAGTTTTTAGCACCAACGTTGTTTCCTAAAGCTTCTAAAGCTGCAGCCACTTCACTTTGACTCCGTTCCGGTTCGAACATGAAAGGAGATAAACCAAACTCTTCATCTTCATTAAATTCAACATCGCTTACATCAGAAGAGGAAGATGACATAACTACTTCAAGATAAGTTTACTACTGCAAGAAAGTAACGCGCCGAATGTTGTTGTCACGAATGACGTCAGAAGAATATTAGTGTCCAGACTACTCGTTGCGGAAATATATCATGAAGTGAAAGTAGAAATGATATGAGGCAAAATTGCTTTTTTCATGACTTTTAGAACTTTTTAGCTGAAAAATTTTTTTTGGCTGTTATACAGACATGTAATATTGTGATTTTAAAAATTTTGAAAATTTACCGGACTTCCCCTTTAAAAAAAGTTGAACAGGCTCTACTTTTTGCGAGTTACATTTTGCGCTTCACCTTAACAGCCAATCAAAAGGTAGCAATCTACATGAATTACGAAAGAATTTTTAATTAGATCATTTCAATATGGCTAGCAACATCTCGTTTCTGTGTTAAATTTTTGTCAAAGCCAAATGAATGTAGAGAATCCGAATATATATCAATCAAGTGAAGTAGATGAAAAACAAAATAACATTAATGAGTCTGTGGAGGCACAAAGAAACAACATTGTAAACAAACTTAAAAAGACTACTCGTGATCTGACGACATTAAATCCATAAGCAAAACGTTGTATAGTCCTTTGATTCTTCTTTCTATGGAAAGTCGTCTCATCCACATGTTTTTCTAACGTATTTTACAACGTTGTTTATTTCTCGCCATAAAAATATTGCTAGGACTACTCTCAAATTTTGCAGCAACAAATATCGTCTGTTTACATCAGCCATGTTTTGCAAAAAACACGTGAGCAAAAATCGCTAAATGGAAATGGTTCGGTATATGTGATAAAAGTCGCGGCGCATTTTACGACTGGGCGCAAAATGTAGCTGTATGGAAATTGGCCTTTAACCAGGTTTTTTTATGAGAAAGTATTAACGAAAGTTCAGGGGACTCAGGGAAATAGTTCAAGATAAATGAAAGGACCGGGACCTAACTTTATTTTCTTTTTTATCTTTTTATGAAAACTTTGGAAAAAATAGTGAATAGCGAAATTAAATTCTGCGTAACTCGTCAATTTTGCCTATGTTAACTGCGAAATCAAACTTCTTCCCTTGAGGTATAAACTATGTAGCATTATTTATGTATCATTATCCAGTTACACTGCGTTGCGAAGTATAAGTATTTAATTATGCGAAATTTTGTTGCTCTAAAGATCTAAATTTTTACCCCGAAAGTAAATTTCGCGGTATTTCTTCACCTTTTATATTTGATCGTGCTGATATTACTAAAATGTAGTTAGTACTAAAAGGCATTGGGAATCTTTAAGGAAAATTTTTGTTTTATTTTTAGCGAAATTTAATTTTTGATTATCCGCGATTTAATTTTTGATTATCCGCGATAAAAATTTCCAGCGAAATCCACCGAACTTGATGAACTGAGAAAACGCGATTTCTCGCTTTTTTAAATCGCTAAATTTTCTTCCCGAAAAAATTCTTGACAAAAATAAGGAAGGTTTTGATAAACGTAGCTGGTACTACTACAACTATTGAAAAATAGCGGTACAAAACATAGCATTAACGAACATAAAATTACCTTTATCGTAAAGCATTTGAAAACAAAAATGTATGACACCTACATTTTTATTTAAATTTATTTATGAAGTTAATTTGTAGTTTAGTTATAAAAAGAAGGAAATCGTACAATTAATTTCAACTCAATGAGTTTTTTGTTACCAGCATTACTCAGGTCACATTATTTATTATTGTTTTTTAAATTCTTATGATCACCGTTGCTTTGTGTTTATAAAATTTCTGTCCGTCATGTTTGTTTTTGCGAGAGAGATTCATTATTTGCATGTTAAAAAAGTAGCAGGATATTAGGAGAAGATGAAAGAAGAATTCCCTTCAATTTACCACTCTCACCATCAATAATGGTTTTCGTCGTCTAACAGTATTCGTCATCTGTGGCGTAGATAGGTGCTTTATTAAGAGAAACCTTCGCGAATTTCGGCCTTTTCTGCGAAACTTCGTCTCGCGAAACTTTTAAAAATGACCAGTGGTGTATAAACGTTTTATAAATTGTCGATTCGCGAAAGTTTATCCAGTAAATTTCAAAAAAAATCCAGTTTTAAAAGCGCTGTCTTACCTTACTACAAACTTTCTCCTAGTTGCTACACTGGACCCTTTCGAAAACTTGGAAATATATTTGCAAGAACAAAGAGATTGTGCTGTCTCTGAAATGACTTTTTCCCTTTTGTATCATTAACAATAAGTCACTTTCCTGCAAGAACACACAAAAATAATTTTTTTGCATGATTGTACAAACATTACTTTTGGTTGTTTGACGCGAAACAGAAACACAAATTTCAGATTACTCTCGCAAAATCTCTCAAATGTGGTTTCGAAAGTTTAGCCAAATAATTTCGCGAGTTTTGAGACTCGCGAAAGTTTTTGTCGCAGAAGTTTATTTGATTTACTCAACGTTATTTGTTTACAGAGAAAATTTTAAGAACGGAATGACTGTTAATGTTTAAGTTTTCTGATTTGATTTTGTGATGATGCTGTATATCCACAGTTGTTTACATAAAGTCTAAAAGTTATACTTCTAAATATTAAAGAAAAATAGTGTTATTATAATAAATCAGAAAATCATAGATATCATTAAAATATGATTTTAACTACGCCAGAAAAGTGGGAACAAAGCCTATTTATTGGCATTTTTAGCTAACTTTTATTACAGCTGCTCGGTCCAAACTTATTTGTTCTAGTAGACAATAAAATAACCTACCTTTTCGTGAAAAAATATCAGTCATATTTCCTTACGCTGATTTTATATGATTTTTTTTTCTATCGAAATTTTGAGAATCTCAATAATTCTCTTGGTATACTTCGCGTAGCAAACGTGCTCCACAATTTCTAAAGCTAAATTGCTTCGCAAAAATCAGTTCTTGTTAGCTTGTTTGTGATACTTTGAGGAGTTATCAATAATATCAAGAAACGATAATTTTTAAAAAGTCTTTTTTTTCATGGTGGAAGTGAATATTACAGTGTTTAGCGTTAATATAATCGAAAATAAAGTAGCATCATTTTTATTTCTAAAAGCACAATCTGCAGTAGAATAACCGCTTATTGCCTCAATGATTTGTTAACCAATTTTTTTAAAGGCGAAAGTCGTCACGTTGAGCACGTTGGTTCAAGGCCCACGTATTAAAGTGCTCATTATTAGGTGATATTTAAAAGCGCTTTTACGCGCACTGATCGACTTAAAAGTCCAAATCATTTTGACTTTTTTAAGAGCACTGTCTTCATTTCGACCAATGAATTTGCTTGTATGTCCGCCATATTGGTTTTGTGCGTGCCTTTCTTTTTCCCTTAAACATTTTACCGCTTGGACACACGACTGCGCAGCACTAAGCACGTCGTGCTTGGCAATTGAAGTGGATTTTCACCTTAAATAACCCATAAAAATCAAAATATGTTGAGACAAAACAGCTAATTTCGAAGTTCGCCACCAGAAGAAATTCCGTAGGCCATTTCTATATTAGATTCACACATTTTGAACTGGTGAAAGTTCACTTGTTGTGTTTAGAGTGGACTTAATGATCCAATGGTCAGAGTGAACTTAGGTTTTTTTGGTTAAGTCTAAATTCAAAATTAAATGTGCTAATTGTTGCTGACGTCAGTGACGTGGATTATTTCGGTGTGCGGGCGTGCTAGAAATTGTGACTAGCAAATTTTCACCGCTGTCTGCCTGGACTACGTGTGTAAAAGTAGCGCCTTTGCAGACTACAGGCTGCAGAGCATTGACTGTTTGACATTTTTGTCCATATTTGAAAAATAAGGATAACTATCTTTGTCTTAATATTTTTGTACAAGCTTTCTTCAAGGATATTAAAATTCAGTTTTACCAATACGAAAGTTTAAACACAAACGAATGTGTCGGAGCAAATTCCTAAAATTCAAATCTACCAATTAACACAAAATAATTTGTCAGAGCAAACCTCAAATTAGTTAATTGCGACCCAGCGTAATATTTCCATCTGTACTTTCCGATTCCCCGTTGGGAAGAAAAATTATGCTGGGTCTCCTGATCCACTACGAGTCACATCGACGCAATACCAGGCGTATACGAAGGAATGATGATCCCTGAAAGTGTTTTAGATTTTCATATAAACTATATAGGATTCTTGGTTGTGTGACAAGCATACCTAATAGTTAAACATAGTCATTTTTCTCAGCCTAAGTTACCTTACTAGAGTTATATATAAATGTAAATTTTGTCATGTCATGTCAAAAAAATTAATAATCTACCTGGCTTGAAATAAGTATAACAAACACAGCTTGTACAGTTTTTATTCGATAAAAATTTCGAGGGAAAACTTTCGCGAGGGAAATTTAAAATCTTTGACCTTTTTCGCCAACTTTGTTTTCAAAACTTTCAGAAAGCACAATTCTAACTTATGTTAAATACTCTATCATAAAAAATGTAGGGCAAGTGCTCAAAAACAAATAGCACTGCTTGTAACGATAAGGTAAAAACATCTTCGGTAGGACTTTTCAATTTGAAGTCAAGGAAACAAGAATCTTTTTTTCAGCAAGGAAAACATTAAAATCAAAAATCGCGAAAGTTAGCTGTCCTGCGAAAGTTAGCTGTCTTGCGAAAGTTTTCCCGATATACTACAGATATTGGACTCCCTAGAAATAGTGACTCCCCAGAAATAGTGACTCCCCAGTCAGTATAAACCAGAGAAAAGTAACTTCACTAGAGTCACAATAAATTAAAACATAGTGACTCTCCTAGTCACTTCACTATTTAGTTAAAAAGGACTCGGTCATAAATAACAAATCAAAGAGGAGGTTATTATGAACTATTGTTATCCGTCTGGATTTTCAAGCAGGACAATACGAGTTTGTAGGCATTCTGATTGGCTTAGCACTCTTGACGACGGGTGTAGTAGAATATTCTGCCACCCCTTCCCCCGTAGTTGTGACTAATTACTTTAAGTATCAAATATTTGTCCGATTGCGTTCAAGATGGCGGAGTTCACTGTGTTGACTGTACACAAAACTATCAGAGGGATATAGGTTAGTAAAATTGCATATATTACAGCCATATATTTGTTCATATTTAGCTTAGTGACAATGTATTACATTACATATTATATTTGTTGACTTATAGCCCTTTTGATTGTGTTTTATATGCTTTATTCATATTACAGAAAAATTCTTTGAGAACATATTATATTAATACGAACTTTTTCGTTGCATATTATTACATTGTCAGGTAAAATGAATTACTAAAACTGTATTACGATTATATACATTAAGACGTAAAACTAATAGATGAGTTCCGTTGTTTATATTTTTACCAGTAAGCTCTTTCGAAACTCGATACTTGTGAATCATGCCAAAGAAACATTGAGGCTACTGTCTTATTTCTGAGCAGCTTAGGATTTACTATATATACATCTGTTACAATGAGATACTTCATCAGAAACTGTACATAACGTGAGTTAAAGCTGTCAAATAGCACAGTAATATAACAACAGGACGCTAATCGCTTGAACGAACTCGTTAGCATCATTCGGTATGTTGTAATTAGTATATGATAGATGAGATTTAGTTAGATATAGAACGAGCTATACCGCGAACTGCTAGATCGAGCCTTCCGGCTCGGCCGATGTCAGCAGTGAGTGGTACGCTCTGGAGGCACTGCGTAGTTATTTTGGAAAGAACAGGGATTTGTCGCAATAAATATGGTGTTTTTCCTGTAAATATAATCATATGTAACAACAACAAAAAAGCACCTTTAACATTGGAGTTCACTGCCCGGATACGTTAACTGGTTTAGGTCTGTATAGACTAATGATAACCAGCCGGAATCTCCTGTTATGAATTGCTGAAGCTGAAAGACGAAATTTTGATGGTGGCAGCTAATGCTAAAAAAAGAAATAATGATGCGATAATATATGACTTTGTCGACCTTCACTGATCGTTAAGAAACGTGTTTTGGGTAATATTGAATAGTTAATACTTTTCGCCGTTCCGAGGCATATATCGGAGAATTAGCCGTCCCGAGGCAGATATCGGAGATTTAGCCGTCCCGAGGCAGATATCGGAGAATTAGCCGTCCCGAGGCAGATATCGGAGAATTAGCCGTCCCGAGGCAGATATCGGAGAACCAATTAACTATCCTATAGTGCTCAGAAATTATTTACTTGATGTTCAGTGATAACAATGACAAGATACAAATATTATTGAAACGTTTCTTTGATATGAGGCTGGACTTAAAAATCGTGATGACAGAAAAGCTGATGATAAACGACATTGAAACATTTTCGTTAAAGAGAAAAAAATGAAGCCGTGATACATGGGGATATGAACCCGTAATGTGGTTAATGAGAAAAAGAATGTTGTACATAGACTTCAGATTTTGCGTGACGTAAATGTTTTTTATTGGAGTCTGGGGACAGACTCTTGTGACAGAGAGGGTAATGTTACAATGAGATACTTCATCAGAAACTGTACATAACGTGAGTTAAAGCTGTCAAATAGCACAGTAATATAACAACAGGACGCTAATCGCTTGAACGAACTCGTTAGCATCATTCGGTATGTTGTAAATAGTATATGATAGATGAGATTTAGTTAGATATAGAACGAGCTATACCGCGAACTGCTAGATCGAGCCTTCCGGCTCGGCCGATGTCAGCAGTGAGTGGTACGCTCTGGAGGCACTGCGTAGTTATTTTGGAAAGAACAGGGATTTGTCGCAATAAATATGGTGTTTTTCCTGCATCTATAATCATATGTAACAACAAAAAAGCAACCTTTAACACATCCAAATAAGTCAGTTCTAGTGTTTACCGAATGTATAGTTTTTTTAGTGTTTGTGTTAAACTCTGCTCAGATGACAATAGCCTTAATCGATGAAAGGGTCATAAAATTAGAGAGTTTATATAAGGACTTGTTGTGTATGCCTCACCCCAGGTTTGTTTTAAGGGTTATCGGAACATTAGTTTCTGTCTTTAATGCCATGAAGTATGGCAAGTTACATTATAATAGTCTTTGGAAAGAGATAACAACCTAGGACTTAAGCTAGGCCATGGGGAGTTTTGATTTAAAGGTTTTTCTGTCAGAATTTTCTATTAAGGATGTACAATGGTTTCCTAATTCTTTTTACAATTTCTCTTCCTTCAATGATGAACGCAAATCGCAACACCTCCCGCCACACAGTTTCCACACCAAAATGCTTAACTTTGCTGTGCCAGTGAACTTCATTTATGATACTATAAGCTACCGGAGAATGCTTATCTACCACTGGGACGCAAAATGTCGTGGTTGACTTTTTGTAGAAATACCTTTTACCAGAAAGGATGAACTCTTTGGTCTTTCGGCAAGTTGATTTCCTAAAGAGCTTTCATTTCTGAATGCAATTAATGAACTTGTAGACAATAGCCATTATTCTAACGACAACACAGAATCGATGTTTATTGGGATCAATGACATAATTTGAAAATTCAAACCTCTTCTGGATATCTTTAGGTAACTTGGATCTACAAGTAACATCATTACTATGCACTGAAATCATCGGCATTTCCCTTTGAGCTTCTTTCTGGTCACTCGAATCGAGCTTTATATCGTTGACAGACTTCAACGGCATATCACTAATATCATTTTTCATCCAGTCATACCCGTTAATCCATTTTGAAGATTGATCAATATCTTTGATCTGACAACCTTTTCTTGTTCCTAGATCAGCAATCATGTTTTTACTGTCAACATAATACCAATTGTCTACATTAGTGAATTTTTTGACTTCAATCACTCTGTTTCTCACCCATTGTTTCAACGGCTTTTCTTCATTCTTTAACCAATGTAATACAATCTCACTATCTGATATCTTAACATGATATTGATGGTAATCACTAAAAGATCGCTTGACCACTTCACCAGAGTGGGTATTAAGTAGAGCAGCAATTAATTCTGCCCTGGGTTGCGACGTTCCTTCAGGGATTATCTTCGATCGTCCCAAAACCAACTGACATGAAAAGTCTCTATTTGTTCTCTCAAATCTCGCATAAATTGCAGAACAAGCCATACCTTTGCTTGGGTCACCAAAATCAAGGGTTCCAATGTTCAGATTTTTCGCATCGCTTGGAACAACTGCTCGATTATATCGGAGATTTCTCATTTCTTTTATTGTGTTGAAATTAGATATCCAATTCAAACGCAAATCGTCTGCAATAACGTCATCGTCATCCCATTCTAACTTTCTTTGCTAAAAAACGTGGAGATCTAATTTCATTGAAGCAACTAATGGTGTTATCCTTCCAGATAAATCGAAGATTTCTGCAACTTTAGAAGTACAGTGACGACGGGTTAATTTTTCTGGAATTTTAAAAGATGCTTCATTTACCAACTTTCTCCCTCTTAATTTTTTTGAGAAGTTCAATTCACCAATATCCAAAGATAAAACATCGTCTTTAAAATGCCATTTCAGACCTGCAACACTAATAGTAATACCATCGTCACTTAGCATTTCACTAGAATTAGTACCCGAAAATGTTATACCTTTGAGGGTGAATCCTCCTTTATTTAAAACAATTTCCAATTTATCTGCACAATTCTTTGCCAAATCATCGGTCCTTTCTCCCGATAAACAATCGTCAATGTATATGTCGTTGTACACTTTAGGAAACTGAGATTATGATATTCTAGCTGTTTCCCTCAATCCTAATTCTGCTTGATTTCCACTCGATCGTACTCCTTATATTAAGGTTTTGATGACTTTCTCCTCGGGAATTTTGCTGATGTCCAAGTCACTTTGCCAAGTATATCTTTGATAACACCAATCTTCCTGTCTCAATTTTACCGAATTGTACATTTTTGGATGTCTGTGTGATATGCATCTACAGGATACATTGACCATCTCATCAGAATTTCCTGTAACTTATTCATGTTGTTTCTACCCTTAGCTAGCAAGTCGTTCAAGCTGTACCCTGAATCAGTTGCTTGTGATGCATCAAACACCAGTCTGCAAGGAGTTGTTGCTGAGCTTCCCTTCCAAACTGCTCGCCATGGAATGTAGTTTTTTATGTTTGATTCTTCCAACATTCTTTGTTGCTGATCAGTTAAATTCTTCACGAATTCTACATGACCCAAGGATTGTAATTTTGATTCAGATTTGATAACACTTTCTTTGCTTAGCTAAGTTTCTTTAGTTGTTGTTGGTAGACCTTCATTGTTTTGTGCTTGTTTGGTGTCAATTTTGATTCTGGATCTTGAATAAATGGTAGCTTTGCTATTGTTGTTCTAGAATTAGAATCTACTAGAACAGAATGATTAATTAATCTTGTTCAACCTCTTTCTTAATGCTAATTGCCTCAGTCTGTTCATGGTTTTTGCAATTAGAACACGACCTGCATTTAACACACCTATACGTTATCTTACTTCCAGTCTCCTCAGCCTTTAAAAACAGTTTACCTTGCCTTGATTCAAAGAGTGAATTATCGATTGCGTAATTATCGTTATCATAAGATCAAAATTGCACACCTCATATCCAAGTAAAGACAAGTCCGGGTTTACTTGATAACCACTTCGATACAGATCCAACTGATTTGAAAGGAATGTAGATTGGTGAATTTGGCTTGAGCAATTTCAATTGACGAAAATATCTTGTGTGAGCCACCTATCACTCCAGATCCGCCATTAGCACTCTCAAAGACCGACTCATAAATGGTTAAGTCTGACGGTAATTGAAATACAGATTTTGGATGGTAACGCAAATATTTAATACCTATCATAAAATCGATCTCTCCACCAACGCTTTTTGGTAGCTTTGGTAATTGATAATCACTTCCATATTTCAATCGATGCGCTTGTTTTCTTTCCGATTCAACTTCTTTAAGTGGATACTGTGGAAACGTAGCAGTGATTTGATCTAGACATACTCCTGTCATATTGGCTGATTTCCCATTAGATAACGGAAACTTCAACGTATAAATTCCATGAGTTGACTGTGTAACAATTCCGCCAACTTGCTCAGTAAGTCAACAATCCTTTCAGAATCTTTGTACTTCCAAATTGAATCAAAACTTTTCAAACACTGCAACTTTTTGTTTAGGATAATCTTGGAGTCACCATACGCACTTTGTAATCGCTGCCATATCTCTTCGATATCGTCGACTGAAGTCACTAATGACAATGGGGAATCCTCTAAATAATTATTTTTAAGTAAATCTGACATTAAACGTCTTGGAGTTGTTCATGAGTAAATCTTTTCAAAATTATCTCTGAATGTATAAATATCAACATTATGATCATATCCATTGAACTTATCAAGTTTTATATTTAGCTTGCTGCCTTGAAAAACACTTTCCTTTTCTAATTCTCTGTTTCAAGTTTCTTCTTCTAACTTTTAGTATAACTTGGTAAAGCTTTAGCAATCTCTTTATACTTTCTTAATAAACTAACTACATGTGATACGTTACCCTTTTCCAATAATAGCTGTGGTATTTTCGTAAAAACCACATTCACCTTTCTCGTTAAATCATGTAAATCGCTGCTTCTACTAGACACTAACTAACCCTGCCAAATCAATATAAATTTCAATCTCTACCTCCGATAAAATTCTGGCAACGTCATCAGTTAAAAACTTTGCATGCTTTTCTTTATTTGTTTTCTTCTCCTGCTCCCCTACAAATCTTTTAATCTTAGTTTGTGTTTTGCATCATTTGCATCCTGAATAAAACCATCTTTGAATTAAAATTCACACCATAGTTGGATTCATAATCACTTGCCTTGTTCCGGAGCTCTTTATCTTTAGCTCTAAATACAGTGCGTAATTGATTAATTTTTTCAAGGGCTATATTTAACTCTTCCATCGATTGTGAAATGTTCACCTCGCCTAAATCGTCCGAAACTGTGTCAATTTGTACCAAAAGGTCATCCATATCTGTATCGCGCAAATTAAACTCCTAAAATTATTCTGTTAAATTAATAACGTCTAACTGCTTATTTGGTTTGATAACTTTTTTTTCCACTTGTATGCAACTCCTTGTAGTTTATAGCAATTTTTGATCTTTTACTTCTTCGCATAAGCGCCTTCGTGTTGAATGCTGTTTGAATGTTAGGGTTTCCGGCCAAACACCCAAAATCAGATCAGGGCACAAAATACGGCATATGTTTGTAACAAAATGATTTTGAAACGGTTCAAACTAAATACAATGAAATTAAATTTAAATAATTGATAAATAATTGATAGGAAAAACGGCAAGCCTGTTGAAAATGAGAAAACAAAGCCACATGAATAAAACTCACCAGCTTGCCAGAATATTGTGCTGAATGCCCTGATAAAATTTGCTTGCTAAGACTAACTTGAATTGAGAATTTTAAGTATTTAAATTGGAATTTGAATATAAGTAAAAAACGCTTGATGTTGATGCAACTCTCGCTATACCTCGGAGTTTGAGAGGAAGACACTTTTTACATGTTGAACTAAAAATATATATATTACAAGAAATGATCGCGTTGGGACATGACACACAATAAACTATACAGCAATTAACAATACATTGGGGAGAGTGATTACAAATGAACACAGTGATGGAGAACAGACAAAAAGAACAAGTGAGACATTGAACGAGAATGAAGACATAGGGGACAATGAACAAACATGGTGTAATATTTAACAAACTAAAAAACACAAGTTTTTCAAAATTTTACTTTCAAATAATAACGCAACAACAGCTGTGGCCCACATAACAAAGAAGGGCCTTCACTCCATTGCTTGTAATAAATTAGCTGTTAAAATATGGGAATTCGCCAGAACACGTGATGTTTGGTTATCAGCTTGTGTTATACCCGGTGTATTAAATACTATAGCTGATTATAAATCACGACAATTCTAAGATAACATTAAATGGTCCCTAAATGTAACAATGTCATATAGTTTCTGATATTTTTTAAAAATTTGATATTGATCTTTTTGCATCCAGACTTGATTCAAAATGTAATAGACCTGATCCGCATGCTTAAGCTGTAAATGCCTTTTCTTAGACCTGGTCAATTTTAAACTTTTATACCTTTCCAACATTTAATGTGATTAAGAAAGTTATTGCAAAGATTAATATGGATCAAGTCACAGGCATTCTTGTAGTACCTTTCTGATCGTCACAGCTTTGGTTTTCTCAGGCAATTTATATCTTATACAGGACACCTGTGTTATTTCCTTCTTCGTTCAGATTGTTGTTTCTACTGGGAAAAGAAAGGCAACATCCTCTACACGAAACGTTGTCGCTGGTCCTGCTGTCTGTCTCTGGGAATCATTGCAAGGTGAAGAGCTTCCACCAGACACTGTCGATATCATTGCAGCATCGTGGTGAGAAGGTACCCAGAAACAATACTGAGGTGCAATCAGACGATGGATACAATATTGCACTGGGAGGTTGATTGATCCCAATCATCCAAATGTGAAAGATGTGTTAATATGCCTTACTAAATTATTCAAAGGTGAGTCTAGATAGAGTGTTTTATGTACAACTAGAAGTGCTGTTGCTGTAGTTGTTTCAATCAGTAGTTATGGTTCTCTTCTAGAGCATCCATTAATAAGCTGTTTTATAAAAGGAGCTTTTAATAAGACTAAGTACACCTAAATACACCTTAGTTCCATATTGTTCCATATATAGATTTGACAGACAATGTGATGTTATGTCACTTACCTGGCTTGATTATAACAACACGGCTTAAAAAAACTGATAGGACCTTGATGCACAGGGCGTTCCTTTCTGTCCCCTATTTATGCCCACTCCAATATACCCAAGCCTACTTGTTAAAAAGAGACCAATTGCTATCTGAGAAAAATTGCTCCGCTTGATGTCACTCTTGGGAAACCCCATCATGCTGCCTCTAGGGATACACTATGAGGATAGATTAAATCAACTATGACTGCTGCTAGTTTGATACCAGTGTTTTTTCCTTAGGTAGCTGTCATTCGGTCTCTGAGAACAAAGCAAAAACAAAACAGGGGTGCCTCTAAATGTTATTTTAAAATATGGCACTTGGAGTAAAGATTCTACCTTTTACCGTTATTATTGAAGAAATGTTATTAGTAGTGGGACAAATCTTCATGATCGGCACTTATACCTCGGGCGATATTTTGCGGTACAGCCCGGGGTAATCGGTTATTATTGTATTAGTGGATAAAAACTCTTCAATGATGTCATTGCAGCTTAAAATATTCTATTGTCATTGAAGTTTTATTCAAAACACTAGTCGATAAGGCCCGTGGAGAAATCCACTTAGACAGAAGGACAATGGAAAAGTTTAAGATTTTTTGTCGACGTCAGCAGTGCTATTACAAAAAACTTTGGCAAAATTTAGTTTATTCGTTGCCTGTATTGTGCAAAACGCTTATCAAGAAAATGTATATGATTATGTGCTTTTGATGAGCGGTTAATGAGATGGTTCAAAAATTTTGCTGACGTCAGCAATGGCCCGTCAAAACCAAAAAAATTTTTTTTAGAAGTTTGTATACCTGTTGTCTCTATCATATATGTTATGTTGCGTGGGTTGGCAGAGAGAAGAAAAGAGACGTGCTTGCTTAACATAACGTAAATCTTAACTAAATAAAATAAGTCAGAGTCAATACAATAAAGTTCTTGGTGTATTATGCCGAATAGAGCATGTGCGACATAACATCTCACCATCGTTTTAGATTAATGTTTACTGTTTCTTAGATCGCATTGGATACTGTTTTTGTGTTATATTATCGTCGTTGACTGTGTCGGATTTCTGATCTGTTGCATTTGTTTTGTTATAAACAAGTTTTTCAAAAGAATGTAAGCGTTTGATAATGATATTTGTTCTGTTATTTTTAACTGTTATTTGGGTACCATTGACTGTAACTACTGTGTATATATCTGGTAAATATGTTGTTTGGAATTTGTTATTTCTTACGCCACTTCTTATGAAGACTTGGCTGTTAACTTTGATTGGGATTGCAGGACGGCAATGTTTGTCAGCGGTTTGTTTTGCTTTGTGAGTGTAAGTATCGTGGTGACGTTTGACGGTTTCGTACCGTGGTGTCGTTTTGTTGTTCATTGTCGGTATTCCTGTGCTGATTTCACGACCAAAAAACAATTTTGAAGGTTTTTCGTTAGTTGCTGGATGAACGCAGTTTCTGTCATTCAGGAGCATTGATCGTAAGGTATCTTTCTAGTCGGTACCAGCGTCGAATGAGTGACGGATTAATTTACTCAAGTTTGGCATAAAACGCTCAGCTTGCCCGTTGCTTCTGGGCCAATAAGGAATTGAACTGTCATGTACAATACCACGTGATTTAAAAAATAGATCAATTTCATGACTGTCCCAGGGGGTCCATTATCCGTTTTTATAATTTCGGGATAACCAAAAATTGAAAAGAGATTATCAAGGCGAGTAGATACAATATTGAACGTCGTAGATTTCATAACTTCAACAATCGGGAACTTCGAAAATAAATCTGAATTACTAGAATTTTCTCACCTGTCGGTAAATTACCATAAAAATCGGCTGCAATGTGTGACCATGGTGATGTCGGTAATTCGGTCATTTGTACAGGTGTTGGTTTGTTGTCTCCCCATCTTTTGACATGATGGACATGATTGAATGATATTTTCGATGTTTCTGTCCATGTTGTACCAATAGACTTTGCAAAGTAGCAAACTTTTTAATTTTACTATACCAAGACATGAACGATATGCTATTTTCATGATTTTCTGCACTAATGATTTCGGAATAAATAAACGATCTCTACGTAATATAGTACCATTAACTTCACAATATTCTTCTTTATAAACTTCATATTTTTGTAACGAGGACTAATTGTCGGATGTAAGTGCTTTACGTATTTCTTGAATTTCGTCATCATTTTCTGAGGCTGTGCGTATTTCATTTAACGACATAGAGTGTGGTACGGAATTATTTGTAATAAAATTTGCATATTCATTTGTAATGTTTTCACTAGTTAGAGCGTTGTTACGTATTCTACTAATGTAATCAGCAAGATTTTTCGCACCTTGTTTATAAATAATATCAAATCGGTAACTTTGAAGTTTTATCTGCCATCTTTCGATTCGCGGCGTAGCTCTAGTACGTGATGTTAAAATAAACTTTAACGGATTATGATCAACTATAACTGGAAATTCTGCATGATATAAATAAACATGCCATTTTGAAACAGCATGGACTACGTCTAAACTTTCTTTTTCAGTAACTGAATATTTTTGTTCAGTTTGAGATAATGCACGAGAGGTGTAACAGACAGGTTTTGAATGTCCTTCGTCATCCGGTTGTAAAAGAATAACACCAATAGCATAATTGCTAGCATCGACCTACAATGTTATCGGCTTACGGTTCTTTGTGTTCATGAATGTTTTTCGAGTAGACTATGATGTCGTCGCTGATGCACTCGACTCCATGTAAATCACTGATTTTCGATTGCAAACATTGTTGAAATATATCGCCGGCATCATTAATTCCATATATTAAACTATTGAACTTGTAAACACCTTCGTCGGTAATAGAACTTGTTAATTTACTTGATTCTTCATCTAACTCGATTTGAGTATACGCTTCACGTAAGTCTATTTTACTAAACAAGTTTGAATCTCCGATTTCGTCGATAAGCGAATCAACTGTAGGAATTGGATATTTTTGTCGTACGTTAGCTTTATTGATCTCACGAACGTCGACACATGTTCGGATATCACCATTTGATTTCGCTGTAACGACAATATTATTCAACCATTCTTGAGGTGAATCGACTTTGCTTATTAAACCATCTTTTTCCATCGATTCGAGCTTTTCTTTGATAGCTTTGCAAAGTTGATACGGTTGACGTCGAAGTCGTTTATGGATAGGACGGACATTTTCGTCGATTTTTAGTTTACATTTATAATTTAAAAATGTTCCTTTTCCATGACATAAACATTGGAATTTTTCGCAGATTTTTCGATAATCGTTCGGTACATTTTGGAAGGCGTTGTCTTTAATTTTCTGATTGGCTGATACGTGGTTGACATTGTTAATTTGAAGCAACTTTAAATCATTGGCTGTTGAGTAGCCAATCAGATTACCAGCTGATTCTTTATCGATTACGTAAACAGGGGCGGTAACAATAGTGAGTTCACTTTCTATCGTTGGATGAAAGAAACCAAGCATTTTCAGTGGTTTTCGTACGGAAATATATTCTTTGTCGCACTTTTTAATTGAATAGGTTTGTAGGTCTTTTGAATTCTATTGAAAGTATTTCTATCGATTATATCTATATCAGCCACTGTCGATAATAACGTTTGTATTTACGTCATTAACTTTCAGCACAATCTTTGTTTTCTTACGCTTCGATGCTTCTTCATAATTATGATTGACAGAAAATAAAACAGCAAATGCTTGACCTAGGTCATCGTCTGAATTATCACTGTCGGCTTCTTCTTCGACTTTTCGAATACGTCGATTTTTTACCATTATATTTGGTTGATTTATTTCTGCGTCTCATTTTGATAAATGATTCGATTTACCACAATTATAACATTTCTTACCAATATCATAACACGTCTTTTGATGATTCGGTGTAAAGTGTTCTCCACATTTATAACAATACTTGATGCTATGGTTACTACGATTTCGATCGTCGTGTTGTTTTTGCTGGGGTTTATAATGTTCGTTACTACGATGAACTTTGTTCACTTGTTCGTCTTCAGTTGAACTTGACGACGACTTTGTTGTAGCAATTTCGGCTGCTTGTTTCTGCGATATTTCTAGATTCCGACTAATTTCTAATAGTTTTTCTAACGTAAGATTTTCTTCTTGAAGTAATTGAATTTCCGCGCCCGAAGGCGTAGGAAATTCTTTAAAACCGTCGTTTTTTTCTTTCGGAGCATTTTTTGAGAAAAAATCGACCCTGGGATTTCACGTTACGGTCGGTTACAGATGTAAACGTCGTACCCAAGCTCCTTAACTACTGGGAAGTCTAGTATTGACGCTTTTCAGGCCAAAATTGGTATTTGTTTTCGACAAAATTTGGCACAGTTAACAAAAAAAGTATGCTGAACATAATGGTGACATAATAATTTTGAGTTTTGTCACCTAAATGTCATTTTAGGCCAAAATTGGTCCAAAAATTAGAACTACTTTATTTTCAACAAAATTTGGAACAGTTAACAAATAAAGTATGCTGAAAATGATGGTTACATCAAAATTTTGATTTTTTGTCAACTAATGCCGTTTAAGACCATAAACGTCTCAATCGCAAGACTTTCAACCATGAATGATAGGCTGTATTTTTTGTTAGCAATTTCTTTTAAAATGTGAGTTTATTATGACACGTTTCGTTTTGTTTGCGTTTGTTGTAAGATATAATGTCACTGATGGGCTTTATCTTCAGAGGTTCATGCACCAAACCCCTTCGAATGTTTGGCACAATAACACAACGAATTAGCAGGTTTTCATCAAATATTTTGGTAGCGCGCGAAAATTCTTAGAGCCCCCAGGGCTTCTTGTTTCTTCTTAAAACTTTTTGATCGACATGTAAAAATAAAATGGTCGCGTGTTTCGTTTTCGGATTGATGATTGAATGAGTATGTGTCTGCGAGAGTCTTAAGCCTTGTTATGTACGACGAGCAAGACTCACTTACCTCTTGTGTTGCACTTTTAAATAGGAATCGTTCGCATGTTATATTTTTCTTCGGAATAAAATACGTCGTTAATTTTTCTTTGACTTCATTGTACGAGTCGTTTTCTTGTTTTACTGTTTTGTAGACTTCTCGTAAGTCTCTACCACCAAGGTGAAGCAGAAGTGCGATTTTTTGTTTTTGTTCACTCACGCCAGATGCTGTTATGAATAATTCAAATTCTTCTAAGTATGATTGCTATTTCTTGTCTAAATTTGTTGTGGCTGCTTTATCGATTGTAAACGGTTCCACGAAGGGTATATTTTGCATAAGCTTTGTCATCTTCTTCCCTCACAAAATTCTCGTCGCCAATTGTTAAGTTGCGTGGGTTGGCAGAGAGAAGAAAAGAGATGTGCTTGCTTACATGACGTAAATCTTAACTAAATAAAATATGTCAGAGTCAATACAATAAAGTTCTTGGTGTATTATGCCGAATAGAGCATGTGCGACATAACAATATAGATCTTGAAACGCTGATCAAGAAAATGTATAGGATTATGTACTTTTGACAAACGGTTGCAGAGATATTAAGGTTTGAAGATTTCTTGATGACGTCATCAACCCGACTATTCCGAAACGGATTCGGGGACCCAGGTTTAGAAAACTTATCCAAATTGGTCCCAGGTGGTCCCTAGTTACCCACGTGACCACCTTGTTTCCAAGTTATTTGGCCTCAAAGTTTTAAGTGCACTGTAATGGCTTCATTAATTTAATATAGGATATTGACGTTAAAGTAGTGTTATTGACATCGTGCCGTACCGTCAAAAATTTAACATATGAGACATGCATTTATCGGTTACTTCAAAGAAAATTTCGGTAACATCAAAGGCAAAATAAACATATCCACTTTGCCTGTTACAGACACACGGAACTGGCGTATTATTATATGGACTAGTCGATAAGGCCCGCGGAAAAATCCACTTAGGAAAAAGGCCAATGAAAAAATAGGTTGCTTTAGATGTTTTGCTGCCACCAGCAGTGCATATACAAAAAAAATGTTCTTAAAATTTTACACCAAATATTAAATGTCAAATCGCATTAAATCCTCCACACAAATCTTACACAAAATAAAAAAGAACAGCAATACTCACAAAACCGACAGTAAGAACACCGACAGTTACAACACTGACAGTCACAACACGGATAATAACAATGTTAGAAATAACGCGATAATCCGTACTGCCCTTTACCAACAATTTTGAACCTAAAGGTCAAAAAATCAATAAGCAAAGAATAAACTTGAATAAAAAAGGCTCATTATTTTGGAAACATTGTATACGGTTCGTAAACAAAAGTTTACACAAAATGTAAAACAGATTGGTTTTTGAGAAACACATCTAAATCAACAAAAATAATTTCATTCAGCATATCGCATATTGCCAATACCCATTAATCTTCCACAAAAAGATTATAAAACACATCAAAATTTAGAAAAATCAGTAATTTCAGTGTATACAGTCCTCGCCCGTTAGATTAGAAAATATAAAGAACAAAAACAGTTTCAGTCAGAACATTAAGTAATTTTTTTATCATCAGCAAACATTTATATATCCCTACAAAATTTTGTAAAATTCTCAAGAAATACAAAACCGTGAAACCTGGAATTTTCATCCACCAAATATTACATCACATACAGTTAGTTCTCCCCAACAATAGTTTATATTACGAAATATAAAGACATTAGCTTATACAACAGCTTACAGTGAAGTCCGATTCTACAAAAATTTGTTCATTCAGTATATATTGCATGTGGTTTATTTCCACAAATATTTACACAAAATTTTAAAAAACAGCATTTTGCAACACAAACAATATAAACTGACTTAATCATACCATCCTTTCATAATTTTTTTTAACCCAAAGTCATAAACCAACGTAAATTTCCAATCGAATGTAAAAAAACCCTGTAAAAAAACCTGGCATATTTAACGGGATGTCAGAAACAAAACAATAAAAATAACTTAACACACACTTTAAATTCTATAAAATTCGTTTCACTTTTCATATTGTGGTCCCCTTTGTAAAGTTCACAGGTAATGTGAAAAAAATTATACTATATGAGCATAACAATGAGTCACACCATCCTAAAAGTTCAAGAAAGATTCTGTAGCTAACTTGTTACATCATAATTCGTCTTCAAAAAATAAGAGATAGGTTAGAGCTAGCTAAGAAGCTTGGGATGGGAGCCTTAAAGGTAACATTAGCTATCAGATAACAGTAGCTAAGACACCCAGTTAAATACACTTAAACTGGGGAGACTTAACTGGGTCTATAGCTGGCTATCCATGCTTAGTAAAAGACATTATAAAGAGAAACAATAGTAATGTAAAACAAACCAAAGTTTTCTGTTTGTCCAGCAAATTAGTTTGTTAGTCAGCTAACATCTTTATCTAGCATTTTGAATTTTAGTACAAATACATTAGTTACGCACCAGGGGACACATTAATTATGGAAAAAAATTGAAAAAAAAACGCGGTAAAAACTTTAAGAATTTGGAGCTTTAATGGATTTTTTTTGAGAATGCGATTCTGCTTGACAATTTTAAGTGTACTACATAAAAAAGTAACACACAGCTTCAGCGACATAAAAACAGAACGTCTAAATATATTAAAGTTCTTACTTTTTCTGAATTCCAATCCACTTGAAACTCTAGCATGCATTTTCTACTTCTAACTTTACCTTACTACTTCCTAGCTCCACTTTTCACTTCCGAAGTAACTTCTTGTGGCTTTCAACTTTATTTTTCTACTTCTACTTCTTTACTTAGAGTTTTCTTTCTCTGAATCACTCTTTGGACTTTTTTCAAGACGAAGGGACCTTTCTTTTGTGTTTTTTTCGGTGTCGAGAGACACCATTTTTGGAAAGTTAGCCGTTAAATTTTTTTCAGCAAATCAAATTGAGTCGTTTTCATCACGTGACGTAAACAAAGTAAATCCGCTAACAAAATAGACATATTTTTTTCGGCGACATCAAAGGAAAATGACGATATCAACTTTGCCTGTCACAGGCACACGGAACTGGCGTATTATTATATACACTAGTCGATAAAGCCCGTGGAAAAATCCACTGAGGCAGGATAAAATTAAAACTTAAGCGTCATATGAATTTTGGTGACGTCAGCAACCCATCTGCCAAAAAATAGAACCTTGATTTTACGTTGCCACTATTGCGTAGAGCTTTAAGCGCTGATCAAAAAAAAATGTATGTAAGCACATGCTTTTGATAAATGGTTAATGAAATATAAGGGTTTAAAAAACTTGCTGACGTCACCAAAGTCCCTAATAAAAGTACAAAAAATTTTTCTTTGGAAATTTGTATACCCGTTGTTGAAAAAAATAATTCAGAAGCTTGTTGTCACGTTGCCTCTATTGTATAGAGCTTAAAGCACTGATCAAGAAAATGTATATGATCATGTGCTTGACGTTAAAGTAATGTTATTGACGTCGCGCCGTAACGTCAGAAAAATTAACATATCCATACATGCATTTTTCGGTTACTTCAAAGAAAATTTTGGTAAGATCAAAGGAAAATGAACATATCCACTTTGCCTGTTACAGACACACGGAACTGGTGTATTAATATATAGACTAGCCGTTAACCCGTGGAAAAATCCACGGGGTCGCCCGTCCTTTTATATGTCGCACATTTCATGTCTCCGTAACATGACATGTTTCTTGCGCACAAACAGACAGACGGAATACGGCTATTATTAAAGAGACTAGCCGGGAAACCCGGCGTCGATACGCCGGGGTAGGCAATCAATGACGAAGGGAAGTATGTAGAATAAAAAAAAACTTACCTTATAAAATAGGCATAAACTTTCCTAGTGGATTGCTCGAATAGTAACCCATGCGTGATGTTTTCTACAAAAAAGAGGAACAAATCAACACTCTACAGATACAAATTTAATAGGTTCAGGCTTGCTGGTCCCCCGAACATTTATGATGTCCGTATTAGCTGCTTCTCACAGGGGTATCAGTTTAGCCAGAAGGTTATCCAAAGAAAAAGTTTTTGGATAATCTTCAACCTCATTGTAGCCATTTTAGAGAGAATGTAAATTATGAACTAATTTAATGGCTAAATGTAGCTATGTGCAAACATATACAGAGGTAGTGATATGACAGGGGCAAGATAAATTATACAATGGCTTTGTGTAGAACTTAGTAACATTGAATATAATAACTGTCTATATTATTAACAAAGCGAACTAAAATAACTATATTATAATAAGAACTAAACATAAAGATAGAAACAACGCTGAGTTTTTTAATTTTTGACAAAATATTTTTACGTATGATATTTTTTGACATAAATTATGAATATTAGAGATATTGATACTAACTATGCATAAAGACTGCAAACATGTCATCTACAAAATATTGATATTGGCTAAGACTAAAGACTGAGGCAATTGAATTTGATGCGAAACTAAGAAAAAGCAGACAACCCTTTTATAAAAGACTGACAAAGAGCTAATGGTTTTTAAGTACCGTATGTTTTTTAAATAAACTATGAATATTAGAAATACTGATACTAACTATGCAAAAGACTACAAACACTATTACGTTATCTGCAAAATAATGAGAGTGGTATATTGATATGGGCTAAAACTGATACTGAGACAACTGTATTTAATGCCAAACTATAAAAAAAGCAAGCAAACTTTCACAGAGGACTGACAAAGAGCTGAACTTCAATGCATACTATATAATAAAACTGGAAATATAATGGAACTTCAAAATAATAAACTATAAATAACATTAAAAAGTGAGTGATATCGATCACTGACAAACAGGTGAGTAAATTAGTTTAATTAAAAGATTTCATGTATCAAAGTGGTCACCAATTAACGGTATTCCACTTTGATAGAGCACTGCCCCTGTTCTATCAGGATCGATCTTGCCCCCTCTTCACGTGTAGAGGGCCCAGGCCGCTCCCGCCAGCGGAAGCCCTCACGGTCCCTGCCCCCGAGGCGACGCCACACCAAGTATGACGCCCTGGAACTGGGCCCTGGATTATGCCTGCGATACCGCAGCTATGCTCGGTAGGATAGATTCTAAAATAGAGAAAATAATATATTAAGATTAAAACTTTTTCTGCAATAAGGTGATGACAATATGCGAGAGAATTAGAGGCTATAAAGGATGGTAATGAAGGTGGAGCTTACATCGTTGCGGCCTCCTTGCTCTGATTGAGTTGTTGTTGTTGTTGTTGTTGCTGCAGCTGGTGTTATTGTTGCAGCTGTGGCAGCAGTTGTCGTTGTAGTTGCAGTTGGTGTTGCAGCTTGTATTAAATTTAAAGGCATTGTAGCCGTTGGTGGAGGTGCTGGGGCTCCAGAATTTTTAAATCTATTAAATCTTGACATTTTTAGGTAGCCTAAAAATAAATTATTTAAATGAAGTTGCATGAATATTAAGAGAGATAGAATTTGTGCAACTGAATATACATGTACAGCTACATAAATAGTGATTTTCTTAACAATAGCAGACCATATAAAATTTCTGCAGAAAGAATGCCCATTAGGCAACCCTGGCTTTCAATTTCTGAACTTTAACTGGACTTCAACAAAGAGCATTTAGTGTAAAAAGTTTTTTAACTTAGGAAGGGCTGCAAAAAATTTATTTTGTGTTTGCAAGTCAATTTTTTAAGTTTCTGAAATTAAAATTCTGTAAAATTTTTTTTTTATAAATCCAGATAAAATTGACGTAACAGGGTGCACCGCGAGAAGGTAAGCCATTGGATTTCGCACCCCACCTATGAGAGAAGAAAACATACATTTGCACAATAAAATATGACGCAAACTCTCACAGACAGTGGACAACAATATTTTACAGTGTAGGAGATAGAGGTTCTTTTAAGAGGATATACAATTTAATTTAGCAACACCGCGTGCAGAGATAGGAAAATGTATGTTCTAGCGCAGTCGCGCACGCATATCATACAGCAAATGAGTAACTTCCAGAAATGACGTCACGCTTCATTGCATAATATAGGGACTTTCCCTCAAATTCCGAATTCCTGGAATCCGATAAATTCCGATCCCCGATAAATCTAACGCATGCATAATCGAGTAGGGGAATTCCCCTATTCGAAGGTCCGCGCTAGAAATATTGCTTGTTAAAGTCTAAAAATCTATATAATAAAGAAATAAATGTACATACCGTGAAACAATTACGTGATGAGACAAAGGCCCGCGGACTCAGGGGATATTACCAGCTACGCAAAGTCGATCTTGCTGCTTTATTGGAGGCACCACCACAACCTGTTCCTACTCCGAGAGCAGAAGCATTCACACCAGATGCCTTGGATATATTCGAGCGTCAAGAGATGGCAAAAACCCGTCCAATTAAGAGCAAGATTGAAACTCGACTCCCCACACCCGAAGCCATGAATGTCTTTGAACGCCAAGAGATGGCAAGGACACGTTCAGTAGTCAAGAGTAAGCTGCGAGAGTGGTTTGACTGGCTTGTGAAGTATGTATCAGAGGTTATTAGAAAGCCGGTGGAAGACATATATGCATCGGCAAAAAATCGAATCATTGCTCTTTATGATGGATCCAAGAAGACCCTGATAGGTGAAGTTGAGCAAGCGACAAAGGAGGTTCATGCTGAAGATAAGCAGCAACCGAACCAAGATTTCACACCCCAGGAACATAAACATGCTCACCATAAAACCTTAAGAGCTTCCGCATCCCTGGCATAGACGGTACGGATGTCGATGGGTACTTGGGGATGGTGCGATCACACGTGAAAACCCTGATCGAGAACCAGGTTAAAGACATGGGGTCTTCTAAAGTACAGTGCTTCCTCTGGATTTTATGGGAGAAGCCAGTGGATGATACCAGCGAGGATGATACCAACAAGTTTATCGAAATCAATAAGGTCTTCCACAGTAATATGACACCGGTCTTCCAGGGCAGCGACGTGGAGGAGATGCTGGATATGATGCTTGCCCAAGTCAAAACGCATGTGGAGAATCCAGCGCTGCCCAATAGCGGCTTCACGATCCTACATCTCGACGTGGATTTCCATAAGCTGAAGCTGACGAGAGGTTCCTCGTATATCGAAGCACCTAAGTGGATAGCTACCAAAAAAGCCATCATTAATCCACAGAACAACGATGAAGAGTGCTTTAGGTGGAGTATCATAGCCGCTCTACATCATGAGGATGTAACCAGCGATCCACAGAGAATCAGCAAGCTAAAACCCTATATGGAACAGTATAACTGGCAGGGCATCGAATTTCCCACAAGCATCAAGGATATATCCAAGTTTGAAAAGAACAACCCAGACATCGCGGTGAACGTCTTGTACGTGAGAGGGAAGACTTTTAATATCCTGCGCCGATCAACACACAACGAACGCGAGAAACAGGTTAATCTGCTACTCCTCACGGATGACAAGAAAACCCACTATATAGCCGTCAAAAATCTCTCACGGCTCCTGGGTAGTGGGACATCGAAGAATACGTCAAAAATGCACTTCTGCCTGAACTGTCTGCAAGCCTTTCCAACAATCGAATCGCGTGATAAGCACTATGCATACTGCAAAGACAACGAAGCGGTCAAGACTACGATGCCAAGCAAAAAGGAAAAGTAGCTATACTACAAGGATGGCCAGCAGCAATTCAAAGTACCCTTCGCCATCTACGCGGACTTTGAATCCCTACTCGTTCCCATGACGGAGGGTAAGAGGAAGACCAAGATGAAAAAGTTGAATAGGCACGTACCATGTGGGTGGTGCACGTATAGTACATTCGCATATGGGGATATATCATATCCCTTGCAGAGATATCGCGGTAAGGACTGTGTGAAGATGTTCGTTCAACACCTGGAGGATGAGGTAAAGCGGCTCTACGCTACCTTCCCACAGCATGACATGCTGCCCCTAACGGAGGTGTTACAAAGAGAGCATGAAGCGGCAAAGACATGTCACATCTGCATGAAACCCTTCGACGATGATCCAAAGAACCGCAAAGTTCGAGACCACTGTCACTACACGGGTCTATACAGAGGTGCCGCGCACAATACCTGCAATTTCAACTACAAGATACCGAGCCATGTGCCAGTGATCTTCCACAATCTTTCGGGGTACGACGCCCACTTATTCATTCGAGAATTGGGGGAGAAGTATGATACCCAGGACATTGGTTGCATCGCTGAAAACACTGAAAAGTATATCTCCTTCAATGTAAAAATCAAGGTACCCATTGCAGGCATGGGGTACGGTGGTGGTGAAACGTACAAGAAGATCGAGATCAGGTTCATCGACAGCTGTCGATTCATGTCATCAAGCTTGGAGAAATTGGCAAGCAACCTCGATGATGAACAGTGCAAAAATCTCCGTTGGTATTTCGCTGAGGATGACACCTTTAAACTCATGCGCAGAAAAGGTGTCTATCCCTACGAATACATGAATAGCTGGCAACAACTCAAGGAGACAGAGCTACCTCCCAAAGAGGCCTTCTATAGCAAGTTGAACATGAAGGGATTAGCGATGAAGACTACGAACATGCTCAAAAAGTCTGGAATGTCATCAATCCAAAGGGTGCTGAGGTCAACATGGGTGACTACCATAATATATACCTCGTCGCGGACGTCCTGCTATTGACTGACATCTTCCAGAGCTTTCGAAACGTGTGCTTGGATCAATACAAGCTCGATCCTGCCCATTTCTACAGCGCACCAGGCCTGGCATGGAAAGCAGCGTTGAAGTATACCGAGATCAAGCTGGAGCTTCTTACGGATCCTGACATGTTCCTGATGTTCGAAAGAGGTATCCATGGAGGTATAACTCAAGATGTGCACAGGTATGCCAAGGCGAACAACAAGTATATGGGGGACCAATATGATCCGGAGGTTGAGTCGTCATTCTTGTAGTACCTCGATGCCAACAATCTGTATGGCTGGGCCATGCGTAAAAATCTGCCAACGCACTATGGAGATCCTAGAGGATCAGGGTCTATCCCTCTATCTTAATGTAAAAAAGAAGTGATTTGTTATAGGTCTTACCACCTATAAGAAATGGGTGAAAAGTCTACTAACCAAGTAATTACCAAGAAGAACGAGGTTCGTGTTGCTGCTGGAAAGAGACTTGCGGAATGGAATCGTAAGAACAAGGGCGACTTGAAGAAGAACGTGGGCAAAAGTACTTCCCAAGAGAGTCAGGAACCTGTCGCAGTTCCTCCCAAGTCCCCAGGCAGTGTCTATCTCTATGGCGCTGGAGATATCGTTGCTATACTCGCCTGTGTAGGAGGGGTATATTATATTTTACGTAAAAGGGCTGCAGCTACTCAGCAGCCTGCAGATATCCCACGTGCACCAGAGCAGCGTCAACCTTTGAAGCCTACAGCCCAGCCCGATACCGACTTTTTTAACATGCGATAATTATATAATATAAATGAGCAGCAAAGAGTATCAGAAAGAAGTTGTCGATTCCCTGTGGGAATCTCTCGGACTAGTATCCTATACTATTGTCTTGGCACTGGGTGAGAAAAAGGCGCTGGGGGTTTCTAGACCAGGGGCCAAGATGGACCTGGAGGACGGTTTAAAGCTCGCTGGATATATGACAGGAGCGATATTATTCGATGATTACGCGGTTCAAAAAACAAGGTTGGTATAAGCGTTCCATGATGCCTCCAAAATAGAATAAATACCTTCAAGGTTTTATTGTCTGCCCATGGCATACAACAAACATGGTTATTGATATCGTAAAAGACCCGTGCACGAGCATATTTACCGGATCTACAAGCTGTGGTAAAACTCAGTGTGTATTGAACCTCCTGGAGAACGAGTACAAGCACCATTTCTTTAACGTTGTCATCCTCTGTCCCACCATCCGCTGGAATAAGACTTATCTCGATAGAGCATCGCTTTGGAAAGATGACTATGTGTTCCTAATCGAGCCACGAGACCAGCTGTTCGACTGGATCGAGCAACTATCGAAGCTCCTGGAAGGGGAGGAGACTCTGTTTATCGTTGACGATATGATCGCTGACGAGACTCTCGACAAGAAGCGGCAACCCCTGCTCGAGCTTGCCATCAATGGGAGACATCGAAAGCATAGTCTCTGGCTCCTCACTCAAACTTACACGGCCCTCCCAAAGAATCTGCAATGGCAAAAGAAGCAGCTGTTCATGTGGTATCCCCACGAGAGGTCAGATATGAAGCTGGTGGATGTAGACACGAACATGCTCTCGGATTGGCAGTCAATCAAGACCCAGCTCAGGAAGTCGAAACATGCTTGCTTGTACGTGACTGGAGCACCCTCGGACCTGGAAAATTTTGGAGCATTTTAAAATGATTCCAATTAAATAAATATGTCTTGTACCGATAGATTACATGAGGAGATGCTGAAACTGGAGGAAGAAAAACCATTTCACGTCATGAAGTGGGTGTATGTACTACATACACCTGTGGAGCAAAAAATCCGCATGATATTGGGTGACGCTATTACTAACCCTGATGATGTACTCAGATCCGAGTACATCCACCCGAACATGATTTTACTGATGGAACTACGAGCTACATGGTCAGGTATACCATGTCGGGTAAAGGAAGGTCAAAAAATGATAGGTGTCGGTACCACCAAACCTATCAACTGAGCAAGTTGCCCGCAGCGGGCAACTTGATGAACTGGCCCTCGGACTCGAGAAATTTACCATTCTTTAGCATGTCCCCAGCAGGTATATTATACGATATAAGGATGTTAAAAATGTTTTTCATACGAAGGTCCTGATTGACCCCCTTCATCAAGAGCGGGGTTGGTTTCAAACCAACCCTATCTCATGACGTGAAATGGTCCTCTTAATCGAGAATTTTACCACTCTTTTACATGCCCCGGAGGTACTTGAACATCCTCGGGTATTAGCATCAATTCCTCTGACACATAGCTTCGATCAGGCCGATCTGCCAAATAGTACAGGAGACGGGTACCAGTTACGATACGATCCAGCCTGTACGTTTTCTTGCTCCACCAGGCATCAGTCGGGCGTCTTTTTTGATCTCCATGCTCTTCTCCAGGTTGCCGCAAGTACAAATATAGACCGTCATCGGGTAGAGGGTTTTCATCGGGGCGCTGCTCACTTTTCAGAAGCGGGACTTCATCCAGCTTGATGGCTTTTGAAGGTTTAATGCCGATCATAGCCGTTTTACTATTGTTCATGCTTTTCACGATAGTGTACAAGTGTTGGACCTATGTGGTACTAGTTTCGTTAGAGACAAGCTCTTGCGCATCTTGAGGTTTGAACAGTCTCTCCGCGAGCGCCTTGTTATAGGACTCCACGAACGCCGTGAAAGTATGGTGGTACTTGGTAGTTGCACGTTTTATCTTAACACCCTTGGTCTCTAGCAGCCTACTCACGTCCGACTTGAACTCACTGCCGTTGTCACACTGGAATATACTCGGATATTTGAGGGGTCCGACCTTGTAAATATCCTTGAGCATATCAGCTACTTCACTAGCTTTTTTCATTCTCAGGGGTCTAGCCACCTTATACCTCGAAGCCACGTCGATGCCTGTGAGTATATACTTGTACGTGTTTCCATACACTTTATCCTGTGGCATGTAGAGTAAGTCGAATTGGTGCATTTCATCTTAGAGAAACTACTATGTTCGGAAAGTAGTTTAATGGCTTTCCGTCCGGTCCAGAGATGTTCGGGTTGGTAATAGATTTGACTTAGCTTTTTAGCTTCCTTAGCCGTAACTATATGTGCTTTCGACATGTTTATTACATGTCGAAAACGTTCCTTACATATACTTGTACACCGCGAAACCAAGCAGAGCCAAGGATCCTATGATGAACGTCAGCTCACCGTCTTGTTGTTGCTTCGAGGGTATATAGTAGTCGGAGAGTTTAGGGACCTTCTCGATCGTGGCGATAAAATATTCTCGCATACCCTCATCAAGCTCTTTCAAGCTTTCGCCAGCTTGACGCCTAAGCTCTCGTTGCTGATTGTACCAATCGATTTTGCTCTGTCTGTCACGTACGCAACCCGCTTGAGCTTCTTGTAATTGTTCGAAAGCTTTGTCGTGTCTCTTACGTTCTGCTTCACTACGCCCTGACAGCTTACTGAAAAGGAAATTCGAACCACTAAATGCCAACGCGTTTATAGCTGCGCCCGCTACGAGTACACCAATAGTTGTCATCTTTATTCTAATATTCTACGGAGTGAAATCTCCCATCCAGAATGTTCAACTGAGAGTCTTGGAGCAAGTACACGTAGCTCTTGATATCCCCAGTTCCATCCGCCTTCTTGGTCATATGCAAGGTGATCCCATCGCTAAGCCTTTGCAAAGGCCTGCCACTACCATGTAGCCTGTGATCGGGTGTCGCTCTGAAATCGACAAATAACGCGTATCTTTCCACGAAAAACTACCCAATCGTCACCTCCGAGTCGTGGCTACCAAAGAGTTCAACGACTTGCTCGAGATGATCTTTCGGGAGAATAGCATGCGAGTAGAGTTCATTCGGCTCACCTTCCACCGTAATCGCGATTTTCTCGATCTTGGGGTTGTAGAACTGTTCGTTGGCACCGGCATAAGCCTTAACTTTCCCCGGATCTACAAAGAGTAGCAAGACACCCTTCAGAGACTTGGCAGGAGTGTCGATCTGAAGGTTGTAGGAAGTATCGGCTTTTTTTATGGTCACCACTTTGCTGCGGAGGATCCTTTCGTAGGGCAGGGCCAGCCTCGAGTATCATGATATCATAACACTGCTAAGACCTCGTTTGTCACTTTATTAAACTCGAGCGCGATATTGGTTATTTTATAACCAGCATCAGGTGGCTTGGCTGCCGTGCTTCCAGAAGCCGCCGTATCAGCATCTTTGATGACTTGGTCATAGGGTGCGAAGTGTATTACAAACTGGAGCCTGTCGTGTAAGCCTGCTTGGTAGAAGGGCAAGTCTCTAGTGAGTTCGAACATTTTACCGATATGGATGGCAAAAGTATTACCATACGCTGCCACGATCGCCTTTCCTCATCATTTCCAACATGGTATCTAGCTTTGACTTGCAGAGCTCTGATGGTGTCGTCATTGGGATTGATACCTTCTAAAAATAGGTTGTTCTCTCGGTCAAACTTTAGGATCCACAGATCCCGATACACTGCCAGGGTGTTGTAGTCCGAGATGTTTTGCTCTTTGTGACCGTTCAGGCTTACGCGAAGGTTTTGAACCAGGGCCTTGCCGATGTTGCTAACGATGGTGCGTTTGGTATTGGTACCCGTAAGCTCCAGATCAAAGTGGAGTTTAAGAGAGCCCGGGAATATTACATCATTCTGTCCCATGTTTGGTACGTCGACATACAAGTCTTCGTTCTGGTTGATTGTTGAGGGGACATGACTCACCTTAACACGCTGCTTCTTGCCTCTCATGGCCAGCATTGTCTTGATTTGTATTGTTTAATTTCTTGTGTGGATTTAACTTAATTCCGTACATTTATTAGTAGGTAATTGCGGGTTGAATAAATGCCGATTAATCCAATATATGAAGGAGATGACTTTACGCCAGAGGAAGACATTCCAGACGAGCCTGAGGAGTTTAGTAGTGAGATCATTCGACCCGAGGGCATCCAACTCAATACCAGCATAGCACCAGAAGAGCAGGGAGGTGCGCGTAGGCGATTGGAGTTGAGTACGGAGTCGACCGATACACTACTTTTTAAATCAACGGTTAATAGCCTGTACACGAATCTAAGGGATGGGCTTGGGCTTATGCCCGATGCGACACATTACGATAGGTTCAGATTAAGAGAGGATGACCAGCTTGTAGTAAAGAGGGAAAAGAGAGAAAAAGATCACTACCGGAAGTACTCACGTTGCAAGATGGTAATTTTCCAACTATTGGACAGCTGCGGAAGTTGTTGGGTAGTAGATGCATGAAAGCGATAGGGTTTGATGACTATCAGACACCAAACAAGGGTAGTAGGGCAGAGGCCCAGAAACTTATGGGCGATATCGATCGCGTTTTGGAAAGGACTAATGACATAGAGATGCTGCCGCTAATCAAGAATGTTCTAGACGAGACGGAGAGTTTCATCGAAGATAATTCCTTTGACGGGGATTGAAGCTTCACGGAAAGTGAAAGAAGAGGGCTCAACCTCCAGCTTCAAACGTTGCGAGGTAACCTGAAGCAGCTGAAGGGTAAGATGATATTTTACGATAGCGAAATAGACAAAGCAGAGGCTAAGGTGAAACATCTCGAGAGCAAGAAAGCTACGCCTGGAGTGTCCGAGGAGCAGCTAGCTATCTGGAACGAGGACATCGCGAAGGCAAGGGAAGAGCTAGAACAACTAAAGGATAAGAAGGAAGAAGCACGAAAAGCGCACGGTTTACTTTCCTCAGATACCCAGAGCCAACTAAAGCACATTAAAGACACTCTGATGAAAATCGCGGGGGATGACAAAACTTTGGCTGAAAAACTCAGGATCCTGTTCAGAGAGCAGGGTATTACTATAGCCAGTATCGTCTCCGCTGTTGGTCTCCTGATTTCAACCATCGTGCTCGCCGTTACGGGAGGTAGAGGTGCTGCTGGAGGAGGTAGTGCTGGAGGCAGGTGGGAAAGGTTTTGTACGGAAACAACTTGAAAGACTCGGGAGATACCTAGCAGGCAAAGCAGGTGCAGCACTGCCAGGCATTATTGGCACTGTTGTGTCGTTCTTCTTCAGGGTGGCAGCGAGGGTTGTCGAATATGTAGCGAAGCACCTCTATTTAGCCATTGCGGGAGCTATGGGGGTTGTGGTGGCGTACGTGGGGAACAAGAGGCAAGAAGAATCGGTGAGTCTAGTATGTTGGAGAACAAACTAGACTTTAATTAAGCCATATAATTGCGAGGTTGAGCCCTATCCACACAGTTATGAGTACAGCCTTAGTTTCGTCGTGGGCATCAGCAATATGAGACTCTGGCGGGGTGTATGTAGTAAATACACCCCCTTCATGACTTGGTACCTGGGAAGGTTGACGTTGGTGATGCTGCCTTGGGGCAACCGCAGGCGGAGCGTTGATATTCGGGTTAGCACCGATTTTGAAATAATCCTTACTGATCAATATTTTGTTCGTAAAATTCATGACACTCCCGATATGAAGGCTCGTGTTGCTTGGAATCATGTACACTCCATGAGCAACCGAGAAATCGACCTTCCTACGTGCATACTTGAGCACATTTTGGAATCACCTTATTTCCTCACCGGTGTCACTAGGTCGGAGGATCAGATCCTCAAAAGTCGTCAAGTAGAGACGCTGCGCATCGATCGAACTACCTTGATTGCCGATGATGTTGGACCTCGCGTTAGCCTGGCTTTGAAGTATGAGATAAGCGTAAAATCTTACGCTTTGGGAAAGCTTCTCTATACCTATACGCGTGAGACCTTGAGATTTTTCGAGAATCCATCGACTCCATGAATCTTCATCGAAATAACTAGACCCGCTGCTGGAATAGTCTTTACGAATACCTTGCCAGCTACTGAACAAGGTCTCGTTCCTCCACTCGCTCTCGCTGTCGCTTACCCCAAATTCACGTGCTAATTGCTGGAACTTCTGCCTATTGAATGGGTTGTTGAGGCGTCGAAACCTATCAGAACTTGGTAGAGACACTTCGAGATCTTGAAGGATTTTATGGTAAACGGAGAAAACGGTAAACGGAGCGAACCAGGGGTAAGGATGTGGCCAGATGTTGCATAGAAATACCACAAGCTGAAGTTGCGCAATATGTGGCAAAATTTAGCTGAGTTGACCAGAGGCTGAAGGGGTGGCTTTGCCAGGTATTCAGCACCGCACCGGAATGGAATTCGTAGTCAACAAAGATGTTGGGGAATTTCACCTTGAACGAGGACCCCTTCGCATCAACAACGATATCTTGCATTGAGAGATCATCACTGTTGAGTGTCTCGAGATAGCGCCCATGCGTGGGGGCATAGTTTGCCTTTGGGTTATACGAGTAAATGCTCATGTTTCTTTAAAGAAAATTAGGCAATTGTATGTCACAGATATCGAAAAGTCTACAATATTTGAAGACTACCTAGGGCAGGACACGAGGATCGCCCTGAAGTCGATCAGCATTCGATCTACGTGGTTGAACCAAGACAGCGAGTTTACCATCCGTAAGGTAGGGCCCGATCAAAGAGTTACTCGAATTGAGATCATGAACGGTTTATACAAGATAGAGGATTTAGCGAGTATCGTCAACAGTCAGGCAGAGGACAAGATTAAGCTCCTTGTCCTGAAAAATGGACTCTGCAGGCTCCGTGTCAATGACGGGTACATGGTGATGATTCATCGACAACTGCAAGAGCTCTTGGGTCTACCCTACGATCCCAATAAAAAATATTATATGAATGGTGACTACGATTCATTCTATAGGATTGACGTATACCATAGGTTACGACTTGTTTGCCTCAGTTAGACGAGGATGACTGCCTGCTTAACGGAAAGAAATCCAAGATTCTTGCCATACTTCCTACCAAAGAGATGAACGCATGGGGAGACATGCTTACGTGAAGTTTCGATAACCCTGTATACCTCCCTCTTAAAGGTTCAACAGACAGGCTGGAGTTTATGCTGACGGATGAGCATCACCACGATAAGAACGTTTCATTCGTTGGAATTACCATGCATTTGCTAATAGAATAAATGACAGACATTGCTAAGATTTATCCGAGCCTACCTAGTGCTCCTCATGAGGGGGAGACTAATGAAAGTCAGGTGTACAGACTCAAAAAAATAGAGGAGGTGGAACAATATCTACGTAATGAGATTAAAGAGCGGGACAAACTCGCCAAAAAGTTCAAAATGCACGGTACGTGGGTTAGATACACCGATCATGGTCTGTAAGTGTCATTACTTCGGGTGTTGGGATTGGAAGTATGTTAACCGGAATTGGTGTACCATTGGCCGTAGCCAGGGGGGCATCACCATAGCTGTGGGATTGGGTCAAGCAGGTCTGAAAAATGCTGGTAAGAGGTTAGATGTCAAAAGCAAGAAGCACGAGAGTATAAGATTGCTGGCGGAGACCAAACTCAACTCCGTTATCGACCTTATCAGTAGAGCTGTGGAGAATGGGGTTATTAGTGATTATGAATTTAGCTTAATTATGCAGGAAAAGCAACGCTATATGCTGCTCAAGGAGCAAATACGTCAGAGAACCAGAAAAATCGTAGAGTCGCTTAATGGACGAGAGAAACAGCAGCTAGTCGAGAAGGGACGCGAGGAGGGCAAACAGGAGTTTCTGAAAAAAATTCATTCTGTTTAACATGTAAGCGGTATCTAGATAAGCCGCCGACTTATTCATAATCTAGTGTGTTATTCAACATACTAGATTAATTGATTGTTGCGTGAATTGAGCAATTCTCCAGTATCTGCGTCTATCAGCAAGTCTCCATCATGTATCACTCGTCTACGCTTCTCCTTAGGGTCTCTCGAGCATTGTTTAAGACGCTTATCCAATACTATCATTGAACATGGTTTACAGTAGGGTCCAGCGGTTTGAGTGGAGGCATCCTTGTATTTAACTTTACGAATCGCCTCGATAAGGGTGGCCTTATTCATGGTTGAAATGCTACGGATACCTAACGCCTTGGCTTCCTTTTTTAATTCGGTAATGAACATGTTTGTTTTTGATGTGTTAGATCAACACACATCAAAACCTCTCACATCTAGTCTACTACGACGAATCCTTCGTCATCAGAGTCGGAATCACTAAGGTAGCGGGAGCCATAAAACTCGACAACCTTATATTTGCACTCTTCCAAGTAGGTTTGCATGTAGTAATTTGAACCTTGCCTGTAGATGCCAGATAGCTTGATGATGGCATAGCACTCGCAGCTTTGTTTTAGTGGTACTTTTTTGGAATGGAAGTCGGTTCTGACTTTACCCTCCCACTCCTTCACCTTGGTGGTGATGTATTTACCTTTTTTCACAGGTGGGGTGGTGAAGCAATGACCCTCCAAGGACTCTACCTTGGTCAGGATACTATCATACTTCTCTAAGTACTCGGAATGGTTATAGATATCGAATGACATGGTAAGAGAGCAGCCCTCATCACAACGCGAGGCACCATTGGAATAGAGCTTTTTGGGTGTTTTGATCAATAGAGGGGATAACTTGTTGTCACTATTTTTATAGCCAATAACGAAGCGTTCATCTTTACCCTTGTTTGCTGGAATAGCATCGCTCAGCACGATATTTTCAATGTTTACATCTTCGATATTTAGTGGAGTCGCTTTGGCATAAAAGTCTCTTGAATTAACATTCTCGTTACCGAATTTGAACATCCTTTATTTATGGAAATAAAACTTCAACTAGGGTTTGTTACAGGTACAGCTACCACCATTATACGTAATGTATTCATAATAGCAATACCAGCAGAGCGGTGTACCCTTTATGAGAAATCTCCGTCCGCAGGAGCATCTATCATAGGTGTCGAGTACCCGTCAAGTACATCAAGTATTGTTCCTTCATCGTTTATTTACTCCACAAGAGCTCAAGGTCTGCCTTTTCATCCTCCAAAAAACACCAGTTTATGACCCTATCGGGATGCCAAGCCATTGGAAGCAAATCCTTCTTAATTTTAGCTTTTTCTTTCTTTCTCGCGCGATAGGCATCGAGCAATTGGGGATAAATGTTATCCCTTCGCATTTCCGGAGTCATGAACTACTCCAGAACGAACTTAATCAGCCAGTCTCTGCCTTGAATAGCCCTAATCCACATTTCCTGCGTCTTGAAATGATCTGGAACAAATATAAGTGCCCAGGGATGTTCTTGAACCGCCATGTTACACATTTCATGTGTCTTGAAATGATCCGGAACATCCTCGATCCGCCATGGCTCTGCTTGAACTACTGATGTACATATTTCCTGTGTCTTGAAATGATCCGGAACATCCTCGATCTGCCATGGCTCTGCTTGAACTGTTGATGTACACATTTTTCGGGTTTTGATATGGTCCGGAACATATTTGAGCAGCCAGGACCCTCTTTTAACTGCCACGGCACACATTTCTGGGGTCTTGAAATGGTCTGGAACAAATATGAGTGCCCAGGGATGTTCTTGAACCACCATGTTACACATTTCCTGTGTCTTGATATGATCGGGTATATGTCTGAACCAACTCATATTGTTTTATTATAAATAGGACCAGCAATATTTCTAGCGCGGACCTTCGAATAAAGGAATTCCCGGAATTGTCGGATTCGGGGAATTCGGGGTTTGTTGTTGTTTATGTTGTGCAATGAAGCGTGACATCATTTCTGGAACATTTGCTCATTTGCTGTATGATATGCGTGCGCGGCTGCGCTAGAACATACATTTTCCTAACTCTCGTGCGACAACTATGTGCCACAAAGATCAAGTAGACGCGGCATTTGTTCAGGCGTAAACACACGCTTTAATCATTGAAGTTGAGGAACTATCTCTGATTAAAGCTAGAGACAGAACATGCTAACACTGTCAACACACCTATTAAGGCATGAGAACACCTGAAACCCATCATATAATGGTCACGTAGGCAATACACAACTTTGATAAGCACCAAATCAAAATTGTAAGTTGCTTATTAAAATTATGTGATTGCTGGGTTAATGTTACATAACGACATGTAACACTAATCAATACTTGAAATCTTAGTGTTGCATAAAAGCAAAACATGAAAAATTATAATACTTGTGGAAAAACAATATTTTTTGTAAAACACCTATCTCCTACATAACCTTGCTTAAAAGTATTAACAACCTGTACTTTAACTGCTTGAAATGACCGAGCACGTGAAAATGCAACATAAAGTTATCCATGACTAAAGCAAGCTCTACGTAAAAATATACCAACTTTCTCCTTTCTTGGCCTTGACTTTTATTTATAGTCAATGCATAAGACAATCTTAAAGGAAACTGGGTGCGTTTAATTTGAAAGGGTAGATTTGTATCATTTGGACAGAGGGACACTCTAGGAATTAACACACGATCACCTCTACGAATACCGGTAAGAGTTTCACAATTGATAACATTTGCACGCAGATTACGAACCATTAACCTTGTACCATTACAAATCAATATTGCATGATGTATGAGGGATTTGCCGCAAAGGTTGATTGCGGGGACAAACAGCAATATCTCCTGAAGTAGAAGGTGCCCCATCTTTACCAACAAAGATGGCAGCAACTTCCTGGTGCAAGAGTGCATTATACCTTCTGCGATCATTACCCTCGCGCATTACCATACTTACAACAGAAGGCTGTCTATTTTCCGCTGCTGCTCTGGCTGTTTTCTTCACGTTTCACTTCAGCCATATTTCGATAAGCTTCAGCATATGGAGAATCCCTGTTAAGAACATCTGCATTGTTGCACGATTACAATGAGCATGTGTTGGATTCTCAATACGGATGTTTAAGGCAGCTGCAGCCTCTACAATATACAATTAAATATATTGAGGTACTTTATTTTGAGGAGGTAATAAAGCACCATACCTGTGAAATAATTGACCACATATTCTAAAACAGGGTAGCCCATAACCTGGCGGTGATTGCATGTTTGCTGACAAAGTAGCAAAACTAAATGCATTATTGTATACTCTGATATACTTACGAAACTGTTTAGCTTGGGCAGAGTCGTTGCTTAACAATTCACGTATTTCAGCAGGAAATTGTAATATAGCAGGCAGGGCCACTTTGCCATTGTGACAACACTTAAAATGATTTTCATTATTAAATTTGATAGCTCCACAATGCTCACATAAAATATTAAACTCACCTGCAGAATGTGTAGGAGGTAAGACATTGTTAATTCTGGCTAACTTTAAGAAACATGGAACCCTAGCACGATGATGCAATAATTCTGCCCTACGCCTTACTGCTGCTTGCTGGGGTAATTCATTTTCTGTATTCGCACGATGACGTTGTGCATCTACCTGTTGGCGAGCATTAGCTTCATGAACATTTTCATTAGCACGTCTTTGGTTGTGCCATACTACATCTTGCTCCCTACGTTGTTGAGCTTGTTCTTAAGTTAAATTGGCAACCCTTGCCCTTTCACGTAAAGCATGCTCAGCCCTCCTTTGTGCACCAGCAACATCAACATCATTTTGCAATCGAGGAAGTCGATGGGCAATATTATTAAGATCCACATTTAAAATAGCATTTTTAGGTGGTGCATAGTTATGCTCAAACAAATGAAGAACAGGGACATGATTGTTGAGGTTCATATTTAATAAAGGATTTTGTGCGGGTGCATTAGCATAGTCATGCTCCAACAAATGAAAGTCGTTGAGATTCATGTTTCCCTAGTAGGCAGTATGAAATAAAAAAAGTTATAGCTAGCTAGGTACAACACTTTAGAAAATAGTGATGTATTTTTGTATGATTACCTAGCTAGCTAGGTAATATTAAGGAAACTACAAAGAAATGTAAAGAAACAAAACAGTAGTAATAGTTTTAAAAAAGACTGTGTATCAAAAAGGCCTTCTATTCTAAGAAGTAGGTATAAAAAGCAAGAAATATAGTTACAAAACTTTCCTTCACTACAATCGTCTTGCTCCGGATCCTATTCAAGATACCGATGTATTTTCATTTCAGCGGAGGCTATCAGAACTTCGAAAGTGCCAATCCGATAATAATCGCGGTAAATATAATAACAATAGAATTAATTTTATGGCGCTAGCTAATTGGTTTATTTTTATAAAAATTGACAGCTGCCCAATTTAACAGAGCGCGGGAAAACGAAGCCGGTGAAAACGGGGTCTGGCGTGGAATTTAAATAAAGCTGGAGGGCCGGGACGATTTTCCGCGTGTCTTTCGCTACTTGCTCCGCCATGTTGCGCAGAGACAGACAAAATACGGCTATTATTAAAGAAACTAGCCGAAGTCCCGTGGAAGAATTCACTTAATCTCTCATCAAGTCCTTGTTCTAAATAAATATAAAAAGAATTTGCCAATAGCTATAGCAACTTATAGCAATTTTTATTTTATTAAGGCATTATATATTTTTAGAACATAGACATGCTAAGAATATAATTAAGAATAGCGAGGATAGTATTTGTCAAGAAAGTTAAGAACATTTTTGTGACCTTTAAAAATCCAAATTACTGTGTTCTATGAGGTTAGACATATTCTTAGAATATTCTGAACTTCGGACCCATTGTTTAAAGTATATATATTCTTACAAAAAATGTTCTTAACTTTCTTGACAAATACTATCCTCGCTATTCTTAATTATATTTTTAGCATGTCTATGTTCTAAAAATATATAATGCCTTAATGAAATAAAGCTTGCTATAAGTTGCTATAGCTATTGGCAAATTCTTTTTATATTTATTTAGAACAAACAGATTAAGATATCTTTAACTGACCCTGAGTATATTCTTACAAATAAAATATGTCCAGGCTGAAGACAAAACATATTTAACTTCATATTAAAGGGAAAGTTTAGCTGGAAGCGTGTAAACGGCTTAAAAACGTTATTCACCTAAATTCATTTCTCTACCAGATAATCTAAACAACACACCTGCTTTGCTTTCGCTTTCTCAGTAGTAGCTAGCGTTCTCTGGATATTTCTGACAACAACATAAACTGTTTTATTCTCGCTCGACACAACAACAGTCGCTCTACAACAACAGTTTTGTTTTTTACATTTTAGATTCGAATTATCATTCGAATTCGATAGTTTTGTTAAAAAAGAAAGCAACCTCGGTCCCAGAACACAAAAATGATAGAAGAAACAATTAATAAACTTTAATCTAACCTCATGATGAGTAAACATTGTTTTGAATAACTTTTTCAGGATTACTTTGAAAAAGAGAACTTTCTTTGCTTCAGTTTTCATTTTTCAGTTGATAAACTTTGTTTCTGTGAGATACGGCGCACATGGTAAACCGGTTCTCGACGAACGCCTTAGGAGATATCAGGGATTAAAAAATTTTGCTGACATAAGCAAAGACCCGTCAAAACCTTAAAATTTTTTTTTAGAAATTTGTATACCTGTTGCCTTCATCGTATAGATCTTGAAACGCTGATCAAGAAAATGTATAGGATCATGCATCTTTGACAAATGGTTATGGAGATATTAGGGTTTAAAGGTTTTTTGATGACGTCATCAACTCGTCCATTATTCCGAAACGAATTCGGTGACACAGGTTGGAAAACTTACCCAAATTGGTCCCAGGTAGTCCTTAGTTACCCAAGCAGGAGATGACGTCAGTTATTTCCACCCGTTTCCAAGTTATTTAGCCTTAAATTTAAAAGTGCAATGCAATGGCTTCACTAATCTTAATATACTTTCCTTTGACGGGTGGTTCCCTGGGAAATAAAGCCCTTTTTCATTTTTTTTTCAATATTGAGTATTATATACTGTTGGAAAGGTTATTCTCTCAGCTATAAGGTGGTATAAATGGTTTTCCAAGGTCCTGCAATAATTTTGCAAATTTTACAGAAGTTTCTATACAGGTAGAACCTAAAATTTCGAAAATTTCCTAAGCAACGGTCCTTAGAAACTGATTTAGGCCAATATCTTTTTGTTAAAAAGTCGTAAGGGCGTGAAAATGCCGCCATTTTGACGCCAAAGGGCTGTTCTATCTTGCACGGCAAAGTTTTACTATAAGATATACACCGAAACCATCCTGAAGTGCTTTCAAAGTTAGAGCTCCTGGTGAAAGGTCATAAATTCTTCCTCCATTTTTTAAACACAAATAGCTTGATTCTTTTAACCAATTAAAGTCATGGCTAACAAGAAAAGTTATCAGAAGAGAAGATCAAGGAAGAAAAAAGGTTTTAATGGTGCAAATGTTACAGCCAGCAATACAACATTAAACGGAACATCTTCAGAACCAATCCAAGAACTCACCGAACCTGAACCGTCAACACAAACTGGAGCATCAGCTGCCAAATTAGATTGTAGTACTACCTCAGAAACAATTGAGAAAGAGTTTGTTGCTAACTGTAACATTATAATAGAGAGTGACTTGTTAATGTCTTTGATTTTTATGATAGGAAGATGCCCAGACTGTGCAGCTTCTGTAAGCGTGGAACATCTATTGCAAGCCAAAATGGGAATGGCTCATTTCCTTTTAATCTCATGTGCAGAATGCCCATGGAATTTGAAGTTTTGTTCTTCTAAAGAGTGTGATAAACCAGATCCAGTTAATGGCAGAAAAGGTTATGACATTAATAGAAGGACAGTAGTTGCATTTCGTGAGAATGGTATTGGTTTCAGCGGCATCGAAAAATTTTGCAGATGCATGAATATGCCACAACCAATGACAAAATCAACATTTGAAAACATTAATTCATTGGTCCACAATGCTTATGTACAGACTTCACATGAGTCCATGGCTACAGCAGCAAAAGAAGTGCATGAGAAAACAAAAAGAAATGACCCAAGTAGTGTTGATAAAGAGGATATCGCTAATATAGCTGTCAGCGGTGATGGCGCCTGGCAAAAGCGCGGATTTTCATCCCTTAATGGGGTAATGACATTGACCGCAGATGGAAAGTGTATTGACACTGAGGTTATGTCGAAAAAGTGTAAAGAGTGTGATGTTTGGGAAAAGACAAATGACACCCATTCTGAGAAGCATAAAGAGTGGAAAGAAAATCATGCTGCGTTTTGCTCTATCAACCATAGAGGCAGTTCTGGTGCCATGGAGATTACCGGCTTGAAACGTATTTACCATCGCTCTGTGAAAACTCACAAACTCCGATACACTTTTTACATTGGAGACGGAGACACAAAATCTTTTTGTGGAACTTTGTAGTACAAATCCCTACCCAGGACACAGCTTGAACAAAGGTGAATGTATCGGGCATGTACAGAAACGTGTCGGAACATTCATGGTCAAACACAAAACGTAAATGAGTCTCTCAACAATGTCATCTGGTCAAGATGCCCTAAAAGAGTTTATGTTGGAAATGCTGTTTTCAAAACAGCAGTAGCATCTGCAGTAATAGCATATAACAATGGAGAAACAGGACTGTTACCAGTATATTCCAAACTTGGTTTAGAACCTGGTTATTATACCGAAACTGGTTTTCGTAAAGCTAACACAAAACGTGTGAAAGAGTCAAACCGCAAGTCTACTGACAGAGTTAAAAATGACAGAAAAAGGCAGAGAGCTGCCAGAAAAGGTTATGAAGATAAGAATTTGCTTGAGGAAGGGAAACATATGGATATGGTGCTTTTGTTGGACTTTAATTATTAGTTTATGAACAGATTAGTTTTTTTTATACAAACTGTTTTTTTTCTTTTACCGATATTTCAAAACAAGATTTTTGCAGATTTTTGAACTCCTAACAAAGATAACTTTTCATTGGAACAAGCTTTTGAGCTGAAATTTTGAACATCAGTTCTTCATTCTATTTAGGAGGGACTGTGTGAATTAGTTTTTCAATTTTACTATTTTTTCTTCTCCTAGAATCTAGTATGTTGTCATTGATATTCTCTTTTCCGGAAAAGTCAAGTTTGGTGGCCAACCCGATGCGATTTAGATAAAAAATTAAAAAAGTAATTCACTCAGTCCCTTCAGCTACTCAATATTAACACATGTGCAAAGTTTTATCTTGATTGGAAAAGTCTACCTAGAGATATCCTTGTTAGGAGATACCATATGTTTTTAGCCTATAATTTGTTAATTATGCGCATAATTAGTGACGTCATCAAAAAAATTTAAAAAAAGAAATTTTTTTCTTCCTATTTTATTATGATACAACTTTGTGCCAAAGCATTTTGAAAAAAAACCATTTTTTGGAAAAAAATCCTTGTTTCCCAGGGAACCACCTTAATATTGCTCTAACGTCAAAGTTTGCTAATTTACAGAACAAATTTATAGGCGATGTTTGATGGACTTTGTCAAAGAAATTTTATCCACTTTGCAAAAGTCACAGACAGAACTGGCGTATATAGACTAGTCGATAAGGCCCGTGGAAAAATCCACTTAGGCAGAAGGACAATGGAAAAATAGGTTGTTTTAGATTTTTTGCTGACGTCAGCAGTGCAATTACAAAAATGTTTGGCGAAATTTAGTTTATTCGTTGCCTGTACTGTGCAGAGGTTTAAACGCTGACCAAGAAAATGTATATGATCATGTCTTTTTGATAAGCGGTTAATGAGATATAAGGGTTTTAAAATTTTGCTGACGTCAGCAATGGCCAGTCAAACCCCCAAAAAATTTTTTTAGAAATTTGTATACCTGCTGCCTTCATTGTATAGGTCTTGAAACGCTGATCAAGAAAATGTATAGGATTCCGTATTTTTGACAAACGGCTGCAGAGATATTAGGGTTTGAAGGTTTTTTGGTGACGTCATCAACCCGTCCATTCCGAAACGGATTCGGGGACCCAGGTTTGGGAAACTTACCCAAATTGGCCCCAGGTGGTCCCTAGTTACCTGCGCAGGAGATGACGTCAGTTATTTCCACCCGTTTCCAAGTTATTTAGCCTTAAATTTAAAAGTGCAATGCAATGGCTTCACTAATCTTAATATACTTTCCTTTGACGTCAATATTGCTTTAACGCCAAAGTTTGGTAATATACAGAACAAATTTTTAGACGATGTTTTATAGACTTTATCAAAGAAATTTTATCCACTTTGCAAAAGTCACAGACAGACAGAACTGGCGTATTATTATAGAGACTAGCCGAATTTCCGTGGAAGAATCCACTGAATCTCTTATTGAGTCCTTTTGAGGGGTGCCAAATAAAAACATAGAATTCAGTAATTTGAATTTTCAAAACTCACATTTCAACCTCGACCCCGGGCTCTTTGTCTCTTTTATAACGGGATGGCAAAAAGAGAAAAAAGGCCTGGGATCAAGGATGCTCACAATCTGCACACCGCTGAAACAAAACGTCTAAAAATATAAGCATGTGCAACAAAAAATAATAAAAAATATTATGAAATAAAAATGGAAAATGTCCAAAAAAGTCGAAGGCGTCTAACAACCGTTACGTAAAAAGTGAAGTACGCAAAAATATATACTTGCTTTGCCATTCCAGAAATACACCAGGGGAAAAAAGGATACCAAACATTAAAAAAAATCCAACATTTTTTAAAGTCATACAAAATCAGCTGTTTAGTCTATTGCAAACGTCAAATCTTCCAAAATTATACTCAAAATATAAGAAATTAATAGTTGAAAACACATAAAAGAGAAATATAAAAACTTGAATCATTTAGTATGTGATTATCTACCGAAATATTTCAATCCAAAATATTAAAAGAACAGACCCAAACTTATAGTTAAGAAAATCACGCATAAAATCAAAGAAGATAACAATGCAGCGTTTTCGAATTTAAGAATCGAATATATTTCAAACGGCAACGTAACAGATGTAAACATGGATTTAAGTTTAGGTTTTAGATTTAGGTTTTTTATAACGACATCAACACTGAATCACACAATTTGTAGTGTGAAAAACAGTAACAACGGAAAAATTACTTTATACATGTTTATGTAAATTCTTTTCTAGGATATACACGCTGTTTTTATAAGAATAGTGGGTTTAGTTTCAGCCTTGATGTTCTAAACTTCTTTGACAAATACTATCCTCATTTTTCTCAATATGTTCTTAACATGACTATGGCCTGAAAACATATAATGCCTGGATGAAAAAAAGCATGCTATAAGTTACTATGGCTAGCTAATGGCAATTCTACTACATGTAACGGCCCATTGCTTGGATAAAAAAAAGTTCAGTTCGTTTGATATACAATAAAAAAAGTAAACTTCTAATAAATTTTGTGCGTCATACAAATGTTCATATTTAAAACAAACTATTAAGCTTAGGCATATTTTTAGGATATTCTAAACTTCTGACCCATTTTTCAGAGTATGTACTTACAAAATAAGTGCTTAAAGAAAATATTTTCCGCCTCAAGACACAACAACAAACTTAATATTTAAGGAAAATTTAGCTCTGAAAGAAACGGACACCCGAATTCATTTCTCTACTAAATAATCTAAACAGCGAACCTACTTTTCTTTTACTTCTCAGTAGGTAGCTTGCTAGCGTTCTCCTAATAAAACTCCAATCAGTTTTTTACTATGAATACTGAACTTCGTTTCATCCCAAAGAAAATGAATTGAAGATGCATACAATTGCCTGAAACATTTCCAATCAGTTCTCTTTGTGATGTTAAATCATCGTACGTTAGAAACGTTTGACAACAACACAACAGTTTTTTTTTTTACATTTCAGATTAGAATTACATTCATATTTAAATCCAATAGAATTTCTATAAAAGGAAGCAACCTAGAACACAAAATTATAGAAAAACAAATATAAGCTTTAATCTAACCTCATGATGAGAAAACAAAGTTTGAAGTAACTTTTTCCAGGATTACTTTGAAAAACAGACAACCTTCTTCGCTCCGCTTTTCCTTTTTCAGTTGATAAACAACTTGTTTCCGTTAGATACGGCGTGAACATTAATCGGGGGGTAAAATTAAATTATTATATTTATAACGACTCCGTGGGGCTTTTAAAATAAAAACAAAACAAATAAAAACGTTTAAAAATAAAAAAAAATAGTTTCAATAAAATAAAGTAAAATAGAGTTTTATTTTTAAGGTAATAAGAAAGAAGAATTAAATGATTATATAGTAACCCCCTGATTTGCGTTTTTTTTAACTTGGTAAATTTTAGCGTAACGCCACGTCATAAATAAGTGACCCGTACTTTGCGTGTCGTGGACTCGCATGTTTACTCATACAAGCGTATTATTATATAGACTAGTCGATAAGGCCCGTGGAAAAATCCACTCAGGCAGGATAAAAAATTTGATGACGTCAGCAACCTATCCACTAAAAAAAATTTAGAATTTTGTTTTCACTTTGCCTCTATTGTGGAGAGCTTAAAGCGCTGATCAAGAAAATGTATATTATCATGTGCTTTTTATGAGCGGTTAATGAGATATAAGGGTTTAAAAATTTTGCTGACGTCCAGCAATGACCCCGTCAAAACAGAAATTTTTTTTATAAATTTGTATACCTGTTGCCTTCATCGTCTAGATCTTGAAACGCAGATCAAGAAAATGTATAGGATTATGTACTTTTGACAAACGGTTGCAGAGATATTAAGGTTTGAAGGTTTTTGATGACGTCATTAACCCGTCCATTCCGAAACGGATTCGGGGACCCAGATTTAGAAAACTTACCTAAATTTTTCCCAGGTGGTCCCTAGTTACCCACGCAGTGAAAAGCATTGACATCACCACCTCGTTTCCAAGTTATTTAGCCTCAAATTTTAGGTGAACTGTAATGGCTTCATTAATTTAATGTAGGATATTGACGTTAAAGTAGTGTTATTGACGTCGCGCCGTAACGTCAAAAACTTTAACAAATGAGACATGCATATTTCGGCAACTTCAAAGGAAAATGAACACTTCCACTTTGCCTGTCACAGAGACACGGAACTGGCGTATTATTATATAAGACTAGTCGATAAGGCCCGTGGAAAAATCCACTTAGACAGGATAACAGTAAAAATGAACCGTTTTTTAAATTTTGATGACGTCAGCTAGGATCTGTCAAGAGACAACATACTTTTTCTTGGAAATTTGTTTACTTGTTGCCCCTATTGTGTAGAGCTTGAATAGCTGATTAAAATAACGTATAGGGTCATTTGTTAAGGAGATATAAGGGTTTAAAAATTTTTCTGACGTCAGCAAAAACGAACAAATATGGAAAAAAATTATTCTAAGAAATTTATATACCCGTTGCCTTCATCGTATAGATCTCAAAACGCTGATCAAGAAAATGTATAGGATCATGTATCTTTGACAAACCCGTTGCAGAGATATTGAGGTTTAAAGATTTTCTGATGATGTCATCAACCCGTCCCTTCCGAAACGGATTGGGGGACCCAGGTTTGGGGAACTTACCCAAATTGGTCCTAGGTGGTCCCTAGTTACCCACGCGGTAAAAAATCATTGACGTCACCACCTCGTTTCCAAGTTATTTGACCTCAAAGTTTTAGGTGCACTAATCTTAATTAACTTTCCTTTGACGTCAATACTATTTAAACGTTAAAGTTTGGTACATTACAGAACAATTTTATAGGCGATGTTTTATAGAATTTTTTAAAGAAAATTGTAAAGAATATAATCCACTTTTCAAAAGTCACAGACAGAACTGGCGTATTATTATATAGAAGTTTATAAAGACCCGTGGCAATAGGACATTGAAAAAGTTGGTTATTTAAGACGTTTTGCTGACGTCAGCATTGCAAATCCAAAAAAATTAGAGAAATTTAGTTTATTCGTTGCCTGTAACGTGTAGAGGTTGAAACGCTGATCAAAATAATGTATAGGACGATATCTTCTCTACAAACGATTAAGGACATATAAGGGTTTAAAAATTTTGCTGACGTCAGCAATGGCCCGCTAAAAAGCAAAAAAAAATTTTTTCAGAAATTTATATCCCTGTTACCTTCATCGTATAGAACTTGAAACGATGATCAAGAAAATGTATAGGATCATGTACTTTTGACAAACGGTTGCAGAGATATTGGGGTTTAGAGGAGCTAGAGTAAGGGATGAATATAATACGGTTTTAGGTTTACGACGGTCAAACCCCTATTAAAAAACGCTGCTTTTAGACCCCTTAAAACAGCTGTGACGTCACAGATTTCATCATGCCTCAAATAAGTAAATACAAAGTTCATCATGCCTCAAATGAGTAATCACAGATTTCATCATGCCTCAAATGAGTAAACAACTGCTGATATCATGACGGCACTGGCGAATTTTTTTTCCGTACACGGTAGGCAGTATCATTGACCGTGGGCAGTATCATTTTAACCGTTGGCAGTATCTATTAATTTTTTCAATATTTTTCGGAAACCGGTCCTTTGACATGCTCAAGTGTTTGTACCGCAAATGCCCTCTTGTTATTGTGTCTGTTGTTTCATCACTAGTGACAATGATTCCAAGAGGCAGTGCTCCAACAAAAGAGTGTGTTACCATGAAGAATACTCGGAGATTGTATTCTTCCATACCACCACTTGAATCAAGAAATACTAGTTCTCCAGAACTTCTGATCTAAATACAAATAAGAATCATATATTTTCATGCTCAATGTTGGACACTTTAAAAGAGAAATTTTGAAGACTAACCTTCTCGTGTACTCTTTTCATAAGTGGAGTAATGATTACCAGGATAAAGGGATCATTCTGTTCAGCATCAAATTTCTGAGCTTTTATTGAAATATCCGAATCTTTGAGAGTTTCTTGCTCAACCAAAGCTAAAAAATATAACAAAATTTCAAAATTTCACGAATATATACTATATATACGTTATCAAACTGACATCAACATTGAAAAATACATAAAATGTATCATTGAAATAACAAAAATAGAATATACGAAAGCATTTAATGAACATACTATTCAACTTTTCAAACATTGTACTTGTATATTCTGTATATAAATAATTATAATCTGTGCGTCTGGGAAACACTGATCGGTCAGAGATGAACTTGTGAAAAGCTACTTCACTTTCATACGACTTTTTAGTTTTGGTCCAAATCTCTCGATAAGCTAACCCAGGAGTGAAGCCTCTTTCATATAGCTGAGTAATTTCAGCCACAACATCTGGCTTGATATCCTTAAAGGATAATGACTGTAGAGAATTTACTGGGTGATTATGAGTCCATTCCATTTCTAGCAAACAATTGTTATCACCTTCTTCTTTTTTATACTTCAGCACCAAGCTGAAGGGACAATCAGTGTTTTTGAATCTCTGACTGGGATTACATTTCATCTTCATTTTACTGTTCATTGTCGCTTGATACCGTGTGTTATGATGACATCTGAAGTATGTAAATTGCTTATACAGGCTTTTCTCACCAGTATATCTTGGTGTTAGCTTTCTCAACGTTTCATTTGTGTTGGATTGATAGCTTTTCACAAACTCTTCCTCAGAAGATATGGTACACTCAACAACAGCTTTAAATTTCTTGACTGATCCTTGTATATTACTAATCTTGAATTCGTTTTCATTAAAAGGAAGAATATCTGATACTACAGCTTTCAGTTCATCAGTGTTTTCAACATTTATAAAACGGGAACGAAACGATCTAAGTGTTGCAGACATTTTTCAAGTATTAGCTAGCAACTATAAAAATGAATGAATATTTTTAAGATATGTATAATCCGATATAACACACAGCAAGAATATAACAATACCAGCAACAGTGAGAAAATGAGTTGTAAACAAACTGTGTCTGTTATGTACAAAACTTCAGAAACAACAAGATGAGAGAGTTTTGAGTATGGAACCAAGAAGCTAGAAATATGTCAAAAGATGTTAACATAACTATTAAAATCGTCAACTGATATTGAATAGCTTCTGCGCTTTATATTCATTATAAGGTTACTCAGAAGACAAAATGTAAACACTATGTTCGTCCGCTCTGCACTGCTAAACTACCATCTTGATTTGATTTTTTCGGCTATTTCGGCATGATACTGCCAACGGTTAAAATGATACTGCCCACGGTCAATGATACTGCCTACCGTGTACGGAAAAAAAATTTGCGACGGCACTCGACAAAAACTGCTGACATCAACAAATCTGTTTGAGTAGGGAAATTCCCTACTCAAATTGCGACCGTTGTTAGTTGAAGTCTGAATGTACGTATAATAAATGTTAAACAACAAGACACCGCAAGATTGTTACACACTTTTTATACTTTTAACGTTTTTTGTAGGTGTGGGAGATGTCCTAGCCCTCACCTCTACCGCGCTTGTGATAGTTGCCCTAGCCCTCACCTCCACCGAACTTGTTCTGAAAGGTATGAAAGAAGAAGAAGAGGGCGGGAGGGTTATCAACGCTATAGTAAAGAGAATTGACGATCTAGAAGAAATGGTGCGCAAAAAACTAAATAAATAAGAATTGTTGCGAGAAAAACAAACGTATAACTGGTATAATAAATGTCAAGCAACAAGACATCGCTGGATTGGTACGCAAATTTTATGGTTGTAACGTTTTTTGGAGGTGTTGGAGCTGCCCTAGCCCTCACCTCTTTCGCACTTGTGATGAAAAGTGAGAAAGAAGAATAGTGCGAGATTGATATTAACGCTCTAGTAGAGAGAATTAAAGAACTAGAAGAAACAAATGGACAAACTGCGACAAGAAGCTAAAGCCTTAGGTCTCAAAGGGTACTCTACGCTGAAGCGAATAGACCTTATTGAGGCCATACGCAAAGTCAAGTATAAGGATGCGTCGACACAAACGGACGGACCGTACTGCGAACCTTGTACTAAAATTGCATGGGAGAAAAATCTTGAACAATATTTGAGGGATCTCGCTAAAAAACAGCGACGTGTCGTACATGATGGCGACTTGCTCATAGATCAAGATACAGGAGAAGTGATCGTCTAGTATGTTGACCAACATATTAGACTCTGTAAGCGGGTGGAGACTCTAAGTAGCGCTGGCAGACTGCGCAGATTGCAGTTTTTTAAAAATTTCATCTTTGGCTTCTTGCCTGCCCTGTGCCACCAACTCTCCGCGTTCATTCTCGTTGATGGATTTCACAGCTTTTTTCGTTCGTTGTCGGATCTGCTCCTTGAGTATCATGTAGCGTTGCTTCTCCTGCATGATCCATGTAAACTCGTAGTCTGAAATTGTACCATCTTGGATCGCTCTGGAAATCTTATCATAGGCAGTGTCTAGTTTTGATTCAGCTAGGAGTTTGATGCATTCGTGCTTGTGCACCTTATACTGTATCCGTTTGGAAGCATTCTTGAGACCTACTTGGCCCATACCCACTGCAAGAGCCGCGGCAGAGATAGGAAAATGCGGATCCTAGGACAGCGATTAATATATTCTGTGCCACTCCACGTCAATTTATAGATCATCCACGTCAAATCAACGATAGAAGAGTCCATAAAATCCATGTGCACTTTACCACTTTACGTCAAATAAGCGGGCATGCTCTATAATATCTGTCCAAAACCCCCTCCCCCGCCGTGTCCCCCGGGCCCCCTCCCCGTCCCATGGGTCCCTACCCACCCTCATCTGTCGTGCCCTATAATTTATAGTGTTATGTGTGTGTCTATCTTTACCAGAAACAAGTAAAGATGATTGCAATGTTGCAAGGTTTAGCGCCACATAATGTCATAACTGAAGAATTGATTTTGATGATTCTTTTGAGATTGTTTGAGACCATTTGATCTGACAAAGGCATCACCATTCCAACCATAATCCTTCAATTCATAACAAAGTCTTGCGGGCAACCATGTCTTATATTTATTTCCCATTCTATCTTGAACCTCCGCATACATAGATTTTTCAGAAAGAGCACCAGGCCTTGATATTTCCATCTCTTTCACATATTTAACAAGGTAAATATCGTTTTTAGGCAGCTCTCTCCACTTTATGATCGGAGAGTAACTTGTTCTATGTTTTGTTCAAATTCTTCAACTGTTGGAAAAGCCATCGTGTTTATATTCACGATTACATCTCTTTATACCACTTTATAGATTCTATCGGAAAGCAGTTTTTGTTATCTACCATCTGTCAATCAAACGCTTATAACAATAGGATTTTACATATTTTACATATTTTACATACCAGAAAGTTGTTTACATAAGAAAAAAGTTAAAACGAAAGTAGCCGTTGCTAAGGATATTTGGTATGTAAGGAATGCATTGTTTCTCTATTGTTATTCTGGCTTGATTGACATTTAATTGACGTCATTCTTTATCTAAACAAATACCATATGAAATAACCTGTTGTCATAACAATCACAAGAGCGATCTTCTCATCTTCGTGTGTAGGAGGAGTATCTTTGTGGTAAGGTGCAGTAATAAGTTTATCTATAGTATCCACGTGGTGTACGGTGATGTGTTTATCAGGATGATCGGGTGTTACAGGCTTCTTTTTAGTTATCTTATGCGATTCGGTAACATTGACCTTTCGATTGATACCAATGGTAAGATCTTCACCCGATATCAAAATCTTGTTGTTGTAACCTACCACCCCTGTCTTAATTCTGAGATTCATGTCACTAGGTAACATATAAATACCTTGTCCAACCGAATAATCAACCTTACTTGAAGCGTAGTTTAACGTATCCTGATAACGTTTAATGTCCTCCTGAATATCAACCCTACGGTTAACAATGTCTTCAAGGTTATTCATAAAAACTCTTTGGGCGGTCAGAGCACTTGAATCATTACCAAGGATGGAGGAGCGTGCCGAGGCCTGAGAACTAAGAACAAGATAGGCATAGGCCCTAACACTGCTTGAGATCTTCACAAGGCCCGTTTTTGTAAATCCATCGGATTTTTCCACAATCCACCGCGTCATGGAGTCGTTGGTGAAATAACTCAACCCGGGAGTTGGATAGTCTTTACGTCTTTTTTGATATGAAGTGAAAAAGTACTGACCTCTGTATTTCATGGGGTTGGAATCAACATCATACTCACCACAGATTTTTAGAAATTCCTCATTTGAATAGGGATTGTCATATTGATTAAAACTATCTTCAAAGGGTAGAGGTGTCTGCAGACGCTTAATGATTCGTCTAATGTGATAATACACATGAAAACGATATATTGACCTGACCATAGATCTACCATCCTTCAGGTGTTCGGAACTTACCCCACAGGCACTTGAAGCACACCAAGTGGCGAAATTTAGCTGGGTTTGCCATAGTCTAAAAGGTTGATCATTCCAAATTCTCATACGTTGCGCGTTATGACTAAGTTCATAATTGGTAAAAATATTAGGAAAGGAAGCGGGGAAAGAGCCACTTTCAGACACAATAATGGCCTGTTTGTACAGATCCCTAGCGCCCAATATTTGAAGATCCCGCCCTCCATTTGGCTTATATGCCGCATTCGGATTATATCTGAAAATATCATCCATTCTTTGATTTAAATATATTCACAATCTCTAATATAATAATGTATATCACAATAAAGGACGTAAATAGCGAGAAGAAAATCTATTTGTATCAACCGATAGACAACTCACATGGTACAAAGGAGGTTGCGATCGTGGAGACGTTTTCAGATAATGTCACATATGTAGCTACAGCTCCAATAGATATACCCTTGGCCGATGGAGTTACCACGGTTAGGTTACAACAGGGTCAGCACTACACAGGGAGGGAGTTAAATTCAATCGTGAGAGGTGATGTAAAATCAACACAACTAGCTAGAAACTCTAAGTTGAGTAAAATATTCAATATGGAGGGTGTAACGGAACTACATTTTAATCTTAATGAATTGGATAACTCGTTAAATCTTAAAGATGGTGAATATAGCAACAACCTGATGACATATCATATATCCGAGTATGGTGGTGATTTTACATATATTGAACCGAAAAATCCGCAATATAAGAAACTAAAGAAAGGTTTACTTCAATCACTTACCATGAGAGTCACAGGTCAGGATGGTAAGGTGTTATGGGGTGGTATGAAGACAACAGTTACCATTCACATAAGAGATACGGCGTACAGATGATACCGTAGCATTAACCGAATTAAAGTAAAATAAAATAAAAGTAATATGGAATAGCATGGAATACGGGAAAAAGTTAAACCCAGAGCGTTCACTTAGGATCGCACATGGCGTAAAAGGAACGCATCAAAAAGTAATTGTCACTCACAACCCAAGTGAGATTGATCAGAACCAGTTACTCCTGATTAGGTTCCCTAATTTAGGTAACGATGATGTCATTGTTCCTGGTACTTCGAAAATAAGTTTCGACGTTGAACTCGAGTCAAAAGTCGACACGAAGAGAACATTGGTCTCTAACATAGGGAGGGCAATTGTTAAAAAGCTAGCTATCAAGTTCGAGGGTACCGAGATTCTGAGCATTGATGACTTTGATCTTTTCGGGTGCTACAGAGATTTATGGCTAACCAAGTCCGAAAAAAGAAATGCAATAAGACAAGGTATCATCTTTGATGAAGGGTGTACAGAAAACTGTATGAAACTGAGAGTTGGAGCCGCGGATAAAGACGCATCAGAGGTAGCGGACAAAGCTATTTATGATGCATACAAAAACAAGTTCACCATACCACTAGATTTTGAAATGTTAGATAGCACGATCCCATATTATCAGGCTGGATTAGGTAATAGGCTGTGTTATGAGATAACATTCAACAATTATGACAGGGTAGTATTATCAACACCAACCAAACCTTCCGGTGCCACATCGGCACCCGCGCCGGATGCTAAATACAAAATCTCCAACATATCTCTCGAATATGAGATTGTGACACAACCCACACTCGCCAGATTCATTTCAAATGAATACCAAAACATGGCCGTACTCTATGACAGATTTCTGAGACATAGACAAATTAGGGTGGATAAGTCGGACACAACGTGGAATTGGTCATTCAATACATTGTGCAAGTCCCTGAAGGGTATATTGGTTCTGTTTGAGGAAGAGAAAGCTTACAAACGAGATACCGGTAGGTTCTACAATCCTAAGATCAAAAAGGTATCCGCCATAGTTGAGGGTAAGCCTAACCAACTTTTCGCTCAGGGGATGCAACCGTTTGAGCATTATGGTGAAATATGCAAGTATTTCGCAGAGGGCAAGCAAAAGGACAGCAACGCCGGTGAAATACAGAAACATCTGCAACTACATGATGTGAAGGTCGCGGACTACCTAACCACGAAATATGCTCTATGGCTGGATTTCAGAACCATAGATGAAAACTCACTGCACGGGACCGGCCGACGGATTGAAAATGCGAGCGAGGGGATCACACTGCAAGTTGAAAAGACGGCCGAAACCGCGGGATCCTTAAACGCTTACATATATCTAATCATGGATGCTCAATTAAATATTCAAAACGGTGAAATTATGGATGTACTATATTAAGATGGACTACATGAAAGATCCTCACACGGCACTATTCGTCGGTCCAACGGGCTGCGGAAAATCCAAACGCGTAGTAACACTGCTGGAGAGTGAATACTTTGATCACTTCGATTTTATTGTGATTATATGTCCAACATTAAGATGGAACAAGACATATATGGGGAGTAACTGGTTCTGGAGGGATAGATATGTGATTCTAATTGAGCCCAGAGGTATGTTGTATGAATGGATTCAAAAGATGACGGATTTCTGTGCCGGATACAAAACATTATTCCTGATCGACGATATAATCGCAGATGAGAAACTGGACAAAAAGAGGCAACCGCTTCTGGAGCTGGCCATCAGCGGTCGGCATCGAAACCACACCATGTGGCTACTCACACAATCATACACCGCGATACCGAAGAACTTACGAAGGCAGGCAAAAATGTTATATGTGTGGTATCCGAAGGACAGACATGATCTCGCAACCATCCACGAAGAGAATGATGTCATTGAATCATCGGAGATCCAGAAGGTTAAGGAAAGGCTGAAAGATGGCAAATATACACATTTAGTCATGAGGATGGAACATCCAAGAACTCACGTGATTTGCTAGAATGGACATTTTTTTGTTATAAGAGTCTTGTAACAAATCTATAGGAAAACTACAGCATAGTACTGTAGTACCATGATAGAATATATAAATTTCATATTACTGGTGATAGCTGTAGTGCTATTGCTGGTATTGGTTAGTTTTTGCCTTTTTTGTATTAAAAAATACCTATCGCTATTGAAAATGGCTGAAAACGCAATTGGCAACATAATTTTTATCGATGAACAGGATGCCCGGGATGATGGGAAGAGACAAAAATTGCTCGAGTGTGTGCTGACCGGAAATAGTAAGTTATATCTTGGTAAGATGTATACGGAGGCGGAGATCCAGAAGCTCAAGAATGATGAGGTTGATAAACTGTTCACCATATACGAGGCTAAACTATCCGGTCAAATGGTAAAGTCTTTGGGACAGTCAATAATCCACATGTACTCCATGGGCGCCTGTACAGCTCTCGGTATAAAAAATCAAAAAGCTCTGAGTGATGACCTGGAGAATGATCCATTCCTAAACTCGGCACTCCAAAGGTTCACATGTGATCTATATTATAAGTTCGGATCACTACTATCACCAATCAGTGTAGGTTTAATAACAGGTAAGCATTATATCGCGGGAAAAAATTTAAACAATATCGATACGGATACTAAAGATGTCGGATACTCCAGTTCAGGTGACAACGAAGAACCCTAAAAAGGTTGAGGCCGGTAAGAGGCTGGCTGAATTCAATCGTAAAAATAGGGAAGAATATAAAAGATTGCTCATGGCACAGACGGAGGTACAGTCGGCACCTCAGACACAAACCCGGCCGGCACCTCAGACACACTCGGCACCTCAGACACACTCAGCACCTCAGACACAGTTGGAGGATCCTAAGGATATTGTCATCGAGGATTCCGTGACAGATGGCCCCAAACACGGCGGAGTGAACTACACAATAATGGGTGGTGGTGGAGTGATAGTACTTGTCTTATTTGGTGCTTATTTCGTCTATAAAAATAAGGACAAAAATATTAAGGTGAAGGGTACCCCACCAAGTAACTCAGGTAATAAAAAAACTATGAGAATAAGTAAGCTTGAAATGGAATAAAGGGATAATATCGCGATACTATAATCTTGAAGTAAATATAAGACATGGATAAGAAAAGTATAGTCAACGATATTTATAAAGCATCGGTCGTATGCGTTTTCGCTGTAGGCTATTCAATGCTCGGGAAAAAGGTATTAAAAATGACACCACCCTCAATTCAGAAGTTTGACCTGGAAGATACCGGAAAGCTTGTAGCCATAGTCGCCGCAAGTGAAATGACAAGAGAATATCTAGTTAAGCAAAAAATTATACCTGAAACTATAAATATATAATGTTGCGAATACTGGAATGGTTGGTCTGGGTTTTATGCCAGCGCAAGAAAGTTGAGAGGATTTTACCCAAGGTGGAATACATCGATACCGAGGTCATAGACGACTCTGATGTCATAGACTCCGAGGCTATCGTATTAAAATAACGCCACTATATTATACCGGATTATATAAACATGGCTTCAATTGCAATGATGTTGGGAGGTGCCTTCGCGAACGCTTTGGCCTTCACCGGATCAAGCTACCTCTTTTCAAGTTTATCAAAGGATAGGATAGATAAGGAACGGAAGCGGCATGATCTAGCCATAGAACAACTGCAGAAGGCTCAGGTTATATGGCAACGTAAAAGACAGGAGAGGGTTGACTTTATCAATAAGCAGCTCAGACTTGAGAAGAAGGCCGAGGGTAAATTCACGGAGCTGGATGACGCGATGCGGGAATATAAAAAAGTATTTGGAGGATCACCTCTCACAGATATTCCGCGCAGGCCCGTATTGAGCGACTTTTATACACCCAGCAACGGCCAGCATGAACGGGAATTGGCATTTATCGCGCTAAGCATGATCGGCGTCGGAGGTGCCGTGTGGTATTTCGAAAAATAGTACGATACCGCGGGTATTATGTTACATGACACATGTAACATATATTCAATATCACTAACGCTTTGTCACCATGTAGGTGTATATCAGACCTCCGATTCCGACTATCAAAGCCCACAGGTTTTGACTCAACCAACCGACCGCTTCCTTTGCTCTATTTAGGATCCACGATACGATGGAACCGATTATACCCGGTAGTGATGCGGCCGCGGCACTGGCTAATCTACCCAGGAGAGATCCCAGCGCGCTCAGCTTGTTCTTTATCCATTCCCTCGCACCACCTTCGGTTTTTTCATGATTTTTTGTATTACCGGTGGATGACCCCCCACCCCCTGGTGTCAAAGTTTCAACTAGAAGGCCGATAACCATACCAAATGCCGTTAGTACACTGACGATGGTGATACCCTGTTCACGGAATAGCGTTCGTATCTTTTCACCCAATGTAGTTTCTTTGTCAAGTACTTTGGTAATCGTCTCCCTGATGCTTTTTATTTGACTGTTAAGTTTACCTTTGAGAATATCGATAATCTCTTGCCGGCCTTTCAACTCATTTTGCAAACCTTTCAACCTTTCTTTCGCTTCATTTTGTTGTTCCTCGGTCATATTTGGTGTGTTTTCCATCTCTTCCAACTTGCTTTTTTCTCTGTCAATATGCTGTTCGAGCTGAACCTTTTTTGCAACTTCATCCTGAAGACTTCCTCTTATGTTTCTCAATGATCTATCCAATCCTAGCAATTCACGCATAGGATATTCAAATAGATCACCGGTCTGGGTTGCTTCATGGTCTACAGATTGTTGTTTGACCAATGAAATTAAATCTTCCGCACTGTTCACAACATCTCCAGACATGGTTTCTAATTCTATATCGGTCGCATTCTCTATTTTATCCGGTGACGGTAGTCTCTCTTCTATTTTGTTTAGCCTAGCGGCCTGTCGGGGGGTTATACTATCTTTCGGTATATCGAACCCCAAACCGCGCAGCCTTTTCTTGCCCAATAGATCTGCAATGGTACCGGTAGACCTTAGAGATCCACCATTTGTCAGAGGTCTGTTATCACCCTTGTAGTATAATTCACGACCACGAGACTCAAACAGATCGGTATGTATCACGCTCGGGTTCTCGTTTGGATATATAGTTAGTAGCTTCTCATAGAGCGATTTAACCAGCTCACTGGTAACTCTGGAGCGCAGAGAGGTTTCTCCACCGAATGATGTCTCCTCATCGGGAGTATGTATCTGTACTCGTGTGCGTTCCCTCGGTACCAGAGGTGTGGAGTCATCGGTACCCTCGTCGGGTTGGTCGTGGTCACCAAACGGATCAATATCAATGTCCGCCATTATTTTATTTAAAGGATAGTTTTTTCCTAATATAATAGAAATGGCAGAGAGTTCTAGTACCAGAGAAGAAACTTTTAAAACGGATATATCCAATTCCCAACTTGAGGAGCTGGTGAAATTACGAGGCAAGTTCCAAGACAGGACACACGAACACGGAGGATCTCTGATCATATGGTCGATTCTGGAGGGATTATCCGGAACCGCAGCCATTACCGGCTCGATAGCGACCGCGGTGACCATTATTAGAAATTTGGGCGGTACCCATGGAAATTACATGTGGAATTCGGGTATGTGTCTATTGGGCTCGGCTTCCTATGCGGTTACCGCCCAATACGTTAGGACATATCGGGAGAAACTTATCAAATTAAGAGCCGCATATCGCGTTGTACAAAATGCCATCGATGTTTTCGATAAAACGCTACTCTGGCACACTCGGATCTGTAGAGCCGATTTTGAGAATTTGTGTGATACGTATCATAGAACTCTCAAGGATCTGGATAAACTGGATATAGGTTATTTAGAGTAAAGTTTTTTTCTTTGTAGTAACCACACAATGGCAGAGATTTATCCGAAGCTACCCACGGCTCCCGAGTATTCGAGCGAGCAGGACAAGTTTAATACTAATACTGTGAACTCTCAACTTGGGGAGCTTAGAAAATTACGTGATAAGTTCAATACAAAATATGAGAAATATAACAAGACGCTGCACAGACTGGTGCTTTTAAATGCCAGCGCCACGGCCCTAACCGTCGCTTCGGGCATAGGTTCGGTGGTAACCGGTGCCACGCTCATCGGAATCCCCGCTTCCGTGGGATTGGGAGCCGTAGCACTGTCCGGAACCATTTTCACGGGCTCCGTCATGGCTCTGATTAAAAGATATCGGAGCAAGCTTGACAAGGTCATGAAATTATATAATGTTGCGACGTCCGCCATCGCCGTGTTTGAAAACTCCGTCTCGCGGGCTCTGAATAATGACGACATTAGTCACATTGAATTTCAAACCCTGAGTGGTATATACTAAGAAGCTCTGGACAAGATGACGAAAACCGACAGAAAGATGGAGAGCGAAACTCGCAGCCAGTTTGAAAAAAGTCTAATGGACGAGGTTCAAAGCCTCAGAAGGACCGTAAATCAAGGTTAGTGATGTGCGCATGTACACCGCTCGCATATTTCGTGTGGTACGATAAAAGTGCTTAAAGTTTTTAGCCGTACATGTATATGCCATAATATGTCGGACATGAATACCACACCAGACTACAAATTGATGAAACTGCGAGAGTTGCGAGAGATTGCCAAAGCTCGTGGGGTGAAGTATATTTGCGCGATGAAAAAGGCCAAGCTGATTGAGGTGATTGAGAAGAATGATCTGGATCCGTCATACACCATAGATCCGGATACCAAGCGGGGATGGTATGGATACTGTACCGGCTGGAGGGAGAAAAACAGGGAGGCGTATCTGAAATGTCAAAAACGTTATAACGACAAGAGATCCAAGTGATTGTGCGCATTTTGTTACCCGTCCGGGTAACAAATATCGGTGGGTGGAGATATCCATGGCGTGCGAATCGCTAACCTCAAATACGATCTATAAAAATTGGGTTAAAGATTCCTATATCGTATATCATATCATATCCAACCATGACTTCGAGATTTACAGATGACGAAAACCGACAGTTCTCCGAAAGATTCGGCTCCTGGGCGGACGAATATTTCGGCCGCACAATAGACCCATGCCTGAATTCCGCATCCAGCAGATCTTGTTGCGAAGAATTACTGAACATGGTCGAAATATTGGAACTACAATATGATGACTTTGAGGGGATCGGTCCGGACTCTGATCATGAATCCTATGATGATATTATAGAACACGTAAAAGCTCGAAGTGTCTTACGCACCGGAGGAGTCGGACTCGGATACTATGGAACTCCTATAATAGAAGCGCGCGTCTATGCAGTCGCCACGGGTCCGTATGAAATATGGACATATATGGACATAGATGATGTCGAGGAGTACGACGATGAGGAGGAAGAGGAGGAAGAGGAGGAAGAGGAAGAGGAGTACGACGATGAGGAGGAAGAGGAGGAAGAAGAGGAAGAGGAGTACGACGATGAGAAGAGGACGACGAGGACAAGAGCGCTGATTGATCGTGATTTTTTTAGTGATGACGATGATGACCTAGAGGACGAGGACAAATGCATAATTTGTCTTTCTAAAAGAAAGAGCGCAACCTTTGTTCATGGTAGAACGGGACATTGCTGCTGCTGTTTATCGTGCGCATATAAATTGGAAAAGGGGGAAGATAATTGTCCCGTGTGTCGAGCGCCAATAGATTTTGTCATTAGACAATATTGAACGCGAATTCCCGGCCTTTGTTACCCGCCCGAGTAACAAAAATCCCGAGGTGTCGATGGATACCCAAGACTGAGTCATAGCGGCCCTATCTGCCGACCACCCTGCGCGATCCCCGGCATCATCTTTACCAGAAACAGGTAAAGATATCGTCCCCTTTTTCACCAACCTTGCACATAATCAGGAGGTAAATCTGTATCTTCAGGTATTAACATCAATTCCTCTTTTACAAAAGCCCGTCCGGGTCCGTCTTGAACATAGTACATTACACGGTTACCAGGTTGCGCTATTACCTCACGCAATCTATATGTGTTTTTCGACCATAATCTATCGGTTGCCCGTCTCCGCCCATCATCATGCTCTTCACCAGGTTGTAGTAGATATCTATACAGGCCATCCTTAGGTAATTCTACTTCAGGTGGATAACTCTCTTGATTAACAAGAGGCACCTCTTTCATTATAATAGCATCTTTTGGCTTCATATCAATCATCTGCGTCTTTGTATCGTTTAGCCTATCAATTAGTTTATACAGATGCTTAACCCATGTGGATGATACCTTTTCCGAATCATTCAGTTCTTGAGCATCTTGTATTTTGAATAAATTTTCCGCAAGTATCTTGTTCAACGCCTCAACAAAAGCTGTGTGCGTATGCTTATATTTTGTAGTCGCCCTTTTAATTTCAACCTTATGCTTCTCCAACAGCTTTGTCACATCTGCTTTGAATTCTGAACCGTTATCACATTGGAAAGTTTTCGGATAAGTTAATGGTCCGGCCTTGTAGATGTCTTCAATCATAGCGGCAACCTCTTTGGCTTTCTTAGTCCTCAAAGGTCGGGCTACTTTGTATCTGGAAGCAGCATCGATTCCCGACAAAATGTACTTATATTTATTACCATACAGTATGTCACCGGGCATGTACAATAAATCGAATTGATGTAAATCATTAGGGGTGGTAACTTCATAATGTGGTCTTTCAACATGTTTTGGGGCGGGTAAATGTACTTGCCAAAATGCTTGTTTTGATAGCCACTTCCTAATCTCCTTTGGCCTGAAACCGAATCCTCTTAAGCTCTGAACAGCCTTTTGTCCTTTCCATAAATTTTGAGGTTGATAGTAAGTCTCTTGAAGTTTAGAGTTTGACATGTTTTATTTATGCACACCTTTATTTATCTCCTTTTTTGTTATGATGTGGTACGATAAAAGTGCTTAAAAGTTTTTACATGTATATGTATATGCCATAATATGTCGGACATGAATACCACACCGGACTACAAATTGATGAAACTGCGAGAGTTGCAAGAGGTTGCTAAAGCTCGTGGGGTGAAGTATATTTATGGAATGAGAACGGCTAAACTGGTTGAGGTGATTGAGAAGAATGATCTCGACCCATCCTACACCATCGATCCGGATACCAAACGGCAACGGTACGGATACTATTCAAGGTGGAGGACGAAAAACAGGGAGGCATATCTAAAAGCTCAAAAACGTTATAACGACAAAAGATCCAAGTGATTGGGTATTTTTTTGTTACTCGAGCGGGTAACAAATGTGATTCACGACCCTCGAGGTGCTGGTGGGTGGGTACCCACGGTCTATCGATGCTCTGTGTGTTTTAGCGTGTTTTACTACAATTTTAGCACGGTGTGGCAACCACAAACTAGGACACTCATGACCCTCCAACACGGTTTACGATTTTTTTAAAAAAAGGGTTAAAGATTCTGTATTCGTATATCATACGCAAGCATGACTTCGAGAAATACCTTTGCTGAATTAAGAAAACTCGCTAAGGAACGCGGCCTACATGGCTACGCAAAGCTCAGAAAGGCCGAGATTATCGAATTATTGGGACCAACTACCGTTTCAGCACCAGTTAGACCGGTACCCATGCCGAGACCCTCGAGACCCGTACCGGTGTCGAGACCTAGACCGAGACCGAGACCGGCACCTAGACCGGTGTCGAGACCGATACCGGCACCTAGATACACCGGACCGCCTAGACTCTACAGCCCTTTACCAACATCTAGACCCACCATACATGTACCACCGACATCAATCAAATCTCTGGGGGGTTTTCTAGGATCCGACGGATCTGTACCCATACCAGCACCGAGACCTAGACCTAGACCATTTAGATCTGGCTCTGACATGGATATTTTTGAGCAGGAAGAAATTGCTAAAACCAGACCTATTGTGAAAAGCAAGTTGATTGAATGGAGAGACTGGTTGATAAATCATGTACCTAAGACTATTAAGGATAAAACAACAAAAGCTTTCAAAACCATGAAGGATAAGATCATGGGTTTTTATAAAAAGGGCAGTGGAGAGGAAGAGGTGAAAGAGGAGGAAGAGGTGAAAGAGGAAAATCCTTATACTCCTATTGAAGAAGCGTTTGTAGGTTCATACAAAAGGTTCAAGATAAACTCAGATGGTAAGAAGAAGAATGTCAAGGTCTTTCTCAAACAGGTTCAACCTATCGTTAAGAGGTTGATGAAGGACGTGCTCAGGCAGAAGAAGTCGCTGAAGACTCAGTCGACCCTGTGGGTGAAATGGGTAAAGGAGGACACCAGCTCGACCGATGCCCCGTGTGTACATGTCGATAAAGCTTTCAATAGCTATATGGAGATACTGCACGCCCACGATGACATTTCTGATGTTTTCGATCGGATGTGTAATAAGATAATCGAGCAGATTGAAAACCCTGCGCTTCCCGCCAGCGGATTCACAATCGATAAAATCCTACATATGCATGTGGACTTTTACAAACTAAAATTAACTAGAGGTAGTTCTTACTTGCCACTACCCAAGAATTTCAGTGGTAAGTTCTCCATGATCAATCCCAAAAATGAAGATGATGAATGCTTCAAATGGGCCGTTTTAGCTGCCTTATATCATGATAAGATTGATAATCATCCTGAACGAATCTCAAACCTTAAGAAGTTTGAAGACAAGTGCAATTGGGATGTTATAACTTTCCCTATGGCACTAAACAAGATAGATTTGTTTGAGAGAAGGAACCCTGATATCGCTGTGCATGTTTTGACAAAAGATGACATAGAGGGTGTCTATATGTGTCGAAAGTCGAAGCATCTTGACCGTGATGAGACGGTTGTTTTGTTTTTACTGTGTGAAGGGGATAAGAGGCATTATATCGCTGTTAAGAACCTGAGTGGTGTCCTGAGCAAGGTCAACTCAAAGCATAAAAATAAAGAGCATTATTGCTTGAATTGTCTCTCTGGTTTTCCAAGCGAACGGAAAAGGGATGAGCACTTTGAGTATTGTAAGAATAACGATGCCGTTAATATTCAACTCCCTAAGGAGGGTAGCACCTTAACCTTCACCCACGGTCAGTACCAGCTCAAAGCCCCATTCATCATGTATGCCGATTTTGAAGCTTTTACAAAACCTGAAGAGATAGAGTGTGGATCGTCCACCGAGAAAGTTGGTAAACATATCCCCACCGGATTCTGTTGTTATAGTAAATATGCTCATGGTGAAGTTTTGGACCCTCTGAAGCTTTACCGTGGTGATGACTGTGTTCCGCGCTTTGTGGATCATGTGGTTTCCGAGGCGAAAAGGTTATACAACATGTTTCCACAACTTGGTATGCAAGATCTAACCGATGAAGAACTTGATGGATATGAAAATTCCACCAACTGCCACATCTGTATGAGAGAATTTGGTGATGATGACATCAAGGTTAGGGATCACTGTCATTTTACCGGAAAGTTTCGTGGATCGGCACACATGGAATGTAATCTCCGTTACAAGGTGCCTAATTATATTCCGGTTGTCTTCCATAATCTGAGCGGATATGATGCGCATCTATTTATCAAAGAGCTTGCGAAGAAGTATGGAGAAGGTGGTATGAGTGTAATCGCTGAAAATAAAGAGAAATATATCTCTTTCTCGACCGATGTTAAGGTTGGTGAATACACCAACAAAAATGGTGAGACCAAAGACAAAAAGATAAAGCTGAGATTCATCGATTCATTTCGATTTATGTCAAGAGGATTAGGTTCCTTGGCTGACAATCTATCCGATGATCAGTGTAAAAACCTTAGAAAATTCTTCAATGATGAGCAATTCAACATAATGAGAAGGAAGGGTGTATACCCATATGAGTATGTTGATTCATTCGATAGGTTTAATGAAACCAGGCTTCCTTCGAAAGATGACTTTTATAGCAAGTTGAACATGAATGGTATCAGCGATGCTGATTATGCGCATGCCCAGAAGGTGTGGAAGGACATGAAAGTTGAAAATATGGGCGTTTATCATGATATCTATCTCAAGACGGATGTTCTGCTTCTGAGTGATGTGTTTGAGACATTCAGAGAGACATGTTTGAAAAACTATAAACTAGATCCCGCTCATTTTTACACGGCCCCCGGATTAGCTTGGCAGGCATGCCTGAAAAAGACAGATGTTAAGCTGGATTTGTTGTCAGATATGGATATGTTACTGTTTGTGGAGATGGGTATTAGGGGCGGTCTCTGTCAGGCCGTTCACAGACACGCGAAGGCAAATAATCCATATATGGGTGATATGTATAATACTTCAGAAGATACAACCTATCTACAGTATCTTGATGCTAACAATCTGTATGGATGGGCTATGATACAGAAGATGCCCACCGGGGGGTTTGAGTGGGATGATTCCGGTAAATTTACACCCGAACTCATTTCAAAGTTAGCTGTGGAAAACGGTGAAAAGGGGTACATGCTTGAGGTTGATGTTAGATATCCACATGATCTTCATGACGCACATAACGATCTTCCTTTCATGCCTGAGAGGAAGGTTATCAATGGTGTTGAGAAGCTGACACCGTGTCTTTCAGACAAGAGGAACTATGTAATTCATATCCGTGCGCTTGCTCAAGCTTTGAATCACGGTCTTGTTCTGGATAAGGTTCATAGGGTACTGAGGTTTGATCAAACCTTACATCGACTTCAATACACAGCTGCGCACGGAGTCGAAGAATGACTTTGAAAAGGATTTCTTCAAGCTGATGAACAATTCTGTCTTTGGGAAGACAATGGAGAATCAGCGAAGACAGAAGGATATACGTTTGGCCACCAACCAAAAGAATTATGAGAAAATGGTGATGAAGCCAAACTTCAGGGGTGCAATACATTTCTCGGAAACACTGATGGGGATAGAGATGTCCAAGATCAAGATCAAAATGAACAAACCGATCTACCTCGGCCCCACAATCCTCCATCTATCCAAGATGGTTATGTATGAGTTCCACCATGATTACATGAGACCGAAATATGGTGATGATGTGAAGCTTTGCTACATGGATACGGATTCATTCGTTTACCACATAAAAACAGACGACTTTTACAAAGATATCGCGAACGATGTGCCTGCGAGATTTGACACATCTGGGTATGATAAGGAAGATGGTAGACCTCTACCATTAGGTTTGAATAAAAAGATCATTGGGCTGATGAAGGACGAGTTGGGTGGTAAGGTGATGACTGAGTTCATCGCCCTAAGAGCTAAGACATACGCATACAAACAGCTATGTGGTATGGAGGGTAAGAGATGTAAGGGGGTGAAGAAATGCGTGGTGAGGGAGACCATAGGTTTCGATGATTATAAGAGATGCTTGTTTGAGGGTGAGAACATTTACAGAACCCAAATGACCTTTCAATCGATTAAGCATGATGTTCACACGGTGAAAACAAATAAACTGGCGCTCAATGCTGATGATGATAAACGCATAATTTTGGAAGATGGTATTACCACACTGGCTAGAGGCCATTATAGACACACATAACACTATAAATTATAGGGCACGACAGATGAGGGTGGGGAGGGGCCCGGGGGACACGGCGGGGGTTGGGGGTTGGGGTGGGGGTGGGGGGTTTTGGACGGATATCGTTGATTTAATGGATCATGATCCATAAATTGACGTAAAGTGGTAAAGTGCACATGGATTTTATGTACTCTTCTATCGTTGATTTGACGTGGATGATCTATAAATTGACGTGGAGTGGCACAGAATATATTAATCGCTGTCCTAGGATCCGCATTTTCCTATCTCTGCGGCTTCAAGACCAATTGCTATGGGGGCTCCGAATCCGGTTGCAAGCGTGGCAATACCTGCTGCGGAGGTGATGACAGTAACAGCAATCATGCCATGATCAGCATAGCGAAGCCTTATCCCCCAAAGCTTGAACTTTTTGTAGAGTTTTTCTCTCTCTTTGATCTCAGCACGCAGGTACTGCTCGATTTCTTCGATTTTTTTTTAGTCTGTAGACCTGACTTTCTTCAGGCTCATGCTCAGGCGCACTTGGCGGCAACGTTGGGTAAAGCTTATCAGCCATTTATTCTATGAGTAAATGCATCGTAATTCCGACGAACGAAACATTTTTTTCATGATGATTCTCGTCCGTCAGCATGAACTCCAGTCTGTCTGTTGAACCTTTCAAAGGAAGGTAGATTGGAGTGTCAAAACTCCATGTAAGCATGTCTCCCCATGCGTTTAACTCTTTGGTGGGAAGCAAAGCAAGAATTTTTGATTTCTTCCCATCCAGTAGGCAATCGTCTTCATCCAGCTGAGGGCAAACGAGTCTCAATCTTTGATACACGTCAGTTTTGTAGAAGCTGTCATAGTCGCCTTTGGTAAAGTACTTTTTTGCAGAGTCGTAGGGTAGCCCCATAAGCTCCTGCAGTTGTCGATGAATTACCACAGTATACCCGTCACTAACCCTAAGCCTGCAGAGTCCGTTCTTTAATACAAACAATTTGATCTTGTCCCCTGCCTGACTGTTGACGATGGTTGCCAAATCCTCTATCCTGTATAGACCGTTCATAATTTCAATTCTGTACTCTGTCTGATCAGGCCCTGTTCTACGAATCACAAAATCATTGTCGGAGTAAAGGTTCAGCCATACGGGCCTGATACTTATCGATTTCAGGGCAATTCTCGTGTCCTGCCCTAGGTAATCGTCAAAAATCGTAGGCTTCTCTATATCCGTGACATACAGCTGTCTCATGTTTCTTTAAAGAAACATGAACATTTATAGCTATAACCAGAAGGCAAAATACAAGTCCAATAGAGGCGAATGGCCTCTCGGTGTAATTAATCTAAAACATCAAGACCTCTACGTTTCTACAGAATCGCACATTCCCGTGACCTTCTCGACGTTCACGAAATACCCAATAAAAGTCCCCACTAACCTGTTGAACGACCCCGTAAGTGTAAATTGGACCGGTCAAGCCCTTGGCTACTGGAATATACAAGTTAATTTCGCTTGTCTTTGCGCTAGCACCGCCCTGGGTATATCCGCCAAACACTTGAATGGCTCCGTGCCTCTCATCAACAGTATCTTTAAATTCCACGTCTATTACCACATGCGGCGTATCCTAGCGAGAATGAAGGTACCCATGCCATACGATGACGGCTTTTCTCAATACGAGAACCCCTACTCTACATCTGGATATACCCAGATTTGTCGTGAATATGGTGCCGACCCCAATGCCCAATACAAGTTTAAGGCTCTCATGTCCTCGCTCACAAATGGTAGATGGTGGCCGCAAGTAGATGGTGATTGGGCCAAGTTTATCATGCCTACGGGCCAAGGCCTGACATCGGAAGGTCTGACGAAGCTTAGCGAGAGTATTCGTGTTTACGTGATTTTACTACTAGGGTCCCAAGCTGATGCCAAGGCATCCCTTATAGGTTCGGATGCTGACAATTTCACAGCGAGACAGATACTACAGAAATTCGAAGCCATGGTACAACGTGAGGAGAACGTAGGCCACGATATCACCGAGTTTCAAAAGGTGCTTCAATATGCCAGGACCCCAGTGAATTTTGCCGTGATCCACCACGTGTACATGCTACCATCCGATATGAACCTGCGTATTGGTAAAATTGTGGGGTATAGCAACAACATCTTGATTGCGCCGGAATTCATCGGCAATATTTCATCCTTGAAAGCTCCTTCTCTAGGTTCGTAGAAAAATTGATGGCACTGAAATATTCACAATTTGTTCCGTTTTAGTTATTCCTATCTTTAGATTATTTTTCAAACGGCTTAATCCCGGGTATTGCTATTTTGTGCACACTTTACGCGAACTAGCCGTCCTAATACCGTTACAAGCAAAACATATTGGTTTAAAAGACCGGTTCCTAGCCCGTTGTGAACGTGACAGGAATTCACCCATCGTACATGTTTTTCGCATTACTATTTGTGCATTCTGTATATCTGAGAAAGTAATAACAAATTGCTCCAGATTTTTTTTGAAAAAAGGCATAGAAAATAGCAACACTGTAATTTTGTGTTTCCCTAGCGCGGCCAGACATAATAAAGAAACGTTGGGCTGTCCATCATTCAAATTTCAAGTAAATTTGCCCGTCTCAGCGTGCCTGCAGCAAAGCTGCTTTTTGTGCAGATGGTAATCCGTTAAAATATCCATGCCTTCACCCATGCTTCCTTATATGTTTCTGTACTTCTGTGAAAACCTTCGAACTTGCATATTGCCAGGATCTTTGGAATTTTCATACATTGCTTTGCGAACAGAACTACCTAATCCTATTCGGTCCTGGGTTTCTTATCCACCCGCCCTTAGACCGGATAGGGCCAAACAAACCTTAACACAATGACATCCATCGGTTCGTGGCGATAAGAAGTCATAGTAGCGGAAGTTGTCTAACCAGTCAGCAAACATCTCTTATTTCGTAGTGCGTTTGATTGTCTTATGCCTTACGAGTTTCGATTTTTTTGATTCGTTTGTCACACAAGCACTGTCAACAAGGGTTTTTAGAGATCAGGGAATAAAAGACGATTAAATAAAGCGCAAAATTCTTTCAACTGTAAATCAACTCTAAAAAGGTTGACAAACTCATATAAAGGAAGAAAAAAACATAATTTCTGTAGATATCGTTTTTTTACGCAGCATAGAAAAACAAAACGTCAAACGAATGTAACATTTTCTGCCAAAGAATAAAGCCGTATAGATTAAATACAAGAATTAAAAAAAGTCCATAAAAACCTTTGCTTCTAACAAAAACACACCATAGCTTACATTCCACCAGGTTTATTTTAACAACTTAATTATCACATTACGTCCATTGCATTTTATAGTTTTATCGTAAAGAAAAGTACCCATTTCTTTATAGTTACGGATTCCTACCTTGTTGTACGAAGCATGAAAACAAAACGCTATTTTATGACCGTGCATATGAAACACAATGAAAACTGAATAACAAAAAAAAAAAAACGATAAAAATAACAAAACAATTCTCTTGATAAAATTTCGTCATCGACCACTAGGTTTCATTTAAAAACTTAGCTCTTTCAGTTCTTATTTTAATAATAAGTGAGTGCATGCCAAATTTAGACACCAATTGTGCCATCATAGGAGTATTTTTGATAATTTCAGTGCATTCTGCTCGAGATATCGCATTATTCGTATCTCTGATCTGATCACCTAAACATTTCCAAATTATCGTGTTATCAGAATCGGTATACTTTTTACGTTGTCTGGACATGCTAATACATTTCGCCGAAGCAGTATCAGGTACCTTCTCGGTAACCCTTTCATCGGCAGATTTGGTATGAGTTCCTTCTTTTTTTATAATATACCGCACAGAATCTAGCAGTGCCTTTTCCTTCTTCTCGTTCCCATTTAAATCGCCTAACCTTGCGTCTGAGGAAATTCTATCCCGTATAATCTCGGTCGACACAAAGCCATCGTTGATTTCAGAAGAAAATATTTCTTTAAGGTCGTTGACTTGTAAGTCCAAATTTATTTCATTCGTATCGAAATCTGTCCTCATAGCCTCCCTAACTTGCTGACTTGTCTGAAAGGCTCTTCTCTGTTTATCAATTAAGTTATATGACATTAATGCCGTTCGTTCAGCATGACATAAAAGATTAGCAGTGGCTTGCTTTAATTCCGGTTGATTTTTATGAATCGTTGTGGTAGCATATTTTCAAACTAAGGTTGTGGTCAAATCGCCACAATCACGGCCAAGAGCTTGAACCCAAAAGCTTGAGAGTTGCCCAGTGACCATGGAAGAAGCCATTTTGTTTCCAGCCCAGCTAACAAATACAGGTTCTTTACCGCCAGAATTGATTCCTTGTAAAGAATTCCTGACATAACGGATGTAATTTTTTAAGTTATTAAAAGTTTCAATAGTCATTGTAATGAAATACTGTCTCCAAAAACTGGCCGGGTCAATTCAACAATACCCAAAATATGATGTTTTAATGTGTCTGAGAATGTTTGTTGGGTCTTGCAAACAACAGAGCTCGTGTGGCACATCTCTTCTTTAAAATCTAAAAGATGTCTTTTGCCCAATCTTGTGACGCTCTGCCCAGTCTTAAGACTGGCCGACCAGTCTTGCAAATGGGCAAATTTATGTCAAAAGATTGGGCAGCGTCCTAAGATTGGGCAAAACAGACACATGTTCATTATCTAACTAGTTAGCTAAATAATGGCCACTATAAACGATTTATATTTCTAGCTATGTAGTTAGGGGATTAGCAATTGTACTACGCTACTGTTAGTCTAAAAATAATGTGGGAATTAGCAGGAAAACTTATTTATTTGGCTCAGCTAAAGCTAGCTAGCTAGCTTTCGCTAAATGGAACACTAAAATTAATTTGAAAACAAATTCATTTGGTCAAAATAAAACAAGAAAAAGGCAGTTTACAGATATAATCAGTTCCTAAACTTTTATGAAGTTAGTAAAAACAATATATTCAATAATATATCCACTAAAGTTACGGATATTGTATACACATCACCATCCAAGCAACGGACATTATGCTTTCCATAACTAAAGCTGCCATCTTTGACAATGACATACCATTTTTTCAGTTTACTGCCACAAAATAGTTTTAAGTAGCCTCTTGATTTCAGCTACAAATGTAGAATCAGGGCGACATCTTAAATCCGGCTATCTATCCATCCTTATTTATTGTTATTCTTTTAAGGTTTTCTTCAGTTTGATATAAGAGTTTTTTATCCTAGCCAACATTATTTTTTTGTGTTATTTTCACTAATCTGATTTTTACTCAGCTGCAACTGGGGTTGTGGCTGCTGTTAGCTACCTTTAGCTAAAAAGTGATAATATACAAATATAGTTGACTGCAACAAAATTCTCAATCGAAATTTCTTATGCTATTATGCAGTTAGGTAGCCACAACTTTCATTGAAATGTAAACTTTGGCAAAAGTCTAAAGTTTATTGATTCAATGAGACAACAGGGTTTATTTTTGCCCACAATTAATTTTGTGTTTGTGTTTTTTCTACACTAGTAAATAAATTTGCTTTTTTACGCAAAACTATTCCGCAAAATAAAATTGCTGAGTGATTGATAACTTTTACCTACAATAAGGCTCCTCCTGGTGTGCCCATTAATTTTATTTTGCGAAATAAAAAAATGCTGGCCGACTGTTATTTCTACATGACGGTGTAACCTGTGTTTTTATTTGAGCTAAAGCTGCGGGAAAGTTATTTGTTGGAAAAAAACATTACACCCGAAATGCTATAACAGTGTGCGCTTTTCTGTATTTACTAAATACCTTTACTACAGCGCTTCACCTGGAGTTGCAGCACATTTACCCTAGCATTCAATGCTTGACTACAGTTCGCTTTACCCAGCCTTTCGACGCCGGATGTTGCGTCTAGTTAAAAGTAATATTTAGGATGTTTGGCGTTGCATGTTGGGTGTACTAAAGCAGTTAAACTGTGCTGCGCCCTTCCTATCTGAAATTGCCTTACCTGAAAATAGTTTCTCACAAAACGTGCAATAAGTTAACAAGAGAAATTTTAGTGTAATGGAACTACAGGCAATAAAAACGCTAATCCACATTTTTGTAACAACAAGTCTATGTAACTAGCTAGCCAGATATATAGGCACGTGTTATTCTTTGGCTAGTCTGAGAAAACTTTACTTAAAGAATTCGCAATTAAATGCATTACTCTAATCTTTCTTAGTAATGTCTCCATCAATGTCATTTAATTTCAGTTTAATATTAATTTCTTCAGCATATCAATATATCCTAGAACAAAAAATCACCCCGTGTCAGAGCCATATTGAAAATTACCGCGATCTTATTTAGCCCAGACTCCTGTATTCTCTCTCTTTTGACTGTGACGGAATTTATTTATACACTTAGCAACAATAAAATTTCATTTTTTCTCATTTTTTAAATTAAAAGATATTTTTCTTTTAAAATTCTTTTTATTTATATATATATATATATATATATTTACATTTCTTATATTTAAAATTGATAATTCATGAAACTGAAATAGATAAATAATAATTCGAACATGAATAAATTATACTCAGGCATCCTTTTAAAGTAAAAGAATTTCCCATTTCCAAACTTATAACCTTCCCTCATAACTACTACATAGTTTGCGCAGATTTTCGGATTCAAAGAGCTGGAAAATTTCTAATCAAAAAATAATACTACCTGATCGTCTTCCTTGAAAATAACTTGCGCAAAAACATTTTTTTCTTTTCGTTTTTTTTCAAACTTTTATCGGCTAGGTTATTTTCTAAAGAATAAGTTCTTCGAATATCATGCTTCGATGTTGGTAACCTCATCGTTGATCGCGTGCAATTCGAAAACGTTAACGTTTCGATGTTACGCTCGTCGATTGTATCGATTAATTTGTTGAACACTAACGAAACGTTTTGATTTAGCTTTGCTGATGTCTCAATATGTTCCGCATTAGAACCCCATTCTTTTATGACCTCAGAGGCTTGCTGCGTTGATATTTTTCTCTTTCCTAGCGGACTTTTATCAACTTTATTGCCAGCTAATATAACCGGGAAATTTTCTGACTGCGTATTTTCTTTTATTTCTTGGTATAATCGTTTAGCTTCTTCAATCGAATCAGCATTATCGACCGCATATACGATAACAAATCCGTGTCCGTGTTGTATCGCGTGCCGTCTCATAGCAGGAAACTGGTAACTACCTGCAGTATCGAGAACTGTGACGTCAACTATATGATTATTGTACGTTATAACTTGGCGGTAATCATCCTCTATCGTTGCTGTGTATGTGCTGTTAAATTTGTTAAATAAAAATCGATGTATTAACGATGTTTTACCGACACCGCCAAGACCAAACATCACGATACGGATTGTTTGAATCGGTGTCTATAAATATAATGATAGACGTACAAGATACAGCATGAATGATGGTTGACGCACAATAAGACATCCACATGTGGTATACAAAAATGAAAAAAAAATAAACCGCGGACAGCAGAAATTGTTGCGTCCGTCTATGCTGATTTTACAGTAAATAGGGATAGTCATCATAAAACCTGAAATGCAAGAACCACATTACCAGTAACCTTAAAAACCATCCCTGTTAATGTTAAGTATACTTAGAAGCTTAAAAAACCATAAGATAATTTCACTTTTAAGAAGGCCTGCCTTATACGTATGCCTTGACTATAAGATCCCTAAGTACTTTCAATTGCTTCACACGCTAAACGTAAGAAAGTAAGTAAAAAATACAGAGAACAGATTAGAAATTAGAGAACGATTACAGAAAATTTGAATTAATGTTTGCAATTAAAAGCTTCCACGAAAATAATATTAAACTCATGTTTGCAATTGGAGCTCCCACGTCAAACAATGCTAAAATAATGTTTATAAGCAAAATTGCGTAACTTAATTTTGCTATTAGGTTGAAAAAGCGCAAAAATAAGCTGCGCAAAAATGTTTTTCTGAAAATATTAAAGCGGAGATGGTAGCGCATTCGGCTTGTAATCAGGAGGTTTCAGGTTCCAGCCACGTAGAAAGCAAAATCGTATCGAGCGTTGAAAGTTTTACAAATTGAAGAGTTCAGATAATGTAAAATCAATACAAATTATGTATTATAAAATCTTGTAGATGGTTGTGATCGTTAATGGGGATAAAAAAGCGAAATGTTAGAATAAAGTATTGTATTATTATTATTATTATTATTATTATTCCGAATATTTATATAGGATGTAGCAACTTTAGTGTTGGAAACACTGTTATCAACATGGGTCCTGTTTTCTGAATGTATACATTAGGTATACAACGGCATTGCCTACCCAATTTTCATCACATGGCATGGTTTGACCCGTGTGATCTTCTGGCATAATTAACTTGATAGTGTACTTCAGCTGTTTAATAACAAAGTCACGCGACAGAAATATGTGTGAGAGATGTGTACTTACATGCATGTCTTAAGAAAAAGCACAGAACTTCTCAATGATGAACGTTTTAGTGGATAGACATGTTAAAATGATTCCATGATAATATAACGAGTGTTTTTAATAAAAGATTCGTTCAAATTATCAATATTTAATAATATGACGCAATAGAAGAGCGATATTAAATAAATGAAAAAGCAAAGAGTAAAAATTTCAATAAGCCGTCGTGAGGTTCATAAAAAACACCTGCTAGGACGTCGCATGTCGTAATAAGGGTTTTAACGGCAACGGAACTTTAATATTATCCTTTAACTCGCATGTAATAACAAGTTATTATTTCCTGGCACACAGCGTACACTAAAGAGAGGGTTGGGAACGAGGGTATTAAATCATTGCTCTGAAATTATCTTATTATAATACCCGTATACGTCTGTCCTTCCGTCCGTCCGTCTGTCTGTCACGCAAAATGGTAGCTTAGCTGCGCAGGTAGCGAGACGCACGCAATGCGATATAAAAAGGACGGGCGAACCCGTGGATTTTTCCACAGGCTAACGACTAGTAGTTAAACAATTTCACAAAGTGAAACGTAATGGCCGAAATGACGCTTTCACAAGGATGTGTTGAGTTATCTGAAGCTAGGCAGATGGGGAAACTTTCTAGTCTATGGGAAAGCGTGGCCTCATATGTCGTTTAAATTCAAGAAGGTATGATGGGGTCTTTTAATCCAGCTTTCAGAAAATTTCAAAAAGCCTTGTGAGAGATTGCGCTTTTATAGCAATAAAATCAAGTGATATACAATATTCACACAATACCCAGGACTGTAAACATGGGGAGCATATGAAAATTATTGGACATCGCATGGACATTTTAACAAAATTGCGGTTTTGCATACAACCTCAATCACAGGACTCGTTGTCTTAATAAGCGCAGAGCCGGTAAGAGACAAAAAGCTCTGGGGACGAGGTTATTTTGCATAAACTCTAGTCGGCTCTAAATATTTTCGCCAAACAATTTTCCTATAATTTATTATCATTAAAGTCTTCTAGATTTGAAAATGGTCAGCATCCAGCATACCACCAATAAAGTCACACTTGCTTGCGCTTTCCCGAAGGGAGCAGAAATTCAGGTAACTGACCAACTTTTAAAGACATAGTTATAAACCGACTAGGATTGAGAAGAATACAAGAGTATTAATAATACCCGTATTCTGTTCGTCTGTCCGCGAGGAAAAGTCGTGCTACGGGCCCAGGAAATAGAATGAAATTACCAGGGGGGTGACCCCATGTATTTTTCCAGAGGATAACGACTAATATTAAAGTATGAACCGCACGTACAGTGTTTGAAAAATTCTAATTCAATTTATAAAACGTGTTCAAAGCTCCAACTAAAATCAAAGATAAAAAAATTGGCGGCGTACAGGAAAAAAATTTACAGATAAAAAAAGCGTGGAAATTATTACAAAAATACCAAAATTGAAGTTTTAGAAAAAATGTTTTTGTTTGTCTGCAGTCATTATCTCTATTTGTATTCGTTTAAAACAAAATATGGGTAAAATGACCTTTCAAAGTAAATTTGAAATTGCACATAATTCCGATCGCGCGAAAATTCTTGAGTTATGTTCCTACTATTAAAAATAAAATAAGAACACATCAAGCTAAAAAAGACTCGAAAAATAGGAACAGCTAGCCAGATCATGTGCAAAATTTTGTGTGAATTATCATGCGCGAAAATAATTCATCCCAAGTTTATTTCACTAAAATAAATTTTCTGTTGATGTTGGAGAAATTCCAAGTAGTATATCACTTTTTATCGCCCTTTCCAGACCGTACGATGCGAAAATCTAGTGCAAAACAAAACAGGCCCCCTAACAGAGTATCGCAACTTAATGCATTTATAATTTACATCAATGTGGACGCGATGACCTTTATTTAGAACTTTCTGTTTGATAACAGTTTGTAGAGTATTTCGTACTGGCTGGTATCTGAATAACTTCATAGCTACAAAGTTGAACCAGCAAAGAACTAAATACAGTTTTCGCGCTACAGAGAAAAAACACAAGCAATAATGAGTCATTTGACACAATGTTTACAACTTACGTCAATAAATCACTATGACGACGAAAATATAAACAAAGCTGGTCGTACCGGATTTCTTTCAAATATTTTTCGACTGAGAAATTTCTTCATGCTAGAAAAAAACTTCTTAATTTTATTTCCATCTTCATTCGCTCTATTTTTTTTTTGATGTAATGTTCTTTTTTCAAGAAAAAGGTTTTATTTTACAAAACAAATTTCATATACGTGTTAATTACAAGGCAATGCCCACTTTCTTTTATTCTTTTGTTTTGCTTCTTTGAATAGGGAAGAACTCCAGACAGGACTTTTTATTACTTCGAATAAAAAAAAGTTTTAAACTGTCACCATAGAAACGAAAAGTTTTTATTAAGCCTTTAAAACAATACGTTTTATGGTATCGCGCATGCGCTGTTTCTGATAAATTCAGAGCGTAAGAAACAAGGACCAGTTTCCCTGTCATTTCGCATTCTTTTTAGTTTTGAAAATAGTAACTTTTGTTTTAATTTAACGCCGTTGTTTTGGTTTAATTTTTCATAATCAACTTTTTTTCATATGGCGGGCTTTCACAAAAATTATTGACGATTAATCTTCCGTTTGTTTTATTAGGTCTCTATGGAAGGATTATTTTTTTAGCCTCGCAATCAGGATCTCTTGATAAAGCAACCTTGTTCCCAGGGCATTTTAACTTTTTGATTAATTTGATAGCCGCTTCGTATTAACCCTTACAGCGCGGCGCGTTTTTAAAAACTTTCTCTTTTTTCATTCGCCAACGAATCAGCTTCACAAATTTAAACTGCGCTTGGTACTTAAGGACAAGATTTACACGGTTCATGTTTGGTAGCGTTGAGTGACCCAATTCACCCTTTTTTCAAAAGAAGCATTTTTTATGACAACCTTGTCCTCGTGAGTTTTGACGCTTCAACGGAGGAACTGTTTTTGCCGACTGAAGCCCGGATATATATGGGTTCTGTACTTTAAGGGTTAAGGGTTCAGGGGTCAAGAGACCCTGGGGACAAGGATGTTGATAAAGCCTTTCATTATATAAAAAAAACAAATTAAGTTCTCGTGTTTCCATTGACATCTTTTTTATTTAACATTTCAATTAAAAACCTTGTATTGTTGTTACTATACACAACAGACTTTTATGAACACTTTTGTCTACAACCTCTTTCCAGGAATTTTAGTTTTTTGCATCTGGACTCAACTGTAAAAACTCGAAAAATCCATGGGTACAAATTTGTTTTGCTTTATAAATTGAAGTATGTTGAATAATAAAATATTACATTACATACTAGCCGTCAGACCGTAAAAAAATCCACGGGGTCACCCGTTCTTCATATTTATATTTATATATATATTTAAATATATAGTGTAATCACATCAGAAACAAATTTTATTTATATATATGTTAATCAGAATTTGGTAAGTATATTCTGTCTGGTGAAAATGAAAACTTGGACCGAGCGGGATTTGAACCAGCGACCTTTCGGTTAGCGCCTTTTTGCTCTGCCAACTAAACTATCGGTCCGATAGTAAGGCGAGTTTGCAACTGCCTTTTGCCTCAATACCGGATCGAGCACAGTTGGTGGCTCGGACCCACATCGGCAGGCTTTCAAATCCACAAAGTCACGGCTACAGTCCTCAGTTTATTATTTTTTGGATTTACTTACAGCTTTTTATGGCATAAATGATATATATATTATATATTTTCCAAAACTCTTTTACTACCACTGCTTGACATTAGAAGATTACATTATGCATGGTAATAAATGTTTAAAAAAATGTTGTTTCGGGTTGATTTGGGTTTCTCAGGGCAAAATTTTAAGGTTTTTTTAAAAGTCGGCACCTTTATCTTGCGGATCCATATATAGCCATAGCTTACTTTAGAAAAACCTTGCCTTTTAAACTCACTCTTTCTTCTTGCCATAATGCACTGATAATGATAGAATAATGTTTCTTTTTAACCATTACTTTATTCCTCACAACACAACATGTATATGTAGCTACCAGCTAGCTAGCTACTAAAGCCAACATCAACAATGTCTTCTCTTGCCTCTTTGTAAAAGTCAGTGATTTAAGTTTTCTTCGATCCCAACATCTTAACCATTAATAATACACCAGAAAGAGGGTTAGCAACACCATTTAAACGTGTTATTGAAAGGTAAAACGTCAGGTAAAAGCAAAAAAAATAATTGAAGATATATCAGCAAGACTTTGCATTTCTGCCTCTTTTCGCAGCACAACCACAATAGCTACGAAAAACTGATCATTAAATTTATTTGGGCTATAGAGACAAACAAGCCAAAAATTTGTCCCCATAAAGCGCCCTGCTAGTGTCCAGACCTGCGTAGCATGAAACTCCGTATTGACAAGAGATTTATTTTTACATGCTTGGCAAGTCATTGTTAATTCCAGACCTCCTGTCTTAACTTAAAAATAGATTAAATCCCAATACGGAGGATAAAGGGTGCAAAGAAAATCTCTTTTCATCAGCTGCTTCTTAACGCGCAGTAAAAAAAAACCACGTATCAAAACTTCTCGCTCACTGACAGACAGCACATGTTTTAGAAGAACGTTTAAACAACAGCCAAGGGTCAATATGCTTGTTTTTTTATACGTTTACAGCCTCAAATGTTCTTCTTTGTGTTCTTCGAAATATATATGGTCAGATTAAAGGATAGTAACGAAAATTTTCATTTGTAAATTCACCGCAACGGCATTTTGTGCACCGTTGTTCGCCTTTTAGTGTGACGTACAAATTCGGACTAAGCTATGCGTAACCATTTTGAACAGACAGATGAAAAATAGAGACATGAATTTGATGGATCTCGCATTGTAAACTATTGCTGTTTTTCGCTTAATCACCGTTCAATTTTTATATAGCAGTCAGTCAGTCAATCAATCAATCAATCCGTTCTTTTTTGTTGCAACCACAGCCTTACGCGCGCGTGCGCTTTACATTAAAACAGCGATATATTATCAATGAGGAGAATTTTAGAAGCTTCAAATCAAATAGATTATCATAAATTCAACGCCAGTGGCATCAGAACTTTCAAAGAAACGTCAAATATTTACAACAGTAAAATATTTTTTGTGCTATTTTAAATAATGAGCAACCTAGCAATTCAAGTCGAATCAAGTTTGGAAGATATAGGTGATGTTATTGATTAAAATCTAAGCAAAAACGAAATTTAAACCTTAGAAGACTTTCAAAAATGTATAAAGGAAATTGCTAACCTAAGAAGTATGTTCAGAAGCAAGTATAAAGAGCTTAAAGCGCATGAAAACTATTAATCGACCCATGATGCTACATTTCCTAGATTTGAATCAAGAATGACACCTGTTAAAATTTACATTGCCGATTTAAACGATGCCCGTCAAAAAATTCGAGAAATACATTTTATGTCGAATTAAGAAGATAAAGAATGTCAGGAAAAACAAACCAAATTTCTTGCAAGTAAAAAAGATGACACCATTAAAGGAAGTTAGTCAAGAAAAAATACTGGTGAGAAATCAAAGGTTGGATAACACGGTAAAGAAATTGGATAGCTACCATCTATATTATAATGCCCGTATACGTCTGTCCGTCCGTCACGCAAAATGGTAGCTTAGCTGCGACGGGCGAACCCATGGATTTTTCCACGGGCTAACGACTAGTATCATCTAAAATATCGCAATTGTTGGCACAGAAAACAAACACGGTTGACTTAGAGGAGATTACGACGAGGTGCAAAGAATGAAATTAAAAATAGAAAGATTTGGAAAGATAATCTATTCTAAGAAAGTAAATCGATAGACAGACGGTTTTACACAAACAAGCTGTCGCGAGTTGGGCAAAATCGCAAATTTTTTCCTTATGGAATAAAGTCGTCCTCGAATCTATGTGAAAATCATAAATAAAGAAATTAAACTTTTGTAGTTTTTTAAGACAGCTCAATTTAGTAAATCCTCTTCGCTGAGACGTAAATGTAAACGCATGATGTGAAGACATAATAAGCTTTGAACATGTTATTTCTATCCGACCTTTCTTTCAATTTTTTAAACGTCTCAGGCGCAGATGAACTTGTTTTTTTAAAAATTATATGTATGTTTAAAAGTATATAGCTATTGCTTCAATTATAAAACTTCCATATAAAGCTTCCATTTTCAACTTAAATTTAGCAGAAAAAAGTATTTCATATAAAACTTGTTGAAATGTCGCATTTTATGAAAATATTCTTAACTACAAAGGCTTCCCTACAACACTACAGCTTTCCAATAGAAAAAAATGTGAAAAACAAGGACTCAGCTACATAACGTTAAGGAAAAGAGACTCGCGTTATCATGTAGTATTTTCTTTAAGGTGTAGGCTTCCACCCTACCTTATCAAATCGTATTTAACCGAATCAAGAACAAATTTGAAAACACTATAACGTTGATGAAATAAAAGACCCTTACTGAAGCTCTTCTCTTCGATAAAGGTACATCCAAGGCCATGTTTGAATCAGCGAAACACACGGACGATGAAGCTTTAGTGGATTTCTGCAAAAAACAGAGAAATAAAAACTCCAGTCAATTATATAACCCAATACCAGCTGCTGAAATAAAACTAATTAACAAGCGGGCAAACATTTTTACAGAACACACAATTTTTTCTTGATACGTAATGAAAAACTCAAACATATCTTTAAATCGGTAGTCAAATATTTTTTAATAGTGAAGTTGAAATGTTTTGAACTTTATAGATTTAGTTCTAGAATTCAAGGTAAATTGTGGGATTATTTCTCTAAAACAGAAGAAAGAGAATGTAAAAAAATAAAGTAATTATTAAAACAATTATAGATTTCATCATTTTGATTCTGATAAGAATAAAAGGCTTTGGTTTACTAACAATAATTCCAACCAAAAAACATGATGAATAAATTACAGTAGAGTCTCCATAACTCGAACAGCCACGGGGAAAAGGAAATCGTTCGAGTTATGGAGACATTCGAGTTGTAGAGGTTTTCAACTTTTAGCGCAATATCCTCCCTTTACGTGAACCAGCTGGATAAAAACGTTATATTTAATCTTAAGTCTAACTTTAAGGGGGCTATTAGGTTAATGAAAGTCAAAACAATACACTTTTAATCCTGCCACAGACGACATTGTTATGAGAGTGTCTTTCTTTTGAAATTCTTTAGATTTTCTCGAAAACGTTCGAAAAAGACGTTCGAAAGGTTTGGATGACGCATCATTAATCATTCGAATTAATAATAAGGCCTGCAAAACACGTATTAACAAGATTTTTAGACCCAATTTATCAGGAAAACTGTTCGAATTTTGATTATGATGTCAGAAAATTCGAGTTATGGAGAGAAAAGTCTCCAAGGGACAAAAAAATTTGTTCGAGTTAAGGGAAGATTCGAGTTATGGAGGTTCGAGTTGTAGAGGTTTTTTTATAAGAGTTTATTAGGAAATTTTCACGGTGCCAACGAATTTGTTCGAGTTAAGGAGAGATTCGAGTTATAGAGGTTCGAGTTATGGAGACTCTACTGTATAACAAAAGCTGGTACACAAAAAGTCTAACATAATAATTTTAATTTTTGCAGATTCTAACTCCATGATTGTTATATCACAATTTTGTGTTTTCCTACTTTAAAAAACGTAAGGTTCTTGTTGATAAGAACAAATACACTATAAAATTACGAGACTAAAGACTTTCGCAACAGTGAAACCTACAAATGTTTTTACGACTCTTATTCCCCTAATATAATTAATGTAAACAAAAAATACTACCAGTTTATTGGTCATGCTGCTAATTATTCTATAGTTATTTAAAAACTGTTTTGCTTCTGTCTGCAGGGGAGATAGATGAAAGCTTATCAGCTAAACAGAATTCCAACATTCCTATGTTCTGTACCAGTTTGGTCATTAAATTTCCTTCTAGAATTTTTGCAAACAAAATTAAAAACAGAAGGGGTTGAAACTTAATTTCAATGTGTACATACCTCTCAGGGTCGTTATTGGCAGGAAGGTAAAAGCGCCCATATATATTGAGCAATTTTGAAATACTAATAACACAAATTTGTTTTTTGCTTCAGAATTTTAATACAGGCGGGCGAAAAAAAGGCTCGAAGTTTAAACTTTAATATTTTGTAAATGAAAACTAAAGTTATAATAACATACTGATTTTCTTCAATTGTTTAGCCGGTTACATACGTGATTTTTAGCTAACAAAATATTTCACTTCTTAATATGCGTTAATTGTTTAATAATGCAGACATATTGCAGAAACTGCGACTAGCGCGTTTTTAACGTTTTTACCCAGCTTACAGTGGTAGTAATTCATATTTTGTGTGGTTGGCTTCTCTAACCTTAAGGGATATATGTCGGTTGTTTTCAGGATGGACGTCAAACCTCTTTCTAGAGTGTTTTAAGCTCCCATTTCAGCTACAGAAATCTTTGATATTTCTGCTCAACTAGACAACGGCCTTATGTGGGCATCGAACCTACAACATTTTAGACCCGAGGCGAGCGCTCTACTGACTGTGCTACCGATCAACAAACCATCTGCTAAAATAGAGCTTCCAGTTGCAGAGGTGTGTTCACGCAATCCTGTTTCGATGTTTCGAGTAATTTTCAAAAAATAAAGATTTTCAACAAAATTATGAGCAGGTTTGTAGATACATTTGCCTATAAAGTAAACTTAACAATATTATTTTTTTTAAATGAATCTCGAATGACCCTTTCTAATGCTAATGTTAAATTTTACCTGGCCTAATCGTCCACTATATTTGCTCCTCTGTTATAATAATACGAAGCTTCCGTTTGTATGTCCGTCTGTCTGTGACTTTTGCAAAGGCAATTATATTTTCCATACTTTTCTTCAACAAACCAATAAAACAACACCTCTAAAATTGTTCTGTAATTTACCAAACTTTGATGTAAAAGCAATATTAAAGTCAAAGGAATGTATATTAAAATTAGTGAAGCTATTACATTGCACTTTTAAATTTAAGGCTTAATAACTTGAAAACGGGTGGAAATAACTGACGTCATCTCCTGCGTGGACAAGTAGGGACTACCTGAGACCAAATTAGGACCAATTTTCTCAAGCTGGGTCAACCCAACCGTTTCTGAACAGACGGGCTAATGACGTTATCAAACACCTTTAAATCTTCATATCCCTTCAACTGTTCGTCAAAAGCACATCATCCTATACATACTCTTGATCAGCATTTTAAGCTCTACAAAATGGAGTTAACAGGTAAAAAAAAAAATTTTAAAAATTTGTACACATTTTGTGGGAAAATTTTTTAAAATCTTATAACTCTGTAACTGCTGACCCAACCGCGCGATCCTATACATAAATTTGATCAGCGTTTTAAGCTCCACACAATACAGGTAACAGATAAAAAAAATTGTGCAAAAAAACTTTGTGCATCGACGGTCATTGCTGACGTCATTAAAAACCATATGACGTATCCTTGTCATTTCTTTTTTAAATAAGTGGATATTTCCACGTACCTTATGGACTAGTCTTATTTATAAAAAACTCTTGCGCATGGCAGATATAATTTTTTTGCAGGGTAGTAACTCTTGGAAAAATCCACGGGTTTGCCGGTTCTCAGATCTTCGCCCGTAATACATATTTCCGCTTCGCTATTTCGTGCGCTTTTTAGTACAACATCACTCAGTGTGACAACAGAATACAATCATTATTATTATAAAGATAAAACCGATCATACGACGAATCTATCCAACAGCCTATCAAGTTAACCACAAACAAACAAGGTTGATTTACTTATTTGTTTTACCTCGTTCCCAAAAGCTTTTGCCTTTATGACATCCAGGCTGGTGGAAAAAAGCCTGTTACGCCTGGTGAATTATGTAATGCGCTTGGTTTACACCCAACATAGATAATTTGCACTTGGCCACGATATGTGAAAATATTCCGGTCGGCCGTAATTAATCGCTGGCCTAATATATAATAATAAGACCTTTTGGTGTTAAATTTTCTCAGTATGGTACACTGGCTTTAGAAGAATTAATTTTTTAAACCTTACTTGTTTGTTCTTATTTGGTTCAGTTGTAGAAGTTTTGTTACAAAACTTTTATCGGCCTCATTTACATTGCTCAAATTCTGAAACCTGGTGACGGATAATTTAGCTCATTTGCCCACATAAAATTTAAAGAGAACACAGCCAGCTTGTCACCAAAATGTTTATGCAGGACAGAAATAAATTTTTGCAGGGCAATAGCTGTTCATAAATTATTTTTCGGGTATAATTATCAAAAATTAGAAGAGATCATGTGACCAGTCTGTTCCAGGGTTTTGCCGCTTTCAATTTCGTCAATAACGAAAATGCCCTGGGAACGAGGTTGGTAAAGAATATTAGTAATATACTACATAATCAGCAATGGAAATCTATAAATTATTTTGCAGAGAAAAGTTTTTTTTAATTACAATGCGAAGACTTTAATTTATTAAAAACATTCCCGCGTGATTGTGTTAAAAAATGTTACATACTGGACGATTAAATTACAATGCGAGGACTTTTTAGAAAAGGCGCGAATAGTCTGGAGCTGCCGTGTTGTTTTATCTCTCAGGGGAATAGTGAGTTGCCCTAACAACTTTTAATTATCTTCAAAATCAGATTTTTTAACAATAAACAACCTCCATAATCAATATTGAAGAAGTAGCCAATACAATTCGATCGTGTACGCGAATGCTTTTTTCACATTGTATTATCATTATACGTTTAATCCTAACTTCTGGTGCAACATCTGCCACACCAGAAAGATTCTTCTCGATGTTAAGAAGAATCAAAACATGGTTTCGATCAAAAAGGCCCAAAAAAGGCTCAATTCTCTATCATCCATGATAATAAGGCCATTCTTGATCAACTACCGTACCTTTATTAAATCGCGCCCAGATCGGAGAAACATATTTGGAAAATTCACAGAAAAAGATTTATAATTTAAAGTCTTTAACTTGTGGTGTTGTTTTTAAGTTTGTATTTTTTCCTTTTTTTCGAAAATCGTGTATTTTTTAGATTTACCATATTTACTATCAATATTTTTCCATTAACAAAAACTTAATAACTGTGATGTTTTTTGGATTTACATGCCCATTCTAAGGCATTTACACAGCTCCCAAATGAAAAATTTTCTTCGGCGCCCACAGGTTGTCGGCATTTTTTCAGGAATTTTAAGCCCTCCATTAAAAAATTCTCGCCGCGATCCCTGTACTAGAATCTTTACCCAATAATTTGTTAAACTGTGAATTTTGAAAACATACTGTAACTAAATAACTGATACAATGGTTTAATTACCACTTCTGATCTCCGTTTGAAACTGAGGCGTGAAGACACGCCGAAAGTTTTACTTTAGCAGATGTGTAAGTTACGTAACTACGTTAAAAATGCCCTGTCGCAGTTTCTGCAAAATTGCATTGTGAAACAATTAACGATAAGGCCCAATAGGTAAACAAACCCTCCAAAATGGAGCATGCTTATGGCACCCAATTTACCATCGTTGAAGATACTATTGTACGACAGGTGTTAATCTGAGGACCGAAATAAGTAGAACGAGCGAACCCACTAATTGTTAACCGGCTTACGAGTACGGTTAATGTTCGCTGTACGTCTGCTTGTCTGTGATCTAGAATGTTGTTGCGGCGTGTGAATTTCCGTGGATTTTTTCACGGAATTACGACTGGTTTTTCAATATATTATGTTCGGGTTTGTTACTCCGCAAAAAGTTTCTAGGCACCACAAGTTTTAGTTAGGACAACAAAACTACCAATGATACATACGAATATATACTCCACTAAAAATAATAAAGTTCCTTGAGTATACCTAAAAGATTTCTGAAGGTTAAAATGATTTCCAGGTATTTTAGTTTTTTGTTAAATTAATTAGTATGATCGCTTATTAAACAATAATCTTACTCACCTCCTTCAAACAAATAATTTTTTTTCCAGTTCTTATTTCGCATCTTTGTTTCATTTTGTTATTGTGATCACGTATCTTCTTCTTTCTTATATTTCCGCAAAGTTTATGCTACTTTTTGTTTGATATTTGACTTGTTATTATGTTATTAGTTTGGCTTGATTGTGTTTAAGTAATTACAAACCCCTAAGCTTATAACTACCATGGAAAATAAATTTAATGACCAGGCTATATATTGTTCTAGCCGCAGCCATTTCAGTTTATAATCTGTTAAAAAGATAATTACCATTAACGGTCTATTTTCCGTTAAAATGTCTTCAATTGATACGGTGAACAAATTCGAAATCATGCTTACATTTTGGACGTAGACTCGGGACTAAAAACGTTTCCAGCTATATTGTAAACACGGTGAAGAACGATATGAGTTTATAAGAAGAATCCTGTTAGTGTGTTACAACATGCTCTACACAAAGAGTAATTGTAACACACTACCGAGATTTTTACCACATTTACGCAAGAAGGTAAGAGAGTTTACAAGTGCAATAACTTTACTCAAATTATTGAATTCTCTCAAAATGTTGTAAATTTCCCCTCGCTTCTCTCGAGCTCCCCCTACACCTCATCTGCGCATGCGCAAAATTTCAACGATATCCGACTGAAATTATGTCGGTTGCCGTCATCACAATGCGCAAGTGGAGTAAAATAATTTTCTGTCCATGTTAAAATTTATTAATAAATAAAATCTGTATATAATGAGGAGCCAAGATGAGTTTTTTTAGAAATGCAATCAGCGTAATATACAACGCTGTATTAACGCCAGTAGCATCAACCACCAACGCTCTTACCGCTCGATTGCAGAGTGGTTTTTTTAAATATATATATATCACAAGGCCCTGGTGGACTGAGTATGTGTCGTATCGTTTCGTGACTCAGGACATGTGCACCAGAGCCGTTGAAGAGGAATGCTCGAGTATGTTCCCAATGATCTAAAAACACAGGAAATGTGCCATAAGGCAGCCGGGGTGTTTCCATGGAGCCCCGAGCATGTTCCAGATCGATTCAAGACTCAGGAAATGTGCAACAAGGCAGTTGAATGGAATCCCAAAGCGATCGACTATGTTCCAGATGAATTCAAGACCCAGGAAATGTACGCCAGAGCATTGGGAGAAAAGTTCTATATACTCCCGGATGTTCCGGAAAGATTCAAGACGCAGGAAATGTGTAATAGAGCAGTTGAAGGATTCTAATCGGGAGGACCCATGAATTATTGAATATACTATAAAAAAGTTGCAAAAGGCTCAAATTAAAAATGAACTACTTCCGATAACATGGCATCCATCTCGATATTGGGATTGGTGTATTCCAGAGGATGAGCAGCAATATATATATATATATTTTTTTTTTTTCACTCATGATAATATATTTATCGTATATTGTTGAAGTTTTGCACATCGACGCCCAATCGCCGTGATTATTCTTTTAGAGATACAGAAAGTGGTTGCAGCGACGATGATATGTCATCCTCAACCTTTGGTGTTTCTTCAAGTCAATTTAAAATTATTTATGTGTGATGTATCTTGTTGACAGTATTTACTTACGGGTGTATTTTTAAATTTTGTAGCGAATTCTAGCATTTTGATAGATGAAGATAATTCGCTGAACGTTACTTCAGATGTTGCTAATGACAATGTTGTATCTGCATCGAATGCAGGAAAAGCCGATGAAAAAAAAGATGAACGTAAAACTGATGATGGATAGAAAGAAAAAGTGTTGAAGGTATGTACAACTCGTTTTCTGGGGACGAGAGTGAGTTTTGTATTCACTTATAATTATTTGAGTACACTGGTCTCATTCAGGTACTTCACAACTGAAGGAAAGTTTTTTATCTGAAACAAGTGAAGTTGGCAATGATACAAATGATTCCGATTCTGACCCAACAGTTCATGGTGAATCCAGAAGTTTCGAAGAAAGTGAATCCGATATCGATGAATTCGCCGAAAATATATATGATCACAACAACAGATGCTTTATCGTTTATGGAAGTCAAATTGATGTGTTATTGAACAGTTGTTTAAAGTGTGGGTCGCTTGTGAACAAGTTAACAATTCGCGAATCATTTCGTAAAGGTTCCCAGCTTTATCTCCACATTACATGTACAAAAGGCTGCACGTTTATTTAGAAATCTCAACCAGATTTCAAATGTGTGAAAGGTCAGGGAAATCTTGATATTGTTGCTGCCGTAACTTTTGCTGGTATACCAGTTTCAAAGTTTGAAACAATCGCATGGATTATTAATTTACAATATATGCACAGCTCGACATTTTACCGTTTACGAAAAGAATACGTAGCGCCAGTTATTAGAAGTACTTGGCAGTCTAATCATGACAAAACTTATGCTGAAATGATCAAATCTAGTGGTGTAACATTAGTAGGAGACGGTCGTAGTGATAGTCCTGGCCATTCTGCCAAATATGATACATACACATTAATGGTTCTACTACAGGAAAGATAGCTGAGGTGAGGTGAACAACAATTTTGCTGGTAAGATTCGGTTAATATGTTGTTTATTTAATTCATTATTTTATTTAGGTTAACAACTCTATGGAGAAGGCAGAGTTTGTCCTCCTACTGGATAATTTACTGAAGGAAGGCATTCCAATAGAGGTGATTTCGACGGATCGGCACATGCAAATACGAAAACTTACGCGAGAAAATTCAAAGTACAAGCATATCGCCTATTTTATTGATCCGTGGCATTTAATAAAAGGATTAAAAAAAAAAGTTAAATGCTAAAATTAAAAAGAAAGGCTGTGAAATTATCGGTATAATCATTGTAACTATTACTTTTAACCCCTGTACCTTGACTTTAATGTTATACCATTATTATTATTCATTTTAAGCGGATTGGGATGGAGAGCACGTCAAACCATTTCTGGTGGAGTTTGGCGTCTGTAGTGGTAATCCTGATGAGTTAGTAGAAAGATATCAGTCAATTATTTTTCACGTCATAAACAAACATCATTGGCCAGGTAAACTGACAGCCTCGTCCTCCGCCCCTTGTGAGATCCGTAAAATATACATGCTGACTAACTTCTCTTATTTAGGAACTGTTCACTTGAATGTGCGCATGAGAGAATACCTGACACTCCTGAAAGGTGCGTTAAATGGACAAAAGCTGGTAGTACCGCTCATGACCAATTTTAAAAAATTATCATGCATTCTAATGTGAGGAAAGATTTACACCAAATGACAGGTGGAATTCATACTACTTTGTTAGAAGTAAGTTTACAAGTTCTAAAATTTACTAGTAAATCAAATGTGGTTGTCTTTAATTTAATGTAATTTTCATACATAGGTTTATCACAACGTAATAGTTAAGTATTTGCCAAAAATATATCATTTCGGTTTTGATCACACGGAGATCGGAACTATGCTGGCTTCGCTCGATAACAATAATAATAGAGGTAGAGAACAAAAAACGAAGAATTGTTAAAAATAAAGGTCTGAAAATTTCGTTTAAAAGTCATTACAGAATAGCTTATCATAAACCATCAAAGCGTTTTATTGCTCGCAAGTTCTACGAAAATAAAACATATGATTATCTGAAACAAATGCTTCATGACATCCGTGAAAATGCTACTCTTAGTATAAAAAGCGTAAGCGCAAGAAAAAGAAAGTCGATTGCTCCTATTGAAAGGGAAGCAAGGTAGAAAATGATTTCGGATAGTTTGAAATACAAACGATTTAAATATTAAAACAAGAAGCCCTGGGGGCTCTAAGAATTTCCGCTCGCTACCAAAATATTTGATGAAAACCAGCTAATTCGTTGTGTTATTGTGCTAAACATTTGAGGAGGTTTGGTGCATGAACCTCTGAAGATAAAGCACAGAAGTGACATTATATCTTACAACAAACGCAAACAAAACGAAACGTGTCATAATAAACTCACATTTTAAAAGAAATTGCTAACAAAAAATACAGCCTAACATTCATGGTAAGTCTTGCGATTGAAACGTTTATGGTCTTAAACGGCATTTAGTTGACAAAAAATCAAAATTTTGCTGTGACCATCATTTTCAGCATACTTTTTTTATTAACTGTGCAAATTTTTGTCGAAAATAAAGCAGTTTTAATTTTTGGTTAAATTTTGGCCTAAAATGGCATTTAGGTGACAAAAATCAAAATTTCGATGTCACCATTATGTTCACCATACTTTTTTTGTTAACTTTGCCAATTTTTGTTGAAAATGAAGTAGTTTTAATTTTTGGACCAATTTTGTCCTAAAATGACATTTAAGGTGGCAAAAAATCAAAATTATTATGTCACCATTATGTTCAGCATACTTTTTTGTTAACTGTGCCAAATTTTGTTGAAAACAAATACTAATTTTGTCCTTAAACATCATTTAGATGAGTTCCCAGTAGTTGGGGAGCTTGGGTGCGAAGTTTACATCTGTGACAGAGGAACATGTAATCCCAGGGTCGATTTTTTCTCAAAAAATGCTCCAAAAGAAAAAAACGACGGTTTTAAAGAATTTCCTACGCCTTCGGGCGCGGAAATTCAATAAAAGTGTAAATATTTATTTTTTCTACTGTTCAGTTACCATCATCTCTCACCCATTCTATTGTATTTACAATCTCACTAGCCTTATCGTCGTGTCCTCTAAAAAAAGTGTAGTTGCCGTCTTCTTCTTCAAATTCGGCCCTTATACGGGTAACAGCGCAAGATGGTATAACCCGTCTAACATGGCGACCTAACTTATCATGTATCCACCAGGTAAACTGTCTATATGCTGCATATCTATACGATCTAAAAGTAAAAATAAATAAACCTATCTTTAATCCATAATGAAATACGGTTTCATATGTGCAAAAAGTTACCCTACTTGTTTGGTACGTTATTTCTGCGCGGCAAATAAGCTCCTTCTTTATCTGCCAAGTTCACCAGCGATGTCCACAAAACCTCGACGTTAAGTCACACTGGACTAAAACCTGGGTGATCAGTTATAAATGTTAGATGTTTTATCTGCCGAAAAAGAAATTGACGCACCAATGTTCGCCTTTTTAATCATCCGTTTTGTTTCTTTGACCTCTACACAACAAATGCATTCAATAAGAAAAGACTTTTGGCAATATCCACATTTGCAACACGTTTCACTATCCACGTCGCATATTCCCTGTTTTCCCATCTCTCTTTCTACATCACTCTCACTTGCCTCGCTACTGCAGTCAGTCCATTTATCTTCCCCACCCTCTGATAAAATGACTGGCTCAAAAAAGTATGGTAAAATATCCTGTGCCGTTTTTACAGTTGAAGATTCCGCCATTATTGACATGTGAAATGAGCTCGTTTATCACAAGAACTTATTTACGCATTTTTCTGGTACAAGAATTATCGGCCAGCTTGGTTCATACTTTCTTATGACATCATAATAAAAATATAGACTGGCGCGAGTTTGAACATTGAGACGAAAAGGAAAGCTGAAGTGGAGAAGGAGGAACAGGGAAGTTGCAGAAGAATTTGAAGGGTATGACTTTTTTCCATTATCTCTCGAAGAAAAAGAATGCGACTTTTGTTATTATTGGCATGATACGAATGTATCATTAAAATATCATTTTTAATGCGGGAATCCCTTTAATATGGGAATAGACATAATAAAGACAGAATATCTTAAACGTTGATAAAACTGAAATATAGGCAGTCAAATAATTACACTAACCCAACCAAATATTCCTCTTCCATCTTCTCTTCAAAAAAATTGATTCGCAGTTGATGAAGAAGCTGGAGTATAATAGCGTCTTTAAATTCGGTCTCTCGAAAGGGACGACTCGTACCTTAACCCCTAGAGCTTGGTTTATTTGAACAAAATCCGCATCGTTAAAAACGTAACTGGAAACGAAATTTTAAAGGAGTATCTAGCATAGCTCAGCAAATAATATGAAAATAACAGTCTATAACAATATTAGTGATCGAATTCGTAACGCAGTCTTCATTCTTTTCCCAATTTCACGAATATCAAGATCTCACACAGCCGGCGTAGCGCTGGGCCAGGTAGTACTTTAAAAGTCGCGACGTTACGGCAATCAGTTAAAAAATCGGTCGAAGAAAAAGAAGAAGGAGAAGAAAAAACCCGCTCGTTTTAATAAGATCTCGGATGTAATCCGAGATCTTATTGAAACGAGCGGACAATAAAGCGAGTTGTAGTAGGGAGTCAATATACGTTTGACCTCCTTTTACACCTTTACCCCCTCAAACCCCCGCTTCCACCACCTCTACCCCGACCCCAACCTCCACCCTCCAAAAACCGGTAAATCCGATAAATCCGACAAATCCCGACAATTTCGGAAATACCGATAAAAAGCCTACACATGCGCATTAGCGACTAGCGGAAATAATGCTGACATCAACAAAATTTCGAGCATGCGCAATCGAGTAGGGAAAGTCCCTTACTCGATGACCTTTTTTGATTGAGCCGTACTTATAATAAAACAATGTGAGTTGGTTTAGGAACGCAATTAGCAAACTGTATAACACCCAACCTCGTCCCCAGGGCATCTTGTATCTTTTCTGACCCCGGGACGGCGATACGAACATGGCCCTGGAGGAGGCTGGTCCGATATGAAACCTGATTGGCGCGGATATGTCAAATAATTATTGCGTCATACAAACATTTTGGCGAGGCGGCGAGTCTGTGACCTCAAGTTTTTTTCAAAGTGAAAAATTTAATAAAAAGCATTACTAAGCAATGAAAGTATAAAATAAGACATCATAAAGTAATACTGCTTACATGACAATATTTCAATAGCTGGGAATGTTTAATAAAGCTAGAAAAGTAGCTAGCTAGCACACTATACCTAGCAAACTATCAAGATAAGAACAAAAGAAAAAAACTCAACTTGTTTCTAAGTGGCCAGGTTTAATTTGCAGTTTTTTGCAAAGAATGACGTTGCATAAAATTGCCGCCCATGTCCTTTATAGACAAAATAATTTTGTACAAAATATCGAAAATGTTTTTTTTACAAAATATATATACATTACGTTTTAAATTATATCAGGTTGTTATTAGTGGGCATGTTTTATTACCTTATATGCTTTGGTTACCATAAAAATATAAAAAGCCAGTAGGTTAACCATCGGAGCCATTTTATCATTGACTGCACGTGACGAGGCCTCCTCCAGGGCCATGTTCGTATCGCCGTCCCGTGGTCAGAAAGGATACAAGATGCCCTGGGGACGAGGTTGTATAACACCATATCAGCTCCAGTAGCAGCTACCCACTACGCTCTTGCCGATCGATTGAAGATTGTGAGGGATACTGCTACTTTTTATTATAACAACCTCAAGGAGCAAATTTCACCAACGCTTCATGATGTTGTAGAACAACAGGCACGGGAGCATTACCAGGGAATCGAAGATATCAAGCACCTGTTCCCGCAAGAGAGAAACCAACCAGAAGGTGTCGAAAATATTAGCACATATTCGATGAACATGACACGCAAATGTTAGAAGACGTGTCAAGACATGGCGGTTCAATAAGAATCTAAACCAATCACTGACAGATGCGATCATGCAAAAAATAACGTGTCATATCGATATGAGAGTCACAGTAGTCTACAGTTTCAACTGTGATATTCACAAAGGTGGTGGCGACGTGTCCGATTACCACAAGTCCAAGAGTGCCAAGTCATTATCGAGCATCGCAGAAATAGAAGCCTTCACAGAGCAATGGGAGATGAAGCGCTTGGATCTGGAAGATGCGGAGTTTTGGACCAAAGTCTATCTACCACCCGACAGAACCATCGAGACCCCTGGATCGTACGAAGGCAAAATTGCCTTCAAGCACGTGCAGATCAAGCTAATCTCTACGAGGGAGCCTTTACTTGGATGTGGATGCTTTTGGAGATGCCTAGCCGTGTACTACAGAGGAGAGCGCAAGCAGCGTGAAAAGCGCACCACACAAGAATCCCTTGCCCTGGCTCGTGAGTACTACAAGGACCCCAATCTAAAGCGTGAAAATGTGCTTCCTACAAAGCTGGTGGACCTCGAGGGTATAGCTAAGGACTTCAAGATCAACATCAAAGTCTTTGAACCCAAGACGAACTCAGAAAAGGCCCCATGGCGGCTCGTTTACGGTCAGAATCAGTACAAGAAGGGGTTAGACACGATCAACCTTGGTATATTGGATGGCCAATGTTTTTTTTATCAAAATGATGGATGTTTTCACACAACATTGGGAATGCGAGGCGTGTAATCAACGGTTCACAAAATCTTGCAACCTCACGCGGCACAAGCAGAACGAGTGCGAAGGTGTCAAGACGACAATCATTTGCAAAGTCAAAAAGGTCGAGCTCATGCCGAGCAAATCGGGAAAGGTCTTCTATCCTGATAAGGGCTTTAGTTACGCGGCGTGTCAATGGATAGAAGCAATGTCTGAACAAACCGGAAGGCACATACATCACGCGCTCTGCGGGCATGGAGGAGAGCGTGTGATACGTGCGGGTAGTAAGGAGGTCTACAAGATCGACGGTTATGAACCTCAGACAGAGACGGTCTATGAGTACCACGGCTGCAAGTGGCACGGATGCCCCTGTCAACCGAATCGGACCAACGTGGACATAAATAATTTCGAGCTCACCAAATTCAAGGAGGACTACATCCAAAAACTGGGCTACAACCTCGTCACCACTTGGGAGTGCGAGAACCCACCAAAACTCAAGAGGCTCTTTAGGAAGGAATTTCGGCCATACCCCCACTTTATTGTTTTGACTTCAAAGCTCTCCTAGCACTTCTACACCAGCAGCAAATAGCCGATCTAACATACCTTTCGGAGCATATCCCAGTGAGTGTCGCCATCCACGATAGTCTTTATGAACATCCTACGTTCATCATGCACAAATATCCCAGAACCTTGGTTAATAAATTTGTTGAACAATTCGAACAGAGGCAAGCTCCCATCGTCGAAGAAGTCGAAAGACTGTACCCCAAACCAGAGGATCTTGAAATGCTCTCCAACCAATCCCAACAAGCTTGGAACGGGTGGGTGAACCAAGTGGCTGTGATAGGCGTCAACAGCGGCAAGTACGACATCAATATGATAAAGCGGTACTTTGTCGAGCGAATTGCTAAAGACGATAACGTGAGGAACACTGTGGCTAAAAAGGATAACGACTACATGTTCCTCACGACATCAAAGTTCAAATTTCTCGACATCAAAAACTCTCTCGCACTCGGCATGAGTTATGATGGCTGGTGCAAGTCTCTGGAATGTAGACTCGAAAAGCTCGTGTTCCCATACGAGTGGTTGACGGCCCAAACCAAGCCGAACCATGTCTGCCCCGTCGAACACGAGGACTTTTATAGCAGTCTCAACGGGAAAAACACACTCTCGCCTGAAGAGTACCAAGCATTCCGGGAGGAGTTCTACAAACGCGGCTGTGTCACTATGCTGGACTGGCTGGCTGAGTACAACTTGGCACACGTGCTATCTTTCGTTGATGCTGTTGACAAGACTCGCAACACATACTACGGGGATGAGATTGACATTCTCAAGGATGCCGTGACGATTCCGGGTGTGTCGATGCGATACGTCTTGAACAAGTCTCTGCGCTTGAACCCTAAGTTAGAGCTCTATGCGCCAGGAGAACCCTGCAAGCACAAATGCCAAGAAAATTGCTTCAAGGCCAGGTGCAAGGCTTGCATCGATGTGCAAAAAATCTGCGGCGATTGCGCGAGAAATGAGGCTTACGACCTATTGCAGACAGGCATGGTTGGGGGCCCCGCGATCGTCTTTTGCAGGTATCACCAGCGGTGCGGAATAGCCGTCTACCAACTAGCAAAGTTGCGCATGCTCAATGTCTATTATGACTTCCGCGACAAGTACGTAGATCGCCGAGATTTCGAGTACATATACATGGACACGGACAGTGCGTATTTTGCCATCTCCAGAGAAGACCTGCCGGAGGTCGTTCGCAAGGAAATGCTCGAGCAGTACGATGAGAATGTGAAAAACTGGCTCGTCACTGACAAGCACTCGAGTCAAACGGGAGGCCTGTTCAAACCTGAATTCATTGGGTCTAGGACGATTGCATTGACAGCCAAGTGTTATTTCGCTGAAGGGAAAGATGGGACAAAATTCTCTTGCAAAGGTATGTCGAAAAGGAAGAACGAAGTGACATGGTCAAGGTACATGATGGGAGCACTGAAAGGTGAACTAGATACCGCTAAAAATGTAGGCTTCCGGATTTATAACCAAGGCATGATCACTTATGAGCAAAACAAGCTAGGGCTTTCGGCTTTTTACGATAAAAGAGTCGTACATGAAGATAACGTGCACAACTCCCCGCTGACGTAAAAATAATGGGGATATGTCCAATGTTTTGTGAGGTGATGCCTCACAAAAACTCAATAAGAAAATGGAATTTAGGCCATGTACAAAATGTAAGCAAGCACAACCAATATGCAACTTCAGGGTGATCCAATGCAACGGTCAATTGACAAAACAGTGTATCAAATGCTTAGATAGTCAGAAGAAATTGCCCTCATGAAAAGCTGAGACGGCATTGCAAAGAATGTGATTTCCCTGGGTATCAGTATAACCTTATTCTAACTAGGATTCATTCGCTATGCTCTAAGGTATGACACAGAATTTAGCTCTACCGAGTACCTAGGGTGCGGTATATGCACATTTATCATGTATGCACATTTGATCACAAAATCCCACTCAAGTATCGAGAGAATAGGGAATATCCCAACGAAGATGTGCAACTCGAGAGACTCCATTACACCAACATGCAACCAATGTGGAACGCGGATAATCAAAGCAAGGGCCATCGATATATAAGTGTGTAAAGTAGGTCGCGTTGAATAGATTTGCGTTTTTTCTCACAACTTTGAGTCACTCCTAATCAGTATGAATCGGTAAAAACAAGATAAAACTCATTTGCCTCATCCATTCAGAAATGATAAACATTTCTGAATAATCAAGAGGTTTTCTGTATGATGCGTAAACGACCTAACCCGTGATTCGTGAATTTTCACACAGGTAATACTCAAGGTGATACTGAATAGCTATATCGGTATCGAAAGATATTGTTAGAGACGTCTATGCCTATGTCTCGCTGTACCCCTGCCGTACGTCTTGATCTTTTTCTGTATTTGTAGGTATCGAAAGCTATTAATAAAGATGTCTAATCTACCCCAACAGAAGCCCTTGAGCAACGTGAAAAACCTATCGATAAACGTCAAGCTTTGAAAGGCACACCTCCTACCAAAGAAGTGTACAGAAGCCTTCTGTGACAAAGCATCAGATGAGGTAATCGATAAAGTATACTCTGAATTCATTCAACGTGAGCTCTAGGAAAAGAGTAAGCAGACTGCCTGATAAGGCTCTATCCTCACAGGCTGTCAGTCTATATACCAAGGCCGTGGGGATTATGGTTCAGTTGGATAATGCCGAAGTTTTAAGGGCGGATATTGAAGACGATACCATTACCAGGGATAGTATGGCTGACTTGGGGAATCTCGTGTACTCGGCGTTTGGAAAGTCCCCTGCTTATTGCTGCGCATACGATTAATCACATACAGCTCTCAACGTCCAAGATGGTTGAAGAGAAGGTTGATGAAGATCAAGAAAACAATGGGAAACAGTCTATCGAAGATATACATGGGTAGTCGTGAAAGAGTTGAACGTGTAACCAATGAGCTAATAAGGTGTAGAAGGGAGGTACGTTATACAGATTTGTGCAGCATTTTGGGAGATGTTGACGCACGCGAAAAAATATTGACGCCGGCAGCAGATCGCTTTCCACCTCAGGATTTGGTGATGGTTCCACAGGTTAATAGAATAAGGTACGCTGGCAGAAGCAGCCTGAGGGCCACCCCGCTGGGTATATGTATTCCTTGAAGATCAAGGCCTATGTTTGGAGGGGCTTTTGTAAGTCTCACGACTTATAAGAAAGAAGTTCAACCACAAGAAGTAGCAGTCATAACACAGCCAGCAAAGCACCCAGGGAAAGTCGCGCGGGGTCACAAATTGGCGGCACTGAGGAAGCGAAAGAAGAGGACCTGAAGCAACAAGAGGGCACATTAGAATCTACAGCCAAAACCTCTTCTAGGATGAGTTCTGTACAGTCAGGCAGTGTATACATTGGTGGAAGCATCGTTGCTATACTCGCCTGTGCAGGAGTTGGATTCTATATTTTCCGTAAGCAGCCTGCCGAAACACGTGCACCAGAGCAGCCTCAGCGAGAGCCTACAACCCAGCCCGATAACGACTTTTTTCACATGCGATAAACCTAGTAATAAATACCAAAACCCAAGTAAGCGCCCCACAAGGTTCTATCTGCCACCGGCAGATAAAATAAGTATGACTCTCGATCTGGTGCTACAACCCCATACCGGGATTTTTACAGGGCTTACCTCGTGTGGTAAAACTCAGCGAGTCCTCGGCCTCATAGAGAACGAGTATAGGCGGCACCACTACTATATCGCGATCCTCTGTCCAACGATCCGCTGGAACAAGACCTATCAAGAGAGATCCTGGCTTTGGAAAGATGACAACGTATTCCTGATAGACCCCAAGGATCACCTGTTCGAATAGATCGAGCAACTATCAAAGCTCCTAGCAGGGGAGGACACTCTGTTTATCATCGACGATATGATAGCCGACGAATCTCTCGATAAAACTCGTGGGGCGTTGCTGGAACTAGCTGTTTCAGGTAGGCATCGAGGGCACAGCTTGTGGCTGCTAACACAAAGATATAAGAAGATCCCAATAACGGTAAGAGACCAAATGAAACAGCTTTTTGTCTGGTATCCGAAAAATCGAAAGAAGCTTGAGCTAATTCATGAAGAAAACGATGTAATTTCGAATAGGGAAGAAATTTCCATTATTAAAGGTCAACTCAAAAAGTCCAACCACGCGTGCTTGTATATGAGATTGGAACACCCTCGGACCTGTAAAATTTTGGAGTAAAGCTATTACTGATCTTCAGGGGGTGGACTCCCCAGTCCACCTACATGCAGACACAGTTTTACTGACAGAACCAGGCCTTTATTGCTTCCCCCCTGAGGTGCGGCATACCTGAGGCTGAACCATTCCTTGGGTGGGTTGTTGGAGATTTTTGTAGCTCGATCAAGCCACAAAAACTACGTCTATAAGTATCAACTGAGCAAGTCCCCCGCAGACTGATGGAACCACGAGCCACGTGGTCAAAATTGATATGTGTCGGTACCACAGCGGGCGAACCGGTGAAATGACCATCCGACTCGAGAAATTTACCACTCTTTAATATGTTCCGGAGGTACTTCAACATCCTCAGGTATTAGCATCAACTCCTCTGACACAAAACTACGTTCGGGCCCATCAGCCAAATAGTACAGGAGACGTGTACCCGTCACAATACGATCGAGTCTATACGTTTTCTTGCTCCACCAAGCGTCTGTTGCACACCTTTTAGCATCACTGTGCTCTTTGCCAGGCTGCAGCAGATACAAGTAGAGGCCGTCATCGGGTAACGGTTTCTCATCATGCCATTCCTCGCCTCGCGGCACCTTATCGAGCTTGATGACCTTGCTTGGCTTCATACCAATCATAGCGGTCTTGGTGTTGTTCATGCTTTTCACGATAGTGCACAAGTGTTTAACCCATGTACTACTTTGTTCATCACTAACCAACTCTTGCGCATCTTGAGATTTGAAGAGCCTTTCCGCGAGCGCCTTGTTATAACTTTCCACAAAAGTCGTGAAAGTGTGGTGATATTTGGTAGTTGCACACTTTATCACATCTGATTTAAACTCACTGCCGTTGTCACACTGGAATGTCTTTGGATAACGCAGAGGTCCCGCTTTGTAAATTTCCTTGATCAAGTCAGCAACCTCGCTAGCGTCGATGCCTGTGAGGATGTATTTATACGTATTTTCATACAGCTTGTCATGGGGCATATAGAGCAAATCAAATTGGTGCATTTCGTTGAGCTTTGTGATGATGAAATGCGGATAATTGATGCGCTTGGGGCCTCGAATATGTCTAAGCCAGAGCAGTTGACGGGTCAGCCAGTTAGGGTCGGATGGAGGTATAAGCAAGATAAGCGCGCGCTTACAAAAATTCTAACCAGGCTGGTCATCCATCATTCTTATTTCTCTAGTGTATAACGTGAAATCCCATCCTGATATTCTTATCAAGCATTTCTGATAAAAAAGCGTATACTTTGCTACTGTTGCAAATACACGCAAATAAATAAACATATATATAATTTCATTCTATATTTTGGGCCAATCAACACGCGCTGTCACGAGTCTGCTTGCTTGAAGCGACGTCAGATGTTTGATACCCATATCTTGTAAGGACGTTTTAACAGCACTCTCGTTCTCTTCGCTCGTTTCGCTAGTTTTTTCAGCTTGCTCAAGAACTGCTTTTAATAAAACAGCAGAGCCTGGGAGGAGATTTAATAACGTGCAAGAATCGTTCAACCTAAAAACGGGAAAATAATGTTTAAAAATTACATAATTATTTTGCAATCATTAAGTCACTTAATAAAGCGAACAAAAAGAGGTACATGTTTGAAGCTGGGATTTTGCTAAAGTTAATAACATACTAGATGTATTCTCGTGGAAGAATCCACTGTATTTTCCTTTCAACCCATGCAACAGATGTAGATAAATCAAAAAATAAAAACACAGCAGTGTTTACAATTTGCCTTATTCAATGATCACAACCTACGCATGCACATCGAAAAAATAACAACTCAAAACTGTTCAACAAAAGTATCCAACAACTGCAGTATATGTGATATTTAAAGCTAAATCTACAAAATTACTTGCTCTGGCAATGCGAAAAATAAATCAAAAAATAAAGTTCACCAAAACATTTTAAAATACAACCAAATTTAATTTAAATTTCAATCACTAAAAATGTTGTTTTAACATATACATTATTATTATTATTGAAATTATTTACCCAGGATAGCCTCTTCAGTTCCTATTGGTACTGCTTACCAAGAGGGTCCTGCAAAGGGGGACCTAGTGAGTTTAAAGCTTCCATTTGAGCCACGAAAGTCGTGCAAGCACACCAATCGCCAACTAGACAACCGCCTAAGATATCAATCCTATTCTCATGCTGAGCGCTAAGCAGAAAGGATAGATTCACACTTTTATTTTTTTTTTAGTTAAAACTAAAAATTTGATTCTTTTGTTATAGAAACTTATTTCAAAATGTTGCGGGAAGTATTTTTAACATCTCTTTTACTTCTAAAACTGAATTAAGTGACACTTTTTCGTTTCTTGATGTCAAGGTTAGTCGTAATGACAATTCTTTTATTACGTCAGTTTATAGAAAACCCACTTTTAGTGGTGTCTACTCAACTTTAACAGTTTTATGGCGGACGAATATAAACGTGGTCTAAGTTTATACCTTGATTTTTCGTATTTTTTCTATAGCCTCTAATTCTAAATTATTTCACATAGAGCTTATGAAACTCAAAAACATCTTATATAAGAATGAATATTTGAGTTATTTTGTGTTTTTTAAATAAACTACACGTTCCGAAAAATCTACCGCGTGTTAACAAGTCTCTGTCTTGTTACAGTCCTTTAAGTCCTTTTATCAAATGTTCTTTATCATTTAAGGTGTAGTAGCTGCAATGCTTCTTATTACGGAAAGACCTGTCGATATTTGAAAGTCAGACCTGTTAAGACTGCTTAGCCTACAGCAGTTAAGGATCATTTACTCTTTTGTGAAGCATTTTGTCCCCTTGATGATTTTACGGTCATTACATCAGCACGTAATAATTTCTTATTAGAATTAAAAGAGAGTTTAATGATATATAGAGACAAACCTGCAGAAGAACATCTCCTTTGTGTCTTTTTGATAAGTTTCAATTTTCATATCTCTGGAAATACTGCCTATCCGTATGAGGGGTCTGATAATTGAATCTTTTCGTGCTTTCAACCATCTTTAGTCAAAAGAACTTATTTAATTTTATCACAGTAAAAATGGTAGAAGTTCTACCGAAAGCTTCGAAAAAAGAATGTAACATGAATCTTGTCGTTCTTATTTTTATTTAAAGTATTTTTAAATCAACAATATCAGTTATTTCAGTAATATTGCGTACAGTCACACAAAAATCTGTTCTTTTCACATCTATACGTCTGTCTGTCTATCACGCAAAATGGTACCGCAAGTAGTGAGAGTCATGCAATGTATAAAAAGAACGGGCGAAGCCGTGGATTTTCCACGGGCCACCGACTAGTTTTGTATATTGTCTTTTCCCGTAAAATAAAAGTCTAATTCTACAAGAAATTTTTTTTTGGTATAATGCATAATCCCACGTAAAAGTTGAACATCAAATGTCAATAACAATAACAACAACAGCAACAATCTAAGGGGCTGTTCATCTGGGAAATATTTCCTCGGGAACTGGGTAAATGTTTCAGCATGATCTCAAGTCGAGATCTCGGGTTGTTAACAATCTCTTAACAAAATGTGTAAAAACATATGATAAAAAAACATTTACCCGCCCACGGAGTATCGGGTGCGCATGATCGAGATCTCGGTGAGCGGGTAATGCATCTTCCCATATGAATAGAAGTCTCCTCGGTAGGCGAGTTATGTCGATTCGGCATAATTTTCAAAAACAAACAAGATTCTTATCACAATAAACAATAGAAACTTATCACATGGTATTTTCTCCCCCAAGGAAAATTTTTTGGCACATGCTATATGAATAGAAAGTAAAGGGCTGTTTTTTAAGCTAGCTCGTATTTACATCAGCAAAATCGGAAAAGCACTTACACAAACCTTGCTCTGCATTTATATAACCATGTTTTTCTTCAAATGTTGTTTTTGTAAAGATTTATTTTGAAGGAATGAGTAGAAAATGCTGCAAGAACAGCTAGCTTTAGCTACAAAACTCATCATATGTCCACCATTCTTTTTGCAAACAAACTTTTGTTACTTATGCTAGGCCCTTTATTTAATAGTGTGTTAATATATGTATGTCTATATACAGCTATCTTGCTACTACGTATAAATAGTGAAATCCTATATGCGATTTTAATGAAGTACTCACTTGCTATTGCTATCACTTTTACTCGTAGAAAATAACATCACTTGCTATAGCGGGGGTGAAAGGGTATTATTTTTAATCATTATGGCCCCACATGGCTTTAACATAAATAAGAAATGAACCCCCGCTTTGCGATTTTTTTTTAAATAAGTAAATTTTAACTCCAGGAGAGCACTGCGCGAGCTGTAAAGAAGTGAGTGGTGTTTTTTGTGTCATGGACAACCATGCTCACTAACGCAAGGCAATTAATATATATGGTTTAGGACGTACTCAGCCTGAATTGCTACCCAGATCATAAATACAAAATAATGTGAATTTATAATTACTAAGAAACAATTATTCTCGAACGGTTTTTTTCTCTTTTTACTAGTATACATGTATGTTTTTTCAATAAGATCACTCAACATCATCTATTTTATCCAATTAATGTTTATCATCATCCGGAAATCTAACTATATATTTCCCTATCTTTCGTAAAAACACACACAAAAAAAAAACATTTGAGGGTGAAAAGTGTTAAAAAATAAGCACACGAAGCCTCCAACATTCCAAAAACGTGTAGGCAACCTACAATATATAAAGAAAAAATCAACAAAATTTACGTACATCTTAAAGTGACTTTCTGGTCGTGGCGTGTATTGTCCAAATATTACAAAAAGATTTTTCGTCATGTCGAACTGTAACTGGTTTGCTCCGCCTTCGTTAAAATGACACTCAAACACCACCTGAAACAATGTTGCACAGTAAACGATGTCTGCTCTGCCTGAAGACTGTTGGAAGATGGATAATTAAGATATTTAAGGTTTTTCAAGGGTCACCTGGTTTCATTTCAATGTTTTAAAGGTTTTTTTACAAACACCCCCATTTCTTCTAAAATTGTAATTTTACTTAAAAGGATAGTAGATTAGCGAGCAAAATGGACTCAAATATATTTCTTGAAAAAATTCTATATTGCAGCTCACATAAGACAACTAAGTATTATCTGCAAAATTGATTTTGGAGGCAAAGTAGGCTGGCTAAGCAGGTTTTAGGTTTTAGAAACGGTGCATACTCTGGATTTTATGCTGATCTCGTCGCTCCTAACAAAGGTAAACACAGTAAACTAGATTAACAAACACAAGAAAACTTATACCTCTTTAAAAATGAGTTGGTCGACAACTTTAGCCACATGTTTCCATACCTTTTGGAAAACATCAAAAAAGAGTTTTTCTTCCAACATGTGTAAATTTACTTTTATGAACAACAACATATCACAAGCGTTATTAGATAAAACTGAAACAATGTAATCTTTGAAAGAAGGAAGACCGTGCCATCTAAAAAAAGAACGATGACGGATTAGGCGAAGTGAAGCTTTGTGTTATTAATGAAATTTTTAAGGCGACTCGACGTTAATGTCGCCTCTTACTGACGTTATTTGTTCAAATGTTCAGTCATACTCTCGACTAAACTTCTAACTGCGGCGTTTTTTACGACGTGCAAAAATCAACATTTTGCGTGTGATAGTATGCGCACACAGCTACACACACGTAATATATTTTAGTTGTGCTATTAAAAGCTCATTTCAAATGTTTATATTGCGTAAGAAGTTGTCTAGCATAACACGCCTTAACCACTTGTAAATTTATTTTACGCTTGCTATTCACAGCACAAGCTCATTTCAAATGTTTATATTGCGTAAGAAGTTGTCTAGCATAACACGCCTTAACCACTTGTAAATTTATTTTACGCTTGCTATTCACAGCACACTCAAATTCTCCTGAAAAGGCCTGTTTGTACAACATTGAAAGAAAAAAAATATTTTTGTTGTTCCCTTAACAGAAATCAGTGCATCAACCTCGTTGCCGCAAGTTTTGCAACACTTAACACCTCTAGAGTAACTACACCTAACAATGTCATATGCTCTGGAAAGCTAAGAAAAACCTATTGCTGAGGTAAGAATCAAACTCAAAAGTTGATGCAATGCTTCGCCTTTTCAGTGCATGTGAGAACAGCGTAAGGATTTCAACGACGAATCTTGTTAGTTAGATTAGTTAGTTTATCGTAAATTCTTTGACAGTATGAATAGTCAAAAACATGTTTTTAATTCAACTTTAAAACACCAAAATGGCGGGTTAATACTTTTTGAAGCTTTGTCACGTAAAATATAATTATTAATCGACATATATTTCAAGCATCCATAAATTACAATGGTTCTTAATGCTGAAATGCGAAAATACTAAATGTATGTGCAAACGTAAAAATAAATTCAATCAGAAATAAAAACAAAATGAACATGAGCAAAAAGAGCATAGACGAAGGAAGCAGTCAAATAATCATACCAAAGTCTTGAGTTGTGAAAAACAATTCGACAAACCTTTCTGCTTTGTACGCTTTGAGCTTTGTCCGCAAGCCTTCTTTCACGTACTCTGCGATGGAGTTCACAAGGGCGTTTAAAAATATATCTAAGCTGTGCATGACGTCAGTGAATACACTTCCGTCTGATACTTCCCCATCTTGATGTCTACTTTTAAGAAGTTGCAGGTAGTACTAAAATATGATTATTCAAGACAGGATAATTCAAAACAGAATGATGCAAAACAGAATGATTCAAGACAGGATGATTCAAGACAGGATGATTCAAGACAGGATGATTCAAGACAGGATGATTCAAGACGGGATGATTTATGGAGGGTTGATTTGAGGTTTTTTTAAAAAAAAAACAAAAAGCCCTGGGGGCTCTAAGAATTTCCGCGCGCTACCTAAATATTTGATGAAAACCTGCTAATTCGTTGTGTTATTGTGCCAAACATTCGAAGGGGTTTGGTGCATGAACCTCTGAAGATAAAGCACACCAGTGACATTATATCTTACAACAAACGCAAACAAAACGAAACGTGTCATAATAAACTCACATTTTAAAAGAAATTGCTAACAAAAAATACAGCCTATCATTCATGGTTGAAAGTCTTGCGATTGAAACCTTTATGGTCTTAAACGGCATTAGTTGACAAAAAATCAAAATTTTGATGTGACCATTTTCAGCATACTTTTTTTATTAACTGTGTCCATTTTTGTCGAAAATAAAGCAGTTTTAATTTTTGGATAAATTTTGACCTTAAATGACATTTAGGTGACAAAAAATCAAACTTTTGTACCATCATCATTTTCAGCATACTTTATTTGTTAACTGTGCCAGATTTAGCCGAAAATAAAGTGGTTTTAATTTTTGGACCAATTTTGGCCTAAAATAGCATTTAGGTGACAAAATCAAAATTTTGATGTCACCATCATGTTTAGCATACTTAATTTGTTAACTGTTCCAAATTTTGCTAAAAATAAAGTAGTTCTAATTTTTGGACCAATTTTGGCCTAAAATGACATTTAGGTGACAAAAATCAAAATTATTATGTCACCATTATGTTCAGCATACTTTTTTTGTTAACTGTGCCAAATTTTGTGGAAAACAAATACCAATTTTGGCCTGAAGCGTCAATACTAAACTTCCCAGTAGTTAAGGAGCTTGGGTACGAAGTTTACATCTGTGACGGACCAACGTGAAATCCCAGGGTCGATTTTTTCTCAAAAAATGCTCCGAAAGAAAAAAACGACGGTTTTAAAGAATTTCCTACGCCTTCGGGCGCGGAAATTCAATTACGAACGGAGTTTTTAAGAAAGATGAAAGACAAACATTTTTTAAAAAATAAACATCTACATACCAAGTCATCGGTCCATTCTAACAACACATAATAGATGTAAAAAACACCGTTTAATATGGAACAATAATGTTGAGATTCTGGACAAATCACCTCCACGGAGGCGAGATCTTTGATTTTAATGATAAAAGAGTAAATGTTCATGATGAGTACGTTGAGGAATTTCTGTTGTGCGTTCAAATTGTTCACGGATTTGTGGCGAGCTAAAAGATAAAAAATTCTTTACTTAAATAAGAATGACAATACATTTACTGTGTACGAAGGAGATTTCTTAGAACAGAATCACAATGAATTTGATTGATACAAAACATTGAGTGGGTTAATCTGACGTCATTAGTAATTTCATTTTTTAAATAAATATCTTTGTAGATTTTGCTGGAATTTTTCAAAAAACACACACAAGAACAAACGTTTTCGATATACCAATGTATATGCCAAATTATGTTCTTATGACAAAGACAAGATAAAAAATTCAAGAAACATTGATCCTTTTTTGAAATTCCGTCCATGTATTTTACTCCAGATTCAAAAGTTATAAATAGCTTACTTGTCATTAACGACAACAACGTCATAAATTCGACGACACATCGTGGAACATAGTACAAAATATTTCTTTTTTTGTCAGTTCCAACTTGTAAATCCGCATACGCAGGAAACCAAGCTTCGTCATTAGATAACATTTCTGACATCGACTCCAATGCAACTACGTGAACAAAGAAATAACTGATTTCTCTTAAAATAATCAAATTCAAGTTCTCTGTATCAGCTGCATTCATCAGCTGGAAGAAACCTTAATAGGTTGTGGGTCAATGCGTCTTAAAAGTTCTTCAAAAAAGTTTCGTACCGTAAATCTCAGGACAAAGGTATCTATATATAAATTAGCGATTTTAAACATGCTGAATATAAACAAATATAAATGTTACTTAGCTGGTAACCCCGCAGTTTTCGAGAAATTGAGCATCAAAAAATAGAACAATCGCGTGTTTCGCGTTTTATCGTGTTAAGTGCTTTCTAAAGTCTTTCTTTATAACATAGTTTAAAATTTTATTTCATGCAACTAGGTAAATACTTAATTATCGAGTCTATCGAGAACTTTTCGATAAATTTGAATGTCGAATTTCCTTATCTAATTTTATGTTTTTTGGGGATAATATTGTTTTAATGCATACTGACTAGAAAACACAAACAAGTCAGCAAGTGGCTTAATATAAGTAAAATGAGCTATCGCAAAAAGCGTATTGTGTGTTATCGATATTCTGCTAAAAGAAGGTTACAATTAGTCGGCTGTTATCGTCTGACGCGTCAATGTCCGGTTCATCAATAAAAATGTCGACATCACTAAAATTGGCATCAACATCATCATCTCTTTTTTGCATTCACTTTCACATCTTCAGCTGATTAATTCCTTCAGCATATCTACAACACAATTTGTAATCAACTAATCTATACCAACTTTGGTCAAGTTCTATCTTTCAGTAATGACTTCTTAAGGTGGCATTAATGGTAAAAGACAGGCACCTTTGCAAATATAATTTACGATATAATTTGTAATATAAATGACGACGTTCAGATTTAAAACAGTATAAAACCAGAAAAACATTGAGATAGACCCAAAAATAAGAATTTTAAAGCCACTTCACGCCTAGTGGATTACGTCATTCTATGACCACATGCAAAACCTGAAGTCTATTGTCAAAAAAGGTTGGGATCGATTAGGGATAACCAACCTTTTAAAGTTTGTTGCAGCATTCAATAAGAGGTCCTTTATTGGAATCGAAAATTGTCTTGAGTAATAAAGTTTCATAATAAAGTAGTATTTAGTAGTATTTAAATACACTATGAAAATAGCTATATTTTGTTTGTCAGCCAAGACTTGGTCGTAATTATATGTCCAGTGAGAAGTATTAAGATATACTGTACGTTGTGCTTGTTTCTTTATTAGAATAGCTGGAATGAAATAAACAGACAACATGCCACAATGTAATTGCCAGCTATTTCTCACACTATTGATCGTCCAGGATATGGCTTTTGACATCCATAAACCCCGATGGGTTCCATGTGAGAATAGACCAACTACTTGTGTCGTTCGTATTTTTATCTGGTTCTCTGACCACATTCTTGTCAGCAGGGCTCTTTGAGATAAACCCACTTTCTTTAGACGGGAATGCTGAGACCAACAAGATATTAATAATCCCATTAGTGACTTTTTTTATTGTATCCATGCTTATAAATGATAACGTAATTGGAGAATATAAGATTGAATAATAAATATTGCCTAGACGTCTAAGTATCTTCAACAGGATAAAATCGTACACAGAATGCAGAAAGAGGCGGTTTGTTATTACAAAGCTGGCATGCTGTATCTTCTAAAAGCGCACCTTGGAGCAAAAAAAACTTAGCTAATCCAAATCTTGCGTTTATATTGAAAAAGAAACAGTGGGCAAAAAAGAATACTTAGTATACCTTAAAAACCATCTAAAATAATCTAATTTGGATGAAATTCAAGTAAAATGACTATTTTGAGAGAATATGGTCACTCGCTGTTAACAAACTTTAAATTTGGTTTGTGTTTAATTGCAATGAGTTACACGCGAAAAATTGGAAAAGCGTTATAGAGTATCCTTTTTAGTGATAAATGTTTTAACTACTTGTTATCCTGTTTACGACACAATTTTAAGCATAACAAAATTATCATCAATACTAACCTTCCCACTTTGCCTATCAAAATTAATCCCCAACACGTTCTTCGGCAATCTAAACCCCGTAACCTGGATAATACTCCCTCATAGCACCTTCATACTCACTAAAATCATTCCTAGCCTCCCTCTCCCCCCTCATAGTCTTATTAATCGTATCAATCCTCTCAGCCCTCTCCTGATTAAATTTATCCTTGGCCGTTGTAAGTCTCTCCAAAGTTTATAATGTCTAACTCTCTCCTCGTCACTACCACCAAGCATAGTTGCAATCACACCACCACAACTAAAAGCAACAGCATTAACCACAGCAGAACCAACCATCATCGCTATTGGCGAGTGTCATTGCGAGAGAATAGCGATGGAATAGCTCTTTACCAACATTCTAAAATCTGCTTACCTTGGGAATGTGATGACTACCAACAACATTAACATTATGACTTACATCATGACTCATCTTCAAAACGAAATTATCAGACACATGGTTACTATTAACCTCAATATTAGTCTTCCCATTCCTTATGGTAACCCCCCCCCCCCAACATAATACACTGAACCCTATACTCTAGTATAATTACAACCCTTAACATACCAGCAACATATTGACTCAATAAGCCTAAAAAAAAATCAATCCCTTCTCCTCGCATATTTCAACAAACTCTCATATCCCCTAATACTACAGGAGCTGAGAGCAGTATTGTATAAAGTTTGTTGTAGAGAGGTTTTGGATTTGGATTTGACCACATAATGGTCCAAGGGATTAAAAAAAACTTACTGCCCTTTTTTGGTTCATGGTGGAATTTCCGCCATTATGAGTCAAAGGTCAATGTTAATTTTTTTTTTAAAAAGTATCTTGTGACCCCTCATTTTTTAGCCATAAGTATCAAACCCAAGCTAACAGATCAGTAACCATAATTCTTATATACTACCTACCAGTTTTACAAATAAGGGAGCGTTCACATATTACGTAATCAATTTTCTTGGCTATTTTCTACTCCCCCCTGCCCATGTAATCATTTGGTTGACCCCCCTACCAAAACTACGCCAACATCTACTTACGTGAACGCTCCCTAAGGGGAAGATAAATGCATATATGTTTTTGTATATGGATGCACATATTACTATTAAGGGTGGAACATTCAAAGCTGTTGTATTAAAATGTTTGTAAAAAATCCTTGTTCAGCGTTATTTCTAGGAACGACGGATTGTAGAAAGGCTGAATATACTGTGGTCTTGTGTCCTCCTAGGTAGAATAAGAATTGTTTGGAAAGGAAGTAGTTGTGGACTGATGATTGTGTATTTTCGGTAGAACCCGGTGATAAGTTGTTTGAAGTTATTGAGTTTTTGGTAGAGAATTGGCAGGTTGTGAGGTTCTGTTTATTGCTAATGACGTTATTGCTGATGAAAGGGAAAATAAAAAGGAAATATTTGTTGTTGGATTGAGTATTAGTGGTAGACATAGGTTGCATTCTTTTTGACGACTAGTGTAATTGAAGATTAAGGATGTATCATTAAGGTTGAAAGAGAGTAAGCGCTCGTGTTTGTACATTAGATTGGAGATATCGGTTATTCATTTATTCAAAAATTTTTGCAATGGTTGTATTTCGCAAGAGTTAAGGTTACGGTTAGTCTCAGCCTGGTCTCAATTAACCAGGAGTTTCATATAATCAAAAACGGGACATAGGGAATTCCCCAGAACGAATTTTTAATTTAAGTAATAATTTTTGTAAAAGTGAACTAGGTATATCAAAGTCAACATTTATCATTAACGTTTCGCAGTGAGTAGAGTGTGAGATCACAGGGTTAACGAGGAAGGTGCGAATTTTGCCGCATCCAGTTGTGTAATTCTACATCTATGTGTTGTGGGTTGTCAGGAGCCTGGCGCGGGTAGAAATAAAACGCAAACGGCTCATTGAGAAAATTTCTGCAGGTTGTTATTCAGCAAGTTGTATTTCGGTTTTGATCTTTCTTTCTCGCTTAATATCATTTGTCGCTCGCAAGCCTCTGTATAATTTCGGAAGTATAACGTACATAATACATTCATTATCGTTGTCTGCAACGTTTATTACAGCCTTGGTTGGCTTTAATTTTTGTGGTAGGTCGATATAAGTTGATCCTCTTGCATCATTTCTTTAGCTTAAAATTTTTTAACACTGGCGCAAATATTATTATAAAAATATCATTATCCCTGTCCTCCACCTGGATCAGAACAGTAGTAGATAGAAATGGCAGATCCTGGCGTAAAAGCAGCTGAATTCTAACAAATTTGACGTGATAATTTCAAAATTTAATCAAGTGTGCTAGAAACGCAAGTGGGCTAGAATCAGCTGCTTTTTACGCCAGGATCTGCCATTTCTGTCTACTCACATAAAACCAGTCGAAGTAACTTTTTATTTATTTATTTATTGGACGAATATTTATGTACAGGGTAGACATTTCAGAAAATACACAATTTTGTTATCATAATGTGTCCTGTGAATAAACAAACAAAAAAATGTAGGTATATATAAAAATTGATATGTGAAAGTGCACACAAGTTGAGGAAAAGAGAGTTAATAACACTGAAAAGAACATAAGAGAATAATACGAAGCTATTCAGTACAGTCTAACGCCCACTTCGAGGTAAGTCACAAAACAGATCGATTTTCTTTAAACAATCATTACTAGAAAAACAAGTTTTTAATAATCTATCAAACCCAGAACTATAAACCATTTTACGGATATCCAGAGGTAAATCATTAAATAATCTGGCTTAAACCAGAGAGAGCCACTTGCATATTTCAAGTTAATTTTCGGTATTGCTATTGTATGTCCGTTGTTTCTTGTCAAATATTTATCGACTTTTCATTTCGAAATAACTTTTAACATCATTACAAACATTCTTAACCAAACACCTCCTAACAAAATCACATGCATGTTTTTTATTAACTTGAATTGATGATGGCACATGAGCTGTTGAATGACATCCTACAATGACCACTGCAAGAGCTCTACGATGAAATGATTCTAACTTGTTTTGTTGAGTGTTTGTATAGTTCAACGTAACAAGACCACAGTGAGTGTTGGTATCACCATTGCTTGATAAATCATTCTCAGAGTGTTTTGTATCAGTTTTGGTCTGAGTTTAGCTAGGGGTCTCAAACGACAGCTTGCTTTTTTGTAAAATAATTGATGACCTAAGTATTTGTAGGTAGTCGTAACAAATACATTCTTGAACAAATCGTATGAAATTTTGAGGTAGTATTTACCTTCTTGAAGCTGGTAATATAGCATTTTTTTTACCAAATATAGCTTCTCGTGTTGTCTCTGCTTTCTTATCAAAACAAACTTTCGATTTGATTGATATTTAATATATTTTGGAGATCATAGCTTAATTAAAAAACTAGCAAATTCATCAGAAAAGTAATTTTCATAAACAGGTTGTCTATACAGTTATGAAGTGTGTATAATTTCTTGCATTTGATTTTTCGAGTGGTCATTCAGAATGGCGAAGATGGAGGATAACGACCATGACGGAGAGCTTTCTTGAACTGCTTTGTAGCCCCTTTAAAGAACTAACTTTTGCAGGAAATAATATTCGGGAGTCAAAAAAGTGCATTTCGCGGAATCTATTTTCGCGAATTCAACAGATTTCGAATTTATTTTATTTAATTTCGTTGGAATTAATTTTGACTATTGCTTGATTTTAAAAAGGAAATATTTTTGCGATCTGAGTGAAACATTAAAAGTCGTGGTTTTTGAATCGTACGAAATACAAATTTCGTATTTTTCGAAGTATGGGTATTTTTAAAAATACGTATATTACTCCTAAAAATGATTTTTTTTAATATAGACTAGTCGGTAAGGTCCGTAAAAAAATCCACTTAGTCAGAAGAAATTGACGTCACCACCTCGTTTCCGAGTTATTTAGCCTCATAGTTTTTAAGTGCACTGTAATGGCTTCCTTAATTTAATATAGGATATTGACTTTAGAGTAGGGTTATTGACGTCGCGCCGTAACGTCATAAAATTTAACATTTCAGACATACCTTTTTCGGATACATTAAAGGAAAATGACGATATCCACTATGACTGTCACATACACTTTGTAACAATACTAGTCGACTAGCTGTTTCCCGTGGAAGAATCCACTGATTCCTCATTTAATTCATGTAACAAATATATGTCCATCAAAAAACAAACAATACAGCAGTGCGAATCTTACAATCTATATTATTATATAAACTAGTCGATAAAGCCCGTAGAAAAATCCACTAAGGTGCAAAAGAACAATGGAAATATAGGTTGCTTTAGATTTTTTGCTGACGTCAGCAGTGCATATACAAAAAGAATATTGGTGAATTTAGTCATTTGTTGTCTGTAATGTGTAGAGGTTGAAACGCTGATCAAAATAATGTATAGTATCGTATGTTTTTAACAAACGCCTAAGGGTTTAAAAATATTGCTGACGTCAGCAAAGTCCTCACCAAAAGTTTCAAAAAAAATTGACTGACTGACTGACTGACTGACTGACTGACTGACTGACTGACTGACTGACTGACTGACTGACTGACTGACTGACTGCAGTATAATGTGACATTTAAAATCTTAATCTACTAATATTACTTCTTACTGACAATGCAAAAATTATTCGAAAAGAAGTTTACCAAAGCATTTCAAACTACATCTAAGCCATAAAATTTATATCACTCAAAATGTCACATACAAAAAAGCTGATCAATGTCAAAAACAAATCTTTGTCAATGCATATGTTAAATCAGTTAGTTTACTACAAACCCTGCCAAAGGTTGACACAAAATGTGAAAAATATATACGTTATATATAAATTGTACATAAATTGTGCCTCTGGCAGAAATTTTTATTTAGGTTTAAAATAATGGATTGGATAAATTATAATGCAACGAAACTTTTTTTTATATATTGCATACAGTCCTTCCTCACTAAACTTTAGACAAAATGTAAAAAACATAGTTTTTTAACCCAAAATTAATAAAAATCACTCCTTTTAGCAAATTGCATGCTGTTTTACCATCAATAAGTCCTACACAAAATTTCAAATGTCACATAGTATTCTGTCACAAATTTTCACATAAAATATATAAAATAACAACTTGTATAGTGTGAAACCAATTGGCAAAATTTCTTTTTGGCTAATTAGTCAAATTTGAAATGCAAAAAAAAAAGTTTAAGTCATAATCAGTAATGTTAAAACCACAACAATCAATCTAACAGTTTATTTTATGTCAATTTTTGCACCAAATTTGCAACACAAAATACAAATTCTAAATAATACTAAATTCTCTTATTTTGGTCCATTGCATACCCACTGTCTTCCACACAAAAGTTTAATCAATTTTAATCAAGTTTAATTAAAAGATGAGAGGTTAACGACAAAATCAAAGTTTGCAAAATTTAATTATTTTGGTATATATCTATTGCATATGCCCTCTAAAACAATATTATAATACAAAATGCAGAAAAAAACAGTTTACAACAAAAATCAGTTATTCCAATGATATTGCATACACTCTTTCCTCACAAAAGCTTCACAAAGTGTAAAAAAAGGAATGGTTGTAGGAAGTACTTCTGATTCAACAAATATTTTTTGACTCTGTTTATGTTGTCCTTACCCATTAAATCTTACCCAAAATTTTAAAAAACTGCGATTTGGAACGCAACAAATATAAATAGAGAAGGATCAGCCATTTCGTTATGTTGTACAGAGTCCTCCCTGGTAAGAATTTATACAAAATATAGAAAACACAGTTTGCAATGTGTAAAATCAAAACAACAAAATAAGTTCTATTAGTATATGTCATGTCATTGTCTTACACAAAATGTGCACCTTAAAGTTTCATAAGGCACAGCCTGTAAATTAAAAACAACTAAGATCAGGTATTTTGGTCTATTTCATACCATCCTGTCCAAAGGATTTATATAAAATATGAAAATTGAATAGTAAAATAGAAATTTGCAAAATTCCAATTTTTTTATATACATATTATGCCTTTTGCAACAATACGTTAACCGAAAATGTCAAAAAAAAGAAAAAATAGCTTACGTGAAAACCAAAATCAACGAAGTAGCTCTTTTGGTGTATTGAATACGACCATATGCACAAAGGTTTACACAATGTGTAAAAAAACGGTTGTGATTAGCATTTCTACATCAACAAACATCTGTTCTTTTAGCATACTGATTTATGTCTTTGCCCACAAACTCTTGCATGAAAATGTCAAAAACATAAATTGGAAGAAATTAAATTTACATTTTAAAAATAAGTATTTCTGTACTTTATGTTTAGAATTTTTTGCAGGAAAAGAACTTCGCAAGCCAAAAAAAGAATCAGGAAAATGTTTAAAATTTTCAGGGTTAATAACGTTTGATGGATTTTGTGGGAATTTTACATTTTGCACATATAATGTCAGTTGAATTTCTCATTTTAATATAAAAACAAGAATGGCTTACAAGGTGTAGAGTCAAATTCTACAAAAATTAATTCTTTCGGTATATTGCATGATCCTTTTGCCACAAAAGTTAACACAAAAATTCAAAAAAACAAGAACAGAACAGTTGTATATATTATATACACTTCGTATTTTAATAGGAATTCAATCCAGCCTTTTCTGTACATTTTTCACCCAAATCGTAAAAAATATTAATCCTTCCCCTGCCTCCCCCCCCAAAAAAAAAAAATAAAAATAAATAATAAATAATCAAAATCCCATGTAAATAGTGCAACAAAATCAAAAAATTTGAAAAAGCTTTGTAAATTTTCCCCATACTGTCAAAAAACTCTGTCAAAAAAGAATTAAAAAAAGCACAAGTTTTTTCGGTGCTAACAGGCATATAGTATTCCCTCAAAAAGTTTAAACTTTTCTTAAATAACACGAAATGTCATAAACAAAAACATTTGAGTCAGAACATCTAGAACAACAAAAATTAGTACACTTAAATATTATATAATACTTTTTTAAAAGGTAGTGTGGTTTGTTATTTCTTCTAATTTAAGCTTAAAAGGTCAAGTCAAATAAGTTACAGCCATATTACTAGCAAAGACCACTAAGATAAGTACTACGACAGGTAGCTTACATGTATAAAGCAAAATAAAACTCACAGGTTAGCTAAGTACTGGGAATCTTAAGTTTGAAGATAACATTAGCTAGCTACATTAGCTAGCTGGTCAGTTAAATATAAACTGGAGACTTAGCTAGGTATAAAGAAAATGGCTACATATAAATAAATTCCTAGCTAGCTAACTAGTTGTTGCTGGTGGTGGTTGGCTTTATGATGCTAGCTAACAAACATGTCTTGCATCAATAATATCATTAAAACTGAAAAAAACAAAAACAAACCTTTTTAAATGTTTTTGTAAAGATTTATTTTGAAGGAAAGAGTAGACGAATACTTAAAAAGAACAGCCATCTTTTTTGCATACACAATTTACATTGCATTGTGTTACATTGTGGTAGGAACTTCAAACTTTTTATTTTTGTTTTGATCGTCAGGGGAAACTTGGAATTTTTAGCAAATAAAATAGCTTTACTTTGATCCCATGGTTTGGTTCATCCTATTAAAATTTTTATTTTGATCACGTAAACAAACAAAACTCGCGGCTTTTCGCAACAAAGAAGACATTCATTTTCGGCAACATCAAATATTTTTTTCGGCGACATCAAAGAAAAATAAGCATATCAGCTTTGCCTGTCACAGAGACTAGGCACTGGCGTATTATTAAGACTAGTCCATAAAGCCCGTGGAAAAATCCATTTAGGCAGGAGAACAATGTAAAAATTGGTTATTTTAGACTTTTTGCTGATGTCAGTAGTGCATATGCAAAAACAAATTCTATTGTGTAGAGGGTTTAAACATTTTGCTGACGTCAGCAATGACCCGTCAAAACTTTTTCTTTTCTTAGAAATTTGTATACCTGTTGCCTTCATCGTATACTTTTGACAAACGGATGCAGAGATATTAAGGTTTAAAAGTTCTTTGATGACGCTATTACCCATTCATTCCGAAACGGATTCGGTGACCCGGGTTTGAGAAACATACCCAAATTGGTACCCGGTGGTCCCTAGTTACCCACGTGGTGAAACATCATTGACATCACGACCTCGTTTCCAAGTTAGTTGGCCTCAAAATTTTAAGTGCTGTAATGGCTTCACATATGTTAATATATTTTTCGTTAATATTATTAACGTTAAAGTTTGGTAAATTACAGAACAATCTTAATGGCGATGTTTTACAGACTTTATCAAAGAAAATAGTGAAGAATATAATCCACTTTGCAAAAGTGACAGACAGACAGAACTGGCGTATTATTTAGACTCGTCAATAAAGCCGTGGAAGAATCCACACAGACAGAATAAAAATTTTGATGACGTCAGCAACCCATCCACAAAAAAAAATAGAATCTTGTTTTCACGTTGCCTCTATTGTGTCGAGCTTAAACTGCTGATCAAGAAAATGTATGTTCGTGTGGTTTTGATGAGCGGTTATTGAGATAAAAGGGTTTAAAAATTGTGCTGACGTCAGCGAAGGCCCGTGAAAACACAAAGTTTTTTTTAAGAAATTTATATACCTATTGCCTTCCTCCTATGGATCTTGAAACGCTGATCAAGAAAATGTATAGGATCATGTACTTTTGACAAACGGTTGCAGAGATATTGGGGTTCAAAGAGTTTTTGGTGACGTCATCAACCTGTCAATTCCGAAACGGATTTGGGGACCCAGTTTTGGGAGAATTACCCAAATGACCCAAAGTGCTAGGTTGTCCCTAGTTACCCACGCGGTGAAAAATCATTGACGTCACCACCTCGTTTCCAAGTTATTAGGCCTCAAAATTTTAGGTGCACTGTAATGGCTTCATTAATTTAATATACTTTTCTTTGACGTTAATATTAGTTTAACGTTGAAGTTTGGTAAATTACAGAACAATTTTATAGGTGATGTTTTATAGACTTTATTGAAGAAAATTATGAAAAATATAATCGACTTTGCAAAAGTGACAGACAGACACACGGAAGTGGCGTATTATTATAGAGACTAGTCGATAAGGCCTGTGGAAAAATCCACTTAGGCAAAAGGCCAATGAAAAAATAGGTTGCTTTAGATGTTTTGCTGACGCCAGCAGTGCATATACAAAAAAAAAGTTCTTAAAATCTTACACCAAATGTCAAATGTCAAATCGCATTAAATCCTCCACACAAATCTTACACAAAATAAAAAAGAACAGCTTGCAAGGTGCAAAATAGTCGATAAAAAGTTACAACAATGACACTCACAACACCCACAAAACCTACAGTAAGAACACCGACAGTTACAACACCGACAGTCACAACACGGATAATAACAATGTTAGAAATAGCGCATCTCAAACATGTACATCTTATAAGTGATTATGTTGAAAACCCTCAGTATCTTATTCTGAAATGTCAAAAAGGAGGCAAAAGGGTTGACAGCCTTGATACTCTGGATAATTAGTCCGGATTAATAGTCCAAATTAATGGTCGGAGTGGCAAGGTCGAAAATGTCGATTTTTTGCAGTGGCGAAGATTGTGGTAAAAAGGGTCGTCACTTTAAAAAGATGTATAAAAAGGTTGGTAGGACGATGTTTCAGCATTGTTCAGGCATGGTAAGAGGTATAAGCAGCGATGCGCAGCCAACATACCATTTTGCGTGAAAGACAGACAGACGTATACGGATAATATAATATATAAATATAATCCACTTTGCAAAAGTCACAAACAGACACAAGGAAGTTTCGTATTATTATATAGACTAGTCGATAAATCCCGTGGAGTAATCCACTTAGGTTTTTTTTTGCTGACGTCAGCAGTGCAAATACAAAATAAATATAATTTTTTAGAAATTTGTATACCTGTTGCCTTCATCGTATAGATCTTGAAATGCTGATCAAGAAAATGTATATGATCATGTATCTTTGACAAACGGCTGCAGAGATATCAAGGTTTAAAGGTTTTTTGATGACGTCATCAAACCGTCCATTCCGAAACGGATTCGGGGACCCAGGTTTGGGAAAATTACCCAAATTGGTCCTAGGTGGTCCCTAGTTACCCACACGGTGAAAAATCATTGACGTCACCACCTCGTTTCCAAGTTATTTGGCCTCGAAGTTTTAGGTGCACTGTAATGGCTTCATTAATTTAATATAGGATATTGACGTTAAAGTAGTGTTATTTTCGTCGCGTCGTAACGTCAGAAAATTTAACATATTAGACATGCATTTTTCGGCAACATCAAAGGAAAATGGAGACATCCACTTTGCCTGTTACAGACACACGGAACTGGCGTATTATTATAGAGACTAGTCAATAAGGCCCGTGGAAAAATCCACTAAGGCGCAGAAAAACAATGGAAAATTAGGTTGCTTTAGATTTTTTGCTGACGTCAGCAGTGCATATACAAAAAGAAAATTGGTGAAATTTAATCATTTGTTGTCTGTAATGTGCAGAGGTTAAAACCCTTATCAAAATAATGTATAGTATCGTATGTTTTTGAAAAGAGCCTAAGGAGATATAGGGTATAAAAATTTTGCTGACGTCAGCAAAGTTCCTACCAAAAGTTCCAAAGAAAAATTTCTTCACAAATTCGTACACCCGTTGCATTCATCATATAGATCTTGAAATGCTGATCAAGAAAATGTATAGGAACATGAACTTTTGACAAACGGTTGCAGAGATATTGGGGTTTGTAGGTTTTGTGATGACGCCATCAACCCGTCCATTCCGAAACGGATTCAAGGACCCAGGTTTGGGAAACTTACCCAAATTGGTCCCAGGTGGTCCCTAGTTACCCACGCGGTGAAAAATCATTGACGTCACCACCTCGTTTCCAAGTTATTTGGCCTCAAAGTTTTAAGTGCACTGTAACGGCTTCAATAATTTAATATAGGATATTGACGTTAAAGTAATATTATTGACGTCGCGCCGTAACGTCAGAAAATTTAACATATTGGATATGCATTTTTCGGCAACATCAAAGGAAAATGACGATATCCACTTTGCCTGTTACAGACACACGGAACTGGCTTATTAATATATAGATGGCTAACTGACACTGCAAGCAATATCCTCAGAATCCATAAATTTTCAAAATTGTGAGAAGTTACTTTTACGAAATAAGTACCCATTTTTAAAATTAGAGAGAAGGACAAGAAAAGGCAAAGATCGTGAAACAATCTTCTTTCAAAAATTAGTTCCTTAAGGCAGAAATACACTATCATTTTTCAATGATCATTTTCCAATAAAACATTCCAATGACATTAAAAATGACAAATTTTGGCGCAAATACACTATCATGTTTTTCTTTGCAACATGACCTCTGAAAAAGAAATAGCAGCTGCTGTTGTTGTGTATATTTTATCAAAAAAGAGAGCCAAACGTAGGAAAAGAAAGCAAAGAAAAATGTTTAGACACCATGTACGGAAGCAACAACTACAGAAATGACGCGAAAGATATCAGGGATAAATTTTGTGCGTACTTTAACTCCCCCGGTGCTGTTCCATGGCAAGAAAAATTTGTCTGAAATTTATACCCACCATCGAAGAAGTTGTTTTTCTTGGGACGATGGAGTCACGTAGGAATAGCAAGGACTGAAAGTATGGCCATTTACTTTCGTAAACATCATCTCGTCCTGCTCCACTTTTGTTGCTGTTGTTTACTTTCTTCAATTCTGAGCTGAAATAACTTCGCAGTGTATTTATTTTACTCCTCACTACTTTCTCTAAAAAGAAAAACAGATCATAAAAACATGCACGTTTTTCTTTTCTCATCCAAACCATTCGAAATAACACAAACCTTCCATTCCTAGTCTACCTTTGAATATCACATAACTTTTTGCCTTCTCGTTTCTGTCCTTATAGAAAGGGGATTTAACATCCCACAAACTGGGCTGGCTTCTTCAAATCTCAATAAAATTTTTGGTCGCTTCTTGCGTCTTCATTCTCGGGTGAATTACTTGTTCAAATCTTTGTTTTTTAACTATGTTTACGCCTAAACTACATCGCGTGCAACAAACACGTGTGCGAAAACAATGGATTCGATTTAAAACAATAAAAAAAAAATGTCATTGAAAAATTAAAAGTTGAACATGTTCAACTTTTAATTTTTAAGGATCATTGGAAATGAGAGTGTAAAAAATGACATTTTTTCTGTATACACTGTCACTTTTCAATGATAATTGGAAAATGATCATTGAAAAATGATAGTGTATTTCAGCCTTTACGGTTTTTGAACATAAAACTGATATACAGATAAATGCAAGTTTGTTACTTTTGTCAATAAAGTTGCATACAATGTTTCCTCTTGAACTGTAATACTGAGACATTGGTCATATTCTCATGCAGACAGCTAAGAAGAATGGATAAATCCATATCTTCAGACCTGTTTGTAGGAATAGACCAGATATTAAATAAACAAGAAACAAGAATTGTATCAACCAGAGGATGGAGGTTCAAGCCATGCATTAGCTGTGAGTAACATGCAACACCAAAAGACTTACAGTTCTGTTCCAAGCCCAACCAGTGTTCTAGAAATACATCTTGCAGCAACACTTGAAGGCAGCCATTGGAGGTTCCAGTGAGTGTAGTGAGTTCTTTTTTAAACATTAATGTTTCGTCGATGTAGTGCGCAAGCAATACGTCTGTCTCAATTACTTCATTTAACGTTACAGCAAGTTTCTCTTCACAAAGCTTTAACAATTCACTGATAATCTGTGTCTAAATATTACAATGATACAGACCACTATGACGCTATGGTGATACAATGATAATAATTCACAACTTTGACTTCATATCAAATAATTTCTGTTTACCTTTATATTTAGATCCAAACTTTCATCTACAATCGTTTGGACATAATCAGAGTAAAACTGTTCATGGTCACGTATCCAGTTGATTACTTGTGTGTAATACCACTCTGGCTAAAACATAACAGCATAGGTACCCAGTGGTAAAACATATACTAACATGATGTTGAGTATCATGGCTTATCTGTATTGACATACTCTACTGAGAATTTACACCAATCAAAACTCTGATCATGACAAGATAATATTGTCAGTAAATATAGTGTTTAGTGTACAGGGTGACCACTAATAAAATGAGAACAAAAGTAAGGATATTAAGGAAAATTAAGGAGACACTTGACATTTTTAAGGGTATTTTTCTGCGAACAAGAATAAAAAATTTAAAAAATAAGGATAATTAAGGAGAAAACTAATTTAAGTTCTCCATCTTTAATGCTACATACTATGTTCTTTGATAAGAAAATTATACATATTATACAAGTATACATATAAATTATGCCCTGAAAGATAGAAAATATAGGATTTCAGGTAACAGAGAAATATGTCTTATTTCACTGGTGATGAACAATCCATAAACACATTACCAAAAACGTTACGATCGGAAAAATTAAGAAATAAGGAGAAATTAGGGAGAATAGCTAAAATTTCAATTTTTTTAAGCATATTTAAGTACTTTTAAGGAGATTTTTTGTTTAAGGTTATTTAAGGTATTTAAGGAGGAGTGGCCACTCAATGTCACAATTCCAGACTGAAAATAAACACACCACGTGCAGCTATATATACAAATTGTCAGACGGCTTTTTTTTTGTTTTTATTTTGCGTTGATAAAAAGGATATGCGCACACATTTCTATTAAAAAAAAATATAAACAAAAACCACAGTAGTCAAATAAATCCTTCATTGTTGTCGTTTGTAGTTCATATAAACATGCGATACTTAAAATCAATCAAAAAATTCACCTTTTTGATGTTATTTGTGTGCTTTTCTCCATAGAAATGGAAATGGAAACGTTTCACCATAGGCTTCACTAAGAGCTGTGAAACAAGAGAAATATCACCTTCCCTTGATCTGATTATATGTTAAGAATACAAGCATAAAAATATTGACAAAAAACAAAACTCGATCGATATACACAATGTTAACTGTATATGGATCGAGTTGTGTTGTGACATCCGAATATACAGTAGTGTCCCAATTAAAGCCATACAGAAGTTACAACTACTTATTTGATAATGTAACAGAATGTGAGACAAGAAATGTTCGCTTCTATATAACACTTGTTAATAAACTGAAAGATCTTGATGCTGTGGCTGGTATATACTTGCAACATTTTTTAAAAACCACATCCAATTTAAGCTCTCCTAAATTTATTGCCACGCAATGCATAATTACCAACTTTAGTAGAACTATTTTGCCAAGATACTGACAGAAAACAAATATAGACTGCAAGGATACAGTGGTTTGAGTTTTGCTAAACACAATAAAATTTTCCTAAAGTTTGATTCTGTGTCTTCTTTCTTGCTAAACAAGGGTGATGATATTCCAGTAGGAAATGGGTACTTCATTGCTATTAACAATGCGTCGAACTCACTAAACAAAGAAGAAATAAAAACAAAATCAATAAATAAGTCTTTACTTAATTCCAACCTTGAACATATTGTGAATACTTATTAAAATACTTATTAAAATACAAAATAAAAATTGCAAAACTATTTACATGCATTGTTACTATCTCGCCTGCGAGGATAGTAATAATGCATAAATTTAAAAAATTTGCTGACGTCGGCAAAGACGTGCCATAAAACATTTTTTTTAGAGCTTCGTATATCTGTTGCCTTTATTGTATAGGTCTTGAAACGCTGATCAAGACAATGTATAGATTTTTAGGTGCAGTGTAATGGTTTCACTAAGGTTAATGTGGAGAGGTTAAAACACTGATGAGAAAAATGCATAGGATCATGGGTTTTCCAGGAACGTATAAGGAAATATAAGGGTTTGAAAATTTTGCTGCAACCCGCAAAAGCATAAAAATGTCTTCATCGTATAGATCTTGAAACGCTGATCAAGAAAAAGTATAGGTTCATGTGTCTTTTACAAACGGTTGCAGAAATATTGGGTTTAAAGGTTTCATGAAGATGTCATGAACCGTCCATTCCGAAACGGATTCAAGGACCCAGGTTTGGAAAAATTACCTAAGTTGGTCCTAGGTGGTCCTAAGTTACCCACGCGGTGAAAAATCATTGATCTCACCACCTTGTTTCAAGTTATTTGCCCTCAAAGTTTTAGGTGCACTGTAATGGCTTCATTAATTTAATATAGCATATTAATGTTAAAGTAGTGTTATTTTTGTCGCGTCGTAACGTCAAAAAATTTAGCATATTAGACATGCATTATTCGGTGACATCATCATCATCATCATCATCATTCTCGGCTTAACGTCCGTTTTCCATGCTAGCATGGGTTGGACGGGGTATATTAATGACCCTCTTCCAATCTGATCTAGACTGTGTTAGATCTAACCTCCACGTCTGTCCTTATAACCTCCTGCCAAGTCTTTCTCGGTCTGCCTCTGGGCTTTGCCCCAGGAACTATAAGTCTCTACACTTTCTTACCCAATTATCCTCCTCCATTCTTTCCAAGTGCCACAGCCAATTTAATCTTCTTATCTGGATAACATCTTTAAGTCTACGGAGACTTAGCCTGCTTCTTAGCTCATCTGAACTCTTTCTGTCTCTCAGACTGGCGTTACACATCCACCTAACCATTCTCATATCATTCCTTTCTAAACGGTCAAGATCTTCCTGCTTCACTGCCCACATCTCACTACCGTACAACATAACACTTCTTACACAGGTCAACAAAGGAAGTAACTCTCTGACCTTTTTCCAAGCAGAACCTATCCTGCAAGTAACACTTCTTCCAACACCACCTTCACTGCCCAACATATCACCTAAGTAACAGAAGTTCTCGACTATCTCTAACGAGCCACTGTTGTACATCATTAAAGCTGAATGTCAGCTCTTAACCTTCCACTAATACTACTTCACTTCTTATGTACCCAATGCTTGCAAGTTTGACAAAAAATTGAGTTACTACCAACCCCTTTCCTGCAAACTCCACAAGGCCACTTTCCAACTACAAGGTCACACTTGGCTGCAATGCTACTAATCATGATTTTACACTTTTCTGTGTTTACCTTTAGCCCTTTCTCTTCTAGTCCTTTCTTCCACTTCTCAAACTTTTCAACTAATTCTTCCATCGACTCTGCTATGAGAACCAAATCATCTGCATACAATAACTCCCATGGACAACCTGTTCTGAACTCCATCGACAGCGCTTCTAAGACTAGAACAAACAACAAAGGACTAAGTACAGAACCCTGATGTACACCAACATTTACACTAAGTTCATCACTAAGTGAATCGTTAATCCTGACACGACTTTTTGCATTGCTGTACATAGACTGTACCATCGGAACTAGCCACTCATCCACACCTAATTTTCTCATAGCCCACCAAATAACTTTACGTGGCACTCTATCAAAAGCTTTCTCTAAATCTACAAAGGCAAAATAGAGATTCTTTCTCTTTCCTAAATACTTTTCCTGAAGCTGGCTGAGTAAAAATATTGCATCTGTAGTGCCACACCCTGGAACAAAACCAAATTGCATCTTATCTATATCAATTCTTTCTCTAAGTAACTTATCAATCACTCTTTCAATAACTTTCATTACTTGATCAACCAACTTCAAACCTCTATAGTTACCCCTTTCTAATGGATCACCCTTGCCCTTGAAGCAATTCACTATTACACTCGACTGCCACTCACTCGGAATAGCACCATCCTTTATAATCTGGTTAGCAAGACTTGTAATAAGCTTAACTCCAATATATCCAGATGCTTTTACCATCTCTGCAACAATACCTGATACTCCTGCAGCCTTGCCAATCTTCAATTTCTTAATAGCCTCCACCACCCATTCTGTCTTGATCTGCATAGCTGGCCCTTCTACAACATCATCGTCAGACACATCCCAATCAAACTCAGTGTCAAGCAACCTCTGATAATAATTCCTCCAAGCTACCCTTTTCTCCTCCTCTGTGCTAGCCAAAACACCTTCATCATTACGTATACACTTCTCACCTACAACATCTTGATTAGTCTTCTTCATTTGCTTTGCTATCTTGAATACCTCATGGTGCTGGTCTTCCCTTCTTAACACATCTGCAAATCTGTTTCTCTCTGCTTCTGATTTTGCCTTATACACTGCTGTATGAGCACGACGCTTAGCTTCTAAGTAAATATTTTTACTACCACCTGACTTCCACTCTTTCCAAAGTTTCCTCTTTTCCTTTATACGCTGGTCAACCTCATTATTCTACCACCAAGTCCGTCTATGTCTAGCTGGTCCTTTCGTCCACCCACAGGTATCATCAGAAACTTCTAGAAGACAATTCTTCAAAGTAGTCCTGCTGAACTGTTGCACTAAATTGTCTTGCTACAATCTCTTCCTTCAGCTTCCAGACTTTTCAACGGGCCTGTACTTTCCCTTAGCTTCTCTAACACTCTTTAAGATAATATCACAAACCAGCAACCTATGCTGGGAAACACACTCTACCCCGATATAACTTTCACGTCCTTCACCAATTTCTTGTCTGACGTTCTAACCAGGGAGTAATCTATCTGTGTCTTACAACCACCCGACTCATATGTTATCAGCCTACTGTCTCTTACTGAATGATATGTTGCAAACCACCATGTCCGTTGCCATTCCAAACTCAAGCAATCTCTCCCCTTCCTTATTTCTGCTCCCAAATCCATAGCCTCCATGCACACCTCTATAACCTTCAGATGACTTCCCAACATGACCAATAAAGTCGCCGCCCACCATCACAAGTTCAGTGTCTCCAAACTTTGATGTGACTGTTATTAACTCATCATAAAAGTTATCTTTATCTTCCTCACTGAGTCCACACTGTGGAGCATAAACTGACAGAAAAGTTACAATCCTATTACCTATCAAAAACTTTATCACTATAATACGACTATTTACATGCATAACATCTATTACTTTTTCTACCCACTTCTCTGCAACGAATATGCCAACTCCTCCATATCCATCACTATTACCAATCCAAAAAAGCTTATACCTTGCCCTCCTACCTTCCACAAATCTAACTGAAGCTCCTCTCCACCTGACTTCCTGAACACAACACATATCAACGTTCTAACATTTCAACTACTTCACCTGCTCTGCCTCTCAGAGTACCAACATTTACACTAGCCATCCTCAACCTAGTGTTATCTACCTTGTGATGTGATAGCTGGGTAACGGTCTGACGATGCTCACACCTGACATCTGTCCTACCGTGCGCACACCTTCACTCCTTAGAGTTCCAGCCCCGTTTACGCAGTTTGTCTGATCAACTATTCTTACGGCTATTAATAAAGAGTTTTGGCATTGTTTTACAGCTGGATGCCCTTCCTAGCGCCAACCGTTCACAGACCGGACTGGGTGTTTTTTAAAGTAACACCATCACTATGTGGCATATCATGGGGCTTCCACAATCGCCCCTTTAAACTAAGGTATGGTGGAGGACGTTCAACTCCTCTCTTGTCTCTTAAAGAGACCCTTCACCTGAAGAACATCAAAGAAAAATAAGCATATCAACTTTGCCTATTACAGACACACAGAACTGGACTATTATTATATAGACTAGTTGATAAGGCCCGTGGAAGAATCCACTGCGGCAGAAGATTAGGTTGTTTTGTAGATTTTGCTAACGTCACCAGTGCATACAAAAAAAATTGGCGAAATGTAGTTTATCTGTTGCCTGTAATGCGCGTAGATTGAAACACTGATAAAAATAAGTGTTCACAAACAAATAAGGAGATATATATAAGTGTTTTAAAATTTTGCTGACGTCAGCAAAGTCCTCTAAAGTACAAATAAAAAATTTCTTTAGAAATTTGCACTGTAAAATCCACTTAGGCAGGAGTACATTGGAAAAGAGAATGGTAACTTATATTTTGATGATGTCTGCCAGGACCCATCAATACACAATATTTTTCCCTGAAAATTGTTTACACGTTGCTTCCAATGTGTAGAGCTTGAATCAAAATAAAGTATAGAATCACGTACAACACCAACAATAATAATAAAGTCATAAATGACACATCTCAAATATTTACATCTTATAAAGTGATTACGTTTGATTACGTTGAAGACCTTTAATATTTAAATCAAGTGTCAAAAACATCAAATTTATATCTAGAAAATCATTTATTCGGTTACATACTATCCTGTTCCCCAAAAACATACACAAAATGTAAAAATTATATAACCGGTTAAGAACGCAAAACTTTTTCTTAGTATGATGATCTGTAGTGACCTTTACCAACCATTTTAAACGTAAATGTCAAAAAAGAATAAGGAGTAAATTTTAAATGAACAAAGATACTGTTTTTGGAATATATATGGTCCGTCCTCACAAAAGTTTGCACAAAATGTAAAACAGATTGGTTTTTGAGGAGCATATCCAAATCAACGAAAATCAGTTCATTTAGCATGTCCTATATTGCCATTGCCCATAAATCTTCCACATAAAGGTTATGAAACACATCAAATTATCGAAAAATCAGGCATTTCATCATACAATATAAAAAACAAAAAAGTTAAATTGCCAATAATGTCTACAACCCCCTGTAAAAATAACCTGGCATTTTACATGTAGGCTGACAAAGTTTAACAGGATATGTCAGAAATAAAACAATAAAAAATAAGTTAACACACATGCTTTAAATTCTGAAAAAAATTATTCCACTTGTCATATTGGTTGGGTCCCCTTGTTAAGTTTACAGGAAATGTGAAAATAATTATACTCTTAAAAAAATACATCCTACTTTACTATCCTGAAAAGTTCAAGTCTTTGAAAGATTTTGTAGGTAGCTAGCTAGCTTATTACATCATAATTCGTGCTCATAAAAGAAGAAAAATTTGGAAACTAAGGTGGCTAGCTATAGATAATTGAAAAAGAGGAATAACAACATAAGTCATCATAGGTTAGAGCTAGCCATGGGGATGGGAAGAGTAGGATCTGGAGGCTAGCTAACAGTAGCTAAGACACCCCCAGTTAAATATACTTATAATGAGAACATTTAGCTAAAACTAAAGCTAGCTATTTATGCTTAGTAAAACACATATAAAGAGAAACAATAGTAAAGTAAAAATAATAACATCACAGTGAGCACACATTAATTATGCAACAAAATTTCCACAAATATGGCTACTTTAAGAATTTGAGGCTTTTGGGCGGGTGGTTTTTGCTGAAAAAAGGGAGCCTGCTTGCTCCAGCGACATAAAAACCAAACGTCTAAAAATATCAAAGTTCTTACTATTTGTGATTTCAAATCGACTTCAAATTCTAGCCTTTATTTTCTACTTCTAACTTTCTTTACTTCTAGCTTCACTTCTCACTTTCAACTTAACATTTCTACTTCTTCACTTGAACTTTTTATATATGCTCTTTTCACTTTTTTCAAGACGAAGGGACCATTCTTTTTTTGTTGTTTTTTTCAGTGTGTTAAATTTATTTCAGCAAATCAAGTTGCTCCATTTTGATCACGTGATGTAAACAAAGTAAACCTGCTAGCAAAATGGATATAACTTTTTCGGAGACTTTAAAGGAAATTTCGGCTACATCAACGGAAAATGAACACATCAACTTTGCCTGTTACGGACAGACACACACAGTCTCCGTATTATTATAGAGAAAAAATCCACTAAGGCAGCATAAAAATGAAAAAGGTCATTTGAATTTTTATGACGTCAGCAACCCATCCACAAAAAAAATTAGAACCTTGTTTTGCCTCTACAATGTAAAGATTAAACTGCTTAAAAATTAAAGATTAAAAATCAAAAAAATGTGTATGATCATATGGTTTTGATGAAAGCCAAGAGGATAAAAGGGTTTAAAATTTTGCTGACGCCAGCAATGGCCTGTCAAAAGCCCTAATTTTTTTTAAAAAATTCGTATACCTGTTACCTTCATCGTATAGATCTTGAAACGCTGATCAAGAAAATGTATAGGATTATGTACTTTTGACAAACGGTTGCAGAGATACTAAGGTTTGAAGGTTTTCTGATGGAGTCATCAACCCGTCCATTCTGAAACGGATTTGGGAACCCAGGTTTGGGAAACTTACCCAAATTGGTCACAGGTGGTCCCTAATTACCCAAGCTGTGAAATATCATTGACGTCACCACCTCGTTTCCAAGTTATTTGGCCTCAAAGTTTTAGATGCACTGTAGTTTAGATCTAACACAGTCTAGATCAGATTGGAAGAGGGTCATTAATATACTTCGTCCAACCCATACTAGCATGGAAAACGGACGTTAAGCCAAGAATGATGATGATGATGATGTAATGGCTTCATTAATTTTATAAAAGATATTGACGTTAAAGTAGTGATATTGACGTCGCACAGTAACGTCAGAAAATTTAACATATTAGACATCGCTTTTTGGCAACATCAAAGGAAAATGAACACATCCACTTTGCCTGTCACAGACAGACGGACACACTTAGCGTATTATTATATAGACTAGTCGAATTCCCGTGGAAGAATCCACTGAATCTCTCATTGAATCCATGTAAGGAATACCAAACACAAACATACAATACAGTAATTTGAATTTTTAAAACTTACAATCCAAACTCGACCCCCGGGCTTCTTGATTCTTTTTTATAACGGGATGGCAAAAAGCCCTGGGATTGAGGTTGCTCACAATCTGCATTATTCTATATTTATACCCGCTGAAACAAAACTTTTAAAAATATAAGGAGTTACAACAACAAAATAAAAATGAAAATAAAATAAAAAAATAAAAATGCAATCAAATTCCAATCAGTTCTCTTTGTAACGTTATATAATGGCACTTTTTTTTCTTTATAAAAATATTTCTGACAACAACATTAACTTTTTATAATCGGTATATTGTATATCTACCGTAATATTTCAATCCAAATTATTAAAAGAACAGTTTGCCCCACAGACCCAAGCTTATAGTCAAGAAAATCAATTATTTTGAAACGTGATGTGCATGATAACAATGCAGTGTTTTCGAATTTAAGAATCGAACATATTTCAAACGGTCGCAACATCGTAACAGATGTAAACATTGATTTAGTTTTCTTACATTTTAAGTTTGTTTACATTAAAGTTTTTTATAACGACATTAACGCTACGAAGCGGTAAAAACAGTAACAACGGAAAAATTACTTTTTACAATAGAATAAAGTAAAGGTTGTTATATTTAGCTATAGCTATTGGCAAATCATTTTTATGTTTAGAACAAACAATCCAGGTTTGACATATTCTTAGGATGTTCTTAATTACTGACAAATTGTTCAAAGCATATTCTTACAATAAACAAAATATTTTCTGGCTCAAGACACAACAAAAATATTAAATGTTTAAGGGAACATTTAGCTCTGAAAATTAAAACATTTACATTTCAGATTCAAATTACATTCATATTCGAATTCGACAGATTTTTTTTACAAGGAAGCAACCTCGGGCCCAGAACACAAAAATGAGCTTTAATCTAACCTGATGATAAGAAGCATTGCCATGCCTTGTTTGAAATAACTTTTTTTCAGGATTAAAAAAGAGGCAACCTTCTTCGCTTCGGTTTCCTTTTTCAGTTGATAAACAACTTGTTTCCGTGAGATATGGCGCGCACATTGTAAACTGGGGGTAAAATTAAATTATTCTATCTATAACGACCCCGTGGGGCTATTAAAACAAAAACAAAATAAAAACATTTAAAAAATAAATACATTAGTTTTAATAAATTAAAAAAAAACAGAGTTTTATTTTTTAAAGTAATCAGAAAAAAGAATTAAAAGTTTAAATAGTAACCCCTTGATTTGCGTTTTTTAACTTAGTAAATTTTAGCGTAAAGCCATGCTTTGGGGACACAATGCATGAGAAATAAGAAAGTGACCCGCATATTTTTGTCCTTGGCCTCACTGTGCGCACACATAAGGCGTATTAATATATAGATTCTGATTTTTTGGACAACATAAAGAACTCAAATGTGAGGAAGTCAGTTTTTTGATAATTTTTTCCTCAGCCAAATAATGGCAAATTCGTGGGCAAAATCGTATTAATGCGTATTCACTAAATCTCACATTAAACCGATATAAGGGATACCAAACAAAAACATAACACAGTAATTTGAATTTTCAAAACTCACATTTCAACCTTGACCCAAGGCTCTTTGACTCTTTTATAACAGGGCAAAAAGAGAAAAAGCCCTGGCATCGAGGTTGCTCACAATCTGCATTATTCTATGTTTATAACCGCTGAAAAAAAACATCTAAAAAGATAAGCATGCGCAACAAAAAAATTATAAAAAAAATTATGAAAATGGAAAATGTCAAAAAAAAACAAAGGCGTCTACACCAGGGAAAAAAAGGATACCAAACATAAAAAAACAATCCAACATTTTTCGTTAAGTCATACAAAATCGGATATTCAGTCTATTGCATACGACAAGCCTTCCAAAGTCATACTCAAAATATAAGAAATTAATAGTTGAAAACACATAAAAGAGAAATATAAAAACTTGAATCATTTGGTATATTGTATATCTACCGAAATATTTCAATCCAAAATATTAAAAGAACAGTTTGCTTTAACAGACCCAAACTTATAATCAAGAAAATCACGCATAAAATGAAAGAAGATAACAATGCAGTGTTTTCGAATTTAAGAATCGAATATATTTCAAACGATTGTAATGTAACAGATGTAAAGATTGATTTAACTTCGTTTACATTTAGGTTAATTATAACGAGATCAACACTTTAACAATTTAAGTTTAGGTTTTGGGTTCTCAATGTTCTTAACTTTTTGACAAATGTTATCCTTATTATTCTCAATTATGTTCTTAGTATGACTATTGCCTGAAAATACCTTTTAATGCCTTAATAAAATAAAGCCAGGGAATTCCACGAAGAAAACAACATGCGTGCTACACATCGCATGCGTAAATCTATTTTAGTAAATTTGCGCGTGCGTTTTTCCGATTTTTTTCCTGGTTTATTTCACTCTTATCAGTCCCATGAGTGTTCTTTAAGTGGTGTAAAAGTGCTAAATATATTAACAAAACACCTTGGTTCGTTGTAGGAAGTCATTTATATATAATTAAATTTAAACAGTGGACAAAGAGACGCTGACACGTGCTACACATTGCACTTATTGCAATGGTCTGCCATTTTGTTTGTAGTGCTATTTATCTCCAACCTTGTTCCAAGGGTTATATTTTCTCCGTAGGTTATCTATTATCTATAACAATGGTCAAAATGGGAGTCATTTTTTCTTTATTGAGGTTTTATTTTAAATTAAATTTAATTTTAAATAAAATGTTCAACACACATTTAATTTCACACAGGCAGAAAAAAACACATTTAATTTAAACACAGGGAAAAAAACTTTTTAAAAAAGTGGTTATAAACTGTTTTTAATGATACAGTTGAAGCTGTCTATGTAAAACGATTGATTTTTGGAATACAGTTTTTAATAGTTAAATGCTTAAGCATAGCCTGAAGCGGCGACATTAACTACGCTGTAGAAAATTAACTTTTATAATTCCTTAGTTAATTTTTTTTATTTAACGCGAGTAAAGAGCGTTATTAGCGCGTGCAATGAATCGCACGCCTGAATAGCTGTTGCGCGTGTGTAGGCGCGTGCGCGTGTGATCGCACGCATCTCATGGAATTCCCTGTAAAGCATGCTGTAAGTTACTATAGTCAGCTAATGGCAATTTCTACAACATGTAACGGTCCATTGCATTGATACAAAAAAAGTTCAGTTATTTGATGTACAATAAAAAAAGTAAACTTTTAATTTTGCGCGTCATAAAAATGTTCATATGTAAAACAAACTATCAAGTTTAGACATATTTTTAAGATATTCTAAATTTCTGACCTATTTTTCAGAGTATATTCTTTACAAAATAAGTGCTTCAAGAAAATATTTTTCGGCTTATGACACAACAACAACTTAATATTTAAGGAAAAATTTAGCTCTGAAAGAAACGGTTAAAAAATCGTTATACACCAAAATTCATTTCTCTATCAAATAATTTAAACAACACACCTGCTTTTTTTCGCTTTCTCTCTGAATAAAAGTCCAATCAGTTTTTTACTTCGATTACTAAATTTCGCTTTATCGTTCATCCAAAAGAGAACGAATTGAAAATGTATAGCTACAATTGCCTGATGCATTTCCAATCAATTCTTTTTGTGATGTTATATCACTGCACGTTATTCTTCGTTTTAAAAAATAATTCAGACAACAACATAAACTTCGTTCAACAATAACAGTTTGTTTTTTACATTTTAGATTCGAATTACAATCATATTCGAATGTGATACAACCTTGGTCCCAGAAAACAAAAATGAAAAATATAAATAAAACATCAACTTTAAGCTAACCTCATGATGAGTAAACATTGGCATGCTTTGTTTAAAATAACTTTTTTCAGGATTAATTTGAGAAACAAACAACCTTCCTCGCTTCGGTGTTCTTTTTTCAGTTAAAAAACAACTTGTTTCCGTGAGATACGACGCTCACAAGCTAAACCGGGGGTAAAATTAAATTATTTTAACTGTAACAACCGAGAACGGCGCTGTAGCATAAATGACAAATGGACTCCCTGTTTTCTCATTTGGCGGCTTACTTATTTTTTTAGTTAAATTTTAACGTACAGCCACATCATAAGAAAGTGACCCGTGATTTCTGTGTCGTGGACGTGGATAGTTTTACTCACGTAAGGGAATTAATATATAAAACTCTGATTTTTTGGACAAACATAGAGAACGCAAATGTGAGGAAGACAGTTTTTTGATAATTTTTTCCTCAGCCAAATAATGGCAAATTCGTGGGCAAAATTGTATTAATGCATAATTTTAAGCAATAAAATTTCGTATAACGTATTTTCAAAAAATACGTTGTTACGAATAATACGAAATTTGTATTTTTAAAATATGAAGTTAACTGTGTAAATAAAAAAATTTCAAACGATATGTTTTTGTTCGAAGTACAGTGATATTGTTAAGCTTTGTCATACCGTTTTGATAATTTAAAAACACAGTACATCAATGTTGTTTAACGTTTACGTGTTTTAGTGTTGTACATGTTGTAGTATTATAGAACAAAGTAAAATGACTTCTGTGCTTTTTACGGCTATTTTACAGCCAAATACGGCAAATTTTAAGTTTTCTACTGACCCATTTTCTTAACTTAAAAACAAAATACGTCGGGCCTAAGGTTCATATCGCTATTTTGCGTTATCTAAGTTTGGTACGGTTGTGTTCTTTGTTATTTAATAACAAAATATAGTGGTTTTTCAGATTTAAAGGGCCTTTTTTGGTATTTTTGAACAAAATAGGGAGATTGTTAAAGCTTTAAAGAGAGGTTTTCTATGTACTTTGTGATGACATACAGCTAATTTTAAGCTTCAGAGGACATTTTTCGTTATTTTAAAACAAAATATGGCAATTTTTAGGCTTTAAAAGGGAAGTTTCTTGTTATTTTAGAATGAAATATGGTCATTTGTATGCCAAAATATAGCGATGTTTTAGCTTTTTATTATACCATAAGTATTTTTAACTTTTTAAAAAAATTCTGATTATATTGTTAGCAAAAAAATCGTTCTCTTTATATTAACTGTTTCTTTAACGGTTTTTGCCTTTTTAATTTTCCTTCCATGCCCAAACCGCCATTCACTTAAAGTTTTCTTTCTTATCCATTTTTAATACTTAATATTATTAATAGTAAAACTTTGCAAGGCAATGGAGATAAAATTTTAAAATTCAAATGTTATTAAAACAGAAACGGTTCACAAAAAAATGAGCACAGCAACCTTTCTATTTTAAAAGGCATGAAATAAGAAATTCGTACTTCTAAAAATAAAAAATATGAATTTCGTATTTTTGAAAAATATGCGTATTTTCAAAAAATGCGCGTGATTTGAAAAATACGAAATTTGTATTTAATTTTTTTAAAAAAAATACAAAATTTCTGTATTTCCTAGTCTCATGTCAGGTCAATGTAAAATTTACCTATAAAAAAAAAAGCAGTAAATATGAAAAACTAACAAATTTACACAAAGCAGATAATTTGCTGAACAAAATATTTCACAACCCCTAAACTTTCGCTTTCAACTTCAGCCGAAAATAGAGAATTGCAACTAACACAGTTATTTATTATTAACCAGAACAGACGCAGGTGTTACAAAATTAGTTACAACACAAAATCACTCCTTTTTCTGGTATCTCAGGTATTATATACAAATCTCTTCGAGGTTTCTTATACACCAAATTTAATCTGATAATAAGTTTTTTCAACATGTACCACACACTGGTTAACTTATACAAAATTCAACAAATTTGTTCCTAGATATATTAGAAATACAATCACTAAAGTGACAAGATGTGTGACGAGAGAAATTTCCATCGTAAAATTTAAACAGAATAAATCACTCAAATACACATCTTTCTGAGTATTGCAGGTTAATGGTAGTAGCAAATTATTTGCTTTGTGTAAACCCTCCTGAAAAAAGAGATTACCTGGATAACATTTTTTTTAATTCTTTATAGTGTTTCTCACAGACAGAAAGAGAATACTGCTTTAATTTCTCACATGTTGTCGATGCCAACTTTGAGCACAATGTTTGCAAGTTGCAGTAGGATTCCATTGCAAGTGGTAAGTTTTTCTTTTCAGTATGCGACTTGATGTCATTACTATAAAATGTACAAAAAATGATTATGTATATTTTAACTTTAGGATTTGAAATCAGAGATTTTTTTTCAATTCAACTATCTGGCAATGCAAAATCTTTCACTACTTACCACAAAACAGAACAAATTACACTTGATTTTCTAACTGTGCCATCAGATATGGTTTGATTTTTTATAATTTGGCACAAATTTACATAATTTTAACCCCACAAATAGTACACTTTGAAAGTGCGTTAAATTCATTGCTACCTCAATGTAGAAAAAAACTGCTTTAAAGTTTATAAAGTGTTGATGTACCTAAAGCTTTTTATTTTTGCATTAAATAACAGGTAAATTTGTCTGTGTTTTAACGCATGGATATCAATTTTTGCGGTTTTAAGATAGTTTTCCATATTGCTAGTTTCTTCTTTGTGCAGCTTGAAATTATTTAACGTTTCAGTAATCTTTGAACAGGTTTCTTTGATGTCTTTTATCATACAATCACATATCTTTGTTACTACAGTAAGATCTTCACTGGTTTGCTTCTCACTTTGGTCAATCTATTGGAAGAAAGTCGAAAAGTATTTATTTTTGAGATTGTAATCACATATTTACATAGAGATGCAATAGCAAAGCAGTGGTTTGTTGCTCAGTGTGTAAACATTGTAAAAGATTAAAATAACAATTGGGTAATGTATGATAACATGACTTCATAACTGCCTAAGTACAGTTATGAAGCCATGTTAAAGAAATATCTAAGCCACTTAAATAACTATTAACTGAATAATATGTTAGGAAAGCTCAAAACAAATGAATGGCTGTCCCAAAGTTCATCTATAAAATATAACTAGATCTTCTACAGCCTCCATGTTATCTTCTGGCCAAGCAACTTTCTATGCCTTAAAAAATATGTGCATTTTTGAATGTACTACAGGAGCTGAGAGCAGTCTCATATAAAATTCGTTGTACAGAGGTTTTGAATTTGAGTTTGACTGAATAATGGTCCAAGTGATTAAAAAAAAAATTACTAACCTTTTTTGGTTTATGGTCAAATTTCGACCATTATGGGTCAAAGGGCAATGTTAAATTTTTATAAAAAAGTAGTCTGTGACACCTCATATTTTAGCAAACTTTATGCTAAATCAGAAAAAACCAATACTGACACGAAGTAAAAATAAAGTGCTAAAGAGTTAAGAGTACATTTACATTTGTGTGTGAAGTAGCTTTTATACAAAAAAATGTGATGAAATATTTCCGTTTCGAGTTCTATTGACTATTCAAATAATCTTAATCATTTCAATGATCTATTATGATGGGAGGAAAGTTTGCAGTGGTTAGGTTTCGGTTCATTTTTATATACACTATATGTAAATGCTTAGTTATTTGTTTAGTCAACGTGAATTGAGAAAGTATTAGTTTACAGATCATTAAAGATAGAAGAGTACTTAATTAAAGAACCAGTAGTGAGAATGGAAGAAAAAGAATTATCAAAGCAACTGAATAATGAATGATTATGTATTAAATGGACTAATAGAACAGTCGTTATCAAGTGTAAAATACCACTTAAATACCTTACATGAACCATCTGAAAACAAAGAATCGTTTTTTAGACCGTAGCGAGACAGTAGAAGATGAAGAAAACCATGAAGTATTGAGGCAGTTATTGCAAAATTGAAATAAAAAATAACTCCGCTTGACACGGCTGCTGAATAAAAGTTCATGATGAGTGTTATTTTAACGATCAGACTGACTGGCTCAGTCAATTTTGTTTATGTCTTATGTGAGTGCTGAATTATTAATAATTGAGTATTTTTACACATTTGCCGAAAGGGTGGCTAAATTAAAAAACAATGGGATATGTGAGTGCTGAATTATTTATAATTGAGTATTTTTACACATTTGCCGAAAGGGTGGCTAAATTAAAAAACAATGGGATATATTTTTTCTTTATTGTGATGGTCATGGGTCAGTGTACACAAAGTACAGTACTGTGAAAAGGTTTGTTAACATCGTGGTTCGTGCTTATTTCATTGCATTCATTTCATTGCACGAACCACGATAGCCCACGATGCGTATTTTTTTAACAATCGTGGACCTCACGATCATGTTTCGTGGACTACACAAACAAAAATTAAAAATTACACTGTGGCGTCCACGATAGATAACTTCTATTGTAAAACAATAAAGACTGTATTAGTTTATCAATTAAATAAAAACCGACGGGAAAAAAATAAAGTAATAATTTGAAGGTTATTGTTTTAACCTCCTGGCAGGAGGTTATAAGGACAGACTTGATACAGAGGAAGTTGAGTTTAGATGTAACACAGTCTGGATCAGATTGGAAGAGGGTCATTAATATACCCCATCCAACCCATGCTAGCATGGAAAACGGACGTTACGGCGAGAATGATGATGATGATGATGTTTTAATTTGTTGTCATAAAGCTAGCTATATAATAGATTATAATCGCCCGTGAATCAAAATGCGACGTAAAAAACATTTCTATCGCCGCTTTTCGTTTATAAACTTTTAAAATGCGATCTTAAACATTTCTATCACCGCTTTTCGTTTTTAAACTTTTAAAATGCGATCTTAAAAAACATTTCTATCGCTGCAGACAAATTTAACTTTTCTAGAGCCTGATTATATGAGGCGAGTTGGCTTGGTGTAGGCCCGGTTGGCGGGTCAACCTGGGTGAAAAAATTTCATATTATATGGGAAAAGTCAACCCAGGTCAAGACCTACACTGCTGCCGGGTTGGAAAAAAATGCTCGTAATTTTTTAAAAATGGCGGATGCAAGATGTAAACAAATAAGCGAAATTAAGTCAAAATTATCATTAAGCATTTTGGTCGACAATAGTTCGTTATTCCAAATCCAAGGTGTTCTGTATTTGTCATTGCTTCGAAGAAATCTCCTAATACAGAACATATTGACATATTTTTTAACAAAACGAAGGAAACTCTTAAAACGTTTGAAACACCAACAGGGAAATACACAAAACGAAGATCTGTATGGTATAGGCCAGGGAGAACCGACCAGTGGTGGATCAATACATACCAGCTTTATAACAACCCATTTGTTTGGGAAAAAAATTTTTGTATGAGTAAGGAAGATTTTAATAAACTTTGCGATGAATTAAGACCCTTTCTCACACCTGAATCCAATACACCTAACCACCAAGCTTTATCATTAGAAAAGAAAGTTGCTGTCGTTATACATTTTCTAAATGAAACTGGTTCTATCTGGATGACAGCACAGTTATAGATGAAGAGCTAGTCACAGCTAACATTGAAAAACATAAGAATGATGAAAGCTTAAACAAAAACATTCCATATAAATATATATATATACCCAATATACTCAGGCAATACTTCTGAAGGACACGAGATAAGATCATTATTGACTGAATATATCAATCAAAACCTGCCGGATATATATATATATATATATATATATATATATATATATATATATATATATATATATATATATATATATATATATATATATATATATATATATATATATATATATATATATATATATATATATATATATATATATATATATATATATATATATATATATATATATATATATATATATATATATATATATATATATATATATATATATATATATATATTATAAATTCCAGTACGCAGTAATATCTTACAAGTCAAAGAAAACTCTATTCGTAAAACAAAACACATTTAGCAAGTCAAAGAAAACTCTATTCGTAAAACAAAACACATTTAACAAAATTTGGGACTTTATATACGTATATAATATATATTAGTAGTTCACTACTTTACCTTAACTAATGTGGTGCTTTAATGATGTAAAAACAAAACAAAAACTTTATGTTAATAAATATACACGGCAAAACATTCAATGGTTAAGTTTGTAATGTCTAGAAATTTAAAAAATCCAAGTATGTGGTACTGGATTGTGTGCTTTGGCTATTTGCCTTATTGGGGACATTGTTATTACTATTAGATTGACTTGGAAAAGTAAGGTGTGGGTAAACCATATTATGTGAAGTTTGTCTCCTTGGAGAGTTTGATAAAGCCTCAACTGATCTTCTCATATTTTTGGCTACTTCAATGAAAGAGGTACTCATTGCACATATTGCTCCTGCAAACATTTTATTAGATTGCATCTTCTCTACTTTCTTTTAATAACAACTAATCCCGTTGTCTGGCAGAAAAACCTTTTTCCAGATGTTGCCTTTTGTCGTCAATTAGTTGGAAAAGGTCCTTTGCATGAGGTCTCTTTTGCTTTCCTTTATTACAAAACTGGAGTTTGCATAACTTCACTTTCCAAATTCTCATCATTGACATCCTCAGTGTTTGAGGAGGTAGACATACCCCCAGTTGATATTGTCTCATTCTCGTCATGGGGAGAATCTGTACTAAAACCAAAATTTGTCACATTTACAGATTGACAACCAAAGCGTAATGGCTGTGTGGAAGCTGAACCACCATAAATACTAACAAGTTCATCGCAATACTCCACTATTAATTTTCCAGATCCACTTTTAGAACCACTTAATATGGCACTTGAAAATCCTTGCCTAATTTTTTTAATCTTCTCCATAACACGATTATACCCCTTTTTTAATTCGTCTTTTTTCGATTTTTATGGCAGCTATAATGTTGCTTCTGGGCCAAAAAGATCAACATCCTCTATATTCTTTCGAGCCATCATTACGCGAATTTCCTCATACTGCTTAGGTTTATCAGCATTAAGTCCTTATTATTAAATGTCAAATATTAAATTCCCTTACTGAATTTATTAGCTGCTCCACAAGTTCTGAAGTCCATTTAAACTTCTTGTCCACTGCTTCGCTCGCCATTATTGTTTTTCTTCTGTTTTGGATGGCAATGCGCATGCTTGTCTTTTATGGTGTGGAAAAGGGACTCAAAACATGAAAAAAATATTGTTGTTAGTCATGACAAAGGTTAAAAAATGCTGTTACTATAATAGTACGTAAAATATTCTTGGTTATCTCGAGGCAAAGATCTTGTTTTTGATGACTTATTTTCACCCCATACAGCCATGAAAATTCTGTAAAAACGTTGCCAGGAAGATATATGTATACTTAGTTGTGAAATATAGTTATTTATTTGTTATTATAGTAGTTACCTTAGTAGATTTTAGGATTTAGAAATCAATATTTATTTTCTGGTTGCCACAAAATAAATTTTTTTTCCCTTTTTCTTTAAAATGTCAGATGTCAGAGCATTATAATTAGCTCCCAGAACATTTTGAAAGGTTTCAAAATGGTGAACACTCCTATGAAGTTAGGAAGAGTATTATGTAAACCAGGGAGTCATTTCAGTGTTTTTGGGGAGCTCCGTCAAAAGGTAGGGGTAGGGGGTCATAAACTTAATGAACAAAATCATGTTAATGGGGCCCAGATTGAATTTTTGAAGGCCAAGTACTTAAACAATTAAAAACATAGGCGAAAAAGTTAGGTGATTACACATCTCTTATTTTTCACAACTTTTATTTTGCCACAAATGTAGAATTTAAAGTTTAACTCACTCCACAAATCCTGAATGGCTACTGAAATTACCTTAGCTCAATTTTTTTAATGTGATCACTGTAACCTATTGTTTAACTATAAAATTTCCAGATTGGAAAGCTTTTTCCTTATATGGAAGTTACAGTCCAGTCCAGATGTAAGCGTATGCGTATTCTCAACTTGCAAAAATAATTGCTTTCATTCAAAAAAAATGAGATAGCGAGTTCCTTTCAAACTGCGCGAAAATAATTGCTTCGTGTTAAAAACAAAAGCATAGCAAGAAACATTGTTTATAAACAATACTCTGCGCGAGAAAAAATTAAACGCGAAGGCCATTTTTTTTAACAACGAAACTAATTATAGTAACGCGATTTTAATCTCGATATATAATAATAATAATAATAATAATTCATATTATAAAAAAAACTATAAACCATATATAAAAAACACAAGCTCTTTTAAAAAATAACAAATCCAATGATTTAAATATTTTAAAAAAAAATAAGCAAGGAGGTTTAAAAGAGAAGAAGAAACATCTTCGCAAAAACATTTCTATCGCCGTTGTTCGTTTTTAAACTTTAAAAAATGGGATCGAAAAAGCTTTTCTATAGCGGTTCTTCGTTTTTAAACTTTTAAAATGCAATCTAAAAAAACATTTCTATCGCCGTTTTTCGTTTTTAAACTTCTAAAAATCGATCTAAAAAAACATTTCTATTGCTGTTTTTCGTTTTTAAACTTTTAAAATGCGATTTAAAAAAGCTTTTCTATAGCCGTTTTTCGTTTTTATACTTTTAAAATGCGATCTAAAAGAACATTTCTATCGCCGCTATTCGTTTTTAAACTTTTAAAATGCGATCTAAAAAAACATTTCTATCGTCGCTATTCGTTTTTAAACTTTTAAAATGCGATCTAAAAAAACATTTTCATTGCCGTTTTTCGTTTTTAAACTTTTAAAATGCGATCTAAAAAAACATTTCTATCGCCGCTTTTCAATCTTAAATTTTTAAAACGAGTCCTAAAAAAGCTTTTCTATCAAAATTAAAGTTTCAATCTTTGTTAAAACATAATTATTTCTATTGCTTAAAAGCTTTATTTAATCCGTGCAACCAACAAGGCCTTCTCGCTAGTTTATTTAGCTTCCACGCAAAACTTTTATTTTATAAAACTATTAAACAATGGCTCTTTGTGTCACATTGATAGAGTTGATAACATTTGCAATTATGCTATTGGGAATAGTTATGTTAACACTATTTAACAATAGTGCGCAGTTATAATAAGCTATTTTTTCTTCAAGAATCTTTTCCTTATTACGCGCAAGTTAATGACTTACAAGACTCGCAAGATAATTAATAAGAACAAAAGACAAACAACTACCGCCTCCGAGAAAAAGTTGTGAAACTTGAGCGTACGTGTACGCTTACAGTACCGATTGCGAGTAACTATACACGAGTATTAAACTACGGGTACGAGTAATTTCTCAGTGGGTATTCCACAAGTATGCAACGAGTATAATGCGCGTACGACTACGTCAAAAATACTCGCACATTTTTGCTACTGTACTCACACAGTACTCGCTAGCGTGCTCGAAAGGCAAACAATATAATTAGACGTGAAACTGGCAGAGAATGCACTTGCGGCCAATATGCTTTTATGTTGGTGTTGGATTTATTGAAAAACACTGTTTTTACAGTGTTATTTTCTTCTTTCGTTAGTTTTCTATGTTCAATAGTGAGTTGAAACTGGCATTGAGATTACATGCTAACACTTTAAGCCCTGGCGTTTTGTTGATTTACGATCGAATCAGCAGTCCCATTTGGAACCATGCCACAGGGACCTGACACTCCGAAGAGCCAAACGAGTCTAAACTGATTCGCGTTATATTCAACTCAACTGCAGGAAAGTGCGCACCAACGCAAGCTATATATGATAGCCAGAACGAGGGAGAACCTCAATTGCCTTATGACGAAGTCGTAACTTTCAAGCGAACTCTTTTGCTTCTGAACGAACAAACAAACAAACCAACGTCACTTGTGAAAAATGATTTTTAAGTCTAAAAATAACAAATGAAATTCAGTTGTCTGCGTTACAAAGATCTCCTCAATCTCTCTAAAACACGATTCTGGAGATAAATTTTTCTTTTGTGCTAAATGTTATTCTAATCTATTTATATCTTTGCAATCACATTGAGAATATTGAAATGATTTGCTTCTGGTAATAGAACAATATAGCAGGTATCATGTTTACGAGTTATTCACCTGTAATTCAAAGCTAGTGCCTACTTATTACTGCCGCTTGTTTCATTATGCACACTATGATTATTGGTAAGATGAGAATGGATAATAAAATTATAAAAACATGAGAACGAATCTTCCGTACATCGTTGTTACAGACAATCTGTAATAATTCATTATTTTGTTTATTTTTGTGCATTTTAACTAAGACGCATATCCTTGATACACGTTATTTTTTAATATAATATTTTTCATATAAAGGGTCCGTTACACGTAGCAAAATTTGCAATAGCAAATAACATACAAGTACTTGTGCAATACAATATTATGTGTAACAGCTGGTGTAACAGCATTGCGCATGGGCTTGTACAAGAACTTGTGCAAGTTCTGATTTTTTTAAAATGATTTAAAAAAATCGACGTTTGCTATAGCATATAAACAATAGGTTGCGATCAAGTTCGGAATGTTAACCAATCAATGATTTTTAGCTTTTGTTTTCATTGTTGTTTTTATTATAAATGAGCCGAAAGGATATCGAATTGATGAAAATATAAAATTAAAGTGTGGTGTGAATAGTTTTGTGGCGTGTATGAAAATATTTCGTTGAAGATGGAGGCGATAAATAAAAAAAAAGAAAGTTGATAGTTGCACAGATAATATGGTGGGACAACTAATTGCAGAGTGGCAACTACACGAGTGCCTTTTTAACTCAAACCACGCAGAGTATCATAATGCAAGAAGAAGGAATATAGCGCTGGAGTTGATTTCAAACGAATTAGCAATGACAGTCAAAGACATACAAAAGAAAATGGTCGGTTTGAGATCGTATTACGGTCAATTAAAACAGAAAGTCCAAGCTTCAAAGAAAAGTGGAGCAGGTTCGGATGAGGTTTTCACTCCCCAATGGCCTTTTTATGGGGAGATGGATAGCTTCTTATCTGATTATATTACTCCTCGCGCCACAGAATCTAACATTAATGTGGACGAAGATCCGAATGGTGATGATGAAACTCCTACGCCGGCGCTCAACCATAAACAAAAAAAGTCATCTAATGTCAAAAAAGATCAAGATGTATCTGTTGCATACAGAGTTATGTTAAAAGCGTTAGAGCGATTGGATGAGCCTCGTCAGACGTCTTCAGCAGTAGCAAACCTAAACCTGAGTCCTAATGAAAGCCAAACCCAAGAACAATTGTTTGGTAGAATGATTTCGAAGAATTTGGTTGATATAGAAAATATGTACACCCGAGAAAAGTGTAAACTTCAAATACAACAGCTTCTGTTTGACGCAAGGTTTCAGAATGGACAACTGACGACCGTTCCTTCAACTTCGTCACCCTTCAACTACAATGGAGGCCACCAAACTGGTACTTTCCGCGGTCCTGAGAGAATTCAAACTGGGAGAACAACAAATGCTATCAGCCCAGAATTATCACCTAGTAACTCAGGAGATTCCGATATCTCACTTCCATCGCGTTTCAACTACTACGGTTCCCAGGTTTACAACAGTAATTACAACAACAATTAACTTTCACTTATGGTATAGACTTTATATAAAAAACGGTTTTGTTGTATTTATACAAACTTGTGTAGCTAGCTACCCGTATTGTTTTCTGTAAAGATTTAAGACAATTATACAAGCATATTCCATTGCCAAGATACTTGACCTGAGCCCATGAAATAATCTTTAAAGACATCACGTATTTCTTTTGCATTTGAACTAGCTTTTCTCTGTGCGCAAGTTTGTAAGTCATTTGAGACATCAGCCATTCCCCTCCATTGACCAGGAACGATTCGATTTGTCAGTAAATCTTCTTGGTCGACAAGACCAACTGGTGCGTACGAGTCTTTAGACTTCGTCATCAGCATATTGTGTAGCGCTACGATGGCCATAACGAGGCTCATGGTTTTACTCGGAGAAAGGTTAATTGTGCTGTTGATGATTCTAAATCTAGCGGATAAAATACCAAAAGCGTTTTCACTTATTCTTCGAAACCTTGAAAGCCAGTAATTGAAAATTCGCTCGGCATCACAAAGCGTGTTTTTGGAAAAAGGCTTCATTAAATTTTTTGATAATGCGAATGCGTCATCCCCAACGATAACGTAAGGTATTTCTGGCAAATCAAGCTGATCCCACGCTGGATCTTCACTCAGTGGAAGTTGCTTCGGAGGTGGAAGGGCTAACCTATCATTGCTCAATAAATGATATAACTCTATATTTCTTAAAACTCCACCATCGCTAATACGGCCTTGGCATCCAGCGTCTACGTAGATAAATTTGTATTCACTATCGACAAGTGCCAATAGAACTATACTATAGAATCCTTTATAGCTGTAAAATGTAGATCCAGTGTTCGGCGGTAACTTAATAGGAATATGTTTTCCATCAAGAGCTCCTATGCAATTGGGAAACTGCCACTTCAAGTTTATTTTGTCTGAAAGCGCTTTCCACTCTTCCTCCGTTTGCGGCAAACGTAAACAATCTTTCTTAAGAACTCGATAAATCGCCCTGGCAACTATAGGTACGAAAAGGGAAATGGTTTTATCCGACATGCGAAATTGGTACATCAGACTTTGATAGACAACTGCTTGTACAAGTACTTGCAGAAGTACTTGTATGTTATTTGCTATTGCAAACTTTGCTACGTGTAACGGACCCTTAAGAACATAAAGCGTCATAGAAACAAAATTTAGTGCTGAAATTTAGTGCTAAAATGCTCCTTTAAACTTTCAAAATGGCGAAATGCTGATAGCTACACGATAGACTTGAAAGCTACTTATAATTTATGACAACCCATTTTGAAGTAACTAGGGAACTCTCTCAAAATTCGGGTGCACACCATTCTCACTGGATCCAAGATTTCCCTGCTGTGCATGTTTTTACTTTTGGTTACTTACAAAACAATAAAATTAAATGCGATTGGCTTAATTTAGTCTCAGATGTAAATAGCAAAGGGTTTCCTCGTCGGTGAGAAATTAACTATATAAATTCAAAGTTATAAAGAGCCACTACAGCAACATATACATTTTTATGTAAGCCAAAGAGAATTTGTTGCAACACGCAATCGGGACTGTACATCTGGACTGGACTGTATCTCTATGAACAAAGTTTTTCTCACCAAATTCTCAAATCAAAACAGTTTTATTGTTAAGTCACTTTCTATTCCTAGTCCAGCAATGTATATATATAGAGATTGGAAAATTTTTAACAACATCAATTCGGGCCATACCCTGGGAATCCATTATAATGATCGCAATCTCTCTCTCAACATGCTATGACACTATTGATAGCATCCTTGATGATTTTAATCCATTAAAAAAAAACACTATTGTATATACCTCATAACAACAACATCAGCCATGGATTACAAAGGGTACCCTAACTACCTTCAAAGAAAGTCTTCAGGATTAGCAGTTGTGTGCCAGTCCTCCATTGGATTGAACATCCAGTTTACACCAATGTGTGCATATGTATAATAGAGTTTGAATCAGCCCTGATATTAATAAAAGGGATACCTTATCAATATACATAACTTCATCAAGATGTATCTGCGCGCGTACTAAGTGATTACGTAATGCCTGATGTACTGGCAGAAATGGAGGTAACAATGTAAACAAACCAAGCAGACAGGTTACCTCCATTTCTGCCCACGCAGGAAAAACATGGCACTATGAATGAGTGTATATATTTCATTTATATTTACTTTGTTAGTTTGGAGTTTGCTATTCCAGTCTTAGACAGCCACGTTGGCGACTGGCTATCCTAGAGGTGTTTTATGAGACGACCACCTACATAAGTCCTCATACAGGTTTGACCGTACTGCTGAGTAAGACAGTCAGGGTAAACACTTAATTAGGCGACGGTAGGCTAATTAGGGCATACCACCTATTTAGGCGACTCATTGTAGCCTAGTCAGGCCATATGTAACCTAGTTAAGACATTACAATATTTAATGGCTTTTCACACATTCCAAAGAAAAAATCGCAAAAAATCTTTGTTCAGAATGGATAGTCTACGCGACCATGATTCCAAAATTGTCACCTGTGCCTCGATATGTTCGCGCAACTAAGAATTATGTTAAAATGAAATATATAACCTAATCAGGTTAAGTGTCACCTATTTAGGTGACGTTTTCGTCCGCCATATTTATTTTTTCCCTGCGGCGTAAATGGCTAAAATCCATTATTTAAAACAACAAATAGTGCAACACAAGGTTTGAGCCATAAGTTACCAATGCGCGATGCAAATAAGACGATAATTGGTCAAAATTATCTGCAGTGGACAGATTTGATGCACATAAAAATTGTAGTGCGAAACGCAATCATTTCGACGTATTTACAACAGAAAGTTTTCGTTCGCCTAGTTAGACTACTGGTAGCCTAGTTAAACTACATCACGTCACCTAACTAAACAACGACTCGCCTAATTAGGTCATGCCGCCTAATTAGGTGTTTACCCTGACTGCAATAGAGTGGAGTGTGTGCGAAAAAAAGAAGTTAGCTAGCTAGCCAGCTAGCTAACCTTAATGAAAGAAAAGTATCAAGACACCTACAGCTAATGATAAAGACTTCTCCTTCGATTTATATTCTCTGTATAGTTGATCTAAATTGCTTAAACTATCGAAATCCTCTCCAAAATGCTCATTTAAAAATTCAGTAGCAGAGCAACGTGGAGCAGCCATGTTGTACGGTGGCACAGAAGTGCATAAATAAAATTGCGTAAAATAAGTCGGTAAGTCGTCCACGTATTACGTCCTGATTATGAAGGAGATAACATATTCGAAAGGGAACGACTTCATTTAGCACCGGGCTAAGTGGTCCCGACACACGACGTACAACATAACTAGTACCCTTCATACTTTATCGATATTAAAAGTCCGACAGACGTTCAGTCATACTTCTCCAACCAAATGGACCCGACAAATGAAACCGCATTATCCGACATCCTCTCTATATATAACAAATACATATTTTTTCTGTCAATAATCCATAACCAACGTAATATCGCATAATACTGCATAATACCTTCATAATTCATAAAAAACACATAAATTTTCTGTCGATGGCCATACCAACGTAATATCGCATAATACTGCATAATACCTTCATAATAATGTCTGTCGCTTCATAAAAACTACATATTTTTTCTGTCGATGGCCATAACCAACGTAATATTCCAGAATATTTCGCATAACTGCCATTTACGGAAAGCTGTTTTTATAAAGTAGACAAAGTTTGAGGTTGGATACACATCCATACACAAACAGAAACGATATTTCGCTCAAATATCCTTTTGCAACAAGACATAATAACGGCCCTATTGCAGGCTAAACAAAGAGGCGTTTTTGTACAATATATTGAACAGGCGGTGGTGTTCTATGCCCACCGATAGCCAATAGAAAAGATATTTTGGACTAATACCCCCGCGAAATTACATATCACAAGTCCTAAAAAATGCCAATCTGAGGCAAGGCATTATACTATAAATTTACCGGGCTTTACTGTTATGTACTTATCCGTGCAGCAGTAGAAACAAGTGTCCTCCCTGAAAATGACGCATCAAAAGCGCTAAAGCAGGCCAATCAATCCAAAGACATTACGTGTGTTTTTTATTTCAGACCATGCAAAAGTGTAAATTCTATGTCTTTTTTTCGGGGCAGTATTTCAATAGTATAGCTTGATTAGTTCTTAAACCAAATAAATTCTTAGATGCATAAAAATTTAAATGTTCCAATGATTTTTGTCCGACTGAAGAAGCTGCTGCCGTAGAGAAGCTATATCACATTAAAGTTTAGAGCCGTTTACGATGAAATTATTCCATTGTTTGTAGTTAAAATTTCACAGGTCATAACTTTTTATCGGCAAAGGCTCTTAGGCTGAAATTCTGTAGAAGGCATGTCAGTAATATAACGTATCATTAGGAAAAAGAAAAAATACTTTTTTAACAGATATGGAAGAATTCCAAATTAGAAGTCAAAACTTCTATTTACATGGAACAAAGATGTTCCAAAAAGGCATAAGTATAAAATTTATCTCATTTAAAGAGTCTCCGTAGATTTGATATTCCATTGAAGTTAGGATCAGAGTACAAAAGCTGAAAATAGTTCTAAATAATGTAAGTATTATTGGCTATTGTTAAAAAATCATATGGTGAGTTAACAAGATCAACTTTATGAGCAACTGACCGAAAAACCAATAGATGACAGAAAAAATATGTATTTTTTATGTAACGATAGGGAGTATTATGAAGGCATTATGCAGTATTATGCGATATTACGTTGGTATGGCCATCGACAGAAAATTTATGTGTTTTTTATGAATTATGAAGGTATTATGCAGTATTATGCAGTATTATGCGATATTACGTTGGTATGGCCATCGACAGAAAATTTATGTGTTTTTTATGAATTATGAAGGTATTATGCAGTATTATGCGATATTACGTTGTTATGGCCATCGACAGAAAATTTATGTAATTTTTTTGAATTATGACGGTATTATGCAGTATTATGCAGTATTATGCGATATTACGTTGGTTATGGATTATTAACAGAAAAAATATGTATTTTTTATGGAACGATAGGGAGTATTATGCAGTATTATGCAGTATTATGCGATATTACGTAGGTATGGCCATCGACAGAAAATTTTTGTATTTTTTATGGAACGATAGGGAGTATTATGAAGGCATTATGCAGTATTATGCGATATTACGTAGGTATGGCCATCGACAGAAAATTTTTGTATTTTTTATGTAACGACAGAGAGTATTATGAAGGTATTATGCAGTATTATGCGATATTACGTTGGTATGGCCATCGACAGAAAATTTATGTGTTTTTTATGAATTATGAAGGTATTATGCAGTATTATGCGATATTACGTTGTTATGGCCATCGACAGAAAATTTATGTACTTTTTTTGAATTATGAAGGTATTATGCAGTATTATGCAGTATTATGCGATATTACGTTGGTATGGCCATCGACAGAAAATTTATGTGTTTTTTATGAATTATGAAGGTATTATGCAGTATTATGCAGTATTATGCGATATTACGTTGGTATGGCCATCGACAGAAAATTTATGTGTTTTTTATGAATTATGAAGGTATTATGCAGTATTATGCGATATTACGTTGTTATGGCCATCGACAGAAAATTTATGTACTTTTTTTGAATTATGAAGGTATTATGCAGTATTATGCAGTATTATGCGATATTACGTAGGTATGGCCATCGACAGAAAATTTTTGTATTTTTTATGTAACGACAGAGAGTATTATGAAGGTATTATGCAGTATTATGCGATATTACGTTGGTATGGCCATCGACAGAAAATTTATGTGTTTTTTATGAATTATGAAGGTATTATGCAGTATTATGCGATAGTACGTTGTTATGGCCATCGACAGAAAATTTATGTACTTTTTTTGAATTATGAAGGTATTATGCAGTATTATGCAGTATTATGCGATATTACGTTGGTTATGGATTATTGACAGAAAAAATATGTATTTTTTATGTAACGATAGAGAGTATTATGAAGGCATTATGCAGTATTATGCGATATTACGTTGGTATGGCCATCGACAGAAAATTTATGTGTTTTTTATGAATTATGAAGGTATTATGCAGTATTATGCGATATTACGTTGTTATGGCCATCGATAGAAAATTTATGTACTTTTTTTGAATTATAAAGGTATTATGCAGTATTATGCAGTATTATGCAATATTACGTTGGTTATGGATTATTGACAGAAAAAATATGTATTTGTTATGTAGCGACAGAGAGTATTATGAAGGTATTATGCAGTATTATGCGATATTACGTTGGTATGACCATCGACAGAAAAAATATGTATTTGTTATATAGAGAGGATGTCGGATAATGCGGTTTCATTTGTCGGGTCCATTTGGTTGGAGAAGTATGACTGAACGTCTGTCGGCTTTTTATGTCGATAAAGTATGAAGGTTGTTAGTTATGTTGTACGTCGTGTGTCGGGACCACTTAGCCCGGTGCTAAATGAAGTCGTTGCCATTCGAAAGCCCTTCTAACTTAGTTCTGTACTAAACTTTATGGAGGTAATGATTTCTCATTCGCTCCCAGTACGACACTGTAGTGAGGCGTAATTTTTCATAGCGATATGTAAAAGTACGTTATTCTTTGTAGACAGGGGTGGATACAGGAATTTAATCAATTTTAATTCTTGACTTTTTAATGTTGTTGTCATTGGAACCAAGTTAATTTTTAATCTCAGATTTATCAAAAAATGAAAGTTTTTTCGGCGTTATGACCGATTGTTTAAATACTTGTATTGGCACATAATTTTACTATCATGATTCACTGTATATTGACCTGATATAAATTTGAGACCTTTTTTATGAACTATTGAATTTGAAATATTTGCACCTCAATATGTTCATACTCCTGGCCTAATATGATACATATCCTAGAGATATTGAGTATACATAATCTTTGAGTTGTGGGTATTTTCTATTAAGATACCTGCCACAGCCTTGCCGCTCCCTGGCCTTGCCAGTGCTGACCGTTCCTTTGCCTACTCTTTCTATGCCTTTTCTGGTGCCTGCCTACTATGCTTTTGCCTGTGCCTCCGATGTCTTGCTGATTCCTCTTTCTGTTTCCTTGCCTGCCTTTGCCGTGCCCTTTCCTTGCCGTGCTTAATGCCTTTGCCTTGGCAACCTCTCCGCAACACTTTCTATATTGATTTACAGACTCGAACATGTAGATATATCTAGAAATTTTATCTTCTCCAGCCCTTGCTCATTACGGAGTTACATACCGCGCAGGTCTGGGCGCTAGCGAAGCGCTTTGTAGGGACAAATTTTTGGCTTGTTTTCATTTGTCTCGATGGCCCAAATAATTTTTATGGTCAGTTTTTCACAACTATTCTGGTTAGTGCTGCAAAAAGAGGCAGAAATGCAAAATCCTGCCTGATGTTTCTTCAACAAATATTTTACTTTAACTGACGTTTTGCTTTTTAATAACACGTTTAAATGGTGTTGCTAACCCTCTTTGTGGTATATTAGCTAGAGTAGGGAGGTAATTAAAGTACAGTTTAGGTTTTCGACGGTCAAAGCCCTATTAAAAAACGCTGCTTTTAGACCCCTAAAAAAGCTGTGACGTCACAGATTTTATCATACCTCAAAGGAGTAAACACGTGACATCATGACGGCACTCGACAAAACTGCTGACATCAACGTTCGAGTAGGGAAATTCCCTACTCAAATTGCGACCGTTGTTAGTTGAAGTTTAAATGTACCTATAATAAATAGAAATGACTTGGTTCAAGAATGCAATTAGTAAAATATATAACGCTATATCAGCACCAGTAGCAGCAACTCGCGATGCTCTTGCAGGTCGACTACAGAGCGTGCGAGACACTGTTAGACATTATTATAACAGGGCGAGGGAACAAATTGCTGGAAGGCCAACGCTGCACGATGAAATCGAGAGGGAAGCGCGAGAGGACTTTTACGATACTGGAGACATACAAAACGAATACAGCGGAGTCGAAGACATCAAACACATGTTCCCGAAAGAGAAAAACCGATCGGCAGGCGTCGAAGACATTCAGCACATTTTTGATGAAAATGACACACAGATGTTGGAAGACGGAAATCGTGTCAAGACATGGCGGTTCAACAAGAACCTTAATCAGCCACTGGCGGAGGCCATCATGCGAAAAGTTACGCCCTACATAGATATGAGAGTTAAGGTAGTCTACAGTTTTGCTTGCACCATCTACGAAGCAGGGGGTGGCACGGCTTCGTATCACAAAACCAGGGGAAGCGAAGTATCACCTAGCTTACATCGAAGCCTTTATCGAAAAATGTGGCAGCGATTAGATCTAGGAGATCATGAGTTTTGGGGGAAGGCGTACTTGCCACCAGAAAGAACAATCGAGACCCAAGGATCGTACGAAGAGAAAATAGTCTTCCAGCATGTACAGGTCAAGATCATCTCCACAAGGGAGCCCTTGTTAGGCTGTGGACCTTTACCAGACTGGTTGCGAAAAAAGAGGTGCATCTACAGCTTTGATAAGGAAGATGAAAGAACCGACAATTTGTGTGTCTGAAGATGCCTGGTCGTACACTCACGCAAAGAGCGAAAGCAGCGCGAGAAACGTGTCATGAGACCAGCTCTCACAATAGCACGCGAGTACTACGAGAATCCTAAACTAAAGAGGGAAGAAGTACGTGCTACGAATCTCGTTGACTTCGAGGGCATAGCGAAGCGTTTCAAGATCAATATCAGAGTCTTTGAACCCAAGACCAAGTCTGAGAAAGCGCCATGGAGACTCGTGTACGGTCAGAATCAATACAAAAAAGATTTAGACAAGATCAACCTCGGCATGTTGGATGGGCACTGTTTCTACATTAAAAAGATAGATGTTTTAACAAAACACTGGGAATGCGAAGCCTGCAAACAGCGATTCACCAGAGTTGAAAACCTAACAAGGCATAAAAAGAACGAGTGCGAGGGAAAAAAGCCGACCATCATCTGTAAAGGCAAGAAGGTCAAGCGCATGCCTAGCAAGTCAGAGAAGGTCTTTTACGGTGAGGGCTTCAGCTATGACGTTTGTAAATGGCTCGAACACATGTCGAGGGAAACTGGAAGGCACATTCATCACGCACTCTGTGGGCATGGGGGAGAACGCGTGATACGCTATGGCAAAAAGGAAAACCAAGTCTACAAGGTAGACGGCTATGAGCCAGAGACTAAGACAGTCTATGAGTACCACGGCTGCAAGTGGCATGGATGCCCCTGCCAAGGAACAGACAAAAATCGATATAAGGCCACTAAGTCTAAGGAGGAAGGCATCCGAAAACTTGGCTACAACCTCGTTGTAGTATGGGAGTGTGAGAGCCCACCCAAAGCCAAGAGGTACTTCAAGAAAGAATTTCGACCCTACCCTCACTACATCGTGTTTGATTTCGAGGCCCTCATGCTCCCTCTGAATCAGCGACAAACATCCGATCTAACATACATCTCGGAGCATGTGCCGGTCAGCGTCGCTATTCACGATAGTCTGAACGGAGATCCAACGTTCGTGGAGCACGATGATCCCAAGATCTTGGTTAAACGATTTGTGGAGCAGCTCGAAAAGAGACACGCCCTCATTGTGGAAGAGGTGGAGAGAATGTACCCGAGACCCGATGGTTTTAACATGCTTTCGGACAAGACTCAGAAGGCATGGAACAAGTGGGTAAACCAAGTGCCCGTGATAGGTTTCAACAGTAGCAAGTATGACCGGAATATGATCAAGCGGTACTTTGTCGATCAAATTGCCAGATACGATAGCGATAAGATCAACGTGGCGAAGAAAGATAACAACTACATGTTCTTTACGACCTCAAGGTTTAAATTTCTCGATATCAAAAATGTTCTCTCTCCTGTTATGAGCTATGACCTATGGTGCAAGTCTCTGGATTGTAAGCTCGAAAAGCTGGTGTTCCCCTACGAGTGGCTGACGAGCTATGACAAGCTAAACCACGTCGGCCCCGTTGAGCACGAACACTTCTATAGCAGTCTTATTGGTAAAAACACCCTCTCTCTTGATGAGTACGAAACATTCCGTGCCGAGTTTTACAAGCGAGGCTGTGTCACCATGATGGAATGGTTGCGTGAGTACAATTTAGCCGACGTGGAACCTTTCACCGAAGCCGTGGACAAGACAAAGCAGCAGTACTACGACGACGAGATAGACATCTTAAAAGACGCAGTAAGCATTCCAGGCGTATCGATGCGCTACGTCTTGAACAAGTCTCTACGACTGAATCCAAAGCTAGAGCTATGCGCTCCAGGAGAGCCTTGTAAGCATAAGTGTAATAAAGACTGCTTCAACAAGAAGTGCAAGGCGTGCAAAAAGGTGCAAAAGGCTTGCACTGAGTGCACGAAGAATGAGGCGTATGAACTGCTTCAAACGGGCATGGTGGGAGGGCCTGCCATCGTGTTCTGTAGGTACCACGAGAGAGACGTGACGGGTATCAGATCCCACATATACCAGGAGCCACGGAAGTGCAAAACTGTTCTGGGGCTTGACGCGAACCTACTGTACCCGAGTACGTTGATGAACTACTTTCCATGCGGTAAAGAAAAGCTGCTCAAGATCAACCCACCCACGGCTGAGCACAACATCAGACTGTTGATAGAAGGTGTGCAAAATGGATCCCTCTTTGGTTTTGCGCAGGTCGACATCGAAGTCCCTCTGGAACTATATGACAAATTCAGCGAGATGGCTCCGCTATTTGTGGTCAAGGAGATACCCGACGATCAAATCCCTGAGCACATGCACGAGTACCTAAAAGCAACAGGGCGCAAACGTGTTCCAGGTACACGTAAGCTCCTAGGGTTGATGAAAGCTGAAAAGATCTTGCTGTTCACAACCTTGCTCGAGTGGTACCTTGACCATGGCCTGAAGGTGACAGCGTTTCACCAGCTCATCGAGTATGAACGAGGTAAACCGTTTGCGTGGTTTCCGAAAGAAATTTCGGATGCACGACGACAAGCCGATAAGGATCCTGACAAGCGTCTGGCTGGAGATACGGCCAAGCTTAAAGGGAACTCGTTCTATGGAAAAATGATCGAAGATCAAGCGAGGCACGCGAACACCACCTTTACGAGAGATGAAAAGAAGGTGGATGCAGCGATGAGATCGCCATACGTTGAAGATCTTGAAGAGATAGGTGATGCTTATGAGATCCGAGAAGGAAAGAAAAAGGTGCATATCGACAGAGCGTACCAGTGCGGCATTGCGGTGTACCAGCTGGCCAAATTGCGCATGCTTGAGTTTTATTACGATTTTTTGGATAAGTACGTGAATCGTCGAGACTTTGAGTACGTGTATATGGATACGGATAGCGCGTATTTTGCCATCTCTGGAGAAGAGTTACGAGATGTCGCTCGCCCTGAACTGCTTGACGAGTACGACAAAAACGTGAAAAACTGGCTCGTCACTGATAAGTACTCAAGTCGAACAGGAGGGCTATTTAAACCAGAATTTATCGGTTTTAGAATGATCGCTGACTTAATCAAGTGAAAAACCCGTGCTGACAGGGAAATATAGGACGACTAAGGCTGGTTTTCACGAATTTGCCCCTGTTTCTGCAATCCCAAGGTTAGTGATAGACGCCCTGGATCGATACTACTCTACAGAGACTGACGATTCGATATGGAACGCGGTGAGGTTGTTTATGGACTTGATTAATATCCATACATTCGAAAATGGGAACGGGAGGCTATGTAGGCTCGTTATTTCCCACGTACTTGTGGAGAGTGGAATGAGTCTTTTTCCAGTTTTGCTTAGCTCGTTCCACAAACGCGGCAGGCGCCATTACATTCAGGCTGTTAAAAGGGAGACCATCGTTACTTTACACGATGGTCTGTAGGTCTTTGGTGAAGGTATGGGATAATTTTGAGCAAAACTTGGCTCTACTAGAAAAGTCGGAGGTTTACTGATTCGTCACTACAAGGAAATTTTGTAAAGCTCTTTACAAAATTTTTAGCCCAAGCGTGCCTTTGGTCGTTTAAAACGATGGCTTTTCCCTCGTTGTAGGTGGGGGATGAAACGTCCCCCATTACCATCCCCGATCTGGGCACTTCGGATAAAGACCTCTTTTCATCTACTATTTTTCCAAGGGCAAGTCTAAATAAATGAGTGAAGAACAATCTAACCAAGTCATAACCAAGAAGAATGAGGGTCGTGTTGCTGCTGGAAAAAAACTTGCTGAATGGAATCGCAAGAACAAGGCTGACTTGCAGAAGAACTTGGGCAAAAGTACTTCGCAAGAGGGTCAGGAACCTGTCGCAAGTCCTCACAAGTTCCCAGACAGTCTCTATGTCGCTGGAGGTCTAGCTGCCGTACTTGCTGTTTGCGTGGCAGTCTATTACATACGTAAGAAGCCTGCTGAAACCGTCTCCACAGGTGCGCCAGCGGAAGGGCCGTCTCAACCCACGCAAAAGCAACGCGATCGCCTGGCGACCGTGTCAGCGGAAGGGCGTCATATCGACATTTTCAAGATGCGATAACCTATAATAAATGAGCAGCAAAGAGGAGTATAAGAAAGAAATCGTGGATTCCGTGTGGGAATCTGTCAGACTAGTATCCTATACTATTATCTTGGCGCTAGGCGCGAAAAAGGCTCTGAGAGTTTCTAGACCGGGGGCCAAGATGGATATGGAGGACGGCTTAAAGCTCACTGGATATATAACAGGGGCGATATTATTCGACGATTACGCGATAAAACAAAAGTGGTATAAACGTTCCCTAATGCCTCCGAAATAACTGTGAAAAAGCCGTGTCTGCCACTAGGCAAACACAAAGCAATACAGAATAAAATGGACATTGTCAAAGATCCGCATACAGCAATCTTCACTGGGCCTACAGGTTGCGGCAAGACGCAGCGTGTCCTGAATTTGATTGAGAACGACTATAGGCAACATTTCGACAACATTGTCATTCTCTGCCCTACAATCCGCTGGAACAAGACCTATCAAGAGAGGTCCTCGCTATGGAGGGATGACTACGTGTTTCTGGTGGACCCCAAGGAGCAGCTGTTCGAATAGATCCAAAAACTGTCGTCATTGCTGGCGGGTGAAGAGACGTTGTTTATCGTTGACGATATGATAGCCGACGAGAGTCTCGACAAAAAACGTCAGCCCTTGCTTGAGCTTGCCATCAGTGGTAGACATCGCAAACACAGTCTCTGGCTACTCACTCAAAGCTACACGGCCATCCCGAAGAACCTTCGAAGGCAAAAAAAGCAGTTGTTCATGTGGTACCCCCACGAACGATCAGACATGAAACTCGTCGACGAGGAAACCAATATGATCAGCGACTGGGAAAACATCAAGGCTCAGCTCAAAAAGTCAAAGCACGCTTGCCTATATGTAAGACTTGAGCACCCCAGGACTTGGAAAATTTTTTGAGTTCTGTCCCAAGCAACCTGGTTGGAATTATTCCAAAACTAAAAGATGAAAAATATGGAGATAAATCGTCTTTTCAGATCCCTTCCAACCCGTTTTAAGCAAACCTGCGAGCAGCTCAGAAATAACAACGGCAATCCCCACGATAACTTCATCTCTCTCGAGGGACTCAAGTGGATGGAGGGCAATACAAGAGACCCCAATATTCGAGGTAGACTGCGAGCACTTAAAGATAGCACGACGGCTTCGTCCTATTAGATGGTGCCCTGGGGACGAGGTAAATATTAATGTGAGCCACAGGTTCACATTAACTAGCACGTTTCAAAGAGCACCGTCCATGCAACATGATCCCCGAAATTCCAAAAACTCACAAGCAAAATGTCTCTTGTGGTTGATTACTTTAAAGGAAAGCAAGTCCGATCATTCTTTGTTCAGGATAAAGGTCAATGCATCGTAGGCTCCGATGTTTGGAGAGCCGCGGGCTATAAGCGGGAAGCGGGAGTAAAAGCTATTCAGAGACTTGTTCCCAACAAGTACAAAATACGGAAAGGTGACGCTGTTGTTGACCTCCAGAGGGTGGACAGATTTGTCCACCCCCGGCAAGATACAGTTTTACTAACGGAGCCAGGCCTTTATTGCTTCCTCTTGAGCTGTGGCAGACCTGTAGCAGCACCATTTTTGGATTGGGTTGTTGAAGAGGTTTTACCTCGAGAGGTCCGCAAGTTTGCTGGAATTGTAGAAGAAAATCAAGCGGCGCTGGCTCTGCTCACCCACGATTTGGAGGATAAAGATCGTCAAATTTTTACCCTAGAGGAAGATGTTGACGACCTCGAGGGAATGATAGCCTTACAAGAGCAAGAAATTGAAGAACTACGACAGCGAGCCGTTCCTCACCTTGAAGACCCTAGAAAGGATAACGGGATGGTTATAATCCAAAAGAATAACAACGAATATCCGTATGTCGCTATATGTGGGCAACATGGCTATGTAGCGCAAAAGATTCGCAACAAGTTAACAGATCATCCCAACGGTCAACTCGTCGTTCTTGCAGAAACTCCAAATGCCATTGTACATTACAACTGGCTCCGAGAGCGTGGATGCATCGAAGTAAATCCCGAACGTCCAAGGCACTTTCGACTAGGTCGTAATTATACACATCAGAGATTGATGGAGCTTGCTGAGATCTAGGATTTTTTTTTTGTAACCCGTGTCAGCGAAGCCCGTCTTGATAGATTACAAAAAAACCTGATAGACGCTGCTTGACCACTTCGGCTGCATGTTAAAAGATAAATGTCGAAGAAAAATGCAAAAGTACGTACAGAGTCAGCAATTTACAAAGTCTTACGATGTGACGGTACCGGTTCTGCGATGCTGTATCAATGCAGGTTCCACTACCGGTTATTGTTCACAGTGTTTGGAAAATTTTAATTATCGAAATGGCTACTACTGGGAGGGGTTTATACACCCGGATGATGATGAGCTTTTAGATAGAATGCAATCAGGAGAGAAGCTTTGGGCGACAATTGCATGTGAGGAGAAAGATGAGGATCTCCAGTTTGATATTGAGGACCGGGATTTGCATATTGTTTCCGCTGAGGTGAACAAGTGGGGTATGCTCTGCTACGAGATTATCAAGGATAAGGACCTAAGGCTCTCGGATCTGGCTGATTTGAATAAAATAAGTGAAATACTCAAATTTCCTATTGAAGATAGACGTTTAGTTGATATCATCAACCTTGATAGCGAGCCAAATGTTATCAAGGGAATCGTCTATGGCTATCCATTCTACACTCTAGCTCCTTATGATTATAACCGCCTTCATCCGATTGACTGACTCTTAGGACTCCGAGGATGATTAAGACTTTATGCTGGTAAGTATTAATGTGAGCCACAGGTTCACATTAACCACGCTTATACAATCCCAACTGAGCAGGTCCCCTGCTGCGGGAGAACCAGTGAAACGGTCATCCTAATCGAGAAATTTACCATTCTTTTTCATGCTCCGGAGGTACTTCAACATCCTCTGGTATTAGCATGAGTTCTTCAGAGACGAAGCTTCGATCAGGCCCGTCTTTTAAATAGTACAGGAGACGTGTACCAGTCACAATACGATCGAGTCTATACGTCTTTTTGCTCCACCAGGCGTCAGTAGCACGTCTTTTAGCATCATCATGCTCTTCTCCAGGCTGCAGCAGGTACAAGTAAAGACCGTCCTCAGGTAACGGCTTTTCTTCAGGCCGCGGGTCTTTCGTAAGTGAGACTTCATCTAGCTTGATTGCCTTGTTGGGTTTCATACCGATCATGGCAGTCTTGGTGCTATTCATGCTTTTCACGATGGTGTACAGATGTTTCACCCATGTGGTACTAGTCTCTTCAGAGACCAACTCTTGCGCGTCCTGAGGCTTGAAAAGTCTCTCGGCGAGCACCTTGTTATAGGACTCGACAAAGGCTGTGAACGTATGATGATATTTGGTGGTTGCGCGCTTGAGTTCGACGTCTTTTGCTTCTAGCAGCTTTGTTACGTCTGACTTGAACTCACTACCGTTGTCGCACTGGAAGATCTTCGGATAGCGTAAAGGTCCTGCTTTGTAAATGTCCTTGATCATGTCAGCGACTTCGCTGGCTTTCTTCGTTCTCAATGGTCTAGCTACCTTGTAGCGCGAGGCTACATCGATCCCTGTGAGGATATATTTGTAAACGTTACTATAGACTTTGTCATGAGGCATGTAGAGCAAATCAAATTGGTGCATTTCATTAGGTTTTTTTAATGGTAAAATGTGGGTAATCAATCCTTTTAGGTCCTCGAATATGTCTAAGCCATAAGAGTTGCCTAGACAGCCAATGTACGACTTTCTTTTTTGAGAGGCCAGTCTGCTCACCGAGCAATTTAACAGCCTTGCGACCAGTCCAGAGATTTTCAGGGGTATAGTAAATACTGCTTAATTTTTTCACTTCTTCTGGAGTAATGATATGTTTCGACATATTTATTACATATCGATTACCTGTTTCCGTTCCTCTTCGCCATGACCTGACAGCTTACTGAACAAATAGTTACTCCCCGAGAATACTAGAGCGTTAATCAACGCCCCTCCTGCCATGATTGCCAAGGTCGCCCTTTATTTTCAGTATTCCACAGAGTGAAATCTACTATCTAAAATGTTCAGTTGAGCATCTTGAAGTAATTGCCTTCCGGGGCCGTGGAGACTATGATTGGGTGATGCTCGGAAATCAACAAACAGCGCATAACGCTCAGTCATGAACTGCCCAATTGTCACCCCTGAATCGTGGCTACCGAATAAGTTTACGATCTGCTCGAGGTGATCTTTAGGGAGCATCGCGTGCGTGTAGAGCTCATTCGGCTCACCCTCAACAGTGATCGAGATTTTTTCGATCTTTGGGTTATAAAACACCTCGTTAGCGCCTGAGTAAGCCTTCACTTTTCCAGGGTCTACAAAGAGCAGTAAAACGCCTTTCAAACTTTTTGCAGGCGTATCAATTTGCAAATTGTAGCTTGTGTCAGCCTTTTTCATCGTGACAACCTTGCTACGGAGTACCCTTTCATAGGGTAGGGCGAGACAGCTGTATCTCGACATCATAGCGCTAGCGAGACCCTTGTCGAATTCTAGCGAAATATTAGTGATCTTGTAGGCAGCATCCGGTGGTTTAGCTGCGGTATTTCCAATAGCTGCCGTACCACCATCTTTGATAACGTCACCTTACGATGCAAAATGGATCACAAACTGTAACCTATCGTGTAGCCCTGGCTGGTATAACGGCAAGTCTCGTGTCAATTCAAACATTTTTCCTAGAGGAATACGTGCTGCCATAAGCTGCGACGATCGCTTTTTCCTCGTCCGTGCCTACATGATCAGTCGCTTTTACCTGTAGGTCGCCAATTGTACCGTCGTTGGGATTGATCCCCTCTAGGATCAAGTTGTTTTCCCGATCAAACTTGGGCAACCATAGGTCCTTGTAGGTAGCGAGCACCCTGTAGTCGCTAATATTTTGCACCTCGTTGCTATTAAAAGTGATACGAAGATATTGCACCAAGGCTTTACCTATATTGCTAACGATGGTGCGCTTTGTGTTTGTTCCCGTAAGTTCTAGATCAAAGAGGAGTTTGATACTACCTGGAAAAATTACATCGTTCTGCCCCATGCTGGGAATGTCAACATACAGTCCTCGTTCTGATTAATCGTACTAGGAACATGACTTACTTTTACACGCTGCTTCTTGCCTTTCATAGACATCATCGTTTTAATTTCCGCGTAGGGGTCGAGCTTGGTTCCGAATACGTTACTCATGCTTTATTTATAGCTGATTTTCATTTCAAATAAATGCCGATTAATCCAATATACGAAGGAGACGACTTTACGCAAGAGGAAAACATTCCAGACGAGGATTTCAGTAGACCTGATGCCAGCCCCACGCTAGCGCCAGATCAGGGTCAATCGCCTAGCGTCTCGGCACGAGACACCACGACAAGGCAGAGGGAAGAGCTACTAAAATGAAAGGTCGACGATCTTTACGAACATCTTAGTGAGGAGCTGGGGCAGCCAATCGCGAGATATTACAACGAGTTTGAGGCACGGGGAAACCAGCTTCTTTTCGATGGCATAGAGATCACGAAAAGGCATGGTGAATTAAGGAGCGTTGCAGAGATACGGAGGAGGTTAGGTACAAATCGCTTGCGGGCCATGGGGTTTACCGACTATACTACACCAAACAAAGGCAGTAAAGCAATGGCTCAGAAACTACTTAACGAGATTGTTCACGTTGAAGAGAAGGCCGATGATATTGAAATAATGCCGCTGCTCGAGAATGTCCTGGATGCAACGGAGAGTTTGATCGAAGAGACTCCCTTTGGCGCCAGCTTCACAGAGCGTGAAAGAAGAGGGCTCAACCTCGAGCTTCAAACGCTAAGAAGTAACCAAAACACTTGAAAAACAAGATGATCTTCTATGACAGCGAGACAAAACAAAAGCCAAGGTGAAAAGGCTTGAGAGGAAGAAAGCTACACCTGGACTATCAGAGGAACAGCAAACTATCTGGAACGACGACATCGCAAAGGCTAGGGAAGATCTAGAACGACTCCAAGATCAAACGGAAGCAGTACGAGAAGCACATGGTTTACTATCATCTGACACTCAGAGCCAACTGAACGCAATTAAGGAAACGCTGATGAAAATCGCAGAAGGCGATAAATCTCTGGCTGAAAAGCTTAGAATCTTGTTCAAGAAGCAAAGAATTACTATAGCGAGCATCGTCTCGGCTGTTGGTCTACTGATTTCCACCCTCGTACTCGCAGTTACAGGTGGTGGTGGTACTGCAGCGGCAGAAAGTGCCGCAGGGAAGGGCTTTTTACAAAAACAGCTGGAAAGGCTTGGAAAAATTTTGAAATACCTGGCAGGTAAGGCAGGTGCGGCGCTACCAGGGATTATTGGCACGGTTGTCTCGTTCGCTCTTAAAGTAGCAGCAAAAGTTGTTGAATACGCAGCCAAGCATCTATACATGGCGATCGCTGCCGCTGCTGCTGGTTTTGTTGTGGCATATAAGAGAGGCAAACTATATTAATGCTCCTGCGGAGCATTAATATTTCTTCAACCAAATGTACATTAGGATCGATAATACTCCCGCAGTAACCAAGGTGGCCTTGGTGTCCTCGTGAGGGTTTCCATCTCCTGACTGAGGTATCTTTTCAGATTTTAGGGCACCCCTTTCTTGCCCAGGTCTGACTCGTTTTAAAAACTGTGTGGGTTTGTTGTTTATGTCTAGCGTTATGCCAATCATCGCACTCGCCGGCGCAATCAAGATGTTGTTGTTATACCCCACAATTTTACCAATACGCAGGTTCATATCGGAAGGTAGCATGTACACGTGGTGCATCACGGCAAAATTCACTGGGGTCCTGGCATATTGAGGCACCTTTTGAAACTCGTTGATATCATGACTTACGCTCTCCTCACGTTGTACCATAGCTTTGAATTTCTGTAGTAGTATCTGTCTCGCTGTGAAATTGTCAGCATCCGAAACTATAAGGGATGCCTTGGCATCAGCTTGGGACCCTAGTAGTAAAATCACGTAAACACGAATACTCTCGCTAAACCTTGTCAGACCTTCCGATGTCAGGCCTTGGCTCGTAGGCATGATAAACTTGGCCCAATCACCATCTACTTGAGGCCACCATCTACCATTTGTGAGCGAGGACATGAGAGCCTTAAACTTGTATTTGGCATTTAAGTCGGCACCATATTCAGGACAAATCTTGGCATATTCAGATGCAGAGTAGGGGTTCTCGTATTGAGAAAAGCCGTCATCGTATGGCATGGGTACCTTCATTCTCGCTAGGATACGCCGCATGTGGTAATAGACGTGGAATTTAAAGATACTGTTAATGAGAGGCACGGAGCCATTCAAGTGTTTGGCGGATATACCCAAAGCGGTGCTAGCGCAATGACAAGCGAAATTAACTTGTATATTCCAGTAGCCAAGGGCTTGACCGGTCCAATTTACACTTACGGGGTCGTTCAACAGGTTAGTGGGGACTTTTATTGGGTATTTCGTGAACATCGAGAAGGTCACGGGAATGTGCGATTCTGTAGAAACGTAGAGGTCTTGATGCTCTAGATTAATTACACCGAGAGGCCATTCGCCTCTATTAGACTTGTATTTTGCCTTGTGGTTATAGCTATAAATGTTCATGTTTCTTTAAAGAAACATGAGACAGCTGTATGTCACGGATATAGAGAAGCCTACGATTTTTGACGATTACCTAGGGCAGGACACGAGAATTGCCCTGAAATCGATATCTATCAGGCCCGTATGGCTGAACCTTTACAGCGACAATGATTTTGTCATTCGTAGGACAGGGCCTGATCAGACAGAAACTAGAATCGAAATTATGAACGGTCTATACAGGATAGAGGATTTGGCAACCATCGTTAATAGCCAGGCAGGGGACAAGATCAAATTGTTTGTCCTGAAAAATGGACTCTGCAGGCTTAGGGTTAGTGACGGGTATACTGTGGTAATCCATCGAAAACTACAGGAGCTTATGGGGCTACCCTACGACCCTGCAAAAAAGTATTTTACCAAAGGCGACTATGACAGCTTCTACAAAACGGACGTGTACCAAAGATTGAGACTCGTTTGCCCTCAGTTAGATGAGGATGACTGCCTGCTGGATGGAAAGAAATCAAAAATTCTTGCTTTGCTTCCCACCAAAGAGTTAAACGCATGGGGAGACATGCTTACATGGATTTTTGACACTCCAATCTACCTTCCTTTGAAAGGCTCAACAGACAGACTGGAGTTCATGCTGACGGACGAGAATCATCATGAAAAAAAATGTTTCGTTCGTCGGAATTACGATGCATTTACTCATAGAATAAATGGCTGATATAAAGCTTTACCCAACTTTGCCGCCAAGTGCGCCTTAGCATGAGCCTGAAGAAAGTCAGGTCTACAGACTAAAAAAGATGGAAGAAATCAAGCAGTACCTGCGTGGTGAGATCAAAAAGCGTGACAAACTCGCCAAAAATTTCAAGATGCATGGTACGTGGGTTAGATTCACTGATCATGGATTGCTAGCTGTAAGTATTATAACTTCAGGTGTTGGGATTGGCAGTGTGCTGTCCGGAATAGGTGTACCACTAGCTGTGGCGATGGGTGGTATCACGATCGCTGTAGGACTAAGGCAGGCAGGTTTACGGAATGCGGGGAAGAGGCTAGACGTTAAGTCAAAAAAGCATGAGGGCATCAGACTCTTAGCAGAGACTAAGTTGAACTCTGTTGTCGACCTCATCTCAAAGGCTGTGGAGAACGGTGTGATTAGTGATTATGAGTTCAGCCTAATCATCCAGGAGAAGCAACGCTACATGTTGCTGAAGGAACAGGTCCGACAACGAACGAGAAAGATCGTAGATTCCATCAATGATCGGGAGCGACAGCAGCTTGTCGCAAAAGGGCGTGAGGAGGCCAAAGAGGAGCATATGAAAAAACTTCAATCTGCGCAGTATGCCAGCGCTACTTAGAGTCTCCACCCGCTTATAGAGTCTAATATGTTGGTCAACATACTAAACAATCACTTCTCCCGTATCTTGATCTATGAGCAAGTCGCCATCATGTACGATACGTCGCTGTTTTTTAGCGAGATCCCTCAAATATTGTTCAAGATTTTTCTGCCATGCAATTTTAGCACAAGGCTTGCAGTACGGTCCGTCCGTTTGTGTCGACGCATCCCTATACTTGACTTTGCGTATGGCTTCGACAAGGTCTATTCGCTTCAACGTAGAGTACCCTTTGAGACCTAAGGCTTTAGCTTCTTGTCGCAGTTTGTCCATTTGTTTATGTGAACACAACCACCTTTACTCCTTTACTGTTTCACCATCAAACATTTATTTTTGGGTCTTCCCTGCTTTGCCTCCCGGACAAAAAAAAAGTCTCACAGGGGCAGTGGCCACCATTGTAAGTGACGTAGTCTTGGTAGCAATACCAACAAAGCACCTTCTCTCCCACGCGCAGACGTCTTTGACATATACCACATCTATCGCAGGCATCTAGAGTTCTTTGACAGTCATAGCAGATTCCTCGCATTTATTTTATTTAGTTTTTGCGCACCATTTCTTATAGACCGTCAATTCTCTCTAATTTATCGTTGATAAGCCTCTCGCACTCTTTCATATTGTTCAGCACAAGTGAGGTAGAGATGAGAGCTAGGGCAGCTATCACAAGCGCGGTAGAGGTGTGTGCTAGGACGGCTCCCACACCTACAAAAAACGTTACAAGTATAAAAACTGTGTACCTATCTTCCGCTGTCTCATTGCTTGACATTTATTATACATACATTCAGACTTCAACTAGCAACGCTCGCAATTTCCCTATTCAAACGTTGATGTCAGCAGTTCTTATCGGCAACAATTTTCAGTGTGCCCATGGTTTATTTTTTTTGTGACTGTCTCCAGTCACAAAAGATCCTCACTACTTTTTTTGTCTTGGTTGGTATACCAAAGTCATTTTGGATGCTCGTCTAGTCCATCATACGCTTCCACAAGGTCGTAATCATAGTAAAATTGACCAGGATTCTTCGTAGATTGTTTCTTTCCCAGTGATTTGATAAACATCTGACCTGTTCGACCTATCAAAGCTTCTCTCAGCACACTCGTTGCCCATGCTCGAAATCGTTCACCATCGCAATCGATCAATGTGATGACAGTTGCATCACCTTTTTTGGTCTTGATCTCTTCAACATACTCAATTTTGAATATGATTCCAGTGGGAACATCACGCCACTTCATAATGCTCTCGTGTTCTGATTTCAAGGCATCAAATTGTTCTACAGATAGGAAAGGCATCTCTTTATTATAGATTTTTTAAACCTCAACCACGACCAAAATACTGGACATTACTTCCATAATTTAGATATCTCGCGCTTTTCTTCCTCATCCAAACACCAATTCCAATATCGATCCGGATGCCACGCCACTGGCATTACCTCATTCCATATTTTTACATAAAAATTGCGCTTGTGATGATGTCGCAGCAATTCATCATGAATGACATCAAAACCACGCAGCAATACAACAATCTCGAAGGGACCATTTTTGGCTGCAAATTTCATGGCCCAATCAAAGTCCGTCGCACCCCACTCTTTGCACAGCTTAACAATCTCGATGTGACCATTGAGAGCTGCCCTTTCTAGAGCCCAATTAAAGTGCGTCGCACCCCACTCTCTGCACAGTTTAACAATCTCAATGTGACCATTTTCAGCTGCATAATCTGGAGACCAATTAAAGTCCGTCGCACCCCACTCTTTGCACAATTTAAGAATCTCAATGTGACCATTTTCAGCTGCTTTTTTCATGGCCCAATTAAAATTCGTCGCACCCCACTCTTTACACAGCTTAACAATCTCAATGTGACCATTTTCAGCTGCAAGTTTCATGGCCCAATTAAAGTCTGTCGCACCCCACTTTTTACACAGCTTAACAATCTCGATGTGACCATTTTTAGCTGCATGTTCTAGAGCCCAATTAAAGTCCGTCGCACCCCACTCTTTGCACATTTTAAGAATCTCAATGTGACCATTTTCAGCTGCTTTATTAATAGCCCAATTAAAGTTCGTCGCACCCAACTCTTTGCACAGTTTAACAATCTCGATGTGACCATTGACAGCTGCAAGTTTCATGGCCCAATTAAAGTGCGTCGCACCCCACTCTTTGCACAGCTTAACAATCTCGATGTGACCATTTTTAGCTGCATGTTTCATGGCCCAATCAAAGTCTGTCGCACCCCACTCTTTACACAGCTTAACAATCTCGATGTGACCATTTTTAGCTGCATGTTCTAGAGCCCAATTAAAGTCTGTCGCACCCCACTCTTTACACAGCTTAACAAGCTCAATGTGACCATTTTCAGCTGCTTTTTTCATGGCCCAATTAAAACTCGTCGCACCCCACTCTTTACACAGCTTAACAATTTCAATGTGACCATTTTCAGCTGCAAGTTTCATGGCCCAATTAAAGTCTGTCGCACCCCACTCTTTGCACAGCTTAAGAATCTCAATGTGACCATTTTCAGCTGCATTATCTAGAGCCAAATCTACATCTTCAACGGTGGCTTTCAAGGCTTGACCGTAACCAGGCCTCTCCCTCGCCCTGTTATAATAAGAAGTAACAGTATCTCGCACGCTCTGTAGTCGACCTGCAAGAGCATCGCGAGTTGCTGCCACTGTCGCTGAGACAGCGTTATATATTTTACTAATTGCATTTTTGAACCAAGTCATTTCTATTTATTATAGGTACATTCAGACTTCAACTAACAACGGTCGCAATTTGAGTAGGGACTTTCCCTATTCAAACAGATTTGTTGATGTCAGCAGTTTTGTCGAGTGCCGTCATGATGTCACGTGTTTACTCATTTGAGGTATGATAAAATCTGTGACGTCACAGCTTTTTTTAGGGGTCTAAAAGCAGCGTTTTTTAATAGGGCTTTGACCGTCGAAAACCTAAACTGTACTTTAATTACCTCCCTACTCTAGCTATATTGACATGGGTAAGATGTTGGAATCGAAGAAAACTTAAATTACTGACTTTTATAGAGAGGCAAGAGAGGACATATTGTTGATGTTGGTTTTAGGGGTTAGCTTCCTGTTGCAAGCTGCATATACCATACATTTTGTGTTGTGAGGAATAAAGTAATGGTTAAAAAGGAACACTATTCTATCATTATCAGTGCACTTTGGCCAGAAGAAATAAAAATTACAGCTAGCTATAGACTTAAAGGAAGTTTTTTTACAGTAAGCTATAGCTTAGCAAGCTAGCTATATATGGACCTGCAAGTTGATATAAATTAACGTGGAAAAGCATTTAATAAAGGATTTTATTTGCAAAGTATAGCTAACTAGTTATATAAAAAAGCACAGATGAAATCGATTGAAAATAAAATACACACTTCAATGATATAATGACTGGCTTTGACTTTTCGTTAGAAATTATTGTATATAAATATTACATAACTACCTAGGAAGGGATATATATAATAGCATGTTACACTGTATTACTGTGTTCTTAATTTTGGTAAAATGCAGGAATAAATTTAGGCAAGGTCCACTTGTACAATTTTGTGATAGCATAGTAATTTTGGAAGAGGGTGCCGATAAGCCGCAAACGCCCGCATATATAAGGGCGAGTTCGGGCGACTTTTCGAATTAAATTAGCGGTTGTCGCCCGGAAACCGCCCGGAAACCGCCCGCACTTTCCCGAACTCGCCCGGAACATTCCCGAAATGCAATTCCTTGTAACATACCATGCGGACGATAGTTGGAAGAAGCCGCTTGAAGATAAAGGCGTTATAAGTTTATATGTTTATCAAGTGAATCTTATTTTAAACTATCAAAAACAGTTCTTTTAAGAACTTCGCTATCACATAGTAAGTTTATTTTAGTTTTTATAGTTTTTTGATTCATTAGTGGCTGTTTTTCTTTTCTTTTTCGGGCATTGTTTGGGTCTATTCGGGGGTTTTCAGGCAAATACTTGATTTTTTTTCAAAACACCGAACTCACCCGAAAACGCCCGCACTTTTTACGGCGTATGCGGCTTATCGGCACCCTCGTTAATTTTGGTACATTGACATAAGAAAAAATTGGCAACCAAAAATATTTGACGAAAACAGTTAGCTAAAGTCACTAATTATTTTAACCACAGTATATTATTTTATTTTAATTTTCACAGCGGTTAGGGTGAAGGGTCTCTTTAAGAGACAAGAAGGGTCGATAAGGCTCTTTAAGAGACAAGAACGGTCTCTTTAAGAGACAAGAGAGGAGTTGAACGTCCTCCACCATACCTTAGTTTAAAGGGGCGATTGTGGAAGTCCCATGAAATGCCACATAGTGATGGTGTCACTTTAAAAAACACCCAATCCGGTCTGTGAACGGTTGGCGCTAAGAAAGGCATCCAGCTGTAAAACAATGCCAAAACTCTTTAATAATGACCATAAGAATAGTTGATCAGACAAACTGCGTAAACGGGGCTGGAACTCTAAGGAGTAAAGGTGTCGCGCACGGTAGGACAGATGTCAGGTGGGAGCATCGTCAGATCGTTACCCAGCTATCACATCACAGGGTTGATAACACTAGGTTGAGGATGGCTAGTGTAAATGTTGGTACTCTGAGAGGCAGAGCAGGTGAAGTAGTTGAAATGTTAGAACGTAGATCTGTTGATATGTGTTGTGTTCAGGAAGTCAGGTGGAAAGGAGTTTCAGTGAGATTTGTGGAAGGTAGGAGGGCAAGGTATAAGCTTTTTTGGATTGGTAATAGTGATGGATATGGAGGAGTTGGCATATTCGTTGCAGAGAAGTGGGTAGAAAAAGTAATAGATGTTATGCGTGTTAATAGTCGTATTATAGTGATAAAGTTTTTGATAGGTAATAGGATTGTCACTTTTCTGTCAGTTTATGCTCCACAGTGTGGACTCAGTGAGGAAGATAAAGATAAGTTTTATGATGAGTTAATAGCAGCCACATCAACGTTTGGAGACACTGAACCTGTGATGGTAGGCGGCGACTTTAATGGTCATGTTGGGAAGTCATCTGAAGGTAATAGAGGTGTGCATGGAGGCTATGGATTTGGGAGCAGAAATAAGGAAGGGGAGTGATTGCTTGAGTTTGGAATGGCAACGGACATGGTGATTTGCAACACATCATTCAGTAAAAGACAGAGTAGGCTGATAACATATGAGTCAGGTGGTTGTAAGACACAGATAGATTGCTTCCTGGTTAGAAAGTCAGACAAGAAAGTGGTGAAGGACGTGAAGGTTATATCGGGGGAAGAGTGTGTTTCCCAGCATAGGTTGCTGGTTTGTGATATTATCTTGAAGAGTGTTAAAGAAGCCAAGGGAAAGTACAGGCCCCGTCGTAAAGTCTGGAAGCTGAAGGAAGAGGTTGTAGCAAGACAATTTAGTGCAAAAGTTCAGCAGTTAGCCCACAATGGTCAATGTGATAGTGACAATGTTGAAAGTACTTGGACTACTTTGAAGAATTGTCTTCTAGAACCTTCTGATGTTACCTGTGGGTGGACGAAAGGAACAGCTAGACATAGACAGACCTGGTGGTGGAATAATAAGGTTGACCAGTGTATAAAGGAAAAGAGGAAACTTTGAAAAGAGTGGAAGTCAGGTGGTAGTAAAAATATTTACTTAGAATCTAAGCGTCGTGCTCATACAGCAGTGTATAAGGCAAAATCAGAAGCAGAGAGAAACAGATTTGCAGATGTGTTAAGAAGGGAAGACCAGCGCCATGAGGTATTCAAGATAGCAAAGCAAATGAAGAAGACTAACCAAGATGTTGTGGGTGAAAAGTGTATACGTAATGATGGTGTTTTGGCTAGCACAGAGGAGGAGAAAAGGGTAGCTTGGAAGAATTATTATCAGGGGTTGCTTAACACTGAGTTTGATTGGGATGAGGATATTTTGTCTGATGATGATGTTGTAGAAGGACCAGCTATGCAGATCAAGACAGAATGGGTAGTGGAGGCTATTAGGAAATTGAAAATTTGCAAAGCTGCAGGATTATCAGGTATTGTTGCAGAGATGGTAAAAGCATCTGAATTTATTGGAGTTGAGCTTATTACAAGTCTTGCTAACCAGATTATAAAGGATGGTGCTATTCCGACTGAGTGGCAGTCGAGTGTAATAGTGAATTGTTTCAAGGGCAAGGGTAATGCATTAGAAAGGGTTAACTATAGAGGTTTGAAGTTGGTTGATCAAGTAATGAAAGTTATTGAAAGAGTGATTGATAAGTTACTTAGAGAAAGGATTGATATAGATAAGATGCAATTTGGTTTTGTTCCAGGGCGTGGCACTCAGATGCAATATTTTTACTCACACAGCTTCAGGAAAAGTATTTAGGAAAGAGAAAGAATCTCTATTTTGCCTTTGTAGATTTAGAGAAAGCTTTTGATAGAGTGCCGCGTAAAGTTATTTGGTGGCCTATGAGAAAATTAGGTGTGGATGAGTGGCTAGTTACGATGGTACAGTCTATGTACAGCAATGCTAGAAGTCGTGTCAAGATTAGCGATTCACTTAGTTATGAATTTAGTGTAAATGTTGGGGTACATCAGGGTTCTGTACTTAGTCCTTTGTTGTTTGTTCTAGTCTTAGAAGCGCTGTCGATGGAGTTCAGAACAGATTGTCCATGGGAGTTATTGTATGCAGATGATTTGGATCTCATAGCAGAGTCGATGGAAGAATTATTTGAAAAGTTTGAGAAGTGGAAGAAAGGACTAGAAGAGAAAGGGCTAAAGGTAAACACAGAAAAGTGTAAAGTCATGATTAGTAGCATTGCAGCCAAGTGTGACCTTGTAGTTGGAAAGTGGCCTTGTGGAGTTTGCAGGAAAGGGGTTGGTAGTAACTCAATTTTTTGTCAAACTTGCAAGCATTGGGTACATAAGAAGTGAAGTAGTATTAGTGGAAGGTTAAGAGCTGACATTCAGCTTTAATGATATACAACAGTGGCTCGTTAGAGATAGTCGAGAACTTTTGTTACTTAGGTGATATGTTGGGCAGTGAAGGTGGTGTTGGAAGAAGTGTTACTTGCAGGATAGGTTCTGCTTAGAAAAAGTTCAGAGAGTTACTTCCTTTGTTGACTAGCAGAGTCCTGTCAATTGAGGTAAAAGGTAGGTTGTATGAGGCCTGTGTAAGAAGTGTTATGTTGTACGGTAGTGAGACATGGGCAGTGAAGCAAGAAGATCTTGACCGTTTAGAAAGGAATGATATGAGAATGGTTAGGTGGATGTGTAACACCAGTCTGAGAGACAGAAAGAGTTCAGATGAGCTAAGAAGCAGGCTAAGTCTCCGTAGAATTAAAGATGTTATCCAGATAAGAAGATTGAATTGGCTGGGGCACTTGGAAAGAATGGAGGAGGATAATTGGGTAAGAAAGTGTAGAGACTTGATAGTTCCTGGGGCAAAGCCCAGAGGCAGACCGGGAAAGACTTGGCAGGAGGTTATAAGGACAGACTTGATACAGAGGAAGTTGAGTTTAGATCTAACACAGTCTAGATCAGATTGGAAGAGGGTCATCAATATACCCCGTCCAACCCATGCTAGCATGGAAAACGGACGTTAAGCCAAAAATAATGGTCGAAACTTTTGTACTTTACAGATTATTCCAAAAAATTATTTCAATGCAAAATTGAGGCGTAGCAATTTTTAAGGCAAAGTTGGTGTTCCAACTGCACTGTTTGATGTTTTTTGAAGTTGAGTGATATTAGAAATGAGTTTTTATGATCCTATTTTTAGCATCTTGGCACTTGACCACCTATATATCGATTACTCTATGAATAAGGCTACGATATATATGAGTGACCCAGTGTGACCCTTAGCTAACAAAAACTATGAGACAGATACAGCCAGCTTTTTGACAATTTTTAATTTGGTTTATAAAAAATGTAGGTAGCTTCGCCCCTGGTTAGTTAAATAAAGTTTCCTAGCAAACATAAATAAAGAAATTTTGGAATTGTTTTTTAATATTATAGCTAGCTAGGTATCTTTTTAATGGGCATGAAACTATTAGTTTAGAAAAAAAAACCCATTGTTTTCTTTACTTGTGTTTAATGTGCTACATTATTTTTGGTGTACTAGTAGCTATATAAATCTTGAATGACATGCTAACAATTCCTCTTTGATCAGCACTGTGATATTTTTAAGACAATATTAAAACTTGTGGTGGAACTAGCTACCAAAATAAGGTTTCTTTCTCTTTTGACTGCCAACTTTCATGATAAGTGTACCCCACAACTTGAAGCAATTAAATTAATAACCAAGTTTAGGTCTTGAACTTTCATAACATGCAATTTAATGTCAATACTGAGTATCCTCCCTTTAAATAATTGTAAAATCAATATATCGCACCAGTTTAAAAGGTGAAAATACAAAGGAAAAAGTGAATAATTCTCTGCGTATATACTGCATGTTTTTCTTAGCTCTGCGGGGGATATAAAAATTTGTCCCGCGCTTCGCTAGTGCCCAGACCTGCGCGGTATGAAGCTCCGTAATGTTTTCATCTAGAATGAGTCTTGGTGAAATATTTCTTTGTAATATAAAAAAATATTGAACCAGGGAGCAAAGTGCGCTGGTCTGTTCATGGCGCAAAACGCGTTTGCCGGATTTTTAATATGTGCCGGGGATATACGGAATGTAAACATTTTAACCGGTTCGACGCCCCTTTAAGAACTACAAATTTTTGTATACTGCATGGCTCGCTGTACGCTGGAGAGCATATTTCAATAGATTTTTGGTCACCAGCCAAGAGTACCGTTTTATGAAACCCTGTGTGAGAAAAAAAAACAGAATAAAATTTATACAAGACAGCATAAAATTATATTTTATAAAGTATAAATTACATTTTTTATGTGAATAAGCCATTTTCCGTTTTTTATATAACTAACAAAAATTTTATAGCTCAGTGATTTTTTATCTTACTAGTTCAAAAATAGTACGAAAGTTTTTCTGCACAATTTATCTGCATTCTAACTAGCTAAAAACACATGAGAAACATTACAAAATCTACTTCTACCTAAACACCATTCATCGGTAAACAAAGTTCACCAGAAAATAGTCTTTTTCGAGGTCTTGTAAAGTAAACCATTCTTTTAAGCTGAAATCGTTGATTTAGAAAGAGCAGCTTATTCCACTTCACATCTGCTTTTAATTCGAAAATTCGTAGTGCCAGGCACAGCAATATTCTTTATCCAACTTAACTAAAAGCAAAGCTTTAATAAAAAACATCATGCGTTTTCTTTCTCCAGCTGACAAAAAAACTTTGTACGAACACCACACATGCTAGCTACGGCTTCAAAGTTTCATATTCAATTCAGCATGGAAATCTCTTTACAAGTGAGTCGCAATAAATTTATCAGGTTAGTTGTACAATTTTTATCAAGTTCTTATTTCTTTGCTGTTTTATGACCTTGATAACAAATCTTCAAAAGTAAATATGTTGTTTTTTATCTTATTTTTGTTGTGAAAAACCTTTATTTGTATAAATTTTATTCTGTTTTTTTTTCTCACACAGGGTTTCATAAAACGGTACTCTTGGCTGGTGACCAAAAATCTATTGAAATATGCTCTCCAGCGTACAGCGAGCCATGCAGTATACAAAAATTTGTAGTTCTTAAAGGGGCGTCGAACCGGTTAAAATGTTTACATTCCGTATATCCCCGGCACATATTAAAAATCCGGCAAACGCGTTTTGCGCCATGAACAGACCAGCGCACTTTGCTCCCTGGTTCAATATTTTTTTATATTACAAAGAAATATTTCACCAAGACTCATTCTAGATGAAAACATTACGGAGCTTCATACCGCGCAGGTCTGGGCACTAGCGAAGCGCGGGACAAATTTTTATATCCCCCGCAGAGCTAAGAAAAACATGCAGTATATACGCAGAGAATTATTCACTTTTTCCTTTGTATTTTCACCTTTTAAACTGGTGCGATATATTGATTTTACAATTATTTAAAGGGAGGATACTCAGTATTGACATTAAATTGCATGTTATGAAAGTTCAAGACCTAAACTTGGTTATTAATTTAATTGCTTCAAGTTGTGGGGTACACTTATCATGAAAGTTGGCAGTCAAAAGAGAAAGAAACCTTATTTTGGTAGCTAGTTCCACCACAAGTTTTAATATTGTCTTAAAAATATCACAGTGCTGATCAAAGAGGAATTGTTAGCATGTCATTCAAGATTTATATAGCTACTAGTACACCAAAAATAATGTAGCACATTAAACACAAGTAAAGAAAACAATGGGTTTTTTTTTCTAAACTAATAGTTTCATGCCCATTAAAAAGATACCTAGCTAGCTATAATATTAAAAAACAATTCCAAAATTTCTTTATTTATGTTTGCTAGGAAACTTTATTTAACTAACCAGGGGCGAAGCTACCTACATTTTTTATAAACCAAATTAAAAATTGTCAAAAAGCTGGCTGTATCTGTCTCATAGTTTTTGTTAGCTAAGGGTCACACTGGGTCACTCATATATATCGTAGCCTTATTCATAGAGTAATCGATATATAGGTGGTCAAGTGCCAAGATGCTAAAAATAGGATCATAAAAACTCATTTCTAATATCACTCAACTTCAAAAAACATCAAACAGTGCAGTTGGAACACCAACTTTGCCTTAAAAATTGCTACGCCTCAATTTTGCATTGAAATAATTTTTTGGAATAATCTGTAAAGTACAAAAGTTTCGACCATTATTTTTGGCTTAACGTCCGTTTTCCATGCTAGCATGGGTTGGACGGGGTATATTGATGACCCTCTTCCAATCTGATCTAGACTGTGTTAGATCTAAACTCAACTTCCTCTGTATCAAGTCTGTCCTTATAACCTCCTGCCAAGTCTTTCCCGGTCTGCCTCTGGGCTTTGCCCCAGGAACTATCAAGTCTCTACACTTTCTTACCCAATTATCCTCCTCCATTCTTTCCAAGTGCCCCAGCCAATTCAATCTTCTTATCTGGATAACATCTTTAATTCTACGGAGACTTAGCCTGCTTCTTAGCTCATCTGAACTCTTTCTGTCTCTCAGACTGGTGTTACACATCCACCTAACCATTCTCATATCATTCCTTTCTAAACGGTCAAGATCTTCTTGCTTCACTGCCCATGTCTCACTACCGTACAACATAACACTTCTTACACAGGCCTCATACAACCTACCTTTTACCTCAATTGACAGGACTCTGCTAGTCAACAAAGGAAGTAACTCTCTGAACTTTTTCTAAGCAGAACCTATCCTGCAAGTAACACTTCTTCCAACACCACCTTCACTGCCCAACATATCACCTAAGTAACAAAAGTTCTCGACTATCTCTAACGAGCCACTGTTGTATATCATTAAAGCTGAATGTCAGCTCTTAACCTTCCACTAATACTACTTCACTTCTTATGTACCCAATGCTTGCAAGTTTGACAAAAAATTGAGTTACTACCAACCCCTTTCCTGCAAACTCCACAAGGCCACTTTCCAACTACAAGGTCACACTTGGCTGCAATGCTACTAATCATGACTTTACACTTTTCTGTGTTTACCTTTAGCCCTTTCTCTTCTAGTCCTTTCTTCCACTTCTCAAACTTTTCAAATAATTCTTCCATCGACTCTGCTATGAGATCCAAATCATCTGCATACAATAACTCCCATGGACAACCTGTTCTGAACTCCATCGACAGCGCTTCTAAGACTAGAACAAACAACAAAGGACTAAGTACAGAACCCTGATGTACCCCAACATTTACACTAAATTCATAACTAAGTGAATCGCTAATCTTGACACGACTTCTAGCATTGCTGTACATAGACTGTACCATCGTAACTAGCCACTCATCCACACCTAATTTTCTCATAGGCCACCAAATAACTTTACGCGGCACTCTATCAAAAGCTTTCTCTAAATCTACAAAGGCAAAATAGAGATTCTTTCTCTTTCCTAAATACTTTTCCTGAAGCTGTGTGAGTAAAAATATTGCATCTGAGTGCCACGCCCTGGAACAAAACCAAATTGCATCTTATCTATATCAATCCTTTCTCTAAGTAACTTATCAATCACTCTTTCAATAACTTTCATTACTTAATCAACCAACTTCAAACCTCTATAGTTAACCCTTTCTAATGCATTACCCTTGCCCTTGAAACAATTCACTATTACACTCGACTGCCACTCAGTCGGAATAGCACCATCCTTTATAATCTGGTTAGCAAGACTTGTAATAAGCTCAACTCCAATAAATTCAGATGCTATTACCATCTCTGCAACAATACCTGATAATCCTGCAGCTTTGCAAATTTTCAATTTCCTAATAGCCTCCACTACCCATTCTGTCTTGATCTGCATAGCTGGCCCTTCTACAACATTATCATCAGACAAAATATCCTCATCCCAATCAAACTCAGTGTTAAGCAACCCCTGATAATAATTCTTCCAAGCTACCCTTTTCTCCTCCTCTGTGCTAGCCAAAACACCTTCATCATTACGTATACACTTCTCACCCACAACATCTTGGTTAGTCTTCTTCATTTGCTTTGCTATCTTGAATACCTCATGGCGCTGGTCTTCCCTTCTTAACACATCTGCAAATCTGTTTCTCTCTGCTTCTGATTTTGCCTTATACACTGCTGTATGAGCACGACGCTTAGCTTCTAAGTAAATATTTTTACTACCACCTGACTTCCACTCTTTTCAAAGTTTCCTCTTTTCCTTTATACACTGGTCAACCTTATTATTCCACCACCAGGTCTGTCTATGTCTAGCTGTTCCTTTCGTCCACCCACAGGTAACATCAGAAGGTTCTATAAGACAATTCTTCAAAGTAGTCCAAGTACTTTCAACATTGTCACTATCACATTGACCATTGTGGGCTAACTGCTGAACTTTTGCACTAAATTGTCTTGCTACAACCTCTTCCTTCAGCTTCCAGACTTTACGACGGGGCCTGTACTTTCCCTTGGCTTCTTTAACACTCTTCAAGATAATATCACAAACCAGCAACCTATGCTGGGAAACACACTCTTCCCCCGATATAACCTTCACGTCCTTCACCACTTTCTTGTCTGACTTTCTAACCAGGAAGCAATCTATCTGTGTCTTACAACCACCTGACTCATATGTTATCAGCCTACTCTGTCTTTTACTGAATGATGTGTTGCAAATCACCATGTCCGTTGCCATTCCAAACTCAAGCAATCTCTCCCCTTCCTTATTTCTGCTCCCAAATCCATAGCCTCCATGCACACCTCTATTACCTTCAGATGACTTCCCAACATGACCATTAAAGTCGCCGCCTACCATCACAGGTTCAGTGTCTCCAAACGTTGATGTGGCTGCTATTAACTCATCATAAAACTTATCTTTATCTTCCTCACTGAGTCCACACTGTGGAGCATAAACTGACAGAAAAGTGACAATCCTATTACCTATCAAAAACTTTATCACTATAATACGACTATTAACACGCATAACATCTATTACTTTTTCTACCCACTTCTCTGCAACGAATATGCCAACTCCTCCATATCCATCACTATTACCAATCCAAAAAAGCTTATACCTTGCCCTCCTACCTTCCACAAATCTCACTGAAACTCCTTTCCACCTGACTTCCTGAACACAACACATATCAACAGATCTACGTTCTAACATTTCAACTACTTCACCTGCTCTGCCTCTCAGAGTACCAACATTTACACTAGCCATCCTCAACCTAGTGTTATCAACCCTGTGATGTGATAGCTGGGTAACGATCTGACGATGCTCCCACCTGACATCTGTCCTACCGTGCGCGACACCTTTACTCCTTAGAGTTCCAGCCCCGTTTACGCAGTTTGTCTGATCAACTATTCTTATGGTCATTATTAAAGAGTTTTGGCATTGTTTTACAGCTGGATGCCTTTCTTAGCGCCAACCGTTCACAGACCGGATTGGGTGTTTTTTAAAGTGACACCATCACTATGTGGCATTTCATGGGACTTCCACAATCGCCCCTTTAAACTAAGGTATGGTGGAGGACGTTCAACTCCTCTCTTGTCTCTTAAAGAGACCCTTCTTGTCTCTTAAAGAGCCTTATCGACCCTTCTTGTCTCTTAAAGAGACCCTTTACCGTAACCGCTGTGAAAATTAAAATAAAATAATATACTGTGGTTAAAATAATTAGTGACTTTAGCTAACTGTTTTCGTCAAATATTTTTGGTTGCCAATTTTTTCTTATGTCAATGTACCAAAATTAACGAGGGTGCCGATAAGCCGCATACGCCGTAAAAAGTGCGGGCGTTTTCGGGTGAGTTCGGCGTTTTGAAAAAAAATCAAGTATTTGCCTGAAAACCCCCGAATAGACCCAAACAATGCCCGAAAAAGAAAAGAAAAACAGACACTAATGATTCAAGAAACTATAAAAATTAAAATAAACTTACTATGTGATAGCGAAGTTCTTAAAAGAACTGTTTTTGATAGTTTAAAATAAGATTCACTTGATAAACATATAAATTTATAACTCCTTTATCTTCAAGCGGCTTCTTCCAACTATCGTCCGCATGGTATGTTACAAGGAATTGCATTTCGGGAATGTTCCGGGCGAGTTCGGGAAAGTGCGGGCGGTTTCCGGGCGGTTTCCGGGCGGTTTCCGGGCGACAACCGCTAATTTAATTTGAAAAGTCGCCCGAACTCGCCCTTATATATGCGGGCGTTTGTGGCTTATCGGCACCCTCTTCCAAAATTACTATGCTATAACAAAATTGTACAAGTGGACCTTGCCTAAATTTATTCCTGCATTTTACCAAAATTAAGAACACAGTAATACAGTGTAACATGCTATTATATATATCCCTTCCTAGGTAGTTATGTAATATTTATATACAATAATTTCTAACGAAAAGTCAAAGCCAGTCATTATATCATTGAAGTGTGTATTTTATTTTCAATCGATTTCATCTGTGCTTTTTTATATAACTAGTTAGCTATACTTTGCAAATAAAATCCTTTATTAAATGCTTTTCCACGTTAATCCATGTCAACTTGCAGGTCCATATATAGCTAGCTTGCTAAGCTATAGCTTACTGTAAAAAAACTTCCTTTAAGTCTTTCTATAGCTAGCTGTAATTTTTATTTCTTCTGGCCAAAGTGCACTGATAATGATAGAATAGTGTTCCTTTTTAACCATTACTTTATTCCTCACAACACAAAATGTATGGTATATGTAGCTTGCAACAGGAAGCTAACCCCTAAAACCAACATCAACAATATGTCCTCTCTTGCCTCTCTATAAAAGTCAGTAATTTAAGTTTTCTTCGATTCCAACATCTTACCCATGTCAATATACCACAAAGAGGGTTAGCAACACCATTTAAACGTGTTATTAAAAAGCAAAACGTCAGTTAAAGTAAAATATTTGTTGAAGAAACATCAGGCAGGATTTTGCATTTCTGCCTATTTTTGCAGCACTAACCAGAATAGTTGTGAAAAACTGACCATGAAAATTATTTGGGCCATCGAGAAAAATGAAAACAAGCCAAAAATTTGTCCCTACAAAGCGCTTCGCTAGCGCCCAGACCTGCGCGGTATGGAACGCCGTAATGAGCAAGGGCTGGAGAAGATAAAATTTCTAGATATATCTATATGTTCGAGTCTGTAAATCAATATAGAAAGTGTTGCGGAGAGGTTGCCAAGGCAAAGGCATTAAGCACGGCAAGGAAAGGGCACGGCAAAGGCAGGCAAGGAAACAGAAAGAGGAATCAGCAAGGCATCGGAGGCACAGGCAAAAGCATAGTAGGCAGGCACCAGAAAAGGCATAGGAAGAGTAGGCAAAGGAACGGTCAGCACTGGCAAGGCCAGGGAGCGGCAAGGCTGTGGCAGGTATCTTAATAGAAAATACCCACAACTCAAAGATTATGTATACTCAATATCTCTAGGATATGTATCATATTAGGCCAGGAGTATGAACATATTGAGGTGCAAATATTTCAAATTCAATAGTTCATAAAAAAGGTCTCAAATTTATATCAGGTCAATATACAGTGAATCATGATAGTAAAATTATGTGCCAATACAAGTATTTAAACAATCGGTCATCTGGATGGCAAAAAGTCTAAAATTCCTCTTTTTCCACTTCGTCATAAAGCGTAGGTCTCGTGATGATGTTACTCGCACTATTTTAGAGATTCATCACCTTACGCTTGAAAGCCGCGTATGATCTCTTGACCCCCTCTTTTATAGGCTTTGGAACAGTGTCCACTAACCAGTTGTACCATCCCCGCATCTTATCCCTTACAACCGAACGATTTTTTGACAGTTCCTGTCTTTCGAAGAGGTCCATCTCGGATGGAGGTAATAGCCAGTTGTGCCATTTTCGGATTTTATCCCCTACAACCGAACGATTTTTTGACAGTTCCTATCTCTCGAAGAGGTACATAGCCTCTGGTGTTATTGGTCTGACTGGTTGTATAACCCTCCTCGGTGGCGTCTGTGGCTGATCCTCAAAGCAAAGATACCAATTCAGCCTTGCGTAGCCTGTAGTAACCGGTTAACCCACGGCTTTTCGCAATATCACGTAATTGTTTCACGGTGTGCGTATTCATTCTCTTTATTGTATGGAAATCATATTGTCGGGAGGATTTCATAGCGCAGCTACTGCGCATGCGTTGATTGATTATTAACAGTATGCAGAGGAATTTACCTCTAGGTGCGCTAGAACTTTTTTTACTCATTTGCCGCATTGATTTTAAACTACATGACTAAACACTGCATCATAGGGACTTTACCTTGAACTTCATGGATAATAACAGTATGATAGGGACTTACTGGATAGTCAGGATTTGTTGTGGTTGGCTGTGCGCGTGCGCGTGTGCAAGATGTGCGTTGCGCCAGAACATACATTTCTCTATCTCTAAAACTAACATTGGTGACATCAAACTTTCATGATATTAAAGTGACATGCCTGAGTTAGGATACATTAAAACTATGATTCTGATAATGTTCTAGCAGTTAAAGAGAAGCAAATTTGAAAGCAAGCATGATCAAATGTTTAACGGACATTCCCTTATACTTTTAAAAAAGCGCCCCTAGCTTTATGCCATAGATGTTTTTTAATAGCCTAACCATTTCCCTCTATCTCTCCGCGTCGAGGGTCCTGCCAGATAAGATTATTTCCTGTTTCCGAACATTCATTTAAATCTATCCTACATAATTATAAATAACGACTGTGTTACAAAATTGAGTTAAAGTCAAACACCTTTGCACAAGAGTAGCCTGATTTATAGTCACACAAAAAAGAATAGTCTAGGTAATCGGCCATTCCTGGCTGTAATGAAAATGTACTTTAAAAAACTTGGGTGGCCGGAATATAAGGGCACCAATTTTGTAAATATGGAGGATTCGACTTTTGTTAAAAGATCTTGATGATATTTTAGAGGCAATATATAGTGTTAATTTATAAAACATGAAACTTTTTAAGGAAACTAACAACAGTTGCCAATGGGAATACGTTAAAGACTCTAAACTGTAGCTAGCTAATTTTATACTTAGAACTTTTAGCTAGCTCAAGTTTTGGTCTTTTTATATTTCGTATTTCATATTTTCAGCTTCTGATTAATTGTCACATGTTTTTGTAAAAAAATGTAAACTGGATTGTTTGATAACATGTGGCTTATATACATAATATATAGTGGCATCCATACAAAGTTAGCTAGGTTGTTTTTTTGTGGAAAATGTGTTTTGTTTTGATGGTTAACTTATTTACCAAAACTTCTAGTGTTGTTGTATTTATATCTGCTTAAATGATATAGCTAGCTACCATTATTTAGCAGAAAGTTCAACAAGATAGGTCACAATCAAAATATCTTTGATTAGCATCATTTTAGATATGCAAAATTTTAAGACAAAAAAGCTCCCAGGAACGCATATACTTGATTTTTATTCAGATGTTGAATAGCATACCTTATGGCGGAGCTTATGAAAACCTTCTGAAATAATTCCAAACCGATTAATCCCAGTGACAATTTTGATGACGGCAGTATAAAAACCATACTTTTTGTTAAAGGTTAAGTCCTTTCTGTAAAAATTGAAATAATGACTAAACCTTAATATTGTATGGTTTAGAAGGGCTTGATAAAATTAAAAAAATTTTAACCTATCATCATACTTCCTGAGTTTCTAAATTTTGGCATTTTCGTGGACTTCAATAAACCATTTTTAACAGCATAACGTTTATCACAAAGATACAAGTGCAGAAATCATTTAATTTAATTCGTTTGATTGAAATAAGTCAGATAGGGCCTAAATAAAACATTTTCTAGGTTTGAGGCCAAATGTCCTATCCAGTATAGGGAAATTGGATGACTTTGACAGCGCGGTGGTAGAGAATTCAAACTTAAACAAGAGCCTTATGGCGCGAACACGGTTGCAGCACGCACATGATCTTCTTTGGCCCGTTCAGCATTTGGTATAATTTTTCACCAAAATCGCAGTGTGTCGAAAATTTTTGAACTTATGTGCCTACGCAAGTGATGATGCATTGCACATATTCGCGAAAACGAATTCACGCAAACTTCCAAAATATCCCGATCCGCCGAAATTTAATCTGAGCAAAACACGGCAAAAATTTAATTTGTTTATCGCAAAAAGTTAGTGCACTTGTCCAAAAATGGTCATGCGCACAATAAGGCTGCAGAAGTGTTTATCGTGCGTGTGACCATTTTTGGACATGTGGATTAAATTTTGAAAAACGTCATATATGACCTGGGTAAGATTTGCCCGAGCAATTGTGTGTGATAAATGAAAGCCCCGGGCGTGGCTATCAAATCCAGTTTTAAATTTACGGACCGACTTATGTTAGAGCCAGACCAGGATAACCAATTTTGTATAGGCGTTAGCATTGTGACATCTAAAAGCCCAGACGTGATTCAGAGGTTTTGCCGAACTATCAAAACCGGAAAAATCGGGTTTTAAATTTACAGACTGACTTGTTGGAGCTAGACTGGAACAGTCAAATTTGTATAGGGTTTAGAATTATGACTTCTAGTAAAAATATAGCTGTTTTTGTCAAGAAAATGCTTTACAGCTGAAGGTTATATACAGAAAATATGCCAAAAAGATGGATGGCTTGAAATAACTGTTGATAATCACTGAGGAGGAATTTCCAGCCAAATACGGAGGATAAAAATGCTTCGAAAAATCTCTCCCCAACAGTGATGATTGATGATTATTTCACTTATATAACTAGTATATATGTGTAGCATAAAACAAATATATTCACAGCTTAATACAAAGCAAGCCAAAAGCATGTCTTGTTACTTTGTTTGTTAGTTACTGCACCACATTTACTACTTTAAATAAGCCTTGAAATAACTGTTAGACATCACTTGTGAGAGTGTATATTTTGCTTTAAGGCTGGAAACTGTATACAGAAAAAGTACACTCAATCACAGGTGCAAGGAGTAAACAAAACAAAGCAAGTCGTGAAACTATAGTTATATACATTATGAACAAGCCTTAAATATTCGTCAGACATCAACCATGAAGGACTGAACTTTCTGCAGGCTTGTTCATATGTATGAACAGAAAAAAAAAAGTAACAAAATGTAACAAAATGCAATGCTAACCAGTAACATACATATGCACTGCAAGACTTGAAATAACTGATCTTTCTGTGTATCTATAACTTCCAGTTCATATCTAGCAACTATACAGAATGTACTACATATGTGGTGTACAATAGTTAATTTCAAAGCTTGCAGTGCATCGAAATTTAAAAGCAATGTTTATATTTAAAGTTTAGAAGTCAATGACAACATTACGGTGATTAACAGAAATCACAGATTTTTCATCCAACAGCAAAACCTTGCATACTTGGTCTTCATCATCAACTTCAACACTTTCCCTTTTCGCTAGGAGATATTGGTTAAGCTGAGTGCTATACATAACCACTTCTTGTCCTTCATTCGTTATTAACTGGATCGTAACATTTGATGACAACGAAGAAAATTTTGTACTATTTTTACATTTGGCGCAACGAAAAAATTTGAGTAAAACACCGAGGACATTTATATACCTTCTGGCTGATTGAAACACTTTTTATGGGAAAATGCAAGGACTTATTTAGCTGATATGGTGGAGACGATTGTTTTATTGCATTACCTTTCGTCCAGGGCAAGATCAATGATTCGCTGGTTGTAGTGAGAACAGTTTCAACAGGGGTTGAATTTAACTCCCGTACGGAAAGATTTTGTAATTTATAGGTACCACTCGTGCTCAGCTGATTTGCGATTTCATTCCAAAAGGAAACCAAAACAATCCCACTGTCATTGTTAACTAATGTATCAGTTCTTTTTGCAGACGAATCCATAGTTGAAATAGCCACATTATCAATGTCAATATATCCTATTATAGTAACCATCTGTTTATCATAACCACTATCAAGCACAGTTTTGATTTTTTGACGTTTGGCAACATCCTTTTTGATGTTTTTGTGAGCGAAAATAGCTTATACACTCCTCCAATCTGGTGTTTCTATTGACTTCAATGTCCTGGAGGCTGTTATCTTTCCGGTTCGCTTTGCGTTCATAATTAACCAACTTTACGGGTCTCTTTGATTCAGCTGCTTTTTCTATCTTATCCCTCAAATCCATTCAAAATGACACACCACGGTGAACAGTTTCATCAGTTTGGACAGTAAAATTGTAATAACCAACACTGCTATTTCTTGCCTTTTTTACTGGACTGAGATCATGGAGGTAACATGTCAAGGCACCTGAATTTAAGAAGAAAAAGGTAACTAATTCACTGGTTCCAAATTTCGGAAAAAGTCAAGCTGATTTTTACTAATACCTTTTATAATATACCTCATCCCAGGAAATTAACATGTCCTTAAACCCCTTTGCTTAAGTTTTTGTTTTTGCAAAGTTTTATATATTTCAGTTTACTAGGAGATAAATATACATTATTAATTAAAAATTTTGCCCTAGTAAACCCCGGAAACTGCCAAAGTTAGCAGAGCTCGAAGTATGACAGCCACCGTGGACAATACAAAACAAACAACTTACACAGACAACACTACAAAACAAGACAGACAAGCGAAAAAATGTGAAAAATATTGCAATTGCAAATCCCAAGAAAAAAGTGGTGTGAAAGTGATTGTGAACAATAGTAATTTTAGGTATATATAAATTAAACATAATTAGACAACAATGTATGCTTTATTAGAGATTTAAGTCTATGCAAAGGGAGATCTAAAAGTCTTATTTCAGGTAAGGTATTCTGACAACTAGACCATGATAGGACACTTTGATGCCTAATGGATTTCAAACCAAATGCAGAAGTACGAACAGCACGCAAATTTATAAGGCCTAGGCTGTTAGCACGAGTATTATGAGAGTGAGAGAAGTCAATTGAAAAGGTACCAATCAGAGGATGCCTAATGGATTTCAAACCAAATGCAGAAGTACGAACAGCACGCAAATTTATAAGGCCTAGGCTGTTAGCACGAGTATTATGAGAGTGAGAGAAGTCAATTGAAAAGGTACCAATCAGAGGAACAGGTAGATTGTTGTGAAATAAATTATAAATAAATAATACATTTTGCAGTTTCACAGTATCTGTGAATTTAAGGATGCCTAAATCTTTATAATATTGGTTTGCATTTGTTCTATGGTTGGCAAAATTCATAAGACGTAAAGCACAATTTTGAAGGGCAGTGATTCGGTTCACTTGTAAACTTATGGACTGACCCCAGACTTGGGTGCAATAATTTAGATTTGAGTGGAAAAGAGCATTATAAACTGACAGAAGAACATCCATTGGCACATAATGTCTTATTTTTGCAATGATTCCATTAACCTTTTTCAATTTGGTTGCAACTGAATTAATCTGGGACTTTCATCCTAGGTTAGAATCAAGCAGTACACCAAGATATTTTATAGTTTCACTAGGAAAAACCTTTTGACCACCAATAGAAAGCTTAACTTCACAGTTAAAGGGTTTAGAGGGATGTCTAAAGAGTATATATTCCGTTTTACTAGCATTAAGAGATATTTTGTTAGCACTGAGCCAGTGCCAGAGGAATCTAAGATCAAGATTGACTTTTTTGACGAGGGATTTCAATGAGGGATTAAAATGCAGCAAGTTTGTATCGTCAGCAAAGTGATGAACTAGGGAAAATTTTATTGCTTCGTGTAAGTCATTAATATAGAGCAAGAAAAGAAGTGGGCCAAGTACAGATCCTTGAGGAACACCATGCTTCATAAATACCTTATCTGAGAAAATACCTTTAATGGAGACAAACTGATCACGGTCAGAAAGATAGGATTTTAATAAATTTAAGACATTACCTCTAACGCCATAATTAAACAATTTTTTCAATAAGATTTTATGGTCAACAGTATCGAAAGCTTTTTGGAGATCTACGAAAATTCCACAAACATAATTACCTTTGTCTAGGTTGTCAGCAATTTTTTGAATTATGTTAAGCAAGGTTTGTGAAGTGGAATAGTTTTTTCTAAAGCCAAACTGTTGTGAATATAGGACCTTGTTTTTGTTAAGGAACTTATAAAGTCTATCATGAATCAGTTTCTCAAAAATTTTGTCAATATTTGATAACAATGAGATTGGTCTATAGTTTGTGCAGTCGAGTTTGGATTCTTTCTTGTGAATAGGGATGACTTTAGTTAATTTAAGTTGAGTTGGAAAAACACCTAAGGTAAATGAGAGATTAATAATTTTAGATAAGGGACAAGCAATTTCATTTTTAATAAGACTCAAAACATTATAAGGAATACTTGATGGACCACTGGACTTTTTAGAGTTTATAGTAGATAAATATTTCAAAATCTCCTCTGGAGTGGTGGGTGACAGGAACATTGAATTGGGTACACTGTTTTTTAGAAACTGATTAAAGTTTTTAGGTGTGTGAGGAATTTTCTTGCGAAGGTTTGTTGCGACAGAAGAAAAAAAGTTGTTGAAAGTATTGGCTACAGTTAAGGGATCTGTGGTTATAGATTTATTAATGTTAAGTGAGATTAAATTAGATTCATTGCGACTACTAGAAGAGATTAAGGACCTTATACCTTTCCAAATGTTACCAATATTCTGGATGTTTTTTTTGAAATAATCAGAATAGTAATTCTTCTTACTGGTTCGACACAAGGATACAATCCTATTACGATATCTTTTATATCTTTCTTGAATGTTAGACTTAATGATAGGGTTTTTTGCACACATAAAAGATTTATAAAGTTTGTCACGGATTTTCATGGATTTTAGAATACCTTTGGTCATCCAAGGATTTTGTGGTTCAGTTTTTGATTTTGTTGATAATATAGTTTTATATGGAACATGGATATCCAAAATGTCCTCAATGGCTTTGAAGAAATTGTTAAAAGATGTGTTTACATCTTTATCACCTGTACAAAGTACATTTTCCCAATTTAATGCAGAGACTTCATTTGAGAAATTGGTTTCGTTAAATTTAGACCAGTCTCTCACTTTCAGTTTTTGTGGCTTAGACTTTTCATTAGTTCCATTGATAATAAGGAACTGAGGCAAGTGATCAGAGATGCATGTTATAACATTACCAGAAATAGTGTTCAATTCATCAAGGGTAGTGAAAATATTATCTATGATAGTTTGACTTGACTCAGTCACTCTAGTAGGCAGGACGATATGAGGAAAAAGTCCAAAAGAATTAATAATATCTAAGAAATTTGTTGCATGAGTATTAGTATTTACTTGCATAATATCGATGTTGAAGTCACCCATCAGTGTCAGAGATTTTTTTTCAAGCGAGATTTTTTCCAGGAGAGGCATTAAAATATCATTGTTGAAGATCTCAACAGGCATTTTAGGATGTCTGTAGATACAACCTACAACAACATTTTTTCGGTTTTTGCGAATGACTTCAATAAATTTAGATTCTACTTTAAGTGACCTATAGGCAAGTTTATCTAGATCAACACGAGTGGTATAATTAAGACTGTTGGATACATAAAGTAATGCTCCCCCCTTTTCTCCATCACATGGAGTGTGCTCAATTGTATAATTTGAAAGTGAAACATTACTTGGGATGATTTTATCTTGGAATTTTGTTTCAGTTATACCAATGATATCGAAAGCAAATTCAAGGTTTTGGAGGAGAGCTTTAAGCTCATCAAAATGCAGACTCAGAGATGCTATATTCATGTGAAAAAAAGAAGATTCTTAGGAAAAAAAACAATCGAAGCAAGGTAAAAACTAAGCAGCTAAAATCTATCAGAAATAAACTAAAAAAGTAGTAATGACATACGTAAGAACTCGTGTGGAGCAACAAAACACGTGGGTGGTGGCGTGAGGTAATTTGAACAGGTTTTTTTTGGTAAAGACAATAGTCTTGTAATATGGGAAATTTATAATAAAATCAAAAAAGATTAAACGTACCGTCGCTCGAACTACTGGAGGAGGAGTCTTTACTACTGGAGGAGGAGTCTTTTGCCCTCTTTTCCCACTTTGACTGCTCTTCTTGCTGGAGTCCATTTTTGAAAGGGTAAAAACGTGGCACAGAGCCAGCAATCTGGCTACTTCGTCGTGGGGGGGGGGGGGGGGGTGGAGGGGGGGGGGGTAGAGAATGCAATGAAGGGGGCAGTGTGAGAAGGTATGGAGAAATGTTTTTAAAAAAACGAATATCCATAGCCTGATTTTATAAAAATGGAATGAGAATTAAATAATAAAATAACTTTCGGATGACATTTTTTTGTAAAACAGTATTTTTTTTTCGTAAAGAATTGATCAGTGCAAATATCTAATTACATAAGTAACACCCTGTTATAGTTATGTGACTGCGGAACCACGCCCTGAGATGGCCCAGCAGAAAACAAGGGCGAGAATGTAGATAACGAGTGAAATTTCGAGAGAAAAAGCCCTGGGGAAAAGGTTGGTCTTTAATGGGATAAAACTTCGCGGATGAACTCTTCTGCGAAATTTAAATATTTCGCGGGGATTTAATTTCGCGGATAAATTATCCATAAATATTTCGCGGGGATTTAATTTCGCGTTTTATGAAGTTTTACTTTGTAGCATTTTTTCTCATTCGAAAAGCCCTGTTTGTTGTTTTCCAATGAAATAACGCTATCTTTTTAGATCGTACAGCAAATTAAAACTTTGGTGACGCTAAATTTCGCAGATGGTCCCTTCTTCTTGAATTTTTGAAAGGATAAAATTTCGCGTAATTTGCCGAATAAAGCCAAAATCTCAATGAAATTGAATTACCGCGAAATTTGATCTCATTAAAGTATTATTAAACCTGCCTCTAGCTCCCAGGATTTTTTTGTCTCGCGCGAAGAACCAGCTTTATATCCATGCGTATGGGAGAGACGGAAATCTTTGACTAGAAATATTATTGTATTGTGTCTGAAATCAATCCATTGCGAGGCATCCCGTTTCATAATAGCTTTCCAGAGTTCATTAGTGACATGAGTATTATAATCTTATCTTAAGGGCATAAGTTTTAGCGGACATTAAATTGTTCCGGTTTTGCCCCCAAATCGCTGAAATAAGATCCGTAAAGTACAGTCTGGAATGGCTGGCAGTCGCAAATATAAATTCGCCACTAAATTAATCCCGAAAAATATTAATTTTAAAATAAGCCAATCAAATTTTCCTCAATAAAGCCAGAACAAAAACACCCTCCAACGTTCTGACTTTGAGCAGCTATTTTATGATCTTTCTACAAGTTACTCAACACTTAGCCTTTTTATGGAAAAAGAATATTAGAATCGCAAGGCAAGGCTAAATTATTTTTTTGAATGTATAGAGTAGAATCGATTATTCGTGAATATAAACGCTCTAATATATTAATCTTACAGGTGAATTCTAATTCTAATTCCAAACGCCTTATCCGCATACAGACACTGGCATACAGACACTAGGGTATTTATGGCAACTGTCATTATCTACATCAAATCAGGTGAAGGGATCAAAACACGTGTTGTGCGGATTTTAGCTTTCATAGATTTAACAAAAGAAAACGCAATTACAATTGTTCATAGGTTTTCGTAAGAATAAAATTTAAACATGAAAATAAAACAGTGAGAACAGACTCCTTGCCGATTCCTTTCTCTTGCATTTCCTTGAGCTTTAATTGAATTTGGCATAGGAAAAATTGCCGGACAAAACAGTCTGATTTCCAGTAAATAGATTATATGAAAGTAGTGTATGCTTTATATTTTACTCCCGAGTACGTTTATTTTGTATAAAATTGCTGCGGTAAATTTCTCTTTTCATCAACTCACGAAATAAAACGAAGCGTTGTCGTCTTAATGACATCTTCTACTATAATAAATATCACATAGACCTTCTTCAAAAGCCTCTTCTTTGCAGTGACGACCGCCCGTTATTTTAAGCCCTATGTAATTGTCAGTGCAAAACCTAAACTCAAAACCACCATCCCACAACACCCTCCCCCAGAATCTTGTAAATTTATTTATTTCTAAGACAAATTGTAATGGCCTCATGGTCAGTAAAGAACAAACTTTTTACACTCACATAAACAAGAAACTGTTCTAATAACGATTTTTTTATGTATACATGATCTAGTATCGACCCCCTTAAATGCGTTGGTTCTGAAACAACCTGTTCATAACCATTAAGCGTTTGTTCTAGCAGTGCATTTGGTTTTAGATTAAAATCACCAACAACAATATCAATGTTCATAGACACAGAAAGGTAGCCTAGAGTTTCTAAAAATTGTCCAACTAGCATATCTTTTTTTTTGTACAATAACAATATTTTAATTTTCAATGGAAGATTATGGCTATTTAAAACTTCTAAAACAGAAAAACCATTAATTTTGAAATGATCTAGTAATTCAATTTTGTTTTTGTAATACATTGCTAAGCTAGAAAATCTGTGTTCATTATCATTATTACACGTCAATTTAAAACCATCAATTATGATATCTGTTAAATTTTCAGCATTTGTCAGTTGCGTTTCAGTGCAGAGAATAATATCACTAGATGAAAGTGTTTTATCACAAGATAAATCTTTGCAATGCTTACGCAATGATCTTACATTACAAACAACTAAAGACAATATTGCTATGTTCGGATTCCTTTGCCACCAAATCTGTTGTAAAACTTAAACTTTGATTTTCTCTGAAATACTGATATTCTTTTTTAGCTTTGTCGTCAACATTGATGGCACTGGACTTGAACACCCCTATTAAGTGGAGCCCTTGCAAAGACGTTACATGGCTGAGAGCTACATACATCTGTCCATTATTGAATGATCTCTGTTTCAGCAAATTAAAACTAATGACAACCTCTTGTAAACTTAGGCCTTGAACTTTGTGTACAGTACAAGCCCATGATAACATTAAAGGAAATTGGGTACGTTTAATGACCGGAGAGGAAAGTTTTTTCTCGTTTGTTCTTATTTCGGTAGTCACTCGATCAATTGGTACTGCATTTAATTGTTGTGCAAGTCTGTCTGAACGTATTTTATTTATTCCAACATTTAGATTGTCAAATTCAACATAAATGGTTTTAATTGAATCATTTTGCGCTACAACATGGACTATTGTACCAATTTGACCATTTATTAGCTTATCAGGAATGTCAATATTAGATGTCAACATTGCCTTAGCACCTATCTTTAAAGATAACTGGAAAGCTAATCCACCAGTTCTTGATTGGCTTAAGTTTTGAATTCTTTCATAAACATGAGAAGGGACTTCTTTCGGAACTTGATCAATGGCATCTATTGTTATCAAAGCGCTGTTTAAACTATTTAACAATCTTGCATTATGAACTCTAGCTGGCTCATTTTCTGCATAAATATGCAATGCATTTATTGGGTAGTGTTTACTATTTTCATCAATGAATCGTGAACAGATGAGATGTTCATCCTGTGAAGATAGAGTTCCTAGCCTAACATTATTTAGTAGGTCAATTAGAACAGTATCACCCCGTTGTCTCATAACTTCAGTCAATTCACACATCTGAAAGTTTCGCCATAGTGGATAAATGTTATACAATTCATCACTGAATTCTGCATAAATTGGTTTTTGCATTACGGGGGGTAATTGATGCAAATCACCCACTAAAATTATTGTTAAGCCAGCAAATGGTTTTGAAAAATCAGAAACACATCCAAATATTTCTATTAACCTTTGATGCACATACAACAGTAACTTATTGGATACCATAGATATTTCATCAATAATGATACCTTTAACATCTGATAGCTCTTGCCTTAATTTACATCTCTTTTTATCTGGAAGCTTGTGAAGGGTTAACCCACGAGACTCTACAGAAATTCCTAAAGCTGAATGTATTGTGGTTCCATTGATATTCGCCGCTGCAACACCTGTCGGTGCAAGCAAAAGCAAATTTGGTTTTTCAATGCATGAAGACCTATAACATAAAGTTTTTGAAACTGATGCACTTATAGTTTTGATCAAATGGGATTTGCCTGTTCCTGCACCACCTGTAACAAATAAATGCAAAGGAGGATTTTCTGTAACTTCTTCAGCTGATAAATTTTTAACATCCCTTCGGGCCCATCTATTAACTACGTCAAAAAGAAAACGTTGTTTTTCGTTTAAACTACGTATTAATTCATTAATACTATCATCTGACATTAAATTAATCTGTGTTGATGTGTGCCCTGCATTCGAAGAAGCTGCAGCATTTAAACCTTGAGCTTGTTCACCTTGATATTCATTATCCCTAACTACATTTTCCTCAACATTGTCATTCTCTTGTTGCGCAAATTGATCAGTTCGAGGTGAAAAATCAGCATTCATTAAAACATTATTTACCATATCACACCATGGTTCAAATCTAGCCTTGTTCTCATTAACAATGCTCAGAACCTCAGGATCATTAGGTTTAACAACATAAGAATTTCCAACTTCGCTAAGTAAATCAGATTCCTTTCTGAAGGGATAAAATAACATCAACAAATGGTGGGCATACTCTTCCGCTTTATTAACTGGATTAGGAGTATGATAACGGACAACACGCTTTTTATTTCTCCGTTTCAATTTTTCTTTGGAAGACATCAGAGGAACAGACTTAGGTAAACGCAATAAGGGATTACAAATTTCATCATCATCTAAAAGAACCTCTGGTTGATAATCATTTACTATGTCAAGCTTTTTACTTGTGTCCAGCACATAATACGCAAGAAATTCAGCAAAACATAAATTGTCAATCATATAATATTGACCACACTTAAATGTAACATTGGGTCGATCCATGTATCGATCTAAACTATTGCGCCTAAAAACATCTGTACTATCTGGAGGCAATTCTTCTAATTCTTCTTCAGATTTACAAACTCTGTATCTTTTATCAGGCAAATTTGTATTAGCAAACACAATTCCTGGGAAACATTTACGTAACCATAACTCTGGCAATACCTGATAAACAGCTTCCTGTAATGAACATTGGCGGTGTGATAAAAATGCTAAGGCTAATTTTCTCATACGATCTGGCAAGTTTAAATTTTTCAGACTCTTCAGCTGCCTTTTTCATTGCAAGAGATGACTCATTTTCCGATTTAGAGAAATAAGAACACATATATGACACTGCTTTATAATAATTGAACACAGGCTGCAAGTCCAAATTGGCTTTCCAAGCCAAAAGTCCTGCTGCAAAGTAATTATTTACAAAACATGAATTTGGTGATGATAGTATATTTCAAAGTCTTGATTTGGAGATATTGCTAAAACCCTATAATAGTCAACTTCTGATATGTGAAGTTCCAATAAAATCCCTGGTATGGACTTGCAGCTGTCACTCAAGTAGTTAGGCTTACTAGGGTCTAAGTTTTCATCGATAAATAATTTGACTTTCTTTAAAACTTTAGTTCTTTCTGATAATAAACTCAATTTTTCAGAATCAGACATATTCTCTGGTAATGGACTGGCTATAACTGTTCGATCAGTAAAGAAACATCCATAATTAAAACGATATGGAATGTTCTTGTATTTGCGACAAGAATTTGAAAGAGAGTGGATTTGATATTGAGAGACAAGGTTGTGTAATTCAGGCTCAATTAAAGGATCAGGGAGGTCTGCGCGTATTGTATTATCAACAAAAGATGTGTAACTGTCTTTGGTTTCGTTTGTAAGAGTTGGTGAATCTAACAACCAAAGAAAAGCATGGATGTGGGGTGAACCTCTAAACTGAAATTCGACTTTAATAGCATAATTAGCTACTTGGCCAATAGGACTACTCTTATGAAGCAAAATTTCTCTAAAGAAATTCTCTACTCTGTATTGAAAGTGCCTTGCAGTTAAAACTGGGTTTTGATTAAGAATACTACAACGTCTAAAATATTCCAATTCGTTACTGCTAACATCAATGTTATTCAATTTTCCTATTATCACTACCAGTTCATCCCATCTCAAATCTGCACATGACAGAGTAAGGAAGTATGATGGCAATCCTAACTGTTTAACCATTGCTAAAACATCGTAAAGAAAATGTTTCCAATAAGCAGGTGTTCCTTTAATAGAGTTCATAAATTGGTAACCTTGACCTTCACAAATAAAAGAACGAACTGTTTCATGAAAATTAATTTGCAACTGCCCAGCCGTTATTGTGCCCTTTACCTTTTTCGTTGCAATATTTATTTGATTAAACAAATTTGACTGTTGCATTACATAATGAGCAAAAAATATATAATCAGCATTTGAAGAAAAGCGCTGGGAAAAATTTAACAAACGCTGGTTGAAATATTTTGTTGCTGTCAAGTACACTGGTCTAGCAACCTTATACCCAAATTTTCCAGTGGGAAATAAAAAGGGAAATGCAAGCTCCTCACAGTATTGGTCAGAAAAAAAAAGATTGTGGTTGTTTATTCTCACCAGGAGCAATATCTAAAACCTCATCATTTGGATTTTGGAAATTTGGTATAACACACATTTCATCGCTACTTGCACAATTCATACTTAGGGGGTTTTCAGCTTTTAAATTGTCATCATCAATGTCAACTGTTACTGAAAATTCATTTGTATCAACCATAGCATCTGTATCACATAAACTTAAAATTCCTGGGTTATATTATCCATTCTTATCAGCACATCTGAGTAAAAGGAATTGAAATTTTTCAAATATTGTAGGGCTTTGTTTAAAAGCTCAGGACGTGCACTTTGAAACACAACATGGCCTCGATAAGCCAATTTTCTCTTCAGTTTAACAAACAATACACCACTACTATCTATACCCTGAGGAAGACAGTTATTAACGGCTTCTACTTGAATAGGAACATTGCAAATAGCACCTTTTATCTTTTGTTGTTGACCTTTAGGCATAACAGCTGTTTTTTTTAAATAATATACTTTTTGTAATCAGAATTTGCTCAAGTCTGTTTAAACATTGAATTTCATTAGGAAGATCAACAATATTTAACTTATTCCAAACAGCCTGCGAGGGTATCTCAGCTTTTTTTAAATACTTATCGCAAGTTATGCAAATGTAAGCATGAGAATCAAAGCATAGAACATCTGTAAACACATAGTATAAACTTACTTCATAATTGTTTTTGCTAAATAATTTTACAGTTTTCTTGTAAAGGCTCCTATTACAAACTATGCAGACATAGTAGGGGCCATTCTGAATAGCTTTCTGGAAATTTAAAATGCAATCATTTATTGTTTTAGCACTTTTTTGTTTGCGCTTAGCATCAGCATTGTTATATGTATTTGCTTTCTCCTTATTGGAAACAGTTGCCTTTCGTTTTCTAGATTGCTCCCTGTTGTGTTCTGTTGCTTGCTGTTTTTTAGCTTTTTGCTTATTCTCCTCAGTTGCATGCTGCTTTTTAGCTTTCTCCTTGTTGACATCAGTTGCATGTCTTATTTTACATTTTTCCTTGTTGGCTTCCGTTGCCATGCATAAACGACTCTTTTCTCTATTGACTTTGTTAGAATATAGTTGAGAAAGACTTACTTCTTCATCTGAATCAATACTTATGTATTGTAATTCATATGGCTCATCAACTGTCGTTAGATCAATGTAGGTTGTATGAAGGTATATTTCTGAATCTCTCTTTCTTTGGATTTTCATTAAAGAAGAAAAACCATCAGGTGTTGGCTGACCGCAGTTATTTCTGCTATGAGAATCAAACAAGTAGACACAGTTCTTTTTAGGGAGTATCGCAACACAAATAAATTTCACGAAAAAAAGTAACCCGTCTCCAATTGAGTTATTCAAATTTGACAAAAAGCGCGGAATAGAATAGCTACTTAAAAGACCATATTCCTTATCTAAATAAGTAATTGTAACATTAGATCCAAATATAGGCACACTGTTTGGTAGATCAGGTACCGTAAGGTATGTGTTTTTATTGAGAGATTTGTATAGTTTATCTGCTTCTGTAATGATAAAATCAATATCATTAACATTCCAATTACCTGGGAACTTTACTCTAGTTGAAAAAGAAACTGCATACAAGCTACAACATGCACACTGTTTTCCAGCACTTTCGCCAAACATAGAATGGGATTGATTAAACGATCCATGAGTAATTTTCAGGAGAGACATCTTACATTTCAATCCAATTCACACCACATGTATAGTCAGTGCATCTAATACCTCTAGCACAATAGCAGTTTTTTATATATAATATAACATATATATTAATTATAATAATTGTACTTTATGGTGCAACAAAGCTGCACTAGCTTTTATGGTGCGACAAAGCTGCACTAGCTTTTTATGGTGCGACAAAGCTGCACTAGCTTTTTATGGTACAACAAAGCTGCACTAGCTTTTATGGTGCCACAAAGCTGCACTAGCTAAAGAAAAGAACAACAAGCACTGAGTAAATTACTGCTGATTATTCGACGATATATTGTGAGGAAAATTTTAAAACTAAAAAATCTGTAATTTGACTTGGTCAATCTGACTTCGTCGTGTACTTCTTTGAGAAATCATGGTCTATTCGATGAAAATAAATTCTGTAAAATAGACGCATTCAAATATAGTTCAGCGTCTGTCCATGGTTTCCGCATAGCAAATTTCGTGAGTCACTTACACTGTGTTCTAAACTCCCAAAACTGCGAAGAGCGTAGTCTCACCATAGTCATAAGAAAAAAAGATAGTCTAGAGGCAACGACCACCGACATTGTTTACGCAATGTATCCTTAACTTAGGTAGGACGACCCTCCGATATTGCACGAAAGTTAAACATGGCGGCTTCAGCACAGGAAGATTACTTAGCTGGTGACGAACTTGATGACTTGTTTCAGTTACTTGATGGTGGTTTTCTTGACGATGATGCAATTTTTAATGCAGATGTGAACGCTGTAGTTACTGAAGTAATGGATAACGAAAAAAATAAAGCTGTTTATCGTTGTCAACATTGTGAAATAATTTGTAAATCACAACGTGGTCTTACTAGGCATTGCAATGTTAAACATACATCAGCAACTATCACAACAAATTCTTGTGACTCTAGTATTTCCATACCACAGCTGTCAAAGGAAGAACAATGTTTGAAGAAATTTCACCCCTTAACTTTAAAATTAATTGTAAATAAATGTGCTGATTCATGCTTTAAAGATTTGTGTTTGCCTGAAAATATTAGATGCTTGTTCTCGAAAGAAAATTTTTTATTTTCAACTGATGATGCTATTGAACTATGGAACAAGTTCAGACCAATGATTGAAAAATATTCTGGGGATGCTGAAGATTTTTACATGTATTTTTATGGCATGTTGAAGGAAAATATCCTACCATCAAAATTTGAAGAAACACGATTTAGCAATATTTTACTTGCAGAAGTGGCAAATCATATGTTGACCCATTTATCAGGCATTGGTAAAGATACACCCAAAGACCTACAGGTGGCAGAAATTTCAGAAAAGAGCTCAAAAGTTTAGATTATCTTGGTGGATATATTCTTCACAAGCTACATTCTAGGTTTCGATTTTCAAAGGCTACTTTAACAAATCGCACACAATTTATTGCACTGCTGCAAGCATGTAAGGTTGATAGCGATGATTCTCAGACATATATTAATATTCGTGATCGTGGAGGTTTGTGGAGAGTAAACAAAAAAATGCAAGCAGTTTTCGTTAAATGTGAACAAATATTTCGGTTGTCAACTATTAATTTCCAAACCAAATTGGTATGTCACAACATAGTCCACAAGATGCTAGAAAACCCTTCAATTTTATCTAATTTTAAGAGTGCCTGTTATGAAGTGGAGCCACAAGTTGATGAAGAAGTTAGTTTAAACTTGTTGGAGCATATGTTAACATTGTTTACTAAAGTTCGCACCTTTTCATATGCTAAAGATATTCGTGAAAAACACAAGGCTGCTAAATAGAATTCAAAAAAACGTGCTTTGAGAGTTGAACTAAAGAAAACAGCTATTACTAAAGAACTGGGACATTAAATGTTTGCCAAGTCCTAGACATGGACTAAAAAAACTGTCAAAAAGGCTATTTTTATAGCCACAAATTTTCAAAAAACATGTTTTGGCTTTAACTTATATGTTTTATTCTACGTGCCTGATTTATTTATTTACATTGTTTATTTAAACTTTATTATTGTTAAGAAATTAGGAATGACAGTTATTCACAGGTTTTGTCGATAACGCCAAATATTCTCAGTGACTTATAAATCACTGATTGCAAGTTTTTTTCCAAATATTTTTCAATTTGTAGAGTTGAAAAAAGTTCCAGGTGAAGTAAATACCATGTGTACCTACAAAATTTTGTTTTCTGCTAGAACCCTCCAGTCCCCAGTATAAAGGGGACTAAAGAATGTGACCAAAAATATTGATAGCCAGTGTAATGTTTTTTTTTTAAAATTGTGGCTATAAAAATAGCCGGTTTGACAGTTTTAATCCATGTCCGGGATGTAGCATCTATTGAGAGTTTTTCTTTCTTTTTGGCAATGGACTATCATCAATAAGGTTAAATTTGCTACTACCTGAGGCACAAACATTTCCAGCAATTGGTCGTACAGAAAATTGGCTTTTGATGGTGTTATCATTATAGCCTACATCTCTCACTGACGGGTTGTCACGGCGTGATCCAATAGCACGTTGTCTGCCAAAATAATTTTCTAAATCATCCTGGCAAAATCTTTCTGACAAAATATAACGTACGCCAAGTAAGAATTTGTTCAAGTAAGAATTTACAGACTTCTTTAAAGGAATGTACAGTTATTTGTAATCGTTCATAAGTCTGCCAAGAGATGAACATATTCGATCTTGCCTGTGCAGTATAAGGATGATCATTGCGTTCTTTAATCGATTCCTTCCATAATTGGAAATAAGAGAGAAAATCGTCCAGCCAGGTGAAACGGATATCATCGATAGATTCATATGGTCTTAAAAATGGTTTTCTCTTCAATTCATGGTCAACAGTGTTTTTAACATTAAGGCAGTCAAAAAACTTATCCATCATGATGCAAAATTGTGCAGTGCCAGCTGCTTCAGGTGGACCAAACTCATTAATTACATTTCCAACTGTTTCACTTAGTACTTGTGCAGCCAAACGGACTCTCATTTTAGAATAAGGTGTCAAATTTATGTGATCATTTGTCAACTTGTGCACTAACTTTAAGCCACTTTCAAGATCTTCATGATATAACTGAGGAAGATTCAGATATGGTATTTCCCCTTCTTTTAGTGACTTACGTGTAGGGTAAACATAAAATTGATCAGGCGAGAAATGACGTTCGCAAATATATAACTTGAAGGTATCAATACGCTTTCTCAGCTGCTTATCAATCACACGATCCTTTGTTATGATGTTGATCAATTTCTCACCCCATGTCTTGTTGAAATCACTATTTGGCAAAGGAACTTTGAAAATACTTATATCCTTATGTCTTCTGGAAGTGGAACAACCAAATATTGCGCAATTTTCCCCAGGCATATTAGAATAAACATCAAACTGTTATGAAATCAAACCAAAACATACAGGCAATTATACGCCATTTTGAACTTCTGTGCAGGATCGGAGATCTGGGTGCGAGCTTCATTTGCTTGCAAAAACATAAAACAATAGGCCATTGTTTGTCACCAGACTATCTTTTTTTCTTATGACTATGGTCTCACAGAAGCTTGGATTTGAAACACGGATCTCCACTTCGCTACAACCGTGAATTATGCTGGTTAAAATAGGGGGTAAAGTCTATTGAAAGCAACAAAATACTTTTCTAAGCTAAGGACTCTAGCAAATGTACACATTTTTGCAAAAATTTACATGCAAATAAATATCTACTGCTTGGAAGTTAGGTTTGTTTTCGGGGTGAAACAAGACCTTAAACCACAATGAATGGCTATTGCAAGTAGTCTTTCTTGGTCCCTAGCTTAAATTTGTTGCACGTAGAAATATTTCAATAATTTTGTTCATATTATAGAGCCTACATGCACAAGAATGCAAAATGTTACTTTGGCCGGTGTTGCAATATGGTGTATGTTTTCTTTCTTTGGGAACTAGTTTAGCTAGCCAACTATACAAGTTGGCATTGGTTTTGCAGTAATACGTCTTCTCGATGTTGAAAATCCATCAGAGCAGTAAGTTAAATAACACTCCGTTGCCCTATTTAACAAGAATAATCATAAATATTGGTAGGAAATAAAATGTTTCTACCAAAAAAAACACTGGATGTGTGAACCTTCTGCAGCAAAGACTCTCACTTTTTTTATGAGCACTTAAAAGTAGTCTGGGTAATAGAAAATCTAGAAACCCGAGATAAGCCGGGAGCGGAGCGCTATTGCAGGAGCTTCCAGACTATTCTTTTTCTTGTGACTATTGTTGTTTTCGCCCAATCTAGACATCAGCTTGGTACTCTCCTTTTTTTGTTGCTCTCCTTTTTTTTCTCGTGCACAGGCTTCGGGGACAGTACAGAGTTAAAGCTATTGAGAGAGGTCGTTAGTGCAGATTTTTTTTTGTTGCTTTTTTGTATATGAAGTATAAACCTTTATCGAACTGAAGTATTTATTATACAACACTATGATTGATCGGACAATTTTTAGGTTTAAGAAGTGGAGTTTTGGATGAGAAAATTATAGCTCCCATGATGTAAGTAGCAGTCTTTGCTGACAGTACTAGATGCGATCAAAAGTCAAGTCCCTTAACCTAAATGCTAACTTCGGCAACCGCAATCAACATGATGTAAACTGTGAGTCCACCATATAGTGAGAGAAAAGCGGAAAGGATTCGAGATTAAGAAAACCCAATCTTTTAAAAGTTATTTTTTCTGCACGACGATATTTTTCTGTACGACGACAGATGAACAATTCACGGTGAAACATTGTTAAAACTTAGTATTTACAATATAAAAATCTTCTTTTTCACTCAACAATACAAAAATCAAACATAAACGATGTTTAAAACCGTGGTAACTAAACTTCTGTAAACATTTAACGCGACTGCTTGCACATTGTACTCATTCTTTAACCTTACAACCTAGTTTTTAATACTAACTTAATAATACTAATTTTGGCGGTTACATATTTTCTCAGGCGATTGTTTGTAAAAAGCTTCGCGGATATTAATTTTCGCGAATGAAGTTGTATATTAAAAAGAAAAGCCAAAGAATACGACAAAAATAACTGGTCTTTTTCTTTGAAATTGACAAAATTAGATTGCGAATTTTTATTTTTTCTTGGAATTGTGGAAGAAGAGATAGCGAATTGCGTAATTTTTCTAGGTATTGCGGAAGAAAAGATGGCGAATTTAGGCTAAATTCGCAATCTTTAATCCCACAATCTTTTCTTCCGCGATATTTGCACGCGCTATAGTTTCTTGCCTTAAGGTACTTTAATTGCTGTGATCTGATTGGTTGATTTCAATCCTCTATTATCTTCGTTATAAATAGCCTAAAATGATTTCCATCTTTGCCCTTCGATGAGAGCTGCAGCTGTCGAAACGTATCCTTAATAGAATCGCGTGTTTAAGACATGATAATATCTATATTATTCCATAACAATGACTGAATAGACAAGTGGTAATATTTCTAAAATATTTTGTGGGCACATTATGGACCGTAGTCCGCAAAATGCGCGGAAATAGTTACCTGCGAAACGAATTACTATTAGTTACTTCATTGGCCAATTGTTTCACCAATTTTTGTTTTTAGAAAAAATACTGGCAGACAGGGAGCTCAGGCAGGTAAACCATACTTGTCGAAGACACAAATTCTCACCTATACCACTGTGGGTAATATGAATAAACAATACCAATACCAGCTTTCTGTCCTCTTTTAAAAAAGATTGCATTTATTTTTATAAATTAAACAGGAAATTGCGGTCGGTTGAAATCATACATAACGAAAAAACGTTTTAGTCTACGTGTTCCTGTAAAGATGTCGATATGATACAATATTTTGTATTTGAGGGGGTCGGGTTAAAATTCAAGCCAAATTGTTCATAAAACTAATTAGAACATGGTGTGTCAAAAGAGGAAGGAAAACTAGTTAAGAATAAAACCAACCTCTGACGTGTTGATTAAGATTTTTAGGAACGCTCTGTGTACAAGGTCGTGAAACTTTCTGCCTCCCTTAAAATTCTTTTTACCAAACATTCTATCACTCCGAACAAAAGTTTCATTTCAAAAACACATGGTATGCAAGCTTTGTCCTCTACGTGTGAGAACGCAAAACCAAATATGAGTTTTGCTTTTGTGAGAGCGCGTGTGAAAAAAATAAAATAAAAAAAATAAACTTCATATTTTTCAAAAAGTTGAAACTTTATATGTTAATACAACATTGTCCAGATAAAAAACAATAAATTATACGACACACAAATTCTTGGCTACGATTCTTAAATACATAGCGAAATACACATCATAATAATTTTTTTGTTTGTTTGTTTGCTTGTTTGTTTGTTTTGCTGAAAATAAAAAATAAAAATTTCACTGCATAAAGTCTCTAAATTCTGGCTAGCTATAAGAAACTCCACAATCAGAAAGAAATTTTACGTATTGTGACATCAAAAGACTTTAACGTAGCGTCCTTTCAAGTCATCCTAAAATTGTTAAGTTTTAAAAATATTTTTTCACTTCACTTCATTTTGCCTGAAAAATTTCAGCAACAACAGCTTCTTTTTTATCTTAACTAAGCGCCATACTTCAATAAAAATAGTTAAAGATAAAGGTCTTCTTCCTTAACTTAATATCAGGAAAGATTCAGGTTTCAGTTTCCGCGAGAAAACAGTAAGCAATTTTTAATCCAGTGAAATGAGCAATAACAATGACTCGAATCCAGTGTGATAAAACTTTCCTGAAGACCGCTGCCGTCGCCTTGACGAAAAGGTAAACCAACATATCACACTACTCCGTATGTGTAATTTAATAACACCAGCACATATATGCCAAACTTATTTCTGGCATTTTGCAACACACCTTTTTTGTACTTATTGTTGCAAGCATAAGTTTTCAAGCAATAGTATTTCTCGCGTATTAATTTTCGCGCAATTTTTCCATACAGAAGGAAAATAGTAAAATTTATAGTTTAAGACAAAATAAACATGCATAAGTATTTTTAGCACGTTTTAATTTTCGCCCAAAATGTTTTAAGGCTTAAAAAACCTTTTTGCCGAATGCTCGAAAATTATATCAAGGCGAATGTCTGCAAGCCAACAAGTAAATTTGGCATATAGTTCTACTTTTTCTCCCTTATTCACGCTCTTTAATCTTGTCTAAAACACGCCTATAACACGCCTTTTTTCTTAAGCTCAACACTGTGGCACAAGAAAGAATTTGCTTCTCTGACCAGTACGGTTAAGCCAGCTCAGCTCCCTGCAAAATGCACTTAAGCGAAAAGTACGAACAGATAACGTCAATACGATAGGCGTCAGATCAGGGCGGCGCAATAAAATATTGACATATACATAAGAAGGAAAAGAAGCTGTAAACAAACGTTAACAGCACCTCAAAGAAGAAAATTTTTACGGAAAAAAGATTTTGTAGTAATTTATCAGCTGTAAATCCCCGGGGTTTTCCTTAGACTTTTCTCGGAATTACGTTTTACATTTACGCAAATAATTTCCTGCAAAAATCACTTCCTGTAAAATTACGTATTTAAGGAAACGCAAAAACAATGATTTTAAATAGACCATTTGGTATTCATTTTCGGCTTTTCTTTATAAGCGACTGTCATTTTTTTCTGAGATCAGTTGCCGTTCTATGTCGTTGAAAATCAAACCGTGCTTGTGTAAACCTTGTTTAAGAAAGTCCCTTTCTTGCGTGGTAAACGGCTGCCCATGTTATGCACTAATATTTCTCTTCTCTAAGACAAAAAAAAAGAAATATGAAAAAAAGGGAATCTGTAATTGATCCTGCAACAAATAGATAATTTGATAAAATTCTCTTTTTAAGAAACGTGAAAACAGGGAAGGTTACGCGTTCTGTGATATTACTGTAGTTGTAGTTGCAAAGAGTTACTTTGATTTAATCAGAACAACTTAATCGTGATACCTTCATCTGTTTGTATTTATTTCTCAGATCATCTGCATGACGACCAGATTTAAATGGATAGGAATTTAAAATCGCTGTCCAACGGGTTCCGTATCGTTCTATCCCTGCGAATTATTAAAAAGAACTCACTATAATTCGAACAAAAACAAATTAAAATCTATTTAGGGATTTCGCAACATAATCAAGAATAGGTCAGTATGAACCTCGTAAAATAAATTGGATTTCTTCCTTGGTGTATTCCTGTCGTCGTCGACGTGCTGTGCTTGCACTCGTGTTAACCGTCGTCAATCGCTAAAAATATACATCTCAGCTCTTGCTATCTCATTTGCGAAATTAAATCTCCACGAAAAAAATACTTTTGCCTTATCCCCCAAACTCTTTTTTAACTGGAACTTGCAAAATAATCGATTCGCGAAAAATACTATAAAAACTTCACAAATGGCGTGCGCAAAGTTTATGATAATAAATTCCATGACTAAACATGAAACAAACGAATTAATAAGATAAGATACATACCGAGCACATACTTTCGTCGTCGTCACTACTATCACCATTATGCTCTGATCGAAAACTAAAAACAGACATGCTTTCCCAATTATGAAACGGAACCTTCTCTTGTGTTTTATTTTTATCACAGATTGCGAAGTCTTTTTTCTTGCTTGGCGTTTCTCTAAACGTTTTCCACCCTGCAACATTTGAATTCTTTATAGCCTTCTCTATAAGTAGGTCTCTATTTTGGAAAGCATCTACGTGGTAATCGCAGCCTTTTTTACGTAGAATAGCCATAACGTTACGACTGTTCATCAGAGACAATGGTCCACGTTGAAATGGATCGCAGCCTATACAGGCTATTATATTTTTATTGCATCTCTCCTCCACTGTGTTAAAATTCTTGTTGTCTTTCTTATGTAGGTAAGTTTTTGAACACTGTGTGTTAAAATCAACAAAACCACTGGACAAACTTTCTCTCTCTAAGTAGTTTTGATTTTCTTCCTTCTCCTTAGTGCTTTTTTTCCCAGATAACACTATTTTCTTTTTAATAGAAAGGCCTTCAAAATTCAACGTTCTTTTAACTTCATCCCAGTTGACCGTTCCTCGTTGCTCAGGGGTGAAACATTGGTCAACATATACCTCATCACGGCTAATAGGTATTCGGCCCTTGGTTGATGAGTGTTTTCGTGGTGCATGCTGAAGGTATTCGTAATTTGGCTTTGAAGATTTAACTTCACTTATTGGTGTAAAGGTATTTTTTATAGTATCGCCATTCCCTTTAGTTTTCATCCTGTTCAACTGCAGTCTTCTTTTTTTCAATAAAGGAGTTAGTACTGGCACCTTAAACTCGTGCTTTCTTGTTTGCTCTCTCCATCGTTGAACTTTTTCAATAACGCTTGGTACCCTAAACTCTGTGATTGATAACTGATCAGAGCATTGATTAGTTCGTGTAATATTGATAGAGTTGTTAGGAATTAATGCACTGTTTTCCATAGTTTCGACATCGTCAGAAATACTTTTTACATCAATGCTCGTTTGAAACAAAGCAGGCCTTTCATCATTTTCATCAAAATTTAAATCTTGATGAAAATCCTTGTTTGGAGACCTATTGCCTTTCTTTTCCATATATTCATCGGATGTTTGTTTATCATAAGCCTCCATAGGAAACTTGTTCTGATATTTGTGGGCATACCTACCCTCATGCACACGGACATGTGTTACACCACTATTTCGTAGTGGGGTAACCGCCTGAAACGCTGAAACGTGATGAATGGTGCACGGTTTAGGTGGTGCTGTACAGGCCTGATGAAGATAAACCATTCTTAAAGGAGTAAAATTTAATTTTTCAACGCTATTTGAGAATTTAGTTTTGCTATGTGTTGAATTAACATGTGGGGACTGTTGTATATGAGACACACAAGATCCTCCGCAATCTGAAGTCTGACTTGTGATTTCCACACGCAGGTTGTTTATATCAGCTTTGAAGTTTTTTAGCAGTTGAGTTTGTTCCTTTAACATCTGCATCATTTTTTTGTTAACTTTTGGAGACTTCGGTGAATGTTCAGAGAGCTTTTTTGACGAATCCTTTCGTCCACTACGCAAATTTGTTTTCAAAGGTATCTTTTGAGGTTTTTTCACTGTGCTATCTTCGATGTGCTTTATCAAATCATTTACCTGTTTTAAATGTTCTGGATCGGAACTTTTTATTGAGCGCAACAAACCTTTTAAAAATTTCCTATTCTTCTTCTCTTTCTTCGGACTTTTTTTCTTACCGGAAAAGAAACTCAATATACCAGATAGGCTGCTTAAAGGTTCATTGTCTTCTGCCTCTGATTCGTTAATTTGATGATCTATAATGTCACATACAAGAAAGGTACAATACATTTTTGGGGAAAAACTAGATTTACCGAATATAATAGTGCATTTTTGCGCAATATAAAAAACCTAATCACAAGAAATATGTTATAGCTTTTAATCTGGTTCTCCCGCGTTTTCAAAATAAAATAACATTCTCTATATATTCCCAACAATATTAAATTTCACGAATTTAGAAAAGAATTGATAAAAAGTTAAAACTAATACCCATAAAAAATCTTATTTGGTTAAATTTCAATATAATAACTAGTGAATCTGTTTAATTTCTCATAATAAACGATAAGAGGAAGCGTGGAACGATATAGGCAGGTTCTGTTGGACTAAATGGTTGGGTTTTCATTTGACTTGAAGAAGAGATCGTGCTAACAAGAGATACCTGACAGGTTTTGCATGCAACTGTGTAATATTGATGTCCCGATTTTTGCTGTGATGTCATCCTGTATTACAAATAGTTCTAAATTAGCTACTGTAAAAAAAATAAGATTCCACATGATGAAAATATTTTTTTTACTTTATATATCATTAGTAATTTCTTTGGTAAAAAGATACGCACAAAATTCTTTTATATAATAAAAACAAGGCTTAAAAGGTTAAAATGTTAAGAAAATCCGACCCCAAAAAGCAATAATTACATTAACCGTCGCCGCCATTAGCGAACGAAAGCCAGCTTGGTTCGTACACATTTTTTAGACGATGGATGAAGTTTCACTCACATTGAGTAAAGAGAATCAAATAAAAGCAGAGATGTACAGTTAACCGCACAGGTATAAAGAAAGAAGATAACAGAATCTCTGCCCTATTTTTGGAAAATTTATGAAGATCTGGCTCCGGCAAAAAAGTGAACTATGAACAAAAGTGAAATAAGAACTAAGATTGAGATATTGTATAGAAAGAGTTTGAAAATTAGGACATTAAATGCCAAAACACCTTTTTCGTTCTAATAACTAAATACGTTTCATACACGTTTCTGCAATCTGTTTTGTTTCTTGACAAAAAGTATATATTCGCGCGTATTAATTTTAGAGTAAAACGTTTTAGGCATAATTTCTGTACAAAATTTCGCAAACTAACGAGCATTTTTAGTACGCGCAAAAATTAGAACTAATAACGTAAATTACCTGTTTCTTGGACATAATACCAATAACAATAGGCATACCATCACATTTCATAAGCTTCTCTTGACATAACGCTGAAAATGAAAAAATGGTAAAGTTTACATCAAAATCCACTATGGAGCGCAAAAAAAGCAAAAATAGCTATAACTAAAATAAAGAACAAGTTACTTACAACAATTGTGAATAATTTCGGATAAACAAATAAAGCTTTTCAAATGTACTGTGTCGCTTAGATCTTCACATTTCAAACATTTCAACAGGCATTTAACCATACCAGCTTCACCAGCACTTTTTTTGTTGCTTTCTTAAAAATAATTTTCAATTACCTCTTTACACAGGGAAAAAATGAATAATCATTTTCTTATTTGTTCTGCGGGTTTAAACTACAAAACTTTACTTTCCCAGTTTCCCTAATCGAAATATGTATGATGGTGGCACGAACGGACGTGTTTTTACTACTCGTGTTTCTTGCATTTAATTTTTAACTATGGTATTTTGTGTTACTAGTTTTTATTTACCGCATTTTGTGTCTCGCTACTGCGGCTACCATTTTTTCGTGACAGACAGACCGGGTATTATAATTTCAGTGGTCCGTAAAAAAAATCCACGGCTTCTCCCGCTTTTTATTTACCGCATTTTGGTGTCTCGCTACTGCGGTTACCATTTTTCGTGACAGACATATACGGGTATTATAATATAGACTAGCCGGTAGCCGGTGAAAAAATCCACGGGGTCGCCCGTCCTTTAAATTTACCTGTCGCATTGCAACAAAGTGGACAAAAATATATAGCATTTGGTATTGGTGGGCACTTTCGTGTTTCCGTTACGGGACGCGGCTTTCACGGACACAAAGGCAAAATACGGCTATTATTGAAGAGACGCTGTAGAAAAAGTATCAGACGGAATCAAACTTCTGAAAAATGTGTTACATGTGGAAATATTTAACATCTCCCATGTCTTACTGATAAACTTGATGGAAAATTATAAAAGTTTTATTGTAGAGTGTACTCCAGCGGAAGAAGAGAAAATTGTCAATTCTTTTGCTCCTCCTGTCTGATTTTATTGCAAAGAAAGGTATGAAAATCTTACACCACAACATTAATGCATTCTATGAAAAGTTGACACAAAAAACCGTTTTCATGTTGTAAGTTTCACTGTTATGAATGCAGAGTTAACGTTTCCGGGGTACGTTATTGAAGAAAAGATCGTGTTTCTGGCTAAAGTGGAGGTGAATCTTATGGCACCTATCACATGGCAGTCTAAAACGATTAAGAGAGTTGCGCGTAGCACTCTTGCTGCTGAGACACTAGCTCTTGTTAATGGTATTGATACATGCATATGGGTGAAGAATGTGATAAATGAAGTGTTGAATACTAATCTAGAAGGCATCTTATGTCATACAGATAACAAATCATTGTTCAAAGCTGCCCATTAAACAAAGTCTTTGGAAGACAAAAGCAAATAGCACACTCTTGATGAATGTGCTACAGAGGGGTCATGAAGAATAAGAATGAGTTATGAAAATTTGAATATTGTGTTCAAAAATTAAAGTTTTTTTGAGTTTTTATCTTTTAGAATTTTTATGCTTAAATTCCACACAAGTAATCACACGAAGAAAGAAAGATACATGTAGTGATGACTTAACCAAGACTAGTACAGTAGAGGGTTTTGGTGAAAAGCCAGTTTTGCCCCAAGACCACTGTACTGATTCCTCTCACATTCGAATAACTAACTGAACGCCAAACAGAAACAAAATAGAGGGAGATTGTTAATCTTCTATGTAGGCGATTACTATTAAGAATCATTTGGTAGTGGGGTTTTAATTGTGTTGAACCATGCAGATGATGTGATGATGTTGTGTGTGATAATGAGAAGAAACGGAATCAATATCCGGTAGAATTTTTAAATAGTATCACACCCTCAGGTATGCCTCCTCATTGTCTGAAATTAAAATCTGGTGCTAATGTTGCAAGTAATCTTCACGACAACTGTTTCGATGCTAACGTACTTACTGGGAATGCCATTGGAAACCGTGTGCTTATCCAAGGTTGCAACTTGCACCTTCGGATACAGGAATGCATAATCTATACAATAATGCGGTAGAGCTTGATGAAAATATTATAAATGCTTAGCAGAAATTCAGAAATATTTTGCACTTCATAACCATCTGTCATGTTGGACAAAGTGAAAAGAGGTTGACGTGTTAGAGTAATGTAATTACATGCCTTTTTATGCAACATGAGAGTAGCGTGCACTGATAATGGGGGTAGATGTTCCTATTCGGTACACCCTCGTCTTGTAGATTTATAAGGCACATGAGAAAAAAACAATCAGGGTTTGGTAGAGTCTTAGAGTCAGATGGAGAGGTTTTTATCTGACAAGAAAAGTCTCGAGAGAGTAATGTCTTATTCACATTTAATAGACAGGGAGTTCTAGGGAAAGTGCTACAACTCTGAAAATGCTGATGATACTACTCTTTTGCAGATATTTATTTTGGCTTATGAAAAATGACATAAATTATTTCTAATATCATTTTTAATATAATAAGGAGAACTTTTAAATGCTAGTCAGAGAAGTGGCTTGACTAAGTGTAAATTTGACGAAAAATGTAAGCCAAGCGAATGATGTCGACGTTCTAGGGATTACGATACGGGTGTTGCAAACGGAGCGCGTTAAAAAATCCGTTTAGATTCTATTTTTTTTGCGCCGAAAAACTACTGTTCACAGCCCTCTCCATTTCGCCTATGGTGATGTTGACGTCAAAGTTGTGACGTCGCTACCATATAGACTGAGAGGGTTGCAAATTATAGCTTACAGATTTTGACTGATTCGTTTTAACTAATTAGTCACTCAGTCAGTCAAAAGTCAAATAGCTATGGCCCGCAACCCTCCCCATCTCAATTAAGAGGCATTTTCACTTAAGAGACGTTTATTCAGATTTTCCTTGTCCCATATTGTTATTGTGACAGGAGGCAATCAATGCCTTTTTGTATATTTGCCTTGTCAACAGTAATAAAAAGAAAAATTAATAATAATTTGCTGAATTTTGCCAGATTTGCCAAATCGTCTCGCTCTGTAGAGGCCTGATTATGATGGTTGCTTACCAGACAATGCTATTAAAGCGTTAAAAGCTGTCAAATTTGATGGCTTTGAAAACTTCAAGGTAGCATTAAGAATTTTAGCCAGTTTACCGTCACATCCCGTGAATGTGAACGTTCCTTTTCTTCTTTACGTAGACTTTAAGACTAAACTAGGAGCACCATGGTTCAGAATTGTTTAAATAAAAATTGCGTTCATGTACATCTGTAAGGAAATCATGCCTAACATAGATGCTTAGATCGGTATACAATGAGCAACCGAAAGATAACTTTTTCAAAACCCTATTTTTCCATGTAATTGGTTATTGTTTTTGTGATGTTTGTGTTTTATTGTGCTGTCTATGGCCGGTGTAATCATTTGATTCACCTAGTCATGCTGATGAAACCTGATATTGGCAGAAACAGCAAGAGTTTAAAAGTATTGAAATACAGTCACAATTGTCTCACTTTTATTGTAGTTAATCCCTGTTAATCTCTGTTGTTGTTGTTGTTTTTGATTGATAAACAGTTTAAGTTCTACATTTTTAAGAAACTTTTCAGGCTTAAATAAGGAAAATTAAGAAACATTTCAGGCTCAAATTATCGAAATTTTAAGACGCTCTAAACTCAACCAAATGCTTAGGTTTCTTATTAAAAAAAAAACGTGTAAGACAGAGAGTTGCTTCTTTTAAAAAATGTTCTTAGGAGATTTTCTTATAGCTTAGCGTTTCTTTTCGTCAATTTTAATGATAACTGGATGAATCTAAAGACAATTTTCGGCGATTTTTGTACCTGCCAAGCTCGAATTAGCGAAAGCTCTTGGGGCTTCGCCCAAAACCCCCAGCTGGTAAAATCAAGCCTTATTCCAATTATTGCTGCTACGCAGCAATATTTTGACTAGGTCTTAAAAAACTCTGGATCCACCCCTGATTTTACAAGCAATTATTAGTGATATTTTTTTGTTGCAACCGTTTTTCTTTGCAATTACCAGTCCCAGGTACTTTTCTATTGCTAACGTTCAGCTAGTTTATAGTGTATATGGTTGTCATATTCATCCAATTTTATTTCGGACAACTGTAATGAATTTAAGATAAAAGGCTCCTTTAGCTTAAGAAAATCGTGACAAATTAAAAGAAACCTTAAAGTCCAATTATTCTGTGTCTCTGAAAATAATTGGACTCAATAAGGGCTTTTAATGCTTCCTTGAGGAAAAAACAACAACATGCTTGCACATGACAATGCATTAAAAGGAGGCTCTTACTTATTTTGTGATAGTCGTGATGAGCTCTAAATTACTTTGAAAATAATAATTGCATATAGATCAGATGTTACAGTGATTACACAGACCCTAACTTGAATAAGGCCAAGATAAGTATCAATTATTCGTCTGAATTTTAAATTAAACTGAAATTCATTATTCTAATAAACAAAAAAACCTTTGCACTTTTTAAGGAGGTTTTTCTTCCTTATAATAAAGAAGTAGTTGCGTTACATATGCTAATCATGAACTGAAAGCCGAGGCACATTGTACAATGGAATTGCAATTTTACTTTACCATACCTGTTGTTACACCCATAAATGTCGCAATCCACCATAATTGTTGCAACCTTAACCATAAATGTTGCAAACTTAACCATAAATGTCGCAACCATATGTCGGACAAAAATTGATGATCAACCATAAATGTCGCACAGTCCATTAACATCTAAAACAACTTTTGAGCGGAAATTCATGGTCAATAGAAACTATTAAATAATTATTGAGTGATGGTTTGTCTCATATTTGAAATAATTCCGTTATTCAGTGTAACCCTTGCAATCGTGGGGTGTATGATAACTTTCGTCACAGATTTGTGTGAGGTGTCTTTGCACAAGACATTTTAATCACATTGTTTCGTTGTTGTATGTAAAGACCTGTATTTACAGGGGTGGATGTGGAGGGGGGCACAGGCGGCCCACATCCCCTCTTATAGCTGCGAAATAAGAAATTGTGAAGGAAATCGTAGAAACTTTGGAAAAATATTCATGATATTTTCGATCAACAGATAGCATGTGAGAGATTATTTACATTTGGCATGGTATTATGTATTCTTTTGCTTTTCAGTATGATATTTTCAAAAACTTATTAGAGATCATGAAATCCCTATTGAAATATACAGGTGGTTTGATTTTTTGCCCACAGCCATATTTTTTAGTTTTTATATACAGTATGACTCATATGAAGAAATTCAAATTCTGTTTAAAAAAATGCGACATTTATGGTTGATGAAGAATTTATGTGCGACATTTATCGAAAAAAACTGACTTTTTTATTTGCGACAATTATGGTTAAGTTTGCGACATTTATGGTTGATGTGCGACATTTATGGGCGATGTTGCGACATTTATGGGCGATGTTGCGACATTTATGGTTCATTGCGACAATTATGGGTGTAACACCTGTTATTATAATTCCTGGTCGAGGACACAACAGTTGCTACTGAACCATTACTGCGGTAAAATTAAATTTGTTTTTAATATTCTCTTTTAGCTGTTACTAAATAATTTAAAATGGATGTCGTTCACAACGAAGAAAGCTTACTTCAAACGCCCGAGAAGAAAACGTCAGGTAAATGACATAGCTTAATTTATTTGAAATATTTTTTTTTTGTTGCCCTTACTATTATTTTCGTTAATATTAAGTTAATATAATAATAATATTTAGAGCATAATATTAACAAGTACAAATATTTCATACACTTACACACTCATGAACACATAAACAAACAGGGAGTATAATTTTATATTGTAATTAGTTCTTATTTATAATTTTTTTTTTCTTTAGAAGGTGAACAAGTTGAGTATTTCTTTTTTTTTTTGTACATTTTAATATTTCCTCAAACACCTGGCTACAGCATAAGGATTAATATTTCCATTAAAGGGAACCCAAGGTATATAAGGTTAATTGATTAACATAATTTTATTGCCAAAATGACACTCGCTTGCTTGTCCCAGACCTCTTAATTTTTGCATACAAGCTCATAAGTTGGGATGTGCATGTCGGTTTGCAATCAAATTTTGTGAGTAAACATATAGGGTTTATACAAGCTTACCCACAAAATTTGATTGCAAACCAAGTTGCAGATCCCGAGTTATTGAGTCGTTAGCAATAAAATTTATGTTAATCAATTAACCTTTATAATATCTATGCATTGATAAAATTTGAATGCACAGCCCTTAACAGTTCTAAATTTACTGATGAAAGAAAATGTCCAAATTTGCTATTACTGAAATATGACATCATAATTCATACAGCATAATTAAATCTGAAATTCTTTAAATGTGAATATCTTGAGAACGAAAAGAGCTTTTTAAAAAAGTTAAAATGACTTTTTAGCTAACTTTTAAGCTCTATAATATAAGTCCAACATCATTTTATAACTCGGGCTCCCTTTAATACTCACTTCTTATTCTTGTTAAAATTTTTATTTCTATAGGGTGGAAAAGTTGAGGCTGTACATGATATATCCTGTTTTGTTACTTCTCCATCCAATCTATTAAATATCTTTTCTCTCCATATTTTCATAAGAAAAATATTTTTACTTTTACATAATAAAGAGAAAAAAGTTGAAAAAATACACGGTGAGTATTTGTAGATAATAAACAGTGTTTATATGGAGGTTTCGGTATTAATATACGGGAAATTTATTTTTTCTAAGATGTTTTGTTTTTGTTTGTTATTTACTTATAACGATTTTAGCTTATGCTCGATACATGAAGGAGTATCCTGGCCCTCTGTCCACAAAATGGTTTAAATGGTGGAGAGCACATGAGGGTCAGGATTTACCGAATTTTAATTGGAATGTGAAGAAACGCAGACAAAAGCACAGACATCGACGCACACATACTGTTTAAAATCAGTACAATAATTGTACAATTACATTATGATAATAAATAACATAAAACCAAAAAAAAATCTATTTATTTATTTATTTAGATTATTTATTAAATTATTAATTATTATATTTATTAAAGTTTTTACTCAAGTATATTTTAAGTTTTTTACTCTGGGGTATCTAATATTACTACAAATGGCAATTACATATTTTATCAAGCATCTTATTTATAATATTTAAATGTTCACAAACACAGGATTTGTAAGACATGATGTTTATTTATGCTAATTTGCTTCGTTTTATTGTTAAATTACTTCCTGCGAATTTATTTTATCCTGTTAATAATCACTGTACACTATACTTTTATCAATTTTATCCCTGTGTTATTATCAGTGTTGCTGATAGTCGATATATCATAGTAGTTTGTTTTTGAGTGTGTTTATTGTTTATTAAACGTAGTTAATTTATCTTAAATTTACTTTTTGATGATTTCTTTTTTCATAAGCGAACATATCCGGAGGTTGGGTAGGAGTATTCAAACGTTTTGTTTTGCGTATTATTTTTTGAGTTTAGTAATTATAATAACGATATTATAAATTTGGTTAGCAAAAATAATAATTTAATTCACAACTGTTTTATGGCACACGTTTTTTTTAATAACATTCAACTTTAAGAAGCCCTCATACCTTTTTATATTGTTCTTTATATTCCTCTTACTTGACATGTTTGATGATTAAAGGAGCATTTTGTACGTTTTGGTATTAACAAAGACTAAGACCTCTGAAGACATATGTCCTTATATAGTTTATTGTAATAAAAAACTAAAAATTGTGTAGTTTTCATGTTATCACGTTAGATTAAAAAACATCAAGATACATTCAGTTTAATTATTTCACCGCTTATTAGAAATGAAGACCTACCAGCTACTAGAATTTATCATAATACCTAAAACTTTACTCTCTTTTTAATATACGTTAATAATAACAAACACACTTTTCTGTTTGGGCCATATACCTTTTTTAGAACCGCATCCAATTTAGTCAGGGAGCTAAGAGCCTTAAAAATATGAAAATTTGGATTTTCAGGGGACAAATTAAAAGCCACACTAGAACGATTGTCAACACTTCTGAACACGAAATATACTTACTGGCCCTTCTAATTTTACTTGCTGCCTCACAATTAACTTTTGTCTCCAATGAATTTGTAAACGCATCCATGTTGGAATCTGCTACCATGTTGTTAAGTGAAGAAATTTTCTCTCGATATTAATATCTACGCGTCAGGGGGTCAATTTTCAAACTTTTGCAAGCAAAATCTTAGACACTTCTTAGTTTTGAAATTCAATTACACTCGTTATTTTTTATAAGCATAAATCTTATAAGCATACTTAAGCTAACATGCTTAAAAAAATAAGCATGTACTAAAGCATATTTCCCAGCCTCGGAATTTTTTTCCCTCACTTCCATTTCTTCCCAAATCAAGTGTAAAAAATAGTATTACACAAAGGCAGCTAAACTCTTTTGCTTGCTCATAATGTTAAGTCAACTAAAGCAAAAAACAACAATGTTAATATATGCTTTTAACACATTCGAGTTGAGCTACTCACAAGATTCGAATGTTAAAGAGACCATTGCAGTGTTCATATCAAACGCAATATGTATCAGACCATGCAATGAGTTTTGAAATTAAGCATACGTTAAGCATAATTTCAGGCTCAAATTGGGAAAATCTTAAGCAAATTGAGCTTAAGCCCAATTTACGCGTATGCTTATAAAAAATAATGAGTGTAACTAAAAAAGAACAAATCTTAATATAATCTCACTATATTTTCTTTTTTATTGTTAAATAAACATCATTTTAATTTTTTTTCTATTGTATGACATCATAAAATTATATTTTTCTAAAGAGTGTGGCCAACAAGTAATTTCAAAAAGGCCAGTAAACGGTCTTGTCATATTTGAACTATAACAAACCATCCCTGAAAGTTTCAATTTGTCCGGAGTGTTTTTTAATTTTTTGGCTGTCAGCTCCCTGACTAATTAGAAACAACATGGACTTTTATTTTGACAATATTTTGGTAATACATTCAACATGCTCTTTGCTTCTTTTTAGGTTGAAGGGCAAAGCCCCATGACTTGCCTTCCTGTGGCGCACTTCGTTAATTTGGATTACTTCCTTTTTTCTCAAGATAATTTATGAACTAAAAGTCAGGGCATGGCATGTTACATAAATCCATTATATACAGAATTATTGGTATGGGGCAAACTCAAAGAACATCTAACAGAGTTACAATACCATTATTTTACATTTTTTACAGAAAACAAAAAAAGTAAAGTATTTTCTTATCTGAAAAAAGCTTTAAACATGCTTTGCTGACGTCATTAAAATGTCTTCAAACCTATATTTTTTCATTTTTGTCAAAAGTAAACGATCTTATACATTACTTTTAACACTTCAGGTTTATGCAATAAAAGCAACAAGTATCTTTTCCATGGTTCTCCTGCTTAATTGATTTTTTTTCATGGGCCTCATCAACTAGTAAGAATACATTAGACATGAAATAAACATACCATTATCAGAAATTGCGATACTTAATGTGTCTAAAATAGCTGGCAAGATTTCTTTTTTTCTCCTTTGTGGATTTAGTTCCTTGGAAACAAATTGTGAAAGAAAGCATATACCACCAATCATATTGAATATTCTTTTAGTATTTTCTATAAATGGAGATTAAAACTGGCGAATAAAAAAAGCAAAAGCAACAACAACAATAACTGCAAAAACAACAACAACCAAAACACCACCAAAAAAAGACAACAATAACAACAGCAACAACAACGACAACAACAACAACAACAGCAACAACAACAACAACAACAACAACAACAACAACAACTGTTTTTTTTCTTACCATTTTCAAAAATACAGTCAGAAATGAACTGCAAAGCCTCAATTTTTGTTTCATCTGAGTTTGAAGTAGAAAGCACAGTTGTTATAGCCAGGTTTAATAATCTTGAACATATCATCTGATTGTTAACTGTAAGGAACACTTTAGTAAGTTATTATGGTGACAATATAGTGATAATTGATTCCAATAACGTTGTGCTTACCATTCTTAGGTTTATTTATAAGAGCTTTTAATGCATGCGATATGTGATTTAATATAACTGGCGAGTTTATATCAGCTTTGTCAAACCATTCTTCAACTTTAAAATTTTTTTGGTTTCCTTTTGGGTGGTAATATCTAAAAAGGAGTTTTTGTTTTCGTGGTTAAACACTAGTACCTCCTGCCATGGTTTTGAGGTACTTGGATTCAGCATTTATTGGAGATGAAAGGTATAATGTTATACCTTTTAATATAGGTATATTATATAATCTAAACCATATAATCAAAAACTAATATATTGATGAATATACAGAAACTTTGCACACTAAACTTACTAACCTGTACAAAGTTACTAGCTTTTCTAAACATTTAGACTTTCTAGCTTTATTCTGTGCTTTTTCTAAAAATGTAGAATTTATATGAAGCAATATCTTTACAAATCTTAAACTACAGTCCAATGTTGCTAAGCCAGGATTATTATATAGTCAATTTCTCCAGATTTCTGTTTTGGGTAAATTTAAAGTACTGAAAAAATAATAGTCTTAATCTATAGTGAACTTTGTCTAAAAAAGTTTTCAATAAATCACTGGCAAAATAACACACTGAAAGCACACAAGTTTGTTCAAAACAAACGTACAAACTTTGCTTTGAAAACCCAATGATTAAATAACACTAACCATTATTACTGCACAAACAAGCAAGAAAGTAAGTTGTTGAGGCAATAATTTTGACACTTTGATCTTTTGATAATAAAATATCATGAAGAAATTGCAGCACTTGTTCAGACCACAGAATACCTTTATTCTCATCTATAAAGAAGAAAAAAAAAGTTGCCACTACACTTCTTATTCTTTAGCCTAGTGTAACATCAGGGGGTCCTCCATTGATAAAACTTGGAACATGTCTCGGTACAAATTTATTCCAGATTTGATGAGGTCATAGGAATCAGAAATGATGTCACGTAATACTAAAAATAGTCCATTTGCCCCATTTTACAGTTATTTTATTTCTAATGTGTTGCTGATGCAAAAAATTGGTTTCACACAAAAAGTAATTTAGATGACAGGATTAAAATGATGTCACATCTGCAGAGAAGTTTCTTATTTGAAGATGAAAATAAACTCGCATAACTGTCAGTAGTTTTAAATTTCAAAAAAATACATATCCATGTCCCAAACATGCAATACCCTCTGCAAAGTACAAAATATATGTTTTTCATCACAAGCACCAATATAAGTTAGGAAAAGTGACAAAATTTCAGCACTTATTCTCATGTTATCCCTAATCATAAAGGCTGCAGGTACTTAGTATGCCCCTGGTGCTAATAGACTATTCTTATAAAATGTTTTCATTAAAAATGTGTGCTTTTTTGTGTCATTAATGCATATTATATCTAAATATATAATCTTACCACTTTTGAGGCAAGCGTTGCCAAGTGTCAGTAATGCTTTCTGCACAACAACTTGAGGTGTATTTTTGTTAAATGCGATTTTAAAAACAGTTGCTAAACCATTTGTTTTATTAAAAAGGATGGACCCTTTATCTAAAAAGGACATATCAAAAGTCTTCAGTAATAGTCTTTTGTGCAATAAAAATAATGATGATAGTAGAAGTAGAAACAGATTATCAATTAAACTTGATTAAGATGCAAATAATTTTATAGGTGACTATATAAAGACTATTTTATAATAAACTTTTTGACTTAAGAATCCAATTGACATACCTTGTAAACACATATCTGCAAGATGTTCCAATGCTTGTGTGCGTTGTGGTATATCATCTTTAAAAAACTCCAGGGAATCAACCAAGCATGCCATGTCGTTTTGCAAATTTGAATTCATTTTAGGTCAGTTCATTCTAAATAATACACCTTACAGGTCAGTCAATATAAGGAGGTGTAACCATGGAATTAAACTCTTTTTCAAAACATGTCAAACTGTTATTAGTTATCCACGGTTTCTATAACTTCTGATTTTCCATTAATGGCTTTGGGTTCCAGAATAATAACACAAAATTGGTAGAAAACAATGTATTTCCATTCGAATGAATAGATACAACACGTTCAGTATGCTAAGGACTATTTGTAGATATTTTTGGAGAATGGGTAGGAATGTATAAGTGTCTCCTTTGTACTTCGTCACATGCACAAACATAAAATGCATATTCTGAGCGTCAGGATATGCATTACAGTTGTCTTCATGCCCCTGAGCGTTAGGTGCATGAGACAGATGAGATGCCCTGAGCGTCAGGCGCATCGACATGTCCTGAGCGTCAGGCACATGCTAATTACTGGTGTTTTTAAATACTGGTGATTTTATTTATGCCGTAAGCGTCAAGTGTAGAGAGATCCCCTGAGCGTCAGGCACATGCTAATTACTGGTGTTTTTATTCATACCCTGAGCGTCAGGTGTATGAGAAATGCCCTGAGCATCAGGAGCATCAACATGCCCTGAGCGTCAGGCGCATGTTTCCTATTCAAGTGCTGCTGATTGAGATGCCCTAAGAGTCAGGCACACCTCAATGAGCGTCCAGCTTGTTTTTAACTGCACAACTAGAACAGCAAATATGGTAAACACATGTATACATGCCCTGAGCGTCAGGTAAGCGTCAGGTATAATGACTTGAATCAACATATTACTTGCCTAAACAGCTGACGAAGGAGGCCCAACATACCCACCAATTATTAAATTAGAGGCTACCTACGGAGTCGTTGCTTCTACCTCTGGACTAAAACCCAGACCTAACATAAAGCCAAAAGAAATGCCAGGGAAACCATGAGGCAGAAACAATTTGTCTGGCTGTGTTGTATTGTGCCCTCTCAAAACAGCTCTGATGCAGTTGTCTTTGGTTGCATTGGAGACATCCATGATATTTTCATGATGCCGGCATTCCATGGCACCGTAGATTGGTGGCTATAGCTCTGTTACTCTGTGCAGGAGACAGCGGTTCGATTCCTCTTGACGGCGATTCAACATGGGTGAGTGAAAATTCCCATAGCCCTGGGTTAACCCAAGCCATGTGAGGGAAATTGGGAAGATGACACACTGTGTGGGTCGTTGGATGTTGCCGGGAGTTGTCTAGTAGAGGGCGGGTCCTAAGTGGGTCTGCGTAGCTCAAATGAGCATTAAATACTCTAGGAATCTCCACCTAAGCCATGGCCCGTCCTGGAAATAATAAACAGGGTATATCCCCGATATTTGTGAGGCTAGCCATGTAAAATATGCATATCTGTCTGTCTGTCTGTCTGTCTGTCTGTCTGTCTGTCTGTCTGTCTGTCTGTCTGTCTGTCTGTCTGTCTGTCTGTCTGTCTGTCTGTCTATTTCACCACAGTGATAAATTGACTTCGTATCTCATATCCACCATTTGTAGATATATTGATGACATAAAATAAAGAAAAAAATAGGTGAAGAAAATTCAATATGTAAAAAGGGTGAGAGGGTGGGTAACTGTAAGCTTAAGGGATACATCTGAAGAACTTGTGCACAGGGTTCATTACAGCTTTTAAAACAAAATTTCCCCCTGACTTTTCATTGAATTCCATATTCTTTTCCCTGAGTTACTGAGTGAAAAGGTCATGATTTTCCCTGAATCACTGCAGAAAACTTTAATATTTTCCCTGACCACAAAACCGAGCTACTGGATGACTGTGTCCAACAAAATAGCATACCATCAGTAAAAATACCTATCAAGACATAGTAGTTTGCAAACGAACACAACTGTTCAAAGACATAATAATCTGATAAGAAAGAATAAATATAGTTCAATACTGTTTTCTTGGTAAAAATGAGTATGATATTGCTACCAAAAAATAGAAATTAGTTTAATCTAGAAAAGAGAACTTATATAAGCAATCCTATACAAAAATGCAAGAACTTACGGGGTTTCTACTTGTGGACAGGAAAGGGTTAAATGCTTTTCATAGTTACTACCGATTGAAGATATAACTTTCATTCTACTCAGAAAAATCGCACACAAAAGGCTCATTCTCAACAAAATTAAAAACAGTCACGAACAAACCTATAGTACAGTATGAATGTAATCTACCGCAGACGCGAAACTCGCATGAATAGTTACACAGAACAATAACATTGCTACAGCTTTTGTTTTTTTAAGAAAATAATTGCCTCGCTGATAAACAATGACCCCACGCGATCGATTGTTTAATCACAATAGGTTGCAAGATCAATTTTAGCAATCTATTTTGCGCGAAATCTTTTGAAAATTTTAATTGCAGTACAAATTTAGCGTTCTTTTTAGATCGCTTTTTAAAAGTTTAAAAACGAAAAGAGGCATTTAATAGTTGTGAACAATGCTTCTCGTATGTTTCTTAAATTAAACGCACTGGAATCCTTTTAAGTAATTAAATCAACAATACATTCTCGCGCAATGTATTATAAAACTTCACAAAAGATTTTTATTATTTAATTACTTCACGCTAATACTTACCGGAATAGCTTATCAATACATTTACATAATACATCTCGCTATTAGAAGAAATATAATTGCTCCGAAATTTCTTCGCGAGAGCATTGTTTTTTAACATGCAAATATAAACTCGCAAAACGCTTAAGGGATTTAATTATAACAAAAGACAAACGACTGCCGTCCTCCACGCAAAGGTGTGATAATAGTGTGTACGCAGTAGATTACATTTAGACTGTACTGTAACAATTCTAACAAAATAAACTTAAGGATAATGAGGCCAAAACTGAAAAATGTCTTTTCATTATTGCAAATGATCCTGATCAGAATCAGACATAAATAAACGACTACTAAAAGCTAGAACAAAATTATTATTAAACAAGAGTCAGTTATCCACACAACTATATCTAGACAAGGTTAAACCACATCACATCAACTTCTGCTTTTTTTCTTGAAGTATACGAAGCGCAACTGCCAGGGCCTGTATAATTCTTTTTCTTCTTCCTCAGATTTTCGTTTGAGTCCATTACCGTTAATAAGCAATTTCATGTCTTTCTTTTCTTCAACTTCCTTCACAAGACTAACAAATTCACTGTTTAACATTTCACAAGTTTTTATCAACTCTTATTGATTCGTTTTTGCATCTTGCATTTCTCCATTCAATATTTCTAACTGTGCAGTGCTTTCTTTATCCTTTTCTTTTTCCTTCTGCTGCCTCAGAAACTCTACCATTGGTAGGCTAATTTTATTGAACGCAGAAGCTGATTCGATAAAGTGATAGAATGTGGATGTACACCTTCCTTCTACATGTGATCAATTATCATTTTACGTGCAACAATTTTCTAAGGTTTGGCAAAAATTTTTCTTGATCAAATTCTCAAAATTTTCCCAGACTTTTTAAAACTTTTCCCTGACTTTTAAAAATCTTCCTTGACTTTCACTGACCTAGTTGAAAAGGGTACTTTCTCCCCTGACTCTCCGTGACTGTATGGACTCTGTGTGTAGCGTGAAGTGTTTGGGTTTTATATGCAGTCCAGGCCTTGCCATGAGTCGTGAGCAATTGTTCGCGCCTGCGTAGTGCTCGCGTAAATGCTCGTTACCCGAGCATTCTATTGCTCTGGTAAATATTAACATATTATAAAACGCGTGCGATACGGACATTAAGGCTAAGTAAAAAAGTGTGGGCCGTTTTTAATCGTGAACCTCAAGCACGATGATCGAGGGTCTACTGGTATAGCGATTCTCTCAATCTTAACTTCCTTTTCTATATGTCCGAAATAGTATGCATGACTATACTGTCGTTATCATAAATTTAATGCTTATTTTTTAGGTCATCACAAGCAAATAGGAAAAAATATGCTTCGTTTTCAAATTAAAAAAAATCTTTATCCGTGTGGTTTAAATAAAACGAGTAAATAAAATCTCTTTTTAAAAGGTACACTTCAGGTATATACATAAAATTTATACAGAAAAAAAATTTATACCGCACGTGGGTTTCGTTTTTAAAATTGCTTGAATAACAGTTTCTGCATAAAGAAAATAATCCATTATATTTAAACCTGCTATGGTTTCCAATTGTTTCGTCAAAATTAAATCCATGATAAATTGTCTGTTCCGCCTCTAAGTACAGTTTTGCTTGTGTCATCCGTACTCCGTCAGCGTTCACCTCCGCATTAGTTAACAACCGCATGGCTGGATTTCTTGTGTAAGACCTGGTTACCAACGACGAAAAGGGGGCGGGCAAAAGAGATTCATGTCTATATAGTTTAACTACGTCAGGAGTCGGTGAATTAGTTAGGATGGTCAGGTTGGCTATGAATAGGCTTGCTTGTGGATTTAAAGGACCAGGACTATTCAATAATTCTGAGATCTGAAAGTGGGGTACCAAGACGGAAATCTATCGGACGTTTTAACCGACGAAAGTTCGAAACGAGCTACGGACATGTCTGACCAAACTGGAAATGTGGCGGACGTTTTAAACACAAGCCTGAAACGATTTAGGTGTGTGCCAAGGCGCACGCCTCTCCTGAAAAAGATGCCCTGAGAGGCTAAACGTAAATAAACTCTGACGTGGAAGGTTATTTGCTCATGGCAAGGCTTCCTTGTCGTCACGGAAAGTAAGCTTTAATATAGCTACATAGCTAGCTAGTTAGCTTATAACTATATATTTAATCTAGAAGACGTCCTGTTTAAAAAAAAAGGTTAAGGGAAAAGGGGTATGTGCCAAGAATTCGTCAATTTATTGCTACTTAAAATACTCTTTATATAGGGATCTATGTATTCCAGCTCTTTAGTTGTATAAGAAATTAGATGGAAATGTAACAATTAAAATAGGCTAGTTGCGCACCTGCTTCCTGTCTTGCTTTTTTATATTTTTTTCGCTTTTGATTTTCAAAATACTTGCAAAATTCCCGCGTCTTTTATTACATGTAAATTTGTTTATGGTGCCCGTTTGTAAATTATTCACATCATGAAAACGAGGTTAGTTTAGAGACAATTTTAATTTGTCAGCGAAGTGATGCAGATATAGTTTGTTTACCTTTATTATTTCTCAAGTTAACTTGTCAAATGGGCGAATTATGAACTTTAGGTAAAAAAAATAGAACATGGCACTTATTTTATACCCATTTGGCTTATTAAAATTGTTAATTTATATTTTTTTCTAGTGTTAGCTACCTAGCTAAGGTTGATTGGTTTAGATTTTATATTTAGCTACACTTACTAGCACTAGCATTGGTTACTACTACCTAGCTAGTTGGAGCTTTAACCAATGTTGTTGACATATATATACACTTTATTCTTTGTTACTGGATATCTTTTATTTTTTAAAACATCTGTAAATAACATTATGACTTGGCTATCCTAAGCATATGTTGGGTTGGTGGTATTAGATTGAATATTGGTCTTCATCATGTTTTATATTCAACAAAATGTAATAAGAGCAATGCAAACACTTAAGGTACTACTCATAAGTATCCCTGAGTCTTGATTATTAACAAATTATGGCCTGTAAGAATGTTACCGTTGCAGCTACAGATAATATTGTTGTTTAAATTCACAAAATGTTCTGTCAATAAGTAGTATTTCTATAAGTATTGCCATAGTAATATTATATTTATAAGTATTGCCAGATTGTTATTCCACGTCAGGTATAACTATGGGTATTGTAATTTATTTGTACGTAAAAGCAAAGATCAACAACTTATGTAAAAATAATTTTTTAAAGGGTGCTAGGGTGCTCTTCTTAGACAAATCTGATAGAATTACCTTAAAAAATTTTCTGTATTATACTTGTTGAGTTTACGAATTTAAGCTACTGTAAGAGGGCAATAGATTTTTTATACAGAAAACTATGTATTTTAATGAAATAATAATCAATAGGCATTCTTGGGGGGGGGGGGATGAGGGGGGGCAGATGATTCCTTTAAAAGCTAAGAGAATTGTAGATGAACAAACTGCTCACGATTTGTTTCAAGTCACATGTTGTTTCAATGCAATAACGTTTAGCCAGTTAAGCTGGGCAGCACTCCCTTAGATATGTTTAATACTTGATCAATTTACCACAGTAACGTATAACAGCTGGCCTAAGAAAGTTGAGAAAGTTTTAAATATATACAGACAGCCTTACAACTAATAAATTTGAGGATAACGCAAACACCATAACCTTACAAGTTTAACACTGTCATTTTCAAAATAGTTGATAGAGGCCTATAATGGATATCAATGGTCTGTTGATCAAGATAATTGTTAGAATGTATGTAGTTCCAAGTCTAATCCTCTCTCCTGTCTTTAAAAGTCATTAAACAAAACTTTAAACTTTATTAAAATAGTTATTAATAACATAACACACTGTAGTGAAATTATCGGCTGTACGATATGAGTTAAGTTCCCTTGTGGTGGGTTAAATGTACCAAACGTTTAGGAGGTAGGGGCTGTTGTTCACAACGACCTGGTGCATTTTGTGAAGCAAGACGTTGCAGTAATCGACCGGTCGTAAGTTTTGGCGGTACTTAAGTTGCTAATTCAGGAGGGGTAGTGGTGTCTTGGATGGTGAGGTCTACAGCGGTAGGAGTGTCCATTACTGGTGTTATTGAAGGCATGATATTGGGTGTTGGCTTCACTACTTTACGAATGAAGCGTCGGTTTTGTAAAGTGATACGTCCCGAGACATCCATCCTAATCTGATACTGGCGGTTGGGAAGGGTCTCAACTATGCGACCAGTTTTCGTCCACATGCGAGGATGCTTTCCACAATTTTGAATGATGACAGAAGTGCCAACTGGAAGGGGAGGCAGTGCATGTACATGTTTGTTATAGTCTTCAGCTAAGACAATGTTGCGGTCATGTAGTGCAGCCTCTCGTTGCTTAGCTGAAAGGATCCAATCTTGGTGCAGGCGATAGTGATGGGGGTGCGCTGGTAGGTGATCCCGAAGTTGTCTGTGGAATAGACTTTGGGCTGGACTCAAGTTAATGTCAGGTAATGGTGTGTTGTGGTATTGTAGAATGGCCCGAGATACTCTATCATTATCTATAGAGCCGTTGTTAGAGATATTATCGAAAAAAATACGTTTAGAACTCTTAACACCAAGTTCTGCTCGTCCATTAGACTGGGGGTATTCAGCAGAGGACAGTCGATGGTGTACACCTCAATTCAGTAAAGAAAGCTTTGAAGGCGTTGGAGGTCAATTGTGGCCCTCCGTCAGTGCTGAATTCATCAGGAGCACCATAAGTGGTGAATAAACTGCGACAACTGACATGAGCTTCTTTGTTGTAGCGTCATTCAAACCAAAATGGTAAACACAAATCCAGCCACTAAATCGGTCGACTATGGAGAGGTAGTGATTCCCATTGATGGTAAAGTAGTCTCCACAGATCTTTTGGAATGGCCATTCCGGAGGTGGTGAAAGTGAGAGTGGTTCTTTGGATTGACTAGGCGTGTGTTGGATACACGTACGACAGTTGTCTCGAAGAATATGGATGGCAGAATTGAGCCCAGGCCAGGAAATGCATTCTGAAGATCGAGCTTTCATTCCAGTGCACCCTTGGTGGGCAGAATGCAGTGATGTTAACACCTCGGTTCTGAGACTCCAGGAATAATAATGCGTTTATCTAGTAGGCCGATGCCATTCCATGTTGAAAGCCTCCCACGAATGTTCCAAAATTGACGGAGCATAGGCAGTGTATCTTTTCGGTTATCTGGAAACCCGTCAGAGATGGCAAGTAATAGGGCCTGGTATTCAAAGCCATCCTTCCCACAATGACGTACACGGTCTAAGGAGGTCACTTGAATGCCTTGTTCGGCATCGTAGAATGCTTGCATACGCTCAATTACTGTGGCTTCCATTGCATCGTTTGGGGCGTGTTCTGTGTTTAAATTTGTTTCATGCAGGGGTTGTCGTATTTATTGAGCAATGGGAATTCAGCAAATGCAATTTCAGCAACCGTGGGGAATCTGGAAACAGCATCTGGACCTCGGAGCCATTTGCCTGGACAGTGATGCATTTTAAAACGAAATCATAGGGTTCTGCTTTTGAGTTTTTGCAGTCTTGGGTTTGTTATAGTTCCAAGATCACGGTCACCAAAAATGCCCAAAAGTAGTTGATGGTCTGTAGTGACCGTTAGGTTGGTGCATCCCAAAAAAAACATCCGTGCATGCTCCAGACTCCATGCTACTGCAAGGGCTTCCCCTTCTGTAGGTGAGTAGCAACTTTCAGCCTCTGACGTAAAGCAAGAACCTGCATATACAAAGTGCCATCCATCTGGGCAGCAGATAGGGCCAGTAATGGTGTCACAATTGCAGTACTTCTGTAGTAGAAGGTATCCAATGCCATCTTTACTCCAGTCACTCTGTAGACAGGTAGGCCTGGCAGGATCAAATGATTTTATTCCATCTTCAACGAGGGATATCAACTGTATTTTGGACAGACTAAACAGTTCGTCCAGTGTATCATCCCAGTAAAATTTTGAATGTTTCTTAACTAATTCTCTAAATGGTAGCATAATTTTACTCGTTGCATAAGCCCAAGATGTTTGGTTAACTAGTCCAAACCAAGAGCGAGCCCCACTGATGTTTTTTGGGGTTGAAAAGTCTCTGATGGCAGATAGAATATGCGAGGATGGTGCAATGCCTGTATGAGTTATCGTTAAGGTGGCAAAGTTGACTGTATCTCGACAGAATTAATATTTATCAGCGTTAATTACTATCCCCTTTTCAGCATAGAGGGTGATTCTTTAATGTTGTTGTCATATAAAAGGGTGTCGTCAACACATTTCACCTTATGTGGTATGTCCTTTATGACTTCGTCGTACCGTCTGGTGTAAGCCTCCCCAGATGCAACAAGGTCTTGTGGCATGCGGAGGTACATATACCGACCCATTTCGGTGATGAATGCGGTTAAGGGTTGACTTTGTTCATCAAGGGCAATGACATGGTATCCGTCAACTGCATCAAGGATAGTCTTCTTTGTGTTGGGTGGCACCTGGCACGCTAGCTGGAAGGGGGAAGGGCAGTGGTGAGTTTCACGAAGGCAGTGGTTGTTCAACTGTTGAAGATCAATAGTTCTGCGGAGTTTTCCGTTTTTCTTTTCGGTAATAACCATTGTAGTGCCCCATTCCACAGAAGTCCCGATAAGGACCGGTGCTATTATCCCACGACAGGCGTCCTCGTCAAGACTAGCCTTGACCTCTTTTTTCCAGTGGTAGGGTATAGGTATGGGGTTGTGTCTGACATAGGGTTTGGCATCTGGCTGTAAGTGAATGTTCGCAGGTGGTGTTTTCATTGTTGGAAACGGATGTATTTTACTGAATGCTGTTATAGAAAATTGATCTAGTAGGTATTTTTCTAGTTTTGTAACATTCTCTTCTGTAGCTGGATAAGGCAGATTACCTGGTCGTGGAGGCGGTGATGCACGGTGATGATGATTATTTTCTTGCTCGATGTTTGCAACATGAGAGGAAGTATTATCCATTGGATACGGGAATGAAGATGGTAAGATGTTTACTGCAGTGCAACCTTGACGGCTAAAGTAGATACGATCAGCGTTGTTGCATATGTATAGTGGCTGTTTGGTTGAATGGTTACCAACGGTAAAGCGAACAGGAACCCATCCTTTGCATGTGAGTGTTCTTCCACCCACTGCACGAACTCGTTTGTGACAGTGTATTAGAGCATTTGCCGTTATTCCAAGTTGTCGCAGATGTTGTGGGCCAGCTAGGCATATACTGGCACCACTGTCTGGAAAGATTTTCAGTCTGCTGGGGTGGCCGGTATAGGCTTCCCCTGGTAGCAAAGGTGTTGATGATGCGAGAATGTCAGTAGTTGTGCTGCTTTTGGTATACAATTCGCTATTAGTGTCATAGGTTACGTGAGCAATCAAGGTTCCAGCAGTATCAGGCGTTTCCAACTTTTCTGAAGTTCTGAATAATTTCTTTCGGCATACTCTGGCAAAATGATTTGGGGTATTACAGCTTTGACAGATTTTCCCCCAAGTTCATAATGCGGAATAGTCCCCAGTTGAATAACAACATTAGATCTCCTCCATTGTATTTATACAATTAGTATTTAATCTGTAACTATGGTTGCTGTTAAACTTGTATATATTTAGGAGAACCTTGTACGTTTTCGATTGCTTGAAAATGGGTGTGTGAACATCCGAAACGTCGCGAATGTAGTTTTTTTGTTGTCAATTTACTAGCGCGATGATTCTTCATCATTGTATTTGTTAATAAAAGAGATGTTTAAATTTGGTGAACAAATGATTAAATCAAAAGAATTTTACAGTAATGTAACACCATACAATATCTTTAAGATGTGAAGCTTGAAAACCTAGTGGTGAGTGAGTCTATTCCGGCAAACAAAGGTAAAGATGAACGGTTTGTGATTGGCTATCATGACAAGGAACCTTTCGCCGTTATTGATAAAAAACCCTTAAAAAATCTACTCCCAAGGTGTCTCTCAATATAGTCCGAATTCAGCGTTCACCATGTCGTTCGATCTTGGTGATTATCCTGAATTTTTAGAAAAATATGAGCAAATCTTAAAAAAAGTGGAGTGAAAAAGTGAGGCTTGCTTCACCAACCTAGGTGTGAAGAAAGGTCGTTATATCAACCCTAAATTGAAAGAATTTGAAGGTAAAATTAGAACCAATTTTCATCAGAAAAAGATACCGCAGGAATCTTGTGAGTGTACGACCATCATAAAAATAGGAAGTATTTATAGGCAAGGGTGCAACTATTATATCCAAACTTATTTGGAAGAGTGTAAATATAAAGAGGTTGATAGGTATGGCACTAATTATTTAAGTGAATCTGAGGATGATGATAACGACGAGAGCTTGACTATATTGTAAAAGTTTTATATAGTTGATAAGGAACTATAAGAAATAAATGAACGTACTTCAAAAAGAAGCTAAATTACTGCATGTTCCTCTTTATTCTACACCAAATAAGGACGATCTTGTTGAGGCAATCCGCAAAGCTGAGTACAAGGATATTTCAACGCAAAAAGATGGTCCTTATTGCAAACCTTGTGTTGAAATTGCATACAAAAAAAAACTTGAAAATATTTGCAAGATCTCGCTACGCGAAATATAGTACATGATGGGAATCTACGGATCAATGCTGATACTGGTGATGTGATCGGTTGCGAGATCGATTATACACGCAGCATGTAGTTTTGTAGGAATATATTTTATATAAAACTTATACCGGACTGTATCGAATAGGCAGGCGGGGAATCTAAGTAGCGGCGGCATACTGTACAGATTGAATTTTTTTTTAAATTCATCCTTCCTTTCCTGTCTACCTTTTGCAAGTAATTGGGCACGCTCCTGTTCATTGATATTAATAACGATACGCCTAATTAGTTGGCGTATTTGCTCTTTTAGCACTATAATATCGCTGTTTTTCTTGCATGGTTAGACTGAATTCATAGTCATTGATAACGTCGTCGCTGATTGCTTTCGCAATGAGATCAATGACAGAATTCAACTTTGATTCAGCAAGAAGTCTACTTTCATGTTTTTGTGATTTCGCGCTTAAACTTTTTGAAACATTTCTCAGATCGGCCTGCCCGATCCCCATAGCTATTGCAATTCCTCCCATGGCAATGCATAGGGGAGCTCCAAATCCTGTTGCTAATGCACCAATTCAACCCCTGTAGTAATGACATTGACACTTAATAATCCATGGTCACAGTAGCGAATCCAAGTGCCATGCATCTTGAACTCTTTCGCGAGTCCATCCCGCTCTTTGATTTTTCTTAGAAAGTACTGTTCGATTTCTTCAATCCTTTTTAACCTCTGGTGTTGACTTTCATTGTACTTCGGTGCGACTGGTGCTAATGTAGGATATAATTTCATACTATCATCCATACCCTTTTATTTATTCTATGAGCAACTGCATTATGATTCCCGTAAAGGAAACATTTTTATCAGGATGATATTAATCGGTAAGCAGGAAGTCAAGTTGATCCGTCGACCCTTTCAGTGGAAAGTTGACCGGTGTCTCAAAATTCCAGGTGAGCATATTTCCCCAAACGTTTAACTCTTTAGTGGGTAGTATCACGAGAATTTTTGATTTTTTTCCATTAAACAAGCAATCATCCTCATCTAACTAGGGGCATATAAGACTTAATCTCTGATAACTATCGATCATATAGTATACATCATAATCCCCCGCCGTATAGTACTTTACACCTTTGGGTAGATCAGCCAAACCAATGAGTTTTTGAAGCTCTTCATCAATACTAACTTTAAAGCCATTACTCACACGAAGTAGGCAGTACCCATTATTCAATACAATTATCATGACCTTTCCAATAGCCTGTTTGTTGATAAAAGCTGCCAGATCCTTGATTTTGTACAGCCTTTTCACGATAAAAATCCGGGCATCGGCATGAGGTCGCGACATCTCTTTTCAGATATTAAGAACTTTATCATTCCAAAGATTAAGCCAGCCGCCTCGAATACTGATGGATTTTAAAGCGATCCTCGTGTCCTGACCGAGGTAATCATCAAAAATTATAGGGTTTCTGATAACAGTGATGTACAATTATTTCATGTTTTATTTTAGAAGAAACGATGAATAATTACTTGTACAACCCCAAAGCAAAATATAAATCAAACAGGGGAGAATGGCCTCTGGGTATCACGAATTTGAAACATCAGGATCTATATGTATCGACAGAGGCCCATATCCCTGTAATATTTCCAGAGTTTAGTAAATATCCCATCAAAGTTCCAACGACTTACCTTAATGATCCCGTTCGGGTTGGCTGGGATGGGCAAGCATTGGATTACTGGAACATTCAAGTTAATTTTGAAGCCCATTGTGCAACCACAGCATTATGCATATCTGCTAAACATATGGCAGGATCTGTGCCCCTTGTCAACTATATTTTTAAATTTCATTTTTCTACCACATGCGTCGTATATTGGGAAGAATGGGGGTGCCCATACCTTTTAACGATGGGTTTAGTCAATACAAAAATCCTTATTCAACATCTGGATTTTGCGCAAGTATGTCGTGAATACGGTGCAGATCCCCATGGTCTTTATAAATTTAAAGCAGTAGGTTCTTCACTAACCAACGGCGAATGGCCACAGGTTGATAGAGATTATGCCAAATATATTATGCCAACAAGCCAAGGGTTAACATCAATAGGTTTGACAAAATTGAGTGAAAGTATTCGCATCTACGTGATCTTGTTGCTTGGGTCACAGTCGGAAGCCAAAGCATCCTTACTCGGTTACGGTGCAGATAACTATACAACGAGACAAATTCTACAACAAAAATTTGAAGGTATGGTGCGGCGAGTGGATAGTGTAGGACAAGATATAACACAATTCCGAAACGTGCTCCAATATGCTCGAACTGCGGTCAATTTTGCTGTTATGCCCAGCGTGTACATGTTGCCCTCAGATATGAATCTACGTATCGGTAAAATTGAGGGCTATAATAATATCTTGATTGCATCTGCCAATGTAAACGTTGAGGTTCAGGTTGATCTGAATAAGGTGACCTCGATCAACCGTGTAGCACAACAGGCGAGCCACGTGATCCCTAAGCACAGGGTAATACTCCCAAAGCATGGCTTTGGGAGTATTACCCTGTGCTTAGGGATCACGTATTACCCAACAGTATTACCAACAGTATTACCCAACAGGTGAGCCACGTGATCCCTAAACACAAAGGAAGTTGAACAACACGATGACACCAAGGCCGCTTTGATTACGACCGGAGTAAGCGTTTTTTACTGTACATTTAGTTTAAGTAATAAAAGTTGCGTGTGATTTTTATTCACAAACAACGTTATATTTACGATCGTTTGCCCTTACTCCTACCCATAAACCTACAACAAGAGCCACGGCGGCAGCAATTGCCATGTATAGATGCATGGCCACAAACGCTACAACTTTTGCGGCAACCCGAAAAAAGAAGGATACTACAGTACCAATGATACCAGGAAGAGCCGCACCTGCCTTTCCTGCTAAGTACTTTAAAACTTTTCCAAGCCCCTTAAGTTGTTTTTGTACAAAATTTTTACTACCCCCGGCACTTCCTGTCGCTGCAGCACCAGCTCCTCCTCCACCTCCTGTAACTGCCAGCACGATGGTAGATGTGAGTAAACCAACAAGCGAGACTATACTCGTTATAGTGATTCCCTGCTCTTTGAATAAAATCTTAAGTTTTTCGGCGAGAGACGTGTCGTCTCCCGCGATTTTCATCATAGTATTTTTTATTGCCTTCAGTTGACTCCGAGTGTTAGCTAATAGTTCACTATGCGCTTCTTTTTGATTTTCCAGCTTTTCAAGTTGTTCCTTTGCGTTTGCAATGTCCTTGCTCCAAATCTTCTGCTGTTCTTCAGTTACTCCAGCCAGCGCTTTCTTGTCTTCAAGCCTCTTCACCGTGGTCTTCGCTTCACTAATCTCCCTATCGTAATAAATCTTTTTATTTTTCAATTCTTCCAAGCTTTTCATCAAGGCTTCAAGTTCAAGATTGAGCTCTTTTCTCTCACTCTCCGTACTGACCTCTTCTCCAGCAAAGGAAGTATCTACGAGGCTTTCCGTTTCATCCACCTTTCTTCCCACCAAATGACTCCATCTCAATATCCTCCGCAGTATTGATACGATCATCATCTATATTTTTCGAAAGTTGTTGAACCACTTTCATTTTATTAGGCGTAGTAGTATAGGTTGTGAAACCTAGATCTCTTACAAGCTCAACCTTCAGGTTCCTTGTTATTACACTGACCGATCGTAATTCCCCGTTATTTTTATACACAGAGTCGGTTATATCTTTACCATTAAAGATAAGGTGACCTGTATCTTTATCCACTCCAAATTCATTATAATGTCTCGCATCCGGCTTCCCTAGTCCCTCCTCAAGATGGTTATAGATAGAATCGATCTTCGTCCTTTTAAATCGTTTTTTCTGGGTTAGTTTCAGCGCACCCCCTGTCGTTCTTCCGGTGCTGGCGTTGCATTGGTGCCAGGCCGTGCAAGGTCCCCAGGCCCAGTAAAAGATCCATCATCATTATTATCAAGATCATCCTCATGTAAAAATTCGCCGCCTGGGTCATATGCTGGATTATCCATTTTATTGTAACAAAAAATTAACTAATAATAAACTAGCAATGAATGATAATATATTTGGAAAAACACTTGATCGAGATGCAGAATTAAAAACAATGTTTGCCTTCAAAGCGAAAAAACAACGTGTCAAGGTGAGTCACACTCCCTCAACGATCAATCAAAACAAGGATTTGTATGTGGATATTCCAAACATGGGACAGAACGATGTAATATTCCCCCGAAGCCTTCGGTTATTATTTGATCTGGAGATGACCGGGAGCAATACGAAACGTAATATCGTTTCAAATATTGGCAAGAGTCTGGTTGAAAATCACACTAAATGCTCATGAAATTCAAAGTATCAACGACTACAGAGTGTTTGCTGTCCATCGAGATCTCTGGTTATCGAAATTTGAACGTTCAAATAATTTGATGCTCGAGGGAATCTATCCTAATGATGGCACTATCCGCGCATTACAAGTAAATGCTAGTGATCATGTGGGCAACCTTGAAGAAAAGGCGATCGTTGCAGCGTATGAAAATACGTTCTGTTTCCCACTTGGAAAAATGTTTGAATTAGTCAAATATTTGCCCTTCTATCAAACGGGATTACACGATAGGCTCCAATTCGTTCTCCATTTTGCCAAATATGAACATGTTATCAAAGATGCAGGTACAGCGGCTGTACCTGCATCTTTGATAACAGGGAAGTACTGCAGCCAAAGCAGCGGATGCTGGTTACAAGATCAGTAATATTGCACTAGAGTTCGATAAAGTCAACTACGAGGGGCTTGCAAATGCAATGGTATCACGGTACAGTCGTATAGCACTGCCATATGAGAGAGTCTTTCGAAGCAAGGTAATCACCATGAAGAAGGAGGATACTAGCTATAATCTCCAAATCGACACCCCCGCCAAAAGTTTAAAAGGAGTGCTATTACTGTTCGTGGACCCATCGAAAGTCAAAGCTCACTCGGGGCTGAATTAAATATTTTACAACCCCAAAATTGAAAAAATCTCGATCACTGTTGAGGGTTCACCTAATGAACTTTACTCTCACGCGATACTTGGAAAAGATCAATATTAACAAATTGTGAATCTATTTGGTGGCCACGATTCCACAGTAACAATAGGCACCTTAAGAAATAAGGACGGGAAGTTTTGAGGACGGGACAAAATGAAGAAAGACTGGATCGAGTACACTAATCTAGTACGTGAATAATCACCTTAAGAAAAACAATGTCAGACGGGGTGAAACAAGACAGCAAACATGGTGTATTTCCGAGACGTTCGAGAAAGTTTGCTTTTCGCTTATGACGATAACCTCATAAGCGACGAAGAATTTCTGTTGTTGTTTGATTTGAACAGTAGTAAGAATTTGGATTATTCTTACTGGAAGTATCAGCCTTTTGATTTGAATTTATTAAGTGACGACGAGTGTCGAACATATTTCCGATTTTACAGAAACGATGTCTATTTATTGAACGAAAAGTTACATATACCTGAAGAAATAACGTGTTACAATGGGTCAGTGTTCAGTGGTTTAGAAGCATTTTGTGCACTTCTCAAACGATTTGCTTACCCATGTAGGTATGCAGCTATGGTTCCCATCTTTGGTCGACCTGTACTAGAGCTATCACTCATGAGTAATTATATGGTGGATTTTTTATACAACACATATGGAACGCTTCTACATACATTTAATCAACCCTGGTTGGCACCACAGCAACTGGAAATTTTTGCAGCTGCTATTTCGAATAAAGGAGCTCCATTGGATCACTGTTGGGGCTTCATCGACGGAACCGTCAGACCTGTGTGTCGCCCAGGTAGAAATCAACGTGTTTTGTATAATGGCCACAAAAGAGTACATGCTATCAAGTTTCAGCCCATAGTTGCACCGAATGGAATGATAGCAAACTTATATGGTCCAGTTGAAGGAAGAAGGCATGATAGTGGAATGCTAGCAATGTCTGGACTCCTGCAACAACTTCAGTTACACTCACGATCGCCCAATGGTAATCCACTTTGTGTATATGGGGATCCTGCATATCCATTGCGAGTACAGCTGCAAGGTCCATTTAAAGGTAACTTGAACCAACACCAAAAAGATTACAACAAAGCAATGAGCCAAGTTCGTACCTCCGTTAAATGGGTATTTGGAGATATTTCAAAATATTTTGCTTTTATTGACTTCAAAAAAAATTTGAAGATACAACTCAGCGCTGTTGGGAAAATGTATATCACTTGTGCATTGCTAGCAAATGCTCACACCTGCTTGTATAAATCTATGACCTCAACGTATTTTGGAATAGAGCCACCACATTTGGAGGATTATTTTTTGTGAACAACAGTTGTTTTGAATAAATACAGTTGTCTAGACATTTTTGTGATATCTTTGTAAAAACATACTCAACAAAATAAATATACATAAACAAAATAAATTCTGAGAAAATTATTTCCATCAATGTTGTTTCTTGGATTTCTATTGAAAATAATAAAAACAAACAACAGTTTTTCTTAGAAATATATGCTGAATATTCTCTGCTGAGTTTAAAAAGGTTTGTTAGGAGCAATCAAATCAATAAAACTTTTAGTGTTAAACAAAACTTAAGAACCAATATCCACAATCCCCTGCTTCAAAAATCACTACTTTCTTTGCATTATATTGGCCATAAACATTAACATCTGCTGTGTCTGTTGTCGCTGTGACTCCATCTGTTCTCTAATAACTTGGATCATCTCCCGTTGTTGATTTTCAGCAGATGTTTGCTGTGCTGCTTGCATTTCATATTTTTGTTTTTTCAATTCCAACTCATCTTTTCTCAAACTCTGTTCTCTCTCACCTTTTTCCCTCAAGTATTGTATGGTATCAGTTCCAGAACTTTTAGTTTTTTTGCTTTTTTCTCAGTATCTTCACCTCCAGCCTCTGTGGTTAGTTCTTTTCTTTTTTTACTTTCACTGAACGTTTCTAAAGCTTTCATTCTCATGTCGGATGCTGCATTAGCTTCTTTTTCAATTTTCTCTGATTGTTGGCTATCTTGTTCAGCATGTACCTTTTCATACTCCTTAATTTTCTCTGAAATATCTTCCATCGCATCCATAATTTTATCAAACTCAGGAGCAATACCACTAGCTTTCAATTCTTCTCGAGTTTTATTTTGGTAACGTGTTTTTAAAATTCCAAATCTTTCACGAACAGATCTTTGATCCGCTTGAAATTGTTCCGAATCCAACTGACTTAAGTTTTCAGCAATAACTTTCCAAGCATTCCCTCTCTCTTTTGTTCGTGCTTTATATTTGTAGGGTTCAAAAAGAAGCACTTCTCTTAACAACAGTTCGTCTTTACGATCGTTCCAAACCATATGTGACCTTGAAAATTTTAAAAAAATAGTAGAAAAAGTAGCTTTCACTTTCGTACAAACAATTTTGTTTTTTCACAGATTAGCTATACACTTATATTGCATTTATGTAACAAATTTGGAGAAAAGTAAATCCATAATGATGATTTTTACCTTTTTTTGACACTCTTTGCAATTTCTTCATCAATTTTCATCAAGTAAAGCGAAAAAGAAAAACTTTGTTGTCACCTTTATTTCACGACGTGAAACCATGTGTCTTCACGTTGTGAACTTTCGCTAGACGGCTGAATAGGTGGAATCACCTTTGTTCTAAAAATGCGCAGTGTTTAAAAATTACGTAATTCTAGGAAATTCCCGTCCTTAAAACTTCCCGTCCTTATTTCTTAAGGTGGCTAATAGGTCAATTCCTAACTGAAAGAATTGCCCTTTTTGTCAATTTTCGATCATGCCCTGAAAATAATCTTCATGGTAGTGGTAGATATCTTCATCAATTATCCGATGGTATCACATTACGTATGACAAAGAAAGCAGATGGGACGGGCAATATTAGCTGTTATGTGTATCTATTGACTGATGCTCAATTGAACCTCCTGGACAAGCGTTTTATAGCATTCAGTATTAGAGTTTCGAATAAATGACTCTAGATATAGTTAAAGAGCCCCACACATGTGGGATGTGGGAAAACTCAGCGCGTTCTGGACCTTCTCGAGGGTGAATACAAGAAACATTTTCACAACATTATTATCCTGTGTCCAACCATACAATAGAACACCACATACCTCGAGAGATCCTCACTGTGGCGAGATAAGTATGTATTCCTGATTAATCCTAAGGATCAACTGCTTGAATGGATTGAAAAATTATCGTCGCTGTTAGCCGGTGAAAACACGCTGTTCATTATCGATAATATGATTGCTGATGAAAATCTCGATAAAAAAACGACAATCTTTGCTTGAGCTAGCCATCTCGGGCAGACATCGAAAGCATAGACTTTGGCTATTAACACAGTCCTATACCGGTTTACCGAAACATCTGAGACGGCAAAAGAAACAGCTGTGCCTCTGGTACCCCCATGAACGGTCGGATATGAAATTAATCGATGAAGAGACAAATTTGATCAGTGATTGGGAGGAGATTAAACTTGAACTGAAAAAGTCAAAACATTCATGCTTATATGTGAGATTGGAGCACCCTAGAAGCTATAAAATGATCATCAAATTTTAAATAAATATATATTAATAAATGCTCAACAACATTGTACTATTTCTGGTTATTGCCTTACTCAGCTGGACACCGAGAAACGCTGCGGCACACCGAGAAGAATTGGATGAATTAAGGCATCGCGAATTAGGAGTTCGTAGGCTGCCTACCGTGGACCACCTGCCTATCCACGGAATCAAGCACTTATTTGGCGGTAAACAGGTTCGTAGGCACCCTTTAACACCTAGATGCGGATTGGCGACGCTTAAAATTCTCGAGTGAATGATGTTTTATGGATCGATTTGATCCACAAAACGATGTGATATTTATTAAAAAAATTAATATGATATTTGATCGTATACGAGCCTGAATACAAGAAAAAATGATCCTACCGTCCAGTTATTTTGGATCCATGACAAATATCAAATTTTTTATTAGACAACGCCTCGCCCAAATGTATATCCACCTATCTTGCCCGATGTTAGGGATTGGGTTGAAAATTTCCAACATTTCTATCTTAAAAATATTGATAGATCCGGATAGCGAGCCATCAATAGCCAGCGTTGAGTTTTCCCTTACTCATTTGAAGCCACAGCAAGGCAAGGTTTTTCATCACACACCATACAATGTGACTTTTGATTCGGTCGAGGAAAAAATTGTCGTTTATTTTCCTAAAGAATCACAAGACGGTGCCTATGCGATGACGCTATGCCAGTACACGGATCCCTACGCTGATCTTGTTGATCCTAATATACGTTTCATATGCATCGCGGAGGATCCGAAATAGTAGGGGTGCGGCGGGATGGGTCCCCTTAAAAAAAGTTTTCTTTTCATGGATTTGTCCAAAATAAGAAATTTCGGATTCAAAAAAAATAACAAATAAAAATGTCTCTTGTAAGTCAACGTGCAATTGTCGAGCAGTTCAACTTTAATGAAGAAAAAGTCCGATCTGTGTATGTTGAGGGTCAAGGCGAATGCCTTGTAACCTGCGATGTATTTAGAGCCGTTGGATATACAGATGATGACAATGACAGGAGGACTGTTCGGACACAACAACCAATGTGTGACTTTCTTTTTGGATTCTCCACTCTCTGAGGATAGTAGTTTGATGGTTTTTTGTCCAACCCAAAGATGTTCAGGCTGATAATAAATACTACTTAGTTTTTTTGCATTTTTTTCTGTAACGATATGTTGTTTTGACATATTTATTATATATCAAAACGTGTGTATTTTTTTGACAAATATTTATACGCAAAATATCTTAGAAGTGCAAGCGATCCTAGAATGAAGATTAATTCACCGTCTTGTTGTTGTTTAGATGTTACGTAAATATTAGACAATTTGGGGGCCTTATCGATCGTGGCGATGTAATACTCACGCATTGATTCAACGAGTTCTTTCACATCGAGCCACGCATCAAGGCCTGGATGGAATCCATGCTTAACCTGCAAGTGCAACTTTGTCATGTCTTGATTATATTTTTCATATAATCCTACAACTTGTTTTGACAGATTATTCCCCATTATCTTCTTCTTCTCGTTCGTTTTCATTTGTTTTTGTTTTGTACAAAACTTCAACATGATTGACTGTATGAGCAACAACGATAAGGGGCGCTAGAAATTTTCCAAACGCAGCGTACATGAGGATCCCTAAGTCAGCCATCGAATCTTTGATAATTGAATCTCTCTCAATATCTCGTCTTAATTCTTCAGCACTATCGATCTTAACAACATTACCTACAACATTTGCGTACATACTAATTGCATGGGAAGAGAGTGCCTTGGCTGTCTTTTCTCCTTTCTCATGAATTTCACGTTGAACATATTCAGCATATACCTTTTCGATCATATCGTCTGGTACTTTTTCAACGAAGCCTTCCGTACATTTTTTTGGTAAAAGATGCCCTTTGCCTTTGCGTATAGCATCCTTCAAAGCCTGGCGTTTATCGATGGATTTTTCAGGTTGTTGTAAGGGTTCCGCAGGAGTATCAACAACATCAAATATATAGTTTTATATGTCTGTATTTTAGAAAAAACGATAGTTAAATTATAAAAGGCAAAATTATCGAAATATATAAACAAAATTCCATTTATTGAAATTTGTTTGATCAAACGCGCTATACTACAATCTTTTCCATTACTCAGAGATATGTCGATTACCCTTCGTTTGATTATCCGCAACCCACATGGGTTGCATGTTGGTGTAGTGCAGTCTTGCAATTTGCACCTCTTCGCTAGGGTATACCCCGTTCTCCCTATACTTTATCGGTATCTTATGGTCGAACTCCCACTGACCTCTATTCCCCCAGTTTATACCGCCTTTAAATTGGGCCTGGATGTGCTTCATAGATGTAACAACATCACATCCCAGATATTCTGTGGAGGCAATCTCTGTATCATACCTTAGCGCATGATGTATTCTGGCTCCAATTAGCATATGTAGATACCCAGGGCGATCGCATATGGGGCACTGCCTTCTTTGTTTTTTGTGCGGGTACCTTGGACGTTCTCTTGAACCCTTCTTTATATCCAGGCACCTAACGCACCATTTCGTCCGTTGTTCATTTCCTTTGACCCTGAAGTTGTCTAAAGAAAGATAGTGATTACATTGCGTGCATTTCTTACTCTCTTCCATGTCTTTTTGTTGTTGTTTTGTGAGGGTTTTACTTTACAAATCTTTGGACAGCTTTTAGAAACAAAACTCCCTCAGGGGGAATATATAAAATCGACGCATCACTGCGCATCATGCAGAAAACCTCTTGATTATTTAAAAATGTTTAAAATATTTATGAATGGATGAGGCAAATGAGGTTTCATCTTGTTTTTACTGCTTCATACTGATAAGGAGTGACTCTCATTTTCCTCACCGTACGTACCCACGAGCTAATGTTGATATCAAGTCGTTTTGCACAAGTCGTTTATCATCATCATGATTAAGAGCAATTTTGGTGCTTTTTACGGTGTACAATTGATGATTTTTATTCTGAATAAGCACATGACTTTTATAAGATTTATGCCATCATCTAAGCATTTTTTTTAATCATCAATTGTGATTTTTTACACCCTTACATCTTTTGTCTTCTTTTTCCAATGCTTTATATGCATATAATTTTGCACACAAAGCAATAAATTCTGCTTTAATTTTTTCACCCAATTCGTCCTTCATCAATCCCACAACCTTTTTATTCATTCCAATTGGAAGTTGTCTGCCATCTTCCTTTGTAAATCCACTCGTGTCAAATCTGACTTCGACATCACCCGCAATATCCCTATAAAAATCTTTGGTTCTGATATAGTAGACGAAACTGTCGGTGTCCATATAACAAACTTGGATTATACCCCCATATTTTGGTTGCATGTAATCATAAGGAAACTCATACATGATCAGTTTGCTCATATCTAATATAGCCTGCCCAAGATATACTGGTTTATTCATTATAATCTCAGTTTTACCCATTTCAACAACCATTAAGTTTTTGCTAAATGCATGAGCATCTTTAAAATTGGATATTTTTGCGGATATTTTCCTTCGTTTTTCCAAACACGGAGAGGTTCATTAATTTAAAAAAGTCCTTTTCAAAATTGCTCTTAGCACCAGTCCTCAAATTTGTATTCACATCAATGTATGGCCTAAGTCACTGACTCTGATTGAACTGGATGACTCGGTCTAATTTTTTAAGAATTAGGCCATGCTTTAGCGCTTAATTGAGTGCTCTGATGTGAACAACGTACTTATGCTTGTTTCGCAGGTGCGGTACCAATTTTTCAACCTTTAATATCGTCATCCGCTCCAGTAAGAATGGCAGCTTATTATGTTTTTGATGCAGCTCCATGGAATAATCCACATCGATTTCCAATAGGTACCCGTGCTTATTTTTCTTCACCAATTTTGCGATCCTTTTAGGGGTGAAATCATCGACATTAATTATCCATGTAAAGCCATGAGTTGGTAGATTCTCCCGCATAGCCCAACCGTAAAGATTGTTAGCATCGAGGTATTGCAACTATGACGATTCTTCATCAGGATTATATTGATCGCCCATATATTTATTGTTGGCCTTGGCATAGCGATGAATGGCTTGTACGATACCACCTCGAATACCTTTTCCAAACATGAGGTACATATCTGGGTCAGTTAAAAGTTCTAATTCAAATCCAGTGCATTTTAATGAGGCCTTCCATGCCAGTGCACTGTATAATTTAGAAGACACGCACCCCTAAAATTTTCAAAAATATCTGCCAGTAGTAGCACGTCAGTGGTAAGCATGGTAGTCACCGAGCGTCACTTGATCACGATCTGGCGCGATACCATGCATACCATCCATGCTTTTTCCGCATGCCTATAATCGAGGTCAGATATGCAATCCATATTTAATTGACTATAAAATGATTCCTTTGCTGGTAGCTCCAATTCTTCAAATCGTTCCCAGCTATCCATGTATTCGTACGGATAAACCCCCTTCTAATCATTAATCGAAATATATCGTCCTTATCGAAAAAATTTGCCATTGAGGGTACGTTTAACTTTAATTTTTCTTATTTCAATTGCTTTGTGGTTTCCAACTTACATTTTTTACATAAAATCTTGCAATATAATCATCATTTATACTCCCAAATTCTAAACATTTTTGTGCACAATGTTGATATTTCATATCACTAGTGTTTGTTCCAATTAGATTGCTTGATAATTTATCCAGGCTTGATGCTATAAATCAAAACTGTTGATAAATCGAAGCTCTATTTTTTTGATCACCTGTTCCCCATTCGAGTTGATCACTCCCGCAAGAGGCACGAAGACCTTGACGCTGGAACTTATATATATATTTCTCCTTGTTTTCCGCGATGCACCCTATATCTTGCGCGTTATATTTTTTAACCTAATTCTCTGATGAACAGATGCGCGTCGTAACCGCTCAAATTATGAAAGATGATGGGGATGTGGAATTCGGTATTTTAAATTACAATTGTTATGGGCTGCAGCACGATAAATCCCTGTATAATGACAATGATCTCGCACTTTTCGGTTTGATGGATCGTTGAATGGTTTCATACAGATATGACAGCAATGTGCCCCTTCGAACTCTTTCTCTTGCACCTCTGTGAGCTCCGTCATGGGCTGCTGTGGAAACGTGTTATATAGCCCCTTCACCTCATCTTCCAAATGCCCTATAAATTTCTCCACACAATCCTTACCACGGTATGTTGTCAATGGATCTGGTACGTCTCCGTAAGCAAATTCGCTATATGTGCACCAGCCTGATGGTACATGCTTGTTCAATTTTAAGGTCTTACTTTCCCTACGATCTTCTTCCATTGGGATGAGTAAACTTTCAAAATCAGCATAAATTGCAAACGGGACCTTGAATTGCTGTTGACCATCCTGATATTTCAACCATTTTTAGCTTTCCTTTGACATTGTATTTTTAGCCGCCTGGTGATCTATGCAACATTTATAATGCTTGTCCCTGGATTTTTCACAATTAAAGGCCTGCAAGCAATTAATGTAGAAATGCATCGCTTTACAGTCCTTAGAATTCCCTCTGCCCAGCAGCCTTGAGAGACTTTTGATGCAAGTATAACGCATCTTTTCAATATCTGTGATGAGCAGCAGATTCGCCTGTTTTTCACGTGATGCGTTGTAGTCGGACTTAATGCTGCTAGTCCCCAATGAATATAAAACGTTGACCGCAAGATTAGGGTTGTTATCTTCAAATTTTATTATTTTTTTAATGCCAAGTGGGAATTCTAGACCGTTCCAGTTATATTTATAATCAAGGTGTCGTAATTTAGTGACGCGCTCTGGATGAGTATCGATTTCTTCATGATGTAATGCTGCGATGACGGCCCATTTAAAACATTCTTCATCATTGGCCGAACATGCTCAACAATCAATCGAAAAACTTTTGATGATGGATGTCCGGTGTACAATTTCATAGCTTTTTTATTACTCTGGATGCAATCCCATGGCATTCTTGTATTAATTGTATTTAATGACAATTTGCTGGAAGTTGTGGATGCTGTGGACAACGTAGGCGATAAAATATTGGCATTACTAGTTGGTGATAACATTGGAATATCTAATTCTAAAGCAGACATTGAACAATGATCATTTAAGTTTTTTGTGGAGTTTGCGTTTTGAGGCTATGTATCTTTTACGTGCATATTGCTCATGCTCAGTTCCCCAAAACAAAGCCGGCGCACGAATCGGTTTGTTAAAATATGAAACTTTCGTAAAAATTTATTTATTTATATATTTATTTAAAAATATTTATACAGGATGAGGACTTCAGTAATTTGCAAATATATACATAAATACAAAAAAACTGCTATCAATGTCCGTCCTGTCTGAGAATAAAAATGGAAAAAAGCAGTAAAAACAGTAAAAATAGTAAAAACGATAAAAACAAACAAAAATTGATCAACGAGAAATGCAACAGTATGCATACAAGGTGTGAAGTGACTTCATGTGGGAGCTAAACAAGACATAGGCATAGTTCAAAACATTAATCCCACTTAGCTAAACCTGAAGCAGACTGGACGGCACAGTGACTAAGATAAGCCCAATAGCTGGTATCGTCTATTAAGAGAAGTACCCTCTGAGCGCCTTCATAAAAAGAGACATTTTATCGATTTTTCGAATTTCAAGTGGCAGTGAATTATACAGTTTACCCCCTGCAAAATAGAAACTCTGCCGGGCGATTTCTAGTTTGACCCGAGGTAACCTGACAATGCAGCCGTTATTTCGTGTGTTATTGTCATGTTGTTGGCTGACAAAATAATTGTCAAAATGTTCAGATGTTAGAACATTTAGTAGACACTTTTTAACGAGTACACAAATATTACGGTTGACGAGTCCTGTGATGGATGGAATGTTATCACTCCAGACAATCGATCTAGCACGGTTCTCAAGCGATTTTAATTTGTTGAGTTGTGTATTTGTGATAGGTATTCTCAATGCACTACTATAAGTAATTAAAGGTACAATCATCATCGAGAAAACATTGTGTGCGGCTTCAGGGGTAAGGCACGGTCGTAATCTTTGTAGTAGGCGTAAACGGCTGCTGGCGCTTTTATATGATCGGTCGAAGTTGTCATTAAGCATTAACTTGCTGTCGATTACTGTTCCCAGATACTTATACTGAGAAACGAAATTTATCGGATTTTCTTGATATACAACTTGTAGAGCCTTGTCATGTGCTTTCAAGCGTTTAGCCGTTCCGAACAACATGACTTCTGTTTTCCCTTTTTTTAAATTTATAATTAACTCATTTTCACGGAAATATACTGATAGCCTCTCAAGGTCTTGATTGAGAAGTTGTTCAATTCTAGTAACATCTTTATGAGCAACGTATATGACGGTGTCATCTGCGTACATTATAACTTTAGAATTTGAGATATGGTCTACAAAATCATCATAAAAAATTATAAAAAGCAGTGGTCCCAAAATGGAACCTTGTGGAACACCGCAGTAAATTGGCTCGTAGCTAGATCGAATATTGTTAATGTCTACTAACTGACTTCGATTAAATAAGTAGTCGGTAAACCATGCTACCTCCTTGCCTTTAATTCCGTACGTGCGTAGCTTGTTTAATAATAATGAGTGTCCGAACGTATCAAAAGCTTTCGATAAATCTATATAAATTGCTCCAACTAACTTACCGCCATCTATTTCGCGACGAATACTGTCGCAAAATAAAGTAGAAGCAAGTTTCGTGGAGCTTTTACTTCGAAAACCATATTGACAGTCGTTCAGTAATTTCTCTTTTTCAAGATAGTTCATGAGTTCGTTATGAATAGCCTTCTCAAGAATTTTAGATAGCACCGGTAAAATTGAAATCGGGCGATAGTTTTCGGGAAGAGAAGAATCCCCAGATTTAAATATAGGTGCAACCTTCGCAACTTTCCAGGCTGATGGTACAGTTGAGGTGTCTATCGAAAGGTTTATTATGTAACTAAGAGGTTTTGAAATTAAAATAGCACAATCTTTTAACATTCTGGGTGGTAACTCGTCTATACCGGTTGCTTTATTTCGTTTGAGTGATCGGAGTTCTTTCTCTACAAAAATCTTAGAAATATAACCTATCATGAAAATTTTATTTGTTCGTAAAGAAAAAGGTGGTACGTATCTCCATGTAAAATTCATAAGTTAAATTGACTTGGATTTAAGGGAGTGAACAGCTGTACTAAAAAACTTGCTGAAGTTGTTTACTTTACTTCTGCTTTCACTATCTTTTGACATTTGACACACTTTTTTCGGTTTGCTTGGGAATACTGATTTTATTGCATTCCAAAACTTTCTTGGATTTGACAGATTTTCGTTAATAAGATCACGCTGGTGGTTAGCCTTTGCTTTCACTATGTTATTATTGCAACTATTTCTAATTTTTTTATATTTCTCTGCATCTTCTCTTTTACCTGATTTGCGAGCCTTGCGATGAAGTTTGTCACGGTTGTTCATTTGAGATTTTATTTTTGAAGTTAGCCATTTACAAGGTCGTGATTTAACTCTTTTTTCGATTAACGGGGCGTGTTTATCAAAAGAATCTCTTAGCTTCGAGTTAAAATACGTAACTGCAGAATTTACATCACTGGCGTCGTATACAGGGCGCCAGTCAATTTAGGAGACGTCATAAAAAAGGTTTTCAGGAACGTAGTTAGTGTAATTACGGCACTTCAGAGTTCGCATAGGATGCTTGATGTTGTGTATCCTACGTATTCCACCAACCATATCGTGATCGCTCAGCGAAGTTGGGAATACGTCAGTGCAGTGAACATTGTCGGGACAATTAGTGAAAAATAAATCAATTGTCGTTGATGACGTAGAAGACGTTCTTGTGGGTTTATTGATAAGTTGTTTAAAACCATGCACATTAATTGTAGATTTAAAATCTTTATTGACGTTTGTAACATTATAGTCCACATTGAAATCTCCCATGAGTATAGTTTCCTTATTTTCTTGATTGATACAATTTAAATGATCGTCAAATGTTTCGTTATATTTAGATGGTAAGTACTTTGAACCCTCTGGAGGTTGATAGAAACACCCTACTAAAATTGATTTCGATTTTTTAATAAAAATTTCAAGCCACAGAGACTCAAAGTTGAATTTTCTAAATCCAGCCTTTGCTTAAAATTAATATTGTTTTTGACATAAACAGCCACGCCTCCTCCTTTTCCAGATGTTCTGTTTCTTTTAACCAAAGTGTAACCAGACAGTTCATAAAGAGCATCATTGTCACTAAAATCCTCGTTCAAAATATGTGTTTCAGACAAGGTTATAATGTCAATTTTTGAATCATGCTTGTGTACTAACGCTTCCAAGTGGGAAAAGTTTAAAAGTAACCCAAGAATATTTTGATGAACACATTTCAGACCAGGACATGTTTCTATGTCACCACACAAGAGTAGTAAAACTATAAACAAACTTTTGCGTCTTGTACAACTTACTGTTGGTCAAGGTTTTTGTTTACAAACATGGATTGAACTGAAAGTAAACGTTTCTCCAATCTCGTCGTAGTAGTCTTGAACATTAAGTGTTAAACTTATTCCATCTGGTTTCACAAATCTTGGTTTGAATACACAAAAACAACAATAAATTCCAACAATCAAACCAGCTAGAAAAAACGCGTGCGATCTCTTCGCCGCCATTATTATGCTAGAAGTTATCGTTATCAAAATAATATTTTTAAACAAAATCAATAATTCTACCAAAAATCAAGGTCGTAGCATGAGTATTTTGAGAAATTCAAATTTATTGTAGGCAAATTAGGCACATGTAACATCATTTCTGAATCCTGTGACTATCAAATTATTTTCTTACTTGGAATCTGTTTGTATTAATACCTTGTAAGTATGCCAAGTTTTATCACCGAAGCAGTTTTGGATTTATTGCACGCTGCCACGTGCCTCCCTTCGACGCTACACTAGACAAAAAAGTGTGTCTGCGAGAAAATCGTCGTGTTACGGAAACACGAAATGCGATATATAAAGGACGGGCAACCCCGTGGATTTTAACCACGGGTTGACGACTAGAACCAAAATAATATCCGTGGAAAAAAGACGGGTAGATCAATATAAAAGATTTCCTATCCACAACCTGTGATGAAGATCTTTATACTTTCGTTTGTAATGCAGTTTTTTGTAAATAACGAGAGCACATCTACAAGAATAACGACATATTACGGGGAACACACGGAGAGTAAAAACCATATACAACATGTTTAACATGTATTTCCTAGTTTGCCAGCAAACTCACAATAATTCCACACACAAACAAATAAACAACAGAGTTTGTGACGAGAGATTTAAAATTAGGGTGATGGAGAGGTGTAAAGGCCTAAGATATATCATGAAATTAAAGACATTAATAACCAAAAAAAATGGTTTCTATTTTACTTTGAAATATACTTTATTTGAAAAAAATCATTAACTAGTAAGAAATTGGGGAGAGGGCAATCCCTTGCCGCGACCCATAAGCAAATGTATTCAATACGTTACACCGTCTAACCAACACTGCTTATTAAAAGAGTCGTAAATTTTAGCAAGTACGGATACACTGAAAAAAAAACCTTTTAAATTTTTAAAACTTAAACATATACAACTTAGTTACTAATGCCTTTTTCCATTCATAAGCTACCTTATTTTAGCTGCATAGCCTTGAAGACTGCCAAAACTGAGAAATTATTTAAAAAACCTCCCAAGCCGTTCCCTTCACACCACATGAAAAAAACACTGTAACAAACTACATAAACAGTGTCATTGCTCTAAAAGGCTATCTCTGTCCATATAACCAAAAAGTATTATTATCCTCGTAAATAATTTTAATCCCATAAAAAAGTAGCACAACAAAATGCCTTATATTCGTATGTTCTAGAAGTTTTCACGACTATCGCACAAAAGAAAGCAAATATACTTCAAGGGAAGAAATGCGCATACTTTTATTGAAATTCCTAAATGAAATATTCCGGAATAGAAACATCAAATAGCTGTTTTTTAGCATACATCGAATTATTGGAAAATTTTTAATACAGAAAACGAAGATTGCCTACGGGATAAAGGATTTTGTTCGAGTTAACTGAATGCTCGAATTATCGTAAATCATCTGTATAACCAATATCTCCGAAATTTATAGAGTTGTATTACCCCGACTGTAAGAATAGAAAAAAAATATAATTTTCTGCACCAGGATGAGGTGGTTAATTACTACTGAGAATTTTTTTTGCTAAAATTACGATAAAATTGCTTCTTAGCTCAATGAATATTTGCACAAAATCTAGTTGAGACCAAGACCAGCAGGTAGCTAGAGTTTTTAGAACGTTTAAGAATTTAACATTAAAAATAATCTGATCCGAACCATTTGTTTTGTTTTAAAATCTCGAACAATAAAACAAAAGCAAATCAACTATTCATCGCAATAATACCAAATCGTTCCAGGTGGATTCGCTGGATCACTGTGCGACAATCTTCGAATATTTTTCTCATGTGATTCGTGTCAACGGCGCAGGTAAAGTGCGGAAAACATAGGCGAGACGACGAACTCGACTTCTTAGTTGTTTCGTCCGATTCTTTAGTTAAAGATAAAATACTATCGCGAAAAAAAAACTTTGCTTTAGTGAACTCCGGGGGTTCTATTGCAGTGACCTTTTTAGAAGTAGTTATTGGCTGGTAGTACTTATAAGTAGGAAAGTAGTCTTCGATATGAAACTTGTTAGCAGTGATTTTCTCAAGTAATAAATCTTGTTTGTTTAAGAAAAGGATCACTGATACGTCCTTCAGAAAACGATTAGTCCAAATTTGTTTAAACAAGTCCATGCTTTCTTGGAAACGGTTTTTGTTCTCGTCTTCTTGCAACACTAAATTAAATCCGCTAAGTGACGTCACGAAAACAATAGCGGTAGCATCGTTAAAACACTGAATCCATTTGCGTCGTTGATCTCGCTGACCGCCAACATCAAACATGTGGAAGATGGCGTCCTTTACTTTGAACTGAATCTCCAGGATTTGAGTCGTGACAATTCTGCAACGCAAAATGTCTTGATCGTCAGGCAGGTAGGTTTCCTGCTGCAGTTCGGGTAACTTATCGAAAAAATATTTCGCACTGTCGATTAAATGATACTCGTTTGAACGTTCGTAACAAAGTTGCGCTTCCCCCGTTCTCCATAGTTTTTGGCAATCATTAAAAAACTGGGAGTTATATTCAAATTTTTCCCCGTCAAAGTAACTGTCTAGCATTCTAGTCGCAATCGCAGCATCTGATTCATGTTCGAACGTAATTGGAGGGATTATGATCTTCATAGCACCTAGAATCGCAACCATAGCTTCTCGAACATTGCTATAAATTGAAGCTATGTACTTTTGGCGCTCTTCAATACTAAATCCTTTCAAGTTTATAATCTGCATTTGTTTTACAATGGTGCTTTTCCCACTTTCGGCAGCACCCAACAATAGTAATCTATGTGTAACACGGTACAGTTTTCGATCTTTCTCTAGCAAAGCATCGATAAGCAAACTATGTTCCGTGTGTGGGTCGTCCTGATCACCTCTAACACAGCATGGCAATAATGCCATGCTCCTATGTCTAATGTAACAATTTTCACATTTGACTGAAGTTGACGGGTGGATCTTGTTGTTTCTTCTGATGTTTTCCGTTTTGTTTTGTTTTTCCCCAAAAAAAACGGTGTTTAGCACATCAATAACTTGTTTTGCAATTGTTTTGCCAATAATCAGTTCTAAAAACACGAAAAATGTTTAATAAAGCGAAATAATTTGCGCACGGTTAGAAATGTTACATTTCTGTGAACATATTTCTGCGAATTATTTGAGTTGTCTAAAAATATTTTTTTAATATTATGTTAATGGAAATTTTTTTTTTGCGACAATTAAAAGGAAAAAAGAAAAGCCATGAAATATGTAATCCATTCAGTTTTGTTCTCATATTGTCAGAATTTTTTAGTGGTAGCTCGCTGGTAAACTTTGTTGTGTTTTTAGAAAGAAACAACATACATATAGCTAGTTAGCTTTATTTTTGTTGTTGTCGATTAGCCTATTCGCTTGTTTATACAAAATTTTCGTTTTAAAATAAAATTAATCTTCGCCCCATAGGGGGGCGGCAGCATAGCCATAGGCATAGACATTTACGCCTTGGTATGGCATGACAGAACATATCTCACAGTTTGATTTTGAACACGTAAAGTTGGTGAAAGTCTCACAACATCAGTGGAATCTCTCTATCTCGACTACTCTCTATCTTGAACTTCTCTCTATCTCGATATAAAGTCTCGGTCCCTTTGTGGTCCGCCTAAGGTATATTCCTTTCTTTATCTCGAACTTTCTCTATCTCGAATAAATTGTTTAGTCCCTTGCGAGTTCGAGATAGAGAGATTCCACTGTATTTCAATGTTTTAGTAACCCAGACTAGTTTTCGTATAGATGTTATCCCGAACTAACCGTGTATAGCATAGCCGTTTGGCATTAGGTTATGAAAGTTTTGCTCTTTACTTCTTACTAGCACATACTTACAAACAAACTGCCGCCCCATATTAAAACAGTTGGTATTTAATGATTGTGTTATTTGATTGAGTATACTGGCCCCCAAAACAATGCAAATGTTGAGTTTTATGGAAATTTAATGCAAATGTTGGTTGAGTTAGAAAATTTTATAAAAACCCGATCAAAATATCTGAAAAAAATATGAATATATTGTTAATGTTGCAACAGCTTGAACATTAAAGAATAATTATAGTACTGATGATGAAGATATTATGTGAAATATTATGTGAAAAATTATGTGTTCTATTGCCGAGAGAAACAAGAGAGAGGGGCGCATATCAATGTGAATTACACATCACTGCAGCAACATATTTTTAATTTATTAACGGGGTCATTTTACGAAACCCAAAAATTAATTTACAGCTGTTCCTGGCGTGAGGGATATAATGCATGGCTATGATACTTTATATATATATATATTAGACACCTGCATATAGATTTTTTAGGTTCCATACCTCTGAGACCCTTTGGCCGTTTCTCGAAAATACCGCTTAAAATTTTTTATCAAACCCTAATAATGGGGAAATTCATTAGGATTATTTTTAGAACTTGAAAGTCACAACACACTTTATTTCGTCGAAAGGAATTATTTCGCAAAAAAATTCTAAAAAACTTTTGTATTTCGCATCAATAAATCATCTTGCGTTAATTAGCCAGCCGTCGAACCGGTTTCACAAATGAGTAATAATATAAAAGCCGTCGAATTAAATATTTTTACTCAAGGCGTAATAGCTCAGTTGGCTAAGTTGTAATAGCTCAGTTGGCTAAGGCGTCGTAAGGTAAACCCGGATGTCGTGGGTTCGAATCTACTCAAAGGTAGTTTTTTTCTAAAAAAAGAAAAATTTGCGTAAAAAAAAGTCGTTGATGACGTTGCAATAGACCTTTTGGATATAGTTACAGTGGAATCTCTCTAAAGGGGACATGGTCTAAAGCGGACACCTGTATATAACGGACACTTTTCCTTGGAACAGAGTGATTTCAGGTCAAACTCTCACAATAAAATCTCCATAAGACGGACAGTTATAAGGCGGACACTTTATAAAATGCAAAGCGGACGCATGAAAAAAAAAATTGCCGCAGCCCTATTATTGACGAGGAAAGTCAAGACATGCTGTCGTTACGAAAAAGTGGAGCATCTCCAAATATCAAAAATAAAGCAAACTTCAATCCGAGATTTCTTCGAGTAGATTATAAAATACAATGTGTTTGTTAGTTGATATTAGTTGATATTATGTTAGTTGATGTTTTAACAGTAGAGTGTATGATTATTACAAGTTCACATTAATCAAATTATATGTCTCATTGCCTTGGTTTGAAAGGAAAAGAACAAGGAAAAAACGTATATAAACAAAAAAGTCATGTTTGCGGAAAAATTTGGCTCTGAAAGTGATTTTGGGATACAAGCTCTATAAAGCGGACACCTCTATAAGACTTTTTTATTTTTTGCACCAATGGTGTCCGCTTTAGAGGGATTCCACTTTAGTAAGTTAGTTAGGAGTTGGAAACCAATACCATTCTCGCAGGTCAGATAGTAAAAAGTTTAAAACATGTGCAAGCTTGTTTAATGTATAAAAGTGTCCTCATCTTCTGAAAAAAAAGTTTTAGCTATAGCTAGCTAGCTAGTTTGGCAAAACCAACACGAATAAACACCTTGTGATTACTAATTATACCGGGCTAAGCCATAAAAATGCTTATTATAAATGTGTATTAATACTACACATTTTCACTGTCACATGATCTTCTTTGGCAATTTTCATTTTCTTCGAAATTTCAGGCAGTTCGGATGAATTGGAATGGTTGCAAGTACATCATAACGGAAGAAACCACCCCGGGAAAAGTCAAATCTTCATTCTGCCTATCATCGATTTAAGCTCTTCAGATGAAAATTGAACCAGGCAAAAACAATAAACGGTTACTTCAAGTGTGACATCGGATCAACCGCTGTGGTTACAAGCTTACGAAATTTTCAAATTAAAGCAACTGGACATAGTTATTTAGCCTGGTGGATTCCACACGTTGATGAGATTTCTGGGGAGTAATGGAACAGTGAATAGTTCAGGGCTGAGTCCAATTGCTTGAATTGGTTTACTCAAAGCATTCTGCATACCACATCATTTTTGGTAAGGCCGTCTTTAGAGCACTTATAGGTCACTTTTTGGTAAATCTGGCCTGATGGGTTTTCTATTTGAAAAGATGTATTTGATACCTTCTCGCTTGAAAAAATGTATCAAGATTTGCTACAAGTTTCACTGAGGAAAATACCGACGATTGCATTATTGCGATTTCAAAAATCATAGAAAACTTCAAATAGAGCTGTCAAGTAAATCAAAAAAGCAAAAATGTGGATTTAATATCTGGAGTATATTAACATCATAAATTGTTTATCAAGGCTGAGAGAACAGGGAATTGGAATGAACATCGGCGATGAGGCTCATGCTGAACCTATTCGCTGCAACTGGGCATATTAATTATGCCAAAAGTGCCCGTCTGTATCTTGAATCAATGCAATCACCCTATGCAGAATACCCACGGCAGCCTGTGGCCTGATTTGGTTATGGAGCAGTGCATGATGAGAGCTATCAAACTTAACAAGCGGGTTAGGAGTGACTGAATCTACGCGAAATCTCCTCTGGATCGGTACTTTACATCAACGCGCCTAATTCATAAATCAATGGCAAAATTAAACAAAAAATCGTCTTGAAAGCAGTCAACAACAGTACGAATCCGGAGGAGCACGACGTAAAAGAGATAGAAATGTTGTTGAAGCTTTGAAATATCAGTTGAAGCCACAATCCATTTACCTGTAAAGATTGCAGTGCATATTTACTGGTGTGGCCGCTGACAAAAACGATGGCGTTACCTGTGATCAAGCAGAAAAGGTTGGTTCCGAAATTCAAGGCAGTCTCGACGTCTCACAATAAAGCGTTCAAAACAGGTGAAAACTCTTGCATTATTGCTTCAAACTGTCAAGATAAATGATAATTCAGTCCATGTGGATCCGAACATTTTATTTCAACGACCATGCTGATTGATTGAACAAAAGATTTAACCAAGTTCTTTAAATACGAGCTAACCCCTGCACCGACATTGTAGTTTAAATATAGACAAACAAAGCAATCCTCGGTAAGACAGTAAAGGAATCGTCCATAGGAAGGAATCAACTTATGTTCTTGATGGAGGAGCCTTATTTCATCGTGCTTGTTGGAATCTGGCAGCAACATAAATAACTGATATGTTATAATGCAAATAAAAATTAGGAAATTTGGAAAGACAGTGCCAATCCATCTAATTTTACCATCACCACGCCACCCATGATCAGATTTAGTATATTAATTGTAGGCTACGGAGATTTTTTCCATGTCATTGACACAACAATTGCACGTTTGGTATGTAACTTTAGAAATGATCTACAAGAGAAGAGAAGTGACATTCACGACTTCATAAACATTTTTTCGGTTGTAACCATACAAGTCCTCTAGCATGAATAAAATTTTCTTTAGTCCCACGATTCTCAAAAGTTTGAAAGCTATTTCGAATTTTACTTGCCCTTTCATTACTTTTCAACATATACACATTTTCCTTTGCTAAAAATGCTAAGTATTTATTCACGTAGAACGCTCCTTCACTGGTAGATATCCTTATGTTACTCAACCCGCAACTTTCTGTACTTTCGTCAATTCAACATAATTTTAGAACCGTGGAGTTTTACCAAATTTTCCGTCCTTTACCTATTGGTATAAACTTTACATAAGGAATATAATCCATTTATTTAAAGACAGATGGATTCATTGGCATGTCTTTTAACGACTCTGGGACAATTAAGTTGCTTTCTCCTAGAAAATGTGCTAAAAGTAAAAGTCCATACCTTGGCACATACTATTATGGACGAACCAACAAAAATTGTAATGTCAATCAGTAATTACCCTCGGAATAAACGCCAGCTTGGCTTCGAGTAACTACAGTTAAAGGTTTGAACTTACTACTAGTGCAGTGTAAAACACTTGGGTAGGCGACCGCCAGCGGGCTGTACACGAAATTCTGAATGTGTGCATTTATTATAAGCGAGATTTTTCGACTGCAAAATATTTAAACCCCGAAATTCAACGTTCGTGGTTACAAATTTTCGCGAATAAAGCCTTTTTTTACATTTCGCAGGTTCGGCAAAAATGTTTTTTTCTTTGCTAGCGTTTGGTATTTCAGCTCAAAAGGTCATGACACTGCTTATTTTTTTATTATGGAAATTAGTATACTTTCCCTATTCGCAAAAGTTCTTGCACCATAATTCTTCCATGCACACGAAATCGCGAAAGTTTTTACCGCGAAATTAAGTCTAAATCGTTTATTCAACCAAGCGTACGCGTGAGTTGATGGAGATAATGCTTCTTTTTAGAGAGTTAATTAACTCCGTCATTCTACGCCACTCATTTCAAAAATAGTAGACGTTTGCAGCGAATCGAGATAAAAAACAATTTCTTTAAATTAGAAGCATATATTGCATAAAATGAAAAATATGTTAGTATTAGCAAAATAAATATTTATTTAAAGTAGATAATACCAGCGGCGAATTTTAGTTTTCTGACTGACCATGAGTTATCATGCCACTACCGCACGAGGTAGTGGCATGATAACTGATGATAACTTTATTTCATTTTATTTGCTTTTATATCCAATAATTTTGTAAAACAAACCAGAACTTTTTAGAGATAATAAATATACTGAATAGATGTTTGAACTATTACGTGTCTGAACCACTAGAGTATCCTTAACTCAAAATTGACCATATAAAAGCCCATGGAACCTCGATCATATGTACCTCAAAATTTCACAGGTAATGTTGTAACCTCATCTTTGTTTAAGAAAATTTCTAATATGTAATAATTTCGCATCATCCATAAATACAACGCAAAACTGTAGCTACACCGAATCAGAAAAATCCTACTTTTGGAGAAAAAGTATTCTTTGCCTCTTGCAGTTGTTACGAACTTTTCAAGCTTACCATCAATAAATCAATGCACGCTTTTTATAAGCAACATCTTGTAAGCAATATTTGGCTCAAATGCTTTAAGAACCCAGCAATTTGTAAGACACCCAGTCTAAAGTGAGTAAACAAAACAAGAAAACAGAGAAACAAAAGGCATTAAAAAACAGCTTCTAAAACTCGTTTACCCAAGCTGGGCAACAGCTGAGTCTGTAAAATACAGAAAATTAAGCAGCCTTAAACATCAGCCAAAGTTTTGTGTTGCTTATAAAAAAAGAGTGTGTACCTCTAAAAACTTACAATTACAGTAATCACTAAAATAAAACTATAGTCAACCTGTAAATTACTGGTACAGAATTTTTTTTTAGAAAGAAGAAGTTAATAGAAGTTCCAGTTGATCGCTAAAAAGCTAAAACGTGCAAGGAATGTTTTGTCATGCCACGCCCTTTACAACTGTGAAGCACGTGACTTACCGATTATTTATAAGGTCCAAGCAGGAAATAAAATTAATTTATACACAATGCCACATCTTTAATCATCGTCCAAATCTTAAACGTTTTTAATCTTTTTTTGGTTATTTGATCGCAAACATCGATTACTTTGTCTAAATTATCTTTATCTCATTATGAATATTTAGTAACATCTATCTCGATCCGGAGCATGAAAATCAATTACTCCAAACATTAAAGGTCAATGGTCAAAAATTTAATTAAAACAAAACTTGATCATAATTGTGACACACTGTTTCTGATCCACATTTTACACTTCCAATATTGAGATAGATAATTCGCAAGCGCATGAAATCGGTTTAAAATTACGACAACATCGAAATTGGCATGAATTAATTTGGAATTGTTTTATAGGGGGCTAATATTAGTATTCACTACCTGACACTCAATATTTGTTATTCCACAAGTGTCTTTGTTTGGAATAAAAATACAGGGTGTCAAGCTGAACATATTCGGCATAAAATGCTGCCATTGATTAATCTGTTTTACCCATATTTTTAAATTGCTATGCCAAGTTCTTAATACACTCAGAAGTCTACCTAGGTCAATTCTCAGAGTAAGAAGCAGTAGAATTACAAACCATTTTAGAATTATGTGGCTTGCTAGCTAGGTATTTTCACTTTTCACCGAAATTTAAAAAGGAAAATAAAAACATTTTTGTTGCAGACAACTACTGTATTTTGGTAGTTTCACGTTTTACCGCGAGGTAGACATAGCAACGATTGAGCCTCAGTCCACAGTTGCAGCTTAGTAAAAAATAGTAAAAAAGATTTTGCGAGAATAACAAATAAAAAAATAATGCTGGCTAGGATAAAAGTTCTTATCCAAACTGAAATACTGGGCTAGCTAGCTGGCTAGCTTTTTAGGATGCTCCCTCAAATCTGCTTGCAGCCAAAATCTTAAAATTGGTTTGTTTAAGATTTTTACACGGCTAAAAATGTGTTTAAAATATTAATCCTAACATGTAAAACAAAATAAGAATGGAATACTTTCATAATACAGACCATTTAAAAGGAAAAAGGTCCAAAAAGGACCTTCAAAATTGCTACAGCTATACACGCTATACAGCTGAAACATCTCCCAATCAGCTAGAACTTTATGCTGTAATTACGAAAAGGATCGGCGAATTACGGGGCAAATAACATTACTATTTAAAATAATGCAGTTTTAATAACCCCCTGGTTGAATTTTTTTTTGGAAAGATCAAAGGAATAAGCTACTATTTTAGCTCACAGACAGACGTATTCGGGTATTATACAAGATTAAAATTAAAATATCCTGCTTTAATAAGTACATTAAGACTTGGTAGAAAGATACATTTCAACTGTCCTTTCAACACTCTTGAAACCTGTTGGATTTAATTCTGTTGTTTATTTTTAGGCTACATCGGTGTTTTTCTTTGCATTATAACAACATCAGCAGCAATTTATCGCATATTTAATGAATCTTTATTAAATCTTACAGAAATTTTAGCATTTTCTACTAGCTTGGTTTTTATACAAGATATTTTATTAAAATAAGGATTAGAGGTTTCGCATCAAGTGACATAAAAAATAAATAAATGTTATGTATGTACAAGCTACATAGGGCAATTTGCAAACTCTGCAATTTAAGACTAGATATATATATATGAATCATTGCCAATTGTCAACAAAACATCATTCTAATTCTTTATAGCTGGATTTAAAACTATGTGCAATTTAAATTTATATACCAAACAAAAAGTACAGAAGGTACTGGTGTTAACTTGAGGGAGTAGGACAAATATCACGGGCAAATTGCCTTAATTTGCATTCAAATCTCATAAGTTACATGTTTAAAATTTTAACAAAAACAAATTCTATGAATCTTGACAAGAACTTGTATTACTAAAACCTAAATAATTTTCTAGGGAAGCTGCAAGTTGCAAGTTACATCACGTGATGTTTACCTCAGTAAAAACAACCCCAAATTTTCATGATGTTTAACCGGTTCGGCTTTTTGTTTTTTTTCCAACGAATTTAAAAGATCAATGAAAGTCAACTCTTGAGATAAAATTTTAAAATGCTTTAAACATGAGGGATTGACATAAATTTAATGGATACTGCTGGTTTTGATGTTGTATACTGTAAAACACAAAGCCTGAGGTAAAAAGTACAAACCGAGCTTGCGAGGTCTGTGCACATGTCCGTTTTATTACCTGACTGTATCTGGTCGGCAATTAAAAAATTCCTTTGTAAACAAAATAAACAAAGCTGTATTTAAGTTGCTATTCCTAAGGCACCAAGGAAGAAAAAACGTATGTTCGATTTTGATACTTTTTGATTCAAGATTGTTCGGTATTAAAATTTTGTAAGTACATAAAACAAATTCGAATCAATGTTTATGTAAATTGAAACGATAAGATGGTTTTAGGTGAGCCACTTTTAAATTTTTTGTGTGCTATGAAAATGTTTTTTATTTGTTTACGTCTTTATATATGTTTACCATGTTAATAATGGCTTCAAAACAGGCTAGTGTGGCTTCATACAAAGACCTGTTAATAAGCCGTAAACCAATTAAATCATCAGATTTTTTCATACTAACCGGTTTTTTGTAACAGTCAGGTAATATTATATGATATTAACCGTATATATATATATATATATACACATTACATTTCACTTCTAAATTTACTAGCAAACATTAATAAAAATATATTCACATCATTCTAAAACATGTGACTAGTTTTATGCAAATAAAAACTTATTTATTGGTTTTGCGTGTATATATACACTATTTTTATCATATTCATGCAGATTCAATTCGTTGCACAATTTTGAAAATGTATTAACGGAGGGTGCTAGTTCTGTTCAATGTTGGTGCTTTACAGAAATGTTAGTCTTTGCTTTAATTAGGAAAGGGGCAAACCCTCACATTTGCATTATTTCATTTATCATTTATTTATTCATTCATTCATTCATTCATTGATTTAGCAGCATCTTCCATCAGTTAAAATATCATTAAAATAAAAAATCGAAAAATTCTAATACCAATGGTAGTAAAATATATAATAATTTAATATAAAATAAAACAGCACAAGGTGCAAATGACCACAAAGAATAAGGTACAACAATCACGTGTGAACAAAATATGCAACCACACCAAGATAACTTGACAGACTTGCCAAAAATTCATCAAACAAAAATGTTTTTGACCAAGCCAAACCGGAATCATAAGATGCCCATCGAAAAAGTGGATATTAAAACCCGAGCCTGTCTTTCAATAAAAAAGAACCCAATCAACGTAGCAGAAATAGGAAACGGAGCGTAATATGTTTTAACCCACCCTACAACAAAGATGTTGTTACGGACGTCGTGAGTTCTTTTCTGAAACTAATAAAGAAACACTTTAAGAAAGAAAATAACCTCAACAAAGTTTTTAACAAATATATATATATATATATATATATATATATATATATATATATATATATATATATATATATATATATATATATATATATATATATATATACATATATATATATATATATATGTATATATCGGATTGACAGAAAAAGAATTTAAAGAATGCTACGGTGGACACAAGTTATCTTTCAACAACAAAAAATACAAGAACAGTACGTCACTGTACACTTACATCTGGCAGTTAAGGGAACAAAATATTACGTCAGAGTTAAATTGGTCGATCGTGAAACATGTATAAAATTATTGGAACAAAAAAGTAAATCCTGTCCACTTTGCTTACAGGAAAAATTAGAAATCCTTTCTTACAAAAATAAACACAAACTTTTAAATAAAAGGTCAGAATTTGTTTCAAAATGTCGCCATATGAACAAATACCTATTGGCCAATTATAAATCAAAAGATTGACAATTACATTTTTACAACTCTTTTATTGTAAATAACTGATTTTATTACACGCTTTTTGCCTCGATTCACAATCAATTATATTTTACTTGTATATAAATGTACTGCATGTACGCTTTTCCAGGTGGTCTCTGGCCTGGATCATTCCCATATTGACTATATCCCTATAAAAAGAAATATATAGCTACCTATATTCCTCCTGAATCACCTTTTTTCACAAGCTAATTGCTATAGGCATACAACATCATCGACCATCACCGCACACCGTATCTTTACAAAGCAATTTAACTTCCTGAACGAAGCGAAATTGTGTACCACGTTTGCTACGCGAATTAACCATCAAGGGCGCTCAACTTTTATTGATTTTCGTCAAGGTTACGCAGGGCGGATTTAAAATAGCCTGATCGCCTTACCAAATTGTGATTACCATAATAATACCATATATTATAAATAATTATAAATATAAATATAATATTTTCTCTTTTATTGGCAACTAATATCGAATTATCAGGATAAATTTCTTTCAATACACAGGGTTGTTTTAAATAACTGACAAGTTTTGTTTAATTATTTTTTGCAATTCGACCTTGAAATAATTTCGAACGAGAGATAAGCCTGTGTCACACTTATGAAGCAGATGCAGAAGCAAGTGAAGTAAGCATGCGCAGTTAGTGCGAAGCAAGAAGTGAAGCAAGATGCGAAGCAAGTAGCTCACACTAGCTCAAGAAGATCACTTGCACAACCTCGTCCCCAGGACCTCTTTTCGCTTTTTTGATATCGGGGGTTCTTCTTCGCGCCATCCCCCGATATCAAAAAAGCGAAAAGAGGTCCTGGGGACGAGGTTGTCACTTGCATTCTTTTGTTAAACATGGATGAAGAGGAGTATTTAGTTTTGATTTTGGGATATTTGTTGTTGAAAAAACGACGGCACAGGCGACGAGAAAAAACTCTAAATATTTCAAGAAAAGTATGGGTTCGCAAAATTTTTAAGCATCGTGAACAACGTGGTGTTTACCATACGCTGGTTCAAGAAGTGCTGCTTGGGGACAGAGAATCTTATTTCAAGTTAGAATTTTTTATAATTTTTTAGCTTAAGTTTGTGGGAAGAATTTGTTTTATATAATAACTGAGTAATAATTGAAGCCTGAGTCTTTCCAGTACCTCTTAAATGTTATTGATCCATCGATAGCAAAGAATGATACTCGATTTAGAAAAGCTATTTATCTTGCTAAACAATTATCTTTAACAATTCATTATCAAGCTGGGAATCTTTTGTTTTTATCTTTGGGGTCTTTATCAGATTTATCATACAAAATTGTACATTTCCTGACAACTTCGGCAAGTTTTTCATCTGCCATATTTGTTGTTATGAAAGTTCTGCTTTTTTGTTTTTTGTTTTTTACTATTTGCTTCACTTGCACACCTTGCATTACCTGCTCACACTACAATAATCATGAAGCAAGCGTGAAGCAGATGAGACAATGAAGCAAGAATATCAAATTTTTTTGATATTCTTGCTTCAACGTTTGCTTCATGCTTTATGCTTGCTTCACTCGCTTCAGTCATGTTCACATTAACTTGCTTCTGCATCTGCTTCTGCATCAGCATCTGCATCTGCTTTATAGGTGTGACACAGGCTATAGAGAAATGTGTGTTCTAGCGCAGTCGCGTGCGCGCAATGTAGTGACGTCACCGCCCAGCCACAGCAAGTCCATAATAGTCACCGCACCATCCAAGACCTAGTCCATATTGATCCACATAATTCAAGGACATGTCCCTATTAATCATCACAGTGACGTCATCAAGATCCTAGCGCAATTCCCTAAAAATCATCGCGCATACAAGGGAAATTCCCTAATGATACTAATATTCATCAAAAATCAACGCATGCGCAATAAAGAGGGAAATTCCCTGAGGAAAATAACAGCCTTAGTTTTGACCATTATGAAATCGTCGGACAATGCTAAATCCATGCAATAAAAGAGAGAATGAATACACATTCTGTCAAACAATTACACGATATTGCGAAAGGTCGTGGACTTAAAGGGTATTATAGACTACGAAAAGCTGAATTGGTTGCCTAATTGGATGTGCCACAGAGGCCACCCAGAAGGGTTGGACAACGAAAGCCCATAAGGCCGGTAACCATACTACCAACGCCGGAGGCCATGGACGTCTTCGAGAAACAGGAAATGTCGAAAAATCGATCGATCGTGCAAAACCAAGATGCAGGAATGGTACAACTGGCTAGTTGATGCCATCCCAAATCCTATAAAAGAAGGGGTCAAGAGTACTTATGCAGCATGTAAACGCGGGCTAATGGAGCTCTATAGCAGGGTAGCAAACACAAGACCTACGCTCCATGATGAAGTCGAACAGGAGGCTAACAAGGACTATCTACATGAACGGCCGGGGAAAGATTTTACACCACAGGATCATAAGCATGCTCTTTACAGGACCTTCCGGACTTTCCGAATTCCTGGTATAGGAGGTGCCGACGTTGATGGATATATCGGGATTGTATGGCCAAACGTAAGAACACTAATTGAGGGGCAGGTAGAAGATATGGGCTCAGCGAAAGTACAGCTGTTGCTATGGATTATGTGGGGAAAACCATCAAATATAGAAGGGGCTAATGGGAATGAGGAGTACATTGAGGTGAAGAAAGTCTTCCATACTAATATGGCCCCGGCATTCCAGGGTAACAACATAGATGACATCCTGGATGGGATGTTCGCCCAGATCAAAACAGGCGTGGAAAATTCGGCACTACCAAAAAGTAGCTTTACAATATCCCAAATCCTACACCTCGACGTAGACTTCCATAAATTGAAGCTAACGAGGGTCTCATCGTATATAGAAGCACCTAAATGGATAGCCTCCAAGAACGCCATTATTAACCCGAAAAATGAAGACGAGGAGTGTTTCAAGTGGGGCATCTTCGCTGTCTACATCATGAGGAGATTGAAAGAGATCCACAAAGAATCAGCAAGCTGAGGCCCAATGTAGGCCACTATAATTGGGAGGGTATAGGGTTCCCTACATGCACCAAAAGCATAAGCAAATTCGAGGATAACAAGCCCGACATTGCAGTGAACGTCTTGTATATAGAGGGAAAGAAGATCAATATCCTGAGACGATCACATCATAGCGGACGTGGCAAGCAGGTGAATCTACTCCTCTGGGCGAGAAGTACGACACCCAGGACATTGGCTGTATTGGGGTATAAGGCTAGAGCCCCTTACGGACCCAGACATGCTTCTCATGTTCGAGAAGGGTATAAGAAGGGGTATAACCCAGGCCGTACACCGATATGCCAAGGCTAATAATAAGTACATGGGAGAGCAGTATAATCCGGATGAGGAGTCTTCTTACCTTCAGTATCTTAATGCCAACAACCTATAGGCTGGGCGATGCGTCAAGACTTGCCAACGGACTGGTTTAAATGGATGTCCGTCGAGGCATTCACTGAAAGGCGGTTCATCAGGAAGCTTGTTGAGGTCAACAAGCATGGGTACATTTTGGAGGTAGATATCGATTATTCCGAGGAATTACATGAGAAACATAATGAGCTGCCGTTCCTGCCTGAGCGAAGGACGGTCCAAAAGGTTGAGAAATTGATACCTAATTTGGAAAACAAGCGTAAATATGTGGTGCATATTAGAGCCCTTTACGAGGCCATAAAACATGGTCTTGAATTAAAAAAAGTATACAGGGTGATCCGGTTCAACCAGAAGGCGTGGTTGAAGGGGTACATTGATCACAACACGAGGTTGAGAACGGCTGCCAGAAACGAGTTTGAGAAGGACTTCTATGAGCTCATGAACCTCTCGGTGTTCGGTAAGACCATGGAGAATATCAGAAACCACCGCAATATTCTACTGTTCACCAATGAGGACAAGTACATGAACCTCGTAATGAAGCCTAATTTCAAGGGTGGTGGCAGGTTCAGCAAAAACCTACTGGGTGTGGAGATGGGCAAGACTGAGGTGAAGATGAATAAGCCCATGTATATTGGACATGTCAAAAATGGTGATGTATGAAATTCATTATGACTACATGCAGCCCAAATACGGTAGCAATCTCCAACTCTGCTATATGGATTCGGACAGCTTCGTTTACCACATCAGAACGGAGGACTTTTACAGGGATATAGCGCAGGATGTTGAAGAACGATTCGATACGAGTGCATATAGCAAGGATGATAGAAGGCCTCTTCCCATAGGCAAGAACAAGAAGGTGGTGGGTTGGATGAAGGATGAATTAGCTGGCAAAATCATGACAGAGTTCATCACCCTGAGGGCCAAGCTATATGCGTACAAGAGCTTTGCCAAAGAAGGCGGTGTTCGCAAAGCGAATGGTGTGAAAAGGTGCGTCACGGAAAAATCCATCACCTTCGATGACTATCGCCGATGCCTGAAAGAGGAGCATGGAGATATCTACAAGAACCAGGTGTTTATTCAAAACAAGGGCCATAAGGTTTACACGCAAGAGGTAAACAAGTTGTCTCTTAACAAGGCGGATGATAAACGAATCGTACAACAAGATCAAATTAGGCTATAAGGAAACAAAATGGACAACAAGAAAGGAGAGTCATTACAAAGCTCCCAAAGCATCCGGGAAGAGTTGCACAGGGACACAAGTTGGCAGCACTGATGAAGAAGAGGAAGGAAGAAATGAAGCAACAAGAGGGTACTGTAGAGCCTGCAGTCAAAACCTCTTCTGAGCCCACTTCTATGCAGTCAGTTCACATCTATGGAGTTGGAGCGATAGCCGTGATTGCTATAGGAGTAGGCGTCTGGTATAAATTTGACAGGGGTGGGAATGAAGCCAACAAGCCGGCGGCTAATCCGGAGCCCCAACAGGGCAAAACCCAACCAAATATCGATTTTTTCAAAATGCAGTAATAATAAATGACAACAAGCAACCATGATGAAAACATGGGAACAAAAGAGACCATGATTATTGATGCCCTGTGGGAGTCTGTCAGGCTCGTGTCTTACACAATTCTAATCGCTATAGGTGGAAAGAAGGCGTTGGGGTTTCCAGGCCAGGTGCTAAGATGGATACGGAGGACGGCTTGAAACTAGCTGGGTACATGAGTGCAGCGATACTGTTCGACGAATATGCTATAAAACAAGGGTGGTACAAGAAGTCCCTGATATCTCCAAAATAGACCACATGGTAAAATTTCTATATCTCCAAGAGAGATATAAAAAAAATGGAAGAGACCAAGCAGTGTTTTAAATGTTTAAAATACCTCCCCTTGAGTTAGTTTAAGTCAAAGGGCAAAGGTCAACTTACAAAAACATGCATTCCCTGCCTTGATTTCGGGAGGGTTTCAAAAGGCCACGCCAAACGCCGTAATTATATGCAACAAATAATGCATTACGGCGGGCACAGTATGTCATAACAAATGGACATCAAATGCTGTAGGACGTGCAGGGAAATTTTACCGCCACATAAGTTTAAAATTAGGGGCAATGGTCGAACCAAGACCTGTATAGGTTGTCTTGATAAAGCTAAGGAGAGGCGGGCGGCCCCTAGAAATAAGGACATCGAAGACATTGAAATAGACCCCCTTGCTATTGATAAAAAAATTAGGGGTTTTCAACAGGATGAAAACTATGTGATTTTATATGATCTCTTTACATACAGGATCATACCCCGGTACGTCGAGCTCATTGAGGATAGTCCCGAGAAGGCAAGGCTCGTTGAGAGATATCGCAATGCGCTAAAGTGCCTTGAAAGTAAATTAACATATACTCCAACACCCCTCGAATACAAGGCTCGAGGGACCAAGCTCTGCCTTGCCTGCCAGGGGTCCTTGGAAAACAAACATGGAGGCGTGTTAATCTGTTCAGGCTGTGCCGCCCTGTACCCTAAGATACATTATCGAAAGAGGATCAATTAGTAAATGGATGCTGTAAGGGATCCCCATACAGCAATCTTTACAGGTCCGACGTCTTGCGGTAAGACACAACGCGTCCTGGATCTGCTTGAAGCCGAATACAGGCACTACTTCCATAATATTGTCATTTTGTGCAAAACTATACGGTGGAATATCACCTATTTGGTGAGGGCGTCGCTATGGAAGGACCCCTATGTATTTCTGATCGACCCCGGGAATGAGCTATTCGAATGGATAGCGAAATTATCCTCATTGCTGGCGGGAGAGGGGACCTTGTTTGTGATTGATGACGTCATTGCCGAAGAGGGCCTAGATGCGCGTCGACAATCCCTACTTGAACTGGCTATCAGCGGTAGGCATCGTAATCACATCCTTTGGCTCCTAACGCAAAGTTATAGTCCTCTTCCAAAAAAATTTAAGAGGCAAAAGAAGCAGTTATTTGCCTGGTACCCTCATGAGAAGAGTGACATGAAGCTGCTGGACGAGGAGACGAACTTGATCCCTGACTGGTCTGATATAAAGGCCGAATTAAAAAAATCAAAGCATGCTTGCCTTTTTGTAAGATTGGAACACCCCAGGGTATGGAAGATTTTGGATTGAGTAAGATGAAAACCTATGGCTTACGTTGATATATTAGAAAGATGTCGTTGCAAGTTATGTTTAACGCAGGAGCCATTGAGACACAATCCAACAGCCAAGATCAGCCCATGTTTTAAAGGGCTGATATTGGTAGGTTCTTGGGGCTCGTTGATATTCGTCACATGTTTTCAGATATTGAGACCACGCCACGCGCCGATCTTATAGGGGGAGGGGTTGGGAACCCACCACTAAACGAGACCCAAAATAGGCATGACGCTTTCGTCACATTGGATCAAGCATTGGAAACTGTGCGTAGGTAAAAAAAAGCCTAAGGCGGTGGGGCTAATCAAATGGCTGGCCAGGGCTGGCGTCCGAAAATTACAGGATGTAATTAAAGAACAGCGTCAAGCCCTTGAGGACAGGGATGGGGCCATGGCCATACTTGGTGATGAAATTGAGGACAGAGACAACCAACTCCTGGCACTCGGTGATGAGCTCGAGGATAGAGATGAAAAGCTTAGTGCTCTTAGGCAAGATCACAAGAAACTATGGCAGAGACATGTCCCGCGTCGATATCAATATGATACGGTACTATGTGTAGCCGATAAAAACGATCCCCACGAACATGGAAAAAAGGGTATACATAGGTATTATATGATCCGATGCCAACGTAGGCAACTCGGTGCAAGAATAAGCACCTTAAAGGCAATGTACACTAAGATGGCTGTGAGAAAACCTGAATGTGATGATCCTAATGCTGTACATGCTTGGTGTCGATCCAGAGACGATTGTCTTGGTACCGATAATTGTTACCTCAACCATTTCACATTGCCCGACGATGATACGCGGGAGCTATTCGAAGGTATGTTTAGTATTAATATGTCGTAAGCAGGCGCTAGTTTTCACTACTCTTGCGGGTAGTAAAAATTGTAGGGTTGAGGGGGAGCGGTGCCAACTGTACCCGCCTACCACTCTTTAACATGCTCTGGTGGAACTTCAACATCTTCGGGAATAAGCATCAACTCTTCCGAGACGAAGCTATACGATCCAACCTATACATCTTTTTACTCCAAAAACTCCGGTTGCACGTCGTGTTGCATTACCATGATCCTCCCCGGGTTGTAGCAGATACAAGTACAATCCATCCTGAGGTAGGGGTTTCTCTTCGGGATATCCCTCGTTTTTCGTGAGCGATACCTCATCCAGCTTTATCGCCTTATTGAGCTTCATTGGTATTGTTTAGACCCTTCACTATAGTGTATAAATGTTTGACCCAAATGGTACTAGTCTCATCGGATGCTAACTCTTGGGCATCTTGGGGCTTAAATAGTCTTTCTGAAAAGACCTTGTTGTACGATTCGACGAAGGCCGTAAATGTGTGGTGGTACTTCGTGGTAGCCCGCCTAATCTCAGCACCCTTACCATCAAGCAGTTTGGTTACGTCCGATTTAAATCCAGAACCATTGTTGCACTGGAAGGTTTTGGGGTAGTGTAAGGGTCCTGCTTTGTAAATATCTTTGATAATCTCGGCAACTTCGCTAGCTCTCTTCGCTCTTAGGGGTATCGCTACTTTGTATCTTGAGGCCACGTCAATCTCCGTTAGAATGTACTTGTATGTGTTGCTATACAATCGATCATGTGGCATATAGAGCAGGTCGAACTGATGCATCTCAATCGGTCTTGTAATTGTGAAGTGTGATTATCGATACGTTTTGGACGCTTGATATGTCTTAGCCAAAGCAGTTGCCTACTCAACCAGTGAGTTACTAGCTTTTTGGAGAGGCCACTCCCCTTTGCGAGTAATCTAACGGCTTTGCGGCCGGTCCACAGATTCTCCGGAGTGTAGTAGATATTGCTTAGCCTTTCAGCCTCTTCCTCTGTAACGATATGTGGTGATTTTTCTGACATGTCTTTTATTATATGTCAGAAAAACGCACGTTGTTACAGATACTTGTAGGCTACAAAGCCTAGCAGAGATAGGGAGCCAAGGATGAATGTGAGTTCTCCGTCCTGTTGGGTTTTTAAAGGGGTGTAGAATTCTTCAATTGCGGGGCCTTTTTATCTGGTACATATCGTTTTCCAATCCACGAAGGCTTTTTCCTGCTTTTATTTACGTCTCTCTTTCCTTCGCAAACCAGTCGAGCTTGGCTTGTCTGTCCCTGATCCATTGGGCCTGAGCTGTATTGAAATTTTTCAACAGCCTCGTCGTGCCGTTTACGTTCGGCCTCCCCGTGCCCCCAGAGCTTGCTGAATGAATAATTTGATCCAGAAAATGCGAGAGCGTTTATGGCCGCCACAGCCACGATCACCGCTATTGGTCATTTATTAATACTCCACACTGTCCAATCTACCATCCAAAATGTTCATCTGGGCGTCCTGCAGCAGGTATACATAACATTCAAAATCCCCGGTTCTGTCCGCTTCTTTAGTGATGTGCAGGGTTATGCCACCACTCAGTCTCTGTAGTGATCTACCACTACCGTGTAGTATGTCATCGGGGGAGGTCCGAAAGTCTACAAACAGGGCATATCGCTCATTAAAAACTGTCCTATTAAGTGACACTCAAGTGACACTTGAGTCGTGGGCTCCAAAGATATTGACGATCTGTTCGAGATGGTCCTTGGGGAGAATAGCATGAAAGTACGATTCATAGGACTTCACTTTCCCAGGGTCTATAAACAGTAGCTGTACGCCCTTGAACGATTTCGATGGTCTATCAATCTGGAAGTTGTAGCTGGTATCGGCCTTTTTCATATCAACCACCTTCATCCTGAGTACCCTTTCATAAGGCAGGGCGAGCCTTGAATACCGGGACATCATTGCACTCGCCAGGCCTTCATGGGTGATTTTGTCAAATTTGAGCCTGATATTGGTGATCCTGTACGCGGCATCGGCCGGCTTGGCTGCCGTGCTCCCTGAGGCTGCGGTCCCTGCATCCTTTATGACGTCACCGTAAGATGCAAAATTGATGATGAATTGCAGCCGGTCGTACAGGCCTGCCGGATATAACGGGAGATCCCAGGTCAACTCAAACATCCTTCCAAGGGGTATGCAAAAGGTGTTTCCATAGGCCTTAACGATGGTCTTCTCCTCGTCTGTCCCTACAAGATCACTAGCCTTGACTTGTAGGGCCCTGATGGTACCAACATTGGGATTGATACCCTGTAAAATAAGGTTATTGTCCCTATCAGATTTTGGTAACCAGAGGTCCCGGTACACAGCTAGGATATTGTAATCCGATATGTTTTGAACCTCCTTGTTATTTAGGGTAATGCGTAGATTTTTTACTAAGCTTTTGCCTACGTTCGACACGATGGTACGTTTTGTATTGGTCCCGGTCAGCGTCAGATCAAATAGGAGTTGAGGCTACCAGGAATAATGACATCATTGTGTGGCATATTCGGAATATCAACGTGCAGATCTTCTTTCTGGCCGATGGTTGAGGCTGTATGCGAAATTTTAACCCTCTGTCTCATACCTTTCATACCCAGGAGCTGCTTGCTTTCGGCGTAAGGGTCCATCAGTATACCATATGTATCCATTCCTATTTATTATATGGGATGAAAATGTTGTAAATAAAGGATGGCTAATAATCCAGGATATAATTTCACAGATGAGAAAGGCGACAAGGAGGATACCCGGCAATCAACGTGACTCCCCGGAACATCCGGGACTTCAACGTCGGGGCAGCAGCAGGGAGGTGCGCGCAGGCACCTGCAGTTGAGTAGTCTATATATAGTCTATATACTATATCTTAGGGATGGGCTGGGACTTATGCCAAATGCGATACATTACGACAGATTTAGATTAAGAGAGGATGGTCAACTTGTTATAAAAAAGTTGTAACGGGGAAAAGATACCTACCGGAGGTAGTACTCACGTTGCAAGATGGTAATTTTCCAACCATTAAACAGCTCCAGAGCAAGCTAGGTAGTACGCGTATGAAAGCGATAGGGTTTGATGATTATCAAACACCCAACAAGGGTAGTAGGACAGAGGCTCAGAATCTCATCCGGGATGTTAATGTCCCAGTGAATAGGGATGAGGATGATGAGAGGGCCCTTTGATGGGGGGTAAAGTGATCGAAATGGAAACGATTGATGGCATTCAAAATTTTGCGCGCGATATAGAGGGCTATATAGATACTTCATTTGCAGGCATTGACGATGAGGAGGAGGAGGAGGAGGAGGAGGAGGAGGAGGAGATTAATATGAAGGCATTAAAATTGGAGATTGAAAACCTGCAGAAGAATATAAAAGAGGTAAAGATAATATCATAAAATATGATACCAAAATAAATACAAAAGAGGGTAGACTGAAAGAAAAAAGTTTGGGGTGCAAAGGCTTCAGGATATTGCCGAGGTCGAAAAGGAGATTAATAAATTAAAAGTTCAGTGTCTCCAAACTTTGATGTGACTGCTATTAACTCATCGTAAAACTTATCTTTATCTTCCTTACTGAGTCCACACTGTGGAGCATAAACTGACAGAAAAGTGACAATCCTATTACCTATCAAAAACTTTATCACTATAATACGACTATTAACACGCATAACATCTATTACTTTTTCTACCCACTTCTCTGCAACGAATATGCCAAATTCTCCATATCCATCACTATTATCAATCCAAAAAAGCTTATACCTTGCGCTCCTACCTTCCACAAGTCTAACTGAAGCTCCTCTCCACCTGACTTCCTGAACACAACACATATCAACAGATCTACGTTCTAACATTTCAACTATTTCACCTGCTCTACCTCTCGGAGTACCAACATTTACACTAGCCATCCTCAACCTAGTGTTATCTACCTTGTGATGTGATAGCTGGGTAACGGTCTGACGATGCTCACACCTGACATCTGTCCTACCGTGCGCGACACCTTCACTCCTTAGAGTTCCAGCCCTGTTTACGCAGTTTGTCTGATCAACTATTCTTACAGCCATTAATAAAAAGTTTTGGCATTGTTTTACAGCTGGATGCCCTTCCTAGCGCCAACCGTTCACAGACCGGACTGGGTGTTTTTTAAAGTGACACCATCACTATGTGGCATTTCATGAGACTACCACGATCACCCCTTTAAACTAAGGTATGGTGGAGGACGTTCAACTCCTCTCTACACAATGAAAGTGGAGCTCTCTAGGACACTCACCGTTTTTCACTCAAAACCCTAATTTCAAGGGTCTGAGACAGCACTGTTTCCTCGCTATACTGATCCTCTGTGCAAAGGGTCAATACCGTGGGCAATTACCGCTGTGCTGCAGCACTCTCGTACGAACGCAATGTTGTCACCCTGGTTTGGGTCACAACATAAAATAAAATGTCCAGCGTCCCAGAAAATTTTCCAACATATAATAAAGCAATGAGTTTCTTTAGAAATGCAATTAGTAAATTATATAGCGCTGTATCTGCACCAGTGGCAGCAACACGTGATGCACTCGCAGAGAGACTGCAGAGTGTGCGTGAAACTGCTTCTTTATTATACCACAAGGCTAAGGAGAGACTTGGTTACGGTCAAGCCTTGAAAGCCACCGTTGAAGACGCTGCTGTAGAAGAAGAACAAGTGGAAGAAGTGGATCACAGTGCTGTTCAAACGGAAGGTGGATTTGATGGTAATTATCGACATTTCCGAAGTGAAGGAACACCAGAAGGTCAAGTGGTGAGTATTGAACAGGACCTGGATCAACAGAAACAAAATGTGGAGAAAGTCATCACAGACTTGCAAAACACTAGACAGAATTGGAAGTTTCAACTGAATCTCGTGGTGGAGTTTGTGCACAGGGAAAATCCTTCTGACAAGTTCACAAAACCAATATGGAGTGAAGCTGTCACAATCATGGAAGGAAGCGACATCGAAGAATTGATCGAAGAGATGTATAAAAGCCTGCTAAAACGCTTTGAAATGACATCGGAGAAACTCAAAAAAAGCGACTACATCTTCAACCGAATCACAGAAATGACGTATCACTGCCACATGATTGACCTTATGAGAGGTAGATCATGGTTCAAGACACCCGAATGGCTGCAAAAAAAGCACTGCATCATCAATCCCAAAAATGAAGACGAGTAGTGCTTCAAATGGGCTGTCATTGCAGCCCTCCATTTTGATGGCATTGGAGCACATCCTGAGCGCATCTCGAAGCTCGAACCGTTTGTTGAACAGTACAATTGGAGTGGCATCGAGTTCCCAACTCCCAACACACACTGGAAAAAGTTTGAAAGGCAAAACCCCAACGTGGCGCTGAATGTCTACTTTTCTGAAGAAGATTTTCAGGTCAGACAGGCATATGTTTCGAAACACAACACGACACGTAAAAAGGTGGCAGATGTGCTAATCATTCAAGAAGGAGGGAAAAAGCACTACGTTGCCATTAAAAGATACTCTGCGCTCATGCGCGGTTTATCATCTAGACATCGAGGTGATCATTACTGTCGAAACTGCATGCACGGATTCCGCAGTCAAGAGACACGAGACAATCACATGAAGGTGTGCATGGACCATGATTTTTGCGAGATTGTCATGCCTAAAGAAGGAACAGTCCTCAAGCACGAAGATGGGCAAAAGTCGCTCAGAATGCCATTTGTCATCTATGCAGACACAGAATGTATCTTGGAACCTGTTCAAGGTTGTGATGGAGACCCTGAAAAATCACACACCAGAGACGTCAGCAAGCATGTGGCTTCAGGATATGCCTTTATGACCAAATTTGCACATGGAGAAGTTGAAGAATCATCCGACTACTATCGTGGAAAAGACTGCATGGAAAGGTTTTGCAAGGGACTGAGAGATCAAGTCAATAGAGCTATCAGACATCCACAGAAGAAGATGATCCCGTTGACACACAAAGAGAAAGAAGCCCACAAGTCTGCAAAAAGATGCTTCATTTGCAATGGGCTTTTCAAGAAGAACAACAAAGACATCACAATGAGCAAAGTTCGAGATCACTGCCACTACACTGGCCAGTATCGAGGAGCTGCACACAGTTCGTGCAACCTAAAATATCGCATCCCCAACGAGATTCCGGTGGTCATGCACAATCGCTCACGGTATGACGATCACATCATCATCAAGCAGCTGGCCAGGGAATTCAAAAGCCACGAGTTTGAATGTCTGGGTGAAAACAGCGAAAAATACATCAGCTTCTCCATCAAGCAATCCGTCACATTTCAAGGAAAAGACGGCGAACCGCTGAAGCAGATGAAGAAGAACAAGAAAACCAACCAAATGAAAGAAGTGGAAATCAACATGACCTGCAAAATCAAGTTTATCGACAGCTGCAGGTTCATGCAAAGCTCACTGTCAAGCCTTGTGGATAATTTAGCTCGAACCAACAGTGAAAGTCTCAGCTGCAACGACTGCAAATCAAACATGGAACTCAACGAGATTGACTCAGAGTACAAGGCGCAATTCAAGTGCCAAACCTGTTACTGCTCTTACAAGACGGTGGAACTGACTGAGCATTCCATGAAGAAGAAGTTTTCCAACACATTCAAGCATGCAAAGGGCAATGACGAGCACTTTAGACTTTTTCTGCGTAAGGGTGTTTACCCCTACGAATACATGGATGCGTGGGAGCGTTTTTGAAGAGACAGCACTTCCTCCAAAAGCACAATTTTACAGCAGCTTGAACCTTGAAAACATCACCGAAAACGACTACAAGCATGCTCAAAAGGTGTGGAAGGCTTTCAACATCAAAAACCTTGGAGAGTACCACGATCTCTACGTGATGAGCGACACGCTTCTTTTAGCAGACGTTTTTGAAAATTTTCAAGACACTTGTCAAAACATCTACGAACTTGATCCAGCGTATTTTTACACTGCTCCAGGCCTCGCATGGAAAGCAGCTCTTAAAGTGACTGGTCAAGTGCTCGAGCTTCTCACAGACATTGACATGCTACTGATGGTTGAAAAGGGGCTCAGAGGTGGTATTTGCCAAGCAATCAAGCGCCATGCTAAGGCAAACAATCCGTACATTGGGGGGATTGTTTGATGTCAACCTGTTGATCTCGTATCTGCTGTACATCGATGCCAACAATCTGTACGGAGGTGCCATGTCAGAAAAGCTGCCAACACACGGCTTTAAGTGGCGTGAAGACCTCGAAAATTTTACTCAAGCTTTTATAGAAAATTATAAAAATGGAAGTGATGGCTATTTTCTTGAAGTGGATGTCCACTACCCGAAAAAGCTGCACAAACTCCACAACGACCTTCCATTCTTGCCTGAAAAGATGCGTCTGAACAACGACTGTGAAAAGTTGACGTGCAATGTGTTTGACAAGGAAAAATACGTGCTGCACATTCGCAAATTGCAGCAGGCACTGCAGCATGGATTGGTTCTCACCAAGGTGCACCGAGTCATTGAGTTCAAGCAAAGTGCTTGGCTGAAACCCTACATTGACATGAACACAAAGCTGCAAAAGGATGCCAAAAATGACTTTGAGGAAGACTTTTTTAAGCTGATGAATAATAGCGTCTTTGGCAAGACCATGGAGAACGTTCGCAAGCACCGTGACATCAAACTGGTGACAACGGAGTGGGGGCGCAAGAAGCTCGCATCAGCTCCAAACTATCACAGCACATCAAGATTTGACAAGAAATTTTTGGTAATGGAAATGAACAAAGTGAAGGTCGTCATGAACAAACCTGTCTACCTCGGCCTCTCCATCTTGGACTTGAGCAAACTCACGATGTATGAGTTTCACTACGACTACATCAAGCCAAAGTTTGGTGCAGGCGCAGAGCCTTGCTACATGGACACAGATAGTTTCGTCTACCACATCAAAACAGACGATGTCTATAAAGATATCGCAGGTGACGTTGAATCAAGGTTTGACACATCGAATTACAGTCCCGAAGACAAACGTCCCTTGCCTATTGGCAAAAACAAGAAAAAATTGTGCTTAATGAAGGATGTACTTGGTGGCAAAATCATGATCGAATTTGTTGCATTGAGGTCAAAAATGTATGCGTACAAGACACTCGAAGGATACGTGGAAAAGAAGGCAAAAGGTACAAAAAAGTGTGTCGTCAAGAAACAGATCACGTTCGCAGACTATTTGAACAGCCTGCAGACCTGTCAAAATTTGTATCGCACGCAACTGAGATTTACCAGTCGAAAACACGAGATTTTCACCGAAAAGCTGAACAAAATTGCGCTGAGTGTTGATGATGACAAGCGACTTCAAGCTCAAGGTGGGTTCACCTTTGCACATTGAAGCAGTCCTGGATTGGTTTGCAAGCAAGAATTGCTCACCAGGGTGTGGCATCCCGACCATGTTAAACCATGGATGTTTGAGTCTCGCGGCTTTAAAAATTTATAAAAAATAAAAATGATGAACGACATAAGCCTCACTATAGCAATAATTCTTCCATACGTCTTGATCATGAAAATGCATTAATAAAAATGATACTTGAACTCTTGTTGGTAATGTTGTACGTAAGTTTTTTGTACGTCTACTGCAAGTTTTCCTCTCTAATAAAAGTTATGTCAGAACTGAATGAAATTTTAGATGTCTTAGACACACCGTCACCAGCAATGAGAAAGCGGGAAAAAGTCAAGCAAAACTTGAGTCTCGTCAACTCTCTGGGAAAAAAGCATTGGACGCCTGAGTTGCTGGATAAAGCGACAGAGAAACAACTTGACAACCTCTTGAAGAACCTCGAGGCACAAGCGCAAAAATCAGCAGCAAAAGAACTGCTGTCGAAAATGTCAGGTGTTGGCAATTTTCAGACCATGATGAGCGACATAAACGCAAACTTTCTGATTCAAAACTCGACTTCAGAGTTGATTGGTAATGTAACGGAGAAATTGTTCACAGGGAACTCTCCGATGGAAGTTGCAGGGTCATACATGTATGAAAAGTGCGGGCTGTGGCTCGCTCCCGTCTCTCTGTTTTGCACAGTTTTCAACCATCTGAACTGGAAAAAATTCAGCGAAATTGCCGAGGAGCGTCAAGCACAAATCAAACTGCGAGAAGATGTGCCGCCTTTTCCGGATGAAATAAATGGATCAACAGGAGAACCAAGTTTCGCAGAGCAGAAGCCGTCTTGATGTATTTGTACGTCTCACGACTTACAAATAAATGAGTGAATCTAACCAAGTCATAACCAAGAAGAATGAGGGTCGTGTTGCTGCTGGCAAGAGACTTGCTGAATGGAATCGCAAGAACAAGGCCAAGTTGAAGCAAGTACCTGCTCGAGACAAGTGAGAATTCAAGTACCCCAGCAAGTACTTCGCAAGAGGGTCAGGAACCTATCGCAGGTCCTCAAAAGTTCAGTGCATATCTCTATGGCGCTGGAGGTATTGCCGTACTTGCCGTTTGCGTGGCAGTCTGTTATATAAAGCCTAGCATCTCCGCACGTGCGGAAGGGCCGTCTCAGCAGCAAAAGCCTTCAAAAATTGACATTTTCAAGATGCGATAACCTATAATAAATGAGCAGCAAAGAGTATCAGAAAGAAGTCGTCGATTCCTTGTGGGAATCTGTCAGATTAGTATCCTATACTATTGTCTTGGCGCTAGGCGCGAAAAAGGCTCTGGGAGTTTCTAGACCGGGGGCCAAGATGGATATGGAGGACGGCTTGAAGCTCGCTGGCTATATGACAGGAGCGATATTATTCGACGATTACGCGATAAAACAAGGGTGGTATAAGCGTTCCATGATGCCTCCAAAATAGTTGACCAACGAGAAGACTACACTATACAAATACCCAACCAATGTGGGCAAGCGAGAACATTAGAAAAGGTAACCGCTTCATCTCTAAGTAAGCGCCCTACAAGGTTCGTGTGACCCGAAGGACCTAAAATAAAATGACTCTAGACATTGTCAAGGAGCCGCATACGGCAATCTTTACTGGACCGACAAGCTGTGGCAAAACGCAGCGTGTCCTGGATTTGCTTGAAAACGAGTATAGGCAGCATTTCGACAACATTGTCATTCTCTGCCCTACAATCCGCTGGAACAAGACCTATCTCGAGAGGTCCTCGCTGTGGAAAGATGACTACGTGTTCCTGGTGGAGCCCAAGGAGCAGCTGTTTCGAGTGGATCCAAAAACTGTCGTCGTTGCTGGCGGGCGAAGAGACGTTGTTTTTCGTTGACGATATGATAGCCGACGAGAGTCTCGACAAAACTCGTGGTGCGTTGCTAGAACTAGCTGTTTCGGGTAGACATCGCAAACACAGTCTCTGGCTACTAACACAAAGATATAAGGAGATCCCAATAACAGTAAGGGATCAAATGAAACAGCTTTTTATCTGGTATCCGAAGAATCGGAAGGAGTTTGAGCTCATTCATGAAGAGAACGATGTAATTTCAAGTAGGGAAGAAATTTCCATTATTAAGGCTCAGCTCAAAAAGTCCAAGCATGCTTGCTTGTACGTAAGACTGAAGCATCCTAGAAGTTACAAGATTGTTGGTTAGACTCTTGACATATAAGAAAAGATGGATAATGAGAGCGTAATTAAAGCTGTGTATCAAGCTCTTTTGAGAGCCCATTCCAGACTAATAGATGCAGTGCATGATGACGATGACAGCAAACTGGTAAACACAACTCGGGATATTGAAGAGTTATGCATAAAATATCCATGGCTTCCTCAGCTTAGTGTTGGTTATTGGACCTCGTAATTTTGTGACTTTTTTCGAATCACAAAATCCCTAGTTGAGCCTTGGCGCCAAATATTTAACAAAATGGAAAAATTGAAAAGGCAGTATTGGATGGCAGACGAAGACGAGTACCAGAATGTTTTGAGAAAGACTGCGACGCTAGCCGAACTCTCGCGAAAGCGAAAAACCCACGCATACGTAGAGGAATTTCTAAAAGGGTGGGAAGTCCTGTTCGCGTACGGAACCTATACATCCGAAGGAGAGGTAGACCCCGACTTTTCAGCATCTGATACTTGGAAGCTGATGCAGGATCCTGAAAACGCACACCTTGACGAAAAGACGAAAAGTTTCAAAAGGCAGATGATAAACTTTACGCGCGCTCTAAAATGGATGCAGTGCTGCGGACGTCTCACGCCTGACAAAATCCAAACTATCCATGAGATCATGATGCGCGGGGAAAAACACAGGGACGGCAAACCCGTGCTGACAGGGAAATACAGGACGACTAAGGCATTCGCTGGTTTTCACGAATTTGCCCCTGTTTCTGCAATCCCAAGGTTAGTGATAGACGCCCTGGATCGATACTACTCTACAGAGACTGACGATCCGATATGGAACGCGCTGAGGTCATTTATGGACTTGATTAATACCCATCCATTCGAAGATGGGAACGGGAGGCTATGTAGGCTCGTTATTTCCCACGTACTTGTGGAGAGTGGGTTGTGCCTCTTTCCAGTTTTACTTAGTTCGTTCCACAAACGTGGCAGGCGCCATTACCTTCAGGCTGTTATAAGGTTTGAAGAGAGACCATCGTTACTTTACACGATGGTCTGTAGGTCTTTGGTGAAGGTATGGGATAATTTTGAGCAAAACTTGGCTCTACTAGAAAAGTCGAAAATTCACTGATTCCTAGTTGAGCCTTGGCGTGTATAAGAAAGATGTCCTTGGTCAGTAATTTTTTCGAAGGCAGCAAAGTTCGTTCTTTATACATTAAGGAAGGAGGCCAATGCCTCGTAGCCAAAGACGTGTGGAGAGCTGTCGGGTATAACGATAATCGTGATGGTAGAAAAGCTATTCAGGCACATGTACCGGAGAAGCATGTAAAGCGGGCCTGGGAGGTTAAAAGTACCGCAGAAGACAAGGGGGTCGATATCGACCCCCTTCATCCAGACATGATGTTACTGACAGAACCCGGTCTCTATTGCTTCCTTTTAAGGTGTAAGAAATCGAAGGCAGAACCATTTTTGGATTGGGTTGTTGAAGAGGTGCTACCCAAAGAAATGCGAAAGCTTGCTGGAATTGTAGAAGAAAATCAAGCGGCGCTGGCTCTGCTCAACGACGAATTGGAGTACAAGGATCGAACGATAGCCGTACAAGCTCAAGTAATCACAGGGCTACGACAGCGAGCTGTTCCTCACCTTGAAGACCCTAGAAAGGATAACGGGATGGTTATAATACAAAAGAATAACGATGATGAATATCCGTATGTCGCTATATGTGGGCAACAAGGCTATGTAGCGCAAAAGATTCGCAACAAGTTAACAGATCATCCCAACGGTCAACTCGTCGTTCTTGCAGAAACCCCAAATGCCATTGTACATTACAACTGGCTCCGAGAGCGTGGATGCATTGAAGTAAATCCCGAACGTCCAAGGCACTTTCGATTAGGTCGTAATTATACACATCAGAGATTGATGGAGCTTGCCGAGATCTAGGATTTTTTTTGTAACCCGTCTTGATAGATTACAAAAACCATAAAAAAGACACACCGGATAGACGCTGCTTGACCACTTCGGCTGTATGTTAAAAGGTAGATAAATGTCAAAGAAAAATGGAGGCCTATGTAGAGAGCTTGCAACTTAGAAACTTTTACGATATTCAGGTACCTGTGCTGAGATGCTGCATCAAGGCAGGATCTACTACCGGTTATTGTTCACAGTGTTTGGAAAATTTTAGATTTAGAAATGGACCATACTACGAGGGGTTTGTATATCCAGATGATGACGAGCTTCTAGACAGAGTAGCATCGGGTGAAAAGCCGTGGGCAACAATTCCCTGTGAGGAGGAAGATGAGGGGATCGAGGCTGATATTAAAGACCGGGATTTGCATATTGTTTCCGCTGAGGTGAACAAGTGGGGCATGCTCTGCTACGAGATTATCAAGGATAAGGACTTAAGGCTCTCGGATCTGGCAGACTTGGAGAAAATTGGCGACATACTAAACATTCAAATCGATGACAGGGCATTGGTTGACATCATCGACCTTGATAGCGAGCTAAATGTTTTCAAGGGAATCGTCTATGGCTATCCATTCTATACCCTACATCCTTATGATTATACCCGCCTTCATCCGATTGACGACTCTGAGGAGGATGACTAAGACTTTATGTTGGTAATGTGAGCCACAGGTTCACATTAACTACGCTTATGGGTATCAACTGAGCGGTTCCCCCGTAGCAGGGGAACCTGTGAAATGGCTCGGGCTCGAGAAATTTACCATTGTTTAACCGAGTTACTGCAAGTTAGTACATCGTTTGGTTGTCTGGTTCGTTGACGATGCGGTCCAAACGGAACGTTTTTTTCGACCAAATCATATCAGTTGCACGTCTTCTCTGATCTCCATGCTCTTCACCGGGTTGCAAAAAATATCGGTAAAGACCATCTTCTGAAAGAGGCTTCTTGTCAGGCTTGTAGCTTGCTTTTTGTGGAACCTCGTTGAGTTTGACTGCATCGATTGGTTTCATCTTGATTCCAGCGGTTTTGGTGTTGTTCATCTGATCGACAATTTTGTAGAGTTGCTTGACCCATATCGTCGAGACTTTTCCCTCTTCGTTGAGCTCTTGAGCATCTTGAGCCTTGAAGAGACGCCTCGCGAGCTGCTTGTTGAAGTTTTCCACAAAGGCAGTGTGTCTATGATGGTACTTTGTCACTGTCCTGTCGATCTTGACGTCATGTTTTTGAAAGGTCTTTGTAACGTCTGCAAGGAACTCGGTTCCTGCATCTATCATGACAGTCTCGGGCCACGTCAAGGGTCTGGCCTTGCCTCCGGGCTTCGCGTAAATGTCCTCGATCATTTTGGCAACTTCTGCAGCCTTTTTCGTTCGCAGGGGTCTCGCCACTTTGAACCTGCTGGCAATGTCAATTCCATTAAGAATGTATCTGTATTTCGAGCCATACAGACGATCATGAGGCATGCTAAGCAAATCAAATTGATGTACTGCATTTGGAACTGTAACGGTGTAATGAGGATGTTTTACCACCTTTGGCTCTGGAATGTGAACCTGCCAGAATGCCTGGTGGGCAAGGTAGATTTTGACCTTTTTCATAGACAAACCACTAAGTTCAACAAGTTTTTCAATGGCTTCGTTTCCGATCCAGAGATGTGGGGGCTGATAGTACAATTTGTCTAATTTTTCCTTCTCTGTGGGAATATTCGACATGTTTATTTTAATATTCGACATGTCGAAAACGATTACACCCATTTGTACACTGCAAAACCAAGGAGGGCTAAGGATCCAACGATGAACGTTAGTTCACCGTCTTGTTGCTGCTTGCTGGGCGTGTAGAAGTCGGATAACTTAGGAGCCTTCTCGATCGTTGCGATGTAATAGTCTCTCATACCTTCATCGAGCTCCTTCAAGCTCTCTCCAGCTTGCCTTTTCAGCTCTCGTTGATGGTTATACCAATCGATCTTTGCCTGCCGATCTCTTACCCACTGTTGCTGAGCTGCTTGAAGTTGTTCAATCGCCTTGTCGTGCCTTTTACGCTCGGCCTCACCATGGCCTAACAGCTTACTGAACAAATAGTTGCTCCCCGAGAACGCGAGGGCATTGATTATAGCCCCACCCGCGAGTACTAATATGCTTGCCATCTTTATTTTAATATTCGACACTGTGAAAACGCCCATCTAAGATGTTCAGCTGAGCATCTTGAAGTAGGAAAACGTAGCATTTAATATCCCCCGTTGTTCCGTCTGCTTTCTTGGTCATATGCAATGTTATACCGTCTGACAATCTCTGTAATGGCCTTCCCGAACCATGGAGACTATGATCAGGTGATGCTCGGAAATCAACAAACAGGGCGTATCTCTCAGTAAAAAACTGTCCAATCGTCACCTTTGAATCGTGGCTACCGAATAAGTTTACGATCTGCTCGAGGTGATCTTTCGGGGGCATCGCGTGCGTGTAGAGCTCATTAGGTTCACCCTCGACAGTGATCGAGATTTTTTCGATCTTTGGGTTGTAGAAGACCTCGTTAGCGCCCGAGTAAGCCTTCACTTTCCCCGGATCTACGAACAATAATAAGACGCCTTTTAAACTTTTTGCTGGAGTATCAATTTGCAAATTGTAGCTGGTATCAGCCTTTTTTATCGTGACAACCTTGCTACGGAGAACCCTTTCATAGGGTAGCGCCAAACGACTATACCGTGACATCATAGCGCTCGCGAGACCCTCGTTATTAACCTTGTCAAACTCTAGTGCGATATTAGTGATCTTGTACGCACTGTCAGCGGGTTTAGCTGCCGTGCTTCCTGAAGACACCGTACCACCATCTTTGATAACGTCACCATATGATGCAAAATGTATAACGAATTGCAGCCTATCGTGTAGCCCTGGCTGGTAGAACGGCAAGTCTCGTGTCAATTCAAACATTTTACCGATAGGGATGCAAAAGGTGTTGCCGTAAGCTGCGACGATCGCTTTTTCCTCGTCCGTTCCTACATGATCAGTCGCTTTGACCTGTAAGGCGCGGATTGTACCGTCGTTGGGATTGATCCCCTCTAGGATCAAGTTATTTTCCCGATCAAACTTGGGCAACCATAGGTCCTTGTAGGTAGCGAGCACCCTGTAGTCGCTAATATTTTGCACCTCGTTGCTATTCAAAGTGATACGAAGATTTTGCACCAGGGCTTTGCCGATATTGCTGACGATAGTGCGCTTCGTGTTTGTTCCCGTAAGTTCCAGATCGAAAAGTAGTTTGATACTAGATGGAAAAATTACATCGTTCTGCCCCATGTTGGGGATGTCAACATACAAGTCCTCGTTCTGATTAATCGTACTAGGGACATGACTTACTTTTACACGCTGCTTCTTGCCTTTTATAGCCATCATTGTTTTAATCTCCGCGTAGGGATCGAGCTTAGTTCCGAATATGTTACTCATGCTTTATTATTAGCTAATATTCGTTTCAAATAAATGCCGATTAATCCAATATACGAAGGAGACGACTTTACGCCAGAGGAAAAAATTTTAGACGAGGATTTCAGTAGGCCTGATGCCAATTTAACGCCAGATCGCCTGGCGGCTCTGCAAGAGCATCAGCAGCAAGATCAGCAGCAATCCGGCTCAGCACGAGACACCACGACAAGGCAGAGGGAAGAGCTGCTAAAATCAAAGGTCGACGATCTTTACGAACACCTTGGTGAGGAGTTGGGGCAGCCAATCGCGAGATATTACAACGAGTTTGAGGCACGGGGAAACCAGCTTCTTTTCGATGGGATAGAGATCACGAAAAGGCATGGTGAATTGAGGAGCGTTGCCGAGATACGGAGGAGGTTAGGTACAAATCGCTTGCGAGCCATGGGGTTTACCGACTATACTACACCAAACAAAGGCAGTAAAGCAATGGCTCAGAAACTCCTTAACGAGATTGTTCATGTTGATCGCCTAGCGGCTCAGCAGGAGAAGGCCGATGATATCGAAATGATGCCGCTGCTCGAGAACGTCCTTGATGAAACGGAGAGCCGGATCGATCGCCTACCGGCTCAGCAAGAGCAAGAGACTCCCTTTGGCACCAGCTTCACAGAGCGTGAAAGAAGAGGGCTCAACCTCGAGCTTCGAACGCTAAAGGGTAACCTAAAGCACTTGAAAAACAAGATGATCTTCTACGACAGCGAGATCGCTAAAGCAGAAGCCAAGGTGAAAAGGCTTGAGACGAAGAAACATGGGGCATCCGAGGAGCAGCTAGCTATATGGAACGAAGACCTTGGTAAGGCTAGGGAAGAGCTAGAACGACTCCAAGATCAAAAGGAAGCAGTACGAGAAGCACACGGTTTACTATCATATGACACTCAGAGCCCACTGAAAGCAATTAAGGAAACGCTGATGAAAATCGCAGAAGGCGATAAATCTCTAGCTGAAAAGCTTAGAATCTTGTTCAAGGAGCAAGGGATTACTATAGCGAGCATCGTCTCGGCTGTTGGTCTACTGATTTCCACCATCGTACTCGCAGTTACAGGTGGAGGTTCCGCAACAGGCGCAGGAGAAAGTGCCGCAGGGAAGGGTTTTATACAAAAACAGCTGGAAAGGCTTGGAAAATTTTTGAAATACTTAGCAGGTAAGGCAGGTGCGGCGCTACCAGGGATTATTGGCACGGTTGTCTCGTTCTTTTTCAGGGTGGCTGCAAAAGTTGTTGAATACGCAGCCAAACACCTCTACATGACAATCGCTGCTGTCGTCGATTTTGTTGTGGCCTACGTTGGGAAGGGTGGTAAGAAGTCGTAGATGATCTAGTATGTTGGCAAAAAAACATATTAGATCGCCTTGCGGCCGTGCTCCTGCGGAGCCGCCAGGCGATGTCAGCGGAAGGGCGATCGCCTAGCGGCTCAGCAAGAGCACGGCCGTCTCAGCATGAGCACCTTTATTTAAGCCATAGATATGCTAAGATGAGACATACCCCCACCGTGATAAGGGTGGCCTTGGTGTCCTCGTGAGGGTTTCCATCTCCTAGACCTGACTGAGGTATCTTTTCAGACCCCAGTTTCAGGCCACCAACCCTCGATATTTCTTGCCGCGTAGCACCTCGTTTTAAACCCCGAGGCTGTGTGGGCTTGTTGTTTAGGTCTAGCCTTATGCCAATCATCGCACTTGGCGGCGCAATCAAGATGTTGTTGTTATACCCCACAATTTTACCAATACGCAGGTTCATATCGGATGGTAGCATGTACACGTGGTGCATCACGGCAAAATTCACTGGGGTCCTGGCATATTGAAGCACCTTTTGAAACTCGGTGATATCGTGGCCTACGTTCTCCTCTCCTATACCGTGACATCATAGCGCTCGCGAGACCCTCGTTATTAACCTTGTCAAACTCTAGTGCGATATTAGTGATCTTGTACGCACTGTCAGCGGGTTTAGCTGCCGTGCTTCCTGAAGACACCGTACCACCATCTTTGATAACGTCACCATATGATGCAAAATGTATAACGAATTGCAGCCTATCGTGTAGCCCTGGCTGGTAGAACGGCAAGTCTCGTGTCAATTCAAACATTTTACCGATAGGGATGCAAAAGGTGTTGCCGTAAGCTGCGACGATCGCTTTTTCCTCGTCCGTTCCTACATGATCAGTCGCTTTGACCTGTAAGGCGCGGATTGTACCGTCGTTGGGATTGATCCCCTCTAGGATCAAGTTATTTTCCCGATCAAACTTGGGCAACCATAGGTCCTTGTAGGTAGCGAGCACCCTGTAGTCGCTAATATTTTGCACCTCGTTGCTATTCAAAGTGATACGAAGATTTTGCACCAGGGCTTTGCCGATATTGCTGACGATAGTGCGCTTCGTGTTTGTTCCCGTAAGTTCCAGATCGAAAAGTAGTTTGATACTAGATGGAAAAATTACATCGTTCTGCCCCATGTTGGGGATGTCAACATACAAGTCCTCGTTCTGATTAATCGTACTAGGGACATGACTTACTTTTACACGCTGCTTCTTGCCTTTTATAGCCATCATTGTTTTAATCTCCGCGTAGGGATCGAGCTTAGTTCCGAATATGTTACTCATGCTTTATTATTAGCTAATATTCGTTTCAAATAAATGCCGATTAATCCAATATACGAAGGAGACGACTTTACGCCAGAGGAAAAAATTTTAGACGAGGATTTCAGTAGGCCTGATGCCAATTTAACGCCAGATCGCCTGGCGGCTCTGCAAGAGCATCAGCAGCAAGATCAGCAGCAATCCGGCTCAGCACGAGACACCACGACAAGGCAGAGGGAAGAGCTGCTAAAATCAAAGGTCGACGATCTTTACGAACACCTTGGTGAGGAGTTGGGGCAGCCAATCGCGAGATATTACAACGAGTTTGAGGCACGGGGAAACCAGCTTCTTTTCGATGGGATAGAGATCACGAAAAGGCATGGTGAATTGAGGAGCGTTGCCGAGATACGGAGGAGGTTAGGTACAAATCGCTTGCGAGCCATGGGGTTTACCGACTATACTACACCAAACAAAGGCAGTAAAGCAATGGCTCAGAAACTCCTTAACGAGATTGTTCATGTTGATCGCCTAGCGGCTCAGCAGGAGAAGGCCGATGATATCGAAATGATGCCGCTGCTCGAGAACGTCCTTGATGAAACGGAGAGCCGGATCGATCGCCTACCGGCTCAGCAAGAGCAAGAGACTCCCTTTGGCACCAGCTTCACAGAGCGTGAAAGAAGAGGGCTCAACCTCGAGCTTCGAACGCTAAAGGGTAACCTAAAGCACTTGAAAAACAAGATGATCTTCTACGACAGCGAGATCGCTAAAGCAGAAGCCAAGGTGAAAAGGCTTGAGACGAAGAAACATGGGGCATCCGAGGAGCAGCTAGCTATATGGAACGAAGACCTTGGTAAGGCTAGGGAAGAGCTAGAACGACTCCAAGATCAAAAGGAAGCAGTACGAGAAGCACACGGTTTACTATCATATGACACTCAGAGCCCACTGAAAGCAATTAAGGAAACGCTGATGAAAATCGCAGAAGGCGATAAATCTCTAGCTGAAAAGCTTAGAATCTTGTTCAAGGAGCAAGGGATTACTATAGCGAGCATCGTCTCGGCTGTTGGTCTACTGATTTCCACCATCGTACTCGCAGTTACAGGTGGAGGTTCCGCAACAGGCGCAGGAGAAAGTGCCGCAGGGAAGGGTTTTATACAAAAACAGCTGGAAAGGCTTGGAAAATTTTTGAAATACTTAGCAGGTAAGGCAGGTGCGGCGCTACCAGGGATTATTGGCACGGTTGTCTCGTTCTTTTTCAGGGTGGCTGCAAAAGTTGTTGAATACGCAGCCAAACACCTCTACATGACAATCGCTGCTGTCGTCGATTTTGTTGTGGCCTACGTTGGGAAGGGTGGTAAGAAGTCGTAGATGATCTAGTATGTTGGCAAAAAAACATATTAGATCGCCTTGCGGCCGTGCTCCTGCGGAGCCGCCAGGCGATGTCAGCGGAAGGGCGATCGCCTAGCGGCTCAGCAAGAGCACGGCCGTCTCAGCATGAGCACCTTTATTTAAGCCATAGATATGCTAAGATGAGACATACCCCCACCGTGATAAGGGTGGCCTTGGTGTCCTCGTGAGGGTTTCCATCTCCTAGACCTGACTGAGGTATCTTTTCAGACCCCAGTTTCAGGCCACCAACCCTCGATATTTCTTGCCGCGTAGCACCTCGTTTTAAACCCCGAGGCTGTGTGGGCTTGTTGTTTAGGTCTAGCCTTATGCCAATCATCGCACTTGGCGGCGCAATCAAGATGTTGTTGTTATACCCCACAATTTTACCAATACGCAGGTTCATATCGGATGGTAGCATGTACACGTGGTGCATCACGGCAAAATTCACTGGGGTCCTGGCATATTGAAGCACCTTTTGAAACTCGGTGATATCGTGGCCTACGTTCTCCTCACGTTGTACCATGGCTTCGAATTTCTGTAGTAGTATCTGTCTCGCTGTGAAATTGTCAGCATCCGAACCTATAAGGGATGCCTTGGCATCAGCTTGGGACCCTAGTAGTAAAATCACGTAAACACGAATGCTCTCGCTAAGCTTCGACAGACCTTCCGATGTCAGGCCTTGGCTCGTAGGCATGATAAACTTGGCCCAATCACCATCTACTTGCGGCCACCATCTACCGTTTGTGAGCGAGGACAAGAGAGCCTTAAACTTGTATTGGGCATTGGGGTCGGCACCATATTCACGACAAATCTGGGCATATCCAGATGTAGAGTAGGGGTTCTCGTTTCGAGAAAAGCCGTCATCATATGGCATGGGTACCTTCATTCTCGCTAGGATACGCCGCATGTGGTAATAGACGTGGAATTTAAAGCTACTGTTGATGAGAGGCACGGAGCCATTCAAGTGTTTGGCGGATAAACCCAGGGCGGTGCTAGCGCAATGACAAGCGAAATTAACTTGTATATTCCCGTAGCCAAGGGCTTGACCGGTCCAATTTACACTTACGGGGTCGTTCAATAGGTTAGTGGGGACTTTTATTGGGTATTTCGTGAACATCGAGAAGGTCACGGGAATGTGCGATTCTGTAGAAACGTAGAGGTCTTGATGTTCTAGATTAATTACACCGAGAGGCCATTCACCTCTATTGGACTTGTATTTTGCCTTGTGGTTATAGCTATAAATGTTCATGTTTCTTTAAGAATAAACATGAGACAGCTGTATGTCACGGATATAGAGAAGCCTACGATTTTTGACGATTACCTAGGGCAGGACACGATAATTGCTCTGAAATCGATAAGTATCAGGCCCGTATGGCTGAATCTTTTCAAAAAAAAGAATGATATCAAGATTCATAAAGCGTTGCCCGGATCGACCGATGATGGGAACTTTAATGTTGGAGTTTTTGAAACCCTCATCACGATCGAGAAGGGTCTATATAGGATCGAGGATCTCGCTGCAATAGTCAACAATCAAGCAGGGAACAGGATCAAGCTCTTCGTACTCAGGAATGGAGCGTACAGGGTTAGGGTTAACAAGGGGTACATTGCGATAGTCGATAAATCACTACTGGACCTTATGGGTTATAATCTTCATACCGAAGCAATGTTTACAGAGGGCGACCATGACAGCTACTACAAAACTGACGTATACCAAAGATTGAGACTCGTTTGCCCCCAACTGGATGAAGACGATTGCCTACTGGATGGGAAGAAATCAAAAATTCTTGCTTTGCTTCCCACCAAAGAGTTAAACGCATGGGGAGACATGCTTACATGGAATTTTGACACTCCAATCTACCTTCCTTTGAAAGGCTCAACAGACAGACTGGAGTTCATGCTGACGGACGAGCATCATCATGAAAAAAATGTTTCGTTCGTCGGAATTACGATGCATTTACTCATAGAATAAATGGTAGATATGAAGCTTTACCCAACTTTGCCGCCAAGTGCGCCTGAGCACGATAGTATACACGAAAGTCAGGTCTACAGACTAAAAAAGATCGAAGAAATTGAGCAGTACCTGCGGTCTGAGATCAAAGAGAGAGAAAAACTCTACAAAAAGTTCAAGCTTTGGGGGATGGGGTTTCGCTATGCTGATCATGGCATGATTGCTGTTACTGTTATCACCTCCGCAGCAGGTATTGCCACGCTTGCAACCGGATTCGGAGCCCCTATAGCAATTGGTCTTGAAGCCGCGGCTCTTGCAGTTGGCATAGGCCAAGTAGGTTTGAAGAATGCTTCCAAAAGGATACAGTATAAGGTGCACAAGCACGAATCCATCAAACTCCTAGCTGAATCAAAACTAGACACTGTATACGATAAGATTTCCAGAGCGATCCAAGATGGTATAATTTCAGACGATGAGTTTACATGGATCATGCAGGAAAAACAGCGCTACATGGTACTCAAGGAGCAGATCCGACAACGAACGAAAAAAGCTGTGAAATCCATCAACGATAATGAACGCGCAGAGTTGCTAGCACAAGGCAGGCAAGAAGCTAAAGATGAAATTTTTAAAAAACTGCAATCTGCGCAGTATGTCAGCGCTACTTAGAGTCCCCACCCGCCTACAGAGTCTAATATGTTGGTCAACATACTAGACGATCACTTCTCCTGTATCTTGATCTATGAGCAAGTCGCCATCATGTACGACACGTCGCTGAGCGAGATCCCTCAAATATTGTTCAAGATTTTTCTCCCATGCAATTTTAGCACAAGGCTCGCAGTACGGTCCGTCCGTTTGTGTCGACGCATCCTTATACTTGACTTTGCATATGGCTTCAACAAGGTCTATTCGCTTCAACGTAGAGTACCCTTTGAGACCTAAGGCTTTAGCTTCTTGTCGCAGTTTGTCCATTTGTTTATGTGAACAGCGCCAGGCTTTCGTTATTTTTGTGACTGTCTCTAGTCACAAAAGATTACTTTTTTTGTCTTTTTAGTCTTCCACTTCCACAAGGTCGTAATCATAGTAAAATTGACCAGGATTCTTCGTAGACTGTTTCTTTCCCAGTGATTTGATGAACATCTGACCTGTTCGACCTATCAAAGCTTCTCTCAGTACACTCGTTGCCCATGCTCGAAATCGTTCACCATCGCAATCGATCAATGTGATGACAGTTGCATCACCTTTTTTGGTCTTGATCTCTTCAACATACTCAATTTTTATGATTCCAGTGAGAACATCACGCCACTTCATAATGCTCTCGTGTTCTGATTTCAAGGCATCAAATTGTTCTGCAGATAGGAAAGGCATCTCTTTATTATAGATTTTTTAAACCTCAACCAGGATCAAAATACTGGACATTACTTCCATAATTTAGAGATCTCGCGCTTTTCTTCCTTATCTAAACACCAATTCCAATATCGATCCGGATGCCACGCCACTGGCATTACCTCATTCCATATTTTTACATAAAAATTACGCTTGTGATGATGCCGCACCAATTCATCATAAATGACATCAAAACCACGCAGCAATACAACAATCTCGATGTGACCATTTTCAGCTGCAAGGTTCATGGCCCAATTAAAGTATGTCGCACCCCACCCTTTGCAAAGCTTAACAATCTCGATGTGACCATTGAAAACTGCAAGTCCCATGGCCCAATTAAAGTCTGTCGCACCCCACTCTTTGCAAAGCTTAACAATCTCGATGTGACCATTTTCAGCTGCAAGTCTCATGGCCTCATTAAAGTATGTCGCACCCCACTCTTTGCAAAGCTTAACAATCTCGATGTGACCATTTTCAGCTGCATTTCGTAGAGCCCAATTAAAGTCTGTCGCACCCCACTCTTTGCAAAGCTTAACAATCTCGATGTGACCATTTCAGCTGCATTTCGTAGAGCCCAATTAAAGTCTGTCGCACCCCACTCTTTGAACAGTTTAACAATCTCTATCTGACCATTTTCAGCTGCAAGTCCCATGGCCCAATTAAAGTCTGTCGCACCCCATTCTTTGCACAGTTTAACAATCTTGATGTGACCATTTTCAGCTGCATTAAGAATGGCCCCATTAAAGTCTGTCGCACCCAATTCTTTGAACAGTTTAACAATCTCGATGTGACCATTTTCAGCTGCATTTCGTAGAGCCCAATTAAAGTATGTCGCACCCCACTCTTTGCAAAGCTTAACAATCTCGATGTGACCATTTTTAGCTGCAAGTGCCATCGGCAAATCAAATTCTGTCGCACCCCATTCTTTGCACAGTTTTAACAATCTCGATGTGACCGTTTTCAGCTGCATTTCGTAGAGCCCAATTAAAGTCTGTCGCACCCCATTCTTTGCACAGTTTAACAATCTCGATGTGACCGTTTTCAGCTGCATTTCGTAGAGCCCAATTAAAGTCTGTCGCACCCCATTCTTTGCACAGTTTAACAATCTCGATGTGACCATTTTCAGCTGGAAGTTCCATGATTGCATTCTTGAACCAACTCATTTCTCTTTATTATGTTGTGACCCCAACCAGGGTCACAATATTGCGTTCGTACGAGAGTGCTGCAGCACAGCGGTAATTGTCCGCGGTATTGACCCTTTGCGCAGAGGATCAATATAGCGAGGAAACAGTGCTGCGCTAGACCCTTGAAATTAGGGTTTTGAGTGAAAAACGGTGAGTGTCCTAGAGAGCTCCACTTTCATTGTGTTCTCTTGTCTCTTAAGGAGACCCTTCACCCTTCATGCATGAGAATAAAGTATATAAAGTATATAATTATAATAAAGTATATAATTAATAAACTAAATAATTAATCATTAATTACAAGTGATAGGTAAATGTATAATTAGTTGTGAAATGTACCTCGTGAATAGAGGATATGAGTATGTAATTCATGCATGAAGAGATCTGGGTCATGCCTTGGAAACCATTCACAATATTATGATCCATGAGGACATAAACTTGTGAGGGGCAACCAAAACGTGCAAACTATTAGGAAATTACCCTCTTTGCCGTGGGCAAGCATTTTGGTGTTATTACCTTGTTATGATTACTAGCAGGTGATAGGTAAATGTATAATTAGTTGTGAAATGTACCTCGTGAATAGAGGATATGAGTATGTAATTCATGCATGAAGAGATCTGGGTCATGCCTTGGAAACCATTCACAATTATTATGATCCATGAGGACATAAACTTGTCAGGGGCAACCAAAACGTGTAAACTCTTAGGAAATTACCCTCTTTGCCGTGGGCAAGCATTTTGGTGTTATTACCTTGTTATGATTACTAGCAGCATGTGTTATCTGTCCTGCCTTACTTAATTATTTTCTTACCCGGCATCCCGATCCATTCCCCAAATTTACAAATTGCGTTCCATGCGTATGATGTTGTATACCAAAAAATGTGCCATAATACAATATTCTCGATTAATAAGTGTGTTTTTACTGAGTAACCAAGACAATTAAATACCATAAAAATAGAACTTTCTAAGTCTTGTAACATTTTTCTGTGACTTGCAGAAACAACAGGTTGCCATACATTTTTAGAACTAAAAGTGTTTTTTTTAGATGGTCATTTCTTTTCAGAAAGGAAATATAATTTATTTTTAAAAGTTATACTCAAGAGGATGATAGTGTTAAAAACATTCACTCTTAACTCTTATACAATTTGAGGTGTGAAAGACGGATCAGAAAAAAAGTTAGTTATATATGTGGATAAAGTCAATATTCCTTTTCGAATAATAAATAAATAGTTTTACAATTGAAAAGATCTTCGTTTCTTAAGTATAAATAGGTAATAAAAAAAATCGATTTTTGAGGGGTTTGTTTGATTCCGAGCATGTCGCATGAAAAGATAATCATTAGTTTCAATAGATTCAATGTTTTCAGGAATCATAAAGTCTTGGACAATTTCTTACATTGGTACAAGGGCCGTTTGCACCAAGTTAAGCTAAAACATCCTCTCACTTCTTAATAATTGAATTCTCTTGTAAAACAGTGTTTGTTTGGGGCAAAACTGCTGACTTTTGAGAAGACATACATTTAAAACGGAAGCCAGGAACAATAAATACCAAGTGCAACTATGAAAGGATCGGATAGAAAATAACAAGTTTTACGTACCTGTTCTGCACTAATGTTTCCACTAAAAGAGCTGACCCTACAACCTTTCGTTTCTTTCCTTGCTGGGCAAGTCAAATTCGAAGTTTTTATTTCTAAGAATTGATAATTCTTTAAACTATTTGGTTGATTTCTTTTATTCAATATATATGTGTGATATGCTTATGTGTAGACTTAAGGTATCCACACTAAAACTGCAGAAAACAGCTTTAATAAAATCTGGATAAAAGTTGCCAGAGAAGAAAATATCAGTTGTTCTTGACGTATGTCAAATGTTCTGGAGCGGTTGAAGAAGATACTTGAGAGGTTGATTTTAATCCTCCGACACTAATGGTCTAAATTTTAGGTCGTTTGGTCTTAAAAATTTCAAGTTATATAATTAGAACTGCTTGGACAACGCTACTCACTAACTAGCTAATTTTATTTAATTACATTAATTTCTTATGAACAACCAAGTTTATTAATGCTCTAAATTGTTTCTGATTGAAACAATATATAGTTGTATTAATAAAGGCTTTTGTAACTAAACATGCGCATTAGCTTCTCAAGTGCTGCAAATATGACTGGTTGAGTGGGACCTATGATTGCTTGACTGCACTATTGATTCAGTGCTATCTCCCTAGCACATAAGTAGACAAGACAGGATACTATGTCTTTAAGCATGCCATGAGGAAAAGTTAGATGTTCTTCTTGTGACCTACTTTCTACTAACACATATGATGCACAGACGTAGCTCAAGTACCAACTGCCAAAAAATATGTTAAGTGTAACCTTCTATCTTCAGTTCATATGATAAGAACAATGGTGGGTGGGTTATATATATACCAGTGAGTAAAAGTAAACTAATTTTTGTCATTTGGTTTTAAACCTTTTACATACTTGTATCGTATATATAATTATGCTAAAATATTACCACTGCTGATGAATGTATTGAAGGCCTACTGTGTGTTTTATGAAATTGATAAAAAGTAAGGAAGTGTATAATTCATTGATTGTTTTTTCTGACATCCTGCTGTTATGCAACAATTAATATGTGAAATTTATTGATGCCTTTATAAAAAGACAAAGTATGCTTTATCTTGTTGGACTTGGACTTGGTGATTCAAAAGATATAACAGTAAAAGGTCTTGAGATTGTCAAGAAAGCTCACAAAGTATTTTTAGAGGCATATACATCAATCTTAAAGGGTGGAAAAGAGGAACTGGTGAGGTGTTTCTTATCCTATTTGTTTTTGTTTAATTAAATAATCCATGACATACACATGTTTTTTTATAAGTATTACTGCTACTCTGCACTTGGCCTTATGTATTATACCTTTCACTTTTGTGGCTGTTCTTTTAATGCTAAAAACAGCAACATCTGAAAATTTAATAGAAGGCTGCTCTTTTTTCACAATGTGTTCAAATTTACAGTTTTTTAGAAAATATAAAAATAAAGTAAAAACTATTCAACTAGATTTATCAGTTGCTCTATTAAACAATTAAAAGCAATTTTTTTGCATTCTAGTAAGTTTAGGAATAAGCACCTTTATTTGTTTTAAAACTTGGTGGTTTTTTGGACACTTCTGAGAAACTTTTGTTTCAAGAATGGGTGCTAAATTAGATGGGACTCTTACTTGAGCACTGGTTTTTTATTTGGTTATGTACAGTATACATTTTATTTTATTTTTTGAAGAGAATCGACAGATAATTCACTGTGAAGGTTCGATTTGGCACCACCTCATGATTAGGCACCCCCTTTTATGAAAATGTTTTAAATAAGCTCCCAGATAATCTCCCTGCCATCTAATTGCATAGAAAAGGGAATGTTTATTTAAGTAAGATGGCTTTTGAAGGGGGACTTATTTAATGTTCAGCAAGCATAATTGAAACTATATTATATATAAATTAATAGCAGAACCAACAAAATTAGTTGTTGGTTGTGTCAACGATCGGAAATTTAAAATGTGTATGACGTATTTATATTGTACAACGTTTCCTAAGAAGCAATGCCCATTTTCAAGTAAATGCAATGTCAAATGTTTCAGTATTTAGTTTTAGTATTTATTCAGTGTTTATATTAAATAAGCTTTTCTTTTAAAAGTGTATGTGCCTGTATCGACAAAAGTCAATGTTAGTCATGTTTGTTCCTCACAGAGAAAATATTTTATTAAGCACCACTGTTAAAGTGTCCTTCTTAAAAAATGGCTCCTCCTTTTAACTACCTTGAATAAGCACACCCTTTGGACGGAGGAGGGATTTATAATAATTGTCTTGTTGCTTAATTGAGCATTATCGTATTACATTGTAGTATTTCTTTTTTAAATACTAAGTACATGTTTTTTCAATGAGAACTACAAGGTTGGTTACATACTTTTGCCTACTGACTAATAAAACACAGAGAAAGTTTAAAAAAAGTTAATTTAAAAATTGACACAACTCTTGCTAAAAAGCATTTTAAAGGTATATATAGGTGGAGCTCTTTAATTTTCCAGAAAAACTCTTTCAGATTTAAGAAACATTCAGGTTGAACCCAAAAAATGTTTCTTATGATAAAACATGTATGCTATCATAATACCTAACAAGCAGTCGTAATATATACAGGTATAGGAGTTTTAAAAGCAATGTGGTAACATTTTGTGAATAAATACACTAACAAACAAATTTTCTTTTCTGGTTTTAAACTAAATGTTTTCAATATTCTTAGGAAACTTTTTATGGAAGAGAAGTTGTTTTAGCAGATCGTACTCTGGTAGAAGAAGAAGCTGGTATGTGTTTGATTGCAAGTTTTACATTACTAGTTTTCCAGAATATGCAAGGGCACCCGCGACACTCTTTACGTAGCTAACTGTATCATCTCACAACTATCAATCAATACACCCTATTGCACATAATCATTTGAAGTTTTAAATTTAGCAAATTAACAAAGCACCTGTTGTCTTTTAAGATGTTTTGATAACAAAATAACACAAGAAAAATTTCATCATAAATTTGAATACACGTTGCTAATATTTATTTTGTTCCAAGTTATAACTTTGTCTAAAACTCGAAAATTATATTTATAATGGTGAAACATCATTCTCTCATGCAGGACATATTAAAACATGATAAAAATTACTCTTAGACAATTGCAAGAGGCACAGTTTAGCATTCCCTCACTTCGTTAATTCAGAATGCGTTGGTTAAGGATACAGTAACCTCCTTCAGGGTCGCATATTTTCCTGATATTTTTAAAAAAAGAATCAAAAATATTTATTGTTAAGGTAGCGGTATGGTAAATTACACCTCTTCTGTATAAAGCATTTCCTTTCAAATTTCCTTTTAAAAAAACATAAAAGTATTTATGTACTTGTTAACAAAAGTTTGTTCTACAATATTATGAAAAAAGGTGGGTGTGGTCAACTGTGAAGGGATCAAAAGTATACCAGTTTACAAAAAAAAAAATGTGCACATCTTCAGCATAGTCTGAATTAAAATCATGTGTCTCATTTTTTTCTCAACTTTAATTGTTTTGAAAATATGCCGTAAAAAATCTGTAATTCTCAAAGCATTTTTTTCTAATATGATTGGGGTTTTTAGGGTGAAATATGTTTATGAATTTTTAAAAACAGGAAATGTAATCGAGAAAATGATTCTGTTCAACTTTCATTTTTGTTTTCTGAAAAATTTTGTTACAATAAGAGTATAAAAATGCCAAAAGCAAATAAAACACTGCAGAAAAAAACAGCTATATTATATAATTTAACTTTTTCTCCAGTGCTTTTTGACTCCCTTATATCTCACACTTTATGCATAAATATTGCCTAAACAGAAAATTTTCAATGCTGAATGTCAGATTATTTTTAGTAAAGGTGAGTCATAACTCACTTCGTGCACAGAAATGTTTGATCGCCAGAACAAAGACATATGGAGTGGAACATTTTGTAACGCTAAATCCTTCAATTTTGATGAAACATTTTGGAATAAAAATTAGTTCATTGGAAAGAGCAATTTTTGAAGTGAAATGTTCCTTAAAAAAAAAAATTAAAAAAAGTAATTATTTACCATACCTTAACAGGGATAAAATGAAGAAAAATCTTCTTTATCTTTTAGTGTTTTCAATAGTGTGCTCAAAGTTTAAAATTCCTTAAATATATTTAATCTGTATAACAATTAAAGAGAGTTATGCAGAATGAATAAAAAATTGCATCTATACATATAACATAGGAAACATTTACACTTTAATAATCTATACAAATATTATTATTTATCATCTATACCTTTTTAATTTATTTATTTATTTTTTCCTTTTTATCCTGTTATGTTATGTTATCCTGTTGTCTGTTTAACAATAACTAGAGCAAAAGTTCTGCAAAAACACTTTACCTTTATTTCAAATAAAATATTCATGAGTTATTAATTATTCATAACATTTAAGTGGGTGTAACCATGATTCTTGCAGGTAAAAGCAAAGGTCTTTGATTTCCTTTTTCTTGAAATAAAATTTTCAGTCGTAACGGTATATATTTTTGTCGAACACTCCCCTCCATCTTGTCAAAATTGTACGAAAACAAATTTGTTGCCAAATTTGTTGCGACAATTATATCTTTGGCCACAAAACTTTGCTTTTTCTAACGCAGAAAGTGAGGAAGTATCGAGTTATTGATCTATCATGCTTAAAAATAGATAAATCAGTCATAAAACAGCTAGTGTAACACAAAGCAAAGTTTTTTAGAGCTGAATAAGAGCTTTGCAATGATATTTTTTTCAACAAACAAAAATTTTACTGACGGGAGTGTTCGACAAAAAGGGTAAATTTTTGTATATAATTTTTTTTTACTTTTTGGATTTTTTTTATGAAAATATTTTATCATCATTCTAGAGATAATTTATTCGGCTTTCAGAATATATGTATATTTGCTAGGGTTAATATAGCAAGCAGAGGAGATATTTTAAATATACTGAGTATGTGTCTCGGGGTTACCGTATCCTTAATTCAGAATGAGTTTGTTTACATCCCCGCTGATTCTTTTATAAAAATTTAGATTTCCCATCCTTGCATACTACATACGATTACAAATATATAAAGGATTAAAATGATAATGAAAACTATAAAAACGGGGTTGCGCAGAAGGCAAATAAGGAGCATTCAGAACCGATTCTTGTGTGCGAAAGAAATAGCCCCTAAGTGGACATAATTTGCTTGAAGGAATAATTAGAAAGTTAAAGGAGTGGTCCAGTGGATTTTTGGATCAAAAATTTAGATTCAGGTACATCAAATTAGTTAAAATAGTTTGTTCTTTTAAATTAATTTATTTTGTTAGCAAGATCTGATATTTTTGCAATGTACTTTCAGGTCATGGCTATTATAAATTCAATTTAACCGTGAATGTTTTGCATATGTGTATGTGTAAAAGTTTGTTGTTAAAACATAAATTGGATTTGTCATTGCTTTAATTATAGTTTACTGTTGGACCTTTTGTTGTTGAACTTGTTAACCAACTTTTTAGCCTCCAAAGTCCACCATCATTTTTACCTCTTTTCTCTGTAAGATTAAGTGGTTGGAAAATTGACGTCATATTGGCTCCTTGATTTGGTGAATCCAATCTTTTATCTTTTATGTTCGCTATTTATGCATGGTATTAGTATGTTCTTGATGAGCTTCATCGACTCCTCTTCTTTGATGTAATGCCTTTTGTTGACACTGAGTAAAAAGTTTCTTAGAAAATCATATCTAAACAAGCTTTGGGTTGTTTTCTCTCTGTATATGTCAACTGCATTCCAGGGAACTGGCCATCAAATGTGATTGTAACCATTGCTGTTATAGTGTGTTTTTTCGTCACTCCATTTAATGGTAACTTATTTATTGTTTTACTCAAAGTAGTACTACTTTGGTACTTGCACCTGGGGCAAACTTAAGGCGTTTAATCAAAGTTTAAAATTAACTTCATTTTTTGAATGAACTTTGCACCTAAGAAAATTCATTGATATTTATTTGTAAAGCTAATTTTAGATAGCGTTGCATTAAAACTTACTGTAGAAACAGCTACAAGTCTTCTTATTACAACACCAAGATTTAACACGGCTCTAATGTATCATTGAACCATTTCATTAAGTATTCCAAGGGGAAGGGGGTGGGTGTTTTTGTTTGGCGTAATAGTACAAACTTCTTTCATTTAAGCGCCAAAAGTTTCTGCTCATACCTCTTCTGAAGTCCTCCAACAGTGGATTTGTTTAGTTTGTTGAATGTGGTTTTGAATGCCCTCACACACACAGCTGAATCATTCATGCTTCTCTATCTCCTGTGATCAAATCTATCCATTTGCCATGTATCAGGTCTTGCCATGAGTCGCGAGTAATTGCTCGCGTGCGCATAGTGCTCACGTAAATGCTTGTTACCCGAGCATTCTATCGCTGGCGTAAATATTAACATTTTGGGATAATTGTAAACGTTTTTCTTAAGAATTGATTGGTCTTTTAATTGAAATTCCTGCACGAACGCTCAACCTGAAACTGAAAAGATATTTGGTGTGATTATTTTCCACCCATCATGCAAAAGTTCATTCACCATTTTGAAAAACGCGTGCGATACGTGCATTAAGGTTAATCTTTGTTGCACATTCATTTTGCAGTAGAAAAGTGGGGGATGTTTTAAATCGTGAACCCCAAACACGATGATCGAGCGTCTACTGGTATAGCGACTCTCTCAATCTTAACTTCCTTTTCTACATGTCCGAAATAGTATGCATGACTATACTGTCGTTTTCATAAATTTATTGTTTATTTTTCAGCAAATAGGAAAAAATATGCTTCGTTTTCAAATTAAAAAAATATTTATATATCTGCATGGTTTAAATAAAACTTCCAAATTCATTCGGAAAGTTCAGGTACTTGTCAGGTACATAAAATTTACCTTAAGGGAATTAATTTTTCGCGGATTTGGATTTGGCGGTTTTTGGTCAAAACCGCAAAAAATCCAAATGTGCCTCATCCGCGAAATTAAATTCCTGCAAAATTTCGAAAACACATTCATCTGCGAAATTAAATTCCCTTTTTTTCTTTAATTTTTTTAATTTTAGATACCGTAAAATTCAGTAAATAAACCTACCCCGCAATTATGAACTATGTTTTGTGTTTCCATGTGAATTTTGAAATACACTCGGAACTTTACGGTATATATGTTAAAGTCTAAAATTTGTGATTTGAGACTAAAATTTGTGAGGTTGATGCATTGAAAACACATTGCTTCTATTAAAAAGGGTTCTAATATCTTTACATCGTGGAGCTGGTTTTTCCTTGATTTGTGTTTTCTTTTGATTTTTATTGGTGGTACAGCTATAGCAGCCTCAACAACATCAGCTCTCTACAAAAAACTCCCGATTATAACTTCATTCTTCGGCTCGCAATAAAGTACAGTGACGATTTTTCTATATCGATCCATTACTATATGGTTCCTCACAGTGCCTGGCATAGACACAGTCACCATGCAAGGAATTTCAAGTCCTCCTTGTAATAAAGGCGATTTTCTATAATGCGTCGCAATCAGTTTTGTATTAACGGTTCCACCTCAATCGAGTAGGAATTTTGTAGCACGTGAGAACTCTCTTTGTCCAACTATTTTCCTTAAATTATCAACCTGGCATGTTTTAATAATAAAAGGATCATACTCATTTCCAGTTTCATGCAAGCAAATCAAAGTTTCGTTCTCAGTTGATTTCCACATTTTATATTTATATTTATCATCAGCTGCTGTAAAGAAAGGGTTAGGAGAGTTGGCCAACATTGATCCTTTTAATGATATTGATCCCCTCCTAGCGTGTAACTCATTCCAAAATGAAGTTCGTTTGGAAAATAGTCTTGAAAGAGACATGTACATACATGAAAACAATCTGGATAGTGATTCTGATTATGAGGATGACCAAGAAAGTTCGCTCTTTCTTTTGCACGAGAATTACTAGATGAATCTTTTCGTAATCTTCTTCAACGTCTGGCTTGTACGTAGGATCAGTATTCTCACAGCTATGTTAAGTGTTCTCACAGCTATGTTGGTGAAGAATTCTGGAGTCAGGTCTCTCATTTTTTCAATGGTGGTACTATTAAGTTTGAGGACAATGTTATCGTCGTCACAATCAAACTCGTAATTATCATCATCAGTTTCATCATCATCAACATTTTCATCGTCATCAACATCGTCGTCTTTGTTCCAGTCACCTTGGTCTAGGAAAAAAGAAATAAAATTTAATAACGATATGATTGATTCTAAATAAAATTATAAGGAATAAATTTAAATTACCGTCAAGACGTGTTTGACAGTGAATGTTTGTTGTATCTGGCGTTACTTGTACACATTGACTTCTCTGTCGAGGTCGCATATTAACTTGATACCCCATATTTCTGACACTAATTGGAGAAGTCTGTGCACCAATGGATCGCAAGACAACTTTTGCTTTACTAACGACAATAGCAGAATCAGTTTGTGTTCCACATGTGTTGCTAGCTTCCACTTCTTTTTTATGCTCTTCCATCACTACGGCAGTTTCTATGACCTAAAATTTCAGATAACATGAAGTATATGCTCGACATGTGACTCCTATTAACAAATATCTATAAATTAACTCTTCTCTTTCTCTGCATTGGGCCCTTCGAACTGAGGCCTTTCTTTCCTTTGGTTGTTCTCGAAAACAAAATATTGTTGGGATTGCATTTTTAACAGCATTTTCGGGATTTTTCACGGGAATATCTGGTGTTGCATTTCTTAACTTGGATCAAAGCATTTTTCTTCAAGATGTTTTAAACAAACAAAGACCTTTTTAGGTAAATTTTTTCTCCGCAAAGCATCTATCCACTCGTGTATCTTCATTTGACGGCAATTTAAATGAACTTTCTCTGGATTATTGCCATAATAGTTAGTACAACCTACAGCAGCACACCACGCCATTTTAAGAAATATTGAAAAAAAAATTTGAGCACATGTTTTTAAAATATAGCGACGGGGGTTAAATTGTATAAAATAAATCTTAAGTTTCTATTATAAATTAGTAATAGGTTTAAGAACAAAACGAACAAACATCGCATGCGGTGTGTGAAAGAAGGCTTCTGTATTTTATATAAAATTGCTTACGTCACAGTAAATCGGTTATGCTATATCGCACTTGATCGTGTTTTTATCAGAAACTATCATGGCGGTTGAAGAAGGCCGCTCTGGTGGCGAAGGTTAAGCTTTGAAGAAGAATATTGTGCATAAGAATTACTTTTTAAGATATATTAATGCTGAATTATTGTTTTGTGCTATATGAAGTTTTTATATGCAAATATTATAAAACATACTATATTCCCTTTAACTTCATCAAACTCAATAAAAAAGTCAAACTCTTCTTTTTTGATACTTCAGTGTGCATACCATCTATCACACTAATTTAATTAATTGCCTTTAAGAAGTTTTAAGCCATTTGCTACTTCAATTATAGACCTTCCAGAAGGCCAAACAATATTAACTAGAACTAAATAATGCATGATTGCCTTTGATACTCGACAAATAATTCTCAGTACTGTTGCCTCGGTAATATTGAAGCGATCAGATACTACAAAGTGGTTCCCTTGAGCACTATGCCTCAAAAAAAAAATACCCCACTTGTTTGTGCAACTTGACCATTGATCTTTCACCATATTGAAATTTCCAATCTTCAAGCACAATTATTCCACTGATGTTTTCCTCAACATAAAATGGCTTTTAAAGGGTATCACTGTCACAAAGTATCCTGGTATCCCAACAGCATCGATACGGTTAGTAGGACTTATCAGCAACCAATGGTAAAATTATGTCAGTTATGTCCTATTCATTTGTTTATCTTCTTCGTTCTCTTCACTTTTGCTTTTGAGGCAGCCATATTTGTTTACAAAAAAAGAGCCGTCTGCTATGTTTTTGTAATTATGCAAAAATTAAGCCAAAGAATATAAGCTATATTTTTAAACTACATAAAATATTAGAGCACAGTGCTGTTTCTTTGGTCACTGGGGCACCTGGAGCAGTTGGAGCATAGAGATTTAAATCTCTGCTGTGAAAGAAGTAACCCCTAATTTTCTTTATTTTCTCTCAACTCACCATTGTTGTTGTTATTTTTACTTAACTAGCAAACCCAAAGGATCATTTTAATTCATGATGTGTTGCCTGCTACAGATTAGGTCTTGCTACAACAGCTGCTCTATTAGAAGAAATTGAGTAAAAGTCATGTGTTGGTAAATATAGTGTATAGATATATAAGGACCGCTATAAACTGTTGTATATTTTTAAAACGGGTAGTGTGAGTTTTACGTGTTGCTATAAAGGTATGGGTTATTACCAATTCAAGAGATGATTGCAACTTTGTGCTCAAGTTTCATTAGTTTGGTCGTTTTTCAAGTTTGGTCTGTAAATTGCAATGAATTTTTTTTTTGAAATATACTTTTCATGAGATAAAATGAGCCCCCCCTTTATTTCTTTTGCTAAGTAGTTATACCTCATCTCTACAATAATGACTGTTTTTTGTCTGTTCAAAAACGTTGCACCACAGCTTTATATTGGACACCCATTTCATTCTATAGGCAGACAAAAATGCACTAATAGTGATGCAGGAAATATGTTTATAGGCAACAGAGGAAATTAGTTTTTTGGATACGACTATCTAAATAGATAAACACTCGAGAAAACTCAAAACCAAATTATTTATAAAACCAACTGACAGCAGAGCACTATTACATTTTACGTTGTATCACCCTCACCATACCAAAAGGGGTATAATTTATTCGCAAGCACTCCGCTATCGCATGATAACAAGTCAAGATAGCATTTTAAAATGTGAGCTCGATGAACTTAAAAGTATTTTGCTGACCAGAGGATACAAAGGTCGGCTTGTTAATGAAATATTCGAGAAAATCGCCAAATTAAAGCAATCAGACGTAATTTCTAACTCCATGCACAAGTTTAATAAAAAACGAATACATTTCAGAACCGCTGACAATAGTGGTGATACTGACAGAGAGCAAAACAAAGACAAACACATTCTACCTTTTATTTTACCTTACCACGAAAAATTTACAACGCTTAAACGAATACTACACAAGTATTGGTTTATAATTGAGAGCGACCCTGCTCTGCGACTCGTTTTTCCAACCAAACCATTCTTGACTTTCACCAAGCATAAAAATATACAGGAATAATTAATCAGAGCAAAGATGAGATCTGCTGACCACTGCCTTTCATTATAATTTTTATAATTTATACGTTTATTCGATTTGTATAACATTCAGTTTATTAATATCATAATAAAATTGTTACAACCAAAACAGTTTTTTGATATTTTAGCAAAATACTGTATGCTAACGTTTTGCTGTTTTATTTGTTAGTCTGATATCCAAATATATATCATATCCTTTAAGATAACATGTCTGATGTTAATTGAGTTGTTAGTCTTCCAGGGAATTGCATTGTAAATAGAACTTTGAATGGAATGTGTAAAATAGATTGTCAAAATCATTGCATATAAAAGATCTTTTTCTTTGTAGAATTTCCCTGTGAAAGTTGAAATAAATCTTTGCATTGGAAATAGAATTTTATATATAAGTCTGAAATAAAATGCAATATTAAGTACATTTTGTAGAAATGGAGAATAAAAATTGTTTTTGTAAAATTTGTTTAAAGGTATTTAATTAGAAACAAAGTTTGTATAGACACAAAAAATTGTCATATGGTTTAGTCCATTTATAACAGCTATATAAAGAATATAACGTTGCATAGAATGTTTTTATAGAATATGGCAAATGATTTATTTTATTTTTATGCCTTTTTGTGAAACATAACTCCCTGACTTAGTCATGTGAAAAAACAGGGGATGTGTTAAAAACAATAAAAATAATCCAAGTATGTGTGACGTCAAATATCTAAAAATTGCTCTTGCTGAAGTAAATGTCTTTATTTTCTTTATTTAAAAATACAATCAACATTGTTGAATTTCTGTGCCCGAAGGCGTAGGAAATTCTTTGAAACCGTCGTTTTTTCTTTTGGAGCATTTTTTGAGAAAAAATCGACCCTGGGATGTCACGTTCCTCTGATTTTTTGTTACCTAAATGTCATTTTACGCCAAAATTGGTTTAAAAATTAAAACTACTCTATTTTCCACAATATTTGGCACAGTTAACAAAAAAAGTATACTGAACATGATGGTGACATCAAAATTTCGATTTTTTGGCCCCCTTAAATGTCATTTTAGACCAAAATTTGTCCAAAAATTAAAACTACTTTATTTTCGACAAAATTTTGCACAGATTACAAAAAAATATGCTGAACATGATGGTGGCATCAAAATTTTGATTTTTTGCCACCTGAAATGTCATTTTAGGCCAAAATTGGTCCAAAAATTTAAACTACTTTATTTTCGACAAAATTTGGCACAGTTAATAAAAAAAGTATGCTGAACATGATGGTGGCATCAAAATCTTGTTTTTTTGTCAACTAAATGCCGTTTAAGACCATAAACGTGTCAACCATGAATGATAGGCTATAATTTTTGTTCGCAATTTCTTTTAAAGTGTGAGTTTATTTTGACACGTTTTGTTTTGTTTGCGTTTGTTGTAAGATGTAATGTCACTTGTGTGTTTTATCTTCAGAGCTTCAAGCACCAAACCTCTTCGAATGTTTGGCACGATAACAACGAATTAGCAGGTTGTCATCAAATATTTTGGTAGCGAGCGGAAATTCTTAGAGCCCCCAGGGCTTTTTGTTAGACTTTAATGCGAGCTAAAACAACGAAATTTAACAACTTTTTTTCAATATTGCATCAATACTCTGTCAATCACCAAATATATGAATTTTATTGAAGAATGCAGTAAATTTAGGTATTTAAGTATTTATACCTATATTCTTTTCTTATAACTAGACCGTCAATACGCAAAACCTGATAAATGATCAAAAAAATTCCACCTCATGCATCAAAATGTCCAAATTGAATCAAACTTGGTACACTTATAGTACGTCATGGAAGGAACAAAATGGCAATAAATTTTTGCTTATGTCAGCATTTTTTCTGTGACATCGTGACATTTGTCCAAAATTGTAACACTAATGATAAGTTCCTTATTAATTTCTTTATTTCTTTTTGATGCTGTTATTCATTATCCTGCCTTTTCTATAAGAGATTAAGTCGATCTTTAGCTGCCAGATTCTTGTTGGTCATGTATTTACTTTTTTAAGATATGTAGGTTTTACTTGGAGCAAGCCTTAAAACAGCAAGGGTGATCTTTAAACGGCTGATACAATTGTCTGGCACCAGTCAGTGTTTTTTCAAAAATGGGTGAAGATTTTTTAAGATATCTGGGAGGCTGTTGAAACTCTAAGGGTTTCATTCAGCTGTTTTTTCTCGTTTTTTTCAGTAGAAACTTATTACAGGTTGTGTGTCAAATGCTTTATGTAAAGAATACTGGTAGCCTTGTTGTGAAGCTTTCACTTTCGGTGTGTATCATTCCTTTCTGCTTGACAGTCAGCATGAGAATGCGTAAATATCTTGCTTGAGATTGCTCTGCTGGCACAGCTTTTGTAATCCTCTTTACAGAACCCTCATGGACGGCAGTACCAGCGTGAACTGAAGAGGCTGTCCTGGGGAAATAATTGTAATAATATTTTCTTGTCTCACCTTTTTGTTGTTTTTCACTGTAGATGAAATTCTATCACAAGCGAAAGAAAATGATGTTGTATTCTTGGTTGTTGGTGACCCATTTGGGTATGTATACTGAGTACAATTTTAATAAACGCACTAGAAATATTTTTTAAGAAGACTGGACAGGGACAAAAATTTCAAAATTTGTTTGCAATGCATGACAAAAACAGGCTACTTAACAAATTTTCTAAGTTAATATCAAAATGCATTCACATCAACAAATACAAACTCCTTCAAAAGAACACCAAAGACGTGGAGATTGAAGGCAACACTTGCTATGTAGTTAAATTGTTTTTTGTTAGCTTTTTTATGGGTACACATTTCACTTTTTATACCCGAGGATTGCTTCAGTACCTGAGACAATACCTATTGTTAGTCTGTTAGTGAGGTGGGTTTTTAGTGGCCTTTTCCTGCAACACAAGATTAAAATCATTAAGTTGTACGAGCCCATAACAATGAAACTTTTACAATTAAAAAAACACTTAAAGACGACAGGAGACATTATACGTGGAAAGATAACCACTATAAACACATAATATAAAGATTGACACTACACAACTAACGACGTTGAATTCTGCTTTCTTGCACGGCAAGTTCAATATCTTCGTCTAAATTATGTGTCTTTCATACATCTATCGTGTTCCTCTGACACATAACAACATGGAACGAATTAACGAAAAATTTAATCGGGTCTTTATCCAAGCACTAACAATTGATTTCAAAAGCTTGCGTTTTTCGGCAATTAAATCCGCGGCATGCGAGTAAAAACGACTGCATTCCCTCGACATTCCTCCGAAACATGAAAACACTAACGGTGTAAACGAACTGTGATCAACATGAATAATTCGTTCATTATATGATCGTTTTTTTTCGTTTTCATTCTGTCAGATTCTTGTGATAATTGGCTAATAGATTAAAAACCCTTACATCTGCATACGCCATTTGTCCTTTTACCCAAAAAACTTCCTGCTGCAACATCAGTTCTTGCTTCGTTGGTTGTTATTGCAGTCCTCAGCCTAAATATTTCACTGTTCAAAGGCTGTAGAAGCGGTTCCACAATAACTTCCTGGCATACCTCTTTACTATTCCCGCTGTGCAATTTCGAAGCTCATTGTGTCTGTTGATTATAAATCCGCCTTGTGGACAGGAAAGAGCGTCTTGGACAATGAACGGGGTGGAACAGACACATATCGTTGGTAATCGTTCAAGTGGGATCACATCCCGAAGCCATAAAGCATCCCAGAAAGATTGTTTGTCAAGTGAGAACCCATGTTCTTTAAGTGGAATAGCAGTTAACCAAATCGATGACCCATTCTCCAAGTTGGCTTCAAGGGCTTTATTTTTTTCAAAGTCGGTAATTTGTTCTTTGATTTCATTTAATTGATGTTGATAATTTTCTCTTTTTATCCGTGTCTTCAATGCAGCTACAACATGTTTAGCTCAGTGATTCTAAGCAGCAATATTTTGAAGCATACATTCTTTTGTGTGACTGGTTATCGTCAAAGAATGTTCATACTCACGATCCGCCATTTGAGAAGGTATAATAACACCTAAGCCACCATATCTGGCTGGCAGAGAGTACAGCAATCTTTCACTATCATTAAATTAATAATCGTTTAAAATAACACGAATAAACTCGTCAATTTTTCTGTCTAATTTCTTCAAAAGTACTGAGATGTTCGGAACAGTCCGCATGATAAAAACATATCTGTGTCTTAAACAATGCATAAATGCACTATATGCTGCATGTGGTTGGGTTCTTGCAACAGCAATTAAACTGTCCAACTACTTAACCCACGAATTTACTTTGTCGTTGGTATATTTTTCAGTACAATCATGATTCCCAATCACTGCTCCAAGGTGACGATTGCCATCTGAGGTTATAAAGATCTCAGAATCTGATAAAAGTTCCTTTGCTTTATTAAAGTATTCATCTTTTACAATTAACATAGACTTTTGGTCATTAATCTCATAACCAATGTAATGACCATATTTCTTTATGAGAATCCCACCAGGTTTTAAGCTGTTCTAATTTTCCCATACCGGTCAAATCATCAGCGAACGCAATTTGTTTAATTTTGTGTGAATCAAAGCTTGACATTACTGAACCTAAGAGTGGTATCAATCCCAATGCATACATGCTCATGTGACGTTGTTGCCATTTTGTAATGGTATAAACTTTTATGACCACTGATTTGCTGAATATGAAAATGGTTAATGTTTTGCTGAGAAGGTTAGTAATGGTAGTCTCCTTGCACTGTGGTGTAATATTTTTCTATTTTGTGATATTAAGAGCCTGATTATATGAGGCGAGTTGGCTTGGTGTTGGCCCGGTTGGCGGGTCAACCCGGTTAAAAAAATTTCATATTATATGGGAAAAGTCAACCCGGTTCAAGACCTACACTGCTGCCGAGTTGGAAAAAAAATGCGTGTAATTTTTTAAAAATGGTGGATGCAAGATGTAAACAAACAAGCGATATTAAGTCAAAATTATCATTAAGTATTTTGGTCGCCAATAGTTTGTTTACCAAATCCAAGGTGTTCTGTATTTGTCATTGCTTCGAAGAAATCGCCTAATACAGAACATATTGAAATATTTTGTAACAAAAAGAAGGAAACTCTTGAAACGTTTGAAACACCAACAGGGAAATACACGTAAACGAAGATCTGTATGGTTTAGTCCAGGGAGAATCCACCAGTGGTGGATCAATACATACCAGCTTTATAACAACCCATTTGTTTGGAAAAAAATTTTCGTATGAGTAAGGAAGATTTTACTAAATTTTGCGATGAATTAAGACCCTTTCTCACACCTGAATCCAATACACCTAACCACCGAGCTTTATCATTAGAAAAGAAAGTCCCTGTCGTTTTATATTTTTTAAAGGACACTGGTTCTATCTGGATGACAGCAAACTCTTTTGGGATACACCAGTGTACTGTTTCTAAAGTAGTTAAAGAGGTGTGTGCAGCTATAACTATGCACCTGACACCGAAATTAATCAAACAACCTGAAACTTCTGAAGAGATGTACAAAAGAGCAGCAGAGTTTGAATTAAAATATGGAATGGTACAGGTCTTTGGCTGTATTGATGGAACACACATTCCAATTAAGACACCAGGAGAATGCAGTCAAGATTATTTTAATTATAAGCAGTTTTTTCACTTAATGTCCAAGCTGTTTGTGACTTTAGAGGTATGTTCATGGATGTTGATTGCAGATGGCCAGGGTCTTGCCATGATGCTAAAGTATTTGCCAATTCAATGATCAGCAAAAACATGAAGGAAAATCTCTTGCCAATAACTCACTGACAAACAGTCAAGTTATTTTCAATGTATAATGCTGAGATGTGCACGTAATCCTATAGAGAGGAGTGCGCTTGGAAGACTGAAAGGACGATGGGGAATTTTAACCAAAAATATGAACCTTGATTTGAACATTTTTTATGTTTTTAAAAAGTTGCAATTTCAAATAAACACTAAAACTGAAGTTTCCTGTGGTTGTATAGAAAAAGAAAGTCGAAAAGGAAATTCCAGTATGCAGTAATATCTTGCAAGTCAAAGAAAACTCTATTCGTAAAACAAAACACATTTAACAAGTCAAAGAAAACTCTATTCGTAAAACAAAACACATTTAACAAAATTTGGGACTTTATATACGTATATAATATATATTATTAGTTCACTACTTTACCTTAACTAATGTGAAGCTTTAATGATGTAAAAACAAAACAAAAACTTTATGTTAATAAATATACATGGCAAAACATTAAATGGTTAAGTTTGTAATGTCTAGGAATTTAAAAAATCCAAGTATGTGATACTGGATTGTGTGCTTTGGCTATTTGCCTTATTGGGGGCATTGTTATTACTATTAGATTGACTTGGAAAAGTATGGTGTGGGTAAACCATATTATGTGAAGTTTGTCTCCTTGGAGAGTTTGATAAAACCTCAACTGATCTTCTCATACTTTCGGGTACTTCAATGAAAGAGGTACTCATTGCACGTATTGCTCCTGCAAACATTTCATTAGATTGCTTGATCGAATCATAAAGCTCTTTACGAAACATTCTCTACTTTCTTTTAATAACAACTGATCCCGCTGTCTGGCAGACAAACTTTTTTCCAGATGTTGCCTTTTGTCGTCAATTAGTTGGAAAGGGTCCTTTGCATGAGGTCTCTTTTGTTTTCCTTTATTCAAAACTGGAGTTTGCATAACTTCACTTTCCAAATTCTCATCATTGACATCCTCAGTGTTTGAGGAGGTAGACATACCACCACTTGATATTGTCTCATTCTCGTCATAGGGAAACTCTGTACTAAAACCAAAATTTGTCACATTTACAGATTAACAACCAAAGCGTAATGGCTGTGTGGAATCTGAACCACCATAAATACTAACAAGTTCATCGTAATACTCCACTATTAATTTTCCAGACCCACTTCTAGAATCACTTAATACGACACTTGAAAATGCTTGCCTAATTTTTTAATCTTCTCCATAACACGATTGTACCCCTTTTTAATTCGTCCTTTTTCGATTTTTATGGCAGCTATAATATTGCTCCTGCCCTGTTCACACATCGTTGGTTATTAATGTAGTTTTTTCTGGGCCAAAAAGATCAACGTCCTCTATATTCTTTCGAGCCATCATTACGCGAATTTCCTCATACTGCTTAGGTTTATCAGCATTAAAGTCCTTATTATTAAATGTCATATTGACTTTGTATTCCTTTAGGAAATTTATTAGCTGCTCCACAAGTTCTGAAGTCCATTTAAACTTCTTGTCTGCTGCTTCGCTCGCCATTATTGTTTTTCTTCTGTTTTGGATGGCAATGCGCATGCTTGTCTTTCCCAACCCAGCCCTGGCTCGGCAAAGTGATATTATATGAACCGAGTCAACCCACCTAACCAACCCGTCCCGGGTTGAAAAAACGAGCCAGCTCGCCTAGGCGGGTTGACTCACCTCATATAATGTCAAATATTTTTTGTAGTGATCTGCCATTATGCCGAGCTGTTTAATTTTATCATGCTGAGCATGTGGCAAGCCAACACCGAGCCAACCCGCCTCATATAATCAGGCTCTAAAAATTCTCTTGCTTTCTTCATAAAATCCCTGATGCCTTTTTTTTCCAGGAGGCTATTCTTAATTCCAAATTCTGTTAACTTTAAAATTAATATTATGCTGAGCTTGTAAAAAAGTGGCGAACTTTCTTGCACATGTCAGGTGGGCGATGATACAAAAGTTGAAAATCTTAACAGGTCACAAAGTTGCAAAGGCTTCTTTTCTTAAAAAAATGACCTTTTCTGTTCAACTGGCCCTTCAGCATCTCGTGTTTTTATGCTTCTTTCTGTAAGCAAAAGCTGGTATTTATCTCTTTTATGTCAAAACTTCAGTTGTCTTCCTTCGCCTTTGGGCAATGGCAAAATTGTTAGGTTATGCACCACTAAACAGTTCGTTGCAAACCCACTGAAATTTGTGTTGCAAAATAATCAATATCTACGAGGTGTTCTACTTCTTGTTTTGACTTGCAGCATTGCTTTGTATTTCTTTACATTTAAAGTTGCCATTTCAAATTTTAAGATTCAAACATTTCCATAACGTTTCGGTGGGCATTATTGGCGAATCATCAGGGACACAAATGCAACTTATCAATAAAGCCTAAGTCTTACAAATTACAATTTTTTTGTAAATCCTTAATTACTAGTTGCTTTTACAATTTCCTAACAAGAATTTCTCAATATTTTCTTTAATTTGTTTTTGGATGCGTCAGTAAGAATAATTAGCTTCTTTATCTAACAAACACTGCATCATTTCGTGATATTAATGTACGATGACAATGTGTTGCTGGTGTTAAATTTCAATATTTATCTATTAGACACCTGCATGCCATATTTTTAGGTCCCATACCTTTCAGAGGCCTTTATATTGGCCATTACTCGAAACTACCCCTAAAAATCTTTATGAAATCCTAATAATGGGGAAAATTTAATAACTCCTGTTAGGATTATCTTTAGAACTTGAAACTTGCAACACAACGTTGTTTTATTAAGAAGAATCATTTTGCATAGTTTAGACACGTGATAATCCGATTTCCGATTTTGTCGGATTTTACCCGAAAATCGGGAAAAAACGGATTGTTATGGAATTTTTGGCACTTTTTTATGTGATCCACGTAAAAACCGGAAAATATGTTAAGTAACTTTTATTTAGCTTTTAGAAACTTCAAACAGAATGCAAAAATTAGCTCTGGAACAAAAGTAATTAAATGTTAAGCAAATAGGGGCATTTTTAACAAATTTCAAGCTTCTGATGACGTCACAGAAAATGTGCTGACGCAAGCAAAAATTTATTTCTGCCATTTTGTTCCTTTTATGACGTACTATAAGTGTGCTAAGTTTGATTTAATTTGAACAACCCCATGAAAAGTTATTGAGGGGGGGGGGGCAGATTCTGCCCCCCTCCCCCGGTCATAGTATGTTCGAAAAACCCCGGACTGAATAGGGTTAACCTAGGTTTGACCCATCACCACCACGTTTCCAAGTTATTTTACCTCAAAGTTATGACTGCATTGCAATGGCTTCATTAGTTTAAATTAAGATATTGACGTTATAAATTAGTGATATTCACGAAGAAACGTTTATTTTGTCGATTAACATTTCAGACTTGCATTTTTCAGTGACATCAAAATAAACACATCCACTTTACCTGTTACAGACAGACACAGTCTTTGTATTATTATATAGACTAGTCGATAAGGCCTGTGGAAAAATCCACTTAGACAAAAGGCTATTGAAATAACAGGTTGCTTTAGATGTTTTGCTGACATCAGCAGTGCATATACAAAAAAAAATGTTCTTAAAATCTTACACAAAATGTCAAATGTCAAATCTTACACAAAATAAAAAAGAACAGCTTGCAGGTGCAAAATCTAGTTGATATAAAGTTACAACAACGGCACTCACAATATGGACACTCACAACACCAATATTCACAAAACGGACAGTAAGAACACCGACAGTTAGAACACCGACAGTTATAACACTGACAGTCACAACACGGATAATAACAATGTCAGAAATGTATCTCAAATATGTACATCTTATAAGTGATTATGTTGAAAACCCTCAATATTTTATTCTGAAATATCCAAAAGTTGGCCTGCAAGAGTTATAGCACAAATCAACAAAAATAAGTTGTTTACACATTTTAAATATTGTCTTATATATGAAAAAGCCATAGTTTGGAAAACATCAAATTTAAATCTAGAAAAATCAGTCATTTCAGTTGCATCCTCTCCCGCAAAAATTTACACAAAATGTAGAAATTAGCCAGTTAAGAACACAAAAATTTTTTTTTCTTAGAATGATACTTCCCTCCACCAAATATTTTAAACCGAAATGTCAAAAAAGCGGTAAGCAAGGAGTAAATTTCAAGTCAACAAAGATCCTTATTTTGAAAACATTGTATACGGTACTTTATCACAAAAGTTTACACACAATGTAAAACAGAACGGTTTTTGAAAAAGCAAATCCAAAGTAATAAAAATCAGTATATTTGGCATGTTGATTGTCTTTACCCATAAAATCATACGGAAAAGTCTGTCATTTCGTATATTGCATACAGTCCTCGGCCATTAGATTTTATACAAATTATAAAAAATGCAACTTGGTAGGTGTAGAGTCTTGTATAAATTTTTTTTTTTTTTGTTGAAAAATATATATTTGAACAGAGTACAGAAATGACTTTTGTAGATATAAATTTAATGTGTTTTGAACTTTGCTTTTTAACATTGGTGTAGAAGTACTGTTGAAAGAGCTGATTTTTGTTGATTTTGAATTTACTCCTTGCAAATTGTTCTCCTTTTCAGATTAAAATATTGTGAAATTCTCAACAAAAACAAAACGTGAAGAAACCATGGAATTTTCTTCCAGCAAAACTGACATCACATATATACAGTTTTTCCCAACAAAACATTATATATATACACAAAATAACAAAAACATCTACTTACACAACAGCTTAAAGTGAAGTATATTTCTACAAAAAATCGTTTTTTTCAATATATTGCATGTGGTCCATGTTCACACCGGTTTACACAAAATTGTGTAAAAAAACAACCCTTGTATACAAAAACACAAAAAACACTCATATATTGGTATTTTACATCTTCTAAAATCCATGCTTAAAACACTAGCTAAATAAGAAGAATGCCAACATAAATCAAAGCTTAGCTAAGACAGCCAGTTAAATATAGTTAAACTGTGGAGACTTGCTAAGTAAAGCACATTTAAAGAGAAAGTAGATATGGCTATATATAAATTAGGATTATAAGTTATCTGATCTCTATAATAATACGCTAGGTGTGTCTGTCTGTGTGTCTGTGACAGGCAAAGTGGATGTCTTCATTTTCCTTTGATGTTACCGAAAAATGCATGTCTAATATGTTAAATTTTCTGACGTTACGACGCGACGAGAATAACACTACTTTAACGTCAATATCCTATATTAAATTAATGAAGCCATTACGGTGCACCTAAAACTTTGAGGCCAAATAACTTGGAAACGAGGTGGTGACGTCAATGATTTTTCACCGCGTGGGTAACTACGGACCAACTAGGACCAATTTGGGTAATTTTCCTAAACCTGGGTCCCCAAATCCGTTTTGGAATGGACGGGTTGATGACGTCATCGAAAAACCTTCAAACCCTAATATCTCTGCAACCGTTTATCAAAAGTGCATGATCCTATACATTTTCCTGATCAGAGTTTAAAGATCTATGCGATGAAAGCAACCGGTATAGAAATTTCCAAAAAAAATTTTTTAGGTTTTGACAGGCCAATGCTGACGTCAGCAAAATTTTCAAACCCTTATATCTCATTAACCGCTCATTAAAAGCACATGATCATATAAATTTTCTTGATCAGCGTTTTAAGCTCCACACAATAGAGGCAACGTGAAAACAAGCTTCTGAATTTATTTATTTTGTATTTGCACTGCTGACGTCAGCAAAAAATGTAAAACAACCTATTTTACCATCTTCCTTCTGCCTGAGTGGATTTTTCCACGGGCCTTATCGACTAGTCTATATAATAATACGCCAGTTCTGTCTGTCTGTGACTTTTGCAAAGTGGATAAAATTTCTTTGATAAAGTCTATAAAACATCGTCTATAAATTTGTTCTGTAAATTACCAAACTTTGACGTTAAAGCAATATTGACGTCAAAGGAAAGTATATTAAGATTAGTGAAGCCATTGCATTGCACTTTTAAATTTAAGGCTAAATAACTTGGAAACGGGTGGAAATAACTGACGTCATCTCCTGCGTGGGTAACTAAGGACCACCTTTGACCAATTTGGGTAAGTTTCCCAAACCTGGGTCCCTGAATCCGTTTCGGGAATGGACGGGTTGATGACGTCATCAAAAAACCTTCAAACCCTAATATCTCTGCAACCGTTTGTCAAAAATACACGATCCTATACATTTTCTTGATCAGCGTTTTAAGATCTATACGATGGAGGCAACAGGCATACACATTTCTGAAAAAAAAAGTTTTGTGTTCTGACATGTCTCTGCTGACGTCCTCAAAATTTAAATGACGGTTATTTTTCTCTGTTATCCTGCCTAAGTGGATTTTTCCACGGGCCTTATCGACTAGTATAACAATAATAATGTAAAAATTATAAAATGAATTCAACAAGCCATAGTTTTCTGCTTCGCCAGCAAGTTTGTTTGATACCTAACAGCTTAGTGTAACATTTTAAATTTTAGGAAAAATATTAGTTACACACCATGGGATACATTAATTATGCAAAATATAAAACTTTGAGGCTTTTAAGTGACTTTTTTTCTGGAAAATGAGATCTGCTTTACAACACGTAGGTCCAGCTTACATTTAAACTAAAAATCTAAAAAATATCAAAGTTCTTACTTTTTCTGAATTCTAACCAACTAAGTCTTACCTTCAAGGTTTACTTATTATTATTATTATTATTATTGTTATTGTTATTGTTATTGTTATTGTTATTGTTATTGTTATTGTTATTATTATTATTATTATTATTATTATTATTATTATTAATATTATTATTACTTACCCAGGATGGGCTCTCCACTTCCTAATGATACTGTTATCAATAAGGGTTTTGCGAAGGGGGTATTAGTGCATTTAAAGCTCTCATTTAAGCTACGGAAGCTGTGCAAACTTTATTCTCATGCTGAACTTCAAGCAAAAAGGATCGATTCACACTTTTATAGTCTTTTTTATGTCGTAGTTTGAACCCAAGACCTTTGGCACTGGTGGCGAACGCTCTAACACAAAGCCACCAGCTAGTGATCTTATGTTTAAATGATTGGCAATGGTTTCTGTCTTGTAGCTTTCAATTTACTTCGTATTCAGATGTATGCTTTAGTTGGGATTTTTTGGCATGTGACAAACGTTTTTTTTGGCATTACAAAAAATATTTCACGACTATTCCCGAAGGCTGTTGACATGTTCCTTACGAAAGAAAACAAGCTATACAAGATCTTAATTGGCAGTATAGTGATTGCAACATTACAGAAAGGAGATGCTTTTAATATATTTGCTTACATTTTTTTGCCGCCAGCTTCTTTTGTTTGTTTCAGGTTTTGTAATGATGAGGGGTTTGTTTTCTTTTAATTTTATTTCTGGTTATTTTAAAGTGTTGCTCTTTTTGTGTATATACCATGAAAATTGTTTTAAGTATGCTTTCAAACGTTGGTGGTAATGTTTATTTAAAAAAAACTCATTGTGCTCTCTTTGATGGGTCGGGTATTTAAAATTGATTCAGTTTAGCAGCTGCACAGGGTTTTCTCTGTATGATGCACCCACTCCTGCCGAATTTGCTTTTTAACGCTCCTGCCTGCTGTGATGTACTAAATATGCATTTTCTGTAGATCAGACCAGAAAGTAAATAACCCCCCCCTACCTAAATTCTATTTGAGACGAGTGTTATGCAAAGTAGTAAGAAAAAGGCAAATATTTGTCCAGGCAGAAATAAAAACCCTACTTTCGTTATAAAAAATAAGTAAATATTGTTTAATGTAGGAAGATTAATAATTGCTGTTTGTAATTGATTTTGTTGTTTGTATAGTGCCACCACACACACAGATTTAATCATTAGAGCCCGCAAGAAAGAAATTCAATACAAAGTTGTGCACAATGCTTCCATTATGAACGCTGTTGGTTGCTGTGGACTACAGGTTAGTAAGCATGTTTTTTGTAAAATCGCTGCTATGTATTCTTGAAGTTCTTATTGTGTTAATGTTTTTAATTTTGATTAACCTAAAGTTGTAAGCAAAATTAAAACAGCCGACTTCTTCCTCACTTTTCTAAATTTCATGGTGTGTCAGTTGCTGACATATTACATCCGACAATGTGATCAAGATTTGCTCTTTTAACCCAATCGTAATAAATGAAAATAAAATAATATGAATACATTCGAAATAGACATTCAAGTTACCAACCTAGGAGATAAATTTGTGACATTGCCGTGCAATAAGAGACCAATGAAACAATTAATGCATCCAGTACTGTTAAAACGTCTTCACGTAATATCAAATTATGGAATATCTATTTACTAGCAGTCTTAAATGCATGTTGATCTATTCAACCGCTGTTTTGCTTTATCGACCACAGAAAATTGTTCAGTATTCCAATGCAGCAATGATGCTTATCAAGTAACATCGCGAATTTACATTGGGTTTGTAGCCAACACTTGTTGATGTATAACCAACTGTACAACCAGACACACCCGAAAACATGGGACATAATATTTTAGCTGAGAAAAGCACTTCTCGCAAAGTTTTTCTGATAGTAAACGCACTTTTCGGAGGAACTGTGTGAAATGAATAATCACTCAGAGGTAGCAGATGATAATAGTACAAAAACCTTTTTATGACGAAAAACATTTAATTAGCAAATATTTCTTGGGTTTAAGCCAATAAATAACAAATTAAGTTAAATAAATTTTCTCCCTGATCTTTGTCAGAGCATCTTCAGATCATAACTAAAAACGTCTTTCAACATGCATGTACAAAATGTTAAAAAATTCTCTTGATAAAATAAAATGTATAAAAATCTTTATTAACAATAAAAGTCGTTAAAAATTATAGTATGTTTTCCCAAATTTCAGATAATCGTCTTATTTCATCTTTTTTGTTCAATAAATCCGATTTGTGTTGTTTAATCGCTAATGCCTCTTTAAATTTTCTTTTATTAAAATTGTTTTCTCATAGAGAATTTCTATTTTCTCAAAGTTCATTTCGTGTTTTGTTTCTTTTATGTGTTTGGACATTCCAGAGACGTTTTTTTTATCGTTTTTTGCGCCATTTTTGTGTTCTTTTATTCGTGTTGTCAACTTCTTTCCTGTTTCTCCTATGTAATATTTTCCACAATCTCCACACGTTACTTTATATACAACACCTGATTCATTGTCTTGGTTTCCGTTTTTCAATATTTTGTTGCCTTTTACAACATTTTTTAGCGCTTTGTTTTTCGTATGTGTTAATTTTACATTAAATTTCTTGCATACTCTGGCGATTTGTTCTGAGATGCCTTTTTCATAGGGTAAAAAACAATCGAATTGAATTTGTGTCGTCATCTGTCTGGTTTCTTCCATTACATTTTTTGTTTAATGTTTCTTTTATCGTTTTTGTTACGATGTTCTTGGGAAACTCATTTCATTGCATAGAAACTCATTTAATTGCACTTTTAAAACAAATGTTAATAAAGAAGCCTTAGTACGTCTCGTGAAAATCTCAGTTGAATTTATGACCTTCAAAATAGGAAACAAATTCTACAACCAGGCGGATGGTCTCTTCATTGGATCACCTGCGTCGCCATGTTTTGCCGAAATCTACATTCAAGGAATAGAAGAAAAGAGTATCTACTCAATGTTACACGCACCAAGAATTTGGCTAAGAAAAGTAGACGATACTTTCACTGTTACAAAGCATAAAACCGAGGACACCTTAAATGAGCTAAATAACATTCATTCAAAGGTAAAATTCACAGCGGATGAAGAAAAGGATGACCAGATCCCATTTTTGGATTGTTTAATAATGAGAAAAGACCTACGCATACGGGACAATACACTAATTATACGTCAAACCAACCTTTACACGTAAAATTATCGATAATTAAAACTTTAACGAGAAGAGCAAAAACCATTTGCACAGAAGAAACAGACCTCAAAGAAGAATTGAATTATATACAAAAAACTATGCAATTAAATGAGTTTCCCAAGAACATCGTAACAAAAACGATAAAAGAAACATTAAACAAAAAATGTAATGGAAGAAACCAGACAGATGACGACACAAATTCAATTCGACTGTTTTTACCCTATGAAAAAGGCATCTCAGAACAAATCGCCAGAGTATGCAAGAAATTTAATGTAAAATTAACACATACGAAAAACAAAGCGCTAAAAAATGTTGTAAAAGGCAACAAAATATTGAAAAACGGAAACCAAGACAATGAATCAGGTGTTGTATATAAAGTAACGTGTGGAGATTGTGGAAAATATTACATCGGAGAAACAGGAAGGAAGTTGACAACACGAATAAAAGAACACAAAAATGGCGCAAAAAACGATAAAGAAAACGTCTCTGGAATGTCCAAACACATAAAAGAAACAAAACACGAAATGAACTTTGAGAAAATAGAAATTCTCTATAGGGAAAACAATTTTAATAAAAGAAAATTTAAAGAGGCATTAGCGATTAAACAACACAAATCGGATTTATTGAACAAAAAAGATGAAATAAGACGATTATCTGAAATTTGGGAAAACATACTATAATTTTTAACGACTTTTATTGTTAATAAACGATTTTTATACATTTTATTTTATCAAGAGAATTTTTTAACATTTTGTACATGCATGTTGAAAGACGTTTTTAGTTATGATCTGAAGATGCTCTGACAAAGATCAGGGAGAAAATTTATCAAACTTAATTTGTTATTTATTGCCTTAAACCCAAGAAATATTTGCTAATTAACTATGAAAAGGCAAACCTATAAAGAATTCATGAAAAACATTTATTGATATCACATTTTTTATTCATGACTTTCTTGTCTGTTAAAAAAAAAAAAATATATCCGTCTGCTATCATTCATTAGTACAAAACAAGCAGAGAATATAACAATTTTTTTGTGATGTTTGATGAAAAGCTGTAGTTGGAAACAGCATTCTCTATTTAGGTTTCTGTTAAACCATGTGCGAAAATTAAATAGCAGAGACAAAATGTGTAATGTGTTAAATTACATTCTTGATTGTACAATTATTCTATTTACACATCTTAAAATAATTAGAAATTTATCGCCTGTTTTAAGTAGAATATTGCATTAGGCAATAAGAAACATAAATTGTGGTTGCTTGTCTGGTGTAGAAATGTTTCTCTCAGGGCTGAGAGAAGAAAAAAAATGGACCTCTATTCGTTGGATTTTAATTTTAATTCCACGATGCATTCTACTCTCTCAAGTCTTTTCCTTATAAGAGAGTAAGACTGTTCCAAATTAGTGGAAAGACCCAATATTGTCTGGTATTTGTAAAGAAATCTTGCTTCAATTGTCAATAGCACTTCCGAAGCTTTTCTATTTATGGCTAAAAATATATTAAAAATTATTAGAAATAGTATGAACTTCTTAATTCATAATCTTCTTAATCCATACTTTTTTCAACAATATCAACAACATTCTATTATGTTTTTTGTGTTTGTTTGTTCTGCCTGCTTTAATAAATATGGCTTGAAAACTTGAAAATATGAAAGTTATTATTCTAAAGTTAAAACCGTATTATACATATGTTGACTTAAGTACTACTCATGCCGATACAAAGAGTTCTGCCGAAGAGGTGTTCGACAGTATGTGAACACCTTCACACACATGCAAGTAGGTTAAAGTGTGCTAGCAATATCTTGACAGTAAAAAATTTAGTGGAGAGTGACTTTGGCAGAGTTGGCGGAATTTAATTTGGAAAATTACAAAATAAATAATTTTGGTATGCTTTTGAAATTGAAAAAAGGAACGTTTTTTGCGATATCAACCATGTAAACTTAGGTAAAAAGAATGTCAGAGGTCATTGAATACTAAAATTAAAAACTTAGCCACAGGTGGATGTTGGAAAAAATTAATTTTGGCAGGAATTTATTACAGTATTCTTTCGAATTAACGGACACTTTAAAAGGCAGACACCTCTGATTAGTGGACACTTTGTCCATGCACCGCCCGTTTTCTGGACAAAGTCTCATAAAAAAACTTTCTAATTAGCGGAGACTTAACTGGCGGACACTCTGATTAGCGGAAAAAAGTTTGAAACGAAATGGCAACTATAGGTTTTTTTTCTCTCCAATTAGCGGACAGTCCAAAAATTAGGGATCAGCCTACAAAAATAATGAAAAAGTGAATAATTTTGAAATATTTATTTTAAACACTTTGAAACTTTACAAGAAATGTCTTAGCCTCAATTTTCTTCGCAAACCAGTCAATCAACTTTTGTTGTCCATAAAAATTAAATATAAATGGTATTTCCAGACCGTATCCACCTCCACGATTAACCCTCTTTCCACAAACCTCAGCTGTTATCGAAGTGTTCGGGAATTTCAAGAACATGAAACATATTTTGATGAGAGCGATAACGATTGTGAGAATGATGACATTGAAGAGAAGATCACCACGCATGAAGCGCTGACCATGATTTATAGATTAATAAACTTGAAATATTTCAATATAGAAGAAAGAACTTCTTTATCAATCGGTATTCACAGGGAAACTTAACGCAAGCAGCAGCGTTACTTTTTAGTGCAAATACGTTCAAACGAATGGCTAAATATTTCAACCTTGCAAGCATTCAATGGATAACTAAAACTAGTTATTACACAATTCAAAGAAAATTCTTAGCAGGAGTAGTGCATAAAAATTATTCTAGAATGAACACAAAATTAATAATTGAAATAAAAATTAATGGGTCCAAGTCATCTCAGTGGCGATGGAAGATGTGACAGCCCTGGCCACAATGCAAAATATCTAACTTATTCACTAATGAACCAGAAGACCAATGAAATTATTGCATTATCAATCACTCAGGTGTCTGAAGCAGGGAATTCTTACAGAATGGAAAACACTAGGGTTTACTAAAGCTCTTACGTACTTGAAGAGTCAAAACACTGTAATAGAACAGATAACAACAGATAGGCATAAACAAATACGAAAGTATATAAGAGAAGAACAACCTGATATTATCCATCAATTTGACATTTGGCACTTTTGCAAAAACATTAAAGCAAAACTTGTAGCTGCCAGCAAAAATTCTTCCTGCAACATTATCCAGAAATGGATAAAATCTATTTGTAATCATCTATGGTGGGCGTGTGCTACTTGTAATGAAGACGAGGAGCTTTTGCGTGAAAAATGGATAAGTGTTTTATTTCATATCCAAAACAAGCACAAATGGACAGGCAGTAATAAGTTCACGAAATGTGAGCAGCCTCCTTTGCCAAGAAAAAAAGCAAAAGCTAAAGAATGGATTAAAGCAAATTCCGACGCATTTCTTGCTTTGCAGTCAATAGTTTTAAATAAAACGCTATTAGCGGACTTAAAACATCTTACAAGATTTTCTCACACAGGTACATTGGAAGTGTACCATTCTTTGTACAATAAATGGGCACCAAAAAGTCAACATTTTTCACATCTTGGAATGATCACTAGAAGCCAGTTGGCAGTTTTAGATTTTAACAAAGGTAGCAACTTGGAACAAGCAACTACAAGTGGAGGAGAAAAAAGATATAATGTTAATTTTTCCAAAATCACTGGAACATGGTCATCAAAACCAATTAAAGCTGATAAAAACAATTCATATTTGCACAAAATGGTTGAACAGACCCTTGAATGCACTTCAAACGGATTGACACTAGAGCTTCCAAAAGTGCCACAAAACCTGCCAAAGAACATTGCTAAAACTCCCAAGCCGAACAAAAAGGAGCTGATCACAAACCAGGTCTCCAGATTTCAGAAATAAAACTATTTTTTTCTAGACATTTATATTTAATTCACCATATTAAATATAAAGATGACACAAGTCTTAAATTTCCATGTTAGTCTTTCTTTCCTTCGGAGTAAGGAACATAATTATTATCAAGCTCTGGATATAAGTTTCGTATTTCCCACAAGGCACAAGACGGAATAACACGTCGATTTCCTTTCCCCAAATGTTGGTACAGCCACCATGTAAACTGTTTGTATGCAGCATATCGCATTGACCTATTTTTTATGTTTTCTTCTAAATGGTCTCCTTTTGATTCGTGTAATCCAACAAGAAGATTTTTTAAAACGTCTGCATTCAAACAGAGTGTCTTAAATTATTCTAATTGTGTTACACATAGTTGCTGTTCAATTTTGTCTTGCAAAGCCCCAACTTCTTGGCAACACAAACAATCAATATCTCTTTGCTCTACTTTACATTTTCCACAGGTGCACCACTCTGTATTTCCAGTTCTTGTCTTTTCTTCTGCTGAAACTTCATCATTAGTTAAATCTAAAAATTCTTCCTCGTCTGAAGCTGCCGACTCAGAGGAAGAGATATCTATTTCTGGTTCAAAAAGATATGGTTTCAACGCCTTCATCATTCCTTCCATTTCTTCAACATCTTCATCTTCACTTTCTTGTTCAAAAAATATTTCATCATTTGAAAAATTTTCTGAGTCAGACATTTTTTAAGTATAGTTTAAGTGTGGGTTGTTTTCTGTTTTTAAACTCTTTTCAGCACATTTCTTTCTTAAACATTAACACATATGCCTCAATGACGTCAGAAAAAAAGGCTCAAAAAATAGCTTATGAAATTGGTTCAAAAGATCTATTGTTATGAATTATTTATTACTTTAGTAAAAGTTTTTTTGTTTTCTTTACGTTAACAAAATCAGTTACACATGAATTTAAAAAAAAATTTTTTTAACTGAACCACTCCTTTAAAGGCAGTCTTGAAATTATTTGAGTCAGGAAAGGAAAGTCAGGAATCTATTAAAAAAAAATTTTTTTCAAGTAAAGTTTTTTTAAAAAATCTTTTCGTTAATTTAGTTGATATTATGATGTTGATATTTGTTTGTTATTTTAAAAAAAGTTATATTACGTTCAATTTAGTTGTTTCTTCTTTTTTCGTGTCTATGTCCAGCACGGTACCTGCTAATTTTTCAAGTTACATATTTCATATACAAAATTGCATTTTCTTAAAATTTTGATCTTACATTGCAAAACTTTCTAAAAGGCGGACACCTCTAATTAGCGGACACTTTGTTCATGCACTAACGTTGTCCGCTAATTAGAGAGAATATTGTAGTTTAGTTTTCTTTCTGCCAATTTTTTTTCCTTAACAGTACCGCATGCAAAATGCTAAATTTGATAAGACACTGACACCTGAAAGCGCACAGAAAATACTGAGCGTGTGTTCATTTCCTGCCAAAACCTGGATACACACCATGTTATTGCTTAATTAAAGATATTAAGGGCTAGGTACACGGTATATTTGATTTGATGTACTTATTTTCTGAATACAATTTTTTAAACGTTTTTTTTTCTGTATGTGTACACAATACGACTAAAAGAACATATGCAACAATTGAATAGTAAAATAAGATTAAAAAACTCAAAAGGAGGGGGAGGGACAAAACAGACGTAAAACTAAAACTAAAGATCTTCATAATCGTTGAAATCCGAAGTTCTTTTCATTCTTATCTTTATATTTCAGGCTTATAATATCCAAAAGAGCTTCTTTTTGAAACTCTAAATTAAAATGTTCAGTCTTAACTATCTCTGTCTCCTTTTTATCCATATCCAATTTTATGTACTAAAAAAAATGTTAAAGGCCTTCTCACTTGCTGCAATTGATTTTACAGCGCTGATTGGTTAAAAGTTTGTGTGCAGCCGTAGTAGAATTTGAACATGTTTAAACTTTTTTTGTGGCATGTAACTTAACTGGTACTTTTTGTAGCAATTCTAGGTGTTTACACACTTGTCACCTACTTCACTTACCCTTTACTCTGTAATTAGTTAGTTACTGATGAATTACAGTATTTCCCTGCCTTCAAGACTCTCCATCTATAAACTAGACGACTTACTGTATCACTCAGTTGAATATTCATCCTTTTACATATTTGCCTTAAGTGATTATAGTTTGGTAATGTAACAGAAAAGAAACTTTACCTTGCAGAGTCTATTTGACAATTAGCTAGAGGCGTAAAATTGGAATGCAAATGTCAAAAGTATAACTGCAAAATAATACTTTATAGCTTACTCCAGTAATTTTATAGATGGATTTCTTTGTTGAGCTAGTTTCGACAGTCTATAACAGCTGTGTGGCAGGCAAAAAGATGTGCCCTTAATTAAAGCAAGGTCCTATTGTATCTATATTCTTTACACAAATATATTGTTGGGCTTGGATGAAAATGAACATATGAATCAGAAGGATGCAAATCTACCTATACTCAATAGTGCAAAGCATCAACAACAATTCTCTGACTAGAAAGCTGCTGAAAAGACCTATTTTTTAGCAAGCCAAAGCAATTCTAGGTAGCTAGGTACCACTAAAAACCTGTGAAAAAAAGATTTTTTCGCTGATCGAAATCTTGCGTTTCGTGTTGTGTTACTTGATTTCATGTAAACAAAAAATACTTTTTATCCCAGGCTGTCAAATCCGACGCGAATCCGCGAATCTGATTCGCGTGTCGACTCTCGTTACCTCTGATACCGCGAATCCAATCACATTCGCGCAATTAATAACATTAGTCACCATATTTCTACTCTGTTTCTACTCTTCCAATATTGGTGAATCTACGAACAAATACTTCGTTCGCTGCTAACATAGTCATAAGAAACAGAGATAGTCTGGAGACTCATCGCAAACTCGATTTGAAATCGTGTCCCTTGCTGTATTAGTACCCAGACAACTTTTGAGGGCATTAAAATGGAAACAACGCGGAAACTTTCTTCAACTAAGGCTTCATTCACAAGTAAATTCGTTTGTTTTGGTGAAAATGCCTGGGGCAAATTGCTCGATTTATGGGTGTAATGTTTCCAGAAAGACCCCAAATACGTCTATTTTTTGGTGTTCCGAAAGGAAACGATGAATATAGTAGTTCATGGCGTGAGAAACTCATCCATGTGATAACCAAAGATCGTGTCGTAGACCAGAAGTTAAAAGTGCAGATTGGGAAGAGAACATTACACATATGTGAACGTCATTTTGCAAAAGATTGCTTACTTCAACGTAAGTACAAATGCTTTTTCCCCACAACATTATTTTACAACGTATATATACAAAACAATTTAGAATTATTGTTTAAACACAAATATGCATATTCTACATATTCCATGTTCAACTTTTAGATGATACAAAGAGAACGTTTAAGCCTGGCTCAACCCCAACATTGAACTTGCCACAGAATAGTGTTGCTTCTTCAACAAGGTAAAAATACATTAACAATCGTTAGATAGACAACTCATTGTGTCGAGTGTGAGACCTATTTTGTTTATTTCATATTGTGCATTTTTTTCATAAGAATTATAGCTACTTCCTTATTATTTTAGCACTGGTCCAAGTGCTTCAACAGATAGCATTTTTGAGAAAAGAAATGAAATTGAACCTCAAGAAAAAGCTTACAAGCCACAGTACACTTCACTTCAGAATTTTGTTTCACGGATCAAATCTTTAAAGCTACCTGATTTTTGGAAAATTGAGAAGAGTAACAGTGTCTATGCACTTATTGTGAAACAAAATGATGATTTTATGATACCAAATATGTTGTTGAAGATCTATCTTTCACTATCGGAATATTAACATGGTGTTTACACAGAGAGCATGAAATATATAAAAATAACAACAAATCAATGAATAATATAACATTGTCCCAGCTTATACACTTGTTGTCAGATTTTAACAAATGTCCAGGAATTGCACAGCAGCAGCTACCTAAAGAAGCACTTGGTTCCACGAACATTTGTAGTGCATAAACATGCAGAAGTTCCTTTACATCAAACTGTATACCACAGGTGTTTTGACTGTTTTGGTTTGGTAAAGGGTGATAGTTGTTGTGTTAATTGTAGCAAGGCAGCAACTAAGGCACGAAAAGCTTCAAAACGAAAGTCTAACATGTTGACCGAGCCAGCAAAATCCAATGCTCCAATTTCACTTACATCTCCGGAACGAATAAAATTAACTTTGCAAAATATCGTGTGGAGAATAAACAGGCGAAATTCAGAAGTTACAGGATGAAATCGCAACATCAGCTATTCCAATCACTACAGATCTCTGCAATGATTTGGTATCTATTATGTCTAATGCTGATATTTCCAAAATACCATCTTTTATGAAGTTTTTCTGAAAATATGCACAATTTGCCAAAACTGGGGCTCGTTACCATCCCTACTGTCTATCATTGGCACCTGCTGCATACGATGAGATTAGACATGATAGCCAGACCGGCACAGGCTTTGTTATACTTCCAAGTCGCAGACGCTTGCGAGATTATAAAAATTACATGCGTCCAGAACGTGGATTCAACAAAAACTATAAATCTAGGTAAATAGGTTACTAACTAACAACTGATTTTTTAAAACTTCTTTTTCTAGCTAATAGTGTAGTCTACCACACGATCTCAGCAAATCCACCTCAACTTTGCTTTTCCAAATTCTAAGATTTACTTTTCTTTCATCTCTACTTAAAATTTACTTGAACAAAAATAAAGGACATGTTACAACACACAAAATAAATGGTTTTTCCAATATTTGTACATATAGTAAGCAACCTACTTCGTTTGTTCGTCTCCTGAACTTGAAAAAACTTTTTACGTTTGTTTTGATCGTCAGGGGAAACTTGGAAAGAAAACACGTGATCAAAATAAAATTGCTTTATTTTGATCACGTGGTTTGGTTTATCCAATTAAATTTTTTATTTGATCACGTAAACGTAAACAAACAAACAAAACTCGCGGCTTTTCTCGACAAAGAAGACATATTTTTTTTCGGTAACATCAAAGATTTTTTTTCGGCAACATAAAAAAATGAACACATCCACTTTGCCTGTTACAGACGCAAGGAACTGGCGTACTATTATATAGATTATAAGGGAATAGTCGATAAAGTCCGTGGAAAAATCCACTTGGGCAGGATAACAATGAAAAAGAACCGTCATTTGAATTTTGATGACGTCAACAACCTATCCATAAAGAAAATAATTTAGAAACTTATTTTTACGTTTGCCTCCATTGTGTAGAGCTTAAAGCACTGAAATTGTACCTTAGGTGGATAAATTTTGGCGAGGATTAAATTAAAAACCCGCCAAAATTAACATAATTTACCGATGTAGCTGCAAAAGATAATGTACCAAAAGTCACTTTGTCAACTTGGGTCAAGAACAAAGAGAAACTTATGGGCTCACTAGACAACGAAGCCAACGCTAAAGACAAAAGTTGAGAACAGGTAGCTTTGAAGTGGTAGAAAAGGCTCTTTTGAACTGGTTTAAGAACATGCGATGTCAAAAAGTCCCATTATCTGCAGCCATGATCCACGAGAAAGCGATTACATCAGATGGCTGGCTATGGCACTGGAAGGAACGAAACCACATTGCATTCAAGACCGTATCAGGTGAATCAAAATCAGTTACACCAGACATAGTCGCCCGTTGTGGGAAACTTCTCTTCTTATTTTTTTTATCAAACTGCGAGCCCAAAGACATTTATAATTGGTGGAAAGTTGATTAAAATTGGCATTACTGTGTTGGCACTAGCTAATGCAGTTGAAGAAAAGTTACCGATTTTCATTATTGAAAAGGCCAATAATCCACGATGCTTCAAGAACGTCAAGTTTTTACCATGTCACTACAGAAATCAACGCAAAAGCTGAATGGATTGCGATTTGTTTAAAGAGTGGGTCAGAGTCATGGGCAAGAAATTTTATACTGAAGGAAGACAAGTTGCATTGATTATCGACAATTGCCTAGCAAAAGTCTTTCGAAAGTCTTAAGGTGTCAATTGAAAGCCAAAGATGATAACCCTTTTAAAGAATTTGAAGAAGAAATTGAGAATTTTCGTGCAACCAACCTGATCTTGTTTGGAGTTGTAACTGTATATCCGATTTTCTTCTCAGACGATGGATAAGGATATTGTTATCAAGGCAAAAAGTACAAAAACACGTCACTGGCAAAGCACTTTTGGCATTTCACCACATGGTATGGGCTTATTATTCAGTGATTATGCCTAGAATCAATTTCAGACTCAGAAATTACTGCGAAAACTGGTATTCTGGATTTTTTACAAGAAGAACACGAGGTTTATGTCGGACAAAGGCTTTACAATTAAAGGACTATGTACAAATAAAGGTGTAACGCTTACTGACCGAAACAAAAAAAATCCTTTATTTAAGACAATTTTAACATTGCTTTTACGCGTACACGTTGACAGATTTATAGGCCGTGTGCGAGAATGGACTATATTGAACAATGTTTGGCCAATAAACAAAATGGATCTCCTTAGCTCTACTTGGACAATGCTTTGCGATATTGTAAATAAAACAATGCCTCCAATTGGCCCTAAAGAGTAGTGTGATCTGTTATTGTCATATTTCTTTAAACAGTGCTTAAAACATAATACTATTGTATATGCATAATACTCTTTCCAGATGGATGTATTTTTTCTATTAAAGTTTGTTTTTGTATATATATTTAGTTTCTAAGGAATAATTTTTTTGAACAAGCCATAAAGTATTAAAATCCATATTGTCTAAAGTTCAACAGTTTGTACTGATTTAGGGCAAGTCCTAAGTGATTTTAATGCTCCAAAGATTAGATTTTTTTCTAAGAGTGCTTTTGCAAGTTATTCCAAAACTCTTGTATCTGTGTATGGCATATACATATCATATATTTTTGATCCTTTATAATACAGTCGCAAATAAGTGCGATAATGTCTAAAAGCTGATCATTCCCTACCTAGCCGTCTATGCTCTCACCATCTACGTTTGTAGCCAAAATCTAGTATTCGGTTTGTTTATGATTTATACATATATTTAGAAAACGTGACATGTAGAAACATATTAGACAAAATTTGTCAACAAAGTTTGACCTGCAAACCACATATTTAAATGGCTGTTGTAACTCTGGTCGTTTTATCTTTCTTCGTATGTATGTAATGTAAAAAATATAGCAAAGGCGCTATCCTCGTGGTAATCCATTAGATGTTCGGTCTTTTGTTTATAATCCAATAATATTGGTGATATTGGTTGTTAAATTGTAGATACTAGCTAAATTGCGAGATCGTCAGTTGATTACCACCGTCATCAGAATTTTCAGCCCTGAGTATGGACTAATCAATAATTCCTCGTGGTAGCAGGCCATGCTTTATCAAGCATTCTCTATCAGTTAGGCCGCAAAGATTGGTTTATAAAAATCGCGCGAGCGATCATAAAGTCGGTAAAAGAATATCGCATTTGTTTTTGACCCGCTCTTTGCCGACAGCTAGAATGCGACTATTATTAATATAGAGACTTGTCGGAAAAACTGTCAAAATTATGTGTACTCTATGCTGGTACCGAAATGAAGCTGCGAAAAATACGGGTTTAAAAAAGGAAATAATTGTAGTCAAATTATTATATGGTCTTTATGGTGTGGTCAGCATATCTTACGCTTAATTTGTTTATAATTTAATCATACTAACAATCAATCTATAAAATAGATATTAATATTTTGTTATTACAGCTTTACAATTTTGGAGAAACAGTATCTATAGTGATGTGGTCAGAAAATTGGAAACCAGATAGTTTTTACGGTAAAATAATTGAGAACAAAAAGAGAGGTTTGCATACTCTTTGTTTATTGGGTAAGTTCCATACTAGTATTTCCGAAGTCCAAAATCCTTGCCAATCCGTGCGAAATTGGTCACGTGATGATCGATTTTGCACGGATTGGCAAGGATTTTTGACCATGTTGCACACACAAAAGTACATCTAACGATCTGATGTTTTTGTTTATATCTCTCCTTCGTTTTACGAAATACTCAAAACGAGTTTTTCTGTGAATGTGTTTAAATTTTTATTTTTGATGATTTTTAATATTTGTGAATAGATGCCTTTTTATATAAAAGGGTGGTCATTATTCTTATTTCCCCATTGATCTAAACCATTAATTCTAAACATCACCCTGCTAACATATATTCTTATAAAAAAACTTGTATGTGATTATATGCGTACAATACCTTCTTAATTAGTTGGTCTTGCGAAATGCATTCTTTTCATAATTTGTGTATGTCTCCCTTTAGCTTTTGGTACCCGTTTTTCGATGAGTCACTGACATGGAGAATTCTAACAAACAACCTACAAAACAGTTTTTCAATAAATAACATAACCTGGATAACTACTGTGAAGTTGAGATCTTGTAAAATTAGAATAATACGCTTGGAAACTTCTTAGCAACTTAGACTAAAATGAAAATTGGGGTTGCTCAATATAAAGAAATGCGTACTTAAACTTTCTGTTCACTTTTAGACATAAAAGTTAAAGAACAGACTATCGAAAATATGATAAGGTATTTCTTGTTTCTGTTTTTACTAAAAAAATATGTGAGATCAGTTTTCCATCTTGAGTAAACAAATAGAACTTGAAAAGTACCAAAAAATCATCGCCTTTCATCCTGAATTGCAAGTTCTTATCTGCCAATTGGGACAATATTTTGCGGCAAACTATTGCCTCATGAAAATCCTACTCTATTCCGATACATATAGACATACTTAATAACTAATATATACTTAATAATTTTTTTTACAGAGGAAGGAAGATTTACGAGCCACCTTGCTACTTAACTGCGCAGGACGCGATGCAACAATTACTGTATGTTTCGGATCGAAGACATGCGGAAAATAAAGAATGCAGTAGGTGTGTTTTTCAAAGTTTTATTGCTACCCAGACCACACAGCTTGAATTCGTTTGTTCATATTTTAGCAATAAGCGAAGACTGTTATGCTGTCATACTTGCGCGTGTGGGATGGGATGATCAAAAAATAGTAACTGGAAAAATATCCACTTTGCTGAATGCCGATGTTGGTCCTCCTATTCATTCTTTAGTTATTCCTGGAGAAATGCATTTTTTAGAGAATGATATGTTAAAGTTGTTTGCAGTGAATAAAGAAGATTTTTAAAGCAGATGATCAGATTACATGTGCTGTCACGCGGTTCTATCACTTGATGACATCACGTCGGAAAATTAAAAAAAGTCAATCAGATATGTATCGTACAAAACTTCTTTTCTCTTTTCCACTTTCACAACATCGAAAGTTCGTTTAGCATTTTCTAACGGAAACCAATTATTTGAAAGTTCAGTTAATTTGAATTCAACTTTCACATTACCTTCTGGACCTGCTATTATAAATGTTTGACTTTCTAAAAACTTAACATCAGAAGTAACTTGTAAGACATATGTCTTTATTATTTTAGAATTTTACTCAATATTACCACCAAACAGAAGGAAATTTTCTGGGCTACAGACAATACGCTCCCCAACATTAAGAAAAACGACACGCTGTCCTTCTTTGGAAACATAAACTCTATAAGCTTGTTTTCTGAACTGATTAACGTTTAAATAAAAAATTACAAGTCGTAGAGCATATTGGTCTAACTGGTGATACACACCATCCATTTTTTAAATTGTTAATGTGTATCAAAACATTATCATGCATTGAAAGAGACCGGACGTGTTTTAATTTGCTCTACAGAAATAATTTAAAATATCACTCGTGTAAGATAAAAATCAATCGTAGAAAATAAAAATAAATGATAATAGCTAAATAAAAATATGGAGAAAGAAGACAACCTAACGATCTCAGTTGAGCTAGTTATAGATATATTCAAAGAAATTTTTCTACAGTAACAAAAAGATATTTTGAAGATTATTAGTAGTAACAGGGCAATTCTGAACGACAGACTTGATACAATGAAAAATGAAAAGCCCTTGCAGGCTAAAAGATTTCGGATTCTTGTTCGTGTGTAATTTTGTTCCCTATACCTAGGTCGCCAGTAGCCTGTTTTGTACAGAACTTCTACAATGTTATTCGGTTATTTAAAATAAATTGTTATCCCATGGTATTATCTTGAACTTGCAAAATGTTTTATGTAGTACAAATATACAAAAAGTGATTTGTGAAAATTAATACTTTAAGAATACTGCACTACACTTTACATTCATAAGAAAGAAATAGAGACGTTTAAGCATATCAATTTATTAAATATGATTGCTTGTGGTGTAGCTATATTTTGGAAATGTTTTATTATACCTGTGACATGACTAAAATCTTTATCAAGTTCAAGATATCTAAGATTTGACCACAAAGTTGGATCCTACAAGTCAAAGGTTAAGACTACGTTCATTGGTATAAAATTACCAATAGAGACTAAATCCAAAATGCGATTCCGTGGTATTAATATTTAGATTAGTGGGGGGACCCGGAGTCGAAACATCGGCTTAAACCACAAGTACGCCTGGAAGAGCGATTAATAAGAACTGTAAACTGTGCCACACATTCAGGTGAAGCGCTTTAGTATAAGTATTTCATAAATTATGTGAGGTGCAGAACATTATGGTGTTTCCGGTGAAATATATTTTGAAAAAAATAGGCGCACAACATTATGGTCTTTCCAGTATAATTGAATTTCCGCGCCCGAAGGCATAGGAAATTCTTTAAAACCGTCGTTTTTTTCTTTCGGAGCATTTTTTGAGAAAAAATCGACCCTGGGATGTCACATTGCTCCATCACAGATGTAAACTTCGTACCCAAGCTCCTTAACTACTGGAAAGTCTCGTATTGACGTTCAGGCTAAAATTGGTATTTGTTTTCGACAAAATTTGGCACAGTTAACAAAAAAGTATGATGAACATAATGGTGACAATTTTGATTTTTGTCACCTAAATGTCATTTTAGGCCAAAATTGGTCCAAAAATTAGAACTATTTTATTTTCAACAAAATTTGGCACAGTTAACAAATAAAGTATGCTGAACATGATGGTGACATCAAAATTTTGGTTTTTTGCCAACTTAAATGTCAGTTTAGGCCAAAATTGGTCCAAAAATTAAAACTACTTCATTTTCAACAAAAATTGGCAAAGTTAACAAAACAAGTATGCTGAACATAATGGTGACATCAAAATTTGGATTTTTGTCACCTAAATGCCATTTTAGGCCAAAATTTATCCAAAAATTAAAACTGCTTTATTTTCGACAAAAACTGACACAGTTAATAAAAAAAGTATGCTGAAAATGATGGTCACATCAAAATTTTGATTTTTTGTCAACTAATGCCGTTTAAGACCATAAACGTTTCAATCGCAAGACTTTCAACCATGAATGATAGGCTGTATTTTTTGTTAGCAATTTCTTTTAAAATGTGAGTTTAATGACACGTTTCGTTTTGTTTGCGTTTGTTGTAAGATATAATGTCACTGGTGTGCTTTATCTTCAGAGGTTCATGCACCAAACCCCTTCGAATGTTTGGCACAATAACACAACGAATTAGCAGGTTTTCATCAAATATTTTGGTAGCGCGCGGAAATTCTTAGAGTCCCCAGGGCTTCTTGTATATTTTTCAAAACATAACTTTCACAACTTTAGCTGAAATAAAGACACAGTTTACAACTCGTTGATACCCTGTTATAGCAAAAACAGTTGGCCAACCTTTTCTTATTTTTCAGAGAACGTTACCGCTAAAAGTTCAAAAATAAATATTACTCCGGACTAAGGATTAGTACAGGCAAAGAATGTCATATCCATACCTTTTTTTGAAAAAAATTTTATGGTTACTTCGGCTAAACAGAAACTCAGGAAACAGCCATCGTTAACATTGGACTAAGCGCTTAGTACAGGTAAACTGTGTCATCAATGCGTTTAGGCGTAATACCCTTTTAAACTCACAGTAAAAACGCAAATATGCAGTAAACAGTTCTACTAGCAAGAATACTAAAAACAACAACAAATAAATACAAAGAGCAGCCAGCATACGCAAAAACAACTAAATATATACAACGATAAATGAGTGAGCATACTACTATATAAAGACGAAGTAGCTAATATAAAGCTGAGTCTATATTACAAATATATACATAGTAGGTAATGCGAATATCCAAATCCAAATGTATGTTAAATTGTAAATTAGGAATGTGTGGTAAGGTGCAATGCCATGATACGCTGGGCGGACATGCGCTGAGATAGTGGCATGTGTAGGTAGAGAAACATAGAATCTGACTTCCAGTCTCCAAGAATGGAGATGGAATCCAGTGGAACCCACGCTTCCAGTGCATATGTGGCACCACCCGTCGAAATGAGTGAGTCCCATACAGGTGATCAGGAACCCCAAACTCTGTCAAAACTTTCTTAATACAGGCCATAAAAGATCGATAGGTAAAAATACTAGTAGCGAATGAGGCAGAGTCGTGCCAGCATAATGCTTGAAAGTTAGCTGGTACATCAGGCGTAAGAGAAAACGTGTGAGCGACAGCAGCAACTGGGCACAAAGGTGATGATGGAATAGCCACCAGCGGAACAGTAATAGTACGCTGTCCCAACTGGATGGTTTTACTCCAGCGAACTAGTATCAACAACTGTGAATGGGATAAACAAAATAAGACCTAGTAAAGTTGATGCGAGCATTGAAAGCAGCTGACGATGTAGGTAGTAGGTGAGACTTGCGAAATAGACCAAAAAAGGATACAAGGCAAATAGCCGAAAGTGAGGCATGCTTACTGGAATTGAGATTTAAACGAGACCGGATACCAAGAAGCAAATTTATGGTAATAGGAAGACGGGGCTGTGGTGGAACACCAAGCATCCGCTTCATACCAGCCAGAACAGAGGAGAGGACCCAGTTATCAGAGGTTATGGAACCCCATCTCCCGGTGCAAAAGTCCAACAAAAATTAGGTACACACAAACTGACTGCGGAAGGAGAAAACGGGCAAGGTAGGCAGCGTACATACAGAGACTTGATGTATTAGCAGGAACAATTGGGAGGTGCATGAGTTTACAAAATTTATAATATGCAGAGCGATGAGTGCGGTAGCTCTATTTTGTGTTAGCAGAGTAGGTGGCTTCACGAAAAAACAAAACATCAGAGAGCAGGTCATGTTTGAAAGAGGCGAGATCTAGAACAACAATAAAAAACGTCCTAACCGATAACAAAAAACTTAGCTAATAGATAATAATAACAGGACTCAGACATGTGCAAAAAGGCAGAGATATTTGCAGAACATATCCCTTGCAGATCAATTTGTTGCATGAAAGCAAGGATATGTGACGCATCGTCTAACCGGGAAATGTGGTCGGCTGTAACATTTTCCATCCCCGGTATATGGTAAACTTTTAAGCGAAAGTTGTAAAGAGCAGAAAGCCAAAACAGGTGCCAAAGGTACTTCATAATAACAATGTTGGATGTGGTACCCTTATTTAACATAGCAACAGCAGCAGTATTGTCACAGTACACATAGATGGTTTTGTTTTCCAGGAAGAACACCATCGCATCGCAGAAAACACTATGCAGAGTGCTTCTTTGAAGTTGATGTGCATATGAGCAATGGCCGGGTGATCAACAAGAAGGTGGGAATAAAACCAATCTCCTTGAAAGTAAGCACCCATACCAGTGGAACATGCGTCTGTTTCTAAGTCAGTAATGGGACGAGTGTCACAGAGGTCGCACTTCCCATTAAAAACGTCCAAGAACTGTCACCACAGTCGATTTCCCTGTGGAATTTAGGTGTCAAGCGACATCGCGAGGCAGGGGACGACAAAGTGTTCATCAGATCAAGAACGCATCTTAAAAAGGTACGGCCATCATACACCACCTTAAAGGCCCAGTTAAGGCGTCCTGCAAGTTGTTGAAGCTGTTTCTTGGAGGCTCTTTTCCGGAGGGAGAAAGAGTTGACCGTTTCCTTTAACGCAGACAATTTATTAGCTGGTAAGAAAACCGTGCAATCAACAGAATTAAGAAGGACGCCAAGGAACACAAGCTCCTGACATGGTGTAACAACTTTAGATGGACGGAGTTGGAAGACCAAAGACACAGTAAAGCGGTCGAAGCATCGAATGCGGCTTTGCATTCACTCCAGTTTCTCCCAATGATGAGAAAATCATCAAGGTACACAACTAGGAGGTTGAAGCCTTTCTTAGCCATTATCCGCCGAACAGCTTGAGTTATGCGGTGAAAAATACCAGGAGCACTCCTACCACCAAAAGGTAGGCGTGTATCCACAGGGTAAGAAAAAGTTGAGGCACCCTTGAATTTCCACTTTAAACCTAGGGCAGCATAGCTAGAAGGGTGCACCGGTAATGACTGGTATGCACGTTTTAGGTCAATTTTTGCCAGAAAACAACCATTACTTATCAGCTTGACAGCGTGATCTATGGTTTGAAATCGTTGTTTTTTAACGGTAATGTAGGTGTTAACACCTTTACCAGGAGGCATTGAGCAGTCATGAATGAGGCGCAGGTCCTCACTATCAGGGTTAGGAACAGCCCCCAAGGTACTAACAATAGTAGGCCTGGAGTCTGTCAAGACACAATTGCCAGCACTAATTTCCTCTATGATAGTAGCCTCCACCTTATCAGCAGAGAGAGGATTAGTAGCTGAGGAATAATTATGCATTTCGGCAGGCGTAAGAGAAATGTCTGCAGGCAAAAGCTGGAACCCATGAGTAATTCCATCAAGAAAGAATTCCCTGTCTGGGTCATCAGCTAGTTCAGTGGTCCATAATTTCAAATTGAGAGGTGAGGAAAACATAGGCAAATCTAGTCATTTAGAAGGTGTGTGTTGACAACCTGGGTGTTGCTTGCCACAAACCTGATTACCAACCTTGCGGTTGCAGGAGTGTGAGAATTTGCAATCCGGTTTTTGACAACCCTTAAGGAGGTTAAAGTTTAGACAAATCTCGATTCCAGTCTGGGTGTGTGTACCTAATGCAGGAAGCGAAGGCCCAGTAAAACTAGGCTTAGACCCCCCTGTACTAGACAAAGCGCGTGATTGCATTGCCCAGCGGCGCATGAGCATAACCTCGTGTAGATAGCTGTTGTCGAAGGACCATGGGTAGCCATAAGTGTGCTGAAGAATCCGATATTCATCATCATACTTCAACACTGACTCCCAGGAATACTTCCGAGCCAATTTCATAATTTTAATTGAATATGAGAGGTAGTCTCGCAAGTCAGAAGACGTAGGAAGCCTATTACTACACAACAATTCGTAAAAAATTCGCATATTGGCGATTGAAAATTGTTCGAGGCTGACAGACTCCAATTTCGGTTTTGCATGACCAATCGACAACATAAGCCTAGTTTGTGCATTAGAGTCAGTAGTGATAACTTTTTCTTCCTCAGTAGGCCGCAGACGGGACATAAAATCGACAATTCGTAAACGCTTACCCTGTCCAGTATCCGAGGTTCGAGATGGTCGCAAGAACAGCTCAGAGGAACGATGTTCTTGCTCGCGATAAACGTCTGTGAGGGAGCGTTGTGATCGTTGGTCCGAAGGATGGCCAAAATTTTCGTAAGACATCGATGGGCGCAGAAGATGATCGATCATAAATGGCTGCCGTGTTTGAAGGTTCGGGTCATCACAGGAATGATTAGCCGTGGCTGATGGAGTAACAAGTGGCTCTGTTCGTGGTCGGACTGAACGCAGTTTTTGGATTTGAGCCTGTCGCTCAGCGATCTATTGGCGAAGTTTGGCTTCGTCGGATTTGATGCTACGCTGAAGAGTGGCATGTTCGTCTTCAAAGCGATCCAGTTCGTTACGAAGGTCAGTGAGGTGATGAGCTGCTGACTGGTCCTGTGTCTCGTTTGAAGACTTCTGGTGGATGGATTGACGCTGAGGCGTTGTAGACCGTCAGATGAAAGGTGTTGCTGCTTGACATGTCGATCTGAGTTCATTTGAGAGGACAACACTTCTCGACCTTGGCAAAGTCGACTTGGAGGGTTAAAGTCATGATTGTCAACTGGCTCTCGACAACCAGGACAACGCGGTCTTCGACGCTTAGATTTTTTCTGTGCTGCCAGAGGAAGGATGCCTGCTTGTGATGCAGCATCATCGTTGTCTGAGGGGGCAGCTGATGTATGTACAGAGGATACCAATGCCAGCAAAATGTAAGTGAAAACATTCATTTTTTAATATAAAATTAGTAGCTTGCTAGCTATGCAAAATTCAGCAATGAGTGCAATGATTAGCAAATTCGGCTGAAGAACTGAAGAGGAAAATGAAAACCATGTGCCAACTATATATGCTCTGAGGGAAGGGATTGTGGGAGGAACCTTCTAGAAGGAGTAGGGCTGACCCACATGGAGTGGAGTACTAGGATACTCAGTGGGGGTATGTACATACTGTGGAATTTAAACACTGATAAACAAGATTTATGAGTCACTTCAAAAAAACTTTATTGCAACTTCGGTTTAAATTAAGAACACGGGAAAACAGACTGTCGTTACCCTGTCCAGCTAAAGAAATTACTCAGCTATTCTATTTTGCAGAGTAAGTTTTCATGAGACTAATAAAAGGTGTCGCTACCTACTAATTGCATTTAGCATAAGAAACATTGATTAAGAATTTTGTTGTAGCTAGCCAACAACTGCATTTGGCTGCTTTTACTCTTCAGCCAGAAGTAGCTAGAGCTACCTAGAAGAGAGCCACAACCCCTACATAAAAATAAATAATAATATACCAATCTTTAAAATAATAAGAATAAATAAGGCTAGATACAGATAGCTGGCTTTAGCGGGAAGCTGAATTAAAATCTACGTTAGCTAGCTAAAATCTGGAAATTGGTTTGTTTCAGATTTACACATGGCTAGAAAACGTGATGATATTTCATCTTAATATGTGAAAACATAGACACAATGAAGAGAATATCTTAAACATTGATAGAACTGAAATTTAGACAGTTAAATAATTATATTAACCCAACCAAGTATTCCTCTTTCTTTTCTTCAAAAAATTTTTGATTCGCAGCTTGGTGAAGAAGCCAGAGCATAACAAATATAGCGTCCTTGAACTCGGTCCCTCGAATGGAACGACTCGTACCTTAACCCCTAGAGCTCGGTTTAATTGAACAAAATCCGCCTCGTTAAAAACATAACTGGCAACAAAAATTTAAAGGCGTATCCAGCATAGCTCATCAAATAATATTAAAATATCAGTCTATAACAACATTTGTGATCAAATTCGTAACGCAGTTTTCATTCTTTTCCCAATTTAAAGAATATTAAGATACGCACACAGCCGGAGTAGGTCAGGTAGGACTTTAAATGTCGTGACGTTACGGCAATCAGTTAAAAAATTGGTCGAAATAGAAGAAGAAGGAGGAGAAGAAGAAGATCTGGAGGGGAGTGTTACCGTAACACAAGACATACAGGAAAAGAAAATTAAAGAATTAAAAAAAAGGAAAACACAGTAACAACGAAGAAGAGAAAGACAGAAATTAAGAGAACTGGAACAGGAAGATAGAAAGAAATTTAGGCAGCTTGAAGATAGACAGAGACTTAAGGATCAGTGGGTTGCCGGAGAATAATGGTGAGAGCTGGGATGACACGGAAAAGAAGGTATTGGATTTATTTGAAAATAAGCTTGGAGTTGGAAATGTTATTATTGAGCGCGCGCATAGGATTGGAAAAAAGAACCAGGAGAAAACAGAACAAAACACTTAAGCCTATACATAATTTTTAGTGATTAATTTTTAATTCTAAAATGGCTGAACATACGAACTACGAAAACTTGGAATTCGACCCATTCCAGGGTAACGAAACTTTACTTTTAAACGATTTAACTGATCCAGACATAAATTTTATAATAATGAGATAACTAGAAATGCAAAATATGATAATCCAAATGCCGACAATCTTTCTACAGAAATAGATATAGAATCTTTTTCAATACTTCATCTTAATGTTAGAAGCATACAAAAATTTTTTGAAAATTCTAAACATCTTTTACATAACCTGAAAGTCACATTTAAAATTATTTGATTTGCTGAAACGTAGTGTAATGATATAAATATAAGAAAACTCAAATTTTCAATTGCAAAATTACACAGTAATTCATCAAATTAGAAATTGCAAAAAAAAGGCGGAGGAGTGTGCATGTTTATTCATAATTCTATTCTATTCAACCTAAAATCAGACACGTGCGCTAACAATAACTGTTACACCAGGATATGTCGCAATCAACGTGATATGTCGCAATTAGCGGCAAATGTCGCAACGTCGCCATTAAATGTCGCAAGTCGACAGTAAATGTCGCAAACCCAACGGTAAATGTCGCAACAGCAAATGTCGCACCAAAATAGATGATCATCGGTAAATGTCGCACAGATAGAAATCAACATATTACTCTCAAAATGTTCTACAACATAAGAAACACCGAGGGAAGGAATAAAAATTTTGAAGAAGCTAAAAATGTTTTTCTTACATACGCAAATAATCCTAACAAACTAAACTTTAATGTTATCTCCAAAAAATTACCACTTATGAAAAGATCAATTCCTTACGGTTTTGTGATGAGTGTAATGAAAGGGAAGACGTTAAAACAAAAGTTCGACAAATCGTCAAAGTAAACTTAAAACGTAATTTTCACTGTAAAAACGTTTCTTTCGTTCTTTGTTACAGTTGTTAACACAACAAAGAACGCCATAGAAAATATTACAAAAATAAGAAAATATGTAATATAAGCAAGTTTTTAGATGCCTTTATTGTTTAGGCCAAGTGATGGATAATATTGCAAACCACCCGTATGTTAACGCTTTCAATGTGATTATAGCAGTATCCCATCTCACCAGCCTTCCCGTGCACCTTTTTGGTCTGCTTTTGATGTTTGACAAAATGTCTTTCAATTCCAAGCATATCGCGCTGCACCTCCCAACACTTAACTCAATTAAGTCCTTAACGTGCATCCTCATATTCGGCGGAATATCATCTTTTACCATTTCTAGATAAATTTGAGCGACGTAGTCGTCTTCATCTTCCACATTATTACTCTCTACAAATTCGTTACCATCTTTCATATCACTCTCTACAACTTCGTTACCATCTTCCATATTATCACTCTCTACAACTTCGTTACCATTTTCCATATTATCACTCTCTACAACTTCAGTACCATCTTTTATATTATCACTCCCTACAACTTCGTTACCATCTTCCATATTATCACTCTCTACAACTTCGTTACCATCATCGATGACTTTGTTTAACCTTTACCCTGACTTTGAGGATGACAAGCACGACAGTTAATAATTTTTACACCAACAGCTTTACAATTTTTTCCGTGTTTCCTCTAAATTCTCCACCATTATTGCATTGCAAGTCTTTCGGTGGCCCATGTTCACGATAGATTTTCATCTATTCATGGGACACAGTTGAACTTTTTTTCTGCAGAGAGGTCGTAGCCAAAGAAAACGACTGAAAACATCTTGAACTGTAATATATACCGATAAACATTTCCCCGATATTCAACAGCGTCATTTTTCATGTCGACAAGATCTATTTGATGTCTCTCTGACACTTTGTTCGATGTTATAGGCTGGAGAGAGGGGCCGGTTGTCGAAACGCCTTTTCGTGTTCTAAAGAAGACAAATGCATACTAGGTTAGCTCTATTACTTGCGACTACTCACAACAGGGTGTTTCAACATCTTTTGACCCAGCTTCGGTTGTATTTATCCAATTGGAGAATTTAGCAATCGTTAAATTTCAAGGAGTCCAATTGAAGCGTTTTTTTCTGTATATAATAAACTTTAACTTAGACTGGCTATTTAAGTTTTGATGTAATTACATGTCCCTCAGAACACCCGACAAAGCGGGCCTGTATACGCTGTGTAAGCTTTCGTTTTCTGGAATTTCTCAATTCTTCTTTTCTGATCAGTTGTTTCCCCTCCCACATAGACCGCGTTTCCGCTCGGCCAATCCGTACATCCTTGCCTTATTAAAAGTAAAACGAAAACTACACACTAGTGCGACAGTAATTTTATCACATCACTATCTTCAGAATCCTACCAATACACATCTTAACACTCTATGATATAGTTGATGGGTAAGCTAACCTGTGTTAAAAGCATATTGATAAATTTTACCTTGTTTTATCCATCGCTGGTATTTTCTTATCACGGACTTCTTCAGTGCCGTTCGATCAACTACTGGCGTTTCAAAAGAGTTAGTTATTATCCGTACTAAAATAGCATACTCTTCTTCGGTGAAAGCTTTTATGATCCTCTGCTTAACGGCAGACGCGCCTCCAAAATAAGCGAGAAAAACTACAAGCATCACTACAGTGTTCATCGTTTCAAGAATGCACGATTCACATCTAATTTCAAGGCAATCAAAACAGTTTAAAAGTTCAAAAGATAGTTCATTGTTTCAATACCTTTAACAATAGGGACACGCGCCGCTATTCAAAATTTATGATGCAAAACTATCACATTGAGCATTAATATGAAAGGTGCAGGTGGTTTATTCTTTCTTTATAGTTAAGTGTTATTAAAAAAAATGTTATTTAATCAAAAAAAGTTTGAAACCATCAAAAAAAAATTGCGACATTTACTGTTAATTGTGAATTTCTGTGCGACATTTACTGTTGATTTTAACGTTCTAGGCACAAAATATTTGCGACATTTACCGTTGGGTTTGCGACATTTACTGTTGATTTGCGACATTTACCGGCGACGTTGCGACATTTACCGTTGATTGCGACATTATACGTTGATTGCGACATATCCTGGTGTAACACTTGATTTTAACACAAACAAATCTATAAAAAAAATTTTTAACTCGGTTTTTCAAAATGGGTTTATCCCACTTATTAATAAGCCAACTCGAGTGACGAGATCTAGTGCTACAGCCATAGATCATATCATAACCAACGATTTCACAAAATACGACAATTAAAACAGGGATAATTAAAACAGATATTTCTGATCATTTTCCAATTTTCATTACGTCACAAACAAATCATTTACACAATTGCTCTGAAAAAATAAAAATAACAAAAAGATTGATCAATGATAAATCTATTAGTTATTTTAATGACCTGCTGTATTGTGTGGATTGGAGCCCTGTTTTAGAGAACAAGAACGCTGATAAAGCTTATGAAATCTTTCTTCAAACATTTCAACAACAATATGATCAGGCATTCCCAGAACAAACAACATTTGTTAAAACTAAGACTTTGTTAAACCCTTGGTTAACCAAAGGTTTGTTAAAATCATCTAAAAAGAAACAGCGCTAGTATGAAAAGTTTTTTGAAAAGCAGAACTCTTGAGAATGAAAAAAAATATAAACATTATAAAATTTTGTTTGAAATTATTAAGAGGCGCTCCAAGAAATTTTACTATAGTGGACTGTTATGCCCCACTTTGTAATATCTGCCCCCCTTTTCTAATTATCTTGCCCACTTTGTAATACCTCGGAGCTGCCCCACTTTGTAATAATGTCTTGCCCCACTTTGTAATTTTCGATTTTTCGCATGCTGACCAATATGCAATTTTTATGACGTCATCTTTTGTTATGTTATCGGTGTTCTGGATGCTCTGTCTTGTTATTTGCAATGAAACGCGTGTCACACGTTAGTAGAATGATTACTTTTAATTTTTATTAGCAAGCGTTGTAACATTACATGCACTGGCTTTCTTTTTGTGAAAAAATGTACTAGCTGAAGTGTTTTCATACCATAACATAACAGAAATATAATACAAACAGTAGATAATGTGTTTTTTGCATAACATAACATAACATAAGAAATAAACTTGTAGCAATCTTAACATAACATGCAGACTAATCAGTTCGAGGATTTCAACGTGACCTGTTTTACAGCAAGCAACGTGTCACCTCGGGTATATCTACAAATCAAACTCAGGTAAAAAAGCACTACTTCTAAATAAAATGAAAGAAAGATAAAAAATGTGAACAAAGACACGACAATTTCTACCTGTGTGATTTATTGGAAGCAATTTACTTGTCAAAAACATTAGAACATAAACGAAGGCTATCGAAAATAAAAGCTGGAATGAATAAAAGACTAAACTATTTTAATATACTATATCGCGCAACCTCCTTCTAAAGCTTTTTTCTATGGGAGCGTCTGAAAGGCTATTGATGAGCAAAATAAACCAAAAATTACAAAGTGGGGCAAGACATTATTACAAAGTGGGGCAGCTGCGAAAATTGCAAAGTGGGGCAATGATGAATTACAAAGTGGGGCAGCTCCGAAATTACAAAGTGGGGCAAAAGTTATTACAAAGTGGGGCAGGTATTACAAAGTGGGGCAAGATAATTACAAAGTGGGGCAGATATTACAAAGTAGGGCAATTATTACAAAGTGGGTCATAACATGGACTGATAAAAAAACATAAAAACGATGCGAAGAAAACTTGGAGTATAATCAATGAAGTTATAGGTAAAACAAAATTAAGCAAAGAAAAACTTCCAAAAAGGTTGAATATTGATGGAAATAAAATCGAGAACAAGTGTCTAATAGCTGCGGAGCTTAATGATTTTTTTGTGGGCTCAGTGGGCTCAAATCTGGCTTCTCAGATTGAACCTAGCAATTTGAGTTTTAAATCCTTTCTCACTGTTAATAACACACAAATGGAAAATAACGAACTAAGTAAAAATGAATTATTCAAAGAGATCGACTCACTACAATCAAATAAAAGTCCAGGTTTTGATGACGTCAATAGTAACGTTGTTAAGCAATCAAAAAATGCTATAAAAATTCCACTAATGCATATATTTAACCTTTCCCTGCTGCAAGGGTATTTTCATGAAAAACTTAAAATTGCAAGAGTTCTACCAGTATATAAAACAGGCGAAATGACTAATGTATCTAATTATAGACCAATATCAGTTCTTCCATGTTTCTCAAAAATACTAGAACGCATAATGTACAATAAATTTTACTCTTTTTTAACTGCTAATAATATTTTATACGACAATCAAATTGGCTTTCAAGCAGGTCATTCTACTGATCATGCAATAGTTAAACTTGTTAATGAAATATCAAAAGTGTTTGACGAAAACAAGTACATGCTAGGAATTTTTATAGATCTAAGCAAAGCATTTGACACCGTAGATCATAAAATTCTACTAGAAAAACTCAAAAACTATGGTATCAACAAGTCAAACATTCGGTGGTTCGAAAGTTATTTATCCAATAGAAAACAGTACATTTCCTTTGACGGTGGAAGTACAAATTACAAAACAATCATCTGTGGTGTTCCACAAGGTTCCATATTAGGACTACTCTTATTCCTTATATATGTAAATGACTTAAACAAAGCTTCGAATATTTTACATTTAATTTTATTTGCAGATGATACAAATCTGTTTTATGCACATAAAGATATAAAAACATTATTTTGCACAGTCAATAATGAACTCTCTAAGTTGGCAGAATGGTTTAAGGCAAACAGACTGTCCCTAAATATTTCTAAAACCAAGTACACACTTTTTCACAGGCAAAATAAAAAAGATATACCATTGAAATTTCCTGATTTATCTATTAATAATATAAGTATAAAAAGAGCACAATCCATGAAATTTTAAGGAGTTATTCTTGATGAAAATATTGGCATCCTATTTAAAGCAAAATTTGTTCTAGATCAGAATTGTTTAAAAAACAATTATTCTTCTTTCATTCACTGCTATCTAAATTATGCAAATATTGCGTGGTGCAGCACCAACGCTACAAAATTGGCAAAATTACAAAATAAACAAAAACTAAAATTAGAATTATTTTAAATGTTGACAGATACACTCACTCCAGAGAGTTATTAAAACAGCTCAACGTACTGAATGTATACCAACTAAACATTTATCAAACTCTTATTTTTATGTTTAAGCTTGAAAACAATATGTTACCAAGAATATTTAATAATATGTTTCAGAAGATACAACATAAATATCCATCCAGATTTTCAATAACAGTTTTTTTCAACCTAGGCCAAATTATACACTCACATAGTTCTCTATAACTAGCAGAGGACCTAAATTATGGAATACATTTCTTGGTAACGACATGAAAACTATTACATCACTTAACGAATTCAAACATAAACTAAAACATAAACTCTTGACTACTGACAATCTATACTTATTTTAGAACACACGACAGTTACAACGTACGACACATGTAACACAACTCCTTATTATCTTCAATGCTAACTTTTTATATAGGTTGGGGGCTTGGTGATAAGGCTATTATAGCCTTCTCGCTCCTGCCATTTTTTACCTCTTTAGCTAACATTCTTAGCATATGCAATCCTATCTTTAGATTATACGATATAATAGCTTAAGATTTGTATTTTATTTTTACGGAAAACTGTAAATTCTTCAGCGGCAAAAAAGAACAAAAAACTCCAATGTTAACTTTACGAATATATTTGGACAAAGACTGAAAAGGTACATAATTGAACATATTTTGTTCTTTGGATGATTTTTTGTTAGCTTTACAAAGGAGTGGTCCCACGAAAAATCACAAAAAATTATTTCATTTTATTTTATTGGAAATGTTTAATTTATTATCATCATAAAAAACTTTAAAAAAAAAAACAAAATTTTATTTTACTCTTATTCAACCCTGTTTTTACAATCCTGTTCTCTGTAACCTCGTCCCCAGGGCATCTTGTATCTTTTCTGACCTCGGGACGGCGATAGGAGGCCTCGTCATGTGACCCTCCAATACACAGTTTTTCTGTGTGTAATATTTATTGAGATTTGTCTCAATTAACCAAAGCTTTGTTTATAACCTTGCAGAGCTAAGCGAGCTCGGCGTTTTACGTCACACATACGTGCGGCGAGTTTGTTTTGATTCCTCCCATACGTAACACACAAACTGCTCGCATAATTGTTTTCTAAATGTATAGCTATACAATCATATTATTTAGGCTGCTGTTTACTTGAAGAAATTCAAGCAATTTAGTTATGTGTATTTTACTGAATTGGTTGGCTAACAAGCACTGGGTTGCAAAACTTGTAGCTAGGGGAAACTTGGAAATTGGTAAATGATTTGCCTAACTTATTTTTTGTTCTTATAAAAAAGGCGGCCTGTATTTCTTATGATAGAAAAAGGAAGAAGTGTTTTTAACGATGTCATTTTCTTTCTAATGATATGTAAAAACTTCTATTTACAAATTGGGTTCATCGTCAAAATCACAAAACAGATCAAACACATTTCTAGGCTCCTAGTCTTCTTCCGGCTCCCATGTAACGTGGTCATCGTCTTATTCGCCAGTAACTCAGCTATAAGCATTCCGTATCTTCAGGTCTATCATCTGGACGGCCCTCCTCCTCCTCAATATGTGGTTCATATGCTGGATTCGTGAGCATTTATTAAAAAAACAAATTCCCATATAAATAAATGAGTGCATTCGGAGATAAACTCAACCCTTACGTAGAAATGAAACAGCTTTTTGGTATCAAGGGTAGAAAGCAACGCGTTCAGATTAGTAACACACCCTTTGCGATTAATCAGAATGAGGACTTGTACGTGGATATACCCAATATGCGACAGAACGAGGTTATTTTTCCAGGGAGTATCAAGCTACTGCTTGATCTGGAAGTGACGACTATCGGTAAGAAACGCACGATCGTCTCAAATATCGGCAAGGCGTTGGTGCGAGACCTACGTATCACTGTGAATGGAAACGAAGTACAAAATATCAACGACTATTCCACGCTCGTAGTCTACCGGGATCTCTGGCTACCCAAGTTCAATCGTGAGAATAACCTGATTTTAGAGGGTATTAACCCAAACGATGGTACCATCCGGGCCCTGCAGATAAAGGCCATTGACCATGCCGGGACGGACGAAGAAAAGGCCATCGTCGTCGCGTATGGTAGCACCTTTTGTATACCCCTGGGCAAGATGTTTGAACTCACAAGAGACCTACCCTTCTATCAAGCAGGGTTATACGATCGACTCCAGTTTGTGATTCATTTTGTCTCACATAGCGACGTTATCAAGGATTCGGGGACTGCCGCGGTCTGATCGACTGCCGCTAAGCTCGCGGATGCCGCGTACAACATAACTAATATCAAGTTGGAGTTTGACAAGATCACTCACGAGAGTCTCGCGAGTGCCATGATGTCACGGTATAGTCGTCTCGCTTTGCCCTATGAACGGATACTCCGTAGCAAGGTGGTTACCATGAAAAAGGGTGATACCAGCTACAACCTTCATATCAATACCCCAGCTAAAAGTCTCAAAGGTGTCTTACTACTCTTTGTAGACCCAGGAAAGGTTAAAGCTTACTCCGGTGTCAACGAGGTGTTCCATAACCCCAAAATTGAGAAGATATCGATCACTGTGGAAGGCGAGCCCAACGAATTGTATTCACACGCTATGCTTCCTAAGGACCATCTCGAACAGATTGTGAACCTCTTTGGCAGTCACGACTCTAACGTCACCATTGGCCAATTCTTCAATGAACGGTTCGCCCTGTTTGTGGACTTTAGAGCGTCTCCTGACCATACCCTACATGGATCTGGCAGACCTTTACAGCGTCTCAGTTACGGCATTACGCTGCACATGACCAAGAAAGCCGACGGAACTGGGGATATACGCTGCTATGTCTATCTGCTTCAAGATGCCCAGCTGAATATCTTGGATGGTAGGTTTCACTCTGTGGAATATTGAAATAAATGGCAACTCTCGCTATCATGGCAGGGGGAGCACTAATTAACGCGTTGGCGTTCAGCGGGACAAACTACCTATTCAGCAAACTTTCAGGGCATGGCGAGGCAGAGAGGAAAAGGCACGACGAAGCGATGGAAACACTTCAAGTTGCCCAAGCTCAATGGGTACAAGACCGACAGAGAAAAATCGACTGGTTTAATAAGCAACGGGAAATGCAAATACAGGCTGGGAAGAACCTTCGTGAATTGGAAGATGACATGTACAAGTACTACATCGCATCGAACAATAGGGTTCCAAAATTGTCGGATTATTACACACCTTCAAAAAAACAAAAGGATGGTGAATTGACCTTCATTGTTGGCTCCTTGATTCTTCTGGGATTTCTAGCCTACAAGTGTATGTAGAACGTTTTTGACATATAATAAATCACATAGCGTTACCGAGGAGGAGGCGGAAAAATTAAGTAAAATTTACTATATACCAGAACATCTCTGGACTGGACGCAAAGCCATCAAATTGCTCGCGAAGCAGAGTGGCTTATCCAAAAAGCTAGTCACTCACTGGCTGTCTAGGCAACTGCTCTGGCTCCAGCATATCAAAGGCCCGAAACGTATCGATTATCCGCATTTCACCATTACGAGACCGAACGACATGCATCAATTTGACATCTTGTACATGCCCTATGACAAGCTGTATGGAAATACGTATAAATACATCCTCACAGTTATTGACGTGGCTTCAAGGTACAAGGTAGCGAGACCTCTAAGGACGATAAAAACTAGCAAGGTCGCGGATATGCTCAAGGACATTTATAAGGCAGGACCTTTACGATACCCTAAAACCTTTCAGTGTGACAACAGTAGCGAATTCAAATCAGCAGTGACTAAACTGTTAGAAGTCAAAGACGTGGAGATTAAACGGGCCACCACCAAATATCACCATACATTTACAGCATTTGTAGACAGCTACAACAAGGTACTTGCTGAAAGACTCTTTAAACCCCAAGATGAGCAAGAGTTGGTCTCTGAGGAGACTAGTAGCATTTGGGTCAAGCACCTATACACTATCGTCAAAAGTCTCAACAACACCAAGACTGCCATGATCGGCAAGATACCTAGCAGGGCGATTAAGCTCGAAGAGGTACCACTCGCGAAAAGTCAGCAATAACCTGAGGAAAAGCCCTTACCTGAGGATGGTCTCTATTTCTATCTGTTACAACCTGGGGAGGAGCATGGTGACTCGAAAAGAAGTGCTACTGACGCCCTTTGGAGCAAAAATACTTACAGGTTGGATCATATTGTAGCAGATAGTCGCGTGCTGTACTATTTGAAAGACGGTCCTGAAAGAAGCTTCGTGGCGGAAGAGTTGATGCTAATTCCTAAAGATGTTGAAGTACCTCCAAAGGATGTTAAGGCCTGGTAAATAGTATTTTCAGGAGTGTATCTAAATTTTCATCCTCCAAATCTTTACTCGGATCTCTTACATACAGTAAAGAAGGCTCGGTATAGAACGGGTACCCATAGACGATACCTCTGATAACATCAGGTTCAATTTGAAGATCAATGTCATCAAAGCGTCTTTCGTTTATCTGAAAGTTGAGGATATCGCCTATTTTTGTCAAGTCAGCCAAATTCGATAGCTGCAACTCCTTATCTTTGATAACCTCATAACAGAGTGCGCCATACTTGTTCCTTTTGAGTTTAACTATATGCAGCCCTAGTCGTTGAATATCGTTCTCTAAATCCTCACCGATATCGCGTCTCGAGAATGTTGCCATGCTTTTTTCCCTGACGCTACCCTATTTAAAAGCTCTTCATCATCAGGGTATACAAAGCCTTCGTAGAATTCTCCCCCTCGAAACCTAAAGTTTTCCAAGCAGGTAGGACAATAACCAGTCACTGATGCTGACTCGATACAACATCGTAGTACAGGTACTTGAATATCATACATATTTTCCCGTTGTTTTTGTTGTACGTATGCTTCCATAGTTGAATTTCCGCGCCCGAAGGCGTAGGAAATTCTTTAAAACCGTCGTTTTTTTTCTTTCGGAGCATTTTTTGAGAAAAAATCGACCCTGGGATTTCACGTTCATCTGAGAGGAGGATAGTATTGAACTGACTAACTAACCCTGTCCCAAATGGTCAATTGAACGTCACAGATTAAAACTTCGTACCCAAGCTCCCTAAGCACTGGGAAATCATCTAACTGATGTTTCAGGCCAAAATTGGACAAAATTTGGCACACTTAGCAGAAAAGCTATGCTAAACATAATGGTGACATCATAATTTTGATTTCTTGTTACCTAAATGTCATTTTAGGCGAAAATTGGTCCAAAAATTAAAACTACTTTATTTTTAAAAAGAATTGGCACAGTTAACAAAAAAAGTATGCTGAACATGATAATGACATCAAAATTTTGATTTCTTGTTACCTAAATGTCATTTTAGGCGAAAATTGGTCCAAAAATTAAAACTACTTTATTTTTGACAAAAATTGGCACAGTTAACAAAAAAAGTATGCTGAACATGATGGTGACATCAAAATTTAGCTTTTTAGTCACCTAAATGTCATTTTAGGCGAAAATTTGTTCAAAAATTAAAACTACCTTATTTTCAACAGAATTTGGCACAGTTAACAAAAAAAATTATGCTGAACATGATGGTGACATCAAAATTTTGGTTTTTTGTCACCTAAATGTCATTTTAGGCCAAAATTTGTTCAAAAATTAAAACTACTTTATTTTCAACAAAATTTGGCACAGTTACCAAATAAAGTATGCTGAACATGATGGTGACATCAAAATTTTGTTTTTTTTGTCACCTTAAATGTCATTTTAGGCCAAAATTTGTCCAAAAATTAAAACTACTTTATTTTCGACAAAAATTGGCACAGTTAATAAAGAAAGTATGCTGAAAATGTTGGTCACATCAAATTTTTGATTTTTTGTCAACTAAATGCCGTTTAAGACCATAAACGTCTCAACCGCAAGACTTTCAACCATGAATGATAGGCTGTATTTTTTGTTAGCGATTTCTTTTATAATATGAGTTTATTATGAAGCATTGCGTTTTGCTTGCGGTTGTTATAACATATAATGTCACTTGTGTCCTTTATCTTCAAAGCTTCATGCACCAAAACTCTTCGAATGTTTGGCACGATAACACAACGAATTAGTAGGTTGTCATCAAATATTTTAGTAGCGAGCGGAAATTCTTAGAGCCCCCAGGGCTTCTTGTTGTTATTTCAAGTGGTTTTTAACATAGGGCAAAACGGTTCTAAAATGTTATTTTTCTAAAGGTGTTTGGTTGGGGGTGGAGACCGCCTATACCGAGACATGTCGGTTGCCCTTGGCTATGTTTTCACTCGCCCACATTGGTTGAGTGTTGGTGTAGTGCAATCTCATAGCAACCTCAGCAAGCGATTGAGCGTCTCCATTTTCTCGATACTTGAGTGGGATTTTGTGATCGATATGCCACCCCTTACTATAATTTTCCCATGTCATACCCTCGGAAAACTGAGCTTCAATATGGGCCCGCAGCTTAGCCATATCACACCCGAGATACTCCTAAGAACTAAGCTCCTTGTTTCCCTGTATAGCCCCGGAAGCTCGGCTGCGTACAACATGGGCAAGATGTCCAGAAGGGTAGCATTTACACGTTGATCTTCGCCTTTGATGCGAGCACCTTGTACGTTCACGTGACGCTTTGATAACATTCAAGCATTTGATGCATGTTTTTGTCCGTTGACCTCTCCCCCTGAGCCTAAAATTGTCCAAAGAAAGATAGTTTTTACGTTTTGAGCATTTCCTAGCCTCCTCCATGTTGTTTTTTGTCATATCTTCAGGTAGGTTTTTTTTATGGACAAATCTTCCATACAAAAAAGTTTAAGTGGTCCATTGCCTGCTTACGTCATATCATTTCGCGAGCTCTAGGAGACGTTGATGAGTATAATGTTCACTAAGCCTGAAATGTCTCACACGCTCTGGGTTGACTTCAATACAGCCACGCTCCCTGAGCCAGTTGTAGTGTACAGTAGCATTCGGGGTCTCCGCTAGTACCACAATCTCACCTTTGGGATAGTCAACAAGCTTGTTCTGTATTTTTTGTGCCACGTACCCATGTTGACCACAGATGGCCAGGTATGGAACGGGATCGTTGTTGTTTTTCTGGATAATGACCATGCCGTTATCCTTCCAAGATCTTCGAGGTAAGGCACAGCGCGTTGCAGTAGTGTTCCTACTTGGTCCTGGAGCACTACAATTTGTCGATCCCTATCCTCCAGTTCGTCTCCTAGCACCATGAGTTGCTCGTCCCTATCGTGTAAATCATCCTCGAGGAGCGCCAGGGCCATATCCCTTTCCTCGAGGGTTTGACGATGCTTCTTAAGTTCATCTTATAATTTTTCAACACCTTTTCGAGCTAGCCATTTTGTCAAAGCCACACCCTTGGGTTTTCTAAAACGGTGCACAATTTCTAGTGCGCCGTTCAATGTAACGAAGACGTCATGCGGATTTTTCCTTCCTCCTAGCATACCTGTCCGGGGGAGGGTGGCACCTTCCCTTGGTATATTTTGTCTTGTTGTAGTTTCTTCAGCCAAATATTGAAAATTGCTCTTTATATCAACAAGCCCCAAAAACCTACCAAGATCAGCTCTTTTGAACAGAGGCTGATCTTGCTTGTCAAATAGAGTCTCGATTGCTCCTGCGGGTACTGCTTTGAAGAGAGAAAGTTGCGACATTTTAATATACCAATGTTCGGCCAGAGGTTTTCAATTGTGAATTTTCCAAGTCCTAGGTTGTTCAAGCCTCACATACAAACAGGCATGCTTGGACTTTTTCAACTCAGTCTTTATATCTCCCCAATCGGGGATCATGTTCGTCTCGTCATCAATCATCTTCATATCAGACCTCTCGTGTCGGTACCAGAGGAAGAGCTGTTTCTTCTGCCTTCGGAGGTTCTTGGGCAAGGCTGTGTACGACTGAGTGAGTAACCACAAACTCTGATTGCGATGCCTACCACTGATGGCAAGTTCAAGTAGAGATTGCCTCCGCTTGTCGAGATTTTCATCAGCTATACAGTCGTCATCGACGAACAACGTCTCTTCGCCTGCCAGTAAAGACGACAATTTTTTAATCCATTCAAAGAGCTGATCCTTAGGGTCTATTAGGAACACATAGTCATCTTCTCAAAGTGAGCCTCTCTCAAGGTAGATGCTATTTCACTGTATAGTAGGACACAATATGACTATGTTGTAGTAGTGGTGTTTATACTCGTTTTCAAGCAGGTCCAGGACACGTTGCGTTTTCCCGCAACTTGTCGGGCCTGTAAAGATTGCAGTGTGGGGTTCCCTCACAACGTATAGCATTTTATATTAAACGTCCTGTTTTTTTATGGATTTTCGGGATAGTGGATAGGCAATCGGAACAAATCCACGCACCGCCGTGGTTGTTGACCAGAGGCCCCTTACAGACGAGGCAGTATGTGGTCTTCTATATGAGGGAAAGGGGATCAAACACTAGCCTACCTTGTAGGAACCGCAATACCTTCGATATCTCTCGATGAGGCGCGCCTTTTCCTGAGAGATGGGGCAGGGTACGAGGTTAAAAAAGGGTATCTTGATGGGTGTTTTTAAAAGTTCGACGTATCTCGCCATTGGTGTCCATTTTTGCAGAGGGTCTTGTAATACCTAAGAATTTCTTCACTGCCAGAGCGTATACAAAGGTAAAACTGAGATCTACAACAGTTTCGTAGAGCATATCCAAAATTTCCTTCTTTTTGGGGGTTATATTGCTGGCCATGTGAGTTGTTGCCTTTGTAGTCATTTATTTAATGCATTTTGAAAATGTCAATTTGAGGTTTGCACTTTTGGTGGACCGCGGGGCGGACCGTGGGCTTGTCCTCATTCTTGCCTCCAAATTTAAACCAGGCTCCAACAGCTATAGCGAGTACGGCAAGCGTCCCTACCCTAAAGGTAGACATTGTCCAACGTCCTGATGCAGGTCCGCCATGGCGTCTTTGATGATGGGGTCCTCCTTAATATCTTGCCTCAGGTCCTCAACACTATCCATATCCACGAAGTTCCCAATCAAGTTTGCATACAAGTTGATAACATGAGTAGTTAAAGCCTTGGCCGCCTTCTCCCCTTTCTCCTGGAGCTCTCGTTGAACATACTCGGTGTGTACCTTTTCGATTGCCTCCTCAGGAGCCTTGTCGATAAACCCTTCTGTGCATTTTTTCGGCAAGAGATTTCCTTTGCCTTTGCGCAAAGTCTCTTTCAAAGCTTGGCGTTTATCGGTGGGTTTTTCAACGTGTTCAAAGCCTGCTTCTGCAGAGTCAAACATTTGTGCAAGCTCTGTCATTCTCTTTATTATATGTTGAAATTTTAGATAGAATAGTAGTACTATCACATAGGGTAGAAGTATAGCGATATACAAACACACTTTCATGTTTATTCAGGCTTAAACCGTAAGCGGAGAGGTATGTATCCCATCATCGTGTACAACTCTTTTGTCGTAAAACGCTGAGAGTCCGAGCTTGTTTTGTTCATACGTAACCATCCCCTAGTTGTGCGTTTTTGGCCATGTCTAGACAATCCCTCAGTGTGGTCAGGTACCTAGACAAAATACCGCTTGAGCAGGTTGATATCGTACTTGCCGCTGTTAAACCCAATTACAGCTACCTGGTTTACCCACTCGTCCCACAACTCCTGGTTATTTTTCGAGAGCACCTCGAAGTCGTCAGGTTTGGGGTACATTCTCTCGACTTCCTTCACAAAATGTTTCACCAGGACCTTGGGATTTTCGTGCTCAATGAACGTTGGGTGGCTATTCAAACTACTAATACCAACACTTACGGGGATATGTCTTGAAAGGTATGTTAAATCAGATGTTTGCTGGTAATTTAGAGGTGATAGGAGGGCTTCGAAATTAAACACAATATTGTGTGGGTAGGGTTTGAATTCCTTCTGAAAGTGCATATTGCTTTTGGGTGGTTTTTCACATTCCCAGGCTGTGACGAGGTTGTACCCCTGTTCCAATATCATCCTTTCCTTAGACTGGGTTGCAGTGTAATGATTCTCGTCCGCTTTGGTTCTATTGGGCCTACAGGGGTATCCGAGCCACTTACAACTGTTGTACTTGTAAACGGTCTTTGAAATAGGCTCATAGTCGTCAACTTTCCACTCCTTTTTACCATCACCTATAACGCGTTGACCACCATGTCCACATATGTCTTCCAGTTTCTTTTGACATGTATTCGATCCATTTTGAGGCATCGTAACTAAAGCCCTCATCGTAAAAGACCTTCTCCGCCCTGCTCGGCAAACGTTTCACCTTCCCCCCTTTGCAGATAATCGTCGTCTTGACGCCCTCGCATTCGTTCTTCTTATGCCGCGTGAGATTCCAGGCCTTGTTAAGAACTTGGTCGCATACCTCGCATTCCCAGTGTTGGGTCAGCCTGTCTAAATCCTTGATATAGAAACAGTGGATATCCAGCACACCAAGATTGAAAGTGTCTAAAACCTTTTTGTACTGCTTTTTCCCATAGACGAGTCGCCATGGTGCCTTCTCAGAGTTTGTCTTGCGCTTAAATACTCCGATGTTGACCTTGAATGGTTTGGCAACGCCCTCAAGATCCACCAACCTCGTAGGTCTCACATCTTTACGCTTTAGCTTAGGGTCCCCGTAGTATTCTCGGGCTAAGGTGATAGCTGACCTTGTTAGAAACTAAGGAGCTCTTAGTTTTGTGGTAATCAGAGACGCCACCTCCACCCTTGTAAATATCACAGCTGAAGCTGTACACAACCTTAACGCGCATTTTTATGTAGGGTTTAATTTTTTTGCATAATCGAATCCTTTAGAGGTTGGTTCAAATCCTTGTTGAACCTCCATGTTTTGATCCACTTTTCGTCTTCCAACATTTGGATGTCGTCTTCAATAATACCCTGATGTTCAATGTCCTTCGTGTAGTCTTCCTGTGCTTCCTCTTCGACCTCGTTGTGAAGTGTAGACCCTCCCGAAATTTGTTCTTTTGCCTTGTTGTAGTAGAAGGTAACGGTATCCCGCACACTCTGCAATCGATCGGTAGGAGCGTCGCGAGTTGCTGCCATTGGTGCCGACACGGTGCTATATAGTTTGCTGATTGCATTCTTAAAGCAACTTATTTATTATATACAGATTTTTTTGAAGTGGTGCCGGTGTTTGCCGTGGTTTGTTCGAACATATTTTGCGCATGCGTTGATGATCAGCGGTGGTCACGTGGCTTGATCATCTGCGCATGCGTTCATGATCAGCGGATTTTTGCTGATTTTGGTGGAATTTGTGGGGATGGGGTGTGATGAGAAGCTGTGACGTCACAAATCAAATTCTGTATGATATTTTTGTAAGGGTTTGACCGTGGTTTTAAAAAAAGACTGGGTCAAACGGCTCCCAAGAACTACTAGCAGTATCCTTTGCTCTTAAGTAACGAAGGTCTATCCGCTGGGGTAAGTTCTTTACCCCAGCGAACTTTTTACAATTATAATATTGAAGAATCCTGGTGCCTCCAGGTCCTAAGGTTAAAACGTGATCGTCGACTCCGTCTTTACCATCACATATAAAGCAGGTGGGCTCAGAGGAGGATATGGAACATTTGATGCAGCTTGGCTGCAAATCTTTACTGTCAGTTTTTGCCGTTGAATCTTCAATTCGCCTTCGAGGAGTGTACACAATTTCGACTAAGTCTCCTCGAGCATGAGATTATCGTTTGATACGTGTATGAGCCTTCTTGATAGCCTTGCATTACCAAGCAGAGTGTAGACTTTGTTGATTGCACCTCCGTAGTACAAGTAGTTTTCGATATGATGATCCTTTGCCAATGATGTGACGATTTTGCTCATTGATTGGATGATGGATTCGGTGTCTATGGAGCGATGAATAGGATTGGATGAAGTCAACTGGTTGATTTTTCTCTGTAAGATCAGCATGACGTTACCATAAGCTTGCTTTAAATGTCGTCAATGTCGTCGCTGGTTTTGACATAACTCAAAGCTGGTTCCTTCGGATGATTGTTCTTGAGAAGGTCTGCAAGTAAATGTCTCGGAGTCGTTTTAAGATGAAGTTTCTCAAATTTCGACTTGAAGGTATATTGTCTGAATAGCCAGAGAATTTTTTAAGAAGAATGTTCAGGTTAGACTGGCAACAGGCCTAGGCAACATTTATTTTTATGCTGAGGCTGTGGCTATTAGCTAGCTCTTTAGCTAAAAAAGTTAAAGTATAAAAAATGCAAGTTGGCTACAACAATAATATTCTTAAGCAATAATTATTATGCTAAATGCAGTCAGCTAGGTAGCTACATCTTTTATTATTTTCCTGAAAACTTTTTGTGCAAATAAAATGGCTGAGTGATTGTTTTAGCTGGACGGGTAACGACAGGCTGTTCCCTTTGGTCTTATTTAAACCGAAGTTGCAACGAAGTTTTTATACGCTTGTTTAACTTCGTTTAACTCTGCACGCTGTAAGCGCTTAGCCCAGTGTTAAAAACAGACTGTTTTTTTGGGAAAGGCTGTTACGCCTATGCGCATGTGCAACGTGGTTTACCTGTACTATGGGGTCAGCTCACTGTGACAATTAAATTTTAAACTTTCTTGGGCCTGCACAAATGTGCAACACTGTTTACCTGGACTAACCGCTTAGCCCTGTGTTAGCAATGAACTGTTTCTTGTGTTTTTATTTAAACAGAGTCTGTGAGAAATTTTTTTCAAACGGGTATTATCCCTATACGCCTGTGCAACACGGTTTAACTGTACTTAGCGCTCAGCCCAGTGCCGCGATTAATTTTTTAATATTCACAAAGACGTCTGTTTGTGCGCAAGAACAACTTTGTGTTACGGACATACGAAATTGCGCAGAGCTCTGTGGTCTTTTTGCTACGCTATTTTTATTTTGCAATTTGCATAGTTTAACAAAAGTTTAATTGAAAGTTTCTTATAAAAATACATGGATAATTAACTTCTATTGTTCCTTCGATGCAGTTTTTTTGTTATAAAGAAGTACACATTCAGAGCTGCGGACAATTAACATTGCGTTGTCTATTTTGTTTTAATTATTCGCGCCTTAGGGAAATTAACAAAAGCAAGTTTTTGATAATAGGAGGAGAACAATAAATTTTATAAAGATTTTGTAAGTGATTTTTTTTTGTTCTGAACATGATTTTGAAATTTATATTGCAAATTTTGTTTCATCTTTAACCATTCACATTTTTCTCACAGCAATAAATTTTGTCTAAAGCTGAATGTGCTTTTTTTGTTGAAATTTATTATGTTTTTAACTGAACAAAAAGTGTCAGAAGATGTCAAATTAAGCTTTCTAAAAGCTATTTACAAGAGGAGTCACTTTTTAACCCCAATCAGGCAGTAAAATACTCAAATTGTTTTAAAAAATATGAATTTTACGAGAAAGCGGCATAACACTAGTTTCGATAAACTATGCTATATAAGAAAAATGTGTAGTTTATGCTGCTTGCGTGCTTATAAAAGTATTTTTCTAGGGACCATGACTACCGCAAAGCAATTTCATAACAGGTACGCGAAATAATTACGACGGCGAATTCCCGTGAATTGTTACACGGGTTAACGACTTCTCTATAATAATAGTCGTATTCTGTGTGTTCAAAATGGTTTCGCTAATTAATTATCAAGTTTTTTTTTATTTATTCTTTTTAATTCAATCTATTTTGCTTTTTACAACAATAACTAGAACATTATATGATTACAAGGGACTAATTTACTACATAACACAACATATTCCTAGCTAACGATTTATCAACTTTGAAATTTCATGATCAACCACAATATCATCTCCTACATCGAACTTTTTATATAAACTTCTCGAACCTCTTAAACATATTAAACCAGATCTCAACAGAGCAAAACAAAGTTTTGTGCGTATATGTGTAACTGCAATTGAAATGGGTATGTTCTTCTTATCCGCTATCATTTCCGAAAGCCGACTGTAAAAAGTGATGCATTCGCGACCCATGCTTCCGTGAATTGAGAATATAAGCGGCGGGAAACTGCCATTATCAACATTCAAAATTCTACGATTGCAATTTCTTTTCTTCTCGTTCTCGTTTGAAATGAAAGATTGCTGTAAAGTTTGGTTGTTGTACCTCGAGGCAGTGGGGTCAAAAACCCTTACGTCAAAAAATGCCTGTTGGCCGTTGATCCAAAAATCACGAGCACGAATGTCCGGTCTACAATCATCACCGGTTTTTACACTCTTTAAATCGAAACGTTCTCCAGTCAGCGGTAGCAAATTTGGTTCTAACTGTACGTCATGACAAACATCTTTGAGTAACTTTGATGTGAGGTCACGAATGTCGTTGTGACGTCTCGTAACAAAGCCACCCATCTTACACTTCATGCTGTGTTCAACGTCAAATCGAGCTCCACAAACGCAACTGCTGGGTAAGTTGGGAATGCTCCAATTGTAGCGTAGACGCATAGCATCCCAAAACTCTTGCTTGTTGAGATAAAAACCTTGCTCAGTTATTGGCAATACATTGAGCCAATTGGAGACTCCTTTTTGTTGGTTGATGTCGTTTACCTTAACTTGCTTCACCGTCATGTTATTTCTGCATAGGGCCAGATTCTCTTTCTGGATATCCAATTTTAAAGTTCTAACTTGTGCTTTAGCTGTTTTTGTTTTTCCAACATCGTAGCTTTTTGATAGAGTCGACAAGACATTTTGTGATCATTCTCGAATTATTAAATTGTACTTGTGCGTCGTCAGGAAAAATAGTGAGATTCAATCCTCCAAGTCGTGTGGGAAGTGATAGTAAAAGCCTTTCGTTTTCGGAGCATAGATGACCACCAGTTATCGCAGGTATGAATTCGTTTCTGACGACTGTCTCTATCGGTTGAAGTAATTTTTTTATGTCAGGAACGGTCCGGAGAAGAAATGTCAATTTAGCTTTAAAACCGGTTACAAACGCACAATAAGATGATTGAGGTTCTAGTTCAGCAATCTTTGATAGAAGTTTTAGCTGTTCAACTAAACTTGCAACTTTGCTATTAACATATTCAATCTTGTAAGACTGACTACCAATGACTGCACCGAGATGACGTTGACCAGTCGATGTTACCAAAATATTTGAATCTGCAAAGATTTGCTCAGCACTAAGTAGATACTCTTGTTTCACAATTAGATGGGATTTAGTTGCCTTCGGGAAATAGCCGTATTTCGGACCGATGTCAACGATTTTCGACCAAAATTCTTTAATTTCGTAAAGTTTTCCAGCAACAGTAAAATCGTCAGCGTATGCAACCTCTTTAAGGGTGTGGTCATTCGAACGTGTATTGTTGAAAAGTGCTTTCAACAATGGTATGATTCCAATAGCATACGCAGCCATCGACGTCGGATCGCCCTGTGTGGTGCCTTCCCTCGAAAGAATCTCCTTTCCGCCTATCACGAATAAACGTGCAGGCACAGCATAACAGTTGTTAATGAACGTAGCAATCATTGGGCATAACTTCGAAATGTTATGCAGCATTACCTTTCTATTAATTGAGTTAAAGGCATTCTCAGCATCGATTAGAAGAACAGCCTCAGTATCATCGTTGTCGAAAATGTCATGCATCGCATGGACGGCTGCTTCAACACCAGCATTTTGACCAGCACAAACTTGTTCAAAATGGTTGCGCGCAACCTTTTTCGGAAAATTATCGCGAAGCCCGATATTTATGGACCTCCGTTTTTCGGTTGGACGCAGAATAATCTCGGAATAATTTCGGAATCACGCCAGAACCGGATAAATAACGATAACATGCTCTCGGAGGCCATTTTAGGAGGTGATGTTGTCTGGTTTGTAAGTTTCCTTTTGACCTTTTCTCTTCTAAATTCTTTGTTTTTATAGGAATATTTATTTTGATGTTTTCACATGTTAAGATGAATAAATCGTCACGTTTTTTAGCAATGTATAAATCTTAAAAAAATCAATTTTCAGATTTTAGCTACGAACGTAGATTTCAAGGCAGCATTCTTCTAGGAAGCTATAGCTAGCTAGCCTTATTTATTCCCATTCTTTTGATGTTTTTATTCAGTTTGGTATATCAATATTTATTTTTATGTTTTGGTTGTGGCTAGCTCTTCATAGCTCTCTCCGGCTAAAGAGCGAAAGTAGCCAAATGCAGTTTTTAGCTACAACAAAATTCTTATGCTAAATGCAGTTAGGTAGCTACACCTTTTATTACTGTCATGAAAACTTATTCTGCCAAATTTAATGGCTGAGTAATATTTTTAACTAGACAGAGTAACGACAAGCTATTTCTGGTGTTTTTATTTCAACCGTAGTTGCGATAAATTTTTTGGGAAAAGGGTATTATGCCTATATGCCCGTTCAACTCTGTTTAACTGTACTAACCGATCAGCCATGTGTTAACAATGGACTGTTTCTTGTGTTTTTATTTAAACAGACGCTGCAATGAAGTGTTTTTTAAAAGGGTATTATCCCTATGCGCCTGTGCGACACCATTTCACTGTACTAAGAGCTAACCCTGGTGTCACAATTAATTTTTTAACAAAATCTTATTCCGCAAAATAAAATAATAGTGATCGATAGTTTTTGCTATGACGGAGTAGGAATGGTTTGTAAACTCTGTTTTTATTTTAGCTATCGTTGCGCAAAAGTTATTTGAAAAATATATTACAGTCGCAACACTATCACGGTGTATGTACTTCACTTGATTTATGACACACTGTATACCTGTACTAAAGCACTCTACCTAGTCGTGTGACACAGTTTACGGCTCTTAGTAAGTGCTCCACAGAGTATTTAACGCCGTGTCGCACCTTGACTTCTGGCTTACCCCGCTGTTTCGATGCCGGCTATCTCTATAATAATAGCTGTATTCTGTTTGTCTCTGCGCAAGATGGCACCTCAAGTAGCGAGACATACGAAATGCCGTATATAAAGGACGGGCGACCCCGTGGATTTTTCCAAGGGTTAATGACTAGTCTTTTTAATAATAGCCGTATTCCGTCTGTCTGTCTCTGCGCAACATGGCGTCGCAAGTAGCCAGACCCTCAGAGAATCCCCGCGGCCCTGCAGCTTTATTTCGGATCCCCGACAGACCCTGTTTTTTACCGGCTGGCTTTGTCTTGACCACTCACGCGTAATAGACAAATCACAAGGCTCCATTTTCACTAATAACCAATCCAAGTTCTTTGTGGCCTTGACATGTCAATGGAGGAAACACGCTACGCTATAGCTATCTTTATTTATTCCTATTCTTTTAAAGTTTTTATACAGTTTGGTATATTGTATTTATTTTTATGTTGAAATTAGGTCTATACAGCTCATTTAAGCTACCGTATTTCCTCCAATAAGCGCCGCCCTCTATTAAGCGCCGCCCTCTAATAAGCGCCGCACCTAAAATTCGAATTTCGAAATAAGCGCCGCCCTCTAATAAGCGCCGCACCCTCAAATGCGGCGCTTATTAGAAAATCAAGAGAAAATGAGATTTCAATGCTTTTATTCGAACTCTATAGTCTTCTTATTGCAATATTCATTTACATTAAGTTCTAAATAGCTAAATTTACATTTCTTCTTATTAAGTTCCTCATAAAGAATGTTTGCAATTTTACTGTTGGTTGAACAGCAAAGAAACTTGGCAGGGACGACCAAGCCAAGCTCTCGTTTCCTTTTTCCCGTTACTTTTGCGATCATCGTGTTGTTTTTATCAGATTTCAAAAATTGTTTCGTTAGTTTGGATAGTTCAATGGGTAAATGTCCGACTAAAAACTCATCATCCTTTTCTCCCAGATCGTCTGAATCTATTTCGACAACTTCTTTATTGACCTCTTTAGATACTGGTTCGATCGCGACCTCAGTTTCTTTGACTGCTTCAGTTTCCTTTGCTGCTTTACTTCCTTTGGTTGATTTTCTTCCTTTGGCTTTGGTTACTTTGTTCGTTTTGTTTGTTTCGCTTGGTTCACTTTTCTCGTTTTCAACCGCTGGTGTAGTACTTGATTCTGATTCTGTCTTTTTATTTTCTTCTGTAGGTTTTTTGTCGGATTCATCTTCACCTTTTACTGTAACCTGTGGCTTTAGTTTGTATACACCTATGGCGTTTTGATCATATTCTTTGGCCTCTTCTCTTTCGTCTTGTTTGCAGTTAAGTTTCTCTCCCAGAGTTGGAGTCCAAACATCTTTGTAGACATGGTGGCCTCGTATGTTTGTTTCAAACTTCACAATAAAGGCAAATGAAAAGTTTCTTGGAATAGTTCTAGCCATGTTTCGCCCTCTCTTGAATGTACAGCGAAGTCATTGCATTGTTTGTTTACCTTTTGAAAAAATGGAATGCGGGAAGCTATTGTAATGCTTGATTTTGGTACGAAAAATGAAGTCGTTCTAGTGTATAATAAACAAAATATTTCTAGCGAGCGAGGTGTGTGTGTGTGCAAAATAACATGGCTCCAACCGAGAATTCACACAAAGGAGAAAAAATCAAATCCTATTCCTTGGATCTGAAGAAGGAAGTCGTGGAATATGCAATCAATTATTCAAATCGCCAAGCAGGAAGGCGATACAATGTTGACGAGAGGAGAGTTCGTGAATGGAGAGCAAAAATGGAAGACATCAAAGCCAGGGTTGCTGATAAAGGTGGACTGAAAAGAAGAAGACTTGATGGTGGGGGAAGAAAGCTCACGAACGACGACTTAGAAGAAGAAGTACTCATCTGGATAATGGATCGTAGATCAGCAATGCTTAGAGTTTCTCGAAAATTAATAATGAAGAAAGCAAAGATTATCCATGACAAAAGCACCGATGACCCTGCTGTAAAAGAGAGCTTTGTAGCCAGTCGTGGATGGTTGGAAAAATTTATGAAAAGAAACGGACTTTCTTTAAGGAGAAGAACAACTACCGCTCAAAAGAATCCTAGTTGTATGGTCGACAAACTTGTCATGTATGTTTTACAGTGCCGACGATTACAAAGAAAATTTAAATACTCCGCTGGTTCAATCATTGCGATGGATGAAACTGCAATTTGGTCTGACATGCTCTCAGGGACAACTGTAGAAAGCAAAGGAAAGAAAGACATTCCTTTAAAGACCACTGGCCATGAGAAAGTCAGAGTTTCTGTGTGCCTTACAGCAAAGGCTGATGGAACACGGCTCAAACCATTCATCGTTTTTGGGGGTGCAAAGCGGGAATGTAATGCTCTAAACGAAGAATACAAATCTAAATGTATTATCGCTTCATCTTCAAATGCTTGGATGAATGAGGAATTGACATTAGAATACATTAAAACAGTTATTGGTAAATTTTCTTTTCAAAAGCGATTGTTAGCTTGGGATTCCTTTGAATGCCACATGATGCAAACAATCAAGCAACGTTTGAAAAGTTTCAATGTTGATTCAGTTATCGTCCCCGGTGGTTGTACTCCGTATATTCAAGCCCCCGATGTTTCGTGGAATAAGCCATTCAAAGCTCATGTTACCGAAGCTTACGATACATGGCTTAGTGAAGGGATCCACGAATATACAAAAGCAGGTAATATGAAGCCACCTCCGCGAAGGAAAGTAATCGAGTGGATCTTAGAAGGTTGGAAAAAGCTGTCAAGTGAGCTCATCGTGAAATCTTTTAAAACATGCGGTTTAAGCCTTCCAGTCGATGGTAGTGAAGATGACAAGATCCACTGTTTTAAAAAGGAGGGAGCTTGTCCTGATGGGGCATCACGGCTAAGAGAATCCCTGAATATCTTGCAAGAGGAAGAGAGTCAAATAAATCCTTTTGAGAACATAACAGATTCGGATGTTGAGGATGCATGCGGGCCGTTTCATTTGATTGACTCTGATCAAGAAAGCGACGAAGAAATTGATGTTTGAAATTATCTTTGTTATATTTGATAGAAAGAGAACAGGAAAAGACACGATAATTCACCCGTTATTTCTTTCTCGTACGTTACTTACCCCTCTATAGAACCCCAAATCTATCAAAAAAACTTTTACTAAGGATAGCATTCAACCAACGGATTGAATTTGAAGAATAGGCAAAAACTTCAGAAACTTGAAATCTGAAATTTCGAAATAAGCGCCGCCCTCTATTAAGCGCCGCCCTCTAATAAGCGCCGCACCTAAAATCACAAAAATTAAATAAGCGCCGCGGCGCTTATTAGAGGAAATACGGTACCTCTGACTAAAAAGTGAAAGTAGCCTAATGCAGTTTGGCTGCAACACAATTCTTAATTCTTAAGGTAAATGCAATTAGACAGCTACCAATTTTATTACTGCTATGACAACTTATGGTGCAAAATAAAATTGCAAAGTATTTTTTTTTGACTGAACATGATAATGACAATTTTTTGATTTCCGTCGACCGCTACGCGAGGCGGAATCTTTAAAATCGCCTTGAGGGATACAGGGAGAGACAGCGCAGCTAGGCTGGATGCACGGGGTTGTGATATTTAGGCCTTAGGCTAAAATATTTGCTCGGACCCTGTCATTGTTATTACCTGAGAAGCCAATAGGAAGGTTTCGTTTCTTTTACAACTAAAAAGAGTACAGATTGTAAATAATCTGATCTTCACAATCTTCTAGTATTCTACATTCCTTGGCCAAAGCTTTCGGCTATGACCAAAAGCATTTTGAATTCTTGTTGTACGAATCTTGTCCTTTGGCTGTGCCTGTGGGGAATTTCTTTTAAGGTTGGCTTGCTGGTGGGAACTCCAGAGTATTTATATTATAGTATACTTGATATAAGGTAAGAATTATTGTATTTTGATTAGCTAGCTGGTGTTTTTTTAGCGCTGACCTGCACATGTCTTTGTCTAGTCACCAAGAAGCTAGCTAAGCTATAGCTAGAATAGGTAAAGCTAGCTAGCTACAAGAAAAGCAAAGTTTTTAGTTGTGTTAATAGTTAGCCAACTGGACGTAGGTAGCTACCCATTTTTTCTTTAGCTTCACAAGGGTTTTAATTATCCATTTCATTCCCCAACCAACCAGACGCATTTTAGATACAAAATATTTTTTTCGATTGGATAAAATTATACTTGAATTTTGTAAAATCACTTGTCCCTAGCTAGCCATGGTTAATCCCATCATATAGTAGCTATCTAGTTAGACATGTGTCATTATGACACAATGGTGTTTATATTTCCAGACCCCAAACGCAAATTGACAGGCTCAAATATGCAGGCGATAAGCCATAGACTATTGTATTTTAAACTTTATTTCAAAGATTTGTGTATTGCTCACTTATATACTATGTTTTAATCGTTTTTTACATCTATATTATAACCAGGACATATGTGAAATATGTTGTGAACACGGTGAATAAAATCATGTATATATCTGTCATGTATATACGTTATCTTTCCTGATGGTTTTAAAATTAGATGAGGGGGGGGGGGGGGGTAAAAATGAGGGATAATTGTGTATGGAAAAGTATCCAATTGTATTATTTTTTTCTCATTTTTTGTTTTTTCTTTTTCAGATCAGCCTTTATCAAAACATCCACCGTTGACATTTTCAAATTGAGCGAGAGAGTAAGAATAACGCCTAAATTGTATATATCATAAAATCTCCAAAATTTTCTAGATTAATTTTAAAGACATCAAGTTAAAGCTTTTATTTTTTTAGAGAATACTATATGTAAAATATTTTATTTTTTTTATTTATATAACGACATTCTTTTTTTATAAGAACATGAAAATGGAAGGAAGCTCTTTCAATGTTTTTAACGTTTGAAATGCAGCCTATAAATATTCTTGAGATGTTCTTAATTTACCGTAAATGATGAATAATCACGTGGAGAGGAGCTTTTTTAATTTCCCCCATTACAGGGGTCGCTTAATTGACAGGGCAGTTAATTAAGTAGTAGTGCTTACTCAGCAGGGGGGGTGATTATTCTGTAATTTACGGTGTTACCATAATTTGATGATAATTTCTACAGAGTGTAGCACTTGGAATTTTTATATTTTTAATATCTTTATTAAAAAAATTTGTAGTCAAGCTTCACAAAGCCTTAGAATAATCTTAACATGTTCTTAGATTTTAATACTTATGTTCTTATATACTTTGTTTCGTCCTCAGAACAAAAGATATTTACGTTGGGCTTACTTTGTTTTTTCTGTTTTTAGTTGCAGATAACATGGATCGCGTTTTTGTTCTCTGAGAATAATCTAACACTATATGACATATTTTAATGTCATACTTATTATCTCTGCTGATGGCGGAAATCTTCAAGCCCTCGGGCTTCTTGTTTAACCTTTTTTTGACTTTCACTGGGAACATTCCCTGAAAATGAAAAGGTTGGCCAGCTGCTTTTGCTATGACGCGGTAATAATGAATTGTAATCTGTGTTAAGCCAATGTCGATTTTAGTTTTTTAAAAGCTATTTAAAAGAGAAGCCTCTTTCTTAACCTTAATCAGGTCGTAAAAATGCGCAAATTATTGCAAATATATGAATTTTACGAGAAAGCGGTGTAACACTACTTCCGATAATCTATACTATAAAAAAATAAAAAATATGTAGTTTACAGAGCTTCCGCGCCTATGAGTGTAAATTTCCAGGGACCATGACTACCGCGGAGTAATTTCATAACAGGTGCTCAGAATAATTTCATAACAGGTGCGCGAAATAATTACGTCGGCTAATTCCCGTGGATTGTGCCACCGGTTAACGACTAGTCTCTTTAATAATAACCGTTATTTGTCTGTCTCTGCGTGGATCCCCCGCTCAGTTAGAAAATGATGTTACGGAAACACGAATATCAAATGCGATATATTTTTATCCACTTTGTTGCGACGGGTAAATATGAAGGACGGGCGAACCCGTGGATTTTTCCACGGGCAACGTCTAGTTTCTCTATAATAGCTTTATTTTGTCTGTCTGTCCGCGAGAAAAGTGTCGTGTAACGGTGACACGAAATAGCGTGTAATTTAAAGGCGGCAGACCCCGTGAAGATTTCCACGGGTAAAGACTGGTTTCATAAAATCTCAATCGATCTAACACTGGATTCTTAGAACCCAACCTGCTCCACTACACATACCCAGTGGGGTCCAAACCTCCTTCCTATTTCAACTTCTTTGCGACCGAAAAAGGAGCTCTGGATATATCAATATTGTTTAGAAGTACTGCAGACTTGCTGATTACAGCTATCTTTATGTATTTTTGCTTTGTTTTTTGTTTACATTTAACACAATGAAAGTGGAGCTCTCTAGCGCACTCACCGTTTTTTGAGTCAAACCCTAATTTCAAGGGTCTAGCGCAGCACTGTTTCCTCGCTATACTGATCCTCTGCGCAAAGGGTCAATACCGCGGGCAATTACCGCTGTGCTGCAGCACTCTCGTACGACCGCAATGTTGTCACCCTGGTTGGGGTCACAACATAAAATAAAATGTCCAGTGCGTTAGAAAATTCATCTCTTCCAACATATAATAAAGCAATGACTTCTTACTTGAGAAGCATGATTAGCAGTCTCTATGAGGCTGTATCTGCACCTGTGGCAGCAACACGTAATGCACTCGCAGAGAGACTGCAGAGTGTGCGTGAAACTGCTTCTTTATTATACCACAAGGCTAAGGAGAGGCTTGGTTACGGTCAAGCCTTGAAAGCCACCGTTGAAGACGCTGCTGTGGAAGAAGAACAAGTGGAAGAAGTGGATCACAGTGCTGTTGAAACGGAAGGTGGATTTGATGGTAATTATCGACATTTCCGAAGTGAAGGAACACCAGAAGGTCAACTGGTGAGTATTGAACAGTACCTGGATCAACAGAAACAACATGTGAAAGAAGTCATCACAGACTTGCAAAACACTAGACAGAATTGGAAGATTCAACTGAATCTCGTGGTGGAGTTTGTGCACAAGGAAAATCCTTCTGACAAGTTCACAAAACCAATATGGAGTGAAGCTGTCACAATTATGGAAGGAAGTGACATCGAAGAATTGATCGAAGAGATGTATAAAAGCCTGCTAAAACGCTTTGAAATGACATCGGAGAAACTCAAAAAAAGCGACTACATCTTCAAGCGAATCACGGAAATGACGTATCACTGCCACATGATTGACCTTATGAGAGGTAGATCATGGTTCAAGACACCCGAATGGCTGCGAAAAAAGCACTGCATCATCAATCCCAAAAATGAAGACGAGTAGTGCTTCAAATAGGCCGTCATTGCAGCACTGCACCACAACGAAATCAAAAACGATCCTCAACGCATCTCGAAGCTCGAACCGTTTGTTGAACAGTACAATTGGAGTGGCATCAAGTTCCCAACTCCCAACACACACTGGAAAAAGTTTGAAAGGCAAAACCCCAACGTGGCGCTGAATGTCTACTTTTCTGAAGAAGATTTTCAGGTCAGGCAGGCATATGTTTCGAAACACAACACGACACGTAAAAAGGTGGCAGTGTGCTAATCATTCAAGAAGGAGGGAAAAAGCACTACGTTGCCATTAAAAGATACTCTGCGCTCATGCGCGGTTTATCATCTAGACATCGAGGTGATCATTACTGTCGAAACTGCATGCACGGATTCCGCAGTCAAGAGACACGAGACAATCACATGAAGGTGTGCATGGACCATGATTTTTGCGAGATTGTCATGCCTAAAGAAGGAACAGTCCTCAAACACGAAGATGGGCAAAAGTTGCTCAGAATGCCATTTGTCATCTATGCAGACACAGAATGTATCTTGGAACCTGTTCAAGGTTGTGATGGAGACCCTGAAAAATCACACACCAGAGACGTCAGCTAGCATGTGGCTTCAGGATATGCCTTCATGACCAAATTTGCACATGGAGAAGTTGAAGAATCATCCGACTGCTATCGTGGAAAAGACTGCATGGAAAGGTTTTGCAAGGGACTGAGAGATCAAGTCAATAGAGCTATCAGACATCCACAGAAGAAGATGATCCCGTTGACACACGAAGAGAAAGAAGCCCACAAGTCTGCAAAAAGATGCTTCATTTTCAATGGGCTTTTCAAGAAGAACAACAAAGACATCACAATGAGCAAAGTTCGAGATCACTGCCACTACACTGGCCAGTATCGAGGAGCTGTACACAGTTCGTGCAACCTAAAATATCGCATCCCCAACGAGATTCCGGTGGTCATGCACAATCGCTCACGGTATGACGATCATATCATCATCAAGCAACTGGCCAGGGAATTCAAAAGCCACGAGTTTGAATGTCTGGGTGAAAACAGCGAAAAATACATCAGCTTCTCCATCAAGCAAACCGTCACATTTCAAGGAAAAGACGGCGAACCGCTGAAGCAGATGAAGAAGAACAAGAAAACCAACCAAATGAAAGAAGTGGAAATCAGCACGACCTGCAAAATCAAGTTTATCGACAGCTGCAGGTTCATGCAAAGCTCATTGTCAAGCCTTGTAGATAATTTAGCTGGAACCAACAGTGAAAGTGTCAGCTGCAACGACTGCAAATCAAACATGGAACTCATCGAGATTGACTCAGAGTACAAGGCGCAATTCTAGTGCCAAACCTGTTACTGCTCTTACAAGACGGTGGAACTGAATGAGCATTCCATGAAGAAGAAATTTTCCAACACATTCAAGCATGCAAAGGGCAATGACGAGCACTTTAGACTTTTGCTGCGTAAGGGTGTTTACCCCTACGAATACATGGATGCGTGGGAGCGTTTTGAAGAGACAGAACTTCCTCCAAAAGCACAATTTTACAGCAGCTTGAACCTTGAAAACATCACCGAAAACGACTACAAGCATGCTCAAAAGGTGTGGAAGACTTTCAACATCAACCTTGGAGAGTACCACGATCTCTACGTGATGAGCGACACGCTTCTTTTAGCAGACGTTTTTGAAAATTTTTGAGACACTTGTCACAACATCTACGAGCTTGATCCAGCGTATTTTTACACTGCACCAGGCCTCGCATGGCAAGCAGCTCTAAAAGTGACTGGTCAAGTGCTCGAGCTTCTCACAGACATCGACATGCTACTGATGGTTGAAAAGGGGCTCAGAGGTGGTATTTGCCAAGCAATCAAGCGCCCTGCTAAGGCGATCAATCCGTACATGGGGGAATTGTTTGATGTCAACCTGTTGATCTCGTATCTGCTGTACATCGATGCCAACAATCTGTACGGAGGTGCCATGTCAGAAAAGCTGCCAACACACGGCTTTAAGTGGCGTGAAGACCTCGAAAATTTTACTCAAGCTTTTATAGAAAATTATAAAAATGGAGATGATGGCTATTTTCTTGAAGTGGATGTCCACTACCCGAAAAAGCTGCACAAACTCCACAACGACCTTCCATTCTTGCCTGAAAAGATGCGTCCGAACAACGACTGTGAAAAGTTGACGTGCAATGTGTTTGACAAGGAAAAATACGTGCTGCTCATTCGCAAATTGCAGCAGGCACTGCAGCATGGATTGGTTCTCACCAAGGTGCACCGAGTCATTGAGTTCAAGCAAAGTGCTTGGCTGAAACCCTGCATTGACATGAACACAAAGCTGCGAAAGGATGCCAAAAATGACTTTGAGGAAGACTTTTTTAAGCTGATGAATAATAGCGTCTTTGGCAAGACCATGGAGAACGTTCGCAAGCACCGTGACATCAAACTGGTGACAACGGAATGGAGGCGCAAGAAGCTCGCATCAGCTCCAAACTATCACAGCACATCAAGATTTGACAAGAAATTTGTGGCAATGGAAATGAACAAAGTGAAGGTCGTCATGAACAAACCTGTCTACCTCGGCCTCTCCATCTTGGACTTGAGAAACTCACGATGTATGAGTTTCACTACGACTACATCAAGCCGAAGTTTGGTGCAAGCGCAGAGCTTTGCTACATGAACACAGATAGTTTCGTCTACCACATCAAAACAGACGATGTCTATAAAGATATCGCAGGTGACGTTGAATCAAGGTTTGACACATCGAATTGCAGTCCCGAAGACAAACGTTCCTTGCCTATTGGCAAAAACAAGAAAAATTGTGCTTAATGAAGGATGAACTTGGTGGCAAAATCATGATCGAATTTGTTGCATTGAGGTCAAAAATGTATGCGTACAAGACACTCGAAGGATACGTGAAAAAGAAGGCAAAAGGTACAAAAAAGTGTGTCGTCAAGAAACAGATCACGTTCGCAGACTATTTGAACAGCCTGCAGACCTATCAAAATTTGTATCGCACGCAACTGAGATTTACCAGTCGAAAACACGAGATTTTCACCGAAAAGCTGAACAAAATTGCGCTGAGTGTTGATGATGACAAGCGACTTCAAGCTCAAAGTGGGTTCACCTTTGCACATGGAAGCAGTCCTGGATTGGTTTGCAAGCAAGAATTGCTCACCAGGGTGTGGCATCCCGACCATGTTAAACCATGGATGTTTTGAGTCTCGCGGGATGCTTCAAAAATTTATTTGCATCTCACACACATAGTCTCAGTGTTTTCAAAATGTCAAAATTTTCTGTTTCAAACAGTCTGTTTGCCTTCAGCATGGTCTTGATCACGAAAATGCATTAACAAAAATAATACTTGAACTCTTGTTGGTAATGTTGTACGTAAGTTTTTTGTACGTCTACTGCAAGTTTTCCTCTCTAATAAAAGTTATGTCAGAACTGAATGAAATTTTAGACGTCTTAGACACACCGTCACCAGCAATGAGAAAGCGGGAAAAAGTCAAGCAAAACTTGAGTCTCGTCAACTCTCTGGGAAAAAAGCAGTGGACACCTGAGTTGCTGGATAAAGCGACAAAGAAACAGCTTGACAACCTGTTGAAGAAGCTCGAGGCACAAGCGCAAAAATCAGCAGCAAAAGACTTGCTGTCGAAAATGTCAGGTGTTGACAATTTTCAGACCATGATGAGCGACATAAACGCAAACTTTCTGATTCAAAACTCGACTTCAGAGTTGATTGGTAATGTAACGGAGAAATTGCCATCGTTCACAGGGAACTCTCCGATGGAAGTTACAGGGTCATACATGTATGAAAAGTGCGGGCTGTGGCTCGCTCCGTCTCTCTGTTTTGCACAGTTTTCAACCATCTGAACTGGAAAAAATTCAGCGAAATTGCCGAGGAGCGTCAAGCGCAAATCAAACTGCGAAAAGATTTTCCGGATGAAATAAATGGATCAACAGGAGAACCAAGTTTCGCAGAGCAGAAGCCGTCTTGATGTAAAAAAAGATTTTTTGTACGTCTCACGACTTACAAATAAATGAGTGAAAAACAATCTAACCAAGTCATAACCAAGAAGAATCAGGGTCGTGTTGCTGCTGGCAAGAGACTTGCTGAATGGAATCGCAAGTACAAGGCTGACTTACAGAAGAACGTGGGCAAAAGTACTTCGCAAGAGGGTCAGGAACCTGTCGCAGGTCCTCACAAGTTCAGTGCATATGTCGCTGGAGGTATTGCCGTTCTTACCGTTTGCGTGGCAGTCTATTATATAAAGCCTAGCGTCGCCGCAGGAGTACGCGCGGAAGGGCCGTCTCAGCGGCAAAAGCCTTCGAAAATTGACATTTTTCACATGCGATAAACCTTAATAAATGAGCAGCAAAGAGTATGAGAAAGAAATAGTCGATTCCTTGTGGGAAGCTGGCAGATTAATATCCTATACTATTCTCTTAGCGCTAGGCGGGAAACAAGTTCTGGGAGTTTCTAGACCGGGGGCCAAGATGGACATGTCGGACGGCTTGAAGCTCGCTGGCTATATGACAGGAGCGATAATAATCGACGATTACGCTATAAAACAGCAGTGGTATAAACGTTCCCTAATGCCTCCGAAAGTCTAGCTTTGAATAAATATGACTCTTATCAAAGACCCGCATACGACAATCTTCACCGGGCCTACAAGTTGCGGCAAGACGCAGCGTGTCCTGGATTTACTTGAGAACGAGTACAGGCATCATTTCGACAACATTGTAATTATCTGCCCTATAATTCGCTGGAACAAGACCTATCTCGAGAGGTCCTCGCTGTGGAAAGATGACTACGTGTTTCTGGTGGAGCCCAAGGAGTAGCTGTTGGAGTGGATCCAAAAACTGTCGTCGTTGCTGGCGGGCGAAGAGACGCTCTTCATCATTGACGATATGATAGCTGACGAGAGTATCGACAAAAAACGTCAATGCCTGCTTGAGCTTGCCATCAGCGGTAGACATCGCAAACACAGTCTCTGGTTACTCACTCAAGGCTACACGGCCATTCCGAAGAACCTTCGAAGGCAAAAAAAGCAGCTATTCATGTGGTACCCCTCGGAAAGGAGCGACATGAAAATGGTAGACGAAGAGACAAATATAATCAACGACTGGGAGACTATCAAGACTGAATTGAAAAAGTCCAAGCATGCATGCTTGTACGTAAGACTGGAGCATCCTAGAAGTTACAAGTTCGGCTAGACGGGCTTCGCAGGTACAAAATACGAAAAGGTGACGCTATTACTGACCTCCAGGGTGTGGACAGATCTGTGCACACCCAGCCAGATACAGTTTTACATATAATAAAAGATGGATAATGAGAGCGTAATTAAAGCTGTGTATCAAGCTCTTTTGAGAGCCCATGACAGACTGATAGATGCAGTGAATGATGACGATGACAGCAAACTGGTAAACACGACTCGGGATATTGAAGAGTTATGCAAAAAATATCCATGGCTTCCTCAGCTTGGTGTTGGTTATTGGACCTCGTAATTTTGTGACATTTTGTGAATCACAAAATCCCTAGTTGAGCCTTGGCGTGTATAAGATTTGCCTGTCTTCCATTTTGAGATAATGATCACTAACCATTTCTTACTTGCAGCCAGATATTTAACAAAATGGAAAAATTGAAAAGGCAGCATTGGATGGCAGACAAAGACGAGTACCAAAATGTTTTGAGAAAGACTGCGACGCTAGCCAAACTCTCGCGAAAGCGAAAAACCCACGCATACGTAGAGGAGTTTTTAAAAGGGTGGGAAGTCCTGTTTACGTACGGAACTTACACATCCGAAGGGGAGATGGACCCCAACTTTTCAGCAACTGAGACTTGGAACCTGATGACCAAAGATCCTGAAGACGCACATTTTGACGACAAGACGAAAAGTTTCATAAGGCAGATGATAAACTTTATGCTCGCTCTAAACTGGATGCAGTGCTGTGGACGCCTCACGGCTGACAAAATCCAAGCTATTCATGAGATCATGATGCGCGGAGAAAAACACAGGGACGGCAAACCCGTGCTGACAGGGAAATACAGGACGACTAAGGTATACGCTGGTTATCACGAATTTTCCCCTGTTTCTGCAATTCCAAGGTTAGTGACAGACACCCTGGATCGATACTACTATTCTACAGAGACTGACGATCCGATATGGAACGCAGTGAGGTTGTTCATAGACTTGATTAATATCCATCCATTCGAAGATGGGAACGGGAGGTTGTGTAGGCTCGTTATCTCACATGTACTTGTGGAGAGTGGAATGAGTCTCTTTCCAGTTTTACTTAGTTCGTTCCACAAACGCGGCAGGCGCCATTACATTCAGGCTGTTAAAAGGTTTGAAGAGAGACCGTCGCTACTCTACACGATGGTCTGCAAGTCTTTGGTGAAGGTATGGGATAATTTGGAGCAAAACTTGGCTCTACTAGAAAAAATTCACTAAATTTTTGTAAACTTTACAAAAAATTTTCACTGGTACTCCCTCATAGTCAAAAACATCCGAAGTGATATAAAAGGGTTGCTTTTAAAGCAAACCTTTCAAGAACCAAAAATAGCTCACGATATGTTCATCGAGGGATTCAAGTAAATATGTAGACTACAGGTCTACGTCCACTTCAGTATATGGATAAAGCTGGAAGATCATACAAAATGACAAACGAATCTCCAAAATTTGATATTTCTTTTCTCAACGAAAAGAAAGTATTGCATCTAAAATCTGGATACTTGAAAGTACACCATATTAAAGAGTTGGATATTCCGATGGCATTGGTTTACGAAAAAGGCTCACTAATTGAGCCTGGAGTCATTAAATATTTTCGTTATGTTGGATCTATGAAAATGACATCACGCAACAGAAAATTCGACTCCGCGGCTAAGGCTCTAGCATTTTCTAATCCATTTCTCTTTCGCTAAATAATTGTAAATATGTAGACTACAGGTCTACATATTACAAACTCAGACCGAAACAATAAGTTGTTTCAAAATCACGAGCAGCGTCCATGCAACCCTGGAATTCCAAGAAGTCACAAGATAAAGATGTCCTTGGTCAGTAATTTTTTCGAAGGCAGCAAAGTTCGTTCTTTATACATTAAGGAAGGAGGCCAATGCCTCGTAGCCAAAGACGTGTGGAGAGCTGTCGGCTATAACGATAATCGTGATGGTAGAAAAGCTATTCAGGCACATGTACCGGAGAAGCATGTAAAGCGGGCCTGGGAGGTTAAAAGTACTGCAGAAGACAAGGGGGTCGATATCGACCCCCTTCATTCAGACACGATGCTACTGACAGAATCCGGTCTCTGTTGCTTCCTTTTAAGGTGTAAGAAACCCAAGGCAGAACCATTTTTGGATTGGGTTGTTGAGGAGGTGCTACCAAAAGAAATGCGAAAGCTTGCTGGAATTTTAGAGGAAAATCAAGCGGCGCTGGCTCTGCTCACCGACGATTTGGAGGACAAAGATCGTCAAATTCTTACCCTAGAGGAAGATGTTGACGACAGAGATCGAACGATAGCCGTACAAGAGCAAGAAATTGAAGAACTACATAAGCGAACCGTTCCTCACCTTGAAGACCTTAGAAAGGATAACGGTATAGCTGTAATCCAAAAGAATAACAACGATGAATATCCGTATGTCGCTATATGTGGGCAACAAGGCTATGTAGTGCAAAAGATTCGCAACAAGTTAACAGATCATCCCAACGGTCAACTCGTCGTTCTTGCAGAAACTCCAAATGCCATTGTACATTACAACTGGCTCCAAGAGCGTGGATGCATCGAAGTAAATCCCGAACGTCCAAGGCACTTTCGATTAGGTCGTAATATACACATCAGAGATTGATGGAGCTTGCCAAGATCTAGGATTTTTTTTTGTAACCCTGATAGATTACAAAAACTACGTTTACCACTTTTTAACCGAGTCAGGAGGCAAGAATGCTTCCAAACGGATACAACAAGACAAGGCTCGCAGTACGGTCCGTCCGTTTGTGTCGACGCATCCTTATACTTGACTTTGCGTATGGCTTCGATAAGGTCTATTCGCTTCAACGTAGAGTACCCTTTGAGACCTAAGGCTTTAGCTTCTTGTCGCAGTTTGTCCATTTGTTTCTTCTAGTTCTTCAATTCTCTCAAATGGAGCGTTGATATCCCTCTCGCACTCTTCTTCTTTCTCACTTTTCTTTGCGGTAGAGAATTCTCAAAAACGTTAACATCATAAAATGTGTGTACCAATCTAGCGCTGTCATTTTAGGCCTTCGGTCGTTGCTTGACATTTATTATAATACGTTTTTTTTGTCGCTATCCCCAACAATTTTTCAGTGTTTATTTTTTGTGACTGTCTCCAGTCACAAAAGATCCTTTTTTCGCAGGAGCCACTGTAAGGTGCTCGTCTAGTCTTCCAATTCCACAAGGTCGTAATCATAGTAAAATTGACCAGGATTCTTCGTAGATTGTTTCTTTCCCAGTGATTTGATGAACATCTGACCTGTTCGACCTATCAAAGCTTCTCTCAGCACACTCGTTGCCCATGCTCGAAATCGTTCACCATCGTAATCGATCAATGTGATGACAGTTGCATCACCTTTTTTGGTCTTGATGTCTTCAAGATACGCAATTTTGAAGATGATTCCAGTGGGAACATCACGCCACTTCATAATGCTCTCTGATTTCAAGGCATCAAATTGTTCTGCAGATAGGAAAGGCATCTCTTTATTATAGATTTTTAAACCTCAACCAGGATCCAATTAAATTTTTGTCGCACCCCACTCTTTGCGCAGCTTAACAATCTCGATGTGACCATTTTTAGCTGCAATTTTTAGAGCCAAATTAAAGTTCTTCGCACCCCATTCTTTGCACAGCTTAACAATCTCGATGTGACCATTTTCAGCTGCATATTCTAGAGCCCACTTAAAGTTCGTCGCACCCCACTCTTTGCACAGTTTAACAATCTCGATGTGACCATTATCTAACGCACTGGAAATTTTATTTTATGTTGTGACCCCAACCAGGGTGACAACATTGCGTTCGTACGAGAGTGCTGCAGCACAGCGGTAATTGCCCGCGGTATTGACCCTTTGCGCAGAGGATCAATATAGCGAGGAAACAGTGCTGCTCTAGACCCTTGAAATTAAGGTTTGACTCAAAAAACGGTGAGAGCGCCAGAGAGCTCCACTTTTATTGTGTATTTAGCTATTAGCTTGCCCAACTTTTTCTAAGTTTGCAAATTATGATAGGATTAGAGACTTTGTTTGTTTATTCATCAGAAAAATGAAATAACAACATATTTGTTTAAAATCAAATACCCTGCTTGCAAAAATTTGTGAAATACTTACTTAAATTTATTCAAGAAAAATACATAAAATTCGAAGAAGGGGGGGTCTATAGCGTTTCTTGAAATCTATGGATTTCAATAATACCTTATATATCCGTATTCACGCAAAGGCGGGTAGAATCAACCCACTCGAAGCTTAAAAAGACGCTGTATGTTAAAAATTGGCCCATTTAACGAAAATTTGGCGATTTTTTTATTGGTATTCAGCAACAGAATTTTACAAAATTATGACAGAGTATTTTATTGAGAGAGTAGCTTTCTGTGATATAAGAAAATAGGAAACTCGGTTGCACCAATCAAGCATGGCACATATTTTTATTTAGACTCTATCTGACAATTTCAATCATGAGAATGTTGTTTACACATGTATCTTTGTCAAAATTGTTATACTTTTAAAAATCGTTTATCCCTGAAAACGACTTAGAAACTATGAAATAGTGGAAATATTTTTTGACTCACATTTGTTGAACCAACCTAAAAACATGTCATAGCAAGTTTCAGTCTTTATTTCAATTTTATTTTTAGCAAAAAGTATAGTTTCGAACAAGAAGTATTTTTGATAGCCGACTTCACTGAGCACTTTAAAGGCTATTTTCCACTTTAAAAAAACTTTTCATGAAGCGAAACGGACAGAAATAGAACAGGAAATTTTTTACTTGTAATTTCCACTTCATGATATTGCACACAGGAAGTAAGCACACTACACAATTCTAACAAAATGAAATAACCATAATTCTGTACCCGTCTTTTCTGTACACAACCCAAAGAAAAAGATTCTACTTTGCTCGGAACAGTAGAGCCAAGAAAATCTGTTCATTTTAAGCATGCATGCTCGGAAACTTTTTTGTTCCTTTCCATTTCATTCCACGGAATATTTTCTTGTAGTGAAAAAAACCTTCAACTTATTATATTCCTTTCAGTACATGTACTCATACTTATTAATATATCCAGATTAAGGAGGAGTATGAGAAATTTTATAGTTAGGAAGTTAGGTAGGCTGGGGGCTGGTATTCGGTGAGTTAGCGAGTCGCTACTTTTGCTGGTGACGGCTTAAAAATCCTGCTCTCCATGTGTGAACCTGTACATATTTTACAAAGTATTTCACTATTTGCATATATTTTTTTCTGTCTACCTTTTCAACTTTAAAGTTTATCTGCTTGCCAAGTTTGCTGTTTATCTTCTGCAGTCAGTCACAACGCAACAAAATGAAAGTTCATTTTTGGTCAGCTAGTCTTGTGCTCAAATTATTTGAATATGTGTACGCCAATTGTGCCGTAGTTTGGCAAACTTTAGAAGAAAGTCTTTTTATCAATCTCGGTTTTTTCAACACCTAGGCCCTAGATCCTCTTCGAGAACATCTCGCGTTATTTTAAGGAAGCAACCAGAATGCTTCCAACCTACCCGGAGCGAACAGAGATAAGGAATTATATTTTGCTAGTTTTGCTGAAATCCAGTAACCTTTAATTTAGTGTGATCTCGTGTTGTAGTATGCCGCAATTTCCCGTAGCGCGTGTTAAATATATAAAAAAATAATAGGTTCTAAGGAAAAGAGCAAATACAATTTTCAACTTCATCATCGCAAAAACTAGGAACTCTCCAACTCTCCCCTCAGCAACTACCTAACAACCAAACTCCACGACTCAAAAATTACCTGTTCTCAATTAAGGAGGTATTTTAAACAGGAGTAGAACTTGCTAACTTAACAACAAGTTTTTCGAAAAATAGTTCTTGCAAAAATTAATTCTCCAAAATCCCTTAATGGTATGCTCTTTTAACTACATAACTGTCTAACGCAAGCTTTCATAATATCTGAAGCTGTCTATATATATCCAGAAAGTAGTCTGCCTTTCTCTTCACTTCCTTGATTTTTCCATAGGAATCAAAACGCCACAAAAATAAAAACTTTTTTAATAAACTGGATTTGAAGTCTAACAATGTACTATATAAGGTGAGCAAAGAAAATTTTTATTCAGGAAGTAGCTAAACTATATTAAAGTATTATGTAACCTGCTAATAAAACAGCACAACTTCTTATCAAACTTTAAAGACGCTTATTGCAGTTACCAAGATAATTTTCCTTGTATATTTTACTCGTGAGACAATACAATATGTTAGTACGTTTTCTGTTGTTGGAACATAAAAATCTGGCTGTTAAAGTTCCCCATTGTTGGTCGCATAAACTAAATATATTGGTCAAAATCGCTTAACGATACCGGGTATTTTTTGCCGTCTTCTCTCATATCATAAAAGGCAAAAAAAGCTTGAGACGAGGGTGAAGATATACTTATTAGGAAAAGCACGTATTGTATACCAGGGCCCGTACAACACCACTGACAGCGTGGAAAATGATTCTCTTTCTTATGCTGGCTCTCACTCGGGTAGTTAAATTGATCCACAATAGAATCAAAACCAACCGACCTGGCGTTAGCTGTGGGTAATTATTGCGGATCTGTTTATGACAAATAGGTTCCTCTATATAATTCTCTTTTAATTTGTTTATTAGCCACGCTGAACAGACTTAGCAAACCGATTAGGTTAATAAGAAAAGAAAAGGCGAGTTTCTCTATCGCTAAGGGAGGTTTAGTCACATGACTATATGGGTAATTATAATTTGTAGGTGAATTGTACCTGTAATCTTGAGTTATTGTTTGGTCGAGAGTACCACTGCTCCCGGGTGAGTACGTCACTCACCTGGGAGCAGTGGTACTCATGTGCAATTTGTGACTAGCGAATATCAAACGTCGAACACACTCACCTAGGAGCAATCTGGATAAGTCCAAAGCTAGACTGACAACAGAGCTAGTGTGCGTGGACAGCGAAAACAGCAGAAAAAATATGCACACAAGGATATAGGCTACACTGTTAAGGGTAAAAGTCCTCAGAGAACCTACCCCATCTTGTACACGAACTCTACAGACGCGGGCCTGCTAAAGAAGACTATTTAGAAGTGACAAATATGCCAAAAAGGGGCGCAAGCTTAAACGGCTGTGGCTCAAGGTTGCTGCATTTGCTGGACCGATCTAACGTCTCCTACGTAATAAACGACGCAAACGCACAGGGGTTACGCGGATATTATGGCAATATATTTTGTAAATTCGCGATGGAAGATCAAATTTGCCTTCCATCGATGAGTATTTCTTGCATTTATTTATATTTAAACGTAAAAATACCCGAGGTTGGTTGATATTTATTTGTCACTTACTGTTGATGGAGTCTTGAATTAGTCTGACTTTTTTCTCTTTTAATCTAGGAGCATAACTTAATGCAGGATCAATTAATGTTCCCCAGGATAAATTTCAGACAGGTTAATATTTTAATTAATCTTAAATCTTCATCGAGTACATGTATATTATGTGTTATCTTTGGATTGCAAATCATTTTAAAATTACAACAATTATAACATAATAAAGCTCAACAAATAATTTCATGAATAACGAGATTTAATGATCACAAGATTGATGACGTCATAAAAATTATTTAAAGTTAAATTGTAGATGCTTAAAAAGGCCTGTAGAACTGCAAAGTTTTATTAAAAAATAATTCCGGATCGTAAGTTGCAGAGGAAAGGCAAAAATCCCTGGTAGTAATGGCATTAAGAACATCAGGCTTTCCGTTAGTCAAAAAATTAACACCAATTCAGAGGCTTTATACGGCTTCGCACCTAAGAACATATATCGAAAAAGGAGGAATGAAAGGAGGGCTAGTTATTTTGTGATTTCTAGGAACATCTTAATAAAACCTTGTTGTCGTAAAATAGAAGAAATTAAGAATGATTCTCGAATCGCAGTGTTCTTCCAAAAACGTGTATTAATTATTAGCTAAACTATGTATATGCTCTATCTCTTAACTGTGTATATTATGACAGTTTCTACATAACTGAAAACACATCTAACATACAAAACAAATTCAATGCGGTTTATCTTAAAATATATCTTGAAAATTACAATAAGAATGTTTAGATCACGTTCTTAACACTGTGATGAATTCTTGGATTGAATGAAACATTTGTATCTCACAAGGACTGACCCAACTTTTCCTTCGCAATGTCCTCCAAATGTTTTCTGTTCGACAACAAAGTCGCATGTTGTTTTTGTTTGACATATCGCGGATAAAACAAATTTTGAAGCGTATGGGCAGCATTTTGAATTCCTGTGCACCACCTTCCGTATATCCACCTGGAATCCTTTCGGGCATTTGATTTTAAGTTTGTCGTTCTCATTACCTTTTACGTTACCTAAAAAATATAAGATGTAGTAGTTACAATCTTTCAGCTCTCGTGTTTACTTCAATTGTTTTTTACGCATTTCCTTGGGCAATTTCGCAGTTAATGTTACTTCTTCAATTCATTAATTGTAGACGCTATTTGTTTCATACAACTTAAATCAACACAAGCTACTTATTTTATTTGCATATTTTAATTTAAAAAGAAACACCCAGCGGGTTCAAAAACATATCTCAGCAGTAAGAGACAGTGAAAACGAAATTGCAGAATACAGCTGGAGCAAAAGTTATCCGTCCACCTGGAATGACAAGAAAGGTATCGACAAAGGCTCTTGAAAAACGGTTAAGAAGATAGAAGAAAAAATCAACATTGAAAAACGTGACAAACACATGAACAGCATTTATTATCAACCTCATGAGATTTGGTTGCCAGTCGTACAAAATGATTTTTAGGCAAACTATGCAAAAAACGGAATATATGTTAAATAATTTTTTATTTCGCTTTCATAAACTTTAAACAATATTGAAAATTCGCTGCAGAACTAAAGTAATTAAATTAGCGGTATTTTGATCAATTTTCAAGCTTTCGATGACGCCACAAGAAAAGTGCTGACATAATCAAAAATTTAATGCTGCCATTTTTTTCTTTTGTGACGTTCTATAAGCGTGTCAAGTTTGATTCAATTTGGACAAGCCTATAAAAACCCCCGGACCTAATAGGGTTAAAATATGAAAGTAATGCAAACAATAAAAATATATTTAGCACTCTCTTCTTTGCGGGATTTATACCCATAATTAATACATGTAGCCGGTACATCTAACACAAATCTTGATCACATATTTATTAATTCTCTTTTGGAGCTTGAGGTCACATCAGGTATTGTAAAAACAGATATTTCAGACCACTTTGCAGAGTTTTTTACATGCAATACAGCTGACGACGCTCCATCGATGCACCGAAAAAAGAATATTTACAATTTTTTCCAAAATTGCGATTAAGAAATTTAAACTGGCATTAGTGCAAATAAATTGGAAGTAAGTAGAAATTAGTAAAACTGTAATGACGCGTACAATAAATTTATAGAAATCTTCCCTTTATCTCTCAAAGGAACATACAATAAAAAAGCCACAAAGACCATCAAAATACAAGAAACACATTTAAAATTTGACGTTTTATACTTCCCAGCAAGAGGACATGCGTGTTCGGATATGATAAGTTATAAAAATTATAAGGTTAACGCGAAACGAAGACGCAATTGATCTACTATACATATTTGGATATTATTGTTGGATGAAAATCCTAGTAAGACTTATCTAGCCTCAAATGAACAGTCGGGGCAGCAGAAAGTTTATATGTAAATGTTGTAAACCGTGTCATCAACCACAAAGAATGCAAACCTACGTCTACCACTAATACTCAAATCCAACAACGGTTGTCTCCTCTTTCATCAACATAACTTCATAAACAATAAACAGAACCTCACAACTTGCAAATTCTCTTAAAACACCCCATAACTTCAAACAACTTATCAGCAGGTTTCACCAAAAATACACAATCATCAGTCCACAACCACTTCCTTTCCAAATAATTCTTTTCCACCTCAAAGTAAAACACAAAACCAAAATATATTTCAAATTACCCCTAAACTCACCATACAACAAATCTAAAACCAATTTAATCTGTCCACAACCTATCGAAACCACAAATAACGCCATACAAGGATCCTTTACAAATATTTTCATATAACAGATTTGAGAATGTTCCACTCTTAATATTAATCTGTGCATCCATCCATCTATAATTTAATACCGTCTGTCTGTCTGTCTGTCTGTCTGTCTGTCTGTCTGTCTGTCTGTCTGTCTGTCTGTCTGTCTGTCTGTCTGTCTGTCTGTCTGTCTGTCTGTCTGTCTGTCTGTCTGTCTGTCTGTCTGTCTGTCTGTCTGTCTGTCTGTCTGTCTGTCTGTCTGTCTGTCTGTCTGTCTGTCTGTCTGTCTGTCTGTCTGTCTGTCTGTCTGTCTGTCTGTCTGTCTGTCTGTCTGTCTGTCTGTCTGTCTGTCTGTCTGTCTGTCTGTCTGTCTGTCTGTCTGTCTGTCTGTCTGTCTGTCTGTCTGTCTGTCTGTCTGTCTGTCTGTCTGTCTGTCTGTCTGTCTGTCTGTCTGTCTGTCTGTCTGTCTGTCTGTCTGTCTGTCTGTCTGTCTGTCTGTCTGTCTGTCTGTCTGTCTGTCTGTCTGTCTGTCTGTCTGTCTGTCTGTCTGTCTGTCTGTCTTCATGAAAGCTTCATGAAAGTAGTAACTTTCATGAAGCTTAACATTCTCAGTAGCTAAAGGTTTCTTCACTTCTCCCCACCGATGATATGTTCTCAGACCCGAACTAAACAATTGAGTCGGATGGCCATTCACGGTTCCGCTCACCTTATTTATCCTATCCTACAATATCGCAGTATCGGCATAGTTCATTCTAACCTCGTTTGTCAAAGCCTCGATATTAACAACTTCATATTGCAAAGTTATCCCATCAATCGTATGCGAAGCAGTCTTATAATCATTAAACGTCAACTTGTAAGTCCATCTCTCCGATAAACCAGATTGGTGGAAGGGGAATAGCAGTCTCAAGCAACTTCCAATCCAGTAAAATACAGAACGTCCCTCCAAAAACCGTACCAAATCAATTCTCCTCCTCATTCATCTTGATAGCATCCTTTGTCCCCACCCTCAACTTCCTTAAATTCTCACTCCAAATACCTTATCATTCCTTTGTCCACTTGTCATCTACAAGTCGCTCCAACAAATTAATTTATTAAAATAGTCAATATACACTAGTTCATGTGACTCTATCTTAGCGAGAACTTTCTTAATAATCGCTCTACCCAAATAACTAACAAAGGTTGTATCACCATCCTTGCTTGTAAGTACAATATTGATTGATAACCTCGACGTACGAGGAACAAAACTATCATTGGATAGCAAAACAACAGTCGTGTAATAACTTGTGTTATGGTTATCGCATGCGTATTAGTGTGCCTGCATGTTTTTTTAAAATTGTTGTTTCTACCTTCTTCGCCCAATTTCAATGAAAAAAAAATATAAGAACTTGAAAAACCCTGCGATAACTAGTACTATCGTAATAGAACTTTAGCAAAAGAACACCATACCTCTCAACTTCTTTTTCCCTTGTTTTTTTGATGTTATATGTTGTGTTGTAGCCACTGTTTTAGGAGTAGTTTTAACAATATTATCATTGTATACCAAGCAAATGGCTCCTTTTGTGTCGTCTGGAAAGATGGTACAGTTAAACGGCCAATGGAAGCCATACCTTTTCATGACTTCTTCACAGCCACTCTTTGATTTTAAGCAAAGAGATCGACAAGGTAAAATTATATTTTGTGTCGGCGGAAGACAAAATGGAAGGTACGTCGTACAAAGGAATTGGGAAATCTCCTTTGCACACTGTATTTTCATTAACGGTTGAAATTGATTGAGATCTCTCAAAGCCTCTTCCTGATTGCGATGGTTGTATATGTTTGGAAAGCCGGTAGTGTTGTAACCATCTTTTCGTAGAAACCCACACACTGACTTGGTTGCAATGGATTGGCATTTTGGCTTTTTTTCCACTGCGTTGCGCATTCCCTTAGAAGATGTTATCACCAAAATCGAAAATGTGAGAAAGCCAAAATCGTATTTCATACTTGTTTATTTTCCTTGCATAAAAAGTAATCAAAGTAATACATGAATAAATAAGATAAAACCGTACGCTGTCTATCTTGAATTTATCAAAACCATTATAAATGCAATTTGCATTTAAAGTAAAATAACTGGTTAGTATCAGCATTTTAAAATGTTCACATTTAGCCATAAAAAAATTATAATTGCCAACCGTCGCAACAGATAGCTTTTCTAAAATAAATATTTCAAATTTACTTTTTAAACAGTCACTAGTATTTATAACGGTAACACGAAGCATAGCAAACAACACAGTTGGTTATACGTATACGTATTATGTTGGAAAAGCATACGTCACAAAGTCTTAAATCTTCCAAGTTATTATTTTGTTCTTTACACACTTTAAACTGACGGATACATTTTCTTTTATTCATTCTAATATTGGTTTGCTTTCCGCCTGTCATAAACCACTCATCATGTCAAAACCAACAGGAGCAAAATCCCGCTTAAGCTTGATATTTTTATGAGAAAAGAAATTTTCTGTGTATTACATCCTCGTATTCAGCAAAGAGTAGCTGTATAACTGAATCTTTAAACGATAGCATATCTTCATTGTACATTGAAAAACGTATACTAAATCTCATTCTTTAATATAAAGTTTCTCGCTGTGCGCCATAAATAGCACCATCCCGAAGCATGTTTTATTATGTTTATATGCATTTACTTTTTCTTCTTGCTCGTCAAACTTAAACAATGCTTATTTATTTAAGATGTGGTTTTCTTAACAATCTTAACCTCTTTTCAAACCTCTTTAAACTTAACAAAGCAATGTAGCAGCTATTTGTAAACAAAAATATAGCTACTGTAAACAGAAGATTGTTATTGTAAATAACCCATATAATGTGTCAATCATTACAGAAGTAAACGAAATACGAATTTGTTTTGTCTTAATCCTTCCCCGCCATATGACCTCCTTGAATGACATCAGTAATATAGACTATGTAGCAGTAAGAATAACTCTGTGATGTCCTGCTTCGATTTCATAGCATGTTATAGGGAAATTGATTTACGGGGAAAACAACGTCAGAAATGAGAAATATTTCCTTATAGGAAAAGGAAAGGTCCTACATTCACACCACGCTTCTCTCCGTTTGTTTCGGCCTTCTAGATCTTCTCAACCTTTTTAAAAGCTACCATATTTAAAGCATGCGTATAATGTGTGCAAATTATGCATACTATAATAATTTAATTTAATTTATTTGTAAACTAGTCGATAAAGCCGGTGGAGAAATCCACTTAGGCAGGAGGGATAATGTAAAAATTGGTTATTTTAGACCTTTTGCTGATGTCAGCAGTGCATATGCGAAAACAAATTGACGAAATTCAGTTTATCGGTTGTCTCTTTTGTGTAGAGCTCGACACGCTCATGAAGAGAATGTATGTGATCATGTGATTTTGATGAACGGTTAATAATATATGAGGGTATAAAATTATGCTGACGTCAGCACAGATCTGCGAAAACACACAAAATTATTTTTTAGAAATTTGTATACCTGTTGCCTTTAACGTATAGGTCTTTAAACGCTGATCAAGAAAATGTATAGGATCATGTACTTTTGACGTACTTTTGAAACGGATTCGGAGACCCAGGTTTGGGAAAATTACCGAAATTGGTCCTAGATGGTCCCTAGTTACCCACGCGGTGAAAAATCATTGACGTCACCACCTCGTTTCCAAGTTATTTGGCTCAAAGTTTTAAGTGCACTGTAATGGCTTCATTAATTTAATATAGGATATTGACGTTAAATTAGTGTTATTGACGTCGCGCCGTAACGTCAAAAAATTTACCATTTGAGACATACTTTTTTCGGTGACTTTAAGAAAATTTCGGCGACATCAAAGGAAAATGACGATATCCACTATGACCGTCACATACACTCCGTATTATTATATAAGAAGTAAATAAATATGGAAGGTGTAATCTATTAAAGTTTTTTGGAAGAGAACGAAAGTCGAAGTTTTATAAAAGAATTATTAAAGGTCAAAGTCCCGATAGCATTGCCGACGTTCGAAAGAGTTTTATTATACTACAAAAAAAAAACAACAAGGTGAAATTTTAAGTACGATAAACATGGAAGATTTAACAGATGATGTTGAAGTAAAAACAAACAAAACAAAGGAAGTGGTAAGAAAACTTGCAACTTTTCAAAAATTAATGCGGCAATTAAATCCTGTCGTTTTTATTTTACTTTCCTATCTAGAAAAAGACTAGAGAAGAGTCAAACTAAAACTGCACTTTGGGCTATTGGTTTTTTAAGTAGAAAAATGAATAAAAAACAAGATTTATTTTTGTTCAGTAATGGCTTATTAGGATCTTCTTCCAGTAGCCTGGCATCCCGATAGGGTCATTGATTGGTGCTTTTCGGAGGATGAAAAGTTAGGTCTCAAAAAATATTGGGGGTTGGCCTGAAAACGTTATCTTACAGCAAATGTTGCAAGATATTAGTACTAATAATAAAGATGTGTATTAACTGTCAATATAGCATAAAAAGTATGCTATTCATGACATTCCTTACTGCCGTGGGTCTCTCACTACCACTTGTAAGCCTGGCCTGTGTACAGGGGGGAGAAAAAGAAGTAATAGGCAGAGGATTCAAGACCTACAGGACCGTCTTGATGACCTGGAGCATGATCGTCAATGTAATTGTGATAGAGTAAATGGAACATTGTAATGACTGTGAAAGGTACTCGATGTATATGACAAATGTACCTGTGGCCGTAGGTTCGTGGTAAGTGGTAAAATGGTATGCTGGTACCGCTATAATGAATATATCACATATAATGGGGGTGGTTGTGCATGTACAATGGCATGCAATTCTCTGCAATCGTTCATATACAATAAACAGAATGCTGAAATTTGAGAACGAGCTTGTTAAGCCTAATATATTCTACAATTTTGCCGCTACGTTTACAGACATTAATGATGTCAATGCAGAATACCTGACGGTGTCGGATGCTATTCCCGCCAATGGAGGCAAGGACAAACGATATGTAATAGGGTACCATACACGCGACCTCGTGGTAGCTCTTAGGGTGAAAACACCGAAAATCTGGTCCCCGAATAGGGTGACCAAGTATAATACTAATGCATCACCGGTAATGAGTCTGGATTTTGAGGAGTATCCAGATTGGGTCAAGAAGTACCGTCATATATGGCAAAAGATTGAGGAGTTGATTTTCGAACAACTGGCGACGGAACCTGTAAAAAAGGATCGTTATATAAATGCTAAACTTCAATATTACAAGGACGTAATTACCACCAAATTCTATGGTATGCCCGTACCCTACGATGCCAAGCCAGCGCCATTCTAGCCTTTTCGTCTGTATACGTACAAGGCAAAAACCACTACCCCCAGGTACACATCACAGAATGCCGGTATAAGGACTTTAAAAAGGAATGGTTGCTAAGCGAGGACTAGAAAAACCATATATTTTATAGACCTTTTGGGTCCATAAATTATAATACAAATTAAGGCCTATATTCAGGTGGAGACTCTACATAGTGCTTGCATATTGCACAGATTGAAGCTTTTTTAAAATTTCGTCCTTGCATTTTTCCCTACCCTTGGCAACCAGCTGGGCTCTCTCCTGTTCGTTGATAATATTTACGATTCTATTAAACCGCTGCCGCATCTGTTCTTTCAACAACATATACCTTTCCTTTTTCTTGCTAATCAGGCTATACTCGTAGTCACTGATAACGTCATTTTCCATTGCCTTGCTGATCAGGTCAACGATGGAATTGAGCTTCGCCTCGGCAAGCAGCCTTATCCCCTCATGTTTTTTGGATTCTACACGCAACCGTTTGGAGGCGTTTCGAAGACCGGTTTGCCCTATTCCAGCAGCAATCGCGAGTCCTCCCATTGCACAGGCCAATGGGACACCCAGGCCTGACACCATAGCCCCAATGCCAAGCCCTGACGTAATCACACTTACGCCAAGTAGTCCATGGTCACAAAGGCGCACCCATCCATTGTGCATCTTAAGTCTCTTTGCCAATCTATTCCTTTCCTTTATTTCATCCCTGAGATAATGTCCAATTTCCTCTATTTTTCTAAGTCTGAAAACCTGTCCCTCATCCTGATCAGGGCCTTGCGCGGGTGCACTCGGCAAACTCGGATAAAGTTTGCTGACATCCATCTTTATTCTACAAGAATGCACATTGTGACGTCACATTTTTTTCATGGTGGTAGACGTCCGTTAGCATGAACTCAAGACGGTCAGTGGACCTCTTTAAGGGAAGGAGTAGTAGGAAGGAAGGAGATCATACAGTTTTTCATAAATACAGTCGACGACCAAGGGAAATCCCCGAAAACATATATGACGTCATCAATCATGCACGAAATAATAATCGGTAGATGAAGCCTTCAAATCGATAAAAAATCGTATCCTTTCGCTCTACAACGGTACAAAAAAACGCTGAAGGGTGAAGTTGTAGAAGAAGCGAGGGAGGATGACGGTGAAATGCTTGAAGAAGGAAATCGCATCAAAACATGGCGATTTAGCAAAAAGCTTAATCAGCCATTGACAGAGGCGATCATACGAAAAATAACATCACACGTGGATATGCGCGTGAAGGTAATATACAGCTTTAGTTGTGATGTCTTAATCATGGGTTGAAGATTACGGCTTGCTATCAAATACTCAAGTACTCACGTGGTAAACCATTCGCATGGTTCCCAAAAGAAATAGCGGACGCGCATCGCAAAGCAGATAAAGATCCTGATAAGCGCAGCGCTGGCGATACTGCAAAGCTGAAGGGTAACTCATTCTATGGAAAAATGATCGAGAATCTGGCGAGACATAACAATACCACATTTACAAACGATGAAAAGGTAGTAGATGCGGCAATGAGGAGCTCATACCTAGAGGATCTTGAAGAAATTGGAGACGCGTACGAAGTAAGACGGCGTAAACAATGCGTTTTCCTTAATAGAGCGTACCAATGCGGGATATATGTATATCAATTGGCCAAACTGCGCATGCTCGAATTTTACTATGACTTCCTGGATAAGTACGTAGATCGACGAAATTTTAAATATGTGTATATGGATACCGATAGTGCTTATTTTGCAATCTCTGGAGATAACTTACGTGATGTTGTTCGTCCTCAATTAATCAAGCAGTACGATGAGGATGTTAAAAACTGGCTAGTCACCGATAAATATTCAAGCCGCACTGGAAGGCTGTTCAAAGAAGAATTCACCGGTTCGAAGATAATTGCATTGACCGCAAAGTGTTATTTCGTCGAAGGAAAAGACGGCACGAAATTTTCCTGCAAAGGAATGTCGAAAAGGCAAAATGAGGTGACATGGTCAAGGTACATGGAAGCACTGAAAGGCGAGCTAGATACCGCTAAAAATGTGGGGTTCCGCGTACATAACCAGGGTATGGTCACATATCAACAAAACAAGCTGGGTCTATCAGCGTTTTACGATAAAAGGGTAGTGCTAGAGGATGGTGTTCATACAAAGCCTTTAGAGTAGTTAGCGTATCGACCATTAAAGTTTTATACTGGGATCGTAGGATAACAAAAAATGCCTTGGAAAGAAGATTGCAAGCGATTAATAGCAATAACTCCATTTGTATGGGTAAATGTGATCATTGTATGGGTTGAACCATCCTGTAACCCCGACAGTGCAGAAAGACAATATTAGAGACAAAAAAAACCCAGTAGTACAGGCTGCTGCTGTTGTACCGCAAGAGGCTCACTAGGATCGCCTAGCGTTTCCGCAGGGGCGCCTGGGATAGAAGTATTACGACCTATGCGCGTTAATAAGCAGTAAAGGTGTTGTGAGACACCACCTTTACACAAAGCTGCAAATAAAAATGGAGTTATTGCTATTAATCGCGATAATTCTTCCGTGGTAACCCTCGACAGCCCTGAAGGTTTGAGGAGAGATGTTGAAAATGACCCCATAATTCGCGAAAGTATGGCTGATTTAGGTATCCTCGTCTATACAGCGTTCGGAAAATTTTTAGCGCCGCTGTTGGTGGTTGCACATACGATTAATCACGCAAAACCTTCACAGTCCATTGATGAAAAGGAAGAAATAGAGAAAGAAAAGAATGTTTGAAAAATTGGAAACAAGGCTTTTCGAAGAGATTGTCATTCCACCCCGGAACTTGGAGACATAAGAGGAAATGTTTATACCCGACTACGGCAAATGTATATAGACACATCTTCCCACATCCTAGGCATTGGGTTGAGCATTTCGAATGGGGATATTGGAGACGTTACTATTGACCACAGCGATGGTGAGTGTATGGCCAGCGTGTATTTTACATTGAAACATGTTATACCCAAACTGGGTCAAATCATATCACGTACCATGGTGCAAATTTGATTATTCAGACTATAAAATAGCAATCCGGTTTAATGGTGACGATGATGAATATGAGATTACACTATGCCAGTACGTGGATCATGCTGCTGTCTTCCATCAGATTTGTATGTGTTGCCACAGGTCCCTCGTGGTTAGGGAAGTGATTTTATAAGCCTTATGGTTTATAAAGAAATGAGTGAAGAACCTAATCAAGTAATTACCAAGAAGAATGAAGGTCGTGTTGCAGCTGGCAAAAGACTTGCTGAATGGACTCGCAAGAACAAGGCCGACTTGCAGAAGAACATGGGTAAAAGTACCTCTCAAGGGAGTCAGGTTCTTGCCACAGGTACCTCCAAGTCCACGGGCAGTAAAGTATACATTGGAGGAGGCCTTATTGCAATAATCGCATGTATTGGAGGTGTATATTATTTTATACGTAAAAAATCCGCGAGTACTCAGCGGCCTCCACCTGCGGTTCATCAACCAATCGCGAGGCAGGAGCCTAAGACAGATATCGACATTTTTCGTATGAGATAGGCCTATAATAAAAGCATGGGCAGCAAAGAATATCAGAAAGAAGTTGTTGATAGCCTATGGGAGTCTGTCAGACTAGTTTCATATACAATCGTCTTGGCGCTGGGTGCCAAAAAAGCATTAGGCGTTTCTCGACCAGGTGCGAAGATGGATCTGGAGGATGGGCTTAAACTCGCTGGATATATGACTGGTGCGATCTTATTTGACGATTACGCAATAAAACAAGGCTAGTATAAGCGTTCGATGATGCCACCTAAGTAAGCGCCCACAGGTTCATATTTGTTAATAACAAACATGAATGTTGTTAAAGATCGATGCACTACAATTTTTACCGGACCGACCGGCTGGGGCAAGACCCAACGTGTCCTCGATCTTTTGGAGCATGAGTAAAAGGGTCATTTTCACAATATAGTGATACTCTGCCCCATCATCCGCTGGAACAAGACTTACTTGGAAAGATCTTCGCTTTGGAGAGATCCATATGTATTCCTTATTGATCCACGAGATCAACTTTTTTACTGGATAGAACAACTGTCGAGGCTTTTAGCGGGTGAAGAAAGCCTATTCATTATAGATGATATGATAGCCGACGAGAGTATGGATAAAAAGCGTCAACCCTTGCTCGAGTTAGCTATCAGCGGGAGACATCGAAAGCACAGCTTATGGTTGTTAACTCAGTCCTCAGTCGGCCTTACCAAAGAACCTTAGGCGACAAAAAAAGCAGTTGTTTTGCTGGTATCCCTCGAAGCCCTCTGATATGAAAATGATTAATGAAGAGACTAATCAGATAGATGACCGGGATATAATCAAAAATCAACTCAAAAAGTCCAAACACGCGTGTTTGTATATTAGATTAGAATACCCCAGAGCCTGGAGAATATTATAATAAATGTCATATATAAGAACCTTAGAAAATCAGCTGGCTGCTTGCCACGAAGAACTGGACAGGATACCACATTTGGAGCGGAGTCTGGAAGCTCTTGACGAAGAGCTAAGGGATGCATTAGAAAGGGAAAGGAATAATAAGTATTTTTTCATAACCATCCTAATGATATGGACTCTGGTTGGAACCATTATTTAAAATAAAATGTCACTTACCTTATTGCCTACCATTGAGATATTGTTAAACAATCAAGGTAAACCCATGTTTAAGCGTGTTGATCTGGGAAGGTTCTTGGGAATTGCTGATATAAGAGCAACTTACAGAGACGTAAAAACCACGCCCCGTAACGAGATCACAGACCATGCGGCTGCCGCATGGCCCAAGGAAGTAAGCGGAGACGATGCTTTCGTGACCCTGGATGCTGCATTAGAGATCGTGCATAGATCTAGAAAACCAAGGGCTCTTGAGATTATGAAATATCTTGCGATGAAGGGTATCAAAGAATTACAAAATGAAATCGAAGAATATCGTCAAGCCCTGGCAATACTCAACGATGACCTCAAAGAAAAAGATCAGGAGATTATGGTACTAGGGTAGAGATACGTACCTAATGGTTATCCGTATGATAATGTGATATGTGTTATTGACAAGAACTATCCTAATGAATGTGGAAAAAAGGGCCAACACCCTCATTACATTATTCGTTGTCAACGTCGATCATTAAACGATCAGCTCCGTACCCTACGGGATATGTATCCAGATATGGTAGAAAGAAATCCAATATGTGATGATCGCAACGCCGTACATACATGGAACCGTTTCAGGGATGATAATCTTGGAATTCTCCATTCATGGCGTAATCATTTCAGCTTACCCGATGACGCCACACGTGAGTTATTCGAAGGGTTGTATGATATCGATATGTCATAAGCTTGGTACGATCCGGCATGCCAAAAAAAAAAAAATGATAGATGTTGTATCACAACATCTATTCGAGTAATGAATATGCCTGGTTACTCCCTAGTGCTGGAAGTGGGAAATATAACGATAAGTTTTGTTAATGATGTGAAAAATGGAGAAGTCGTGGGAATCGGGATTATATCGTATAAATGTGCATCCCAGGACTTGCTCAATATGTTTTTGTCTTTTTACTTCATACCCTATATCTCTATCAACATGTCCAAATTCATCACATTCGATGGCTAATTTGTACCTTGGGAAGTACAAGTCGATCCTATACCAATCAATATGATATTGGGTTACCATATCTTCACAAGATATCCTCAAAAGCGGTGAAGATGGCCCCAATGGTTCCTTCCTCTTTTGACAAAAGCTTTAAGTTTTGAATTTCTATGCCACAGCGCCCTGCAATTTTGATAGCATTCAAGCTTTTGCATCGCACCAAGATTCTCCTAACATCCTCAGCGGAAATGAATATATCGGGCCCATTTTTTCCACGACCCAGCATCCCGGACAGGGATGATCGGCAATGCTCATATCTGGTTCGGCCTTCAATATTTCTATATGTTTGATTTATATTATTGATCCCACAATATTTACCAACATGGCTTCTCTTAAAACATGGAGCTTCACAATCGTCATATATAATTTCTATATGTGGGGCAAGCACCATAACAAGCTTTTGAAGAAACATCTTTTCTTCTGATACTTTTTAATATATGATTGAACATGGTCAAGCAGCATTACCATTCTTTCACATGATCAGGGGGTAATTCTACATCCTCGGGTACTAGCATCAACTCTTCAGCCACAAAACTTCGATCAGATCCATCTGCCAAATAATATGGGAGACGGGTACCAGTTACGATCCGATCCAACCTGTATGTTTTCTTACTCCACCAAGCATCTGTCGCGCGTCTCCTTGCATCTTCATGCTCTTCTCCCGGCTGAAGCAGATACAAATAGAGGCCATCATCGGGTAAAGGTTTATCCTCGGGATATTCCTCACTTTTCGCAAGCGGTACTTCATCGAGCTTTATAGCCTTGATTGGTTTCATACCAATCATAGCCGTCTTGGAATTGTTCAAACTCTTGACGATCATATATAGGTGTTTGACCCATGTATTACTTGTTTCATCAGTTAATAGCTCTTGCGCATCCTCATGCTTGAACAATCTTTCCGCGAGTACCTTGTTGTAGCTTTCGACAAATGCTGTGAACGTGTGATGATATGGTAGTAGCCCGTTTAATGTCAACACCTTGGCTCTCCAACAGCTTCGTCACATCCGACTTGAATTCCGAGCCGTTGTCACATTGGAATATACTCGGGTATCGTAGAGGTCCGGCTTTGTATATATCCTCCAACATCTCAGCTACTTCCTGGCTTTTCTTAGTACGTAGCGGTCTTGCCACCTTATACCTCGAGGCTACATCGATACCCGTCAAAATATACTTATATGTATTACCATACAGCTTGTCATGGGGCATGTAGAGCAAGTCAAATTGATGCATTTGATTAGGCTTTGTGATACTGAAATGGGGATAATTGATGCGCTTGGGACCTTTGATATGCCTAAGCCATAGGAGCTGACGAGATAGCCAATCTACAATTTTCTTTTTTGAGAGGCCACTCTGCTCGGAGAGTAGTTTAATGGCTTTTCTCCCGATCCATAGATTTTCGGGTTGGTAATAGATGCTGCCTAATTTTTCAGCTTCTTCGGTTGTAACAATATGCTTTGATTTTGACATGTTTATTAGATGTCAAAATATTCCTTACATATAGCCCCTGCGGAGCCGCTAGGCGAACTTTTACACCACAAAACCCATAAGTGCTAAGGACTCTACGATGAACGTCATATGGCTGTCTTGTTGCTGTTTGCTGGGTATATAGTAGTCGGAGAGTTTGGGAGCTTTTTCGATCGTTGTGATATAGTACTGTCGCATACCTTCATCGAATTCTGACGCTTAAGCTTCATCGAGTTCTGAGCTTGACGCTTAAGCTCCTGTTGCTGATTGTACCAATCGATCTTCGCTTGACGATCCCGCACCCACTGCGTCTGAGCGGCTTGGAGTTGTTCAATAGCTTTATCGTGTCTTTTGCGCTCTTCTTCGCCGTGCCCACTTAGTTTGATGAAGAGATAGTTACTCCCCGAGAATGCTAGAGCGTTAATAATTGCTCCACCTGCAAGTACTGCTATGCTTGCCATGTTTATTTTGTAGGTCTACAAAAACAAATTTTGATCTCTTAGTATTCGACACTGTGGAACCTGCCATCCAGGATGTTTAATTGCGCGTCTTGGATAAGGAAGACGTAACACCTAATATCTCCATTGCCATCCGCTTTTTTCGTCATGTGCAGGGTTATACCGTCCGATAACCTTTGCAGAGGCCGCCCACTACCATGTAGGCCCCGATCAGGTGTTGCCCTGAAATCAATGAATAGCACATAGCGCTCGGTGAAAAATTGACCTATGGTCACTTCACTATCATGGCACACAAATAATTCAACGATCTGCTGCAAATGATCTCGAGGGAGCATGGCATGTTAATACAGCTCATTGGGCTCAACCTCCACCGTGACAAAAATCTTCTCGATTTTGGGATTGTAGAATTGCTCATTGACACCCGCATAAGCCTTGGATACTCCAGGATCGACGAATAATAGTAATATACCCAACAAGGATTTAGCAGGGGTATCGACTTGGAGATTGTAGGATGTATCACGTTTTTTCATAGTCACCACTTTACTCCTCAATACTCGTTCGTATGGTAGGGCGAGGCGGCTGTATCGCGACATCATAACGCTCGCCAGATCCTCATTTACTAATTTTTCAATCTCGAGAAATGTTAGAGATTTTGTATGTAGCGTCAGCTGCTTTGGCTGCGGTTGAGCCCGCTGCTGGTGTACCGGCATCCTTGATGACTTGATCGTATGAAGCGAAATGTAGAACGAACTGTAGCCTATCGTGGAGTCCATGTTGATAAAACAGGAGATCTCTCGTCAACTCGAACATTTTCCCCAACGGAATACAAAAGGTGTTTCCATACGCCGCGGCTATAGCACGCTCCTCATTTGTTCCTACATGGTCAGACGCTTTTACCTGTAAAGCGCGAATTGTCCCGTCATTTGGATTGATTCCCTCCAAAATCAGATTGTTCTCCCTATTAAATTTCGAAATCCATAGAGCACGGTAGACACTGAATACATTATAATCCGCAATATGCTGCACCTCGTTACCATTCAAAGTATTACGAAGGTCCCTCACAAGGGCTTTTTCGATGTTGCTAACGATCGTTCTTTTCGTGTTGGTGCCGGTCAGTTCCATATCAAATAGTAGCCGGATGTTTGGTATTTCCACATAGAGATCCTCATTCTGGCCAATCGTGGACGGTACATGACTCACTTTAACCCGCTGCCTCTTGCCTTTGACAAGCGAGCATAGTCTTGACTTCCTGATAAGGGTTTAGTCTTCCAAAAACACTCATTTATTTAGGTAGGCTGGTGGTTAAAATAAATGGCTGATAATCCAGAATATGAAGATGACTTTACGCCAGAGGAAGATATTCAAGACGAAGCCGAGGAGTTTAGTAGCGAGAGCGAGATCCTTAGACCCCAGAATATTCCCGCAACACCCTCACGAGGCGGCCTCACTTACACCACGACGGCAAGGCAGGAGCTACTAAAAATCAAAAGTTGATAGCCTTTACAAAGCTCTTAGTGGGGAGCTGGGAGAGCCAAGTGCGAGATACTACAACGAGTTTAAAGTCGACGGGAACCGGCTTCTTTACGATGGTGTAGAGCTCACGAGAAGGAATGGTGAATTGAGGAGCGTTTTCGAAATACGGAGGAGGTTAGGCGTGGGACGATTGCGAACCATGGGGTTCGACGACTATACTACACCACACAAGGGCAGTAAGACCATGGCTCAGAAACTCCTTAACGAATTGGATAATGTCAATGGAAAGGCTGATGACATCGAAATGTTGCCGATACTCGAGAACGTGCTCGATGACACGAAAAGTCTAATTGAAGATACTTCCTTTGGCGGAGATATCACGGAGCGTGAAAGAAGAGGGTTAAACCGCGAGCTTCAAACGTTACGTGGTAACCTCAAGCACTTGAAAGGCAAGATGGTCTTCTACGACAGTGAGATCGACAAAGCAGAAGCCAAGGTAAAAAGGCTCGAGAGCAAGAAGACCATACCTGGGGCATCCGAGGAACAGCTAGCTATCTGGGACAGGGATATAACCAAGGCCAATGAAGACCTGGAACAACTACGTGATCAAAAGGAGACAACGGCAAAAGCACACGGTTTACTATCATCCGACACTCAGAGCCAGCTGCTACACATCAAAGAGACATTGATGAAGATCGCGGTGGATGATGAAACTTTGGTTGAAAAACTCAGGGTCCTGTTCAAAGAGCAGGGTATAACTATAGCCGCTATCGTCTCCGCTGTTGGCTTGCTCATATCCACCATCGTACTCGCCGTTACGGGAGGAAATGCAGGCGCCGTAGGAAGTACTGAAGGAAGTGCTGGTGGCAAGGGTTTTGTACGCAAGCAGTTGGGGCGATTTGGAAAATCCTTGAAGTATATTGCCGCTAAGGCAGGTGCAGCGCTACCAGGGATCATTGGCAGCGTGGTCTCGTTCTTTTTCAGAGTTGCAGCGAGAGTTGTCGAATTCTCAGCAAAGCACTTGTACATGGCCTTGGCTGCTGCCGTGTGTATTGTTGTTGCGTATGTAAGTAACAGGAGGAGTAAGAATCGATGAAGAGTCTAGTGTGTTGTTCAACACATTAGATCGCCTGGCGGCTCCACAAGAGTACCTATTTCTTCATCCAGAAGAAAGCGAGGATAATTTCTACTCCTACCGTAACCAGCGTGGCTTTGGTATCCTCATGAACAGCAGCTTCCTCTGAGGATGGTGGAGGGAGGGGTATATCATGTACCTGTTTCCTCGGTATGGTTACAGCATGCGGAGCGTTAATATTAGGATTGATACCAATCTTGAAATGGTCCTGACTGATCAGGATCTTGTTGTTAAATCCTTGGACATTCCCGATCATCAGGTTCATATCTGAGGGGATCATGTAAACCTCGTATGCTACCGAGAAGTCTACCTTGGATCTCGCATATCTAAGTACATTCTCGAATTCACTGATATCCCTACCCAGCGACGTAGGTCTAATCACCAATTGTTCGAATGTCGTCAAGTATAGCCGTTGGGCATCAATCGCGGAGCCCTCACTCCCGATTATATTAGAGCGGGCGTTGGCTTGGCTCTCCAGAATCAAGTACGCGTAGAACTTTACGCTTTGCGATAACCTTTCAATATTAATACGGGTTAAGCCGATCGATTTCTCAATTACCCACCGACTCCATGATCCCTCGTCGAAATTACTAGGTCCCGCACCAGGAAAATCTTTACGTTTGGCTTGCCACGAACTGAAAATACGCTCATTTTTCCATTCTTGCTCATTTGAAGATACACCAAATTCACGTGCCAAGGCGTGAAGCTTTTGATTATTGAATGGGTTATTCAAAATATTGAAGCGGGAATAGCCAGGCAACGATACCTCAAGCTCCTCTAATATTTTTCGAATTTGGAAATAGACATGGAATCGATAAACAGCGCGAAAAAGGGGTAATGGAGAATTAAAGTGCTGCATTGAAATGCCACATGCCGATGTAGCGCAAAATACCGCAAAATTCAATTGTGTCGACCAGAGACCGAAGGGGTGGTTTTGCCAGGTATTGACCGGAGGATTACTGTGAAGAAAACATAGTCCACGAAGATATCTGGGAATTTTACTTTAAATGACGAGCCTTTGCCATCAACAACGATATCCTGCTTGGTAAGGTCCGAGCCCTTGAGCCTCTCGAGATAACGCCCATGGGGTATATTTTGCCCTTGGGTTGTACGAATATATACTCATTCTTTCTTAAAGAAAGATGCGACAGCTCTATGTCACAAATATAGATAAGCCTACGATATTTGAGGACTACCTAGGGCAGGATACTAAGATCGCTCTCAAGGCGATTAGCATTCGACCTACATGGTTGAATATATATAGCAACAACGATTTTACAATACGCAAAGTAGGACCTGATCAGACAGTTACTCGAATCGAAATCATGAACGGTTTGTACAAAATTGAAGATATCGCAGCCATTGTCAATACCCAGGCACAGGCAAGGTACAGCTTTTTGTGCTTAAAAATGGGGTATGCAGGCTCCGGGTTAATGAAGGGTACACATTGGTGGTTCATCGACCGTTACAAGAGCTCTTGGGTCTACCCTACGATCCCAGTAAAAAATATTATATCAAAGGTGACTATGATTTTTTCTACAAAACTGACGTATATCATAGGTTACGACTTATTGGTCCTCAGTTAGACGAGGATGACTGCCTTCTTAATGGAAAAAAATCCAAGATACTGGCTATGCTTCCGACCAAAGAAAATTCATGGGGAGACATGTTATCGTGGGATTTTGATAACCCCGTATACCTTCCTTTGAAAGGATCCACAGATCGTCTCGAGTTCATGCTGACAGACGAGTATCACCACGATAAGAACGTATCATTTGTTGGAATTACCATGCATCTACTTATAGAATAAATATGACAGATGTTATGAAACTATATCCTAGTGCCGAGTGCACCAGATCAAGAAAATGAGGGGCATGTGTATCGATTGAAGAAAATTGAAGAGATCGAACAATTTCTGCGAAGCGAAGTTAAGCAACGTGAAAAACTCGCTAAAAAATTTGGAATTGCATGGAACCTGGATACACTACATGGACCACGGGCTATTAGCGATTAGCGTGATCACCTCAGGCGTAGGGATAGGGAGCCTGCTCAGTGGGATAGGAGTTCCTCTGGCGGTAGCAATGGGAGGAAACGCGATCACTGTAGGGTTGGGGCAGACGGCCTTAAAACAAGGGGGTAAAAAGCTGAATTACAAACGGAAAAAAAACGACTCAATAAGACCTCTTGCGGAAACGAAATTGAATAGTATTGTGGACCTCATATCAAAGGCTATTAAGAATGGAATTATATCCGACTACGAGTTCAGTTTGATCATGCAAAAGAAACAAAAATACCTTCTGCTCAAGGAACAAATAAGACAACGTACGAAGAAGATCGTTAGAGATATCAATGACCAAGAGAGACAAGCACTTGTCGCCAAAGGCCGCGATGAGGCGAGGGATGGATTATTAAAAAACTTGCAGTCTGCGCAATATGCAAGCACTACCTAGATGATCAACCTAAATATTCATAATTTTAATGTTTTGTACAAAACACTAAATGACACCAATCACTTCACCGGTATCACCATCTATCAATAGGTCATTTTCATATATGATTGTTCGTTTTTTTGTCTCTCTTTTAAACATCTTATGTACTCATCCAGGATTTTCCTCGCTGCGATCTCTGCGCAAGGTTTGCAATAGGGTCCATCCGTCTGAGTTCCAGTATCTCTATACTTTACTTTGTGAATAGCAGCTATAATTTCCGCCCTTTTCATCGTAGAATAACCACGAATCCCGAACTCTTTTGCCTCTCTTTTCAAATCGTTCATTGTTTATTTTGTATATTTGAGGAAATATACAAAATCTATCGAGCTTATTAGACCGCAACGAATGGTTCCTCTTCATCATCTGAATCAATAAGATGTCTGGTGCCATAAAACTCGACAACCTTATACTTGCACTCCTCCAAGTAGACTTGCATGTAGTGATTTGAACCATGCCTGTAGATGCTTGATAGCTTGATTATGGCGTTGCACTCGCAGCTTTGTTTTAGTGGTACTTTTTTGGAATGAAAATCGGTTCTGGCTTTACCCTCCCACTCCTTCACTTTAGTAGTTAAGTATTTACCTTTTTTCACAGGTGGGGTGGTGAAGCAATGACCCTCCAAGGACTCTACCTTGGTCAGGATACTCTCATACTTCTCTAGCCACTCGGGATGGTTATATCGAATGACGTGGTAAGAGAGCAGCCCTCATCATAACGCGAGGCACCATTGGAATAGAGCTTTTTGGGTGTTTTGATCAATAGAGGGGATAACTTGTTGTCACTATTTTTATAACCAATGACGAAACGTTCATCTTTGCCCTTCTTTGCTGGAATAGGATCGCTTAGCACAATATTTTCAATGTTTGCATCTTCGATATTTAGTAGAGTCGCTTTGGCATAAAAGTGTCTTGAGTTAACATTCTCGTTAGCAAATTTTACCATCCCTTTATTTATGGAAATTGAACCCCCAACTAGGAATTTTTACAAATACACCACCCACCATTGTAGGTGATACACATAATATAGTGCTGCCAGCACAACATCCCTCCATTTATGATTAACCTCCTTCCACACTTGCATCTATCATATTGATCGAGATCAATTCCACATTCATCGCAATACTCAGTTGCCATACATTATTTGATAAAACTCTGGTAACTAGCAATTAGGGAATTTCCCTTAAGTGAATTCTATATCTGTTATTTATAGCCTATATAGAATTATTAGGATTTCGTGCATGATTGATGACGTAATATATGTTTTCAGGAATTTCCCTTGATCGTCGACTGTATTTATGAAAAACCGTATGATCTCCTTCCTTCCTACTACTGAAGGTATATAGGACTGTCAAAGGTCCAGGTTAACATATTTCCCCATGCATTCAATTCTTTGGTGGTAAGCAGGGCCAGAACCTTCGATTTTTTACCATCCACTAGGCAGTCGTCTTCATCCAGTTGTGGACAAATAAGTCTCAGTTTTTGATATATATCGGTTCTATATATGGTATCGTAGTCACCCTTTGTGTAATATTTTTTTGCCCGTCACTGACACGGAGCCTACAGTAGGCATTTTTCAATACAAACAGTTTGACAATTGCCGCAATATCTTCGATCCTAAAAAGGCCATTCATAATTTCAATCCTTGTAACTCTCTGGTTGGGTCCCACTTTCCGTATAGTGATATCGTTTTTGCTATATAGATTCAACCACCCAGGCCTAATGCTTATCGATTTCAGAGCTATACGTGTGTCCTGCCCCAGGTAGTCTTCGAATATAGTAGGTTTATCGATACCGGTGATGTACAGTTGTTTCATCTCCTTTCTTCTAACAAGAAAAAGAGATGAATATCTACCAATACAACCACTCTGCAAAGTACAAGTACAACAGGGGAGAATGGCCACTTGGTGTTACAAATTTGGAGCACCAGGACCTCTACGTGAGTACGGAGTCCCATATTTCAGTGGTATTTCCGGAGTTCACGAAGTACGCCATAAAGGTCCCAACAACCTATCTCAATGACCCTGTTAGTGTGAATTGGAAAGGGCAAGCGTTGGACTATTGGAATATCTAGGTCAATTTCGCTACCCATTGTGCGACGACGGCCCTAGGTATATGTACCAAACACATGACAGGCTCCTTACTCCTTATCAACTCCATCTTCGAATTTCACGCTTACTACCACATGCGTCGTATTCTGGCAAGGATGAAGGTACCCATGCCCTTTGACGACGGCTTCTTGCAATACAAAAACCCCTATTCCACATCCGGGTATGCACAGGTATGCCGCGAATACGGTGCAGACCCTAACGCTCTGTACAAATTCAAAACTGTTATGTCCTCGTTGACAGATGGTAAATGGTGGCCGTAGGTTGATGGGGATTGGGCCAAGTTTAATATGCCCACAAGCCAAGGCCTAACATCTGAAGGGTTGACCAAGTTGAGTGAGATTATTCGCGTCTACGTAGTCCTATTGCTGGGGTCCCAGGCTGGTGCCAAGGCGTCCCTGATAGGCTCTAATGCAGATAAGTACACGGCAAGGCAAATTCTAGTACAGAAATTTGAGGCTATGGTAGAACGTCAGGACATTACGGAGTTTCAAAAGGTACTCCGTATGCGAGGACTCCGGTGAACTTCGCTGTCATGCATCACGTGTACATGCTGCCCTCCGAAATGAATCTGCGCATAGGCAAAATTGTCGGGTATAACAACAACATTTTGATTGCCCCTGCAAATGCGATGATCGGTATACGACTTGATCTAAATAATAATAATATGCAGACCATACCACCTCCAGGGCCTAAAACAACATCGTCTCCCATACCCAAACAGCCCCCACTAAACCAACACGAGGATACCAAGGCCTCATTAATCAGCATAGGGGTAGGCATCATATTAGCTTATATATGGTTGAGAAAAAATAGGCGCCTATCTCACGTATAGCACGACAAGCCCGGCAGCTTCTGCGATGGCCATGTACAGATGTTTTGCGGCGTATGTAACGATGGTTGACGCTACCCTCAGAAGGAAGGAGACTACTGTACCGATAATTCCTGGTAGGGCAGCACTTGCCTTGCCTGCTAGATATTTCAGGAAGTTCACCAGCCTTTCAAGTTGTTTCAAGAGTCTCAGCATCATGCATAATTCTCCTTATATTATTGATAGTTTTCATCTGAATTATCTCACCAGGGTCCTCCTCACCCTCATTAACAATAGTATTAACATCCATAGCGGGTTTCCGGACTACCTCCATCTTGTTGGGCGTGGAGACATATTCGGTAAAGCCCATATCCCGAATATATTGAGCCGTAAGGCCATATTTTCTCAACGTGCTTAGTGCCAGGAACCCGGTCTCATTCTCCTTCGTAAGCCTTATATTTTTGAATAGAAGCTGCCAATCCTCAAGCTCAAAGTTACCATTAATTACATTTATATCTACCTGGGTTTCATCCAGATTTCCTAGGTCCCAATTATTATGTAAATGCAAAAAAAAATCACCTACCTCTTTTTCTAACATAAATTTTGTAATTCTATCTATGGAAATACCCTGCTGCTGTCCCGATGTTGATGGAAGTTGCTGTGTTCCGGGGAGTTGCGTCAACTGTTGCGTGTCCTCTTTATCGCCCTTATCATCATGCTTACCTATATCTTTCTCGTCTGTAAAATCATATCCCGGGTTATCAGCAATCTTTATTTACATAACATATAATAAATACATAATGAACGCATATGGTACATTAATGGACCCTTATGCCGAGAGCAAACAGCTTCTTGGTATGAAGGGACGCCAGCAAAGAGTCCAGATTTCCCATACCCCATCAATCATTGACCAGAAAGAAGATCTGTATGTTGATACTCCAAATATGCCACAAAATGATGTCATTATCCCCGGTAGTCTAAAGCTCCTATTTGACCTGACGCTGACGGGGACCAATACGACACGTACCATTGTATCGAATATAGGGAAAAGTCTGGTGAAAAATCTACGTATTACTCTAAACAATAAGGAGGTTCAAAATATCTCCGATTACAATATCCTGGCATTTTATAGGGATCTCTGGCTATCCAAGTTTGAGCGCAATAATAATCTTATTCTTGAGGGGATTAGCCCAAACGACGGGACCATCAGGGCCCTACAGGTCAAGTTAAGGCCTATGGGAACACCTTCTGTATACCAACAGGAAAAATGTTTGAGCTGACACGAGATTTGTCTTTTTACTCGGCAGGCCTGTACGACCGGCTGCAATTCATTATAAACTTTGCGCCCTACAGCGATGTCATCAAAGATGAAGGAACGGCAGCCGCGGGGAGCACGGGAGCCAAGCCGGCTGACTCTGCGTATAAAATTACTAATATCAGACTAGAATTTGATTAAGATTACAAATAAATTAAGATTACAAATAAAGGCCTGGCAAGCGCAATGATGTGGCATAACCCTACATATCACCGCGCATTTTGATTGATTACTTCTATTGTTCATTGTTCCATCACGTGTATCGGGAAACCTTTGACTTTTTCAATGTTTTAAGAAAACAGTTTCACTCAACCAAACAAATATCTTATGCTTAGTTATTTAAGAAAGTAAGGTATGTGCCCACACTGGCCTTGTGCTTATTGGTCAATTTAAATTCGGGTTTGGCTTGAGAAAATAATTAGTGTTTATTGATTGACTTAAATTCTGGGTTGGCTTTAAAGACTCGGTTGCGTCAAAAATTGCGTTTATGTGGGATTTTCGGTGTAGTCGTTAAAGCCCGCTTCAGACTGACTTGCGGTCGCGTTGCGACTTCGTTACGGTTGCGCAGTGTGAACAGTTTTGAAAATAGTGCCTCCAGAGCGCAAGAATATCAAAACGTTTTGAAATTTTGCGTCGTTGCGTCAGTCCTGCGGCACTTTTGTAGCACTATTTCAAAATGTTCAAAACACGAGCGCAAGGTGCGCAAGAAATTTAAAGGGCCGGAAGATTTCTTTTAGTTGGTCATAACGAAACTATAGAATTGTTTGATATTGTAAAAATTCCAGGTGCAATATGTTTTAGAATGACGAAAACAACGTTTCATGAAAACGATATTAGTTTTCTACTTTTATATCGTAAAAATTCCCTTCACCGAGAGCAGTCATTATGCCTTATTCAGCAACCTTGTCCTCTAACTGACTATCTTCAATCATTTCGTCAATTCCGTCGATGTCGATACGACGAGAATGTATCGACATCGACGGAATTGACGAAATGATTGAAGATAGTCAGTTAGAGGACAAGGTCAGTAACATTCTTAACGATATCGGCGTAAACATCGAACCGAAAACAGACATACAAGCCTGTCACAGAATTGGAAAGAGAAATTCAGTTATCGTTAAATTTTCCAATCGACTGTAAATAAGATAATTAGCAAGAAAAATTTACTAAAAGAAATTCCCGAAAATAAGGTGTACATCAACGAAAGTCTTTGTCCGCTAAATAGAAAAATTCGTGGAAGATGTAATAGACTTTTTAAAAGCAACAAGATCAGCAAATTGAGAACTAAGAACGGGATGGTTCAAATAAAAGTAAACCAAGACAATCTTTTTATCGACATAGACCATGAAGATGTTCTAAAAGATTTGTTTCCTGATTTCGTATTCGAATTCTAGAAAACATAATCAAATAAGCGCAGCCGTTGTTGTTTTTAGTCTTATTTACAAGCGAGACTATGTTATTTCTAGTGTGCATTCCAAAATGGCGGTGTAAACACGGGAAGCACTTCATGGAAGGATCCATATAGTCTGTGAATATGTCGTATACTTGAACCTCTAACACAACCTCACCTTTACCCGACATTGTCGTATTCCTTTCCTCACGACAGCTCAACTGCATCCGACACGCGACGTTAAACAATTTATCAACGTCGTGATGTTGTTAATACATACTACTGCCTAATGTAATATCTTTGTAATATACAGTAATACACTGTAGTACTTAGTAATATGCCGTATTGTATACTGTAGTACTTAGTAATATACCGTATTACTTTGTAGTATCCAGTAATACACTGTAATACCTTGTAGTATTCAGTAATACCCTGTAATACCTTGTAGTATTCAGTAATATACTGTAATGCCTTGTAGTATTCGGTAATACACTGTAATACCTAGTAGTATTCAGTAATATACTGTAATACTTTGTAGTATTCAGTAATATACTGTAATACCTTGTAGTATTCGGTAATACACTGTAATACCTTGTAGTATTCAGTAGTACACTGTAATACCTTGTAGTATTCAGTAATATACTGTAATGCCTTGTAGTATTCGGTAATACACTGTAATACCTTGTAGTATTCAGTAATATGCTGTAATACCTTGTAGTATTCAGTAATATACTGTAATACCTTGTAGTATTCGGTAATACACTGTAATACTTTGTAGTATTCAGTAGTACACTGTAATACCTTGTAGTATTCAGTAATATACTGTAATGTTTTGTAGTATTCGGTAATACACTGTAATACTTTGTAGTATTCAGTAATACACTGTAATACCTTGTAGTATTCGGTAATACACTGTAATACCTTGTAGTATTCAGTAATATACTGTAATACCTTGTAGTATTCGGTAATACACTGTAATACTTTGTAGTATTCAGTAATACACTGTAATACCTTGTAGTATTCGGTAATACACTGTAATATTTGTAGTATTCAGTTGTACACTGTAATACCTTGTAGTATTCAGTAATACACTGTAATACCTTGTAGTATTCGGTAATACACTGTAATACTTTGTAGTATTCAGTTGTACACTGTAATACCTTGTAGTATTCGGTAATATACTGTAATACCTTGTAGTATTCAGTAATATACTGTAATACCTTGTAGTATTCGGTAATACACTGTAATACTTTGTAGTATTCAGTAATACACTGTAATACCTTGTAGTATTCGGTAATACACTGTAATATTTGTAGTATTCAGTTGTACACTGTAATACCTTGTAGTATTCAGTAATACACTGTAATACCTTGTAGTATTCGGTAATACACTGTAATACTTTGTAGTATTCAGTTGTACACTGTAATACCTTGTAGTATTCGGTAATATACTGTAATACCTTGTAGTACTCAGTAATATACTGTAATACCTTGTAGTATTCAGTAATACACTGTAATACTTTGTAGTATTCAGTAGTACACTGTAATACCTTGTAGTATTCAGTAATATACTGTAATGCCTTGTAGTATTCGGTAATACACTGTAATACCTTGTAGTATTCAGTAATACACTGTAATACCTTGTAGTATTCAGTAATATACTGTAATACCTTGTAGTATTCGGTAATACACTGTAATACTTTGTAGTATTCAGTAATACACTGTAATACCTTGTAGTATTCAGTAATATACTGTAATACCTTGTAGTATTCAGTAATACACTGTAATACCTTGTAGTATTCGGTAATACACTGTAATACTTTGTAGTATTCAGTTGTACACTGTAATACCTTGTAGTATTCGGTAATATACTGTAATACCTTGTAGTATTCAGTAATATACTGTAATACCTTGTAGTATTCGGTAATACACTGTAATACTTAGTAGTATTCAGTAGTACACTGTAATACCTTGTAGTATTCAGTAATATACTGTAATGCCTTGTAGTATTCGGTAATACACTGTAATACCTTGTAGTATTCAGTAATATACTGTAATACCTTGTAGTATTCGGTAATACACTGTAATACTTTGTAGTATTCAGTAATACACTGTAATACCTTGTAGTATTCGGTAATATACTGTAATACCTTGTAGTATTCAGTAATATACTGTAATACCTTGTAGTATTCAGTAATACACTGTAATACTTTGTAGTATTCAGTAGTACACTGTAATACCTTGTAGTATTCAGTAATATACTGTAATGCCTTGTAGTATTCGGTAATACACTGTAATACCTTGTAGTATTCAGTAATATACTGTAATACCTTGTAGTATTCGGTAATACACTGTAATACTTTGTAGTATTCAGTAATACACTGTAATACCTTGTAGTATTCAGTAATATACTGTAATACCTTGTAGTATTCGGTAATACACTGTAATACTTTGTAGTATTCAGTAATACACTGTAATACCTTGTAGTATTCGGTAATACACTGTAATATTTGTAGTATTCAGTTGTACACTGTAATACCTTGTAGTATTCAGTAATACACTGTAATACCTTGTAGTATTCGGTAATACACTGTAATACTTTGTAGTATTCAGTTGTACACTGTAATACCTTGTAGTATTCGGTAATATACTGTAATACCTTGTAGTATTCAGTAATACACTGTAATACCTTGTAGTATTCGGTAATACACTGTAATACTTTGTAGTATTCAGTAGTACACTGTAATACCTTGTAGTATTCAGTAATATACTGTAATGCCTTGTAGTATTCGGTAATACACTGTAATACTTTGTAGTATTCAGTAATACCTTGTAGTATTAAGTAATATACTGTAATACCTTGTAATATTCGGTAATATACTGTAATACCTTGTAGTATTCAGTAATATACTGTAATACCTTGTAGTATTCAGTAATACACTGTAATACTTTGTAGTATTCAGTAGTACACTGTAATACCTTGTAGTATTCAGTAATATACTGTAATGCCTTGTAGTATTCGGTAATACACTGTAATACCTTGTAGTATTCAGTAATATACTGTAATACCTTGTAGTATTCGGTAATACACTGTAATACTTTGTAGTATTCAGTAATACACTGTAATACCTTGTAGTATTCAGTAATATACTGTAATACCTTGTAGTATTCGGTAATACACTGTAATACTTTGTAGTATTCAGTAATACACTGTAATACCTTGTAGTATTCGGTAATACACTGTAATATTTGTAGTATTCAGTTGTACACTGTAATACCTTGTAGTATTCAGTAATACACTGTAATACCTTGTAGTATTCGGTAATACACTGTAATACTTTGTAGTATTCAGTTGTACACTGTAATACCTTGTAATATTCGGTAATATACTGTAATACCTTGTAGTATTCAGTAATACACTGTAATACCTTGTAGTATTCGGTAATACACTGTAATACTTTGTAGTATTCAGTAGTACACTGTAATACCTTGTAGTATTCAGTAATATACTGTAATGCCTTGTAGTATTCGGTAATACACTGTAATACTTTGTAGTATTCAGTAATACACTGTAATACCTTGTAGTATTCGGTAATACACTGTAATACTTTGTAGTATTTAGTAATACACTGTAATACCTTGTAGTATTCGGTAATACACTGTAATATTTGTAGTATCCAGTTGTACACTGTAATACCTTGTAGTATTCAGTAATACACTGTAATACCTTGTAGTATTCGGTAATACACTGTAATACTTTGTAGTATTCAGTTGTACACTGTAATACCTTGTAGTATTCGGTAATATACTGTAATACCTTGTAGTATTCAGTAATATACTGTAATACCTTGTAGTATTCGGTAATACACTGTAATACCTTGTAGTATTCGGTAATACACTGTAATACCTTGTAGTATTCAGTAATATACTGTAATACCTTGTAGTATTCGGTAATACACTGTAATACTTTGTAGTATTCAGTAATACACTGTAATACCTTGTAGTATTCGGTAATACACTGTAATATTTGTAGTATTCAGTTGTACACTGTAATACCTTGTAGTATTCAGTAATACACTGTAATACCTTGTAGTATTCGGTAATACACTGTAATACTTTGTAGTATTCAGTTGTACACTGTAATACCTTGTAGTATTCGGTAATATACTGTAATACCTTGTAGTATTCAGTAATATACTGTAATACCTTGTAGTATTCGGTAATACACTGTAATACTTTGTAGTATTCAGTAATACACTGTAATACCTTGTAGTATTCGGTAATACACTGTAATATTTGTAGTATTCAGTTGTACACTGTAATACCTTGTAGTATTCAGTAATACACTGTAATACCTTGTAGTATTCGGTAATACACTGTAATACTTTGTAGTATTCAGTTGTACACTGTAATACCTTGTAGTATTCGGTAATATACTGTAATACCTTGTAGTATTCAGTAATATACTGTAATACCTTGTAGTATTCAGTAATACACTGTAATACTTTGTAGTATTCAGTAGTATACTGTAATACCTTGTAGTATTCAGTAATATACTGTAATGCCTTGTAGTATTCGGTAATACACTGTAATACCTTGTAGTATTCAGTAATACACTGTAATACCTTGTAGTATTCAGTAATATACTGTAATACCTTGTAGTATTCGGTAATACACTGTAATACTTTGTAGTATTCAGTAATACACTGTAATACCTTGTAGTATTCAGTAATACACTGTAATACCTTGTAGTATTCGGTAATACTCTGTAATACTTTGTAGTATTCAGTTGTACACTGTAATACCTTGTAGTATTCAGTAATACACTGTAATACCTTGTAGTATTCGGTAATACACTGTAATACTTTGTAGTATTCAGTTGTACACTGTAATACCTTGTAGTATTCGGTAATATACTGTAATACCTTGTAGTATTCAGTAATATACTGTAATACCTTGTAGTATTCGGTAATACACTGTAATACTTTGTAGTATTCAGTAATACACTGTAATACCTTGTAGTATTCGGTAATACACTGTAATATTTGTAGTATTCAGTTGTACACTGTAATACCTTGTAGTATTCAGTAATACACTGTAATACCTTGTAGTATTCGGTAATACACTGTAATACTTTGTAGTATTCAGTTGTACACTGTAATACCTTGTAGTATTCGGTAATATACTGTAATACCTTGTAGTATTCAGTAATATACTGTAATACCTTGTAGTATTCAGTAATATACTGTAATATACTGTAATACCTTGTAGTATTCAGTAATATACTGTAATACCTTGTAGTATTCGGTAATACACTGTAATACTTTGTAGTATTCAGTAATACACTGTAATACCTTGTAGTATTCGGTAATACACTGTAATATTTGTAGTATTCAGTTGTACACTGTAATACCTTGTAGTATTCAGTAATACACTGTAATACCTTGTAGTATTCGGTAATACACTGTAATACTTTGTAGTATTCAGTTGTACACTGTAATACCTTGTAGTATTCGGTAATATACTGTAATACCTTGTAGTATTCAGTAATATACTGTAATACCTTGTAGTATTCAGTAATACACTGTAATACTTTGTAGTATTCAGTAGTACACTGTAATACCTTGTAGTATTCAGTAATATACTGTAATGCCTTGTAGTATTCGGTAATACACTGTAATACCTTGTAGTATTCAGTAATATACTGTAATACCTTGTAGTATTCGGTAATACACTGTAATACTTTGTAGTATTCAGTAATACACTGTAATACCTTGTAGTATTCAGTAATATACTGTAATACCTTGTAGTATTCGGTAATACACTGTAATACTTTGTAGTATTCAGTAATACACTGTAATACCTTGTAGTATTCGGTAATACACTGTAATATTTGTAGTATTCAGTTGTACACTGTAATACCTTGTAGTATTCAGTAATACACTGTAATACCTTGTAGTATTCGGTAATACACTGTAATACTTTGTAGTATTCAGTTGTACACTGTAATACCTTGTAGTATTCGGTAATATACTGTAATACCTTGTAGTATTCAGTAATACACTGTAATACCTTGTAGTATTCGGTAATACACTGTAATACTTTGTAGTATTCAGTAGTACACTGTAATACCTTGTAGTATTCAGTAATATACTGTAATGCCTTGTAGTATTCGGTAATACACTGTAATACTTTGTAGTATTCAGTAATACCTTGTAGTATTAAGTAATATACTGTAATACCTTGTAGTATTCGGTAATACACTGTAATACTTTGTAGTATTCAGTAATACACTGTAATACCTTGTAGTATTCGGTAATACACAGTAATATTTGTAGTATTCAGTTGTACACTGTAATACCTTGTAGTATTCAGTAATACACTGTAATACCTTGTAGTATTCGGTAATACACTGTAATACTTTGTAGTATTCAGTTGTACACTGTAATACCTTGTAGTATTCGGTAATATACTGTAATACCTTGTAGTATTCAGTAATATACTGTAATACCTTGTAGTATTCAGTAATATACTGTAATACCTTGTAGTATTCGGTAATACACTGTAATACTTTGTAGTATTCAGTAGTACACTGTAATACCTTGTAGTATTCAGTAATATACTGTAATGCCTTGTAGTATTCGGTAATACACTGTAATACCTTGTAGTATTCAGTAATATACTGTAATACCTTGTAGTATTCGGTAATACACTGTAATACTTTGTAGTATTCAGTAATACACTGTAATACCTTGTAGTATTCGGTAATACACTGTAATACTTTGTAGTATTCAGTAGTACACTGTAATACCTTGTAGTATTCAGTAATATACTGTAATGCCTTGCAGTATTCGGTAATACACTGTAATACTTTGTAGTATTCAGTAATACACTGTAAAACCTTGTAGTATTCGGTAATACACTGTAATACCTTGTAGTATTCAGTAATATACTGTAATACCTTGTAGTATTCGGTAATACACTGTAATACTTTGTAGTATTCAGTAATACACTGTAATACCTTGTAGTATTCGGTAATACACTGTAATATTTGTAGTATTCAGTTGTACACTGTAATACCTTGTAGTATTCAGTAATACACTGTAATACCTTGTAGTATTCGGTAATACACTGTAATACTTTGTAGTATTCAGTTGTACACTGTAATACCTTGTAATATTCGGTAATATACTGTAATACCTTGTAGTATTCAGTAATATACTGTAATACCTTGTAGTATTCAGTAATACACTGTAATACTTTGTAGTATTCAGTAGTACACTGTAATACCTTGTAGTATTCAGTAATATACTGTAATGCCTTGTAGTATTCGGTAATACACTGTAATACCTTGTAGTATTCAGTAATATACTGTAATACCTTGTAGTATTCGGTAATACACTGTAATACTTTGTAGTATTCAGTAATACACTGTAATACCTTGTAGTATTCAGTAATATACTGTAATACCTTGTAGTATTCGGTAATACACTGTAATACTTTGTAGTATTCAGTAATACACTGTAATACCTTGTAGTATTCGGTAATACACTGTAATATTTGTAGTATTCAGTTGTACACTGTAATACCTTGTAGTATTCAGTAATACACTGTAATACCTTGTAGTATTCGGTAATACACTGTAATACTTTGTAGTATTCAGTTGTACACTGTAATACCTTGTAGTATTCGGTAATATACTGTAATACCTTGTAGTATTCAGTAATACACTGTAATACCTTGTAGTATTCGGTAATACACTGTAATACTTTGTAGTATTCAGTAGTACACTGTAATACCTTGTAGTATTCAGTAATATACTGTAATGCCTTGTAGTATTCGGTAATACACTGTAATACTTTGTAGTATTCAGTAATACACTGTAATACCTTGTAGTATTCGGTAATACACTGTAATACTTTGTAGTATTCAGTAATACACTGTAATACCTTGTAGTATTCGGTAATACACTGTAATATTTGTAGTATCCAGTTGTACACTGTAATACCTTGTAGTATTCAGTAATACACTGTAATACCTTGTAGTATTCGGTAATACACTGTAATACTTTGTAGTATTCAGTTGTACACTGTAATACCTTGTAGTATTCGGTAATATACTGTAATACCTTGTAGTATTCAGTAATATACTGTAATACCTTGTAGTATTCGGTAATACACTGTAATACTTTGTAGTATTCAGTAGTACACTGTAATACCTTGTAGTATTCAGTAATATACTGTAATGCCTTGTAGTATTCGGTAATACACTGTAATACCTTGTAGTATTCAGTAATATACTGTAATACCTTGTAGTATTCAGTAATATACTGTAATACCTTGTAGTATTCGTTAATACACTGTAATACCTTGTAGTATTCAGTAGTATACTGTAATACCTTGTAGTATTCGGTAATACACTGTAATACTTTGTAGTATTCAGTTGTACACTGTAATACCTTGTAGTGTTCGGTAATACACTGTAATACTTTGTAGTATTCAGTAATACACTGTAATACCTTGTAGTATTCGGTAATACACTGTAATATTTGTAGTATTCAGTTGTACACTGTAATACCTTGTAGTATTCAGTAATACACTGTAATACCTTGTAGTATTCGGTAATACACTGTAATACTTTGTAGTATTCAGTTGTACACTGTAATACCTTGTAGTATTCGGTAATATACTGTAATACCTTGTAGTATTCAGTAATATACTGTAATACCTTGTAGTATTCAGTAATATACTGTAATACCTTGTAGTATTCGGTAATACACTGTAATACTTTGTAGTATTCAGTAGTACACTGTAATACCTTGTAGTATTCAGTAATATACTGTAATGCCTTGTAGTATTCGGTAATACACTGTAATACCTTGTAGTATTCAGTAATATACTGTAATACCTTGTAGTATTCAGTAATATACTGTAATACCTTGTAGTATTCGTTAATACACTGTAATACTTTGTAGTATTCAGTAATACACTGTAATACCTTGTAGTATTCGGTAATACACTGTAATACTTTGTAGTATTCAGTTGTACACTGTAATACCTTGTAGTATTCGGTAATACACTGTAATACTTTGTAGTATTCAGTAATACACTGTAATACCTTGTAGTATTCGGTAATACACTGTAATATTTGTAGTATTCAGTTGTACACTGTAATACCTTGTAGTATTCAGTAATACACTGTAATACCTTGTAGTATTCGGTAATACACTGTAATACTTTGTAGTATTCAGTTGTACACTGTAATACCTTGTAGTATTCGGTAATATACTGTAATACCTTGTAGTATTCAGTAATATACTGTAATACCTTGTAGTATTCAGTAATACACTGTAATACTTTGTAGTATTCAGTAGTACACTGTAATACCTTGTAGTATTCAGTAATATACTGTAATGCCTTGTAGTATTCGGTAATACACTGTAATACCTTGTAGTATTCAGTAATACACTGTAATACCTTGTAGTATTCAGTAATATACTGTAATACCTTGTAGTATTCGGTAATACACTGTAATACTTTGTAGTATTCAGTAATACACTGTAATACCTTGTAGTATTCAATAATATACTGTAATACCTTGTAGTATTCAGTAATACACTGTAATACCTTGTAGTATTCGGTAATACACTGTAATACTTTGTAGTATTCAGTTGTACACTGTAATACCTTGTAGTATTCGGTAATATACTGTAATACCTTGTAGTATTCAGTAATATACTGTAATACCTTGTAGTATTTGGTAATACACTGTAATACTTTGTAGTATTCAGTAGTACACTGTAATACCTTGTAGTATTCAGTAATATACTGTAATGCCTTGTAGTATTCGGTAATACACTGTAATACCTTGTAGTATTCAGTAATATACTGTAATACCTTGTAGTATTCGGTAATACACTGTAATACTTTGTAGTATTCAGTATTACACTGTAATACCTTGTAGTATTCGGTAATACACTGTAATACTTTGTAGTATTCAGTAGTACACTGTAATACCTTGTAGTATTCAGTAATATACTGTAATGCCTTGTAGTATTCGGTAATACACTGTAATACTTTGTAGTATTCAGTAATACACTGTAATACCTTGTAGTATTCGGTAATACACTGTAATACCTTGTAGTATTCAGTAATATACTGTAATACCTTGTAGTATTCGGTAATACACTGTAATACTTTGTAGTATTCAGTAATACACTGTAATACCTTGTAGTATTCGGTAATACACTGTAATATTTGTAGTATTCAGTTGTACACTGTAATACCTTGTAGTATTCAGTAATACACTGTAATACCTTGTAGTATTCGGTAATACACTGTAATACTTTGTAGTATTCAGTTGTACACTGTAATACCTTGTAGTATTCGGTAATATACTGTAATACCTTGTAGTATTCAGTAATATACTGTAATACCTTGTAGTATTCAGTAATACACTGTAATACTTTGTAGTATTCAGTAGTACACTGTAATACCTTGTAGTATTCAGTAATATACTGTAATGCCCTGTAGTATTCGGTAATACACTGTAATACCTTGTAGTATTCAGTAATACACTGTAATACCTTGTAGTATTCAGTAATATACTGTAATACCTTGTAGTATTCGGTAATACACTGTAATACTTTGTAGTATTCAGTAATACACTGTAATACCTTGTAGTATTCAGTAATATACTGTAATACCTTGTAGTATTCGGTAATACACTGTATTACTTTGTAGTATTCAGTATTACACTGTAATACCTTGTAGTATTCGGTAATACACTGTAATATTTGTAGTATTCAGTTGTACACTGTAATACCTTGTAGTATTCAGTAATACACTGTAATACCTTGTAGTATTCGGTAATACACTGTAATACTTTGTAGTATTCAGTTGTACACTGTAATACCTTGTAGTATTCGGTAATATACTGTAATACCTTGTAGTATTCAGTAATATACTGTAATACCTTGTAGTATTCGGTAATACACTGTAATACTTTGTAGTATTCAGTAGTACACTGTAATACCTTGTAGTATTCGGTAATACACTGTAATACTTTGTAGTATTCAGTTGTACACTGTAATACCTTGTAGTATTCGGTAATATACTGCAATACCTTGTAGTATTCAGTAATATACTGTAATACCTTGTAGTATTCGGTAATACACTGTAATACTTTGTAGTATTCAGTAGTACACTGTAATACCTTGTAGTATTCAGTAATATACTGTAATGCCTTGTAGTATTCGGTAATACACTGTAATACCTTGTAGTTTTTAGTAATATACTGTAATACCTTGTAGTATTCAGTAATATACTGTAATACCTTGTAGTATTCGGTAATACACTGTAATACCTTGTAGTATTCAGTAATATACTGTAATACTTTGTAGTATTCGGTAATACACTGTAATACTTTGTAGTATTCGGTAATATACTGTAATGCCTTGTAGTATTCGGTAATACACTGTATTACCTTGTAGTATTCAGTAATACACTGTAATGCCTTGTAGTATTCGGTAATACACTGTTATACCTTGTAGTATTCAGTAATATACTGTAATACCTTGTAGTATTCGGTAATACACTGTAATACTTTGTAGTATTCAGTAGTACACTGTAATACCTTGTAGTATTCAGTAATATACTGTAATGCCTTGTAGTATTCGGTAATACACTGTAATACCTTGTAGTATTCAGTAATATACTGTAATACCTTGTAGTATTCAGTAATACAATAATAGTAATACGTTGTTATATGGATTATTAAAACTTTAAACACGGTTGCTATTGCCCGCTATGACGTAAGTTGTAACCAATGACATGCCGCCCTTTACCTGGGTAATAAAGCTATATATGGGACTTTTCTGTCATTTGTATTTGGATGTCCAGTGTGATATTTAAGATGATTTAAGTTTGTTGTTTTTGTCCTCAGTGATCATACATTTTCCCCCGCCATTAGCTTGACTTTCGTGTAAGTCACTAGTCGAAAACCAACAACCATTGCAAAGAGGCTACAATAAACACTCGACGACAGCATGTTGAATAAACAGTGGTACTCTGTAGTTTGACAAATCATTAGTATTATCCCTATTGTTTTTGTTTGATTTTTTATATTTTTAAATATCTATACGCTAATAAGATGAACACTACTGCGTTACCTAAATTAGACCAAAGCTAAGTTGTTTATTTTTGAGCTTCAAAGATTATCTTTAATTTTGTAAACTTTGGGACGACAATATTTCTAATTGGGAATTTTTAACATCGATATGCGTGTGGCGTGGTGGAATGCAGAGGCAAGGGGGGATTGCGGGATTCCTACAATTTCGTATCCTGATACTATAATATGCACTAATCATTGCTCCCCATGTTAGGATATATATAACTTGCTTCAGAGGTCCTGCAGTGTTTAATACTGGCTCTAATATTCCTTGACGGTGTTCTTGTAAGTCGAAATATCGAAGTTTTTTTCGTGCATTCTTATCACCCTAATTTTTTAAAAAATGTTGCAGATTAAAACAAAATAATACCAATACACCAATTCATAACAAAACAATTACATTTCCCGTTGTAAAAACCGGCGTATAAAAAAAAATTGCGACGAAATAGAATCTCTTTAGAAAATTTTTAGGCGATGTTTTATAGAACTGGAGTGTTGCACTAACTAATCGTTCATAATCTACACTTTGTGCTAAAAATGCATGAAGTATAAACTAGTATATAAATAACTAGCTGTATTATACTTCGTTTAGAAAGCGTTATACTATTTGACAGCCTGAGCGCTAATGAGAGGGTGGAAGGGAAGCGGAAAAGAAAATGAGATAAAAGACGTGCTGAATTACCTCTTTTTTTTACTGCGTTATATTAAAATAGCAAGTGGTAACAAACTATAAAATGTCGTGCTTCTTTGTTTTGTTTAATAACTTTTTGTGTCTAGTAGCATGATTCGGACAAATACGTTTTTAAGCGTTTTAATAAATGTAGTTTACATCTTATGTAATTTTGGAGATATCGTAGATATATATTACGTTAATTATGCTGAACCTTATTAAGTGCACAATTTGTCAAGGCTGTTATTGGTCGAAAAACAAAAAGGACATATATAAAATCACTGTTTTGACTAGAAAGTGTTTAAAATTTAGAACGATATCTTTTTTATTTGAACTTACTTTTGTTTTGTAGTGTTGAAGTGTTTTATTTTCTTTCTATTTTGCTTATTTACAAAGGTTTATTATTTTTTTTATTTTACTAAACATTTTTTACAATTACTTGGCAGAAATATTTCACAGTCCTAAAGGTTCTGGACTGATATGTAGCTCTGCCAAAATTGTTTAAAAGCACAATGTATATATGTTAGAAATCAGATTATATTTGTATCAGTTATTTTTCTGTTTATGTCTTTCTCCATGAAGTATTAACGAAAGTTCAAGAGACTCGAGAAAGTGATTTGATAAAATGAATGCTGGAGTTATCAGAATAATCTGAGGCGTTTTGTACGTTAAATGACTTGGGACTGGGTCAATTTTAGCAAAAAATGGGAAAATAAAAATATCTTTTTCTCTCAGTACTTTCAGAAATGTTAACAACGTGTATGAGCTGGTCCTACCTACACCATATTTTATAACCAAAAACGTCGCCCAAGATTGTAGGTTTGGCATAGTCATGACTATTGATTGAGCGTTGTTCAAGTCAGTTCAGCCAGTTTTAATATCAATTCTCTAGTTAACTGACGTCAAAGATTAAATCTTTTTAAAACAAAATTAAGCCTGCAAAGGAATAGCGGCGGAGTGGATTATTTCAATGCTAAGAAAGCAGAAAGGTTTAAAGCCAGTCAACTTTCAGGAAAAAAAAATTTTAAAAACAAAATAATTAGCAGATATTTAATCAAATTTCAGTATTTTTATTGTTTTTTTTCGATTTGTTTGATTTTAAGTGGAAATCCACCTTAACGGAAATGGTTTTTATATTCTTATGTGGTTAAGTTTTTCTGTGATTGGTTAATGTGCACGAAATATACTACGGAAAAACGAGTGTAAGTTGCACCTATTTTTCAATGCCATACTCCAGAAAGGTTACACTTTATAATTTGCTGAATATCGAGCAAAATGACAATTTGTAGAGAAATTCATTCCAAAATTTTTTACTCAAAACATTATTTTTATAAAACAGACAAACGTTCGCGGTAATGGGAAACAAAGGTCAAACTTTTATTTTTATTTTTTTCACTTAAAATGAAGTATGATGTGACATGACAGACATGTTTTTATTATTTATTTTTACTCTAATGTTGACTAGAAGCAATTTAAAGTTTCAATGGTTATGATGTCATAGTTGCGTTAGGCTATACTCATAGTTAGTATGTAGGTCAGATCAAACAAAATTCAGTAAACCTAACAGATTATTGGAAACTTTGATATCTTACCCTGAGGCATATTTATACATAATAAATTGCTAACATACATGTAACAGTAGAAACCTCTGTTCTCCTATAAAGAGCCTTTGAGACTCCTATAGTGAGATTTTTTAGTTCACAAAGAAACACATTAAAAGAGACCTACGTTTATCAAGAGCTATGTTTAGATTCAGGATCTTTTTCAGACCATTCGCGTTTTTCTTCTCCCTTTTTATTAACTTATTTTTAGGGGATTACCGTAACATAGCCCATCATCAACCCCGCGCACACGATCCCCGAAATGTAAAGGAATGTCAAGAACCGTAATAATTTAATATTTGGATTGAAACATTTAATAACTTATGAAATATTTATAGCCATTTTTTGCTAAGGGCTGGCTTTCTTTTAGGGCTCATTTTGAGAGCGCGCTACAATGAAATTGATTACCCTTAGTAAATAATTAACGTATAGCGTCAGAAAGATTTTACACAAACAGAAAAACCTCTTCAAAATTTGTTATTGTTAACCTGACAGATCCAACTTCAACAAATAACCAGGAAGGAGATCTGGAAATAAAAAAGAAAAGTTGTTTTTTCTAAAAATACTAAATTAGAGTTTTTAACTCTAAATTTAAGTTTTTAATTTTAATACCTTTTTTAATTGCGATAGCGCGATGGTTTGGTTTCGGCTCAGCCCTACGGCATTCAAAAGTCACATTAATAAAGTTATTTTAAGATAACAAGTGCTATCTTAAGATAACTCTATTAATGTGATTTCGGAATGCGTGTATATTCACATAAATGTCTTGATTGTAAGATAACTCGAGTTATTTTAAGATAACATAAATGTGATAATTCTATCTTTTCTAATGCGCATATGTGTAAATGAACGTTGCTTAGGGTGCGGATACGTAAAGTAGCTCACAAAACAACAGCCTACATGAATTTCCGGCCGTATTGACATTTATTTTGATACGTCATTTGTATTGTCCTTGTGGTGTCGCGTATGTGCTCTGCTGTAGAGTTCGCTCTGCGGTGGAGAACAAGATGCATTTTGTTAGTTTTGTGTTGTGATGTATTGTCCCGTGTTAATTATGTAAAGAGAATAATTGTAATTTTGGTACTATTTTTAGTTAAATTTTCTGCACATCTTGCACATCTTTTTTCTGCGCATTCAGTCTTCAACATGTAATGACAGAGTCGAACATACATTTTTGTATTAAATTTGCTGTTGAGTGAAATTTTTCTTTCATACATCACAGGAGTTGTCCTGTATCTCAGCATCTGTTTTAGTTGTTTTCTCTCACATGTAGTTGGCTTGGCTTACGCCACTATATATCTAGTAAGTGTTTATTTCTTATTATATTTTATGTCATCTTACATGTGTAATTTGTTGCTTAAATTTCGTCTTGTAATTTTGTCGTTTAGCGAATAAAAATAGTTAACTCAGTTGAAATCGTGTAAGCACCTACACTAGTCGATAAGGCCCGCAGAAAAATCTACTTAGTGAATACACACAAAAAAAAATTTTCCCCGTGTTTCTCCGTCGCCTTTATTGAGTAGAGCTTAAAACGCTGCTGAAAATAAATGTATACAGTATTCTCTTCAATTAGCGGACACTTAATTAACGGACACTCGAGCGGACAAATTTTTTTGCACGAAATGGCAACTATAGGCTTTTTTTCTCTTCAATTAGCGTACAATCCAAAAAATTAGAGATAAGCATTTAATTTTAAAATATCTATTTTAAACACTTTAAAACTTTACAGGAAATGTCTGCTTTTACAGTCTCAATCTTCTTCGCAAACCAGTCAATCAATTTTTCTTGTCCGTTTTGTAAAGAATCAGTTCTTATTATTGCTATTGCATTTCCGTCCACTTCGTTAGATGGCTCATGCCTGAATTGTAACAGCTCCCTGTAATAGTACTCATTCCAATCCTTTTCGATGAGTATGGGTATGTTGACCTCAATATCTATGTTAAACGACAGTTTGAGCGTTAAATGCAGTTAAACCCTGCCATTCATCTAGTGATTAGTGCAGATATACGTTATACTAAAACTCTGTTGAGTTGTTATAGAAAGAAGTTTTCTGCAAGTGCGATTCAAATAAAATTGAGTTATTTATAAGACATTGAATGCCAGTTGGATCACTTAAACCGTCACACATCATGGCGGAGTGCTTTATTCAGATGTACTGTACCCCCTACCTGAACATATATTTTAAAATCTCACAAGTAGCGGTGAAAAAAGCACGAAATAACTACACCATATTAAAACCTTTTCCAGCAGGATTAGCCACCAAACATTTTCTATTTTGCAAAACGTTGTCACGATGGCTCAAGACACATAAAAACTAGTCCGTTAACTATAAACCCAACATACATTTTAAAAATCAGGGAACATTTTTTTGTTTTTTTTAAGAAAAAATACAGAATTTATGTCAATATTTCTTTGTGTATCAAAGCTACATTGGCCAAACATGCGTTTCCTACTGATCACAGTGTTTGTATTCCGTGAATTATGTTTAGCATGGGTAAAATTCATGGTATTGTTGTTTAAAAAAATTGTCAAATTAAGTCCACTTGATTTGAACTAAGTCTGTCTACAAAAAACAGTTATTCACATTAATTAATCAGCTCAAAAAATATCTGCAAACTGATTACAGACGATGTGGCATCCACAAAAAAAAATAGTCCACATGGAATTTAATTCATGTGAAACATAATTCAGTGGTTCTATATTGTTATCCATTAACATCTTAGCTTTAACTGATTAACTGTACAGAGTCAAGCATGGTATTCCAATATTCCCGCATATACTTAATGAAAATCATACTATATATCACAAAACTTTGTTAAAATTTAATTGAAATGGAGTTCTCTAATATTCTGGATGTAATACAATTTTCTTAATGAATGTGTAGTCTACGAAGTCTGTTATTTCTATTTGTCTTTTTGTGACCATGTCAACAGAATTGAAAACATTGTTTGGATTTTTATAAAGCAATAAGGAAAAAAGAATCAACAAGCATTGCAGTTAGTGAGTGACATACATCGCTACTTTTTGGCCACAATGGACCAGTGTCAGTGTTGCAAGTGTTTGATTGTGCGTCAAAACCAATACATATGTGTTCAGGCTGAAAATATAATCAACAAGTCACCAAGCCCAAAAAATACCGTCAACGAAGAAACTTTATGAAATTCCTGAAACTTGTACTTGAAAAGAGCAATTGGCTTTTAAAAATTGATTCTGGACCTATTTGTATTCATGAAAACGGCACACAGTTATAACCTATGGTATAAAGCCAATAGCACTAGTGGAACAAATACTCCACATAAATGTTTTTCTTTTTGATTCAGCCTAAAAAACAGCAAAAATGCAATGTGTACCAACTAGGATTTTTCTATATAAAATTTTTTTTTCAATTAAGAACAACGAGTTTCCATTCATTACTATCTGCATGCATGAATAGATGGGTTTTTTTTATTTATATATTTCCAGCATTAAAAAATAATTATTTGAGGAAACTTCTTAAATGTTTCCATTCATTACTATTTGCATATATATAAATGTTTTTATATTTCTTATTTTTGCAACGTTAAAAATAATTATTTGAGGAAATTTCTTAAATGTTTGTTAAACTTTCACACAACTGTTTAAAAAGTTATGCAGACTTTTACTTTGGACTAAAACGTTCTTTTACTTTATATTTTTATTGTACATGAAGCAGAGACCAGTGTCCTTCTAGGGTTATTAAGAAATATTTACGTTATATTTAGATTAAATCTTGGCATTCATTTTTTTGCTTTGCTAAATTGTATTTTTGGTAAAAGAATAATATTAAACGAAGATCCATACAATGTAAATGTAAGTCCTTGCTTTTTTATTGCTTTAGACTCCTCAAATAGAAATATGTGAACACATCTTTTAGAGTACTATTAGACCTCTATGTATTGTCTGCAAATTCCGGAGAATTGCTTCAATACTTTATTGTTTTGTGTTTTGTTTTTTAGTGGAGAAACTAATTACATTACAACGAACGAGTGAATGATCAGTGAAAAACAATCTAAGAAATGTATGGATGCTGAGTCGTTTACAACACATGTAAAAAAGTGCGCCAAATATAATTTTTTTTAAAAAAATCTGCCGAATTTATGGATACTGTGTCGTTGATAGCAAGCACAAACTGTGTATTTGCTTTCCCCTCTTGAAAATTTTAGCGAATGTGTGCATGAGAGTTCTGTAACCATGGAACCAATATACGTCTTATGTGCCTTTAACAGAACACTGTGTGGTGAAAATCAATATAAGAATTGCGTCAATGCTGTGGCGGTTTCACGCGCTGTTAGTAAAAGTATGGATGCTGTTTCTAACAAAACATTATAACCAATGCAAAATGTTATTTTTACATTTGTTAATGCTCGGGAACTGCAATCTTTCTAAAAAGAGTATGAATGTCATGTCAAGCAAAAAAGGTGTACTAAGCTATGTTGTGGAAATCATTGCAGCAAATATAAGGTCGTGTTCCCATAAGTTCTTAAAAAGATGATGGATTTAGTGCAGCTCTGTCGGTAGAGCGTTTGAATCATCTCTACTTGAGATTATAAGTTCAATGTCCCCCCATTGTCTAGTTAGTTTGTCATTTCATAAAGATTTTTGTAGCAATGGGAGCTAAACACTGGAAACCTGGTCCATCCTGAAATCCATTGAGCACAGACCACATTAAATATAAATCACCATCAGTGGTTTGAGGCAGAATTGTAAGAGAATTTACATAATGGATGGTTCTTTTGTTATGAAAGTTTTTTTGCAGTAACTTTAATGACTAAGGTGTCTTTTTATGCCACTACCTGTACACATGATAGAGCTTAAAAGTACTGCCAAACTCTTTTTCCATGTATTGGAATAAAATGTTAGTGTTGATCATGTTGTTGTTATTTGTTTCTTTACAATACATATTATGACTGCTAGGTGATATATTTCTCTGTTTGCTATTACTTTTCCTAAAATTCATAGTTTCCAAATTAATTGTATTCATTTCCAAAGTTTTTTTGTGTAACATTTCTGTGATCTAATAGCAAGATTCTTAAAGATTAATTGTTTTTTAGTGAAGAAACTGATTATTGAAATCCACTAGCTGTTACTGTTTTGCCAATTTATATAACCAAAAATTGCAGCAAGCTCAACTGACATCCAGTTATACAATGGCAAGTGCCTTAGCACAAGCAGATCGATATTAACAAATATGTTCTTGCTTAATTAGTCTTATATATTAATTCGGTATATAACTTCACAATAAAAATAAATACGAGAAGTTTGATTGATGATGACATTTTTTATTTTATTTTAACGGATATTTCGTCTTGTTACTACAAGACAATTATCAACGTAAATTGTTACAATTATCTCAAAAGTTTTTTAAATATAATTTTCAACAACTACGCAATACACAGAGGACGTATAAAACAATACTTAACGAAACATATAACACATAACGGCATACCCAAAGGTATATAAACTATATACCGTTGGTGAGGGTAACGTCCACCGCGCGGTGCACAAATTCACTCCTCCCCTTGACTATAAATAATATTTATCTTAAAACAATTTTAATGGAACAGATAATCCCTGTACATTAAGCGTGGGACTGTTATCACAAATATACATGGCCTCAGCTATTTTTTTCTTTTTAAAGTGGTGAACATTATCTATCAAAATACTGAAGTTCTTTTGTTCACCAAGTTGGTAATTCTCAATGACTGAATGTTTTAGGATGTGAGAGTTCTTATCGCGTTTTTGGTGGTCTATCTTTCATTAAGCCTCCTGGCTGTTTCACCAATGTATGTAGCATTGCACTATTCCACCGGACAAGTATATTTGTACACAACACCATGTTGTGTTCATCCTTGGTTCTATTTCACAGAAAATAGCAAACATAACATTTTACATTGATCAGCAATGCGTGGCTTGACATTGGCTGATAGAAACTGTTTAAAAGTGTTAGACGCTTTACTAAGCAGTTACCATTATTTTCTAATTCGTTTTTCTTAAACGAAATTAACCTTATTTATTTTCCGTAGCCAGACTTGACAGAATAAAAACCATGAAAGGTGTTATTGGAGATTCATTGGTGTCTTCTTCAGAAACAGTGTCGGCATTTTGAATGTTGAAATTTTGCTGTGTGTTATTAATTACATTAGATACAACTGCTTCGGGATAAGTTTTTTATAAACACATTTTTTAAGTGATTTAGTTCGTATTTCAGATCTTGTGATTAAGAGCATATATTAAACGCTCTCAACACCAACCATTTAACCGTTTCAACTTTCCATGGGCGTGATGCAGATGAATTCTAGTGCATTTATATGTCAGTGTTCGTGTCTTTTCGATAAATAGATGTGTTTTTACATCAAGAAAGGCTATGTAGTTATCGTTTTTAACTTCATATGTTCACTGGATATTCGAATGGTAACTATTAAGTGTGATCAGCACATTGTTTATCTGGTTTTCATTAACAGTGTCATCTACATATTTCTTCCAAAATTTTACTGAATTTTCTAATTTTGGGACTATTTCATTCTCCAACTCAACCATGAAGATATGCTAGGACTGGTCCTAGAGGCGAGCCCATTGCTACACCATCTACCTGAATATAAGTTGGTTGTTAACACTGAAATGTACATGTTTTGTACATGAGATTAATAGATGTTTCATTTCCTCTCGCTTAATTTTTGTTTCTATAACTTTTTCAGCATATATCTTTTGCAATATTATGTCTATCTTTTGTTCCAACGGAACGTTGGTGAATAAACTAGTGACGTCAAAAGGTACTAGTTTGTAATTATGAGGTATCTTTTCTCCTTTCAATGATAATATAAAATCTAAAAAGCTTTCAGTAGTATATGTTGACTTTGTCAGCGGTGTTAAAGATTTCGCGAGGTAGTTTGATGTGTTGTAAGTAGCAGATCCGATATTCGATATGATGGGTCGTGATGGTAAATCGTCAGCTACTGTAGAATTAGGTGGTATCTTGTGAACCTTGGCGGTACCATAAAACTGAGCAGGGCTGGAACCTTGTGGATACAACTTTTTGCATTCGTTTTCTGTGCTCTCTGAACTTGATTAATTTGTTTTCTTATTGACATTTGGTGTTATATACATAGTGGTTGTATTATAAGATGGAGCGTAAATATCTACGCAAATGTTTATCGTCGTCTTGTGTTTAATCCCCTTCTAAACTGCCTTATCCCAAAAGAGCCAAAGCTCTTTTGTTAAAATTATTCTTCTATTTGATTTTTAATATTAATTGTTAATCAACCGCATTTGATGTGGTACTTTAATATCAGATTTTTATTTCCTTTAAGGGCGGAAGAAATTTACATCTGTAAGGCTTTAACAAAAAAGTTAGGAAAGAATTGGCAAGTCAGGAGCAATCCATACACATAAAGTTGTCTAACATTTGCAAAATTGCCTTCACAAAATATTCAGGTGAGAATTCCCGATTTTAAAAGCAATCCATACATAACACATTCGGTTATGTTGGTAAATCGAGCCTCTGATAAGTAAGAGATACAGTTATTTCCGCAAATTAGACCTTTGATAATCATTCAGGAAAGAGCTCCTGTTTCTAGAAGCAATCCATACATCACAGATTCAGTTGTTTCGGTGGATTGGCCCATTGTTAAGCATTCACGAAAAAGCTTCTGTTTCTAAAAGCAATTCATACATCACAGATTCGGTTATTTCGGTCAATTGAGCCATTGGTAAACATTCAGAAAAAGGATCCTGTTTTTAAAAGGAATCCGTACATAATAGATTTGATTGTTTCGGTGAGCTAGGTCGTTAAAAAAAAATTTAGGAAAATGGTCCTGTTTCTAGAAGCAATCCATACATAGCAGGTTCCGTTGTTTTGGTGAATTGGGCCTTTCATAACACCGAAGTCGGCACTTGTCTATGGCATTATCAGTTAAGCCCTGCAGATTTTTCTCGTTTCGCTTAATTTTGGCCGGAAATGAATTGTGTCTAATGTATTATCACATATACGAACTCTACTTGTCTTGTTTCGATGAATTGAGGCCTGAATACTTTTGTACATAGCGATTATCTCTTGGTTGAACGAAACCTTTTTTTGTTTCACAACATTAAAACTTGTTAACATATACTGGAATGAACTTTAGGCAAACGTGTATCACGTCGTCTTCGTTAAGGATTAATCTGTTATGCTTTCGAATATAGAAGAATCCGTTTTTTTTGTGAAACAATTGTTAATATATATTGAACGATTGTAGTTTGTAGTTGTAGTTTCTTGATGAAATGTGTTTGTGTATTTCATAGACTGAAGTTATGAATTATACTTTCAGGTTTATTGAATGGTTTTATGATGGTTCTCATAATGTATATAAATGTACTGACAGTAACTCAATTTTTCTTTGTAGTTTCCTCAAATAATTATTTTTTTCAAAAAATATGCTCATGCACTACGAAAGTCAAAACCATTAGCATCTGTGGCATCACAGAATGTTTCACAAGAAGATTACTACTTCTTTATATATTGCTTTTTGTTAATCTAGAAAGTTTTTTATGTGATTACTTCAAAAAAAATATGATCAAGCTTGTGGCCATCCTTTTTAATATATTACATAGCATGCCTGGAATGATATTTTGAAACATTCACTTTCTGTTTGATAGCCCATTGTGATTGATTTCCATTTTAATTCCACAAATGAATATATATAATACAGTGCCACGTATGAGGTGAGCTAGTTTTATGTATACTATACATCTTGTATTATTATAAGAAGCAAATAAGTACTTGTTAAAAAAATATATTCTACAAATAGTTGAAATAGTATACAGCTAATAGTTTTGATTGAAGTAGAATGAAATGAATGCGGGCTAAAAGACTTTGGAACAAACTCAATTTCTTTATTCCCTTTATAGTTCAGAAACATATTTTAATGACTTGACACAAGTTGATAATATAAATTGATTACAAACAATAGAACATGCTGCGTGGAGTGAGTGAGGAGGAGAAGAAGAAAACTGTTTTGAACATAAACGATGAAGATCCGTCTCGGAGATGGAGACCCGTCACGTCACATTAATTTTAATTGGGTTTTTATAGTTTTTTCGCGCACTTTCACATTGTCTTCTAATCTCCGTACGAATAGGACAAGCGTGTGGTAAAAGTGAGAATCGAAAATATCGTAGTTCTTGATTGAAATCTTAACGTAAAGAGTTTCTTCAAGCAGCAAAAAGGAAGCAAGTAGCTAGACATTTCTTTTTTGAGTATGCCGACTTCTTCTTCACATCTTTTCAACAGCTCTAATTCAATCAGAACAACTCTTTTAAATTTCATCGACAATCCTTTAAAAAATACGATGTAGTATATATTGGGAGATATTTTTGTGTAACAATATTTTCGTTGTTGCCACTATTTTTTGAGCCCTACAGTACCTCTATCCGAATGTTTTCACAATAAATGTAAAATCGTGATATACGAAGTGTCAAGAAATGTAACAACAATTCTACTTACCATCAATTCCGGTATTTTCCATCCATTGGGATGACACTTCATGAAGTCTACCCATAGTTGAGAACTGTTTTGTGATGGCGGCATTGTAGCCAATAAATCCAATGCTAATTGAATGTGTTCCTTCAAATATGAAAAAGTAAAAAATAAAGTATGATGACACAACATGCATCAACAAAAATGTATTGGAGTTTGTTTCACTATCCAAAATTCAAAACAACAGACAAAATGTTTTTGAATATCAAGCCAAAAAAATCTGTATATTTTGAGATAAAAATATAGTATGTTCCCTAATTCTAATAACCATATCCTAATACTGTATATATTTAGAAATAAAAACACATTGAGTAAAATATTTCAGCATCAAGCATTCGTTGTAAAATTTAAACCCTCTACTTCTATTTTATACATAAACAGTATTGGCTCTCAAGTTTTACTACCATACAATATAATTTTCAACATTTATAATTTTTATCAGAGTCTCCACAGATTTACATACTATGTAATTCAATTCTCCTTTTATTATCTGCCTTCTTTGTTTCTTGTTTGTCCTTATATGCATTGCTTCTGCCCATGAAATAAGGTGTCGTTGTCCTTTTCGCTAGCTGTTGTTATTTTTAAATTTTTCACGGAGCAACTTTCCCATTTTGCTAGATCTTTTTCAGAGAGAAGATATATTCAGATGATAGAATATATCTTACCTACTTTAATCATAGAAACTTTGCAAGATTGAATTGAATTGAAGAAGAATTTCGAAAAGTGAAATTAAATTTCGTGAGATAAATTTTCGCCATGGCACCATTATGCGATTGTTTCATGAAAAGTACATACACATTTTCAATGTGTTTATTACAAGCTCGTGAGCTTGTATTAAAACGCAAATGTGTCCTACAAGAATGGAAATTTTTGCCTCTCTGAGCACCGACACGGGAGTAGTCGTGTGTTCAAATCTCATCTTGGTAACTATTTTTACTTTTTTTTTCTTTTTACTATCTCGCCCGCGAGGACGTGTTTACAGACTGACCTAACTAAAATTGAAATTTCGAGAAATTTTCTATCAATATTATTGCCTATCCGAATAGCAAAATATGTCGTGTCTAACTTCAGCTTTTTATACACTTTTTTGGCGAGGTTGTTTGCGTATATCATACGTCTTGTTGAAATTTCAACACGTTCTTGTTTCAATTATTCCTTTTGAAATTCACTATATTGGTCAGGAAGGAATCATTTTTAGCTCGAAATATAATTTTTCTGCACTTCACTCACAAGCTACCTAGATATACAACACCTTCAATCTACATTCGCTCGGCGTTCATTTTTTTAAATAATGAAACAATATTCAGCAACCTTTCCCAACAAACTATCTGATGCTGATTAATTAAGTCTCAAATGATCCTCCATTATAGAAAACTTCATAGATTGTTATTAAACAATTGATATTTTATACTCTTAGCCTTTTACTTTGTGTTTAGTACTCTACTGTGAGTTCCTGTGTTATGATAGTTATCCTTTTTAAGCAATTTAGTTTGGTGCGGTTGTCTATACCATGGCAAACAACTCTGTTTGTGAGTGACCACGGTAAAATATACAGTATGAATTAATGGCCCCTTAACTCACCGCTGGAGGCAAAAAAGAAGGTGAGATAACTCTTGTACACGCCTAACTGGCTGGCCATCTCCAAAGGCTTTCAGTCTGTCTAGCCATAAATTTGGCCAGGAGACCCAGCGTTGTCCCTTCAAACCACCCTTATAATCATTTTTTCTTTCTCTATAAAAGAAAGCTTAAATAACTAGGCCAGCCATAAATTATAATATGAAATGTTGTGGAAGGTTGAGCTGGGTATCCTGGCTACAGCCTCTGCTGTCTAGTGTAAGTGACGGCTTCTCAAGTTTGTAGATACCGATGATGGCGTAAATAAATAAATCTTAGTGTTATATTTCCTTGTCTGAAAACAGGGTAGAGGGTGGGGAACAAGGATGCAGTAGTCCGTAAACCGCGGAGCGCCCTGCAGTGCAGCGGATAGACGCAGAAGCGATGCGCTCCGCCCTGACATGGTCACCAGGTCTCTACATTATATGGATTCTTGGATCTCCTGAAAAAATCATCATTATATCCATTTTTTATACATATGGTCAATATATCAATATTTAGAAGCCCGTTCATTCCAGTGCATATGGACATAATATCCATTCTACATTATCGATATATTGTCCGTTTTTTATAGTGAGGATGTTGTAAAAACAAAGCCCTTAGAAGTCAAAAAAGTCATAACGAGGACATTTTAAACCTTGTCAAAACCCAACCCAACAACTTTACTATTTAAATCTGACTGTTCAAATCTTCGTTGTCGAACCATTAACTTTTGATTAATCACGATAGAAAATTCGAAGAGCTTAAATTTCTGATTTGTTTCCATTTTAAAAAAGCTGCAAAAGATAAATAAGAATTTCATCCATATCGTTACTTATCGGTACTGGCATGGATAGAACTTGATGATGTGGTTACAAAAGATTGCGTAACAAAGCGTACGGCGGTTCTTATTAGTAATGGCAATTAAAAATAATTAAAATACCCCGATATCGAATTGAACCTTCGATTTTTTTGTAGATTAATGGAGCTTATTCTGTTCACCGCAATTTTGCACACAAAGAGACGGAAAAAGGGTATAACTGTATGAATTTTAAATTTTGAATTGATTTGGATTATTGTTTGTTGCAGTATGAAACTAATTCCCCGTTCCCTCTATACGGCTAATTCGCAATGCATTATGGTAGTTGTATTCTACAGTTTTCCCTCCCAGAAGCGAGAGTTTGTAAATAAATAACAGCATTCTTTTTATTGTGGCGATAATAACAAAAAGCCGTTATTGTTTGTGATAATTTTCAAATCTCCTCAAGAAAATCATTATCTCCCTTATCCAAAACCCGTGTTATTGATGTAAACATTTAAATATTGTTAGTTAGTGAGGTTTTAGGAGTGAAAGAAGTCGAAATGGAAGTAATAAATAAGGATACAGATTTAGATATAATTTTAAGCTCTACAGATCTTGGGCCTAGCTTTTCTCAAAGCTCTTGTGTGGTACCAAGACCTGTTTTTAAAGAATTAACAAATGCCGAGAGGGACGAAGAAGTGGAGGAAAGAACACACGAAGATATAAGTCAATGGTCAACTGATCTTGCAGCTATGCCTTCGATCACCCAGGAGAAAATTCACCAATATTTAGTTCTTGGAAATAGCTGTGATAGCAAGCCGAAGGGTGCTACAAAGCATAAAATTCTTGGATACCAACTATTCAAGGAGAGCTACGTGAAGAAAGTGAGAGTTAAAAGTAATGTTATGGCTGAAAAATTAACTTTTCTTGTGAAATGTTTTGTAGCTGCTTCCATGAAAAGAGAAAAATATTCTGTTTATGTCCACCTGTGTCAAAGAAGTGGTGATATTTTGTATGCGAAATGTTTATGTAAAGCTGGAGCAGGAGGATGCTGTAAGCATGTCGCAGCAGTTCTATTTCAATTGGTTGAATACAAACAGTTGGACTTAAAAATTGTCCCTGATGACAAGACATGCACAGATTTGTTACAAAAATGGCATGTACCTGGAGAAAGTGCAAATTCTGCACCAATAAAATTTTCTGCAATGGCATTCGAGAAAGCAGACCTTACGAAAGACACAAATGAAAGTCGCAAAAGACCGTTGGTCACAGGAAATAGAAAATTTTGTTCTACACCACTGTTTGCACATGAGCCCTCAACCGAAAAAGTCAAAAAATTAGCGACAGACTTATTTGAAATAGGGCAAGGAACTTCAATGGCATATTTATTACAAGGAAATGACTATAAACCATCATCATTTTATGACACATCTATAAAAGAATTTAATTTTGAACAGACAAACAGTGAAACAGTTGAATTACGTCCGACAGTTAATTTATTTTTGCAGGCTCTTGACTTTGAACCAGAAATAGCAGAGTTATCAGATGAGCAAAAGTCATTTGTAAACAATTTCATTCATGTCAATGCCGAACAAGTTCGAGACATAGAAAAATCCACATGTACTCAGTATAAATGTGATATGTGGTACACAGAAAGAAAGAAACGCATAACATCATCCAATTTTGGATCTATTATAAATAGAAGAAAAAATATACATCCAAAAAGCATATTACAAAAATGTCTAAATAAAAATAAAAACTTTACATCAGAGGCCTGCAAATGGGGCTTAGAAAATGAAGTTAATGCTCTAAACTGGTATCAAACCGAGAAAAATATTGAAGTCGAAAAATGTGGTTTCGTTATTAATCCAAAATGGCCGTGGTTAGGTGCAAGTCCTGATGGCGCAACAACTTTGAATGGGAATGCTCGATTGATTGAGGTGAAGTGCCCATATTCAAAAAAGGATTGCTCTATTTCTGACGCATGCAAAGATAAAAATTTTTTTTTACAAATATCGAATGGCAAGCCAAAACTCAAAGAAAGACATAATTATTTTCACCAATGTCAAGGTGTGATGGCAGTAACACAAGTCAATGAAATTGATTTTATTGTTTATACAAAAGTTGACCGACATGTGGAAACAATAGTTTTTCAAAAGGAAAAATGGAACAGAATTACTTTGCCTGAGCTAACACACTTTTATTTCACTTTCATGCACAGCAACATTACAGAACAACAGTGTGAGTAAATAAAATTGTTTCCTCACAATATTGTTTTGTCTTTATATTTCATGATCTAGTATATATATATATATAGTGTACGATCGGCCTCGTTTTGTAGAGTTTATATTTTTTGTATTTTCAGTGTTAGTATTTGAACCCCAATATATTAGTTTATTTGCAGCTGGTTGTAAATATTCTAAAACTGCTTTGAATAATTTATAAGATTCGAATCCGGTATAAAACTTAAAGTGTGCTTCATTGTGTTTAAACCGGTCAATTGAAAATGCTATGTCACTTATAGTGGCTTGTTGTTTTTCAATAGTTTGATCAAGTTCCTTTTCATGAATTCTCATACAACTAATTTCGGCTCTCAATTTTTCCAACTCTTGTTTTAACTCTTCCTCCACAGATAATTCTGCAGCAATGTCATTTGTCGTAGCCCTCACAGGAGAAAATAGTTGCAATTTACAGTTTGTACTGTTGAGAGTTTTTCTTGGTTTGCTAGCTGTTGGTTTGATAGTTTTTGGGACTATTGTGGGAACATTGTTCATATATGTCTTCTTTCCACCAGTGAAATGAACAGAGCAAACTCTATGCGATGTAGAAGGTACAAAATCCTTTCTACTGATCATAAAAAGCCATTTCTTTCGAAGCTCTGAGTCTTTAGGAATGACATAAAAAGATAAGTCTGGATTCTTCTTTGAGTTGTTTTGACAGAGAGGTACACAGCAAGTTATCCCTCCTCCTTTACTTTTAGCTTGCAATAAAAAGCTTGAACTTGATGAAAAGTTTGAGCCAATGCTTGCAGGAGAGCCCAAGTTTTGAAAAAAACTGTTGTCTTGATTAGAATTTTGTATATCGCTTTGGTTTTGAGTAGAATTAAGGATGAAGTGTACTTGTTCGGCCATTTTTGTTACTACGAATGGTTTGTTTACGTTTTCGCGGAATACAACTACCATAATGCATTGCGAATTAGCCGTATAGAGGGAACGGGGAATTACTGCACACCATGTTGTTCTTCCATTTGAACTACCACCTTCAAAGATGGATTGGATTCGAACCAATAACTTTCATGGTTTTACAACAATAGACATTTGCTTGGAATTCACAAAATTCAATGTCACTTCAAATAAAAACACATCATAAAGCTTGTTGTTACAAAATTAATTGTGAGTTAAAAACCCTAGCTAAGTATTACAGGTTTATTGAAACTGTTGTCTCCTTGAATTAACAAACTTTAGACTTCGCCAAAGTTTTTATTAAAGTAAAGGGTGTAGCCAGCTATTTGAAAACTTTTGTTGCAGCCAACTGGTATTCGGCTATTTTTGCTTTTTAGGCAAATTTTTTAAAAAATTCACGTTAATTTAAATACAACCTAGACCCGGGACGACGTTGTACTTATGAAACATAATACAAGTTAACCTGGGAAGAGGTCTGGGAAGAGGTCAGGGAAGGGCAACAAAAAGTTAGTATGTATCACCATGCTCGACAGCATGACTACATGTATTAATGTAACTGTTTCTCTTTTATTACTTGCAGAGTAATGAATTACCCAATGGGTTATAGCATATGCTTGCCATTTATAAAACAACGCCTCCATCCATGATCGTACGCATTTAATATTTTGCAACGTGAAATTCATCCTTGAACAAAATTTAAAATTTTAGGCCTACTAAATATCTTGAATTAACATTTAAGGTCGATTTTGATCACATGAAACGTGTACAACTGTTCTAAATTTTAACGAGCTTGTTCGAAAACGCATGCTGTACAAAAAAGCAAGGGGAAACTTCATTCTAGTCAATACACAAGCAAGCGAACTGAATTAAGTAATAGGGGAAGATGTCCTATTAGGGTAAATATTTAGGCAAGTAGCCAGGCCCATCCATACCTACACATACAATACTAAAAACAAAATTTAGGAAACTATTCCCGCAATAAATACGATATTGAATGTATTGTGAAGCTAAACAAGGAAAAGCTTATTCTGATTAAAAAACAATTAGACAAGTAGCGAAACCTATCAATTCAATTTGGGGAATAACCTTACGCAATATAAAAAAAGAACAGAATAAAAAAACGTCAAACGATCACTTTTTTCTATTCAAAAATCGAAAGGGCGAGTAGCACACGCGTGCGTATATCATTGCATGTGCATACATCAAAGATTTTGTTAAAGCTCTCTCGCACCAAATGAAATGTTCAATGTTCTAGTAAGCAAATAAAAAAACCTTTCTTCTACTCTGTAAACAGGCAAGGGAGCAAAAGATCCTGCAATACAACCTAACAAAGAGATCTGATAAAAACGACATCGCGAAAGGTGAAGTATTAAATCTCTTGGTCGGCCAATTCGAGACTTTATTTCACTCAGAAAACAGGCACGTGAGTGTGAGACCCATCCATACATCATTTAAAATGAGAATTTTGGAAGTTGCTTTTCACGCTGAATAAAAAGTTAGATATCCATCCATACACTACTAAAAAGGAGATTTAGATAATATCAAATGTCCTAACATGTGAATTCACAGGAAGACTTTATCCCACTCAGTAAGAAGCAGGAACGGGGGAGACTGATTCATACCACCATACAATATTAAAAGGATATTTTGCAAAACCTTCCTTCAGGCGGAAAAAACATACAGCATGTCGTAGCAGACCTGTGTATACAACATTAGTTCTCCTCAGTAAACAACTAAGAAAATGAGAGATCCATCCATACCTTATAAAAATAGAGATTCTATCGATATACATGCATCATTTAAAAAACGCATTTTTTTAATTTACCCTTCTCGCGAATTAAAATATTCAGCACGCCAACCTGGTAGAAAACTTTATGCTAGACACTAAACAAGGAGTGATTTTTGATGCCCATCCATACACCACTAAAAAGGAGATTTTGGAAAAAAGTCGCAAATACGCTTGTACAAAATAATAAATTAGATGTTCTAACAGCTCAATTCATGGAATACTTTATTTTTTATCTTAACACAGTAAGTTTGCTGGAATGTGGGACACCTATACATACATTTATCAAAGGAGAGATATTAAAACAAACAGTAGATTTGGATAACTATCCATACACAAATAAAAACGATATTTTAGAAAAATAATTGTGTGTCATGTTTTTTTTGCTGTTTATAGGAAGCAGTGTAATTTGATTTTGAACTTTTAATATTTTTAAAACTAAAACCTCATGACAACAATGATAAAAAAGTATATGGACTTTTTTTGTTCGTAGCTGTTAGAAAAACTAATATTGCTAATATTTATAGCACACATTTCAATAGCAGACGATGTTTTATACTGTATAAATATTCATTATAAATAAATGAATGAATAAAAAATGAATAAATAAATAAATAAACTATTCGGAGAAACATAGTTATTAATATAATGTAACTAGCTATATAAAATTGAGTTATGACTGCATCTTTCACGTTTTACCGGCAATGTTAATTGTCTACATTTATAACGACGATATGGTTGCTACGAAGTTAAGTTATATTGCGCTGTACAAGGCCCGTTCTTAAAGCTCTCTAGCCATTGAACGCTACGACTTTCTCATAACCGGTTGAAAATAGCTATTAGTTAATAATAGGGTAAATAGAATTTGATTTAGCTAATATTGCGTGTAATTCGACTCCTAAAAAGAAATAGTACTGTAGCATTTTTTTTGCAAAACAGGAAAATTTGTTGAGTTATTTCTAAAAGGTTTTTTAGTAACACTAATTGACCAAGGCAGTTCACAAGATAGCGTATAGCTCTGAATAGACCATTTCGGAGATTATGCGCCATTATGAATTTGCGGAACTCGGTGGTGCAAGTTGAACTTTGGACTTCACGTTTATTCAGTCATTTGCCTTGTGAAACTGCTGGCGGCAGGACAGTTTTGATTTTTGATATCTGTTTTTATCTTTGTGATACTAATTTTATGATATATATTTTGAAAAAAACTTTTATTAGGCACTTATTTGTACTTTTAATTTCTTTTTGTACAATAAAGGCAACTTAATATATCCTAAAAGCCTTTAAACTAGCTAGGTCTCCCAAAAATGCTTTTAGGACACTGTACTGTAGCTAGCTATAAGGCTGTAATTAGTAATTAATGCTTGGTTAAAGGTAACTTCATTTTATATTTAGATATTTAAAATTGTGTAGCTACTTTGTGCATTATAAACATATTGGCATTGGATTTTAAACTTGGATTATACTTTACTTTAGAGAGAAATTTTTGATTTTGGAAATACCTTACTGGATTTGGACTTGAACTATGTTTTTGGATTTGTAAAGAAATGTTTAGGTTGTAATATTTGTAAAGATCTAGAGAGTTATAATCCATTGTCAAAATACTTGTCAAAACTCTATAGTGTTATTTATTCCTAAAGTGAAACTTAAGCTCGCAAAATAATCTGGCTTCTTTTCTATAACGGATGTAAAAATTTTCAATACACTGCCCATAGAGATACGGTAACAGGTTCAGTCGCAGATTTTAGAAATAGAGTCATAAGTCATTTTAATTGCAAATAATTTTTATTATTTTGATATTTTTATAATTTTGTTTCTCGGTGTATGTTTGACCCTTGATTCGTCTACTTAAACACTCCTATCTTTGAGTCTTTTAAGAGTGGTATTAGAAAGAATACCTGTCTTTCTTCCCTGCTTTCGCTATTGCCCTATAATTTTTTTGTACGCTTCTCTTATTGAAAAATATCAAAAAGGGAGAAATGAGTTTAGTTTACAGACTAAAGTGTTATTCAATTTTTTGTTTTTCTATGTTATTTGTTTCAGTCACAATGTATATTTTTTGTTATATATACGTATGTCTTTGTCGGTTTCTTTATCAGAACACGCAATTATAGCAGTAACTTATTACTAAAGTGTAAATCTTTATGATAAATAAATAAATTACTCTGTGAAGCTTGTTTGCATTATTGGCATAATAAGTTCCATAGCAGAAAAAGCTATTAATTATTAATATGAGGGGTGGTAATAAATTGAAATGGGTCATAAAATTTTTCGAAATTTGGTGTTGCTTGTTCAATTTTTCAACACAAGTCAATAATAAAAAAAGGTAGGAAATTAGCTCACTGAAGAGAGAGGGGTATTTCAACTGGCAATATTACCTGTACATATAATGTGACCCTCCTGAAAGTCAATATACTGAATAAAAATTTGACTACTTATTTGAATAATTATGGTATCAAGTTAGCAATATCTCTACACTGTCTCAACTTAACAAGGATTGTCCAGATTTCAGACATTTCTAGCCTAGTTAACTAAGTTTTCTTCGAGATATTAAAATTGAGTTTCTTATTTAATAATTTTCCAGTGCAAAACCGAATTAAAATCAACCAATAAACATAAAGCCAGCATGACCACATCTAACATTAAAGATTTCTCAATACTGATCACGTGAGCAAAAAACAATAGAATTTCTTGCCTTAAAGTATTCACAAATTTCTTTCATACAAGACAAAAAATATCTTCTGAGCAATTGTATTTCAATTAACTGGTATTTTATTTAATAAAGCATGTTAACATCAAAGATAAATGTATCATAAATGTAAAAAACAACTTTTTAAGACAAAGCATTCTTACTACTAAGTGAGCACACAACACTATTCTTCTTGCTTTAAAAAATAAGATTAAAATAATTCGTTAACAAAATTCAATCTAGCTCAGGCTACAAAAAGTTAATTATATGCTTAACTCAGATATCTTTGAAAAGATGCCATACACTGCCTCTTTTTTCAACAATAAATGCAAATGCACTAGCTCTTTTGGAACATGTATTCAGTATGGAATTAGCTACCTTTTATGTTGATAGAAAATATATTTAAAAAAAGTATTGTTTATATAAAAAATCAACTCTGGCCTACTTTTCACCACATCAGATTTTAAAAACTAACGTTTTTCTCAAAAAAATATTTTAATTTTTTTATAAAATTATTATTCAACAGATAACCGAAAAAAACATATCAATTTAAACTTTTTAATAGCAAATTTCCAGAGTTAATGTATACTATTAATAGCATGGCTTTATTACGTATTATGACGTTTAACAGTTAAAAATTTATTGTTGCCAGAAATTGCATCCTGGAAGAATCAATTTTTATATGAAAATTATACCAATAATCATAATTTTCCTCAAAAAGTTACTTTTTGGTCTTATAACAGCAGATCACTGAGAATTTACACAACTAAAAATCTTGTGGTAACATTTTTAAAATTAAAAATCTTGATTTTGTAAACATTATATGCACAAATTCTAAAAAATTATAAAAAAAAATTAAAAGTAATTGGAAATATCATCTTTTTTAAAACATCTATGGACACGCTGCGTACAAAAAAAGAATTGTATGGAGCAAAAGATCGAAATGGAACTGAAGTTTAAAAAAAATGTCTTTTAGTAAAAAACACAATCGTTACGGAGAAAATATCACTTGCCGTAAAAATATAGTCTGCGGCCATGTGGAGGGGCGGATGGACATAGCAAACAAAATAGTAGATGATCGCAGTGAATACAACATGGTATGACATAGCCCTCCCTTTGTCATGTATTCCTGCAGTATATATTTGCTATAGGTTACTTCTAACGACAAAGCAATGTGTTTCGTTAATATATTAACACTTTTAAACCACTCCATAAGTGAATAATAAAAAATAAAAAATTGCATGCGCAAATTAACAAATATAGGTTCATTCGTGTTGTTTTTTTCATGGAATTCCTGGTACAATGTGCATATGTTATACAGTGACAGTCTTATCTCTAGTTCTGATTCACTGGTGGGACTGTCAAGATTGAGGCCCTAGACGCCTCTTTAGTTTTGATCTTTAATAAATCCCAGTTAAATGAGATGTTCCAAGGGTACAATCTTAACGGCCCCATCACTGCTTCTCTGCTATCGTAATAACTCCAGTTTAAAATGGTGCCAGGAGTAATTCTTGTAAGTAGATGTTTTTTATCTTCTCTTTTTTTCTCATTTTCTGTGATCGCTTTTACTTTCGATTTTTTGTCGATTTATTATTTGTTACTTTTTCTGTTTAAAGTGTAAATGATACAGTTTCCCTGTAGTGTGTGTGGAAAACCAGTTAAAAACAACAGACATGCAATTTTAAGCAATTATTGTGATAAGTGGTCCCACTGTAATTGCAATGAAATCTATACTTTTGAATACCAATTTCATTAAACAAGGTCCAATGATCCTTGGCTATGCCTAAGTTATGTAAATCATGCCATGCCCTTTTTTTATTCCTCAGATACAAATGTTGTAAAAATATGGACAATGCTCCCACTTCCGTAATAACTAAAACAGGTAACGACTAGTCTCCGCAGAACCACCACAGAACAAGCAGCGAACCACCAATCTCCGTAGAACAACCAGAGAACCAGCAGCGAACCGGCAGTACTATGACAGAACGAGTAGTCTTGGTTGAGAACCACCAGAAAATGTTGATGAGAAAAAACAATAGTTGACGGAATCATCAGAATAGCGTTCGCTGTAAATGCTCCATGCCTTATTAAAAAAAAAAAAAAAAAAAAACTGCAAAATTTCGGTAGAATTTACTATCCCGCCCCTTATTTCCGGGAATATTAAGAATAAATTAGTAGTATATGTCATTATGTTCATTAGGTTTATATGTACGGCTTTATGCCATAATTAAGAATAAAGATCTATTCACATTCTGGTAGCAGAGGCTAGTTAAGAAGATGGCAACTGGAACAATCATGATGGCACAAAAGTATGGATTGCCCCAATTTTCTGAAGATGGGGATTTTATGGGAAGTAGTTACAGAACTTCCAAAGAAGAAACAAGGACCAGTTGTTTATTTGAGTTTAAATTCAGAAGTACGTCAGCCTTAACGAAAGAAGAATTGAATGAAGAAGATGGTTTAAATAAACTTGTTAATAAAATAAAAGAACTATATGGCATTACTGAAGATCAAGCAATGTTCAATGCTTACGAAAAATTTGAGACCTTTCACCGTTCCAAGACAATGTCGATTGGTGATTATGTAAATGAATTTGAACAGTTGAATCAAAAACTTAAGAGTTTTAAAATTGAGTTACCAACTGCAGTTCTTGCATATCAACTACTAAAAAATGCACATGTACCGAAAGCTACACGTGAACTAACACGTGCTACAGTTCCTTCCCTCACATACGACTCTATGAAAAAACAGATAAAAGCCATTTATGATCAATGTGCTTAAAGTGAAAGTAGTAGAGACAGTAATGATATTGGTGTTGAGCAAGAAGTATTATATGGTCAAAAGTTTGACAGACGACGTTTTAACAATTGGAACACTCGTGGACGTGGCAGAGGTGGTAAATATTTCAGTGCTAAAAGAAGCCAGTACAACCCTAATGGTCCTGATGGACATCCATTGCAATGTCACCATTGCAAATCTATAATGCATTTCATGAATGACTGTCCTGATAAGAATAAAGGAAGCAAAGGGCAGGATAAAGTACATGTGCAGTTTTTCGCAAAGGGTGTGGAACAATGCTTTATGGAGCAAGTTGTGTCTGAGTCTTTGAATTGTGCTTTACTAAACTCAGGATGTTCATCGACAGTTTGTGGTAAAAATTGGCTTGACTGTTACATAGACACTATGCCAGAAGGGACAGCTTTAGCTGAAAGTAAGAGTAACAAGTCCTTTAAATTTGGGCCAGGTGGAAGCTTCCCCTCAGTTAAAAAAGTTAACATCCCTGTTAATATGGCTGGAATGCAAGCCCATATTCTTACTGATGTTGTCGATTGTGAATTACCATTATTGTTATCAAAAAAGAGTCTGAAAGCAGCTAATAGCCAACTTGATTTTGTTAATGATAAAGTCACTATGTTTGGAAGAGACATTCCTTTACAACACACGTCAAATGGCCATTACTGTATACCTCTTACACCTAAGCAAGTTGCTGTTAACAAAACATCTCCTGGTGTAAATGCCACCAGAGTTATATTCACAGTCAACGATCTCACTGTAAAATCACCTGAAGAAAAATGCAAAATAGCTACAAAGCTTCACAAACAGTTTGGACATCCCATAGACAGCAGCAAACTGAAAACTCTTCTCCAAGATGAAAATGCTGAAGATAAAGAGTTATTTCAGCAAATTGACAATGTTACAAACTCTTGTGACACATGCAGTAGATATATATGAAGGCTCGATCAAGGGCCAATTGTCTCACTACCAATGGCCTCAGATGTCAATGAATGCCTTGCCATGGACCTAAAATTCCTGACAGTTAATCATAAAAAGTTAACCATACTTCATATGATTGATGTGTTCTGTAGATACAGTGCATCAACAATTATCAAATCCAAGAATAAGGAAATTATCGTAGACACAATTCTCAAGCACTGGGTTGCTATTTTTGGCACACCAAACTCGATTTTTTCAGACAACGGAGGGGAGTTCAACAATGAGCTCTTAAAGGGGCACTCCAGTGAAAAAAAATATTTGAAAAAAATGTTATTTTAAGAAGACAATACATAAATATGTCAGAATAAACCTTTTACAATCGTTAAAAATCTTTATTTATACCTTAATGGGGTCTGTAAACATCTTCAATTTTAAATAAATTTGCAAGGTTGCCTAAAGTTGAGAGGACTAGGTCCGAATAAATAAGCATACGTCACATCGTGCAGACAGTCCGTGAGCTCAGCAGCACACCTTCTAAAAGTTTGTTTACTTAGTGTTTACATTGTTCGTTGATAAAACGTCTTGTAGTAATGACGAAGATTTTAACTTAGAAAACATAGAATAGGATAATTAGGATAAACATAGAATAGGATAATCTCTTCATGAAAAAGACTTTACAAAGCTACAGCCACACGACTTCGAACCTCTTGTGTCTCACAAGGGAGAAATTAATAATGATGCAAAGTGACGAGGTGTCTTCTACTAACTCAAAACAACGTTCTGAGTAAAATATTTTTTAAAGAAATAGAAAATATATTTAATTGGCTTTTTTTTAACATTCTTTTCATCACAAAAACTTTATCATTTGTTTCAGTAAAAAAACTTTCTTACTTTACAAGCCAATTTATTTTTATTTCACAATTCAGCAATATTTTTCATCCGCACGTGCTTTTTTGCACACAAATGCAAACAAATTTTATGTAACGTTGAAATTTTCACCATGATGGAGGACCATTCAAATTCGTGATAGAAAGATCGAATAATGTTCGGGTCGTGATAAGTTGGTAAAACATGAGTATTAATATTGTACAAATAAAAATCATTCTTATGATTATGGTAGGTCATAAATGCGTTGCAGAAGCTACTGACTTATAAGTAGTTGTTTTGACAAAGTTGTTTTAGAAACTGCATTATCAGCATCACATGCAGCCTTAAACATTACAAAGATTGAAGAAAATGAGTACATTTACCCCCTGAAAATATTTGGCATGTCCTTCCATAAAAAAAGCTTCTTTTTTGAAAAACAAAGAATAGAAACTTGATCGCTACGAAAGATGTGTAACTACTTTCTGAGCACGTATATAGCAAAAAAGAAAAAAGTGATTTTTACTGGAGTTCCCCTTTAAGAGATGTAGCAGAACTGTTAAACACAGAGTGTGTACAACAGCAGCAGAAGCTCCATGGTCAAATGGTGTATGTGAGCATCATAATTTCATCCTGGAAAATATGATTATGAAAATTGTTGACAACACTAGTTGTTCTGTTGAAAATGCACTTACATGGGCCAATTGTGCCAAGAATGCGTTGCATAATAACCGTGGATTCAGTCTCAATCAGCTTGTATTTGGACGCAATCCAAATCTCCCATCTGTGCTTACAGCCAAGCCTCCTGTTCTTCGAACAGTTACACCCAGTCAATTAATTGCGAATCATCTGAATGCCCTGCATGTTGCTCGCAAAGCATTCATTGAAAGTGAATCTTAAAACAGCACTCAGTCATCAAACACGGCCATCTACCAGCAGATTTTTATAATGGTGAATTGGTATACTATAAGCGACGTGGAGAGAAAGAGTGGAGAGGACCTGGTGTAGTCCTTGGCATTGATGGAAAACAGGTCCTTGTTAAACATGGAGGAACTTACGTTCGAGTGTCACTTGCAATCAGTGAAGGGACACCGTAGTTGTCAGGAAAGCACAAGTAGAAACCCTCAAGTGAAGAAAACTACAACCAAAGAAGAAGATTGCTTTGATGAGATTTCAAACAGCGTAGCAAATGGGTTGCTTGAAAGCGTAAACGATTTTGATATCAACACATCGTCAGAAGTTGTACTTGATGACATTCCTAGTGATCATGCCGTAAATACAAATGAGATCCCTGCTATTTCCCATGCTCAGGTTGAAACAACACATCAATCAAGCATTGAGCAAGAAGTTTATAACACACCTCGCAATGAACAGTCATTGACAGGGTTAGGTTTATTGATCCTGATACTAATAAACTTGCTGAATTTATGGTTGTTAGTCGTGCTGGTAAAGTAGGAAAATCTGGAGTTGGAGCATATAAGAATTGGTTGAATGTCAAAGATGTTAAAACCAAAGCCATGAAATCAATTGACTTTGAAAACATTTTGGATTGGGAAAAGGTAAACACAGAGTCAGTATATAATGTAGAAACGTCATGTGATGTTAGTGAAGCTCAACATAAAGAATTAAGGCGTGATTACAATGTTTATGATGAAGTTGAAGACAAAGGGCAAGACATAACCACAACCCACTGGGCGATATCTGAGAAAAGTCATGATGGGAAAACAGAAATTAAAGCACGATTAGTGGCACAAGGTTTTGAGGAGGACACTATTGGTATACGAACAGACTCGCCAACTGTAAACAAGGAGAACTTTCGTCTTGTGTGTAATATTGGTGCAACCCATGGATGGAAAATTTTACAGTCTTGATATTAAAGCTGGGTTTCTTCAAGGTGCCAAGATTGATAGAGTCGTACATCTTCTTCCACCACCAGAAGCTAACACAGACAAGTTGTGGAAACTAAAAACACCTGTTTATGGCTTGTGCGACGCTTCACGCGCTTGGTATGAGACATTATCTAACGAATTCGATAAAGTTGGAGCTACAAGAAGCATTTATGACAATGCATTATTTTTCTGGAGAAAAGAAACTCTCAAAGGTGTAATTTGCTGTCATGTTGACGATTGCTTCTTCGTTGGAAGTGATTTGTTTCATGACACTATCATTGCACATTTACGTAAGACATTCTCACTTAGTAAAGAGAATTCAAAGTCGTTTAACTTTTTGGGATTAGAAATTGAACAAGAGTGTGGTGCAGTAATTATTCATCAGCATAATTACATTAGTAACATTTCACCAATTAATTTGACCAATAGTACGTCTACAATTCCACTTACAAGATATGAAGCACGTCAAATTCAATGGGCAGCAAAACAAACTAGACCTGATGCTGCTTACGTTGCCTGTGATTTAAGCACTCGCATAAGACATGGAACAGTTGCTGATGCTCGTAGAGCTAACAAGCAGCTGAAACATCTGCAGCAAACTGAAGTAAAGATTGTTATTTCAAACACTGGAGATGTTAAAGCATCATCGCTCATACTTTTCAGTGATGCATCACATGGAAATTTAATTAATGGCGGCTCACAAGGTGGATTTGTTTTGCTACTGCATGGTGAAAGCAAAATTCCGCCAATTATTTGGAGATCTCACAAGTTAAAATGGGCTGTTAAAAGCGCCATGGGTGCGGAAACCATGGCTCTCTTAGAAGGTGCGGAACATGCTATGTTGATCAGATCCCTAATTAAAGAGATTTTTTCAGTTGATATACCAATTATCTGTAAATCAGAAAATAAATCACTTGCGGAAGCAGTCAAAAATACCAACGTCATAGAAGATAAACGATTGTATATTGATATTCGTGCACTTCGTGAGATGGTCGAAAAAGGAGAAATGGGGGAACTCATTCTTACGAAATCAAGTGATCAGATTGCTGACTGTCTTACGAAAGGCACTGCTTCAGCTGAAAACCTGCTACGTATACTATCCGGTAGAGAACAGTTGAAATACCGTTAAGTTTTGGTTAATTAAAACAAATATAACAGTATGCCAAATGACACTTTAAAAGCATTCTTACATTGTGTTCCTGCGTCTTGCAGTTTCTTTTCTTGAACATACTTTATGATTTTGTTTTATTGAGAGAGAATGTAGTGGCAAGATTGTCATTATGTTCATTATATCTTTTAGGTTTAGATGTATGGCTTTATGCAATAATAAAGAATACAGATCTATTCACAGTATACACTATATTAGTGAAATATTATCCAAATTATACCGTTCTGGGATTAAAAAATCAAGACTCATTCTGTTTCCTTGCAATTTACTCTTCAACGCAATAAATAACAAACCAACATTTCAATCTTTTTCGGTAATTTCAATCAGGAATGCTAATGATTACCATGATAACAACAATAGCTAGAACATAGAACTCGGTAATACGACGACCATCTTTTTTTAACGAGCGTCTAAAATACATATGTTACCTCCAGCAAAACAACACTTTTCTTGCTGATTCAAATCGTGAATTTTTATGAAATGAATAACAAAAGATCGACTTTTTGTATTGTGATTATTTTTTTTACGTAGAATGAAGTTTATAACACTTTGAGAGTCATTTTTAAAATTCACCTGCACGAGGACCGTTAGTTTGTGTACGAGGGACACGAAATAGCCAGTGGAAAGTAGGGTCTTCGACTGTTATGTATTTAATTAGCTTCGTTGCGCTCACTTTGGCGTGGAAGTTTAATATTGGAACTATTTATTCATTGGTGGTTCTGTGATGATACTGCTGGTTCGCTGTTGGTTTTCTGGTCGTTCTACAGGGACTGCTGGTTCTGTGGAGACTGGTAGTTACCTGTTTTAGTTATTACATCCCACTTCAACTAATTTACAAACCTTTGTTCAACCGATTTGGAGAGGTGAACGCAAAATGCCCTTTCTCGAAACGAAAAAAAACAGGTCATGGTCCTGGACGCGAGATGAAGAGGGATTGCGAGGATGATGTTGAAGGAAGCAATGAGGCACTATGCATGTACTGTAAAAGGTCATCTATGCATTAACCAACGTGCTGGATCACTAGCCATGTGCAAGCAATGGAGTTGGTCAAATGCGTAGACAGCAAAAAAACTTATATTGATTGGCAAACTAAGTTACAAAGTGTTGTATGTAATCATTTCCTTGCAAAGATGCAGAAAAAAGACAACACACCAGGACTTAACCCTTATGTGTGACTTATTTGTGGTCATTCTTATAAGGGAGACATTGTGACCACTGCCACTGTTTTTACATTCAGGTCATACTCACCTATATCATCCATCAAAATACGCAAGGCTAAAAGAGCATTAAGCATAGGAGAAGAAGCAGGTCAAAGTTAACATACTAGCACTTCTTAATTATTTCCACGTACCTTTTGGGCACAGGATGGGTAGGCGGAATAAAGGGAAAAAAGTGCGCAAAGCATCAACATTGCCATTACAGCAAAACCGAAAGGAGAATGGCAGCTGAAGTTGTGTCAGTAACAGTTGAGGGCAATATTTGTGTTCTTGTGGCCGAAATACAATCAGAGTTTCCTAATTGAGCCCTAAGGGGCCTTCAAAAATTTTTTGGGGCCCTGTTAGCGGGATATTGGCGCTAAGGGAGGGAGGGGGGTTCAAGTTTGAAAAAAGAATCCGCGAACGATTGAGAAATTTCAAAAATTTGTTTGTGGCCTGAAAATTCTTCGTTCGCGAGCATAATGTGTCATGTCATCAATTCCGATAACTTTTATCTACAAAACACGCCCCTGAGCCTTCTAAGATTTATCCAAATGTATGTATTTCACGGACAGAAATCTGCTAAAAGAGGGAGGAGGGGGTCCAAATCTTAGCGGCGATATCCCGCTAACGGGAACCAAAAGTTTTTTTGAAGGCCCCTAATTTTGTCTCTAGGGAATTGCACTGGATTGCTTTTAAATCCAGCTTTATCAAAATTTAAGGTTACAGACTTAGCTTTACTCTTTCTCGCAGCCAAAGTTTTGTTTTAAAGGAACATTTTTTAAGCTTTTTTGTTGTAGTTGTCAGAGGGATTTTCCCCTCCTGGAGGTCAAAGTTATTGCACATGCTCCAAGGTCTGACAAATGGCTTTGTATTTTACAGGGCAGGATCAAAACCAGTCAGTAGCTATTTTATTACCTGGATTCTATTCTCGTCTTAAAGCAATAATCAAATTTTGCACATGATAGAATATCAATGACAAATTTCCTTCCACAACTACTTAAATTAGAATATACAGTTCGAATTTCGAAGGAAAAAAAACATTCGAAATTACATAAGAAACGAACCAACCAAATAAGGGTATTTGTTTCATTTATTTTAAACCGACTTACCCTTCCAAACATTCCAAGTCAGCGCATCGTCTGATTCAAATGTCTTTTCGCATGTTACGCAGAAGCAAATTGTATATTCAGCAGTGGCTTTTACTTTTACTTTTTGCTCATGAGCAATCAGAGCTCTTGCAGTATTGAAGTTTGTACAAATTTTTTTGCATAGGGTCCTACTCGCATCTTTTAACTGGCCTTCGGGCTGTTTTGAGAGGTCCCCTGCTGGTTGTGATAGTTTGTTAATACTTCCTTGTATTTATTCAGTTCAATTTTTGTAAACTTTCATTCCCAGAAAAGATTATCTCTATCCGTATCTACATCTGTATCTGCAGCCAACGTTCCATGTGATATGTGAACCAGCCCACGCTGGGAAGAAAAAATACCCAGAATGCTTTGCGCAACCGTCAAAGATCTATTACATGCATTACAGTATATTACTAAGTATTACAGTGTATTACCAAATACTACAAAATATTACAGTTAGATGTTACAAGTACTACAGTGTATTACCGAATACTACAAGGTATTACAGTGTATTACTGAATACTACAAAATATTACAGTATATTACTAAGTACTACAGTGTATTACTGAATACTACAAAGTATTACAGTGTATTACCGAATACTACAAGGTATTACAGTATATTACTAAGTATTACAGTGTATTACTAAATACTACAAAATATTACAGTATATTACTAAGTACTACAGTGTATTACTGAATACTACAAAGTATTACAGTGTATTACTGAATACTACAAGGTATTACAGTGTATTACTGAATACTACAAGGTATTACAGTGTATTACTGAATACTACAAAGTATTACAGTGTATTACTGAACACTACAAGGTATTACAGTGTATTACTAAATACTACAAGGTATTACAGTATACTACCGAATATTACAAGGTATTACAGTGTACTACAAGGTATTACAGTGTATTACCGAATACTACAAGGTATTACAGTGTATTACTGAATACTACAAGGTATTACAGTGTATTACTGAATACTACAAAGTATTACAGTATACTACCGAATATTACAAGGTATTACAGTGTACTACAAGGTATTACAGTGTATTACCGAATACTACAAGGTATTACAGTGTATTACTGAATACTACAAGGTATTACAGTGTATTACCGAATACTACAAGGTATTACAGTATATTACCGAATACTACAAAGTATTACAGTGTATTACTAAATACTACAAGATATTACAGTGTATTACTGTATACTACACAATATTACAGTATATTACTAAGTACTACAGTGTATTACTGAATACTACAAGGTATTACAGTGTATTACCGAATACTACAAGGTATTACAGTATATTACCGAATACTACAAAGTATTACAGTATATTACTGAATACTACAAGGCATTACAGTATATTACCGAATACTACAAGGTATTACAGTGTATTACTGAATACTACAAGGTATTACAGTGTATTACTGAATACTACAAAGTATTACAGTGTATTACTGAACACTACAAGGTATTACAGTGTATTACTAAATACTACAAGGTATTACAGTATACTACCGAATATTACAAGGTATTACAGTGTACTACAAGGTATTACAGTGTATTACCGAATACTACAAGGTATTACAGTGTATTACTGAATACTACAAGGTATTACAGTGTATTACTGAATACTACAAAGTATTACAGTATACTACCGAATATTACAAGGTATTACAGTGTACTACAAGGTATTACAGTGTATTACCGAATACTACAAGGTATTACAGTGTATTACTGAATACTACAAGGTATTACAGTGTATTACCGAATACTACAAGGTATTACAGTATATTACCGAATACTACAAATTATTACAGTGTATTACTAAATACTACAAGATATTACAGTGTATTACTGTATACTACACAATATTACAGTATATTACTAAGTACTACAGTGTATTACTGAATACTACAAGGTATTACAGTGTATTACCGAATACTACAAGGTATTACAGTATATTACCGAATACTACAAAGTATTACAGTATATTACTGAATACTACAAGGCATTACAGTATATTACCGAATACTACAAGGTATTACAGTGTATTACTGAATACTACAAGGTATTACAGTGTATTACTGAATACTACAAAGTATTACAGTGTATTACTGAACACTACAAGGTATTACAGTGTATTACTAAATACTACAAGGTATTACAGTATACTACCGAATATTACAAGGTATTACAGTGTACTACAAGGTATTACAGTGTATTACCGAATACTACAAGGTATTACAGTGTATTACTGAATACTACAAGGTATTACAGTGTATTACTGAATACTACAAAGTATTACAGTATACTACCGAATATTACAAGGTATTACAGTGTACTACAAGGTATTACAGTGTATTACCGAATACTACAAGGTATTACAGTGTATTACTGAATACTACAAGGTATTACAGTGTATTACCGAATACTACAAGGTATTACAGTATATTACCGAATACTACAAAGTATTACAGTGTATTACTAAATACTACAAGATATTACAGTGTATTACTGTATACTACACAATATTACAGTATATTACTAAGTACTACAGTGTATTACTGAATACTACAAGGTATTACAGTATATTACCGAATACTACAAAGTATTACAGTATATTACTGAATACTACAAGGCATTACAGTATATTACCGAATACTACAAGGTATTACAGTGTATTACTGAATACTACAAGGTATTACAGTGTATTACTGAATACTACAAAGTATTACAGTGTATTACTGAACACTACAAGGTATTACAGTGTATTACTAAATACTACAAGGTATTACAGTATACTACCGAATATTACAAGGTATTACAGTGTACTACAAGGTATTACAGTGTATTACCGAATACTACAAGGTATTACAGTGTATTACTGAATACTACAAGGTATTACAGTGTATTACTGAATACTACAAAGTATTACAGTATACTACCGAATATTACAAGGTATTACAGTGTACTACAAGGTATTACAGTGTATTACCGAATACTACAAGGTATTACAGTGTATTACTGAATACTACAAGGTATTACAGTGTATTACCGAATACTACAAGGTATTACAGTATATTACCGAATACTACAAAGTATAACAGTGTATTACTAAATACTACAAGATATTACAGTGTATTACTGTATACTACACAATATTACAGTATATTACTAAGTACTACAGTGTATTACTGAATACTACAAGGTATTACAGTGTATTACCGAATACTACAAGGTATTACAGTATATTACCGAATACTACAAAGTATTACAGTATATTACTGAATACTACAAGGCATTACAGTATATTACCGAATACTACAAGGTATTACAGTGTATTACTGAATACTACAAGGTATTACAGTGTATTACTGAATACTACAAAGTATTACAGTGTATTACTGAACACTACAAGGTATTACAGTGTATTACTAAATACTACAAGGTATTACAGTATACTACCGAATATTACAAGGTATTACAGTGTACTACAAGGTATTACAGTGTATTACCGAATACTACAAGGTATTACAGTGTATTACTGAATACTACAAGGTATTACAGTGTATTACTGAATACTACAAAGTATTACAGTATACTACCGAATATTACAAGGTATTACAGTGTACTACAAGGTATTACAGTGTATTACCGAATACTACAAGGTATTACAGTGTATTACTGAATACTACAAGGTATTACAGTGTATTACCGAATACTACAAGGTATTACAGTATATTACCGAATACTACAAAGTATTACAGTGTATTACTAAATACTACAAGATATTACAGTGTATTACTGTATACTACACAATATTACAGTATATTACTAAGTACTACAGTGTATTACCGAATACTACAAGGTATTACAGTATATTACCGAATACTACAAAGTATTACAGTATATTACTGAATACTACAAGGTATTACAGTGTATTTCTGAATATACTACAAAGTAATACAGTGTAAAATACGGGATATTACTATGTACTACACTGTATTACTGTATATTACAAAGATATTATGCTAGGCACTAGTATGTATACTAGGCAGTATTATGTGCTAACAACATTACGACGTTGATAAATTGCTTAACGTCGTGTGTCGGATGTCGTTGGAAGAATACGACAATGTCGGATACGACATATTCACAGACTAAATGGATCCTTCCATGAAGTGCTTCCCGTAAACACGATTGTACGATCGTAATGTTTCTGTTCTCTTTTGTTTTTGCTTATATCATTTAAGTTGTTTCCAATATTGTTGTTAACTTTTATATTTTTTATATCATCCTTACAATGCTTATTTTTCATGCCCTTTAGTATTGTTTTGTATTGCTATTCCCTTGTGTCTAGCTAGCTAACATTATTTTGTTTTTGTTTATTTTTGTGTCTAGTTTGTGTGTGAAAAATGTGCCTTGCAATCCCTTTCCCTTGTAGTGTGTGTGGAAAATCAGTGAATGACAACCATACTGCAGTATTTTGTGATCTCTGCAAATTATGGTCTCATACCAAATGTAACAACATTACACAGCTAGTGAATATATTCTGCTCCAAGACTCACCATTTAACTGGGCCTGTCAAAAATGCCTTAGAAATGCTCTTCCCCCAGGAAATGTTTTCTCTGACGACTTTACTAACATGAGTACTACCTCTCCTCCTGACTTTTCAAATTCCAGTTCTGCAAAAAATACTAAACTAAAATCTTTTTTGTCCCGCTTGAATGATCTCAATAACTTTTACGAGACTGTACAAGAAAATATGGGTGTTGAGGGTGTCAACTGTAGGTACTATGATACAGACGAATTTACATCATTAAACTTGGACAACATGAAAGCTCTTTCTTTTTTTCACATGAATATAGCATCTCTGAGTCTGCATTTTGATGAGCTTAAAGCTCTCCTCCAAAACTTCTAAATTTCCTTCTAAATTCTCTGACATGATCTGTATACATAATATAATTTTCCTACTGAACCTTTATTATAAAACTCTTCCTATTAGCCTCATCAATACTTTCGCAATCGACTTCGCCCATTCCCACCACACCCGTGCTGCTGACAAAGGCTTTTTGAATCTACCTCTTGTTCATTCAACTGCGTTTGGTAAAAAGTCTGTTAAGTTCTTTGCAATAAACTCATGGAACCGTCTTCAAAATTCCTTACCCTTTAAAATCTTGAGTAAAAATACCTCTGAGCTAAAAATTTTTTTACATAGTCACTTTATTAACACATATAAAATCTAATTACAATTTTATTTTATTTCACCCAGTCCAAATTCCTTTTCCTGCTTGAAGGTTTGTTTTAAGCAGCTTCCAGACATTTCATGCTATTTTTGACTTTGACTCTGTGATATCCTCGTCTGAATGTTCGTCTTGTCCCTGTGTTGTCCTATGGCTTCGTCCTACCTGTTGTTCTCCCAGGTAGCTAGCACGTTATTTAAGCACATAAAGTGCTTTGTGCTAGTTATCCTTTTATTAGGTAAATGTTCAATATATTTTTCATATTATATATTTTCATTGTAAACTCCTAATAAAAAATAAATCTCTCTCTCTCTCTCTCTCTAAAACCTTGAATTTGCTTTCGATATCATTGGTATAACTGAAACAAAATTCCAAGATAAAATCATCCCAAGTAATGTTTCACTTTCAAATTATACAATTGAGCACACTCCATGTGATGGAGAAAAGGGGGGAGCATTACTTTATGTATCCAACAGTCTTAATTATACCACTCGTGTTGATCTAGATAAACTTGCCTATAGGTCACTTAAAGTAGAATCTAAATTTATTGAAGTCATTCGCAAAAACCGAAAAAATGTTGTTGTAGGTTGTATCTACAGACATCCTAAAATGCCTGTTGAGATCTTCAACAATGATATTTTAATGCCTCTCCTGGAAAAAATCTCGCTTGAAAAAAAATCTCTGACACTGATGGGTGACTTCAACATCGATATTATGCAAGTAAATACTAATACTCATGCAACAAATTTCTTAGATATTATTAATTCTTTTGGACTTTTTCCTCATATCGTCCTGCCTACTAGAGTGACTGAGTCAAGTCAAACTATCATAGATAATATTTTCACTACCCTTGATGAATTGAACACTATTTCTGGTAATGTTATAACATGCATCTCTGATCACTTGCCTCAGTTCCTTATTATCAATGGAACTAATGAAAAGTCTAAGCCACAAAAACTGAAAGTGAGAGACTGGTCTAAATTTAACGAAACCAATTTCTCAAATGAAGTCTCTGCATTAAATTGGGAAAATGTACTTTGTACAGGTGATAAAGATGTAAACACATCTTTTAACAATTTCTTCAAAGCCATTGAGGACATTTTGGATATCCATGTTCCATATAAAACTATATTATCAAAAAAATCAAAAAATGAACCACAAAATCCTTGGATGACCAAAGGTATTCTAAAATCCATGAAAATCCGTGACAAACTTTATAAATCTTTTATGTGTGCAAAAAACCCTATCATTAAGTCTAACATCCAAGAAAGATATAAAAGATATCGTAATAGGATTGTATCCTTGTGTCGAACCAGTAAGAAGAATTACTATTCTGATTATTTCAAAAAAAACATCCAGAATATTGGTAACATTTGGAAAGGTATAAGGTCCTTAATCTCTTCTAGTAGTCGCAATGAATCTAATTTAATCTCACTTAACATTAATAAATCTATAACCACAGATCCCTTAACTGTAGCCAATACTTTCAACAACTTTTTTTCTTCTGTCGCAACAAACCTTCGCAAGAAAATTCCTCACACACCTAAAAACTTTAATCAGTTTCTAAAAAACAGTGTACCCAATTCAATGTTCCTGTCACCCACCACTCCAGAGGAGATTTTGAAATATTTATCTACTATAAACTCTAAAAAGTCCAGTGGTCCATAAAGTATTCCTTATAATGTTTTGAGTCTTATTAAAAATGAAATTGCTTGTCCCTTATCTAAAATTATTAATCTCTCATTTACCTTAGGTGTTTTTCCAACTCAACTTAAATTAACTAAAGTCATCCCTATTCACAAGAAAGAATCCAAACTCGACTGCACAAACTATAGACCAATCTCATTGTTATCAAATATTAACAAAATTTTTGAGAAACTGATTCATGATAGACTTTATAAGTTCCTTAACAAAAACAAGGTCCTATATTCACAACAGTTTGGCTTTAGAAAAATTTATTCCACTTCACAAACCTTGCTTAACATGATTCAAAAAATTGCTGACAACCTAGACAAAGGTAATTATGTTTGTGGAATTTTCGTAGATCTCCAAAAAGCTTTCGATACTGTTGACCATGAAATCTTATTGAAAAAATTGTTTCATTATGGCGTTAGAGGTAATGTCTTAAATTTATTAAAATCCTATCTTTCTGACCGTGATCAGTTTGTCTCCATTAAAGGTATTTTCTCAAATAAGGTATTTATGAAGCATGGTGTTCCTCAAGGATCTGTACTTGGCCCACTTCTTTTCTTGCTCTATATTAATGACTTACACGAAGCAATAAAATTTTCCCTAGTTCATCACTTTGCTGACGATACAAACTTGCTGCATTTTAATCCCTCATTGAAATCCCTCGTCAAAAAAGTCAATCTTGGCTCAGTGCTAACAAAATATCTCTTAATGCTAGTAAAACGGAATATATACTCTTTAGACATCCCTCTAAACCCTTTAACTGTGAAGTTAAGCTTTCTATTGGTGGTTTTTCCTAGTGAAACTATAAAATATCTTGGTGTACTGCTTGATTCTAACCTAGGATGGAAGTCCCAGATTAATTCAGTTGCAACCAAATTGAAAAAGGTTAATGGAATCATTGCAAAAATAAGACATTATGTGCCAATGGATGTTCTTCTGTCAGTTTATAATGCTCTTTTCCACTCAAATCTAAATTATTGCACCCAAGTCTGGGGTCAGTCCATAAGTTTACAAGTGAACCGAATCACTGTCCTTCAAAATTGTGCTTTACGTCTTATGAATTTTGCCAACCATAGAACAAATGCAAACCAATATTATAAAGATTTAGGCATCCTTAAATTCACAGATACTGTGAAACTGCAAAATGTATTATTTATTTATAAATTATTTCACAACAATCTACCTGTTCCTCTGATTGGTACCTTTTCAATTGACTTCTCTCACTCTCATAATACTCGTGCTAACAGCCTAGGCCTTATAAATTTGCGTGCTGTTCGTACTTCTGCATTTGGTTTGAAATCCATTAGGCATCAATGTGTCCTATCATGGTCTAGTTGTCAGAATACCTTACCTGAAATAAGACTTTTAGATCTCCCTTTGCATAGACTTAAATCTCTAATAAAGCATACATTGTTGTCTAATTATGTTTAATTTATATATACCTAAAATTACTATTGTTCACAATCACTTTCACACCACTTTTTTCTTGGGATTTGCAATTGCAATATTTTTCACATTTTTTCGCTTGTCTGTCTTGTTTTGTAGTGTTGTCTGTGTAAGTTGTGTGTTTTGTATTGTCCACGGTGGCTGTCATACTTCGAGCTCTGCTAACTTTGGCAGTTTCCGGGGTTTACTAGGGCAAAATTTTTAATTAATAATGTATATTTATCTCCTAGTAAACTGAAATATATGTTTATTTCATTCATTCATTCATTCATTCATTCATTCATTCATAACGAAGATCAAAGCGCAATGTTTCCGGTACATGTTGCACTATTTACCTGCGCTGTTACTCGTGCAGTCCATCTGGATGTAGTACCCGATCAGTCAGCCTCGTCGTTTATACGAACTTTAAAACGATTTATAGCCAGGCGCGGCATACCTACGTTAATGATTCCCGACAACGCAACGTACTTTAAAAACGAAGAACTTAGGTTAAGTGAAGAGTTATCGAAATTAAACGTAAAATGGAAATATATAGTTAAAGCAGCCCCATGGTGGGGCGGATTTTGGGAACGTTTGGTTCAATCTGTTAAAAGGTCATTAACAAAGGCCTTGTTTCGAAGTAGTATATCTTATGAAGAACTTCAAACGGTGCTATGCGAAGTTGAAAGCCTTCTTAACTGTAGACCTTTAACATACGTCTATAACGATGACATCGAAGAGGTGCTCACTCCATCACATTTAATGCATGGTCGCAACATATGTAGGCCTTGCGTTCAGTCTGGAGATGCGGACGAACTTGATAGCAAGGCAAAACTTTTAAAACGAGTGATGTACATAAAGGCCGTAAAGGAGCATTTTTGGAATCGATTCAGTAACGAATACATAACCAATCTGAGAGAGTTTCACGCACAAGGACCAAGTCACAGTCGTTCTGTTGAGCTTGGAGAAATATAGTCATTATTCATTCTGATAAGAAGCGCATCAATTGGCGTATGGGAAAGGTGACGTACTTTATTACGAGCAGGGACAATAACGTCCGTGCAGCTATAGTTAAAGTGTTTACGCCGTATACCAAAGTCATTAACTATATGAAGCGACCAATTGAAAAATTGTATCCCTTAGAGGTAAAGAGCGTTGAATCTGTGAGTTACGAGGAGAAACAAGAAAGTATGAAAATTATGGACAGCGATATGACAGTTATAGCCGATGACACTGCAACGGAACGCCCCAGAAGGATTGCAGCAGACAATAGCATTCTTATACGACGTATTCTGGGGCAAACCTGACATTGTATATACTCTTTAGTTTTTATGTATCTTAACGTAGTATTTGTTGAACACTTTTGTTCAAGGGGGGAGTGTGTCAGATCTTTCTGGTGGAGAGCCTACCTCACTTTGGATATATGTGTGTGTAGTGAACTAGGTAAAAGTTGAAACTTTATGTTTGAGAAAGAAAACTTAATATTCAGTCTGATTGTAATTCTTTTCCCGGAATCCAACAGTTGGTGATCTGGTTTCGAATGCCTTTTGTTTGTGTGACAATAGTTGTTGTGGCAACAATGTTATGAAATTAAATGAAATTATAACGATATTTATAACAAATTATAAGTATATTGTAGTAATTATAAGTATATTGTAGAAAAATTATAACTGTATTATAGAATACATTTAATGATATTAATGATATTGCAATGCTAAAACACAACTCAGTAAATAAAAATAAAATTCATAAATAATTAATTAGTTCTGCTGAATATAGTTTTAAGGGGTTCGATGCAAAATCAAAATAAACAAAACTGCGCATGCTCAGATACAATTCACTGTCGAATTCGCCGCTCAATTCGCTTCGTGAAAATCCCCCTTTAGTCTACGTGCTTGAAAAATTCTACAGAAAGAAATGACGTAACATCAAAGATGGCGCATTATAAGACGATCTTTAGTATGCTACACTGCACGAGCTTTAACTTTCGATAGCATATAAACTTTAAAATAAAGTGTTGTTCATTGGATAATAAAACAATCTGTTGCACTGTTAGGATTCTTATTGGCTTAAAACTCATTTTAGCCTCGTTCTCAGAAAAAATCTTTAGCCTGGGTAAGTTTCGGGCATCCAGCCTAGCTGCCTTGTCTCTATCTATCTATCTCTCTATCTCCTCAGGCGATTTTAAAGATTCTGCCTTCGCTGGCGGAAATCAATAATACATGTTGCAAAACTGTTGGTCAATATAGGGCGCTATTTGTGGTGGCTTAGATTTTAATACTATTTGCGCCCCTTTCAACTTTTCGTTACCACTATGTCAGACCGCAGCCTATACCAAATCCCACATTCCTACAAATTTGTGAAAAAAATATACAGACCATGGGTGTAAATTTGCGGACGAGATTTTTAAATTTTAGTTGTGAAAAAAAAGTTTCGGACCACGTGCAGAGAAGTTTTAAGTGCAGAAGAGAAGTGTCAAAATACAGAAGAAAAGTGTGAGAATACAGAAGAAAACTGTTTGAATCGTAAAAGAGGAGTGCTTTTAAATTGGAAGAGAAGTGAGCCATAGGGACCATCGTAGTATTCAACTTTACTATGAATTTTTTATGTATCTAAAAAACTTTAAATGATTATGCGCAATAAAGTGTACTGAAAATAGTTTTATGATAGCAAAACAAAAAACAAATAGTCCCAAAGTTTTTCTTTGTTTACCTACTTTCGCATGTTGTTAAATTGTTGAAAATTATTTTCTCTACGACGTTGTTCTACTGGAATACACCTTTACGATAATTCGGGAAAAACTAACACTCCATCGCAGCTTATTTTGCGATCGGAGGAGGTGTAAACATCACACTTATATAAGAGTTTATTAATGAGAAAACACGTTTTTTCGTGATAACTTTTCTTGCCGCGTTTTGTTTTTAATGAAAAGTACACATAAGTTGTATGTTATTATTATTAACGTTTCCTGAAAATTTGAAAGAAATTGATACGACGGAAGTTAAAAAAACTGGAGAAAACACGCTTTCGTCTCTAACAAACTCTCATAAAAACACGATTTTTACCTCCTTTTTTCCGATATTGTATAACGATGGAGAGCCGTAGGAACGCATGTACAATTGAATTATCGTAAAGGTGTATTTAACTTTTTTCTTCATTGCTCAAGTCTCGCGATAAATTATAATCTCTCTTGGGCCAAGAAGAACTAAGAAGTGAGTGCAGCCTCACTAGTCCTGGCTGAGCTATGTACACCGTCTGACATCACAAATCAACGAAACAAGTTGGTTTTTGTTCGATAAGGGCGACGGCCATTATATAATTATGGCCTTTTAGGCACAAAATTGGACACAATAAAATGCAAAAATTTAAAAATAATTATGTCATGTTGTTTTCGTGATATATAGTTGTTTTCGTTAGTTCTCCTTCAACCAGGTATCACTTTTTTATAATTATAATGATAATAAACGCCTACGCTCGGACTTTACAGACGCCGTTTAAAACTATTGAAAAGACGTTATTGGAAAAAGGCCCTGATTTCTATATTTTCAATTATTATCGCAAAAAAATAATAGGAATAATTTTTTTTGCGATAAGGACCAGTTCATACCTGCGTTGTGTAGAGATGTTTGAAGAGGAATAAGTATTAAGTTGTTACACCTGTGGTGCTTTGCATAGAAATGTTTTTTATCTCAACCTTAAGGTTTCAATAACGCCAGTTTAAAAGAAGATATATCAAAACACATGCAATCGTTGATTTGATAACAAAAGTTTTTTTTTTTTTGTTTTTTAAAAGAAGAAAATTATTTTTAGTTGGCATAATTTGAGATCAATTTTTTTTTCTCATCATGGCTTATGATTAAAGTCTGAGAAAAAAACAATGAAAAGGTCGTTCTTAATTTTACAAACTTTACTTTGTTTTGTTCATTCCGAACCAACACTTGTTTATGACTCTGTATTTACAGAAGATATAAAGCACATAGAAACCTCGTCGCAATATTTAAATTTTAACTTTATTCCGTCAAACAAGATTAATAATCTGCAGAATGTGTCCAGCGGTAATCTACAGAACAAAGTGATCTTTTCGTTTACAGCTGCGAAAATGAGAGTTTTAGACGAACTGGTTTCAAGTACAAATGGAAGTTATTACGGTTTCTCAAGATCTCTTCAAAAGCTGGTATTGGTTACTTTTTGTTGACACTTTTATCTCTGTAGTTTCCAGGTCCTATCCCACGTTTTTTAGTCTGATGTCAAATCTTTGAGCGCTATATCTAATGAATGTTTGTGTTGCTGTTAAATAGCCCTGGGAATTGGATGTGCCAGGGTTCGTTTAATTTCAAAAGGTGTAAGATATATTACAATCGTAAAAATGTCGCCCTTTGTAGTTGTGCGATAAAAAACAAACAAAAATATAAAAAGCAAGGTTGCTTAGAGCTTAAGAATGATATTTTTCTACTTGTTTTTTTTTACAGAAAGCAGTTACCCACCACTCCCCGTACGAACAATGTGTGGAACAAACCTTCATACATCGTCAAGCTGTCATTTCGCTTATATACAGCCTGTCGGTAAAAGGAGTTGCTGTGGTTTCAGACTACAGCTTTTGCTCTGTAAGATTTCTGCATCCTCTTGTGGACGAATTAAGAACAACCGAGAAGAACAAAAAAGTCACATTCAACATTCAAAGTCTCATCTATAATCCGCATAATATGAAACAGCTGAAGGCATTCTTCTACCAATTAAAAATAGATAAAATTCCGTTAATCGTGTTATTGGTCCGGCAAGAATATGTACCAGCCATTTTTAAAATGGCAGAATTTCTTGGTTTAACTGAAGCTGATCAAATCTGGTTGATACCTCATTTTTATGATGGCATTGTTTCAAGCATTTCACCAGCAAAAGTTTTGACATTTGAAAAAGTTGAGAATGGAGAAAAAATGTATAACAATTTAAAAACAACAATCCCTGAGCTGGTAAAGGAATATTTAGACGCAAAAATAGATTGTAACAAGTAAGTTCTTGTTCGGTTATTATAAATAGTCTAGTAAAGAAACATTTACAAATTAGCAAAATCTTGTGCCTCCATTCCATCGTGGTGTGTTTACTTTAGTTACGTTAAACTTGCCTTTTTCGCAAAAAAATTTTTTTTAGACATATAAAGAAATGTGCTTTGCGAGGGTTTTTTTCCAAAATTTTACTCTTCGAAAAACAGTCCTCTCAAAAGTTACTTCCGCCATATATTAAAACTTTTTAGTGTGTTTAAAAGTAGGAAACAACATTTGGAATAGCTAAGGTGGGAAAAATGACGCTGAATCTCAAACACTTTTGATTAGGTCATTTTATTGTTCCTTTCTCATGTGGTCAATATTGGGAAATTTTTTGTTTTAAGCACGAATGACCTCTCACTCACCCGAACAAATATAATCAAATCTTGTATTTTTTAAGAGGGTCAGGTGTGACCACGCCGCCTTTGTGCTCATTGGTCGATTGTAATTCGAGGTTTACTAATTAAATAGGTACACCAAGTTTTATGCTTGTTTCAGGATGGGCATGAAATGTCATGCTAGCAACGATATCACAAACTTATATCACAATATATTTTGGTAATTATTACAAGCCATAGAAATTGTTTTTGCGCGTAAGTTTTGATTTGTAAATGACTCCTCCTTAATCATAAATGATAGAATTAATATTTGAAACAATTCTGAAGGTGAGTTATGCCCTCAATTACTAGAGATAGGAAAATGCGGATGTTAGGACAAAATCCCTTAGCACTTTACCATTTTACGTCAGAAGAATAGATCATATCCGTTGAATCAACGATAGAAGAGTCCACAAAATCCCTTAGCACTTTACCATTTTACGTCAGAAGAATAGATCATATCCGTTAAATCAACGATAGAAGAGTCCCCAATCCCCCCTGGGCCCCCCACCCCCCCAACCCCCATTACAGTGATAGGATTCAATTGTGTCTATAATGGCCTCTAGCGTACGTGGTAATACCATCTACTATTATTCTTTTGTCATCATCTGCATTTAGAGCGAGTTTGTTTGTTTTTACCGTGTGAATATCATGCTTAATGGATCGAAAGGTAATCTGTTCTCTGTAAATATTCACACCATCGAACAAGCATCTCTTATAATCATCAAACCCTACGGTCTTTTTCACAACACATTTCTTGACTCCTTTGCACTTCTTGTCTTCTTTTCCGTCTAGCTGTTTATAAGCATAATTCTTCGCTCTTAGAGCGACAAACTCCATCATTACCTTACCACCTAACTCATCCTTCATCAGACCTATAATCTTTTTATTCAAACCCAATGGTAGAGGTCTACCATCTCTCCTATCGTACCCCGAAGTGTCAAATCTCGTCGGCACATCATCAGCGATATCTTTATAGAAGTCGTTGGTTTTGATGTGGTACACGAATGAATCTGTATCCATGTAGCAAAGCTTTACATCCCCACCATATTTTGGTCTCATGTAATCATAGTGAAACTCATACATAACTATCTTCGATAGATGGAGGATCGCCGGTCCTAGGTAGATTGGCTTGTTCAGTTTGATCTTGATCTTAGACATCTCTATGCCCATCAGTGTTTCCGAGAAACAGATAGCACCCTTGAAGTTGGGCTTCATCACCAGCTTCACATATTGTTCTTTTTTGGTAGCCAAGCGTATGTCTTTGTGTCTACGTCGATTCTCCATAGTTTTACCAAAGACTGAATTGTTCATCAGCTTGAAAAAGTCCTTTTCGAAGTCATTCGTTGATTTGGTACGCAGATCGGTATTAAAATCGATATAAGGTTAAACCATGCGCTTTGCTTAAACCTAAGTACTCTATGAACCTTCTCAAGAATGAGACCGTGCTTCAACGCTTGATCAAGTGCACGGATGTGAATGACATAGTTCTTCTTGTCTGAAAGACACGGTGTCAGCTTTTCGACGCCATTAATCACCTTCCTCTCAGGCATGAAAGGAAGATCGTTATGTGTATCATGAAGCTCCCGTTGATATCTTGCATCAACCTCAAGGAAGTAACCCTCTTCACCATTTTCCGCAGCTAACTTTGAAATGAGTTTAGCAGTAAATTTACTAGCATCAATCCACTTGAACCCTCCTGTCGGCAGCTTCTGTATCATAGACCATCCATACAGATTGTTAGCATCAAGATACTGGAGATAGCTGTCTTCTTCATCCACCTTATATCTAGCGCCCATTTATTTGTTATTGGCCTTAGCGTGTCTATTAAAAGCCTGACAGAGACCGCCCCTAATACCCCTCTCTATGAAGAGTAACATATCCATATCGGACAACAAATCTAGCTCAACATCTGTCTTTTTCAGACAGGCCTGCCAGGCTAATCCCGGAGCCGTGTAAAAATGTGAAGGATCCAGTTTATAGTTTGTCAAGCATGTTTCCCTAAAAGTCTCAAAAACATCAGAAAGCAATAGAACGTCTGTCTTGAGATAGATATCATGATAAGCACCCATATTTTCAACTTCCATGTCCTTCCACACCTTCTGGGCATGCGCATAATCGGCATCACTGATACCATTCATGTTCAACTTGCTATAAAAGTCATCTTTCAACGGAAGCGTAGTTTCATTAAACCTATCGAATGAATCAACATATTCATATGGGTATACACCCTTTCTTCTCATTATTTTAAACTGCTCATCATCATTGAAGAATTTTCGAAGATTTTTACACTGATCATCAGATAGATTGTTTACCAACGAATTCCAGCCGCTTGCCATAAATCTGAATGAGTCTATGAATCTCAGCTGTATCTTTTTGTCTTTGTCTTTGGTCTCCCCATTTTTGCCAATGTATTCACCAACCTTAACATCCGTCGAGAAACCGATATACTTCTCCTTATTCTCGACAATGACGCTTATACCTTCCTCTCCATGCTGTTTAGCAAGCTCTTTGATGAATAGATGTGCGTCATATCCGCTAAGATTATTGAAGACAACTGGAATATAATTGGGTACCTTATATCGGAGATTACATTCTCGATGGGCAGCCCCGAGAAACTTATCGGTGAAATGGCAGTGATCCCTAACCTTGATGTCATCCTTGTCATCAAATTCTTCCATGCAAATGTGGCACACCCCGGCTCTCTTGAAACCGTCACGCTCCTCCTCCGTCAGTGGATCCATTGCTTTCTGAGGAAACATGTTATATAACCTTTTCAACTCAGAAACTACATGATCTACAAAGCGCGGAACACAGTCCTCACCGCGGTAAAGCTTCAGAGGGTCCGCACTTCACCATGAGCATATTTGCTATAGCAACAGAAACCCGTGGGGAACATGTTTACCAACTTTATCGGTGGATGATCCGCATTTTCTCTCTTCTTCGGGCAACTCTTTTGTGAAAGCTTCGAAATCGGCATACATGATAAATGGAGCTTTGAGCTGAAACTTACCATCAGTAAAGGTTAAGGTGCTACCCTCCTCAGGGAGTTGAATCTTAGCGGCATCGTTATTCTTGCAATACTCAAAGTGCTCATCCCTTTTCTGTTCGCTTAAGAATCCATTTAGACAATTCAAGCAATAATACTCCCTATTTTTGTGCTTCGAGTTGGCCTTGCTCAGGACACCGCTCAAGTTCTTAACGGTGATATAATGTTCTTATCCCCCTCACACAGTAAAAACAAAACAACCGTCTCCTAACGATCCAGATGCATCGACTTGCGACACATGTAGATACCTTCTCTCCCATCCTTTGTCAAAACATGCACCACGACATCGGGGTTCCTTCTCTCAAACAAATCTATTTTATTTAGCGCCATTGGGAAAGTTAGACCATCCCAATTATACTTGCCTTCAAACTTCTTAAGAATTGAGATACGCTCAGGATGATTATTGATCAGATTGTGGTTAAGCGCAGCGATAATAGCCCATATGAAACATTCATCATCATCCTCGTTATGAGGGTTAATCACAGATCGCTTTCCACTGAAGTTCTTGGGTAGCGGCAAGTAAGAACTACCTCTGGTTAATTTCAGTTTATGAAAGTCCACATGCATATGTAGGATCCTTTCGATTGTGAACCCGCTGGCGGGTAGAGCAGGGTTTTCAATCTGCTCGATTATCTTATTACACATCCGATCGAAAACATCGGAAATGTCATCGTGGGCGTGAAGTATCTCCATATAGCTATTGAACGCTTTATCGACATACATTACTACGGATTCAGGATTAGATAAATCCTCATTGGATAAATAATCCCTTACCCACCTGACCCACAAGGTCGCCTGAGTCTTCAATGACTTCTTCTGCCCGAGCACGTCACTCATCACCCTCTTGACTACATGCTCGACCTTTTTCAAAAATAACCTGACATTCTTCTTACCATCCGAGTTTATCTTGAAGCGTTTGTATAAACCTACAAACGCTTCTTCAATAGGAGTATAGGGGTTTTCCTCTTTCACCTTTTTCTCCTCTTTCTCTCCACTGCCCTTTTTATACAAACCCATGATCTTATCCTTCATGGTTTTGAAAGCTTTTGTTGTTTTATCCTTAATAGCCTTAGGTACATGATTTATCAACCATTTCCTCCATTCATTCAACACTTACTTTTCACAATAGGTCTGGTTTTAATCATTTCTTGCAGCTCAAACAAATCCATGTCTTGTTGGCTAGTACCGGATCTCGAGGGTCTCGGTGCTGGTACGGGTCTAGGCATCGGTATTGGTCTATTTGGTCTCGGCGCTGGTACTGGTCTGGTGGGTCTCGGCACGGGTAACGGTCTAACCGGTGCTGAAACGGTAGTGGTTGTCAATAATTCGATCAGCTCAGTCTTTCTGAGCCTTGAGTATCCATGTAGACCGCGTTCTCTAGCGAGATCCCTTAATTCGGAAACTGTATTTCTCGAAGTCATATCGGGATGTGATATACTATATGTGGACCTTTAATATGGTTTTATACAATCGTGAAACCAAAAAAAGATTTATTTGTTACTCGCGTGAGTAACAAAAAAAACAATCTGACCCCAACAAATCAATTATATTGTCTAATGACAAGATCGATGGATGCGCGACATATGAGACATTTATCTCCCCCCGATTTCAATATAGATGCGCACAATAAACAGCAGCAAAAATGCCCGGTGTTCCCATGAACAATAGTTGCTTTCTTTCGTTTCGAATAGCAAATTATGCATTTTTCCGATTCATCCAAGGTATCAATGTCATAGTCCAGGATAGCCGGCTGATGCGGCTCAACATTATCCTTATCGATTGAATCCATGGGTATCGGTGCTGATCCATTTGGTCTCGGCACGGGTACCGGTGCTGACACGGTAGTGGTTCTCAATAATTGGATCAGCTCAGCCTTTCTGAGCCTTGAGTAGCCACGTAGACCGCGTTCTCTAGCGAGATCCCTTAATTCGGAAACCGTTCTCAAAGTCATATTGAGTTCTCCAGTGGGTCTGGGGGTCTGGGTCTAAGTCTCAATAATTCGATAAGCTCGGACCTTCCGAGCTGCAAGTATCCATGTATGCCAAGGTACCTCGCCCGGGCTCTTAATGAGCGGTCACTGAAAAAATCATAGTTAAAAATGTTTTCTCTATTGTATATGATTTCCGAAGTCATATTGGTTTGTGATATACGATTTATGAACCTTTAAGATAGTTTTATAATCGTGAAATCGGACTAGGATCGCGAGGGGCTTCGTTCACATAACCACCACCCGAGGTTGCGCTGCCCCACGGTGGTCACCGGAATTTTCCACAGGGTAGTTTGTAGTAAACCGCGGTTTATGATACCAACATCGCACCACCATGGATCGTTTCCCGAGGGAAATGCGGGTGGGTACTCCCCCAGGAAAAAAAAATCTGGACGCGAGAGCATCACCTTCATAACATTTGTTACCCGAGCGAGTAACAAAATCCGTTCTAGGTCTAATCACCTTTTGGAAGATCTCTTATCGTTATAACGTTTTTGAGATCTTAGATATGCTTCTCTGTTGTTTACCCTCCAGTTGGAACAGTATCCATACCATTCTTGTCTGGTTTCTAGGTCGATGGTGTAGGATGGATCAATATCATTCCTCGCAATCACCTCACGCAATTTAGCTTTATTTATTCCATAAATATACTTAATCCCACGGGATTTAGCCACTTCTCTCAACTTTTTGAGTTTAATTAATTTGTAGTCGGGTATACCACCATCGGTGGTATCACAATGTAGATCAGTTTGAGTAGCCACGTCAGACATCTTTATATATAATCAGTAAAAATACTTTTAAGAACTTTTTTTCGTGCTACATCATAACAAAAAGGAGATAAATAAAGGTGTGCATAAATAAAACATGTCAAAACTTCAAGAGACTTACTATCAACCTCAAAATTTATGGAAAGGACAAAAGGCTGTTCAGAATTTAAGAGGATTCGGTTTCAAGCCAAAGGAGATTAAGAAGTGGCTATCAAAACAAGCATTTTGGCAAGTACATTTACCCGCCCCAAAATATGTTGAAAGACCACATTATGAAGTTACCACCCCTAATGATTTACATCAATTCGATTTATTGTACATGCCCGGTGACATACTGTATGGTAATAAATATAAGTACATTTTGTCGGGAATCGATGCTGCTTCCAGATACAAAGTAGCCCGACCTTTGAGGAGTAAGAAAGCCAAAGAGGTTGCCGCTATGATTGAGGAGATCTACAAGGCAGGACCATTAACTTATCCGAAAACTTTCCAATGTGATAACGGTTCGGAATCCAAGGCAGATGTATCAAAATTGTTGGAGAAGCATAAGGTTGAAATTAAAAGGGCGACTACAAAATATAAGCATACGCACACAGCTTTTGTTGAGGCGTTGAACAAGATACTTGCCGAAAATTTATTCAAAATACAAGATGCCCAAGAACTGAATGATTCGGAAAAGGTATCATCTACATGGGTTAAGCATCTGTATAAACTGATTGATAGGCTAAACGATACAAAGACGCAGATGATTGGTATGAAACCAAAAGATGCTATTATAATGAAAGAGGTGCCTTTGGTTAATCAAGAGAGTTATCCACCTGAAGTAGAATTACCTAAAGATGGCTTGTATAGATATCTACTGCAACCCGGTGAAGAGCATGATGATGGGAGGAGACGGGCAACCGATAGAATATGGTCGAAAAACACATATAGATTGCGTGAGGTAATAGCGCAACCCGGTAACCGTGTAATGTACTATATTCAGGACGGTCCCAGACGGGCTTTTGTAAAAGAGGAATTGATGTTAATACCTGAAGATACAGATTTACCTCCTGATTATGTGCAAGGTTGGTGAGGGGGACGAAGTCATGACAATGACAAAAAGTATCTTTACCTGTCTGGTAAAGATGATTGTGCCGGGGATCGCGCAGGGCGGCCGGCAGGTAAGGCCGCTATGGCCCGGTCTTGGGGAAAAAGGGACGATCACGCCAATCCATGATTTGTCATAAACCGCCTTACTTTCAATTTTTCAAATAGCACATGAAACATGTGAGTGGTATACAGGCACACATTACTAACTTTGTTCCTGATTTAACGCCTTTTTTAGACTTTGAACTTCCGCCATTAAACTTTTTTCAAACTGATTGCGTGTTTCACTCTCCATCTTTCTATCCGTTTTGGTCATCTTTTCCAGAGCTTCGTAGTATATACCACACAAAGTTTGAAATTCCATGCGGCTAATATTATCATCATTCAATGCTCGTGAGAAAGAGTTTTCAAACACAGCAATAGCAAATGTTACAACATCACATAATTTCATGACTTTGTTGAGTTTATTTTGATATCTCTTAATCGATGCTGAGATAATGGTACAGGATATAGCTCCACCTATGGATACACTGGAAAGTCCTATAGAAATGGGTATTCCAACAAGGGTAGCGCTGGTTGCTATCGTACCAATATCGGTGGAAATGGCTAAGGTTTCTGAGATGTAGAGTGAAATCGCTAATCGGTCTAGTACTTTGTTATATTTATACTCCTTGTCCAGGAATTTCTTTTGTAATTTTACCAACTCTTCAAGTTGGGAATTAACTGTATTTGTGTTAAACTTGTCTTGCTCACTCGAATACTCGGGAGCGGTGGGTAACTTTGGATAAATCTTAAGCTCGGCCATTTTTTAATTATTACAAAGAAAACTATCCTCTAAATAATAAAAACGCCTTTCATGATTCTTTTGAGAATGTTTCACTCTCCATCTATTTTACTTACCTTTTCAAGAGCTTCATAGTATATACCACACAAAGTTTGAAATTCCATGTGGCTAATATTATCATCATTCGGTCACAGAAATAGGAAGAGTTTCTAATCTCATCAATATACGATACTACAGTATCGTATAATTTCTCAACTTTATTGAGTTTCTTTCTATATTTATTAATATATTCCGAGATAATTTCACGGGAAACAGAGCTGGATGGCCCTATACCGGAAAATCCCATATAAATGGGAATTCTAATAATGGTAGCGCTCCGGACTATCGTACCAATACCAGTGGTAACGACCAAGTTTTCCGAGATGCCGAGTGCAATCGCTAATCGGTCTAGTGCTTTGTTGTATTTATACAACTTGCTGTCGAATTTATTTCGTAATTTTATCAAATCTCCAAGTTGAGAATTAACTAGCTTGTCTTGATCACTCGAATAATCGGGAGTTGGATGAATATTAAGCTCGGACATTTTAGTTATTATCTTATTAAAAAGAAAAACTATCCTCTAAATAATAAAAAATGGCAGACATTGACACTTTTGGAGACCATGGGAGACCGGATGAAGGTACCGATGAAACGTTTCCACTCATACCCACCGGGGACCGTACGCGAGTACAAATAAACACACCGGATGAAGAAACATCATTCGGAGGAGGTTCCACTCAACGTACCAGAGTTTTGCGGGAAATGGTTGACGTGTTGTATGATAGATTATCTGAAGGATTCCTGTCAAAACCTGAGGTGCTACATACAGACCTTTTTGAAATTAAGGATGGTGAATTATACTACAGAGGTAAAAACGAACCTTTGACAAACAATGGAAGACTAAGGGCCACCGGTACTATATCAGATATATTAGGCAAGAGAAGGCTGCGTAATTTAGGCTTTGACATACCAAAAGGTAAGATTACAGCCCGACAGGCAGCTAAGATAAACAATATACAAGAAGAACTACCCTCGTCATCTAAAATAGCAACAGCAAGTGGTGTAGAATTAGAAGCTATACCTGGGGATGTGGTAAACAGTACGGAAGATTTAATTTCATTGGTCAAACAATCTGTAGACCATGAAGCAACCCAGACCGGTGATCTATTTGAATATCCTATGCGTGAATTGCTGGGATTGGATAGATCATTGAGAAACATAAGAGGAAGTCTTCAGGATAAAGTTGCAAAAAAGGTTCAGCTCGAACAGCATATTGACAGAGAAAAAAACAAGTTGGAAGAGATGCAAAACACACCAAATATGACCGAGGAATAATCTCTTAGGTAGACTTAACAGTCAAATAAAAAGCATCAGGGAGACTATTGCCAAAGTACTTGACAAAGATAAAACACTGTCTGAAAAGATACGAACACTATTCTGTGAGCAGGGTATCACTGTTGTCAGTGTACTAACGGCATTTGGTATGGTTATCGGCCTTCTCGTAGAAGCTTTGTCACCTGGGGGTGGGGGGTCATCCACCGGTAACGCACAAAATCATGAAAAGGGTGGTGCAAAGGACCTCCGGTCCTGGATAAAAAACAAGTTGAATGCGTTGGGATCTCTCTTGGGAAGTTTGGCGGGGACGGCCGCTGCAGCTCTACCAGGTATATTAGGATCCATCGTATCATGGATACTCAATAGAGCGAAAGAAGCCGTTGGTTTGTTGAGTCAAAACTTGTGGGCTTTGATAGTTGGAATCGGAGGTCTGATATACACTATCTCGTGACAAAGCGTTAGATCCTTGTATAGATTATATGTTACACGCATCATGTAACATAGAGTACCGGTAGTACTAGGAGTACCGGTAGTACTAGGAGTACTATCTTTCGAAATACCACACAGCACCACCGACACCGATCATACTTAGCGCGATAAAGGCCAATTCCCTTTCATGTTGATCCTGACTCGGTGTATAAAAGTCGCTCAATACAGGTTCCCGCGGTAAAGGTTCAAGTTTATCTCCAAACACTTTTTTATATTCGCGCATTGCATCGTTTAGCTCTATGAATTTTCCTTCGGCTTTCTTTTCAAGTCTGAGCTTCTTATTGATAAAGTCTACTCTCTCTTGTCTTTTACGTTGCCACAAAACCTGAGCTTTTTGTAATTGTTCTATGGCCAAATCATGACGCTTTCTTTCCTTATCAATTCTGTCTTTTGATAAGCTTGAAAAGAGATAGCTTGAGCCTGTAAAAGCCAAAGCATTGGCTAAGGCCCCTCCCAACATCATTGCAATTGAAGCCATGTTTAGATATTGATAGTTTCAGGTATAATCTTTTGCTTAATTAAGTATTTCCTTGACATTTCACTAGCAGGGACGATGGCGACTAGCTTTCCGGTATCTTCCAAGTCAAACTTTTGAATTGATGGTGGTGACATTTTTAACACCTTTTTTCCTAGCATCGAATAGCCGACAGCGAAAACGCATACGACCGATGCGTGATATAAATCGTTGACGATACTTTTCTTGTCCATGTTATTTCTATACTGCGAGATTATAATATCGCGAAATTATCCCTTTATTCCATTTCAAGTTTACTTATTCTCACAGGTGTTTTGGACTTTTGTGGTGGGGTACCCTTCGGCCCAGTTATAGAAAATAGTACATTGTCTTTCTGTTTATACACAAAATAAGCAAATCCACCAACCAAACCGATGGCTATTACTCCCCCTATAGCGTAGTTCAAGAAATCTATAGGAGATTTCAAGAAATCTATAGGAGTCCTATAGTAGTCTTATAGGAGTCCTATAGATCTGTTAGATTCTTCTTATACTTTTGTTACAAGAGTCTTGTAACAAAAAACGTCCAATCTAGCAAATCAAGTAAGTTCTTGGATGTTCCATTCTCTAGACTAAATGTGTGTATTTGCCATCTTTTAGCCTTTCCTTAACCGTCTGGATCTCTGATCGTGATTCAATGACATCATTCTCTTCATGAATAGTTGCGAGATCTTGTCTGTCTTTTGGATACCACACATATAACATTTTAGCTTGCCTTCGTAAATTTTTTGGTATAGCGGTGTATGATTGTGTGAGTAGCCACATGGTGTGGTTTCGATGACGTCCGCTAATGGCCAACTCTAGCAATGGCTGTCTCTTTTTGTCTAGTTTCTCATCTGCGATGATATCGTCGATCAGGAAGGTTTTGTATCCGGCACAGAAATCCGTCATCTTTCGAATACATTCATATAACTTACCTCACGGCTCAATTAGAATCACATATCTGTCGTTCCAAAACCATTTTCGGTCCCTATATGTATTATTCCATCTTAATGTTGGGCATATAATCATGATGATGATGAAATGATGAAATCGAAGTGATCAAAGTATTCATTCTCTAATAATTTTACAACACGTTTGGATTTTCCGCAGCCCGTAGGACCAACGAATAATGCTGTGTGGGGCTCTTTCATGTAAAGTGTGTTTTTCGCCATTCTATCTTAATAAAGTACATCAATAATTTCACCGTTTTGAATGTTTAGTTGAGCGTCCATGATTAGATATATATAGGCGTTTAAGGATCCTGCGGTTTCTGCTGTCTTTTCAATTTGTAGGGTGATTCCCTCACTTGCATTTTCAATCCGTCGGCCGGTCCCATGCAGGGAGTTTTCATCTATGGTTCTGAAATCTAACCATAGAGTATATTTGTTCGTCAAGTAATCGGAGACTTTTACATCATGTAATTGCAGATGTTTTTTGATTTCGCTGGCATTGCCATCCTTTGGTTTACCCTCGGCAAAATACTTGCAAATTTCATTGTAATGTTCAAACGGCTGTATACCTTGGGCGAAACGTCGGTTAGGCTTACCCTCAACTATGGCAGATACCTTTTTAATTTTCGGATTGTAGAACTTACCGGTATCTCGTTTGTAGGCTTGTTCGTCTTCAAACAAAACCAATATACCCTTCAAAGATTTACAAGGTGTATTGAATGACCAATTCCACGTTGTGTCCGCCTTATCCACTCTAATTTGTCTATGTCTCAAAAACCTGTCGTATAGTAAAGCCATGTTTTCGTATTCATTTGAAATGAATCTGGCTAAGGTTGGGTGTGTCACAATCTCATATTCGAGAGATATGTTAGTTATTTTGTATTTAGCATCTGGTGCTGGTGCCGTGGCAGAAACGGAAGGTTTGGTTGGAGTTGATAATACAACCCTGTCGTAATTATTGAATGTGATCTCATAACATAACCTATTCCCTAATCCGGCTTGATAATATGGAATCGTGCTATCTAACATTTCAAAATCTAGTGGTATGGTGAACTTGTTTTTGTATGCATCGGCAATGGCTTTGTCTGAGACATCAGATGCGTCTTTATCCGAAGCGCTCACCTCAATTTCATACAGTTTTCCGTACACCCATCATTAGATATGATGCCTTGTCTGATTGCATTTCTCTTTTCATACTTGGTTAGCCATAAATCTCTGTAGCATCCTAAAAGATCAAAGTCATCAATGCTCAAAATCTCGGTACCCTCAAACTTGATGGCCAACTTTTTAACAATAGCTCTTCCAATGTTAGAGACTAATGTTCTTTTCGTGTCGGCTTTTGACTCGAGTTCAACGTCGAAATTTATTTTTGAAGTCCCTGGAACAATAACATCATCGCTATCTAAATTAGGAAACCTAATCAAAAGCAACTGGTTTTGATCAATCTCACTTGGATTGTGTGTCACTATTACTTTTTGGTGTGATACTTTTACACCATGAGCAGTTCTAAGGGAACGTTCAGGATTTAACCTTTTTCCGTATTCCATGTTTTGTTATTACTTTTATTTTATTTTTACTTTTATCTCAGTTAGCGTATACTTCATTAGACCTATGACCTTTTATTTAAACCTATTGTCTGCCATCTCTCTTATGTGAAGGACAACTGTTGTTCCCAGACTATCTTTTACCAGATCTCCATTTTGATCATTTATTTTCAAAGTAAGTGATTGAAGGTAACCACCCTTTAGTTTCTTATATTGTGGGTTTTTTGGCTCAATATGTGTAACATCACCATACTCAGATATATGATATGTTAGCAGGTTATCGCTATATCTACCATTTTTAAGATTTAATGTATTATCCAATTCATTCAGATTGAAATGTAGTTCTGTTATGTTGGTTAGCTTATTTGTTTTGATTACTCGAGGGTCTTTGATTAATGGTGTGGATGTGACATCACCCGCTAAAGATGCGTTCAACTCCCTGCCGGTGTATTTTCCTTTCGGTAGCAACTTTTCGTCTTTTCCAATGGTCACTTTTAGTGGAGCTGTGATTTCATATGTAACATTGTCCGAAAACGTCTCTATGATCGCAACTTCTTTTGTGCCATGTGGGTTGGTGGTTGGGTGATACAAATAGATTGTCTTTTCACTATTTACGTCATTTATTGTGATATACATTCTTATATTAGAGAGTGGAATTATTTAAATCAAAAAGAATGGATAGCATTTTCAAATACAACCCAAATGCGGCCTATAAACCAAATGGAGGACTGGACCTTCAGATATTGGATGGGAAGGATCTATACAAACAGACCATTATTGTCTCTGAAAATGGCTCTTTTCCTGCTGTCTTTCCTAATATTTTTACCAATTACGAACTGAATCAAAACGAACAACGTATGAAAATTTGGAATGAACAACCGTTTAAATTATGGCAAACCCAACTCAATTTTGCCACTTGGTGTGCTTCAAGTGCTTGCGGAGTCAGTTCCGAACACCTGAAAGAAGGTAGATCTATGATCAGATCGGTATATCGTTTTCATGTCTATTATCACATTAGACGAATCATTAGGCGCTTGCAGACCCCTCTACCTTTTGAAGATAGTTTTAATCAATATGACAATCCTTATTCAAACGAAGAATTTCTAAAAATATGTGGTGAATATGACGTCGATTCTAATCCTATGAAATACAGAGGTCAATACTTTTTCAGCTCATATCAAAAAAGACGTAAAAACTATCCAACTCCGGGTTTGAGTTATTTCACCGACGACTCCATGACACGATGGATTGTGAAAAAATCTAATGGCTTTACAAAAACAGGCCTTGTAAAGATTTCAAGCAGTGTTAGGGCGTATGCTTATCTTGTTCTTAGTTCGCAAGCCTCAGCTCGTTCTTCTATCTTGGGTAATGATTCAAACGCTTTGACGGCTTAAAGAGTTTTTATGAACAAACTTGAAGACATTGTTAACCGTAGGGTTGATATTCAGGAGGACATTAAACGTTATCAGGATACGTTAAACTACGCTTCAAGCAAAGTTGATTATTCGGTTGGACAAGGCATTTATATGTTACCTAGTGACATGAATCTCAAGATTAAAACAGGGGTGGTAGGTTACAACAACAAGATTTTAATATCGGGTGAAGATCTGACGATTGGGATTAATCGAAAGGTTAATGTTATTAAAAAAAACAGCTGAATCACATAAAAAGATTCCTGATAGGACATCCAGTCCTATTACTGTGCCTAGGACCTCCGATAGACATATTCCTATCCATAGTACTATTACTACTAGTACTATTGATAAACACATTACTGCACCTTACCACAAAGATACTCCTATACATGAAGATGAGAAGATCGCTCTTGTGATTGCTATGACAACAGGTTATTTCATATGGTATTTGTTTAGATAAATAATGACGTCAATTGAATGTCAATCAAACCAGAATAACAATAGAGAACAATGCATTCCTTACATACCAAATATCCTTAGCAACGGCTACTTTCGTTTTGACTTTTTCTCCAGGGGGGATTGGGGACTCTTCTATCGTTGATTTAACGGATATGATCTATTCTTCTGACGTAAAATGGTAAAGTGCTAAGGGATTTTGTGGACTCTTCTATCGTTGATTTAACGGATATGATCTATTCTTCTGACGTAAAATGGTAAAGTGCTAAGGGATTTTGTCCTAACATCCGCATTTTCCTATCTCTTTACTTGAGGATTAATGCTTAATTAGGTATTTTTCAGAATAATAAAAACGTTTTTTTAAAAAACCCGAGAATTATATTTTTGGGTAAAAATACATATACACTTATTCATCACCGCATATATCACAGATAACATACAAGTGTGAAAAAATTATTAGTTAGCAGATCGGAAATATTTGTTCTTACATCACATAAGGAAAAAAAAAGTAAAATTTAGTGAGTTACGTCACCTTGAGCATGATTTTATATTGATTATAAGTTTCAGGCCCATTAGAACAGTATTTCAAAAGTTATAATAGAAAATCTGGCTTGGTGGTGAAATCCACCCCCAATTACTTCTAATAAAGCACAAATATGCACATCTTTTACAATCTAAACAAAGCTTAAAAAAACGATCAAAGTACAACCTCGTCCCCAGGGTCTTGTGGCCCCTGAGCCGTTATAACGGAGTGGCCAACAATTCGCCGCTATCAACTTCATCAACAAGGCAAAATGCCCTGGGAACGAGGTTGATCAAATTAATCAAATTTATAGTTTGTTAATTTTTGGAAATGATTTTAATTTTTGTTGCTGGTTAATAGTTTCGCACCTTTTTAACGTCGCAGATTGCTTCCCTCGGTGATTTCCTATATAAGATTTTTTCAGCGTAAGAGATGGCAATTAGAACCATCTGTTTGCTTATGAACTGGTAGGAAGGTTGTTTTAATTTTTTTAAATTTCTTTACTACATGTTTGTGCAAAGAGTACACAGACTTCATGTATGAACGATTTATTGTAGGCTTTTAACAGTCGCATGTTTGAACTCGACCACTCGAACAAAAACTAAGAAACCGATGTGAGCCACCATCATGTAAAAGCTGAATGTGATTATTGTATGATGGATTAAAAGTTATAGCTGCACTTCTCTGGATATTTAAGACAGATTGATAATTGTCTTCCCCCCCCAAGTGTTTTACATATCACTTTTCTGTTGCATCCATTATGCGATTGTTAGCCGAGCGGTTTGAAACCTCGATGTTGACATTTTCATTCTTTAAGATATATAAATCGCTGCGCACCCAGAATTGCTCCACTACGTTTGGGACCTTATTTGATGCTTCATCCTTGATGGTTATAGGAATTTTGATTGTTTCGATATACTTTACGTACAATGAATGCTTTTTGGATTCCAAAAGCAGCCAAGATAATTTCCACTTTCTGTTGTTGACAACTTTTAAAATACGTATAGAAACGCCGAAAGGTTCTCCGAAAAGATTTGCAATTTTTCGAGCGCTAACGTCAATCATTCCATTCGTTCTTTAACGCTTAAAACAACTCTTATTTGTTATATATATATGTTATATAGTATACGGGCCTGTCCACTTAAAAGTAAACATTTCACCTTTCCTGTTCTGTTCTGTCTTCTTTGTTTTTTAGCCAAACTTTATCTTTAATCTTAAGAGACGTTGGCATTGTATGTTGGTGGATAATCTTTTTGCTGCTTGTCTTAAGCCTTAGCAATGTTTTAGTTTGCTTTCTGGTGGGCTTCCTCTCTCAACGACAATGCTGATGAAAGTATTGCGTTAAATACTTAGATGTTAAATGGTTGGTCATTCTTACTAGTTTCATCAGTCCCATTCACGCTGTACTTGATGTCAACATCATCTGTTGTACATTAAAAAGAATGGTGAGAGTTTTGCTTAAAAATGTTTACTCACTCTGAGCGCACAAGACACCTTCGATAACATTGCGGCCACTCAGATGGTTTTCGCATTTAAAAACTTCACAAGAGGTTTTTGATATTTCGATTTTGACGTTCACAAAGAACATTTGATTGTGGATGGTAGGCAGATGTATTGCGTTGATCAACCCCAGTCATTTCATAAAGATTTGTTATGGCTTCAGTAAAAAATTCTTTTCTTTTGTCGCTGACTTGAATTCTTATACATCCATATCTGCAGATGATTTCATACAGAAATTTTGATACCGGTTTAGCAAGTTTATCTTAATGACGTTTCTTTTCTATTGTTATCCTACCCGAATGGATTTTTCCACGGGCTGTATCAACCAGTCTCTTATATTAATACGTATGTTCAGTCAGTGTGTTTGTAAGGGGCAATTTCCTTAAAAGTCGTCGAAAATTGTTGAAAAAAATATTTGAAATGTTAATCGACAAATTAAACGTCACGGCGTCAAAAACACGAATTTAACGTTAATAAATTAAATTTACATTAACAAACTTATTGCAATGCACATATAACTTTGAGGCCAAAAACCTTAATGAGGTGGTGACGTCAGTTATTTTTCACCGCACAGGTAAATAGGGACAACCAAATGTACCACCGTCTACATTCTTAAGAAGCAAACTACCTGACGATATAACCACAAACCATGATTTTGTAACACTGACATAAAGAAAGTTTTCACTCCTAGGTTTGCATATTTTTGTTCCTTTTTTTAGCGATGTCACATGCATTACCACAAGGCTTTATCAAACGCTAATAGAAAACGAGCTTGAAAATATCACAGATTTTAGCATTATTATTCGATACCGCAACCTAGCTGATGAGACCAAAAATTGGATTTCCGTAAGGGCAAGAATATTAGGGGATACATTCACGTTAGAGGGAAATGAGATTGCTATTTTGCGCTCAGTGTCAGGTAAGTGCTGTAGAGGTATAACGGATAGTTTGTATCAAACGCTTCCTTCTTTTACTTGTACACTAATTTCTTATAAAGCGAAAAAAACATTATAAGTTCTACACGTTGAAGAGATTCTGTCAGAGAAAAGTACCTTCGATTATATTCTTCTTGCACTCTGATCTATAGTTACGAGTAATCTATATTAATTTTAGGGTATGATTTTTGAATAAAACATTGTAGACAATCGGCTATATTCCTTTTCCTCCTCAATAGTTTATAGCCAACTATTCTAGTAGCCACAGAGAATGATTTTAAAAATTTTTAAAGCACTTTATAGATTCAGGAATAAAATGCTTTCATGTTTGCTGAACACTGTCCACTGTGTACACGCAGTACTGCAAATGTTAATTAAGTCCATGTAACGAGGCCATATTTTCTTACAATTGCAATTTATATCTAGGTGACGATTTGCAGCGTCATCTTCGCGTTGTGACCGTTCTTGACAAGCCGTTTACCATGAGAGAAGACAGATACGTTGATAAAATTGACAACAGTTGCAAAAAAGGTGTTAAATGTGGACTTCCAGCCGGTAGATTAAATGGAACTTTAAGTTACACATATTCGTGTTGTGTTGGCTTCGTGATTGAAATTTTTCAAGCTGTTATGGAAGACTTAAATATCCACCCAGAAGTATTTGTAGTGGAGGACGGGAATTATGGTGGAATTGAAAACGGTCGTTGGAATGGTATGATCGGAGATTTAGTTGAGGAAAAATTCGACATGGCTGTCGCAGGCCTGTCAATCACAAAGGAACGCCAAAAGGTTGTTGACTTTAGCGTACCTTACTTACAGGATCAAATGGGTATATTGGTAAAACCTCAAGCAATAAAACTGGAGTTTATTAACTGGGAATTCATTGCGCCGCTCACATCTCAGTTGCAAGTTTTATTGTTATCGTTCATCATTGGCGCCATTTTTATGAATTACCTCCTGGAAAATAACATCTACTTTGCAAGTTTTGTCAGTTGTCAATACAAGAAAGGCGGGAGATATTATCCACTTTCAGAAAGTATGACATATATAAGTGGCGTTACTTTGCAGAGAGATCTAGGTGGAAAGAATCCAGCCAGACCCGGAGCTCGTTTATCAGCCATTGTGTTTGCGTTTGGTATGGTAATCGTAGTAACGACGTATACAGCAGTTTTAGCTGCCCAAAGCGTCCAAAACCAAGAGAAGAACCCTTTCCTAGGATCAAAAGACCCAAGGGTAAGAAACAATAAAAACAAAGCATTTTTCTTAATTCTCGTATTTACCATGCAGAATTATGGAGTGTCAGAATAATGTTGTTATTTAGCTTCGCAACCCTACTGAAGACTTCAAGTTTGCTGTACATAAAAGCACATCTTACGAAACATTCTTCCGGAATGGCGAAACCGATATCATAAAAAGAATGGGGGTGTTTATGGAGAAGTATAATTATGAGAACAGTGATGAAGGTGTGGAAATGGTGAAAAACGGGTAAACTCATTCTTAACAACATTAAATGTTAATTCCTCAAAAAGCCTCTTAATTAACAGACAGACAGACAGGCAGGCAGGCAGGCAGGCAGGCAGGCAGGCAGGCAGGCAGGCAGGCAGGCAGGCAGGCAGGCAGGCAGGCAGGCAGGCAGGCAGGCAGGCAGGCAGGCAGGCAGGCAGGCAGGCAGGCAGGCAGGCAGGCAGGCAGGCAGGCAGGCAGGCAGGCAGGCAGGCAGGCAGGCAGGCAGGCAGGCAGGCAGGCAGGCAGGCAGGCAGGCAGGCAGGCAGGCAGGCAGGCAGGCAGGCAGGCAGGCAGGCAGGCAGGCAGGCAGGCAGGCAGGCAGGCAGGCAGGCAGGCAGGCAGGCAGGCAGGCAGACAGACAGACAGACAGACAGACAGACAGACAGACAGACAGACAGACAGACAGACAGACAGACAGACAGACAGACAGACAGACAGACAGACAGACAGACAGACAGACAGACAGACAGACAGACAGACAGACAGACAGACAGACAGACAGACAGACAGACAGACAGACAGACAGACAGACAGACAGACAGACAGACAGACAGACAGACAGACAGACAGACAGACAGACAGACAGACAGACAGACAGACAGACAGACAGACAGACAGACAGACAGACAGACAGACAGACAGACAGACAGACAGACAGACAGACAGACAGACAGACAGACAGACAGACAGACAGACAGACAGACAGACAGACAGACAGACAGACAGACAGACAGACAGACAGACAGACAGACAGACAGACAGACAGACAGACAGACAGACAGACAGACAGACAGACAGACAGACAGACAGACAGACAGACAGACAGACAGACAGACAGACAGACAGACAGACAGACAGACAGACAGACAGACAGACAGACAGACAGACAGATGTTCCCAACCAAACTAGGAAACAAAGGTTACGGTAGGTGCTCCATGAAAGATATCAGTTGAAGAATTTACATTTTTTGTAAAAATAAATACAAAAATATAGCTGTTATAATGCAGATTCTAGAAAAATGCAGTTCATCTTTTTGCGATCTTTAAAAAACTGTAGTTTATTGTCAGTAGTTAATAGTTTACGTTTTAGTTTCCGTTAGAATTGGTCAAGTGGTGAAAGTTTTTATGCCATTGTCAAGGAATTTGTTCCAATGTTTTAGTTCATCTATTATTAATAGAGAACTAGCGACTGTATAGTTACTTCTGGGTTGAAAGAAGCTGTTACGTGAGAATCAAAAAGGATAGTTATGTTATATCTTGCAAAACATTGTTTTAAATACTCTTGGCATCAGATTGTTCTCAATTTGAAGATAGAGATAAAAGTCTGATAAATGTTTAGTTGGTATATATTTAGTCTTTGCAAAAAAACATTGGAGCGAGTGTATCTGGCAACATTCAAAATATGTCTGATTGCATGTTTTTATTTATTGTGTAATTTCGTCAATTTTGTGACGTTGGTGCCGCACCAAGCAATGTTTGCATATTTTAAATAGCAGTGTAACACAAAAATAATTATTTTTAAACAAGTTATATACTAATACAAATTCTGCTTTAAAAAAGATGCCAATATTCTTTGCGACTTTTTCTTCTAAGCCATTTATGTGTTCTCTCCAACTAAGATTTTCATCAAGAATAACTCATAAGAATTTCATGTATCGTGCTCTTTTTATATCTATATTATTATTAGAAAAATCAGGAAATTTCAATGATACATCATGTTTTATTTTGTCTATGAAAGAATGTGTACCTAGTTTTAGAAATATTTAAAGTCCACCTGTGTACGCTATAAAAGCATGTTTGATAGAAAATTTAACTCAAACATTTAACAAATTCCTCAAGTGTTTTTTTTTGGTTTTATTAATTGAGATATTCTTATGACATCACATCAGCATCAAAAAAGGTTTAGGCCATTCGATTCAGATTTTTCTATTTTAGAACACTCCAAGCCATTATCAGCGACTACCAATACCTTTACTACAGACTTTCAAAAGACCAGTCATGTCAACTACGACTTGTCGCCGACTCTCTCTTTCGATTCGGTCTTGGCTTCGCTATGAAGAAAAACCTTCCTTGGAAAGTTTTGATTGACCAAATGCTTTTAAAACATCGTGAAAAAGAAACATTCACCATTCTGCAAAAGAAATGGTTTTCCAATATATGTCAGCCAACATTCTTTGCTTCCACGAAAAACCAATTATCAATTAACCGATTTGGCGGAATCATACTCATTTTGATGCTGACAGCGATTTTATCCTTTCCATTGCTGTTTCCAGAATATTTATATTCTAAATATCTCGAATCGAAAATAACCAAATTTCTCAGAATGAAAGAAAAACCATCGCTACAGAAAAAGGGGAGTCTGTTTGATTCGTATGGCTCATCGCTGGACAATTCAGGTAAAGAACCATAACTTTAAAGTTACAAACAACAACACTCCGAAAAACATATTTTGTAGCGGCCACGATCATCTTTTTAGTGCCTTCGTTAGACAGCTGATATATGACAGCTCCTGCTCTTAAAGCCAGCCAGTTAATTTTAAAATCCCGTTTGCATAGTAAAAAAAATTACGTTAAAAAGAATACCAAATCAAATTTCTTCTTGCAAAATGTTTAACTTAAACGTAGCTGTCTTGAGTTGTAAATTTAACGTCTTGTATATAGATCTGGGAGTATTCCTTTATGAAATAAAGCATTCTACCCACTGTTAGTGCTTGTGTTACACCCTCAGAAATTGCATAAATGTTAATAAAGACAATTTAGTTCAAATTTAATGACATAACAATGAATTAAATGCACGGTCTCGACATCATGTTGAAGAGTGTGCCCTGCAGCCTTGATGTTATTCAAAAACGTGTGAAAATTGTAACAAATAAACAGGTGCCATAAAAGCGTAAATTAACGGTCTTGGTATTCTTTAAATTTAAATTAGTAAATCTACAACCTCGAACTCAGGACCGGTAGCGTTTTTGGATATCAGAATAAAACGTACACGGTTCGCCTATTATGATTGGAGGCTCTTAAACTGCGAACAAACATTCCTGATTTCTTGCCCACCAAACCGGACAGCTCGCCTCATGTGATGATAAAAAATATCAGCTGGCGCGTGTATTTCAGCAAGAAGCGAAAAAACAGCCTTGGGGACAACATTAACTGCCACTGTTCGTACGTGAAAAAACATTCTGGAGTATCAAATAAAATTTTATGTAAGAAAAAGAAATTTGGTTGCAGCCATGGGTGTTACCGAAATTATGAGCAGAATTTAAATTCACTTTAGAGTATATTATAAATTTTGCAACCTAAAATCCAATATATACAAGTTTCATAAAAAATTCTTAAAATTAAAAGATATTTCTTCTTGTTTATTGTATATTTTCAAAAAAAAAAAAAAAAATGATAACTTCCATTTGTTGTTATCTTTTTCTTATCTCAGGACTTCTCAAAAATTTTCACGACGCAAAAAAATATAAGAATTCACGACGGGCATAAGCTTTCGCGAGTGGGACAAGTAATATATGTAACTAGTCGGACAAGTAATATATGTAGCTAGTCGGGTTCGCCCGTTCTTTTTCAGATCACATTGCGTACATCTCCCTACTTGCGGTACCATTTGAGTGACAGACAAACGTATACGATATTATAATACAGACTAGTCGTCCGCCCGTCCTTTTTATATAGCATTCTGTGTTTCCGCAACACGACTTTTTTCTCCCGAACAAACAGACAGACGGACAACGGGTATCATTATAGAGACTAGTCGTTAACCCGTGGAAGTATCCACGGGGTCGCCCGTCCTTTAAATATCGCAATTTGTGTTTCCGTAACAAAAAGACAAACAGATGCACGAACAGACAGACGGAATACGGGTATTATTTATAGAGACTAGTCGTTAACCCGTGGAAAAATCCTTCGCTCGTCCTTTAAATTTACCCGTCGCAACAAAGTGGATCAAAATATATCGCATTTGATATTCGTGCGCATTGTAAAAATTTCGTGTTTCCGTTACGGGACGCCGCTTTCGCGGACACACAGACAGACGACGGCTATTACTAAAGAGACTAGTCGTTAGCCCGTGGAAAAATCCACGGGGTCGCCTGTCCTTTAAATTAACCCGTTGCAACAAAGTGGACAAAAATATATCGCATTTGGTATTAGTGCGCATTATAAAAATTTCGTGTTTCCGTTACGGGACGCGGCTTCCGCGGATACACAGACAAAATACGGCTATTATTAAAGAGATTTATGTGCACAATTATTCGTCATTACAATAATTTAAATTTAAACACACCCTTATCAAGCTTAAAGTTATTGACTTATATAAATACAAATGTAGCTACAGTGTTAAAATATCGTTATTTTATTTCTTTTAAAGATACTTGGAATTTTTCGCAAATGAAGGAATGTAAAAATTTTTGCATATGAAACCTTCGCGGGAAGGTTTTGTAGCATTTGCAAAGGTTTGTGCTCTTAAAGTAATCGTCCTCTACCAACATTTGTTCAACTAATATTAATGTAACGGTACAAACCTCCTCATTTAACATTCCGAAAAAATATGCGTGAATTAGGTACTCCTTAAATAATAAATCAGGTAAGCAACCTTGTCCACAGGAACCTTTTAAGCATATCATAGGCGTAAAAGAACACTGGGGATAAGGTTTTGAACCGTAGCTTAATTATTTAAAAACAATCCTTACTTCAAGAACGCGATAATGTATGTACAATATATACATATATATGTAAAAGAAGGGGGAGATCTACACTCAAAGATTCTGTAGCTAAAAGTGTCCTTCCTATGATGGATGAAACAACAGTCACTTCTTTAATAATAAAACCTACGCACATCGTTGCTATGTGAGTTTGTTAACGAGTGAATTTTTCGAGCTAAAACGATGTTTACCGATTGTAACAGCTGCGTTTTTTTTATCAGTTCATGCTCCCGCTGGCTCAACTCTGTAATGTACTCGGTAGCTTTTTTCAAGATGACAACTTTTGCTGCTTTAGCTATGTTTTCAATAGCTGGGACACTTTGTTTCAACTCGTCAAATTTACGTTTCAACTCGTCTCTTCGTTTTCTTTCAAGATTGTTATGTGAAGATCGATGAATCGGTCGCGGACTTGTATCACTAGATAATTCATCCGAAGAGACGAATTCACTGGCAGGTGAAGCCGAAGAAGACTTGCGCTTGCTTTTTCGAAGAGCAATAGTTTGATGGTCTGTCGAGTCACGAGAATATCTTTGACCTACATTTTTCGGAAGTTCTTGTAATTTGTTTGACAGAGACATTTTCGTCGTGTAAGGATGGCCACGACATTCTTCCGTAACAATTATCGGTATTGGCGGTAAAGGTGATGGCGTCATTACTGTCATTGACGGTAGTATTATCAAAGTTGTTTCTGCTTGCTTCTCCATTAAAGATTTCAACATGTTCACGTTAGTATCTCCAACTACATCTATTTCCGCCTCTAAATAAAAACCACTTACCTTATTGATAAAAAGTCAATATTTAGTCACTTTCTCATATTTTGATATTTTTGACGACTAATTTCCGATTCGAAAATGACCACAAAAGCTTAAATTTGAAAACCATATAAGTCAGTCAATTTCAATAATTATTCTTTCTTTTTCTTTCATTCCAAATTTTTCTCTGTTTTGTACCTTCTTAACTTCTGCTTCGTTCTCACGTAAAGATTTATCCAAATGTTATTTTTTATAAACATTTGATTGAAATTTTGAAAATAAAAAAGCAAACAGCAAATTTTATAAAACTAGTCGTTACCCCGTGGAAAAATCCACGGGATCCCCGTCTTTTTTATACCGCATTGCGTGCGTCTCGCTACCTGCTCAGCTAAGCTACCATTTTGCGTGACAGACAGACAGACGGCCGGACAGGCGTATATTGGTATTATAATAAAGACTAGTCGTTGCCCGTGGAAAAATCCACGGGTTCGCCCGTTCTTTATATTTACCCGTTGCAACAAAGTGGATAAAAATATATCGCATTTGATATTCGTGTTTCCGTAACATCATTTTCTAACTCAGCGGGGGTCCGCGCAGAGACAGACAGACGACGGCTATTATTATAGAGATAAAGATTTATAATACTCCCAGCCTTTCTTTGTCTCTCTGTGTTGATATTGTCAGTTTGTCATTTTGTTTACTCTACACATCTTTTTTTCATTTCATAATAAATTTGTTGCAATGCTGCATTCTCGGCCCGAGTGGTGTGTAATTTGGTGGATACCGAAACTGGGGTAAGGAGAAAGAAATATAAATTGTGGATGAAAGTGTCTTCATTGTAATTGTATCCACGTCAATGTAATTAAAAATTAAAAAAATACGACGGGTATATAGATAAGCTTATAGATATTTATAGATAATATATATAGATAATAGATAAGCTTTATAGATAAGCTTTCGGCTTAAACTCAGTGTTCAGTGTCTTCACACATAGCTACATACATTAGCTACGCAAGAAAACTTCTTTGCAGCAAGGTAAATACAGTGAAACCTCCTTTTAGCGGACATCCTTTATAACGGACACCTCTCTACAACGGATACTTTTCTTGGGAATGGATGAAATGACGGTCAAACTCTCATACCAAAACCTCCATGTAGCGGACACTCTATAAGGGACACCTATATATAGGGGACAATATTTCAAAGCCCCGATTAACATTACCTCTTGGAACTGACCTCTTTACAGCGGACAGGCTTAAGAATGGGTCATACAAAACAAAAGTTGCTTCAGAACATGAAGAAGAAAACATTCCTCAGCAACTTTCTCCATTAAAAGCATTGCTTGCAACATTTGGACGAATTGCTTAATTTTTCAATGAATTAAAATGATGAAACTCTAACTGGCCTAATTTCAGAAGTCATTGACAAAGTGGAAGATATTAAAATGGTCTTAGCAAAAACAAAGCAATATCTTAATGTGTCTTGGGCTTGTTTTAGCTTTGAAAGAAAGGTAGCATAACTTCAATATATTGTCTTCACTGTCTTTCTTCTCCCAAAACCAGTCTTGATACACATTACGGTTACACCTTATAGTAAAGTGGTAAAATTTTCCTGGAATTTGGTTCGTCCCTCCTTCAATTAGGTTACCAAGAGTAATTTATCACTATCATTTTTACTTAGATATCGTGGAATTGTAATTTTTTAATCCCCCAACAGAAATTATGAAGAAGAAAAAGCGAGAATAAACTTTTGCAAATAGCCAACTTAAACGTATTTTGAGGAAATAAACTTTCGCGATCAAGTCATTTTTTGCGAAGCATTTTTTGGGTTTTCTGTCGAAGATACAATTCGAATTTTTTCCTCTAAAGTAATCGTACCGTGTCTATTATCGGGGCGCATCACAAATTTTAAAGTGTTTACTAAGCAACGACAACAGTAACAAAGGCGGCGATCGACAACCTGAGATACTTCAATTAAAAAACATTCACAAGAAAGTTAAAATATAAGGTACATCATTCCAAACACCAGGAAGTTAAAATATAAGGTACAGCATTCCAAAATTCCTGGTCTTTGTTTTCCGCTTCCGTGATGCTATCACGCGTGACAAGTAGTAAATGAGACTGGCAAATATTATTACTTACCACTTTCAGTTTCGGCGGGTGTTAAAAGACGGTCACTAACCATCAAAGATTCATTAGAATGTTTCAATCTTTCACCGTGAAGCTCGTCGTTTGGTATGGATGTGTTGTTAAAATTTAGTGGCGTAACAAGAGACCTTTCTCGTAACTTTTTATCCAACAAGGATGGAGTAGTGTTTCTTGATCTCGTATTATTTTCACTGTTGTCCCCCCACATAAAATCTTGTCGCAGTAACACAGCATCTTCTGTGGTAATCTCGCCAACTAAATCTTGCAGAGTGAAATTTAAAGAAAAAACTTCATGATCTAAATTGGAGTCTTCGTTTAGAAATAAATTATCTTCACAAAAAGGTGTCTGTGGAGGAGTGGGAAGGTCGATTTCCGCTGTAAATATTTTGTCAAACTTCATTTTTCATATTATAACAGAAATTTTATGCTGCGAAACAATGTTACGAATGCAGTTTGCCTTCCCGGATGTATTTCTCTATGTTCTTTGCTGCATATAGTATTCCACCAGTCTGTTTTGAAAGCAAGGCAAGTGCTTTATTATTTTTCTAAAACGCGCCTTCTACTCATGTGCCACATTATTTACGCCAGGATTAAAGATTACGCTGCCTCATATTCATTGAAACGCTCCATCTTAGAGGATTGCTGCCATGTTTTATGATAATTTTTTTTGATAAACTTTTCTTTGTGATTTTAAATCCTAAATAAGTCGCACAAGTAGATAAAAGTTAATCAATCGCCAAATTAAGTTGTTTTATTTTATCTTTTTTTTGAATGTAAAGTGCAACTTTTTTTTAAAAAAAAAGCGTCAGTCGCAACAGTAGTTCCATATTTTCTTTACGAGAGCTTCTAATCACTAAATTAAGTTTTTAGCATTTTGCATAAAAACCTCCCCAAAAAATGGGGACGAGTAAAGAATTAAAATTGTATTTCTAAGATAAAAACAGAACGTCAAAGGTAGCTGAAGAGTACTCAAATAATCTTAAATTATATCCAGGCTAAAATTATTCTTAGCATATTCTTATTACCTGTGAAAAATCCGCTTGCGCAGGCGCACAATGGATAAGTTCATTTGTCAATTTTGTTGTAGAGTGGCACACATAGATAACAAACGAACAATAAAACTAATCTCACAAGAAATGTGCATAATAAATTTATTGATTTACCGTGGTTTCAAACAGACACATTGTTTCTGAAACGAAATACTTAGCCCAGGTCTGGGGAATTGGTTAAATTAGCCAAATTTGTTTAAGGTGTTGCTTTAAAAACTCTTTTATTGTTATCGAACATAAAATTTATTTTTTATAACAATGAAAGTCATCTATGATTAGAAAACACTTAAAGGTTACCTCCCGAGCAAAAACAAGTTGTGCTGAAAAAGTAAGCAAAATATAGTAAATAAAGAAAAAAACATTACTTTGTTGTTAATGTTGTTTTTAAAAGACATAAGGAACTAAAAAATACCACACTTTCACATAACACCATGGCCTTCGCGTCCGCCATTGCCGAGTGTTTTAAAACGAAAAACCAAATGCGATATATCTTGTGTCAGATTCGGCGCAGACCAGATTGTGACACGGAAAGTGAAGAACATTTAATTTGAAGCTTACCTCCCACTTCAAAAAAAGTTCATCTTATTCTGTTTATACTATGGTGAGAATTTGTAATTTAACATTTATTAAAGGAGCTACGGAACGGCTGTTGGTTTTCGACTTCAGTGACTTACACGAAAGTCGAGCATCAGTCGGCGAAAAACAAAACTGGCTATTTTTCCGGCATGTATGTAATTTATAGACTCGAACATATAGATATATCTAGAATTTTTATCTTCTCCAGCCTTGGTCATGTTTTCATCCAGAATGAGTCTTCCTGAAATATTTCTTTGTAATATAATTTCAAAAAAAAAAAAAAAATTAAACCAGCGAACAAAGTGCGCTGGTCTGTGTATTCTGCGTAACGCGTTTGCCGGATTTTTAGTATGTGCGCGGGATATACGGGGTGTGAGCATTTTAACCGGTTCGTAGCCCCCAAGTAAAAATCGAAATAACAAAGCTAATATAAAGCCACATTTTCTTGTGTTTGCAGCATGCTTCCATCTCTTAAGCCGCCATTTTGTGATTTTTTTTTCGGATTAAACCCAGTTTTGACGTCATTTCCCGGATGACAAAAAAGTGCCCCCTGAACAAGTTGCCGTAAAACGATAACTTAGAGAAAAAGAAGAAGAGTAAATTATTGCAACTAAGATTAATTTTGTTAATAATTATAAATGTGCTTTTGTGCTATGTCTTTTTGCAGAAATAATAATAGAAGTAGCGCTGAAAAGCATTTCTTTGCCAGTCTTCCAACAGGTAAGAAACAACGAGCTACGTGTACTCATTTAACAGAGTCGATACTCTTTCAAAGTCGAGTTTTGATCACTAGAATGTTTGATCAATGCTGGCAAAAAAGGCTTTGGCAATTCAACCTCGATCCCAGGGCCTGTAGCGTTTTTTTGATATAAGGATGAATTCATATAAAAAACGCTACAAGCCCTGGGTTCGAGGTTGTTGGCAATTTTAAATCTCTGTCCACTTGTCTTTGCATTAGGCCATGTGCAAATTCTGGTGTAGGTGCTCGCTCTTCTTCTACATTTTTCTATCATTCTAGACTTTTCTATCATATTGTGGTATACTGCAGGGATTTACGGGATTTTATTTTGTCCTACGCGCGTTGTTGTTTCTTCTTTCTTTCTTTTTTTCTTTCATTCTTTCTTTCTTTATTTTAATAATCTATTTTTTTTTTTTTTTTTTTTTTTTTTTTTTTTTTTTGACATTTATTCGGGTTCCATTATACAATGGTTCTTATCCCTATAATAACATAATAATAACAACAATAAGAATAAAAAGTTTAGAACAAAAATGATACAAGAAGCATGGAGATCTAGGTTTCGATAAGAGTTGTAGATTTAAAAAAATTCTATAATATAAAACCCAAGCATAGGAAGGCTCACTGTGGAGGCTCAGAGATTATCATGTGGTTCAATATGTCTAAACGAGATTTGGAAATAAGAAAATCTTGGTAACTTGGTGGAGGTTGAAAAATGTGGAAACTCGGACCCGCGCTTGATAGAGTTGGTTTAGCAGAAATTGATAAGGAAATGCTTATACAATCGGAGAACCTAGCCTTCCCTTGCTAAGGCAATGGCGATTGATTTATCTAAAATTTTAATTTATTTTTCGTGTTGTGTTACATTCTCATATCAAAGAACGCTATAGGCCCTGGAGATCGAGGTTGCTTGAATTGTTATTATAATAAGCCCAGGGTTGTGCTTTAGCCTGTCATTTCTATGTTAACTTTCGCATGGTCGTGATTATTAACGCTGCCAATAGTATAGCCATAGAATGAAGGTTTCTACTGATCTTCTAAGTTAAAATCGCTTTTCGAGTCCAACTCTTCTAACCAACAAGAACTCTTAGGGATCGCGGGCGGCATTTAATGTGGGGGAGAGGTGGTAAAATTTCGCCCGTCATTGTTTGCACTGATAACACTAAATAGCTTCCTCTTTACTTTAAAATATACTTCCCGGCGTCGCGACCCGTTTTTTTTTTACGCCCATTATTAAACTGAACTAGAACAACGGCCGCCAGCGTCCGTCGCGTATAAAACTGTTTTTGTGTCTTTTTAGCCGAATGCGGCTGTTTCATCCTGCGAAATTTTTGATATCCTAATCGGTACCGGTATCAGTATTTACACCATTATATTATAGCTATATAATTTCTTTGTTTTTTATTTTTTTCATTTTAACATTTTGTTTTTGCAGAAAACTTAACTATAACTATGACGCCTAATTCGTTTGCCATTGCACCATGGCGTTATAACACCGCCAACTTCATGTACCCGTCTCTAAAGGTTGTTTTATGACCTTTCGCTGCCTAATAGTGGCCTTACATGTAATTCACGTGACTGCGCGTGTCTGCGGATTTTACCATTGGTGTAGTCCTTCCACTATCAATGGGCTACGACGTCCGAAGTCGTTTTGCAATGCTCCATCGCCTTATATCACTGTCAAATATTCGTAGAGGTCCATAAAAGATGTAACATGGCTTTTAACCGGGTAATAATGGCCTTACACGTAAATCACGTGGTTCCACCTGTCTAAACAGGTTACCATTGTCTAGTCCTTCCAATCTCAATGGACTGTGATGACTCAAGTCGCTTTCCAATGCCCAATGGCCTTATAACACCGTCAAATACTCGTAGAGGACTATAAAGACCGTAACATGGCTTTTAACGGCATAATAAAGGCCTTACACGTAAATCACGAGGTTGCACATGACTGCGTCGGTTACCATTGGTCTAGTCCTTCCACTGTTATTCGACTATGAAGCCTAATTTGTTTACCATGGCGTTATAACACCGTCAACTACATGTACAGGCCTATACAGACTGTAACATGGCTTTTAACCGCGTAATAAAGGCCTTACACGAAAATCACGTGGTTCCACCTATCTCCACAGGTTACCATTGGTTTAGTCCTCCCACTCTCAATGGACTACGATGTCTTTAGTCGTTTTCCAATTCTCCATGGCCTTATAACTTCGTGAAATACTCGTACAGGTCTATAAAAGCTGTAACATGGCATTTAACCGCGTAGTAAGAGCCTTAGACGTAAATCACGTGGTTGCACGTGACTGCGTAGTTTACCATTGGTCTAGTCCTTCCAGTCTTATTCGACTATGACGCCTAATTCGTTTGCCATTGCACCATGGCGTTATAACACCATCAACTACATGTACAAGCCTATAAAGACTGTAACATAGCTATTAACTACCTAATAAAGGCTTTTCACGTAAATCACGCAGTTCCACCTGTCTCCACAGGTTACCATTGGTCTAGTCCTTCCACCCTCAATGGACTACGACATCTCAGGTCGTTTTCCAATGCTCAATGGACTTATAACTTCGTGAAATACACGCACAGGTCTATAAAGCCTGTTGTGTGACATTTTGCCGCCTGATTAAGGCCTTTCACGTAAGTCACGTGGTTCCACCAGCCTGCACAGGTTACCATTGGTCTAGTGCTTCCACTCTCAATGGACTACGACATCTCAGGTCGTCTTCCAATGCTCCATGCCTTTATAACACCGTCAAACACTCGTACGGGTTCATAAAGACTGTAACATGGCTTTTAACCGCGTAATAAGAGCCTTAGACGTAAATCACGTGGTTTCACGTGTCTGCGGAGGTTACCATTGGTCTAGTCCTTCCACTCTTACTCGACTATGACGTCCCAATTCGTTTTCTATTGCACCATGGCCTTATAACTTCGTGAAATACTCGTACAGGTCTATAAAGACTGTAACAAGACTTTTAACCACGTGATAAAGGCCTTACACGTAAATCACGTGGTTGCACGTGACTGCGTAGGGTACCATTGGTCTAGTCCTTCCACTCTTATTCGACTATGACGCCTAATTCGTTTGCCATTGCACCATGGCGTTATAACACTGCCAACTACATGTACCCGTCTCTAAAGGATGTTTTATGACCTATCGCTGCCTAATAATGGCCTTACATGTAATTCACGTGACTACATGTGTCTGCGGAGGGAACCATTGGTGTAGTTCTTCCACTCTCAATGGACTACGACGTCCCAAGTCGTTTTCCAATGCTCCATAGCGTTATAAGACCGTCAAATACTCGTACAGGTCTATAAAGACTGTAACATGGCTTTCAATCGCGTATTAAAGGCCTTACACGAATATCAAGTGGTTTCACGTGTCTGCACAGGTTACCATTGGTGTAGTCCTTTTATTGTGCGGAGGGAACCATTGGTGTAGTTCTTCCATTAACTATTAACTGCCTAACTAATAACTGCCTAATAAAGGCCTTACACGTAAATCACGAGGTTGCACGTGACTGCGTAGGTTACCATTGGTCTCGTCCTTCCACTCTTACTCGACTATGACGTCCCAATTCGTTTTCTATTGCACCATGGCCTTATAACTTCGTGAAATACTCGTAGAGGTCCATAAAAGATGTAACATGGCTTTTAACCGGGTAATAATGGCCTTACACGTAAATCACGTGGTTCCACCTGTCTAAACAGGTTACCATTGGTCTAGTCCTTCCACTCTTTCTCGACTATGACGTCCCAATTCGTTTTCTATTGCACCATGGTCTTATAATTTCGTGAAATACTCGTAGAAGTCTATAAAGACTGTAACATGGCTTTTAACCGCATAGTAAAGGCCTTACACGTAAATCACGTGGTTTCACGAGTCTGCGGAGGTTACCATTGGTCTAGTCCTTCCACTGTTATTCGACTATGAAGCCTAATTTGTTTACCATTGCACCATGGCGTTATAACACCGTCAACTACATGTACAAGCCTATAAAGACTGTAACTTAGCTATTAACTACCTAATAAAGGCCTTTCACGTAAATTACGCGGTTCCACCTGTCTCCACAGGTTACCATTGTCTAGTCCTTCCACTCTCAATGGACTATGATGACTCAGGTTGTTTTCCAATGCTCCATGCCCTTATAATACCGTCAAAAACTCGTACGGGACTATTAAGACTGTAACATGACTATTAACTGCCTAATTAAGGTCTTACACGTAAATCAAATTGTTCCACCTGTCTCCACAGGTTACCATTGGTCTAGTCCGTCCACTCTCAAAGGACTATGATGACTCAGGTTGTTTTCCAATGCCCCATGCCCTTATAACACCGTCAAAAACTTGAACGGGGCTATAAAGACTGTAACATGGCTTTTAACTGCGTAATAAAGGCCTTACACGTAAATCACGTGGTTCCACCTGTCTCCACAGGTTACCATTGGTCTAGTCCTTCCACTCTCAATGGACTCCGACATCTCAGGTCGTTTTTTACAATGCTCCATGGCCTTATAACACCGTCAAATACTCGTACAGGTTCATAAAGACTGTAACATGGCTTTTAACCGCATAATAAAGGCCTTACACGTAAATCACGAGGTTGCACGTGACTGCGTAGGTTACCATTGGTCTAGTCCTTCTGCTGTTATTCGACTATGAAGCCTAATTTGTTTACCATTGCACCATGGCGTTATAACACCGTCAACTAAATGTACAGGCCTATAAAGACTGTAACATGGCTTTTAACGGCGTTTTAAAGGCCTTACACGTAAATCACGTGGTTCCACCTGTCTCCACAGGTTACCATTGGCTTAGTCCTTCCACTCTCAATGGACTACGACGTCTCAGGTTGTTTTCCAATGCTCCATGCCCTTATAACACCGTCAAACACTCGTACGCGTTCATAAAGACTGTAACATGGCTTTTAACCGCGTAATAAAAGCCTTAGACGTAAATCACGTGGTTTCACGTGTCTGCGGAGGTTACCATTGGTCTAGTCCGTCCACTCTCAAAGGACTATGATGACTCAGGTTGTTTTCCAATGCCCCATGCCCTTATAACACCGTCAAAAACTTGAACGGGGCTATAAAGACTGTAACATAGTTATTAACTACCTAATAAAGGCCTTTCACGTAAATTACGCGGTTCCACCTGTCTCCACAGGTTACCATTGTCTAGTCCTTCCACTCTCAATGGACTATGATGACTCAGGTTGTTTTCCAATGTTCCATGCCCTTATAACACCGTCAAAAACTCGTACGGGACTATAAAGACTGTAACATGGCTATTAACTGCCTAATTAAGGCCTTACACGTAAATCAAATTGTCCCACCTGTCTCCACAGGTTACCATTGGTCTAGTCCGTCCAATCTCAAAGGACTATGATGAATCAGGTTGTTTTCCAATGCCCCATGCCCTTATAACACTGTCAAAAACTCGTACGGGACTATAAAGACTGTAACATGGCTTTTAACTGCGTAATAAAGGCCTTACACGTAAATCACGTGGTTCCACCTGTCTCCACAGGTTACCATTGGTCTAGTCCTTCCACTCTCAATGGACTCCGACATCTCAGGTCGTTTTTTACAATGCTCCATGGCCTTATAACACCGTCAAATACTCGTACAGGTTCATAAAGACTGTAACATGGCTTTTAACCGCGTAATAAGAGCCTTAGACGTAAATCACGTGGTTTCACGAGTCTGCGGAGGTTACCATTGGTCTAGTCCTTCCACTCTTACTCGACTATGACGTCCCAATTCGTTTTCTATTGCACCATGGCCTTATAACTACGTGAAATACTCGTACAGGTCTATAAAGACTGTAACATGGCTTTTAACCGCATAATAAAGGCTTTACACGTAAATCACGTGGTTTCACGAGTCTGCGGAGGTTACCATTGGTCTAGTCCTTCCACTGTTATTCGACTATGAAGCCTAATTTGTTTACCATTGCACCATGGCGTTATAACACCGTCAACTACATGTAGAAGCCTATAAAGACTGTAACTTAGCTATTAACTACCTAATAAAGGCCTTTCACGTAAATTACGCGGTTCCACCTGTCTCCACAGGTTACCATTGTCTAGTTCTTCCACTCTCAATGGACTATGATGACTCAGGTTGTTTTCCAATGCTCCATGCCCTTATAAGACCGTCAAAAACTCGTACGGGACTATAAAGACTGTAACATGACTATTAACTGCCTAATTAAGGCCTTACACGTAAATCAAATTGTTCCACCTGTCTCCACAGGTTACCATTGGTCTAGTCCGTCCACTCTCAAAGGACTATGATGACTCAGGTTGTTTTCCAATGCCCCATGCCCTTATAACACCGTCAAACATTCGTACGGGTTCATAAAGACTGTAACATGGCTTTTAACCGGGTAATAAGAGCCTTAGACGTAAATCACGTGGTTTCACGTGTCTGCGGAGGTCGCCATTGGTCTAGTCCTTCCACTCTTACTCGACTATGACGTCCCAATCTGTTTTTCATTGCACCATGGCATTACAACACCGCCAACTACATGTACCCGTCTCTAAAGGTTGTTTTATGACCTTTCGCTGCCTAATAATGGCCTTTCATGTAAATCACGTGACTGCACGTGTCTGCGGATTTTACCATTGGTGTAGTCCTTCCACTCTCAATGGGCTACGATGTCCGAAGAATTTTGCAATGCTCCATCGCCTTATAACACTGTCAAATATTCGTAGAGGTCCATAAAAGATGTAACATGGCTTTTAACCGGGCAATAATGGCCTTACACGTAAATCACGTGGTTCCACCTCTCTAAACAGGTTACCATTGTCTAGTCCTTCCAATTTCATTGGACTGTGATGACTCAAGTCGTTTTCCAATGCCCAATGGCCTTATAACATCGTCAAATACTCGTACAGTACTATAAAGACTGTAACTTGGCTTTTAACCGAATAATAAAGGCCTTACACGTAAATCACGAGGATGCACGTGACTGCGTAGGTTACCATTGGTCTAGTCCTTCCACTGTTATTCGACTATGAAGCCTAATTTGTTTACCATTGCACCATGGCGTTATAACACCGTCAACTACATGTACAGGCCTATAAAGACTGTAACATGGCTTTTAACTGCGTAATAAAGGCCTTACACGTAAATCACGTGGTTCCACCTGTCTCCACAGGTTACCATTGGTTTAGTCCTTCCACTCTCAATGGACTACGACGTCTCAGGTTGTTTTCCAATGCTCCATGCCCTTATAACACCGTCAAACACTCGTACGGGTTCATAAAGACTGTAACATGGCTTTTAACCGCGTAATAAAAGCCTTAGACATAAATCACGTGGTTTTACGTGTCTGCGGAGGTTACCATTGGTCTAGTCCTTCCACTCTTACTCGACTATGACGTCCCAATTCGTTTTCTATTGCACCATGGCTTTATAACTTCGTGAAATACTCGTACAGGTCTATAAAGACTGTAACATGGCTTTTAACCGCATAATAAAGGCCTTACACGTAAATCACGAGGTTGCACGTGACTGCGTAGGTTACCATTGGTCTAGTCCTTTCACTGTTATTCGACTATGAAGCCTAATTTGTTTACCATTGCACCATGGCGTTATAACACCGTCAACTACATGTACAAGCCTATAAAGACTGTAACATAGCTATTAACTACCTAATAAAGGCCTTTCACGTAAATTACGCGGTTCCACCTTTCTCCACAGGTTGCCATTGTCTAGTCCTTCCACTCTCAATGGACTATGATGACTTAGGTTGTTTTCCAATGCTCCATGCCCTTATAACACCGTCAAAAACTCGTACGGGACTATAAAGACTGTAACATGGCTATTAACTGCCTAATTAAGGCCTTACACGTAAATCAAATTGTTCCACCTGTCTCCACAGGTTACCATTGGTCTAGTCCGTCCACTCTCAAAGGACTATGATGACTCAGGTTGTTTTCCAATGTCCCATGCCCTTATAACACCGTCAAAAACTCGTACGGGACTATAAAGACTGTAACATGGCTTTTAACTGCGTAATAAAGGCCTTACACGTAAATCACGTGGTTCCACCTGTCTCCACAGGTTACCATTGGTCTAGTCCTTCCACTCTCAATGGACTCCGACATCTCAGGTCGTTTTTTACAATGCTCCATGGCCTTATAACACCGTCAAATACTCGTACAGGTTCATAAAGACTGTAACATGGCTTTTAACCGCGTAATAAGAGCCTTAGACGTAAATCACGTGGTTTCACGTGTCTGCGGAGGTTACCAGTGGTCTAGTCCTTCCACTCTTACTCGACTATGACGTCCCAATTCGTTTTCCATTGCACCATGTCCTTATAACTTCGTGAAATACTCGTACAGGTCTATAAAGACTGTAACATGGCTTTTAACCGCGTATTAAAGGCCTTACACGTAAATCACGTGGTTCCACCTGTCTCCACAGGTTACCATTGGTTTAGTCCTTCCACTCTCAATGGACTACGACGTCTCAGGTTGTTTTCCAATGCTCCATGGCCTTATACCCTCGTGAAATACTCGTACAGGTCTATAAAGACTGTAACATGACTTTTAACCGCGTAATACAGGCCTTACACGTAAATCACGTTGTTGCACGTGACTGCGTAGGTTATCATTGGTCTAGTCCTTCCACTCTTATTCGACTACGACGTCTAATTTGTTTGCCATTGCACCATGGCGTTATAACACCGCCAACTACATGTACCCGTCTCTAAAGGATGTTTTATGACCTTTCGCTGCCTAATAATGGCCTTACATGTAATTCACGTGACTGCATGTGTCTGCAGAGGTTACCATTGGTCTAGTCCTTCCACTCTTACTAGACTTTGACATCCCAATTCGTTTTCTTTTGCACCATGGCCTTATAACTTCGTGAAATACTCGTGCAGTTCTATAAAGGCTGTAATATGGCTTTTAACAGCGTAATAAAGGCCTTACAGGTAAATCACGTGGTTCCACCTGTCTCCACAGGTTACCATTGGTCTAGTCCTTCCACTCTCAATGGACTCCGACGTCTCAGGTCGTTTTTTACAAAGCTCCATGGCGTTATAACACCGTCAAATACTCGTACAGGTTCATAAAGACTGTAACATGGTTTTTAACCGCGTAATAAGAGCCTTAGACGTAAATCACGTGGTTTCACGTGTCTGCGGAGGTTACCATTGGTCTAGTCCTTCCACTCTTACTCGACTATGACGTCCCAATTCGTTTTCCATTGCACCATGGCGTTATATAACCGCCAACTACATGTACCCGTCTCTAAAGGTTGTTTTATGACCTTTCGCTGCCTAATAATGGCCTTACATGTAATTCACGTGACTGCACGTGTCTGCGGATTTTACCATTGGTCTAGTGCTTCCACTCTCAATGGACTACGACATCTCAGGTCGTCTTCCAATGCTCCATGCCTTTATAACACCGTCAAACACTCGTACGGGTTCATAAAGACTGTAACATGGCTTTAAACCGCGTAATAGGAGCCTTAGACGTAAATCACGTGGTTTCACGTGTCTGCGGAGGTTACCATTGGTCTAGTCCTTCCACTCTTACTCGACTATGACGTCCCAATTCGTTTTCTATTGCACCATGGCCTTATAACTTCGTGAAATACTCGTACAGGTCTATAAACACTGTAACATGACTTTTAACCACGTGATAAAGGCCTTACACGTAAATCACGTGGTTGCACGTGACTGCGTAGGGTACCATTGGTCTAGTCCTTCCACTCTTATTCGACTATGACGCCTAATTCGTTTGCCATTGCACCATGGCGTTATAACACTGCCAACTACATATACCCGTCTCTAAAGGATGTTTTATGACCTATCGCTGCCTAATAATGGCCTTACATGTAATTCACGTGACTGCATGTGTCTGCAGAGGGAACCATTGGTGTAGTTCTTCCACGCTCAATGGACTACGACGTCCCAAGTCGTTTTCCAATGCTCCATAGCGTTATAAGACCGTCAAACACTCGGACAGGTCTATAAAGACTGTAACATGGCTTTCAATCGCGTATTAAAGGCCTTACACGTAAATCACGTGGTTCCACCTGTCTCCAAAGGTTACCATTGGTTTAGTCCTTCCACTCTCAATGGACTACGACGTCTCAGGTTGTTTTCCAATGCTCCATGCCCTTATAACCCCGTCAAACACTCGTACGGTTTCATAAAGACTGTAACATGGCTTTTAACCGCGTAATAAGAGCCTTAGACGTTAATCACGTGGTTTCACGTGTCTGCGGAGGTCGCCATTGGTCTAGTCCTTCCACTCTTACTCGACTATGACGTCCCAATTCGTTTTCTATTGCACCATGGCCTTATAACTACGTGAAATACTCGTACAGGTCTATAAAGACTGTAACATGGCTTTTAACCGCATAATAAAGGCCTTACACGTAAATCAAATTGTTCCACCTGTCTCCACAGGTTACCATTGGTCTAGTCCGTCCACTCTCAAAGGACTATGATGACTCAGGTTGTTTTCCAATGCTCCATGCCCTTATAACCCCGTCAAACATTCGTACGGGTTCATAAAGACTGTAACATGGCTTTTAACCGGGTAATAAGAGCCTTAGACGTAAATCACGTGGTTTCACGTGTCTGCGGAGGTCGCCATTGGTCTAGTCCTTCCACTCTTACTCGACTATGACGTCCCAATCTGTTTTCCATTGCACCATGGCGTTATAACACCGCCAACTACATGTACCCGTCTCTACAGGTTGTTTTATGACCTTTCGCTGCCTAATAATGGCCTTTCATGTAAATCACGTGACTGCACGTGTCTGCGGATTTTACCATTGGTGTAGTCCTTCCACTCTCAATGGGCTACGATGTCCGAAGAATTTTGCAATGCTCCATCGCCTTATAACACTGTCAAATATTCGTAGAGGTCCATAAAAGATGTAACATGGCTTTTAACCGGGTAATAATGGCCTTACACGTAAATCACGTGGTTCCACCTGTCTAAACAGGTTACCATTGTCTAGTCCTTCCAATTTCATTGGACTGTGATGACTCAAGTCGTTTTCCAATGCCCAATGGCCTTATAACACCGTCAAATACTCGTACAGTACTATAAAGACTGTAACATGGCTTTTAACCGCATAATAAAGGCCTTACACGTAAATCACGAGGTTGCACGTGACTGCGTAGGTTACCATTGGTCTAGTCCTTCCGCTGTTATTCGACTATGAAGCCTAATTTGTTTACCATTGCACCATGGCGTTATAACACCGTCAACTACATGTACAGGCCTATAAAGACTGTAACATGGCTTTTAACGGCGTTTTAAAGGCCTTACACGTAAATCACGTGGTTCCACCTGTCTCCACAGGTTACCATTGGTTTAGTCCTTCCACTCTCAATGGACTACGACGTCTCAGGTTGTTTTCCAATGCTCCATGCCCTTATAACACCGTCAAACACTCGTACGGGTTCATAAGGACTGTAACATGGCTTTTAACCGCGTAATAAAATCCTTAGACGTAAATCACGTGGTTTCACGTGTCTGCGGAGGTTACCATTGGTCTAGTCCTTCCACTCTTACTCGACTATGACGTCCCAATTCGTTTTCTATTGCACCATGGCCTTATAACTTCGTGAAATACTCGTACAGGTCTATAAAGACTGTAACATGGCTTTTAACCGCATAATAAAGGCCTTACACGTAAATCACGAGGTTGCACGTGACTGCGTAGGTTACCATTGGTCTAGTCCTTCCACTGTTATTCGACTATGAAGCCTAATTTTTTTACCATTGCACCATGGCGTTATAACACCGTCAACTACATGTACAAGCCTATAAAGACTGTAACATAGCTATTAACTACCTAAAAAAGGCCTTTCACGTAAATTACGCGGTTCCACCGGTCTCCACAGGTTGCCATTGTCTAGTCCTTCCACGCTCAATGGACTATGATGACTCAGGTTGTTTTCCAATGCTCCATGCCCTTATAACACCGTCAAAAACTCGTACGGGACTATAAAGACTGTAACATGGCTATTAACTGCCTAATTAAGGCCTTACACGTAAATCAAATTGTTCCACCTGTCTCCACAGGTTACCATTGGTCTAGTCCGTCCAATCTCAAAGGACTATGATGAATCAGGTTGTTTTCCAATGCCCCATGCCCTTATAACACCGTCAAAAACTCGTACGGGACTATAAAGACTGTAACATGGCTTTTAACTGCGTAATAAAGGCCTTACACGTAAATCACGTGGTTCCACCTGTCTCCACAGGTTACCATTGGTCTAGTCCTTCCACTCTCAATGGACTCCGACATCTCAGGTCGTTTTTTACAATGCTCCATGGCCTTATAACACCGTCAAATACTCGTACTGGTTCATAAAGACTGTGACATGGCTTTTAACCGCGTAATAAGAGCCTTAGACGTAAATCACGTGGTTTCACGAGTCTGCGGAGGTTACCATTGGTGTAGTCCTTCCACTCTTACTCGACTATGACGTCCCAATTCGTTTTCTATTGCACCATGGCCTTATAACTACGTGAAATACTCGTACAGGTCTATAAAGACTGTAACATGGCTTTTAACCGCATAATAAAGGCCTTACACGTAAATCACGTGGTTTCACGAGTCTGCGGAGGTTACCATTGGTCTAGTCCTTCCACTGTTATTCGACTATGAAGCCTAATTTGTTTACCATTGCACCATGGCGTTATAACACCGTCAACTACATGTACAAGCCTATAAAGACTGTAACTTAGCTATTAACTACCTAATAAAGGCCTTTCACGTAAATTACGCGGTTCCACCTGTCTCCACAGGTTACCATTGTCTAGTCCTTCCACTCTCAATGGACTATGATGACTCAGGTTGTTTTCCAATGCTCCATGCCCTTATAACACCGTCAAAAACTCGTACGGGACTATAAAGACTGTAACATGACTATTAACTGCCTAATTAAGGCCTTACACGTAAATCAAATTGTTCCACCTGTCTCCACAGGTTACCATTGGTCTAGTCCGTCCACTCTCAAAGGACTATGATGACTCAGGTTGTTTTCCAATGCCCCATGCCCTTGTAACACCGTCAAAAACTCGTACAGGTTTATAAAGACTGTAACATGGCTTTTAACCGCGTAATAAGAGCCTTAGACGTAAATCACGTGGTTTCACGTGTCTGCGGAGGTTACCAGTGGTCTAGTCCTTCCACTCTTATTCGACTATGACGTCCCAATTCGTTTTCCATTGCACCATGGCATTACAACACCGCCAACTACATGTACCCGTCTCTAAAGGTTGTTTTATGACCTTTCGCTGCCTAATAATGGCCTTTCATGTAAATCACGTGACTGCACGTGTCTGCGGATTTTACCATTGGTGTAGTCCTTCCACTCTCAATGGGCTACGATGTCCGAAGAATTTTGCAATGCTCCATCGCCTTATGACACTGTCAAATATTCGTAGAGGTCCATAAAAGATGTAACATGGCTTTTAACCGAGTAATAATGGCCTTACACGTAAATCACGTGGTTCCACCTGTCTCCACAGGTTACCATTGGTTTAGTCCTTCCACTCTCAATGGACTACGACGTCTCAGGTTGTTTTCCAATGCCCAATGGCCTTATAACACCGTCAAATACTCGTACAGTACTATAAAGTCTGTAACATGGCTTTTAACCGCATAATAAAGGCCTTACACGTAAATCACTAGGATGCACGTGACTGCGTAGGTTACCATTGGTCTAGTCCTTCCACTGTTATTCGACTATGAAGCCTAATTTTTTTACCATTGCACCATGGCGTTATAACACCGTCAACTACATGTACAGGCCTATAAAGACTGTAACATGGCTTTTAACGGCGTTTTAAAGGCCTTACACGTAAATCACGTGGTTCCACCTGTCTCCACAGGTTACCATTGGTTTAGTCCTTCCACTCTCAATGGACTACGACGTCTCAGGTTGTTTTCCAATGCTCCATGCCCTTATAACACCGTCAAACACTCGTACGGGTTCATAAAGACTGTAACATGACTTTTAACCGCGTAATAAAGGCCTTACACGTTAATCACGTGGTTGCACGTGACTGCATAGGTTATCATTGGTCTAGTCCTTCCACTCTTATTCGACTATGACGACTAATTCGTTTGCCATTGCACCATGGCGTTATAACACCGCCAACTACATGTACCCGTCTCTAAACGATGTTTTATGAAATTTCGCTGCCTAATAGTGGCCTTACATGTAATTCACGTGACTGCATGTGTCTGCAGAGGTTAACATTGGTCTAGTCCTTCCACTGTTATTCGACTATGAAGCCTAATTTGTTTACCATTGCACCATGGCGTTATAATACCGTCAACTACATGTACAAGCCTATAAAGACTGTAACATAGTTATTAACTACCTAATAAAGGCCTTTCACGTAAATTACGCGGTTCCACCTGTCTCCACAGGTTACCATTGTCTAGTCCTTCCACTCTCAATGGACTATGATGACTCAGGTTGTTTTCCAATGCTCCATGCCCTTATAACACCGTCAAAAACTCGTACGGGACTATAAAGACTGTAACATGGCTATTAACTGCCTAACTAAGGCCTTACACGTAAATCAAATTGTTCCACCTGTCTCCACAGGTTACCATTGGTTTAGTCCTTCCACTCTCAATGGACTACGACGTCTCAGGTTGTTTTCCAATGCTCCATGGCCTTATACCCTCGTGAAATACTCGTACAGGTCTATAAAGACTGTAACATGACTTTTAACCGCGTAATATAGGCCTTACACGTAAATCACGTTGTTGCACGTGACTGCGTAGGTTATCATTGGTCTAGTTCTTCCACTCTTATTCGACTACAACGTCTAATTTGTTTGCCATTGCACCATGGCGTTATAACACCGCCAACTACATGTACCCGTCTCTAAAGGATGTTTTATGACCTTTCGCTGCCTAATAATGGCCTTACATGTAATTCACGTGGCTGCATGTGTCTGCAGAGGTTACCATTGGTCTAGTCCTTCCACTCTTACTCGACTTTGACGTCCCAATTCGTTTTCTTTTGCACCATGGCCTTATAACTTCGTGAAATACTCGTACAGTTCTATAAAGGCTGTAATATGGCTTTTAACAGCGTAATAAAGGCATTACAGGTAAATTACGTGGTTCCACGAGACTGCGGAGGTTACCATTGGTCTAGCCCTTTCACTCTTATTCGACTATAACGCCTAATTCGTTTGCCATTACACCATGGCGTTATAACACCGTCAACTACATGTTCAGGCCTATAAAGACTGTAACATGGCTATTAACTGCCTAACAAAGGCCTTACACGTAAATCACGTTGTTCCACTGTCTCCACAGGTTACCATTGGTCTAGTCCGTCCACTCTCAAAGGACTATGATGACTCAGGTTGTTTTCCAATGCTCCATGCCCTTATAACACCGTCAAAAACTCGTACGGGACTATAAAGACTGTAACATGGCTTTTAACTGCGTAATAAAGGCCTTACACGTAAATCACGTGGTTCCACCTGTCTCCACAGGTTACCATTGGTCTAGTCCTTCCACTCTCAATGGACTCCGACGTCTCAGGTCGTTTTTTACAATGCTCCATGGCCTTATAACACCGTCAAATACTCGTACAGGTTCATAAAGACTGTAACATGGTTTTTAACCGCGTAATAAGAGCCTTAGACGTAAATCACGTGGTTTCACGTTTCTGCGGAGGTTACCATTGGTCTAGTCCTTCCACTCTTACTCGACTATGACGTCCCAATTCGTTTTCCATTGCACCATGGCGTTATATAACCGCCAACTACATGTACCCGTCTCTAAAGGTTGTTTTATGACCTTTCGCTGCCTAATAATGGCCTTACATGTAATTCACGTGACTGCAAGTGTCTGCGGATTTTACCATTGGTGTAGTCCTTCCACTCTCAATGGACTACGACGTCCCAAGTCATTTTCCATTGCTCCATGGCCTTATAACTTCGTGAAATACTCGTACAGGTCTATAAAGGCTGTAATATGGCTTTTAACTGCGTAATAAGAGCCTTAGACGTAAATCACGGGGTTTCACGTGTCTGCGGAGGTTACCATTGGTCTAGTCCTTCCACTCTTACTCAACATTGACGTCCCAAATCCTTTTCCATTGCGCCATGGGCTTATAACTTCGTGAAATACTCGTACAGGTCTATAAAGGCTGTAATATGGCTTTTAACTGCGTAATAAAGGCCTTACACGTAAATTGGTCTAGTCCTTCCACTCTTATTCGACTATTACGACTAATTCGTTTGCCATTGCACCATGGCGTTATAACACCGCCAACTACATGTACCCGTCTCTACAGGTTGTTTTATGACCTTTCGCTGTCTAATAATGGCCTTACATGTAATTCACGTGACTGCATGTGTCTGTGGAGGGAACCATTGGTGTAGTCCTTCCACTCTTACTCGACTATGACGTCCCAATTCGTTTTCCATTGCACCATGTCCTTATCACTTCGTGAAATACTCGTGCAGGTCTATAAAGACTGTAACATGGCCTTTAACCGCGTAATAAAGACCTTACACGTAAATCACGTGGTTTCACCTGTCTCCACAGTTTACCATTCGTCTAGTCCTTTAACACTAAATGGACTACGACGTCTCAAGTTGATTTCCATTGCTCCATGGCCTTATAACTTCGTGAAATACTCGTACAGGTCTATAAAGGCTGTAATATGGCTTTTAACCGGGTAATAAAGGCCTTAGATGTAAATCACGTGGTTTCACGTGTCTGCGGAGGTTGCCATTGGTATAGTCCTTCCACTCTTACTCGACTATGACGTCCCAATTCGTTTTCTATTGCACCATGGCGTTATATAACCGCCAACTACATGTACCCGTCTCTAAAGGTTGTTTTATGACCTTTCGATGCCTAATAATGGCCTTACATGTAATTCACGTGACTCCACGTGTCTGCAGACTTTAACATTGGTGTAGTTCTTCCACTCTCAATGGACTACGACGTCTCAGGTCGTTTTCCATTGCACCACCGCCTTATAACTTCGTAAAATACACTTACAGGTCTATAAAAACTGTAACATGGCTTTTAACCACGTATTAAAGGCCTTACACGTAAATCACGTGGTTCCACGTGACTGCAGAGGTTACCATCTGTCTAGTCCTTCCACTCTTATTCGACTATGGCGCCTAATTCGTTTGCCATTGCACCATGGCGTTATAACACCGCCAACTACATGTACCCGTCTCTAAAGGATGTTTTATGACCTTTCGCTGCCTAATAATGGCCTTACATGTATTTAACGTGACTGCACGTGTCTGTGGAGGTTTGGTCTAGTCCTTTAACCCTCAATGGAGTACGAGGTCTCAATTCGTTTTCCACTGCTCCATGGCCTTATAACTTCGTGAAATACTCGTACAGTTCTATAAAGGCTGTAATATGGCTTTTAACCGCGTAATAAAGGCCTTACAGGTAAATTACGTGGTTCCACGTGACTGCGGAGGTTAACATTGGTCTAGCCCTTTCACTCTTATTCTACTATAACGCCTAATTCGTTTTCTATTGCACCATGGCGTTATATAACCGCCAACTACATGTACCCGTCTCTAAAGGTTGTTTTATGACCTTTTGCTGCCTCATAATGGCCATACATGTAATTCACGTGACTCCACGTGTCTGCAGACTTTACCATTGGTGTAGTCCTTCCACTCTCAATGGGCTACGACGTCCCAAGTCGTTTTTCAATGCTCCATTGCCTTATAACACCGTCAAGTACTCGTAGAAGTTCATAAAGACTGTAACATGGCTATTAACTGCCTAATTAAGGCCTTACACGTAAATCAAATTGTTCCACCTGTCTCCACAGGTTACCATAGTCTAGTCCTTCCACTCTCAATGGACTATGATGACTCAGGTTGTTTTCCAATGCTCCATGCCCTTATAACACCGTCAAAAACTCGTACGGGACTATAAAGACTGTAACATGGCTATTAACTGCCTAACTAAGGCCTTACACGTAAATCAAATTGTTCCACCTGTCTCCACAGGTTACCATTGGTTTAGTACCTCCACTCTCAATGGACTACGACGTCTCAGGTTGTTTTCCAATGCTCCATGGCCTTATACCCTCGTGAAATACTCGTACAGGTCTATAAAGACTGTAACATGACTTTTAACCGCGTAATACAGGCCTTACACGTAAATCACGTTGTTGCACGTGACTGCATAGGTTATCATTGGTCTAGTCCTTCCACTTTATTCGACTACGACGTCTAATTTGTTTGCCATTGCACCATGGCGTTATAACACCGCCAACTACATGTACCCGTCTCTAAAGGATGTTTTATGACCTTTCGCTGCTTAATAATGGCCTTACATGTAATTCACGTGACTGCATGTGTCTGCAGAGGTTACCATTGGTCTATTCCTTCCACTCTTACTCGACTTTGACGTCCCAATTCGTTTTCTTTTGCACCATGGCCTTATAACTTCGTGAAATACTCGTACAGTTCTATAAAGGCTGTAATATGGCTTATAACAGCGTAATAAAGGCCTTACAGGTAAATTACGTGGTTCCACGTGACTGCGGAGGTTACCATTGGTCTAGCCCTTTCACTCTTATTCGACTATAACGCCTAATTCGTTTGCCATTACACCATGGCGTTATAACACCGTCAACTACATGTTCAGGCCTATAAAGACTGTAACATGGCTATTAACTGCCTAACAAAGGCCTTACACGTAAATCACGTTGTTCCACCTGTCTCCACAGGTGACCATTGGTCTAGTCCGTCCACTCTCAAAGGACTATGATGACTCAGGTTGTTTTCCAATGCTCCATGCCCTTATAACACCGTAAAAAACTCGTACGGGCTATAAAGACTGTAACATGGCTTTTAACTGCGTAATAAAGGCCTCACACGTAAATCACGTGGTTCCACCTGTCTCCACAGGTTACCATTGGTCTAGTCCTTCCACTCTCAATGGACTCCGACGTCTCAGGTCGTTTTTTACAATGCTCCATGGCCTTATAACACCGTCAAATACTCGTACAGGTTCATAAAGACTGTAACATGGTTTTTAACCGCGTAATAAGAGCCTTAGACGTAAATCACGTGGTTTCACGTGTCTGCGGAGGTTACCATTGGTCTAGTCCTTCCACTCTTACTCGACTATGACGACCCAATTCGTTTTCCATTGATAAATCACATCGCTCCACTTGTCTGAGCAAGTTGCCATTGGTCTAGTCCTTTCACTATCAATGCACTACGACGTCCCAAGTTGTCTTCCATGGTGCCATGACATTATAACACCGTCAACTACGTGTACAGGCCTCTAAAGGCTGTTATATGACCTTTTACTGCCTATTAATGGCCTTATACATAAATCACGTCGTTCCACATGTCTGGGCAAGTTGCCAGTGGTCTAGTCCTTTCACTATGAATACACTACGACGTCCAAAGTTCTTTTCCATTGCGCAATAGCCTTATAACACCGTCAACTACGTGAACAGGCATCTAAAGTCTGTTATATGACCGTTTGCCGCCTAATAATGGCCTTACACATAAACCACGTCGCTCCACATGTCTGTGCAGGTTGCCATTGGTCTAGTCCTTCCACTGTTAATGTACTACGACGGCCTTAGTCGTTTTCGACTGCGTCATGACGTTATAACACCGTCAACTAAGCGTACAGTCCGCTAAAGTCTGTTAAGTGACCTTTTGCCCCCTAACAATGGCCTTACACGTAAATCACGTGGTTCCACGTGTCTGCACTGCTTACCATTGGCTTATTCCCTCGACACTCAATGAACTACAACGTCCCAAGTCTATTTCCATTGCTGCATGACGTTATAACACCGTCAACTACGTGAACATGCCTCTAAAGGCTGTTATATAACCTTCTGCCGCCTAAAACGGCCTTACACGTAACTCACGTGGTTCCACGTGTCTGTTCAGGTTGCCATTGCTCTAGTCCTTTCACTATCAATGCACTACGACGTCCCCAGTTGTTTTCCATGGTGCCATGACATTATAACACCGTCAACTACGTGTACAGGCCTCTAAGTGCCGTTATATGACCTTTTGCCGCCTTATAACGGCCTTACACGTAAATCACGTAGTTCCACGTGTCTGTTCAGGTTGCCATTGGTCTAGTCCTTTCACTATCAATGCACTACGACGTCCCAAGTTGTTTTCCCTGGTGCCATGACATTATAACACCGTCAACTACGTGTACAGGCCCCTAAAGGCTGTTATATTACATTTTACCGCCTATTAATGGCCTTATACATAAATCACGTCGTTCCACATGTCTGGGCAAGTTGCCATTGGTCTAGTCCTTTCACTATGAATACACTACGACGTTCCAAGTTCTTTTTCATTGCGCAATAGCGTTATAACACCGTCAACAACGTGAACAGGCCTCTAAAGGCTGTTATATGACCTTTTGCCGCCTAATAATGGCCTTACACATCAATCACGTCGTTCCACATGTCTGGGCAAGTTGCCATTGGTCTAGTCCTTTCACTATAAATACACTACGACGTCCCAAGTTTTTTTCCATTGTGCAATAGCCTTATAACACCGTCAACTACGCGTACAGTCCTTTAAAGCCTGTTATATGACCTTTTGGCGCCTAATAATGACCTTACACATAAATCACGTGGTTCCGCGTTTCTGCACTGGTTACCATTGGTTTAATCCCTCGACACTCAATGGACTACAACGTCCCAAGTCTATTTACTTTGCTGCATAGCCTTATAACACCGTCAACTACGGGAACAGGCCTCTAAAGGCTGTTATGTGAAATTTTGGCGCCTAATAATGGCCTTACACATCAATTACGTCGTTCCACATGTGTGGGAAAGTTGCCATTGGTCTGGTCCTTTCACTATCAATGCACTACGACCTCCCAAGTTCTTTTCCACTGCGCAATAGCCTTATAACACCGTCAACTACGGGTACAGTCTTCTAAAGTCTATTATATCACCTTTTGGCGCGTAATAATGACGTTACATATAAATCACGTGGTTCTGCGTGTCTAAACTGGTTACCATTGGTTTATTCCCTCGACACTCAATGGCCTACAACGTCTCAAGTCTATTTAAATTGCTGCATGGCCTTATAACACCGTCAACTACGTGAACAGGCCTCTAAAGGCTGTTATATGACCTTTTGCCGCCTAATAATGGCCTTACACATCAATCACGTCGCTCCACATGTCTGGGAAGTTGCCATTGGTCTAGTCCTTCCACTATCAATGCACTACGACGTCCCAAGTTGTTTTCCATGGTGCCATGACATTATAACACCGTCAACTACGTGTACAGGCCTCTAAAGGCTGTTATATTACATTTTACCGCCTATTAATGGCCTTATACATAAATCACGTCGTTCCATATGTCTGGGCAAGTTGCCAATGGTCTAGTCCTTTCACTACGAATACACTACGACGCCCCAAGTTTTTTTCCATTGTGCAATAGCCTTATAACACCGTCAACTACGCGTACAGTCCTCTAAAGTTTGTTATATGACCTTTTGGCGCCTAATAGTGACCTTACACATAAATCACGTGGTTTCGCGTGTCTACACTGGTTACCATTGGGATACTCCTTCCACTCTCAATGGAATAAGAAGTCCCAAGTCGTTTTCCATTGCGCCATGACGTTATAACATCGTCAAATACATGTACAGGTCTCTAAAGGTTGTTATATGGCCTTTTGCCGCCTAATAATGGCCTTACACATAAACCACGTCGCTCCACATGTCTGTGCAGGTTGCCATTGGTCTAGTCCTTCCACTGTTAATGTACTACGACGGCCTTAGTCGTTTTCGACTGCGTCATGACGTTATAACACCGTCAACTAAGCGTACAGTCCGCTAAAGTCTGTTAAGTGACCTTTTGCCCCCTAACAATGGCCTTACACGTAAATCACGTGGTTCCACGTGTCTGCACTGCTTACCATTGGCTTATTCCCTCGACACTCAATGAACTACAACGTCCCAAGTCTATTTCCATTGCTGCATGACGTTATAACACCGTCAACTACGTGAACATGCCTCTAAAGGCTGTTATATAACCTTCTGCCGCCTAAAACGGCCTTACACGTAACTCACGTGGTTCCACGTGTCTGTTCAGGTTGCCATTGCTCTAGTCCTTTCACTATCAATGCACTACGACGTCCCCAGTTGTTTTCCATGGTGCCATGACATTATAACACCGTCAACTACGTGTACAGGCCTCTAAGTGCCGTTATATGACCTTTTGCCGCCTTATAACGGCCTTACACGTAAATCACGTAGTTCCACGTGTCTGTTCAGGTTGCCATTGGTCTAGTCCTTTCACTATCAATGCACTACGACGTCCCAAGTTGTTTTCCCTGGTGCCATGACATTATAACACCGTCAACTACGTGTACAGGCCCCTAAAGGCTGTTATATTACATTTTACCGCCTATTAATGGCCTTATACATAAATCACGTCGTTCCACATGTCTGGGCAAGTTGCCATTGGTCTAGTCCTTTCACTATGAATACACTACGACGTTCCAAGTTCTTTTTCATTGCGCAATAGCGTTATAACACCGTCAACAACGTGAACAGGCCTCTAAAGGCTGTTATATGACCTTTTGCCGCCTAATAATGGCCTTACACATCAATCACGTCGTTCCACATGTCTGGGCAAGTTGCCATTGGTCTAGTCCTTTCACTATAAATACACTACGACGTCCCAAGTTTTTTTCCATTGTGCAATAGCCTTATAACACCGTCAACTACGCGTACAGTCCTTTAAAGCCTGTTATATGACCTTTTGGCGCCTAATAATGACCTTACACATAAATCACGTGGTTCCGCGTTTCTGCACTGGTTACCATTGGTTTAATCCCTCGACACTCAATGGACTACAACGTCCCAAGTCTATTTACTTTGCTGCATAGCCTTATAACACCGTCAACTACGGGAACAGGCCTCTAAAGGCTGTTATGTGAAATTTTGGCGCCTAATAATGGCCTTACACATCAATTACGTCGTTCCACATGTGTGGGAAAGTTGCCATTGGTCTGGTCCTTTCACTATCAATGCACTACGACCTCCCAAGTTCTTTTCCACTGCGCAATAGCCTTATAACACCGTCAACTACGGGTACAGTCTTCTAAAGTCTATTATATCACCTTTTGGCGCGTAATAATGACGTTACATATAAATCACGTGGTTCTGCGTGTCTAAACTGGTTACCATTGGTTTATTCCCTCGACACTCAATGGCCTACAACGTCTCAAGTCTATTTAAATTGCTGCATGGCCTTATAACACCGTCAACTACGTGAACAGGCCTCTAAAGGCTGTTATATGACCTTTTGCCGCCTAATAATGGCCTTACACATCAATCACGTCGCTCCACATGTCTGGGAAGTTGCCATTGGTCTAGTCCTTCCACTATCAATGCACTACGACGTCCCAAGTTGTTTTCCATGGTGCCATGACATTATAACACCGTCAACTACGTGTACAGGCCTCTAAAGGCTGTTATATTACATTTTACCGCCTATTAATGGCCTTATACATAAATCACGTCGTTCCATATGTCTGGGCAAGTTGCCAATGGTCTAGTCCTTTCACTACGAATACACTACGACGCCCCAAGTTTTTTTCCATTGTGCAATAGCCTTATAACACCGTCAACTACGCGTACAGTCCTCTAAAGTTTGTTATATGACCTTTTGGCGCCTAATAGTGACCTTACACATAAATCACGTGGTTTCGCGTGTCTACACTGGTTACCATTGGGATACTCCTTCCACTCTCAATGGAATAAGAAGTCCCAAGTCGTTTTCCATTGCGCCATGACGTTATAACATCGTCAAATACATGTACAGGTCTCTAAAGGTTGTTATATGGCCTTTTGCCGCCTAATAATGGCGTTACATATAAACCACATCGCTCCACTTGTCTGAGCAAGTTGGCATTGGTCTAGTCCTTTCACTATCAATGCACTACGACGTCCCAAGTTGTTTTCCATGGTGCCATGACATTATAACACCGTCAACTACGTGTACAGGCCTCTAAAGGCTGTTATATTACATTTTACCGCCTATTATTGGCCTTATACATAAATCACTTCGTTCCACATGTCTGGGCAAGTTGCCAGTGGTCTAGTCCTTTCACTATGAATACACTACGACGTCCAAAGTTCTTTTCCATTGCGCAATAACCTTATAACACCGTCAACTACGTGAACAGGCATCTAAAGTCTGTTATATGACCGTTTGACGGCTAATAATGGCCTTACACATAAACCACGTCGCTCCACATGTCTGTGCAGGTTGCCATTGGTCTAGTCCTTCCACTGTTAATGTACTACGACGGCCTTAGTCGTTTTCGACTGCGTCATGACGTTATAACACCGTCAACTAAGCGTACAGTCCGCTAAAGTCTGTTAAGTGACCTTTTGCCCCCTAACAATGGCCTTACACGTAAATCACGTGGTTCCACGTGTCTGCACTGCTTACCATTGGCTTATTCCCTCGACACTGAATGAACTACAACGTCCCAAGTCTATTTCCATTGCTGCATGACGTTATAACACCGTCAACTACGTGAACATGCCTCTAAAGTTTGTTATATAACCTTCTGCCGCCTAAAACGGCCTTACACGTAACTCACGTGGTTCCACGTGTCTGTTCAGGTTGCCATTGCTCTAGTCCTTTCACTATCAATGCACTACGACGTCCCAAGTTGTTTTCCATGGTGCCATGACATTATAACACCGTCAACTACGTGTACAGGCCTCTAAAGGCTGTTATATTACATTTTACCGCCTATTGATGGCCTTATACATAAATCACGTCGTTCCATATGTCTGGGCAAGTTGCCAATGGTCTAGTCCTTTCACTACGAATACACTACGACGTCCCAAGTTTTTTTCCATTGTGCAATAGCCTTATAACACCGTCAACTACGCGTACAGTCCTCTAAAGTTTGTTATATGACCTTTTGGCGCCTAATAGTGACCTTACACATAAATCACGTGGTTTCGCGTGTCTACACTGGTTACCATTGGGATACTCCTTCCACTCTCAATGGAATAAGAAGTCCCAAGTCGTTTTCCATTGCGCCATGACGTTATAACATCGTCAAATACATGTACAGGTCTCTAAAGGTTGTTTTATAGCCTTTTGCCGCCTAATAATGGCGTTACATATAAACCACATCGCTCCACTTGTCTGAGCAAGTTGGCATTGGTCTAGTCCTTTCACTATCAATGCACTACGACGTCCCAAGTTGTTTTCCATGGTGCCATGACATTATAACACCGTCAACTACGTGTACAGGCCTCTAAAGGCTGCTATATTACATTTTACCGCCTATTATTGGCCTTATACATAAATCACTTCGTTCCACATGTCTGGGCTAGTTGCCAGTGGTCTAGTCCTTTCACTATGAATACACTACGACGTCCAAAGTTCTTTTCCATTGCGCAATAACCTTATAACACCGTCAACTACGTGAACAGGCATCTAAAGTCTGTTATATGACCGTTTGACGGCTAATAATGGCCTTACACATAAACCACGTCGCTCCACATGTCTGTGCAGGTTGCCATTGGTCTAGTCCTTCCACTGTTAATGTACTACGACGGCCTTAGTCGTTTTCGACTGCGTCATGACGTTATAACACCGTCAACTAAGCGTACAGTCCGCTAAAGTCTGTTAAGTGACCTTTTGCCCCCTAACAATGGCCTTACACGTAAATCACGTGGTTCCACGTGTCTGCACTGCTTACCATTGGCTTATTCCCTCGACACTGAATGAACTACAACGTCCCAAGTCTATTTCCATTGCTGCATGACGTTATAACACCGTCAACTACGTGAACATGCCTCTAAAGTTTGTTATATAACCTTCTGCCGCCTAAAACGGCCTTACACGTAACTCACGTGGTTCCACGTGTCTGTTCAGGTTGCCATTGCTCTAGTCCTTTCACTATCAATGCACTACGACGTCCCAAGTTGTTTTCCATGGTGCCATGACATTATAACACCGTCAACTACGTGTACAGGCCTCTAAAGGCTGTTATATTACATTTTACCGCCTATTGATGGCCTTATACATAAATCACGTCGTTCCATATGTCTGGGCAAGTTGCCAATGGTCTAGTCCTTTCACTACGAATACACTACGACGTCCCAAGTTTTTTTCCATTGTGCAATAGCCTTATAACACCGTCAACTACGCGTACAGTCCTCTAAAGTTTGTTATATGACCTTTTGGCGCCTAATAGTGACCTTACACATAAATCACGTGGTTTCGCGTGTCTACACTGGTTACCATTGGGATACTCCTTCCACTCTCAATGGAATAAGAAGTCCCAAGTCGTTTTCCATTGCGCCATGACGTTATAACATCGTCAAATACATGTACAGGTCTCTAAAGGTTGTTATATGGCCTTTTGCCGCCTAATAATGGCGTTACATATAAACCACATCGCTCCACTTGTCTGAGCAAGTTGGCATTGGTCTAGTCCTTTCACTATCAATGCACTACGACGTCCCAAGTTGTTTTCCATGGTGCCATGACATTATAACACCGTCAACTACGTGTACAGGCCTCTAAAGGCTGTTATATTACATTTTACCGCCTATTATTGGCCTTATACATAAATCACTTCGTTCCACATGTCTGGGCAAGTTGCCAGTGGTCTAGTCCTTTCACTATGAATACGCTACGACGTCCAAAGTTCTTTTCCATTGCGCAATAACCTTATAACACCGTCAACTACGTGAACAGGCATCTAAAGTCTGTTATATGACCGTTTGCCGCCTAATAATGGCCTTACACATAAACCACGTCGCTCCACATGTCTGTGCAGGTTGCCATTGGTCTAGTCCTTCCACTGTTAATGTACTACGACGGCCTTAGTCGTTTTCGACTGCGTCATGACGTTATAACACCGTCAACTAAGCGTACAGTCCGCTAAAGTCTGTTAAGTGACCTTTTGCCCCCTAACAATGGCCTTACACGTAAATCACGTGGTTCCACGTGTCTGCACTGCTTACCATTGGCTTATTCCCTCGACACTGAATGAACTACAACGTCCCAAGTCTATTTCCATTGCTGCATGACGTTATAACACCGTCAACTACGTGAACATGCCTCTAAAGTTTGTTATATAACCTTCTGCCGCCTAAAACGGCCTTACACGTAACTCACGTGGTTCCACGTGTATGTTCAGGTTGCCATTGCTCTAGTCCTTTCACTATCAATGCACTACGACGTCCCAAGTTGTTTTCCATGGTGCCATGACATTATAACACCGTCAACTACGTGTACAGGCCTCTAAGGGCCGTTATATGACCTTTTGCCGCCTTATAACGGCCTTACACGTAAATCACGTAGTTCCACGTGTCTGTTCAGGTTGCCATTGGTCTAGTCCTTTCACTATCAATGCACTACGACGTCCCAAGTTGTTTTCCCTGGTGCCATGACATTATAACACCGTCAACTACGTATACAGGCCTCTAAAGGCTGTTATATTACATTTTACCGCCTATTAATGGCCTTATACATAAATCACGTCGTTCCACATGTCTGGGCAAGTTGCCATTGGTCTAGTCCTTTCACTATGAATACACTACGACGTCTCAAGTTCTTTTCCATTGCGCAATAGCGTTATAACACTGTCAACTACGTGAACAGGCCTCTAAGGGCTGTTATATGACCTTTTGCCGCCTAATAATGGCCTTACACATCAATCACGTCGTTCCACATGTCTGGGCAAGTTGCCATTGGTCTAGTCCTTTCACTATAAATACACTACGACGTCCCAAGTTTTTTTCCATTGTGCAATAGCCTTATAACACAGTCAACTACGCGTACAGTCCTCTAAAGTCTGTTATATGACCTTTTGGCGCCTAATAATGACCTTACACATAAATCACGTCGCTCCACATGTCTGGGCAAGTTGCCATTGGTCTAGTCCTTTCACTATGAATACACTACGACGTCTCAAGTTCTTTTCCATTGCGCAATAGCGTTATAACACTGTCAACTACGTGAACAGGCCTCTAAGGGCTGTTATATGACCTTTTGCCGCCTAATAATGGCCTTACACATCAATCACGTCGTTCCACATGTCTGGGCAAGTTGCCATTGGTCTAGTCCTTCCACTGTTAATATACTACGACGTCCTAAGTCGTTTTCGATTACTTCATGACGTTATAACACCGTCAACTAAGCGTACAGTCCTCTAAAGTCTGTTAAATGACCTTTTGCCCCCTAACAATGGTCTTACACGTAAATCACGTGGTTCCACGTGTCTGTTTAGGTTGCCATTGGTCTAGTCCTACCACTATGAATGTACTACGACGTCCCAAATCGTCTTACATTGCGCAATGGCTTTATAACTCCGTCAACTACGTGTACTGGCCTCTAAAAGCTGTTATATGACCTTTTGCCCCCTAATGACGTCCTTGCACGTAAATCACGTCGTTCCACGTGTCTGCACTGCTTACCATTGGTTTATTCCCTCGACATTCAATGAACTTCAACGTCCCAAGTCTATTTCCATTGCTGCATGACGTTATAACTCCGTCAACTACGTGTACTGGCCTCTAAAAGGTGTTATATGACCTTTTGCCGCCTAATAACGTCCTTGCACGTAAATCACGTCGTTCCACGTGTCTGTGCAGGTAGGGATTGGTCTAGTCCTTCCAATGTTAATAGACTACGACGTCCCAAGTTCTTTCCCATGGTGCCATGACATTATAAAACCGTCAACTACGTGAACAGGCCTCTAAAGGCTGTTATATGACATTTTCCCGCCTAATAATGGCCTTACACATCAATCACGTCGTTGCACATGTCTGGGCAAGTTGCCATTGGTCTAGTCCTTCCACTATAAATACACTACGACGTCCCAAGTTTTTTTTCATTGTGCAATAGCCTTATAACACCGTCAACTACGAGTACAGTCCTCTAAATTCTGTTATATGACCTTTTGGCGCCTAATAATGACCTTACACATAAATCACGTCGCTCCACATGTCTGTGCAGGTTGCCATTGGTCTAGTCCTTCCACTGTTAATGTACTACTACGTCCTAAGTCGTTTTTGATTGCGTCATGACGTTATAACACCGTCAACTACGCGTACAGTCCTCTAAAGTCTGTTAAATGACCATTTGCCCCCTAACAATGGCCTTACACGTAAATCACGTGGTTCCACGTGTCTGCACTGCTTACCATTGGTTTATTCCCTCGACACTCAATGAACTACAACGTCCAAAGTCTATTCCCATTGCTGCATGACGTTATAACACCGTCAACTACATGTACATGCCTCTAAAGTCTGTTATATCACCTTTTGGCGCCTAATAATGACGTTACACATAAATCACGTGGTTCCGCGTGTCTACACTGGTTACCATTGGTTTATTCCTTAGACACTCAATGGAATACAACGTCCTAAGTCTATTTACATTGCTGCATGACGTTATAACACCGTTAACTACATGTGCATGCCTCTAAGGGCTGTTATATGACCTTTTGCCGCCTAATAACGGCCTTACACGTAAATCACGTAGTTCCACGTGTCTGTTCAGGTTGCCATTGGTCTAGTCCTACCACTATGCATGTAGTACGACGTCCCAAATCGTTTTACATTGCGGAATAGCCTTATAACACCGTCAACTACGTGAGCAGACCTCTAAAGGGGTTTATATGGCCTTTTGCCGCCTAATAATGGCCTTACAGATAAATCACGTCACTCCACATGTCTGGGCAAGTTGCCATTGGTTTAGTCCTTTCACTATCAATGCACTACGACGTCCCAAGTTGTTTTCCATGGTGCCATGACATTATAACACCGTCAACTACGTGTACAGGCCTCTAAAGGCTGTTATATTACCTTTTACCGCCTATTAATGGCCTTATACATAAATCACGTCGTTCCACATGTCTGGGCAAGTTGCCATTGGTCTAGTCCTTTCACTATGAATACACTACGACGTCCCAATTTTTTTCCATTGCGCAATAGCGTTATAACACCGTCAACTACGTGAGCAGGCCTCTAAAGGGGTTTATATGGCCCTTTGCCGCCTAATAATGGCCTTACACATTAATCACGTCGCTCCACATGTCTGGGCAAGTTGCCATTGGTCTAGTCCTTTCACTATCAATGCACTACGACGTCCCAAGTCGTTTTCCATCACGCCATGGCCATATAACACCGTCAACTACGTGAACAGGCCTCTAAAGGTTGTTATATAACCTTTTGCCGCCTAAAACGGCCTTACACGTAAATCACGTAGTTCCACGTGTCTGTTCAGGTTGCCATTGGTCTAGTCCTACCACTATGCATGTAGTACGACGTTCCAAATCGTTTTACATTGCGGAATAGCCTTATAACACCGTCAACTACGTGAGCAGGCCTCTAAAGGGGTTTATATGGCCTTTTGCCGCCTAATAATGGCCTTACAGATAAATCACGTCACTCCACATGTCTGGGCAAGTTGCCATTGGTCTAGTCCTTTCACTATCAATGCACTACGACGTCCCAAGTTGTTTTCCATGGTGCCATGACATTATAACACCGTCAACTACGTGTACAGGCCTCTAAAGGCTGTTATATTACCTTTTACCGCCTATTAATGGCCTTATACATAAATCACGTCGTTCCACATGTCTGGGCAAGTTGCCATTGGTCTAGTCCTTTCACTATGAATACACTACGACATCCCAAGTTCTTTTCCATTGCGCAATAGCGTTTTAACAACGTCAACTACGTGAGCAGGCCTCTAAAGGGGTTTATATGGCCTTTTGCCGCCTAATAATGGCCTTACACATTAATCACGTCGCTCCACATGTCTGGGCAAGTTGCCATTGGTCTAGTCCTTTCACTATCAATGCACTACGACGTCCCAAGTCGTTTTCCATTACGCCATGGCCATATAACACCGTCAACTACGTGAACAGGCCTCTAAAGGTTGTTATATAACCTTTTGCCGCCTAAAACGGCCTTACACGTAAATCACGTAGTTCCACGTGTCTGTTCAGGTTGCCATTGGTCTAGTCCTACCACTATGCATGTAGTACGACGTTCCAAATCGTTTTACTTTGCGGAATAGCCTTATAACACCGTCAACTACGTGAGCAGGCCTCTAAAGGGGTTTATATGACCTTTTACCGCCTATTAATGGCCTTATACATAAATCACGTCGTTCCACATGACTGGGCAAGTTGCCATTGGTCTAGTCCTTTCACTATGAATACACTACGACCACCCAAGTTTTTTTCTATTGCGCAATAGCCTTATAACACCGTCAACTACGTGAACAGGCATCTAAAATCTGTTATATGACATTTTGGCGCCTAATGATGACGTTACACATAAATCACGTGGTTCCGCATGTCTACACTGGTTACCATTGGTTTATGCCCTCGACACTCAATGGACTACAACGTCCAAAGTCTATTTACATTGCTGCATGACGTTACAACACCGTTAACTACATGTGCATGCCTCTAAGGGCTGTTATATGACCTTTTGCCGCCTAATAACGGCCTTACACGTAAATCACGTAGTTCCACGTGTCTGTTCAGGTTGCCATTGGTCTAGTCCTACCACTATGCATGTAGTACGACGTCCCAAATCGTTTTACATTGCGGAATAGCCTTATAACACATCAACTAAGTGAGTAGGCCGCTAAAGGTTTTTATGTGGCCTTTTGCCGCCTAATAATGGCCTTACATAGAAATCACGACGCTCCACTTGTCTGGGCAAGTTGCCATTGGTCTAGTCCTTTCACTATCAATGCACTACGACGTCCCAAGTTGTTTTCCATGGTGCCATGACATTATAACACCGTCAACTACGTGTACAGGCCTCTAAAAGCTGTTATATGACCTTTTACCGCCTTTTAATGGCCTTATACATAAATCACGTAGTTCCACATGTATGGGCAAGTTGCCATTTGTCTAGTCCTTCCACTGTTAATGTACTACGACGTCCTAAGTCGTTTTCGATTGCGTCATGACGTTATAACAGCGCCAACTACGCGTACAGTCCTCTAAAGTCTGTTATATGACCGTTTGCCGCCTAATAATGGCCTTACACATAAATCACGTCGTTCCACATGTCTGGGCAAGTTGCCATTGGTCTAGTCCTTTCACTATAAATACACTACGACGTCCCAAGTTTTTTTCCATTGTGCAATAGCCTTATAACACCGTCAACTACGCGTACAGTCCTAAGTCTGTTATATGACCTTTTAGGGCCTAATAATGACCTTACACATAAATCACGTCGCTCCACATGTCTGTGCATGTTGCCATTGGTCTAGTCCTTCCACTGTTAATGTACTACGACGTCCTAAGTCGTTTCCGATTGCGTCATGACGTTATAACACCGTCAACTACGCGTACAGTCCTCTAAAGTCTGTTAAATGACCTTTTGCCCCCTAACAATGGCCTTACACGTAAATCACGTGGTTCCACGTGTCTGCACTGCTTACCATTGGTTTATTCCCTCGACACTCAATGAACTACAACGTCCCAAGTCTATTTCCATTGCTGCATGACGTTATAACACCGTCAACTACATGTACATGGCTCTAAAGGCTGTTATATGACCTTTTGCCGCCTAACAATGGCCTTACACGTAAATCACGTGGTTCCACGTGTCTGTTTAGGTTGCCATTGGTCTAGTCCTACCACTATGAATGTACTACGACGTCCCAAATCGTCTTACATTGCGCAATGGCTTTATAACTCCGTCAACTACGTGTACTGGCCTCTAAAAGCTGTTATATGACCTTTTTCCTCCTAATAACGTCCTTGCACGTAAATCACGTCGTTCCACGTGTCTGTGCAGGTAGGGATTGGTCTAGTCCTTCCACTCTTAATGGACTACGACGTCCCAAGTCGTTTTCCATTACGCTATGGCCTTATAACACCGTCAACTACGTGAACAGGGCTCTAAAGGTTGTTATATAACATTTTGCCGCCTAAAACGGCCTTACACGTAAATCACGTGGTTCACGTGTCTGTTCAGGTTGCCATTGCTCTAGTCCTACCACTACGAATGTACTACGACTTCCCAAATTGTTTTACATTGCGGAAGAGCTTTATAACACGTCAACTACGTGAGCAGGCCTCTAAAGGCTGTTATATGACCTTTTGCCGCCTAATAATGGTCTTACACATAAATCACGTCACTCCACATGTCTGGGCAAGTTGCCATTGGTCTAGTCCTTTCACTATCAATGCACGACGAAGTCCCAAGTTGTGTTCCATGGTGCCATGACATTATAACACCGTCAACTACGTGTACAGGCCTCTAAAGGCTGTTATATTACCTTTTACCGCCTATTAATGGCCTTATACATAAATCACGTCGTTCCACATGTCTGGGCAAGTTGCCATTGGTCTATTCCTTTCACTATCAATGCACTACGACGTCCCAAGTCCTTTTCCATTACGCCATGGCCTTATAACACCGTCAACTATGTGAACAGGCCTCTAAAGGTTGTTATATAACCTTTTGCCGCCTAAAAGGCCTTACACGTAAATCACGTGGTCCACGTGTCTGTTCAGGTTGCCATTGCTCTAGTCCTACCACTACGAATGTACTACGACGTCCCAAATTGTTTTACATTGCGGAATAGCCTTATAACACCGTCAACTACATGAACAGTCCTCTAAAGACTGTTATATGACCTTTTGCCGCCTAATAATGGCCTTATACATCAATCACGTCGTTCCACATGTCTGGGCAAGTTGCCATTGGTCTAGTCCTTTCACTATCAATGCACTACGACGTCCCAAGTTGTTTTTCATGGTGCCATGACATTATAACACCGTCAACTACGTGTACAGACCTCTAAAGGCTGTTATATGACCTTTTACCGCCTAATAATGGCCTTACACATCAATCACGTCGTTCCACATTACTGGGTAAGTTGCCATTGGTCTGGTCCTTTCACTATCAAAGCACTACGATCTCCCAAGTTCTTTTCCACTGCGCAATAGCCTTATAACACCGTCAACTAAGCGCACAGTCCTCTAAAGTCTGTTATATCACCTTATGGCGCCTAATAATGACGTTACACATAAATCACGTGGTTCCGCGTGTTTACACTGGTTACCATTGGTTTATTCCCTCGACACTCAATGGACAACATTGTCCTAAGTCTATTTACATTGCTGCATGACGTTATAACACCGTTAACTACATGTACGTGCCTCTAAGGGCTGTTATATGACCTTTGCCGCCTAATAACGGCCTTACACGTAAATCACGTAGTTCCACATGTCGGTGCAGGTTGCCATTGGTCTAGTCCTTCCACTGTTAATGTACTTCGACGTCCTAAGTCGTTTTTGATTGCTTCATGACGCTATAACACCGTCAACTACGCGTACAGTCCTCTAAAGTCTGTTATATCACCTTTTGGCGCCTAATAATGACCTTACACATAAATCACGTGGTTCCGCGTGTCTCCACTGGTTACCATTGGTTTATTCCCTCGACAAGTTGCCATTCGTCTAGTCCTTCCACTGTTAATGTATTACGACGTCCTAAGTCGTTTTCCATTGCGCCATGACGTTATAACAACGTCAAATACATGTACAGGTCTCTAAAGGTTGTTATATGACCGTTTGCCGCCTAATAATGGCCTTACACATAAATCACGTCGTTCCACATGTCTGGGCAAGTTGCCATTGGTCTAGTATTTTCACTATCAATGCACTACTACGTCCCAAGTCGTTTTCCATTACGCCATGGCCTTATAACACCGTCAACTACGTGAACAGGCCTCTAAAGGTCGTTATATACCCTTTTGCCGCCTAAAACGGCCTTTCACGTAAATCACGTGGATCCACGTGTCTGTTCAGGTTGCCATTGCTCTAATCCTACCACTACAAATGTACTACGACGTACCAAATTGTTTTACATTGCAGAATAGCCTTATAACACGTCAACTACGTGAGCAGGCTGCAAAGGTTTTTATATGGCCTTTTGCCGCCTAATAATGGCCTTACACATAAATCACATCGCTCCACATGCCTGGGCAAGTTGCCATTGGTCTAGTCCTTTCTCTATGAATACACTACGACGTCCCAAGTTGTTTTCCATTGCGCAATAGCCTTATAACACCGTCAACTACGTGAACAGGCATCTAAAGTCTGTTATCTGACCTTTTAGAGCCTATTAATGGCGTTATACATAAATCACGTCGTTCCACATGTCTGCGCAAGTTGCCATTGGTCTAGTCCTTTCACTATGAATAGACTACGACGTCCCAGCTTGTTTTCCATTGTGACATGGCCATATAACAGCGCCAACTACGCGTACAGTCCTCTAAAGTCTGTTATATGACCGTTTGCCGCCTAATAATGGCCTTACACATAAATCACGTCGCTCCACATGTCTGTGCAGGTTGCCATTGGTCTAGTCCTTCCACTGTTAATGTACTACGACGTTCTAAGTCGTTTTCCATTGCGCCATGGCGTTATAACACCGTCAAATACATGTACAAGTCTCTAAAGGTTGTTGTATGACCGTTTGCCGCATAATAATGGCCTTACACATAAATCACGTGGCTCCACGTGTCCGTTCAGGTTGGCATTGGTCTAGTCCCACCACTAAGAATGTACTACGACGTCCCAAATTGTTTTACATTGCGGAATAGCCTTATAACACCGTCAACTACATGAACAGGCCTCTAAAGACTGTTATATGACCTTTTGCCGCCTAATAATGGCTTTATACATAAATCACGTCGTTCCACATGTCTGGGCAAGTTGCCATTGGTCTGGTCCTTTCACTATCAAAGCACTACGATCTCCCAAGTTCTTTTCCACTGCGCAATAGCCTTATAACACCGTCAACTACGCGCACAGTCCTCTAAAGTCTGTTATATCACCTTATGGCGCCTAATAATGACGTTGCACATAAATCACGTGGTTCCGCGTGTTTACACTGGTTACCATTGGTTTATTCCCTCGACACTCAATGGACAACATTGTCCTAAGTCTATTTACATTGCTGCATGACGTTATAACACCGTTAACTACATGTGTGTGCCTCTAAGGGCTGTTATATGACCTTTTGCCGCCTAATAACGGCCTTACACGTAAATCACGTGGTTCCACGTGTCTTTTCAGGTTGCCATTGGTCTAGCCCTACCACTACGAATGTACTAGGACGTCCCAAATCGTTTTACATTGCGGAAGAGCTTTATAACACGTCAACTACGTGAGCAGGCCTCTAAAGGCTGTTATATGACCTTTTGCCGCCTAATAATGGTCTTACACATAAATCACGTCACTCCACATGTCTGGGCAAGTTGCCATTGGTCTAGTCCTTTCACTATCAATGCACGACGAAGTCCCAAGTTGTGTTCCATGGTGCCATGACATTATAACACCGTCAACTACGTGTACAGGCCTCTAAAGGCTGTTATATTACCTTTTACCGCCTATTAATGGCCTTATACATAAATCACGTCGTTCCACATGTCTGGGCAAGTTGCCATTGGTCTATTCCTTTCACTATCAATGCACTACGACGTCCCAAGTCCTTTTCCATTACGCCATGGCCTTATAACACCGTCAACTATGTGAACAGGCCTCTAAAGGTTGTTATATAACCTTTTGCCGCCTAAAAACGGCCTTACACGTAAATCACGTGGTTCCACGTGTCTGTTCAGGTTGCCATTGCTCTAGTCCTACCACTACGAATGTACTACGACGTCCCAAATTGTTTTACATTGCGGAATAGCCTTATAACACCGTCAACTACATGAACAGGCCTCTAAAGACTGTTATATGACCTTTTGCCGCCTAATAATGGCCTTATACATAAATCACGTCGTTCCACATGTCTGGGCAAGTTGCCATTGGTCTGGTCCTTTCACTATCAAAGCACTACGATCTCCCAAGTTCTTTTCCACTGCGCAATAGCCTTATAACACCGTCAACTACGCGCACAGTCCTCTAAAGTCTGTTATATCACCTTATGGCGCCTAATAATAACGTTGCACATAAATCACGTGGTTCCGCGTGTTTACACTGGTTACCATTGGTTTATTCCCTCGACACTCAATGGACAACATTGTCCTAAGTCTATTTACATTGCTGCATGACGTTATAACACCGTTAACTACATGTACGTGCCTCTAAGGGCTGTTATATGACCTTTTCCCGCCTAATAACGGCCTTACACGTAAATCACGTAGTTCCTCATGTCTGTGCAGGTTGCCATTGGTCTAGTCCTTCCACTGTTAATGTACTTCGACGTCCTAAGTCGTTTTTGATTGCTTCATGACGCTATAACACCGTCAACTACGCGTACAGTCCTCTAAAGTCTGTTATATCACCTTTTGGCGCCTAATAATGACCTTACACATAAATCACGTGGTTCCGCGTGTCTCCACTGGTTACCATTGGTTTATTCCCTCGACAAGTTGCCATTCGTCCAGTCCTTCCACTGTTAATGTACTACGACGTCCTAAGTCGTTTTCCATTGCGCCATGACGTTATAACAACGTCAAATACATGTACAGGTCTCTAAAGGTTGTTATATGACCGTTTGCCGCCTAATAATGGCCTTACACATAAATCACGTCGTTCCACATGTCTGGGCAAGTTGCCATTGGTCTAGTATTTTCACTATCAATGCACTACTACGTCCCAAGTCGTTTTCCATTACGCCATGGCCTTATAACACCGTCAACTACGTGAACAGGCCTCTAAAGGTGGTTATATAACCTTTTGCCGCCTAAAACGGCCTTTCACGTAAATCACGTGGTTCCACGTGTCTGTTCAGGTTGCCATTGCTCTAGTCCTACCACTACGAATGTACTACGACGTCCCAAATTGTTTTACATTGCAGAATAGCCTTATAACACGTCAACTACGTGAGCAGGCTGCAAAGGTTTTTATATGGCCTTTTGCCGCCTAATAATGGCCTTACACATAAATCACGTCGCTCCACATGTCTGGGCAAGTTGCCATTGGTATAGTCCTTTCTCTATGAATACACTACGACGTCCCAAGTTGTTTTCCATTGCGCAATAGCCTTATAACACCGTCAACTACGTGAACAGGCATCTAAAGTCTGTTATCTGACCTTTTAGAGCCTATTAATGGCGTTATACATAAATCACGTCGTTCCACATGTCTGCGCAAGTTGCCCTTGGTCTAGTCCTTTCACTATGAATAGACTACGCCGTCCCAGCTTGTTTTCCATTGTGACATGGCCATATAACAGCGCCAACTACGCGTACAGTCCTCTAAAGTCTGTTATATGACCGTTTGCTGCCTAATAATGGCCTTACACATAAATCACGTCGTTCCACATGTCTGTGCAGGTTGCCATTGGTCTAGTCCTTCCACTGTTAATGTACTACGACGTCCTAAGACGTTTTCCATTGCGCCATGGCGTTATAACACCGTCAAATAGATGTACAGGTCTCTAAAGGTTGTTGTATGACCGTTTGCCGCCTAATAATGGCCTTACACATAAATCACGTGGCTCCACGTGTCCGTTCAGGTTGCCATTGGTCTAGTCCCACCACTAAGAATATACTACGACGTCCCAATTCGTTTTATATTGCGGAATAGCCTTATAACACCGTCAAGTACGTGAGGAGCCCTCTAAAGGTTTTTGTATGGCCTCTTGCCGCCTAATAATGTCCTTATACATAAATCACGTCGTTCCACATGTCTGGGAAAGTTGCCATTGGTCTGGTCCTTTCACTCTCAATGCACTACGACGTCCCAAGTTGTTTTCCATTGTGCCATGACATTATAACACCGCCAACTACGTGTACAGGCCTCTAAAGCCTAATATATGACCTTTTGCCGCCTAATTATGGCCTTACACATAAATCACGTGGTTCCACATGTCTGGGCAAGTTGCCATTGGTCTAGTCCTTCCACTGTTAAGGTACTACGACGTCCTAAGTCGTCTTTGATTGCGTCATGACGTTATAACACCGTCAACTACGCGTACAAATCCTCTAAATGCTGTAATATGGCATTTTGCTGTCTAATAAAGACCTCATGCGTAAATCACGTCGTTCCACGTGTCTGTGCAGGTTGCTATTGGTCTAGTTCTTTCACTATCAATAGACTACAACGTCCCAAGTTTTTTTCCATTGCGCCATGGCCCTATAAAACCGTCAACTAAGCGTACAGTCCTCTAAAGGTTGTTATATAACCTTTTGCCGCCTAAAAACGGCCTTACACGTAAATCACGTGGTTCCACGTGTCTGTTCAGGTTGCCATTGCTCTAGTCCTACCACTACGAATGTACTACGACGTCCCAAATTGTTTTACATTGCGGAATAGCCTTATAACACCGTCAACTACATGAACAGGCCTCTAAAGACTGTTATATGACCTTTTGCCGCCTAATAATGGCCTTATACATAAATCACGTCGTTCCACATGTCTGGGCAAGTTGCCATTGGTCTGGTCCTTTCACTATCAAAGCACTACGATCTCCCAAGTTCTTTTCCACTGCGCAATAGCCTTATAACACCGTCAACTACGCGCACAGTCCTCTAAAGTCTGTTATATCACCTTATGGCGCCTAATAATGACGTTACACATAAATCACGTGGTTCCGCGTGTCTACACTGGTTACCATTGGTTTATTCCCTCGACACTCAATGGACAACATTGTCCTAAGTCTATTTACATTGCTGCATGACGCTATAACACCGTTAACTACATGTACGTGCCTCTAAGAGCTGTTATATGACCTTTTCCCGCCTAATAACGGCCTTACACGTAAATCACGTAGTTCCACATGTCTGTGCAGGTTGCCATTCGTCTATTCCTTCCACTGTTAATGTACTACGACGTCCTAAGTCGTTTTCCATTGCGCCATGACGTTATAACAACGTCAAATACATGTACAGGTCTCTAAAGGTTGTTATATGACCGTTTGCCGCCTAATAATGGCCTTACACATAAATCACGTCGTTCCACATGTCTGGGCAAGTTGCCATTGGTCTAGTATTTTCACTATCAATGCACTACTACGTCCCAAGTCGTTTTCCATTACGCCATGGCCTTATAACACCGTCAACTACGTGAACAGGCCTCTAAAGGTGGTTATATAACCTTTTGCCGCCTAAAACGGCCTTTCACGTAAATCACGTGGTTCCACGTGTCTGTTCAGGTTGCCATTGCTCTAGTCCTACCACTACGAATGTACTACGACGTCCCAAATTGTTTTACATTGCAGAATAGCCTTATAACACGTCAACTACGTGAGCAGGCTGCAAAGGTTTTTATATGGCCTTTTGCCGCCTAATAATGGCCTTACACATAAATCACGTCGCTCCACATGTCTGGGCAAGTTGCCATTGGTCTAGTCCTTTCTCTATGAATACACTACGACGTCCCAAGTTGTTTTCCATTGCGCAATAGCCTTATAACACCGTCAACTACGTGAACAGGCATCTAAAGTCTGTTATCTGACCTTTTAGAGCCTATTAATGGCGTTATACATAAATCACGTCGTTCCACATGTCTGCGCAAGTTGCCCTTGGTCTAGTCCTTTCACTATGAATAGACTACGACGTCCCAGCTTGTTTTCCATTGTGACATGGCCATATAACAGCGCCAACTACGCGTACAGTCCTCTAAAGTCTGTTATATGACCGTTTGCCGCCTAATAATGGCCTTACACATAAATCACGTCGTTCCACATGTCTGTGCAGGTTGCCATTGGTCTAGTCCTTCCACTGTTAATGTACTATGACGTCCTAAGTCGTTTTCCATTGCGCCATGGCGTTATAACACCGTCAAATAGATGTACAGGTCTCTAAAGGTTGTTGTATGACCGTTTGCCGCCTAATAATGGCCTTACACATAAATCACGTGGCTCCACGTGTCCGTTCAGGTTGCCATCGGTCTAGTCCCACCACTAAGAATATACTACGACGTCCCAATTCGTTTTATATTGCGGAATAGCCTTATAACACCGTCAAGTACGTGAGGAGCCCTCTAAAGGTTTTTGTATGACCTTTTGCCGCCTAATTATGGCCTTACACATAAATCACGTGGTTCCACATGTCTGGGCAAGTTGCCATTGGTCTAGTCCTTCCACTGTTAAGGTACTACGACGTCCTAAGTCGTCTTTGATTGCGTCATGACGTTATAACACCGTCAACTACGCGTACAAATCCTCTAAATGCTGTAATATGGCATTTTGCTGTCTAATAAAGACCTCATGCGTAAATCACGTCGTTCCACGTGTCTGTGCAGGTTGCTATTGGTCTAGTTCTTTCACTATCAATAGACTACAACGTCCCAAGTTTTTTTTCATTGCGCCATGGCCCTATAAAACCGTCAACTAAGCGTACAGTCCTCTAAAGGTTGTTATATAACCTTTTGCCGCCTAAAAACGGCCTTACAGGTAAATCACGTGGTTCCACGTGTCTGTTCAGGTTGCCATTGCTCTAGTCCTACCACTACGAATGTACTACGACGTCCCAAATTGTTTTACATTGCTGAATAGCCTTATAACACCGTCAACTACATGAACAGGCCTCTAAGGACTGTTATATGACCTTTTGCCGCCTAATAATGGCCTTATACATAAATCACGTCGTTCCACATGTCTGGGCAAGTTGCCATTGGTCTAGTCCTTTCACTATCAATGCACTACGACGTCCCAAGTTGTTTTCCATGGTGCCACGACATTTTAACACCGGCAACTACGTGTACAGTCCTCTAAAGGCTGTTATATGACCCTTTACCGCCTAATAATGGCCTTACACATCAATCACGTCGTTCCACATGTTTGGGTAAGTTGCCATTGGTCTGGTCCTTTCACTATCAAAGCACTACGATCTCCCAAGTTCTTTTCCACTGCGCAATAGCCTTATAACACCGTCAACTACGCGCACAGTCCTCTAAAGTCTGTTATATCACCTTATGGCGCCTAATAATGACGTTACACATAAATCACGTGGTTCCGCGTGTCTACACTGGTTACCATTGGTTTATTCCCTCGACACTCAATGGACTACATTGTCCTAAGTCTATTTACATTGCTGCATGAGGTTGTAACACCGTTAACTACATGTGCGTGCCTCTAAGGGCTGTTATATGACCTTTTGCCGCCTAATAACGGCCTTACACGTAAATCACGTAGTTCCCCATGTCTGTGCATGTTGCCATTGGTCTAGTCCTTCCACTGTTAATGTACTTCGACGTTCTAAGTCGTTTTTGATTGCTTTATGACGCTATAACACCGTCAACTACGCGTACAGTCCTCTAAAGTCTGTTATATCACCTTTTGGCGCCTAATAATGACCTTACACTTAAATCACGTGGTTCCGCGTGTCTCCACTGGTTACCATTGGTTTATTCTCTCGACAAGTTGCCATTCGTCTAGTCCTTCCACTGTTAATGTACTACGACGTCCTAAGTCGTTTTCCATTGCGCCATGACGTTATAACACCGTCAAATACATGTACAGGTCTCTAAAGGTTGTTATATGACCGTTTACCGCCTAATAATGGCCTTACACATAAATCACGTCGCTCCACATGTCTGTGCAGGTTGCCATTGGTCTAGTCGTTCCACTGTTAATGTACTACGACGTGAACAGGTCTCTAAAGGTTGTTATATAACCTTTTGACCCCTAAGAACGGCCTTACACGCAAATCACGTGGCTCCACGTGTCCGCTCAGGTTGCCATTGGTCTAGTCCTACCACTAAGAATATACTACGACGTCCCAATTCGTTTTACATTGCGGAATAGCCTTATAACACCGTCAACTACGTGAGGAGCCCTCTAAAGGTTGTTATATGGCCTCTTGCCGCCTAATAATGTCCTTATACATAAATCACGTCGTTCCACATGTCTGGGAAAGTTGCCATTGGTCTGGTCCTTTCACTCTCAATGCACTACGACGTCCCAAGTTGTTTTCCATTGTGCCATGACATTATAACACCGCCAACTACGTGTACAGGCCTCTAAAGCCTAATATATGACCTTTTGCCGCCTAATTATGGCCTTACACATAAATCACGTGGTTCCACATGTCTGGGCAAGTTGCCATTGGTCTAGTCCTTCCACTGTTAAGGTACTACGACGTCCTAAGTCGTCTTTGATTGCGTCATGACGTTATAACACCGTCAACTACGCGTACAAATCCTCTAAATGCTGTAATATGGCATTTTGCTGTCTAATAAAGACCTCATGCGTAAATCACGTCGTTCCACGTGTCTGTGCAGGTTGCTATTGGTCTAGTTCTTTCACTATCAATAGACTACAACGTCCCAAGTTTTTTTCCATTGCGCCATGGCCCTATAAAACCGTCAACTAAGCGTACAGTCCTCTAAAGGTTGTTATATAACCTTTTGCCGCCTAAAAACGGCCTTACACGTAAATCACGTGGTTCCACGTGTCTGTTCAGGTTGCCATTGCTCTAGTCCTACCACTACGAATGTACTACGACGTCCCAAATTGTTTTACATTGCGGAATAGCCTTATAACACCGTCAACTACATGAACAGGCCTCTAAAGACTGTTATATGACCTTTTGCCGCCTAATAATGGCCTTATACATAAATCACGTCGTTCCACATGTCTGGGCAAGTTGCCATTGGTCTGGTCCTTTCACTATCAAAGCACTACGATCTCCCAAGTTCTTTTCCACTGCGCAATAGCCTTATAACACCGTCAACTACGCGCACAGTCCTCTAAAGTCTGTTATATCACCTTATGGCGCCTAATAATGACGTTACACATAAATCACGTGGTTCCGCGTGTCTACACTGGTTACCATTGGTTTATTCCCTCGACAATCAATGGACAACATTGTCCTAAGTCTATTTACATTGCTGCATGACGCTATAACACCGTTAACTACATGTACGTGCCTCTAAGAGCTGTTATATGACCTTTTCCCGCCTAATAACGGCCTTACACGTAAATCACGTAGTTCCACATGTCTGTGCAGGTTGCCATTCGTCTATTCCTTCCACTGTTAATGTACTACGACGTCCTAAGTCGTTTTCCATTGCGCCATGACGTTATAACAACGTCAAATACATGTACAGGTCTCTAAAGGTTGTTATATGACCGTTTGCCGCCTAATAATGGCCTTACACATAAATCACGTCGTTCCACATGTCTGGGCAAGTTGCCATTGGTCTAGTATTTTCACTATCAATGCACTACTACGTCCCAAGTCGTTTTCCATTACGCCATGGCCTTATAACACCGTCAACTACGTGAACAGGCCTCTAAAGGTGGTTATATAACCTTTTGCCGCCTAAAACGGCCTTTCACGTAAATCACGTGGTTCCACGTGTCTGTTCAGGTTGCCATTGCTCTAGTCCTACCACTACGAATGTACTACGACGTCCCAAATTGTTTTACATTGCAGAATAGCCTTATAACACGTCAACTACGTGAGCAGGCTGCAAAGGTTTTTATATGGCCTTTTGCCGCCTAATAATGGCCTTACACATAAATCACGTCGCTCCACATGTCTGGGCAAGTTGCCATTGGTCTAGTCCTTTCTCTATGAATACACTACGACGTCCCAAGTTGTTTTCCATTGTGCAATAGCCTTATAACACCGTCAACTACGTGAACAGGCATCTAAAGTCTGTTATCTGACCTTTTAGAGCCTATTAATGGCGTTATACATAAATCACGTCGTTCCACATGTCTGGGCAAGTTGCCATTGGTCTAGTATTTTCACTATCAATGCACTACTACGTCCCAAGTCGTTTTCCATTACGCCATGGCCTTATAACACCGTCAACTACGTGAACAGGCCTCTAAAGGTGGTTATATAACCTTTTGCCGCCTAAAACGGCCTTTCACGTAAATCACGTGGTTCCACGTGTCTGTTCAGGTTGCCATTGCTCTAGTCCTACCACTACGAATGTACTACGACGTCCCAAATTGTTTTACATTGCAGAATAGCCTTATAACACGTCAACTACGTGAGCAGGCTGCAAAGGTTTTTATATGGCCTTTTGCCGCCTAATAATGGCCTTACACATAAATCACGTCGCTCCACATGTCTGGGCAAGTTGCCATTGGTCTAGTCCTTTCTCTATGAATACACTACGACGTCCCAAGTTGTTTTCCATTGTGCAATAGCCTTATAACACCGTCAACTACGTGAACAGGCATCTAAAGTCTGTTATCTGACCTTTTAGAGCCTATTAATGGCGTTATACATAAATCACGTCGTTCCACATGTCTGCGCAAGTTGCCCTTGGTCTAGTCCTTTCACTATGAATAGACTACGACGTCCCAGCTTGTTTTCCATTGTGACATGGCCATATAACAGCGCCAACTACGCGTACAGTCCTCTAAAGTCTGTTATATGACCGTTTGCCGCCTAATAATGGCCTTACACATAAATCACGTCGTTCCACATGTCTGTGCAGGTTGCCATTGGTCTAGTCCTTCCACTGTTAATGTACTATGACGTCCTAAGTCGTTTTCCATTGCGCCATGGCGTTATAACACCGTCAAATAGATGTACAGGTCTCTAAAGGTTGTTGTATGACCGTTTGCCGCCTAATAATGGCCTTACACATAAATCACGTGGCTCCACGTGTCCGTTCAGGTTGCCATCGGTCTAGTCCCACCACTAAGAATATACTACGACGTCCCAATTCGTTTTATATTGCGGAATAGCCTTATAACACCGTCAAGTACGTGAGGAGCCCTCTAAAGGTTTTTGTATGACCTTTTGCCGCCTAATTATGGCCTTACACATAAATCACGTGGTTCCACATGTCTGGGCAAGTTGCCATTGGTCTAGTCCTTCCACTGTTAAGGTACTACGACGTCCTAAGTCGTCTTTGATTGCGTCATGACGTTATAACACCGTCAACTACGCGTACAAATCCTCTAAATGCTGTAATATGGCATTTTGCTGTCTAATAAAGACCTCATGCGTAAATCACGTCGTTCCACGTGTCTGTGCAGGTTGCTATTGGTCTAGTTCTTTCACTATCAATAGACTACAACGTCCCAAGTTTTTTTCCATTGCGCCATGGCCCTATAAAACCGTCAACTAAGCGTACAGTCCTCTAAAGGTTGTTATATAACCTTTTGCCGCCTAAAAACGGCCTTACAGGTAAATCACGTGGTTCCACGTGTCTGTTCAGGTTGCCATTGCTCTAGTCCTACCACTACGAATGTACTACGACGTCCCAAATTGTTTTACATTGCTGAATAGCCTTATAACACCGTCAACTACATGAACAGGCCTCTAAGGACTGTTATATGACCTTTTGCCGCCTAATAATGGCCTTATACATAAATCACGTCGTTCCACATGTCTGGGCAAGTTGCCATTGGTCTAGTCCTTTCACTATCAATGCACTACGACGTCCCAAGTTGTTTTCCATGGTGCCACGACATTTTAACACCGGCAACTACGTGTACAGTCCTCTAAAGGCTGTTATATGACCCTTTACCGCCTAATAATGGCCTTACACATCAATCACGTCGTTCCACATGTTTGGGTAAGTTGCCATTGGTCTGGTCCTTTCACTATCAAAGCACTACGATCTCCCAAGTTCTTTTCCACTGCGCAATAGCCTTATAACACCGTCAACTACGCGCACAGTCCTCTAAAGTCTGTTATATCACCTTATGGCGCCTAATAATGACGTTACACATAAATCACGTGGTTCCGCGTGTCTACACTGGTTACCATTGGTTTATTCCCTCGACACTCAATGGACTACATTGTCCTAAGTCTATTTACATTGCTGCATGACGTTGTAACACCGTTAACTACATGTGCGTGCCTCTAAGGGCTGTTATATGACCTTTTGCCGCCTAATAACGGCCTTACACGTAAATCACGTAGTTCCCCATGTCTGTGCATGTTGCCATTGGTCTAGTCCTTCCACTGTTAATGTACTTCGACGTTCTAAGTCGTTTTTGATTGCTTTATGACGCTATAACACCGTCAACTACGCGTACAGTCCTCTAAAGTCTGTTATATCACCTTTTGGCGCCTAATAATGACCTTACACTTAAATCACGTGGTTCCGCGTGTCTCCACTGGTTACCATTGGTTTATTCTCTCGACAAGTTGCCATTCGTCTAGTCCTTCCACTGTTAATGTACTACGACGTCCTAAGTCGTTTTCCATTGCGCCATGACGTTATAACACCGTCAAATACATGTACAGGTCTCTAAAGGTTGTTATATGACCGTTTACCGCCTAATAATGGCCTTACACATAAATCACGTCGCTCCACATGTCTGTGCAGGTTGCCATTGGTCTAGTCGTTCCACTGTTAATGTACTACGACGTGAACAGGTCTCTAAAGGTTGTTATATAACCTTTTGACCCCTAAGAACGGCCTTACACGCAAATCACGTGGCTCCACGTGTCCGTTCAGGTTGCCATTGGTCTAGTCCTACCACTAAGAATATACTACGACGTCCCAATTCGTTTTACATTGCGGAATAGCCTTATAACACCGTCAACTACGTGAGGAGCCCTCTAAAGGTTGTTATATGGCCTTTTGCCGCCTAATAATGGCCTTACACATAAATCACGTCGCTCCACATGTCTGTGCAGGTTGCCATTGGTCTAGTCCTTCCACTGTTAATGTACTACGTCGTCCTAAGTCGTTTTCCATTGCGCCATGACGTTATAACACCGTCAAATACATGTACAGGTCTCTAAAGGTTGTTGTATGACAGTTTGCCGCCTAATAATGGCCTTACACATAAATCACGTCGCTCCACATGTCTGTGCAGGTTGGCATTGGTCTAGTCCTTCCACTGTTAATGCACTACGACGTGAACAGGTCTCTAAAGGTTGTTATATAAACTTTTGGCCCCTAAGAACGGCCTTACACGTAAATCACGTGACTCCACGTGTCCGTTTAGGTTGCCACTGGTCTAGTCCTACCACTAAGAATATACTACGACGTCCCAATTCGTTTTATATTGCGGAATAGCCTTATAACACCGTCAACTACGTGAGGAGCCCTCTAAAGGTTTTTATATGGCCTTTTGACGCCTAATAATGTCCTTATACATAAATCACGTCGTTCCACATGTCTGGGCAAGTTGCCATTGGTCTGGTCCTTTCACTATCAATGCAGTACGACCTCCCAAGTCCTTTTCAATTACGCCATGGCCTTATAACACCGTCAACTATGTGAACAGGCCTCTAAAGGTTGTTATATAACCTTTTGCCGCCTAAAACGGCCTTACACGTAAATCACGTAGTTCCACGTATCTGTTCAGGTTGCCATTGCTCTAGTCCTACCACTACGAATGTACCACGACGTCCCAAATTGTTTTACATTGCGGAATAGCCTTATAACACCGTCAACTACGTGTACAGGCCTCTAAAGGCTGTTATATGACCTTTTGCCGCCTAATTATGGCCTTACACATAAATCACGTGGTTCCACATGTCTGGGCAAGTTGCCATTGGTCTAGTCCTTCCACTGTTAATGTACTACGACGTCCTAAGTCGTCTTCGATTGCGTCATGACGTTATAACACCGTCAACTACGCGTACAAATCCTCTAAATGCTGTAATATGGCATTTTGCTGTCTAATAAAGACCTCATGCGTAAATCACGTCGTTCCACGTGTCTGTGCAGGTTGCTATTGGTCTAGTTCTTTCACTATCAATAGACTACAACATCCCAAGTTTTTTTCCATTGCGCCATGGCCCTATAAAACCGTCAACTAAGCGTACATTCCTCTAAATGCTGTAGTACGGCATTTTGCTGCTTGATAAAGACCTAATGCGTAAATTAGGTGGTTCCGAGTGTCTGTGCAGGTTGCCATTGGTCTAGTCCTTTCACTATCAATGCACTACGACGTTCCAAGTTGTTTTCCATGGTGCCATGACATTATAACACCGTCAACTACGTGTACGGGCCTCTAAAGGCTGTTATATGACCTTTTACCGCCTATTAATGGCCTTATACATAAATCACGTCGTTCCACATGTCTGGGCAAGTTGCCATTGGTCTAGTCCTTTCACTATCAATGCACTACGACGTCCCAAGTCCTTTTCCATTACGCCATGGCCTTATAACACCGTCAACTACGTGAACAGTCCTCTAAAGGTTGTTATATAACCTTTTGCCGCCTAAAAACGGCCTTACACGTAAATCACGTGGTTCCACGTGTCTGTTCAGGTTGCCATTGCTCTAGTCCTACCACTACGAATGTACTACGACATCCCAAATTGTTTTACATTGCGGAATAGCCTTATAACACCGTCAACTACATGAACAGGCCTCTAAAGACTGTTATATGACCTTTTGCCGCCTAATAATGGCCTTATACATAAATCACGTCGTTCCACATGTCTGGGCAAGTTGCCATTGGTCTAGTCCTTTCACTATCAATGCACTACGACGTCCCAAGTTGTTTTCCATGGTGCCATGACATTTTAACACCGGCAACTACGTGTACAGGCCTCTAAAGGCTGTTATATGACCCTTTACCGCCTAATAATGGCCTTACACATCAATCACGTCGTTCCACATGTTTGGGTAAGTTGCCATTGGTCTGGTCCTTTCACTATCAAAGCACTACGATCTCCCAAGTTCTTTTCCACTGCGCAATAGCCTTATAACACCGTCAACTACGTGCACAGTCCTCTAAAGTCTGTTATATCACCTTATGGCTCCTAATAATGACGTTACACATAAATCACGTGGTTCCGCGTGTCTACACTGGCTACCATTGGTTTATTCCCTCGACATTCAATGGACTACATTGTCCTAAGTCTATTTACATTGCTGCATGACGTTATAACACCGTTAACTACATGTACAGGTCTCTAAAGGTTGTTATATGACCGTTTACCGCCTAATAATGGCCTTACACATCAATCACGTCGCTCCACATGTCTGTGCAGGTTGCCATTGGTCTAGTCGTTCCACTGTTAATGTACTACGACGTGAACAGGTCTCTAAAGGTTGTTATATAACCTTTTGACCCCTAAGAACGGCCTTACACGCAAATCACGTGGCTCCACGTGTCCGTTCAGGTTGCCATTGGTCTAGTCCTACCACTAAGAATATACTACGACGTCCCAATTCGTTTTACATTGCGGAATAGCCTTATAACACCCTCAACTACGTGAGGAGACCTCTAAAGGCTGTTATATGACCTTTTGCCACCTAATAATGGCCTTACACATCAATCACGTCGTTCCACATGTCTGGGCTAGTTGCCATTGGTGTAGTCTTTTCACTATGAATACACTACGACCTCCCAAGTTTTTTTCCATTGTGCAATAGCCTTATAACACCGTCAACTACGCGTACAGTCCTCTAAAGTCTGTTACATGACCTTTTGGCGCCTAATAATGGCCTTATACATAAATCACGTCGTTCCACATGTCTGGGCAAGTTGCCATTGGTCTAGTCCTTTCACTATCAATGCACTACGACGTCCCAAGTTGTTTTCCATGGTGCCATGACATTTTAACACCGGCAACTACGTGTACAGTCCTCTAAAGGCTGTTATATGACCCTTTACCGCCTAATAATGGCCTTACACATAAATCACGTCGCTCCACATGTCTGTGCAGGTTGCCATTGGTCTAGTCGTTCCACTGTTAATGTACTACGACGTGAACAGGTCTCTAAAGGTTGTTATATAACCTTTTGACCCCTAAGAACGGCCTTACATGCAAATCACGTGGCTCCACGTGTCCGTTCAGGTTGCCATTGGTCTAGTCCTACCACTAAGAATATACTACGACGTCCCAATTCGTTTTACATTGCGGAATAGCCTTATAACACCGTCAACTACGTGAGGAGCCCTCTAAAGGTTGTTATATGGCCTTTTGCCGCCTAATAATGGCCTTACACATAAATCACGTCGCTCCACATGTCTGTGCAGGTTGCCATTGGTCTAGTCCTTCCACTGTTAATGTACTACGACGTCCTAAGTCGTTTTCCATTGCGCCATGACGTTATAACACCGTCAAATACATGTACAGGTCTCTAAAGGTTGTTGTATGACCGTTTGCCGCCTAATAATGGCCTTACACATAAATCACGTCGCTCCACATGTCTGTGCAGGTTGGCATTCGTCTAGTCCTTCCACTGTTAATGTACTACGACGTGAACAGGTCTCTAAAGGTTGTTATATAAACTTTTGGCCCCTAAGAACGGCCTTACACGTAAATCACGTGACTCCACGTGTCCGTTTAGGTTCCCATTGGTCTAGTCCTACCACTAAGAATATACTACGACGTCCCAATTCGTTTTATATTGCGGAATAGCCTTATAACACCGTCAACTACGTGAGGAGCCCTCTAAAGGTTTTTATATGGCCTTTTGACGCCTAATAATGTCCTTATACATAAATCACGTCGTTCCACATGTCTGGGCAAGTTGCCAATGGTCTGGTCCTTTCACTATCAATGCAGTACGACCTCCCAAGTTCTTTTCCACTGTGCAATAGCCTGATAACACCGTCAACTACGCGTACAGTCCTCTAAAGTCTGTTATATGACCATTTGGCGCCTAATAGGGACCTTTACCATAAATCACGCGGTTCCACATGTCTGGGAAAGTTGCCATTGGTCTAGTCCTTTCACTATCAATGCACTACGACGTCCCAAGTCCTTTTCCATTACGCCATGGCCTTATAACACCGTCAACTACGTGAACAGGCCTCTAAAGATTGTTAGATAACCTTTTGCCGCCTAAAAACGGCCTTACACGTAAATCACGTGGTTCCACGTGTCTGGGCAAGTTGCCATTGGTCTAGTCCTTCCACTGTTAATGTACTACGACGTCCTAAGTCGTCTTCGATTGCCTCATGACGTTATAACACCGTCAACTACGCGTACAAATCCTCTAAATGGTGTAATATGGCATTTTGCTGTCTAATAAAGACCTCATGCGTAAATCACGTCGTTCCACGTGTCTGTGCAGGTTGTTATTGGTCTAGTTCTTTCACTATCAATAGACTACAACATCCCAAGTTTTTTTCCATTGCGCCATGGCCCTATAAAACCGTCAACTAAGCGTACATTCCTCTAAATGCTGTAGTACGGCATTTTGCTGCCTGATAAAGACCTAATGCGTAAATTAGGTGGTTCCGAGTGTCATTGGTCTAGTCCTTTCACTATCAATGCACTACGACGTCACAAGTTGTTTTCCATGGTGCCATGACATTATAACACCGTCAACTACGTGTACAGGCCTCTAAAGGCTGTTATATGACCTTTTACCGCCTAATAATGGCCTTACACATCAATCACGTCGTTCCATATGTCTGGGCAAGTTGCCATTGGTCTGGTCCTTTCACTATCAATGCATTACGACCTCCCAAGTTCTTTTCCACTGCGCAATAGCCTTATAACACCGTCAACTACGCGCACAGTCCTCTAAAGTCTGTTACATCGCCTTTTGGCGCCTAATAATGACCTTACACATAAATCATGCGGTTCCGCGTGTCTCTACTGGTTACCATTGGTTTTTTTCCCTCGACACTCAATGAACTACAACGTCCCAAGTCTATTTCCATTGCTGGATGACGTTATAACACCGTCAACTACGTGTACAGGCCTCTAAAGGCTGTTATATGACCTTTTACCGCCTAATAATGGCCTTACACATCAATCACGTCGTTCCACATGTCTGGGCAAGTTGCCATTGGTCTGCTCCTTTCACTATCAATGCACTACGACCTCCCAAGTTCTTTTCCACTGCGCAATAGCCTTATAACACCGTCAACTACGCGCACAGTCCTCTAAAGTCTGTTATATCACCTTATGGCGCCTAATAATGACGTTACACATAAATCACGTGGTTCCGCGTGTCTACACTGGTTACCATTGGTTTATTCCCTCGACACTCAATGGACTACATTGTCCTAAGTCTATTTACATTCCTGCATGACGTTATAACACCGTTAACTACATGTGCGTGCCTCTAAGGGCTGTTATATGACCTTTTGCTGCCTAATAACGGCCTTACACGTAAATCACGTAGTTCCACATGTCTGTGCAGGTTGCCATTGGTCTAGTCCTTCCACTGTTAATGTACTTCGACGTCCTAAATCGTTTTTGATTGCTTCATGACGCTATAACACCGTCAACTACGCGTACAGTCCTCTAAAGTCTGTTATATCACATTTTGGCGCGTAATAATGACCTTACACATAAATCACGTGGTTCCGCGTGTCTCCACTGGTTACCATTGGTTTATTCCCTCGACAAGTTGGCACTCGTCTAGTCCTTTCACTGTTAATGTACTACGACGTCCTAAGTCGTTTTCGATTGCGTCATGACGTTATAACACCGTCAACTACGCGTACAAATTCTCTAAATGCTGTAATATGGCATTTTGCTGTCTAATAAAGACCTCATGCGTAAATCACGTCGTTCCACGTGTCTGTGCAGGTTGCTATTGGTCTAGTTCTTTCACTATCAATAGACTACAACGTCCCAAGTTGTTTTCCATTGCGCCATGGCCCTATAACACCGTCAACTAAGCGTACAGTCCTCTAAAGTCTGTTATATCACCTTTTGGCGCCTAATAATGACCTTACACATAAATCACGTGGTTCTGCTTGTCTACACTGGTTACCATTGGTTTATTCCCTCGACACTCAATGGACTACATTGTTCTTAAGTCTATTTACATTGCTGCATGACTTTATAACACCGTTAACTACATGTGCGTGCCTCTAAGGGCTGTTATATGACCTTTTGCCGCCTAATAACGGCCTTACACGTAAATCACGTAGTTTCACATGTCTGTGCAGGTTGCCATTGGTCTAGTCCTTCCACTGTTCATGTACTTCGACGTCCTAAGTCGTTTTTGATTGCTTCATGACGCTATAACACCGTCAACTACGCGTACAGTCCTCTAAAGTCTGTTATATCACCTTTTGGCGCCTAATAATCACCTTACACATAAATCACGTGGTTCCGCGTGTCTCCACTGGTTACCATTGGTTTATTCCCTCGACAAGTTGCCATTCGTCTAGTCCTTCCACTGGTAATGTACTACGACGTCCTAAGTCGTTTTCGATTGCGTCATGACGTTATAACACCGTCAACTACGCGTACAAATCCTCTAAATGCTGTAATATGGCATTTTGCTGTCTAATAAAGACCTCTTGCGTAAATCACGTCGTTCCACGTGTCTGTGCAGGTTGCTACTGGTCTAGTTCTTTCACTATCAATAGACTACAACGTCCCAAGTTGTTTTCCACTGCGCCATGGCCCTATAACACCGTCAACTAAGCGTACAGTCCTCTAAATGCTGTAGTTATCATTTTGCTGCCTGATAAAGAGCTAATGCGTAAATCAGGTGGTTCCGAGTGTCATTGGTCTAGTCCTTTCACTATCAATGCACTACGACGTCCCAAGTTGTTTTCCACGGTGCCATGACATTACAACACCGTCAACTACGGGTACGGGCCTCTAAAGGCTATTTTATGACCTTTTGCCGCCTATTAATGGCCTTATACATAAATCACGTCGTTCCACATGTCTGGGCAAGTTGCCATTGATCTAGTCCTTTCCATATGAATACACTACGACGTCCCAAGTTCTTTTCCATTGCGCAATAGCCTTATAACACCGTCAAACTACGTGAACCACATGTCTGGGCAAGTTGCCATTGGTCTAGTCCTTTCACTATCAATGCACTACGACGTACCAAGTCCTTTTCCATTACGCCATGGCCTTATAACACCGTCAACTACTTGAACAGGCCACTAAAGGTTGTTTTATAACCTTTTGCCGCCTAAAACGGCCTTACACGTAAATCTCGTGGTTCCACGTGTCTGTTCAGGTTGCCATTGCTCTAGTCCTACCACTACGAATGTACTACGACGTCCCAAATTGTTTTACATTGCGGAATAGCTTTATAACACCGTCAACTACATGAACAGGCCTCTAAAGGCTGTTATGACCTTTTACCGCCTAATAATGGCCTTACACATCAATCACGTCGTTCCACATGTCTGGGCAAGTTGCCATTGGTCTGGTCCTTTCACTATCAATGCACTACGACCTCCCAAGTTCTTTTCCACTGCGCAATAGCCTTATAACACCGTCAACTACGCGCACAGTCCTCTAAAGTCTGTTATATCACCTTTTGGCGCCTAATAATGACGTTACACATAAATCACGTGGTTCCGCGTGTCTACACTGGTTACCATTGGTTTATTCCCTCGACAAGTTGCCATTCGTCTAGTCCTTCCACTGTTAATGTACTACGACGTCCTAAGTCGTTTTCGATTGCGTCATGACGTTATAACACCGTCAACTACGCGTACAAATCCTCTAAATGCTGTAATATGGCATTTTGCTGTCTAATAAAGACCTCTTGCGCAAATCACGTCGTTCCACGTGTCTGTGCAGGTTGCTACTGGTCTAGTTCTTTCACTATCAATAGACTACAACGTCCCAAGTTGTTTTCCATTGCGCCATGGCCCTATAACACCGTCAACTAAGCGTACAGTCCTCTAAATACTGTAGTACGGCATTTTGCTGCCTGATAAAGACCTAATGCGTAAATCAGGTGGTTCCGAGTGTCTGCACTGGTTACCATTGGGATACTCCTTCCACTCTCAATGGACTATAAAGTCTCAAATCGTTTTCTACTGCTGCATGACGTTATAACACCGCCAACTACATGTACGTGCCTCTAAAGGCTGTTATATGACCTTTTGCCGCATAATAACCGCCTTAAACGTAAATCACATGGTTCCACGTGTCTGTTCAGGTTGCCATTGGTCTAGTCCTACCACTATGAATGTACTACGACGTCCCAAATCGTTTTACATTGCGCAATAGCCTTATTGCACGGTCAACTACGTGAACAGGTTTCCAAAGGTTGTTATATAAGCTTTTGCCGCCTAATAACGGCCTTACATGTAAATCACGTGGTTCCACGTGTCTGTTCAGGTTGCGATTGGTCTAGTCATACCACTACGAATGTACTACGACGTCCCAAATCGTTTTACATTGCGGAATAGCCTTATAACAGCGTCACCTACGTGAGCAGCCCTCTAAAGGTTTTTATATGGCCTATTGCAGCCTAATAATGGCCCTGCACATAAATCACGTCGTTCCACATGTCTGGGCAAATTGCTATTGGTCTAGTCCTTTCACTATCAATGCACTACGACGTTTCAATTGTTTTCCATTGTGCCATGACATTATAATACCGTCAGCTACGTGTACAGGCCTCCAAAGGCTTGTTATATGACTTTTAACCGCCTATTAATGGCCTTATACATAAATCACGTCGTTCGACACGTCTGCGCAAGTTGCCATTGGTCTAGTCCTTTCACTATGAATACACTTTGACGTCCCAAGTTCTTTTCCATTGCGCAATAGCCTTATAACACCGTCAACTACATAAACAGGCCTCTAAAGTCTGTTATATGACCTTTTGCCGTCTAATAATGACCTTACACATCAATCATGTCGTTCCACATGTCTGGGCAAGTTGCCATTGGTCTAAGATTTTTTAACTATCAATGCACTACGACGTCCCAAGTTGTTTTCCATGGTGCCATGACATTATAACACCGTCAACTACGTGTACAGGCCTCTAAAGGCTGTTCTATGACCTTTTACCGCCTATTAATGGCCCTGTGCATAAATCACGTCGTTCCACATGTCTGGGCAAGTTGCCATTGGTCTAGTCCTTTCACTATGAATACACTACGACGTCCCAAGTTCTTTTCTATTGCGCAATAGCCTTATAACACCGTCAACTACGTGAACAGGCCTCTAAAGGCTGTTATATGACCTTTTGCCGCCTAATAATGGCCTTACACATCAATCACGTCGTTCCACATGTCTGGGCAAGTTGCCATTGGTCTGGTCCTTTCACTATCAATGCACTACGACCTCCCAAGTTCTTTTTCACTGCGCAATAGCCTTATAACACCGCCAACTACGCGCACAGTCCTCTAAAGTCTGTTATATCACCTTATGGCGCCTAATAATGACGTTACACATAAATCACGTGGTTGCGCGTGTCTACACTGGTTACCATTGGTTTATTCCCTCGACACTCAATGGACTACATTGTTCTAAGTCTATTTACATTGCTGCATGACGTTATAACACCGTTAACTACATGTGCATGCCTCTAAGGGCTGTTATATGACCTTTTGCCTCCTAATAATGGCCTTATACATAAATCACGTCGTTCCACATGTTTGGGCAAGTTGCCATTGGTCTAGTCCTTTCACTATCAATGCACTACGACGTCCCAAGTTCTTTTCTATCGCACAATAGCCTTATAACACCGTCAACTACGTGAACAGGCCTCTAAAGGCTGTTATATGACCTTTTGCCGCCTAATAATGGCCTTATAAATAAATCACGTCGTTTAACATGTCTGGGCAAGTTGCCATTGGTCTAGTCCTTTCACTATCAATGCACTACGACCTCCGAAGTTCTTTTCCACTGCGCAATAGCCTTATAACACCGTCAACTACGCGCACAGTCCTCTAAAGTCTGTTATATCACCTTATGGCGCCTAATAATGACGTTACACATAAATCACGTGGTTCCGCGTGTCTACACTGGTTACCATTGGTTTATTCCCTCGACACTCAATGGACTACATTGTCCTAAGTCTATTTACATTGCTGCATGACGTTATAACACCGTTAACTACATGTGCGTGCCTCTAAGGGCTGTTATATGAACTTTTGCCGCCTAATAACGTCCTTACACGTAAATCACGTGGTTCCACGTGTCTGTTCAGGTTGCCATTGGTCTAGCCCTACCACTACGAATGTACTAGGACGTCCCAAATCGTTTTACATTGCTGAATAGCCTGATAACACCTTCAACTACGTGAGCAGCCCTCTAAAGGTTTTATATGGCCTTTTGCCGCGTAATAATGGCCTTATCCATAAATCACGTCGTTCCACATGTCTGGGCAAGTTGCCATTGGTCTAGTATTTTCACTCTCAATGCAATACGACGTCCCAAGTTGTTTTCCATTGTGCCATGGCCTTATAACACCGTCAACTACGTGTACAGGCCTCTAAAGTCTGTTATATCACCTTATGGCGCCTAATAATGACGTTACACATAAATCACGTGGTTCCGCGTGTCTACACTGGTTACCTTTGGTTTATTCCCTCGACACTCAATGGACTACATTGTCCTAAGTCTATTTACATTGCTGCATGACGTTATAACACCGTTAACTACATGTGCGTGCCTCTAAGGGCTGTTATATGACCTTTTGCCGCCTAATAACGGCCTTACACGTAAATCACGTGGTTCCACGTGTCTGTTCAGGTTGCCATTGGTCTAGTCCTACCACTATGAATGTACTACGACGTCCCAAATCGTTTTACATTGCGCAATAGCCTTATAACACCGTCAACTACGTGAACAGGTTTCCAAAGGTTGTTATATAACATTTTGCCGCCTAATAACGGCCTTACATGTAAATCACGTGGTTCCACGTGTCTGTTCAGGTTGCCATTGGTCTAGTCCTACCACTACGAATGTACTACGAGGTCACAAATCGTTTTACATTGCGGAATAGCCTTATAACACCGTCAACTACATGAACAGGCCTCTAAAGACTGTTATATCACCTTTTGCCGCCTAATAATGGCCTTATACATAAATCACGTCGTTCCACATGTCTGGGCAAGTTGCCATTGGTCTAGTCCTTTCACTATCAATGCACTACGACGTTCCAAGTTGTTTTCCATGGTGCCATGACATTATAACACCGTCAACTACGTGTACAGGCCTCTAAAGGCTGTTCTATGACCTTTTACCGCCTATTAATGGCCCTATGCATAAATCACGTCGTTCCACATGTCTGGGCAAGTTGCCATTGGTCTACTCCTTTCACTATGAATACACTACGACGTCCCAAGTTCTTTTCTATTGCGCAATAGCCTTATAACACCGTCAACTACGTGAACAGGCCTCTAAAGTCTGTTATATGACCTTTGGCCGCCTAATAATGGCCCTACACATAAATCACGTCGTTCCACATGTCTGTTCAGGTTGCCATTGGTCTAGTCCTACCACTATGAATGTACTACGACGTCCCAAATCGTCTTACATTGCGCAATGGCTTTAAAACACCGTCAACTACGTGTACTGGCCTCTAAAAGCTGTTATATGACCTTTTGCCTCCTAATAATGGCCTTATACATGAATCACGTCGTTCCACATGTTTGGGCAAGTTGCCATTGGTCTAGTCCTTTCACTATGAATACACTACGACGTCCCAAGTTCTTTTCTATCGCGCAATAGCCTTATAACACCGTCAACTACGTGAACAGGCCTCTGAAGGCTGTTATATGACCTTTTGCCGCCTAATAACCGCCTTACACGTAATCCACGTGGTTCCACGTGTCTGTTCAGGTTGCCATTGGTCTAGCCCTACCACTACGAATGTACTAGGACGTCCCAAATCGTTTTACATTGCTGAATAGCCTTATAACACCGTCAACTACGTGAGCAGCCCTCTAAAGGTTTTTAAATGGCCTTTTGCCGCCTAATAATGGCCCTACACATAAATCACGTCGTTCCACATGTCTGGGCAAGTTGCCATTGGTCTAGTCCTTTCACTATCAATGCACTACGACGTTCCAAGTTGTTTTCCATTGTGCCACGACATTATAACACCGTCAACTACGTGTACAGGCCTCTAAAGACTGTTATATGACCTTTTGCCGCCTAATAATGGCCTTATACATAAATCACGTCGTTTCACATGTTTGGGCAAGTTGCCATTGGTCTAGTCCTTTCACTATCAATGCACTACGACGTCCCAAGTTGTTTTCCATGGTGCCATGACATTATAACAGCGTCAACTACGTGTACAGGCCTCTAAAGGCTGTTATATGACCTTTTACCGCCTAATAATGGCCTTACACATCAATCACGTCGTTCCACATGTCTGGGCAAGTTGCCATTGGTCTGGTCCTGTCACTATCAATGCACTACGACCTCCCAAGTTCTTTTCCACTGCGCAATAGCCTTATAACACCGTCAACTACGCGCACAGTCCTCTAAAGTCTGTTATATCACCTTATGGCGCCTAATAATGACGTTACACATAAATCACGTGGTTCCGCGTGTCTACACTGGTTACCATTGGTTTATTCCCTCGACACTCAATGGACTACATTGTCCTAAGTCTATTTACATTGCTGCATGACGTTATAACACCGTTAACTACATGTGCGTGCCTCTAAGGGCCGTTTTATGGAATTTTGCCGCCTAATAACGGCCTTACACGTAAATCACGTGGTTCCACGTGTCTGTTCAGGTTGCCATTGGTCTAGCCCTACCACTACGAATGTACTACGACGTCCCAAATCATTTACATTGCGCAATACCCTTATAACACCGTCAACTACGTGTACAGGCCTCTAAAGGCTGTTATATGAACTTTTGCCGCCTTATAATAGCCTAACAAATAATCACGTCGTTCCGCATGTCTGGGCAAATTTCCATTGGTCTAGTCGTTTCACTATCATTGTACTACGACGTCCCAAGTTCTTTTCCATTGCGCCATGGCCCTGTAACACCGTCAACTAAGCGTACAAATCCTCTAAATGCTGTAATATGGCATTTTGCTGTCTAATAAAGACCTCATGCGTAAATCAGGTGATTTCGAGTGTCTGCACTGGTTACCATTGGGATATTCCTTCCACTCTCAATGGACTATAAAGTCCCAAATCGTTTTCCATTGCTGCATGACGTTATAACACCGCCAACTACATGTACATGCCTCTAAAGGCTGTAATATGACCTTTTGCCGCATAATAACCGCCTTACACGTAAATCACATGGTTCCACGTGTCTGTTCAGGTTGCCATTGGTCTAGTCCTACCACTATGAATGTACTACGACGTCCCAAATCGTTTTACATTGCGCAATAGCCTTATAACACCGTCAACTACGTGAACAGGTTTCCAAAGGTTGTTATATAAGCTTTTGCCGCCTAATAACGGCCTTACATGTAAATCACGTGGTTCTACGTGTCTGTTCAGGTTGCCATTGGCCTAGTCCTACCACTACGAATGTACTACGACGTCCCAAATTGTTTTACATTGCGGAATAGCCTTATAACACCGTCAACTACATGAACAGGTCTCTAAAGACTGTTATATGACCTTTTGCCGCCTAATAATGGCCTTACACATCAATCACGTCGTTCCACATGTCTACACTGGTTACCATTGGTTTATTCCCTCGACACTCAATGCACTACAACGTCCTAAGTCTTATTACATTGCTTTATGACGTTATAACACCGTCAACTACGTGTACAGGCCTCCAAAGTCTGTTAAATGACCTTTTGCCACCTAACAATGGCCTTTCACGTAAATCACGTGGTTCCACGTGTCTGTTCAGGTTGCCATTGGTCTAGTCCTACCACTATGAATGTACTACGACGTCCCAAATCGTTTTACATTGCGCAATAGCCTTATAACACCGTCAACTACGTGAACAGGTTTCCAAAGGTTGTTATATAACATTTTGCCGCCTAATAACGGCCTTACATGTAAATCACGTGGTTCCACGTGTCTGTTCAGGTTGCCATTGGTCTAGTCCTACCACTACGAATGTACTACGAGGTCACAAATCGTTTTACATTGCGGAATAGCCTTATAACACCGTCAACTACATGAACAGGCCTCTAAAGACTGTTATATCACCTTTTGCCGCCTAATAATGGCCTTATACATAAATCACGTCGTTCCACATGTCTGGGCAAGTTGCCATTGGTCTAGTCCTTTCACTATCAATGCACTACGACGTTCCAAGTTGTTTTCCATGGTGCCATGACATTATAACACCGTCAACTACGTGTACAGGCCTCTAAAGGCTGTTCTATGACCTTTTACCGCCTATTAATGGCCCTATGCATAAATCACGTCGTTCCACATGTCTGGGCAAGTTGCCATTGGTCTACTCCTTTCACTATGAATACACTACGACGTCCCAAGTTCTTTTCTATTGCGCAATAGCCTTATAACACCGTCAACTACGTGAACAGGCCTCTAAAGTCTGTTATATGACCTTTGGCCGCCTAATAATGGCCCTACACATAAATCACGTCGTTCCACATGTCTGTTCAGGTTGCCATTGGTCTAGTCCTACCACTATGAATGTACTACGACGTCCCAAATCGTCTTACATTGCGCAATGGCTTTAAAACACCGTCAACTACGTGTACTGGCCTCTAAAAGCTGTTATATGACCTTTTGCCTCCTAATAATGGCCTTATACATGAATCACGTCGTTCCACATGTTTGGGCAAGTTGCCATTGGTCTAGTCCTTTCACTATGAATACACTACGACGTCCCAAGTTCTTTTCTATCGCGCAATAGCCTTATAACACCGTCAACTACGTGAACAGGCCTCTGAAGGCTGTTATATGACCTTTTGCCGCCTAATAACCGCCTTACACGTAATCCACGTGGTTCCACGTGTCTGTTCAGGTTGCCATTGGTCTAGCCCTACCACTACGAATGTACTAGGACGTCCCAAATCGTTTTACATTGCTGAATAGCCTTATAACACCGTCAACTACGTGAGCAGCCCTCTAAAGACTGTTATATCACCTTTTGCCGCCTAATAATGGCCCTACACATAAATCACGTCGTTCCACATGTCTGGGCAAGTTGCCATTGGTCTAGTCCTTTCACTATCAATGCACTACGACGTTCCAAGTTGTTTTCCATTGTGCCACGACATTATAACACCGTCAACTACGTGTACAGGCCTCTAAAGACTGTTATATGACCTTTTGCCGCCTAATAATGGCCTTATACATAAATCACGTCGTTTCACATGTTTGGGCAAGTTGCCATTGGTCTAGTCCTTTCACTATCAATGCACTACGACGTCCCAAGTTGTTTTCCATGGTGCCATGACATTATAACAGCGTCAACTACGTGTACAGGCCTCTAAAGGCTGTTATATGACCTTTTACCGCCTAATAATGGCCTTACACATCAATCACGTCGTTCCACATGTCTGGGCAAGTTGCCATTGGTCTGGTCCTGTCACTATCAATGCACTACGACCTCCCAAGTTCTTTTCCACTGCGCAATAGCCTTATAACACCGTCAACTACGCGCACAGTCCTCTAAAGTCTGTTATATCACCTTATGGCGCCTAATAATGACGTTACACATAAATCACGTGGTTCCGCGTGTCTACACTGGTTACCATTGGTTTATTCCCTCGACACTCAATGGACTACATTGTCCTAAGTCTATTTACATTGCTGCATGACGTTATAACACCGTTAACTACATGTGCGTGCCTCTAAGGGCCGTTTTATGGAATTTTGCCGCCTAATAACGGCCTTACACGTAAATCACGTGGTTCCACGTGTCTGTTCAGGTTGCCATTGGTCTAGCCCTACCACTACGAATGTACTACGACGTCCCAAATCATTTACATTGCGCAATACCCTTATAACACCGTCAACTACGTGTACAGGCCTCTAAAGGCTGTTATATGAACTTTTGCCGCCTTATAATAGCCTAACAAATAATCACGTCGTTCCGCATGTCTGGGCAAATTTCCATTGGTCTAGTCGTTTCACTATCATTGTACTACGACGTCCCAAGTTCTTTTCCATTGCGCCATGGCCCTGTAACACCGTCAACTAAGCGTACAAATCCTCTAAATGCTGTAATATGGCATTTTGCTGTCTAATAAAGACCTCATGCCTAAATCAGGTGATTTCGAGTGTCTGCACTGGTTACCATTGGGATATTCCTTCCACTCTCAATGGACTATAAAGTCCCAAATCGTTTTCCATTGCTGCATGACGTTATAACACCGCCAACTACATGTACATGCCTCTAAAGGCTGTAATATGACCTTTTGCCGCATAATAACCGCCTTACACGTAAATCACATGGTTCCACGTGTCTGTTCAGGTTGCCATTGGTCTAGTCCTACCACTATGAATGTACTACGACGTCCCAAATCGTTTTACATTGCGCAATAGCCTTATAACACCGTCAACTACGTGAACAGGTTTCCAAAGGTTGTTATATAAGCTTTTGCCGCCTAATAACGGCCTTACATGTAAATCACGTGGTTCTACGTGTCTGTTCAGGTTGCCATTGGCCTAGTCCTACCACTACGAATGTACTACGACGTCCCAAATTGTTTTACATTGCGGAATAGCCTTATAACACCGTCAACTACATGAACAGGTCTCTAAAGACTGTTATATGACCTTTTGCCGCCTAATAATGGCCTTACACATCAATCACGTCGTTCCACATGTCTACACTGGTTACCATTGGTTTATTCCCTCGACACTCAATGCACTACAACGTCCTAAGTCTTATTACATTGCTTTATGACGTTATAACACCGTCAACTACGTGTACAGGCCTCCAAAGTCTGTTAAATGACCTTTTGCCACCTAACAATGGCCTTTCACGTAAATCACGTGGTTCCACGTGTCTGTTCAGGTTGCCATTGGTCTAGTCCTACTACTACGAATGTACTACGACGTCCCAAATCGTTTTACATTGCGGAATAGCCTTATAACAGCGTCACCTACGTGAGCAGCCCTCTAAAGGTTTTTACATGGCCTTTTGCCGCTTAATAATGGCCCTACACATAAATCACGTCGTTCCACATGTCTGGGCAAGTTGCCATTGGTCTAGTATTTTCACTATCAATGCACTACGACGTTCCAATTGTTTTCCATTGTGACATGGCCATATAACACCGCCAACTACGCGTACAGTCCTCTAAAATCTGTTATATGACCTTTTGCCGCCTAATAATGGCCTTACATATCAATCACGTCGTTCCACATGTCTACACTGGTTACCATTGGTTTATTCCCTCGACACTCAATGGACTACAACGTCCTAAGTCTATTTACATTGCTTTATGACGTTATAACACCGTCAACTACGTGTACAGGCCTCTAAAGTCTGTTAAATGACCTTTTGCCCCCTAACAATGGCCTTACACGTAAATCACGTGGTTCCAGGTGTCTGCACTGCTTACCATTGGTTTATTCCCTCGACACTCAATGAACTACAACATCCGAAGTCTATTTCCATTTGCTGCAAGACGTTATAACACCGTCAACTACATGTACATGCCTCTAAAGGCTGTTATATGACCTTTTGCCGCCTAACAATGGCCTTACACGTAAATCACGTGGTTCCACGTGTCTGTTCAGGTTGCCATTGGTCTAGTCCTACCACTACGAATGTACTACGACGTCCCAAATTGTTTTACATTGCGGAATAGCCTTATAACACCGTCAACTACATGAACAGGCCTCTAAAGACTGTTATATCACTTTTTGCCGCCTAATAATGGCCTTATACATAAATCACGTCGTTCCACATGTCTGGGCAAGTTGCCATTGGTGTAGTCCTTTCATTATCAATGCACTACGACGTTCCAAGTTGTTTTCCATGGTGCCAAGACATTATAACACCATCAACTACGTGTACAGGCCTCTAAAGGCTGTTCTATGACCTTTTACCGCCTATTAATGGCCCTATGCATAAATCACGTCGTTCCACATGTCTGGGCAAGTTGCCATTGGTCTAGTCCTTTCACTATGAATACACTACGACGTCCCAAGTTCTTTTCTATTGCGCAATAGCCTTATAACACCGTCAACTACGTGAACAGGCCTCTAAAAGCTGTTATATGACCTTTTGCCGCCTAATAATGGCCTTACACATCAATCACGTCGTTCCACATGTCTACACCAGTTACCATTGGTTTATTCCCTCGACACTCAATGCACTACAACGTCCTAAGTCTCTTTACATTGCTTTATGACGTTATAACACCGTCAACTACGTGTACAGGCCTCTAAAGTCTGTTAAATGACCTTTTGCCCCCTAACAATGGCCTTACACGTAAATCACGTGGTTCCACGTGTCTGCACTGCCTACCATTGGTTTGTTCCCTCGACACTCAATGAACTACAACGTCCGAAGTCTATTTACATTGCTGCATGACGTTATAACACCGTTAACTACATGTGCGTGCCTCTAAGGGCCGTTTTATGGAATCTTGCCGCCTAATAACGGCCTTACACGTAAATCACGTGGTTCCACGTGTCTGTTCAGGTTGCCATTGGTCTAGCCCTACCACTACGAATGTACTACGACGTCCCAAATCATTTACATTGCGCAATACCCTTATAACACCGTCAACTACGTGTACAGGCCTCTAAAGGCTGTTATATGAACTTTTGCCGCCTTATAATAGCCTAACAAATAATCACGTCGTTCCGCATGTCTGGGCAAATTTCCATTGGTCTAGTCGTTTCACTATCATTGTACTACGACGTCCCAAGTTCTTTTCCATTGCGCCATGGCCCTGTAACACCGTCAACTAAGCGTACAAATCCTCTAAATGCTGTAATATGGCATTTTGCAGTCTAATAAAGACCTCATGCCTAAATCAGGTGATTTCGAGTGTCTGCACTGGTTACCATTGGGATATTCCTTCCACTCTCAATGGACTATAAAGTCCCAAATCGTTTTCCATTGCTGCATGACGTTATAACACCGCCAACTACATGTACATGCCTCTAAAGGCTGTAATATGACCTTTTGCCGCATAATAACCGCCTTACACGTAAATCACATGGTTCCACGTGTCTGTTCAGGTTGCCATTGGTCTAGTCCTACCACTATGAATGTACTACGACGTCCCAAATCGTTTTACATTGCGCAATAGCCTTATAACACCGTCAACTACGTGAACAGGTTTCCAAAGGTTGTTATATAAGCTTTTGCCGCCTAATAACGGCCTTACATGTAAATCACGTGGTTCTACGTGTCTGTTCAGGTTGCCATTGGCCTAGTCCTACCACTACGAATGTACTACGACGTCCCAAATTGTTTTACATTGCGGAATAGCCTTATAACACCGTCAACTACATGAACAGGTCTCTAAAGACTGTTATATGACCTTTTGCCGCCTAATAATGGCCTTACACATCAATCACGTCGTTCCACATGTCTACACTGGTTACCATTGGTTTATTCCCTCGACACTCAATGCACTACAACGTCCTAAGTCTTATTACATTGCTTTATGACGTTATAACACCGTCAACTACGTGTACAGGCCTCCAAAGTCTGTTAAATGACCTTTTGCCACCTAACAATGGCCTTTCACGTAAATCACGTGGTTCCACGTGTCTGTTCAGGTTGCCATTGGTCTAGTCCTACTACTACGAATGTACTACGACGTCCCAAATCGTTTTACATTGCGGAATAGCCTTATAACAGCGTCACCTACGTGAGCAGCCCTCTAAAGGTTTTTACATGGCCTTTTGCCGCTTAATAATGGCCCTACACATAAATCACGTCGTTCCACATGTCTGGGCAAGTTGCCATTGGTCTAGTATTTTCACTATCAATGCACTACGACGTTCCAATTGTTTTCCATTGTGACATGGCCATATAACACCGCCAACTACGCGTACAGTCCTCTAAAATCTGTTATATGACCTTTTGCCGCCTAATAATGGCCTTACATATCAATCACGTCGTTCCACATGTCTACACTGGTTACCATTGGTTTATTCCCTCGACACTCAATGGACTACAACGTCCTAAGTCTATTTACATTGCTTTATGACGTTATAACACCGTCAACTACGTGTACAGGCCTCTAAAGTCTGTTAAATGACCTTTTGCCCCCTAACAATGGCCTTACACGTAAATCACGTGGTTCCAGGTGTCTGCACTGCTTACCATTGGTTTATTCCCTCGACACTCAATGAACTACAACATCCGAAGTCTATTTCCATTTGCTGCAAGACGTTATAACACCGTCAACTACATGTACATGCCTCTAAAGGCTGTTATATGACCTTTTGCCGCCTAACAATGGCCTTACACGTAAATCACGTGGTTCCACGTGTCTGTTCAGGTTGCCATTGGTCTAGTCCTACCACTACGAATGTACTACGACGTCCCAAATTGTTTTACATTGCGGAATAGCCTTATAACACCGTCAACTACATGAACAGGCCTCTAAAGACTGTTATATCACTTTTTGCCGCCTAATAATGGCCTTATACATAAATCACGTCGTTCCACATGTCTGGGCAAGTTGCCATTGGTGTAGTCCTTTCATTATCAATGCACTACGACGTTCCAAGTTGTTTTCCATGGTGCCAAGACATTATAACACCATCAACTACGTGTACAGGCCTCTAAAGGCTGTTCTATGACCTTTTACCGCCTATTAATGGCCCTATGCATAAATCACGTCGTTCCACATGTCTGGGCAAGTTGCCATTGGTCTAGTCCTTTCACTATGAATACACTACGACGTCCCAAGTTCTTTTCTATTGCGCAATAGCCTTATAACACCGTCAACTACGTGAACAGGCCTCTAAAAGCTGTTATATGACCTTTTGCCGCCTAATAATGGCCTTACACATCAATCACGTCGTTCCACATGTCTACACCAGTTACCATTGGTTTATTCCCTCGACACTCAATGCACTACAACGTCCTAAGTCTCTTTACATTGCTTTATGACGTTATAACACCGTCAACTACGTGTACAGGCCTCTAAAGTCTGTTAAATGACCTTTTGCCCCCTAACAATGGCCTTACACGTAAATCACGTGGTTCCACGTGTCTGCACTGCCTACCATTGGTTTGTTCCCTCGACACTCAATGAACTACAACGTCCGAAGTCTATTTCCATTTGCTGCATGACGTTATAACACCGTCAACTACATGTACATGCCTCTAAAGGCTGTTATATGACCTTTTGCCGCCTAACAATGGCCTTACACGTAAATCACGTGGTTCCACGTGTCTGTTCAGGTTGCCATTGGTCTAGTCCTACCACTACGAATGTACTACGACGTCCCAAATTGTTTTACATTGCGGAATAGCCTTATAACACCGTCAACTACATGAATAGGCCTCTAAAGACTGTTATATCACCTTTTGCCGCCTAATAATGGCCTTATACATAAATCACGTCGTTCCACATGTCTGGGCAAGTTGCCATTGGTCTAGTCCTTTCACTATCAATGCACTACGACGTTCCAAGTTGTTTTCCATGGTGCCATGACATTATAACACCGTCAACTACGTGTACAGGCCTCTAAAGGCTGTTCTATGACCTTTTACCGCCTATTAATGGCCCTATGCATAAATCACGTCGTTCCACATGTCTGGGCAAGTTGCCATTGGTCTAGTCCTTTCACTATGAATGCACTACGACGTCCCAAGTTCTTTTCTATTGCGCAATAGCCTTATAACACCGTCAACTACGTGAACAGGCCTCTAAAGGCTGTTATATGACCTTTTGCCGCCTAATAACCGCCTTACACGTAAATCACGTGGTTCCACGTGTCTTTTCAGGTTGCCATTGCTCTAGTCCTACCACTACGAATGTACTACGACGTCCCAAATTGTTTTACATTGCGAAATAGCCTTATAACACCGTCAACTACATGAACAGGCCTCTAAAGACTGTTATATGACCTTTTGCCGCCTAATAATGGCCTTATACATAAATCACGTCGTTTCACATGTCTGGGCAAGTTGCCATTGGTCTAGTCCTTTCACTATCAATGCACTACGACGTCCCAAGTTGTTTTCCATGGTGCCATGACATTATAACAGCGTCAACTACGTGTACAGGCCTCTAAAGTCTGTTATATGACCTTTTACCGCCTAATAATGGCCTTACACATCAATCACGTCGTTCCACATGTCTGGGCAAGTTGCCATTGGTCTGGCCTGTCACTATTAATGCACTACGACCTCCCAAGTTCTTTTCCACTGCGCAATAGCCTTATAACACCGTCAACTACGCGCACAGTCCTCTAAAGTCTGTTATATCACCTTATGGCGCCTAATAATGACGTTACACATAAATCACGTGGTTCCGCCAGTCTACACTGGTTACCATTGGTTTATTCCCTCGACACTCAATGGACTACATTGTCCTAAGTCTATTTACATTGCTGCATGACGTTATAATACCGTTAACTACATGTGCGGGCCTCTAAGGGCTGTTATTTGAACTTTTGCCGCGTAATAATGGCCTTATCCATAAATCACGTGGTTCGACACGTCTGGGCAAGTTGCCATTGGTCTAGTCCTTTCACTATGAATACACTACGACGTCCCAAGTTGTTTTCCATTGCGCAATAGCCTTATAACACCGTCAACTACGTGAACAGGCCTCTAAAGGCTGTTATATGACCTTTTGCCGCCTAATAATGGCCTTACACATCACTCACGTCGTTTCACATGTCTGGGCAAGTTGCCATTGGTCTAGTCCTTTCACTATGAATACACTACGACCTCCCAAGTTCTTTTCTATCGCGAAATAGCCTTATAACACCGTCAACTACGCAAGTTGCCATTGGTCTAGTCCTTTCACTATGAACAGACTACGACGTCCCAAGTTGTTTTCCATTGTGCCATGGCCCTGTAACACCGTCAACTCAGCGTACAATCCTCTCAATGCTGTAATATGGCATTCTGCTGTCTAATAAAGACCTCATGCGTAAATCAGGTGGTTCCGAGTGTCTGCACTGGTTACCATTGGGATACTCCTTCCACTCTCAATGGACTATAAAGTCCCAAATCGTTTTCCATTGCGCCATGGCCATATAACACCGCCAACTACGCGTACAGTCCTCTAAAGTCTGTTATATGACCTTTTGCCGCCCAATAATGGCCTTACACATCAATCACGTCGTTCCACATGTCTACACTGGTTACCATTGGTTTATTCCCTCGACACTCAATGGACTACAACGTCCTAAGTCTATTTACATTGCTGCATGACGTTATAACACCGTTAACTACATGTGCATGCCTCTAAGGGCTGCTATATGACCTTTTGCCGCGTAATAATGGCCTTATCCATAAATCACGTCGTTCGACACGTCTGCGCAAGTTGCCATTGGTCTAGTCCTTTCACTATGAATACACTACGACGTCCCAAGTTGTTTTCCATTGCGCAATAGCCTTATAACACCGTCAACTACGTGAACAGGCCTCTAAAGGCTGTTATATGACCTTTTGCCGCCTAATAATGGCCTTACACATCACTCACGTCGTTTCACATGTCTGGGCAAGTTGCCATTGGTCTAGTCCTTTCACTATGAATACACTACGACCTCCCAAGTTTTTTTCCATTGTGCAATAGCCTTATAACACCGTCAACTACGCGTACAGTCCTCTAAAGGCTGTTATACGACCTTTTGGCGCCTAATAATGACCTTACACATAAATTACGTGGTTCCACATGTCTGGGCAAGTTGCCATTGGTCTAGTCCTTTCACTATCAATGCACTACGGCGTCCCAAGTCCCTTTCCATTACGCCATGGCCTTATAACACCGTCAACTACGTGAACAGGCCTCTGAAAGTTGTTATATAACCTTTTGCCGCCTAAAACGGCCTTACCCGTAAATCACGTGGTTCCACGTGTCTGTTCAGGTTGCCATTGCTCTAGTCCTACCACTACGAATGTACTACGACGTCCCAAATTGTTTTACATTGCGAAATAGCCTTACAACACCGTCAACTACATGAACAGGCCTCTAAAGACTTTTATATGGCCTTTTGCCGCCTAATAATGGCCTTATAAATAAATCACGTCGTTTCACATGTCTGGGCAAGTTGCCATTGGTCTAGTCCTTTCACTATCAATGCACTACGACGTCCCAAGTTGTTTTCCATGGTGCCATGACATTATAACAGCGTCAACTACGTGTACAGGCCTCTAAAGGCTGTTATATGACCTTTTACCGCCTAATAATGGCCTTACACATCAATCACGTCGTTCCACATGTCTGGGCAAGTTGCCATTGTTCTGGTCCTTTCACTATCAATGCACTACGACCTCCCAAGTTCTTTTCCACTGCGCAATAGCCTTATAACACCGTCAACTACGCGCACAGTCCTCTAAAGTCTGTTATATCACCTTATGGCGCCTAATAATGACGTTACACATAAATCACGTGGTTCCGCGTGTCTACACTGGTTACCATTGGTTTATTCCCTCGACACTCAATGGACTACATTGTCCTAAGTCTATTTACATTGCTGCATTACGTTATAACACCGTTAACTACATGTGCGGGCCTCTAACGGCTGTTATATGAACTTTTGCCGCCTAATAACGTCCTTACACGTAAATCACGTGGTTCCACGTGTCTGTTCAGGTTGCCATTGGTCTAGCCCTACCACTACGAATGTACTAGGACGTCCCAAATCGTTTTACATTGCTGAATAGCCTTATAACACAGTCAACTACGTGAGCAGCCCTCTAAATGTTTTATATGGCCTTTTGCCGCGTAATAATGGCCTTATCCATAAATCACGTCGTTCGACACGTCTGTGCAAGTTTCCATTAGTCTAGTCCTTTCACTATGAATATACTACGACGTTCCAAGTTCTTTTCCATTCCACAATAGCCTTATAACACCGTCAACTACATGAACAGGCCTCTAAAGACTAGTATATGACATTTTGCCGCCTAATGATGACCTTACACATCAATCACGTCGTTCCACATGTCTGGGCAAGTAGCCATTGGTCTAGTATTTTCACTCTCAATGAAATACGACGTCCCAAGTTGTTTTCCATTGTGCCATGGCCTTATAACACCGTCAACTACGTGTACAGGCCTCTAAAAGATGTTATATGACCTTTTGCCTCCTATTATCGTCCTTGCACGTATATCACGTCGTTCCACGTGTCCGTGCAGGTTGGCATTGGTCTAATCCTTCCACTATCAATGTACTACGACGTCCCAAATCATTTACATTGCGCAATACCCTTATAACACCGTCAACTACGTGTACAGGCCTCTAAAGGCTGTTGTATGAACTTTTGCCGCCTTATAATGGCCTAACAAATAAATCACGTGCGCAATAGCCTTATAACACCGTCAACTACGCGCACAGTCCTCTAAAGTCTGTTATATCACCTTATGGCGCCTAATAATGACGTTACACATAAATCACGTGGTTCCGCGTGTCTACACTGGTTACCATTGGTTTATTCCCTCGACACTCAAAGGACTACATTGTCTTAAGTCTATCTACATTGCTGCATGACGTTATAACACCGTTAACTACATGTGCGTGCCTCTAAGGGCTGTTATATGACCTTTTGCCGCCTAATAACGGCCTTACACGTAAATCACGTGGTTCCACGTGTCTGTTCAGGTTGCCATTGGTCTAGCCCTACCACTACGAATGTACTAGGACGTCCCAAATCGTTTTACATTGCTGAATAGCCTTATAACACCGTCAACTACGTGAGCAGCCCTCTAAATGTTTTATATGGCCTTTTGCCGCGTAATAATGGCCTTATCCATAAATCACGTCGTTCGACACGTCTGTGCAAGTTTCCATTAGTCTAGTCCTTTCACTATGAATATACTACGACGTCCCAAGTTGTTTTCCATTGTGCCATGGCCTTATAACACCGTCAACTACGTGTACAGGCCTCTAAAGTCTGTTATATCACCTTATGGCGCCTAATAATGACGTTACACATAAATCACGTGGTTTCGCGTGTCTACACTGGTTACCATTGGTTTATTCCCTCGACACTCAATGGACTACATTGTCTTAAGTCTATTTACATTGCTGCATGACGTTATAACACCGTTAACTACATGTGCGTGCCTCTAAGGGCTGTTATATGACCTTTTGCCGCCTAATAACGGCCTTACACGTAAATCACGTGGTTCCACGTGTCTGTTCAGGTTGCCATTGGTCTAGCCCTACCACTACGAATGTACTAGGACGTCCCAAATCGTTTTACATTGCTGAATAGCCTTATAACACCGTCAACTACGTGAGCAGCCCTCTAAATGTTTTATATGGCCTTTTGCCGCGTAATAATGGCCTTATCCATAAATCACGTCGTTCGACACGTCTGTGCAAGTTTCCATTAGTCTAGTCCTTTCACTATGAATATACTACGACGTCCCAAGTTGTTTTCCATTGTGCCATGGCCTTATAACACCGTCAACTACGTGTACAGGCCTCTAAAGTCTGTTATATCACCTTATGGCGCCTAATAATGACGTTACACATAAATCACGTGGTTTCGCGTGTCTACACTGGTTACCATTGGTTTATTCCCTCGACACTCAATGGACTACATTGTCTTAAGTCTATTTACATTGCTGCATGACGTTATAACACCGTCAACTACCTGTACAGGCCTCTAAAGGCTGTTATATGAACTTTTGCCCCCTTATAATAGCCTAACAAATAAATCACGTCGTTCCGCATGTCTGGGCAAATTGCCATTGGTCTAGTTGTTTCACTATCATTGTACTACGACGTCCCAAGTTCTTTTCCATTGCGCCATGGCCCTGTAACACCGTCAACTAAGCGTACAAATCCTCTAAATGCTGTAATATGGCATTTTGCTGTCTAATAAAGACCTCATGCGTAAATCAGGTGATTTCGAGTGTCTGCACTGGTTACCATTGGGATATTCCTTCCACTCTCAATGGACTATAAAGTCCCAAATCGTTTTCCATTGCTGCATGACGTTATAACACCGCCAACTACATGTACATGCCTCTAAAGGCTGTAATATGACCTTTTGCCGCATAATAACCGCCTTACACGTAAATCACATGGTTCCACGTGTCTGTTCAGGTTGCCATTGGTCTAGTCCTACCACTATGAATGTACTACGACGTCCCAAATCGTTTTACATTGCGCAATAGCCTTATAACACCGTCAACTACGTGAACAGGTTTCCAAAGGTTGTTATATAAGCTTTTGCCGCCTAATAACGGCCTTACATGTAAATCACGTGGTTCTACGTGTCTGTTCAGGTTGCCATTGGCCTAGTCCTACCACTACGAATGTACTACGACGTCCCAAATTGTTTTACATTGCGGAATAGCCTTATAACACCGTCAACTACATGAACAGGTCTCTAAAGACTGTTATATGACCTTTTGCCGCCTAATAATGGCCTTACACATCAATCACGTCGTTCCACATGTCTACACTGGCTACCATTGGTTTATTCTCTCGACACTCAATGCACTACAACGTAATATGGCATTCTGCTGTCTAATAAAGACCTCATGCGTAAATCAGGTGGTTCCGAGTGTCTGCACTGGTTACCATTGGGATACTCCTTCCACTCTCAATGGACTATAAAGTCCCAAATCGTTTTCGATTGCGCCATGGCCATATAACACCGCCAACTACGCGAACAGTCCTCTAAAGTCTGTCATATGACAGTTTGCCGCCTAATAATGGCCTTACACATAAATCACATCGTTCCACGTGTCTGTGCAGGTTGGCATTGGTCTAGTCCTTCCACTCTCAATGCACTACGACCTCCCAAGTCCTTTTCCACTGCGCAATAGCCTTATAACACCGTCAACTACGCGTACAGTCTTCTAAAGTCTGTTATATGACCTTTTGCCGCCTAATAATGGCCTTACACATCAATCACGTCGTTCCACATGTCTACACTGGTTACCATTGGTTTATTCCCTCGACACTCAATGGACTACAACGTCCTAAGTCTATTTACATTGCTGCATGACGTTATAACACCGTTAACTACATGTGCATGCCTCTAAGGGCTGCTATATGACCTTTTGCCGCCTAATAATGGCCTTACACATCACTCACGTCGTTTCACATGTCTGGGCAAGTTGCCATTGGTCTAGTCCTTTCACTATGAATACACTACGACCTCCCAAGTTTTTTTCCATTGTGCAATAGCCTTATAACACCGTCAACTACGTGAACAGGCCTCTAAAGGCTGTTATATGACCTTTTGCCGCCTAATAATTGGCCTTACACATCACTCACGTCGTTTCACATGTCTGGGCAAGTTGCCATTGGTCTAGTCCTTTCACTATGAATACACTACGACCTCCCAAGTTTTTTTCCATTGTGCAATAGCCTTATAACACCGTCAACTACGCGTACAGTCCTCTAAAGGCTGTTATACGACCTTTTGGCGCCTAATAATGACCTTACACATAAATTACGTGGTTACACATGTCTGGGCAAGTTGCCATTGGTCTAGTCCTTTCACTATCAATGCACTACGACGTCCCAAGTCCTTTTCCATTACGCCATGGCCTTATAACACCGTCAACTACGTGAACAGGCCTCTGAAAGTTGTTATATAACCTTTTGCCGCCTAAAACGGCCTTACACGTAAATCACGTGGTTCCACGTGTCTGTTCAGGTTGCCATTGCTCTAGTCCTACCACTACGAATGTACTACGACGTCCCAAATTGTTTTACATTGCGAAATAGCCTTATAACACCGTCAACTACATGAACAGGCCTCTAAAGACTTTTATATGGCCTTTTGCCGCCTAATAATGGCCTTATAAATAAATCACGTCGTTTCACATGTCTGGGCAAGTTGCCATTGGTCTAGTCCTTTCACTATCAATGCACTACGACGTCCCAAGTTGTTTTCCATGGTGCCATGACATTATAACAGCGTCAACTACGTGTACAGGCCTCTAAAGGCTGTTATATGACCTTTTACCGCCTAATAATGGCCTTACACATCAATCACGTCGTTCCACATGTCTGGGCAAGTTGCCATTGGTCTGGTCCTTTCACTATCAATGCACTACGACCTCCCAAGTTCTTTTCCACTGCGCAATAGCCTTATAACACCGTCAACTACGCGCACAGTCCTCTAAAGTCTGTTATATCACCTTAAGGCGCCTAATAATGACGTTACACATAAATCACGTGGTTCCGCGTGTCTACACTGGTTACCATTGGTTTATTCCCTCGACACTCAATGGACTACATTGTCCTAAGTCTATTTACATTGCTGCATGACGTTATAACACCGTTAACTACATGTGCGTGCCTCTAACGGCTGTTATATGAACTTTTGCCGCCTAATAACGTCCTTACACGTAAATCACGTGGTTCCACGTGTCTGTTCAGGTTGCCATTGGTCTAGCCCTACCACTACGAATGTACTAGGACGTCCCAAATCGTTTTACATTGCTGAATAGCCTTATAACACCGTCAACTACGTGAGCAGCCCTCTAAAGGTTTTATATGGCCTTTTGCCGCGTAATAATGGCCTTATCCATAAATCACGTCGTTCCACATGTCTGGGCAAGTTGCCATTGGTCTAGTATTTTCACTTTCAATGCACTACGACGTCCCAAGTTGTTTTCCATTGTGCCATGGCCTTATAACACCGTGAACTACGTGTACAGGCCTCTAAAGTCTGTTATATCACCTTATGGCGCCTAATAATGACGTTACACATCAATCACGTGGTTCCGCGTGTCTACACTGGTTACCATTAGTTTATTCCCTCGACACTCAATGGACTACATTGTCTTAAGTCTATTTACATTGCTGCATGACGTTATAACACCGTTAACTACATGTGCGTGCCTCTAAGGCCTGTTATATGACCTTTTGCCGCCTAATAACGGCCTTACACGTAAATCACGTGGTTCCACGTGTCTGTTCTGGTTGCCATTGGTCTAGCCCTACCACTACGAATGTACTAGGACGTCCCAAATCGTTTTACATTGCTGAATAGCCTTATAACACCGTCAACTACGTGAGCAGCCCTCTAAATGTTTTATATGGCCTTTTGCCGCGTAATAATGGCCTTATCCATAAATCACGTCGTTCGACACGTCTGTGCAAGTTTCCATTAGTCTAGTCCTTTCAATATGAATATACTACGACGTCCCAAGTTCTTTTCCATTCCACAATAGCCTTATAACACCGTCAACTACATGAACAGGCCTCTAAAGACTATTATATGACCTTTTGCCGCCTAATGATGACCTTACACATCAATCACGTCGTTCCACATGTCTGGGCAAGTAGCCATTGGTCTAGTATTTTCACTCTCAATGAAATACGACGTCCCAAGTTGTTTTCCATTGTGCCATGGCCTTATAACACCGTCAACTACGTGTACAGGCCTCTAAAAGATGTTATATGACCTTTTGCCTCCTATTATGGTCCTTGCACGTATATCACGTCGTTCCACGTGTCCGTGCAGGTTGGCATTGGTCTAATCCTTCCATTATCAATGTACTACGACGTCCCAAATCATTTACATTGCGCAATACCCTTATAACACCGTCAACTACGTGTACAGGCCTCTAAAGGCTGTTATATGAACTTTTGCCGCCTTATAATGGCCTAACAAATAAATCACGTGCGCAATAGCCTTATAACACCGTCAACTACGCGCACAGTCCTCTAAAGTCTGTTATATTACCTTATGGCGCCTAATAATGACGTTACACATAAATCACGTGGTTCCGCGTGTCTACACTGGTTACCATTGGTTTATTCCCTCGACACTCAATGGACTACATTGTCTTAAGTCTATCTACATTGCTGCATGACGTTATAACACCGTTAACTACATGTGCGTGCCTCTAAGGGCTGTTATATGACCTTTTGCCGCCTAATAACGGCCTTACACGTAAATCACGTGGTTCCACGTGTCTGTTCAGGTTGCCATTGGTCTAGCCCTACCACTACGAATGTACTAGGACGTCCCAAATCGTTTTACATTGCTGAATAGCCTTATAACACCGTCAACTACGTGAGCAGCCCTCTAAATGTTTTATATGGCCTTTTGCCGCGTAATAATGGCCTTATCCATAAATCACGTCGTTCGACACGTCTGTGCAAGTTTCCATTAGTCTAGTCCTTTCACTATGAATATACTACGACGTCCCAAGTTGTTTTCCATTGTGCCATGGCCTTATAATATAACACCGTCAACTACGCGTACAGTCCTCTAAAGTCTGTTATATGACCTTTTGCCGCCTAATAATGGCCTTACACATCAATTACGTCGTTCCCCATGTCTACACTGGTTACCATTGGTTTATTCCTCGACACTCAATGGACTACAACGTCCTATGTCTATATACATGGCTTTATGACGTTATAACACCGTCAACTACGTGTACAGATCTCTAAAGCTTGTTTTATGACGTTTTGCCGCCTAATAATGGCGTTACACGTAAATCACGTGGTTCCGCGTGTCTGCACTGGTTCCAATTGGTCTAGTCGTTTCACTATCAATGTACTACGACGTCCCAAGTTCTTTTCCATTGCGACATGGCCATGTAACATCGTCAACTAAGCGTACATATCCTCTAAAGTCTGTTAAATGACATTTTGCCCCCTAACAATGGCCTTACACGTAAATCACGTGGTTCCACGTGTCTGCACTGCTTACCATTTGTTTATTCCCTCGACACTCAATGAACTACAACGTCCGAAGTCTATTTCCATTTGCTGCATGACGTTATAGCACCGTCAACTACATGTACATGCCTCTAAAGGCTGTTATATCACCTTTTGCCGCCTAACAATGGCCTTACACGTAATTCACGTGGTTCCACGTGTCTGTTCAGGTTGCCATTGGTCTAGTCCTACCACTACGAATGTACTACGACGTCCCAAATTGTTTTACATTGCGGAATAGCCTTATAACACCGTCAACTACATGAACAGGCCTCTAAAGACTGTTATATCACCTTTTGCCGCCTAATAATGGCCTTATACATAAATCACGTCGTTCCACATGTCTGGGCAAGTTGCCATTGGTCTAGTCCTTTCACTATCAATGCACTACGACGTTCAAAGTTGTTTTCCATGGTGCCATGACATTATAACACCGTCAACTACGTGTACAGGCCTCTAAAGGCTGTTATATGACCTTTTACCGCCTATTAATGGCCCTATGCATAAATCACGTCGTTCCACATGTCTGGGCAAGTTGCCATTGGTCTAGTCCTTTCACTATGAATACACTACGACGTCCCAAGTTCTTTTCTATTGCGCAATAGCCTTATAACACCGTCAACTACGTAAACAGGCCTCTAAAGGCTGTTATATGACCTTTTGCCGCCTAATAATGGCCTAACACATCAATCACGTCGTTCCACATGTCTGGGCAAGTTGCCATTGGTCTGGTCCTTTCACTATCAATGCACTACGAGCTCCCAAATTCTTTTCCACTGCGCAATAGCCTTATAACACCGTCAACTACGCGCACAGTCCTCTAAAGTCTGTTATATCACCTTATGGCGCCTAATAATGACGTTACACATAAATCACGTGGTTCCGCGTGTCTACACTGGTTACCACTGGCTTATTCCCTCGACACTCAATGGACTACATTGTCCTAAGTCTATTTACATTGCTGCATGACGTTATAACACCGTTAACTACATGTGCATGCCTCTAAGGGCTGTTATATGACCTTTTGCCGCCTAATAACGGCCTTACACATCAATCACGTCGTTCCACATGTCTGGGCAAGTTGCCATTGGTCCTGTCCTTTCACTCTCAATGCACTACGTCGTCCCAAGTTGTTTTCCATTGTGCCATGGCCTTATAACACCGTCAACTACGTTTACAGGCCTCTAAAAGATGTTATATGACCTTTTGCCTCCTATTATCGTCCTTGCACGCATATCACGTCGTTCCACGTGTCCGTGGAGGTTGACATTGGTCTAGTCCTTCCACTATCAATGTACTACGACGTCCCAAATCATTTACATTGCGCAATACCCTTATAACACCGTCAACTACGCTAACAGGCCTCTAAAGGCTGTTATATGAACTTTTGCCGCCTTATAATGGCCTAACAAATAAATCACATCGTTCCACATGTCTGGGCAAGTTGCCATTGGTCTAGTCCTTTCACTATCAACAGACTACGACGTCCCAAGTTGTTTTCCATTGCGCCATGGCCCTGTAACACCGTCAACTCAGTGTACAATCCTCTCAATGCTGTAATATGGCATTCTGCTGTCTAATAAAGATCTCATGCGTAAATCAGGTGGTTCCGAGTGTCTGTTCAGGTTGCCATTGGTCTAGTCCTACCACTACGAATACACTACGACGTCCCAACTCGTTTTACATTGCGGAATAGCCTTATAACGCCGTCAACTACGTGAGCAGCCCTCTAAAGGTTTTTATATGGCCTTTTGCCGCGTAATAATGGCCTTATCCATAAATCACGCTGTTCGACACGTCTGCGCAAGTTACCATTGGGATACTCCTTCCACTCTCAATGGACTAAGAAGTCACAAGTCGTTTTCCATTGCGCAATGACGTTATAACACCGTCAAATACATGTACAGGTCTCTAAAGGTTGTTATATGACCGTTTGCCACCTAATAATGGCCTTACACATAAATCACGTCGCTCCACATGTCTGTTCAGGTTGCCATTGGTCTAGTCCTACCACTACGAATATACTACGACGTCCCAAATCGTTTTACATAACGGAATAGCCTTATAACGCCGTCAACTACGTGAGGAGCCCTCTACAGGTTTTTAGATGGCCTTTTGCCGCCTAATAATGGCCTTACACATAAATCACGTCGCTCCACATGTCTGGGCAAGTTGCCATTGGTCTGCTCCTTTAACTCTCAATGCACTACGACGTCCCAAGTTGTTTTCCATTGTGCCATGACATTATAACACCGCCAACTACGTGTACAGGCCTCTAAAGCCTAATATATGACCTTTTGCCGCCTAATTATGGCCTTACACATAAATCACGTGGTTCCACATGTCTGGGCAAGTTGCCATTGGTCTAGTCCTTCCACTGTTAATGTACTACGACGTCCTAAGTCGTTTTCGAATGCGCAATGACGTTATAACACCGTCAAATACATGTACAGGTCTCTAAAGGTTGTTATATGACCGTTTGCCACCTAATAATGGCCTTACACATAAATCACGTCGCTCCACGTGTCTGTTCAGGTTGCCATTGCTCTAGTCCTACCACTACAAATGTACTACGACGTCCCAAATCGTTTTACATTGCTGAATAGCCTTATAACACCGCCAACTACGTGAGCAGCCCTCTAAAGGTTTTTATATGGCCTTTTGCCGCGTAATAATGGCCTTATCCATAAATCACGTCGCTCCACATGTCTGTGCAGGTTGCCATTGGTCCAGTCCTTCCACTGTTAATGTACTACGACGTCCTAAGTCGTTTTCGATTGCGTCATGACGCTATAACACCGTCAACTACGCGTACAGTCCTCTAAAGTCTGTTATATCACCTTTTGGCGCCTAATAATGACCTTACACATAAATCACGTGGTTCCGCGCGTCTCCACTGGTTACCATTGGTTTATTCCCTCAACACTCAATGTACTACAACGTCCCAAGTCTACTTCCATTGCTGCATGACGTTATAACACCGCCAACTACATGTGCATGCCTCTAAGGGTTGTTATATAACCTTTTGCCGCCTAATAACGGCCTTACACGTAAATCACGTAGTTCCACGTGTCTGTTCAGGTTGCCATTGGTCTAGTCCTACCTCTATGAATGTAGTACGACGTCCCAAATCGTTTTACATTGCGCAATAGCCTTATAACACAGTCAACTACGTGAACAGGTCTCTAAAGGTTGTTATATAACCTTTTGACGCCTAATAATGGCCTTATACATCAATCACGTCGTTCCCCACGTCTACACTGGTTACCATTGGTTTATTCCTCGACACTCAATGGACTACAACGTCCTAAGTCTATATACATGGCTTTATGACGTTATAACACCGTCAACTACGTGTACAGATCTCTAAAGCTTGTTTTATGACGTTTTGCCGCCTAATAATGGCGTTACACGTAAATCACGTGGTTCCGCGTGTCTGCACTGGTTCCAATTGGTCTAGTCGTTTCACTATCAATGTACTACGACGTCCCAAGTTCTTTTCCATTGCGACATGGCCATGTAACATCGTCAACTAAGCGTACATATCCTCTAAAGTCTGTTAAATGACATTTTGCCCCCTAACAATGGCCTTACACGTAAATCACGTGGTTCCACGTGTCTGCACTGCTTACCATTTGTTTATTCCCTCGACACTCAATGAACTACAACGTCCGAAGTCTATTTCCATTTGCTGCATGGCCTTATAACACCGTCAACTACGTGTACAGGCCTCTAAAAGATGTTATATGACCTTTTGCCTCCTATTATGGTCCTTGCACGTATATCACGTCGTTCCACGTGTCCGTGCAGGTTGGCATTGGTCTAATCCTTCCATTATCAATGTACTACGACGTCCCAAATCATTTACATTGCGCAATACCCTTATAACACCGTCAACTACGTGTACAGGCCTCTAAAGGCTGTTATATGAACTTTTGCCGCCTTATAATGGCCTAACAAATAAATCACGTGCGCAATAGCCTTATAACACCGTCAACTACGCGCACAGTCCTCTAAAGTCTGTTATATTACCTTATGGCGCCTAATAATGACGTTACACATAAATCACGTGGTTCCGCGTGTCTACACTGGTTACCATTGGTTTATTCCCTCGACACTCAATGGACTACATTGTCTTAAGTCTATCTACATTGCTGCATGACGTTATAACACCGTTAACTACATGTGCGTGCCTCTAAGGGCTGTTATATGACCTTTTGCCGCCTAATAACGGCCTTACACGTAAATCACGTGGTTCCACGTGTCTGTTCAGGTTGCCATTGGTCTAGCCCTACCACTACGAATGTACTAGGACGTCCCAAATCGTTTTACATTGCTGAATAGCCTTATAACACCGTCAACTACGTGAGCAGCCCTCTAAATGTTTTATATGGCCTTTTGCCGCGTAATAATGGCCTTATCCATAAATCACGTCGTTCGACACGTCTGTGCAAGTTTCCATTAGTCTAGTCCTTTCACTATGAATATACTACGACGTCCCAAGTTGTTTTCCATTGTGCCATGGCCTTATAATATAACACCGTCAACTACGCGTACAGTCCTCTAAAGTCTGTTATATGACCTTTTGCCGCCTAATAATGGCCTTACACATCAATTACGTCGTTCCCCATGTCTACACTGGTTACCATTGGTTTATTCCTCGACACTCAATGGACTACAACGTCCTATGTCTATATACATGGCTTTATGACGTTATAACACCGTCAACTACGTGTACAGATCTCTAAAGCTTGTTTTATGACGTTTTGCCGCCTAATAATGGCGTTACACGTAAATCACGTGGTTCCGCGTGTCTGCACTGGTTCCAATTGGTCTAGTTGTTTCACTATCAATGTACTACGACGTCCCAAGTTCTTTTCCATTGCGACATGGCCATGTAACATCGTCAACTAAGCGTACATATCCTCTAAAGTCTGTTAAATGACATTTTGCCCCCTAACAATGGCCTTACACGTAAATCACGTGGTTCCACGTGTCTGCACTGCTTACCATTTGTTTATTCCCTCGACACTCAATGAACTACAACGTCCGAAGTCTATTTCCATTTGCTGCATGACGTTATAGCACCGTCAACTACATGTACATGCCTCTAAAGGCTGTTATATCACCTTTTGCCGCCTAACAATGGCCTTACACGTAATTCACGTGGTTCCACGTGTCTGTTCAGGTTGCCATTGGTCTAGTCCTACCACTACGAATGTACTACGACGTCCCAAATTGTTTTACATTGCGGAATAGCCTTATAACACCGTCAACTACATGAACAGGCCTCTAAAGACTGTTATATCACCTTTTGCCGCCTAATAATGGCCTTATACATAAATCACGTCGTTCCACATGTCTGGGCAAGTTGCCATTGGTCTAGTCCTTTCACTATCAATGCACTACGACGTTCAAAGTTGTTTTCCATGGTGCCATGACATTATAACACCGTCAACTACGTGTACAGGCCTCTAAAGGCTGTTATATGACCTTTTACCGCCTATTAATGGCCCTATGCATAAATCACGTCGTTCCACATGTCTGGGCAAGTTGCCATTGGTCTAGTCCTTTCACTATGAATACACTACGACGTCCCAAGTTCTTTTCTATTGCGCAATAGCCTTATAACACCGTCAACTACGTAAACAGGCCTCTAAAGGCTGTTATATGACCTTTTGCCGCCTAATAATGGCCTAACACATCAATCACGTCGTTCCACATGTCTGGGCAAGTTGCCATTGGTCTGGTCCTTTCACTATCAATGCACTACGAGCTCCCAAATTCTTTTCCACTGCGCAATAGCCTTATAACACCGTCAACTACGCGCACAGTCCTCTAAAGTCTGTTATATCACCTTATGGCGCCTAATAATGACGTTACACATAAATCACGTGGTTCCGCGTGTCTACACTGGTTACCACTGGCTTATTCCCTCGACACTCAATGGACTACATTGTCCTAAGTCTATTTACATTGCTGCATGACGTTATAACACCGTTAACTACATGTGCATGCCTCTAAGGGCTGTTATATGACCTTTTGCCGCCTAATAACGGCCTTACACATCAATCACGTCGTTCCACATGTCTGGGCAAGTTGCCATTGGTCCTGTCCTTTCACTCTCAATGCACTACGTCGTCCCAAGTTGTTTTCCATTGTGCCATGGCCTTATAACACCGTCAACTACGTTTACAGGCCTCTAAAAGATGTTATATGACCTTTTGCCTCCTATTATCGTCCTTGCACGCATATCACGTCGTTCCACGTGTCCGTGGAGGTTGACATTGGTCTAGTCCTTCCACTATCAATGTACTACGACGTCCCAAATCATTTACATTGCGCAATACCCTTATAACACCGTCAACTACGCTAACAGGCCTCTAAAGGCTGTTATATGAACTTTTGCCGCCTTATAATGGCCTAACAAATAAATCACATCGTTCCACATGTCTGGGCAAGTTGCCATTGGTCTAGTCCTTTCACTATCAACAGACTACGACGTCCCAAGTTGTTTTCCATTGCGCCATGGCCCTGTAACACCGTCAACTCAGTGTACAATCCTCTCAATGCTGTAATATGGCATTCTGCTGTCTAATAAAGATCTCATGCGTAAATCAGGTGGTTCCGAGTGTCTGTTCAGGTTGCCATTGGTCTAGTCCTACCACTACGAATACACTACGACGTCCCAACTCGTTTTACATTGCGGAATAGCCTTATAACGCCGTCAACTACGTGAGCAGCCCTCTAAAGGTTTTTATATGGCCTTTTGCCGCGTAATAATGGCCTTATCCATAAATCACGCTGTTCGACACGTCTGCGCAAGTTACCATTGGGATACTCCTTCCACTCTCAATGGACTAAGAAGTCACAAGTCGTTTTCCATTGCGCAATGACGTTATAACACCGTCAAATACATGTACAGGTCTCTAAAGGTTGTTATATGACCGTTTGCCACCTAATAATGGCCTTACACATAAATCACGTCGCTCCACATGTCTGTTCAGGTTGCCATTGGTCTAGTCCTACCACTACGAATATACTACGACGTCCCAAATCGTTTTACATAACGGAATAGCCTTATAACGCCGTCAACTACGTGAGGAGCCCTCTACAGGTTTTTAGATGGCCTTTTGCCGCCTAATAATGGCCTTACACATAAATCACGTCGCTCCACATGTCTGGGCAAGTTGCCATTGGTCTGCTCCTTTAACTCTCAATGCACTACGACGTCCCAAGTTGTTTTCCATTGTGCCATGACATTATAACACCGCCAACTACGTGTACAGGCCTCTAAAGCCTAATATATGACCTTTTGCCGCCTAATTATGGCCTTACACATAAATCACGTGGTTCCACATGTCTGGGCAAGTTGCCATTGGTCTAGTCCTTCCACTGTTAATGTACTACGACGTCCTAAGTCGTTTTCGAATGCGCAATGACGTTATAACACCGTCAAATACATGTACAGGTCTCTAAAGGTTGTTATATGACCGTTTGCCACCTAATAATGGCCTTACACATAAATCACGTCGCTCCACGTGTCTGTTCAGGTTGCCATTGCTCTAGTCCTACCACTACAAATGTACTACGACGTCCCAAATCGTTTTACATTGCTGAATAGCCTTATAACACCGCCAACTACGTGAGCAGCCCTCTAAAGGTTTTTATATGGCCTTTTGCCGCGTAATAATGGCCTTATCCATAAATCACGTCGCTCCACATGTCTGTGCAGGTTGCCATTGGTCCAGTCCTTCCACTGTTAATGTACTACGACGTCCTAAGTCGTTTTCGATTGCGTCATGACGCTATAACACCGTCAACTACGCGTACAGTCCTCTAAAGTCTGTTATATCACCTTTTGGCGCCTAATAATGACCTTACACATAAATCACGTGGTTCCGCGCGTCTCCACTGGTTACCATTGGTTTATTCCCTCAACACTCAATGTACTACAACGTCCCAAGTCTACTTCCATTGCTGCATGACGTTATAACACCGCCAACTACATGTGCATGCCTCTAAGGGTTGTTATATAACCTTTTGCCGCCTAATAACGGCCTTACACGTAAATCACGTAGTTCCACGTGTCTGTTCAGGTTGCCATTGGTCTAGTCCTACCTCTATGAATGTAGTACGACGTCCCAAATCGTTTTACATTGCGCAATAGCCTTATAACACAGTCAACTACGTGAACAGGTCTCTAAAGGTTGTTATATAACCTTTTGACGCCTAATAATGGCCTTATACATCAATCACGTCGTTCCCCACGTCTACACTGGTTACCATTGGTTTATTCCTCGACACTCAATGGACTACAACGTCCTAAGTCTATATACATGGCTTTATGACGTTATAACACCGTCAACTACGTGTACAGATCTCTAAAGCTTGTTTTATGACGTTTTGCCGCCTAATAATGGCGTTACACGTAAATCACGTGGTTCCGCGTGTCTGCACTGGTTCCAATTGGTCTAGTCGTTTCACTATCAATGTACTACGACGTCCCAAGTTCTTTTCCATTGCGACATGGCCATGTAACATCGTCAACTAAGCGTACATATCCTCTAAAGTCTGTTAAATGACATTTTGCCCCCTAACAATGGCCTTACACGTAAATCACGTGGTTCCACGTGTCTGCACTGCTTACCATTTGTTTATTCCCTCGACACTCAATGAACTACAACGTCCGAAGTCTATTTCCATTTGCTGCATGACGTTATAGCACCGTCAACTACATGTACATGCCTCTAAAGGCTGTTATATCACCTTTTGCCGCCTAACAATGGCCTTACACGTAATTCACGTGGTTCCACGTGTCTGTTCAGGTTGCCATTGGTCTAGTCCTACCACTACGAATGTACTACGACGTCCCAAATTGTTTTACATTGCGGAATAGCCTTATAACACCGTCAACTACATGAACAGGCCTCTAAAGACTGTTATATCACCTTTTGCCGCCTAATAATGGCCTTATACATAAATCACGTCGTTCCACATGTCTGGGCAAGTTGCCATTGGTCTAGTCCTTTCACTATCAATGCACTACGACGTTCAAAGTTGTTTTCCATGGTGCCATGACATTATAACACCGTCAACTACGTGTACAGGCCTCTAAAGGCTGTTATATGACCTTTTACCGCCTATTAATGGCCCTATGCATAAATCACGTCGTTCCACATGTCTGGGCAAGTTGCCATTGGTCTAGTCCTTTCACTATGAATACACTACGACGTCCCAAGTTCTTTTCTATTGCGCAATAGCCTTATAACACCGTCAACTACGTAAACAGGCCTCTAAAGGCTGTTATATGACCTTTTGCCGCCTAATAATGGCCTAACACATCAATCACGTCGTTCCACATGTCTGGGCAAGTTGCCATTGGTCTGATCCTTTCACTATCAATGCACTACGACCTCCCAAATTCTTTTCCACTGCGCAATAGCCTTATAACACCGTCAACTACGCGCACAGTCCTCTAAAGTCTGTTATGTCACCTTATGGCGCCTAATAATGACGTTACACATAAATCACGATGTTCCGCGTGTCTACACTGGTTACCACTGGCTTATTCCCTCGACACTCAATGGACTACATTGTCCTAAGTCTATTTACATTGCTGCATGACGTTATAACACCGTTAACTACATGTGCATGCCTCTAAGGGCTGTTATATGACCTTTTGCCGCCTAATAACGGCCTTACACATCAATCACGTCGTTCCACATGTCTGGGCAAGTTGCCATTGGTCCTGTCCTTTCACTCTCAATGCACTACGTCGTCCCAAGTTGTTTTCCATTGTGCCATGGCCTTATAACACCGTCAACTACGTTTACAGGCCTCTAAAAGATGTTATATGACCTTTTGCCTCCTATTATCGTCCTTGCACGCATATCACGTCGTTCCACGTGTCCGTGGAGGTTGACATTGGTCTAGTCCTTCCACTATCAATGTACTACGACGTCCCAAATCATTTACATTGCGCAATACCCTTATAACACCGTCAACTACGCTAACAGGCCACTAAAGGCTGTTATATGAACTTTTGCCGCCTTATAATGGCCTAACAAATAAATCACATCGTTCCACATGTCTGGGCAAGTTGCCATTGGTCTAGTCCTTTCACTATCAACAGACTACGACGTCCCAAGTTGTTTTCCATTGCGCCATGGCCCTGTAACACCGTCAACTCAGTGTACAATCCTCTCAATGCTGTAATATGGCATTCTGCTGTCTAATAAAGATCTCATGCGTAAATCAGGTGGTTCCGAGTGTCTGTTCAGGTTGCCATTGGTCTAGTCCTACCACTACGAATACACTACGACGTCCCAACTCGTTTTACATTGCGGAATAGCCTTATAACGCCGTCAACTACGTGAGCAGCCCTCTAAAGGTTTTTATATGGCCTTTTGCCGCGTAATAATGGCCTTATCCATAAATCACGCTGTTCGACACGTCTGCGCAAGTTACCATTGGGATACTCCTTCCACTCTCAATGGACTAAGAAGTCACAAGTCGTTTTCCATTGCGCAATGACGTTATAACACCGTCAAATACATGTACAGGTCTCTAAAGGTTGTTATATGACCGTTTGCCACCTAATAATGGCCTTACACATAAATCACGTCGCTCCACATGTCTGTTCAGGTTGCCATTGGTCTAGTCCTACCACTACGAATATACTACGACGTCCCAAATCGTTTTACATTACGGAATAGCCTTATAACGCCGTCAACTACGTGAGGAGCCCTCTACAGGTTTTTAGATGGCCTTTTGCCGCCTAATAATGGCCTTACACATAAATCACGTCGCTCCACATGTCTGGGCAAGTTGCCATTGGTCTGCTCCTTTAACTCTCAATGCACTACGACGTCCCAAGTTGTTTTCCATTGTGCCATGACATTATAACACAGCCAACTACGTGTACAGGCCTCTAAAGCCTAATATATGACCTTTTGCCGCCTAATTATGGCCTTACACATAAATCACGTGGTTCCACATGTCTGGGCAAGTTGCCATTGGTCTAGTCCTTCCACTGTTAATGTACTACGACGTCCTAAGTCGTTTTCGAATGCGCAATGACGTTATAACACCGTCAAATACATGTACAGGTCTCTAAAGGTTGTTATATGACCGTTTGCCACCTAATAATGGCCTTACACATAAATCACGTCGCTCCACGTGTCTGTTCAGGTTGCCATTGCTCTAGTCCTACCACTACAAATGTACTACGACGTCCCAAATCGTTTTACATTGCGGAATAGCCTTATAACACCGTCAACTACATGAACAGGCCTCTAAAGACTGTTATATCACCTTTTGCCGCCTAATAATGGCCTTATACATAAATCACGTCGTTCCACATGTCTGGGCAAGTTGCCATTGGTCTAGTCCTTTCACTATCAATGCACTACGACGTTCAAAGTTGTTTTCCATGGTGCCATGACATTATAACACCGTCAACTACGTGTACAGGCCTCTAAAGGCTGTTATATGACCTTTTACCGCCTATTAATGGCCCAATGCATAAATCACGTCGTTCCACATGTCTGGGCAAGTTGCCATTGGTCTAGTCCTTTCACTATGAATACACTACGACGTCCCAAGTTCTTTTCTATTGCGCAATAGCCTTATAACACCGTCAACTACGTAAACAGGCCTCTAAAGGCTGTTATATGACCTTTTGCCGCCTAATAATGGCCTAACACATCAATCACGTCGTTCCACATGTCTGGGCAAGTTGCCATTGGTCTGATCCTTTCACTATCAATGCACTACGACCTCCCAAATTCTTTTCCACTGCGCAATAGCCTTATAACACCGTCAACTACGCGCACAGTCCTCTAAAGTCTGTTATGTCACCTTATGGCGCCTAATAATGACGTTACACATAAATCACGATGTTCCGCGTGTCTACACTGGTTACCACTGGCTTATTCCCTCGACACTCAATGGACTACATTGTCCTAAGTCTATTTACATTGCTGCATGACGTTATAACACCGTTAACTACATGTGCATGCCTCTAAGGGCTGTTATATGACCTTTTGCCGCCTAATAACGGCCTTACACATCAATCACGTCGTTCCACATGTCTGGGCAAGTTGCCATTGGTCCTGTCCTTTCACTCTCAATGCACTACGTCGTCCCAAGTTGTTTTCCATTGTGCCATGGCCTTATAACACCGTCAACTACGTTTACAGGCCTCTAAAAGATGTTATATGACCTTTTGCCTCCTATTATCGTCCTTGCACGCATATCACGTCGTTCCACGTGTCCGTGGAGGTTGACATTGGTCTAGTCCTTCCACTATCAATGTACTACGACGTCCCAAATCATTTACATTGCGCAATACCCTTATAACACCGTCAACTACGCTAACAGGCCACTAAAGGCTGTTATATGAACTTTTGCCGCCTTATAATGGCCTAACAAATAAATCACATCGTTCCACATGTCTGGGCAAGTTGCCATTGGTCTAGTCCTTTCACTATCAACAGACTACGACGTCCCAAGTTGTTTTCCATTGCGCCATGGCCCTGTAACACCGTCAACTCAGTGTACAATCCTCTCAATGCTGTAATATGGCATTCTGCTGTCTAATAAAGATCTCATGCGTAAATCAGGTGGTTCCGAGTGTCTGTTCAGGTTGCCATTGGTCTAGTCCTACCACTACGAATACACTACGACGTCCCAACTCGTTTTACATTGCGGAATAGCCTTATAACGCCGTCAACTACGTGAGCAGCCCTCTAAAGGTTTTTATATGGCCTTTTGCCGCGTAATAATGGCCTTATCCATAAATCACGCTGTTCGACACGTCTGCGCAAGTTACCATTGGGATACTCCTTCCACTCTCAATGGACTAAGAAGTCACAAGTCGTTTTCCATTGCGCAATGACGTTATAACACCGTCAAATACATGTACAGGTCTCTAAAGGTTGTTATATGACCGTTTGCCACCTAATAATGGCCTTACACATAAATCACGTCGCTCCACATGTCTGTTCAGGTTGCCATTGGTCTAGTCCTACCACTACGAATATACTACGACGTCCCAAATCGTTTTACATTACGGAATAGCCTTATAACGCCGTCAACTACGTGAGGAGCCCTCTACAGGTTTTTAGATGGCCTTTTGCCGCCTAATAATGGCCTTACACATAAATCACGTCGCTCCACATGTCTGGGCAAGTTGCCATTGGTCTGCTCCTTTAACTCTCAATGCACTACGACGTCCCAAGTTGTTTTCCATTGTGCCATGACATTATAACACAGCCAACTACGTGTACAGGCCTCTAAAGCCTAATATATCACCTTTTGCCGCCTAATTATGGCCTTACACATAAATCACGTGGTTCCACATGTCTGGGCAAGTTGCCATTGGTCTAGTCCTTCCACTGTTAATGTACTACGACGTCCTAAGTCGTTTTCGAATGCGCAATGACGTTATAACACCGTCAAATACATGTACAGGTCTCTAAAGGTTGTTATATGACCGTTTGCCACCTAATAATGGCCTTACACATAAATCACGTCGCTCCACGTGTCTGTTCAGGTTGCCATTGCTCTAGTCCTACCACTACAAATGTACTACGACGTCCCAAATCGTTTTACATTGCGGAATAGCCTTATAACACCGTCAACTACATGAACAGGCCTCTAAAGACTGTTATATCACCTTTTGCCGCCTAATAATGGCCTTATACATAAATCACGTCGTTCCACATGTCTGGGCAAGTTGCCATTGGTCTAGTCCTTTCACTATCAATGCACTACGACGTTCAAAGTTGTTTTCCATGGTGCCATGACATTATAACACCGTCAACTACGTGTACAGGCCTCTAAAGGCTGTTATATGACCTTTTACCGCCTATTAATGGCCCAATGCATAAATCACGTCGTTCCACATGTCTGGGCAAGTTGCCATTGGTCTAGTCCTTTCACTATGAATACACTACGACGTCCCAAGTTCTTTTCTATTGCGCAATAGCCTTATAACACCGTCAACTACGTAAACAGGCCTCTAAAGGCTGTTATATGACCTTTTGCCGCCTAATAATGGCCTAACACATCAATCACGTCGTTCCACATGTCTGGGCAAGTTGCCATTGGTCTGATCCTTTCACTATCAATGCACTACGACCTCCCAAATTCTTTTCCACTGCGCAATAGCCTTATAACACCGTCAACTACGCGCACAGTCCTCTAAAGTCTGTTATGTCACCTTATGGCGCCTAATAATGACGTTACACATAAATCACGTGGTTCCGCGTGTCTACACTGGTTACCACTGGCTTATTCCCTCGACACTCAATGGACTACATTGTCCTAAGTCTATTTACATTGCTGCATGACGTTATAACACCGTTAACTACATGTGCATGCCTCTAAGGGCTGTTATATGACCTTTTGCCGCCTAATAACGGCCTTACACATCAATCACGTCGTTCCACATGTCTGGGCAAGTTGCCATTGGTCCTGTCCTTTCACTCTCAATGCACTACGTCGTCCCAAGTTGTTTTCCATTGTGCCATGGCCTTATAACACCGTCAACTACGTTTACAGGCCTCTAAAAGATGTTATATGACCTTTTGCCTCCTATTATCGTCCTTGCACGCATATCACGTCGTTCCACGTGTCCGTGGAGGTTGACATTGGTCTAGTCCTTCCACTATCAATGTACTACGACGTCCCAAATCATTTACATTGCGCAATACCCTTATAACACCGTCAACTACGCTAACAGGCCTCTAAAGGCTGTTATATGAACTTTTGCCGCCTTATAATGGCCTAACAAATAAATCACATCGTTCCACATGTCTGGGCAAGTTGCCATTGGTCTAGTCCTTTCACTATCAACAGACTACGACGTCCCAAGTTGTTTTCCATTGCGCCATGGCCCTGTAACACCGTCAACTCAGTGTACAATCCTCTCAATGCTGTAATATGGCATTCTGCTGTCTAATAAAGATCTCATGCGTAAATCAGGTGGTTCCGAGTGTCTGTTCAGGTTGCCACTGGTCTAGTCCTACCACTACGAATACACTACGACGTCCCAACTCGTTTTACATTGCGGAATAGCCTTATAACGCCGTCAACTACGTGAGCAGCCCTCTAAAGGTTTTTATATGGCCTTTTGCCGCGTAATAATGGCCTTATCCATAAATCACGCTGTTCGACACGTCTGCGCAAGTTACCATTGGGATACTCCTTCCACTCTCAATGGACTAAGAAGTCACAAGTCGTTTTCCATTGCGCAATGACGTTATAACACCGTCAAATACATGTACAGGTCTCTAAAGGTTGTTATATGACCGTTTGCCACCTAATAATGGCCTTACACATAAATCACGTCGCTCCACATGTCTGTTCAGGTTGCCATTGGTCTAGTCCTACCACTACGAATATACTACGACGTCCCAAATCGTTTTACATTACGGAATAGCCTTATAACGCCGTCAACTACGTGAGGAGCCCTCTACAGGTTTTTAGATGGCCTTTTGCCGCCTAATAATGGCCTTACACATAAATCACGTCGCTCCACATGTCTGGGCAAGTTGCCATTGGTCTGCTCCTTTAACTCTCAATGCACTACGACGTCCCAAGTTGTTTTCCATTGTGCCATGACATTATAACACAGCCAACTACGTGTACAGGCCTCTAAAGCCTAATATATGACCTTTTGCCGCCTAATTATGGCCTTACACATAAATCACGTGGTTCCACATGTCTGGGCAAGTTGCCATTGGTCTAGTCCTTCCACTGTTAATGTACTACGACGTCCTAAGTCGTTTTCGAATGCGCAATGACGTTATAACACCGTCAAATACATGTACAGGTCTCTAAAGGTTGTTATATGACCGTTTGCCACCTAATAATGGCCTTACACATAAATCACGTCGCTCCACGTGTCTGTTCAGGTTGCCATTGCTCTAGTCCTACCACTACAAATGTACTACGACGTCCCAAATCGTTTTACATTGCGGAATAGCCTTATAACACCGTCAACTACATGAACAGGCCTCTAAAGACTGTTATATCACCTTTTGCCGCCTAATAATGGCCTTATACATAAATCACGTCGTTCCACATGTCTGGGCAAGTTGCCATTGGTCTAGTCCTTTCACTATCAATGCACTACGACGTTCAAAGTTGTTTTCCATGGTGCCATGACATTATAACACCGTCAACTACGTGTACAGGCCTCTAAAGGCTGTTATATGACCTTTTACCGCCTATTAATGGCCCTATGCATAAATCACGTCGTTCCACATGTCTGGGCAAGTTGCCATTGGTCTAGTCCTTTCACTATGAATACACTACGACGTCCCAAGTTCTTTTCTATTGCGCAATAGCCTTATAACACCGTCAACTACGTAAACAGGCCTCTAAAGGCTGTTATATGACCTTTTGCCGCCTAATAATGGCCTAACACATCAATCACGTCGTTCCACATGTCTGGGCAAGTTGCCATTGGTCTGATCCTTTCACTATCAATGCACTACGACCTCCCAAATTCTTTTCCACTGCGCAATAGCCTTATAACACCGTCAACTACGCGCACAGTCCTCTAAAGTCTGTTATGTCACCTTATGGCGCCTAATAATGACGTTACACATAAATCACGTGGTTCCGCGTGTCTACACTGGTTACCACTGGCTTATTCCCTCGACACTCAATGGACTACATTGTCCTAAGTCTATTTACATTGCTGCATGACGTTATAACACCGTTAACTACATGTGCATGCCTCTAAGGGCTGTTATATGACCTTTTGCCGCCTAATAACGGCCTTACACATCAATCACGTCGTTCCACATGTCTGGGCAAGTTGCCATTGGTCCTGTCCTTTCACTCTCAATGCACTACGTCGTCCCAAGTTGTTTTCCATTGTGCCATGGCCTTATAACACCGTCAACTACGTTTACAGGCCTCTAAAAGATGTTATATGACCTTTTGCCTCCTATTATCGTCCTTGCACGCATATCACGTCGTTCCACGTGTCCGTGGAGGTTGACATTGGTCTAGTCCTTCCACTATCAATGTACTACGACGTCCCAAATCATTTACATTGCGCAATACCCTTATAACACCGTCAACTACGCTAACAGGCCTCTAAAGGCTGTTATATGAACTTTTGCCGCCTTATAATGGCCTAACAAATAAATCACATCGTTCCACATGTCTGGGCAAGTTGCCATTGGTCTAGTCCTTTCACTATCAACAGACTACGACGTCCCAAGTTTTTTTCCATTGCGCCATGGCCCTGTAACACCGTCAACTCAGTGTACAATCCTCTCAATGCTGTAATATGGCATTCTGCTGTCTAATAAAGATCTCATGCGTAAATCAGGTGGTTCCGAGTGTCTGTTCAGGTTGCCATTGGTCTAGTCCTACCACTACGAATACACTACGACGTCCCAACTCGTTTTACATTGCGGAATAGCCTTATAACGCCGTCAACTACGTGAGCAGCCCTCTAAAGGTTTTTATATGGCCTTTTGCCGCGTAATAATGGCCTTATCCATAAATCACGCTGTTCGACACGTCTGCGCAAGTTACCATTGGGATACTCCTTCCACTCTCAATGGACTAAGAAGTCACAAGTCGTTTTCCATTGCGCAATGACGTTATAACACCGTCAAATACATGTACAGGTCTCTAAAGGTTGTTATATGACCGTTTGCCACCTAATAATGGCCTTACACATAAATCACGTCGCTCCACATGTCTGTTCAGGTTGCCATTGGTCTAGTCCTACCACTACGAATATACTACGACGTCCCAAATCGTTTTACATTACGGAATAGCCTTATAACGCCGTCAACTACGTGAGGAGCCCTCTACAGGTTTTTAGATGGCCTTTTGCCGCCTAATAATGGCCTTACACATAAATCACGTCGCTCCACATGTCTGGGCAAGTTGCCATTGGTCTGCTCCTTTAACTCTCAATGCACTACGACGTCCCAAGTTGTTTTCCATTGTGCCATGACATTATAACACAGCCAACTACGTGTACAGGCCTCTAAAGCCTAATATATGACCTTTTGCCGCCTAATTATGGCCTTACACATAAATCACGTGGTTCCACATGTCTGGGCAAGTTGCCATTGGTCTAGTCCTTCCACTGTTAATGTACTACGACGTCCTAAGTCGTTTTCGAATGCGCAATGACGTTATAACACCGTCAAATACATGTACAGGTCTCTAAAGGTTGTTATATGACCGTTTGCCACCTAATAATGGCCTTACACATAAATCACGTCGCTCCACGTGTCTGTTCAGGTTGCCATTGCTCTAGTCCTACCACTACAAATGTACTACGACGTCCCAAATCGTTTTACATTGCTGAATAGCTTTATAACACCGTCAACTACGTGAGCAGCCCTCTAAAGGTTTTTATATGGCCTTTTGCCGCGTAATAATGGCCTTATCCATAAATCACGTCGCTCCACATGTCTGTGCAGGTTGCCATTGGTCCAGTCCTTCCACTGTTAATGTACTACGACGTCCTAAGTCGTTTTCGATTGCGTCATGACGCTATAACACCGTCAACTACGCGTACAGTCCTCTAAAGTCTGTTATATCACCTTTTGGCGCCTAATAATGACCTTACACATAAATCACGTGGTTCCGCGCGTCTCCACTGGTTACCATTGGTTTATTCCCTCAACACTCAATGTACTACAACGTCCCAAGTCTACTTCCATTGCTGCATGACGTTATAACACCGCCAACTACATGTGCATGCCTCTAAGGGTTGTTATATAACCTTTTGCCGCCTAATAACGGCCTTACACGTAAATCACGTAGTTCAACGTGTCTGTTCAGGTTGCCATTGGTCTAGTCCTACCTCTATGAATGTAGTACGACGTCCCAAATCGTTTTACATTGCGCAATAGCCTTATAACACAGTCAACTACGTGAACAGGTCTCTAAAGGTTGTTATATAACCTTTTGACGCCTAATAATGGCCTTATACATAAATCACGTCGTTCCACATGTCTGGGCAAGTTGCCATTGGTCTAGTCCTTTCACTATGAATACACTACGACGTCCCAAGTTCTTTTCTATTGCGCAATAGCCTTATAACACCGTCAACTACGTAAACAGGCCTCTAAAGGCTGTTATATGACCTTTTGCCGCCTAATAATGGCCTAACACATCAATCACGTCGTTCCACATGTCTGGGCAAGTTGCCATTGGTCTGGTCCTTTCACTATCAATGCACTACGACCTCCCAAATTCTTTTCCACTGCGCAATAGCCTTATAACACCGTCAACTACGCGCACAGTCCTCTAAAGTCTGTTATATCACCTTATGGCGCCTAATAATGACGTTACACATAAATCACGTGGTTCCGCGTGTCTACACTGGTTACCACTGGCTTATTCCTTCGACACTCAATGGACTACATTGTCCTAAGTCTATTTACATTGCTGCATGACGTTATAACACCGTTAACTACATGTGCATGCCTCTAAGGGCTGTTATATGACCTTTTGCCGCCTAATAACGGCCTTACACATCAATCACGTCGTTCCACATGTCTGGGCAAGTTGCCATTGCTCCTGTCCTTTCACTCTCAATGCACTACGTCGTCCCAAGTTGTTTTCCATTGTGCCATGGCCTTATAACACCGTCAACTACGTTTACAGGCCTCTAAAAGATGTTATATGACCTTTTGCCTCCTATTATCGACCTTGCACGCATATCACGTCGTTTCATGTGTCCGTGGAGGTTGACATTGGTCTAGTCCTTCCACTATAAATGTACTACGACGTCCCAAATCATTTACATTGCGCAATACCCTTATAACACCGTCAACTACGCTAACAGGCCTCTAAAGGCTGTTATATGAACTTTTGCCGCCTTATAATGGCCTAACAAATAAATCACGTCGTTCCACATGTCTGGGCAAGTTGCCATTGGTCTAGTCCTTTCACTATCAACAGACTACGACGTCCCAAGTTGTTTTCCATTGCGCCATGGCCCTGTAACACCGTCAACTCAGTGTACAATCCTCTCAATGCTGTAATATGGCATTCTGCTGTCTAATAAAGATCTCATGCGTAAATCAGGTGGTTCCGAGTGTCTGCACTGGTTACCATTGGGATACTCCTTCCACTCTCAAAGTCCTAAAGTCCCAAAAGTCCCAAATCGTTTTCCATTGCGCCATGGCCTTTTAAAACCGCCAACTACGCGTACAGTCCTCTAAAGTCTGTTGTATGACCGTTTGCCGCGTAATAATGGCCTTATCCATAAATCACGTCGTTCGACACGTCTGTGCAAGTTTCCATTAGTCTAGTATTTTCACTATCAATGCACTACGACGTTCCAAGTTGTTTTCCATGGTGCCATGACATTATAACACCGTCAACTACGTGTACAGGCCTCTAAAGGCTGTTATATGACCTTTTACCGCCTATTAATGGCCCTATTCATAAATCACGTCGTTCCACATGTCTGGGCAAGTTGCCATTGGTCTAGTCCTTTCACTATGAATACACTACGACGTCCCAAGTTCTTTTCTATTGCGCAATAGCCTTATAACACCGTCAACTACGTAAACAGGCCTCTAAAGGCTGTTATATGACCTTTTGCCGCCTAATAATGGCCTAACACATCAATCACGTCGTTCCACATGTCTGGGCAAGTTGCCATTGGTCTGGTCCTTTCACTATCAATGCACTACGACCTCCCAAATTCTTTTCCACTGCGCAATAGCCTTATAACACCGTCAACTACGCGCACAGTCCTCTAAAGTCTGTTATATCACCTTATGGCGCCTAATAATGACGTTACACATAAATCACGTGGTTCCGCGTGTCTACACTGGTTACCACTGGCTTATTCCCTCGACGCTCAATGGACTACATTGTCCTAAGTCTATTTACATTGCTGCATGACGTTATAACACCGTTAACTACATGTGCATGCCTCTAAGGGCTGTTATATGACCTTTTGCCGCCTAATAACGGCCTTACACATCAATCACGTCGTTCCACATGTCTGGGCAAGTTGCCATTGGTCCTGTCCTTTCACTCTCAATGCACTACGTCGTCCCAAGTTGTTTTCCATTGTGCCATGGCCTTATAACACCGTCAACTACGTTTACAGGCCTCTAAAAGATGTTATATGACCTTTTGCCTCCTATTATCGTCCTTGCACGCATATCACGTCGTTCCACGTGTCCGTGGAGGTTGACATTGGTTTAGTCCTTCCACTATCAATGTACTACGACGTCCCAAATCATTTACATTGCGCAATACCCTTATAACACCGTCAACTACGCTAACAGGCCTCTAAAGGCTGTTATATGAACTTTTGCCGCCTTATAATGGCCTAACAAATAAATCACATCGTTCCACATGTCTGGGCAAGTTGCCATTGGTCTAGTCCTTTCACTATCAACAGACTACGACGTCCCAAGTTGTTTTCCATTGCGCCATGGCCATGTAACACCGTCAACTCAGTGTACAATCCTCTCAATGCTGTAATATGGTATTCTGCTGTCTGATAAAGATCTCATGCGTAAATCAGGTGGTTCCGAGTGTCTGTTCAGGTTGCCATTGGTCTAGTCCTACCACTACGAATACACTACGACGTCCCAACTCGTTTTACATTGCGGAATAGCCTTATAACGCCGTCAACTACGTGAGCAGCCCTCTAAAGGTTTTTATATGGCCTTTTGCCGCGTAATAATGGCCTTATCCATAAATCACGCTGTTCGACACGTCTGTGCAGGTTGCCATTGGTCCAGTCCTTCCACTGTTAATGTACTACGACGTCCTAAGTCGTTTTCGATTGCGTCATGACGCTATAACACCGTCAACTACGCGTACAGTCCTCTAAAGTCTGTTATATCACCTTTTGGCGCCTAATAATGACCTTACACATAAATCACGTGGTTCCGCGCGTCTCCACTGGTTACCATTGGTTTATTCCCTCGACACTCAATGTACTACAACGTCCCAAGTCTACTTCCATTGCTGCATGACGTTATAACACCGCCAACTACATGTGCATGCCTCTAAGGGTTGTTATATAACCTTTTGCCGCCTAATAACGGCCTTACACGTTAATCGCGTAGTTCCACGTGTCTGTTCAGGTTGCCATTGGTCTAGTCCTACCTCTATGAATGTAGTACGACGTCCCAAATCGTTTTACATTGCGCAATAGCCTTATAACACAGTCAACTACGTGAACAGGTCTCTAAAGGTTGTTATATAACCTTTTGACGCCTAATAATGGCCTTATACATAAATCACGTCGTTCCACATGTCTGGGCAAGTTGCCATTGGTCTAGTCCTTTCACTATCAATGCACTACGACGTTCCAAGTTGTTTTCCATGGTGCCATGACATTATAACACCGTCAACTACGTGTACAGGCCTCTAAAGGCTGTTATATGACCTTTTACCGCCTATTAATGGCCCTATGCATAAATCACGTCGTTCCACATGTCTGGGCAAGTTGCCATTGGTCTAGTCCTTTCACTATGAATACACTACGACGTCCCAAGTTCTTTTCTATTGCGCAATAGCCTTATAACACCGTCAACTACGTAAACAGGCCTCTAAAGGCTGTTATAGGACCTTTTGCCGCCTAATAATGGCCTAACACATCAATCACGTCGTTCCACATGTCTGGGCAAGTTGCCATTGGTCTGGTCCTTTCACTATCAATGCACTACGACCTCCCAAATTCTTTTCCACTGCGCAATAGCCTTATAACACCGTCAACTACGCGCACAGTCCTCTAAAGTCTGTTATATCACCTTATGGCGCCTAATAATGACGTTACACATAAATCACGTGGTTCCGCGTGTCTACACTGGTTACCACTGGCTTATTCCTTCGACACTCAATGGACTACATTGTCCTAAGTCTATTTACATTGCTGCATGACGTTATAACACCGTTAACTACATGTGCATGCCTCTAAGGGCTGTTATATGACCTTTTGCCGCCTAATAACGGCCTTACACATCAATCACGTCGTTCCACATGTCTGGGCAAGTTGCCATTGCTCCTGTCCTTTCACTCTCAATGCACTACGTCGTACCAAGTTGTTTTCCATTGTGCCATGGCCTTATAACACCGTCAACTACGTTTACAGGCCTCTAAAAGATGTTATATGACCTTTTGCCTCCTATTATCGTCCTTGCACGCATATCACGTCGTTCCACGTGTCCGTGGAGGTTGACATTGGTCTAGTCCTTCCACTATCAATGTACTACGACGTCCCAAATCATTTACATTGCGCAATACCCTTATAACACCGTCAACTACGCTAACAGGCCTCTAAAGGCTGTTATATGAACTTTTGCCGCCTTATAATGGCCTAACAAATAAATCACATCGTTCCACATGTCTGGGCAAGTTGCCATTGGTCTAGTCCTTTCACTATCAACAGACTACGACGCCCCAAGTTGTTTTCCATTGCGCCATGGCCCTGTAACACCGTCAACTCAGTGTACAATCCTCTCAATGCTGTAATATGGCATTCTGCTGTCTAATAAAGATCTCATGCGTAAATCAGGTGGTTCCGAGTGTCTGTTCAGGTTGCCATTGGTCTAGTCCTACCACTACGAATACACTACGACGTCCCAACTCGTTTTACATTGCGGAATAGCCTTATAACGCCGTCAACTACGTGAGCAGCCCTCTAAAGGTTTTTATATGGCCTTTTGCCGCGTAATAATGGCCTTATCCATAAATCACGCTGTTCGACACGTCTGCGCAAGTTACCATTGGGATACTCCTTCCACTCTCAATGGACTAAGAAGTCACAAGTCGTTTTCCATTGCGCAATGACGTTATAACACCGGCAAATACATGTACAGGTCTCTAAAGGTTGTTATATGACCGTTTGCCACCTAATAATGGCCTTACACATAAATCACGTCGCTCCACATGTCTGTTCAGGTTGCCATTGGTCTAGTCCTACCACTACGATTATACTACGACGTCCCAAATCGTTTTACATTACGGAATAGCCTTATAACGCCGTCAACTACGTGAGGAGCCCTCTACAGGTTTTTAGATGGCCTTTTGCCGCCTAATAATGGCCTTACACATAAATCACGTCGCTCCACATGTCTCGGCGAGTTGCCATTGGTCTGCTCCTTTAACTCTCAATGCACTACGACGTCCCAAGTTGTTTTCCATTGTGCCATGACATTATAACACCGCCAACTACGTGTACAGGCCTCTAAAGCCTAATATATGACCTTTTGCCGCCTAATTATGGCCTTACACATAAATCACGTGGTTCCACATGTCTGGGCAAGTTGCCATTGGTCTAGTCCTTCCACTGTTAATGTACTACGACGTCCTAAGTCGTTTTCGAATGCGCAATGACGTTATAACACCGTCAAATACATGTACAGGTCTCTAAAAGTTGTTATATGACCGTTTGCCACCTAATAATGGCCTTACACATAAATCACGTCGCTCCACGTGTCTGTTCAGGTTGCCATTGCTCTAGTCCTACCACTACAAATGTACTACGACGTCCCAAGTCTACTTCCATTGCTGCATGACGTTATAACACCGCCAACTACATGTGCATGCCTCTAAGGGTTGTTATATAACCTTTTGCCGCCTAATAACGGCCTTACACGTAAATCACGTAGTTCCACGTGTCTGTTCAGGTTGCCATTGGTCTAGTCCTACCTCTATGAATGTAGTACGACGTCCCAAATCGTTTTACATTGCGCAATAGCCTTATAACACAGTCAACTACGTGAACAGGTCTCTAAAGGTTGTTATATAACCTTTTGACGCCTAATAATGGCCCTATGCATAAATCACGTCGTTCCACATGTCTGGGCAAGTTGCCATTGGTCTAGTCCTTTCACTATGAATACACTACGACGTCCCAAGTTCTTTTCTATTGCGCAATAGCCTTATAACACCGTCAACTACGTAAACAGGCCTGTAAAGGCTGTTATAGGACCTTTTGCCGCCTAATAATGGCCTTACACATCAATCACGTCGTTCCACATGTCTGGGCAAGTTGCCATTGCTCCTGTTCTTTCACTCTCAATGCACTACGTCGTCCCAAGTTGTTTTCCATTGTGCCATGGCCTTATAACACCTTCAACTACGTTTACAGGCCTCTAAAAGATGTTATATGACCTTTTGCCTCCTATTATCGTCCTTGCACGCATATCACGTCGTTCCACGTGTCCGTGGAGGTTGACATTGGTCTAGTCCTTCCACTATCAATGTACTACGACGTCCCAAATCATTTACATTGCGCAATACCCTTATAACACCGTCAACTACGCGTACAGTCCTCTAAAGTCTGTTGTATGACCGTTTGCCGCGTAATAATGGCCTTATCCATAAATCACGTCGTTCGACACGTCTGTGCAAGTTTCCATTAGTCTAGTATTTTCACTATCAATGCACTACGATGTCCCAAGTTGTTTTCCATTGTGACATGGCCATATAACACCGCCAACGACGCGAACAGTCCTCTAAAGTCTGTCATATGACAGTTTGCCGCCTAATAATGGCCTTACACATAAATCACATCGTTCCACGTATCTGTGCAGGTTGGCATTGGTCTAGTCCTTCCACTCTCAATGCACTACGACCTCCCAAGTTCTTTTCCACTGCGCAATAGCCTTATAACACCGTCAACTACGCGTACAGTCCTCTAAAGTCTGTTATATGACCTTTTGCCGCCTAATAATGGCCTTACACATCAATCACGTCGTTCCCCATGTCTACACTGGTTACCATTGGTTTATTCCTCGACACTCAATGGACTACAACGTCCTAAGTCTATTTACATTGCTTTATGACGTTATAACACCGTCAACTACGTGTACAGATCTCTAAAGCTTGTTTTATGACATTTTGCCCCCTAACAATGGCCTTGCACGTAAATCACGTGGTTCCACGTGTCTGCACTGCTTACCATTGGTTTATTCCCTCGACACTCAATGAACTACAACGTCCGAAGTCTATTTCCATTTGCTGCATGACGTTATAGCACCGTCAACTACATGTACATGCCTCTAAACGCTGTTCTATGACCTTTTGCGGCCTAATAATGGCCTTACACATCAATCACGTCGTTCCACATGTCTACACTGGTTACCATTGGTTTATTCCCTCGACACTCAATGGACTACGACGTCCGAAGTCGTTTTCGATTGCTTTATGACGTTATAACACCGTCAACTACGTGTACAGGCCTCTAAAGCTTGTTTTATGACGTTTTGCCGCCTAACAATGGCGTTACACGTAAATCACGTGGTTCCGCGTGTCTGCACTGGTTCCAATTGGTCTAGTCGTTTCACTATCAATGTACTACGACGTCCCAAGTTCTTTTCCATTGCGCCATGGCCCTGTAACACCGTCAACTAAGCGTACAAATCCTCTAAAGTCTGTTAAATGACCTTTTGCCCCCTAACAATGGCCTTACACGTAAATCACGTGGTTCCACGTGTCTGCACTGCTTACCATTGGTTTATTCCCTCGACACTTAATGAACTACAACGTCCAAAGTCTATTTCCATTTGCTGCATGACGTTATAACACCGTCAACTACATGTACATGCCTCTAAAGGCTGTTATATGACCTTTTGCCGCCTAACAATGGCATTACACGTAAATCACGTGGTTTCACGTGTCTGTTCAGGTTGCCATTGGTCTAGTCCTACCATTACGAATGTACTACGACGTTCCAAGTTGTTTTCCATGGTGCCATGACATTATAACACCGTCAACTACGTGTACAGGCCTCTAAAAGCTGTTCTATGACCTTTTGCCGCCTAATAATAGCCTTACACATCAATCACGTCGTTCCACATGTCTGGGCAAGTTGCTATTGGTCTGGTCCTTTTACTATAAATGCACTACGACCTCCCAAGTTCTGTTCAGCTGGGAAATAGCCTTATAACACCGTCGACTACGCGCACAATCCTCTAAAGTCTGTTATATCACCTTATGGCGCCTAATAATGACGTTACACATAATCACGTGGTTCCGCGTGTCTACACTGGTTACCGTTGGTTTATTCCCTCGACACTCAATGGACTACAACGTCCTAAGTCTATTTACATTGCTGCATGACGTTATAACACCGTTAACTACATGTGCGTGCCTCTAAGGGCTGTTATATGACCTTTTGCCTCCTAATAACGTCCTTGCACGTAAATCACGTCGTTCCACATGTTTGGGCAAGTTGCCATTGGTCTAGTCCTACCACTATGAATGTAGTACGATGTCCTAAATCGTTTTACATTGCGCATTAGCCTTATAACACAGTCAACTACGTGAACAGGTCTCTAAAGGTTGTTATATAACCTTTTGACGCCTAATAACGGCCTTACACATAAATCACGTGGTTCCACGTGTCTGTTCAGGTTGCCATTGGTCTAGTCCTACCACTACGAATATACTACGACGTCCCAAATCGTTTTACATTGCGGAATAGCCTTATAACGCCGTCAACTACGTGAGCAGCCCTCTAAAGGTTTTTATATGGCCTTTTGCCGCGTAATAATGGCCTTATCCATAAATCACGCTGTTCGACACGTCTGCGCAAGTTACCATTGGGATACTCCTTCCACTCTCAATGGACTAAGAAGTCACAAGTCGTTTTCCATTGCGCAATGACGTTATAACACCGTCAAATACATGTACAGGTCTCTAAAGGTTGTTATATGACCGTTTGCCACCTAATAATGGCCTTACACATAAATCACGTCGCTCCACATGTCTGTTCAGGTTGCCATTGGTCTGCTCCTTTAACTCTCAAAGCACTACGACGTCCCAAGTTGTTTCCCATTGTGCCATGACATTATAACACCGCCAACTACGTGTACAGGCCTCTAAAGCCTAATATATGACATTTTGCCGCCTAATTATGGTCTTACACATAAATCACGTGGTTCCACATGTCTGGGCAAGTTGCCATTGGTCTAGTCCTTCCACTGTTAATGTACTACGACGTCCTAAGTCGTTTTCAATTGCGTCATGACGCTATAACACCGTCAACTACGCGTACAGTCCTCTAAAGTCTGTTATATCACCTTTTGGCGCCTAATAATGACCTTACACATAAATCAAGTGGTTCCGCGCGTCTCCACTGGTTACCATTGGTTTATTCCCATGACACTCAATGTACTACAACGTTCCAAGTCTACTTCCATTGCTGCATGACGTTATAACACCGCCAACTACATGTGCATGCCTCTAAGGGTTGTTATATGACCTTTTGCCGCCTAATAACGGCCTTACACGTAAATCACGTAGTTCCACGTGTCTGTTCAGGTTGCCATTGGTCTAGTCCTACCTCTATGAATGTAGTACGACGTCCGAAATCGTTTTACATTGCGCAATAGCCTTATAACACAGTCAACTACGTGAACAGGTCTCTAAAGGTTGTTATATAAACTTTTGACGCCTAATAACGGCCTTACACGTAAATCACGTGGTTCCACGTGTCTGTTCAGGTTGCCATTGGTCTAGCCTACCACTACGAATATACAACGACGTGCCAAATCGTTTTACATTACGGAATAGCCTTATAACGCCGTCAACAACGTGAGGAGCCCTCTACAGGTTTTTATATGGCCTTTTGCCGCCTAATAATGGCCTTACACATAAATCGCGTCGCTCCACATGTCTGGGCAAGTTGCCATTGGTCTGCTCCTTTAACTCTCAATGCACTACGACGTCCCAAGTTGTTTTTTATTGTGCCATGACATTATAACACCGCCAACTACGTGTACAGACCTCTAAAGCCTAATATATGACCTTTTGCCGCCTAATTATGGCCTTACACATAAATCACGTGGTTCCACATGTCTGGGCAAGTTGCCATTGGTCTAGTCCTTCCACTGTTAATGTACTACGACGTCCTAAGTCGTTTTCGAATGCGTCATGACGTTTTAACACCGTCAACTACGCGTACAGTCCTCTAAAGTCTGTTATATGACCTTTTGCCGCCTAATAACCGCCTTACACGTAAATTACGTGGTTCCACGTGTCTGTTCAGGTTGTCATTGCTCTAGTCCTACCACTACAAATGTACTACGACGTCCCAAATCGTTTTACATTGCTGAATAGCCTTATAACACCGTCAACTACGTGAGCAGCCCTCTAAAGGCTTTTATATGGCCTTTTGCCGCCTAATATTGACCTTACACATCAATCAAGTCGTTCCACATGATTGGGCAAGTTGCCATTGGTCTGGTCCTTTCACTATCAATGCACTACAACATCCCAAGTTGTTTTCCATTGTGCCATGACCCTGTAACACCGTCAACTAAGCGTACAAAACCTCTAAATGCTGTAATATGGCATTTTGCTGTCTAACAAAGACCTCATGCGTAAATCAGGTGGTTTCGAGTGTCTGCACTGGTTACCATTGGGATACTCCTTCCACTCTCAATGGACTAAGAAGTCACAAGTCGTTTTCCATTGCGCCATGACGTTATAACACCGTCAAATACATGTACAGGTCTCTAAAGGTTGTTATATGACCGTTTGCCGCCTAATAATGGCCTTACACATAAATCACGTCGCTCCACATGTCTGTTCCGGTTGCCATTGGTCTAGTCCTACCACTACGAATATACTACCACGTCCCAAATCGTTTTACATTACGGAATAGCCTTATAACGCCGTCAACTACGTGAGGAGCCCTCTACAGGTTTTTATATGGCCTTTTGCCGCCTAATAATGGCCTTACACATAAATCACGTCGCTCCACATGTCTGGGCAAGTTGCCATTGGTCTGCTCCTTTAACTCTCAAGGCACTACGACGTCCCAAGTTGTTTTTTATTGTGCCATGACATTATAACACCGCCAACTACGTGTACAGGCCTCTAAAGCATAATATATGACCTTTTGCCGCCTATTTATGGCCTTACACATAAATCACGTGGTTCCACATGTCTGGGCAAGTTGCCATTGGTCTAGTCCTTCCACTGTTAATGTACTACGACGTCCTAAGTCGTTTTCGAATGCGTCATGACGTTATAACACCGTCAACTACGCGTACAGTCCTCTAAAGTCTGTTATATGACCTTTTGCCGCCTAATAACCGCCTTACACGTAAATCATGTGGTTCCACGTGTCTGTTCAGGTTGCCATTGCTCTAGTCCTACCACTACAAATGTACTATGACGTCCCAAGTTGTTTTCCATTGTGCCATGGCCTTATAACACCGTCACCTGCGCGTACAGTCCTCTAAAGTCTGTTATATGACCTTTTGCCCCCTATTATCGTCCTTGCACGTATATCACGTCGTTCCACGGGTCTGTGCAGGTTGGCATTGGTCTAGTCCTTCCACTATCAATGTACTACGACGTCCCAAATCATTTACATTGCGCAATACCCTTATAACACCGCCAACTACGCGTACAGTCCTCTAAAGTCTGTTATATGACCGTTTGCTGCCTAATAATGGGCTTACACATAAATCACGTCGCTCCACATGTCAGTGCAGGTTGCCATTGGTCCAGTCCTTCCACTGTTAATGTACTACGACGTCCTAAGTCGTTTTCGATTGCGTCATGACGCTATCACTCCGTCAACTACGCGTACAGTCCTCTAAAATCTGTTATATCAACTTTTGGCGCCTAATAATGACCTTACACATAAATCACGTGGTTCCGCGCGTCTCCACTGGTTACCATTTGTTTATTCCCTCGACACTCAATGTACTACAACGTCCCAAGTCTACTTCCATTGCTGCATGACGTTATTACACCGCCAACTACATGTGCATGCCTCTAAGGGTTGTTATATGACCTTTTGCAGCCTAATAACGGCCTTACACGTAAATCACGTAGTTCCACGTGTCTGTTCAGGTTGCCATTGGTCTAGTCCTACCTCTATGAATGTAGTACGACGTCCCAAATCGTTTTACATTGCGCAATAGCCTTATAACACAGTCAACTACGTGAACAGGTCTCTAAAGGTTGTTATATAACCTTTTGACGCCTAATAACGGCCTTACACAAAAATCACGTGGTTCCACGTGTCTGTTTTAGGTTGACATTGGTCTAGCCTACCACTGCGAATATACTACGACGTGCCAAATCGTTTTACATTACGGAATAGCCTTATAACGCCGTCAACCACGTGAGGAGCCCTCTACAGGTTTTTATATGGCCTTTTGCCGCCAAATAATGGCCTTACACATAAATCACGTCGCTCCACATGTCTGGGCAAGTTGCCATTGGTATGGTCCTTTAACTCTCAATGCACTACGACGTCCCAAGTTGTTTTCCATTGTGCCATGGCCTTATAACACCGTCAACTACGTGTACAGGCCTCTAAAAGATGTTATATGACCTTTTGCCCCCTATTATCTTCCTTGCACGTATATCACGTCGTTCCACGTGTTTGTGCAGGTTGCCATTGGTCTAGTCCTTTCACTATCAATGCACTACGACGTTCCAAGTTGTTTTCCATTGCGCCATGACATTATAACACCGTCAACTACGTGTACGGGCCTCTAAAGGCTGTTATATGACCTTTTACCGCCTATTAATGGCCTTACACGTAAATCACGTGGTTCCACGTGTCTGTTCAGGTTACCATTGGTTATTCCCTCGACAAGTTGGCACTCGTCTAGTCCTTTCACTGTTAATGTACTACGACGTCCTAAGTCGTTTTCGATTGCGTCATGACGTTATAACACCGTCAACTACGCGTACAAATTCTCTAAATGCTGTAATATGGCATTTTGCTGTCTAATAAAGACCTCATGCGTAAATCACGTCGTTCCACGTGTCTGTGCAGGTTGCTATTGGTCTAGTTCTTTCACTATCAATAGACTACAACGTCCCAAGTTGTTTTCCACTGCGCCATGGCCCTATAACACCGTCAACTAAGCGTACAGTCCTCTAAATGCTGTAGTACGGCATTTTGCTGCCTGATAAAGACCTAATGCGTAAATCAGGTGGTTCCGAGTGTCATTGGTCTAGTCCTTTCACTATCAATGCACTACGACGTCACAAGTTGTTTTCCATGGTGCCATGACATTATAACACCGTCAACTACGTGTACAGGCCTCTAAAGGCTGTTATATGACCTTTTACCGCCTAATAATGGCCTTACACATCAATCACGTCGTTCCATATGTCTGGGCAAGTTGCCATTGGTCTGGTCCTTTCACTATCAATGCATTACGACCTCCCAAGTTCTTTTCCACTGCGCAATAGCCTTATAACACCGTCAACTACGCGCACAGTCCTCTAAAGTCTGTTACATCGCCTTTTGGCGCCTAATAATGACCTTACACATAAATCATGCGGTTCCGCGTGTCTCTACTGGTTACCATTGGTTTTTTTCCCTCGACACACAATGAACTACAACGTCCCAAGTCTATTTCCATTGCTGTATGACGTTATAACACCGTCAACTACGTGTACAGGCCTCTAAAGGCTGTTATATGACCTTTTACCGCCTAATAATGGCCTTACACATCAATCACGTCGTTCCACATGTCTGGGCAAGTTGCCATTGGTCTGCTCCTTTCACTATCAATGCACTACGACCTCCCAAGTTCTTTTCCACTGCGCAATAGCCTTATAACACCGTCAACTACGCGCACAGTCCTCTAAAGTCTGTTATATCACCTTATGGCGCCTAATAATGACGTTACACATAAATCACGTGGTTCCGCGTGTCTACACTGGTTACCATTGGTTTATTCCCTCGACACTCAATGGACTACATTGTCCTAAGTCTATTTACATTCCTGCATGACGTTATAACACCGTTAACTACATGTGCGTGCCTCTAAGGGCTGTTATATGACCTTTTGCTGCCTAATAACGGCCTTACACGTAAATCACGTAGTTCCACATGTCTGTGCAGGTTGCCATTGGTCTAGTCCTTCCACTGTTAATGTACTTCGACGTCCTAAATCGTTTTTGATTGCTTCATGACGCTATAACACCGTCAACTACGCGTACAGTCCTCTAAAGTCTGTTATATCACATTTTGGCGCGTAATAATGACCTTACACATAAATCACGTGGTTCCGCGTGTCTCCACTGGTTACCATTGGTTTATTCCCTCGACAAGTTGGCACTCGTCTAGTCCTTTCACTGTTAATGTACTACGACGTCCTAAGTCGTTTTCGATTGCGTCATGACGTTATAACACCGTCAACTACGCGTACAAATTCTCTAAATGCTGTAATATGGCATTTTGCTGTCTAATAAAGACCTCATGCGTAAATCACGTCGTTCCACGCGTCTGTGCAGGTTGCTATTGGTCTAGTTCTTTCACTATCAATAGACTACAACGTCCCAAGTTGTTTTCCATTGCGCCATGGCCCTATAACACCGTCAACTAAGCGTACAGTCCTCTAAAGTCTGTTATATCACCTTTTGGCGCCTAATAATGACCTTACACATAAATCACGTGGTTCTGCGTGTCTACACTGGTTACCATTGGTTTATTCCCTCGACACTCAATGGACTACATTGTTCTTAAGTCTATTTACATTGCTGCATGACTTTATAACACCGTTAACTACATGTGCGTGCCTCTAAGGGCTGTTATATGACCTTTTGCCGCCTAATAACGGCCTTACACGTAAATCACGTAGTTTCACATGTCTGTGCAGGTTGCCATTGGTCTAGTCCTTCCACTGTTCATGTACTTCGACGTCCTAAGTCGTTTTTGATTGCTTCATGACGCTATAACACCGTCAACTACGCGTACAGTCCTCTAAAGTCTGTTATATCACCTTTTGGCGCCTAATAATCACCTTACACATAAATCACGTGGTTCCGCGTGTCTCCACTGGTTACCATTGGTTTATTCCCTCGACAAGTTGCCATTCGTCTAGTCCTTCCACTGGTAATGTACTACGACGTCCTAAGTCGTTTTCGATTGCGTCATGACGTTATAACACCGTCAACTACGCGTACAAATCCTCTAAATGCTGTAATATGGCATTTTGCTGTCTAATAAAGACCTCTTGCGTAAATCACGTCGTTCCACGTGTCTGTGCAGGTTGCTACTGGTCTAGTTCTTTCACTATCAATAGACTACAACGTCCCAAGTTGTTTTCCACTGCGCCATGGCCCTATAACACCGTCAACTAAGCGTACAGTCCTCTAAATGCTGTAGTTATCATTTTGCTGCCTGATAAAGACCTAATGCGTAAATCAGGTGGTTCCGAGTGTCATTGGTCTAGTCCTTTCACTATCAATGCACTACGACGTCCCAAGTTGTTTTCCACGGTGCCATGACATTACAACACCGTCAACTACGGGTACGGGCCTCTAAAGGCTATTTTATGACCTTTTGCCGCCTATTAATGGCCTTATACATAAATCACGTCGTTCCACATGTCTGGGCAAGTTGCCATTGATCTAGTCCTTTCCATATGAATACACTACGACGTCCCAAGTTCTTTTCCATTGCGCAATAGCCTTATAACACCGTCAAACTACGTGAACCACATGTCTGGGCAAGTTGCCATTGGTCTAGTCCTTTCACTATCAATGCACTACGACGTACCAAGTCCTTTTCCATTACGCCATGGCCTTATAACACCGTCAACTACTTGAACAGGCCACTAAAGGTTGTTTTATAACCTTTTGCCGCCTAAAACGGCCTTACACGTAAATCTCGTGGTTCCACGTGTCTGTTCAGGTTGCCATTGCTCTAGTCCTACCACTACGAATGTACTACGACGTCCCAAATTGTTTTACATTGCGGAATAGCTTTATAACACCGTCAACTACATGAACAGGCCTCTAAAGGCTGTTATGACCTTTTACCGCCTAATAATGGCCTTACACATCAATCACGTCGTTCCACATGTCTGGGCAAGTTGCCATTGGTCTGGTCCTTTCACTATCAATGCACTACGACCTCCCAAGTTCTTTTCCACTGCGCAATAGCCTTATAACACCGTCAACTACGCGCACAGTCCTCTAAAGTCTGTTATATCACCTTTTGGCGCCTAATAATGACGTTACACATAAATCACGTGGTTCCGCGTGTCTACACTGGTTACCATTGGTTTATTCCCTCGACAAGTTGCCATTCGTCTAGTCCTTCCACTGTTAATGTACTACGACGTCCTAAGTCGTTTTCGATTGCGTCATGACGTTATAACACCGTCAACTACGCGTACAAATCCTCTAAATGCTGTAATATGGCATTTTGCTGTCTAATAAAGACCTCTTGCGCAAATCACGTCGTTCCACGTGTCTGTGCAGGTTGCTACTGGTCTAGTTCTTTCACTATCAATAGACTACAACGTCCCAAGTTGTTTTCCATTGCGCCATGGCCCTATAACACCGTCAACTAAGCGTACAGTCCTCTAAATACTGTAGTACGGCATTTTGCTGCCTGATAAAGACCTAATGCGTAAATCAGGTGGTTCCGAGTGTCTGCACTGGTTACCATTGGGATACTCCTTCCACTCTCAATGGACTATAAAGTCTCAAATCGTTTTCTACTGCTGCATGACGTTATAACACCGCCAACTACATGTACGTGCCTCTAAAGGCTGTTATATGACCTTTTGCCGCATAATAACCGCCTTAAACGTAAATCACATGGTTCCACGTGTCTGTTCAGGTTGCCATTGGTCTAGTCCTACCACTATGAATGTACTACGACGTCCCAAATCGTTTTACATTGCGCAATAGCCTTATTGCACGGTCAACTACGTGAACAGGTTTCCAAAGGTTGTTATATAAGCTTTTGCCGCCTAATAACGGCCTTACATGTAAATCACGTGGTTCCACGTGTCTGTTCAGGTTGCGATTGGTCTAGTCATACCACTACGAATGTACTACGACGTCCCAAATCGTTTTACATTGCGGAATAGCCTTATAACAGCGTCACCTACGTGAGCAGCCCTCTAAAGGTTTTTATATGGCCTATTGCAGCCTAATAATGGCCCTGCACATAAATCACGTCGTTCCACATGTCTGGGCAAATTGCTATTAGTCTAGTCCTTTCACTATCAATGCACTACGACGTTTCAATTGTTTTCCATTGTGCCATGACATTATAATACCGTCAGCTACGTGTACAGGCCTCCAAAGGCTTGTTATATGACTTTTAACCGCCTATTAATGGCCTTATACATAAATCACGTCGTTCGACACGTCTGCGCAAGTTGCCATTGGTCTAGTCCTTTCACTATGAATACACTTTGACGTCCCAAGTTCTTTTCCATTGCGCAATAGCCTTATAACACCGTCAACTACATAAACAGGCCTCTAAAGTCTGTTATATGACCTTTTGCCGTCTAATAATGACCTTACACATCAATCATGTCGTTCCACATGTCTGGGCAAGTTGCCATTGGTCTAAGATTTTTTAACTATCAATGCACTACGACGTCCCAAGTTGTTTTCCATGGTGCCATGACATTATAACACCGTCAACTACGTGTACAGGCCTCTAAAGGCTGTTCTATGACCTTTTACCGCCTATTAATGGCCCTGTGCATAAATCACGTCGTTCCACATGTCTGGGCAAGTTGCCATTGGTCTAGTCCTTTCACTATGAATACACTACGACGTCCCAAGTTCTTTTCTATTGCGCAATAGCCTTATAACACCGTCAACTACGTGAACAGGCCTCTAAAGGCTGTTATATGACCTTTTGCCGCCTAATAATGGCCTTACACATCAATCACGTCGTTCCACATGTCTGGGCAAGTTGCCATTGGTCTGGTCCTTTCACTATCAATGCACTACGACCTCCCAAGTTCTTTTTCACTGCGCAATAGCGTTATAACACCGCCAACTACGCGCACAGTCCTCTAAAGTCTGTTATATCACCTTATGGCGCCTAATAATGACGTTACACATAAATCACGTGGTTGCGCGTGTCTACACTGGTTACCATTGGTTTATTCCCTCGACACTCAATGGACTACATTGTTCTAAGTCTATTTACATTGCTGCATGACGTTATAACACCGTTAACTACATGTGCATGCCTCTAAGGGCTGTTATATGACCTTTTGCCTCCTAATAATGGCCTTATACATAAATCACGTCGTTCCACATGTTTGGGCAAGTTGCCATTGGTCTAGTCCTTTCACTATCAATGCACTACGACGTCCCAAGTTCTTTTCTATCGCGCAATAGCCTTATAACACCGTCAACTACGTGAACAGGCCTCTAAAGGCTGTTATATGACCTTTTGCCGCCTAATAATGGCCTTATAAATAAATCACGTCGTTTAACATGTCTGGGCAAGTTGCCATTGGTCTGGTCCTTTCACTATCAATGCACTACGACCTCCGAAGTTCTTTTCCACTGCGCAATAGCCTTATAACACCGTCAACTACGCGCACAGTCCTCTAAAGTCTGTTATATCACCTTATGGCGCCTAATAATGACGTTACACATAAATCACGTGGTTCCGCGTGTCTACACTGGTTACCATTGGTTTATTCCCTCGACACTCAATGGACTACATTGTCCTAAGTCTATTTACATTGCTGCATGACGTTATAACACCGTTAACTACATGTGCGTGCCTCTAAGGGCTGTTATATGAACTTTTGCCGCCTAATAACGTCCTTACACGTAAATCACGTGGTTCCACGTGTCTGTTCAGGTTGCCATTGGTCTAGCCCTACCACTACGAATGTACTAGGACGTCCCAAATCGTTTTACATTGCTGAATAGCCTGATAACACCTTCAACTACGTGAGCAGCCCTCTAAAGGTTTTATATGGCCTTTTGCCGCGTAATAATGGCCTTATCCATAAATCACGTCGTTCCACATGTCTGGGCAAGTTGCCATTGGTCTAGTATTTTCACTCTCAATGCAATACGACGTCCCAAGTTGTTTTCCATTGTGCCATGGCCTTATAACACCGTCAACTACGTGTACAGGCCTCTAAAGTCTGTTATATCACCTTATGGCGCCTAATAATGACGTTACACATAAATCACGTGGTTCCGCGTGTCTACACTGGTTACCTTTGGTTTATTCCCTCGACACTCAATGGACTACATTGTCCTAAGTCTATTTACATTGCTGCATGACGTTATAACACCGTTAACTACATGTGCGTGCCTCTAAGGGCTGTTATATGACCTTTTGCCGCCTAATAACGGCCTTACACGTAAATCACGTGGTTCCACGTGTCTGTTCAGGTTGCCATTGGTCTAGTCCTACCACTATGAATGTACTACGACGTCCCAAATCGTTTTACATTGCGCAATAGCCTTATAACACCGTCAACTACGTGAACAGGTTTCCAAAGGTTGTTATATAACATTTTGCCGCCTAATAACGGCCTTACATGTAAATCACGTGGTTCCACGTGTCTGTTCAGGTTGCCATTGGTCTAGTCCTACCACTACGAATGTACTACGAGGTCACAAATCGTTTTACATTGCGGAATAGCCTTATAACACCGTCAACTACATGAACAGGCCTCTAAAGACTGTTATATCACCTTTTGCCGCCTAATAATGGCCTTATACATAAATCACGTCGTTCCACATGTCTGGGCAAGTTGCCATTGGTCTAGTCCTTTCACTATCAATGCACTACGACGTTCCAAGTTGTTTTCCATGGTGCCATGACATTATAACACCGTCAACTACGTGTACAGGCCTCTAAAGGCTGTTCTATGACCTTTTACCGCCTATTAATGGCCCTATGCATAAATCACGTCGTTCCACATGTCTGGGCAAGTTGCCATTGGTCTACTCCTTTCACTATGAATACACTACGACGTCCCAAGTTCTTTTCTATTGCGCAATAGCCTTATAACACCGTCAACTACGTGAACAGGCCTCTAAAGTCTGTTATATGACCTTTGGCCGCCTAATAATGGCCCTACACATAAATCACGTCGTTCCACATGTCTGTTCAGGTTGCCATTGGTCTAGTCCTACCACTATGAATGTACTACGACGTCCCAAATCGTCTTACATTGCGCAATGGCTTTAAAACACCGTCAACTACGTGTACTGGCCTCTAAAAGCTGTTATATGACCTTTTGCCTCCTAATAATGGCCTTATACATGAATCACGTCGTTCCACATGTTTGGGCAAGTTGCCATTGGTCTAGTCCTTTCACTATGAATACACTACGACGTCCCAAGTTCTTTTCTATCGCGCAATAGCCTTATAACACCGTCAACTACGTGAACAGGCCTCTGAAGGCTGTTATATGACCTTTTGCCGCCTAATAACCGCCTTACACGTAATCCACGTGGTTCCACGTGTCTGTTCAGGTTGCCATTGGTCTAGCCCTACCACTACGAATGTACTAGGACGTCCCAAATCGTTTTACATTGCTGAATAGCCTTATAACACCGTCAACTACGTGAGCAGCCCTCTAAAGGTTTTTAAATGGCCTTTTGCCGCCTAATAATGGCCCTACACATAAATCACGTCGTTCCACATGTCTGGGCAAGTTGCCATTGGTCTAGTCCTTTCACTATCAATGCACTACGACGTTCCAAGTTGTTTTCCATTGTGCCACGACATTATAACACCGTCAACTACGTGTACAGGCCTCTAAAGACTGTTATATGACCTTTTGCCGCCTAATAATGGCCTTATACATAAATCACGTCGTTTCACATGTTTGGGCAAGTTGCCATTGGTCTAGTCCTTTCACTATCAATGCACTACGACGTCCCAAGTTGTTTTCCATGGTGCCATGACATTATAACAGCGTCAACTACGTGTACAGGCCTCTAAAGGCTGTTATATGACCTTTTACCGCCTAATAATGGCCTTACACATCAATCACGTCGTTCCACATGTCTGGGCAAGTTGCCATTGGTCTGGTCCTGTCACTATCAATGCACTACGACCTCCCAAGTTCTTTTCCACTGCGCAATAGCCTTATAACACCGTCAACTACGCGCACAGTCCTCTAAAGTCTGTTATATCACCTTATGGCGCCTAATAATGACGTTACACATAAATCACGTGGTTCCGCGTGTCTACACTGGTTACCATTGGTTTATTCCCTCGACACTCAATGGACTACATTGTCCTAAGTCTATTTACATTGCTGCATGACGTTATAACACCGTTAACTACATGTGCGTGCCTCTAAGGGCCGTTTTATGGAATTTTGCCGCCTAATAACGGCCTTACACGTAAATCACGTGGTTCCACGTGTCTGTTCAGGTTGCCATTGGTCTAGCCCTACCACTACGAATGTACTACGACGTCCCAAATCATTTACATTGCGCAATACCCTTATAACACCGTCAACTACGTGTACAGGCCTCTAAAGGCTGTTATATGAACTTTTGCCGCCTTATAATAGCCTAACAAATAATCACGTCGTTCCGCATGTCTGGGCAAATTTCCATTGGTCTAGTCGTTTCACTATCATTGTACTACGACGTCCCAAGTTCTTTTCCATTGCGCCATGGCCCTGTAACACCGTCAACTAAGCGTACAAATCCTCTAAATGCTGTAATATGGCATTTTGCTGTCTAATAAAGACCTCATGCGTAAATCAGGTGATTTCGAGTGTCTGCACTGGTTACCATTGGGATATTCCTTCCACTCTCAATGGACTATAAAGTCCCAAATCGTTTTCCATTGCTGCATGACGTTATAACACCGCCAACTACATGTACATGCCTCTAAAGGCTGTAATATGACCTTTTGCCGCATAATAACCGCCTTACACGTAAATCACATGGTTCCACGTGTCTGTTCAGGTTGCCATTGGTCTAGTCCTACCACTATGAATCTACTACGACGTCCCAAATCGTTTTACATTGCGCAATAGCCTTATAACACCGTCAACTACGTGAACAGGTTTCCAAAGGTTGTTATATAAGCTTTTGCCGCCTAATAACGGCCTTACATGTAAATCACGTGGTTCTACGTGTCTGTTCAGGTTGCCATTGGCCTAGTCCTACCACTACGAATGTACTACGACGTCCCAAATTGTTTTACATTGCGGAATAGCCTTATAACACCGTCAACTACATGAACAGGTCTCTAAAGACTGTTATATGACCTTTTGCCGCCTAATAATGGCCTTACACATCAATCACGTCGTTCCACATGTCTACACTGGTTACCATTGGTTTATTCCCTCGACACTCAATGCACTACAACGTCCTAAGTCTTATTACATTGCTTTATGACGTTATAACACCGTCAACTACGTGTACAGGCCTCCAAAGTCTGTTAAATGACCTTTTGCCACCTAACAATGGCCTTTCACGTAAATCACGTGGTTCCACGTGTCTGTTCAGGTTGCCATTGGTCTAGTCCTACTACTACGAATGTACTACGACGTCCCAAATCGTTTTACATTGCGGAATAGCCTTATAACAGCGTCACCTACGTGAGCAGCCCTCTAAAGGTTTTTACATGGCCTTTTGCCGCTTAATAATGGCCCTACACATAAATCACGTCGTTCCACATGTCTGGGCAAGTTGCCATTGGTCTAGTATTTTCACTATCAATGCACTACGACGTTCCAATTGTTTTCCATTGTGACATGGCCATATAACACCGCCAACTACGCGTACAGTCCTCTAAAATCTGTTATATGACCTTTTGCCGCCTAATAATGGCCTTACATATCAATCACGTCGTTCCACATGTCTACACTGGTTACCATTGGTTTATTCCCTCGACACTCAATGGACTACAACGTCCTAAGTCTATTTACATTGCTTTATGACGTTATAACACCGTCAACTACGTGTACAGGCCTCTAAAGTCTGTTAAATGACCTTTTGCCCCCTAACAATGGCCTTACACGTAAATCACGTGGTTCCAGGTGTCTGCACTGCTTACCATTGGTTTATTCCCTCGACACTCAATGAACTACAACATCCGAAGTCTATTTCCATTTGCTGCAAGACGTTATAACACCGTCAACTACATGTACATGCCTCTAAAGGCTGTTATATGACCTTTTGCCGCCTAACAATGGCCTTACACGTAAATCACGTGGTTCCACGTGTCTGTTCAGGTTGCCATTGGTCTAGTCCTACCACTACGAATGTACTACGACGTCCCAAATTGTTTTACATTGCGGAATAGCCTTATAACACCGTCAACTACATGAACAGGCCTCTAAAGACTGTTATATCACTTTTTGCCGCCTAATAATGGCCTTATACATAAATCACGTCGTTCCACATGTCTGGGCAAGTTGCCATTGGTGTAGTCCTTTCATTATCAATGCACTACGACGTTCCAAGTTGTTTTCCATGGTACCAAGACATTATAACACCATCAACTACGTGTACAGGCCTCTAAAGGCTGTTCTATGACCTTTTACCGCCTATTAATGGCCCTATGCATAAATCACGTCGTTCCACATGTCTGGGCAAGTTGCCATTGGTCTAGTCCTTTCACTATGAATACACTACGACGTCCCAAGTTCTTTTCTATTGCGCAATAGCCTTATAACACCGTCAACTACGTGAACAGGCCTCTAAAAGCTGTTATATGACCTTTTGCCGCCTAATAATGGCCTTACACATCAATCACGTCGTTCCACATGTCTACACCAGTTACCATTGGTTTATTCCCTCGACACTCAATGCACTACAACGTCCTAAGTCTCTTTACATTGCTTTATGACGTTATAACACCGTCAACTACGTGTACAGGCCTCTAAAGTCTGTTAAATGACCTTTTGCCCCCTAACAATGGCCTTACACGTAAATCACGTGGTTCCACGTGTCTGCACTGCCTACCATTGGTTTGTTCCCTCGACACTCAATGAACTACAACGTCCGAAGTCTATTTCCATTTGCTGCATGACGTTATAACACCGTCAACTACATGTACATGCCTCTAAAGGCTGTTATATGACCTTTTGCCGCCTAACAATGGCCTTACACGTAAATCACGTGGTTCCACGTGTCTGTTCAGGTTGCCATTGGTCTAGTCCTACCACTACGAATGTACTACGACGTCCCAAATTGTTTTACATTGCGGAATAGCCTTATAACACCGTCAACTACATGAATAGGCCTCTAAAGACTGTTATATCACCTTTTGCCGCCTAATAATGGCCTTATACATAAATCACGTCGTTCCACATGTCTGGGCAAGTTGCCATTGGTCTAGTCCTTTCACTATCAATGCACTACGACGTTCCAAGTTGTTTTCCATGGTGCCATGACATTATAACACCGTCAACTACGTGTACAGGCCTCTAAAGGCTGTTCTATGACCTTTTACCGCCTATTAATGGCCCTATGCATAAATCACGTCGTTCCACATGTCTGGGCAAGTTGCCATTGGTCTAGTCCTTTCACTATGAATGCACTACGACGTCCCAAGTTCTTTTCTATTGCGCAATAGCCTTATAACACCGTCAACTACGTGAACAGGCCTCTAAAGGCTGTTATATGACCTTTTGCCGCCTAATAACCGCCTTACACGTAAATCACGTGGTTCCACGTGTCTGTTCAGGTTGCCATTGGTCTAGCCCTACCACTACGAATGTACTAGGACGTCCCAAATCGTTTTACATTGCTGAATAGCCTTATAACACCGTCAATTACGTGAGCAGCCCTCTAAAGGTTTTTACATGGCCTTTTGCCGCCTAATAATGGCCCTACACATAAATCACGTCGTTCCACATGTCTGGGCAAGTTGCCATTGGTCTAGTCCTTTCACTATCAATGCACTACGACGTTCCAAGTTGTTTTCCATGGTGCCACGACATTATAACACCGTCAACTACGTGTGCAGGCCTCTAAAGGCTGTTTTATGACCTTTTACCGCCTATTAATGGCCCTATGCATTAATCACGTCGTTCCACATGTCTGGGCAAGTTGCCATTGGTCTAGTCCTTTCACTATGAGTACACTACGACGTCCCAAGTTCTTTTCTTTTGCGCAATAGCCTTATAACACCGTCAACTATGTGAACAGGTCTCTAAAGGTTGTTATATAACCTTTTGCCGCCTAAAACGGCCTTACACGTAAATCACGTGGTTCCACGTGTCTTTTCAGGTTGCCATTGCTCTAGTCCTACCACTACGAATGTACTACGACGTCCCAAATTGTTTTACATTGCGAAATAGCCTTATAACACCGTCAACTACATGAACAGGCCTCTAAAGACTGTTATATGACCTTTTGCCGCCTAATAATGGCCTTATACATAAATCACGTCGTTTCACATGTCTGGGCAAGTTGCCATTGGTCTAGTCCTTTCACTATCAATGCACTACGACGTCCCAAGTTGTTTTCCATGGTGCCATGACATTATAACAGCGTCAACTACGTGTACAGGCCTCTAAAGTCTGTTATATGACCTTTTACCGCCTAATAATGGCCTTACACATCAATCACGTCGTTCCACATGTCTGGGCAAGTTGCCATTGGTCTGGCCTGTCACTATTAATGCACTACGACCTCCCAAGTTCTTTTCCACTGCGCAATAGCCTTATAACACCGTCAACTACGCGCACAGTCCTCTAAAGTCTGTTATATCACCTTATGGCGCCTAATAATGACGTTACACATAAATCACGTGGTTCCGGCAGTCTACACTGGTTACCATTGGTTTATTCCCTCGACACTCAATGGACTACATTGTCCTAAGTCTATTTACATTGCTGCATGACGTTATAACACCGTTAACTACATGTGCGGGCCTCTAAGGGCTGTTATTTGAACTTTTGCCGCCTAATATCGGCCTTACACGTAAATCACGTGGTTCCACGTGTCTGTTCAGGTTCCACTTGTCTACACTGGTTACCATTGGTTTATTCCCTCGACACTCAATGGACTACAACGTCCTAAGTCTATTTACATTGCTGCATGACGGTATAACACCGTTAACTACATGTGCATGCCTCTAAGGGCTGCTATATGACCTTTTGCCGCGTAATAATGGCCTTATCCATAAATCACGTGGTTCGACACGTCTGGGCAAGTTGCCATTGGTCTAGTCCTTTCACTATGAATACACTACGACGTCCCAAGTTGTTTTCCATTGCTCAATAGCCTTATAACACCGTCAACTACGTGAACAGGCCTCTAAAGGCTGTTATATGACCTTTTGCCGCCTAATAATGGCCTTACACATCACTCACGTCGTTTCACATGTCTGGGCAAGTTGCCATTGGTCTAGTCCTTTCACTATGAATACACTACGACCTCCCAAGTTCTTTTCTATCGCGAAATAGCCTTATAACACCGTCAACTACGCAAGTTGCCATTGGTCTAGTCCTTTCACTATGAACAGACTACGACGTCCCAAGTTGTTTTCCATTGTGCCATGGCCCTGTAACACCGTCAACTCAGCGTACAATCCTCTCAATGCTGTAATATGGCATTCTGCTGTCTAATAAAGACCTCATGCGTAAATCAGGTGGTTCCGAGTGTCTGCACTGGTTACCATTGGGATACTCCTTCCACTCTCAATGGACTATAAAGTCCCAAATCGTTTTCCATTGCGCCATGGCCATATAACACCGCCAACTACGCGTACAGTCCTCTAAAGTCTGTTATATGACCTTTTGCCGCCCAATAATGGCCTTACACATCAATCACGTCGTTCCACATGTCTACACTGGTTACCATTGGTTTATTCCCTCGACACTCAATGGACTACAACGTCCTAAGTCTATTTACATTGCTGCATGACGTTATAACACCGTTAACTACATGTGCATGCCTCTAAGGGCTGCTATATGACCTTTTGCCGCGTAATAATGGCCTTATCCATAAATCACGTCGTTCGACACGTCTGCGCAAGTTGCCATTGGTCTAGTCCTTTCACTATGAATACACTACGACGTCCCAAGTTGTTTTCCATTGCGCAATAGCCTTATAACACCGTCAACTACGTGAACAGGCCTCTAAAGGCTGTTATATGACCTTTTGCCGCCTAATAATGGCCTTACACATCACTCACGTCGTTTCACATGTCTGGGCAAGTTGCCATTGGTCTAGTCCTTTCACTATGAATACACTACGACCTCCCAAGTTTTTTTCCATTGTGCAATAGCCTTATAACACCGTCAACTACGCGTACAGTCCTCTAAAGGCTGTTATACGACCTTTTGGCGCCTAATAATGACCTTACACATAAATTACGTGGTTCCACATGTCTGGGCAAGTTGCCATTGGTCTAGTCCTTTCACTATCAATGCACTACGGCGTCCCAAGTCCCTTTCCATTACGCCATGGCCTTATAACACCGTCAACTACGTGAACAGGCCTCTGAAAGTTGTCATATAACCTTTTGCCGCCTAAAACGGCCTTACCCGTAAATCACGTGGTTCCACGTGTCTGTTCAGGTTGCCATTGCTCTAGTCCTACCACTACGAATGTACTACGACGTCCCAAATTGTTTTACATTGCGAAATAGCCTTACAACACCGTCAACTACATGAACAGGCCTCTAAAGACTTTTATATGGCCTTTTGCCGCCTAATAATGGCCTTATAAATAAATCACGTCGTTTCACATGTCTGGGCAAGTTGCCATTGGTCTAGTCCTTTCACTATCAATGCACTACGACGTCCCAAGTTGTTTTCCATGGTGCCATGACATTATAACAGCGTCAACTACGTGTACAGGCCTCTAAAGGCTGTTATATGACCTTTTACCGCCTAATAATGGCCTTACACATCAATCACGTCGTTCCACATGTCTGGGCAAGTTGCCATTGTTCTGGTCCTTTCACTATCAATGCACTACGACCTCCCAAGTTCTTTTCCACTGCGCAATAGCCTTATAACACCGTCAACTACGCGCACAGTCCTCTAAAGTCTGTTATATCACCTTATGGCGCCTAATAATGACGTTACACATAAATCACGTGGTTCCGCGTGTCTACACTGGTTACCATTGGTTTATTCCCTCGACACTCAATGGACTACATTGTCCTAAGTCTATTTACATTGCTGCATTACGTTATAACACCGTTAACTACATGTGCGGGCCTCTAACGGCTGTTATATGAACTTTTGCCGCCTAATAACGTCCTTACACGTAAATCACGTGGTTCCACGTGTCTGTTCAGGTTGCCATTGGTCTAGCCCTACCACTACGAATGTACTAGGACGTCCCAAATCGTTTTACATTGCTGAATAGCCTTATAACACAGTCAACTACGTGAGCAGCCCTCTAAATGTTTTATATGGCCTTTTGCCGCGTAATAATGGCCTTATCCATAAATCACGTCGTTCGACACGTCTGTGCAAGTTTCCATTAGTCTAGTCCTTTCACTATGAATATACTACGACGTCCCAAGTTCTTTTCCATTCCACAATAGCCTTATAACACCGTCAACTACATGAACAGGCCTCTAAAGACTAGTATATGACATTTTGCCGCCTAATGATGACCTTACACATCAATCACGTCGTTCCACATGTCTGGGCAAGTAGCCATTGGTCTAGTATTTTCACTCTCAATGAAATACGACGTCCCAAGTTGTTTTCCATTGTGCCATGGCCTTATAACACCGTCAACTACGTGTACAGGCCTCTAAAAGATGTTATATGACCTTTTGCCTCCTATTATCGTCCTTGCACGTATATCACGTCGTTCCACGTGTCCGTGCAGGTTGGCATCGGTCTAATCCTTCCACTATCAATGTACTACGACGTCCCAAATCATTTACATTGCGCAATACCCTTATAACACCGTCAACTACGTGTACAGGCCTCTAAAGGCTGTTGTATGAACTTTTGCCGCCTTATAATGGCCTAACAAATAAATCACGTGCGCAATAGCCTTATAACACCGTCAACTACGCGCACAGTCCTCTAAAGTCTGTTATATCACCTTATGGCGCCTAATAATGACGTTACACATAAATCACGTGGTTCCGCGTGTCTACACTGGTTACCATTGGTTTATTCCCTCGACACTCAAAGGACTACATTGTCTTAAGTCTATCTACATTGCTGCATGACGTTATAACACCGTTAACTACATGTGCGTGCCTCTAAGGGCTGTTATATGACCTTTTGCCGCCTAATAACGGCCTTACACGTAAATCACGTGGTTCCACGTGTCTGTTCAGGTTGCCATTGGTCTAGCCCTACCACTACGAATGTACTAGGACGTCCCAAATCGTTTTACATTGCTGAATAGCCTTATAACACCGTCAACTACGTGAGCAGCCCTCTAAATGTTTTATATGGCCTTTTGCCGCGTAATAATGGCCTTATCCATAAATCACGTCGTTCGACACGTCTGTGCAAGTTTCCATTAGTCTAGTCCTTTCACTATGAATATACTACGACGTCCCAAGTTGTTTTCCATTGTGCCATGGCCTTATAACACCGTCAACTACGTGTACAGGCCTCTAAAGTCTGTTATATCACCTTATGGCGCCTAATAATGACGTTACACATAAATCACGTGGTTTCGCGTGTCTACACTGGTTACCATTGGTTTATTCCCTCGACACTCAATGGACTACATTGTCTTAAGTCTATTTACATTGCTGCATGACGTTATAACACCGTTAACTACATGTGCGTGCCTCTAAGGGCTGTTATATGACCTTTTGCCGCCTAATAACGGCCTTACACGTAAATCACGTGGTTCCACGTGTCTGTTCAGGTTGCCATTGGTCTAGCCCTACCACTACGAATGTACTAGGACGTCCCAAATCGTTTTACATTGCTGAATAGCCTTATAACACCGTCAACTACGTGAGCAGCCCTCTAAATGTTTTATATGGCCTTTTGCCGCGTAATAATGGCCTAACAAATAAATCACGTCGTTCCGCATGTCTGGGCAAATTGCCATTGGTCTAGTTGTTTCACTATCATTGTACTACGACGTCCCAAGTTCTTTTCCATTGCGCCATGGCCCTGTAACACCGTCAACTAAGCGTACAAATCCTCTAAATGCTGTAATATGGCATTTTGCTGTCTAATAAAGACCTCATGCGTAAATCAGGTGATTTCGAGTGTCTGCACTGGTTACCATTGGGATATTCCTTCCACTCTCAATGGACTATAAAGTCCCAAATCGTTTTCCATTGCTGCATGACGTTATAACACCGCCAACTACATGTACATGCCTCTAAAGGCTGTAATATGACCTTTTGCCGCATAATAACCGCCTTACACGTAAATCACATGGTTCCACGTGTCTGTTCAGGTTGCCATTGGTCTAGTCCTACCACTATGAATGTACTACGACGTCCCAAATCGTTTTACATTGCGCAATAGCCTTATAACACCGTCAACTACGTGAACAGGTTTCCAAAGGTTGTTATATAAGCTTTTGCCGCCTAATAACGGCCTTACATGTAAATCACGTGGTTCTACGTGTCTGTTCAGGTTGCCATTGGCCTAGTCCTACCACTACGAATGTACTACGACGTCCCAAATTGTTTTACATTGCGGAATAGCCTTATAACACCGTCAACTACATGAACAGGTCTCTAAAGACTGTTATATGACCTTTTGCCGCCTAATAATGGCCTTACACATCAATCACGTCGTTCCACATGTCTACACTGGTTACCATTGGTTTATTCTCTCGACACTCAATGCACTACAACGTAATATGGCATTCTGCTGTCTAATAAAGACCTCATGCGTAAATCAGGTGGTTCCGAGTGTCTGCACTGGTTACCATTGGGATACTCCTTCCACTCTCAATGGACTATAAAGTCCCAAATCGTTTTCGATTGCGCCATGGCCATATAACACCGCCAACTACGCGAACAGTCCTCTAAAGTCTGTCATATGACAGTTTGCCGCCTAATAATGGCCTTACACATAAATCACATCGTTCCACGTGTCTGTGCAGGTTGGCATTGGTCTAGTCCTTCCACTCTCAATGCACTACGACCTCCCAAGTCCTTTTCCACTGCGCAATAGCCTTATAACACCGTCAACTACGCGTACAGTCTTCTAAAGTCTGTTATATGACCTTTTGCCGCCTAATAATGGCCTTACACATCAATCACGTCGTTCCACATGTCTACACTGGTTACCATTGGTTTATTCCCTCGACACTCAATGGACTACAACGTCCTAAGTCTATTTACATTGCTGCATGACGTTATAACACCGTTAACTACATGTGCATGCCTCTAAGGGCTGCTATATGACCTTTTGCCGCCTAATAATGGCCTTACACATCACTCACGTCGTTTCACATGTCTGGGCAAGTTGCCATTGGTCTAGTCCTTTCACTATGAATACACTACGACCTCCCAAGTTTTTTTCCATTGTGCAATAGCCTTATAACACCGTCAACTACGTGAACAGGCCTCTAAAGGCTGTTATATGACCTTTTGCCGCCTAATAATTGGCCTTACACATCACTCACGTCGTTTCACATGTCTGGGCAAGTTGCCATTGGTCTAGTCCTTTCACTATGAATACACTACGACCTCCCAAGTTTTTTTCCATTGTGCAATAGCCTTATAACACCGTCAACTACGCGTACAGTCCTCTAAAGGCTGTTATACGACCTTTTGGCGCCTAATAATGACCTTACACATAAATTACGTGGTTACACATGTCTGGGCAAGTTGCCATTGGTCTAGTCCTTTCACTATCAATGCACTACGACGTCCCAAGTCCTTTTCCATTACGCCATGGCCTTATAACACCGTCAACTACGTGAACAGGCCTCTGAAAGTTGTTATATAACCTTTTGCCGCCTAAAACGGCCTTACACGTAAATCACGTGGTTCCACGTGTCTGTTCAGGTTGCCATTGCTCTAGTCCTACCACTACGAATGTACTACGACGTCCCAAATTGTTTTACATTGCGAAATAGCCTTATAACACCGTCAACTACATGAACAGGCCTCTAAAGACTTTTATATGGCCTTTTGCCGCCTAATAATGGCCTTATAAATAAATCACGTCGTTTCACATGTCTGGGCAAGTTGCCATTGGTCTAGTCCTTTCACTATCAATGCACTACGACGTCCCAAGTTGTTTTCCATGGTGCCATGACATTATAACAGCGTCAACTACGTGTACAGGCCTCTAAAGGCTGTTATATGACCTTTTACCGCCTAATAATGGCCTTACACATCAATCACGTCGTTCCACATGTCTGGGCAAGTTGCCATTGGTCTGGTCCTTTCACTATCAATGCACTACGACCTCCCAAGTTCTTTTCCACTGCGCAATAGCCTTATAACACCGTCAACTACGCGCACAGTCCTCTAAAGTCTGTTATATCACCTTAAGGCGCCTAATAATGACGTTACACATAAATCACGTGGTTCCGCGTGTCTACACTGGTTACCATTGGTTTATTCCCTCGACACTCAATGGACTACATTGTCCTAAGTCTATTTACATTGCTGCATGACGTTATAACACCGTTAACTACATGTGCGTGCCTCTAACGGCTGTTATATGAACTTTTGCCGCCTAATAACGTCCTTACACGTAAATCACGTGGCTCCACGTGTCTGTTCAGGTTGCCATTGGTCTAGCCCTACCACTACGAATGTACTAGGACGTCCCAAATCGTTTTACATTGCTGAATAGCCTTATAACACCGTCAACTACGTGAGCAGCCCTCTAAAGGTTTTATATGGCCTTTTGCCGCGTAATAATGGCCTTATCCATAAATCACGTCGTTCCACATGTCTGGGCAAGTTGCCATTGGTCTAGTATTTTCACTTTCAATGCACTACGACGTCCCAAGTTGTTTTCCATTGTGCCATGGCCTTATAACACCGTGAACTACGTGTACAGGCCTCTAAAGTCTGTTATATCACCTTATGGCGCCTAATAATGACGTTACACATCAATCACGTGGTTCCGCGTGTCTACACTGGTTACCATTAGTTTATTCCCTCGACACTCAATGGACTACATTGTCTTAAGTCTATTTACATTGCTGCATGACGTTATAACACCGTTAACTACATGTGCGTGCCTCTAAGGCCTGTTATATGACCTTTTGCCGCCTAATAACGGCCTTACACGTAAATCACGTGGTTCCACGTGTCTGTTCTGGTTGCCATTGGTCTAGCCCTACCACTACGAATGTACTAGGACGTCCCAAATCGTTTTACATTGCTGAATAGCCTTATAACACCGTCAACTACGTGAGCAGCCCTCTAAATGTTTTATATGGCCTTTTGCCGCGTAATAATGGCCTTATCCATAAATCACGTCGTTCGACACGTCTGTGCAAGTTTCCATTAGTCTAGTCCTTTCAATATGAATATACTACGACGTCCCAAGTTCTTTTCCATTCCACAATAGCCTTATAACACCGTCAACTACATGAACAGGCCTCTAAAGACTATTATATGACCTTTTGCCGCCTAATGATGACCTTACACATCAATCACGTCGTTCCACATGTCTGGGCAAGTAGCCATTGGTCTAGTATTTTCACTCTCAATGAAATACGACGTCCCAAGTTGTTTTCCATTGTGCCATGGCCTTATAACACCGTCAACTACGTGTACAGGCCTCTAAAAGATGTTATATGACCTTTTGCCTCCTATTATGGTCCTTGCACGTATATCACGTCGTTCCACGCGTCCGTGCAGGTTGGCATTGGTCTAATCCTTCCATTATCAATGTACTACGACGTCCCAAATCATTTACATTGCGCAATACCCTTATAACACCGTCAACTACGTGTACAGGCCTCTAAAGGCTGTTATATGAACTTTTGCCGCCTTATAATGGCCTAACAAATAAATCACGTGCGCAATAGCCTTATAACACCGTCAACTACGCGCACAGTCCTCTAAAGTCTGTTATATTACCTTATGGCGCCTAATAATGACGTTACACATAAATCACGTGGTTCCGCGTGTCTACACTGGTTACCATTGGTTTATTCCCTCGACACTGAATGGACTACATTGTCTTAAGTCTATCTACATTGCTGCATGACGTTATAACACCGTTAACTACATGTGCGTGCCTCTAAGGGCTGTTATATGACCTTTTGCCGCCTAATAACGGCCTTACACGTAAATCACGTGGTTCCACGTGTCTGTTCAGGTTGCCATTGGTCTAGCCCTACCACTACGAATGTACTAGGACGTCCCAAATCGTTTTACATTGCTGAATAGCCTTATAACACCGTCAACTACGTGAGCAGCCCTCTAAATGTTTTATATGGCCTTTTGCCGCGTAATAATGGCCTTATCCATAAATCACGTCGTTCGACACGTCTGTGCAAGTTTCCATTAGTCTAGTCCTTTCACTATGAATATACTACGACGTCCCAAGTTGTTTTCCATTGTGCCATGGCCTTATAATATAACACCGTCAACTACGCGTACAGTCCTCTAAAGTCTGTTATATGACCTTTTGCCGCCTAATAATGGCCTTACACATCAATTACGTCGTTCCCCATGTCTACACTGGTTACCATTGGTTTATTCCTCGACACTCAATGGACTACAACGTCCTATGTCTATATACATGGCTTTATGACGTTATAACACCGTCAACTACGTGTACAGATCTCTAAAGCTTGTTTTATGACGTTTTGCCGCCTAATAATGGCGTTACACGTAAATCACGTGGTTCCGCGTGTCTGCACTGGTTCCAATTGGTCTAGTCGTTTCACTATCAATGTACTACGACGTCCCAAGTTCTTTTCCATTGCGACATGGCCATGTAACATCGTCAACTAAGCGTACATATCCTCTAAAGTCTGTTAAATGACATTTTGCCCCCTAACAATGGCCTTACACGTAAATCACGTGGTTCCACGTGTCTGCACTGCTTACCATTTGTTTATTCCCTCGACACTCAATGAACTACAACGTCCGAAGTCTATTTCCATTTGCTGCATGACGTTATAGCACCGTCAACTACATGTACATGCCTCTAAAGGCTGTTATATCACCTTTTGCCGCCTAACAATGGCCTTACACGTAATTCACGTGGTTCCACGTGTCTGTTCAGGTTGCCATTGGTCTAGTCCTACCACTACGAATGTACTACGACGTCCCAAATTGTTTTACATTGCGGAATAGCCTTATAACACCGTCAACTACATGAACAGGCCTCTAAAGACTGTTATATCACCTTTTGCCGCCTAATAATGGCCTTATACATAAATCACGTCGTTCCACATGTCTGGGCAAGTTGCCATTGGTCTAGTCCTTTCACTATCAATGCACTACGACGTTCAAAGTTGTTTTCCATGGTGCCATGACATTATAACACCGTCAACTACGTGTACAGGCCTCTAAAGGCTGTTATATGACCTTTTACCGCCTATTAATGGCCCTATGCATAAATCACGTCGTTCCACATGTCTGGGCAAGTTGCCATTGGTCTAGTCCTTTCACTATGAATACACTACGACGTCCCAAGTTCTTTTCTATTGCGCAATAGCCTTATAACACCGTCAACTACGTAAACAGGCCTCTAAAGGCTGTTATATGACCTTTTGCCGCCTAATAATGGCCTAACACATCAATCACGTCGTTCCACATGTCTGGGCAAGTTGCCATTGGTCTGGTCCTTTCACTATCAATGCACTACGAGCTCCCAAATTCTTTTCCACTGCGCAATAGCCTTATAACACCGTCAACTACGCGCACAGTCCTCTAAAGTCTGTTATATCACCTTATGGCGCCTAATAATGACGTTACACATAAATCACGTGGTTCCGCGTGTCTACACTGGTTACCACTGGCTTATTCCCTCGACACTCAATGGACTACATTGTCCTAAGTCTATTTACATTGCTGCATGACGTTATAACACCGTTAACTACATGTGCATGCCTCTAAGGGCTGTTATATGACCTTTTGCCGCCTAATAACGGCCTTACACATCAATCACGTCGTTCCACATGTCTGGGCAAGTTGCCATTGGTCCTGTCCTTTCACTCTCAATGCACTACGTCGTCCCAAGTTGTTTTCCATTGTGCCATGGCCTTATAACACCGTCAACTACGTTTACAGGCCTCTAAAAGATGTTATATGACCTTTTGCCTCCTATTATCGTCCTTGCACGCATATCACGTCGTTCCACGTGTCCGTGGAGGTTGACATTGGTCTAGTCCTTCCACTATCAATGTACTACGACGTCCCAAATCATTTACATTGCGCAATACCCTTATAACACCGTCAACTACGCTAACAGGCCTCTAAAGGCTGTTATATGAACTTTTGCCGCCTTATAATGGCCTAACAAATAAATCACATCGTTCCACATGTCTGGGCAAGTTGCCATTGGTCTAGTCCTTTCACTATCAACAGACTACGACGTCCCAAGTTGTTTTCCATTGCGCCATGGCCCTGTAACACCGTCAACTCAGTGTACAATCCTCTCAATGCTGTAATATGGCATTCTGCTGTCTAATAAAGATCTCATGCGTAAATCAGGTGGTTCCGAGTGTCTGTTCAGGTTGCCATTGGTCTAGTCCTACCACTACGAATACACTACGACGTCCCAACTCGTTTTACATTGCGGAATAGCCTTATAACGCCGTCAACTACGTGAGCAGCCCTCTAAAGGTTTTTATATGGCCTTTTGCCGCGTAATAATGGCCTTATCCATAAATCACGCTGTTCGACACGTCTGCGCAAGTTACCATTGGGATACTCCTTCCACTCTCAATGGACTAAGAAGTCACAAGTCGTTTTCCATTGCGCAATGACGTTATAACACCGTCAAATACATGTACAGGTCTCTAAAGGTTGTTATATGACCGTTTGCCACCTAATAATGGCCTTACACATAAATCACGTCGCTCCACATGTCTGTTCAGGTTGCCATTGGTCTAGTCCTACCACTACGAATATACTACGACGTCCCAAATCGTTTTACATAACGGAATAGCCTTATAACGCCGTCAACTACGTGAGGAGCCCTCTACAGGTTTTTAGATGGCCTTTTGCCGCCTAATAATGGCCTTACACATAAATCACGTCGCTCCACATGTCTGGGCAAGTTGCCATTGGTCTGCTCCTTTAACTCTCAATGCACTACGACGTCCCAAGTTGTTTTCCATTGTGCCATGACATTATAACACCGCCAACTACGTGTACAGGCCTCTAAAGCCTAATATATGACCTTTTGCCGCCTAATTATGGCCTTACACATAAATCACGTGGTTCCACATGTCTGGGCAAGTTGCCATTGGTCTAGTCCTTCCACTGTTAATGTACTACGACGTCCTAAGTCGTTTTCGAATGCGCAATGACGTTATAACACCGTCAAATACATGTACAGGTCTCTAAAGGTTGTTATATGACCGTTTGCCACCTAATAATGGCCTTACACATAAATCACGTCGCTCCACGTGTCTGTTCAGGTTGCCATTGCTCTAGTCCTACCACTACAAATGTACTACGACGTCCCAAATCGTTTTACATTGCTGAATAGCCTTATAACACCGCCAACTACGTGAGCAGCCCTCTAAAGGTTTTTATATGGCCTTTTGCCGCGTAATAATGGCCTTATCCATAAATCACGTCGCTCCACATGTCTGTGCAGGTTGCCATTGGTCCAGTCCTTCCACTGTTAATGTACTACGACGTCCTAAGTCGTTTTCGATTGCGTCATGACGCTATAACACCGTCAACTACGCGTACAGTCCTCTAAAGTCTGTTATATCACCTTTTGGCGCCTAATAATGACCTTACACATAAATCACGTGGTTCCGCGCGTCTCCACTGGTTACCATTGGTTTATTCCCTCAACACTCAATGTACTACAACGTCCCAAGTCTACTTCCATTGCTGCATGACGTTATAACACCGCCAACTACATGTGCATGCCTCTAAGGGTTGTTATATAACCTTTTGCCGCCTAATAACGGCCTTACACGTAAATCACGTAGTTCCACGTGTCTGTTCAGGTTGCCATTGGTCTAGTCCTACCTCTATGAATGTAGTACGACGTCCCAAATCGTTTTACATTGCGCAATAGCCTTATAACACAGTCAACTACGTGAACAGGTCTCTAAAGGTTGTTATATAACCTTTTGACGCCTAATAATGGCCTTATACATCAATCACGTCGTTCCCCACGTCTACACTGGTTACCATTGGTTTATTCCTCGACACTCAATGGACTACAACGTCCTAAGTCTATATACATGGCTTTATGACGTTATAACACCGTCAACTACGTGTACAGATCTCTAAAGCTTGTTTTATGACGTTTTGCCGCCTAATAATGGCGTTACACGTAAATCACGTGGTTCCGCGTGTCTGCACTGGTTCCAATTGGTCTAGTCGTTTCACTATCAATGTACTACGACGTCCCAAGTTCTTTTCCATTGCGACATGGCCATGTAACATCGTCAACTAAGCGTACATATCCTCTAAAGTCTGTTAAATGACATTTTGCCCCCTAACAATGGCCTTACACGTAAATCACGTGGTTCCACGTGTCTGCACTGCTTACCATTTGTTTATTCCCTCGACACTCAATGAACTACAACGTCCGAAGTCTATTTCCATTTGCTGCATGACGTTATAGCACCGTCAACTACATGTACATGCCTCTAAAGGCTGTTATATCACCTTTTGCCGCCTAACAATGGCCTTACACGTAATTCACGTGGTTCCACGTGTCTGTTCAGGTTGCCATTGGTCTAGTCCTACCACTACGAATGTACTACGACGTCCCAAATTGTTTTACATTGCGGAATAGCCTTATAACACCGTCAACTACATGAACAGGCCTCTAAAGACTGTTATATCACCTTTTGCCGCCTAATAATGGCCTTATACATAAATCACGTCGTTCCACATGTCTGGGCAAGTTGCCATTGGTCTAGTCCTTTCACTATCAATGCACTACGACGTTCAAAGTTGTTTTCCATGGTGCCATGACATTATAACACCGTCAACTACGTGTACAGGCCTCTAAAGGCTGTTATATGACCTTTTACCGCCTATTAATGGCCCTATGCATAAATCACGTCGTTCCACATGTCTGGGCAAGTTGCCATTGGTCTAGTCCTTTCACTATGAATACACTACGACGTCCCAAGTTCTTTTCTATTGCGCAATAGCCTTATAACACCGTCAACTACGTAAACAGGCCTCTAAAGGCTGTTATATGACCTTTTGCCGCCTAATAATGGCCTAACACATCAATCACGTCGTTCCACATGTCTGGGCAAGTTGCCATTGGTCTGATCCTTTCACTATCAATGCACTACGACCTCCCAAATTCTTTTCCACTGCGCAATAGCCTTATAACACCGTCAACTACGCGCACAGTCCTCTAAAGTCTGTTATGTCACCTTATGGCGCCTAATAATGACGTTACACATAAATCACGATGTTCCGCGTGTCTACACTGGTTACCACTGGCTTATTCCCTCGACACTCAATGGACTACATTGTCCTAAGTCTATTTACATTGCTGCATGACGTTATAACACCGTTAACTACATGTGCATGCCTCTAAGGGCTGTTATATGACCTTTTGCCGCCTAATAACGGCCTTACACATCAATCACGTCGTTCCACATGTCTGGGCAAGTTGCCATTGGTCCTGTCCTTTCACTCTCAATGCACTACGTCGTCCCAAGTTGTTTTCCATTGTGCCATGGCCTTATAACACCGTCAACTACGTTTACAGGCCTCTAAAAGATGTTATATGACCTTTTGCCTCCTATTATCGTCCTTGCACGCATATCACGTCGTTCCACGTGTCCGTGGAGGTTGACATTGGTCTAGTCCTTCCACTATCAATGTACTACGACGTCCCAAATCATTTACATTGCGCAATACCCTTATAACACCGTCAACTACGCTAACAGGCCACTAAAGGCTGTTATATGAACTTTTGCCGCCTTATAATGGCCTAACAAATAAATCACATCGTTCCACATGTCTGGGCAAGTTGCCATTGGTCTAGTCCTTTCACTATCAACAGACTACGACGTCCCAAGTTGTTTTCCATTGCGCCATGGCCCTGTAACACCGTCAACTCAGTGTACAATCCTCTCAATGCTGTAATATGGCATTCTGCTGTCTAATAAAGATCTCATGCGTAAATCAGGTGGTTCCGAGTGTCTGTTCAGGTTGCCATTGGTCTAGTCCTACCACTACGAATACACTACGACGTCCCAACTCGTTTTACATTGCGGAATAGCCTTATAACGCCGTCAACTACGTGAGCAGCCCTCTAAAGGTTTTTATATGGCCTTTTGCCGCGTAATAATGGCCTTATCCATAAATCACGCTGTTCGACACGTCTGCGCAAGTTACCATTGGGATACTCCTTCCACTCTCAATGGACTAAGAAGTCACAAGTCGTTTTCCATTGCGCAATGACGTTATAACACCGTCAAATACATGTACAGGTCTCTAAAGGTTGTTATATGACCGTTTGCCACCTAATAATGGCCTTACACATAAATCACGTCGCTCCACATGTCTGTTCAGGTTGCCATTGGTCTAGTCCTACCACTACGAATATACTACGACGTCCCAAATCGTTTTACATTACGGAATAGCCTTATAACGCCGTCAACTACGTGAGGAGCCCTCTACAGGTTTTTAGATGGCCTTTTGCCGCCTAATAATGGCCTTACACATAAATCACGTCGCTCCACATGTCTGGGCAAGTTGCCATTGGTCTGCTCCTTTAACTCTCAATGCACTACGACGTCCCAAGTTGTTTTCCATTGTGCCATGACATTATAACACAGCCAACTACGTGTACAGGCCTCTAAAGCCTAATATATGACCTTTTGCCGCCTAATTATGGCCTTACACATAAATCACGTGGTTCCACATGTCTGGGCAAGTTGCCATTGGTCTAGTCCTTCCACTGTTAATGTACTACGACGTCCTAAGTCGTTTTCGAATGCGCAATGACGTTATAACACCGTCAAATACATGTACAGGTCTCTAAAGGTTGTTATATGACCGTTTGCCACCTAATAATGGCCTTACACATAAATCACGTCGCTCCACGTGTCTGTTCAGGTTGCCATTGCTCTAGTCCTACCACTACAAATGTACTACGACGTCCCAAATCGTTTTACATTGCGGAATAGCCTTATAACACCGTCAACTACATGAACAGGCCTCTAAAGACTGTTATATCACCTTTTGCCGCCTAATAATGGCCTTATACATAAATCACGTCGTTCCACATGTCTGGGCAAGTTGCCATTGGTCTAGTCCTTTCACTATCAATGCACTACGACGTTCAAAGTTGTTTTCCATGGTGCCATGACATTATAACACCGTCAACTACGTGTACAGGCCTCTAAAGGCTGTTATATGACCTTTTACCGCCTATTAATGGCCCTATGCATAAATCACGTCGTTCCACATGTCTGGGCAAGTTGCCATTGGTCTAGTCCTTTCACTATGAATACACTACGACGTCCCAAGTTCTTTTCTATTGCGCAATAGCCTTATAACACCGTCAACTACGTAAACAGGCCTCTAAAGGCTGTTATATGACCTTTTGCCGCCTAATAATGGCCTAACACATCAATCACGTCGTTCCACATGTCTGGGCAAGTTGCCATTGGTCTGATCCTTTCACTATCAATGCACTACGACCTCCCAAATTCTTTTCCACTGCGCAATAGCCTTATAACACCGTCAACTACGCGCACAGTCCTCTAAAGTCTGTTATGTCACCTTATGGCGCCTAATAATGACGTTACACATAAATCACGTGGTTCCGCGTGTCTACACTGGTTACCACTGGCTTATTCCCTCGACACTCAATGGACTACATTGTCCTAAGTCTATTTACATTGCTGCATGACGTTATAACACCGTTAACTACATGTGCATGCCTCTAAGGGCTGTTATATGACCTTTTGCCGCCTAATAACGGCCTTACACATCAATCACGTCGTTCCACATGTCTGGGCAAGTTGCCATTGGTCCTGTCCTTTCACTCTCAATGCACTACGTCGTCCCAAGTTGTTTTCCATTGTGCCATGGCCTTATAACACCGTCAACTACGTTTACAGGCCTCTAAAAGATGTTATATGACCTTTTGCCTCCTATTATCGTCCTTGCACGCATATCACGTCGTTCCACGTGTCCGTGGAGGTTGACATTGGTCTAGTCCTTCCACTATCAATGTACTACGACGTCCCAAATCATTTACATTGCGCAATACCCTTATAACACCGTCAACTACGCTAACAGGCCTCTAAAGGCTGTTATATGAACTTTTGCCGCCTTATAATGGCCTAACAAATAAATCACATCGTTCCACATGTCTGGGCAAGTTGCCATTGGTCTAGTCCTTTCACTATCAACAGACTACGACGTCCCAAGTTGTTTTCCATTGCGCCATGGCCCTGTAACACCGTCAACTCAGTGTACAATCCTCTCAATGCTGTAATATGGCATTCTGCTGTCTAATAAAGATCTCATGCGTAAATCAGGTGGTTCCGAGTGTCTGTTCAGGTTGCCATTGGTCTAGTCCTACCACTACGAATACACTACGACGTCCCAACTCGTTTTACATTGCGGAATAGCCTTATAACGCCGTCAACTACGTGAGCAGCCCTCTAAAGGTTTTTATATGGCCTTTTGCCGCGTAATAATGGCCTTATCCATAAATCACGCTGTTCGACACGTCTGCGCAAGTTACCATTGGGATACTCCTTCCACTCTCAATGGACTAAGAAGTCACAAGTCGTTTTCCATTGCGCAATGACGTTATAACACCGTCAAATACATGTACAGGTCTCTAAAGGTTGTTATATGACCGTTTGCCACCTAATAATGGCCTTACACATAAATCACGTCGCTCCACATGTCTGTTCAGGTTGCCATTGGTCTAGTCCTACCACTACGAATATACTACGACGTCCCAAATCGTTTTACATTACGGAATAGCCTTATAACGCCGTCAACTACGTGAGGAGCCCTCTACAGGTTTTTAGATGGCCTTTTGCCGCCTAATAATGGCCTTACACATAAATCACGTCGCTCCACATGTCTGGGCAAGTTGCCATTGGTCTGCTCCTTTAACTCTCAATGCACTACGACGTCCCAAGTTGTTTTCCATTGTGCCATGACATTATAACACAGCCAACTACGTGTACAGGCCTCTAAAGCCTAATATATGACCTTTTGCCGCCTAATTATGGCCTTACACATAAATCACGTGGTTCCACATGTCTGGGCAAGTTGCCATTGGTCTAGTCCTTCCACTGTTAATGTACTACGACGTCCTAAGTCGTTTTCGAATGCGCAATGACGTTATAACACCGTCAAATACATGTACAGGTCTCTAAAGGTTGTTATATGACCGTTTGCCACCTAATAATGGCCTTACACATAAATCACGTCGCTCCACGTGTCTGTTCAGGTTGCCATTGCTCTAGTCCTACCACTACAAATGTACTACGACGTCCCAAATCGTTTTACATTGCGGAATAGCCTTATAACACCGTCAACTACATGAACAGGCCTCTAAAGACTGTTATATCACCTTTTGCCGCCTAATAATGGCCTTATACATAAATCACGTCGTTCCACATGTCTGGGCAAGTTGCCATTGGTCTAGTCCTTTCACTATCAATGCACTACGACGTTCAAAGTTGTTTTCCATGGTGCCATTACATTATAACACCGTCAACTACGTGTACAGGCCTCTAAAGGCTGTTATATGACCTTTTACCGCCTATTAATGGCCCTATGCATAAATCACGTCGTTCCACATGTCTGGGCAAGTTGCCATTGGTCTAGTCCTTTCACTATGAATACACTACGACGTCCCAAGTTCTTTTCTATTGCGCAATAGCCTTATAACACCGTCAACTACGTAAACAGGCCTCTAAAGGCTGTTATATGACCTTTTGCCGCCTAATAATGGCCTAACACATCAATCACGTCGTTCCACATGTCTGGGCAAGTTGCCATTGGTCTGATCCTTTCACTATCAATGCACTACGACCTCCCAAATTCTTTTCCACTGCGCAATAGCCTTATAACACCGTCAACTACGCGCACAGTCCTCTAAAGTCTGTTATGTCACCTTATGGCGCCTAATAATGACGTTACACATAAATCACGTGGTTCCGCGTGTCTACACTGGTTACCACTGGCTTATTCCCTCGACACTCAATGGACTACATTGTCCTAAGTCTATTTACATTGCTGCATGACGTTATAACACCGTTAACTACATGTGCATGCCTCTAAGGGCTGTTATATGACCTTTTGCCGCCTAATAACGGCCTTACACATCAATCACGTCGTTCCACATGTCTGGGCAAGTTGCCATTGGTCCTGTCCTTTCACTCTCAATGCACTACGTCGTCCCAAGTTGTTTTCCATTGTGCCATGGCCTTATAACACCGTCAACTACGTTTACAGGCCTCTAAAAGATGTTATATGACCTTTTGCCTCCTATTATCGTCCTTGCACGCATATCACGTCGTTCCACGTGTCCGTGGAGGTTGACATTGGTCTAGTCCTTCCACTATCAATGTACTACGACGTCCCAAATCATTTACATTGCGCAATACCCTTATAACACCGTCAACTACGCTAACAGGCCTCTAAAGGCTGTTATATGAACTTTTGCCGCCTTATAATGGCCTAACAAATAAATCACATCGTTCCACATGTCTGGGCAAGTTGCCATTGGTCTAGTCCTTTCACTATCAACAGACTACGACGTCCCAAGTTTTTTTCCATTGCGCCATGGCCCTGTAACACCGTCAACTCAGTGTACAATCCTCTCAATGCTGTAATATGGCATTCTGCTGTCTAATAAAGATCTCATGCGTAAATCAGGTGGTTCCGAGTGTCTGTTCAGGTTGCCATTGGTCTAGTCCTACCACTACGAATACACTACGACGTCCCAACTCGTTTTACATTGCGGAATAGCCTTATAACGCCGTCAACTACGTGAGCAGCCCTCTAAAGGTTTTTATATGGCCTTTTGCCGCGTAATAATGGCCTTATCCATAAATCACGCTGTTCGACACGTCTGCGCAAGTTACCATTGGGATACTCCTTCCACTCTCAATGGACTAAGAAGTCACAAGTCGTTTTCCATTGCGCAATGACGTTATAACACCGTCAAATACATGTACAGGTCTCTAAAGGTTGTTATATGACCGTTTGCCACCTAATAATGGCCTTACACATAAATCACGTCGCTCCACATGTCTGTTCAGGTTGCCATTGGTCTAGTCCTACCACTACGAATATACTACGACGTCCCAAATCGTTTTACATTACGGAATAGCCTTATAACGCCGTCAACTACGTGAGGAGCCCTCTACAGGTTTTTAGATGGCCTTTTGCCGCCTAATAATGGCCTTACACATAAATCACGTCGCTCCACATGTCTGGGCAAGTTGCCATTGGTCTGCTCCTTTAACTCTCAATGCACTACGACGTCCCAAGTTGTTTTCCATTGTGCCATGACATTATAACACAGCCAACTACGTGTACAGGCCTCTAAAGCCTAATATATGACCTTTTGCCGCCTAATTATGGCCTTACACATAAATCACGTGGTTCCACATGTCTGGGCAAGTTGCCATTGGTCTAGTCCTTCCACTGTTAATGTACTACGACGTCCTAAGTCGTTTTCGAATGCGCAATGACGTTATAACACCGTCAAATACATGTACAGGTCTCTAAAGGTTGTTATATGACCGTTTGCCACCTAATAATGGCCTTACACATAAATCACGTCGCTCCACGTGTCTGTTCAGGTTGCCATTGCTCTAGTCCTACCACTACAAATGTACTACGACGTCCCAAATCGTTTTACATTGCTGAATAGCTTTATAACACCGTCAACTACGTGAGCAGCCCTCTAAAGGTTTTTATATGGCCTTTTGCCGCGTAATAATGGCCTTATCCATAAATCACGTCGCTCCACATGTCTGTGCAGGTTGCCATTGGTCCAGTCCTTCCACTGTTAATGTACTACGACGTCCTAAGTCGTTTTCGATTGCGTCATGACGCTATAACACCGTCAACTACGCGTACAGTCCTCTAAAGTCTGTTATATCACCTTTTGGCGCCTAATAATGACCTTACACATAAATCACGTGGTTCCGCGCGTCTCCACTGGTTACCATTGGTTTATTCCCTCAACACTCAATGTACTACAACGTCCCAAGTCTACTTCCATTGCTGCATGACGTTATAACACCGCCAACTACATGTGCATGCCTCTAAGGGTTGTTATATAACCTTTTGCCGCCTAATAACGGCCTTACACGTAAATCACGTAGTTCAACGTGTCTGTTCAGGTTGCCATTGGTCTAGTCCTACCTCTATGAATGTAGTACGACGTCCCAAATCGTTTTACATTGCGCAATAGCCTTATAACACAGTCAACTACGTGAACAGGTCTCTAAAGGTTGTTATATAACCTTTTGACGCCTAATAATGGCCTTATACATAAATCACGTCGTTCCACATGTCTGGGCAAGTTGCCATTGGTCTAGTCCTTTCACTATGAATACACTACGACGTCCCAAGTTCTTTTCTATTGCGCAATAGCCTTATAACACCGTCAACTACGTAAACAGGCCTCTAAAGGCTGTTATATGACCTTTTGCCGCCTAATAATGGCCTAACACATCAATCACGTCGTTCCACATGTCTGGGCAAGTTGCCATTGGTCTGGTCCTTTCACTATCAATGCACTACGACCTCCCAAATTCTTTTCCACTGCGCAATAGCCTTATAACACCGTCAACTACGCGCACAGTCCTCTAAAGTCTGTTATATCACCTTATGGCGCCTAATAATGACGTTACACATAAATCACGTGGTTCCGCGTGTCTACACTGGTTACCACTGGCTTATTCCTTCGACACTCAATGGACTACATTGTCCTAAGTCTATTTACATTGCTGCATGACGTTATAACACCGTTAACTACATGTGCATGCCTCTAAGGGCTGTTATATGACCTTTTGCCGCCTAATAACGGCCTTACACATCAATCACGTCGTTCCACATGTCTGGGCAAGTTGCCATTGCTCCTGTCCTTTCACTCTCAATGCACTACGTCGTCCCAAGTTGTTTTCCATTGTGCCATGGCCTTATAACACCGTCAACTACGTTTACAGGCCTCTAAAAGATGTTATATGACCTTTTGCCTCCTATTATCGACCTTGCACGCATATCACGTCGTTTCATGTGTCCGTGGAGGTTGACATTGGTCTAGTCCTTCCACTATAAATGTACTACGACGTCCCAAATCATTTACATTGCGCAATACCCTTATAACACCGTCAACTACGCTAACAGGCCTCTAAAGGCTGTTATATGAACTTTTGCCGCCTTATAATGGCCTAACAAATAAATCACGTCGTTCCACATGTCTGGGCAAGTTGCCATTGGTCTAGTCCTTTCACTATCAACAGACTACGACGTCCCAAGTTGTTTTCCATTGCGCCATGGCCCTGTAACACCGTCAACTCAGTGTACAATCCTCTCAATGCTGTAATATGGCATTCTGCTGTCTAATAAAGATCTCATGCGTAAATCAGGTGGTTCCGAGTGTCTGCACTGGTTACCATTGGGATACTCCTTCCACTCTCAAAGTCCTAAAGTCCCAAAAGTCCCAAATCGTTTTCCATTGCGCCATGGCCTTTTAAAACCGCCAACTACGCGTACAGTCCTCTAAAGTCTGTTGTATGACCGTTTGCCGCGTAATAATGGCCTTATCCATAAATCACGTCGTTCGACACGTCTGTGCAAGTTTCCATTAGTCTAGTATTTTCACTATCAATGCACTACGACGTTCCAAGTTGTTTTCCATGGTGCCATGACATTATAACACCGTCAACTACGTGTACAGGCCTCTAAAGGCTGTTATATGACCTTTTACCGCCTATTAATGGCCCTATTCATAAATCACGTCGTTCCACATGTCTGGGCAAGTTGCCATTGGTCTAGTCCTTTCACTATGAATACACTACGACGTCCCAAGTTCTTTTCTATTGCGCAATAGCCTTATAACACCGTCAACTACGTAAACAGGCCTCTAAAGGCTGTTATATGACCTTTTGCCGCCTAATAATGGCCTAACACATCAATCACGTCGTTCCACATGTCTGGGCAAGTTGCCATTGGTCTGGTCCTTTCACTATCAATGCACTACGACCTCCCAAATTCTTTTCCACTGCGCAATAGCCTTATAACACCGTCAACTACGCGCACAGTCCTCTAAAGTCTGTTATATCACCTTATGGCGCCTAATAATGACGTTACACATAAATCACGTGGTTCCGCGTGTCTACACTGGTTACCACTGGCTTATTCCCTCGACACTCAATGGACTACATTGTCCTAAGTCTATTTACATTGCTGCATGACGTTATAACACCGTTAACTACATGTGCATGCCTCTAAGGGCTGTTATATGACCTTTTGCCGCCTAATAACGGCCTTACACATCAATCACGTCGTTCCACATGTCTGGGCAAGTTGCCATTGGTCCTGTCCTTTCACTCTCAATGCACTACGTCGTCCCAAGTTGTTTTCCATTGTGCCATGGCCTTATAACACCGTCAACTACGTTTACAGGCCTCTAAAAGATGTTATATGACCTTTTGCCTCCTATTATCGTCCTTGCACGCATATCACGTCGTTCCACGTGTCCGTGGAGGTTGACATTGGTTTAGTCCTTCCACTATCAATGTACTACGACGTCCCAAATCATTTACATTGCGCAATACCCTTATAACACCGTCAACTACGCTAACAGGCCTCTAAAGGCTGTTATATGAACTTTTGCCGCCTTATAATGGCCTAACAAATAAATCACATCGTTCCACATGTCTGGGCAAGTTGCCATTGGTCTAGTCCTTTCACTATCAACAGACTACGACGTCCCAAGTTGTTTTCCATTGCGCCATGGCCATGTAACACCGTCAACTCAGTGTACAATCCTCTCAATGCTGTAATATGGTATTCTGCTGTCTGATAAAGATCTCATGCGTAAATCAGGTGGTTCCGAGTGTCTGTTCAGGTTGCCATTGGTCTAGTCCTACCACTACGAATACACTACGACGTCCCAACTCGTTTTACATTGCGGAATAGCCTTATAACGCCGTCAACTACGTGAGCAGCCCTCTAAAGGTTTTTATATGGCCTTTTGCCGCGTAATAATGGCCTTATCCATAAATCACGCTGTTCGACACGTCTGTGCAGGTTGCCATTGGTCCAGTCCTTCCACTGTTAATGTACTACGACGTCCTAAGTCGTTTTCGATTGCGTCATGACGCTATAACACCGTCAACTACGCGTACAGTCCTCTAAAGTCTGTTATATCACCTTTTGGCGCCTAATAATGACCTTACACATAAATCACGTGGTTCCGCGCGTCTCCACTGGTTACCATTGGTTTATTCCCTCGACACTCAATGTACTACAACGTCCCAAGTCTACTTCCATTGCTGCATGACGTTATAACACCGCCAACTACATGTGCATGCCTCTAAGGGTTGTTATATAACCTTTTGCCGCCTAATAACGGCCTTACACGTTAATCGCGTAGTTCCACGTGTCTGTTCAGGTTGCCATTGGTCTAGTCCTACCTCTATGAATGTAGTACGACGTCCCAAATCGTTTTACATTGCGCAATAGCCTTATAACACAGTCAACTACGTGAACAGGTCTCTAAAGGTTGTTATATAACCTTTTGACGCCTAATAATGGCCTTATACATAAATCACGTCGTTCCACATGTCTGGGCAAGTTGCCATTGGTCTAGTCCTTTCACTATCAATGCACTACGACGTTCCAAGTTGTTTTCCATGGTGCCATGACATTATAACACCGTCAACTACGTGTACAGGCCTCTAAAGGCTGTTATATGACCTTTTACCGCCTATTAATGGCCCTATGCATAAATCACGTCGTTCCACATGTCTGGGCAAGTTGCCATTGGTCTAGTCCTTTCACTATGAATACACTACGACGTCCCAAGTTCTTTTCTATTGCGCAATAGCCTTATAACACCGTCAACTACGTAAACAGGCCTCTAAAGGCTGTTATAGGACCTTTTGCCGCCTAATAATGGCCTAACACATCAATCACGTCGTTCCACATGTCTGGGCAAGTTGCCATTGGTCTGGTCCTTTCACTATCAATGCACTACGACCTCCCAAATTCTTTTCCACTGCGCAATAGCCTTATAACACCGTCAACTACGCGCACAGTCCTCTAAAGTCTGTTATATCACCTTATGGCGCCTAATAATGACGTTACACATAAATCACGTGGTTCCGCGTGTCTACACTGGTTACCACTGGCTTATTCCTTCGACACTCAATGGACTACATTGTCCTAAGTCTATTTACATTGCTGCATGACGTTATAACACCGTTAACTACATGTGCATGCCTCTAAGGGCTGTTATATGACCTTTTGCCGCCTAATAACGGCCTTACACATCAATCACGTCGTTCCACATGTCTGGGCAAGTTGCCATTGCTCCTGTCCTTTCACTCTCAATGCACTACGTCGTACCAAGTTGTTTTCCATTGTGCCATGGCCTTATAACACCGTCAACTACGTTTACAGGCCTCTAAAAGATGTTATATGACCTTTTGCCTCCTATTATCGTCCTTGCACGCATATCACGTCGTTCCACGTGTCCGTGGAGGTTGACATTGGTCTAGTCCTTCCACTATCAATGTACTACGACGTCCCAAATCATTTACATTGCGCAATACCCTTATAACACCGTCAACTACGCTAACAGGCCTCTAAAGGCTGTTATATGAACTTTTGCCGCCTTATAATGGCCTAACAAATAAATCACATCGTTCCACATGTCTGGGCAAGTTGCCATTGGTCTAGTCCTTTCACTATCAACAGACTACGACGCCCCAAGTTGTTTTCCATTGCGCCATGGCCCTGTAACACCGTCAACTCAGTGTACAATCCTCTCAATGCTGTAATATGGCATTCTGCTGTCTAATAAAGATCTCATGCGTAAATCAGGTGGTTCCGAGTGTCTGTTCAGGTTGCCATTGGTCTAGTCCTACCACTACGAATACACTACGACGTCCCAACTCGTTTTACATTGCGGAATAGCCTTATAACGCCGTCAACTACGTGAGCAGCCCTCTAAAGGTTTTTATATGGCCTTTTGCCGCGTAATAATGGCCTTATCCATAAATCACGCTGTTCGACACGTCTGCGCAAGTTACCATTGGGATACTCCTTCCACTCTCAATGGACTAAGAAGTCACAAGTCGTTTTCCATTGCGCAATGACGTTATAACACCGGCAAATACATGTACAGGTCTCTAAAGGTTGTTATATGACCGTTTGCCACCTAATAATGGCCTTACACATAAATCACGTCGCTCCACATGTCTGTTCAGGTTGCCATTGGTCTAGTCCTACCACTACGATTATACTACGACGTCCCAAATCGTTTTACATTACGGAATAGCCTTATAACGCCGTCAACTACGTGAGGAGCCCTCTACAGGTTTTTAGATGGCCTTTTGCCGCCTAATAATGGCCTTACACATAAATCACGTCGCTCCACATGTCTCGGCGAGTTGCCATTGGTCTGCTCCTTTAACTCTCAATGCACTACGACGTCCCAAGTTGTTTTCCATTGTGCCATGACATTATAACACCGCCAACTACGTGTACAGGCCTCTAAAGCCTAATATATGACCTTTTGCCGCCTAATTATGGCCTTACACATAAATCACGTGGTTCCACATGTCTGGGCAAGTTGCCATTGGTCTAGTCCTTCCACTGTTAATGTACTACGACGTCCTAAGTCGTTTTCGAATGCGCAATGACGTTATAACACCGTCAAATACATGTACAGGTCTTTAAAAGTTGTTATATGACCGTTTGCCACCTAATAATGGCCTTACACATAAATCACGTCGCTCCACGTGTCTGTTCAGGTTGCCATTGCTCTAGTCCTACCACTACAAATGTACTACGACGTCCCAAGTCTACTTCCATTGCTGCATGACGTTATAACACCGCCAACTACATGTGCATGCCTCTAAGGGTTGTTATATAACCTTTTGCCGCCTAATAACGGCCTTACACGTAAATCACGTAGTTCCACGTGTCTGTTCAGGTTGCCATTGGTCTAGTCCTACCTCTATGAATGTAGTACGACGTCCCAAATCGTTTTACATTGCGCAATAGCCTTATAACACAGTCAACTACGTGAACAGGTCTCTAAAGGTTGTTATATAACCTTTTGACGCCTAATAATGGCCCTATGCATAAATCACGTCGTTCCACATGTCTGGGCAAGTTGCCATTGGTCTAGTCCTTTCACTATGAATACACTACGACGTCCCAAGTTCTTTTCTATTGCGCAATAGCCTTATAACACCGTCAACTACGTAAACAGGCCTGTAAAGGCTGTTATAGGACCTTTTGCCGCCTAATAATGGCCTTACACATCAATCACGTCGTTCCACATGTCTGGGCAAGTTGCCATTGCTCCTGTTCTTTCACTCTCAATGCACTACGTCGTCCCAAGTTGTTTTCCATTGTGCCATGGCCTTATAACACCTTCAACTACGTTTACAGGCCTCTAAAAGATGTTATATGACCTTTTGCCTCCTATTATCGTCCTTGCACGCATATCACGTCGTTCCACGTGTCCGTGGAGGTTGACATTGGTCTAGTCCTTCCACTATCAATGTACTACGACGTCCCAAATCATTTACATTGCGCAATACCCTTATAACACCGTCAACTACGCGTACAGTCCTCTAAAGTCTGTTGTATGACCGTTTGCCGCGTAATAATGGCCTTATCCATAAATCACGTCGTTCGACACGTCTGTGCAAGTTTCCATTAGTCTAGTATTTTCACTATCAATGCACTACGATGTCCCAAGTTGTTTTCCATTGTGACATGGCCATATAACACCGCCAACGACGCGAACAGTCCTCTAAAGTCTGTCATATGACAGTTTGCCGCCTAATAATGGCCTTACACATAAATCACATCGTTCCACGTATCTGTGCAGGTTGGCATTGGTCTAGTCCTTCCACTCTCAATGCACTACGACCTCCCAAGTTCTTTTCCACTGCGCAATAGCCTTATAACACCGTCAACTACGCGTACAGTCCTCTAAAGTCTGTTATATGACCTTTTGCCGCCTAATAATGGCCTTACACATCAATCACGTCGTTCCCCATGTCTACACTGGTTACCATTGGTTTATTCCTCGACACTCAATGGACTACAACGTCCTAAGTCTATTTACATTGCTTTATGACGTTATAACACCGTCAACTACGTGTACAGATCTCTAAAGCTTGTTTTATGACATTTTGCCCCCTAACAATGGCCTTGCACGTAAATCACGTGGTTCCACGTGTCTGCACTGCTTACCATTGGTTTATTCCCTCGACACTCAATGAACTACAACGTCCGAAGTCTATTTCCATTTGCTGCATGACGTTATAGCACCGTCAACTACATGTACATGCCTCTAAACGCTGTTCTATGACCTTTTGCGGCCTAATAATGGCCTTACACATCAATCACGTCGTTCCACATGTCTACACTGGTTACCATTGGTTTATTCCCTCGACACTCAATGGACTACGACGTCCGAAGTCGTTTTCGATTGCTTTATGACGTTATAACACCGTCAACTACGTGTACAGGCCTCTAAAGCTTGTTTTATGACGTTTTGCCGCCTAACAATGGCGTTACACGTAAATCACGTGGTTCCGCGTGTCTGCACTGGTTCCAATTGGTCTAGTCGTTTCACTATCAATGTACTACGACGTCCCAAGTTCTTTTCCATTGCGCCATGGCCCTGTAACACCGTCAACTAAGCGTACAAATCCTCTAAAGTCTGTTAAATGACCTTTTGCCCCCTAACAATGGCCTTACACGTAAATCACGTGGTTCCACGTGTCTGCACTGCTTACCATTGGTTTATTCCCTCGACACTTAATGAACTACAACGTCCAAAGTCTATTTCCATTTGCTGCATGACGTTATAACACCGTCAACTACATGTACATGCCTCTAAAGGCTGTTATATGACCTTTTGCCGCCTAACAATGGCATTACACGTAAATCACGTGGTTTCACGTGTCTGTTCAGGTTGCCATTGGTCTAGTCCTACCATTACGAATGTACTACGACGTTCCAAGTTGTTTTCCATGGTGCCATGACATTATAACACCGTCAACTACGTGTACAGGCCTCTAAAAGCTGTTCTATGACCTTTTGCCGCCTAATAATAGCCTTACACATCAATCACGTCGTTCCACATGTCTGGGCAAGTTGCTATTGGTCTGGTCCTTTCACTATAAATGCACTACGACCTCCCAAGTTCTGTTCAGCTGGGAAATAGCCTTATAACACCGTCGACTACGCGCACAGTCCTCTAAAGTCTGTTATATCACCTTATGGCGCCTAATAATGACGTTACACATAATCACGTGGTTCCGCGTGTCTACACTGGTTACCGTTGGTTTATTCCCTCGACACTCAATGGACTACAACGTCCTAAGTCTATTTACATTGCTGCATGACGTTATAACACCGTTAACTACATGTGCGTGCCTCTAAGGGCTGTTATATGACCTTTTGCCTCCTAATAACGTCCTTGCACGTAAATCACGTCGTTCCACATGTTTGGGCAAGTTGCCATTGGTCTAGTCCTACCACTATGAATGTAGTACGATGTCCTAAATCGTTTTACATTGCGCATTAGCCTTATAACACAGTCAACTACGTGAACAGGTCTCTAAAGGTTGTTATATAACCTTTTGACGCCTAATAACGGCCTTACACATAAATCACGTGGTTCCACGTGTCTGTTCAGGTTGCCATTGGTCTAGTCCTACCACTACGAATATACTACGACGTCCCAAATCGTTTTACATTGCGGAATAGCCTTATAACGCCGTCAACTACGTGAGCAGCCCTCTAAAGGTTTTTATATGGCCTTTTGCCGCGTAATAATGGCCTTATCCATAAATCACGCTGTTCGACACGTCTGCGCAAGTTACCATTGGGATACTCCTTCCACTCTCAATGGACTAAAAAGTCACAAGTCGTTTTCCATTGCGCAATGACGTTATAACACCGTCAAATACATGTACAGGTCTCTAAAGGTTGTTATATGACCGTTTGCCACCTAATAATGGCCTTACACATAAATCACGTCGCTCCACATGTCTGTTCAGGTTGCCATTGGTCTGCTCCTTTAACTCTCAAAGCACTACGACGTCCCAAGTTGTTTCCCATTGTGCCATGACATTATAACACCGCCAACTACGTGTACAGGCCTCTAAAGCCTAATATATGACATTTTGCCGCCTAATTATGGTCTTACACATAAATCACGTGGTTCCACATGTCTGGGCAAGTTGCCATTGGTCTAGTCCTTCCACTGTTAATGTACTACGACGTCCTAAGTCGTTTTCAATTGCGTCATGACGCTATAACACCGTCAACTACGCGTACAGTCCTCTAAAGTCTGTTATATCACCTTTTGGCGCCTAATAATGACCTTACACATAAATCAAGTGGTTCCGCGCGTCTCCACTGGTTACCATTGGTTTATTCCCATGACACTCAATGTACTACAACGTTCCAAGTCTACTTCCATTGCTGCATGACGTTATAACACCGCCAACTACATGTGCATGCCTCTAAGGGTTGTTATATGACCTTTTGCCGCCTAATAACGGCCTTACACGTAAATCACGTAGTTCCACGTGTCTGTTCAGGTTGCCATTGGTCTAGTCCTACCTCTATGAATGTAGTACGACGTCCGAAATCGTTTTACATTGCGCAATAGCCTTATAACACAGTCAACTACGTGAACAGGTCTCTAAAGGTTGTTATATAAACTTTTGACGCCTAATAACGGCCTTACACGTAAATCACGTGGTTCCACGTGTCTGTTCAGGTTGCCATTGGTCTAGCCTACCACTACGAATATACAACGACGTGCCAAATCGTTTTACATTACGGAATAGCCTTATAACGCCGTCAACAACGTGAGGAGCCCTCTACAGGTTTTTATATGGCCTTTTGCCGCCTAATAATGGCCTTACAAATAAATCGCGTCGCTCCACATGTCTGGGCAAGTTGCCATTGGTCTGCTCCTTTAACTCTCAATGCACTACGACGTCCCAAGTTGTTTTTTATTGTGCCATGACATTATAACACCGCCAACTACGTGTACAGGCCTCTAAAGCCTAATATATGACCTTTTGCCGCCTAATTATGGCCTTACACATAAATCACGTGGTTCCACATGTCTGGGCAAGTTGCCATTGGTCTAGTCCTTCCACTGTTAATGTACTACGACGTCCTAAGTCGTTTTCGAATGCGTCATGACGTTTTAACACCGTCAACTACGCGTACAGTCCTCTAAAGTCTGTTATATGACCTTTTGCCGCCTAATAACCGCCTTACACGTAAATTACGTGGTTCCACGTGTCTGTTCAGGTTGCCATTGCTCTAGTCCTACCACTACAAATGTACTACGACGTCCCAAATCGTTTTACATTGCTGAATAGCCTTATAACACCGTCAACTACGTGAGCAGCCCTCTAAAGGCTTTTATATGGCCTTTTGCCGCCTAATATTGACCTTACACATCAATCAAGTCGTTCCACATGATTGGGCAAGTTGCCATTGGTCTGGTCCTTTCACTATCAATGCACTACAACATCCCAAGTTGTTTTCCATTGTGCCATGACCCTGTAACACCGTCAACTAAGCGTACAAAACCTCTAAATGCTGTAATATGGCATTTTGCTGTCTAACAAAGACCTCATGCGTAAATCAGGTGGTTTCGAGTGTCTGCACTGGTTACCATTGGGATACTCCTTCCACTCTCAATGGACTAAGAAGTCACAAGTCGTTTTCCATTGCGCCATGACGTTATAACACCGTCAAATACATGTACAGGTCTCTAAAGGTTGTTATATGACCGTTTGCCGCCTAATAATGGCCTTACACATAAATCACGTCGCTCCACATGTCTGTTCCGGTTGCCATTGGTCTAGTCCTACCACTACGAATATACTACCACGTCCCAAATCGTTTTACATTACGGAATAGCCTTATAACGCCGTCAACTACGTGAGGAGCCCTCTACAGGTTTTTATATGGCCTTTTGCCGCCTAATAATGGCCTTACACATAAATCACGTCGCTCCACATGTCTGGGCAAGTTGCCATTGGTCTGCTCCTTTAACTCTCAAGGCACTACGACGTCCCAAGTTGTTTTTTATTGTGCCATGACATTATAACACCGCCAACTACGTGTACAGGCCTCTAAAGCATAATATATGACCTTTTGCCGCCTATTTATGGCCTTACACATAAATCACGTGGTTCCACATGTCAGGGCAAGTTGCCATTGGTCTAGTCCTTCCACTGTTAATGTACTACGACGTCCTAAGTCGTTTTCGAATGCGTCATGACGTTATAACACCGTCAACTACGCGTACAGTCCTCTAAAGTCTGTTATATGACCTTTTGCCGCCTAATAACCGCCTTACACGTAAATCATGTGGTTCCACGTGTCTGTTCAGGTTGCCATTGCTCTAGTCCTACCACTACAAATGTACTATGACGTCCCAAGTTGTTTTCCATTGTGCCATGGCCTTATAACACCGTCACCTGCGCGTACAGTCCTCTAAAGTCTGTTATATGACCTTTTGCCCCCTATTATCGTCCTTGCACGTATATCACGTCGTTCCACGGGTCTGTGCAGGTTGGCATTGGTCTAGTCCTTCCACTATCAATGTACTACGACGTCCCAAATCATTTACATTGCGCAATACCCTTATAACACCGCCAACTACGCGTACAGTCCTCTAAAGTCTGTTATATGACCGTTTGCTGCCTAATAATGGGCTTACACATAAATCACGTCGCTCCACATGTCAGTGCAGGTTGCCATTGGTCCAGTCCTTCCACTGTTAATGTACTACGACGTCCTAAGTCGTTTTCGATTGCGTCATGACGCTATCACTCCGTCAACTACGCGTACAGTCCTCTAAAATCTGTTATATCAACTTTTGGCGCCTAATAATGACCTTACACATAAATCACGTGGTTCCGCGCGTCTCCACTGGTTACCATTTGTTTATTCCCTCGACACTCAATGTACTACAACGTCCCAAGTCTACTTCCATTGCTGCATGACGTTATTACACCGCCAACTACATGTGCATGCCTCTAAGGGTTGTTATATGACCTTTTGCAGCCTAATAACGGCCTTACACGTAAATCACGTAGTTCCACGTGTCTGTTCAGGTTGCCATTGGTCTAGTCCTACCTCTATGAATGTAGTACGACGTCCCAAATCGTTTTACATTGCGCAATAGCCTTATAACACAGTCAACTACGTGAACAGGTCTCTAAAGGTTGTTATATAACCTTTTGACGCCTAATAACGGCCTTACACAAAAATCACGTGGTTCCACGTGTCTGTTTTAGGTTGACATTGGTCTAGCCTACCACTGCGAATATACTACGACGTGCCAAATCGTTTTACATTACGGAATAGCCTTATAACGCCGTCAACCACGTGAGGAGCCCTCTACAGGTTTTTATATGGCCTTTTGCCGCCAAATAATGGCCTTACACATAAATCACGTCGCTCCACATGTCTGGGCAAGTTGCCATTGGTATGGTCCTTTAACTCTCAATGCACTACGACGTCCCAAGTTGTTTTCCATTGTGCCATGGCCTTATAACACCGTCAACTACGTGTACAGGCCTCTAAAAGATGTTATATGACCTTTTGCCCCCTATTATCTTCCTTGCACGTATATCACGTCGTTCCACGTGTCTGTGCAGGTTGGCATTGGTCTAGTCCTTCCACTATCAATGTACTACGACGTCCCAAATCATTTCCATTGCGCAATACCCTTATAACACCGCCAACTACGCGTACAGTCCTCTAAAGTCTGTTATATGACCGTTTGCCGCCTAGTAATGGCCTTACACATAAATCACGTCGCTCCACATGTCTGTGCAGGTTGCCATTGGTCCAGTCCTTCCACTCTTAATGCACTACGACGTCCCAAGTTGTTTTCCATTGTGCCATGACATTATAACACCGCCAACTACGTGTACAGGTCTCTAAAGCCTAATATATGACCTTTTGCCGCCTAATTATGACCTTACACATAAATCACGTGGTTCCACATGTCGGGGCTAGTTGCCATTGGTCTAGTCCTTCCACTGGTAATGTACTACGACCTCCTAAGTCGTTTTCGATTGCGTCATGACGTTATACACCGTCAACTACGCGTACAGTCCTCTAAAGTCTGTTATATGACCGTTTGCCGCCTAATAATTGCCTTACACATAAATCACGTCGTTTCACATGTCTGGGCAAGTTGCCATTGTTCTGGTCCTTTCACTATCAATGCACTACGACCTCCCAAGTTCTTTTCCACTGCGCAATAGCCTTATAACACCGTCAACTACGCGTACAGTCCTCTAAAGTCAGTTGTATCACCTTTTGGCGCCTAATAATGACCTTACACATAAATCACGTGGTTCCGCGCGTCTCCACTGGTTACCATTGGTTTATTCCCTCGACACTCAATGTACTACAACGTCCCAAGTCTACTTCCATTGCTGCATGACGTTATAACACCGCCAACTACATGTGCATGCCTCTAAGGGTTGTTATATGACCTTTTGCCGCCTAATAACGGCCTTACACGTAAATCACGTAGTTCTACGTGTCTGTTCAGGTTGCCATTGTTCTAGTCCTACCTCTATGAATGTAGTACGACGTCCCAAATCGTTTTACATTGCGCAATAGCCTTATAACACAGTCAACTACGTGAACAGGTCTCTAAAAGTTGTTATATAACCTTTTGACGCCTAAAAACGGCCTTACACGTAATTCACGTGGTTCCACGTGTCTGTTCCGGTTGCCATTTGTCTAGCCTACCACTACGAATATACTACGACGTGCCAAATCGTTTTACATTACGGAATAGCCTTATAACGCCGTCAACTACGTGAGGAGCCCTCTACAGGTTTTTATATGGCCTTTTGCCGCCTAATAATGGCCTTACACATAAATCACGTCGCTCCACATGTCTGGGCAAGTTGCCATTGGTCTGGTTCTTTAACTGTCAATGCACTACGACGTCCCAAGTTGTTTTCCATTGTGCCATGGCCTTATAACACCGTCAACTACGCGTACAGGCCTCTAAATCTTGTTGTATGGCATTTTTCTGTCTAATAATGGCCTTAGACATCAATCACGTCGTTCCACAAGTCTGGGCAAGTTGCCATTGGTCTAGTATTTTCACTATCAATGCACTAAGACGTCCCAAGTTGTTTTACATTGTGCCATGACATTATAACACCGCCAACTACGTGTACAGGTCTCTAAAGCCTAATATATGACCTTTTGCCGCCTAATTATGACCTTACACATAAATCACGTGGTTCCACATGTCTGGGCAAGTTGCAATTGGTCTAGTACTTCCACTGGTAATGTACTACGACCTCCTAAGTCGTTTTCGATTGCGTCATGACGTTATAACACCGTCAACTACGCGTACAGTCCTCTAAAGTCTGTTATATGACCGTTTGCCGCCTAATAATTGCCTTACACATAAATCACGTCGTTCCACATGTCTGGGCAAGTTGCCATTGGTCTGGTCCTTTCATTATCAATGCACTACGACCTCCCAAGTTCTTTTCCACTGCACAATAGCCTTATAACACCGTCAACTACGCGTACGGTCCTCTAAAGTCCGTTATATCACCTTTTGGTGCCTAATAATGACGTTACACATAAATCACGTGGTTCCGCGTGTCTACACTGGTTACCATTGGTTTATTCCCTCGACACTCAATGAACTACAACGTCCCAAGTCTATTTCCATTGCTGCATGACTTTATAACACCGTCAACTACATGTACATGCCTCTAAAGGCTGTTATATGAGCTTTTGCCGCCTAATAACCGCCTTACACGTAAATCACGTGGTTCCACGTGTCTCTTCAGGCTGCAATTGGTCAAGTCCTACCATTGTGAATGTACTACGACGTCCCAAATCGTTTTACATTGCGCAATAGCCTTATAACACCGTCAACTACGTAAACAGGTCTCTAAAGGTTGTTATATAACCTTTTGCCGCCTAATAACGGCCTTACACGTAATTCACGTGGTTCCACGTGTCTCTTCAGGTTGCCATTGGTCTAGTCCTACCACTACGATCGTACTAGGACGTCCCAAATTGTTCGACACGTCTGCGCAAGTTTCCATTGGTCTAGTCCTTTCACTATGAATACACTACGAAGTCCCAAGTTCTTTTTTATTGCGCAAAAGCCTTATAACACCGTCAACTGCATGAACAGGCCTCTAAAGACTGTTATATGACCTTTTGCCGCCTAATAATGACCTTACACATCAATCACGTCGTTCCACATGTCTGGGCAAGTTGCCATTGGTCTAGTATTTTCGCTATCAATGCACTACGACGTCCCAAGTCGTTTTCCATTGTGCCATGACATTATAACACCGCCAACTACGTGTACAGGTCTCTAAAGCCTAATATATGACCTTTTGCCGCCTAATTATGACCTTACACATAAATCACGTGGTTCCACATGTCTGGGCTAGTTGCCATTGGTCTAGTCCTTCCACTGGTAATGTACTACGACCTCCTAAGTCATTTTCGATTGCGTCATGACGTTATACACCGTCAACTACGCGTACAGTCCTCTAAAGTCTGTTATATGACCGTTTGCCGCCTAATAATTGCCTTACACATAAATCACGTCGTTTCACATGTCTGGGCAAGTTGCCATTGGTCTGGTCCTTTCACTATCAATGCACTACGACCTCCCAAGTTCTTTTCCACTGCGCAATAGCCTTATAACACCGTCAACCACGCGTACAGTCCTCTAAAGTCTGTTGTATCACCTTTTGGCGCCTAATAATGACCTTACACATAAATCACGTGGTTCCGCGCGTCTCCACTGGTTACCATTGGTTTATTCCCTCGACACTCAATGTACTACAACGTCCCAAGTCTACTTCCATTGCTGCATGACGTTATAACACCGCCAACTACATGTGCATGCCTCTAAGGGTTGTTATATGACCTTTTGCCGCCTAATAACGGCCTTACACGTAAATCACGTAGTTCTACGTGTCTGTTCAGGTTGCCATTGGTCTAGTCCTACCTCTATGAATGTAGTACGACGTCCCAAATCGTTTTACATTGCGCAATAGCCTTATAACACAGTCAACTACGTGAACAGGTCTCTAAAACTTGTTATATAACCTTTTGACGCCTAAAAACGGCCTTACACGTAATTCACGTGGTTCCACGTGTCTGTTCCGGTTTCCATTGGTCTAGCCTACCACTACGAATATACTACGACGTGCCAAATCGTTTTACATTACGGAATAGCCTTATAACGCCGTCAACTACGTGAGGAGCCCTCTACAGGTTTTTATATGGCCTTTTGCCGCCTAATAATGGCCTTACACATAAATCACGTCGCTCCACATGTCTGGGCAAGTTGCCATTGGTCTGGTTCTTTAACTGTCAATGCACTACGACGTCCCAAGTTGTTTTCCATTGTGCCATGGCCTTATAACACCGTCAACTACGCGTACAGGCCTCTAAATCTTGTTGTATGGCATTTTTCTGTCTAATAATGGCCTTAGACATCAATCACGTCGTTCCACAAGTCTGGGCAAGTTGCCATTGGTCTAGTATTTTCACTATCAATGCACTAAGACGTCCCAAGTTGTTTTACATTGTGCCATGACATTATAACACCGCCAACTACGTGTACAGGTCTCTAAAGCCTAATATATGACCTTTTGCCGCCTAATTATGACCTTACACATAAATCACGTGGTTCCACATGTCTGGGCAAGTTGCAATTGGTCTAGTACTTCCACTGGTAATGTACTACGACCTCCTAAGTCGTTTTCGATTGCGTCATGACGTTATAACACCGTCAACTACGCGTACAGTCCTCTAAAGTCTGTTATATGACCGTTTGCCGCCTAATAATTGCCTTACACATAAATCACGTAGTTCTACGTGTCTGTTCAGGTTGCCATTGGTCTAGTCCTACCTCTATGAATGTAGTACGACGTCCCAAATCGTTTTACATTGCGCAATAGCCTTATAACACAGTCAACTACGTGAACAGGTCTCTAAAACTTGTTATATAACCTTTTGACGCCTAAAAACGGCCTTACACGTAATTCACGTGGTTCCACGTGTCTGTTCCGGTTTCCATTGGTCTAGCCTACCACTACGAATATACTACGACGTGCCAAATCGTTTTACATTACGGAATAGCCTTATAACGCCGTCAACTACGTGAGGAGCCCTCTACAGGTTTTTATATGGCCTTTTGCCGCCTAATAATGGCCTTACACATAAATCACGTCGCTCCACATGTCTGGGCAAGTTGCCATTGGTCTGGTTCTTTAACTGTCAATGCACTACGACGTCCCAAGTTGTTTTCCATTGTGCCATGGCCTTATAACACCGTCAACTACGCGTACAGGCCTCTAAATCTTGTTGTATGGCATTTTTCTGTCTAATAATGGCCTTAGACATCAATCACGTGGTTCCGCGCGTCTCCACTGGTTACCATTGGTTTATTCCCTCGACACTCAATGTACTACAACGTCCCAAGTCTACTTCCATTGCTGCATGACGTTATAACACCGCCAACTACATGTGCATGCCTCTAAGGGTTGTTATATGACCTTTTGCCGCCTAATAACGGCCTTACACGTAAATCACGTAGTTCTACGTGTCTGTTCAGGTTGCCATTGGTCTAGTCCTACCTCTATGAATGTAGTACGACGTCCCAAATCGTTTTACATTGCGCAATAGCCTTATAACACAGTCAACTACGTGAACAGGTCTCTAAAACTTGTTATATAACCTTTTGACGCCTAAAAACGGCCTTACACGTAATTCACGTGGTTCCACGTGTCTGTTCCGGTTTCCATTGGTCTAGCCTACCACTACGAATATACTACGACGTGCCAAATCGTTTTACATTACGGAATAGCCTTATAACGCCGTCAACTACGTGAGGAGCCCTCTACAGGTTTTTATATGGCCTTTTGCCGCCTAATAATGGCCTTACACATAAATCACGTCGCTCCACATGTCTGGGCAAGTTGCCATTGGTCTGGTTCTTTAACTGTCAATGCACTACGACGTCCCAAGTTGTTTTCCATTGTGCCATGGCCTTATAACACCGTCAACTACGCGTACAGGCCTCTAAATCTTGTTGTATGGCATTTTTCTGTCTAATAATGGCCTTAGACATCAATCACGTCGTTCCACAAGTCTGGGCAAGTTGCCATTGGTCTAGTATTTTCACTATCAATGCACTAAGACGTCCCAAGTTGTTTTACATTGTGCCATGACATTATAACACCGCCAACTACGTGTACAGGTCTCTAAAGCCTAATATATGACCTTTTGCCGCCTAATTATGACCTTACACATAAATCACGTGGTTCCACATGTCTGGGCAAGTTGCAATTGGTCTAGTACTTCCACTGGTAATGTACTACGACCTCCTAAGTCGTTTTCGATTGCGTCATGACGTTATAACACCGTCAACTACGCGTACAGTCCTCTAAAGTCTGTTATATGACCGTTTGCCGCCTAATAATTGCCTTACACATAAATCACGTAGTTCTACGTGTCTGTTCAGGTTGCCATTGGTCTAGTCCTACCTCTATGAATGTAGTACGACGTCCCAAATCGTTTTACATTGCGCAATAGCCTTATAACACAGTCAACTACGTGAACAGGTCTCTAAAACTTGTTATATAACCTTTTGACGCCTAAAAACGGCCTTACACGTAATTCACGTGGTTCCACGTGTCTGTTCCGGTTTCCATTGGTCTAGCCTACCACTACGAATATACTACGACGTGCCAAATCGTTTTACATTACGGAATAGCCTTATAACGCCGTCAACTACGTGAGGAGCCCTCTACAGGTTTTTATATGGCCTTTTGCCGCCTAATAATGGCCTTACACATAAATCACGTCGCTCCACATGTCTGGGCAAGTTGCCATTGGTCTGGTTCTTTAACTGTCAATGCACTACGACGTCCCAAGTTGTTTTCCATTGTGCCATGGCCTTATAACACCGTCAACTACGCGTACAGGCCTCTAAATCTTGTTGTATGGCATTTTTCTGTCTAATAATGGCCTTAGACATCAATCACGTCGTTCCACAAGTCTGGGCAAGTTGCCATTGGTCTAGTATTTTCACTATCAATGCACTAAGACGTCCCAAGATGTTTTACATTGTGCCATGACATTATAACACCGCCAACTACGTGTACAGGTCTCTAAAGCCTAATATATGACCTTTTGCCGCCTAATTATGACCTTACACATAAATCACGTGGTTCCACATGTCTGGGCAAGTTGCAATTGGTCTAGTACTTCCACTGGTAATGTACTACGACCTCCTAAGTCGTTTTCGATTGCGTCATGACGTTATAACACCGTCAACTACGCGTACAGTCCTCTAAAGTCTGTTATATGACCGTTTGCCGCCTAATAATTGCCTTACACATAAATCACGTCGTTCCACATGTCTGGGCAAGTTGCCATTGGTCTGGTCCTTTCATTATCAATGCACTACGACCTCCCAAGTTCTTTTCCACTGCACAATAGCCTTATAACACCGTCAACTACGCGTACGGTCCTCTAAAGTCCGTTATATCACCTTTTGGTGCCTAATAATGACGTTACACATAAATCACGTGGTTCCGCGTGTCTACACTGGTTACCATTGGTTTATTCCCTCGACACTCAATGAACTACAACGTCCCAAGTCTATTTCCATTGCTGCATGACTTTATAACACCGTCAACTACATGTACATGCCTCTAAAGGCTGTTATATGAGCTTTTGCCGCCTAATAACCGCCTTACACGTAAATCACGTGGTTCCACGTGTCTCTTCAGGTTGCAATTGGTCAAGTCCTACCATTGTGAATGTACTACGACGTCCCAAATCGTTTTACATTGCGCAATAGCCTTATAACACCGTCAACTACGTAAACAGGTCTCTAAAGGTTGTTATATAACCTTTTGCCGCCTAATAACGGCCTTACACGTAATTCACGTGGTTCCACGTGTCTCTTCAGGTTGCCATTGGTCTAGTCCTACCACTACGATCGTACTAGGACGTCCCAAATTGTTCGACACGTCTGCGCAAGTTTCCATTGGTCTAGTCCTTTCACTATGAATACACTACGAAGTCCCAAGTTCTTTTTTATTGCGCAAAAGCCTTATAACACCGTCAACTGCATGAACAGGCCTCTAAAGACTGTTATATGACCTTTTGCCGCCTAATAATGACCTTACACATCAATCACGTCGTTCCACATGTCTGGGCAAGTTGCCATTGGTCTAGTATTTTCGCTATCAATGCACTACGACGTCCCAAGTCGTTTTCCATTGTGCCATGACATTATAACACCGCCAACTACGTGTACAGGTCTCTAAAGCCTAATATATGACCTTTTGCCGCCTAATTATGACCTTACACATAAATCACGTGGTTCCACATGTCTGGGCTAGTTGCCATTGGTCTAGTCCTTCCACTGGTAATGTACTACGACCTCCTAAGTCATTTTCGATTGCGTCATGACGTTATACACCGTCAACTACGCGTACAGTCCTCTAAAGTCTGTTATATGACCGTTTGCCGCCTAATAATTGCCTTACACATAAATCACGTCGTTTCACATGTCTAGGCAAATTGCCATTGGTCTGGTCCTTTCACTATCAATGCACTACGACCTCCCAAGTTCTTTTCCACTGCGCAATAGCCTTATAACACCGTCAACCACGCGTACAGTCCTCTAAAGTCTGTTGTATCACCTTTTGGCGCCTAATAATGACCTTACACATAAATCACGTGGTTCCGCGCGTCTCCACTGGTTACCATTGGTTTATTCCCTCGACACTCAATGTACTACAACGTCCCAAGTCTACTTCCATTGCTGCATGACGTTATAACACCGCCAACTACATGTGCATGCCTCTAAGGGTTGTTATATGACCTTTTGCCGCCTAATAACGGCCTTACACGTAAATCACGTAGTTCTACGTGTCTGTTCAGGTTGCCATTGGTCTAGTCCTACCTCTATGAATGTAGTACGACGTCCCAAATCGTTTTACATTGCGCAATAGCCTTATAACACAGTCAACTACGTGAACAGGTCTCTAAAACTTGTTATATAACCTTTTGACGCCTAAAAACGGCCTTACACGTAATTCACGTGGTTCCACGTGTCTGTTCCGGTTTCCATTGGTCTAGCCTACCACTACGAATATACTACGACGTGCCAAATCGTTTTACATTACGGAATAGCCTTATAACGCCGTCAACTACGTGAGGAGCCCTCTACATGTTTTTATATGGCCTTTTGCCGCCTAATAATGGCCTTACACATAAATCACGTCGCTCCACATGTCCGGGCAAGTTGCCATTGGTCTGGTCCTTTAACTCTCAATGCACTACGACGTCCCAAGTTGTTTTCCATTGTGCCATGGCCTTATAACACCGTCAACTACGTGTACAGGCCTCTAAAAGATGTTATATGACCTTTTGCCCCCTATTATCGTCCTTGCACGTATATCACGTGGTTCCGCGTATCTACACTGGTTACCATTGAATTATTCCCTCGACACTCAATGAACTACAACGTCCCAAGTCTATTTCCATTGCTGCATGACGTTATAACACCGTCAACTACATGAACAGGCCTCTAAAGTCTGTTATATGACCTTTTGCCGTCTAATAATGACCTTACACATCAATCACGTCGTTCCACATGTCTGGGCAAGTTGCCATTGGTCTAGTATTTTCGCTATCAATGCATTACGACGTCCCAAGTTGTTTTCCATTGTGCCATGACATTATAACACCGCCAACTACGTGTACAGGTCTCTAAAGCCTATTATATGACCTTTTGCCGCCTAATTATGACCTTGCACATAAATCACGTGGTTCCACATGTCTGGGCTAGTTGCCATTGGTCTAGTCCTTCCACTGGTAATGTACTACGACCTCCTAAGTCGTTTTCGATTGCGTCATGGCGTTATACACCGTCAACTACGTGTACAGGCCTCTAAAAGATGTTATATGACCTTTTGCCCCCTATTATCGTCCTTGCACGTATATCACGTCGTTCCACGTGTCTGTGCAGGTTGGCATTGGTCTAGTCCTTCCACCATCAATGTACTACGACGTCCCAAGTTCTTTTCCACTGCGCAATAGCCTTATAACACCGTCAACTACGCGTACAGTCCTCTAAAGTCCGTTATATCACCTTTTGGTGCCTAATAATGACGTTACACATAAATCACGTGGTTCCGCGTGTCTTCACTGGTTACCATTGGTTTATTTCCTCGACACTCAATGGACTACCACGTCCCAAGTCTATTTTCATCGCTGCATGACGTTATAACACCGTCAACTACATGTACATGCCTCTAAAGGCTGTTATATGACCTTTTGCCCCCTAATAACGGCCTTACACGTAATTCACGTGGTTCCACGTGTCTCTTCAGGTTGCCATTGGTCTAGTCCTACCACTACGATCGTACTAGAACGTCCCAAATTGTTTTACATTGCTGAATAGCCTTATAACACCGTCAACTACGTGAGCGGACCTCTAAAGGTTTTTATATGGCCTTTTTCCGCGTAATAATGTCCTTATCCATAAATCGCGTCGTTCGACACGTCTGCGCAAGTTTCCATTGGTCTAGTCCTTTCACTATGAATACACTACAAAGTCCCAAGTTCTTTTTCATTGCGCAAAAGCCTAATAACACCGTCAACTGCATGAACAGGCCTCTAAAGACTGTTATATGACCATTTGCCGCCTAATAATGACCTTACACATCAATCACGTCGTTCCACATGTCTGGGCAAGTTGCCATTGGTCTGGTCCTTTCAATCTCAATGCACTACGACGTCCCAAGTCTATTTCCATCGCTTCATGACGTTATAACACCGTCAACTACATGTACATGCCTCTAAAGACTGTTATATGACGTTTTGCCGCCTAATAATGACCTTACACATCAATCACGTCGTTCCACGTGTCTGGGCAAGTTGCCATTGGTCTGGTCCTTTCAATCTCAATGCACTACGACGTCCCAAATCGTTTTACATTGCGCAATAGCCTTATAACACCGTCAACTACTTGAGCAGCCCTCTAAAGGTTTTTATATGGCCTTTTGCCGCGTAATAATGACCTTACACATAAATCACGTCGTTCCACATGTCTGGGCAAGTTGCCATTGGTCTAGTCTTTTCACTATCAATGCGCTACGACGTCCCCAGTTGTTTTCCATTGTGCCATGACATTATAACACCGTCAACTACGTGTACAGGCCTCTAAAGGCTGTTATATGACCTTTTACCGCCTAATTATGGCCTTACACATAAATCACGTGGTTCCACATGTCTGGGCAAGTTGGCATTGGTCTAGTATTTTCACTATCAATGCACTACGACGTCCCAAGTTGTTTTCCATTTTGACATGGCCTTATAACACCGTCAACTACGCGTACAGTCCTCTAAAGTCCGTTATATCACCTTTTGGTGCCTAATAATGACGTTACACATAAGTCACGTGGTTCCGCGTGTCTACACTGGTTACCATTGGTTTATTCCCTCGACACTCAATGAACTACAACGTCCCAAGTCTATTTCCATTGCTGCATGACGTTATAACACCGTCAACTACATAAACAGGCCTCTAAAGTCTGTTATATGTCCTTTTGCCGTCTAATTATGACCTTACACATAAATCACGTCGTTCCACATGTCTGGGCAAGTTGCCATTGGTCTAGTATTTTCACTATCAATGCACTACGACGTCCCAAGTTGTTTTCCATTGTGCCATGACATTATAACACCGCCAACTACGTGTACAGGTCTCTAAAGTCTAATATATGACCTTTTGCCGCCTAATTATGACCTTACACATAAATCACGTGGTTCCACATGTCTGGGCAAGTTGCCATTGGTCTAGTCCTTCCACTGTTAATGTACTACGACCTCCTAAGTCGCTTTCGATTGCGTCATGACGTTATAACACCGTCAACTACGCGTACAGTCCTCTAAAGTCTGTTATATGACCGTTTGCTGCATAATAACCGCCTTACACGTAAATCACATGGTTCCACGTGTCTGTTCAGGTTGCCATTGTTCTAGTCCTACCACTATGAATGTACTACGACGTCCCAAATCGTTTTACATTGCGCAATAGCCTTATAACACAGTCAACTACGTGAACAGGTTTCCAAAGGTTGTTATATAACCTTTTGCCGCCTAATAACGGCCTTACATGTAAATCACGTGGTTCCACATGTCTGGGCAAGTTGCCATTGGTCTAGTCCCTTCACTATCAATGCACTACGACGTTCCAATTGTTTTCCATTGTGCCATGACATTATAATACCGTCAACTACGTGTACAGGCCTCCAAAGGCTTGTTATATGACCTTTAACCGCCTATTAATGGCCTTATACATAAATCACGTCGTTCGACACATCTGCACAAGTTGCCATTGGTCTAGTCCTTTCACTATGAATACACTACGACGTCCCAAGTTCTTTTCCATTGCCCAATAGCCTTATAACACAACCAACTACGCGTACAGTCCTCTAAAGTCTGTCATATGACAGTTTGCCGCCTAATAATGGCGTTACACATAAATCACATCGTTCCACATGTCTGTGCAGGTTGGCATTGGTCTAGTCCTTCCACTCTCAATGGACCACGACGTCCCAAGTCATTTTCCATTACGCCTTGGCATTAAAACACCGTCACCTGCGCGTACAGTCCTCTAAAGTCTGTTATATGACCTTTTGCCGCCTAATAATGGCCTTACACATCAAATCACGTCGTTCCACATGTCTGGGCAAGTTGCCATTGGTCTGGTCCATTCACTATCAATGCACTACGACCTCCCAAGTTCTTTTCCACTGCGCAATAGCCTTATAACACCGTCAAGTACGCGTACAGTCCTCTAAAGTCCGTTATATCACCTTTTGGTGCCTAATAATGACGTTACACATAAATCACGTGGTTCCGCGTGTCTACACTGGTTACCATTGGTTTATTCCCTCGACACTCAATGAACTACAACGTCCCAAGTCTATTTCCATTGCTGCATGACGTTATAACACCGTCAACTACATGAACAGGCCTCTAAAGTCTGTTATATGACCTTTTGCCGTCTAATAATGACCTTACACATCAATCACGTCGTTCCACATGTCTGGGCAAGTTGCCATTGGTCTAGTATTTTCACTATCAATGCACTACGACGTCCCAAGTTGTTTTCCATTGTGCCATGACATTATAACACCGCCAACTACGTGTACAGGTCTCTAAAGCCTAATATATGACCTTTTGCCGCCTAATTATGACCTTACACATAAATCACGTGGTTCCACATGTCTGGGCAAGTTGCCATTGGTCTAGTCCTTCCACTGGTAATTTACTACGACCTCTTAAGTCGTTTTCGATTGCTGCATGACGTTATAACACCGTCAACTACATGAACAGGCCTCTAAAGCCTGTTATATCACATTTTGCCGTCTAATAATGACCTTACACATCAATCACGTCGTTCCACATGTCTGGGCAAGTTGCTATTGGTCTAGTATTTTCACTATCAATGCACTACGACGTCCCAAGTTGTTTTCCGTTGTTCCATGACATTATAACACCACCAACTACGTGTACAGGTCTCTAAAGCCTAATATATGACCTTTTGCCGCCTAATTATGACCTTACACATAAATCTGGGCAAGTTGCCATTGGTCTAGTCCTTCCACTGGTAATGTACAACGACCTCCTAAGTCGTTTTCGATTGCGTCATGACGTTATAACACCGTCAACTACGCGTACAGTCCTCTAAAATCTGTTATATGACCGTTTGCCGCCTAATAATGGCCTTACACATCAATCACGACGTTCCACATGTCTGGGCAAGTTGCCATTGGTCTGGTCCTTTCACTATCAATGCACTACGACCTCCCAAGTTCTTTTCCACTGCGCAATAGCCCTATAACACCGTCAACTACGCGTACAGTCCTCTAAAGTCCGTTATATCACCTTTTGGTGCCTAATAATGACGTTACACATAAATCACGTGGTTCCGCGTGTCTACACTGGTTACCATTGGTTTATTCCCTCGACACTCAATGAACTACAACGTCCCAAGTCTATTTCCATTGCTGCATGACGTTATAACACCGTCAACTACATGAACAGGCCTCTAAAGTCTGTTATATGACCTTTTGCCGTCTAATAATGACCTTACACATCAATCACGTCGTTCCACATGTCTGGGCAAGTTGCCATTGGTCAAGTCCTACCATTGTGAATGTACTACGACGTCCCAAATCGTTTTACATAGCGCAATAGCCTTATAACACCGTCAACTACGTGAACAGGTCTCTAAAGGTTGATATATAACCTTTTGCCGCCTAATAACGGCCTTACACGTAATTCACGTGGTTCCACGTGTCTCTTCAGGTTGCCATTGGTCTAGTCCTACCACTACGATCGTACTAGGACGTCCCAAATTGTTTTATATTGCTGAATAGCCTTATAACACCGTCAACTAGGTGAGCAGTCCTCTAAAGGTTTTTATATGGCCTTTTTCCGCGTAATAATGGCCTTATCCATAAATCGCGTCGTTCGACACGTCTGCGCAAGTTTCCATTGGTCTAGTCCTTTCACAATGAATACACTACGAAGTCCCAAGTTCTTTTTCATTGCGCAAAAGCCTTATAACACCGTCAACTGCATGAACAGGCCTCTAAAGACTGTTATATGACCTTTTGCCGCCTAATAATGACCTTACACATCAATCACGTCGTTCCACGTGTCTGTGCAGGTTGGCATTGGTCTAGTCCTTCCACCATCAATGTACTACGACGTCCCAAATCATTTCCATTGCGCAATACCCTTATAACACCGCCAACTACGCGTACAGTCCTCTAAAGTCTGTTATATGACCGTTTGCCGCCTAATAATGGCCTTACACATAAATCACGTCGCTCCACATGTCTGTGCAGGTTGCCATTGGTCCAGTCCTTCCACTGTTAATGTACTACGACGTCCTAAGTCGTTTTCGATTACGTCATGACGTTATAACACAGTCAACTACGCGTACAGGCCTCTAAATCTTGTTGTATGGCATTCTTCTGTCTAATAATGGCCTTAGACATCAATCACGTCGTTCCGCATGTCTGGGCAAGTTGCCATTGGTCTGGTCCTTTCACTATCAATGCACTACGACGTCCTAAGTCGTTTTCGATTGCGTCATGACGCTATAACACCGTCAACTACGCGTACAGTCCTCTAAAGTCTGTTATATCACCTTTTGGCGCCTAATAATGACCTTACACATAAATCACGTGGTTCCACATGTCTGGGCAAGTTGCCATTGGTCTAGTCCTTCCACTGGTAATGTACTACGACCTCCTAAGTCGTTTTCGATTGCGTCATGACGTTATAATACCGTCAACTACGTGTACAGGCCTCCAAAGGCTTGTTATATGACCTTTAACCGCCTATTAATGGCCTTATACATAAATCACGTCGTTCGACACATCTGCACAAGTGGCGATTGGTCTAGTCTTTTCACTATGAATACACTACGACGTCCCAAGTTATTTTCCATTGCCCAATAGCCTTATAACACCGCCAACTACGTGTACAGGTCTCTAAAGCCTAATATATGACCTTTTGCCGCCTAATTATGACCTTACACATAAATCACGTGGTTCCACATGTCTGGGCAAGTTGCCATTGGTCTAGTCCTTCCACTGGTAATGTACTACGACCTCCTAAGTCGTTTTCGATTGCGTCATGACGTTATAACACCGTCAACTACGCGTACAGTCCTCTAAAGTCCGTTATATCACCTTTTGGTGCCTAATAATGACGTTACACATAAATCACGTGGTTCCGCGTGTCTACACTGGTTACCATTGGTTTATTGCCTCGACACTCAATGAACTACAACGTCCCAAGTCTATTTCCATTGCTGCATGACGTTATAACACCGTCAACTACATGAACAGGCCTCTAAAGTCTGTTATATGACCTTTTGCCGTCTAATAATGACCTTACACATCAATCACGTCGTTCCACATGTCTGGGCAAGTTGCCATTGGTCTAGTATTTTCGCTATCAATGCACTACGATGTCCCAAGATGTTTTCCATTGTGCCATGACATTATAACACCGCCAACTACGTGTACAGGTCTCTAAAGCCTAATATATGACCTTTTGCCGCCTAATTATGACCTTACACATAAATCACGTGGTTCCACATGTCTGGGCTAGTTGCCATTGGTCTAGTCCTTCCACTGGTAATGTACTACGACCTCCTAAGTCGTTTTTGATTGCGTCATGACGTTATACACCGTCAACTACGCGTACAGTCCTCTAAAGTGTGTTATATGACCGTTTGCCGCCTAATAATTGCCTTACACATAAATCACGTCGTTTCACATGTCTGGGCAAGTTGCCATTGGTCTGGTCCTTTCACTATCAATGCACTACGACCTCCCAAGTTCTTTTCCACTGCGCAATAGCCTTATAACACCGTCAACTACGCGTACAGTCCTCTAAAGTCCGTTATATCATCTTTTGGTGCCTAATAATGACGTTACACATAAATCACGTGGTTCCGCGTGTCTTCACTGGTTACCATTGCTTTATTTCCTCGACACTCAATGGACTACTACGTCCCAAGTCTATTTCCATCGCTGCATGACGTTATAACACCGTCAACTACATGTACATGCCTCTAAAGGCTGTTATATGACCTTTTGCCCCCTAATAACGGCCTTACATGTAATTCACGTGGTTCCACGTGTCTCTTCAGGTTGCCATTGGTCTAGTCCTACCACTACGATCGTACTAGAATGTCCCAAATTGTTTTACATTGCTGAATAGCCTTATAACACCGTCAACTACGTGAGCGGACATCTAAAGGTTTTTATATGGCCTTTTTTCGCGTAATAATGTCCTTATCCATAAATCGCGTCGTTCGACACGTCTGCGCAAGTTTCCATTGGTCTAGTCCTTTCACTATGAATACACTACAAAGTCCCAAGTTCTTTTTCATTGCGCAAAAGCCTAATAACACCGTCAACTGCATGAACAGGCCTCTAAAGACTGTTATATGACCATTTGCCGCCTAATAATGACCTTACACATCAATCACGTCGTTCCACATGTCTGGGCAAGTTGCCATTGGTCTGGTCCTTTCAATCTCAATGCACTACGACGTCCCAAGTCTATTTCCATCGCTTCATGACGTTATAACACCGTCAACTACATGTACATGCCTCTAAAGACTGTTATAAGACCTTTTGCCGCCTAATATTGACCTTACACATCAATCACGTCGTTCCACATGTCTGGGCAAGTTGCCACTGATTTAGTCCTTTCACTATGAATACACTACGACGTCCCAAGTTCTTTTCCATTGCGCAATAGCCTTATAACACCGTCAACTACGCGTACAGTGCTCTAAAGTCTGTTATATCACCTTTTGGCGCCTAATAATGACGTTACACATAAATCACGTGGTTCCGCGTGTCTACACTGGTTACCATTGGTTTATTCCCTCGACACTCAATGGACTACAACGTCCTAAGTCTATTTACATTGCTGCATGACGTTATAGCACCGTTAACTACATGTGCATGCCTCTAAGGGCTATTATATGACCATTTTGCTGCCTAACAACGGCCTTACACGTAAATCACGTAGTTCCACGTGTCTGTTCAGGTTGCCATTGGTCTAGTCCTACCACTATGAATGTAGTACGACGTCCCAAATCGTTTTACATTGCGGAATAGCCTTATAACACCGTCAACTACGTGATCAGGCCTCTAAAGGGGTTTATATGGCCTTTTGCCGCCTAATAATGGCCTTACACATAAGTCATGTCGCTCCACATGTCTTGGCAAGTTGAGATTGGTCTAGTCCTTCCACTATCAATGGACAACGACTTCCTAAGGGGTTTATATTGCCTTTTGCCGCCTAATATTGGCCTTACACCTAAGTCACGTCGCTCCACATGTCTTGGCAAGTTGCCATTGGTCTAGTCCTTTCACTATCAATGCACTACGACGTCCCAAGTTGTTTTCCATGGTTCCATGACATTATAACACCGTCAACTACGTGTACAGGCCTCTAAAGGCTGTTATATTACCTTTTACCGCCTATTAATGGCCTTATCCATAAATCACGTCGTTCGCCACGTCTGCGCAAGTTTCCATTGGTCTAGTCCTTTCACTATGAATACACTACGAAGTCCCAAGTTCTTTTTCATTGCGCAAAAGCCTTATAACACCGTCAACTGCATGAACAGGCCTCCAAAGGCTGTTATATGACCTTTTGCCGCCTAATAATGACCTTACGCATCAATCACGTCGTTCCACATGTCTGGGCAAGTTGCCATTGGTTTAGTCCTTTCACTATGAATACACTACGACGTCCCAAGTTCTTTTCCATTGTGCCATGACATTATAACACCGCCAACTACGCGTACAGTCCTCTAAAGTCTGTTATATGACCGTTTGCCGCCTAATAATGGCCTTACACATAAATCACGTCGCTCCACATGTCTGTGCAGGTTGCCATTGGTCCAGTCCTTCCACTGTTAATGTACTACGACGTCCTAAGTCGTTTTCGATTGCGTCATGACGTTATAACACAGTCAACTACGCGTACAGGCCTCTAAATCTTGTTGTATGGCATTCTTCTGTCTAATAATGGCCTTAGACATCAATCAAGTCGTTCCGCATGTCTGGGCAAGTTGCCATTGGTCTGGTCCTTTCACTATCAATGCACTACGACGTCCTAAGTCGTTTTCGATTGCGTCATGACGCTATAACACCGTCAACTACGCGTACAGTCCTCTAAAGTCTGTTATATCACCTTTTGGCGCCTAATAATGACCTTACACATAAATCACGTGGTTCCACATGTCTGGGCAAGTTGCCATTGGTCTAGTCCTTCCACTGGTAATGTACTACGACCTCCTAAGTCGTTTTCGATTCCGTCATGACGTTATAATACCGTCAACTACGTGTACAGGCCTCCAAAGGCTTGTTATATGACCTTTAACCGCCTATTAATGGCCTTATACATAAATCACGTCGTTCGACACATCTGCACAAGTTGCGACTGGTCTAGTCCTTTCACTATGAATACACTACGACGTCCCAAGTTATTTTCCATTGCCCAATAGCCTTATAACACCGCCAACTACGTGTACAGGTCTCTAAAGCCTAATATATGACCTTTTGCCGCCTAATTATGACCTTACACATAAATCACGTGGTTCCACATGTCTGGGCTAGTTGCCATTGGTCTAGTCCTTCCACTGGTAATGTACTACGACCTCCTAAGTCGTTTTTGATTGCGTCATGACGTTATACACCGTCAACTACGCGTACAGTCCTCTAAAGTGTGTTATATGACCTTTTGCCGCCTAATAATTGCCTTACACATAAATCACCTCGTTTCACATGTCTGGGCAAGTTGCCATTGCTCTGGTCCTTTCACTATCAATGCACTACGACCTCCCAAGTTCTTTTCCACTGCGCAATAGCCTTATAACACCGTCAACTACGCGTACAGTCCTCTAAAGTCCGTTATATCACCTTTTGGTGCCTAATAATGACGTTACACATAAATCACGTGGTTCCGCGTGTCTTCACTGGTTACCATTGGTTTATTTCCTCGACACTCAATGGACTACCATGTCCCAAGTCTATTTCCATCGCTGCATGACGTTATAACACCGTCAACTACATGTACATGCCTCTAAAGGCTGTTATATGACCTTTTGCCCCCTAATAACGGCCTTACACGTAATTCACGTGGTTCCACGTGTCTCTTCAGGTTGCCATTGGTCTAGTCCTACCACTACGATCGTACTAGAACGTCCCAAATTGTTTTACATTGCTGAATAGCCTTATAACACCGTCAACTACGTGAGCGGACCTCTAAAGGTTTTTATATGGCCTTTTTCCGCGTAATAATGTCCTTATCCATAAATCGCGTCGTTCGACACGTCTGCGCAAGTTTCCATTGGTCTAGTCCTTTCACTATGAATACACTACAAAGTCCCAAGTTCTTTTTCATTGCGCAAAAGCCTAATAACACCGTCAACTGCATGAACAGGCCTCTAAAGACTGTTATATGACCATTTGCCGCCTAATAATGACCTTACACATCAATCACGTCGTTCCACATGTCTGGGCAAGTTGCCATTGGTCTGGTCCTTTCAATCTCAATGCACTACGACGTCCCAAGTCTATTTCCATCGCTTCATGACGTTATAACACCGTCAACTACATGTACATGCCTCTAAAGACTGTTATATTACCTTTTACCGCCTAATATTGACCTTACACATCAATCACGTCGTTCCACGTGTCTGGGCAAGTTGCCATTGGTCTGGTCCTTTCAATCTCAATGCACTACGACGTCTCAAATCGTTTTACATTGCGCAATAGCCTTATAACACCGTCAACTACTTGAGCAGCCCTCTAAAGGTTTTTATATGGCCTTTTGCCGCGTAATAATGACCTTACACATAAATCACGTCGTTCGACACATCTGCACAAGTTGCCATTGGTCTAGTCCTTTCACTATGAATACACTACGACGTCCCAAGTTCTTTTCCATTGCCCAATAGCCTTATAACACAACCAACTACGCGTACAGTCCTCTAAAGTCTGTCATATGACAGTTTCCCGCCTAATAATGGCGTTACACATAAATCACATCGTTCCACATGTCTGTGCAGGTTGGCATTGGTCTAGTCCTTCCACTCTCAATGGACTACGACGTCCCAAGTCATTTTCCATTACGCCTTGGCATTATAACACCGTCACCTGCGCGTACAGTCCTCTAAAGTCTGTTATATGACCTTTTGCCGCCTAATAATGGCCTTACACATCAATCACGTCGTTCCACATGTCTGGGCAAGTTGCCATTGGTCTGGTCCATTCACTATCAATGCACTACGACCTCCCAAGTTCTTTTCCACTGCGCAATAGCCTTATAACACCGTCAAGTACGCGTACAGTCCTCTAAAGTCCGTTATATCACCTTTTGGTGCCTAATAATGACGTTACACATAAATCACGTGGTTCCGCGTGTCTACACTGGTTACCATTGGTTTATTCCCTCGACACTCAATGAACTACAACGTCCCAAGTCTATTTCCATTGCTGCATGACGTTATAACACCGTCAACTACATGAACAGGCCTCTAAAGTCTGTTATATGACCTTTTGCCGTCTAATAATGACCTTACACATGAATCACGTCGTTCCACATGTCTGGGCAAGTTGCCATTGGTCTAGCATTTTCACTATCAATGCACTACGACGTCCCAAGTTGTTTTCCATTGTGCCATGACATTATAACACCGCCAACTACGTGTACAGGTCTCTAAAGCCTAATATATGACCTTTTGCCGCCTAATTATGACCTTACACATAAATCACGTGGTTCCACATGTCTGGGCAAGTTGCCATTGGTCTAGTCCTTCCACTGGTAATGTACTACGACCTCCTAAGTTGTTTTCGATTGCTGCATGACGTTATAACACCGTCAACTACGCATACAGTCCTCTAAAGTCTGTTATATGACCGTTTGCCGCCTAATAATGGCCTTACACATCAATCACGACGTTCCACATGTCTGGGCAAGTTGCCATAGGTCTGGTCCTTTCACTATCAATGCACTACGACCTCCCAAGTTCTTTTCCACTGCGCAATAGCCCTATAACACCGTCAACTACGCGTACAGTCCTCTAAAGTCCGTTATATCACCTTTTGGTGCCTAATAATGACGTTACACATAAATCACGTGGTTCCGCGTGTCTACACTGGTTACCATTGGTTTATTCCCTCGACACTCAATGAACTACAACGTCCCAAGTCTATTTCCATTGCTGCATGACGTTATAACACCGTCAACTACATGAACAGGCCTCTAAAGTCTGTTATATGACCTTTTGCCGTCTAATAATGACCTTACACATCAATCACGTCGTTCCACATGTCTGGGCAAGTTGCCATTGGTCAAGTCCTACCATTGTGAATGTACTACGACGTCCCAAATCGTTTTACATTGCGCAATAGCCTTATAACATCGTCAACTACGTGAACAGGTCTCTAAAGGTTGATATATAACCTTTTGCCGCCTAATAACGGCCTTACACGTAATTCACGTGGTTCCACGTGTCTCTTCAGGTTGCCATTGGTCTAGTCCTACCACTACGATCGTACTAGGACGTCCCAAATTGTTTTACATTGCTGAATAGCCTTATAACACCGTCAACTAGGTGAACAGTCCTCTAAAGGTTTTTATATGGCCTTTTTCAGCGTAATAATGTCCTTATCCATAAATCGCGTCGTTCGACACGTCTGCGCAAGTTTCCATTGGTCTAGTCCTTTCACTATGAATACACTACGAAGTCCCAAGTTCTTTTTCATTGCGCAAAAGCCTTATAACACCGTCAACTGCATGAACAGGCCTCTAAAGACTGTTATATGACCTTTTGCCGCCTAATAATGACCTTACACATCAATCACGTCGTTCCACATGTCTGGGCAAGTTGCCATTGGTCTGGTCCTTTCAATCTCAATGCACTACGACGTCCCAATTTGTTTTCCATTGTGCCATGGCCTTATAACACCGTCAACTACGTGCACAGGCCTCTAAAAGATGTTATATGACCTTTTGCCTCCTATTATCGTCCTTGCACGTATATCACGTCGTTCCACGTGTCTGTGCAGGTTGGCATTGGTCTAGTCCTTCCACTATCAATGTACTACGACGTCCCAAATTAATTTACATTGCGCAATACCCTTATAACACCGTCAACTGCGCTAACAGGCCTCTAAAGGCTGTTATATGAATTTGTGCCGCCTTTTAATGGCCTTACACATAAATCACGTCGTTCCACATGTCTGGGCAAGTTGCCATTGGTGTATTCCTTTCACTATCAACAGACTACGACGTTCCAAATTGTTTTCCATTGCGCCATGGCCCTGTAACACCGTCAACTCAGCGTACAATCCTCTCAATGCTGTAATATGGCATTCTGCTGTCTAATAAAGACCTCATGCTTAAATCAGGTGGTTCCGAGTGTCTGCACTGGCTACCAATGGGATACTCCTTCCACTCTCAATGGACTATAAAGTCCCAAATCGTTTTCCATTGCGCCATGGCCTCATAACACCGCCAACTACGCGTACAGTCGTCTAAAGTCTGTTATATGACCGTTTGCCACCTAATAATGGCCTTACACAAAAATCACGCCGCTCCACATGTCTGTGCAGGTTGCCATTGGTCTAGTCCTTCCACTGTGAATGTACTACGACGTCCCAAATCGTTTAACATTGTGGAATAGCCTTATAACACCGTCAACTGCGCTAACAGGCCTCTAAAGGCTGTTATATGAATTTTTGCCGCCTTATAATGACGTTACACTTAAATCACGTGGTTCCGCGTGTCTTCACTGGTTACCATTGGTTTATTTCCTCGACACTCAATGGACTACAACGTCCCAAGTCTATTTCCATCGCTGCATGACGTTATAACACCGTCAACTACATGTACATGCCTCTAAAGGCTGTTATATGACCTTTTGCCGCCTAATAACGGCCTTACACGTAATTCACGTGGTTCCACGTGTCTCTTCAGGTTGCCATTGGTCTAGTCCTACCACTACGATCGTACTAGGACGTACCAAAATGTTTTACATTGCTGAATAACCTTATAACACCGTCAACTTCGTGAGCAGCCCTCTAAAGGTTTTTATATGGCCTTTTTCCGCGTAATAATGTCCTTATCCATAAATCGCGTCGTTCGACACGTCTGCGCAAGTTTCCATTGGTCTAGTCCTTTCACTATGAATACACTACAAAGTCCCAAGTTCTTTTTCATTGCGCAAAAGCCTAATAACACCGTCAACTACATGAACAGGCCTCTAAAGACTGTTATATGACCATTTGCCGCCTAATAATGACCTTACACATCAATCACGTCGTTCCACATGTCTGGGCAAGTTGCCATTGGTCTGGTCCTTTCAATCTCAATGCACTACGACGTCCCAAGTCTATTTCCATCGCTTCATGACGTTATAACACCGTCAACTACATGTACATGCCTCTAAAGGCTGTTATATGACCTTTTGCCGCCTAATAACCGCCTTCCACGTAAATCACGTGGTTCCACGTGTCTGTTCAGGTTGCCATTGATCTAGTCCTACCAGTACGAATGTACTACGACGTCCCAAATCGTTTTACATTGCGCAATAGCCTTATAACACCGTCAACTACTTGAGCAGCCCTTTAAAGGTTTTTATATGGCCTTTTGCCGCGTAATAATTACCTTACACATAAATCACGTCGTTCCACATGTCTGGGCAAGTTGCCATTGGTCTAGTCTTTTCACTATCAATGCGCTACGACGTCCCCAGTTGTTTTCCATTGTGCCATGACATTATAACACCGTCAACTACGTGTACAGGCCTCTAAAGGCTGTTATATGACCTTTTACCGCTTAATTATGGCCTTACACATAAATCACGTGGTTCCACATGTCTGGGCAAGTTGGCATCGGTCTAGTATTTTCACTATCAATGCACTACGACGTCCCAAGTTGTTTTCCATTGTGACATGGCCTTATAACACCGTCAACTACGCGTACAGTCCTCTAAAGTCCGTTATATCACCTTTTGGTGCCTAATAATGACGTTACACATAAGTCACGTGGTTCCGCGTGTCTACACTGGTTACCATTGGTTTATTCCCTCGACACTCAATGAACTACAACGTCCCAAGTCTATTTCCATTGCTGCATGACGTTATAACACCGTCAACTACATGAACAGGCCTCTAAAGTCTGTTATATGACCTTTTGCCGTCTAATAATGACCTTACACATCAATCACGTCGTTCCACATGTCTGGGCAAGTTGCCATTGGTCTAGTATTTTCACTATCAATGCACTACGACGTCCCAAGTTGTTTTCCATTGTGCCATGACGTTATAACACCGTCAACTACGCGTACAGTCCTTTAAAGTCTGTTATATGACCGTTTGACGCCTAATAATGGCCTTACACATAAATCACATGTTTCCACGTGTCTGTTCAGGTTGCCATTGGTCTCGTCGTTTCACTATCAATGCACTACGACGTCCCAAATCGTTTTACATTGCGGAATAGCCTTATAACACCGTCAACTGCGCTAACAGTCCTCTAAAGGCTGTTATATGAATTTTTGCCGCCTAATAATGACGTTACACATAAATCACGTGGTTCCGCGTGTCTACACTGGTTACCATTGGTTTTATTCCCTCGACACTCAATGAACTACAACGTCCCAAGTCTATTTCCATTGCTGCATGACGTTATAACACCGACAACTACATGTACATGCCTCTAAAGGCTGTTATATGACCTTTTGCCGCCTATTAACGGCCTTACACGTAATTCACGTGGTTCCACGTGTCTCTTCAGGTTGCCATTGGTCTAGTCCTACCACTACGATCGTACTAGGACGTCCCAAATTGTTTTACATTGCTGAATAGCCTTATAACACCGTCAACTACGTGAGCAGCCCTCTAAAGGTTTTTATATGGCCTTTTTCCGCGTAATAATGTCCTTATCCATAAATCGCGTCGTTCGACACGTCTGCGCAAGTTTCCATTGGTCTAGTCCTTTCACTATGAATACACTACAAAGTCCCAAGTTCTTTTTCATTGCGCAAAAGCCTAATAACACCGTCAACTGCATGAACAGGCCTCTAAAGACTGTTATATGACCATTTGCCGCCTAATAATGACCTTACACATCAATCACGTCGTTCCACATGTCTGGGCAAGTTGCCATTGGTCTGTTCCTTTCAATCTCAATGCACTACGACGTACCAAGTCTATTTCCATCGCTTCATGACGTTATAACACCGTCAACTACATGTACATGCCTCTAAAGGCTGTTATATGACCTTTTGCCGCCTAATAACCGCCTTCCACGTAAATCACGTGGTTCCACGTGTCTGTTCAGGTTGCCATTGATCTAGTCCTACCAGTACGAATGTACTACGACGTCCCAAATCGTTTTACATTGCGCAATAGCCTTATAACTCCGTCAACTACTTGAGCAGCCCTCTAAAGGTTTTTATATGGCCTTTTGCCGCGTAATAATGACCTTACACATAAATCACGTCGTTCCACATGTCTGGGCAAGTTGCCATTGGTCTAGTCTTTTCACTATCAATGCGCTACGACGTCCCCAGTTGTTTTCCATTGTGCCATGACATTATAACACCGTCAACTAAGTGTACAGGCCTCTAAAGGCTGTTATATGACCTTTCACCGCCTAAATATGGCCTTACACATAAATCACGTGGTTCCACATGTCTGGGCAAGTTGGCATTGGTCTAGTATTTTCACTATCAATGCACTACGACGTCCCAAGTTGTTTTTCATTGTGACATGGCCTTATAACACCGTCAACTACGCGTACAGTCCTCTAAAGTCCGTTATATCACCTTTTGGTGCCTAATAATGACGTTACACATAAGTCACGTGGTTCCGCGTGTCTACACTGGTTACCATTGGTTTATTCCCTCGACACTCAATGAACTACAACGTCCCTAGTCTATTTCCATTGCTGCATGACGTTATAACAGCGTCAACTATATGAACAGGCCTCTAAAGTCTGTTATATGACCTTTTGCCGTCTAATAATGACCTTACACATCAATCACGTCGTTCCACATGTCTGGGCAAGTTGCCATTGGTCTAGTATTTTCACTATCAATGCACAACGACGTCCCAAGTTGTTTTCCATTGTGCCATGACATTATAACACCGCCAACTACGTGTACAGGTCTCTAAAGTCTAATATATGACCTTTTGCCGCCTAATTATGACCTTACACATAAATCACGTGGTTCCACATGTCTGGGCAAGTTGCCATTGGTCTAGTCCTTCCACTGTTAATGTACTACGACCTCCTAAGTCGCTTTCGATTGCGTCATGACGTTATAACACCGTCAACTACGCGTACAGTCCTCTAAAGTCTGTTTTATGACCGTTTGTCACCTAATAATGGCCTTACACATAAATCACATGTTTCCACGTGTCTGTTCAGGTTGCCATTGGTCTCGTCGTTTCACTATCAATGCACTACGACGTCCCAAATCGTTTTACATTGCGGAATAGCCTTATAACACCGTCAACTGCGCTAACAGGCCTCTAAAGGCTGTTATATCAATTTTTGCCGCCTAATAATGACGTTACACATAAATCACGTGGTTCTGCGTGTCTACACTGGTTACCATTGGTTTTACTCCCTCGACACTCAATGAACTACAACGTCCCAAGTCTATTTACATTGCTGCATGACGTTATAACACCGACAACTACATGTACATGCCTCTAAATGCTGTTATATGAGCTTTTGCCGCCTAATAACTGCCTTACACGTAAATCACGTGGTTCCACGTGTCTGTTCAGGTTGCCATTGGTCAAGTCCTACCATTGTGAATGTACTACGACGTCCCAAATCGTTTTACATTGCGCAATAGCCTTATAACACCGTCAACTACGTGAACAGGTCTCTAAAGGTTTTTATATGGCCTTTTGCCGCGTAATAATGACCTTACACATAAATCACGTCGTTCCACATGTCTGGGCAAGTTGCCATTGGTCTAGTCTTTTCACTATCAATGCGCCACGACGTCCCCAGTTGTTTTCCATTGTGCCATGACATTATAACACCGTAAACTACGTGTACAGGCCTCTAAAGGCTGTTATATGACCTTTTACCGCCTAATTATGGCCTTACACATAAATCACGTGGTTCCACATGTCTGGTCAAGTTGGCATTGGTCTAGTATCTTCACTATCAATGCACTACGACGTCCCAAGTTGTTTTCCATTGTGACATGGCCTTATAACACCGTCAACTACGCGTACAGTCCTCTAAAGTCCGTTATAACACCTTTTGGTGCCTAATAATGACGTTACACATAAATCACGTGGTTCCGCGTTTCTACACTGGTTACCATTGGTTTATTCCCTCGACACTCAATGAACTACAACGTCCCAAGTCTATTTCCATTGCTGCATGACGTTATAACACCGTCAACTACATGAACAGGCCTCTAAAGTCTGTTATATGACCTTTTGCCGTCTAATAATGACCTTACACATCAATCACGTCGTTCCACATGTCTGGGCAAGTTGCCATTGGTCTAGTATTTTCACTATCAATGCACTACGACGTCCCAAGTTGTTTTCCATTGTGCCATGACATTATAACACCGCCAACTACGTGTACAGGTCTCTAAAGTCTGTTATATGACCGTTTGCCGCCTAATAATGGCCTTACACATAAATCACGTGTTTCCACGTGTCTGTTCAGGTTGCCATTGATCTGGTCCTACCAGTACGAATGTACTACGACGTACCAAATCGTTTTACATTGCGCAATAGCCTTATAACACCGTCAACTACTTGAGCAGCCCTCTAAAGTTTTTTATATGGCCTTTTGCCGCGTAATAATGGCCTCACACATAAATCACGTCGTTCCACATGTCTGGGCAAGTTGCCATTGGTCTAGTCTTTTCACTATCAATGCGCTACGACGTCCCCAGTTGTTTTCCATTGTGCCATGACATTATAACACCGTCAACTACGTGTACAGGCCTCTAAAGGCTGTTATATGACCTTTTACCGCCTAATTATGGCCTTACACATAAATCATGTGGTTCCACATGTCTGGGCAAGTTGGCATTGGTCTAGTATTTTCACTATCAACGCACTACGACGTCCCAAGTTGTTTTCCATTGTGACATGGCCTTATAACACCGTCACCTACGCGTACAGTCCTCTAAAGTCCGTTATATCACCTTTTGGTGCCTAATAATGACGTTACACATAAGTCACGTGGTTCCGCGTGTCTACACTGGTTACCATTGGTTTATTCCCTCGACACTTAATGAACTACAACGTCCCAAGTCTATTTCCATTGCTGCATGACGTTATAACACCGTCAACTACGTGTACAGGCCTCTAAAGGCTGTTATATGACCTTTTACCGCCTAATTATGGCCTTACACATAAATCACGTGGTTCCACATGTCTGGGCAAGTTGGCATTGGTCTAGTATCTTCACTATCAATGCACTACGACGTCCCAAGTTGTATTCCATTGTGACATGGCCTTATAACACCGTCAACTACGCGTACAGTCCTCTAAAGTCCGTTATAACACCTTTTGGTGCCTAATAATGACGTTACACATAAATCACGTGGTTCCGCGTTTCTACACTGGTTACCATTGGTTTATTCCCTCGACACTCAATGAACTACAACGTCCCAAGTCTATTTCCATTGCTGCATGACGTTATAACACCGTCAACTACATGAACAGGCCTCTAAAGTCTGTTATATGACCTTTTGCCGTCTAATAATGACCTTACACATCAATCACGTCGTTCCACATGTCTGGGCAAGTTGCCATTGGTCTAGTATTTTCACTATCAATGCACTACGACGTCCCAAGTTGTTTTCCATTGTGCCATGACATTATAACACCGCCAACTACGTGTACAGGTCTCTAAAGTCTAATATATGACCTTTTGCCGCTTAATTATGACCTTACACATAAATCACGTGGTTCCACATGTCTGGGCAGGTTGCCATTGGTCTAGTCCTTCCACTGTTAATGTACTATGACCTCCTAAGTCGTTTTCGATTGCGTCATGACGTTATGACACCGTCAACTACGCGTACAGTCCTCTAAAGTCTGTTATATGACCGTTTGCCGCCTAATAATGGCCTTACACATAAATCACGTGTTTCCACGTGTCTGTTCAGGTTGCCATTGATCTGGTCCTACCAGTACGAATGTACTACGACGTCCCAAATCGTTTTACATTGCGCAATAGCCTTATAACAACGTCAACTACTTGAGCAGCCCTCTAAAGTTTTTTATATGGCCTTTTGCCGCGTAATAATGGCCTCACACATAAATCACGTCGTTCCACATGTCTGGGCAAGTTGCCATTGGTCTAGTCTTTTCACTATCAATGCGCTACGACGTCCCCAGTTGTTTTCCATTGTGCCATGACATTATAACACCGTCAACTACGTGTACAGGCCTCTAAAGGCTGTTATATGACCTTTTACCGCCTAATTATGGCCTTACACATAAATCATGTGGTTCCACATGTCTGGGCAAGTTGGCATTGGTCTAGTATTTTCACTATCAACGCACTACGACGTCCCAAATTGTTTTCCATTGTGACATGGCCTTATAACACCGTCACCTACGCGTACAGTCCTCTAAAGTCCGTTATATCACCTTTTGGTGCCTAATAATGACGTTACACATAAGTCACGTGGTTCCGCGTGTCTACACTTGTTACCATTGGTTTATTCCCTCGACACTTAATGAACTACAACGTCCCAAGTCTATTTCCATTGCTGCATGACGTTATACCACCGTCAACTACATGAACAGGCCTCTAAAGTCTGTTATATGGCCTTTTGCCGCGTAATAATGACCTTACACATAAATCACGTCGTTCCACATGTCTGGGCAAGTTGCCATTGGTCTAGTATCTTCACTACCAATGCACTACGACGTCCCAAGTTGTTTTCCATTGTGACATGGCCTTATAACACCGTCAACTACGCGTACAGTCCTCTAAAGTCCGTTATAACACCTTTTGGTGCCTAATAATGACGTTACACATAAATCACGTGGTTCCGCGTTTCTACACTGGTTACCATTGGTTTATTCCCTCGACACTCAATGAACTACAACGTCCCAAGTCTATTTCCATTGCTGCATGACGTTATAACACCGTCAACTACATGAACAGGCCTCTAAAGTCTGTTATATGACCTTTTGCCGTCTAATAATGACCTTACACATCAATCACGTCGTTCCACATGTCTGGGCAAGTTGCCATTGGTCTAGTATTTTCACTATCAATGCACTACGACGTCCCAAGTTTGTTTTCCATTGTGCCATGACATTATAACACCGCCAACTACGTGTACAGGTCTCTAAAGTCTGTTATATGACCGTTTGCCGCCTAATAATGGCCTTACACATAAATCACGTGTTTCCACGTGTCTGTTCAGGTTGCCATTGATCTGGTCCTACCAGTACGAATGTACTACGACGTCCCAAATCGTTTTACATTGCGCAATAGCCTTATAACACCGTCAACTACTTGAGCAGCCCTCTAAAGTTTTTTATATGGCCTTTTGCCGCGTAATAATGGCCTCACACATAAATCACGTCGTTCCACATGTCTGGGCAAGTTGCCATTGGTCTAGTCTTTTCACTATCAATGCGCTACGACGTCCCCAGTTGTTTTCCATTGTGCCATGACATTATAACACCGTCAACTACGTGTACAGGCCTCTAAAGGCTGTTATATGACCTTTTACCGCCTAATTATGGCCTTACACATAAATCATGTGGTTCCACATGTCTGGGCAAGTTGGCATTGGTCTAGTATTTTCACTATCAACGCACTACGACGTCCCAAGTTGTTTTCCATTGTGACATGGCCTTATAACACCGTCACCTACGCGTACAGTCCTCTAAAGTCCGTTATATCACCTTTTGGTGCCTAATAATGACGTTACACATAAGTCACGTGGTTCCGCGTGTCTACACTGGTTACCATTGGTTTATTCCCTCGACACTTAATGAACTACAACGTCCCAAGTCTATTTCCATTGCTGCATGACGTTATAACACCGTCAACTACGTGTACAGGCCTCTAAAGGCTGTTATATGACCTTTTACCGCCTAATTATGGCCTTACACATAAATCACGTGGTTCCACATGTCTGGGCAAGTTGGCATTGGTCTAGTATCTTCACTATCAATGCACTACGACGTCCCAAGTTGTTTTCCATTGTGACATGGCCTTATAACACCGTCAACTACGCGTACAGTCCTCTAAAGTCCGTTATAACACCTTTTGGTGCCTAATAATGACGTTACACATAAATCACGTGGTTCCGCGTTTCTACACTGGTTACCATTGGTTTATTCCCTCGACACTCAATGAACTACAACGTCCCAAGTCTATTTCCATTGCTGCATGACGTTATAACACCGTCAACTACATGAACAGGCCTCTAAAGTCTGTTATATGACCTTTTGCCGTCTAATAATGACCTTACACATCAATCACGTCGTTCCACATGTCTGGGCAAGTTGCCATTGGTCTAGTATTTTCACTATCAATGCACTACGACGTCCCAAGTTGTTTTCCATTGTGCCATGACATTATAACACCGCCAACTACGTGTACAGGTCTCTAAAGTCTAATATGTGACCTTTTGCCGCTTAATTATGACCTTACACATAAATCACGTGGTTCCACATGTCTGGGCAGGTTGCCATTGGTCTAGTCCTTCCACTGTTAATGTACTACGACCTCCTAAGTCGTTTTCGATTGCGTCATGACGTTATGACACCGTCAACTACGCGTACAGTCCTCTAAAGTCTGTTATATGACCGTTTGCCGCCTAATAATGGCCTTACACATAAATCACGTGTTTCCACGTGTCTGTTCAGGTTGCCATTGATCTGGTCCTACCAGTACGAATGTACTACGACGTCCCAAATCGTTTTACATTGCGCAATAGCCTTATAACACCGTCAACTACTTGAGCAGCCCTCTAAAGTTTTTTATATGGCCTTTTGCCGCGTAATAATGGCCTCACACATAAATCACGTCGTTCCACATGTCTGGGCAAGTTGCCATTGGTCTAGTCTTTTCACTATCAATGCGCTACGACGTCCCCAGTTGTTTTCCATTGTGCCATGACATTATAACACCGTCAACTACGTGTACAGGCCTCTAAAGGCTGTTATATGACCTTTTACCGCCTAATTATGGCCTTACACATAAATCATGTGGTTCCACATGTCTGGGCAAGTTGGCATTGGTCTAGTATTTTCACTATCAACGCACTACGACGTCCCAAGTTGTTTTCCATTGTGACATGGCCTTATAACACCGTCACCTACGCGTACAGTCCTCTAAAGTCCGTTATATCACCTTTTGGTGCCTAATAATGACGTTACACATAAGTCACGTGGTTCCGCGTGTCTACACTGGTTACCATTGGTTTATTCCCTCGACACTTAATGAACTACAACGTCCCAAGTCTATTTCCATTGCTGCATGACGTTATAACACCGTCAACTACGTGTACAGGCCTCTAAAGGCTGTTATATGACCTTTTACCGCCTAATTATGGCCTTACACATAAATCACGTGGTTCCACATGTCTGGGCAAGTTGGCATTGGTCTAGTATCTTCACTATCAATGCACTACGACGTCCCAAGTTGTTTTCCATTGTGACATGGCCTTATAACACCGTCAACTACGCGTACAGTCCTCTAAAGTCCGTTATAACACCTTTTGGTGCCTAATAATGACGTTACACATAAATCACGTGGTTCCGCGTTTCTACACTGGTTACCATTGGTTTATTCCCTCGACACTCAATGAACTACAACGTCCCAAGTCTATTTCCATTGCTGCATGACGTTATAACACCGTCAACTACATGAACAGGCCTCTAAAGTCTGTTATATGACCTTTTGCCGTCTAATAATGACCTTACACATCAATCACGTCGTTCCACATGTCTGGGCAAGTTGCCATTGGTCTAGTATTTTCACTATCAATGCACTACGACGTCCCAAGTTGTTTTCCATTGTGCCATGACATTATAACACCGCCAACTACGTGTACAGGTCTCTAAAGTCTAATATATGACCTTTTGCCGCTTAATTATGACCTTACACATAAATCACGTGGTTCCACATGTCTGGGCAGGTTGCCATTGGTCTAGTCCTTCCACTGTTAATGTACTACGACCTCCTAAGTCGTTTTCGATTGCGTCATGACGTTATGACACCGTCAACTACGCGTACAGTCCTCTAAAGTCTGTTATATGACCGTTTGCCGCCTAATAATGGCCTTACACATAAATCACGTGATTCCACGTGTCTGTTCAGGTTGCCATTGATCTGGTCCTACCAGTACGAATGTACTACGACGTCCCAAATCGTTTTACATTGCGCAATAGCCTTATAACACCGTCAACTACTTGAGCAGCCCTCTAAAGTTTTTTATATGGCCTTTTGCCGCGTAATAATGGCCTCACACATAAATCACGTCGTTCCACATGTCTGGGCAAGTTGCCATTGGTCTAGTCTTTTCACTATCAATGCGCTACGACGTCCCCAGTTGTTTTCCATTGTGCCATGACATTATAACACCGTCAACTACGTGTACAGGCCTCTAAAGGCTGTTATATGACCTTTTACCGCCTAATTATGGCCTTACACATAAATCATGTGGTTCCACATGTCTGGGCAAGTTGGCATTGGTCTAGTATTTTCACTATCAACGCACTACGACGTCCCAAGTTGTTTTCCATTGTGACATGGCCTTATAACACCGTCACCTACGCGTACAGTCCTCTAAAGTCCGTTATATCACCTTTTGGTGCCTAATAATGACGTTACACATAAGTCACGTGGTTCCGCGTGTCTACACTGGTTACCATTGGTTTATTCCCTCGACACTTAATGAACTACAACGTCCCAAGTCTATTTCCATTGCTGCATGACGTTATAACACCGTCAACTACATGAACAGGCCTCTAAAGTCTGTTATATGACCTTTTGCCGTCTAATAATGACCTTACACATCAATCACGTCGTTCCACATGTCTGGGCAAGTTGCCATTGGTCTAGTATTTTCACTATCAATGCACTACGACGTCCCAAGTTGTTTTCCATTGTGCCATGACATTATAACACCGCCAACTACGTCTACAGGTCTCTAAAGTCTAATATATGACCTTTTGCCGCCTAATTATGACCTTACACATAAATCACGTGGTTCCACATGTCTGGGCAAGTTGCCATTGGTCTAGTCCTTCCACTGTTAATGTACTACGATTTCCTAAGTCGTTTCTGATTGCGTCATGACGTTATAACACCGTCAACTACGCGTACAGTCCTCTAAAGTCTGTTATATGACCGTTTGCCGCCTAATAATGGCCTTACACATAAATCACATGTTTCCACGTGTCTGTTCAGGTTGCCATTGGTCTCGTCCTTTCACTATCAATGCACTACGACGACCCAAATCGTTTTGCATTTCGCAATAGCCTTATAACACCGTCAACTACGTGAACAGGTCTCTAAAGGTTGTTATATAACCTTTTGCCGCCTAATAATGGCCTTATCCATAAATCACGTCGTTCCACATGTCTGGGAAAGTTGCCATTGGTCTATTCCTTTTAATATCAACAGACTACGACGTCCCAAGTAGTTTTCCATTGCGCCATGGCCCTGTAACACCGTCAACTCAGCGTACAATCCTCTCAATGCTGTAATATGGCATTCTGCTGTCTAATAAAGACCTCATGCGTAATCAGGTGGTTCCGAGTGTCTGCACTGGTTACCATTGGGATACTCCGTCCACTCTCAATGGACTATAAAGTCCCAAATCGTTTTCCATTGCGCCATGACATTATAACACCGCCAACTACGTGTACAGGTCTCTAAAGCCTAATATATGACCTTTTGCCGCCTAATTATGACCTTACACATAAATCACGTGGTTCCACATGTCTGGGCAAGTTGCCATTGGTCTAGTCCTTCCACTGGTAATGTACTACGACCTCCTAAGTCGTTTTCGATTGCGTCATGACGTTATAACACCGTCAACTACGCGTACAGCCCCCAAAATCTGTTATATGACCGTTTGCCGCCTAATAATTGTCTTACACATAAATCACGTCGTTTCACATGTCTGGGCAAGTTGCCATTGGTCTGGTCCTTTCACTATCAATGCACTACGACCTCCCAAGTTCTTTTCCACTGCGCAATAGCCTTATAACACCGTCAACAACGCGCACAGTCCTCTAAAGTCCGTTATATCACCTTTTGGTGCCTAATAATGACGTTACACATAAATCACGTGGTTCCGCGAGTCTACACTGTTTACCATTGGTTTATTCCCTCGACACTCAATGAACTACAACGTCCCAAGTCTATTTCCATTGCTGCATGACGTTATAACACGGTCAACTACATATACATGACTCTAAAGGCTGTTATATGAGCTTTTGCCGCCTAATAACCGCCTTACACGTAAATCACGTGGTTCCACGTGTCTCTTCAGGTTGCCATTGGTCAAGTCCCAAATCGTTTTACATTGCGCAATAGCCTTATAACACCGTCAACTACGTGAACAGGCCTCTAAAAGATGTTATATGACCTTTTGCCTCCTATTATCGTCCTTGCACGTATATCACGTCGTTCCACGTGTCTGTGCAGGTTGGCATTGGTCTAGTCCTTCCACTATCAATGTACTACGACGTCCCAAATTAATTTACATTGCGCAATACCCTTATAACACCGTCAACTGCGCTAACAGGCCTCTAAAGGCTGTTATATGAATTTTTGCCGCCTTATAATGGCCTTACACATAAATCACGTCGTTCCACATGTCTGGGCAAGTTGCCATTGGTCTATTCCTTTCACTATCAACAGACTACGACGTCCCAAGTTGTTTTCCATTGCGCCATGGCCCTGTAACACCGTCAACTCTGCGTACAATCCTCTCAATGCTGTAATATGGCATTCTGCTGTCTAATAAAGACCTCATGCGTAAATCAGGTGGTTCCGAGTGTCTACACTGGCTACCATTGGGATACTCCTTCCACTCTCAATGGACTATAAAGTCCCAAATCGTTTTCCATTGCGCCATGGCCTTATAACACCGTCAACTGCATAACCAGGCCTCTAAAGACTGTTATATGACCTTTTGCCGCCTAATAATGACCTTACACATCAATCACGTCGCTCCACATGTCTGGGCAAGTTGCCATTGGTCTGGTCCTTTCAATCTCAATGCACTACGACGTCCCAAGTTGTTTTCCATTGTGCCATGGCCTTATAACACAGTCAACTACGTCAACAGGTCTCTAAAGTTTGTTATATAACCTTTTGACGCCTAATAACGGCCTTACACGTGAATCACGTGGTTCCACGTGTCTGTTCAGGTTGCCATTGGTCTAGTCCTACCACTACGAATATACTACGACGTCCCAAATCGTTTTACATTGCGGAATAGCCTTATAACGCCGTCAACTACGTGAGGAACCCTCTACATGTTTTTATATGGCCTTTTGCCAACTAATAATGGCCTTACACATCAATCACGTCGTTCCACATGTCTGGGCAAGTTGCTATTGGTCTTGTCCTTTCAATCTCAATGCACTACGACGTCCCAAGTTGTTTTCCATTGTGGCATGGCCTTATAACACCGTCAACTACGTGTACAGGCCTCTAAAAGATGTTATATGACCTTTTGCCTCCTATTATCGTCCTTGCACGTATATCAGGTCGTTCCACGTGTCTGTGCAGGTTGGCATTGGTCTAGTCCTTCCATTATCAATGTACTACGACGTCCCAAATTAATTTACATTGCGCAATACCCTTATAACACCGTCAACTGCGCTAACAGGCCTCTAAAGGCTGTTATATGAATTTTTGCCGCCTTATAATGGCCTTACACATAAATCATGTCGTTCCACATGTCTGGGCAAGTTGCCATTGGTCTATTCCTTTCACTATCAACAGACTACGACGTCCCAAGTTGTTTTCCATTGCGCCATGGCCCTGTAACACCGTCAACTCAGCGTACAATCCTCTCAATGCTGTAATATGGCATTCTGCTGTCTAATAAAGACCTCATGCGTAAATCAGGTGGTTCCGAGTGTCTGCACTGGTTACCATTGGGATACTCCTTCCACTCTCAATGGACTATAAAGTCCCAAATCGTTTTCATGGCCTTATAACAACGCCAACTACGCGTACAATCGTCTAAAGGCTGTTATATGACCTTTTGCCGCCTAATAACCGCCTTACACGTAAATCACGTGGTTCCACGTGTCTGTTTAATTTGCCATTGGTCCATTCTTTCTACTCTCAATGTAATACGATGTCCTAAGTCTTTTTCCATTGCGTCATGACGTTATAACAACGTCAACTACTTCTACAGGCCTCTAAATCCTGTTGTATGCCATTTTCCTGCCTAATAATGGCCCTACACATAAATCACGGCGTTCCACATGTCTGGGCAAGTTGCCATTGGTCTAGTATTTTCACTCTCAATGCACTACGACGTCCCAAGTTATTTTCCATTGCGTCATGACGCTATAACAACGTCAACTACTTCTACAGGCCTCTAAATCCTGTTGTATGCCATTTTGCTGCCTAATAATGGCCTTACACGCAAATCACGTGGTTCCGCGTGTCTGCACTGGTTACCATTGGTCTATTCCCACCAGTCTCAATGGACTATGACGTCCCAATCGTTTTTCATGGCGCCATGACGTTATAACACCGTCAACTACGCGTACAGTCCTCTAAAGTCTATTATATCACCTTTTGGCGCCTAGTAATGACGTTACACTTAAATCACGTGGTTCCGCGTGTCTTCACTGGTTACCCTTGGTTTATTCCCTCGACACTCAATGGACTACAACGTCCCAAATCGTCGTACGTTGCGCAATGGCCTTATAAAACCGTCAACTACGTGTACTGGCCTCTAAAGGTTTTTATATGGCCTTTTGCCTCGTAATAACGTCCTTGCACGTAAATCACGTCGTTCCACGTGTCTGTGCAGGTTGAGATTGGTCTAGTCCTTCCACTCTCAATGGACTACGACGTCCCAAGTCGTTTTCCATTACGCCATGGCCTTATAACACCGTCAACTACGTGAACAGGCCTGTAAAGGTTGTTATATGATCTTTTGCCTCCTAATCACATCCTTGCACGTAAATCACATGGTTCCACGTGTCTATGCAGGTTGGCATTGGTCTAGTCCTTCCACTCTCAATGGACTACGACGTCCCAAGTCGTTTTCCATTACGCCATGGCCTTATAACACCGTCAACTACGTGCACAGGCCTGTAAAGGTTGTTATATAAGCTTTTGCCGCCTAAAACAGCCTTACACGTAATTCACGTGGTTCCACGTGTCTGTTCAGGTTGCCATTGCTCTAGTCCTACCACAACGAATGTACTACGACGTCCCAAATCCTTTTACATTGCGGAATAGCCTTATAACACAGTCAACTACGTGAGCAGCCCTCTAAAGGTTTTTATATGGCCTCTTGCCGCCTATTAATGGCCTTACACATAAATCACGTCGTTCCACATGTCTGGGCAAGTTGCCATTGGTCTGGTCCTTTCACTATCAATGCACTACGACGTCCCAAGTTGTTTTCCATGGTGCCATAACATTATAACACGTCAACTACTCATACAGTCCTCTAAAGTCTGTTATATGATCTTTTGCCGCCTAATAATGGCCTTTCACATAAATCACGTCGTTCCACATGTCTGTGTAAGTTGCCATTGGTCCATTCCTTTATTTGTTAATGTACTACGACGTCCTAAGTCGTTTTCCATTGCGTCATGACGTTATAACACCGTCAACTACGCGTACAGTCCTCTAAAGTCTATTATATGATCTTTTGCCGCATAACAATGGCCTTACACATAAATCACGTCGTTCTGCATGTCTGTTTAACTTGCCATTGGTCCATTCTTTCCACTCTTAATGTAATACGATGTCCTAAGTCTTTTTCCATTGCGTCATGACGTTATAACAACGTCAACTACTTCTACAGGCCTCTAAATCCTGTTGTATGCCATTTTGCTGCCTAATAATGGCCCTACACATAAATCACGTCGCTCCACACGTCTGGGCAAGTTGCCATTGGTCTAGTCCTTTCACTATGAATACACTACGACGTCCCAAGTTCTTTTCCATTGAGCAATAGCCTTATAACACCGTCAACTACATGAACAGGCCTCCAAAGGCTGTTATATGGCCTTTTGCCTCGTAATAACGTCCTTGCACGTAAATCAAGTCGTTCCACGTGTCTGTGCAGGTTGGGATTGGTCTAGTCCTTCCACTCTCAATGGACTACGACGTCCCAAGTCGTTTTCCATAACGCCATGGCTTTATAACTCCGTCAACTACGTGAACAGGCCTCTAAAGGTTGTCATATAACCTTTTGCCGCCTGAAACGTCCTTGCACGTAAATCAAGTCGTTCCACGTGTCTGTGTAGGTTGCCATTGCTCTAGTCCTACCACTACAAATGTACTACGACGTCCCAAATCGTTTTACATTGCGGAATAGCCTTATAACACCGTCAACTACGTGAGCAGGCCTCTAAAGGTTTTTATATGGCCTCTTGCCGCCTATTAATGACCTTACACATCAATCACGTCGTTCCACATGTCTGGGCAAGTTGAGATTGGTCTAGTCCTTTTACTCTCAATGGACTACGACGTCCCAAGTCGTTTTCCATTACGCCATGGCCTTATAACACCGTCAACTACGTGCACAGGCCTGTAAAGGTTGTTATATGATCTTTTGCCTCCTAATAACATCCTTGCACGTAAATCACGTGGTTCCACGTGTCTATGCAAGTTGGCATTGGTCTAGTCCTTCCACTCTCAATGGACTACTACGTCCCAAGTCGTTTTCCATTACGCCATGGCCTTATAACACCGTCAACTACGCGTACAGTCCTCTAAAGTCTATTATATGATCTTTTGCCGCATAACAATGGCCTTACACATAAATCACGTCGTTCCGCATGTCTGTTTAACTTGCCATTGGTCCATTCTTTCCACTCTTAATGTAATACGATGTCCTAAGTCTTTTTCCATTGCGTCATGACGTTATAACAACGTCAACTACTTCTACAGGCCTCTAAATCCTGTTGTATGCCATTTTGCTGCCTAATAATGGCCCTACACATAAATCACGTCGCTCCACACGTCTGGGCAAGTTGCCATTGGTCTAGTCCTTTCACTATGAATACACTACGACGTCCCAAGTTCTTTTCCATTACGCCATGGCCTTATAACACCGTCAACTACGTGCACAGGCCTGTAAAGGTTGTTATATGATCTTTTGCCTCCTAATAACATCCTTGCACGTAAATCACGTGGTTCCACGTGTCTATGCAAGTTGGCATTGGTCTAGTCCTTCCACTCTCAATGGACTACTACGTCCCAAGTCGTTTTCCATTACGCCATGGCCTTATAACACCGTCAACTACGTGCACAGGCCTGTAAAGGTTGTTATAAAACCTTTTGCCGCCTAAAACGGCCTTACACGTAAATCACGTGGTTCCACGTGTCTGTTCAGGTTGCCATTGCTCTAGTCCTACCACTACAAATGTACTACGACGTCCCAAATCGTTTTACATTGCGGAATAGCCTTATAACACCGTCTACTACGTGAGCAGGCCTCTAAAGGGGTTTATATGGCCTTTTGCCGCCTAATAATGGCCTTACACATAAATCACGTCGCTCCACATGTCTGGGCAAGTTGCCATTGGTCCATTCCTTTATCTGTTAATGTACTACGACGTCCTAAGTCGTTTTCCATTTGCTGCATGACGTTATAACACCGTCAACTACATGTACATGCCTCTAAAGGCTGTTATATGACCTTTTGCCGCCTAACAATGGCCTTGCACATAAATCACGTCGTTCCACATGTCTGTGTAAGTTGCCATTGGTCCATTCCTTTATCTGTTAATGTACTACGACGTCCTAAGTCGTTTTCCATTTGCTGCATGACGCTATAACACCGTCAACTACATGTACATGCCTCTAAAGGCTGTTATATGACCTTTTGCCGCCTAATAATGGCCTTACACATCAATCACGTCGTTCCACATGTCTGGGCAAGTTGCCATTGGTCTGGTCCTTTCACTATCAATGCACTACGACCTCCCAAGTTCTTTTCCACTGCGCAATAGCCTTATAACACCGTCGACTACGCGCACAGTCCTTCAAAGTCAGTTATATCACCTTTTGGCGCCTAATAATGACGTTACACATAAATCACGTGGTTCCGCGTGTCTACACTGGTTACCATTGGTTTATTCCCTCGACACTCAGTGGACTACATTGTCCTAAGTCTATTTACATTGCTGCATGACGTTATAACACCGTTAACTACACGTGCATGCCTCTAAGGCCTGTTATATGACCTTTTGCCGCCTAATAACGGCCTTACACGTAAATCACGTAGTTCCACGTGTCTGTTCAGGTTGCCATTGGTCTAGTCCTACCACTATGAATGTAGTACGACGTCCCAAATCGTTTTACATTGCGGAATAGCCTTATAACACCGTCTACTACGTAAGCAGGCCTCTAAAGGGGTTTATATGGCCTTTTGCCGCCTAATAATGGCCTTACACATAAATCACGTCGCTCCACATGTCTGGGCAAGTTGCCATTGGTCCATTCCTTTATCTGTTAATGTACTACGACGTCCTAAGTCGTTTTCCATTTGCTGCATGACGTTATAACACCGTCAACTACATGTACATGCCTCTAAAGGCTGTTATATGACCTTTTGCCGCCTAACAATGGCCTTGCACATAAATCACGTCGTTCCACATGTCTGTGTAAGTTGCCATTGGTCCATTCCTTTATCTGTTAATGTACTACGACGTCCTAAGTCGTTTTCCATTTGCTGCATGACGTTATAACACCGTCAACTACATGTACATGCCTCTAAAGGCTGTTATATGACCTTTTGCCGCCTAATAATGACCTTACACATCAATCACGTCGTTCCACATGTCTGGGCAAGTTGCCATTGGTCTGGTCCTTTCACTATCAATGCACTACGACCTCCCAAGTTCTTTTCCACTGCGCAATAGCCTTATAACACCGTCGACTACGCGCACAGTCCTCTAAAGTCAGTTATATCACCTTTTGGCGCCTAATAATGACGTTACACATAAATCACGTGGTTCCGCGTGTCTACACTGGTTACCATTGGTTTATTCCCTCGACACTCAGTGGACTACATTGTCCTAAGTCTATTTACATTGCTGCATGACGTTATAACACCGTTAACTACACGTACATGCCTCTAAGGCCTGTTATATGACCTTTTGCCGCCTAATAACGGCCTTACACGTAAATCACGTAGTTCCACGTGTCTGTTCAGGTTGCCATTGGTCTAGTCCGACCACTATGAATGTAGTACGACGTCCCAAATCGTTTTAAATTGCGGAATAGCCTTATAACACCGTCTACTACGTGAGCAGGCCTCTAAAAGGGTTTTTATGGCCTTTTGCCGCCTAATAATGGCCTTACACATAAATCACGTCGCTCCACATGTCTGGGCAAGTTGCCATTGGTCCATTTCTTTATCTGTTAATGTACTACGACGTCCTAAGTCGTTTTCCATTTGCTGCATGACGTTATAACACCGTCAACTACATGTACATGCCTCTAAAGGCTGTTATATGACCTTTTGCCTCCTAATAATGGCCTTACACGTAATTCACGTGGTTCCACGTGTCTGTTCAGGTTGCCATTGGTCTAGTCCTACTACTACGAATATACTACGACGTCCCAAATCGTTTTACATTGCGGAATAGCCTTATAACGCCGTCAACTACGTGAGGAGCCCTCTACATATTTTTATATGGCCTTTTACCGCCTAATAATGGCCTTACACATAAATAACGTCGTTCCACATGTCTGTGCAGGTTGCCATTAGTCTAGTCCTTCCACTGTTAATGTACTTCGACGTCCTAAGTCGTTTTCGATTGCTTCATGACGCTATAACACCGTCAACTACGCGTATAGTCCTCTAAAGTCTGTTATATCACCTTTTGGCGCCTAATAATGACCATACACATAAATCACGAGGTTCCGCGTGTCTCCACTGGTTACCATTGGTTTATTCCCTCGACACTCAATGAACTACAACGTCCCAAGTCTATTTCCATTGCTGGATGACGTTGTAACACCGTCAACTACATGTACATGCTTCTAAAGGCTGTTACATGACCTTTTGCCGCCTAATATTGGCCTTACACATCAATCACGTCGTTCCACATGTCTGGGCAAGTTGCCATTGGTCTGGTCCTTTCACTATCAATGCACTACGACCTCCCAAGTTATTTTCCACTGCGCAATAGCCTTATAACACCGTCGACTACGCGCACAGTCCTCTAAAGGCTGTTATATGACCTTTTGCCGCTTAATAATTGCCTTACACATCAATCACGTCGTTCCACATGTCTGGGCAAGTTGCCATTGGTTTAGTCCTTTCACTATGAATACACTACGACGTCCCAAGTTCTTTTCCATTGCGCAATAGCCTTATAACACCGTCAACTACATGAACAGGCCTCCAAAGGCTGTTATATGGCCTTTGGCCACGTAATAACGTCCTTGCACGTAAATCAAGTCGTTCCACGTGTCTGTGCAGGTTGGGATTGGTCTAGTCCTTCCACTCTCAATGGACTACGACGTCCCAAGTTCTTTTCCATTGCGCAATAGCCTTATAACACCGTCAATTACATGAACAGGCCTCCAAAGGCTGTTATATGACCTTTTGCCGCCTCATAATAACCTTACACATCAATCACGTCGTTCCACATGTCTGGGCAAGTTGCCATTGGTCTAGTCCTTTCACTCTCAATGCACTACGACGTCCCAAGTTGTTTACCATGGTGCCATGACATTATAACACCGTCAACTACGTGTACAGGCCTCTAAAGGCTGTTATATTACTTTTTACCGCCTATTAATGGCCTTATCCATAAATCACGTCGTTTGACACGTCTGGGCAAGTTGCCATTGGTCTAGTCCTTTCACTATGAATACACTACGACGTCCCAAGTTGTTTTCCATGGTGCCATGACATTATAACACCGTCAACTACGTGAACAGGCCTCTAAAGGCTGTTATATTACCTTTTACCTTCTATTAATGGCCTTATCCATAAATCACGTCGTTTGACACGTCTGTGCAAGTTGCTATTGGTCCCGTCCTTTCACTATCAATGCACTACGACCTCCCAAGTTCTTTTCCACTGCGCAATAGCCTTATAACACCGTCAACTACGTGAACAGGCCTCTAAAGGCCGTTATATGACCTTTTGCCGCCTAATAATGGCCTTACACATCAATCACGTCGTTCCACATGTCTGGGCAAGTTGCCATTGGTTTAGTCCTTTCACTATGATTACACTACGACGACCCAAGTTCTTTTCCATTGCGCAATAGCCTTATAACACCGTCAACTACATGAACAGGCCTCCAAAGGCTGTTATATGGCCTTTTGCCTCGTAATAACGTCCTTGCACGTAAATCAAGTCGTTCCACGTGTCTGTTCAGGTTGCCATTGCTCTAGTCCTACCACTACAAATGTACTACGACGTCCCAAATCGTTTTACATTGCGGAATAGCCTTATAACACCGTCAACTACGTGAGCAGGTCTCTAAAGGTTTTTATATGGCCTTTTGCCGCCTAATAATGGCCTTACACACATATCACGTCGTTCCACATGTTTGTGCAGGTTGCCATTGGTCTAGTCCTTTCACTATCAATGGACTACGACTTCCTAAGTCGTTTTCGATTGCCTCATGACGTTATAACACCGTCAACTACGTGTACAGTCCTCTAAAATCTGTTATATGACCTTTTGCTGCCTATTAATGGCCTTACACATAAATCACGTCGTCCCAAATGTCTGTGCAAGTTGCCATTGGTCCCGTCCTTTCACTATCAATGCACTACGACCTCCCAAGTTCTTTTCCACTGCGCAATAGCCTTATAACACCGTCAACTATGCGTACAGTGCTCTAAAGTCTGTTATATCACCTTTTGGCGCCTAATAATGACGTTACACATAAATCACGTGTTTCCGCGTGTCTACACTGGTTACCATTGGTTTATTCCCTCGACACTCAATGGACTACAACGTCCTAAGTCTATTTACATTGCTGCATGACGTTATAACACCGTCAACTACATGAACAGGCCTCCAAAGGCTGTTATATGGCCTTTTGCCTCGTAATAACGTCCTTGGACGTAAATCAAGTCGTTCCACGTGTCTGTGCAGGTTGGGATTGGTCTAGTCCTTCCACTCTCAATGGACTACGACGTCCCAAGTCGTTTTCCATTACGCCATGGCCTTATAACACCGTCAACTACGTGCACAGGCCTGTAAAGGTTGTTATATGATCTTTTGCCTCCTAATAACATCCTTGCACGTAAATCACGTGGTTCCACGTGTCTATGCAGGTTGGCATTGGTCTAGTCCTTCCACTTTCAATGGACTACTACGTCCCAAGTCGTTTTCCATTACGCCATGGCCTTATAACACCGTCAACTACGTGCACAGGCCTGTAAAGGTTGTTATATAACCTTTTGCCGCCTAAAACGGCCTTACACGTAAATCACGTGGTTCCACGTGTCTCTTCAGGTTGCCATTGCTCTAGTCCTACCACTACAAATGTACTACGACGTCCCAAATCGTTTTACATTGCGGAATAGCCTTATAACACCGTCAACTACGTGAGCATGCCTCTTAAGGGGTTTATATGGCCTTTTGCCGCCTAATAATGGCCTTACACATAAGTCACGTCGCTCCACATGTCTGGGCAAGTTGCCATTGGTCTAGTCCTTTCACTATCAATGCACTACGACGTCCCAAGTTGTTTTCCATGGTGCCATGACATTATAACACCGTCAACTACGTGTACAGGCCTCTAAAGGCTGTTATATTACCTTTTACCGCCTATTAATGGCCTTATCCATAAATCACGTCGTTTGACTCGTCTGGGCAAGTTGCCATTGGTCTTCTCCTTTCACTATGAATACACTACGAGGTCCCAAGTTCTTTTCCAATGCGCGATAGCCTTATAACACCGTCAACTACATGAACAGGCCTCCAAAGGCTGTTATATGACCTTTTGCCGCCTAATAATGACCTTACGCATCAATCACGTCGTTCCACATGTCTGTGCAGGTTGCCATTGGTCTAGTCCATTTACTATCAATGGACTACGACTTCCTAAGTCGTTTTCGATTGCGTCATGACGTTATAACACCGTCAACTACGTGTACAGTCCTCTAAAATCTGTTATATGACCTTTTGCTGCCTATTAATGGCCTTATCCATAAATCACGTCGTCCCACATGTCTGTGCAAGTTGCCATTGGTCCCGTCCTTTCACTATGAATACACTACGACGTCCCAAGTTCTTTTCCATTGCGCAATAGCCTTATAACACCGTCAACTACATGAACAGGCCTCCAAAGGCTGTTAAATGGCCTTTTGCCTCGTAATAACGTCCTTGCACGTAAATCAAGTCGTTCCACGTGTCTGTGCAGGTTGGGATTGGTCTAGTCCTTCCACTCTCAATGCACTACGACCTCCCAAGTTCTTTTCCACTGCGCAATAGCCTTATAACACCGTCAACTACATGAACAGGCCTCCAAAGGCTGTTATATGGCCTTTTGCCTCGTAATAACGTCCTTGCGCGTAAATCAAGTCGTTCCACGTGTCTGTTCAGGTTGCCATTGGTCTAGTCCTACCACTATGAATGTAGTACGACGTCCCAAATCGTTTTACATTGTGGAATAGCCTTATAACACCGTCAACTACGTGAGCAGGCCTCTAAAGGGGTTTATATGGCCTTTTGCCGCCTAATATTAGCCCTACACATAAATCCTGTCGCTCCACATGTCTGGGCAAGTTGTCATTGGTCTAGTCCTTTCACTATCAATGCACTACGACGTCCCAAGTTGTTTTCCATGGTGCCATGACATTATAACACCGTCAACTACGTGTACAGGCCTCTAAAGGCTGTTACATTACCTTTTTACCGCCTATTAATGGCCTTATCCATAAATCACGTCGTTTGACACGTCTGGGCAAGTTGCCATTGGTCTAGTCCTTTCACTATGAATACACTACGACGTCCCAAGTTGTTTTCCATTGCCCAATAGCCTTATAACACCGTCACCTACATGAACAGGCCTCCAAAGGCTGTTATATGGCCTTTTGCCTCGTAATAACGTCCATGCACGTAAATCAAGTCGTTCCACGTGTCTGTGCTGGTTGCCATTGGTGTAGTCCTTTCACTATCAATGGACTACGACTTCCTAAGTCGTTTTCGATTGCGTCATGACGTTATAACACCGTCAACTACGTGTACAGTCCTCTAAAATCTGTTATATGACCTTTTGCTGCCTATTAATGGCCTTACACATAAATCACGTCGTCCCACATGTCTGTACAAGTTGCCATTGGTCCCGTCCTTTCACTATCAATGCACTACACCTCCCAAGTTCTTTTCCACTGCGCAATAGCCTTATAACACCGTCAACTACGCGTACAGTGCTCTAAAGTCTGTTATATCACCTTTTGGCGCCTAATAATGACGTTACACATAAATCACGTGGTTCCGCGTGTCTACACTGGTTACCATTGGTTTATTCCCTCGACACTCTATGGACTACAACGTCCTAAGTCTATTTACATTGCTGCATGACGTTATAACACCGTTAACTACATGTGCATGCCTCTAAGGGCTGTTATATGATCTTTTGCCGCCTAATAATGACCTTACACATCAATCACGTCGTTCCACATGTCTGGGCAAGTTGCAATTGGTCTGGTCCTTTCACTCTCAATGCACTACGACGTCCCAAGTTTTTTTCCATTGCGCAATAGCCTTATAACACCGTCAAATGCATGAACAGGCCTCTAAAGACTGTTATATGACCTTTTACCGCCTAATAATGACCTTACACATCAATCACGTCGTCCCACATGTCTGGGCAAGTTGCCATTGGTCTGGTCCTTTCAATCTCAATGCACTACGACGTCCCAAGTTGTTTTCCATTGTGCCATGGCCTTATAACACCGTCAACTACGTGTACAGGCTTCTAAAAGATGTTATATGACCTTTTGCCTCCTATTATCGTCCTTGCACGTATATCACGTCGTTCCACGTGTCTGTGCAGGTTGGCATTGGTCTAGTCCTTCCACTATCAATGTACTACGACGTCCCAAATTAATTTACATTGCGTAATACCCTTATAACACCGTCAACTGCGCTAACAAGCCTCTAAAGCCTGTTATATGAATTTTTGCCGCCTTATAATGGCCTTACACATAAATCACGTCGTTCCACATGTCTGGGCAAGTTGCCATTGGTCTACTCCTTTCACTATCAACAGACTACGACGTCCCAAGTTGTTTTCCACTGCGCCATGGCCCTGTAACACCGTCAACTCAGCGTACAATCCTCTCAATGCTGTAATATGGCATTCTGCTGTCTAATAAAGACCTCATGCGTAAATCAGGTGGTTCGAGTGTCTGCACTGGTTACCATTGGGATACTCCTTCCACTCTCAATGGACTATAAAGTACAAAATCGTTTTCTATTACGCCATGGCTTTATAACACCGCCAACTACGCGTACAGTCCTCCAAAGTCTGTTATATGACCGTTTGCCGCCTAATAATGGCCTTACACAAAAATCACGCCCCTCCACATGTCTGTGCAGGTTGCCATTGGACTAGTCCTTCCACTGTTAATGTACTATGACGTCCCAAATCGTTTAACATTGCGGAATAGCCTTATAACACCGTCAACTACGCGTACAGTCCTCTAAAGGTGTTATATTACCTTTTGGCGCCTAATAATGACGTTACACTTAAATCACGTGGTTCCGCGTGTCTTCACTGGTTACCATTGGTTTATTTCCTCGACACTTAATGGACTACAACGTCCCAAATCTATTTCCATCGCTGCATGACGTTATAACACCGTCAACTACATGTACATGCCTCTAAAGGCTGTTATATGACCTTTTGCCGCCTAATAATGGCCTTACACATAAATCACGTCGCTCCACATGTCTGGACAAGTTGCCATTGGTCTAGTCCTTTCACTATCAATGCACTACGACGTCCGAAGTTCTTTTCCATTGCGCAATAGCCTTTTAACACCGTCAACTACATGAACAGGCCTCTAAAGACTGCTATATGACCTTTTGCCGCCTAATATTGACCTTACACATCAATCACGTCGTTCCACATGTTTGGGCAAGTTGCCATTGGTCTTGCACTTTCACTATCAATGCACTACAACGTCCCAAGTTGTTTTCCATTGTGCCATGTCGTTATAACACCGTCAAATACATGTACAGGTCTCTAAAGGTTGTTTTATGACCGTTTGCCACCTAATAATGGCCTTACACATAAATCACGTCGCTCCACATGTCTGTGCAGGTTGCCATTGGTCTAGTCCTTCCACTGTTAATGTACTACGACGTCCTATGTCGTTTTCGATTGCGTCATGACGTTAACACCGTCAACTACGCGTACAGTCCTCTAAAGTCTGTTATATAACTGTTTGCCGCCTAATAAAGGCCTTACACATAAATCACGTGGCTTCAGGTGTCTGTTCAGGTTGCCATTGGTCTCGTCCTTTCACTATCAATGGACTACGAAGTCTCAAGTTGTTTTCCATTGCGCCATGGCCCTGTAACACCCTCAACTAAGCGTACAAATCCTCTAAATGCTGTAATATGGCATTTTGCTGTCTAATAAAGACCTCATGCGTAAATCAGGTCGGTTCCGAGTGTCTGCACTGGTTACCATTGGGATACTCCTTCCACTATCAATGGACTAAGAAGTCGAAAGTCGTTTTCTATTGCGCCATGTCGTTATAACACCGTCAAATACATGTACAGGTCTCTAAAGGTTGTCATATGACCGTTTGCCGCCTAATAATGGCCTTACACATAAATCACGTCGCTCCACATGTCTGTGCAGGTTGCCATTGGTCTAGTCCTTCCATTGGTAATGTACTACGACGTCCTAAGTCGTTTTCGATTGCCTCATGACGTTATAACACAGTCAACTACGCGTACAGTCCTCTAAAGTCTGTTAAATGACCTTTTCCCCCTAACAATGGCCTTACACGTAAATCACGTGGTTCCACGTGTCTGTGCAAGTAGGCATTGGTCTAGTCCTTCCACTCTTAATGGACTACGACGTCCCAAGTCGTTTTCCATTACGCCATGGCCTTATAGCACCGTCATTTATGTGAACAGGCCTCTAAATGTTGTTATATGACCTTTTGCCGCCTAATAACGGCCTTACACGTAAATCACGTAGTTCCACGTGTCTGTTCAGGTTGCCATTGGTCTAGTCCTTTCACTATCAATGCACTACGACGTCCCAAGTTGTCTTCCATTGTGCCATGACATTATAACACCGCCAACTGCGTGTACAGGCCTCTAAAGCCTAATATATGACCTTTTGCCGCCTAATTATGGCCTTACACAAAAATCACGTGGTTCCACATGTCTGGGCAAGTTGCCATTGGTCTAGTCCTTCCACAATGCACTACGACGTCCCAAGTTGTTTTCCATTGTGCCATGACAATATAACACCGCCGACTACGTGTACAGGCCTCTAAAGCCTAATGTATGACCTTTTGCCGCCTAATTATGGCCTTACACATAAATCACGTGGTTCCACATGTCTGGGCAAGTTGCCATTGGTCTAGTCCTTCCACTGTTAATGTACTACGACGTCCTAAGACGTTTTCGAATGCGTCATGACGTTATAACACCGTCAACTACGCGTACAGTCCTCTAAAGTCTGTTATATGACCTTTTGCCGCCTAATAACGTCCTTGCACGTAAATCAAGTCGTTCCACGTGTCTGTTCAGGTTGCCATTGCTCTAGTCCTACCACTACAAATGTACTACGACGTCCCAAATCGTTTTACATTGCGGAATAGCCTTATAACACCGTCAACTACGTGAGCAGGCCTCTAAAGGTTTTTATATGGCCTTTTGCCGCCTAATAATGGCCTTACACACATATCACGTCGTTCCACATGTTTGTGCAGGTTGCCATTGGTCTAGTCCTTTCACTATCAATGGACTACGACTTCCTAAGTCGTTTTCGATTGCCTCATGACGTTATAACACCGTCAACTACGTGTACAGTCCTCTAAAATCTGTTATATGACCTTTTGCTGCCTATTAATGGCCTTACACATCAATCACGTCGTCCCAAATGTCTGTGCAAGTTGCCATTGGTCCCGTCCTTTCACTATCAATGCACTACGACCTCCCAAGTTCTTTTCCACTGCGCAATAGCCTTATAACACCGTCAACTATGCGTACAGTGCTCTAAAGTCTGTTATATCACCTTTTGGCGCCTAATAATGACGTTACACATAAATCACGTGTTTCCGCGTGTCTACACTGGTTACCATTGGTTTATTCCCTCGACACTCAATGGACTACAACGTCCTAAGTCTATTTACATTACTGCATGACGTTATAACACCGTCAACTACATGAACAGGCCTCCAAAGGCTGTTATATGGCCTTTTGCCTCGTAATTACGTCCTTGCACGTAAATCAAGTCGTTCCACGTGTCTGTGCAGGTTGGGATTGGTCTAGTCCTTCCACTCTCAATGGACTACGACGTCCCAAGTCGTTTTCCATAACGCCATGGCTTTATAACTCCGTCAACTACGTGAACAGGCCTCTAAAGGTTGTCATCTAACCTTTTGCCGCCTAAAACGTCCTTGCACGTAAATCAAGTCGTTCCACGTGTCTGTGCAGGTTGCCATTGCTCTAGTCCTACCACTACAAATGTACTACGACGTCCCAAATCGTTTTACATTGCGGAATAGCCTTATAACACCGTCAACTACGTGAGCAGGCCTCTAAAGGTTTTTATATGGCCTTTTGCCGCCTAATAATGGCATTGCACACAAATCACGTCGTTCCACATGTCTGTGCAGGTTGCCATTGGTCTAGTCCATTTACTATCAATGGACTACGACTTCCTAAGTCGTTTTCGATTGCGTCATGACGTTATAACACCGTCAACTACGTGTACAGTCCTCTAAAATCTGTTATATGACCTTTTGCTGCCTATTAATGGCCCTATCCATAAATCACGTCGTCCCACATGTCTGTGCAAGTTGCCATTGGTCCCGTCCTTTCACTATGAATACACTACGACGTCCCAAGTTCTTTTCCATTGCGCAATAGCCTTATAACACCGTCAACTACATGAACAGGCCTCCAAAGGCTGTTATATGGCCTTTTGCCTCGTAATAACGTCCTTGCACGTAAATCAAGTCGTTCCACGTGTCTGTGCAGGTTGGGATTGGTCTAGTCCTTCCACTCTCAATGCACTACGACCTCCCAAGTTCTTTTCCACTGCGCAATAGCCTTATAACACCGTCAACTACATGAACAGGCCTCCAAAGGCTGTTATATGGCCTTTTGCCTCGTAATAACGTCCTTGCGCGTAAATCAAGTCGTTCCACGTGTCTGTTCAGGTTGCCATTGGTCTAGTCCTACCACTATGAATGTAGTACGACGTCCCAAATCGTTTTACATTGTGGAATAGCCTTATAACACCGTCAACTACGTGAGCAGGCCTCTAAAGGGGTTTATATGGCCATTTTGCCGCCTAATATTAGCCCTACACATAAATCCTGTCGCTCCACATGTCTGGGCAAGTTGTCATTGTTCTAGTCCTTTCACTATCAATGCACTACGACGTCCCAAGTTGTTTTCCATGGTGCCATGACATTATAACACCGTCAACTACGTGTACAGGCCTCTAAAGGCTGTTACATTACCTTTTACCGCCTATTAATGGCCTTATCCATAAATCACGTCGTTTGACACGTCTGGGCAAGTTGCCATTGGTCTAGTCCTTTCACTATGAATACACTACGACGTCCCAAGTTCTTTTCCATTGCGCAATAGCCTTATAACACCGTCACCTACATGAACAGGCCTCCAAAGGCTGTTACATGGCCTTTTGCCTCGTAATAACGTCCATGCACGTAAATCAAGTCGTTCCACGTGTCTGTGCTGGTTGCCATTGGTCTAGTCCTTTCACTATCAATGGACTACGACTTCCTAAGTCGTTTTCGATTGCGTCATGACGTTATAACACCGTCAACTACGTGTACAGTCCTCTAAAATCTGTTATATGACCTTTTGCTGCCTATTAATGGCCTTACACATAAATCACGTCGTCCCACATGTCTGGGCAAGTTGCAATTGGTCTGGTCCTTTCACTCTCAATGCACTACGACGTCCTAAGTTCTTTTCCATTGCGCAATAGCCTTATAACACCGTCAACTGCATGAACAGGCCTCTAAAGTCTGTTATATGACCTTTTGCCGCCTAATAATGACCTTACACATCAATCACGTCGTTCCACATGGCTGGGCAAGTTGCCATTGGTCTAGTCCTTTCACTATCAATGCACTACGACGTCCCAAGTTGTTTTCCATGGTGCCATGACATTATAACACCGTCAACTACGTGTACAGGCCTCTAAAGGCTGTTATATTACCTTTTACCGCCTATTAATGGCCTTATCCATAAATCACGTCGTTTGACTCGTCTGGGCAAGTTGCCATTGGTCTTCTCCTTTCACTATGAATACACTACGAGGTCCCAAGTTCTTTTCCAATGCGCGATAGCCTTATAACACCGTCAACTACATGAACAGGCCTCCAAAGGCTGTTATATGACCTTTTGCCGCCTAATAATGACCTTACGAATCAATCACGTCGCTCCACATGTCTGGGCAAGTTGCCATTGGTCCATTCCTTTATCTGTTAATGTACTACGACGTCCTAAGTCGTTTTCCATTTGCTGCATGACGTTATAACACCGTCAACTACATGTACATGCCTCTAAAGGCTGTTATATGACGTTTTGCCGCCTAACAATGGCCTTGCACATAAATCACGTCGTTCCACATGTCTGTGTAAGTTGCCATTGGTCCATTCCTTTATCTGTTAATGTGCTACGACGTCCTAAGTCGTTTTCCATTTGCTGCATGACGTTATAACACCGTCAACTACATGTACATGCCTCTAAAGGCTGTTATATGACCTTTTGCCGCCTAATAATGGCCTTACACATCAATCACGTCGTTCCACATGTCTGGGCAAGTTGCCATTGGTCTGGTCCTTTCACTATCAATGCACTACGACCTCCCAAGTTCTTTTCCACTGCGCAATAGCCTTATAACACCGTCGACTACGCGCACAGTCCTCTAAAGTCAGTTATATCACCTTTTGGCGCCTAATAATGACGTTACACATAAATCACGTGGTTCCGCGTGTCTACACTGGTTACCATTGGTTTATTCCCTCGACACTCAGTGGACTACATTGTCCTAAGTCTATTTACATTGCTGCATGACGTTATAACACCGTTAACTACACGTGCATGCCTCTAAGGCCTGTTATATGACCTTTTGCCGCCTAATAACGGCCTTACACGTAAATCACGTAGTTACACGTGTCTGTTCAGGTTGCCATTGGTCTAGTCCTACCACTATGAATGTAGTACGACGTCCCAAATCGTTTTACATTGCGGAATAGCCTTATAACACCGTCTACTACGTGAGCAGGCCTCTAAAGGGGTTTATATGGCCTTTTGCCGCCTAATAATGGCCTTACACATAAATCACGTCGCTCCACATGTCTAGGCAAGTTGCCATTGGTCCATTCCTTTATCTGTTAATGTACTACCACGTCCTAAGTCGTTTTCCATTTGCTGCATGACGTTATAACACCGTCAACTACATGTACATGCCTCTAAAGGCTGTTATATGACCTTTTGCCGCCTAACAATGGCCTTGCACATAAATCACGTCGTTCCACATGTCTGTGTAAGTTGCCATTGGTCCATTCCTATATCTGTTAATGTACTACGACGTCCTAAGTCGTTTTCCATTTGCTGCATGACGTTATAACACCGTCAACTACATGTACATGCCTCTAAAGGCTGTTATATGACCTTTTGCCGCCTAATAATGGCCTTACACATCAATCACGTCGTTCCACATGTCTGGGCAAGTTGCCATTGGTCTGGTCCTTTCACTATCAATGCACTACGACCTCCCAAGTTCTTTTCCACTGCGCAATAGCCTTATAACACCGTCAAGTACGCGCACAGTCCTCTAAAGTCAGTTATATCACCTTTTGGCGCCTAATAATGACGTTACACATAAATCACGTGGTTCCGCGTGTCTACACTGGTTACCATTGGTTTATTCCCTCGACACTCAGTGGACTACATTGTCCTAAGTCTATTTACATTGCAGCATGACGTTATAACACCGTTAACTACACGTGCATGCCTCTAAGGCCTGTTATATGACCTTTTGCCGCCTAATAACCGCCTTACACGTAAATCACGTAGTTCCACGTGTCTGTTCAGGTTGCCATTGGTCTAGTCCTACCACTATGAATGTAGTACGACGTCCCAAATCGTTTTACATTGCGGAATAGCCTTATAACACAGTCAACTGCGTGAACAGGTCTCTAAAGGTTATTATATAACCTTTGACGCCTAATAACGGCCTTACACGTAAATCACGTGTATCCACGTGTCTGTTCAGGTTGCCATTGGTCTAGTCCTACCACTATGAATGTACTACGACGTCCCAAATCGTCTTATAATGCGCAATGGCTTTATAACACCGTCAACTACGTGTACTGGCCTCTAAAAGCTGTTATATGACCTTTTGCCTCCTAATAATGGCCTTACACGTAATTCACGTGGTTCCACGTGTCTGTTCAGGTTGCATTTGGTCTAGTCCTACCACTACGAATATACTACGACGTCCCAAATCGTTTTACATTGCGGAATAGCCTTATAACGCCGTCAACTACGTGAGGAGCCCTCTACATGTTTTTATATGGCCTTTTGCCGCCTAATAATGGCCTTACACATAAATAACGTCGTTCCACATGTCTGTGCAGGTTGCCATTAGTCTAGTCCTTCCACTGTTAATGTACTTCGACGTCCTAAGTCGTTTTCGATAGCTTCATGACGCTATAACACCGTCAACTACGCGTACAGTCCTCTAAAGTCTGTTATATCACCTTTTGGCGCCTAATAATGACCATACACATAAATCACGTGGTTCCGCGTGTCTCCACTGGTTACCATTGGTTTATTCTCTCGACACTCAAGGAACTACAACGTCCCAAGTCTATTTCCATTGCTGGATGACGTTGTAACACCGTCAACTACATGTACATGCTTCTAAAGCCTGTTACATGACCTTTTGCCGCCTAATAACGGCCTTACACGTAAATCACGTAGTTCCACGTCTCTGTTCAGGTTGACATTGGTCTAGTCCTACCACTATGAATGTAGTACGACGTCCCAAATCGTTTTACATTGCGGAATAGCCTTATAACACTGTCAACTACGTGAGCAGGCCTCTAAAGGGGTTTATATGGCCTTTTGCCGCCTAATAATGGCCTTACACATAAATCACGTCGCTCCACATGTCTGGACAAGTTGCCATTGGTCTAGTCCTTTCACTATCAATGCACTACGACGTCCGAAGTTCTTTTCCATTGCGCAATAGCCTTTTAACACCGTCAACTACATGAACAGGCCTCTAAAGACTGCTATATGACCTTTTGCCGCCTAATATTGACCTTACACATCAATCACGTCGCTCCACATGTCTGTGCAGGTTGCCATTCGTCTAGTTCTTCCACTGTTAATGTACTACGACGTCCTAAGTCGTTTTCGATTGCGTCATGACGTTAACACCGTCAACTACGCGTACAGTCCTCTAAAGTCTGTTATATGACCGTTTGCCACCTAATAATGGCCTTACATATAAATCACGTCGCTCCACATGTCTGGACAAGTTGCCATTGGTCTAGTCCTTTCACTATCAATGCACTACGACGTCCGAAGTTCTTTTCCATTGCGCAATAGCCTTATAACACTGTCAACTACGTGAGCAGGCCTCTAAAGGGGTTTATATGGCCTTTTGCCGCCTAATAATGGCCTTACACATAAATCACGTCGCTCCACATGTCTGGACAAGTTGCCATTGGTCTAGTCCTTTCACTATCAATGCACTACGACGTCCGAAGTTCTTTTCCATTGCGCAATAGCCTTATAACACTGTCAACTACGTGAGCAGGCCTCTAAAGGGGTTTATATGGCCTTTTGCAGCCTAATAATGGCCTTACACATAAATCACGTCGCTCCACATGTTTGGGCAAGTTGCCATTGGTCTGGCACTTTCACTATCAATGCACTACAACGTCCCAAGTTGTTTTCCATTGTGGCATGTCGTTATAACACCGTCAAATACATGTACAGGTCTCTAAAGGTTGTTATATGACCGTTTGCCACCTAATAATGGCCTTACATATAAATCACGTCGCTCCACATGTCTGTGCAGGTTGCCATTGGTCTAGTCCTTCCACTGTTAATGTACTACGACGTCCTAAGTCGTTTTCGATTGCGTCATGACGTTAACACCGTCAACTACGCGTACAGTCCTCTAAAGTCTGTTATATAACTGTTTGCCGCTTAATAAAGGCCTTACACATAAATCACGTGGCTTCAGGTGTCTGTTCAGGTTGCCATTGGTCTCGTCCTTTCACTATCAATGGACTACGAAGTCTCAAGTTGTTTTCCATTGCGCCATGGCCCTGTAACACCCTCAACTAAGCGTACAAATCCTCTAAATGCTGTAATATGGCATTTTGCTGTCTAATAAAGACCTCATGCGTAAATCAGGTCGGTTCCGAGTCTCTGCACTGGTTACCATTGGGATACTCCTTCCACTATCAATGGACTAAGAAGTCGAAAGTCGTTTTCTATTGCGCCATGTCGTTATAACACCGTCAAATACATGTACAGGTCTCTAAAGGTTGTTATATGACCGTTTGCCGCCTAATAATGGCCTTACACATAAATCACGTCGATCCACATGTCTGTGCAGGTTGCCATTGGTCTAGTCCTTCCATTGGTAATGTACTACGACGTCCTAAGTCGTTTTCGATTGCCTCATGACGTTATAACTTAGTCAACTACGCGTACAGTCCTCTAAAGTCTGTTAAATGACCTTTTCCCCCTAATGGCCTTACACGTAAATCACGTGGTTCCACGTGTCTGTGCAAGTAGGCATTGGTCTAGTCCTTCCACTCTTAATGGACTACGACGTCCCAAGTCGTTTTCCATTACGCCATGGCCTTATAGCACCGTCAACTACGTGAACAGGCCTCTAAATGTTGTTATATGACCTTTTGCCGCCTAATAACGGCCTTACACGTAAATCACGTAGTTCCACGTGTCTGTTCAGGTTGCCATTGGTCTAGTCCTTTCACTATCAATGCACTACGACGTCCCAAGTTGTTTTCCATTGTGCCATGACATTATAACCCCGCCAACTACGTGTACAGGCCTCTAAAGCCTAATATATGACCTTTTGCCGCCTAATTATGGCCTTACACAAAAATCACGTGGTTCCACATGTCTGGGCAAGTTGCCATTGGTGTAGTCCTTCCACAATGCACTACGACGTCCCAAGTTGTTTTCCATTGTGCCATGACAATATAACACCGCCAACTACGTGTACAGGCCTCTAAAGCCTAATGTATGACCTTTTGCCGCCTAATTATGGCCTTACACATAAATCACGTGGTTCCACATGTCTGGGCAAGTTGCCATTGGTCTAGTCCTTCCACTGTTAATGTACTACGACGTCCTAAGACGTTTTCGAATGCGTCATGACGTTATAACACCGTCAACTACGCGTACAGTCCTCTAAAGTCTGTTATATGACCTTTTGCCGCCTAATAACCGCCTTACACGTAAATCACGTGGTTCCACGTGTCTGTTCAGGTTGCCATTGCTCTAGTTCTACCACTACAAATGTACTACGACGTCCCAAATCGTTTTACATTGCTGAATAGCCTTATAACACCGTCAACTACGTGAGCAGCCCTCTAAAGGTTTTTATATGGCCTTTTGCCGCGTAATAATGGCCTTATCCAAAAATCACGTCGTTCCATATGTCTGGGCAAGTTGCCATTGGTCTAGTCCTTTCACTATCAATGCACTACGACGTCCCAAGTTGTTTTCCATTGTGCCATGGCCTTATAACACCGTCAACTACGTGTACAGGCCTCTAAAAGATGTTATATGACCTTTTGCCCCCTATTATCGTCCTTGCACGTATATCACGTCGTTCCACGTGTCTGTGCAGGTTGGCATTGGTCTAGTCCTTTTACTATCAATGTACTACGACGTCCCAAATCATTTCCATTACTCCATGGCCTTATAACACCGTCGCCTTCGCGTACAGTCCTCTAAAGTCTGTTATATGACCTTTTGCCGCCTAATAATGGCCTTACACATCAATCACGTCGTTCCACATGTCTGGTCAAGTTGCCATTGGTCTGGTCCTTTCACTATCAATGCACTACGATCTCCCAAGTTCTTTTCCACTGCGCAATAGCCTTATAACACCGTCGACTACGCGTACAGGCCTCTAAAGTCTGTTATATGACCTTTTGCCGTCTAATGATGACCTTACACATAAATCACGTGGTTCCACGTGTCTGTTCAGGTTGCCATTGGTCTAGTCCTACCACTATGAATGTAGTACGACGTCCCAAATCGTTTTACATTGCTGAATAGCCTTATAACACCGTCAACTACGTGAGCAGCCCTCTAAAGGTTTTTATATGGCCTTTTGCCGCGTAATAATGGCCTTATCCAAAAATCACGTCGTTCCATATGTCTGGGCAAGTTGCCATTGGTCTAGTCCTTTCACTATCAATGCACTACGACGTCCCAAGTTGTTTTCCATTACGCCATGGCCTTATAACACCGTCACCTGCGCGTACAGTCCTCTAAAGTCTGTTATATGACCTTTTGCCGCCTAATAATGGCCTTACACATCAATCACGTCGTTCCACATGTCTGGGCAAGTTGCCATTGGTCTGGTCCTTTAACTATCAATGCACTACGACCTCCCAAGTTTTTTTCCACTGCGCAATAGCCTAATAACACCGTCAACTACGCGTAGAGTCCTCTAAGGTCCGTTACATCACCTTTTGGTGCCTAATAATGACGTTACACATAAATCACGTGGTTCCGCGTGTCTACACTGGTTACCATTGGTTTATTCCCTCGACACTCAATGAACTACAACGTTCCAAGTCTATTTCCATTGCTGCATGACGTTATAACACCGTCAACTACATGAACAGTCCTCTAAAGTCTGTTATATGACCGTTTGCCGCCTAATAATGGCCTTACACATAAATCACGTGTTTCCACGTGTCTGTTCAGGTTGCCATTGGTCTCGTCCTTTCACTATCAATGGACTACGACGTCCCAAATCGTTTTACATTGCGCAATAGCCTTATAACACCGTCAACTACGTGAACAGGTCTCTAAAGGTTGTTATATAACCTTTTGCTGCCTAATAACGGCCTTACACGTAATTCACGTGGTTCCACGTGCTAATCAGGTTGCCATTGGTCTAGTCCTACCACTACGATCGTACTAGAACGTCCCAAATTGTTTTACATTGCTGAATAGCCTTATAACACCGTCAACTACGTGAGCAGCCCTCTGAAGGTTTTTATATGGCCTTTTGCCGCGTAATAATGGCCTTATCCATAAATCACGTCGTTCGACACGTCTGCGCAAGTTTCCATTGGTCTAGTCCTTTCACTATGAATACACTACGAAGTCCCAAGTACTTTTTCATTGCGCAAAAGGCTTATAACACCGTCAACTGCATGAACAGGCCTCTAAAGACTGTTATATGACCTTTTGCCGCCTAATAATGACCTTACACATCAATCACGTCGTTCCACATGTCTGGGCAAGTTGCCATTGGTTTAGTCCTTTCACTATGAATACACTACGACGTCCCAAGTTCTTTTCCATTGCGCAATAGCCTTATAACACCGTCAACTACATGAACAGGCCTCCAAAGGTTGTTATATGACCTTTTGCCTCGTAATAACGTCCTTGCACGTAAATCAAGTCGTTCCACGTGTCTGTGCAGGTTGGCATTGGTCTAGTCCTTCCACTCTCAATGGACTACTACGTCCCAAGTCGTTTTCCATTACGCCATGGCCTTATAACACCGTCAACTACGTGTACAGGCCTCTAAAGGATGTTATATGACCTTTTGCCTCCTATTATCGTCCTTGCACGTATGTCACGTCGTTCCACGTGTCTGTGCAGGTTGGCATTGGTCTAGTCCTTCCACTATCAATGTACTACGACGTCCCAAATTAATTTACATTGCGTAATACCCTTATAACACCGTCAACTGCGCTAACAAGCCTCTAAAGGCTGTTATATGAATTTTTGCCGCCTTATAATGGCCTTACACATAAATCACGTCGTTCCACATGTCTGGGCAAGTTGCCATTGGTCTATTCCTTTCACTATCAACAGACTACGACGTCCCAAGTTGTTTTCCATTGCGCCATGGCCCTGTAACACCGTCAACTCAGCGTACAATCCTCTCAATGCTGTAATATGGCATTCTGCTGTATAATAAAGACCTCATGCGTAAATCAGGTGGTTCCGAGTGTCTGCACTGGTTACCATTGGGATACTCCTTCCACTCTCAATGGACTATAAAGTCCAAAATCGTTTTCTATTACGCCATGGCCTTATAACACCGCCAACTACGGGTACAGTCCTCTAAAGTCTGTTAAATGACCTTTTCCCCCTAACAATAGCCTTACACGTAAATCACGTGGTTCCACGTGTCTGTGCAAGTAGGCATTGATCTAGTCCTTCCACTCTTAATGGACTACGACGTCCCAAGTCGTTTTCCATTACGCCATGGCCTTATAGCACCGTCAACTACGTGAACAGGCCTCTAAATGTTGTTATATGACCTTTTGCCGCCTAATAACGGCCTTACACGTAAATCACGTAGTTCCACGTGTCTGTTCAGGTTGCCATTGGTCTAGTCCTATCACTATGAATGTAGTACGATGTCCCAAATCGTTTTACATTGCGCAATAGCCTTATAACACAGTCAACTACGTGAACAGGTCTCTAAAGGTTGTTATATAACCTTTTGACGCCTAATAATGGCGTTACACATAAATCACGTCGCTCCACATGTCTGGGCAAGTTGCCATTGGTCTGGTCCTTTAACTCTCAATGCACTACGACGTCCCAAGTTGTTTTCCATTGTGCCATGACATTATAACACCGCCAACTACGTGTACAGGCCTCTAAAGCCTAATATATGACCTTTTGCCGCCTAATTATGGCCTTACACAAAAATCACGTGGTTCCATATGTCTGGGCAAGTTGCCATTGGTCTAGTCCTTCCACAATGCACTACGACGTCCCAAGTTGTTTTCCATTGTGCCATGACTTTATAATACCGCCAACTACGTGTACAGGCCTCTAAAGCCTAATGTATGACCTTTTGCCGCCTAATTATGGCCTTACACATAAATCACGTGGTTCCACATGTCTGGGCAAGTTGCCATTGGTCTAGTCCTTCCACTGTTAATGTACTACGACGTCCTAAGACGTTTTCGAATGCGTCATGACGTTAAAACACCGTCAACTACGCGTACAGTCCTCTAAAGTCTGTTATATGACCTTTTGCCGCCTAATAACCGCCTTACACGTAAATCACGTGGTTCCACGTGTCTGTTCAGGTTGCCATTGCTCTAGTTCTACCACTACAAATGTACTACGACGTCCCAAATCGTTTTACATTGCTGAATAGCCTTATAACACCGTCAACTACGTGAGCAGCCCTCTAAAGGTTTTTATATGGCCTTTTGCTGCGTAATAATGGCCTTATCCAAAAATCACGTCGTTCCATATGTCTGGGCAAGTTGCCATTGGTCTAGTCCTTTCACTATCAATGCACTACGACGTCCCAAGTTGTTTTCCATTGTGCCATGGCCTTATAACACCGTCAACTACGTGTACATGCCTCTAAAAGATGTTATATGACCTTTTGCCCCCTATTATCGTCCTTGCACGTATATCACGTCGTTCCACGTGTCTGTGCAGGTTGGCATTGGTCTAGTCCTTTTACTATCAATGTACTACGACGTCCCAAATCATTTCCATTACGCCATGGCCTTATAACACCGTCACCTGCGCGTACAGTCCTCTAAAGTCTGTTATATGACCTTTTGCCGCCTAATAATGGCCTTACACAAAAATCACGAGGTTCCGCGTGTCTACACTGGTTACCATTGGTTTATTCCCTCGACACTCAATGAACTACAACGTCCCAAGTCTATTTTCATTGCTGCATGACGTTATAACACCGTCAACTACATGAACAGGCCTCTAAAGTCTGTTATATGACCTTTTGCCGTCTAATAATGACCTTACACATAAATCACGTGGTTCCACGTGTCTGTTCAGGTTGCCATTGGTCTAGTCCTACCACTATGAATGTAGTACGACGTCCCAAATCGTTTTACATTGCTGAATAGCCTTATAACACCGTCTACTACGTGAGCAGCCCTCTGAAGGTTTTTATATGGCCTTTTGCCGCGTAATAATGGCCTTATCCATAAATCACGTCGTTCGACACGTCTGCGCAAGTTTCCATTGGTCTAGTCCTTTCACTATGAATACACTACGACCTCCCAAGTTCTTTTCCACTGCGCAATAGCCTTATAACACCGTCGACTACGCGCACAGTCCTCTAAAGTCAGTTATATCACCTTTTGGCGCCTAATAATGACGTTACACATAAATCACGTGGTTCCGCGTGTCTACACTGGTTACCATTGGTTTATTCCCTCGACACTCAGTGGACTACATTGTCCTAAGTCTATTTACATTGCTGCATGACGTTATAACACCGTTAACTACACGTGCATGCCTCTAAGGCCTGTTATATGACCTTTTGCCGCCTAATAACGGCCTTACACGTAAATCACATAGTTCCACGTGTCTGTTCAGGTTGCCATTGGTCTAGTCCTACCACTATGAATGTAGTACGACGTCCCAAATCGTTTTACATTGCGGAATAGCCTTATAACACCGTCTACTACGTGAGCAGGCCTCTAAAGGGGTTTATATGGCCTTTTGCCGCCTAATAATGGCCTTACACATAAATCACGTCGCTCCACATGTCTGGGCAAGTTGCCATTGGTCCATTCCTTTATCTGTTAATGTACTACGACGTCCTAAGTCGTTTTCCATTTGCTGCATGACGTTATAATACCGTCAACTACATGTGCATGCCTCTAAAGGCTGTTATATGACCTTTTGCCGCCTAATAATGGCCTTACACATCAATCACGTCGTTCCACATGTCTGGGCAAGTTGCCATTGGTCTGGTCCTTTCACTATCAATGCACTACGACCTCCCAAGTTCTTTTCCACTGCGCAATAGCCTTATAACACCGTCGACTACGCGCACAGTCCTCTAAAGTCAGTTATATCACCTTTTGGCGCCTAATAATGACGTTACACATAAATCACGTGGTTCCGCGTGTCTACACTGGTTAACATTGGTTTATTCCCTCGACACTCAGTGGACTACATTGTCCTAAGTCTATTTACATTGCTGCATGACGTTATAACACCGTTAACTACACGTGCATGCCTCTAAGGCCTGTTATATGACCTTTTGCCGCCTAATAACGGCCTTCCACGTAAATCACGTAGTTCCACGTGTCTGTTCAGGTTGCCATTGGTCTAGTCCTTCCACTGTTAATGTACTACGACGTCCCAAATCGTTTAACATTGCGGAATAGCCTTATAACACCGTCAACTACGGGTACAGTCCTCTAAAGTCTGTTAAATGACCTTTTCCCCCTAACAATGGCCTTACACGTAAATCACGTGGTTCCACGTGTCTGTGCAAGTAGGCATTGGTCTAGTCCTTCCACTCTTAATGGACTACGACGTCCCAAGTCGTTTTCCATTACGCCATGGCCTTATAGCACCGTCAACTACGTGAACAGGCCTCTAAATGTTGTTATATGACCTTTTGCCGCCTAATAACGGCCTTACACGTAAATCACGTAGTTCCACGTGTCTGTTCAGGTTGCCATTGGTCTAGTCCTATCACTATGAATGTAGTACGACGTCCCAAATCGTTTTACATTGCGCAATAGCCTTATAACACAGTCAACTACGTGAACAGGTCTCTAAAGGTTGTTATATAACCTTTTGACGCCTAATAATGGCGTTACACATAAATCACGTCGCTCCACATGTCTGGGCAAGTTGCCATTGGTCTGGTCCTTTAACTCTCAATGCACTACGACGTCCCAAGTTGTTTTCCATTGTGCCATGACATTATAACACCGCCAACTACGTGTACAGGCCTCTAAAGCCTAATATATGACCTTTTGCCGCCTAATTATGGCCTTACACAAAAATCACGTGGTTCCATATGTCTGGGCAAGTTGCCATTGGTCTAGTCCTTCCACAATGCACTACGACGTCCCAAGTTGTTTTCCATTGTGCCATGACATTATAACACCGCCAACTACGTGTACAGGCCTCTAAAGCCTAATGTATGATCTTTTGCCGCCTAATTATGGCCTTACACATAAATCACGTGGTTCCACATGTCTGGGCAAGTTGCCATTGGTCTAGTCCTTCCACTGTTAATGTACTACGACGTCCTAAGACGTTTTCGAATGCGTCATGACGTTATAACACCGTCAACTACGCGTACAGTCCTCTAAAGTCTGTTATATGACCTTTTGCCGCCTAATAACCGCCTTACACGTAAATCACGTGGTTCCACGTGTCTGTTCAGGTTGCCATTGCTCTAGTTCTACCACTACAAATGTACTACGACGTCCCAAATCGTTTTACATTGCTGAATAGCCTTATAACACCGTCAACTACGTGAGCAGCCCTCTAAAGGTTTTTATATGGCCTTTTGCTGCGTAATAATGGCCTTATCCAAAAATCACGTCGTTCCATATGTCTGGGCAAGTTGACATTGGTCTAGTCCTTTCACTATCAATGCACTACGACGTCCCAAGTTGTTTTCCATTGTGCCATGGCCTTATAACACCGTCAACTACGTGTACAGGCCTCTAAAAGATGTTATATGACCTTTTGCCCCCTATTATCGTCCTTGCACGTATATCACGTCGTTCCACGTGTCTGTGCAGGTTGGCATTGGTCTAGTCCTTTTACTATCAATGTACTACGACGTCCCAAATCATTTCCATTACGCCATGGCCTTATAACACCGTCACCTGCGCGTACAGTCCTCTAAAGTCTGTTATATGACCTTTTGCCGCCTAATAATGGCCTTACACATCAATCACGTCGTTCCACATGTCTGGGCAAGTTGCCATTGGTCTGGTCCTTTCACTATCAATGCACTACGACCTCCCAAGTTCTTTTCCACTGCGCAATAGCCTTATAACACCGTCAACTACGCGTACAGTCCTCTAAGGTCCGTTACATCACCTTTTGGTGCCTAATAATGACGTTACACATAAATCACGAGGTTCCGCGTGTCTACACTGGTTAATATTGGTTTATTCCCTCGACACTCAATGAACTACAACGTCCCAAGTCTATTTTCATTGCTGCATGACGTTATAACACCGTCAACTACATGAACAGGCCTCTAAAGTCTGTTATATGACCTTTTGCCGTCTAATAATGACCTTACACATAAATCACGTGGTTCCACGTGTCTGTTCAGGTTGCCATTGGTCTAGTCCTACCACTATGAATGTAGTACGACGTCCCAAATCGTTTTACATTGCTGAATAGCCTTATAACACCGTCAACTACGTGAGCATCCCTCTGAAGGTTTTTATATGGCCTTTTGCCGCGTAATAATGGCCTTATCCATAAATCACGTCGTTCGACACGTCTGCGCAAGTTTCCATTGGTCTAGTCCTTTCACTATGAATACACTACGACCTCCCAAGTTCTTTTCCACTGCGCAATAGCCTTATAACACCGTCGACTACGCGCACAGTCCTCTAAAGTCAGTTATATCACCTTTTGGCGCCTAATAATGACGTTACACATAAATCACGTGGTTCCGCGTGTCTACACTGGTTACCATTGGTTTATTCCCTCGACACTCAGTGGACTACATTGTCCTAAGTCTATTTACATTGCTGCATGACGTTATAACACCGTTAACTACACGTGCATGCCTCTAAGGCCTGTTATATGACCTTTTGCCACCTAATAACGGCCTTACACGTAAATCACATAGTTGCACGTGTCTGTTCAGGTTGCCATTGGTCTAGTCCTACCACTATGAATGTAGTACGACGTCCCAAATCGTTTTACATTGCGGAATAGCCTTATAACACCGTCTACTACGTGAGCAGGCCTCTAAAGGGGTTTATATGGCCTTTTGCCGCCTAATAATGGCCTTACACATAAATCACGTCGCTCCACATGTCTGTGCAGGTTGCCATTGGTCTAGTCCTTCCACTGTTAATGTACTACGACGTCCCAAATTGTTTAACATTGCGGAATAGCCTTATAACACCGTCAACTACGGGTACAGTCCTCTAAAGTCTGTTAAATGACCTTTTCCCCCTAACAATGGCCTTACACGTAAATCACGTGGTTCCACGTGTCTGTGCAAGTAGGCATTGGTCTAGTCCTTCCACTCTTAATGGACTACGACGTCCCAAGTCGTTTTCCATTACGCCATGGCCTTATAGCACCGTCAACTACGTGAACAGGCCTCTAAATGTTGTTATATGACCTTTTGCCGCCTAAAAACGGCCTTACACGTAAATCACGTAGTTCCACGTGTCTGTTCAGGTTGCCATTGGTCTAGTCCTATCACTATGAATGTAGTACGACGTCCCAAATCGTTTTACATTGCGCAATAGCCTTATAACACAGTCAACTACGTGAACAGGTCTCTAAAGGTTGTTATATAACCTTTTGACGCCTAATAATGGCGTTACACATAAATCACGTCGCTCCACATGTCTGGGCAAGTTGCCATTGGTCTGGTCCTTTAACTCTCAATGCACTACGACGTCCCAAGTTGTTTTCCATTGTGCCATGACATTATAACACCGCCAACTACGTGTACAGGCCTCTAAAGCCTAATATATGACCTTTTGCCGCCTAATTATGGCCTTACACAAAAATCACGTGGTTCCATATGTCTGGGCAAGTTGCCATTGGTCTAGTCCTTCCACAATGCACTACGACGTCCCAAGTTGTTTTCCATTGTGCCATGACATTATAACACCGCCAACTACGTGTACAGGCCTCTAAAGCCTAATGTATGCTCTTTTGCCGCCTAATTATGGCCTTACACATAAATCACGTGGTTCCACATGTCTGGGCAAGTTGCCATTGGTCTAGTCCTTCCACTGTTAATGTACTACGACGTCCTAAGACGTTTTCGAATGCGTCATGACGTTATAACACCGTCAACTACGCGTACAGTCCTCTAAAGTCTGTTATATGACCTTTTGCCGCCTAATAACCGCCTTACACGTAAATCACGTGGTTCCACGTGTCTGTTCAGGTTGCCATTGCTCTAGTTCTACCACTACAAATGTACTACGACGTCCCAAATCGTTTTACATTGCTGAATAGCCTTATAACACCGTCAACTACGTGAGCAGCCCTCTAAAGGTTTTTATATGGCCTTTTGCTGCGTAATAATGACCTTACACATCAATCACGTCGTTCCACATGTCTGGGCAAGTTGCCATTGGTCTGGTCCTTTCACTCTCAATGCACTACGACGTCCCAAGTTCTTTTCCATTGCGCAATAGCGTTATAACACCGTCAACTACGTGAACAGGCCTCTAAAGGCTGTTATATGACCTTTTGCTGTCTATTAATGGCCTTACACATAAATCACGTCGTCCCACATGTCTGTGCAAGTTGCCATTGGTCCCGTCCTTTCACTATCAATGCACTACGACCTCCCAAGTTCATTTCCAATGCGCAATAGCCTTATAACACCGTCAACTACGCGTACAGTCCTTTAAAGTCTGTTATATGACCTTTTGCCGCCTAATAATGGCCTTACACATCAATCACGTCGTTCCACATGTCTGGGCAAGTTGCCATTGGTCTGGTCCTTTCACTATCAATGCACTACGACCTCCCAAGTTCTTTTCCACTGCGCAATAGCCTTATAACACCGTCAACTACGCGTACAGTCCTCTAAAGTCTGTTATATGACCGTTTGCCGCCTAATAATGGCCTTACACATAAATCACGTGTTTCCACGTGTCTGTTCAGGTTGCCATTGGTCTCGTCCTTTCACTATCAATGGACTACGACATCCCAAATCGTTTTACATTGCGCAGTAGCCTTATAACACCGTCAACTACGTGAACAGGTCTCTAAAGGTTGTTATATAACCTTTTGCTGCCTAATAACGGCCTTACACGTAATTCACGTGGTTCCACGTGTCTACTCAGGTTGCCATTGGTCTAGTCCTACCACTACGATCGTACTAGAACGTCCCAAATTGTTTTACATTGCTGAATAGCCTTATAACACCGTCAACTACGTGAGCAGCCCTCTGAAGGTTTTTATATGGCCTTTTGCCGCGTAATAATGGCCTTATCCATAAATCACGTCGTTCGACACGTCTGCGCAAGTTTCCATTGGTCTAGTCCTTTCACTATGAATACACTACGACCTCCCAAGTTCTTTTCCACTGCGCAATAGCCTTATAACACCGTCGACTACGCGCACAGTCCTCTAAAGTCAGTTATATCACCTTTTGGCGCCTAATAATGACGTTACACATAAATCACGTGGTTCCGCGTGTCTACACTGGTTACCATTGGTTTATTCCCTCGACACTCAGTGGACTACATTGTCCTAAGTCTATTTACATTGCTGCATGACGTTATAACACCGTTAACTACACGTGCATGCCTCTAAGGCCTGTTATATGACCTTTTGCCGCCTAATAACGGCCTTACACGTAAATCACGTAGTTCCACGTGTCTGTTCAGGTTGCCATTGGTCTAGTCCTACCACTATGAATGTAGTACGACGTCCCAAATCGTTTTACATTGCGGAATAGCCTTATAACACCGTCTACTACGTGAGCAGGTCTCTAAAGGGGTTTATATGGCCTTTTGCCGCCTAATAATGGTCTTACACATAAATCACGTCGCTCCACATGTCTGGGCAAGTTGCCATTGGTCCATTCCTTTATCTGTTAATGTACTACGACGTCCTAAGTCGTTTTCCATTTGCTGCATGACGTTATAACACCGTCAACTACATGTACATGCCTCTAAAGGCTGTTATATGACCTTTTGCCGCCTAACAATGGCCTTGCACATAAATCACGTCGTTCCACATGTCTGTGTAAGTTGCCATTGGTCCATTCCTTTATCTGTTAATGTACTACGACGTCCTAAGTCGTTTTCCATTTGCTGCATGACGTTATAATACCGTCAACTACATGTGCATGCCTCTAAAGGCTGTTATATGACCTTTTGCCGCCTAATAATGGCCTTACACATCAATCACGTCGTTCCACATGTCTGGGCAAGTTGCCATTGGTCTGGTCCTTTCACTATCAATGCACTACGACCTCCCAAGTTCTTTTCAACTGCGCAATAGCCTTATAACACCGTCGACTACGCGCACAGTCCTCTAAAGTCAGTTATATCACCTTTTGGCGCCTAATAATGACGGTACACATAAATCACGTGGTTCCGCGTGTCTACATTGGTTACCATTGGTTTATTCCCTCGACACTCAGTGGACTACATTGTCCTAAGTCTATTTACATTGCTGCATGACGTTATAACACCGTTAACTACACGTGCATGCCTCTAAGGCCTGTTATATGACCTTTTGCCGCCTAATAACGGCCTTACACGTAGGTCACGTAGTTCCACGTGTCTGTTCAGGTTGCCATTTGTCTAGTCCTACCACTATGAATGTAGTACGACGTCCCAAATCGTTTTACATTGCGGAATAGCCTTATAACACCGTCAACTACATGTACATGCCTCTAAAGGCTGTTATATGACCTTTTGCCGCCTAACAATGGCCTTGCACATAAATCACGTCGTTCCACATGTCTGTGTAAGTTGCCATTGGTCCATTCCTTTATCTGTTAATGTACTACGACGTCCTAAGTCGTTTTCCATTTGCTGCATGACGTTATAACACCGTCAACTACATGAACAGGCCTCAAAAGGCTGTTATATGGCATTTTGCCTCGTAATAACGTCCTTGCACGTAAATCACGTCGTTCCACGTGTCTGTGCAGGTTGGGATTGGTCTAGTCCTTCCACTTTCAGTGGACTACGACGTACCAAGTCGTTTTCCATAACGCCATGGCCTTATAACACCGTCTACTACGTGAACAGGCCTCTAAAGGTTGTTATATAACCTTTTGCCGCCTAAAACGGCCTTACACGTAAATCACGTGGTTCCCCGTGTCTGTTCAGGTTGCCATTGCTCTAGTCCTACCACTACAAATGTACTACGACGTCCCAAATCGTTTTTGATTGCGTCATGACGTTATAACACCGTCAACTACGCGTACAGTCCTTTAAAGTCTGTTATATCACCTTTTGGCGCCTAATAATGACCTTCACTTAAATCACGTGGTTCCGCGTGTCTCCACTGGTTACCATTGGTTTATTCCCTGGACACTCAATGTACTACAACGTCCCAAATCGTCTTACATTGCGCAATGGCCTTATAACACCGTCAACTACGTGTACTGACCTCTAAAGGTTTTTATATGGCCTTTTGCCTCGTAATAACGTCCTTGCACGTAAATCACGTCGTTGCACGTGTCTGCGCAGGTTGAGATTGGTCTAGTCCTTCCACTATCAATGGACTACGACTTCCTAAGTCGTTTTCGATTGCGTCATGACGTTATAACACCGTCAACTACGTGTACTGTCCTCTAAAATCTGTTATATGACCTTTTACTGCCTATTAATGGCCTTACACATAAATCACGTCGTCCCACATGTCTGTGCAAGTTGCCATTGGTCCCGTCCTTTCACTATCAATGCACTACGACCTCCCAAGTTCTTTTCCACTGCGCAATAGCCTTTATAACACCGTCAACTACGCGTACAGTGCTCTAAAGTCTGTTATATCACCTTTTGGCGCATAATAATGACGTTACACATAAATCACGTGGTTCCGCGTGTCTCCACTGGTTACCATTGGTTTATTCCCTCGACACTCAATGGACTACAACGTCCTAAGTCTATTTACATTACTGCATGACGTTATAACACCGTTAACTACATGTTCATGCCTCTAAGGTCTGTTATATGACCTTTTGCCGCCTAATAATGACCTTACACATCAATCACGTCGTTCCACATGTCTGGGCAAGTTGCCATTGGTCTGGTCCTTTCACTCTCAATGCACTACGACGTCCCAAGTTCTTTTCCATTGCGCAATAGCGTTATAACACCGTCAACTACGTGAACAGGCCTCTAAAGGCTGTTATATGACCTTTTGCTGCCTATTAATGGCCTTACACATAAATCACGTCGTCCCACATGTCTGTGCAAGTTGCCATTGGTCCCGTCCTTTCACTATCAATGCACTACGACCTCCCAAGTTCATTTCCAATGCGCAATAGCCTTATAACACCGTCAACTACGCGTACAGTCCTTTAAAGTCTGTTATATGACCTTTTGCCGCCTAATAATGGCCTTACACATCAATCACGTCGTTCCACATGTCTGGGCAAGTTGCCATTGGTCTGGTCCTTTCACTATCAATGCACTACGACCTCCCAAGTTCTTTTCCACTGCGCAATAGCCTTATAACACCGTCAACTACGCGTACAGTCCTCTAAAGTCTGTTATATGACCGTTTGCCGCCTAATAATGGCCTTACACATAAATCACGTGTTTCCACGTGTCTGTTCAGGTTGCCATTGGTCTCGTCCTTTCACTATCAATGGACTACGACGTCCCAAATCGTTTTACATTGCGCAGTAGCCTTATAACACCGTCAACTACGTGAACAGGTCTCTAAAGGTTGTTATATAACCTTTTGCTGCCTAATAACGGCCTTACACGTAATTCACGTGGTTCCACGTGTCTACTCAGGTTGCCATTGGTCTAGTCCTACCACTACGATCGTACTAGAACGTCCCAAATTGTTTTACATTGCTGAATAGCCTTATAACACCGTCAACTACGTGAGCAGCCCTCTGAAGGTTTTTATATGGCCTTTTGCCGCGTAATAATGGCCTTATCCATAAATCACGTCGTTCGACACGTCTGCGCAAGTTTCCATTGGTCTAGTCCTTTCACTATGAATACACTACGACCTCCCAAGTTCTTTTCCACTGCGCAATAGCCTTATAACACCGTCGACTACGCGCACAGTCCTCTAAAGTCAGTTATATCACCTTTTGGCGCCTAATAATGACGTTACACATAAATCACGTGGTTCCGCGTGTCTACACTGGTTACCATTGGTTTATTCCCTCGACACTCAGTGGACTACATTGTCCTAAGTCTATTTACATTGCTGCATGACGTTATAACACCGTTAACTACACGTGCATGCCTCTAAGGCCTGTTATATGACCTTTTGCCGCCTAATAACGGCCTTACACGTAAATCACGTAGTTCCACGTGTCTGTTCAGGTTGCCATTGGTCTAGTCCTACCACTATGAATGTAGTACGACGTCCCAAATCGTTTTACATTGCGGAATAGCCTTATAACACCGTCTACTACGTGAGCAGGTCTCTAAAGGGGTTTATATGGCCTTTTGCCGCCTAATAATGGTCTTACACATAAATCACGTCGCTCCACATGTCTGGGCAAGTTGCCATTGGTCCATTCCTTTATCTGTTAATGTACTACGACGTCCTAAGTCGTTTTCCATTTGCTGCATGACGTTATAACACCGTCAACTACATGTGCATGCCTCTAAGGTCTGTTATATGACCTTTTGCCGCCTAATAATGACCTTACACATCAATCACGTCGTTCCACATGTCTGGGCAAGTTGCCATTGGTCTGGTCCTTTCACTCTCAATGCACTACGACGTCCCAAGTTCTTTTCCATTGCGCAATAGCGTTATAACACCGTCAACTACGTGAACAGGCCTCTAAAGGCTGTTATATGACCTTTTGCTGCCTATTAATGGCCTTACACATAAATCACGTCGTCCCACATGTCTGTGCAAGTTGCCATTGGTCCCGTCCTTTCACTATCAATGCACTACGACCTCCCAAGTTCATTTCCAATGCGCAATAGCCTTATAACACCGTCAACTACGCGTACAGTCCTTTAAAGTCTGTTATATGACCTTTTGCCGCCTAATAATGGCCTTACACATCAATCACGTCGTTCCACATGTCTGGGCAAGTTGCCATTGGTCTGGTCCTTTCACTATCAATGCACTACGACCTCCCAAGTTCTTTTCCACTGCGCAATAGCCTTATAACACCGTCAACTACGCGTACAGTCCTCTAAAGTCTGTTATATGACCGTTTGCCGCCTAATAATGGCCTTACACATAAATCACGTGTTTCCACGTGTCTGTTCAGGTTGCCATTGGTCTCGTCCTTTCACTATCAATGGACTACGACGTCCCAAATCGTTTTACATTGCGCAGTAGCCTTATAACACCGTCAACTACGTGAACAGGTCTCTAAAGGTTGTTATATAACCTTTTGCTGCCTAATAACGGCCTTACACGTAATTCACGTGGTTCCACGTGTCTACTCAGGTTGCCATTGGTCTAGTCCTACCACTACGATCGTACTAGAACGTCCCAAATTGTTTTACATTGCTGAATAGCCTTATAACACCGTCAACTACGTGAGCAGCCCTCTGAAGGTTTTTATATGGCCTTTTGCCGCGTAATAATGGCCTTATCCATAAATCACGTCGTTCGACACGTCTGCGCAAGTTTCCATTGGTCTAGTCCTTTCACTATGAATACACTACGACCTCCCAAGTTCTTTTCCACTGCGCAATAGCCTTATAACACCGTCGACTACGCGCACAGTCCTCTAAAGTCAGTTATATCACCTTTTGGCGCCTAATAATGACGTTACACATAAATCACGTGGTTCCGCGTGTCTACACTGGTTACCATTGGTTTATTCCCTCGACACTCAGTGGACTACATTGTCCTAAGTCTATTTACATTGCTGCATGACGTTATAACACCGTTAACTACACGTGCATGCCTCTAAGGCCTGTTATATGACCTTTTGCCGCCTAATAACGGCCTTACACGTAAATCACGTAGTTCCACGTGTCTGTTCAGGTTGCCATTGGTCTAGTCCTACCACTATGAATGTAGTACGACGTCCCAAATCGTTTTACATTGCGGAATAGCCTTATAACACCGTCTACTACGTGAGCAGGTCTCTAAAGGGGTTTATATGGCCTTTTGCCGCCTAATAATGGTCTTACACATAAATCACGTCGCTCCACATGTCTGGGCAAGTTGCCATTGGTCCATTCCTTTATCTGTTAATGTACTACGACGTCCTAAGTCGTTTTCCATTTGCTGCATGACGTTATAATACCGTCAACTACATGTGCATGCCTCTAAAGGCTGTTATATGACCTTTTGCCGCCTAATAATGGCCTTACACATCAATCACGTCGTTCCACATGTCTGGGCAAGTTGCCATTGGTCTGGTCCTTTCACTCTCAATGCACTACGACGTCCCAAGTTCTTTTCCATTGCGCAATAGCGTTATAACACCGTCAACTACGTGAACAGGCCTCTTAAGGCTGTTATATGACCTTTTGCCGCCTAATAATGGCCTTACACATCAATCACGTCGTTCCACATGTCTGGGCAAGTTGCCATTGGTTTATTCCTTTCACTATGAATACACTACGACGTCCCAAGTTCTTTTCCATTGTGCAATAGCCTTATAACACCGTCAATTACATGAACAGGCCTCCAAAGGCTGTTATATGGTCTTTTGCCTCGTAATAACGTCCTTGCACGTAAATCAAGTCGTTCCACGTGTCTGTGCAGGTTGGGATTGGTCTAGTCCTTCCACTCTCAATGGACTACGACGTCCCAAGTCGTTTTCCATAACGCCATGGCCTTATAACTCCGTAAACTACGTGAACAGGCCTCTAAAGGTTGTCATATTACCTTTTGCCGCCTAAAACGGCCTTACACGTAAATCACGTGGTTCCACGTGTCTGTTCAGGTTGCCATTGCTCTAGTCCTACCACTACAAATGTACTACGACGTCCCAAATCGTTTTACATTGCGGAATAGCCTTATAACACCGTCAACTACGTGAGCAGGCCTCTAAAGGTTTTTATATGGCCTTTTGCCGCCTAATAATGGCCTTACACACAAATCACGTCGTTCCACATGTCTGTGCAGGTTGCCATTGGTCTAGTCCTTTCACTATCAATGGACTACGACTTCCTAAGTCGTTTTCGATTGCGTCATGACGTTATAACACCGTCAACTACGTGTACAGTCCTCTAAAATCTGTTATATGACCTTTTGCTGCCTATTAATGGCCTTACACATAAATCACGTCGTCCCACATGTCTGTGCAAGTTGCCATTGGTCCCGTCCTTTCACTATCAATGCACTACGACCTCCCAAGTTCATTTCCACTGCGCAATAGCCTTATAACACCGTCAACTACGCGTACAGTGCTCTAAAGTCTGTTATATCACCTTTTGGCGCCTAATAATGACGTTACACATAAATCACGTGGTTCCGCGTGTCTACACTGGTTACTATTGGTTTATTCCCTCGACACTCAATGGACTAAAACGTCCTAAGTCTATTTACATTGCTGCATGACGTTATAACACCGTTAACTACATGTGCATGCCTCTAAGGGCTGTTATATGACCTTTTGCCGCCTAATAATGGCCTTACACATCAATCACGTCGTTCCACATGTCTGGGCAAGTTGCCATTGGTTTAGTCCTTTCACTATGAATACACTACGACGTCCCAAGTTCTTTTCCATTGCGCAATAGCCTTATAACACCGTCAACTACATGAACAGGCCTCAAAAGGCTGTTATATGGCATTTTGCCTCGTAATAACGTCCTTGCACGTAAATCACGTCGTTCCACGTGTCTGTGCAGGTTGGGATTGGTCTAGTCCTTCCACTTTCAGTGGACTACGACGTACCAAGTCGTTTTCCATAACGCCATGGCCTTATAACACCGTCTACTACGTGAACAGGCCTCTAAAGGTTGTTATATAACCTTTTGCCGCCTAAAACGGCCTTACACGTAAATCACGTGGTTCCCCGTGTCTGTTCAGGTTGCCATTGCTCTAGTCCTACCACTACAAATGTACTACGACGTCCCAAATCGTTTTTGATTGCGTCATGACGTTATAACACCGTCAACTACGTGTACAGTCCTCTAAAATCTGTTATATGACCTTTTGCTGCCTATTAATGACCTTACACATAAATCACGTCGTCCCACATGTCTGTGCAAGTTGCCATTGGTCTCGTCCTTTCACTATCAATGCACTACGACCTCCCAAGTTCTTTTCCACTGTGCAATAGCCTTATAACACCGTCAACTACGCGTACAGTCCTCCAAAGGCTGTTATATGACCTTCTGCCGCCTAATAATGACCTTACGCATCAATCACGTCCTTCCACATGTCTGTGTAAGTTGCCATTGGTCCATTCCTTTATCTGTTAATGTACTACGACGTCCTAAGTCGTTTTTCATTTGCTGCATGACGTTATAACACCGTCAACTACATTTACATGCCTCTAAAGGCTGTTATATGACCTTTTGCCGCCTAACAATGGCCTTACACGTAAATCACGTGGTTCCACGTGTCTGTTCAGGTTGCCATTGGTCTAATCCCTTTAATATGAATACACTACGACGTCCCAAGTTCTTTTCTATTGGGTAATAGCCTTATAACACCGTCAACTACGTGAACAGGCCTCTAAATGCTGTTATATGACCTTTTGCCGCCTAATAATGGCCTTACACATCAATCACGTAGTTCCACGTGTCTGTTCAGGTTGCCATTGGTCTAGTCCTACCACTATGAATGTAGTACGACGTCCCAAATCGTTTTACATTGCGCAATAGCCTTATAACACAGTGAACTGCGTGAACAGGTCTCTAAAGGTTGTTATATAACCTTTGACGCCTAATAGCGGCCTTACACGTAAATCACGTGGTTCCACGTGTCTGTTCAGGTTGCCATTGGTCTAGTCCTACCACTATGAATGTACTACGACGTCCCAAATCGTCTTACATTGCGCAATGGCTTTATAACACCGTCAACTACGTGTACTGGCCTCTAAAAGCTGTTATATGACCTTTTGCCTTCTAGTAATGGCCTTACACGTAATTCACGTGGTTCCACGTGTCTGTTCAGGTTGCCATTGGTCTAGTCCTACCACTACGAATATACTACGACGTCCCAAATCGTTTAACATTGCGGAATAGCCTTATAACGCCGTCAACTACGTGAGGAGCTCTCTACATGTTTTTATATGGCCTTTTGCCACCTAATAATGGCCTTACACATAAATAACGTCGTTCCACATGTCTGGGCAAGTTGCCATTGGTCTGGTCCTTTCACTCTCAATGCACTACGACGTCCCAAGTTCTTTTCCATTGCGCAATAGCGTTATAACACCGTCAACTACGTGAACAGGCTTCTAAAGGCTGCTATATGACCTTTTGCCGCCTAATAATGGCCTTACACATCAATCACGTCGTTCCACATGGCTGGGCAAGTTGCCATTGGCTTAGTCCTTTCACTATGAATCCACTACGACGTCCCAAGTTTTTTTCCATTGCGCAATAGCCTTATAACACCGTCAACTACATGAACAGGCCTCCAAAGGCTGTTATATGGCCTTTTGCCTCGTAATAACGTCCTTGCACGTAAATCACATGTCTGTGCAGGTTGCCATTGGTCTAGTCCTTTCACTATCAATGGACTACGACTTCCTAAGTCGTTTTCGATTGCGTCATGACGTTATAACACCGTCAACTACGTGTACAGTCCTCTAAAATCTGTTATATGACCTTTTGCTGCCTATTAATGGCCTTACACATAAATCACGTCGTCCCACATATCTGTGCAAGTTGCCATTGGTCCCGTCCTTTCACTATCAATGCACTACGACCTCCCAAGTTCATTTCCACTGCGCAATAGCCTTATAACACCGTCAACTACGCGTACAGTGCTCTAAAGTCTGTTATATCACCTTTTGGCGCCTAATAATGACGTTACACATAAATCACGTGGTTCCGCGTGTCTACACTGGTTACCATTGGTTTATTCCCTCGACACTCAATGGACTACAACGTCCTAAGTCTATTTACATTGCTGCATGACGTTATAACACCGTTAACTACATGTGCATGCCTCTAAGGGCTGTTATATGACCTTTTGCCGCCTAATAATGGCCTTACACATCAATCACGTCGTTCCACATGTCTGGGCAAGTTGCCATTGGTTTAGTCCTTTCACTATGAATACACTACGACGTCCCAAGTTCTTTTCCATTGCGCAATAGCCTTATAACACCGTCAACTACATGAACAGGCCTCAAAAGGCTGTTATATGGCATTTTGCCTCGTAATAACGTCCTTGCACGTAAATCACGTCGTTCCACGTGTCTGTGCAGGTTGGGATTGGTCTAGTCCTTCCACTTTCAGTGGACTACGACGTACCAAGTCGTTTTCCATAACGCCATGGCCTTATAACAGCGTCTACTACGTGAACAGGCCTCTAAAGGTTGTTATATAACCTTTTGCCGCCTAAAACGGCCTTACACGTAAATCACGTGGTTCCCCGTGTCTGTTCAGGTTGCCATTGCTCTAGTCCTACCACTACAATTGTACTACGACGTCCCAAATCGTTTTTGATTGCGTCATGACGTTATAACACCGTCAACTACGTGTACAGTCCTCTAGAATCTGTTATATGACCTTTTGCTGCCTATTAATGGCCTTACACATAAATCACGTCGTCCCACATGTCTGTGCAAGTTGCCATTGGTCTCGTCCTTTCACTATCAATGCACTACGACCTCCCAAGTTCTTTTCCACTGCGCAATAGCCTTATAACACCGTCAACTACGCGTACAGTCCTCCAAAGGCTGTTATATGACCTTTTGCCGCCTAATAATGACCTTACGCATCAATCACGTCCTTCCACATGTCTGTGTAAGTTGCCATTGGTCAATTCCTTTATCTGTTAATGTACTACGACGTCCTAAGTCGTTTTCCATTTGCTGCATGACGTTATAACACCGTCAACTACATGTACATGCCTCTAAAGGCTGTTATATGACCTTTTGCCGCCTAACAATGGCCTTACACGTAAATCACGTGGTTCCACGTGTCTGTTCAGGTTGCCATTGGTCTAATCCCTTTAATATGAATACAATACGACGTCCCAAGTTCTTTTCTATTGGGTAATAGCCTTATAACACCGTCAACTACGTGAACAGGCCTCTAAATGCTGTTATATGACCTTTTGCCGCCTAATAATGGCCTTACACATCAATCACGTAGTTCCACGTGTCTGTTCAGGTTGCCATTGGTCTAGTCCTACCACTATGAATGTAGTACGACGTCCCAAATCGTTTTACATTGCGCAATAGCCTTATAACACAGTCAACTGCGTGAACAGGTCTCTAAAGGTTGTTATATAACCTTTGACGCCTAATAACGGCCTTACACGTAAATCACGTGGTTCCACGTGTCTGTTCAGGTTGCCATTGGTCTAGTCCTACCACTACGAATATACTACGACGTCCCAAATCGTTTAACATTGCGGAATAGCCTTATAACGCCGTCAACTACGTGAGGAGCTCTCTACATGTTTTTATATGGCCTTTTGCCACCTAATAATGGCCTTACACATAAATAACGTCGTTCCACATGTCTGGGCAAGTTGCCATTGGTCTGGTCCTTTCACTCTCAATGCACTACGACGTCCCAAGTTCTTTTCCATTGCGCAATAGCGTTATAACACCGTCAACTACGTGAACAGGCCTCTAAAGGCTGCTATATGACCTTTTGCCGCCTAATAATGGCCTTACACATCAATCACGTCGTTCCACATGGCTGGGCAAGTTGCCATTGGTTTAGTCCTTTCACTATGAATCCACTACGACGTCCCAAGTATTTTTCCATTGCGCAATAGCCTTATAACACCGTCAACTACATGAACAGGCCTCCAAAGGCTGTTATATGGCCTTTTGCCTCGTAATAACGTCCTTGCACGTAAATCACGTCGTTCCACATGTCTGTGCAGGTTGCCATTGGTCTAGTCCTTTCACTATCAATGGACTACGACTTCCTAAGTCGTTTTCGATTGCGTCATGACGTTATAACACCGTCAACTACGTGTACAGTCCTCTAAAATCTGTTATATGACCTTTTGCTGCCTATTAATGGCCTTACACATAAATCACGTCGTCCCACATGTCTGTGCAAGTTGCCATTGGTCTCGTCCTTTCACTATCAATACACTACGACCTCCCAAGTTCTTTTCCACTGCGCAATAGCCTTATAACACCGTCAACTACGCGTACAGTCCTCTAAAATCCGTTATATCACCTTTTGGCGCCTAATAATGACGTTACACATAAATCACGTGGTTCCGCGTGTCTACACTGGTTACCATTGGTTTATTCCCTCGACACTCAATGGACTACAACGTCCTAAGTCTATTTACATTGCTGCATGACGTTATAACACCGTTAACTACATGTGCATGCCTCTAAGGGCTGTTATATGACCATTTTGCTGCCTTATAACGGCGTTACACGTAAATCACGTAGTTCCACGTGTCTGTTCAGGTTGCCATTGGTCTAGTCCTACCACTATGAATGTACTACGACGTCCCACATCTTCTTACATTGCGCAATGGCTTTATAACACCGTCAACTACGTGTACTGGCCTCTAAAACCTGTTATATGACATTTTGCCTCCTAGTAATGGTCTTACACGTAATTCACGTGGTTCCACGTGTCTGTTCAGGTTGCCATTGGTCTAGTCCTATCACTACGAATATACTACGACGTCCCAAATCGTTTTACATTGCGGAATAGCCTTATAACACCGTCAACTACGTGAGCAGGCCTCTAAAGGGGTTTATATGGCCTTTTGCCGCCTAATAATGGCCTTACACATAAGTCACGTCGCTCCACATGTCTGGGCAAGTTGCCATTGGTCTAGTCCTTTCACTATCAATGCACTACGACGTCCCAAGTTGTTTTCCATGGTGCCATGACATTATAGCACCGTCAACTAGGTGTACAGGCCTCTAAAGGCTGTTATATTACCTTTTACCGCCTATTAATGGCCTTATCCATAAGTCACGTCGTTTGACACGTCTGGGCAAGTTGCCATTGGTCTACTCCTTTCACTATGAATACACTACGACGTCCCAAGTTCTTTTCCATTGCGCAATAGCCTTATAACACCGTCAACTACATGAACAGGCCTCCAAAGGCTGTTATATGACCTTTTGCCGCCTAATAATGACCTTACGCATCAATCACGTCGTTCCACATGTCTGGGCAAGTTGCCATTGGTTTAGTCCTTTCACTATGAATACACTACGACGTCCCAAGTTCTTTTCCATTGCGCAATAGCCTTTTAACACCATCAACTACATGAACAGGCCTCCAAAGGCTGTTATATGGCCTTTTGCCTCGTAATAACGTCCTTGCACGTAAATCACGTCGTTCCACGTGTCTGTGCAGGTTGGGATTGGTCTAGTCCTTCCACTTTCAGTGGACTACGACGTACCAAGTCGTTTTCCATAACGCCATGGCCTTATAACACCGTCTACTACGTGAACAGGCCTCTAAAGGTTGTTCAGCCTAAAACGGCCTTACACGTAAATCACGTGGTTCCACGTGTCTGTTCAGGTTGCCATTGCTCTAGTCCTACCACTACAAATGTACTACGACGTCCCAAATCGTTTTATATTGCGGAATAGCCTTATAACACCGTCAACTACGTGAGCAGGCCTCTAAAGGGGTTTATATGGCCTTTTGCCGCCTAATAATGGCCTTACACATAAGTCACGTCGCTCCACATGTCTGGGCAAGTTGCCATTGGTCTAGTCCTTTCACTATCAATGCACTACGACGTCCCAAGTTGTTTTCCATGGTGCCATGACATTATAGCACCGTCAACTAGGTGTACAGGCCTCTAAAGGCTGTTATATTACCTTTTACCGCCTATTAATGGCCTTATCCATAAGTCACGTCGTTTGACACGTCTGGGCAAGTTGCCATTGGTCTACTCCTTTCACTATGAATACACTACGACGTCCCAAGTTCTTTTCCATTGCGCAATAGCCTTATAACACCGTCAACTACATGAACAGGCCTCCAAAGGCTGTTATATGACCTTTTGCCGCCTAATAATGACCTTACGCATCAATCACGTCGTTCCACATGTCTGGGCAAGTTGCCATTGGTTTAGTCCTTTCACTATGAATACACTACGACGTCCCAAGTTCTTTTCCATTGCGCAATAGCCTTTTAACACCATCAACTACATGAACAGGCCTCCAAAGGCTGTTATATGGCCTTTTGCCTCGTAATAACGTCCTTGCACGTAAATCACGTCGTTCCACGTGTCTGTGCAGGTTGGGATTGGTCTAGTCCTTCCACTTTCAGTGGACTACGACGTACCAAGTCGTTTTCCATAACGCCATGGCCTTATAACACCGTCTACTACGTGAACAGACCTCTAAAGGTTGTTATATAATCTTTTGCCGCCTTAAACGGCCTTACACGTAATTCACGTGGTTCCACGTGTCTGTTCAGGTTGCCATTGCTCTAGTCCTACCACTACAAATGTACTACGACGTCCCAAATCGTTTTACATTGCGGAATAGCCTTATAACACCGTCAACTACGTGAGCAGGCCTCTAAAGGTTTTTATATGGCCTTTTGCCGCCTAATAATGGCCTTACACACAAATCACGTCGTTCCACATGTCTGTGCAGGTTGCCATTGGTCCCGTCCTTTCACTATCAATGCACTACACCTCCCAAGTTCTTTTCCACTGCGCAATAGCCTTATAACACCGTCAACTACGCGTACAGTGCTCTAAAGTCTGTTATATCACCTTTTGGCGCCTAATAATGACGTTACACATAAATCACGTGGTTCCGCGTGTCTACACTGGTTACCATTGGTTTATTCCCTCGACACTCTATGGACTACAACGTCCTAAGTCTATTTACATTGCTGCATGACGGTATAACACCGTTAACTACATGTGCATGCCTCTAAGGGCTGTTATATGATCTTTTGCCGCCTAATAATGACCTTACACATCAATCACGTCGTTCCACATGTCTGGGCAAGTTGCAATTGGTCTGGTCCTTTCACTCTCAATGCACTACGACGTCCCAAGTTTTTTTCCATTGCGCAATAGCCTTATAACACCGTCAAATGCATGAACAGGCCTCTAAAGACTGTTATATGACCTTTTACCGCCTAATAATGACCTTACACATCAATCACGTCGTCCCACATGTCTGGGCAAGTTGCCATTGGTCTGGTCCTTTCAATCTCAATGCACTACGACGTCCCAAGTTGTTTTCCATTGTGCCATGGCCTTATAACACCGTCAACTACGTGTACAGGCTTCTAAAAGATGTTATATGACCTTTTGCCTCCTATTATCGTCCTTGCACGTATATCACGTCGTTCCACGTGTCTGTGCAGGTTGGCATTGGTCTAGTCCTTCCACTATCAATGTACTACGACGTCCCAAATTAATTTACATTGCGTAATACCCTTATAACACCGTCAACTGCGCTAACAAGCCTCTAAAGCCTGTTATATGAATTTTTGCCGCCTTATAATGGCCTTACACATAAATCACGTCGTTCCACATGTCTGGGCAAGTTGCCATTGGTCTACTCCTTTCACTATCAACAGACTACGACGTCCCAAGTTGTTTTCCACTGCGCCATGGCCCTGTAACACCGTCAACTCAGCGTACAATCCTCTCAATGCTGTAATATGGCATTCTGCTGTCTAATAAAGACCTCATGCGTAAATCAGGTGGTTCGAGTGTCTGCACTGGTTACCATTGGGATACTCCTTCCACTCTCAATGGACTATAAAGTACAAAATCGTTTTCTATTACGCCATGGCTTTATAACACCGCCAACTACGCGTACAGTCCTCCAAAGTCTGTTATATGACCGTTTGCCGCCTAATAATGGCCTTACACAAAAATCACGCCCCTCCACATGTCTGTGCAGGTTGCCATTGGACTAGTCCTTCCACTGTTAATGTACTATGACGTCCCAAATCGTTTAACATTGCGGAATAGCCTTATAACACCGTCAACTACGCGTACAGTCCTCTAAAGGTGTTATATTACCTTTTGGCGCCTAATAATGACGTTACACTTAAATCACGTGGTTCCGCGTGTCTTCACTGGTTACCATTGGTTTATTTCCTCGACACTTAATGGACTACAACGTCCCAAATCTATTTCCATCGCTGCATGACGTTATAACACCGTCAACTACATGTACATGCCTCTAAAGGCTGTTATATGACCTTTTGCCGCCTAATAACCGCCTTACACGTAAATCATGTGTTTCCACGTGTCTGTTCAGGTTGCCATTGGTCTAGTCCTTCCACTCTCAATGGACTACGACGTCCCAAGTCGTTTTCCATTACGCCATGGCCTTATAACACCGTCAACTACGTGCACAGGCCTGTAAAGGTTGTTATATGATCTTTTGCCTCCTAATAACATCCTTGCACGTAAATCACGTGGTTCCACGTGTCTATGCAGGTTGGCATTGGTCTAGTCCTTCCACTCTCAATGGACTACTACGTCCCAAGTCGTTTTCCATTACGCCATGGCCTTATAACACCGTCAACTACGTGCACAGGCCTGTAAAGGTTGTTATATAACCTTATGCCGCCTAAAACGGCCTTACACGTAAATCACGTGGTTCCACGTGTCTCTTCAGGTTGCTATTGCTCTAGTCCTACCACTACAAATGTACTACGACGTCCCAAATCGTTTTACATTGCGGAATAGCCTTATAACACCGTCAACTACGTGAGCATGCCTCTAAAGGGGTTTATATGGCCTTTTGCCGCCTAATAATGGCCTTACACATAAGTCACGTCGCTCCACATGTCTGGGCAAGTTGCCATTGGTCTAGTCCTTTCACTATCAATGCACTACGACGTCCCAAGTTGTTTTCCATGGTGCCATGACATTATAACACCGTCAACTACGTGTACAGGCCTCTAAAGGCTGTTATATTACCTTTTACCGCCTATTAATGGCCTTATCCATAAATCACGTCGTTTGACTCGTCTGGGCAAGTTGCCATTGGTCTTCTCCTTTCACTATGAATACACTACGAGGTCCCAAGTTCTTTTCCAATGCGCGATAGCCTTATAACACCGTCAACTACATGAACAGGCCTCCAAAGGCTGTTATATGACCTTTTGCCGCCTAATAATGACCTTACGCATCAATCACGTCGTTCCACATGTCTGTGCAGGTTGCCATTGGTCTAGTCCTTTCACTATCAATGGACTACGACGTCCCAAATCGTTTTTGATTGCGTCATGACGTTATAACACCGTCAACTACGTGTACAGTCCTCTAAAGTCTGTTATATGACCTTTTCCTGCCTATTAATGGCCTTACACATAAATCATGTCGTCCCACATTTCTGTGCAAGTTGCCATTGGTCTCGTCCTTTCACTATCAATGCACTACGACCTCCTAAGTTCTTTTCCACTGCGCAATAGCCTTATAACACCGTCAACTACGCGTACAGTCCTCTAAAGTCAGTTATATCACCTTTTGGCGCCTAATAATGACGTTACACATAAATCACGTGGTTCCGCGTGTCTACACTGGTTACCATTGGTTTATTCCCTCGACACTCAGTGGACTACATTGTCCTAAGTCTATTTACATTGCTGCATGACGTTATAACACCGTTAACTACACGTGCATGCCTCTAAGGCCTGTTATATGACCTTTTGCCGCCTAATAACGGCCTTACACGTAAATCACGTAGTTCCACGTGTCTGTTCAGGTTGCCATTGGTCTAGTCCTACCACTATGAATGTAGTACGACGTCCCAAATCGTTTTACATTGCGGAATAGCCTTATAACACCGTCTACTACGTGAGCAGGCCTCTAAAGGGGTTTATATGGCCTTTTGCCGCCTAATAATGGCCTTACACATAAATCACGTCGCTCCACATGTCTGGGCAAGTTGCCATTGGTCCATTCCTTTATCTGTTAATGTACTACGACGTCCTAAGTCGTTTTCCATTTGCTGCATGACGTTATAACACCGTCAACTACATGTACATGCCTCTAAAGGCTGTTATATGACCTTTTGCCGCCTAACAATGGCCTTGCACATAAATCACGTCGTTCCACATGTCTGTGTAAGTTGCCATTGGTCCATTCCTTTATCTGTTAATGTACTACGACGTCCTAAGTCGTTTTCCATTTGCTGCATGACGTTATAACACCGTCAACTACATGTACATGCCTCTAAAGGCTGTTATATGACCTTTTGCCGCCTAATAACCGCCTTACACGTAAATCACGTAGTTCCACGTGTCTGTTCAGGTTGCCATTGGTCTAGTCCTACCACTATGAATGTAGTACGACGTCCCAAATCGTTTTACATTGCGGAATAGCCTTATAACACAGTCAACTGCGTGAACAGGTCTCTAAAAGTTATTATATAACCTTTGACGCCTATTAACGGCCTTACACGTAAATCACGTGGTTCCACGTGTCTGTTCAGGTTGCCATTGGTCTAGTCCTACCACTATGAATGTACTACGACGTCCCAAATCGTCTTATAATGCGCAATGGCTTTATAACACCGTCAACTACGTGTACTGGCTTCTAAAAACTGTTATATGACCTTTTGCCTCCTAATAATGGCCTTACACGTAATTCACGTGGTTCCACGTGTCTGTTCAGGTTGCCATTGGTCTAGTCCTACCACTACGAATATACTACGACGTCCCAAATCGTTTTACATTGCGGAATAGCCTTATAACGCCGTCAACTACGTGAGGAGCCCTCTACATGTTTTTATATGGCCTTTTGCCGCCTAATAATGGCCTTACACATAAATAACGTCGTTCCACATGTCTGTGCAGGTTGCCATTAGTCTAGTCCTTCCACTGTTAATGTACTTCGACGTCCTAAGTCGTTTTCGATTGCTTCATGACGCTATAACACCGTCAACTACGCGTACAGTCCTCTAAAGTCTGTTATATCACCTTTTGGCGCCTAATAATGACCATACACATAAATCACGTGGTTCCGCGTGTCTCCACTGGTTACCATTGGTTTATTCCCTCGACACTCAATGAACTACAACGTCCCAAGTCTATTTCCATTGCTGGATGACGTTGTAACACCGTCAACTACATGTGCATGCTTCTAAAGGCTGTTACATGACCTTTTGCCGCCTAATAACGGCCTTACACGTAAATCACGTAGTTCCACGTCTCTGTTCAGGTTGACATTGGTCTAGTCCTACCACTATGAATGTAGTACGACGTCCCAAATCGTTTTACATTGCGGAATAGCCTTATAACACCGTCAACTACGTGAGCAGGCCTCTAAAGGGGTTTATATGGCCTTTTGCCGCCTAATAATGGCCTTACACATAAATCACGTCGCTCCACATGTCTGGACAAGTTGCCATTGGTCTAGTCCTTTCACTATCAATGCACTACGACGTCCGAAGTTCTTTTCCATTGCGCAATAGCCTTTTAACACCGTCAACTACATGAACAGGCCTCTAAAGACTGCTATATGACCTTTTGCCGCCTAATATTGACCTTACACATCAATCACGTCGTTCCACATGTTTGGGCAAGTTGCCATTGGTCTGGCACTTTCACTATCAATGCACTACAACGTCCCAAGTTGTTTTCCATTGTGCCATGTCGTTATAACACCGTCAAATACATGTACAGGTCTCTAAAGGTTGTTTTATGACCGTTTGCCACCTAATAATGGCCTTACACATAAATCACGTCGCTCCACATGTCTGTGCAGGTTGCCATTGGTCTAGTCCTTCCACTGTTAATGTACTACGACGTCCTATGTCGTTTTCGATTGCGTCATGACGTTAACACCGTCAACTACGCGTACAGTCCTCTAAAGTCTGTTATATAACTGTTTGCCGCCTAATAAAGGCCTTACACATAAATCACGTGGCTTCAGGTGTCTGTTCAGGTTGCCATTGGTCTCGTCCTTTCACTATCAATGGACTACGAAGTCTCAAGTTGTTTTCCATTGCGCCATGGCCCTGTAACACCCTCAACTAAGCGTACAAATCCTCTAAATGCTGTAATATGGCATTTTGCTGTCTAATAAAGACCTCATGCGTAAATCAGGTCGGTTCCGAGTGTCTGCACTGGTTACCATTGGGATACTCCTTCCACTATCAATGGACTAAGAAGTCGAAAGTCGTTTTCTATTGCGCCATGTCGTTATAACACCGTCAAATACATGTACAGGTCTCTAAAGGTTGTCATATGACCGTTTGCCGCCTAATAATGGCCTTACACATAAATCACGTCGCTCCACATGTCTGTGCAGGTTGCCATTGGTCTAGTCCTTCCATTGGTAATGTACTACGACGTCCTAAGTCGTTTTCGATTGCCTCATGACGTTATAACACAGTCAACTACGCGTACAGTCCTCTAAAGTCTGTTAAATGACCTTTTCCCCCTAACAATGGCCTTACACGTAAATCACGTGGTTCCACGTGTCTGTGCAAGTAGGCATTGGTCTAGTCCTTCCACTCTTAATGGACTACGACGTCCCAAGTCGTTTTCCATTACGCCATGGCCTTATAGCACCGTCATTTATGTGAACAGGCCTCTAAATGTTGTTATATGACCTTTTGCCGCCTAATAACGGCCTTACACGTAAATCACGTAGTTCCACGTGTCTGTTCAGGTTGCCATTGGTCTAGTCCTTTCACTATCAATGCACTACGACGTCCCAAGTTGTCTTCCATTGTGCCATGACATTATAACACCGCCAACTGCGTGTACAGGCCTCTAAAGCCTAATATATGACCTTTTGCCGCCTAATTATGGCCTTACACAAAAATCACGTGGTTCCACATGTCTGGGCAAGTTGCCATTGGTCTAGTCCTTCCACTGTTAATGTACTACGACGTCCTAAGACGTTTTCGAATGCGTCATGACGTTATAACACCGTCAACTACGCGTACAGTCCTCTAAAGTCTGTTATATGACCTTTTGCCGCCTAATAACGTCCTTGCACGTAAATCAAGTCGTTCCACGTGTCTGTTCAGGTTGCCATTGCTCTAGTCCTACCACTACAAATGTACTACGACGTCCCAAATCGTTTTACATTGCGGAATAGCCTTATAACACCGTCAACTACGTGAGCAGGCCTCTAAAGGTTTTTATATGGCCTTTTGCCGCCTAATAATGGCCTTACACACATATCACGTCGTTCCACATGTTTGTGCAGGTTGCCATTGGTCTAGTCCTTTCACTATCAATGGACTACGACTTCCTAAGTCGTTTTCGATTGCCTCATGACGTTATAACACCGTCAACTACGTGTACAGTCCTCTAAAATCTGTTATATGACCTTTTGCTGCCTATTAATGGCCTTACACATAAATCACGTCGTCCCAAATGTCTGTGCAAGTTGCCATTGGTCCCGTCCTTTCACTATCAATGCACTACGACCTCCCAAGTTCTTTTCCACTGCGCAATAGCCTTATAACACCGTCAACTATGCGTACAGTGCTCTAAAGTCTGTTATATCACCTTTTGGCGCCTAATAATGACGTTACACATAAATCACGTGTTTCCGCGTGTCTACACTGGTTACCATTGGTTTATTCCCTCGACACTCAATGGACTACAACGTCCTAAGTCTATTTACATTACTGCATGACGTTATAACACCGTCAACTACATGAACAGGCCTCCAAAGGCTGTTATATGGCCTTTTGCCTCGTAATTACGTCCTTGCACGTAAATCAAGTCGTTCCACGTGTCTGTGCAGGTTGGGATTGGTCTAGTCCTTCCACTCTCAATGGACTACGACGTCCCAAGTCGTTTTCCATAACGCCATGGCTTTATAACTCCGTCAACTACGTGAACAGGCCTCTAAAGGTTGTCATCTAACCTTTTGCCGCCTAAAACGTCCTTGCACGTAAATCAAGTCGTTCCACGTGTCTGTGCAGGTTGCCATTGCTCTAGTCCTACCACTACAAATGTACTACGACGTCCCAAATCGTTTTACATTGCGGAATAGCCTTATAACACCGTCAACTACGTGAGCAGGCCTCTAAAGGTTTTTATATGGCCTTTTGCCGCCTAATAATGGCCTTGCACACAAATCACGTCGTTCCACATGTCTGTGCAGGTTGCCATTGGTCTAGTCCATTTACTATCAATGGACTACGACTTCCTAAGTCGTTTTCGATTGCGTCATGACGTTATAACACCGTCAACTACGTGTACAGTCCTCTAAAATCTGTTATATGACCTTTTGCTGCCTATTAATGGCCCTATCCATAAATCACGTCGTCCCACATGTCTGTGCAAGTTGCCATTGGTCCCGTCCTTTCACTATGAATACACTACGACGTCCCAAGTTCTTTTCCATTGCGCAATAGCCTTATAACACCGTCAACTACATGAACAGGCCTCCAAAGGCTGTTATATGGCCTTTTGCCTCGTAATAACGTCCTTGCACGTAAATCAAGTCGTTCCACGTGTCTGTGCAGGTTGGGATTGGTCTAGTCCTTCCACTCTGAATGCACTACGACCTCCCAAGTTCTTTTCCACTGCGCAATAGCCTTATAACACCGTCAACTACATGAACAGGCCTCCAAAGGCTGTTATATGGCCTTTTGCCTCGTAATAACGTCCTTGCGCGTAAATCAAGTCGTTCCACGTGTCTGTTCAGGTTGCCATTGGTCTAGTCCTACCACTATGAATGTAGTACGACGTCCCAAATCGTTTTACATTGTGGAATAGCCTTATAACACCGTCAACTACGTGAGCAGGCCTCTAAAGGGGTTTATATGGCCATTTTGCCGCCTAATATTAGCCCTACACATAAATCCTGTCGCTCCACATGTCTGGGCAAGTTGTCATTGTTCTAGTCCTTTCACTATCAATGCACTACGACGTCCCAAGTTGTTTTCCATGGTGCCATGACATTATAACACCGTCAACTACGTGTACAGGCCTCTAAAGGCTGTTACATTACCTTTTACCGCCTATTAATGGCCTTATCCATAAATCACGTCGTTTGACACGTCTGGGCAAGTTGCCATTGGTCTAGTCCTTTCACTATGAATACACTACGACGTCCCAAGTTCTTTTCCATTGCGCAATAGCCTTATAACACCGTCACCTACATGAACAGGCCTCCAAAGGCTGTTATATGGCCTTTTGCCTCGTAATAACGTCCATGCACGTAAATCAAGTCGTTCCACGTGTCTGTGCTGGTTGCCATTGGTCTAGTCCTTTCACTATCAATGGACTACGACTTCCTAAGTCGTTTTCGATTGCGTCATGACGTTATAACACCGTCAACTACGTGTACAGTCCTCTAAAATCTGTTATATGACCTTTTGCTGCCTATTAATGGCCTTACACATAAATCACGTCGTCCCACATGTCTGGGCAAGTTGCAATTGGTCTGGTCCTTTCACTCTCAATGCACTACGACGTCCCAAGTTCTTTTCCATTGCGCAATAGCCTTATAACACCGTCAACTGCATGAACAGGCCTCTAAAGTCTGTTATATGACCTTTTGCCGCCTAATAATGACCTTACACATCAATCACGTCGTTCCACATGTCTGGGCAAGTTGCCATTGGTCTAGTCCTTTCACTATCAATGCACTACGACGTCCCAAGTTGTTTTCCATGGTGCCATGACATTATAACACCGTCAACTACGTGTACAGGCCTCTAAAGGCTGTTATATTACCTTTTACCGCCTATTAATGGCCTTATCCATAAATCACGTCGTTTGACTCGTCTGGGCAAGTTGCCATTGGTCTTCTCCTTTCACTATGAATACACTACGAGGTCCCAAGTTCTTTTCCAATGCGCGATAGCCTTATAACACCGTCAACTACATGAACAGGCCTCCAAAGGCTGTTATATGACCTTTTGCCGCCTAATAATGACCTTACGCATCAATCACGTCGCTCCACATGTCTGGGCAAGTTGCCATTGGTCCATTCCTTTATCTGTTAATGTACTACGACGTCCTAAGTCGTTTTCCATTTGCTGCATGACGTTATAACACCGTCAACTACATGTACATGCCTCTAAAGGCTGTTATATGACGTTTTGCCGCCTAACAATGGCCTTGCACATAAATCACGTCGTTCCACATGTCTGTGTAAGTTGCCATTGGTCCATTCCTTTATCTGTTAATGTGCTACGACGTCCTAAGTCGTTTTCCATTTGCTGCATGACGTTATAACACCGTCAACTACATGTACATGCCTCTAAAGGCTGTTATATGACCTTTTGCCGCCTAATAATGGCCTTACACATCAATCACGTCGTTCCACATGTCTGGGCAAGTTGCCATTGGTCTGGTCCTTTCACTATCAATGCACTACGACCTCCCAAGTTCTTTTCCACTGCGCAATAGCCTTATAACACCGTCGACTACGCGCACAGTCCTCTAAAGTCAGTTATATCACCTTTTGGCGCCTAATAATGACGTTACACATAAATCACGTGGTTCCGCGTGTCTACACTGGTTACCATTGGTTTATTCCCTCGACACTCAGTGGACTACATTGTCCTAAGTCTATTTACATTGCTGCATGACGTTATAACACCGTTAACTACACGTGCATGCCTCTAAGGCCTGTTATATGACCTTTTGCCGCCTAATAACGGCCTTACACGTAAATCACGTAGTTACACGTGTCTGTTCAGGTTGCCATTGGTCTAGTCCTACCACTATGAATGTAGTACGACGTCCCAAATCGTTTTACATTGCGGAATAGCCTTATAACACCGTCTACTACGTGAGCAGGCCTCTAAAGGGGTTTATATGGCCTTTTGCCGCCTAATAATGGCCTTACACATAAATCACGTCGCTCCACATGTCTAGGCAAGTTGCCATTGGTCCATTCCTTTATCTGTTAATGTACTACCACGTCCTAAGTCGTTTTCCATTTGCTGCATGACGTTATAACACCGTCAACTACATGTACATGCCTCTAAAGGCTGTTATATGACCTTTTGCCGCCTAACAATGGCCTTGCACATAAATCACGTCGTTCCACATGTCTGTGTAAGTTGCCATTGGTCCATTCCTATATCTGTTAATGTACTACGACGTCCTAAGTCGTTTTCCATTTGCTGCATGACGTTATAACACCGTCAACTACATGTACATGCCTCTAAAGGCTGTTATATGACCTTTTGCCGCCTAATAATGGCCTTACACATCAATCACGTCGTTCCACATGTCTGGGCAAGTTGCCATTGGTCTGGTCCTTTCACTATCAATGCACTACGACCTCCCAAGTTCTTTTCCACTGCGCAATAGCCTTATAACACCGTCAAGTACGCGCACAGTCCTCTAAAGTCAGTTATATCACCTTTTGGCGCCTAATAATGACGTTACACATAAATCACGTGGTTCCGCGTGTCTACACTGGTTACCATTGGTTTATTCCCTCGACACTCAGTGGACTACATTGTCCTAAGTCTATTTACATTGCAGCATGACGTTATAACACCGTTAACTACACGTGCATGCCTCTAAGGCCTGTTATATGACCTTTTGCCGCCTAATAACCGCCTTACACGTAAATCACGTAGTTCCACGTGTCTGTTCAGGTTGCCATTGGTCTAGTCCTACCACTATGAATGTAGTACGACGTCCCAAATCGTTTTACATTGCGGAATAGCCTTATAACACAGTCAACTGCGTGAACAGGTCTCTAAAGGTTATTATATAACCTTTGACGCCTAATAACGGCCTTACACGTAAATCACGTGTATCCACGTGTCTGTTCAGGTTGCCATTGGTCTAGTCCTACCACTATGAATGTACTACGACGTCCCAAATCGTCTTATAATGCGCAATGGCTTTATAACACCGTCAACTACGTGTACTGGCCTCTAAAAGCTGTTATATGACCTTTTGCCTCCTAATAATGGCCTTACACGTAATTCACGTGGTTCCACGTGTCTGTTCAGGTTGCAATTGGTCTAGTCCTACCACTACGAATATACTACGACGTCCCAAATCGTTTTACATTGCGGAATAGCCTTATAACGCCGTCAACTACGTGAGGAGCCCTCTACATGTTTTTATATGGCCTTTTGCCGCCTAATAATGGCCTTACACATAAATAACGTCGTTCCACATGTCTGTGCAGGTTGCCATTAGTCTAGTCCTTCCACTGTTAATGTACTTCGACGTCCTAAGTCGTTTTCGATAGCTTCATGACGCTATAACACCGTCAACTACGCGTACAGTCCTCTAAAGTCTGTTATATCACCTTTTGGCGCCTAATAATGACCATACACATAAATCACGTGGTTCCGCGTGTCTCCACTGGTTACCATTGGTTTATTCTCTCGACACTCAAGGAACTACAACGTCCCAAGTCTATTTCCATTGCTGGATGACGTTGTAACACCGTCAACTACATGTACATGCTTCTAAAGCCTGTTACATGACCTTTTGCCGCCTAATAACGGCCTTACACGTAAATCACGTAGTTCCACGTCTCTGTTCAGGTTGACATTGGTCTAGTCCTACCACTATGAATGTAGTACGACGTCCCAAATCGTTTTACATTGCGGAATAGCCTTATAACACTGTCAACTACGTGAGCAGGCCTCTAAAGGGGTTTATATGGCCTTTTGCCGCCTAATAATGGCCTTACACATAAATCACGTCGCTCCACATGTCTGGACAAGTTGCCATTGGTCTAGTCCTTTCACTATCAATGCACTACGACGTCCGAAGTTCTTTTCCATTGCGCAATAGCCTTTTAACACCGTCAACTACATGAACAGGCCTCTAAAGACTGCTATATGACCTTTTGCCGCCTAATATTGACCTTACACATCAATCACGTCGTTCCACATGTTTGGGCAAGTTGCCATTGGTCTGGCACTTTCACTATCAATGCACTACAACGTCCCAAGTTGTTTTCCATTGTGCCATGTCGTTATAACACCGTCAAATACATGTACAGGTCTCTAAAGGTTGTTATATGACCGTTTGCCACCTAATAATGGCCTTACATATAAATCACGTCGCTCCACATGTCTGTGCAGGTTGCCATTGGTCTAGTCCTTCCACTGTTAATGTACTACGACGTCCTAAGTCGTTTTCGATTGCGTCATGACGTTAACACCGTCAACTACGCGTACAGTCCTCTAAAGTCTGTTATATAACTGTTTGCCGCCTAATAAAGGCCTTACACATAAATCACGTGGCTTCAGGTGTCTGTTCAGGTTGCCATTGGTCTCGTCCTTTCACTATCAATGGACTACGAAGTCTCAAGTTGTTTTCCATTGCGCCATGGCCCTGTAACACCCTCAACTAAGCGTACAAATCCTCTAAATGCTGTAATATGGCATTTTGCTGTCTAATAAGACCTCATGCGTAAATCAGGTCGGTTCCGAGTCTCTGCACTGGTTACCATTGGGATACTCCTTCCACTATCAATGGACTAAGAAGTCGAAAGTCGTTTTCTATTGCGCCATGTCGTTATAACACCGTCAAATACATGTACAGGTCTCTAAAGGTTGTTATATGACCGTTTGCCGCCTAATAATGGCCTTACACATAAATCACGTCGATCCACATGTCTGTGCAGGTTGCCATTGGTCTAGTCCTTCCATTGGTAATGTACTACGACGTCCTAAGTCGTTTTCGATTGCCTCATGACGTTATAACTTAGTCAACTACGCGTACAGTCCTCTAAAGTCTGTTAAATGACCTTTTCCCCCTAACAATGGCCTTACACGTAAATCACGTGGTTCCACGTGTCTGTGCAAGTAGGCATTGGTCTAGTCCTTCCACTCTTAATGGACTACGACGTCCCAAGTCGTTTTCCATTACGCCATGGCCTTATAGCACCGTCAACTACGTGAACAGGCCTCTAAATGTTGTTATATGACCTTTTGCCGCCTAATAACGGCCTTACACGTAAATCACGTAGTTCCACGTGTCTGTTCAGGTTGCCATTGGTCTAGTCCTTTCACTATCAATGCACTACGACGTCCCAAGTTGTTTTCCATTGTGCCATGACATTATAACCCCGCCAACTACGTGTACAGGCCTCTAAAGCCTAATATATGACCTTTTGCCGCCTAATTATGGCCTTACACAAAAATCACGTGGTTCAGCATGTCTGGGCAAGTTGCCATTGGTCTAGTCCTTCCACAATGCACTACGACGTCCCAAGTTGTTTTCCATTGTGCCATGACAATATAACACCGCCAACTACGTGTACAGGCCTCTAAAGCCTAATGTATGACCTTTTGCCGCCTAATTATGGCCTTACACATAAATCACGTGGTTCCACATGTCTGGGCAAGTTGCCATTGGTCTAGTCCTTCCACTGTTAATGTACTACGACGTCCTAAGACGTTTTCGAATGCGTCATGACGTTATAACACCGTCAACTACGCGTACAGTCCTCTAAAGTCTGTTATATGACCTTTTGCCGCCTAATAACCGCCTTACACGTAAATCACGTGGTTCCACGTGTCTGTTCAGGTTGCCATTGCTCTAGTTCTACCACTACAAATGTACTACGACGTCCCAAATCGTTTTACATTGCTGAATAGCCTTATAACACCGTCAACTACGTGAGCAGCCCTCTAAAGGTTTTTATATGGCCTTTTGCCGCGTAATAATGGCCTTATCCAAAAATCACGTCGTTCCATATGTCTGGGCAAGTTGCCATTGGTCTAGTCCTTTCACTATCAATGCACTACGACGTCCCAAGTTGTTTTCCATTGTGCCATGGCCTTATAACACCGTCAACTACGTGTACAGGCCTCTAAAAGATGTTATATGACCTTTTGCCCCCTATTATCGTCCTTGCACGTATATCACGTCGTTCCACGTGTCTGTGCAGGTTGGCATTGGTCTAGTCCTTTTACTATCAATGTACTACGACGTCCCAAATCATTTCCATTACGCCATGGCCTTATAACACCGTCGCCTTCGCGTACAGTCCTCTAAAGTCTGTTATATGACCTTTTGCCGCCTAATAATGGCCTTACACATCAATCACGTCGTTCCACATGTCTGGTCAAGTTGCCATTGGTCTGGTCCTTTCACTATCAATGCACTACGATCTCCCAAGTTCTTTTCCACTGCGCAATAGCCTTATAACACCGTCGACTACGCGTACAGGCCTCTAAAGTCTGTTATATGACCTTTTGCCGTCTAATAATGACCTTACACATAAATCACGTGGTTCCACGTGTCTGTTCAGGTTGCCATTGGTCTAGTCCTACCACTATGAATGTAGTACGACGTCCCAAATCGTTTTACATTGCTGAATAGCCTTATAACACCGTCAACTACGTGAGCAGCCCTCTAAAGGTTTTTATATGGCCTTTTGCCGCGTAATAATGGCCCTATCCAAAAATCACGTCGTTCCATATGTCTGGGCAAGTTGCCATTGGTCTAGTCCTTTCACTATCAATGCACTACGACGTCCCAAGTTGTTTTCCATTACGCCATGGCCTTATAACACCGTCACCTGCGCGTACAGTCCTCTAAAGTCTGTTATATGACCTTTTGCCGCCTAATAATGGCCTTACACATCAATCACGTCGTTCCACATGTCTGGGCAAGTTGCCATTGGTCTGGTCCTTTAACTATCAATGCACTACGACCTCCCAAGTTCTTTTCCACTGCGCAATAGCCTAATAACACCGTCAACTACGCGTAGAGTCCTCTAAGGTCCGTTACATCACCTTTTGGTGCCTAATAATGACGTTACACATAAATCACGTGGTTCCGCGTGTCTACACTGGTTACCATTGGTTTATTCCCTCGACACTCAATGAACTACAACGTTCCAAGTCTATTTCCATTGCTGCATGACGTTATAACACCGTCAACTACATGAACAGTCCTCTAAAGTCTGTTATATGACCGTTTGCCGCCTAATAATGGCCTTACACATAAATCACGTGTTTCCACGTGTCTGTTCAGGTTGCCATTGGTCTCGTCCTTTCACTATCAATGGACTACGACGTCCCAAATCGTTTTACATTGCGCAATAGCCTTATAACACCGTCAACTACGTGAACAGGTCTCTAAAGGTTGTTATATAACCTTTTGCTGCCTAATAACGGCCTTACACGTAATTCACGTGGTTCCACGTGCTAATCAGGTTGCCATTGGTCTAGTCCTACCACTACGATCGTACTAGATCGTCCCAAATTGTTTTACATTGCTGAATAGCCTTATAACACCGTCAACTACGTGAGCAGCCCTCTGAAGGTTTTTATATGGCCTTTTGCCGCGTAATAATGGCCTTATCCATAAATCACGTCGTTCGACACGTCTGCGCAAGTTTCCATTGGTCTAGTCCTTTCACTATGAATACACTACGAAGTCCCAAGTACTTTTTCATTGCGCAAAAGGCTTATAACACCGTCAACTGCATGAACAGGCCTCTAAAGACTGTTATATGACCTTTTGCCGCCTAATAATGACCTTACACATCAATCACGTCGTTCCACATGTCTGGGCAAGTTGCCATTGGTTTAGTCCTTTCACTATGAATACACTACGACGTCCCAAGTTCTTTTCCATTGCGCAATAGCCTTATAACACCGTCAACTACATGAACAGGCCTCCAAAGGTTGTTATATGACCTTTTGCCTCGTAATAACGTCCTTGCACGTAAATCAAGTCGTTCCACGTGTCTGTGCAGGTTGGCATTGGTCTAGTCCTTCCACTCTCAATGGACTACTACGTCCCAAGTCGTTTTCCATTACGCCATGGCCTTATAACACCGTCAACTACGTGTACAGGCCTCTAAAGGATGTTATATGACCTTTTGCCTCCTATTATCGTCCTTGCACGTATGTCACGTCGTTCCACGTGTCTGTGCAGGTTGGCATTGGTCTAGTCCTTCCACTATCAATGTACTACGACGTCCCAAATTAATTTACATTGCGTAATACCCTTATAACACCGTCAACTGCGCTAACAAGCCTCTAAAGGCTGTTATATGAATTTTTGCCGCCTTATAATGGCCTTACACATAAATCACGTCGTTCCACATGTCTGGGCAAGTTGCCATTGGTCTATTCCTTTCACTATCAACAGACTACGACGTCCCAAGTTGTTTTCCATTGCGCCATGGCCCTGTAACACCGTCAACTCAGCGTACAATCCTCTCAATGCTGTAATATGGCATTCTGCTGTATAATAAAGACCTCATGCGTAAATCAGGTGGTTCCGAGTGTCTGCACTGGTTACCATTGGGATACTCCTTCCACTCTCAATGGACTATAAAGTCCAAAATCGTTTTCTATTACGCCATGGCCTTATAACACCGCCAACTACGGGTACAGTCCTCTAAAGTCTGTTAAATGACCTTTTCCCCCTAACAATAGCCTTACACGTAAATCACGTGGTTCCACGTGTCTGTGCAAGTAGGCATTGATCTAGTCCTTCCACTCTTAATGGACTACGACGTCCCAAGTCGTTTTCCATTACGCCATGGCCTTATAGCACCGTCAACTACGTGAACAGGCCTCTAAATGTTGTTATATGACCTTTTGCCGCCTAATAACGGCCTTACACGTAAATCACGTAGTTCCACGTGTCTGTTCAGGTTGCCATTGGTCTAGTCCTATCACTATGAATGTAGTACGATGTCCCAAATCGTTTTACATTGCGCAATAGCCTTATAACACAGTCAACTACGTGAACAGGTCTCTAAAGGTTGTTATATAACCTTTTGACGCCTAATAATGGCGTTACACATAAATCACGTCGCTCCACATGTCTGGGCAAGTTGCCATTGGTCTGGTCCTTTAACTCTCAATGCACTACGACGTCCCAAGTTGTTTTCCATTGTGCCATGACATTATAACACCGCCAACTACGTGTACAGGCCTCTAAAGCCTAATATATGACCTTTTGCCGCCTAATTATGGCCTTACACAAAAATCACGTGGTTCCATATGTCTGGGCAAGTTGCCATTGGTCTAGTCCTTCCACAATGCACTACGACGTCCCAAGTTGTTTTCCATTGTGCCATGACTTTATAATACCGCCAACTACGTGTACAGGCCTCTAAAGCCTAATGTATGACCTTTTGCCGCCTAATTATGGCCTTACACATAAATCACGTGGTTCCACATGTCTGGGCAAGTTGCCATTGGTCTAGTCCTTCCACTGTTAATGTACTACGACGTCCTAAGACGTTTTCGAATGCGTCATGACGTTAAAACACCGTCAACTACGCGTACAGTCCTCTAAAGTCTGTTATATGACCTTTTGCCGCCTAATAACCGCCTTACACGTAAATCACGTGGTTCCACGTGTCTGTTCAGGTTGCCATTGCTCTAGTTCTACCACTACAAATGTACTACGACGTCCCAAATCGTTTTACATTGCTGAATAGCCTTATAACACCGTCAACTACGTGAGCAGCCCTCTAAAGGTTTTTATATGGCCTTTTGCTGCGTAATAATGGCCTTATCCAAAAATCACGTCGTTCCATATGTCTGGGCAAGTTGCCATTGGTCTAGTCCTTTCACTATCAATGCACTACGACGTCCCAAGTTGTTTTCCATTGTGCCATGGCCTTATAACACCGTCAACTACGTGTACATGCCTCTAAAAGATGTTATATGACCTTTTGCCCCCTATTATCGTCCTTGCACGTATATCACGTCGTTCCACGTGTCTGTGCAGGTTGGCATTGGTCTAGTCCTTTTACTATCAATGTACTACGACGTCCCAAATCATTTCCATTACGCCATGGCCTTATAACACCGTCACCTGCGCGTACAGTCCTCTAAAGTCTGTTATATGACCTTTTGCCGCCTAATAATGGCCTTACACATCAATCACGTCGTTCCACATGTCTGGGCAAGTTGCCATTGGTCTGGTCCTTTCACTATCAATGCACTACGACCTCCCAAGTTCTTTTCCACTGCGCAATAGCCTTATAACACCGTCAACTACGCGTACAGTCCTCTAAGGTCCGTTACATCATCTTTTGGTGCCTAATAATGACGTTACACAAAAATCACGAGGTTCCGCGTGTCTACACTGGTTACCATTGGTTTATTCCCTCGACACTCAATGAACTACAACGTCCCAAGTCTATTTTCATTGCTGCATGACGTTATAACACCGTCAACTACATGAACAGGCCTCTAAAGTCTGTTATATGACCTTTTGCCGTCTAATAATGACCTTACACATAAATCACGTGGTTCCACGTGTCTGTTCAGGTTGCCATTGGTCTAGTCCTACCACTATGAATGTAGTACGACGTCCCAAATCGTTTTACATTGCTGAATAGCCTTATAACACCGTCTACTACGTGAGCAGCCCTCTGAAGGTTTTTATATGGCCTTTTGCCGCGTAATAATGGCCTTATCCATAAATCACGTCGTTCGACACGTCTGCGCAAGTTTCCATTGGTCTAGTCCTTTCACTATGAATACACTACGACCTCCCAAGTTCTTTTCCACTGCGCAATAGCCTTATAACACCGTCGACTACGCGCACAGTCCTCTAAAGTCAGTTATATCACCTTTTGGCGCCTAATAATGACGTTACACATAAATCACGTGGTTCCGCGTGTCTACACTGGTTACCATTGGTTTATTCCCTCGACACTCAGTGGACTACATTGTCCTAAGTCTATTTACATTGCTGCATGACGTTATAACACCGTTAACTACACGTGCATGCCTCTAAGGCCTGTTATATGACCTTTTGCCGCCTAATAACGGCCTTACACGTAAATCACATAGTTCCACGTGTCTGTTCAGGTTGCCATTGGTCTAGTCCTACCACTATGAATGTAGTACGACGTCCCAAATCGTTTTACATTGCGGAATAGCCTTATAACACCGTCTACTACGTGAGCAGGCCTCTAAAGGGGTTTATATGGCCTTTTGCCGCCTAATAATGGCCTTACACATAAATCACGTCGCTCCACATGTCTGGGCAAGTTGCCATTGGTCCATTCCTTTATCTGTTAATGTACTACGACGTCCTAAGTCGTTTTCCATTTGCTGCATGACGTTATAATACCGTCAACTACATGTGCATGCCTCTAAAGGCTGTTATATGACCTTTTGCCGCCTAATAATGGCCTTACACATCAATCACGTCGTTCCACATGTCTGGGCAAGTTGCCATTGGTCTGGTCCTTTCACTATCAATGCACTACGACCTCCCAAGTTCTTTTCCACTGCGCAATAGCCTTATAACACCGTCGACTACGCGCACAGTCCTCTAAAGTCAGTTATATCACCTTTTGGCGCCTAATAATGACGTTACACATAAATCACGTGGTTCCGCGTGTCTACACTGGTTAACATTGGTTTATTCCCTCGACACTCAGTGGACTACATTGTCCTAAGTCTATTTACATTGCTGCATGACGTTATAACACCGTTAACTACACGTGCATGCCTCTAAGGCCTGTTATATGACCTTTTGCCGCCTAATAACGGCCTTCCACGTAAATCACGTAGTTCCACGTGTCTGTTCAGGTTGCCATTGGTCTAGTCCTTCCACTGTTAATGTACTACGACGTCCCAAATCGTTTAACATTGCGGAATAGCCTTATAACACCGTCAACTACGGGTACAGTCCTCTAAAGTCTGTTAAATGACCTTTTCCCCCTAACAATGGCCTTACACGTAAATCACGTGGTTCCACGTGTCTGTGCAAGTAGGCATTGGTCTAGTCCTTCCACTCTTAATGGACTACGACGTCCCAAGTCGTTTTCCATTACGCCATGGCCTTATAGCACCGTCAACTACGTGAACAGGCCTCTAAATGTTGTTATATGACCTTTTGCCGCCTAATAACGGCCTTACACGTAAATCACGTAGTTCCACGTGTCTGTTCAGGTTGCCATTGGTCTAGTCCTATCACTATGAATGTAGTACGACGTCCCAAATCGTTTTACATTGCGCAATAGCCTTATAACACAGTCAACTACGTGAACAGGTCTCTAAAGGTTGTTATATAACCTTTTGACGCCTAATAATGGCGTTACACATAAATCACGTCGCTCCACATGTCTGGGCAAGTTGCCATTGGTCTGGTCCTTTAACTCTCAATGCACTACGACGTCCCAAGTTGTTTTCCATTGTGCCATGACATTATAACACCGCCAACTACGTGTACAGGCCTCTAAAGCCTAATATATGACCTTTTGCCGCCTAATTATGGCCTTACACAAAAATCACGTGGTTCCATATGTCTGGGCAAGTTGCCATTGGTCTAGTCCTTCCACAATGCACTACGACGTCCCAAGTTGTTTTCCATTGTGCCATGACATTATAACACCGCCAACTACGTGTACAGGCCTCTAAAGCCTAATGTATGATCTTTTGCCGCCTAATTATGGCCTTACACATAAATCACGTGGTTCCACATGTCTGGGCAAGTTGCCATTGGTCTAGTCCTTCCACTGTTAATGTACTACGACGTCCTAAGACGTTTTCGAATGCGTCATGACGTTATAACACCGTCAACTACGCGTACAGTCCTCTAAAGTCTGTTATATGACCTTTTGCCGCCTAATAACCGCCTTACACGTAAATCACGTGGTTCCACGTGTCTGTTCAGGTTGCCATTGCTCTAGTTCTACCACTACAAATGTACTACGACGTCCCAAATCGTTTTACATTGCTGAATAGCCTTATAACACCGTCAACTACGTGAGCAGCCCTCTAAAGGTTTTTATATGGCCTTTTGCTGCGTAATAATGGCCTTATCCAAAAATCACGTCGTTCCATATGTCTGGGCAAGTTGACATTGGTCTAGTCCTTTCACTATCAATGCACTACGACGTCCCAAGTTGTTTTCCATTGTGCCATGGCCTTATAACACCGTCAACTACGTGTACAGGCCTCTAAAAGATGTTATATGACCTTTTGCCCCCTATTATCGTCCTTGCACGTATATCACGTCGTTCCACGTGTCTGTGCAGGTTGGCATTGGTCTAGTCCTTTTACTATCAATGTACTACGACGTCCCAAATCATTTCCATTACGCCATGGCCTTATAACACCGTCACCTGCGCGTACAGTCCTCTAAAGTCTGTTATATGACCTTTTGCCGCCTAATAATGGCCTTACACATCAATCACGTCGTTCCACATGTCTGGGCAAGTTGCCATTGGTCTGGTCCTTTCACTATCAATGCACTACGACCTCCCAAGTTCTTTTCCACTGCGCAATAGCCTTATAACACCGTCAACTACGCGTACAGTCCTCTAAGGTCCGTTACATCACCTTTTGGTGCCTAATAATGACGTTACACATAAATCACGAGGTTCCGCGTGTCTACACTGGTTAATATTGGTTTATTCCCTCGACACTCAATGAACTACAACGTCCCAAGTCTATTTTCATTGCTGCATGACGTTATAACACCGTCAACTACATGAACAGGCCTCTAAAGTCTGTTATATGACCTTTTGCCGTCTAATAATGACCTTACACATAAATCACGTGGTTCCACGTGTCTGTTCAGGTTGCCATTGGTCTAGTCCTACCACTATGAATGTAGTACGACGTCCCAAATCGTTTTACATTGCTGAATAGCCTTATAACACCGTCAACTACGTGAGCATCCCTCTGAAGGTTTTTATATGGCCTTTTGCCGCGTAATAATGGCCTTATCCATAAATCACGTCGTTCGACACGTCTGCGCAAGTTTCCATTGGTCTAGTCCTTTCACTATGAATACACTACGACCTCCCAAGTTCTTTTCCACTGCGCAATAGCCTTATAACACCGTCGACTACGCGCACAGTCCTCTAAAGTCAGTTATATCACCTTTTGGCGCCTAATAATGACGTTACACATAAATCACGTGGTTCCGCGTGTCTACACTGGTTACCATTGGTTTATTCCCTCGACACTCAGTGGACTACATTGTCCTAAGTCTATTTACATTGCTGCATGACGTTATAACACCGTTAACTACACGTGCATGCCTCTAAGGCCTGTTATATGACCTTTTGCCACCTAATAACGGCCTTACACGTAAATCACATAGTTCCACGTGTCTGTTCAGGTTGCCATTGGTCTAGTCCTACCACTATGAATGTAGTACGACGTCCCAAATCGTTTTACATTGCGGAATAGCCTTATAACACCGTCTACTACGTGAGCAGGCCTCTAAAGGGGTTTATATGGCCTTTTGCCGCCTAATAATGGCCTTACACATAAATCACGTCGCTCCACATGTCTGTGCAGGTTGCCATTGGTCTAGTCCTTCCACTCTTAATGGACTACGACGTCCCAAGTCGTTTTCCATTACGCCATGGCCTTATAGCACCGTCAACTACGTGAACAGGCCTCTAAATGTTGTTATATGACCTTTTGCCGCCTAAAAACGGCCTTACACGTAAATCACGTAGTTCCACGTGTCTGTTCAGGTTGCCATTGGTCTAGTCCTATCACTATGAATGTAGTACGACGTCCCAAATCGTTTTACATTGCGCAATAGCCTTATAACACAGTCAACTACGTGAACAGGTCTCTAAAGGTTGTTATATAACCTTTTGACGCCTAATAATGGCGTTACACATAAATCACGTCGCTCCACATGTCTGGGCAAGTTGCCATTGGTCTGGTCCTTTAACTCTCAATGCACTACGACGTCCCAAGTTGTTTTCCATTGTGCCATGACATTATAACACCGCCAACTACGTGTACAGGCCTCTAAAGCCTAATATATGACCTTTTGCCGCCTAATTATGGCCTTACACAAAAATCACGTGGTTCCATATGTCTGGGCAAGTTGCCATTGGTCTAGTCCTTCCACAATGCACTACGACGTCCCAAGTTGTTTTCCATTGTGCCATGACATTATAACACCGCCAACTACGTGTACAGGCCTCTAAAGCCTAATGTATGATCTTTTGCCGCCTAATTATGGCCTTACACATAAATCACGTGGTTCCACATGTCTGGGCAAGTTGCCATTGGTCTAGTCCTTCCACTGTTAATGTACTACGACGTCCTAAGACGTTTTCGAATGCGTCATGACGTTATAACACCGTCAACTACGCGTACAGTCCTCTAAAGTCTGTTATATGACCTTTTGCCGCCTAATAACCGCCTTACACGTAAATCACGTGGTTCCACGTGTCTGTTCAGGTTGCCATTGCTCTAGTTCTACCACTACAAATGTACTACGACGTCCCAAATCGTTTTACATTGCTGAATAGCCTTATAACACCGTCAACTACGTGAGCAGCCCTCTAAAGGTTTTTATATGGCCTTTTGCTGCGTAATAATGACCTTACACATCAATCACGTCGTTCCACATGTCTGGGCAAGTTGCCATTGGTCTGGTCCTTTCACTCTCAATGCACTACGACGTCCCAAGTTCTTTTCCATTGCGCAATAGCGTTATAACACCGTCAACTACGTGAACAGGCCTCTAAAGGCTGTTATATGACCTTTTGCTGCCTATTAATGGCCTTACACATAAATCACGTCGTCCCACATGTCTGTGCAAGTTGCCATTGGTCCCGTCCTTTCACTATCAATGCACTACGACCTCCCAAGTTCATTTCCAATGCGCAATAGCCTTATAACACCGTCAACTACGCGTACAGTCCTTTAAAGTCTGTTATATGACCTTTTGCCGCCTAATAATGGCCTTACACATCAATCACGTCGTTCCACATGTCTGGGCAAGTTGCCATTGGTCTGGTCCTTTCACTATCAATGCACTACGACCTCCCAAGTTCTTTTCCACTGCGCAATAGCCTTATAACACCGTCAACTACGCGTACAGTCCTCTAAAGTCTGTTATATGACCGTTTGCCGCCTAATAATGGCCTTACACATAAATCACGTGTTTCCACGTGTCTGTTCAGGTTGCCATTGGTCTCGTCCTTTCACTATCAATGGACTACGACGTCCCAAATCGTTTTACATTGCGCAGTAGCCTTATAACACCGTCAACTACGTGAACAGGTCTCTAAAGGTTGTTATATAACCTTTTGCTGCCTAATAACGGCCTTACACGTAATTCACGTGGTTCCACGTGTCTACTCAGGTTGCCATTGGTCTAGTCCTACCACTACGATCGTACTAGAACGTCCCAAATTGTTTTACATTGCTGAATAGCCTTATAACACCGTCAACTACGTGAGCAGCCCTCTGAAGGTTTTTATATGGCCTTTTGCCGCGTAATAATGGCCTTATCCATAAATCACGTCGTTCGACACGTCTGCGCAAGTTTCCATTGGTCTAGTCCTTTCACTATGAATACACTACGACCTCCCAAGTTCTTTTCCACTGCGCAATAGCCTTATAACACCGTCGACTACGCGCACAGTCCTCTAAAGTCAGTTATATCACCTTTTGGCGCCTAATAATGACGTTACACATAAATCACGTGGTTCCGCGTGTCTACACTGGTTACCATTGGTTTATTCCCTCGACACTCAGTGGACTACATTGTCCTAAGTCTATTTACATTGCTGCATGACGTTATAACACCGTTAACTACACGTGCATGCCTCTAAGGCCTGTTATATGACCTTTTGCCGCCTAATAACGGCCTTACACGTAAATCACGTAGTTCCACGTGTCTGTTCAGGTTGCCATTGGTCTAGTCCTACCACTATGAATGTAGTACGACGTCCCAAATCGTTTTACATTGCGGAATAGCCTTATAACACCGTCTACTACGTGAGCAGGTCTCTAAAGGGGTTTATATGGCCTTTTGCCGCCTAATAATGGTCTTACACATAAATCACGTCGCTCCACATGTCTGGGCAAGTTGCCATTGGTCCATTCCTTTATCTGTTAATGTACTACGACGTCCTAAGTCGTTTTCCATTTGCTGCATGACGTTATAACACCGTCAACTACATGTACATGCCTCTAAAGGCTGTTATATGACCTTTTGCCGCCTAACAATGGCCTTGCACATAAATCACGTCGTTCCACATGTCTGTGTAAGTTGCCATTGGTCCATTCCTTTATCTGTTAATGTACTACGACGTCCTAAGTCGTTTTCCATTTGCTGCATGACGTTATAATACCGTCAACTACATGTGCATGCCTCTAAAGGCTGTTATATGACCTTTTGCCGCCTAATAATGGCCTTACACATCAATCACGTCGTTCCACATGTCTGGGCAAGTTGCCATTGGTCTGGTCCTTTCACTATCAATGCACTACGACCTCCCAAGTTCTTTTCCACTGCGCAATAGCCTTATAACACCGTCGACTACGCGCACAGTCCTCTAAAGTCAGTTATATCACCTTTTGGCGCCTAATAATGACGGTACACATAAATCACGTGGTTCCGCGTGTCTACATTGGTTACCATTGGTTTATTCCCTCGACACTCAGTGGACTACATTGTCCTAAGTCTATTTACATTGCTGCATGACGTTATAACACCGTTAACTACACGTGCATGCCTCTAAGGCCTGTTATATGACCTTTTGCCGCCTAATAACGGCCTTACACGTAAGTCACGTAGTTCCACGTGTCTGTTCAGGTTGCCATTTGTCTAGTCCTACCACTATGAATGTAGTACGACGTCCCAAATCGTTTTACATTGCGGAATAGCCTTATAACACCGTCAACTACATGTATATGCCTCTAAAGGCTGTTATATGACCTTTTGCCGCCTAACAATGGCCTTGCACATAAATCACGTCGTTCCACATGTCTGTGTAAGTTGCCATTGGTCCATTCCTTTATCTGTTAATGTACTACGACGTCCTAAGTCGTTTTCCATTTGCTGCATGACGTTATAACACCGTCAACTACATGAACAGGCCTCAAAAGGCTGTTATATGGCATTTTGCCTCGTAATAACGTCCTTGCACGTAAATCACGTCGTTCCACGTGTCTGTGCAGGTTGGGATTGGTCTAGTCCTTCCACTTTCAGTGGACTACGACGTACCAAGTCGTTTTCCATAACGCCATGGCCTTATAACACCGTCTACTACGTGAACAGGCCTCTAAAGGTTGTTATATAACCTTTTGCCGCCTAAAACGGCCTTACACGTAAATCACGTGGTTCCCCGTGTCTGTTCAGGTTGCCATTGCTCTAGTCCTACCACTACAAATGTACTACGACGTCCCAAATCGTTTTTGATTGCGTCATGACGTTATAACACCGTCAACTACGCGTACAGTCCTTTAAAGTCTGTTATATCACCTTTTGGCGCCTAATAATGACCTTCACTTAAATCACGTGGTTCCGCGTGTCTCCACTGGTTACCATTGGTTTATTCCCTGGACACTCAATGTACTACAACGTCCCAAATCGTCTTACATTGCGCAATGGCCTTATAACACCGTCAACTACGTGTACTGACCTCTAAAGGTTTTTATATGGCCTTTTGCCTCGTAATAACGTCCTTGCACGTAAATCACGTCGTTGCACGTGTCTGCGCAGGTTGAGATTGGTCTAGTCCTTCCACTATCAATGGACTACGACTTCCTAAGTCGTTTTCGATTGCGTCATGACGTTATAACACCGTCAACTACGTGTACTGTCCTCTAAAATCTGTTATATGACCTTTTACTGCCTATTAATGGCCTTACACATAAATCACGTCGTCCCACATGTCTGTGCAAGTTGCCATTGGTCCCGTCCTTTCACTATCAATGCACTACGACCTCCCAAGTTCTTTTCCACTGCGCAATAGCCTTTATAACACCGTCAACTACGCGTACAGTGCTCTAAAGTCTGTTATATCACCTTTTGGCGCATAATAATGACGTTACACATAAATCACGTGGTTCCGCGTGTCTCCACTGGTTACCATTGGTTTATTCCCTCGACACTCAATGGACTACAACGTCCTAAGTCTATTTACATTACTGCATGACGTTATAACACCGTTAACTACATTTTCATGCCTCTAAGGTCTGTTATATGACCTTTTGCCGCCTAATAATGACCTTACACATCAATCACGTCGTTCCACATGTCTGGGCAAGTTGCCATTGGTCTGGTCCTTTCACTCTCAATGCACTACGACGTCCCAAGTTCTTTTCCATTGCGCAATAGCGTTATAACACCGTCAACTACGTGAACAGGCCTCTAAAGGCTGTTATATGACCTTTTGCTGCCTATTAATGGCCTTACACATAAATCACGTCGTCCCACATGTCTGTGCAAGTTGCCATTGGTCCCGTCCTTTCACTATCAATGCACTACGACCTCCCAAGTTCATTTCCAATGCGCAATAGCCTTATAACACCGTCAACTACGCGTACAGTCCTTTAAAGTCTGTTATATGACCTTTTGCCGCCTAATAATGGCCTTACACATCAATCACGTCGTTCCACATGTCTGGGCAAGTTGCCATTGGTCTGGTCCTTTCACTATCAATGCACTACGACCTCCCAAGTTCTTTTCCACTGCGCAATAGCCTTATAACACCGTCAACTACGCGTACAGTCCTCTAAAGTCTGTTATATGACCGTTTGCCGCCTAATAATGGCCTTACACATAAATCACGTGTTTCCACGTGTCTGTTCAGGTTGCCATTGGTCTCGTCCTTTCACTATCAATGGACTACGACGTCCCAAATCGTTTTACATTGCGCAGTAGCCTTATAACACCGTCAACTACGTGAACAGGTCTCTAAAGGTTGTTATATAACCTTTTGCTGCCTAATAACGGCCTTACACGTAATTCACGTGGTTCCACGTGTCTACTCAGGTTGCCATTGGTCTAGTCCTACCACTACGATCGTACTAGAACGTCCCAAATTGTTTTACATTGCTGAATAGCCTTATAACACCGTCAACTACGTGAGCAGCCCTCTGAAGGTTTTTATATGGCCTTTTGCCGCGTAATAATGGCCTTATCCATAAATCACGTCGTTCGACACGTCTGCGCAAGTTTCCATTGGTCTAGTCCTTTCACTATGAATACACTACGACCTCCCAAGTTCTTTTCCACTGCGCAATAGCCTTATAACACCGTCGACTACGCGCACAGTCCTCTAAAGTCAGTTATATCACCTTTTGGCGCCTAATAATGACGTTACACATAAATCACGTGGTTCCGCGTGTCTACACTGGTTACCATTGGTTTATTCCCTCGACACTCAGTGGACTACATTGTCCTAAGTCTATTTACATTGCTGCATGACGTTATAACACCGTTAACTACACGTGCATGCCTCTAAGGCCTGTTATATGACCTTTTGCCGCCTAATAACGGCCTTACACGTAAATCACGTAGTTCCACGTGTCTGTTCAGGTTGCCATTGGTCTAGTCCTACCACTATGAATGTAGTACGACGTCCCAAATCGTTTTACATTGCGGAATAGCCTTATAACACCGTCTACTACGTGAGCAGGTCTCTAAAGGGGTTTATATGGCCTTTTGCCGCCTAATAATGGTCTTACACATAAATCACGTCGCTCCACATGTCTGGGCAAGTTGCCATTGGTCCATTCCTTTATCTGTTAATGTACTACGACGTCCTAAGTCGTTTTCCATTTGCTGCATGACGTTATAACACCGTCAACTACATGTGCATGCCTCTAAGGTCTGTTATATGACCTTTTGCCGCCTAATAATGACCTTACACATCAATCACGTCGTTCCACATGTCTGGGCAAGTTGCCATTGGTCTGGTCCTTTCACTCTCAATGCACTACGACGTCCCAAGTTCTTTTCCATTGCGCAATAGCGTTATAACACCGTCAACTACGTGAACAGGCCTCTAAAGGCTGTTATATGACCTTTTGCTGCCTATTAATGGCCTTACACATAAATCACGTCGTCCCACATGTCTGTGCAAGTTGCCATTGGTCCCGTCCTTTCACTATCAATGCACTACGACCTCCCAAGTTCATTTCCAATGCGCAATAGCCTTATAACACCGTCAACTACGCGTACAGTCCTTTAAAGTCTGTTATATGACCTTTTGCCGCCTAATAATGGCCTTACACATCAATCACGTCGTTCCACATGTCTGGGCAAGTTGCCATTGGTCTGGTCCTTTCACTATCAATGCACTACGACCTCCCAAGTTCTTTTCCACTGCGCAATAGCCTTATAACACCGTCAACTACGCGTACAGTCCTCTAAAGTCTGTTATATGACCGTTTGCCGCCTAATAATGGCCTTACACATAAATCACGTGTTTCCACGTGTCTGTTCAGGTTGCCATTGGTCTCGTCCTTTCACTATCAATGGACTACGACGTCCCAAATCGTTTTACATTGCGCAGTAGCCTTATAACACCGTCAACTACGTGAACAGGTCTCTAAAGGTTGTTATATAACCTTTTGCTGCCTAATAACGGCCTTACACGTAATTCACGTGGTTCCACGTGTCTACTCAGGTTGCCATTGGTCTAGTCCTACCACTACGATCGTACTAGAACGTCCCAAATTGTTTTACATTGCTGAATAGCCTTATAACACCGTCAACTACGTGAGCAGCCCTCTGAAGGTTTTTATATGGCCTTTTGCCGCGTAATAATGGCCTTATCCATAAATCACGTCGTTCGACACGTCTGCGCAAGTTTCCATTGGTCTAGTCCTTTCACTATGAATACACTACGACCTCCCAAGTTCTTTTCCACTGCGCAATAGCCTTATAACACCGTCGACTACGCGCACAGTCCTCTAAAGTCAGTTATATCACCTTTTGGCGCCTAATAATGACGTTACACATAAATCACGTGGTTCCGCGTGTCTACACTGGTTACCATTGGTTTATTCCCTCGACACTCAGTGGACTACATTGTCCTAAGTCTATTTACATTGCTGCATGACGTTATAACACCGTTAACTACACGTGCATGCCTCTAAGGCCTGTTATATGACCTTTTGCCGCCTAATAACGGCCTTACACGTAAATCACGTAGTTCCACGTGTCTGTTCAGGTTGCCATTGGTCTAGTCCTACCACTATGAATGTAGTACGACGTCCCAAATCGTTTTACATTGCGGAATAGCCTTATAACACCGTCTACTACGTGAGCAGGTCTCTAAAGGGGTTTATATGGCCTTTTGCCGCCTAATAATGGTCTTACACATAAATCACGTCGCTCCACATGTCTGGGCAAGTTGCCATTGGTCCATTCCTTTATCTGTTAATGTACTACGACGTCCTAAGTCGTTTTCCATTTGCTGCATGACGTTATAACACCGTCAACTACATGTACATGCCTCTAAAGGCTGTTATATGACCTTTTGCCGCCTAACAATGGCCTTGCACATAAATCACGTCGTTCCACATGTCTGTGTAAGTTGCCATTGGTCCATTCCTTTATCTGTTAATGTACTACGACGTCCTAAGTCGTTTTCCATTTGCTGCATGACGTTATAATACCGTCAACTACATGTGCATGCCTCTAAAGGCTGTTATATGACCTTTTGCCGCCTAATAATGGCCTTACACATCAATCACGTCGTTCCACATGTCTGGGCAAGTTGCCATTGGTCTGGTCCTTTCACTCTCAATGCACTACGACGTCCCAAGTTCTTTTCCATTGCGCAATAGCGTTATAACACCGTCAACTACGTGAACAGGCCTCTTAAGGCTGTTATATGACCTTTTGCCGCCTAATAATGGCCTTACACATCAATCACGTCGTTCCACATGTCTGGGCAAGTTGCCATTGGTTTATTCCTTTCACTATGAATACACTACGACGTCCCAAGTTCTTTTCCATTGTGCAATAGCCTTATAACACCGTCAATTACATGAACAGGCCTCCAAAGGCTGTTATATGGTCTTTTGCCTCGTAATAACGTCCTTGCACGTAAATCAAGTCGTTCCACGTGTCTGTGCAGGTTGGGATTGGTCTAGTCCTTCCACTCTCAATGGACTACGACGTCCCAAGTCGTTTTCCATAACGCCATGGCCTTATAACTCCGTAAACTACGTGAACAGGCCTCTAAAGGTTGTCATATTACCTTTTGCCGCCTAAAACGGCCTTACACGTAAATCACGTGGTTCCACGTGTCTGTTCAGGTTGCCATTGCTCTAGTCCTACCACTACAAATGTACTACGACGTCCCAAATCGTTTTACATTGCGGAATAGCCTTATAACACCGTCAACTACGTGAGCAGGCCTCTAAAGGTTTTTATATGGCCTTTTGCCGCCTAATAATGGCCTTACACACAAATCACGTCGTTCCACATGTCTGTGCAGGTTGCCATTGGTCTAGTCCTTTCACTATCAATGGACTACGACTTCCTAAGTCGTTTTCGATTGCGTCATGACGTTATAACACCGTCAACTACGTGTACAGTCCTCTAAAATCTGTTATATGACCTTTTGCTGCCTATTAATGGCCTTACACATAAATCACGTCGTCCCACATGTCTGTGCAAGTTGCCATTGGTCCCGTCCTTTCACTATCAATGCACTACGACCTCCCAAGTTCATTTCCACTGCGCAATAGCCTTATAACACCGTCAACTACGCGTACAGTGCTCTAAAGTCTGTTATATCACCTTTTGGCGCCTAATAATGACGTTACACATAAATCACGTGGTTCCGCGTGTCTACACTGGTTACTATTGGTTTATTCCCTCGACACTCAATGGACTAAAACGTCCTAAGTCTATTTACATTGCTGCATGACGTTATAACACCGTTAACTACATGTGCATGCCTCTAAGGGCTGTTATATGACCTTTTGCCGCCTAATAATGGCCTTACACATCAATCACGTCGTTCCACATGTCTGGGCAAGTTGCCATTGGTTTAGTCCTTTCACTATGAATACACTACGACGTCCCAAGTTCTTTTCCATTGCGCAATAGCCTTATAACACCGTCAACTACATGAACAGGCCTCAAAAGGCTGTTATATGGCATTTTGCCTCGTAATAACGTCCTTGCACGTAAATCACGTCGTTCCACGTGTCTGTGCAGGTTGGGATTGGTCTAGTCCTTCCACTTTCAGTGGACTACGACGTACCAAGTCGTTTTCCATAACGCCATGGCCTTATAACACCGTCTACTACGTGAACAGGCCTCTAAAGGTTGTTATATAACCTTTTGCCGCCTAAAACGGCCTTACACGTAAATCACGTGGTTCCCCGTGTCTGTTCAGGTTGCCATTGCTCTAGTCCTACCACTACAAATGTACTACGACGTCCCAAATCGTTTTTGATTGCGTCATGACGTTATAACACCGTCAACTACGTGTACAGTCCTCTAAAATCTGTTATATGACCTTTTGCTGCCTATTAATGACCTTACACATAAATCACGTCGTCCCACATGTCTGTGCAAGTTGCCATTGGTCTCGTCCTTTCACTATCAATGCACTACGACCTCCCAAGTTCTTTTCCACTGTGCAATAGCCTTATAACACCGTCAACTACGCGTACAGTCCTCCAAAGGCTGTTATATGACCTTCTGCCGCCTAATAATGACCTTACGCATCAATCACGTCCTTCCACATGTCTGTGTAAGTTGCCATTGGTCCATTCCTTTATCTGTTAATGTACTACGACGTCCTAAGTCGTTTTTCATTTGCTGCATGACGTTATAACACCGTCAACTACATTTACATGCCTCTAAAGGCTGTTATATGACCTTTTGCCGCCTAACAATGGCCTTACACGTAAATCACGTGGTTCCACGTGTCTGTTCAGGTTGCCATTGGTCTAATCCCTTTAATATGAATACACTACGACGTCCCAAGTTCTTTTCTATTGGGTAATAGCCTTATAACACCGTCAACTACGTGAACAGGCCTCTAAATGCTGTTATATGACCTTTTGCCGCCTAATAATGGCCTTACACATCAATCACGTAGTTCCACGTGTCTGTTCAGGTTGCCATTGGTCTAGTCCTACCACTATGAATGTAGTACGACGTCCCAAATCGTTTTACATTGCGCAATAGCCTTATAACACAGTGAACTGCGTGAACAGGTCTCTAAAGGTTGTTATATAACCTTTGACGCCTAATAGCGGCCTTACACGTAAATCACGTGGTTCCACGTGTCTGTTCAGGTTGCCATTGGTCTAGTCCTACCACTATGAATGTACTACGACGTCCCAAATCGTCTTACATTGCGCAATGGCTTTATAACACCGTCAACTACGTGTACTGGCCTCTAAAAGCTGTTATATGACCTTTTGCCACCTAGTAATGGCCTTACACGTAATTCACGTGGTTCCACGTGTCTGTTCAGGTTGCCATTGGTCTAGTCCTACCACTACGAATATACTACGACGTCCCAAATCGTTTAACATTGCGGAATAGCCTTATAACGCCGTCAACTACGTGAGGAGCTCTCTACATGTTTTTATATGGCCTTTTGCCACCTAATAATGGCCTTACACATAAATAACGTCGTTCCACATGTCTGGGCAAGTTGCCATTGGTCTGGTCCTTTCACTCTCAATGCACTACGACGTCCCAAGTTCTTTTCCATTGCGCAATAGCGTTATAACACCGTCAACTACGTGAACAGGCTTCTAAAGGCTGCTATATGACCTTTTGCCGCCTAATAATGGCCTTACACATCAATCACGTCGTTCCACATGGCTGGGCAAGTTGCCATTGGCTTAGTCCTTTCACTATGAATCCACTACGACGTCCCAAGTTTTTTTCCATTGCGCAATAGCCTTATAACACCGTCAACTACATGAACAGGCCTCCAAAGGCTGTTATATGGCCTTTTGCCTCGTAATAACGTCCTTGCACATAAATCACATGTCTGTGCAGGTTGCCATTGGTCTAGTCCTTTCACTATCAATGGACTACGACTTCCTAAGTCGTTTTCGATTGCGTCATGACGTTATAACACCGTCAACTACGTGTACAGTCCTCTAAAATCTGTTATATGACCTTTTGCTGCCTATTAATGGCCTTACACATAAATCACGTCGTCCCACATGTCTGTGCAAGTTGCCATTGGTCCCGTCCTTTCACTATCAATGCACTACGACCTCCCAAGTTCATTTCCACTGCGCAATAGCCTTATAACACCGTCAACTACGCGTACAGTGCTCTAAAGTCTGTTATATCACCTTTTGGCGCCTAATAATGACGTTACACATAAATCACGTGGTTCCGCGTGTCTACACTGGTTACCATTGGTTTATTCCCTCGACACTCAATGGACTACAACGTCCTAAGTCTATTTACATTGCTGCATGACGTTATAACACCGTTAACTACATGTGCATGCCTCTAAGGGCTGTTATATGACCTTTTGCCGCCTAATAATGGCCTTACACATCAATCACGTCGTTCCACATGTCTGGGCAAGTTGCCATTGGTTTAGTCCTTTCACTATGAATACACTACGACGTCCCAAGTTCTTTTCCATTGCGCAATAGCCTTATAACACCGTCAACTACATGAACAGGCCTCAAAAGGCTGTTATATGGCATTTTGCCTCGTAATAACGTCCTTGCACGTAAATCACGTCGTTCCACGTGTCTGTGCAGGTTGGGATTGGTCTAGTCCTTCCACTTTCAGTGGACTACGACGTACCAAGTCGTTTTCCATAACGCCATGGCCTTATAACAGCGTCTACTACGTGAACAGGCCTCTAAAGGTTGTTATATAACCTTTTGCCGCCTAAAACGGCCTTACACGTAAATCACGTGGTTCCCCGTGTCTGTTCAGGTTGCCATTGCTCTAGTCCTACCACTACAATTGTACTACGACGTCCCAAATCGTTTTTGATTGCGTCATGACGTTATAACACCGTCAACTACGTGTACAGTCCTCTAGAATCTGTTATATGACCTTTTGCTGCCTATTAATGGCCTTACACATAAATCACGTCGTCCCACATGTCTGTGCAAGTTGCCATTGGTCTCGTCCTTTCACTATCAATGCACTACGACCTCCCAAGTTCTTTTCCACTGCGCAATAGCCTTATAACACCGTCAACTACGCGTACAGTCCTCCAAAGGCTGTTATATGACCTTTTGCCGCCTAATAATGACCTTACGCATCAATCACGTCCTTCCACATGTCTGTGTAAGTTGCCATTGGTCAATTCCTTTCTCTGTTAATGTACTACGACGTCCTAAGTCGTTTTCCATTTGCTGCATGACGTTATAACACCGTCAACTACATGTACATGCCTCTAAAGGCTGTTATATGACCTTTTGCCGCCTAACAATGGCCTTACACGTAAATCACGTGGTTCCACGTGTCTGTTCAGGTTGCCATTGGTCTAATCCCTTTAATATGAATACAATACGACGTCCCAAGTTCTTTTCTATTGGGTAATAGCCTTATAACACCGTCAACTACGTGAACAGGCCTCTAAATGCTGTTATATGACCTTTTGCCGCCTAATAATGGCCTTACACATCAATCACGTAGTTCCACGTGTCTGTTCAGGTTGCCATTGGTCTAGTCCTACCACTATGAATGTAGTACGACGTCCCAAATCGTTTTACATTGCGCAATAGCCTTATAACACAGTCAACTGCGTGAACAGGTCTCTAAAGGTTGTTATATAACCTTTGACGCCTAATAACGGCCTTACACGTAAATCACGTGGTTCCACGTGTCTGTTCAGGTTGCCATTGGTCTAGTCCTACCACTACGAATATACTACGACGTCCCAAATCGTTTAACATTGCGGAATAGCCTTATAACGCCGTCAACTACGTGAGGAGCTCTCTACATGTTTTTATATGGCCTTTTGCCACCTAATAATGGCCTTACACATAAATAACGTCGTTCCACATGTCTGGGCAAGTTGCCATTGGTCTGGTCCTTTCACTCTCAATGCACTACGACGTCCCAAGTTCTTTTCCATTGCGCAATAGCGTTATAACACCGTCAACTACGTGAACAGGCCTCTAAAGGCTGCTATATGACCTTTTGCCGCCTAATAATGGCCTTACACATCAATCACGTCGTTCCACATGGCTGGGCAAGTTGCCATTGGTTTAGTCCTTTCACTATGAATCCACTACGACGTCCCAAGTATTTTTCCATTGCGCAATAGCCTTATAACACCGTCAACTACATGAACAGGCCTCCAAAGGCTGTTATATGGCCTTTTGCCTCGTAATAACGTCCTTGCACGTAAATCACGTCGTTCCACATGTCTGTGCAGGTTGCCATTGGTCTAGTCCTTTCACTATCAATGGACTACGACTTCCTAAGTCGTTTTCGATTGCGTCATGACGTTATAACACCGTCAACTACGTGTACAGTCCTCTAAAATCTGTTATATGACCTTTTGCTGCCTATTAATGGCCTTACACATAAATCACGTCGTCCCACATGTCTGTGCAAGTTGCCATTGGTCTCGTCCTTTCACTATCAATACACTACGACCTCCCAAGTTCTTTTCCACTGCGCAATAGCCTTATAACACCGTCAACTACGCGTACAGTCCTCTAAAATCCGTTATATCACCTTTTGGCGCCTAATAATGACGTTACACATAAATCACGTGGTTCCGCGTGTCTACACTGGTTACCATTGGTTTATTCCCTCGACACTCAATGGACTACAACGTCCTAAGTCTATTTACATTGCTGCATGACGTTATAACACCGTTAACTACATGTGCATGCCTCTAAGGGCTGTTATATGACCATTTTGCTGCCTTATAACGGCGTTACACGTAAATCACGTAGTTCCACGTGTCTGTTCAGGTTGCCATTGGTCTAGTCCTACCACTATGAATGTACTACGACGTCCCAAATCTTCTTACATTGCGCAATGGCTTTATAACACCGTCAACTACGTGTACTGGCCTCTAAAACCTGTTATATGACATTTTGCCTCCTAGTAATGGTCTTACACGTAATTCACGTGGTTCCACGTGTCTGTTCAGGTTGGCATTGGTCTAGTCCTATCACTACGAATATACTACGACGTCCCAAATCGTTTTACATTGCGGAATAGCCTTATAACACCGTCAACTACGTGAGCAGGCCTCTAAAGGGGTTTATATGGCCTTTTGCCGCCTAATAATGGCCTTACACATAAGTCACGTCGCTCCACATGTCTGGGCAAGTTGCCATTGGTCTAGTCCTTTCACTATTAATGCACTACGACGTCCCAAGTTGTTTTCCATGATGCCATGACATTATAACACCGTCAACTACGTGTACAGGCCTCTAAAGGCTGTTATATTACCTTTTACCGCCTATTAATGGCCTTATCCATAAATCACGTCGTTTGACACGTCTGGGCAAGTTGCCATTGGTCTACTCCTTTCACTATGAATACACTACGACGTCCCAAGTTCTTTTCAATTGCGCAATAGCCTTATAACACCGTCAACTACATGAACAGGCCTCCAAAGGCTGTTATATGACCTTTCGCCGCCTAATAATGACCTTACGCATCAATCACGCCGTTCCACATGTCTGGGCAAGTTGCCATTGGTTTAGTCCTTTCACTATGAACACACTACGACGTCCCAAGTTCTTTTCCATTGCTCAATAGCCTTATAACACCATCAACTACATGAACAGGCCTCCAAAGGCTATGGCCTTTTGCCTCGTAATAACGTCCTTGCACGTAAATCACGTCGTTCCACGTGTCTGTGCAGGTTGGGATTGGTCTAGTCCTTCCACTTTCAGTGGACTACGACGTACCAAGTCGTTTTCCATAACGCCATGGCCTTATAACACCGTCTACTACGTGAACAGGCCTCTAAAGGTTGTTCAGCCTAAAACGGCCTTACACGTAAATCACGTGGTTCCACGTGTCTGTTCAGGTTGCCATTGCTCTAGTCCTACCACTACAAATGTACTACGACGTCCCAAATCGTTTTATATTGCGGAATAGCCTTATAACACCGTCAACTACGTGAGCAGGCCTCTAAAGGGGTTTATATGGCCTTTTGCCGCCTAATAATGGCCTTACACATAAGTCACGTCGCTCCACATGTCTGGGCAAGTTGCCATTGGTCTAGTTCTTTCACTATCAATGCACTACGACGTCCCAAGTTGTTTTCCATGGTGCCATGACATTATAGCACCGTCAACTAGGTGTACAGGCCTCTAAAGGCTGTTATATTACCTTTTACCGCCTATTAATGGCCTTATCCATAAGTCACGTCGTTTGACACGTCTGGGCAAGTTGCCATTGGTCTACTCCTTTCACTATGAATACACTACGACGTCCCAAGTTCTTTTCCATTGCGCAATAGCCTTATAACACCGTCAACTACATGAACAGGCCTCCAAAGGCTGTTATATGACCTTTTGCCGCCTAATAATGACCTTACGCATCAATCACGTCGTTCCACATGTCTGGGCAAGTTGCCATTGGTTTAGTCCTTTCACTATGAATACACTACGACGTCCCAAGTTCTTTTCCATTGCGCAATAGCCTTTTAACACCATCAACTACATGAACAGGCCTCCAAAGGCTGTTATATGGCCTTTTGCCTCGTAATAACGTCCTTGCACGTAAATCACGTCGTTCCACGTGTCTGTGCAGGTTGGGATTGGTCTAGTCCTTCCACTTTCAGTGGACTACGACGTACCAAGTCGTTTTCCATAACGCCATGGCCTTATAACACCGTCTACTACGTGAACAGACCTCTAAAGGTTGTTATATAATCTTTTGCCGCCTTAAACGGCCTTACACGTAATTCACGTGGTTCCACGTGTCTGTTCAGGTTGCCATTGCTCTAGTCCTACCACTACAAATGTACTACGACGTCCCAAATCGTTTTACATTGCGGAATAGCCTTATAACACCGTCAACTACGTGAGCAGGCCTCTAAAGGTTTTTATATGGCCTTTTGCCGCCTAATAATGGCCTTACACACAAATCACGTCGTTCCACATGTCTGTGCAGGTTGCCATTGGTCTAGTCCTTTCACTATCAATGGACTACGACTTCCTAAGTCGTTTTTGATTGCGTCATGACGTTATAACACCGTCAACTACGTGTACAGTCCTCTAAAATCTGTTATATGACCTTTTGCTGCCTATTAATGGCCTTACACATAAATCACGTCGTCCCACATGTCTGTGCAAGTTGCCATTGGTCTCGTCCTTTCACTATCAATGCACTACGACCTCCCAAGTTCTTTTCCACTGCGCAATAGCCTTATAACACCGTCAACTACGCGTACAGTCCTCTAAAGTCCGTTATATCACCTTTTGGCGCCTAATAATGACGTTACACATAAATCACGTGGTTTCGCGTGTCTACACTGGTTACCATTGGTTTATTCCCTCGACACTCAATGGACTACAACGTCCTAAGTCTATTTACATTGCTTCATGACGTTATAACACCGTTAACTACACGTGCATGCCTCTAAGGGCTGTTACATGACCTTTTGCCGCCTAATAACGGCCTTACACGTAAATCATGTAGTTCCACGTGTGTGTTCAGGTTGCCATTGGCCTAGTCCTACCACTATGAATGTAGTACGACGTCCTAAATCGTTTTACGTTGCGGAATAGCCTTATAACACCGTCTACTACGTGAGCAGGCCTCTAAAGGGGTTTATATGGCCTTTTACCGCCTAATAATGGCCTTACACATAAATCACGTCGTTCCACATGTCTGTGTAAGTTGCCATTGGTCCATTCCTTTATCTGTTAATGTACTACGACGTCCTAAGTCGTTTTCCATTTGCTGCATGCCGTTATAACACCGTCAACTACATCTACATGCCTCGAAAGGCTGTTATATGACCTTTTGCCGCCTAACAATGGCCTTACACGTAAATCACGTGGTTCCACGTGTCTGTTCAGGTTGCCATTGGTCTAGTCCTTTCACTATGAATACACTACGACGTCCCAAGTTCTTTTCTATTGGGCAATAGCCTTATAACACAGTCAACTGCGTGAACAGGTCTCTCAAGGTTGTTATATAACCTTTGACGCCTAATAACGGCCTTACACGTAAATCACGTGGTTCCACGTGTCTGTTCAGGTTGCCATTGGTCTAGTCCTACCACTATGAATGTACTACGACGTTCAAATCGTCTTACATTGCGCAATGGCTTTATAACACTGTCAACTACGTGTACTGGCCTCTAAAAGCTGTTATATGACCTTTTGCCTCCTAGTAATGGCCTTACACGTAATTCACGTGGTTCCACGTGTCTGTTCAGGTTGCCATTGGTCTAGTCCTACCACTATGAATATACTACGACGTCCCAAATCGTTTTACATTGCGGAATAGCCTTATAACACGGTCAACTACATGAACAGGCCTCCAAAGGCTGTTATATGACCTTTTGCCGCCTAATAATGACCTTACGCATCAATCACGTCGTTCCACATGTATGGCCTTACACATAAGTCACGTCGCTCCACATGTCTGGGCAAGTTGCCATTGGTCTAGTCCTTTCACTATCAATGCACTACGACGTCCCAAGTTGTTTTCCATGGTGCCATGACATTATAACACCGTCAACTACGTGTACAGGCCTCTAAAGGCTGTTATATTACCTTTTACCGCCTATTAATATCCTTATCCATAAATCACGTCGTTTGACACGTCTGGGCAAGTTGCCATTGGTCTACTCCTTTCACTATGAATACACTACGACGTCCCAAGTTCTTTTCCATTGCTCAATAGCCTTATAACACCATCAACTACATGAACAGGCCTCCAAAGGCTATGGCCTTTTGCCTCGTAATAACGTCCTTGCACGTAAATCACGTCGTTCCACGTGTCTGTGCAGGTTGGGATTGTACTAGTCCTTCCACTTTCAGTGGACTACGACGTACCAAGTCGTTTTCCATAACGCCATGGCCTTATAACACCATCCACTACGTGAACAGGCCTCTAAAGGTTGTTCCGCCTAAAACAGCCTTACACGTAAATCACGTGGTTCCACGTGTCTGTTCAGGTTGCCATTAATCTAGTCCCACCACTACAAATGTACTACGACGTCCCAAATCGTTTTACATTGCGGAATAGCCTTATAACACCGTCAACTACGTGCGCAGGCCTCTAAAGGTTTTTATATGGCCTTTTGCCGCCTAATAATGGCCTTACACACAAATCACGTCGTTCCACATGTCTGTGCAGGTTGCCATTGGTCTAGTCCTTCCACTATCAATGCACTACGACCTCCCAAGTTCTTTTCCACTGCGCAATAGCCTTATAACACCGTCAACTACGCGTACAGTGCTCTAAAGTCTGTTATATCACCTTTTGGCGCATAATAATGACGTTACACATAAATCACGTGGTTCCGCGTGTCTACACTGGTTACCATTGGTTTATTCCCTCGACAGTCAATGGACTACAACGTCCTAAGTCTATTTACATTACTGCATGACGTTATAACACCGTTAACTACATGTGCATGCCTCTAAGGTTTGTTATATGACCTTTTGCCGCCTAATAATGACCTTACACATCAATCATGTCGTTCCACATGTCTGGGCAAGTTGCCATTGGTCTGGTCCTTTCACTCTCAATGCACTACGACGTCCCAAGTTCTTTTCCATTGCGCAATAGCGTTATAACACCGTCAACTACGTGAACAGGCCTCTAAAGGCTGTTATATGACCTTTTGCTGCCTAATAATGGCCTTACACATCAATCACGACGTTCCACATGTCTGGGCAAGTTGCCATTGGTCTACTCCTTTCACTATGAATACACTACGACGTCCCAAGTTCTTTTCAATTGTGCAATAGCCTTATAACACGGTCAACTACATGAACAGGCCTCCAAAGGCTGTTATATGACCTTTTGCCGCCTAATAATGACCTTACGCATCAATCACGTCGTTCCACATGTAAGGCCTTACACATAAGTCACGTCGCTCCACATGTCTGGGCAAGTTGCCATTGGTCTAGTCCTTTCACTATCAATGCACTACGACGTCCCAAGTTGTTTTCCATGGTGCCATGACATTATAACACCGTCAACTACGTGTACAGGCCTCTAAAGGCTGTTATATTACCTTTTACCGCCTATTAATGGCCTTATCCATAAATCACGTCGTTTGACACGTCTGGTCAAGTTGCCATTGGTCTACTCCTTTCACTATGAATACACTACGACGTCCCAAGTTCTTTTCAATTGCGCAATAGCCTTATAACACGGTCAACTACATGAACAGGCCTCCAAAGGCTGTTATATGACCTTTTGCCGCCTAATAATGACCTTACGCATCAATCACGTCGTTCCACATGTCTGGGCAAGTTGCCATTGGTTTAGTCCTTTCACTATGAATACACTACCACCTCCCAAGTTCTTTTCAATTGCTCAATAGCCTTATAACACCATCAACTACATGAACAGGCCTCCAAAGGCTATGGCCTTTTGCCTCGTAATAACGTCCTTGCACGTAAATCACGTCGTTCCACGTGTCTGTGCAGGTTGGGATTGGTCTAGTCCTTCCACTTTCAGTGGACTACGACGTACCAAGTCGTTTTCCATAACGCCATGGCCTTATAACACCGTCTACTACGTGAACAGGCCTCTAAAGGTTGTTATATAACCTTTTGCCGCCTAAAACGGCCTTACACGTAAATCACGTCGTTCCACATGTCTGGGCAAGTTGCCATTGGTTTAGTCCTTTCACTATGAATACACTACGACGTCCCAAGTTCTTTTCCATTGCTCAATAGCCTTATAACACCATCAACTACATGAACAGGCCTCCAAAGGCTATGGCCTTTTGCCTCGTAATAACGTCCTTGCACGTAAATCACGTCGTTCCACGTGTCTGTGCAGGTTGGGATTGTACTAGTCCTTCCACTTTCAGTGGACTACGACGTACCAAGTCGTTTTCCATAGCGCCATGGCCTTATAACACCATCCACTACGTGAACAGGCCTCTAAAGGTTGTTCCGCCTAAAACAGCCTTACACGTAAATCACGTGGTTCCACGTGTGTGTTCAGGTTGCCATTGCTCTAGTCCCACCACTACAAATGTACTACGACGTCCCAAATCGTTTTACATTGCGGAATAGCCTTATAACACCGTCAACTACGTGAGCAGGCCTCTAAAGGTTTTTATATGGCCTTTTGCCGCCTAATAATGGCCTTACACACAAATCACGTCGTTCCACATGTCTGTGCAGGTTGCCATTGGTCTAGTCTTTCCACTATCAATGCACTACGACCTCCCAAGTTCTTTTCCACTGCGCAATAGCCTTATAACACCGTCAACTACGCGTACAGTGCTCTAAAGTCTGTTATATCACCTTTTGGCGCATAATAATGACGTTACACATAAATCACGTGGTTCCGCGTGTCTACACTGGTTACCATTGGTTTATTCCCTCGACACTCAATGGACTACAACGTCCTAAGTCTATTTACATTACTGCATGACGTTATAACACCGTTAACTACATGTGCATGCCTCTAAGGTTTGTTATATGACCTTTTGCCGCCTAATAATGACCTTACACATCAATCACGTCGTTCCACATGTCTGGGCAAGTTGCCATTGGTCTGGTCCTTTCACTCTCAATGCACTACGACGTCCCAAGTTCTTTTCCATTGCGCAATAGCGTTATAACACCGTCAACTACGTGAACAGGCCTCTAAAGGCTGTTATATGACCTTTTGCCGCCTAAAACGGCCTTACACGTAAATCACGTGGTTCCACGTGTCTGTTCAGGTTGCCATTGCTCTAGTCCTACCACTACAAATGTACTACGACGTCCCAAATCGTTTTACATTGCGGAATAGCCTTATAACACCGTCAACTACGTGAGCAGGCCTCTAAAGGTTTTTATATGGCCTTTTGCCGCCTAATAATGGCCTTACACACAAATCACGTCGTTCCACATGTCTGTGCAGGTTGCCATTGGTCTAGTCCTTTCACTATCAATGGACTACGACTTCCTAACTCGTTTTCGATTGCGTCATGACGTTATAACACCGTCAACTACGTGTACAGTCCTCTAAAATCTGTTATATGACCTTTTGCTGCCTATTAATGGCCTTACACATTAATCACGTCGTTCCACATGTCTGGGCAAGTTGCCATTGGTTTAGTCCTTTCACTATGAATACACTACGACGTCCCAAATTCATTTCCACTGCGCAATAGCCTTATAACACCGTCAACTACGCGTACAGTGCTCTAAAGTCTGTTATATCACCTTTTGGCGCCTAATAATGACGTTACACATAAATCACGTGGTTCCGCGTGTCTACACTGGTTACCATTGGTTTATTCCCTCGACACTCAATGGACTACAACGTCCTAAGTCTATTTACATTGCTGCATGACGTTATAACACCGTTAACTACATGTGCATGCCTCTAAGGGCTGTTATATGACCATTTTGCTGCCTAATAACGGCGTTACACGTAAATCACGTAGTTCCACGTGTCTGTTCAGGTTGCCATTGGTCTAGTCCTACCACTATGAATGTACTACGACGTCCCAAATCGTCTTACATTGCGCAATGGCTTTATAACACCGTCAACTACGTGTACTGGCCTCTAAAAGCTGTTATATGACCTTTTGCCTCCTAGTAATGGCCTTACACGTAATTCACGTGGTTCCACGTGTCTGTTCAGGTTGCCATTGCTCTAGTCCTACCACTACGAATATACTACGACGTCCCAAATCGTTTTACATTGCGGAATAGCCTTATAACACCGTCAACTACGTGAGCAGGCCTCTAAAGGGGTTTATATGGCCTTTTCCGCCTAATAATGGCCTTACACATAAGTCACGTCGCTCCACATGTCTGGGCAAGTTGCCATTGGTCTAGTCATTTCACTATCAATGCACTACGACGTCCCAAGTTGTTTTCCATGGTGCCATGACATTATAACACCGTCAACTACGTGTACAGGCCTCTAAAGGCTGTTATATTACCTTTTACCGCCTATTAATGGCCTTATCCATAAATCACGTCGTTTGACACGTCTGGGCAAGTTGCCATTGGTCTACTCCTTTCACTATGAATACACTACGACGTCCCAAGTTCTTTTCAATTGCGCAATATCCTTATAACACGGTCAACTACATGAACAGGCCTCCAAAGGCTGTTATATGACCTTTTGCCGCCTAATAATGACCCTACGCATCAATCACGTCGTTCCACATGTCTGGGCAAGTTGCCATTGGTTTAGTCCTTTCACTATGAATACACTACGACCTCCCAAGTTCTTTTCCATTGCTCAATAGCCTTATAACACCATCAACTACATGAACAGGCCTCCAAAGGCTATGGCCTTTTGCCTCGTAATAACGTCCTTGCACGTAAATCACGTCGTTCCACGTGTCTGTGCAGGTTGGGATTGTACTAGTCCTTCCACTTTCAGTGGACTACGACGTACCAAGTCGTTTTCCATAACGCCATGGCCTTATAACACCGTCTACTACGTGAACAGGCCTCTAAAGGTTGTTATATAATCTTTTGCCGCCTAAAACGGCCTTACACGTAAATCACGTGGTTCCACGTGTCTGTTCAGGTTGCCATTGCTCTAGTCCTACCACTACAAATGTACTACGACGTCCCAAATCGTTTTACATTGCGGAATAGCCTTATAACACCGTCAACTACGTGAGCAGGCCTCTAAAGGTTTTTATATGGGCTTTTGCCGCCTAATAATGGCCTTACACACAAATCACGTCGTTCCACATGTCTGTGCAGGTTGCCATTTGTCTAGTCCTTTCACTATCAATGGACTACGACTTCCTAAGTCGTTTTTGATTGCGTCATGACGTTATAACACCGTCAACTACGTGTACAGTCCTCTAAAATCTGTTATATGACCTTTTACCGCCTATTAATGGCCTTATCCATAAATCACGTCGTTTGACACGTCTGGGCAAGTTGCCATTGGTCTACTCCTTTCACTATGAATACACTACGACGTCCCAAGTTCTTTTCAATTGCGCAATAGCCTTATAACACGGTCAACTATATGAACAGGCCTCCAAAGGCTGTTATATGACCTTTTGCCGCCTAATAATGACCTTACGCATCAATCACGTCGTTCCACATGTCTGGGCAAGTTGCCATTGCTTTAGTCCTTTCACTATGAATACACTACGACCTCCCAAGTTCTTTTCCATTGCTCAATAGCCTTATAACACCATCAACTACATGAACAGGCCTCCAAAGGCTATGGCCTTTTGCCTCGTAATAACGTCCTTGCACGTAAATCACGTCGTTCCACGTGTCTGTGCAGGTTGGGATTGGTCTAGTCCTTCCACTTTCAGTGGACTACGACGTACCAAGTCGTTTTCCATAAGGCCATGGCCTTATAACACCGTCTACTACGTGAACAGGCCTCTAAAGGTTGTTATATAATCTTTTGCCGCCTAAAACGGCCTTAAACGTAAATCACGTGGTTCCACGTGTCTGTTCAGGTTGCCATTGCTCTAGTCCTACCACTACAAATGTACTACGACGTCCCAAATCGTTTTACATTGCGGAATAGCCTTATAACACCGTCAACTACGTGAGCAGGCCTCTAAAGGGGTTTATATGGCCTTTCGCCGCCTAATAATGGCCTTACACATAAATCACGTCGTTCCACATGTCTGTGTAAGTTGCCATTGGTCCATTCCTTTATCTGTTAATGTACTACGACGTCCTAAGTCGTTTTCCATTTGCTGCATGACGTTATAACACCGTCAACTACATGTACATGCCTCGAAAAACTGTTATATGACCTTTTGCTGCCTAACAATGGCCTTACACGTAAATCACGTGGTTCCATGTGTCTGTTCAGGTTGCCATTGGTCTAGTCCTTTCACTATCAATGCACTACGACGTCCCAAGTTGTTTTCCATGGTGCCATGACATTATAGCACCGTCAACTAGGTGTACAGGCCTCTAAAGGCTGTTATATTACCTTTTACCGCCTATTAATGGCCTTATCCATAAGTCACGTCGTTTGACACGTCTGGGCAAGTTGCCATTGGTCTACTCCTTTCACTATGAATACACTACGACGTCCCAAGTTCTTTTCCATTGCGCAATAGCCTTATAACACCGTCAACTACATGAACAGGCCTCCAAAGGCTGTTATATGACCTTTTGCCGCCTAATAATGACCTTACGCATCAATCACGTCGTTCCACATGTCTGGGCAAGTTGCCATTGGTTTAGTCCTTTCACTATGAATACACTACGACGTCCCAAGTTCTTTTCCATTGCGCAATAGCCTTTTAACACCATCAACTACATGAACAGGCCTCCAAAGGCTGTTATATGGCCTTTTGCCTCGTAATAACGTCCTTGCACGTAAATCACGTCGTTCCACGTGTCTGTGCAGGTTGGGATTGGTCTAGTCCTTCCACTTTCAGTGGACTACGACGTACCAAGTCGTTTTCCATAACGCCATGGCCTTATAACACCGTCTACTACGTGAACAGACCTCTAAAGGTTGTTATATAATCTTTTGCCGCCTTAAACGGCCTTACACGTAATTCACGTGGTTCCACGTGTCTGTTCAGGTTGCCATTGCTCTAGTCCTACCACTACAAATGTACTACGACGTCCCAAATCGTTTTACATTGCGGAATAGCCTTATAACACCGTCAACTACGTGAGCAGGCCTCTAAAGGTTTTTATATGGCCTTTTGCCGCCTAATAATGGCCTTACACACAAATCACGTCGTTCCACATGTCTGTGCAGGTTGCCATTGGTCTAGTCCTTTCACTATCAATGGACTACGACTTCCTAAGTCGTTTTTGATTGCGTCATGACGTTATAACACCGTCAACTACGTGTACAGTCCTCTAAAATCTGTTATATGACCTTTTGCTGCCTATTAATGGCCTTACACATAAATCACGTCGTCCCACATGTCTGTGCAAGTTGCCATTGGTCTCGTCCTTTCACTATCAATGCACTACGACCTCCCAAATTCTTTTCCACTGCGCAATAGCCTTATAACACCGTCAACTACGCGTACAGTCCTCTAAAGTCCGTTATATCACCTTTTGGCGCCTAATAATGACGTTACACATAAATCACGTGGTTCCGCGTGTCTACACTGGTTACCATTGGTTTATTCCCTCGACACTCAATGGACTACAACGTCCTAAGTCTATTTACATTGCTTCATGACGTTATAACACCGTTAACTACACGTGCATGCCTCTAAGGGCTGTTACATGACCTTTTGCCGCCTAATAACGGCCTTACACGTAAATCATGTAGTTCCACGTGTGTGTTCAGGTTGCCATTGGCCTAGTCCTACCACTATAAATGTAGTACGACGTCCTAAATCGTTTTACGTTGCGGAATAGCCTTATAACACCGTCTACTACGTGAGCAGGCCTCTAAAGGGGTTTATATGGCCTTTTACCGCCTAATAATGGCCTTACACATAAATCACGTCGTTCCACATGTCTGTGTAAGTTGCCATTGGTCCATTCCTTTATCTGTTAATGTACTACGACGTCCTAAGTCGTTTTCCATTTGCTGCATGCCGTTATAACACCGTCAACTACATCTACATGCCTCGAAAGGCTGTTATATGACCTTTTGCCGCCTAACAATGGCCTTACACGTAAATCACGTGGTTCCACGTGTCTGTTCAGGTTGCCATTGGTCTAGTCCTTTCACTATGAATACACTACGACGTCCCAAGTTCTTTTCTATTGGGCAATAGCCTTATAACACAGTCAACTGCGTGAACAGGTCTCTCAAGGTTGTTATATAACCTTTGACGCCTAATAACGGCCTTACACGTAAATCACGTGGTTCCACGTGTCTGTTCAGGTTGCCATTGGTCTAGTCCTACCACTATGAATGTACTACGACGTTCAAATCGTCTTACATTGCGCAATGGCTTTATAACACTGTCAACTACGTGTACTGGCCTCTAAAAGCTGTTATATGACCTTTTGCCTCCTAGTAATGGCCTTACACGTAATTCACGTGGTTCCACGTGTCTGTTCAGGTTGCCATTGGTCTAGTCCTACCACTATGAATATACTACGACGTCCCAAATCGTTTTACATTGCGGAATAGCCTTATAACACGGTCAACTACATGAACAGGCCTCCAAAGGCTGTTATATGACCTTTTGCCGCCTAATAATGACCTTACGCATCAATCACGTCGTTCCACATGTATGGCCTTACACATAAGTCACGTCGCTCCACATGTCTGGGCAAGTTGCCATTGGTCTAGTCCTTTCACTATCAATGCACTACGACGTCCCAAGTTGTTTTCCATGGTGCCATGACATTATAACACCGTCAACTACGTGTACAGGCCTCTAAAGGCTGTTATATTACCTTTTACCGCCTATTAATATCCTTATCCATAAATCACGTCGTTTGACACGTCTGGGCAAGTTGCCATTGGTCTACTCCTTTCACTATGAATACACTACGACGTCCCAAGTTCTTTTCCATTGCTCAATAGCCTTATAACACCATCAACTACATGAACAGGCCTCCAAAGGCTATGGCCTTTTGCCTCGTAATAACGTCCTTGCACGTAAATCACGTCGTTCCACGTGTCTGTGCAGGTTGGGATTGTACTAGTCCTTCCACTTTCAGTGGACTACGACGTACCAAGTCGTTTTCCATAACGCCATGGCCTTATAACACCATCCACTACGTGAACAGGCCTCTAAAGGTTGTTCCGCCTAAAACAGCCTTACACGTAAATCACGTGGTTCCACGTGTCTGTTCAGGTTGCCATTAATCTAGTCCCACCACTACAAATGTACTACGACGTCCCAAATCGTTTTACATTGCGGAATAGCCTTATAACACCGTCAACTACGTGCGCAGGCCTCTAAAGGTTTTTATATGGCCTTTTGCCGCCTAATAATGGCCTTACACACAAATCACGTCGTTCCACATGTCTGTGCAGGTTGCAATTGGTCTAGTCCTTCCACTATCAATGCACTACGACCTCCCAAGTTCTTTTCCACTGCGCAATAGCCTTATAACACCGTCAACTACGCGTACAGTGCTCTAAAGTCTGTTATATCACCTTTTGGCGCATAATAATGACGTTACACATAAATCACGTGGTTCCGCGTGTCTACACTGGTTACCATTGGTTTATTCCCTCGACAGTCAATGGACTACAACGTCCTAAGTCTATTTACATTACTGCATGACGTTATAACACCGTTAACTACATGTGCATGCCTCTAAGGTTTGTTATATGACCTTTTGCCGCCTAATAATGACCTTACACATCAATCACGTCGTTCCACATGTCTGGGCAAGTTGCCATTGGTCTGGTCCTTTCACTCTCAATGCACTACGACGTCCCAAGTTCTTTTCCATTGCGCAATAGCGTTATAACACCGTCAACTACGTGAACAGGCCTCTAAAGGCTGTTATATGACCTTTTGCTGCCTAATAATGGCCTTACACATCAATCACGACGTTCCACATGTCTGGGCAAGTTGCCATTGGTCTACTCCTTTCACTATGAATACACTACGACGTCCCAAGTTCTTTTCAATTGTGCAATAGCCTTATAACACGGTCAACTACATGAACAGGCCTCCAAAGGCTGTTATATGACCTTTTGCCGCCTAATAATGACCTTACGCATCAATCACGTCGTTCCACATGTAAGGCCTTACACATAAGTCACGTCGCTCCACATGTCTGGGCAAGTTGCCATTGGTCTAGTCCTTTCACTATCAATGCACTACGACGTCCCAAGTTGTTTTCCATGGTGCCATGACATTATAACACCGTCAACTACGTGTACAGGCCTCTAAAGGCTGTTATAATACCTTTTACCGCCTATTAATGGCCTTATCCATAAATCACGTCGTTTGACACGTCTGGTCAAGTTGCCATTGGTCTACTCCTTTCACTATGAATACACTACGACGTCCCAAGTTCTTTTCAATTGCGCAATAGCCTTATAACACGGTCAACTACATGAACAGGCCTCCAAAGGCTGTTATATGACCTTTTGCCGCCTAATAATGACCTTACGCATCAATCACGTCGTTCCACATGTCTGGGCAAGTTGCCATTGGTTTAGTCCTTTCACTATGAATACACTACGACCTCCCAAGTTCTTTTCAATTGCTCAATAGCCTTATAACACCATCAACTACATGAACAGGCCTCCAAAGGCTATGGCCTTTTGCCTCGTAATAACGTCCTTGCACGTAAATCACGTCGTTCCACGTGTCTGTGCAGGTTGGGATTGGTCTAGTCCTTCCACTTTCAGTGGACTACGACGTACCAAGTCGTTTTCCATAACGCCATGGCCTTATAACACCGTCTACTACGTGAACAGGCCTCTAAAGGTTGTTATATAACCTTTTGCCGCCTAAAACGGCCTTACACGTAAATCACGTCGTTCCACATGTCTGGGCAAGTTGCCATTGGTTTAGTCCTTTCACTATGAATACACTACGACGTCCCAAGTTCTTTTCCATTGCTCAATAGCCTTATAACACCATCAACTACATGAACAGGCCTCCAAAGGCTATGGCCTTTTGCCTCGTAATAACGTCCTTGCACGTAAATCACGTCGTTCCACGTGTCTGTGCAGGTTGGGATTGTACTAGTCCTTCCACTTTCAGTGCACTACGACGTACCAAGTCGTTTTCCATAGCGCCATGGCCTTATAACACCATCCACTACGTGAACAGGCCTCTAAAGGTTGTTCCGCCTAAAACAGCCTTACACGTAAATCACGTGGTTCCACGTGTGTGTTCAGGTTGCCATTGCTCTAGTCCCACCACTACAAATGTACTACGACGTCCCAAATCGTTTTACATTGCGGAATAGCCTTATAACACCGTCAACTACGTGAGCAGGCCTCTAAAGGTTTTTATATGGCCTTTTGCCGCCTAATAATGGCCTTACACACAAATCACGTCGTTCCACATGTCTGTGCAGGTTGCCATTGGTCTAGTCTTTCCACTATCAATGCACTACGACCTCCCAAGTTCTTTTCCACTGCGCAATAGCCTTATAACACCGTCAACTACGCGTACAGTGCTCTAAAGTCTGTTATATCACCTTTTGGCGCATAATAATGACGTTACACATAAATCACGTGGTTCCGCGTGTCTACACTGGTTACCATTGGTTTATTCCCTCGACACTCAATGGACTACAACGTCCTAAGTCTATTTACATTACTGCATGACGTTATAACACCGTTAACTACATGTGCATGCCTCTAAGGTTTGTTATATGACCTTTTGCCGCCTAATAATGACCTTACACATCAATCACGTCGTTCCACATGTCTGGGCAAGTTGCCATTGGTCTGGTCCTTTCACTCTCAATGCACTACGACGTCCCAAGTTCTTTTCCATTGCGCAATAGCGTTATAACACCGTCAACTACGTGAACAGGCCTCTAAAGGCTGTTATATGACCTTTTGCCGCCTAAAACGGCCTTACACGTAAATCACGTGGTTCCACGTGTCTGTTCAGGTTGCCATTGCTCTAGTCCTACCACTACAAATGTACTACGACGTCCCAAATCGTTTTACATTGCGGAATAGCCTTATAACACCGTCAACTACGTGAGCAGGCCTCTAAAGGTTTTTATATGGCCTTTTGCCGCCTAATAATGGCCTTACACACAAATCACGTCGTTCCACATGTCTGTGCAGGTTGCCATTGGTCTAGTCCTTTCACTATCAATGGACTACGACTTCCTAACTCGTTTTCGATTGCGTCATGACGTTATAACACCGTCAACTACGTGTACAGTCCTCTAAAATCTGTTATATGACCTTTTGCTGCCTATTAATGGCCTTACACATTAATCACGTCGTTCCACATGTCTGGGCAAGTTGCCATTGGTTTAGTCCTTTCACTATGAATACACTACGACGTCCCAAGTTCATTTCCACTGCGCAATAGCTTATAACACCGTCAACTACGCGTACAGTGCTCTAAAGTCTGTTATATCACCTTTTGGCGCCTAATAATGACGTTACACATAAATCACGTGGTTCCGCGTGTCTACACTGGTTACCATTGGTTTATTCCCTCGACACTCAATGGACTACAACGTCCTAAGTCTATTTACATTGCTGCATGACGTTATAACACCGTTAACTACATGTGCATGCCTCTAAGGGCTGTTATATGACCATTTTGCTGCCTAATAACGGCGTTACACGTAAATCACGTAGTTCCACGTGTCTGTTCAGGTTGCCATTGGTCTAGTCCTACCACTATGAATGTACTACGACGTCCCAAATCGTCTTACATTGCGCAATGGCTTTATAACACCGTCAACTACGTGTACTGGCCTCTAAAAGCTGTTATATGACCTTTTGCCTCCTAGTAATGGCCTTACACGTAATTCACGTGGTTCCACGTGTCTGTTCAGGTTGCCATTGCTCTAGTCCTACCACTACGAATATACTACGACGTCCCAAATCGTTTTACATTGCGGAATAGCCTTATAACACCGTCAACTACGTGAGCAGGCCTCTAAAGGGGTTTATATGGCCTTTTCCGCCTAATAATGGCCTTACACATAAGTCACGTCGCTCCACATGTCTGGGCAAGTTGCCATTGGTCTAGTCATTTCACTATCAATGCACTACGACGTCCCAAGTTGTTTTCCATGGTGCCATGACATTATAACACCGTCAACTACGTGTACAGGCCTCTAAAGGCTGTTATATTACCTTTTACCGCCTATTAATGGCCTTATCCATAAATCACGTCGTTTGACACGTCTGGGCAAGTTGCCATTGGTCTACTCCTTTCACTATGAATACACTACGACGTCCCAAGTTCTTTTCAATTGCGCAATATCCTTATAACACGGTCAACTACATGAACAGGCCTCCAAAGGCTGTTATATGACCTTTTGCCGCCTAATAATGACCCTACGCATCAATCACGTCGTTCCACATGTCTGGGCAAGTTGCCATTGGTTTAGTCCTTTCACTATGAATACACTACGACCTCCCAAGTTCTTTTCCATTGCTCAATAGCCTTATAACACCATCAACTACATGAACAGGCCTCCAAAGGCTATGGCCTTTTGCCTCGTAATAACGTCCTTGCACGTAAATCACGTCGTTCCACGTGTCTGTGCAGGTTGGGATTGTACTAGTCCTTCCACTTTCAGTGGACTACGACGTACCAAGTCGTTTTCCATAACGCCATGGCCTTATAACACCGTCTACTACGTGAACAGGCCTCTAAAGGTTGTTATATAATCTTTTGCCGCCTAAAACGGCCTTACACGTAAATCACGTGGTTCCACGTGTGTGTTCAGGTTGCCATTGCTCTAGTCCTACCACTACAAATGTACTACGACGTCCCAAATCGTTTTACATTGCGGAATAGCCTTATAACACCGTCAACTACGTGAGCAGGCCTCTAAAGGTTTTTATATGGGCTTTTGCCGCCTAATAATGGCCTTACACACAAATCACGTCGTTCCACATGTCTGTGCAGGTTGCCATTTGTCTAGTCCTTTCACTATCAATGGACTACGACTTCCTAAGTCGTTTTTGATTGCGTCATGACGTTATAACACCGTCAACTACGTGTACAGTCCTCTAAAATCTGTTATATGACCTTTTACCGCCTATTAATGGCCTTATCCATAAATCACGTCGTTTGACACGTCTGGGCAAGTTGCCATTGGTCTACTCCTTTCACTATGAATACACTACGACGTCCCAAGTTCTTTTCAATTGTGCAATAGCCTTATAACACGGTCAACTACATGAACAGGCCTCCAAAGGCTGTTATATGACCTTTTGCCGCCTAATAATGACCTTACGCATCAATCACGTCGTTCCACATGTAAGGCCTTACACATAAGTCACGTCGCTCCACATGTCTGGGCAAGTTGCCATTGGTCTAGTCCTTTCACTATCAATGCACTACGACGTCCCAAGTTGTTTTCCATGGTGCCATGACATTATAACACCGTCAACTACGTGTACAGGCCTCTAAAGGCTGTTATAATACCTTTTACCGCCTATTAATGGCCTTATCCATAAATCACGTCGTTTGACACGTCTGGTCAAGTTGCCATTGGTCTACTCCTTTCACTATGAATACACTACGACGTCCCAAGTTCTTTTCAATTGCGCAATAGCCTTATAACACGGTCAACTACATGAACAGGCCTCCAAAGGCTGTTATATGACCTTTTGCCGCCTAATAATGACCTTACGCATCAATCACGTCGTTCCACATGTCTGGGCAAGTTGCCATTGGTTTAGTCCTTTCACTATGAATACACTACGACCTCCCAAGTTCTTTTCAATTGCTCAATAGCCTTATAACACCATCAACTACATGAACAGGCCTCCAAAGGCTATGGCCTTTTGCCTCGTAATAACGTCCTTGCACGTAAATCACGTCGTTCCACGTGTCTGTGCAGGTTGGGATTGGTCTAGTCCTTCCACTTTCAGTGGACTACGACGTACCAAGTCGTTTTCCATAACGCCATGGCCTTATAACACCGTCTACTACGTGAACAGGCCTCTAAAGGTTGTTATATAACCTTTTGCCGCCTAAAACGGCCTTACACGTAAATCACGTCGTTCCACATGTCTGGGCAAGTTGCCATTGGTTTAGTCCTTTCACTATGAATACACTACGACGTCCCAAGTTCTTTTCCATTGCTCAATAGCCTTATAACACCATCAACTACATGAACAGGCCTCCAAAGGCTATGGCCTTTTGCCTCGTAATAACGTCCTTGCACGTAAATCACGTCGTTCCACGTGTCTGTGCAGGTTGGGATTGTACTAGTCCTTCCACTTTCAGTGCACTACGACGTACCAAGTCGTTTTCCATAGCGCCATGGCCTTATAACACCATCCACTACGTGAACAGGCCTCTAAAGGTTGTTCCGCCTAAAACAGCCTTACACGTAAATCACGTGGTTCCACGTGTGTGTTCAGGTTGCCATTGCTCTAGTCCCACCACTACAAATGTACTACGACGTCCCAAATCGTTTTACATTGCGGAATAGCCTTATAACACCGTCAACTACGTGAGCAGGCCTCTAAAGGTTTTTATATGGCCTTTTGCCGCCTAATAATGGCCTTACACACAAATCACGTCGTTCCACATGTCTGTGCAGGTTGCCATTGGTCTAGTCTTTCCACTATCAATGCACTACGACCTCCCAAGTTCTTTTCCACTGCGCAATAGCCTTATAACACCGTCAACTACGCGTACAGTGCTCTAAAGTCTGTTATATCACCTTTTGGCGCATAATAATGACGTTACACATAAATCACGTGGTTCCGCGTGTCTACACTGGTTACCATTGGTTTATTCCCTCGACACTCAATGGACTACAACGTCCTAAGTCTATTTACATTACTGCATGACGTTATAACACCGTTAACTACATGTGCATGCCTCTAAGGTTTGTTATATGACCTTTTGCCGCCTAATAATGACCTTACACATCAATCACGTCGTTCCACATGTCTGGGCAAGTTGCCATTGGTCTGGTCCTTTCACTCTCAATGCACTACGACGTCCCAAGTTCTTTTCCATTGCGCAATAGCGTTATAACACCGTCAACTACGTGAACAGGCCTCTAAAGGCTGTTATATGACCTTTTGCCGCCTAAAACGGCCTTACACGTAAATCACGTGGTTCCACGTGTCTGTTCAGGTTGCCATTGCTCTAGTCCTACCACTACAAATGTACTACGACGTCCCAAATCGTTTTACATTGCGGAATAGCCTTATAACACCGTCAACTACGTGAGCAGGCCTCTAAAGGTTTTTATATGGGCTTTTGCCGCCTAATAATGGCCTTACACACAAATCACGTCGTTCCACATGTCTGTGCAGGTTGCCATTTGTCTAGTCCTTTCACTATCAATGGACTACGACTTCCTAAGTCGTTTTTGATTGCGTCATGACGTTATAACACCGTCAACTACGTGTACAGTCCTCTAAAATCTGTTATATGACCTTTTACCGCCTATTAATGGCCTTATCCATAAATCACGTCGTTTGACACGTCTGGGCAAGTTGCCATTGGTCTACTCCTTTCACTATGAATACACTACGACGTCCCAAGTTCTTTTCAATTGCGCAATAGCCTTATAACACGGTCAACTATATGAACAGGCCTCCAAAGGCTGTTATATGACCTTTTGCCGCCTAATAATGACCTTACGCATCAATCACGTCGTTCCACATGTCTGGGCAAGTTGCCATTGCTTTAGTCCTTTCACTATGAATACACTACGACCTCCCAAGTTCTTTTCCATTGCTCAATAGCCTTATAACACCATCAACTACATGAACAGGCCTCCAAAGGCTATGGCCTTTTGCCTCGTAATAACGTCCTTGCACGTAAATCACGTCGTTCCACGTGTCTGTGCAGGTTGGGATTGGTCTAGTCCTTCCACTTTCAGTGGACTACGACGTACCAAGTCGTTTTCCATAAGGCCATGGCCTTATAACACCGTCTACTACGTGAACAGGCCTCTAAAGGTTGTTATATAATCTTTTGCCGCCTAAAACGGCCTTAAACGTAAATCACGTGGTTCCACGTGTCTGTTCAGGTTGCCATTGCTCTAGTCCTACCACTACAAATGTACTACGACGTCCCAAATCGTTTTACATTGCGGAATAGCCTTATAACACCGTCAACTACGTGAGCAGGCCTCTAAAGGGGTTTATATGGCCTTTCGCCGCCTAATAATGGCCTTACACATAAATCACGTCGTTCCACATGTCTGTGTAAGTTGCCATTGGTCCATTCCTTTATCTGTTAATGTACTACGACGTCCTAAGTCGTTTTCCATTTGCTGCATGACGTTATAACACCGTCAACTACATGTACATGCCTCGAAAAACTGTTATATGACCTTTTGCTGCCTAACAATGGCCTTACACGTAAATCACGTGGTTCCATGTGTCTGTTCAGGTTGCCATTGGTCTAGTCCTTTCACTATCAATGCACTACGACGTCCCAAGTTGTTTTCCATGGTGCCATGACATTATAGCACCGTCAACTAGGTGTACAGGCCTCTAAAGGCTGTTATATTACCTTTTACCGCCTATTAATGGCCTTATCCATAAGTCACGTCGTTTGACACGTCTGGGCAAGTTGCCATTGGTCTACTCCTTTCACTATGAATACACTACGACGTCCCAAGTTCTTTTCCATTGCGCAATAGCCTTATAACACCGTCAACTACATGAACAGGCCTCCAAAGGCTGTTATATGACCTTTTGCCGCCTAATAATGACCTTACGCATCAATCACGTCGTTCCACATGTCTGGGCAAGTTGCCATTGGTTTAGTCCTTTCACTATGAATACACTACGACGTCCCAAGTTCTTTTCCATTGCGCAATAGCCTTTTAACACCATCAACTACATGAACAGGCCTCCAAAGGCTGTTATATGGCCTTTTGCCTCGTAATAACGTCCTTGCACGTAAATCACGTCGTTCCACGTGTCTGTGCAGGTTGGGATTGGTCTAGTCCTTCCACTTTCAGTGGACTACGACGTACCAAGTCGTTTTCCATAACGCCATGGCCTTATAACACCGTCTACTACGTGAACAGACCTCTAAAGGTTGTTATATAATCTTTTGCCGCCTTAAACGGCCTTACACGTAATTCACGTGGTTCCACGTGTCTGTTCAGGTTGCCATTGCTCTAGTCCTACCACTACAAATGTACTACGACGTCCCAAATCGTTTTACATTGCGGAATAGCCTTATAACACCGTCAACTACGTGAGCAGGCCTCTAAAGGTTTTTATATGGCCTTTTGCCGCCTAATAATGGCCTTACACACAAATCACGTCGTTCCACATGTCTGTGCAGGTTGCCATTGGTCTAGTCCTTTCACTATCAATGGACTACGACTTCCTAAGTCGTTTTTGATTGCGTCATGACGTTATAACACCGTCAACTACGTGTACAGTCCTCTAAAATCTGTTATATGACCTTTTGCTGCCTATTAATGGCCTTACACATAAATCACGTCGTCCCACATGTCTGTGCAAGTTGCCATTGGTCTCGTCCTTTCACTATCAATGCACTACGACCTCCCAAATTCTTTTCCACTGCGCAATAGCCTTATAACACCGTCAACTACGCGTACAGTCCTCTAAAGTCCGTTATATCACCTTTTGGCGCCTAATAATGACGTTACACATAAATCACGTGGTTCCGCGTGTCTACACTGGTTACCATTGGTTTATTCCCTCGACACTCAATGGACTACAACGTCCTAAGTCTATTTACATTGCTTCATGACGTTATAACACCGTTAACTACACGTGCATGCCTCTAAGGGCTGTTACATGACCTTTTGCCGCCTAATAACGGCCTTACACGTAAATCATGTAGTTCCACGTGTGTGTTCAGGTTGCCATTGGCCTAGTCCTACCACTATAAATGTAGTACGACGTCCTAAATCGTTTTACGTTGCGGAATAGCCTTATAACACCGTCTACTACGTGAGCAGGCCTCTAAAGGGGTTTATATGGCCTTTTACCGCCTAATAATGGCCTTACACATAAATCACGTCGTTCCACATGTCTGTGTAAGTTGCCATTGGTCCATTCCTTTATCTGTTAATGTACTACGACGTCCTAAGTCGTTTTCCATTTGCTGCATGCCGTTATAACACCGTCAACTACATCTACATGCCTCGAAAGGCTGTTATATGACCTTTTGCCGCCTAACAATGGCCTTACACGTAAATCACGTGGTTCCACGTGTCTGTTCAGGTTGCCATTGGTCTAGTCCTTTCACTATGAATACACTACGACGTCCCAAGTTCTTTTCTATTGGGCAATAGCCTTATAACACAGTCAACTGCGTGAACAGGTCTCTCAAGGTTGTTATATAACCTTTGACGCCTAATAACGGCCTTACACGTAAATCACGTGGTTCCACGTGTCTGTTCAGGTTGCCATTGGTCTAGTCCTACCACTATGAATGTACTACGACGTTCAAATCGTCTTACATTGCGCAATGGCTTTATAACACTGTCAACTACGTGTACTGGCCTCTAAAAGCTGTTATATGACCTTTTGCCTCCTAGTAATGGCCTTACACGTAATTCACGTGGTTCCACGTGTCTGTTCAGGTTGCCATTGGTCTAGTCCTACCACTATGAATATACTACGACGTCCCAAATCGTTTTACATTGCGGAATAGCCTTATAACACGGTCAACTACATGAACAGGCCTCCAAAGGCTGTTATATGACCTTTTGCCGCCTAATAATGACCTTACGCATCAATCACGTCGTTCCACATGTATGGCCTTACACATAAGTCACGTCGCTCCACATGTCTGGGCAAGTTGCCATTGGTCTAGTCCTTTCACTATCAATGCACTACGACGTCCCAAGTTGTTTTCCATGGTGCCATGACATTATAACACCGTCAACTACGTGTACAGGCCTCTAAAGGCTGTTATATTACCTTTTACCGCCTATTAATATCCTTATCCATAAATCACGTCGTTTGACACGTCTGGGCAAGTTGCCATTGGTCTACTCCTTTCACTATGAATACACTACGACGTCCCAAGTTCTTTTCCATTGCTCAATAGCCTTATAACACCATCAACTACATGAACAGGCCTCCAAAGGCTATGGCCTTTTGCCTCGTAATAACGTCCTTGCACGTAAATCACGTCGTTCCACGTGTCTGTGCAGGTTGGGATTGTACTAGTCCTTCCACTTTCAGTGGACTACGACGTACCAAGTCGTTTTCCATAACGCCATGGCCTTATAACACCATCCACTACGTGAACAGGCCTCTAAAGGTTGTTCCGCCTAAAACAGCCTTACACGTAAATCACGTGGTTCCACGTGTCTGTTCAGGTTGCCATTAATCTAGTCCCACCACTACAAATGTACTACGACGTCCCAAATCGTTTTACATTGCGGAATAGCCTTATAACACCGTCAACTACGTGCGCAGGCCTCTAAAGGTTTTTATATGGCCTTTTGCCGCCTAATAATGGCCTTACACACAAATCACGTCGTTCCACATGTCTGTGCAGGTTGCAATTGGTCTAGTCCTTCCACTATCAATGCACTACGACCTCCCAAGTTCTTTTCCACTGCGCAATAGCCTTATAACACCGTCAACTACGCGTACAGTGCTCTAAAGTCTGTTATATCACCTTTTGGCGCATAATAATGACGTTACACATAAATCACGTGGTTCCGCGTGTCTACACTGGTTACCATTGGTTTATTCCCTCGACAGTCAATGGACTACAACGTCCTAAGTCTATTTACATTACTGCATGACGTTATAACACCGTTAACTACATGTGCATGCCTCTAAGGTTTGTTATATGACCTTTTGCCGCCTAATAATGACCTTACACATCAATCACGTCGTTCCACATGTCTGGGCAAGTTGCCATTGGTCTGGTCCTTTCACTCTCAATGCACTACGACGTCCCAAGTTCTTTTCCATTGCGCAATAGCGTTATAACACCGTCAACTACGTGAACAGGCCTCTAAAGGCTGTTATATGACCTTTTGCTGCCTAATAATGGCCTTACACATCAATCACGACGTTCCACATGTCTGGGCAAGTTGCCATTGGTCTACTCCTTTCACTATGAATACACTACGACGTCCCAAGTTCTTTTCAATTGTGCAATAGCCTTATAACACGGTCAACTACATGAACAGGCCTCCAAAGGCTGTTATATGACCTTTTGCCGCCTAATAATGACCTTACGCATCAATCACGTCGTTCCACATGTAAGGCCTTACACATAAGTCACGTCGCTCCACATGTCTGGGCAAGTTGCCATTGGTCTAGTCCTTTCACTATCAATGCACTACGACGTCCCAAGTTGTTTTCCATGGTGCCATGACATTATAACACCGTCAACTACGTGTACAGGCCTCTAAAGGCTGTTATAATACCTTTTACCGCCTATTAATGGCCTTATCCATAAATCACGTCGTTTGACACGTCTGGTCAAGTTGCCATTGGTCTACTCCTTTCACTATGAATACACTACGACGTCCCAAGTTCTTTTCAATTGCGCAATAGCCTTATAACACGGTCAACTACATGAACAGGCCTCCAAAGGCTGTTATATGACCTTTTGCCGCCTAATAATGACCTTACGCATCAATCACGTCGTTCCACATGTCTGGGCAAGTTGCCATTGGTTTAGTCCTTTCACTATGAATACACTACGACCTCCCAAGTTCTTTTCAATTGCTCAATAGCCTTATAACACCATCAACTACATGAACAGGCCTCCAAAGGCTATGGCCTTTTGCCTCGTAATAACGTCCTTGCACGTAAATCACGTCGTTCCACGTGTCTGTGCAGGTTGGGATTGGTCTAGTCCTTCCACTTTCAGTGGACTACGACGTACCAAGTCGTTTTCCATAACGCCATGGCCTTATAACACCGTCTACTACGTGAACAGGCCTCTAAAGGTTGTTATATAACCTTTTGCCGCCTAAAACGGCCTTACACGTAAATCACGTCGTTCCACATGTCTGGGCAAGTTGCCATTGGTTTAGTCCTTTCACTATGAATACACTACGACGTCCCAAGTTCTTTTCCATTGCTCAATAGCCTTATAACACCATCAACTACATGAACAGGCCTCCAAAGGCTATGGCCTTTTGCCTCGTAATAACGTCCTTGCACGTAAATCACGTCGTTCCACGTGTCTGTGCAGGTTGGGATTGTACTAGTCCTTCCACTTTCAGTGCACTACGACGTACCAAGTCGTTTTCCATAGCGCCATGGCCTTATAACACCATCCACTACGTGAACAGGCCTCTAAAGGTTGTTCCGCCTAAAACAGCCTTACACGTAAATCACGTGGTTCCACGTGTGTGTTCAGGTTGCCATTGCTCTAGTCCCACCACTACAAATGTACTACGACGTCCCAAATCGTTTTACATTGCGGAATAGCCTTATAACACCGTCAACTACGTGAGCAGGCCTCTAAAGGTTTTTATATGGCCTTTTGCCGCCTAATAATGGCCTTACACACAAATCACGTCGTTCCACATGTCTGTGCAGGTTGCCATTGGTCTAGTCTTTCCACTATCAATGCACTACGACCTCCCAAGTTCTTTTCCACTGCGCAATAGCCTTATAACACCGTCAACTACGCGTACAGTGCTCTAAAGTCTGTTATATCACCTTTTGGCGCATAATAATGACGTTACACATAAATCACGTGGTTCCGCGTGTCTACACTGGTTACCATTGGTTTATTCCCTCGACACTCAATGGACTACAACGTCCTAAGTCTATTTACATTACTGCATGACGTTATAACACCGTTAACTACATGTGCATGCCTCTAAGGTTTGTTATATGACCTTTTGCCGCCTAATAATGACCTTACACATCAATCACGTCGTTCCACATGTCTGGGCAAGTTGCCATTGGTCTGGTCCTTTCACTCTCAATGCACTACGACGTCCCAAGTTCTTTTCCATTGCGCAATAGCGTTATAACACCGTCAACTACGTGAACAGGCCTCTAAAGGCTGTTATATGACCTTTTGCCGCCTAAAACGGCCTTACACGTAAATCACGTGGTTCCACGTGTCTGTTCAGGTTGCCATTGCTCTAGTCCTACCACTACAAATGTACTACGACGTCCCAAATCGTTTTACATTGCGGAATAGCCTTATAACACCGTCAACTACGTGAGCAGGCCTCTAAAGGTTTTTATATGGCCTTTTGCCGCCTAATAATGGCCTTACACACAAATCACGTCGTTCCACATGTCTGTGCAGGTTGCCATTGGTCTAGTCCTTTCACTATCAATGGACTACGACTTCCTAACTCGTTTTCGATTGCGTCATGACGTTATAACACCGTCAACTACGTGTACAGTCCTCTAAAATCTGTTATATGACCTTTTGCTGCCTATTAATGGCCTTACACATTAATCACGTCGTTCCACATGTCTGGGCAAGTTGCCATTGGTTTAGTCCTTTCACTATGAATACACTACGACGTCCCAAGTTCATTTCCACTGCGCAATAGCTTATAACACCGTCAACTACGCGTACAGTGCTCTAAAGTCTGTTATATCACCTTTTGGCGCCTAATAATGACGTTACACATAAATCACGTGGTTCCGCGTGTCTACACTGGTTACCATTGGTTTATTCCCTCGACACTCAATGGACTACAACGTCCTAAGTCTATTTACATTGCTGCATGACGTTATAACACCGTTAACTACATGTGCATGCCTCTAAGGGCTGTTATATGACCATTTTGCTGCCTAATAACGGCGTTACACGTAAATCACGTAGTTCCACGTGTCTGTTCAGGTTGCCATTGGTCTAGTCCTACCACTATGAATGTACTACGACGTCCCAAATCGTCTTACATTGCGCAATGGCTTTATAACACCGTCAACTACGTGTACTGGCCTCTAAAAGCTGTTATATGACCTTTTGCCTCCTAGTAATGGCCTTACACGTAATTCACGTGGTTCCACGTGTCTGTTCAGGTTGCCATTGCTCTAGTCCTACCACTACGAATATACTACGACGTCCCAAATCGTTTTACATTGCGGAATAGCCTTATAACACCGTCAACTACGTGAGCAGGCCTCTAAAGGGGTTTATATGGCCTTTTCCGCCTAATAATGGCCTTACACATAAGTCACGTCGCTCCACATGTCTGGGCAAGTTGCCATTGGTCTAGTCATTTCACTATCAATGCACTACGACGTCCCAAGTTGTTTTCCATGGTGCCATGACATTATAACACCGTCAACTACGTGTACAGGCCTCTAAAGGCTGTTATATTACCTTTTACCGCCTATTAATGGCCTTATCCATAAATCACGTCGTTTGACACGTCTGGGCAAGTTGCCATTGGTCTACTCCTTTCACTATGAATACACTACGACGTCCCAAGTTCTTTTCAATTGCGCAATATCCTTATAACACGGTCAACTACATGAACAGGCCTCCAAAGGCTGTTATATGACCTTTTGCCGCCTAATAATGACCCTACGCATCAATCACGTCGTTCCACATGTCTGGGCAAGTTGCCATTGGTTTAGTCCTTTCACTATGAATACACTACGACCTCCCAAGTTCTTTTCCATTGCTCAATAGCCTTATAACACCATCAACTACATGAACAGGCCTCCAAAGGCTATGGCCTTTTGCCTCGTAATAACGTCCTTGCACGTAAATCACGTCGTTCCACGTGTCTGTGCAGGTTGGGATTGTACTAGTCCTTCCACTTTCAGTGGACTACGACGTACCAAGTCGTTTTCCATAACGCCATGGCCTTATAACACCGTCTACTACGTGAACAGGCCTCTAAAGGTTGTTATATAATCTTTTGCCGCCTAAAACGGCCTTACACGTAAATCACGTGGTTCCACGTGTGTGTTCAGGTTGCCATTGCTCTAGTCCTACCACTACAAATGTACTACGACGTCCCAAATCGTTTTACATTGCGGAATAGCCTTATAACACCGTCAACTACGTGAGCAGGCCTCTAAAGGTTTTTATATGGGCTTTTGCCGCCTAATAATGGCCTTACACACAAATCACGTCGTTCCACATGTCTGTGCAGGTTGCCATTTGTCTAGTCCTTTCACTATCAATGGACTACGACTTCCTAAGTCGTTTTTGATTGCGTCATGACGTTATAACACCGTCAACTACGTGTACAGTCCTCTAAAATCTGTTATATGACCTTTTACCGCCTATTAATGGCCTTATCCATAAATCACGTCGTTTGACACGTCTGGGCAAGTTGCCATTGGTCTACTCCTTTCACTATGAATACACTACGACGTCCCAAGTTCTTTTCAATTGTGCAATAGCCTTATAACACGGTCAACTACATGAACAGGCCTCCAAAGGCTGTTATATGACCTTTTGCCGCCTAATAATGACCTTACGCATCAATCACGTCGTTCCACATGTAAGGCCTTACACATAAGTCACGTCGCTCCACATGTCTGGGCAAGTTGCCATTGGTCTAGTCCTTTCACTATCAATGCACTACGACGTCCCAAGTTGTTTTCCATGGTGCCATGACATTATAACACCGTCAACTACGTGTACAGGCCTCTAAAGGCTGTTATAATACCTTTTACCGCCTATTAATGGCCTTATCCATAAATCACGTCGTTTGACACGTCTGGTCAAGTTGCCATTGGTCTACTCCTTTCACTATGAATACACTACGACGTCCCAAGTTCTTTTCAATTGCGCAATAGCCTTATAACACGGTCAACTACATGAACAGGCCTCCAAAGGCTGTTATATGACCTTTTGCCGCCTAATAATGACCTTACGCATCAATCACGTCGTTCCACATGTCTGGGCAAGTTGCCATTGGTTTAGTCCTTTCACTATGAATACACTACGACCTCCCAAGTTCTTTTCAATTGCTCAATAGCCTTATAACACCATCAACTACATGAACAGGCCTCCAAAGGCTATGGCCTTTTGCCTCGTAATAACGTCCTTGCACGTAAATCACGTCGTTCCACGTGTCTGTGCAGGTTGGGATTGGTCTAGTCCTTCCACTTTCAGTGGACTACGACGTACCAAGTCGTTTTCCATAACGCCATGGCCTTATAACACCGTCTACTACGTGAACAGGCCTCTAAAGGTTGTTATATAACCTTTTGCCGCCTAAAACGGCCTTACACGTAAATCACGTCGTTCCACATGTCTGGGCAAGTTGCCATTGGTTTAGTCCTTTCACTATGAATACACTACGACGTCCCAAGTTCTTTTCCATTGCTCAATAGCCTTATAACACCATCAACTACATGAACAGGCCTCCAAAGGCTATGGCCTTTTGCCTCGTAATAACGTCCTTGCACGTAAATCACGTCGTTCCACGTGTCTGTGCAGGTTGGGATTGTACTAGTCCTTCCACTTTCAGTGCACTACGACGTACCAAGTCGTTTTCCATAGCGCCATGGCCTTATAACACCATCCACTACGTGAACAGGCCTCTAAAGGTTGTTCCGCCTAAAACAGCCTTACACGTAAATCACGTGGTTCCACGTGTGTGTTCAGGTTGCCATTGCTCTAGTCCCACCACTACAAATGTACTACGACGTCCCAAATCGTTTTACATTGCGGAATAGCCTTATAACACCGTCAACTACGTGAGCAGGCCTCTAAAGGTTTTTATATGGCCTTTTGCCGCCTAATAATGGCCTTACACACAAATCACGTCGTTCCACATGTCTGTGCAGGTTGCCATTGGTCTAGTCTTTCCACTATCAATGCACTACGACCTCCCAAGTTCTTTTCCACTGCGCAATAGCCTTATAACACCGTCAACTACGCGTACAGTGCTCTAAAGTCTGTTATATCACCTTTTGGCGCATAATAATGACGTTACACATAAATCACGTGGTTCCGCGTGTCTACACTGGTTACCATTGGTTTATTCCCTCGACACTCAATGGACTACAACGTCCTAAGTCTATTTACATTACTGCATGACGTTATAACACCGTTAACTACATGTGCATGCCTCTAAGGTTTGTTATATGACCTTTTGCCGCCTAATAATGACCTTACACATCAATCACGTCGTTCCACATGTCTGGGCAAGTTGCCATTGGTCTGGTCCTTTCACTCTCAATGCACTACGACGTCCCAAGTTCTTTTCCATTGCGCAATAGCGTTATAACACCGTCAACTACGTGAACAGGCCTCTAAAGGCTGTTATATGACCTTTTGCCGCCTAAAACGGCCTTACACGTAAATCACGTGGTTCCACGTGTCTGTTCAGGTTGCCATTGCTCTAGTCCTACCACTACAAATGTACTACGACGTCCCAAATCGTTTTACATTGCGGAATAGCCTTATAACACCGTCAACTACGTGAGCAGGCCTCTAAAGGTTTTTATATGGCCTTTTGCCGCCTAATAATGGCCTTACACACAAATCACGTCGTTCCACATGTCTGTGCAGGTTGCCATTGGTCTAGTCCTTTCACTATCAATGGACTACGACTTCCTAACTCGTTTTCGATTGCGTCATGACGTTATAACACCGTCAACTACGTGTACAGTCCTCTAAAATCTGTTATATGACCTTTTGCTGCCTATTAATGGCCTTACACATTAATCACGTCGTTCCACATGTCTGGGCAAGTTGCCATTGGTTTAGTCCTTTCACTATGAATACACTACGACGTCCCAAGTTCATTTCCACTGCGCAATAGCCTTATAACACCGTCAACTACGCGTACAGTGCTCTAAAGTCTGTTATATCACCTTTTGGCGCCTAATAATGACGTTACACATAAATCACGTGGTTCCGCGTGTCTACACTGGTTACCATTGGTTTATTCCCTCGACACTCAATGGACTACAACGTCCTAAGTCTATTTACATTGCTGCATGACGTTATAACACCGTTAACTACATGTGCATGCCTCTAAGGGCTGTTATATGACCATTTTGCTGCCTAATAACGGCGTTACACGTAAATCACGTAGTTCCACGTGTCTGTTCAGGTTGCCATTGGTCTAGTCCTACCACTATGAATGTACTACGACGTCCCAAATCGTCTTACATTGCGCAATGGCTTTATAACACCGTCAACTACGTGTACTGGCCTCTAAAAGCTGTTATATGACCTTTTGCCTCCTAGTAATGGCCTTACACGTAATTCACGTGGTTCCACGTGTCTGTTCAGGTTGCCATTGCTCTAGTCCTACCACTACGAATATACTACGACGTCCCAAATCGTTTTACATTGCGGAATAGCCTTATAACACCGTCAACTACGTGAGCAGGCCTCTAAAGGGGTTTATATGGCCTTTTCCGCCTAATAATGGCCTTACACATAAGTCACGTCGCTCCACATGTCTGGGCAAGTTGCCATTGGTCTAGTCATTTCACTATCAATGCACTACGACGTCCCAAGTTGTTTTCCATGGTGCCATGACATTATAACACCGTCAACTACGTGTACAGGCCTCTAAAGGCTGTTATATTACCTTTTACCGCCTATTAATGGCCTTATCCATAAATCACGTCGTTTGACACGTCTGGGCAAGTTGCCATTGGTCTACTCCTTTCACTATGAATACACTACGACGTCCCAAGTTCTTTTCAATTGCGCAATATCCTTATAACACGGTCAACTACATGAACAGGCCTCCAAAGGCTGTTATATGACCTTTTGCCGCCTAATAATGACCCTACGCATCAATCACGTCGTTCCACATGTCTGGGCAAGTTGCCATTGGTTTAGTCCTTTCACTATGAATACACTACGACCTCCCAAGTTCTTTTCCATTGCTCAATAGCCTTATAACACCATCAACTACATGAACAGGCCTCCAAAGGCTATGGCCTTTTGCCTCGTAATAACGTCCTTGCACGTAAATCACGTCGTTCCACGTGTCTGTGCAGGTTGGGATTGTACTAGTCCTTCCACTTTCAGTGGACTACGACGTACCAAGTCGTTTTCCATAACGCCATGGCCTTATAACACCGTCTACTACGTGAACAGGCCTCTAAAGGTTGTTATATAATCTTTTGCCGCCTAAAACGGCCTTACACGTAAATCACGTGGTTCCACGTGTGTGTTCAGGTTGCCATTGCTCTAGTCCTACCACTACAAATGTACTACGACGTCCCAAATCGTTTTACATTGCGGAATAGCCTTATAACACCGTCAACTACGTGAGCAGGCCTCTAAAGGTTTTTATATGGGCTTTTGCCGCCTAATAATGGCCTTACACACAAATCACGTCGTTCCACATGTCTGTGCAGGTTGCCATTTGTCTAGTCCTTTCACTATCAATGGACTACGACTTCCTAAGTCGTTTTTGATTGCGTCATGACGTTATAACACCGTCAACTACGTGTACAGTCCTCTAAAATCTGTTATATGACCTTTTACCGCCTATTAATGGCCTTATCCATAAATCACGTCGTTTGACACGTCTGGGCAAGTTGCCATTGGTCTACTCCTTTCACTATGAATACACTACGACGTCCCAAGTTCTTTTCAATTGCGCAATAGCCTTATAACACGGTCAACTATATGAACAGGCCTCCAAAGGCTGTTATATGACCTTTTGCCGCCTAATAATGACCTTACGCATCAATCACGTCGTTCCACATGTCTGGGCAAGTTGCCATTGCTTTAGTCCTTTCACTATGAATACACTACGACCTCCCAAGTTCTTTTCCATTGCTCAATAGCCTTATAACACCATCAACTACATGAACAGGCCTCCAAAGGCTATGGCCTTTTGCCTCGTAATAACGTCCTTGCACGTAAATCACGTCGTTCCACGTGTCTGTGCAGGTTGGGATTGGTCTAGTCCTTCCACTTTCAGTGGACTACGACGTACCAAGTCGTTTTCCATAAGGCCATGGCCTTATAACACCGTCTACTACGTGAACAGGCCTCTAAAGGTTGTTATATAATCTTTTGCCGCCTAAAACGGCCTTAAACGTAAATCACGTGGTTCCACGTGTCTGTTCAGGTTGCCATTGCTCTAGTCCTACCACTACAAATGTACTACGACGTCCCAAATCGTTTTACATTGCGGAATAGCCTTATAACACCGTCAACTACGTGAGCAGGCCTCTAAAGGGGTTTATATGGCCTTTCGCCGCCTAATAATGGCCTTACACATAAATCACGTCGTTCCACATGTCTGTGTAAGTTGCCATTGGTCCATTCCTTTATCTGTTAATGTACTACGACGTCCTAAGTCGTTTTCCATTTGCTGCATGACGTTATAACACCGTCAACTACATGTACATGCCTCGAAAAACTGTTATATGACCTTTTGCTGCCTAACAATGGCCTTACACGTAAATCACGTGGTTCCATGTGTCTGTTCAGGTTGCCATTGGTCTAGTCCTTTCACTATGAATACACTACGACGTCCCAAGTTCTTTTCTATTGGGCAATAGCCTTATAACACAGTCAACTGCGTGAACAGGTCTCTAAAGGTTGTTATATAACCTTTGACGCCTAATAACGGCCTTACACGTAAATCACGTGGTTCCACGTGTCTGTTCATGTTGCCATTGCTCTAGTCCTACCACTATGAATGTACTACGACGTCCCAAATCGTCTTACATTGCGCAATGGCTTTATAACACCGTCAACTACGTGTACTGGCCTCTAAAAGCTGTTATATGTCCTTTTGCCTCCTAGTAATGGCCTTACACGTAATTCACGTGGTTCCACTTGTCTGTTCAGGTTGCCATTGCTCTAGTCCCACCACTACAAATGTACTACGACGTCCCAAATCGTTTTATATTGCGGAAAAGCCTTATAACACCGTCAACTACGTGAGCAGGCCTCTAAAGGTTTTTATATGGCCTTTTGCCGCCTAATAATGGCCTTACACACAAATCACGTCGTTCCACATGTCTGTGCAGGTTGCCATTGGTCTAGTCCTTTCACTATCAATGGACTACGACTTCCTAAGTCGTTTTCGATTGCGTCATGACGTTATAACACCGTCAACTACGTGTACAGTCCTCTAAAATCTGTTATATGACCTTTTGCTGCCTATTAATGGCCTTACACATAAATCACGTCGTCCCACATGTCTGTGCAAGTTGCTTTTGGTCTTGTCCTTTCACTATCAATGCACTACGACCTCCCAAATCGTTTTACATTGCGCAATAGCCTTATAACGCAGTCAACTGCGTGAACAGGCCTCTAAAGGTTGTTATATAACCTTTTGCCGCCTAAAACGGCCTTACACGTAAATCACGTGGTTCCGCGTGTCTCCACTGGTTACCATTGGTTTATTCCCTTGACACTCAATGTACAACAACGTCCAAAATCGTCTTACATTGCGCAATGGCCTTATAGCACCGTCAACTACGTGTACTGGCCTCTAAAGGTTTTTATATGGCCTTTTGCCTCGTAATAACGTCCTTGCACGTAAATCACGTCGTTCCACGTGTCTGTGCAGGTTGAGATTGGTCTAGTCCTTCCACTCTCAATGGAATACGACGTCCCAAGTCGTTTTCCATAACGCCATGGCCTTATAACACCGTCAACTACGTGAGCAGCCCTCTAAAGGTTTTTATAAAGCCTTTTGCCGCGTAATAATGGCCTTATCCATAAATCACGTCGTTCGACACGACTGCGCAAGTTGCCATTGGTCTAGTCCTTTCACTATGAATACACTACGACGTCCCAAGTTCTTTTCCATTGCGCAATAGCCTTATAACACCGTCAACTACATGAACAGGCCTCTAAAGACTGCTATATGACCTTTTGCCGCCTAATATTGACCTCACACATCAATCACGTCGTTCCACATGTTTGGGCAAGTTGCCATTAGTCTAGTCCTTTCACTCTCAATGCACTACAACGTCCCAAGTTGTTTTCCATTGTGCCATGACATTATAACACCGCCAACTGCGCGTACAGTCCTCTAAAGTCTGTTATATGACCGTTTGCCGCCTAATAATGGCCTTACACATAAATCACGTGGGTTCACGTGTCTGTTCAGGTTGCCATTGGTCCAGTCCTTTTACTATCAATGCACTACGACGTTCCAAGTTGTTTTCCATGGTGCCATGAAATTATAACACCTTCAACTACGTGTACAGGCCTCTAAAGGCTGTTATATGACCTTTTGCCGCCTAATAATGGCCTTATACATAAATCACGTCGTTCCACATGTCTGGGCAAGTTGCCATTGGTCTAGTCCTTTCACTATCAATGCACTATGACGTCCCAAGTTGTTTTCCATTGTGCCATGGCACACCGTCAACTCCGTGTACAGGCCTCTAAAAGATGTTATATGACCTTTTGCCCCCTATTATCGTCCTTCCACGTATATCACGTCGTTCCACGTGTCTGTGCAGGTTGGCATTGGTCTAGTCCTTCCACTATCAATGTACTACGACGTCCCAAATCATTTACATTGCGCAATACCCTTATAACACCGCCAACTACGCGTACAGTCCTCTAAAGTCTGTTATATGACCGTTTGCCGCCTAATAATGGCCTTACACATAAATCACGTCGCTCCACATGCCTGTGCAGGTTGCCATTGGTCTAGTCCTTCCACTGTTAATGTACTACGACGTCCTAAGTCGTTTTCGATTGCGTCATGACATTATAACACCGCCAACTATGTGTACAGGTCTCTAAAACTAATATATGACCTTTTGCCGCCTAATTATGACCTTACACATAAATCACGTGGTTCCACATGTCTGGGCAAGTTGCCATTGGTCTAGTCCTTCCACTGGTAATGTACTACGACCTCCTAAGTCGTTTTCGATTGCGTCATGACGTTATAACACGGTCAACTACGCGTACAGTCCTCTAAAGTCTGTTATATGACCGCTTGCCGCCTAATAATGGCCTTACACATAAATCACGTGTTTCCACGTGTCTGCACTGGTTACCATTGGGATACTCCTTCCACTCTCAATGGACTATAAAGTCCCAAATCGTTTTACATTGCGCAATAGCCTTGTAACGCAGTCAACTGCGTGAACAGGCCTCTAAAGGTTGTTATATAACCTTTTGCCGCCTAAAACGGCCTTACACGTAAATCACGTAGTTCCACGTGTCTGTTCAGGTTGCCATTGATCTAGTCCTACCACTACAAATGTACTACGACGTCCCAAATCGTTTTAAATTGCGGAATAGCCTTATAACACCGTAAACTACGTGAGCAGGCCTCTAAAGGCTGTTATATGACCTATTACCGCCTAATAATGGCCTTACACATGAATCACGTCGTTCCACATGTCTGGGCAAGTTGGCATTGTTCTAGTCTTTTCACTATCAATGCACTACGACGTCCCAAGTTGTTTTCCATTGTGCCATGACATTATAACACCGTCAACTACGCGTACAGTGCTCTAAAGTCTATTATATCACCTTTTGGCGCCTAATAATGACGTTACACTTAAATCACGTGGTTCCGCGTGTCTTCACTGGTTGCCATTGGTTTATTCCCTTGACACTCAATGGACTATAAAGTCCCAAATCGTTTTCCACTGCGCAATAGCCTTATAACACCGTAAACTACGCGTACAGTCCTCTAAAGTCCGTTATATCACCTTTTGGTGCCTAATAATGACGTTACACATAAATCACGTGGTTCCGCGTGTCCACAGTGGTTACCATTGGTTTATTCCCTCGACACTCAATGAACTACAACGTCCCAAGTCTATTTCCATTGCTGCATGACGTTATAACACTGTCAACTACATGAACAGGCCTCTAAAGTCTGTTATATGACCTTTTGCCGTCTAATAATGACCTTACACATCAATGTCTGGGCAAGTTGCCATTGGTCTAGTCCTTCCACTGGTAATGTACTACGACCTCCTAAGTCGTTTTCGATTGCGTCATGACGTTATAACACCGTCAACTACGCGTACAGTCCTCTAAAGTCTGTTATATGACCGCTTGCCGCCTAATAATGGCCTTACACATAAATCACGTGTTTCCACGTGTCTGCACTGGTTACCACTGGGATACTCCTTCCACTCTCAATGGACTATAAAGTCCCAAATCGTTTTCCATTGCGCCATGGCCTTATAACACCGCCAACTACGTGTACAGTCCTCTAAAGTCTGTTATATGACCGTTTGCCGCCTAATAATGGCCTTGCATAAAAATCACGCCGTTCCACATGTCTGTGCAGTTTCCCATTGGTCTAGTCCTTCTACTGTTAATGTACTACGACGTCCCAAATCGTTTTACATTGCGCAATAGCCTTATAACACCGTCAACTACGCGTACAGTCCTCTAAAGTCCGTTATATCACCTTTTGGTGCCTAATAATGACGTTACACATAAATCACGTGGTTCCGCGTGTCCACAGTGGTTACCATTGGTTTATTCCCTCGACACTCAATGAACTACAACGTCCCAAGTCTATTTCCATTGCTGCATGACGTTATAACACTGTCAACTACATGAACAGGCCTCTAAAGTCTGTTATATGACCTTTTGCCGTCTAATAATGACCTTACACATCAATGTCTGGGCAAGTTGCCATTGGTCTAGTCCTTCCACTGGTAATGTACTACGACCTCCTAAGTCGTTTTCGATTGCGTCATGACGTTATAACACGGTCAACTACGCGTACAGTCCTCTAAAGTCTGTTATATGACCGCTTGCCGCCTAATAATGGCCTTACACATAAATCACGTGTTTCCACGTGTCTGCACTGGTTACCATTGGGATACTCCTTCCACTCTCAATGGACTATAAAGTCCCAAATCGTTTTACATTGCGCAATAGCCTTGTAACGCAGTCAACTGCGTGAACAGGCCTCTAAAGGTTGTTATATAACCTTTTGCCGCCTAAAACGGCCTTACACGTAAATCACGTAGTTCCACGTGTCTGTTCAGGTTGCCATTGATCTAGTCCTACCACTACAAATGTACTACGACGTCCCAAATCGTTTTAAATTGCGGAATAGCCTTATAACACCGTAAACTACGTGAGCAGGCCTCTAAAGGCTGTTATATGACCTATTACCGCCTAATAATGGCCTTACACATGAATCACGTCGTTCCACATGTCTGGGCAAGTTGGCATTGTTCTAGTCTTTTCACTATCAATGCACTACGACGTCCCAAGTTGTTTTCCATTGTGCCATGACATTATAACACCGTCAACTACGCGTACAGTGCTCTAAAGTCTATTATATCACCTTTTGGCGCCTAATAATGACGTTACACTTAAATCACGTGGTTCCGCGTGTCTTCACTGGTTGCCATTGGTTTATTCCCTTGACACTCAATGGACTATAAAGTCCCAAATCGTTTTCCACTGCGCAATAGCCTTATAACACCGTAAACTACGCGTACAGTCCTCTAAAGTCCGTTATATCACCTTTTGGTGCCTAATAATGACGTTACACATAAATCACGTGGTTCCGCGTGTCCACAGTGGTTACCATTGGTTTATTCCCTCGACACTCAATGAACTACAACGTCCCAAGTCTATTTCCATTGCTGCATGACGTTATAACACTGTCAACTACATGAACAGGCCTCTAAAGTCTGTTATATGACCTTTTGCCGTCTAATAATGACCTTACACATCAATGTCTGGGCAAGTTGCCATTGGTCTAGTCCTTCCACTGGTAATGTACTACGACCTCCTAAGTCGTTTTCGATTGCGTCATGACGTTATAACACCGTCAACTACGCGTACAGTCCTCTAAAGTCTGTTATATGACCGCTTGCCGCCTAATAATGGCCTTACACATAAATCACGTGTTTCCACGTGTCCGCACTGGTTACCACTGGGATACTCCTTCCACTCTCAATGGACTATAAAGTCCCAAATCGTTTTCCATTGCGCCATGGCCTTATAACACCGCCAACTACGCGTACAGTCCTCTAAAGTCTGTTATATGACCGTTTGCCGCCTAATAATGGCCTTGCATAAAAATCACGCCGTTCCACATGTCTGTGCAGTTTCCCATTGGTCTAGTCCTTCCACTGTTAATGTACTACGACGTCCCAAATCGTTTTACATTGCGCAATAGCCTTATAACACCGTCAACTACGCGTACAGTCCTCTAAAGTCTATTATACCACCTTTGACGCCTAATAACGGCCTTACACGTAAATCACGTGGTTCTACGTGTCTGTTCAGGTTGCCATTGGTCTAGTATTTTCACTATCAATGCACTACGACGTCCCAAGTTGTTTTCCATTGTGCCATGACATTATAACACCGCCAACTATGTGTACAGGTCTCTAAAACTAATATATGACCTTTTGCCGCCTATTTATGACCTTACACATAAATCACGTCGTCCCACATGTCTGTGCAAGTTGCCATTGGTCTCGTCGTTTCACTATCAATGCACTACGACCTCCCAAGTTCTTTCCCACTACGCAATAGCCTATAACACCGTCAACTACGCGTACAGTGCTCTAAAGTCTATTATATCACCTTTTGGCGCCTAATAATGACGTTACACTTAAATCACGTGGTTCCGCGTGTCTTCACTGGTTGCCATTGGTTTATTCCCTTGACACTCAATGGACTATAAAGTCCCAAATCGTTTTCCACTGCGCAATAGCCTTATAACACCGTAAACTACGCGTACAGTCCTCTAAAGTCCGTTATATCACCTTTTGGTGCCTAATAATGACGTTACACATAAATCACGTGGTTCCGCGTGTCCACAGTGGTTACCATTGGTTTATTCCCTCGACACTCAATGAACTACAACGTCCCAAGTCTATTTCCATTGCTGCATGACGTTATAACACTGTCAACTACATGAACAGGCCTCTAAAGTCTGTTATATGACCTTTTGCCGTCTAATAATGACCTTACACATCAATGTCTGGGCAAGTTGCCATTGGTCTAGTCCTTCCATTGGTAATGTACTACGACCTCCTAAGTCGTTTTCGATTGCGTCATGACGTTATAACACCGTCAACTACGCGTACAGTCCTCTAAAGTCTGTTATATGACCGCTTGCCGCCTAATAATGGCCTTACACATAAATCACGTGTTTCCACGTGTCTGCACTGGTTACCACTGGGATACTCCTTCCACTCTCAATGGACTATAAAGTCCCAAATCGTTTTCCATTGCGCCATGGCCTTATAACACCGCCAACTACGCGTACAGTCCTCTAAAGTCTGTTATATGACCGTTTGCCGCCTAATAATGGCCTTGCATAAAAATCACGCCGTTCCACATGTCTGTGCAGTTTCCCATTGGTCTAGTCCTTCCACTGTTAATGTACTACGACGTCCCAAATCGTTTTACATTGCGCAATAGCCTTATAACACCGTCAACTACGCGTACAGTCCTCTAAAGTCTATTATATCACCTTTGACGCCTAATAACGGCCTTACACGTAAATCACGTGGTTCTACGTGTCTGTTCAGGTTGCCATTGGTCTAGTATTTTCACTATCAATGCACTACGACGTCCCAAGTTGTTTTCCATTGTGCCATGACATTATAACACCGCCAACTATGTGTACAGGTCTCTAAAACTAATATATGACCTTTTGCCGCCTATTTATGACCTTACACATAAATCACGTCGTCCCACATGTCTGTGCAAGTTGCCATTGGTCTCGTCGTTTCACTATCAATGCACTACGACCTCCCAAGTTCTTTCCCACTACGCAATAGCCTATAACACCGTCAATTACGCCCACAGTCCTCTAAAGTCTGTTATATCACCTTATGGCGCCTAATAATGACGTTACACATAAATCACGTGGTTCCGCGTGTCTACACTGGTTACCATTGGTTTATTCCCTCGACACTCAATGGACTACATTATCCTAAGTCTATTTACATTGCTGCATGACGTTATAACACAGTCAACTGAGTGAACAAGTCTCTAAAGGTTGTTATATGACCTTTGACGCCTAATAACGGCCTTACACGTAAATCACGTGGTTCCACGTGTCTGTTCAGGTTGCCATTGGTCTAGTCCTACCACTACGAATGTACTACGACGTCCCAAATGGGTTTACATTGCGGAATAGCCTTATAACGCCGTCAACTACGTGAGGAGCCCTCTACATGTTTTTATGTGGCCTTTTGCCGCCTAATAATGGCCTTACACATAAATCATGTCGTCCCACATGTCTGGGCAAGTTGCCATTGGTTTAGTCCTTTCACTATGAATACACTACGACGTCCCAAGTTCTTTTCCATTGCTCAATAGCCTTATAACACCATCAACTACATGAACAGGCCTCCAAAGGCTATGGCCTTTTGCCTCGTAATAACGTCCTTGCACGTAAATCACGTCGTTCCACGTGTCTGTGCAGGTTGGGATTGTACTAGTCCTTCCACTTTCAGTGGACTACGAAGTACCAAGTCGTTTTCCATAACGCCATGGCCCTATAACACCGTCTACTACGTGAACAGGCCTCTAAAGGTTGTTATATAACCTTTTGCCGCCTAAAACGGCCTTACACGTAAATCACGTCGTTCCACATGTCTGGGCAAGTTGCCATTGGTTTAGTCCTTTCACTATGAATACACTACGACGTCCCAAGTTCTTTTCCATTGCTCAATAGCCTTATAACACCATCAACTACATGAACAGGCCTCCAAAGGCTATGGCCTTTTGCCTCGTAATAACGTCCTTGCACGTAAATCACGTCGTTCCACGTGTCTGTGCAGGTTGGGATTGTACTAGTCCTTCCACTTTCAGTGGACTACGACGTACCAAGTCGTTTTCCATAACGACATGGCCTTATAACACCATCCACTACGTGAACAGGCCTCTAAAGGTTGTTCCGCCTAAAACAGCCTTACACGTAAATCACGTGGTTCCACGTGTCTGTTCAGGTTGCCATTGCTCTAGTCCCACCACTACAAATGTACTACGACGTCCCAAATCGTTTTACATTGCGGAATAGCCTTATAACACCGTCAACTACGTGAGCAGGCCTCTAAAGGTTTTTATATGGCCTTTTGCCGCCTAATAATGGCCTTACACACAAATCACGTCGTTCCACATGTCTGTGCAGGTTGCCATTGGTCTAGTCCTTCCACTATCAATGCACTACGACCTCCCAAGTTCTTTTCCACTGCGCAATAGCCTTATAACACCGTCAACTACGCGTACAGTGCTCTAAAGTCTGTTATATCACCTTTTGGCGCATAATAATGACGTTACACATAAATCACGTGGTTCCGCGTGTCTACACTGGTTACCATTGGTTTATTCCCTCGACACTCAATGGACTACAACGTCCTAAGTCTATTTACATTACTGCATGACGTTATAACACCGTTAACTACATGTGCATGCCTCTAAGGTTTGTTATATGACCTTTTGCCGCCTAATAATGACCTTACACATCAATCACGTCGTTCCACATGTCTGGGCAAGTTCCCATTGGTCTGGTCCTTTCACTCTCAATGCACTACGACGTCCCAAGTTCTTTTCCATTGCGCAATAGCGTTATAACACCGTCAACTACGTGAACAGGCCTCTAAAGGCTGTTATATGACCTTTTGCCGCCTAAAGCGGCCTTACACGTAAATCACGTGGTTCCACGTGTCTGTTCAGGTTGCCATTGCTCTAGTCCTACCACTACAAATGTACTACGACGTCCCAAATCGTTTTACATTGCGGAATAGCCTTATAACACCGTCAACTACGTGAACAGGCCTCTAAAGGCTGTTATATGACCTTTTGCCGCCTAATAATGGCCTTACACATGAATCACGTCGTTCCACATGTCTGGGCAAGTTGCCATTGGTTTAGTCCTTTCACTATGAATACACTACGACGTCCCAAGTTCTTTTCCATTGCGCAATAGCCTTATAACACCGTCAACTACATGAACAGGCCTCCAAAGGCTGTTATATGGCATTTTGCCTCGTAATAACGTCCTTGCACGTAAATCACGTCGTTCCACGTGTCTGTGCAGGTTGGGATTGGTCTAGTCCTACCACTATGAATGTACTACGACGTCCCAAATCGTCTTACATTGCGCAATGGCTTTATAACACCGTCAACTACGTGTACTGGCCTCTAAAAGCTGTTATATGACCTTTTGCCTCCTAGTAATGGCCTCACACGTAATTCACGTGGTTCCACGTGTCTGTATCACCTTTTGGCGCCTAATAATGACGTTACACATAAATCACGTGGTTCCGCGTGTCTACACTGGTTACCATTGGTTTATTCCCTCGACACGCAATGGACTACAACGTCCTAAGTCTATTTACATTGCTGCATGACGTTATAACACCGTTAACTACATGTGCATGCCTCTAAGGGCTGTTATATGACCATTTTGCTGCCTAATAACGGCGTTACACGTAAATCACGTAGTTTCACGTGTCTGTTCAGGTTGCCATTGGTCTAGTCCTACCACAATGAATGTACTACGACGTCCCAAATCGTCTTACATTGCGCAATGGCTTTATAACACCGTCAACTACGTGTACTGGCCTCTAAAAGCTGTTATATGACCTTTTGCCTCCTAGTAATGGCCTTACACGTAATTCACGTGGTTCCACGTGTCTGTTCAGGTTGCCATTGGTCTAGTCCTACCACTACGAATATACTACGACGTCCCAAATCGTTTTACATTGCGGAATAGCCTTATAACACCGTCAACTACGTGAGCAGGCCTCTAAAGGGGTTTATATGGCCTTTTCCGCCTAATAATGGCCTTACACATAAGTCACGTCGCTCCACATGTCTGGGCAAGTTGCCATTGGTCTAGTCATTTCACTATCAATGCACTACGACGTCCCAAGTTGTTTTCCATGGTGCCATGACATTATAACACCGTCAACTACGTGTACAGGCCTCTAAAGGCTGTTATATTACCTTTTACCGCCTATTAATGGCCTTATCCATAAATCACGTCGTTTGACACGTCTGGGCAAGTTGCCATTGGTCTACTCCTTTCACTATGAATACACTACGACGTCCCAAGTTCTTTTCAATTGCGCAATATCCTTATAACACGGTCAACTACATGAACAGGCCTCCAAAGGCTGTTATATGACCTTTTGCCGCCTAATAATGACCCTACGCATCAATCACGTCGTTCCACATGTCTGGGCAAGTTGCCATTGGTTTAGTCCTTTCACTATGAATACACTACGACCTCCCAAGTTCTTTTCCATTGCTCAATAGCCTTATAACACCATCAACTACATGAACAGGCCTCCAAAGGCTATGGCCTTTTGCCTCGTAATAACGTCCTTGCACGTAAATCACGTCGTTCCACGTGTCTGTGCAGGTTGGGATTGTACTAGTCCTTCCACTTTCAGTGGACTACGACGTACCAAGTCGTTTTCTATAACGCCATGGCCCTATAACACCGTCTACTACGTGAACAGGCCTCTAAAGGTTGTTATATAACCTTTTGCCGCCTAAAACGGCCTTACACGTAAATCACGTCGTTCCACATGTCTGGGCAAGTTGCCATTGGTTTAGTCCTTTCACTATGAATACACTACGACGTCCCAAGTTCTTTTCCATTGCTCAATAGCCTTATAACACCATCAACTACATGAACAGGCCACCAAAGGCTATGGCCTTTTGCCTCGTAATAACGTCCTTGCACGTAAATCACGTCGTTCCACGTGTCTGTGCAGGTTGGGATTGTACTAGTCCTTCCACTTTCAGTGGACTACGACGTACCAAGTCGTTTTCCATAACGACATGGCCTTATAACACCATCCACTACGTGAACAGGCCTCTAAAGGTTGTTCCGCCTAAAACAGCCTTACACGTAAATCACGTGGTTCCACGTGTCTGTTCAGGTTGCCATTGCTCTAGTCCCACCACTACAAATGTACTACGACGTCCCAAATCGTTTTACATTGCGGAATAGCCTTATAACACCGTCAACTACGTGAGCAGGCCTCTAAAGGTTTTTATATGGCCTTTTGCCGCCTATTAATGGCCTTATCCATAAATCACGTCGTTTGACACGTCTGGGCAAGTTGCCATTGGTCTACTCCTTTCACTATGAATACACTACGACGTCCCAAGTTCTTTTCAATTGCGCAATATCCTTATAACACGGTCAACTACATGAACAGGCCTCCAAAGGCTGTTATATGACCTTTTGCCGCCTAATAATGACCCTACGCATCAATCACGTCGTTCCACATGTCTGGGCAAGTTGCCATTGGTTTAGTCCTTTCACTATGAATACACTACGACCTCCCAAGTTCTTTTCCATTGCTCAATAGCCTTATAACACCATCAACTACATGAACAGGCCTCCAAAGGCTATGGCCTTTTGCCTCGTAATAACGTCCTTGCACGTAAATCACGTCGTTCCACGTGTCTGTGCAGGTTGGGATTGTACTAGTCCTTCCACTTTCAGTGGACTACGACTTACCAAGTCGTTTTCCATAACGCCATGGCCCTATAACACCGTCTACTACGTGAACAGGCCTCTAAAGGTTGTTATATAACCTTTTGCCGCCTAAAACGGCCTTACACGTAAATCACGTCGTTCCACATGTCTGGGCAAGTTGCCATTGGTTTAGTCCTTTCACTATGAATACACTACGACGTCCCAAGTTCTTTTCCATTGCTCAATAGCCTTATAACACCATCAACTACATGAACAGGCCTCCAAAGGCTATGGCCTTTTGCCTCGTAATAACGTCCTTGCACGTAAATCACGTCGTTCCACGTGTCTGTGCAGGTTGGGATTGTACTAGTCCTTCCACTTTCAGTGGACTACGACGTACCAAGTCGTTTTCCATAACGACATGGCCTTATAACACCATCCACTACGTGAACAGGCCTCTAAAGGTTGTTCCGCCTAAAACAGCCTTACACGTAAATCACGTGGTTCCACGTGTCTGTTCAGGTTGCCATTGCTCTAGTCCCACCACTACAAATGTACTACGACGTCCCAAATCGTTTTACATTGCGGAATAGCCTTATAACACCGTCAACTACGTGAGCAGGCCTCTAAAGGTTTTTATATGGCCTTTTGCCGCCTATTAATGGCCTTATCCATAAATCACGTCGTTTGACACGTCTGGGCAAGTTGCCATTGGTCTACTCCTTTCACTATGAATACACTACGACGTCCCAAGTTCTTTTCAATTGCGCAATATCCTTATAACACGGTCAACTACATGAACAGGCCTCCAAAGGCTGTTATATGACCTTTTGCCGCCTAATAATGACCCTACGCATCAATCACGTCGTTCCACATGTCTGGGCAAGTTGCCATTGGTTTAGTCCTTTCACTATGAATACACTACGACCTCCCAAGTTCTTTTCCATTGCTCAATAGCCTTATAACACCATCAACTACATGAACAGGCCTCCAAAGGCTATGGCCTTTTGCCTCGTAATAACGTCCTTGCACGTAAATCACGTCGTTCCACGTGTCTGTGCAGGTTGGGATTGTACTAGTCCTTCCACTTTCAGTGGACTACGACTTACCAAGTCGTTTTCCATAACGCCATGGCCCTATAACACCGTCTACTACGTGAACAGGCCTCTAAAGGTTGTTATATAACCTTTTGCCGCGCAAAACGGCCTTACACGTAAATCACGTCGTTCCACATGTCTGGGCAAGTTGCCATTGGTTTAGTCCTTTCACTATGAATACACTACGACGTCCCAAGTTCTTTTCCATTGCTCAATAGCCTTATAACACCATCAACTACATGAACAGGCCTCCAAAGGCTATGGCCTTTTGCCTCGTAATAACGTCCTTGCACGTAAATCACGTCGTTCCACGTGTCTGTGCAGGTTGGGATTGTACTAGTCCTTCCACTTTCAGTGGACTACGACGTACCAAGTCGTTTTCCATAACGACATGGCCTTATAACACCATCCACTACGTGAACAGGCCTCTAAAGGTTGTTCCGCCTAAAACAGCCTTACACGTAAATCACGTGGTTCCACGTGTCTGTTCAGGTTGCCATTGCTCTAGTCCCACCACTACAAATGTACTACGACGTCCCAAATCGTTTTACATTGCGGAATAGCCTTATAACACCGTCAACTACGTGAGCAGGCCTCTAAAGGTTTTTATATGGCCTTTTGCCGCCTAATAATGGCCTTACACACAAATCACGTCGTTCCACATGTCTGTGCAGGTTGCCATTGGTCTAGTCCTTTCACTATCAATGGACTACGACTTCCTAAGTCGTTTTCGATTGCCTCATGACGTTATAACACCGTCAACTACGTGTACAGTCCTCTAAAATCTGTTATATGACCTTTTGCTGCCTATTAATGGCCTTACACATTAATCACGTCGTTCCACATGTCTGGGCAAGTTGCCATTGGTTTAGTCCTTTCACTATGAATACACTACGACGTCCCAAGTTCATTTCCACTGTGCAATAGCCTTATAACACCGTCAACTACGCGTACAGTGCTCTAAAGTCTGTTATATCACCTTTTGACGCCTAATAATGACGTTACACATAAATCACGTGGTTCCGCGTGTCTACACTGGTTACCATTGGTTTATTCCCTCGACACTCAATGGACTACAACGTCCTAAGTCTATTTACATTGCTGCATGACGTTATAACACCGTTAACTACATGTGCATGCCTCTAAGGGCTGTTATATGACCTTTTGCCGCCTAATAACGGCCTTACACGTAAATCGCGTCGCTCCACATGTCTGGGCAAGTTGCCATTGGTCTGGTCCTTTCACTCTCAATGCACTACGACGTCCCAAGTTCTTTTCCATTGCGCAATAGCGTTATAACTCCGTCAACTACGTGAACAGGCCTCTAAAGGCTGTTATATGACCTTTTGCCGCCTATTAATGGCCTTACACATTAATCACGTCGTTCCACATGTCTGGGCAAGTTGCCATTGGTTTAGTCCTTTCACTATGAATACACTACGACGTCCCAAGTTCTTTTCCATTGCTCAATAGCCTTATAACACCATCAACTACATGAACAGGCCTCCAAAGGCTATGGCCTTTTGCCTCGTAATAACGTCCTTGCACGTAAATCACGTCGTTCCACGTGTCTGTGCAGGTTGGGATTGATCTAGTCCTTCCACTTTCAGTGGACTACGACGTACCAAGTCGTTTTCCATAACGCCATGGCCTTATAACACCGTCTACTACGTGAACAGGCCTCTAAAGGTTGTTATATAATCTTTTGCCGCCTAAAACGGCCTTACACGTAAATCACGTGGTTCCACGTGTGTGTTCAGGTTGCCATTGCTCTAGTCCTACCACTACAAATGTACTACGACGTCCCAAATCGTTTTACATTGCGGAATAGCCTTATAACACCGTCAACTACGTGAGCAGGCCTCTAAAGGTTTTTATATGGGCTTTTGCCGCCTAATAATGGCCTTACACACAAATCACGTCGTTCCACATGTCTGTGCAGGTTGCCATTGGTCTAGTCCTTTCACTATCAATGGACTACGACTTCCTAAGTCGTTTTTGATTGCGTCATGACGTTATAACACCGTCAACTACGTGTACAGTCCTCTAAAATCTGTTATATGACCTTTTACCGCCTATTAATGGCCTTATCCATAAATCACGTCGTTTGACACGTCTGGGCAAGTTGCCATTGGTCTACTCCTTTCACTATGAATACACTACGACGTCCCAAGTTCTTTTCAATTGCGCAATAGCCTTATAACACGGTCAACTATATGAACAGGCCTCCAAAGGCTGTTATATGACCTTTTGCCGCCTAATAATGACCTTACGCATCAATCACGTCGTTCCACATCTCTGTGTAAGTTGCCATTGGTCCATTCCTTTATCTGTTAATGTACTACGACGTCCTAAGTCGTTTTCCATTTGCTGCATGACGTTATAACACCGTCAACTACATGTACATGCCTCGAAAAACTGTTATATGACCTTTTGCTGCCTAACAATGGCCTTACACGTAAATCACGTGGTTCCATGTGTCTGTTCAGGTTGCCATTGGTCTAGTCCTTTCACTATGAATACACTACGACGTCCCAAGTTCTTTTCTATTGGGCAATAGCCTTATAACACAGTCAACTGCGTGAACAGGTCTCTAAAGGTTGTTATATAACCTTTGACGCCTAATAACGGCCTTACACGTAAATCACGTGGTTCCACGTGTCTGTTCAGGTTGCCATTGCTCTAGTCCTACCACTATGAATGTACTACGACGTCCCAAATCGTCTTACATTGCGCAATGGCTTTATAACACCGTCAACTACGTGTACTGGCCTCTAAAAGCTGTTATATGACCTTTTGCCTCCTAGTAATGGCCTTACACGTAATTCACGTGGTTCCACTTGTCTGTTCAGGTTGCCATTGCTCTAGTCCCACCACTACAAATGTACTACGACGTCCCAAATCGTTTTATATTGCGGAAAAGCCTTATAACACCGTCAACTACGTGAGCAGGCCTCTAAAGGTTTTTATATGGCCTTTTGCCGCCTAATAATGGCCTTACACACAAATCACGTCGTTCCACATGTCTGTGCAGGTTGCCATTGGTCTAGTCCTTTCACTATCAATGGACTACGACTTCCTAAGTCGTTTTCGATTGCGTCATGACGTTATAACACCGTCAACTACGTGTACAGTCCTCTAAAATCTGTTATATGACCTTTTGCTGCCTATTAATGGCCTTACACATAAATCACGTCGTCCCACATGTCTGTGCAAGTTGCTTTTGGTCTTGTCCTTTCACTATCAATGCACTACGACCTCCCAAATCGTTTTACAATGCGCAATAGCCTTATAACGCAGTCAACTGCGTGAACAGGCCTCTAAAGGTTGTTATATAACCTTTTGCCGCCTAAAACGGCCTTACACGTAAATCACGTGGTTCCGCGTGTCTCCACTGGTTACCATTGGTTTATTCCCTTGACACTCAATGTACAACAACGTCCAAAATCGTCTTACATTGCGCAATGGCCTTATAGCACCGTCAACTACGTGTACTGGCCTCTAAAGGTTTTTATATGGCCTTTTGCCTCGTAATAACGTCCTTGCACGTAAATCACGTCGTTCCACGTGTCTGTGCAGGTTGAGATTGGTCTAGTCCTTCCACTCTCAATGGAATACGACGTCCCAAGTCGTTTTCCATAACGCCATGGCCTTATAACACCGTCAACTACGTGAACTGGCCTCTAAGGGTTGTTATATAACCTTTTGCCGCCTAAAACGGCCTTACATGTAAATCACGTAGTTCGACGTGTCTGTTCAGGTTGCCATTGCTCTAGTCCTACCACTACAAATGTACTACGACGTCCCAAATCGTTTTACATTGCGGAATAGCCTTATAACACCGTCAACTACGTGAGCAGGCCTCCAAAGGCTGTTATATGAACTTTTACCGCCTAATAATGACCTTACACATCAATCACGTCGTTCCACATGTCTGGGCAAGTTGCCATTGGTCTGGTCCTTTCACTCTCAATGCACTACGACGTCCCAAGTTGTTTTCCATTGTGCCATGACGTTATAACACCGTCAACTACGCGTACAGTACTCTAAAGTCTGTTATATCACCTTTTGGCGCCTAATAATGACCTTACACATAAATCACGTGGTTCCGCGTGTCTCCACTGGTTACCATTGGTTTATTCCCTCGACACTCAATGAACTACAACGTCCCAAGTCTATTTCCATTGCTGGATGACGTTATAACACCGTCAACTACATGTACATGCTTCTAAAGGCTGTTACATGACCTTTTGCCGCCTAATAACCGCCTTACACGTAAATCACGTGGTTCCACGTGTCTGTTCAGGTTGCCATTGGTCTAGCCCTACCACTACGAATGTACTAGGACGTCCCAAATCGTTTTACACTGCTGAATAGCCTTATAACACCGTCAACTACGTGAGCAGCCCTCTAAAGGTTTTTATAAAGCCTTTTGCCGCGTAATAATGGCCTTATCCATAAATCACGTCGTTCGACACGACTGCGCAAGTTGCCATTGGTCTAGTCCTTTCACTATGAATACACTACGACGTCCCAAGTTCTTTTCCATTGCGCAATAGCCTTATAACACCGTCAACTACATGAACAGGCCTCTAAAGACTGCTATATGACCTTTTGCCGCCTAATATTGACCTCACACATCAATCACGTCGTTCCACATGTTTGGGCAAGTTGCCATTAGTCTAGTCCTTTCACTCTCAATGCACTACAACGTCCCAAGTTGTTTTCCATTGTGCCATGACATTATAACACCGCCAACTGCGCGTACAGTCCTCTAAAGTCTGTTATATGACCGTTTGCCGCCTAATAATGGCCTTACACATAAATCACGTGGGTTCACGTGTCTGTTCAGGTTGCCATTGGTCCAGTCCTTTTACTATCAATGCACTACGACGATCCAAATTGTTTTCCATGGTGCCATGAAATTATAACACCTTCAACTACGTGTACAGGCCTCTAAAGGCTGTTATATGACCTTTTGCCGCCTAATAATGGCCTTATACATAAATCACGTCGTTCCACATGTCTGGGCAAGTTGCCATTGGTCTAGTCCTTTCACTATCAATGCACTATGACGTCCCAAGTTGTTTTCCATTGTGCCATGGCACACCGTCAACTCCGTGTACAGGCCTCTAAAAGATGTTATATGACCTTTTGCCCCCTATTATCGTCCTTCCACGTATATCACGTCGTTCCACGTGTCTGTGCAGGTTGGCATTGGTCTAGTCCTTCCACTATCAATGTACTACGACGTCCCAAATCATTTACATTGCGCAATACCCTTATAACACCGCCAACTACGCGTACAGTCCTCTAAAGTCTGTTATATGACCGTTTGCCGCCTAATAATGGCCTTACACATAAATCACGTCGCTCCACATGCCTGTGCAGGTTGCCATTGGTCTAGTCCTTCCACTGTTAATGTACTACGACGTCCTAAGTCGTTTTCGATTGCGTCATGACATTATAACACCGCCAACTATGTGTACAGGTCTCTAAAACTAATATATGACCTTTTGCCGCCTAATTATGACCTTACACATAAATCACGTGGTTCCACATGTCTGGGCAAGTTGGCATTGTTCTAGTCTTTTCACTATCAATGCACTACGACGTCCCAAGTTGTTTTCCATTGTGCCATGACATTATAACACCGTCAACTACGTGTACAGGCCTCTAAAGGCTGTTATATGACCTTTTGCCGCCTAATAATGGCCTTATACATAAATCACGTCGTTCCACATGTCTGGGCAAGTTGCCATTGGTCTAGTCCTTTCACTATCAATGCACTATGACGTCCCAAGTTGTTTTCCATTGTGCCATGGCACACCGTCAACTCCGTGTACAGGCCTCTAAAAGATGTTATATGACCTTTTGCCCCCTATTATCGTCCTTCCACGTATATCACGTCGTTCCACGTGTCTGTGCAGGTTACCATTGGGATACTCCTTCCACTCTCAATGGTCTATAAAGTCCCAAATCGTTTTACGTCGCGCAATAGCCTTGTAACGCAGTCAACTGCGTGAACAGGCCTCTAAAGGTTGTTATATAACCTTTTGCCGCCTAAAACGGCCTTACACGTAAATCACGTAGTTCCACGTGTCTGTTCAGGTTGCCATTGATCTAGTCCTACCACTACAAATGTACTACGACGTCCCAAATCGTTTTAAATTGCGGAATAGCCTTATAACACCGTAAACTACGTGAGCAGGCCTCTAAAGGCTGTTATATGACCTATTACCGCCTAATAATGGCCTTACACATGAATCACGTCGTTCCACATGTCTGGGCAAGTTGGCATTGTTCTAGTCTTTTCACTATCAATGCACTACGACGTCCCAAGTTGTTTTCCATTGTGCCATGACATTATAACACCGTCAACTACGCGTACAGTGCTCTAAAGTCTATTATATCACCTTTTGGCGCCTAATAATGACGTTACACTTAAATCACGTGGTTCCGCGTGTCTTCACTGGTTGCCATTGGTTTATTCCCTTGACACTCAATGGACTATAAAGTCCCAAATCGTTTTCCACTGCGCAATAGCCTTATAACACCGTAAACTACGCGTACAGTCCTCTAAAGTCCGTTATATCACCTTTTGGTGCCTAATAATGACGTTACACATAAATCACGTGGTTCCGCGTGTCCACAGTGGTTACCATTGGTTTATTCCCTCGACACTCAATGAACTACAACGTCCCAAGTCTATTTCCATTGCTGCATGACGTTATAACACTGTCAACTACATGAACAGGCCTCTAAAGTCTGTTATATGACCTTTTGCCGTCTAATAATGACCTTACACATCAATGTCTGGGCAAGTTGCCATTGGTCTAGTCCTTCCACTGGTAATGTACTACGACCTCCTAAGTCGTTTTCGATTGCGTCATGACGTTATAACACCGTCAACTACGCGTACAGTCCTCTAAAGTCTGTTATATGACCGCTTGCCGCCTAATAATGGCCTTACACATAAATCACGTGTTTCCACGTGTCTGCACTGGTTACCACTGGGATACTCCTTCCACTCTCAATGGACTATAAAGTCCCAAATCGTTTTCCATTGCGCCATGGCCTTATAACACCGCCAACTACGCGTACAGTCCTCTAAAGTCTGTTATATGACCGTTTGCCGCCTAATAATGGCCTTGCATAAAAATCACGCCGTTCCACATGTCTGTGCAGTTTCCCATTGGTCTAGTCCTTCCACTGTTAATGTACTACGACGTCCCAAATCGTTTTACATTGCGCAATGGCCTTATAACACCGTCAACTACGCGTACAGTCCTCTAAAGTCTATTATATCACCTTTGACACCTAATAACGGCCTTACACGTAAATCACGTGGTTCTACGTGTCTGTTCAGGTTGCCATTGGTCTAGTATTTTCACTATCAATGCACTACGACGTCCCAAGTTGTTTTCCATTGTGCCATGACATTATAACACCGCCAACTATGTGTACAGGTCTCTAAAACTAATATATGACCTTTTGCCGCCTATTTATGACCTTACACATAAATCACGTCGTCCCACATGTCTGTGCAAGTTGCCATTAGTCTCGTCCTTTCACTATCAATGCACTACGACCTCCCAAGTTCTTTCCCACTACGCAATAGCCTATAACACCGTCAATTACGCCCACAGTCCTCTAAAGTCTGTTATATCACCTTATGGCGCCTAATAATGACGTTACACATAAATCACGTGGTTCCGCGTGTCTACACTGGTTACCATTGGTTTATTCCCTCGACACTCAATGGACTACATTATCCTAAGTCTATTTACATTGCTGCATGACGTTATAACACAGTCAACTGAGTGAACAAGTCTCTAAAGATTGTTATATGACCTTTGACGCCTAATAACGGCCTTACACGTAAATCACGTGGTTCCACGTGTCTGTTCAGGTTGCCATTGGTCTAGTCCTACCACTATGAATGTACTACGACGTCCTAAATGGGTTTACATTGCGGAATAGCCTTATAACGCCGTCAACTACGTGAGGAGCCCTCTACATGTTTTTATGTGGCCTTTTGCCGCCTAATAATGGCCTTACACATAAATCACGTCGTCCCACATGTCTGTGCAAGTTGCTTTTGGTCTTGTCCTTTCACTATCAATGCACTACGACCTCCCAAATCGTTTTACATTGCGCAATAGCCTTATAACGCAGTCAACTGCGTGAACAGGCCTCTAAAGGTTGTTATATAACCTTTTGCCGCCTAAAATTGCCTTACACGTAAATCACGTGGTTCCGCGTGTCTCCACTGGTTACCATTGGTTTATTCCCTTGACACTCAATGTACAACAACGTCCAAAATCGTCTTACATTGCGCAATGGCCTTATAGCACCGTCAACTACGTGTACTGGCCTCTAAAGGTTTTTATATGGCCTTTTGCCTCGTAATAACGTCCTTGCACGTAAATCACGTCGTTCCACGTGTCTGTGCAGGTTGAGATTGGTCTAGTCCTTCCACTCTCAATGGAATACGACGTCCCAAGTCGTTTTCCATAACGCCATGGCCTTATAACACCGTCAACTACGTGAACAGGCCTCTAAAGGTTGTTATATAACCTTTTGCCGCCTAAAACGGCCTTACATGTAAATCACGTAGTTCGACGTGTCTGTTCAGGTTGCCATTGCTCTAGTCCTACCACTACAAATGTACTACGACGTCCCAAATCGTTTTACATTGCGGAATAGCCTTATAACACCGTCAACTACGTGAGCAGGCCTCCAAAGGCTGTTATATGACCTTTTACCGCCTAATAATGACCTTACACATCAATCACGTCGTTCCACATGTCTGGGAAAGTTGCCATTGGTCTGGTCCTTTCACTCTCAATGCACTACGACGTCCCAAGTTGTTTTCCATTGTGCCATGACATTATAACACCACCAACTACGTGTACAGGCCTCTACAGCCTAATATATGACCTTTTGCCGCCTAATTATGACCTTACACTTAAATCACGTGGTTCCACATGTCTGGGCAAGTTGCCATTGGTCTGGTCCTTTCACTCTCAATGCAATACGACGTCCCAAGTTGTTTTCCATTGTGCCATGACATTATAACACCGTCAACTACGCGTACAGTGCTCTAAAGTCTATTATATCACCTTTTGGCGCCTAATAATGACGTTACACTTAAATCACGTGGTTCCGCGTGTCTTCACTGGTTGCCATTGGTTTATTTCCTTGACACTCAATGGACTATAAAGTCCCAAATCGTTTTCCACGGCGCAATAGCCTTATAACACCGTAAACTACGCGTACAGTCCTCTAAAGTCCGTTATATCACCTTTTGGTGCCTAATAATGACGTTACACATAAATCACGTGGTTCCGCGTGTCCACAGTGGTTACCATTGGTTTATTCCCTCGACACTCAATGAACTACAACGTCCCAAGTCTATTTCCATTGCTGCATGACGTTATAACACTGTCAACTACATGAACAGGCCTCTAAAGTCTGTTATATGACCTTTTGCCGTCTAATAATGACCTTACACATCAATCACGTCGTTCCACATGTCTGGGCAAGTTGCCATTGGTCTAGTATTTTCACTATCAATGCACTACGACGTCCCAAGTTGTTTTCCATTGTGCCATGACATTATAACACCGCCAACTATGTGTACAGGTCTCTAAAACTAATATATGAATTTTTGCCGCCTAATTATGACCTTACACATAAATCACGTGGTTCCACATGTCTGGGCAAGTTGCCATTGGTCTAGTCCTTCCACTGGTAATGTACTACGACCTCCTAAGTCGTTTTCGATTGCGTCATGACGTTATAACACCGTCAACTACGCGTACAGTCCTCTAAAGTCTGTTATATGACCGCTTGCCGCCTAATAATGGCCTTACACATAAATCACGTGTTTCCACGTGTCTGCACTGGTTACCACTGGGATACTCCTTCCACTCTCAATGGACTATAAAGTCCCAAATCGTTTTCCATTGCGCCATGGCCTTATAACACCGCCAACTACGCGTACAGTCCTCTAAAGTCTGTTATATGACCGTTTGCCGCCTAATAATGGCCTTGCATAAAAATCACGCCGTTCCACATGTCTGTGCAGTTTCCCATTGGTCTAGTCCTTCCACTGTTAATGTACTACGACGTCCCAAATCGTTTTACATTGCGCAATAGCCTTATAACACCGTCAACTACGCGTACAGTCCTCTAAAGTCTATTATATCACCTTTGACGCCTAATAACGGCCTTACACGTAAATCACGTGGTTCTACGTGTCTGTTCAGGTTGCCATTGGTCTAGTATTTTCACTATCAATGCACTACGACGTCCCAAGTTGTTTTCCATTGTGCCATGACATTATAACACCGCCAACTATGTGTACAGGTCTCTAAAACTAATATATGACCTTTTGCCGCCTATTTATGACCTTACACATAAATCACGTCGTCCCACATGTCTGTGCAAGTTGCCATTGGTCTCGTCCTTTCACTATCAATGCACTACGACCTCCCAAGTTCTTTCCCACTACGCAATAGCCTATAACACCGTCAATTACGCCCACAGTCCTCTAAAGTCTGTTATATCACCTTATGGCGCCTAATAATGACGTTACACATAAATCACGTGGTTCCGCGTGTCTACACTGGTTACCATTGGTTTATTCCCTCGACACTCAATGGACTACATTATCCTAAGTCTATTTACATTGCTGCATGACGTTATAACACAGTCAACTGAGTGAACAAGTCTCTAAAGGTTGTTATATAACCTTTGACGCCTAATAACGGCCTTACACGTAAATCACGTGGTTCCACGTCTCTGTTCAGGTTGCCATTGGTCTAGTCCTACCACTATGAATGTACTACGACGTCCCAAATGGGTTTACATTGCGGAATAGCCTTATAACGCCGTCAACTACGTGAGGAGCCCTCTACATGTTTTTATGTGGCCTTTTGCCGCCTAATAATGGCCTTACACATAAATCACGTCGTCCCACATGTCTGTGCAAGTTGCTTTTGGTCTTGTCCTTTCACTATCAATGCACTACGACCTCCCAAATCGTTTTACATTGCGCAATAGCCTTATAACGCAGTCAACTGCGTGAACAGGCCTCTAAAGGTTGTTATATAACCTTTTGCCGCCTAAAACGGCCTTACACGTAAATCACGTGGTTCCGCGTGTCTCCACTGGTTACCATTGGTTTATTCCCTTGACACTCAATGTACAACAACGTCCAAAATCGTCTTACATTGCGCAATAGGCCTTATAGCACCGTCAACTACGTGTACTGGCCTCTAAAGGTTTTTATATGGCCTTTTGCCTCGTAATAACGTCCTTGCACGTAAATCACGTCGTTCCACGTGTCTGTGCAGGTTGAGATTGGTCTAGTCCTTCCACTCTCAATGGAATACGACGTCCCAAGTCGTTTTCCATAACGCCATGGCCTTATAACACCGTCAACTACGTGAACAGGCCTCTAAAGGTTGTTATATAACCTTTTGCCGCCTAAAACGGCCTTACATGAAAATCACGTAGTTCGACGTGTCTGTTCAGGTTGCCATTGCTCTAGTCCTACCACTACAAATGTACTACGACGTCCCAAATCGTTTTACATTGCGGAATAGCCTTATAACACCGTCAACTACGTGAGCAGGCCTCCAAAGGCTGTTATATGACCTTTTACCGCCTAATAATGACCTTACACATCAATCACGTCGTTCCACATGTCTGGGCAAGTTGCCATTGGTCTGGTCCTTTCACTCTCAATGCACTACGACGTCCCAAGTTGTTTTCCATTGTGCCATGACATTATAACACCACCAACTACGTGTACAGGCCTCTACAGCCTAATATATGACCTTTTGGCCGCCTAATTATGACCTTACACTTAAATGACGTCGTTCCGCATGTCTGTTTAAGTTGCCATTGGTCCATTCTTTCCACTCTCAATGTAATACGATGTCCTAAGTCTTTTTCCATGGCGCCATGACGTTATAACACCGTCAACTACGCGTACAGTGCTCTAAAGTCTATTATATCACCTTTTGGCGCCTAATAACGACGTTACACTTAAATCACGTGGTTCCACGTGATCTTCACCGGTTGCCATTGGTTTATTCCCTTGACACTCAATGGACTAAAAAGTCCCAAATCGTTTTCCACTCCGCAATAGCCTTATAACACCGTAAACTACGCGTACAGTCCTCTAAAGTCCGTTATATCACCTTTTGGTGCCTAATAATGACGTTACACATAAATCACGTGGTTCCGCGTGTCCACAGTGGTTACCATTGGTTTATTCCCTCGACACTCAATGAACTACAACGTCCCAAGTCTATTTCCATTGCTGCATGACGTTATAACACCGTCAACTACATGAACAGGCCTCTAAAGTCTGTTATATGACCGCTTGCCGCCTAATTATGACCTTACACATAAATCACGTGTTTCCACGTGTCTGCACTGGTTACCATTGGGATACTCCTTCCACTCTCAATGGACTACAAAGTCCCAAATCGTTTTCCATTGCGCCATGGCCTTATAACACCGCCAACTACGCGTACAGTCCTCTAAAGTCTGTTATATGACCGTTTGCCGCCTAATAATGGCCTTGCATAAAAATCACGCCGCTCCACATGTCTGTGCAGTTTCTCATTGGTCTAGTCCTTCCACTGTTAATGTACTACGACGTCCCAAATCGTTTTACATTACGCAATAGCCTTATAACACCGTCAACTACGCGTACAGTCCTCTAAAGTCTATTATATCACCTTTGACGCCTAATAACGGCCTTACGCGTAAATCACGTGGTTCCACGTGTCTGTTCAGGTTGCCATTGGCCTAGTATTTTCACTATCAATGCACTACGACGTCCCAAGTTGTTTTCCATTGTGCCATGACATTATAACACCGCCAACTATGTGTACAGGTCTCTAAAACTAATATATGACATTTTGCCGCCTAATTATGACCTTACACATAAATCACGTCGTCCCACATGTCTGGGCAAGTTGCCATTGGTCTAGTCCTTCCACAGGTAATGTACTACGACCTCCTAAGTCGTTTTCCACGGCGCAATAGCCTTATAACACCGTAAACTACGCGTACAGTCCTCTAAAGTCCGTTATATCACCTTTTGGTGCCTAATAATGACGTTACACATAAATCACGTGGTTCCGCGTGTCCACAGTGGTTACCATTGGTTTATTCCCTCGACACTCAATGAACTACAACGTCCCAAGTCTATTTCCATTGCTGGATGACGTTATAACACCGTCAACTACATGTACATGCTTCTAAAGGCTGTTACATGACCTTTTGCCGCCTAATAACCGCCTTACACGTAAATCACGTGGTTCCACGTGTTTGTTCAGGTTGCCATTTGTCTAGCCCTACCACTACGAATGTACTAGGACGTCCCAAATCGTTTTACACTGCTGAATAGCCTTATAACACCGTCAACTACGTGAGCAGCCCTCTAAAGGTTTTTATAAAGGCTTTTGCCGCGTAATAATGGCCTTATCCATAAATCACGTCGTTCGACACGACTGCGCAAGTTGCCATTGGTCTAGTCCTTTCACTATGAACACACTACGACGTCCCAAGTTCTTTTCCATTGCGAAATAGCCTTATAACACCGTCAACTACATGAACAGGCCTCTAAAGACTGCTATATGACCTTTTGCCGCCTAATATTGACCTCACACATCAATCACGTCGTTCCACATGTTTGGGCAAGTTGCCATTGGTCTAGCCCTTTCACTCTCAATGCACTACAACGTCCCAAGTTGTTTTCCATTGTGCCATGACATAATAACACCGCCAACAACGTGTACAGGCCTCTAAAGCCTAATATATGACCTTTTGCCGCCTAATTATGGCCTTACACATAAATCACGTGGTTCCACATGTCTGGGCAAGTTGCCATTGGTCTAGTCTTTCCACTGTTAATGTACTACGACCTCCTAAGTCGTTTTCGGTTGCGTCATGACGTTATAACACCGTCAACTACGCGTACAGTCCTCTAAAGTCTGTTATATGACCGTTTGCCGCCTAATAATGGCCTTACACATAAATCACGTGGCTTCACGTGTCTGTTCAGGTTGCCATTGGTCCAGTCCTTTCACTATCAATGCACTACGACGTTCCAAGTTGTTTTCCATGGTGCCATGAAATTATAACACCTTCAACTACGTGTACAGGCCTCTAAAGGCTGTTATATGACCTTTTGCCGGCTAATAATGGCCTTATACATAAATCACGTCGTTCCACATGTCTGGGCAAGTTGCTATTGGTCTAGTCCTTTCACTATCAATGCACTACGACGTCCCAAGTTGTTTTCCATTGTGCCATGGCACACCGTCAACTCCGTGTACAGGCCTCTAAAAGATGTTATATGACCTTTTGCCCCCTATTATCGTCCTTGCACGTATATCACGTCGTTCCACGTGTCTGTGCAGGTTGGCATTGGTCTAGTCCTTCCACTATCAATGTACTACGACGTCCCAAATCATTTACATTGCGCAATACCCTTATAACACCGCCAACAACGCGTACAGTCCTCTAAAGTCTGTTATATGACCGTTTGCCGCCTAATAATGGCCTTACACATAAATCACGTCGCTCCACATGTCTGTGCAGGTTGCCATTGGTCTAGTCCTTCCACTGTTAATGTACTACGACGTCCTAAGTCGTTTTCGATTGCGTCATGACGTTATAACACAGTCAACTACGCGTACAGGCCTCTAAATCTTGTTGTATGGCATTTTTCTGTCTAATAATGGCCTTACACATCAATCACGTCGTTCGCATGTCTGGGCAAGTTGCCATTGGTCTGGTCCTTTCACTATCAATGCACTACGACGTCCTAAGTCGTTTTCGATTGCGTCATGACGCTATAACACCGTCAGCTACGCGTACAGTCCTCTAAAGTCTGTTATATCACATTTTGGCGCCTAATAATGACCTTGCACATAAATCACGTGGTTCCGCGCGTCTCCACTGGTTACCATTGGTTTATTCCCTCGACACTCAATGTACTACAACGTCCCAAGTCTACTTCCATTGCTGCATGACGTTATAACACCGCCAACTACATGTACATGCCTCTAAAGGCTGTTATATGACCTTTTGCCGCATAATAACCGCCTTACACGTAAATCACATGGTTCCACGTGTCTGTTCAGGTTGCCATTGGTCTAGTCCTACCACTATGAATGTACTACGACGTCCCAAATCGTTTTACATTGCGCAATAGCCTTATAACACCGTCAACTACGTGAACAGGTTTCCAAAGGTTGTTATATAACCTTTTGCCGCCTAATAACGGCCTTACATGTAAATCACGTGGTTCCACATGTCTGTTCAGGTTGCCATTGGTCTAATCCTACCACTACGAATGTACTACGACGTCCCAAATCGTTTCACATTGCGGAATAGCCTTATAACACCGTCACCTACGTGAGCAGCCCTCTAAAGGTTTTTATATGGCCTTTTGCCGCCTAATAATGGCCCTACACATAAATCACGTCGTTCCACATGTCTGGGCAAGTTGCCATTGGTCTAGTCCTTTCACTATCAATGCACTACGACGTTCCAATTGTTTTCCATTGTGCCATGACATTATAATACCGTCAACTACGTGTACAGGCCTCCAAAGGCTTGTTATATGACCTTTAACCGCCTATTATTGGCCTTATACATAAACCACGTCGTTCGACACGTCTGCGCAAGTTGCCATTGGTCTAGTCCTTTCACTATGAATACACTACGACGTCCCAAGTTCTTTTCCATTGCGCAATAGCCTTATAACACCGCCAACTACGCGTACAGTCCTCTAAAGTCTGTCATATGACAGTTTGCCGCCTAATAATGGCCTTACACATAAGTCACATCGTTCCACGTGTCTGTGCAGGTTGGCATTGGTCTACTCCTTCCAATCTCAATGCACTACGACGTCCCAAGTCTACTTCCATTGCTGCATGACGTTATAACACCGCCAACTACATGTACATTCCTCTAAAGGCTGTTATATGACCTTTTGCCGCATAATAACCGCCTTACACGTAAATCACATGGTTCCACGTGTCTGTTCAGGTTGCCATTGGTCTAGTCCTAACACTATGAATGTACTACGACGTCCCAAATCGTCTTACATTGCGCAATGGCTTTATAACACAGTCAACTACATGTACTACTAGCCTCTAAAAGCTGGTATATGACCTTTTGCCTCCTAATAATGGCCTTACACGTAATTCACGTGGTTCCACGTGTCTGTTCAGGTTGCCATTGGTCTAGTCCTACCACTACGAATATACTACGACGTCCCAAATCGTTTTACATTGCGGAATAGCCTTATAACGCCGTCAATTACGTGAGGAGCCCTCTACATGTTTTTATATGGCCTTTTGCCGCCTAATAATGGCCTTACACGTAATTCACGTGGTTCCACATGTTTGGGCAAGTTGCCATTGGTCTAGCCCTTTCACTCTTAATGCACTACAACGTCTCAAGTTGTTTTCCATTGTGCCATGACATTATAACACAGCCAACAACGTGTACAGGCCTCTAAAGCCTAATATATGACCTTTTGCCGCCTAATTATGGCCTTACACATAAATCACGTGGTTCCACATGTCTGGGCAAGTTGCCATTGGTCTAGTCTTTCCACTGTTAATGTACTACGACCTCCTAAGTCGTTTTCGGTTGCGTCATGACGTTATAACACCGTCAACTACACGTACAGTCCTCTAAAGTCTGTTATATGACCGTTTGCCGCCTAATAATGGCCTTACACATAAATCACGTGGCTTCTCGTGTCTGTTCAGGTTGCCATTGGTCTAGTCCTTTCACTATCAATGCACTACGACGTCCCAAGTTGTTTTCCATGGCGCCATGAAATTATAACACCTTCAACTACGTGTACAGGCCTCTAAAGGCTGTTATATGACCTTTTGCCGCCTAATAATGGCCTTATACATAAATCACGTCGTTCCACATGTCTGGGCAAGTTGCCATTGCTCTAGTCCCACCACTACAAATGTACTACGACGTCCCAAATCGTTTTACATTGCGGAATAGCCTTAAAACACCGTCAACTACGTGAGCAGCCCTCTAAAGGTTTTTATATGGCCTTTTGCCGCGTAATAATGGCCTTATCCATCAATCACGTCGTTCCACATGTCTGGGCAAGTTGCCATTGGTCTAGTCCTTTCACTATCAATGCACTACGACGTCCCAAGTTGTTTTCCATTGTGCCATGGCCTTATAACACCGTCAACTACGTGTACAGGCCTGTAAAAGATGTTATATGACCTTTTGCCCCCTATTATCGTCCTTCCACGTATATCACGTCGTTCCATGTGTCTGTGCAGGTTAGCATTGGTCTAGTCCTTCCACTATCAATGTACTACGACGTTCCAAATCATTTCCATTACGCCATGGCCTTATAACACCGTCACCTGCGCGTACAGTCCTCTAAAGTCTGTTATATGACCTTTTGCCGCCTAATAATGGCCTTACACATCAATCAAGTCGTTCCACATGTCTGGGCAAGTTGCCATTGGTCTGGTCCTTTCACTATCAATGCACTACGACCTCCTAAGTTTTTTTCCACTGCGCAATAGCCTTATAACACCGTCAACTACGCGTACAGTCCTCTAAAGTCCCTTATATCACCTTTTGGTGCCTAATAATGACGTTACACATAAATCACGTGGTTCCGCGTGTCTACACTGGTTACCATTGGTTTATTCCCTCGACACTCAATGAACTACAACTCCCCAGTCTATTTCCATTGCTGCATGACGTTATAACACCGTCAACTACATGAACAGGCCTCTAAAGTCTGTTATATGACCTTTTGCCGTCTAATAATGACCTTACACATCAATCACGTCGTTCCACATGTCTGGGCAAGTTGCCATTGGTCTGGTTCTTTCACTATCAATGCACTACGACCTCCCAAGTTCTTTTCCACTGCGCAATAGCCATATAACACCGTCAACTACGCGTACAGTCCTCTAAAGTCCGTTATATCACCTTTTGTTGCCTAATAATGATGTTACACATAAATCACGTCGTTCGACACGTCTGCGCAAGTTTCCATTGGTCTAGTCCTTTGACTAGGAATACACTACGAAGTCCCAAGTTCTTTTTCATTGCGCAAAAGCCTTATAACACCGTCAACTGCATGAACAGGCCTCTAAAGACTGTTATATGACCTTTTGCCGCCTAATAATGACCTTACACGTAAATCACGTGGTTCCACGTGTCTGTTCAGGTTGCCATTGGTCTAGTCCTACCACTACGAATGTACTACGACGTTCCAAATCGTTTTACATTGCACAATAGCCTTATAACACCGTCAACTACTTGAGCAGCCATCTAAAGGTTTTTTTACGGCCTTTTGCCGCGTAATAATGGCCTTACACATGAATCACGTCGTTCCACATATCTGGGCAAGTTGCCATTGGTCTAGTCTTTTCACTATCAGTGCACTACGACGTCCCAAGTTGTTTTCCATTGTGCCATGACAATATAACACCGTCAACTACGTGTACAGGCCTCTAAAGGCTGTTATATGACCTTTTACCGCCTAATAATGACCTTACACATCAATCACGTCTTTCCACATGTCTAGGCAAGTTGCCATTGGTCTGGTCCTTTCACTCTCAATGCACTACGACGTCCCAAGTTGTTTTCCATTGTGCCATGACATTATAACACCACCAACTACGTGTACAGGCCTCTACACCCTAATATATGACCTTTTGCCGCCTAATTATGACCTTAAACTTAAATCACGTGGTTCCGCGTGTCTCCACTGGTTACAATTGGTTTATTCCCTTGACACTCAATGTACTACAACGTCCCAATTCGTCTTACATTGCGCAATGGCCTTATAAGACCGTCAACTACGTGTACTGGCCTCTAAAGGTTTTTATATGGCCTTTTGCCTCGTAATAACGTCCTTGCACGTAAATCACGTCGTTCCACATGTCTGGGCAATGCACTACGACGTCCCAAGTTGTTTTCCATTGCGTCATGACGTTATAACAACGTCAAGTACTTCTACAGGCCTCTAAATCCTGTTGTATGCCATTTTGCTGCCTAATAATGGCTTTACACGCAAATCACGTGGTTCCGCGTGCCTGTGCAGGTTGCCATTTCTCTAGTCCTTTCACTATCAATGGACTACGACTTCCCAAGTTGTTTTCCATTGTGCCATGACATTATAACACCGCCAACTACGTGTACAGGTCTCTAAAGCCTAATATATGACCTTTTGCCGCCTAATTATGACCTTACACGTAAATCACGTGGTTCCACATGTCTGGGCAAGTTGCCATTGGTCTAGTCCTTCCACTGGTAATGTACTACGACGTCCCAAATCGTTTCACATTGCGCAAAAGCCTTATAACACCGTCAATTGCATGAACAGGCCTCTAAAGTCTGTTATATCACCTTTTGCCGCCTAATAATGACTTTACACTTAAATCACGTGGTTCCGCGTGTCTCCACTGGTTACCATTGGTTTATTCCCTTGACACTCAATGTACTACAACGTCCCAAATCGTCTTACATTGCGCAATGGCCTTATAACACCGTCAACTTCATGATCAGGCCTCCAAAGGCTGTTATATGGCCTTTTGCCTCGTAATAACGTCCTTGCACGTAAATCACGTCGTTCCACGTGTCTGTGCAGGTTGAGATTGGTCTAGTCCTTCCACTATCAATGGACTACGACTTCCTAAGTCGTTTTCGATTGCGTCATGACGTTATAACACCGTCAACTACGTGTACAGTCCTCTAAAATCTGTTATATGACCTTTTGCTGCCTATTAATGGCCTTACACATAAATCACGTCGTCCCACATGTCTGTGCAAGTTGCCATTGGTCCCGTCCTTTCACTATCAATGCACTACGACCTCGTAAGTCCTTTTCCACTGCGCAATAGCCTTATAACACCGTCAACTACGTGAACAGGCCTCTAAAGGCTGTTATATGACCTTTTGCCGCCTAATAATGGCCTTACACATCAATCACGTCGTTCCACATGTCTGGGCAAGTTGCCACTGGTTTAGTCCTTTCACTATGAATACACTACGACGTCCCAAGTTCTTTTCCATTGCGCAATAGCCTTATAACACCGTCAACTACGCGTACAGTGCTCTAAAGTCTGTTATATCACCTTTTGGCGCCTAATAATGACGTTACACATAAATCACGTGGTTCCGCGTGTCTACACTGGTTACCATTGGTTTATTCCCTCGACACTCAATGGACTACAACGTCCTAAGTCTATTTACATTGCTGCATGACGTTATAACACCGTTAACTACATGTCCATGCCTCTAAGGGCTGTTATATGACCATTTTGCTGCCTAAAAACGGCCTTACACGTAAATCACGTAGTTCCACGTGTCTGTTCAGGTTGCCATTGGTCTAGTCCTACCACTATGAATGTAGTACGACGTCCCAAATCGTTTTACATTGCGGAATAGCCTTATAACACCGTCAACTACGTGATCAGGCCTCTAAAGGGGTTTATATGGCCTTTTGCCGCCTAATAATGGCCTTACACATAAGTCATGTCGCTCCACATGTCTTGGCAAGTTGAGATTGGTCTAGTCCTTCCACTATCAATGCACAACGACTTCCTAAGGGGTTTATATTGCCTTTTGCCGCCTAATAATGGCCTTACACATAAGTCACGTCGCTCCACATGTCTTGGCAAGTTGCCATTGGTCTAGTCCTTTCACTATCAATGCACTACGACGTCCCAAGTTGTTTTCCATGGTGCCATGACATTATAACACCGTCAACTACGTGTACAGGCCTCTAAAGGCTGTTATATTACTTTTTACCGCCTATTAATGGCCTTATCCATAAATCACGTCGTTTGACACGTCTGGGCAAGTTGCCATTGGTCTACTCCTTTCACTATGAATACACTACGACGTCCCAAGTTCTTTTCCATTGCGCAATAGCCTTATAACACCGTCAACTACGCGTACAGTGCTCTAAAGTCTGTTATATCACCTTTTGGCGCCTAATAATGACGTTACACATAAATCACGTGGTTCCGCGTGTCTACACTGGTTACCATTGGTTTATTCCCTCGACACTCAATGGACTACAACGTCCTAAGTCTATTTACATTGCTGCATGACGTTATAACACCGTTAACTACATGTGCATGCCTCTAAGGGCTGTTATATGACCATTTTGCTGCCTAAAAACGGCCTTACACGTAAATCACGTAGTTCCACGTGTCTGTTCAGGTTGCCATTGGTCTAGTCCTACCACTATGAATGTAGTACGACGTCCCAAATCGTTTTACATTGCGGAATAGCCTTATAACACCGTCAACTACGTGATCAGGCCTCTAAAGGGGTTTATATGGCCTTTTGCCGCCTAATAATGGCCTTACACATAAGTCATGTCGCTCCACATGTCTTGGCAAGTTGAGATTGGTCTAGTCCTTCCACTATCAATGGACAACGACTTCCTAAGGGGTTTATATTGCCTTTTGCCGCCTAATAATGGCCTTACACATAAGTCACGTCGCTCCACATATCTTGGCAAGTTGCCATTGGTCTAGTCCTTTCACTATCAATGCACTACGACGTCCCAAGTTGTTTTCCATGGTGCCATGACATTATAACACCGTCAACTACGTGTACAGGCCTCTAAAGGCTGTTATATTACCTTTTACCGCCTATTAATGGCCTTATCCATAAATCACGTCGTTTGACACGTCTGGGCAAGTTGCCATTGGTCTACTCCTTTCACTATGAATACACTACGACGTCCCAAGTTCTTTTCCATTGCGCAATAGCCTTATAACACCGTCAACTACATGAACAGGCCCCCAAAGGCTGTTATATGACCTTTTGCCGCCTAATAATGACCTTACACAAAAATCACGCCGCTCCACATGTCTGTGCAGGTTGCCATTGGTCTAGTCCTTCCACTGTTAATGTACTACGACGTCCCAAATCGTTTAACATTGCGGAATAGCCTGATAACACCGTCAACTACGCGTACAGTCCTCTAAAGTCTATTATATCACCATTTGGCGCCTAATAATGACGTTACACTTAAATCACGTGGTTCCGCGTGTCTTCACTGGTTACCATTGGTTTATTTCCTCGACACTCAATGGACTACAACGTCCCAAGTCTATTTCCATCGCTGCATGACGTTATAACACCGTCAACTACATGTACATGCCTGTTATATGACCTTTTGCCGCCTAATAACCGCCTTACACGTAAATCACGTGGTTCCACGTGTCTGTTCAGGTTGCCATTGGTCTAGTCGTACCACTACGAATGTACTACGACGTCCCAAATCGTTTTACATTGCGCAATAGCCTTATAACACCGTCAACTACGTGTACAGTCCTCTAAAATCTGTTATATGACCTTTTGCTGCCTATTAATAGCCTTACACATAAATCACGTCGTCCCACATGTCTGTGCAAGTTGCCATTGGTCCCGTCCTTTCACTATCAATGCACTACGACCTCCCAAGTTGTTTTCCATTGTGACATGGCCGTATAACACCGTCAACTACGCGTACAGTCCTTTAAAGTCTGTTATATCACCTTTTGGCGCCTAATAATGACCTTACACTTAAATCACGTGGTTCTGCGTGTCTCCACTGGTTACCATTGGTTTATTCCCTGGACACTCAATGTACTACAACGTCCCAAATCGTCTTACATTGCGCAATGGCCTTATAACACCGTCAACTACGTGTACTGACCTCTAAAGGTTTTTATATGGCCTTTTGCCTGGTAATAACGTCCTTGCACGTAAATCACGTCGTTCCACGTGTCTATGCAGGTTGGCATTGGTCTAGTCCTTCCACGCTCAATGGACTACTACGTCCCAAGTCGTTTTCCATTACGCCATGGCCTTATAACACAGTGAACTACGTGCACAGGCCTGTAAAGGTTGTTATATAAGCTTTTGCTGCCTAAAACGGCCTTACACGTAATTCACGTGGTTCCACGTGTCTGGTCAGGTTGCCAATGCTCTAGTCCTACCACTACGAATGTACTACGACGTCCCAAATCGTTTTACTTTGCGGAATAGCCTTATAACACCGTCAACTACGTGAGCAGGCCTCTAAAGGTTTTTATATGGCCTTTTGCCGCCTAATAATGGCCTTACACACAAATCACGTCGTTCCACATGTCTGTGCAGGTTGCCATTGGTCTAGTCCTTTCACTATCAATGGACTACAACTTCCTAAGTCGTTTTCGATTGCGTCATGACGTTATAACACCGTCAACTACGTGTACAGTCCTCTAAAATTTGTTATATGACCTTTTGCTGCCTATTAATGGCCTTACACATAAATCACGTCGTCCCACATGTCTGTGCAAGTTGCCATTGGTCCCGTCCTTTCACTATCAAGGCACTACGACCTCCCAAGTTGTTTTCCATTGTGACATGGCCGTATAACACCGTCAACTACGCGTACAGTCCTTTAAAGTCTGTTATATCACCTTTTCGTGCCTAATAATGACCTTACACTTAAATCACGTGGTTCCGCGTGTCTCCACTGGTTACCATTGGTTTATTCCCTGGACACTCAATGTACTACAACGTCCCAAATCGTCTTACATTGCGCAATGGCCTTATAACACCGTCAACTACGTGTACTGACCTCTAAAGGTTTTTATATGGCCTTTTGCCTCGTAATAACGTCCTTGCACGTAAATCACGTCGTTCCACGTGTCTATGCAGGTTAGCATTGGTCTAGTCCTTCCACGCTCAATGGACTACTACTTCCCAAGTCGTTTTCCATTACGCCATGGCCTTATAACACCGTCAACTACGTGCACAGGCCTGTAAAGGTTGTTATATAAGCTTTTGCCGCCTAAAACGGCCTTACACGTAATTCACGTGGTTCCACGTGTCTGGTCAGGTTGCCATTGCTCTAGTCCTACCACTACGAATGTACTACGACGTCCCAAATCGTTTTACTTTGCGGAATAGCCTTATAACACCGTCAACTACGTGAGCAGGCCTCTAAAGGTTTTTATATGGCCTTTTGCCGCCTAATAATGGCCTTACACACAAATCACGTCGTTCCACATGTCTGTGCAGGTTGCCATTGGTCTAGTCCTTTCACTATCAATGGACTACAACTTCCTAAGTCGTTTTCGATTGCGTCATGACGTTATAACACCGTCAACTACATGTACAGTCCTCTAAAATCTGTTATATGACCTTTTGCTGCCTATTAATGGCCTTACACATAAATCACGTCGTCCCACATGTCTGTGCAAGTTGCCATTGGTCCCGTCCTTTCACTATCAATGCACTACGACCTCCCAAGTTGTTTTCCATTGTGACATGGCCGTATAACACCGTCAACTACGCGTACAGTCCTTTAAAGTCTGTTATATCACCTTTTTTCCGCCTAATAACGACCTTACACTTAAATCACGTGGTTCCGCGTGTCTCCACTGGTTACCATTGGTTTATTCCCTGGACACTCAATGTACTACAACGTCCCAAATCGTCTTACATTGCGCAATGGCCTTATAACACCGTCAACTACGTGTACTGACCTCTAAAGGTTTTTATATGGCCTTTTGCCTCGTAATAACGTCCTTGCACGTAAATCACGTCGTTCCACGTGTCTGTGCAGGTTGAGATTGGTCTAGTCCTTCCACTATCAATGGACTACGACTTCCTAAGTCGTTTTCGATTGCGTCATGACGTTATAACACCGTCAACTACGTGTACAGTCCTCTAAAATCTGTTATATGACCTTTTGCTGCCTATTAATGGCCTTACACATAAATCACGTCGTCCCACATGTCTGTGCAAGTTGCCATTGGTCCCGTCCTTTCACTATCAATGCACTACGACCTCCCAAGTTGTTTTCCATTGCGACATGGCCGTATAACACCGTCAACTACGCGTACAGTCCTTTAAAGTCTGTTATATCACCTTTTGGCGCCTAATATTGACCTTACACTTAAATCACGTGGTTCCGCGTGTCTCCACTGGTTACCATTGGTTTATTCCCTGGACACTCAATGTACTACAACGTCCCAAATCGTCTTGCATTGCGCAATGGCCTTATAACACCGTCAACTACGTGTACTGACCTCTAAAGGTTTTTATATGGCCTTTTGCCTCGTAATAACGTCCTTGCACGTAAATCACGTCGTTCCACGTGTCTGTGCAGGTTGAGATTGGTCTAGTCCTTCCACTATCAATGGACTACGACTTCCTAAGTCGTTTTCGATTGCGTCATGACGTTATAACACCGTCAACTACGTGTACAGTCCTCTAAAATCTGTTATATGACCTTTTGCTGCCTATTAATGGTCTTACACATAAATCACGTCGTCCCACATGTCTGTGCAAGTTGCCATTGGTCCCGTCCTTTCACTATCAATGCACTACGACCTCCCAAGTTCTTTTCCACTGCGCAATAGCCTTTATAACACCGTCAACTACGTGTACAGTCCTCTAAAATCTGTTATATGACCTTTTGCCGCCTATTAATGGCCTTACACATAAATCACGTCGTCCCACATGTCTGTGCAAGTTGCCATTGGTCCCGTCCTTTCACTATCAATGCACTACGACCTCCCAAGTTCTTTTCCACTGCGCAATAGCCTTAAAACACCGTCAACTACGCGTACAGTGTTCTAAAGTCTGTTATATCACCTTTTGGCGCATAATAATGACGTTACACATAAATCACGTGGTTCCGCGTGTCTACACTGGTTACCATTGGTTTATTCCCTCGACACTCAATGGACTACAACGTCCTAAGTCTATTTACATTACTGCATGACTTTATAACACCGTTAACTACATGTGCATGCCTCTAAGGTTTGTTATATGACCTTTTGCCGCCTAATAATGACCTTACACATCAATCACGTCGTTCCACATGTCTGGGAAAGTTGCCATTGGTCTGGTCCTTTCACTCTCAATGCACTACGACGTCCCAAGTTCTTTTCCATTGCGCAATAGCGTTATAACACCGTCAACTACGTGAACATGCCTCTTAAGGCTGTTATATGACCTTTTGCCGCCTAATAATGGCCTTACACATCAATCACGTCGTTCCACATGCCTGGGCAAGTTGCCATTGGTTTATTTCTTTCACTATTGTTACACTACGACGTCCCAAGTTCTTTTCCATTGCGCAATAGCCTTATAACACCGTCAATTACATGAACAGGCCTCCAAAGGCTGTTATATGACCTTTTGCCTCGTAATAACGTCCTTGCACGTAAATCAAGTCGTTCCACGTGTCTGTGCAGGTTGGGATTGGTCTAGTCCTTCCACTCTCAATGGACTACGACGTCCCAAGTCGTTTTCCATAACGCCATGGCCTTATAACTCCGTAAACTACGTGAACAGGCCTCTAAAGGTTGTCATATTACCTTTTGCCGCCTAAAACGGCCTTACACGTAAATCACGTGGTTCCACGTGTCTGTTCAGGTTGCCATTGCTCTAGTCCTACCACTACAAATGTACTACGACGTCCCAAATCGTTTTACATTGCGGAATAGCCTTATAACACCGTCAACTACGTGAGCAGGCCTCTAAAGGTTTTTATATGGCCTTTTGCCGCCTAATAATGGCCTTACACACAAATCACGTCGTTCCACATGTCTGTGCAGGTTGCCATTGGTCTAGTCCTTTCACTATCAATGGACTACGGCTTTCTAAGTCGTTTTCGATTGCGTCATGACGTTGTAACACCGTCAACTACGTGTACAGTCCTCTAAAATCTGTTATATGACCTTTTGCTGCCTATTAATGGCCTTACACATAAATCACGTCGTCCCACATGTCTGTGCAAGTTGCCATTGGTCCCGTCCTTTCACTATCAATGCACTACGACCTCCCAAGTTCATTTCCACTGCGCAATAGCCTTATAACACCGTCAACTACGCGTACAGTGCTCTAAAGTCTGTTATATCACCTTTTGGCGCCTAATAATGACGTTACACATAAATCACGTGGTTCCGCGTGTCTACACTGGCTACCATTGGTTTATTCCCTCGACACTCAATGGACTACAACGTCCTAAGTCTATTTACATTGCTGCATGACGTTATAACACCGTTAACTACATGTGCATGCCTCTAAGGACTGTTATATGACCTTTTGCCACCTAATAACGGCCTTACACGTAAATCGCGTCGCTCCACATGTCTGGGCAAGTTGCCATTGGTCTGGTCCTTTCACTCTCAATGCACTACGACGTCCCAAGTTCTTTTCCATTGCGCAATAGCGTTATAACTCCGTCAACTACGTGAACAGGCCTCTAAAGGCTGTTATATGACCTTTTGCCGCCTAATAATGGCCTTACACATCAATCACGTCGTTCCACATGTCTGGGCAAGTTGCCATTGGTTTAGTCCTTTCACTATGAATACACTACGACGTCCCAAGTTCTTTTCCATTGCGCAATAGCCTTATAACACCGTCAACTACATGAACAGGCCTCCAAAGGCTGTTATATGGCATTTTGCCTCGTAATAACGTCCTTGCACGTAAATCACGTCGTTCCACGTGTCTGTGCAGGTTGGGATTGGTCTAGTCCTTCCACTTTCAGTGGACTACGACGTACCAAGTCGTTTTCCATAACGCCATGGCCTTATAACACCGTCTACTACGTGAACAGGCCTCTAAAGGTTGTTATATAACCTTTTGCCGCCTAAAACGGCCTTACACGTAAATCACGTGGTTCCCCGTGTCTGTTCAGGTTGCCATTGCTCTAGTCCTACCACTACAAATGTACTACGACGTCCCAAATCGTTTTTGATTGCGTCATGACGTTATAACACCGTCAACTACGTGTACAGTCCTCTAAAATCTGTTATATGACCTTTTGCTGCCTATTAATGGCCTTACACATAAATCACGTCGTCCCACATGTTTGTGCAAGTTGCCATTGGCCCCGTCCTTTCACTATCAATGCACTACGACCTCCCAAGTTCATTTCCACTGCGCAATAGCCTTATAACACCGTCAACTACGCGTACAGTGCTCTAAAGTCTGTTATATCACCTTTTGGCGCCTAATAATGACGTTACACATAAATCACGTGGTTCCGCGTGTCTACACTGGTTACCATTGGTTTATTCCCTCGACACTCAATGGACTACAACGTCCTAAGTCTATTTACATTGCTGCATGACGTTATAACACCGTTAACTACATGTGCATGCCTCTAAGGACTGTTATATGACCTTTTGCCGCCTAATAACGGCCTTACACGTAAATCGCGTCGCTCCACATGTCTGGGCAAGTTGCCATTGGTCTGGTCCTTTCACTCTCAATGCACTACGACGTCCCAAGTTCTGTTCCATTGCGCAATAGCCTTATAACACCGTCAACTACATGAACAGGCCTCCAAAGGCTGTTATATGGCATTTTGCCTCGTAATAACGTCCTTGAACGTAAATCACGTCGTTCCACGTGTCTGTGCAGGTTGGGATTGGTCTAGTCCTTCCACTTTCAGTGGACTACGACGTACCAAGTCGTTTTACTTTGCGGAATAGCCTTATAACACCGTCAACTACATGAGCAGGCCTCTAAAGGTTTTTATATGGCCTTTTGCCGCCTAATAATGACCTTACACACAAATCACGTCGTTCCACATGTCTGTGCAGGTTGCCATTGCTCTAGTCCTACCACTACGAATGTACTACGACGTCCCAAATCATTTTACATTGCGCAATAACCTTATAACACCGTCAACTACGTGTACAGGCCTCTAAAGGCTGTTATATGACCTTTTACCGCCTAATTATGTCCTTACACATTAATCACGTCGTTCCACGTGTCTGTGCAGGTTGAGATTGGTCTAGTCCTTCCACTCTCAATGGACTACGACGTCCCAAGTCGTTTTCCATTACGACATGGCCTTATAACACCGTCAACTACGTGCACAGGCCTGTAAAGGTTGTTATATGATCTTTTGCCTCCTCATAACATCCTTGCACGTAAATCACGTGGTTCCACGTGTCTATGCAGGTTGGCATTGGTCTAGTCCTTCCACGCTCAATGGACTACTACGTCCCAAGTCGTTTTCCATTACGCCATGGCCTTATAACACCGTCAACTACGTGCACAGGCCTGTAAAGGTTGTTATATAAGCTTTTGCCGCCTAAAACGGCCTTACACGTAATTCACGTGGTTCCACGTGTCTGTTCAGGTTGCCATTGCTCTAGTCCTACCACTACGAATGTACTACGACGTCCCAAATCGTTTTACTTTGCGGAATAGCCTTATAACACCGTCAACTACGTGAGCAGGCCTCTAAAGGTTTTTATATGGCCTTTTGCCGCCTAGTATTGGCCTTACACACAAATCACGTCGTTCCACATGTCTGTGCAGGTTGCCATTGGTCTAGTCCTTTCACTATCAATGGACTACAACTTCCTAAGTCGTTTTCGATTGCGTCATGACGTTATACCACCGTCAACTACGCGTACAGTCCTTTAAAGTCTGTTATATCACCTTTTGGCGCCTAATAATGACCTTACACTTAAATCACGTGGTTCCGCGTGTCTCCACTGGTTACCATTGGTTTATTCCCTGGACACTCAATGTACTACAACGTCCCAAATCGTCTTACATTGCGCAATGGCCTTATAACACCGTCAACTACGTGTACTGACCTCTAAAGGTTTTTATATGGCCTTTTGCCTCGTAATAACGTCCTTGCACGTAAATCACGTCGTTCCACGTGTCTGTGCAGGTTGAGATTGGTCTAGTTCTTCCACTATCAATGGACTACGACTTCCTAAGTCGTTTTCGATTGCGTCATGACGTTATAACACCGTCAACTACGTGTACAGTCCTCTAAAATCTGTTATATGACCTTTTGCTGCCTATTAATGACCTTACACATAAATCACGTCGTCCCACATGTCTGTGCAAGTTGCCATTGGTCCCGTTCTTTCACTATCAATGCACTACGACCTCCCAAGTTCATTTCCACTGCGCAATAGCCTTATAACACCGTCAACTACGCGTACAGTGCTCTAAAGTCTGTTATATCACCTTTTGGCGCCTAATAATGACGTTACACATAAATCACGTGGTTCCGCGTGTCTACACTGGTTACCATTGGTTTATTCCCTCGACACTCAATGGACTACAACGTCCTAAGTCTATTTACATTGCTGCATGACTTTATAACACCGTTAACTACATGTGCATGCCTCTAAGGTTTGTTATATGACCTTTTGCCGCCTAATAATGACCTTACACATCAATCACGTCGTTCCACATGTCTGGGAAAGTTGCCATTGGTCTGGTCCTTTCACTCTCAATGCACTACGACGTCCCAAGTTCTTTTCCATTGCGCAATAGCGTTATAACACCGTCAACTACGTGAACATGCCTCTTAAGGCTGTTATATGACCTTTTGCCGCCTAATAATGGCCTTACACATCAATCACGTCGTTCCACATGCCTGGGCAAGTTGCCATTGGTTTGTTCCTTTCACTATGAATACACTACGACGTCCCAAGTTCTTTTCCATTGCGCAATAGCCTTATAACACCGTCAACTACATGAACAGGCCTCCAAAGGTTGTTATATGGCATTTTGCCGCCTAATAATGACCTTACACATCAATCACGTCGTTCCACATGTCTGGGAAAGTTGCCATTGGTCTGGTCCTTTCACTCTCAATGCACTACGACGTCCCAAGTTCTTTTCCATTGCGCAATAGCGTTATAACACCGTCAACTACGTGAACATGCCTCTTAAGGCTGTTATATGACCTTTTGCCGCCTAATAATGGCCTTACACATCAATCACGTCGTTCCACATGCCTGGGCAAGTTGCCATTGGTTTGTTCCTTTCACTATGAATACACTACGACGTCCCAAGTTCTTTTCCATTGCGCAATAGCCTTATAACACCGTCAACTACATGAACAGGCCTCCAAAGGTTGTTATATGGCATTTTGCCTCGTAATAACGTCCTTGCACGTAAATCACGTCGTTCCACGTGTCTGTGCAGGTTGGGATTGGTCTAGTCCTTCCAATTTCAGTGGACTACGACGTACCAAGTCGTTTTCCATAACGCCATGGCCTTATAACACCGTCTACTACGTGAACAGGCCTCTAAAGGTTGTTATATAACCCTTTGCCGCCTAAAACGGCCTTACACGTAAATCACGTGGTTCCCCGTGTCTGTTCCGGTTGCCATTGCTCTAGTCCTACCACTACAAATGTACTACGACGTCCCAAATCGTTTTTGATTGCGTCATGACGTTATAACACCGTCAACTACGTGTACAGTCCTCTAAAATCTGTTATATGACCTTTTGCTGTCTATTAATGGCCTTACACATAAATCACGTCGTCCCACATGTCTGTTCAGGTTGCCATTGCTCTAGTCCTACCACTACAAATGTACTACGACGTCCCAAATCGTTTTACATTGCGGAATAGCCTTATAACACCGTCAACTACGTGAGCAGGCCTCTAAAGGTTTTTATATGGCCTTTTGCCGCCTAATAATGGCCTTACACACAAATCACGTCGTTCCACATGTCTGTGCAGGTTGCCATTGGTCTAGTCCTTTCACTATCAATGGACTACAACTTCCTAAGTTGTTTTCGATTGCGTCATGACGTTATAATACCGTCAACTACGCGTACAGTCCTTTAAAGTCTGTTATATCACCTTTTGGCGCCTAATAATGACCTTACACTTAAATCACGTGGTTCCGCGTGTCTCCACTGGTTACCATTGGTTTATTCCCTGGACACTCAATGTACTACAACGTCCCAAATCGTCTTACATTGCGCAATGGCCTTATAACACCGTCAACTACGTGTACTGACCTCTAAAGGTTTTTATATGGCCTTTTGCCTCGTAATAACGTCCTTGCACGTAAATCACGTCGTTCCACGTGTCTGTGCAGGTTGAGATTGGTCTAGTCCTTCCACTATCAATGGTCTACGACTTCCTAAGTCATTTTCGATTGCGTCATGACGTTATAGACCGTCAACTACGTGTACAGTCCTCTAAAATCTGTTATATGACCTTTTGCTGCCTATTAATGACCTTACACATAAATCACGTCGTCCCACATGTCTGTGCAAGTTGCCATTGGTCCCGTTCTTTCACTATCAATGCACTACGACCTCCCAAGTTCATTTCCACTGCGCAATAGCCTTATAACACCGTCAACTACGCGTACAGTGCTCTAAAGTCTGTTATATCACCTTTTGGCGCCTAATAATGACGTTACACATAAATCACGTGGTTCTGCGTGTCTACACTGGTTACCATTGGTTTATTCCCTCGACACTCAATGGACTACAACGTCCTAAGTCTATTTACATTGCTGCATGACTTTATAACACCGTTAACTACATGTGCATGCCTCTAAGGTTTGTTATATGACCTTTTGCCGCCTAATAATGACCTTACACATCAATCACGTCGTTCCACATGTCTGGGAAAGTTGCCATTGGTCTGGTCCTTTCACTCTCAATGCACTACGACGTCCCAAGTTCTTTTCCATTGCGCAATAGCGTTATAACACCGTCAACTACGTGAACATGCCTCTTAAGGCTGTTATATGACCTTTTGCCGCCTAATAATGGCCTTACACATCAATCACGTCGTTCCACATGCCTGGGCAAGTTGCCATTGGTTTGTTCCTTTCACTATGAATACACTACGACGTCCCAAGTTCTTTTCCATTGCGCAATAGCCTTATAACACCGTCAACTACATGAACAGGCCTCCAAAGGTTGTTATATGGCATTTTGCCGCCTAATAATGACCTTACACATCAATCACGTCGTTCCACATGTCTGGGAAAGTTGCCATTGGTCTGGTCCTTTCACTCTCAATGCACTACGACGTCCCAAGTTCTTTTCCATTGCGCAATAGCGTTATAACACCGTCAACTACGTGAACATGCCTCTTAAGGCTGTTATATGACCTTTTGCCGCCTAATAATGGCCTTACACATCAATCACGTCGTTCCACATGCCTGGGCAAGTTGCCATTGGTTTGTTCCTTTCACTATGAATACACTACGACGTTCCAAGTTCTTTTCCATTGCGCAATAGCCTTATAACACCGTCAACTACATGAACAGGCCTCCAAAGGTTGTTATATGGCATTTTGCCTCGTAATAACGTCCTTGCACGTAAATCACGTCGTTCCACGTGTCTGTGCAGGTTGGGATTGGTCTAGTCCTTCCAATTTCAGTGGACTACGACGTACCAAGTCGTTTTCCATAACGCCATGGCCTTATAACACCGTCTACTACGTGAACAGGCCTCTAAAGGTTGTTATATAACCCTTTGCCGCCTAAAACGGCCTTACACGTAAATCACGTGGTTCCCCGTGTCTGTTCCGGTTGCCATTGCTCTAGTCCTACCACTACAAATGTACTACGACGTCCCAAATCGTTTTTGATTGCGTCATGACGTTATAACACCGTCAACTACGTGTACAGTCCTCTAAAATCTGTTATATGACCTTTTGCTGTCTATTAATGGCCTTACACATAAATCACGTCGTCCCACATGTCTGTTCAGGTTGCCATTGCTCTAGTCCTACCACTACAAATGTACTACGACGTCCCAAATCGTTTTACATTGCGGAATAGCCTTATAACACCGTCAACTACGTGAGCAGGCCTCTAAAGGTTTTTATATGGCCTTTTGCCGCCTAATAATGGCCTTACACACAAATCACGTCGTTCCACATGTCTGTGCAGGTTGCCATTGGTCTAGTCCTTTCACTATCAATGGACTACAACTTCCTAAGTTGTTTTCGATTGCGTCATGACGTTATAATACCGTCAACTACGCGTACAGTCCTTTAAAGTCTGTTATATCACCTTTTGGCGCCTAATAATGACCTTACACTTAAATCACGTGGTTCCGCGTGTCTCCACTGGTTACCATTGGTTTATTCCCTGGACACTCAATGTACTACAACGTCCCAAATCGTCTTACATTGCGCAATGGCCTTATAACACCGTCAACTACGTGTACTGACCTCTAAAGGTTTTTATATGGCCTTTTGCCTCGTAATAACGTCCTTGCACGTAAATCACGTCGTTCCACGTGTCTGTGCAGGTTGAGATTGGTCTAGTCCTTCCACTATCAATGGTCTACGACTTCCTAAGTCATTTTCGATTGCGTCATGACGTTATAGACCGTCAACTACGTGTACAGTCCTCTAAAATCTGTTATATGACCTTTTGCTGCCTATTAATGGCCTTACACATAAATCACGTCGTCCCACATGTCTGTGCAAGTTGCCATTGGTCCCGTCCTTTCACTATCAATGCACTACGACCTCCCAAGTTGTTTTCCATTGTGACATGGCCGTATAACACCGTCAACTACGCGTACAGTCCTTTAAAGTCTGTTATATCACCTTTTGGCGCCTAATAATGACGTTACACATAAATCACGTGGTTCCGCGTGTCTACACTGGTTACCATTGGTTTATTCCCTCGACACTCAATGGACTACAACGTCCTAAGTCTATTTACATTGCTGCATGACGTTATAACACCGTTAACTACATGTGCATGCCTCTAAGGGCTGTTATATGACCTTTTGCCGCCTAATAACCGCCTTACACGTAAATCACGTGGTTCCACGTGTCTGTTCAGGTTGCCATTGGTCTAGTCCTACCACTACGAATGTACTACGACGTCCCAAATCGTTTTACATTGCGCCATAGCCTTATAACACCGTCAACTACGTGTACAGGCCTCTAAAGGCTCTTATATGACCTTTTACCGCCTAATTATGTCCTTACACATTAATCACGTCGTTCCACGTGTCTGTGCAGGTTGAGATTGGTCTAGTCCTACCACTACGAATGTACTACGACGTCCCAAATCGTTTTACTTTGCGGAATAGCCTTATAACACCGTCAACTACGGGAGCAGGCCTCTAAAGGTTTTTATATGGCCTTTTGCCGCCTAATAATGGCCTTACACACAAATCACGTCGTTCCACATGTCTGTGCAGGTTGCCATTGGTCTAGTCCTTTCACTATCAATGGACTACAACTTCCTAAGTCGTTTTCGATTGCGTCATGACGTTATACCACCGTCAACTACGCGTACAGTCCTTTAAAGTCTGTTATATCACCTTTTGGCGCCTAATAATGACCTTACACTTAAATCACGTGGTTCCGCGTGTCTCCACTGGTTACCATTGGTTTATTCCCTGGACACTCAATGTACTACAACGTCCCAAATCGTCTTACATTGCGCAATGGCCTTATAACACCGTCAACTACGTGTACTGACCTCTAAAGGTTTTTATATGGCCTTTTGCCTCGTAATAACGTCCTTGCACGTAAATCACGTCGTTCCACGTGTCTGTGCAGGTTGAGATTGGTCTAGTCCTTCCACTATCAATGGACTACGACTTCCTAAGTCGTTTTCGATTGCGTCATGACGTTATAACACCGTCAACTACGTGTACAGTCCTCTAAAATCTGTTATATGACCTTTTGCTGCCTATTAATGGCCTTACACATAAATCACGTCGTCCCACATGTCTGTGCAAGTTGCCATTGGTCCCGTCCTTTCACTATCAATGCACTACGACCTCCCAAGTTGTTTTCCATTGTGACATGGCCGTATAACACCGTCAACTACGCGTACAGTCCTTTAAAGTCTGTTATATCACCTTTTGGCGCCTAATAATGACCTTACACTTAAATCACGTGGTTCCGCGTGTCTCCACTGGTTACCATTGGTTTATTCCCTGGACACTCAATGTACTACAACGTCCCAAATCGTCTTACATTGCGCAATGGCCTTATAACACCGTCAACTACGTGTACTGACCTCTAAAGGTTTTTATATGGCCTTTTGCCTCGTAATAACGTCCTTGCACGTAAATCACGTCGTTCCACGTGTCTGTGCAGGTTGAGATTGGTCTAGTCCTTCCACTATCAATGGACTACGACTTCCTAAGTCGTTTTCGATTTCGTCATGACGTTATAACACCGTCAACTACGTGTACAGTCCTCTAAAATCTGTTATATGACCTTTTGCTGCCTATTAATGGCCTTACACATAAATCACGTCGTCCCACATGTCTGTGCAAGTTGCCATTGGTCCCGTCCTTTCACTATCAATGCACTACGACCTCCCAAGTTCTTTTCCACTGCGCAATAGCCTTTATAACACCGTCAACTACGCGTACAGTGCTCTAAAGTCTGTTATATCACCTTTTGGCGCATAATAATGACGTTACACATAAATCACGTGGTTCCGCGTGTCTCCACTGGTTACCATTGGTTTATTCCCTCGACACTCAATGGACTACAACGTCCTAAGTCTATTTACATTACTTCATGACGTTATAACACCGTTAACTACATGTGCATGCCTCTAAGGTCTGTTATATGACCTTTTGCCGCCTAATAATGACCTTACACATCAATCACGTCGTTCCACATGTCTGGGCAAGTTGCCATTGGTCTGGTCCTTTCACTCTCAAAGCACTACGACGTCCGAAGTTCTTTTCCATTGCGCAATAGCGTTATAACACCGTCAACTACGTGAACAGGCCTCTAAAGGCTGTTATATGTCCTTTGGCTGCCTATTAATGGCCTTACACATAAATCACGTCGTCCCACATGTCTGTGCAAGTTGCCATTGGTCCCGTCCTTTCACTATCAATGCACTACGACCTCCCAAGTTCATTTCCACTGCGCAATAGCCTTATAACACCGTCAACTACGCGTACAGTCCTTTAAAGTCTGTTATATCACCTTTTGGCGCCTAATAATGACCTTACACTTAAATCACGTGGTTCCGCGTGTCTCCACTGGTTACCATTGGTTTATTCCCTTGACACTCAATGTACTACAACGTCCCAAATCGTCTTACATTGCGCAATGGCCTTATAACACCGTCAACTACGTGTACTGACCTCTAAAGGTTTTTATATGGCCTTTTGCTTCGTAATAACGTCCTTGCACGTAAATCACGTCTTTCCACGTGTCTGTGCAGGTTGAGATTGGTCTAGTCCTTCCACTATCAATGGACTACGACTTCCTAAGTCGTTTTCGATTGCGTCATGACGTTATAACACCGTCAACTACGTGTACAGACCTCTAAAATCTGTTATATGACCTTTTGCTGCCTATTAATGGCCTTACACATAAATCACGTCGTCCCACATGTCTGTGCAAGTTGCCATTGGTCCCGTCCGTTCACTATCAATGCACTACGACCTCCCAAGTTCTTTTCCACTGCGCAATAGCCTTATAACACCGTCAACTACGCGTACAGTGTTCTAAAGTCTGTTATATCACCTTTTGGCGCCTAATAATGACCTTACACTTAAATCACGTGGTTCCGCGTGTCTCCACTGGTTACCATTGGTTTATTCCCTGGACACTCAATGTACTACAACGTCCCAAATCGTCTTACATTGCGCAATGGCCTTATAACACCGTCAACTACGTGTACTGACCTCTAAAGGTTTTTATATGGCCTTTTGCCTCGTAATAACGTCCTTGCACGTAAATCACGTCGTTCCACGTGTCTGTGCAGGTTGAGATTGGTCTAGTCCTTCCACTATCAATGGACTACGACTTCCTAAGTCGTTTTCGATTGCGTCATGACGTTATAACACCGTCAACTACGTGTACAGTCCTCTAAAATCTGTTATATGACCTTTTGCTGCCTATTAATGGCCTTACACATAAATCACGTCGTCCCACATGTCTGTGCAAGTTGCCATTGGTCCCGTCCTTTCACTATCAATGCACTACGACCTCCCAAGTTGTTTTCCATTGTGACATGGCCGTATAACACCGTCAACTACGCGTACAGTCCTTTAAAGTCTGTTATATCACCTTTTGGCGCCTAATAATGACCTTACACTTAAATCACGTGGTTCCGCGTGTCTCCACTGGTTACCATTGGTTTATTCCCTGGACACTCAATGTACTACAACGTCCCAAATCGTCTTACATTGCGCAATGGCCTTATAACACCGTCAACTACGTGTACTGACCTCTAAAGGTTTTTATATGGCCTTTTGCCTCGTAATAACGTCCTTGCACGTAAATCACGTCGTTCCACGTGTCTGTGCAGGTTGAGATTGGTCTAGTCCTTCCACTATCAATGGACTACGACTTCCTAAGTCGTTTTCGATTTCGTCATGACGTTATAACACCGTCAACTACGTGTACAGTCCTCTAAAATCTGTTATATGACCTTTTGCTGCCTATTAATGGCCTTACACATAAATCACGTCGTCCCACATGTCTGTGCAAGTTGCCATTGGTCCCGTCCTTTCACTATCAATGCACTACGACCTCCCAAGTTCTTTTCCACTGCGCAATAGCCTTTATAACACCGTCAACTACGCGTACAGTGCTCTAAAGTCTGTTATATCACCTTTTGGCGCATAATAATGACGTTACACATAAATCACGTGGTTCCGCGTGTCTCCACTGGTTACCATTGGTTTATTCCCTCGACACTCAATGGACTACAACGTCCTAAGTCTATTTACATTACTTCATGACGTTATAACACCGTTAACTACATGTGCATGCCTCTAAGGTCTGTTATATGACCTTTTGCCGCCTAATAATGACCTTACACATCAATCACGTCGTTCCACATGTCTGGGCAAGTTGCCATTGGTCTGGTCCTTTCACTCTCAATGCACTACGACGTCCGAAGTTCTTTTCCATTGCGCAATAGCGTTATAACACCGTCAACTACGTGAACAGGCCTCTAAAGGCTGTTATATGTCCTTTGGCTGCCTATTAATGGCCTTACACATAAATCACGTCGTCCCACATGTCTGTGCAAGTTGCCATTGGTCCCGTCCTTTCACTATCAATGCACTACGACCTCCCAAGTTCATTTCCACTGCGCAATAGCCTTATAACACCGTCAACTACGCGTACAGTCCTTTAAAGTCTGTTATATCACCTTTTGGCGCCTAATAATGACCTTACACTTAAATCACGTGGTTCCGCGTGTCTCCACTGGTTACCATTGGTTTATTCCCTTGACACTCAATGTACTACAACGTCCCAAATCGTCTTACATTGCGCAATGGCCTTATAACACCGTCAACTACGTGTACTGACCTCTAAAGGTTTTTATATGGCCTTTTGCTTCGTAATAACGTCCTTGCACGTAAATCACGTCTTTCCACGTGTCTGTGCAGGTTGAGATTGGTCTAGTCCTTCCACTATCAATGGACTACGACTTCTTAAGTCGTTTTCGATTGCGTCATGACGTTATAACACCGTCAACTACGTGTACAGACCTCTAAAATCTGTTATATGACCTTTTGCTGCCTATTAATGGCCTTACACATAAATCACGTCGTCCCACATGTCTGTGCAAGTTGCCATTGGTCCCGTCCTTTCACTATCAATGCACTACGACCTCCCAAGTTCTTTTCCACTGCGCAATAGCCTTATAACACCGTCAACTACGCGTACAGTGTTCTAAAGTCTGTTATATCACCTTTTGGCGCATAATAATGACGTTACACATAAATCACGTGGTTCCGCGTGTCTACACTGGTTACCATTGGTTTATTCCCTCGACACTCAATGGACTACAACGTCCTAAGTCTATTTACATTACTGCATGACGTTATAACACCGTTAACTACATGTGCATGCCTCTAAGGTTTGTTATATGACCTTTTGCCGCCTAATAATGACCTTACACATCAATCACGTCGTTCCACATGTCTGGGCAAGTTGCCATTGGTCTGGTCCTTTCACTCTCAATGCACTACGACGTCCCAAGTTCTTTTCCATTGCGCAATAGCGTTATAACACCGTCAACTACGTGAACAGGCCTCTTAAGGCTGTTATATGACATTTGCCGCCTAATAATGGCCTTACACATCAATCACGTCGTTCCACATGTCTGGGCAAGTTGCCATTGGTTTATTCCTTTCACTATGAATACACTACAACGTCCAAAGTTCTTTTCCATTGCGCAATAGCCTTATAACACCGTCAATTACATGAACAGGCCTCCAAAGGCTGTTATATGGCCTTTTGCCTCGTAATAACGTCCTTGCACGTAAATCAAGTCGTTCCACGTGTCTGTGCAGGTTGGGATTGGTCTAGTCCTTCCACTCTCAATGGACTACGACGTCCCAAGTCGTTTTCCATAACGCCATGGCCTTATAACTCCGTAAACTACGTGAACAGGCCTCTAAAGGTTGTCATATTACCTTTTGCCACCTAAAACGGCCTTACACGTAAATCACGTGGTTCCACGTGTCTGTTCAGGTTGCCATTGCTCTAGTCCTACCACTACAAATGTACTACGACGTCCCAAATCGTTTTACATTGCGGAATAGCCTTATAACACCGTCAACTACGTGAGCAGGCCTCTAAAGGTTTTTATATGGCCTTTTGCCTCGTAATAACGTCCTTGCACGTAAATCACGTCGTTCCACGTGTCTGTGCAGGTTGAGATTGGTCTAGTCCTTCCACTATCAATGGACTACGACTTCCTAAGTCGTTTTCGATTGCGTCATGACGTTATAACACCGTCAACTACGTGTACAGTCCTCTAAAATCTGTTATATGACCTTTTGCTGCCTATTAATGGCCTTACACATAAATCACGTCGTCCCACATGTCTGTGCAAGTTGCCATTGGTCCCGTCCTTTCACTATCAATGCACTACGACCTCCCAAGTTGTTTTCCATTGTGACATGGCCGTATAACACCGTCAACTACGCGTACAGTCCTTTAAAGTCTGTTATATCACCTTTTGGCGCCTAATAATGACGTTACACATAAATCACGTGGTTCCGCGTGTCTACACTGGTTACCATTGGTTTATTCCCTCGACACTCAATGGACTACAACGTCCTAAGTCTATTTACATTGCTGCATGACGTTATAACACCGTTAACTACATGTGCATGCCTCTAAGGGCTGTTATATGACCTTTTGCCGCCTAATAACCGCCTTACACGTAAATCACGTGGTTCCACGTGTCTGTTCAGGTTGCCATTGGTCTAGTCCTACCACTACGAATGTACTACGACGTCCCAAATCGTTTTACATTGCGCAATAGCCTTATAACACCGTCAACTACGTGTAGAGGCCTCTAAAGGCTGTTATATGACCTTTTACCGCCTAATTATGTCCTTACACATTAATCACGTCGTTCCACGTGTCTGTGCAGGTTGAGATTGGTCTAGTCCTTCCACTCTCAATGGACTACGACGTCCCAAGTCGTTTTCCATTACGCCATGGCCTTATAACACCGTCAACTACGTGCACAGGCCTGTAAAGGTTGTTATATGATCTTTTGCCTCCTCATAACATCCTTGCACGTAAATCACGTGGTTCCACGTGTCTATGCAGGTTGGCATTGGTTTATTCCCTGGACACTCAATGTACTACAACGTCCCAAATCGTCTTACATTGCGCAATGGCCTTATAACACCGTCAACTACGTGTACTGACCTCTAAAGGTTTTTATATGGCCTTTTGCCTCGTAATAACGTCCTTGCACGTAAATCACGTCGTTCCACGTGTCTGTGCAGGTTGGGATTGGTCTAGTCCTTCCACTATCAATGGACTACGACTTCCTAAGTCGTTTTCGATTGCGTCATGACGTTATAACACCGTCAACTACGTGTACAGTCCTCTAAAATCTGTTATATGACCTTTTGCTGCCTATTAATGGCCTTACACATAAATCACGTCGTCCCACATGTCTGTGCAAGTTGCCATTGGTCCCGTCCTTTCACTATCAATGCACTACGACCTCCCAAGTTCTTTTCCACTGCGCAATAGCCTTTATAACACCGTCAACTACGCGTACAGTGCTCTAAAGTCTGTTATATCACCTTTTGGCGCATAATAATGACGTTACACATAAATCACGTGGTTCTGCGTGTCTCCACTGGTTACCATTGGTTTATTCCCTCGACACTCAATGGACTACAACGTCCTATGTCTATTTACATTACTTCATGACGTTATACCACCGTTAACTACATGTGCATGCCTCTAAGGTCTGTTATATGACCTTTTGCCGCCTAATAATGACCTTACACATCAATCACGTCGTTCCACATGTCTGGGCAAGTTGCCATTGGTCTGGTCCTTTCACTCTCAAAGCACTACGACGTCCCAAGTCGTTTTCCATAACGCCATGGCCTTATAACACCGTCTACTACGTGAACAGGCCTCTAAAGGTTGTTATATAACCCTTTGCCGCCTAAAACGGCCTTACACGTAAATCACGTGGTTCCCCGTGTCTGTTTCGGTTGCCATTGCTCTAGTCCTACCACTACAAATGTACTACGACGTCCCAAATCGTTTTTGATTGCGTCATGACGTTATAACACCGTCAACTACGTGTACAGTCCTCTAAAATCTGTTATATGACCTTTTGCTGTCTATTAATGGCCTTACACATAAATCACGTCGTCCCACATGTCTGTTCAGGTTGCCATTGCTCTAGTCCTACCACTACAAATGTACTACGACGTCCCAAATCGTTTTACATTGCGGAATAGCCTTATAACACCGTCAACTACGTGAGCAGGCCTCTAAAGGTTTTTATATGGCCTTTTGCCGCCTAATAATGGCCTTACACACAAATCACGTGGTTCCACGTGTCTATGCAGGTTGGCATTGGTCTAGTCCTTCCACGCTCAATGGACTACTACGTCCCAAGTCGTTTTCCATTACGCCATGGCCTTATAACACCGTCAACTACGAGCACAGGCCTGTAAAGGTTGTTATATAAGCTTTTGCCGCCTAAAACGGCCTTACACGTATTTCACGTGGTTCCACGTGTCTGGTCAGGTTGCCATTGCTCTAGTCCTACCACTACGAATGTACTACGACGTCCCAAATCGTTTTACTTTTCGGAATAGCCTTATAACACCGTCAACTACGTGAGCAGGCCTCTAAAGGTTTTTATATGGCCTTTTGCCGCCTATAAATGGCCTTACACACAAATCACGTCGTTCCACATGTCTGTGCAGGTTGCCATTGGTCTAGTCCTTTCACTATCAATGGACTACAACTTCCTAAGTTGTTTTCGATTGCGTCATGACGTTATACCACCGTCAACTACGCGTACAGTCCTTTAAAGTCTGTTATATCACCTTTTGGCGCCTAATAATGACCTTACACTTAAATCACGTGGTTCCGCGTGTCTCCACTGGTTACCATTGGTTTATTCCCTGGACACTCAATGTACTACAACGTCCCAAATCGTCTTACATTGCGCAATGGCCTTATAACACCGTCAACTACGTGTACTGACCTCTAAAGGTTTTTATATGGCCTTTTGCCTCGTAATAACGTCCTTGCACGTAAATCACGTCGTTCCACGTGTCTGTGCAGGTTGAGATTGGTCTAGTCCTTCCACTATCAATGGACTACGACTTCCTAAGTCGTTTTCGATTGCGTCATGACGTTATAACACCGTCAACTACGTGTACAGTCCTCTAAAATCTGTTATATGACCTTTTGCTGCCTATTAATGGCCTTACACATAAATCACGTCGTCCCACATGTCTGTGCAAGTTGCCATTGGTCCCGTCCTTTCACTATCAATGCACTACGACCTCCCAAGTTGTTTTCCATTGTGACATGGCCGTATAACACCGTCAACTACGCGTACAGTCCTTTAAAGTCTGTTATATCACCTTTTGGCGCCTAATAATGACCTTACACTTAAATCACGTGGTTCCGCGTGTCTCCACTGGTTACCATTGGTTTATTCCCTGGACACTCAATGTACTACAACGTCCCAAATCGTCTTACATTGCGCAATGGCCTTATAACACCGTCAACTACGTGTACTGACCTCTAAAGGTTTTTATATGGCCTTTTGCCTCATAATAACGTCCTTGCACGTAAATCACGTCGTTCCACGTGTCTGTGCAGGTTGAGATTGGTCTAGTCCTTCCACTATCAATGGACTACGACTTCCTAAGTCGTTTTCGATTGCGTCATGACGTTATAACACCGTCAACTACGTGTACAGTCCTCTAAAATCTGTTATATGACCTTTTGCTGCCTATTAATGGCCTTACACATAAATCACGTCGTCCCACATGTCTGTGCAAGTTGCCATTGGTCCCGTCCTTTCACTATCAATGCACTACGACCTCCCAAGTTGTTTTCCATTGTGACATGGCCGTATAACACCGTCAACTACGCGTACAGTCCTTTAAAGTCTGTTATATCACCTTTTGGCGCCTAATAATGACGTTACACATAAATCACGTGGTTCCGCGTGTCTCCACTGGTTACCATTGGTTTATTCCCTGGACACTCAATGTACTACAACGTCCCAAATCGTCTTACATTGCGCAATGGCCTTATAACACCGTCAACTACGTGTACTGACCTCTAAAGGTTTTTATATGGCCTTTTGCCTCGTAATAACGTCCTTGCACGTAAATCACGTCGTTCCACGTGTCTGTGCAGGTTGAGATTGGTCTAGTCCTTCCACTATCAATGGACTACGACTTCCTAAGTCGTTTTCGATTGCGTCATGACGTTATAACACCGTCAACTACGTGTACAGTCCTCTAAAATCTGTTATATGACCTTTTGCTGCCTATTAATGGCCTTACACATAAATCACGTCGTTCCACATGTCTGTGCAGGTTGCCATTGGTCTAGTCCTTTCACTATCAATGGACTACAACTTCCTAAGTCGTTTTCGATTGCGTCATGACGTTATACCACCGTCAACTACGCGTACAGTCCTTTAAAGTCTGTTATATCACCTTTTGGCGCCTAATAATGACCTTACACTTAAATCACGTGGTTCCGCGTGTCTCCACTGGTTACCATTGGTTTATTCCCTGGACACTCAATGTACTACAACGTCCCAAATCGTCTTACATTGCGCAATGGCCTTATAACACCGTCAACTACGTGTACTGACTGACCTCTAAAGGTTTTTATATGGCCTTTTGCCTCGTAATAACGTCCTTGCACGTAAATCACGTCGTTCCACGTGTCTGTGCAGGTTGAGATTGGTCTAGTCCTTCCACTATCAATGGACTACGACTTCCTAAGTCGTTTTCGATTGCGTCATGACGTTATAACACCGTCAACTACGTGTACAGTCCTCTAAAATCTGTTATATGACCTTTTGCTGCCTATTAATGGCCTTACACATAAATCACGTCGTCCCACATGTCTGTGCAAGTTGCCATTGGTCCCGTCCTTTCACTATCAATGCACTACGACCTCCCAAGTTGTTTTCCATTGTGACATGGCCGTATAACACCGTCAACTACGCGTACAGTCCTTTAAAGTCTGTTATATCACCTTTTGGCGCCTAATAATGACCCTACACTTAAATCACGTGGTTCCGCGTGTCTCCACTGGTTACCATTGGTTTATTCCCTGGACACTCAATGTACTACAACGTCCCAAATCGTCTTACATTGCGCAATGGCCTTATAACACCGTCAACTACGTGTACTGACCTCTAAAGGTTTTTATATGGCCTTTTGCCTCGTAATAACGTCCTTTCACGTAAATCACGTCGTTCCACGTGTCTGTGCAGGTTGAGATTGGTCTAGTCCTTCCACTATCAATGGACTACGACTTCCTAAGTCGTTTTCGATTGCGTCATGACGTTATAACACCGTCAACTACGTGTACAGTCCTCTAAAATCTGTTATATGACCTTTTGCTGCCTATTAATGGCCTTACACATAAATCACGTCGTCCCACATGTCTGTGCAAGTTGCCATTGGTCCCGTCCTTTCACTATCAATGCACTACGACCTCCCAAGTTCTTTTCCACTGCGCAATAGCCTTTATAACACCGTCAACTACGCGTACAGTGCTCTAAAGTCTGTTATATCACCTTTTGGCGCATAATAATGACGTTACACATAAATCACGTGGTTCCGCGTGTCTCCACTGGTTACCATTGGTTTATTCCCTCGACACTCAATGGACTACAACGTCCTAAGTCTATTTACATTACTTCATGACGTTATAACACCGTTAACTACATGTGCATGCCTCTAAGGTCTGTTATATGACCTTTTGCCGCCTAATAATGACCTTACACATCAATCACGTCGTTCCACATGTCTGGGCAAGTTGCCATTGGTCTGGTCCTTTCACTCTCAATGCACTACGACGTCCGAAGTTCTTTTCCATTGCGCAATAGCGTTATAACACCGTCAACTACGTGAACAGGCCTCTAACGGCTGTTATATGTCCTTTGGCTGCCTATTAATGGCCTTACACATAAATCACGTCGTCCCACATGTCTGTGCAAGTTGCCATTGTTCCCGTCCTTTCACTATCAATGCACTACGACCTCCCAAGTTCATTTCCACTGCGCAATAGCCTTATAACACCGTCAACTACGCGTACAGTCCTTTAAAGTCTGTTATATCACCTTTTGGCGCCTAATAATGACCTTACACTTAAATCACGTGGTTCCCCTTGTCTCCACTGGTTACCATTGGTTTATTCCCTTGACACTCAATGTACTACAACGTCCCAAATCGTCTTACATTGCGCAATGGCCTTATAACACCGTCAACTACGTGTACTGACCTCTAAAGGTTTTTATATGGCCTTTTGCTTCGTAATAACGTCCTTGCACGTAAATCACGTCTTTCCACGTGTCTGTGCAGGTTGAGATTGGTCTAGTCCTTCCACTATCAATGGACTACGACTTCCTAAGTCGTTTTCGATTGCGTCATGACGTTATAACACCGTCAACTACGTGTACAGACCTCTAAAATCTGTTATATGACCTTTTGCTGCCTATTAATGGCCTTACACATAAATCACGTCGTCCCACATGTCTGTGCAAGTTGCCATTGGTCCCGTCCTTTCACTATCAATGCACTACGACCTCCCAAGTTCTTTTCCACTGCGCAATAGCCTTATAACACCGTCAACTACGCGTACAGTGTTCTAAAGTCTGTTATATCACCTTTTGGCGCATAATAATGACGTTACACATAAATCACGTGGTTCCGCGTGTCTACACTGGTTACCATTGGTTTATTCCCTCGACACTCAATGGACTACAACGTCCTAAGTCTATTTACATTACTGCATGACGTTATAACACCGTTAACTACATGTGCATGCCTCTAAGGTTTGTTATATGACCTTTTGCCGCCTAATAATGACCTTACACATCAATCACGTCGTTCCACATGTCTGGGCAAGTTGCCATTGGTCTGGTCCTTTCACTCTCAATGCACTACGACGTCCCAAGTTTTTTTCCATTGCGCAATAGCGTTATAACACCGTCAACTACGTGAACAGGCCTCTTAAGGCTGTTATATGACCTTTTGCCGCCTAATAATGGCCTTACACGTAAATCACGTGGTTCCACGTGTCTGTTCAGGTTGCCATTGCTCTAGTCCTACCACTACAAATGTACTACGACGTCCCAAATCGTTTTACATTGCGCAATGGCCTTATAACACCGTCAACTACGTGTACTGACCTCTAAAGGTTTTTATATGGCCTTTTGCCTCGTAATAACGTCCTTGCACGTAAATCACGTCGTTCCACGTGTCTGTGCAGGTTGGGATTGGTCTAGTCCTTCCACTATCAATGGACTACGACTTCCTAAGTCGTTTTCGATTGCGTCATGACGTTATAACACCGTCAACTACGTGTACAGTCCTCTAAAATCTGTTATATGACCTTTTGCTGCCTATTAATGGCCTTACACATAAATCACGTCGTCCCACATGTCTGTGCAAGTTGCCATTGGTCCCGTCCTTTCACTATCAATGCACTACGACCTCCCAAGTTCTTTTCCACAGCGCAATAGCCTTTATAACACCGTCAACTACGCGTACAGGGCTCTAAAGTCTGTTATATCACCTTTTGGCGCATAATAATGACGTTACACATAAATCACGTGGTTCCGCGTGTCTCCACTGGTTACCATTGGTTTATTCCCTCGACACTCAATGGACTACAACGTCCTAAGTCTATTTACATTACTTCATGACGTTATACCACCGTTAACTACATGTGCATGCCTCTAAGGTCTGTTATATGACCTTTTGCCGCCTAATAATGACCTTACACATCAATCACGTCGTTCCACATGTCTGGGCAAGTTGCCATTGGTCTGGTCCTTTCACTCTCAATGCACTACGACGTCCCAAGTTCTTTTCCATTGCGCAATAGCGTTATAACACCGTCAACTACGTGAACAGGCCTCTAAAGGCTGTTATATATCCTTTTGCTGCCTATTAATGGCCTTACACATAAATCACGTCGTCCCACATGTCTGTGCAAGTTGCCATTGGTCCCGTCCTTTCACTATCAATGCACTACGACCTCCCAAGTTCATTTCCACTGCGCAATAGCCTTATAACACCGTCAACTACGCGTACAGTCCTTTAAAGTCTGTTATATCACCTTTTGGCGCCTAATAATGACCTTACACTTAAATCACGTGGTTCCGCGTGTCTCCACTGGTTACCATTGGTTTATTCCCTTGACACTCAATGTACTACAACGTCCCAAATCGTCTTACATTGCGCAATGGCCTTATAACACCGTCAACTACGTGTACTGACCTCTAAAGGTTTTTATATGGCCTTTTGCTTCGTAATAACGTCCTTGCATGTAAATCACGTCTTTCCACGTGTCTGTGCAGGTTGAGATTGGTCTAGTCCTTCCACTATCAATGGACTACGACTTCCTAAGTCGTTTTCGATTGCGTCATGACGTTATAACACCGTCAACTACGTGTACAGTCCTCTAAAATCTGTTATATGACCTTTTGCTGCCTATTAATGGCCTTACACATAAATCACGTCGTCCCACATGTCTGTGCAAGTTGCCATTGGTCCCGTCCTTTCACTATCAATGCACTACGACCTCCCAAGTTCTTTTCCACTGCGCAATAGCCTTATAACACCGTCAACTACGCGTACAGTGTTCTAAAGTCTGTTATATCACCTTTTGGCGCATAATAATGACGTTACACATAAATCACGTGGTTCCGCGTGTCTACACTGGCTACCATTGGTTTATTCCCTCGACACTCAATGGACTACAACGTCCTAAGTCTATTTACATTACTGCATGACGTTATAACACCGTTAACTACATGTGCATGCCTCTAAGGTTTGTTATATGACCTTTTGCCGCCTAATAATGACCTTACACATCAATCACGTTGTTCCACATGTCTGGGCAAGTTGCCATTGGTCTGGTCCTTTCACTCTCAATGCACTACGACGTCCCAAGTTCTTTTCCATTGCGCAATAGCGTTATAACACCGTCAACTACGTGAACAGGCCTCTTAAGGCTGTTATATGACCTTTTGCCGCCTAATAATGGCCTTACACGTAAATCACGTGGTTCCACGTGTCTGTTCAGGTTGCCATTGCTCTAGTCCTACCACTACAAATGTACTACGACGTCCCAAATCGTTTTACATTGCGCAATGGCCTTATAACACCGTCAACTACGTGTACTGACCTCTAAAGGTTTTTATATGGCCTTTTGCCTCGTAATAACGTCCTTGCACGTAAATCACGTCGTTCCACGTGTCTGTGCAGGTTGGGATTGGTCTAGTCCTTCCACTATCAATGGACTACGACTTCCTAAGTCGTTTTCGATTGCGTCATGACGTTATAACACCGTCAACTACGTGTACAGTCCTCTAAAATCTGTTATATGACCTTTTGCTGCCTATTAATGGCCTTACACATAAATCACGTCGTCCCACATGTCTGTGCAAGTTGCCATTGGTCCCGTCCTTTCACTATCAATGCACTACGACCTCCCAAGTTCTTTTCCACAGCGCAATAGCCTTTATAACACCGTCAACTACGCGTACAGGGCTCTAAAGTCTGTTATATCACCTTTTGGCGCATAATAATGACGTTACACATAAATCACGTGGTTCCGCGTGTCTCCACTGGTTACCATTGGTTTATTCCCTCGACACTCAATGGACTACAACGTCCTAAGTCTATTTACATTACTTCATGACGTTATACCACCGTTAACTACATGTGCATGCCTCTAAGGTCTGTTATATGACCTTTTGCCGCCTAATAATGACCTTACACATCAATCACGTCGTTCCACATGTCTGGGCAAGTTGCCATTGGTCTGGTCCTTTCACTCTCAATGCACTACGACGTCCCAAGTTCTTTTCCATTGCGCAATAGCGTTATAACACCGTCAACTACGTGAACAGGCCTCTAAAGGCTGTTATATATCCTTTTGCTGCCTATTAATGGCCTTACACATAAATCACGTCGTCCCACATGTCTGTGCAAGTTGCCATTGGTCCCGTCCTTTCACTATCAATGCACTACGACCTCCCAAGTTCATTTCCACTGCGCAATAGCCTTATAACACCGTCAACTACGCGTACAGTCCTTTAAAGTCTGTTATATCACCTTTTGGCGCTTAATAATGACCTTACACTTAAATCACGTGGTTCCGCGTGTCTCCACTGGTTACCATTGGTTTATTCCCTTGACACTCAATGTACTACAACGTCCCAAATCGTCTTACATTGCGCAATGGCCTTATAACACCGTCAACTACGTGTACTGACCTCTAAAGGTTTTTATATGGCCTTTTGCTTCGTAATAACGTCCTTGCATGTAAATCACGTCTTTCCACGTGTCTGTGCAAGTTGAGATTGGTCTAGTCCTTCCACTATCAATGGACTACGACTTCCTAAGTCGTTTTCGATTGCGTCATGACGTTATAACACCGTCAACTACGTGTACAGTCCTCTAAAATCTGTTATATGACCTTTTGCTGCCTATTAATGGCCTTACACATAAATCACGTCGTCCCACATGTCTGTGCAAGTTGCCATTGTTCCCGTCCTTTCACTATCAATGCACTACGACCTCCCAAGTTCATTTCCACTGCGCAATAGCCTTATAACACCGTCAACTACGCGTACAGTCCTTTAAAGTCTGTTATATCACCTTTTGGCGCCTAATAATGACCTTACACTTAAATCACGTGGTTCCCCTTGTCTCCACTGGTTACCATTGGTTTATTCCCTTGACACTCAATGTACTACAACGTCCCAAATCGTCTTACATTGCGCAATGGCCTTATAACACCGTCAACTACGTGTACTGACCTCTAAAGGTTTTTATATGGCCTTTTGCTTCGTAATAACGTCCTTGCACGTAAATCACGTCTTTCCACGTGTCTGTGCAGGTTGAGATTGGTCTAGTCCTTCCACTATCAATGGACTACGACTTCCTAAGTCGTTTTCGATTGCGTCATGACGTTATAACACCGTCAACTACGTGTACAGACCTCTAAAATCTGTTATATGACCTTTTGCTGCCTATTAATGGCCTTACACATAAATCACGTCGTCCCACATGTCTGTGCAAGTTGCCATTGGTCCCGTCCTTTCACTATCAATGCACTACGACCTCCCAAGTTCTTTTCCACAGCGCAATAGCCTTTATAACACCGTCAACTACGCGTACAGGGCTCTAAAGTCTGTTATATCACCTTTTGGCGCATAATAATGACGTTACACATAAATCACGTGGTTCCGCGTGTCTCCACTGGTTACCATTGGTTTATTCCCTCGACACTCAATGGACTACAACGTCCTAAGTCTATTTACATTACTTCATGACGTTATACCACCGTTAACTACATGTGCATGCCTCTAAGGTCTGTTATATGACCTTTTGCCGCCTAATAATGACCTTACACATCAATCACGTCGTTCCACATGTCTGGGCAAGTTGCCATTGGTCTGGTCCTTTCACTCTCAATGCACTACGACGTCCCAAGTTCTTTTCCATTGCGCAATAGCGTTATAACACCGTCAACTACGTGAACAGGCCTCTAAAGGCTGTTATATATCCTTTTGCTGCCTATTAATGGCCTTACACATAAATCACGTCGTCCCACATGTCTGTGCAAGTTGCCATTGGTCCCGTCCTTTCACTATCAATGCACTACGACCTCCCAAGTTCATTTCCACTGCGCAATAGCCTTATAACACCGTCAACTACGCGTACAGTCCTTTAAAGTCTGTTATATCACCTTTTGGCGCCTAATAATGACCTTACACTTAAATCACGTGGTTCCGCGTGTCTCCACTGGTTACCATTGGTTTATTCCCTTGACACTCAATGTACTACAACGTCCCAAATCGTCTTACATTGCGCAATGGCCTTATAACACCGTCAACTACGTGTACTGACCTCTAAAGGTTTTTATATGGCCTTTTGCTTCGTAATAACGTCCTTGCATGTAAATCACGTCTTTCCACGTGTCTGTGCAGGTTGAGATTGGTCTAGTCCTTCCACTATCAATGGACTACGACTTCCTAAGTCGTTTTCGATTGCGTCATGACGTTATAACACCGTCAACTACGTGTACAGTCCTCTAAAATCTGTTATATGACCTTTTGCTGCCTATTAATGGCCTTACACATAAATCACGTCGTCCCACATGTCTGTGCAAGTTGCCATTGGTCCCGTCCTTTCACTATCAATGCACTACGACCTCCCAAGTTCTTTTCCACTGCGCAATAGCCTTATAACACCGTCAACTACGCGTACAGTGTTCTAAAGTCTGTTATATCACCTTTTGGCGCATAATAATGACGTTACACATAAATCACGTGGTTCCGCGTGTCTACACTGGCTACCATTGGTTTATTCCCTCGACACTCAATGGACTACAACGTCCTAAGTCTATTTACATTACTGCATGACGTTATAACACCGTTAACTACATGTGCATGCCTCTAAGGTTTGTTATATGACCTTTTGCCGCCTAATAATGACCTTACACATCAATCACGTTGTTCCACATGTCTGGGCAAGTTGCCATTGGTCTGGTCCTTTCACTCTCAATGCACTACGACGTCCCAAGTTCTTTTCCATTGCGCAATAGCGTTATAACACCGTCAACTACGTGAACAGGCCTCTTAAGGCTGTTATATGACCTTTTGCCGCCTAATAATGGCCTTACACGTAAATCACGTGGTTCCACGTGTCTGTTCAGGTTGCCATTGCTCTAGTCCTACCACTACAAATGTACTACGACGTCCCAAATCGTTTTACATTGCGCAATGGCCTTATAACACCGTCAACTACGTGTACTGACCTCTAAAGGTTTTTATATGGCCTTTTGCCTCGTAATAACGTCCTTGCACGTAAATCACGTCGTTCCACGTGTCTGTGCAGGTTGGGATTGGTCTAGTCCTTCCACTATCAATGGACTACGACTTCCTAAGTCGTTTTCGATTGCGTCATGACGTTATAACACCGTCAACTACGTGTACAGTCCTCTAAAATCTGTTATATGACCTTTTGCTGCCTATTAATGGCCTTACACATAAATCACGTCGTCCCACATGTCTGTGCAAGTTGCCATTGGTCCCGTCCTTTCACTATCAATGCACTACGACCTCCCAAGTTCTTTTCCACAGCGCAATAGCCTTTATAACACCGTCAACTACGCGTACAGGGCTCTAAAGTCTGTTATATCACCTTTTGGCGCATAATAATGACGTTACACATAAATCACGTGGTTCCGCGTGTCTCCACTGGTTACCATTGGTTTATTCCCTCGACACTCAATGGACTACAACGTCCTAAGTCTATTTACATTACTTCATGACGTTATACCACCGTTAACTACATGTGCATGCCTCTAAGGTCTGTTATATGACCTTTTGCCGCCTAATAATGACCTTACACATCAATCACGTCGTTCCACATGTCTGGGCAAGTTGCCATTGGTCTGGTCCTTTCACTCTCAATGCACTACGACGTCCCAAGTTCTTTTCCATTGCGCAATAGCGTTATAACACCGTCAACTACGTGAACAGGCCTCTAAAGGCTGTTATATATCCTTTTGCTGCCTATTAATGGCCTTACACATAAATCACGTCGTCCCACATGTCTGTGCAAGTTGCCATTGGTCCCGTCCTTTCACTATCAATGCACTACGACCTCCCAAGTTCATTTCCACTGCGCAATAGCCTTATAACACCGTCAACTACGCGTACAGTCCTTTAAAGTCTGTTATATCACCTTTTGGCGCTTAATAATGACCTTACACTTAAATCACGTGGTTCCGCGTGTCTCCACTGGTTACCATTGGTTTATTCCCTTGACACTCAATGTACTACAACGTCCCAAATCGTCTTACATTGCGCAATGGCCTTATAACACCGTCAACTACGTGTACTGACCTCTAAAGGTTTTTATATGGCCTTTTGCTTCGTAATAACGTCCTTGCATGTAAATCACGTCTTTCCACGTGTCTGTGCAAGTTGAGATTGGTCTAGTCCTTCCACTATCAATGGACTACGACTTCCTAAGTCGTTTTCGATTGCGTCATGACGTTATAACACCGTCAACTACGTGTACAGTCCTCTAAAATCTGTTATATGACCTTTTGCTGCCTATTAATGGCCTTACACATAAATCACGTCGTCCCACATGTCTGTGCAAGTTGCCATTGGTCCCGTCCTTTCACTATCAATGCACTACGACCTCCCAAGTTCTTTTCCACTGCGCAATAGCCTTATAACACCGTCAACTACGCGTACAGTGTTCTAAAGTCTGTTATATCACCTTTTGGCGCTTAATAATGACCTTACACTTAAATCACGTGGTTCCGCGTGTCTCCACTGGTTACCATTGGTTTATTCCCTTGACACTCAATGTACTACAACGTCCCAAATCGTCTTACATTGCGCAATGGCCTTATAACACCGTCAACTACGTGTACTGACCTCTAAAGGTTTTTATATGGCCTTTTGCTTCGTAATAACGTCCTTGCATGTAAATCACGTCTTTCCACGTGTCTGTGCAGGTTGAGATTGGTCTAGTCCTTCCACTATCAATGGACTACGACTTCCTAAGTCGTTTTCGATTGCGTCATGACGTTATAACACCGTCAACTACGTGTACAGTCCTCTAAAATCTGTTATATGACCTTTTGCTGCCTATTAATGGCCTTACACATAAATCACGTCGTCCCACATGTCTGTGCAAGTTGCCATTGGTCCCGTCCTTTCACTATCAATGCACTACGAATTCCCAAATTCTTTTCCACTGCGCAATAGCCTTATAACACCGTCAACTACGCGTACAGTGTTCTAAAGTCTGTTATATCACCTTTTGGCGCATAATAATGACGTTACACATAAATCACGTGGTTCCGCGTGTCTACACTGGCTACCATTGGTTTATTCCCTCGACACTCAATGGACTACAACGTCCTAAGTCTATTTACATTACTGCATGACGTTATAACACCGTTAACTACATGTGCATGCCTCTAAGGTTTGTTATATGACCTTTTGCCGCCTAATAATGACCTTACACATCAATCACGTCGTTCCACATGTCTGGGCAAGTTGCCATTGGTCTGGTCCTTTCACTCTCAATGCACTACGACGTCCCAAGTTCTTTTCCATTGCGCAATAGCGTTATAACACCGTCAACTACGTGAACAGGCCTCTTAAGGCTGTTATATGACCTTTTGCCGCCTAATAATGGCCTTACACATCAATCACGTCGTTCCACATGTCTGGGCAAGTTGCCATTGGTTTATTCCTTTCACTATGAATACACTACAACGTCCAAAGTTTTTTTCCATTGCGCAATAGCCTTATAACACCGTCAATTACATGAACAGGCCTCCAAAGGCTGTTATATGGCCTTTTGCCTCGTAATAACGTCCTTGCACGTAAATCAAGTCGTTCCACGTGTCTGTGCAGGTTGGGATTGGTCTAGTCCTTCCACTCTCAATGGACTACGACGTCCCAAGTCGTTTTCCATAACGCCATGGCCTTATAACTCCGTAAACTACGTGAACAGGCCTCTAAAGGTTGTCATATTACCTTTTGCCACCTAAAACGGCCTTACACGTAAATCACGTGGTTCCACGTGTCTGTTCAGGTTGCCATTGCTCTAGTCCTACCACTACAAATGTACTACGACGTCCCAAATCGTTTTACATTGCGGAATAGCCTTATAACACCGTCAACTACGTGAGAAGGCCTCTAAAGGTTTTTATATGGCCTTTTGCCTCGTAATAACGTCCTTGCACGTAAATCACGTCGTTCCACGTGTCTGTGCAGGTTGAGATTGGTCTAGTCCTTCCACTATCAATGGACTACGACTTCCTAAGTCGTTTTCGATTGCGTCATGACGTTATAACACCGTCAACTACGTGTACAGTCCTCTAAAATCTGTTATATGACCTTTTGCTGCCTATTAATGGCCTTACACATAAATCACGTCGTCCCACATGTCTGTGCAAGTTGCCATTGGTCCCGTCCTTTCACTATCAATGCACTACGACCTCCCAAGTTGTTTTCCATTGTGACATGGCCGTATAACACCGTCAACTACGCGTACAGTCCTTTAAAGTCTGTTATATCACCTTTTGGCGCCTAATAATGACGTTACACATAAATCACGTGGTTCCGCGTGTCTACACTGGTTACCATTGGTTTATTCCCTCGACACTCAATGGACTACAACGTCCTAAGTCTATTTACATTGCTGCATGACGTTATAACACCATTAACTACATGTGCATGCCTCTAAGGGCTGTTATATGACCTTTTGCCGCCTAATAACCGCCTTACACGTAAATCACGTGGTTCCACGTGTCTGTTCAGGTTGCCATTGGTCTAGTCCTACCACTACGAATGTACTACGACGTCCCAAATCGTTTTACATTGCGCAATAGCCTTATAACACCGTCAACTACGTGTACAGGCCTCTAAAGGCTGTTATATGACCTTTTACCGCCTAATTATGTCCTTACACATTAATCACGTCGTTCCACGTGTCTGTGCAGGTTGAGATTGGTCTAGTCCTTCCACTCTCAATGGACTACGACGTCCCAAGTCGTTTTCCATTACGCCATGGCCTTATAACACCGTCAACTACGTGCACAGGCCTGTAAAGGTTGTTATATGATCTTTTGCCTCCTCATAACATCCTTGCACGTAAATCACGTGGTTCCACGTGTCTATGCAGGTTGGCATTGGTTTATTCCCTGGACACTCAATGTACTACAACGTCCCAAATCGTCTTACATTGCGCAATGGCCTTATAACACCGTCAACTACGTGTACTGACCTCTAAAGGTTTTTATATGGCCTTTTGCCTCGTAATAACGTCCTTGCACGTAAATCACGTCGTTCCACGTGTCTGTGCAGGTTGGGATTTGTCTAGTCCTTCCACTATCAATGGACTACGACTTCCTAAGTCGTTTTCGATTGCGTCATGACGTTATAACACCGTCAACTACGTGTACAGTCCTCTAAAATCTGTTATATGACCTTTTGCTGCCTATTAATGGCCTTACACATAAATCACGTCGTCCCACATGTCTGTGCAAGTTGCCATTGGTCCCGTCCTTTCACTATCAATGCACTACGACCTCCCAAGTTCTTTTCCACTGCGCAATAGCCTTTATAACACCGTCAACTACGCGTACAGTGCTCTAAAGTCTGTTATATCACCTTTTGGCGCATAATTAATGACGTTACACATAAATCACGTGGTTCCGCGTGTCTCCACTGGTTACCATTGGTTTATTCCCTCGACACTCAATGGACTACAACGTCCTAAGTCTATTTACATTACTTCATGACGTTATACCACCGTTAACTACATGTGCATGCCTCTAAGGTCTGTTATATGACCTTTTGCCGCCTAATAATGACCTTACACATCAATCACGTCGTTCCACATGTCTGGGCAAGTTGCCATTGGTCTGGTCCTTTCACTCTCAATGCACTACGACGTCCCAAGTTCTTTTCCATTGCGCAATAGCGTTATAACACCGTCAACTACGTGAACAGGCCTCTAAAGGCTGTTATATATCCTTTTGCTGCCTATTAATGGCCTTACACATAAATCACGTCGTCCCACATGTCTGTGCAAGTTGCCATTGGTCCCGTCCTTTCACTATCAATGCACTACGACCTCCCAAGTTCATTTCCACTGCGCAATAGCCTTATAACACCGTCAACTACGCGTACAGTCCTTTAAAGTCTGTTATATCACCTTTTGGCGCCTAATAATGACCTTACACTTAAATCACGTGGTTCCGCGTGTCTCCACTGGTTACCATTGGTTTATTCCCTTGACACTCAATGTACTACAACGTCCCAAATCGTCTTACATTGCGCAATGGCCTTATAACACCGTCAACTACGTGTACTGACCTCTAAAGGTTTTTATATGGCCTTTTGCTTCGTAATAACGTCCTTGCACGTAAATCACGTCTTTCCACGTGTCTGTGCAGGTTGAGATTGGTCTAGTCCTTCCACTATCAATGGACTACGACTTCCTAAGTCGTTTTCGATTGCGTCATGACGTTATAACACCGTCAACTACGTGTACAGTCCTCTAAAATCTTTTATATGACCTTTTGCTGCCTATTAACGGCCTTACACATAAATCACGTCGTCCCACATGTCTGTGCAAGTTGCCATTGGTCCCGTCCTTTCACTATCAATGCACTACGACCTCCCAAGTTCTTTTCCACTGCGCAATAGCCTTATAACACCGTCAACTACGCGTACAGTGCTCTAAAGTCTGTTATGTCACCTTTTGGCTCATAATAATGACGTTACACATAAATCACGTGGTTCCGCGTGTCTACACTGGTTACCATTGGTTTATTCCCTCGACACTCAATGGACTACAACGTCCTAAGTCTATTTACATTACTGCATGACGTTATAACACCGTTAACTCCATGTGCATGCCTCTAAGGTTTGTTATATGACCTTTTGCCGCCTAATAATGACCTTACACATCAATCACGTCGTTCCACATGTCTGGGCAAGTTGCCATTGGTCTGGTCCTTTCACTCTCAATGCACTACGACGTCCCAAGTTATTTTCCATTGCGCAATAGCGTTATAACACCGTCAACTACGTGAACAGGCCTCTTAAGGCTGTTATATGACCTTTTGCCGCCTAATAATGGCCTTACACATCAATCACGTCGTTCCACATGTCTGGGCAAGTTGCCATTGGTTTATTCCTTTCACTATGAATACACTACGACGTCCCAAGTTCTTTTCCATTGCGCAATAGCCTTATAACACCGTCAATTACATGAACAGGCCTCCAAAGGCTGTTATATGGCCTTTTGCCTCGTAATAACGTCCTTGCACGTAAATCAAGTCGTTCCACGTGTCTGTGCAGGTTGGGATTGGTCTAGTCCTTCCACTCTCAATGGACTACGACGTCCCAAGTCGTTTTCCATAACGCCATGGCCTTATAACTCCGTAAACTACGTGAACAGGCCTCTAAAGGTTGTCATATTACCTTTTGCCGCCTAAAACGGCCTTACACGTAAATCACGTGGTTCCACGTGTCTGTTCAGGTTCCCATTGCTCTAGTCCTACCACTACAAATGTACTACGACGTCCCAAATCGTTTTACATTGCGGAATAGCCTTATAACACCGTCAACTACGTGAGCAGGCCTCTAAAGGTTTTTATATGGCCTTTTGCCGCCTAATAATGGCCTTACACACAAATCACGTCGTTCCACATGTCTGTGCAGGTTGCCATTGGTCTAGTCCTTTCACTATCAATGGATTACGGCTTCCTAAGTCGTTTTCGATTGCGTCATGACGTTATAACACCGTCAACTACGTGTACAGTCCTCTAAAATCTGTTATATGACCTTTTGCTGCCTATTAATGTCCTTACACATAAATCACGTCGTCCCACATGTCTGTGCAAGTTGCCATTGGTCCCGTCCTTTCACTATCAATGCACTACGACCTCCCAAGTTCATTTCCACTGCGCAATAGCCTTATAACACCGTCAACTACGCGTACAGTGCTCTAAAGTCTGTTATATCACCTTTTGGCGCCTAATAATGACGTTACACATAAATCACGTGGTTCCGCGTGTCTACACTGGTTACCATTGGTTTATTCCCTCAACACTCAATGGACTACAACGTCCTAAGTCTATTTACATTGCTGCATGACGTTATAACACCGTTAACTACATGTGCATGCCTCTAAGGGCTGTTATATGACCTTTTGCCGCCTAATAACGGCCTTACACGTAAATCGCGTCGCTCCACATGTCTGGGGAAGTTGCCATTGGTCTGGTCCTTTCACTCTCAATGCACTACGACGTCCCAAGTTCTTTTCCATTGCGCAATAGCGTTATAACACCGTCAACTACGTGAACAGGCCTCTAAAGGCTGCTATATGACCTTTTGCCTCGTAATAACGTCCTTGCACGTAAATCACGTCGTTCCACATGTCTGTGCAGGTTGCCATTGGTCTAGTCCTTTCACTATCAATGGACTACGACTTCCTAAGTCGTTTTCGATTGCGTCATGACGTTATAACACCGTCAACTACGTGTACAGTCCTCTAAAATCTGTTATATGACCTTTTGCTGCCTATTAATGGCCTTACACATAAATCACGTCGTCCCACATGTCTGTGCAAGTTGCCATTGGTCTCGTCCTTTCACTATCAATGCACTACGACCTCCCAAGTTCTTTTCCACTGCGCAATAGCTTTATAACACCGTCAACTACGCGTACAGTCCTCTAAAGTCCGTTATATCACCTTTTGGCGCCTAATAATGACGTTACACATAAATCACGTGGTTCCGCGTGTCTACACTGGTTACCATTGGTTTATTCCCTCGACACTCAATGGACTACAACGTCCTAAGTCTATTTACATTGCTGCATGACGTTATAACACCGTTAACTACGTGTACTGGCCCCTAAAAGCTGTTTTATGACATTTTGCCTCCTAGTAATGGCCTTACACGTAATTCACGTGGTTCCACGTATCTGTTCAGGTTGCCATTGCTCTAGTCCTACCACTACAAATGTACTACGACGTCCCAAATCGTTTTACATTGCGGAATAGCCTTATAACACCGTCAACTACGTGAGCAGGCCTCTAAAGGGGTTTATATTGCCTTTTGCCGCCTAATAATGGCCTTACACATAAGTCACGTCGCTCCACATGTCTGGGCAAGTTGCCATTGGTCTAGTCCTTTCACTATCAATGCACTACGACGTCCCAAGTTGTTTTCCATGGTGCCATGACATTATAGCACCGTCAACTAGGTGTACAGGCCTCTAAAGGCTGTTATATTACCTTTTACCGCCTATTAATGGCCTTATCCATAAGTCACGTCGTTTGACACGTCTGGGCAAGTTGCCATTGGTCTACTCCTTTCACTATGAATACACTACGACGTCCCAAGTTCTTTTCCATTGCGCAAAAGCCTTATAACACCGTCAACTACATGAACAGGCCTCCAAAGGCTGTTATATGACCTTTCGCCGCCTAATAATGACCTTACGCATCAATCACGTCGTTCCACATGTCTGGGCAAGTTGCCATTGGTTTAGTCCTTTCACTATGAATACACTACGACGTCCCAAGTTCTTTTCCATTGCTCAATAGCCTTATAACACCATCAACTACATGAACAGGCCTCCAAAGGCTATGGCCTTTTGCCTCGTAATAACGTCCTTGCACGTAAATCACGTCGTTCCACGTGTCTGTGCAGGTTGGGATTGGTCTAGTCCTTCCACTTTCAGTGGACTACGACGTACCAAGTCGTTTTCCATAACGCCATGGCCTTATAACACCGTCTACTACGTGAACAGGCCTCTAAAGGTTGTTATATAACCTTTTGCCGCCTAAAACGGCCTTACACGTAAATCACGTGGTTCCACGTGTCTGTTCAGGTTGCCATTGCTCTAGTCCTACCACTACAAATGTACTACGACGTCCCAAATTGTTTTACATTGCGGAATAGCCTTATAACACCGTCAACTACGTGAGCAGGCCTCTAAAGGTTTTTATATGGCCTTTTGCCGCCTAATAATGACCTTACGCATCAATCACGTCGTTCCACATGTCTGGGCAAGTTGCCATTGGTTTAGTCCTTTTACTATGAATACACTACGACGTCCCAAGTTCTTTTCCATTGCGCAATAGCCTTATAACACCATCAACTACGTGAGCAGGCCTCTAAAGGTTTTTATATGGCCTTTTGCCGCCTAATAATGGCCTTACACATAAATCACGTCGTCCCACATGTCTGTGCAAGTTGCCATTGGTCTCGTCCTTTCACTATCAATGCACTACGACCTCCAATGTTCTTTTCCACTGCGCAATAGCCTTATAACACCGTCAACTACGCGTACAGTCCTCTAAAGTCCGTTATATCACCTTTTGCCGCCTAATAACGGCCTTACACGTAAATCACGTAGTTCCACGTGTGTGTTCAGGTTCCCATTGGTCTAGTCCTACCACTATGAAGGTAGTACGACGTCCTAAATCGTTTTACATTGCGGAATAGCCTTATAACACCGTTTACTACGTGAGCAGGCCTCTAAAGGGGTTTATATGGCCTTTTGCCGCCTAATAATGGCCTTACACATAAATCACGTCGTTCCACATGTCTGTGTAAGTTGCCATTGGTCCATTCCTTTATCTGTTAATGTACTACGACGTCCTAAGTCGTTTTCCATTTGCTGCATGACGTTATAACACCGTCAAGTACATCTACATGCCTCGAAAGGCTGTTATATGACCTTTTGCCGCCTAACAATGGCCTTACACGTAAATCACGTGGTTCCACGTGTCTGTTCAGGTTGCCATTGGTCTAGTCCTTTCACTATGAATACACTACGACGTCCCAAGATCTTTTCAATTGCGCAATAGCCTTATAACACGGTCAACTACATAAACAGGCCTCCAAAGGCTGTTATATGACCTTTTGCCGCCTAATAATGACCTTACGCATCAATCACGTCGTTCCACATGTATGGCCTTACACATAAGTCACGTCGCTCCACATGTCTGGGCAAGTTGCCATTGGTCTAGTCCTTTCACTATCAATGCACTACGACGTCCCAAGTTGTTTACCATGGTGCCATGACATTATAACACCGTCAACTACGTGTACAGGCCTCTAAAGGCTGTTATATTACCTTTTACCGCCTATTAATGGCCTTAACCATAAATCACGTCGTTTGACACGTCTGGTAAAGTTGCCATTGGTCTACTCCTTTCACTATGAATACACTACGACGTCCCAAGTTCTTTTCAATTGCGCAATAGCCTTATAACACGGTCAACTACATGAACAGGCCTCCAAAGGCTGTTATATGACCTTTTGCCGCCTAATAATGACCTTACGCATCAATCACGTCGTTCCACATGTCTGGCCAAGTTGCCATTGGTTTAGTCCTTTCACTATGAATACACTACGACCTCCCAAGTTCTTTTCTATTGCTCAATAGCCTTATAACACCATCAACTACATGAACAGGCCTCCAAAGGCTATGGCCTTTTGCCTCGTAATAACGTCCTTGCACGTAAATCACGTCGTTCCACGTGTCTGTGCAGGTTGGGATTGGTCTAGTCCTTCCACTTTCAGTGGACTACGACGTACCAAGTCGTTTTCCATAACGCCATGGCCTTATACACCGTCTACTACGTGAACAGGCCTCTAAAGGTTGTTATATAACCTTTTGCCGCCTAAAACGGCCTTACACGTAAATCACGTCGTTCCACATGTCTGGGCAAGTTGCCATTGGTTTAGTCCTTTCACTATGAATACACTACGACGTCCCAAGTTCTTTTCCATTGCTCAATAGCCTTATAACACCATCAACTACATGAACAGGCCTCCAAAGGCTATGGCCTTTTGCCTCGTAATAACGTCCTTGCACGTAAATCACGTCGTTCCACGTGTCTGTGCAGGTTGGGATTGTACTAGTCCTTCCACTTTCAGTGGACTACGACGTACCAAGTCGTTTTCCATAACGCCATTGCCTTATAACACCATCCACTACGTGAACAGGCCTCTAAAGGTTGTTCCGCCTAAAACAGCCTTACACGTAAATCACGTGGTTCCACGTGTCTGTTCAGGTTGCCATTGCTCCAGTCCCACCACTACAAATGTACTACGACGTCCCAAATCGTTTTACATTGCGGAATAGCCTTATAACACCGTCAACTACGTGAGCAGGCCTCTAAAGGTTTTTATATGGCCTTTTGCCGCCTAATAATGGCCTTACACACAAATCACGTCGTTCCACATGTCTGTGCAGGTTGCCATTGGTCTAGTCCTTCCACTATCAATGTACTACGACCTCCCAAGTTCTTTTCCACTGCGCAATAGCCTTATAACACCGTCAACTACGCGTACAGTGCTCTAAAGTCTGTTATATCACCTTTTGGCGCATAATAATGACGTTACACATAAATCACGTGGTTCCGCGTGTCTACACTGGTTACCATTGGTTTATTCCCTCGACACTCAATGGACTACAACGTCCTAAGTCTATTTACATTACTGCATGACGTTATAACACCGTTAACTACATGTGCATGCCTCTAAGGTTTGTTATATGACCTTTTGCCGCCTAATAATGACCTTACACATCAATCACGTCGTTCCACATGTCTGGGCAAGTTGCCATTGCTCTGGTCCTTTCACTCTCAATGCACTACGACGTCCCAAGTTCTTTTCCATTGCGCAATAGCGTTATAACACCGTCAACTACGTGAACAGGCCTCTAAAGGCTGTTATATGACCTTTTGCCGCCTAATAATGGCCTTACACATCAATCACGACGTTCCACATGTCTGGGCAAGTTGCCATTGGTTTATTCCTTTCACTATGAATACACTACGACGTCCCAAGTTCTTTTCCATTGCGCAATAGCCTTATAACACCGTCAACTACATGAACAGGCCTCCAAAGGCTGTTATATGGTCTTTTGCCTCGTAATAACGTCCTTGCACGTAAATCACGTCGTTCCACGTGTCTGTGCAGGTTGGGATTGGTCTAGTCCTTCCACTTTCAGTGGACTACGACGTACCAAGTCGTTTTCCATAACGCCATGGCCTTATAACACCGTCTACTACGTGAACAGGCCTCTAAAGGTTGTTATATAACCTTTTGCCGCCTAAAACGGCCTTACACGTAAATCACGTCGTTTGACACGTCTGGGCAAGTTGCCATTGGTCTACTTCTTTCACTATGAATACACTACGACGTCCCAAGTTCTTTTCAATTGCGGAATAGCCTTATAACACGGTCAACTACATGAACAGGCCTCCAAAGGCTGTTATATGACCTTTTGCCGCCTAATAATGACCTTACGCATCAATCACGTCGTTCCACATGTCTGGGCAAGTTGCCATTGGTTTAGTCCTTTTACTATGAATAAACTACGACGTCCCAAGTTCTTTTCCATTGCTCAATAGCCTTATAACACCATCAACTACATGAACAGGCCTCCAAAGGCAATGGCTTTTTGCCTCGTAATAACGTCCTTGCACGTAAATCACGTCGTTCCACGTGTCTGTGCAGGTTGGGATTGGTCTAGTCCTTCCACTACAAATGTACTACGACTTCCCAAATCGTTTTACATTGCGGAATAGCCTTATAACACCGTCAACTACGTGAGCAGGCCTCTAAAGGTTTTTATATGGCCTTTTGCCGCCTAATAATGGCCTTACACACAAATCACGTCGTTCCACATGTCTGTGCAGGTTGCCATTGGTCTAGTCCTTCCACTATCAATGCACTACGACCTCCCAAGTTCTTTTCCACTGCGCAATAGCCTTATAACACCGTCAACTACGCGTACAGTGCTCTAAAGTCTGTTATATCACCTTTTGGCGCATAATAATGACGTTACACATAAATCACGTGGTTCTGCGTGTCTACACTGGTTACCATTGGTTTATTCCCTCGACACTCAATGGACTACAACGTCCTAAGTCTATTTACATTACTGCATGACGTTATAACACCGTCAATTACATGAACAGGCCTCCAAAGGCTGTTATATGGCCTTTTGCCTCGTAATAACGTCCTTGCACGTAAATCAAGTCGTTCCACGTGTCTGTGCAGGTTGGGATTGGTCTAGTCCTTCCACTCTCAATGGACTACGACGTCCCAAGTCGTTTTCCATAACGCCATGGCCTTATAACTCCGTAAACGACGTGAACAGGCCTCTAAAGGTTGTCATATTACCTTTTGCCGCCGAAAACGGCCTTACACGTAAATCACGTGGTTCCACGTGTCTGTTCAGGTTGCCATTGCTCTAGTCCTACCACTACAAATGTACCACGACGTCCCAAATCGTTTTACATTGCGGAATAGCCTTATAACACCGTCAACTACGTGAGCAGGCCTCTAAAGGTTTTTATATGGCCTTTTGCCGCCTAATAATGGCCTTACACACAAATCACGTCGTTCCACATGTCTGTGCAGGTTGCCATTGGTCTAGTCCTTTCACTATCAATGGACTACGGCTTCCTAAGTCGTTTTCGATTGCGTCATGACGTTATAACACCGTCAACTACGTGTACAGTCCTCTAAAATCTGTTATATGACCTTTTGCTGCCTATTAATGTCCTTACACATAAATCACGTCGTCCCACATGTCTGTGCAAGTTGCCATTGGTCCCGTCCTTTCACTCTCAATGCACTACGACGTCCCAAGTTCTTTTCCATTGCGGAATAGCGTTATAACTCCGTCAACTACGTGAACAGGCCTCTAAAGGCTGTTATATGACCTTTTGCCGCCTAATAATGGCCTTACACATCAATCACGTCGTTCCACATGTCTGGGCAAGTTGCCATTGGTTTAGTCCTTTCACTATGAATACACTACGACGTCCCAAGTTCTTTTCCATTGCGCAATAGCCTTATAACACCGTCAACTACATGAACAGGCCTCCAAAGGCTGTTATATGGCATTTTGCCTCGTAATAACGTCCTTGCACGTAAATCACGTCGTTCCACGTGTCTGTGCAGGTTGGGATTGGTCTAGTCCTTCCACTTTCAGTGGACTACGACGTACCAAGTCGTTTTCCATAACGCCATGGCCTTATAACACCGTCTACTACGTGAACAGGCCTCTAAAGGTTGTTATATAACCCTTTGCCGCCTAAAACGGCCTTACACGTAAATCACGTGGTTCCCCGTGTCTGTTCCGGTTGCCATTGCTCTAGTCCTACCACTACAAATGTACTACGACGTCCCAAATCGTTTTTGATTGCGTCATGACGTTATAACACCGTCAACTACGTGTACAGTCCTCTAAAATCTGTTATATGACCTTTTGCTGTCTATTAATGGCCTTACACATAAATCACGTCGTCCCACATGTCTGTGCAAGTTGCCATTGGTCCCGTCCTTTCACTATCAATGCACTACGACCTCCCAAGTTCATTTCCACTGCGCAATAGCCTTATAACACCGTCAACTACGCGTACAGTCCTTTAAAGTCTGTTATATCACCTTTTGGCGCCTAATAATGACCTTACACTTAAATCACGTGGTTCCGCGTGTCTCCACTGGTTACCATTGGTTTATTCCCTTGACACTCAATGTACTACAACGTCCCAAATCGTCTTACATTGCGCAATGGCCTTATAACACCGTCAACTACGTGTACTGACCTCTAAAGTTTTTTATATGGCCTTTTGCTTCGTAATAACGTCCTTGCACGTAAATCACGTCTTTCCACGTGTCTGTGCAGGTTGAGATTGGTCTAGTCCTTCCACTATCAATGGACTACGACTTCCTAAGTCGTTTTCGATTGCGTCATGACGTTATAACACGGTCAACTACGTGTACAGTCCTCTAAAATCTGTTATATGACCTTTTGCTGCCTATTAATGGCCTTACACATAAATCACGTCGTCCCACATGTCTGTGCAAGTTGCCATTGGTCCCGTCCTTTCACTATCAATGCACTACGACCTCCCAAGTTCTTTTCCACTGCGCAATAGCCTTATAACACCGTCAACTACACGTACAGTGCTCTAAAGTCTGTTATGTCACCTTTTGGCGCATAATAATGACGTTACACATAAATCACGTGGTTCCGCGTGTCTACACTGGTTACCATTGGTTTATTCCCTCGACACTCAATGGACTACAACGTCCTAAGTCTATTTACATTACTGCATGACGTTATAACACCGTTAACTACATGTGCATGCCTCTAAGGTTTGTTATATGACCTTTTGCCGCCTAATAATGACCTTACACATCAATCACGTCGTTCCACATGTCTGGGCAAGTTGCCATTGGTCTGGTCCTTTCACTCTTAATGCACTACGACGTCCCAAGTTCTTTTCCATTGCGCAATAGCGTTATAACACCGTCAACTACGTGAACAGGCCTCTTAAGGCTGTTATATGACCTTTTGCCGCCTAATAATGGCCTTACACATCAATCACGTCGTTCCACATGTCTGGGCAAGTTGCCATTGGTTTATTCCTTTCACTATGAATACACTACGACGTCCCAAGTTCCTTTCCATTGCGCAATAGCCTTATAACACCGTCAATTACATGAACAGGCCTCCAAAGGCTGTTATATGGCCTTTTGCCTCGTAATAACGTCCTTGCACGTAAATCAAGTCGTTCCACGTGTCTGTGCAGGTTGGGATTGGTCTAGTCCTTCCACTCTCAATGGACTACGACGTCCCAAGTCGTTTTCCATAACGCCATGGCCTTATAACTCCGTAAACTACGTGAACAGGCCTCTAAAGGTTGTCATATTACCTTTTGCCGCCTAAAACGGCCTTACACGTAAATCACGTGGTTCCACGTGTCTGTTCAGGTTGCCATTGCTCTAGTCCTACCACTACAAATGTACTACGACGTCCCAAATCGTTTTACATTGCGGAATAGCCTTATAACACCGTCAACTACGTGAGCAGGCCTCTAAAGGTTTTTATATGACCTTTTGCCGCCTAATAATGGCCTTACACACAAATCACGTCGTTCCACATGTCTGTGCAGGTTGCCATTGGTCTAGTCCTTTCACTATCAATGGACTACGACTTCCTAAGTCGTTTTCGATTGCGTCAGGACGTTATAACACCGTCAACTACGTGTACAGTCCTCTAAAATCTCTTATATGACCTTTTGCTGCCTATTAATGGCCTTACACATAAATCACGTCGTCCCACATGTCTGTGGAAGTTGCCATTGGTCCCGTCCTTTCACTATCAATGCACTACGACCTCCCAAGTTCATTTCCACTGCGCAATAGCCTTATAACACCGTCAACTACGCGTACAGTGCTCTAAAGTCTGTTATATCACCTTTTGGCGCCTAATAATGACGTTACACATAAATCACGTGGTTCCGCGTGTCTACACTGGTTACCATTGGTTTATTCCCTCGACACTCAATGGACTACAACGTCCTAAGTCTATTTAGATTGCTGCATGACGTTATAACACCGTTAACTACATGTGCATGCCTCTAAGGGCTGTTATATGACCTTTTGCCGCCTAATAACGGCCTTACACGTAAATCGCGTCGCTCCACATGTCTGGGCAAGTTGCCATTGGTCTGGTCCTTTCACTCTCAATGCACTACGACGTCCCAAGTTCTTTTCCATTGCGCAATAGCGTTATAACTCCGTCAACTACGTGAACAGGCCTCTAAAGGCTGTTATATGACCTTTTGCCGCCTAATAATGGCCTTACACATCAATCACGTCGTTCCACATGTCTGGGCAAGTTGCCATTGGTTTAGTCCTTTCACTATGAATACACTACGACGTCCCAAGTTCTTTTCCATTGCGCAATAGCCTTATAACACCGTCAACTACATAAACAGGCCTCCAAAGGCTGTTATATGGCATTTTGCCTCGTAATAACGTCCTTGCACGTAAATCACGTCGTTCCACGTGTCTGTGCAGGTTGGGATTGGTCTAGTCCTTCCACTTTCAGTGGACTACGACGTACCAAGTCGTTTTCCATAACGCCATGGCCTTATAACACCGTCTACTACGTGAACAGGCCTCTAAAGGTTGTTATATTACCTTTTGCCGCCTAAAACGGCCTTACACGTAAATCACGTGGTTCCCCGTGTCTGTTCAGGTTGCCATTGCTCTAGTCCTACCACTACAAATGTACTACGACGTCCCAAATCGTTTTTGATTGCGTCATGACGTTATAACACCGTCAACTACGTGTACAGTCCTCTAAAATCTGTTATATGACCTTTTGCTGCCTATTAATGGCCTTACACATAAATCACGTCGTCCCACATGTCTGTGCAAGTTGCCATTGGTCTCGTCCTTTCACTATCAATGCACTACGACCTCCCAAGTTCTTTTCCACTGCGCAATAGCCTTATAACACCGTCAACTACGCGTACAGTCCTCCAAAGGCTGTTATATGACCTTTTGCCGCCTAATAATGACCTTACGCATCAATCACGTCCTTCCACATGTCTGTGTAAGTTGCCATTGGTCCATTCCTTTATCTGTTAATGTACTACGACGTCCTAAGTCGTTTTCCATTTGCTGCATGACGTTATAACACCGTCAACTACGTGAACAGGCCTCTAAATGCTGTTATATGACCTTCTGCCGCCTAATAATGGCCTTACACATCAATCACGTAGTTCCACGTGTCTGTTCAGGTTGCCATTGGTCTAGTCCTACCACTATGAATGTAGTACGACGTCCCAAATCGTTTTACATTGCGCAATAGCCTTATAACACAGTCAACTGCGTGAACAGGTCTCTAAAGGTTGTTATATAACCTTTGACGCCTAATAACGGCCTTACACGTAAATCACGTGGTTCCACGTGTCTGTTCAGGTTGCCATTGGTCTAGTCCTACCACTATGAATGTACTACAACGTCCCAAATCGTCTTACATTGCGCAATGGCTTTATAACACCGTCAACTACGTGTACTGGCCTCTAAAAGCTGTTATATGACCTTTTGCCTCCTAGTAATGGCCTTACACGTAATTCACGTCGTTGCACGTGTCTGTTCAGGTTGCCATTGGTCTAGTCCTACCACTACGAATATACTACGACGTCCCAAATCGTTTAACATTGCGGAATAGCCTTATAACGCCGTCAACTACGTGAGGAGCTCTCTACATGTTTTTATATGGCCTTTTGCCACCTAATAATGGCCTTACACATAAATAACGTCGTTTCACATGTCTGGGGAAGTTGCCATTGGTCTGGTCCTTTCACTCTCAATGCACTACGACGTCCCAAGTTCTTTTCCATTGCGCAATAGCGTTATAACACCGTCAACTACGTGAGCAGGCCTCTAAAGGGGTTTATATGGCCTTTTGCCGCCTAATAATGGCCTTACACATAAGTCACGTCGCTCCACATGTCTGGGCAAGTTGCCATTGGTCTAGTCCTTTCACTATTAATGCACTGCGACGTCCCAAGTTGTTTTCCATGATGCCATGACATTATAACACCGTCAACTACGTGTACAGGCCTCTAAAGGCTGTTATATTAACTTTTACCGGCTATTAATGGCCTTATCCATAAATCACGTCGTTTGACACGTCTGGGCAAGTTGCCATTGGTCTACTCCTTTCACTATGAATACACTACGACGTCCCAAGTTCTTTTCAATTGCGCAATAGCCTTATAACACCGTCAACTACATGAACAGGCCTCCAAAGGCTGTTATATGACCTTTCGCCGCCTAATAATGACCTTACGCATCAATCACGCCGTTCCACATGTCTGGGCAAGTTGCCATTGGTTTAGTCCTTTCACTATGAATACACTACGACGTCCCAAGTTCTTTTCCATTGCTCAATAGCCTTATAACACCATCAACTACGCGTACAGTGCTCTAAAGTCTGTTATATCACCTTTTGGCGCATAATAATGACGTTACACATAAATCACGTGGTTCCGCGTGTCTACACTGGTTACCATTGGTTTATTCCCTCGACACTCAATGGACTACAACGTCCTAAGTCTATTTACATTACTGCATGACGTTATAACACCGTTAACTACATGTGCATGCCTCTAAGGTTTGTTATATGACCTTTTGCCGCCTAATAATGACCTTACACATCAATCACGTCGTTCCACATGTCTCGGCAAGTTGCCATTGGTTTATTCCTTTCACTATGAATACACTTCGACGTCCCAAGTTCTTTTCCATTGCGCAATAGCGTTATAACACCGTCAACTACGTGAACAGGCTTCTAAAGGCTGTTATATGACCTTTTGCCGCCTAATAATGGCCTTACACATCAATCACGACGTTCCACATGTCTGGGCAAGTTGCCATTGGTTTATTCCTTTCACTATGAATACACTTCGACGTCCCAAGTTCTTTTCCATTGCGCAATAGCCTTATAACACCGTCAACTACATGAACAGGCCTCCAAAGGCTGTTATATGGTCTTTTGCCTCGTAATAACGTCCTTGCACGTAAATCAAGTCGTTCCACGTGTCTGTGCAGGTTGGGATTGGTCTAGTCCTTCCACTCTCAATGAACTACGACGTCCCAAGTCGTTTTCCATAACGCCATGGCCTTATAACTCCGTAAACTACGTGTACAGGCCTCTAAAGGCTGTTATATTACCTTTTACCGCCTATTAATGGCCTTATCCATAAATCACGTCGTTTGACACGTCTGGGCAAGTTGCCATTGGTCTACTCCTTTCACTATGAATACACTACGACGTCCCATGTTCTTTTCAATTGCGCAATAGCCTTATAACACGGTCAACTACATGAACAGGCCTCCAAAGGCTGTTATATGACCTTTTGCCGCCTAATAATGACCTTACGCATCAATCACGTCGTTCCACATGTCTGGGCAAGTTGCCATTGGTTTAGTCCTTTCACTATGAATATACTACGACCTCCCAAGTTCTTTTCCATTGCTCAATAGCCTTATAACACCATCAACTACATGAACAGGCCTCCAAAGGCTATGGCCTTTTGCCTCGTAATAACGTCCTTGCACGTAAATCACGTCGTTCCACGTGTCTGTGCAGGTTGGGATTGGTCTAGTCCTTCCACTTTCAGTGGACTACGACGAACCAAGTCGTTTTCCATAACGCCATGGCCTTATAACACCGTCTACTACGTGAACAGGCCTCTAAAGGTTTTTATATGGCCTTTTGCCGCCTAATAATGGCCTTACACACAAATCACGTCGTTCCACATGTCTGTGCAGGTTGCCATTGGTCTAGTCCTTCCACTATCAATGCACTACGACCTCCCAAGTTCTTTTCCACTGCGAAATAGCCTTATAACACCGTCAACTACGCGTACAGTGCTCTAAAGTCTGTTATATCACCTTTTGGCGCATAATAATGACGTTACCCATAAATCACGTGGTTCCGCGTGTCTACACTGGTTACCATTGGTTTATTCCCTCGACACTCAATGGACTACAACGTCCTAAGTCTATTTACATTACTGCATGACGTTATAACACCGTTAACTACATGTGCATGCCTCTAAGGTTTGTTATATGACCTTTTGCCGCCTAATAATGACCTTGCACGTAAATCAAGTCGTTCCACGTGTCTGTGCAGGTTGGGATTGGTCTACTCCTTCCCCTCTCTTAAAGGACTACGTCGTCCCAAGTCGTTTTCCATAACGCCATGGCCTTATAACTCTGTAAACTACGTGAACAGGCCTCTAAAGGTTGTCATATTACCTTTTGCCGCCTAAAACGGCCTTACACGTAAATCACGTGGTTCCACGTGTCTGTTCAGGTTGCCATTGCTCTAGTCCTACCACTACAAATGTACTACCACGTCCCAAATCGTTTTACATTGCGGAATAGCCTTATAACACCGTCAACTACGTGAGCAGGCCTCTAAAGGTTTTTATATGGCCTTTTGCCGCCTAATAATGGCCTTACACACAAATCACGTCGTTCCACATGTCTGTGCAGGTTGCCATTGGTCCAGTCCTTTCACTATCAATGGACTACGACTTCCTAAGTCGTTTTCGATTGCGTCATGACGTTATAACACCGTCAACTACGTGTACAGTCCTCTAAAATCTGTTATATGACCTTTTGCTGCCTATTAATGGCCTTACACATTAATCACGTCGTTCCACATGTCTGGGCAAGTTGCCATTGGTTTAGTCCTTTCACTATGAATACACTACGACGTCCCAAGTTCATTTCCACTGCGCAATAGCCTTATAACACCGTCAACTACGCGTACAGTGCTCTAAAGTCTGTTATATCACCTTTTGACGCCTAATAATGACGTTACACATAAATCACGTGGTTCCGCGTGTCTACACTGGTTACCATTGGTTTATTCCCTCGACACTCAATGGACTACAACGTCCTAAGTCTATTTACATTGCTGCATGACGTTATAACACCGTTAACTACATGTGCAGCCTCTAAGGGCTGTTATATGACCTTTTGACGTCTAATAACGGCCTTACACGTAAGTCGCGTCGCTCCACATGTCTGGGGAAGTTGCCATTGGTCTGGTCCTTTCACTCTCAATGCACTACGACGTCCCAAGTTCTTTTCCATTGCGCAATAGCGTTATAACTCCGTCAACTACGTGAACAGGCCTCTAAAGGCTGTTATATGACCTTTTGCCGCCTAATAATGGCCTTACACATTAATCACGTCGTTCCACATGTCTGGGCAAGTTGCCATTGGTTTAGTCCTTTCACTATGAATACACTACGACGTCCCAAGTTCTTTTCCATTGCGCAATAGCCTTATAACACCGTCAACTACATGAACAGGCCTCCAAAGGCTGTTATATGGCATTTTGCCTCGTAATAACGTCCTTGCACGTAAATCACGTCGTTCCACGTGTCTGTGCAGGTTGGGATTGGTCTAGTCCTACCACTATGAATGTACTACGACGTCCCAAGTTCTTTTCCACTGCGCAATAGCCTTATAACACCGTCAACTACGCGTACAGTGCTCTAAAGTCTGTTATATCACCTTTTGGCGCATAATAATGACGTTACACATAAATCACGTGGTTCCGCGTGTCTCCACTGGTTACCATTGGTTTATTCCCTTGACACTCAATGTACTACAACGTCCCAAATCGTCTTACATTGCGCAATGGCCTTATAACACCGTCAACTACGTGTACTGACCTCTAAAGTTTTTTATATGGCCTTTTGCTTCGTAATAACGTCCTTGCACGTAAATCACGTCTTTCCACGTGTCTGTGCAGGTTGAGATTGGTCTAGTCCTTCCACTATCAATGGAATACGACTTCCTAAGTCGTTTTCGATTGCGTCATGACGTTATAACACGATCAACTACGTGTACAGTCCTCTAAAATCTGTTATATGACCTTTTGCTGCCTATTAATGGCCTTACACATAAATCACGTCGTCCCACATGTCTGTGCAAGTTGCAATTGGTCCCGTCCTTTCACTATCAATGCACTACGACCTCCCAAGTTCTTTTCCACTGCGCAATAGCCTTATAACACCGTCAACTACGCGTACAGTGCTCTAAAGTCTGTTATGTCACCTTTTGGCTCATAATAATGACGTTACACATAAATCACGTGGTTCCGCGTGTCTGCACTGGTTACCATTGGTTTATTCCCTCGACTCTCAATGGACTACAACGTCCTAAGTCTATTTACATTACTGCATGACGTTATAACACCGTTAACTACATGTGCATGCCTCTAAGGTTTGTTATATGACCTTTTGCCGCCTAATAATGACCTTACACATCAATCACGTCGTTCCACATGTCTGGGCAAGTTGCCATTGGTCTGGTCCTTTCACTCTCAATGCACTACGACGTCCCAAGTTATTTTCCATTGCGCAATAGCGTTATAACACCGTCAACTACGCGTACAGTCCTCCAAAGGCTGTTATATGACCTTTTGCCGCCTAATAATGACCTTACGCATCAATCACGTCCTTCCACATGTCTGTGTAAGTTGCCATTGGTCCATTCCTTTATCTGTTAATGTACTACGACGTCCTAAGTCGTTTTCCATTTGCTGCATGACGTTATAACACCGTCAACTACGTGAACAGGCCTCTAAATGCTGTTATATGACCTTCTGCCGCCTAATAATGGCCTTACACATCAATCATGTAGTTCCACGTGTCTGTTCAGGTTGCCATTGGTCTAGTCCTACCACTATGAATGTAGTACGACGTCCCAAATCGTTTTACATTGCGCAATAGCCTTATAACACAGTCAACTGCGTGAACAGGTCTCTAAAGGTTGTTATATAACCTTTGACGCCTAATAACGGCCTTACACGTAAATCACGTGGTTCCACGTGTCTGTTCAGGTTGCCATTGGTCTAGTCCTAGCACTATGAATGTACTACAACGTCCCAAATCGTCTTACATTGCGCAATGGCTTTATAACACCGTCAACTACGTGTACTGGCCTCTAAAAGCTGTTATATGACCTTTTGCCTCCTAGTAATGGCCTTACACGTAATTCACGTGGTTCAACGTGTCTGTTCAGGTTGCCATTGGTCTAGTCCTACCACTACGAAGATACTACGACGTCCCAAATCGTTTAACATTGCGGAATAGCCTTATAACGCCGTCAACTACGTGAGGAGCTCTCTACATGTTTTTATATGGCCTTTTGCCACCTAATAATGGCCTTACACATAAATAACGTCGTTTCACATGTCTGGGGAAGTTGCCATTGGTCTGGTCCTTTCACTCTCAATGCACTACGACGTCCCAAGTTCTTTTCCATTGCGCAATAGCCTTATAACACCATCAACTACGTGAACAGGCCTCTAAAGGCTGCTATATGACCTTTTGCCTCGTAATAACGTCCTTGCACGTAAATCACGTCGTTCCACATGTCTGTGCAGGTTGCCATTGGTCTAGTCCTTTCACTATCAATGGACTACGACTTCCTAAGTCGTTTTCGATTGCGTCATGACGTTATAACACCGTCAACTACGTGTACAGTCCTCTAAAATCTGTTATATGACCTTTTGCTGCCTATTAATGGCCTTACACATAAATCACGTCGTCCCACATGTCTGTGCAAGTTGCCATTGGTCTCGTCCTTTCACTATCAATGCACTACGACCTCCCAAGTTCTTTTCCACTGCGCAATAGCTTTATAACACCGTCAACTACGTGAACAGGCCTCTAAAGGCTGCTATATGACCTTTTGCCGCCTAATAATGGCCTTACACATCAATCACGTCGTTCCACATGGCTGGGCAAGTTGCCATTGGTTTAGTCCTTTCACTATGAATCCACTACGACGTCCCAAGTATTTTTCCATTGCGCAATAGCCTTATAACACCGTCAACTACATGAACAGGCCTCCAAAGGCTGTTATATGGCCTTTTGCCTCGTAATAACGTCCTTGCACGTAAATCACGTCGTTCCACATGTCTGTGCAGGTTGCCATTGGTCTAGTCCTTTCACTATCAATGGACTACGACTTCCTAAGTCGTTTTCGATTGCGTCATGACGTTATAACACCGTCAACTACGTGTACAGTCCTCTAAAATCTGTTATATGACCTTTTGCTGCCTATTAATGGCCTTACACATAAATCACGTCGTCCCACATGCCTGTGCAAGTTGCCATTGGTCTCATCCTTTCACTATCAATGCACTACGACCTCCCAAGTTCTTTTCCACTGCGCAATAGCTTTATAACACCGTCAACTACGCGTACAGTCCTCTAAAGTCCGTTATATCACCTTTTGGCGCCTAATAATGACGTTACACATAAATCACGTGGTTCCGCGTGTCTACACTGGTTACCATTGGTTTATTCCCTCGACACTCAATGGACTACAACGTCCTAAGTCTATTTACATTGCTGCATGACGTTATAACACCGTTAACTACATGTGCATGCCTCTAAGGGCTGTTATATGACCATTTTGCTGCCTAATAACGGCGTTACACGTAAATCACGTAGTTCCACGTGTCTGTTCAGGTTGCCATTGGTCTAGTCCTACCACTACGAATATACTACGACGTCCCAAATCGCGTTACATTGCGGAATAGCCTTATAACACCGTCAACTACGTGAGCAGGCCTCTAAAGGGGTTTATATGGCCTTTTGCCGCCTAATAATGGCCTTAAACATAAGTCACGTCGCTCCACATGTCTGGGCAAGTTGCCATTGGTCTAGTCCTTTCACTATTAATGCACTACGACGTCCCAAGTTGTTTTCCATGATGCCATGACATTATAACACCGTCAACTACGTGTACAGGCCTCTAAAGGCTGTTATATTAACTTTTACCGCCTATTAATGGCCTTATCCATAAATCACGTCGTTTGACACGTCTGGGCAAGTTGCCATTGGTCTACTCCTTTCACTATGAATACACTACGACGTCCCAAGTTCTTTTCAATTGCGCAATAGCCTTATAACACCGTCAACTACATGAACAGGCCTCCAAAGGCTGTTATAGACCTTTCGCCGCCTAATAATGACCTTACGCATCAATCACGCCGTTCCACATGTCTGGGCAAGTTGCCATTGGTTTAGTCCTTTCACTATGAATACACTACGACGTCCCAAGTTCTTTTCCATTGCTCAATAGCCTTATAACACCATCAACTACGCGTACAGTGCTCTAAAGTCTGTTATATCACCTTTTGGCGCATAATAATGACGTTACACATAAATCACGTGGTTCCGCGTGTCTACACTGGTTACCATTGGTTTATTCCCTCGACACTCAATGGACTACAACGTCCTAAGTCTATTTACATTACTGCATGACGTTATAACACCGTTAACTACATGTGCATGCCTCTAAGGTTTGTTATATGACCTTTTGCCGCCTAATAATGACCTTACACATCAATCACGTCGTTCCACATGTCTGGGCAAGTTGCCATTGCTCTGGTCCTTTCACTCTCAATGCACTACGACGTCCCAAGTTCTTTTCCATTGCGCAATAGCGTTATAACACCGTCAACTACGTGAACAGGCCTCTAAAGGCTGTTATATGACCTTTTGCCGCCTAATAATGGCCTTACACATCAATCACGACGTTCCACATGTCTGGGCAAGTTGCCATTGGTTTATTCCTTTCACTATGAATACACTACGACGTCCCAAGTTCTTTTCCATTGCGTAATAGCCTTATAACACCGTCAACTACATGAACAGGCCTCCAAAGGCTGTTATATGGTCTTTTGCCTCGTAATAACGTCCTTGCACGTAAATCAAGTCGTTCCACGTGTCTGTGCAGGTTGGGATTGGTCTAGTCCTTCCACTCTCAATGAACTACGACGTCCCAAGTCGTTTTCCATAACGCCATGGCCTTATAACTCCGTAAACTACGTGTACAGGCCTCTAAAGGCTGTTATATTACCTTTTACCGCCTATTAATGGCCTTATCCATAAATCACGTCGTTTGACACGTCTGGGCAAGTTGCCATTGGTCTACTCCTTTCACTATGAATACACTACGACGTCCCATGTTCTTTTCAATTGCGCAATAGCCTTATAACACGGTCAACTACATGAACAGGCCTCCAAAGGCTGTTATATGACCTTTTGCCGCCTAATAATGACCTTACGCATCAATCACGTCGTTCCACATGTCTGGGCAAGTTGCCATTGGTTTAGTCCTTTCACTATGCATATACTACGACCTCCCAAGTTCTTTTCCATTGCTCAATAGCCTTATAACACCATCAACTACATGAACAGGCCTCCAAAGGCTATGGCCTTTTGCCTCGTAATAACGTCCTTGCACGTAAATCACGTCGTTCCACGTGTCTGTGCAGGTTGGGATTGGTCTAGTCCTTCCACTTTCAGTGGACTACGACGAACCAAGTCGTTTTCCATAACGCCATGGCCTTATAACACCGTCTACTACGTGAACAGGCCTCTAAAGGTTTTTATATGGCCTTTTGCCGCCTAATAATGGCCTTACACACAAATCACGTCGTTCCACATGTCTGTGCAGGTTGCCATTGGTCTAGTCCTTCCACTATCAATGCACTACGACCTCCCAAGTTCTTTTCCACTGCGCAATAGCCTTATAACACCGTCAACTACGCGTACAGTGCTCTAAAGTCTGTTATATCACCTTTTGGCGCATAATAATGACGTTACACATAAATCACGTGGTTCCGCGTGTCTACACTGGTTACCATTGGTTTATTCCCTCGACACTCAATGGACTACAACGTCCTAAGTCTATTTACATTACTGCATGACGTTATAACACCGTTAACTACATGTGCATGCCTCTAAGGTTTGTTATATGACCTTTTGCCGCCTAATAATGACCTTGCACGTAAATCAAGTCGTTCCACGTGTCTGTGCAGGTTGGGATTGGTCTACTCCTTCCCCTCTCTTAAAGGACTACGTCGTCTCAAGTCGTTTTCCATAACGCCATGGCCTTATAACTCCGTAAACTACGTGAACAGGCCTCTAAAGGTTTTTATATGGCCTTTTGCCGCCTAATAATGGCCTTACACACAAATCACGTCGTTCCACATGTCTGTGCAGGTTGCCATTGGTCCAGTCCTTTCACTATCAATGGACTACGACTTCCTAAGTCGTTTTCGATTGCGTCATGACGTTATAACACCGTCAACTACGTGTACAGTCCTCTAAAATCTGTTATATGACCTTTTGCTGCCTATTAATGGCCTTACACATTAATCACGTCGTTCCACATGTCTGGGCAAGTTGCCATTGGTTTAGTCCTTTCACTATGAATACACTACGACGTCCCAAGTTCATTTCCACTGCGCAATAGCCTTATAACACCGTCAACTACGCGTACAGTGCTCTAAAGTCTGTTATATCACCTTTTGACGCCTAATAATGACGTTACACATAAATCACGTGGTTCCGCGTGTCTACACTGGTTACCATTGGTTTATTCCCTCGACACTCAATGGACTACAACGTCCTAAGTCTATTTACATTGCTGCATGACGTTATAACACCGTTAACTACATGTGCATGCCTCTAAGGGCTGTTATATGACCTTTTGCCGTCTAATAACGGCCTTACACGTAAATCGCGTCGCTCCACATGTCTGGGCAAGTTGCCATTGGTCTGGTCCTTTCACTCTCAATGCACTACGACGTCCCAAGTTCTTTTCCATTGCGCAATAGCGTTATAACTCCGTCAACTACGTGAACAGGCCTCTAAAGGCTGTTATATGACCTTTTGCCGCCTAATAATGGCCTTACACATTAATCACGTCGTTCCACATGTCTGGGCAAGTTGCCATTGGTTTAGTCCTTTCACTATGAATACACTACGACGTCCCAAGTTCTTTTCCATTGCGCAATAGCCTTATAACACCGTCAACTACATGAACAGGCCTCCAAAGGCTGTTATATGGCATTTTGCCTCGTAATAACGTCCTTGCACGTAAATCACGTCGTTCCACGTGTCTGTGCAGGTTGGGATTGGTCTAGTCCTACCACTATGAATGTACTACGACGTCCCAAATCGTCCTACATTGCGCAATGGCTTTATAACACCGTCAACTACGTGTACTGGCCTCTAAAAGCTGTTATATGACCTTTTGCCTTCTAGTAATGGCCTTACACGTAATTCACGTGGTTCCACGTGTCTGTATCACCTTTTGGCGCCTAATAATGGCCTTACACGTAATTCACGTGGTTCCACGTGTCTGCTCAGGTTGCCATTGCTCTAGTTCCACCACTACAAATGTACTACGACGTCCCAAATCGTTTTACATTGCGGAATAGCCTTATAACACCGTCAACTACGTGAGCAGGCCTCTAAAGGTTTTTATATGGCCTTTTGCCGCCTAATAATGGCCTTACACACAAATCACGTCGTTCCACATGTTTGTGCAGGTTGCCATTGGTCTAGTCCTTCCACTATCAATGCACTACGACCTCCCAAGTTCTTTTCCACTGCGCAATAGCCTTATAACACCGTCAACTACGCGTACAGTGCTCTAAAGTCTGTTATATCACCTTTTGGCGCATAATAATGACGTTACACATAAATCACGTGGTTCCGCGTGTCTCCACTGGTTACCATTGGTTTATTCCCTTGACACTCAATGTACTACAACGTCCCAAATCGTCTTACATTGCGCAATGGCCTTATAACACCGTCAACTACGTGTACTGACCTCTAAAGTTTTTTAAATGGCCATTTGCTTCGTAATAACGTCCTTGCACGTAAATCACGTCTTTCCACGTGTCTGTGCAGGTTGAGATTGGTCTAGTCCTTCCACTATCAATGGAATACGACTTCCTAAGTCGTTTTCGATTGCGTCATGACGTTATAACACGGTCAACTACGTGTACAGTCCTCTAAAATCTGTTATATGACCTTTTGCTGCCTATTAATGGCCTTACACATAAATCACGTCGTCCCACATGTCTGTGCAAGTTGCAATTGGTCCCGTCCTTTCACTATCAATGCACTACGACCTCCCAAGTTCTTTTCCACTGCGCAATAGCCTTATAACACCGTCAACTACGCGTACAGTGCTCTAAAGTCTGTTATGTCACCTTTTGGCTCATAATAATGACGTTACACATAAATCACGTGGTTCCGCGTGTCTACACTGGTTACCATTGGTTTATTCCCTCGACTCTCAATGGACTACAACGTCCTAAGTCTATTTACATTACTGCATGACGTTATAACACCGTTAACTACATGTGCATGCCTCTAAGGTTTGTTATATGACCTTTTGCCGCCTAATAATGACCTTACACATCAATCACGTCGTTCCACATGTCTGGGCAAGTTGCCATTGGTCTGGTCCTTTCACTCTCAATGCACTACGACGTCCCAAGTTATTTTCCATTGCGCAATAGCGTTATAACACCGTCAACTACGTGAACAGGCCTCTTAAGGCTGTTATATGACCTTTTGCCGCCTAATAATGGCCTTACACATCAATCACGTCGTTCCACATGTCTGGGCAAGTTGCCATTGGTTTATTCCTTTCACTATGAATACACTACGACGTCCCAAGTTCTTTTCCATTGCGCAATAGCCTTATAACACCGTCAATTACATGAACAGGCCTCCAAAGGCTGTTATATGGCCTTTTGCCTCGTAATAACGTCCTTGCACGTAAATCACGTCGTTCCACGTGTCTGTGCAGGTTGGGATTGGTCTAGTCCTTCCACTCTCAATGGACTACGACGTCCCAAGTCGTTTTCCATAACGCCATGGCCTTATAACTCCGTAAACTACGTGAACAGGCCTCTAAAGGTTGTCATATTACCTTTTGCCGCCTAAAACGGCCTTACACGTAAATCACGTGGTTCCACGTGTCTTTTCAGGTTGCCATTGCTCTAGTCCTACCACTACAAATGTACTACGACGTCCCAAATCTTCTTACATTGCGGAATAGCCTTATAACACCGTCAACTACGTGAGCAGGCCTCTAAAGGTTTTTATATGGCCTTTTGCCGCCTAATAATGGCCTTACACACAAATCACGTCGTTCCACATGTCTGTGCAAGTTGCCATTGGTCCCGTCCTTTCACTATCAATGCACTACGACCTCCCAAGTTCATTTCCACTGCGCAATAGCCTTATAACACCGTCAACTACGCGTACAGTGCTCTAAAGTCTGTTATATCACCTTTTGGCGCCTAATAATGACGTTACACATAAATCACGTGGTTCCGCGTGTCTACACTGGTTACCATTGGTTTATTCCCTCGACACTCAATGGACTACAACGTCCTAAGTCTATTTACATTGCTGCATGACGTTATAACACCGTTAACTACATGTGCATGCCTCTAAGGGCTGTTATATGACCTTTTGCCGCCTAATAACGGCCTTACACGTAAATCGCGTCGCTCCACATGTCTGGGCAAGTTGCCATTGGTCTGGTCCTTTCACTCTCAATGCACTACGACGTCCCAAGTTCTTTTCCATTGCGCAATAGCGTTATAACTCCGTCAACTACGTGAACAGGCCTCTAAAGGCTGTTATATGACATTTTGCCGCCTAATAATGGCCTTACACATCAATCACGTCGTTCCACATGTCTGGGCAAGTTGCCATTGGTTTAGTCCTTTCACTATGAATACACTACGACGTCCCAAGTTCTTTTCCATTGCGCAATAGCCTTATAACACCGTCAACTACATGAACAGGCCTCCAAAGGCTGTTATATGGCATTTTGCCTCGTAATAACGTCCTTGCACGTAAATCACGTCGTTCCACGTGTCTGTGCAGGTTGGGATTGGTCTAGTCCTTCCACTTTCAGTGGACTACGACGTACCAAGTCGTTTTCCATAACGCCATGGCCTTATAACACCGTCTACTACGTGAACAGGCCTCTAAAGGTTGTTATATTACCTTTTGCCGCCTAAAACGGCCTTACACGTAAATCACGTGGTTCCCCGTGTCTGTTCAGGTTGCCATTGCTCTAGTCCTACCACTACAAATGTACTACGACGTCCCAAATCGTTTTTGATTGCGTCATGACGTTATAACACCGTCAACTACGTGTACAGTCCTCTAAAATCTGTTATATGACCTTTTGCTGCCTATTAATGGCCTTACACATAAATCACGTCGTCCCACATGTCTGTGCAAGTTGCCATTCGTCTCGTCCTTTCACTATCAATGCACTACGAACTCCCAAGTTCTTTTCCACTGCGCAATAGCCTTATAACACCGTCAACTACGCGTACAGTCCTCCAAAGGCTGTTATATGACCTTTTGCCGCCTAATAATGACCTTACGCATCAATCACGTCCTTCCACATGTCTGTGTAAGTTGCCATTGGTCCATTCCTTTATCTGTTAATGTACTACGACGTCCTAAGTCGTTTTCCATTTGCTGCATGACGTTATAACACCGTCAACTACATGTACATGCCTCTAAAGGCTGTTATATGACCTTTTGCCGCCTAACAATGGCCTTACACGTAAATCACGTGGTTCCACGTGTCTGTTCAGGTTGCCATTGGTCTAGTCCTTTTACTATGAATACACTACGACGTCCCAAGTTCTTTTCTATTACGCAATAGCGTTATAACACCGTCAACTACGTGAACAGGCCTCTTAAGGCTGTTATATGACCTTTTGCCGCCTAACAATGGCCTTACACGTAAATCACGTGGTTCCACGTGTCTGGGCAAGTTGCCATTGGTTTATTCCTTTCACTATGAATACACTACGACGTCCCAAGTTCTTTTCCACTGCGCAATAGCCTTATAACACCGTCAACTACGCGTACAGTGCTCTAAAGTCTGTTATATCACCTTTTGGCGCCTAATAATGACGTTACACATAAATCACGTGGTTCCGCGTGTCTACACTGGTTACCATTGGTTTATTCCCTCGACACTCAATGGACTACAACGTCCTAAGTCTATTTACATTGCTGCATGACGTTATAACACCGTTAACTACATGTGCATGCCTCTAAGGGCTGTTATATGACCTTTTGCCGCCTAATAACGGCCTTACACGTAAATCGCGTCGCTCCACATGTCTGGGCAAGTTGCCATTGGTCTGGTCCTTTCACTCTCAATGCACTACGACGTCCCAAGTTCTTTTCCATTGCGCAATAGCGTTATAACTCCGTCAACTACGTGAACAGGCCTCTAAAGGCTGTTATATGACCTTTTGCCGCCTAATAATGGCCTTACACATCAATCACGTCGTTCCACATGTCTGGGCAAGTTGCCATTGGTTTAGTCCTTTCACTATGAATACACTACGACGTCCCAAGTTCTTTTCCATTGCGCAATAGCCTTATAACACCGTCAACTACATGAACAGGCCTCCAAAGGCTGTTATATGGCATTTTGCCTCGTAATAACGTCCTTGCACGTAAATCACGTCGTTCCACGTGTCTGTGCAGGTTGGGATTGGTCTAGTCCTTCCACTTTCAGTGGACTACGACGTACCAAGTCGTTTTCCATAACGCCATGGCCTTATAACACCGTCTACTACGTGAACAGGCCTCTAAAGGTTGTTATATTACCTTTTGCCGCCTAAAACGGCCTTACACGTAAATCACGTGGTTCCCCGTGTCTGTTCAGGTTGCCATTGCTCTAGTCCTACCACTACAAATGTACTACGACGTCCCAAATCGTTTTTGATTGCGTCATGACGTTATAACACCGTCAACTACGTGTACAGTCCTCTAAAATCTGTTATATGACCTTTTGCTGCCTATTAATGGCCTTACACATAAATCACGTCGTCCCACATGTCTGTTCAGGTTGCCATTGGTCTAGTCCTACCACTACGAATATACTACGACGTCCCAAATCGCGTTACATTGCGGAATAGCCTTATAACACCGTCAACTACGTGAGCAGGCCTCTAAAGGGGTTTATATGGCCTTTTGCCGCCTAATAATGGCCTTACACATAAGTCACGTCGCTCCACATGTCTGGGTAAGTTGCCATTGGTCTAGTCCTTTCACTATTAATGCACTACGACGTCCCAAGTTGTTTTCCATGATGCCATGACATTATAACACCGTCAACTACGTGTACAGGCCTCTAAAGGCTGTTATATTAACTTTTACCGCCTATTAATGGCCTTATCCATAAATCACGTCGTTTGACACGTCTGGGCAAGTTGCCATTGGTCTACTCCTTTCACTATGAATACACTACGACGTCCCAAGTTCTTTTCAATTGCGCAATAGCCTTATAACACCGTCAACTACATGAACAGGCCTCCAAAGGCTGTTATATGACCTTTCGCCGCCTAATAATGACCTTACGCATCAATCACGCCGTTCCACATGTCTGGGCAAGTTGCCATTGGTTTAGTCCTTTCACTATGAATACACTACGACGTCCCAAGTTCTTTTCCATTGCTCAATAGCCTTATAACACCATCAACTACGCGTACAGTGCTCTAAAGTCTGTTATATCACCTTTTGGCGCATAATAATGACGTTACACATAAATCACGTGGTTCCGCGTGTCTACACTGGTTACCATTGGTTTATTCCCTCGACACTCAATGGACTACAACGTCCTAAGTCTATTTACATTACTGCATGACGTTATAACACCGTTAACTACATGTGCATGCCTCTAAGGTTTGTTATATGACCTTTTGCTGCCTAATAATGACCTTACACATCAATCACGTCGTTCCACATGTCTGGGCAAGTTGCCATTGCTCTGGTCCTTTCACTCTCAATGCACTACGACGTCCCAAGTTCTTTTCCATTGCGCAATAGCGTTATAACACCGTCAACTACGTGAACAGGCCTCTAAAGGCTGTTATATGACCTTTTGCCGCCTAATAATGGCCTTACACATCAATCACGACGTTCCACATGTCTGGGCAAGTTGCCATTGGTTTATTCCTTTCACTATGAATACACTTCGACGTCCCAAGTTCTTTTCCATTGCGCAATAGCCTTATAACACCGTCAACTACATGAACAGGCCTCCAAAGGCTGTTATATGGTCTTTTGCCTCGTAATAACGTCCTTGCACGTAAATCAAGTCGTTCCACGTGTCTGTGCAGGTTGGGATTGGTCTAGTCCTTCCACTCTCAATGAACTACGACGTCCCAAGTCGTTTTCCATAACGCCATGGCCTTATAACTCCGTAAACTACGTGTACAGGCCTCTAAAGACTGTTATATTACCTTTTACCGCCTATTAATGGCCTTATCCATAAATCACGTCGTTTGACACGTCTGGGCAAGTTGCCATTGGTCTACTCCTTTCACTATGAATACACTACGACGTCCCATGTTCTTTTCAATTGCGCAATAGCCTTATAACACGGTCAACTACATGAACAGGCCTCCAAAGGCTATGGCCTTTTGCCTCGTAATAACGTCCTTGCACGTAAATCACGTCGTTCCACGTGTCTGTGCAGGTTGGGATTGGTCTAGTCCTTCCACTTTCAGTGGACTACGACGAACCAAGTCGTTTTCCATAACGCCATGGCCTTATAACACCGTCTACTACGTGAACAGGCCTCTAAAGGTTGTTATATAACCTTTTGCCGCCTAAAACGGCCTTACACGTAAATCACGTCGTTCCACATGTCTGGGCAAGTTGCCATTGGTTTAGTCCTTTCACTATGAATACACTACGACGACCCAAGTTCTTTTCCATTGCTCAATAGCCTTATAACACCATCAACTACATGAACAGGCCTCCAAAGGCTATGGCTTTTTGCCTCGTAATAACGTCCTTGCACGTAAATCACGTCGTTCCACGTGTCTGTGCAGGTTGGGATTGGTCTAGTCCTTCCACTACAAATGTACTACGACTTCCCAAATCGTTTTACATTGCGGAATAGCCTTATAACACCGTCAACTACGTGAGCAGGCCTCTAAATGTTTTTATATGGCCTTTTGCCGCTTAATAATGGCCTTACACACAAATCACGTCGTTCCACATGTCTGTGCAGGTTGCCATTGGTCTAGTCCTTCCACTATCAATGCACTACGACCTCCCAAGTTCTTTTCCACTGCGCAATAGCCTTATAACACCGTCAACTACGCGTACAGTGCTCTAAAGTCTGTTATATCACCTTTTGGCGCATAATAATGACGTTACACATAAATCACGTGGTTCCGCGTGTCTACACTGGTTACCATTGGTTTATTCCCTCGACACTCAATGGACTACAACGTCCTAAGTCTATTTACATTACTGCATGACGTTATAACACCGTTAACTACATGTGCATGCCTCTAAGGTTTGTTATATGACCTTTTGCCGCCTAATAATGACCTTGCACGTAAATCAAGTCGTTCCACGTGTCTGTGCAGGTTGGGATTGGTCTACTCCTTCTCCTCTCTTAAAGGACTACGTCGTCCCAAGTCCTTTTCCATAACGCCATGGCCTTATAACTCCGTAAACTACGTGAACAGGCCTCTAAAGGTTGTCATATTACCTTTTGCCGCCTAAAACGGCCTTACACGTAAATCACGTGGTTCCACGTGTCTGTTCAGGTTGCCATTGCTCTAGTCCTACCACTACAAATGTACTACGACGTCCCAAATCGTTTTACATTGCGGAATAGCCTTATAACACCGTCAACTATGTGAGCAGGCCTCTAAAGGTTTTTATATGGCCTTTTGCCGCCTAATAATGGCCTTACACACAAATCACGTCGTTCCACATGTCTGTGCAGGTTGCCATTGGTCCAGTCCTTTCACTATCAATGGACTACGACTTCCTAAGTCGTTTTCGATTGCGTCATGACGTTATAACACCGTCAACTACGTGTACAGTCCTCTAAAATCTGTTATATGACCTTTTGCTGCCTATTAATGGCCTTACACATTAATCACGTCGTTCCACATGTCTGGGAGAGTTGCCATTGGTTTAGTCCTTTCACTATGAATACACTACGACGTCCCAAGTTCATTTCCACTGCGCAATAGCCTTATAACACCGTCAACTACGCGTACAGTGCTCTAAAGTCTGTTATATCACCTTTTGACGCCTAATAATGACGTTACACATAAATCACGTGGTTCCGCGTGTCTACACTGGTTACCATTGGTTTATTCCCTCGACACTCAATGGACTACAACGTCCTAAGTCTATTTACATTGCTGCATGACGTTATAACACCGTTAACTACATGTGCATGCCTCTAAGGGCTGTTATATGACCTTTTGCCGTCTAATAACGGCCTTACACGTAAATCGCGTCGCTCCACATGTCTGGGCAAGTTGCCATTGGTCTGGTCCTTTCACTCTCAATGCACTACGACGTCCCAAGTTCTTTTCCATTGCGCAATAGCGTTATAACTCCGTCAACTACGTGAACAGGCCTCTAAAGGCTGTTATATGACCTTTTGCCGCCTAATAATGGCCTTACACATTAATCACGTCGTTCCACATGTCTGGGCAAGTTGCCATTGGTTTAGTCCTTTCACTATGAATACACTACGACGTCCCAAGTTCTTTTCCATTGCGCAATAGCCTTATAACACCGTCAACTACATGAACAGGCCTCCAAAGGCTGTTATATGGCATTTTGCCTCGTAATAACGTCCTTGCACGTAAATCACGTCGTTCCACGTGTCTGTGCAGGTTGGGATTGGTCTAGTCCTACCACTATGAATGTACTATGACGTCCCAAATCTTCTTACATTGCGCAATGGCTTTATAACACCGTCAACTACGTGTACTGGCCTCTAAAATCTGTTATATGACCTTTTGCTGCCTATTAATGGCCTTACACATAAATCACGTCGTCCCACATGTCTGTGCAAGTTGCAATTGGTCCCGTCCTTTCACTATCAATGCACTACGACCTCCCAAGTTCTTTTCCACTGCGCAATAGCCTTATAACACCGTCAACTACGCGTACAGTGCTCTAAAGTCTGTTATGTCACCTTTTGGCTCATAATAATGACGTTACACATAAATCACGTGGTTCCGCGTGTCTACACTGGTTACCATTGGTTTATTCCCTCGAATCTCAATGGACTACAACGTCCTAAGTCTATTTACATTACTGCATGACGTTATAACACCGTTAACTACATGTGCATGCCTCTAAGGTTTGTTATATGACCTTTTGCCGCCTAATAATGACCTTACACATCAATCACGTCGTTCCACATGTCTGGGCAAGTTGCCATTGGTCTGGTCCTTTCACTCTCAATGCACTACGACGTCCCAAGTTATTTTCCATTGCGCAATAGCGTTATAACACCGTCAACTACGTGAACAGGCCTCTTAAGGCTGTTATATGACCTTTTGCCGCCTAATAATGGCCTTACACATCAATCACGTCGTTCCACATGTCTGGGCAAGTTGCCATTGGTTTATTCCTTTCACTATGAATACACTACGACGTCCCAAGTTCTTTTCCATTGCGCAATAGCCTTATAACACCGTCAATTACATGAACAGGCCTCCAAAGGCTGTTATATGGCCTTTTGCCTCGTAATAACGTCCTTGCACGTAAATCAAGTCGTTCCACGTGTCTGTGCAGGTTGGGATTGGTCTAGTCCTTCCACTCTCAATGGACTACGACGTCCGAAGTCGTTTTCCATAACGCCATGGCCTTATAACTCCGTAAACTACGTGAACAGGCCTCTAAAGGTTGTCATATTACCTTTTGCCGCCTAAAACGGCCTTACACGTAAATCACGTGGTTCCACGTGTCTTTTCAGGTTGCCATTGCTCTAGTCCTACCACTACAAATGTACTACGACGTCCCAAATCTTCTTACATTGCGGAATAGCCTTATAACACCGTCAACTACGTGAGCAGGCCTCTAAAGGTTTTTATATGGCCTTTTGCCGCCTAATAATGGCCTTACACACAAATCACGTCGTTCCACATGTCTGTGCAGGTTGCCATTGGTCTAGTCCTTTCACTATCAATGGACTACGACTTCCTAAGTCGTTTTCGATTGCGTCATGACGTTATAACACCGTCAACTACGTGTACAGTCCTCTAAAATCTGTTATATGACCTTTTGCTGCCTATTAATGGCCTTACACATAAATCACGTCGTCCCACATGTCTGTGCAAGTTGCCATTGGTCCCGTCCTTTCACTATCAATGCACTACGACCTCCCAAGTTCATTTCCACTGCGCAATAGCCTTATAACACCGTCAACTACGCGTACAGTGCTCTAAAGTCTGTTATATCACCTTTTGGCGCCTAATAATGACGTTACACATAAATCACGTGGTTCCGCGTGTCTACACTGGTTACCATTGGTTTATTCCCTCGACACTCAATGGACTACAACGTCCTAAGTCTATTTACATTGCTGCATGACGTTATAACACCGTTAACTACATGTGCATGCCTCTAAGGGCTGTTATATGACCTTTTGCCGCCTAATAACGGCCTTACACGTAAATCGCGTCGCTCCACATGTCTGGGCAAGTTGCCATTGGTCTGGTCCTTTCACTCTCAATGCACTACGACGTCCCAAGTTCTTTTCCATTGCGCAATAGCGTTATAACTCCGTCAACTACGTGAACAGGCCTCTAAAGGCTGTTATATGACCTTTTGCCGCCTAATAATAGCCTTACACATCAATCACGTCGTTCCACATGTCTGGGCAAGTTGCCATTGGTTTAGTCCTTTCACTATGAATACACTACGACGTCCCAAGTTCTTTTCCATTGCGCAATAGCCTTATAACACCGTCAACTACATGAACAGGCCTCCAAAGGCTGTTATATGGCATTTTGCCTCGTAATAACGTCCTTGCACGTAAATCACGTCGTTCCACGTGTCTGTGCAGGTTGGGATTGGTCTAGTCCTTCCACTTTCAGTGGACTACGACGTACCAAGTCGTTTTCCATAACGCCATGGCCTTATAACACCGTCTACTACGTGAACAGGCCTCTAAAGGTTGTTATATTACCTTTTGCCGCCTAAAACGGCCTTACACGTAAATCACGTGGTTCCCCGTGTCTGTTCAGGTTGCCATTGCTCTAGTCCTACCACTACAAATGTACTACGACGTCCCAAATCGTTTTTGATTGCGTCATGACGTTATAACACCGTCAACTACGTGTACAGTCCTCTAAAATCTGTTATATGACCTTTTGCTGCCTATTAATGGCCTTACACATAAATCACGTCGTCCCACATGTCTGTGCAAGTTGCCATTGGTCTCGTCCTTTCACTATCAATGCACTACGAACTCCCAAGTTCTTTTCCACTGCGCAATAGCCTTATAACACCGTCAACTACGCGTACAGTCCTCCAAAGGCTGTTATATGACCTTTTGCCGCCTAATAATGACCTTACGCATCAATCACGTCCTTCCACATGTCTGTGTAAGTTGCCATTGGTCCATTCCTTTATCTGTTAATGTACTACGACGTCCTAAGTCGTTTTCCATTTGCTGCATGACGTTATAACACCGTCAACTACATGTACATGCCTCTAAAGGCTGTTATATGACCTTTTGCCGCCTAACAATGGCCTTACACGTAAATCACGTGGTTCCACGTGTCTGTTCAGGTTGCCATTGGTCTAGTCCTTTTACTATGAATACACTACGACGTCCCAAGTTCTTTTCTATTGCGCAATAGCGTTATAACACCGTCAACTACGTGAACAGGCCTCTTAAGGCTGTTATATGACCTTTTGCCGCCTAATAATGGCCTTACACATCAATCACGTCGTTCCACATGTCTGGGCAAGTTGCCATTGGTTTATTCCTTTCACTATGAATACACTACGACGTCCCAAGTTCTTTTCCACTGCGCAATAGCCTTATAACACCGTCAACTACGCGTACAGTGCTCTAAAGTCTGTTATATCACCTTTTGGCGCCTAATAATGACGTTACACATAAATCACGTGGTTCCGCGTGTCTACACTGGTTACCATTGGTTTATTCCCTCGACACTCAATGGACTACAACGTCCTAAGTCTATTTACATTGCTGCATGACGTTATAACACCGTTAACTACATGTGCATGCCTCTAAGGGCTGTTATATGACCTTTTGCCGCCTAATAACGGCCTAACACGTAAATCGCGTCGCTCCACATGTCTGGGCAAGTTGCCATTGGTCTGGTCCTTTCACTCTCAATGCACTACGACGTCCCAAGTTCTTTTCCATTGCGCAATAGCCTTATAACACCGTCAACTACATGAACAGGCCTCCAAAGGCTGTTATATGGCATTTTGCCTCGTAATAACGTCCTTGCACGTAAATCACGTCGTTCCACGTGTCTGTGCAGGTTGGGATTGGTCTAGTCCTTCCACTTTCAGTGGACTACGACGTACCAAGTCGTTTTCCATAACGCCATGGCCTTATAACACCGTCTACTACGTGAACAGGCCTCTAAAGTTTGTTATATTACCTTTTGCCGCCTAAAACGGCCTTACACGTAAATCACGTGGTTCCCCGTGTCTGTTCAGGTTGCCATTGCTCTAGTCCTACCACTACAAATGTACTACGACGTCCCAAATCGTTTTTGATTGCGTCATGACGTTATAACACCGTCAACTACGTGTACAGTCCTCTAAAATCTGTTATATGACCTTTTGCTGCCTATTAATGGCCTTACACATAAATCACGTCGTCCCACATGTCTGTGCAAGTTGCCATTGGTCTCGTCCTTTCACTATCAATGCACTACGAACTCCCAAGTTCTTTTCCACTGCGCAATAGCGTTATAACACCGTCAACTACGTGAACAGGCCTCTTAAGGCTGTTATATGACCTTTTGCCGCCTAATAATGGCCTTACACATCAATCACGTCGTTCCACATGTCTGGGCAAGTTGCCATTGGTTTATTCCTTTCACTATGAATACACTACGACGTCCCAAGTTCTTTTCCATTGCGCAATAGCCTTATAACACCGTCAATTACATGAACAGGCCTCCAAAGGCTGTTATATGGCCTTTTGCCTCGTAATAACGTCCTTGCACGTAAATCAAGTCGTTCCACGTGTCTGTGCAGGTTGGGATTGGTCTAGTCCTTCCACTCTCAATGGACTACGACGTCCGAAGTCGTTTTCCATAACGCCATGGCCTTATAACTACGTAAACTACGTGAACAGGCCTCTAAAGGTTGTCATATTACCTTTTGCCGCCTAAAACGGCCTTACACGTAAATCACGTGGTTCCACGTGTCTTTTCAGGTTGCCATTGCTCTAGTCCTACCACTACAAATGTACTACGACGTCCCAAATCTTCTTACATTGCGGAATAGCCTTATAACACCGTCAACTACGTGAGCAGGCCTCTAAAGGTTTTTATATGGCCTTTTGCCGCCTAATAATGGCCTTACACACAAATCACGTCGTTCCACATGTCTGTGCAGGTTGCCATTGGTCTAGTCCTTTCACTATCAATGGACTACGACTTCCTAAGTCGTTTTCGATTGCGTCATGACGTTATAACACCGTCAACTACGTGTACAGTCCTCTAAAATCTGTTATATGACCTTTTGCTGCCTATTAATGGCCTTACACATAAATCACGTCGTCCCACATGTCTGTGCAAGTTGCCATTGGTCCGGTCCTTTCACTATCAATGCACTACGACCTCCCAAGTTCATTTCCACTGCGCAATAGCCTTATAACACCGTCAACTACGCGTACAGTGCTCTAAAGTCTGTTATATCACCTTTTGGCGCCTAATAATGACGTTACACATAAATCACGTGGTTCCGCGTGTCTACACTGGTTACCATTGGTTTATTCCCTCGACACTCAATGGACTACAACGTCCTAAGTCTATTTACATTGCTGCATGACGTTATAACACCGTTAACTACATGTGCATGCCTCTAAGGGCTGTTATATGACCTTTTGCCGCCTAATAACGGCCTTACACGTAAATCGCGTCGCTCCACATGTCTGGGCAAGTTGCCATTGGTCTGGTCCTTTCACTCTCAATGCACTACGACGTCCCAAGTTCTTTTCCATTGCGCAATAGCGTTATAACTCCGTCAACTACGTGAACAGGCCTCTAAAGGCTGTTATATGACCTTTTGCCGCCTAATAATAGCCTTACACATCAATCACGTCGTTCCACATGTCTGGGCAAGTTGCCATTGGTTTAGTCCTTTCACTATGAATACACTACGACGTCCCAAGTTCTTTTCCATTGCGCAATAGCCTTATAACACCGTCAACTACATGAACAGGCCTCCAAAGGCTGTTATATGGCATTTTGCCTCGTAATAACGTCCTTGCACGTAAATCACGTCGTTCCACGTGTCTGTGCAGGTTGGGATTGGTCTAGTCCTTCCACTTTTAGTGGACTACGACGTACCAAGTCGTTTTCCATAACGCCATGGCCTTATAACACCGTCTACTACGTGAACAGGCCTCTAAAGGTTGTTATATTACCTTTTGCCGCCTAAAACGGCCTTACACGTAAATCACGTGGTTCCCCGTGTCTGTTCAGGTTGCCATTGCTCTAGTCCTACCACTACAAATGTACTACGACGTCCCAAATCGTTTTTGATTGCGTCATGACGTTATAACACCGTCAACTACGTGTACAGTCCTCTAAAATCTGTTATATGACCTTTCGCTGCCTATTAATGGCCTTACACATAAATCACGTCGTCCCACATGTCTGTGCAAGTTGCCATTGGTCTCGTCCTTTCACTATCAATGCACTACGAACTCCCAAGTTCTTTTCCACTGCGCAATAGCCTTATAACACCGTCAACTACGCGTACAGTCCTCCAAAGGCTGTTATATGACCTTTTGCCGCCTAATAATGACCTTACGCATCAATCACGTCCTTCCACATGTCTGTGTAAGTTGCCATTGGTCCATTCCTTTATCTGTTAATGTACTACGACGTCCTAAGTCGTTTTCCATTTGCTGCATGACGTTATAACACCGTCAACTACATGTACATGCCTCTAAAGGCTGTTATATGACCTTTTGCCGCCTAACAATGGCCTTACACGTAAATCACGTGGTTCCACGTGTCTGTTCAGGTTGCCATTGGTCTAGTCCTTTTACTATGAATACACTACGACGTCCCAAGTTCTTTTCTATTGCGCAATAGCGTTATAACACCGTCAACTACGTGAACAGGCCTCTTAAGGCTGTTATATGACCTTTTGCCGCCTAATAATGGCCTTACACATCAATCACGTCGTTCCACATGTCTGGGCAAGTTGCCATTGGTTTATTCCTTTCACTATGAATACACTACGACGTCCCAAGTTCTTTTCCACTGCGCAATAGCCTTATAACACCGTCAACTACGCGTACAGTGCTCTAAAGTCTGTTATATCACCTTTTGGCGCCTAATAATGACGTTACACATAAATCACGTGGTTCCGCGTGTCTACACTGGTTACCATTGGTTTATTCCCTCGACACTCAATGGACTACAACGTCCTAAGTCTATTTACATTGCTGCATGACGTTATAACACCGTTAACTACATGTGCATGCCTCTAAGGGCTGTTATATGACCTTTTGCCGCCTTATAACGGCCTTACACGTAAATCGCGTCGCTCCACATGTCTGGGCAAGTTGCCATTGGTCTGGTCCTTTCACTCTCAATGCACTACGACGTCCCAAGTTCTTTTCCATTGCGCAATAGCCTTATAACACCGTCAACTACATGAACAGGCCTCCAAAGGCTGTTATATGGCATTTTGCCTCGTAATAACGTCCTTGCACGTAAATCACGTCGTTCCACGTGTCTGTGCAGGTTGGGATTGGTCTAGTCCTTCCACTTTCAGTGGACTACGACGTACCAAGTCGTTTTCCATAACGCCATGGCCTTATAACACCGTCTACTACGTGAACAGGCCTCTAAAGGTTGTTATATTACCTTTTGCCGCCTAAAACGGCCTTACACGTAAATCACGTGGTTCCCCGTGTCTGTTCAGGTTGCCATTGCTCTAGTCCTACCACTACAAATGTACTACGACGTCCCAAATCGTTTTTGATTGCGTCATGACGTTATAACACCGTCAACTACGTGTACAGTCCTCTAAAATCTGTTATATGACCTTTTGCTGCCTATTAATGGCCTTACACATAAATCACGTCGTCCCACATGTCTGTGCAAGTTGCCATTGGTCTCGTCCTTTCACTATCAATGCACTACGAACTCCCAAGTTCTTTTCCACTGCGCAATAGCCAAATAACACCGTCAACTACGCGTACAGTCCTCCAAAGGCTGTTATATGACCTTTTGCCGCCTAATAATCACCTTACGCATCAATCACGTCCTTCCACATGTCTGTGTAAGTTGCCATTGGTCCATTCCTTTATCTGTTAATGTACTACGACGTCCTAAGTCGTTTTCCATTTGCTGCATGACGTTATAACACCGTCAACTACATGTACATGCCTCTAAAGGCTGTTATATGACCTTTTGCCGCCTAACAATGGCCTTACACGTAAATCACGTGGTTCCACGTGTCTGTTCAGGTTGCCATTGGTCTAGTCCTTTTACTATGAATACACTACGACGTCCCAAGTTCTTTTCTATTGCGCAATAGCGTTATAACACCGTCAACTACGTGAACAGGCCTCTAAATGCTGTTATATGACCTTCTGCCGCCTAATAATGGCCTTACACATCAATCACGTAGTTCCACGTGTCTGTTCAGGTTGCCATTGGTCTAGTCCTACCACTATGAATGTAGTACGACGTCCCAAATCGTTTTACATTGCGCAATAGCCTTATAACACAGTCAACTGCGTGAACAGGTCTCTAAAGGTTGTGATATAACCTTTGACGCCTAATAACGGCCTTACACGTAAATCACGTGGTTCCACGTGTCTGTTCAGGTTGCCATTGGTCTAGTCCTACCACTATGAATGTACTACAACGTCCCAAATCGTCTTACATTGCGCAATGGCTTTATAACACCGTCAACTACGTGTACTGGCCTCTAAAAGCTGTTATATGACCTTTTGCCTCCTAGTAATGGCCTTACACATAATTCACGTGGTTCCACGTGTCTGTTCAGGTTGCCATTGGTCTAGTCCTACCACTACGAATATACTACGACGTCCCAAATCGTTTAACATTGCGAAATAGCCTTATAACGCCGTCAACTACGTGAGGAGCTCTCTACATGTTTTTATATGGCCTTTTGCCACCTAATAATGGCCTTACACATAAATAACGTCGTTTCACATGTCTGGGGAAGTTGCCATTGGTCTGGTCCTTTCACTCTCAATGCACTACAACGTCCCAAGTATTTTTCCATTGCGCAATAGCCTTATAACACCGTCAACTACATGAACAGGCCTCCAAAGGCTGTTGTATGGCCTTTTGCCTCGCAATAACGTCCTTGCACGTAAATCACGTCGTCCCACATGTCTGTGCAAGTTGCCATTGGTCTCGTCCTTTCACTATCAATGCACTACGACCTCCCAAGTTCTTTTCCACTGCGCAATAGCTTTATAACACCGTCAACTACGCGTACAGTCCTCTAAAGTCCGTTATATCACCTTTTGGCGCCTAATAATGACGTTACACATAAATCACGTGGTTCCGCGTGTCTACACTGGTTACCATTGGTTTATTCCCTCGACACTCAATGGACTACAACGTCCTAAGTCTATTTACATTGCTGCATGACGTTATAACACCGTTAACTACATGTGCATGCCTCTAAGGGCTGTTATATGACCATTTTGCTGCCTAATAACGGCGTTACACGTAAATCACGTAGTTCCACGTGTCTGTTCAGGTTGCCATTGGTCTAGTCCTTTCACTATGAATACACTACGACGTCCCAAGTTCTTTTCAATTGCGCAATAGCCTTATAACACCGTCAACTACATGAACAGGCCTCCAAAGGCTGTTATATAACCTTTTGCCGCCTAAAACGGCCTTACACGTAAATCACGTCGTTCCACATGTCTGTGCAGGTTGGGATTGGTCTAGTCCTTCCACTTTCAGTGGACTACGACGTACCAAGTCGTTTTCCATAACGCCATGGCCTTATAACACCGTCTACTACGTGAACAGGCCTCTAAAGGTTGTTATATAACCTTTTGCCGCCTAAAACGGCCTTACACGTAAATCACGTCGTTCCACATGTCTAGGCAAGTTGCCATTGGTTTAGTCCTTTCACTATGAACACACTACGACGTCCCAAGTTCTTTTCCATTGCTCAATAGCCTTATAACACCATCAACTACATGAACAGGCCTCCTAAGGCTATGGCTTTTTGCCTCGTAATAACGTCCTTGCACGTAAATCACGTCGTTCCACGTGTCTGTGCAGGTTGGGATTGGTCTAGTCCTTCCACTTTCAGTGGACTACGACGTACCAAGTCGTTTTCCATAACGCCATGGCCTTATAACACCGTCTACTACGTGAACAGGCCTCTAAAGGTTGTTCCGCCTAAAACGGCCTTACACGTAAATCACGTGGTTCCACGTGTCTGTTCAGGTTGCCATTGCTCTAGTCCTACCACTACAAATGTACTACGACGTCCCAAATCGTTTTACATTGCGGAATAGCCTTATAACACCGTCAACTACGTGAGCAGGCCTCTAAAGGGGTTTATATGGCCTTTTGCCGCCTAATAATGGCCTTACACATAAGTCACGTCGCTCCACATGTCTGGGCAAGTTGCCATTGGTCTAGTCCTTTCACTATCAATGCACTACGACGTCCCAAGTTGTTTTCCATGGTGCCATGACATTATAGCACCGTCAACTAGGTGTACAGGCCTCTAAAGGCTGTTATATTACCTTTTACCGCCTATTAATGGCCTTATCCATAAGTCACGTCGTTTGACACGTCTGGGCAAGTTGCCATTGGTCTACTCCTTTCACTATGAATACACTACGACGTCCCAAGTTCTTTTCCATTGCGCAAAAGCCTTATAACACCGTCAACTACATGAACAGGCCTCCAAAGGCTGTTATATGACCTTTCGCCGCCTAATAATGACCTTACGCATCAATCACGCCGTTCCACATGTCTGGGCAAGTTGCCATTGGTTTAGTCCTTTCACTATGAATACACTACGACGTCCCAAGTTCTTTTCCATTGCTTAATAGCCTTATAACACCATCAACTACATGAACAGGCCTCCAAAGGCTATGGCCTTTTGCCTCGTAATAACGTCCTTGCACGTAAATCACGTCGTTCCACGTGTCTGTGCAGGTTGGGATTGGTCTAGTCCTTCCACTTTCAGTGGACTACGACGTACCAAGTCGTTTTCCATAACGCCATGGCCTTATAACGCCGTCTACTACGTGAACAGGCCTCTAAAGGTTGTTATATAACCTTTTGCCGCCTAAAACGGCCTTACACGTAAATCACGTCGTTCCACATGTCTAGGCAAATTGCCATTGGTTTAGTCCTTTCACTATGAACACACTACGACGTTCCAAGTTCTTTTCCATTGCTCAATAGCCTTATAACACCATCAACTACATGAACAGGCCTCCTAAGGCTATGGCTTTTTGCCTCGTAATAACGTCCTTGCACGTAAATCACGTCGTTCCACGTGTCTGTGCAGGTTGGGATTGGTCTAGTCCTTCCACTTTCAGTGGACTACGACGTACCAAGTCGTTTTCCATAACGCCATGGCCTTATAACACCGTCTACTACGTGAACAGGCCTCTAAAGGTTGTTCCGCCTAAAACGGCCTTACACGTAAATCACGTGGTTCCACGTGTCTGTTCAGGTTGCCATTGCTCTAGTCCTACCACTACAAATGTACTACGACGTCCCAAATCGTTTTACATTGCAGAATAGCCTTATAACACCGTCAACTACGTGAGCAGGCCTCTAAAGGGGTTTTTATGGCCTTTTGCCGCCTAATAATGGCCTTACACATAAGTCACGTCGCTCCACATGTCTGGGCAAGTTGCCATTGGTCTAGTCCTTTCACTATCAATGCACTACGACGTCCCAAGTTGTTTTCCATGGTGCCATGACATTATAGCACCGTCAACTAGGTGTACAGGCCTCTAAAGGCTGTTATATTACCTTTTACCGCCTATTAATGGCCTTATCCATAAGTCACGTCGTTTGACACGTCTGGGCAAGTTGCCATTGGTCTACTCCTTTCACTATGAATACACTACGACGTCCCAAGTTCTTTTCCATTGCGCGAAAGCCTTATAACACCGTCAACTACATGAACAGGCCTCCAAAGGCTGTTATATGACCTTTTGCCGCCTAATAATGACCTTACGCATCAATCACGTCGTTCCACATGTCTGGGCAAGTTGCCATTGGTTTAGTCCTTTTACTATGAATACACTACGACGTCCCAAGTTCTTTTCCATTGCGCAATAGCCTTATAACACCATCAACTACGTGAGCAGGCCTCTAAAGGTTTTTATATGGCCTTTTGCCGCCTAATAATGGCTTTACACATAAATCACGTCGTCCCACATGTCTGTGCAAGTTGCCATTGGTCTCGTCCTTTCACTATCAATGCACTACGACCTCCAATGTTCTTTTCCACTGCGCAATAGCCTTATAACACCGTCAACTACGCGTACAGTCCTCTAAAGTCCGTTATATCACCTTTTGCCGCCTAATAACGGCCTTACACGTAAATCACGTAGTTCCACGTGTGTGTTCAGGTTCCCATTGGTCTAGTCCTACCACTATGAATGTAGTACGACGTCCTAAATCGTTTTACATTGCGGAATAGCCTTATAACACCGTTTACTACGTGAGCAGGCCTCTAAAGGGGTTTATATGGCCTTTTGCCGCTTAATAATGGCCTTACACATAAATCACGTCGTTCCACATGTCTGTGTAAGTTGCCATTGGTCCATTCCTTTATCTGTTAATGTACTACGACGTCCTAAGTCGTTTTCCATTTGCTGCATGACGTTATAACACCGTCAACTACATCTACATGCCTCGAAAGGCTGTTATATGACCTTTTGCCGCCTAACAATGGCCTTACACGTAAATCACGTGGTTCCACGTGTCTGTTCAGGTTGCCACTGGTCTAGTCCTTTCACTATGAATACACTACGACGTCCCAAGTTCTTTTCAATTGCGCAATAGCCTTATAACACGGTCAACTACATGAACAGGCCTCCAAAGGCTGTTATATGACCTTTTGCCGCCTAATAATGACCTTACGCATCAATCACGTCGTTCCACATGTCTGGGCAAGTTGCCATTGGTTTAGTCCTTTCACTATGAATACACTACGACCTCCCAAGTTCTTTTCCATTGCTCAATAGCCTGATAACACCATCAACTACATGAACAGGCCTCCAAAGGCTATGGCCTTTTGCCTCGTAATAACGTCCTTGCACGTAAATCACGTCGTTCCACGTGTCTGTGCAGGTTGGGATTGGTCTAGTCCTTCCACTTTCAGTGGACTACGACGTACCAAGTCGTTTTCCATAACGCCATGGCCTTATAACACCGTCTACTACGTGAACAGGCCTCTAAAGGTTGTTATATAACCTTTTGCCGCCTAAAACGGCCTTACACGTAAATCACGTCGTTCCACATGTCTGGGCAAGTTGCCATTGGTTTAGTCCTTTCACTATAAATACACTACGACGTCCCAAGTTCTTTTCCATTGCTCAATAGCCTTATAACACCATCAACTACATGAACAGGCCTCCAAAGGCTATGACCTTTTGCCTCGTAATAACGTCCTTGCACGTAAATCACGTCGTTCCACGTGTCTGTGCAGGTTGGGATTGTACTAGTCCTTCCACTTTCAGTGGACTACGACGTACCAAGTCGTTTTCCATAACGCCATGGCCTTATAACACCATCCACTACGTGAACAGGCCTCTAAAGGTTGTTCCGCCTAAAACAGCCTTACACGTAAATCACGTGGTTCCACGTGTCTGTTCAGGTTGCCATTGCTCTAGTCCCACCACTACAAATGTACTACGACGTCCCAAATCGTTTTACATTGCGGAATAGCCTTATAACACCCTCAACTACGTGAGCAGGCCTCTAAAGGTTTTTATATGGCCTTTTGCCGCCTAATAATGGCCTTACACACAAATCACGTCGTTCCACATGTCTGGGCAAGTTGCCATTGCTCTGGTCCTTTCACTCTTAATGCACTACGACGTCCCAAGTTCTTTTCCATTGCGCAATAGCGTTATAACACCGTCAACTACGTGAACAGGCCTCTAAAGGCTGTTATATGACCTTTTGCCGCCTAATAATGGCCTTACACATCAATCACGACGTTCCACATGTCTGGGCAAGTTGCCATTGGTTTATTCCATTCACTATGAATACACTACGACGTCCCAAGTTCTTTTCCATTGCGCAATAGCCTTATAACACCGTCAACTACATGAACAGGCCTCCAAAGGCTGTTATATGGTCTTTTGCCTCGTAATAACGTCCTTGCACGTAAATCAAGTCGTTCCACGTGTCTGTGCAGGTTGGGATTGGTCTAGTCCTTCCACTCTCAATGAACTACGACGTCCCAAGTCGTTTTCCATAACGCCATGGCCTTATAACTCCGTAAACTACGTGTACAGGCCTCTAAAGGCTGTTATATTACCTTTTACAGCCTATTAATGGCCTTATCCATAAATCACGTCGTTTGACACGTCTGGGCAAGTTGCCATTGGTCTACTCCTTTCACTATGAATACACTACGACGTCCCAAGTTCTTTTCCATTGCTCAATAGCCTTATAACACCATCAACTACATGAACAGGCCTCCAAAGGCTATGGCTTTTTGCCTCGTAATAACGTCCTTGCACGTAAATCACGTCGTTCCACGTGTCTGTGCAGGTTTGGATTGGTCTAGTCCTTCCACTACAAATGTACTACGACTTCCCAAATCGTTTTACATTGCGGAATAGCCTTATAACACCGTCAACTACGTGAGCAGGCCTCTAAAGTCTGTTATATCACCTTTTGGCGCATAATAATGACGTTACACATAAATCACGTGGTTCCGCGTGTCTACACTGGTTACCATTGGTTTATTCCCTCGACACTCAATGGACTACAACGTCCTAAGTCTATTTACATTACTGCATGACGTTATAACACCGTTAACTACATGTGCATGCCTCTAAGGTTTGTTATATGACCTTTTGCCGCCTAATAATGACCTTGTACGTAAATCAAGTCGTTCCACGTGTCTGTGCAGGTTGGGATTGGTCTAGTCCTTACCCTCTCTTAAAGGACTACGTTGTCCCAAGTCGTTTTCCATAACGCCATCGCCTTATAACTCCGTAAACTACGTGAACAGGCCTCTAAAGGTTGTCATATTACCTTTTGCCGCCTAAAACGGCCTTACACGTAAATCACGTGGTTCCACGTGTCTGTTCAGGTTGCCATTGCTCTAGTCCTACCACTACAAATGTACTACGACGTCCCAAATCGTTTTACATTGCGGAATAGCCTTATAACACCGTCAACTACGTGAGCAGGCCTCTAAAGGTTTTTATATGGCCTTTTGCCGCCTAATAATGGCCTTACACACAAATCACGTCGTTCCACATGTCTGTGCAGGTTGCCATTGGTTTAGTCCTTTCACTATGAATACACTACGACGTCCCAAGTTCATTTCCACTGCGCAATAGCCTTATAACACCGTCAACTACGCGTACAGTGCTCTAAAGTCTGTTATATCACCTTTTGACGCCTAATAATGACGTTACACATAAATCACGTGGTTCCGCGTGTCTACACTGGTTACCATTGGTTTATTCCCTCGATACTCAATGGACTACAACGTCCTAAGTCTATTTACATTGCTGCATGACGTTATAACACCGTTAACTACATGTGCATGCCTCTAAGGGCTGTTATATGACCTTTTGCCGCCTAATAACGGCCTTACACGTAAATCGCGTCGCTCCACATGTCTGGGCAAGTTGCCATTGGTCTGGTCCTTTCACTCTCAATGCACTACGACGTCCCAAGTTCTTTTCCATTGCGCAATAGCGTTATAACTCCGTCAACTACGTGAACAGGCCTCTAAAGGCTGTTATATGACCTTTTGCCGCCTAATAATGGCCTTACACATTAATCACGTCGTTCCACATGTCTGGGCAAGTTGCCATTGGTTTAGTCCTTTCACTATGAATACACTACGACGTCCCAAGTTCTTTTCCATTGCGCAATAGCCTTATAACACCGTCAACTACATGAACAGGCCTCCAAAGGCTGTTATATGGCATTTTGCCTCGTAATAACGTCCTTGCACGTAAATCACGTCGTTCCACGTGTCTGTGCAGGTTGGGATTGGTCTAGTCCTACCACTATGAATGTACTACAACGTCCCAAATCGTCTTACATTGCGCAATGGCTTTATAACACCGTCAACTACGTGTACTGGCCTCTAAAAGCTGTTATATGACCTTTTGCCTCCTAGTAATGGCCTTACACGTAATTCACGTGGTTCCACGTGTCTGTATCACCTTTTGGCGCCTAATAATGACGTTACACATAAATCACGTGGTTCCGCGTGTCTACACTGGTTACCATTGGTTTATTCCCTCGACACTCAATGGACTACAACGTCCTAAGTCTATTTACATTGCTGCATGACGTTATAACACCGTTAACTACATGTGCATGCCTCTAAGGGCTGTTATATGACCATTTTGCTGCCTAATAACGGCGTTACACGTAAATCACGTAGTTCCACGTGTCTGTTCAGGTTGCCATTGGTCTAGTCCTACCACTATGAATGTACTACGACGTCCTAAATCGTCTTACATTGCGCAATGGCTTTATAACACCGTCAACTACGTGTACTGGCCTCTAAAAGCTGTTATATGACCTTTTGCCTCCTAGTAATGGCCTTACACGTAATTCACGTGGTTCCACGTGTCTGTTCAGGTTGCCATTGCTCTAGTCCCACCACTACAAATGTACTACGACGTTCCAAATCGTTTTACATTGCGGAATAGCCTTATAACACCGTCAACTACGTGAGCAGGCCTCTAAAGGTTTTTATATGGCCTTTTGCCGCCTAATAATGGCCTTACACACAAATCACGTCGTTCCACATGTCTGTGCAGGTTGCCATTGGTTTAGTCCTTTCACTATGAATACACTACGACGTCCCAAGTTCATTTCCACTGCGCAATAGCCTTATAACACCGTCAACTACGCGTACAGTGCTCTAAAGTCTGTTATATCACCTTTTGACGCCTAATAATGACGTTACACATAAATCACGTGGTTCCGCGTGTCTACACTGGTTACCATTGGTTTATTCCCTCGATACTCAATGGACTACAACGTCCTAAGTCTATTTACATTGCTGCATGACGTTATAACACCGTTAACTACATGTGCATGCCTCTAAGGGCTGTTATATGACCTTTTGCCGCCTAATAACGGCCTTACACGTAAATCGCGTCGCTCCACATGTCTGGGCAAGTTGCCATTGGTCTGGTCCTTTCACTCTCAATGCACTACGACGTCCCAAGTTCTTTTCCATTGCGCAATAGCGTTATAACTCCGTCAACTACGTGAACAGGCCTCTAAAGGCTGTTATATGACCTTTTGCCGCCTAATAATGGCCTTACACATTAATCACGTCGTTCCACATGTCTGGGCAAGTTGCCATTGGTTTAGTCCTTTCACTATGAATACACTACGACGTCCCAAGTTCTTTTCCATTGCGCAATAGCCTTATAACACCGTCAACTACATGAACAGGCCTCCAAAGGCTGTTATATGGCATTTTGCCTCGTAATAACGTCCTTGCACGTAAATCACGTCGTTCCACGTGTCTGTGCAGGTTGGGATTGGTCTAGTCCTACCACTATGAATGTACTACAACGTCCCAAATCGTCTTACATTGCGCAATGGCTTTATAACACCGTCAACTACGTGTACTGGCCTCTAAAAGCTGTTATATGACCTTTTGCCTCCTAGTAATGGCCTTACACGTAATTCACGTGGTTCCACGTGTCTGTATCACCTTTTGGCGCCTAATAATGACGTTACACATAAATCACGTGGTTCCGCGTGTCTACACTGGTTACCATTGGTTTATTCCCTCGACACTCAATGGACTACAACGTCCTAAGTCTATTTACATTGCTGCATGACGTTATAACACCGTTAACTACATGTGCATGCCTCTAAGGGCTGTTATATGACCATTTTGCTGCCTAATAACGGCGTTACACGTAAATCACGTAGTTCCACGTGTCTGTTCAGGTTGCCATTGGTCTAGTCCTACCACTATGAATGTACTACGACGTCCTAAATCGTCTTACATTGCGCAATGGCTTTATAACACCGTCAACTACGTGTACTGGCCTCTAAAAGCTGTTATATGACCTTTTGCCTCCTAGTAATGGCCTTACACGTAATTCACGTGGTTCCACGTGTCTGTTCAGGTTGCCATTGCTCTAGTCCCACCACTACAAATGTACTACGACGTTCCAAATCGTTTTACATTGCGGAATAGCCTTATAACACCGTCAACTACGTGAGCAGGCCTCTAAAGGTTTTTATATGGCCTTTTGCCGCCTAATAATGGCCTTACACACAAATCACGTCGTTCCACATGTTTGTGCAGGTTGCCATTGGTCTAGTCCTTCCACTATCAATGCACTACGACCTCCCAAGTTCTTTTCCACTGCGCAATAGCCTTATAACACCGTCAACTACGCGTACAGTGCTCTAAAGTCTGTTATATCACCTTTTGGCGCATAATAATGACGTTACACATAAATCACGTGGTTCCGCGTGTCTACACTGGTTACCATTGGTTTATTCCCTCGACACTCAATGGACTACAACGTCCTAAGTCTATTTACATTACTGCATGACGATATAACACCGTTAACTACATGTGCATGCCTCTAAGGTTTGTTATATGACCTTTTGCCGCCTAATAATGACCTTGCACGTAAATCAAGTCGTTCCACGTGTCTGTGCAGGTTGGGATTGGTCTAGTCCTTCCACTCTCAATGGACTACGACGTCCCAAGTCGTTTTCCATAACGCCATGGCCTTATAACTCCGTAAACTACGTGAACAGGCCTCTAAAGGTTGTCATATTACCTTTTGCCGCCTAAAACGGCCTTACACGTAAATCACGTGGTTCCACGTGTATGTTCAGGTTGCCATTGCTCTAGTCCTACCACTACAAATGTACTACGACGTCCCAAATCGTTTTACATTGCGGAATAGCCTTATAACACCGTCAACTACGTGAGCAGGCCTCTAAAGGTTTTTATATGGCCTTTTGCCGCCTAATAATCGCCTTACACACAAATCACGTCGTTCCACATGTCTGTGCAGGTTGCCATTGGTCTAGTCCTTTCACTATCAATGGACTACGACTTCCTAAGTCGTTTTCGATTGCGTCATGACGTTATAACACCGTCAACTACGTGTACAGTCCTCTAAAATCTGTTATATGACCTTTTGCTGCCTATTAATGGCCTTACACATTAATCACGTCGTTCCACATGTCTGGGCAAGTTGCCATTGGTTTAGTCCTTTCACTATGAATACACTACGACGTCCCAAGTTCATTTCCACTGCGCAATAGCCTTATAACACCGTCAACTACGCGTACAGTGCTCTAAAGTCTGTTATATCACCTTTTGACGCCTAATAATGACGTTACACATAAATCACGTGGTTCCGCGTGTCTACACTGGTTACCATTGGTTTATTCCCTCGACACTCAATGGACTACAACGTCCTAAGTCTATTTACATTGCTGCATGACGTTATAACACCGTTAACTACATGTGCATGCCTCTAAGGGCTGTTATATGACCTTTTGCCGCCTAATAATGGCCTTACACATTAATCACGTCGTTCCACATGTCTGGGCAAGTTGCCATTGGTTTAGTCCTTTCACTATGAATACACTACGACGTCCCAAGTTCTTTTCCATTGCGCAATAGCCTTATAACACCGTCAACTACATGAACAGGCCTCCAAAGGCTGTTATATGGCATTTTGCCTAGTAATAACGTCCTTGCACGTAAATCACGTCGTTCCACGTGTCTGTGCAGGTTGGGATTGGTCTAGTCCTACCACTATGAATGTACTACGACGTCCCAAATCGTCTTACATTGCGCAACGGCTTTATAACACCGTCAACTACGTGTACTGGCCTCTAAAAGCTGTTATATGACCTTTTGCCTCCTAGTAATGGCCTTACACGTAATTCACGTGGTTTCACGTGTCTGTATCACCTTTTGGCGCCTAATAATGACGTTACACATAAATCACGTGGTTCCGCGTGTCTACACTGGTTACCATTGGTTTATTCCCTCGACACTCAATGGACTACAAGGTCCTAAGTCTATTTACATTCCTGCATGACGTTATAACACCGTTAACTACATGTGCATGCCTCTAAGGGCTGTTATATGACCATTTTGCTGCCTAATAACGGCGTTACACGTAAATCACGTAGTTCCACGTGTCTGTTCAGGTTGCCATTGGTCTAGTCCTACCACTATGAATGTACTACGACGTCCCAAATCGTCTTACATTGCGCAACGGCTTTATAACACCGTCAACTACGTGTACTGGCCTCTAAAAGCTGTTATATGACCTTTTGCCTCCTAGTAATGGCCTTACACGTAATTCACGTGGTTCCACGTGTCTGTATCACCTTTTGGCGCCTAATAATGACGTTACACATAAATCACGTGGTTCCGCGTGTCTACACTGGTTACCATTGGTTTATTCCCTCGACACTCAATGGACTACAACGTCCTAAGTCTATTTACATTCCTGCATGACGTTATAACACCGTTAACTACATGTGCATGCCTCTAAGGGCTGTTATATGACCATTTTGCTGCCTAATAACGGCGTTACACGTAAATCACGTAGTTCCACGTGTCTGTTCAGGTTGCCATTGGTCTAGTACTACCACTATGAATGTACTACAACGTCCCAAATCGTCTTACATTGCGCAATGGCTTTATAACACCGTCAACTACGTGTACTGGCCTCTAAAAGCTGTTATATGACCTTTTGCCTCCTAGTAATGGCCTTACACGTAATTCACGTGGTTCAACGTGTCTGTTCAGGTTGCCATTGGTCTAGTCCTACCACTACGAAGATACTACGACGTCCCAAATCGTTTAACATTGCGGAATAGCCTTATAACGCCGTCAACTACGTGAGGAGCTCTCTACATGTTTTTATATGGCCTTTTGCCACCTAATAATGGCCTTACACATAAATAACGTCGTTTCACATGTCTCGGGAAGTTGCCATTGGTCTGGTCCTTTCACTCTCAATGCACTACGACGTCCCAAGTTCTTTTCCATTGCGCAATAGCCTTATAACACCATCAACTACGTGAACAGGCCTCTAAAGGCTGCTATATGACCTTTTGCCTCGTAATAACGTCCTTGCACGTAAATCACGTCGTTCCACATGTCTGTGCAGGTTGCCATTGGTCTAGTCCTTTCACTATCAATGGACTACGACTTCCTAAGTCGTTTTCGATTGCGTCATGACGTTATAACACCGTCAACTACGTGTACAGTCCTCTAAAATCTGTTATATGACCTTTTGCTGCCTATTAATGGCCTTACACATAAATCACGTCGTCCCACATGTCTGTGCAAGTTGCCATTGGTCTCGTCCTTTCACTATCAATGCACTACGACCTCCCAAGTTCTTTTCCACTGCGCAATAGCTTTATAACACCGTCAACTACGCGTACAGTCCTCTAAAGTCCGTTATATCACCTTTTGGCGCCTAATAATGACGTTACACATAAATCACGTGGTTCCGCGTGTCTACACTGGTTACCATTGGTTTATTCCCTCGACACTCAATGGACCACAACGTCCTAAGTCTATTTACATTGCTGCATGACGTTATAACACCGTTAACTACGTGTACTGGCCTCTAAAAGCTGTTTTATGACATTTTGCCTCCTAGTAATGGCCTTACACGTAATTCACGTGGTTCCACGTATCTGTTCAGGTTGCCATTGCTCTAGTCCTACCACTACAAATGTACTACGACGTCCCAAATCGTTTTACATTGCGGAATAGCCTTATAACACCGTCAACTACGTGAGCAGGCCTCTAAAGGGGTTTATGTGGCCTTTTGCCGCCTAATAATGGCCTTACACATAAGTCACGTCGCTCCACATGTCTGGGCAAGTTGCCATTGGTCTAGTCCTTTCACTATCAATGCACTACGACGTCCCAAGTTGTTTTCCATGGTGCCATGACATTATAGCACCGTCAACTAGGTGTACAGGCCTCTAAAGGCTGTTATATTACCTTTTACCGCCTATTAATGGCCTTATCCATAAGTCACGTCGTTTGACACGTCTGGGCAAGTTGCCATTGGTCTACTCCTTTCACTATGAATACACTACGACGTCCCAAGTTCTTTTCCATTGCGCAAAAGCCTTATAACACCGTCAACTACATGAACAGGCCTCCAAAGGCTGTTATATGACCTTTTGCCGCCTAATAATGACCTTACGCATCAATCACGTCGTTCCACATGTCTGGGCAAGTTGCCATTGGTTTAGTCCTTTTACTATGAATACACTACGACGTCCCAAGTTCTTTTCCATTGCGCAATAGCCTTATAACACCATCAACTACATGAACAGGCCTCCAAAGGCTGTTATATGGCCTTTTGCCTCGTAATAACGTCCTTGCACGTAAATCACGTCGTTCCACGTGTCTGTGCAGGTTGGGATTGGTCTAGTCCTTCCACTTTCAGTGGACTACGACGTACCAAGTCGTTTTTCATAACGCCATGGCCTTATAACACCGTCTACTACGTGAACAGGCCTCTAAAGGTTGTTATATAATCTTTTGCCGCCTTAAACGGCCTTACACGTAAATCACGTGGTTCCACGTGTCTGTTCAGGTTGCCATTGCTCTAGTCCTACCACTACAAATGTACTACGACGTCCCAAATTGTTTTACATTGCGGAATAGCCTTATAACACCGTCAACTACGTGAGCAGGCCTCTAAAGGTTTTTATATGGCCTTTTGCCGCCTAATAATGACCTTACGCATCAATCACGTCGTTCCACATGTCTGGGCAAGTTGCCATTGGTTTAGTCCTTTTACTATGAATACACTACGACGTCCCAAGTTCTTTTCCATTGCGCAATAGCCTTATAACACCATCAACTACGTGAGCAGGCCTCTAAAGGTTTTTATATGGCCTTTTGCCGCCTAATAACGGCCTTACACGTAAATCACGTAGTTCCACGTGTTTGTTCAGGTTCCCATTGGTCTAGTCCTACCACTATGAAGGTAGTACGACGTCCTAAATAGTTTTACATTGCGGAATAGCCTTATAACACCGTTTACTACGTGAGCAGGCCTCTAAAGGGGTTTATATGGCCTTTTGCCGCCTAATAATGGCCTTACACATAAATCACGTCGTTCCACATGTCTGTGTAAGTTGCCATTGGTCCATTCCTTTATCTGTTAATGTACTACGACGTCCTAAGTCGTTTTCCATTTGCTGCATGACGTTATAACACCGTCAAGTACATCTACATGCCTCGAAAGGCTGTTATATGACCTTTTGCCGCCTAACAATGGCCTTACACGTAAATCACGTGGTTCCACGTGTCTGTTCAGGTTGCCATTGGTCTAGTCCTTTCACTATGAATACACTACGACGTCCCAAGATCTTTTCAATTGCGCAATAGCCTTATAACACGGTCAACTACATAAACAGGCCTCCAAAGGCTGTTATATGACCTTTTGCCGCCTAATAATGACCTTACGCATCAATCACGTCGTTCCACATGTATGGCCTTACACATAAGTCACGTCGCTCCACATGTCTGGGCCAGTTGCCATTGGTCTAGTCCTTTCACTATCAATGCACTACGACGTCCCAAGTTGTTTACCATGGTGCCATGACATTATAACACCGTCAACTACGTGTACAGGCCTCTAAAGGCTGTTATATTACCTTTTACCGCCTATTAATGGCCTTATCCATAAATCACGTCGTTTGACACGTCTGGTAAAGTTGCCATTGGTCTACTCCTTTCACTATGAATACACTACGACGTCCCAAGTTCTTTTCAATTGCGCAATAGCCTTATAACACGGTCAACTACATGAACAGGCCTCCAAAGGCTGTTATATGACCTTTTGCCGCCTAATAATGACCTTACGCATCAATCACGTCGTTCCACATGTCTGGGCAAGTTGCCATTGGTTTAGTCCTTTCACTATGAATACACTACGACCTCCCAAGTTCTTTTCTATTGCTCAATAGCCTTATAACACCATCAACTACATGAACAGGCCTCCAAAGGCTATGGCCTTTTGCCTCGTAATAACGTCCTTGCACGTAAATCACGTCGTTCCACGTGTCTGTGCAGGTTGGGATTGGTCTAGTCCTTCCACTTTCATTGGACTACGACGTACCAAGTCGTTTTCCATAACGCCATGGCCTTATAACACCGTCTACTACGTGAACAGGCCTCTAAAGGTTGTTATATAACCTTTTGCCGCCTAAAACGGCCTTACACGTAAATCACGTCGTTCCACATGTCTGGGCAAGTTGCCATTGGTTTAGTCCTTTCACTATGAATACACTACGACGTCCCAAGTTCTTTTCCATTGCTCAATAGCCTTATAACACCATCAACTACATGAACAGGCCTCCAAAGGCTATGGCCTTTTGCCTCGTAATAACGTCCTTGCACGTAAATCACGTCGTTCCACGTGTCTGTGCAGGTTGGGATTGTACTAGTTCTTCCACTTTCAGTGGACTACGACGTACCAAGTCGTTTTCCATAACGCCATGGCCTTATAACACCATCCACTACGTGAACAGGCCTCTAAAGGTTGTTCCGCCTAAAACAGCCTTACACGTAAATCACGTGGTTCCACGTGTCTGTTCAGGTTGCCATTGCTCCAGTCCCACCACTACAAATGTACTACGACGTCCCAAATCGTTTTACATTGCGGAATAGCCTTATAACACCGTCAACTACGTGAGCAGGCCTCTAAAGGTTTTTATATGGCCTTTTGCCGCCTAATAATGGCCTTACACACAAATCACGTCGTTCCACATGTCTGTGCAGGTTGCCATTGGTCTAGTCCTTCCACTATCAATGCACTACGACCTCCCAAGTTCTTTTCCACTGCGCAATAGCCTTATAACACCGTCAACTACGCGTACAGTGCTCTAAAGTCTGTTATATCACCTTTTGGCGCATAATAATGACGTTACACATAAATCACGTGGTTCCGCGTGTCTACACTGGTTACCATTGGTTTATTCCCTCGACACTCAATGGACTACAACGTCCTAAGTCTATTTACATTACTGCATGACGTTATAACACCGTTAACTACATGTGCATGCCTCTAAGGTTTGTTATATGACCTTTTGCCGCCTAATAATGACCTTACACATTAATCACGTCGTTCCACATGTCTGGGCAAGTTGCCATTGCTCTGGTCCTTTCACTCTCAATGCACTACGACGTCCCAAGTTCTTTTCCATTGCGCAATAGCGTTATAACACCGTCAACTACGTGAACAGGCCTCTAAAGGCTGTTATATGACCTTTTGCCGCCTAATAATGGCCTTACACATCAATCACGACGTTCCACATGTCTGGGCAAGTTGCCATTGGTTTATTCCTTTCACTATGAATACACTACGACGTCCCAAGTTCTTTTCCATTGCGCAATAGCCTTATAACACCGTCAACTACATGAACAGGCCTCCAAAGGCTGTTATATGGTCTTTTGCCTCGTAATAACGTCCTTGCACGTAAATCACGTCGTTCCACGTGTCTGTGCAGGTTGGGATTGGTCTAGTCCTTCCACTTTCAGTGGACTACGACGTACCAAGTCGTTTTCCATAACGCCATGGCCTTATAACACCGTCTACTACGTGAACAGGCCTCTAAAGGTTGTTATATAACCTTTTGCCGCCTAAAACGGCCTTACACGTAAATCACGTCGTTTGACACGTCTGGGCAAGTTGCCATTGGTCTACTTCTTTCACTATGAATACACTACGACGTCCCAAGTTCTTTTCAATTGCGCAATAGCCTTATAACACGGTCAACTACATGAACAGGCCTCCAAAGGCTGTTATATGACCTTTTGCCGCCTAATAATGACCTTACACATCAATCACGTCGTTCCACATGTCTGGGCAAGTTGCAATTGGTTTAGTCCTTTCACTATGAATACACTACGACGTCCCAAGTTCTTTTCCATTGCTCAATAGCCTTATAACACCATCAACTACATGAAAAGGCCTCCAAAGGCTATGGCTTTTTGCCTCGTAATAACGTCCTTGCACGTAAATCACGTCGTTCCACGTGTCTGTGCAGGTTGGGATTGGTCTAGTCCTTCCACTACAAATGTACTACGACTTCCCAAATCGTTTTACATTGCGGAATAGCCTTATAACACCGTCAACTACGTGAGCAGGCCTCTAAAGGTTTTTATATGGCCTTTTGCCGCCTAATAATGGCCTTACACACAAATCACGTCGTTCCACATGTCTGTGCAGGTTGCCATTGGTCTAGTCCTTCCACTATCAATGCACTACGACCTCCCAAGTTCTTTTCCACTGCGCAATAGCCTTATAACACCGTCAACTACGCGTACAGTGCTCTAAAGTCTGTTATATCACCTTTTGGCGCATAATAATGACGTTACACATAAATCACGTGGTTCCGCGTGTCTACACTGGTTACCATTGGTTTATTCCCTCGACACTCAATGGACTACAACGTCCTAAGTCTATTTACATTACTGCATGACGTTATAACACCGTCAATTACATGAACAGGCCTCCAAAGGCTGTTATATGGCCTTTTGCCTCGTAATAACGTCCTTGCACGTAAATCAAGTCGTTCCACGTGTCTGTGCAGGTTGGGATTGGTCTAGTCCTTCCACTCTCAATGGACTACGACGTCCCAAGTCGTTTTCCATAACGCCATGGCCTTATAACTCCGTAAACTACGTGAACAGGCCTCTAAAGGTTGTCATATTACCTTTTGCCGCCGAAAACGGCCTTACACGTAAATCACGTGGTTCCACGTGTCTGTTCAGGTTGCCATTGCTCTAGTCCTACCACTACAAATGTACTACGACGTCCCAAATCGTTTTACATTGCGGAATAGCCTTATAACACCGTCAACTACGTGAGCAGGCCTCTAAAGGTTTTTATATGGCCTTTTGCCGCCTAATAATGGCCTTACACACAAATCACGTCGTTCCACATGTCTGTGCAGGTTGCCATTGGTCTAGTCCTTTCACTATCAATGGACGACGGCTTCCTAAGTCGTTTTCGATTGCGTCATGACGTTATAACACCGTCAACTACGTGTACAGTCCTCTAAAATCTGTTATATGACCTTTTGCTGCCTAATAATGTCCTTACACATAAATCACGTCGTCCCACATGTCTGTGCAAGTTGCCATTGGTCCCGTCCTTTCACTATCAATGCACTACGACCTCCCAAGTTCATTTCCACTGCGCAATAGCCTTATAACACCGTCAACTACGCGTACAGTGCTCTAAAGTCTGTTATATCACCTTTTGGCGCCTAATAATGACGTTACACATAAATCACGTGGTTCCGCGTGTCTACACTGGTTACCATTGGTTTATTCCCTCAACACTCAATGGACTACAACGTCCTAAGTCTATTTACATTGCTGCATGACGTTATAACACCGTTAACTACATGTGCATGCCTCTAAGGGCTGTTATATGACCTTTTGCCGCCTAATAACGGCCTTACACGTAAATCGCGTCGCTCCACATGTCTGGGCAAGTTGCCATTGGTCTGGTCCTTTCACTCTCAATGCACTACGACGTCCCAAGTTCTTTTCCATTGCGCAATAGCGTTATAACTCCGTCAACTACGTGAACAGGCCTCTAAAGGCTGTTATATGACCTTTTGCCGCCTAATAATGGCCTTACACATCAATCACGTCGTTCCACATGTCTGGGCAAGTTGCCATTGGTTTAGTCCTTTCACTATGAATACACTACGACGTCCCAAGTTCTTTTCCATTGCGCAATAGCCTTATAACACCGTCAACTACATGAACAGGCCTCCAAAGGCTGTTATATGGCATTTTGCCTCGTAATAACGTCCTTGCACGTAAATCACGTCGTTCCACGTGTCTATGCAGGTTGGGATTGGTCTAGTCCTTCCACTTTCAGTGGACTACGACGTACCAAGTCGTTTTCCATAACGCCATGGCCTTATAACACCGTCTACTACGTGAACAGGCCTCTAAAGGTTGTTATATAACCTTTTGCCGCCTAAAACGGCCTTACACGTAAATCACGTGGTTCCCCGTGTCTGTTCAGGTTGCCATTGCTCTAGTCCTACCACTACAAATGTACTACGACGTCCCAAGTCGTTTTTGATTGCGTCATGACGTTATAACACCGTCAACTACGTGTACAGTCCTCTAAAATCTGTTATATGACCTTTTGCTGTCTATTAATGGCCTTACACATAAATCACGTCGTCCCACATGTCTGTGCAAGTTGCCATTGGTCCCGTCCTTTCACTATCAATGCACTACGACCTCCCAAGTTCATTTCCACTGCGCAATAGCCTTATAACACCGTCAACTACGCGTACAGTCCTTTAAAGTCTGTTATATCACCTTTTGGCGCCTAATAATGACCTTACACTTAAATCACGTGGTTCCGCGTGTCTCCACTGGTTACCATTGGTTTATTCCCTTGACACTCAATGTACTACAACGTCCCAAATCGTCTTACATTGCGCAATGGCCTTATAACACCGTCAACTACGTGTACTGACCTCTAAAGTTTTTTATATGGCCTTTTGCTTCGTAATAACGTCCTTGCACGTAAATCACGTCTTTCCACGTGTCTGTGCAGGTTGAGATTGGTCTAGTCCTTCCACTATCAATGGACTACGACTTCCTAAGTCGTTTTCGATTGCGTCATGACGTTATAACACGGTCAACTACGTGTACAGTCCTCTAAAATCTGTTATATGACCTTTTGCTGCCTATTAATGGCCTTACACATAAATCACGTCGTCCCACATGTCTGTGCAAGTTGCCATTGGTCCCGTCCTTTCACTATCAATGCACTACGACCTCCCAAGTTCTTTTCCACTGCGCAATAGCCTTACAACACCGTCAACTACGCGTACAGTGCTCTAAAGTCTGTTATGTCACCTTTTGGCGCATAATAATGACGTTACACATAAATCACGTGGTTCCACGTGTCTACACTGGTTACCATTGGTTTATTCCCTCGACACTCAATGGACTACAACGTCCTAAGTCTATTTACATTACTGCATGACGTTATAACACCGTTAACTACATGTGCATGCCTCTAAGGTTTGTTATATGACCTTTTGCCGCCTAATAATGACCTTACACATCAATCACGTCGTTCCACATGTCTGGGCAAGTTGCCATTGGTCTGGTCCTTTCACTCTCAATGCACTACGACGTCCCAAGTTCTTTTCCATTGCGCAATAGCGTTATAACACCGTCAACTACGTGAACAGGCCTCTTTAGGCTGTTATATGACCTTTTGCCGCCTAATAATGGCCTTACACATCAATCACGACGTTCCACATGTCTGGGCAAGTTGCCATTGGTTTATTCCTTTCACTATGAATACACTACGACGTCCCAAGTTCCTTTCCATTGCGCAATAGCCTTATAACACCGTCAATTACATGAACAGGCCTCCAAAGGCTGTTATATGGCCTTTTGCCTCGTAATAACGTCCTTGCACGTAAATCAAGTCGTTCCACGTGTCTGTGCAGGTTGGGATTGGTCTAGTCCTTCCACTCTCAATGGACTACGACGTCCCAAGTCGTTTTCCATAACGCCATGGCCTTATAACTCCGTAAACTACGTGAAGAAGCCTCTAAAGGTTGTCATATTACCTTTTGCCGCCTAAAACGGCCTTACACGTAAATCACGTGGTTCCACGTGTCTGTTCAGGTTGCCATTGCTCTAGTCCTACCACTACAAATGTACTACGACGTCCCAAATCGTTTTACATTGCGGAATAGCCTTATACCACCGTCAACTACGTGAGCAGGCCTCTAAAGGTTTTTATATGACCTTTTGCCGCCTAATAATGGCCTTACACACAAATCACGTCGTTCCACATGTCTGTGCAGGTTGCCATTGGTCTAGTCCTTTCACTATCAATGGACTACGACTTCCTAAGTCGTTTTCGATTGCGTCATGACGTTATAACACCGTCAACTACGTGTACAGTCCTCTAAAATCTGTTATATGACCTTTTGCTGCCTATTAATGGCCTTACACATAAATCACGTCGTCCCACATGTTTGTGCAAGTTGCCATTGGTCCCGTCCTTTCACTATCAATGCACTACGACCTCCCAAGTTCATTTCCACTGCGCAATAGCCTTATAACACCGTCAACTACGCGTACAGTGCTCTAAAGTCTGTTATATCACTTTTTGGCGCCTAATAATGACGTTACACATAAATCACGTGGTTCCGCTTGTCTACACTGGTTACCATTGGTTTATTCCCTCGACACTCAATGGACTACAACGTCCTAAGTCTATTTAGATTGCTGCATGACGTTATAACACCGTTAACTACATGTGCATGCCTCTAAGGGCTGTTATATGACCTTTTGCCGCCTAATAACGGCCTTACACGTAAATCGCGTCGCTCCACATGTCTGGGCAAGTTGCCATTGGTCTGGTCCTTTCACTCTCAATGCACTACGACGTCCCAAGTTCTTTTCCATTGCGCAATAGCGTTATAACTCCGTCAACTACGTGAACAGGCCTCTAAAGGCTGTTATATGACCTTTTGCGGCCTAATAATGGCCTTACACATCAATCACGTCGTTCCACATGTCTGGGCAAGTTGCCATTGGTTTAGTCCTTTCACTATGAATACACTACGACGTCCCAAGTTCTTTTCCATTGCGCAATAGCCTTATAACACCGTCAACTACATGAACAGGCCTCCAAAGGCTGTTATATGGCATTTTGCCTCGTAATAACGTCCTTGCACGTAAATCACGTCGTTCCACGTGTCTGTGCAGGTTGGGATTGGTCTAGTCCTTCCACTTTCAGGCCTTATAACACCGTCTACTACGTGAACAGGCCTCTAAAGGTTGTTATATTACCTTTTGCCGCCTAAAACGGCCTTACACGTAAATCACGTGGTTCCCCGTGTCTGTTCAGGTTGCCATTGCTCTAGTCCTACCACTACAAATGTACTACGACGTCCCAAATCGTTTTTGATTGCGTCATGACGTTATAACACCGTCAACTACGTGTACAGTCCTCTAAAATCTGTTATATGACCTTTTGCTGCCTATTAATGGCCTTACACATAAATCACGTCGTCCCACATGTCTGTGCAAGTTGCCATTGGTCTCGTCCTTTCACTATCAATGCACTACGACCTCCCAAGTTCTTTTCCACTGCGCAATAGCCTTATAACACCGTCAACTACGCGTACAGTCCTCCAAAGGCTGTTATATGACCTTTTGCCGCCTAATAATGACCTTACGCATCAATCACGTCCTTCCACATGTCTGTGTAAGTTGCCATTGGTCCATTCCTTTATCTGTTAATGTACTACGACGTCCTAAGTCGTTTTCCATTTGCTGCATGACGTTATAACACCGTCAACTACGTGAACAGGCCTCTAAATGCTGTTATATGACCTTCTGCCGCCTAATAATGGCCTTACACATCAATCACGTAGTTCCACGTGTCTGTTCAGGTTGCCATTGGTCTAGTCTTACCACTATGAATGTAGTACGACGTCCCAAATCGTTTTACATTGCGCAATAGCCTTATAACACAGTCAACTGCGTGAACAGGTCTCTAAAGGTTGTTATATAACCTTTGACGCCTAATAACGGCCTTACACGTAAATCACGTAGTTCCACGTGTCTGTTCAGGTTGCCATTGGTCTAGTCCTACCACTATCAATGGACTACGACTTCCTAAGTCGTTTTCGATTGCGTCATGACGTTATAACACCGTCAACTACGTGTACAGTCCTCTAAAAGCTGTTATATGACCTTTTGCTGCCTATTAATGGCCTTACACATAAATCACGTCGTCCCACATGTCTGTGCAAGTTGCCATTGGTCCCGTCCTTTCACTATCAATGCACTACGACCTCCCAAGTTCATTTCCACTGCGCAATAGCTTTATAACACCGTCAACTACGCGTACAGTCCTCTAAAGTCCGTTATATCACCTTTTGGCGCCTAATAATGACGTTACACATAAATCACGTGGTTCCGCGTGTCTACACTGGTTACCATTGGTTTATTCCCTCGACACTCAATGGACTACAACGTCCTAAGTCTATTTACATTGCTGCATGACGTTATAACACCGTTAACTACATGTGCATGCCTCTAAGGGCTGTTATATGACCATTTTGCTGCCTAATAACGGCGTTACACGTAAATCACGTAGTTCCACGTGTCTGTTCAGGTTGCCATTGGTCTAGTCCTACCACTACGAATATACTACGACGTCCCAAATCGCGTTACATTGCGGAATAGCCTTATAACACCGTCAACTACGTGAGCAGGCCTCTAAAGGGGTTTATATGGCCTTTTGCCGCCTAATAATGGCCTTACACATAAGTCACGTCGCTCCACATGTCTGGGCAAGTTGCCATTGGTCTAGTCCTTTCACTATTAATGCACTACGCCGTCCCAAGTTGTTTTCCATGATGCCATGACATTATAACACCGTCAACTACGTGTACAGGCCTCTAAAGGCTGTTATATTAACTTTTACCGCCTATTAATGGCCTTATCCATAAATCACGTCGTTTGACACGTCTGGGCAAGTTGCCATTGGTCTACTCCTTTCACTATGAATACACTACGACGTCCCAAGTTCTTTTCAATTGCGCAATAGCCTTATAACACCGTCAACTACATGAACAGGCCTCCAAAGGCTGTTATATGACCTTTCGCCGCCTAATAATGACCTTACGCATCAATCACGCCGTTCCACATGTCTGGGCAAGTAGCCATTGGTCTGGTCCTTTCACTATCAATGCACTACGACGTCCCAAGTTCTTTTCCATTGCTCAATAGCCTTATAACACCATCAACTACGCGTACAGTGCTCTAAAGTCTGTTATATCACCTTTTGGCGCATAATAATGACGTTACACATAAATCACGTGGTTCCGCGTGTCTACACTGGTTACCATTGGTTTATTCCCTCGACACTCAATGGACTACAACGTCCTAAGTCTATTTACATTACTGCATGACGTTATAACACCGTTAACTACATGTGCATGCCTCTAAGGTTTGTTATATGACCTTTTGCCGCCTAATAATGACCTTACACATCAATCACGTCGTTCCACATGTCTGGGCAAGTTGCCATTGCTCTGGTCCTTTCACTCTCAATGCACTACGACGTCCCAAGTTCTTTTCCATTGCGCAATAGCGTTATAACACCGTCAACTACGTGAACAGGCCTCTAAAGGCTGTTATATGACCTTTTGCCGCCTAATAATGGCCTTACACATCAATCACGACGTTCCACATGTCTGGGCAAGTTGCCATTGGTTTATTCCTTTCACTATGAATACACTACGACGTCCCAAGTTCTTTTCCATTGCGCAATAGCCTTATAACACCGTCAACTACATGAACAGGCCTCCAAAGGCTGTTATATGGTCTTTTGCCTCGTAATAACGTCCTTGCACGTAAATCAAGTCGTTCCACGTGTCTGTGCAGGTTGGGATTGGTCTAGTCCTTCCACTCTCAATGAACTACGACGTCCCAAGTCGTTTTCCATAACGCCATGGCCTTATAACTCCGTAAACTACGTGTACAGGCCTCTAAAGGCTGTTATATTACCTTTTACCGCCTATTAATGGCCTTATCCATAAATCACGTCGTTTGACACGTCTGGGCAAGTTGCCATTGGTCTACTCCTTTCACTATGAATACACTACGACGTCCCATGTTCTTTTCAATTGCGCAATAGCCTTATAACACGGTCAACTACATGAACAGGCCTCCAAAGGCTGTTATATGACCTTTTGCCGCCTAATAATGACCTTACGCATCAATCACGTCGTTCCACATGTCTGGGCAAGTTGCCATTGGTTTAGTCCTTTCACTATGAATATACTACGACCTCCCAAGTTCTTTTCCATTGCTCAATAGCCTTATAACACCATCAACTACATGAACAGGCCTCCAAAGGCTATGGCCTTTTGCCTCGTAATAACGTCCTTGCACGTAAATCACGTCGTTCCACGTGTCTGTGCAGGTTGGGATTGGTCTAGTCCTTCCACTTTCAGTGGACTACGACGTACCAAGTCGTTTTCCATAACGCCATGGCCTTATAACACCGTCTACTACGTGAACAAGCCTCTAAAGGTTGTTATATAACCTTTTGCCGCCTAAAACGGCCTTACACGTAAATCACGTCGTTCCACATGTCTGGGCAAGTTGCCATTGGTTTAGTCCTTTCACTATGAATACACTACGACGTCCCAAGTTCTTTTCCATTGCTCAATAGCCTTATAACACCATCAACTACATGAACAGGCCTCCAAAGGCTATGGCTTTTTGCCTCGTAATAACGTCCTTGCACGTAAATCACGTCGTTCCACGTGTCTGTGCAGGTTGGGATTCGTCTAGTCCTTCCACTACAAATGTACTACGACTTCCCAAATCGTTTTACATTGCGGAATAGCCTTATAACACCGTCAACTACGTGAGCAGGCCTCTAAAGGTTTTTATATGGCCTTTTGCCGCCTAATAATGGCCTTACACACAAATCACGTCGTTCCACATGTCTGTGCAGGTTGCCATTGGTCTAGTCCTTCCACTATCAATGCACTACGACCTCCCAAGTTCTTTTCCACTGCGCAATAGCCTTATAACACCGTCAACTACGCGTACAGTGCTCTAAAGTCTGTTATATCACCTTTTGGCGCATAATAATGACGTTACACATAAATCACGTGGTTCCGCGTGTCTACACTGGTTACCATTGGTTTATTCCCTCGACACTCAATGGACTACAACGTCCTAAGTCTATTTACATTACTGCATGACGTTATAACACCGTTAACTACATGTGCATGCCTCTAAGGTTTGTTATATGACCTTTTGCCGCCTAATAATGACCTTGCACGTAAATCAAATCGTTCCACGTGTCTGTGCAGGTTGGGATTGGTCTACTCCTTCCCCTCTCTTAAAGGACTACGTCGTCCCAAGTCGTTTTCCATAACGCCATGGCCTTATAACTCCGTAAACTACGTGAACAAGCCTCTAAAGGTTGTCATATTACCTTTTGCCGCCTAAAACGGCCTTACACGTAAATCACGTGGTTCCACGTGTCTGTTCAGGTTGCCATTGCTCTAGTCCTACCACTACAAATGTACTACGACGTCCCAAATCGTTTTACATTGCGGAATAGCCTTATAACACCGTCAACTACGTGAGCAGGCCTCTAAAGGTTTTTATATGGCCTTTTGCCGCCTAATAATGGCCTTACACACAAATCACGTCGTTCCACATGTCTGTGCAGGTTGCCATTGGTCCAGTCCTTTCACTATCAATGGACTACGACTTCCTAAGTCGTTTTCGATTGCGTCATGACGTTATAACACCGTCAACTACGTGTACAGTCCTCTAAAATCTGTTATATGACCTTTTGCTGCCTATTAATGGCCTTACACATTAATCACGTCGTTCCACATGTCTGGGCAAGTTGCCATTGGTTTAGTCCTTTCACTATGAATACACTACGACGTCCCAAGTTCATTTCCACTGCGCAATAGCCTTATAACACCGTCAACTACGCGTACAGTGCTCTAAAGTCTGTTATATCACCTTTTGACGCCTAATAATGACGTTACACATAAATCACGTGGTTCCGCGTGTCTACACTGGTTACCATTGGTTTATTCCCTCGACACTCAATGGACTACAACGTCCTAAGTCTATTTACATTGCTGCATGACGTTATAACACCGTTAACTACATGTGCATGCCTCTAAGGGCTGTTATATGACCTTTTGCCGTCTAATAACGGCCTTACACGTAAATCGCGTCGCTCCACATGTCTGGGCAAGTTGCCATTGGTCTGGTCCTTTCACTCTCAATGCACTACGACGTCCCAAGTTCTTTTCCATTGCGCAATAGCGTTATAACTCCGTCAACTACGTGAACAGGCCTCTAAAGGCTGTTATATGACCTTTTGCCGCCTAATAATGGCCTTACACATTAATCACGTCGTTCCACATGTCTGGGCAAGTTGCCATTGGTTTAGTCCTTTCACTATGAATACACTACGACGTCCCAAGTTCTTTTCCATTGCGCAATAGCCTTATAACACCGTCAACTACATGAACAGGCCTCCAAAGGCTGTTATATGGCATTTTGCCTCGTAATAACGTCCTTGCACGTAAATCACGTCGTTCCACGTGTCTGTGCAGGTTGGGATTGGTCTAGTCCTACCACTATGAATGTACTACGACGTCCCAAATCGTCTTACATTGCGCAATGGCTTTATAACACCGTCAACTACGTGTACTGGCCTCTAAAAGCTGTTATATGACCTTTTGCCTCCTAGTAATGGCCTTACACGTAATTCACGTGGTTCCACGTGTCTGTATCACCTTTTGGCGCCTAATAATGGCCTTACACGTAATTCACGTGGTTCCACGTGTCTGCTCAGGTTGCCATTGCTCTAGTCCCACCACTACAAATGTACTACGACGTCCCAAATCGTTTTACATTGCGGAATAGCCTTATAACACCGTCAACTACGTGAGCAGGCCTCTAAAGGTTTTTATATGGCCTTTTGCCGCCTAATAATGGCCTTACACACAAATCACGTCGTTCCACATGTTTGTGCAGGTTGCCATTGGTCTAGTCCTTTCACTATCAATGCACTACGACCTCCCAAGTTCTTTTCCACTGCGCAATAGCCTTATAACACCGTCAACTACGCGTACAGTGCTCTAAAGTCTGTTATATCACCTTTTGGCGCATAATAATGACGTTACACATAAATCACGTGGTTCCGCGTGTCTCCACTGGTTACCATTGGTTTATTCCCTTGACACTCAATGTACTACAACGTCCCAAATCGTCTTACATTGCGCAATGGCCTTATAACACCGTCAACTACGTGTACTGACCTCTAAAGTTTTTTATATGGCCTTTTGCTTCGTAATAACGTCCTTGCACGTAAATCACGTCTTTCCACGTGTCTGTGCAGGTTGAGATTGGTCTAGTCCTTCCACTATCAATGGACTACGACTTCCTAAGTCGTTTTCGATTGCGTCATGACGTTATAACACGGTCAACTACGTGTACAGTCCTCTAAAATCTGTTATATGACCTTTTGCTGCCTATTAATGGCCTTACACATAAATCACGTCGTCCCACATGTCTGTGCAAGTTGCAATTGGTCCCGTCCTTTCACTATCAATGCCCTACGACCTCCCAAGTTCTTTTCCACTGCGCAATAGCCTTATAACACCGTCAACTACGCGTACAGTGCTCTAAAGTCTGTTATGTCACCTTTTGGCTCATAATAATGACGTTACACATAAATCACGTGGTTCCGCGTGTCTACACTGGTTACCATTGGTTTATTCCCTCGACTCTCAATGGACTACAACGTCCTAAGTCTATTTACATTACTGCATGACGTTATAACACCGTTAACTACATGTGCATGCCTCTAAGGTTTGTTATATGACCTTTTGCCGCCTAATAATGACCTTACACATCAATCACGTCGTTCCACATGTCTGGGCAAGTTGCCATTGGTCTGGTCCTTTCACTCTCAATGCACTACGACTTCCTAAGTCGTTTTCGATTGCGTCATGACGTTATAACACCGTCAACTACGTGTACAGTCCTCTAAAATCTGTTATATGACCTTTTGCTGCCTATTAATGGCCTTACACATAAATCACGTCGTCCCACATGTCTGTGCAAGTTGCCATTGGTCTCGTCCTTTCACTATCAATGCACTACGACCTCCCAAGTTCTTTTCCACTGCGCAATAGCTTTATAACACCGTCAACTACGCGTACAGTCCTCTAAAGTCCGTTATATCACCTTTTGGCGCCTAATAATGACGTTACACATAAATCACGTGGTTCCGCGTGTCTACACTGGTTACCATTGGTTTATTCCCTCGACACTCAATGGACTACAACGTCCTAAGTCTATTTACATTGCTGCATTACGTTATAACAGCGTTAACTACGTGTACTGGCCTCTAAAAGCTGTTTTATGACATTTTGCCTCCTAGTAATGGCCTTACACGTAATTCACGTGGTTCCAAGTATCTGTTCAGGTTGCCATTGCTCTAGTCCTACCACTACAAATGTACTACGACGTCCCAAATCGTTTTACATTGCGGAATAGCCTTATAACACCGTCAACTACGTGAGCAGGCCTCTAAAGGGGTTTATATGGCCTTTTGCCGCCTAATAATGGCCTTACACATAAGTCACGTCGCTCCACATGTCTGGGCAAGTTGCCATTGGTCTAGTCCTTTCACTATCAATGCACTACGACGTCCCAAGTTGTTTTCCATGGTGCCATGACATTATAGCACCGTCAACTAGGTGTACAGGCCTCTAAAGGCTGTTATATTACCTTTTACCGCCTATTAATGGCCTTATCCATAAGTCACGTCGTTTGACACGTCTGGGCAAGTTGCCATTGGTCTACTCCTTTCACTATGAATACACTACGACGTCCCAAGTTCTTTTCCACTGCGCAATAGCTTTATAACACCGTCAACTACGCGTACAGTCCTCTAAAGTCCGTTATATCACCTTTTGGCGCCTAATAATGACGTTACACATAAATCACGTGGTTCCGCGTGTCTACACTGGTTACCATTGGTTTATTCCCTCGACACTCAATGGACTACAACGTCCTAAGTCTATTTACATTGCTGCATGACGTTATAACACCGTTAACTACGTGTACTGGCCTCTAAAAGCTGTTTTATGACATTTTGCCTCCTAGTAATGGCCTTACACGTAATTCACGTGGTTCCACGTATCTGTTCAGGTTGCCATTGCTCTAGTCCTACCACTACAAATGTACTACGACGTCCCAAATCGTTTTACATTGCGGAATAGCCTTATAACACCGTCAACTACGTGAGCAGGCCTCTAAAGGGGTTTATATGGCCTTTTGCCGCCTAATAATGGCCTTACACATAAGTCACGTCGCTCCACATGTCTGGGCAAGTTGCCATTGGTCTAGTCCTTTCACTATCAATGCACTACGACGTCCCAAGTTGTTTTCCATGGTGCCATGACATTATAGCACCGTCAACTAGGTGTACAGGCCTCTAAAGGCTGTTATATTACCTTTTACCGCCTATTAATGGCCTTATCCATAAGTCACGTCGTTTGACACGTCTGGGCAAGTTGCCATTGGTCTACTCCTTTCACTATGAATACACTACGACGTCCCAAGTTCTTTTCCACTGCGCAATAGCCTTATAACACCGTCAACTACGCGTACAGTGCTCTAAAGTCTGTTATATCACCTTTTGGCGCATAATAATGACGTTACACATAAATCACGTGGTTCCGCGTGTCTCCACTGGTTACCATTGGTTTATTCCCTTGACACTCAATGTACTACAACGTCCCAAATCGTCTTACATTGCGCAATGGCCTTATAACACCGTCAACTACGTGTACTGACCTCTAAAGTTTTTTATATGGCCTTTTGCTTCGTAATAACGTCCTTGCACGTAAATCACGTCTTTCCACGTGTCTGTGCAGGTTGAGATTGGTCTAGTCCTTCCACTATCAATGGACTACGACTTCCTAAGTCGTTTTCGATTGCGTCATGACGTTATAACACGGTCAACTACGTGTACAGTCCTCTAAAATCTGTTATATGACCTTTTGCTGCCTATTAATGGCCTTACAGATAATTCACGTCGTCCCACATGTCTGTGCAAGTTGCCATTGGTCCCGTCCTTTCACTATCAATGCACTACGACCTCCCAAGTTCTTTTCCACTGCGCAATAGCCTTATAACACCGTCAACTACGCGTACAGTGCTCTAAAGTCTGTTATGTCACCTTTTGGCGCATAATAATGACGTTACACATAAATCACGTGGTTCCGCGTGTCTACACTGGTTACCATTGGTTTATTCCCTCGACACTCAATGGACTACAACTTCCTAAGTCTATTTACATTACTGCATGACGTTATAACACCGTTAACTACATGTGCATGCCTCTAAGGTTTGTTTTATGACCTTTTGCCGCCTAATAATGACCTTACACATCAATCACGTCGTTCCACATGTCTGGGCAAGTTGCCATTGGTCTGGTCCTTTCACTCTCAATGCACTACGACGTCCCAAGTTCTTTTCCATTGCGCAATAGCGTTATAACACCGTCAACTACGTGAACAGGCCTCTTAAGGCTGTTATATGACCTTTTGCCGCATAATAATGGCCTTACACATCAATCACGTCGTTCCACATGTCTGGGCAAGTTGCCATTGGTTTATTCCTTTCACTATGAATACACTACGACGTCCCAAGTTCTTTTCCATTGCGCAATAGCCTTATAACACCGTCAATTACATGAACAGGCCTCCAAAGGCTGTTATATGGCCTTTTGCCTCGTAATAACGTCCTTGCACGTAAATCAAGTCGTTCCACGTGTCTGTTCAGGTTGCCATTGCTCTAGTCCTACCACTACAAATGTACTACGACGTCCCAAATCGTTTTACATTGCGGAATAGCCTTATAACACCGTCAACTACGTGAGCAGGCCTCTAAAGGTTTTTATATGGCCTTTTGCCGCCTAATAATGGCCTTACACACAAATCACGTCGTTCCACATGTCTGTGCAGGTTGCCATTGGTCTAGTCCTTTCACTATCAATGGACTACGACTTCCTAAGTCGTTTTCGATTGCGTGATGACGTTATAACACTGTCAACTACGTGTACAGTCCTCTAAAATCTGTTATATGACCTTTTGCTGCCTATTAATGGCCTTACACATAAATCACGTCGTCCCACATGTCTGTGCAAGTTGCCATTGGTCCCGTCCTTTCACTATCAATGCACTACGACCTCCCAAGTTCATTTCCACTGCGCAATAGCCTTATAACACCGTCAACTACGCGTACAGTGCTCTAAAGTCTGTTATATCACCTTTTGGCGCCTAATAATGACGTTACACATATATCACGTGGTTCCGCGTGTCTACACTGGTTACCATTGGTTTATTCCCTCGACACTCAATGGACTACAACGTCCTAAGTCTATTTACACTGCTGCATGACGTTATAACACCGTTAACTACATGTGCATGTCTCTAAGGGCTGTTATATGACCTTTTGCCGCCTAATAACGGCCTTACACGTAAATCGCGTCGCTCCACATGTCTGGGCAAGTTGCCATTGGTCTGGTCCTTTCACTCTCAATGCACTACGACGTCCCAAGTTCTTTTCCATTGCGCAATAGCGTTATAACACCGTCAACTACGTGAACAGGCCTCTTAAGGCTGTTATATGACCTTTTGCCGCATAATAATGGCCTTACACATCAATCACGTCGTTCCACATGTCTGGGCAAGTTGCCATTGGTTTATTCCTTTCACTATGAATACACTACGACGTCCCAAGTTCTTTTCCATGGCGCAATAGCCTTATAACACCGTCAATTACATGAACAGGCCTCCAAAGGCTGTTATATGGCCTTTTGCCTCGTAATAATGTCCTTGCACGTAAATCAAGTCGTTCCACGTGTCTGTGCAGGTTGGGATTGGTCTAGTCCTTCCACTCTCAATGGACTACGACGTCCCAAGTCGTTTTCCATAACGCCATGGCCTTATAACTCTGTAAACTACGTGAACAGGCCTCTAAAGGTTGTCATATTACCTTTTGCCGCCTAAAACGGCCTTACACGTAAATCACGTGGTTCCACGTGTCTGTTCAGGTTGCCATTGCTCTAGTCCTACCACTACAAATGTACTACGACGTCCCAAATCGTTTTACATTGCGGAATAGCCTTATAACACCGTCAACTACGTGAGCAGGCCTCTAAAGGTTTTTATATGGCCTTTTGCCGCCTAATAATGGCCTTACACACAAATCACGTCGTTCCACATGTCTGTGCAGGTTGCCATTGGTCTAGTCCTTTCACTATCAATGGACTACGACTTCCTAAGTCGTTTTCGATTGCGTGATGACGTTATAACACCGTCAACTACGTGTACAGTCCTCTAAAATCTGTTATATGACCTTTTGCTGCCTATTAATGGCCTTACACATAAATCACGTCGTCCCACATGTCTGTGCAAGTTGCCATTGGTCCCGTCCTTTCACTATCAATGCACTACGACCTCCCAAGTTCATTTCCACTGCGCAATAGCCTTATAACACCGTCAACTACGCGTACAGTGCTCTAAAGTCTGTTATATCACCTTTTGGCGCCTAATAATGACGTTACACATATATCACGTGGTTCCGCGTGTCTACACTGGTTACCATTGGTTTATTCCCTCGACACTCAATGGACTACAACGTCCTAAGTCTATTTACATTGCTGCATGACGTTATAACACCGTTAACTACATGTGCATGTCTCTAAGGGCTGTTATATGACCTTTTGCCGCCTAATAACGGCCTTACACGTAAATCGCGTCGCTCCACATGTCTGGGCAAGTTGCCATTGGTCTGGTCCTTTCACTCTCAATGCACTACGACGTCCCAAGTTCTTTTCCATTGCGCAATAGCGTTATAACTCCGTCAACTACGTGAACAGGCCTCTAAAGGCTGTTATATGACCTTTTGCCGCCTAATAATGGCCTTACACATCAATCACGTCGTTCCACATGTCTGGGCAAGTTGCCATTGGTTTAGTCCTTTCACTATGAATACACTACGACGTCCCAAGTTCTTTTCCATTGCGCAATAGCCTTATAACACCGTCAACTACATGAACAGGCCTCCAAAAGCTGTTATATGGCATTTTGCCTCCTAATAACGTCCTTGCACGTAAATCACGTCGTTCCACGTGTCTGTGCAGGTTGGGATTGGTCTAGTCCTTCCACTTTCAGTGGACTACGACGTACCAAGTCGTTTTCCATAACGCCATGGCCTTATAACACCGTCTACTACGTGAACAGGCCTCTAAAGGTTGTTATATTACCTTTTGCCGCCTAAAACGGCCTTACACGTAAATCACGTGGTTCCCCGCGTCTGTTCAGGTTGCCATTGCTCTAGTCCTACCACTACAAATGTACTACGACGTCCCAAATCGTTTTTGATTGCGTCATGACGTTATAACACCGTCAACTACGTGTACAGTCCTCTAAAATCTGTTATATGACCTTTTGCTGCCTATTAATGGCCTTACACATAAATCACGTCGTCCCACTTGTCTGTGCAAGTTGCCATTGGTCTCGTCCTTTCACTATCAATGCACTACGACCTCCCAAGTTCTTTTCCACTGCGCAATAGCCTTATAACACCGTCAACTACGCGTACAGTCCTCCAAAGGCTGTTATATGACCTTTTGCCGCCTAATAATGACCTTACGCATCAATCACGTCCTTCCACATGTCTGTGTAAGTTGCCATTGGTCCATTCCTTTATCTGTTAATGTACTACGACGTCCTAAGTCGTTTTCCATTTGCTGCATGACGTTATAACACCGTCAACTACATGTACATGCCTCTAAAGGCTGTTATATGACCTTTTGCCGCCTAACAATGGCCTTACACGTAAATCACGTGGTTCCACGTGTCTGTTCAGGTTGCCATTGGTCTAGTCCTTTTACTATGAATACACTACGACGTCCCAAGTTCTTTTCTATTGGGTAATAGCCTTATAACACCGTCAACTACGTGAACAGGCCTCTAAATGCTGTTATATGACCTTCTGCCGCCTAATAATGGCCTTACACATCAATCACGTAGTTCCACGTGTCTGTTCAGGTTGCCATTGGTCTAGTCCTACCACTATGAATGTAGTACGACGTCCCAAATCGTTTTACATTGCGCAATAGCCTTATAACACAGTCAACTGCGTGAACAGGTCTCTAAAGGTTGTTATATAACCTTTGACGCCTAGTAACGGCCTTACACGTAAATCACGTGGTTCCACGTGTCTGTTCAGGTTGCCATTGGTCTAGTCCTACCATTATTAATGTACTACAACGTCCCAAATCGTCTTACATTGCGCAATGGCTTTATAACACCGTCAACTACGTGTACTGGCCTCTAAAAGCTGTTATATGACCTTTTGCCTCCTAGTAATGGCCTTACACGTAATTCACGTGGTTCAACGTGTCTGTTCAGGTTGCCATTGGTCTAGACCTACCACTACGAAGATACTACGACGTCCCAAATCGTTTAACATTGCGGAATAGCCTTATAACGCCGTCAACTACGTGAGGAGCTCTCTACATGTTTTTATATGGCCTTTTGCCACCTAATAATGGCCTTACACATAAATAACGTCGTTTCACATGTCTGGGGAAGTTGCCATTGGTCTGGTCCTTTCACTCTCAATGCACTACAACGTCCCAAGTTCTTTTCCATTGCGCAATAGCGTTATAACACCGTCAACTACGTGAACAGGCCTCTAAAGGCTGCTATATGACCTTTTGCTGCCTAATAATGGCCTTACACATCAATCACGTCGTTCCACATGGCTGGGCAAGTTGCCATTGGTTTAGTCCTTTCACTATGAATCCACTACGACGTCCCAAGTATTTTTCCATTGCGCAATAGCCATATAACACCGTCAACTACATGAACAGGCCTCCAAAGGCTGCTATATGGCCTTTTGCCTCTTAATAACGTCCTTGCACGTAAATCACGTCGTCCCACATGTCTGTGCAAGTTGCCATTGGTCTCGTCCTTTCACTATCAATGCACTACGACCTCCCAAGTTCTTTTCCACTGCGCAATAGCTTTATAACACCGTCAACTACGCGTACAGTCCTCTAAAGTCCGTTATATCACCTTTTGGCGCCTAATAATGACGTTACACATAAATCACGTGGTTCCGCGTGTCTACACTGGTTACCATTGGTTTATTCCCTCGACACTCAATGGACTACAACGTCCTAAGTCTATTTACATTGCTGCATGACGTTATAACACCGTTAACTACATGTGCATGCCTCTAAGGGCTGTTATATGACCATTTTGCTGCCTAATAACGGCGTTACACGTAAATCACGTAGTTCCACGTGTCTGTTCAGGTTGCCATTGGTCTAGTCCTTTCACTATGAATACACTACGACGTCCCAAGTTCTTTTCAATTGCGCAATAGCCTTATAACACCGTCAACTACATGAACAGGCCTCCAAAGGCTGTTATATGACCTTTCGCCGCCTAATAATGACCTTACGCATCAATCACGCCGTTCCACGTGTCTGGGCAAGTTGCCATTGGTTTAGTCCTTTCACTATGAATACACTACGACGTCCCAAGTTCTTTTCCATTGCTTAATAGCCTTATACCACCATCAACTACATGAACAGGCCTCCAAAGGCTATGGCCTTTTGCCTCGTAATAACGTCCTTGCACGTAAATCACGTCGTTCCACGTGTCTGTTCAGGTTGCCATTGCTCTAGTCCTACCACTACAAATGTACTACGACGTCCCAAATCGTTTTACATTGCGGAATAGCCTTATAACACCGTCAACTACGTGAGCAGGCCTCTAAAGGGGTTTATATGGCCTTTTGCCGCCTAATAATTGCCTTACACATAAGTCACGTCGCTCCACATGTCTGGGCAAGTTGCCATTGGTCTAGTCCTTTCACTATCAATGCACTACGACGTCCCAAGTTGTTTTCCATGGTGCCATGACATTATAGCACCGTCAACTAGGTGTACAGGCCTCTAAAGGCTGTTATATTACCTTTTACCGCCTATTAATGGCCTTATCCATAAGTCACGTCGTTTGACACGTCTGGGCAAGTTGCCATTGGTCTACTCCTTTCACTATGAATACACTACGACGTCCCAAGTTCTTTTCCATTGCGCAAAAGCCTTATAACACCGTCAACTACATGAACAGGCCTCCAAAGGCTGTTATATGACCTTTTGCCGCCTAATAATGACCTTACGCATCAATCACGTCGTTCCACATGTCTGGGCAAGTTGCCATTGGTTTAGTCCTTTTACTATGAATACACTACGACGTCCCAAGTATTTTTCCATTGCGCAATAGCCTTATAACACCGTCAACTACATGAACAGGCCTCCAAAGGCTGTTATATGGCCTTTTGCCTCGTAATAACGTCCTTGCACGTAAATCACGTCGTCCCACATGTCTGTGCAAGTTGCCATTGGTCTTGTCCTTTCACTATCAATGCACTACGACCTCCCAAGTTCTTTTCCACTGCGCAATAGCTTTATAACACCGTCAACTACGCGTACAGTCCTCTAAAGTCCGTTATATCACCTTTTGGCGCCTAATAATGACGTTACACATAAATCACGTGGTTCCGTTCTACACTGGTTACCATTGGTTTATTCCCTCGACACTCAATGGACTACAACGTCCTAAGTCTATTTACATTGCTGCATGACGTTATAACACCGTTAACTACATGTGCATGCCTCTAAGGGCTGTTATATGACCATTTTGCTGCCTAATAACGGCGTTACACGTAAATCACGTAGTTCCACGTGTCTGTTCAGGTTGCCATTGGTCTAGTCCTACCACTATGAATATACTACGACGTCCCAAATCGCGTTACATTGCGGAATAGCCTTATAACACCGTCAACTACGTGAGCAGGCCTCTAAAGGGGTTTATATGGCCTTTTGCCGCCTAATAATGGCCTTACACATAAGTCACGTCGCTCCACATGTCTGGGCAAGTTGCCATTGGTCTAGTCCTTTCACTATCAATGCACTACGACGTCCCAAGTTGTTTTCCATGGTGCCATGACATTATAGCACCGTCAACTAGGTGTACAGGCCTCTAAAGGCTGTTATATTACCTTTTACCGCCTATTAATGGCCTTATCCATAAGTCACGTCGTTTGACACGTCTGGGCAAGTTGCCATTGGTCTACTCCTTTCACTATCAATACACTACGACGTCCCAAGTTCTTTTCCATTGCGCAAAAGCCTTATAACACCGTCAACTACATGAACAGGCCTCCAAAGGCTGTTATATGACCTTTTGCCGCCTAATAATGACCTTACGCATCAATCACGTCGTTCCACATGTCTGGGCAAGTTGCCATTGGTTTAGTCCTTTTACTATGAATACACTACGACGTCCCAAGTATTTTTCCATTGCGCAATAGCCTTATAACACCGTCAACTACATGAACAGGCCTCCAAAGGCTGTTATATGGCCTTTTGCCTCGTAATAACGTCCTTGCACGTAAATCACGTCGTCCCACATGTCTGTGCAAGTTGCCATTGGTCTCGTCCTTTCACTATCAATGCACTACGACCTCCCAAGTTCTTTTCCACTGCGCAATAGCTTTATAACACCGTCAACTACGCGTACAGTCCTCTAAAGTCCGTTATATCACCTTTTGGCGCCTAATAATGACGTTACACATAAATCACGTGGTTCCGCGTGTCTACACTGGTTACCATTGGTTTATTCCCTCGACACTCAATGGACTACAACGTCCTAAGTCTATTTACATTGCTGCATGACGTTATAACACCGTTAACTACATGTGCATGCCTCTAAGGGCTGTTATATGACCATTTTGCTGCCTAATAACGGCGTTACACGTAAATCACGTAGTTCCACGTGTCTGTTCAGGTTGCCATTGGTCTAGTCCTACCACTATGAATATACTACGACGTCCCAAATCGCGTTACATTGCGGAATAGCCTTATAACACCGTCAACTACGTGAGCAGGCCTCTAAAGGGGTTTATATGGCCTTTTGCCGCCTAATAATGGCCTTACACATAAGTCACATCGCTCCACATGTCTGGGCAAGTTGCCATTGGTCTTGTCCTTTCACTATTAATGCACTACGACGTCCCAAGTTGTTTTCCATGATGCCATGACATTATAACACCGTCAACTACGTGTACAGGCCTCTAAAGGCTGTTATATTACCTTTTACCGCCTATTAATGGCCTTATCCATAAATCACGTCGTTTGACACGTCTGGGCAAGTTGCCATTGGTCTACTCCTTTCACTATGAATACACTACGACGTCCCAAGTTCTTTTCAATTGCGCAATAGCCTTATAACACCGTCAACTACATGAACAGGCCTCCAAAGGCTGTTATATGACCTTTCGCCGCCTAATAATGACCTTACGCATCAATCACGCCGTTCCACATGTCTGGGCAAGTTGCCATTGGTTTAGTCCTTTCACTATGAATACACTACGACGTCCCAAGTTCTTTTCCATTGCTTAATAGCCTTATAACACCATCAACTACATGAACAGGCCTCCAAAGGCTATGGCCTTTTGCCTCGTAATAACGTCCTTGCACGTAAATCACGTCGTTCCACGTGTCTGTGCAGGTTGGGATTGGTCTAGTCCTTCCACTTTCAGTGGACTACGACGTACCAAGTCGTTTTCCATAACGCCATGGCCTTATAACACCGTCTACTACGTGAACAGGCCTCTAAAGGTTGTTATATAACCTTTTGCCGCCTAAAACGGCCTTACACGTAAATCACGTCGTTCCACATGTCTAGGCAAGTTGCCATTGGTTTAGTCCTTTCACAATGAATACACTACGACCTCCCAAGTTCTTTTCAATTGCGCAATAGCCTTATAACACGGTCAACTACATGAACAGGCCTCCAAAGGCTGTTATATGACCTTTTGCTGCCTAATAATGACCTTACGCATCAATCACGTCGTTCCACATGTCTGGGCAAGTTGCCATTGGTTTAGTCCTTTCACTATGAATACACTACGACCTCCCAAGTTCTTTTCCATTGCTCAATAGCCTTATAACACCATCAACTACATGAACAGGCCTCCAAAGGCTATGGCCTTTTGCCTCGTAATAACGTCCTTGCACGTAAATCACGTCGTTCCACGTGTCTGTGCAGGTTGGGATTGGTCTAGTCCTTCCACTTTCAGTGGACTACGACGTACCAAGTCGTTTTCCATAACGCCATGGCCTTATAACACCGTCTACTACGTGAACAGGCCTCTAAAGGTTGTTATATAACCTTTTGCCGCCTAAAACGGCCTTAACCGTAAATCACGTCGTTCCACATGTCTGGGCAAGTTGAAATTGGTTTAGTCCTTTCACTATGCATACACTACGACGTCCCAAGTTCTTTTCCATTGCTCAATAGCCTTATAACACCATCAACTACATGAACAGGCCTCCAAAGGCTATGGCCTTTTGCCTCGTAATAACGTCCTTGCACGTAAATCACGTCGTTCCACGTGTCTGTGCAGGTTGGGATTGGTCTAGTCCTTCCACTTTCAGTGGACTACGACGTACCAAGTCGTTTTCCATAACGGCATGGCCTTATAACACCGTCTACTACGTGAACAGGCCTCTAAAGGTTGTTCCGCCTAAAACGGCCTTACACGTAAATCACGTGGTTCCACGTGTCTGTTCAGGTTGCCATTGCTCTAGTCCTACCACTACAAAAGTACTACGACGTCCCAAATCGTTTTACATTGCGGAATAGCCTTATAACACCGTCAACTACGTGAGCAGGCCTCTAAAGGGGTTTATATGGCCTTTTGCCGCCTAATAATGGCCTTACACATAAGTCACGTCGCTCCACATGTCTGGGCAAGTTGCCATTGGTCCAGTCCTTTCACTATCAATGCACTACGACGTCCCAAGTTGTTTTCCATGGTGCCATGACATTATAGCACCGTCAACTACGTGTACAGGCCTCTAAAGGCTGTTATATTACCTTTTACCGCCTAGTAATGGCCTTATCCATAAGTCACGTCGTTTGACACGTCTGGGCAAGTTGCCATTGGTCTACTCCTTTCACTATGAATACACTACGACGTCCCAAGTTCTTTTCCATTGCGCAATAGCCTTATAACACAGTCAACTACATGAACCGGCCTCCAAAGGCTGTTATATGACCTTTTGCCGCCTAATAATGACCTTACGCATCAATCACGTGGTTCCACATGTCTGGGCAAGTTGCCATTGGTTTAGTCCTTTCACTATGAATACACTACGACGTCCCAAGTTCTTTTCCATTGCGCAATAGCCTTATAACACCGTCTACTACGTGAACAGGCCTCTAAAGGTTGTTATATAATCTTTTGCCGCCTAATAATGACGTTACACATAAATCACGTGGTTCCGCGTGTCTACACTGGTTACCATTGGTTTATTCCCTCGACACTCAATGGACTACAACGTCCTAAGTCTATTTACATTGCTGCATGACGTTATAACACCGTTAACTACACGTGCATGCCTCTAAGGGCTGTTATATGACCTTTTGCCGCCTAATAACGGCCTTACACGTAAATCACGTAGTTCCACGTGTGTGTTAAGGTTGCCATTGGTCTAGTCCTACCACTATGAATGTAGTACGACGTCCTAAATCGTTTTACATTGCGGAATAGCCTTATAACACCGTCTACTACGTGAGCAGGCCTCTAAAGGGGTTTATATGGCCTTTCGCCGCCTAATAATGGCCTTACACATAAATCACGTCGTTCCACATGTCTGTGTAAGTTGCCATTGGTCCATTCCTTTATCTGTTAATGTACTACGACGTCCTAAGTCGTTTTCCATTTGCTGCATGACGTTATAACACCGTCAACTACATGTACATGCCTCGAAAGGCTGTTATATGACCTTTTGCTGCCTAACAATGGCCTTACACGTAAATCACGTGGTTCCACGTGCCTGTTCAGGTTGCCATTGGTCTAGTCCTTTCACTATGAATACACTACGACGTCCCAAGTTCTTTTCTATTGGGCAATAGCCTTATAACACAGTCAACTGCGTGAACAGGTCTCTAAAGGTTGTTATATAACCTTTGACGCCTAATAACGGCCTTACACGTAAATCACGTGGTTCCACGTGTCTGTTCAGGTTGCCATTGCTCTAGTCCTAACACTATGAATGTACTACGACGTCCCAAATCGTCTTACATTGCGCAATGGCTTTATAACACCGTCAACTACGTGTACTGGCCTCTAAAAGCTGTTATATGACCTTTTGCCTCCTAGTAATGGCCTTACACGTAATTCACGTGGTTCCACGTGTCTGTTCAGGTTGCCATTGGTCTAGTCCTACCACTACGAATATACTACGACGTCCCAAATCGTTTTACATTGCAGAATAGCCTTATAACGCCGTCAACTACGTGAGGAGCCCTCTACATGTTTTTATATGGCCTTTTGCCGCCTAATAATGGCCTTACACATAAATAACGTCGTTCCACATGTCTGGGCAAGTTGCCATTGGTCTGGTCCTTTCACTCTCAATACACTACGACGTCCCAAGTTCTTTTCCATTGCGCAATAGCGTTATAACACCGTCAACTACGTGAACAGGCCTCTAAAGGCTGTTATATGACCTTTTGCCGCCTAATAATGGCCTTACACATCAATCACGTCGTTCCACATGTCTGGGCAAGTTGCCATTGGTTTAGTCCTTTCACTATGAATACACTACGACGTACCAAGTATTTTTCCATTGCGCAATAGCCTTATAACACCGTCAACTACATGAACAGGCCTCCAAAGGCTGTTATATGGCCTTTTGCCTCGTAATAACGTCCTTGCACGTAAATCACGTCGTCCCATGTGTCTGTGCAGGTTGGGATTGGTCTAGTCCTTCCACTTTCAGTGGACTACGACGTACCAAGTCGTTTTCCATAACGCCATGGCCTTATAACACCGTCTACTACGTGAACAGGCCTCTAAAGGTTGTTATATAACCTTTTGCCGCCTAAAACGGCCTTACACGTAAATCACGTGGTTCCACGTGTCTGTTCAGGTTGCCATTGCTCTAGTCCCACCACTACAAATGTACTACGACGTCCCAAATCGTTTTATATTGCGGAAAAGCCTTATAACACCGTCAACTACGTGAGCAGGCCTCTAAAGGTTTTTATATGGCCTTTTGCCGCCTAATAATGGCCTTACACACAAATCACGTCGTTCCACATGTCTGTGCAGGTTGCCATTGGTCTAGTCCTTTCACTATCAATGGACTACGACTTCCTAAGTCGTTTTCGATTGCGTCATGACGTTATAACACCGTCAACTACGTGTACAGTCCTCTAAAATCTGTTATATGACCTTTTGCTGCCTATTAATGGCCTTACACATAAATCACGTCGTCCCACATGTCTGTGCAAGTTGCTTTTGGTCTTGTCCTTTCACTATCAATGCACTACGACCTCCCAAATCGTTTTACATTGCGCAATAGCCTTATAACGCAGTCAACTGCGTGAACAGGCCTCTAAAGGTTGTTATATAACCTTTTGCCGCCCAAAACGGCCTTACACGTAAATCACGTAGTTCCACGTGTCTGTTCAGGTTGCCATTGATCTAGTCCTACCACTACAAATGTACTACGACGTCCCAAATCGTTTTACATTGCGGAATAGCCTTATAACACCGTCAACTACGTGAGCAGGCCTCTAAAGGTTTTTATATGGCCTTTTGCCTCGTAATAACGTCCTTACACTTAAATCACGTGGTTCCGCGTGTTTCCACTGGTTACCATTGGTTTATTCCCTTGACACTCAATGTACAACAACGTCCCAAATCGTCTTACATTGCGCAATGGCCTTATAGCACCGTCAACTACGTGTACTGGCCTCTAAAGGTTTTTATATGGCCTTTTGCCTCGTAATAACGTCCTTGCACGTAAATCACGTCGTTCCACGTGTCTGTGCAGGTTGAGATTGGTCTAGTCCTTCCACTCTCAATGGAATACGACGTCCCAAGTCGTTTTCCATAATGCCATGGCCTTATAACACCGTCAACTACGTGAACAGGCCTCTAAAGGTTGTTATATAACCTTTTGCCGCCTAAAACGGCCTTACATGTAAATCACGTAGTTCGACGTGTCTGTTCAGGTTGCCATTGCTCTAGTCCTACCACTACAAATGTACTACGACGTCCCAAATCGTTTTACATTGCGGAATAGCCTTATAACACCGTCAACTACGTGAGCAGACCTCTAAAGGCTGTTGTATGACCTTTTACCGCCTAATAATGACCTTACACATCAATCACGTCGTTCCACATGTCTGGGCAAGTTGCCATTGGTCTGGTCCTTTCACTCTCAATGCACTACGACGTCCCAAGTTGTTTTCCATTGTGCCATGACATTATAACACCACCAACTACGTGTACAGGCCTCTACAGCCTAATATATGACATTTTGGCCGCCTAATTATGACCTTACACTTAAATCACGTCGTTCCGCATGTCTGTTTAAGTTGCCATTGGTCCATTCTTTCCACTCTCAATGTAATACGATGTCCTAAGTCTTTTTCCATGGCGCTATGACGTTATAACACCGTCAACTACGCGTACAGTGCTCTAAAGTCTATTATATCACCTTTTGGCGCCTAATAATGACGTTACACTTAAATCACGTGGTTCCGCGTGTCTTCACTGGTTGCCATTGGTTTATTCCCTCGACACTCAATGGACTATAAAGTCCCAAATCGTTTTCCACTGCGCAATAGCCTTATAACACCGTAAACTACGCGTACAGTCCTCTAAAGTCCGTTATATCACCTTTTGGTGCCTAATAATGACGTTACACATAAATCACGTGGTTCTGCGTGTCCACAGTGGTTACCATTGGTTTATTCCCTCGACACTCAATGAACTACAACGTCCCAAGTCTATTTCCATTGCAGCATGACGTTATAACACCGTCAACTACATGAACAGGCCTCTAAAGTCTGTTATATGACCTTTTGCCGTCTAATAATGACCTTACACATCAATCACGTCGTTCCACATGTCTGGGCAAGTTGCCATTGATCTAGTCCTACCACTACAAATGTACTACGACGTCCCAAATCATTTTACATTGCGGAATAGCCTTATAACACCGTCAACTACGTGAGCAGGCCTCTAAAGGTTTTTATATGGCCTTTTGCCGCCTAATAATGGCCTTAAACACAAATCACGTCGTTCCACATGTCTGTGCAGGTTGCCATTGGTCTAGTCCTTTCACTATCAATGGACTACGACTTCCTAAGTCGTTTTCGATTGCGTCATGACGTTATAACACCGTCAACTACGTGTACAGTCCTTTAAAATCTGTTATATGACCTTTTGCTGCCAATTAATGGCCTTACACATAAATCACGTCGTCCCACATGTCTGTGCAAGTTGCCATTGGTCTCGTCCTTTCACTATCAATGCACTACGACCTCCCAAATCGTTTTACATTGCGCAATAGCCTTATAACGCAGTCAACTGCGTGAACAGGCCTCTAAAGGTTGTTATATAACCTTTTGCCGCCTAAAACGGCCTTACACGTAAATCACGTAGTTCCACGTGTCTGTTCAGGTTGCCATTGATCTAGTCCTACCACTACAAATGTACTACGACGTCCCAAATCGTTTTACATTGCGGAATAGCCTTATAACACCGTCAACTACGTGAGCAGGCCTCTAAAGGCTGTTATATGACCTTTTACCGCCTAATAATGACCTTACGCATCAATCACGTCGTTCCACATGTCTGGGCAAGTTGCCATTGGTCTGGTCCTTTCACTCTCAATGCACTACGACGTCCCAAGTTGTTTTCCATTGTGCCATGACATTATAACACCACCAACTACGTGTACAGGCCTCTACAGCCTAATATATGACCTTTTGCCGCCTAATTATGACCTTACACTTAAATCACGTGGTTCCGCGTGTCTCCACTGGTTACCATTGGTTTATTCCCTTGACACTCAATGCACTACGACCTCCCAAATCGTTTTACATTGCGCAATAGCCTTATAACGCAGTCAAGTGCGTGAACAGGCCTCTAAAGGTTGTTATATAACCTTTTGCCGCCTAAAACGGCCTTACACGTAAATCACGTAGTTCCACGCGTCTGTTCAGGTTGCCATTGGTCTAGTCCTACCACTATGAATGTACTACGACGTCCCAAACCGTCTTACATTGCGCAATGGCTTTATAACACCGTCAACTACGTGTACTGGCCTCTAAAAGCTGTTATATGACCTTTTGCCTCCTAATAATGGCCTTACACGTAATTCACGTGGTTCCACGTGTCTGTTCAGGTTGCCATTGGTCTAGTCCTTCCACTGTTAATGTACTTCGACGTCCTAAGTCGTTTTCGATTGTTTCATGACGCTATAACACCGTCAACTACGCGTACAGTACTCTAAAGTCTGTTATATCACCTTTTGGCGCCTAATAATGACCTTAAACATAAATCACGTGGTTCCACGTGTCTCCACTGGTTACCATTGGTTTATTCCCTCGACACTCAATGAACTACAACGTCCCAAGTCTATTTCCATTGCTGGATGACGTTATAACACCGTCAACTACATGTACATGCTTTTAAAGGCTGTTACATGACCTTTTGCCGCGTAATAACCGCCTTACACGTAAATCACGTGGTTCCACGTGTCTGTTCAGGTTGCCATTGGTCTAGCCCTACCACTACGAATGTACTAGGACGTCCCAAATCGTTTTACACTGCTGAATAGCCTTATAACACCGTCAACTACGTGAGCAGCCCTCTAAAGGTTTTTATAAAGCCTTTTGCCGCGTAATAATGGCCTTATCCATAAATCACGTCGTTCGACACGACTGCGCAAGTTGCCATTGGTCTAGTCCTTTCACTATGAATACACTACGACGTCCCAAGTTCTTTTCCATTGCGCAATAGCCTTATAACACCGTCAACTACATGAACAGGCCTCTAAAGACTGCTATATGACCTTTTGCCGCCTAATATTGACCTCACACATCAATCACGTCGTTATAAATGTTTGGGCAAGTTGCCATTGGTCTAGTCCTTTCACTCTCAATGCACTACAACGTCCCAAGTTGTTTTCCATTGTGCCATGACATTATAACACCGCCAACTACGCGTACAGTCCTCTAAAGTCTGTTATATGACCGTTTGCCGACTAATAATGGCCTTACACATAAATCACGTGGGTTCACGTGTCTGTTCAGGTTGCCATTGGTCCAGTCCTTTCACTATCAATGCACTACGACGTTCCAAGTTGTTTTCCATGGTGCCATGAAATTATAACACCTTCAACTACGTCTACAGGCCTCTAAAGGCTGTTATATGACCTTTTGCCGCCTAATAATGGCCTTATACATAAATCACGTCGTTCCACATGTCTGGGCAAGTTGCCATTGGTCTAGTCCTTTCACTATCAATGCACTACGACGTCCCAAGTTGTTTTCCATTGTGCCATGGCACACCGTCAACTCCGTGTACAGGCCTCTAAAAGATGTTATATGACCTTTTGCCCCCTATTATCGTCCTTCCACGTATATCACGTCGTTCCACGTGTCTGTGCAGGTTGGCATTGGTCTAGTCCTTCCACTATCAATGTACTACGACGTCCCAAATCATTTACATTGCGCAATACCCTTATAACACCGTCAACAACGCGTACAGTCCTCTAAAGTCTGTTATATGACCGTTTGCCGCCTAATAATGGCCTTACACATAAATCACGTCGCTCCACATGTCTGTGCAGGTTGCCATTGGTCTAGTCCTTCCACTGTTAATGTACTACGACGTCCTAAGTCGTTTTCGATTGCGTCATGACATTATAACACCGCCAACTATGTGTACAGGTCTCTAAAACTAATATATGACCTTTTGCCGCCTAATTATGACCTTACACATAAGTCACGTGGTTACACATGTCTGGGCAAGTTGCCATTGGTCTAGTCCTTCCACTGGTAATGTACTACGACCTCCTAAGTCGTTTTCGATTGCGTCATGACGTTATAACACCGTCAACTACGCGTACAGTCCTCTAAAGTCTGTTATATGACCGCTTGCCGCCTAATAATGGCCTTACACATAAATCACGTGTTTCCACGTGTCTGCACTGGTTACCATTGGGATACTCCTTCCACTCTCAATGGACTATAAAGTCCCAAATCGTTTTACATTGCGCAATAGCCTTATAACGCAGTCAACTGCGTGAACAGGCCTCTAAAGGTTGTTATATAACCTTTTGCCGCCTAAAACGGCCTTACACGTATATCACGTAGTTCCACGTGTCTGTTCAGGTTGCCATTGATCTAGTCCTACCACTACAAATGTACTACGACGTCCCAAATCGTTTTAAATTGCGGAATAGCCTTATAACACCGTAAACTACGTGAGCAGCCCTCTAAAGGTTTTTATATGACCTTTTACCGCCTAATAATGACCTTACACATAAATCACGTCGTTGCAAATGTCTAAGCAAGTTGCCATTGGTCTGGTCCTTTCACTCTCAATGCACTACGACGTCCCAAGTTGTTTTCCATTGTGCCATGACATTATAACACCACCAATTACGTGTACAGGCCTCTACAGCCTAATATATGACCTTTTGCCGCCTAATTATGACCTTACACTTAAATCACGTGGTTCCGCGTGTCTCCACTGGTTACCATTGGTTTATTCCCTTAACACTCAATGTACAACAACGTCCCAAATCGTCTTACATTGCGCAATGGCCTTATAGCACCGTCAACTACGTGTACTGGCCTCTAAAGGTTTTTATATGGCCTTTTGCCTCGTAATAACGTCCTTGCACGTAAATCACGTCGTTCCACGTGTCTGTGCAGGTTGAGATTGGTCTAGTCCCTCCACTCTCAATGGAATACGACGTCCCAAGTCCTTTTCCATAACGCCATGGCCTTATAACACCGTCAACTACGTAAACAGGCCTCTAAAGGTTGTTATATAACCTTTTGCCGCCTAAAACGGCCTTACACGTAAATCACGTAGTTCGACGTGTCTGTTCAGGTTGCCTTTGCTCTAGTCCTACCACTACAAATGTACTACGACGTCCCAAATCGTTTTACATTGCGGAATAGCCTTATAACACCGTCAACTACGTGAGCAGGCCTCCAAAGGCTGTTATATGACCTTTTACCGCCTAATAATGACCTTACACATCAATCACGTTGTTCCACATGTCTGGGCAAGTTGCCATTGGTCTGGTCCTTTCACTCTCAATGCACTACGACGTCCCAAGTTGTTTTCCATTGTGCCATGACATTATAACACCACCAACTACGTGTACAGGCCTCTACAGCCTAATATATGACCTTTTGGCCGCCTAATTATGACCTTACACTTAAATCACGTCGTTCCACATGTCTGGGCAAGTTGCCATTGGTCTGGTCCTTTCACTCTCAATGCACTACGACGTCCCAAGTTGTTTTCCATTGTGCCATGACATTATAACACCGTCAACTACGCGTACAGTGCTCTAAAGTCTATTATATCACCTTTTGGCGCCTAATAATGACGTTACACTTAAATCACGTGGTTCCGCGTGTCTTCACTGGTTGCCATTGGTTTATTCCCTTGACACTCAATGGACTATAAAGTCCCAAATCGTTTTCCACTGCGCAATAGCCTTATAACACCGCAAACTACGCGTACAGTCCTCTAAAGTCCGTTATATCACCTTTTGGTGCCTAATAATGACGTTACACATAAATCACGTGGTTCCGCGTGTCCACAGTGGTTACCATTGGTTTATTCCCTCGACACTCAATGAACTACAACGTCCCAAGTCTATTTCCATTGCTGCATGACGTTATAACACCGTCAACTACATGAACAGGCCTCTAAAGTCTGTTATATGACCTTTTGCCGTCTAATAATGACCTTACACATCAATCACGTTGTTCCACATGTCTGGGCAAGTTGCCATTGGTCTGGTCCTTACACTCTCAATGCACTACGACGTCCCAAGTTGTTTTCCATTGTGCCATGACATTATAACACCGTCAACTACGCGTACAGTGCTCTAAAGTCTATTATATCACCTTTTGGCGCCTAATAATGACGTTACACTTAAATCACGTGGTTCCGCGTGTCTTCACTGGTTGCCATTGGTTTATTCCCTTGACACTCAATGGACTATAAAGTCCCAAATCGTTTTCCACTGCGCAATAGCCTTATAACACCGTAAACTACGCGTACAGTCCTCTAAAGTCCGTTATATGACCGTTTGCCGCCTAATAATGGCCTTACACATAAATCACGTCGCTCCACATGTCTGTGCAGGTTGCCATTGGTCTAGTCCTTCCACTGTTAATGTACTACGACGTCCTAAGTCGTTTTCGATTGCGTCATGACATTATAACACCGCCAACTATGTGTACAGGTCTCTAAAACTAATATATGACCTTTTGCCGCCTAATTATGACCTTACACATAAATCACGTGGTTCCACATGTCTGGGCAAGTTGCCATTGGTCTAGTCCTTCCACTGGTAATGTACTACGACCTCCTAAGTTGTTTTCGATTGCGTCATGACGTTATAACACCGTCAACTACGTGTACAGGCCTCTAAAAGATGTTATATGACCTTTTGCCCCCTATTATCGTCCTTGCACGTATATCACGTCGTTCCGCGTGTCTTCACTGGTTACCATTGGTTTATTCCCTCGACACTCAATGGACTACAACGTCCCAAGTCTATTTCCATAGCTGCATGACGTTATAACACTGTTAACTACATGTACATGCCTCTAAAGGCTGTTATATGACCTTTTGCTGCCTAATAACCGCCTTACACGTAAATCACGTGGTTCCACGTGTCTGCTCAGGTTGCCATTGGTCTAGTCCTACCACTACGAATGTACTACGACGTCCCAAATCGTTATACATTGCACAATAGCCTTATAACACCGTCAACTACTTGAGCAGCCCTCTAAAGGTTTTTATATGACCTTTTACCGCCTAATAATGACCTTACACATCAATCACGTCGTTCCACATGTCTAAGCAAGTTGCCATTGGTCTGGTCCTTTCACTCTCAATGCACTACGACGTCCCAAGTTGTTTTCCATTGTGCCATGACATTATAACACCACCAACTACGTGTACAGGCCTCTACAGCCTAATATATAACCTTTTGCCGCCTAATTATGATCTTACACTTAAATCACGTGGTTCCGCGTGTCTTCACTGGTTACCATTGGTTTATTCCCTTGACACTCAATGTACAACAACGTCCCAAATCGTCTTACATTGCGCAATGGCCTTATAGCACCGTCAACTACGTGTACTTGCCTCTAAAGGTTTTTATATGACCTTTTGCCTCGTAATAACGTCTTTGCACGTAAATCACGTCGTTCCACGTGTCTGTGCAGGTTGAGATTGGTATAGTCCTTTCACTCTCAATGGAATACGACGTCCCAAGTCGTTTTCCATAACGCCATGGCCTTATAACACCGTCAACTACGTGAACAGGCCTCTAAAGGTTGTTATATAACCTTTTGCCGCCTAAAACGGCCTTACACGTAAATCACGTAGTTCGACGTGTCTGTTCAGGTTGCCATTGCTCTAGTCCTACCACTACAAATGTACTACGACGTCCCAAATCGTTTTACATTGCGGAATAGCCTTATAACACCGTCAACTACGTGAGCAGGCCTCTAAAGGCTGTTATATGACCTTTTACCGCCTAATAATGACCTTACACATCACTCACGTCGTTCCACATGTCTGGGCAAGTTGCCATTGGTCTGGTCCTTTCACTCTCAATGCACTACGATGTCCCAAGTTGTTTTCCATTGTGCCATGACATTATAGCACCACCAACTACGTGTACAGGCCTCTACAGCCTAATATATGACCTTTTGGCCGCCTAATTATGACCTTACACTTAAATCACGTCGTTCCGCATGTCTGTTTAAGTTGCCATTGGTCCATTCTTTCCACTCTCAATGTAATACGATGTCCTAAGTCTTTTTCCATGGCGCCATGACGTTATAACGCCGTTCCGCGTGTCTTCACTGGTTGCCATTGGTTTATTCCCTTGACACTCAATGAACTACAACGTCCCAAGTCTATTTCCATTGCTGCATGACGTTATAACACCGTCAACTACATGAACAGGCCTCTAAAGTCTGTTATATGACCTTTTGCCGTCTAATAATGACCTTACACATCAATCACGTCGTTCCACATGTCTGGGCAAGTTGCCATTGGTCTAGTATTTTCACTATCAATGCACTACGACGTCCCAAGTTGTTTTCCATTGTGCCATGACATTATAACACCGCCAACTATGTGTACAGGTCTCTAAAACTAATATATGACCTTTTGCCGCCTAATTATGACCTTACACATAAATCACGTGGTTCCACATGTCTGGGCAAGTTGCCATTGGTCTAGTCTTTCCACTGGTAATGTACTACGACCTCCTAAGTCGTTTTCGATTGCGTCATGACGTTATAACACCGTCAACTACGCGTACAGTCCTCTAAAGTCTGTTATATGACCGCTTGCCGCCTAATAATGGCCTTACACATAAATCACGTGTTTCCACGTGTCTGCACTGGTTACCATTGGGATACTCCTTCCACTCTCAATGGACTATAAAGTCCCAAATCGTTTTCCATTGCGCCATGGCCTTATAACACCGCCAACTACGCGTACAGTCCTCTAAAGTCTGTTATATGACCGTTTGCCGCCTAATAATGGCCTTGCATAAAAATCACGCCGCTCCACATGTCTGTGCAGTTTCCCATTGGTCTAGTCCTTCCACTGTTAATGTACTACGACGTCCCAAATCCTTTTACATTGCGCAATAGCCTTATAACACCGTCAACTACGCGTACAGTCCTCTAAAGTCTATTATATCACCTTTGACGCCTAATAACGGCCTTACACATAAATCACGTGGTTCCACATGTCTGGGCAAGTTGCCATTGGTCTAGTCTTTCCACTGTTAATGTACTACGACCTCCTAAGTCGTTTTCGGTTGCGTCATGACGTTATAACACCGTCAACTACGTGTACAGGCCTCTAAAGGCTGTTATATGACCTTTTGCCGCCTAATAATGGCCTTATACATAAATCACGTCGTTCCACATGTCTGGGCAAGTTGCCATTGGTCTAGTCCTTTCACTATCATTGCACTACGACCTCCCAAGTTCTTTTCCACTGCGCAATAGCCTTATAACACCGTCAACTACGCCCACAGTCCTCTAAAGTCTGTTATATCACTTTATGGTGCCTAATAATGACGTTACACATAAATCACGTGGTTCCGCGTGTCTACACTGGTTACCATTGGTTTATTCCCTCGACACTCAATGGACTACATTATCCTAAGTCTATTTACATTGCTGCGTGACGTTATAACACCGTTAACTACATGTGCATGCCTCTAAGGGATGTTATATGACCTTTTGCCGCCTGATAACGGCCTTACACGTAAATCACGTAGTTCCACGTGTCTGTTCAGGTTGCCTTGGTCTAGTCCTACCACTATGAATGTAGTACGACGTCCCAAATCGTTTTGCATTGCACAATAGCCTTATAACACAGTCAACTGCGTGAACAGGTCTCTAAAGGTTGTTATATAACCTTTGACGCCTAATAACGGCCTTACACGTAAATCACGTGGTTCCACGTGTCTGTTCAGGTTGCCATTGGTCTAGTCCTACCACTATGAATGTACTACGACGTCCCAAACCGTCTTACATTGCGCAATGGCTTTATAACACCGTCAACTACGTGTACTGGCCTCTAAAAGCTGTTATATGACCTTTTGCCTCCTAATAATGGCCTTACACGTAATTCACGTGGTTCCACGTGTCTGTTCAGGTTGCCATTGGTCTAGTCCTACCACTATGAATATACTACGACGTCCCAAATGGGTTTACATTGCAGAATAGCCTTATAACGCCGTCAACTACGTGAGGAGCCCTCTACATGTTTTTATGTGGCCTTTTGCCGCCTAATAATGGCCTTACACATAAATCACGTCGTTCCACATGTCTGTGCAGGTTGCCATTGGTCTAGTCCTTCCACTATGAATACACTACGACGTCCCAAGTTGTTTTCCATTGCGCAATAGCCTTATAACACTGTCAACTACATGAACAGGCCTCTAAAGACTGCTATATGACCTTTTGCCGCCTAATATTGACCTCACACATCAATCACGTCGTTCCACATGTTTGGGCAAGTTGCCATTGGTCTAGCCATTTCAATCTCAATGCACTACAACGTCCCAAGTTGTTTTCCATTGTGCCATGACATTATAACACCGCCAACAACGTGTACAGGCCTCTAAAGCCTAATATATGACCTGTTGCAGCCTAATTATGGCCTTACACATAAATCACGTGGTTCCACATGTCTGGGCAAGTTGCCATTGGTCTAGTCTTTCCACTGTTAATGTACTACGACCTCCTAAGTCGTTTTCGGTTGCGTCATGACGTTATAACACCGTCAACTACGTGTACAGGCCTCTAAAGGCTGTTATATGACCTTTTGCCGCCTAATAATGGCCTTATACATAAATCACGTCGTTCCACATGTCTGGGCAAGTTGCCATTGGTCTAGTCCTTTCACTATCAATGCACTACGACGTCCCAAGTTGTTTTCCATTGTGCCATGGCACACCGTCAACTCCGTGTACAGGCCTCTAAAAGATGTTATATGACCTTTTGCCCCCTAATATTGTCCTTGCACGTATATCACGTCGTTCCACCTGTCTGTGCAGGTTGGCATTGGTCTAGTCCTTCCACTATCAATGTACTACGACGTCCCAAATCATTTACATTGCGCAATACCCTTATAACACCGCCAACTACGCGTACAGTCCTCTAAAGTCTGTTATATGACCGTTTGCCGCCTAATAATGGCCTTACACATAAATCACGTCGCTCCACATGTCTGTGCAGGTTGCCATTGGTCTAGTCCTTCCACTGTTAATGTACTACGACGTCCTAAGTCGTTTTCGATTGCGTCATGACATTATAAAACCGCCAACTATGCGTACAGTCCTCTAAAGTCTGTTATATGACCGCTTGCCGCCTAATTATGACCTTACACATAAATCACGTGTTTCCACGTGTCTGCACTGGTTACCATTGGGATACTCCTTCCACTCTCAATGGACTATAAAGTCCCAAATCGTTATCCATTGCGCCATGGCCTTATAACACCGCCAACTACGCTTACAGTCCTCTAAAGTCTGTTATATGACCGTTTGCCGCCTAATAATGGCCTTGCATAAAAATCATGCCGCTCCACATGTCTGTGCAGTTTCTCATTGGTCTAGTCCTTCCACTGTTAATGTACTACGACGTCCCAAATCGTTTTACATTACGCAATAGCCTTATAACACCGTCAACTACGCGTACAGTCCTCTAAAGTCTATTATATCACCTTTGACGCCTAATAACGGCCTTACACGTAAATCACGTGGTTCCACGTGTCTGTTCAGGTTGCCATTGGTCTAGTATTTTCACTATCAATGCACTACGACGTCCCAAGTTGTTTTCCATTGTGCCATGACATTATAACACCGCCAACTATGTGTACAGGTCTCTAAAACTAATATATGACCTTTTGCCGCCTAATTATGACCTTACACATAAATCACGTCGTCCCACATGTCTGTGCAAGTTGCAATTGGTCTCGTCCTTTCACTATCAATGCACTACGACCTCCCAAGTTCTTTTCCACTGCGCAATAGCCTTATAACACCGTCAACTACGCGTACAGTACTCTAAAGTCTGTTATATCACCTTTTGGCGCCTAATAATGACCTTACACATAAATCACGTGGTTCCGCGTGTCTCCACTGGTTACCATTGGTTTATTCCCTCGACACTCAATGAACTACAACGTCCCAAGTCTATTTCCATTGCTGGATGACGTTATAACACCGTCAACTACATGTACATGCTTCTAAAGGCTGTTACTTGACCTTTTGCCGCCTAATAACCGCCTTACACGTAAATCACGTGGTTCCACGTGTCTGTTCAGGTTGCCATTGGTCTAGCCCTACCACTACGAATGTACTAGGACGTCCCAAATCGTTTTACACTGCTGAATAGCCTTATAACACCGTCAACTACGTGAGCAGCCCTCTAAAGGTTTTTATAAAGCCTTTTGCCGCGTAATAATGGCCTTATCCATAAATCACGTCGTTCGACACGACTGCGCAAGTTGCCAATGGTCTAGTCCTTTCACTATGAATACACTACGACGTCCCAAGTTCTTTTCCATTGCGCAATAGCCTTATAACACCGTCAACTACATGAACAGGCCTCTAAAGACAGCTATATGACATTTTGCCGCCTAATATTGACCTCACACATCAATCACGTCGTTCCACATGTTTGGGCAAGTTGCCATTGGTCTAGCCCTTTCACTCTCAATGCACTACAACGTCCCAAGTTGTTTTCCATTGTGCCATGACATTATAACACCGCCAACAACGTGTACAGGCCTCTAAAGCCTAATATATGACCTTTTGCCGCCTAATTATGGCCTTACACATAAATCACGTGGTTCCACATGCCTGGGCAAGTTGCCATTGGTCTAGTCTTTCCACTGTTAATGTACTACGACCTCCTAAGTCGTTTTCGGTTGCGTCATGACGTTATAACACCGTCAACTACGCGTACAGTCCTCTAAAGTCTGTTATATGACCGTTTGCCGCCTAATAATGGCCTTACACATAAATCACGTGGCTTCACGTGTCTGTTCAGGTTGCCATTGGTCCAGTCCTTTCACTATCAATGCACTACGACGTTCCAAGTTGTTTTCCATGGTGCCATGAAATTATAACACCTTCAACTACGTGTACAGGCCTCTAAAGGCTGTTATATGACCTTTTGCCGCCTAATAATGGCCTTATACATAAATCACGTCGTTCCACATGTCTGGGCAAGTTGCCATTGGTCTAGTCCTTTCACTATCAATGCACTACGACGTCCCAAGTTGTTTTCCATTGTGCCCTGGCACACCGTCAACTCCGTGTACAGGCCTCTAAAAGAAGTTATATGACCTTTTGCCCCCTATTATCGTCCTTGCACGTATATCACGTCGTTCCACGTGTCTGTGCAGGTTGGCATTGGTCTAGTCCTTCCACTATCAATGTACTACGACGTCCCAAATCATTTACATTGCGCAATACCCTTATAACACCGCCAACTACGCGTACAGTCCTCTAAAGTCTGTTATATGACCGTTTGCCGCCTAATAATGGCCTTACACATAAATCACGTCGCTCCACATGTCTGTGCAGGTTGCCATTGGTCTAGTCCTTCCACTGTTAATGTACTACGACGTCCTAAGTCGTTTTCGATTGCGTCATGACGTTATAACACAGTCAACTACGCGTACAGGCCTCTAAATCTTGTTGTATGGCATTTTTCTGTCTAATAATGGCCTTACACATCAATCACGTCGTTCGCATGTCTGGGCAAGTTGCCATTGGTCTGGTCCTTTCACTATCAATGCACTACGACGTTCTAAGTCGTTTTCGATTGCGTCATGACGCTATAACACCGTCAACTACGCGTACAGTCCTCTAAAGTCTGTTATATCACATTTTGGCGCCTAATAATGACCTTACACATAAATCACGCGGTTCCGCGCGTCTCCACTGGTTACCATTGGTTTATTCCCTCGACACTCAATGTACTACAACGTCCCAAGTCTACTTCCATTGCTGCATGACGTTATAACACCGCCAACTACATGTACATGCCTCTAAAGGCTGTTATATGACCTTTTGCCGCATAATAACCGCCTTACACGTAAATCACGTCGTTCCACATGTCTGGGCAAGTTGCCATTGGTCTGGTTCTTTCACTATCAATGCACTACGACCTCCCAAGTTCTTTTCCACTGCGCAATAGCCATATAACACCGTCAACTACGCGTACAGTCCTCTAAAGTCCGTTATATCACCTTTTGGTGCCTAATAATGATGTTACACATAAATCACGTCGTTCGACACGTCTGCGCAAGTTTCCATTGGTCTAGTCCTTTCACTATGAATACACTACGAAGTCCCAAGTTCTTTTTCATTGCGCAAAAGCCTTATAACACCGTCAACTGCATGAACAGGCCTCTAAAGACTGTTATATGACCTTTTGCTGCCTAATAATGACCTTACACGTAAATCACGTGGTTCCACGTGTCTGTTCAGGTTGCCATTGGTCTAGTCCTACCACTACGAATGTACTACGACGTTCCAAATCGTTTTACATTGCACAATAGCCTTATAACACCGTCAACTACTTGAGCGGCCATCTAAAGGTTTTTATATGGCCTTTTGCCGCGTAATAATGGCCTTACACATGAATCACGTCGTTCCACATATCTGGGCAAGTTGCCATTGGTCTAGTCTTTTCACTATCAATGCACTACGACGTCCCAAGTTGTTTTCCATTGTGCCATGACAATATAATACCGTCAACTACGTGTACAGGCCTCTAAAGGCTGTTATATGACCTTTTACCGCCTAATAATGACCTTACACATCAATCACGTCTTTCCACATGTCTAGGCAAGTTGCCATTGGTCTGGTCCTTTCACTCTCAATGCACTACGACGTCCCAAGTTGTTTTCCATTGTGCAATGACATTATAACACCACCAACTACGTGTACAGGCCTCTACACCCTAATATATGACCTTTTGCCGCCTAATTATGACCTTACACTTAAATCACGTGGTTCCGCGTGTCTCCACTGGTTACAATTGGTTTATTCCCTTGACACTCAATGTACTACAACGTCCCAAATCGTCTTACATTGCGCAATGGCCTTATAAGACCGTCAACTACGTGTACTGGCCTCTAAAGGTTTTTATATGGCCTTTTGCCTCGTAATAACGTCCTTGCACGTAAATCACGTCGTTCCACATGTCTGGGCAATGCACTACGACGTCCCAAGTTGTTTTCCATTGCGTCATGACGTTATAACAACGTCAAGTACTTCTACAGGCCTCTAAATCCTGCTGAATGCCATTTTGCTGCCTAATAATGGCCTTACACGCAAATGACGTGGTTCCGCGTGTCTGTGCAGGTTGCCATTTCTCTAGTCCTTTCACTATCAATGGACTACGACTTCCCAAGTTGTTTTCCATTGTGCCATGACATTATAACACCGCCAACTACGTGTACAGGTCTCTAAAGCCTAATATATGACCTTTTGCCGCCTAATTATGACCTTACACGTAAATCACGTGGTTCCACATGTCTGGGCAAGTTGCCATTGGTCTAGTCCTTCCACTGGTAATGTACTACGACCTCCTAAGTCGTTTTCGAATGCGTCATGACGTTATAACACCGTCAACTAGGCGTACAGTCCTCTAAAGTCTGTTATATGACCGTTTGCCGCCTAATAATGACCTTACACATCAATCACGTCGTTCCACGTGTCTGTTCAGGTTGCCATTGGTCTAGTCCTACCACTATGAATGTACTACGACGTCCCAAATCGTTTTACATTGCGCAATAGCCTTATAACACCGTCAACTACGTGAACAGGTTTCCAAAGGTTGTTATATAACCTTTTGCCGCCTAATAACGGCCTTACATGTAAATCACGTGGTTCCACGTGTCTGTTCAGGTTGCCATTGGTCTAATCCTACCACTATGAATGTACTACGACGTCCCAAATCGTTTCACATTGCGGAATAGCCTTATAACACCGTCACCTACGTGAGCAGCCCTCTAAAGGTTTTTATATGGCCTTTTGCCGCCTAATAATGGCCCTACACATAAATCACGTCGTTCCACATGTCTGGGCAAGTTGCCATTGGTCTAGTCCTTTCACTATCAATGCACTACGACGTTCCAATTGTTTTCCATTGTGCCATGACATTATAATACCGTCAACTACGTGTACAGGCCTCCAAAGGCTTGTTATATGACCTTTAACCGCCTATTATTGGCCTTATACATAAATCACGTCGTTCGACACGTCTGCGCAAGTTGCCATTGGTCTAGTCCTTTCACTATGAATACACTACGACGTCCCAAGTTATTTTCTATTGCGCAATAGCCTTATAACACCGCCAACTACGCGTACAGTCCTCTAAAGTCTGTCATATGACAGTTTGCCGCCTAATAATGGCCTTACACATAAGTCACATCGTTCCACGTGTCAGTGCAGGTTGGCATTGGTCTACTCCTTCCATCTCAATGCACTACGACATCCCAAGTCATTTTCCATTACGCCTTGGCCTTATAACACCGTCACCTCCTCGTACAGTGCTCTAAAGTCTCTTGTATGACCTTTTGCCGCCTAATAATAGCCTTACACGTAATTCACGTGGTTCCACATGTTTGGGCAAGTTGCCATTGGTCTAGCCCTTTCACACTTAATGCACTACAACGTCCCAAGTTGTTTTCCATGGTGCCATGAAATTATAACACCTTCAACTACGTGTACAGGCTTCTAAAGGCTGTTATATGACCTTTTGCCGCCTAATAATGGCCTTACACATAAATCACGTGGCTTCACGTGTCTGTTCAGGTTGCCATTGCTCTAGTCCTACCACTACAAATGTACTACGACGTCCCAAATCGTTTTACATTGCGGAATAGCCTTATAACACCGTCAACTACGTGAGCAGCCCTCTAAAGGTTTTTATATGGCCTTTTGCCGCGTAATAATGGCCTTATCCATAAATCACGTCGTTCCACATGTCTGGGCAAGTTGCCATTGGTCTAGTCCTTTCACTATCAATGCACTACGACGTCCCAAGTTGTTTTCCATTGTGCCATGGCCTTATAACACCGTGAACTACGTGTACAGGCCTCTAAAAGATGTTATATGACCTTTTGCCCCCTAATATCGTCCTTCCACGTATATCACGTCGTTCCATGTGTCTGTGCAGGTTGGCATTGGTCTAGTCCTTCCACTATCAATGTACTACGACGTCCCAAATCATTTCCATTACGCCATGGCCTTATAACACCGTCACCTTTCACTATCAATGGACTACGACGTCCCAAATCGTTTTACATTGCGCAATGTCAACTACGTGAACAGGTCTCTAAAGGTTGTTATGTAACCTTTTGCCTCCTATTATCGTCCTTGCACGTATATCACGTCGTTCCACGAGTCTGTGCAGTTTGCCATTGGTCTAGTCCTTCCACTGTTAATGTACTACGACGTCCCAAATCGTTTTACATTGCGCAAAAGCCTTATAACACCGTCAACTGCATGAACAGGCCTCTAAAGACTGTTATATGACCTTTTGCCGCCTAATAATAACCTTGCACAAAAATCACGTCGTTCCACATGTCTGGGCCAGTTGCCATTGGTCTGGTTCTTTCAATCTCAATGCACTACGACGTCCCAAGTTGTTTTCCATTGTGCCATGGCCTTATAACACCGTCAACTACGTGTACATGCCTCTAAAAGATGTTATATGACCTTTTGCCTCCTATTATCGTCCTTGCACGTATATCACGTCGTTCCACGAGTCTGTGCAGGTTGGCATTGGTCTAGTCCTTCCACTATCAATGTACTACGACGTCCCAATTTAATTTACATTGCGCAATACCCTTATAACACCGTCAACTGCGCTAACAGGCCTCTAAAGGCTGTTATATGAATTTTTGCCGCCTTATAATGGCCTTACACATAAATCACGTCGTTCCACATGTCTGGGCAAGTTGCCATTGGTCTATTCCTTTCACTATCAACAGACTACGACGTCCCAAGTTGTTTTCCATTACGCCATGGCCCTGTAACACCGTCAACTCAGCGTACAATCCTCTCAATGCTGTAATATGGCATTCTGCTGTCTAATAAAGACCTCATGCGTAAATCAGGTGGTTCCGAGTGTCTGCACTGGTTACCATTGGGATACTCCTTCCACTCTCAATGGACTATAAAGTCCCAAATCGTTTTCTATTGCGCCATGGCCTTACATCACCGTCAACTACGTGTACTCGCCAACAACGTGTACAGGCCTCTAAAGCCTAATATATGACCTTTTGCCGCCTAATTATGGCCTTACACATAAATCACGTGGTTCCACATGTCTGGGCAAGTTGCCATTGGTCTAGTCTTTCCACTGTTAATGTACTACGACCTCCTAAGTCGTTTTCGGTTGCGTCATGACGTTATAACACCGTCAACTACACGTACAGTCCTCTAAAGTCTGTTATATGACCGTTTGCCGCCTAATAATGGCCTTACACATAAATCACGTGGCTTCACGTGTCTGTTCAGGTTGCCATTGGTCTAGTCCTTTCACTATCGATGCACTACGACGTCCCAAGTTGTTTTCCATGGTGCCATGAAATTATAACACCTTCAACTACGTGTACAGGCCTCTAAAGGCTGTTATATGACCTTTTGCCGCCTAATAATGGCCTTATACATAAATCACGTCGTTCCACATGTCTGGGCAAGTTGCCATTGGTCTATTCCTTTCACTATCAACAGACTACGACGTCCCAAGTTGTTTTCCATTGCGCCATGGCCCTGTAACACCGTCAACTACGTGAGCAGCCCTCTAAAGGTTTTTATATGGCCTTTTGCCGCGTAATAATGACCTTATCCATAAATCACGTCGTTCCACATGTCTGGGCAAGTTGCCATTGGTCTAGTCCTTTCACTATCAATGCACTACGACGTCCCAAGTTGTTTTCCATTGTGCCATGGCCTTATAACACCGTTAACTACGTGTACAGGCCTCTAAAAGATGTTATATGACCTTTTGCCCCCTATTATCGTCCTTGCACGTATATCACGTCGTTCCATGTGTCTGTGCAGGTTGGCATTGGTCTAGTCCTTCCACTATCAATGTACTACGACGTCCCAAATCATTTCCATTACGCCATGGCCTTATAACACCGTCACCTGCGCGTACAGTCCTCTAAAGTCTGTTATATCACCTTTTGGTGCCCAATAATGACGTTACACATAAATCACGTGGTTCCGCGTGTCTACACTGGTTACCATTGGTTTATTGCCTCGACACTCAATGAACTACAACGTCCCAAGTCTATTTCCATTGCTGCATGACGTTATAACACCGTCAACTACATGAACAGGCCTCTAAAGTCTGTTATATGACCTTTTGCCGTCTAATAATGACCTTACACATCAATCACGTCGTTCCACATGTCTGGGCAAGTTGCCATTGGTCTGGTTCTTTCACTATCAATGCACTACGACCTCCCAAGTTCTTTTCCACTGCGCAATAGCCTTATAACACCGTCAACTACGCGTACAGTCCTCTAAAGTCCGTTATATCACCTTTTGGTGCCTAATAATGATGTTACCACGTCGTTCGACACGTCTGCGCAAGTTTCCATTGGTCTAGTCCTACCACTATGAATGTAGTACGACGTCCCAAATCGTTTTACATTGCTGAATAGCCTTATAACACCGTCAACTACGTGAGCAGCCCTCTAAAGGTTTTTATATGGCCTTTTGCCGCGTAATAATGGCCTTACACATGAATCACGTCGTTCCACATATCTGGGCAAGTTGCCATTGGTCTAGTCTTTTCACTATCAATGCACTACGACGTCCCAAGTTGTTTTCCATTGTGCCATGACAATATAATACCGTCAACTACGTGTACAGGCCTCTAAAGGCAGTTATATGACCTTTTACCGCCTAATAATGACCTTACACATCAATCACGTCTTTCCACATGTCTAGGCAAGTTGCCATTGGTCTGGTCCTTTCACTCTCAATGCACTACGACGTCCCAAGTTGTTTTCCATTGTGCCATGACATTATAACACCACCAACTACGTGTACAGGCCTCTACACCCTAATATATGACCTTTTGCCGCCTAATTATGACCTTACACTTAAATCACGTGGTTCCGCGTGTCTCCACTGGTTACAATTGGTTTATTCCCTTGACACTCAATGTACTACAACGTCCCAAATCGTCTTACATTGCCCAATGGCCTTATAACACCGTCAACTACGTGTACTGGCCTCTAAAGGCTGTTATATGACCTTTTGCCGCCTAATAATGGCCTTATACATAAATTACGTCGTTCCACATGTCTGGGCAAGTTGCCATTGGTCTAGTCCTTTCACTATCAATGCACTACGACGTCCCAAGTTGTTTTCCATTGTGCCATGGCACACCGTCAACTCCGTGTACAGGCCTCTAAAAGATGTTATATGACCTTTTGCCCCCTATTATCGTCCTTGCACGTATATCACGTCGTTCCACGTGTCTGTGCAGGTTGGCATTGGTCTAGTCCTTCCACTATCAATGTACTACGACGTCCCAAATCATTTACATTGCGCAATACCCTTATAACACCGCCAACCACGCGTACAGTCCTCTAAAGTCTGTTATATGACCGTTTGTCGCCTAATAATGGCCTTACACATAAATCACGTTGCTCCACATGTCTGTGCAGGTTGCCATTGGTCTAGTCCTTCCACTGTTAATGTACTACGACGTCCTAAGTCGTTTTCGATTGCGTCATGACGTTATAACACAGTCAACTACGCGTACAGGCCTCTAAATCTTGTTGTATGGCATTTTTCTGTCTAATAATGGCCTTACACATCAATCACGTCGTTCGCATGTCTGGGCAAGTTGCCATTGGTCTGGTCCTTTCACTATCAATGCACTACGACGTCCTAAGTCGTTTTCGATTGCGTCATGACGCTATAACACCGTCAACTACGCGTACAGTCCTCTAAAGTCTGTTATATCACATTTTGGCGCCTAATAATGACCTTACACATAAATCACGTGGTTCCGCGCGTCTCCACTGGTTACCATTGGTTTATTATCTCGACACTCAATGTACTACAACGTCCCAAGTCTACTTCCATTGCTGCATGACGTTATAACAACGCCAACTACATGTACATGCCTCTAAAGGCTGTTATATGACCTTTTGCCGCATAATAACCGCCTTACACGTAAATCACATGGTTCCACGTGTCTGTTCAGGTTGCCATTGGTCTAGTCCTACCACTATGAATGTACTACGACGTCCCAAATCGTTTTACATTGCGCAATAGCCTTATAACACCGTCACCTACGTGAGCAGCCCTCTAAAGGTTTTTATATGGCCTTTTGCCGCCTAATAATGGCCCTACACATAAATCACGTCGTTCCACATGTCTGGGCAAGTTGCCATTGGTCTAGTCCTTTCACTATCAATGCACTACGACGTTCCAATTGTTTTCCATTGTGCCATGACATTATAATACCGTCAACTACGTGTACAGGCTTCCAAAGGCTTGTTATATGACCTTTAACCGCCTATTATTGGCCTTATACATAAATCACGTCGTTCGACACGTCTGCGCAAGTTGCCATTGGTCTAGTCCTTTCACCATGAATACACTACGACGTCCCAAGTTCTTTTCCATTGCGCAATAGCCTTATAACACCGCCAACTACGCGTACAGTCCTCTAAAGTCTGTCATATGACAGTTTGCCGCCTAATAATGGCCTTACACATAAGTCACATCGTTCCACGTGTCTGTGCAGGTTGGCATTGGTCTACTCCTTCCAATCTCAATGCACTACGACATCCCAAGTCATTTTCCATTACGCCTTGGCCTTATAACACCGTCACCTGCTCGTACAGTGCTCTAAAGTCTCTTGTATGACCTTTTGCCGCCTAATAATGGCCTTACACATCAATCACGTCGTTCCACATGTCTGGGCAAGTTGCCATTGGTCTGGTCCTTTCACTATCAATGCACTACAACGTCCCAAGTCTACTTCCATTGCTGCATGACGTTATAACACCGCCAACTACATGTACATTCCTCTAAAGGCTGTTATATGACCTTTTGCCGCATAATAACTGCCTTACACGTAAATCACATGGTTCCACGTGTCTGTTCAGGTTGCCATTGGTCTAGTCCTACCACTATGAATGTACTACGACGTCCCAAATCGTCTTACAATGCGCAATGGCTTTATAACACCGTCAACTACGTGTACTAGCCTCTAAAAGCTGGTATATGACCTTTTGCCTCCTAATAATGGCCTTACACGTAATTCACGTGGTTCCACGTGTCTGTTCAGGTTGCCATTGGTCTAGTCCTACCACTACGAATATACTACGACGTCCCAAATCGTTTTACATTGCGGAATAGCCTTATGACGCCGTCAACTACGTGAGGAGCCCTCCACATGTTTTTATATGGCCTTTTGCCGCCTAATAATGGCCTTACACGTAATTCACGTGGTTCCACATGTTTGGGCAAGTTGCCATTGGTCTAGCCCTTTCACTCTTAATGCACTACAACGTCTCAAGTTGTTTTCCATTGTGCCATGACATTATAACACCGCCAACAACGTGTACAGGCCTCTAAAGCCTAATATATGACCTTTTGCCGCCTAATTATGGCCTTACACTTAAATCACGTGGTTCCACATGTCTTGGCAAGTTGCCATTGGTCTAGTCTTTCCACTGTTAATGTACTACGACCTCCTAAGTCGTTTTCGGTTGCGTCATGACGTTATAACACCGTCAACTACACGTACAGTCCTCTAAAGTCTGTTATATGACCGTTTGCCGCCTAATAATGGCCTTACACATAAATCACGTGGCTTCACGTGTCTGTTCAGGTTGCCATTGGTCTAGTCCTTTCACTATCAATGCACTACGACGTCCCAAGTTGTTTTCCATGGTGCAATGAAATTATAACACCTTCAACCACGCGTACAGTCCTCTAAAGTCTGTTATATGACCTTTTGCCGCCTAATAATGGCCTTACACATAAATCACGTTGCTCCACATGTCTGTGCAGGTTGCCATTGGTCTAGTCCTTCCACTGTTAATGTACTACGACGTCCTAAGTCGTTTTCGATTGCGTCATGACGTTATAACACAGTCAACTACGCGTACAGGCCTCTAAATCTTGTTGTATGGCATTTTTCTGTCTAATAATGGCCTTACACATCAATCACGTCCTTCGCATGTCTGGGCAAGTTGCCATTGGTCTGGTCCTTTCACTATCAATGCACTACGACGTCCTAAGTCGTTTTCGATTGCGTCATGACGCTATAACACCGTCAACTACGCGTACAGTCCTCTAAAGTCTGTTATATCACATTTTGGCGCCTAATAATGACCTTACACATAAATCACGTGGTTCCGCGCGTCTCCACTGGTTACCATTGGTTTATTATCTCGACACTCAATGTACTACAACGTCCCAAGTCTACTTCCATTGCTGCATGACGTTATAACAACGCCAACTACATGTACATGCCTCTAAAGGCTGTTATATGACCTTTTGCCGCATAATAACCGCCTTACACGTAAATCGCATGGTTCCACGTGTCTGTTCAGGTTGCCATTGGTCTAGTCCTACCACTATGAATGTACTACGACGTCCCAAATCGTTTTACATTGCGCAATAGCCTTATAACACCGTCACCTACGTGAGCAGCCCTCTAAAGGTTTTTATATGGCCTTTTGCCGCCTAATAATGGCCCTACACATAAATCACGTCGTTCCACATGTCTGGGCAAGTTGCCATTGGTCTAGTCCTTTCACTATCAATGCACTACGACGTTCCAATTGTTTTCCATTGTGCCATGACATTATAATACCGTCAACTACGTGTACAGGCCTCCAAAGGCTTGTTATATGACCTTTAACCGCCTATTATTGGCCTTATACATAAATCACGTCGTTCGACACGTCTGCGCAAGTTGCCATTGGTCTAGTCCTTTCACCATGAATACACTACGACGTCCCAAGTTCTTTTCCATTGCGCAATAGCCTTATAACACCGCCAACTACGCGTACAGTCCTCTAAAGTCTGTCATATGACAGTTTGCCGCCTAATAATGGCCTTACACATAAGTCACATCGTTCCACGTGTCTGTGCAGGTTGGCATTGGTCTACTCCTTCCAATCTCAATGCACTACGACATCCCAAGTCATTTTCCATTACGCCTTGGCCTTATAACACCGTCACCTGCTCGTACAGTGCTCTAAAGTCTCTTGTATGACCTTTTGCCGCCTAATAATGGCCTTACACATCAATCACGTCGTTCCACATGTCTGGGCAAGTTGCCATTGGTCTGGTCCTTTCACTATCAATGCACTACAACGTCCCAAGTCTACTTCCATTGCTGCATGACGTTATAACACCGCCAACTACATGTACATTCCTCTAAAGGCTGTTATATGACCTTTTGCCGCATAATAACCGCCTTACACGTAAATCACATGGTTCCACGTGTCTGTTCAGGTTGCCATTGGTCTAGTCCTACCACTATGAATGTACTACGACGTCCCAAATCGTCTTACAATGCGCAATGGCTTTATAACACCGTCAACTACGTGTACTAGCCTCTAAAAGCTGGTATATGACCTTTTGCCTCCTAATAATGGCCTTACACGTAATTCACGTGGTTCCACGTGTCTGTTCAGGTTGCCATTGGTCTAGTCCTACCACTACGAATATACTACGACGTCCCAAATCGTTTTACATTGCGGAATAGCCTTATGACGCCGTCAACTACGTGAGGAGCCCTCCACATGTTTTTATATGGCCTTTTGCCGCCTAATAATGGCCTTACACGTAATTCACGTGGTTCCACATGTTTGGGCAAGTTGCCATTGGTCTAGCCCTTTCACTCTTAATGCACTACAACGTCTCAAGTTGTTTTCCATTGTGCCATGACATTATAACACCGCCAACAACGTGTACAGGCCTCTAAAGCCTAATATATGACCTTTTGCCGCCTAATTATGTCCTTACACTTAAATCACGTGGTTCCACATGTCTTGGCAAGTTGCCATTGGTCTAGTCTTTCCACTGTTAATGTACTACGACCTCCTAAGTCGTTTTCGGTTGCGTCATGACGTTATAACACCGTCAACTACACGTACAGTCCTCTAAAGTCTGTTATATGACCGTTTGCCGCCTAATAATGGCCTTACACATAAATCACGTGGCTTCACGTGTCTGTTCAGGTTGCCATTGGTCTAGTCCTTTCACTATCAATGCACTACGACGTCCCAAGTTGTTTTCCATGGTGCAATGAAATTATAACACCTTCAACTACGTGTACAGGCCTCTAAAGGCTGTTATATGACCTTTTGCCGCCTAATAATGGCCTTATACATAAATCACGTCGTTCCACATGTCTGGGCAAGTTGCCATTGCTCTAGTCCTACCACTACAAATGTACTACGACGTCCCAAATCGTTTTACATTGCGGAATAGCCTTATAACACCGTCAACTACGTGAGCAGCCCTCTAAAGGTTTTTATATGGCCTTTTGCCGCGTAATAATGGCCTTATCCATAAATCACGTCGTTCCACATGTCTGGGCAAGTTGCCATTGGTCTAGTCCTTTTACTATCAATGCACTACGACGTCCCAAGTTGTTTTCCATTGTGCCATGGCCTTATAACACCGTGAACTACGTGTACAGGCCTCTAAAAGATGTTATATGACCTTTTGCCCCCTATTATCGTCCTTCCACGTATATCACGTCGTTCCATGTGTCTGTGCAGGTTGGCATTGGTCTAGTCCTTCCACTATCAATGTACTACGACGTCCCAAATCATTTCCATTACGCCATGGCCTTATAACACCGTCACCTGCGCGTACAGTCCTCTAAAGTCTGTTATATGACCTTTTGCCGCCTAATAATGGCCTTACACATCAATCACGTCGTTCCACATGTCTGGGCAAGTTGCCATTGGTCTGGTCCTTTCACTATCAATGCACTACGACTTCCCAAGTTTTTTTCCACTGCGCAATAGCCTTATAACACCGTCAACTACGCGTACAGTCCTCTAAAGTCCGTTATATCACCTTTTGGTGCCTAATAATGACGTTACACATAAATCACGTGGTTACGCGTGTCTACACTGGTTACCATTGGTTTATTCCCTCGACACTCAATGAACTACAACGTCCCAAGTCTATTTCCAGTGCTGCATGACGTTATAACACCGTCAAATACATGAACAGGCCTCTAAAGTCTGTTATATGACCTTTTGCCGTCTAATAATGACCTTACACATCAATCACGTCGTTCCACATGTCTGGGCAAGTTGCCATTGGTCTGGTTCTTTCACTATCAATGCACTACGACCTCCCAAGTTCTTTTCCACTGCGCAATAGCCATATAACACCGTCAATTACGCGTACAGTCCTCTAAAGTCCGTTATATCACCTTTTGGTGCCTAATAATGATGTTACACATAAATCACGTCGTTCGACACGTCTGCGCAAGTTTCCATTGGTCTAGTCCTTTCACTATGAATACAATACGAAGTCCCAAGTTCTTTTTCATTGCGCAAAAGCCTTATAACACCGTCAACTGCATGAACAGGCCTCTAAAGACTGTTATATGACCTTTTGCCGCCTAATAATGACCTTACACGTAAATCACGTGGTTCCACGTGTCTGTTCAGGTTGCCATTGGTCTAGTCCTACCACTACGAATGTACTACGACGTTCCAAATCGTTTTACATTGCACAATAGCCTTATAACACCGTCAACTACTTGAGCGGCCATCTAAAGGTTTTTATATGGCCTTTTGCCGCGTAATATGTGGCCTTACACATGAATCACGTCGTTCCACATATCTGGGCAAGTTGCCATTGGTCTAGTCTTTTCACTATCAATGCACTACGACGTCCCAAGTTGTTTTCCATTGTGCCATGACAATATAATACCGTCCACTACGTGTACAGGCCTCTAAAGGCTGTTATATGACCTTTTACCGCCTAATAATGACCTTACACATCAATCACGTCTTTCCACATGTCTGGGCAAGTTGCCATTGGTCTGGTCCTTTCACTATCAATGCACTACAACGTCCCAAGTCTACTTCCATTGCTGCATGACGTTATAACACCGCCAACTACATGTACATTCCTCTAAAGGCTGTTATATGACCTTTTGCCGCATAATAACCGCCTTACACGTAAATCACATGGTTCCACGTGTCTGTTCAGGTTGCCATTGGTCTAGTCCTACCACTATGAATGTACTACGACGTCCCAAATCGTCTTACATTGCGCAATGGCTTTATAACACCGTCAACTACGTGTACTAGCCTCTAAAAGCTGGTATATGACCTTTTGCCAACTAATAATGGCCTTACACGTAATTCACGTGGTTCCACGTGTCTGTTCAGGTTGCCATTGGTCTAGTCCTACCACTACGAATATACTACGACGTCCCAAATCGTTTTACATTGCGGAATAGCCTTATAACGCCGTCAACTACGTGAGGAGCCCTCCACATGTTTTTATATGGCCTTTTGCCGCCTAATAATGGCCTTACACGTAATTCACGTGGTTCCACATGTTTGGGCAAGTTGCCATTGGTCTAGCCCTTTCACTCTTAATGCACTACAACGTCTCAAGTTGTTTTCCATTGTGCCATGACATTATAACACCGCCAACAAAGTGTACAGGCCTCTAAAGCCTAATATATGACCTTTTGCCGCCTAATTATGGCCTTACACTTAAATCACGTGGTTCCACATGTCTTGGCAAGTTGCCATTGGTCTAGTCTTTCCACTGTTAATGTACTACGACCTCCTAAGTTGTTTTCGGTTGCGTCATGACGTTATAACACCGTCAACTACACGTACAGTCCTCTAAAGTCTGTTATATGACCGTTTGCCGCCTAATAATGGCCTTACACATAAATCACGTGGCTTCACGTGTCTGTTCAGGTTGCCATTGGTCTAGTCCTTTCACTATCAATGCACTACGACGTCCCAAATTGTTTTCCATGGTGCCATGAAATTATAACACCTTCAACTACGTGTACAGGCCTCTAAAAGATGTTATATGACCTTTTGCCCCCTATTATCGTCCTTCCACGTATATCACGTCGTTCCATGTGTCTGTGCAGGTTGGCATTGGTCTAGTCCTTCCACTATCAATGTACTACGACGTCCCAAATCATTTCCATTACGCCATGGCCTTATAACACCGTCACCTGCGCGTACAGTCCTCTAAAGTCTGTTATATGACCTTTTGCCGCCTAATAATGGCCTTACACATCAATCACGTCGTTCCACATGTCTGGGCAAGTTGCCATTGGTCTGGTCCTTTCACTATCAATGCACTACGACCTCCCAAGTTTTTTTCCACTGCGCAATAGCCTTATAACACCGTCAACTACGCGTACAGTCCTCTAAAGTCCGTTATATCACCTTTTGGTGCCTAATAATGACGTTACACATAAATCACGTGGTTCCGCGTGTCTACACTGGTTACCATTGGTTTATTCCCTCGACACTCAATGAACTACAACGTCCCAAGTCTATTTCCATTGCTGCATGACGTTATAACACCGTCAACTACATGAACAGGCCTCTAAAGTCTGTTATATGACCTTTTGCCGTCTAATAATGACCTTACACATCAATCACGTCGTTCCACATGTCTGGGCAAGTTGCCATTGGTCTGGTTCTTTCACTATCAATGCACTACGACGTCCCAAATCGTTTTACATTGCGGAATAGCCTTATAACGCCGTCAACTACGTGAGGAGCCCTCCACATGTTTTTATATGGCCTTTTGCCGCCTAATAATGGCCTTACACGTAATTCACGTGGTTCCACATGTTTGGGCAAGTTGCCATTGGTCTGGCCCTTTCACTCTTAATGCACTACAACGTCTCAAGTTGTTTTCCATTGTGCCATGACATTATAACACCGCCAACAAAGTGTACAGGCCTCTAAAGCCTAATATATGACCTTTTACCGCCTAATTATGGCCTTACACTTAAATCACGTGGTTCCACATGTCTTGGCAAGTTGCCATTGGTCTAGTTTTTCCACTGTTAATGTACTACGACCTCCTAAGTCGTTTTCGGTTGCGTCATGACGTTATAACACCGTCAACTACACGTACAGTCCTCTAAAGTCTGTTATATGACCGTTTGCCGCCTAATAATGGCCTTACACATAAATCACGTGGCTTCACGTGTCTGTTCAGGTTGCCATTGGTCTAGTCCTTTCACTATCAATGCACTACGACGTCCCAAATTGTTTTCCATGGTGCCATGAAATTATAACACCTTCAACTACGTGTACAGGCCTCTAAAAGATGTTATATGACCTTTTGCCCCCTATTATCGTCCTTCCACGTATATCACGTCGTTCCATGTGTCTGTGCAGGTTGGCATTGGTCTAGTCCTTCCACTATCAATGTACTACGACGTCCCAAATCATTTCCATTACGCCATGGCCTTATAACACCGTCACCTGCGCGTACAGTCCTCTAAAGTCTGTTATATGACCTTTTGCCGCCTAATAATGGCCTTACACATCAATCACGTCGTTCCACATGTCTGGGCAAGTTGCCATTGGTCTGGTCCTTTCACTATCAATGCACTACGACCTCCCAAGTTTTTTTCCACTGCGCAATAGCCTTATAACACCGTCAACTACGCGTACAGTCCTCTAAAGTCCGTTATATCACCTTTTGGTGCCTAATAATGACGTTACACATAAATCATGTGGTTCCGCGTGTCTACACTGGTTACCATTGGTTTATTCCCTCGACACTCAATGAACTACAACGTCCCAAGTCTATTTCCATTGCTGCATGACGTTATAACACCGTCAACTACATGAACAGGCCTCTAAAGTCTGTTATATGACCTTTTGCCGTCTAATAATGACCTTACACATCAATCACGTCGTTCCACATGTCTGGGCAAGTTGCCATTGGTCTGGTTCTTTCACTATCAATGCACTACGACCTTCCAAGTTCTTTTCCACTGCGCAATAGCCATATAACACCGTCAACTACGCGTACAGTCCTCTAAAGTCCGTTATATCACCTTTTGGTGCCTAATAATGATGTTACACATAAATCACGTCGTTCGACACGTCTGCGCAAGTTTCCATTGGTCTAGTCCTTTCACTATGAATACACTACGAAGTCCCAAGTTCTTTTTCATTGCGCAAAAGCCTTATAACACCGTCAACTGCATGAACAGGCCTCTAAAGACTGTTATATGACCTTTTGCCGCCTAATAATGACCTCACACGTAAATCACGTGGTTCCACGTGTCTGTTCAGGTTGCCATTGGTCTAGTCCTACCACTACGAATGTACTACGACGTTCCAAATCGTTTTACATTGCACAATAGCCTTATAACACCGTCAACTACTTGAGCGGCCATCTAAAGGTTTTTATATGGCCTTTTGCCGCGTAATAATGGCCTTACACATCAATCACGTCGTTCCACATGTCTGGGCAAGTTGCCATTGGTCTGGTCCTTTCACTATCAATGCACTACAACGTCCCAAGTCTACTTCCATTGCTGCATGACGTTATAACACCGCCAACTACATGTACATTCCTCTAAAGGCTGTTATATGACCTTTTGCCGCATAATAACCGCCTTACACGTAAATCACATGGTTCCACGTGTCTGTTCAGGTTGCCATTGGTCTAGTCCTACCACTATGAATGTACTACGACGTCCCAAATCGTCTTACATTGCGCAATGGCTTTATAACACCGTCAACTACGTGTACTAGCCTCTAAAAGCTGGTATATGACCTTTTGCCAACTAATAATGGCCTTACACGTAATTCACGTGGTTCCACGTGTCTGTTCAGGTTGCCATTGGTCTAGTCCTACCACTACGAATATACTACGACGTCCCAAATCGTTTTACATTGCGGAATAGCCTTATAACGCCGTCAACTACGTGAGGAGCCCTCCACATGTTTTTATATGGCCTTTTGCCGCCTAATAATGGCCTTACACGTAATTCACGTGGTTCCACATGTTTGGGCAAGTTGCCATTGGTCTAGCCCTTTCACTCTTAATGCACTACAACGTCTCAAGTTGTTTTCCATTGTGCCATGACATTATAACACCGCCAACAACGTGTACAGGCCTCTAAAGCCTAATATATGACCTTTTGCCGCCTAATTATGGCCTTACACTTAAATCACGTGGTTCCACATGTCTTGGCAAGTTGCCATTGGTCTAGTCTTTCCACTGTTAATGTACTACGACCTCCTAAGTCGTTTTCGGTTGCGTCATGACGTTATAACACCGTCAACTACACGTACAGTCCTCTAAAGTCTGTTATATGACCGTTTGCCGCCTAATAATGGCCTTACACATAAATCACGTGGCTTCACGTGTCTGTTCAGGTTGCCATTGGTCTAGTCCTTTCACTATCAATGCACTACGACGTCCCAAGTTGTTTTCCATGGTGCCATGAAATTATAACACCTTCAACTACGTGTACAGGCCTCTAAAGGCTGTTATATGACCTTTTGCCGCCTAATAATGGCCTTATACATAAATCACGTCGTTCCACATGTCTGGGCAAGTTGCCATTGCTCTAGTCCTACCACTACAAATGTACTACGACGTCCCAAATCGTTTTACATTGCGGAATAGCCTTATAACACCGTCAACTACGTGAGCAGCCCTCTAAAGGTTTTTATATGGCCTTTTGCCGCGTAATAATGGCCTTATCCATAAATCACGTCGTTCCACATGTCTGGGCAAGTTGCCATTGGTCTAGTCCTTTCACTATCAATGCACTACAACGTCCTAAGTTGTTTTCCATTGTGCCATGGCCTTATAACACCGTGAACTACGTGTACAGGCCTCTAAAAGATGTTATATGACCTTTTGCCCCCTATTATCGTCCTTCCACGTATATCACGTCGTTCCATGTGTCTGTGCAGGTTGGCATTGGTCTAGTCCTTCCACTATCAATGTACTACGACGTCCCAAATCATTTCCATGACGCCATGGCCTTATAACACCGTCACCTGCGCGTACAGTCCTCTAAAGTCTGTTATATGACCTTTTGCCGCCTAATAATGGCCTTACACATCAATCACGTCGTTCCACATGTCTGGGCAAGTTGCCATTGGTCTGGTCCTTTCACTATCAATGCACTACGACTTCCCAAGTTTTTTTCCACTGCGCAATAGCCTTATAACACCGTCAACTACGCGTACAGTCCTCTAAAGTCCGTTATATCACCTTTTGGTGCCTAATAATGACGTTACACATAAATCACGTGGTTCCGCGTGTCTACACTGGTTAACATTGGTTTATTCCCTCGACACTCAATGAACTACAACGTCCCAAGTCTATTTCCAGTGCTGCATGACGTTATAACACCGTCAAATACATGAACAGGCCTCTAAAGTCTGTTATATGACCTTTTGCCGTCTAATAATGACCTTACACATCAATCACGTCGTTCCACATGTCTGGGCAAGTTGCCATTGGTCTGGTTCTTTCACTATCAATGCACTACGACCTCCCAAGTTCTTTTCCACTGCGCAATAGCCATATAACACCGTCAACTACGCGTACAGTCCTCTAAAGTCCGTTATATCACCTTTTGGTGCCTAATAATGATGTTACACATAAATCACGTCGTTCGACACGTCTGCGCAAGTTTCCATTGGTCTAGTCCTTTCACTATGAATACACTACGAAGTCCCAAGTTCTTTTTCATTGCGCAAAAGCCTTATAACACCGTCAACTGCATGAACAGGCCTCTAAAGACTGTTATATGACCTTTTGCCGCCTAATAATGACCTTACACGTAAATCACGTGGTTCCACGTGTCTGTTCAGGTTGCCATTGGTCTAGTCCTACCACTACGAATGTACTACGACGTTCCAAATCGTTTTACATTGCACAATAGCCTTATAACACCGTCAACTACTTGAGCGGCCATCTAAAGGTTTTTATATGGCCTTTTGCCGCGTAATATGTGGCCTTACACATGAATCACGTCGTTCCACATATCTGGGCAAGTTGCCATTGGTCTAGTCTTTTCACTATCAATGCACTACGACGTCCCAAGTTGTTTTCCATTGTGCCATGACAATATAATACCGTCAACTACGTGTACAGGCCTCTAAAGGCTGTTATATGACCTTTTACCGCCTAATAATGACCTTACACATCAATCACGTCTTTCCACATGTCTGGGCAAGTTGCCATTGGTCTGGTCCTTTCACTATCAATGCACTACAACGTCCCAAGTCTACTTCCATTGCTGCATGACGTTATAACACCGCCAACTACATGTACATTCCTCTAAAGGCTGTTATATGACCTTCTGCCGCATAATAACCGCCTTACACGTAAATCACATGGTTCCACGTGTCTGTTCAGGTTGCCATTGGTCTAGTCCTACCACTATGAATGTACTACGACGTCCCAAATCGTCTTACATTGCGCAATGGCTTTATAACACCGTCAACTACGTGTACTAGCCTCTAAAAGCTGGTATATGACCTTTTGCCAACTAATAATGGCCTTACACGTAATTCACGTGGTTCCACGTGTCTGTTCAGGTTGCCATTGGTCTAGTCCTACCACTACGAATATACTACGACGTCCCAAATCGTTTTACATTGCGGAATAGCCTTATAACGCCGTCAACTGCGTGAGGAGCCCTCCACATGTTTTTATATGGCCTTTTGCCGCCTAATAATGGCCTTACACGTAATTCACGTGGTTCCACATGTTTGGGCAAGTTGCCATTGGTCTAGCCCTTTCACTCTTAATGCACTACAACGTCTCAAGTTGTTTTCCATTGTGCCATGACATTATAACACCGCCAACAACGTGTACAGGCCTCTAAAGCCTAATATATGACCTTTTGCCGCCTAATTATGGCCTTACACTTAAATCACGTGGTTCCACATGTCTTGGCAAGTTGCCATTGGTCTAGTCTTTCCACTGTTAATGTACTACGACCTCCTAAGTCGTTTTCGGTTGCGTCATGACGTTATAACACCGTCAACTACACGTACAGTCCTCTAAAGTCTGTTATATGACCGTTTGCCGCCTAATAATGGCCTTACACATAAATCACGTCGTTCCATGTGTCTGTGCAGGTTGGCATTGGTCTAGTCCTTCCACTATCAATGTACTACGACGTCCCAAATCATTTCCATGACGCCATGGCCTTATAACACCGTCACCTGCGCGTACAGTCCTCTAAAGTCTGTTATATGACCTTTTGCCGCCTAATAATGGCCTTACACATCAATCACGTCGTTCCACATGTCTGGGCAAGTTGCCATTGGTCTGGTCCTTTCACTATCAATGCACTACGACTTCCCAAGTTTTTTTCCACTGCGCAATAGCCTTATAACACCGTCAACTACGCGTACAGTCCTCTAAAGTCCGTTATATCACCTTTTGGTGCCTAATAATGACGTTACACATAAATCACGTGGTTCCGCGTGTCTACACTGGTTAACATTGGTTTATTCCCTCGACACTCAATGAACTACAACGTCCCAAGTCTATTTCCAGTGCTGCATGACGTTATAACACCGTCAAATACATGAACAGGCCTCTAAAGTCTGTTATATGACCTTTTGCCGTCTAATAATGACCTTACACATCAATCACGTCGTTCCACATGTCTGGGCAAGTTGCCATTGGTCTGGTTCTTTCACTATCAATGCACTACGACCTCCCAAGTTCTTTTCCACTGCGCAATAGCCATATAACACCGTCAACTACGCGTACAGTCCTCTAAAGTCCGTTATATCACCTTTTGGTGCCTAATAATGATGTTACACATAAATCACGTCGTTCGACACGTCTGCGCAAGTTTCCATTGGTCTAGTCCTTTCACTATGAATACACTACGAAGTCCCAAGTTCTTTTTCATTGCGCAAAAGCCTTATAACACCGTCAACTGCATGAACAGGCCTCTAAAGACTGTTATATGACCTTTTGCCGCCTAATAATGACCTTACACGTAAATCACGTGGTTCCACGTGTCTGTTCAGGTTGCCATTGGTCTAGTCCTACCACTACGAATGTACTACGACGTTCCAAATCGTTTTACATTGCACAATAGCCTTATAACACCGTCAACTACTTGAGCGGCCATCTAAAGGTTTTTATATGGCCTTTTGCCGCGTAATATGTGGCCTTACACATGAATCACGTCGTTCCACATATCTGGGCAAGTTGCCATTGGTCTAGTCTTTTCACTATCAATGCACTACGACGTCCCAAGTTGTTTTCCATTGTGCCATGACAATATAATACCGTCAACTACGTGTACAGGCCTCTAAAGGCTGTTATATGACCTTTTACCGCCTAATAATGACCTTACACATCAATCACGTCTTTCCACATGTCTGGGCAAGTTGCCATTGGTCTGGTCCTTTCACTATCAATGCACTACAACGTCCCAAGTCTACTTCCATTGCTGCATGACGTTATAACACCGCCAACTACATGTACATTCCTCTAAAGGCTGTTATATGACCTTCTGCCGCATAATAACCGCCTTACACGTAAATCACATGGTTCCACGTGTCTGTTCAGGTTGCCATTGGTCTAGTCCTACCACTATGAATGTACTACGACGTCCCAAATCGTCTTACATTGCGCAATGGCTTTATAACACCGTCAACTACGTGTACTAGCCTCTAAAAGCTGGTATATGACCTTTTGCCAACTAATAATGGCCTTACACGTAATTCACGTGGTTCCACGTGTCTGTTCAGGTTGCCATTGGTCTAGTCCTACCACTACGAATATACTACGACGTCCCAAATCGTTTTACATTGCGGAATAGCCTTATAACGCCGTCAACTGCGTGAGGAGCCCTCCACATGTTTTTATATGGCCTTTTGCCGCCTAATAATGGCCTTACACGTAATTCACGTGGTTCCACATGTTTGGGCAAGTTGCCATTGGTCTAGCCCTTTCACTCTTAATGCACTACAACGTCTCAAGTTGTTTTCCATTGTGCCATGACATTATAACACCGCCAACAACGTGTACAGGCCTCTAAAGCCTAATATATGACCTTTTGCCGCCTAATTATGGCCTTACACTTAAATCACGTGGTTCCACATGTCTTGGCAAGTTGCCATTGGTCTAGTCTTTCCACTGTTAATGTACTACGACCTCCTAAGTCGTTTTCGGTTGCGTCATGACGTTATAACACCGTCAACTACACGTACAGTCCTCTAAAGTCTGTTATATGACCGTTTGCCGCCTAATAATGGCCTTACACATAAATCACGTGGCTTCACGTGTCTGTTCAGGTTGCCATTGGTCTAGTCCTTTCACTATCAATGCACTACGACGTCCCAAATTGTTTTCCATGGTGCCATGAAATTATAACACCTTCAACTACGTGTACAGGCCTCTAAAAGATGTTATATGACCTTTTGCCCCCTATTATCGTCCTTCCACGTATATCACGTCGTTCCATGTGTCTGTGCAGGTTGGCATTGGTCTAGTCCTTCCACTATCAATGTACTACGACGTCCCAAATCATTTCCATTACGCCATGGCCTTATAACACCGTCACCTGCGCGTACAGTCCTCTAAAGTCTGTTATATGACCTTTTGCCGCCTAATAATGGCCTTACACATCAATCACGTCGTTCCACATGTCTGGGCAAGTTGCCATTGGTCTGGTCCTTTCACTATCAATGCACTACGACCTCCCAAGTTTTTTTCCACTGCGCAATAGCCTTATAACACCGTCAACTACGCGTACAGTCCTCTAAAGTCCGTTATATCACCTTTTGGTGCCTAATAATGACGTTACACATAAATCACGTGGTTCCGCGTGTCTACACTGGTTACCATTGGTTTATTCCCTCGACACTCAATGAACTACAACGTCCCAAGTCTATTTCCATTGCTGCATGACGTTATAACACCGTCAACTACATGAACAGGCCTCTAAAGTCTGTTATATGACCTTTTGCCGTCTAATAATGACCTTACACATCAATCACGTCGTTCCACATGTCTGGGCAAGTTGCCATTGGTCTGGTTCTTTCACTATCAATGCACTACGACCTTCCAAGTTCTTTTCCACTGCGCAATAGCCATATAACACCGTCAACTACGCGTACAGTCCTCTAAAGTCCGTTATATCACCTTTTGGTGCCTAATAATGATGTTACACATAAATCACGTCGTTCGACACGTCTGCGCAAGTTTCCATTGGTCTAGTCCTTTCACTATGAATACACTACGAAGTCCCAAGTTCTTTTTCATTGCGCAAAAGCCTTATAACACCGTCAACTGCATGAACAGGCCTCTAAAGACTGTTATATGACCTTTTGCCGCCTAATAATGACCTCACACGTAAATCACGTGGTTCCACGTGTCTGTTCAGGTTGCCATTGGTCTAGTCCTACCACTACGAATGTACTACGACGTTCCAAATCGTTTTACATTGCACAATAGCCTTATAACACCGTCAACTACTTGAGCGGCCATCTAAAGGTTTTTATATGGCCTTTTGCCGCGTAATAATGGCCTTACACATGAATCACGTCGTTCCACATATCTGGGCAAGTTGCCATTTGTCTAGTCTTTTCACTATCAATGCACTACGACGTCCCAAGTTGTTTTCCATTGTGCCATGACAATATAATACCGTCAACTACGTGTACAGGCCTCTAAAGGCTGTTATATGACCTTTTACCGCCTAATAATGACCTTACACATCAATCACGTCTTTCCACATGTCTAGGCAAGTTGCCATTGGTCTGGTCCTTTCACTCTCAATGCACTACGACGTCCCAAGTTGTTTTCCATTGTGCCATGACATTATAACACCACCAACTACGTGTACAGGCCTCTACACCCTAATATATGACCTTTTGCCGCCTAATTATGACCTTACACTTAAATCACGTGGTTCCGCGTGTCTCCACTGGTTACAATTGGTTTATTCCCTTGACACTCAATGTACTACAACGTCCCAAATCGTCTTACATTGCGCAATGGCCTTATAAGACCGTCAACTACGTGTACTGGCCTTTAAAGGTTTTTATATGGCCTTTTGCCTCGTAATAACGTCCTTGCACGTAAATCACGTCGTTCCACATGTCTGGGCAATGCACTACGACGTCCCAAGTTGTTTTCCATTGCGTCATGACGTTATAACAACGTCAACTACTTCTACAGGCCTCTAAATCCTGTTGTATGCCATTTTGCTGCCTAATAATGGCCTTACACGCAAATCACGTGGTTCCGCGTGTCTGCATTGGTTACCATTGGTCTATTCCCACCAGTCTCAATGGACTATGACGTCCCAATCGTTTTCCATGGCGCCATGACGTTATAACACCGTCAACTACGTGTACAGGCCTCTAAAGATTTTTATATGGCCTTTTGCCGCCTAATAATGATCTTGCACAAAAATCACGTCGTTCCACATGTCTAGGCCAGTTGCCATTGGTCTGGTCCTTTCAATCTCAATGCACTACGACGTCCCAAGTTGTTTTCCATTGTGCCATGGCCTTATAACACCGTCAACTACGTGTACAGGCCTCTAAAAGATGTTATATGACCTTTTGCCTCCTATTATCGTCCTTGCACGTATATCACGTCGTTTCACGAGTCTGTGCAGGTTGAGATTGGTCTAGTCCTTCCACTCTCAATGGACTACGACGTCCCAAGTCGTTTTCCATTACGCCATGGCCTTATAACACCGTCAACTACGTGAACAGGCCTCTAAAGGTTGTTATATGATCTTTTGCCGCCTAATAACATCCTCGCACGTAAATCACGTCGTTCCACGTGTCTATGCAGGTTGGCATTGGTCTAGTCCTTCCACTCTCAATGGACAAGACGTCCCAAGTCGTTTTCCATTACGCCATGGCCTTATAACACCGTCAACTACGTGTACTGGCCTCTAAAGGTTTTTATATGGCCTTTTGCCTCGTAATAACGTCCTTGCACGTAAATCACGTCGTTCCACATGTCTGGGCAATGCACTACGACGTCCCAAGTTGTTTTCCATTGCGTCATGACGTTATAACAACGTCAACTACTTCTACAGGCCTCTAAATCCTGTTGTATGCCATTTTGCTGCCTAATAATGGCCTTACACGCAAATCACGTGGTTCCGCGTGTCTGCATTGGTTACCATTGGTCTATTCCCACCAGTCTCAATGGACTATGACGTCCCAATCGTTTTCCATGGCGCCATGACGTTATAACACCGTCAACTACGTGTACAGGCCTCTAAAGATTTTTATATGGCCTTTTGCCGCCTAATAATGGCCTTACACACAAATCATGTCGTTCCACATGTCTGTACAGGTTGCCATTTCTCTAGTCCTTTCACTATCAATGGACTACGACTTCCCAAGTTGTTTTCCATTGTGCCATGACATTATAACACCGCCAACTACGTGTACAGGTCTCTAAAGCCTAATATATGACCTTTTGCCGCCTAATTATGACCTTACACGTAAATCACGTGGTTCCACATGTCTGGGCAAGTTGCCATTGGTCTAGTCCTTCCACTGGTAATGTACTACGACCTCCTAAGTCGTTTTTGAATGCGTCATGACGTTATAACACCGTCAACTACGCGTACAGTCCTCTAAAGTCTGTTATATGACCGTTTGCCGCCTAATAATGGCCTTACACATAAATCACGTGTTTCCACGTGTCTGTTCAGGTTGCCATTGGTCTCGTCCTTTCACTATCAATGGACTACGACGTCCCAAATCGTTTTACATTGCGCAATGTCAACTAAGTGAACAGGTCTCTAAAGGTTGTTATATAACCTTTTGCCTCCTATTATCGTCCTTGCACGTATATCACGTCGTTCCACGAGTCTGTGCAGTTTGCCATTGGTCTAGTCCTTCCACTGTTAATGTACTACGACGTCCCAAATCGTTTTACATTGTGCAAAAGCCTTAAAACACCGTCAACTGCATGAACAGGCCTCTAAAGACTGTTATATGACCTTTTGCCGCCTAATAATGACCTTACACGTAAATCACGTGGTTCCACGTGTCTGTTCAGGTTGCCATTGGTCTAGTCCTACCACTACGAATGTACTACGACGTTCCAAATCGTTTTACATTGCACAATAGCCTTATAACACCGTCAACTACTTGAGCAGCCATCTAAAGGTTTTTATATGGCCTTTTGCCGCGTAATAATGGCCTTACACATGAATCACGTCGTTCCACATATCTGGGCAAGTTGCCATTGGTCTAGTCTTTTCACTATCAATGCACTACGACGTCCCAAGTTGTTTTCCATTGTGCCATGACAATATAATACCGTCAACTACGTGTACAGGCCTCTAAAGGCAGTTATATGACCTTTTACCGCCTAATAATGACCTTACACATCAATCACGTCTTTCCACATGTCTAGGCAAGTTGCCATTGGTCTGGTCCTTTCACTCTCAATGCACTACGACGTCCCAAGTTGTTTTCCATTGTGCCATGACATTATAACACCACCAACTACGTGTACAGGCCTCTACACCCTAATATATGACATTTTGCCGCCTAATTATGACCTTACACTTAAATCACGTGGTTCCGCGTGTCTCCACTGGTTACAATTGGTTTATTCCCTTGACACTCAATGTACTACAACGTCCCAAATCGTCTTACATTGCGCAATGGCCTTATAACACCGTCAACTACGTGTACTGGCCTCTAAAGGTTTTTATATGGCCTTTTGCCTCGTAATAACGTCCTTGCACGTAAATCACGTCGTTCCACATGTCTGGGCAATGCACTACGACGTCCCAAGTTGTTTTCCATTGCGTCATGACGTTATAACAACGTCAACTACTTCTACAGGCCTCTAAATCCTGTTGTATGCCATTTTGCTGCCTAATAATGGCCTTACACGCAAATCACGTGGTTCCGCGTGTCTGCATTGGTTACCATTGGTCTATTCCCACCAATCTCAATGGACTATGACGTCCCAATCGTTTTCCATGGCGCCATGACGTTATATCACCGTCAACTACGTGTACTGGCCTCTAAAGATTTTTATATGGCCTTTTGCCTCGTAATAACGTCCTTGCACGTAAATTACGTCGTTCCACGTGTCTGTGCAGGTTGAGATTGGTCTAGTCCTTCCACTCTCAATGGACTACGACGTCCCAAGTCGTTTTCCATTACGCCATGGCCTTATAACACCGTCAACTACGTGAACAGGCCTCTAAAGGTTGTTGTATGATCTTTTGCCTCCTAATAACATCCTCGCACGCAAAATCACGTCGTTCCACGTGTCTGTGCAGGTTGGCATTGGTCTAGTCCTTCCACTCTCAATGGACAAGACGTCCCAAGTCGTTTTCCATTACGCCATGGCCTTATAACACCGTCAACTACGTGAACAGGCCTCTAAAGGTTGTTATATGACTTTTTGCCTCCTAATAACGTTCTTGCACGTAAATCACGTCGTTCCACGTGTCTATGCAGGTTCGCATTGGTCTAGTCCTTCCACTCTCAATGGACTACTACGTCCCAAGTCGTTTTCCATTACGCCATGGCCTTATAACACCGTCAACTACGTGCACAGGCCTGTAAAGGTTGTTATATAAGTTTTTGCCGCCTAATAACCGCCTTACACGTAAATCACGTTGTTACACGTGTCTGTTCAGGTTGCCATTGGTCTAGTCCTACCACTACGAATGTACTACGACAACCCAAATCGTTTTTCATAACGCCATGGCCTTATAACACCGTCAACTACGTGAACAGGCCTCTAAAGGTTGTTATATAACCTTTTGCCGCCTAAAACGGCCTTACACGTAAATCACGTAGTTCCACGTGTCTGTTCAGGTTGCCATTGCTCTAGTCCTACCACTACAAATGTACTACGACGTCCCAAATCGTTTTTCATTGCGGAATAGCCTTATAACATGGTCAACTACGTGAGCAGGCCTCTAAAGGCTGTTATATGACCTTTTACCGCCTAATAATGACCTTACACATCAATCACGTCCTTCCACATGTCTGGGCAAGTTGCCATTGGTCTGGTCCTTTCACTCTCAATGCACTACGACGTCGCAAGTTGTTTTCCATTGTGCCATGACATTATAACACCACCAACTACGTGTACAGGCCTCTATAGCCTAATATATGACCTTTTGCCGCCTAATTATGACCTTACACATAAATCACGTGGTTCCGCGTGTGTCCACTGGTTACCATTGGTTTATTCCCTTGACACTCAATGTACTACAACGTCCCAAATCGTCTTACATTGTGCCATGGCCTTATAACACCGTCAACTACGTGTACAGGCCTCTAAAAGATGTTATATGACCTTTTGCCTCCTATTATCGTCCTTGCACGTAAATTACGTCGTTCCACGTGTCTGTGCAGGTTGAGATTGGTCTAGTCCTTCCACTCTCAATGGACTACGACGTCCCAAGTCGTTTTCCATTACGCCATGGCCTTATAACACCGTCAACTACGTGAACAGGCCTCTAAAGGTTGTTATATGATCTTTTGCCTCCTAATAACATCCTCGCACGTAAATCACGTCGTTCCACGTGTCTGTGCAGGTTGGCATTGGTCTAGTCCTTCCACTATCAATGCACTACGACGTTCCAATTGTTTTCCATTGTGCCATGACATTATAACACCGCCAACTACGTGAACAGGCCTCTAAAGGTTGTTATATGACCGTTTGCCTCCTATTCTCGTCCTTGCACGTATATCACGTCGTTCCACGTGTCTGTGCAGGTTGGCATTGGTCTAGTCCTTCCACTATCAATGTACTACGACGTCCCAAATTAATTTACATTGCGCAATACCCTTATAACACCGTCAACTGCGCTAACAGGCCTCTAAAGGCTGTTATATGAATTTTTGCCGCCTTATAATGGCCTTACACATAAATCACGTCGTTCCACATGTCTGGGCAAGTTGCCATTGGTCTATTCCTTTCACTATCAATGTACTACGACGTCCCAAATCATTTCCACTGCGCAATAGCCTTATAACACCGTCAACTACGCGTACAGTCCTCTAAAGTCCGTTATATCACCTTTTGGTGCCTAATAATGACGTTACACATAAATCACGTGGTTCCGCGTGTCTACACTGGTTACCATTGGTTTATTCCCTCGACACTCAATGAACTACAACGTCCCAAGTCTATTTCCATTGCTGCATGACGTTATAACACCGTCAACTACATGAAAAGGCCTCTAAAGTCTGTTATATGACCTTTTGCCGTCTAATAATGACCTTACACATCAATCACGTCGTTCCACATGTCTGGGCAAGTTGCCATTGGTCTAGTATTTTCACTATCAATGCACTACGACGTCCCAAGTTGTTTTCCATTGTGCCATGACATTATAACACCGCCAACTACGTGTACACGTCTCCAAAGCCTAATATATGACCTTTTGCCGCCTAATTATGACCTTACACATAAATCACGTGGTTCCACATGTCTGGGCAAGTTGCCATTGGTCTAGTCCTTCCACTGGTAATGTACTACGACCTCCTAAGTCGTTTTCGATTGCGTCATGACGTTATAACACCGTCAACTCCGCGTACAGTCCTCTAAAGTCTGTTATATGACCGTTTGCCGCCTAATAATGGCCTTACACATAAATCACGTGGCTTCACGTGTCTGTTCAGGTTGCCATTGGTCTAGTCCTTTCACTATTAATGCACTACGACGTCCCAAGTTGTTTTCCATTGTGCCATTGCCTTATAACACCGTCAACTACGTGTACAAGCCTCTAAAAGATGTTATATGACCTTTTGCCCCCTATTATCAACCTTGCACGTATATCACGTCGTTCCACGTGTCTGTGCAGGTTGGCATTGGTCTAGTCCTTCCACTATCAATGTACTACGACGTCCCAAATCGTTTCACATTGCGGAATAGCCTTATAACACCGTCACCTACGTGAGCAGCCCTCTAAAGGTTTTTATATGGCCTTTTGCCGCCTAATGATGGCCCTACACATAAATCACGTCGTTCCACATGTCTGGGCAAGTTGCGATTGGTCTAGTCCTTTCACTATCAATGCACTACGACGTTCCAATTGTTTTCCATTGTGCCATGACATTATAATACCGTCAACTACGTGTAAAGGCCTCCAAAGGCTTGTTATATGACCTTTTGCCCCCTATTATCGTCCTTGCACGTATATCACGTCGTTCCATGTGTCTGTGCAGGTTGGCATTGGTCTAGTCCTTCCACTATCAATGTACTACGACGTCCCAAATCATTTCCTTTGCGCAATAGCCTTATAACACCGTCAACTACGCGTACAGTCCTCTAAAGTCCGTTATATCACCTTTTGGTGCCTAATAATGACGTTACACATAAATCACGTGGTTCCGCGTGTCTACACTGGTTACCATTGGTTTATTCCCTCGACACTCAATGAACTACAACGTCCCAAGTCTATTTCCATTGCTGCATGACGTTATAACACCGTCAACTACATGAACAGGCCTCTAAAGTCTGTTATATGACCTTTTGCCGTCTAATAATGACCTTACACATCAATCACGTCGTTCCACATGTCTGGGCAAGCTGCCATTGGTCTAGTATTTTCACTATCAATGCACTACGACGTCCCAAGTTGTTTTCCATTGTGCCATGACAATATAATACCGTCAACTACGTGTACAGGCCTCTAAAGGCAGTTATATGACCTTTTGCCGCCTAATTATGACCTTACACATAAATCACGTGGTTCCACATTTCTGGGCAAGTTGGCATTGGTCTAGTCCTTCCACTGGTAATGTACTACGACCTCCTAAGTCGTTTTCGATTGCGTCATGACGTTATAACACCGTGAACTACGCGTACAGTCCTCTAAAGTCTGTTATATGACCGTTTGCCGCCTAATAATGGCCTTACACATAAATCACGTGGCTTCACGTGTCTGTTCAGGTTGCCATTGGTCTAGTCCTTTCACTATCAATGCACTACGACGTCCCAAGTTGTTTTCCATGGTGCCATGAAATTATAACACCTTCAACTACGTGTACAGGGCTCTAAAGGCTGTTATATGACCTTTTGCCGCCTAATAATGGCCTTATACATAAATCACGTCGTTCCACATGTCTGGGCAAGTTACCATTGCTCTAGTCCTACCACTACAAATGTACTACGACGTCCCAAATCGTTTTGCATTGCGGAATAGCCTTATAACACCGTCAACTACGTGAGCAGCCCTCTAAAGGTTTTTATATGGCCTTTTGCCGCGTAATAATGGCCTTATCCATAAATCACGTCGTTCCACATGTCTGGGCAAGTTGCCATTGGTGTAGTCCTTTCACTATTAATGCACTACGACGTCCCAAGTTGTTTTCCATTGTGCCATTGCCTTATAACACCGTCAACTACGTGTACAAGCCTCTAAAAGATGTTATATGACCTTTTGCCCCCTATTATCAACCTTGCACGTATATCACGTCGTTCCACGTGTCTGTGCAGGTTGGCATTGGTCTAGTCCTTCCACTCTCAATGGACAAGACGTCCCAAGTCGTTTTCCATTACGCCATGGCCTTATAACACCGTCAACTACGTGAACAGGCCTCTAAAGGTTGTTATATGACCTTTTGCCTCCTAATAACGTTCTTGCACGTAAATCACGTCGTTCCACGTGTCTATGCAGGTTCGCATTGGTCTAGTCCTTCCACTCTCAATGGACTACTACGTCCCAAGTCGTTTTCCATTACGCCATGGCCTTATAACACCGTCAACTACGTGCACAGGCCTGTAAAGGTTGTTATATAAGCTTTTGCCGCCTAATAACCGCCTTACACGTAAATCACGTTGTTACACGTGTCTGTTCAGGTTGCCATTGGTCTAGTCCTACCACTACTAATGTACTACGACGTTCCAAATCGTTTTCCATAACGCCATGGCCTTATAACACCGTCAACTACGTGAACAGGCCTCTAAAGGTTGTTATATAACCTTTTGCCGCCTAATAATGGCCTTATACATAAATCACGTCGTTCCACATGTCTGGGCAAGTTGCCATTGCTCTAGTCCTACCACTACAAATGTACTACGACGTCCCAAATCGTTTTGCATTGCGGAATAGCCTTATAACACCGTCAACTACGTGAGCAGCCCTCTAAAGGTTTTTATATGGCCTTTTGCCGCGTAATAATGGCCTTATCCATAAATCACGTCGTTCCACATGTCTGGGCAAGTTGCCATTGGTGTAGTCCTTTCACTATCAATGCACTACGACGTCCCAAGTTGTTTTCCATTGTGCCATTGCCTTATAACACCGTCAACTACGTGTACAAGCCTCTAAAAGATGTTATATGACCTTTTGCCCCCTATTATCAACCTTGCACGTATATCACGTCGTTCCACGTGTCTGTGTAGGTTGGCATTGGTCTAGTACTTCCACTATCAATGTACTACGACGTCCCAAATCATTTCCATTACGCCATGGCCTTATAACACCGTCACCTGCGCGTACAGTCCTCTAAAGTCTGTTATATGACCTTTTGCCGCCTAATAATGGCCTTACACATCAATCACGTCGTTCCACATGTCTGGGCAAGTTGCCATTGGTCTGGTCCTTTCACTATCAATGCACTACGACTTCCCAAGTTCTTTTCCACTGCGCAATAGCCTTATAACACCTTCAACTACGCGTACAGTCCTCTAAAGTCCGTTATATCACCTTTTAGTGCCTAATAATGGCCTTACACGCAAATCACGTGGTTCCGCGTGTCTGCATTGGTTACCATTGGTCTATTCCCACCAGTCTCAATGGACTATGACGTCCAAATCGTTTTCCATGGCGCCATGACGTTATAACACCGTCAACTACGTGTACAGGCTTCTAAAGGCTGTTATATGACCTTTTGCCGCCAAATAATGACCTTATACATAAATCACGTCGTTCCACATGTCTGGGCAAGTTGCCATTGGTCTAGTCCTTTCACTATGAATACACTACGACGTCCCAAGTTCTTTTCCATTGCGCAATAGCGTTATAACACCGTCAACTACGTGAACAGGCCTCTAAAGGATGTTATATGACCTTTTGCCGCCTAATAATGGCCTTACACATCAATCACGTCGTTCCAAATGTCTGGGCAAGTTGCCATTGGTTTAGTCCTTTTACTCTCAATGGACTACGACGTCCCAAGTCGTTTTCCATAACGGCATGGCCTTATAACACCGTCAACTACGTGAACAGGCCTCTAAAGGTTGTCATATAACCTTTTGTCGCCTAAAACGGCCTTACACGTAAATCACGTGGTTCCATGTGTCTGTTCAGGTTGCCATTGCTCTAGTCCTACCACTACAAATGTACTACGACGTCCCAAATCGTTTTACATTGCGGAATAGCCTTATAACACCGTCAACTACGTGAGCAGGCCTCTAAAGATTTTTATATGGCATTTTGCCGCCTAATAATGGCCTTACACACAAATCACGTCGTTCCACATGTCTGTGCAGGTTGCCATTTCTCTAGTCCTTTCACTATCAATGGACTACGACTTCCCAAGTTGTTTTCCATTGTGCCATGACATTATAACACCGCCAACTACGTGTACAGGTCTCTAAAGCCTAATATATGACCTTTTGCCGCCTAATAATGGCCTTACACATCAATCACGTCGTTCCAAATGTCTGGGCAAGTTGCCTTTGGTTTAGTCCTTTTACTCTTAATGGACTACGACGTCCCAAGTCGTTTTCCATAACGGCATGGCCTTATAACACCGTCAACTACGTGAACAGGCCTCTAAAGGTTGTCATATAACCTTTTGCCGCCTAAAACGGCCTTACACGTAAATCACGTGGTTCCATGTGTCTGTTCAGGTTGCCATTGCTCTAGTCCTACCACTACAAATGTACTACGACGTCCCAAATCGTTTTACATTGCGGAATAGCCTTATAACACCGTCAACTACGTGAGCAGGCCTCTAAAGATTTTTATATGGCCTTTTGCCGCCTAATAATGGCCTTACACACAAATCACGTCGTTCCACATGTCTGTGCAGGTTGCCATTTCTCTAGTCCTTTCACTATCAATGGACTACGACTTCCCAAGTTGTTTTTCATTGTGCCATGACATTATAACACCGCCAACTACGTGTACAGGTCTCTAAAGCCTAATATATGACCTTTTGCCGCCTAATTATGACCTTACACATAAATCACGTGTTTCCACATGTCTGGGCAAGTTGCCATTGGTCTAGTCCTTCCACTGGTAATGTACTACGACCTCCTAAGTCGTTTTCGATTGCGTCATGACGTTATAACACCGTCAACTACGCGTACAGTCCTCTAAAGTCTGTTATATGACCGTTTGCCGCCTAATAATGGCCTTGCACAAAAATCACGCCGCTCCACATGTCTGTGCAGTTTGCCATTGGTCTAGTCCTTCCACTGGTAATGTACTACGACGTCCCAAATCGTTTTACATTGCGCAAAAGCCTTATAACACCGTCAACTGCATGAACAGGCCTCTAAAGACTGTTATATGACATTTTACCGCCTAATAATGACCTTACACATCAATCACGTCGTTCCACATGTCTGGGCCAGTTGCCATTGGTCTGGTCCTTTCAATCTCAATGCACTACGACGTCCCAAGTTGTTTTCCATTGTGCCATGGCCTTATAACACCGTCAACTACGTGTACAGGCCTCTAAAAGATGTTATATGACCTTTTGCCTCCTATTATCGTCCTTGCAGGTATATCACGTCGTTCCACGAGTCTGTGCAGGTTGACATTGGTCTAGTCCTTCCACTATCAATGTACTACGACGTCCCAAATTAATTTACATTGCGCAATACCCTTATAACACCGTCAACTGCGCTAACAGGCCTCTAAATGCTGTTATATGAATTTTTGCCGCCTTATAATGGCCTTACACATCAATCACGTCGTTCCACATGTCTGGGCATGTTGCCATTGGTCTATTCCTTTCACTATCAACAGACTACAACGTCCCAAGTTGTTTTCCATTGCGCCATGGCCCTGTAACACCGTCAACTCAGCGTACAATCCTCTCAATGCTGTAATATGGCATTCTGCTGTCTAATAAAGACCTCATGCGTAAATCAGGTGGTTCCGACTGTCTGCACTGGTTACCATTGGGATACTCCTTCCACTCTCAATGGACTATAAAGTCCCAAATCGTTTTCTATTGCGCCATGGCCTTATATCACCGTCAACTACGTGTACTGGCCTCTAAAGGTTTTTATATGGCCTTTTGCCTCGTAATAACGTCCTTGCACGTAAATTACGTCGTTCCACGTGTCTGTGCAGGTTGAGATTGGTCTAGTCCTTCCACTCTCAATGGACTACGACGTCCCAAGTCGTTTTCCATTACGCCATGGCCTTATAACACCGTCAACTACGTGAACAGGCCTCTAAAGGTTGTTATATGATCTTTTGCCTCCTAATAACATCCTCGCACGTAAATCACGTCGTTCCACGTGTCTGTGCAGGTTGGCATTGGTCTAGTCCTTCCACCCTCAATGGACTACTACGTCCCAAGTCGTTTTCCATTACGCCATGCCCTTATAACACCGTCAACTACGTGCGCAGGCCTGTAAAGGTTGTTATATAAGCTTTTGCCGCCTAATAACCGCCTTACACGTAAATCACGTTGTTACACGTGTCTGTTCAGGTTGCCATTGGTCTAATCCTACCACTACCAATGTACTACGACGTCCCAAATCGTTTTCCATAACGCCATGGCTTTATAACACCGTCAACTACGTGAACAGGCCTCTAAAGGTTGTTATATAACCTTTTGCCGCCTAAAACGGCCTTACACGTAAATCACGTAGTTCCACGTGTCTGTTCAGGTTGCCATTGCTCTAGTCCTACCACTACAAATGTAGTACGACGTCCCAAATCGTTTTACATTGCGGAATAGCCTTATAACACCGTCAACTACGTGAGCAGGCCTCTAAAGGCTGTTATATGACCTTTTACCGCCTAATAATGACCTTACACATCAATCACGTCGTTCCACATGTCTGCGCAAGTTGCCATTGGTCTGGTCCTTTCACTCTCAATGCACTACGACGTCCCAAGTTGTTTTCCATTGTGCCATGACATTATAACACCACCAACTACGTGTACAGGCCTCTACAGCCTAATATATGACCTTTTGCCGCTTAAATATGACCTTACACTTAAATCACGTGGTTCCGCGTGTGTCCACTGGTTACCATTGGTTTATTCCCTTGACACTCAATGTACTACAACGTCCCATATCGTCTTACATTGCGCAATGGCCTTATAACACCGTCAACTACGTGTACTGGCCTCTGAAGGTTTTTATATGGCCTTTCGCCTCGTAATAACGTCCTTGCACGTAAACCACGTCGTTCCACGTGTCTGTGCAGGTTGAGATTGGTCTAGTCCTTCCACTCTCAATGGACTACGATGTCCCAAGTCGTTTTCCATTACGCCATGGCCTTATAACACCGTCAACTACGTGAACAGGCCTCTAAAGGTTGTTATATGATCTTTTGCCTCCCAATAACATCCTTGCACGTAAATCACGTCGTTCCACGTGTCTATGCAGGTTGGCATTGGTCTAGTCCTTCCACTCTCAATGGACTACAACGTCCCAAATCGTCTTACATTGCGCAATTGCTTTATAGCACCGTCAACTACGTGTACTGGCCTCTAAAGGTTTTTATATGGCCTTTTGCCTCGTAATAACGTCCTTGCACGTAAATCACGTCGTTCCACGTGTCTGGTCAGGTTGCCATTGGTCTAGTCTTTTCACTATCAATGCACTACGACGTCCCAAGTTGTTTTCCATTGTGCCATGACATTATAACACCACCAACTACGTGTACAGGCCTCTACAGCCTAATATATGACCTTTTGCCGCTTAAATATGACCTTACACTTAAATCACGTGGTTCCGCGTGTGTCCACTGGTTACCATTGGTTTATTCCCTTGACACTCAATGTACTACAACGTCCCATATCGTCTTACATTGCGCAATGGCCTTATAACACCGTCAACTACGTGTACTGGCCTCTGAAGGTTTTTATATGGCCTTTCGCCTCGTAATAACGTCCTTGCACGTAAACCACGTCGTTCCACGTGTCTGTGCAGGTTGAGATTGGTCTAGTCCTTCCACTCTCAATGGACTACGATGTCCCAAGTCGTTTTCCATTACGCCATGGCCTTATAACACCGTCAACTACGTGAACAGGCCTCTAAAGGTTGTTATATGATCTTTTGCCTCCCAATAACATCCTTGCACGTAAATCACGTCGTTCCACGTGTCTATGCAGGTTGGCATTGGTCTAGTCCTTCCACTCTCAATGGACTACAACGTCCCAAATCGTCTTACATTGCGCAATTGCTTTATAGCACCGTCAACTACGTGTACTGGCCTCTAAAGGTTTTTATATGGCCTTTTGCCTCGTAATAACGTCCTTGCACGTAAATCACGTCGTTCCACGTGTCTGGTCAGGTTGCCATTGGTCTAGTCTTTTCACTATCAATGCACTACGACGTCCCAAGATGTTTTCCATTGTGCCATGACATTATAATACCGTCAACTACGTGTACAGGCCTCTAAAGACTGTTATATGACCTTTTACCGCCTAATAATGACCTTACACATCAATCAAGTCCTTCCACATGTCTGGGCAAGTTGCCATTGGTCTGGTCCTTTCACTCTCAATGCACTACGACGTCCCAAGTTGTTTTCCATTGTGCCATGACATTATAACACCACCAACTACGTGTACAGGCCTCTACAGCCTAATATATGACCTTTTGCCGACTAATTATGACCTTACACTTAAATCACGTGGTTCCGCGTGTCTCCACTGGTTACCATTGGTTTATTCCCTTGACACTCAATGTACTACAACGTCCCAAATCGTCTTACATTGCGCAATGGCCTTTTAGCACCGTCAACTACGTGTACTGGCCTCTAAAGGTTTTTATATGGCCTTTTGCCTCGTAATAACGTCCTTGCACGTAAATCACGTAGTTCCACGTGTCTGTTCAGGTTGCCATTGCTCTAGTCCTACCACTACAAATGTACTACGACGTCCCAAATCGTTTTACATTGCGGAATAGCCTTAAAACACCGTCAACTACGTGAGCAGACCTCTAAAGGCTGTTATATGACCTTTTACCGCCTAATAATGACCTTACACATCAATCACGTCGTTCCACATGTCTGGACAAGTTGCTATTGGTCTGGTCCTTTCACTCTCAATGCACTACGACGTCCCAAGTTGTTTTCCATTGTGCCATGACATTATAACACCACCAACTACGTGTACAGGCCTCTACAGCCTAATATATGACCTTTTGCCGCCTAATTATAACCTTACTCTTAAATCACGTGGTTCCGCGTGTCTCCACTGGTTACCATTGGTTTATTCCCTTGACACTCAATGTACTACAACGTCCCAAATCGTCTGACATTGCGCAATGGCCTTATAGCACCGTCAACTACGTGTACTGGCTTCTAAAGGTTTTTATATGGCCTTTTGCCTCGTAATAACGTCCTTGCACGTAAATCACGTCGTTCCACGTGTCTGTGCAGGTTGAGATTGGTCTAGTCCTTCCACTCTCAATGGTATACGACGTCCCAAGTCGTTTTCCATAACGCCATGGCCTTATAACACCGTCAACTACGTGAACAGGCCTCTAAAGGTTGTTATATAACCATTTGCCGCCTAAAACGGCCTTACACGTAAATCACGTAGTTCCACGTGTCTGTTCAGGTTGCCATTACTCTAGTCCTACCACTACAAATGTACTACAACGTCCCAAATCGTTTTACATTGCGGAATAGCCTTAAAACACCGTCAACTACGTGAGCAGACCTCTAAAGGCTGTTATATGACCTGTTACCGCCTAATAATGACCTTACACATCAATCACGTCGTTCCACATGTCTGGGCAAGTTGCCATTGGTGTGGTCTTTTCACTCTCAATGCACTACGACGTCCCAAGTTGTTTTCCATTGTGCCATGACATTATAACACCACCAACTACGTGTACAGGCCTCTACAGCCTAATATATGACCTTTTGCAGCCTAATTATGACCTTACACTTAAATCACGTCGTTCCGCATGTCTTTTTAAGTTGTCATTGGTCCATTCTTTCCACTCTCAATGTAATACGATGTTCTAAGTCTTTTTCCATGGCGCCATGACGTTATAACACCGTCAACTACGCGTACAGTGCTCTAAAGTCTATTATATCACCTTTTTGCGCCTAATAATGTCGTTACACTTAAATCACGTGGTTCCGCGTGTCTTCACTGGTTACCATTGGTTTATTCCCTCGACACTCAATGGACTACAACGTCCCAAGTCTATTTACATCGCTGCATGACGTTATAACACCGTCAACTACATGTACATGCCTCTAAAGGCTGTTATATGACCTTTTGCCGCCTAATAACCGCCTTACACGTAAATCACGTGGTTCCACGTGTCTGGTCAGGTTGCCATTGGTCTAGTCCTACCACTACGAATGTACTACGACGTCCCAAATCGTTTTACATTGCACAATAGCCTTATAACACCGTCAACTACGTGAGCAGACCTCTAAAGGCTGTTATATGACATTTTACCGCCTAATAATGACCTTACACATCAATCACGTCGTTCCACATGTCTGGGCAATGTACTACGACGCCCCAAGTTGTTTTCCATGGCGCCATGACGTTATAACACCGTCAACTGCGCGTACAGTGCTCTAAAGTCTATTATATCACCTTTTGGCGCCTAATAATGACGTTACACTTAAATCACGTGGTTCCGCGTGTCTTCACTGGTTACCATTGGTTTATTCCCTCGACACTCAATGGACTACAACGTCCCAAGTCTATTTACATCGCTGCATGACGTTATAACACCGTCAACTACATGTACATGCCTCTAAAGGCTGTTATATGACCTTTTGCCGCCTAATAACCGCCTTACACGTAAATCACGTGGTTCCACGTGTCTGGTCAGGTTGCCATTGGTCTAGTCCTACCACTACGAATGTACTACGACGTCCCAAATCGTTTTACATTGCACAATAGCCTTATAACACCGTCAACTTCTTGAGCAGCCCTCTAAAGGTTTTTATATGGGCTTTTGCCGCGTAATAATGGCCTTGCACATGAATCACGTCGTTCCACATGTCTGGGCAAGTAGCCATTTGTCTAGTCTTTTCACTATCAATGCACTACGACGTCCCAAGTTGTTTTCCATTGTGCCATGACATTATAATACCGTCAACTACGTGTACAGGCCTCTAAAGACTGTTATATGACCTTTTGCAGCGTAATAATGGCCTTACACATGAATCACGTCGTTCCACATGTCTGGGCAAGTTGCCATTGGTCTGGTCCTTTCACTCTCAATGCACTACGACGTTCCAAGTTGTTTTCCATTGTGCCATGACATTATAACACCATCAACTACGTGTACAGGCCTCTACAGCCTAATATATGACCTTTTGCCGCCTAATTATGACCTTACACTTAAATCACGTGGTTCCGCGTGTCTCCACTGGTTACCATTGGTTTATTCCCTTGACACTCAATGTACTACAACGTCCCAAATCGTCTTACATTGCGCAATGGCCTTATAGCACCGTCAACTACGTGTACTGGCCTCTAAAGGTTTTTATATGGCCTTTTGCCTCGTAATAACGTCCTTGCACGTAAATCACGTCGTTCCACGTGTCTGTGCAGGTTGAGATTGGTCTAGTCCTTCCACTCTCAATGGAATACGACGTCCCAAATCGTTTTCCATAACGCCATGGTCTTATAACACCGTCAACTACGTGAACAGGCCTCTAAAGGTTGTTATATAACCATTTGCCGCCTAAAACGGCCTTACACGTAAATCACGTAGTTCCACGTGTCTGTTCAGGTTGCCATTGCTCTAGTCCTACCACTACAAATGTACTACGACGTCCCAAATCGTTTTACATTGCGGAATAGCCTTAAAACACCGTCAACTACGTGAGCAGACCTCTAAAGGCTGTTATATGACATTTTACCGCCTAATAATGACCTTACACATCAATCACGTCGTTCCACATGTCTGGGCAATGTACTACGACGCCCCAAGTTGTTTTCCATGGCGCCATGACGTTATAACACCGTCAACTGCGCGTACAGTGCTCTAAAGTCTATTATATCACCTTTTGGCGCCTAATAATGACGTTACACTTAAATCACGTGGTTCCGCGTGTCTTCACTGGTTACCATTGGTTTATTCCCTCGACACTCAATGGACTACAACGTCCCAAGTCTATTTCCATCGCTGCATGACGTTATAACACCGTCAACTACATGTACATGCCTCTAAAGGCTGTTATATAACCCTTTGCCGCCTAATAATACATAAATCACGTTGTTACACGTGTCTGTGCAGGTTGAGATTGGTCTAGTCCTTCCACTCTCAATGGAATACGACGTCCCAAGTCGTTTTACATTGCACAATAGCCTTATAACACCGTCAACTACTTGAGCAGCCATCTAAAGGTTTTTATATGGCCTTTTGCTGCGTAATAATGGCCTTACACATGAATCACGTCGTTCCACATGTCTGGGCAAGTTGCCATTGGTCTAGTCTTTTCACTATCAATGCAATACGACGTCCCAAGTTGTTTTCCATTGTGCCATGACATTATAACACCGTCAACTACGCGTACAGTCCTTTAAAGTCTGTTATATCACCTTTTGGCGCCTAATAATGACCTTACACTTAAATCACGTGGTTCCGCGTGTCTCCACTGGTTACCATTGGTTTATTCCCTTGACACTCAATGTACTACAACGTCCCAAATCGTCTTACATTGTGCAATGGCCTTATAGCACCGTCAACTACGTGTACTGGTCTCTAAAGGTTTTTATATGGCCTTTTGCCTCGTAACAACGTCCTTGCACGTAAATCACGTCGTTCCACGTGTCTGTGCAGGTTGAGATTGGTTTAGTCCTTCCACTCTCAATGGTATACGACGTCCCAAGTCGTTTTCCATAACGCCATGGCCTTATAACACCGTCAACTACGTGAACAGGCCTCTAAAGGTTGTTATATAACCATTTGCCGCCTAAAACGGCCTTGCACGTAAATCACGTAGTTCCACGTGTCTGTTCAGGTTCCCATTGCTCTAGTCCTACCATTACAAATGTACTACGACGTCCCAAATCGTTTTACATTGCGGAATAGCCTTAAAACACCGTCAACTACGTGAGCAGACCTCTAAAGGCTGTTATATGACCTTTTACCGCCTAATAATGATCTTACACATCAATCACGTCGTTCCACATGTCTGGGCAAGTTGCCATTGGTCTGGTACTTTCACTCTCAAAGCACTACGACGTCCCAAGTTGTTTTCCATTGTGCCATGACATTATAACACCACCAACTAAGTGTACAGGCCTCTACAGCCTAATATATGACCTTTTGCCGCCTAATTATGACCTTACACTTAAATCACGTCGTTCCGCATGTCTTTTTAAGTTGCCATTGGTCCATTCTTTCCACTCTCAATGTAATACGATGTCCTAAGTCTTTTTCCATGGCGCCATGACGTTATAACACCGTCAACTACGCGTACAGTGCTCTAAAGTCTATTATATCACCTTTTGGCGCCTAATAATGACGTTACACTTAAATCACGTGGTTCCGCGTGTCTTCACTGGTTACCATTGGTTTATTCCCTCGACACTCAATGGACTACAACGTCCCAAGTCTATTTCCATCGCTGCATGACGTTATAACACCGTCAACTACATGTACATGCCTCTAAAGACTGTTATATGACCTTTTGCCGCCTAATAACCGCCTTACACGTAAATCACGTGGTTCCACGTGTCTGTTCAGGTTGCCATTGGTCTAGTCCTACTACTACGTATGTACTACGACGTCCCAAATCGTTTTACATTGCACAATAGCCTTATAACACCGTCAACTACTTGAGCAGCCCTCTAAAGGTTTTTATATGGCCTTTTGCCGCGTAATAATGGCCTTACACATGAATCACGTCGTTCCACGTGTCTGTTCAGGTTGCCATTGGTCTAGTCTTTTCACTATCAATGCACTACGACGTCCCAAGTTGTTTTCCATTGTGCCATGACATTATAATACCGTCAACTACGTGTACAGGCCTCTAAAGGCTGTTATATGACCTTTTACCGCCTAATAATGACCTTACACATCAATCACGTCGTTCCACATGTCTGGGCAATGCACTACGACGTCCCAAGTTGTTTTCCATTGCGTCATGACGTTATAACAACGTCAACTACTTCTACAGGCCTCCAAATCCTGTTGTATGCCATTTTGCTGCCTAATAATGGCCTTGCACGCAAATCACGTGGTTCCGCGTGTCTGCATTGGTTACCATTGGTCTATTCCCACCAGTCTCAATGGACTATGACGTCCCAATCGTTTTCCATGGCGCCATGACGTTATAACACCGTCAACTACGTGTACAGGCCTCTAAAGGCTGTTATATGACCTTTTGCCGCCTAATAATACATAAATCACGTCGTTCCACATGTCTGGGCAAGTTGCCATTGGTTTAGTCCTTTTACTCTCAATGGACTACGACGTCCCAAGTCGTTTTCCATAACGGCATGGCCTTATAACACCGTCAACTACGTGAACAGGCCTCTAAAGGTTGTCATATAACATTTTGCCGCCTAAAACGGCCTTACACGTAAATCACGTGGTTCCACGTGTCTGTTCAGGTTGCCATTGCTCTAGTCCTACCACTACAAATGTACTACGACGTCCCAAATCGTTTTACATTGCGGAATAGCCTTATAACACCGTCAACTACGTGAGCAGGCCTCTAAAGGTTTTTATATGGCTTTTTGCCGCCTAATAATGGCCTTACACACAAATCACGTCGTTCCACATGTCTGTGCAGGTTGCCATTTCTTTAGTCCTTTCACTATCAATGGACTACGACTTCCCAAGTTGTTTTCCATTGTGCCATGACATTATAACACCGCCAACTACGTGTACAGGTCTCTAAAGCCTAATATATGACCTTTTGCCGCTTAATTATGACCTTACACATAAATCATGTGGTTCCACATGTCTGGGCAAGTTGCCATTGGTCTAGTCCTTCCACTGGTAATGTACTACGACCTCCTAAGTCGTTTTCGATTGCGTCATGACGTTATAACACCGTCAACTACGCGTACAGTCCTCTAAAGTCTGTTATATGACCGTTTGCCACCTGATAATGGCCTTACACATAAATCACGTGTTTCCACGTGTCTGTTCAGGTTGCCATTGGTCTCGTCCTTTCATTATCAATGGACTACGACGTCCCAAATCGTTTCACATTGCGCAATAGCCTTATAACACCGTCAACTACGTGAACAGGTCTCTAAAGGTTGTTATATAACCATTTTGCCGCCTAATAACGGCCTTACACGTAATTCACGTGGTTCCACGTGTCTCTTCAGGTTGCCATTGGTCTAGTCCTACCACTACGATCGTACTACGACGTCCCAAGTTGTTTTCCATTGTGCCATGGCCTTATAAAACCGTCAACTACGTGTACAGGCCTCTAAAAGATGTTATATGACCTTTTGCCTCCTATTATCGTCCTTGCACGTATATCACGTCGTTCCACGTGTCTGTGCAGGTTGGCATTGGTCTAGTCCTTCCACTATCAATGTACTACGACGTTCCAAATTAATTTACATTGCGCAATACCCTTAAAACACCGTCAACTGCGCTAACAGGCCTCTAAAGGCTGTTATATGAATTTTTGCCGCCTTATAATGGCCTTACACATAAATCACGTCGTTCCACATGTCTGGGCAAGTTGCCATTGGTCTATTCCTTTCACTATGAACAGACTACGACGTCCCAAGTTGTTTTCCATTGCGCCATGGCCCTGTAACACCGTCAACTCAGCGTACAATCCTCTCAATGCTGTAATATGGCATTCTGCTGTCTAATAAAGACCTCATGCGTAAAGCAGGTGGTTCTGAGTGTCTGCACTGGTTACCATTGGGATTCTCCTTCCACTCTCAATGGACTATAAAGTCCCATATCGTTTTCCACTGCGCAATAGCCTTATAACACCGTCAACTACGCGTACAGTCCTCTAAAGTCTGTTATATGACCTTTTGCCGTCTAATAATGACCTTACACATCAATCACGTCGTTCCACATGTCTGGGCAGGTTGCCATTGGTCTAGTATTTTCACTGTCAATGCACTACGACGTCCCAAGTTGTTTTCCATTGTGCCATGACATTATAACACCGCCAACTACTTGTACAGGTCTCTAAAGCCTAATATATGACCTTTTGCCGCCTAATTATGACCTTACACATAAATCACGTGGTTCCACATGTCTGGGCAAGTTGCCATTGGTCTAGTCCTTCCACTGGTAATGTACTACGACCTCCTAAGTCGTTTTCGATTGCGTCATGACGTTATACCACCGTCAACTACGCGTACAGTGCTCTAAAGTCTGTTATATGACCGTTTGCCGCCTAATAATGGCCTTACACATAAATCACGTCGTTCCACGTGTCTGCACTGGTTACCATTGGGATACTCCTTCCACTCTCAATGGACTATAAAGTCCCAAATCGTTTTACATTGCGCGATGGCCTTATAACACCGCCAACTACGCGTACAGTCCTCTAAAGTCTATTATATCACCTTTTGGCGCCTAATAATGGCCTTATCCATCAATCACGTCGTTCGACACGTCTGCGCAAGTTTCCATTGGTCTAGTCCTTTCACTATGAATACATTACGAAGTCCCAAGTTCTTTTTCATTGCGCAAAAGCCTTATAACACCGTCAACTGCATGAACAGGCCTCTAAAGTCTATTATATCACCTTTTGGCGCCTAATAATGGCCTTATCCATCAATCACGTCGTTCGACACGTCTGCGCAAGTTTCCATTGGTCTAGTCCTTTCACTATGAATACACTACGAAGTCCCAAGTTGTTTTCCATTGTGCCATGGCCTTATAACACCGTCAACTACGTGTACAAGCCTCTAAAAGATGTTATATGACCTTTTGCCTCCTATTATCGTCCTTGCACGTATATCACGTCGTTCCACGAGTCTGTGCAGGTTGGCATTGGTCTAGTCCTTCCACTATCAATGTACTACGACGTCCCAAATAAATTTACATTGCGCAAAACCCTTATATCACCGTCAACTGCGCCAACAGGCCTCTAAAGGCTGTTATATGAAATTTTGCCGCCTTATAATGGCCTTACACATCAATCACGTCGTTCCACATGTCTGGGCAAGTTGCCATTGGTTTAGTCCTTTTACTCTCAATGGACTACGACGTCCCAAGTCGTTTTCCATAACGGCATGGCCTTATAACACCGTCAACTACGTGAACAGGCCTCAAAAGGCTGTTATATGACCTTTTACCGCCTAATAATGACCTTACACATCAATCACGTCGTTCCACATGTCTGGGCAAGTTGCCATTGGTCTATTCCTTTCACTATCAACAGACTACGACGTCCCAAGTTGTTTTCCATTGCGCCATGGCCCTGTAACACCGTCAACTCAGCGTACAATCCTCTCAATGCTGTAATGTGGCATTCTGCTGTCTAATAAAGACCTCATGCGTAAATCAGGTGGTTCCGAGTGTCTGCACTGGTTACCATTGGGATACTCCTTCCACTCTCAATGGACTATAAAGTGCCAAATCGTTTTCTATTGCGCCATGGCCTTATAACACCGCCAACTACGCGTACAGTCCTCTAAAGTCTGTTATATGACCGTTTGCCGCCTAATAATGGCCTTACACAAAAATCACGCCGCTCCACATGTCTGTGCAGGTTGCCATTGGTCTAGTCCTTCCACTGTTAATGTACTACGACGTCCCTAATCGTTTTACATTGCACAATAGCCTTATAACACCGTCAACTACTTGAGCAGCCCTCTAAATGTTTTTATATGGCCTTTTGCCGCGTAATAATGGCCTTACACATGAATCACGTCGTTCCACGTGTCTGTTCAGGTTGCCATTGGTCTAGTCTTTTCACTATTAATGCACTACGACGTCCCAAGTTGTTTTCCATTGTGCCATGACATTATAATACCGTCAACTACGTGTACAGGCCTCTAAAGGCTGTTATATGACCTTTTACCGCCTAATAATGACCTGACACATCAATTACGTCGTTCCACATGTCTAGGCAAGTTGCCATTGGTCTGGTCCTTTCAGTCTCAATGCACTACGACGTCCCAAGTTGTTTCCATTGTGCCATGACATTATAACACCACCAACTACGTGTACAGGCCTCTACAGCCTAATATATGACATTTTGCCGCCTAATTATGACCTTACACTTAAATCACGTGGTTCCGCGTGTCTCCACTGGTTACCATTGGTTTATTCCCTTGACACTCAATGTACTACAACGTCTGAAATCGTCTTACATTGCGCAGTGGCCTTATAGCACCGTCAACTACGTGTACTGTCCTCTAAAGGTTTTTATATGGCCTTTTGCCTCGTAATAACGTCCTTGCACGTAAATCACGTCGTTCCAAGTGTCTGTGCAGGTTGAGATTGGTCTAGTCCTTCCACTCTCAATGGAATACGACGTCCCAAATCGTTTTCCATAACGCCATGGCCTTATAACACCGTCAACTACGTGAACAGGCCTCTAAAGGTTGTTATATAACCATTTGCCGCCTAAAACGGCCTTACACGTAAATCACGTAGTTCCACGTGTCTGTTCAGGTTGCCATTGCTCTAGTCCTACCACTACAAATGTACTACAACGTCCCAAATCGTTTTACATTGCGGAATAGCCTTAAAACACCGTCAACTACGTGAACAGACCTCAAAAGGCTGTTATATGACCTTTTACCGCCTAATAATGACCTTACACATCAATCACGTCGTTCCACATGTCTGGGCAAGTTGCCATTGGTCTGGTCCTTTCACTCTCAATGCACTACGACGTCCCAAGTTCTTTTCCATTGTGCCATGACATTATAACACCACCAACTACGTGTACAGGCCTCTACAGCCTAATATATGACCTTTTGCCGCCTAATTATGACCTTACACTTAAATCACGTCGTTCCGCATGTCTTTTTAAGTTGTCATTTGTCCATTCTTTCCACTCTCAATGTAATACGATGTCCTAAGTCTTTTTCCATGGCGCCATGACGTTATAACACCGTCAACTACGCGTACAGTTCTCTAAAGTCTATTATATCACCTTTTGGCGCCTAATAATGACGTTACACTTAAATCACGTGGTTCCGCGTGTCTTCACTGGTTACCATTGGTTTATTCCCTCGACACTCAATGGACTACAACGTCCCAAGTCTATTTCCATCGCTGCATGACGTTATAACACCGTCACCTACATGTACATGCCTCTAAAGGCTGTTATATGACCTTTTGCCGCCTAATAACCGCCTTACACGTAAATTACGTGGTTCCACGTGTCTGTTTAGGTTGCCATTGGTCTAGTCCTACCACTACGAATGTACTACGACGTCCCAAATCGTTTTACATTGCACAATAGCCTTATAACACCGTCAACTACGTGAACAGGCCTCTAAAGGTTGTTATATAACCTTTTGCCGCCTAAAACGGCCTTACACGTAAATCACGTAGTTCCTCCTGTCTGTTCAGGTTGCCATTGCTATAGTCCTACCACTACAAATGTACTACGACGTTCCAAATCATTTTACATTGCGGAATAGCCTTATAACACCGTCAACTACGTGAGCAGGCCTCTAAAGGCTGTTATATGACCTTTTACCGCCTAATAATGACCTTACACATCAATCACGTCGTTCCACATGTCTGGGCAATGCACTACGACGTCCCAAGTTGTTTTCCATTGCGTCATGACGTTATAACAACGTCAACTACTTCTACAGGCCTCTAAATCCTGTTGTATGCCATTTTGCTGCCTAATAATGGCCTTGCACGCAAATCACGTGGTTCCGCGTGTCTGCATTGGTTACCATTGGTCTATTCCCACCAGTCTCAATGGACTATGACGTCCCAATCGTTTTCCATGGCGCCATGACGTTATAACACCGTCAACTACGTGTACAGGCCTCTAAAGGCTTTTATATGACCTTTTGCCGCCTAATAATACATAAATCACGTCGTTCGACACGTCTGCGCAAGTTTCCATTGGTCTAGTCCTTTCACTATGAATACACTACGAAGTCCCAAGTTCTTTTTCATTGCGCAAAAGCCTTATAACACCGTCAACTGCATGAACAGGCCTCTAAAGTCTATTATATCACCTTTTGGCGCCTAATAATGGCCTTATCCATAAATCACGTCGTTCGACACGTCTGCGCAAGTTTCCATTGGTCTAGTCCTTTCACTATGAATACACTACGAAGTCTCAAGTTGTTTTCCATTGTGCCATGGCCTTATAACACCGTCAACTACGTGTACAGGCCTCTAAAAGATGTTATATGACCTTTTGCCTCCTATTATCGTCCTTGCACGTATATCACGTCGTTCCACGAGTCTGTGCAGGTTGGCATTGGTCTAGTCCTTCCACTATCAATGTACTACGACGTCCCAAATAAATTTACATTGCGCAAAACCCTTATATCACCGCCAACTACGCGTACAGTCCTCTAAAGTCTGTTATATGACCGTTTGCCGCCTAATAATGGCCTTACACAAAAATCACGCCGCTCCACATGTCTGTGCAGGTTGCCATTGGTCTAGTCCTTCCACTGTTAATGTAGTACAACGTGCCAAATCGTTTTACATTGCGCAATAGCCTTATAACACCGTCAACTACGTGTACAGGCCTCTAAAGGCTGTTATATGACCTTTTACTGCCTAATTATGGCCTTACACATAAATCACGGGGTTCCACATGTCTGGGCAAGTTTCCATTGGTCTAGTCCTTTCACTATGAATACACTACGAAGTCTCAAGTTGTTTTCCATTGTGACATGGCCATATAACACCGTCAACTACGCGTACAGTCCTTTAAAGTCTGTTATATCACCTTTTGGCGCCTAATAATGACCTTACACTTAAATCACGTGGTTCCGCGTGTCTCCACTGGTTACCATTGGTTTATTCCCTTGACACTCAATGTACTACAACGTCCCAAATCGTCTTACATTGCGCAATGGACTTATAACACCGTCAACTACGTGTACTGGCCTCTAAAGGTTTTTATATGGCCTTTTGCCTCGTAATAACGTCCTTGCACGTAAATCACGTCGTTCCACGTGTCTGTGCAGGTTGAGATTGGTCTAGTCCTTCCACTCTCAATGGACTACGACGTCCCAAGTCGTCTTCCATTACGCCATGGCCTTATAACACCGTCAACTACGTGAACAGGCCTCTAAAGGTTGTTATATGATCTTTTGCCTCCTAATAACATCCTTGCACGTAAATCACGTCGTTCCACGTGTCTGTGCAGGTTGGCATTGGTCTAGTCCTTCCACTCTCAATGGACAAGACGTCCCAAGTCGTTTTCCATTACGCCATGGCCTTATAACACCGTCAACTACGTGAACAGGCCTCCAAAGGTTGTTATATGACCTTTTGCCTCCTAATAACGTTCTTGCACGTAAATCACGTCGTTCCACGTGTCTATGCAGGTTCGCATTGGTCTAGTCCTTCCTCTCTCAATGGACTACTACGTTCCAAGTCGTTTTCCATTACGCCATGGCCTTATAACACCGTCAACTACGTGCACAGGCCTGTAAAGGTTGTTATATAAGCTTTTGTCGCCTATTAACTGCCTTACACGTAAATCACGTTCTTACACGTGTCTGTTCAGGTTGCCATTGCTCTAGTCCTACCACTACAAATGTACTACGACGTCCCAAATCGTTTTATATTGCGGAATAGCCTTATAACACCGTCAACTACGTGAGCAGCCCTCTAAAGGTTTTTATATGGCCTTTTGCCGCCTATTAATGGCCTTACACATAAATCACGTCGTTCCACATGTCTGGGCAAGTTGCCATTGGTCTGGTCCTTTCACTATCAATGCACTACAACGTCCCAAGTTGCTTTCTTTGGTGCCATGACATTATAACACCGTCAACTACTCATACAGTCCTCTAAAGTCTGTTATATGATCTTTTGCCGCCTAGTAATGGCCTTGAACAAAAATCACGTCGTTCCACATGTCTGTGTAAGTTGCCATTGGTCCATTCCTTTATCTGTTAATGTACTACGACGTCCTAAGTCGTTTTCCATTGCGTCACGACGTTATAACACCGTCAACTACGCGTACAGTCCTCTAAAGTCTATTATATGATCTTTTGTCGCAAAACAATAGCCTTACACATAAATAACGTCGTTCCGCATGTCTGTTTAATTTGCCATTGGTCCATTCTTTCCACTCTCAATGTAATACGATGTCCTAAGTCTTTTTCCATTGCGTCATGACGTTATAACAACGTCAACTACTTCTACAGGCCTCTAAATCCTGATATATGCCATTTTGCTGCCTAATAATGGCCCTACACATAAATCACGTCGTTCCACGTGTCTGTTTAGGTTGCCATTGGTCTAGTCCTACCACTACGAATGTACTACGACGTCCCAAATCGTTTTACATTGCGCAATAGCCTTATAACACCGTCAACTACTTGAGCAACCCTCTGAAGGTTTTTATATGGCCTTTTGCCGCGTAATAATGGCCTTACACATGAATCACGTCGTTCCACATGTCTGGGCAAGTTGCCATTGGTCTAGTTCTTCCACTGGTAATGTACTACGACCTCCTAAGTCGTTTTCGATTTCGTCATGACGTTATAACACCGTCAACTACGCGTACAGTCCTCTAAAGTCTGTTATATGACCGTTTGCCACCTAATAATGGCCTTACACATAAATCACGTGTTTCCACGTGTCTGTTCAGGTTGCCATTGGTCTCGTCCTTTCACTATCAATGGACTACGACGTCCCAAATCGTTTTAGATTGCGCAATAGCCTTATAACACCGTCAACTACGTGAACAGGTCTCTAAAGGTTGTTATATAACCTTTTGCCGCCTAATAACGGCCTTACACGTAATTCACGTGGTTCCACGTGTCTCTTCAGGTTGCCATTGGTCTAGTCCTACCACTACGATCGTACTACGACGTCCCAAGTTTTTTTCCATTGTGCCATGGCCTTATAAAACCGTCAACTACGTGTACAGGCCTCTAAAAGATGTTATATGACCTTTTGGCGCCTAATAATGGCCTTATCCATCAATCACGTCGTTCGACACGTCTGCGCAAGTTTCCATTGGTCTTGTCCTTTCACTATGAATACACTACGAAGTCCCAAGTTCTTTTTCATTGCGCAAAAGCCTTATAACACCGTCAACTGCATGAACAGGCCTCTAAAGTCTATTATATCACCTTTTGGCGCCTAATAATGGCCTTATCCATCAATCAGGTCGTTCGAGACGTCTGCGCAAGTTTCCATTGGTCTAGTCCTTTCACTATGAATACACTACGAAGTCCCAAGTTGTTTTCCATTGTGCCATGGCCTTATAACACCGTCAACTACGTGTACATGCCTCTAAAAGATGTTATATGACCTTTTGCCTCCTATTATAGTCCTTGCACGTATATCACGTCGTTCCACGAGTCTGTGCAGGTTGGCATTGGTCTAGTCCTTCCACTATCAATGTACTACGACGTCCCAAATAAATTTACATTGCGCAAAACCCTTATATCACCGTCAACTGCGCTAACAGGCCTCTAAAGGCTGTTATATGAAATTTTGCCGCCTTATAATGGCCTTACACATAAATCACGTCGTTCCACATGTCTGGGCAAGTTGCCATTGGTCTATTCCTTTCACTATCAACAGACTACGACGTCCCAAGTTGTTTTCCATTGCGCCATGGCCCTGTAACACCGTCAACTCAGCGTACAATCCTCTCCACGGCGGGCTATTTCCCGTGTGAAAATGCTTAACTCGTATTTTTCAAACGGCCTGGCTATTTTGTCAAGGATTGTTACATGGAGTTTGCGCCGCAATTCGACACTCCTTCAATTGCAACCTAGGTTTTCACAATAGCAGGTACAACAGCAGCGCGATGGAGAGATTTGTAGAAAAATAAAAATGGCTACCTGGCTAAACACACTGAAAGGTTGCTGCAAGTGTTTAAAGTTTTGATTTGGTATATAACGAGTAAAAAATGGATAAATTATTGTTATTTTATGGCTTTCGTAGCTACCGTTACTCATTATTGCATATAATAAAAAATAAAAAGAAGATGGGATGGAGGCAGCACAGCTAGCTAGCTGCCAGAACACACAGGACAGTCAAACAACAAAAACTACTTTTGTGACACATTGTATCTCAATATGAAGCAAATAATAACACAACAACTCTGTTTAAATAAAACATATGAACTATGAAAACTTTTTTTTAATAAAATATAAACTATCATATAGCTAGTGTTTTATAACATCTATTCACAGAAAAAAATGATGATGATCTAGAATTTGTTTTCTTTTGCAAGAGAAAATTTGGCATTGCCATGCTCATAAAAATAAAATATATTTGTATAAAATACATATTCTTTGATGTAAATATTATAAATTTTATGCTGTAATAGTCACCATACTTTCTATATGATTACGTCGTAAACATTTATGTACCAAATGTTCTGACAAAACATTAATTCACACACATTTATATTAAAAAATTGATTTCTTTGAGCTTTCTAATTGGGAAAATTAATATTCATACTCTTGCGAAAGACACTATCTCACTGATTCACAAATATACATTGCAAATGTTATGCAAACAAAAAGTATATAGCAGAATAAGGAAATAAGGAAAATATACATCTAACACGAACTATCAACATACTGAACTTTTAAACAAAAAACGGTGTCTAAATTTCTAAATCAGAAAAAACCTTTTTCATGAAAGCACTCTCACATAGTTGGCATTTCAAGTTATTTCTAACAAGCAGCAAGCAATGTTCACAACACATATCTCTCTCTGGTATGTAATCAGATCCTCTTGAAACATAGTGCAACTTATCGTAACCGTTTTCTCTCAGATGCAACAATTGTATGTACTCGTGACGGAAAATTCTTGGCCAGCGACATTGGAAAGTGGTATTGTTAGAATACTTTACAATCATCTGGTGCTTTTGCTCCCGCCCTTCCATACTATTACATCCAATTCCGAAACCGTAGCACAGCAAAGTACTTTCAGCATGGAAAGGTATGCAGTTACATAAAGTCCATAAACTGGGTGAGACGCTTACATCATACCAACAGCTTGACTTGAAAAGTAGTTTACATTGCTTCTTTAAATCTTTTAAAAGTTCCAAATTGAAATTCTCTACACGTACTGATAGTGAAATAATTTTTCGCAAACATATGAACTGAAAATGGATTTGATGCAGCCTTATTTTCATTTGTTCACTCTTCAATTCATTTAAAATAAGTAAATTTAATTCTGGGAAATGACAAAGAAAGGCTTTACTCTCCTTTCCACGAAAACGAAAAGTGAAACTACTTTCATTCTTAGAACTGCTTTCATTAAACCACCGGATAATTTTTTTCGACAAAAAATTACATCCCATTGCTGAACGTATAAAATTAACAAATTTAATTAAAGCATGTGAGGAAGGTATATCTTTAAATGCTTTGTAGGAATTCAATGGAGCAGTTGCCAAACATAGATTGAATAACTTCATGAAGTGCTCTTTGACGACATTGTTCTTCAGATGAAGAGGTTCGCCTTTTGCTTTATCAATATAATGGCCAACCAAGGGGACTTCTTCTTGTCTACCTTTCAAAACTTTAGATATATAAGATGTCAAGTTACTACGTTTCGTTGCACTATTTCCTTTGCATTTAACTTCGATTTCTTTTTTTTTACCTTCAACCTTTTTGGCATCACTTATGCGTTTGTGATAGTTGAAGGGCATCCATTTGTCACTTTGCTTGGTTCCGTATGTATATTCAAATTTGGCTGAATTATCTTTATTTACATTTCCGAACGTTGAAAAGTAGTAGGCTGAATTTGTTAGTTCCCCAGCCAAAAAAGCCAACATCTTCATATCGTTAGGTAATTCACCCAATAAAAATTCAACTTTGTAGGCAACTTCATCAACATAAACAGTGAAAACCTGACTTTCCAAAAACTTCACGTCCGACAACAACTTGAGAACATAATTGCGTACAACAGTAGAATTTTCCTCAGTATCACCACCAAAAATTAAAAAGTTTTCGGAGCTGCTGCATATCCGATTACCAACATTAAGAAAAGAGACTAAAAATGACATACCACAAATAGGAGCTCCATCCCCACCAAGAGCAAATACAAACAGAAAAGATTCAAAATCTTTTTTTTCAAGCATATTGAATGTTTTTAGTTTGTCACTCCGTTGACGATTCACTTTTAAATAGAATTTTGCCAATCGTAACAAAAATTCATCACACGATCTATAATTTCCTGTAACTGATTTTGTTTCATCTCCAAAGGTTAGAGTTGGATGTATGTCATGTAGTGTTCCTATATCAATGTTATTGATAATGGTTGCTAAATGAGGATACTGAATATAATTAACCACTGAATTCTGTTTATTCTGGGAAATTCTATTTGCCTTTCTAATTGCCATGTATTTAGCTTTCCCCATGACATTGTGGCTGTAAAAAACATTGAGAGAACGTAGTTTATTATCTTCTGAATTGTAAAATTCTTCATTTGCTATTTTGATGGTAGTTTCCTTTATCTGTTTTACTACAGATGATTTAGCATTCAATAAACTTTTTGCAAACATTTTTGAGGGGATTTTCGAACACAATGTGTCAATCATACCAAATTTTGGAGAGTATTTAATGGTGAATGACCAAAATGGAATACTTGGCGGGGATTTAATTTTGCGAATGATAAATTTTATAAAATTTGGCGAGGATTTAATTTGGCGAATACAAAAAAATGTTTATTTTAACGGAATTTATTTTGGCGAATGACACAAAGAAATGAATTTTTATGTCTTGGAATGTTTTAAAAAAAATAAGAATAAACGTATATATATATAAACACAAGTTCGTTATTTATAGGGAAAAAACATTTTTCTTTTCTTAATTAAAAAAAACGGTATTCCAATTCCAGCTCCTTTTAGATCGTTTATTCCTTAAATATATAAATTAGTGGAAATAGTTTTTCTTATGTGGTCCTTCTTTTATTGCCTGTAAGAATGCGCCTACATATACAGAACTTTGTAAACATTCGCTCATCTATACACAGAACTCTAGCTAGCTACGGTTTAACGCATCTATTTTGCCTAAAAACCCCAAATTTTTCCTTGTTACTTGTGGATGAATGAAAACTTGCGAAAAAATTAATACATGAGAAAATTTAGTCAGAATAAAGCATAGCTAGCTATAGCTATACAATGGGACAACACATCCACAAAATATTTAGCTAGCTAGCTAGCTTTAAAGACAAGTTTTAATTTTTTTTATATGGATGGGTTTCTTGTATATATTGTGAAAAATTGAGAAGTCGGCTATATGAGACCTAAAATATACTTATACTCATAGGACATAGCCAGATAGACCATTAACACACCTTAGTTTACAGAATATAATAAAAAAGAAACAATTTAAAAATGGCCGCCATTTCTTAATTCCTGAGACTGCCATACGTAGCTTACTACAATTTTCCCATACTTCCGTTGCTTTTATTTACCAAAAAAACTTCAAAATTAAAAAATGTAAAACAACAGAATTGAAGATTCGTCTTACAACTTGCGTTTTAATGCCTTCAAATAGAAAAATAATACCATTTAATACTATTCTATACCCAACAAAGTTTGTTACTGGAAGGGTAAAATTGAAAGAGGCACTATTTCAAGACAGCTAAAAAGACATTCCACGATGTTCAACATAAGCATGTTTATATTCGATCGAAAGAAAATTTATTCGACTTTCAAATTCTAGCGCTCGTAAAACCATCAGACACGTTTAAAACACATACCAGATAAAAGTATGGTACCATGTACCAAAGATATAATACTTACGGTCCTCGACCGTTTTTAAAAACCTACGGGCCGAAAAACGCGGACGCTTTTGATAAGCATTTCTTGGACCGTTTTTACCCGCCGTGCTCAATGCTGTAATATGGCATTCTGCTGTCTAATAAAGACCTCATGCGTAAATCAGGTGGTTCCGAGTGTCTGCACTGGTTACCATTCGGATACTCCTTCCACTCTCAATGGACTATAAAGTGCCAAATCGTTTTCTATTGCGCCATGGCCTTATAACACCGCCAACAACGCGTACAGTCCTCTAAAGTCTGTTATATGACCGTTTGCCGCCTAATAATGGCCTTACACAAAAATCACGCCGCTCCACATGTCTGTGCAGGTTGCCATTGGTCTAGTCCTTCCACTGTTAATGTAGTACGACGTGCCAAATCGTTTTACATTGCGCAATAGCCTTATAACACCGTCAACTACGTGTACAGGCCTCTAAAGGCTGTTATATGACCTTTTACTGCCTAATTATGGCCTTACACATAAATCACGTCGTTCCACGTGTCTGTGCAGGTTGAGATTGGTCTAGTCCTTCCACTTTCAATGGACTACGACGTCCCAAGTCGTCTTCCATTACGCCATGGCCTTATAACACCGTCAACTACGTGAACAGGCCTCTAAAGGTTGTTATATGATCTTTTGCCTCCTAATAACATCCTTGCACGTAAATCACGTCGTTCCACGTGTCTGTGCAGGTTGGCATTGGTCTAGTCCTTCCTCTCTCAATGGACTACTACGTCCCAAGTCGTTTTCCATTACGCCATGGCCTTATAACACCGTCAACTACGTGCACAGGCCTGTAAAGTTTGTTATATAAGCTTTTGTCGCCTAATAACTGCCTTACACGTAAATCACGTTGTTACACGTGTCTGTTCAGGTTGCCATTGCTCTAGTCCTACCACTACAAATGTACTACGACGTCCCAAATCGTTTTACATTGCGGAATAGCCTTATAACACCGTCAACTACGTGAGCAGCCCTCTAAAGGTTTTTATCTGGCCTTTTGCCGCTTATTAATGGCCTTATACATAAATCACGTCGTTCCACATGTCTGGGCAAGTTGCCATTGTGTCTGGTCCTTTCACTATCAATGCACTACGACGTCCCAAGTTGTTTTCTTTGGTACCATGACATTATAACACCGTCAACTACTCATACAGTCCTCTAAAGTCTGTTATATGATCTTTTGCCGCCTAGTAATGGCCTTGCACATAAATCACGTCGTTCCAAATGTCTGTGTAACTTGCCATGGGTCCATTCCTTTATCTGTTAATGTACTACGACGTCCTAAGTCGTTTTCCATTGCGTCAGGACGTTATAACACCGTCAACTACGCGTACAGTCCTCTAAAGTCTATTATATGATCTTTTGCCGCATAACAATGGCCTTACACATAAATCACGTCGTTCCGCATGTCTGTTTAATTTGCCATTGGTCCATTCCTTTATCTGTTAATGTACTACGACGTCCTAAGTCGTTTTCCATTGCGTCATGACGTTATAACAACGTCAACTACTTCTACAGGCCTCTAAATCCTGATGTATGCCATTTTGCTGCCTAATAATGGCCCTACACATAAATCACGTCGTTCCACGTGTCTGTTCAGGTTGCCATTGGTCTAGTCCTACCACTACGAATGTACTACGACGTCCCAAATCGTTTTACATTGCGCAATAGCCTTATAACACCGTCAACTACTTGAGCAACCCTCTGAAAGTTTTTATATGGCCTTTTGCCGCGTAATAATGGCCTTACACATGAATCACGTCGTTCCACATGTCTGGGCAAGTTGCCATTGGTCTAGTCCTTCCACTGGTAATGTACTACGACCTCCTAAGTCGTTTTCGATTTCGTCATGACGTTATAACACCGTCAACTACGCGTACAGTCCTCTAAAGTCTGTTATATGACCGTTTGCCACCTAATAATGGCCTTACACATAAATCACGTGTTTCCACGTGCTGTTCAGGTTGCCATTGGTCTCGTCCTTTCACTATCAATGGACTACGACGTCCCAAATCGTTTTACATTGCGCAATAGCCTTATAACACCGTCAACTACGTGAACAGGTCTCTAAAGGTTGTTATATAACCTTTTGCCGCCTAATAACGGCCTTACACGTAATTCACGTGGTTCCACGTGTCTCTTCAGGTTGCCATTGGTCTAGTCCTACCACTACGATCGTACTACGACGTCCCAAGTTGTTTTCCATTGTGCCATGGCCTTATAAAACCGTCAACTACGTGTACAGGCCTCTAAAAGATGTTATATGACCTTTTGCCTCCAATTATCGTCCTTGCACGTATATCACGTCGTTCCACGTGTCTGTGCAGGTTGGCATTGGTCTAGTCCTTCCACTATCAATGTACTACTACGTTCCAAATTAATTTACATTGCGCAATACCCTTATAACACCGTCAACTGCGCTAACAGGCCTCTAAAGGCTGTTATATGAATTTTTGCCGCCTTATAATGGCCTTACACATAAATCACGTCGTTCCACATGTCTGGGGAAGTTGCCATTGGTCTGTTCCTTTCACTATGAACAGACTACGACGTCCCAAATTGTTTTCCATTGCGCCATGGCCCTGTAACACCGTCAACTCAGCGTACAATCCTCTCAATGCTGTAATATGGCATTCTGCTGTCTAATAAAGACCTCATGCGTAAATCAGGTGGTTCTGAGTGTCTGCACTGGTTACCATTGTGATTCTCCTTCCACTCTCAATGGACTATAAAGTCCCAAATCGTTTTCCACTGCGCAATAGCCTTATAACACCGTCAACTACGCGTATAGTCCTCTAAAGTCTGTTATATGACCTTTTGCCGTCTAATAATGACCTTACACATCAATCACGTCGTTCCACATGTCTGGGCAGGTTGCCATTGGTCTAGTATTTTCACTGTCAATGCACTACGACGTCCCAAGTTGTTTTCCATTGTGCCATGACATTATAACACCGCCAACTACGTGTACAGGTCTCTAAAGCCTAATATATGACCTTTTACCGCCTAATTATGACCTTACACATAAATCACGTGGTTCCACATGTCTGGGAAAGTTGCCATTGATCTAGTCCTTCCACTGGTAATGTACTACGACCTCCGAAGTCGTTTTCGATTGCGTCATGACGTTATAACACCGTCAACTACGCGTACAGTCCTCTAAAGTCTGTTATATGACCGTTTGCCGCCTAATAATGGCCTTACACATAAATCACGTGTTTTCACGTGTCTGCACTGGTTACCATTGGGATACTCCTTCCACTCTCAATGGACTATAAAGTCCCAAATCGTTTTCCATTGCGCGATGGCCTTATAACACCTCCAACTACGCGTACAGTCCTCTAAAGTCTGTTATATGACCGTTTGCCGCCTAATATTGGCCTTGCACAAAAATCACGCCGCTCTACATGTCTGTGCAGTTTGCCATTGGTCTAGTCCTTCCACTGTTAATGTACTACGACGTCCCAAATCGTTTTACATTGCGGAATAGCCTTATAACACCGTCAACTACGCGTACAGTCCTCTAAAGTCTATTATATCACCTTTTGGCGCCTAATGATGGCCTTATCCATAAATCACGTCGTTCGACACGTCTGCGCAAGTTTCCATTGGTCTAGTCCTTTCACTATGAATACACTACGAAGTCCCAAGTTCTTTTTCATTGCGCAAAAGCCTTATAACACCGTCAACTGCATGAACAGGCCTCTAAAGACTGTTATATGACCTTTTGCCGCCTAATAATGACCTTACACATCAATCACGTCGTTCCACATGTCTGGGCAAGTTGCCATTGGTCTGGTCCTTTCAATCTCAATGCACTAGGACGTCCCAAGTTGTTTTCCATTGTGCCATGGCCTTATAACACCGTCAACTACGTGTACAGGCCTCTAAAAGATGTTATATGACCTTTTGCGTCCTATTATCGTCCTTGCACGTATATCACGTAGTTCCACGAGTCTGTGCAGGTTGGCATTGGTCTAGTCCTTCCACTATCAATGTACTACGACGTCCCAAATAAATTTACATTGCGCAAAACCCTTATAACACCGTCAACTGCGCTAACAGGCCTCTAAAGGCTGTTATATGAAATTTTGCCGCCTTATATTGGCCTTACACATAAATCACGTCGTTCCACATGTCTGGGCAAGTTGCCATTGGTCCATTCATTTCACTATCAACAGACTACGACGTCCCAAGTTGTTTTCCATTGCGCAATGGCCCTGTAACACCGTCAACTCAGCGTACAATTCTCTCAATGCTGTAATATGGCATTCTGCTGTCTAATAAAGACCTCATGCGTAAATCAGGTGGTTCCGAGTGTCTGCACTGGTTACCATTGGGATACTCCTTCCACTCTCAATGGACTATAAAGTCCCAAATCGTTTTCTATTGCGCTATGGCCTTATAACACCGCCAACTACGCGTACAGTCCTCTAAAGTCTGTTATATGACCGTTTGCCGCCTAATAATGGCCTTACACAAAAATCACACCGCTCCACATGTCTGTGCAGGTTGCCATTGGTCTAGTCCTTCCACTGTTAATGTAGTACGACAGGCCAAATCGTTTTACATTGCGCAATAGCCTTATAACACCGTCAACTACGTGTACAGGCCTCTAAAGGCTGTTATATGACCTTTTACCGCCTAATTATGGCCTTACACATAAATCACGGTGTTCCACATGTCTGGGCAAGTTGCCATTGATCTAGTCTTTTCACTATCAATGCACTACGACGTCCCAAGTTGTTTTCCATTGTGACATGGTCATATAACACCGTCAACTACGCGTACAGTCCTTTAAAGTCTGTTATATCACCTTTTGGCGCCTAATAATGACCTTACACTTAAATCTAGTGGTTCCGCGTGTCTCCACTGGTTACCATTGGTTTATTCCCTTGACACTCAATGTACTACAACGTCCCAAATCGTCTTACATTGCGCAATGGCCTTATAACACCGTCAACTACGTGTACTGGCCTCTAAAGGTTTTTATATGGCCTTTTGCCTCTTAATAACGTCCTTGCACGTAAATCACGCCGTTTCACGTGCCTGTGCAGGTTGAGATTGGGCTAGTCCTTCCACTCTCAATGGACTACGACGTCCCAAATCGTCTTCCATTACGCCATGGCCTTATAACACCGTCAACTACGTGAACAGGCCTCTAAAGGTTGTCATATGATCTTTTGCCTCCTAATAACAACCTTGCACGTAAATCACGTCGTTCCACGTGTCTGTGCAGGTTGGCATTGGTCTAGTCCTTCCACTCTCAATGGACAAGACGTCCCAAGTCGTTTTCCATTACGCCATGGCCTTATAACACCGTCAACTACGTGAACAGGCCTCCAAAGGTTGTTATATGACCTTTTGCCTCCTAATAACGTTGTTGCACGTAAATGACGTCGTTCCACGTGTCTATGCATGTTCGCATTGGTCTAGTCCTTCCTCTCTCAATGGACTACTACGTCCCAAGTCGTTTTCCATTACGCCATGGCCTTATAACACCGTCAACTACGTGCACAGGCCTGTAAAGGTTGTTATATAAGCTTTTGTCGCCTAATAACTGCCTTACACGTAAATCACGTTGTTACACGTGTCTGTTCAGGTTGCCATTGCTCTAGTCCTACCACTACAAATGTACTACGACGTCCCAAATCGTTTTACATTGCGGAATAGCCTTATAACACCGTCAACTACGTGAGCAGCCCTCTAAAGGTTTTTATATGGCCTTTTGCCGCCTATTAATGGCCTTACACATAAATCACGTCGTTCCACATGTCTGGGCAAGTTGCCATTGGTCTGGTCCTTTCACTATCAATGCACTACGACGTCCCAAGTTGTTTTCTTTGGTGCCATGACATTATAACACCGTCAACTACTCATACAATCCTCTAAAGTCTGTTATATGATCTTTTGCTGCCTAGTAATGGCCTTGCACATAAATCACGTCGTTCCACATGTCTGTGTAAGTTGCCATTGGTCCATTCCTTTATCTGTTAATGTACTACGACGTCCTAAGTCGTTTTCCATTGCGTCATGACGTTATAACACCGTCAACTACGCGTACAGTCCTCTAAAGTCTGTTATATGACCGTTTGCCACCTAATAAGGGCCTTACACATAAATCACGTGTTTCCACGTGTCTGTTCAGGTTGCCATTGGTCTCGTCCTTTCACTATCAATGGACTACGACGTCCCAAATCGTTTTACATTGCGCAATAGCCTTATAACACCGTCAACTACGTGAACAGGTCTCTAAAGGTTGTTATATAACCTTTTGCCGCCTAATAACGGCCTTACACGTAATTCACGTGGTTCCGCGTGTCTCTTCAGGTTGCCATTGGTCTAGTCCTACCACTACGATCGTACTACGACGTCCCAAGTTGTTTTCCATTGTGCCATGGCCTTATAAAACCGTCAACTACGTGTACAGGCCTCTAAAAGATGTTATATGACCTTTTGCCTCCTATTATCGTCCTTGCACGTATATCACGCCGTTCCACGTGTCTGTGCAGGTTGGCATTGGTCTAGTCCTTCCACTATCAATGTACTACGACGTTCCAAATTAATTTGCGTTGCGCAATACCCTTATAACACCGCCAACTACGTGTACAGGTCTCTAAAGCCTAATATATGATCTTTTGCCGCCTAATTAAGACCTTACACATAAATCACGTGGTTCCACATGTCTGGGCAAGTTGCCATTGATCTAGTCCTTCCACTGGTAATGTACTACGGCCTCCTAAGTCGTTTTCGATTGCGTCATGACGTTATAACACCGTCAACTACGCGTACAGTCCTCTAAAGTCTGTTATATGACCGTTTGCCGCCTAAAAATGGCCTTACACATAAATCACGTGTTTCCACGTGTCTGCACTGGTTACCATTGGGATACTCCTTCCACTCTCAATGGACTATAAAGTCCCAAACCGTTTTCCATTGCGCGATGGCCTTATAACACCGCCAACTACGCGTACAGTCCTCTAAAGTCTGGTATATGACCGTTTGCCTCGTAATAACGTCCTTGCACGTAAATCACGTCGTTCCACGTGTCTGTGCAGGTTGAGATTGGTCTAGTCCTTCCACTCTCAATGGACTACGACGTCCCAAGTCGTTTTCCATTACGCCATGGCCTTATAACACCGTCAACTACGTGAACAGGCCTCTAAAGGTTGTTATATGATCTTTTGCCTCCTAATAACATCCTTGCAAGTAAATCACGTCGTTCCACGTGTCTGTGCAGGTTGGCATTGGTCTAGTCCTTCCACTCTCAATGGACAAGACGTCCCAAGTCGTTTTCCATTACGCCATGGCCTTATAACACCGTCAACTACGTGAACAGGCCTCCAAATGTTGTTATATGACCTTTTGCCTCCTAATAACGTTCTTGCACGTAAACCACGTCGTTCCACATGTCTATGCAGGTTCGCATTGGTCTAGTCCTTCCTCTCTCAATGGACTACTACGTCCCAAGTTCTTTTTCATTGCGCAAAAGCCTTATAACACCGTCAACTGCATGAACAGGCCTCTAAAGACTGTTATATGACCTTTTGCCGCCTAATAATGACCTTACACATCAATCACGTCGTTCCACATGTCTGGGCAAGTTGCCATTGGTCTGGTCCTTTCAATCTTAATGCACTAGGACGTCCCAAGTTGTTTTCCATTGTGCCATGGCCTTATAACACCGTCAACTACGTGTACAGGCCTCTAAAAGATGTTATATGACCTTTTGCGTCCTATTATCGTCCTTGCACGTATATCACGTCGTTCCACGAGTCTGTGCAGGTTGGCATTGGTCTAGTCCTTCCACTATCAATGTACTACGACGTCCCAAATAAATTTACATTGCGCAAAACCCTTATAACACCGTCAACTGCGCTAACAGGCCTCTAAAGGCTGTTATATGAAATTTTGCCGCCTTATATTGGCCTTACACATAAAACACGTCGTTCCACATGTCTGGGCAAGTTGCCATTGGTCTATTCCTTTCACTATCAACAGACTATGACGTCCCAAGTTGTTTTCCATTGCGCCATGGCCCTGTAACACCGTCAACTCAGCGTACAATCCTCTCAATGCTGTAATATGGCATTCTGCTGTCTAATAAAGACCTCATGCGTAAATCAGGTGGTTCCGAGTGTCTGCACTGGTTACCATTGGGATACTCCTTCCACTTTCAATGGACTATAAAGTCCCAAATCGTTTTCTATTGCGCCATGGCCTTATAACACCGCCAACTACGCGTACAGTCCTCTAAAGTCTGTTATATGACCGTTTGCCGCCTAATAATGGCCTTACACAAAAATCACGCCGCTCCACATGTCTGTGCAGGTTGCCATTGGTCTAGTCCTTCCACTGTTAATGTAGTACGACGTGCCAATCGTTTTACATTGCGCAATAGCCTTATAACACCGTCAACTACGTGTACAGGCCTCTAAAGGCTGTTATATGACCTTTTACCGCCTAATTATGGCCTTACACATAAATCACGGTGTTCCACATGTCTGGGCAAGTTGCCATTGGTCTAGTCTTTTCACTATCAATGCACTACAACGTCCCAAGTTGTTTTCCATTGTGACATGGCCATATAACACCGTCAACTACGCGTACAGTCCTTTAAAGTCTGTTATATCACCTTTTGGCGCCTAATAATGACCTTACACTTAAATCACGTGGTTGCGCGTGTCTCCACTGGTTACCATTGGTTTATTCCCTTGACACTCAATGTACTACAACGTCCCAAATCGACTTACATTGCGCAATGGCCTTATAACACCGTCAACTACGTGTACTGGCCTCTAAAGGTTTTTATATGGCCTTTTGCCTCGTAATAACGTCCTTGCACGTAAATCACGTCGTTTCACGTGCCTGTGCAGGTTGAGATTGGGCTAGTCCTTCCACTCTCAATGGACTACGACGTCCCAAATCGTCTTCCATTACGCAATGGCCTTATAACACCGTCAACTACGTGAACAGGCCTCTAAAGGTTGTTATATGATCTTTTGCCTCCTAATAACATCCTTGCACGTAAATCACGTCGTTCCACGTGTCTGTGCAGGTTGGCATTGGTCTAGTCCTTCCACTCTCAATGGACAAGACGTCCCAAGTCGTTTTCCATTACGCCATGGCCTTATAACACCGTCAACTACGTGAACAGGCCTCCAAAGGTTGTTATATGACCTTTTGCCTCCTAATAACGTTCTTGCACGTAAATGACGTCGTTCCACGTGTCTATGCATGTTCGCATTGGTCTAGTCCTTCCTCTCTCAATGGACTACTACGTCCCAAGTCGTTTTCCATTACGCCATGGCCTTATAACACCGTCAACTACGTGAGCAGCCCTCTAAAGGTTTTTATATGGCCTTTTGCCGCCTATTAATGGCCTTACACATAAATCACGTCGTTCCACATGTCTGAGCAAGTTGCCATTGGTCTGGTCCTTTCACTATCAATGCACTACGACGTCCCAAGTTGTTTTCTTTGGTGCCATGACATTATAACACCGTCAACTACTCATACAATCCTCTAAAGTCTGTTATATGATCTTTTGCCGCCTAGTAATGACCTTGCACATAAATCATGTCGTTCCACATGTCTGTGTAAGTTGCCATTCGTCCATTCCTTTATCTGTTAATGTACTACGACGTCCTAAGTCGTTTTCCATTGCGTCATGACGTTATAACACCGTCAACTACGCGTACAGTCCTCTAAAGTCTGTTATATGACCGTTTGCCACCTAATAAGGGCCTTACTCATAAATCACGTGTTTCCACGTGTCTGTTCAGGTTGCCATTGGTCTCGTCCTTTCACTATCAATGGACTACAACGTCCCAAGTCGTTTTACATTGCGCAATAGCCTTATAACACCGTCAACTACGTGAACAGGTCTCTAAAGGTTGTTATATAACCTTTTGCCGCCTAATAACGGCCTTACACGTAATTCACGTGGTTCCGCGTGTCTCTTCAGGTTGCCATTGGTCTAGTCCTACCACTACGATCGTACTACGACGTCCCAAGTTGTTTTCCATTGTGCCATGGCCTTATAAAACCGTCAACTACGTGTACAGGCCTCTAAAAGATGTTATATGACCTTTTGCCTCCTATTATCGTCCTTGCACGTATATCACGTCGTTCCACGTGTCTGTGCAGGTTGGCATTGGTCTAGTCCTTCCACTATCAATGTACTACGACGTTCCAAATTAATTTGCATTGCGCAATACCCTTATAACACCGCCAACTACGTGTACAGGTCTCTAAAGCCTAATATATGATCTTTTGCCGCCTAATTATGACCTTACACATAAATCACGTGGTTCCACATGTCTGGGCAAGTTGCCATTGATCTAGTCCTTCCACTGGTAATGTACTACGGCCTCCTAAGTCGTTTTCGTTTGCGTCATGACGTTATAACACCGTCAACTACGCGTACAGTCCTCTAAAGTCTGTTATATGACCGTTTGCCGCCTAATAATGGATCACGTTTTTCCACGTGTCTGCACTGGTTACCATTGGGATACTCCTTCCACTCTCAATGGACTATAAAGTCCCAAATCGTTTTCCATTGCGCGATGGCCTTATAACACCGTCAACTACTCATACAGTCCTCTAAAGTCTGTTATATGATCTTTTGCCGCCTAGTAATGGCCTTGCACATAAATCACGTCGTTCCACATGTCTGTGTAAGTTGCCATTGGTCCATTCCTTTATCTGTTAATGTACTACGACGTCCTAAGTCGTTTTCCATTGCGTCATGACGTTATAACACCGTCAACTACGCGTACAGTCCTCTAAAGTCTATTATATGATCTTTTGCCGCATAACAATGGGCTTACACATAAATCACGTCGTTCCGCATGTCTGTTTAATTTGCCATTGGTCCATTCTTTCCACTCTCAATGTAATACGATGTCCTAAGTCTTCTTCCATTGCGTCATGACGTTATAACAACGTCAACTACTTCTACAGGCCTCTATATCCTGTTGTATGCCATTTTGCTGCCTAATAATGGCCCTACACATAAATCACGTCGTTCCACGTGTCTGCTCAGGTTGCCATTGGTCTAGTCCTACCACTACGAATGTACTACGACGTCCCAAACCGTTTTACATTGCGCAATAGCCTTATAACACCGTCAACTACTTAAGCAGCCCTCTGAAGGTTTTTATATGGCCTTTTGCCGCGTAATAATGGCCTTACACGCAAATCACGTGGTTCCGCGTGTCTGCATTGGTTACCATTGGTCTATTCCCACCAGTCTCAATGGACTATGACGTCCCAATCCTTTTCCATGGCGCCATGACGTTATAACACCGTCAACTACGTGTACAGGGCTCTAAAGGCTGTTATATGACCTTTTGCCGCCTAATAATACATAAATCACGTCGTTCCACATGTCTGGGGCAAGTTGCCATTGGTCTAGTCCTTTCACTATGAATACACTACGACGTCCCAAGTTCTTTTCCATTGCGCAATAACGTTATAACACCGTCAACTACGTGAGCAGGCCTCTAAAGGTTTTTATATGGCCTTTTGCCGCCTAATAATGGCCTTACACACAAATCACGTCGTTCCACATGTCTGTGCAGGTTGCCATTTCTCTAGTCCTTTCACTATCAATGGACTACGACTTCCCAAGTTGTTTTCCATTGTGCCGTGACATTATAACACCGCCAACTACGTGTACAGGTGTCTAAAGCCTAATATAAGACCTTTTGCCGCCAAATTATGACCTTACACATAAATCACGTGGTTCCACATGTCTGGGCAAGTTGCCATTGGTCTAGTCCTTCCACTGGTAATGTACTACGACCTCCTAAGTCGTTTTCGATTGCGTCATGACGTTATAACACCGTCAACTACGCGTACAGTCCTCTAAAGGCTGTTATATGACCGTTTGCCACCTAATAATGGCCTTACACATAATTCACGTGTTTCCACGTGTCTGTTCAGGTTGCCATTGGTCTCGTCCTTTCACTATCAATGGACTACGACGTCCCAAATCGTTTTACATTGCGCAATAGCCTGATAACACCGTCAACTACGTGAACAGGTCTCTAAAGGTTGTTATATAACCTTTTGCCGCCTAATAACGGCCTTACACGTAATTCACGTGGTTACGCGTGTCTCTTCAGGTTGCCATTGGTCTAGTCCTACCACTACGATCGTACTACGACGTCCCAAGTTGTTTTCCATTGTGCCATGGCGTTATAAAACCGTCAACTACGCGTACAGGCCTCTAAAATAATGTTATATGACCTTTTGCCTCCTATTATCGTCCTTGCACATATATCACGTCGTTCCACGTGTCTGTGCAGGTTGGCATTGGTCTAGTCCTTTCACTATCAATGTACTACGACGTTCCAAATTAATTTACATTGCGCAATACCCTTATAACACCGTCAACTGCGCTAACAGGCCTCTAAGGGCTGTTATATGAATTTTTGCCGCCTTATAATGGCCTTACACATAAATCACGTCGTTCCACATGTCTGGGCAAGTTGCCATTGGTCTATTCCTTTCACTATGAACAGACTACGACGTCCCAAGTTGTTTTCCATTGCGCCATGGCCCTGTAACACCGTAAACTCAGCGTACAATCCTCTCAATGCTGTAATATGGCATTCTGCTGTCTAATAAAGACCTCATGCGTAAATCAGGTGGTTCTGAGTGTCTGCACTGGTTACCATTGGGATTCTCCTTCCACTCTCAATGGACTATAAAGTCCCAAATCGTTTTCCACTGCGCAATAGCCTTATAACACCGTCAACTACGCGTATAGTCCTCTAAAGTCTGTTATATGACCTTTTGCCGTCTACTAATGACCTTACACATCAATCACGTCGTTCCACATGTCTGGGCAGGTCGCCATTGGTCTAGTATTTTCACTGTCAATGCACTACGACGTCCCAAGTTGTTTTCCATTGCGTCATGACGTTATAACACCGTCAACTACGCGTACAGTCCTCTAAAGTCTGTTATATGACCGTTTGCCGCCTAATAATGGCCTTACACATAAATCACGTGTTTCCACGTGTCTGCACTGGTTACCATTGGAATACTCCTTCCACTCTCAATGGACTATAAAGTCCCAAATCGTTTTCCATTGCGCCATGGCCTTATAACACCGCCAACTACGCGTACAGTCCTCTAAAGTCTGTTATATGACCGTTTGCCGCCTAATAATGGCCTTGCACAAAAATCACGCCGCTCCACATGTCTGTGCAGTTTGCCATTGGTCTAGTCTTTCCACTGTTAATGTACTACGACGTCCCAAATCGTTTTACATTGCGGAATAGCTTTATAACACCGTCAACTACGCGTACAGTCCTCTAAAGTCTATTATATCACCTTTTGGCGCCTAATAATGGCCTTATGCATAAATCACGTCGTTCGACACGTCTGCGCAAGTTTCCATTGGTCTAGTCCTTTCACTATGAAAACACTACGAAGTCCCAACTTCTTTTTCATTGCGCAAAAGCCTTATAACACCGTCAACTGCATGAACAGGCCTCTAAAGACTGTTATATGACCTTTTGCCGCCTAATAATGACCTTACACATCAATCACGTCGTTCCACATGTCTGGGCAAGTTGCCATTGGTCTGGTCCTTTCAATCTCAATGCACTACGACGTCCCAAGTTGTTTTCCATTGTGCCATGGCCTTATAACACCGTCAACTACGTGAACAGGCCTCTAAAAGATGTTATATGACCTTTTGCCTCCTATTATCGTCCTTGCACGTATATCACGTCGTTCCACGAGTCTGTGCAGGTTGGCATTGGTCTAGTCCTTCCACTATCAATGTACTACGACGTCCCAAATAAATTTACATTGCGCAAAACCCTTATAACACCGTCAACTGCGCTAGCAGGCCTCTAAAGGCTGTTATATGAAATTTTGCCGCCTTATAATGGCCTTACACATAAATCACGTCGTTCCACATGTCTGGGCAAGTTGCCATTGGTCTATTCCTTTCCCTATCAACAGACTACGACGTCCCAAGTTGTTTTCCATTGCGCCATGGCCTTGAAACACCGTCAACTCAGCGTACAATCCTCTCAATGCTGTAATATGGCATTCTGCTGTCTAATAACGACCTCATGCGTAAATCAGGTGGTTCCGAGTGTCTGCACTGGTTACCATTGGGATACTCCTTCCACTCTCAATGGACTATAAAGTCCCAAATCGTTTTCCACTGCGCAATAGCCTTATAACACCGTCAACTACGCGTATAGTCCTCTAAAGTCTGTTATATGACCTTTTGCCGTCTAATAATGACCTTACACATCAATCACGTCGTTCCACATGTCTGGGCAGGTTGCCATTGGTCTAGTATTTTCACTGTCAATGCACTACGACGTCCCAAGTTGTTTTTCATTGCGTCATGACGTTATAACACCGTCAACTACGCGTACAGTCCTCTAAAGTCTGTTATATGACCGTTTGCCGCCTAATAATGGCCTTACACATAAATCATGTGTTTCCACGTGTCTGAACTGGTTACCATTGGAATACTCCTTCCACTCTCAATTGACTATAAAGTTCCAAATCGTTTTCCATTGCGCCATGGCCTTATAACACCGCCAACTACGCGTACAGTCCTCTAAAGTCTGTTATATGACCGTTTGCCGCCTAATAATGGCCTTGCACAAAAATCACGCCGCTCCACATGTCTGTGCAGTTTGCCATTGGTCTAGTCTTTCCACTGTTAATGTACTACGACGTCCCAAATCGTTTTACATTGCGGAATAGCTTTATAACACCGTCAACTACGCGTACAGTCCTCTAAAGTCTATTATATCACCTTTTGGCGCCTAATAATGGCCTTATCCATAAATCACGTCGTTCGACACGTCTGCGCAAGTTTCCATTGGTCTAGTCCTTTCACTATGAAAACACTACGAAGTCCCAAGTTCTTTTTCATTGCGCAAAAGCCTTATAACACCGTCAACTGCATGAACAGGCCTCTAAAGACTGTTATATGACCTTTTGCCGCCTAATAATGACCTTACACATCAATCACGTCGTTCCACATGTCTGGGCAAGTTGCCATTGGTCTGGTCCTTTCACTATCAACAGACTACGACGTCCCAAGTTGTTTTCTATTGCGCCATGGCCCTGTAACACCGTCAACTCAGCGTACAATCCTCTCAATGCTGTAATATGGCATTCTGCTGTCTAATAAAGACCTCATGCGTAAATCAGGTGGTTCCGAGTGTCTGCACTGGTTACCATTGGGATACTCCTTCCACTCTCAATGGACTATAAAGTCCCAAATCGTTTTCTATTGCGCCATGGCCTTATAACACCGCCAACTACGCGTACAGTCCTCTAAAGTCTGTTATATGACCGTTTGCCGCCTAATAATGGCCTTACACAAAAATCACGCCGCTCCACATGTCTGTGCAGGTTGCCATTGGTCTAGTCCTTCCACTGTTAATGTACTACGACGTCCCAAATCGTTTTACATTGCGCAATAGCCTTATAACACCATCAACTACGTGTACAGGCCTCTAAAGGCTGTTATATGACCTTTTACCGCCTAATTATGGCCTTACACATAAATCACGGGGTTCCACATGTCTGGGCAAGTTGCCATTGGTCTAGTCTTTTCACTATCAATACACTACGACGTCCCAAGTTGTTTTCCATTGTGACATGGCCATATAACACCGTCAACTACGCGTACAGTCCTTTAAAGTCTGTTATATCACCTTTTGGCGCCTAATAATGACCTTACACTTAAATCACGTGGTTCCGCGTGTCTCTACTGGTTACCATTGGTTTATTTCCTTGACACTCAATGTACTACAACGTCCCAAATCGTCTTACATTGCGCAATGGCCTTATAACACCGTCAACTACGTGTACTGGCCTCTAAAGGTTTTTATATGGCCTTTTGCCTCGTAATAACGTCCTTGCACGTAAATCACGTCGTTCCACGTGTCTGTGCATGTTGAGATTGGTCTAGTCCTTCCACTCTCAATGGACTACGACGTCCCAAGTCGTTTTCCATTACGCCATGGCCTTATAACACCGTCAACTACGTGCACAGGCCTGTAAAGGTTGTTATATAAGCTTTTGTCGCCTAATAACTGCCTTACACGTAAATCACGTTGTTACACGTGTCTGTTCAGGTTGCCATTGCTCTAGTCCTACCACTACAAATGTACTACGACGTCCCAAATCGTTTTACATTGCAGAATAGCCTTATAACACCGTCAACTACGTGAGCAGGCCTCTAAAGGCTGTTATATGACCTTTTACCGCCTAATAATGACCTTACACATCAATCACGTCGTTCCACATGTCTGGGCAATGCACTACGACGTCCCAAGTTGTTTTCCATTGCGTCATGACGTTATAACAACGTCAACTACTTCTACAAGGCCTCTAAATCCTGTTGTATGCCATTTTGCTGCCTAATAATGGCCTTGCACGCACATCACGTGGTTCCGCGTGTCTGCATTGGTTACGATTGGTCTATTCCCACCAGTCTCAATGGACTATGACGTCCCAATCGTTTTCCATTGCGTCATGACGTTATAACAACGTCAACTACTTCTACAGGCCTCTAAATCCTGTTGTATGCCATTTTGCTGCCTAATAATGGCCTTGCACGCAAATCACGTGGTTCCGCGTGTCTGCATTGGTTACCATTGGTCTATTTCCACCAGTCTCAACGGACTATGACGTCCCAAATAAATTTACCTCTAAAGGCTGTTATATGAAATTTTGCCGCCTTATAATGGCCTTACACATAAATCACGTCGTTCCACATGTCTGGGCAAGTTGCCATTGGTCTATTCCTTTCACTATCAACAGACTACGACGTCCCAAGTTGTTTTCCATTGCGCCATGGCCCTGTAACACCGTCAACTCAGCGTACAATCCTCTCAATGCTGTAATATGGCATTCTGCTGTCTAATAAAGACCTCATGCGTAAATCAGGTGGTTCCGAGTGTCTGCACTGGTTACCATTGGGATACTCCTTCCACTCTCAATGGACTATAAAGTCCCAAATCGTTTTCTATTGCGCCATGGCCTTATAACACCGCCAACTACGCGTACAGTCCTCTAAAGTCTGTTATATGACCGTTTGCCGCCTAATAATGGCCTTACACAAAAATCACGCCGCTCCACATGTCTGTGCAGGTTGCCATTGGTCTAGTCCTTCCACTGTTAATGTACTACGACGTCCCAAATCGTTTTACATTGCGCAATAGCCTTATAACACCATCAACTACGTGTACAGGCCTCTAAAGGCTGTTATATGACCTTTTACCGCCTAATTATGGCCTTACACATAAATCACGGGGTTCCACATGTCTGGGCAAGTTGCCATTGGTCTAGTCTTTTCACTATCAATGCACTACGACGTCCCAAGTTGTTTTCCATTGTGACATGGCCATATAACACCGTCAACTACGCGTACAGTCCTTTAAAGTTTGTTATATCACCTTTTGGCGCCTAATAATGACCTTACACTTAAATCACGTGGTTCCGCGTGTCTCTACTGGTTACCATTGGTTTATTCCCTTGACACTCAATGTACTACAACGTCCCAAATCGTCTTACATTGCGCAATGGCCTTATAACACCGTCAACTACGTGTACTGGCCTCTAAAGGTTTTTATATGGCCTTTTGCCTCGTAATAACGTCCTTGCACGTAAATCACGTCGTTCCACGTGTCTGTGCATGTTGAGATTGGTCTAGTCCTTCCACTCTCAATGGACTTCGACGTCCCAAGTCGTTTTTCATTACGCCATGGCCTTATAACACCGTCAACTACGTGAACAGGCCTCTAAAGGTTGTTATATGATCTTTTGCCTCCTAATAACATCCTTGCACGTAAATCACGTCGTTCCACGTGTCTGTGCAGGTTGGCATTGGTCTAGTCCTTCCACTCTCAATGGACAAGACGTCCCAAGTCGTTTTCCATTACGCCATGGCCTTATAACACCGTCAACTACGTGAACAGTCCTCCAAAGGTTGTTATATGACCTTTTGCCTCCTAATAACGTTCTTGCACGTAAATCACGTCGTTCCACGTGTCTGTGTAAGTTGCCATTGGTCCATTCCTTTATCTGTTAATGTACTACGACGTCCTAAGTCGTTTTCCATTGCGTCATGACGTTATAACACCGTCAACTACGCGTACAGTCCTCTAAAGTCTATTTTATGATCTTTTGCCGCATAACAATGGCCTTACACATAAATCACGTCGTTCCGCATGTCTGTTTAATTTGCCAATGGTCCATTCTTTCCACTCTCAATGCACTACAACGCCCCAAGTCTATTTCCATCGCTGCATGACGTTATAACACCGTCAACTACATGTACATGCCTCTAAAGGCTGTTATATGACCTTTTGCCGCCTAATAACCGCCTTACACGTAAATGACGTGGTTACACGTGTCTGTTCAGGTTGCCATTCGTCTAGTCCTACCATTACGAATGTACTACGACGTCCCAAATCGTTTTACATTGCGCAATAGCCTTATAACACCGTCAACTACTTGAGCAGCCCTCTAAAGGTTTTTATATGGCCTTTTCCCGCGTAATAATGGCCTTACACATGAATCACGTCGTTCCACATGTCTAGGCAAGTTGCCATTGGTCTGGTCCTTTCACTCTCAATGCACTACGACGTGCCAAGTTGTTTTCCATTGTGCCATGACAATATAATACCGTCAACTACGTGAACAGGCCTCTAAAGGTTGTTATATGATCTTTTGCCTCCTAATAACATCCTTGCACGTAAATCACGTCGTTCCACGTGTCTGTGCAGGTTGGCATTGGTCTAGTCCTTCCACTCTCAATGGACAAGACGTCCCAAGTCGTTTTCCATTACGCCATGGCCTTATAACACCGTCAACTACGTGAACAGTCCTCCAAAGGTTGTTATATGACCTTTTGCCTCCTAATAACGTTCTTGCACGTAAATCACGTCGTTCCACGTGTCTATGCAGGTTCGCATTGGTCTAGTCCTTCCTCTCTCAATAGACTACTACGTCCCAAGTCGTTTTCCATTACGCCATGGCCTTATAACACCGTCAACTACGTGCACAGGCCTGTAAAGGTTGTTATATAAGCTTTTGTCGCCTAATAACTGCCTTACACGTAAATCACGTTGTTACACGTGTCTGTTCAGGTTGCCATTGCTCTAGTCCTACCACTACAAATGTACTACGACGTCCCAAATCGTTTTACATTGCAGAATAGCCTTATAACACCGTCAACTACGTGAGCAGCCCTCTAAAGGTTTTTATATGGCCTTTTGCCGCCTATTAATGGCCTTACACATAAATCACGTCGTTCCACATGTCTGGGCAAGTTGCCATTGGTCTGGTCCTTTTACTATCAATGCACTACGACGTCCCAAGTTGTTTTCTATGGTGCCATGACATTATAACACCGTCAACTACTCATACAGTCCTCTAAAGTCTGTTATATGATCTTTTGCCGCCTAGTAATGGCCTTGCACATAAATCACGTCGTTCCACATGTCTGTGTAAGTTGCCATTGGTCCATTCCTTTATCTGTTAATGTACTACGACGTCCTAAGTCGTTTTCCATTGCGTCATGACGTTATAACACCGTCAACTACGCGTACAGTCCTCTAAAGTCTATTATATGATCTTTTGCCGCATAACAATGGCCTTACACATAAATCACGTCGTTCCGCATGTCTGTTTAATTTGCCATTGGTCCATTCTTTCCACTCTCAATGTAATACGATGTCCCAAGTCTTTTTCCATTGCGTCATGACGTTATAACAACGTCAACTACTTCTACAGGCCTCTAAATCCTGTTGTATGCCATTTTGTTGCCTAATAAAGGCCCTACACATAAATCACGTCGTTCCACATATCTGGGCAAGTTGCCATTGGTCTGGTCCTTTCACTCTCAATGCACTACAACGCCCCAAGTCTATTTCCATCGCTGCATGACGTTATAACACCGTCAACTACATGTACATGCCTCTAAAGGCTGTTATATGACCTTTTGCCGCCTAATAACCGCCTTACACGTAAATGACGTGGTTACACGTGTCTGTTCAGGTTGCCATTCGTCTAGTCCTACCACTACGAATGTACTACGACGTCCCAAATCGTTTTACATTGCGCAATAGCCTTATAACACCGTCAACTACTTGAGCAGCCCTCTAAAGGTTTTTATATGGCCTTTTCCCGCGTAATAATGGCCTTACACATGAATCACGTCGTTCCACATGTCTAGGCAAGTTGCCATTGGTCTGGTCCTTTCACTCTCAATGCACTACGACGTCCCAAGTTGTTTTCCATTGTGCCATGACAATATAATACCGTCAACTACGTGTACAGGCCTCTAAAGTCTGTTATATGACCTTTTACCGCCTAATAATGACCTTACGCATCAATCACGTCGTTCCACATGTCTAGGCAAGTTGCCATTGGTCTGGTCCTTTCACTCTCAATGCACTACGACGTCCCAAGTTGTTTTCCATTTTGCCATGACATTATAACACCACCAACTACGTGTACAGGCCTCCACACCCTAATATATGACCTTTTGCCGCCTAATTATGACCTTACACTTAAATCACGTGGTTCCGCGTGTCTCCACTGGTTACCATTGGTTTATTCCCTTGACACTCAATGTACTACAACGTCCCAAATCTTCTTACATTGCGCAATGGCCTTATAACACCGTCAACTACGTGTACTGGCCTCTAAAGGTTTTTATATGGCCTTTTGCATCGTAATAACGTCCTTGCACGTAAATCACGTCGTTCCACGTGTCTGTGCAGGTTGAGATTGGTCTAGTCCTTCCACTCTCAATGGACTACGACGTCCCAAGTCGTTTTCCATAACGCCATGGCCTTATAACACCGTCAACTACGTGAACAGGCCTCTAAAGGTTGTTATATAACCTTTTGCCGCCTAAAACGGCCTTACACGTAAATCACGTAGTTCCACCTGTCTGTTCAGGTTGCCATTGCTATAGTCCTACCACTACAAATGTACTACGACATTCCAAATCATTTTACATTGCAGAATAGCCTTATAACACCGTCAACTACGTGAGCAGGCCTCTAAAGGCTGTTATATGACCTTTTACCGCTTAATAATGACCTTACACTTCAATCACGTCGTTCCACATGTCTGGGCAAGTTGCCATTGGTCTGGTCCTGTCACTCTCAATGCACTACGACGTCCCAAGTTGTTTTCCATTGCGTCATGACGTTATAACAACGTCAACTACTTCTACAGGCCTCTAAATCCTGTTGTATGCCATTTTGCTGCCTAATAATGGCCTTACACGCAAGTCACGTGGTTCCGCGTGTCTGCATTGGTTACCATTGGTCTATTCCCACCAGTCTCAATGGACTATGACGTCCCAATCGTTTTCCATGGCGCCATGACGTTATAACACCGTCAACTACGTGTACAGGCCTCTAAAGGCTGTTATATGACCTTTTGCCGCCTAATAATGACCTTATACATAAATCACGCCGTTCCACATGTCTGGGCAAGTTGCCATTGGTCTAGTCCTTTCACTATGAATACACTACGACGTCCCAGGTTCTTTTCCATTGCGCAATAGCGTTATAACACCGTCAACTACGTGAACAGGCCTCTAAAGGATGTTATATGACCTTTTACCGCCTAATAATGGCCTTACACATCAATCACGTCGTTCCACATGTCTGGGCAAGTTGCCATTGGTCTGGTCCTTTTACTATCAATGCACTACGATGTCCCAAGTTGTTTTCTATGTTGCCATGACATTATAACACCGTCAACTACTCATACAGTCCTCTAAAGTCTGTTATATGATCTTTTGCCGCCTAGTAATGGCCTTGCACATAAATCACGTCGTTCCACATGTCTGTGTAAGTTGCCATTGGTCCATTCCTTTATCTGTTAATGTACTACGACGTCCTAAGTCGTTTTCCATTGCGTCATGACGTTATAACACCGTCAACTACGCGTACAGTCCTCTAAAGTCTATTATATGATCTTTTGCCGCATAACAATGGCCTTACACATAAATCACGTCGTTCCGCATGTCTGTTTAATTTGCCATTGGTCCATTCTTTCCACTCTCAATGTAATACGATGTCCCAAGTCTTTTTCCATTGCGTCATGACGTTATAACAACGTCAACTACTTCTACAGGCCTCTAAATCCTGTTGTATGCCATTTTGTTGCCTAATAATGGCCCTACACATAAATCACGTCGTTCCACATATCTGGGCAAGTTGCCATTGGTCTGGTCCTTTCACTCTCAATGCATTACAACGCCCCAAGTCTATTTCCATCGCTGCATGACGTTATAACACCGTCGACTACATGTACATGCCTCTAAAGGCTGTTATATGACCTTTTGCCGCCTAATAACCACCTTACACGTAAATGACGTGGTTACACGTGTCTGTTCAGGTTGCCATTGGTCTGGTCCTTTCACTCTCAATGCACTACAACGCCCCAAGTCTATTTCCATCGCTGCATGACGTTATAACACCGTCAACTACTTGAGCAGCCCTCTGAAGGTTTTTATATGGCCTTTTCCCGCGTAATAATGGCCTTACACATGAATCATGTCGTTCCACATGTCTAGGCAAGTTGCCATTGGTCTGGTCCTTTCACTCTCAATGCACTACGACGTCCCAAGTTGTTTTCCATTGTGCCATGACAATATAATACCGTCAACTACGTGTACAGGCCTCTAAAGGCTGTTATATGACCTTTTACCGCCTAATTATGGCCTTACACATAAATCACGGTGTTCCACATGTCTGGGCAAGTTGCCATTGGTCTAGTCTTTTCACTATCAATGCACTACGACGTCCCAAGTTGTTTTCCATTGTGACATGGCTATATAACACCGTCAACTACGCGTACAGTCCTTTAAAGTCTGTTATATCACCTTTTGGCGCCTAATAATGACCTTACACTTAAATCACGTGGTTCCGCGTGTCTCCACTGGTTACCATTGGTTTATTCCCTTGACACTCAATGTACTACAACGTCCCAAATCGTCTTACATTGCGCAATGGCCTTATAACACCGTCAACTACGTGTACTGGCCTCTAAAGGTTTTTATATGGCCTTTTGCCTCGTAATAACGTCCTTGCACGTAAATCACGTCGTTCCACGTGTCTGTGCAGGTTGAGATTGGTCTAGTCCATCCACTCTCAATGGACTACGACGTCCCAAGTCGTTTTCCATTACGCCATGGCCTTATAACACCGTCAACTACGTGAACAGGCCTCTAAAGGTTGTTATATGATCTTTTGCCTCCTAATAACGTCCTTGCACGTAAATCACGTCGTTCCACGTGTCTGTGCAGGTTGGGATTGGTCTAGTCCTACCACTATGAATGTACTACGACGTCCCAAGTTGTTTTCTATGGTGCCATGACATTATAACACCGTCAACTACTCATACAGTCCTCTAAAGTCTGTTATATGATCTTTTGCCGCCTAGTAATGGCCTTGCACATAAATCACGTCGTTCCACATGTCTGTGTAAGTTGCCATTGGTCCATTCCTTTATCTGTTAATGTACTACGACGTCCTAAGTCGTTTTCCATTGCGTCATGACGTTATAACACCGTCAACTACGCGTACAGTCCTCTAAAGTCTATTATATGATCTTTTGCCGCATAACAATGGCCTTACACATAAATCACGTCGTTCCGCATGTCTGTTTAATTTGCCATTGGTCCATTCTTTCCACTCTCAATGTAATACGATGTCCCAAGTCTTTTTCCATTGCGTCATGACGTTATAACAACGTCAACTACTTCTACAGGCCTCTAAATCCTGTTGTATGCCATTTTGTTGCCTAATAATGGCCCTACACATAAATCACGTCGTTCCACATATCTGGGCAAGTTGCCATTGGTCTGGTCCTTTCACTCTCAATGCATTACAACGCCCCAAGTCTATTTCCATCGCTGCATGACGTTATAACACCGTCGACTACATGTACATGCCTCTAAAGGCTGTTATATGACCTTTTGCCGCCTAATAACCACCTTACACGTAAATGACGTGGTTACACGTGTCTGTTCAGGTTGCCATTGGTCTGGTCCTTTCACTCTCAATGCACTACAACGCCCCAAGTCTATTTCCATCGCTGCATGACGTTATAACACCGTCAACTACTTGAGCAGCCCTCTGAAGGTTTTTATATGGCCTTTTCCCGCGTAATAATGGCCTTACACATGAATCATGTCGTTCCACATGTCTAGGCAAGTTGCCATTGGTCTGGTCCTTTCACTCTCAATGCACTACGACGTCCCAAGTTGTTTTCCATTGTGCCATGACAATATAATACCGTCAACTACGTGTACAGGCCTCTAAAGTCTGTTATATCACCTTTTGGCGCCTAATAATGACCTTACACTTAAATCACGTGGTTCCGCGTGTCTCCACTGGTTACCATTGGTTTATTCCCTTGACACTCAATGTACTACAACGTCCCAAATCGTCTTACATTGCGCAATGGCCTTATAACACCGTCAACTACGTGTACTGGCCTCTAAAGGTTTTTATATGGCCTTTTGCCTCCTAATAACGTCCTTGCACGTAAATCACGTCGTTCCACGTGTCTGTGCAGGTTGAGATTGGTCTAGTCCATCCACTCTCAATGGACTACGACGTCCCAAGTCGTTTTCCATTACGCCATGGCCTTATAACACCGTCAACTACGTGAACAGGCCTCTAAAGGTTGTTATATGATCTTTTGCCTCCTAATAACATCCTTGCACGTAAATCACGTCGTTCCACGTGTCTGTGCAGGTTGGCATTGGTCTAGTCCTTCCACTCTCAATGGACAAGACGTCCCAAGTCGTTTTCCATTACGCCATGGCCTTATAACACCGTCAACTACGTGAACAGTCCTCCAAAGGTATTTATATGACCTTTTGCCTCCTAATAACGTTCTTGCACGTAAATCACGTCGTTCCACGTGTCTATGCAGGTTTGCATTGGTCTAGTCCTTCCTCTCTCAATAGACTACTACGTCCCAAGTCGTTTTCCATTACGCCATGGCCTTATAACACCGTCAACTACGTGCACAGGCCTGTAAAGGTTGTTATATAAGCTTTTGTCGCCTAATAACTGCCTTACACGTAAATCACGTTGTTACACGTGTCTGTTCAGGTTGCCATTGCTCTAGTCCTACCACTACAAATGTACTACGACGTCCCAAATTGTTTTACATTGCGGAATAGCCTTATAACACCGTCAACTACGTGAGCAGCCCTCTAAAGGTTTTTATATGGCCTTTTGCCGCCTATTAATGGCCTTACACATAAATCACGTCGTTCCACATGTCTGGGCAAGTTGCCATTGGTCTGGTCCTTTTACTATCAATGCACTACGACGTCCCAAGTTGTTTTCTATGGTGCCATGACATTATAACACCGTCAACTACTCATACAGTCCTCTAAAGTCTGTTATATGATCTTTTGCCGCCTAGTAATGGCCTTGCACATAAATCACGTCGTTCCACATGTCTGTGTAAGTTGCCATTGGTCCATTCCTTTATCTGTTAATGTACTACGACGTCCTAAGTCGTTTTCCATTGCGTCATGACGTTATAACACCGTCAACTACGCGTACAGTCCTCTAAAGTCTATTATATGATCTTTTGCCGCATAACAATGGCCTTACACATAAATCACGTCGTTCCGCATGTCTGTTTAATTTGCCATTGGTCCATTCTTTCCACTCTCAATGTAATACGATGTCCCAAGTCTTTTTCCATTGCGTCATGACGTTATAACAACGTCAACTACTTCTACAGGCCTCTAAATCCTGTTGTATGCCATTTTGTTGCCTAATAATGGCCCTACACATAAATCACGTCGTTCCACATATCTGGGCAAGTTGCAATTGGTCTGGTCCTTTCACTCTCAATGCACTACAACGCCCCAAGTCTATTTCCATCGCTGCATGACGTTATAACACCGTCAACTACATGTACATGCCTCTAAAGGCTGTTATATGACCTTTTGCCGCCTAATAACCGCCTTACACGTAAATGACGTGGTTACACGTGTCTGTTCAGGTTGCCATTCGTCTAGTCCTACCACTACGAATGTACTACGACGTCCCAAATCGTTTTACATTGCGCAATAGCTTTATAACACCGTCAACTACTTGAGCAGCCCTCTGAAGGTTTTTATATGGCCTTTTCCCGCGTAATAATGGCCTTACACATGAATCACGTCGTTCCACATGTCTAGGCAAGTTGCCATTGGTCTGGTCCTTTCACTCTCAATGCACTACGACGTCCCAAGTTGTTTTCCATTGTGCCATGACAATATAATACCGTCAACTACGTGTACAGGCCTCTAAAGGCTGTTATATGACCTTTTACCGCCTAATAATGACCTTACGCATCAATCACGTCGTTCCACATGTCTAGGCAAGTTGCCATTGGTCTGGTCCTTTCACTCTCAATGCACTACGACGTCCCAAGTTGTTTTCCATTTTGCCATGACATTATAACACCACCAACTACGTGTACAGGCCTCCACACCCTAATATATGACCTTTTGCCGCCTAATTATGACCTTACACTTAAATCACGTGGTTCCGCGTGTCTCCACTGGTTACCATTGGTTTATTCCCTTGACACTCAATGTACTACAACGTCCCAAATCGTCTTACATTGCGCAATGGCCTTATAACACCGTCAACTACGTGTACTGGCCTCTAAAGGTTTTTATATGGCCTTTTGCATCGTAATAACGTCCTTGCACGTAAATCACGTCGTTCCACGTGTCTGTGCAGGTTGAGATTGGTCTAGTCCTTCCACTCTCAATGGACTACGACGTCCCAAGTCGTTTTCCATAACGCCATGGCCTTATAACACCGTCAACTACGTGAACAGGCCTCTAAAGGTTGTTATATAACCTTTTGCCGCCTAAAACGGCCTTACACGTAAATCACATAGTTCCACCTGTCTGTTCAGGTTGCCATTGCTATAGTCCTACCACTATCAATGTACTACGACGTTCCAAATCGTTTTACATTGCGGAATAGCCTTATAACACCGTCAACTACGTGAGCAGGCCTCTAAAGGCTGTTATATGACCTTTTACCGCCTAATAATGACCTTACACTTCAATCACGTCGTTCCACATGTCTGGGCAAGTTGCCATTGGTCTGGTCCTGTCACTCTCAATGCACTACGACGTCCCAAGTTGTTTTCCATTGCGTCATGACGTTATAACAACGTCAACTACTTCTACAGGCCTCTAAATCCTGTTGTATGCCATTTTGCTGCCTAATAATGGCCTTACACGCAAGTCACGTGGTTCCGCGTGTCTACATTGGTTACAATTGGTCTATTCCCACCAGTCTCAATGGACTATGACGTCCCAATCGTTTTCCATGGCGCCGTGACGTTATAACACCGTCAACTACGTGTACAGGCCTCTAAAGGCTGTTATATGACCTTTTGCCGCCTAATAATGACCTTATACATAAATCACGCCGTTCCACATGTCTGGGCAAGTTGCCATTGGTCTAGTCCTTTCACTATGAATACACTACGACGCCCCAGGTTCTTTTCCATTGCGCAATAGCGTTATAACACCGTCAACTACGTGAACAGGCCTCTAAAGGATGGTTTATGACCTTTTACCGCCTAATAATGGCCTTACACATCAATCACGTCGTTCCACATGTCTGGGCAAGTTGCCATTGGTTTAGTCCTTTTACTCTCAATGGACTACGACGTCCCAACCTTTTTCCATAACGGCATGGCCTTATAACACCGTCAACTACGTGAACAGGCCTCTAAAGGTTGTCATATAACCTTTTGCCGCCTAAAACGGCCTTACACGCAAATCACGTGGTTCCACGTGCCTGTTCTGGTTGCCATTATCTAGTCCTACCACTATGAATGTAGTACGACGTCCCAAATCGTTTTACATTGCGGAATAGCCTCATAACACCGTCAACTACGTGAGCAGGCCTCTAAAGGGGTTTATATGGCTCTTTGCCGCCTAATAATGGCCTTACACATAAATCACGTCGCTCCACATGTCTGGGCAAGTTGCCATTGGTCTAGTCCTTTCATTATCAATGCACTACGACGTCCAAAGTTGTTTTCCATGGTGCCATGACATTATAACACCGTCAACTACGTGTACAAACCTCTAACGGCTGTTATATTACCTTTTACCGCCTATTAATGGCCTTATCCATAAATCACGTCGTTTGACACATCTGGGCAAGTTGCCATTGGTCTAGTCCTTTCACTATGAATACACTACGACGTCCCAAGTTCTTTTCCATTGCACAATAGCCTTATAACACCGTCAACTACATGAACAGGCCTCCAAAGGCTGTTATATGACCTTTTGCCGCCTAATAATGACCTTACACATCAATCACGTGGTTCCGCGTGTCTACACTGGTTACCATTGGTTTATTCCCTCGACACTCAATGGACTACAACGTCCTAAGTCTATTTACATTGCTGCATGACGTTATAACACCGTTAACTACATGTGCATGCCTCTAAGGGCTGTTATATGACCTTTTGCCGCCTTATAACGGCCTTACACGTAAGTCACGTAGTTCCACGTGTCTGTTCAGGTTGCCATTGGTCTAGTCCTACCACTATGAATGTAGTACGACGTCCCAAATCGTTTTACATTGCAGAATAGCCTTATAACACCGTCAACTACGTGAGCAGGCCTCTAAAGGGGTTTATATCGCCTTTTGCCGCCTAATAATGGCCTTACACATAAATCACGTCGCTCCACATGTCTGGGCATGTTGCCATTGGTCTAGTCCTTTCACTATCAATGCACCACGACGTGCCAAGTTGTTTTCCATTGTGCCATGACAATATAATACCGTCAACTACGTGTACAGGCCGTCTAAAGGCTGTTATATGACCTTTTACCGCCTAATAATGACCTTGCACATCAATCACGTCGTTCCACATGTCTAGGCAAGTTGCCATTGGTCTGGTCCTTTCACTCTCAATGCACTACGACGTCCCAAGTTGTTTTCCATTGTGCCATGACATTATAACACCACCAACTACGTGTACAGGCCTCTACACCCTAATATATGACCTTTTGCCGCCTAATTATGACCTTACACTTAAATCACGTGGTTCCGCGTGTCTCCACTGGTTACCATTGGTTTATTCCCTTGACACTCAATGTACTACAACCTCCCAAATCGTCTTGCATTGCGCAATGGCCTTATAACACCGTCAACTACGTGTACTGGCCTCTAAAGGTTTTTATATTGCATTTTGCATCGTAATAACGTCCTTACACTTCAATCACGTCGTTCCACATGTCTGGGCAAGTTGCCATTGGTCTGGTCCTGTCACTCTCAATGCACTACGACGTCCCAAGTTGTTTTCCATTGCGTCATGACGTTATAACAACGTCAACTACTTCTACAGGCCTCTAAATCCTGTTGTATGCCATTTTGCTGCCTAATAATGGCCTTACACGCAAGTCACGTGGTTCCGCGTGTCTGCATTGGTTACCATTGGTCTATTCCCACCAGTCTCAATGGACTATGACGTCCCAATCGTTTTCCATGGCGCCGTGACGTTATAACACCGTCAACTACGTGTACAAGCCTCTAAAGGCTGTTATATGACCTTTTGCTGCCTAATAATGACCTTATACATAAATCACGCCGTTCCACATGTCTGGGCAAGTTGCCATTGGTCTAGTCCTTTCACTATGAATACACTACGACGTCCCAGGTTCTTTTCCATTGCGCAATAGCGTTATAACACCGTCAACTACGTGAACAGGCCTCTAAAGGATGTTATATGACCTTTTACCGCCTAATAATGGCCTTACACATCAATCATGTCGTTCCACATGTCTGGGCAAGTTGCCATTGGTTTAGTCCTTTTACTCTCAATGGACTACGACGTCCCAAGTCGTTTTCCACAACGGCATGGCCTTATAGCACCGTCAACTACGTGAACAGGCCTCTAAAGGTTGTCATATAACCTTTTGCCGCCTAAAACGGCCTTACACGTAAATCACGTGGTTCCACGTGCCTGTTCTGGTTGCCATTGGTCTAGTCCTATCACTATGAATGTAGTACGACGTCCCAAATCGTTTTACATTGCGGAATAGCCTCATAACACCGTCAACTACGGGAGCAGGACTCTAAAAGGGTTTTTTATGGCTCTTTGCCGCCTAATAATGGCCTTACACATAAATCACGTCGCTCCACATGTCTGGGCAAGTTGCCATTGGTCTAGTCCTTTCACTATAAATGCACTACGACGTCCCAAGTTGTTTTCCATGGTGCCATGACATTATAACACCGTCAACTACGTGTACAGGCCTCTAAAGGCTGTTATATTACCTTTTACCGCCTATTAATGGCCTTATCCATAAATCACGTCGTTTGACACGTCTGTGCAAGTTGCCATTGGTCCCGTCCTTTCACTATCAATGCACTACGACCTCCCAAGTTCTTTTCCACTGCGCAATAGCCTTATAACACCGTCAACTACGCGTACAGTGCTCTAAAGTCCGTTATATCACCTTTTGGCGCCTAATAATGACGTTACACATAAATCACGTGGTTCCGCGTGTCTACACTGGTTACCATTGGTTTATTTCCTCGAAACTCAATGGACTACAACGTCCTAAGTCTATTTACATTGCTGCATGACGTTATAACACCGTTAACTACATGTGCATGCCTCTAAGGGCTGTTATATGACCTTTTGCTGTTTAATAACGGCCTTACACGTAAATCACGTAGTTCCACGTGTCTGTTCACGTTGCCATTGGTCTAGTCCTACCACTATGAATGTAGTACGACGTCCCAAATCGTTTTACATCGCGGAATAGCCTTATAACACCGTCAACTATGTGAGCAGGCCTCTAAAGGGGTTTATATGGCCTTTTGCCGCCTAATAATGGCCTTACACATAAATCACGTCGCTCCACATGTCTGGGCAAGTTGCCATTGGTCTAGTCCTTTCACTATCAATGCACTACGACGTCCAAAGTTGTTTTCCATGGTGCCATGACATTATAACACCGTCAACTACGTGTACAGGCCTCTAAAGGCCGTTATATTACCTTTTACCGCCTATTAATGGCCTTATCCATAAATCACGTCGTTTGACACATCTGGGCAAGTTGCCATTGGTCTAGTCCTTTCACTATGAATACACTACGACGTCCCAAGTTCTTTTCCATTGCGCAATAGCCTTATAACACCGTCAACTACATGAACAGGCCTCCAAAGGCTGTTATATGACCTTTTGCCGCCTAATAATGACCTTACACATCAATCACGTGGTTCCGCGTGTCTACACTGGTTACCATTGGTTTATTCCCTCGACACTCAATGGACTACAACGTCCTAGGCTGTTATATGACCTTTTGCCGCCTAATAATGGCCTTACACAAAAATCACGTCGTCCCATATGTCTGGGCAAGTTGCCATTGGTCTAGTCCTTTCACTATCAATGCACTACGACGTCCCAAGTTGTTTTCCATGGTGCCATGACATTATAACACAGTCAACTACGTGTACAGGCCTCTAAAGGCTGTTATATTACCTTTTACCGCCTATTAATGGCCTTATCCATAAATCACGTCGTTTGACACGTCTGTACTATGAATGTAGTACTACGTCCCAAATCGTTTTACATTGCAGAATAGCCTTATAACACCGTCAACTACGTGAGCAAGCCTCTAAAGGGGTTTATATGGCCTTTTGCCGCCTAATAATGGCCTTACACATAAATCACGTCGCTCCACATGTCTGGGCAAGTTGCCATTGGTCTAGTCCTTTCACTATCAATGCACCACGACGTCCAAAGTTGTTTTCCATGGTGCCATGACATTATAACACCGTCAACTACGTGCACAGGCCTCTAAAGGCTGTTATATTACCTTTTACCGCCTATTAATGGCCTTATCCATAAATCACGTAGTTTGACACGACTGGGCAAGTTGCCATTGGTCTAGTCCTTTCACTATGAATACACTACGACGTCCCAAGTTCTTTTCCATTGCGCAATAGCCTTATAACACCGTCAACTACGTGAACAGGCCTCCAAAGGCTGTTATATGACCTTTTGCCGCCTAATAATGGCCTTACGCATCAATCACGTCGTTCCACATGTCTGGGCAAGTTGCCATTGGTTTAGTCCTTTCACTATGAATACACTACAACGTCCCAAGTTCTTTTCCTTTGCGCAATAGCCTTATAACACCGTCAACTACATGAACAGGCTTCCAAAGGCTGTTATATGGCCTTTTGCCTCGTAATAACATCCTTGAACGTAAATCAAGTCGTTCCACGTGCCTGTGCAGGTTGGGATTGGTCTCGTCCTTCCACTCTCAATGGACTACGACGTCCCAAGTCGTTTTCCATAACGCCATGGCCTTATAACTCCGTCAACTACGTGAACAGGCCTCTAAAGGTTGTCATATAACCTTTTGCCGCCTAAAACGGCCTTACACGTAAATCACGGGGTTCCACGTGTCTGTTCAGGTTGCCATTGCACTAGTCCTACCACTACAAATGTACTACGACGTCCCAAATCGTTTTACATTGCGGAATAGCCTTATAACACCGTCAACTACGCGTACAGTGCTCTAAAATCTGTTATATCACCTTTTTGCGCCTAATAATGACGTTACACATAAATGACGTGGTTCCGCGTGTCTACACTGGTTACCATTGGTTTATTCCCTCGACACTCAATGGACTACAACGTCCTAAGTCTATTTACATTGCTGCATGACGTTATAACACCGTTAACTACATGTGCATGCCTCTAAGGGCTGTTATATGACCTTTTGCCGCCTAATAACGGCCTTACACGTAAATCACGTAGTTCCACGTGTCTGTTCAGGTTGCCATTGGTCTAGTCCTACCACTATGAATGTAGTACGACGTCCCAAATCGTTTTACATTGCGGAATAGCCTTATAACACCGTCAACTACGTGAGCAGGCCTCTAAAGGGGTTTATATGGCCTTTTGCCGCCTAATAATGGCCTTACACATAAATCACGTCGCTCCACATGTCTGGGCAAGTTGCCATTGGTCTAGTCCTTTCACTATTAATGCACTACGACGTCCCAAGTTGTTTTCCATGGTGCCATGACATTATAACACCGTCAACTACGTGTACAGGCCTCTAAAGGCTGTTATATTACCTTTTACCGCCTATTAATGGCCTTATCCATAAATCACGTCGTTTGACACGTCTGTGCAAGTTGCCATTGGTCTAGTCCTTTCACTATTAATGCACTACGACGTCCCAAGTTGTTTTCCATGGTGCCATGACATTATAACACCGTCAACTACGTGTACAGGCCTCTAAAGGCTGTTATATTACCTTTTACCGCCTATTAATGGCCTTATCCATAAATCACGTCGTTTGACACGTCTGGGCAAGTTGCCATTGGTCTAGTCCTTTCACTATGAATACACTACGACGTCCCAAGTTCTTTTCCATTGCGCAATAGCCTTATAACACCGTCAACTACATGAACAGGCCTCCAAAGGCTGTTATATGACCTTTTGCCGCCTAGTAATAACCTTACACATTAATCACGTCGTTCCACATGTCTTGGCAAGTTGCCATTGGTCTGGTCGTTTCACTCTCAATGCACTACGACGTCCCAAGTTCTTTTCCATTGCGCAATAGCGTTATAACACCGTCAACTACGTGAACAGACTTCTAAAGGCTGTTATATGACCTTTTGCCGCCTAATAATGGCCTTACACATCAATCACGTCGTTCCACATGTCTGGGCAAGTTGCCATTGGTTTAGTCCTTTCACTATGAATACACTACGACGTCCCAAGTTCTTTTCCATTGCGCAATAGCCTTATAACACCGTCAACTACATGAACAGGCCTCCAAAGGCTGTTATATGGCCTTTTGCTTCGAAATAACGTCCTTGCACGTAAATCAAGTCGTTCCACGTGTTAGTGCAGGTTGGGATTGGTCTAGTCCTTCCACTCTCAATGGACTACGACGTCCCAAGTCGTTTTCCATAACGCCATGGCCTTATAACTCCGTCAACTACGTGAACAGGCCTCTAAAGGTTGTCATATAACCTTTTGCCGCCTAAAACGGCCTTACACGTAAATCACGTGGTTCCACGTGTCTGTTCAGGTTGCCATTCCTTTAGTCCTACCACTACAAATGTACTACGACGTCCCAAATCGTTTTACATTGCGGAATAGCCTTATAACACTGTCAACTACGTGAGCAGGCCTCTAAAGGTTTTTATATGGCCTTTTGCCGCCTAATAATGGCCTTACACACAAATCACGTCGTTCCACATGTCTGTGCAGGTTGCCTTTGGTCTAGTCCTTTCACTATCAATGGACTACGACTTCCTAAGTCGTTTTCGATTCCGTCATGACGTTATAACACCGTCAACTGCGTGTACAGTCCTCTAAAATCTGTTATATGACCTTTTGCTGCCTATTAATGGCCTTACACATCAATCACGTCGTCCCACATGTCTGTGCAAGTTGCCATTGGTCCCGTCCTTTCACTATCAATGCACTACGACCTCCCAAGGTCTTTTCCACTGCGCAATAGCCTTATAACACCGTCAACTACGCGTACAGTTCTCTAAAGTCTGTTATATCACCTTTTGGCGCCTAATAATGACGTTACACATAAATCACGTGGTTCCGCGTGTCTACACTGGTTACCATTGGTTTATTTCCTCGACACTCAATGAACTACAACGTCCTAAGTCTATTTACATTGCTGCATGACGTTATAACACCGGTAACTACATGTGCATGCCTCTAAGGGCTGTTATATGACCTTTTGCCGCCTAATAACGGCCTTACACGTAAATCACGTAGTTCCACGTGTCTGTTCACGTTGCCATTGGTCTAGTCCTACCACTATGAATGTAGTACGACGTCCCAAATCGTTTTACATCGCGGAATAGCCTTATAACACCGTCAACTACGTGAGCAGGCCTCTAAAGGGGTTCATATGGCCTTTTGCCGCCTAATAATGGCCTTACACATAAATCACGTCGCTCCACATGTCTGTGCAGGTTGCCATTGGTCTAGTCATTTCACTATCAATGCACTACGACCTCCCAAGTTCATTTCCACTGCGCAATAGCCTTATAACACCGTCAACTACGCGTACAGTGCTCTAAAATCTGTTATATCACCTTTTTGCGCCTAATAATGACGTTACACATAAATCACGTGGTTCCGCGTGTCTACACTGGTTACCATTGGTTTATTCCCTCGACACTCAATGGACTACAACGTCCTAAGTCTATTTACATTGCTGCATGACGTTATAACACCGTTAACTACATGTGCATGCCTCTAAGGGCTGTTATATGACCTTTTGCCGCCTAATAACGGCCTTACACGTAAATCACGTAGTTCCACGTGTCTGTTCAGGTGGCCATTGGTGTAGTCCTACCACTATGAATGTAGTACGACGTCCCAAATCGTTTTACATTGCGGAATAGCCTTATAACACCGTCAACTACGTGAGCAGGCCTCTAAAGGGGTTCATATGGCCTTTTGCCGCCTAATAATGGCCTTACACATAAATCACGTCGCTCCACATTTCTGGGGAAGTTGCCATTTGTCTAGTCCTTTCACTATCAATGCACTACGACGTCCCAAGTTGTTTTCCATGGTGCCATGACATTATAACACCGTCAACTACGTGTACAGGCCTCTAAAGGCTGTTATATTACCTTTTACCGCCTATTAATGGCCTTATCCATAAATCACGTCGTTTGACACGTCTGGGCAAGTTGCCAATGGTCTACTCCTTTCACTATAAATACACTACGACGTCCCAAGTTCTTTTCCATTGCGCAATAGCCTTATAACACCGTCAACTACATGAACAGGCCTCCAAAGGCTGTTATATGATATTTTGCCGCCTAATAATGACCTTACACATCAATCACGTCGTTCCACATGTCTGGGCAAGTTGCCATTGGTTTAGTCCTTTCACTATAAATACACTACGACGTCCCAAGTTCTTTTCCATTGCGCAATAGCCTTATAACACCGTCAACTACGTGAGCAGGCCTCTAAAGGTTTTTATATGACCTTTTGCCGCCTAATAATGGCCTTACACACAAATTTACGTCGTTCCACATGTCTCTGCAGGTTGCCATTGGTCTAGTCTTTTCACTATCAATGGACTACGACTTCCTAAGTCGTTTTCGATTGCGTCATGACGTTATAACACCGTCAACTTCGTGTACAGTCCTCTAAAATCTGTTATATGACCTTTTGCTGCCTATTAATGGCCTTACACAAAAATCACGTCGTCCCACATGTCTGTGCAAGTTGCCATTGGTCCCGTCCTTTCACTATCAATGTACTACGACCTCCCAAGTTCATTTCCACTGCGCAATAGCCTTATAACACCGTCAACTACGCGTACAGTTCTCTAAAATCTGTTATATCACCTTTTTGCGCCTAATAATGACGTTACACATAAATCACGTGGTTCCGCGTGTCTACACTGGTTACCATTGGTTTATGCCCTCGACACTCAATGGACTACAATGTCCTAAGTCTATTTACATTGCTGCATGACGTTATAACACCGTTAACTACGTGAGCAGGCCTCTAAAGGGGTTTATATGGCCTTTTGCCGCCTAATAATGGCCTTACACATAAATCACGTCGCTCCACATGTCTGGGCAAGTTGCCATTGGTCTAGTCCTTTCAGTATCAATGCACTACGACGTCCCAAGTTGTTTTCCATGGTGCCATGACAATATAACACCGTCAACTACGTGTACAGGCCTCTAAAGGCTGTTATATTACCTTTTACCGCCTATTATTGGCCTTATCCATAAATCACGTCGTTTGACACGTCTGGGCAAGTTGCCATTGGTCTACTCCTTTCACTATAAATACACTACGACGTCCCAAGTTCTTTTCCATTGCGCAATAGCCTTATAACACCGTCAACTACATGAACAGGCCTCAAAAGGCTGTTATATGACATTTTGCCGCCTAATAATGACCTTACACATCAATCACGTCGTTCCACATGTCTGGGCAAGTTGCCATTGGTTTAGTCCTTTCACTATGAATACACTACGACGTCCCAAGTTCTTTTCCTTTGCGCAATAGCCTTATAACACCGTCAACTACATGAACAGGCCTCCAAAGGCTGTTATAGGGCCTTTTGCCTCGCAATAACGTCCTTGCACGTAAATCAAGTCGTTCCACGTGCCTGTGCAGGTTGGGATTGGTCTAGTCCTTCCACTCTCAATGGACTACGACGTCCCAAGTCGTTTTCCATAACGCCATGGCCTTATAACTCCGTCAACTACGTGAACAGGCCTCTAAAGGTTGTCATATAACCTTTTGCCGCCTAAAACGGCCTTACACGTAAATCACGGGGTTCCACGTGTCTGTTCAGGTTGCCATTGCTCTAGTCCTACCACTACAAATGTACTACGACGTCCCAAATCATTTTACATTGCGGAATAGCCTTATAACACCGTCAACTACGTGAGCAGTCCTCTAAAGGTTTTTATATGGCCTTTTGCCGCCTAATAATGGCCTTACACACAAATCACGTCGTTCCACATGTCTGTGCAGGTTGCCATTGGTCTAGTCCTTTCACTATCAATGGACTACGACTTCCTAAGTCGTTTTCGATTGCGTCATGACGTTATAACACCGTCAACTACGTGTACAGTCCTCTAAAATCTGTTATATGACCTTTTGCTGCCCATTAATGGCCTTACACATCAATCACGTCGTTCCACATGTCTGGGCAAGTTGCCATTGGTCTGGTCCTTTCACTCTCAATGCACTACGACGTCCCAAGTTCTTTTCCATTGCGCAATAGCGTTATAACACCGTCAACTACGTGAACAGGCCTCTAAAGGCTGTTATATGACCTTTTGCGCCTAATAATGGCCTTACACATCAATTACGTCGTTCCACATGTCTAGGCAAGTTGCCATTGGTTTAGTCCTTTCACTATGAATACACTACGACGTCCCAAGTTCTTTTCCATTGCGCAATAGCCTTATAACACCGTCTACTACATGAACAGCCCTCCAAAGGCTGTTATATGGCCTTTTGCCTCGTAATAACGTCCTTGCACGTAAATCACGTCGTTCCACGTGTCTGTGCAGGTTGGGATTGGTCTAGTCCTTCCACTCTCAAAGGACTACGACGTCCCAAGTCGTTTTCCATAACGCCATGGCCTTATAACACCGTCAACTACGTGAACAGGCCTCTAAAGGTTGTTATATAACCTTTTGCTGCCTAAAACGGCCTTACACGTAAATCACGTGGTTCCACGTGTCTGTTCAGGTTGCCATTGCTCTATTCCTACCACTACAAATGTACTACGACGTCCCAAATCGTTTCACATTGCGGAATAGCCTTATAACACCGTGAACTACGTGAACAGGTCTCTAAAGGCTGTTATATGACCTTTTGCCGCCTAATAATGTGCTTACACATCAATCACGTCGTTCCACATGTCTGGGCAAGTTGCCATTGGTTTATTCCTTTCACTATGAATACACTACGACGTCCCAAGTTCTTTTCCATTGCGCAATAGCTTTATAACACCGTCAACTACATGAACAGGCCTCCAAAAGCTGTTATATGGCCTTTTGCCTCGTAATAACGTCCTTGCACGTAAATCACATCGTTCCACGTGTCTGTGCAGGTTGGGATTGGTCTAGTCCTTCCACTTTCAGTGGACTACGATGTACCAAGTCGTTTTCCATAACGCCATGGCCTTATAACACGGTCAACTACGTGAACAGGCCTCTAAAGGTTGTTACATAACCTTTTGCCGCCTAAAACGGCCTTACACGTAAATCACGTGGTTCCACGTGTCTGTTCAGGTTGCCGTTGCTCTAGTCCTACCACTACAAATGTACTACGACGTCCCAAATCGTTTTACATTGCGGAATAGCCTTATAACACCGTCAACTACGTGAGCAGGCCTCTAAAGGTTTTTATATGGCCTTTTGCCGCCTAATAATGGCCTTACACACAAATCACGTCGTTCCACATGTCTGTGCAGGTTGCCATTGGTCTAGTCCTTTCACTATCAATGGACTACGACTTCCTAAGTCGTTTTCAATTGCGTCATGACGTTATAACACCGTCAACTACGTGTACAGTCCTCTAAAATCTGTTATATGACCTTTTGTTGCCTATTAATGGCCTTACACATAAATCACGTCGTCCCACATGTCTGTGCAAGTTGCCATTGGTCTCGTCCTTTCACTATCAATGCACTACGACCTCCCAAGTTCTTTTCCACTGCGCAATAGCCTTATAACACCGTCAACTACGCGTACAGTCCTCTAAAGTCCGTTATATCACCTTTTGGCGCCTAATAATGAGGTTACACAAAAATCACGTGGTTCCGCGTGTCTACACTGGTTACCATTGGTTTATTCCCTCGACACTCAATGGACTACAACGTCCTAAGTCCATTTACATTGCTGCATGACGTTATAACACCGTTAACTACACGTGCATGCCTCTAAGGGCTGTTATATGACCTTTTGCCGCCTAATATCGGCCTTACACGTAAATCACGTAGTTCCACGTGTCTGTTCAGGTTGTCATTGGTCTAGTCCTACCACTATGAATGTAGTACGACGTCCCAAATCGTTTTACATTGCGGAATAGCCTTATAACACCGTCTACTACGTGAGCAGGCCTCTAAAGGGGTTTATATGGCCTTTTGCCGCCTAATAATGGCCTTTCACATAAATCACGTCGCTCCACATGTCTGGGCAAGTTGCCATTGGTCTGGTCCTTTCACTCTCAATGCACTACGACGTCCCAAGTTCTTTTCCATTGCGCAATAGCGTTATAACACCGTCAACTACGTGAACAGGCCTCTAAAGGCTGTTATATGACCTTTTGCCGCCTAATAATTGCCTTACACATCAATCACGTTGTTCCACATGTCTGGGCAAGTTGCCATTGGTTTAGTCCTTTCACTATGAATACACTACGACGTCCCAAGTTCTTTTCCATTGCGCTATAGCCTTATAACACCGTCAACTACATGAACAGGCCTCCAAAGGCTGTTATATGGCCTTTTGTCTCGTAATAACGTCCTTGCACGTAAATCACGTCGTTCCACGTGTCTGTGCAGGTTGGGATTGGTCTAGTCCTTCCACTATCAATGCACTACGACCTCCCAAGTTCTTTTCCACTGCGCAATTGCCTTATAACACCGTCAACTACGCGTACAGTCCTCTAAAGTCCGTTATATCACCTTTTGGCGCCTAATAATGAGGTTACACAAAAATCACGTGGTTCTGCGTGTCTACACTGGTTACCATTGGTTTATTCCCTCGACACTCAATGGACTACAACGTCCTAAGTCCATTTACATTGCTGCATGACGTTATAACACCGTTAACTACACGTGCATGCCTCTAAGGGCTGTTATAAGACCTTTTGCCGCCTAATATCGGCCTTACACGTAAATCACGTAGTTCCACGTGTCTGTTCAGGTTGCCATTGGTCTAGTCCTACCACTATGAATGTAGTACGACGTGCCAAATCGTTTTACATTGCGAAATAGCCTTATAACACCGTCTACTACGTGAGCAGGCCTCTAAAGGGGTTTATATGGCCTTTTGCCGCCTAATAATGGCCTTTCACATAAATCACGTCGCTCCACATGTCTGGGCAAGTTGCCATTGGTCTAGTCCTTTCACTATGAATACACTACGACGTTCCAAATTCTTTTCCATTGCGCAATAGCCTTATAACACCGTCAACTACATGAACAGGCCTCCAAAGGCTGTTATATGGCCTTTTGCCTCGTAATAACGTCCTTGCACGTAAATCACGTTGTTCCACATGTCTGGGCAAGTTGCCATTGGTCTAGTCCTTTCATCATCAATGGACTACGACTTCCTAAGTCGTTTTCGATTGCGTCATGACGTTATAACTTCGTCAACTACGTGAACAGACCTCTAAAGGCTGTTATATGACCTTTTGCCGCCTAATAATTGCCTTACCCATCAATCACGTTGTTCCACATGTCTGGGCAAGTTGCCATTGGTTTAGTCCTTTCACTATGAATACACTACGACGTCCCAAGTTCTTTTCCATTGCGCTATAGCCTTATAACACCGTCAACTACATGAACAGGCCTCCAAAGGCTGTTATATGGCCTTTTGCCTCGTAATAACGTCCTTGCACGTAAATCACGTTGTTCCACATGTCTGGGCAAGTTGCCATTGGTCTAGTCCTTTCATCATCAATGGACTACGACTTCCTAAGTCGTTTTCGATTGCGTCATGACGTTATAACTTCGTCAACTACGTGTACAGTCCTCTAAAATCTGTTATATGACCTTTTGCTGCCTAATAATGGCCTTATATATAAATCACGTCGTTCCACATGTCTGGGCAAGTTGCCATTGGTTTAGTCCTTTCACTATGAATACACTACGACGTCCCAAGTTCTTTTCTATTGCGCTATAGCCTTATAACACCGTCAACTACGTGAGCAGGCCTCGAAAGGCTGTTATATGACCTTTTGCCGCCTAATAATTGCCTTACACATCAATCACGTTGTTCCACATGTCTGGGCAAGTTGCCATTGGTTTAGTCCTTTCACTATGAATACACTACGACGTCCCAAGTTCTTTTCCATTGCGCTATAGCCTTATAACACCGTCAACTACATGAACAGGCCTCCAAAGGCTGTTATATGGCCTTTTGTCTCGTAATAACGTCCTTGCACGTAAATCACGTCGTTCCACGTGTCTGTGCAGGTTGGGATTGGTCTAGTCCTTCCACTATCAATGCACTACGACCTCCCAAGTTCTTTTCCACTGCGCAATTGCCTTATAACACCGTCAACTACGCGTACAGTCCTCTAAAGTCCGTTATATCACCTTTTGGCGCCTAATAATGAGGTTACACAAAAATCACGTGGTTCTGCGTGTCTACACTGGTTACCATTGGTTTATTCCCTCGACACTCAATGGACTACAACGTCCTAAGTCCATTTACATTGCTGCATGACGTTATAACACCGTTAACTACACGTGCATGCCTCTAAGGGCTGTTATAAGACCTTTTGCCGCCTAATATCGGCCTTACACGTAAATCACGTAGTTCCACGTGTCTGTTCAGGTTGCCATTGGTCTAGTCCTACCACTATGAATGTAGTACGACGTGCCAAATCGTTTTACATTGCGAAATAGCCTTATAACACCGTCTACTACGTGAGCAGGCCTCTAAAGGGGTTTATATGGCCTTTTGCCGCCTAATAATGGCCTTTCACATAAATCACGTCGCTCCACATGTCTGGGCAAGTTGCCATTGGTCTAGTCCTTTCACTATGAATACACTACGACGTTCCAAATTCTTTTCCATTGCGCAATAGCCTTATAACACCGTCAACTACATGAACAGGCCTCCAAAGGCTGTTATATGGCCTTTTGCCTCGTAATAACGTCCTTGCACGTAAATCACGTTGTTCCACATGTCTGGGCAAGTTGCCATTGGTCTAGTCCTTTCATCATCAATGGACTACGACTTCCTAAGTCGTTTTCGATTGCGTCATGACGTTATAACTTCGTCAACTACGTGAACAGACCTCTAAAGGCTGTTATATGACCTTTTGCCGCCTAATAATTGCCTTACCCATCAATCACGTTGTTCCACATGTCTGGGCAAGTTGCCATTGGTTTAGTCCTTTCACTATGAATACACTACGACGTCCCAAGTTCTTTTCCATTGCGCTATAGCCTTATAACACCGTCAACTACATGAACAGGCCTCCAAAGGCTGTTATATGGCCTTTTGCCTCGTAATAACGTCCTTGCACGTAAATCACGTTGTTCCACATGTCTGGGCAAGTTGCCATTGGTCTAGTCCTTTCATCATCAATGGACTACGACTTCCTAAGTCGTTTTCGATTGCGTCATGACGTTATAACTTCGTCAACTACGTGTACAGTCCTCTAAAATCTGTTATATGACCTTTTGCTGCCTAATAATGGCCTTATATATAAATCACGTCGTTCCACATGTCTGGGCAAGTTGCCATTGGTTTAGTCCTTTCACTATGAATACACTACGACGTCCCAAGTTCTTTTCTATTGCGCTATAGCCTTATAACACCGTCAACTACGTGAGCAGGCCTCGAAAGGCTGTTATATGACCTTTTGCCGCCTAATAATGGCCTTACACATCAACACGTCGTTCCACATGTCTGGGCAAGTTGCCATTGGTTTAGTCCTTTCGCTATGAATACACTACGACGTCCCAAGTTCTTTTCCATTGCGCAATAGCCTTATAACACCGTCAACTGCATGAACAGGCCTCCAAAGGCTGTTATATGGCCTTTTGCCTCGTAATAACGTCCTTGCACGTAAATCACGTCGTTCCACGTGTCTGTGCAGGTTGGGATTGGTCTAGTCCTTCCACTCTCAATGGACTACGACGTCCCAAGTCGTTTTCCATAACGCCATGGCCTTATAACACCGTCAACTACGTGAACAGGCCTCTAAAGGTTGTTATATAACCTTTTGCCGCCTAAAACGGCCTTACACGTAAATCACGTGGTTCCACGTGTCTGTTCAGGTAGCCATTGCTCTAGTCCTACCACTACAAATGTTCTACAACGTCCCAAATCGTTTTACATTGCGGAATAGCCTTGTAACACCGTCAACTACGTGAGCAGGTCTCTAATGGTTTTTATATGGCCTTTTGCCGCCTAATAATGGCCTTACACACAAATCACATCGTTCCACATGTCTGTGCAGGTTGCCATTGGTCTAGTCCTTTCACTATCAATGGACTACGACTTCCTAAGTCGTTTTCGATTGCGTCATGACGTTATAACACCGTCGACTACGTGTACAGTCCTCTAAAATCTGTTATATGACCTTTTGCTGCCTATTAATGGCCTTACACATAAATCACGTCGTCCCACATGTCTGTGCAAGTTGCCATTGGTCTGGTCCTTTCACTATCAATGCACTGCGACCTCCCAAGTTCTTTTCCACTGCGCAATAGCCTTATAACACCGTCAACTACGCGTACAATCCTCTAAAGTCCGTTATATCACCTTTTAGCGCCTAATAAAGACCTTACACATCAATCACGTGGTTCCACATGTCTGGGCAAGTTGCCATTGGTCTGGTCCTTTCACTCTCAATGCACTACGACGTCCCAAGTTCTTTTCCATTGCGCAATAGCGTTATAACACCGTCAACTACGTGAACAGGCCTCTAAAGGCTGTTATATGACCTTTTGCCGCCTAATAATTGCCTTACACATCAATCACGTTGTTCCACATGTCTGGGCAAGTTGCCATTGGTTTAGTCCTTTCACTATCAATGCACTACGACGTCCCAAGTTCTTTTCCATTGCGCAATACCGTTATAACACCGTCAACTACGTGAACAGGCCTCTAAAGGCTGTTATATGACCTTTTGCCGACTAATAATTGCCTTACACATCAATCACGTTGTTCCACATGTCTGGGCAAGTTGCCATTGGTCTAGTCCTTTCACTATCAATGGACTACGACTTCCTAGGTCGTTTTCGATTGCGTCATGACGTTATAACTCCGTCAACTACGTGTACAGTCCTCTAAAATCTGTTATATGACCTTTTGCTGCCTAATAATGGCCTTATATATAAATCACGTCGTTCCACATGTCTGGGCAAGTTGCCATTGGTTTAGTCCTTTCACTATGAATACACTACGACGTCCTAAGTTCTTTTCCATTGCGCTATAGCCTTATAACACCGTCAACTACGTGAACAGGCCTCCAAAGGCTGTTATATGACCTTTTGCCGCCTAATAATGGCCTTACACATAAATCACGTCGTCCCACATGTCTGTGCAAGTTGCCATTGGTCTGGTCCTTTCACTATCAATGCACTGCGACCTCCCAAGTTCTTTTCCACTGCGCAATAGCCTTATAACACCGTCAACTACGCGTACAATCCTCTAAAGTCCGTTATATCACCTTTTAGCGCCTAATAAAGACCTTACACATCAATCACGTGGTTCCACATGTCTGGGCAAGTTGCCATTGGTCTGGTCCTTTCACTCTCAATGCACTACGACGTCCCAAGTTCTTTTCCATTGCGCAATAGCGTTATAACACCGTCAACTACGTGAACAGGCCTCTAAAGGCTGTTATATGACCTTTTGCCGCCTAATAATTGCCTTACACATCAATCACGTTGTTCCACATGTCTGGGCAAGTTGCCATTGGTTTAGTCCTTTCACTATCAATGCACTACGACGTCCCAAGTTCTTTTCCATTGCGCAATACCGTTATAACACCGTCAACTACGTGAACAGGCCTCTAAAGGCTGTTATATGACCTTTTGCCGACTAATAATTGCCTTACACATCAATCACGTTGTTCCACATGTCTGGGCAAGTTGCCATTGGTCTAGTCCTTTCACTATCAATGGACTACGACTTCCTAGGTCGTTTTCGATTGCGTCATGACGTTATAACTCCGTCAACTACGTGTACAGTCCTCTAAAATCTGTTATATGACCTTTTGCTGCCTAATAATGGCCTTATATATAAATCACGTCGTTCCACATGTCTGGGCAAGTTGCCATTGGTTTAGTCCTTTCACTATGAATACACTACGACGTCCTAAGTTCTTTTCCATTGCGCTATAGCCTTATAACACCGTCAACTACGTGAACAGGCCTCCAAAGGCTGTTATATGACCTTTTGCCGCCTAATAATGGCCTTACACATCAATCACGTCGTTCCACATGTCTGGGCAAGTTGCCATTGGTTTAGTCCTTTCACTATGAATACACTACGACGTCCCAAGTTCTTTTCCATTGCGCAATAGCCTTATAACACCGTCAACTGCATGAACAGGCCTCCAAAGGCTGTTATATGGCCTTTTGCCTCGTAATAACGTCCTTGCACGTAAATCACGTCGTTCCACGTGTCTGTGCAGGTTGGGATTGGTCTAGTCCTTCCACTCTCAATGGACTACGACGTCCCAAGTCGTTTTCCATAACGGCATGGCCTTATAACACCGTCAACTACGTGAACAGGCCTCTAAAGGTTGTTATATAACCTTTTGCCGCCTAATAATTGCCTTACACATCAATCACGTTGTTCCACATGTCTGGGCAAGTTGCCATTGGTCTAGTCCTTTCACTATCAATGGACTACGACTTCCTAAGTCGTTTTCGATTGCGTCATGACGTTATAACTCCGTCAACTACGTGTACAGTTCTCTAAAATCTGTTATATGACCTTTTGCTGCCTAATAATGGCCTTATATATAAATCACGTCGTTCCACATGTCTGGGCAAGTTGCCATTGGTTTAGTCCTTTCACTCTCAATGCACTACGACGTCCCAAGTTCTTTTCCATTGCGCAATAGCGTTATAACACCGTCAACTACGTGAACAGGCCTCTAAAGGCTGTTATATGACCTTTTGCCGCCTAATAATTGCCTTACACATCAATCACGTTGTTCCACATGTCTGGGCAAGTTGCCATTGGTTTAGTCCTTTCACTATGAATACACTACGACGTCCCAAGTTCTTTTCCATTGCGCTATAGCCTTATAACACCGTCAACTACATGAACAGGCCTCCAAAGGCTGTTATATGGCCTTTTGTCTCGTAATAACGTCCTTGCACGTAAATCACGTCGTTCCACGTGTCTGGGCAAGTTGCCATTGGTTTAGTCCTTTCACTATGAATACACTACGACGTCCCAAGTTCTTTTCCATTGCGCTATAGCCTTATAACACCGTCAACTACGTGAGCAGGCCTCGAAAGGCTGTTATATGACCTTTTGCCGCCTAATAATGGCCTTACACATCAACACGTCGTTCCACATGTCTGGGCAAGTTGCCATTGGTTTAGTCCTTTCGCTATGAATACACTACGACGTCCCAAGTATTTTTCCATTGCGCAATAGCCTTATAACACCGTCAACTGCATGAACAGGCCTCCAAAGGCTGTTATATGGCCTTTTGCCTCGTAATAACGTCCTTGCACGTAAATCACGTCGTTCCACGTGTCTGTGCAGGTTGGGATTGGTCTAGTCCTTCCACTCTCAATGGACTACGACGTCCCAAGTCGTTTTCCATAACGCCATGGCCTTATAACACCGTCAACTACGTGAACAGGCCTCTAAAGGTTGTTATATAACCTTTTGCCGCCTAAAACGGCCTTACACGTAAATCACGTGGTTCCACGTGTCTGTTCAGGTAGCCATTGCTCTAGTCCTACCACTACAAATGTTCTACAACGTCCCAAATCGTTTTACATTGCGGAATAGCCTTGTAACACCGTCAACTACGTGAGCAGGTCTCTAATGGTTTTTATATGGCCTTTTGCCGCCTAATAATGGCCTTACACACAAATCACATCGTTCCACATGTCTGTGCAGGTTGCCATTGGTCTAGTCCTTTCACTATCAATGGACTACGACTTCCTAAGTCGTTTTCGATTGCGTCATGACGTTATAACACCGTCGACTACGTGTACAGTCCTCTAAAATCTGTTATATGACCTTTTGCTGCCTATTAATGGCCTTACACATAAATCACGTCGTCCCACATGTCTGTGCAAGTTGCCATTGGTCTGGTCCTTTCACTATCAATGCACTGCGACCTCCCAAGTTCTTTTCCACTGCGCAATAGCCTTATAACACCGTCAACTACGCGTACAATCCTCTAAAGTCCGTTATATCACCTTTTAGCGCCTAATAAAGACCTTACACATCAATCACGTGGTTCCACATGTCTGGGCAAGTTGCCATTGGTCTGGTCCTTTCACTCTCAATGCACTACGACGTCCCAAGTTCTTTTCCATTGCGCAATAGCGTTATAACACCGTCAACTACGTGAACAGGCCTCTAAAGGCTGTTATATGACCTTTTGCCGCCTAATAATTGCCTTACACATCAATCACGTTGTTCCACATGTCTGGGCAAGTTGCCATTGGTTTAGTCCTTTCACTATCAATGCACTACGACGTCCCAAGTTCTTTTCCATTGCGCAATAGCGTTATAACACCGTCAACTACGTGAACAGGCCTCTAAAGGCTGTTATATGACCTTTTGCCGACTAATAATTGCCTTACACATCAATCACGTTGTTCCACATGTCTGGGCAAGTTGCCATTGGTCTAGTCCTTTCACTATCAATGGACTACGACTTCCTAGGTCGTTTTCGATTGCGTCATGACGTTATAACTCCGTCAACTACGTGTACAGTCCTCTAAAATCTGTTATATGACCTTTTGCTGCCTAATAATGGCCTTATATATAAATCACGTCGTTCCACATGTCTGGGCAAGTTGCCATTGGTTTAGTCCTTTCACTATGAATACACTACGACGTCCTAAGTTCTTTTCCATTGCGCTATAGCCTTATAACACCGTCAACTACGTGAACAGGCCTCCAAAGGCTGTTATATGACCTTTTGCCGCCTAATAATGGCCTTACACATCAATCACGTCGTTCCACATGTCTGGGCAAGTTGCCATTGGTTTAGTCCTTTCACTATGAATACACTACGACGTCCCAAGTTCTTTTCCATTGCGCAATAGCCTTATAACACCGTCAACTGCATGAACAGGCCTCCAAAGGCTGTTATATGGCCTTTTGCCTCGTAATAACGTCCTTGCACGTAAATCACGTCGTTCCACGTGTCTGTGCAGGTTGGGATTGGTCTAGTCCTTCCACTCTCAATGGACTACGACGTCCCAAGTCGTTTTCCATAACGGCATGGCCTTATAACACCGTCAACTACGTGAACAGGCCTCTAAAGGTTGTTATATAACCTTTTGCCGCCTAATAATTGCCTTACACATCAATCACGTTGTTCCACATGTCTGGGCAAGTTGCCATTGGTCTAGTCCTTTCACTATCAATGGACTACGACTTCCTAATTCGTTTTCGATTGCGTCATGACGTTATAACTCCGTCAACTACGTGTACAGTTCTCTAAAATCTGTTATATGACCTTTTGCTGCCTAATAATGGCCTTATATATAAATCACGTCGTTCCACATGTCTGGGCAAGTTGCCATTGGTTTAGTCCTTTCACTATGAATACACTAAGACGTCCTAAGTTCTTTTCCATTGCGCTATAGCCTTATAACACCGTCAACTACGTGAACAGGCCTCCAAAGGCTGTTATATGACCTTTTGCCCCTAATAATGGCCTTACACATCAATCACGTCGTTCCACATGTCTGGGCAAGTTGCCATTGGTTTAGTCCTTTCACTATGAATACACTACGACGTCCCAAGTTCTTTTCCATTGCGCAATAGACTTATAACACCGTCAACTGCATGAACAGGCCTCCAAAGGCTGTTATATGGCCTTTTGCCTCGTAATAACGTCCTTGCACGTAAATCACGTCGTTCCACGTGTGTGTGCAGGTTGGGATTGGTCTAGTCCTTCCACTCTCAATGGACTACGACCTCCCAAGTCCTTTTCCACTGCGCAATAGCCTTATAACAGAGTTAACTACGCGTACAGTCCTCTAAAGTCCGTTATATCACCTTTTGGCGCCTAATAATGAGGTTACACAAAAATCACGTGGTTCCGCGTGTCTACACTGGTTACCATTGGTTTATTCCCTCGACACTCAATGGACTACAACGTCCTAAGTCCATTTACATTGCTGCATGACGTTATAACACCGTTAACTACACGTGCATGCCTCTAAGGGCTGTTATAAGACCTTTTGCCGCCTAATATCGGCCTTACACGTAAATCACGTAGTTCCACGTGTCTGTTCAGGTTGCCATTGGTCTAGTCCTACCACTATGAATGTAGTACGACGTCCCAAATCGTTTTACATTGCGGAATAGCCTTATAACACCGTCTACTACGTGAGCAGGCCTCTAAAGGGGTTTATATGGCCTTTTGCCGCCTAATAATGGCCTTTCACATAAATCACGTCGCTCCACATGTCTGGGCAAGTTGCCATTGGTCTAGTCCTTTCACTATGAATACACTACGACGTCCCAAGTTCTTTTCCATTGCGCAATAGCCTTATAACACCGTCAACTACATGAACAGGCCTCCAAAGGCTGTTATATGATCTTTTGCCGCCTAATAATGACCTTACACATCAATCACGTCGTTCCACATGTCTGGGCAAGTTGCCATTGGTCTGGTCCTTTCACTATGAATACACTACGACGTCCCAAGTTCTTTTCCATTGCGCTATAGCCTTATAACACCGTCAACTACATGAACAGGCCTCCAAAGGCTGTTATATGGCCTTTTGCCTCGCAATAACGTCCTTGCACGTAAATCACGTCGTTCCACGTGCCTGTGCAGGTTGGGATTGGTCTAGTCCTTCCACTATCAATGCACTACGACCTCCCAAGTTCTTTTCCACTGCGCAATAGCCTTATAACACCGTCAACTACGCGTACAGTCCTCTAAAGTCCGTTATATCACCTTTTGGCGCCTAATAATGAGGTTACACAAAAATCACGTGGTTCCGCGTGTCTACACTGGTTACCATTGGTTTATTCCCTCGACACTCAATGGACTACAACGTCCTAAGTCCATTTACATTGCTGCATGACGTTATAACACCGTTAACTACACGTGCATGCCTCTAAGGGCTGTTATATGACCTTTTGCCGCCTAATATCGGCCTTACACGTAAATCACGTAGTTCCACGTGTCTGTTCAGGTTGCCATTGGTCTAGTCCTACCACTATGAATGTAGTACGACGTCCCAAATCGTTTTACATTGCGGAATAGCCTTATAACACCGTCTACTACGTGAGCAGGCCTCTAAAGGGGTTTATATGGCCTTTTGCCGCCTAATAATGGCCTTTCACATAAATCACGTCGCTCCACATGTCTGGGCAAGTTGCCATTGGTCTAGTCCTTTCACTATGAATACACTACGACGTCCCAAGTTCTTTTCCATTGCCCAATAGCCTTATAACACCGTCAACTACATGAACAGGCCTCCAAAGGCTGTTATATGATCTTTTGCCGCCTAATAATGACCTTACACATCAATCACGTGGTTCCACATGTCTGGGCAAGTTGCCATTGGTCTGGTCCTTTCACTCTCAATGCACTACGACGTCCCAAGTTCTTTTCCATTGCGCAATAGCGTTATAACACCGTTAACTACATGTGCATGCCTCTAAGGGCAGTTATATGACCTTTTGCTGCCTAATAACGGCCTTACACGTAAATCACGTAGTTCCACGTGTCTGTTCAGGTTGCCATTGGTCTAGTCCTACCACTATGAATGTAGTACGACGTCCCAAATCGTTTTACATTGCGGAATAGCCTTATAACACCGTCAACTACATGGGCAGGCCTCTAAAGGGGTTTATATGGCCTTTTGCCGCCTAATAATGGTCTTACACATAAATCACGTCGCTCCACATGTCTGGGCAAGTTGCCATTGGTCTAGTCCTTTCACTATCAATGCACTACGACGTGTTAAATTGTTTTCCATGGTGCTATGACATTATAACACCGTCAACTACTTGTACAGGCCTCTAAAGGCTGTTATATTATTTTTTACCGCCTATTAATGGCCTTATCCATAAATCACGTCGTTTGACACGTCTGGGCAAGTTGCCATTGGTCTAGTCCTTTCACTATGAATACACTACGACGTCCCAAGTTCTTTTCCATTGCGCAATAGCCTTATAACACCGTCAACTACATGAACAGGCCTCCAAAGGCTGTTATATGACCTTTTGCCGCCTAGTAATAACCTTACACATTAATCACGTCGTTCCACATGTCTTGGCAAGTTGCCATTGGTCTGGTCGTTTCACTCTCAATGCACTACGACGTCCCAAGTTCTTTTCCATTGCGCAATAGCGTTATAACACCGTCAACTACGTGAACAGACTTCTAAAGGCTGTTATATGACCTTTTGCCGCCTAATAATGGCCTTACACATCAATCACGTCGTTCCACATGTCTGGGCAAGTTGCCATTGGTTTAGTCCTTTCACTATGAATACACTACGACGTCCCAAGTTCTTTTCCATTGCGCAATAGCCTTATAACACCGTCAACTACATGAACAGTCCTCCAAAGGCTGTTATATGGCCTTTTGCTTCGAAATAACGTCCTTGCACGTAAATCAAGTCGTTCCACGTGTTAGTGCAGGTTGGGATTGGTCTAGTCCTTCCACTCTCAATGGACTACGACGTCCCAAGTCGTTTTCCATAACGCCATGGCCTTATAACTCCGTCAACTACGTGAACAGGCCTCTAAAGGTTGTCATATAACCTTTTGCCGCCTAAAACGGCCTTACACGTAAATCACGTGGTTCCACGTGTCTGTTCAGGTTGCCATTCCTTTAGTCCTACCACTACAAATGTACTACGACGTCCCAAATCGTTTTACATTGCGGAATAGCCTTATAACACTGTCAACTACGTGAGCAGGCCTCTAAAGGTTTTTATATGGCCTTTTGCCGCCTAATAATGGCCTTACACACAAATCACGTCGTTCCACATGCCTGTGCAGGTTGCCTTTGGTCTAGTCCTTTCACTATCAATGGACTACGACTTCCTAAGTCGTTTTCGATTCTGTCATGACGTTATAACACCGTCAACTGCGTGTACAGTCCTCTAAAATCTGTTATATGGCCTTTTGCTGCCTATTAATGGCCTTACACATCAATCACGTCGTCCCACATGTCTGTGCAAGTTGCCATTGGTCCCGTCCTTTCACTATCAATGCACTACGACCTCCCAATGTCTTTTCCACTGCGCAATAGCCTTATAACACCGTCAACTACGCGTACAGTTCTCTAAAGTCTGTTATATCACCTTTTGGCGCCTAATAATGACGTTACACATAAATCACGTGGTTCCGCGTGTCTACACTGGTTACCATTGGTTTATTTCCTCGACACTCAATGAACTACAACGTCCTAAGTCTATTTACATTGCTGCATGACGTTATAACACCGGTAACTACATGTGCATGCCTCTAAGGGCTGTTATATGACCTTTTGCCGCCTAATAATGGCCTTACACATAAATCACGTCGCTCCACATGTCTGTGCAGGTTACATTGGTCTAGTCCTTTCACTACGTGTACAGGCCTCTAAAGGCTGTTATATGACCTTTTGCCGACTAATAATTGCCTTACACATCAATCACGTTGTTCCACATGTCTGGGCAAGTTGCCATTGGTCTAGTCCTTTCACTATCAATGGACTACGACTTCCTAAGTCGTTTTCGATTGCGTCATGACGTTATAACTCCGTCAACTACGTGTACAGTCCTCTAAAATCTGTTATATGACCTTTTGCTGCCTAATAATGGCCTTATATATAAATCACGTCGTTCCACATGTCTGGGCAAGTTGCCATTGGTTTAGTCTTTTCACTATGAATACACTACGACGTCCTAAGTTCTTTTCCATTGCGCTATAGCCTTATAACACCGTCAACTACGTGAACAGGCCTCCAAAGGCTGTTATATGACCTTTTGCCGCCTACTAATGGCCTTACACATCAATCACGTCGTTCCACATGTCTGGGCAAGTTGCCATTGGTTTAGTCCTTTCACTATGAATACACTACGACGTCCCAAGTTCTTTTCCATTGCGCAATAGCCTTATAACACCGTCAACTGCATGAACAGGCCTCCAAAGGCTGTTATATGGCCTTTTGCCTCGTAATAACGTCCTTGCACGTAAATCACGTCGTTCCACGTGTCTGTGCAGGTTGGGATTGGTCTAGTCCTTCCACTCTCAATGGACTACGACGTCCCAAGTCGTTTTCCATAACGGCATGGCCTTATAACACCGTCAACTACGTGAACAGGCCTCTAAAGGTTGTTATATAACCTTTTGCCGCCTAATAATTGCCTTACACATCAATCACGTTGTTCCACATGTCTGGGCAAGTTGCCATTGGTCTAGTCCTTTCACTATCAATGGACTACGACTTCCTAAGTCGTTTTCGATTGCGTCATGACGTTATAACTCCGTCAACTACGTGTACAGTTCTCTAAAATCTGTTATATGACATTTTGCTGCCTAATAATGGCCTTATATATTAATCACGTCGTTCCACATGTCTGGGCAAGTTGCCATTGGTTTAGTCCTTTCACTATGAATACACTAAGACGTCCTAAGTTCTTTTCCATTGCGCTATAGCCTTATAACACCGTCAACTACGTGAACAGGCCTCCAAAGGCTGTTATATGACCTTTTGCCGCCTAATAATGGCCTTACACATCAATCACGTCGTTCCACATGTCTGGGCAAGTTGCCATTGGTTTAGTCCTTTCACTATGAATACACTACGACGTCCCAAGTTCTTTTCCATTGCGCAATAGACTTATAACACCGTCAACTGCATAAAGAGGCCTCCAAAGGCTGTTATATGGCCTTTTGCCTCGTAATAACGTCCTTGCACGTAAATCACGTCGTTCCACGTGTGTGTGCAGGTTGGGATTGGTCTAGTCCTTCCACTCTCAATGGACTACGACGTCCCAAGTCGTTTTCCATAACGCCATGGCCTTATATCACCGTCAACTACGTGAACAGGCCTCTAAAGGTTGTTATATAACCTTTTGCCGCCTAAAACGGCCTTACACGTAAATCACGTGGTTCCACGTGTCTGTTCAGGTAGCCATTGCTCTAGTCCTACCACTACAAATGTTCTACGACGTCCCTAATCGTTTTACATTGCGGAATAGCCTTGTAACACCGTCAACTACGTGAGCAGGTCTCTAAAGGTTTTTATATGGCCTTTTGCCGCCTAATAATGGCCTTACACACAAATCACATCGAGCCACTTGTCTGTGCAGGTTGCCATTGGTCTAGTCCTTTCACTATCAATGGACTACGACTTCCTAAGTCGTTTTCGATTGCGTCATGACGTTATAACACCGTCGACTACGTGTACAGGCCTCCAAAGGCTGTTATATGGCCTTTTGTCTCGTAAAAACGTCCTCGCACGTAAATCACGTTGTTCCACGTGTCTGTGCAGGTTGGGATTGGTCTAGTCCTTCCACAATCAATGCACTACGACCTCCCAAGTCCTTTTCCACTGCGCAATAGCCTTATAACAGAGTTAACTACGCGTACAGTCCTCTAAAGTCCGTTATATCACCTTTTGGCGCCTAATAATGAGGTTACACAAAAATCACGTGGTTCCGCGTGTCTACACTGGTTACCATTGGTTTATTCCCTCGACACTCAATGGACTACAACGTCCTAAGTCCATTTACATTGCTGCATGACGTTATAACACCGTTAACTACACGTGCATGCCTCTAAGGGCTGTTATAAGACCTTTTGCCGCCTAATATCGGCCTTACACGTAAATCACGTAGTTCCACATGTCTGTTCAGGTTGCCATTGGTCTAGTCCTACCACTATGAATGTAGTACGACGTCCCAAATCGTTTTACATTGCGGAATAGCCTTATAACACCGTCTACTACGTGAGCAGGCCTCTAAAGGGGTTTATATGGCCTTTTGCCGCCTAATAATGGCCTTTCACATAAATCACGTCGCTCCACATGTCTGGGCAAGTTGCCATTGGTCTAGTCCTTTCACTATGAATACACTACGACGTCCCAAGTTCTTTTCCATTGCGCAATAGCCTTATAACACCGTCAACTACATGAACAGGCCTCCAAAGGCTGTTATATGATCTTTTGCCGCCTAATAATGACCTTACACATCAATCACGTTGTTCCACATGTCTGGGCAAGTTGCCATTGGTCTGGTCCTTTCACTATGAATACACTACGACGTCCCAAGTTCTTTTCCATTGCGCTATAGCCTTATAACACCGTCAACTACATGAACAGGCCTCCAAAGGCTGTTATATGGCCTTTTGCCTCGTAATAACGTCCTTGCACGTAAATCACGTCGTTCCACGTGCCTGTGCAGGTTGGGATTGGTCTAGTCCTTCCACTATCAATGCACTACGACCTCCCAAGTTCTTTTCCACTGCGCAATAGCCTTATAACACCGTCAACTACGCGTACAGTCCTCTAAAGTCCGTTATATCACCTTTTGGCGCCTAATAATGAGGTTACACAAAAATCACGTGGTTCCGCGTGTCTACACTGGTTACCATTGGTTTATTCCCTCGACACTCAATGGACTACAACGTCCTAAGTCCATTTACATTGCTGCATGACGTTATAACACCGTTAACTACACGTGCATGCCTCTAAGGGCTGTTATATGACCTTTTGCCGCCTAATATCGGCCTTACACGTAAATCACGTAGTTCCACGTGTCTGTTCAGGTTGCCATTGGTCTAGTCCTACCACTATGAATGTAGTACGACGTCCCAAATCGTTTTACATTGCGGAATAGCCTTATAACACCGTCTACTACGTGAGCAGGCCTCTAAAGGGGTTTATATGGCCTTTTGCCGCCTAATAATGGCCTTTCACATAAATCACGTCGCTCCACATGTCTTGGCAAGTTGCCATTGGTCTAGTCCTTTCACTATGAATACACTACGACGTCCCAAGTTCTTTTCCATTGCCCAATAGCCTTATAACACCGTCAACTACATGAACAGGCCTCCAAAGGCTGTTATATGATCTTTTGCCGCCTAATAATGACCTTACACATCAATCACGTGGTTCCACATGTCTGGGCAAGTTGCCATTGGTCTGGTCCTTTCACTCTCAATGCACTACGACGTCCCAAGTTCTTTTCCATTGCGCAATAGCGTTATAACACCGTTAACTACATGTGCATGCCTCTAAGGGCAGTTATATGACCTTTTGCTGCCTAATAACGGCCTTACACGTAAATCACGTAGTTCCACGTGTCTGTTCAGGTTGCCATTGGTCTAGTCCTACCACTATGAATGTAGTACGACGTCCCAAATCGTTTTACATTGCGGAATAGCCTTATAACACCGTCAACTACATGGGCAGGCCTCTAAAGGGGTTTATATGGCCTTTTGCCGCCTAATAATGGTCTTACACATAAATCACGTCGCTCCACATGTCTGGGCAAGTTGCCATTGGTCTAGTCCTTTCACTATCAATGCACTACGACGTCCCAAATTGTTTTCCATGGTGCTATGACATTATAACACCGTCAACTACTTGTACAGGCCTCTAAAGGCTGTTATATTATTTTTTACCGCCTATTAATGGCCTTATCCATAAATCACGTCGTTTGACACGTCTGGGCAAGTTGCCATTGGTCTAGTCCTTTCACTATGAATACACTACGACGTCCCAAGTTCTTTTCCATTGCGCAATAGCCTTATAACACCGTCAACTACATGAACAGGCCTCCAAAGGCTGTTATATGACCTTTTGCCGCCTAGTAATAACCTTACACATTAATCACGTCGTTCCACATGTCTTGGCAAGTTGCCATTGGTCTGGTCGTTTCACTCTCAATGCACTACGACGTCCCAAGTTCTTTTCCATTGCGCAATAGCGTTATAACACCGTAAACTACGTGAACAGACTTCTAAAGGCTGTTATATGGCCTTTTGCCGCCTAAAAATGGCCTTTCACATCAATCACGTCGTTCCACATGTCTGGGCAAGTTGCCATTGGTTTAGTCCTTTCACTATGAATACACTACGACGTCCCAAGTTCTTTTCCATTGCGCAATAGCCTTATAACACCGTCAACTACATGAACAGGCCTCCAAAGGCTGTTATATGGCCTTTTGCTTCGAAATAACGTCCTTGCACGTAAATCAAGTCGTTCCACGTGTTAGTGCAGGTTGGGATTGGTCTAGTCCTTCCACTCTCAATGGACTACGACGTCCCAAGTCGTTTTCCATAACGCCATGGCCTTATAACTCCGTCAACTACGTGAACAGGCCTCTAAAGGTTGTCATATAACCTTTTGCCGCCTAAAACGGCTTTACACGTAAATCACGTGGTTCCACGTGTCTGTTCAGGTTGCCATTCCTTTAGTCCTACCACTACAAATGTACTACGACGTCCCAAATCGTTTTACATTGCGGAATAGCCTTATAACACTGTCAACTACGTGAGCAGGCCTCTAAAGGTTTTTATATGGCCTTTTGCCGCCTAATAATGGCCTTACACACAAATCACGTCGTTCCACATGTCTGTGCAGGTTGCCTTTGGTCTAGTCCTTTCACTATCAATGGACTACGACTTCCTAAGTCGTTTTCGATTCTGTCATGACGTTATAACACCGTCAACTGCGTGTACAGTCCTCTAAAATCTGTTATATGGCCTTTTGCTGCCTATTAATGGCCTTACACATCAATCACGTCGTCCCACATGTCTGTGCAAGTTGCCATTGGTCCCGTCCTTTCACTATCAATGCACTACGACCTCCCAAGGTCTTTTCCACTGCGCAATAGCCTTATAACACCGTCAACTACGCGTACAGTTCTCTAAAGTCTGTTATATCACCTTTTGGCGCCTAATAATGACGTTACACATAAATCACGTGGTTCCGCGTGTCTACACTGGTTACCATTGGTTTATTTCCTCGACACTCAATGAACTACAACGTCCTAAGTCTATTTACATTGCTGCATGACGTTATAACACCGGTAACTACATGTGCATGCCTCTAAGGGCTGTTATATGACCTTTTGCCGCCTAATAACGGCCTTACACGTAAATCACGTAGTTCCACGTGTCTGTTCACGTTGCCATTGGTCTAGTCCTACCACTATGAATGTAGTACGACGTCCCAAATCGTTTTACATCGCGGAATAGCCTTATAACACCGTCAACTACGTGAGCAGGCCTCTAAAGGTTTTTATATGACCTTTTGCCGCCTAATAATGGCCTTACACACAAATCACGTCGTTCCACATGTCTCTGCAGGTTGCCATTAGTCTAGTCCTTTCACTATCAATGGACTACGACTTCCTAAGTCGTTTTCGATTGCGTCATGACGTTATAACACCGTCAACTACGTGTACAGTCCTCTAAAATCTGTTATATTACCTTTTACCGCCTATTAATGGCCTTATCCATAAATCACGTCGTTTGACACGTCTGGGCAAGTTGCCAATGGTCTACTCCTTTCACTATAAATACACTACGACGTCCCAAGTTCTTTTCCATTGCGCAATAGCCTTATAACACCGTCAACTACATGAACAGGCCTCCAAAGGCTGTTATATGACATTTTGCCGCCTAATAATGACCTTACACATCAATCACGTCGTTCCACATGTCTGGGCAAGTTGCCATTGGTTTAGTCCTTTCACTATAAATACACTACGACGTCCCAAGTTCTTTTCCATTGCGCAATAGCCTTATAACACCGTCAACTACGTGAGCAGGCCTCTAAAGGTTTTTATATGACCTTTTGCCGCCTAATAATGGCCTTACACACAAATCACGTCGTTCCACATGTCTCTGCAGGTTGCCATTAGTCTAGTCCTTTCACTATCAATGGACTACGACTTCCTAAGTCGTTTTCGATTGCGTCATGACGTTATAACACCGTCAACTACGTGTACAGTCCTCTAAAATCTGTTATATGACCTTTTGCTGCCTATTAATGGCCTTACACAAAAATCACGTCGTCCCACATGTCTGTGCAAGTTGCCATTGGTCCCGTCCTTTCACTATCAATGCACTACGACCTCCCAAGTTCATTTCCACTGCGCAATAGCCTTATAACACCGTCAACTACGCGTACAGTTCTCTAAAATCTGTTATATCACCTTTTTGCGCCTAATAATGACGTTACTCATAAATCACGTGGTTCCGCGTGTCTACACTGGTTACCATTGTTTTATGCCCTCGACACTCAATGGACTACAATGTCCTAAGTCTATTTACATTGCTGCATGACGTTATAACACCGTTAACTACGTGAGCAGGCCTCTAAAGGGGTTTATATGGCCTTTTGCCGCCTAATAATGGCCTTACACATAAATCACGTCGCTCCACATGTCTGGGCAAGTTGCCATTGGTCTAGTCCTTTCAGTATCAATGCACTACGACGTCCCAAGTTGTTTTCCATGGTGCCATGACAATATAACACCGTCAACTACGTGTACAGGCCTCTAAAGGCTGTTATATTACCTTTTACCGCCTATTAATGGCCTTATCCATAAATCACGTCGTTTGACACGTCTGGGCAAGTTGCCATTGCTCCCGTCCTTTCACTATCAATGCACTACGACCTCCCAAGTTCATTTCCACTGCGCAATAGCCTTATAACACCGTCAACTACGTGTACAGTCCTCTAAAATCTGTTATATGACCTTTTGCTGCCCATTAATGGCCTTACACATCAATCACGTCGTTCCACATGTCTGGGCAAGTTGCCATTGGTCTGGTCCTTTCACTCTCAATGCACTACGACGTCCCAAGTTCTTTTCCATTGCGCAATAGCGTTATAACACCGTCAACTACGTGAACAGGCCTCTAAAGGCTGTTATATGACCTTTTGCGCCTAATAATGGCCTTACACATCAATTACGTCGTTCCACATGTCTAGGCAAGTTGCCATTGGTTTAGTCCTTTCACTATGAATACACTACGACGTCCCAAGTTCTTTTCCATTGCGCAATAGCCTTATAACACCGTCTACTACATGAACAGCCCTCCAAAGGCTGTTATATGGCCTTTTGCCTCGTAATAACGTCCTTGCACGTAAATCACGTCGTTCCACGTGTCTGTGCAGGTTGGGATTGGTCTAGTCCTTCCACTCTCAATGGACTACGACGTCCCAAGTCGTTTTCCATAACGCCATGGCCTTATAACACCGTCAACTACGTGAACAGGCCTCTAAAGGTTGTTATATAACCTTTTGCTGCCTAAAACGGCCTTACACGTAAATCACGTGGTTCCACGTGTCTGTTCAGGTTGCCATTGCTCTAGTCCTACCACTACAAATGTACTACGACGTCCCAAATCGTTTCACATTGCGGAATAGCCTTATAACACCGTGAACTACGTGAACAGGCCTCTAAAGGCTGTTATATGACCTTTTGCCGCCTAATAATGTGCTTACACATCAATCACGTCGTTCCACATGTCTGGGCAAGTTGCCATTGGTTTATTCCTTTCACTATGAATACACTACGACGTCCCAAGTTCTTTTCCATTGCGCAATAGCTTTATAACACCGTCAACTACATGAGCAGGCCTCCAAAAGCTGTTATATGGCCTTTTGCCTCGTAATAACGTCCTTGCACGTAAATCACGTCGTTCCACGTGTCTGTGCAGGTTGGGATTGGTCTAGTCCTTCCACTTTCAGTGGACTACGATGTACCAAGTCGTTTTCCATAACGCCATGGCCTTATAACACCGTCAACTACGTGAACAGGCCTCTAAAGGTTGTTACATAACCTTTTGCCGCCTAAAACGGCCTTACACGTAAATCACGTGGTTCCACGTGTCTGTTCAGGTTGCCGTTGCTCTAGTCCTACCACTACAAATGTACTACGACGTCCCAAATCGTTTTACATTGCGGAATAGCCTTATAACACCGTCAACTACGTGAGCAGGCCTCTAAAGGTTTTTATATGGCCTTTTGCCGCCTAATAATGGCCTTACACACAAATCACGTCGTTCCACATGTCTGTGCAGGTTGCCATTGGTCTAGTCCTTTCACTATCAATGGACTACGACTTCCTAGGTCGTTTTCAATTGCGTCATGACGTTATAACACCGTCAACTACGTGTACAGTCCTCTAAAATCTGTTATATGACCTTTTGTTGCCTATTAATGGCCTTACACATAAATCACGTCGTCCCACATGTCTGTGCAAGTTGCCATTGGTCTCGTCCTTTCACTATCAATGCACTACGACCTCCCAAGTTCTTTTCCACTGCGCAATAGCCTTATAACACCGTCAACTACGCGTACAGTCCTCTAAAGTCCGTCATATCACCTTTTGGCGCCTAATAATGAGGTTACACAAAAATCACGTGGTTCCGCGTGTCTACACTGGTTACCATTGGTTTATTCCCTCGACACTCAATGGACTACAACGTCCTAAGTCCATTTACATTGCTGCATGACGTTATAACACCGTTAACTACACGTGCATGCCTCTAAGGGCTGTTATATGACCTTTTGCCGCCTAATATCGGCCTTACACGTATATCACGTAGTTCCACGTGTCTGTTCAGGTTGTCATTGGTCTAGTCCTACCACTATGAATGTAGTACGACGTCCCAAATCGTTTTACATTGCGGAATAGCCTTATAACACCGTCTACTACGTGAGCAGGCCTCTAAAGGGGTTTATATGGCCTTTTGCCGCCTAATAATGGCCTTTCACATAAATCACGTCGCTCCACATGTCTGGGCAAGTTGCCATTGGTCTGGTCCTTTCACTCTCAATGCACTACGACGTCCCAAGTTCTTTTCCATTGCGCAATAGCGTTATAACACCGTCAACTACGTGAACAGGCCTCTAAAGGCTGTTATATGACCTTTTGCCGCCTAATAATTGCCTTACACATCAATCACGTTGTTCCACATGTCTGGGCAAGTTGCCATTGGTTTAGTCCTTTCACTATGAATACACTACGACGTCCCAAGTTCTTTTCCATTGCGCTATAGCCTTATAACACCGTCAACTACATGAACAGGCCTCCAAAGGCTGTTATATGGCCTTTTGCCTCGTAATAACGTCCTTGCACGTAAATCACGTTGTTCCACATGTCTGGGCAAGTTGCCATTGGTCTAGTCCTTTCATCATCAATGGACTACGACTTCCTAAGTCGTTTTCGATTGCGTCATGACGTTATAACTTCGTCAACTACGTGTACAGTCCTCTAAAATCTGTTATATGACCTTTTGCTGCCTAATAATGGCCTTATATATAAATCACGTCGTTCCACATGTCTGGGCAAGTTGCCATTGGTTTAGTCCTTTCACTATGAATACACTACGACGTCCCAAGTTCTTTTCCATTGCGCTATAGCCTTATAACACCGTCAACTACGTGAACAGGCCTCCAAAGGCTGTTATATGACCTTTTGCCGCCTAATAATGGCCTTACACATCAATCACGTCGTTCCACATGTCTGGGCAAGTTGCCATTGGTTTAGTCCTTTCACTATGAATACACTACGACGTCCCAAGTTCTTTTCCATTGCGCAATAGCCTTATAACACCGTCAACTGCATGAACAGGCCTCCAAAGGCTGTTATATGGCCTTTTGCCTCGTAATAACGTCCTTGCACGTAAATCACGTCGTTCCACGTGTCTGTGCAGGTTGGGATTGGTCTAGTCCTTCCACTCTCAATGGACTACGACGTCCCAAGTCGTTTTCCATAACGCCATGGCCTTATAACACCGTCAACTACGTGAACAGGCCTCTAAAGGTTGTTATATAACCTTTTGCCGCCTAAAACGGCCTTACACGTAAATCACGTGGTTCCACGTGTCTGTTCAGGTAGCCATTGCTCTAGTCCTACCACTACAAATGTTCTACGACGTCCCAAATCGTTTTACATTGCGGAATAGCCTTGTAACACCGTCAACTACGTGAGCAGGTCTCTAATGGTTTTTATATGGCCTTTTGCCGCCTAATAATGGCCTTACACACAAATCACATCGTTCCACATGTCTGTGCAGGTTGCCATTGGTCTAGTCCTTTCACTATCAATGGACTACGACTTCCTAAGTCGTTCTCGATTGCGTCATGACGTTATAACACCGTTGACTACGTGTACAGTCCTCTAAAATCTGTTATATGACCTTTTGCTGCCTATTAATGGCCTTACACATAAATCACGTCGTCCCACATGTCTGTGCAAGTTGCCATTGGTCTGGTCCTTTCACTATCAATGCACTGCGACCTCCCAAGTTCTTTTCCACTGTGCAATAGCCTTATAACACCGTCAACTACGCGTACAATCCTCTAAAGTCCATTATATCACCTTTTAGCGCCTAATAAAGACCTTACACATCAATCACGTGGTTCCACATGTCTGGGCAAGTTGCCATTGGTCTGGTCCTTTCACTCTCAATGCACTACGACGTCCCAAGTTCTTTTCCATTGCGCAATAGCGTTATAACACCGTCAACTACGTGAACAGGCCTCTAAAGGCTGTTATATGACCTTTTGCCGCCTAATAATTGCCTTACACATCAATCACGTTGTTCCACATGTCTGGGCAAGTTGCCATTGGTTTAGTCCTTTCACTATCAATGCACTACGACGTCCCAAGTTCTTTTCCATTGCGCAATAGCGTTATAACACCGTCAACTACGTGAACAGGCCTCTAAAGGCTGTTATATGACCTTTTGCCGCCTAATAATTGCCTTACACATCAATCACGTTGTTCCACATGTCTGGGCAAGTTGCCATTGGTCTAGTCCTTTCACTATCAATGGGCTACGACTTCCTAAGTCGTTTTCGATTGCGTCATGACGTTATAACTCCGTCAACTACGTGTACAGTCCTCTAAAATCTGTTATATGACCTTTTGCTGCCTAATAATGGCCTTATATATAAATCACGTCGTTCCACATGTCTGGGCAAGTTGCCATTGGTTTAGTCCTTTCACTATGAATACACTACGACGTCCTAAGTTCTTTTCCATTGCGCTATAGCCTTATAACACCGTCAACTACGTGAACAGGCCTCCAAAGGCTGTTATATGACCTTTTGCCGCCTAATAATGGCCTTACACATCAATCACGTCGTTCCACATGTCTGGGCAAGTTGCCATTGGTTTAGTCCTTTCACTATGAATACACTACGACGTCCCAAGTTCTTTTCCATTGCGCAATAGCCTTATAACACCGTCAACTGCATGAACAGGCCTCCAAAGGCTGTTATATGGCCTTTTGCCTCGTAATAACGTCCTTGCACGTAAATCACGTCGTTCCACGTGTCTGTGCAGGTTGGGATTGGTCTAGTCCTTCCACTCTCAATGGACTACGACGTCCCAAGTCGTTTTCCATAACGGCATGGCCTTATAACACCGTCAACTACGTGAACAGGCCTCTAAAGGTTGTTATATAACCTTTTGCCGCCTAATAATTGCCTTACACATCAATCACGTTGTTCCACATGTCTGGGCAAGTTGCCATTGGTCTAGTCCTTTCACTATCAATGGACTACGACTTCCTAAGTCGTTTTCGATTGCGTCATGACGTTATAACTCCGTCAACTACGTGTACAGTTCTCTAAAATCTGTTATATGACCTTTTGCTGCCTAATAATGGCCTTATATATAAATCACGTCGTTCCACATGTCTGGGCAAGTTGCCATTGGTTTAGTCCTTTCATTATGAATACACTACGACGTCCTAAGTTCTTTTCCATGGCGCTATAGCCTTATAACACCGTCAACTACGTGAACAGGCCTCCAAAGGCTGTTATATGACCTTTTGCCGCCTAATAATGGCCTTACACATCAATCACGTCGTTCCACATGTCTGGGCAAGTTGCCATTGGTTTAGTCCTTTCACTATGAATACACTACGACGTCCCAAGTTCTTTTCCATTGCGCAATAGACTTATAACACCGTCAACTGCATGAACAGGCCTCCAAAGGCTGTTATATGGCCTTTTGCCTCGTAATAACGTTCTTGCACGTAAATCACGTCGTTCCACGTGTGTGTGCAGGTTGGGATTGGTCTAGTCCTTCCACTCTCAATGGACTACGACGTCCCAAGTCGTTTTCCATAACGCCATGGCCTTATAACACCGTCAACTACGTGAACAGGCCTCTAAAGGTTGTTATATAACCTTTTGCCGCCTAAAACGGCCTTACACGTAAATCACGTGGTTCCACGTGTCTGTTCAGGTAGCCATTGCTCTAGTCCTACCACTACAAATGTTCTACGACGTCCCTAATCGTTTTACATTGCGGAATAGCCTTGTAACACCGTCAACTACGTGAGCAGGTCTCTAAAGGTTTTTATATGGCCTTTTGCCGCCTAATAATGGCCTTACACACAAATCACATCGAGCCACATGTCTGTGCAGGTTGCCATTAGTCTAGTCCTTTCACTATCAATGGACTACGACTTCCTAAGTCGTTTTCGATTGCGTCATGACGTTATAACACCGTCGACTACGTGTACAGTCCTCTAAAATCTGTTATATGACCTTTTGCTGCCTATTAATGGCCTTACACATAAATCACGTCGTCCCACATGTCTGTGCAAGTTGCCATTGGTCTGGTCCTTTCACTATCAATGCACTACAACCTCCCAAGTTCTTTTCCACTGCGCAATAGCCTTATAACACCGTCAACTACGCGTACAATCCTCTAAAGTCCGTTATATCACCTTTTGGCGCCCAATAAAGACCTTACACATCAATCACGTGGTTCCACATGTCTGGGCAAGTTGCCATTGGTCTGGTCCTTTCACTCTCAATGCACTACGACGTCCCAAGTTCTTTTCCATTGCGCAATAGCGTTATAACACCGTCAACTACGTGAACAGGCCTCTAAAGGCTGTTATATGACCTTTTGCCGCCTAATAATTGCCTTACACATCAATCACGTTGTTCCACATGTCTGGGCAAGTTGCCATTGGTTTAGTCCTTTCACTATGAATACACTACGACGTCCCAAGTTCTTTTCCATTGCGCTATAGCCTTATAACACCGTCAACTACATGAACAGGCCTCCAAAGGCTGTTATATGGCCTTTTGTCTCGTAATAACGTCCTCGCACGTAAATCACGTTGTTCCACGTGTCTGTGCAGGTTGGGATTGGTCTAGTCCTTCCACTATCAATGCACTACGACCTCCCAAGTCCTTTTCCACTGCGCAATAGCCTTATAACAGAGTCAACTACGCGTACAGTCCTCTAAAGTCCGTTATATCACCTTTTGGCGCCTAATAATGAGGTTACACAAAAATCACGTGGTTCCGCGTGTCTACACTGGTTACCATTGGTTTATTCCCTCGACACTCAATGGACTACAACGTCCTAAGTCCATTTACATTGCTGCATGACGTTATAACACCGTTAACTACACGTGCATGCCTCTAAGGGCTGTTATAAGACCTTTTGCCGCCTAATATCGGCCTTACACGTAAATCACGTAGTTCCACGTGTCTGTTCAGGTTGCCATTGGTCTACTCCTACCACTATGAATGTAGTACGACGTCCCAAATCGTTTTACATTGCGGAATAGCCTTATAACACCGTCTACTACGTGAGCAGGCCTCTAAAAGGGTTTATATGGCCTTTTGCCGCCTAATAATGGCCTTTCACATAAATCACGTCGCTCCACATGTCTGGGCAAGTTGCCATTGGTCTAGTCCTTTCACTATGAATACACTACGACGTCCCAAGTTCTTTTCCACTGCGCAATAGCCTTATAACACCGTCAACTACATGAACAGGCCTCCAAAGGCTGTTATATGATCTTTTGCCGCCTAATAATGACCTTACACATCAATCACGTCGTTCCACATGTCTGGGCAAGTTGCCATTGGTTTACTCCTTTCACTATGAATACACTACGACGTCCCAAGTTCTTTTCCATTGCGCAATAGCGTTATAACACCGTTAACTACACGTGCATGCCTCTAAGGGCTGTTATAAGACCTTTTGCCACCTAATATCGGCCTTACACGTAAATCACGTAGTTCCACGTGTCTGTTCAGGTTGCCATTGGTCTAGTCCTACCACTATGAATGTAGTACGACGTCCCAAATCGTTTTACATTGCGGAATAGCCTTATAACACCGTCTACTACGTGAGCAGGCCTCTAAGGGGTTTATATGGCCTTTTGCCGCCTAATAATGGCCTTTCACATAAATCACGTCGCTCCACATGTCTGGGCAAGTTGCCATTGGTCTAGTCCTTTCACTATGAATACACTACGACGTCCCAAGTTCTTTTCCATTGCGCAATAGCCTTATAACACCGTCAACTACATGAACAGGCCTCCAAAGGCTGTTATATGATCTTTTGCCGCCTAATAATGACCTTACACATCAATCACGTCGTTCCACATGTCTGGGGAAGTTGCCATTGGTCTGGTCCTTTCACTCTCAATGCACTACGACGTCCCAAGTTCTTTTCCATTGCGCAATAGCGTTATAACACCGTCAACAATGTGAACAGGCCTCTAAAGGCTGTTATATGACCTTTTGCCGCCTAATAATGGCCTTTCACATAAATCACGTCGCTCCACATGTCTGGGCAAGTTGCCATTGGTCTAGTCCTTTCACTATGAATACACTACGACGTCCCAAGTTCTTTTCCATTGCGCAATAGCCTTATAACACCGTCAACTACATGAACAGGCCTCCAAAGGCTGTTATATGATCTTTTGCCGCCTAATAATGACCTTACACATCAATCACGTCGTTCCACATGTCTGGGCAAGTTGCCATTGGTCTGGTCCTTTCACTCTCAATGCACTACGACGTCCCAAGTTCTTTTCCATTGCGCAATAGCGTCATAACACCGTCAACTACGTGAACAGGTCTCTAAAGGCTGTTATATGACCTTTTGCCGCCTAATAATTGCCTTACACATCAATCACGTTGTTCCACATGTCTGGGCAAGTTGCCATTGGTTTAGTCCTTTCACTCTCAATGCACTACGACGTCCCAAATTCTTTTCCATTGCGCAATAGCGTTATAACACCGTCAACAATGTGAACAGGCCTCTAAAGGCTGTTATATGACCTTTTGCCGCCTAATAATTGCCTTACACATCAATCACGTTGTTCCACATGTCTGGGCAAGTTGCCATTGGTCTAGTCCTTTCACTATCAATGGACTACGACTTCCTAAGTCGTTTTCGATTGCGTCATGACGTTATAACTCCGTCAACTACGTGTACAGTCCTCTAAAATCTGTTATATGACCTTTTGCTGCCCTAATAATGGCCTTATATATAAATCACGTCGTTCCACATGTCTGGGCAAGTTGCCATTGGTTTAGTCCTTTCACTATGAATACACTACAACGTCCCAAGTTCTTTTCCATTGCGCTATAGCCTTATAACACCGTCAACTACGTGAACAGGCCTCCAAAGGCTGTTATATGACCTTTTGCTGCCTAATAATGGCCTTATATATAAATCACGTCGTTCCACATGTCTGGGCAAGTTGCCATTGGTTTAGTCCTTTCACTATGAATACACTACGACGTCCCAAGTTCTTTTCCATTGCGCAATAGACTTATAACACCGTCAACTGCATGAACAGGCCTCCAAAGGCTGTTATATGGCCTTTTGCCTCGTAATAACGTTCTTGCACGTAAATCACGTCGTTCCACGTGTGTGTGCAGGTTGGGATTGGTCTAGTCCTTCCACTCTCAATGGACTACGACGTCCCAAGTCGTTTTCCATAACGCCATGGCCTTATAACACCGTCAACTACGTGAACAGGCCTCTAAAGGTTGTTATATAACCTTTTGCCGCCTAAAACGGCCTTACACGTAAATCACGTGGTTCCACGTGTCTGTTCAGGTAGCCATTGCTCTAGTCCTACCACTACAAATGATCTACGACGTCCCTAATCGTTTTACATTGCGGAATAGCCTTGTAACACCGTCAACTACGTGAGCAGGTCTCTAAAGGTTTTTATATGGCCTTTTGCCGCCTAATAATGGCCTTACACACAAATCACATCGAGCCACATGTCTGTGCAGGTTGCCATTGGTCTAGTCCTTTCACTATCAATGGACTACGACTTCCTAAGTCGTTTTCGATTGCGTCATGACGTTATAACACCGTCGACTACGTGTACAGTCCTCTAAAATCTGTTATATGACCTTTTGCTGCCTATTAATGGCCTTACACATAAATCACGTCGTCCCACATGTCTGTGCAAGTTGCCATTGGTCTGGTCCTTTCATTATCAATGCACTACAACCTCCCAAGTTCTTTTCCACTGCGCAATAGCCTTATAACACCGTCAACTACGCGTACAATCCTCTAAAGTCCGTTATATCACCTTTTGGCGCCCAATAAAGACCTTACACATCAATCACGTGGTTCCACATGTCTGGGCAAGTTGCCATTGGTCTGGTCCTTTCACTCTCAATGCACTACGACGTCCCAAGTTCTTTTCCATTGCGCAATAGCGTCATAACACCGTCAACTACGTGAACAGGTCTCTAAAGGCTGTTATATGACCTTTTGCTGCCTATTAATGGCCTTACACATAAATCACGTCGTCCCACATGTCTGTGCAAGTTGCCATTGGTCTGGTCCTTTCATTATCAATGCACTACAACCTCCCAAGTTCTTTTCCATTGCGCAATAGCCTTATAACACCGTCAACTACATGAACAGGCCTCCAAAGGCTGTTATATGATCTTTTGCCGCCTAATAATGACCTTACACATCAATCACGTCGTTCCACATGTCTGGGCAAGTTGCCATTGGTCTGGTCCTTTCACTCTCAATGCACTACGACGTCCCAAGTTCTTTTCCATTGCGCAATAGCGTCATAACACCGTCAACTACGTGAACAGGTCTCTAAAGGCTGTTATATGACCTTTTGCCGCCTAATAATTGCCTTACACATCAATCACGTTGTTCCACATGTCTGGGCAAGTTGCCATTGGTTTAGTCCTTTCACTCTCAATGCACTACGACGTCCCAAATTCTTTTCCATTGCGCAATAGCGTTATAACACCGTCAACAATGTGAACAGGCCTCTAAAGGCTGTTATATGACCTTTTGCCGCCTAATAATTGCCTTACACATCAATCACGTTGTTCCACATGTCTGGGCAAGTTGCCATTGGTCTAGTCCTTTCACTATCAATGGACTACGACTTCCTAAGTCGTTTTCGATTGCGTCATGACGTTATAACTCCGTCAACTACGTGTACAGTCCTCTAAAATCTGTTATATGACCTTTTGCTGCCCTAATAATGGCCTTATATATAAATCACGTCGTTCCACATGTCTGGGCAAGTTGCCATTGGTTTAGTCCTTTCACTATGAATACACTACAACGTCCCAAGTTCTTTTCCATTGCGCTATAGCCTTATAACACCGTCAACTACGTGAACAGGCCTCCAAAGGCTGTTATATGACCTTTTGCTGCCTAATAATGGCCTTATATATAAATCACGTCGTTCCACATGTCTGGGCAAGTTGCCATTGGTTTAGTCCTTTCACTATGAATACACTACGACGTCCCAAGTTCTTTTCCATTGCGCAATAGACTTATAACACCGTCAACTGCATGAACAGGCCTCCAAAGGCTGTTATATGGCCTTTTGCCTCGTAATAACGTTCTTGCACGTAAATCACGTCGTTCCACGTGTGTGTGCAGGTTGGGATTGGTCTAGTCCTTCCACTCTCAATGGACTACGACGTCCCAAGTCGTTTTCCATAACGCCATGGCCTTATAACACCGTCAACTACGTGAACAGGCCTCTAAAGGTTGTTATATAACCTTTTGCCGCCTAAAACGGCCTTACACGTAAATCACGTGGTTCCACGTGTCTGTTCAGGTAGCCATTGCTCTAGTCCTACCACTACAAATGTTCTACGACGTCCCTAATCGTTTTACATTGCGGAATAGCCTTGTAACACCGTCAACTACGTGAGCAGGTCTCTAAAGGTTTTTATATGGCCTTTTGCCGCCTAATAATGGCCTTACACACAAATCACATCGAGCCACATGTCTGTGCAGGTTGCCATTGGTCTAGTCCTTTCACTATCAATGGACTACGACTTCCTAAGTCGTTTTCGATTGCGTCATGACGTTATAACACCGTCGACTACGTGTACAGTCCTCTAAAATCTGTTATATGACCTTTTGCTGCCTATTAATGGCCTTACACATAAATCACGTCGTCCCACATGTCTGTGCAAGTTGCCATTGGTCTGGTCCTTTCATTATCAATGCACTACAACCTCCCAAGTTCTTTTCCACTGCGCAATAGCCTTATAACACCGTCAACTACGCGTACAATCCTCTAAAGTCCGTTATATCACCTTTTGGCGCCCAATAAAGACCTTACACATCAATCACGTGGTTCCACATGTCTGGGCAAGTTGCCATTGGTCTGGTCCTTTCACTCTCAATGCACTACGACGTCCCAAGTTCTTTTCCATTGCGCAATAGCGTTATAACACCGTCAACTACGTGAACAGGCCTCTAAAGGCTGTTATATGACCTTTTGCCGCCTAATAATTGCCTTACACATCAATCACGTTGTTCCACATGTCTGGGCAAGTTGCCATTGGTTTAGTCCTTTCACTATGAATACACTACGACGTCCCAAGTTCTTTTCCATTGCGCTATAGCCTTATAACACCGTCAACTACATGAACAGGCCTCCAAAGGCTGTTATATGGCCTTTTGTCTCGTAATAACGTCCTCGCACGTAAATCACGTTGTTCCACGTGTCTGTGCAGGTTGGGATTGGTCTAGTCCTTCCACTATCAATGCACTACGACCTCCCAAGTCCTTTTCCACTGCGCAATAGCCTTATAACAGAGTCAACTACGCGTACAGTCCTCTAAAGTCCGTTATATCACCTTTTGGCGCCTAATAATGAGGTTACACAAAAATCACGTGGTTCCGCGTGTCTACACTGGTTACCATTGGTTTATTCCCTCGACACTCAATGGACTACAACGTCCTAAGTCCATTTACATTGCTGCATGACGTTATAACACCGTTAACTACACGTGCATGCCTCTAAGGGCTGTTATAAGACCTTTTGCCGCCTAATATCGGCCTTACACGTAAATCACGTAGTTCCACGTGTCTGTTCAGGTTGCCATTGGTCTACTCCTACCACTATGAATGTAGTACGACGTCCCAAATCGTTTTACATTGCGGAATAGCCTTATAACACCGTCTACTACGTGAGCAGGCCTCTAAAGGGGTTTATATGGCCTTTTGCCGCCTAATAATGGCCTTTCACATAAATCACGTCGCTCCACATGTCTGGGCAAGTTGCCATTGGTCTAGTCCTTTCACTATGAATACACTACGACGTCCCAAGTTCTTTTCCACTGCGCAATAGCCTTATAACACCGTCAACTACATGAACAGGCCTCCAAAGGCTGTTATATGATCTTTTGCCGCCTAATAATGACCTTACACATCAATCACGTCGTTCCACATGTCTGGGCAAGTTGCCATTGGTTTACTCCTTTCACTATGAATACACTACGACGTCCCAAGTTCTTTTCCATTGCGCAATAGCGTTATAACACCGTTAACTACACGTGCATGCCTCTAAGGGCTGTTATAAGACCTTTTGCCACCTAATATCGGCCTTACACGTAAATCACGTAGTTCCACGTGTCTGTTCAGGTTGCCATTGGTCTAGTCCTACCACTATGAATGTAGTACGACGTCCCAAATCGTTTTACATTGCGGAATAGCCTTATAACACCGTCTACTACGTGAGCAGGCCTCTAAAGGGGTTTATATGGCCTTTTGCCGCCTAATAATGGCCTTTCACATAAATCACGTCGCTCCACATGTCTGGGCAAGTTGCCATTGGTCTAGTCCTTTCACTATGAATACACTACGACGTCCCAAGTTCTTTTCCATTGCGCAATAGCCTTATAACACCGTCAACTACATGAACAGGCCTCCAAAGGCTGTTATATGATCTTTTGCCGCCTAATAATGACCTTACACATCAATCACGTCGTTCCACATGTCTGGGCAAGTTGCCATTGGTCTGGTCCTTTCACTCTCAATGCACTACGACGTCCCAAGTTCTTTTCCATTGCGCAATAGCGTTATAACACCGTCAACTACGTGAACAGGCCTCTAAAGGCTGTTATATGACCTTTTGCCGCCTAATAATGGCCTTTCACATAAATCACGTCGCTCCACATGTCTGGGCAAGTTGCCATTGGTCTAGTCCTTTCACTATGAATACACTACGACGTCCCAAGTTCTTTTCCATTGCGCAATAGCCTTATAACACCGTCAACTACATGAACAGGCCTCCAAAGGCTGTTATATGATCTTTTGCCGCCTAATAATGACCTTACACATCAATCACGTCGTTCCACATGTCTGGGCAAGTTGCCATTGGTCTGGTCCTTTCACTCTCAATGCACTACGACGTCCCAAGTTCTTTTCCATTGCGCAATAGCGTCATAACACCGTCAACTACGTGAACAGGCCTCTAAAGGCTGTTATATGACCTTTTGCCGCCTAATAATTGCCTTACACATCAATCACGTTGTTCCACATGTCTGGGCAAGTTGCCATTGGTTTAGTCCTTTCACTCTCAATGCACTACGACGTCCCAAATTCTTTTCCATTGCGCAATAGCGTTATAACACCGTCAACAATGTGAACAGGCCTCTAAAGGCTGTTATATGACCTTTTGCCGCCTAATAATTGCCTTACACATCAATCACGTTGTTCCACATGTCTGGGCAAGTTGCCATTGGTCTAGTCCTTTCACTATCAATGGACTACGACTTCCTAAGTCGTTTTCGATTGCGTCATGACGTTATAACTCCGTCAACTACGTGTACAGTCCTCTAAAATCTGTTATATGACCTTTTGCTGCCCTAATAATGGCCTTATATATAAATCACGTCGTTCCACATGTCTGGGCAAGTTGCCATTGGTTTAGTCCTTTCACTATGAATACACTACAACGTCCCAAGTTCTTTTCCATTGCGCTATAGCCTTATAACACCGTCAACTACGTGAACAGGCCTCCAAAGGCTGTTATATGACCTTTTGCTGCCTAATAATGGCCTTATATATAAATCACGTCGTTCCACATGTCTGGGCAAGTTGCCATTGGTTTAGTCCTTTCACTATGAATACACTACGACGTCCCAAGTTCTTTTCCATTGCGCAATAGACTTATAACACCGTCAACTGCATGAACAGGCCTCCAAAGGCTGTTATATGGCCTTTTGCCTCGTAATAACGTCCTTGCACGTAAATCACGTCGTTCCACGTGTCTGTGCAGGTTGGGATTGCTCTAGTCCTTCCACTCTCAATGGACTATGACGTCCCAAGTCGTTTTCCATAACGCCATGGCCTTATAACACCGTCAACTACGTGAACAGGCCTCTAAAGGTTGTTATATAACCTTTTGCCGCCTAAAACGGCCTTACACGTAAATCACGTGGTTCCACGTGTCTGTTCAGGTAGCCATTGCTCTAGTCTTACCACTACAAATGTTCTACGACGTCCCTAATCGTTTTACATTGCGGAATAGCCTTGTAACACCGTCAACTACGTGAGCAGGTCTCTAAAGGTTTTTATATGGCCTTTTGCCGCCTAATAATGGCCTTACACACAAATCACATCGATCCACATGTCTGTGCAGGTTGCCATTGGTCTATTCCTTTCACTATCAATGGACTACGACTTCCTAAGTCGTTTTCGATTGCGTCATGACGTTATAACACCGTCGACTACGTGTACAGTCCTCTAAAATCTGTTATATGACCTTTTGCTGCCTATTAATGGCCTTACACATAAATCACGTCGTCCCACATGTCTGTGCAAGTTGCCATTGGTCTGGTCCTTTCACTATCAATGCACTACGACCTCCCAAGTTCTTTTCCACTGCGCAATAGCCTTATAACACCGTCAACTACGCGTACAATCCTCTAAAGTCCGTTATATCACCTTTTGGCGCCTAATAAAGACCTTACACATCAATCACGTGGTTCCACATGTCTGGGCAAGTTGCCATTGGTTTAGTCCTTTCACTCTCAATGCACTACGACGTCCCAAATTCTTTTCCATTGCGCAATAGCGTTATAACACCGTCAACAATGTGAACAGGCCTCTAAAGGCTGTTATATGACCTTTTGCCGCCTAATAATTGCCTTACACATCAATCACGTTGTTCCACATGTCTGGGCAAGTTGCCATTGGTTTAGTCCTTTCACTCTCAATGCACTACGACGTCCCAAATTCTTTTCCATTGCGCAATAGCGTTATAACACCGTCAACAATGTGAACAGGCCTCTAAAGGCTGTTATATGACCTTTTGCCGCCTAATAATTGCCTTACACATCAATCACGTTGTTCCACATGTCTGGGCAAGTTGCCATTGGTCTAGTCCTTTCACTATCAATGGACTACGACTTCCTAAGTCGTTTTCGATTGCGTCATGACGTTATAACTCCGTCAACTACGTGTACAGTCCTCTAAAATCTGTTATATGACCTTTTGCTGCCTAATAATGGCCTTATATATAAATCACGTCGTTCCACATGTCTGGGCAAGTTGCCATTGGTTTAGTCCTTTCACTATGAATACACTACGACGTCCCAAGTTCTTTTCCATTGCGCTATAGCCTTATAACACCGTCAACTACGTGAACAGGCCTCCAAAGGCTGTTATATGACCTTTTGCTGCCTAATAATGGCCTTATATATAAATCACGTCGTTCCACATGTCTGGGCAAGTTGCCATTGGTTTAGTCCTTTCACTATGAATACACTACGACGTCCCAAGTTCTTTTCCATTGCGCAATAGACTTATAACACCGTCAACTGCATGAACAGGCCTCCAAAGGCTGTTATATGGCCTTTTGCCTCGTAATAACGTCCTTGCACGTAAATCACGTCGTTCCACGTGTCTGTGCAGGTTGGGATTGGTCTAGTCCTTCCACTCTCAATGGACTACGACGTCCCAAGTCGTTTTCCATAACGCCATGGCCTTATAACACCGTCAACTACGTGAACAGGCCTCTAAAGGTTGTTATATAACCTTTTGCCGCCTAAAACGGCCTTACACGTAAATCACGTGGTTCCACGTGTCTGTTCAGGTAGCCATTGCTCTAGTCCTACCACTACAAATGTTCTACGACGTCCCTAATCGTTTTACATTGCGGAATAGCCTTGTAACACCGTCAACTACGTGAGCAGGTCTCTAAAGGTTTTTATATGGCCTTTTGCCGCCTAATAATGGCCTTACACACAAATCACATCGATCCACATGTCTGTGCAGGTTGCCATTGGTCTAGTCCTTTCACTATCAATGGACTACGACTTCCTAAGTCGTTTTCGATTGCGTCATGACGTTATAACACCGTCGACTACGTGTACAGTCCTCTAAAATCTGTTATATGACCTTTTGCTGCCTATTAATGGCCTTACACATAAATCACGTCGTCCCACATGTCTGTGCAAGTTGCCATTGGTCTGGTCCTTTCACTATCAATGCACTACGACCTCCCAAGTTCTTTTCCACTGCGCAATAGCCTTATAACACCGTCAACTACGCGTACAATCCTCTAAAGTCCGTTATATCACCTTTTGGCGCCTAATAAAGACCTTACACATCAATCACGTGGTTCCACATGTCTGGGCAAGTTGCCATTGGTCTGGTCCTTTCACTCTCAATGCACTACGACGTCCCAAGTTCTTTTCCATTGCGCAATAGCGTTATAACACCGTCAACTACGTGAACAGGCCTCTAAAGGCTGTTATATGATCTTTTGCCGCCTAATAATGACCTTACACATCAATCACGTCGTTCCACATGTCTGGGCAAGTTGCCATTGGTCTGGTCCTTTCACTCTCAATGCACTACGACGTCCCAAGTTCTTTTCCATTGCGCAATAGCGTTATAACACCGTCAACTACGTGAACAGGCCTCTAAAGGCTGTTATATGACCTTTTGCCGCCTAATAATTGCCTGACACATCAATCACGTTGTTCCCCATGTCTGGGCAAGTTGCCATTGGTTTAGTCCTTTCACTATGAATACACTACGACGTCCCAAGTTCTTTTCCATTGCGCTATAGCCTTATAACACCGTCAACTACATGAACAGGCCTCCAAAGGCTGTTATATGGCCTTTTGCCTCGTAATAACGTCCTTGCACGTAAATCACGTCGTTCCACGTGTCTGTGCAGGTTGGGATTGGTCTAGTCCTTTCACTATCAATGCACTACGACCTCCCAAGTTCTTTTCCACTGCGCAATAGCCTTATAACACCGTCAACTACGCGTACAGTCCTCTAAAGTCCGTTATATCACCTTTTGGCGCCTAATAATGAGGTTACACAAAAATCACGTGGTTCCGCGTGTCTACACTGGTTACCATTGGTTTATTCCCTCGACACTCAATGGACTACAACGTCCTAAGTCCATTTACATTGCTGCATGACGTTATAACACCGTTAGCTACACGTGCATGCCTCTAAGGGCTGTTATATGACCTTTTGCCGCCTAATATCGGCCTTACACGTAAATCACGTAGTTCCACGTGTCTGTTCAGGTTGCCATTGGTCTAGTCCTACCACTATGAATGTAGTACGACGTCCCAAATCGTTTTACATTGCGGAATAGCCTTATAACACCGTCTACTACGTAAGCAGGCCTCTAAAGGGGTTTATATGGCCTTTTGCCGCCTAATAATGGCCTTTCACATCAATCACGTCGCTCCACATGTCTGGGCAAGTTGCCATTGGTCTAGTCCTTTCACTATGAATACACTACGACGTCCCAAGTTCTTTTCCATTGCCCAATAGCCTTATAACACGGTCAACTACATGAACAGGCCTCCAAATGCTGTTATATGATCTTTTGCCGCCTAATAATGACCTTACACATCAATCACGTGGTTGCACATGTCTGGGCAAGTTGCCATTTGTCTGGTCCTTTCACTCTCAATGCACTACGACGTCCCAAGTTCTTTTCCATTGCGCAATAGCGTTATAACACCGTCAACTACGTGAACAGCCTCTAAAGGCTGTTATATGACCTTTTGCCGCCTAATAATTGCCTTACACATCAATCACGTTGTTCCACATGTCTGGGCAAGTTGCCATTGGTTTAGTCCTTTCACTCTCAATGCACTACGACGTCCCAAATTCTTTTCCATTGCGCAATACCGTTATAACACCGTCAACAATGTGAACAGGCCTCTAAAGGCTGTTATATGACCTTTTGCCGCCTAACAATTGCCTTACACAACAATCACGTTGTTCCACATGTCTGGGCAAGTTGCCATTGGTCTAGTCCTTTCACTATCAATGGACTACGACTTCCTAAGTCGTTTTCGATTGCGTCATGACGTTATAACTCCGTCAACTACGTGTACAGTCCTCTAAAATCTGTTATATGACCTTTTGCTGCCTAATAATGGCCTTATATATAAATCACGTCGTTCCACATGTCTGGGCAAGTTGCCATTGGTTTAGTCCTTTCACTATGAATACACTACGATGTCCCAAGTTCTTTTCCATTGCGCTATAGCCTTATAACACCGTCAACTACGTGAACAGGCCTCCAAAGGCTGTTATATGACCTTTTGCTGCCTAATAATGGCCTTATATATAAATCACGTCGTTCCACATGTCTGGGCAAGTTGCCATTGGTTTAGTCCTTTCACTATGAATACACTACGACGTCCCAAGTTCTTTTCCATTGCGCAATAGCCTTATAACACCGTCAACTGCATGAACAGGCCTCCAAAGGCTGTTATATGGCCTTTTGCCTCGTAATAACGTCCTTGCACGTAAATCACGTCGTTCCACGTGTCTGTGCAGGTTGGGATTGGTCTAGTCCTTCCACTCTCAATGGACTACGACGTCCCAAGTCGTTTTCCATAACGCCATGGCCTTATAACACCGTCAACTACGTGAACAGGCCTCTAAAGGTTGTTATATAACCTTTTGCCGCCTAAAACGGCCTTACACGTAAATCACGTGGTTCCACGTGTCTGTTCAAGTAGCCATTGCTCTAGTCCTACCACTACAAATGTTCTACGACGTCCCAAATCGTTTTACATTGCGGAATAGCCTTATAACACCGTCTACTACGTGAGCAGGCCTCTAAAGGGGTTTATATGGCCTTTTGCCGCCTAATAATGGCCTTATATATAAATCACGTCGTTCCACATGTCTGGGCAAGTTGCCATTGGTTTAGTCCTTTCACTATGAATACACTACGACGTCCCAAGTTCTTTTCCATTGCGCTATAGCCTTATAACACCGTCAACTACGTGAACAGGCCTCCAAAGGCTGTTATATGACCTTTTGCTGCCTAATTTTATTACTATTATTTACCCAGGATAGCCTCTTCAGTTCCTATTGGTACTGCTATCAACGAGGGTCCTGCGAAGGGGGTCCTAGCGCATTTAAAGCTCCCATTTGAGCTACGAAAGTCGTGGAAGCACAGCAATCGCTCAACTAGACAACCGCCTAAGATATCAATCCTATTCTCATGCTGAACGCTAAGCAGAAAGGATAGATTCACACTTTTTTAGTCTCTGGCATGACTCGGCCAGGGTTTGAACCCAAGACCTCCCGCACTGAAAGCGAACGCTCTACGACAAGGCTATCAGTCGGTTAATGGCCTTATATATAAATCATGTCGTTCCACATGTCTGGGCAAGTTGCCATTGGTTTAGTCAATTCACTATGAATACACTACGACGTCCCAAGTTCTTTTCCATTGCGCAATAGCCTTATAACACCGTCAACTGCATGAACAGGCCTCCAAAGGCTGTTATATGGCCTTTTGCCTCGTAATAACGTCCTTGCACGTAAATCACGTCGTTCCACGTGTCTGTGCAGGTTGGGATTGGTCTAGTCCTTCCACTCTCAATGGACTACGACTTCCTAAGTCGTTTTCGATTGCGTCATGACGTTATAACACCGTCAACTACATGAACAGGCCTTCAAAGGCTGTTATATGATCTTTTGCCGCCTAAAAATGACCTTACACGTAAATCACGTGGTTCCACGTGTCTGTTCAGGTAGCCATTGCTCTAGTCCTACCACTACAAATGTTCTACGACGTCCCAAATCGTTTTACATTGCGGAATAGCCTTATAACACCGTCAACTACGTGAACAGGCCTCTAAAGGCTGTTATATGACATTTTGCCGCCTAATAATTGCCTTACACATCAATCACGTTGTTCCACATGTCTGGGCAAGTTGCCATTGGTCTAGTCCTTTCACTATCAATGGACTACGACTTCCTAAGTCGTTTTCGATTGCGTCATGACGTTATAACTCCGTCAACTACGTGTACAGTCCTCTAAAATCTGTTATATGACCTTTTGCTGCCTAATAATGGCCTTATATATAAATCACGTCGTTCCACATGTCTGGGCAAGTTGCCATTGGTCTGGTCCTTTCACTCTCAATGCACTACGACGTCCCAAGTTCTTTTCCATTGCGCAATAGCGTTATAACACCGTCAACTACGTGAACAGGCCTCCAAAGGCTGTTATATGGCCTTTTGCCTCGTAATAACATCCTTGCACGTAAATCACGTCGTTCCACGTGTCTGTGCAGGTTGGGATTGGTCTAGTCCTTCCACTCTCAATGGACTACGACGTCCCAAGTCGTTTTCCATAACGCCATGGCCTTATAACACCGTCAACTACGTGAACAGGCCTCTAAAGGTTGTTATATAACCTTTTGCCGACTAAAACGGCCTTACACGTAAATCACGTGGTTCCACGTGTCTGTTCAGGTAGCCATTGCTCTAGTCCTACCACTACAAATGTTCTACGACGTCCCAAATCGTTTTACATTGCGGAATAGCCTTGTAACACCGTCAACTACGTGAGCAGGTCTCTAAAGGTTTTTATATGGCCTTTTGCCGCCTAATAATGGCCTTACACACAAATCACATCGTTCCACATGTCTGTGCAGGTTGCCATTGGTCTAGTCCTTTCACTATCAATGGACTACGACTTCCTAAGTCGTTTTCGATTGCGTCATGACGTTATAACACCGTCGACTACGTGTACAGTCCTCTAAAATCTGTTATATGACCTTTTGCTGCCTATTAATGGCCTTACCCATCAATCACGTCGTCCCACATGTCTGTGCAAGTTGCCATTGGTCTGGTCCTTTCACTATCAATGCACTACGACCTCCCAAGTTCTTTTCCACTGCGCAATAGCCTTATAACACCGTCAACTACGCGTGCAATCCTCTAACGTCCGTTATATCACCTTTTGGCGCCTAATAATGACGTTACACATAAATCACGTGGTTCCGCGTGTCTACACTGGTTACCATTGGTTTATTCCCTCGACACTCAATGGACTACAACGTCCTAAGTCTATTTACATGGCTGCATGACGTTATAACACCGTTAACTACATGTGCATGCCTCTAAGGGCTGCTATATGACCTTTTGCCGCCTAATAACGGCCTTACACATAAATCACGTCGCTCCACATGTCTGGGCAAGTTGCCATTGGTCTAGTCCTTTCACTATCAATGCACTACGACGTCCCAAGTTGTTTTCCATGGTGCCATGACGTTATAACACCGTCAACTACGTGTACAGTCCTCTAAAGTCTGTTGCATCACCTTTTGGCGCCTAGTAATGGCCTTAGAAATAAATCACGTTCCACGTGTCTACACTGGTTACCATGGGTCTATTTCTTATACTCTCAATGCGCTACGATGTCAAAACCCGTTTCCCATTGCGCCGTGGCGTTATAACACCGTCAACTACATGTACAGGCTTCTAAAGGCTGTTGTATGACCTTTTGTCGCCTAATAGCGGCCTTACACGTACATAACGTGGTTGCATATGTCTGGGCAGGTTGGCATTGGTCTAGTCCTTTCACTATGAATACACTACGACGTCCCAAGTTCTTTTCCATTGCGCAATAGCGTTATAACACCGTCAACAACGCGCACAGTCCTCTAAAGTCTGTTATATGATTGTTTTGCCGCCTAATAATGACCTTACACATCAATCAGGTCGTTCCACATGTCTGGGCAAGTTGCCATTGGTCTGGTCCTTTCACTCTCAATGCACTACGACGTCCCAAGTTCTTTTCCATTGCGCAATAGCCTTATAACACCGTCAACTACACGAACAGGCCTCCAAAGGCTGTTATATGGCCTTTTGCCTCGTAATAACGTCCTTGCACGTAAATCACGTCGTTCCACGTGTCTGTGCAGGTTGGGATTGGTCTAGTCCTTCCACTATCAATGCACTACGACCTCCCAAGTTCTTTTCCACTGCGCAATAGCCTTATAACACCGTCAACTACGCGTACAGTCCTCTAAAGTCCGTTATATCACCTTTTGGCGCCTAATAATGAGGTTACACAAAAATCACGTGGTTCTGCGTGTCTACACTGGTTACCATTGGTTTATTCCCTCGACACTCAATGGACTACAACGTCCTAAGTCCATTTACATTGCTGCATGACGTTATAACACCGTTAACTACACGTGCATGCCTCTAAGGGCTGTTATATGACCTTTTGCCGCCTAATATCGGCCTTACACGTAAATCACGTAGTTCCACGTGTCTGTTCAGGTTGCCATTGGTCTAGTCCTACCACTATGAATGTAGTACGACGTCCCAAATCGTTTTACATTGCGGAATAGCCTTATAACACCGTCTACTACGTGAGCAGGCCTCTAAAGGGGTTTATATGGCCTTTTGCCGCCTATTAATGGCCTTTCACATAAATCACGTTGTTCCACATGTCTGGGCAAGTTGCCATTGGTCTAGTCCTTTCACTATCAATGGACTACGACTTCCTAAGTCGTTTTCGATTGCGTCATGACGTTATAACTCCGTCAACTACGTGTACAGTCCTCTATAATCTGTTACATGACCTTTTGCTGCCTAATAATGGCCTTATATATAAATCACGTCGTTCCACATGTCTGTGCAAGTTGCCATTGGTCTAGTCCTTTCACTATGAATACACTACGACGTCCCAAGTTCTTTTCCATTGCGCAATAGCCTTATAACACCGTCAACTACATGAACAGGCCTCCAAAGGCTGTTATATGATCTTTTGCCGCCTAATAATGACCTTACACATCAATCACGTCGTTCCACATGTCTGGGCAAGTTGCCATTGGTCTGGTCCTTTCACTCTCAATGCACTACGACGTCCCAAGTTCTTTTCCATTGCGCAATAGCCTTATAACACCGTCAACTACGTGAACAGGCCTCCAAAGGCTGTTATATGGCCTTTTGCCTCGTAATAACATCCTTGCACGTAAATCACGTCGTTCCACGTGTCTGTGCAGGTTGGGATTGGTCTAGTCCTTCCACTCTCAATGGACTACGACGTCCCAAGTCGTTTTCCATAACGCCATGGCCTTATAACACCGTTAACTACGTGAACAGGCCTCTAAAGGTTGTTATATAACCTTTTGCCGACTAAAACGGCCTTACACGTAAATCACGTGGTTCCACGTGTCTGTTCAGGTAGCCATTGCTCTAGTCCTACCACTACAAATGTTCTACGACGTCCCAAATCGTTTTACATTGCGGAATAGCCTTGTAACACCGTCAACTACGTGAGCAGGTCTCTAAAGCTTTTTATATGGCCTTTTGCCGCCTAATAATGGCCTTACACACAAATCACATCGTTCCACATGTCTGTGCAGGTTGCCATTGGTCTAGTCCTTTCACTATCAATGGACTACGACTTCCTAAGTCGTTTTCGATTGCGTCATGACGTTATAACACCGTCGACTACGTGTACAGTCCTCTAAAATCTGTTATATGACCTTTTGCTGCCTATTAATGGCCTTACACATCAATCACGTCGTCCCACATGTCTGTGCAAGTTGCCATTGGTCTGGTCCTTTCACTATCAATGCACTACGACCTCCCAAGTTCTTTTCCACTGCGCAATAGCCTTATAACACCGTCAACTACGCGTACAATCCTCTAACGTCCGTTATATCACCTTTTGGCGCCTAATAATGACGTTACACATAAATCACGTGGTTCCGCGTGTCTACACTGGTTACCATTGGTTTATTCCCTCGACACTCAATGGACTACAACGTCCTAAGTCTATTTACATGGCTGCATGACGTTATAACACCGTTAACTACATGTGCATGCCTCTAAGGGCTGCTATATGACCTTTTGCCGCCTAATAACGGCCTGACACGTAAATCACGTAGTTCCACGTGTCTGTTCAGGTTGCCATTGGTCTAGTCCTACCACTATGAATGTAGTACGACGTCTCAAATCGTCTTACATTGCAGAATAGCCTTATAACACCGTCAACTACGTGAGCAGGCCTCTAAAGGGGTTTATATGGCCTTTTGCCGCCTAATAATGGCCTTACACATAAATCACGTCGCTCCACATGTCTGGGCAAGTTGCCATTGGTCTAGTCCTTTCACTATCAATGCACTACGACGTCCCAAGTTGTTTTCCATGGTGCCATGACGTTATAACACCGTCAACTACGTGTACAGTCCTCTAAAGTCTGTTGCATCAGCTTTTGGCGCCTAGTAATGGCCTTGGAAATAAATCACGTGGTTCCACGTGTCTACACTGGTTACCATGGGTCTATTTCTTATACTCTCAATGCACTACGATGTCAAAACCCGTTTCCCATTGCGCCGTGGCGTTATAACACCGTCAACTACATGTACAGGCTTCTAAAGGCTGTTGTATGACCTTTTGTCGCCTAATAACGGCCTTACACGTACATAACGTGGTTGCATATGTCTGGGCAGGTTGGCTTTGGTCTAGTCCTTTCACTATGAATACACTACGACGTCCCAAGTTCTTTTCCATTGCGCAATAGCGTTATAACACCGTCAACAACGCGCACAGTCCTCTAAAGTCTGTTATATGATTGTTTTGCCGCCTAATAATGGCCTTAGACATAAATCACGTCGTTCCACATATCTGTTCAGGTTGTTATTGATCTAGTACTTCCACTGTTAATGTACTATAACGTCCTAAGTCGTTTTCGAATGCGTCATGACGTTAAAACACCGTCAACTACGCGTACAGTCCTCTACAATCTGTTAAATGACCGTTTGCCGCCTAATAATGGCCTTACACATAAATCACGTCGTTCCACATGTCTGGGCAAGTTGCCATTGGTCTCGTCCTTTCACTATCAATGCACTACGACTTCCCAAGTTCTTTTCCACTGCGCAATAGCCTTATAACACTGTCAACTACGCGTACAGTCCTCTAAAGTCCGTTATATCACCTTTTGGCGCCTAATAATGACGTTACACATAAATCACGTGGTTCCGCGTGTCTACACTGGTTACCATTGGTTTATTCTCTCGACACTCAATGGACTACAACGTCCTAAGTCTATTTACATTGCTGCATGACGTTATAACACCGTTAACTACATGTGCATGCCTCTAAGGGCTGTTATATGACCTTTTGACGCCTAATAACGGCCTTACACGTAAATCACATAGTTCCACGTGTCTGTTCAGGTTGCCATTGGTCTAGTCCTAACACTATGAATGTAGTACGACGTCCCAAATCGTTTTACATTGCGGAATAGCCTTATAACACCGTCTACTACGTGAGCAGGAATCTAAAGGGGTTTATATGGCCTTTTGCCGCCTAATAATTGCCTTACACATCAATCACGTTGTTCCACATGTCTGGGCAAGTTGCCATTGGTCTAGTCCTTTCACTATCAATGGACTACGACTTCCTAAGTCGTTTTCGATTGCGTCATGACGTTATAACTCCGTCAACTACGTGTACAGTCCTCTAAAATCTGTTATATGACCTTTTGCTGCCTAATAATGGCCTTATATATAAATCACGTCGTTCCACATGTCTGGGCAAGTTGCCATTGGTCTAGTCCTTTCACTATGAATACACTACGACGTCCCAAGTTCTTTTCCATTGCGCAATAGCCTTATAACACCGTCAACTACATGAACAGGCCTCCAAAGGCTGTTATATGATCTTTTGCCGCCTAATAATGACCTTACACATCAATCACGTCGTTCCACATGTCTGGGCAAGTTGCAATTGGTCTAGTCCTTCCACTCTCAATGGACTACGACGTCCCAAGTCGTTTTCCATAACGCCATGGCCTTATAACACCGTCAACTACGTGAAAAGGCCTCTAAAGGTTGTTATATAACCTTTTGCCGACTAAAACGGCCTTACACGTAAATCACGTGGTTCCACGTGTCTGTTCAGGTAGCCATTGCTCTAGTCCTACCACTACAAATGTTCTACGACGTCCCAAATCGTTTTACATTGCGGAATAGCCTTGTAACACCGTCAACTACGTGAGCAGGTCTCTAAAGCTTTTTATATGGCCTTTTGCCGCCTAATAATGGCCTTACACACAAATCACATCGTTCCACATGTCTGTGCAGGTTGCCATTGGTCTAGTCCTTTCACTATCAATGGACTACGACTTCCTAAGTCGTTTTCGATTGCGTCATGACGTTATAACACCGTCGACTACGTGTACAGTCCTCTAAAATCTGTTATATGACCTTTTGCTGCCTATTAATGGCCTTACACATCAATCACGTCGTCCCACATGTCTGTGCAAGTTGCCATTGGTCTGGTCCTTTCACTATCAATGCACTACGACCTCCCAAGTTCTTTTCCACTGCGCAATAGCCTTATAACACCGTCAACTACGCCTACAATCCTCTAACGTCCGTTATATCACCTTTTGGCGCCTAATAATGACGTTACACATAAATCACGTGGTTCCGCGTGTCTACACTGGTTACCATTGGTTTATTCCCTCGACACTCAATGGACTACAACGTCCTAAGTCTATTTACATGGCTGCATGACGTTATAACACCGTTAACTACATGTGCATGCCTCTAAGGGCTGCTATATGACCTTTTGCCGCCTAATAACGGCCTGACACGTAAATCACGTAGTTCCACGTGTCTGTTCAGGTTGCCATTGGTCTAGTCCTACCACTATGAATGTAGTACGACGTCTCAAATCGTCTTACATTGCAGAATAGCCTTATAACACCGTCAACTACGTGAGCAGGCCTCTAAAGGGGTTTATATGGCCTTTTGCCGCCTAATAATGGCCTTACACATAAATCACGTCGCTCCACATGTCTGGGCAAGTGGCCATTGGTCTAGTCCTTTCACTATCAATGCACTACGACGTCCCAAGTTGTTTTCCATGGTGCCATGACGTTATAACACCGTCAACTACGTGTACAGTCCTCTAAAGTCTGTTGCATCACCTTTTGGCGCCTAGTAATGGCCTTAGAAATAAATCACGTGGTTCCACGTGTCTACACTGGTTACCATGGGTCTATTTTTTATACTCTCAATGCACTAGGATGTCAAAACCCGTTTCCCATTGCGCCGTGGCGTTATAACACCGTCAACTACATGTACAGGCTTCTAAAGGCTGTTGTATGACCTTTTGTCGCCTAATAACGGCCTTACACGTACATAACGTGGTTGCATATGTCTGGGCAGGTTGGCATTGGTCTAGTCCTTTCACTATGAATACACTACGACGTCCCAAGTTCTTTTCCATTGCGCAATAGCGTTATAACACCGTCAACAACGCGCACAGTCCTCTAAAGTCTGTTATATGATTGTTTTGCCGCCTAATAATGGCCTTAGACATAAATCACGTCGTTCCACATATCTGTTCAGGTTGTTATTGATCTAGTACTTCCACTGTTAATGTACTATAACGTCCTAAGTCGTTTTCGAATGCGTCATGACGTTAAAACACCGTCAACTACGCGTACAGTCCTCTAAAATCTGTTAAATGACCGTTTGCCGCCTAATAATGGCCCTACACATAAATCACGTCGTTCCACATGTCTGGGCAAGTTGCCATTGGTCTCGTCCTTTCACTATCAATGCACTACGACTTCCCAAGTTCTTTTCCACTGCGCAATAGCGTTATAACACTGTCAACTACGCGTACAGTCCTCTAAAGTCCGTTATATCACCTTTTGGCGCCTAATAATGACGTTACACATAAATCACGTGGTTCCGCGTGTCTACACTGGTTACCATTGGTTTATTCTCTCGACACTCAATGGACTACAACGTCCTAAGTCTATTTACATTGCTGCATGACGTTATAACACCGTTAACTACATGTGCATGCCTCTAAGGGCTGTTATATGACCTTTTGCCGCCTAATAACGGCCTTACACGTAAATCACATAGTTCCACGTGTCTGTTCAGGTTGCCATTGGTCTAGTCCTAACACTATGAATGTAGTACGACGTCCCAAATCGTTTTACATTGCGGAATAGCCTTATAACACCGTCAACTACGTGAACAGGCCTCTGAAGGTTTTTATATGGCTTCTTGCCGCCTAATAATGGCCTTACACACAAATCACGTCGCTCCACATGTCTGTGCAGGTTGCCATTGGTCTAGTCCTTTCACTATCAATGGACTACGACTTCCTAAGTCGTTTTCGATTGCGTCATGACGTTATAACTCCGTCAACTACGTGTACAGTCCTCTAAAATCTGTTATATGACCTTTTGCTGCCTATTAATGGCCTTATATATAAATCACGTCGTTCCACATGTCTGGGCAAGTTGCCATTGGTTTAGTCCTTTCACTATGAATACACTACGACGTCCCAAGTTCTTTTCCATTGCGCAATAGCCTTATAACACCGTCAACTGCATGCACAGGCCTCCAAAGGCTGTTATATGGCCTTTTGCCTCGTAATAACGTCCGTGCACGTAAATCACGTCGTTCCACGTGTCTGTGCAGGTTGGGATTGGTCTAGTCCTTCCACTCTCAATGCACTACGACGTCCCAAGTTCTTTTCCATTGCGGAATAGCGTTATAACACCGTCAACTACGTGAACAGGCCTCTAAAGGCTGTTATATGACCTTTTGCCGCCTAATAATTGCTTTACACATCAATCACGTTGTTCCACATGTCTGGGCAAGTTGCCATTGGTCTAGTCCTTTCACTATCAATGGACTACGACTTCCTAAGTCGTTTTCGATTGCGTCATGACGTTATAACTCCGTCAACTACGTGTACAGTCCTCTAAAATCTGTTATATGACCTTTTGCTGCCTATTAATGGCCTTATATATAAATCACGTCGTTCCACATGTCTGGGCAAGTTGCCATTGGTTTAGTCCTTTCACTATGAATACACTACGACGTCCCAAGTTCTTTTCCATTGCGCAATAGCCTTATAACACCGTCAACTGCATGCACAGGCCTCCAAAGGCTGTTATATGGCCTTTTGCCTCGTAATAACGTCCGTGCACGTAAATCACGTCGTTCCACGTGTCTGTGCAGGTTGGGATTGGTCTAGTCCTTCCACTCTCAATGCACTACGACGTCCCAAGTTCTTTTCCATTGCGGAATAGCGTTATAACACCGTCAACTACGTGAACAGGCCTCTAAAGGCTGTTATATGACCTTTTGCCGCCTAATAATTGCTTTACACATCAATCACGTTGTTCCACATGTCTGGGCAAGTTGCCATTGGTCTAGTCCTTTCACTATCAATGGACTACGACTTCCTAAGTCGTTTTCGATTGCGTCATGACGTTATAACTCCGTCAACTACGTGTACAGTCCTCTAAAATCTGTTATATGACCTTTTGCTGCCTAATAATGGCCTTATATATAAATCACGTCGTTCCACATGTCTGGGCAAGTTGCCATTGGTCTAGTCCTTTCACTATGAATACACTACGACGTCCCAAGTTCTTTTCCATTGTGCAATAGCCTTATAACACCGTCAACTACATGAACAGGCCTCCAAAGGCTGTTATATGATCTTTTGCCGCCTAATAATGACCTTACACATCAATCACGTCGTTCCACATGTCTGGGCAAGTTGCAATTGGTCTAGTCCTTCCACTCTCAATGGACTACGACGTCCCAAGTCGTTTTCCATAACGCCATGGCCTTATAACACCGTCAACTACGTGAAAAGGCCTCTAAAGGTTGTTATATAACCTTTTGCCGACTAAAACGGCCTTACACGTAAATCACGTGGTTCCACGTGTCTGTTCAGGTAGCCATTGTTCTAGTCCTACCACTACAAATGTTCTACGACGTCCCAAATCGTTTTACATTGCGGAATAGCCTTGTAACACCGTCAACTACGTGAGCAGGTCTCTAAAGGTTTTTATATGGCCTTTTGCCGCCTAATAATGGCCTTACACACAAATCACATCGTTCCACATGTCTGTGCAGGTTGCCATTGGTCTAGTCCTTTCACTATCAATGGACTACGACTTCCTAAGTCGTTTTCGATTGCGTCATGACGTTATAACACCGTCGACTACGTGTACAGTCCTCTAAAATCTGTTATATGACCTTTTACTGCCTATTAATGGCCTTACACATCAATCACGTCGTCCCACATGTCTGTGCAAGTTGCCATTGGTCTGGTCATTTCACTATCAATGCACTACGACCTCCCAAGTTCTTTTCCACTGCGCAATAGCCTTATAACACCGTCAACTACGCCTACAATCCTCTAACGTCCGTTATATCACCTTTTGGCGCCTAATAATGACGTTACACATAAATCACGTGGTTCCGCGTGTCTACACTGGTTACCATTGGTTTATTCCCTCGACACTCAATGGACTACAACGTCCTAAGTCTATTTACATGGCTGCATGACGTTATAACACCGTTAACTACATGTGCATGCCTCTAAGGGCTGCTATATGACCTTTTGCCGCCTAATAACGGCCTGACACGTAAATCACGTAGTTCCACGTGTCTGTTCAGGTTGCCATTGGTCTAGTCCTACCACTATGAATGTAGTACGACGTCTCAAATCGTCTTACATTGCAGAATAGCCTTATAACACCGTCAACTACGTGAGCAGGCCTCTAAAGGGGTTTATATGGCCTTTTGCCGCCTAATAATGGCCTTACACATAAATCACGTCGCTCCACATGTCTGGGCAAGTGGCCATTGGTCTAGTCCTTTCACTATCAATGCACTACGACGTCCCAAGTTGTTTTCCATGGTGCCATGACGTTATAACACCGTCAACTACGTGTACAGTCCTCTAAAGTCTGTTGCATCACCTTTTGGCGCCTAGTAATGGCCTTAGAAATAAATCACGTGGTTCCACGTGTCTACACTGGTAACCATGGGTCTATTTCTTATACTCTCAATGCACTACGATGTCAAAACCCGTTTCCCATTGCGCCGTGGCGTTATAACACCGTCAACTGCATGTACAGGCTTCTAAAGGCTGTTGTATGACCTTTTGTCGCCTAATAACGGCCTTACACGTACATAACGTGGTTGCATATGTCTGGGCAGGTTGGCATTGGTCTAGTCCTTTCACTATGAATACACTACGACGTCCCAAGTTCTTTTCCATTGCGCAATAGCGTTATAACACCGTCAACAACGCGCACAGTCCTCTAAAGTCTGTTATATGATTGTTTTGCCGCCTAATAATGGCCTTAGACATAAATCACGTCGTTCCACATATCTGTTCAGGTTGTTATTGATCTAGTACTTCCACTGTTAATGTACTATAACGTCCTAAGTCGTTTTCGAATGCGTCATGACGTTAAAACAGCGTCAACTACGCGTACAGTCCTCTAAAATCTGTTAAATGACCGTTTGCCGCCTAATAATGGCCCTACACATAAATCACGTCGTTCCACATGTCTGGGCAAGTTGCCATTGGTCTCGTCCTTTCACTATCAATGCACTACGACTTCCCAAGTTCTTTTCCTCTGCGCAATAGCGTTATAACACTGTCAACTACGCGTACAGTCCTCTAAAGTCCGTTATATCACCTTTTGGCGCCTAATAATGACGTTACACATAAATCACGTGGTTCCGCGTGTCTACACTGGTTACCATTGGTTTATTCTCTCGACACTCAATGGACTACAACGTCCTAAGTCTATTTACATTGCTGCATGACGTTATAACACCGTTAACTACATGTGCATGCCTCTAAGGGCTGTTATATGACCTTTTGCCGCCTAATAACGGCCTTACACGTAAATCACATAGTTCCACGTGTCTGTTCAGGTTGCCATTGGTCTAGTCCTAACACTATGAATGTAGTACGACGTCCCAAATCGTTTTACATTGCGGAATAGCCTTATAACACCGTCACCTACGTGAACAGGCCTCTGAAGGTTTTTATATGGCTTCTTGCCGCCTAATAATGGCCTTACACACAAATCACGTCGCTCCACATGTCTGTGCAGGTTGCCATTGGTCTAGTCCTTTCACTATCAATGGACTACGACTTCCTAAGTCGTTTTCGATTGCGTCATGACGTTATAACTCCGTCAACTACGTGTACAGTCCTCTAAAATCTGTTATATGACCTTTTGCTGCCTATTAATGGCCTTATATATAAATCACGTCGTTCCACATGTCTGGGCAAGTTGCCATTGGTTTAGTCCTTTCACTATGAATACACTACGACGTCCCAAGTTCTTTTCCATTGCGCAATAGCCTTATAACACCGTCAACTGCATGAACAGGCCTCAAAAGGCTGTTATATGGCCTTTTGCCTCGTAATAACGTCCGTGCACGTAAATCACGTCGTTCCACGTGTCTGTGCAGGGTGGGATTGGTCTAGTCCTTCCACTCTCAATGGAATACGACGTCCCAAGTCGTTTTCCATAACGCCATGGCCTTATAACACCGTCAACTACGTGAACAGGCCTCTGAAGGTTGTTATATAACCTTTTGCCGCCTAAAACGGCCTTACACGTAAATCACGTGGTTCCACGTGTCTGTTCAGGTAGCCATTGCTCTAGTCCTACCACTACAAATGTTCTACGACGTCCCAAATCGTTTTACATTGCGGAATAGCCTTGTAACACTGTCAACTACGTAAGCAGGTCTCTAAAGGTTTTTAAATGGCCTTTTGCCGCCTAAAAATGGCCTTACACACAAAGCACATCGTTCCACATGTCTCTGCAGGTTGCCATTGGTCTAGTCCTTTCACTATCAATGGACTACGACTTCCTAAGTCGTTTTCGATTGCGTCATGACGTTATAACACCGTCAACTACGTGTACAGTCCTCTAAAATCTGTTATATGACCTTTTGCTGCCTATTAATGGCCTTACACATAAATCACGTCGTCCCACATGTCTGTGCGAGTTGCCATTGGCCTGGTCCTTTCACTATCAATGCACTACGACCTCCCAAGTTCTTTTCCACTGCGCAATAGCCTTATAACACCGTCAACTACGCGTACAATCCTCTAAAGTCCGTTATATCACCTTTTGGCGCCTAATAATGACGTTACACATAAATCACCTGGTTCCACGTGTCTGTTCAGGTTGCCATTGGTCTAGTCCTACCACTATGAATGTAGTACGACGTCTCAAATCGTCTTACATTGCAGAATAGCCTTATAACACCGTCAACTACGTGAGCAGGCCTCTAAAGGGGTTTATATGGCCTTTTGCCGCCTAATAATGGCTTTACACATAAATCACGTCGCTCCACATGTCTGGGCAAGTTGCCATTGGTCTAGTCCTTTCACTATCAATGCACTACGACGTCCCAAGTTGTTTTCCATGGTGCCATGACGTTATAACACCGTCAACTACGTGTACAGTCCTCTAAAGTCTGTTGCATCACCTTTTGGCGCCTAGTAATGGCCTTAGAAATAAATCACGTGGTTCCACGTGTCTACACTGGTTACCATGGGTCTATTTCTTATACTCTCAATGCACTACGATGTCAGAACCCGTTTCCCATTGCGCCGTGGCGTTATAACACCGTCAACTACATGTACAGGCTTCTAAAGGCTGTTGTATGACCTTTTGTCGCCTAATAACGGCCTTACACGTACATAACGTGGTTGCATATGTCTGGGCAGGTTGGCATTGGTCTAGTCCTTTCACTATGAATACACTACGACGTCCCAAGTTCTTTTCCATTGCGCAATAGCGTTATAACACCGTCAACAACGCGCACAGTCCTCTAAAGTCTGTTATATGATTGTTTTGCCGCCTAATAATGGCCTTAGACATAAATCACGTCGTTCCACATATCTGTTCAGGTTGTTATTGATCTAGTACTTCCACTGTTAATGTACTATAACGTCCTAAGTCGTTTTCGAATGCGTCATGACGTTAAAACAGCGTCAACTACGCGTACAGTCCTCTAAAATCTGTTAAATGAACGTTTGCCGCCTAATAATGACCTTACACATAAATCACGTCGTTCCACAAGTCTGTTCAGGTTGCCATTGGTCTAGTCCTACCACTATGAATGTAGTACGACGTCCTAAATCGTTTTACATTGCGGAATAGCCTTATAACACCGTCAACTACATGAACAGGCCTCCAAAGGCAGTTATATGACCTTTTGCCGCCTAATAATGACCTTACACATCAATCACGTCGTTCCACATGTCTGGGCAAGTTGCCATTGGTCCGGTCCTTTCACTCTCAATGCATAACGACGTCCCAAGTTGTTTTCCATTGTGCCATGACATTATAACACCGCCAACTACGTGTACAGGCCTGTACAGCCTAATATATGACCTTTTGCCGCCTAATAATGACCTTACACATAAATCACGTGGTTCCGCGTGCCTCCACTGGTTACCATTGGTTTATTCCCTCGACACTCAATGTACTACAACGTCCCAAATCGTCTTACATTGCGCAATGGCCTGATAACACCGTCAACTACATGTACTGGCCTCTAAAGGTTTTTATATGGCCTTTAGCTTCGTATTTACGTCCTTGCACGTAAATCACGTCGTTCCACGTGTCTGTGCAGGTTGGGATTGGTCTAGTCCTTCCACTCTCAATGGACTACGACGTCCCAAGTCGTTTTCCATAACGCCATGGCCTTATAACACCGTCAACTACGTGAACAGGCCTCTAAAGGTTGTTATATAACCTTTTGCCGCATAAAACGGCCTTACACGTAAATTACGTGGTTCCACGTGTCTGTTCAGGTTGCCATTGCTCTAGTCCTACCACTACAAATGTACTACGACGTCCCAAATCGTTTTACATTGCGGAATATCCTTATAACACCGTCAACTACGTGAGCAGGCCTCTAAAGGTTTTTATATGGCCTTTTCCCGCCTAATAATGGCCTTACACATAAATCACGTCGTTCCACATGTCTGTGCAGGTTGCCATTGGTCTAGTACTTCCACTATTAATGTACTACGACTTCTTAAGTCGTTCTCCATTGCGTCATGACGTTATAACACCGTCAACTACGTGTACAGTCCTCTAAAGTCTGTTGCATCACCTTTTAGCCCATAATAATGGCCTTAGAAATAAATCACGTGGTTCCACGTGTCGACACTGGTTACCATGGGTCTATTTCTTATACTCTCAATGCACTACGATGTCAAAACCCGTTTCCCATTGCGCCGTGGCGTTATAACACCGCCAACTACATGTACAGGCTTCTAAAGGCTGTTGTATGACGTTTTGACGCCTAATATCGGCCTTACACGTACATAACGTGGTTGCATATGTCTGGGCAAGTTGCCATTGGTCTAGTCCTTTGACTATGAATACACTACGACGTCCCAAGTTCTTCTCCATTGCGCAATAGCGTTATAACACCGTCAACAACGCGCACAGTCCTCTAAAGTCTGTTATATGATTGTTTTGCCGCCTAATAATGGCCTTAGACATAAATCACGTCGTTCCACATATTTGTTCCGGTTGTTATTGATCTAGTACTTCCACTGTTAATGTACTACGACGTCCTAAGTCGTTTTCGAATGCGTCATGACCTTATAACACCGTCAACTACGCGTACCGTCCTCTAAAATCTCTTAAATGACCGTTTGCCGCCTGATAATGGCCTTACACATAAATCACGTCGTTCAACATGTCTGGGCAAGTAGCCATTGGTCTACTCCTTTCACTATCGATGCACTACGACGTCCCAAGTGCTTTTCCATTGCGCAAAAGCCTTTTAACACCGTCAAATACGTGAACAGGCTTCTAAAGGCTGTTAGATGACCTTTTGCCGCCTAATAATGGCCTTACACATAAATCACGTCGTTCCAATGTCTGTGCAGGTTGGCATTGGTCTAGTCCTTGCACTATCCATGGACTACGACTTCCTAAGTCGTTTTCGAATGCGTCATGACGTTATAACACCGTCAACTACGTGTACAGGCCTCTAAAGGCTGTTATATTACCTTTCACCGCCTATTATTGGCCTTACACATAAATCACGTCGTTCCACATGTCTGGGCAAGTTGCCATTGGTCTAGTCCTTTCACTATGAATACACTACGACGTCCCAAGTTCTTTTCCATTGCGCAATAGCCTTATAACACCGTCAACTACATGAACAGGCCTCCAAAGGCTGTTATATCGCCTTTTGCCTCGTAATAAGGTCCTTGCACGTAAATCACGTCGTTCCATGTGTCTGTGCAGGTTGGGATTGGTCTAGTCCTTCCACTCTCAATGGACTACGACGTCCCAAGTTGTTTTCCATAACGCCATGGTCTTATAACACCGTCAACTACGTGAACAGGCCTCTAAAGGTTGTTATATAACCTTTTGCCGCCTAAAACGGCCTTGCACGTAAATGACGTGGTTCCACGTGTCTGTTTAGGTTTCCATTGCCCTAGTCCTACAACTAAAAATGTACTACGACGTCCCAAATCGTTTTACATTGCGGAAAAGCCTTATAACACCGTCAACTACGTGAGCAGGCCTCTAAAGGTTTTTATATGGCCTTTTGCCGCCTAATAATGGCCTTACACACAAATCACGTCGTTCCAGATGTCTGTGCAGGTTGCCATTGTTCTAGTCCTTTCACTATCAATGGACTACGACTTCCTAAGTCGTTTTCGATTGCGTCATGACGTTATAACACCGTTGACTACGTGTACAGTCCTCTAAAATCTGTTATATGACCTTTTGCTGCCTATTAATGGCCTTACACATAAATCACGTCGTCCCACATGTCTGTGCAAGTTGCCATTGGTCTGGTCCTTTCAATATCAATGCACTACGACCTCCCAAGTTCTTTTCCACTGCGCAATAGCCTTATAACAGCGTCAACTACGCGTAGAGTCCTCTAAAGTCGGTTATATCACCTTTTGGTGCCTAATAATGACGTTACACATAAATCACGTGGTTCCGCGTGTCTACACTGGTTACCATTGGTTTATTCCCTCGACACTCAATGGACTACAACGTCCTAAGTCTATTTACATTGCTGCATGACGTTATAACACCGTTAACTACATGTGCATGCCTCTAAGGGCTGTTATATGACCTTTTGCCGCCTAATAACGGCCTTACACGTAAATCACGTAGTTCCACGTGTCTGTTCAGGTTGCCATTGGTCTAGTCCTACCACTATGAATGTAGTACGACGTCCCAAATCGTTTTACATTGCGGAATAGCCTTATAACACCGTCAACTACGTGAGAAGGCCTCTAAAGGGGTTTATATGGCCTTTTGCCGCCTAATAATGACCCTACACATAAATCACGTCGCTCCACATGTCTGGGCAAGTTGCCATTAGTCTAGTCCTTTCGCTATCAATGCACTACGACGTCCCAAGTTGTTTTCCATGGTGCCATGACATCATAACACCGTCAACTACGTGTACAGGCCTCTAAAGGCTGTTATATTACCTTTTACCGCCTATTAATGGCCTTATCCATAAATCACGTCGTTTGACACGTCTGGGCAAGTTGCCATTGGTCTAGTCTTTTCACTATGAATACACTACGACGTCTCAAATTCTTTTCAATTGCGCAATAGCCTTATAACACCGTCAACTACATGAACAGGCCTCCAAAGGCTGTTATATGACCTTTTATCGCCTAATAAAGACCTTACACATCAATCACGTCGTTCCACATGTCTGGGCAAGTTGCCATTGGTCTGGTCCTTTCTCTCTCAATGCACTACGACGTCCCAAGTTGTTTTCCATTGTGCCATGACATAACACCGCCAACTACGTGTACAGGCCTCTACAGCTTAATATATGACCTTTTGCCGCCTAATTATAGCCTTACACATAAATCACGTGGTTCCACATGTCTGGGCAAGTTGGCATTGGTCTAGTATTTTCACTGTCAATGCACTACGACGTCCCAAGTTGTTTTCATTGTGACATGGCCATATATCACCGTCAACTACGCGTACAGTCCTTTAAAGTCTGTTATATCACTTTTGGCGCCTAATAATGACCTTACACATAAATCACGTCGTTCCGCGTGTCTCCACTGGTTACAATTGGTTTATTTCCTCGACACTCAATGTACTACAACGTCCCAAATCGTCTTTCATTGCGCAATGGCCTTATAACACCGTCAACTACATATACTGGCCTCTAAAGGTTTTTATATGGCCTTTGGCTTCGTATTTACGTCCTTGCACGTAAATCACGTCGTTCCACGTGTCTGTGCAGGTTGGGATTGGTCTAGTTCTTCCACTCTCAATGGACTACGACGTCCCAAGTCGTTTTCCATAACGCCATGGCCTTATAACACCGTCAACTACGTGAACAGGCCTCTAAAGGTTGTTATATAACGTTTTGCCGGATAAAACGGCCTTACACGCAAATTACGTGGTTCCACGTGTCTGTTCAGGTTGCCATTGCTCTAGTCCTACCACTACATATGTACTACGACGTCCCAAATCGTTTTTCATTGCGGACTAGCCTTATAACATCGTCAACTACGTGAGCAGGCCTCTAAAGGTTTTTATATGGCCTTTTGCCGCCTAATAATGGCCTTACACATAAATCACGTCGTTCCACATGTCTGTGCAGGTTGCCATTGGTCTAGTCCTTTCACTATCAATGTACTACGACTTCCTAAGTCGTTTTCGATTGCGTCATGACGTTATAACACCGTTGACTACGTGTACAGTCCTCTAAAATCTGTTATATGACCTTTTGCTGCCTATTAATGGCCTTACACATAAATCACGTCGTCCCACATGTCTGTGCAAGTTGCCATTGGTCTGGACCTTTCACTATCAATGCACTACGACCTCCCAAGTTCTTTTCCACTGCGCAATAGCCTTATAACACCGTCAACTACGCGTAGAGTCCTCTAAAGTCCGTTATATCACCTTTTGGTGCCTAATAATGACGTTACACATAAATCACGTGGTTCCGCGTGTCTGCACTGGTTACCATTGGTTTATTCCCTCGACACTCAATGGACTACAACGTCCTAAGTCTATTTACATTGCTGCATGACGTTATAACACCGTTAACTACATGTGCATGCCTCTAAGGGCTGTTATATGACCTTTTATCGCCTAATAAAGACCTTACACATCAATCACGTCGTTCCACATGTCTGGGCAAGTTGCCATTGCTCTGGTCCTTTCTCTCTCAATGCACTACGACGTCCCAAGTTGTTTTCATTGTGACATGGCCATATATCACCGTCAACTACGCGTACAGTCCTTTAAAGTCTGTTATATCACTTTTGGCGCCTAATAATGACCTTACACATAAATCACGTCGTTCCGCGTGTCTCCACTGGTTACCATTGGTTTATTTCCTCGACACTCAATGTACTACAACGTCCCAAATCGTCTTACATTGCGCAATGGCCTTATAACACCGTCAACTACATGTACTGGCCTCTAAAGGTTTTTATATGGCCTTTGGCTTCGTATTTACGTCCTTGCACGTAAATCACGTCGTTCCACATGTCTGTGCAGGTTGCCATTAGTCTAGTCCTTCCACTATTAATGTACTACGACTTCCTAAGTCGTTCTCAATTGCGTCATGACGTTATAACACCGTCAACTACGTGTACAGTCCTCTAAAATCTGTTGCAGCATTTTTTAGCGCATAATAATGGCCTTAGAAATAAATCACGTCGTTCCACGTGTCGACACTGGTTACCATGGGTCTATTTCTTATACTCTCAATGCACTACGATGTCAAAACCCGTTTCCCATTGCGCCGTGGCGTTATAACACCGCCAACTACATGTACAGGCTTCTAAAGGCTGTTGTATGACGTTTTGTCGCCTAATATCGGCCTTACACGTACATAACGTGGTTGCATATGTCTGGGCAAGTTGCCATTGGTCTAGTTCTTTGACTATGAATACACTACGACGTCCCAAGTTCTTTTCCATTGCGCAATAGCGTCATAACACCGTCAACAACGCGCACAGTCCTCTAAAGTCTGTTATATGATTGTTTTGCCGCCTAATAATGGCCTTAGACATAAATCACGTCGTTCCACATATTTGTTCAGGTTGTTATTGATCTAGTACTTCCACTGTTAATGTACTACGACGTCTTAAATCGTTTTCGAATGCGTCATGACCTTATAACACCGTCAACTACGCGTACCGTCCTCTAAAATCTCTTAAATGACCGTTTGCCGCCTAATAATGGCCTTACACATAAATCACGTCGTTCGACATGTCTGGGCAAGTTGCCATTGGTCTAGTCCTTTCACTATCGATGCACTACGACGTCCCAAGTGCTTTTCCATTGCGCAAAAGCCTTATAACACCGTCAACTACGTAAACAGGCTTCTAAAGGCTGTTAGATGACCTTTTGCCGCCTAACAATGGCCTTACACGTAAATCACGTGGTTCCACGTGTCTGTTTAGGTTGTCATTGGTCTAGTCCTACCACTATGAATGTACTACGACGTCCCAATTCGTCTTACATTGCGCAATGGCTTTATAACTCCGTCAACTACGTGTACTGGCCTCTAAAAGCTGTTATATGACCTTTTGCCTCCTAATAACGTCCTTGCACGTAAATCACGTCGTTCCACGTGTCTGTGCAGGTAGGGATTGGTCTAGTCCTTCCACTATCAATGGACTACGACGTCTTTAGTCGTTTTCCATTATGCCATGGCCTTATAACACCGTCAACTACGTGAACAGGCCTCTAAAGTTTGTTATATAACCTTTTTGCCGCCTAAAACGGCCTTACACGTAAATCACGTGGTTCCACGTGTCTGTTCAGGTTGCCATTGCTCTAGTCCTACCACTACGATTGTACTACGACGTCCCAAATTGTTTTACATTGCGGAATAGCCTTATAACACGTCAACTACGTGAGCAGGCTGCTAAAGGTTTTTATATGGCCTTTTGCCGCCTAATAATGGCCTTACATATAAATCACGTCGCTCCACTTGTCTGGGCAAGTTGCCATTGGTCTAGTCCTTTCACTATGAACACACTACGACGTCCCAAGTTCTTTTCTATTGCGCAGTAGCCTTATAACACCGTCAACTACGTGAACAGGCCTCTAAAGGCTGTTATATGACCTTTTGCCGCCTAATAATGGCCTTACACATCAATCACGTCGTTCCACATGTCTGGGCAAGTTGCCATTGGTCTTGTCCTTTCACTATGAATACACTACGACGTCACAAGTTCTTTTCCATTGCGTAATAGCGTTATAACACCGTCAACTACGTGAACAGACCTCTAAAGGCTGTTATATGACCTTTTGCCGCCTAATAATGGCCTTACACATCAACCACGTGGTTCCACATGTCTGGGCAAGTTGGCATTCGTCTAGTACTTTCACTATCAATGCACTACGACGTCCCAAATTGTTTTAATTGTGACATGGCTATATATCACCGTCAACTACGCGTACAGTCCTTTAAAGTCTGTTATATCACCTTTTGGCGCCTAATAATGACCTTACACATAAATCACGTGGTTCCGCGTGTCTCCACTGGTTACCATTGGTTTATTTCCTCGACACTCAATGTACTACAACGTCCCAAATCGTCTTACATTGCGCAATGGCCTTATAACACTGTCAACTACGTGTACTGGCCTCTAAAGGTTTTTATATGGCCTTTTGCCTCGTAATAACGTCCTTGCACGTAATACACGTCGTTCCACGTGTCTGTGCAGGTTGGGATTGGTCTAGTCCTTCCACTCTCAATGGACTACGACGACCCAAGACGTTTTCCATAACGCCATGGCCTTATAACACCGTCAACTACGTGGACAGGCCTCCAAAGGTTGTTATATAACCTTTTGCCGCCTAAAACGGCCTTACACGTAAATCACGTGGTTCCACGTACCTGTTCAGGTTGCCATTGCTCTAGTCCTTCCACTATTAATGCACTACGACTTTCTAAGTCGTTCTCCATTGCGTCATGACGTTATAACACCGTCAACTACGTGTACAGTCATCTAAAGTCTGTTGCATCACCTTTTGGCGCCTAATAATGGTCTTAGAAATAAATCACGTGGTTCCACGTGTCTACACTGGTTACCATGGGTCTATTTCTTATACTCTCAATGCACTACGATGTCAAAACCCGTTTCCCATTGCGCCGTGGCGTTATAACACCGTCAACTTCATGTACAGGCTTCTAAAGGCTGTTGTATGACCTTTTGTCGCCTAATAACGGCCATACACGTACATAACGTGGTTGCATATGTCTGGGCAAGTTGCCCTTGGTCTAGTCCTTTCACTATGAATACACTACGACGTCCCAAGTTCTTTTCCATTGCGCAATAGCCTTATAACACCGTCAACTATGTGTACAGTCCTCTAAAATCTGTTATATCACCTTTTGGCGCCTAATAATGGCCTTAGAAATAAATCACATGGTTCCACGTGTCTACACTGGTTGCCATGGGTCTATTCCTTAAACTCTCAATGGACTACGATGTCAAAAAGTCGTTTCCCATTGCGCAGTGGCGTTATAACACCGTCAAATACATGTACAGGTCTCTAAAGGTGGTTATATAACCTTTTGCCGCCTAAAACGGCCTTACACGTAAATCACGTGGTTCCACGTGTCTGTTCAGGTTGCCATTGCTATAGTCCTACCACTATGAATGTAAAACGACGTCCCAAATCGTTTTACATTGCGGAATAGCCTTATAACACCGTCAACTACGTGAACAAGCCTCTAAAAGTCTGTTATATGACAGTTTGCCGCCTAATAATGGCCTTACACATAAATCACGTCGCTCCACATGTCTGTGCAGGCTGCCATTGGTCTAGTCCTTCCACTGTTAATGTACTACGACGTCCTAAGTCGTTTTCGATTGCGTCATGACGTTATAACACCGTCAACTACGCGTACATTCCTCTAAAGTCTGGTAAATGACATTTTGCCCCCTAACAATGGCCTTACACGTATATCACTTGGTTCCACGTGTCTGCACTGCTTACCATTGGTTTATTCCCTCGACACTCGATGAACTACAACGTCCCAAGTCTATTTCCATTGCTTCATGACGTTATAACACCGTCAACTACATGTACATGCCTCTAAAGGCTGTTATATGACCTTTTGCCCCCTAACAATGGCCTTACACGTAAATCACGTGGTTCGACGTGTCTGTTTACGTTGCCATTGGTCTAGTCCTACCACTATGAATGTACTACGACGTCCCAAATCGTCTTACATTGCGCAATGGCTTTATAACTCCGTCAACTACGTGTACTGGCCTCTAAAAGCTGTTATATGACCTTTTGCCTCCTAATAACGGCCTTACACGTACATAACGTGGTTGCATATGTCTGGGCAAGTTGCCATTGGTCTATTCCTTTCACTATGAATACACTACGACGTCCCAAGTTCTTTTCCATTGCGCAATAGCCTTATAACACCGTCAACTATGTGTACAGTCCTCTAAAATCTGTTATATCACCTTTTGGCGCCTAATAATGGCCTTAGAAATAAATCACGTGGTTCCACGTGTCTGCACTGCTTACCATTGGTTTATTCCCTCGACACTCAATGAACTACAACGTTCCAAGTCTATTTCCATTGCTGCATGACGTTATAACACCGTCAACTACGTGAACAGGCCTCTAAAGGTTGTTATATAACCATTTGCCGTCTAAAACGGCCTTACACGAAAATCACGTGGTTCCACGTGTTTGTTCAGGTTGCCATTGCTCTAGTCCTACCACAACGAATGTACTACGACGTCCCAAATTGTTTTACATTGCGGAATAGCCTTATAACACATCAACTACGTGAGCAGGCCGCTAAAGGTTTTTATATGGCCTTTTGCCGCCTAATAATGGCCTTACATATAAATCACGTCGCTCCACTTGTCTGGGCAAGCTGCCATCGGTCTAGTCCTTTCAGTATCAATGCACTACGACGTCCCAAGTTGTTTTCCATGGTGCCATGACATTATAACACCGTCAACTACGTGTACAGGCCTCTAAAGGCTGTTATATGACCTTTTACCGCCTATTAATGGCCTTATACATAAATCACGTCGTTCCACATGTCTGGGCAAGTGGCCATTGGTCTAGTCCTTTCACTATAAATACACTACGACGTCCCAAGTTCTTTTCTATTGCGCAATAGCCTTATAACACCGTCAACTACGTGAACAGTCCTATAAAGGCTGTTATATGACCTTTTGCCGCCTAATAATGGCCTTACACATCAATCACGTCGTTCCACATGTCTGGGCAAGTTGCCATTGGTCTGGTCCTTTCACTATCAATGCACAACGACCTCCCAAGTTCTTTTCCACTGCGCAATAACCTTATAACACCGTCAACTACGCGTACAGTCCTCTAAAGTCTGTTATATCACCTTTTGGCGCCTAATAATGACATTACACATAAATCACGTGGTTCCGCCTGTCTGCACTGCTTACCATTGGTTTATTCCCTCGACACTCAATGAACTACAACGTCCCAAGTCTATTTCCATTGCTGCATGACGTTATAACACCGTCAACTACATGTACATGCCTCTAAAGGCTGTTATATGACCTTTTGCAGCCTAACAATGGCCTTACACGTAAATCACGTGGTTCCACGTGTCTGTTTAGGTTGCCATTGGTCTAGTCCTACCACTATGAATGTACTACGACGTCCCAATTCGTCTTACATTGCGCAATGGCTTTATAACTCTGTCAACTACGTGTACTGGCCTCTAAAAGCTGTTATATGACCTTTTGCCTCCTAACAATGGCCTTACACGTAAATCACCTGGTTCGACGTGTCTGTTTAGGTTGCCATTAGTCTAGTCCTACCACTATGAATGTACTACGACGTCCCAAATCGTCTTACATTGCGCAATGGCTTTATAGCTCCGTCAACTACGTGTACTGGCCTCTAAAAGCTGTTATATGACCTTTTGCCTCCTAATAACGTCCTTGCACGTAAATCACGTCGTTCCACGTGTCTGTGCAGGTAGGGATTGGTCTAGTCCTTCCACTCTTAATGCACTACGACGTCCCAAGTCGTTTTCCATTACGCCATGGCCTTATAACACCGTCAACTACGTGAACAGGTCTCTAAAGGTTGTTATATAACCATTTGCCGCCTAAAAAAGCCTTACACGTAAATCACGTGGTTCCACGTGTTTGATCAGGTTGCCATTGCTCTAGTCCTACCACTACGAATGTACTACGACGTCCCAAATTGTTTTACCTTGCAGAATAGCCTTTTAACACGTCAACTACGTGAGCAGGCCCCTAAAGGTTTTTATATGGCCTTTTGCCGCCTAATAATGGCTTTACATATAAATCACGTCGCTCCACTTGTCTGGGCAAGTTGCCATTGGTCTAGTCCTTTCACTATCAATGCACTACGACGTCCCAAGTTTTTTTCCATGGTGCCATGACATTATAACACCGTCAACTACGTTTACAGGCCTCTAAAGGCTGTTATATGACCTTTTACCGCCTATTAATGGCCTTATACATAAATCACGTCGTTCCACATGTCTGGGCAAGTTGCCATTGGTCTAGTCCTTTCACTATGAATACACTACGACATCCCAAGTTCTTTTCTATTGCGCAATAGCCTTATAACACCGTCAACTACGTGAACAGGCCTCTAAAGGCTGTTATATGACCTTTTGCCGCCTAATAATGGCCTTGCACATCAATCACGTTGTTCCACATGTCTGGGCAAGTTGCCATTGGTCTGGTCCTTTCACTATCAATTCACTACGACCTCCCAAGTTCTTTTCCACTGCGCAATTGCCTTATAACACCGTCAACTACGCGTACAGTCCTCTAAAGTCTGTTATATCACCTTTTGGCGCCTAATAATGACATTACACATAAATCACGTGGTTCCGCCTGTCTGCACTGCTTACCATTGGTTTATTCCCTCGACACTCAATGAACTACAACGTCCCAAGTCTATTTCCATTGCTGCATGACGTTATAACACCGTCAACTACATGTACATGCCTCTAAAGGCTGTTATATGACCTTTTGCAGCCTAACAATGGCCTTACACGTAAATCACGTGGTTCCACGTGTCTGTTTAGGTTGCCATTGGTCTAGTCCTACCACTATGAATGTACTACGACGTCCCAATTCGTCTTACATTGCGCAATGGCTTTATAACTCTGTCAACTACGTGTACTGGCCTCTAAAAGCTGTTATATGACCTTTTGCCTCCTAACAATGGCCTTACACGTAAATCACCTGGTTCGACGTGTCTGTTTAGGTTGCCATTAGTCTAGTCCTACCACTATGAATGTACTACGACGTCCCAAATCGTCTTACATTGCGCAATGGCTTTATAGCTCCGTCAACTACGTGTACTGGCCTCTAAAAGCTGTTATATGACCTTTTGCCTCCTAATAACGTCCTTGCACGTAAATCACGTCGTTCCACGTGTCTGTGCAGGTAGGGATTGGTCTAGTCCTTCCACTCTTAATGCACTACGACGTCCCAAGTCGTTTTCCATTACGCCATGGCCTTATAACACCGTCAACTACGTGAACAGGTCTCTAAAGGTTGTTATATAACCATTTGCCGCCTAAAAAAGCCTTACACGTAAATCACGTGGTTCCACGTGTTTGATCAGGTTGCCATTGCTCTAGTCCTACCACTACGAATGTACTACGACGTCCCAAATTGTTTTACCTTGCAGAATAGCCTTTTAACACGTCAACTACGTGAGCAGGCCCCTAAAGGTTTTTATATGGCCTTTTGCCGCCTAATAATGGCTTTACATATAAATCACGTCGCTCCACTTGTCTGGGCAAGTTGCCATTGGTCTAGTCCTTTCACTATCAATGCACTACGACGTCCCAAGTTTTTTTCCATGGTGCCATGACATTATAACACCGTCAACTACGTGTACAGGCCTCTAAAGGCTGTTATATGACCTTTTACCGCCTATTAATGGCCTTATACATAAATCACGTCGTTCCACATGTCTGGGCAAGTTGCCATTGGTCTAGTCCTTTCACTATGAATACACTACGACATCCCAAGTTCTTTTCTATTGCGCAATAGCCTTATAACACCGTCAACTACGTGAACAGGCCTCTAAAGGCTGTTATATGACCTTTTGCCGCCTAATAATGGCCTTGCACATCAATCACGTTGTTCCACATGTCTGGGCAAGTTGCCATTGGTCTGGTCCTTTCACTATCAATTCACTACGACCTCCCAAGTTCTTTTCCACTGCGCAATTGCCTTATAACACCGTCAACTATGCGTACAGTCCTCTAAAGTCTGTTATATCACCTTTTGGCGCCTAATAATGACGTTACACATAAATCACGTGGTTCCGCGTGTCTGCACTGCTTACCATTGGTTTATTCCCTCGACACTCAATGAACTACAACGTCCCAAGTCTGTTTCCATTGCTGCATGACGTTATAACACCGTCAACTACATGTACATGCCTTTAAAGGCTGTTATATGACCTTTTGCCGCCTAACAATTGCCTTACACGTAAATCACGTGGTTCCACGTGTCTGTTTAGGTTGCCATTGGTCTAGTCCTACCACTATGAATGTACTACGACGTCCCAATTCGTCTTACATTGCGCAATGGCTTTATAACTCTGTCAACTACGTGTACTGGCCTCTAAAAGCTGTTATATGACCTTTTGCCTCCTAACAATGGCCTTACACGTAAATCACCTGGTTCGACGTGTCTGTTTAGGTTGCCATTAGTCTAGTCCTACCACTATGAATGTACTACGACGTCCCAAATCGTCTTACATTGCGCAATGGCTTTATAGCTCCGTCAACTACGTGTACTGGCCTCTAAAAGCTGTTATATGACCTTTTGCCTCCTAATAACGTCCTTGCACGTAAATCACGTCGTTCCACGTGTCTGTGCAGGTAGGGATTGGTCTAGTCCTTCCACTCTTAATGCACTACGACGTCCCAAGTCGTTTTCCATTACGCCATGGCCTTATAACACCGTCAACTACGTGAACAGGTCTCTAAAGGTTGTTATATAACCATTTGCCGCCTAAAAAAGCCTTACACGTAAATCACGTGGTTCCACGTGTTTAATCAGGTTGCCATTGCTCTAGTCCTACCACTACGAATGTACTACGACGTCCCAAATTGTTTTACCTTGCAGAATAGCCTTTTAACACGTCAACTACGTGAGCAGGCCCCTAAAGGTTTTTATATGGCCTTTTGCCGCCTAATAATGGCTTTACATATAAATCACGTCGCTCCACTTGTCTGGGCAAGTTGCCATTGGTCTAGTCCTTTCACTATCAATGCACTACGACGTCCCAAGTTTTTTTCCATGGTGCCATGACATTATAACACCGTCAACTACGTGTACAGGCCTCTAAAGGCTGTTATATGACCTTTTACCGCCTATTAATGGCCTTATACATAAATCACGTCGTTCCACATGTCTGGGCAAGTTGCCATTGGTCTAGTCCTTTCACTATGAATACACTACGACATCCCAAGTTCTTTTCTATTGCGCAATAGCCTTATAACACCGTCAACTACGTGAACAGGCCTCTAAAGGCTGTTATATGACCTTTTGCCGCCTAATAATGGCCTTGCACATCAATCACGTTGTTCCACATGTCTGGGCAAGTTGCCATTGGTCTGGTCCTTTCACTATCAATTCACTACGACCTCCCAAGTTCTTTTCCACTGCGTAATTGCCTTATAACACCGTCAACTATGCGTACAGTCCTCTAAAGTCTGTTATATCACCTTTTGGCGCCTAATAATGACGTTACACATAAATCACGTGGTTCCGCGTGTCTGCACTGCTTACCATTGGTTTATTCCCTCGACACTCAATGAACTACAACGTCCCAAGTCTGTTTCCATTGCTTCATGACGTTATAACACCGTCAACTACATGTACATGCCTTTAAAGGCTGTTATATGACCTTTTGCCGCCTAAACAATTGCCTTACACGTAAATCACGTGGTTCCACGTGTCTGTTTAGGTTGCCATTGGTCTAGTCCTACCACTATGAATGTACTACGACGTCCCAATTCGTCTTACATTGCGCAATGGCTTTATAACTCCGTCAACTACGTGTACTGACCTCTAAAAGCTGTTATATGACCTTTTGCCTCCTAATAACGTCCTTGCACCTAAATCACGTCGTTCCACGTGTCTGTGCAGGTAGGGATTGGTCTAGTCCTTCCACTCTTAATGGACTACGACGTCCGAAGTCGTTTTCCATTACGCCATAGCCTTATAACACCGTCAACTACGTGAACAGGCCTCTAAAGTTTGTTATATAACCTTTTTGCCGCCTAAAACGGCTTTACACGTAAATCACGTGGTTCCACGTGTCTGTTCAGGTTGCCATTGGTCTAGTCCTTTCACTGTCAATGCACCACGACGTCCCAAGTCGTTTTCCATTACGCCATGGCCTTATAACACCGTCAACTACGTGAACAGGCCTCTAAAAGTTGTTATATAACCTTTTCCCGCCTAAAACGGCCTTACACGTAAATCACGTGGTTCCACGTGTCTGTTCAGGTTGCCATTGCTCTAGTCCTTTCACTATCATTGCACTACGACGTCCCAAGTCGTTTTCCATTACGCCATGGCCTTATAACACCGTCAACTACGTGAGCAGGCAGCTAAAGGTTTTTATATGGCCTTTTGCCGCCTAATAATGGCCTTATATATAAATCACGTCGTTCCACATGTCTGGGCAAGTTGCCATTGGTCTAGTCCTTTCACTATGAACACACTACGACGTCCCAAGTTCTTTTCTATTGCGCAGTAGCCTTATAACACCGTCAACTACGTGAGCAGGCCGCTAAAGGTTTTTATATGGCCTTTTGCCGCCTAATAATGGCCTTACACATAAATCACGTCGCTCCACATGTCTGGGCAAGTTGCCATTGGTCTAGTCCTTTCACTATGACTAGACTACGACGTCCCAAGTTGTTTTCCATTGTTACATGGCCATATAACAACGCCAACTACGCGTACAGTAGTCTAAAGTCTGTTGTATGACCGTTTGCCGCCTAATAATGGCCTTACACATAAATCACGTCGCTCCACATGTCTGTGCAGGTTGCAATTGGTCTAGTCCTTCCACTGTTAATGTAGTACGACGTCCTAAGTCGTTTTCGATTGCGTCATGACGTTATAACACCGTCAACTACGCGTACACTCCTGTAAAGTGACTCTAACATGTCCTCCTAAAATGTCCTCTAAAATGACCTTTTGCCCCCTAACAATGGCTTCACACGTAAATCACGTGGTTCCACGTGTTTGCACTGCTTACCATTGGTTTATTCCCTCGACACTCAATGAACTACAACGTCCCAAGTCTATTTCCATTGCTGCATGACGTTATAACACCGTCAACTACATGTACATGCCTGTAAAGGCTGTTATATGAATTTTTGCCGCCTAACAATGGCCTTACACGTAAATCACGTGGTTCCACGTGTCTGTTTAGGTTGCCATTGCTCTAGTCCTACCACTACGAATGTACTACGTCGTCCCAAATTGTTTTACCTTGCAGAATAGCCTTATAACACGTCAACTACGTGAGCAGGCCCCTAAAGGTTTTTATATGGCCTTTTGCCGCCTAATAATGGCTTTACATATAAATCACGTCGCTCCACTTGTCTGGGCAAGTTGCCATTGGTCTAGTCCTTTCACTATCAATGCACTACGACGTCCCAAGTTTTTTTCCATGGTGCCATGACATTATAACACCGTCAACTACGTGTACAGGCCTCTAAAGGCTGTTATATGACCTTTTACCGCCTATTAATGGCCTTATACATAAATCACGTCGTTCCACATGTCTGGGCAAGTTGCCATTGGTTTAGTCCTTTCACTATGAATACACTACGACATCCCAAGTTCTTTTCTATTGCGCAATAGCCTTATAACACCGTCAACTACGTGAACAGGCCTCTAAAGGCTGTTATATGACTTTTTGCCGCCTAATAATGGCCTTGCACATCAATCACGTTGTTCCACATGTCTGGGCAAGTTGCCATTGGTCTGGTCCTTTCACTATCAATGCACTACGACCTCCCAAGTTCTTTTCCACTGCGCAATAGCCTTATAACACCGTCAACTATGCGTACAGTCCTCTAAAGTCTGTTATATCACCTTTTGGCGCCTAATAATGATGTTACACATAAATCACGTGGTTCCGCGTGTCTGCACTGCTTACCATTGGTTTATTCCCTCGACACTCAATGAACTACAACGTCCCAAGTCTATTTCCATTGCTGCATGACGTTATAACACCGTCAACTACATGTACATGCCTTTAAAGGCTGTTATATGACCTTTTGCCGCCTAACAATTGCCTTACACGTAAATCACGTGGTTCCACGTGTCTGTTTAGGTTGCCATTGGTCTAGTCCTACCACTATGAATGTACTACGACGTCCCAATTCGTCTTACATTGCGCAATGGCTTTATAACTCCGTCAACTACGTGTACTGGCCTCTAAAAGCTGTTTTATGACCTTTTGCCTCCTAATAACGTCCTTGCACGTAAATCACGTCGTTCCACGTGTCTGTGCAGGTAGGGATTGGTCTAGTCCTTCCACTCTTAATGGACTACGACGTCCGAAGTCGTTTTCCATTACGCCATGGCCTTATAACACCGTCAACTACGTGAACAGTCCTCTAAAGTTTGTTATATAACCTTTTTGCCGCCTAAAACGGCCTTACACGTAAATCACGTGGTTCCACGTGTCTGTTCAGGTTGCCATTGGTCTAGTCCTTTCACTGTCAATGCACCACGACGTCCCAAGTCGTTTTCCATTACGCCATGGCCTTATAACACCGTCAACTACGTGAACAGGCCTCTAAAAGTTCTTATATAACCTTTTCCCGCCTAAAACGGCCTTACACGTAAATCACGTGGTTCCACGTGTCTGTTAAGGTTGCCATTGCTCTAGTCCTTTCACTATCAATGCACTACGACGTCCCAAGTCGTTTTCCATTACGCCATGGTCTTATAACACCGTCAACTACGTGAGCAGGCAGCTAAAGGTTTTTATATGGCCTTTTGCCGCCTAATAATGGCCTTACATATAAATCACGTCGTTCCACATGTCTGGGCAAGTTGCCATTGGTCTAGTCCTTCCACTGTTAATGTAGTACGACGTCCTAAGTCGTTTTCGATTGCGTCAAGACGTTATAACACCGTCAACTACGCGTACAGTCCTGTAAAGTGACTCTAACATGTCCTCCTAAAATGTTCTCTAAAATGACCTTTTGCCCCCTAACAATGGCCTCACACGTAAATCACGTGGTTCCACGTGTCTGCACTGCTTACCATTGGTTTATTCCCTCGACACTCAATGAACTACAACGTCCCAAGTCTATTTCCATTGCTGCATGACGTTATAACACCGTCAACTACATGTACATGCCTCTAAAGGCTGTTATATGAACTTTTGCCGCCTAACAATGGCCTTACACGTAAATCACGTGGTTCCACGTGTCTGTTTAGGTTGCCATTGGTCTAGTCCTACCACTATGAATGTACTACGACGTCCCAAATTGTTTTACATTGCGGAATAGCCTTATAACACGTCAACTACGTGAGCAGGCCGCTAAAGGTTTTTATATGGCTTTTTGCCGCCTAATAATGGCCTTACATATAAATCACGTCGCTCCACTTGTCTGGGCAAGTTGCCATTGGTCTAGTCCTTTCACTATGAACACACTACGACGTCCCAAGTTCTTTTCTATTGCGCAGCAGCCTTATAACACCGTCAACTACGTGAACAGGCCTCTAAAGGCTGTTATATGATCTTTTGCCGATTAATAATAGCCTTACACATCAATCACGTCGTTCCACATGTCTGGGCAAGTTGCCATTGGTCTGGTCCTTTCACTATGAATACACTACAACGTCCCAAGTTCTTTTCCATTGCGCAATAGCGTTATAACACCGTCAACTACGTGAACACGCCTCTAAAGGCTGTTATATGACCTTTTGCCGCCTAATAATGGCCTTACACATCAACCACGTCGTTCCACATGTCTGGGCAAGTTGCCATTGGTCTAGTCCTTTCACTATAAATACACTACGACGTTCTAAGTTTTTTTCCATTGTGCAATAGCCTTATAACACCGTCAACTTCCCCTACAGTCCTCTAAAGTCTGTTATATGACCTTTTGGCGCCTAATAATGACCTTACACGTGAATCACGTGGTTCCGCGTGTCTACACTGGTTACCATTAGTTTATTCCCTCGACACACATTGGACTGCAACATCCCAAGTCTATTTACATTGCTGCATGACGTTATAACACCGTTAACTACATGTGCATGCCTCTAAGGGCTGTTAGATGACCTTTTGCCGCCTAATAACGGCCTTACACGTAAATCACGTAGTTCCACGTGTCTGTTCATGTTGCCATTGGGCTAGTCCTACCACTATGAATGTAGTACAACGTCCCAAATGGTTTTACATTGCGGAATAGCCTTATAACACCGTCAAATACATGTACAGGTCTCTAAAGGTTGTTATATAACCTTTTGCCGCCTAATAACGAGCTTACACGTGAATCACGTGGTTCCACGTGTCTGTGCAGGTAGGGATTGGTCTAGTCCTTCCACTCTTAATGGACTACGACGTCCCAAGTCGTTTTCCATTACGCCATGGCCTTATAACACCGTCAACTACGTGAACAGGCCTCTAAAGGTTGTTATATAACCTTTTGCCGCCTAATAATGGCCTTACATATAAATCACGTCGTTCCACATGTCTGGGCAAGTTGCCATTGGTCTAGTCCTTTCACTATGAACACACTACGACGTCCCAAGTTCTTTTCTATTGCGCAGTAGCCTTATAACACCGTCAACTACGTGAGCAGGCCGCTAAAGGTTTTTATATGACTTTTTGCCGCCTAATAATGGCCTTGCACATCAATCACGTTGTTCCACATGTCTGGGCAAGTTGCCATTGGTCTGGTCCTTTCACTATGAATACACTACGACAGCCCAAGTTCTTTTCTATTGCAGAATAGCCTTATAACACGGTCAACTATGTGAGGAGCCCTCTAAAGGTCTTTATATGGCCTTTTGCCGCCTAATAATGTCCTTATACATAAATCACGTCGTTCCACATGTCTGGGCAAGTTGCCATTGGTCTGGTCCTTTCACTCTCAATGCACTACGACGTCCCAAGTTGTTTTGCATTGTGCCATGACATTATAACACCGCCAACTACGTGTACAGGCCTCTAAAGCCTAATATATGATCTTTTGCCGCCCAATTATGGCCTTACACATACATCACGTGGTTCCACATGTTTGGGCAAGTTGCCATTGGTCTAGTCCTTCCACTGTTAATGTACTACGACGTCCTAAGTCGTTTTCAATTGCGTCATGACGTTATAACACCGTCAACTACGTGTACAGGCCTCTAAAGGCCGTTGTATGACCTTTTGCCGCCTAACAATTGCCTTACACGTAAATCACGTGGTTCCACGTGTCTGTTTAGGTTGCCATTGGTCTAGTCCTACCACTATGAATGTACTACGACGTCCCAATTCGTCTTACATTGCGCAATGGCTTTATAACTCCGTCAACTACGTGTACTGGCCTCTAAAAGCTGTTATATGACCTTTTGCCTCCTAATAACGTCCTTGCACGTAAATCACGTCGTTCCACGTGTCTGTGCAGGTAGGGATTGGTCTAGTCCTTCCACTCGTAATGGACTACGACGTCCGAAGTCGTTTTCCATTACGCCATGGCCTTATAACACCGTCAACTACGTGAACAGGCCTCTAAAGTTTGTTATATAACCTTTTTGCCGCCTAAAACGGCCTTACACGTAAATCACGTGGTTCCACGTGTCTGTTCAGGTTGCCATTGGTCTAGTCCTTTCACTGTCAATGCACCACGACGTCCCAAGTTGTTTTCCATTACGCCATGGCCTTATAACACCGTCAACTACGTGAACAGGCCTCTAAAAGTTGTTATATAACCTTTTCCCGCCTAAAACGGCCTTACACGTAAATCACGTGGATCCACGTGTCTGTTCAGGTTGCCATTGCTCTAGTCCTTTCACTATCAATGCACTACGACGTCCCAAGTCGTTTTCCATTACGCCATGGCCTTATAACACCGTCAACTACGTGAGCAGGCAGCTAAAGGTTTTTATATGGCCTTTTGCCGCCTAATAATGGCCTTACATATAAATCAGGTCGTTCCACATGTCTGGGCAAGTTGCCATTGGTCTAGTCCTTTCACTATGAACACACTACGACGTCCCAAGTTCTTTTCTATTGCGCAGTAGCCTTATAACACCGTCAACTACGTGAGCAGGCCGCTAAAGGTTTTTATATGGCCTTTTGCCGCCTAATAATGGCCTTACACATAAATCACGTCGCTCCACATGTCTGGGCAAGTTGCCATTGGTCTAGTCCTTTCACTATGACTAGACTACGATGTCCCAAGTTGTTTTCCATTGTTACATGGCCATATAACAACGCCAACTACGCGTACAGTAGTCTAAAGTCTGTTGTATGACCGTTTGCCGCCTAATAATGGCCTTACACATAAATCACGTCGCTCCACATGTCTGTGCAGGTTGCCATTGGTCTAGTCCTTCCACTGTTAATGTAGTACGACGACCTAAGTCGTTTTCGATTGCGTCATGACGTTATAACACCGTCAACTACGCGTACAGTCCTGTAAAGTGACTCTAACATGTCCTCCTAAAATGTCCTCTAAAATGACCTTTTGCCCCCTTACAATGGCCTCACACGTAAATCACGTGGTTCCACGTGTCTGCACTGCTTTCCATTGGTTTATTCCCTCGACACTCAATGAACTACAACGTCCCAAGTCTATTTGCATTGCTGCATGACGTTATAACACCGTCAACTACATGTACATGCCTCTAAAGGCTGTTATATGAACTTTTGCCGCCTAACAATTGCCTTACACGTAAATCACGTGGTTCCACGTGTCTGTTTAGGTTGCCATTGGTCTAGTCCTACCACTATGAATGTACTACGACGTCCCAATTCGTCTTACATTGCGCAATGGCTTTATAACTCCGTCAACTACGTGTACTGGCCTCTAAAAGCTGTTATATGACCTTTTGCCTCCTAATAACGTCCTTGCACGTAAATCACGTCGTTCCACGTGTCTGTGCAGGTAGGGATTGGTCTAGTCCTTCCACTCTTCATGGACTACGACGTCCGAAGTCGTTTTCCATTACGCCATGGCCTTATAACACCGTCAACTACGTGAACAGGCCTCTAAAGTTTGTTATATAACCTTTTTGCCGCCTAAAACGGCCTTACACGTAAATCACGTGGTTCCACGTGTCTGTTCAGGTTGCCATTGGGTTGTCAACTACGTGAACAGGCCTCTAAAGGCTGTTATATGATCTTTTGCCGATTAATAATAGCCTTACACATCAATCACGTCGTTCCACATGTCTGGGCAAGTTGCCATTGGTCTGGTCCTTTCACTATGAATACACTACGACGTCCCAAGTTCTTTTCCATTGCGCAATAGCGTTATAACACCGTCAACTACGTGAACACTCCTCTAAAGGCTGTTATATGACCTTTTGCCGCCTAATAATGGCCTTACACATCAACCACGTCGTTCCACATGTCTGGGCAAGTTGCCATTGGTCTAGTCCTTTCACTATAAATACACTACGACGTTCTAGATTTTTCCATTGTGCAATAGCCTTATAACACCGTCAACTACGCGTACAGTCATCTAAAGTCTGCTATATGACCTTTTGGCGCCTAATAATGACCTTACACGTGAATCACGTGGTTCCGCGTGTCTACACTGGTTACCATTAGTTTATTCCCTCGACACACATTGGACTGCAACGTCCCAAGTCTATTTACATTGCTGCATGACGTTATAACACCGTTAACTACATGTGCATGCCTCTAAGGGCTGTTAGATGACCTTTTGCCGCCTAATAACGGCCTTACACGTAAATCACGTAGTTCCACGTGTCTGTTCAGGTTGCCATTGGGCTAGTCCTACCACTATGAATGTAGTACGACGTCCCAAATGGTTTTACATTGCGGAATAGCCTTATAACACCGTCAAATACATGTACAGGTCTCTAAAGGTTGTTATATAACCTTTTGCCGCCTAATAACGAGCTTACACGTGAATCACGTGGTTCCACGTGTCTGTGCAGGTAGGGATTGGTCTAGTCCTTCCACTCTTAATGGACTACGACGTCCCAAGTCGTTTTCCATTACGCCATGGCCTTATAACACCGTCAACTACGTGAACAGGCCTCTAAAGGTTGTTATATAACCTTTTGCCGCCTAATAATGGCCTTACATATAAATCACGTCGTTCCACATGCCTGGGCAAGTTGCCATTGGTCTAGTCCTTTCACTATGAACACACTACGACGTCCCAAGTTCTTTTCTATTGCGCAGTAGCCTTATAACACCGTCAACTACGTGAGCAGGCCGCTAAAGGTTTTTATATGACTTTTTGCCGCCTAATAATGGCCTTGCACATCAATCACGTTGTTCCACATGTCTGGGCAAGTTGCCATTGGTCTGGTCCTTTCACTATGAATACACTACGACAGCCCAAGTTCTTTTCTATTGCAGAATAGCCTTATAACACGGTCAACTATGTGAGGAGCCCTCTAAAGGTCTTTATATGGCCTTTTGCCGCCTAATAATGTCCTTATACATAAATCACGTCGGTCCACATGTCTGGGCAAGTTGCCATTGGTCTGGTCCTTTCACTCTCAATGCACTACGACGTCCCAAGTTGTTTTGCATTGTGCCATGACATTATAACACCGCCAACTACGTGTACAGGCCTCTAAAGCCTAATATATGATCTTTTGCCGCCCAATTATGGCCTTACACATACATCACGTGGTTCCACATGTTTGGGCAAGTTGCCATTGGTCTAGTCCTTCCACTGTTAATGTACTACGACGTCCTAAGTCGTTTTCAATTGCGTCATGACGTTATAACACCGTCAACTACGTGTACAGGCCTCTAAAGGCTGTTGTATGACCTTTTGCCGCCTAACAATTGCCTTACACGTAAATCACGTGGTTCCACGTGTCTGTTTAGGTTGCCATTGGTCTAGTCCTACCACTATGAATGTACTACGACGTCCCAATTCGTCTTACATTGCGCAATGGCTTTATAACTCCGTCAACTACGTGTACTGGCCTCTAAAAGCTGTTATATGACCTTTTGCCTCCTAATAACGCCCTTGCACGTAAATCACGTCGTTCCACGTGTCTGTGCAGGTAGGGATTGGTCTAGTCCTTCCACTCGTAATGGACTACGACGTCCGAAGTCGTTTTCCATTACGCCATGGCCTTATAACACCGCCAACTACGTGAACAGGCCTCTAAAGTTTGTTATATAACCTTTTTGCCGCCTAAAACGGCCTTACACGTAAATCACGTGGTTCCACGTGTCTGTTCAGGTTGCCATTGGTCTAGTCCTTTCACTGTCAATGCACCACGACGTCCCAAGTCGTTTTCCATTACGCCATGGCCTTATAACACCGTCAACTACGTGAACAGGCCTCTAAAAGTTGTTATATAACCTTTTCCCGCCTAAAACGGCCTTACACGTAAATCACGTGGTTCCACGTGTCTGTTCAGGTTGCCATTGCTCTAGTCCTTTCACTATCAATGCACTACGACGTCCCAAGTCGTTTTCCATTACGCCATGGCCTTATAACACCGTCAACTACGTGAGCAGGCAGCTAAAGGTTTTTATATGGCCTTTTGCCGCCTAATAATGGCCTTACATATAAATCACGTCGTTCCACATGTCTGTGCAGGTAGGGATTGGTCTAGTCCTTCCACTGTTAATGTACTACGACGTCCTAAGTCGTTTTCAATTGCGTCATGACGTTATAACACCGTCAACTACGTGTACAGACCTCTAAAGGCTGTTGTATGACCTTTTGCCGCCTAACAATTGCCTTACACGTAAATCACGTGGTTCCACGTGTCTGTTTAGGTTGCCATTGGTCTAGTCCTACCACTATGAATGTACTACGACGTCCCAATTCGTCTTACATTGCGCAATGGCTTTATAACTCCGTCAACTACGTGTACTGGCCTCTAAAAGCTGTTATATGACCTTTTGCCTCCTAATAACGTCCTTGCACGTAAATCACGTCGTTCCACGTGTCTGTGCAGGTAGGGATTGGTCTAGTCCTTCCACTCGTAATGGACTACGACGTCCGAAGTCGTTTTCCATTACGCCATGGCCTTATAACACCGTCAACTACGTGAACAGGCCTCTAAAGTTTGTTATATAACCTTTTTGCCGCCTAAAACGGCCTTACACGTAAATCACGTGGTTCCACGTGTCTGTTCAGGTTGCCATTGGTCTAGTCCTTTCACTGTCAATGCACCACGACGTCCCAAGTCGTTTTCCATTACGCCATGGCCTTATAACACCGTCAACTACGTGAACAGGCCTCTAAAAGTTGTTATATAACCTTTTCCCGCCTAAAACGGCCTTACACGTAAATCACGTGGTTCCACGTGTCTGTTCAGGTTGCCATTGCTCTAGTCCTTTCACTATCAATGCACTACGACGTCCCAAGTCGTTTTCCATTACGCCATGGCCTTATAACACCGTCAACTACGTGAGCAGGCAGCTAAAGGTTTTTATATGGCCTTTTGCCGCCTAATAATGGCCTTACATATAAATCACGTCGTTCCACATGTCTGGGCAAGTTGCCATTGGTCTAGTCCTTTCACTATGAACACACTACGACGTCCCAAGTTCTTTTCTATTGCGCAGTAGCCTTATAACACCGTCAACTACGTGAGCAGGCCGCTAAAGGTTTTTATATGGCCTTTTGCCGCCTAATAATGGCCTTACACATAAATCACGTCGCTCCACATGTCTGGGCAAGTTGCCATTGGTCTAGTCCTTTCACTATGACTAGACTACGATGTCCCAAGTTGTTTTCCATTGTTACATGGCCATATAACAACGCCAACTACGCGTACAGTAGTCTAAAGTCTGTTGTATGACCGTTTGCCGCCTAATAATGGCCTTACACATAAATCACGTCGCTCCACATGTCTGTGCAGGTTGCCATTGGTCTAGTCCTTCCACTGTTAATGTAGTACGACGACCTAAGTCGTTTTCGATTGCGTCATGACGTTATAACACCGTCAACTACGCGTACAGTCCTGTAAAGTGACTCTAACATGTCCTCCTAAAATGTCCTCTAAAATGACCTTTTGCCCCCTTACAATGGCCTCACACGTAAATCACGTGGTTCCACGTGTCTGCACTGCTTTCCATTGGTTTATTCCCTCGACACTCAATGAACTACAACGTCCCAAGTCTATTTGCATTGCTGCATGACGTTATAACACCGTCAACTACATGTACATGCCTCTAAAGGCTGTTATATGAACTTTTGCCGCCTAACAATGGTCTTACACGTAAATCACGTGGTTCCACGTGTCTGTTTAGGTTGCCATTGGTCTAGTCCTACCACTATGAATGTACTACGACATCCCAATTTGTCTTACATTGCGCAATGGCTTTATAACTCCGTCAACTACGTGTACTGGCCTCTAAAAGCTGTTATATGACCTTTTGCCTCCTAATAACGTCCTTGCACGTAAATAACGTCGTTCCACGTGTCTGTGCAAGTAGGGATTTGTCTAGTCCTTCCACTCTTCATGGACTACGACGTCCCAAGTCGTTTTCTATTACGCCATGGCCTTATAACACCGTCAACTACGTGAACAGGCCTCTAAAGGTTGTTATATAACCTTTTTGCCGCCTAAAACGGCCTTACACGTAAATCACGTGGTTCCACGTGTCTGTTCAGGTTGCCATTGCTCTAGTCCTACCACTACGAATGTACTACGACGTCTCAAATTGTTTTACATTGCGGAATAGCCTTATAACACGTCAACTACGTGAGCAGGCCGCTAAAGGTTTTTATATGGCTTTTTGCCGCCTAATAATGGCCTTACATATAAATCACGTCGCTCCACTTGTCTGGGCAAGTTGCCATTGGTCTAGTCCTTTCACTATGAACACACTACGACGTCCCAAGTTCTTTTCTATTGCGCAGTAGCCTTATAACACCGTCAACTACGTGAACAGGCCTCTAAAGGCTGTTATATGATCTTTTGCCGATTAATAATAGCCTTACACATCAATCACGTCGTTCCACATGTCTGGGCAAGTTGCCATTGGTCTGGTCCTTTCACTATATATACACTACGACGTCCCAAGTTCTTTTCCATTGCGCAATAGCGTTATAACACCGTCAACTACGTGAACACTCCTCTAAAGGCTGTTATATGACCTTTTGCCGCCTAATAATAGCCTTACACATCAATCACGTCGTTCCACATGTCTGGGCAAGTTGCCATTGGTCTGGTCCTTTCACTATGAATACACTACAACGTCCCAAGTTCTTTTCCATTGCGCAATAGCGTTATAACACCGTCAACTACGTGAACACGCCTCTAAAGGCTGTTATATGACCTTTTGCCGCCTAATAATGGCCTTACATATAAATCACGTCGTTCCACATGTCTGGGCAAGTTGCCATTGGTCTAGTCCTTTCACTATGAACACACTACGACGTCCCAAGTTCTTTTCTATTGCGCAGTAGCCTTATAACACCGTCAACTACGTGAGCAGGCCGCTAAAGGTTTTTATATGGCCTTTTGCCGCCTAATAATGGCCTTACACATAAATCACGTCGCTCCACATGTCTGGGCAAGTTGCCATTGGTCTAGTCCTTTCACTATGACTAGACTACGATGTCCCAAGTTGTTTTCCATTGTTACATGGCCATATAACAACGCCAACTACGCGTACAGTAGTCTAAAGTCTGTTGTATGACCGTTTGCCGCCTAATAATGGCCTTACACATAAATCACGTCGCTCCACATGTCTGTGCAGGTTGCCATTGGTCTAGTCCTTCCACTGTTAATGTAGTACGACGACCTAAGTCGTTTTCGATTGCGTCATGACGTTATAACACCGTCAACTACGCGTACAGTCCTGTAAAGTGACTCTAACATGTCCTCCTAAAATGTCCTCTAAAATGACCTTTTGCCCCCTTACAATGGCCTCACACGTAAATCACGTGGTTCCACGTGTCTGCACTGCTTTCCATTGGTTTATTCCCTCGACACTCAATGAACTACAACGTCCCAAGTCTATTTGCATTGCTGCATGACGTTATAACACCGTCAACTACATGTACATGCCTCTAAAGGCTGTTATATGAACTTTTGCCGCCTAACAATGGTCTTACACGTAAATCACGTGGTTCCACGTGTCTGTTTAGGTTGCCATTGGTCTAGTCCTACCACTATGAATGTACTACGACATCCCAATTTGTCTTACATTGCGCAATGGCTTTATAACTCCGTCAACTACGTGTACTGGCCTCTGAAAGCTGTTATATGACCCTTTGCCTCCTAATAACGTCCTTGCACGTAAATAACGTCGTTCCACGTGTCTGTGCAAGTAGGGATTGGTCTAGTCCTTCCACTCTTCATGGACTACGACGTCCCAAGTCGTTTTCTATTACGCCATGGCCTTATAACACCGTCAACTACGTGAACAGGCCTCTAAAGGTTGTTATATAACCTTTTTGCCGCCTAAAACGGCCTTACACGTAAATCACGTGGTTCCACGTGTCTGTTCAGGTTGCAATTGCTCTAGTCCTACCACTACGAATGTACTACGACGTCTCAAATTGTTTTACATTGCGGAATAGCCTTATAACACGTCAACTACGTGAGCAGGCCGCTAAAGGTTTTTATATGGCTTTTTGCCGCCTAATAATGGCCTTACATATAAATCACGTCGCTCCACTTGTCTGGGCAAGTTGCCATTGGTCTAGTCCTTTCACTATGAACACACTACGACGTCCCAAGTTCTTTTCTATTGCGCAGTAGCCTTATAACACCGTCAACTACGTGAACAGGCCTCTAAAGGCTGTTATATGATCTTTTGCCGATTAATAATAGCCTTACACATCAATCACGTCGTTCCACATGTCTGGGCAAGTTGCCATTGGTCTGGTCCTTTCACTATATATACACTACGACGTCCCAAGTTCTTTTCCATTGCGCAATAGCGTTATAACACCGTCAACTACGTGAACACTCCTCTAAAGGCTGTTATATGACCTTTTGCCGCCTAATAATAGCCTTACACATCAATCACGTCGTTCCACATGTCTGGGCAAGTTGCCATTGGTCTGGTCCTTTCACTATGAATACACTACAACGTCCCAAGTTCTTTTCCATTGCGCAATAGCGTTATAACACCGTCAACTACGTGAACACGCCTCTAAAGGCTGTTATATGACCTTTTGCCGCCTAATAATGGCCTTACACATCAACCACGTCGTTCCACATGTCTGGGCAAGTTGCCATTGGTCTAGTCCTTTCACTATAAATACACTACGACGTTCTAAGTTTTTTTCCATTGTGCAATAGCCTTATAACACCGTCATTTTCCCCTACAGTCCTCTAAAGTCTGTTATATGACCTTTTGGCGCCTAATAATGACCTTACACGTGAATCACGTGGTTCCGCGTGTCTACACTGGTTACCATTAGTTTATTCCCTCGACACACATTGGACTGCAACATCCCAAGTCTATTTACATTGCTGCATGACGTTATAACACCGTTAACTACATGTGCATGCCTCTAAGGGCTGTTAGATGACCTTTTGCCGCCTAATAACGGCCTTACACGTAAATCACGTAGTTCCACGTGTCTGTTCAGGTTGCCATTGGGCTAGTCCTACCACTATGAATGTAGTACAACGTCCCAAATGGTTTTACATTGCGGAATAGCCTTATAACACCGTCAAATACATGTACAGGTCTCTAAAGGTTGTTATACAACCTTTTGCCGCCTAATAACGAGCTTACACGTGAATCACGTGGTTCCACGTGTCTGTGCAGGTAGGGATTGGTCTAGTCCTTCCACTCTTAATGGACTACGACGTCCCAAGTCGTTTTCCATTACGCCATGGCCTTATAACACCGTCAACTACGTGAACAGGCCTCTAAAGGTTGTTATATAACCTTTTGCCGCCTAATAATGGCCTTACATATAAATCACGTCGTTCCACATGTCTGGGCAAGTTGCCATTGGTCTAGTCCTTTCACTATGAACACACTACGACGTCCCAAGTTCTTTTCTATTGCGCAGTAGCCTTATAACACCGTCAACTACGTGAGCAGGCCGCTAAAGGTTTTTATATGACTTTTTGCCGCCTAATAATGGCCTTGCACATCAATCACGTTGTTCCACATGTCTGGGCAAGTTGCCATTGGTCTGGTCCTTTCACTATGAATACACTACGACAGCCCAAGTTCTTTTCTATTGCAGAATAGCCTTATAACACGGTCAACTATGTGAGGACCCCTCTAAAGGTCTTTATATGGCCTTTTGCCGCCTAATAATGTCCTTATACATAAATCACGTCGTTCCACATGTCTGGGCAAGTTGCCATTGGTCTGGTCCTTTCACTCTCAATGCACTACGACGTCCCAAGTTGTTTTGCATTGTGCCATGACATTATAACACCGCCAACTACGTGTACAGGCCTCTAAAGCCTAATATATGATCTTTTGCCGCCCAATTATGGCCTTACACATACATCACGTGGTTCCACATGTTTGGGCAAGTTGCCATTGGTCTAGTCCTTCCACTGTTAATGTACTACGACGTCCTAAGTCGTTTTCAATTGCGTCATGACGTTATAACACCGTCAACTACGTGTACAGGCCTCTAAAGGCTGTTGTATGACCTTTTGCCGCCTAACAATTGCCTTACACGTAAATCACGTGGTTCCACGTGTCTGTTTAGGTTGCCATTGGTCTAGTCCTACCACTATAAATGTACTACGACGTCCCAATTCGTCTTACATTGCGCAATGGCTTTATAACTCCGTCAACTACGTGTACTGGCCTCTAAAAGCTGTTATATGACCTTTTGCCTCCTAATAACGTCCTTGCACGTAAATCACGTCGTTCCACGTGTCTGTGCAGGTAGGGATTGGTCTAGTCCTTCCACTCGTAATGGACTACGACGTCCGAAGTCGTTTTCCATTACGCCATGGCCTTATAACACCGTCAACTACGTGAACAGGCCTCTAAAGTTTGTTATATAACCTTTTTGCCGCCTAAAACGGCCTTACACGTAAATCACGTGGTTCCACGTGTCTGTTCAGGTTGCCATTGGTCTAGTCCTTTCACTGTCAATGCACCACGACGTCCCAAGTTGTTTTCCATTACGCCATGGCCTTATAACACCGTCAACTACGTGAACAGGCCTCTAAAAGTTGTTATATAACCTTTTCCCGCCTAAAACGGCCTTACACGTAAATCACGTGGTTCCACGTGTCTGTTCAGGTTGCCATTGCTCTAGTCCTTTCACTATCAATGCACTACGACGTCCCAAGTCGTTTTCCATTACGCCATGGCCTTATAACACCGTCAACTACGTGAGCAGGCAGCTAAAGGTTTTTATATGGCCTTTTGCCGCCTAATAATGGCCTTACATATAAATCAGGTCGTTCCACATGTCTGGGCAAGTTGCCATTGGTCTAGTCCTTTCACTATGAACACACTACGACGTCCCAAGTTCTTTTCTATTGCGCAGTAGCCTTATAACACCGTCAACTACGTGAGCAGGCCGCTAAAGGTTTTTATATGGCCTTTTGCCGCCTAATAATGGCCTTACACATAAATCACGTCGCTCCACATGTCTGGGCAAGTTGCCATTGGTCTAGTCCTTTCACTATGACTAGACTACGATGTCCCAAGTTGTTTTCCATTGTTACATGGCCATATAACAACGCCAACTACGCGTACAGTAGTCTAAAGTCTGTTGTATGACCGTTTGCCGCCTAATAATGGCCTTACACATAAATCACGTCGCTCCACATGTCTGTGCAGGTTGCCATTGGTCTAGTCCTTCCACTGTTAATGTAGTACGACGACCTAAGTCGTTTTCGATTGCGTCATGACGTTATAACACCGTCAACTACGCGTACAGTCCTGTAAAGTGACTCTAACATGTCCTCCTAAAATGTCCTCTAAAATGACCTTTTGTCCCCTTACAATGGCCTCACACGTAAATCACGTGGTTCCACGTGTCTGCACTGCTTTCCATTGGTTTATTCCCTCGACACTCAATGAACTACAACGTCCCAAGTCTATTTGCATTGCTGCATGACGTTATAACACCGTCAACTACATGTACATGCCTCTAAAGGCTGTTATATGAACTTTTGCCGCCTAACAATGGTCTTACACGTAAATCACGTGGTTCCACGTGTCTGTTTAGGTTGCCATTGGTCTAGTCCTACCACTATGAATGTACTACGACATCCCAATTTGTCTTACATTGCGCAATGGCTTTATAACTCCGTCAACTACGTGTACTGGCCTCTAAAAGCTGTTATATGACCTTTTGCCTCCTAATAACGTCCTTGCACGTAAATAACGTCGTTCCACGTGTCTGTGCAAGTAGGGATTGGTCTAGTCCTTCCACTCTTCATGGACTACGACGTCCCAAGTCGTTTTCTATTACGCCATGGCCTTATAACACCGTCAACTACGTGAACAGGCCTCTAAAGGTTGTTATATAACCTTTTTGCCGCCTAAAACGGCCTTACACGTAAATCACGTGGTTCCACGTGTCTGTTCAGGTTGCCATTGCTATAGTCCTACCACTACGAATGTACTACGACGTCTCAAATTGTTTTACATTGCGGAATAGCCTTATAACACGTCAACTACGTGAGCAGGCCGCTAAAGGTTTTTATATGGCTTTTTGCCGCCTAATAATGGCCTTACATATAAATCACGTCGCTCCACTTGTCTGGGCAAGTTGCCATTGGTCTAGTCCTTTCACTATGAACACACTACGACGTCCCAAGTTCTTTTCTATTGCGCAGTAGCCTTATAACACCGTCAACTACGTGAACAGGCCTCTAAAGGCTGTTATATGATCTTTTGCCGATTAATAATAGCCTTACACATCAATCACGTCGTTCCACATGTCTGGGCAAGTTGCCATTGGTCTGGTCCTTTCACTATGAATACACTACGACGTCCCAAGTTCTTTTCCATTGCGCAATAGCGTTATAACACCGTCAACTACGTGAACACTCCTCTAAAGGCTGTTATATGACCTTTTGCCGCCTAATAATGGCCTTACACATCAACCACGTCGTTCCACATGTCTGGGCAAGTTGCCATTGGTCTAGTCCTTTCACTATAAATACACTACGACGTTCTAGATTTTTCCATTGTGCAATAGCCTTATAACACCGTCAACTACGCGTACAGTCATCTAAAGTCTGCTATATGACCTTTTGGCGCCTAATAATGACCTTACACGTGAATCACGTGGTTCCGCGTGTCTACACTGGTTACCATTAGTTTATTCCCTCGACACACATTGGACTGCAACGTCCCAAGTCTATTTACATTGCTGCATGACATTATAACACCGTTAACTACATGTGCATGCCTCTAAGGGCTGTTAGATGACCTTTTGCCGCCTAATAACGGCCTTACACGTAAATCACGTAGTTCCACGTGTCTGTTCAGGTTGCCATTGGGCTAGTCCTGCCAGTATGAATGTAGTACGACGTCCCAAATGGTTTTACATTGCGGAATAGCCTTATAACACCGTCAAATACATGTACAGGTCTCTAAAGGTTGTTATATAACCTTTTGCCGCCTAATAACGAGCTTACACGTGAATCACGTGATTCCACGTGTCTGTGCAGGTAGGGATTGGTCTAGTCCTTCCACTCTTAATGGACTACGACGTCCCAAGTCGTTTTCCATTACGCCATGGCCTTATAACACCGTCAACTACGTGAACAGGCCTCTAAAGGTTGTTATATAACCTTTTGCCGCCTAATAATGGCCTTACATATAAATCACGTCGTTCCACATGCCTGGGCAAGTTGCCATTGGTCTAGTCCTTTCACTATGAACACACTACGACGTCCCAAGTTCTTTTCTATTGCGCAGTAGCCTTATAACACCGTCAACTACGTGAGCAGGCCGCTAAAGGTTTTTATATGACTTTTTGCCGCCTAATAATGGCCTTGCACATCAATCACGTTGTTCCACATGTCTGGGCAAGTTGCCATTGGTCTGGTCCTTTCACTATGAATACACTACGACAGCCCAAGTTCTTTTCTATTGCAGAATAGCCTTATAACACGGTCAACTATGTGAGGAGCCCTCTAAAGGTCTTTATATGGCCTTTTGCCGCCTAATAATGTCCTTATACATAAATCACGTCGTTCCACATGTCTGGGCAAGTTGCCATTGGTCTGGTCCTTTCACTCTCAATTCACTACGACGTCCCAAGTTGTTTTGCATTGTGCCATGACATTATAACACCGCCAACTACGTGTACAGGCCTCTAAAGCCTAATATATGATCTTTTGCCGCCCAATTATGGCCTTACACATACATCACGTGGTTCCACATGTTTGGGCAAGTTGCCATTGGTCTAGTCCTTCCACTGTTAATGTACTACGACGTCCTAAGTCGTTTTCAATTGCGTCATGACGTTATAACACCGTCAACTACGTGTACAGGCCTCTAAAGGCTGTTGTATGACCTTTTGCCGCCTAACAATTGCCTTACACGTAAATCACGTGGTTCCACGTGTCTGTTTAGGTTGCCATTGGTCTAGTCCTACCACTATGAATGTACTACGACGTCCCAATTCGTCTTACATTGCGCAATGGCTTTATAACTCCGTCAACTACGTGTACTGGCCTCTAAAAGCTGTTATATGACCTTTTGCCTCCTAATAACGTCCTTGCACGTAAATCACGTCGTTCCACGTGTCTGTGCAGGTAGGGATTGGTCTAGTCCTTCCACTCGTAATGGACTACGACGTCCGAAGTCGTTTTCCATTACGCCATGGCCTTATAACACCGTCAACTACGTGAACAGGCCTCTAAAGTTTGTTATATAACCTTTTTGCCGCCTAAAACGGCCTTACACGTAAATCACGTGGTTCCACGTGTCTGTTCAGGTTGCCATTGGTCTAGTCCTTTCACTGTCAATGCACCACGACGTCCCAAGTCGTTTTCCATTACGCCATGGCCTTATAACACCGTCAACTACGTGAACAGGCCTCTAAAAGTTGTTATATAACCTTTTCCCGCCTAAAACGGCCTTACACGTAAATCACGTGGTTCCACGTGTCTGTTCAGGTTGCCATTGCTCTAGTCCTTTCACTATCAATGCACTACGACGTCCCAAGTCGTTTTCCATTACGCCATGGCCTTATAACACCGTCAACTACGTGAGCAGGCAGCTAAAGGTTTTTATATGGCCTTTTGCCGCCTAATAATGGCCTTACATATAAATCACGTCGTTCCACATGTCTGTGCAGGTAGGGATTGGTCTAGTCCTTCCACTGTTAATGTACTACGACGTCCTAAGTCGTTTTCAATTGCGTCATGACGTTATAACACCGTCAACTACGTGTACAGGCCTCTAAAGGCTGTTGTATGACCTTTTGCCGCCTAACAATTGCCTTACACGTAAATCACGTGGTTCCACGTGTCTGTTTAGGTTGCCATTGGTCTAGTCCTACCACTATGAATGTACTACGACGTCCCAATTCGTCTTACATTGCGCAATGGCTTTATAACTCCGTCAACTACGTGTACTGGCCTCTAAAAGCTGTTATATGACCTTTTGCCTCCTAATAACGTCCTTGCACGTAAATCACGTCGTTCCACGTGTCTGTGCAGGTAGGGATTGGTCTAGTCCTTCCACTCGTAATGGACTACGACGTCCGAAGTCGTTTTCCATTACGCCATGGCCTTATAACACCGTCAACTACGTGAACAGGCCTCTAAAGTTTGTTATATAACCTTTTTGCAGCCTAAAACGGCCTTACACGTAAATCACGTGGTTCCACGTGTCTGTTCAGGTTGCCATTGGTCTAGTCCTTTCACTGTCAATGCACCACGACGTCCCAAGTCGTTTTCCATTACGCCATGGCCTTATAACACCGTCAACTACGTGAACAGGCCTCTAAAAGTTGTTATATAACCTTTTCCCGCCTAAAACGGCCTTACACGTAAATCACGTGGTTCCACGTGTCTGTTCAGGTTGCCATTGCTCTAGTCCTTTCACTATCAATGCACTACGACGTCCCAAGTCGTTTTCCATTACGCCATGGCCTTATAACACCGTCAACTACGTGAGCAGGCAGCTAAAGGTTTTTATATGGCCTTTTGCCGCCTAATAATGGCCTTACATATAAATCACGTCGTTCCACATGTCTGGGCAAGTTGCCATTGGTCTAGTCCTTTCACTATGAACACACTACGACGTCCCAAGTTCTTTTCTATTGCGCAGTAGCCTTATAACACCGTCAACTACGTGAGCAGGCCGCTAAAGGTTTTTATATGGCCTTTTGCCGCCTAATAATGGCCTTACACATAAATCACGTCGCTCCACATGTCTGGGCAAGTTGCCATTGGTCTAGTCCTTTCACTATGACTAGACTACGATGTCCCAAGTTGTTTTCCATTGTTACATGGCCATATAACAACGCCAACTACGCGTACAGTAGTCTAAAGTCTGTTGTATGACCGTTTGCCGCCTAATAATGGCCTTACACATAAATCACGTCGCTCCACATGTCTGTGCAGGTTGCCATTGGTCTAGTCCTTCCACTGTTAATGTAGTACGACGACCTAAGTCGTTTTCGATTGCGTCATGACGTTATAACACCGTCAACTACGCGTACAGTCCTGTAAAGTGACTCTAACATGTCCTCCTAAAATGTCCTCTAAAATGACCTTTTGCCCCCTTACAATGGCCTCACACGTAAATCACGTGGTTCCACGTGTCTGCACTGCTTTCCATTGGTTTATTCCCTCGACACTCAATGAACTACAACGTCCCAAGTCTATTTGCATTGCTGCATGACGTTATAACACCGTCAACTACATGTACATGCCTCTAAAGGCTGTTATATGAACTTTTGCCGCCTAACAATGGTCTTACACGTAAATCACGTGGTTCCACGTGTCTGTTTAGGTTGCCATTGGTCTAGTCCTACCACTATGAATGTACTACGACATCCCAATTTGTCTTACATTGCGCAATGGCTTTATAACTCCGTCAACTACGTGTACTGGCCTCTAAAAGCTGTTATATGACCTTTTGCCTCCTAATAACGTCCTTGCACGTAAATAACGTCGTTCCACGTGTCTGTGCAAGTAGGGATTGGTCTAGTCCTTCCACTCTTCATGGACTACGACGTCCCAAGTCGTTTTCTATTACGCCATGGCCTTATAACACCGTCAACTACGTGAACAGGCCTCTAAAGGTTGTTATATAACCTTTTTGCCGCCTAAAACGGCCTTACACGTAAATCACGTGGTTCCACGTGTCTGTTCAGGTTGCCATTGCTCTAGTCCTACCACTACGAATGTACTACGACGTCTCAAATTGTTTTACATTGCGGAATAGCCTTATAACACGTCAACTACGTGAGCAGGCCGCTAAAGGTTTTTATATGGCTTTTTGCCGCCTAATAATGGCCTTACATATAAATCACGTCGCTCCACTTGTCTGGGCAAGTTGCCATTGGTCTAGTCCTTTCACTATGAACACACTACGACGTCCCAAGTTCTTTTCTATTGCGCAGTAGCCTTATAACACCGTCAACTACGTGAACAGGCCTCTAAAGGCTGTTATATGACCTTTTGCCGCCTAATAATGGCCTTACACATCAACCACGTCGTTCCACATGTCTGGGCAAGTTGCCATTGGTCTAGTCCTTTCACTATAAATACACTACGACGTTCTAGATTTTTCCATTGTGCAATAGTCTTATAACACCGTCAACTACGCGTACAGTCATCTAAAGTCTGCTATATGACCTTTTGGCGCCTAATAATGACCTTACACGTGAATCACGTGGTTCCGCGTGTCTACACTGGTTACCATTAGTTTATTCCCTCGACACACATTGGACTGCAACGTCCCAAGTCTATTTACATTGCTGCATGACGTTATAACACCGTTAACTACATGTGCATGCCTCTAAGGGCTGTTAGATGACCTTTTGCCGCCTAATAACGGCCTTACACGTAAATCACGTAGTTCCACGTGTCTGTTCAGGTTGCCATTGGGCTAGTCCTACCACTATGAATGTAGTACGACGTCCCAAATGGTTTTACATTGCGGAATAGCCTTATAACACCGTCAAATACATGTACAGGTCTCTAAAGGTTGTTATATAACCTTTTGCCGCCTAATAACGAGCTTACACGTGAATCACGTGGTTCCACGTGTCTGTGCAGGTAGGGATTGGTCTAGTCCTTCCACTCTTAATGGACTACGACGTCCCAAGTCGTTTTCCATTACGCCATGGCCTTATAACACCGTCAACTACGTGAACAGGCCTCTAAAGGTTGTTATATAACCTTTTGCCGCCTAAAACGGCCTTACACGTAAACCACGTGGTTCCACGTGTCTGTTCAGGTTGCCATTGCTCTAGTCCTACCACTACGAATGTACTACGACGTCCCAATTTGTTTTACATTGCAGAATAGCCTTATAACACGGTCAACTATGTAAGGAGCCCTCTAAAGGTTTTTATATGGCCTTTTGCCGCCTAATAATGTCCTTATACATAAATCACGTCGTTCCACATGTCTGGGCAAGTTGCCATTGGTCTGGTCCTTTCACTCTCAATGCACTACGACGTCCCAAGTTGTTTTGCATTGTGCCATGACATTATAACACCGCCAACTACGTGTACAGGCCTCTAAAGCCTAATATATGATCTTTTGCCGCCCAATTATGGCCTTACACATACATCACGTGGTTCCACATGTTTGGGCAAGTTGCCATTGGTCTAGTCCTTCCACTGTTAATGTACTACGACGTCCTAAGTCGTTTTCAATTGCGTCAAGACGTTATAACACCGTCAACTACGTGTACAGGCCTCTAAAGGCTGTTGTATGACCTTTTGCCGCCTAACAATTGCCTTACACGTAAATCACGTGGTTCCACGTGTCTGTTTAGGTTGCCATTGGTCTAGTCCTACCACTATGAATGTACTACGACGTCCCAATTCGTCTTACATTGCGCAATGGCTTTATAACTCCGTCAACTACGTGTACTGGCCTCTAAAAGCTGTTATATGACCTTTTGCCTCCTAATAACGTCCTTGCACGTAAATCACGTCGTTCCCCGTGTCTGTGCAGGTAGGGATTGGTCTAGTCCTTCCACTCGTAATGGACTACGACGTCCGAAGTCGTTTTCCATTACGCCATGGCCTTATAACACCGTCAACTACGTGAACAGGCCTTTAAAGGCTGTTATATGACCTTTTGCCGCCTAATAATTGCCTTACACATCAATCACGTTGTTCCACATGTCTGGGCAAGTTGCCATTGGTCTAGTCCTTTCACTGTCAATGCACCACGACGTCCCAAGTCGTTTTCCATTACGCCATGGCCTTATAACACCGTCAACTACGTGAACAGGCCTCTAAAAGTTGTTATATAACCTTTTCCCGCCTAAAACGGCCTTACACGTAAATCACGTGGTTCCACGTGTCTGTTCAGGTTGCCATTGCTCTAGTCCTTTCACTATCAATGCACTACGACGTTCCAAGTCGTTTTCCATTACGCCATGGCCTTATAACACCGTCAACTACGTGAGCAGGCAGCTAAAGGTTTTTATATGGCCTTTTGCCGCCTAATAATGGCCTTACATATAAATCACGTCGTTCCACATGTCTGGGCAAGTTGCCATTGGTCTAGTCCTTTCACTATGAACACACTACGACGTCCCAAGTTCTTTTCTATTGCGCAGTAGCCTTATAACACCGTCAACTACGTGAGCAGGCCGCTAAAGGTTTTTATATGGCCTTTTGCCGCCTAATAATGGCCTTACACATAAATCACGTCGCTCCACATGTCTGGGCAAGTTGCCATTGGTCTAGTCCTTTCACTATGACTAGACTACGACGTCCCAAGTTGTTTTCCATTGTTACATGGCCATATAACAACGCCAACTACGCGTACAGTAGTCTAAAGTCTGTTGTATGACCGTTTGCCGCCTAATAATGGCCTTACACATAAATCACGTCGCTCCACATGTCTGTGCAGGTTGCCATTGGTCTAGTCCTTCCACTGTTAATGTAGTACGACGTCCTAAGTCGTTTTCGATTGCGTCATGACGTTATAACACCGTCAACTACGCGTACAGTCCTGTAAAGTGACTCTAACATGTCCTCCTAAAATGTCCTCTAAAATGACCTTTTGCCCCCTAACAATGGCCTCACACGTAAATCACGTGGTTCCACGTGTCTGCACTGCTTACCATTGGTTTATTCCCTCGACACTCAATGAACTACAACGTCCCAAGTCTATTTCCATTGCTGCATGACGTTATAACACCGTCAACTACATGTACATGCCTCTAAAGTCTGTTATATGAACTTTTGCCGCCTAACAATGGCCTTACACGTAAATCACGTGGTTCCACGTGTCTGTTTAGGTTGCCATTGGTCTAGTCCTACCACTATGAATGTACTACGACATCCCAATTTGTCTTACATTGCGCAATGGCTTTATAACACCGTCAACTACGTGTACTGGTCTCTAAAAGCTGTTATATGACCTTTTGCCTCCTAATAACGTCCTTGCACGTAAATCACGTGGTTTCACGTGTCTGTTCAGGTTGCCATTGCTCTAGTCCTACCACTACGAATGTACTACGACGTCCCAAATTGTTTCACATTGCGGAATAGCCTTATAACACCGTCAACTACGTGAGGAGCCCTCTAGAGGTTTTTATATGGCCATTTGCCGCCTAATAATGTCCTTATACATAAATCACGCCGTTCCACATGTCTGGGCAAGTTGCCATTGGTCTGGTCCTTTCACTCTCAATGCACTACGACGTCCCAAGTTGTTTTCCATTGTGCCATGACATTATAACACCGCCAACTACGTGTACAGGCCTCTAAAGCCTAATATATGACCTTTTTCCGCCTAATTATGGCCTTACACATAAATCACGTGGTTCCACATGTCTGGGCAAGTTGCCATTGGTCTAGTCCTTCCATTGTTAATGTACTACGACGTCCTAAGTCGTTTTCGAATGCGTCATGACGTTATAACACCGTCAACTACGCGTACAGTCCTCTAAAGTCTGTTATATGACCGTTTGCCGCCTAATAATGGCCTTACACATAAATTACGTGGTTCCACGTGTCTTTTCAGGTTGCCATTGGTCTCGTCCTTTCACTATCAATGGACTACAACGTCCAAAATTGTTTTCCATTGCGCCATGGCCCTGTAACACCGTCAACTAAGCGTACAAATCCTGTAAATGCTGTAATATGGCATTTTGCTGTGTAATAAAGACCTCATGCGCAAATCACGTCGTTCCACTTGTCTTTACAGGTTGCTATTGGTCTAGTTCTTTCACTATCAATAGACTACAACGTCCCAAGTTGTTTTCCATTGCGCCATGTCCCTATAACACCGTCAACTAAGCGTACAGTCCTCTAAATGCTGTAGTACGGCATTTTGCTGCCTGATAAAGACCTAATGCGTAAATCAGGTGGTTCCGAGTGTCTGTGCATGTTGCCATTGGTCTAGTCTTTCCACTGTTAATGCACTACGACGTCCTATGTCGTTTTCCATTGTGCCATGACATTATAACACGTCAACTATGTGAGCAGGCCTCTAAAGGTTTTTATATGGCTTTTTGCCGCCTAATAATGGCCTTACTCGTAAATAACGTCGTTCCACATGTCTGTGCAGGTTGCCATTGGTCTATTCCTTCCACTGTTAATGTACTTCGACGTCCTAAGTCGTTTTCGATTGCGTCATGACGCTATGACACCGTCAACTACGCGTACAGTCCTCTAAAGTCTGTTATATGACCGTTTGCCGCCTAATAATGGCCTTACACATAAATTACGTGGTTCCACGTGTCTTTTCAGGTTGCCATTGGTCTCGTCCTTTCACTATCAATGGACTACAACGTCCAAAATTGTTTTCCATTGCGCCATGGCCCTGTAACACCGTCAACTAAGCGTACAAATCCTGTAAATGCTGTAATATGGCATTTTGCTGTGTAATAAAGACCTCATGCGCAAATCACGTCGTTCCACTTGTCTTTACAGGTTGCTATTGGTCTAGTTCTTTCACTATCAATAGACTACAACGTCCCAAGTTGTTTTCCATTGCGCCATGTCCCTATAACACCGTCAACTAAGCGTACAGTCCTCTAAATGCTGTAGTACGGCATTTTGCTGCCTGATAAAGACCTAATGCGTAAATCAGGTGGTTCCGAGTGTCTGTGCATGTTGCCATTGGTCTAGTCTTTCCACTGTTAATGCACTACGACGTCCTATGTCGTTTTCCATTGTGCCATGACATTATAACACGTCAACTATGTGAGCAGGCCTCTAAAGGTTTTTATATGGCCTTTTGCCGCCTAATAATGGCCTTACTCGTAAATAACGTCGTTCCACATGTCTGTGCAGGTTGCCATTGGTCTAGTCCTTTCACTGTCAATGCACCACGACGTCCCAAGTCGTTTTCCATTACGCCATGGCCTTATAACACCGTCAACTACGTGAACAGGCCTCTAAAAGTTGTTATATAACCTTTTCCCGCCTAAAACGGCCTTACACGTAAATCACGTGGTTCCACGTGTCTGTTCAGGTTGCCATTGCTCTAGTCCTTTCACTATCAATGCACTACGACGTTCCAAGTCGTTTTCCATTACGCCATGGCCTTATAACACCGTCAACTACGTGAGCAGGCCGCTAAAGGTTTTTATATGGCCTTTTGCCGCCTAATAATGACCTTACACATAAATCACGTCGCTCCACATGTCTGGGCAAGTTGCCATTCGTCTGGTCCTTTCACTCTCAATGCACTACGACGTCCCAAGTTGTTTTCCATTGTGCCATGACATTATAACACCGCCAACTACGTGTACAGGCCTCTAAAGCCTAATATATGACCTTTTTCCGCCTAATTATGGCCTTACACATAAATCACGTGGTTCCACATGTCTGGGCAAGTTGCCATTGGTCTAGTCCTTCCACTGTTAATGTACTACGACTTCCTATGTCGTTCTCGAATGCGTCATGACGTTATAACCCCGTCAACTACGCGTACAGTCCTCTAAAGTCTGTTATATGACCGTTTGCCACCTAATAATGGCCTTACACATAAATTACGTGGTTTCACGTGTCTGTTCAGGTTGCCATTGGTCTCGTCCTTTCACTATCAATGGACTACGACGTCCAAAGTTGTTTTCCATTGCGCCATGGCCCTGTAACACCGTCAACTAAGCGTACAAATCCTCTAAATGCTGTAATATGGCATTTTGCTGTGTAATAAAGACCTCATGCGTAAATCACGTCGTTCCACGTGTCTGTGCAGGTTGCTATTGGTCTAGTTCTTTCACCATCAATAGACTACAACGTCCCAAGTTGTTTTCCATTGCGCCATGGCCCTATTACACCGTCAACTAACCGTACAGTCCTCTAAATGCTGTAGTACGGCATTTTGCTGCCTGATAACACCTAATGCGTAAATCAGGTGGTTCCGAGTGTCTGTGCAGGTTGCCATTGGTCAAGTCTTTCCACTGTTAATGCACTACGACGTCTTATGTCGTTTTCCATTGTGCCATGACATTATAACACGTCAACTACGTGAGCAGGCCTCTAAAGGTTTTTATATGGCCTTTTGCCGCCTAATAATGACCTTACACATAAATCACGTCGTTCTACATGTCTGTGCAGGTTGCCATTGGTCTAGTCCTTCCACTGTTAATGTACTTCGACGTCTTAAGTCGTTTTCGATTGCGTCATGACGCTATAACACCGTCAACTACGCGTACAGTCCTCTAAAGTCTGTTATATCACCTTTTGGCGCCTAATAATGACCTTACACATAAATCACGTCGTTCCGCGTGTCTCCACTGGTTACCATTGGTTTATTCCCTTGACACTCAATGAACTACAACGTCCCAAGTCTATTTCCATTGCTGCATGACGTTATAACACCGTCAACTACATTTACATGCCTATAAAGGCTGTTATATGACCTTTTGCCGCCTAATAACCGCCTTACACGTAAATCACGTGGTTCCACGTGTCTGTTCAGGTTGCCATTGGTCTAGTCCTACCACTACGAATGTACTAGGACGTCCCAAATCGTTTTACATTGCTGAATAGCCTTATAACACCCTCAACTACGTGAGCAGCCCTCTAAAGGTTTTTATATGGCCTTTTGCCGCGTAATAATGGCCTTATCAATAAATCACGTCGTTTGACACGTCTGCGCAAGTTTCCATTGGTCTAGTCCCTTCACTATGAATACAGTACGACTTCCCAGATCATTTACATTGCGCAATACCCTTATAACACCGTCAACTACGCTAACAGGCCTATAAAGGCTTTTATATGAATTTTTGCCGCCTTATAATGGCCTTACAAATAAATCACGTCGTTCTACATGTCTGGGCAAGTTGCCATTGGTCTAGTCCTTTCACTATCAACACACTACGACGTCCCAAGTTGTTTTCCATTGCGCCATGGCCCTGTAACACCGTAAACTCTGCGTACAATCCTCTCAATGCTGTAATATGGCATTCTGCTGTCTAATAAAGACCTCATGCATAAATCAGGTGGTTTCGAGTGTCTGCACTGGTTACCATTGGGATACTCTTTCCACTCTCAATGGACTCTAAAGTCCCAAATCTTTTTCCATTGCGCCATGGCCTTATAACACCGCCAACTACGCGGACAGTCCTCTAAAGTCTGTTATATCACCATTTGCCGCCTAATAGTGGCCTTACACATAAATCACGTCGCTCCACATGTCTGTGCAGGTTGCCATTGTTCTCGTCCTTTTACAATCAATGGACTACGACGTCCAAAGTTGTTTTTCATTGCGCCATGGCCCTATACTACCGTCAACTAAGCGTACAAATCCTCTAAATGCTGTAATATGGCATTTTGCTGTCTAATAAAGACCTCATGCGTAAATCAGGTGGTTCCACGTGTCTGTTTAGGTTGCCATTGGTCTAATCCTACCACTATGAATATACTACGACGTCCCAATTCGTTTTACATTGCGGAATAGCCTTATAACACGGCTAACTACGTGAGGAGCCCTCTAAAGGTTTTTATATGGCCTTTTGCCGCCTAATAATGTCCTTATACATAAATCACGTCTTTCCACATGTATGGGCAAGTTGCCAATGATCTGGTCCTTTCACTCTCTATGCACTACGACGTCCCAAGTTGTTTTTCATTGTGCCATGACATTATAACACCGCCAACTACGTGTACAGGCCTCTAAAGCCTAATATATGACCTTTTGCCGCCCAATTATGGCCTTACACATAAATCACGTGGTTCCACATGTTTGGGCAAGTTGCCATTGGTCTAGTCCTTCCACTGTTAATGCACTACGACGTCCTAAGTCGTTTTCGATTGCGTCATGATGTTATAACATCGTCAACTACGTGTACAGGCCTCTAAAGCTTGTTTTATGACGTTTTGCCGCCTAAACAAGGCGTTACACGTCAATCACGTGGTTCCACGTGTCTGCACTGGTTCCAATTGGTCTAGTCGTTTCACTATCAATGTACTACGACGTCCCAAGTTCTTTTCCATTGCGCCATGGCCCTGTAACACCGTCAACTAAGGGTACAAATCCTCTAAATGCTGTAATATGGCATTTTGCTGACTAATAAAGACCTCATGCGTAAATCAGGTGGTTCCGCGTTGCTGCACTGTTTACCATTGGGATACTCCTTCCACTCTCAATGGACTAAAAAGTCCCAAGTCGTTTTCCATTGCGCCATGACGTTATAACACCAACAACTACGCATACAATCCTCTAAAGTCTACATTGCGGAATAGCCTTATAACACCATCAACTACGTGAGCAGCCCTCTAATGGTTTTTATATGGTCTTTTGCCACCTAATAATGGTCTTACACATAAATCTGATTTATGAGACTTTACCACCTAGTAACAGCCTTACACGTAAATCACGTCGTTCCACCTGTCTGTGCAGGTTGATATTGGTCCAGTTCTTTCATTGTCAATAGACTAAAACGTCCCAAGTTGTTTTCCATTGCGCCATGGCCCTATAACACCGTCAACTAAGCGTAGAGCCGTCTAAATGATGTAGTGCGGCATTTTGCTGCCTGATAAAGATCTAATGCGTAAATCAGGTGGTTCCGAGTGTCTGCACTGGTTACCATTGGTATATTCCTTCCACTCACAATGAACTATAAAGTCGAAATCGTTTTCCATTGCGGCATGACGTTATAACACTGACAACTACGCGTACAGTCCTCTAAAGTCTGTTAGATGACCTTTTGCCGCCAAGTAATGCCTTACACATAAATCACGTCGTTCCACATGTCTGTGCAGGTTGCCATTGGTCTAGTCCTTCCACTGTTAATGTACTTCGACGTCCTATGTCGTTTTTCATTGCGTCATGACGTTATAACACCGTCAACTACGCGTACAGTCCTCTAAAGTCTGTTAAATGACCTTTTGCCCCCTAACAATGGCCTTACACGTAAATCACGTGGTTCCACGTGTCTGTTTAGGTTGCCATTGGTCTAGTCCTACCACTATGAATGTACTACGACGTCCCAAATCGTCTTACATTGCGAAATGGCTTTAAAACACCGTCAACTACGCGTACTGGCCTCTAAAAGCTGTTATATGACCTTTTGCCTCCTAATAACGTCCTTGCACGTAAATCACGTGGTTTCACGTGTCTGTTCAGGTTGCCATTGCTCTAGTCCTACCACTACGAATGTACTACGACGTCCCAAATTGTTTCACATTGCGGAATAGCCTTATAACACCGTCAACTACGTGAGCAGCCCTCTAAATGTTTTTATATGGCATTTTGCCGCGTGATAATAGCCTTATCCATAAATCACGTCGTTCGACACGTCTGCGCAAATTTGCATTGGTCTAGTCCTTTCACTATGAATACACTACGAGGTCCCAAATCATTTACATTGCGCAATATCCTTATAACACCGTCAACTACGCTAACAGGCCTCTAAAGGCTGTTATATGACTTTTCGCCACATTATAATGTCCTTACAAATAAATCACGTCGTTCCACATGTCTGGGCAAGTTGCCATTGGGATACTCCTTCCACTCTCAATGGACTATAAAGTCCCAAATCTTTTTCCATTGCGCCATGGCCTTATAACACCGCCAACTACGCGTACAGTCCTCTAAAGTCTGCTATATGACCTTTTGCCGTCTAATAATGACCTTACACATTAATCACGTCGTTCCACATGTCTGGGCAAGTTGCCATTGGTCTAGTATTTTCACTATCAATGCACTACGACATCCCAAGTTGTTTTCCATTGTGACATGGCCATATAACACCGCCAACTACGCGTACAGTCCTCTAAAGTCTGTCATATGACAGTTCGCCGCCAAATAATGGCCCTACACATAAATCACATCGTTCCACGTGTCTGTGCACGTTGGCATTGGTCTAGTCCTTCCATTCCCAATGGACTACGACGTCCCAAGTCATTTTCCATTACGCCATGGCCTTATACCACCGTCAACTGCGCGTACAGTCCTTTAAAGTCTGTTATATGACCTTTTGCCGCCTAATAATGGCCTTACACATCAATCACGTCGTTCCACAAGGCTGGGCAAGTTGCCATTGGTGTGGTCCTTTCACTATGAATACACTACGAAGTCCCAAGTTCTTTTTCATTGCGCAAAAGCCTTATAACACCGTCAACTGCATGAACAGTCCTCTAAAGACTGTTATATGACCTTTTGCCTCCTTATAACGATCTTGCACGTAAATCACGTCGTTCCACGTGTCTATGCAGGTTGGCATTGGTCTAGTCCTTCCACTCTCAATGGAATACTACGTCCCAAGTCGTTTTCCATTACGCCATGGCCTTATAACACCGTTAACTACGTGCACAGGCCTGTAAAGGTTTTATACAAGCTTTTGCCGCCTAAAACGGCCTTACACGTAATTCACGTGGTTCCACGTGTCTGTTCAGGTTGCCATTGCTCTAGTCCTACCACTACTAATATACTACGACGTCCCAAATCGTTTTACATTGCGGAATAGCCTTATAACACCGTCAACTACGGGAGCAGCACTCTAAAGTTTTTTATATGGCCTTTTGCCGCCTATTAATGGCCTTACACATAAATCACGTCGTTCCACATGTCTGGGCAAGTTGCCATTGGTCTAGTCCTTTCACTATCAATGCACTACGACGTCCCAAGTTGTTCTCTATGCTGCCATGACATTATAACACCGTCAACTAATCATACAGTCCTCTAAAGTCTGTTTTATGATCTTTTGCCGCCTAATAATGGCCTTGCACATAAATCACGTCGTTCCACATGTCTGTGTAAGTTGCCATTGGTCCATTCCTTTATCTGTTAATGTACTACAACGTCCTAAGGCGTTTTCCATTGCGTCATGACGTTATAACACCGTCAACTACCCGTACAGTCCTTTAAAGTCTGTTATATGATCTTTTGCCGCCTAATAATGGCCTTACACATCAATCACGTCGTTCCACAAGGCTGGGCAAGTTGCCATTGGTGTGTTTCTTTCACTATCAATGCACTACGACCTCCCAAGTTCTTTTCCATTGCGCAATAGCCTTATAACACCGTCAACTACGTGAGCAGCCCTCTAAAGTCTGTTATATGATCTTTTGCCGCCTAATAATGGCCTTGCACATAAATCACGTCGTTCCACATGTCTGTGTAAGTTGCCATTGGTCCATTCCTTTATCTGTTAATGTACTACGACGTCCTAAGGCGTTTTCCATTGCGTCATGACGTTATAACACCGTCAACTACCCGTACAGTCTTCTAAAGTCTGTTATATGATCTTTTGCCGCATAACAATGGCCTTACACATAAATCACGTCGTTCCGCATGTCTGTGTAAGTTTCCATTGGTCCATTCTTTCCACTCTCAATGTAATACGATGTCCTAAGTCTTTTTCCATTGCGACATGACGTTATAACAACGTCAATTACTTGCACAGGCCTCTAAATCCTGTTGTATGCCATTTTGCTGCCTAATAATGGCCTTACACGAAAATCACGTGATTTCGCGTGTCTGCATTGGTTACCACTGGTCTATTCCCACCAGTCTCAATGGACTATGACGTCCCAATCGTTTTCCATGGCGCCATGACGTTAAAACACCGTCAACTACGCGTACAGTCCTCTAAAGTCTATTATATCACCTTTTGGCGCATAATAATGACGTTACACTTAAATCACGTGGTTCCGCGTGTCTTCACTGGTTACCATTGGTTTATTCCCTCGACACTCAATGGACTACAACGTCCCAAGTCTATTTCCATCGCTGCATGACGTTATAACACCGTCAACTACATGAACATGCCTCTAAAGGTTTTTATATGGCCTTTTGCCGCCTATTAATGGCCTTACACATAAATCACGTCGTTCCACATGTCTGGGCAAGTTGCCATTGGTCTAGTCTTTTCACTATCAATGCACTACGACGTCCCAAGTTGTTTTCCATTGTGCCATGACATTATAACACCGTCAACTACGTGTACAGGCCTCTAAAGGCTGTTTACCGCCTATTAATGGCCTTATCCATAAATCACGTCGTTTGACACGTCTGGGCAAGTTGCCATTGGTCTAGTCCTTTCACTATGAATACACTACGACGTCCCAAGTTCTTTTCCATTGTGCAATAGCCTTATAACACCGTCAACTACATGAACAGTCCTCTAAAATCTGTTATATGACCTTTTGCTGCCTATTAATGGCCTTACACATAAATCACGTCGTCCCACATGTCTGTGCAAGTTGCCATTGGTCCATTCTTTCCACTCTCAATGTACTACGATCTCCTAAGTCGTTTTCCATTGCGTCATGACGTTTTAACACCGTCAATTACTGGTACAGGGCTCTAAAGGCTGTTATATGACCTTTTGCCGCCTAATAACGACCATATGCGTGAACCAGGTTGATCCAAGTGTCCATTGGCCTATTCCCACCCCTCCCAATGGACTACGACGTCCCAATCGTTTTCCATTGCTTCATGATGTTATAACCCCATCAACTGCGCGTACAGGCTACTAGATACGGTAATATAGCTTTTGCTGCCTAATAAAGACCTTATGCGTAAATCACGTGGTTCCGCGTGACTGTACTGGTTACTATTGGTCTACTTCTTCCACTCTCAATGGACTAAGAAGTCCCAAGTCATTTTTTTCATTGCGTCATGGCATTATAACACCGTTAACTACGTGTACAGGCTTCAAAAGGCTGTATTATGACGTTTTGCCGCCTAATAACGGCCTTACAAGTAAATCACATAGTTCCACGTGTCTGTGCTGGTTGCCATTGGTCTAGTACTTTCACTCTCAATAGGCTACGACGTTGCAAGTTGTTTTCCATTCCGCCTTGGCGTTATAACACCAACAACTACATGTATAAGCTTCTAAAGGATATGATCTTTTGCGGCCTAGTAACGGCTTTAAACGTAAATCACGTGGTTCCACGTATCTATCCAGGTTCCCATTGGACTAGTCCTACCACTATCAATATACTATGACGTCCCAAATCGTTTTCCATTGCGCCATGGTTTCATAACACCGTCAACTACGCGTACATTCCTCTAAAATCTGTTATATGACCGTTTGCAGCATAATAATGGCCTTACACATAAATCACGTCGTCCCACATGTTTGTGCAAGTTGCCATTGGTCCATTCTTTCCACTGTCAATGTACTACGATCTCCTAAGTCGTTTTCCATTGCGTCATGACGTTATAACACCGTCAAATACTGGTACAGGGCTCTAAAGGCTGTTATATGACCTTTTGCCGCCTAATAAAGACCATATGCGTAAACCAGGTGGATCCAAGTGTCCATTGGCCTATTCCCACCCCTCTCAATGGAATACGACGTCCCAATCGTTTTCCATTGCTTCATGACGTTATGACACCGTCAATTGCGCGTACAGTCCTCTAAATTCTGTAATATGGCATATTGCTGCTTAATAAAGACCTTTTGCGTAAATCAGGTGGTTCCGAGTGTCGGCACTGGTTACCATTGGTCTACTTCTTCCACTCTCAATGGACTAAGAAGTCCCAAGTCATTTTTTTCATTGCGTCATGGCGTTATAACACCGTTAACTACGTGTACAGGCTTCAAAAGGCTGTATTATGACGTTTTGCCACCTAATAACGGCCTTACAAGTAAATCACATAGTTCCACGTGTCTGTGCTGGTTGCCATTGGTCTAGTACTTTCACTCTCAATAGGCTACGACGTCCCAAGTTGTTTTTGTCCGCCGTGGCGTTGTAACACCGTCAACTACATGTATAAGCTTCTAAAGGATATGACCTTTTGCGCCTAGTAGCGGCTTTAAACGTAAATCACGTGGTTCCACGTATCTATGCAGGTTGCCATTGGACTAGACATACCACCATCAGTATACTACGACGTCTCAAATCGTTTTCCATTGCGCCATGGTTTCATAGCACCGTCAACTACGCGTACATTCCTCTAAAATCTGTTATATGATCGTTTGCCGCCTAATAATGGCCTTACACATCAATCACGTCGTTCCACATGTCTGTGCAGGTTGGCATTGGTCTAGTCCTTCCACTCTCAATGGACTACGACGTCCCAAGTCGTTTTCCATTACGCCATGGCCTTATAACACCGTCAACTATGTGAACAGGCCTCTAAAGGTTGTTATATAAGCTTTTGCCGCCTAAAACGGCCTTACACGTAATTCACGTGGTTCCACGTGTCTGTTCAGGTTGCCATTGCTCTAGTCCTACCACTACGAATATACTACGACGTCCCAAATCGTTTTACATTGCGGAATAGCCTTATAACACCGTCAACTACGTGAGCAGCCCTCTAAAGGTTTTTATATGGCCTTTTGCCGCCTGTTAATAGCCTTACACATAAATCACGTCGTTCCACATGTTTGGGCAAGTTACCATTCGTCTAGTCCTTTCACTATCAATGCACTACGACGTCCCAAGTTGTTCTCTATGGTTCCATGACATTATAACACCGTCAACTACTCATACAATCCTCTAAAGTCTGTTATATAATCTTTTGCCGCCTACTAATGGCCTTGCACATAAATCACGTCGTTCCACATGTCTGTGTAAGTTGCCATTGGTCCATTCCTTCATCTGTTAATGTGCTACGACGTCCTAAGGCGTTTTCCATTGCGTCATGACGTTATAACACCGTCAACTACGCGTACAGTCCTCTAAAGTCTGTTATATGATCTTTTGACGCATAACAATGGCCTTACACATAAATCACGTCGTTCCGCATGTCTGTGTAAGTTGCCATTAGTCCATTCTTTCCACTCTCAATGTAATACGATGTCCTAAGTCTTTTTCCATTGAGTCATGACGTTATAACAACGTCAACTACTTGTACAGGCCTCTAAATCCTGTTGTATGCCATTTTGCTGCCTAATAATGGCCTTACACGCAAATCACGTGATTTCGCGTGTCTGCATTGGTTACCATTGGTCTATTCCCACCAGTCTCAATGGACTATGACGTCCCAATCGTTTTCCCAGGCGCCATGACGTTATAACACCGTCAACTACGCGTACAGTCCTCTAAAGTCTATTATATCACCTTTTGGCGCCTAATAATGACGTTACACTTAAATCACGTGGCTCCGCGTGTCTTCACTGGTTACCATTGTTTTATTCCCTCGACACTCAATGGACTACAACGTCCCAAGTCTATTTCCATCGCTGCATGACGTTATAACACCGTCAACTACATGTACATGCCTCTAAAGGTTTTTATATGACATTTTGCCGCCTAATAATGACCTTACACATCAATCACGTCGTTCCACATGTCTGTGCAGGTTGGCATTGGTCTAGTCCTTCCACTCTCAATGGACTACGACGTCCCAAGTCGTTTTCCATTACGCCATGGCCTTATAACACCGTCAACTATGTGAACAGGCCTCTAAAGGTTGTTTTATAAGCTTTTGCCGCCTAAAACGGACTTACACGTAATTCACGTGGTTCCACGTGTCTGTTCAGGTTGCCATTGCTCTAGTCCTACCACTACGAATTTACTACGACGTCCCAAATCGTTTTACATTGCGGAATAGCCTTATAACACCGTCAACTACGTGAGCAGCCCTCTAAAGGTTTTTATATGGCCTTTTCCCGCCTATTAATGGCCTTACACATAAACCACGTCGTTCCACATGTCTGGGCAAGTTTCCATTGGTCTAGTCCTTTCACTATCAATGCCCTACGACGTCCCAAGTTGTTCTCTATGGTGCCATGACATGATAACACCGTCAACTACTCATACAGTCCTCTAAAGTCTGTTATATGATCTCTTGCCGCCTAGTAATGGCCTTGCACATAAATCACGTCGTTCCGCATGTCTGGGCAAGTTGCCATTGGTCTAGTCTTTTCACTATCAATGCACTACGACGTCCCAAGTTGTTTTCCATTGTGCCATGACATTATAATACCGTCAACTACGTGTACAGGCCTCTAAAGGCTGTTTACCGCCTATTAATGGCCTTATCCATAAATCACGTCGTTTGACACGTCTGGGCAAGTTGCCATTGGTCTAGTCCTTTTACTATGAATACACTACGACGTCCCAAGTCCTTTTCCTTTGCGCAATAGCCTCATAACACCGTCAACTACATGAACAGGCCTCCAAAGGCTGTTATATGACCTTTTGCCGCCTAAAACGGCCTTACACATAAATCACGTCGTTCCAATGTCTGTGCAGGTTGGCATTGGTCTAGTCCTTTCACTATCCATGGACTACGACTTCCTAAGTCGTTTTCGAATGTGTCATGACGTTATAACACCGTCAACTACGTGTACAGTCCTCTAAAATCTGTTATATGACCTTTTGCCGCCTATTAATGGCCTTACACATCAATCACGTCGTCCCACATGTTTGTGCAAGTTACCATTGGTCCATTCTTTCCAATCTCAATGTACTACGATCTCCTAAGTCGTTTTCCATTGCGTCATGACGTTATAAGACCGTCAACTACGCATACAGTCCTCTAAAATCTGTTAAATGACCGTTTGCCGCCTAATAATGGCCTTACACATAAATCACGTCGTTCCACATGTCTGGGCAAGTTGCCATTGGTCTAGTCCTTTCACTATCGATGCACTACGACGTCCCAAGTGCTTTTCCATTGCGCAAAAGCCTTATAACACCGTCAACTACGTGAACAGGCTTCTAAAGGCTGTTAGATGACCTTTTGCCGCCTAATAATGGCCTTACACATAAATCACGTCGTTCCAATGTCTGTGCAGGTTGGCATTGGTCTAGTCCTTTCACTATCCATGGACTACGACTTCCTAAGTCATTTTCCATTGCGTCATGACGTTATAACACCGTCAAATACTGGTACAGGGCTCTAAAGGCTGTTATATGACCTTTTGTCGCCTAATAAAGACCATATGCGTAAACCAGGTGGATCCAAGTGTCCATTGGCCTATTCCCACCCCTCTCAATAGACTACGACGTCCCAATCGTTTTCCATTGCTTCATGACGTTATGACACCGTCAATTGCGCGTACAGTCCTCTAAATTCTGTAATATAGTATATTGCTGCTTAATAAAGACCTTTTGCGTAAATCAGGTGGTTCCGAGTGTCTGCACTGGTTTCCATTGCTTTTTTTCCTCCACTCACAATGGACTGAGAAGTCCCAAGTCGTTCCCCATTGCTTCATGATGTTATAACCCCATCAACTGCGCGTACAGGGTACTAGATACGGTAATATAGCTTTTGCTGCCTAATAAAGACCTTATGCGTAAATCACGTGGTTCCGCGTGACTGTACTGGTTACCATTGGTCTACTTCTTCCACTCTCAATGGGCTAAGAAGTCCCAAGTCATTTTTTTCATTGCGTCATGGCGTTATAACACCGTTAACTACGTGTACAGGCTTCAAAAGGCTGTATTATGACGTTTTGCGGCCAAATATTGGCCTTACAAGTAAATCACATAGTTTCAGGTGTCTGTGCTGGTTGCCATTGGTCTAGTACTTTCACTCTCAATAGGCTACGACGTCCCAAGTTGTTTTCCATTCCGCCGTGGCGTTATAACACCGTCAACTACATGTATAAGCTTCTAAAGGATATGACCTTTTGCGGCCTAGTAACGGCTTTAAACGTAAATCACGTGGTTCCACATATCTATCCAGGTTCCCATTAGACTAGTCCTACCACCATCAATATACTACGACGTCCCAAATCGTTTTCCATTGCGCCATGGTTTCATAACACCGTCAACTACGCGTACATTCCTCTAAAATCTGTTATATGACCGTTTGTCTCATAATAATGGCCTTACACATAAATCACGCCGTTCCACACGTCTGTGCAGGTTGCCATTGGTCTAGTCCTTCTACTGTTAATGTACTACGACTTCCTAAGTCGTTTTCGAATGCGTCATGACGTTATAACACCGTCAACTACGCGTACAGTCCTTTAAAATCTGTTAAATGACCGTTTGCCGCCTAATAAAGGCCTTACACATAAATCACGTCGTTCCACATGTCTGGGCAAGTTTCCATTGGTCTAGTCCTTTCACTATCGATGCACTACGACGTCCCAAGTGCTCTTCCATTGCGCAAAAGCCTTATAACACCGTCAACTACGTGAACAGGCTTCTAAAGGCTGTTAGATGACCTTTTGCCGCCTAATAATGGCCTTACACATAAATCACGTCGTTCCAATGTCTGTGCAGGTTGGCATTGGTCTAGTTCTTTCACTATCCATGGGCTACGACTTCCTAAGTCGTTTTCGAATGCGTCATGACGTTATAACACCGTCAACTACGTGTACAGTCCTCTAAAATCTGGTATATGACCTTTTGCCGCCTATTAATGGCCTTACACATAAATCACGTCGTCCGAAATGTCTGTGCAAGTTGCCAGTGGTCCATTCTTTCCACTCTCAATGTACTACGATCTCCTAAGTCGTTTTCCATTGCGTCATGACGTTATAACACCGTCAAATACTGGTACAGGGCTCTAAAGGCTGTTATATGACCTTTTGCCGCCTAATAAAGACCATATGCGTAAACCAGGTGGATCCAAGTGTCCATTGGCCTATTCCCACCCCTCTCAATGGAATACGACGTCCCAAGCGTTTTCCATTGCTTCATGACGTTATGACACCGTCAATTGCGCGTACATTCCTCCAAATTCTGTAATATGGCATATTGCTGCTTAATGAAGACCTTTTGCGTAAATCAGGTGGTTCCGAGTGTCTGCACTGGTTACCATTGCTTTTTTTCCTCCACTCACAATGGACTGAGAAGTCCCAAGTCGTTCCCCATTGCTTCATGATATTATAACCCCATCAACTGCGCGTACAGGCTACTAGATACGGTAATGTAGCTTTTGCTGCCTAATAAAGACCTTATGCGTAAATCACGTGGTTCCGCGTGACTGTACTGGTTACCATTGGTCTACTTCTTCCACTCTCAATGGACTAAGAAGTCCCAATTCATTTTTTTCATTGCGTCATGGCGTTATAACACCGTTAACTACGTGTACAGGCTTCAAAAGGCTGTATTATGACGTTTTGCCGCCTAATAACGGCCTTACAAGTAAATCACATAGTTCCACGTGTCTGTGCTGGTTGCCATTGGTCTAGTACTTTCACTCTCAATAGGCTACGACGTCCCAAGTTGTTTTCCATTCCGCCGTGGCGTTATAACACCGTCAACTACATGTATAAGCTTCTAAAGGATATGACCTTTTGCGGCCTAGTAACGGCTTTAAACGTAAATCACGTGGTTCCACATATCTATCCAGGTTCCCATTAGACTAGTCCTACCACCATCAATATACTACGACGTCCCAAATCGTTTTCCATTGCGCCATGGTGTCATAACACCGTCAACTACGCGTACATTCCTCTAAAATCTGTTATATGACCGTTTGCCTCATAATAATGGCCTTACACATAAATCACGCCGTTCCACACGTCTGTGCAGGTTGCCATTGGTCTAGTCCTTCCACTGTTAATGTACTACGACTTCCTAAGTCGTTTTCGAATGCGTCATGACGTTATAACACCGTCAACTACGCGTACAGTCCTTTAAAATCTGTTAAATGACCGTTTGCCGCCTAATAAAGGCCTTACACATAAATCACGTCGTTCCACATGCCTGGGCAAGTTGCCATTGGTCTAGTCCTTTCACTATCGATGCACTACGACGTCCCAAGTGCTCTTCCATTGCGCAAAAGCTTTATAACACCGTCAACTACGTGAACAGGCTTCTAAAGGCTGTTAGATGACCTTTTGCCGCCTAATAATGGCCTTACACATAAATCACGTCGTTCCAATGTCTGTGCAGGTTGGCATTGGTCTAGTTCTTTCACTATCCATGGGCTACGACTTCCTAAGTCGTTTTCGAATGCGGCATGACGTTATAACACCGTCAACTACGTGTACAGTCCTCTAAAATCTGGTATATGACCTTTTGCCGCCTATTAATGGCCTTACACATAAATCACGTCGTCCCACATGTCTGTGCAAGTTGCCCGTGGTCCATTCTTTCCACTCTCAATGTACTACGATCTCCTAAGTCGTTTTCCATTGCGTCATGACGTTATAACACCGTCAAATACTGGTACAGGGCTCTAAAGGCTGTTATATGACCTTTTGCCGCCTAATAAAGACCATATGCGTAAACCAGGTGGATCCAAGTGTCCATTGGCCTATTCCCACCCCTTTCAATGGACTACGACGTCCCAAGCGTTTTCCATTGCTTCATGACGTTATGACACCGTCAATTGCGCGTACAGTCCTCCAAATTCTGTAATATGGCATATTGCTGCTTAATAAAGACCTTTTGCGTAAATCAGGTGGTTCCGAGTGTCTGCACTGGTTACCTTTGCTTTTTTTCCTCCACTCACAATGGACTGAAAAGTCCCAAGTCGTTCCCCATTGCTTCATGATATTATAACCCCATCAACTGCGCGTACAGGCTACTAGATACGGTAATGTAGCTTTTGCTGCCTAATAAAGACCTTATGCGTAAATCACGTGGTTCCGCGTGACTGTACTGGTTACCATTGGTCTACTTCTTCCACTCTCAATGGACTAAGAAGTCTCAATTCATTTTTTTCATTGCGTCATGGCGTTATAACACCGTTAACTACGTGTACAGGCTTCAAAAGGCTGTATTATGACGTTTTGCTGCCTAATAACGGCCTTACAAGTAAATCACATAGTTCCACGTGTCTGTGCTGGTTGCCATTGGTCTAGTACTTTCACTCTCAATAGGCTACGACGTCCCAAGTTGTTTTCCATTCCGCCGTGGCGTTATAACACCGTCAACTACATGTATAAGCTTCTAAAGGATATGACCTTTTGCGGCCTAGTAACGGCTTTAAACGTAAATCACGTGGTTCCACATATCTATCCAGGTTCCCATTAGACTAGTCCTACCACCATCAATATACTACGACGTCCCAAATCGTATCCCATTGCGCCGTGGCGTTATAACACCGTCAACTACATGTACAGGCTTCTAAAGGCTGTTGTATGACCTTTTGCCACCTAATAACGGCCTTACACGTAAATCACCTGGTTCCACATGTCTGGGCAAGTTGCCATTGGTCTAGTCCTTTCACTATCAATGCACTACTACGTCCCAAGTTGTTTTCCATTGTGCCATGGCCTTATAACACCGTCAACAACGCGCACAGTCCTCTAAAGTCTGTTATATGACCGTTTTGCCGCCTAATAATGGCCTTAGACATAAATCACGTCGTTCCACATATCTGTTCAGGTTGCCATTGGTCTAGTCCTTTCACTATCAATGCACTACGACATCCCAAGTTGTTTTCCATTGTGCCATGGCCTTATAACACCGTCAACAATGCGCACAGTCCTCTAAAGTCTGTTATATGACCGTTTTGCCCCCTAATAACGGCCTTACAAGTAAATCACATAGTTCCACGTGTCTGTGCTGGTTACCATTGGTCTAGTACTTTCACTCTTAAAAGACTACGACGTCCCAAGTTGTTTTCCATTCCGCCGTGGCGTTATATCACCGTCAACTACATGTATAAGCTTTTAAAGGATATGACCTTTTGCCGCCTAATAACGGCTTTAAACGTAAATCACGTGGTTCCACGTATCTGTGCAGGTTGCCATTGGACTAGTCCTACCACCATCAATATACTACGACGTCCCAAATCGTTTTCCATTGCGCCATGATTTCATAACACCGTCAACTACGCGTACATTCCTCTAAAATCTGTTATATGACCGTTTGCTGCCTAATAATGGCGTAGCTAGAGTAGTACACCCTTTTAAACAGGTTTTAGGTTTTCGACGGTCAAATACCTATTAAAAAACGCTGCTTTTAGACTCCTAAAAAGTCTGTGACGTCACAGATTTCATCATGCCTCAAATGAGTAAACAAGTCACGTGACATCATTACGGCACTCGACAAAACTGCTGACATCAACAAACGCGCAAATCTGTTTGAATAGAAAGGGAAATAAAAAGTCTCAAAATTGTTCCGGATAGCGACAAAAACAAACGTATTGCTGGTATAATAAATGTCAAGCAACGATAAAAAGACAGCGCTAGATTGGTACACAAATTTTATGCTTTTCACGCTTTTTGGAGGTGTGGGATTTGCCCTAGCCCTCACCTCTACCGCAGTTGTGATGAAAAGTGCGAAAGAAGAAGAGTGCGAGAGTGCTATCAACGCTCTAGTAGAGAGAATTAAAGAACTAGAAGAGACTGAATAATCTTTGGTGGATCATAAAATAAATGCGAGAAATCTGCGCTGACTGTCAAAGAACTCTAGATGCCTACAATAGATGTGGTAGATGTCAAAGACGTCTGCGCGTGGGAGAGAAGGTGCTTTGTTGGTATTGCTACCAAGACTACGTCACTTACAATGGTGGCCACTGCCCTTGTGAGACTTTTTTTGTCCATGAGGCAAAGCAGGTTAGACCCAAAATAAATGGCAACGTTTAAGTTTGATGGTGAAACAGTAAAGGTGGAAATGTTATGTAGAATGTAGCCTGGCGCTGTTCACATAAACAAATGGACAAACTGCGACAAGAAGCTAAAGCCTTAGGTCTCAAAGGGTACTCTATGTTAAAGCGAATAGACCTTGTCGAAGCCATACGCAAAGTCAAGTATAAGGATGCGTCGACACAAACGGATGGACCGTACTGCGAGCCTTGTGCTAAAATTGCATGGGAGAAAAATCTTGAACAATATTTGAGGGATCTCGCTAAAAAACAGCGACGTGTCGCACATGATAGCGACTTGCTAAAAGATCAAGATACGGGAAAAGTGATCGAGATTGTGTAGGTGATCTAGTGTTTTGAATAATACACTAGATCTACGAATAAGCAGGTGGAGACTCTAAGTATCGCTGACATACTGCGCAGATTGAAGTTTTTTCATAAGCTCCTCTTTGGCCTCCTCACGCCCCTTTGCGACAAGCTGCTGTCGCTCCCGATCATTAATGGAATCTACGATCTTTCTCGTTCGTTGTCGGACCTGCTCCTTCAGCAACATGTAGCGTTGCTTCTCCTGCATGAATAGGCTGAACTCATAATCACTAATCACACCGTTCTCCACACCCTTTGATATGAGGTCGACAACGGAGTTCAACTTAGTCTCTGCTAAGAGTCTGATGCCCTCATGCTTCTTTGACTTAACGTCTAGCCTCTTTCCCGCATTCCGTAAACCTGCCTGCCCTAGTCCTACAGCGATTGTGATACCACCCATCGCCACAGCTAGTGGTACACCTATTCCGGACAGCATACTACCAATCCCAACACCTGAAGTTATAATACTTACAGCTAGCAATCCATGATCAGTGAATCTAACCCACGTACCATGCATCTTGAACTTTTTGGCGAGTTTGTCACGCTCTTTGATCTCACCACGCAAGTACTGTTCCACCTCCTCGATCTTCTTGAGTCTGTATACCTGACTTTCTTCAGGCTCATGCTCAGGAGCACTCGGTAAGCTCGGATATAACTTCATTATATCACTCATCTTTATTCTATGAGTAAATGCATCGTAATTCCGACGAACGAAACATTTTTTTCATGATGATGTTCGTCCGTCAGCATGAACTCCAGTCTGTCTGTTGAGCCTTTCAAAGGAAGGTAGATTGGAGTGTCAAAATTCCATGTAAGCATGTCTCCCCATGCGTTTAACTTTTTGGTGGGAAGCAAAGCAAGAATTTTTGATTTCTTTCCATCCACTAGCCAATGGTCTTCATCCAGCTGGGGGCAAACGAGTCTCAATCTTTGGTACACGTCAGTTTTGTAGAAGCTGTCATAGTCGCCTTTGGTAAAGTACTTTTTTGCAGGGTCGTAGGGTAGCCCCATAAGCTCCTGTAGTTTTCGATGGATTACCACAGTATACCCGTCACTAACCCTAAGCCTGCAGAGTCCATTTTTTAATACAAACAATTTGATCTTGTCCTCTGCCTGACTGTTGACGATGGTTGCCAAATCCTCTATCCTGTATAGACCGTTCATAATTTCAATTCTAGTTTCTGTCTGATCAGGCTCTGTCCTACGAATGACAAAATCATTGTCGCTGTAAAAGTTCAGCCATACGGGCCTGATACTTATCGATTTTAGGGCAATTCTCGTGTCCTGCCCCAGGTAATCGTCAAAAATCGTAGGCTTCTCTATATCCGTGACATACAGCTGTCTCATGTTTATTCTTAAAGAAAAGATGAGCATTTACTCATACAACCGGAAAGCAAAGTATGCACCCAACCATGGGAGATATTTGGAGAGACTTAAGGATCTTTCAGTGCAGAACATCGTTATTGATACTCAAGGGTCCTCGTTCAGGGTAAAATTTCAAGACATCTTTGTCGACTATGAATTCTATTCCGGCACTAGCGGGCTAGTGAAGGAGTGGAACAGCCACCCTTTCAGTCTCTGGTCCACTCAACTTAACTTTGCTACCTACTGTGCAACATCTGCTTGCGGTATTTCCATGCAGCATTTTACCTCCGAGTTGCCAATGGTTCGTGCCGTGTATCGATTTCACGCCTATTTCCAAATCCGTAAAATTCTATCGGAGCTTGACATTTCTCTACCGGGCTCAGTTAGATTTCGACGTCTAAACAACCCCTTCAACAAACAAAAACTCCAGCAACTGGCTCGCGAGTTTGGAGTACCTGGTAGTGAGCAGGAGTAGAGGAACGAAACCATCTTCAGTAGTTGGCAACTTCATCGCAAAGATTATCCTGGTTCAGGCCTTAGCTATCTTGACGAGAACTCGTGGAGTCGGTGGATCATTGAAAAATCCCAGGGCCTCACTCGTATTGGTTTTGAACGGTTATCCCAAAGCGTACGCTTCTATGCCTACCTAATTTTCGAGAGCCAGGCAAATGCAAGATCTGGAATCATTGGAAACCAAGGCAGCGCAAGTGATGCTCAACGCCTGTACCTAACGACATTTGAGGATGTGATAGTTAGACCTAACGACACGGGTAAGGAAATTACCGAATTTCAAAATGTGCTGAAATATGCAAGGTCCCAGCTGGATTTTAGTGTTGCTCATGGCGTCTATATGATCCCAAGTGACATGAGCCTTCATATTGGAAATGTTGTGAATTTCACGAACAAAATTTTAATTAACAAGGATTATTTTTCAATCGGTATAAATCCGAAGATTAACGCGAAGCAGGCTGTTATCATTGTTAAGCGCCGCCCTCCACAGGTGAGCCGCGTGATCCCTAAACATGAGATGCACAGGGTGGAGACTACGCTAGCAATAGAGGCCGAAAAACACGATGACATCAAAGCTGGCTTAATTACAATGGGAATATTATCGATCCTAATGTACATTTGGTTGAAGAAAGTCTAGTGTGTTTTGATCAACACATTAGATCGCCTAGCATCTCCGCAGGAGCACTAATATTTACAATAGTCTGCCTCTCTTCCCAACGTAGGCCACAACAAAAGCAGCTGCGGCAGCGATCGCCATGTATAGGTGCTTGGCTGCGTATTCGACAACTTTTGCAGCCACTCTGAAAAAGAACGAGACAACCGTGCCAATGATCCCTGGTAGCGCCGCACCTGCCTTACCTGCTAAGTCTTTCCAGCTGTTTTTGTATAAAACCCTTTCCCCAAGCGCTTCCTGCCGCTGCAGCACCCGCTCCTCAACCACCTGTAACTGCGAGTACGCTGGTGGAAATCAGTAGACCAACAGCCGAGACGATGCTTGCTATAGTAATCCCTTGCTCCTTGAACAAGATTCTAAGCTTTTCAGCTAGAGATTTATCGCCTTCTGCGATTTTCATCAGCGTTTCCTTAATAGATTTCAGTTGGCTCTGAATGTCAGATGATAATAAACCGTGTGCTTCTCGTACTGCTTCCTTTTGATCTTGGAGTCGTTCTAGATCTTCCCTAGCCTTTGCAATGTCTTCGTTCCAGATAGTTTGCTGTTCCTCTGATAGAGCCGCAGACTGCACTAGCAGTCCAGGTGTAGCTTTCTTTGTGTCAAGCCTTTTTACCTTGGCTTCTTTCCCGCTCTGTGAAGGCTTCGCTGTCGCCAAAGGGAGTCTCTTCGATCAGGCTCTCTGTTTCATCAAGGATGTTCTCGAGCAGCGGCATCATTTCGATATCATCGGCCTTCTCTTCAACGTGAACAATCTCGTTAAGGAGTTTCTGAGCCATTGCTTTACTGCTTTTGTTTGGTGTAGTATAGTCGGTAAAGTCCATGGCTCGCAAGCGATTTGTACCTAACCTCCGTATCGCGGCAACGCTTTTCAATTCACCATGCCTTTTCGTGATCTCTATGCCATCGAAAAGAAGCTGGTTTCCTTGTGCCTCAAACTCGTTGTAATATCTCGCGATTGGCTGCCCCAGCTCCTCAACAAGATGTTCGAAAAGATCGTCGACCTTTGATTTTAGTAGCTGCTCTTGCTCCTGATTTGGCGTTAGCGTGGAGCTGGTATCAGACCTACTGAAAGATCCATCCTCGTCTGGAATGTTTTCCTCTGGCGTAAAGTTGTCCCCTTCATATATTGGATTAACCGGCACTTATTTGAAACGAAAATCAGCTAATAATAAAGCATGAGTAACATGTTCGGAACTAAGCTCGATCCCTACGCGGAGATTAAAACAATGATGGCTATGAAAGGGAAAAAGCAGCGTGTAAAAGTAAGTCATGTGCCTAGTACGATTAATCAGAACGAGGATTTGTATGTTGACATTCCCAACATGAGGCAGAACGATGTAATTTTTCCAGACAGTATCAAACTACTTTTCGATCTGGAACTTACGGGAACAAACACGAAGTGCACTATCGTCAGTAATATAGGTAAATCCTTGGTGCAAAATCTTTGTATCACTTTAAATGGCAACGAGGTGCAAAATATTAGCGACTACAGGGTGCTCGCTACCTACAAGGACCTATGGTTGCCCAAGTTTGATCGGGAAAACAACTTGATCTTAGAGGGGATCAATCCCAACGACGGTACAATCCGCGCCCTACAGGTAAAAGCGACTAATCATGTAGGCACGGAAGAGAAAAAAGCGATCGTCGCAGCCTATGGCAGCACGTTTTGCGTGCCCTTGGGCACAATGTTTGAATTGACACGAGACTTGCCGTTCTACCAGGCAGGATTATACGACAGGCTGGAAATCGTTATCCATTTTGCATCATATGGTGACGTTATCAAAGATGGAGGTACGGCAGCTGGTGGAAATACTGCAGCTAAAGCACCGGATGCCGCGTATAAGATAACTAATATCACACTAGAGTTTGACAAGGTTAATAACGAGGGTCTCGCGAGCGCTATAATGTCACGGTATATTCGTTTTGCGCTACCCTATGAGAGGGTACTCCGTAGCAAGGTTGTCACGATGAAAAAGGCTGACACAAGCTACAATTCACAAATTGATACGCCTGCAAGAAGTTTGAAATCCGTTTTACTGCTCTTTGTAGACCCTGGAAAAGTGAAGGCTTACTCGGGCGCTAATGAGGTGTTTTATAACCCAAAGATCGAAAAAATCTCGATCACTGTCGAGGGTGAGCCAAATGAACTCTACACGCACGCGATGCTCCCTAAAGATCACCTCGAGCAGATCGTAAACTTATTCGGTAGCCACGATTCGGGGGTGACGATTGGGCAGTTCTTCACAGAGAGATACGCCCTGTTTGTTGATTTCCGAGCATCGCCTGATCATATTCTACACGGTTCCGGAAGGCAATTACAGCGATTATCAGACGGTATAACGTTGCATATGACAAAGAAAGCCGATGGAACTGAGGATATCCGCTGTTATGTGTATTTGCTGCAGGACGCCCAACTGAACATTCTGGATGGTAGATTTCACTCTGTGGAATACTGAAAATAAATGGCAGTGACCACAATTTTGTATTTACCCTATTGGATAAATACAAAATAATATGGAAAACAAGAGCTGTTCAAAGTGTAAAAGGAGCCTTTTAGTAGATGCATTCAAGGTGACAAAAAATGGTCAAACGACAAAAACATGCATCAAATGCCTCGATGTTAACAAGGCGTCACGGGAACGTACAAAGTGCCCGCATAAAAAGCAGAGGGCCCTGTGTAAGGAGTGCAAGGGCAGTCAAATCTGCCCTCACGAAAAAAGGAAATCCAGGTGCAAGGAGTGCAAGGGCAGTGAAATCTGCCCTCATGAAAAGCAGAGGTCCAAGTGTAAGGAGTGCAAGGGCAGTGAAATCTGCCCTCACGAAAGAATAAGATCTCGGTGTAAGGAGTGCAAGGGCAGTCAAATCTGCCCTCATGAAAAGCTGAGATCCTATTGCAAAGAATGCAAAGGCAGTCAAATCTGCCCTCACGAAAGAATAAGATCTCAGTGTAAGGAGTGCAAGGGCAGTCAAATCTGCCCTCACGAAAGAATAAGATCTCGGTGTAAGGAGTGCAAGGGCAGTCAAATCTGCCCTCACGAAAGGCAGAGGGCCCTGTGTAAGGAGTGTAAGGGCAGTCAAATCTGCCCTCACGAAAAAAGGAGATCCAGGTGTAAGGAGTGCAAGGGCAGTGAAATCTGCCCTCACGAAAGAATAAGATCCAGGTGCAAAGAATGCAAGAAGGTTAAACAATAAATGGCAACTATCGGTGTTCTTGTGGCTGGTGCTGCGATTAACGCTCTAGCATTCTCGGGGAGTAACTATCTGTTCAGTAAACTCGGTGGGCATGGAGAGGAAGAGAGGAAACGGCATGATAAAGCAATTGAACAACTTCAAGCAGCTCAGCAACAGTGGGTCCGTGACAGACAGGCAAAGATTGATTGGTATAGCTCTCAACGAGAGCTGAAAAGGCAAGCCGGAGAGAGCTTGAAGGAACTCGATGAAGGCATGAGGGGGTACTATATCGCAACGATCGAAAAAGCTCCAAAACTATCCGATTTTTACACACCTTCCAAGCAGCAACAGGATGGTGAGCTGACGTTTATCGTAGGATCCCTAGCCCTTCTTGGTTTTGCAGTGTACAAGTTCGCCTAGCGGCCGTGCTCCTGCGGAGACGAGCTTCGCCCTTCCGCTGACATCGCCTGGCGGCTCCGCAGGAGCACGGCCGCCAGGCGATGTCAGCGGTTATATGAGCAAGTAAAACAGGGTTATAAATTAGACTTAAAGCTGTGTGCGGGTTGCAACAGGAATCCTGTGGTAACTCACTCCCTTACCACGACGGTAGAACTGTGTACATTTTAGAGCCTGGTTTGTACCAGCTGGAACTGTGTTCCCCTCTCGGCCTTCGGTCATCAAGACTGGAAGCCGCTGAAGCATTCAGAACGTGGGTTTTCGAAGAGATTTTCCGTTGCTCATGCTGAGACGGGCTTCGCCCTTCCGCTGACACGGCCGCAGGCGATGTATCAGGAAAACTGGTGGTTTTCAAGCATTAAAGAGCTCGCTCTCAAGGATAAGGCCCATCATAGTATATGTAAAATGTTTTCGACATGTAATAAACATGTCGAAAGCACATATTCCCACAGAGAAGGAGGTAGAAAAATTGAGCAGTATTTACTATACCCCTGAAAATTTCTGGACTGGTCGGAAGGCTGTTAAATTGCTCGCTGAGCAGAGTGGAGTACCTAAAAAGAAAGTCGTACACTGGCTGTCTAGGCAACTCTTATGGCTTAGACATATTTGAGGACCTAAAAGGATTGATTACCCACATTTTACCATTAAAAAACCTAATGAAATGCACCAATTTGACTTGCTCTACATGCCTCATGACAAAGTCTACAGCAACGTGTACAAATACATCCTTACAGGGATCGATGTAGCCTCGCGCTACAAGGTAGCTAGACCATTGAGAACGAAGTAAGCCAGCGAAGTCGCTGACATGATCAAAGACATTTACAAAGCAGGACCTTTACGCTATCCGAAGACCTTCCAGTGCGACAACGGTGGTGAGTTCAAGTCAGATGTGACAAAACTGCTAGAGGGCAAGGGCGTCGAACTCAAGCGCGCAACTACCAAGTACCACCATACTTTCACGGCCTTTGTCGAGAGCTACAACAAGGTGCTTGCGGAGAGACTGTTCAAACCTCAGGATGCACAAGAGTTTGTCACTGAAGAGACCAGTAGCATCTGGGTAAAAAACCTTTACACTATCGTGAAAAGTCTCAACGGCACCAAGACTGCCATGATCGGTATGAAACCCAACAAGGCAATCAAGCTAGATGAAGTTTTTAATGTGAAAGACGGGCAGCACCCAGATCGCCTGGCGTCTCCGCAGGAGCAAGAAAAGCCGTTACCTGAGGACGGTCTTTACTTGTACCTGCTGCAGCCTGGAGAAGAGCATGGTGATGCGAAAAGACGTGCAAGGGACGCTTGGTGGAGCAAAAAGACGTATAGGTTGGATCGAATCGAGCAGCAACCAAACAACCGTCTGCTATATTACTTGCAAGACGGGCCAGAGCGGAGCTTTGTTTCAAATTCCGGAAGATGTTCAAGTACCTCCCGAGCATGTTAAGGAGTGGTAAACTTCGCGTAGTTTTTGTAATCTATCAAGACGGGCTTCGCCCTTCCGCTGACATCGCCTGGCGGCTCCGCAGGAGCACGGGTTACAAAAAAAGTCCTAGATCTCGGCAAGCTCCATCAATCTCTAATGTGTATAATTACGACCTAATCGAAAGTGCCTTGGACGTTTGGGATTTACTTTGATGCATCCACGCTCTTGGAGCCAGTTGTAATGTACAATGACATTTGGAGTTTCTGCAAGAACGACGAGTTGACCGTTGGGATGATCTGTTAACTTGTTGCGAATCATTTGCGCTACATAGCCTTGTTGCCCACATATAGCGACATACGGATATTCATCGTCGTTATTCTTTCGTAGCTCTGTGATTTCTTGCTCTTGTACGGCAAGTTGTCTATCTTTTTCTTCAAGATCATCCTCCAGCACCATAAGTTGTCTATCTTTTTCTTCAAGATCATCCTCCAGAACCATAAGTTGTCTAACCATCCCATTATCCTTTCTAGGGTCTTCAAGGTGAGGAACGGCTCGCTGTCGTAGCTCTGTGATTTCTTGCTCTTGTACGGCAAGTTGTCTATCTTTTTCTTCAAGATCATCCTCCAGCACCATAAGTTGTCTATCTTTTTCTTCAAGATCATCCTCCAGAACCATAAGTTGTCTATCCCTGTCTTCGAGGTCATCATTAAGGAGCGCCAGAGCTTGACGCTGCTCTTCGATGGTCTTGAACTCTACTTTTTGACGGATTATTGGGAACATTGTGTTGCAGCAATATTTCCTGAACCTTCTCGCTTTGGGCTGCTTGCTTCCAAACACCAGCTCATACATACCCTCCTCATTGATGTAGAGGTCGTATTTTTGAGAGTCGGATGGCCATTTCACAAGTTCCCCCGTTACGGGGGAACCGCTCAGTTGCCACTTTTGAGTGTAATTTTCCTGACTACAGTGGTTGCGGATGGTATCAGATGTGTCTTTTTTGTATTCCAGTGCGCCTTGTACTACTTCTTTAGCACGAGTCCAAGGGCGACCGTTGATGTTTACGGTATGTAACTTGGTATTGTTAAATTCAACAAGACAAGACATCTTTCTTATACACGCCAAGGCTCAACCACAGTTTTTTTGTGATTCGCAAAATGTCACAAAATTACTGGATCCAATAATGAACACCAAGCTGAGGAAGCCATGGATATTTTTCGCATAACTCTTCAATATCCCGAGTCGTGTTTACCAGTTTGCTGTCAGCGTCATCATTCACTGCATCTATCAGTCTGTCATGGGCTCTCAAAAGAGCCTGATACACAGCTTTAATTACGCTCTCATCATCCATCTTTTCTTACATGTCAAGAGTCTAACTTGCATTCAACAATCTTGTAACTTCTAGGATGCTCCAGTCTTACGTACAAGCAAGCGTGCTTTGACTTTTTGAGCTGGGCCTAGATGTTTTCCCAGTCGCTGATCATGTTTGTTTCCTCGTCGATCAATTTCAAATCCGATCGTTCGTGGGTGTACCACATGAACAACTGCTTTTTTTGCCTTTGAAGGTTCTTCGGCAAGGCGGTATACGACTGCGTTAGTAGCCAGAGACTGTGTTTGCGATGTCTACCATTGATGGCAAGCTCAAGCAAGGGCTGTCGCTTTTTATCAAGGCTATCGTCGGCTATCTTATCGTCAACGATAAACAACGTCTCTTCGCCCGCCAGCAACGACGACAGTTTTTGGATCCACTCGAACAGCTGCTCCTTGGTCTCCACCAGGAACACGTAGTCATCCCTCCATAGCGAGGATCTCTCTTGATAGGTCTTGTTCCAGCGGATTGTAGGGCAGAGAATGACAATGTTGCCGAAATGGTGCCTATACTCGTTCTCAAGCAAATCCAGGACACGCTGCGTCTTGCCACAACTTGTCGGCCCGGTAAAGATTGCCGTATGCGGCTCCTTGACAATGTCTAGAGTCATTTTATTTTGAGGGTATTGCAGCGCTTTTTGTTTGCCTTGGGCAGACATAAACCTTGTAGACTTACTTAGGCTTTGGTACGATAGATGCCGGAATCCACCCCTTTGCAACCAAAAATTCCCGCGAGCCTCGACCCGCTGAAAAGTAAGCAAACATCTTCAGCACGTCGCTGGTATCCATCTTTGTTCTGGGGCTAGAGATTCCCAGAAATTTCTTCCCGGTTATGGCGTAAGTGAAGCCTAGATCCACGACTGTTTCATAGATCATGTCGATAATGTCTTTCTCCTGGAGTGTCACGTTAGAGCTCATTTATTATAGGTTATCGCATCTTGAAAATGTCGATATGACGCTCTTCGCGTTGCTTTTGTGTGTGCTGCTGAGACGGGCTTCGCCCTTCCGCTGACACGGGCGCACGTACTCCTGTGGAGACGCTAGGCTCTGGGGTTTCAGCAGGATTCTTACGTATGTAATAGACTGCCACGCAAGCGGCAAGTACGGCAGCGAGACCTCCAGCGACATAGAGATATACACTGTCCGGGAACTTGTGAGGACCTGCGACAGGTTCCTGACCCTCTTGCGAAGTACTTTTGCCCAAGTTCTTCTGTAAGTCAGCCTTGTTCTTGCGATTCCATTCAGCAAGTCTCTTGCCAGCAGCAACACGACCCTCATTCTTCTTGGTTATGACTTAGTTAGATTGTTCTTCACTCATTTATTTAGTTGGAGACTTACCCACATGGGTTGGAAAAATAGTAGTTTTAAACGACCGAAGGAACGTTTGGGTTAAAAATTAAGTTTTGTAAAGTTTTGAGCTTTACAAGATTTCCTGGTAGTGGCCCCAACGAATCAGTGAAATTTCAACTTTTCTAGTAGAGCTAAGTTTTGCTCAAAATTCTCCCATACCTTCACCAAAGACCTACAGACCATCGTGTAGAGTAGCGATGGACTCTCTTCAAACGATGGACTCTCTTCAAACCTTTTAACAGCCTGAATGTAATGTCGCCTGCCGCTTTTGTGGAACGAGCTAAGCAAAACTAAGAGGCTCATTCCACTCTCCACAAGTACGTGGGAAATAACGAGCCTACACAACCTCCCGTTCCCATCTTCGAATGGATGGATGTTAATCAAGTCTATGAACAACCTCACCGCGTTCCATATCGGATCGTCAGTCTCTGTAGAGTAGTATCGATCCAGGGCGTCTGTCACTAACCTTGGGATTGCAGAAACAGGGCCAAATTCGTGTTTCTCCCCGCGCATCATGATCTCATGGATAGTTTGGATTTTGTCAGGCGTGAGACGTCCGCAGCACTGCATCCATTTTAGAGCGCGCATAAAGTTTATCATCTGCCTTTTGAAACTTTTCGTCTTGCCGTCAAGATGTGCGTCTTCAGGATCTTGCATCAGGTTCCAAGTCTCAGATGCTGAAAACTTGGAGTCTACCTCTCCTTCCGATGTGTAGGTTCCGTACGCAAACAGGGCTTCCCACCCTTTTAGAAATTCCTCTACGTATGCGTGGTTTTTCCGCTTTTGCGAGAGTTCGGATGCTCCCCATTTCTTTTTTTTTTTTACATCAAGACGGCTAGATCTTGATCATACATCTGGAGACCTTCAAACCGTTTCTGCCAGCGTATCTTATCGCGTTCTTATACTTAGTCCTCACTAAATTACACGCCTGTGGTGGAAAGCGATCAGCTTCTGGTGTCAGGATTACCCAACCGCGTGAGTGGGAGTCACCGTAAATGCTGCACCAATCTGTATACCGTGCTTTTTTTCTGCCCATTTTCCCCTTGTTTATACGATCAATATATTCACGATTGCTCATATGAAACTTCGAAAGACTGTTTCTCATCTTTTTCTTGCTGTTCGTCATCTCGCTTTTCATCTGTCTTGGACACATGAGCTAAAGTGTGATTAATGGTATGAGCAGCAACCAAGAGTGGCGCTTGAAATTTTCCAAAGGCAGAGTACACAAGGATCCCCAAATCTGCCATGGAGTCCTTGATAATCGGATCTTCCTCGATGTCTTTTTTTAGACCCTCCGCACTATCGAGTTGAACAACATTACCTACAGCCTTCGCGTACATGCTAATCGCATGTGAAGATAGTGCCTTGGCGGTCTTTTCTCCCTTATTGTGGAGCTCTCGTTGAACATAGTCGGCGTACGCTTTTTCGATCACCTCATCTGGAGCTTTGTCGACAAATCCTTCGGTACATTTGTTCGGTATCATGATTTAGAGCCCTATGAATCCTCTGAAAAATAAGGTGATACTGATACTCTACGGAAAATTGCATATGGAGCAATGGCGTCTCTTTTTTTATGCGGACATTTTATAGGTTCCTGCGTTGCCTTCTGAGCATCGAGGCATTTGATGCACTGCCTCATGCGTTGCCCGTCCCCCTTGATCTTGAAGTTGTCTAGTGGTTGGGGTCGCTTACATTTTGTACATTTTTTAACAGCCTCCATCTTGTTGCTTTGCAAAGTACCACCTTTGCAAAACTCTGGACGGGGAAACCTCACTATTCACAATTCCAAAGGCACCGTATGTATACCATCCTCGAGTACCTTCCGCTTGTCATAAAACGCCGAGAGGCCCAGCTTTTTTTGTCCGTACGTGGTCATCCCCTGGTTGCGCACCCGGAAACCTACGTTTTTTGCAGTGTCAATAGAGCCATTCAATGCGTTCTTATACCTCTCCCATGTCATAGCGTTCAGCTTCTTCGACATCCCCTTACACGAAAACTTTGTGCTCTCTTTCCCTTCCACAAAGTAACACTTGGTTGTGTCAGCGATCATTCTAAACCCCATAAACTCAAGCTTAAACAGACCTCCTGTTCGACTCGAGTACTTATCAGTGACGAGCCAGTTTTTCACGTCTTTGTCGTACTCGTCAGGCAGTTCAGGGTGAACGACATCTCGCAACTCTTCTCCAGAGATGGCAAAATAGGCACTGTCCGTATCCATATACACGTATTCAAAATTCCGAAGATCCACGTACTTATCCAAAAAATCGTAATAGAACTCAAACATGCGCAATTTGGCCAGCTGGTACACCGCAATGCCGCACTGTTACACTCTGTCGATATGCACCTTTTTCTTTCCTTCTCGGATCTCGTAAGCATCACCTATCTCTTCAAGATCTTCAAGGTATGGCAATCTCATCGCTGCATCCACCTTCTTTTGATCTCTCGTAAAGGTGGTGTTCGCGTGCCTACCTTGGTCCTCGATCATTTTCCCATAGAACGAGTTCCCCTTCAACTTGGCCGTAGCTCCACCAATACACTTGTCAGGATCCTTATCGGCTTGTCGTCGTGTATCCGCAATTTCTTTCGGAAACCACGCAAACGGTTTACCTCGCTTATATTTGATAAATTGGTGAAACGCTGTCACCTTTAGGCCATGGTCAAGGTACCACTCGAGCAAGGTTGTGAACAGCAAGATCTTTTCAGCTTTCATCAACCCTAGGAGCTTACGTGTGCCTGAAATACGTTTGCGCCCTGTTGCTTTTAGGAAGTCGTGCATGTGCTCGGGGATTTGATCGTCGGGTATCTCCTTGACCACAAATAGCGGAGCCATCTCGCTGAATTTGCCATACAGTTCCAGAGGGACCTCAATGTCGACCTGCGCAAAACCAAAGAGGGATCCATTTTGCATACCTTCTATCAACAGTCTGATGTTGTGCTCAGCCGTGGGTGGTTTGCTCTTGATCAGCTTCTCTTCACCGCATGGAAAGTAGTTCATCAACGTAGTATGTTTGCGTCAAGCCCCAAAACAGTTTTGCACTTCCGTGGTTCCTGGTAGATGTGAGATCTGATACCCGTCACGTCCCTCTCGTGGTACCTACAGAACACGATGGCAGGCCCTCCCACCATGCCCGTCTTTAAGAGCTCTTAGGCCTCATTCTTCGTGCACTCAGTGCAAGCCTTTTGCACCTTTTTGCACGCCTTGCACTTCTTGTTGAAGCAGTCTTCATTACACTTATGCTTACAAGGCTCTCCTGGAGCGTATAGCTTTAGCTTTGGATTCAGTCGTAGAGACTTGTTGAAGACGTAGCGCATCGATACGCCTGGAATGCTTACCGCGTCTTTCAAAATGTCTATCTCGTCGTCGTAGTACTGCAACCTTGTCTTGTCCACGGCTTCGATGAAGGGTTCCACGTCGGCTAGATTGTACTCACGCAACCAGTCCATCATGGTGACGCAGCCTCGCTTGTAAAACTCTGCACGGAATGTTTCGTACTCATCAAGAGAGAGGGTGCTTTTCCCAATAAGACTGCTATAGAAGTGTTCGTACGCCACGGGTCCTACGTGGGTTAGCTCGTCATAGCTCGTCAGCCACTCGTATGGGAACACGAGCTTTTCGAGCTTGCAATCCAGAGACTTGCACCATTGGTCGTGGCTCAGATCAGGAGCGAGAAAATTTTTGATATCGAGAAATTTGAACCTCGAGGTAATAAAGAACATGTAGTCGTTGTCTTTCTTCGCCACGTTGATCTTTTATTCATTGTCTTTGGCAATTTGATCGACAAAGTACCGCTTGATCATGTTCAGGTCATACTTGCCACTGTTGAAGCCGATCACGGCCACTTGGTTTACCCACTCGTTCCATGCCTTCTGAGTCTTATCTGGAAGCATGTCAAAATCATCGGGTCTCGGGTATATTCTCTCCACCTCTTTCACGATAAGGGCGTGTCTCTTTCCGAGCTGCTCCACAAATCGTGTAACCAAGATCTTGGGATCATCATGCTCCAGGAACGTTGGATCTCCGTTTAGACTATCGTGAATAGCGACGCTGACCGGCACATGCTCCGATATATACATCAGGTCTGCTGTTTGCCGCTGATTCAGAGGGAGCATGAGGGCCTCGAAATCAAACACGATGTAGTGAGGGTAGGGTCGAAGTTTTTTCTTGAAGGACCTCTTGGCTTTGGGTGGGCTCTCACACTCCCACACTGTCACGAGGTTGTAGCCAAGTTTTCGGATGCCTTCCTCCTTTGACTTGGTGGCCGTATATCGATTTTTGTTTGTTCCTTGGCAGGGGCATCCGTGCCACATGCAACCGTGGTACTCATAGACTGTCTTAGTCTCTGGCTCATAGCCGTCTACAAGGTAGACTTGGTTTTCCTTTTTGCCATAGCGTATGACTCGTTCTCCTCCATGCCCACAGAGTGCGTGATGGATGTGTCTTCCAGTTTCCCTCGACAAGTGCTCGAGCCATTTGCAAGCGTCATAACTGAAGCCCTCACCGCAAAAGACCTTCTCTGACTTGCTAGGCATGCGCTTGACCTTCTTGCCTTTGCAGATGATAGTCGGCTTTTTTCCTTCACATATCTTCTTATGTCTCGTAAGATCTCCGCTGCTTACAAACATTTGCTTGCAGGCTTCGCATTCCCATTTCTGTCGTGCCAGTACGTCTAAATCCTTGATGTAGAAACAGTGTCCATCCAGTATACCAAGGTTGATTGTGTTTAAATCTTTTTTGTATTGATTTTGACCGTACACGAGTCTCCATGGGGCTTTCTCAGAGTTGGTCTTGGGTTCAAAGACTCTGATGTTGATCTTGAAACGCTTTGCTATGCCCTCGAAGTCAACGAGCTTCGTAGCACGTACATCTTCCCTCTTCAGTTTGGGGTTCTCGTAGTACTCGCGTGCTAGTTTGAGGGCTGGCCTTGTAAGGTACTCTGTTACACGTTCTACCCTGGCCCTCTTTTCGATGGCTAGGCATCGCCAGACACATAGGTTGTCCGTTCGCTCTTCTTTACCATCCACAGCGTAGATGCATCTCTTCTTTCGCAACCAGTCTGGCAAAGGTCCACAGCCTAACAGGGGCTCCCTTGTGGAGATGATCTTGATCTGCACATGGTTGAAGACTATTTTTCCTTCGTACGATCCTGGGGTCTCGATTGTTCTTTCTGGTGGCAAGTACGCCTTCACCCAAAACTCGTTATCTCCAAGATCTAATCGCTGCATTTCACATTTTTCGATAAAGTCTTCGATGTCAGCTGGGCTCGTAAGCGATCCTTCGCTTCCCTTGGTTTTGTGATACGGAGCCGTGCCACCTCCTGCTTCGTAGATGGTGCAAGCAAAACTGTAGACTACCTTGACTCTCATGTCTATGTAGGGTGTAATTTTTCGCATGATGGCCTCCGCCAGTTCTTGTTGAACCACCATGTCTTGACGCGATTTCCGTCTTCCAACATCTGTGTGTCATTTTCGTCAAAAATATGCTGAATGTCTTCGACGCCTTCGGATCGGTTTTTCTCTTGTGAGAACATGTGCTTGATGTCTTCGACTCCGCTGTATTCGTTTTGTATGTCTCCAGCATCGTAAAAGTCCTCTTGCGCCTCGGCTTCGATTTCATCGTGCAGCGTCGTCCTTCCAGCAATTTGCTCCCTCGCCTTGTTATAATAATGCCTGACAGTGTCTCGCACGCTCTGTAGTCGATCCGCAAGAGCATCGCGAGTTGCTGCTACTGGCGCTAAGACAGCGCTATATAATTTACTAATTGCATTCTTGAACCAACTCATTTCTCTTTATTATATACAGATTTTGGATTTCAACTAACAGCGGTCGCAACTTGAGTAGGGAATTTCCCTTTTCTACTCAAACAGATTTGCGCGTTTGTAGATGTCAGCAGTTTTGTCGAGTCTCGTCATGATGTCACATGACTTGTTTACTCATTTGAGGCATGATGAAATCTGTGACGTCACGTCTAAAAGCAGCGTTTTTTAATAGGTGATTCACCGTCGAAAACCTAAAACCTGTTTATAAGGGTGTACTACTCTAGCTGGCCTTATACATAAATCACGTCGTTCCACATGTCTGTGCAGGTTGCCATTGGTCCAGTCCTTCCACTGTTAATGTACTACGACGTCCTAAGTCGTTTTCGAATGCGTCATGACGTTATAACACCGTCAACTACGTGCACGGTCCTCTAAAGTCTGTTATATCACCTTTTGGCGCCTAATAATGGCCTTAGAAATAAAAAACGTGGTTCCACGAGTCTACAATGGTTACCATGGGTCTATTCCTTATACTCTTAATAGACTACGATGTCAAAACCCGTTTCCCATTGCGCCGTGGCGTTGTAACACCGTCAACTACATGTACAGGTTTCTAAAGGCTGTTGTATGACCTTTTGCCCACTAATAAGGGCCTTACACGTAAAAAACGTGGTTACACATGTCTGGGCAAGTTGCCATGGGTCTAGTCCTTTCACTATCAATAGACTACGACGTCCCAAGTTGTTTTCCATTGTGTTATTGCCTTATACCACCGTCAACTACGCGCACAGTCCTCTAAAGTCTGTTATATGACGGTTTTGCCGCCTATTAATGGCCTTACACATAAATCACGTCGTTCCACATGTCTGTGCAGGTTGCCATTGGTCTAGTCCTTCCACTGTTAATGTACTACGACGTCCTAAGACGTTTTCGAATGCGTCATGACGTTATAACACCGTCAACTACGTGTACGGTCCCCTAAAGTTTGTTATATGACCTTTTGGCGCCTAATAATGGCCTTAGAAATAAATCACGTGGTTCCACATGTCTGGGCAAGTTGCCATTGGTCTAGAACTTTCACTATCACTGCACTACGACGTCCCAAGTTGTTTTCCATTGTGCAATGACATTATAACACCGTCAACTACGTGTACCGGCCTCTAAAGGCTGTTATATGACCTTTTGTTCCTTAATAACAGCATTACACGTAAATCACCTGGTTCCACGTGTCTGTGCAGGTTGCCATTGGTCTAGTCCTTTCACTATCAATGCACTACGACGTCCCAAGTTGTTTTCCATTGTGCCATGGCCTTATAACACCGCCAACTACGCGTACAGTCCTCTAAAGTCTGTTCTATGACCGTTTGCCGCCTAATAATGGCCTTACACATCAATCACGTCGTTCCACATGTCTGGGCAAGTTGCCATTGGTCTAGTCCTTCCACTCTCAATGGACTAAGAAGTCATAAGTCTTTTTCCATTGCGTCATGACGTTATAACACCGTCAACTACGTGTACAGGCCTCTAAAGCCTTTTATATGACCTTTTGCCGCATAATAATGGCCTTACATGTAAATCACATAGTTCGACGTGACCGTGAAGGTTGCCATTGTTCTACCCTTTAACTGTTAATGGACTACGACGTCCCAAACCGTTCTCCATTGCGCCATGGCCCTATAACGCTGGCAGCTAAGCGTACAACCCTCTAAATGCTGTAATATGGCATTTTGCTGTCTAAGACCTTATGCCTAAATCAGGTGGTTGAAAGTGTCTGCACTGGTTACCATTAGTATATTCCTTTCACTCTCCATGGACTAAGAAGTGTCAAGTCGTTTTCCATTGCGTCATGACTTTATAACACCGTTAACTACGCGTACTGGTTTCTAAATGCTATAAATGGCCTTTTGTTGCCTGATAAGGACCTTATGCGCAAATCAGGTGGTTCCGAGTGTCTGCAATGGTTACCAATGGTCTATTTCTTCCACTCTCAATGGACTAAAACCTCCGAAGTCGTTCCCCATTGCGTCATGACCTTATAACCCCGTCAACTACGTGTCTATTCTTCAAAAGCCTGCATTATGACGTTTTGCCGCCTATTATAGGCCTTACAAGTAAATCACGTGGTTCCACGTCTCTGTGCTGGTTGCCATTGGTCTATTCCTTCCACTGTTAATGTACTCCAACGTCCTAAGTCATTTTTGATTGCGTCATGACGTTATAACACCGTCAACTGCGCGCACATGACTGTTAAGGTTGTATTATGGCCCTTTGCGGCCTAATAACGGCCTTTCACGTAAATCACCTGGTTCCATGTCACTGAACTGGTTACCATTAGTATATTCCTTTCACTCTCCATGGAATAAGAAATCCCAAGTCGTTTTCCATTGCCTCTTGACGTTATAACACCGTCAACTACATGTACAGGCCTCTAAAGCTTGTTATATGACGTTGTCCATCCTAATAATAGCCTTTCACATAAATCACGTCGTTCCACATGTCTGGGCAGGTTGCCATTGGTCTAGTACTTTCATTATCAATGCACTACGACGTCCCAAGTTGTTTTCTATTGCGCCATGGCCTCATAACACCGTTAACTACGCCTACAGTCCTCTAAAGTCTGTTATATGACCGTTTGCCGCCTTATAATGGCCTTACACATAAATCACGTCGTGCCACAAGTCTGTGGAGAATGCCATTGGTCTAGTCCTTCCACTTTTAATGTACTACGACGTCCTAAGTCGCTCTCTAATGCGTCATGACGTTATAACACCGTCAACTACGTGTACAGGCCTCTAAAGCTTGTTATATGATGCTTTGCCGCCTAATAATAGCCTTACTCGTATATCAGGTGGTTCCCCAAGTCTGGGCAAAATGCCATTGTTCTAGTCCTTTCACTATCAATGCACTACGACGTCCCAAGTGCTTTTCCATTGCGCAATAGCCTTATAACACCGTCAACTACGTGAACAAGCCTCTAAAGGCTGTTATATGACCTTTTGCCGCCCAATAATGGCCTTTCAAATAAATCACGTCGTTCCACATGTCTAGGCAAGTTGCCATTGGTCTGTTCCTTTCACTATCAATGCACTACGACGTCCCAAGTTGTGTTCCATTGTGCCATGACATTATAACACCGTCAACTACGGGTACAGGCCTCTGAAGGCTGTTATATGACCTTTTGCCGCCCAATAATGGCCATACACAAAAATCACTTCGTTCCACATGTCTGTGCAGGTTGCCATTGGTCTAGTACTTTCACTATCAATGCACTACGACGTCCCAAGTTGTTTTCCATTGTGCCATGATACAGGTTTCTAAATGCTGTAATATGGCATTTTGCAATCTAATAAAGACCTTATGCGTAAATTATGTGGTTCCGAGTGTCTGCACTGGTTACCATTAGTATATTCCTTCCACTCTCAATGGACTAAGAAGTCATAAGTCGTTTTCCATTGCGTCATGACGTTATAACACCGTCAACTACGTGTACAGGCCTCTAAAGCCTTTTATATGACCTTTTGCCGCATAATAATGGCCTTACATGTAAATCACATAGTTCGACGTGACCGTGAAGGTTGCCATTGTTCTACCCTTTAACTGTTAATGGACTACGACGTCCCAAACCGTTCTCCATTGCGCCATGGCCCTATAACGCTGGCAGCTAAGCGTACAACCCTCTAAATGCTGTAATATGGCATTTTGCTGTCTAAGACCTTATGCCTAAATCAGGTGGTTGAAAGTGTCTGCACTGGTTACCATTAGTATATTCCTTTCACTCTCCATGGACTAAGAAGTGTCAAGTCGTTTTCCATTGCGTCATGACGCTATAACACCGTCAACTACGCGTACTGGTTTCTAAATGCTATAAATGGCCTTTTGTTGCCTGATAAGGACCTTATGCGCAAATCAGGTGGTTCCGAGTGTCTGCAATGGTTACCAATGGTCTATTTCTTCCACTCTCAATGGACTAAAACCTCCGAAGTCGTTCCCCATTGCGTCATGACCTTATAACCCCGTCAACTACGTGTCTATTCTTCAAAAGCCTGCATTATGACGTTTTGCCGCCTATTATAGGCCTTACAAGTAAATCACGTGGTTCCACGTCTCTGTGCTGGTTGCCATTGGTCTATTCCTTCCACTGTTAATGTACTCCAACGTCCTAAGTCATTTTTGATTGCGTCATGACGTTATAACACCGTCAACTGCGCGCACATGACTGTTAAGGTTGTATTATGGCCCTTTGCGGCCTAATAACGGCCTTTCACGTAAATCACCTGGTTCCATGTGACTGCGCTGGTTACCATTAGGATATTCCTTTCACTCTCCATGGACTAAGAAGTCCCAAGTCGTTTTCCATTGCGCCATGGCACTGTAACACCGACACCTAGGCGTACAATCCTCTAAATTCTGTAATATGGCATTTTGCTGTCTAATAAAGACCTTATGCATAAATCAGGTGGTTGAAAGTGTCTGCACTGGTTACCATTAGTATATTCCTTTCACTCTCCATGGAATAAGAAATCCCAAACGTTTTCCATTTCTTCATAACCTTATGACACCGTCAACTACGTGTACAGGCCTCGATAGGCTGTTTTATGACCTTTTGTTCCCTAATAACGGCATTACACGTAATTCACCTGGTTCCACGTGTCTGTGCAGGTTGCCATTGGTCTTGTCCTTTCACTATCAATGGACTACGCCGTCCCAAGTTGTTTTCCATTGCGCCATGCCCCTATAGCACCGTCAACTACGCGTACAATCCTCTAAATGCTGTAATATGGCATTTTGCAATCTAATAAAGACCTTATGCGTAAATTATGTGGTTCCGAGTGTCTGCACTGGTTACCATTAGTATATTCCTTCCACTCTCAATGGACTAAGAAGTCATAAGTCGTTTTCCATTGCGTCATGACGTTATAACACCGTCAACTACGTGTACAGGCCTCTAAAGCCTTTTATATGACCTTTTGCCGCATAATAATGGCCTTACATGTAAATCACATAGTTCGACGTGACCGTGAAGGTTGCCATTGTTCTACCCTTTAACTGTTAATGGACTACGACGTCCCAAACCGTTCTCCATTGCGCCATGGCCCTATAACGCTGGCAGCTAAGCGTACAACCCTCTAAATGCTGTAATATGGCATTTTGCTGTCTAAGACCTTATGCCTAAATCAGGTGGTTGAAAGTGTCTGCACTGGTTACCATTAGTATATTCCTTTCACTCTCCATGGACTAAGAAGTGTCAAGTCGTTTTCCATTGCGTCATGACGCTATAACACCGTCAACTACGCGTACTGGTTTCTAAATGCTATAAATGGCCTTTTGTTGCCTGATAAGGACCTTATGCGCAAATCAGGTGGTTCCGAGTGTCTGCAATGGTTACCAATGGTCTATTTCTTCCACTCTCAATGGACTAAAACCTCCGAAGTCGTTCCCCATTGCGTCATGACCTTATAACCCCGTCAACTACGTGTCTATTCTTCAAAAGCCTGCATTATGACGTTTTGCCGCCTATTATAGGCCTTACAAGTAAATCACGTGGTTCCACGTCTCTGTGCTGGTTGCCATTGGTCTATTCCTTCCACTGTTAATGTACTCCAACGTCCTAAGTCATTTTTGATTGCGTCATGACGTTATAACACCGTCAACTGCGCGCACATGACTGTTAAGGTTGTATTATGGCCCTTTGCGGCCTAATAACGGCCTTTCACGTAAATCACCTGGTTCCATGTCACTGAACTGGTTACCATTAGTATATTCCTTTCACTCTCCATGGAATAAGAAATCCCAAGTCGTTTTCCATTGCGTCTTGACGTTATAACACCGTCAACTACATGTACAGGCCTCTAAAGCTTGTTATATGACGTTGTCCATCCTAATAATAGCCTTTCACATAAATCACGTCGTTCCACATGTCTGGGCAAGTTGCCATTGGTCTAGTGCTTTTATTATCATTGTACTACGACGTCCCAAATCGTTTTCCATTGCGTTTTTTATTTATAACACCGTCAACTACGCGTACAGGCCTCTAAAGGCTGTTATATGACATTTTGCCGCACAATAATGGCCTTACACATAAATCACGTCGTTCCACATGTCTATGCAGGTTGCTATTGGTCTAGTACTTTCACTATCAATGCACTACGACGTCCCAAGTTGTTTTCCATTGTGCCATGACTTTATAACACCGCCAACTACGTGTACAGTCCTCTAAAGTCTGTTATATGACCTTTTGCCGCCTAATAATGGCCTTGCACATAAATCACGTCGTTCCTCGTGTCTGTGCAGGTTGACATTGGTGTTGTTCCCCCACTGTTAATGTACTACGACGTCCTAAGTCGTTTTCGATTGCGTCATGACGCTATAATCCCGTCAACTACGTGTACAGGCTTTAAAAGCCTGTTATGTGACCTTTTGCCGCCTAATAATGGCCTTACACATAAATCACGTCGTTCCACATGTCTGGGCAAGTTGCCATTGGTCTAGTCCTTTCATTATCAATGCACTACGACGTCCCAAGTTGTTTTCCATTGCGCCAGGGCCTTATAACACCGTCAACTACGCGTACAGTCCTCTTAAGTCTGTTATATGACTTTTTGCCGCATAATAATGGCCGTACACATAAATCACGTCGTTTCACATGTCTGGGCAAGTTGCTATTCGTCTAGCACTTTCACTATCAATGCACTACGACGCCCCAAGTTGTTTTCCATTGTGCCATTGCCTTATAACACCGCCAACTACGCGTACAGTCATCTAAAGTCTGTTATATGACCGTTTGCCGCCTAATAATGGCCTTACACATAAATCACGTCGCTCCACATGTCTGTACAGGTTGCCATTGGTCTAGTCTTTCCACTGTTAATGTACTGCGACGTCCTAAGTCGTTTTCGATTGCGTCATGACGTTATAACACCGTCAACTACGCGTACAGGCTTCAAAAGCCTGTTATGTGACCTTTTGTCGTCTAATAATGGCCTTAAACGTAAATCAAGTGGTTCCTCGTGTCTGCACTGGTTACCATTGGTTTATTCCGTCGACAATCAATAGACTACAACGTCCCAAGTCTATTTCCATTGCTTAATGGCCTTATAACACCGTCAACTAGTTGTTTTATGACCTTTTGCCTCCTAATAACGTCCTTGCACGTAAATCACGTCGTGCTCTGTGCAGGTTGGCATTGGTCTAGTCTTTCCACTCTCAATGGACTACGACGTCCCAAGTCGCTTTCCATTACGCCATGGCCTTATAACACCGTCAACTGCAGGTACAGTCCTCTAAAGTCTGGTGTATGGCCCTTTGCGGTCTAATAATAGCCTTACACATAAATCACGTCGTTCTACATGTCTGGGCAAGTTGCCATTGGTCTAGTACTTTCACTATCAATGCACTACGACGTCCCAAGTTGCCTTCTATTGTGCCATGGCCTTATAACACTACCAACTACGCGTACAATCCTCTAAAGTCTGTTATATCACCCTTTGCCGCCTAATAATGGCCTTACACATAAATCACGTTGCTCCACATGTCTGTGCAGGTGGCCATTGGTCTAGTCCTTCCACTGTTAATGTACTACGACGTCTTAAGTCGTTCCCCATTGCGTCATGACCTTATAACCCCGTCAACTACGTGTCTATTCTTCAAAAGCCTGCATTATGACGTTTTGCCGCCTATTATAGGCCTTACAAGTAAATCACGTGGTTCCACGTCTCTGTGCTGGTTGCCATTGGTCTATTCCTTCCACTGTTAATGTACTCCAACGTCCTAAGTCATTTTTGATTGCGTCATGACGCTATAACACCGTCAACTGCGCGCACATGACTGTTAAGGTTGTATTATGGCCCTTTGCGGCCTAATAACGGCCTTTCACGTAAATCACCTGGTTCCATGTCACTGAACTGGTTACCATTAGTATATTCCTTTCACTCTCCATGGAATAAGAAATCCCAAGTCGTTTTCCATTGCGTCTTGACGTTATAACACCGTCAACTACATGTACAGGCCTCTAAAGCTTGTTATATGACGTTGTCCATCCTAATAATAGCCTTTCACATAAATCACGTCGTTCCACATGTCTGGGCAGGTTGCCATTGGTCTAGTACTTTCACTATCAATGCACTACGACGTCCCAAGTTGTTTTCTATTGCGCCATGGCCTCATAACACCGTTAACTACGCCTACAGTCCTCTAAAGTCTGTTATATGACCGTTTGCCGCCTTATAATGGCCTTACACATAAATCACGTCGTGCCACAAGTCTGTGGAGAATGCCATTGGTCTAGTCCTTCCACTTTTAATGTACTACGACGTCCTAAGTCGCTCTCTATTGCGTCATGACGTTATAACACCGTCAACTACGTGTACAGGCCTCTAAAGCTTGTTATATGATGCTTTGCCGCCTTATAATAGCCTTACTCGTATATCAGGTGGTTCCCCAAGTCTGGGCAAAATGCCATTGTTCTAGTCCTTTCACTATCAATGCACTAAGACGGCCCAAGTGCTTTTCCATTGCGCAATAGCCTTATAACACCGTCAACTACGTGAACAGGCCTCTAAAGGCTGTTATATGACCTTTTGCCGCCCAATAATGGCCATACACAAAAATCACGTCGTTCCACATGTCTGTGCAGGTTGCCATTGGTCTAGTACTTTCACTATCAATGCACTACGACGTCCCAAGTTGTTTTCCATTGTGCCATGATACAGGTTTCTAAATGCTATAATACGGCATTTTGTTGCCTAATGATGACCTTATGCGCAAATCAGGTGGTTCCGAGTGTCTGCACTGGTTACCATTGGTCTATTTCCACCACTCTCAATGGACTATGACGTCCCAAGTTGTTTTCCATTGCGCCATGGGACTATAACACCGTCAACTACGTGTACAGGCCTGTAAAGCTTGTTATATGATGTTTTGGCGCCTAATAATAGCCTTACTCGTACATCAGGTGGTTCCACAAGTCTGGGCAAGTTGCCATTGGTCTAGTCCTTTCACTATCAATGCACTAAGACGGCCCAAGTGCTTTTCCATTGCGCAATAGCCTTATAACACCGTCAACTACGTGAACAGGCCTCTAAAGGCTGTTATATGACCTTTTGCTGCCTAATAGCCGCCTTACACGTAAATGACGTGGTTCCAGGAGTCTGCGCAGGTTGGCATTGGTCTAGACCTTCCACTCTCCATGGACTACAACGTCCCAAGTCGCTTTCTACACGCCAAGGCCTTATAATACCGTCAACTGCCCGTACATGACTGTTAAGGTTGTATTATGGCCTTTTGCCGCCTAATAACGGCCTTACACGTAAATCACCTGGTTCCATGTGACTGCGCTGGTTACCATTAGGATATTCCTTTCACTCTCCATGGACTAAGAAGTCCCAAGTCGTTTTCCATTGCGCCATGGCACTGTAACACCGACACCTAGGCGTACAATCCTCTAAATTCTGTAATATGGCATTTTGCTGTCTAATAAAGACCTTATGCATAAATCAGGTGGTTGAAAGTGTCTGCACTGGTTACCATTAGTATATTCCTTTCACTCTCCATGGAATAAGAAATCCCAAACGTTTTCCATTTCTTCATAACCTTATGACACCGTCAACTACGTGTACAGGCCTCGATAGGCTGTTTTATGACCTTTTGTTCCCTAATAACGGCATTACACGTAATTCACCTGGTTCCACGTGTCTGTGCAGGTTGCCATTGGTCTTGTCCTTTCACTATCAATGGACTACGCCGTCCCAAGTTGTTTTCCATTGCGCCATGCCCCTATAGCACCGTCAACTACGCGTACAATCCTCTAAATGCTGTAATATGGCATTTTGCAATCTAATAAAGACCTTATGCGTAAATTATGTGGTTCCGAGTGTCTGCACTGGTTACCATTAGTATATTCCTTCCACTCTCAATGGACTAAGAAGTCATAAGTCGTTTTCCATTGCGTCATGACGTTATAACACCGTCAACTACGTGTACAGGCCTCTAAAGCCTTTTATATGACCTTTTGCCGCATAATAATGGCCTTACATGTAAATCACATAGTTCGACGTGACCGTGAAGGTTGCCATTGTTCTACCCTTTAACTGTTAATGGACTACGACGTCCCAAACCGTTCTCCATTGCGCCATGGCCCTATAACGCTGGCAGCTAAGCGTACAACCCTCTAAATGCTGTAATATGGCATTTTGCTGTCTAAGACCTTATGCCTAAATCAGGTGGTTGAAAGTGTCTGCACTGGTTACCATTAGTATATTCCTTTCACTCTCCATGGACTAAGAAGTGTCAAGTCGTTTTCCATTGCGTCATGACGCTATAACACCGTCAACTACGCGTACTGGTTTCTAAATGCTATAAATGGCCTTTTGTTGCCTGATAAGGACCTTATGCGCAAATCAGGTGGTTCCGAGTGTCTGCAATGGTTACCAATGGTCTATTTCTTCCACTCTCAATGGACTAAAACCTCCGAAGTCGTTCCCCATTGCGTCATGACCTTATAACCCCGTCAACTACGTGTCTATTCTTCAAAAGCCTGCATTATGACGTTTTGCCGCCTATTATAGGCCTTACAAGTAAATCACGTGGTTCCACGTCTCTGTGCTGGTTGCCATTGGTCTATTCCTTCCACTGTTAATGTACTCCAACGTCCTAAGTCATTTTTGATTGCGTCATGACGTTATAACACCGTCAACTGCGCGCACATGACTGTTAAGGTTGTATTATGGCCCTTTGCGGCCTAATAACGGCCTTTCACGTAAATCACCTGGTTCCATGTCACTGAACTGGTTACCATTAGTATATTCCTTTCACTCTCCATGGAATAAGAAATCCCAAGTCGTTTTCCATTGCGTCTTGACGTTATAACACCGTCAACTACATGTACAGGCCTCTAAAGCTTGTTATATGACGTTGTCCATCCTAATAATAGGCTTTCACATAAATCACGTCGTTCCACATGTCTGGGCAAGTTGCCATTGGTCTAGTGCTTTTATTATCATTGTACTACGACGTCCCAAGTCGTTTTCCATTGCGTTTTTTATTTATAACACCGTCAACTACGCGTACAGGCCTCTAAAGGCTGTTATATGACATTTTGCCGCACAATAATGGCCTTACACATAAATCACGTCGTTCCACATGTCTATGCAGGTTGCTATTGGTCTAGTACTTTCACTATCAATGCACTACGACGTCCCAAGTTGTTTTCCATTGTGCCATGACTTTATAACACCGCCAACTACGCGTACAGTCCTCTAAAGTCTGTTATATGACCTTTTGCCGCCTAATAATGGCCTTGCACATAAATCACGTCGTTTCTCGTGTCTGTGCAGGTTGACATTGGTGTTGTTCCCCCACTGTTAATGTACTACGACGTCCTAAGTCGTTTTCGATTGCGTCATGACGCTATAATCCCGTCAACTACGTGTACAGGCTTTAAAAGCCTGTTATGTGACCTTTTGCCGCCTAATAATGGCCTTACACATAAATCACGTCGTTCCACATGTCTGGGCAAGTTGCCATTGGTCTAGTCCTTTCATTATCAATGCACTACGACGTCCCAAGTTGTTTTCCATTGCGCCAGGGCCTTATAACACCGTCAACTACGCGTACAGTCCTCTTAAGTCTGTTATATGACTTTTTGCCGCATAATAATGGCCGTACACATAAATCACGTCGTTCCACATGTCTGGGCAAGTTGCTATTCGTCTAGCACTTTCACTATCAATGCACTACGACGCCCCAAGTTGTTTTCCATTGTGCCATTGCCTTATAACACCGCCAACTACGCGTACAGTCATCTAAAGTCTGTTATATGACCGTTTGCCGCCTAATAATGGCCTTACACATAAATCACGTCGCTCCACATGTCTGTACAGGTTGCCATTGGTCTAGTCTTTCCACTGTTAATGTACTGCGACGTCCTAAGTCGTTTTCGATTGCGTCATGACGTTATAACACCGTCAACTACGCGTACAGGCTTCAAAAGCCTGTTATGTGACCTTTTGTCGCCTAATAATGGCCTTAAACGTAAATCAAGTGGTTCCTCGTGTCTGCACTGGTTACCATTGGTTTATTCCGTCGACAATCAATAGACTACAACGTCCCAAGTCTATTTCCATTGCTTAATGGCCTTATAACACCGTCAACTAGTTGTTTTATGACCTTTTGCCTCCTAATAACGTCCTTGCACGTAAATCACGTTGTGCTCTGTGCAGGTTGGCATTGGTCTAGTCTTTCCACTCTCAATGGACTACGACGTCCCAAGTCGCTTTCCATTACGCCATGGCCTTATAACACCGTCAACTGCAGGTACAGTCCTCTAAAGTCTGGTGTATGACCCTTTGCGGTCTAATAATAGCCTTACACATAAATCACGTCGTTCTACATGTCTGGGCAAGTTGCCATTGGTCTAGTACTTTCACTATCAATGCACTACGACGTCCCAAGTTGCCTTCTATTGTGCCATGGCCTTATAACACTACCAACTACGCGTACAATCGTCTAAAGTCTGTTATATCACCCTTTGCCGCCTAATAATGGCCTTACACATAAATCACGTCGCTCCACATGTCTGTGCAGGTGGCCATTGGTCTAGTCCTTCCACTGTTAATGTACTACGACGTCTTAAGTTGTTTTTTGATTGCGTCATGACGTTATAACCCCGTCAACTACGTGTACAAGCTTCAAAAGCCTGTTATGTGACCCTTTGCCGCCTAATAGTGGCCTTACACGTAAATCTCGTGGTTCCGCGTGACTGCACTGGTTACCATTGGTTTATTCCCTCGACACTCAATGGACTACAACGTCCAAAGTGTATTTCCAATGCTGCATGACGTTATAACACCGTCTACTACATGTACAGTCCTCTAAAGTCTGTTATTTGAACCTTTGCCGCCTAATAATGGCCTTACACATAAATCACGTCGTTCCACGTGTCTGTGCAGGTTGCCATTGGTCTAGTCCTTCCACTGTTAATGTACTGCGACGTCCCAAGTTGTTTTCCATTGTGCCATAGCCTTATAACACCGCCAACTACGCGTACAGTCCCCTAAAGTCTGTTATTTGACCCTTTGCGGTCTAATAATAGCCTTACACATAAATCACGTCGTTCTACATGTCTGGGCAAGTTGCCATTGGTCTAGTACTTTCACTATCAATGCACTACGACGTCCCAAGTTGTTTTCCATTGTACCATGGCCTTATAACACCGACAACTAAGCGTACAATCCCCTAAATGCCGTATTATGGCATTTGCTGTCTAATAAACACATTATGCGTAAATCAGGTGGTTCCGAGTGTCTGCATCGGTTACCATTGGTATATTCCTTCCACTCTCAATAGACTAAAAAGTTCCAAGTCGTTTTCCATTGCGCCATAACGGTATAACACCGTCAACTACATGTACAGTCCTCTAAAGTCTGTTATTTGGCCTTTTGCTGCCTAATAATGGCCTTACACATAAATCACGTCGTTCCACATGTCTGGGCATGTTGCCATTGGTCTAGTCCTTTCATTATCAATGCACTACGACGTCCCAATTTGTTTTCCATTGCGCCAGGACCTTATAACACCGTCAACTACGCGTACAGTCCTCTAAAGTCGTTTATTTGATCTTTTGCCGCCTAATAATGGCCTTACACATCAATCACGTCGCTCCACATGTCTGTGCAATTTGCCATTTGTCCATTCTTTCTATTCTCAATATACTACGATGTCCTAAGTCGCTTTCCATTGCGTCATGACGCTATAACCCCGTCAACTACGTGTACAGGCTTCAAAATCCTGTTATGTGACCTTTTGCCGTCTAATAATGGCCTTAAACGTAAATCAAGAGGTTTCTCGTGTCTGCACTGGTTACCATTGGTTTATTCCGTCGACAATCAATAGACTACAACGTCCCAAGTCTATTTCCATTGCTTAATGGCCTTATAACACCGTCAACTAGTTGCTTTATGACCTTTTGCCTCGTAATAACGTCCTTGCACGTAAATAACGTCGTGCTCGTGCAGGTTGGCAATGGTCTAGTCCTTCCACTGTTAATGTACTGCGACGTCCTAAGTCATTTTCCATTGCGTCATGACGCTATAACCCCGTCAACTACGTGTACAGGCTTCAAAATTCTGTTATATGACTTTTTGCCGCCTAATAATGGCCTTACACATAAATCACGTCGTTCCACATGTCTGGGCAAGTTGCTATTCGTCTAGTACTTTCACTATCAATGCACTACGACGTCCCAAGTTGTTTTCCATTGTGCCATGGCCTTATAACACCGCCAACTACGCGTTCAGTCCCCTAAAGTCTGTTATATGACCTTTTGCCGCCTAATAATGGCCCTACACATAAATCACGTCGTTCCACATGTCTGTGCAAGTTGCCATTAGTCCATTCTTTCCACTCGCAATATACTACGATGTCCTAAGTCACTTTCCATTGCGTCATGACGCTATAACCCCGTCAACTACGTGTACAGGCTTCAAAAGCCTATTACGTGACGTTTTGCCTCCTAGTAATGGCCTTACACGTAAATCACGTCGTTCCGCGTGTCTGCACTGGTTATCATTGGTTTACTCCCTCGACACTCAATGGACTACAACGTCCCAAGTCTATTTCCATTGCTGCATGACTTTATAACACAGTCAACTAGTTGATTTATGACCTTTTGCCTCCTAATAACGTCCATGCACGTAAATCACGTCGTGCTCTGTGCAGGTTGGCATTGGTCTAGTCCTTCCACTGTTAATGTACTGTGACGTCCTAAGTCATTTTCCATTGCGTCATGACGCTATAACCCTGTCAACTACGTGTACAGGCTTCAAAAGTCTGTTATATGACTTTTTGCCGCCTAATAATGGCCTTACACATAAATCACGTCGTTCCACATGTCTGGGCAAGTTGCTATTCGTCTAGTACTTTCACTATCAATGCACTACGACGTCCCAAGTTGTTTTCCATTGTGCCATGGCCTTATAACACCGCCAACTACGCGTACAATCGTCTAAAGTCTGTTATATCACCCTTTGCCGCCTAATAATGGCCTTACACATAAATCACGTCGCTCCACATGTCTGTGCAGGTGGCCATTGGTCTAGTCCTTCCACTGTTAATGTACTACGACGTCTTAAGTTGTTTTTCGATTGCGTCATGACGTTATAACCCCGTCAACTACGTGTACAAGCTTCAAAAGCCTGTTATGTGACCCTTTGCCGCCTAATAGTGGCCTTACACGTAAATCTCGTGGTTCCGCGTGACTGCACTGGTTACCATTGGTTTATTCCCTCGACACTCAATGGACTACAACGTCCAAAGTGTATTTCCATTGCTGCATGACGTTATAACACCGTCAACTACATGTACAGTCCTCTAAAATCTGTTATTTGAACCTTTGCCGCCTAATAATGGCCTTACACATAAATCACGTCGTTCCACGTGTCTGTGCAGGTTGCCATTGGTCTAGTCCTTCCACTGTTAATGTACTGCGACGTCCCAAGTTGTTTTCCATTGTGCCATAGCCTTATAACACCGCCAACTACGCGTACAGTCCCCTAAAGTCTGTTATTTGACCCTTTGCGGTCTAATAATAGCCTTACACCTAAATCACGATGTTCTACATGTCTGGGCAAGTTGCCATTGGTCTAGTACTTTCACTATCAATGCACTACGACGTCCCAAGTTGTTTTCCATTGTACCATGGCCTTATAACACCGACAACTAAGCGTACAATCCCCTAAATGCCGTATTATGGCATTTGCTGTCTAATAAACACATTATGCGTAAATCAGGTGGTTCCGAGTGTCTGCATCGGTTACCATTGGTATATTCCTTCCACTCTCAATAGACTAAAAAGTTCCAAGTCGTTTTCCATTGCGCCATAACGGTATAACACCGTCAACTACATGTACAGTCCTCTAAAGTCTGTTATTTGGCCTTTTGCTGCCTAATAATGGCCTTACACAAAAATCACGTCGTTCCACATGTCTGGGCATGTTGCCATTGGTCTAGTCCTTTCATTATCAATGCACTACGACGTCCCAATTTGTTTTCCATTGCGCCAGGACCTTATAACACCGTCAACTACGCGTACAGTCCTCTAAAGTCGTTTATTTGACCTTTTGCCGCCTAATAATGGCCTTACACATCAATCACGTCGCTCCACATGTCTGTGCAATTTGCCATTTGTCCATTCTTTCTATTCTCAATATACTACGATGTCCTAAGTCGCTTTCCATTGCGTCATGACGCTATAACCACGTCAACTACGTGTACAGGCTTCAAAATCCTGTTATGTGACCTTTTGCCGTCTAATAATGGCCTTAAACGTAAATCAAGAGGTTTCTCGTGTCTGCACTGGTTACCATTGGTTTATTCCGTCGACAATCAATAGACTACAACGTCCCAAGTCTATTTCCATTGCTTAATGGCCTTATAACACCGTCAACTAGTTGCTTTATGACCTTTTGCCTCGTAATAACGTCCTTGCACGTAAATAACGTCGTGCTCGTGCAGGTCGGCAATGGTCTAGTCCTTCCACTGTTAATGTACTGCGACGTCCTAAGTCATTTTCCATTGCGTCATGACGCTATAACCCCGTCAACTACGTGTACAGGCTTCAAAATTCTGTTATATGACTTTTTGCCGCCTAATAATGGCCTTACACATAAATCACGTCGTTCCACATGTCTGGGCAAGTTGCTATTCGTCTAGTACTTTCACTATCAATGCACTACGACGTCCCAAGTTGTTTTCCATTGTGCCATGGCCTTATAACACCGCCAACTACGCGTTCAGTCCCCTAAAGTCTGTTATATGACCTTTTGCCGCCTAATAATGGCCCTACACATAAATCACGTCGTTCCACATGTCTGTGCAAGTTGCCATTAGTCCATTCTTTCCACTCGCAATATACTACGATGTCCTAAGTCACTTTCCATTGCGTCATGACGCTATAACTCCGTCAACTACGTGTACAGGCTTCAAAAGCCTGTTACGTGACGTTTTGCCTCCTAGTAATGGCCTTACACGTAAATCACGTGGTTCCGCGTGTCTGCACTGGTTATCATTGGTTTACTCCCTCGACACTCAATGGACTACAACGTCCCAAGTCTATTTCCATTGCTGCATGACTTTATAACACAGTCAACTAGTTGATTTATGACCTTTTGCCTCCTAATAACGTCCATGCACGTAAATCACGTCGTGCTCTGTGCAGGTTGGCATTGGTCTAGTCCTTCCACTGTTAATGTACTGCGACGTCCTAAGTCATTTTCCATTGCGTCATGACGCTATAACCCTGTCAACTACGTGTACAGGCTTCAAAAGTCTGTTATATGACTTTTTGCCGCCTAATAATGGCCTTACACATAAATCACGTCGTTCCACATGTCTGGGCAAGTTGCTATTCGTCTAGTACTTTCACTATCAATGCACTACGACGTCCCAAGTTGTTTTCCATTGTGCCATGGCCTTATAACACCGCCAATTACGCGTACAGTCCCCTAAAGTCTGTTTTATCACCTTTTGCCGCCTAATAATGGCCCTACACATAAATCACGTCGTTCCACATGTCTGTGCAAGTTGCCATTAGTCCATTCTTTCCACTCGCAATATACTACGATGTCCTAAGTCGCTATCCATTGCGTCATGACGCTATAACCCCGTCAACTACGTGTACAGGCTTCTAAAGTCGTTTATTTGACATTTTGCCTCCTAGTAATGGCCTTACACGTAAATCACGTGGTTCCGCGTGTCTGCACTGGTTATCATTGGTTTACTCCCTCGACACTCAATGGACTACAACGTCCCAAGTCTATTTCCATTGCTGCATGACTTTATAACACAGTCAACTAGTTGATTTATGACCTTTTGCCTCCTAATAACGTCCATGCACGTAAATCACGTCGTGCTCTGTGCAGGTTGGCATTGGTCTAGTCCTTCCACTGTTAATGTACTGCGACGTCCTAAGTCATTTTCCATTGCATCATGACGCTATAACCCCGTCAACTACGTGTACAGGCTTCAAAAGTCTGTTATATGACTTTTTGGCGCCTAATAAGGGCCTTACACATAAATCACGTCGTTCCACATGTCTGGGCAAGTTGCTATTGCCTAGTACTTTCACTATCAATGCACTACGACGTCCCAAGTTGTTTTCCATTGTGCCATGACCTTATAACACCGCCAACTACGCGTACAGTCCTCTAAAGTCTGTTTTATGACCGTTTGCCGCCTAATAATGGCCTTACACATAAATCAAGTCGTTCCACATGTCTGTGCAGGTTGCCATTGGTCTAGTCCTTCCACTGTTAATGTACTGCGACGTCCTAAGTCGTTTTCCATTGCGCCATGACGCTATAACCACGTCAACTACGTTTACAGGCTTGAAAAGTCTGTTATATGACCGTTTGCCGCCTAATAATGGCCTTACACATCAATCACGTCGCTCCACATGTCTGTGCAGGTTGCCATTGGTCTAGTCCTTCCACTCTGAATGGACTACGACGTACCAAGTCATTTTCCATTACGCCATGGCCTTATAACACCGTCAACTACATGTACACTCCTCTAAAGTTTGTTATTTGACCCTTTGCCGCTTAATAATGGCCTTACACATAAATCACGTCGTTCCACGTGTCTGTGCAGGTTGGCATTGTTCTAGTCGTTCCACTCCCAATGGACTACGATGTCCCAAGTCATTTTGCTTTACGCCATGGCCTTATAACACCGTCAACTGCGCGTACAGTCCTCTAAAGTCTATTATATGACCTTTTGCCGCCTAATAATGGCCTAACGTAAATCAAGTGGTTCCTCGTGTCTGCACTGGTTACCATTGCTTTATTCTGTCGACACTCAATAGACTACAACGTCCCAAGTCTATTTCCATTGCTTAACAGCCTTGTAACACCGTCAACTAGTTGTTTTATGACTTTTTGCCTCCTAATAACGTCCTTGCACGTAAATCACGTCGTGCTCTGTGCAGGTTGGCATTGGTCTAGTCCTTCCACTCTCAATGGACTGCGACGTCCCAAGTCGCTTTTCATTACGCCATGGCCTTATAACACCGTCAACTGCGGGTACAATCCTCTAAAGTCTGTTATATGACCTTTTGCCGCCTAATAATGGCCTTACACATAAATCACGTCGTTCCACTTGTCTGGGCAAGTTGCCATTGGTCTAGTCCTTTCATTATCAATGCACTACGACGTACCAAGTTGTTTTCCATTGCGCCAGGGCCTTATAACACCGTCAACTACGCGTACAGTCCTCTAAATTCTGTTATATGACCCTTTGCCGTCTAATAATAGCCTTACACATAAATCACGTCGCTCCACATGTCTGTGCAGGTTGCCATTGGTCTAGTCCTTCCACTCTGAATGGACTACGACGTCCCAAGTCATTTTCCATTACACCATGGGCTTATAACACCGTCACCTACATGTACACTCCTCTAAAGTCTGTTATTTGAACTTTTGCCGCCTAATACTGGCCTTACACATAAATCACGTCGTTCCACGTGTCTGTGCAGGTTGGCAATGGTGTAGTCCTTCCACTCTGAATGGACTACGACGTCCCAAGTCATTTTCCATTACGCCATGGACTTATAACACCGTCAACTGCGCATACAGTCCTCTAAAATCTGTTATATTGCATTTTGCTGTCTAATAAAGACCTTTTGCCTAAATCAGGTGGTTGCGAGTGTCTGCACTGGTTACCATTAATATATTCCTTTCACTCTCCATGGACTAAGAAGTCTCAAGGCGTTTTCCATTGCGTGTTGACGTTATAACACCGTCAACTACATGTACAGGCCTCTAAAGCTTGTTATATGACGTTTTCCCGCCTAATAATAGCCTTACTCGTAAATCACGTGGTTCCGCGTGTCTGCACTGGTTACGATTGGTCCATTCCCACCACCCTCAATGGACTAAGACGTCCCAATCGTTTTCCATTGCGCCATGGCCCTGTAATACCGACAACTAAGCGTACAGTCCTCTAAATGCTGTATTATGGCATTTTGCTGTCTAATAAAGACATTATGCATAAAACAGGTGGTTTCGAGTGTCTGCACTGGTTACCATTGGTATATTCCTTCCACTCTCAATAGACTAAATAGTTCCAAGTCGTTTTCCATTGCGCCATAACGTTATAACACCGTGAACTACGCGTACAGTCCTCTAAAGTCTCTTATTTGACCGTTTGCCGCCTAATAATGGCCTTACACAAAAATCAAGTCGCTCCACATGTCTGTGCAGGTTGCCATTGGTCTAGTCTTTCCACTGTTAATGTACTGCGACGTCCTAAGTCGTTTTCCATTGCGTCATGACGCTATAACCCCGTCAACTACGTGTACAGGCTTCAAAAGTCTGTTATATGACCGTTTGCCGCCCAATAATGGCCTTACACATAAATCACGTCGCTCCACATGTCTGTGCAGGTTGCCATTGGTTTAGTCCTTCCACTCTGAATAGACTACGACGTCCCAAGTCATTTTCCATTACGCCATGGCCTTATAACACCGTCAACTACATGTACACTCCTCTAAAGTCTGTTATTTGACCCTTTGCCGCCTAATAATGGCCTTACACATAAATGAAGTCGCTCCACATGTCTGTGCAGGTTGCCATTGGTCTAGTCCTTAAACTGTTAATGTACTGCGACGTCCTAAGTCGTTTTCCATTGCGTCATGACGCTATAACCCCGTCAACTACGATTACAGGCTTAAAAAGTCTGTTATATGAATTTTTGCCGCCTAATAATGGCCTTACACATAAATCACTTCGTTCCACATGTCTGGGCGAGTTGCTATTCGTCTAGTACTTTCACTATCAATGCACTACGACGTCCCAAGTTGTTTTCCATTGTGCCATGGCCTTATAACACCGCCAACTACGCGTACAGTCCTCTAAAGTCTGTTATATGACCGTTTGCCGCCTATAAATAACCTTACACATAAATCACGTCGCTCCACATGTCTGTGCAGGTTGCCATTGGTCTAGTGCTTCCACTGTTAATCTACTGCGACGTCCTAAGTCGTTTTCGATTGCGTCATGACGTTATGACACCGTCAACTACGCGTACAGGCTTCAAAAACCTGTTATGTGACTTTTTGCCGTCTAATAATGGCCTTAAACGTAAATCAAGTGGTTCCTCGTGTCTGCACTGGTTATCATTGCTTTATTCCGTCGACACTCAATAGACTACAACGTTCCAAGTGTATTTCCATTGCTTAATGGCCTTATAACACCGTCAACTGGTTTTTTTATGACCTTTAGCCTCCTAATAACGTCCTTGCACGTAAATCACGTCGTCATCTGTGCAGGTTGGCATTGGTCTAGTCCTTCCACTCTGAATGGACTACGACGTCCCAAGTCATTTTCCATTACGCCATGGCCTTATAACACCGTCAACTGCGCATACATTCCTCTAAAGTCTGTTATATGACCTTTTGCCGCCTAATAATGGCTTTACACATAAATCACGTCGTTCCACATGTCTGGGCAAGTTGCTATTTGTCTAGTACTTTCACTATCAATGCACTACGACGTCCAAAGGTGTTTTACATTGTGCCATGGCCTTATAACACCGCCAACTACGCGTACAGTCCTCTAAAGTCTGTTATATGACCATTTTTGCGGCCTAATAATGGCCTTACACATAAATCACGTCGTTCCATACGTCTGGGCAAGTTGCTATTCGTCTAGTACTTTCACTATCAATGCACTACGACGTCCCAAGTTGTTTTCCATTGTGCCATGGCCTTATAACACTGCCAACTACACGTACAGTCCTCTAAAGTCTGTTATTTGACCCTTTGCCGCCTAATAATGGCCTTACACATAAATCACGTCGCTCCACATGTCTGGGCAATTTGTCATTGGTCCATTCTTTCCACTCTCAATATACTACGATGTCCTAAGTCGCTTTCCATTGCGTCATGACGCTATAACCCCGTCAACTACGTGTACAGGCTTTAAAATCCTGTTATGTGACCTTTTGCAGCCTAATAGTGGCCTTACACGTAAATCACGTGGTTCCGCGTGTCTGCACTGGTTACCATTGGTTTATACCCTCGACACTCAATGGACTACAACGACCCAAGTCTATTTCCATTGCTGCATGACGTTTTAGCACCGTCAACAACATGTACAGTCCTCTAAAGTCTATTATATGACCTTTTGCCGCCTAATAATGGCCTTACACATAAATCTTGTCGTTCCACATGTCTGGGCAAGTTGCTATTGGTCTAGTACTTTCACTATCAATGCACTACGACGTCCCAAGTTGTTTTCCATTGTGCCATGGCGTTATAACACCGCCAACTACGCGTACAGTCCTTTAAAGTCTGTTATATGACCGTTTGCCGCGTAATAATGGCCTTACACATAAATCATGTCGCTCCACATGTCTGTGCAGGTTCCCATTGGCTTAGTCCTTCCACTGTTAATGTACTGCGACGTCCCAAGTCGTTTTCCATTACGCCATGGCCTAATAACACCGTCAACTGCGGGTACAGTCCTCTAAAGTCTGTTATATGACCTTTTGCCGCCTAATAATGGCCTTACACATAAATCACGTCGTTCCACATGTCTGGGCAAGTTGCCATTGGTCTAGTCCTTTCATTATCAATGCACTACGATGTCCCAAGTTGTTTTCCATTCCCCCAGGGCCTTATAACACCGTCAACTACGCGTACAGTCCTCAAAAGTCTGTTATATTACACTTTGCCGTCTAATAATAGCCTTGCACATAAATCACGTCGTTCCACATGTCTGGGAAAGTTGCCATTGGTCTAGTACTTTCACTATCAATGCATTACAACGTCCCAAGTGCTTTTCCATTACACAATAGCCTTATAACACCGCCAACTACGCGTACATCCCTCTAAAGTCTGTTATATGACCCTTTGCCGCCTAATAATTGCCTTACACATAAATCATGTCGCTCCACATGTCTGTGCAGGTTGCCATTGGTCTAGTCCTTCCAGTGTTAATGTTCTACGACGTCCTAAGTCGTTTTCGATTGCGTCATGACGTTTTAACACCGTCAACTACGCGTACAGTCCTCTAAAGTCTGCTTTTTGATCTTTTGCTGCCAAATAATGGCCTTACACATAAATTGCGTCGTTCCACGAGTCTGTGCAGGTTGGCATTGGTCCATTCGTTCACTCTCAATATACTACGATGTCCTAAGTCGCTTTCCATTGTGTCATGACGCTATATCTCCGTCAACTACGTGTACAGGCTTCAAAATCCTGTTATGTGACCTTTTGCCGCCTAATAGTGGCCGTAGACGTAAATCACGTGGTTCTGCGTGTCTGCACTGGTTACGATTGGTTTATTCCCTCGACACTCAATGGACTACAACGACCCAAGTCTATTTCCATTGCTGCATGCCGTTATCACACCGTCAACTGCGCGTACAGTCCTCTAAAGTCTATTATATGACCTTTTGCCGGCTAATAATGGCCTTACACATAAATCACGTCGTTCCAAATGTCTGGGCAAGTTGCAATTCGTCTAGTACTTTTACTATCAATGCACTACGACGTCCCAAGTTGTTTTCCATTGTGCCATGGCCTCATAACACCGCCAACTACGCGTACAGTCCTCTAAAGTCTGTTATTTGACCCTTTGCCGCCTAATAATGGCCTTACACATAAATCACGTCGTTCCAAATGTCTGGGCAAGTTGCAATTCGTCTAGTACTTTTACTATCAAGGCACTACGACGTCCCAAGTTGTTTTCCATTGTGCCATGGCCTCATAACACCGCCAACTACGCGTACAGTCCTCTAAAGTCTGTTATATGACCTTTTGCCGCCTAATAATGGCCTTACACATAAATCACGTCGTTCGACATGTCTGGGCAAGTTGCTATTCGTCTAGTACTTTCACTATCAATGCACTACGACGTCCCAAGTTCTTTCCCATTGTGTCATGGCCTTATAACACCGCCAACTACGCGTACAGTCCTCTAAAGGTTGTTATATGACCTTTTGCCGCCTAATAATGGCCTTACACATAAATCACGTCGTTCCACATGTCTGTGCAGGTTGCTATTCGTCTTGTACTTTCACTATCAATGCACTACGCGTACAGTCCTCTAAAGTCTGTTATATGACCCTTTGCCGCCTTATAATGGCCTTACACGTAAATCACGTCGCTCCACATGTCTGTGCAGGTTGCCATTGGTCTAGTCCTTCCAGTGTTAATGTTCTACGACGTCCTAACTCGTTTTCGATTGCGTCATGACGTTTTAACACCGTCAACTACGCGTACAGTCCTCTAAAGTTTGTTTTTTGATCTTTTGCTGCCAAATAATGGCCTTACACATAAGTCGCGTCGTTTCACGAGTCTGTGCAGGTTGGCATTGGTCTAGTCCTTCCACTTAGAATGAACTACGACGTCCCAAGTCATTTTCCATTACGCCATGGCCTTATAACACCATCAACTGCGCGTAAAGTCCTCTAAAGTCTGTTATATGACCTTTTGCCGCCTAATAATGGCCTTTCACATAAATCACGTCGTTCCACGTGTCTGGGCAAGTTGCTATTGGTCTAGTACTTTCACTATCAATGCACTATGACGTCCAAAGTTGTTTTCCATTGTACCATGGCCTTATAACACCGCCAACTACGCGTACAGTTCTCTAAAGTCTGATATATGACCTTTTGCCGCCTAATAATGGCCTTACACATAAATCACGTCGTTTCACATGTCTGGGCAAGTTGCTATTCGTCTATTACTTTCACTATCAATGCACTACGACGTCCCAAGTTGTTTTCCATTGTGCGATGGCTTTATAACACCGCCAACTGCGCGTACAGTCCTATAAAGTCTGTTATTTGACCCTTTGCCGCCTAATAATGGCCTTACACATAAATCACGTCGCTCCACATGTCTGTGCAATTTGCCATTGGTCCATTCTTTCCACTCTCAATATACTATGATGTCCTAAGTCGCTTTCCATTGCGTCATGACGCTATAACCCCGTCAACTACGTGTACAGGCTTCAAAATCCTGTTATGTGACCTTTTGCCGCCTAACAGTGGCCTTAAACGTAAATCACGTGGTTCAGCGTGTCAACACTGGTTACCATTGGTTTATTCCCTCGACACTCAATGGACTACAACGTCCCAAGTCTATTTCCATTGCTGCATGACGTTATAACACCGTCAACTACAGGTACAGTCCTCTAAAGTCTGTTATTTGACCCTTTGCCGCCTAATAGTGGCCTTACACATAAATTACGTCGTTCTACATGTCTGGGCAAGTTGCTATTCGTCTAGTACTTTCACTATCAATGCACTACGACGTCCCAAGTTGTTTTCCATTGTGCCATGGCCTTATAACACCGCCAACTTCGCGTACATTCCTCTAAAGTCTGTGACCGTTTGCCGCCTAATAATGGCCTTACACATAAATCACGTCGCTCCACATGTCTGTGCAGGTTGCCATTGGTCTAGTCCTTCCACTGTTAATGTACTGCGACGTCCTAACTCGTTTTCGATTGCGTCATGACGTTTTAACACCGTCAACTACGCGTACAGTCCTCTAAAGTCTGTTTTTTGATCTTTTGCTGCCAAATAATGGCCTTACACATAAGTCGCGTCGTTTCACGAGTCTGTGCAGGTTGGCATTGGTCTAGTCCTTCCACTTAGAATGAACTACGACGTCCCAAGTCATTTTCCATTACGCCATGGCCTTATAACACCATCAACTGCGCGTAAAGTCCTCTAAAGTCTGTTATATGACCTTTTGCCGCCTAATAATGGCCTTTCACATAAATCACGTCGTTCCACGTGTCTGGGCAAGTTGCTATTGGTCTAGTACTTTCACTATCAATGCACTATGACGTCCAAAGTTGTTTTCCATTGTACCATGGCCTTATAACACCGCCAACTACGCGTACAGTTCTCTAAAGTCTGATATATGACCTTTTGCCGCCTAATAATGGCCTTACACATAAATCACGTCGTTTCACATGTCTGGGCAAGTTGCTATTCGTCTATTACTTTCACTATCAATGCACTACGACGTCCCAAGTTGTTTTCCATTGTGCGATGGCTTTATAACACCGCCAACTGCGCGTACAGTCCTATAAAGTCTGTTATTTGACCCTTTGCCGCCTAATAATGGCCTTACACATAAATCACGTCGCTCCACATGTCTGTGCAATTTGCCATTGGTCCATTCTTTCCACTCTCAATATACTATGATGTCCTAAGTCGCTTTCCATTGCGTCATGACGCTATAACCCCGTCAACTACGTGTACAGGCTTCAAAATCCTGTTATGTGACCTTTTGCCGCCTAACAGTGGCCTTAAACGTAAATCACGTGGTTCAGCGTGTCAACACTGGTTACCATTGGTTTATTCCCTCGACACTCAATGGACTACAACGTCCCAAGTCTATTTCCATTGCTGCATGACGTTATAACACCGTCAACTACAGGTACAGTCCTCTAAAGTCTGTTATTTGACCCTTTGCCGCCTAATAGTGGCCTTACACATAAATTACGTCGTTCTACATGTCTGGGCAAGTTGCTATTCGTCTAGTACTTTCACTATCAATGCACTACGACGTCCCAAGTTGTTTTCCATTGTGCCATGGCCTTATAACACCGCCAACTTCGCGTACATTCCTCTAAAGTCTGTTATATGACCGTTTGCCGCCTAATAATGGCCTTACACATAAATCACGTCGCTCCACATGTCTGTGCAGGTTGCCATTGGTCTAGTCCTTCCACTGTTAATGTACTGCGATGTCCTAAGTCATTTTCGATTGCGTCATGACGTTATAACACCGGTAACTACGCGTACAGTCCTCTAAAATCTGTTATTCGACCTTTTGCCGGCTAATAATGGCCTAACACATAAATCACGTCGTTCCACATGTCTGTGCAAGTTGCCATTGGTCCATTCTTTCCACTCGCAATATACTACGATGTTCTAAGTCGCTTTCCATTGTGTCATGACGCTTTAACCCCCTCAACTACGGGTACCGGCTTCAAGAGCCTGTTATGTAACCTTTTGCCGTCTAATAATGGCCTTACACGTAATTCAAGTGGTTCAGCGTGTCTGCACTGGTTACCATTAATTTATTCCGTCGACACTCAATAGACTGCAACGTCCCAAGTCTATTTCCATTGCTGCATGACGTTATAACACCGTCAACTACAGGTACAGTCCTCTAAAGTCTGTTATTTGACCCTTTGCCGCCTAATAGTGGCCTTACACATAAATTACGTCGTTCTACATGTCTGGGCAAGTTGCTATTCGTCTAGTACTTTCACTATCAATGCACTACGACGTCCCAAGTTGTTTTCCATTGTGCCATGGCCTTATAACACCGCCAACTTCGCGTACATTCCTCTAAAGTCTGTTATATGACCGTTTGCCGCCTAATAATGGCCTTACACATAAATCACGTCGCTCCACATGTCTGTGCAAGTTGCCATTGGTCCATTCTTTCCACTCGCAATATACTACGATGTTCTAAGTCGCTTTCCATTGTGTCATGACGCTTTAACCCCCTCAACTACGGGTACCGGCTTCAAGAGCATGTTATGTAACCTTTTGCCGTCTAATAATGGCCTTACACAGAAATCACGTCCTCTAAAGTCTGTTATATGACCGTTTGCCGCCTAATAATGGCCTTACACATTAATCACGTCGCTCCATGTGTCTGCGGAGATTGCCATTGGTCTAGTCCTTCCACTGGTAATGTACTGCGACGTCCTAAGTCGTTTTCGATTGCGTCATGACGTCATAACACCGTCAACAACGCGTACAGTCCTCCAAAGTCTGTTATTTGACCTTTTGCGCCTAATAATGGCCTTACACATAAATCACGTCGTTCCACATGTCTATGCAAGTTGCCATTGGTCCATTCTTTCCACTCGCAATATGCTACGATGTCCTAACTCGCTTTCCATTGGTTCATGACGCTGTAAACCCGTCAACTACGTGTACAGGCTTCAAAAGCCTGTTATGTGACCATTTGCCGTCTAATAATGGCCTTACACGTAAATCAAGTGGTTCCGCGTGTCTGCACTGGTTACCATTGGTTTATTCCGTCGACACCCAATAGACTGCAACGTCCCAAGTCTATTTCCATTGCTTAATGGCCTTATGACACCGTCAACTAGTTGTTATATGACCTTTTGCCTCCTAATAACGTCCTTGCACGTAAATCACGTCGTGCTCTGTGCAGGTTGACATTGGCCTAGTCCTTCCACTCTCAATGGACTACGACGTCCCAAGTCGTTTTCCATTTCGCCATGGCCTTATAACACCGTCAACTACGCGTACAATCCACTAAAGTCTGTTATTTGACCTTTTGCCGCCTAATAATGGCCCTACACATAAATCACGTCGTTCCACATGTCTGTGCAAGTTGCCATTGGTCCATTCTTTCCACACTCAATGCACTACAATGTCCCAAATCCTCTTACATTGCGCAATTGCGTTATAACACCGTCAACTACGCGTAGAGGGCTCTAAAGTCTGTTATATGACCTCTTGCCGCTTAATAATGGCCTTACACATAAATCACGTCGCTCCACATGTCTGTGCAAGTTGCCATTGGTCCATTCTTTCCACACTCAATGCACTACAACGTCCCAAGTGCTTTTCCACTGTGCCATGGCCTTATAACACCGCCAACTACGCGTACAGTCCTCTAAAGTCTGTTATTTGACCTTTTGCCGCCTAATAATGGCCTTACCCATAAATCATGTCGTTCCACATGTCTGTGCAAGTTGCCATTGGTCCATTCTTTCGACACTCAATGCACTACAACGTCCCAAGTGCTTTTCCATTGTGCCATGGCCTTATAACACCGCCAACTACGCGTACAGTCTTCTAAAGTCTGTTATATGACCCTTTGCCGCCTAATAATGGCCTTACACATAAATCACGTCGCTCAACATGTCTGTGCAGGTTGCCATTGGTCTAGTCCTTCCACTGTTAATGTACTGCGACGTCCTAACTCGTTTTCGATTGCGTCATGACGTTATAACACCGTCGACTACGCGTACAGTCCTCTAAAGTCTGTTATTTGATCTTTTGCTGCGTAATAATAGCCTTACACATAAATCACGTCGTTCCACATGTCTGGGCAAGTTGCCATTGGTTTATTCTTTCCACTCTCAATGGAGTACGATGTCCTAAGTCGCTTTCTATTGCGTCATGACGCTATAACCCCGTCAAGTACGTGTACAGGCTTCAAAAGCCTGTTATGTGACCATTTGCCGCATAATAATGGCTTTACACGTAAATCACGTAATTCCGCGTGTCTGCACTGGCTACCATTGGGTTATTCCCTCGACAGTCAATGGATTACAACGTCCGAAGTCTATTTACCATTGGTTACCATTGGTTTATTCCCTTGACACTCAATGGACTACAACGTCCCAAGTCTATTTACCATTGGTTACCATTGGTTTATTCCCTTGACACTCAATGGACTACAACGTCCCAAGTCTATTTCCATTGCTGCATGACGTTATAACACCGTCAACTACATGTACAGGCCTGTAAAGCTTAATATATGACGGTTTGCCGCCTAGTAATGGCGTTACATGTAAACCACGTGGTTCCGCGTGTCTGCACTTGTTACTATTCCTCATACTCTCAATGGACTACAATGACAAAAGTCGTTTCCCTTTGCGCCGTGACGTTATAACACCGTCAACTACGCGTGCAGTCCTGTAAAGTCTGTTATATGACCTTTTGCCGCCTAATAATGGCCTTACACATTGATCACGTCGTTCCACATGTCAGTGCAAGTTGCTATTGGTCCATTCTTTCCACTCTCAATGTACTACGATGTCCTAAGTCGTTTTCCATTGCGTCATGACGTTATAACAAAGTCAACTAATTGTACAGGCCTCTAAAGCCTGCTTTATGACCTTTTGCCGCCTAATAAAGACCATATGCGTAATTCAGGTGGTTCCGAGTGTCTGCAGTGGTTACCATTGGTCTATTTTTCCACTCTCAATAGACAAAGAAGTGCCAAGTCGATCCCCATTGCGTCATGACGCTATAACCGCGCCAACTACGTGTACAGTCTTCAAAAGGCTGTTATATGACCTTTTGCCGCCTAATAATGGCCTTACACATAAGTCTTGTGGTTCCGCGTGTCTGCGCAGGTTGTCATTGGTCTAGTTCTTCCACTCTCAATGGACTACGACGTCCCAAGTCGTTTTCCATTACGCCATGGCCTTATAACACCGTCAACTACGCGTACAGTCCTCTAAAGTCTGTTATTTGACCTTTTGCCGCCTTATAATGGCCTTACACATAAATCACGTCGTTCCACATGTCTGTGCTAGTTGCCATTGGTCCATTCTTTCCACTCTCAATGTACTACGAAGTCCTAAGTCGTTTTCGATTGCGTCATGACGCTATAACCCCGTCAACTACATGTAGAGGCTTCAAAAGCATGTTGTGTGACCTTTTGCCGCCTAATAATGGCCTTACACGTATATCGCGTGGTTCCGCGTGTCTGCACTGGTTACCATTGGTTTATTCCCTCGACACTCAATGGACTACAACGTCCCAAGTCTATTTACCATTGGTTGCCATTGGTTTATTCCCTTGACACTCAATGGACTACAACGTCCCGAGTCTATTTCCAGATTGCTGCATGACGTTATAACACCGTCAACTACATTTACAGGCCTCTAAAGGCTGTTATATGACCTTTTGCCGACAAATAACCGCCTTACACGTAAATCACGTGGTTTCAGGTGTCTGTTCAGGTTGCCAATGGTGTAGTCCTACCACTATGAATGTACTACGACGTTCCAAATCGTCCTACATTGCGCAAATGCGTTATAACACCGTCAACTACGTGTACAGGGCTCTAGAGTCTGTTATATGAACTCTTGCCGCTTAATAATGTCCTTACACATAAATCACGTCGTTCCACATGTCTGTGCAGGTTGTCATTGGTCCATTCTTTCCACTCTCAATGTACTACGATGTCTTAAGTCGTTTTCGATTGCGTCATGACGTTATAACACCGTCAACTAGGCGTACAGTCCTCTAAAGTCTGTTATATGACCTTTTGCCGCCTAATAATGGCCTTACACATAAATCACGTCGTTCCGAATGTCTGTGCAGGTTGCCATTGGTCTATTCCTTCCACTGCTAATGTACTGCGACGTCCTAAGTCGTTTTCTATTGCGTCATGACGTTATAACACCGTCAACTACGTGTACAGTCCTCTAAAGTCTGTTATATGACCTTTTGCCGCCTAATAATGGCCTTACACATTGATCACGTCGTTCCACATGTCAGTGCAAGTTGCTATTGGTCCATTCTTTCCACTCTCAATGTACTACGATGTCCTAAGTCGTTTTCCATTGCGTCATGACGTTATAACAAAGTCAACTAATTGTACAGGCCTCTAAAGCCTGCTTTATGACCTTTTGCCGCCTAATAAAGACCATATGCGTAATTCAGGTGGTTCCGAGTGTCTGCAGTGGTTACCATTGGTCTATTTTTCCACTCTCAATAGACAAAGAAGTGCCAAGTCGATCCCCATTGCGTCATGACGCTATAACCGCGCCAACTACGTGTACAGTCTTCAAAAGGCTGTTATATGACCTTTTGCCGCCTAATAATGGCCTTACACATAAGTCTTGTGGTTCCGCGTGTCTGCGCAGGTTGTCATTGGTCTAGTTCTTCCACTCTCAATGGACTACGACGTCCCAAGTCGTTTTCCATTACGCCATGGCCTTATAACACCGTCAACTACGCGTACAGTCCTCTAAAGTCTGTTATTTGACCTTTTGCCGCCTTATAATGGCCTTACACATAAATCACGTCGTTCCACATGTCTGTGCTAGTTGCCATTGGTCCATTCTTTCCACTCTCAATGTACTACGAAGTCCTAAGTCGTTTTCGATTGCGTCATGACGCTATAACCCCGTCAACTACATGTAGAGGCTTCAAAAGCATGTTGTGTGACCTTTTGCCGCCTAATAATGGCCTTACACGTATATCGCGTGGTTCCGCGTGTCTGCACTGGTTACCATTGGTTTATTCCCTCGACACTCAATGGACTACAACGTCCCAAGTCTATTTACCATTGGTTGCCATTGGTTTATTCCCTTGACACTCAATGGACTACAACGTCCCGAGTCTATTTCCAGATTGCTGCATGACGTTATAACACCGTCAACTACATTTACAGGCCTCTAAAGGCTGTTATATGACCTTTTGCCGACAAATAACCGCCTTACACGTAAATCACGTGGTTTCAGGTGTCTGTTCAGGTTGCCAATGGTGTAGTCCTACCACTATGAATGTACTACGACGTTCCAAATCGTCCTACATTGCGCAAATGCGTTATAACACCGTCAACTACGTGTACAGGGCTCTAGAGTCTGTTATATGAACTCTTGCCGCTTAATAATGTCCTTACACATAAATCACGTCGTTCCACATGTCTGTGCAGGTTGTCATTGGTCCATTCTTTCCACTCTCAATGTACTACGATGTCTTAAGTCGTTTTCGATTGCGTCATGACGTTATAACACCGTCAACTAGGCGTACAGTCCTCTAAAGTCTGTTATATGACCTTTTGCCGCCTAATAATGGCCTTACACATAAATCACGTCGTTCCGAATGTCTGTGCAGGTTGCCATTGGTCTATTCCTTCCACTGCTAATGTACTGCGACGTCCTAAGTCGTTTTCTATTGCGTCATGACGTTATAACACCGTCAACTACGTGTACAGTCCTCTAAAGTCTGTTATATCACCTTTTGGCGCCTAAAAAATGGCTTTAGAAATAAATCACGTGGTTCCACGTGTCTACACTAGTTACTATTCTTTATACTTTCAATGGACTATGATGTCAAAAGTCGTTTCACATTGCGCCGTGGCGTTATAACACCGTCAACTACATGTGCAGTCTTCTAAAGGCTGTTATATGACATTTTGCTGCCTAATAACGGCCTTACACGTAAATCACGTGGTTCCTCGTGTCTGTGCAGGTTGCCATTGGTCTATTCCTTCCATTCTCAATGGACTGTGACGTCCCAAGTCCTTTTCCATTACGCCATGGCCTTATAACACCGTCAACTACGCGTACAGTCCTCTAAAGTCTGTTATTTGACCTTTCCCGCCTTATAATGGCCTTACACATAGATCACGTCGTTCCACATGTCAGTGCAAGTTGCCATTGGTCCATTCTTTCCACTCTCAATGTACTACGATGTCCTAAGTCGTTTTCCATTGCGTCATGACGTTATAACAACGTCAACTAATTGTACAGGCCTCTAAAGCCTGCTTTATGACCTTTTGCCGCCTAATAAAGACCATATGCCTAATTCAGGTGTTTCCGAGTGTCTTCAGTAATTACCATTGGTCTATATTTTCCACTCTCAATAGACTAAGAAGTGCCAAGTCGTTCCCCATTGCGCCATGACGCTATAACCCCGTCAACTACATGTACAGGCTTCAAAAGCCTGTTATGTGACCTTTTGCCGCCTAATAATGGCCTTACACGTATATCGCGTGGTTCCGCGTGTCTGCACTGGTTACCATTGGTTTATTCCCTCGACTCTCAATGGACTACAACGTCCCGAGTCTATTTCCAGATTGCTGCATGACGTTATAACACCGTCAACTACATTTACAAGCCTCTAAAGGCTGTTGTATGACCTTTTGCCGCCAAATAACCGCCTTACACGTAAATCACGTGGTTCCAGGTGTCTGTTCAGGTTGCCATTGGTGTAGTCCTACCACCATGAATGTACTACGACGTTCCAAATCGTCTTACATTGCGCAAATGCTATATAACACCGTCAACTACGTGTACAGGGCTCTAAAGTCTGTTATATGACCTTTTGCCGCCTAATAATGTCCTTACACATAAATCACGTCGTTCCACATGTCTGTGCAGGTTGCCATTGGTCTATTCTTTCCACTCTCAATGCACTACGATGTCCTAAGTCGCTTTCGATTGCCTCATGACGCTATAACAACGTCAACTAATTGTACAGGCCTCTAAAGCCTGCTTTATGACCTTTTGCCGCCTAATAAAGACCATATGCCTAATTCAGGTGTTTCCGAGTGTCTTCAGTAATTACCATTGGTCTATATTTTCCACTCTCAATAGACTAAGAAGTGCCAAGTCGTTCCCCATTGCGCCATGACGCTATAACCCCGTCAACTACATGTACAGGCTTCAAAAGCCTGTTATGTGACCTTTTGCCGCCTAATAATGGCCTTACACGTATATCGCGTGGTTCCGCGTGTCTGCACTGGTTACCATTGGTTTATTCCCTCGACTCTCAATGGACTACAACGTCCCGAGTCTATTTCCAGATTGCTGCATGACGTTATAACACCGTCAACTGCATTTACAAGCCTCTAAAGGCTGTTGTATGACCTTTTGCCGCCAAATAACCGCCTTACACGTAAATCACGTGGTTCCTGGTGTCTGTTCAGGTTGCCATTGGTGTAGTCCTACCACTATGAATGTACTACGACGTTCCAAATCGTCTTACATTGCGCAAATGCGTTATAACACCGTCAACTACGTGTACAGGGCTCTAAAGTCTGTTATATGACCTTTTGCCGCCTAATAATGTCCTTACACATAAATCACGTCGTTCCACATGTCTGTGCAGGTTGCCATTGGTCTATTCTTTCCACTCTCAATGCACTACGATGTCCTAAGTCGCTTTCGATTGCCTCATGACGTTATAACCCCGTCAACTACATGTACAGGCTTCAAAAACCTGTTATGTGACCTTTTGCCGCCTAATAATGGCCTTACACGTATATTGCGTGGTTTCGCGTGTCTGCACTGCTTACCATTGGTTTATTCCCTCGACACTTAATGGACTACAACGTCCCAAGTCTATTTACCATTGGTTACCATTGATTTATTCCCTTGACACTCAATGAACTACAACGTCCCAAGTCTATTTCCGTTGCTCCATGACGTTATAACACCGTCAACTACATGTACAGGCCTCTAAAGGGTGTTATATGATGTTTTGCCGCCAAATAACCGCCTTACACGTAAATCACGTGGTTCCAGGTGTCTGCTCAGGTTGCCATTGGTGTAGTCCTACCACTATGAATGTACTACGACGTTCCAAATCGTCTTACATTGCGCAATTGCGTTTTAACACCGCCAACTACGCGTACAGTCCTCTAAAGTCTGTTATATGACTCTTTGCCGCCTAATAATGGCCTTACACATAAATCACGCCGCTCCACATGTCTGTGCAGGTGGCCATTGGTCTATTCCTTCCACTGTTAGTGTACTACGATGTCCTAAGTCGTTTTCGATTGCGTCATGACGTTATAACACCGTCAACTACGCGTACAGTCCTCTAAAGTCTGTTATGTGACCTCTTGCCGCTTAATAATTGCCTTACACATAAATCACGTCGTTCCACATGTCTGTGCAAGTTGCCATTGGTCTATATTTTCCACTCTCAATAGACTAAGAAGTGCCAAGTCGTTCCCCATTGCGCCATGACGCTATAACCCTGTCAACTACATGTACAGGCTTCAAAATCCTGTTATGTGACCTTTTGCCGCCTAATAATGGCCTTACACGTATATCGCGTGGTTCCGCGTGTCTGCACTGGTTACCATTGGTTTATTCCCTCGACTCTCAATGGACTACAACGTCCCGAGTCTATTTCCAGATTGCTGCATGACGTTATAACACCGTCAACTACATTTACAAGCCTCTAAAGGCTGTTGTATGACCTTTTGCCGCCAAATAACCGCCTTACACGTAAATCACGTGGTTCCAGGTGTCTGTTCAGGTTGCCATTGGTGTAGTCCTACCACTATGAATGTACTACGACGTTCCAAATCGTCTTACATTGCGCAAATGCGTTATAACACCGTCAACTACGTGTACAGGGCTCTAAAGTCTGTTATATGACCTTTTGCCGCCTAATAATGTCCTTACACATAAATCACGTCGTTCCACATGTCTGTGCAGGTTGCCATTGGTCTATTCTTTCCACTCTCAATGCACTACGATGTCCTAAGTCGCTTTCGATTGCCTCATGACGCTATAACAACGTCAACTACATGTACAGGCTTCAAAAACCTGTTATGTGACCTTTTGCCGCCTAATAATGGCCTTACACGTATATCGCGTGGTTCCACGTGTCTGCACTGCTTACCATTGGTTTATTCCCTCGACACTTAATGGACTACAACGTCCCAAGTCTATTTACCATTGGTTACCATTGATTTATTCCCTTGACACTCAATGAACTACAACGTCCCAAGTCTATTTCCGTTGCTCCATGACGTTATAACACCGTCAACTACATGTACAGGCCTCTAAAGGGTGTTATATGATGTTTTGCCGCCAAATAACCGCCTTACACGTAAATCACGTGGTTCCAGGTGTCTGTTCAGGTTGCCATTGGTGTAGTCCTACCACTATGAATGTACTACGACGTTCCAAATCGTCTTACATTGCGCAATTGCGTTTTAACACCGCCAACTACGCGTACAGTCCTCTAAAGTCTGTTATATGACTCTTTGCCGCCTAATAATGGCCTTACACATAAATCACGCCGCTCCACATGTCTGTGCAGGTGGCCATTGGTCTATTCCTTCCACTGTTAGTGTACTACGATGTCCTAAGTCGTTTTCGATTGCGTCATGACGTTATAACACCGTCAACTACGCGTACAGTCCTCTAAAGTCTGTTATGTGACCTCTTGCCGCTTAATAATTGCCTTACACATAAATCACGTCGTTCCACATGTCTGTGCAAGTTGCCATTGGTCTATTCTTTCCACTCTCAATGTACTACGATGTCCTAAGTCGCTTTCTATTGCGTCATGACGCTATAAACCCGTCAACTACGTGTACAGGCTTCAAAAGCTTGTTATGTGACCATTTGCCGCCTAATAATGCCCTTACACGTAAATCACGTTATTCCGCGTGTCTGCACTGCTTACCATTGGTTTATTCCCTCGACACTTAATGGACTACAACGTCCCAAGTCTATTTACCATTGGTTACCATTGGTTTATTCCCTCGACACTCAATGGACTACAACGTCCCAAGTCTATTTCCATTGCTGCATGACGTTATAACACCGTCAACTACAGGTACAGTCCTCTAAAGTCTGTTATTTGACCCTTTGCCGCCTAATAGTGGCCTTACACATAAATTACGTCGTTCTACATGTCTGGGCAAGTTGCTATTCGTCTAGTACTTTCACTATCAATGCACTACGACGTCCCAAGTTGTTTTCCATTGTGCCATGGCCTTATAACACCGCCAACTGCGCGTACATTCCTCTAAAGTCTGTTATGTGACCGTTTGCCGCCTAATAATGGCCTTACACATAAATCACGTCGCTCCACATGTCTGTGCAGGTTGCCATTGGTCTAGTCCTTCCACTGTTAATGTACTGCGATGTCCTAAGTCATTTTCGATTGCGTCATGACGTTATAACACCGGTAACTACGCGTACAGTCCTCTAAAATCTGTTATTCGACCTTTTGCCGGCTAATAATGGCCTAACACATAAATCACGTCGTTCCACATGTCTGTGCAAGTTGCCATTGGTCCATTCTTTCCACTCGCAATATACTACGATGTTCTAAGTCGCTTTCCATTGTGTCATGACGCTTTAACCCCCTCAACTACGGGTACCGGCTTCAAGAGCCTGTTATGTAACCTTTTGCCGTCTAATAATGGCCTTACACGTAATTCAAGTGGTTCAGCGTGTCTGCACTGGTTACCATTAATTTATTCCGTCGACACTCAATAGACTGCAACGTCCCAAGTCTATTTCCATTGCTTAATGGCCTTATAACACCGTCAACTAGTTGTTTTATGACCTTTTGCCTCCTAATAACGTCCTTGCACGTAAATCACGTCGTGCTCTGTGCAGGTTGGCATTGGTCTAGTCCTTCCACTCCCAATGGACTACGACGTCCCAAGTCGTTTTCCATTGCGCCATTTCCTTATAACACCGACAACTAAGCGTACAATCCTCTAAATGCTGTTTTATGGCATTTTGCTGTCTAATAAAGACATTATGCGTAAATCAGGTGGTTCCGAGTGTCTGCATCGGTTACCATTGATATATTCCTTCCACTCTCAATAGACTAAAAAGTTCCAAGTCGTTTTCGATTGCGCGATAACGTTATAACACCGTCAACTACATGTACAGTCCTCTAAAGTCTGTTATTTGAACCTTTGCCGCCTAATAATGGCCTTACACATATATCACGTCGTTCCACGTGTCTGTGCAGGTTGGCATTGGTCTAGTCCTTCCACTATCAATGCACTACGACGTCCCAAGTTGTTTTCCATTGTGTCATGGCCTTATAACACCGCCAACTACGCGTACAGTCCTCGAAAGTCTGTTATATGACCGTTTGCCGCCTAATAATGGCCTTACACATTAATCACGTCGCTCCACATGTCTGTGCAGATTGCCATTGGTCTAGTCCTTCCACTGTTAATTTACTACGACGTCCTAAGTCGTTTTGGATTGCGTCATGACTTTATAACACCGTCAAGTACGCGTACAGTCCTCTAAAGTCTGTTATATGACCTTTTGCCGCCTAATAATGGCCTTACACATAAATCACGTCCTCTAAAGTCTGTTATATGACCGTTTGCCGCCTAATAATGGCCCTACACATTAATCACGTCGCTCCATGTGTCTGCGAAGATTGCCATTGGTCTAGTCCTTTCACTGGTAATGTACTGCGACGTCCTAAGTCGTTTTCGATTGCGTCATGACGTCATAACACCGTCAACAACGCGTACAGTCCTCCAAAGTCTGTTATTTGACCTTTTGCCGCCTAATAATGGCCTTACACATAAATCACGTCGTTCCACATGTCTATGCAAGTTGCCATTGGTCCATTCTTTCCACTCGCAATATGCTACGATGTCCTAACTCGCTTTCCATTGCTTCATGACGCTGTAAACCCGTCAACTACGTGTACAGGCTTCAAAAGCCTGTTATGTGACCATTTGCCATCTAATAATGGCCTTACACGTAAATCAAGTGGTTCCGCGTGTCTGCACTGGTTACCATTGGTTTATTCCGTCGACACCCAATAGACTGCAACGTCCCAAGTCTATTTCCATTGCTTAATGGCCTTATGACACCGTCAACTAGTTGTTATATGACCTTTTGCCTCCTAATAACGTCCTTGCACGTAAATCACGTCGTGCTCTGTGCAGGTTGGCATTGGCCTAGTCCTTCCACTCTCAATGGACTACGAAGTCCCAAGTCGTTTTCCATTTCGCCATGGCCTTATAACACCGTCAACTACGCGTACAATACACTAAAGTCTGTTATTTGACCTTTCGCCGCCTAATAATGGCCCTACACATAAATCACGTCGTTCCACATGTCTGTGCAAGTTGCCATTGGTCCATTCTTTCCACACTCAATGCACTACAATGTCCCAAATCCTCTTACATTGCGCAATTGCGTTATATCACCGTCAACTACGCGTAGAGGGCTCTAAAGTCTGTTATATGACCTCTTGCCGCTTAATAATGGCCTTACACATAAATCACGTCGTTCCACATGTCTGTGCAAGTTGCCATTGGTCCATTCTTTCCACACTCAATGCACTACAACGTCCCAAGTGCTTTTCCATTGTGCCATGGCCTTATAACACCGCCAACTACGCGTACAGTCCTCTAAAATCTGTTATTTGACCTTTTGCCGCCTAATAATGGCCTTACCCATAAATCACGTCGTTCCAAATGTCTGTGCGAGTTGCCATTGGTCTAGTACTTTCACTATCAATGCACCACGACGTGCCAACTTGTTTTCCATTGTGCCATGGCCTTATAACACCGTCAACTATGCGTACAGTCCTCTAAAGTCTGTTATTTGACCTTTTGCCGACTGATAATGGCCTTACACATAAATCATGTCGTTCCACATGTCTGTGCAAGTTGCCATTGGTCCATTCTTTCCACTCGCAATATGCTACAACGTCCCAAGTGCTTTTCCATTGTGCCATGGCCTTATAACACCGCCAACTACGCGTACAGTCTTCTAAAGTCTGTTATATGACCCTTTGCCGCCTAATAATGGCCTTACACATAAATCACGTCGCTCAACATGTCTGTGCAGGTTGCCATTGGTCTAGTCCTTCCACTGTTAATGTACTGCGACGTCCTAACTCGTTTTCGATTGCGTCATGACATTATAACACCGTCGACTACGCGTACAGTCCTCTAAAGTCTGTTATTTGACCTTTTGCTGCCTAATAATAGCCTTACACATAAATCACGTCGTTCCACATGTCTGGGCAAGTTGCCATTGGTCTATTCTTTCCACTCTCAATGGACTACGATGTCCTAAGTCGCTTTCTATTGCGTCATGACGCTATAACCCCGTCAACTACGTGTACAGGCTTCAAAAGCCTGTTATGTGACCATTTGCCGCATAATAATGGCTTTACACGTAAATCACGTAATTCCGCGTGTCTGCACTGGCTACCATTGGTTTATTCCCTCGACAGTCAATGGATTACAACGTCCGAAGTCTATTTACCATTGGTTACCATTGGTTTATTCCCTTGACACTCAATGGACTACAACGTCCCAAGTCTATTTACCATTGGTTACCATTGGTTTATTCCCTTGACACTCAATGGACTACAACGTCCCAAGTCTATTTCTATTGCTGCATGACGTTATAACACCGTCAACTACATGTACAGGCCTGTAAAGCTTAATATATGACGGTTTGCCGCCTAGTAATGGCGTTACATGTAAACCACGTGGTTCCGCGTGTCTGCACTTGTTACTATTCCTTATACTCTCAATGGACTACAATGACAAAAGTCGTTTCCCTTTGCGCCGTGACGTTATAACACCGTCAACTACGCGTGCAGTCCTGTAAAGTCTGTTATATGACCTTTTGCCGCCTAATAATGGCCTTACACATTGATCACGTCGTTCCACATGTCAGTGCAAGTTGCTATTGGTCCATTCTTTCCGCTCCCAATGTACTACGATGTCCTAAGTCGTTTTCCATTGCGTCATGACGTTATAACAAAGTCAACTAATTGTACAGGCCTCTAAAGCCTGCTTTATGACCTTTTGCCGCCTAATAAAGACCATATGCGTAATTCAGGTGGTTCCGAGTGTCTGCAGTGGTTACCATTGGTCTATTTTTTCCACTCTCAATAGACAAAGAAGTGCCAAGTCGTTCCCCATTGCGTCATGACGCTATAACCGCGCCAACTACGTGTACAGTCTTCAAAAGGCTGTTATATGACCTTTTGCCGCCTAATAATGGCCTTACACATAAGTCTTGTGGTTCCGCGTGTCTGCGCAGGTTGTCATTGGTCTAGTTCTTCCACTCTCAATGGACTACGACGTCCCAAGTCGTTTTCCATTACGCCATGGCCTTATAACACCGTCAACTACGCGTACAGTCCTCTAAAGTCTGTTATTTGACCTTTTGCCGCCTTATAATGGCCTTACACATCAATCACGTCGTTCCACATGTCTGTGCTAGTTGCCATTGGTCCATTCTTTCCACTCTCAATGTACTACGAAGTCCTAAGTCGTTTTCGATTACGTCATGACGCTATAACCCCGTCAACTACATGTAGAGGCTTCAAAAGCATGTTGTGTGACCTTTTGCCGCCTAATAATGGCCTTACACGTATATCGCGTGGTTCCGCGTGTCTGCACTGGTTACCATTGGTTTATTCCCTCGACACTCAATGGACTACAACGTCCCAAGTCTATTTACCATTGGTTGCCATTGGTTTATTCCCTTGACACTCAATGGACTACAACGTCCCGAGTCTATTTCCAGATTGCTGCATGACGTTATAACACCGTCAACTACGCGTGCAGTCCTGTAAAGTCTGTTATATGACCTCTTGCCGCTAAATAATGGCGTTACACATAAATCACGTCGTTCCACATGTCAGTGCAAGTTGCCATTGGTCCATTCTTTCCACTCTCAATGTACTACGATGTCCTAAGTCGTTTTCCATTGCGTCATGACGTTATAACAACGTCAACTAATTGTACAGGCCTCTAAAGCCTGCTTTATGACCTTTTGCCGCCTAATAAAGACCATATGCCTAATTCAGGTGTTTCCGAGTGTCTTCAGTAATTACCATTGGGCTATATTTTCCACTCTCAATAGACTAAGAAGTGCCAAGTCGTTCCCCATTGCGTCATGACGCTATAACCCCGTCAACTACATGTACAGGCTTCAAAAGCCTGTTATGTGACCTTTTGCCGCCTAATAATGGCCTTACACGTATATCGCGTGGTTCCGCGTGTCTGCACTGGTTACCATTGGTTTATTCCCTCGACTCTCAATGGACTACAACGTCCCGAGTCTATTTCCAGATTGCTGCATGACGTTATAACACCGTCAACTACATTTACAAGCCTCTAAAGGCTGTTGTATGACCTTTTGCCGCCAAATAACCGCCTTACACGTAAATCACGTGGTTCCAGGTGTCTGTTCAGGTTGCCATTGGTGTAGTCCTACCACTATGAATGTACTACGACGTTCCAAATCGTCTTACATTGCGCAAATGCGTTATAACACCGTCAACTACGTGTACAGGGCTCTAAAGTCTGTTATATGACCTTTTGCCGCCTAATAATGTCCTTACACATAAATCACGTCGTTCCACATGTCTGTGCAGGTTGCCATTGGTCTATTCTTTCCACTCTCAATGCACTACGATGTCCTAAGTCGCTTTCGATTGCCTCACGACGCTATAACCCCGTCAACTACATATACAGGCTTCAAAAACCTGTTATGTGACCTTTTGCCGCCTAATAATGGCCTTACACGTATATCGCGTGGTTCCGCGTGTCTGCACTGCTTACCATTGGTTTATTCCCTCGACACTTAATGGACTACAACGTCCCAAGTCTATTTACCATCGGTTACCATTGATTTATTCCCTTGACACTCAATGAACTACAACGTCCCAAGTCTATTTCCGTTGCTGCATGACGTTATAACACCGTCAACTACATGTACAGGCCTCTAAAGGGTGTTATATGATGTTTTGCCGCCAAATAACCGCCTTACACGTAAATCACGTGGTTCCAGGTGTCTGTTCAGGTTGCCATTGGTGTAGTCCTACCACTATGAATGTACTACGACGTTCCAAATCGTCTTACATTGCGCAATTGCGTTTTAACACCGCCAACTACGCGTACAGTCCTCTAAAGTCTGTTATATGACTCTTTGCCGCCTAATAATGGCCTTACACATAAATCACGTCGTTCCACATGTCTGTGCAAGTTGCCATTGGTCTATTCTTTCCACTCTCAATGTACTACGATGTCCTAAGTCGCTTTCTGTTGCGTCATGACGCTATAAACCCGTCAACTACGTGTACAGGCTTCAAAAGCTTGTTATGTGACCATTTGCCGCCTAATAATGGCCTTACACGTAAATCACGTTATTCCGCGTGTCTGGACTGGTTACCATTAGTTTATTCCCTCCACACTCATTGGACTACAACGTCCAAAGTCTATTTCCATTGCTGCATGACGTTATAACACCGCGATCTCCATGTACAGGCCTGTAAAGCTTGATATATGACGGTTTGCCGCCTAGTAATGGCGTTACACGTTAACCACGTGGTTCCGCTTGTCTGCACTGGTTACTATTCCTTATACTCTCAATGGACTACGATGACAAAAGTCGTTTCCCTTTGCGCCGTGACGTTATAACACCGTCAACTACTCATACAGTCCTGTAAAGTCTGTTATATGAACTTTTGCCGCCTAATAATGGCCTTACACATAGATCACGTCGTTCCACATGTCTGTGCAAGTTGCAATTGGTTCATTATTTCCACTCTCAATGTACTACGATGTCCTAAGTCGTTTTCCATTGCGTCATGACGTTATAACAACGTCAACTAATTGTACAGGCCTCTAAAGGCTGTTATATGACCTTTTGCCGCCTAATAATGGCCTTACACCTAACTTACGTCGTTCCACATGTCTGGGCAGGTTGCCATTGGTCTAGTAATTTCAATATCAATGCACTACGACGTCCCAAGTTGTTTTCCTTTGTGCCATGGCCTTATAACACCGCCAACTACGCGTACAGTCCTCTAAAGTCTGTTATATGACCCTTTGCCACCTAATAATGGCCTTACACATAAATCACGTCGTTCCACATGTCTGTGCAAGTTGCCATTGGTCCATTCTTTCCACTTTCAATATACTACGATGTGCTAAGTTGCTTTCCACTGCGTCATGACGCTATAACCCCGTCAACTACGTGTACAGGCTTCAAAAGTCTGTTATGTAACCTTTTGCCGCCTAATAATGGCCTTGCACGTAAATCACGTAGTTCCGGATGTGTGCACTGGTTACCACTGGTTTATTCCCTCGACACTCAATCGACTGCAACGCCCCAAGTCTATTTCCATTGCTGCATGACGTTATAACACCGTCAACTACGCGTACAGTCCTCTAAAATCTGTTATAAGACCTTTTGCCGCCTAATAATGGCCTTACACATAAATCACGTCGTTCCACATGTCTGGGCAGGTTGCCATTGGTCTAGTACTTTCAATATCAATGCACTACGACGTCCCAAGTTGTTTTCCTTTGTATCATGGTTTTATAACACCGTCAACTGCGCGTGCAGTCCTCTAAAGTCTGTTATGTGATTTTTTGCCGCCTAATAATGGCCTTACACATAAATCACGTCGTTCCACATGTCTGGGGAAGTTACCATTGGTCTAGTACTTTCACTATCAATGCACTACAACGTTCCAAGTTATTTTCCATTGTGCCATGGCCTTATAACACTGCCAAGTACGCGTACAGTACTCTAAAGTCTGTTATATGACCTTTTGCCGCCTATTAATGGCCTTACACCTAAATCACGTGGTTCCGCGTGTTTGCACTGGTTACCATTGGTTTATTCCCTCGACACTTAATGGACTATGACGTCCCAATCGTTTTCCATTGGGCCATGGCCCTGTAACACCGACAACTAAGCGTACAGTCCTCTAAATGCTGTATTATGGCATTTTACTGTCTAATAAAGACCTTATGCGTAAATCAGGTGGTTCCGAGTGTCTGCACTGGTTACCATTAATATATTCCTTCCACTCTCAATAGACTAAAAAGTTCCAAGTCGTTTTTCCATTGCGCCATAACGTTATAACACCGTCAACTACGCGTTCAGTCCTCTAAAGTCTGTAATATGACCTTTCGCCGCCTAATAATGGCCTTACACATAAATCACGTCGTTCCACATGTCTCTGTAAGTTGCCATTGGTCCATTCTTTCCACTCTCAATGGTGGTTCAGAGAGTCTGCACTGGTTAACATTGGTATATTCCTTCCACTCTCAATAGACTAAGAAGTCCAAAGTCGTTCCCCATTACGTCATGACGCTATAACCCTGTCAACTACGTGTACAGGCTTTAAAAGGCTGTTATGTGACCATTTGCCGCCTAATAATGGCCTTACACACAAATCACGTCGTTCCACATGTCTGGGCAAGTTGTTATTGGTCTAGTCCTTTCACTGTTAATGTACTACGATGTCTTAAGTCGTTTTCGATTGCGTCATGACGTTATAACACCGTCAACTACGCGTACAATCCTCTAAAGTCTGTTATATGACCTCTTGCCGCTTAATAATGGCCTTACACATAAATCACGTCGTTCCACATGTCTGTGCAGGTTGCCATTGGTCTAGTCCTTCCACTCTCAATGGACTACGATGTCCCAAGTCATTTTCCATTACGCCATGGCCTCATAACACCGCCAACTGCGCGTACAGTCCTCTAAAGTCTGTTATATGACCTTTTGCCGCCTATTAATGGCCTTACACCTAAATCACGTGGTTCTGCGTGTCTGCACTGGTTACTATTGGTTGATTTCCTCGACACTCAATGGACTATGACGTCCCAATCGTTTTCCATTGCGCCATGGCGCTGTAACACCGACAACTAAGCGTACAGTCCTCTAAATGCTGTATTATGGCATTTTCCTGTCTAATAATGGCCTTACACGTAAATCACGTAATTCCGCGTGTCTGCACTGGTTACCATTAGTTGATTCCCTCCACACTCATTGGACTACAACGTCCCAAGTCTATTTTCATTGCTGCATGACGTTATAACACCGCGAACTCCATGTACAGGCCTGTAAAGCTTGATATATGACGGTTTGCCGCCTAGTAATGGCGTTACACGTAAACCACGTGGGTCCGCGTGTCTGCACTGGTTACTATTCCTTATACTCTCAATGGACTACGATGACAAAAGTCGTTTCCCTTTGCGCCGTTGCGTTATAACACCGTCAACTACGCGTACAATCCTGTAAAGTCTGTTGTATGACTTTTTGCCGCCTAATAATTGCCTTACACATAGATCACGTCGGTCCACATGCCTGTGCAAAGTGCTATTGGTCCATTCTTTCCACTCTCAATGTACTACGATGGCCTAAGTCGTTTTCCATTGCGTCATGACGTTATAACAACGTCAACCAATTGTACAGGCCTCTAAAGCCTGCTTTATGACCCTTTGCCGCCTAATAAAGACCATACACGTAATTCAGGTGGTTCCGAGTGTCTGCAGTGGTTACCATTGGTCTATTTTTTCCACTCTCAATAGACTAAGAAGTGCCAAGTCGTTCCCCATCGCGTCATGACGCTATAACCGCGCCAACTACGTGTACAGTCTTCAAATGGCTGTTATATGACCTTTTGCCGCCTAATAATGGCCTTACACATAAGTCTCGTTGTTACGCGTGTCTGCACATGTTGTCATTGGTCTAGTTCTTCCACTCTCAATGGACTACGACGTCCCAAGTCGTTTTCCATTACGCCATGGCCTTATAACACCGTCAACTGCGCGTACAGTCCTCTAAAGTCTGTTATATGACCTTTCGCAGCCTAATAATGGCCTTACACATAAATCACGTCGTTCCACATGTCTGTGCAGGTTGCCATTGGTCTATTCCTTCCACTGTTAATGTACTGCGACGTTCTAAGTCGTTTTCCATTGCGTCATGACGTTATAACACCGTCAACCACGCGTACAGTCCTCTAAAGTCTCTTATATGTACTTTTGCCACCTAATAATGGCCTTACACATAAATCACGTCGTTCCACATGTCTCTGTAAGTTGCCATTGGTCCATTCTTTCCACTCCCAATGTACTGCGATGTCCTAAGTCGTTTTCTATTGCGTAATGACGTTATAACACCGTCAACTACGCGTACAGGCCTTTAAAGGCTGTTATATGACCTTTCGCAGCCTAATAATGGCCTTACACATAAATCACGTCGTTCCACATGTCTGTGCAGGTTGCCATTGGTCTATTCCTTGTACTGTTAATGTACTGCGACGTCCTAAGTCGTTTTCCATTGCGTCATGACGTTATAACACCGTCAACTACGCGTACAGTCCTCTAAAGTCTCTTATATGTACTTTTGCCACCTAATAATGGCCTTACACATAAATCACGTCGTTCCACATGTCTCTGTAAGTTGCCATTGGTCCATTCTTTCCACTCCCAATGTACTGCGATGTCCTAAGTCGATTTCTATTGCGTAATGACGTTATAACACCGTCAACTACGCGTACAGGCCTTTAAAGGCTGTCATATGACCTTTGCCGCCTAATAATGGCCTTACACATATATCACGTCGTTCCACATGTCTGTGCAGGTTGCCATTGGTCTATTCCTTGTACTGTTAATGTACTGCGACGTCCTAAGTCGTTTTCCATTGCGTCATGACGTTATAACACCGTCAACTACGCGTACAGTCCTCTAAAGTCTCTTATATGTACTTCTACCACCTAATAATGGCCTTACACATCAATCACGTCGTTCCACATGTCTCTGTAAGTTGCCATTTGTCTATTCCTTCCACTGTTAATGTACTGCGACGTCCTAAGTCGTTTTCCATTGCGTCATGACGCTATAACACCGTCAACTACGTGTACAGTCCTCTAAAGTCTGTTATATCACCTTTTGGCGCCTAATAATGGCTTTAGAAATAAATCACGTGGTTCCACGTGTCTACACTAGTTACTATTCTTTATACTTTCAATTGACTATGATGTCAAAAGTCGTTTCCCATTGCGCCGTGGCGTTATAACACCGTCAACTACATGTGCAGGCTTCTAAAGGCTGTTATATGACCTTTTGCTGCCTAATAACGGCCTTACACGTAAATCACGTGGTTCCTCGTGTCTGTGCAGGTTGCCATTGGTCTATTCCTTCCACTCTCCATGGACTATGACGTCCCAAGTCCTTTTCCATTACACCATGGCCTTATAACACCGTCAACTACGCGTACAGTCCTCTAAAGTCTGTTATTTGACCTTTTGCCACCTTATAACGGCCTTACACATAAATCACGTCGTTCCACATGTCTCTGCAAGTTGCCATTGGTCCATTCTTTCCACTCTCAATATACTACGATGTCCTAAGTCGCTTTCCATTGCGTCATGACGCTATAACCCCGTCAACTACATGTACAGGCTTCAAAAGCCTGTTATGTGACCTTTTCCGCCTAATAATGGCCTTACACGTATATCGCGTGGTTCCGCGTGTCTGCACTTGTTACCATTGGTTTATTCCCTTGACACTGAATGGACTACAACGTCCCAAGTCTATTTACCATTGGTTACCATTGGTTTATTCCCTTGACACTCAATGGACTACAACGTCCCAAGTCTATTTCCATTGCTGCATGACGTTATAACACCGTCAACTACATGTACAGGCTTCTAAAGGCTGTTATATGACCTTTTGCCGCCAAATAACCGCCTTACACGTAAATCACGTGGTTCCAGGTGTCTGTTCAGGTTGAAATTGGTGTATTCCTACCACTATGAATGTACTACGACGTTCCAAATCGTCTTACATTGCGCAATTATGTTATAGCACCACCAACTACGCGTACAGTCCTCTAAAGTCTGTTATATGACTCTTTGTCGCCTAATAATGACCTTACACATCAATTACGCCGCTCCACATGTCTGTGCAAGTTGCCATTGGTTTATTCTTTCCACTCGCAATGTACTACGATGTCCTAAGTCGCTTTCTATTGCGTCATGACGCTATAACCCCGTCAACTACGTGTACAGGCTTCAAAAGCCTGTTATGTTACCTTTTGCCGCCTAATAATGGCCTTACACGTAAATCACGTAATTCCGCGTGTCTGCACTGGTTACCATTAGTTTATTCCCTCCACACTTATTGGACTACAACGTCCCAAGTCTATTTTCATTGCTGCATGACGTTATAACACCGCGAACTCCTTGTACAGGCCTGTAAAGCTTGATATATGACGGTTTGCCGCCTAGTAATGGCGTTACACGTAAACCACGTGGTTCTGCGTGTCTGCACTGGTTACTATTCCTTATACTCTCAATGGACTACGATGACAAAAGTCGTTTCCCTTTGCGCCGTTGCGTTATAACACCGTCAACTACGCGTACAATCCTGTAAAGTCTGTTATATGACCTTTTGCCGCCTAATAATGGCCTTACACATAGATCACGTCGTTCCACATGCCTGTGCAGTTGCTATTGGTCCATTCTTTCCACTCTCAATGTACTACGATGGCCTAAGTCGTTTTCCATTGCGTCATGACGTTATAACAACGTCAACTAATTGTACAGGCCTCTAAAGCCTGCTTTATGACCTTTTGCCGCCTAATAAAGACCATATGCGTAATTCAGGTGGTTCCGAGTGTTTGCAGTGGTTACCATTGGTCTATTTTTTCCACGCTCAATAGACTAAGAAGTGCCAAGTCGTTCCCCATTGCGTCATGACGCTATAACCGCGCCAACTACATGTACAGGCTTCTAAAAGTTGTTATATGACCTTTTGCCGCCAAATAACCGCCTTGCACGTAAATCACGTGGTTCCAGGTGTCTGTTCAGGTTGCCATTGGTGTAGTCCTACCACTATGAATGTACTACGACGTTCCAAATCGTCTTACATTACGCATATGCGTTTTAGCACCGCCAACTACGCGTACAGTCCTCTAAAGTCTGTTATATGACTCTTTGCCGCCTAATAATGGCCTTACACATAAATCACGCCGCTCCACATGTCTGTGCAGGTTGCCATTGGTCTAGTCCTTCCACTGTTAATGTACTACGATGTCCTAAGTCGTTTTCGATTGCTTCATGACGTTATAACACCGTCAACTACGCGTACAGTCCTCTAAAGTCTGTTATATGACCTCTTGCCGCTTAATAATGGCCTTACACATAAATCACGTCGTTCCACATGTCTGTGCAAGTTGCCATTGGTTTATTCTTTCCACTCGCAATGTACTGCGATGTCCTAAGTCGTTTTCTATTGCGTAATAACGTTATAACACCGTCAACTACGCGTGCAGGCCTTTAAAGGCTGTTATATGACCTTTTGCCGCCTAATAATGGCCTTACACATAACTTACGTCGTTCCACATGTCTGCGCAAGTTGCCATTGGTCTAGTGCTTTCACTATCAATGCACTACGACGTCCCAAGTTGTTTTTCATTGTGCCATGGCCTTACAACACCGCCAACTACGCGTACAATCCTCTAAATGCTGTATTATGGCATTTTGCTGTCTAATAAAGACCTTACGCGTAATTCAGGTGGTCCGAGTGTCTGCACTAGTTACCATTTGTCTATTTCTTCCACTCTCAATGGACTACGACGTCCCAAGTCTATTTTCATTGCTTAATGGCTTTATAACACCGTCAACTAGTTGTTTTATGACCTTTTGCCTCCTATAAACATCCTTGCACGTAATACACGTCGTGCTCTGTTCAGGTTGGCATTGGTCTAGTCCTTCCACTCTCAGTGGACTACGACGTCCCAAGTCATTTTCCATAACGCCATTGCCTTATAACACCGTCAACTGCGCGTACAGTCTTCTAAAGTCTGTTATATGAACTTTTGCCGGCTAATAATGGCCTTACACATAAATCACGTCGTTCCACATGTCTGGGCAAGTTGCCATTGGTCTAGTCCTTTCACTATCAATGCACTACGAAGTCCCAAGTGCTTTTCTCTTGCGCAATAGCCTTATAACACCGTCAACTACGTGAACAGGCCTCTAAGTGCTGTTATACGACCTTTTGCCGCCTAATAATGGCCTTACACATAAATCACGTCGTTCCACATGTCTGCGCAAGTTGCCATTGGTCTAGTGCTTTCACTATCAATGCACTACGACGTCCCAAGTTGTTTTTCATTGTGCCATGGCCTTACAACACTGCCAACTACGCGTACAATCCTCTAAATGCTGCATTATGGCATTTTGCTGTCTAATAAAGACCTTATGCGTAATTCAGGTGGTTCCGAGTGTCTGCACTAGTTACCATTGGTCTATTTCCTCCACTGTCAATGGACTACGACGTTGCAAGTCTATTTTCATTGCTTAATGGCTTTATAACACCGTCAACTAGTTGTTTTATGACCTTTTGCCTCCTATGAACATCCTTGCACGTAAATCACGTCGTGCTCTGTTCAGGGTGGCATTGGTCTAGTCCTTCCACTCTCAATGGACTACGACGTCCCAAGTCGTTTTCCATTACGCCATGGCCTTATAACCCCGTCAACTACGTGTACAGGCTTCAAAAGTCTGTTATGTGACCTATTGCCACCTAATAATGGCCTTGCACCTAAATCACGTGGTTCCGGGCGTGTGCACTGGTTACCATTGGTTTATTCCCCCGACACTCAATCGACTACAACGTCCGAAGTCTATTTCCATTGCTGCATGACGTTATAACACCGTCAACTACGCGTACAGTCCTCTGAAGTCTGTTATATGACATTTTGCCGCCTAATAATGGCCTTACACATAAATTACATCGTTCCACATGTCTGGGCAAGCTGCCATTGGTCTGGTACTTTCAATATCAATGCACTACGACGTCCCAAGTTGTTTTCCATTGTGCCATGGCCTTATAAAACCGCCAACTACGCGTACAGTCCTCTAAAGTCTGTTATATGACTCTTTGCCGCCTAATAATGGCCTTACACATAAATCACGCCGCTCGACATGTCTGTGCAGGTTGCCATTGGTCTAGTCCTTCCACTGTTAATATACTACGACGTCCTCTGACGTTTTCGATCGCGTCATGACGTTATAACACCGTCAACTACGCGTACAGTCCTCTAAAGTCTGTTATATGACCTCTTGCCGCTTAATAATGGCCTTACACATAAATCACGTCGTTCCACATGTCTGTGCAAGTTGCCATTGGTCTATTCTTTCCACTCTCAATGTACTACGATGTCCTAAGTCGCTTTCTATTGCGTCATGACGCTTAACCCCGTCAACTACGTGTACAGGCTTCAAAAGCCTGTTATGTGACCTTTTGCCGCCTAATAATGGCCTTACACGTAAATCACGTAATTCCGCGTGTCTGCACTGGTTATCATTAGTTTATTCCCTCCACACTCATTGGACTACAACGTCCCAAGTCTATTTCCATTGCTGCATGACGTTATAACACCGCGAACTCAATGTACAGGCCTGTAAAGCTTGATATATGACGGTTTGCGGCCTAGTAATGGCGTTACACGTAAACCACGTGGTTCCGCGTGTCTGCAATGGTTACTATTCCTTATACTCTCAATGGACAACGATGACAAAAGTCGTTTCCCTTTGCGCCGTGACGTTATAACACCGTCAACTACGCGTACAGTCCTCTAAAGTCTGTTATATGACCTTTTGGCGCCTAATAATGGCTTTAGAAATAAATCACGTGGTTCCACGCGTCTACACTAGTTACTATTCTTTATACTTTCAATGAACTATGATGACAAAAGTCGTTTCCCTTTGCGCCATTGCGTTATAACATAGTCAACTACGCGTACAATCCTGTAAAGTCTGTTGTATGACCTTTTGCCGCCTAATAATGGCCTTACACATAGATCACGTCGGTCCACATGCCTGTGCAAGTTGCTATTGGTCCATTCTTTCCACTCTCAATGTACTACGATGGCCTAAGTCGTTTTCCATTGCGTCATGACGTTATAACAACGTCAACTAATTGTACAGGCCTCTAAAGCCTGCTTTATGACCTTTTGCCGCCTAATAAAGACCATACACGTAATTCAGGTGGTTCCGAGTGTCTGCAGTGGTTACCATTGGTCTATTTTTTCCACTCTCAATAGACTAAGAAGTGCCAAGTCGTTCCTCATCGCGTCATGACGCTATAACCGCGCCAACTACGTGTACAGTCTTCAAAAGGCTGTTATATGACCTTTTGCCGCCTAATAATGGCCTTACACATAAGTCTCGTGGTTCCGCGTGTCTGCGCAGGTTGTCATTGGTCTAGTTCTTCCACTCTCAATGGACTACGACGTCCCAAGTCGTTTTCCATTACGCCATGGCCTTATAACACCGTCAACTGCGCGTACAGTCCTCTAAAGTCTGTTATATGACCTTACGCAGCCTAATAATGGCCTTACACATAAATCACGTCGTTCCACATGTCTGTGCAGGTTGCCATTGGTCTATTCCTTCCACTGTTAATGTACTGCGACGTCCTAAGTCGTTTTCCATTGCGTCATGACGTTATAACACCGTCAACTACGCGTACAGTCCTCTAAAGTCTCTTATATATTTTTGCCACCTAATAATGTCCTTACACATAAATCACGTCGTTCCACATGTCTCTGTAAGTTGCCATTGGTCCATTCTTTCCACTCCCAATGTACTGCGATGTTCTAAGTCGTTTTCTATTGCGTAATGACGTTATAACACCGTCAACTACGCGTACAGTCCTTTAAAGGCTGTTATATGACCTTTGCCGCTTAATAATGGCCTTACACATATATCACGTCGTTCCACATGTCTGTGCAGGTTGCCATTGGTCTATTCCTTCCACTGTTAATTTACTGCGACGTCCTAAGTCGTTTTCCATTGCGTCATGACGTTATAACACCGTAAACTACGCGTACAGTCCTCTAAAGTCTCTTATATGTACTTCTGCCACCTAATAATGGCCTTACACATCAATCACGTCGTTCCACATGTCTCTGTAAGTTGCCATTTGTCTATTCCTTCCACTGTTAATGTACTGCGACGTCCTAAGTCGTTTTCCATTGCGTCATGACGCTATAACACCGTCATTTACGTGTACAGTCCTCTAAAGTCTGTTATATCACCATTTGGCGCCTAATAATGGCTTTAGAAATAAATCACGTGGTTCCACGTGTCTACACTAGTTACTATTCTTTGTACTTTCAATGGACTATGATGTCAAAAGACGTTTCCCATTGCGCCGTGGCGTTATAACACCGTCAACTACATGTGCAGGCTTCTAAAGTCTGTTATTTGACCTTTTGCCACCTTATAACGGCCTTACACATAAATCACGTCGTTCCACATGTCTCTGCAAGTTGCCATTGGTCCATTCTTTCCACTCTCAATATACTACGATGTCCTAAGTCGCTTTCCATTGCGTCATGACGCTAAAACCCCGTCAACTACATGTACAGGCTTTAAAAGCCTGTTATGTGACCTTTTGCCGCCTAATAATGGCCTTACACGTATATCGCGTGGTTCTGCATGTCTGCACTTGTTACCATTGGTTTATTCCCTCGACACTGAATGGACTACAACGTCCCAAGTCTATTTACCATTGGTTACCATTGGTTTATTCCCTTGACACTCAATGGACTACAACGTCCCAAGTCTATTTCCATTGCTGCATGACGTTATAACACCGTCAACTACATGTACAGGCTACTAAAGGCTGTTATATGACCTTTTGCCGCCAAATAACCGCCTTACACGTAAATCACGTGGTTCCAGGTGTCTGTTCAGGTTGCCATTGGTGTAGTCCTACCACTATGAATGTACTACGACGTTCCAAATCGTCTTGCATTGCGCAATTGCGTTATAGCACCCCCAACTATGCGTACAGTCCTCTAAAGTCTGTTATATGACTCTTTGCCGCCTAATAATGACCTTACACATAAATCACGCCGCTCCACATGTCTATGCAGGTTGCCATTGGTCTAGTCCTTCCACTGTTAATGTACTACGATGTCCTAAGTCGTTTTCGATTGCTTCATGACGTTATAACACCGTCAACTACGCGTACAGTCCTCTAAAGTCTGTTATATGACTCTTTGCCGCCTAATAATGACCTTACACATAAATCACGCCGCTCCACATGTCTGTGCAAGTTGCCATTGGTTTATTCTTTCCACTCGCAATGTACTACGATGTCCTAAGTCGCTTTCTATTGCGTCATGACGCTATAACCCCGTCAACTACGTGTACACGCTTCAAAAGCCTGTTATGTTACCTTTTGCCGCCTAATAAGGGCGTTACACGTAAATCACGTAATTCCGCGTGTCTGCACTGGTTACTATTAGTTTATTCCCGCCACACTCATTGGACTACAACGTCCCAAGTCTATTTTCATTGCTGCATGACGTTATAACACCGCGAACTCCATGTACAGGCCTGTAAAGCTTGATATATGACGGTTTGACGCCTAGTAATTGCGTTACACGTAAACCACTTGGTTTTGCGTGTCTGCACTGGTTACTATTCCTTATACTCTCAATGGACTACGATGACAAAAGTCGTTTCCCTTTGCGCCGTTGCGTTATAACACCGTCAACTACGCGTACAATCCTGTAAAGTCTGTTATATGACCTTTTGCCGCCTAATAATGGCCTTACACATAGATCACGTCGTTCCACATGCCTGTGCCAGTTGCTATTGGTCCATTCTTTCCACTCTCAATGTACTACGATGGCCTAAGTCGTTCCCCATTGCGTCATGACGCTATAACCGCGCCAACTACGTGTATAGTCTTCAAAAGTCTGTTATATGACCTTTTGCTGCCTAATGATGGCCTTACACATAAGTCTCGTGGTTCCGCGTGTCTGCACAGGTTGTCATTGGTCTAGTTCTTCCACTGTCAATGGACTACGACGTCCCAAGTCGTTTTCCATTACGCCATGGCCTTATAACACCGTCAACTGCGCGTACAGTCCTCTAAAGTCTGTTATGTGACCTTTTGCCGCCTAATAATGGCCTTACACGTATATCGCGTGGTTCCGCGTGTCTGCACTGGTTACCATTGGTTTATTCCCTCGACTCTCAATGGACTACAACGTCCCGAGTCTATTTCCAGATTGCTGCATGACGTTATAACACCGTCAACTACATTTACAAGCCTCTAAAGGCTGTTGTATGACCTTTTGCCGCCAAATAACCGCCTTACACGTAAATCACGTGGTTCCAGGTGTCTGTTCAGGTTGCCATTGGTGTAGTCCTACCACTATGAATGTACTACGACGTTCCAAATCGTCTTACATTGCGCAAATGCGTTATAACACCGTCAACTACGTGTACAGGGCTCTAAAGTCTGTTATATGACCTTTTGCCGCCTAATAATGTCCTTACACATAAATCACGTCGTTCCACATGTCTGTGCAGGTTGCCATTGGTCTATTCTTTCCACTCTCAATGCACTACGATGTCCTAAGTCGCTTTCTATTGCGTCATGACGCTATAAACCCGTCAACTACGCGTACAGTCCTCTAAAGTCTGTTATGTGACCTCTTGTCGCTTAATAATTGCCTTACACATAAATCACGTCGTTCCACATGTCTGTGCAAGTTGCCATTGGTCTATTCTTTCCACTCTCAATGTACTACGATGTCCTAAGTCGCTTTCTATTGCGTCATGACGCTATAAACCCGTCAACTACGTGTACAGGCTTCAAAAGCTTGTTATGTGACCATTTGCCGCCTAATAATGGCCTTACACGTAAATCACGTTATTCCGCGTGTCTGGACTGGTTACCATTAGTTTATTCCCTCCACACTCATTGGACTACAACGTCCAAAGTCTATTTCCATTGCTGCATGACGTTATAACACCGCGATCTCCATGTACAGGCCTGTAAAGCTTGATATATGACGGTTTGCCGCCTAGTAATGGCGTTACACGTTAACCACGTGGTTCCGCTTGTCTGCACTGGTTACTATTCCTTATACTCTCAATGGACTACGATGACAAAAGTCGTTTCCCTTTGCGCCGTGACGTTATAACACCGTCAACTACTCATACAGTCCTGTAAAGTCTGTTATATGAACTTTTGCCGCCTAATAATGGCCTTACACATAGATCACGTCGTTCCACATGTCTGTGCAAGTTGCAATTGGTTCATTATTTCCACTCTCAATGTACTACGATGTCCTAAGTCGTTTTCCATTGCGTCATGACGTTATAACAACGTCAACTAATTGTACAGGCCTCTAAAGGCTGTTATATGACCTTTTGCCGCCTAATAATGGCCTTACACATAACTTACGTCGTTCCACATGTCTGGGCAGGTTGCCATTGGTCTAGTAATTTCAATATCAATGCACTACGACGTCCCAAGTTGTTTTCCTTTGTGCCATGGCCTTATAACACCGCCAACTACGCGTACAGTCCTCTAAAGTCTGTTATATGACCCTTTGCCACCTAATAATGGCCTTACACATAGATCACGTCGTTCCACATGTCTGTGCAAGTTGCCATTGGTCCATTCTTTCCACTTTCAATATACTACGATGTGCTAAGTTGCTTTCCATTGCGTCATGACGCTATAACCCCGTCAACTACATGTACAGGCTTCAAAAGTCTGTTATGTAACCTTTTGCCGCCTAATAATGGCCTTGCACGTAAATCACGTAGTTCCGGATGTGTGCACTGGTTACCACTGGTTTATTCCCTCGACACTCAATCGACTGCAACGCCCCAAGTCTATTTCCATTGCTGCATGACGTTATAACACCGTCAACTACGCGTACAGTCCTCTAAAATCTGTTATATGACCTTTTGCCGCCTAATAATGGCCTTACACATAAATCACGTCGTTCCACATGTCTGGGCAGGTTGCCATTGGTCTAGTACTTTCAATATCAATGCACTACGACGTCCCAAGTTGTTTTCCTTTGTATCATGGTTTTATAACACCGTCAACTGCGCGTGCAGTCCTCTAAAGTCTGTTATATGATTTTTTGCCGCCCAATAATGGCCTTACACATAAATCACGTCGTTCCACATGTCTGGGGAAGTTACCATTGGTCTAGTACTTTCACTATCAATGCACTACAACGTTCCAAGTTATTTTCCATTGTGCCATGGCCTTATAACACTGCCAAGTACGCGTACAGTACTCTAAAGTCTGTTATATGACCTTTTGCCGCCTATTAATGGCCTTACACCTAAATCACGTGGTTCCGCGTGTTTGCACTGGTTACCATTGGTTTATTCCCTCGACACTTAATGGACTATGACGTCCCAATCGTTTTCCATTGGGCCATGGCCCTGTAACACCGACAACTAAGCGTACAGTCCTCTAAATGCTGTATTATGGCATTTTACTGTCTAATAAAGACCTTATGCGTAAATCAGGTGGTTCCGAGTGTCTGCACTGGTTACCATTAATATATTCCTTCCACTCTCAATAGACTAAAAAGTTCCAAGTCGTTTTTCCATTGCGCCATAACGTTATAACACCGTCAACTACGCGTTCAGTCCTCTAAAGTCTGTAATATGACCTTTCGCCGCCTAATAATGGCCTTACACATAAATCACGTCGTTCCACATGTCTCTGTAAGTTGCCATTGGTCCATTCTTTCCACTCTCAATGGTGGTTCAGAGAGTCTGCACTGGTTAACATTGGTATATTCCTTCCACTCTCAATAGACTAAGAAGTCCAAAGTCGTTCCCCATTACGTCATGACGCTATAACCCTGTCAACTACGTGTACAGGCTTTAAAAGGCTGTTATGTGACCATTTGCCGCCTAATAATGGCCTTACACACAAATCACGTCGTTCCACATGTCTGGGCAAGTTGTTATTGGTCTAGTCCTTTCACTGTTAATGTACTACGATGTCTTAAGTCGTTTTCGATTGCGTCATGACGTTATAACACCGTCAACTACGCGTACAATCCTCTAAAGTCTGTTATATGACCTCTTGCCGCTTAATAATGGCCTTACACATAAATCACGTCGTTCCACATGTCTGTGCAGGTTGCCATTGGTCTAGTCCTTCCACTCTCAATGGACTACGATGTCCCAAGTCATTTTCCATTACGCCATGGCCTCATAACACCGCCAACTGCGCGTACAGTCCTCTAAAGTCTGTTATATGACCTTTTGCCGCCTATTAATGGCCTTACACCTAAATCACGTGGTTCTGCGTGTCTGCACTGGTTACTATTGGTTGATTTCCTCGACACTCAATGGACTATGACGTCCCAATCGTTTTCCATTGCGCCATGGCGCTGTAACACCGACAACTAAGCGTACAGTCCTCTAAATGCTGTATTATGGCATTTTGCTGTCTAATAATGGCCTTACACGTAAATCACGTAATTCCGCGTGTCTGGACTGGTTACCATTAGTTTATTCCCTCCACACTCATTGGACTACAACGTCCAAAGTCTATATCCATTGCTGCATGACGTCATAACACCGCGAACTCCATGTACAGGCCTGTAAAGCTTGATATTTGACGGTTTGCCGCCTAGTAATGGCGTTACACGTTAACCACTTGGTTCCGCGTGTCTGCACTGGTTACTATTCCTTATACTCTCAATGGACTACGATGACAAAAGTCGTTTCCCTTTGCGCCGTGGCGTTATAACACCGTCAACTCCTCGTACAGTCCTGTAAAGTCTGTTATATGACCTCTTGCCGCCTAATAATGGCCTTACACATAGATCACGTCGTTCCACATGTCTGTGCAAGTTGCTATTGGTCCATTCTTTCCATTCTCAATGTACTACGATGTCCTAAGTCGTTTTCCATTGCGTCATGACGTTATAACAACGTCAACTAATTGTACAGGGCTCTCAAGCCTGCTTTATGACCTTTTGCCGCCTAATACAGACCATATGCGTAATTCAGGTGGTTCGGAGTGTCTGCACTGGTTACCATTAATATATTCCTTCCACTCTCAATAGACTAAAAAGTTCCAAGTCGTTTTTCCATTGCGTCATAACGTTATAACACCGTCAACTACGCGTTCAGTCCTCTAAAGTCTGTTATATGACCTTTCGCCGCCTAATAATGGCCTTACACATAAATCACGTCGTTCCACATGTCTCTGTAAGTTGCCATTGGTCCATTCTTTCCACTCTCAATGGTGGTTCAGAGAGTCTGCACTGGTTACCATTGGTATATTCCTTCCACTCTCAATAGACTAAGAAGTCCAAAGTCGTTCCCCATTGCGTCATGACGCTAAAACCCTGTCAACTACGTGTACAGGCTTCAAAAGGCTGTTATGTGACCATTTGCCGCCTAATAATGGCCTTACACACAAATCACGTCGTTCCACATGTCTTGGCAAGTTGTTATTGGTCTAGTCCTTTCACTGTTAATGTACTACGATGTCCTAAGTCGTTTTCGATTGCGTCATGGCCTCATAACACCGCCAACTGCGCGTACAGTCCTCTAAAGTCTGTTACATGACATTTTGCCGCCTATTAATGGCCTTACACCTAAATCACGTGGTTCTGCGTGTCTGCACTGGTTACCATTGGTTGATTCCCTCGACACTCAATGGACTATGACGTCCCAATCGTTTTCCATTGCGCCATGGCCCTGTAACACCGACAACTAAGCGTACAGTCCTCTAAATGCTGTATTATGGCATTTTCCTGTCTAATAATGGCCTTACACGTAAATCACGTAATTCCGCGTGTCTGCACTGGTTACCATTAGTTGATTCCCTCCACACTCATTGGACTACAACGTCCCAACTCTATTTTCATTGCTGCATGACGTTATAACACCGCGAACTCCATGTACAGGCCTGTAAAGCTTGATATATGACGGTTTGCCGCCTAGTAATGGCGTTACACGTAAACCACGTGGGTCCGCGTGTCTGCACTGGTTACTATTCCTTATACTCTCAATGGACTACGATGACAAAAGTCGTTTCCCTTTGCGCCGTTGCGTTATAACACCGTCAACTACGCGTACAATCCTGTAAAGTCTGTTGTATGACTTTTTGCCGCCTAATAATTGCCTTACACATAGATCACGTCGGTCCACATGCCTGTGCAAAGTGCTATTGGTCCATTCTTTCCACTCTCAATGTACTACGATGGCCTAAGTCGTTTTCCATTGCGTCATGACGTTATAACAACGTCAACCAATTGTACAGGCCTCTAAAGCCTGCTTTATGACCTTTTGCCGCCTGATAAAGACCATACACGTAATTCAGGTGGTTCCGAGTGTCTGCAGTGGTTACCATTGGTCTATTTGTTCCACTCTCAATAGACTAAGAAGTGCCAAGTCGTTCCCCATCGCGTCATGACGCTATAACCGCGCCAACTACGTGTACAGTCTTCAAATGGCTGTTATATGACCTTTTGCCGCCTAATAATGGCCTTACACATAAGTCTCGTTGTTCCGCGTGTCTGCACATGTTGTCATTGGTCTAGTTCTTCCACTCTCAATGGACTACGACGTCCCAAGTCGTTTTCCATTACGCCATGGCCTTATAACACCGTCAACTGCGCGTACAGTCCTCTAAAGTCTGTTATATGACCTTTCGCAGCCTAATAATGGCCTTACACATAAATCACGTCGTTCCACATGTCTGTGCAGGTTGCCATTGGTCTATTCCTTCCACTGTTAATGTACTGCGACGTTCTAAGTCGTTTTCCATTGCGTCATGACGTTATAACACCGTCAACCACGCGTACAGTCCTCTAAAGTCTCTTATATGTACTTTTGCCACCTAATAATGGCCTTACACATAAATCACGTCGTTCCACATGTCTCTGTAAGTTGCCATTGGTCCATTCTTTCCACTCCCAATGTACTGCGATGTCCTAAGTCGTTTTCTATTGCGTAATGACGTTATAACACCGTCAACTACGCGTACAGGCCTTTAAAGGCTGTTATATGACCTTTCGCAGCCTAATAATGGCCTTACACATAAATCACGTCGTTCCACATGTCTGTGCAGGTTGCCATTGGTCTATTCCTTGTACTGTTAATGTACTGCGACGTCCTAAGTCGTTTTCCATTGCGTCATGACGTTATAACACCGTCAACTACGCGTACAGTCCTCTAAAGTCTCTTATATGTACTTTTGCCACCTAATAATGGCCTTACACATAAATCACGTCGTTCCACATGTCTCTGTAAGTTGCCATTGGTCCATTCTTTCCACTCCCAATGTACTGGGATGTCCTAAGTCGTTTTCTATTGCGTAATGACGTTATAACACCGTCAACTACGCGTACAGGCCTTTAAAGGCTGTTATATGACCTTTGCCGCCTAATAATGGCCTTACACATATATCACGTCGTTCCACATGTCTGTGCAGGTTGCCATTGGTCTATTCCTTGTACTGTTAATGTACTGCGACGTCCTAAGTCGTTTTCCATTGCGTCATGACGTTATAACACCGTCAACTACGCGTACAGTCCTCTAAAGTCTCTTATATGTACTTCTACCACCTAATAATGGCCTTACACATCAATCACGTCGTTCCACATGTCTCTGTAAGTTGCCATTTGTCTATTCCTTCCACTGTTAATGTACTGCGACGTCCTAAGTCGTTTTCCATTGCGTCATGACGCTATAACACCGTCAACTACGTGTACAGTCCTCTAAAGTCTGTTATATCACCTTTTGGCGCCTAATAATGGCTTTAGAAATAAATCACGTGGTTCCACGTGTCTACACTAGTTACTATTCTTTATACTTTCAATTGACTATGATGTCAAAAGTCGTTTCCCATTGCGCCGTGGCGTTATAACACCGTCAACTACATGTGCAGGCTTCTAAAGGCTGTTATATGACCTTTTGCTGCCTAATAACGGCCTTACACGTAAATCACGTGGTTCCTCGTGTCTGTGCAGGTTGCCATTGGTCTATTCCTTCCACTCTCCATGGACTATGACGTCCCAAGTCCTTTTCCATTACACCATGGCCTTATAACACCGTCAACTACGCGTACAGTCCTCTAAAGTCTGTTATTTGACCTTTTGCCACCTTATAACGGCCTTACACATAAATCACGTCGTTCCACATGTCTCTGCAAGTTGCCATTGGTCCATTCTTTCCACTCTCAATATACTACGATGTCCTAAGTCGCTTTCCATTGCGTCATGACGCTATAACCCCGTCAACTACATGTACAGGCTTCAAAAGCCTGTTATGTGACCTTTTCCGCCTAATAATGGCCTTACACGTATATCGCGTGGTTCCGCGTGTCTGCACTTGTTACCATTGGTTTATTCCCTTGACACTGAATGGACTACAACGTCCCAAGTCTATTTACCATTGGTTACCATTGGTTTATTCCCTTGACACTCAATGGACTACAACGTCCCAAGTCTATTTCCATTGCTGCATGACGTTATAACACCGTCAACTACATGTACAGGCTTCTAAAGGCTGTTATATGACCTTTTGCCGCCAAATAACCGCCTTACACGTAAATCACGTGGTTCCAGGTGTCTGTTCAGGTTGAAATTGGTGTATTCCTACCACTATGAATGTACTACGACGTTCCAAATCGTCCTACATTGCGCAATTACGTTATAGCACCACCAACTACGCGTACAGTCCTCTAAAGTCTGTTATATGACTCTTTGTCGCCTAATAATGACCTTACACATCAATCACGCCGCTCCACATGTCTGTGCAAGTTGCCATTGGTTTATTCTTTCCACTCGCAATGTACTACGATGTCCTAAGTCGCTTTCTATTGCGTCATGACGCTATAACCCCGTCAACTACGTGTACAGGCTTCAAAAGCCTGTTATGTTACCTTTTGCCGCCTAATAATGGCCTTACACGTAAATCACGTAATTCCGCGTGTCTGCACTGGTTACCATTAGTTTATTCCCTCCACACTTACTGGACTACAACGTCCCAAGTCTATTTTCATTGCTGCATGACGTTATAACACCGCGAACTCCTTGTACAGGCTTGTAAAGCTTGATATATGACGGTTTGCCGCCTAGTAATGGCGTTACACGTAAACCACGTGGTTCTGCGTGTCTGCACTGGTTACTATTCCTTATACTCTCAATGGACTACGATGACAAAAGTCGTTTCCCTTTGCGCCGTTGCGTTATAACACCGTCAACTACGCGTACAATCCTGTAAAGTCTGTTATATGACCTTTTGCCGCTTAATAATGGCCTTACACATAGATCACGTCGTTCCACATGCCTGTGCAGTTGCTATTGGTCCATTCTTTCCACTCTCAATGTACTACGATGGCCTAAGTCGTTTTCCATTGCGTCATGACGTTATAACAACGTCAACTAATTGTACAGGCCTCTAAAGCCTGCTTTATGACCTTTTGCCGCCTAATAAAGACCATATGTGTAATTCAGGTGGTTCCGAGTGTCTGCAGTGGTTACCATTGGTCTATTTTTTCCACGCTCAATAGACTAAGAAGTGCCAAGTCGTTCCCCATTGCGTCATGACGCTATAACCGCGCCAACTACATGTACAGGCTTCTAAAAGTTGTTTTATGACCTTTTGCCGCCAAATAACCGCCTTGCACGTAAATCACGTGGTTCCAGGTGTCTGTTCAGGTTGCCATTGGTGTAGTCCTACCACTATGAATGTACTACGACGTTCCAAATCGTCTTACATTACGCATATGCGTTTTAGCACCGCCAACTACGCGTACAGTCCTCTAAAGTCTGTTATATGACTCTTTGCCGCCTAATAATGGCCTTACACATAAATCACGCCGCTCCACATGTCTGTGCAGGTTGCCATTGGTCTAGTCCTTCCACTGTTAATGTACTACGATGTCCTAAGTCGTTTTCGATTGCTTCATGACGTTATAACACCGTCAACTACGCGTACAGTCCTCTAAAGTCTGTTATATGACCTCTTGCCGCTTAATAATGGCCTTACACATAAATCACGTCGTTCCACATGTCTGTGCAAGTTGCCATTGGTTTATTCTTTCCACTCGCAATGTACTGCGATGTCCTAAGTCGTTTTCTATTGCGTAATAACGTTATAACACCGTCAACTACGCGTGCAGGCCTTTAAAGGCTGTTATATGACCTTTTGCCGCCTAATAATGGCCTTACACATAACTTACGTCGTTCCACATGTCTGCGCAAGTTGCCATTGGTCTAGTGCTTTCACTATCAATGCACTACGACGTCCCAAGTTGTTTTTCATTGTGCCATGGCCTTACAACACCGCCAACTACGCGTACAATCCTCTAAATGCTGTATTATGGCATTTTGCTGTCTAATAAAGACCTTACGCGTAATTCAGGTGGTTCCGAGTGTCTGCACTAGTTACCATTTGTCTATTTCTTCCACTCTCAATGGACTACGACGTCCCAAGTCTATTTTCATTGCTTAATGGCTTTATAACACCGTCAACTAGTTGTTTTATGACCTTTTGCCTCCTATAAACATCCTTGCACGTAATACACGTCGTGCTCTGTTCAGGTTGGCATTGGTCTAGTCCTTCCACTCTCAGTGGACTACGACGTCCCAAGTCATTTTCCATAACGCCATTGCCTTATAACACCGTCAACTGCGCGTACAGTCTTCTAAAGTCTGTTATATGACCTTTTGCCGGCTAATAATGGCCTTACACATAAATCACGTCGTTCCACATGTCTGGGCAAGTTGCCATTGGTCTAGTCCTTTCACTATCAATGCACTACGAAGTCCCAAGTGCTTTTCTCTTGCGCAATAGCCTTATAACACCGTCAACTACGTGAACAGGCCTCTAAGTGCTGTTATACGACCTTTTGCCGCCTAATAATGGCCTTACACATAAATCACGTCGTTCCACATGTCTGCGCAAGTTGCCATTGGTCTAGTGCTTTCACTATCAATGCACTACGACGTCCCAAGTTGTTTTTCATTGTGCCATGGCCTTACAACACTGCCAACTACGCGTACAATCCTCTAAATGCTGCATTATGGCATTTTGCTGTCTAATAAAGACCTTATGCGTAATTCAGGTGGTTCCGAGTGTCTGCACTAGTTACCATTGGTCTATTTCCTCCACTGTCAATGGACTACGACGTTGCAAGTCTATTTCCATTGCTGCATGACGTTATAACACCGTCAACTACGCGTACAGTCCTCTGAAGTCTGTTATATGACATTTTGCCGCCTAATAATGGCCTTACACATAAATTACATCGTTCCACATGTCTGGGCAAGCTGCCATTGGTCTGGTACTTTCAATATCAATGCACTACGACGTCCCAAGTTGTTTTCCATTGTGCCATGGCCTTATAAAACCGCCAACTACGCGTACAGTCCTCTAAAGTCTGTTATATGACTCTTTGCCGCCTAATAATGGCCTTACACATAAATCACGCCACTCGACATGTCTGTGCAGGTTGCCATTGGTCTAGTCCTTCCACTGTTAATATACTACGACGTCCTCTGACGTTTTCGATCGCGTCATGACGTTATAACACCGTCAACTACGCGTACAGTCCTCTAAAGTCTGTTATATGACCTCTTGCCGCTTAATAATGGCCTTACACATAAATCACGTCGTTCCACATGTCTGTGCAAGTTGCCATTGGTCTATTCTTTCCACTCTCAATGTACTACGATGTCCTAAGTCGCTTTCTATTGCGTCATGACGCTATAACCCCGTCAACTACGTGTACAGGCTTCAAAAGCCTGTTATGTGACCTTTTGCCGCCTAATAATGGCCTTACACGTAAATCACGTAATTCCGCGTGTCTGCAGTGGTTATCATTAGTTTATTCCCTCCACACTCATTGGACTACAACGTCCCAAGTCTATTTCCATTGCTGCATGACGTTATAACACCGCGAACTCAATGTACAGGCCTGTAAAGCTTGATATATGACGGTTTGCGGCCTAGTAATGGCGTTACACGTAAACCACGTGGTTCCGCGTGTCTGCAATGGTTACTATTCCTTATACTCTCAATGGACAACGATGACAAAAGTCGTTTCCCTTTGCGCCGTGACGTTATAACACCGTCAACTACGCGTACAGTCCTCTAAAGTCTGTTATATGACCTTTTGGCGCCTAATAATGGCTTTAGAAATAAATCACGTGGTTCCACGTGTCTACACTAGTTACTATTCTTTATACTTTCAATGAACTATGATGACAAAAGTCGTTTCCCTTTGCGCCATTGCGTTATAACATAGTCAACTACGCGTACAATCCTGTAAAGTCTGTTGTATGACCTTTTGCCGCCTAATAATGGCCTTACACATAGATCACGTCGGTCCACATGCCTGTGCAAGTTGCTATTGGTCCATTCTTTCCACTCTCAATGTACTACGATGGCCTAAGTCGTTTTCCATTGCGTCATGACGTCATAACAACGTCAACTAATTGTACAGGCCTCTAAAGCCTGCTTTATGACCTTTTGCCGCCTAATAAAGACCATACACGTAATTCAGGTGGTTCCGAGTGTCTGCAGTGGTTACCATTGGTCTATTTTTTCCACTCTCAATAGACTAAGAAGTGCCAAGTCGTTCCTCATCGCGTCATGACGCTATAACCGCGCCAACTACGTGTACAGTCTTCAAAAGGCTGTTATATGACCTTTTGCCGCCTAATAATGGCCTTACACATAAGTCTCGTGGTTCCGCGTGTCTGCGCAGGTTGTCATTGGTCTAGTTCTTCCACTCTCAATGGACTACGACGTCCCAAGTCGTTTTCCATTACGCCATGGCCTTATAACACCGTCAACTGCGCGTACAGTCCTCTAAAGTCTGTTATATGACCTTACGCAGCCTAATAATGGCCTTACACATAAATCACGTCGTTCCACATGTCTGTGCAGGTTGCCATTGATCTATTCCTTCCACTGTTAATGTACTGCGACGTCCTAAGTCGTTTTCCATTGCGTCATGACGTTATAACACCGTCAACTACGCGTACAGTCCTCTAAAGTCTCTTATATATTTTTGCCACCTAATATTGTCCTTACACATAAATCACGTCGTTCCACATGTCTCTGTAAGTTGCCATTGGTCCATTCTTTCCACTCCCAATGTACTGCGATGTTCTAAGTCGTTTTCTATTGCGTAATGACGTTATAACACCGTCAACTACGCGTACAGTCCTTTAAAGGCTGTTATATGACCTTTGCCGCTTAATAATGGCCTTACACATATATCACGTCGTTCCACATGTCTGTGCAGGTTGCCATTGGTCTATTCCTTCCACTGTTAATGTACTGCGACGTCCTAAGTCGTTTTCCATTGCGTCATGACGTTATAACACCGTCAACTACGCGTACAGTCCTCTAAAGTCTCTTATATTTACTTCTGCCACCTAATAATGGCCTTACACATCAATCACGTCGTTCCACATGTCTCTGTAAGTTGCCATTTGTCTATTCCTTCCACTGTTAATGTACTGCGACGTCCTAAGTCGTTTTCCATTGCGTCATGACGCTATAACACCGTCATTTACGTGTACAGTCCTCTAAAGTCTGTTATATCACCATTTGGCGCCTAATAATGGCTTTAGAAATAAATCACGTGGTTCCACGTGTCTACACTAGTTACTATTCTTTGTACTTTCAATGGACTATGATGTCAAAAGTCGTTTCCCATTGCGCCGTGGCGTTATAACACCGTCAACTACATGTGCAGGCTTCTAAAGTCTGTTATTTGACATTTTGCCACCTTATAACGGCCTTACACATAAATCACGTCGTTCCACATGTCTCTGCAAGTTGCCATTGGTCCATTCTTTCCACTCTCAATATACTACGATGTCCTAAGTCGCTTTCCATTGCGTCATGACGCTAAAACCCCGTCAACTACATGTACAGGCTTTAAAAGCCTGTTATGTGACCTTTTGCCGCCTAATAATGGCCTTACACGTATATCGCGTGGTTCTGCATGTCTGCACTTGTTACCATTGGTTTATTCCCTCGACACTGAATGGACTACAACGTCCCAAGTCTATTTACCATTGGTTACCATTGGTTTATTCCCTTGACACTTAATGGACTACAACGTCCCAAGTCTATTTCCATTGCTGCATGACGTTATAACACCGTCAACTACATGTACAGGCTACTAAAGGCTGTTATATGACCTTTTGCCGCCAAATAACCGCCTTACACGTAAATCACGTGGTTCCAGGTGTCTGTTCAGGTTGCCATTGGTGTAGTCCTACCACTATGAATGTACTACGACGTTCCAAATCGTCTTGCATTGCGCAATTGCGTTATAGCACCCCCAACTATGCGTACAGTCCTCTAAAGTCTGTTATATGACTCTTTGCCGCCTAATAATGACCTTACACATAAATCACGCCGCTCCACATGTCTATGCAGGTTGCCATTGGTCTAGTCCTTCCACTGTTAATGTACTACGATGTCCTAAGTCGTTTTCGATTGCTTCATGACGTTATAACACCGTCAACTGCGCGTACAGTCCTCTAAAGTCTGTTATATGACTCTTTGCCGCCTAATAATGACCTTACACATAAATCACGCCGCTCCACATGTCTGTGCAAGTTGCCATTGGTTTATTCTTTCCACTCGCAATGTACTACGATGTCCTAAGTCGCTTTCTATTGCGTCATGACGCTATAACCCCGTCAACTACGTGTACACGCTTCAAAAGCCTGTTATGTTACCTTTTGCCGCCTAATAAGGGCGTTACACGTAAATCACGTAATTCCGCGTGTCTGCACTGGTTACTATTAGTTTATTCCCGCCACACTCATTGGACTACAACGTCCCAAGTCTATTTTCATTGCTGCATGACGTTATAACACCGCGAACTCCATGTACAGGCCTGTAAAGCTTGATATATGACGGTTTGACGCCTAGTAATTGCGTTACACGTAAACCACTTGGTTTTGCGTGTCTGCACTGGTTACTATTCCTTATACTCTCAATGGACTACGATGACAAAAGTCGTTTCCCTTTGCGCCGTTGCGTTATAACACCGTCAACTACGCGTACAATCCTGTAAAGTCTGTTATATGACCTTTTGCCGCCTAATAATGGCCTTACACATAGATCACGTCGTTCCACATGCCTGTGCCAGTTGCTATTGGTCCATTCTTTCCACTCTCAATGTACTACGATGGCCTAAGTCGTTCCCCATTGCGTCATGACGTTATAACCGCGCCAACTACGTGTATAGTCTTCAAAAGTCTGTTATATGACCTTTTGCTGCCTAATGATGGCCTTACACATAAGTCTCGTGGTTCCGCGTGTCTGCACAGGTTGTCATTGGTCTAGTTCTTCCACTGTCAATGGACTACGACGTCCCAAGTCGTTTTCCATTACGCCATGGCCTTATAACACCGTCAACTGCGCGTACAGTCCTCTAAAGTCTGTTATATGACCTTTCGCAGCCTAATAATTGCCTTACACATAAATCACGTCGTTCCACATGTCTGTGCAGGTTGCCATTGGTCTATTCTATCCACTGTTAATGTACTGCGACGTCCTAAGTCGTTTTCCATTGCGTCATGACGTTATAACACCGTCAACTACGCGTACAGTCCACTAAAGTCTCTTATATGTACTTTTGCCACCTAATAATGGCCTTACACATAAATCACGTCGTTCCACATGTCTCTGTAAGTTGCCATTGGTCCATTCTTTCCACTCCCAATGTACTGCGATGTCCTAAGTCGTTTTCTATTGCGTAATGACGTTATAACACCGTCAACTACGCGTGCAGGCCTTTAAAGGCTGTTATATGACCTTTTGCCGCCTAATAATGGCCTTACACATAACTTACGTCGTTCCACATGTCTGCGCAAGTTGCCATTGGTCTAGTGCTTTCACTATCAATGCACTACGACGTCCCAAGTTGTTTTTTATTGTGCCATGGCCTTACAACACCGCCAACTACGCGTACAATCCTCTAAATGCTGTATTATGGCATTTTGCTGTCTAATAAAGACCTTACGCGTAATTCAGGTGGTCCGAGTGTCTGCACTAGTTACCATTTGTCTATTTCTTCCACTCTCAATGGACTACGACGTCCCAAGTCTATTTTCATTGCTTAATGGCTTTATAACACCGTCAACTGCGCGTACAGGCCTCTAAAGTCTGTTATATGACCTTTTGGCGCCTAATAATGGCTTTAGAAATAAATCACGTGGTTCCGCGTGTCTGCACTGGTTACTATTCCTTATACTCTCAATGGACAACGATGACAAAAGTCGTTTCCCTTTGCGCCGTGACCTTATAACACCGTCAACTACGCGTACAGTCCTCTAAAGTCTGTTATATGACCTTTTGGCGCCTAATAATGGCTTTAGAAATAAATCACGTGGTTCCACGTGTCTACACTAGTTACTATTCTTTATACTTTCTATGGACTATGATGTCAAAAGTCGTTTCCCATTGCGCCGTGGCGTTATAACACCGTCAACTACATGTGCAGGCTTCTAAAGGCTGTTATATGACCATTTCCTGCCTAATAACGGCCTTACACCTAAATCACGTGGTTCCTCGTGTCTGTGCAGGTTGCCATTGGTCTATTCCTTCCACTCTCAATGGACAATGACGTCCCAAGTCCTTTTCCATTACGCCATGGCCTTATAACACCGTCAACTACTTGTACAGGCCTCTAAAGGCTGTTATGTGATCTTTTACCGCCTAATAATGGCCTTACACATAAATCACGTCGTTCCACATGTCGACCTTTTGCCGCCTAATAATGGCCTTACACATAAATCACGTCGTTCCGCATGTCTGCGCAAGTTGCCATTGGTCTAGTGCTTTCACTATCAATGCACTACGACGTCCCAAGTTGTTTTTCATTGTGCCATGGCCTTACAACACCGCCAACTACGCGTACAATCCTCTAAATGCTGTATTATGGCATTTTGCTGTCTAATAAAGACCTTATGCGTAATTCAGGTGGTTCCGAGTCTCTGCACTAGTTACCATTGGTCTTTTTCTTCCACTCTCAATGGACTACGACGTCCCATGTCTATTTTCATTGCTTAATGGCTTTATAACACCGTCAACTAGTTGTTTTATGACCTTTTGCCTCCTATGGACGTCCTTGCACGTAAATCACGTCGTGCTCTGTTCAGGTTGGCATTGGTCTAGTCCTTCCACTCTCAATGGACTACGACGTCCCAAGTCGTTTTCCATTACGCCATGGCCTTATAACACCGTCAACTGCGGGTACAGTCCTCTAAAATCTGTTATATGAACTTTTGCCGACTAATAATTGCCTTACACATAAATCACGTCGTTCCACATGTCTGGGCAAGTTGCCAATGGTCTAGTCCTTTGATTATCAATGCACTACGACGTCCCAAGTTGTTTTCCATTGCGCCAGGGCCTTATAACACTGTCAACTACGCGTACAATCATGTAAAGTCTGTTGTATGACATTTTGCCGCCTAATAATGGCCTTACACATAGATCACGTCGTTCCACATGCCTGTGCAAGTTGCTATTGGTCCATTCTTTCCACTCTCAATGTACTGCGATGGCCTAAGTCGTTTTCCATTGCCTCATGACGTTATAACAACGTCAACTAATTGTACAGACCTCTAAAGCCTGCTTTACGACCTTTTGCCGCCTAATAAAGACCATGCGCGTAATTCAGGTGGTTCCGAGTGTCTGCAGTGGTTACCATTGGTCTATTCTTTCCACTCTTAATGTACTACGATGTCCTAAGTCGCTTTCCATTGCGTCATGACGCTATAACCCCGTCAACTACGTGTACAGGCTTCAAAAGTCTGTTATGTGACCTATTGCCGCCTAATAATGGCCTTGCACGTAAATTACATCGTTCCACATGTCTGGGCAAGCTGCCATTGGTCTGGTACTTTCAATATCAATGCACTACGACGTCCCAAGTTGTTTTCCATTGCGCCATGGCCTTATAAAACCGCCAACTACGCGTACAGTCCTCTAAAGTCTGTTATATGACTCTTTGCTGCCTAATAATGGCCTTACACATAAATCACGCCGCTTCACATGTCTGTGCAGGTTGCCATTGGTCTAGTCCTTCCACTGTTAATGTACTACGACGTCCTCTGACGTTTTCGATCGCGTCATGACGTTATAACACCGTCAACTACGCGTACAGTCCTCTAAAGTCTGTTATATGACCTCTTGCCGCTTAATAATGGCCTTACACATAAATCACGTCGTTCCACATGTCTGTGCAAGTTGCCATTGGTCTATTCTTTCCACTCTCAATGTACTACGATGTCCTAAGTCGCTTTCTATTGCGTCATGACGCTATAACCCCGTCAACTACGTGTACAGGCTTCAAAAGCCTGTTATGTGACCTTTTGCCGCCTAATAATGGCCTTACACGTAAATCACGTAATTCCGCGTGTCTGCACTGGTTATCATTAATTTATTCCCTCCACACTCATTGGACTACAACGTCCCAAGTCTATTTCCATTGCTGCATGACGTTATAACACCGCCAACTCCATGTACAGGCCTGTAAAGCTTGATATATGACGGTTTGCGGCCTAGTAATGGCGTTACACGTAAACCACGTGGTTCCGCGTGTCTGCACTGGTTACTATTCCTTATACTCTCAATGGACTACGATGACAAAAGTCGTTTCCCTTTGCGCCGTGGCGTTATAACACCGTCAAATACGCGTACAGTCCTCTAAAGTCTGTTATATGACCTTTTGGCGCATAATAATGGTTTTAGAAATAAATCACGTTGTTCCACGTGTCTACACTAGTTACTATTCTTTATACTTTCAATGGACTATGATGTCAAAAGTCGTTTCCCATTGCGCCGTGGCGTTATAACACCGTCAACTACATGTGCAGGCTTCTAAAGGCTGTTATATAACCTTTTGCTGCCTAATAACGGCCTTACACGTGAATCACGTGGTTCCTCGTGTCTGTGCAGGTTGCCATTGGTCTATTCCTTCCACTCTCAATGGACTGTGACGTCCCAAGTCCTTTTACATTACGCCATGGCCTTATAACACCGTCAACTACTTGTACAGGCCTCTAAAGGCTGTTATATGACCTTTTCCCGCCTAATAATGGCCTTACACATAAATCACGTCGTTCCACATGTCTGGGCAAGTTGCCATTGGTCTAGTCCTTTCACTATCAATGCACTACATCGTCCCAAGTGCTTTTCCCTTGCGCAATAGCCCTATAACAACGTCAACTACGTGAACAGGCCTCTAAGGGCTGTTATACGACCTTTTGCCACCTAATAATGGCCTTACACATAAATCACGTCGTTCCACATGTCTGCGCAAGTCGCCATTGGTCTAGTGCTTTCACTATCAATGCACTACGACGTCCCAAGTTGTTTTTCATTGTGCCATGGCCTTACAACACCGCCAACTACGCGTACAATCCTCTAAATGCTGCATTATGGCATTTTGCTGTCTAATAAAGACCTTATGCGTAATTCAGGTGGTTCCGAGTCTCTGCACTAGTTACCATTGGTCTATTTCTTCCACTCTCAATGGACTACGACGTCCCAAGTCTATTTTCATTGCTTAATGGCTTTATAACACCGTCAACTAGTTGTTTTATGACCTTTTGCCTCCTATGGACGTCCTTGCACGTAAATCATGTCGTGCTCTGTTCAGGTTGCCATTGGTCTATTCCTTCCACTCTCAATGGACTATGACGTCCCAAGTCCTTTTCCATTACGCCATGGCCTTATAACACCGTCAACTACTTGTGCAGGCCTCTAAAGGCTGTTATATGATCTTTTACCGCCTAATAATGGCCTTACACATAAATCACGTCGTTCCACATGTCGACCTTTTGCCACCTAATAATGGCCTTACACATAAATCACGTCGTTCCGCATGTCTGTGCAAGTTGCCATTGGTCTAGTGCTTTCACTATCAATGCACTACGACTTCCCAAGTTGTTTTTCATTGTGCCATGGCCTTACAACACCGCCAACTACGCGTACAATCCTCTAAATGCTGTATTATGGCATTTTGCTGTCTAATAAAGACCTTATGCGTAATTCAGGTGGTTCCGAGTCTCTGCACTAGTTACCATTGGTCTATTTCTTCCACTCTCAATGGACTACGACGTCCCAAGTCTATTTTCATTGCTTAATGGCTTAATAACACCGTCAACTAGTTGTTTTATGACCTTTTGCCTCGTATGGACGTCCTTGCACGTAAATCACGTCGTGCTCTGTTCAGGTTGGCATTGGTCTAGTCCTTCCACTCTCAATGGACTACGACGTCCCAAGTCGTTTTCCATTACGCCATGGCCTTATAACACCGTCAACTGCAGGTACAGTCCTCTAATATCTGTTATATGAACTTTTGCCGGCTAATAATGGCCTTACACATAAATCACGTCGTTCCACATGTCTGGGCAAGTTGCCATTGGTCTAGTCCTTTCATTATCAATGCACTACGACGTCCCAAGTTGTTTTCCATTGCGCCAGGGCCTTATAACACCGTCAACTACGCGTACAATCATGTAAAGTCTGTTGTATGACATTTTGCCGCCTAATAATGGCCTTACACATAGATCACGTCGTTCCACATGCCTGTGCAAGTTGCTATTGGTCCATTCTTTCCACTCTCAATGTACTGCGATGGCCTAAGTCGTTTTCCATTGCGTCATGACGTTATAACAACGTCAACTAATTGTACAGACCTCTAAAGCCTGCTTTACGACCTTTTGCCGCCTAATAAAGACCATGCGCGTAATTCAGGTGGTTCCGAGTGTCTGCAGTGGTTACCATTGGTCTATTCTTTCCACTCTCAATGTACTACGATGTCCTAAGTCGCTTTCCATTGCGTCATGACGCTATAACCCCGTCAACTAGGTGTACAGGCTTCAAAAGTCTGTTATGTGACCTATTGCCGCCTAATAATGGCCTTGCACGTAAATTACATCGTTCCACATGTCTGGGCAAGCTGCCATTGGTCTGGTACTTTCAATATCAATGCACTACGACGTCCCAAGTTGTTTTCCATTGCGCCATGGCCTTATAAAACCGCCAACTACGCGTACAGTCCTCTAAAGTCTGTTATATCACTCTTTGCTGCCTAATAATGGCCTTACACATAAATCACGCCGCTTCACATGTCTGTGCAGGTTGCCATTGGTCTAGTCCTTCCACTGTTAATGTACTACGACGTCCTCTGACGTTTTCGATCGCGTCATGGCCTTATAAAACCGCCAACTACGCGTACAGTCCTCTAAAGTCTGTTATATGACTCTTTGCTGCCTAATAATGGCCTTACACATAAATCACGCCGCTTCACATGTCTGTGCAGGTTGCCATTGGTCTAGTCCTTCCACTGTTAATGTACTACGACGTCCTCTGACGTTTTCGATCGCGTCATGACGTTATAACACCGTCAACTACGCGTACAGTCCTCTAAAGTCTGTTATATGACCTCTTGCCGCTGAATAATGGCCTTACACATAAATCACGTCGTTCCACATGTCTGTGCAAGTTGCCGTTGGTCTATTCTTTCCACTCTCAATGTACTACGATGTCCTAAGTCGTTTTCGATTGCGTCATGACATTATAACACCTTCAACTACGCGTACAGTCCTCTAAAGTCTGTTATATGACCTTTTGCCGCCTAATAATGGCCTTACACATAAATTACGTCGTTCCACATGTCTGGGCAAGCTGCCATTGGTCTGGTACTTTCAATATCAATGCACTACGACGTCCCAAGTTGGTTTCCATTGTGCCATGGCCTTATAACACCGCCAACTACGCTTACAGTCCTCTAAAGTCTGTTATATGACTCTTTGCGGCCTAATAATGGCCTTACACTTAAATCACGCCGCTCCACATGTCTGTGCAAGTTGCCATTGGTCTATTCTTTCCACTCTCAATGTACTACGATGTCCTAAGTCGCTTTCTATTGCGTCATGACGCTATAACCCCGTCAACTACGTGTACAGGCTTCAAAAGCCTGTTATGTGACCTTTTGCCGCCTAATAATGGCCTTACACGTAAATCACGTAATTCCGCGTGTCTGCACTGGTTATCATTAGTTTATTCCCTCGAAACTCATTGGACTACAACGTCCCAAGTCTATTTCCATTGCTGCATGACGTTATAACACCGCGAACTCTATGTACAGGCCTGTAAAGCTTGATAAATGACGGTTTGCGGCTTAGTAATGGCGTTACACGTAAACCACGTGGTTCCGCGTGTCTGCACTGGTTACTATTCCTTATACTCTCAATGGACTACGATGACAAAAGTCGTTTCCCTTTGCGCCGTGGCGTTATAACACCGTCAACTACGCGTACAGTTCTCTAAAGTCTGTTATATGACCTTTTGGCGCTTAATAATGGCTTTAGAAATAAATCACGTGGTTCCACGTGTCTACACTAGTTACTATTCTTTATACCTTCAATGGACTATGATGTCAAATGTCGTTTCCCATTGCGCCGTGACGTTATAACACCGTTAACTACATGTGCAGGCTTCTAAAGGTTTTTATATGTCCTTTTGCTGCCTAATAACGGCCTTACACGTAAATCACGTGGTTCCTCGTGTCTGTGCAGGTTGCCATTGGTCTATTCCTTCCACTCTCAATGGACTATGACGTCCCAAGTCCTTTTCCATTACGCCATGGCCTTATAACTCCGTCAACTACGCGTACAGTCCTCTGAAGTCTGTTATTTGACCTTTTGCCACCTTATAATGGCCTTACACATAAATCACGTCGTTCCACATGTCTGTGCAAGTTGCCATTGGTCCATTATTTCCACTCTCAATATACTACGATGTCCTAAGGCGCTTTCCATTGCGTCATGACGCTATACCCCGTCAACTACATGTACAGGCTTCAAAAGCCTGTTATGTGACCTTTTGCCGCCTAATAATGGCCTTACACGTATATTGCGTGGTTCCGCGTGTCTGCACTTGGTACCATTGGTTTATTCCCTCGACACTTAATGGACTACAACGTCTCAAGTCTATTTACCATTGGTTACCATTGGTTTATTCCCTTGACACTCAATGGACTACAACATCCCAAGTCTATTTCCATTGCTGCATGACGTTACAACACCGTCAACTACATGTACAGGCCTCTAAAGGCTGTTATATGACCTTTTGCCGCCAAATAACCGCCTTACACGTAAATCACGTGGTTCCAGGTGTCTGTTCAGGTTGCCATTGGTGTAGTCCTACCACTAATAATGTACTACGACGTTCCAAATCGTCTTTTATTGCGCAATTGCGTTATAACACCGCCAACTACGCGTACAGTCCTCTAAAGTCTGTTATATGACTCTTTGCCGCGTAATAATGGCCTTACACATAAAGCACGTCGCTCCACATGCCTTTGCAGGTTGCCATTGGTCTAGTCCTTCCGCTGTTAATGTACTACGATGTCCTAAGTCGTTTTCGATTGCGTCATGACGTTATAACACCGTCAACTACGCGTACAGTCCTCTAAAGGTTGTTATATGACCTCTTGCCGCTTAATAATGGCCTTACACATAAATCACGTCGTTCCACATGTCTTTGCAGGTTGCTATTGATCTATTCTTTCCACTCTCAATGTACTGCGATGTCCTAAGTCGCTTTCTATTGCGTCATGACGCTATAACCCCGTCAACTACGTGTACATACTTCAAAAGCCTGTTATGTGACCTTTTGCCGCCTAATAATGGCCTTACACGTAAATCACGTAATTCCGCGTGTCTGCACTGGTTATAATTAGTTTATTGCCTCCACACTCATTGGACTACAACGTCCCAAGTCTATTTCCATTGCTGCATGACGTTATAACACCGCGAACTCCATGTACAGGTCTATAAAGCTTGAAATATGACGGTTTGCGGCCTAGTAATGGCGTTACACGTAAACCACGTGGTTCCGCGTGTCTGCACTGGTTACTATTCCTTATACTCTCAATGGACTACGATGACAAAAGTCGTTTCCCTTTGCGCCGTGGCGTTATAACACCATCAACTACCCGTACAGTTCTCTAAAGTCTGTTATATGACCTTTTGGCGCCTAATAATGGCTTTAGAAATAAATCACGTGGTTCCACGTGTCTACACTAGCTACTATTCTTTATACTTTCAATGGACTATGATGTCAAATGTCGTTTCCCATTGCGCCGTGGCGTTATAACACCGTCAACTACATGTGCAGGCTTCTAAAGGCTGTTATATGACCTTTTGCTGCCTAATAACGGCCTTACACGTAAATCACGTGGTTCCTCGTGTCTGTGCGAGGTGCCATTGGTCTATTCCTTCCACTCTTAATGGACTATGACGTCCCAAGTCCTTTTCCATTACGCCATCGCCTTATAACACCGTCAACTACGCGTACAGTCCTCTAAAGTCTGTTATTTGACCTTTTGCCGCCTAATAATGGCCTTACACGTAAATCACGTAATTCCGCGTGTCTGCACTGGTTATCATTAGTTTATTGCCTCCACACTCATTGGACTACAACGTCCCAAGTCTATTTCCATTGCTGCATGACGTTATAACACCGCGAACTCCATGTACAGGCCTGTAAAGCTTGATATATGACCTTTTGCTGCCTAATAACGGCCTTACACGTAAATCACGTGGTTCCTCGTGTCTGTGCAGGTTGCCATTGGTCTATTCCTTCCACTCTCAATGGACTATGACGTCCCAAGTCCTTTTCCATTACGCCATGGCCTTATAACACCGTCAACTACGCGTACAGTCCTCTAAAGTCCGTTATTTGACCTTTTGCCACCTTATAATGGCCTTACACATAAATCACGTCGTTCCACATGTCTGTGCAAGTTGCCATTGGTCTAATCTTTCCACTCTCAATATACTACGATGTCCTAAGTCGCTTTCCATTGCGTCATGACGCTATACCCCGTCAACGACATGTACAGGCTTCAAAAGCCTGTTATGTGACCTTTTGCCGCCTAATAATGGCCTTACACGTATATTGCGTGGTTCCGCGTGTCTGCATTTGTTACCATTGGTTTATTCCCTCGAAACTTAATGGACTACAACGTCTCAAGTCTATTTACCATTGGTTACCATTGGTTTATTCCCTTGACACTCAATGGACTACAACGTCCCAAGTCTATTTCCATTGCTGCATGACGTTATAACACCGTCAACTACATGTACAGGCCTCTAAAGGCTGTTATATCACCTTTTGCCGCCAAATAACCGCCTTACACGTAAATCAAGTGGTTCCAGGTGTTTGTTCAGGTTGCCATTGGTGTAGTCCTACCACTATGAATTTTCTACGACGTTCCAAATCGTCTTACATTGCGCAATTGCGTTATAACACCGCCAACTACGCGCACAGTCCTCTAAAGTCTGTTATATGACTCTTTGCCGCCTAATAATGGCCTTACACATGAATCACGCCGCTCCACATGTCTGTGCAGGTTGCCATTGGTCTAGTCCTTCCACTGTTAATGTACTACGATGTCCTAAGTCGTTTTCGATTGCGTCATGACGTTATAACACCGTCAACTACGCGTACAATCCTTTAAAGTCTGTTATATGACCTCTTGCCGCTTAATAATGGCCTTACACATAAATCACGTCGTTCCACATGTCTGTGCAAGTTGCCATTGGTCTATTCTTTCCACTCCTAATGTACTACGATGTCCTAAGTCGCTTTCGATTGCGTCATGACGCTATAACCCCGTCAACTACGGCTACAAGCTTCAAAAGCCTGTTATGTTACCTTTTGCCGCCTAATAATGGCCTTACACGTAAATCACGTAATTCCGCGTGTCTGCACTGGTTACCATTAGTTTATTCCCTCCACACTCATTGGACTACAACGTCCCAAGTCTATTTTCATTGCTGCATGACGTTATAACACCGCGAACTCCATGTACAGGCCTGTAAAGCTTGATACATGACGGTTTGCCGCCTAGTAATGGAGTTACACGTAAACCACGTGGTTCCGCGTGTCTGCACTGGTTACTATTCCTTATACTCTCAATGTACTACGATGACAAAAGTCGTTTCCTTTTGCGCCGTTGCGTTATAACACCGTCAACTACGCGTACAATCCTGTAAAGTCTGTTATATGACCTTTTGCCGCCTAATACTGGCCTTACACTTAGATCACGTCGTTCCACATGCCTGTGCAAGTTGCTATTGGTCCATTCTTTCCACTCTCAATGTACTACGATGGCCTAAGTTGTTTTCCATTGCGTCATGACGTTATAACAACGTCAACTAATTGTACAGGCCTCTAAAGCCTGCTTTATAACCTTTTGCCGCCTAATAAAGACCATATGCGCAATTCAGGTGGTTCCGAGTGTCTACAGTGGTTACCATTGGTCTGTTTTTTCCACTCTCAATAGACTAAGAAGTGCCAAGTCGTTCCCCATTGCGTCATGACGCTATAACCCCGTCAACTACGTGTACAGGCTTCAAAAGCCTGTTATGTTACCTTTTGCCGCCTAATAATGGCCTTACACGTAAATCACGTAATTCCGCGTGTCTGCACTGGTTACCATTAGTTTATTCCCTCCACACTCATTGGACTAAAACGTCCCAAGTCTATTTTCATTGCTGCATGACGTTATAACACCGCGAACTCCATGTACAGGCCTGTAAAGCTTGATATATGACGGTTTGCCGCCTAGTAATGGAGTTACACGTAAACCACGTGGTTCCGCGTGTCTGCACTGGTTACTATTCCTTATACTCTCAATGTACTACGATGACAAAAGTCATTTCCTTTTGCGCCGTTCCGTTATAACACCGTCAACTACGCGTACAATCCTGTAAAGTCTGTTATATGACCTTTTGCCGCCTAATACTGGCCTTACACATAGATCACGTCGTTCCACATGCCTGTGCAAGTTGCTATTGGTCCATTCTTTCCACTCTCAATGTACTACGATGGCCTAAGTTGTTTTCCATTGCGTCATGACGTTATAACAACGTCAACTAATTGTACTGGCCTCTAAAGCCTGCTTTATAACCTTTTGCCGCCTAATAAAAACCATATGCGCAATTCAGGTGGTTCCGAGTGTCTACAGTGGTTACCATTGGTCTGTTTTTTCCACTCTCAATAGACTAAGAAGTGCCAAGTCGTTCCCCATTGCGTCATGACCCTATAACCGCGCAAACTATGTGTACAGTCTTCAAAAGGCTGTTATATGACCTTTTGCCGCCTAATAATGGCCTTACACATAAGTCTCGTGGTTCCGCGTGTCTGCTCAGGTTGTCATTGGTCTAGTTCTTCCACTCTTAATGGACTACGACGTCCCAAGTCGTTTTCCATTACGCCATGGCCTTATAACACCGTCAACTGCGCGTACCGTCCTCTAAAGTCTGTTACATGACCTTTTGCAGCCTAATAATGGCCTTACACATAAATCACGTCGTTCCACATGTCTGTGCAGGTTGCCATTGGTCTATTCCTTCCACTGTTAATGTACTGCGACGTCCTAAGTCGTTTTCCATTGCGTCTAACGTTATAACACCCTCAACTACGCGTACAGTCCTCTAAAGTCTCTTATATGTGCTTTTTCCGCCTAATAATGGCCTTACACATAAATCACGTCGTTCCACATGTCTCTGTAAGTTGCCATTGGTCCATTCTTTCCACTCCCAATGTACTGCGATGTCCTAAGTCGTTTTCTATTGCGTAATGACGTTATAACACCGTCAACTACGCGTACAGGCCTTTAAAGGCTGTTATATGACCTTTTGCCGCCTAATAATAGCCTTACACATAACTTACGTCGTTCCACATGTCTGGGCAAGTTGCCATTGGTCTAGTATTATTAATATCAATGCACTACGACGTCCCAAGTTGTTTTCCATTGCGCCATGGCCCTATAACACCGTCAACTAAGCGTACAGTCCTCTAAAGTCTGTTATATGACCGTTTGCCGCCTAATATTGGCCTTACACATAAATCACGTCGTTCCACATGTCTGTGCAGGTTGCCATTGGTTTATTCTTTCCACTCTCAATGTACTACGATGTTCTAAGTCGCTTTCTGTTGCGTCATGACGCTATAACCCCGTCAACTACGTGTACAAGCTTCAAAAGCCTGTTATGTTACCTTTTGCCGCCTAATAATGGCCTTACACGTAAATCGCGTAATTTCGCGTGTCTGCACTGGTTACCATTAGTTCATTCCCTCCACACTCATTGGACTACAACGTCCCAAGTCTATTTTCATTGCTGCATGACGTTATAACACCGCGAACTCCATGTACAGGCCTGTAAAGCTTGATATATGACAGTTTGGCGCCTAGTAATCTAGTTACACGTAAACCACGTGGTTCCGCGTGTCTGCACTGGTTACTATTCCTCATACTCTCAATGGACTACGATGACAAAAGTCGTTTCCCTTTGCGCCGTTGCGTAATAACACCGTCAACTAGGTGTACAGGTTTCAAAATTCTGTATTAAGACGTTTTGCCGTCTAATAACGGCCTTACATGTAAATTACATAGTTCCACGTGTCTGTGCTGGTTGCCATTGATTTAGTACTTTCACTCTCAATGGACTACGACGTCCCAAATCGTTTTGCATTGCGCAATGCCCCTATAGCACCGTCAACTACCTGTACAGTCCTCTAAAGTCTGTTATATCACATTTGACGCCTAATAATGGCCTTAGAAATAAATCACGTGGTTCCACATGTCTACACTGGATACTATTCCTTACACTCTCAATGGACTATGATGACAAAAGTCGTTTCCCATTGCGCCATGGCCTTATCACACCGTCAACTGCGCGTACAGTCCTCTAAAGTCTGTTACATGACCTTTCGCAGCCTAATAATGGCCTTACACATAAATCACGTCGTTCCACATGTCTGTGCAGGTTGCCATTGGTCTATTCCTTCCAATGTTAATGTACTGCGACGTCCTAAGTCGTTTTCCATTGCGTCATGACCTTATAACACCGTCAACTACGCGTACAGTCCTCTAAAGTCTCTTATATGTACTTTTGCCGCCTAATAATGTCCTTACACATAAATCACGTCGTTCCACGTGTCTGTGCAGGTTTGCATTGGTCTAGTCCTTCCACTCTCAGTGGACTACGACGTCCCAAGTCATTTTCCATTACGCCATGGCCTTATAACACCGCCAACTACGAGTACAGTCCTCTAAAATTTATATGACCTTTTGCCGCCTAATAATGGCCTTACTCATAAATCACGTCGTTCCACATGTCTGGGCAAGTTGCCATTGGTCTAGTACTTTCACTAACAATGCACTACGTCGTCCCAAGTTGTTTTCCATAGTGCCATGGCCTTATAACACCGCCAACTACGAGTACAGTCCTCTAAAGTCTGTTATATGACCTCTTGCCGCTTAATAAAGGCCTTACACATAAATCACGTCGTTCCACATGTCTGTGCAAGTTGCCATTGGTCTATTCTTTCCACTCTCAATGTACTACGATGTCCTAAGTCGCTTTCTATTGCGTCATGACGCTATAACCCCGTCAACTACGTGTACAAGCTTCAAAAGCCTGTTATGTTACCTTTTGCCGCCTAATAATGGCCTTACACGTAAATCACGTAATTCCGCGTGTCTGCACTGGTTACCATTAGTTTATTCCCTCCACACTCATTGGACTACAACGTCCCAAGTCTATTTTCATTGCTGCATGACGTTATAACACCGCGAACTCCATGTACAGGCCTGTAAAGCTTGATATATGAAGGTTTGCCGCCTAGTAATGGAGTTACACGTAAACCACGTGGTTCCACGTGTCAGCACTGGTTACTATTCCTTATACTCTCAATGGACTACGATGACAAAAGTCGTTTCCCTTTGCGCCGTTGCGTTATAACACCGTCAACTAGGTGTACAGGTTTCAAAATTCTGTATTAAGACGTTTTGCCGCCTAATAACGGCCTTACATGTAAATTACATAGTTCCACGTGTCTGTGCTGGTTGCCATTGATTTAGTACTTTCACTCTCAATGGACTACGACGTCCCAAATCGTTTTGCATTGCGCAATGCCCCTATAGCACCGTCAACTACCTGTACAGTCCCCTAAAGTCTGTTATATCACAATTGACGCCTAATAATGGCCTTAGAAATAAATCACGTGGTTCCACATGTCTACACTGGTTACTATTCCTCATACTCTCAATGGACTATGATGACAAAAGTCGTTTCCCATTGCGCCGTGGCGTTATAACACCGACAACTACGCGTACACTCCTCTAAAGTCTGTTATATGACTCTTTGCCGCCTAATAATGGCCTTACACATAAATCACGCCGCTCCACATGTCTGTGCAGGTTGCCATTGGTCTAGTCCTTCCACTGTTAATGTACTACGACGTCCAAAGTCATTTTCTATTTCGTCATGACGTTATAACACCGTCAACTACGCGCACAGTCCTGGAAAGTCTGTTATATGTCCTTTTGTCGCCTAATATTGGCTTTACACATAAATCACGTCGTTCCACATGTCTGTGCAAGTTGCTATTGGTCCATTCTTTCCACTCTCAATGTACTACAATGTCCTAAGTCGTTTTCCATTGCGTCATGACGTTATAACACCGTCAACTAATTGTACAATCACCTAAATCCTGTAAAATGGCATTTTGCCACCTAATAATGGCCTTACACATAAATCACGTCGTTCCACATGTCTGTTCAGGTTGCAATTGGTTTAGTCCTTCCACTGTTAATGCACTACGATGTCCTAAGTCGTTTTCCATTGCGTCATGACATTACAACACCGTCAACTAATTGTACAGGCCTCTAAAGCCTGTTTTATGACCTTTTGCGCCTATTAAAGACCATATGCGTAATTCAGGTGGTTCCGAGTGTCTGCACTAGTTACCATTGGTCTATTTCTTCAACTCTAAATGGACTACGACGTCCCAAGTCTATTTTCATTGCTAAATGGCTTTATAATACCGTCAACTAGTTGTTTTATGACCTTTTGCCTCCTATGAACGTCCTTGCACGTAAATCACGTCGTGCTCTGTTTAGGTTGGCATTGGTCTAGTCCTTCCACTCTCAATGGACTACGACGTCCCAAGTCGTGCACTGGTTACCATTGGTTTATTCCCTCGACACTCAATCGACTACAACGTCCCAAGTCTATTTCCATTGCTGCATGACGTTATAACACCGTCAACTACATGTACAGTCCTCTAAAGTCTGTTATTTGACCTTTTGCGCTTAATAATGGCCTTACACATAAATCACGTCGTTCCACGTGTCTGTGCAGGTTGGCATTGGTGTAGTCCTTCCACTCTCAGTGGACTACTACGCCATGGCCTTATAACACCGTCAACTGCGGGTACAGTCCTCTAAATCTGTTATATGACCTTTTGCCGCCTAATAACGGCCTTACTCATAAATCACGTCGTTCCACATGTCTGGGCAAGTTGCCATTGGTCTAGTACTTTCATTATCAATGCACTACGACGTCCCAAGTTGTTTTCTATTGTGCCATGGCCTTATAACACCGCTAACTACGAATACAGTCCTCTAAAGTCTGTTATATGACCTTTTGCCGCCTATTATTGGCCTTACACCTAAATCACGTGGTTCCGCGTGTCTGCACTGGTTCCCATTGGTTTATTCCCTCGACACTCAATGGACTATGACGTCCCAATCTTTTTTCATTGCGCCATGGCCCTGTAACACCGACAATTAAGCGTACAGTCCTCTAAATGCTGTATTATGGCATTTTGCTGTCTAATAAAGACCTTATGCGTAAATCAGGTGGTTCCGAGTGTCTGCACTGGTTACCATTAATATATTCCTTCCACTCTCAATAGACTAAAAAGTTCCAAGTCGTTTTTCCATTGCGCCATAACGTTATAACACCGTCAACTACGCGTACAGTCCTCTAAAGTCTGTTATATGACCTTTTGCTGCCTAATAATGGCCTTACACATAAATCACGTCGTTCCACATGTCTCTGTAAGTTGTCATTGGTCCATTCTTTCCACTCTCAATGGTAGTTCAGAGTTTCTGCACTGGTTACCATTGGTATATTCCTTCCACTCTCAATACACTACGATGTCCTAAGTCGCTTTCCATTGCGTCATGACGCTATAACCCCGTCAACTACGTGTACAGTCTTCAAAAGTCTGTTATGTGACCTTTTGCCGCCTAATAATGGCCTTACACGTAAATCACGTAATTCCGCGTGTCTGCACTGGTTACCATTAGTTCATTATCTCCACACGCATTGGACTACAACGTCCCAAGTCTATTTTCATTGCTGCATGGCGTTATAACACCGTAAACTCCATGTACAGGCCTGTAAAGCTTGATATATGACGGTTTCCCGCCTAGTAATGGAGTTACACGTAAACCACGTGGTTCCGCGTGTCTGCACTGGTTACTATTCCTTATACTCTCAATGGACTACGATGACAAAAGTCGTTTCCCTTTGCGCCGTTGCGTTATAACACCGTCAACTATGCGTACAATCCTGTAAAGTCTGTTATATGACCTTTTGCCGCCTAATACTGGCCTTACACATAGATCACGTCGTTCCACATGCCTGTGCAAGTTGCTATTGGTCCATTCTTTCCACTCTCAATGTACTACGATAGCCTAAGTCGTTTTCCATTGCGTCATGACGTTATAACAACGTCAACTAATTGTACAGGCCTCTAAAGCCTGCTTTTTAATCTTTTGCCGCCTAATAAAGACCATATGCGTAATTCAGGTGGTTCCGAGTGTCTACAGTGGTTACCATTGGTCTATTTTTTCACTCTCAATAGACTAAGAAGTGCCAAGTCGTTCCCCATTGCGTCATGACGCTATAACCGCGCCAACTAAGTGTACAGTCTTCAAAAGGCTGTTAAATGACCTTTTGCCGCCTAATAATGGCCTTACACATAACTTACGTCGTTTCAAAATGTCTGGGCAAGTTTCCATTGGTCTAGTATTTTTAATATCAATGCACTACGACGTCCCAAGTTGTTTCCATTGCGCTATGGCCCTAGAACACTGTCAACTAAGCGTACAGTCCTCTAAAGTCTGTTATATGACCTTTCGCAGCGTAATAATGGCCTTACACATAAATCACGTCGTTCCACATGTCTGGGCAAGTTGCCATTGGTCTAGTCCTTTCACTATCAATGCCCTACGACCTCCCACGTTGTTTTCCATTGCGTCATGACGCTATAACCAAGTCAACTACATGTACAGGCTTCAAAAGCCTGTTATGTGACCTTTTGCCGCCTAATAATGGCCTTACACGTAAATCGCGTGGTTCCGCGTGTCTGCACTGGTTACCATTGGTTTATTCCCTCGACACTTAATGGACTACAATGTCCCAAGTCTATTTACCATTGGTTACCATTGGTTCATTCCCTTGACACTCAATGGACTACAACGTCCCGAGTCTATTTCCATTGCTGCATGACGTTATAACACCGTCAACTACATGTACAGGCCTCTAAAGGCTGTTATATGACCTTTTGCCGCCAAATAACCGTCTTACACGCAAATCACGTGGTTCCAGGTGTCTGTTCCGGTTGCCATTGGTGTAGTCCTACCACTATGAATGTACTACGACGTTCCAAATCGTCTTACCTTGCGCAATTGCGTTATAACAATGTCAACTACGTGTACAGGGCTCTAAAGTCTGTTATATGACCTCTTGCCGCTAAATAATGGCGTTACACATAAATCACGTCGTTCCACATGTCTGTGCAAGTTGCCGTTGCTCTATTCTTTCCACTCTCAATGTACTACGATGTCCTAAGTCGTTCTCGATTGCGTCATGACGTTATAACACCGTCAACGACGCGTACAGTCCTCTAAAGTCTGTTATATGACATTTTGCCGCCTAATAATGGCCTTACACATAAATTACGTCGTTCCACATGTCTGGGCAAGCCGCCATTGGTCTGGTACTTTCAATATCAATGCACTACAACGTCCCAAGTTTTTTTCCATTGTGCCATGGCCTTATGACACCGCCAACTACACGTACAGTCCTCTAAAGTCTGTTATATGACTCTTTGCCGCCTAATAATGGCCTTACACATAAATCACGCCGCTCCACATGTCTGTGCAAGTTGCCATTGGTCTATTCTTTCCACTTTCAATGTACTACGATGTCAAAAGTCGTTTCCCATTGCGCCGTGGCGTTATAACACCGTCAACTACATGTGCAGGCTTCTAAAGGCTGTTATATGACCTTTCGCAGCCTAATAATGGCCTTACACATAAATCACGTCGTTCCACATGTCTGTGCAGGTTGCCATTGGTTTAGTCCTTCCACTGTTAATGCACTACGACGTCCTAAGCCGTTTTCGAATGCGTCATGACGTTATAACACCGTCAACTACGCGTACAGTCCTCTAAAGTCTCTTATATGTACTTTTGCTGCCTAATAATGGCCTTACACATAAATCACGTCGTTCCACATGTCTGTGCAGGTTGCAATTGGTTTAGTCCTTCCACTGTTAATGCACTACGACGTCCTAAGCCGTTTTCGAATGCGTCATGACGTTATAACACCGTCAACTACGCGTACAGTCCTCTAAAGTCTCTTATATGTACTTTTGCTGCCTAATAATGGCCTTACACATAAATCACGTCGTTCCACATGTCTCTGTAAGTTGCCATTGGTCCATTCTTTCCACTCCCAATGTATTGCGATGTCCTAAGTCGTTTTCTAATGCGTAATGACGTTATAACACCGTCAACTACGCGTACAGGCCTTTAAAGGCTGTTATATGACCTTTTGCCGCCTAATAATAGCCTTACACATAACTTACGTCGTTCCACATGTCTGGGCAAGTTGCCATTGGTCTAGTATTTTTAATATCAATGCACTACGACCTCCCACGTTGTTTTCCATTGCGTCATGACGCTATAACCAAGTCAACTACATGTAGCGGCTTCAAAAGCCTGTTATGTGACCTTTTGCCGCCTAATAATGGCCTTACACGTAAATCGCGTGGTTCTGCGTGTCTGCACTGGTTACCATTGGTTTATTCCCTCGACACTCAATGGACTACAATGTCCCAAGTCTATTTACCATTGGTTACCATTGGTTAATTCCCTTGACACTCAATGGACTACAACGTCCCGAGTCTATTTCCATTGCTGCATGACGTTATAACACCGTCAACTACATGTACAGGCCTCTAAAGGCTGTTATATGACCTTTTGCTGCCAAATAACCGCCTTAACCGCCAAGTTGCCATTGGTCTATTCTTTCCACTCTCAATGTACTACGATGTCCTAAGTCGCTTTCTATTGCGTCATGACGCTATAACCATGTCAACTAAGTGCACAAGCTTCAAAAGCCTGTTATGTTACCTTTTGCCGCCTAATAATGGCCTTACACGTAAATCACGTAATTCCGCGTGTCTGCACTGGTTACCATTAGTACATTCCCTCCACACGCATTGGACTACAACGTCCCAAGTCTATTTTCATTGCTGCATGACGTTATAACACCGCGAACTCCATGTACAGGCCTGTAAAGCTTGATATATGACGGTTTCCCGCCTAGTAATGGAGTTACACGTAAACCACGTGGTTCCGCGTGTCTGCACTGGTTACTATTCCTTATACTCTCAATGGACTACGATGACAAAAGTCGTTTCCCTTTGCGCCGTTGCGTTATAACACCGTCAACTACGCGTACAATCCTGTAAAGTCTGTTATATGACCTTTTGCCGCCTAATACTGGCCTTACACATAGATCACGTCGTTCCACATGCCTGTGCAAGTTGCTATTGGTCCATTCTTTCCACTCTCAATGTACTACGATAGCCTAAGTCGTTTTCCATTGCGTCATGACGTTATAACAACGTCAACTAATTGTACAGGCCTCTAAAGCCTGCTTTATAATCTTTTGCCGCCTAATAAAGACCATATGCGTAATTCAGGTGGTTCCGAGTGTCTACAGTGGTTACCATTGGTCTATTTTTTCCACTCTCAATAGACTAAGAAGTGTCAAGTCGTTCCCCATTGCGTCATGACGCTATAACCGCGCCAACTAAGTGTACAGTCTTCAAAAGGCTGTTAAATGACCTTTTGCCGCCTAATAATGGCCTTACACATAACTTACGTCGTTTCAAAATGTCTGGGCAAGTTTCCATTGGTCTAGTATTTTTAATATCAATGCACTACGACGTCCCAAGTTGTTTCCATTGCGCTATGGCCCTAGAACACTGTCAACTAAGCGTACAGTCCTCTAAAGTCTGTTATATGACCTTTCGCAGCGTAATAATGGCCTTACACATAAATCACGTCGTTCCACATGTCTGGGCAAGTTGCCATTGGTCTAGTCCTTTCACTATCAATGCCCTACGACCTCCCACGTTGTTTTCCATTGCGTCATGACGCTATAACCAAGTCAACTACATGTACAGGCTTCAAAAGCCTGTTATGTGACCTTTTGCCGCCTAATAATGGCCTTACACGTAAATCGCGTGGTTCCGCGTGTCTGCACTGGTTACCATTGGTTTATTCCCTCGACACTTAATGGACTACAATGTCCCAAGTCTATTTACCATTGGTTACCATTGGTTCATTCCCTTGACACTCAATGGACTACAACGTCCCGAGTCTATTTCCATTGCTGCATGACGTTATAACACCGTCAACTACATGTACAGGCCTCTAAAGGCTGTTATATGACCTTTTGCCGCCAAATAACCGTCTTACACGCAAATCACGTGGTTCCAGGTGTCTGTTCCGGTTGCCATTGGTGTAGTCCTACCACTATGAATGTACTACGACGTTCCAAATCGTCTTACCTTGCGCAATTGCGTTATAACAATGTCAACTACGTGTACAGGGCTCTAAAGTCTGTTATATGACCTCTTGCCGCTAAATAATGGCGTTACACATAAATCACGTCGTTCCACATGTCTGTGCAAGTTGCCGTTGCTCTATTCTTTCCACTCTCAATGTACTACGATGTCCTAAGTCGTTCTCGATTGCGTCATGACGTTATAACACCGTCAACGACGCGTACAGTCCTCTAAAGTCTGTTATATGACATTTTGCCGCCTAATAATGGCCTTACACATAAATTACGTCGTTCCACATGTCTGGGCAAGCCGCCATTGGTCTGGTACTTTCAATATCAATGCACTACAACGTCCCAAGTTTTTTTCCATTGTGCCATGGCCTTATGACACCGCCAACTACACGTACAGTCCTCTAAAGTCTGTTATATGACTCTTTGCCGCCTAATAATGGCCTTACACATAAATCACGCCGCTCCACATGTCTGTGCAAGTTGCCATTGGTCTATTCTTTCCACTTTCAATGTACTACGATGTCAAAAGTCGTTTCCCATTGCGCCGTGGCGTTATAACACCGTCAACTACATGTGCAGGCTTCTAAAGGCTGTTATATGACCTTTCGCAGCCTAATAATGGCCTTACACATAAATCACGTCGTTCCACATGTCTGTGCAGGTTGCCATTGGTTTAGTCCTTCCACTGTTAATGCACTACGACGTCCTAAGCCGTTTTCGAATGCGTCATGACGTTATAACACCGTCAACTACGCGTACAGTCCTCTAAAGTCTCTTATATGTACTTTTGCTGCCTAATAATGGCCTTACACATAAATCACGTCGTTCCACAAAGCTTGATATATGACGGTTTGCCGCCTAGTAATGGAGTTACACGTAAACCACGTGGTTCCGCGTGTCTGCACTGGTTACTATTCCTTATACTCTCAATGGACTACGATGACAAAAGTCGTTTCCCTTTGCGCCGTTGCGTTATAACACCGTCAACTAGGTGTACAGGTTTCAAAATTCTGTATTAAGACGTTTTGCCGCCTAATAACGGCCTTACATGTAAATCACATAGTTCCACGTGTCTGTGCTGGTTGCCATTGACTTAGTACTTTCACTCTCAATGGACTACGACGTCCCAAATCGTTTTGCATTGCGCAATGCCCCTATAGCACCGTCAACTACCTGTACAGTCCTCTAAAGTCTGTTATATGACTCTTTGCCGCCTAATAATGGCCTTACACATAAATCACGCCGCTCCACATGTCTGTGCAGGTTGTCATTGGACTAGTCCTTCCACTGTTAATGTACTACGACGTCCAAAGTAATTTTCCCTCTCGTCATGACGTTATAACACCGTCAACTACGCGCACAGTCCTGTAAAGTCTGTTATATGTCCTTTTGTCGCCTAATATTGGCTTTACACATAAATCACGTCGTTCCACATGTCTGTGCAAGTTGCTATTGGTCCATTCTTTCCACTCTCAATGTACTACAATGTCCTAAGTCGTTTTCCATTGCGTCATGACGTTATAACACCGTCAACTAATTGTACAATCACCTAAATCCTGTAAAATGGCATTTTGCCGCCTAATAATGGCCTTACACATAAATCACGTCGTTCAACATGTCTGTGCAGGTTGCAATTGGTTTAGTCCTTCCACTGTTAATGCACTACGACGTCCTAAGCCGTTTTCGAATGCGTCATGACGTTATAACACCGTCAACTACGCGTACAGTCCTCTAAAGTCTCTTATATGTACTTTTGCTGCCTAATAATGGCCTTACACATAAATCACGTCGTTCCACATGTCTCTGTAAGTTGCCATTGGTCCATTCTTTCCACTCCCAATGTATTGCGATGTCCTAAGTCGTTTTCTAATGCGTAATGACGTTATAACACCGTCAACTACGCGTACAGGCCTTTAAAGGCTGTTATATGACCTTTTGCCGCCTAATAATAGCCTTACACATAACTTACGTCGTTCCACATGTCTGGGCAAGTTGCCATTGGTCTAGTATTTTTAATATCAATGCACTACGACGTCCCAAGTTGTTTTCCATTGCGCCATGGCGCTAGAACACTGTCAACTAAGCGTACAGTCCTCTAAAATCTGTTATATGACCGTTTGCCGCCTAATATTGGCCTTACACATAAATCACGTCGTTCCACATGTCTGTGCAGGTTGCCATTGGTCTATTCTTTCCACTCTCGATGTACTACGATGTCCTAAGTCGCTTTCTGTTGCGTCATGACGCTATAACCCCGTCAACTACGTCTACAAGCTTCAAAAGCCTGTTATGTTACCTTTTGCCGCCTAATAATGGCCTTACACGTAAATCACGTAATTCCGCGTGTCTGCACTGGTTACCATTAGTTTATTCCCTCCACACTCATTGGACTACAACGTCCCAAGTCTATTTTCATTGCTGCATGACGTTATAACACCGCGAACTCCATGTATAGGCCTATAAAGCTTGATATATGACGGTTTGCCGCCTAGTAATGGAGTTACACGTAAACCACGTGGTTCCGCGTGTCTGCACTGGTTACTATTCCTTATACTCTCAATGGACTACGATGACAAAAGTCGTTTCCCTTTGCGCCGTTGCGTTATAACACCGTCAACTAGGTGTACAGGTTTCAAAATTCTGTATTAAGACGTTTTGCCGCCTAATAACGGCCTTACATGTAAATCACATAGTTCCACGTGTCTGTGCTGGTTGCCATTGACTTAGTACTTTCACTCTCAATGGACTACGACGTCCCAAATCGTTTTGCATTGCGCAATGCCCCTATAGCACCGTCAACTACCTGTACAGTCCTCTAAAGTCTGTTATATCACATTTGACGCCTAATAATGGCCTTAGAATAAATCACGTGGTTCCACATGTCTACACTGGTTACTATTCCTTATACTCTCAATGGACTATGATGACAAAAGTCGTTTCCCATTGCGCCGTGGCGTTATAACACCGCCAACTACGCGTACAGTCCTCTAAAGTCTGTTACATGACTCTTTGCCGCCTAATAATGGCCTTACACATAAATCACGCCGCTCCACATGTCTGTGCAGGTTGTCATTGGTCTAGTCCTTCCACTGTTAATGTACTACGACGTCCAAAGTCATTTTCCCTTTCGTCATGACGTTATAACACCGTCAACTAATTGTACAATCACCTAAATCCTGTAAAATGGCATTTTGCCGCCTAATAATGGCCTTACACATAAATCACGTCGTTCAACATGTCTGTGCAGGTTGCAATTGGTTTAGTCCTTCCACTGTTAATGCACTACGACGTCCTAAGCCGTTTTCGAATGCGTCATGACGTTATAACACCGTCAACTACGCGTATAGTCCTCTAAAGTCTCTTATATGTACTTTTGCTGCCTAATAATGGCCTTACACATAAATCACGTCGTTCCACATGTCTCTGTAAGTTGCCATTGGTCCATTCTTTCCACTCCCAATGTACTGCGATGTCCTAAGTCGTTTTCTAATGCGTAATGACGTTATAACACCGTCAACTACGCGTACAGGCCCTTAAAGTCTGTTATATGACATTTTGCCGCCTAATAATAGCCTTACACATAACTTACGTCGTTCCACATGTCTGGGCAAGTTGCCATTGGTCTAGTATTTTTAATATCAATGCACTACGACGTCCCAAGTTGTTTTCCATTGCGCCATGGCCCTAGAACACTGTCAACTAAGCGTACAGTTCTCTAAAATCTGTTATATGACCGTTTGCCGCCTAATATTGGCCTTACACATAAATCACGTCGTTCCACATGTCTGTGCAGGTTGCCATTGGTCTATTCTTTCCACTCTCGATGTACTACGATGTCCTAAGTCGCTTTCTGTTGCGTCATGACGCTATAACCCCGTCAACTACGTCTACAAGCTTCAAAAGCCTGTTATGTTACCTTTTGCCGCCTAATAATGGCCTTACACGTAAATCACGTAATTCCGCGTGTCTGCACTGGTTACCATTAGTTTATTCCCTCCACACTCATTGGACTACAACGTCCCAAGTCTATTTTCATTGCTGCATGACGTTATAACACCGCGAACTCCATGTACAGGCCTATAAAGCTTGATATATGACGGTTTGCCGCCTAGTAATGGAGTTACACGTAAACCACGTGGTTCCGCGTGTCTGCACTGGTTACTATTCCTTATACTCTCAATGGACTACGATGACAAAAGTCGTTTCCCTTTGCGCCGTTGCGTTATAACACCGTCAACTTGGTGTACAGGTTTCAAAATTCTGTATTAAGACGTTTTGCCGCCTAATAACGGCCTTACATGTAAATCACATAGTTCCACGTGTCTGTGCTGGTTGCCATTGACTTAGTACTTTCACTCTCAATGGACTACGACGTCCCAAATCGTTTTGCATTGCGCAATGCCCTATAGCACCGTCAACTACCTGTACAGTCCTCTAAAGTCTGTTATATCACATTTGACGCCTAATAATGGCCTTAGAAATAAATCACGTGGTTCCACATGTCTACACTGGTTACTATTCCTTATACTCTCAATGGACTATGATGACAAAAGTCGTTTCCCATTGCGCCGTGGCGTTATAACACCGCCAACTACGCGTACAGTCCTCTAAAGTCTGTTATATGACTCTTTGCCGCCTAATAATGGCCTTACACATAAATCACGCCGCTCCACATGTCTGTGCAGGTTGCCATTGGTCTAGTCCTTCCACTGTTAATGTACTACGACGTCCAAAGTCATTTTCCATTTCGTCATGACGTTATAACACCGTCAACTACGCGCACAGTCCTGTAAAGTCTGTTATATGTCCTTTTGTCGCCTAATATTGGCTTTACACATAAATCACGTCGTTCCACATGTCTGTGCAAGTTGCTATTGGTCCATTCTTTCCACTCTCAATGTACTACAATGTCCTAAGTCGTTTTTCATTGCGTCATGACGTTATAACACCGTCAACTAATTCTACAATCACCTAAATCCTGTAAAATGGCATTTTGCCGCCTAATAATGGCCTTACACATAAATCACGTCGTTCCACATGTCTGTTCAGGTTGCAATTGGTTTAGTCCTTCCACTGTTAATGCACTACGACGTCCTAAGCCGTTTTTGAATGCGTCATGACATTATAACACCGTCAACTATGCGTACGGTCCTGTAAAGTCTGTTATATGACCTTTTGCCGCCTATTTAAGACCATATGCGTAATTCAGGTGGTTCCGAGTGTCTGCACTAGTTACTATTGGTCTATTTCTTCAACTCTCAATGGACTACGACGTCCCAAGTCTATTTTCATTGCTAAATGGCTTTATAATACCGTCAACTAGTTGTTTTATGACCTTTTGCCTCCTATGAACGTCCTTGCACGTAAATCACGTCGTGCTCTGTTCAGGTTGGCATTGGTCTAGTCCTTCCACTCTCAATGGACTACGACGTCCCAAGTCGTGCACTGGTTACCATTGGTTTATTCCCTCGACACTCAATCGACTACAACGTCCCAAGTCTATTTCCATTGCTGCATGACGTTATAACACCGTCAACTACATGTACAGTCCTCTAAAGTCTGTTATTTGACCTTTTGCGCCTAATAATGGCCTTACACATAAATCACGTCGTTCCACGTGTCTGTGCAGGTTGGCATTGGTGTAGTCCTTCCACTCTCAGTGGACTACGATGTCCCAAGTCATTTTCCATTACGCCATGGCCTTATAACACCGTCAACTGCGGGTACAGTCCTCTAAAATCTGTTATATGACCTTTTGCCGCCTAATAATGGCCTTACTCATAAATCACGTCGTTCCACATGTCTGGGCAAGTTGCCATTGGTCTAGTACTTTCACTATCAATGCACTACGACGTCCCAAGTTGTTTTCCATTGTGCCATGGCCTTATAACACCGCCAACTACGAGTACAGTCCTCTAAAGTCTGTTATATGACCTTTTGCCGCCTATTATTGGCCTTACACATAAATCATGTGGTTCCGCGTGTATGCACTGGTTACCATTGGTTTATTCCCTCGACACTCAATGGACTATGACGTCCCAATCGTTTTCCATTGCGCCATGGCCCTGTAACACCGACAACTAAGCGTACAGTCCTCTAAATGCTGTATTATGGAATTTTGTTGTCTAATAAAGACCTTATGCGTAAATCAGGTGGTTCCGAGTGTCCGCACTGGTTACCATTAATATATTCCTTCCACTCTCAATAGACTAAAAAGTTCCAAGTCGTTTTTCCATTGCGCCATAACGTTATAACACCGTCAACTACGCGTACAGTCCTCTAAAGTCTGTTATATGACCTTTTGCCGCCTAATAATGGCCTTACACATAAATCACGTCGTTCCACATGTCTCTGTAAGTTGCCATTGGTCCATTCTTTCCACTCTCAATGGTGGTTCAGAGTGTCTGCACTGGTTACCATTGGTATATTCCTTCCACTCTCAATACACTACGATGTCCTAAGTCGCTTTCCATTGCGTCATGACGCTATAACCCCGTCAACTACGTGTACAGTCTTCAAAAGTCTGTTATGTGACCTTTTGCCGCCTAATAATGGCCTTACACACAAATCACGTCGTTCCACATGTCTGGGCAAGTTGCCATTGGTCTCGTCGTTTCACTATCAATGCACTACGACCTCCCACGTTGTTTTCCATTGCGTCATGACGCTATAATCAAGTCAACTACATGTACAGGCTTCAAAAGCCTGTTATGTGACCTTTTGCCGCCTAATAATGGCCGTACACATAAATCCGCGTGTCTGCACTGGTTACCATTGGTTTATTCCGTCGACACTCAATGGACTACAATGTCCCAAGTCTATTTACCATTGGTTACCATTGGTTCATTCCCTTGACACTCAATGGACTACAACGTCCCGAGTCTATTTTCATTGCTGCATGACGTTATAACACCGTCAACTACATGTACAGGCCTCTAAAGGCTGTTATGTGACCTTTTGCCGCCAAATAACCGCCTTACACGCAAATCACGTGGTTCCAGGTGTCTGTTCAGGTTGCCATTGGTGTAGTCCTACCAACATGAATGCACTACGACGTTCCAAATCGTCTTACCTTGCGCAATTGCGTTATAACAATGTCAACTACGTGTACAGGGCTCTAAAGTCTGTTATATGACCTCTTGCCGCTTAATAATGGCGTTACACAAAAATCACGTCGTTCCACATGTCTGTGCAAGTTGCCGTTGCTCTATTCTTCTCACTCTCAATGTACTACGACGTCCTAAGTCGTTTTCGATTTCGTCATGGCGTTATAACACCATCAACTACGCGTACAGTCCTCTAAAGTCTGTTATATGACCTTTTGCCGCCTAATAATGGCCTTACACATTAATTACGTCGTTCCACATGTCTGGGCAAGCTGCCATTGGTCTGGTACTTTCAATATCAATGCACTACGACGTCCCAAGTTGTTTTCCATTGTGCCATGGCCTTATAACACCGCCAACTACGCGTACAGTCCTCTAAAGTCTGTTATATGACTCTTTGCCGCCTAATAATGGCCTTACACATAAATCACGCCGCTCCACATGTCTGTGCAAGTTGCCATTGGTCTATTCTTTCCACTCTCAATGTACTGCGATGTCCTAAGTCGCTTTCTATTGCGTCATGACGCTATAACCCTGTCAACTACGTGTACAGGCTTCAAAAGCCTGTTATGTGACCTTTTGCCGCCTAATAATGGCCTTACACGTAAATCACGTAATTCCGCGTGTCTGCACTGGTTATCATTAGTTTATTCCCTCCACACTCATTGGACTACAACGTCCCAAGTCTATTTCCATTGATGCATGACGTTATAACACCACGAACTCCATGTACAGGCCTGTAAAGCTTCATATATGACGGTTTGCGGCCTAGTAATGGCGTTACACGTAAACCACGTGGTTCCGCGTGTCTGCACTGGTTACTATTCCTTATACTCTCAATGGACTACGATGACAAAAGTCGTTTCCCTTTGCGCCGTGGCGTTATAAGACCGTCAACTACGCGTACAGTTCTCTAAAGTCTGTTATATCACATTTTGGCGCCTGATAATGGCTTTAGAAATAAATCACGTGGTTCCACGTGTCTACAATAGTTACTATTCTTTATACTTTCAATGGACTATGATGTCAAAAGTCGTTTCCCATTGCGCCGTGGCGTTATAACACCGTCAACTACATGTGCAGGCTTCTAAAGGCTGTTATTTGACCTTTTGCTGCCTAATAACGGCCTTACACGTAAATCACGTGGTTCCTCGTGTCCTTGCAGGTTGCCATTGGTCTATTCATTCCACTCTCAATGGACGATGACGTCCCAAGTCCTTTTCCATTACGCCATGGCCTTATAACACCGTCAACTACGCGTACAGGCCTTTAAAGGCTGTTATATGACCTTTTGCCGCCAAATAACCGCCTTACACGCAAATCACGTGGTTCCAGGTGTCTGTTCAGGTTGCCATTGGTGTAGTCCTACCACTATGAATGTACTACGACGTTCCAAATCGTCTTACCTTGCGCAATTGCGTTATAACACCGTCAACTACGTGTACAGGGCTCTAAAGTCTGTTGTATGACCTCTTGCCGCTTAATAATGGCCTTACACATAAATCACGTCGTTCCACATGTCTGTGCAAGTTGCCGTTGGTCAATTCCTTCCACTCTCAATGTACTACGATGTCCTAAGTCGTTTTCGATTGCGTCATGACGTTATAACACCGTTAACTACGCGTACGGTCCTCTAAAGTCTGTTATATGACCTTTTGCCCCCTATTAATGGCCTTTCACATAAATTACGTCGTTCCACATGTCTGTGCAAGTTGCCATTGGTCTTTTCTTTCCATTCTCCATCTACTACGATGTCCTAAGTCGCTGTCTATTGCGTCATGACGCTATAACCCCGTCAACTACGTGTACAGACTTCAAAAGCCTTTTATGTGACCTTTTGCCGCCTAATAATGGCCTTACACGTAAATCACGTAATTCCGCGTGTCTGCACTGGTTATCATTAGTTTATTCCCACCACACTCATTTGACTACAACGTCCCAAGTCTACTTCCATTGCTGCATGACGTTATAACACCGCGAACTCCATGTACAGGCCTGTAAAGCTTGATATATGACGGTTTGCGGCCTAGTAATGGCGTTACACGTAAACCACGTGGTTCCGCGTGTCTGCACTGGTTACTATTCCTTATGCTCTCAATGGACTACGATGACAAAGCGTTTCCCTTTGCGCCGTGGCGTTATAACACCGTCAACTACGCGTACAGTCCTCTAAAGTCTGTTATATGACTTTTTGCCGCCTAATAATGGCTTTAGAAATAAATCACGTGGTTCCACGTGTCTACACTAGTTACTATTCTTTATACTTTCAATGGACTATGATGTCAAAAGTCGTTTCCCATTGCGCCGTGGCGTTATGACACCGTCAACTACATGTGCAGGCTTCTAAAGGCTGTTATATGACCTTTTGCTGCCTAATAACGGCCTTACACGTAAATCACGTGGTTCCTCGTGTCTGTGCAGGTTGCCATTGGTCTATTCCTTCCACTCTCAATGGACTATGACGTCCCAAGTCCTTTTCCATTACGCCATGGCCTTATAACACCGTCAACTACGCGTACAGTCCTCTAAAGTCTGTTATTTGACCTTTTACCACCTTATAATGGCCTTACACATAAATCACGTCGTTCCGCATGTCTGTGCAAGTTGCCATTGGTCTATTCTTTCCACTCTCAATATACTACGATGTCCTAAGTCGCTTTCCATTGCGTCATGACGCTATAAGCCCGTCAACTACATGTACAGGCCTCAAAAGCCTGTTATGTGTCTTTTTGCTGCCTAATAATGGCCTTACACGTATATCGCGTGGTTCCGCGTGTCTGCACTTGTTAGCATTGGTTTATTCCCTCGACACTTAATGGACTACAACGACTCAAGTCTATTTACCATTGGTTACCATTGGTGTATTCCCTTGACACTCAATGGACTACAACGTCCCAAGTCTATTTCCATTGCTGCATGACGTTATAACACCGTCAACTACATGTACAGGCCTCTAAAGGCTGTTATATGACCTTTTGCAGCCAAATAACCGCCTTACACGTAAATCACGTAGTTCCAGGTGTCTGTTCAGGTTGCTATTGGTGTAGTCCTACCACTATGAATGTACTACGACGTTCCAAATTGTCTTACATTGCGCAATTGCTTAATAACACCGCCAACTACGCGTACAGTCCTCTAAAGTCTGTTATATGACTCTTTGCCGCCTAATAATGGCCTTACACATAAATCACGCCGCTCCACATGTCTGTGCAGGTTGCCATTGGTCTAGTCCTTCCACTGTTAATGTACTACGATGTCCTAAGTCGTATTCGATTGCGTCATGACGTTATAACACCGTCAACTACGCGTACAGTCCTCTAAAGTCTGTTATATGACCTCTTGCCGCTTAATAATGGCCTTACACATAAATCACGTCGTTCCACATGTCTGTGCAAGTTGCCATTGTTCTATTCTTTCCACTGTCAATGTACTACGATGTCCTAAGTCGCTTTCTATTGCGTCATGACGCTATAACCCCGTCAACTACGTCTACAAGCTTCAAAAGCCTGTTATGTTACCTTTTGCCGCCTAATAATGGCCTTACACGTATATCACGTAGTTCCGCGTGTCTGCACTGGTTTCCATTAGTTTATTCCCTCCACACTCATTGGACTACAACGTCCCAAGTCTATTTTCATTGCTGCATGACGTTACAACACCGCGAACTCCATGTACAGGCCAGTAAAGCTTGATATATGACGGTTTGCCGCCTAGTAATGGCGTTACACGTAAACCACGTGGTTCCGCGTGTCTGCACTGGTTACTATTCCTTATACTCTCAATGGACTACGATGACAAAAGTCGTTTCCCTTTGCGCCGTTGCGTTATAACACCGTCAACTACGCGTACATTCCTGTAAAGTCTGTTATGTGACATTTTGCTGCCTAATAATGGCCTTACACATAGATCACGTCGTTCCACATGCCTGTGCAAGTTGCTATTGGTCCATTCTTTCCACTCTCAATGTACTACGATGGCCTAAGTCGTTTTCCATTGCGTCATGACGTTATAACAACGTCAACTAATTGTACAGGCCTCTAAAGCCTGCTTTATGACCTTTTGCCGCCTAATAAAGACCATATGCGTAAATCAGGTGGTTCCGAGTGTCTACAGTGGTTACCATTGGTCTATTTTTTCCACTCTCAATAGACTAAGAAGTGCCAAGTCGTTCCCCATTGCGTCATGACGCTATAACCGCGCCAACTACGTATACAGTCTTCAAAAGGCTGTTATATGACCTTTTGCCGCCTAATAACGGCCTTACCCATAAATCACGTCGCTCCATATGTCTGTGCAGGTTGCCATTGGTCTATTCTTTCCACTCTCGATGTACTACGATGTCCTAAGTCGTTTTCCATTGCGTCATGACGTTACAACACCGTCAACTAATTGTACAGGCCTCTAAAGCCTGTTTTATGACCTTTTGCCGCCTATTAAAGACCATATGCGTAATTCAGGCGGTTCCGAGTGTGTGCACTAGTTACCATTGGTCTATTTCTTCAACTCTCAATGGACTACGACGTCCCAAGTCTATTTTCATTGCTAAATGGCTTTATAATACCGTCAACTAGTTGTTTTATGACCTTTTGCCTCCTATGAACGTCCTTGCACGTAAATCACGTCGTGCTCTGTTCAGGTTGGCATTGGTCTAGTCCTTCCACTCTGAATGGACTACGACGTCCCAAGTCGTGCACTGGTTACCATTGGTTTATTCCCTGGACACTCAATCGACTACAACGTCCTAAGTCTATTTCCATTGCTGCACGACGTTATAAAACCGTCAACTACATGTACAGTCCTCTAAAGTCTGTTATTTGACCTTTTGCGCCTAATAATGGCCTTACACATAAATCACGTCGTTCCACGTGTCTGTGCAGGTTGGCATTGGTCTATTCCTTCCACTCTCAGTGGACTACGACGTCCCAAGTCATATTCCATTACGCCATGGCCTTATAGCACCGTCAACTGCGGGTACAGTCCTCTAAAATCTGTTATATGACCTTTTGCGCCTAATAATGGCCTTACTCATAAATCACGTCGTTCCACATGTCTGGGCAAGTTGCCATTGGTCTAGTACTTTCACTATCAATGCACTACGACGTCCCAAGTTGTTCTCCATTGTGCCATGGCCTTATAACACCGCCAACTACGAGTACAGTCCTCTAAAGTCTGTTATATGACCTTTTGCCGCCTGTTAATGGCCTTACACCTAAATCACGTGGTTACGCTTGTCTGCACTGGTTACCATTGGTTTATTCCCTTGACACTCAATGGACTATGACGTCCCAATCGTTTTCCATTGCGCCCTTGCTCTGTAACACCGACAACTAACCGTACAGTCCTCTAAATGCTGTATTATGGCATTTTGCTGTCTAATAAAGACCTTATGCGTAAATCAGGTGGTTCCGAGTGTCTGCACTGGTTTCCATTAATATATTCCTTCCACTCCCAATAGACTAAAAAGTTCCAAGTCGTTTTTCCATTGCGCCATAACGTTATAACACCGTCAACTACGCGTACAGCCCTCTAAAGTCTGTTATATGACCTTTTGCCGCCTAATAATGGCCTTACACATAAATCACATCGTTCCACATGTCTCTTTAAGTTGCCATAGGTCCATTCTTTCCAGTCTCAATGGTGGTTCAGAGTGTCTGCACTGGTTACCATTGGTATATTCCTTCTACTCTCAATACACTACGATGTCCTAAGTCGCTTTCCATTGCGTCACGACGCTATAACCCCGTTAACTACGTGTACAGTCTTCAAAAGTCTGTTATGTGACCTTTTGCCGCCTAATAATAGCCTTACACACAAATCACGTCGTTCCACATGTATGCGCAAGTTGCCATTGGTCTACTGCTTTCACTATCAATGCACTACATCGTCCCAAGTGCTTTTCCCTTCCGCAATAGCCTTATAACACCGTCAACTACGTGAACAGGCCTCTAAGGGCTGTTATACGACCTTTTGCCGCCTAATAATGGCCTTACACATAAATCACGTCGTTCCACATGTCTGCGCAAGTTTATGACCTTTTGCCTCCTATGTACGTCCTTGCACGTAAATCACGTCGTGCTCTGTTCAGGTTGCCATTGGTCTAGTCCTTCCACTCTCAATGGACTACGACGTCCCAAGTCGTTTTCCATTACGCCATGGTCTTATAACACGTCAACTGCGGGCACAGTCCTCTAAAGTCTGTTATTTGACATTTTGCTGCCTAATAATGGCCTTACACATAAATCACGTCGTTCCACATGTCTGTGCAAGTTGCTCTTGGTCCATTCTTTCCACTCTCAATATACTACGATGTCTTAAGTCGCTTTCCTTTGCGTCATGACGCTTTAACCCCGTCAACTACGTGTACAGGCTTCAAAAGTCTGTTATGTGACCTTTTGCCGCCTAATAATGGCCTTGCACGCAAATCACGTGGTTCCTGGCGTGTGCACTGGTTACCATTGGTTTATTCCCTCGACACTCAATCGACTACAACGTCCCAAGTCTATTTCCATTGCTGCATGACGTTATAACACCGTCAACTACATGTACAGTCCTCTAAAGTCTGTTATTTGACGTTTTGCCGCTTAATAATGGCCTTACACATAAATCACGTCGTTCCACGTGTCTGTGCAGGTTGGCATTGGTCTAGTCCTTCCACTCTCAGTGGACTACGACGTGCCAAGTCATTTTCCATTACGCCATGGCCTTATAACAACGCGAACTACGCGTACAGTCCTCTAAAGTCTGTTATAAGACCTTTTGCCGCCTATTAATGGCCTTACACCTAAATCACGTGGTTCCGCGTGTCTGCACTGGTTACCATTGGTTTATTCCCTCGACACTCAATGGAGTATGACGTTCCAATCGTTTTCCATTGCGCCATGGCCCTGTAACACCGACAACTAAGCGTACAGTCCTCTAAATGTCCTATTATGGCATTTTGCTGTCTAATAAAGACCTTATGCGTAAATCAGGTGGTTCCGAGTGTCTGCACTGGTTACCATTAATATATTCCTTCCACTCTCAATAGACTAAAAAGTTCCAAGTCGTTTTTCCATTGCGCCATAACGTTATAACACCGTCAACTACGCGTACAGTCCTCTAAAGTCTGTTATATGACCTTTTGCCGCCTAATAATGGCCTTACACATAAATCACGTCGTTCCACATGTCTCTGTAAGTTGCCATTGGTCCATTCTTTCCACTCTCAATGGTGGTTCAGAGTGTCTGCACTGGTTACCATTGGTATATTCCTTCCACTCTCAATAGACTAAGGAGTCCCAAGTCGTTCCCCATTGCGTCATGACTCTATAACCCTGTCAACTACGTGAACAGGCTTCAAAAGGCTGTTATGTGACCATTTGCCGCCTAATAATGGCCTTACACACAAATCACGTCGTTCCACATGTCTGGGCAAGTTGCCATTGGTCTAGTCCTTTCACTATCAATGCACTACGACCTCCCACGTTGTTCTCCATTGTGCTATGACATTATAACACCGTCAACTACTTGTACAGGCCTCTAAAGGCTATTATATGACCTTTTACCGCCTAATAATGGCCTTACACATAAATCACGTCGTTCCACGTGTCTGTGCAGGTTTGCATTGGTCTAGTCCTTCCACTCTCAATGGACTACGACGTCCCAAGTCATTTTGAATGACGCCATGGCCTCATAACACCGTCAACTGCGCGTACAGTCCTCTAAAGTCTGTTATATGACCTTTTGCCGCCTATTAATGGCCTTACACCTAAATCACGTGGTTCCGCGTGTCTGCACTGGTTACCATTGGTTTATTCCCTCGACACTCAATGGACTATGACGTCCCAATTGTTTTCCATTGCGCCATGGCCCTGTAACACCGACAACTAAGCGTACAATCCTCTAAATTCTGTATTATGGCATTTTGCTGTCTAATAAGGACCTTATGCGTAAATCAGGTGGTTCAGAGTGTTTGCACTGGTTACCATTGGTATATTCCTTCATCTCTCAATAGACTAAGAAGTCCCAAGTCGTTCTCCATTGCGTCATGACGCTATAACCCTGTCAACTACGTGTACAGGCTTCAAAAGGCTGTTATGTGACCATTTGCTGCCTACTAATGGCCTTACACACAAATCACGTCGTTCCACATGTCTGGGCAAGTTGCCATTGGTCTAATCCTTTCACTATCAATGCACTACGACGTCCCACGTTGTTTTCCATTGTGCTATGACATTATAACACCGTCAACTACTTGTACAGGCCTCTAAAGGCTGTTATATGACCTTTTACCGCCCAATAATGGCCTTACACATAAATCACGTTGTTCCACATGTCTGTGCAATTTGCCATTGGTCCATTCTTTCCCCTCTCAATTTACTACGATGTCCCAAGTCATTTTCCATTACGCCATGGCCTTATAACAACGTCAACTGCGCGTACAGCCCTCTAAAGTCTTTTATATGACCCTTTGCCGCCTAATAATGGCCTTACACATCAATCACGTCGCTCCACATGTGTGTGCAGGTTCCCATTCGTCTAGTCCTTCCACTGTTAATGTACTACGACGTCCTTAGTCGTTTTCGATTGCGTCATGACGTTATAACACCGTCAACTACGCGTACAGTCCTCTAAAGTCTGTTATTTGACCTTTTGCCGCCAAATAATGGCCTTACACATAAGTCACGTCGTTCCACATGTCTGTGCAATTTGCCATTGGTCCATTCTTTCCACTCTCAATATACTACGATGTCCTAAGTCGCTTTCCATTGCGTCATGACGCTATTACCCCGTCAACTACGTGTAGAGGCTTCGAAAGACTGTTATGTCACCTTTTGCCGCTTAATACAACCCTTACACATAAATCACGTCGTTTCACATGTCTGGACAAGTTGCCATTGGTCTAGTACTTTCACTATCAATGCACTACGACGTCCCAAGTTGTTTTCCATTGTGCCATGGCCTTATAACACCGCCAACTACGCGTACAGTCCTCTAAAGTCTGGTATATGACCTTTTGCCGCCTATTAAGGGCCTCACACATAAATCACGTCGCTCCACATGTCTGTGCAGGTTGCCATTGGTCTAGTCCTTCCACTGTTAATGTACTGCGACGTCCTAAGTCGTTTTTGATTGCGTCATGACGTTATAACACCGTCAACTACGCGTGCAGTCCTCTAAAGTCTGTTATTTGACCTTTTGCCGCCTAATAATGGCCTTACCCATAAATCACGTCGTTCCACATGTCTGTGCAATTTGCCATTGGTCCATTCTTTACACTCTCAATATACTACGATGTCCTAAGTCGCTTTCCATTGCGTCATGACGCTATTACCCCGTCAACTACATGTACAGGCTTCGAAAGGTTGTTATGTCACCTTTTGCCGCTTAATACAAGCCTTACACATAAATCACGTCGTTCCACATGTCTGGACAAGTTGCCATTGGTCTAGTACTTTCACTATCAATGCACTACGACGTCCCAAGTTGTTTTCCATTGTGCCATGGCCTTATAACACCGTCAACTACATGTACAGTCCCCTAAAGTCTGTTATTTGACCTTTTGCCGCCTAATAATGGCCTTACACATGAATCACGTCGTTCCACGTGTCTGTGCAGGTTGCCATTGGTCTAGTCCTTCCACTGTTAATGTACTGCGACGTCCTAAGTCGTTTTCAATTGCGTCATGACTTTATAACACCGTCAACTACGCGTACAGTCCTCTAAAGTCTGTTATTTGACCTTTTGCCGCCTAATAATGGCCTTACACATAAATCACGTCGTTCCACATGTCTGGGCAAGTTGCTATTGGTTTATTCCCTCGACACTCAATGGACAACAACGTCCCAAGTCTATTTCCATTACGCAATGGCCTTATCACACCGTCAACTAGTTCTTTTATGACCTTTTGCCTCCTAATAACGTCCATGCACGTAAATCACGTCGTGTTCTGTGCAGGTTGGCATTGGACTAGTCTTTTCACTCTCAATTGACTACGATGTCCCAAGTCGTTTTCCATTACGCCATGGCTTATAACACCGTCAACTGCGGGTACAGTCCTCTAAAGTCTGTTATATGACCTTTTGCCGCATAATATTGTTCTTACACATAAATCACGTCGTTTCACATGTCTGTGCAGGTTGCCATTGTTCTATTCCTTCCACTGTTAATGTACTGCGACGTCTTAAGTCGTTTTCCATAGCGTATTGACGTTATAACACCGTCAACTGCGGGTACAGTCCTCTAAAGTCTGGTATATGACCGTTTGCCGCCAAAGAAATGCCTTACACATAAATCACGTCGTTCAACATGTCTGTGCAGGTTGACATTGTTCTATTCCTTCCACTGTTAATGTACTACGACGTCCTAAGTTGTTTTTGATTGCGTCATGACGTTATAACACCGTCAACTACATGTACAGGCCTCTGAATGCTGTAATATGGCATTTTGCTGTCTCATAAGGACCTTTTGCCTAAATCAGGTGGTTGTGATTGTTTGCACTCGTTACTATTAGTATATTCCTTTCACTCTCCATGGACTAAGAAGTCTCAAGTCGTTTTCCATTGCGTGTTGACGTTATAGCACCGTCAACTACATGCACAGGCCTCTAGAGCTTGTTATATGACGTTTTCCAGCCTAATAATAGCCTTACTCGTGAATCACGTGGTTGCGCGTGTCTGCACTGGTTACGACTGGTCTATTCCCACCACTCTCAATGGATTAAGACGTCCCAAGTGCTTTTCCATTGCGCAATAGCCTTATAACACCGTCAACTACATGTACAGTCCTCTAAAGTCTGTTATTTGACCTTTTGCCACCTAACAATGGCCTTACACATAAATCACGTCGTTCCACATGTCTGTGCTAGTTGCCATTTGTCCATTCTTTCCACTCTCAATGCACTACGACGTCCCAAGTGCTTTTCCATTGCGCCATGGCCTTGTAACACCGCTAACTACGCGTACAGTCCTCTAAAGTCTGTTATTTGAACCTTTGCCGCCTAATAATGGCCTTACACATAAATCGCGTCGCTCCACATGTCTGTGCAATTTGCCATTGCTCCATTCTTCCACTCTCAATATACTACGATGTCCTAAGTCGCTTTCCATTGCGTCATGACGCCATAACCCCGTCAACTACGTCTACAGGCTTCAAAATCCTGTTACGAACTTTTGCCGCCTAATAGTGGCCTTACACGAAAATCACGTGGTTCCGCGTGTCTGCACTGGTTACAATTTGTTTATTCCCTCGACACTCAATGGGCTACAACGTCCCAAGTCTATTTCCATTGCTTCATCACGTTATAACACCGTCAACTACATGTACAGTCCTCTAAAGTCTGTTATTTGACCTTTTGCCGCCTAATAATGGCCTTACACATAAATCACGTCGTTCCACATGTCTGGGCAAGTTGCTATCGGTCTAGTACTTTCACTATCAATGCACTACGACGTCCCAAGTTGCTCTCAATTGTGCCATGGCCTTATAACAGCGCCAACTACGCGTACAGTCCTCTAAAGTTTGTTATATGACCGTTTGCCGCCTAATAATGGCCTTACACATAAATCACGTCGCTCCACATGTCTGTGCATGTTGCCATTGGTCTAGTCTTTCCACTGTTAATGTACTGCGACGTCCTAAGTTGTTTTCGATTGCGTCATAACGTTATAACACCGTCAAATACGCGTGCAGTCCTCTAAAGTCTGTTATTTGACCTTTGCCGCCAAATAATGGCCTTACGCGGAAATCACGTGGTTCCGCGTGTCTGCACTGGTTACCATTGGTTCATTCCCTCGACACTCAATGGACTGCAACGTCCCAAGTCTATTTCCATTGCTGCATGACGTTATAACACCGCGAACTCCATGTACAGGCCTGTAAAGCTTGATGTATGACGGTTTGCCGCCTAGTAATGGCGTTACACGTAAACCACGTGGTTCCGCGTGTCTGCACTGGTTATTATTCCTTATACTCTCAATGGACTACGATGACAAAAGTCGTTTCCCTTTGCGCCGTGGCGTTATAACACCGTCAATTACGCGTGCAGTCCTGTAAAGTCTGTTATATGACCTTTTGACGCCTAATAATGGCCTTACACATAGATCACGTCATTCCACATGTCTGTGCAAGTTGCTATTGGTCTATTCTTTCCACTCTCAATGTACTACGATGTCCTAAGTCGTTTTCCATTGCGTCATGGCGTTATAACAACGTCAACTAATTATACAGGCCTCTAAAGTCTGCTTTATGACTTTTGCCGCCTAATAAAAAACATATCCGTAATTCAGGTGGTTCCGAGTGTCTGCAGTGGTTACCATTGGTCTATTTTTTCCACTCTCAATAGACTATGAAGTACCAAGTCGTTCCCCATTGCGTCATGACGCTATAACCGCGCCAACTACGTGTACAGTCTTCAAAAGGCTGTTATATGACCTTTTGCCGCCTAATAATGACCTTACACATAAATCACGCCGCTCCACATGTCTGTGCAGGTTGTCATTGGTCTAGTTCTCCCACTCTCAATGGACTACGACGTCCCAAGTCGTTTTTCATTACGCCATGGCCTTATAACACCGTCAACTACGCGTATAGTCCTCTAAAATCTGTTATATGACCTTTCGCAGCATAATAATGGCCTTACACATAAATCACGTCGTTCCACATGTCTGTGCAGGTTGCCATTGGTCTATTCCTTCAACTGTTAATGTACTGCGACGTCCTAAATCGTTTTCCATTGCGTCATGACGTTATAACACCGTCAACTACGTGTACAGGCTTCAAAAGCTTGTTATGTGACCTTTTGCCGCCTAATAATGGCCATACACGTATATCGTGTGGTTTCGCGTGTCTGGACTGGTTACCATTGGTTTATTCCCTCGACACTTAATGGAATACAACGTCCCATGTCTATTTACCATTGGTTACCATTGGTTTATTCCATTGACACTCAATGGACTACAACGTTCCAAGTCTATTTCCATTGCTGCATGACGTTATAACACCGTCAACTACATGTACAGGCCTCTAAAGGCTGTTATATGACCTTTTGCCGCCAAATAACCGCCTTACACGTAAATCACGTGGTTCCAGGTGTCTGTTCAGGCTGCCATTGGTGTAGTCCTACCACTATGAATGTACTACGACGTTCCAAATCGTCTTACATTGCGCAATTGCGTTTTAACACCGCCAACTACGCGTACAGTCCTCTAAAGTCTGTTATATGACCTCTTGCCGCTTAATAATGGCCTTACACATAAATCACGTCGTTCCACATGTCTGTGCCAGTTGCCATTGGTCTATTCTTTCCACTGTCAATGTACTACGATGTCCTAAGTCGCTTTCTATTGCGTCATGACGCTATAACCCCGTCAACTACGTGTACAGGCTTCAAAAGCCTGTTATGTTACCTTTTGCCGCCTAATAATGGCCTTACACGTATATCACGTAGTTCCGCGTGTCTGCACTGGTTACCATTAGTTTATTCCCTCCACACTCATTGGACTACAACGTCCCAAGTCGTTTTCCATTGCGTGTTGACGTTCTAACACCGTCAACTACATGCACAGGCCGCTAGAGCTTGTTATATGACGTTTTCCAGCCTAATAATAGCCTTACTCGTGAATCACGTGGTTGCGCGTGTCTGCACTGGTTACAGCTGGTCTATTCCCACCACTCTCAATGGACTAAGACGTCCCAAGTGCTTTTCCATTGCGCAATAGCCTTACAACACCGTCAACTACATGTACAGTCCTCTAAAGTCTGTTATTTGACCTTTTGCCACCTAATAATGGCCTTACACATAAGTCACGTCGTTCCACATGTCTGTGCTAGTTGCCATTGGTCCATTCTTTCCACTCTCAATGCACTACAACGTCCCAAGTGCTTTTCCATTGCGCCATGGCCTTGTAACACCGCTAACTACGCGTACAGTCCTCTAAAGTCCGTCATTTGACCCTTTGCCGCCTAATAATGGCCTTACACATAAATCACGTCGTTGCACATGTCTGGGCAAGTTGCCTTTGGTCTAGTACTTTCACTATCAATGCACTACGACGTCCCAAGTTGTTTTTCATTGTGCCATAGCCTTATAGCACCGCCAACTACGCGTACTGTCCTCTAAAGTCTTTTATATGAATCTTTGAAGCCTAATAATGGCCTTACCCATAAATCACGTCGCTCCACATGTCTGTGCAGGTTGCCATTTGTCTAGTACTTTCACTATTAATGCACTCCGACGTCCCAAGTTGTTTTCCATTGTGCCATGGCCTTATAACACCGCCAACTACGCGTACAGTCCTGTAAAGTCTGTTATATGACCGTTTGCCGCCTAATAATGGCCTTACACATAAATCACGTCGCTCCACATGTCTGTGCAGGTTTCAATTGCTCTAGTCCTTCCACTGTTAATGTACTGCGACGTCCTAAGTCGTTTTTGATTGCGTCATGACGGTATAACACCGTCAACTACGCGTGCAGTCCCCTAAAGTCTTTTATTTGACCTTTGCCGCCTAATAATGGCCTTACACATAAATCACGTCGTTCCACATGTCTGTGCAAGTTGCCATTGGTCCATTCTTCCACTCGCAATATACTACGATGTCCTAAGTCGCTTTTCATTGCGTCATGACGCTATAAACCCGTCAACTACGTGTGCAGGCTTCAAAAGCCTGTTATGTGACCTTTTGCCGTCTAATAATAGCCTTACACGTAAATCACGTGGTTTCGCGTGTCTGCACTGGTTACCATTGGTTTATTCCCTCGACACTCAATGGACTACAACGTCTCAAGTCTAATTCCATTGCGCAATGGCCTTATAACACCATCAACTAGTTGTTTCATGACATTTTGCCTCCTAATAACGTCCATGCACGTAAATCACGTCGTGCTCTATGCAGGTTGGCATTGGTCTAGTCCTTCTTCTCTCAATGGACTACGATGTCCCAAGTCGTTTTCAATTCCGCCATGGCCTTATAACACCGTCAACTCCGGGTACAGTCCTCTAAAGTCTGTTATATGACCTTTTGTCGCCTCATAATGGCCTTACACATAAATCACGTCGTTCCAAATGTCTGGGCAAGTTGCCTTTGTTCTAGTACTTTCACTATCAATGCACTACGACGTCCCAAGTTGTTTTTCATTGTGCCATAGCCTTATAGCACCGCCAACTACGCGTACAGTCCTCTAAAGTCTTTTATATGAATCTTTGCCGCCTAATAATGGCCTTACCCATAAATCACGTCGCTCCACATGTCTGTGCAGGTTGCCATTGGTCTAGTCCTTTCACTGTTAAAGTACTACGACGTCCTAAGTCGTTTTCGATTGCGTCATGACGTTATAACACCGTCAACTACGCGTACAGTCCTCTAAAGTCTGTTATTTGACTTTTTTCCGCCAAATAACGGCCTCACACGGAAATCACGTGGTTCCGCGAGTCTGCACTGGTTACCATTGGTTTATTCCCGCGACACTCAATGGACTGCAACCTCCCAAGTCTATTTCCATTGCTCCATGACGTTATAATACCGTCAACTACATGTACAGTCCTCTATTGTCTGTTATTTGATCTTTTGCCGCCTAATAATGGCCTTACACATAAATCACGTCGTTCCACATGTCTGGGCAAGTTGCCTTTGGTCTAGTACTATCACTATTAATGCACTACGACGTCCCAAGTTGTTTTTCATTGCGCAATAGCCTTATAGCACCGCCAACTACGCGTACAGTCCTCTAAAGTCTTTTATATGACCCTTTGCCGCCTAATAATGGCCTTACACATAAATCACGTCGCTCCACATGTCTTTGCAGGTTGCCATTGGTCTAGTCCTTCCACTGTTAATGTACTACGACGTCCTAACTCGTTTCGATTGCGTCATGACGTTATAACACCGTCAACTACATGTACAGTCCTCTAAAGTCTGTTATTTGACCTTTTGCCGCCTAATAATGGCCTTACACATGAATCATGTCGTTCCACGTGTCTGTGCGGGTTGGCAATGGTCTAGTCCTTCCACTCTCAATGGACTACGACGTCCCAAGTCATTTTCCACCACGCCATGGCCTTATAACACCGTCAACTGCGCGTACAGTCCTCTAAAGTCTGGTATACGACCTTTCGCCGCCTAATAATGGCCTTTCACATGAATCACGTCGTTTCACATGTCTGGGAAAGTTACCATTGGTCTAGTCCTTCCACTGTTAATGTACTGCGACGTCCTAAGTCGTTCTCGATTGCGTCATTACATTATAACACCGTCAACTACGTGTACAGGCTTCAAAAGCCTGTTATATGACCTTTTGCCGCCTAATAATGGCCTTACACGTAAATCACGTGGTTCCGCGTGTCTGCACTTGTTACCATTGGTTTACTTCCTCCACACTCAATGGACTACAACGTCCCAAGCCTATTTACCATTGGTTACCATTGGTCTATTCCCTTGACACTCAATGGACTACAACGTCCCAAATCGTCTTACATTGCCCAATGGCCTTATAACACCGTCAACTACGCGTACAGTCCTCTAAAGTCTGTTATATGACCGTTTGCCGCCTAATAATGGCCTTACACATAAATCACGTCGTTCCACATGTCTGGCCAAGTTGCCATTGGTCCATTCTTTCCACTCGCAATATACTACGATGTCCTAAGTCGCTTTCCATTGCGTCATGACGCTATAAACCCCTCAACTACGTGTGCAGGCTTGAAAAGCCTGTTATGTGACCTTTTGCCGTCTAAAAATAGCCTTACACGTAAATCACGTGGTTCCGCGTGTCTTTACTGGTTACAAGTGCTTTATTCTCTCGACACTCAATGGACTACAACGTCCCAAGTCTATTTCCATTGCGCAATGACCTTATAACACCGTCAACTAGTTGTTTTATGACCTTTTCCTCCTAATAACGTCCATGCACGTAAATCACGTCGTGCTCTCTGCAGGCTGGCATTGGTCTAGTCCTTCCACTCTCAATGGACTACGCTGTCCCAAGTTGTTTTCCATTCCGCCCTGGCGTTATAACACCAAATACAGGTTTGTAAAGGCTGTTGTATGAAGTTTTGCCGCCTAATAGCGGCCTTAGACGTAAATCACATAGTTCCACGTGTCTGTGCTGGTTGCCATTGATTTAGTACTTTCACTCTCAATGGACTACGACGTCTCAAATCCTTTTAAATTGCGCAAATGCCTTATAACACCTTCAACTACATATACCGACCTCTAAAGGCTGTTATATGACCTTTTTCCGCCTAATAACGGCCTAAGACGTAAATCACGTCGTTGCACGTGTCTGTGCAGGTTGCCATTGGTCTAGTCCTTCCACTCTCAATAGACTATGACGTTCCAAGTTGTTTTCCATGGCGCCATGGTTTCATAACACCGTCAACTACGCGTACAGTCCTCTAAATTCTGGTATATGACCGTTTGCCGGCTAATATTGGCCTTACACATAAATCACGTCGTTCCACATGTCTGTGCAGGTTGCCATTCGTCTAGTCCTTCCACTGTTAATGTACTACGACGTCCTAAGTCGTTCTCCATTGCGTCATGACGTTATAACACCGTCAACTACGTGTACAGTCCTCTTAAGTGTGTTATATCACCTTTTGGTGACTAATAATGGCTTTAGAAATAAATCACGTGGTTCCACGTGTCTACACTACTTATTATTCCTTATACTTTGAAGGGACTATAATGTCAAAAGTCGTTTCCCATTGCGTCGTGGCGTTACAACACCGTCAACTACATGTGCAGGCTTCTAAAGGCACTTATATGACATTTTGCTGCCTAATAACGGCCTTACACGTAAATCACGTGGTTCCTCTAAAGTCTGTTATATGACCTCTTGCCGCTTAATATGGGCCTTACACATAAATCACATCGTTCCACATGTCTGTGCAAGTTGCCATTGGTCTATTCTTTCCACTCTCAATGTACCACGATGTCCCAAGTCTATTTCCATTGCTGGATGACGTTATAACACTGTCAACTACATGTACAGTCCTCAAAGTCTGTTATTTGACATTTTGCCGCCCAATAATGGCCTTACACATAAATCACGTCGTTCCACGTGTCTGTGCAGGTTGGCATTGGTCTAGTCCTTCCACTCTCAATAGACTAAAACGTCCCAAACCATTTTCCATTACGCCATGGCCACATAACACCGTCAACTGCGCGTACAGTCCTCTAAAATCTGTTATATGATCTTTTGCCGCCTAATAATGGCCTTACACATAAATCACGTCGTTCCACATGTCTGGGCAAGTTACCATTGGTCTAGTACTTTCACTATCAATGCACTGCGACGTCCCAAGTTGTTTTCTATTGTGCCATGGCCTTATAACACCGCCAACTACGCGTACAGTCATCTAAAGTCTCTTATATGACCTTTTGCCGCCTAATAATGGCCTTACACCTAAATCACGTGGTTCCGCGTGTCTGCACTGGTTACCATTGGTTTATTCTTTCGACACTCAATGGACTATGACGTCCCAATCGTTTTCCATTGCGCCATGGCCCTGTAACACCGACAACTAAGCGTACAATCCTCTAAATGCTGTATTATGGCATTTTGCTGTCTAATAAAGACCTTATGCGTAAATCAGGTGGTTCCGAGTGTCTGCACTGGTTACCATTAATATATTCCTTCCACTATTCCTTTCAATAGACTAAAAAGTTCCAAGTCGTTTTTCCATTGCGCCATAACGTTATAACACCGTCAACTGCGCGTACAGTCCTCTAAAGTCTGGTATACGACCTATCGCCGCCTAATAATGGTCTTTCACATAAATCACGTCGTTTCACATGTCTGGGCAAATTGCTATTAGTCTGGCACTTTCACTATCAATGCACTACGACGTCCTAAGTTGCTTTTCATTGAGCCATGGCCTTATAACACCGCCAGCTACGCGTACAGTCCACTAAAGTCTGTTATATGACCTTTTGCCTCCCAATAATGGCCTTACACATAAATCACGTCGCTCCACATGTCTGTGCAGGTTGCCATTGGTCTAGTCCTTCCACTGTTAATGTACTGCGACGTCCTAAGTCGTTTTCGATTGCGTCATTACGTTATAACACCGTCAACTACGCGTACAGTCCTCTAAAGTCTGTTATTTGACATTTTGCCGCCTAATAATGGCTTTACACAAAAATCACGTCGTTCCACGTGTCTGTGCAGGTTGGCATAGTTCTAGTCCTTCCATTCGCAATGGACTACGACGTCCCAAGTCATTTTCCATTACGCCATGGCCTTATAACACCGTCAACTGCGCGTACAGTCCTCTAAAGTCTGTTATATGACCTTTTGCCGCCAAATAATGGTCTTACACATAAATCACGTCGTTCCACATGTCTGGGCAAGTTGCCTTTGGTCTAGTACTTTCACTATCAATGCACTACGACGTCCCAAGTTGTTTTCCATTACGCCATGGCCTTATAACACCGTCAACTGCGGGTACAGTCCTCTAAAGTCTGTTATATGACCTTTTGCCGCCTAATAACGTCCACGCACGTAAATCACGTCGTGCTCTGTGCAGGTTGGCATTGGTCTAGTCCTTCCACTATCATTGCACTACGATGTCCCGAGTCGTTTTCCATTACGCCATGGCCTTATAACACCTTCAACTGCGGGTACAGTCCTCTAAAGTCTGTTATATGACCTTTTGCCGCCTAATAATGACCTCTTAAATCACGTGGTTCCGCATGTCTGCACTAGTTACCATTGGTTTATTCCCTCGACACTCAATGGACTACAACGTCCCAAGTCTATTTCCATTGCTGCATGACGTTATAACACGGTCAACTACATGTACAGTCCTCTAAAGTCTGTTATTTGACCTTTTGCCGCCTAAAAATGACCTTACACATAAATCACGTCGTTCCACGTGTCTGTGCAGGTTGGCATTGGTCTAGTCCTTCCATTCTCAATGAACTACGACTTCCTAAGTCGCTTTCCATTGCGTCATGACGCTATAACCCCGTCAACTACGTGTACAGGCTTCAAAAACCTGTTATGTGACCTTTTGCCGCCTAGTAATGGCCTTACACGAAAATCACGAGGTTCTGCATGTCTGCACTAGTTACCATTCGTTTATTCCATCGACACTCAATGGACTACAACGTCCCAAGTCTCTTTCCACTGCTGCATGACGTTATAACACGGTCAACTACATCTAGAGTCCTCTAAAGTCTGTTATTTGACCTTTTGCCGCCTAAAAATGACCTTACACATAAATCACGTCGTTCCAAGTGTCTGTGCCGGTTGGCATTGGTCTAGTCCTTCCATTCTCAATGAACTACGACGTCCTAAGACGCTTTCCATTGCGTCATGACGCTATAACCCCGTCAACTACGTGTACAGGCTTCAAAAGCCTGTTATGTGACCTTTTGCCGCCTAGTAATGGCCTTACACGTAAATCACGTGTTTCCGCATGTCTGCACTAGTTACCATTGGTTTATTCCCTCGACACTCAATGCACTACAACGTCCCAAGTCTATTTCCATTGCTGCGTGACGTTATAACACGGTCAACTACATGTACAGTCCTCTAAAGTCTGTTATTTGACCTTTTGCCGCCTAAAAATGGCGTTACACATAAATAACGTCGTTCCACATGTCTGTGCAATTTGCCATTTGTCCATTCTTTCCACCCTCAATTTACTACGATGTCCTAAGTCGCTTTCCATTGCGTCATGACGCTATAAACCCGTCAACTACGTGTACAGGCTTCAAAAGCCTGTTATATGACCTTTTGCCGCTTAATAATGGCCTTACACATAAATCACGTCGTTCCACATGTCTCGGAAAGTTGCTATTGGTCTAGTACTTTCACTATCAATGCACTACGACGTCTCAAGTTGTTTTTCATTGTGCCATAGCCTTATAGCACCGCCAACTACGCGCAAAGTCCTCTAAAGTCTTTTATATGACCCTTTGCCGCCTAATAATGGCCTTACACATCAATCACGTCGCTCTACATGTCTGTGCAGGTTGACATTGGTCTAGTCCTTTCACTGTTAATGTACTACGACGTCCTAAGTCGTTTTCGATTGCGTCATGACGTTATAACACCGTCAACTACGCGTACAGTCCTCCAAAGTCTGTTATTTGACCTTTTGCCGCCAAATAATAGCCTTACACATCAGTCACGTCGTTCCACATGTCTGTGCAATTTGCCATAGGTCCATTCTTTCCACTCTCAATATACTACGATGTCCTAAGTCGCTTTCCATTGCGTCATGACGTTATTACCCCGTCAACTACGTGTACAGTCCTCTAAAATCTGTTATATAACCTTTTGCCGCCTAATAATGGTCTTACACATAAATCACGTCGTTCCACATGTCTGGGCAAGTTCCCTTTGGTCTAGTACTTTCACTATCAATGCACTACGACGTCCCAAGTTGTTTTTCATTGTGCCATAGCCTTATAGCACCGCCAACTACGCGTACAGTCCTCTAAAGTCTTTTATATGACCCTTTGCCGCCTAATAATGGCCTTACACATAACTCACGTCGCTCCACATGTCTGTGCAGGTTGCCATTGGTCTAGTCCTTCCACTGTTAATGTACTACGACGTCCTAAGTCGTTTTCGATTGCGTCATGACGTTATTACCCCGTCAACTAGTGTACAGTCCTCTAAAATCTGTTATATAACCTTTTGCCGCCTAATAATGGCCTTACACATAAATAACGTCGTTCCACATGTCTGGGCAAGTTGCTATTGGTTTATTCCCTCGACACTCAATGGACGACAACGTCCAAAGTCTATTTCCATTACGCAATGGCCTTATAACACCGTCAACTAATTCTTTATGACCTTTTGCCTCCTAATAACGTCCATGCACGTAAATCACGTTGTGCTCTGTGCAGGTTGGCATTGGTCTAGTCCTTCCATTCTCAATGAACTACAACGTCGCAAGTCATTTTCCATTACGCCATGGCCTTATAACACCGTCAACTGCGCGTACAGCCCTCTAAAATCTGTTATATGACCTTTTGCCGCTTAATAATGGCCTTACACATAAATCACATCGTTCCACATGTCTCGGAAAGTTGCCATTGGTCTAGTACTTTCACTATCAATGCACTACGACGTCTCAAGTTGTTTTTCATTGTGCCATAGCCTTATAGCACCGCCAACTACGCGCAAAGTCCTCTAAAGTCTTTTATATGACCCTTTGCCGCCTAATAATGGCCTTACACATCAATCACGTCGCTCTACATGTCTGTGCAGGTTGAAATTGGTCTAGTCCTTCCACTGTTAATGTACTACGACGTCCTAAGTCGTTTTCGATTGCGTCATGACGTTATAACACCGTCAACTACGCGTACAGTCCTCTAAAGTCTGTTATTAGACCTTTTGCCGCCAAATAATGGCCTTACACAGAAATCACGTGGTTCCGCGTGTCTGCACTGGTTACCATTGGTTTATTCGCTCGACACTCAATGGACTGCAACGTCCCAAGTTTATTTCCATTGCTCCGTGACGTTATAACGACGTCAACTACATGTACAGTCCTCTATTGTCTGTTATTTGATCTTTTGCCGCCTAATAATGGCCTTACACATAAATCACGTCGTTCCACGTGTCTGTGCAGGTTGGCATTGGTCTAGTCCTTCCACTCTCAATGGACTACGACGTCCCAAGTCATTTTCCATTACGCCATGGCCTTATAACACCGCCTACTACGCGTACATTCCTCTAAAGTCTGTTATATGACCCTTTGCCTCCCAATAATGGCCTTACACATAAATCACGTCGCTCCACATGTCTGTGCAGGTTGCCATTGGTCTAGTCCTTCCACTGTTAATGTACTGCGACGTCCTAAGTCGTTTTTGATTGCGTCATGACGTTATAACACCGTCAACTACGCGTACAGTCCTCCAAAGTCTGTTATTTGACCTTTTGCCGCCAAATAATAGCCTTACACATCAGTCACGTCGTTCCACATGTCTGTGCAATTTGCCATAGGTCCATTCTTTCCACTCTCAATATACTACGATGTCCTAAGTCGCTTTCCATTGCGTCATGACGTTATTACCCCGTCAACTACGTGTACAGTCCTCTAAAATCTGTTATATAACCTTTTGCCGCCTAATAATGGTCTTACACATAAATCACGTCGTTCCACATGTCTGGGCAAGTTCCCTTTGGTCTAGTACTTTCACTATCAATGCACTACGACGTCCCAAGTTGTTTTTCATTGTGCCATAGCCTTATAGCACCGCCAACTACGCGTACAGTCCTCTAAAGTCTTTTATATGACCCTTTGCCGCCTAATAATGGCCTTACACATAACTCACGTCGCTCCACATGTCTGTGCAGGTTGCCATTGGTCTAGTCCTTCCACTGTTAATGTACTACGACGTCCTAAGTCGTTTTCGATTGCGTCATGACGTTATTACCCCGTCAACTAGTGTACAGTCCTCTAAAATCTGTTATATAACCTTTTGCCGCCTAATAATGGCCTTACACATAAATAACGTCGTTCCACATGTCTGGGCAAGTTGCTATTGGTTTATTCCCTCGACACTCAATGGACGACAACGTCCAAAGTCTATTTCCATTACGCAATGGCCTTATAACACCGTCAACTAATTCTTTATGACCTTTTGCCTCCTAATAACGTCCATGCACGTAAATCACGTTGTGCTCTGTGCAGGTTGGCATTGGTCTAGTCCTTCCATTCTCAATGAACTACAACGTCGCAAGTCATTTTCCATTACGCCATGGCCTTATAACACCGTCAACTGCGCGTACAGCCCTCTAAAATCTGTTATATGACCTTTTGCCGCTTAATAATGGCCTTACACATAAATCACGTGGTTTCGCGTGTCTGCACTGGTTACCATTGGTTTATTCCCTCGACACTCAATGGACTACAACGTCTCAAGTCTAATTCCATTGCGCAATGGCCTTATAACACCATCAACTAGTTGTTTCATGACATTTTGCCTCCTAATAACGTCCATGCACGTAAATCACGTCGTGCTCTATGCAGGTTGGCATTGGTCTAGTCCTTCTTCTCTCAATGGACTACGATGTCCCAAGTCGTTTTCAATTCCGCCATGGCCTTATAACACCGTCAACTCCGGGTACAGTCCTCTAAAGTCTGTTATATGACCTTTTGTCGCCTCATAATGGCCTTACACATAAATCACGTCGTTCCAAATGTCTGGGCAAGTTGCCTTTGTTCTAGTACTTTCACTATCAATGCACTACGACGTCCCAAGTTGTTTTTCATTGTGCCATAGCCTTATAGCACCGCCAACTACGCGTACAGTCCTCTAAAGTCTTTTATATGAATCTTTGCCGCCTAATAATGGCCTTACCCATAAATCACGTCGCTCCACATGTCTGTGCAGGTTGCCATTGGTCTAGTCCTTTCACTGTTAAAGTACTACGACGTCCTAAGTCGTTTTCGATTGCGTCATGACGTTATAACACCGTCAACTACGCGTACAGTCCTCTAAAGTCTGTTATTTGACTTTTTTCCGCCAAATAACGGCCTCACACGGAAATCACGTGGTTCCGCGAGTCTGCACTGGTTACCATTGGTTTATTCCCGCGACACTCAATGGACTGCAACCTCCCAAGTCTATTTCCATTGCTCCATGACGTTATAATACCGTCAACTACATGTACAGTCCTCTATTGTCTGTTATTTGATCTTTTGCCGCCTAATAATGGCCTTACACATAAATCACGTCGTTCCACATGTCTGGGCAAGTTGCCTTTGGTCTAGTACTATCACTATTAATGCACTACGACGTCCCAAGTTGTTTTTCATTGCGCAATAGCCTTATAGCACCGCCAACTACGCGTACAGTCCTCTAAAGTCTTTTATATGACCCTTTGCCGCCTAATAATGGCCTTACACATAAATCACGTCGCTCCACATGTCTTTGCAGGTTGCCATTGGTCTAGTCCTTCCACTGTTAATGTACTACGACGTCCTAACTCGTTTCGATTGCGTCATGACGTTATAACACCGTCAACTACATGTACAGTCCTCTAAAGTCTGTTATTTGACCTTTTGCCGCCTAATAATGGCCTTACACATGAATCATGTCGTTCCACGTGTCTGTGCGGGTTGGCAATGGTCTAGTCCTTCCACTCTCAATGGACTACGACGTCCCAAGTCATTTTCCACCACGCCATGGCCTTATAACACCGTCAACTGCGCGTACAGTCCTCTAAAGTCTGGTATACGACCTTTCGCCGCCTAATAATGGCCTTTCACATGAATCACGTCGTTTCACATGTCTGGGAAAGTTACCATTGGTCTAGTCCTTCCACTGTTAATGTACTGCGACGTCCTAAGTCGTTCTCGATTGCGTCATTACATTATAACACCGTCAACTACGTGTACAGGCTTCAAAAGCCTGTTATATGACCTTTTGCCGCCTAATAATGGCCTTACACGTAAATCACGTGGTTCCGCGTGTCTGCACTTGTTACCATTGGTTTACTTCCTCCACACTCAATGGACTACAACGTCCCAAGCCTATTTACCATTGGTTACCATTGGTCTATTCCCTTGACACTCAATGGACTACAACGTCCCAAATCGTCTTACATTGCCCAATGGCCTTATAACACCGTCAACTACGCGTACAGTCCTCTAAAGTCTGTTATATGACCGTTTGCCGCCTAATAATGGCCTTACACATAAATCACGTCGTTCCACATGTCTGGCCAAGTTGCCATTGGTCCATTCTTTCCACTCGCAATATACTACGATGTCCTAAGTCGCTTTCCATTGCGTCATGACGCTATAAACCCCTCAACTACGTGTGCAGGCTTGAAAAGCCTGTTATGTGACCTTTTGCCGTCTAAAAATAGCCTTACACGTAAATCACGTGGTTCCGCGTGTCTTTACTGGTTACAAGTGCTTTATTCTCTCGACACTCAATGGACTACAACGTCCCAAGTCTATTTCCATTGCGCAATGACCTTATAACACCGTCAACTAGTTGTTTTATGACCTTTTCCTCCTAATAACGTCCATGCACGTAAATCACGTCGTGCTCTCTGCAGGCTGGCATTGGTCTAGTCCTTCCACTCTCAATGGACTACGCTGTCCCAAGTTGTTTTCCATTCCGCCCTGGCGTTATAACACCAAATACAGGTTTGTAAAGGCTGTTGTATGAAGTTTTGCCGCCTAATAGCGGCCTTAGACGTAAATCACATAGTTCCACGTGTCTGTGCTGGTTGCCATTGATTTAGTACTTTCACTCTCAATGGACTACGACGTCTCAAATCCTTTTAAATTGCGCAAATGCCTTATAACACCTTCAACTACATATACCGACCTCTAAAGGCTGTTATATGACCTTTTTCCGCCTAATAACGGCCTAAGACGTAAATCACGTCGTTGCACGTGTCTGTGCAGGTTGCCATTGGTCTAGTCCTTCCACTCTCAATAGACTATGACGTTCCAAGTTGTTTTCCATGGCGCCATGGTTTCATAACACCGTCAACTACGCGTACAGTCCTCTAAATTCTGGTATATGACCGTTTGCCGGCTAATATTGGCCTTACACATAAATCACGTCGTTCCACATGTCTGTGCAGGTTGCCATTCGTCTAGTCCTTCCACTGTTAATGTACTACGACGTCCTAAGTCGTTCTCCATTGCGTCATGACGTTATAACACCGTCAACTACGTGTACAGTCCTCTTAAGTGTGTTATATCACCTTTTGGTGACTAATAATGGCTTTAGAAATAAATCACGTGGTTCCACGTGTCTACACTACTTATTATTCCTTATACTTTGAAGGGACTATAATGTCAAAAGTCGTTTCCCATTGCGTCGTGGCGTTACAACACCGTCAACTACATGTGCAGGCTTCTAAAGGCACTTATATGACATTTTGCTGCCTAATAACGGCCTTACACGTAAATCACGTGGTTCCTCTAAAGTCTGTTATATGACCTCTTGCCGCTTAATATGGGCCTTACACATAAATCACATCGTTCCACATGTCTGTGCAAGTTGCCATTGGTCTATTCTTTCCACTCTCAATGTACCACGATGTCCCAAGTCTATTTCCATTGCTGGATGACGTTATAACACTGTCAACTACATGTACAGTCCTCAAAGTCTGTTATTTGACATTTTGCCGCCCAATAATGGCCTTACACATAAATCACGTCGTTCCACGTGTCTGTGCAGGTTGGCATTGGTCTAGTCCTTCCACTCTCAATAGACTAAAACGTCCCAAACCATTTTCCATTACGCCATGGCCACATAACACCGTCAACTGCGCGTACAGTCCTCTAAAATCTGTTATATGATCTTTTGCCGCCTAATAATGGCCTTACACATAAATCACGTCGTTCCACATGTCTGGGCAAGTTACCATTGGTCTAGTACTTTCACTATCAATGCACTGCGACGTCCCAAGTTGTTTTCTATTGTGCCATGGCCTTATAACACCGCCAACTACGCGTACAGTCATCTAAAGTCTCTTATATGACCTTTTGCCGCCTAATAATGGCCTTACACCTAAATCACGTGGTTCCGCGTGTCTGCACTGGTTACCATTGGTTTATTCTTTCGACACTCAATGGACTATGACGTCCCAATCGTTTTCCATTGCGCCATGGCCCTGTAACACCGACAACTAAGCGTACAATCCTCTAAATGCTGTATTATGGCATTTTGCTGTCTAATAAAGACCTTATGCGTAAATCAGGTGGTTCCGAGTGTCTGCACTGGTTACCATTAATATATTCCTTCCACTATTCCTTTCAATAGACTAAAAAGTTCCAAGTCGTTTTTCCATTGCGCCATAACGTTATAACACCGTCAACTGCGCGTACAGTCCTCTAAAGTCTGGTATACGACCTATCGCCGCCTAATAATGGTCTTTCACATAAATCACGTCGTTTCACATGTCTGGGCAAATTGCTATTAGTCTGGCACTTTCACTATCAATGCACTACGACGTCCTAAGTTGCTTTTCATTGAGCCATGGCCTTATAACACCGCCAGCTACGCGTACAGTCCACTAAAGTCTGTTATATGACCTTTTGCCTCCCAATAATGGCCTTACACATAAATCACGTCGCTCCACATGTCTGTGCAGGTTGCCATTGGTCTAGTCCTTCCACTGTTAATGTACTGCGACGTCCTAAGTCGTTTTCGATTGCGTCATTACGTTATAACACCGTCAACTACGCGTACAGTCCTCTAAAGTCTGTTATTTGACATTTTGCCGCCTAATAATGGCTTTACACAAAAATCACGTCGTTCCACGTGTCTGTGCAGGTTGGCATAGTTCTAGTCCTTCCATTCGCAATGGACTACGACGTCCCAAGTCATTTTCCATTACGCCATGGCCTTATAACACCGTCAACTGCGCGTACAGTCCTCTAAAGTCTGTTATATGACCTTTTGCCGCCAAATAATGGTCTTACACATAAATCACGTCGTTCCACATGTCTGGGCAAGTTGCCTTTGGTCTAGTACTTTCACTATCAATGCACTACGACGTCCCAAGTTGTTTTCCATTACGCCATGGCCTTATAACACCGTCAACTGCGGGTACAGTCCTCTAAAGTCTGTTATATGACCTTTTGCCGCCTAATAACGTCCACGCACGTAAATCACGTCGTGCTCTGTGCAGGTTGGCATTGGTCTAGTCCTTCCACTATCATTGCACTACGATGTCCCGAGTCGTTTTCCATTACGCCATGGCCTTATAACACCTTCAACTGCGGGTACAGTCCTCTAAAGTCTGTTATATGACCTTTTGCCGCCTAATAATGACCTCTTAAATCACGTGGTTCCGCATGTCTGCACTAGTTACCATTGGTTTATTCCCTCGACACTCAATGGACTACAACGTCCCAAGTCTATTTCCATTGCTGCATGACGTTATAACACGGTCAACTACATGTACAGTCCTCTAAAGTCTGTTATTTGACCTTTTGCCGCCTAAAAATGACCTTACACATAAATCACGTCGTTCCACGTGTCTGTGCAGGTTGGCATTGGTCTAGTCCTTCCATTCTCAATGAACTACGACTTCCTAAGTCGCTTTCCATTGCGTCATGACGCTATAACCCCGTCAACTACGTGTACAGGCTTCAAAAACCTGTTATGTGACCTTTTGCCGCCTAGTAATGGCCTTACACGAAAATCACGAGGTTCTGCATGTCTGCACTAGTTACCATTCGTTTATTCCATCGACACTCAATGGACTACAACGTCCCAAGTCTCTTTCCACTGCTGCATGACGTTATAACACGGTCAACTACATCTAGAGTCCTCTAAAGTCTGTTATTTGACCTTTTGCCGCCTAAAAATGACCTTACACATAAATCACGTCGTTCCAAGTGTCTGTGCCGGTTGGCATTGGTCTAGTCCTTCCATTCTCAATGAACTACGACGTCCTAAGACGCTTTCCATTGCGTCATGACGCTATAACCCCGTCAACTACGTGTACAGGCTTCAAAAGCCTGTTATGTGACCTTTTGCCGCCTAGTAATGGCCTTACACGTAAATCACGTGTTTCCGCATGTCTGCACTAGTTACCATTGGTTTATTCCCTCGACACTCAATGCACTACAACGTCCCAAGTCTATTTCCATTGCTGCGTGACGTTATAACACGGTCAACTACATGTACAGTCCTCTAAAGTCTGTTATTTGACCTTTTGCCGCCTAAAAATGGCGTTACACATAAATAACGTCGTTCCACATGTCTGTGCAATTTGCCATTTGTCCATTCTTTCCACCCTCAATTTACTACGATGTCCTAAGTCGCTTTCCATTGCGTCATGACGCTATAAACCCGTCAACTACGTGTACAGGCTTCAAAAGCCTGTTATATGACCTTTTGCCGCTTAATAATGGCCTTACACATAAATCACGTCGTTCCACATGTCTCGGAAAGTTGCTATTGGTCTAGTACTTTCACTATCAATGCACTACGACGTCTCAAGTTGTTTTTCATTGTGCCATAGCCTTATAGCACCGCCAACTACGCGCAAAGTCCTCTAAAGTCTTTTATATGACCCTTTGCCGCCTAATAATGGCCTTACACATCAATCACGTCGCTCTACATGTCTGTGCAGGTTGACATTGGTCTAGTCCTTTCACTGTTAATGTACTACGACGTCCTAAGTCGTTTTCGATTGCGTCATGACGTTATAACACCGTCAACTACGCGTACAGTCCTCCAAAGTCTGTTATTTGACCTTTTGCCGCCAAATAATAGCCTTACACATCAGTCACGTCGTTCCACATGTCTGTGCAATTTGCCATAGGTCCATTCTTTCCACTCTCAATATACTACGATGTCCTAAGTCGCTTTCCATTGCGTCATGACGTTATTACCCCGTCAACTACGTGTACAGTCCTCTAAAATCTGTTATATAACCTTTTGCCGCCTAATAATGGTCTTACACATAAATCACGTCGTTCCACATGTCTGGGCAAGTTCCCTTTGGTCTAGTACTTTCACTATCAATGCACTACGACGTCCCAAGTTGTTTTTCATTGTGCCATAGCCTTATAGCACCGCCAACTACGCGTACAGTCCTCTAAAGTCTTTTATATGACCCTTTGCCGCCTAATAATGGCCTTACACATAACTCACGTCGCTCCACATGTCTGTGCAGGTTGCCATTGGTCTAGTCCTTCCACTGTTAATGTACTACGACGTCCTAAGTCGTTTTCGATTGCGTCATGACGTTATTACCCCGTCAACTAGTGTACAGTCCTCTAAAATCTGTTATATAACCTTTTGCCGCCTAATAATGGCCTTACACATAAATAACGTCGTTCCACATGTCTGGGCAAGTTGCTATTGGTTTATTCCCTCGACACTCAATGGACGACAACGTCCAAAGTCTATTTCCATTACGCAATGGCCTTATAACACCGTCAACTAATTCTTTATGACCTTTTGCCTCCTAATAACGTCCATGCACGTAAATCACGTTGTGCTCTGTGCAGGTTGGCATTGGTCTAGTCCTTCCATTCTCAATGAACTACAACGTCGCAAGTCATTTTCCATTACGCCATGGCCTTATAACACCGTCAACTGCGCGTACAGCCCTCTAAAATCTGTTATATGACCTTTTGCCGCTTAATAATGGCCTTACACATAAATCACATCGTTCCACATGTCTCGGAAAGTTGCCATTGGTCTAGTACTTTCACTATCAATGCACTACGACGTCTCAAGTTGTTTTTCATTGTGCCATAGCCTTATAGCACCGCCAACTACGCGCAAAGTCCTCTAAAGTCTTTTATATGACCCTTTGCCGCCTAATAATGGCCTTACACATCAATCACGTCGCTCTACATGTCTGTGCAGGTTGAAATTGGTCTAGTCCTTCCACTGTTAATGTACTACGACGTCCTAAGTCGTTTTCGATTGCGTCATGACGTTATAACACCGTCAACTACGCGTACAGTCCTCTAAAGTCTGTTATTAGACCTTTTGCCGCCAAATAATGGCCTTACACAGAAATCACGTGGTTCCGCGTGTCTGCACTGGTTACCATTGGTTTATTCGCTCGACACTCAATGGACTGCAACGTCCCAAGTTTATTTCCATTGCTCCGTGACGTTATAACGACGTCAACTACATGTACAGTCCTCTATTGTCTGTTATTTGATCTTTTGCCGCCTAATAATGGCCTTACACATAAATCACGTCGTTCCACGTGTCTGTGCAGGTTGGCATTGGTCTAGTCCTTCCACTCTCAATGGACTACGACGTCCCAAGTCATTTTCCATTACGCCATGGCCTTATAACACCGCCTACTACGCGTACATTCCTCTAAAGTCTGTTATATGACCCTTTGCCTCCCAATAATGGCCTTACACATAAATCACGTCGCTCCACATGTCTGTGCAGGTTGCCATTGGTCTAGTCCTTCCACTGTTAATGTACTGCGACGTCCTAAGTCGTTTTTGATTGCGTCATGACGTTATAACACCGTCAACTACGCGTACAGTCCTCCAAAGTCTGTTATTTGACCTTTTGCCGCCAAATAATAGCCTTACACATCAGTCACGTCGTTCCACATGTCTGTGCAATTTGCCATAGGTCCATTCTTTCCACTCTCAATATACTACGATGTCCTAAGTCGCTTTCCATTGCGTCATGACGTTATTACCCCGTCAACTACGTGTACAGTCCTCTAAAATCTGTTATATAACCTTTTGCCGCCTAATAATGGTCTTACACATAAATCACGTCGTTCCACATGTCTGGGCAAGTTCCCTTTGGTCTAGTACTTTCACTATCAATGCACTACGACGTCCCAAGTTGTTTTTCATTGTGCCATAGCCTTATAGCACCGCCAACTACGCGTACAGTCCTCTAAAGTCTTTTATATGACCCTTTGCCGCCTAATAATGGCCTTACACATAACTCACGTCGCTCCACATGTCTGTGCAGGTTGCCATTGGTCTAGTCCTTCCACTGTTAATGTACTACGACGTCCTAAGTCGTTTTCGATTGCGTCATGACGTTATTACCCCGTCAACTAGTGTACAGTCCTCTAAAATCTGTTATATAACCTTTTGCCGCCTAATAATGGCCTTACACATAAATAACGTCGTTCCACATGTCTGGGCAAGTTGCTATTGGTTTATTCCCTCGACACTCAATGGACGACAACGTCCAAAGTCTATTTCCATTACGCAATGGCCTTATAACACCGTCAACTAATTCTTTATGACCTTTTGCCTCCTAATAACGTCCATGCACGTAAATCACGTTGTGCTCTGTGCAGGTTGGCATTGGTCTAGTCCTTCCATTCTCAATGAACTACAACGTCGCAAGTCATTTTCCATTACGCCATGGCCTTATAACACCGTCAACTGCGCGTACAGCCCTCTAAAATCTGTTATATGACCTTTTGCCGCTTAATAATGGCCTTACACATAAATCACATCGTTCCACATGTCTCGGAAAGTTGCCATTGGTCTAGTACTTTCACTATCAATGCACTACGACGTCTCAAGTTGTTTTTCATTGTGCCATAGCCTTATAGCACCGCCAACTACGCGCAAAGTCCTCTAAAGTCTTTTATATGACCCTTTGCCGCCTAATAATGGCCTTACACATCAATCACGTCGCTCTACATGTCTGTGCAGGTTGAAATTGGTCTAGTCCTTCCACTGTTAATGTACTACGACGTCCTAAGTCGTTTTCGATTGCGTCATGACGTTATAACACCGTCAACTACGCGTACAGTCCTCTAAAGTCTGTTATTAGACCTTTTGCCGCCAAATAATGGCCTTACACAGAAATCACGTGGTTCCGCGTGTCTGCACTGGTTACCATTGGTTTATTCGCTCGACACTCAATGGACTGCAACGTCCCAAGTTTATTTCCATTGCTCCGTGACGTTATAACGACGTCAACTACATGTACAGTCCTCTATTGTCTGTTATTTGATCTTTTGCCGCCTAATAATGGCCTTACACATAAATCACGTCGTTCCACGTGTCTGTGCAGGTTGGCATTGGTCTAGTCCTTCCACTCTCAATGGACTACGACGTCCCAAGTCATTTTCCATTACGCCATGGCCTTATAACACCGCCTACTACGCGTACATTCCTCTAAAGTCTGTTATATGACCCTTTGCCTCCCAATAATGGCCTTACACATAAATCACGTCGCTCCACATGTCTGTGCAGGTTGCCATTGGTCTAGTCCTTCCACTGTTAATGTACTGCGACGTCCTAAGTCGTTTTTGATTGCGTCATGACGTTATAACACCGTCAACTACGCGTACAGTCCTCTAAAGTCTGTTATTTGACCTTTTGCCGCCTAATAATGGCCTTACACATAAATCACGTCGTTCCACATGTCTGGGCAAGTTGCTATTGGTTTATTCCCTCGACACTCAATGGACGACAATGTCCAAAGTCTATTTCCATTACGCAATGGCCTTATAACACCGTCAACTAATTCTTTATGACCTTTTGCCTCCTAATAACGTCCATGCACGTAAATCACGTTGTGCTCTGTGCAGGTTGGCATTGGTCTAGTCCTTCCACTGTTAATGTACTACGACGTCCTAAGTCGTTTTCGATTGCGTCATGACGTTATAACACCTTCAACTACGCGTGCAGTCCTTTAAAATCTGTTATTTGACCTTTGCCGCCTAATAATGGCCTTACACGTAAATCACGTGGTTCCGCGTGTCTGCACTGGTTACCATTGGTTTACTTCCTCCACACTCAATGGACTACAACGTCCTAAGCCTATTTACCATTGGTTACCATTGGTTTATTGCCTTGACACTCAACGGACTACAACGTCCCAAATCCACTTGCATTGCGCAATGGCCTTATAACACCGTCAACTACGTGTACAGGTCTCTAAAAGCTGTTATATGACCTTTTGCCTCCTAATAACGTCCTTGCACGTATATCACGTCGTTCCACGTGTCTGTGCAGGTTGATATTGGTCTAGTCCTTCCACTCTCAATGGACTACGACGTCCCAAGTTGTTTTCCATTGTACCATGGCCTTATAACACCGCCAACTACGCGTATAGTCCTCTAAAATCTGTTATATGACCGTTTGCCGCCTAATATCGGACTTACACATAAATCACGTCGTTCCACATGTCTGGGCAAGTTGCCATTGGTCCATTCTTTCCACTCGCAATATACTACGATGTCCTAAGCCGATTTCCATTGCGTCATGACGCTATAGACCCGTCAACTACGTGTGCAGGCTTGAAAAGCATGTTATGTGACCTTTTGCCGTCTAAAAATAGCCTTACACGTAAATCACGAGGTTCCGCGTGTCTGCACTGGTTACCATTGGTTTATTCCCTCGACACTCAATGGACTACAACGTCCCAAGTCTATTTCCATTGCGCAAAGGCCTTATAACACCGTCAACTAGTTGTTTTATGACCTTTTCCTCCTAATAACGTCCATGCACGTAAGTCACGTCGTGCTCTGTGCATGTTGGCATTGGTCCAGTCCTTCCACTCTCAATGGACTACGCTGTCCCAAGTCGTTTTCCATTACGCCATGGCCTTATAACACCGTCAACTGTGGGTACAGTCCTCTAAAGTCTGTTATATGATCTTTTGCCGCCGAATAATGGCCTTACACTTAAATCGCGTCGTTTCACATGTCTTGGCAAGGTGCCATTGGTCTTGTCCTTTCGTTATCAATGCACTACGACGTCCCAAGTTGTTTTCCATTGCGCTATGGCCTTATAACACCGTCAACTACGCGTACAGTCCTCTAAAGTCTGTTATATGACCGTTTGCCGCCTAATATTAGCCTTACACATAAATCACGTCGTTTCACATGTCTGTGCAGGTTGCCATTGGTCTAGTACTTTCACTCTCAATGGACTGCGACGTCCCAAGTTGTTTTCCATTCCGCCGTGGCGTTATAACACCAAATACAGGCTTCTAAAGGCTGTTGTGTGAAGTTTTGCCGCCTAATAACGGCCTTACACGTAAATCACGTCGTTCCACGTGTCTGTGCAGGTTGCCATTGGTCTAGTCCTTCCACTCTCAATGGACTATGACGTTCCAAGTTGTTTTCCAAGGCCCCATGGTTTAATAACACCGTCAACTACGCGTACAGTCCTCTAAAGTCTGGTATATAACCGTTTGCCGGCTAATATTGGCCTTACACATAAATCACGTCGTTCCACATGTCTGTGCAGGTTGCCATTGGTCTAGTCCTTCCACTGTTAATGTACTACGACGTCGTAAGTCGTTCACCATTGCGTCATGACGTTATAACACCGTTAACTACGTGTACAGTCCTCTTAAGTCTGTTATATCACCTTTTGGCGCCTAAAAATGGCTTCAGAAATAAATCACGTGGTTCCACGTGTCTACACTACTTACTATTCCTTATACTTTCAATGGACTATAATGTCAAAAGTCGTTTCCTATTGCGTCGTGGCGTTATAACACCGTCAACTACATGTGCATCTAAAGGCTGTTGAATGACCTTTTGCTGCCTAATAACGGCCTTCCACGTAAATCACGTGGTTCCTCTAAAGTCTGTTATATGACCTCTTGCCGCTTAGTATTGGCCTTACACATAAATCACGTTGTTCCACATGTCTGTGCAAGTTGCCATTGGTCTATTCTTTCCACTCTCAATGTACTACGATGTCCTAAGTCGCTTTCCATTGCGTCATGACGCTATAAACCCGTCAACTACGTGTGCAGGCTTGAAAAGCCTGTTATGTGACCTTTTGCCGTCTAAAAATAGCCTTACACGTAAATCACGTAGTTCCGCGTGTCTGCGCTGGTTACCATTGGTTTATTCCCTTGACACTCAATGGACTACAACGTCCCAAGTCTATTTCCATTGCGCAATGGCTTTATAACACCGTCAACTAGTTGTTTTATGACCTTTTCCTCCTAATAACGTCCATGCACGTAAATCACGTCGTGCTCTGTGCAGGTTGGCATTGGTCTAGTCCTTCCACTCTCAATGGACTACGCTGTCCCAAGTCGTTTTCCATTACGCCACGGCCTTATAACACCGTCAACTGCGGGTACAGTCCTCTAAAGTCTGTTAAATGACCTCTTGCCGCCTAATAATGGCCTTACACTTAAATTACGTCGTTCCACATGTCTGGGCATGGTGCCATTGGTCTAGTCCTTTCGTTATTAATGCACTACGACGTCCCAAGTTGTTTTCCATTGCGCTATGGCCTTATAACACCGTCAACTACGCGTACAGTCCTCTAAAGTCTGTTATATGAGGGTTTGACGCCTAATAATAGCCTTACACATAAATCACGTCGCTCCACATGTCTGTGCAGGTTGCCATTGGTCTAGTCCTTCCACTGTTAATGTACTACGACGTCTTAAGAAGTTTTCGATCGCGTCATGACGTTATAACACCGTCAACTACGCGTACAGTCCTCTAAAGTCTGTTAAATGACCTCTTGCCGCCTAATAATGTCCGTACACATAAATCACGTCGTTCCACATGTCTGTGCAAGTTGCCCTTGGTCTATTCTTTCCACTCTCAATGTACTACGATGTCCTAAGTCGCTTTCTATTGCGTCATGACACTATAACTCCGTCAACTACGTGTACAGGCTTCAAAAGCCTGTTATGTGACTTTTTGTTGCCTAATAATGGCCTTACACGTAAATCACCTAATTCCGCGTGTCTGCACTGGTTAACTTTAGTTTATTCCCTTCACACTCATTGGACTACAACGTCCCAAGTCTATTTCCATTGCTGCATGACGTTATAACACCGTGAACTCCATGTACAAGCCTGTAAAGCTTGACATATGTCGTTTTGCCGCCTAGTAATGGCGTTACACGTAAACCACGTGGTTCCGCGTGTCTGCACTGGTTACCATTGGTTTATTCACACCACTCTTAATGGACTATGACGTCCCAATCGATTTCTATTGCTTCATGACGTTATGACACCGTCAACTACGTGTACAGGCATCGATAGGCTGTTATATGACCTTTTGCCGCCTAATAATGGCCTTACACTTAAATCACCTGGTTCCACGTGACTGTGCAGGTTGCCATTGGTCCAGTCCTTCCACTATCAATGGACTACGACGTCCCAAGTTGTTTTCCATTCCGCCATGGCGTTATAACACCAAATACAAGCTTCTAAGGGTTGTTGTATGACGTTTTGCCGCCTAATAACGGCCTTACAAGTAATTCACATAGTTCCACGTGTCTGTGCAGGTTGCCATTGGTCTAGTTCTTCCACTCGCAATGGACTACGAGGTTCCATGTTGTTTTCTATGGCGCCATGGTTTCATAACACCGTCAACTACCCGCGCAGTCCTCTAAAGTCTGTTATATGACCGTTTGCCGCCTAATATTGGCATAACATATAAATCACGTCGTTGCACATGTCTGTGCAGGTTGCCATTGGTCTAGTCCTTTCACTGTTAATGTACTACGACGTCCCAAGTCCTTTTCCATTACGCTAAGACGTTATAACACCGTCAACTGCGCGTATATGACTCTTAAGGTTGTATTACGACCTTCTGCCGCCTAATAACGGCCTTACACATAAACCACGTCGTTCCACGTGTCTGTGCAGGTTGCCATTGGTCTAGTCCTTCCACTGTTAATGTACTACGACGTCCTAAGTCGTTTTCGAATGCGTAATGGCGTTATACCACCGTCAACTGCGCGTATATGACTCTTAAGGTTGTATTATGACCTTTTGCCGCCTAATAACGGCCTTACACATAAATCACGTGGTTGCACGTGTCTACACTGGTAACTATTCCTTATACTCTCAATGGACTACGATGACAAAAGTCGTTTCCCTTTGCGTCGTGGCGTTATAAGACCGTCAACTACATGTACAGGCTTCTAAAGGCTGTTTTATAAACTTTTGCCGCCTATTAAATACCATATGCGTAATTCAGGTGGTTCCGAGTGTCTGCACTGGTTACCATTGGACTATTTCTTCCACTCTCAATAGACTAAGAAGTCCTAAGTCATTCCTCGTTGCGTCATGACGCTATAACCGCGCCAACTACGTGTACAGGCTTCAAAAGGCTATTATGTAAACTTTGCCGCCTAATAATGGCCTTACACATAAGTCTCGTGGTTCCGCGTGTCTGCACAGGTTACCATTGGCCTATTCCCACCACTCTCAATGGACTACGACGTCCCAATCGTTTCCATTGCTTTATGACGTTATGACACCATCAACTGCAACTGCACCATCAACAAAAGAACAATACAGACTTGTGACGGAGACGGACGGTCGGAACAGGTGTGTTGATCGTGGAATCACTATTTGTAGGTCCCTTAGTTAAAGTTTAATTATGTCAAGGATTAATGAAGAAAATATATTGGAACAGTCGGAAATACCCATTGTCTTAGAAAAAGACTCAAGAAAAAGTGAAGAGAAGTCAGAAAGTGACGAAGCATTTCTAGACAGAATGTATGACGAAACGAAGGTAAAAGCGCAGCGCTCTGATAAATGGGAAAGCAAATTTACTTTTACGGATCGCTTTGTCTTGGAAGAGCTATTTATTTCGTATCGTGAAAGAATAAAAGTTCTCGAGGAGGAACTTAGATACAAAAACAACCTAATAAATCGCATTCTAAGTCTTTCAAGTTCTGAAAAATCACTGTTCCGTGACGAGCATGTTTTGCCTTCACAGGTTGAAAACGCTAATTTTATTAAAAAAATTCCATTGTATGAAAATGTAATCCCAGAGGAATCATCAAAACCACTTGGACATAATAATGTAAATGATTTTATTGCTAAAGGTTTGCATAAACCTATTATTGATTTTGAGTTAAAAAAATTAAAAGAGCCACTTGGCAAATCAAAACATGAAAAAGAAACACTTTTTGATCAATCACACGAAATTGCCAGTATTAAAGATATATCGAACAGCGTTAATGTCAATAACAAAAGAGTAATATCTATTGTTGGTGATGGTGAGCTCTTGTAAACCTTTTTTTTCGAACAAATCTCGCGGTAGTGAAAAGATTTCTTTGTTAGATGATGTTAAAAATGAATTCATCTCTGATGAAGGTGAAGTAGCGACAATGTTTAATAAATATTTCATAGATTTAATAAGGAAACTTGATTTAAAACCCTGGAAATCCAAAGTGGTCTCTTCAGTATCTCTAAATGAACTTGATTCTATCCTTCTCCATTATGCTGATCACCCTAGTGTTTTAAAGATCCGTTCAAAAACGAAGAGAAACTTCTCCTTTTTACCTGTTAATCCTGAGGAAGTTCATAAAGTGATACTGAGCCTAAATGCAAAAAAGGCAGTCAGTGGCCCAATTCCAACGAGAATAATTCAGATAGTTCCAGACAAAATTTGCTTGCCACTTACTAACTGCATAAATTCTTGCATCACTAACGGTATATTTCCATCAGTACTAAAACTATCTGAAGTTATTCCCGTTTTCAAAAAGGGTGACAACTCTCGGAAAGAAAATTACCGACCAATTAGTATTTTAAATAGTTTTTCTAAAATTTTGGAACGGCTTCTATTTAATCAGATTTCTAGCTATTTTCAACCAATATTTTCATCATTATTATGTGGTTTTAGAAGTAAATATAGCACCCAAAATGCTCTATTTCGCCTAATTGGTAAATGGCATCAGTGCTTAGATAAGTCTGGGGTGGTGGGAACTGTCTTAATGGACTTGTCCAAAGCATTTGATTCCATAGATCATGGCCTTTTAATCTCAAAATTGGCTGCTTATGGTTTTGATAGAAAAAGTCTTTACCTTATGAAAAGTTATCTCTCTGGACGTTTTCAAAGAACCAAAATCTGCAGTTCTTTTAGTGAGTGGCTCTCAATTGTATTCGGCGTTCCACAAGGTTCTATTCTCGGTCCACTTCTGTTTAATGTATTTATAAATGACTTATTATTATTTATTGAAAAAACTGATATTTGCAACTTTGCTGATGATAATACAATCTACACTTGTGGATCTCAATTAAATGAAGTCATTGCTGACCTTCAGCATGACTTAAATAACGTATTAGCTTGGTTTGAAAACAACCAATTGGTTGCTAATCCAGCAAAGTTTCAGATTATGTTTTTAGGTTGTCCACACAGTGATACTTTATCGCTAAGAATAAACAATAACTTCCTAGTCGCATCGGAATCTGTAAAATTATTAGGCATTACTATTGATAGATGTCTCACTTTTAATGAGCACATCTCTAATCTATGTAAAAAAGGAAATAGCAATGTCAGATGTCTTTACAGAATAAGACGATTCATTAGTTTTGAACAATCAAAGTTATTGCTTAATTCTTATATTTTATCAATATTTACCTATTGTCCCATTATATGGATGTATTGCAGTGCTGTGCAGTATAAATTAATCATTTCAACACACAAACGTGCATTGAGAGCTGTAACAAAAGACTATCATTCCAGTTATCAGGACTTGTTGGTAAATTGTAAGTGTGTGCAAATTCACGAACTGCATTTACGTATAATCTGCGTAGAGATTTATAAAACATTAACAGACGAAAATCCGTCATTTATGCAGTCTTTTTACGCTATAAGACGTATCAGTTACAATTTGCGCAGCAAAAATAGTCTACTTTTACCATCCACAAGTTCAACACGCTTTGGTACTAGATCTTTTTTGTTTCGAAGTTGTTTGTTATGGAACTCTTTGCCTGACAGAGTGAAGAGTTCTCTCTCCATCAAGAGATTTAAAAAGGAACTCATCTCACTTAATCTTTCAGATCTCTGCACATGTAGCTACATAAGTCGGCTATTCTCGTCTCTTATTTTTAATGTTTGGTACATCTTTGTGTTTTTTGTTTATTTATTTTTTACTTTAGTTGGTGTAAATTAGTATTTACCATTTACTATGTAAAACCAACTTTAAATAAATGAAATAATAATAATAATAACTGCGCTTACAGGCCTCTAAATTCTGTAATATGGCATATTGCTGCTTAATAAAGACCTTTTGCGTAAATCATGTGTTTTCGAGTGTCTGCACTGGTTACCATTGGTCTTTTTCTTCCACTCTCAATGGACTAAGAAGTCCCAAGTACTTTTCCATTGCATCATGACGTTATAACACCATCAACTACGTGTACAGGCTTCAAAATTCAGTATTAAGACGTTTTGCCGCCTAATAACGGCCTTACAAGTAAATCACATAGTTCCACGTGTCTGTGCTGGTTGCCATTGATTTAGTACTTGCACTCTCAATGGACTACGACGTCCCAAATCGTTTTACATTCCGCAATGCCCCTATAACACCGTCAACTACATATACAGGCCTTTAAAGGCTGTTATATGACTTTTTGTCGCCTAATAACGGCCTTACACGTAAATCACGTCGTTCCACGTGTCTGTGCAGGTTGCCATTGGTCTAGTCCTTCCACTCTCAATGGACTACGACGTTCCAAGTTGTTTTCCATGGCGCCATGGTCTCATTACACCGTCCACTACGCGTACAGTCCTCTAAAGGCTGTTATATGACCTTTTGACGCATAATAACGGCCTTACAGATAAATCACCTGCTTCCATGTGTCTGTGCAGGTTGTCATTGGTCTAGTCCTTCCATTGTTAATGCACTACAACGTCCTAAGTCGTTCTCCATTGCCTCATGACATTATACCACCGTCAACTACCTGTACAGTCCTCTAAAGTCTGTTATATCACCTTTTGGCGCCTAATAATGGCCTTAGAAATAAATCACGTGGTTCCACGTGTCTGCACTGGTTACTATTCCTTATACTCTCAATGGACTATGATGACAAAAGTCGTTTCCCAGTGCACCGTGGCGTTATAACACCGTCAACTACATGTACGGGCTTCTAAAGGCTGTTATATGACCTTTGCCGCCTTATAACGGCCTTACACGTAAATCACGTGGTTCCACGTGTCTGTGCAGGTTGCCATTGGTCTAGTCCTTCCACTCTCAATGGACTATGACGTCCCAAGTCCTTTTCCATTACGCCATGGCCTTATAACACCGTCAACTGCACGTAAACGACTCTTAAGGTTGTCTTATAACCTTTTGCCGCCTAATAACGGCCTTACACATAAATCATGTCGTTCCACGTGCCTGTGCAGGTTGCGATTGGTCTAGTCTTTCCACTGTTAATGTAATACGACCTCCTAAGCCGTTTTCGAAGGCGTCATGACGTTATAACACCGTCAATTACGCGTACAATCCTCTAAATGCTGTAATATGGCATTTTGCCGCCAAATAATGGCCTTACACATAAATCACGTCGTTCCACATGTCTGTGCAGGTTGCGATTGGTCTAGTCTTTCCACTGTTAATGTAATACGACCTCCTAAGCCGTTTTCGAATGCGTCATGCCGTTATAACACCATCAAATACGTGTACAGGCTTCGAAATGCTGTATTATGACGTTTTAGCGCCTAATAACGGCCTTACAAGTAAATCACGTCGTTCCACGTGCCTGTGCTGGTTGCCCTTGATTTAGTACTTTCACTATCAATGGACTACGATGTCCCAAATCGTTTTACATTGCGCAATGCCCTTATAACACCGTCAACTACATATACAGGCCTGTAAAGGCTGTTATATGACGTTCTGCCCCCTAATAACGGCATTAAACGTAAATCACGTCGTTCCACGTGTCTGTGCAGGTTGCCATTGGTCTATTCCTTTCACTATCAATGGACTACGATGTCTCAAGTTGTTTTCCATTTCGCCATGGCCTTATAACACCGTCAACTACGCGTAAAGTCCTCTAAATACTGTAGTATGGCATTTTGCTGTCTATTAAAGGCTTTATGCGTAAATCATGTGGTTCCGAGATTCTGCGCTGGTTACAATTTGCATACTCCTTCCACTCTCAATGGACTAGGAAGTCATAAGTCGTTTTCCATTGCGCCGTGCCGTTATAACACCGTCAATTACGCGTACAGTGCTCTAAAGTCTGTTATTTGACACTTTGCCGCCTAATAGTGGCCTTACACGTAAATCACATGGTTCCACGTGTCTGTGAAGGTTGCCATTGTTCTACCCTACCACTGTTAATGGACTACGACGTCCCAAGCCGCTTTCCATTGCACCATGGCCTTATAACACCGTCAATTGCGCGTACAGGCCTCGACAGGCTGTTATATCACTCTTTGGCGCCTAATAACGGACTTACACATAAATCACGTGGTTCCACGTGTCTAAACTGGTTACTATTCCTTATACTCTCAATGGACTACGATGACAAAAGTCGTTTCCCATTGCGCCGTGGCGTTATAACACCGTCAACTACATGTACAGTCTTCTAAAGGCTGTTATATGACCTTTTGCCGCCTAATAACGGCCTTACACATAAATCATGTCGTTACACGTGTCTGCGCAGGTTGCCATTTGTCTAGTCCTTCCACTGTTAATGTACTACGACGTCCTAAGCCGTTTTCGAATGCGTCATGCCGTTATGACACTGTCAATTACGCGTACAATCCTCTAAATGCTGTAATATGGCATTTTGCCGCCTAATAATGGCCTTACACATAAATCACGTCGTTCCACCTGTCTGTGCAGGTTGCGATTGGTCTAGTCCTTCCAGTGTTAATGTAATACGACGTCCTAAGCCGTTTTCGAATGCGACATGCTGTTATAACACCGTCAACTACGCGTACAGTCCTGTAAAGTCTGTTATATGACCTTTTGCCGCCTAATAATGCCCTTACACATAACTCACGTCGTTCCACATGTCTGTGCAAGTTGCTATTGGTCCATTCTTTCCACTCTCAATGTACTACGATGTCCTAAGTCGTTTTCCATTGCGTCATGACGTCATAACACTGTCAACTACGTGTACAGGCTTCAAAAGGCTGTATTATGACGGTTTGCCGCCTAATAACGGCCTTACAAGTAAATCACGTCGTTCCACATGTCTGTGCAGGTTGCCATTGGTCTAGCCCTTCCACTGTTAATGTACTACAACGTCTTATGTCGTTTTCGATTCCGTCATGACGTTATAACACCGACAACTACGCGAACACTCCTCTAAACTCTGTTAGATGACCTTTTGCCGCCTAATAATGCCTTAAACATAAATTGCGTCGTTCCACATGTCTGTGCTGGTTGCCATTGGCCTAGTACTTTCACTCTCAATGGACTAGGACGTCCCAAGTTGTTTTCCATTCCGCCATGGCGTTATAACACCAAGTACAAGCTTCTAAGCGTTGTTGTATGACGTTTTGCCGCCTAATAACGGCCTTACAAGTAATTCACATAGTTCCACGTGTTTGTGCAGGTTGCCATTCGTCTAGTTCTTTCACTCGCAATGAACTACGAGGTTCCATGTTGTTTTCTATGGCGCCATGGTTTCATAACACCGTCAACTACCCGCGCAGTCCTCTAAAGTCTGTTATATGACCGTTTGCCGCCTAATATTGGCATAACACATAAATCACGTCGTTGCACATGTCTGTGCAGGTTGCCATTGGTCCAGTCCTTTCACTGTTAATGTACTACGACGTCCCAAGTCCTTTTCCATTACGCCAAGACGTTATAACACCGTCAACTGCGCGTATATGACTCTTAAGGTTGTATTTTGACATTTTGCCGCCTAATAACGGCCTTACACATAAACCACGTCGTTCCACGTGTCTGTGCAGGTTGCCATTGGTCTAGTCCTTCCAGTGTTAATGTAATACGACGTCCTAAGCCGTTTTCGAATGCGTCATGCTGTTATAACACCGTCAACTACGCGTACAGTCCTGTAAAGTCTGTTATATGACCTTTTGCCGCCTAATAATGCCCTTACACATAAATCACGTCGTTCCACATGTCTGTGCAAGTTGCTATTGGTCCATTCTTTCCACTCTCAAAGTACTACGATGTCCTAAGTCGTTTCCCATTGCGTCATGACGTTATAACACCGTCAACTGCGCGTACAATCCTCTAAATGCTGTAATATGGCATTTTGCTGTCTAATAAAGACCTTATGCGTAAATCAGGTGGTTCTGAGTGTCTGCACTGGTTACCATTGGTATATTCCTTACACTCTCAATAGACTAGGCAGTCCCACGTCCTTTTCCATTGCGTCATGACGTCATAACACTGTCAACTACGTGTACAGGCTTCAAAAGGCTGTATTATGACGGTTTGCCGCCTAATAACGGCCTTACAAGTAAATCACGTCGTTCCACATGTCTGTGCAGGTTGCCATTGGTCTAGCCCTTCCACTGTTAATGTACTACAACGTCTTAGGTCGTTTTCGATTCCGTTATGACGTTATAACACCGACAACTACGCGAACACTCCTCTAAACTCTGTTAGATGACCTTTTGCCGCCTAATAATGCCTTAAACATAAATTGAGTCGTTCCACATGTCTGTGAAGGTTGCCATTGGTCTAGTCCTTCCACTTTTAATGTACTACGACGTCCTAAGTTGTTTTCCATTGCTTCATGACGTTATGACACCGTCAATTGCGCGTACAGGCCTCTAAACTCTGTAATATGGAATATTGCTGCTTAATAAAGACCTTTTGCTTAAATCACATAGTTCCACGTGTCTGGGCTGGTTGCCATTGGCCTAGTACTTTCACTCTCAATGGACTACGACGTCCCAAGTTGTTTTCCATTCCGCCATGGCGTTATAACACCAAGTACAAGCTTCTAAGGGTTGTTGTATGACGTTTTGCCGCCTAATAACGGCCTTACAAGTAATTCACATAGTTCCACGTGTCTGTGCAGGTTGCCATTCGTCTAGTTCTTTCACTCGCAATGAACTACGAGGTTCCATGTTGTTTTCTATGGCGCCATGGTTTCATAACACCGTCAACTACCCGCGCAGTCCTCTAAAGTCTGTTATATGACCGTTTGCCGCCTAATATTGGCATAACACATAAATCACGTCGTTGCACATGTCTGTGCAGGTTGCCATTGGTCTAGTCCTTTCACTGTTAATGTACTACGACGTCCCAAGTCCTTTTCCATTACGCCAAGACGTTATAACACCGTCAACTGCGCGTATATGACTCTTAAGGTTGTATTTTGACCTTTTGCCGCCTAATAATGGCCTTACACATAAACCACGTCGTTCCACGTGTCTGTGCAGGTTGCCATTGGTCTAGTCCTTCCAGTGTTAATGTAATACGACGTCCTAAGCCGTTTTCTAATGCGTCATGCTGTTATAACACCGTCAACTACGCGTACAGTCCTGTAAAGTCTGTTATATGACCTTTTGTTGCCTAATAATGCCCTTACACATAAATCACGTCGTTCCACATGTCTGTGCAAGTTGCTATTGGTCCATTCTTTCCACTCTCACAGTACTACGATGTCCTAAGTCGTTTCCCATTGCGTCATGACGTTATAACACCGTCAACTGCGCGTACAATCCTCTAAAAGCTGTAATATGGCATTTTGCTGTCTAATAAAGACCTTATGCGTAAATCAGGTGGTTCTGAGTGTCTGCACTGGTTACCATTGGTATATTCCTTACACTCTCAATAGACTAGGAAGTCCCACGTCCTTTTCCATTGCGTCATGACGTCATAACACTGTCAACTACGTGTACAGGCTTTAAAAAGCTGTATTATGACGGTTTGCCGCCTAATAACGGCCTTACAAGTAAATCACATAGTTCCACGTGTCTGTGCTGGTTGCCATTGATTTAGTACTTGCACTCTCAATGGACTACGACGTCCCAAATCGTTTTACATTCCGCAATGCCCCTATAACACCGTCAACTACATATACAGGCCTTTAAAGGCTGTTATATGACTTTTTGTCGCCTAATAACGGCCTTACACGTAAATCACGTCGTTCCACGTGTCTGTGCAGGTTGCCATTGTTCTAGTCCTTCCACTCTCAATGGACTACGACGTTCCAAGTTGTTCTCCATGGCGCCATGGTCTCATTACACCGTCCACTACGCGTACAGTCCTCTAAAGGTTGTATTTTGACCTTTTGCCGCCTAATAATGGCCTTACACATAAACCACGTCGTTCCACGTGTCTGTGCAGGTTGCCATTGGTCTAGTCCTTCCAGTGTTAATGTAATACGACGTCCTAAGCCGTTTTCTAATGCGTCATGCTGTTATAACACCGTCAACTACGCGTACAGTCCTGTAAAGTCTGTTATATGACCTTTTGTTGCCTAATAATGCCCTTACACATAAATCACGTCGTTCCACATGTCTGTGCAAGTTGCTATTGGTCCATTCTTTCCACTCTCACAGTACTACGATGTCCTAAGTCGTTTCCCATTGCGTCATGACGTTATAACACCGTCAACTGCGCGTACAATCCTCTAAAAGCTGTAATATGGCATTTTGCTGTCTAATAAAGACCTTATGCGTAAATCAGGTGGTTCTGAGTGTCTGCACTGGTTACCATTGGTATATTCCTTACACTCTCAATAGACTAGGAAGTCCCACGTCCTTTTCCATTGCGTCATGACGTCATAACACTGTCAACTACGTGTACAGGCTTTAAAAAGCTGTATTATGACGGTTTGCCGCCTAATAACGGCCTTACAAGTAAATCACATAGTTCCACGTGTCTGTGCTGGTTGCCATTGATTTAGTACTTGCACTCTCAATGGACTACGACGTCCCAAATCGTTTTACATTCCGCAATGCCCCTATAACACCGTCAACTACATATACAGGCCTTTAAAGGCTGTTATATGACTTTTTGTCGCCTAATAACGGCCTTACACGTAAATCACGTCGTTCCACGTGTCTGTGCAGGTTGCCATTGTTCTAGTCCTTCCACTCTCAATGGACTACGACGTTCCAAGTTGTTCTCCATGGCGCCATGGTCTCATTACACCGTCCACTACGCGTACAGTCCTCTAAAGGCTGTTATATGACCTTTTGACGCATAATAACGGCCTTACAGATAAATCACCTGCTTCCATGTGTCTGTGCAGGTTGTCATTGGTCTAGTCCTTCCATTGTTAATGCACTACAACGTCCTAAGTCGTTCTCCATTGCCTCATGACATTATACCACCGTCAACTACTTGTACAGTCCTCTAAAGTCTGTTATATCACCTTTTGGCGCCTAATAATGGCCTTAGAAATAAATCACGTGGTTCCACGTGTCTGCACTGGTTACTATTCCTTATACTCTCAATGGACTATGATAACAAAAGTCGTTTCCCAGTGCACCGTGGCGTTATAACACCGTCAACTACATGTACGGGCTTCTAAAGGCTGTTATATGACCTTTGCCGCCTTATAACGGCCTTACACGTAAATCACGTGGTTCCACGTGTCTGTGCAGGTTGCCATTGGTCTAGTCCTTCCACTCTCAATGGACTATGACGTCCCAAGTCCTTTTCCATTACGCCATGGCCTTATAACACCGTCAACTGCACGTAAACGACTCTTAAGGTTGTCTTATAACCTTTTGCCGCCTAATAACGGCCTTACACATAAATCATGTCGTTCCACGTGCCTGTGCAGGTTGCGATTGGTCTAGTCTTTCCACTGTTAATGTAATACGACCTCCTAAGCCGTTTTCGAATGCGTCATGACGTTATAACACCGTCAATTACGCGTACAATCCTCTAAATGCTGTAATATGGCATTTTGCCGCCTAATAATGGCCTTACACATAAATCACGTCGTTCCACATGTCTGTGCAGGTTGCGATTGGTCTAGTCTTTCCACTGTTAATGTAATACGACCTCCTAAGCCGTTTTCGAATGCGTCATGCCGTTATAACACCATCAAATACGTGTACAGGCTTTGAAATGCTGTATTATGACGTTTTAGCGCCTAATAACGGCCTTACAAGTAAATCACGTCGTTCCACGTGCCTGTGCTGGTTGCCCTTGATTTAGTACTTTCACTATCAATGGACTACGATGTCCCAAATCGTTTTACATTGCGCAATGCCCTTATAACACCGTCAACTACATATACAGGCCTGTAAAGGCTGTTATATGACGTTCTGCCCCCTAATAACGGCATTAAACGTAAATCACGTCGTTCCACGTGTCTGTGCAGGTTGCCATTGGTCTATTCCTTTCACTATCAATGTAATACGACGTCCTAAGCCGTTTTCGAATGCGTCATGCTCTTATAACACCGTCAACTACGCGTACAGTCCTGTAAAGTCTGTTATATGACCTTTTGCCGCCTAATAATGCCCTTACACATAAATCACGTCGTTCCACATGTCTGTGCAAGTTGCTATTGGTCCATTCTTTCCACTCTCAAAGTACTACGATGTCCTAAGTCGTTTCCCATTGCGTCATGACGTTATAACACCGTCAACTGCGCGTACAATCCTCTAAATGCTGTAATATGGCATTTTGCTGTCTAATAAAGACCTTATGCGTAAATCAGGTGGTTCTGAGTGTCTGCACTGGTTACCATTGGTATATTCCTTACACTCTCAATAGACTAGGAAGTCCCACGTCCTTTTCCATTGCGTCATGACGTCATAACACTGTCAACTACGTGTACAGGCTTTAAAAAGCTGTATTATGACGGTTTGCCGCCTAATAACGGCCTTACAAGTAAATCACGTCGTTCCACATGTCTGTGCAGGTTGCCATTGGTCTAGCCCTTCCACTGTTAATGTACTACAACGTCTTATGTCGTTTTCGATTCCGTTATGACGTTATAACACCGACAACTACGCGAACACTCCTCTAAACTCTGTTAGATGACCTTTTGCCGCCTAATAATGCCTTAAACATAAATTGAGTCGTTCCACATGTCTGTGAAGGTTGCCATTGGTCTAGTCCTTCCACTTTTATTGTACTACGACGTCCTAAGTTGTTTTCCATTGCTTCATGACCTTATGACACCGTCAATTGCGCGTACAGGCCTCTAAACTCTGTAATATGGAATATTGCTGCTTAATAAAGACCTTTTGCTTAAATCACATAGTTCCACGTGTCTGTGCTGGTTGCCAATGGCCTAGTACTTTCACTCTCAATGGACTACGACGTCCCTAGTTGTTTTCCATTCCGCCATGGCGTTATAACACCAAGTACAAGCTTCTAAGGGTTGTTGTATGACGTTTTGCCGCCTAATAACGGCCTTACAAGTAATTCACATAGTTCCACGTGTCTGTGCAGGTTGCCATTGGTCTAGTTCTTCCACTCGCAATGGACTACGAGGTTCCATGTTGTTTTCTATGGCGCCATGGTTTCATAACACCGTCAACTACCCGCGCAGTCCTCTAAAGTCTGTTATATGACCGTTTGCCGCCTAATATTGGCATAACACATAAATCACGTCGTTGCACATGTCTGTGCAGGTTGCCATTGGTCTAGTCCTTTCACTGTTAATGTACTACGACGTCCCAAGTCCTTTTCCATTACGCCAAGACGTTATAACACCGTCAACTGCGCGTATATGACTCTTAAGGTTGTATTTTAACCTTTTGCCGCCTAATAACGGCCTTACACATAAACCACGTGGTTGCACGTGTCTACACTGGTAACTATTCCTTATACTCTCAATGGACTACGATGACAAAAGTCGTTTCCCTTTGCGCCGTGGCATTATAACACCGTCAACTACATGTACAGGCTTCTAAAGGCTGTTATATGACCTTTTGCCGCCTTATAACGGCCTTACACATCAATCACGTCGTTCCACGTGTCTTTGCAAGTTCCCATTGGTCTAGTCCTTCCACTGTTAATGTACTACGACGTCCAAAGTCGTTTTCCATTGCGTCATGACGTTATTACACCGTCAACTACGCGTACAGTCCTGTAAAGTCTGTTATATGACCTTTTGCCGCCTAGTAATGGCCTTACACATAGATCACGTCTTTCCACATGTCTGTGCAAGATGCTATTTGTCCATTCTTTTCACTCTCAATGTACTACGACGTCCAAAGTCGTTTTCCATTGCGTAATGACATTACAACACCGTCAACTAATTGTACAGGCCTCTAAAGCCTGTTTTATGAACTTTTGCCGCCTATTAAATACCATATGCGTAATTCAGGTGGTTCCGAGTGTCTGCACTGGTTACCATTGGACTATTTCTTCCACTCTCAATAGACTAAGAAGTCCGAAGTCATTCCCCGTTGCGTCATGACGCTATAACCGCGCCAACTACGTGTACAGGCTTCAAAAGGCTATTATGTAAACTTTGCCGCCTAATAATGGCCTTACACATAAGTCTCGTGGTTCCGCGTGTCTGCACAGGTTACCATTGGCCTATTCCCACCACTCTCAATGGACTACGACGTCTCAATCGTTTTTCCATTGCTTTATGACGTTATGACACCATCAACTGCGCTTACAGGCCTCTAAATTCTGTAATATGGCATATTGCTGCTTAATAAGGACCTTTTGCGTAAATCATGTGTTTTCGAGTGTCTGCACTGGTTACCATTGGTCTTTTTCTTTCACTCTCAATGGACTAAGAAGTCCCAAGTACTTTTCCATTGCATCATGACGTTATAACACCATCAACTATGTGTACAGGCTTTAAAATTCAGTATTAAGAGGTTTTGCCGCCTAATAACGGCCTTATAAGTAAATCACATAGTTCCACGTGTCTGTGCTGGTTGCCATTGATTTAGTACTTGCACTCTCAATGGACTACGACGTCCCAAATCGTTTTACATTCCGCAATGCCCCTATAACACCGTCAACTACATATACAGGCCTTTAAGGGCTGTTATATGACTTTTTGTCGCTTAATAACGGCCTTGCACGTAAATCACGTCGTTCCAAGTGTCTGTGCAGGTTGCCATTGGTCTAGTCCTTCCACTCTCAATGGACTACGACGTTCCAAGTTGTTTTCCATGGCGCCATGGTCTCATTACACCGTCCACTACGCGTACAGTCCTCTAAAAGCTGTTATATGACCTTTTGACGAATAATAACGGCCTTACAGATAAATCACCTGCTTTCATGTGTCTGTGCAGGTTGTCATTGGTCTAGTCCTTCCATTGTTAATGCACTACAACGTCCTAAGTCGTTCTCCATTGCCTCATGACATTATACCACCGTCAACTACCTGTACAGTCCTCTAAAGTCTGTTATATCACCTTTTGGCGCCTAATAATGGCCTTAGAAATAAATCACGTGGTTCCACGTGTCTACACTGGTTACTATTCCTTATACTCTCAATGGACTATGATGACAAAAGTCGTTTTCCAGTGCACCGTGGCGTTATAACACCGTCAACTACATGTACGGGCTTCTAAAGGCTGTTATATGACCTTTGCCGCCTTATAACGGCCTTACACGTAAATCACGTGGTTCCACGTGTCTGTGCAGGTTGCCATTGGTCTAGTCCTTCCACTCTCAATGGACTATGACGTCCCAAGTCCTTTTCCATTACGCCATGGCCTTATAACACCGTCAACTGCACGTACACGACTCTTAAGGTTGTCTTATAACCTTTTGCCGCCTAATAACGGCCTTACACATAAATCATGTCGTTCCACGTGCCTGTGCAGGTTGCGATTGGTCTAGTCTTTCCACTGTTAATGTAATACGACCTCCTAAGCCGTTTTCGAATGCGTCATGACGTTATAACACCGTCAATTACGCGTACAATCCTCTAAATGCTGTAATATGGCATTTTGCCGCCTAATAATGGCCTTACACATAAATCACGTCGTTCCACATGTCTGTGCAGGTTGCGATTGGTCTAGTCTTTCCACTGTTAATGTAATACGACCTCCTAAGCCGTTTTCGAATGCGTCATGCCGTTATAACACCATCAAATACGTGTACAGGCTTCGAAATGCTGTATTATGACGTTTTACCGCCTAATAACGGCCTTACAAGTAAATCACGTCGCTCCACGTGCCTGTGCTGGTTGCCCTTGATTTAGTACTTTCACTATCAATGGACTACGACTGCCCAAGCCGCTTTCCATTGCACCATGGCTTTATAACACCGTCAATAGCGCGTACAGGCCTCGACAGGCTGTTATATGACCTTTTGCCCCCCAATAACGGCATTACACGTAAATCACGTCGTTCCACGTGTCTGTGCAGGTTGCCATTGGTCTATTCCTTTCACTATCAATAGACTACGACGTCTCAAGTTGTTTTCCATTGCACTATGGCTTTATAACACCGTCAACTACGTGTACAGTCCTCTAAAGTCTGTTATATCACTCTTTGGCGCCTAATAACGGACTTACACATAAATCACGTGGTTCCACGTGTCTAAACTGGTTACTATTCCTTATACTCTCAATGGACTACGATGACAAAAGTCGTTTCCCATTGCGCCGTGGCGTTATAACACCGTCAACTACATGTACAGTCTTCTAAAGGCTGTTATATGACCTTTTGCCGCCTAATAACGGCCTTACACGTAAATCACGTGGTTCCACGTGTCTGTGCAGGTTGCCATTGGTCTAGTCCTTCCACTCTCAATGGACTATGACGTCCCAAGTCCTTTTCCATTACGCCATAGCCTTATAACACCGTCAACTGCGCGTACAGGCTTCTAAAGGCTGTTATATGACCTTTTGCCGCCTAATAACGGCCTTACACATAAATCATGTCGTTCCACGTGTCTGCGCAGGTTGCCATTTGTCTAGTCCTTCCACTGTTAATGTACTACGACGTCCTAAGCCGTTTTCGAATGCGTCATGACGTTATGACACTGTCAATTGCGCGTACAATCCTCTAAATGCTGTAATATGGCATTTTGCCGCCTAATAATGGCCTTACACATAAATCACGTCGTTCCACCTGTCTGTGCAGGTTGCGATTGGTCTAGTCCTTTCAGTGTTAATGTAATACGACGTCCTAAGCCGTTTTCGAGTGCGTCATGCTGTTATAACACCGTCAACTACGCGTACAGTCCTGTAAAGTCTGTTATATGACCTTTTGCCGCCTAATAATGGCCTTACACATAGATCACGTCTTTCCACATGTCTGTGCAAGATGCTATTTGTCCATTCTTTTCACTCTCAATGTACTACGACGTCCAAAGTCGTTTTCCATTGCGTAATGACATTACAACACCGTCAACTAATTGTACAGGCCTCTAAAGCCTGTTTTATGAACTTTTGCCGCCTATTAAATACCATATGCGTAATTCAGGTGGTTCCGAGTGTCTGCACTGGTTACCATTGGACTATTTCTTCCACTCTCAATAGACTAAGAAGTCCGAAGTCATTCCCCGTTGCGTCATGACGCTATAACCGCGCCAACTACGTGTACAGGCTTCAAAAGGCTATTATGTAAACTTTGCCGCCTAATAATGGCCTTACACATAAGTCTCGTGGTTCCGCGTGTCTGCACAGGTTACCATTGGCCTATTCCCACCACTCTCAATGGACTACGACGTCTCAATCGTTTTTCCATTGCTTTATGACGTTATGACACCATCAACTGCGCTTACAGGCCTCTAAATTCTGTAATATGGCATATTGCTGCTTAATAAGGACCTTTTGCGTAAATCATGTGTTTTCGAGTGTCTGCACTGGTTACCATTGGTCTTTTTCTTTCACTCTCAATGGACTAAGAAGTCCCAAGTACTTTTCCATTGCATCATGACGTTATAACACCATCAACTATGTGTACAGGCTTTAAAATTCAGTATTAAGAGGTTTTGCCGCCTAATAACGGCCTTATAAGTAAATCACATAGTTCCACGTGTCTGTGCTGGTTGCCATTGATTTAGTACTTGCACTCTCAATGGACTACGACGTCCCAAATCGTTTTACATTCCGCAATGCCCCTATAACACCGTCAACTACATATACAGGCCTTTAAGGGCTGTTATATGACTTTTTGTCGCTTAATAACGGCCTTGCACGTAAATCACGTCGTTCCAAGTGTCTGTGCAGGTTGCCATTGGTCTAGTCCTTCCACTCTCAATGGACTACGACGTTCCAAGTTGTTTTCCATGGCGCCATGGTCTCATTACACCGTCCACTACGCGTACAGTCCTCTAAAAGCTGTTATATGACCTTTTGACGAATAATAACGGCCTTACAGATAAATCACCTGCTTTCATGTGTCTGTGCAGGTTGTCATTGGTCTAGTCCTTCCATTGTTAATGCACTACAACGTCCTAAGTCGTTCTCCATTGCCTCATGACATTATACCACCGTCAACTACCTGTACAGTCCTCTAAAGTCTGTTATATCACCTTTTGGCGCCTAATAATGGCCTTAGAAATAAATCACGTGGTTCCACGTGTCTACACTGGTTACTATTCCTTATACTCTCAATGGACTATGATGACAAAAGTCGTTTTCCAGTGCACCGTGGCGTTATAACACCGTCAACTACCCGCGCAGTCCTCTAAAGTCTGTTATATGACCGTTTGCCGCCTAATATTGGCATAACACATAAATCACGTCGTTGCACATGTCTGTGCAGGTTGCCATTGGTCCAGTCCTTTCACTGTTAATGTACTACGACGTCCCAAGTCCTTTTCCATTACGCCAAGACGTTATAACACCGTCAACTGCGCGTATATGACTCTTAAGGTTGTATTTTGACATTTTGCCGCCTAATAACGGCCTTACACATAAACCACGTCGTTCCACGTGTCTGTGCAGGTTGCCATTGGTCTAGTCCTTCCAGTGTTAATGTAATACGACGTCCTAAGCCGTTTTCGAATGCGTCATGCTGTTATAACACCGTCAACTACGCGTACAGTCCTGTAAAGTCTGTTATATGACCTTTTGCCGCCTAATAATGCCCCTACACATAAATCACGTCGTTCCACATGTCTGTGCAAGTTGCTATTGGTCCATTCTTTCCACTCTCAAAGTACTACGATGTCCTAAGTCGTTTCCCATTGCGTCATGACGTTATAACACCGTCAACTGCGCGTACAATCCTCTAAATGCTGTAATATGGCATTTTGCTGTCTAATAAAGACCTTATGCGTAAATCAGGTGGTTCTGAGTGTCTGCACTGGTTACCATTGGTATATTCCTTACACTCTCAATAGACTAGGCAGTCCCACGTCCTTTTCCATTGCGTCATGACGTCATAACACTGTCAACTACGTGTACAGGCTTCAAAAGGCTGTATTATGACGGTTTGCCGCCTAATAACGGCCTTACAAGTAAATCACGTCGTTCCACATGTCTGTGCAGGTTGCCATTGGTCTAGCCCTTCCACTGTTAATGTACTACAACGTCTTAGGTCGTTTTCGATTCCGTTATGACGTTATAACACCGACAACTACGCGAACACTCCTCTAAACTCTGTTAGATGACCTTTTGCCGCCTAATAATGCCTTAAACATAAATTGAGTCGTTCCACATGTCTGTGAAGGTTGCCATTGGTCTAGTCCTTCCACTTTTAATGTACTACGACGTCCTAAGTTGTTTTCCATTGCTTCATGACGTTATGACACCGTCAATTGCGCGTACAGGCCTCTAAACTCTGTAATATGGAATATTGCTGCTTAATAAAGACCTTTTGCTTAAATCACATAGTTCCACGTGTCTGGGCTGGTTGCCATTGGCCTAGTACTTTCACTCTCAATGGACTACGACGTCCCAAGTTGTTTTCCATTCCGCCATGGCGTTATAACACCAAGTACAAGCTTCTAAGGGTTGTTGTATGACGTTTTGCCGCCTAATAACGGCCTTACAAGTAATTCACATAGTTCCACGTGTCTGTGCAGGTTGCCATTCGTCTAGTTCTTTCACTCGCAATGAACTACGAGGTTCCATGTTGTTTTCTATGGCGCCATGGTTTCATAACACCGTCAACTACCCGCGCAGTCCTCTAAAGTCTGTTATATGACCGTTTGCCGCCTAATATTGGCATAACACATAAATCACGTCGTTGCACATGTCTGTGCAGGTTGCCATTGGTCTAGTCCTTTCACTGTTAATGTACTACGACGTCCCAAGTCCTTTTCCATTACGCCAAGACGTTATAACACCGTCAACTGCGCGTATATGACTCTTAAGGTTGTATTTTGACCTTTTGCCGCCTAATAATGGCCTTACACATAAACCACGTCGTTCCACGTGTCTGTGCAGGTTGCCATTGGTCTAGTCCTTCCAGTGTTAATGTAATACGACGTCCTAAGCCGTTTTCTAATGCGTCATGCTGTTATAACACCGTCAACTACGCGTACAGTCCTGTAAAGTCTGTTATATGACCTTTTGTTGCCTAATAATGCCCTTACACATAAATCACGTCGTTCCACATGTCTGTGCAAGTTGCTATTGGTCCATTCTTTCCACTCTCACAGTACTACGATGTCCTAAGTCGTTTCCCATTGCGTCATGACGTTATAACACCGTCAACTGCGCGTACAATCCTCTAAAAGCTGTAATATGGCATTTTGCTGTCTAATAAAGACCTTATGCGTAAATCAGGTGGTTCTGAGTGTCTGCACTGGTTACCATTGGTATATTCCTTACACTCTCAATAGACTAGGAAGTCCCACGTCCTTTTCCATTGCGTCATGACGTCATAACACTGTCAACTACGTGTACAGGCTTTAAAAAGCTGTATTATGACGGTTTGCCGCCTAATAACGGCCTTACAAGTAAATCACATAGTTCCACGTGTCTGTGCTGGTTGCCATTGATTTAGTACTTGCACTCTCAATGGACTACGACGTCCCAAATCGTTTTACATTCCGCAATGCCCCTATAACACCGTCAACTACATATACAGGCCTTTAAAGGCTGTTATATGACTTTTTGTCGCCTAATAACGGCCTTACACGTAAATCACGTCGTTCCACGTGTCTGTGCAGGTTGCCATTGTTCTAGTCCTTCCACTCTCAATGGACTACGACGTTCCAAGTTGTTCTCCATGGCGCCATGGTCTCATTACACCGTCCACTACGCGTACAGTCCTCTAAAGGCTGTTATATGACCTTTTGACGCATAATAACGGCCTTACAGATAAATCACCTGCTTCCATGTGTCTGTGCAGGTTGTCATTGGTCTAGTCCTTCCATTGTTAATGCACTACAACGTCCTAAGTCGTTCTCCATTGCCTCATGACATTATACCACCGTCAACTACTTGTACAGTCCTCTAAAGTCTGTTATATCACCTTTTGGCGCCTAATAATGGCCTTAGAAATAAATCACGTGGTTCCACGTGTCTGCACTGGTTACTATTCCTTATACTCTCAATGGACTATGATAACAAAAGTCGTTTCCCAGTGCACCGTGGCGTTATAACACCGTCAACTACATGTACGGGCTTCTAAAGGCTGTTATATGACCTTTGCCGCCTTATAACGGCCTTACACGTAAATCACGTGGTTCCACGTGTCTGTGCAGGTTGCCATTGGTCTAGTCCTTCCACTCTCAATGGACTATGACGTCCCAAGTCCTTTTCCATTACGCCATGGCCTTATAACACCGTCAACTGCACGTAAACGACTCTTAAGGTTGTCTTATAACCTTTTGCCGCCTAATAACGGCCTTACACATAAATCATGTCGTTCCACGTGCCTGTGCAGGTTGCGATTGGTCTAGTCTTTCCACTGTTAATGTAATACGACCTCCTAAGCCGTTTTCGAATGCGTCATGACGTTATAACACCGTCAATTACGCGTACAATCCTCTAAATGCTGTAATATGGCATTTTGCCGCCTAATAATGGCCTTACACATAAATCACGTCGTTCCACATGTCTGTGCAGGTTGCGATTGGTCTAGTCTTTCCACTGTTAATGTAATACGACCTCCTAAGCCGTTTTCGAATGCGTCATGCCGTTATAACACCATCAAATACGTGTACAGGCTTTGAAATGCTGTATTATGACGTTTTAGCGCCTAATAACGGCCTTACAAGTAAATCACGTCGTTCCACGTGCCTGTGCTGGTTGCCCTTGATTTAGTACTTTCACTATCAATGGACTACGATGTCCCAAATCGTTTTACATTGCGCAATGCCCTTATAACACCGTCAACTACATATACAGGCCTGTAAAGGCTGTTATATGACGTTCTGCCCCCTAATAACGGCATTAAACGTAAATCACGTCGTTCCACGTGTCTGTGCAGGTTGCCATTGGTCTATTCCTTTCACTATCAATGTAATACGACGTCCTAAGCCGTTTTCGAATGCGTCATGCTGTTATAACACCGTCAACTACGCGTACAGTCCTGTAAAGTCTGTTATATGACCTTTTGCCGCCTAATAATGCCCTTACACATAAATCACGTCGTTCCACATGTCTGTGCAAGTTGCTATTGGTCCATTCTTTCCACTCTCAAAGTACTACGATGTCCTAAGTCGTTTCCCATTGCGTCATGACGTTATAACACCGTCAACTGCGCGTACAATCCTCTAAATGCTGTAATATGGCATTTTGCTGTCTAATAAAGACCTTATGCGTAAATCAGGTGGTTCTGAGTGTCTGCACTGGTTACCATTGGTATATTCCTTACACTCTCAATAGACTAGGAAGTCCCACGTCCTTTTCCATTGCGTCATCACGTCATAACACTGTCAACTACGTGTACAGGCTTTAAAAAGCTGTATTATGACGGTTTGCCGCCTAATAACGGCCTTACAAGTAAATCACGTCGTTCCACATGTCTGTGCAGGTTGCCATTGGTCTAGCCCTTCCACTGTTAATGTACTACAACGTCTTATGTCGTTTTCGATTCCGTTATGACGTTATAACACCGACAACTACGCGAACACTCCTCTAAACTCTGTTAGATGACCTTTTGCCGCCTAATAATGCCTTAAACATAAATTGAGTCGTTCCACATGTCTGTGAAGGTTGCCATTGGTCTAGTCCTTCCACTTTTAATGTACTACGACGTCCTAAGTTGTTTTCCATTGCTTCATGACCTTATGACACCGTCAATTGCGCGTACAGGCCTCTAAACTCTGTAATATGGAATATTGCTGCTTAATAAAGACCTTTTGCTTAAATCACATAGTTCCACGTGTCTGTGCTGGTTGCCAATGGCCTAGTACTTTCACTCTCAATGGACTACGACGTCCCAAGTTGTTTTCCATTCCGCCATGGCGTTATAACACCAAGTACAAGCTTCTAAGGGTTGTTGTATGACGTTTTGCCGCCTAATAACGGCCTTACAAGTAATTCACATAGTTCCACGTGTCTGTGCAGGTTGCCATTGGTCTAGTTCTTCCACTCGCAATGGACTACGAGGTTCCATGTTGTTTTCTATGGCGCCATGGTTTCATAACACCGTCAACTACCCGCGCAGTCCTCTAAAGTCTGTTATATGACCGTTTGCCGCCTAATATTGGCATAACACATAAATCACGTCGTTGCACATGTCTGTGCAGGTTGCCATTGGTCTAGTCCTTTCACTGTTAATGTACTACGACGTCCCAAGTCCTTTTCCATTACGCCAAGACGTTATAACACCGTCAACTGCGCGTATATGACTCTTAAGGTTGTATTTTAACCTTTTGCCGCCTAATAACGGCCTTACACATAAACCACGTGGTTGCACGTGTCTACACTGGTAACTATTCCTTATACTCTCAATGGACTACGATGACAAAAGTCGTTTCCCTTTGCGCCGTGGCGTTATAACACCGTCAACTACATGTACAGGCTTCTAAAGGCTGTTATATGACCTTTTGCTGCCTTATAACGGCCTTACACATCAATCACGTCGTTCCACGTGTCTTTGCAAGTTCCCATTGGTCTAGTCCTTCCACTGTTAATGTACTACGACGTCCAAAGTCGTTTTCCATTGCGTCATGACGTTATTACACCGTCAACTACGCGTACAGTCCTGTAAAGTCTGTTATATGACCTTTTGCCGCCTAGTAATGGCCTTACACATAGATCACGTCTTTCCACATGTCTGTGCAAGATGCTATTTGTCCATTCTTTTCACTCTCAATGTACTACGACGTCCAAAGTCGTTTTCCATTGCGTAATGACATTACAACACCGTCAACTAATTGTACAGGCCTCTAAAGCCTGTTTTATGAACTTTTGCCGCCTATTAAATACCATATGCGTAATTCAGGTGGTTCCGAGTGTCTGCACTGGTTACCATTGGACTATTTCTTCCACTCTCAATAGACTAAGAAGTCCGAAGTCATTCCCCGTTGCGTCATGACGCTATAACCGCGCCAACTACGTGTACAGGCTTCAAAAGGCTATTATGTAAACTTTGCCGCCTAATAATGGCCTTACACATAAGTCTCGTGGTTCCGCGTGTCTGCACAGGTTACCATTGGCCTATTCCCACCACTCTCAATGGACTACGACGTCTCAATCGTTTTTCCATTGCTTTATGACGTTATGACACCATCAACTGCGCTTACAGGCCTCTAAATTCTGTAATATGGCATATTGCTGCTTAATAAGGACCTTTTGCGTAAATCATGTGTTTTCGAGTGTCTGCACTGGTTACCATTGGTCTTTTTCTTTCACTCTCAATGGACTAAGAAGTCCCAAGTACTTTTCCATTGCATCATGACGTTATAACACCATCAACTATGTGTACAGGCTTTAAAATTCAGTATTAAGAGGTTTTGCCGCCTAATAACGGCCTTATAAGTAAATCACATAGTTCCACGTGTCTGTGCTGGTTGCCATTGATTTAGTACTTGCACTCTCAATGGACTACGACGTCCCAAATCGTTTTACATTCCGCAATGCCCCTATAACACCGTCAACTACATATACAGGCCTTTAAGGGCTGTTATATGACTTTTTGTCGCTTAATAACGGCCTTGCACGTAAATCACGTCGTTCCAAGTGTCTGTGCAGGTTGCCATTGGTCTAGTCCTTCCACTCTCAATGGACTACGACGTTCCAAGTTGTTTTCCATGGCGCCATGGTCTCATTACACCGTCCACTACGCGTACAGTCCTCTAAAAGCTGTTATATGACCTTTTGACGAATAATAACGGCCTTACAGATAAATCACCTGCTTTCATGTGTCTGTGCAGGTTGTCATTGGTCTAGTCCTTCCATTGTTAATGCACTACAACGTCCTAAGTCGTTCTCCATTGCCTCATGACATTATACCACCGTCAACTACCTGTACAGTCCTCTAAAGTCTGTTATATCACCTTTTGGCGCCTAATAATGGCCTTAGAAATAAATCACGTGGTTCCACGTGTCTACACTGGTTACTATTCCTTATACTCTCAATGGACTATGATGACAAAAGTCGTTTTCCAGTGCACCGTGGCGTTATAACACCGTCAACTACATGTACGGGCTTCTAAAGGCTGTTATATGACCTTTGCCGCCTTATAACGGCCTTACACGTAAATCACGTGGTTCCACGTGTCTGTGCAGGTTGCCATTGGTCTAGTCCTTCCACTCTCAATGGACTATGACGTCCCAAGTCCTTTTCCATTACGCCATGGCCTTATAACACCGTCAACTGCACGTACACGACTCTTAAGGTTGTCTTATAACCTTTTGCCGCCTAATAACGGCCTTACACATAAATCATGTCGTTCCACGTGCCTGTGCAGGTTGCGATTGGTCTAGTCTTTCCACTGTTAATGTAATACGACCTCCTAAGCCGTTTTCGAATGCGTCATGACGTTATAACACCGTCAATTACGCGTACAATCCTCTAAATGCTGTAATATGGCATTTTGCCGCCTAATAATGGCCTTACACATAAATCACGTCGTTCCACATGTCTGTGCAGGTTGCGATTGGTCTAGTCTTTCCACTGTTAATGTAATACGACCTCCTAAGCCGTTTTCGAATGCGTCATGCCGTTATAACACCATCAAATACGTGTACAGGCTTCGAAATGCTGTATTATGACGTTTTACCGCCTAATAACGGCCTTACAAGTAAATCACGTCGCTCCACGTGCCTGTGCTGGTTGCCCTTGATTTAGTACTTTCACTATCAATGGACTACGACGTCCCAAGCCGCTTTCCATTGCACCATGGCTTTATAACACCGTCAATAGCGCGTACAGGCCTCGACAGGCTGTTATATGACCTTTTGCCCCCCAATAACGGCATTACACGTAAATCACGTCGTTCCACGTGTCTGTGCAGGTTGCCATTGGTCTATTCCTTTCACTATCAATAGACTACGACGTCTCAAGTTGTTTTCCATTGCACTATGGCTTTATAACACCGTCAACTACGTGTACAGTCCTCTAAAGTCTGTTATATCACTCTTTGGCGCCTAATAACGGACTTACACATAAATCACGTGGTTCCACGTGTCTAAACTGGTTACTATTCCTTATACTCTCAATGGACTACGATGACAAAAGTCGTTTCCCATTGCGCCGTGGCGTTATAACACCGTCAACTACATGTACAGTCTTCTAAAGGCTGTTATATGACCTTTTGCCGCCTAATAACGGCCTTACACGTAAATCACGTGGTTCCACGTGTCTGTGCAGGTTGCCATTGGTCTAGTCCTTCCACTCTCAATGGACTATGACGTCCCAAGTCCTTTTCCATTACGCCATAGCCTTATAACACCGTCAACTGCGCGTACAGGCTTCTAAAGGCTGTTATATGACCTTTTGCCGCCTAATAACGGCCTTACACATAAATCATGTCGTTCCACGTGTCTGCGCAGGTTGCCATTTGTCTAGTCCTTCCACTGTTAATGTACTACGACGTCCTAAGCCGTTTTCGAATGCGTCATGACGTTATGACACTGTCAATTGCGCGTACAATCCTCTAAATGCTGTAATATGGCATTTTGCCGCCTAATAATGGCCTTACACATAAATCACGTCGTTCCACCTGTCTGTGCAGGTTGCGATTGGTCTAGTCCTTCCAGTGTTAATGTAATACGACGTCCTAAGCCGTTTTCGAGTGCGTCATGCTGTTATAACACCGTCAACTACGCGTACAGTCCTGTAAAGTCTGTTATATGACCTTTTGCCGCCTAATAATGGCCTTACACATAGATCACGTCTTTCCACATGTCTGTGCAAGATGCTATTTGTCCATTCTTTTCACTCTCAATGTACTACGACGTCCAAAGTCGTTTTCCATTGCGTAATGACATTACAACACCGTCAACTAATTGTACAGGCCTCTAAAGCCTGTTTTATGAACTTTTGCCGCCTATTAAATACCATATGCGTAATTCAGGTGGTTCCGAGTGTCTGCACTGGTTACCATTGGACTATTTCTTCCACTCTCAATAGACTAAGAAGTCCGAAGTCATTCCCCGTTGCGTCATGACGCTATAACCGCGCCAACTACGTGTACAGGCTTCAAAAGGCTATTATGTAAACTTTGCCGCCTAATAATGGCCTTACACATAAGTCTCGTGGTTCCGCGTGTCTGCACAGGTTACCATTGGCCTATTCCCACCACTCTCAATGGACTACGACGTCTCAATCGTTTTTCCATTGCTTTATGACGTTATGACACCATCAACTGCGCTTACAGGCCTCTAAATTCTGTAATATGGCATATTGCTGCTTAATAAGGACCTTTTGCGTAAATCATGTGTTTTCGAGTGTCTGCACTGGTTACCATTGGTCTTTTTCTTTCACTCTCAATGGACTAAGAAGTCCCAAGTACTTTTCCATTGCATCATGACGTTATAACACCATCAACTATGTGTACAGGCTTTAAAATTCAGTATTAAGAGGTTTTGCCGCCTAATAACGGCCTTATAAGTAAATCACATAGTTCCACGTGTCTGTGCTGGTTGCCATTGATTTAGTACTTGCACTCTCAATGGACTACGACGTCCCAAATCGTTTTACATTCCGCAATGCCCCTATAACACCGTCAACTACATATACAGGCCTTTAAGGGCTGTTATATGACTTTTTGTCGCTTAATAACGGCCTTGCACGTAAATCACGTCGTTCCAAGTGTCTGTGCAGGTTGCCATTGGTCTAGTCCTTCCACTCTCAATGGACTACGACGTTCCAAGTTGTTTTCCATGGCGCCATGGTCTCATTACACCGTCCACTACGCGTACAGTCCTCTAAAAGCTGTTATATGACCTTTTGACGAATAATAACGGCCTTACAGATAAATCACCTGCTTTCATGTGTCTGTGCAGGTTGTCATTGGTCTAGTCCTTCCATTGTTAATGCACTACAACGTCCTAAGTCGTTCTCCATTGCCTCATGACATTATACCACCGTCAACTACCTGTACAGTCCTCTAAAGTCTGTTATATCACCTTTTGGCGCCTAATAATGGCCTTAGAAATAAATCACGTGGTTCCACGTGTCTACACTGGTTACTATTCCTTATACTCTCAATGGACTATGATGACAAAAGTCGTTTTCCAGTGCACCGTGGCGTTATAACACCGTCAACTACATGTACGGGCTTCTAAAGGCTGTTATATGACCTTTGCCGCCTTATAACGGCCTTACACGTAAATCACGTGGTTCCACGTGTCTGTGCAGGTTGCCATTGGTCTAGTCCTTCCACTCTCAATGGACTATGACGTCCCAAGTCCTTTTCCATTACGCCATGGCCTTATAACACCGTCAACTGCACGTACACGACTCTTAAGGTTGTCTTATAACCTTTTGCCGCCTAATAACGGCCTTACACATAAATCATGTCGTTCCACGTGCCTGTGCAGGTTGCGATTGGTCTAGTCTTTCCACTGTTAATGTAATACGACCTCCTAAGCCGTTTTCGAATGCGTCATGACGTTATAACACCGTCAATTACGCGTACAATCCTCTAAATGCTGTAATATGGCATTTTGCCGCCTAATAATGGCCTTACACATAAATCACGTCGTTCCACATGTCTGTGCAGGTTGCGATTGGTCTAGTCTTTCCACTGTTAATGTAATACGACCTCCTAAGCCGTTTTCGAATGCGTCATGCCGTTATAACACCATCAAATACGTGTACAGGCTTCGAAATGCTGTATTATGACGTTTTACCGCCTAATAACGGCCTTACAAGTAAATCACGTCGCTCGACGTGCCTGTGCTGGTTGCCCTTGATTTAGTACTTTCACTATCAATGGACTACGACGTCCCAAGCCGCTTTCCATTGCACCATGGCTTTATAACACCGTCAATAGCGCGTACAGGCCTCGACAGGCTGTTATATGACCTTTTGCCCCCCAATAACGGCATTACACGTAAATCACGTCGTTCCACGTGTCTGTGCAGGTTGCCATTGGTCTATTCCTTTCACTATCAATAGACTACGACGTCTCAAGTTGTTTTCCATTGCACTATGGCTTTATAACACCGTCAACTACGTGTACAGTCCTCTAAAGTCTGTTATATCACTCTTTGGCGCCTAATAACGGACTTACACATAAATCACGTGGTTCCACGTGTCTAAACTGGTTACTATTCCTTATACTCTCAATGGACTACGATGACAAAAGTCGTTTCCCATTGCGCCGTGGCGTTATAACACCGTCAACTACATGTACAGTCTTCTAAAGGCTGTTATATGACCTTTTGCCGCCTAATAACGGCCTTACACGTAAATCACGTGGTTCCACGTGTCTGTGCAGGTTGCCATTGGTCTAGTCCTTCCACTCTCAATGGACTATGACGTCCCAAGTCCTTTTCCATTACGCCATAGCCTTATAACACCGTCAACTGCGCGTACAGGCTTCTAAAGGCTGTTATATGACCTTTTGCCGCCTAATAACGGCCTTACACATAAATCATGTCGTTCCCCGTGTCTGCGCAGGTTGCCATTTGTCTAGTCCTTCCACTGTTAATGTACTACGACGTCCTAAGCCGTTTTCGAATGCGTCATGACGTTATGACACTGTCAATTGCGCGTACAATCCTCTAAATGCTGTAATATGGCATTTTGCCGCCTAATAATGGCCTTACACATAAATCACGTCGTTCCACCTGTCTGTGCAGGTTGCGATTGGTCTAGTCCTTCCAGTGTTAATGTAATACGACGTCCTAAGCCGTTTTCGAGTGCGTCATGCTGTTATAACACCGTCAACTACGCGTACAGTCCTGTAAAGTCTGTTATATGACCTTTTGCCGCCTAATAATGCCCTTACACATAAATCACGTCGTTCCACATGTCTGTGCAAGTTGCTATTGGTCCATTCTTTCCACTCTCAATGTACTACGATGTCCTAAGTCGTTTCCCATTGCGTCATGACGTTATAACACCGTCAACTAATTGTACAATCCTCTAAATGCTGTAATATGGCATTTTGCTGCCTAATAATGGCCATACACATAAATCACGTCGTTCCACATGTCTGTGCAAGTTGCCGTTGCTCTATTCTTTCCACTCTCAATGTACTACGATGTCCTAAGTCGCTTTTCATTGCGTCATGACGTTACAACACCGTCAACTACGTGTAGAGGCTTCAAAAGGCTGTTATGTAAACGTTTGCCGCCTAATAATGGCCTTACACATAAGTCACGTGGTTCCACGTGTCTACACTGGTTACTATTCCTTGTACTCTCAATGGGCTACGATGTCCTAAGTCGTTTTCCATTGCGTCATGACGTTATAACACCGTCAACTAATTGTACAATTCTGTGAATGCTGTAATATGGCATTTTGCCGCCTAATAATGGCCATACACATAAATCACGTCGTTCCACATGTCTGTGCTGGTTGCCATTGGTCTAGTCCTTCCACTGTTAATGTACTACGACGTCTTAAGACGTTCTCCATTGTGCCATGGCCTTATAACACCGCCAACTGCGCGTACAGTCCTCTAAAATCTGTTATATGACCTTTTGCCGGCTAATAATGGCCTTACACGTAAATCACGTTGCTCCACATGTCTGTGCAGGTTGCCCTTGATTTAGTACTTTCACTATCAATGGACTACGACGTCCCAAATCGTTTTACATTGCGCAATGCCCTTATAACACCGTCAACTACATATACAGGCATGTAAAGGCTGTTATATGACGTTCTGCCCCCTAATAACGGCATTAAACGTAAATCACGTCGTTCCACGTGTCCGTGCAGGTTGCCATTGGTCTATTCCTTTCACCATCAATGGACTACGATGTCTCAAGTTGTTTTCCATTTCGCCATGGCCTTATAACACCGTCAACTACGCGTAAAGTCCTCTAAATGCTGTAGTATGGCATTTTGCTGTCTATTAAAGGCTTTATGCGTAAATCAGGTGGTTCCGAGATTCTGCGCTGGTTACAATTTGCATACTCTTCCACTGTCAATGGACTAGGAAGTCATAAGTCGTTTTCCATTGTGCCGTGCCGTTATAACACCGTCAATTACGCGTACAGTGCTCTAAAGTCTGTTATTTGACACTTTGCCGCCTAATAGTGGCATTAAACGTAAATCACGTCGTTCCACGTGTCCGTGCAGGTTGCCATTGGTCTATTCCTTTCACCATCAATGGACTACGATGTCTCAAGTTGTTTTCCATTTCGCCATGGCCTTATAACACCGCCAACTACGCGTAAAGTCCTCTAAATGCTGTAGTATGGCATTTTGCTGTCTATTAAAGGCTTTATGCGTAAATCAGGTGGTTCCGAGATTCTGCGCTGGTTACAATTTGCATACCCTACCACTGTTAATGGACTACGACGTCCCAAGCCGCTTTCCATTGCACCATGGCCTTATAACACCGTCAATAACGCGTACAGGCCTCGACAGGCTGTTATATGACCTTTTGCCCCCTAATAACGGCATTACACGTAAATCACGTCGTTCCACGTGTCTGTGCAGGTTGCCATTGGTCCATTCCTTCCACTGTTAATGTACTACGACGTCCTAAGCCGTTTTCGAATGCGTCATGACGTTATGACACTGTCAATTACGCGTACAATCCTCTAAATGCTGTAATATGGCATTTTGCCGCCTAATAATGCCCTTACACATAAATCACGTCGTTCCACATGTCTGTGCAAGTTGCTATTGGTCCATTCTCTCCACTCTCAATGTACTACGATGTCCTAAGTCGCTTTCCATTGCGTCATGACGTTACAACACCGTCAACTACGAGTAGAGGCTTCAAAAGGCTGTTATGTAAACGTTTGCCGCCTAATAGTGGCCTTACACATAAGTCACGTGGTTCCGTGTGTCTGCACAGGTTACCATTGGTCTATTCCCACCACTCTCAATGGACTACGACGTCCCAATCGTTTTCCATTGCTTCATGACGTTATGACACCGTCAACTGCGCGTACAGGTCTCCAAATTCTGTAATATGGCATATTGCTGCTTAATAAAGACCTTTTGCGTAAATCAGGTGGTTCCGAGTGTCTTCACTGGTTACCATTGGTCTTTTTCTTTTACACTCAATGGACTAAGCAGTCCCAAGTCTTTTTCCATTGCGTCATGGCCTTATAACACCGTCAATTGCGCGTACAGGCCTCGACAGGCTGTTATATGACCTTTTGCCCCCTAATAACGGCATTACACGTAAATCACGTCGTTCCACGTGTCTGTGCTGGTTGCCATTGTTTTGCCCCTTTTGCCCCCTAATAACGGCATTACACGTAAATCACGTCGTTCTACGTGTCTGTGCTGGTTGCCATTGTTTTAGTACTTTTAATCTCAATGGACTACGACGTCCGAAGCCTTTTTCCATTACGTCATGGCCTCATAACATCGTCAACTGCGCGTACACGACTCTAAAGGTTGTCTTATGAACTTTTGCCGCCTAATAGCGACTTTACACATCAATCACGTCGTTCCACGTGTCTGTGCAGGTTACCACTGTTCCAATCCTTCCACTCTTAATGTACTACGACGTCCGAAGTCGTTTTCCATTGCGTCATGACGTTATAACCCCGTTAACTACGTGTACAGTCCTCTAAAGTCTGTTATATCACCTTTTGGCACCTAATAATGGCCTTAGAAATAAGTCACGTGGTTCCACGTGTCTGCACTGGTTACTATTCCTTATACTCTCAATGGACTATGATGACAAAAGTCGTTTCCCATTGCGCCGTGGCGTTATAACACCGTCAACTACGTGTACAGTCCTCTAAAGTCTGTTATATGACCTTTTGGTGCCTTATAATGGCGTTAGAAATAAATCACGTGGTTCCGCGTGTCTGCACAGGTTACCATTGGTCTAGTCCTTCCACTCTCAATGGACTATGACGTCCCAAGTCCTTTTCCATTACGCCATGGCCTTATAACACCGTCAACTGAACGTACACGACTCTTAAGGTTGTCTTATAACCTTTTGCCGCCTAATAAAGGCCTTACACATAAATCATGTCGTTCCACGTGTCTGTGCAGGTTGCCATTTGTCTAGTCCTTACACTGTTAATGTACTACGACGTCCTAAGCCGTTTTCGAATGCGTCATGACGTTATAACACCGTCAATTACGCGTACAATCCTCTAAATGCTGTAATATGGCATTTTGCCGCCTAATAATGGCCTTACACATAAATCACGTCGTTCCACATGTCTGTGCAGGTTGCGATTGGTCTAGTCTTTCCACTGTTAATGTAATACGACCTCTTAAGCCGTTTTCGAATGCGTCATGCCGTTATAACACCATCAACTACGTGTACAGGCTTCAAAATTCTGTATTATGACGCTTTGCCGGCTAATAACGGCCTTACAAGTAAATCACATAGTTCCACGAGTCTGTGCTGGTTGTCATTGTTTTAGTACTTTCACTCTCAATGGACTACGACGTCCGAAGTCGTTCTCCATTGCGTCATGACGTTATAACACCGTCAACTACGTGTACAGTCCTCTAAAGTCTGTTATATCACCTTTTGGCACCTAATAATGGTCTTAGAAATAAGTCACGTGGTTCCACGTGTCTACACTGGTAACTATTCCTTATACTCTCAATGGACTATGATGACAAAAGTCATTTCCCATTGCGCCGTGGCGTTATAACACCGTCAACTACATGTACAAACTTTTAAAGGCTGTTATATGACGTTTTGCCCCCTAATAACAGCATTAAACGTAAATCACGTCGTTCCACGTTTCTGTGCAGGTTGCCATTGGTCTATTCCTTTCACTATCAATGGACTACGACGTCGCAAGTCGTTCTCCATTACGCCATGGACTTATAACACCGTCAACTACATGTAGAGGCCTCTAAAGCTTGTTTTATGAACTTTTCCCGCCTAATAATGGCCGTACATGTAAATCTCGTGGTTTCGCGAGTCTGCACAGGTTACCATTGATCTATTTCCACCACTCTCAATGGACTACGACGTCCGAAGTCGTTTTCCATTGCGTCGTGACGTTATAACACCGTCAACTACGCGTACATTTCCCTAAAGTCTGTTATACGACCTCTTGCGGCCTAATAATGGCCTTACACATAAATCACGTAGTTCCACATGCCTGTGCAAGTTGCCATTGTTCCATTCCTTCCACTCTCAATGTACTACGACGTCCTAAGTCGTTTTCCATTGCGTCATGACGTTATAACACCGTCAACTACATGTATAATCCTCTAAATGCTGTAATATGGCATTGTGCCGCCAAATAATGGCCTTACACCTAAATCACGTCTTTCCACATGTCTGTGCAGGTTGCGATTGGTCTAGTCCTTCCATTGTTAATATACTACGACGTCCTAAGCCGTTTTCGAAAGCGTCATGACGTTATAACACCGTCAACTACTAGTACAGTCCTGTAAAGTCTGTTATATGACCTTGTGCCGCCTAATAATGGCCTTACACATAAATCACGTCGTTCCACATGTCTGTGCAAGTTGCTATTGGTCCATTCTTACCACTCTCAATGTACTACGATGTCCTAATTCGTTTTCCATTGCGTCATGACGTTATAACACCGTCAACTGCGCGTACAGGCCTCTAAATTCTGTAATATGGCATATCGCTGCTTAATAAAGACGTTTTGCGTAAATCAGGTGGTTCCGAGTGTCTGCACTGGTTACCATTGGTCTTTTTCTTCCACTCTCAATGCACTACGACGTTCCAAGTTGTTTTCTATTGCGTCATGACGTTATAACACAGTCAACTACGTGTACAGTCCTCTAAAGTCTGTTATATGACCGTTTGCCGCCTAATATGGCCTTACACATAAATCACGTCGTTCCACATGTCTGTGCAGAATGCCATTGGTCTAGTCCTTGCACTTTTAATGTACTACGACGTCCTAAGTCGTTCTCTATTGCGTCATGACGTTATAACACAGTCAACTACGTGTACAGTCCTCTAAAGTCTGTTATATGACCTTTTGGTGCCTTATAATGGCGTTAGAAATAAATCACGTGGTTCCGCGTGTCTGCACAGGTTACCATTGGTCTATTTCCACCACTGTCAATGGACTACAACGTCCGAAGTCGTTTTCCATTGCGTCATGACGTTATAACACCGTCAACTGGGCGTGCATGACTCTTAAGGTTGTATTATGGCCTTTTCCGCCTAATATCGCCCTTACACGTTAAAACATGCGACTGATATAGCAACTTGATGGAGAGTGATTTACTTTGTATTACAGAAACACAAATCACCTCGGATATAAACTCCTTTGATGGAGACACTGACATAGTGAATGATTTCAGAAACATTTATAATAACCATGCCGATAAATACTGCACTTTAGCGTTTTTGTATCGCCATTCGGTAGAAGTTTTACAGGAATTTCATGTTCCTTCATTTAGTATTATCAGGGTTAGTAAATGTTCTTTTTTCGAAAGAAGTTTTAATATTTTACTGCTTCATCGAAAAAACTCAAGAACCTCTACCAGTTCAATGAAACTCTAAGGTACTTATTGACGAGTCAAGATGTTCACATAGTTTTGGTTGATTTTAATATTAATGCTCTTTATTTAAATGCAAATACTCCCATATTCCCAAATATTCCCATTGTCTGAAAAGTACACACTTCTTGTGAAAGAACCAACGCATGTGAGCGGTTCACTCATAGACCATATATACATTAAAAAACGCTACTAAGTTCCGTTTCTGTTAACTGCGACGTTCCTATTTTATACTTCTCAGATCATGACGCGTGGAGACTTGAGTTAACAATCCAAAGTACAATGTAAAGAAAAATGCTTGACATAAGGAACGAAAGGAAATGAATTTATTAAAGATTATGTAAATTATGCACTTGATAATTTGTATAACAAATTATGACGTGGTTAGTAAATTAAAGTCGTTCAATCAAGTTTTCAAGTCCCACGTCGATAGAAATTTTGTGAGAAGGATCATGTCTGATTATTCTGTAAGTTTACAAAGAGTACATCGTCCAGAAATTATAAATGCTTTTGATCCAGAAGTTGAAATGGATATCGAGCGAGTAAGTTGCAGTAGCCCTGCTGACAATGAAGCTGATGACAACTAGATGATTCTGTAAACGACACATTTTCTTTGTGCAAGACGTATTTCGATAAAAAGTTTGAACACTTGAAGCGTCAAATCACCGTTCCTTCGCCGCCACCTTCAAAAACAAGAAATTTAAACACTGATTTAAAATTCAAGGCAAACCATAAACAGCTGACATTTAACAACGAAATTGACTAAAAAATTGATGAAGCCATATCTCTATTCAAAGATGGATATACTTCTAAACCACTGAAAAGCCTTAGGGAATGTAGAGGTTTAATCAAACGTCGTAACAAACTGATTTTACTTGCCGATCGATCTCCTGGAGTATGGAACACTGTTGCAGAATACGAATCTGATGAGTTAGCTAGCGACAGTGAGGATGAACGCAAAATACGTGCTTCTGAAAAAAGTTTGATAATAGAAGTACATATATTAACAAAATTAAACTTATCTTTAGGCTGTAGTAATATTTTTCTCTTTGGATGTTGGGCAGTCTCTTTTCCAATGTCCTGCTTTCCCGCACAGCAAACAAATGTCGGGTGGTTTAGGGATTCGACTGTAGGTGCTTCTGTAGGGAGGCCTCCCTGAATTCAATTGATTTGGTGGACGAGGATTTGTATAGGACTCTGCAAAACGACGAACAGGTTTGTTTCTCCTTTTCTTCGCCAACGCCCTTTTTTCAGAAGCACGTATCTTGCGTTCATCCTCACTGTCGCTAGCTTACTCATCAGATTCGTATTCTGCAACAGTGTTCCATCCTCCAGGAGATCGATCGGCAAGTAAAATCAGTTTGTTACGACGTTTGATTAAACCTCTACATTCCCTAAGGCTTTTCAGTGGTTTAGAAGTATATCCATCTTTGAATAGAGATATGGCTTCATCAATTTTTTCGTCAATTTCGTTGTTAAATGTCAGCTGTTTATGGTTTGCCTTGAATTTTAAATCAGTGTTTAATTTTCTTGTTTTTGAAGGTGGCGGCGAAGGAACAGTGATTTGACGCTTCAAGTGTTCAAACTTTTTATCGAAATACGTCTTGCACAAAGAAAATGTGTCGTTAACAGACATCATCTAGTTGTCATCAGCTTCATTGTCAGCAGGGCTACTGCAACTTACTCGCTCGATATCCATTTCAACTTCTGGATCAAAAGTATTCATAATTTCTGGACGATGTACTCTTTGTAAATTTACAGAATAATCAGACATGATCCTTCTCACAAGATTTCTATCGACGTGGGACTTGAAAACTTGATTGAACGACTTTAATTTACTAACCACGTCATAATTTGTTATGCAAATTATCAAGTGCATAATTTACATAATCTTTAATAAATTCATTTCTTTTCGTTCCTTATGTCAAGCATTTTTCTTTACGTTGTACTTTGGATTGTTAACTCAAGTCTACACGCGTCATGATCTGAGAAGTATAAAATAGGAACGTCGCAGTTAACAGAAACGGAACTTAGTAGCGTTTTTTAATGTATATTTGGTCTATGAGTGAACTGCTCACATGCGTTGGTTCTTTCACAAGAAGTTTGTACTCTTCCGACAATGGGAATATTTGGGAATATGGGAGTATTTGCATTTAAATCAAGAGCATTAATATTAAAATCAACCAAAACTATGTGAACATCTTGACTCGTCAAAAGTAACTTAGAGCTTCATTGATCTGGTAGATGTTCATTGAGTTTTTTCGGTAAAGCAGTAAGATATTAAAACTTCTTTCGGAAAAAGAACATTTACTAACCCTGATAATACTAAATGAAGGAACATGAAATTCCTGTAAAACTTCTACCGAATGGCGATACAAAAACGCTAAACTGCAGTATTTATCGGTATGGTTATTATATTATGGTATGGTTATTATAAATGTTTCTGAAATCATTCACTATGTCAGTGTCTCCATCAAGGGAGTTTATATCCGACGTGATTTGTGTTTCTGTAATACAAAGTAAATCACTCTCCATCAAATTGCTATATCAGACGCATGTTTTTTCAATGATCTTGTATTGAAGACTGTTATCACAAAATTATCAAGGTTAGAAGATATGAGTTCAAGTGGTTTTAACTGATAATTCTCTTTTAACTGCTGATTTTCTTCTGTGACTGTATGATCAACTTTGATTGCTTTTTTGTTGAAGTTGCCTAAAATAAGTGCAACGCATCATGAGGAAAGTCAACATTGTCAGTAGAAATGAATCTAGACTTTTTCATCATCATTTGTTACTTCACCTATTCTAACGCTATTTAGCAAATCTATGAAGGGTGAGTGTCCTCGTTGTCTCATAACTTCAGTCAGTTCCACAAACTGAAACTTACGCCACAATAAATCGATATTCATAATTTCGTTGGAACCTTTATAAGCATCAAATATTCGATGAGCTCTTACAGGATGAGAGATACCAGCAGGACAAGAAATAACACGTGTGTCTCGTAATATAGTTAAATACAAGGAGGCTATATACACTTCACTATGTGCCTTATGTATACAAATAGAGAACAGTCTGTATATATGCAGTCTCCGACACTACATTACTCCCCTTTTTATTTCAAAGACTCTGGGAGATCTACTTCGTATTCTGTTAGCTTAGACGGCTTCGTTCTTTCGCGTGTAGATCTTCTAACTTGTTCCATCGTATTTTCTTGATCGAGATTATGCCAATCTTCCTCTACTTCATACTCCACAGTTTGCATACTTTCATCTTTACTGGTTACTGCGTCTTTGTCCGCTTCTCCTTCACCGGTTAACGGTGGTATATCGCAGTCTGCTACAGATGTTGATTTCATGAATAGTTTCTGACTCCTTTCTTTCCCTGGGTGATTAGGAATTTTCTTAAAGAAGGTGCTATGCCGTGTGATGACATGTCCATCCCACTCTGCAGTGACTCTGCCGCCAACCGTTTTGATAATGCGATGTGGGGTTCCACAATAGGGCGTATCGCTCTTCTTTTGTTGCTTTTGGCGATACATAACCCAATCACCCACTTGTAGCTCACTCTCTGCAACATATGCTTTTCGGTGTGCATATTTTTTCATGGAGGTTTGCCTTGCCTCCTGCTTGGCTGATATTTCGGTGTGGAACTTTGGCCTTTCAGCGCGGTGTGTTGCAGGCAACCGGGTTCTGTATTGTCTGCCATTGAATAAAACCTCTGCTGGACTGCGACCCGTCACTGTATGTGGAGTGCCCCGATATGCCCGCAGTAAGCGCTGCAATTCGTGTCTCCAGTTCAGGTGTTCCTGCAAAGACGTTTGCAAGAGCTTCTTGAGATTGTACATAAAGTTCTGTACCATGCCATTCGTCCATGGTGCCAAGGGTATTTTCGGACCATGCTTGAATCCCATGTATTTGGCATAGCTTGCAAATGTTGTGCTACTATAAGGCTGGCCGTTATCTGACCCTAGATATTCCGGAATTCCAAAAAGGGAAAAAATGCGATCCATGGCCGGCAGTACTGATTGTGCCGATGTGGCGTGAACGAACTCTACAGCAAGGTACCGAGAATACATGTCTTGTACAACTAGTAGGTACTCATTACCACCCTCGATTGGCCCAAATAGGTCAGTGTTAAGTTTAATCCAGAGTTGTTCTGGTAGTGAAGAAGCTTTCATTGGTTCTTGTTGCTTCGTATCCGTTGCAGCTTGACATGGGTTGCAAAATGCTACAGATGCCTCCACCATAGCATCTATTCTTGGAAACCACATAGTGCTTCTGATGAGTTGTTTGCATTTCACTATGCCTTGATGGCCTTCATGCGCTAGTTGTACAGTTTTCTGTTGTAGCTGTGACGGTATAATGATCCTGTCTCCTCGCAATATAATACCTGAATCGTCCACACTGATTTCTTTGAATATGGCTTTGTAGGGTTGTAGCTCTTTCTGTCTCTTGTCAATGTATCCTTGTCGTACAGCAATGGCAAGAGATTGAAGCGTTGGATCTTTCAACGTTGCCTGCACAATCATATCAGTGGTAATAGTTGAATCACTTCTCATGACAGCGTTGGTGACTAAGTATAAAGGAAATTCACTTTTTTGTTGGGATGGAGCCTGCTTTTGCTGTGGATGGCGAGAAAGATAATCAGATGGGTTAACTGAACCAGGTTCGTGTATTAACTGGAAATTGTAGCCTTGTAGTTTTAGTTTATGCCTCAGAATACGTGCTGGCATGTCCTGCTTCGTTTGCTTATACAAGGCTAGTAAAGGTTGATGATCTGTACTGGCAGTATATTGGGGAAGCCCAAACAGATATATGTGGTTCTTCATTGTTCCAAAAACGGCAGCAAGACTTTCAATCTCTAATTGTGAGTAATTCCTTTCGGTAGGTGTAGTAGCTCTACTGTCATAACGAATAGGCTTAAAGATGTTGTCTTGAGGATCTCTCTGGGCAAAGGATAGAAACAAGACCATCCTTCTTCGATCCGTCTACAATAAGCTTGGTGTCCTTACAGTGATAAAAATAAGCCATCGTTGTGTGTTGCTTCAAAACTTCCTTGAGCTTGTTGTATGCAGTGTTGCACTCCTCTGTCCACTCAAAAACTTGGCCTTTACATGTTAGTTGTCACAAAGGTGCAGTAATGTTGGCATAACCAGGAAAAAAGGTACAGCTGAAATTAGTCATGCCTAGAAAAGATCTCACTTCCGTTGCATTTAAGGGTGCTGTCATGGCTTCAAGCGCAGCTACCTTGGCAGGATCCGGTGATATACCACTAGCCGAGAATATTAAACCAAAAAATTTAACAGATGTCACATTAAGTTTACATTTGGATCGTCCTAATGTTAATCCACAGCCTGCTAGTCGTTGTAGAACCTGGATTAATGTTAAATCATGTTCCCGTTGAGTACGACCAAATACAATAATGTCATCATAGATGTTAGTCATTTCATCATGGAATACTTCTGCCGCTGAATTGGTGCCAAAGTTGAGTCGCTTGAATTGGCGTAGGCCTTTATGAGTATAAAACACTGTGACGTATCGAGATAAGTCATCAAGTTCAATAGATTATAACCATGGTTCAAGCCCAGCTTAGAAAAATGGCATGCCCCATTCATTCTGTATTTAAGTTCCTCAATCGTTGGTATGATATGACGCGTGCGTTAAATTGCTTTATTGGCAGTAGTCATGTCAATACTCATTCTAATTTGTGATGGATCGGTTTTTGGTGTTATGACAATGTTGGAGACCCAGTCAGTTGGTCCCTCTACCCGTTCAATGACATCTTCCTTTTCAAGCTCCTGTAACAGAGTCTCCAACATTTCACGGTGTGCAAACGGAATACGACGTTGCACTTGCACAACTGGGCACACTGTTTCATCAATAGGAAGGTAAACCTGACGATATTTATGCTTCCCAATGCCATTGAATACTACATCAAAGTGGTGCATGATTGCATCAACCTTATGTTCTTGATTGTGTGTTGTAACTTCAAGCTGCCTTTCAAGTTCAACCGATGTCTCTATGGGAGTTAGATGTTTGGCCATTTCTCTATAATCTAGATGTTGTACTTGGGTGTGTACCTGTTTTACAGTTTGTTGGTTGTCAAGATGATTTACATTGATAGCCAATACATCTGAATCAAAAGCTGTGTATTTGCCCATTATACTTTGTGCAGCAGCTCCCTCTGTTACATAAAAGGTAGCCTGGACATTTTTGTTGTTGTTGGCAGTGATTTGTGCCTCAAATGCCCCCTTGATTGGTAATATAACTGAGTTGTATGGTTGCAGTTTCGCCTTGGTTGATCGAAGAGGAATGTGTTTTAAGTGTTCTTCATAAACATTCCATGGAATTACATTTGCATCTGCCCCCGAATCTACTTGCATAGTGATCCTGGTGTTGTCGATGTTTACCTCGATTACAGTGGATGGATAGTTTTCACTGGTGGTTCGTACCTTCTCCTTCACTGCATCAAGTTTAATTTCTGTTGGTCCATATTCGTAAAATGACCCTCCTTGTGGTCCTGGCTGTGCAATAAGCAAGTTGACTTTCTTGCTTTCACAAACTCTTGAAAAATGATTTTTCTTGCCACAGTTATTACATGTGGCACCTCTTGCTTTGCAACTTCCTTTCTGTGGTGTCGTTTCTCCACAATAACGACACAATTCAACCATTTTTGTTGATTTGTTGGCTGGCTTCTTTGGTGCCAGCCGCATACCTTGCTGATCAGCATAATGTGCCAATTTGTTAAGATCGATATTCTCTGCCGATTGAGTGTTATGAGGTTACATTGTGTTTGCCTTCATGTAGCTAACTTCCCGGTGAGCCAGCTCCATAGATTGTGCCAGTTTCATCATTTGGTCGAAAGTCATATCATCTCGTATGACAGCTGTTTGCAATTTAGGAATCGGTGTGTGTAGAGTAACCACCAACTTAATTGCTTCCTTAATGTTCATTTGATCAAACTCACAGTCTCTAGCTTTAGTCTTTAAACGAGTAACCCATTGATCATGAGTTTCTTGAGTTGATAGCGGTCTCATGCAGAAAAATTTTATCTTTCTGTAGTAAGATTCTTTGAACCTTTGAAATTCTCTTCGATCTTCCTCTTTGCCTCAGTGTATGTCGTCCCTGTATCTTCGAGGGTGTTGTAGAGCTCCCGCAACTGATGGCCGCCTAAGGCTAGGAGCGCTGCTTTTTTCTTAACTTCTGGTGAGACAGCCCCATCTTCTGTCGGTACTGTATCTAGTCCTTCAAAAGCAAAACAATATTCCAAATTTTCTACCCACATACACCAACGCTTGTGTAGGTTTGAATTAGTTTCTTCGTGATCTTGTAGTTGAATTCTTGCGCACACGAACGAAAATTCGCTAAGGCATGCGCCATATTTGTTTATGTTTTGCGCAGACAACACTTGGGGCCTGATTTGGTTGAGCGTGGTGATGTCCTACGTAAAGTCGTTGCCGTAACACAAATTAATTAAAAAAAATGGCGGAGGCGGCTCCTGGCGAGCGACGCAGCTGGAGCGTAACAGTTTTCTTCCAAACGGTACAAGAATTCAAGTACAAAGTACAAATATAAGGCACATAGTGAAGTGTATATAGCCTCCTTGTATCCGACACTACACAGGAGGTAGCTGATATAAATCCCCAAACAACAAAATCGTTTTTCCTGCGAAATATCTGTCATCTTTAGTTCCAAAGATTTGAGTGAGCCTCAAATGAATATGAAACAACATCAAATTTGAAACCATTGATATTTCATCAATTATAACTGCATGTACATCCTGAAGTTTGTTCCTTAGTTCGCATCTCGTTTTGTCGCTGAGATTCGGAAGATTAAATTTGTTGTAGCTACCTATCGGGATACCAAGTGCTGAATGAATTGTTGTTCCTACTATAATAACTGCTGCAACACCTGTGGGTGCTAGTCGTAGTACTTTTGGTTTGTCCAGATTACCTACGCGATAAGAAAATAGTTTAGTTAAGGCATGGTATAACGTCTTTATAAGATGAGACTTTCCCACACCACCGCTACCTGACACAAAAATTCGCAGTGGTTCTACTTGATTTGGCTGTAGTGTTCCACCACTTGTTACGCGTTCCTTAGCCCATTTGAAAACGACCTCAAATGTTTCTCTTTGTTTCGAATTAAGTGAACGAATATTCGAATTGATATCCTCATCAGGTAGAGTGACGTGTTTCATCAACGATTGATTACTAACAGCTATCGTGGCATTCTCGTTAAAAACAACTGCCTAACAACAATCGTATCTTTGTTGTCTTCATTTAAGGCTTCTTGGACATCATCATTCTCTTGTTGTGCAAATGCATTGGTACTATTTTTGGAATTATGAATGAAATGTCTAATTGCTTCATCGACCATATCACCATAAGGTTCAAAAGTAGTTTTGTTCTGGTTCACTCCTGTTAAAACATCTTCATCTAAAAGTTTATCCATATACAACCCACTTGTAGACGATGTAAGATCTTTTTCGTTTCGAAAAGGATAAAACATGAAAAGTAGGTGATGGACATATTTTTCTGGATATTTATGCCGATTTGGAGCGTGGTACCGAAGTACTGATTTTACCTTTCTGCAAGTTAAAATATCTTTTGACGACATTAAGGGTAACTTTTGTGGAAAGCTTTGCGAGTTGTGATTATTTTCTATGAGGTCTGATGTTAAAACTTCTGGTTGACAGTCGTTATCTTTTTCATCATTCCGTTTTGCAGCAAGATAATAATGTGAAAGAAATTCTGCATAACACTCTGAATTTTTCGTTTTTGAAAGTTTTGTTCGGTCTATCAACATACCTATCTAACATGTTTCGTTTAAATATGTCGGTACTGTCTTCTGGTAGTTCAAGTATTTCTTCCTCAGTTTTGCAAATTTTATACCTATGTTAACGTAAATTACTGTTAGCAAAAATAACAGCTGGAAAACATTTTTGCATCCATAACTCTGGCATAATGTGGTATTCTGCTTCTTGTACAGAGCATTCTCTTATAGTAGCATATGCTCTTGCAATGGACTTCATTTGTTCATATTTGCCCGATTTGTTAGTTACAGCTTCAGCTGTAGCTTGTTTCATTGCTGGCGACGTTTCGTCCTCTGATTTTGAGAAGTAGGCACACATGTAATTGACAGCTTTGTATTGGTTTATAACTGGCTGAATGTCCATATTTGCACGCCATGCCATAAAACCTTCAGAGAAATAATTGTTTATATAACAAGAATGCGTAGGTCTTTCGAAATGAAGTTGGAAGTCATCGTCGTCAGATATAGACAACGCTTAGTAATATTGTTGCTCAGACAGATTTAGGTCATGAAGTACACCTGGAATAACTTTTATTGGCTGATAGTTTTCTTTGGAAGCATCTAGAAAATTATTTTTTGCTGGATACAAATGAGTTCCAATGTATTCTTTAACTTTATCTAATATTTTTCTTCTTTTCAATAAAATTTTTGTCCTTTCATTTAAAGGAATATCCTTTGAAAGTGGCTCAGCGATTATAGTATGATCTGTGAAAAATCTTTCGTAATTAAACCTGCAATCTATATTTTTGTACTTCTGACATGATTTGGAATGGGTGTGTGTCTGATAAGTTTTAACAACCTGACAAAAGTTCTGGTTCTTCATTTCGATCAGGTAAGTAACATCTAATAATTTTATCTACGAACCCGATACAGACGTCCTTCGTTTCTTTTGTGAGGACCGGCGCGTTTATAACCCATAGAAATGAATGAACGTGGGGGGATCCACGAAATTGAAATTCAACTCTGATTACGTAATATTTCACTTTACCGAGAGGTCCATCAAGAACAATTTCTTTGAAAAAATTTCGACGCGATATTGGAAATGCCGTGCAAAAAGGACAAGGTTACTGTTGAGAATTCACATCTTTCCAAGTACGAAAGTTCGTTTATTTCTTCATCAGTCATAGGATTTCCCTCCATTTTTTTAATTATTTCTACCAATTCATTCCAACGGAGGTCTGCACAAGACAACGTCAAGAAAAATGTTGGTAAGCCAAGCTGTTTAACGGTTGCTAGCACCTCTAATAAAAGCGTTTCCAGTACGCAGGTGTCCCTTTAATGGTGTTCATAAAAGAATAACCTTGATCATTCAAAACAAGTTCTCTCACCTTTTCTTTGAAATTCTGACTCAACATTCTGGCAGTTATTGAACTTCCGCTCACTTTTTTCATCGCAATGTTAATGCTGCTTGTTAATCTCAAAAGTTGTAGCACAGAATGAGCATAAAAGATATAATCCGGGTCGGATGCGAATATTTGTTTGTAATTTAGTAGGCGTTGATTAAAATACTTAACAGGGAAAGTTTAATATCTCTCTGAACAGTATATCCAAACTTTCCCGTTGGAAAAAGGCATGGATGAGCAAGTTCTTCACAATTATTATCAGATATCAAAGACAATGGTTTTTTTCCTTCTCCCGGTGCTATCACCACATTATCTTCGTCGACTTGAGAAGGTATATTACTTTTTAATGCAGTTTCTGTTGTCGGAACTCTGTACTCATTTAAAGGATTTTCAATTTGTTCCAATTCTTTTTGCGACTCATGAACGGTATTTTCGGTATTTTCTTCGCCATCTTCCAAAGTCGTTAGGGATGAGTCTATGTTGTTCAAGTTGATTTCGATGTCTTGATAGAATGAGTTATTGTTCTTTAGGTATTCTAGTAGTAATTTGACCTTTTCAGGACGAACAACCTCAAAAAAAACGTGTCATTTAAAAGCCAATTTTCGCTTTAATTTCACTAACACGATTCCTGTGCTATCAGACGGTTGTGGGAGGACATTAAAAACCTCACTAGTTTCGATAGGAATATTACATATTAAACCCTCTACTTTGGGCATTTTTCATTATGGCCACCTTTTTGAACAATATTCTTTTTGACACAATGGCTTTCTCTAATTTTCTAATATTTTTCAATTCTTGGGGTAGTTCTGGCAGTTATTGAACTTCCGCTCACTTTTTTCATCGCAATGTTAATGCTGCTTGTTAATCTCAAAAGTTGTAGCACAGAATGAGCATAAAAGATATAATCCGGGTCGGATGCGAATATTTGTTTGTAATTTAGTAGGCGTTGATTAAAATACTTAACAGGGAAAGTTTAATATCTCTCTGAACAGTATATCCAAACTTTCCCGTTGGAAAAAGGCATGGATGAGCAAGTTCTTCACAATTATTATCAGATATCAAAGACAATGGTTTTTTTCCTTCTCCCGGTGCTATCACCACATTATCTTCGTCGACTTGAGAAGGTATATTACTTTTTAATGCAGTTTCTGTTGTCGGAACTCTGTACTCATTTAAAGGATTTTCAATTTGTTCCAATTCTTTTTGCGACTCATGAACGGTATTTTCGGTATTTTCTTCGCCATCTTCCAAAGTCGTTAGGGATGAGTCTATGTTGTTCAAGTTGATTTCGATGTCTTGATAGAATGAGTTATTGTTCTTTAGGTATTCTAGTAGTAATTTGACCTTTTCAGGACGAACAACCTCAAAAAAAACGTGTCATTTAAAAGCCAATTTTCGCTTTAATTTCACTAACACGATTCCTGTGCTATCAGACGGTTGTGGGAGGACATTAAAAACCTCACTAGTTTCGATAGGAATATTACATATTAAACCCTCTACTTTGGGCATTTTTCATTATGGCCACCTTTTTGAACAATATTCTTTTTGACACAATGGCTTTCTCTAATTTTCTAATATTTTTCAATTCTTGGGGTAGTTCAAACACTTCGAGTTTATTTACTACAGCTTGACATGGTACATTACCTTTTCGCATTTTTTTTTATTGCATGTATGACAAATATACTCGTGATTGTCAAAACTAATAACTGTTGTTAAATTTTCGTCCGATATCTCGTATCTCTCCTCTTTAAAAAGGATTACAGATTTTTTATAGAGGGTTCTGTTACATGATACACAAATATAACACGGGCCTTGTTCTATTTGCTTCAAAAAGCCTCATTTTCTTGTTTTTGTAGCATGCTCCTGTTAGCCCTTAATACCATCGTATTTTTCTTTCTCGTGCTTCCTCTTTTTCTCCTTTTCACGGTCATGAGCTTTCGTTCCCACTATCTCTGACGCAACAGTTTCGTACTTTCACGTTTTCATTCCTTTTCAGCTTCATGATTTTCTGTCCCTATCCTCTGTTGTCTCAGCATTTTCGCTTGCTGCTTTGCTTTCACGCTTACACACTTCTTCGGATTCTTCAGATACTGTCTATCTCTCATCTTTGCAAAGCCGCATTTTCTTTATATAAGTATCATGATTAGTTATGTCCACCGTGGTTGATCGTTCTGCTTCTTTCCGCTCCCTATTTATTAATCTAGTCATCTCTGACGTCATTAGTTCCAGATTACCCTCGCTAACATGAAATCGATTTGATACTGCATATTTGTCTGCACATAATTCTCGTGTATATAACATCCAAGATCTGCAAGTTTTTTAAACCCTAGCAATACCGCAGAACCCTCCCCGTTTGATAAATAACCATTTTCGCTATTTCCATGGGAATCGAGAAGGAAATAAATGTTTCTTACCCGCAGAATCGCAAAAGTAAATTGATTGATCAACATTATGGCTCCAGCGCCTATTTGCTCATGTAGACCAGTAGATGTTACAAAATTCACTTCTCTGTGCGGTGTTAATATGCCATACTCCGAGAATAGTTTTTTCGATGTGATTCGCGTGTTAAATACGGTAACTTGTTGTGGAAGTTCCTCTAGTGCTAGGTAACCCTCTTTTCTCAAGCTAAAATACGTTGCATTCGAGCATATTTCGAAATTGATTTTTTTGTCGTATGGATTTTTGATACTTTAAGGAATAATATCAAAAGGTTGGGCTTTCATGAGATTTGCTAAATACTTTCAAAAGATACAAGGCCATAAGATAATAAGATTCAAGTATGCAAACACGCAATTTTTATTTCCAATTTTCTTTAATCGACCATAAACTATTTCTGTCGGAATGATTCGATATATTTTCAATTTATGGTGCTAAATACTTAACCTGGATTTTTATCGAATTAGGGACAAAAGACATCACTATTTGAAGTTTTCTGGTATCATTACATTAATATATATCTAATGAAAAAAAAGACAAAATATACCATAGAAGAATGTTTATGGAACAAATATCATTACAAGGTTATACAATAAATCTGTCGGAAGGATCTGGCAGATGGACAAATTTTAACATTTGAAAAATCGAGTTCTTTATATCTTTGCGACTTATTAACTGGATGTCGTTTTCGAATCAGTAAATGATTTGAAGCTAAAACGTTTTTCTTTCTCGAAATCTCAAGAAAAGGTAAATCCGACAGATTAATCACTTAAAAATAAAGAATGTTTGCATCGATATGCTGAAATCACATTTATAAAAAGATGTTCACTTTTGCTATATATACTTTGCAAGGTGTATTTCCATGCTTGAATTATCTGATTTTCATTGATCCTTCATAAATCCTTTTTCCCTCAGCAGAAATCGTCACCGAATCTAAGAAAGTCCATCCGACAGATTTATCATTACAGTTAAAGATTCGTAATAAATGATTTGAAATAACCTAAAAGCAACTTTCATGAAACCATTGAAGGCATATTGAGCACTTTAACCAGTCCTCCTTCTCATTTTCATGGTTGTATGACCCAGCACACAGGGCACAAATGCTCCTCATAAGAGATAAACTCTCATATTCTTTTTCTTCATGGCCACATTCTAGCATACGATTATTACTGTACTGTTGTATTTTGAATGGTTCTTTATTGTTAGACAAATAAAAAAACTTCAACTCACATCCTCACAACTCACAAGCCGATTTGCAGCATCACAAAATTCTTTTGCGGAATTGACAACGACTTTTCCCGATTTAACGTGTCGAAAAACGACGTTCTTAATGGTGCCACCGATGCCGTCCATTGGCCCCTTTCCATGGTGGGCCTCGTTGAGAGGTCTGATCTTCAGTTAGGATATTTGCTTTTCTCCCCCTTTTGCTAAACTGAATCCTTGGCTTGTATTTGTGAGCCAAACCTTTGGTAACCTCACATTTTTTTCTCGGACTCTTTGGCAAGAGTTTTTCAACTTTGCTGACACTTCGGTGTAACGATTGGTATGTTGTAAAAGCTGCTGTTGGTTCAGTTTCGTTGCTGTTAACAGCTTGGTCTTTCTTGTTTGCTTCTTCATTTTCTTGTTTTTTTCTCTCTCGGTCTTCCCTCTTTCTCAGCCTGTCTTTTTCTAGATGTTCTTCATATTTTTTGGGCTCTACGTATTTCATATATTCAAGTTTATTTCTTTTTCTGTTCTTGTCTTCCTCCTGATATTTTTCTGCATTCTTTTCTCGATACTTCTTTATATATTCTTTGTTTGCCTGGCTCTTTGATCTATTTAGTTTTGGTCTTCCCATGATTGATAATTCGTTCGTTAAAAAAGAGTACCAAATGACAAAAAAATTCCTTTTATACTTTTTTCACAACATTCGATTCTCAAAAACATTCGATTCTTAAGAACAATCGATTCCCCTGATGTAAAGCCCGTCCAAACGTTGAGATGTATAAAAAAGGCGTAGCACGGTAGCAAAACATTAGTAAAAGAATCATAAGCTTGAGATAACAACCAGGTGGACATTCTCATTTTCTAAATCATTGATCCAAACCTTAAACTATACTTTTCTGGTTATTTTCTCGCTTTTCTTCTGACTTTACCATTTAGTTCTTTGATTCATTGATTAAAATTTGAAAATTACTCTAATATAACGAAGAGTAAAACGTCTTTTAGACCCCTATTTTGATAAAATTTATCTGTCGGATGGACTATTGGTATTCATGGAATTTAAAAAACAATACCATATCAGGAGTTTCCAGATCAGCTCTCTCTGGTTCAAGCAATCCAAGATTTGATACTTTTGAAAATAATATATTGTAAACACATGATATATCCATGGAATATTGATTTTTATTATATACCCGTAAGCAAAAACAGCCATTGAATAAATAATCGTATTCCACCCGTATTATTCAATGCTTGTGACGTAACAATAGTTTTGACAAAACATTCGTATACGCATGTTTTGATTTTATCCTTTCCGCCTCATTAATTTTTATCGTAATTAACTGTGATTGGTTGTTTCTTAGTGGTCCGTTTTCTGATTGGTCGATTTCCAAACACGTAAAATGGCGGGAACTTTTTTGTCGGAAAAATTCTTTTTACAACGAAAACAAAACAAACACAAAACAAAATAAGTAATATTAATTATAACAATCTCTTTTGGGTATATAATAAAACATATATACAATAGGTAAACATATGTTATTGGATTTATTAACCCTCGGTGATATTATATTCAACTCCGCTGGTTAATAAATCTCAATAACCTATGTTTATCTATTGTATATCTACTTATTATGTAACGAAAATCTGTCGGATGGACAAGTTTGAACTGGATACGCTAAATTTTTTAACTATGGTTCTTAATAAAATTTGATTATTAGTTTGGAAACTTATAACATATATCAATAGTTAAGAGACAATTCCAAAGCGATCTTATCATGACGCATCCCATCGTTTTAGCGCTGTAATTAGTTGTCCATCCGATAGATTTATTTAGTCACTCGCTCATACGATCAGGACCGTATAGGACAGAAGTCTTTGTTTGCAAAGAAAACCTTTTAATTTTATCAAAGTTAGGACATTAATTAAACCATTTTTGAAGAAATATCACGCAACACTTCAATTTTAAATTTTTCTAAAGTGTTGACCAATTTCGAAATATGCACATTTCCAAAGTCAAGAAATGGAAACACGTTTAATTTTTGACCAGCATATAGCTAATAATGCATTACAAGTACATTGAACACCTGCTGAATTCCCAAAGCGCGAATTGCCTTGGCTAAAAGACGCGAAAACTTTCTTGTGAAACGTGACCGGCCCGGATTAGTTTCTACATCACCATCTAATGACAAGAGTTCGCAGTTCGAAATAGTGATTGCCATTATAATCATCACAATGCTTGATATAATTCCGACGCGACCCATGAAAACCTTAATTGTCACTACCAATTTTTAATAGTGTAATTCAACATGAACTTTAACATGTATTTACCAATTAAAAAAATTAAAAAATATAACGAGACCGCCAAGTGGAAAGTGTGCTTTATCATCGATCCTGTAAAGCCAAAACAGATTATATCAAGTGCATGCAAAAGATCGACGCCCTGATGTGTGAGCTCGCCAAGAACTACAAGCACCCCATGATCAAGCACATCTCGGATGATTCCCCGATCAAGGAGAGATCAATTCCCACCTTTTTGCCAGCAGAGCACAAAGTAAGCCAGTCAGGAAGATAACCACGCCATTCTTCAACAGGCACCGACAGCAAGTAGATCCGGCTATTTATGATGGGAAGAGGCTTTCCTTGGTGGCAGATATAACATATAAGATGTATACCTTTTATCTAACACCATCCCAGAAAGGAGCCTCGAGATTCGGCAAGCGATCATCACTGGGACTCACGACATACCAAAGCAATCGCTGATGATCGATGTGGATGAGGGAGATTTTTCAGAAGATGAAGCCGATAACGCTGACTCTCTACCATCCGATGACTCTGTGGACCTCGAGTAAGAAACAACAGTCAATCAGGTGAACCTTCGGGTTTTGTTGCAGCGGATGCAAAGATTTGTATGGTTGGTATTCAGCCATAGAAACAAACATGAATGACTTTAAGGCACTGAAAAAAGAAGCGAAAGCACTAACGGTTCGTAACTATTCAACTATGAAACAAGCTGAACTCCTCGAAGCGATCCGAAAGGTCAAGTAAAAGGACGCTTCTACACAAACCGATGGGCCATACTGTGAACCATGCGCTATGATCGCTTGGCAGAGAAATCTCGAGCACTTTCTGAAGATCTCGCTCAAAGGCAGCGAATTATAATACATGATGGTGACTTACTGCTCGATGGTGATACGGGTGAAGGGGTTGGAATAGCCTAGTAGACTTTTGTGGGAGCTTATGCATAAGCCTCAACAAAACTTACACTGAGTAGGCAGGTGGCTCCTCTAAGTACCGCTTACATGCTGTACAGATTGAAGTTTTTTCATAAGCTTCTGCTTGCCTTCTTCACGCCCCTTCTCGACTAACTGTTGTTGCTCCCGTTCATTAAGGGAATCTCTGATCTTTCTAGTTCTTTGACGTATCTGCTCCTTAAGTAGCATATAGCGTTTCTTTTTCTGCATAATCAAGCTGAATTCATAATCGCTAATCAGCACATTTTCCACAGTTCTACTGATAAGGTCGACAACAGAGTTAAGTTTGGTCTCTGCCAGCAACCGGATGCTTTTGTGTTTTTTGCTTTTGACATCTAGCCTCTTCCACGTATTTCTCAGACCTGTTTGCCCCAACCCCACAGCTATGGTGATGCCCCCCATCGCCACTGCCAGGGGTACGCCAATACCGGATAGCATACTACCAATACCAACACCCGATGTAATGACACTTACGGCCAGCAGGCCATGATCGGTTTATCGAACCCACGTGCCATGCATCTTAAACTTTTTAGCGAGCCTGTCCCGCTCTTTAATCTCATTACGCAGGTATTTTTCCACTTCCTCGATTTTCTTAAGTCTGTACACTTGGCTTTCATCAGCCTCCGTAACATCGGAAGGTGCACTCGGTAGACTCGGATAAAGCTTGGCAATGTCAGTCATTTATTCAATAAGCAAATGCATAGTAATTCCAACAAACGAAACGTTCTTATCGTGGTGATGCTCATCCGTGAGCATAAACTCCAGCCTGTCCGTAGAGTCTTTAAGAAAGAGGTATATAGGAGTGTCAAAACTCCACGTCAACATGTCTCCCCATGTGTTTAGCTCTTTGGTGGGAAGCATAGCCAGTATCTTGGATTTTTTACCATCCAGCAGGCAGTCATCCTCATCTAACTAAGGGCAAACAAGCCTCAGTCGCTGGTATACATCAGTCCTATAGAATGAATCGTAGTCACCTTTTATATAGTATTTTTTACTGGGATCATAGGGTAGACCCAAGAGCTCTTGCAGTTGTCGAAGAATCACCACCATGTACCCATCATTGACACGGAGCCTGCAGAGTCCATTTTTCAGAACAAACAGCATAATCTTGTTCTCTGCCTGATTGTTAACGATACTCGCTAAATCCTCTATTTTGTACAAACCGTTCATGATCTCAAATCGAGTAACCGTCTGATCGGGCCCTACCTTGCGGATGGTAAACTCGTTGTCACTGTAGAGATTCAACCACGTAGGGCGGATACTGATCGACTTCAGAGTGATCCTCGTGTCCTGCCCCATGTAGCTTCAAATATTGTAGGCTTTTCGATATCAGTGACATACAACTTTCTTATGTTTCTTTAAAGAAAAGATGAGCATTTACACGTATAACCCAAAGGCAAAGTACAAGTCCAACAGAGGTGAGTAGCCTCTCGGTGTAACTAACTTGGAGCATCAGGACCTCTACGTGTCTACGACTCAGCAAATTTTCGTGGCCTTCCCACAGTTCACCAAGTACCCCATCAAAGTTTCCAATTACCAGTTGAACGATCCTGTGAGTGTAAAATGGGAGGGGCAAGCCTTGGACTATTGGAACATCCAGGTGAATTTTGCTTGTCATTGCTCGACAACGGCGTTGGGGATCTCTGCTAAGTACATGAGTGGCTCCGTACGCCTCGTTCAATCCATTTTTAAATTCCACGTGTACTATCACATGAGACGTATTCTCGCGAGAATGAAGGTACCTATGCCATACGAAGGAGGCTTTTCCAAGTACAAGAACCCCTACTGTGGAGTAGGGGTTCTTGTACTTGGAAAAGCCTCCTTCGTGGTATGCGCAAATATGTCGTAAGTACGGTGCGGATCCCAACGCTTTGTACAAGATCAAAGCCCTGGTGTCATCGTTGACAAATGGTAGATGGTGGCCGCAGGTTGATGGGGATTGGGCCAAGTTTATCATCCCCACTAGCCAGGGTCTGACATCGGAGGGCCTGATGAAGCTTAGCGAGAGTATTCGCGTTTACGTGATCTTGCTACTATGATCCCAAGCAAGTGCCAAGGCCTCAATCCTAGGCTCTAACGCCGATAACTTCACGGCTAGACAGATCCTGCTGCAGAAATTCGAGGCCATGGTTCAACGTGAGGAAAACGTAGGTCAAGACATCACCGAGTTTCAAAAGGTGCTCCAGTATGCATGGACTCCAGTAAATTTCGTCGTGATGTCCAGCGTGTACATGCTCCCAGTGATATAGTGACCTCTCAGTGATATCACGGGGCATGCGTCCGACGTTCCCCTTCTCAAGGAAGCCCCCAAGAGACACGAGGATACGAAGGCTACCGTTATCATGGTGGCAGTAGGATAGATACTATCGTACATATGGTTTAAGTAAGTCTAGTGTTACAATACACTAGACTCTCTACGATCTCTTACCACCCTTTCTCCCGACGTAAGTCACAGCAATACCCACAGCACCAGCCATGGCTATATACAAGTGCTTTGCCGCGAACTCGACGACTCTCGCTGCAACTCTGAAGAAGAACGACACCACGCTGCCAATAATCCCTGGTAACGCTGCACCTGCTTTGCCTGCTAGATACTTCAGGAACCGTCCGAGTCTTTCAAGCTGTTTCCTCCTCCTGCTGCAGCTGCTCCGACAGCACCTGTACTTCCTCCCGTAATGGCGAGCACGATGGTTAAAATCAGGAGACCAACAGCGGAGACTATGCTAGCTATGGTTAAGCCTTGTTCCTTGAAGAGGATCTTGAGCTTTTCGACCAAGGTTTTATCATCCCCAGCGATCTTCATCAGAGGCTCTTTGATAATCTTCAGCTGGCTCTGAATCTCAGAGGAAATTACGCCGTGTTGCTCTCGTAGGGCTTTCTTCTTATCTCGCAGTTTCTTTAACTCTTCCCTAGCCAAGGCTATATTTCCTTCCTCAATCTTTATCTGTTCCTTGGTTATTCCAGGCGTCTTCTTCTTTCTCTCGAGCCTCTCCACCTTTTTTTGTACTTTGTCAATCTGACTATCTCTGACAAATATTTTACTTTCCAACATCTTCAGCTGGCCACGGATCGTTTGAATCCCTAGGTCGAGTCCCCTTCTCTCGCGATCCGTGAAGATCTCGCCTCCTCCAAACGAAGTATCTTCGATAAAGTTCTCTGTCTCGTCGAGTACTTTACCGAGCAGCGGTTCCATCTCGATAGTGTCATCATTTGCCATGATCTGCTCCGCATCGTTCAAGATCCTTCCGGCCGTTGCCGGGATAGGTGTAATATAGCCTTCGAACCCCATACGCCCCAAGCGATTATTGGGGCGTAGCATCCTCAGCAGCGTCGATCCAATAATTCTAAATTCACCATTATCTTCCCTTGTGAGTCTTATATCATCAAAAAAAAGCTGGTTATTGTCCAGCCTAAAATCGTCGTGAGATATCGCATCCAGCTTCGGCTCCTCATTCAACCCCACCGCAAGATGTTTGTAAAAGCTAACAACCTTCGACCTTCTCAGCCTTTCCCCTTGACTTAGCGTGTTGTCGTCTCCTTCCTTCTCCAGCAACCTTTGCAACCATTGCAGTTGACTTGGCGTGATGTCTGTCTCAGTCGCTTCTGTCCCACTCGCCTGGGGCTCTGTGCTGGACCCTGGATAATCCACTGGTTAAAGGGTCTCGCTATCGATACTAAACTCCTCAAGTTCGTCTGGAATGCCTTTCTCTGGCGTAAAGTCATCTCCGTATATTGGATTAATCGGCATTTCTTTAACCCGCAATTGCCTACTAATAAATGTACGGGACTAAGCTAAATACTAACAAGGAAATCAAGACCATGCTTGCCATGAAAGGCAAAAAACAGCGTGTTAAAATCTCCCACAACCCTAGCACGATCAATCAGAACGAGGATTTGTACGTGAACATACCTAATTTGGATAAAGATGATGTTTTTTTCCCAGGTTCTCTTAAACTCCTTTTTGACTTGGAGCTTACTGGTACCAATACCAAACGCACCATCGTCAGCAACATCGGTAAGACCCTGGTTCAAAACATTCGCATCAGCTTGAATGGTAATGAAGTGCAAAACATCTCGGACTACAACACTCTGGCAGTGTATCGGGATCTGTGGATCCCAAAGTTTGACCGAGAGAACAACCTCATTCTAGAAGGTATCAATCCCAATGATGGTACAATCAGAGCTCTACAGGTAAAAGCTAGCGACCATGTTGGGAATGATGAAGAAAAAGCAATTGTGGCAGCTTACGGCAACACCTTTTGCATCCCTATCGGCAAAATGTTCGAACTTAGAGGGATCTACCATTCTACCAAGCATGCTTACACGACAGGCTGCAGTGCGTAAAACATTTTGCACATCACGACCAAGTCATCAAAGATACTGGTACGGCTGCTGCTGGAAGCACGGCAGCTAAGCCAGCTGATGGCGCTTATAAAATTACTTATTAATTAATTAAAAAGAGTTTGATAAAGTGACAAACGAGGGTCTTAGCAGTGCTATGATGTCACGATACTCGAGGCTGGCCCTGCCGTACGAACGGATCTTAAGGAGCAAAGTGGTGACCATGAAAAAAGCCGATACCTCCGACAACCTCCAGATAGATACTCCTGCCAAGTCTCTGAAGGGTGTCTTGCTACTCTTTGTAGATCCGGGGAAAGTCAAGGCTTACGCCGGTGCCAACGAACAGTTCTACAACCCCAAGATCAAGAAAATCACGATCACTGTCGAGGGTGAGCGTAACGAACTCTACTCGCATGCTATGCTCCCGAAAGATCATCTCGAGCAAATGGTTGAACTCTTTGGTAGCCACGACTCGGAGGTCACAATAGGCCAGTTTATGACTGAGCGCTATGCGCTGTTTATTGATTTTCGCAGTAGTCCAGATCACAGTCTCCAGGGATAAGAGAGTACTTTCTCGCCACGATCGAAAAAGCTCCCAAACTCTCCGACTACTATATACCCTCGAAGCAACAACAAGACGGTGAGCTGACGTTCATCATAGGATTCTTAGCACTTCTAGGTTTTGCAGCCTACAAATGGGTCGGATGGCTACGACGCGCAAGTATTTTGCCATTAATAAAGATGACAAAATCAGCAAAGCGCGTAGCACATATCCTCACAGAAGACGCAGAAAAGCTAAGTCAAATCTATTACCAACCCGAACATCTCTGGACTTGACGCAAAGCCATTAAACTACTCTCTGAGCAGAGTGGTCTCTCTAATAAGCGTGTTACTCACTGGTTGACTCGCCAACTTGCTTGGCTCAGACATATCAAAGACCCCAAGCGTATCAATTACCCACATTTCACAATTACAAAGCCGAATAAAATGCACCAATTTGACTTGCTCTACATGCCCCACGACAAGCCGTATGGAAACACCCATAAATACATCCTCACAGGTATTGACGTAGCCTCGAGGTATAAGGTGGCTAGACCCTTGAGAACGAAAAAAGCTAGTGAAGTAGCTGACATGCTCATCGATATATATAAAGCCGGACCTCTCCGCTATCCGAAGACCTTTCAGTGCGATAATGGTTCAGAGTTCAAGTCGGACGTGAGCAAGCTGCTAGAAAGTAAAGGGGTCGAGATAAAGCGTGCAACTACTAAATACCACCACACTTTCACGGCGTTCGTAGAGTCCTATAACAAGGTGCTCGCGGAGAAGCTCTTCAAACCTCAAGATGCGCAAGAGTTAGTCAGTGATGAACAGAGTACCACCTTGAGATCATCATTCAACACCACAAGCCGTCTATCCCTGTCCTCGAGATCATCATTAAGCAGTGCCAGCACCATATCTCTTTCTTCGATGGCTTGACGATGTAGTTGCTCACGGATTTTGGGGAACATTGTGTTGCAACAGTATTTCCTGAACCTTCTTGCCTTAGGCTGCTGGCTTCCAAACACCAGCTCGTACATGCCCTCCTCATTGATGTGGAGGTCGTATTTTTGCGAGTCAGATGGCCATTTCACCGCCACTTTGCCACTTGTGAGCGTAATTTCCCCGACTACAGTGGTTGCGGATGGTATCAGATGTATCTTTTTTGTACTCCAGCGCGCCTTGTACTACTTCTTTAGCACGAGTTTAAGGGCGCCCGTTGATGGTTACGGTATGTAAGTTAGTATTATTAAATTCAACTGTTACAAGAGACATATCTACTTGTAGAATGATGTTTTTTTTCCAAGCAGTCTAAAGCGCTTATTTGACCTGACGTTGACGGGGACCAATACTAAACGTACCATTGTCAGCAATATAGGAAAAAGCCTGGTGAAAAATTTACGCGTTACGTTGAATGGCAAAGAGGTCCAGAATGTAGCAGATTACAATATCCTGGCAGTGTACCGGGATCTCTACCTGCCGAAACTTGACCGTGACAACAACCTTATTCTCGAAGGCATAAATCTCAATGACGGAACCATCAGGGCCCTGCAAGTCAAAGCCAGTGACCATGTAGGTACGGAAGAAGAGAAGGCGATTGTTGCGGCGTATGGTAACACGTTTTGCATACCCTTGGGAAAAATGTTTGAACTGACGAGGGACCTACCTTTCTATCCGGCGGAATTTCATGATCGGCTTCGATCCGCCCTACGGTGACGTCATCAAAGATGCAGAGACGGCAGCCTCAGGTTCTACGGCGGCCAAGGCAGCCGATGCTGCCAACAAAATTACAAATATCAAGCTCGAGTTTGACAAGATTACCCATGAAGGTCTCGCGAGCGCTATGATGTCAAGGTATAGCCGTGTCGCTTTGCCCTACGAACGGATACTCCGTAGCAAAGTAGTCATGATGAAAAAAGCAGATACCAGCTATAACCTCCATATTGACACTCCTGCTAGGTCCTTGAAGGGTGTGTTGCTACTCTTCATAGACCCCGGAAAAGTGAAACCCTATGTCGGATTCAATGATTTTTTCTACAATCCGAAGATCGACAGTATTAGTATAACCGTTGAGGGGGAACCCAATGAGCTATACTCCCATGCCATGCTCCCCAAAGATCATTTGGAACGAATTGTCAACATTTTCGGTGCCGACGACTCTAACGTAACCATCGGCCAATTCTATAACGAGAGATACGCCCTATTTGTGGACTTCCGGGCCTCTCCCGACGATATCTTACATGGTAGCGGAAGGCCCCTACAACGCTTGAGCGATGGGATAACACTACACATGACCAAAAAGGCTGATGGAACCGGTGATTTTATGTGTTATGTGTACTTGCTTCAAGACGCCCAAATGAACATCCTGGATGACAGGCTCGATGGTGTGGTGTATTAAATAAAAGATGGCAACGATAGCTGTGATCGGGGCCGGGGCTGCAATAAATGCACTAGCCTTCTCCGGAACGAATTATCTATTTAGCAAGCTCTCGGGGCACGGTGAGGCGGAGCGCAGGCGGAGCGCAGGCGTCACGACGAGGCCGTTGAAAAGCTTAACGAAGCCCAGGCAGAGTGGATCATAAAGAGGCAAGATAAGCTCCATTGGTTCGCCAGGCACAGGGAATTGCAACTAATGGCTGGTAAAAGCCTGAGAGAATTGGACGATAGTATGTATCAATATTACATTGCTTCGGACAAAAAGGCCCCTCAATTGAAGGATTACTACACACCCTCGAAGCGGCAACAAGATGGTGAGTTAACGTTCATTGTTGGATCCTTATCTCTGCTAGGGTTCATAGCATATAAATATTTGTAAGAACGTTTTTCTGACATATAATGAATATGTCAGAAAAAGCATCACATATTGTTACAGAAGAAGAGGCTAAAAAAATTAAGCCAAATTTACTATACCCCGGACTGGGCGGAAATCCATAAAATTACTCGCAAAAGAGAGTGGCCTCTCCAAAAAACTGGTAACCCACTGGCTATCCAGGCAACTCCTGTGGCTCAGGCACATCAAGTGTCCGAAGCGTATAGACTACCCCCATTTCACCATTACAACAACGAATGAAATGCATCAGTTTGATCTGTTGTATATGCCCCGTGATCGGTTGTATGGTAGTACCTACAAGTATATCCTGACGGGTATTGACATGGCCTTGAGATATAAGGTAACGAGACCCCTGCGTACAAAAAAAGCCAGCGAGGTCGCGGAGATGTTGAAGGACATCTACAAGGCAGGAACCCTTCATTACCCCAAGACCTTCCATTGTGATAACGGTTCTGAGTTTAAATCAGATGTAACGAAGCTACTAGAAGGTAAAGGTGTTAAGATTAAGAGGGCTACCACCAAATATCACCACACATTCACGGCCTTTATAAAGTCCTACAACAAGGTACTCGCTGAAAGGCTCTTTAAGCCTGAAGATGCACAGGAATTAGCTTCTGATGAGACTAGTACCATTTGGGTCAAGCACTTGTACACATCGTGAAGGCTCTCAACAATACCAAGACTACCATGATAAACATGAAGCCTAGCAAAGCGATCAAACTCGAAGATGTTCCGCTTGCGAAAAGCAAAGAATATCCCGAGGAGAAACCCCTACCTGAGGATGGCTTGTACTTATACCTCCTGCAGTCCGGAGAGGAGCACGGTGATGCCCGACGACGCGCCACTGACGCCTGATGGAGTAGGAAAATGTATAGGTTGGACCGTGTAGTAGCAGGTAGCCGTGTTTTATAGTATTTGAAAGACGGCACAGCTTTGTTTCGGAAGAACTCATGCATCATTAGTCCAAAATGGTTCCTGAAACGTTTTACATGTCCCTCCTGTTCAAACCGATTAAAGGCATGTTTACCATTGGGATTGTCAATGGCGACAATCTCTTCGGATTTTGGGTAGTTGTCCTTGAACCATCTCCTTATGGTAGGAATAATACGTCTTTGAACACACGCACAGTAGTATAAAAGATGATGGTATTCCTCGTCATATCCTGTGCACTATGTTTTCTGTTTATCATGATGACGTTGTCCTTACCTGGATCTTCAGCATGCGGTACGTACCGTTCTTTGAGCCTCGCATTTTCCTGGGTCTGTACTTTGAGTTCGTACCTCAGCTCCACAAGTTGTTCATCCCTGTCCCCAAGGGCTTGACGCTGCTCCTTGAGCTCATCCTGTAATTTTTTCACACCTGCCCGGGCTAGCCATTTGATAACCCCTACAGCCTTAGGCTTTTTTGACCTACGCACAATTTCCAAGGCGCCCTCAAGTGAGAGAAAGACGTCATGCCTATTTTTACCTCCTCCTCCTCGCATACCTGATCGGGGTCCCATGGGAGATGCTTCATTAGACCCTACTATTTCGGACCTGTTAGATATGAACGATGAGGGTATCGTCATATTTTCAACCTTTTCAGCACCCAGAAACCGTTCCAAATCGGCACGTTTGAACATAGGTTGATCCTGGTTGTTGGCCAGGGTTTCAATCGATCCTGTGTTGAACATAACTTGCGACGACATCTTTCTAATATATCAACGTAGGCCAGAGGATTTCACTGTGGTCATTCGAGGTTAATTTTTAATACCCTTGTGAGTATTAAAAATTAGTGCCCACCTATTTCGCGAGTTCCAATAGGCGTTCATGCGTATAGTGTTCACCAAGCCTAAAATGTCTCACGCGTTCCGGGTTTACCTCGATACATCCACGTTCTCGAAGCCAATTGTAATGGACGATAGCATTTGGGGTCTCTGCCAGTACCACAATCTTACCCTTGGGGTAGTCAAGAAGCTTATTCCGTATTTTTTGAGCTACATACCCCTGTTGACCACAAATGGCAATACATTGGAAGGGGTCATCGTTGTTCTTTTGGATAATCACCATGCTGTTATCCTTGCCGGGATCCTCGAGGTGGGGCACGGCACATTGCTGTAGCTCCTCAATTTCATCCCTCAACATCACGAGCTGGCTATCCCTGTCCTCAATTTCATCATTGAGAAAGGCCATAGCATTATCCTTATCCTCAAGAGCTTGACACTGCTCCTTGAGTTCTTCCTGTAATTTTTCCACCCCCTTCCCGGCCAACCATTTCGTCAAGTCTACGGCCTTGGGCTTTCTTGACCTGGGGGTAGATCCACCTCCCCAAACCGCTGCCAGTTATCCATGTACTCATATGGATAGACACCCTTTCTGCGCATGAGATTAAACGTGTCATCCTCATTGAAAACCAACGGAGATTTTTACACTGTTCATCGCTGAGGTTGCTTGCGAACTTTACGGTTATTTTAGCAGTCGTCAAAGGGTTTTAAACAAATATGGCATTCCGTAGCCTTATCATATTCCCTTTTTAGGACCTCTGTTAGAGGCAGCATGTCCTGCTGTGGGTAGGTATAGTAGAGACGTTTCACCTCATCCTCCAGGTGGCTCACGAACCTCGTTACGCAGTCCTCACCCCTGTAGACTGTTAGGGGTCCGGTACATCTCCATAGGGAAAGGTGCTATACGTACACCATCCAGATGGTACATGCTTGCTTAGCTTCTTAGTCTTTTTACCCCTTACATCTTCTACCGGGATGAGAAGACTCTCGAAATCTGCATAGATAGCAAAGGGTACCTTGAATTGCTGCTGGTCATCCCTATGGTATAGCCATTTTCGGCCTCGTTTGGCATTGTGATTTTGACTGCCTCGTGATCCCTGCAGTAGCCATAATGCTTACCCGTCGATTCAACCGTGCTGAAGGCCTGTAGACAGTTTAGGCAGAATTGCATTATTGCCGTATTTTTCGAGGTATACCTAGGAGTCGCGATAGGCTTTTGACGGCTGTATAGTGGGCCCTTTTGTCATCTGTTATAAGCAACAGATTAACCTGCTTGTTGCGCCTAATGTTTTACTCGGATCGACGTAGGATGTTGATCTTCTTCCCCATTACGTACAATACGCTTACCGCAATGTCAGGGTTACTCTTTTCAAACTTGGAAATATCCTTGATACTTGTAGGGAACTCCATACCATCCCAATTGTATAGGTCTACATAGGGTTTCATCTGAGATATTCGACTTGGGTTCCTCCCTATCTCCTCGTGATGTAAGGATGCTATTATACTTTACCTGAAACACTCCTCGTCTTAATTCACTGGGTTAATAACGGCCTTCTTTGAGGATCTCCATTTAGGTAGTTCGATATACGATGAGCCCCTTGTTAGCCTCAATTTGTGGAAGTCTGCATCGAGGTATAGTATTCTACCAATTGTAAAACCACTTTGGGGTAGTACCGGATGTTCCACACCTGTTTTGATTTGAGCAAACATCATCGTCTACGTCGCTACCCTGGAATACCGAGGCCATATTACTATGGAAGACCTTCTTCACCTCAATGTACTCATCGTTGGCCTCCTCCGGGTTCATCTTCTTCTTCCACATAATCCATAGCGACAGCTGTATCTTTGCCGACTCAATATCTTCTACCTGCCCCTCAACCAAGATTTTCACGTTTGGTCGCACCATCCCTATATACCCGTCAACGTCGGCCCCTCCTATACCGGGAATGCGGAAACTTCGGAAGATCCTGCGGAGGGCATGTTTATGTTCCTGAGGTGTAAAATCTTGTCATGGGTGCTCATATAGGTAGTCTTCCTCGGCCTCTTTTTCCACCTCGTCATGAAGTGTAGGACTCGTGTTGGCTGTCCCGTTGTAGATCCCCATAACTGTACATTTGAATGCTGCATGGTTACTCTTGACACCCTCTTTTAGAGGTTCGGGGACAGTATTCACAAGCCAATAAAATCCCTGCATCTTATCCCTTGCGACAGAACGATTTTTCGACAGTTCCTGTTTCTCGAATAGGTCTATCTCAGATGGTGGCAACACCCAGTTATACCATTCCTTGATTTTACCCCCAATAGTTGGACGGGCCTTGGCCATCTCCTGCCTCTCGAAGATATCCATATTCCCTGGTACTATAGGCGGGGCTGGTTGTTTAGGTGGCCTCCAAGCATACTGTGATACATCCTCCAATAGAGCAACCAGCTCGACCTTACGTAGCTTGTAATACCCCGTAAGTCCACGACCTTTTGCGATATCGCGTAATTGTTTCACGGTGTGTGTGTGTTTTGTAAGAATTTTAACGCCGTCAGAAGATTTCATTCTGCTCAAAACTAACAGTTATTCCCCTCTTTACTGCGCATGCGTTGATTTTTGATGAATAGCAGGGAATTCCCCTTTTGACTCATTTGCAGCATTTGATGACGTCATTACTCATTAGGGACTTACCCTTACTCAACGCTGCATGATAGGGACTTTACTCCTTGAATTCCATGGCTAAGCATTGCATGGTATTGGATGGTACTGGATTTTTTGTGACGTCACAGTGTGCGCGCACGCGATTGTGCCAGAACATACATTTCTCTATCTCTACATTTTATGTTTACCCAAACCGCTTTAGTCCGCCCCTCGAAACCACAGGGCCACGGGCGCTTAAGTTCATTATTTGGGCATTTGGGTTCATTTCAAGTCAGACATCATTCACGCTGAAATGGTCGCGAGCAACAATTTCACAAAAAGAGCTTAAACAAATGAAATTTCAAGGGTTCGCACGTGATTTATCAGCATCATATGTGCCGGATATCTGCTTGTCATAGAGGTTTCCGCCTGAAGTATGTTTCTTTTTTTGTATTTTTCTAAACGTGAAAGTTACTTTTGCTCATTCCATTATCGTCTCTTCCTAATGAACATCCCTCAATCTTGTCTCAACTTTGCCTTCGGAAACGAGGTTGCGGTTAATACTTCTATCTCGCGAAAATTGATAAAGCCTCCTGGGTTTCTTGTTTTAAACTTAAAAGACGCTTAATTGGAGATACGAAGATAATTTTTCTTGTATATTTTACTCGTGAGACAATACAATATGTTAGTGCGTTTTCTGTTGCTGAAACGTAAAATTCTAGCCGCTAAAGTTACGCCATTGTTAGTCGCATAAATTAACGCACGACACGTTCGCATTATCTGGCCATATGTTGGCCAAAAATCACTCAACTGTATTTTTCGTCCTCTTCTCTTATATCCAAAAGAGAAAAAAACCCTGGGGAAGAGGTTGGTGCGCAGTGTCATTCAAGAGGTATATGACCTTCGGGGCCATCGTGAATTTTAGTAGAATGAGTTTTTAAACATTAAGTTGTTTTCATGTAAATCTTAAAGTCGCGTAATCACAAATTTTTTTGAGGCCCCTATTTTATTGTAAAAACTAAATGATATAGATAAGAAAACATTATCCTGAAAATTTTATTAAAACTGAAGATCAGAACATAATCAATTGTTTTAATAGTTTTTTAAATGTTTTATAGTTTGTTTAATAGTTGTTTAATTGTTGAAATAGGAAATTTTCTCAACTATACACTAATCCTTTTATCTTTAGCCTTCTAAAAAACTGGCATAGAAAAACAAAAATCGTGCGTTTAAACTTGAAAATATAGCGACAAAATTTATTTTTAAAAAATTTACCAAATCAGTAAAATAAATTTCCTGTTTCAAATAATTTTTAAACCTAAAACAAGGAATAACTTAATTGTAAAATTCTATAGATAAAAAGTTCTTCACTTCAATTGAAACAAACGTAAAACTAAATGACATGTCACCGAGTATCATTTTGAGAAAATAAACTTTACTATTTTAACATCAAAATCCTTAACGTAGGCACGGCCTAATTTTTTGTTAGACTTACTCTTAATTTTTTTATAATTTATCTCGTTATTTATTAAAAAAACAGGCATTCTAAAATGTTTAACAAGGCAAAATCTAAAGTTTGACCGAGAGTTAGAGTTTAGGGATTCCAGAAAGTACTAATAACTTTCTGTGATATGACGAATAAAAGTCAAGTCTCAAGTAGCATACTTTCGTCAGAAATAAGTTTTAAGTATCGCAGATTTTAAATGTACAATTTCTAACTATGAGTTATCACTATTTATAAGGTTATATCTAAGTATTCCATTACTCAAACAGTCCATAAAAATGTCATATCGAACTGAAGTGAAGTTTTCGAGTGCAATTCTGAGAAAAAAGCAAATGAAATTTTTAAAGATTTTACTTTGGATAGAACGACTTGTTACAATTGGACAAGCGTGGTTTCTGTGACCAACAATACTTAATGCAATTGTATTCTCGGATGAATTTTGTTTCCAGTACTAATCGAAATATGTTTATGAAAATTTGGTATTTTCTGAGGGGGTTTCCACCCCAACATTATTCTACGTGTCAAAACATTCCGTCAAAACCACCTGAGAAAATAACATTCATCTTTTTTGTGCCGGCTTCTTTCTCATTTTCTTGCGAGACAGTTCTTCTTCTTCTTTCATCTTTTCGTAAGCATCTTCTATTTTTGCAATACGCAAGCTAAAAAAAACGTCATTTGTCACTCGAAACACTTTCCCGTAAATGCCGTAAATAAAGGTCCGTTATTGGGAGATGAATGAAACTTTGTATATAGCTTTTATTTCTTAGTGAGTTATTAAGAATTAAAAAACGTTCATTTAACACCCGTCTTTAATAAACGCTCCATAAAAAATGCCCAAAATTTAATAAACGCCTGGGACATTTATTACAGCATATACGCAGATGACACAACACAAAAACAGTGTTTACTAAATTCCACTGCCTTTTTTGACCCTTTCCAGGAGTAATTTGGTTCGACATAAATAAAATTTTAATGAGAAAAAAAAAAACGAAACAGATTCCATAACCAGACAAATAAAAGCTCGAAACCTAAACAAAAAATAGATTTAAAAAAAAAATTATTTTTCAGAACTTTTCCAACTTTTTACAACTTTCCTGGAGTTTTTCCGTTTTTTACAACTTTTTAGGAGTTTCCTGTTTTATACAACTTTCCAGTAGTTCTTCTGTTTTTACAATTTTTCAAGGAGTTGTGGCCACCTGATTCTGTGTCAAGAAATGAAACTACCGTGAACAACTGTGCTTTGGCATACCTTCTAGCTTCTTCTTTTTCGATTTGGGAATAACTCGATTCCATTTTAGCAAGATCATCGTCGTCAGAGTCTGAGTACCTGTAAGAATACAATATACAAATATTCCCTGTTTACAAAACATACCCTAGCTTGAAAATCAACGGATGAGGTAGAGCTTTCATAAGCATACATACAGGCTGCAATCCAGCCTTCTCAGTAGCCGTTCAACGGCCATTTTTTAATTTATCCTCAATTTCAAAATTTATTACAGAAGCTAACTATGTCGCTCCGACCAAACTACCTTAATAAAATTTCCCTTTGGGATATACCGGCCACTATTTTAAATTTCTCGATTACAACCTGATATACGGACATATCAAAATATTGTTTACTCACGTTAAATATATAGAGAAATTGAATTTAGACATTCAGAAGTTTGCGTCAGGTCACAGAGAATAATTCTTCCAAGAATTAGCAACTGAAAAAAAACTTGCAGCTGCAAGAAATTTTTAAATTTGGGAACACATCTAAAACTATTGAAATTTCCTTAATCTGACTGGACTTCACAACGAGTAAACTTTCGTAGCTTTTCCCAAATAACCGGAAGTTCTGAACTCAGTCTAATTCCTGAACACCGTGGAAAAGCTGAATATTTTAAAAACAGAACTAACCTTCTTCTGTCATAGTTAAATATCGATCTGATATGTTTAGAAACGTCACCAGCATATTCACTGTCATCAATAAAATCTGAGTCATCTTCATCATCTTCATCAAGGTCATAATCACCATACAAATCTTCCTCCTCCAACTGACTATTACCTAGAAAGTCGAATCACATGCATCTAATCACATTCGCAGTTTCTAAAACTTTTTTTTTTCCAAAATAAAATTGGGAGCTGACAAAGTTTAAAGAAAAAAATTTTAAAGTAACCCGATAAAGAATGTACTATCAATTATTTGCCATAATAGTGCTGTCGGGCATTTGATTTAATGAAGAGGATTGAGGAAATGAGAAAATATCCTTTTTCCAAAAGCAAAACAATAAAATAAAGGTAAAATGGTGTTTGTGTCAATTTGAACTCGAAAAGAAACATTGGTCACACGAACAGAGAATAATAGCCCAGCCTTTGAAACAAAAATTTATTTTTAAGTTTTAAGCATTATCCACATAACGTCGAAAAGTCGTTTCCCAGTTTTTCATGGTTTTAACAGATATTTTGGAATATGAACTAAATTTTTCTGGTATACACAATCTTTTAGCATTTGTCTGAACAATTCAGAAACTAAATAAAGAGCCTGCAGACAGCATTGAAATGAAGACTATTTGATTTTTAAAAATCTAACGCTACTAATCACAAAAATCAAACGCTTTCAGAGTTAAATTATTAATCAAAATAGTTCTGAACAAACACATAGGTAAAGCAAAAATTGCTTTTCTTATCACCTGATTCAAGATTTCCAAAGTTGACATTATATACAACTTAGGAACTCACATTTGTCTTGTAGAAGAAGTTAAAAAAAACACCAAGATAAAATATAGAATCAAAGAAATATATCAACTTTCTGCTCTTACCATGAATCCTTCTCAATTCGAACAAACGTCTCTTCTTTTCCAGCAAACGCGCTTCTCTAGAAAATTCATCTTCTATGTCATTAGCAGAACGCTTATCTCTTCTATTGCTGTTTTGTGCTGCAATACCACATCCGAATTTGACTTGCTTGAAAGTCTTAGTAATTTTTCTGTGGGGTAGCATAGTTTTAGTGCTGGATATTGTTTGTGTAATAACACCACGTCTTACTGGTTGAATTGAGGGCTTTTCCTTTTTCTGAACAAGTCGTGTCTCTTGGACATGATTTCTATCTTTTACTTTTGGTTTTTGTTTGTTTACATCCCTACGATCTTGATGTTTTAGTTTGTAATGAGGAGAAGAAGTTCCGTGTTTAGAAGAATGCTTAGCATGATTATTTACTACAGGTGCATCTTTTTTTCTAACCTTGGTTTTTATATTACGATCTGGGTCAAACATTTCTTCTTTATGCTGAGTAGGTGCAGGTCTCTTTAATGTATTTGCACATCTTTTGGCTCTCTTTATCCCAGCGGCATTATCTTTTGCAACTTTCATAAGGTCAGCGAAACTTAAACCACTACTAGTGGAAGGAGTATTTAAAGGTTTTTTATTATTAAGATTAGCTTTCATAGTCCTGTTTTTTTCTTTTCTATGATCACTGTCATGTTTATTTCTCCCGTCCTCACTTTTTATTTTATCACTCTTAGAGTCGTGCTTGTGGCTAGAACTTCTTTTGGTATGCTCACGTTCTTCCTTATAGTGACTTTTTTTGTCTTTAACTTTATGACTCTCATGAACTTTAAATTTTACTTCATCTTTTTCTTTATGTTTATCAACTGCTTCTCGAGTTGTCTGTTTTGTTTCCTTTTTCTTACCAAGATTAGATTCTAACCTAGCTTTAATTCTCCTTCGTCTCGCTTCTTCTTCTTCAGCTAAAATATAAAAATAACTTTGACATAACAAAACCTTACTGTATTTAAAATATATAACAAAAGAGTGCATTAGGGTGGGAAATTATTGAGTGAAGAAATTTTTGCACAACTTATTTTGCAATTGTACGCTCTCACAATAATAATGCGGAACCCATGTTTCGATTGGAATGCTTTATTATGGCAGATCTTTAATTTTGTATTTGTATTATGAATATTCCCCAAGAAAAATGCCAAGAAAATGTTTTTTTTAAAAAAAAAACATAAAACGTATCATTGCAACTAATAATTTTAAAAAGTAAAATACTTTATTTAAAGATCATCGTCGTCAAGAAATCCAACTGTTTTTTCGAGTCAATAGTTGTAATTTTGTGAATAGTACCCAAAATTGCAAAAAGAAATTCTGCACCATAACTTCTGCAATAATTTCTTCCTGTAAAAATTTATTCCCCAAAGGCAAACAGTATGTGAAGTATATATGTTTTATTTCACCAAAAAGCTGATATTCTTCACAAATCCAATAATTCATATTGTTGTAAATATAGGTTTTACTTTTGTTGTATATATGTATTTAAAATATTAAGATATATACAATTTAGGGATGTAATTTTTTTGTGATTTTAAATCAATTTTCTAATAAGGACTAGATTCAGATTTTGCAAGAAAAAAACATAACTAAGCAAAAAGATATCCCAAAATTTTCTGGCATTGAAATGTTTCACCTTTTTGCTGTTCACGAAGTTTCTTTTGTTTTTCCAGATACTTTGCAACAGAAGCTGATGACACATTGAAAGAATCCCTTTTAGTTTGATCAAGGCGATCTAACTAAATGTAGAAGTAAAAATATCAATTAAAAATAAAAAATCAATTAAGGATCGGTAACCCCCTGAAACACATACTCAGTATATTAAAAATATCTCCTCTGCTCGCTATATTAACCCTAACAAATATGTATATTCTGAAAGCCAAATAAATTATCTCTAGACTGATGAAAAGATATTTTCATAACAAAAATCTGAAAAAGAGAAAAAAAAATTATATACAAAAATTCACCCTTCCAGTTTATTTTGTCCAGCAAAATTCTTGTTCCTTGAAAAAAATATCATTGCGAAGCTCTTATTCAGCTCTAAAAAACTTTGCTTTTTTTACTCAATATAACACGTGGTTCCGAAAAAAATATAGCATATTTTGTGTTACAATAGCTGTTTTATGACTGATTTGTCTATTTTAAGCATGATAGCTTAATAACTCGATCTTTCCTCACTTTCTGCATTAGAAAAAGCAAAGTTCTGTAGCAAAAGATAAAATTATGGAGTGTTCGACAAAAATATATACCGTTACCACTAAAAATTTCATTTCGAGAAAAAGCAAATCTAAAGGCTGAAATACACTATCTTTTTTCAATGATTATTTTCCAATTATCATTGAAAAATGACAGTGTATACAGGAAAAAATGTCATTTTTTACACTCTCATTTCCAATGATCCTTAAAAATTAAAAGTTGAACATGTTTAACTTTTAATTTTATAATGACATTTTTTTCTATTGTTTTAAATCGAATCCATTGTTTTCGCACACGTGTTTGTTGCACGCGATATATATTTAGGTGTAAACATAGTTGAAAACAAAGATTTGAACAAGATAATTCACCCGAGAATGAAGATGCAAGAAGCGACTGAAAATTTTATTGAGATTTAGAGAAGCCAACCTTTTAACAGGATTTGGGTTTCGTAATTGTGCTGTTTTTTTTCTCAATTTCAACTTCTATGGGATTAAGGAGCTCATCAAAAATATTCGGCGGCATTCTTAAAAATCGCGTATACTCTGCAATTTTCTCCACGCGCAGTTCATACATAAGAGTATTGTAGATGCCAAGTTCAGTTCGCCTATTTAACTACGGCTTTACCCCATACATTTCTTTGCTTTTTTTCCTATGTTTGACTCTCTTTTTTGATAACATATACACAACAACAGCAGCTGCTATTTCTTCTTTAGAGTCCACGTTTCAAAGAAAAATATGCTCAAGTTTCATGTTTTTAATGATAGTGTATTCGCGTCAAAATTTGTCATTTTTAATGTCATTGGAATGTATCATTGAAAAATGTGTATTTCAGCCTTAAGTTTTTGCTTTTACCTGCAAAAATCATGATGAAGGAATGCTACAACCACTTAAACGTTGTGAATAATTAATGACTTACGAATATTTTATTAATAGTAGAATTTCAAATTTAATTATGCTCTGGATTAAATTTGAAATTCTTTAAATGTAAATATCTTGAGACGGAAAAGAGCTGTTTAAAAAATTAAAAAGACTTGTTAACCAATTTTTTAAGCTCTGTAATATAAGCCCATCATCATTTTATACCTTCGGTTACCTTTAATTAATAATGCTAAATTTGTAAGAAAAAATCAAAACCAAAATAGTTTAAAAAAAAAATGTTGCTCCATACTTTTTCGTACTTTTGGTAAATTAGGAAATCATGTGCGGACACAAGCTTTTCCAATAAAATTTCTATTTTAACCAAAAGAGTTTAAGAAACAATTTTTAAACCACTTACCTTTTTCTTTGCAAAGGCACTGTTATCTCCAGCTAGTTGCAAAAGCTGCTTAAAGTCCATAATGGTACTCACACATTCTTACCTAATCTAAAAAAAAACGAGCCTTTTTAAGTGTATAATGGCCATACCATACTGGTGCAATTTCTTAGACTTTCACAGATTCAACATTGTTCTACTAAACAGAGCTATATAAGAAAAATGCAACCATGTATCAAGATGTCAGGAAATTCCATCAGGAAAACTACTGTGTCAATACAATTTTGAAAATTTGAACTCCCAATTTTATTTTATTTTAAAAAAATTCAAGAGCAAGAAAATTCAAGGCTTAAAATTTAACATAATTTAAATTCCAATGTAATTTATAATTTTTTTTTTTAAATTTAGATAAGCCTAGTGAAAAAATGTTTAAAAATATTTAGCTTACGTAATGTTTAGGAATTCTTTAGATTTTTTTTTGTATAGGTACTCCCCCTAATTTTAAAACAAAAACAGAAAAGGAAACTAACTTTTTTAAAGGATTAATTTTCTCATTTAAAAAAAAAATTATAAGGCCTTTGAATTTTTTTAACATAAAAAAAATCGCAAGCACACACTGTTACAACTGTATTTATGCGTTTGATTCGCAGCATGCAAGTAGTTTTTGTCATGTAAGAGAGAGATATGCATATTTTACATGGCTAGCCTCATAAGATTTTCACAATCAGGTCTTTTCCAGGGGCAGATACAGGTTTAAAAAGTCCTTAGTCAAAATTTTTCGTGAAGCCAAAAATATTTTGTCGCAAATGCCCCAATTATCATTTTTTTAATGTATAATTACCAGACCTATTTCATAAGAATAAATTGAAAGAAAAAACAACATAAATCTAGCTACTTTTTCATAGCAGCTGATATTCCAAAATAATGTTTTTTGAAAACTTGAAGGGTTACATTAATAACCCATAAAAATCTTCTTTCTTCTTTCTTCTTTCTTGCACATCACGTAATGTAGAAAACCATGGACAAATTGAATCTAACATGAAATGGGTCAAATTGAGCAAATTGTCAAAACCGGCCAATGGAATAATGAATGAATCTATCAAAACTGACATCTAAACATCAGTATACCGGGTTGACATGATAACAAAGAATTATATAAAAACAAATTTAAAAAATGAATGTGCAAGAACTATTTCAGTAAAATATATAAAAAACAACAAAGGATATGGCATATAAAAAACAAGGCTCAAAAAGTAAATTTATAAACTGAAAGGACTCTTGCTGAAAAGCCAGCATTAAGATAAAAATCAGGGGTTGTGCTCAAAGCATTTTAATAAATGTATGTTATAAAATAGGAGTTAGGACTTCAGAAAATCCAAAGTTGAGAAACTTTTAGGGTGAACCTAAGATTTTAAGTGTATAATTACCAACTTAAAAGTAAGACAAAGAGTAAGTAAAGGTAAGTATGGGTAAGTAAGGATAAAGTAAATTGTTTAAACATGTATTAAGTTTTAAGTGAATTTAAATTAACTGTAATCTTCTAGAATCTCGGGCAAAAATATTAAGTACATCATCTACCTTTGGAATAATTTCTTGATGAATGTACATTAAAGAAAGGCCATTAAGACGATCTTCTGTCATAGCACTACGGCAATAATCTTTTAATCGTCTTAATGATGAAAAACTTCTTTCACATTCACATGAAGTAATAGGGATAGTAGCAAGAATGCGAATAGCAACATTTATATTAGTAAATAGAGACAGGTTTATTGACTTTAAAGTTTGAGCAATGGCTTCAGGTCATGTACCCTGATAATCCAAAGCAAACTTTTCCCACAGCTCTAACTCAGACTCTAGAGCAAGAGGATTTGGCATGTCAGATTTGTAAAAATCTACAAACCTTTTAAATTTACTCTTCTAATCTTTGTTGGAGTAAACCATTGAAACTACTTTGGGTGGTACAATGCACAATCCATTATACACTACAAAGTTTTCAAAATCAAACCTTGAGTTAAGTTTACTGTTTAAATGGTCCAAGATTGGTATGGTTAAGACTTTTTTATAATAATCCTTTGGATTGATAGCAGGTTGGTTGTCCCTTAATGTTTGCCTTCTGATAACCCATTCCATTTCCTTCTAAACTCCTACACTTTCTGCAACATCTAATGCCTCCTTGTAGCATGAGTTGTGAAAAAAATCTACATTGTTCCTGCAACTCATAGTTGTATTTTTCAAATTAGTAATGTATTGAACATTATCTGTAATATCAATACTTCTATCTTAAAGCAAAGTTGTAACACCATGTGTTAGTGCCAAAACATTTCTGGTCACAACAACAGATACAATGAACTTAAAGGTAGAAATTTCATTAAAAAATGAGTGTGCTTTGGTGGCAGTTTCATTATTGACAATTTTATTTAAATTAACTGTCATATCATCAAGGGTCACATAAATTTCAACATAAAGTTCTTGAAAAACTTTCATGCCACTTATCAGAATTAGGACAATATTGAATGACATTTTTTTCAAGGAGCTGTTGCCTTTTTTGTGAAAAGTTAAAGAAGTAGGAAATTTCTTAATTTTGTTCATAGCATTTCTTACCAGCGTGACGGAACAAGATTTAGCAACACAAAGGTTTAAACGGTGGCTATGACAATGAACATAAATAGCCTTTTTGTTAACCGACAGAAGACGAGCTGATAAACCATTTAAATGTCCAGCAACACTACCAGCCCCATCATAACCCTGGCCCCAGCAATTACTGAAATCTAGATTTAAATTTTGCAGAGCAGACAACATAAGCTGGGCTAAATCTGCACCAGTTAAACCCTCTTTACAATGAAGAAATTTAAGAAAATCTTTCTTGATATTTCTACTGGAATCAACGTAACGGATTACTAAAGAAAGTTGTTCCTTACTAGAATAATCTAAAAGTTCATCAGTCAGGACAGAGAAAAATTTATTCTTCCTAATTTCAGAAACAAATTTATTAGTTATTACCTCACCACAACAATTTATTAAATCATTTTGAGTGGTTTTGGAAATATATGTTGCGTTTTTAGGGCATTTTGATAAATGCTCTTTCAAATCAGCATCACCACCTAGAACTCTAACTTTCAGCAATTCTACAAAATTCCCAGTTCTCCCTACTAAATATTCCCCTGGAGCTGGATGATACTTAGCATCATCACGATGTCCTCTTAGTGCAATACCTTGCCTTCCACACAATATGATGGCATCTGTAATGGGAATCAGTTTTTTTCTGTTTTCTAATACAACAGTTTTCCTTTGGTTGTCAATTAAGACATCAATTGGTTGGGATTTACCTTCAACAGCATTATCAGTGAGGTAAAAGCAACTATGGTATCACTATGTATGCCATTGGGAACATTTTCATGGTGCTTGAAAGCAACACATGCATCAGGCCAATATGTTAATGGCTCAACAGTTTCTTTATTTTATATGCCTTGGTTGGAAATCTGTCTCCAAATAAAACACAAGGAGACAGTATGCACCATCTTGGCTTGGAGAATAACATAGCCAACTAAATGACTTAAGCCATTCCTGACGAAAACTTCTAGATTTTTTTTTAGTAAAAACAAAATTGTCATCACATTTGTGAACATTTTTTATCAAATTATATAATTTTTCTGGCCTAAGACCTTTACATTTGTTCTATATCGGGCAACAACCCACTCATTTATTGAAGAAGTGACAAGATGAGCTACCTGCTTTTGATGATGATTCTGGAAAAAATGAAGGAATCAATAAAGGCTTTTGGGACAAAAAGGATACAAGGAAAGAAAGATTAGCAGGGGAAGTAAAAGTAGAATTTTTTCCAAAAACTTGGCTGGCATTGGAAGTAGAAATGGAAACCGTTAAACTATTTTTAGAATTATACGTAGATGAACTTTTTATTGAATCAGTACTATTTATTTTAGTTATCGGCAAACTGTTTTGTGTGGACATACTTTTTACTTTAGGTAATATAAGCTTACAAGCTGCATTTATCGGTCCAAAATGATAGCTTTGCTTGTACTTTATCACTAGTAAACCCTGCAGTTTTAATTTTTTTTACAAGTTCTTTTTCTTTGGAAAAGGATTTACGCTTACTACTATGATTTAACAAACGTATACAGGGAACAAAATGGTTTGGTTTATAATTTTCACCTGGTCTGGATACATAACCATGCATAACATAACAAAGCTCTATGTCAGAAGCTATGTTTGCATTGGGGATTCGAGGTTGAACTTTCTCCGCAAACAATAACTTATAACATGTTTCGCCGCATTCATTTATATTGTGATTAATGACAGTAGAAAGGGCAAGTATGTCAAGAAGACCTGCCCATCTGCCGTTTTTGCAATTATACAGAGCTTCAAATTGCATTTATTCTGTAAGTGAAGAACCATGGGGGTAATCTTTATCAGATATAGCCAGGGACATATCAAATACTTGCTTAAAATTCTTAAAAAGTTGGTTATTATTTAGTTGTCCTTGTTCAAAAATAGAGTATAGAAGGGGATGCGTAGAATAAAATTCAGCATGAATAAACAACTCTAAAGAAGTAAGTAACCTTAAATCATGGCACAATGAATTGTCACCTGACAACATTAATGATACCGAGCTGTATAAGCAGTTTCCACTTGCTTCAGAGCTAAAACAAGAAAAACAAAAGCAAATCTGATTCTTGTGCCTAGCTAGTAATACATTCACAACGTAACAACACAACTCAGCTACCATTTATATATTTGTTTATGACACCTTTTGTAAAATAAAATTATTCTGAGAATAAAACAAAAGAATATTCAATAAAAACAATTAAGGTCAGCCATATTAAATCTTTGGCTTTTGTTTCAGTTTATGACTGAATTATTGCATTGTTATAGCTGAACAAAACTAAATTGTAAACTTCACAGTCTATTAACAAAAACAAAGCTTTAGGGATTGAAAAAAGTTTAAACAAACCTATGATCAGTTTCAAAAATAGTGTGACATTTTCTGAAACTGCCAAAATGAGCATTTTTAGAGTTTCAGCATCAAATGGAACACATCTTGCCCTATTTACTTGAAATTTTAGTATGTTGGTCTTATGGTGGTTACCACCCTCAAATGACATTTTGATTTCCAAAAAACGTGGTAATTTTGAGGTTACCATCAATAATATAAGTCTTCCTTGTGATAGCAAATACTTGAGAAATAGTGGGGCTACCAAATCGAATTTTCTTTCATGTTAGTGATTCAAGATATTTTCCTCATAAATATGTACAAAACATCTACTTGGGTTTCTTATCAGCTCATGCAAACAAAGGCATAAAATTGAGATAATAAAGGCTTAAGAAAAGAAATAAATTTAAACAACCACTAAAAAACATAAAGTAGAATAAAGTTACTTGGAACATGGTGATGAAGAAATTAACAGGAACAAAAAATGTGTAACAAGTGAGGTTACTCAACTACTAAAAATCACAAGTTTTAAAATACTACTAACAATATCACTATTGTGCACTATAATACTCCCAATGAGCAATTATTTCACAGTACTCATTGTCACTGATGCTAACAGTGTTATTACCGCATTCCTCAAAGTTTACAAAAGGATAAACAACACTTTCTGGATAAACAAATGTTTTCTTGTCCATTATTTTGTACAAGATTTTTCCACGTTTGGAAGTGGCTTTCTCCAAATAATGTGCAGTGATGTACTTTTAACCTAAGTGAACAGTGTGACCATAATCATCTGCAAGTTGGTCGACATTGCATATTTCTTCAACTGTTCCAACCATGATGAAGAATACTGTTTCACTCGACTTTTCATTTGCTGCAATAGCACATATGGATCCAGGTTGAATGAAATCGTCTGTGATCTGTTTATGTGCAGTGTCAACAACGTCACTAGTGAAAGATCTTAATGATGTTGCTTTGAGTTGAGTAACGTTTAATGTGTACTTTGAAAATAAATCACAAGATCCAATATCAAGTTGACACTCTCTACAAAAGCATAACCTCTTTTAATTTTTCTTTTAATTTGCAACTTTTGATGCCTCAAAAAGTTTTTTTTTTCTGTCAAAACATTTTTCACACTGTGAACATTTTAACTCAGTTTTCTTTGCATGACTCTTCTTATGTCTGCTAACACTTTTCTGATGCTTCAAAATTTTCTGACAAACTGGACATACCCACTCAAACTTGCTATTCTCCATACTTATAATATTTCATACAATAATAAAAGATAAACTTATATTTCTGGTGTACACTTTTTCTCACAGTAACCTCACTAATGCAACAACAACAACAACTGAAATAAAAACATTTCAAAACAGCTACATTCTGCAACTATTCTATCAGTGTTCTATCAATATTCTAAAACATGTTCTAAAAGTGCAATGTAGAGTATTCCTAAATTCTACTTTCTGACTTGTTTTCCATTGTGGAAGTGCTAGTACTACATGTATATACAGTACTTTTTCATTCCATTGTAACCTCAGCTTGAACACAAATGTTGAATTCAATTAAATCAGTTGGAAAACATTAGATTCATACTGTTTATTAATTTTATTTGGCTTCACAAACTCACACTTTAAAATATAGTTTTATATGCAACATCTAGTAGGTAACCTCACAGAAAACACATTTTGATCAAATGGTAACCTCATGTTTAGAAACTGATATTTCTTGGAACTAGTGAATATGAGTTTGATACATTAAAATGTTATATTACATAAAAGTTACCTGGAAATATTATAATGATAATTTTGCAAAATGGTAGTATATCTCTTAGAAACATTTCTACATATAACAGAAACCTCAAAATATCAACTAAAATGCATCTCTTAATTTTTCTTCACGATATTCCATACGAATGGTATCGACGAAGTCATGCAGTATTACATTTTATAGCCAGCGTTATTTCTATTTTAAAAAAAAATAAAGAAATTAAATACTTTTTTGTAAAAGAACATTCTAATTTTGAAAGTTGCTTTTTATTGTTAGATCCACGAATCAAAGAATTGCTTGTATAGTTTCGTCATGTTTTTCTTAGAAATTAATAACGTTATATAAGGCCTCTCACGGAAGGCTTGGAGTTCTTTCAAGTTAAAAGATTGCATAAAAGCGATGTTCTTGCAAAAAAATTAAATCGCATTTTAAGAACTTAAGAACGAAAAGCGGCGATAGAAATGCTTTTTAGATCGCATTTTAAAAACTTAAGAACGAAGAACGGCGATAGAAATGCTTTTTTAGATCACATTTTAAAAACTTTAGAATTATTCAAGGCTCGAAATGTTGATTTTTAACAAACAAACAAAAAAAGAATGATTCTTATATAAAAATGTGTGTAAACTAACAACGTTTTACGCCTCCAGATAAACCCAGCGAAAAATATTTAATTTACTTTTTATTACTTTTGTCAAAAGTCAGGCAACTTTGTTTAACTTTATTCACACAAAAATTATTATTCCTAAATTATCATAGAAAAAAAAGAAACTCTTTTAAGCATTGTTTTGTTTCGCTTGAAGTTCAGTATTTAATTTAAAATAAGTATTATAATGCAATTTACGTCATCGAGTAATACTACGCGATAGATCGAGATCGCGACATCCTGATAGACACGATATGATTCACTTCTATCGAGACAAAAATATGCTCAAAAAGCTATCGATCCTCTATCATTCGCATCGCGCATGATAGAGGATCGCGATGTTAAGATACCTTTTTACAGTACTGTAGAAGCTGAGTCATCATCAAAAATCAGACGTGCCTTAAAATATAAAATTAAGGTAAAGTGTACTCAATTTGTAAAGTCTTTTACAAGAAAGACGAATCCAACAAATGGAAAGGACCTGGCACTGTAATAGGTCAAGATGGAAAAATTGTCTTTGTGCGACATGGAAATGTTTATGCTAGGGTATCAACCAACAGATTGATTAAAGTTGGGCATGAATTTCAAGAGCCAACATAATCAGATCCTGGCCCTGAAATAAAAGTTACCTTAGGTGAGACGAATTGCATTCGTGAATCTTCAGACAAAGAAAGCACTAATCAAAGACAGCATGCTGATGCTGCTATACACGATGGAGTACAACTTGACGATGCCACCTTGGATCAAAACATGACTGGTAACGTTACGGGTGTGCCAAAGAAAAATGATGAAATTCGCTACAAGCAACCAGGTGACAACATTTGAAGAGAGGCAACGATAATCAGCTGAGCTGGCAAAGCAACTGGGAAGTATTCTTCCTGGTACAATGTGAAACACCCAGATAAAGAAAATCCCATTTGTATAGATTTTCAGAGTATTGACAAATGGGAAAAGGTAGAAAAGGGAAGAACTGAGGAAGTAAACATTGTCTTAGTGCCACAACAACGCCATTGTGACAAAGATGTTATCACTGCCAAGGAACAAAGATACAGAACTGGAAGGATTTTGAGGTTTTTTGAAGAAGTGAGAAATTCAGGACAAAAGACAATTTCTACAACATGGGTAATTACAGAGAAAACTGGTCCAGAAAATTTTGTAAAAGCCAGACTCGTTGTAAGAGGCTTTGAAGAGGAGCAAATTTTACAAGTTGACTCGCCTACTGCCTTGAAAAGCACCCTGAGAATTCTGATAGCAATTTCTAGTATAAAAGAGTGGCAAGGCAAAACCACAGATATCAAAGCTGCTTGTCTTCAGGTATGCAAGATCCAGAGAAATGTATTTTTGCAGCCACCAATTGAAGCAGATGACCAAGGCAACCTTTTGAAACTTAAAAAGGTTGTGTATGGATTAAATGATGCTGCGCGACACTGGTTTTTAACTGTGAAAAAAGAAATTGATAAGCTTGGATGTGTACAATCCACGTTCGATCCAGCTATGTTCTAGTGCAAACGTGAGAATATTCTAGAAGGGTTTTTTGTTATCCATGTCAATGATTTTATTTACTCTGGAACAACATCTTTTGAGAAAGAGGTTGTTTATAAATTAAGAGATGTCTTTCGAATTGGAAAATTTAGGAAAATTATTTTAAATATGTTCAATTAAACATACAGCCTAACAATGGTAACATAGAAGTGTCCCAGAATGATTTCATTGAGTTGATGCAACTTATACCTCTATCCCCGAAATGTTAAGCAAATAAGTTTGAGAAACATAATACGGAGTTTGATTGGTCAAGCAAATTGGGTGGCCAGTCAGACCAGGCCTGATGTTAACTTTGATGTTTTGCACTTTAGCATGTGTATCAACAAAAGTCCAGAAGTATGACATCTCATTGAAGCTAATAAAATGGTAAAGAAAATTAAGTCTGATCAGTTTAAACTGATATATCCGAAAATGAATGTCAACCAGGAGCTTCGATTAGTCGTATTCACAGATGCTTCCCATGCAAATTTGCCTGGTGCATCTAGTGCAGGTGCACATATCATTTTATTAGTTGGAGAAAATAATGATTGTTGTATCCTAAATTGGTCATCAAACAAAATTAAAAGGGTAGTGAAGAGTACCACAGCTGCAGAAAGTTTAGCATTATCAGATGGGTTGGACGATGCACTGTACCTATCTGAATTACTGGTGGAATTGCTAAGAAAAGACGTAAGGAAAATCACAATAAATGCAAAGATTGATAATAAAAATCTACATGCACTTATATATTCAACGAAAGTAATAAGTGAAAAACGAATGCGTATTGATATTGCAGCAATAAAAAGAGATGCTAATTCGTAAAGAAATCAGTACAGTGGAATGGATACCCACCGAAAGACAAATAGCTGATTGTCTGACAAAACATGGTGCTAGTTGTCAGAGTTTACAAGATATTCTGTCAATTGGAAAACTTGATGTGTGACATTTTAAAATCGACTATTATCAAAGTGTTTCATTTTATTTCATTGTGCACACAGGTTGTGTACCTTCTTTTGTTGCAGACATTTCAAACATTATGGACGTTCTACGAACTACAAGAAAAAGGGAGGTGTGTGCTTAGTGCTTATCATTGTATTTATTATTTGTTTCTTTATAGTAGCATTATAACTGGTGGGTGTAATAAATATATGTGTACATCGTTTCACTTTCTATGGTTATTATCAATTTTAAAAGTTGATGAAATAGATCTGATTAAAGCGAATTCACATTATGCCCATGTCCGGTTTCCACATGGAAGGGAAACAACGATATCAACGAAACAACTGGCAGCAGCAGATGTTCGTGATAAAGAGTGTAGAGTAGAAACCCATAATAATAATTCTGAAACTTAGCCTGTAGAAAGTGGTGTTATATATTTTATAGAATAGTTGAATTTTATCTGGCTATTCACCTCAATTATTATTGATGTTATAAAGTAGTTTATAGCACCGTAGTTTAGTGGTTCTCACTCTTGTACTTTGTGCGGGAGACCAGGGTTAGATTTCCCTTCGTGGCGATTTAATATGGGCAATTAAATATTGCCATAGCCCCGGGTTAACCCAAGCCATGTGAGGGAAAATGGGAAAATGGGAAAATGGCACACTGTGTGGGTTGTTGGATGTTGCAGGGAGTTGTCTGGTAGAGCGCTGACTTTTATTGAGTTTGTGTATAGCTCTAACAGACCATTAAATACTCCAGGACTCCCCATCAGAGTCGTGGCGCCTCCTGGAAATAATAGACAGAGTATTTCCTTTGGTGGGGCTAGCCATGTCAAATATGCACACCTATCCATCTAGAAAGAATAAGTTAGTATATACTTAAAATATCTTGCAAACTTACATAATAAAAACTTTTAAGGACTTATGCCCTTGATGACATCTTGACATGTCTGACAATGTTTTGTGAAAAAAAATAATGTAGAATAAAATTTGACTAAGTTTGAAAGATATAAAAAAAACATGCACAAACTTTTTTAAAAAAACAATAGTTTTTGCGCGATTTTTTAAAATTTTTCGTGTAGTTAACAAATCATTACTTCACGCTAATACCTAAGGGGATTTTATTTTTAATAAGTTTTAACAATGAGAAAAAAATTACAGTATTGTTTTATCGCAAAACTTTTGTTAAATCACTCGCAACATAGCTCTAGCAAAGATCATAAAAGTAGTTATGATAAACAAAAGATTAAAGGGGTTCCGACTTGCAGGAAAAGGTGTTGTATAGCGCGTACGTGGAAGGTTACATTCGGACTGTACTGTATGTAACGTTCTGTAGTTTAAGAATGATCTCATCTTTTATATTACAGGTAGCTAGCTAGAAATGTTATATCAACATTTTTCAAAACTTACTTATGACAAATCACAAGATCCCGGATTTAGAAAAATTTAATCTTGATAAGGCGGACGTCACAAATATTTGGTGTTAGAGTCACCCGACAGACCCTATATTTTTATCCAAATTTTTGATATACTGAGTCGGAAAAGCTAGAGTGACAAAAAAAATATTATATGCTCGCTGTCTCCCCACAGCCATCAGTTAGGAAAATCCTACATTTGCGGTATACTCCAATTGCGGTATAAAAATAATCTGAAAATTTTGTCCCGCAATTGCGGGATATACGGGATTCTAATATCCCGCAATTGCGATATATCACTTGTTTTATTTTAAAAATGAAAACATGAAGCGTAGCCTTAGAAATCCGAAGAAAGATTTTTCAAAAAAATGTAAGTACATTCTGCACAATGATACTGACATCAATGGCAATGGTTGCTACGATATTAGTTCTTCAAAAAGGTACAAAGCGAGCGTAATTAATGATTTCAAAGAAAAGAAGATATTTCCATTACGAGCGAAATATCTTTGTACAACTTGTTATGAGCGATACAGAAACGTAGATAAAACGATAGACATGCAAACCACCCAAAAAGAAATAGCTACTACGTCCGTAACTGCAAATGTTCAGGAAACTGTTCCAACACTAGAAACACCTGAACTTGCCAAAGAAAATTCAATCGCATACTTATTGCATAACCTCGTTGATAAGTTAGAAAACGAATCCGTAGAAACCTTGCTAAAAGGTAACGAGAACTTATGGGCGAATCTTATATTCTTAATCGGCAATAAAATTTGCAATAAGGAAATTTATAAAGACGGTCTAACGATATCAAAAAAATACAAAGATGTCAATTTCCTGATCCAACAAGATGTAGACCGATACATTAAAGAGCGGAATCGTTTGTTAGTTTTGTTTTTATGTGGAGTAACTGGCTTAGATATGTCCAACACGTCCACAGAGAAAAAGATGTCATTTATCAATACTGTTGAAATGTGTTATTATTTAAGAAATTTTCAACTTGTTCTTCCCTTTTCCTTTCTTGGGAACTTTATTCAGTCATCAATTTCCGGTTCTAAAGTTGTTTCGGTGATGAACGGAAAAACCTCTCCTGGCGGTTGTTATACCACCTTTAAAAACTGGCTATCTGAAAAAGGAGCGAAACCGCTAACTTGCATTGATGGACCAGTGGATTTATTTTTTGATAACATTGGCAAGTATATCGTAAAGAACTATCGGATTAGCATACTGAAAACGAAAAGTGCTGATATCATAACGACAGGGATCCAAATAGCACTGACGACGGAAGATCAAAACATACAGAAACGAATTGACTTGAAACCTAGCCGAAGTGCCGATGTTAAATCCTCACACAAATTGATGCAATTGGAGATCCAACGCGCCAATGAAGATTTTCGCAAGTTTCGTTTTTGTTTTGTAAAAGAACTTTTTGACTACGTTGTCATTGGGGACGAATATGACAGGAGCATTGACAATAACATTAAGGTAAATTACTTTGATATGTTTGTTTTAAAAAAGTATGGATTTTATATTTCTAACAAGTTGGTTATATTGTAATATTTGAAACTCCTATAATACACCTATATATTTTAATTTTAAGGAAATGTCAGTAAGACGAATCTGCACGAACGAAGCATGTGGAAAGAAATTTTCGACATTAAATTGAAAATGTGTCTGTGGAAGTGTTGTAGAAGGTGTTTCGAACAATCATACCCCAGTGATGAAGTGTGGAATTAATTTGTTGAAAGATGTTGACGTTGGTGCCAAAAAATGCGAACACAAGCCATTGATTCGTATGGTTGAATCGATCATGCTGAATCCGAACAGCTATAAAAATATAGAGTCGATATTGATGGAGATGAAAATCATAGCGGAAATCGGGAAAAGTCGAGAATGGGTGTTTTTAGGATGTGATGGTCCTCCGTATTGCCTATCAGAACGTATTATTAACAGAGAGGTTGAAAGGTTTGATTTCGCTGCAATGGTACCAGGACTTGGGCATCTTCATATGAATCAACAAAAGACCTTGTTCAAAATTCTTGATGAAATTATGTTAGAGCCACTTGGAAAAGATGTTTTAAATTTCATTTCGCCAAACGCGTACCAATTTTTTATTAATGCAAAGGATACACACAAATCATGGCAAGCGGTCCAAGTCTTGTTATTGGGTACTACTCTTGAGCTTATTAGACAGTACAAACGTGACATTCTTCCGGAAAAAGGAAGCCCTTTTGAGTTTTTAGAATGGCTTAGTGTGCACGAAAATGCAACACTGAAAATGCTCGGGAACATTATTCTTACTTACATATTGGCAATTTATTTATTTAAGCTTGGCGTTAGAAATAATGATTGTCAACTGATTACTGCAGCACGGTTGAAATTTGATGACCTATTTTATGCCATATACCGGGAGGTGGAATATCGTGATCTGAAAAACCGAGCTCTTTATCCAAAAGAGGTCAGGGTTCTGCGTGATAACAACATGTCATTTAGCGAGTCGAAGGTATCTGCAAAAAGTCAAGGAGGTGATTTTATCCTAGAGGGGAAAGTTAAGCGAGAAAAGCTACTTGCGCCAAAAGGACCTGTTAAAGCATCGACTTGGAAAATGATTGCTCGTTGTTTGGATGAGTTTGATGACATTTATTCAGTTTCGTGTGAGCGTCTTAAGTTGAAAACATGTGATGAGAGTAAGAGTATCGATTTACGGTCAGAGGTATCCAAGTGGCAATCAGTTTTGCGTTCTTCTTCCTTTTTAAGTAACGAAAATTTTACAGATTCGCCTAAAAATATTTACGGGGAGTTATTATCACCTGATATCGTTAACTTGGCAGAAAACGCACGCAAAAAGCGAACCAATATTTGGAAGCAAGTAGAAGAATCTGGTGATATTTGTAATGTAAAAGTAGACTATCTACGCGTTGTGCCTGAAAAGGATATTCATAATTTACTTTACGTGGAATCTTATGAAGAAGATTGAAATAATAATATTAAACAATATTAGGAACTATACAACTAGAATTGTCATTTTTTTGCTGAAACTGTCTTTACCCCTTTTTTTTTGCTGGCTGCTTTCGGTGGAGCAGGTGTATGTTCCTGACATGTCCACTTTACCGACTTTATATTACGTGGCATTATCAGGCCCATACACTTATAATGCTGCCACCGGTCGCAGCCAGTGTGTTCGCAACCAATCCACGATGAGTCATATCGCTTGTCTCTGTCACTATCGTATTCGATACCGCAAAGTTGACATACATATTTGAATCTTTTTTTTCTCGCATTTGATGGCGAGTTTTCAGTCAAAAGTTCTATCGACGGCAATGGAGCAACAGCAGCCTGTGCACCTGAAATCGCTGCTCGGTCATTCAAAAGAACGGGCAGAGTTGCAAATTTTTTGACACAGCAATTGTCTTTGCCATAATCCTTGAAGACTTTTAGAAACACTTCGTCCCCAGTTGTCATTTTTAAGTCCTGCATTTTCCGTAGCAGCCCATTTGTGTTGTTGTAACGCGATTTTGCCCTAAAGGCGGAGTTTTTCTGATATTGGGTGCATCTTTTTCCACGTATCTTTACACTCGACAATTTCTTCTTGATTTCTTGCTGGTGCGTTGTTAATTTTCTTCGCTCTAGCTTTATTTCTCCTTGTTCGCTGTAAATAGTGATGTTGTTGACAGGTTCTTCTTCTTCTTCTTCTTCTTCTTCTTCTTCAATATTTTCAGTTTGAACCTGTTGCTGCTCATCAGGAACAGAAGTCCCATTTGAAATATTTGTATGAGTGTTTGTGGAGCGCTGCTGAGTTAAAAAAGTGAATGGTTGAATGGGCGAGGATGCATTAAAAAATGACGAATTATTAAAATTTGAAATTTCTAACGGGCCGCAATTTCCAATAATGCTTGTGATATCCTTTAACACCGGGAGACTTTCAGATGATTCGTTGGATAAATCCAAAGTTGGTTGAAAGGGATCCATTTTGTTGAGTTGATAAGCTATGAAAAAAGCAATTAATTAGCAATTTTTAAACAGGTTATTCCACTTGTGAACAGTAATGCAAATAAAAGAGACTTACTATCGCAGTCGATCAAGTGTTATTTACCGCTCTAATGACTTCTCTAAGAACACTGAAACAATTTTTCTTAAATTTGTTATTTATACATTAGGATTCGAATTTAGAACAGCTGCATTAAAAATCGAACGTCCAAGATTTCTAAGATCATAAGTTGAAGATTTAAAAAATTATAATAACACCTGCTGGGGAATTGTAAACTTAAGTTTAACTTAAGACAAAAGTTTCTTTAAAAAATGTATATACTGAAATTGCAGGATATGTACCGCAATTGCAGTATACCGCAAATTCATATCCTGCAATTGCAGTATACAAACTTTATTCCCACAACGTTCACGCATAGTCTCTTATACTGCAATTGCAGTATACAAACGCGTGATACGTTTTTTTCCCCGCAGGCAAGAATAAAGGTCATAGCCTGGAGCTCCCGATGACATATTTCACTGGATGCGATTTTAGCCATCCAATGCGAAAACGAAAAAAACCTTGTTGATGCAAGCCTTCTTGGGCAAGAGCAAAAAATTTTATACCGCAATTGGAGTATACCGCAAATGTAGGATTTTCCTAACTGGCCATTACATTATTGTGCTTCGCTTTAAAATGTGAAAAGGGCCATAATGGTGCCCGTTGATGGCTGGATGGTTGGATACAATTTTTCGAATTTTTGAGTTATCATTCACCGATCGACTGACCGACTCTATTTTTGGTGCTCAAATGACTCTAACACCAGATATTTGTGTTGTCCGCCTAAACAACTTTCTACTCTTCACAACGCTAGCTAGCTAGCTATAAAATATTATTTTCAATGCCAGGATTACACCTTTTCACAGTTGAGTAAAAATAGGATACCCTTATTTTATCCAACTCAAGTTATCCGTACAACTATATCATAACAACTATGTGAAGTGAAAACGTGTAGCTATCCCTTCAAGAATATGAGAATATGTTCTTGATTCAAAAAAATTTTTTTATTAAACATTTATTTGGATTCAGGTTGTATGGGAAATCCTTTACCCTGGTTACTCTCTTACTGGTGGTGGATGGATTGGGAGATTTCAGCCACTTTTGCTATTTTCTCTTTCTGACCAGTGTCTAAAAAGCTATAATTTATTTAATAAATAAAAGTCAGCGTAGTTAGAAATGTAAGGAAGAAAGCTCAGCGTCTTCCTAGAGTTTCTGAACCTAATCAAAAAGTGCTTATGGTATCTACTTCTTCTAACTTGAAAATTAGCTGAGAACGTATACGGTATAGTTCTGCACTACCTCCTCTTTTATCTCTCCGCCATCGTCGATGACCAAACAAGAAAGCCTTCTTTGTACGAACCTTCGTGACCTACACATCTTTTGATCAGCAAAGTCGTCCCCAGTCAGCGTTATTACTTGTGTCCACAAATCGTTCTGGGTAAACATGTTGTTTCTTTTATTTGCATAAAGTGAAAATATTCATTTTCATGCAGTACGGTGTAAAAAGTATTTAATAGAGGTCAGGATTTTTTGGGAAATGACATAATTTATAAAATTGATCTGAGGGAAAGATCATGGTGTTGAGCTAGGTCCTAACTTGTTGTGTATTACATGTTGGATATTCTTGGAAAATATAATGGCGGCGCAAGGCGATGAAATTAATCCAAAGTGTGGCCCTACTTCGGTATGTTTTTGCAATATTTTAAAGTAATTATTTATTATTTATAAAAATAATTTATCTTGATTTAGTGCTTATCATTGATGCGCCCCTAAATTTCTGTTATTTTTACTTTGACTTGGCTATATCCTTTTTGCTTTTGTTATTTTTCCCCTTTGGATGGTGGCGATTAAAAGGTAGGCGAGCGAGTGTTACGTTACCATAGCCTCGGGTTAACCCAAAGAAAGATGACACACTGTGTGGGTCATTGGATATTGCAGGGAGTGACATCATTGCCAACCAATACAATTAAGGGGAAAGACAAATCTAAGCAAACACACAAGTATAACAATATTTCTGCGTTTTAGACATCCTTCTGTTGTGCTGCACTCCTTCAATATAAACACTCAGCTTTCGTGTTTTGTGCGCTTGTGACGTCATTACCCAATGACTTTGTAACCTACCTCAAATATTGATATAATTGTGTGATTTTTTGGAATCATTTTTATTTTTATGGTATATGAATGAAATTATAACAAAAAATCAAAAAAAGTCAATTTTGACTTCAATTCTTCCTTAATAAAAGTCTTTTTTTTTTGTAAAGAAAAGAAATAAAATTATACTGGATATAGAAAATGTGAAGCTTGCAAAAATGATCATGGGACATACGATCCTTTGTGGAGATAATAATATTTAGCATGGTGCCCATGATAGAATATTTGAATGTTTGTCATATGTGAAGAACACCATTTTATTATGGTTCATACAGTCTTGGTCATGAATATTTGCACCCACGTGCGGTGGTACGTACGCCTACACTAATACAGGCGTGCAATCAGTATCGCACGCCTAGCTTATGATTTTGGCATGCAATTATTACATTCAGGAAAGTGGCAGCGAGGAGTTTTTGAAGCATAGAAGCTGGCAAAAAAATTGCCGACGCAATTTTGTTGTGAAATTTAAATGAATGGTGTTATTATGAAGAACGTAAGGTATAGAGAACATCAAAGTCGGCCCCTTACCTTCATGCTGACACTCTTATGCTCAGCTGGTGCATTACACTGAGACTCAAACGAAAGACGGTAGACCATTTGGAACCATGCCGCAAGTCAGTCCGACCTTCATCGTCACAGAGAATACTGCGAGAAGAGTGCGCACCCATGCAAGTTAAATATAACGAGAACATGGGAGAGGTTAGATGTCCTGTACCTTAATACAGCTTTCAGACGAATGTTCTCGTGATGTAATAATACCAAAGAAAAAACATGTTCAATAAAGTTTAAAAAATCTTTTTAAAAGGGAAAAGAGAAATCAAATATGTTTAGTAATAATAATCGAAAAAATTGTATATCGTATTAAAAAGAAGTCCAGAAGTTCTGTCTCCCACACGACACAGCAGGCAATAAGTCAGCCCTGCCCTCGGTTTTGTGAGAAAAGATGCTTTGAGAAGACTCTAACAATTGAGTCTCCTGTACAGTTTTGCTTTGCATTGAACTGTGGCTGTGACATATTTTTGTAGCATGTCACTGGCGACTTCTGTGATATTCAACTTAATGATGCCCTAACCTTCAGTTCGTAAATAGCAGGTGTACAACTTACTTCCTAATCAGTTTATCTTAAAATTAGAGAGCTAGTTGGGACAGAACTATTAACTTAAGAAGTACACCATCAGGAAGGTACAGTACAGTCTGAATGTAATCTACCGCGTACACGCTAATATCACACCTGAGCGTTTTGGAAGTTTATATTTGCATGTTAAAAACAGTGCGCTCGCGGAGCAATTATATTTTTTCTAATAGCGAGATGCATTGTGTAAATGTATTGATAAGCTATTCCCTTAAGTATTAGCGTGAAGTAATTAAATAATAAAAATCTTTCGCGAAGTTTTTAATACATTGCGCGAGAATGTATTGTTGATTTAATTACTTAAAAAAATTCCAGCGCGTTTAATCTAAAAAACATAGGAGAAGCATTGTTCACAACTATTAAATGCCCCTTTTCGATTTTAAACTTTTATATTTCGATCTAAAAAAACATTTCTATCGCCGCTTTTCGATTTTAAACTTTTAAAATGCAATCTAAAAAAACATTTCTATCGCCGCTATTAGTTTTTAAACTTTTAAAATGCAATCTAAAAAAACATTTCTATTGCCGCTATTAGTTTTTGAATTTCCGCGCCCGAAGGCGTAGGAAATTCTTTAAAACCGTCGTTTTTTTCTTTCGGAGCATTTTTTGAGAAAAAATCGACCCTGGGATTTGACATTCCTCTGAGAGGAGGATAGTATTGGTATCACTGACTAACTAACTAACCAAATGGCCAATTGCAACGTCACAAATTTAAACTTCGTACCCAAGCTCCCTAAGTACTGGGAAGTCATCTAAATGACTTTTCAGGCCAAAATTGGTATTTGTTATCGACAAAATTTGGCACAGTTAACAAAGAAAGTTTGCTAAACATAATGGTGACATCATAATTTTGATTTTTGTCACCTAAATGTCATTTCAGGCCAAAATTTGTCCAAAAATTAAAACTACTTTATTTTCGACAAAAATTGGCACAGTCAATAAAAAAGTATGCTGAAAATGATGGTCACATCAAAATTTTGATTTTTTGTCAACTAAATGCTGTTTAAGACCATAAACGTCTCAATCGCAAGACTTTCAACCATGAATGATAGGCTGTATTTTTTGATAGCAATTTCTTTTAAAATGTGAGTTTATTATGACACGTTTCGTTTTGTTTGCGTTAGTTGTAAGATATAATGTCACTTGTGTGCTTCATCTTCAGAGCTTCATGCACCAAACCTCTTCGAATGTTTGGCACGATAACACAACGAATTAGCAGGTTGTCATCAAATATTTTGGTAGTGAGCGGAAATTCTTAGAGCCCCCAGGGCTTCTTGTTAAACTTTTAAAATGCGATTTAAAAAAACATTTCTATCGCCGCTATTCATTTTTAAACTTTTAAAATGCGATCTAAAAAAACATTTCTATCACCACTTTTCATTTTTAAACTTTTAAAATGCGATCTAAAAAAACATTTCTATCGCCACTTTTCATTTTTAAACTTTTAAAATGCAATCTAAAAAAACGCTTAATTACTGCAATTAACATTTGCAAAAGAGTTCACGCAAAATAGATTGCTAAAATTGATCTTGCAACCTATTGTGATTAAACAATTGATCGCGTGGGGTCATTGTTTATCAGCGAGGCAATTATTTTCTTAAAAAAACAAAAGCTATTGTTCTGTGTAACTATTCATGCGAGTTTCGCGTCCGCCGTAGATTACATTCAGACTGTACTGTAGGTCAATAGGACTTGTGCTTCATTTCCATTTGTCATTGTCTTAAGGAGATCAATACAAGGTGAATGACGAAATTTTTTGCCAGCTGAAAAACAAAAAAAATATTGTCGATCCAATGCCGACGCAAAACATTTGAAATGTATCTCACGTCAGCAATTTTAATGAAGGTGGGTATTTAATAGAAATACATTTTAGAGATACATTTTAACATGGAAGAACAATTATGTATTGGGTTAAGTTTGGGTAAGGGATTACTCTAAAATAGCTCAGTTCTGCTTGGCGTGTGTACAAAGTAGAACAAGGCATGTGATAAAGAGCACGCCCAAATTTCACATGGCGTGTGCGGAGGCGTGCGCACGCCACTCATGACCATGCACCCACTCATGACCAAGACTGTTGATATGTTAATAAACCTTTTCACAGTACTGTACATATAGGGTAAAATTGTTATAAATATTGAAGTTAGAAGGGTAAGAACACAATTCGCTAAATGGAAACTCTGAGCCGTCAAAACATTTACAGGCCACGGGTGGTGTCCACGAATTTGAATGGAAAATTTTAATATCTGCACTGATGAACAATAGAGAACGAAGAAACTTGGAAGCATTCCTAATTGCTCTAAAAAAGCCTTAATTAAACAAGAAGCTTGAGACAAAATTATTAAACCTGTTTAGAAACTTAGTAACTTAAGTAAAATTTAATTGCCACTGTTACAAAGATAACGCGTTAATCCTCATGACATTGTTGCTCCCATGACGATTACTACGTTTTCTCTGATTTTTGTCTCTTTTTATTCCTTTTACTTGTACAAACAATTTCACATTTGTATATAGCACTTGCTGATTTTTAAACTTGTTTTTAACTTTTATATTATTTATGAAATATATTGATAGACTGGCAAAATTATTCTTAACATAACGTAACTTCATTCCTGTGAAAAATTGTTATACGTTTATAAAAATTTCTAGACAGGGGTATCCGTGACTAGTGTTGGCTACTTGTTCTGATCGCCATTAAATTTCAGCTGTCTTGTGATCAAGGGTAAAATATTTAGTTTGAGTACTGAGCCTGTATACATAATCTCGAAATGAAGCAAATAAATTACTGACGACTATGACAGTATGTACCATTTCTATGTTGATAATTAGCTTTTTGTTTTTCCACACTTCACACACCACTGACTGTGGGACCAATCATGAAAAAAAAATATATAACAACGAAAAAGAAATTGTTTTTTCTAGATTATAACGTTGCCTCAGCACTAAATGAAAAGTCATTTAATTTAATGCTGTTTTTCTGCCTTAAATGTTAATATTTTTTATGCATTTGAACTAATGTTTTTCCATTGCATATATTATTATTTTTATAGTTTTTAATTATTATAAATATAATAGTTTTCTTTGGTAAATAAGAAATCATTGAAAATTAAAAACATTTAGAAAAGCTATTTAATTTTAAATTTAAGGGATAGCTTAAACATAAAAACTCACATTTCATGAACTAAACTTTAGCTTTGTGGAAACGCAGAAATATTGTGGCGCCGTAGTTTAGTGGTTATAACTCTCGCACTTTGTAAAATGTATGTAATATGTATATGTAAAATATGTATTACATAGTACCTTGTTTTTCTGGAGGGTAATGGCAATGCATGCAATAATTAAGAGCTCTATTTAAAAAATCAATCTCAAACTTTTTAAGCTTCAACTACATTAAAACAGGCTATAACCACTTAATTGCTTTGGGTTCCTGAGTAGTAACTTAAAATTGAGGAAAAACAAGGTATGTGTTTTGATTGGAATGAGTCGGTACAACATGTTTTGCAATGTATTGGGCTGTTTAAGGAAAACAGGTGCCTCCAGGCACATGCTAATTACTGGTGGTTTTTATATCATGAGCCTCAAGCACATAAGACAGTTGAAATACACTTAGCGTCGGTGGGTCAGGGGTTTTTGTTCATACCACTGAGCGTCAGGTGCTTTGAGTGTCAGACATGTTTTTTATTCAAGTAATGATCACAGTTGAAATTCTCTATGCATCAAGTTCATCAACATGTCCTCAGTGCCGGCTTGTTTCAGAGAAAGCAACTTTGAGCAACAAATATGGTTAACACTATGTATCCTTGCCTTCAGGTACGGCTTCCTAAGACTTCATTGACTTGCATCAACTTAGTTTCTAAATGGCTACCAAGGAGGTCCAACATTCCCACCAAGATAAATTAGAACCTAACCTTGACAATACGAGGCAAACAACGCGTGACTTTGGTATAAAATGTGTTATGTTGTGTGTCCACACAGCATGTTTGACCCAGTTATCTGCAGTTGCATATGAAGATGCCCTGAAATAGATTTTTAGTGATCGGTGGATTCTATATTACACCGCCTTGATTAATCAAATAAATATTCTGTATCCACTATTTGTAAACGTGTTGGTGACATCACAGTAATATGATTGTATTGTATATCAGGTCTTTGTGTCATATTACTGTGAGGACAGCAGTTGTTTATCTTTTGTTATAATTAAATCCCTTTATTAAACGGTACCTTTCACAGAAAATAAAATAATACTTATAGAAATTTAAAACACATTACTTTAACAATACGGTTACATCTGTGTTAACTGCTACCTCTCTAGAACGACTGCTTGAACCACTTTAAAGAGCACCCCTCTGTTTTTAGTGATAGTTAAACCTGCTTATTGCAACCTCCCCAGTGCAACCAACGGCCACAAAATTTAGCTCTCTAGTTGCATCACAACCAGTATATACCGGTCACTAAAATAAGATTGCTCACTGCTGAAGTTCTTTGTTTTTATTTTTGTGGTAACTTTATTGTTGGGCACTTTATATATTCTGCACAATGTTTAAAAGTCAGCTTACTAGTTGCATTCTATATATGATTACATTATTTGTTTCTAATAAGCTGTTCTCATCACATGAAAGTTTTATCAAAATATTATTTATCTTGTATAGTGCACTATATTTAATTGTAAAATAATATGTACTGAATAATGTAATGAAGTCAAAATATTTTTTCCAGAACTTTTCAGATTTAATGTCGGAAAGTATTTCAACTTTTCTTATTAACTTCTTGAATGATTGAAGCATTATGTGGATCCAATTATTATTTAAATTAGAAACATCAATTTTTTTTCTACATTGTTTTTTAAACCAAGTTTCGTGAAATTTTAAACCAAGGTTTTGTGAAGCTGTCTTCATTCATTATTTTTGACTTTTTTCCACTTTAAATTGTTTAAGTTTGTGAGACATTCTTTGTGAGAGCTGGGGTGAATAAAAATTAGTAAATTGTGAAGGCTGGGGTGAATAATGAGTAAATCAAAAAAATGAAAAGCACTGACTTTAAAGAAAAAGTTGATGTATAAACTTCAAAGAATGTTTTGGGAACCTGTGAATTAGGAAATAAGTTCAAAGTTGGAAAAAACGCAAATACAAACCATATTAAAAAAATAAAGATGGAATACTTAAAAGTTATCAAAATAATGAATCAGCTCAACGAGCGTAAAAGCAGTAAGAATACTGCTTAAAAAGAACTTAAGAATTTGATGTACGAGTGGTTCAAAGAAACCACTGCAAGAAAGAGTCCTGAAGTTTGCTGATGATCTTTGAAGTGGAAGAGTTTTGAGTGTCAAATGGCTGGCTTAAAAGTTTCAGGCCACGAAATAATACATCATTTAAACGTTATCAGGGAAAAGTAGAGATGTATGTCAAGAGACCATAAAGATTTAAAGTACAGACTTGCAGCTTTAACCCCCAAAAGATATTGTTAACATGGATGAAACCGGGTATAGACAGGTTCTTTCTATAACAGCCACCTGTCTTAAACAGCCAGTTTTTTTGGTTTCCTTATGTGGTCGTTATGGACAGGTCTGACTGTATCTATAATCATTAAAATATATACCAACATAAGTTTATGGTTGTAATACATTGAAACTATATTACAGAATATATTTCTTATAAATTTTTGTGATTAAATTTTGCAGTTAAGCTCATTTGCAAAAATCGAGCATTTTGCTGGGACTTACTTTTGTGATTCAACATTTTTAACTATTTTTTTAACTGGCAAAATTAGCTCTTGGTTAATTTTCGTGACAAACAGCCAAATCTATTGTTGAAAAATCTCAAAGCAAATTCCGGCCAGGGAAACAGCTATGGTGTCACCTTTGGTATTATTGTAAGCTCTTTTTCTCAGTTACAAAGAAAATGATTAAGGAAAACAAACGTGATAAAGTCAAGTATATAAATCACACAACAAAATAATACTAATATGTATGTTTTTAACATTTAAAAAGTAATCTTATAGTTCGAATGCATCAAATGCATTACAGAAAAGATTAATATCTGTTTTGGGCATCAGATTCCAATTCATATTCTGAATATTTGTCCAATTTTTCTTCTTCTACGAATGTATATTTTTAAAAATATGTGTTTTTTAAAAAATATGCGTACTTTTTAAAATACGAAATTGTATTTCATATATTTAAAAATATGTGTATTTTTAAACAAAATTCATATTCCTAATTTCAGAAATACGAATTTTGGATTTCGTGTTTTAAGAATAGGAATATCGTAGTGGTCAATTTTTCTAGAGAGCATTACATATATGTGTGTATGTCGTTTGACTATCTCTTGTTGTTATTGGTTTTCAAAGACTATGTATAATTGATTAGATATTGCGAAAAAATTGTTTAAAAATATTTTACTTTATTTCAAATTAATCACCATTGGAAACCAAGCTTTAGTTATGTATTAAATCTCCATCATTAATGCATGCAAGGTACAGTGTGAATGTCATCTATTGCATTGGAGAAACTTGCATGAATGGCTGGACAGTAAGGGTTCGTCTCTTTTCAAAAAAAAATCATTTAAATCTTTTCATTTTTTTAATTACCATAACTTGCCAAACGAATTTGAAACAATTTTAAAATAACAAATGTTTTTAATGAAATTGTTTCAAATTCTCACAGCATAATATGTTTTAGCATTTAAATCGTTTCAAAATCATGGAAACCTGAAGAGATCAGACTGGACTGGACCTGACCTGACCACCAAGAGTGAGTTTAGGAACCATCAAACTTTAAATTTTTTCTTGTGTACGATGAGTCTCTAGAGCTTCATTTTAATATTGATATAATGGAAATTATAGTGATGTTTTTCGCAGTTTGCATTTTGATATCCCAAATAGCTCTGGGGATGAGAATGTTACACAAAAATCTACTTCTGTTCATATATTCACACAAATCCCAAGAATCAAATGAGATATCCACACAAATGGCTAGGCTTACGTTCTGAAACAAAACAAGGATTACAACTACAAGGGGTAATTAATTTAATTTGTTTGTTTTAAAAAATTATTAATGCATGTGAATGCTCAGGCAGGCAGGATCTATGAGTTCTTAAATTATTGCAGAGACGTGTGTGATAATTATATGTGGTGCTGAGCACCAATGTGCTCAACACATAAACAACCTTTTAAATTATCTGCAACTTCCAGAAAAAATTATTTTGTAATATATATATTTAAAACTACTAACTAATATAGTTTAGAAAACTTTCTTACAAAAGAAATAATTTAAAATTGCAATATTAACTTAACTTAACTCGATTGGTAGTTCAAAAAAGGTGGCCGATAATTTTTTAGTTTATTTTTAGTTTTCCTAGTTTATTATTTCACTACTCGATAAAGCCCGTGGAGAAATCCACTCAAGCAAAAGGACAATGAAAAAATAGGTTGCTTTTCTTGCTGCATCATGCTGAAAATGCTGATCAAAATAATGTATATATAGGATCATATGTTTTCGACAAACTCCTAAGGGGTCGTCTCAAAATGTTCGTATGTAGTTCCTATAATTCGTATCAAAACTTTGTATCGATTTGTTAAATCTTTCGTATCATTTTATTTTCAATACAAACTTTTTCGTATCATCAAAATTGAAAGTTTGTATAAAGTTCGTATCATTTAAAATAAAGTTTGTATGTAGTTCGTATCATTTTAGAGAAGTTCGTATAAAAATTTGCTTATACGAAGTTGATTTATCAGCTATAATTGGACTATTATCTATAATCGTTATATTGAAAGTTTTACAACAATTATAAAGTTCATTTCATTATACGAACTTCGTTTATTTTAATTGGACTTATTATCTAAGGTCTTTAGGGATCGTCTCCACGGCATCTTAGAAAGTAAAAAGATCTCCGTAGATCGTTTAAAAATCATGAAAACGGGATCGTAGAAAATGAAAAGATCGCGGTGGATCGTTTAAAAATCATAAAAACGGCATTGTAGAAAACTAAAAGATTGCTGTGGTACATTTTAAAATTATGAAAACGGGATCGTAGAAAGCGAAAAGATCGCCGTAGATTATGTAGATTGAAACTATGAATACGCAATTTTTCTAGTCTTTTCAAAGAAGTCAATCTTGTATATTTTACTTCTTTTATTTCTGGTTTCGTATTGAAATAATTTTGCGCAATTATGCTGGTGCTTTTGAAGTTCGTTTTAAGTTTGTATAGCAATTTACTTAGTTTAAATTTCGTATCATTTCTTTTCGTATTTCAAAGAAACTTCGTTTAATTCTTTTGTTTCTGGTTTCGTATTTAAATAATTATGCGCAGTTATGCTGGTACTTTTGAAGTTCGTTTCAAGAACGTATAGCAATTTACTTTGTTTAAAGTTCGTATCATTTCATTTTGTATGATAAAAAAACTTCATTTAAGTTTGAATCATGTATTATAAAAGTCTGTATAAACTTCGTTTATATTTATTATTTTAAACGAAGCAGTTCGTATGACATTCGTTTAATGAAACGAAGTACTTCATAGCGTTCGTATAATTATACGAAAAAAACATACAAACATTTGGAGACGATCCCTAAGGAGATATAAAGTTTTAAAAATTTTGCTGATGTCAGAAAATACCCATCAAAACACACAGAATTTTTTTTCCTGTTGCCTATATCATATAGATCTTAAAACGCTGATCAAGAAAATGTATAGGATAATGTATCTGTGACAAACAGTTGCAGAGATATTGGGGTTTGAAGGTTTTTTGATGACGTCATCACACCGTCCATCCTGAAACGGATTCAGGGACCCATGTTGAGAAAACTTACCCAAATTGTTTCCAGGTGGTCCTTAGTTACCCACTTGATGAAAAAAAGACTGAATCACCACCTCGTTTCCAAGTTATTTGGTCTCAAAGTTTTAAGTGCACTGTAATGGCTTCATTACCTTAAAATAGGATATTGAGGTTTAAAGTAGTGATATTGACGTCAGAAAATTTTACATATAAGACATAACTTTTTCGGCTGCATCAAAGAAAAACGAACACATCCACTCTGCCTGTTACAGACACACCCACACTCTCTGTATTATTATTATGAGATGACAAAAATTGCACTATGTGATACAGATGTATCTGGCTTTCAGAAAATATATACTTTTATGTTATCTTAATTCGTAATTTAGGAGGTATAGACATTACTCTCAATATGAGTACAGTACCACCTGAATGTAATGTTACATGTACACGCATTTCAAGATGTTGCATAATGAAGTCATGTTTACATAAAAAAACTTTATGTGTCTATTGTTATCACATGTATTTTGCATGTTTCTATTGTTATCTATATTTTCATGTGTTTACAATAATATATACGAAAAACTTTTGTTCAAATTAAGACATGCATGTTATTGTTTAAATGTGTTAACAATCACAAAATATCAACTATAATAGTCACATTTATAACCATGTACGCATTTTGCATTTTTAACATCGGCCTAAAAAAAGTTTTAATTCTTCTCAGAAACATTTGTTTTTCTCATTGGGCTAAAATCGCGATAAAAAAAGTTTTAATTTTTCTCAGAACTTTTTTTTTCCCATCACGCTAAAAAAAGTTTCAGTTTTTTTTTGCAAGGGTTTTTTCTTATCGCACTAAAAAAGTTTTTTTTACATTTTATTACATCGCGCTAAAAATTCCTATTTGTGTTTTTTTTTTAACATTTGGAGAAGTTCTTACAGCACAATATCAAGTATGCTCACTGTAAACGTAGTATTAAAGTTGGTCTCCCTTATAAAGGTTTACATTTTTAATTAGATAAACAACTGGTGGGTAAGTAAAAGCTGAACTATACTACTGCATATTGAATAAATTATGCATATCAAATGTAGGTTATTTTCATTTTCCGTCATTTTCATTTATTATTTGGATCCCTGTATGACATTTAAGATTATTTAAGGTGTAAGTTTTATCTATGGCAATTATAAACTGTTCCACCACCATTGGCTCGACTTTAGTGTAAGTCACTAAAACTTAAAAAACAGTTTTGTAGCTATTTTATTAAGTCTAAAATATTTATTAAAGTGGCTTATTAATAAACAATTTCACAGTTCTTTAACTTTCTCTAATCAATCGATTATATATACTTTAGATGTTGCAAACACCAGGAGAAGAACTCTACATTAATATTCAAAATCCCAACAAAGAACACAACCTTTATCCAACTAATACATATGCTCCTCCATCTCATGTGCCAGGGCGAAGGAATGTAGGACATAGTCATGGTTTAAACGACCCTCCTCAACCTTATCAACCACCATCAATGGATTACAGTGCTTATGACATTGTAAAGGTATCTGCAGCAATTTCCTATTGTTTTGTCAATATGTATCTGCATAATGTTTTGCGTATGTGATGCAGTAATTAATTTTAAGAAGAAAGCTCTTGTGGTTTGTAACATTAATCCAACTCCTGCGTTGGGATAGTAAAAGTGTTGTGTGTTTTCTAGTTTTATTGATGCTGTCGTCTTTTGTGAACTGTAAATTTGAACAATAATACACTTGCATAATAATTTTCATTAAAACATTGTAACGGGGAATTTACTTTCTTACTTTAATGTATATTACTTTTTGCAATAGCAAAAACTAATGTTTGCTACAGAACCTAAGTGTTATAACTTTCTTCACCATGCTAAAAATTGGTAACATGTTAGGCTTGGGTTGAGCCATTGAAGAATTGATGTCACCATTAAAGTTTGTACATACTTTTAGTTGGTTTTTATGTGTAAATAAAAATACAAAGCATTTTTTGAGGATAGCTTAATGCTTCTAATAAATCTCAAAGTAAAAAGGGTCCATCTGTAAAGCCTAGCTCCCACCAACGCGCGTATTATTAAACATATGTTTATTACTAAACTCATGGATGAATTTATTTTCATCTAATTAATTATGCAGTAAGATTATGCGTTCACACTGAGCCTAATTTTTGAACGGAAATTAAGATTTGTGACTTTTAAGTATAGATGTGGACAGCAAGGAAAATTTAGAGTTAGTTTATTTATTTAAGTATGATACTAAAACTTGTTCATTCCCTAATTTTTCATCATTTTCATCTACCTCTTTTCAAGAGTTCTCTCTCCTGTCTTTTTTTATCCATTGTCAGCTTTATCCTAGCGACAGGGGTAGAGTCTCATCAGCTCAGACAGTGCTTCCTCTGATACTATTTCTATGTGAGATTTCATTATGTATTATTATTTTCGTTTTTTGTCACTTTCCGTTCTTTCACTTACTCGCACCCATGAAAGCCACTCTCACTTTAAGCATTGGCGGTAAAAACAGAAGATTTCTTTGATGTTGAATAAACTCATGTTAGCACATGATTTTAATATCAAAACTTTTTTATATTAAACGCATGCATATAAACATGTTTATTGCATGTACAATCGTCATGCGTTTATTTTTAGCAACCCCACCTATAATTTCAGCGTTTTTTTATTGCGTTTTTACTACCCTTGAACGGTAATCTTGAAATTGAGTTAATTAAACTCAATCTTATAAAATAAAAGGTAAAAACATCCTTATTTGATTTGATTTTCGAAGTAAAAAGTCTGTAAAAACAGAAATTAAAACATTCAGATACGAAAAAAGTTAAATGATGATAAATAAAACATCAATCTGTGTATTATGAACTTCAAAAAAAATTATATAAACAAAGAGGATTAAAAATATATGTTGATATCCTGTTTTGTATGAGGTAGTCAAAAACCATTTAAGTGCATAAAGAGTAAACTTTTGAAGAAAAAAAATTCAATTTAATGTTTCAGTTACAAGATTGCAACATTGTTTTAAATTGAAATATTGTGAATATATTTTGTTATCACTTATTCCAACATGAGTTAATTTCAGGCTAATAAAGCTCATTCTTATTCTTCTAATCGCAAAACTTATTCGTCTGGAAGAAAAGGAAGTGCTTGATAAGAGTTTAGGCACGGGGTATGTTACGGAACAATATTGGTTGTTTGTTACCGTAAAATAATTTTTTAATCAAAACTTATTTTTTTTTCAAAATAGTGGTTGCGAATTGCGTGTGTGGCTGCCGTGATCTACAATTTGAAGTCTATGGAAAAGCTGTTTTAGCCAGTCTGGGAACACAAAATCTGAAAATTTTTCTCTGGCACCAACCACAGGTGCCACCTCTGGGAGACTCTAAACTCAATCTTACAGTAAAAATGGCAGTAGCTTTAAATCTTGGAATAATCCCTGAATTTTAACTTTAAAACTCTTAAAATAAACATATGTTTCTTAGTAAAATACATTAGTGGGAACCAGGCTTAAAGGTTAAAACTTACTTTACATAGAAACTAGATTTTAAATTAAATAAATTGTATTTTTGTTAAGTATATGAAGTATGTCACACGTGCCTTGTGCTAAATGCTTTCAGTTTTTGTGTAGAAAAAAGGACTATATTTTACTTTTTCAGGCTTCTCAATATGGATATTTTGAACGTGTAAGACAACTTATTGAATATGAAGGTGTTGATGTTAGGCAGCCAGATACAGAAAATGTTACTGTTTTGCATTGGGCTGCTATTAACAACCGACTAGAAATTGTGCGGTATGTACTTGATATAATTTTATTTCACGCAACCACTGAGTGTCTAAGTTTATATTATAGTCAAATTGATGGTGTCGCTATGAGCTTGCCTTTCATATGTCATTGTGAAAAGATCTGATTAGATCAAGTTGGCCTGCAGATTTTAGACCTAACATTTATAGACATGTAGACGATTTGTTGTGTTTAAGTCACGTCATTGTAAAAATTTTACACCATTATCAACTGTAGGTATAAGAATATCACTTTCACTTCTGAAGAAGGTGTAAGTGGCCAATTGCCTTTCTTACATGTTTGTATCAAACATGAGAGTGAATCCTTTATCCCTAATTTACATAGGGAACAGCCAAGTATTCTTCTTCTGTGAGACAAAAATAGTACGATAATAAGTTTGATGTTAAAAATGGGGGACTTTGTTTACCAACAATGACATTATGATGCTATGATATTCATACTGTTAGCCCCTGTTCGATTTTTTTTTACCACTATAGGGCCCAACAATAATGCTTTTTATTGCATTACTACATCAAGGTACAAGGTATATCACAATCTGCATGTATTCTACTAGTTGTTACTTATCTTTCTTTTTTTTGTTTAGATATTTCATTTCAAAAGGCGCTATCATTGACCAACCAGGTGGAAATTTAAATGCTACAGCATTGCATTGGACTATTAGGTAATAATAAATTGTTGTTGTTTTTTGTGTCGAAGGTATCCATTTTTGAAAGTTAGCTGTTAAATTTTTTTTAGCAAATCAAATTGAGTCATTTTCATCACGTGACATAAACAAATTAAACCCGCCATCAATTAGACATACTTTGTTCGGCGACTTCAAAGAGAATTTTGGAAGCTTCAAAGGAAAATAACTACATCAATTTTGCCTGTCACAGACAGACGAACACACTCTGCATTATTATAAGAGACTAGTCGATAAGGCGGTGGAAAAATCGACTTAGGTAGAAGAACAATAGGAAAGATATGCCATTTAAAATTTTGATGACATCAGCATATTGTATCAGTATATTCAATACTGTCCTTTATCAAAAAAGCCCCCCCCCCCAAAAAAAAAAAAAAAATACACAAAATGTAAAAATTGACCAGTTAAGAACACAAATTTTTATTTTTAGTATGATGATGCATATACTACCTTTACCAACCATTTTAAACCTAAATGTCAAAAAAAAGAATAAGAGTAAATTATTTCGAATCAACAAAGATCATTATTTTTGGAAAACATAGTGTATATATATATATCTGTTTCGTCCTCACAAATGTTTACACAAAACAGGTCGGTTTTTAGGAGCACATCCAAATCAACAAAAATTAGTTCATTCAGTATGTTGTATATTGCCATACACATAAATCTTCCACAAAAAGGTTATGAAACACATCAAATTATCGAAAAATCAGGCATTTCAGTGCATACAGTCCTCGCCCAATAGATTACAAAATATAAAAAACAAAAAAGTCTTAGAACATTTAGTAATTTTTTGTCATCATCACCAAACAGTTATTACTACAATTTTAAAATTCTTAACAAAGACGTGAAACCATGGAAAATTCACATATATACAGTTTAGTTATCCTCAACGAAAGTTTATATATAATACCATGTATAAAAAAGCCATTAGCTTACACAGCAGCCTTCAGTGGAGTCTATTTCCACAAAAGTTTCCACAAAATCTTCAGAAACAGCAGTTTGCAACACAAAATACACACAAAAAAATGCCATCCTCTTGTATATCAAAATAAAGTTATAAACCCACGTAAATTTCGAATCAAATGTCTACAACCCCCTGTAAAGATAACCTGGCATTTTGTATATAGGTCGACAAAAGTTTAACAGGATGTCAGAAACAAAACAATAAAAATTAAGTTAACACACATGCTTTAAATTCTGAAAAAAATTATTTAACTTGTCATAAGCTTGTTACGTCATAATTAAAACGAAGAGAAGTTTGGAAAGTAAGGTAGGTAGCTATAGATAACTAACAAAGAGGAATAACAACATAACTCATAGGTTAAAGCTAGCATCCATGGAATGGGGGTGGATGGGGAGTAGGCATATTGGAGGCTACTGTTACATTAGCTAGCTAACAATAGCTAAGACACCCCGTTAAATATACTTAAACTGGGACCACCTAGCTAAATCTGAAGCTAGCTATTTATGCTTAGTAAAACACATATAAAGAAAAAAAATAGTAATGTAAGAATAATAACATTACAGTGAGTTCAACAAACCAAAGTTTTCCGTTTGTTAGTCAGCTAACAGCTTTATGTAGCATTTTGAATTTTAGGACAAATACATTAGTTACGCGCCAGGGCATATATTAACTATGCAAAATGTCAACAAATATGGCTAACTACGCGTTAAAATATAAAACTTTAAGAATTTGAGGCTTTCAGGTGGCTTTTGCTGAAAAAAGGGAGCCTGCTTGCTCTAGTGACATAAAAACCAAACGTCTGAAAATATCAAATTTCTTACTATTTGTGATTTTAAATCCACTTCAAGCTCTAGCCTTTATTTTCTACTTCTAACTGTACTTTACTTTTGGCTCCACTTCTTAATTCCAACTTCACTTTTCTACTTCTTCACTTGGACTTTTTTCTTTTTAAATATGCTTTTTTTAACCACTTTTTTTTAAGATAAAGGGATCTTTGTTTTTTTGTTGGCGAGAGGACATCATTTTTCGAAAGTTAGCTGTTAAATATATTTCAGCAAATCAAATTCAGTTTTTTTCATCCCATGATGTAAACATAGTAAACCAGGTAGCAAAATGGACGTAATTTTTTCAGCCACTTCAAAATAAATTTCGGCTTCTTCAAAAGAAAATGAATAAGATGATACATTATTACAACACAGAAACTTTGCAGTAATGATAAATTTTGAAACCATTTTTTAGACAAGGTCATCTTGATATGTGCATTCTACTGTTAAAGCATGGCGCCGATCCATCTATTGAGGATTCTGAAGGTTTGAATATATAATTGTTGAAATATTAGATGTAATAAAAGAACTGTTTATTTATGTTTTTTTTCGTGCAGGTTGTTCTGGTTTGCACTTGGCAGCACAGTTTGGCCATACACCTCTTGTGGCTTATCTTATTTCAAAAGGGACGGTGAGGATATACTATATACACCACTGTGTCCCTAAAATAGATGTAGCAAGGTCTCTGAAATTCTTAATGCCATTTAACCATGGGTGTTTGGTCATCGGTTACACTGACGATATATTTCTCCTCTTCTTCTACTACAATAGTAAGGCGTTCTTGACAGAACAGCTATTTGCTCTTTTCGCTGTAATATTTCGTATCCCACTGTACAATTTTAAGAGGTTATTTTCCATGCAAACATCTTTCGTGGCCAATAACTCAAGTTGCTTTTAAACATGTATAACCGACGCTTAATGGGGACAGTTAATAAAAAGAACATATTCTCAAAAGAACTGATGAACCAAGCATTTACGAAATTAGGCTTTCTGGCGTAATATATAATAAGGTATTCTTTAGCCCATGCTGAATTTCACAATTATAATTATAAAAAGATACACTTTGTGCATTTTAACAATAACATAATTTATGTTGTAATAATTACTCTATGATCTAGGATGTAGACATTATTGATAGAAATGGTATGACTCCACTGATGTGGGCTACGTATAGAAGTTTTGGGTAAGAAATTATTAAGTAACGAATCAAATACTTCTTTCCTTTCTTGATGCCAATAAGTTTTTGTGTCAGTTGTATTTTCAATCAAAAATTTTATTTAATTATGGGGGAAAGTAACAAACATGCATGGCAGTTGTTATGTGAATAAAAAAAGGCTGTGTGTGGACATTTTTTCAAATAGTTATTTTTAAACTTTGTATACACTTAGATTTAGTTTACTGATAAAGGAACATTAGTAAAACTATTTTATACTGATTGACCATATTAATAGTTTTATGAATATATAATTCAATTTAGAACTGATCCAGCCCGACTGATTTTAAACTTTGGTGCATCTGTGAATTTCTGTGATGCTATTCACAAAAATACAGGTATATTATCAAATAAAAAGTGAGTTTATATGGTCATGTCTGAATTCAACAGTAGACAGATTATGTTTCGGCTTCTACAAATAGCATAGCTTGGTTCTTGAAAAAAAAAAAAGTGTTTATGTTTATATATTGATAATCACTCGATAATGGTAATGTTGCAAAACATAGTGTGAAGCTACACTCATCCCCTTATTTGTTTTTCATTTTCATTCCCAAGTTTAGATATCTATTAAATGTTAGATTCTTTCCTTCAATTTTATATTCGCCATGGCATGAAAAATTTAATATAAAATAATAAAAAAGACATCGTGAACAAACTGACAAATGTGAGTTAAACACCATCAATTATCTTATATTATATATCTGAACAAAACTTTTGCAATAAATAAATAAAAACTAAATAAAAAAACTCCTTTACTCAATTTAAAAAAATATTAAACTATTTATAATCCCCCATTTTTTCACCCCCCATAACCGGTCCCCAAGTAAAAGCAAATTTGAAATTATTTATTCAAGTTAACGATGGAGTGAGTGGGTTCGTACCATCAAAGAATTATTTTTCTTTTGTAGCTTTACATTGGGCGATTTCTTCAAGCAATACTAATGTCATCAAACAATTGTTAAAGTCTGGTGCCAGTCTAGATGCTGTGAATGCGGAAGGGCAAACACCAGTCGAATTAGCTCTAGATCGAAGAAATAATTGGATCGTCAACCAATTACAGGAGGAACAGTTTCAAAGAGGTATTGGCAAGCCTGGTTTTATCAAAAAGATAACTAGTGATCCTGTAAGTATTGTAATAGGAAACAACGAGTTTCCTGTTATTTTGTTGAACACAAAAGAAGAGAAAACAATATAATAGGAGAGAGTAAGGATTCGGCTGTTCTTAAATAAACTCTTATTTGCAGTAACCCAACTAACCCTAAATATTACTTACTATGCTTCTGTGAAACTGTAAAGATAGGAAACAAAATGTTTAATGAGATTTACCAATGCCAAAAATGACTTCGATTTTTTTGTAATTTAAAATTTGGGGAAGTATGTGCGCACATTTTTTTTTTCGATTGAAAATAATATATATTTTTTCTTAGTTGACCAAAAAATTTTTTGCTGACGATTAGAGGTCACATATATTGAACAGCTCAAAAGAAAAAAAAATAAGCTGGGTTTGAGAGAGAAAGAAATTGCTTCGATTAACTGAGAATTAGTTTAAAAGCACAGTTAAAGTCTACCATACCAATAATAGTAATCATTCTTTGAAAAAAGTGTGTGTTCAGGAACTTGTGTGTCAGCTATCTTGTGTGTTAACTATCTTGTGTGTCAGCTATCTTGTCTGTCAGCTATCTTGTCTGTCAGCTATCTTGTGATATTCCTTTTGTAGACAACTAAGCGACATGCTTTGATGATCACAGCAGGTGCACCACTGTTCATTATTGGTGCAATAGTTGAATACTCCCCATGGTGGGTGCATACGATATTCATGTTGACCATCTTAACTGCGGTTCTCCAAGGCACAGTTAGGTACGTTATTTTTTATCTTTTGGGTCGTTTCTAAACTTTTTTCTGTAAAGTTTACTTTTAAAGCAGTTATATAAAGAGGTAAATATTAGCCTTTATAGTGGATTCGCACCTATTATAATGTTTTTTAACGAGGCGGATTATGTTCCACTAAACTGAGGTACGTGTCGTGCCTTTCGAAAGACCGGGTATAAACACGCCATTTTGATTATACTTTAGCTTGTTCACCAAGCTGCTAAGCAAAGTTTTTTAAAACAAAGAAAAATATTTGGTTAGGTTAGTTTAATTTTTAACTCCTTGAATTTTAGTTCTATCAACGGTTAATATATTCTCTTCATTGTGTACATTTTAACTAAGCGGCTTTCTTATACCCCTTTCTTTTGCTAGTCTATTTAGTTAATTCTAAACCGATGAACGTAGTTCTAACCTTTTTGTTTCTTTCGCCTACTTCTACTTCTTTTTTTTGTTTTTAAACTTAGTAGGATCCAACTTTATGGCCCAATCTTAGATATCTTAAATTTTATAACGTTTTTAGTCTTGTATAAATCTTAAACCAATGTCGCAGGTATAAAAAGCATTTAAGGATATCGCTACACCACAAGCAACAATATTTAATAAATTGATATGCTAAAACGTCTTCGTTTCTTCCTGTGTAGAGCAGTATTGTTAAAGTATTAAGTTGCACCGATTACTTTTTTATATTTGGGGAGACCTTAATTCTATACATTATAATTACATAAAAATAATTTTAAAAAATTAAGCAATTTGTTTGGTTGGCGACTGGCAAACGGCGCAGGAATAGGATTGGATCCTACCCTTTCGCCTGGTCACTGCGAGCGCGCGTACAAGTGGAGGACCGGCCCTTAAAGTCGATTTTCCAGTAGACGAAATGTTCCCATGAGCATCTGATTCTAAAGCCTGATCGGCTTGCGATTTTTTTAGTGCTCTTGGCTACTTAAAATTATGACCCTTGCTTCGCCTGCTAATAGTCGTTGGTTTTTTCTAGCCTGTATCCTACGCACTACATGAAACATTTGCATGTTGAAGATAATACCATAGGATAATAGCTATCTATTTCAAATGACGGAACAACATTGTAGAAGTTCTGTACAAAACAGGCTACTGGCGAACTCGAAGGAACAAAATTACATGCGGACAGGAATCCAAAATCTTTTAGCCTGCAAGAGCTGTTCATTGCTATTTTGACCTTAACTTTTTCTTGTTTAATTATTTCGCGTGTATTTCACCCGTGACCGTCACAGAGAAATATATTCCATTGTTTTTTAATTAACCATCCGTTTGGCAAATGTGTAAAAATACTTAATTATAAGTAATTCAGCACTCACAAAGATGTAAACAAAATTGATTTATAGTGGTGATTTCTTATTGAGTAGACGATCAAGTTAGTAGGTCTGGTCTTTAAAATTAACACTCATCATGAACCATGGCCATGTAACTTTTATTTAGCAGCCGTGCCGCGGCGCAGTTCACCTCTCCTTTAACAGGTTTAACTTTTTTGGGGAGCGTATGAAAAGTTAAAATGTTTTATAAAAATTTGTAAATTTAAATCTATACTTATCCTGTATCCTTTCATGTCTTACTTGTAAATTGCTTCTTTTTTTCTTGCATGTAGTAAAAGGTTTAAAATGGTTGTACTTGTCCACTCAAGAAGTTTTTATTATGTTGACATTACATTGATACCTTATTTCGGTATTTGTACAGGGATTATGTGCATTCCTATTTTTTGTAGATATTTATACGATCCCATGAAAAATCCGATGGCATTAGGTTTATATATCGCTACAAAAGCTTACATGTTTACTACGTTATTTATTTATTTTTGGCCATGTATCTTTTCATCCAGTAATGAAGTGTAGTGAATTTTTCACTTATAGACACAATATCTTAAAATATCTATCATGGCTTTTTCTTATAAGAAACTGTTCAATAATTTTGTCACGCTAAAATTGCCTTTTGAGCTCTTTATAATAAAATAACATTTCAGTATCTAAAAGGCTTTTTTCTGTTTCCTAGTGTTTGAGATATATGTGCAATGGGAAATCTATAGAACGCCGTCATCGCTAGAACTTTGAGACGTACTGCAGTTCATAATTAAAATAGCGTTTATTATGATTTTTAAATTGTGTTGTTGTTTCTTTTATAACACGTTAAAATTTTCTAACGTTATGTCACGGACCTAAATCTGATTTCTTATCACGGAGAATCACCATTAACTTGTAGACCCACTTTTTTCCTAAACCATTCACGTAAATTTGCAGCGGTCCCTAATGTGCTTTATTAATTTCTTTCACCACCACCATTTACTTTTAAAAATATTTAGAACAATATTTTCTTTCCTTTTTACGGCATGAACATATTTTTCTTAACGGGCACGTAGTGGTGAACTACCCTAATATACATATACCGTTTTGGATAAATACGACTTGTTTAACGTACTGTTTTTATAAAGCATGGCTTTCTGATCCAGGTTTTATAAAAACGTCCCCTTCACAGCAAAAAAAGGTAAGGGACGTTTTTGATAAATTTTTTTTCTCATTTCTTAAAGGCTTGTGTTTATATAAAGAAATCATTGCAATGATCAAATTGGAACATGTTGCAACGTGCATCATATAATATGCCTGATGAGATAGAGAGGTTGCAGATCTTTACGGACTAGGGTGTGGTGTTTTTATTTTACCCTTTTTTATATCTTTCTTTCTTTGTTGTAGGAAATAGTTGATTTAGCAGAAGCAAAATTATTAAATGATTTTTCAAAATTTTGTACGACCTGTTTGGTAAGTTTTTGATTATATTCCAGTTGTAGGACTTGTGTTTGCGAACAGAAAAATTGCGGAGCTGAAGCTACGAAAACAGAGAAGATTTTAAATGAGCATTTTTTTAACATAATTATTTTTCTACTTGATTCACACCAATATTTCGAACCATAAAATATCGTAAAATGCGAAATATCGTATAATAAAAAAATTGCGAATGCAAATTTTGGTTCAAAAACGCAAAATAATAGTTTGCGTATTCGGTGTGTTCATTCATTTCTTTTATTGCTCTAGCACAGAGGCTACGGCGTAATTTGTCCTGGTGATTGCTAAATCTTAATCTTTTAAATAAAGTGATGTATGTACTAAACACTTATATACACACACCACAATATCTAACTTTACCTTATTCCCTATTTTTCACCTTCATTCTTTCTTTTTTTAGTGCTTACACATCTTTTGTTTTGCATATTACACAGTTTGTTGCAGTGTTTTTCTCATGTTTTAAATCATTTTCTAGGTACGGCGTCCTATACGTTCTAAACATTGTCCAATATGCGATCGTTGTGTAGCGCGCATGGACCATCATTGTCCGTGGGTAGACAACTGTATCGGTAAGTATTTGATAAATAATCACTGCATTGTATTTATGAAACCTCTGGTAAAACATAGAATTTTAAGTTTTTAAATGTCGTCTATCCGTTAATGTAATGGATTCCTTTAAAAGATGAAAATTCACTTTAAAAGAAGAAAACTATTGTAAATCTGTCTGCGTTTTTCATCTCTGTGAGACTACTTGCATTCTTTCACTGTGATTATGTTAATGCTATGTCTTTTATTTTAGGTTGGAAGAATCATCATTATTTTGTTGGATTTTTATTCTTTTTATTTTTTATGAATATTTGGTACATGTGGGCAACAATATTATGTAAGTACTTTTTTGTTTTAAATTTTCTTACAAACTCAGCCAGACCAGCCAAATTAAAATCGAGGCTTTAAGTCTTTTTGCCTGAATTAAGAACTCTGAACCTTTAGGAGAGTTAGGAGAATTTCAGAAAGAGTTCCATTTCAAAATATTCCTGGCTACAACTTAAAACCAATAACAACAACATGACATACTTTCGTTAATAACTCTGGAACCATAAATAATATTACCCTGAAACTCCTAGTAGCTGACTTTTTATCATTTTGGATCGGAATTATGGAGAAAAATAATTCTAAAAATTTGCAGCAGATGGTGTCCCACGCCCATTTTGAAAGGCACTGTTTCAATTATTTTTAGTATTTTGGTAAATGGATATTATAATGGACTTAAAATGCTAACATTTATGTTTATATGTCCAAAGTTGTTTAAATAACTTGCGCCCTCGCTTTTACCATGGGGGACGCCAAATTACGCCTTTTCTTTTCTTCTTTTTTCATAGTTTTCATTAAAACTTTGATACCTGAGTTGCTTGTCAGTATTTTTTATATGCTTTTCTCATTTGATTGTAAGCATTTCCCAATGAAAAATGTATAGAATCAATCTATGAACTAATTTTCCTAAAAATTTATTCTCAAATATTTGTTACGTTGGCCAACTAAAAGGATCTTAAAGTAAGCCAAAATAGCTAAAATGTTTATTTAATAATTAAACTAGCTGTTTCCCGTGGAAGAATCCACTGTATTCCATTTAATTTATGTAGCAGATATATGTCCATCAAAAAACAAACAATGCAGCAGTGCGCATCTTACATCTGCATTATTATATAAATGACCAAAAAAATTAAAGGTTTTCAACAACTGCAGTATTTATGTGACATTTAAAATCTAAATCTACTAAAATTACTTGCTCTGACCATCTGACAAATGCGAAAATTATTCGGAAAGAAGTTTCCAAAAGCATTTCAACATACATCTCACCCATAAAATTTAAATCACTCAAAACGCCACATATATACAAAAAAGCTGATCAATGTCAAACACAAATCTCTCTCATTGTATATGTTAAAATCAGTTAGTTTATTGCAAACCCTGCCAAAGGTTGACACACAATGTGAAAAATAAACAATAAATTGTGCCTCTGACAGAATTTTTTATCTAAGGTGTAAAAAAAGGGATTTGCAAGGACAAATTATAATGCAATAAAACATTATTTGATATATTGCATACAGTCCTTCCTCACCAAACTTTAGACAAAATGCCAACAAAATAACGGTGTTTAAATCTAAAATTAATAAAGTCCTTTTAGCAATTTGCATGCTGTTTTACCATCAATAAAGTAAACAAAATTTCAAATCTCACATAGTATTCTGTCACAAATTTTCATAAAATATATATATAAGTCATAATGAGTCATGTTAAACAACAGCAATCAATCTGTATATAAGTTCATTTTATGTCAATTTTTGCACCAATTTTGCAACACAAAATACAAATTCTAAATAATACTAAAATCTCTTATTTTGGTCCTTCGCATACCGACGGTCTCCCACAAAAGTTTAATCAAAATGTAAAAAATGAGAGGTAACGACAAAATCAAAGTTTGCAAAATTTAACTATTTCAGTACATATATCTACTGCATATGCCCTCTAAAACAATATTTTAATCCAAAATGCCAAAGAAAAACAGTTTGCAACAAAAATCAGTTATTTCGATAATATTGCATACACTCTTTCCTCACAAAAGCTTCACAAAGTGTAAATAAAAAGAATGGTTGTAGGGAGTGCTTCTGATTCAACAAAAAAGTTTTTTTGACATATTGCATCTAGCCCTTACCCATTAAATCTTACACAAAAATTCCAAAACTATATACGATTTAGAACACATCAAATTTAAATCGAGAAGGATCAGTCATTTCGATATATTGCACGGAGTCCTCCCCAGTAAGAATTTATACAAAATATAGAAAAACAAAGCTTGCAAGGTGTAAAATTGAATTCTTCTTCTGTGTATATATATATATATGGTCCTTCCTCGCAAAATTAACATAAAATGTCAAAAAGGTTCAGATATAACATCTAACACAACAAAAATCAGTTCTATCAGTATATGTCATGCCATTGTCTTCCACCAAATGTTCCCCTTAAAGTTTCACAGACACAGCCTGTAAATTAAAAACAACTAAGATCAGGTATTTTGGTCTATTTCATACCATTCTGTTCCAAATAACTTATAAAATGTAAAAATTGAGTGGTAAAACAGAAATGTCAAAAAGAAGAAAAAATAGCTTACAAAGAGTATAAAATTAAAATCAACAAAGTAGTTCTTTTGGTGTATTAAATATAAGCCATACGCACAAAAGTTTACACTAATTGTAAGAAAATGGTTGTGTTTAGTAATTCTAAATTAAGAAAAGTCAGTTCTTTTAGCATGCTGATTAAGGTTTTTGTCCACAATTTGAAACAAATTAAATTTACATTTTAAAAATAAGTAATTTCTGAACTTTATTTTCAGAATATTTGGAGGAAAAGAACTTCGCAAACCAAAAAAAACCCAGGAAAATGTTTAAAATTTTCAGGGTTAATAACGTTTGATGTGTTTTGTGGGAATATATATACTAGGAATCTTTAGTTTAAAGCTAGCATTAGCTAGCTACAGCAGCTAATAGCTAGTCACTTAAATATAAACTGGAGACTTAGCTAGGTATAAAGAACATGGCTACATATATATATATATATATATTCCTAGCTAGCTAGCTAGGTAGTTGTTGGTGGTGGTTGGCTTTTTATGATGCTAGCTATAAAACATGTCTGGCAACAATAATATAATCAAAACTGAAAATAAAACATGAAAAAACCTTACAGAACCTTGCTATGATTAATTTATAAAACTATGCTCTTCTTCAAATGTTTTTTTAAAGATTTATTTTGAATGAAAGAGTAGAGAATACTCAAAAAGAACAGCCATCTTTTTCGTAAACACAATTTCCGTTTTATGCTAGGAACTTCATTTAACAGTCCGTATGCTTTGTGAATATCTAATACCGTTTCATATGTAGCGATACCTATATATATATGCTAACATAGAGTTTTTTGGCATAAGGGTATATATATTTATATCGTTATTAGCAGCGGGTTATATATTTACAGCTTATGTGCGATTTCTATGAAGTACATCCCTAATCTTTTTAGTTAAATTTTTGCGTACAGCCACGTCATAAGAAAGTGACCCGTGATTTCCGTGTCGTGGACTCACAGTTTTACTCACGCAAAGGAATTAATATATAAGAATCAACATTATTTTCAATATTTACATAAAAGAAATAAAAATCTATCATGAAGCTACACCAAAAAAATTGCTGACAGTCAGCATTTGAGGCATTGATTTTCAATTGTCATGTGACAGACATCATCCGTACAAAGTTTTAAAGTTATAACCTAATACAAGGGAAGTTATGGGGGTAGGGCATTTTTGCCCCCTCCCCCATCCCTACATCCCCCCATCTACTACACTCGCCTCCCTATACCCCAGCCTGAATATTCAAAACTGTGATGGTTCACGGTGGCGGTGGTTATCCGTACAAGTGTTAAGGGTTGCTAAAAAAAGTAAAGCGAGAAAAAACGGTTGGGTAGGTAAGCTTTAATTAAAGTGAGAATAGTGTACACCTACATGCTTTTTTTATAAGAATATGCCTTATAAGAATGTCACGCTGGAATTTTTGGTTAAACACAATAGGTTTATTGTTAAAAAAGCAGTTAAATTGATACGTTTTAAAATAAGTTCTGCACGTTAATTGAATTGTCTTTTCATTAATCTGCTCAAATTGTTGTCTCTGTTTTTTGCACAACAGAATCGTCATTCATTTTTTATTTTGCACACAGGAATTTTACTGCATTTTGAAAAATGCTTAGATGAGCGATTACCCAACCGTATAGTACTTTCCAATCGCCTACCCTTTAATGATAAAAAATTGCATGGGTTATGCTTTGCTCATTCCCTGAATCCCCCTCCCTTCACCTCTATCAAAAAGCGTATCTTCTAATCTTTCTCCATCATACGTCTTTTTCCTTTGAAGTTTACCGTGTTGTGATAAAAAATGTTAAACTACGAACATCAAAATTATTTTGTTCAAACAAATGCAACAGTTTTAAAAAAATGTTTTGTAAAGGTTAGCAACTTCAATTAAATATTAAATATTCATAATTTAGTTCTGTCACGATAGCCCAGTTGGTTAGCGCGTTCTATTTGGATGCAATGTTCTGCTGCGGTGCTGGTTTGAATCTCCCTGGGACGTTTTTCTAAAATAAAACTTTGCGAACTAAATCTTGCTGATGACGTCGGTCGGTCGGTCGATTGGTCGGTCGGTTGGTTAGTCAGTTAGGAGTTGGAAACCAATACTATCCTCACATGCGAGATAGTAAAAATAACCTATACATTCAATTTAATTTTCTAGATTATAACACGCACTGTGGACCCTTCGGGGAAGGAATATTACTTGCCTTACTGAAAGCTTTTTCGTGTGCTCCGTGGGTGTCTTGGGGTTTCTGTATGGCTAGCTTTCACACCTTGTGGGTCTGTGCTTTGCTGGTCTGTAATATATATCAGGTGAGTATGCTTTTTTATTTAGGTTGGTGTGAAAGAAGGTGAAATTTACATTGTAAATACCTTGAAATGAATACCCTACCTTTCTTAAAGTTTATTTTTCTTAAGGTCTTCAGAACTTTTTTATGCCATCCCTCAATTTCACAATAAGCATTTACACTTTGTCTATCTAAAACTTTACTTGAATATTATGTACCATTTGAATGTGAATAATATTTGCGGAGATTAATACCCGCAGAAAAGGTATTTGTATTCCCCGACTTTTTTCGACTCGAAATTTGTATGATCAAGGTCTATTTTAAAAGATATTGATATAAAGTGATTGCCAAAACCTCGCTACTTTTCTACTTTCTATGATTTCGCCATATATGGAGAACGTTTATTGAGGATTTGAAACTAGATCATATATACTATTTTATTATAATACCTTTATACGTCTGTCTTTTACGGAAAATAGTACCGCAATGCAGTATAAAAAGAACGGGCGAACCCGTGGATTTATCAACAGGTTATCGAATAGTAGTAAAAACTGCAACATGCAACATATATCTTGTTAAGTTACCATGAATTATTTTTTTTATATCAGGTCTTCATCAGATGTAGCACTCATAGCGTCTAGCTATCTGTTGTTAATTTTACGATTAAATGTTTTAGATGTTGTGGCTAGGTATGACCACGAATGAACGGATGAACGCACCAAGATATAAACATTTTCACGATAAGAAGACAGGGCATATATCAAGTCCGTTTTCGTAAGTTTATCTTTACCCAGATAATCTCGGTTTCCACTGAGCGCGTCTTTTTAATACCCCGTAACAATTCTTGGCATCAAAGTGTTAGCAGAAAAAATTATTCTAGGTGGGAATTGTTCAAGAAGCGGCGGGAAAATAAGTTTTTTATTTCCAATGAATGTAATATTGAATGTCCGCTGTACTCAGGTGTCCCTTATACTCCTTTTCATTAATAAAATGACGTAATCTTCTACGGCATGAAAACGAGGCAACCTATGCTAAAGTCATTTCAATATGGCCGAGCGTAAGAGAAGTCGTGGGTCATCCTCGTCACTTGGACGTGAATGTGCAGCTTATGGCTGCTCTGCTCGTGACTATTACTTCGAAAATGAAGAGAAAATACGTTCCGATACTACCTTCTTCTCATTTCCCGGTGAACCAAGCCGAAAACAAGTCTGGTGCAGCTTGATAAAACGTCAAGATGGCAGGGATGGTTTCAAGGTCACAAAGAACACTGTAGTATGCGAAAAACACTTTGAAGAACAAATGATTTATAGGCATCCAGGAGGTACGAAGAAACGATTGCTACCAGATGCCAAGCCAAACATACATGCTTGGAATGACGGGACAAAAAAAGCTCGAAAAGAACCAACATTTAGACCATCTCCGAAGAAAAAGTATCGAGAACCAAAAACTTTAGATGACTCTATGACAGTTGAAAACGAGCCCTCTGAATTGGATATTATTAAAGCAGAACTGCAACAAATAAAAGATGAAAATACTTTTTTAAAACAATATAATACTCAAAAAATTCAAAGATACAATAAGTTGATTAGTGAACAATCAGATAAAGTAAAAAACCTTGAAACACAAAATAATGATCAGAAATGTTTTATAAAAGATCTTGAACTTCAGAACCAGAGCTTTTCTGTAAAAAGTGAATTTATGGGGCATGTATTAAAATCAGATGAATCATGTAATTATTATACAGGTTTTCCATTACTGAAAATATTTCAAGATGTTCTCATTTTTCTTGATGCTGGTGAAACTGGTCAAAATATTATTTTGTACAACCATAAAGAAGGGAAAAACGATGCACGTGGTCGTAGAAGGTGTTTCTCACCATTGGAAAGTTTCGTGCTGACACTTGTAAAATTGAGACGGAATTTTGGAATTATTCATTTTTCATACATATTCAATGCATCAGAAGGTACGATAAGCAATACATTCAATACATGGATAAACTTTATGTACATCAGACTTGGTAGCATATGTATATGGTTAGGAGTGGCACCCAAAACAAAATTTTGCGAATCAATAACTAATCCACATTGATCAACAGAAATCTTCCAACCCGATAGGTGCATAAATTTTTCATATGCTTGGATGGCGATGGGCTCAAAAAATTTGCCATATCTCATTTTCATTTGCACAACTTTGTTTTTCTCATTTTTGTCACCAAATACAATGTTATGAGCTATAGTTTTGATCCCCTTCTCAGTTTTTTTAGTTAGATCACCAATTTTATTACAATTAGATGCTGTGAATCTGTTTTTGCGGTACATAAACCAATTCGCATCTCTTGCTTGGTCACGCGTATTAACTTCGATTTCTACAGCATGTGCAGAATGTGACCTTAATTCATTCAATATGGCCAATTTTTCCTCACATATTTCACTTTTTAAGTATTCATCAAGCATGTATTTAATTGAATTAAAAGGAAAACTTGGATAAGGTTATATTCAGTTAGGTTTCCTGTGACTGTAGAAATGCTAGAATATGCAGCGAAATCAGCTGGCATTGGGGAACATTGATGCGATAAAGTAGAACCAATCGGCATTACTCCATACACTGTATCTGTAAACAGAAGCGGATTACGATTTATGATTTTCTTAGCATGATTATTGCTATTCTGATTGTCGCTATTCAAAAAAACTTCCAAATTATAAGCTGGCTCATGTTTTGTATGGTCGGCTCTAGCATCATACAATGTCGTTTTAATTCCACTGCGCTTTTTGTATTCTGTATCCTCATTTGTATTTCTTCGTTTTGAAACTGGGGAAGTGATGGTTATATCCTATATTGGGACTTTATCAACACGATTTCTACTCTGAGGAACTGACCACTCACAGGCCTTTGATGTGCATGCTTTCGGTTCTGGAATAATTTTTAAGTTATCCAGGACCCATTTAGTCAACAACTTCATCAAAGCGTAAGCGTGAGAACAAGTTCCCACCTTTCCAGCTGGACATTGGCAAAAACAATACAAGATTTCATTTGATAATTTATCAATGGCAACAAAAATCCATCTATCTGCTTTCTTCAAGCTTGCACCACACACACCTTTCAATAAAATTTTCTTCCAGGAATTGTGCACCCCGAGTAAATGGTTTTTTAATTTTGAGAGACTTTTCTAATACCAGGTCATTGATTATTTTATGGTACTGTTCGATTTGGTATATTGTTATTTTTGGCAAATTCGTGATGTCTTTTGTCCATCCAGCTGCGTTTTTCGGATGACCTATTTCGTTCCTTAACACCTCTGGGCATTGGATAATGATATTTCCATTATTCGTCTTCCCATTATTCGTCTTCCCCGGTGATAACAAAATTCCAAGTTTCTCAGCTTTTTTTCTCAGCCATTTTTTATCACTAGTTGGATCTACAATGTTATTTTGTGTGCCATTTTTGAAGTACTGCAGCACCCTGATAAAAAAAGGAAAACATTTTTGCTTACTGATGTTCAATTTCTACATAACATGTATTTAACATGCAGCTAAAATAGAATAGTCACTCAAATAGTGGTTCTCCTTCAAAGTGTCTATTCCTTTCAGGGTATCACCTCTATAAATTAACCACTTTTTCAAATGTTCAGCTTTATAACAAGCTAGATTTTTAACATCAATGTGAACAGTACAGGGGCGGATCCAGACTTTTTCAAGACTTAGTCAAAATATTGCTGCCGCGCAGCAATATTTTAAATTAGTCTTGAATTTAGCAGCTGGGGGTCCTGGGGGTGCTGTAAGCGGGTACAAAAATCGCCGAAAATTGTCTTCCGATTTATCTAGTTATTAATAAAATTGACAAAAAGAAATGCTAAGCTATAAGAAAATCTCCTAAGAACATTAAATCTCCTAAGATTCAACTCTCAGTCTTACACATCTTATTTTAGATAGATAAAAGCACTAAAATTAACAGGGATTAACTACAATAAAGTGAGACAATTGTGAATATATTTCAATATTTAGAAACTCTTGCTATTTCTGCCAATATCAGGCTTCATCAGCATGACTACGTGAATCAAATGATCACACCGGCCATGGACAGCAAAATGAAACACAATCATAACAAAAACAATAAGAATATGGAAAGATCAGAATAATGAAGATGAAATGTACATACATGTGACATGATACATACACACCTCAACCCATGTATTTGTTCAGATATATTTGTTTATTCCAAGGGCTAAACTCAAGTTTCGTTTGAACTTTAAAAGAAGAATTACGAAGGGCAGTTTTCTGCTTTTTGCATGATGAAATAGGAAAATGCAACTTTCGCTTAAGAAAGTTGCAACCTGGAACAAGGGGGAACGTAATGATTTGGCTTGAAGTCTACACCAGACTTAACGATACCTTCATAACAAAATAATGTCTTTGGGGTACAGTTGTTGATTGCTTCTGCTTTAACTGCCTCCTCAGGAGAAAGAGTATCATATCACAAACAATATGGGAAAGGGAAAATCTGAATAAACTTTTTTTTAGATATAAAAATATTTGCCTTTTGGTTTTTAAAAGCAAATTAAAAACAAGGATGATTGGAATAAAAGGAAGGATGCAAGAAAAGTTCTGTGGATGTCATGATTATCAAAACATCAACAAGAGAATTATCACCTACCAATACCAACGATGCTGAGCTGTATAGACAGTCTCCTGATGGATTGGATCTAAAAATAATATATTTTGCCATGACCTTTCACTCAACAAACTTTGTTTCCTAATAGCCATTCGAAGAGTTTTTTTCATCAACAAACTTAGCTACTTATCCAGTTCTTGCTTCTAATAACAACACAAATATTAATTGAGAAAGAACTCCTCCACAATGCTGAAAATTCTGTTCAAGGCTCATTTTACAAAAACAATTAGCCAGCTAGCTAGCTAGCTATAGCTAGCTAATTTAATATTTTTGTATTTGTTTTTAATAGTCTGTTGTAAAAAGCTCTCCCTCAACTAGCTTTTCGTAGCGAATATACTGAAAACCTTTAAATAAATGCAAGGTGTGTTGGAGAGTAAAAAACTTACTTATCACTTTAAATCAATAATTCCTTTATCTTCACACCTCGCCTCAGATGAAATGTATATATCTGCACCTGAATTTCGATGAAAACTTTTACCAACCAAGGGATAAATATCCCCAGATAACAATAATGTCCGAGAATAAACACTTTCTGAAAGTTCTTTTTGCATTTTACGAACAGATTCAACATTATCACACTTTAAATAAATTAGTAAGCACCCGCGTCAACATTCTGCAGCAGCCATGATAGTACGGAAGGAATCCAAGCCAAAAGGCGTGAGTCTTTGACTAATCCTGACGGATGGGAGTTAAAACTATAGCCTAACAGGTTATAAGTAACCACGCAGTACGGAACCTAAATTTTCTACGCTGGCTGCGGGCCACATATTGTTGGACTACGCATGGAGTGTGAAAATTACGTCACGATTTTGACGTCACATGCCCCTTAGGTGAGATGGGAAGGGTTGCGGGACATAGCTATTTGATTTTTGACTGACTGAGTGACTGATTAGTCAAAATGAATCAGTCAAAATCTGTAAGCTATAATTTGCAACCCTCTCAGTCTATATGGTAGTGACGTCACAACTTTGACGTCAACATCGCCATAGGGGAAATGGAGAGGGCTGTGAACCATGGCTTTTCGCCGTAAATAAATTACAATCTGATTTTTTAACGCTCTCCGTCTGCAACACCTGGATCGTCGACATCATTCGCTTGGCTAACATTTTTCGTCAAATTTACACTTAGTCACGCGACTTATCTGACTAATCCTGGATCCGCGCCTGCAGTATCATCATCAATGTCATCTTCTTGTAGTTTGATAGACGGAGGATCTAAAAAGACAAGTTTGTGCTATCTAAACCTTCATCAACCACAATTACAGCCTAGCTACCTAGCTACCTAGCCACCAAAATCACCACAGATTACGATAATATATGGTACTCACCAACAAGAGAATCTTCAAAAAAGTTGTAGAAATCAGGAACTTCTATGTATAAATCCATATCTGCATTTAAAGTTAGTTGCTCGCAAAAATAAAATCAGAGCTAAACAACAATACTTCTTCCTTCCTTCGCGAAAAAGAATTGAAGCTTACTGCTTTCGCAATGTTTTGCCATTAGCTGAGTTGCTAGATCATGGAGATATAATGATTACGCCATTTTATAGTGGAGACACGAGAGAATAAATGGGAGATGATATTATCTCCATTAAAACAAATTCATGTCGTTTGCATTCAAAATGTTTTTCTCGCCGCCTTCCCAATCAAAATTTTTGGCATAGGATGCCTCGTTTCCATGAAAATTTTGAACGACGTAATTTTATTAATGAAAAGGAGTATATCATGGTTTTATTTCTGATTTTCCGGAAACCTTTTTAAACTATGCATTGTGTGCTATGGTGTAAAAGAAAGAAACTTTAATTTCAAAATTGACGAGCATATTTATCGCCTGTGAAAACAGGAGGATTAGAAATGCGCTAAATTGCTAAAAATCTCTTAAAAACATCTGGTGTATCAAATTACTACTGTAATTGTGCTATTTTTTCATTTTATTCTATTTTATACTTATTTGATTTGTAGAAATGGTGTCATACAGAATACAGCCGACTTCTTTAATTTCTCGTATTTTGGATTAGTGAGACCTCGTAAAATAAATTGGATGAAAGAATATGAATTAAGGGAATTTCGAGGCCCACAAGATAACTGGAGAAGGTTCGATTATATATGAGAATGTACCAATTTGAACTTGCTGCAACATGACTTTACAGAAATTTAGGAAAGTTTAAGAAAATCTTAAATTATCATAGGCAGGAGGAATTAATCGCAATAATTTTTTTTTTGTGGTTCGAGTAAAGCCTTACTACCTATTTGTTATTCTCCAATTTGCACTATAGCTCCCCCGCACAGTTTCGTTTGGTACCTTCTGAACCCTGCGTCAACTGTCAGAATAAGCAAAGTCTGACAAATTTCCGTATCCATTGTCTTATGGAACTCTGGTATATTTTTTGCTGGAATCTTTAATCGCTCGTTAATTTGAAATAACATGCATGCTACTAGGCTGTCAATTTTCTATTTCTTATTCTATTTTCTACAAATTATCTGAGCTGACTGAATTTTAAATTTCATTAAATAGTGTAAAGTGGGCGCGAAATATTTTTCTACTTTTTATTGTGCTATTTATGTATTTGAATTCGAGTCCATTCCAGCTCATGCGCAGGTTAACTTGTATAAAACACAAACCAGGATCTAGTTTATTTAGGTAACTGTTGTAACATGTTGTAAATACGGTCACGATATAGCTACGTTTAATAATGATTTCATATTAAAACAATACTAAACCTTTTACCTAGCAACCACACCTTTTTTATGTCTCATGCCCAATGCGCTTCCAGTTGTCCTTTTAGCTGCAACTTGATGAGAATAAGTTGTTCATACCTTGTCTGCCAAGATCTACATATAAAAGCAAAATTTGATAAGCCCATGAGGTGGGTGTATACATTACCTAGTTTTTCAATCAATGGCAGGGCGGGGATAATATTTGGATGGGCTTATACTCAATGTGCTCTTACGTGGCAGTTAAGGCTGAGCGATTGACAAATGATAGCAGCCGAAAATTTTTGACATCAAGATGACGAGCTGGGGAACGAGCTTGTGGCTCGCCAAGTTTAATCAAATTTCAAGCAATTACTGAAATCAATTCGCTACAAATGTTTTCCTTATTGAGGTATCTCTAAATTCTTGTCTCCGCGCTTGTTCTGCACCTATGGTATGCTGGCTGAATCAGAGTAGTAATTGTCATAAAAATCTGCATATGTTGTTTAAACAACTTGGCAAGTCACACAAGGTCGTTGTCTAGTTGATCAAGAATTTCAGAGATTTCTGTGCCGAAATTACCGAGGCTAACCACAAAATATAAATTACTAGTTTACGCCACTAGCCTGGCCGGTGAAATTCTGAATAATAAAACCTATTGTTTTTAAACTGAAATCCCTGCCTGATATTCTTATAAAGCTTATTATTATAAAAGAAAAACCGTTTTCGAGCTTTCGGTCAGGGTCCGCACTTTTCGCTGATGTACTAGCTATAACTTGTGGGTGTAAAGACAAGGAGACAGGAGTACGAAATGAAAATTTTTAAGTTGATACGACAAATTATTTTGTACAAACATAAGTTAATCACCAAAAGGTTATAGCAAAAATAATTTGTGGTAGTAAAATATAAAATACCAGTTTGAATAAAGCTTATTTAGAAACTCGTAAACCTCTACCATACTTCATGGCAAAACAGTTGTCTCGGTGTTAATTGGTATGCAGCATCAAGCTAGCCAGACATGCAATGCTGAGTCTGACATTAATAGTTTGAGATACAGAGTCAATACTATGATTCAACTTATACTTAAATGCAACGAACTGTTTATTATTGACCAGAATGTTATAAAACTGTTACGTAAAGCAGCAGAATCAATAAAGGAAAATAAAAATTTCCTTAAAGTCGCAATATCATGCACCTAAGCATGCCACTTTAAACCAAGGACGACCACCTTATCTTCTCGCAAAATCTCAAATTGAAATGTAAGATATCAAAAATGGTTTCAGTAAGTGAGAGTACAATTAAGAGATGTCTTCGTCAATTTGGATTGTCCGTCAGTATAACATACATACATACATATTGATGACAAAAAGCTGGATAAAACTGTTCAACATTTTGTGAAACGTTTCCCTAATTTTGGATATCGACGAATGGATGGCTTTCTTATATCTAAAGAAATTTGTGTTACTGAAAAAAGAAATCAAACTTATTTCCCTAACTAATTAAACACATTACCAAAGATGAGATTCTGAGGCTAGTAAAGATAATGTAGATGAAATATTATTCTGTCCGAAGAGTCCAAAAGGTTTTTCACGCCAAATATGTGATCTATTAAATAAAACGTCATTCAGAGTCAACTGCTTCAACATTCTAGTTTATTATGCCAGTAGAAAATATTTCAAGTTGTGCAAAAATAGTTTATTTATTATATATATACTAGTAGAGATAGAGAAATGTTCGTTCTGTCGCAGCGCACCCACATCAAAGGGAAATTCCCTAAATGCCAGTCATCAACACATAATAATATGAAATGATATATAAATACCAATAACTAACACAAAATAATATTAATACAAATAATAACATATAATAATATTAAATGTGAGATACATGACATCATTAACGCATGCGCAATAGCATACATAGTATATATGCTATTATACAGAATATGAGTAAAAATTATCATGACCGTGCCAGAAAAATTGTTGATTGAGATCAAAAATATATATAATAAATGGAGAGAACAATTAAAGAATTGAGAGCAATCGCTAAAGCGCGAGGCCTACATGGATACTTCAGGATACGTAAAGCTGACTTAGTTGCTTTATTATATACACAGCCTACCCTATTCTCAACACAAGCCATGGACATTTTTGAAAAACAAGAGATGGCTAGATCCCGTCCTATTAAGAAGAACATCGAGCCTTACGTTCCCACGTTTGAGGAAATGAACGAGTTTGAACGCCAAGAGCTGAAGAAAACTTGTGCAGTAATCAAGAGTAAGCTGCGGGAGTGGTCAGAGTGGCTACTATCACATGTACCAGAGAGTATCAAGAAACCAGTGCAAAGTATATATACATCGATAAAAACACGAATACTTTCACTATATGCTGGCGCCAAGAAGACACTAGTTAGCGAGGTCGAGGAAGAAGCGAGGGAAGATCATGCTTCAGAGCAACCGAATCAAGATTTTTCGCCGGAGGAACACAAGCATGCATTACACAAGACATTCAGGAGTTATCGTATAGCTGGTATAGATAGAACAGACATTAATGGGTACTTGGATATGGTTCGATTAAATGTAAAAACACTCATCGAAAACCAAGTGGAAGAAACGGGATCTGCTAAAATCCAATGCTCCCTATGGATTTTGTGGAAAAAACAAATCGATGGTACTAACGAGTTTATAGAAATAGACAAGGTCTTTCATAGCAATATGACAGCAGTATTTCAAGGCACCATCGTGGATGAATCGCTGGATACGATGTTCGCGCAAATGAAAACACATATCGAAAACCCTGCACTACCGAAAAGTGGCTTTAGTATCGGTCGCATTCAACACCTCGATGTTGATTTTCATAAGCTTAAGCTGACGAGAGGTTCCTCGCATATCGAAACACCACGATGGATCAGTATGAAGAAGGCTATAATTAATCCTAATAACAATGATCAAAAATGTTTCCGATGGGCTTTAGTAGCCGCCTTGCATCATGAGGATATAGCAAAAGATCCTCAAAGAATAAGCAGGCTCCGGTCATATATAGATCGATATAACTGGCAGGGTATTAAATTTCCAACATCCATCAAAGATATCAACAAATTTGAGCGGAACAATCCCGACATTGCCGTGAACGTTCTATATACAACAGGGAAGAGCTTTAATATCCTGCGTAGATCGGCATTTAACGAACGTGAGAAGCAGGCTAATTTGCTACTAATCACCGATGAGAAGAAAAACCATTACGTAGCCATGTAAAATCTATCAAGGTTATTGGGAAGCGAGATATCAAAAAACCATGGGAAAATGCACTTTTGTATAAATTGTTTACAAGGATTTTAAACAGTGGAATCCAGAGAATCAAGAAGTTCGTCGATCATCTAGAGGATGAGGTAAAACGACTCTACAGCACCTACCCTCACCAGGACATGTTACCACTAACGGAAGTACTAAAAAGGGATCACGACTCCGCCACAAGTTGTCACATCTGCATGAAGCCATTCAACGATGAAAATCGTAAAGTTCGGGATCATTGTCACTACACGGGATTATATCGGGGAGCGGCTTATAATACCTGCAATCTTAAGTATAGGATACCCAACCATGTACCCGTGATATTTCACAACCTATCAGGGTATGACGCCCACTTGTTTATTCGCGAGCTGAGTGAAAAATATGATACTCAGGATATTGGTTGTATCGCTGAAAACACCGAGAAGTACATCAGCTTCAATGTAAAAATCAAAATCCCATTCGCGTGCATAGGGTACGGTGATGGTGAATATTACAAAAAGATCGAAATAAGATTTATAGACAGCTGTCGGTTTATGGCATCAAGCTTGGAGAAATTGGCATCTAATCTTATTGGTACGAACACATCAGGCATGAAATGTCGGCAGTGTTCTGATATATGTTTGGAATTCTTGAGCATCAATGATGACTACGTGGCAAGATTTTGGTGTAAAAATTGTGACTCTAGTACAACGAAGCAGTTAGACAAGGATCGAGTGAAGACCAATACACCAGCCATCAGTTACTACTTTAGCGATGATGATTTCTTCAGACTGATGCTTCGAAAAGGCATATATCCATACGAGTACATGGATGACTGGCGACGATTCAAGGAAACGGAGTTACCATCAGATTAGCGATAATGACTACGAACATGCCCAGAAGGTTTTGGATGTCATCACTCCAAAGGGCGATGAGGTTAATATGGGGGATTATCATGATATATACCTGGTTATTGATGTCCTATTATTAACTGATATTTTTCAAAACTTTCGAGGAGTATGCCATGAGAACTACAAGCTCGATCCCGCCCATTTCTATAGCGCACCAGGCTTGGCATGGAAGGCAGCACTTAAGTACACAGAAATCAAACCGGAACTCCTTACGGATCCCGACATGCTCCTCATGTTCTAGAAGGGTATAAGAGAAGGTATAACCCAGGCTGTACACCGCTATGCGAGAGCGAATAACAAATACATGGGGGACCAATATAATCCTGCGGAGGAGTCGTCATACCTTCAGTATCTGGACACTAACAATCTTTATGGCTGAGCCATGCAACAGCCCCTTCCAACCCATGGTTTTAAATGGGTGTCGAATATTGATATAATTAATGAAAAGAAGATCGAGAAGCTGGTATCGGATAATAAACACGGCTATTTATTGGAAGTCGACGTAGACTATCCGAATGATTTACATGACAAGCATAACGAGCTGCCTTTCCTGCCGGAGCGTAGGATGATTTACAGAGTTGAGAAACTAATAGCAAATCGGGAATATATAGACCATAACACGAAGCTGAGAACTGCTGCCAAAAATGACTTTGAGAAGGATTTTTATAAGTTGATGAACCTAACAGGCTTTGGAGAAACTATGGAAAATATCCGCAATCACCGGAATATTAAGTTAGTCACGAATGAAGCCGCTAACGCAAAACTCACCATGCAACCAAACTTTAAACTTTGATGGGTATTGAAATGGGTAGAACGGGAATCAAAATAAACAAACCCGTATATATTGGCCAGGCCATACTTGATCTTTCAAACACCGCTATGTATGAATTCCACTATGATTTCATGCAGCCGAAATATGGTAGCAAGCTACGGATTTGGTATATGGACACCGATAGTTTTATATACCACATAAGGACTGAGGATTTTTATCGGGATATTGCCGGTGATGTAGAAGCACGTTTTGACACAAGTGCCTATATTAAAGATGACCTCTCCCCATCGGCAAAAACAAGAAAGTCGTTGGATTAATGAAAGATAAGCTAGGCGGCAAAATTATAACGCATTTCATCACATTGCGGCCTAAGCCTTATGCCTATAAAGCATTAACGAAAGAGGGTGGTGATCGCAAAGCAAAGGGCGTGAAGAGGATCATGACTAAAAAATGTATAACCTTCGAGGACTATGAGCAATGTCTGAAGGAAGGCATCGATATTAACAAAACCCGGAGGTGCATTAATAACAAAGGCCATAATTTATACACCCAGGAAGTGAATAAAATTGCCCTTAATGCCGCTGATGACAAAAGGATCGTTCAGGCGGATCAAATAACAACGCTCGCAAGAGGCCATTACCGGTTGAAGAAATAAAAATGGAGTTATTGCTACTGATCGCAGCGCTACTACCTTATGTCTGTATCATCCTTGGTTATTTGAAATATAGACGAGTATTAATAAAGATGTCTGAATTGATTGATATTTTTAATATTGTCGATACACCAGCAGAGGCTGTTGATCAACCTATAGATTAACGCCAGGCTGTGAAGGATGCCCGTAAGTCCAAGCCTTCACCTGATGTTATCGAGAAAATACACGCTGAATTCGTTGAAAAGGAACTCCAGGAAAAGGGGGAAACGACAGCGAAAGCCATCAGCACTCATATGCGTCCATATGCGTTCAATATGTATTTATTATATGGAATGTAAATAAAGGATGGCTGATAATCCAGTATTCACGCCCGAGGAGGATATTGGTAAGCATGATGATAAAGGCGACAAAGAGGATACCAAACAATCAACGCAGTTACCTGGAACATCGGGGACTTCAACGCCGGGACAACAGGGAGGTGCGCGTAGACGATTGGGGTTGGGCCTGGAGGCGCAAAGGATGGGGCTATTTCATTCGAAAATTGATAGCCGATATACACATCTTAGAGACGGACTCGGTATGACGCCCAATGCAATGCATTACGATAGGTTCCGATGAGGGGGGGACTTATATTAAAGAGGGTTTTGACGGGAAAAAGATCACTACCTGAAGTAGTACTTACGCTGCAATATGGTAATTTTCCAACTATTGGACAACTCGAAAAGAGGCTGGGTAAATTTGACTTGTGACGGCATTAGAGCGTGAATATTACGTGTATTATAGAAAAACGATTAGATTAACTTATGAGGACATTAGCGCGTGAGTTCGAATATTTCATATATGAGAAAAAATCAATTAATTTGACTTGTGAGCCTATTACTGCATGAAACTGAATATCACGTTTATTATAAAAAATCAATTAGATTGACTTGTGAGGACATTAGCGCGCGACTCCGAATATGACATATATTATTTTGAACTCAATTACATTGACTTGTGAGGTCATTAGCGCGCGAGTTCAAATATCACATTAATAATGAATTTGGCTTGCGAAGATATTACTGCATAAATCTGAATATCACATACATTTGAGAAACAATACGTATATTATAGAAAATCAATAAATTTGACTTGCGAGGACATTGTTATTAGCGCATTGGTCCAAGTATTAGGCATATTATAAAAAATCAATTATTTTGACTTGTGGGGACATTAGCGCGTGAATCTGTATATCACATTTATTATAGAAAATCCATTAGATTGACTTGGAAGGGCAATTGCTCGTTACTCCAAAAATTATATATATTATTTTATAATCAATTAATTTGACTTGTGAAGACATTACTGCATAAATATAAATATCACATTTATTATAGAAAATCCATTAAATTGACTCGTGAGGACATTAGCGCGTGAGTCCGAATATGACGTATATTATTTTAAACTCAATTAAATTGACTTGTGAGGACACTAACGCGTTTATCCGAAAATTTTATAACCTGCACAAAAAACAATTTGATTGACTTGTGAGGCACTAGAGCGTGAGTCTAAGTATGACATATATCGGAGAGAATCAATTAATAGTACTTATGAGGACATTAGCGCGTGAGTTCGAATATTACATATATGAGAGAAAATCGTTTAATGTGAGTTGTGAGGACATTACTGTATGAATTTAAATATCACATTTATTATAGAACATCCATTAGATTGACTCGTGAGGACATTAGCCCGCGAGTCCGAGTATGAAATATAATAATTCACAATCAAATAAATTGACTTGTGAGGACGGTTAATCTGAAAATTATATATCTTGCAGAGAAACAATTTGATTGACTTGTGAGGACGCTAGGGCGTGAGTCTTAGTATGACATATATCGGAGAAAATCAATTAATAGTACTTATGAGGACATTAGCCCGTGAGTTTAAATAATACATATATATGAAAAAAAACAATTAGTTTGACTTGTGAGGACATTACTGTATAAATCTAAATATCACTTTTATTATAGAAATTCCATTATAGAAAGTCAATTAATTTGACTTTTTGATTGAGCTAATGATACTTTCTTCTTTTAGTTATCACAGTGTCTGTGCCTCTCACCCTATTAGAGTTTCATCTTTTCTTTCCGGGTGAACCGCCCCCTCCGTATGAAGAAGAAGATACCACAGCAAATGGAGGTTACATTAGAATGACTTGTGAGGATATTAACGCGTGAATTTGAGTATTAGAAAAGAAAGAGCATGGAAGATACAACAAACGTTGAACTTATTAAGGAGAGAGTATTATTGAAACCACGTGCTTTATTTGCGGTGAGACCGATGATGTTGCAACAAACGGACCAAACGGTATGAAATTAATTCAGTATTTTTCAAGTAAGAGGTTTGCCGAAATGACAACTGTCATATTGCCAACCTGGTGCATACCAAGTGGCCAGCTTGGTGTGCATACTATGAACAATAAGAGCACACTTTTGTAAATATTGAGTTAGAGAAGATTACGCTCTGAATATAAAACTGCCATAATGTAAATTATACTGTTTGAACTATTCCTAATTTTCCACAATTCGATACCAACGACGTTACCACAATCGCAACAAGATGGCTAAAATAGAAAAAAAGATTCAAGAATTTGTGTGGCGCTCAATGTTGAGGATGATAAGCAAAAACTGGCTATGTTATTGAATTACGTTGAGGAAGAAGTATAGGATATTTACGGTAGTTTATTAGTTCCTGGCACCGATGAAACACTAGATAACGCATATGAATTATTTGACACACATTTCAACCCGAAAACGAACGTACGCTATGAAATTTATATATATATATATAGATCAATGATACAGCGTGAAGAAGAAACCATCCAACAATATTTTATCAGACTGAAGCAACAAGCCCAAAAATGTGAATTTGGAGCAGCACTAGATACCGAGTTAAAACGTCAACTGGAACTCTCAACGACAACTAACAAACTGAGAAGATACTCATTCAGAAATCCTTCCTTAACTCTAGCACAGTTCCTAGTTTACGCAAAAACATTAGAAGACACAAACACCCAAGCTATTTTAGTGGAAAAAAGCGACCAAAAGGATATTACACAAATCAAACAGGAAGAACTCAACCGCATCGACCGATCAAAGGAAACCACACCGGATAAGAAAAACTTTAATCTGCATAGACAATCTTCAAAAATATGCTTTTACTGCGGTGGCGAATATCCACACCAAAATAAATGCCCAGCAACTAGTAAAACCTGTAATTATTGCCACAAAATCGCACATTTTGCGAGAGTTTGTCGTTCCACAAGCGCAAGCTCGTACCGCAGCTATTCTAGACGCAACCCCAGGCCACTAAACAACGTCGATGTCGATACGTCCGACGAAGAGCAAGTCGCGCGGTTGTTTTCAATCCACTCTCCTGTTTTCAGCATTGCCAAGTGTTATGCCCCACTTTGTAATAATTGCCCCACTTTGTAATATCTGCCCCACTTTTTAATTATCTTGCCTCACTTTGTAATACCTGTCCCACTTTGTAATAACTTTTGCCTCACTTTGTAATTATGGAGCTGCTCCACTTTGTAATTCATTGTTGCCCCACTTTGTAATTTTCGGAGCTGCCCCACTTTGTAATAATGTCTTGCCCCACTTTGTAATTTTCGATTTTTGGCATGCTGACCAATATCCAATTTTTATGACGTCATCTTTTGTTATGTTATCGGTGTTCTGGATGCTCTGTCTTGTTATTTGCAATGAAACGCGTGTCACACGTTAGTAGAATGATTACTTTTAATGTTTTATTAGCAAGCGTTGTAACATTACATGCACTGGCTTTCTTTTTGTGAAAAAATGTACTAGCTGAAGTGATTTCATACCATAACATAACAGTAATATAATACAAACAGTAGGTAATGTGTTTTTTGCATAACATAACATAACATAAGAAATAAACTTGTAGCAATCTTAACATAACATGCAGACTAATCAGTTCGAGGATTTCAACGTGACCTGTTTTACAGCAAGCAACGTGTCACCTCGGGTATATCTACAAATCAAACTCAGGTAAAAAAGCACTACTTCTAAATAGAATGAAAGAAAGATAAAAAATGTGAACAAAGATACGACAATTTCTACCTGTGTGATTTATTGGAAGCAATTTACTTGTCAAAAAAACATTAGAACATAAACGAAGACTATCAAAGATAAAAGCTGGAATTAATAAAAGACTAAAAATCACTTCTTCGATTTCCACACAATGTTTTCTATTATATACCAACCATAGGCCAGCAGTTGTAAATTTAGCCATGCCGTGTACCATTTCGGATGGTTCAGGATGGTATTCAGCTCTATCACCATTCCAGAGAATGAGCCGGCACTTTTTACAATCCTTTGCATGCCCACCCGGATTGAATTTGATGCTATTCTAGCTTTTTTTTGTGGAAGGATCTTTTTATACGGTACGTGAACTCTTTGCGTAATTTTTCGGAATCACAAACAATTCTCCAAAATTTACATACGTTTCGCAAGTGTGCATATGTGGCAACGATATGCGAGGGGCCAATTACAATCGCTGCATTGCAATTCTAACATCAAGATCGTTTCTATAATTTCTGGTGGCAAATCATCGAAGTTGAAATTGCGAACTAAAGTTTGAATAAAATATATATGCTATTGTTTTTGTTACAGGATAACAATACAAAATGATACAATAACGAATGTGCTTCCCTTCCCGTGTCCAGTAAGATAAGCTCGGACTTCTAATTGAATGTCTGAGCCTCATAGGCTTTCTTGTGTCGCGTTGTGGACGATCTAGGAGAAATTATTATACCAAAAGTTAAGTTGAATAAACTCAGAATTGAATTTTAAAATATGGAAAAGACTATTTACCATTCTTTTCACTTTATAGGTAAAACACAGTGACTGATAAGATTTTATTGAACACACAAAAGAGTTTCGATACTTCCTTACCTTAAGTAACAGTCCCTCCTTCGCTACCTTCATCTGTCTCATTTTCCTCTTCCCTGTTTTCTAACGCTTTATTAACCTCTTCTCTCCTTTCAAATGTTTCATTATCCTCTTCGCCACCTTCAACTGTCTCTTTTTCATTTTCACTCAAGACAACATAGTGTTTTCCACAGTCTTCGGCAAAATGTCCTAATGTTATTCTATTAAAAGAGCAAAGGTCTGTTAGTGTTATGGTAACTTGAGCTTCAGGTCCCAGGGTTGAGATAAGCGTTATTTCGATGTTATATAGCTCAGAGGCAGTTCTTAACGTTAGCTCATCACTATATGTCCCATTTGAAAACATTCTGTTTAAATATTCACTAAACGGCATCTCAACGTACATTTCGAGTGGCCACACTTCACTATCATAGGGATTTTCCTCTAAAAACCTCGCAATTTCGGCTCTAACTGTTTGGGCAGATCTGAAAATTCCATATTGAGTCAGCGCATGCGCTATAGCACTAAATTGGCAATTTCCATCACCAAGGGGGTCGTATGAAACGGAATACCTTTGATCTTGAAAAACATCAAGCGATCTTGCTTTGTAAGTGGTACTAACAAATTCTTTTGATATAATTTTTGTTGTTCATTATGAAGTTGCTTCAGACTTTTTCCATTTTTCTTCCGTTTATAACATTTCCTGAAATCTGCAATGTCCTCCACCAGAAATCATTCGGCCTCTTTCCTGTCAGTGTTTGGTGATTTAAATTCCACAAAATACCTATTTTTGTATTTACCCACCTTCAACACTTTTCCATGCAGAACTAATCGATGCTTGGGTGCTTTTTTACCTTTTCGTTTTTCTCCATGTCTGACCAACACTTCATCGCCGATATCATACTGTTAACACTTATTTCTTTTACGAAAGTGTAAGCTACAGTTCTATCACCAATTCTCTTGTTGTTTGCTTTTACCTTATCCCTGATCTTTTTGATACGCTGTTTTCGTTTTAGAATTTGATTTCCGTCCATAATATACCTCGAATGCTGACTTCCATCCAAGTTCCTCTCGCTTGGCGTTATTTAAGCATTTTGCATATTTTGAAAGGTTTTCTACCCAGTTTACACCAACACGACCTTGACTTATGAGAACGTATGATATCTTTTTTCGTAAAGTTCTATGCGATTTTTCTACTTTCCCTTGTGATTGAGGGTGGTAAGGTCTGCTTTTAATCATTTTTATTTTTTTCCTCTGACAATACCTTAGAACTGATCCATAAAACTCTTTACCCTGGTCACTTTGTAAAATACTAGGGGTCCCATGTAAATTGTAAATTCTCAAGCTCCATTCTAACCTTGCTTGCATGTTTTGAAGTCAGTGGTACTAACCAGTGAAAGCGAGAAAAGACATCGAGTAAGGACAGTACATAACGATACGTTTTTCTTTGATATTCAACTTGCATATTTTTCATGTCGACCAGATCGATTTGATGGATATGATTAACCTGGAAAGCAAACAATACTTTTTTTTAAATTGTCTCATTATCTAGCGTAATGAACACAAGTCAACTGTCGATAACGATAAAGGTAATACAAAAATACAAAGTAACGTCATTTCACAATTATGTAAATCAATTCAGCAACCTTGATCACAGTCTTCTTAAGTTTTGATGATAAGAAAGGGGGACCCAATGTCGCAAATAAACTAGAGGGCGAGGTTTTCTTCCCCATGCCTTTACATTTAATACAGTATGAATAGAACCTAACTCATTTGCAGTGACTGGTTTAGGAACTGCTTTGTTGCTGAATTTCACAGTAAATTTTTTAAACTCAGCATCATTTGATGTTATACTGAGAATTTTTCTGCCACTGATTCCCGCATATCCGTCCGCAGCTCTGTTCCTTAGTTTTTAATATCCAGCGGATTTACTTTTTTGATTGTTTTCGCTACCACTTTATTCAATTCACTTTTTTTGAAAATTCGTTTACCTTGAAAAAAAATTAATCCATTCGAATCTATTTTCAGATCATTTTTTAATCTCCAGTATTTGATGTACGCGCTTCTGTGAGTGGCAGTCCTGTCTTTCACTGGGATTTTGGATTGTCCATCGTTCATTATTAACTCCGCTATTCAACCTCGTCCCCAGGGCTTGTTAGGCTTTTTATATTTGGACGGCCTGAACAAGGCCCTGGCCCTGGCTGGTCACGTGACAAATTTGATTGGCCGTAAGAACTCGCATAATTAAAACGCGTCCCGCGAGTGATATTAGAGGCAAAATTATGTGGCGAGAAAAAATCAAAATTCGAGAACTTTTCGTGGTGATGGACCGCGGATTAGCAATTCAAAAAGTAGCTCTTTAAAAATGGTGGCTGTTATTTTGTGGGTGTTGCGTTTGGTTTGGTTTTTGATGTTGTTCTACTAGCTAAATGTAGCTAGATTCAAAATTTTGGAAAAACATTATTTTTGATATGAAACTGCAACAGTTCTGAAAGTATTTTACCAGAAAGAAGATTAACAATAACTGGTTGAAAGCAGGTTTGAGCATCTTGTGTTGCTAAAAACTCACACTGTTAAATGAACTGAAGAAGGAACGAACTTCACAAGCGATCAAAACTGTCATACATATATAGCTAGCTATATGTAACATAATGTTTAGCTATGGAAAAGTAAGTGCATATCATCTTGTGTGTTAGGGTAGACTTAAAAATTCTTATTAATATTTAATATTTTGCTTTATGATTTCTTGTTCCTGCATTGAATATGGGTAGGCCTCGTATCCTACACAGGAACCTTAGGCTATGTACCATTTTGTGTTCTGTTAAAGTATTACTTTGTAATTTGTGTTCTCACTGTACTTTCAACATTCATCATTATTGTATGATATTCTTGTGTATGGACAATATATACAAATCCTTGTCAGTAAAACCCTTACAGTAGTTTTGTTTGTTCTGTTGTAATATTTCTAATTCTTAAATTTTCAGAAAATGGAGAATGCAAACATAGCATGGCAGCAGCTGTAACACCAAAGAAGTTTTATCCAAGAAAAAATGTTTCGCAACAGGGAGTGTGTAGATTATGTGGAAAATTCACTCAGCAGAGACACCTAATCAAAATTTTTTCTAAAATTGGATTGGCAAAAAATCTTGCTTCAAAAGTGCATGAAGTGTGTGGCATAGGTATCAACGAGCATGACTGTATAACGAAAGTCGTTTGCCGAACATGCGAATCTTTTATTACCAAGGTTGACGAGTACAGGAACTCTTGTCACAACGTCCAAGGTGAACTTAATCGAAACATGTCTGTCAAGAGAATGCTGCTACCAGAAGATTGTAACACAATCACAAGCAAAAATGAACCTTCTCGTAAGAAATTATTTGATTTAACAAACGTACAAAGTGCAGATAACATTGATAAAGAGAATATTGAATCAAGTGACAGTATTTTGAAAAAATTGAACAATGTTTTTGGCACAAAAGAAGTACCCTTTATTGGGAAATTAATGTGGGAGACACCTGGTTTTAAAGATGTTTTTGTCAAATTATTACTCTCTGATCTGAATATGGCATGTAAAAGTCTATGCAGGAGAGATGAAAATGGTTCAACTTTACTTAACAATACCTATGATGGACTTTCAAATTTGCAGATCAAAAATATCAAAACTGAGATGTTGAAAATCCCCTATTTTGTCGATATTCTGGAAACAATTGCTGGTGATATTGAAAACAGGCAGAGTGAAATAAAATATGCTTTCATTTACTCAATTCTGATGCAGTCACGTTGGCACGAACTAAGTTTATTTCAAAGAATTAACACCACTCTTTTAATAGAAGGTGGTTGCAGTAAACAGGTATGTATATACATAATATAATAATAAAGGATTTTGTGTAAGCAATTGAACTGATTTTTATTTATTCTCACATTACTTTTAAGCTTTTCAGCAAGAGACCTGTGAATCTATCAATTTATTTTTTTAATTTTCTCAATATTGAGTTATCAGTACCTTTTTTCACTTGTTCAGCCTTATCAGTAAGGCTGAACAAGTGAAAAAAAAAACAATTCAAGGGCTGAAGCCAAATTTCCAGTTTCTTATAAAAAAGTGTAGTCTACAGCCTCATTTGTTGAAAATAATCTATTTATATTGGCTTTTGTTTTTAGTTGCAGATACGGTTTCAAAGATTAGGTGTTTGCTTGTGCCCGAGCAGAAGAGAGGTTTTATTGGATTTGATTGGTGGTCATTTTCGTGATGGTGTCATTGATAAAGTTAAAGGTGGAGCTGTGTTTCGAGGGACAGGAGATAATTGGGACATAAGAATTCTCAAAGGTCATATGCATAAAAACAATCAAAATGAAGATCTCCATCTATTTGCCACAAATTTGATTGAAAACCGTCTATCATTTGACCATCTCGATAATGACAATCCAAAACGTGATATTGCATTATTACCACTGAGTACATTTTCATTAAACATTGCAGAGTGGAGGGAATATATCAGAACTTCAAAAATTTTGGTTGGGCGTATTTTGTTGGATTTTTTCCCAAAGTTCAAATTTCTGAAATCATTTGTTCCACAACACATTGATCATCAATATAGCCACGAAATGGGGGAACGGTCATTCATTGCATCTATGCCTATCATTAATGCAAATGAAGCACACTATGGTGATTGTGTAAAGATACTTCGAACGTACGAAAAATGGATCGCAGAAATTTACCATGAAACAGGCATGTTGCAAAACATGCCAAACCTTGATGATGGACCACTTCTTGAAACCTTCCAAGCCAACCCTGGTCAGAAATTTGCACACATCAATTTTACAGATTCTGATCCCATGAAAGAAATGAAAATTGTGTTTGGTGGCGATCAATTAACACGTGTAAGATTTGCTGGTGCAAAAGATTTACTAGCTGGTGCACATACTCCTAGCCATCGATTTGAACACTGCTCTCCTTTTAAACCAGTAATGTGGCATACCAAAGCAGCTCTTTTGCAATATTCATACCACCTCTTGCATAAACCTGAATCCATTGCTGAGAATGGAACGATAAAGTATTTTAGGGAGAAGCTTCGTCGAAAAAATGTTACTCCTGCTAAAGTACTCGATTCTTTTGATGGTTGTGAGGAATTATTTATCAGTCTTGGACGTGCATATATTGTTGTTGCACTGATGAAGTTTTTTGGAATGGAAAGTTTGGAGGATAAACCATCTGTTTACCCTTTCCCTACTAACTTTGTTCATAAATCTGATGCTGAGAAAGACGCGTATATGAATAACATATTGACAAAGTTTTTAGATGAATACTTGCTGCAGAAATCCCCACCAAGAGATGGTGATGATTTTGTTGAAAATTATGGTTTTTGCGTAATATTTCTTACGATTCTGGTTCTGCAACTCAAGGATGCAGCAAAAGAAGGTGATGGAAACCGTACTCTTATCAACCAAAAGATGCTTTTAAATGTGTTTAAATCTTTAGGTTCTTACAGCAAATATGCTCTGGAAATGTTTGTCAGCATTGCTCAAGTTGAGTGTTTACTGACACCACGATTATCTGAGGAGTTTAAGTGGGGGAATTTTGTCAACTGGCGTGGCGGTAAGGGGAAAAATATTGAAGACGACCTTGCTCAGGAGATTGTGAATAAAGTTTCCAAAAATATAGTTCAGAGAATGGGTCCTAACAAGACAATATCATCTATAACTAAAATTACTAAAGCTGCTAACGGAATTAAAGAAATCCTGGAAAATTATGACAAAAATGCTAGTATACACAGATCCTCTACACAACATAGCACCAGTGATGCTTTTGAAGATGAGAATGAAATGATATTAGATCTTCTCGAACTAAAACCTTTTCACCATTCATCAGGTCGTTTCCATAACAGTTTCCCAGCTATAAAAAGGTCACCTTTGCGCTATATGAACGTGACAGATTTTCACAATTGGTTGAAAAAACACAGAGATGAACTAGTTTGAAATTAGTTGCATTTATTTTTTTTAAATATTTTTTACAATTTTATGTTATGATATATATTATATACCTTAAAAGTGAGAAAAAATATTAATTCGAGTTAACGTACAAAAAAGATATGCATCTGAAATTTCACAAGTGGAAGCTTTTTTTGTTTGAGTTCTTTTCTAAGTTTGATGGACCAGAGTTCTTTTCTAAGTTTGATGGACCAGAGTTCTTTTCTAAGTTTGATGGACCAGAGACATAAAAATTGTCAAATTTGCTCCTTAATAAAATATACAGAAAAGTCAGTGTTTATATTGCATAAAAATAGTTTTTTCATATCCTTGTTTTAAAAAATAACCTCACAAATTTTTAACACCTAGGAGCATAACATTCAACAAGGTCATATATTTTTTTTGAATACGTTTCATCGCAAATACCAAATTTATCAAACATATCGTCCAAGGTATTTATATATTGTAACTGTTGTAAGATGTCTTCAATACATTTTGAATTATATTCTTGTTGCGGTAAGACATGGAATAACGCTAATTCAGATTGGATTTTTACTTCAAATAGTTCTTTTCGTAACTTTTCGAAATTAACACCATCCAGTGGTCTGAAAGTTTTTTTTTCAATGTGGTTTAATTCTTTGTCTTCACAATGATTCTCATCTCCATTACAATTAGAACAACATGAAACTTGTGCTTGACAAGAAAATCCAAAATATGTGAGAATAGTTTTTCTCAAACAATTTGTTGTTGTGCAATATTCTTTCATTGCAGTTGACATAATTTTATTATTTTCACTTATATCAGAGTTATTGTAATATATTATTGCAGAAGAGGAATTTCCATACCAAACTCTTGTAAATACGATTCTAATGTAGCTGGTGGTGTGATATGTATGACTTTTGTAACATGTGGTATATTTACACCCATACCAAGTGCAGCTGTGGCAAAAATTACTCGAATGTTTGAATTTTCTTTCCTAATTTCTTCAATTATGTCATATTTCATTAGTTTCGTAGTGGGTGCATGAAATTGTGCAAATAATCTGTTGGCCGGAACACAATTTTCACCAACAAACGGATCTTTAATTTTCGAATTGAACAACTTAAATGCATATCCACAGTACTTTAACTTCATATATATAATAGTCATTGGAAATTTTTCTCTAAGTCTGTTGAGTCCTTTGGTCATTGGCAAAAGAATTTCATCATAACTGGCTTTGCTATAGTTATTTGGCATTCTTTTTCGTACAGTTAGTTTTATATTTGGACGATTTGGACTGCTCCGGACAATTTTGCACGAGGAAATAGATAAACTGTCAGTAATTTTTTCAACCATTGCTAGTGGTGCTGTTGCTGTTAGGGCTAACGTAACTGCTGTTGGGAACAATGCTTTAAGTGTAGCTAAATCGCCAAAGCTTTTACGGAAATCTTCGCCCCTATAAAGAGAAAAATGTGTTTGTTAACTTATATATTATATATATATTTATATATATATTTATCACGTCATTATTTTTAACTTGTTTTTTTATAGATTTTTTATAGCTTTATTTTTTACCTAGTTTTTTACTTTTTAGATATATTATATCTATTGTATATCTTGAAGGAATAAATTTTTAGAGGAAAAAAAAATTGGTGGAATATAATTGTGTGAATAAAAATTAAAATGGAATTTGGCAGATAATTTTTTTGTCAAATCCGCCAAATTTTCTTTCTGTCAAAATTTCTTCCATTTAAGGTATAACACATACATTTTTAAAATAAATTTTATTTATATGTAACAACATATTTGTATCCACAGTTATATATTCTGTTTATGAAAAGTGAAAAATATTTATCGCTTGTAGCTGTATATTTATGAGCTGCGTTTTTTTATTTTGATACATATTTGTATCCACAGTTTTATTCTGTTTATGAAAAGTGAAAAATATTTATAGCTTGTGTATATTTATGAGCTGCGTTTTTTTATTATGATGTGTAAGAACTTACCATAACTCAACACAGTGTGCTTCATCGATTACACAGGCAGCTACATTTTGGCGGAATATAGGACTTTTTAGCAATCTCATGCCTTCTGCACTCAAAATCGACTCTGGATGAGAAAACAATATCTTGGTCTTCCCCAATTTCACATTTTCTGTTATTTGGATTTTGTGAGTGATATCTTTGCTAAATAAGCTGATAATTTCACTAGTTTCCTCTCTTTCTGTATTTAAAACGCCAGCTGGAACACATTGAGCTTCCATTGTTTTTATTTGATCTTCAATAATTGACGTCAATGGAGTCACGACGATTACAATGTTTTGAGAACATTTTCTTGGTAGAAAATCAGGCAACAGTTATATCAAAGACTTCCCATATCCAGTTGGAAGAACAGCCAGTACGTCGTGGCCATTAAGCAAGCTTTCCCAACAGGCAACTTGCTTAGGTTTTAAGAAAAAGCCAGCCACATTATTACATTCAAGTGAAGTTTGAATACGACTAAATAAATTCACCACTTTGTCCATTTTCTGCATTTGGCGTACTAAAATTGTAACTCGCCGAGATTAAAACATTTAATAAGTATTTTTGATGATGGTCTCGACTGCCTGTGTATATTTTTACCGTGTGCGTTGGAAGAGCGAGCAAAATAATTATTTTCAAAATACCCACCATACGTGGGTATTTTGTCGGCACGTGACCAGCCAGGGCCAGGGCCTTGTTCAGACCGTCCAAATATAAAAAGCCTAACAAGCCCTGGGGACGAGGTTGAGAATATACCAATTTTATGTTTGTATAAAATTGAGAATATTTTATTTTCGATAAGATTGATATAGTAAATATGTTGTCGCAAAAATTAGTTTGGCTAGCTAGCTGACACTGAGCTAGCAAGCTTGCTAGATGGTTAATAATTTTTCTTATTTTTGTAATTTTAGTAATTTGATTCAAAGATTATGTCCCTAAAATTCTAGCTGTTTAGACAGTTTAGACGTCTTCACAATTTGTAAAATTTTTGTCACATTTTCACTTGTCTTGATATTTGTTGTCGTTTGGTTTGGTGGGATGTTGATTTTTAAAGTATGTATAGGAAATAAGCAATGTTAATGTTATTTGTTTTTACAACGAAAAATTTAATGCAATTGTTTCGGGTGGCAAGAAAGATTAACAAAAAAACTCGGGTTTGCATGCCGGATGTAGCACTACAGAATAAAAATATTTTTACTATTTTCGTTTGTTATTCCTTTCACTACGAAATAATTTCTGTCACACTTAGTGAAGCGAACGGTCCACATGTATACAAAAGACAGACAAAAAACTCCATCAGTTAAAGCGTAGTGGTCGCATCATGATGATTGAGCTTCCCAGAGGCCATTTCGTTGGTATCAAACTTGCAGTAAATTCAGTTCAAACAGGATTTTTACTTGTCGAGTTGAAAGTGAAAGTTGTTATCAGCTGATTGCTATATTTCCTATGTTCCAGAATTTAGACATTTTAAAGGAGGGCGATTCAAAGAAAATAATGGATTTTAACCGAATAACAAGAAAATAGGCACATTTTATTTAACAAAATGATAAAAAAATTCAGACCAACGAAAGTACCAACTGAGCTTATTAGCATCTTTTTAAGCCAAATGGTAGTAAATCTCAACATGGCACGTTTTTATATCCCACAACATGGTATGTCGTATGTCATCCGTGAATACTTAAATACACAAGCTATGGAACATGTCATACATACGATATTTTGTTAGGCTGGATGTAGCTCTATAGAAATGTATTTGCACTCTTTTGGGTGATCACTGCTTTATCTACACAATATATGTTTTCTCAAACATTGGTCAAGCAGTAAACATAATATACAAAAGACAGACAAAAACGCCTTTGTAGTGGTTATATAGTCATGATTAAGTGCCCCGTGGGGCTATTTGTTGAAAATTAGAAACACAATAACTTAAACACAAAATTTTATGACTTAGAAATTGTTACGGGGTGCTTTTAGACCAATTTAATGCTACTACAATCATGTTCATAATAGCTTTGGAAAAACCACTTTCCCCCTCCCCCCACTCTTCAGTGTTGGTTGGAGGTCTTTTCCAGAGTCGCCGGCAGTATTTTGGGGCACAAATCAACAAAATCAACACTGACTGTAGGGGGAGAGGGGGAAAACTCTGAAAAAAGCCTCAAAAGCCGTTTTTCCAATAATTTATGAACATGATTTTAGCTGGCTATGTATGTTAGCTAGGGTAATTGAAAAAATAATTTATGACTTAGTTGGTACGAGCCGCTCTAAAGTGGACATGCAGTTTAGGACATCTTGAAATGGCAAAACGCCTCATGAATGTGAAAATGTTATTGATTTGAAGGATTCAACTGTGTAGTACCTTCTATTTACCACTTGTACCTACTTAGGTGAAAAACTCATCTAAATATTAGCCAGGGTATATATATATATAAAACGTATATACATGTTATCCCTGACTATATTTACATGAGGTTTGGATCTATATGTATGCTTAGAATACAAAAAATCTTGATTGGTTATTTCCCTTTTTGGCTGCCAACTACCTAAAATGTAAATAATTTATTAATAGGCCAAATTATACGTACAGAAAACATTGCTAAATTGCTGTAAGTAATTTACACCAAGTAGCTATAAGTATTTTCCTAATATTCAGATACACGGACAAGAACAATTATCAAAATCAAGTCTCTAGTTCGATTCGCGATCATCCATGTCTTATTTGTATCTTAACCCCAGCGAGGGTGAACAATTTAATCGAACATGCCGCGTTTACGCATAAATTAGTGACATCACTCCGCCCAATCACAGCACAGAACCGAGAGGCCTGCGCAAGGGCTATGTTCGTATAGCCGTCCCGGATGTCAGAAAAGATACAGGATGCCCTGGGGATGAGGTGTTATAAGACATGATATAATAATTAAAAATAAGAATAGTAAACATTAAGAGAAAACATCTCCTAAAGAGTTAAAATCATACCTAGGAAAACACTATGATATAACACAATATAGTTTATTTGCTGTTTTTATCAGCATCAAACTACTCACCTTACAAGCACGTAAAAATATGTATATTCTAAATCACACAGATAAAAATTCTTCGTAAAAAATATCGCAAATGCACACAACTATGACCAATTCAAAAATAACGTTTTTTACGAAAGTACGCAGAGGGGCGACAGTAGGTCTGAGTTCCAGTGTCAATAGCACTGCATTGGACAGAATCAAAGCAATGAATTTCAATAATATATATATACTTTTTCCTACTAATGTGCGCAGGTACTAATTTTCGTACGTACTAATTTTCGTACATATTAATTTTCACGCATTCGCGCAAAAAGGTTATACAGTGCGCAAAATTTATTACAAAAAGTACGCGCGAAAATTTTGCGCGAAAATATCGTTTTATTTAAGAATCAAAACTGATGGGTTTCAAGTGTTCCTATTTTTTCACGATTAGTAACAACAGCTAAAACAGGATAATTCTAGTCTACATAAAAAACGCTTTTATATTGTGCGTAAAACCTAAAATTGTGTTTCCTTGTTATTTCTGGAAGGATTTGCACTTGCGCAAAAATTAATACGTGATACAAGTTTACATTGACTGCACAAAAATAAATACGCGCGCAATAGATTTTTTTCGTTGCGCGAAAATTAGTACGAATTTTGCTTGTTGTAGACGAAGCGAGAACAAACAACTTCAACTCTTGTCGCGCATTTATAAAAATTAGTAAAATGTATACATAAACAGAATATTTAATTCATAAAATAAATAAAATGTACAACGTTTCATTTTGTTTTTCCTTTTAAGTTAATAAGTCTTGGGACCAGTTGGACAGAAACTACACAACAAAACTGACGTTAATCGTCTATGTTTATGGAAGGTGCACTGATTTTAAAATTCTGAAGCACCTGAATTGTACACATCGGTTGCGATGTTGTTCAACATTATTTTTGACATAAACTCCGTCTTCTGTGCAGCAAGGGAAGCTTCAAATAATGACTCGTCAAGCCGCTCTGGATATTCCTAAACACATTTATACAAATAAGCTTTAATATTGTTCAGAAACAAATAAAAGGTCACAAGTTTAGATAAGGATAAACAAAGATAAAAGTGTTTACAGAAACCCACCAAGGCACGTCTAGAGATGAATGTTGTCTTTTTCTTTCTTGAAAACCTAGATGATAAAAAATAGCGTCAAAGTATCAATTAAATCTGGGCTAAAACATCAGGACGTTCAGTCTTTCACATTTTAACCGTCTGGTTTTTGAAAGCGATCAATAGACCTATTTTAATATCGCCTTTTCATGATCAGCCGTGGTAGTGAAAAATCAAATCATTGCATGAAAACGAGATTAGTTTAGAGAAAATTTAAATTTTCAAGCTGGAACGTGGAGAAGTCTTCATATTTTCTTTCTTTTGCTAAATTATACAGCCGTTATTGTGGCAACTAGACAAAAAAAATGGAACAATTCCAATCTCTGTTACCAGAAGGAAACAACGGAAGTTCTCTGGAAGATTTTGGTTCCTTTCGCGTTAAGGATTTAAAGCAGATCCTAACAGTATATAAAGAAAAGGCTACTGGTTCCAAGGCTGACCTTGTTCTTCGAGTCTACGCTGTGTTTTGTCGTATATTGAGTTCCAAAAATATTAACGAAGCAACAAATCAACGATGCTTAATCAACACTAAAAAAACGGCTTTTTTCAAAGCCACACATAAACAAAAACATTACTTGGCTAGATTTTAAAAAGTCTTCGAACAAGCGAGTGTATTTTAGGTTACGTTTCGACAGCTACAGCTGCTATATGAGTATTTATGTCTATACTATTTATGGTTTCTTTCAGTGTTTAAAAGTTTCCATTTGATCTACTCAAAATGACAATAATAATAATTAATTACTTTTTGGTGGTTTGTTAAATAACAACACACAGTGAATATCTGATCCATGATAGGAGATAATGTTAATGGGATTGTGCCATCCAAAATGTGGTAACATTTAATCCTACCAATAGCTATCTCTACATGAATTCTAACGGAAGCAATTCTGGCAGTTTCCTCACTTTCTTCTGCTCTCAGCTGATCTCTTTGGCCTTTGAAAGGAGGAATGTTTAGTGATACACCTTCTGGTAAGATGTCATCAATATCAAACCCCCTGTCAGCCATAACATTGTCACCACTCTCCAGCTTTTCAAGTATACCTGATTCTTATCACTTACCCTGCCTGCCCATAACTTTGAAACAAAACTAATACTGCCATTTGGTGAAATACCAACTAATGCTTTCCATTTATTATGGTGCTTACATTGTGACCAGGTTCTGGATTGTGACACCATAGCAGATGGTGTCTGAATAAAAATTTCTGTGCCATCTAATATGATACGAGTGAGTGGATATTCATAAAATTGTTTTATCATATATTTTCTGATCAGGCTTTGAGGTGGAAATGGAAAGAGTGAAGTGAAAGAGTGAAAGAGTGGAAAGTGTGAGTGTTTGGGAAGTTTATAGTAAAGAAAGTTAATCCAAGTTGTGAAGATCTTTGACACATGTGCAGTAGAAATGTTAAAACGGTCAGCAAGGTCATCAACAAATAAACGAACCTTTAACCTTACAAGCACTATGAAAAATTAATCTAATAAGACAGCGATCTTTTGCGTCCTGGTTTCGACTTAACAGTGGTTTCGGTTTGATACTTAAGCTCGCCAGTGTTTTTTCAAATGATTTTTGTCCATTCCAGTAATGAATACGATGTAACTTTGGCTCGAAATATGTAAATACAGAAATAAGTGATTCATAATTTGGAAAGCCAGTGTATAATTTAATTGCTGATGGATCGTGTTTTATTCGTTCCAAATTAAATGCATTAGTTTTGTATCTTAAAATTTCTTCACCCATTTAAACAATTCTAGATTTTAATTCCGAAATTTTCTCATGAAATTAATTGATTTGTTTTTCCATCTCTGTCTGAAGCGTGCACACATTGGCCAAGATACACTGTGTCAAATGTATGCTTGCGTATGAATGGTCTCTTAGGATATTCACCTCTTTATTTTCCAATGTATAGAACGGGGCATGCACAAATGAAAAGTCTGTCTGGGTCTTGGCATCCACTGAACATCTGTTAGCATCTTCCTTCAACAATGAGCTATGCATGATTGGTGATGGATTTGGTGACAATGGTGAAGACAATAAGGACATGCAAGTGTTGTTGTTGATTGGCTACCAATGCTTTCACTAGTATCAATGGAAAGCTTTTTTTTATTGGTAAATAGCTTCTCTCTTTTGGTGCTGCTCGTGATGGTTTTGTTGAAATAAAACTTTGGTATAAATTTAACAAGGGCTTTACTCCTTTCTTTAACCTCCATCTGTTTGGGTTTCGCTTATAGTCACTTTCCTTGAAGTGTAAGTTACAAAGACGTGTATACTGGTTGACAATAAATCTTTAGTGGGAAATTTAAAAAAATGGAATGGTGTTCTATTTCCAGATGTCGTTATAAGTACTTCCACAGCCAAATGCTGCGCACTCAAAACCACAAGAAATTTTTCGCTTCCTAGCTCCCCCACTACTACTACTTTTCGATATTTTCCATATTTATAATCCAAGAATACAAGTTAAAATAATACAAAAATCTTCTTATAAGTAGTGACTTTCTTGGTGAAACGCAACACTCAAAATAAGTTTTATCTAAACTAACCTCGTTTTCATGCACAGCTCTTAAATTCGGCGTGTACTTTGCGGAACGAAAATCGATATTGAAAATAGGTCTATACTGGTTTTAAGGCATTCTGATTAGCTTAGTGCTTTAAACGACGGGCCGATATGAAGCGGTATGTAAAAAGCACGATAAAACAAGTTTCAAGAAGCATTGGAAATTATTATATATCTAACTTCTACAATACATTTAGAGATACCAAAATTTCATAGGATAGAAACAACAACAATGTCAAGTTTCATTGTTGAAAAATCCAGATTTAGAGTCAATAAACTTGTTTTGTTGTTGCTTTTTCAACATAGCTAGTTAATAACCTAGCTAACTTGTCTAGTTATTTGGCCTCAAAGTTTTAAATGCACTGTAAATAGCCTCATTAAAGACAATTTTTATATATACGGAGGGTCGAGGGCTAAAATATGCTGATATCAGCAGAAAAAAATCTGAAAATCATAAGGCAGAACCACATTTTTTTCTCGACGTTGTTCATCGTATTGGCTAGCGCTGAAACTTGTGAATGAGGCTCAACTGAACTTCGCGGTTGGAAGCTAAGCAATCATGGCTTGGATCTGAAGACAATGCAAAGAAATGCCATGAGTAGTGCAAGGGAAAGAAGAAGTTTGGAAGAGAAATTTTTTATTGGGTTTACAAGAATTTAAGGCACCCTACAATGAGAATTAAAGAACAGAAACTTCTTTCTGATGTCTGATCATAAGGGATGGTCACATCTGGATGTTATTTAATTTGTGATTTTAAGCTACTTAGTAACATCCCAACACTTCAGGGGCACATTTCTTATAAACAGTTAAGTGATAAGTACAAGCTATATACATTTTTTTATGTAGCTAGCTACATAAAAGATTTTTCGAAGTATTGTGTAAATAAAGATAGCTAGCTAGCTATAGCCATTTTCGATCTTCCATAACAGTGAACAGTGAACAGTCGAGACATGAGTATATAGCTAGTTAGGTATGCAAGGCATTGTATGTTGGTTAAATACGTCTTCACGACAAACAGAAACCTATTTCTCATAAATAAATTTTTTTGTAGATTTTTAGGTTTCTTTTATGAAAATCAAAATTTGGGAAACTATAGCAAGAAGTGATATTCACTTGTAGGGAAAGACCTGAAGTCTCAGTCCAGGTTAAGACTTAGTACAGGGTAAACTGTGTCACACTTAGTTTAGTATATAATTTGTCACAAATCCAGTGGAATGTTTATAGCATTAAAGGTGTAATATTTTTTTCATAAACCAACATTCACAGGACTTATGATGAAGCCTATTATTACTTCTGCGAAGCAAATACAGTTGTTTAGCATTTTTTATTTCGCAGAATAAGTTCCTGTGGATATTTAGAAATTAATTGAGTGGCATCAGGTTGAGCAATTAGGGCAAGTAAACTGTGTTGTACATCCAGGTGGACAAAAAAATAACTTTCTAACAACTTTGTATTTATGCGGCGTAAAATTTAGATTTAAAATTTAGCAGTGTGCTTTAGAAGCACATCCCCACTTTCTCTGAGCTGGATAAGGTATTTGGTACTAAACCTAGGACACATTTTATCTGTCTGAATTATTTTAATCCTGAGAATCATTTTTAATGTTTTCTTTACATCTAGCTTGTCAAAATGGATTTGCTGTCAGAAACAGTTTATCGGCGTCTTTGAAAATGGCTAAATTCAGAAACTCAGAAACTATGATAGTAGTAAAAAAAATTTTGGGTCCATTTCATCAAACTGTTCTAAAAACATATAATACTAAGTTTCAAGTCATTATTTTAATTTTTACTGAAGTAAAAGGACTTTTACTTGTACAAAAAGCATAGTTTTTCATACCACATACACCACGAAAATTTTACACACTCTGTGGGACATAGGTTTTAAACCTAAAAAATCCTCAGCGAGAGATTTGAATAATTATAAATCACAAAATCGCAAAAGTTTATCTTGAAAGAGTTTAATTTTGATAATGCTAAAGTAATCCTCGTGAAAATTTTTCTGCTGTTCTTTTATAAAGAAACATTTTATATTATTCATAATGGGGTAACTTGATGAACAATGAAATTTCCTGCAAGTGTTTTCAAATATGTGTAGTATAAGGCTAAAAACTGTGATGAAATTTTTCTCTTAAATTTGGACTTTTGAACCAGCTAAAAAACTCAGCCTTGTCCTTTTATACTTAGTCTAGCTAGCTATAGCGAAAAAGTTTAATATTTAAACTTTACTTAGTATTAACTAATAAATACTAGTTTAATCCTAAATGTAGCTATAGGGTACCTAAGCTTTACGACAGTATTTGGCAGCAAAAAAATGCCGCGGTAAATCATATTTACGACGGCAAATGTCAAAGTTACTTTAGCCATTGCGGAGAAACACCATCATATCTATTTTTCATAATAACTAATTTTTTTAGCATTTTAATTTTAAAACGCGCATTTCTTTTTATAATATGAAATTATCAAGTGTAAAGAGCCTAACTTTGCGAAATCGATTTTTATTTTTTGCTACTCTCAATCTAAAAATAAGGCAGCGGTACATACATTCGAAAGATTAAATGAAGATCAAGAATGGTTTCTACTAAAATAAACATTAACACGAAAGTTCAAACTTTTTGTGCGCGCATGGATATTATAACTATTATCTATTGTGTGATGTAAGTGAATTATTGGATACAGGAAATAGACATTTTTTACCAGAACCAACGATAGTCCTTCTTTCGCATAAAAAAATTGTGACGGCAAAATTTTGCCGCCGTAAATTTAGAATACGACGGCTCCTCGATGGCAAAAGTAGAATGCCGTCGTTAATTCAGAGTGCTGGTACGTAGATCCAAAAAAATTGTGTCATTGGCTCGCTCTTTAGAAATAACACCACGCAACAATAAAACCGTGCTTTGCTATCCCGTAACCTATACCGAGATTTGGTTGTGATATATGTCGGAATTAATTGTCTGTAACCGTGGAAAGATCTGTCATTCAAATTTTGATGAGATCAGCAAATATTTCAGTATATTGAATACTGTCCTTTACCAAAATTAAACTGAAAATGTAAAAATACAGTTTACGAAACAGCTCTTAAAATTTTACACGACATCCTACACAAATGTCAAATCGCATGAAATCTTCCCCAAAAAACCTTACACAAAATATAAAAAACAACAGCTTGCAAGGTGTAAAATCTAAAAGAACATGCTTCCTGCCATGATTCAGCTATAAAAACACATATTGATAATTGTCCCCAGTGTGAACATTAATTTTCCATTAACAATACGTTTTCTAAAGATGTTGACGTAATAAAATTCAAATTGAACTTACTGCGAGAAAATGCACCAGTTATTGACACCTCGGATAATTCTTCTGTTCAAAGAGGCGTTTCAAAACGGATTTGGGGACCCAGGTTTGGGAAAATTACCCAAATTGGTCCTAAGTGGTCCCTAGTTACCCAGGCTGTAAAAAATCATTGACGTCACCATCTCGTTTTTAAGTTATTTGGCCTCAAAGTTTTAATTGCACTGTTCACCGCGTGGGTAACTAGGGACCACCTGGGACCAATTTGGGTAAGTTTCCCAAACCTGGGGCCCCAAATTCGTTTCGGAATGGACGGGTTGATGACGTCATCAAAAAACTTTCAAACCCTAATATCTCTGTAACCGTTTGTCAAAAGAGCACGATCCTATACACTTGCTTGACCAGCGTTTCAAGATCTATACAATGAAGGCAACAGGTATACAAATTTCAAAAAAAAATTGGGTTTCGACAGGCCATTGCTGACGTCAGGAAAAATTTTTAAACCCTTATATCTCATTAACCGCTCATCATCATCAAAAGCACATGATCATATACATTTTCTTGATCAGCAGTTTTAGCTCTACACAATAGAGGCAACGGGAAAACAAGGTTCTAATTTTTCTTCTGTGGGTGGGTTGCTGAGGTCATCAAAATTTATTTTTATCCTGCCTCAGTGGATTTTTCCACGGGCTTCATCGACTAGCTATTAGATACTAACGTTAAAGTAGTGTTATTGACTTATAAAATTTAACATTTCAGACATACTTTTTCGGCGACATCAAAGAACACATCCACCATGACCATCCACTTGGTATAGGAAATATTACAAAGAGCCGTTATTTATATTTTAATGACGTCAGCACTGTCAAGTTCATATATATAACAATTTTTTTTAGAACTTTGGTAACCCGCGTAGCGTCTATTGTAAAGAGCTTAAAACTCAGATCAAAATAATGTACATGAACATGTACATTTTAGGAAAAGTTAAGGAGACATTTATATAAATATATAAAAGACATATATAAATCTTGCTTATGTCAGCAAGGACCCGCCAACCTACAATTTCGTTTTAGTAATTTGTTTACACGTTGCCTCTACTGTGTAGAGCTTAAAACGCTGATGAATAAAATGTATAGGTTATAGATGTATTGTAATGGCTTCATCAATTTAAATTTAGGCTATTCCAGTTAGGCTGACGTTAAATTCATGTTCTTGACGCCGTGACGTTTAATTTGCTGAACATTTACACAAGCATATTTCGGCGACATAAGAGGGAAATGAAACCATCCACTTTGTCTGTTACAGACGCACGGACACACGTGTCGCATAACATAAAAGAAAAAAGGCTCGTGGAAAAATCTAAGAACAATCCAAGAAAAACGAAAAAATAGGTTGTCTTAGGTGATTTGTTGCTGCCAGCAGTGCATATACAAAAAAATTGCGAAATTTGCCTATTCCAAAACGGATTCGGGGACCCAGGTCTTTTAATCATCCGCGATATTAACGTCTCGCGAATTTATTTAGCTTTTTTTTATGCAAAATTTAATCTAATAGAACGCGAATATTAGTTCTTGCGAAAATTCATTTCCTTAAATTCCGGTCAAGTAAACAGTCCAGAAAGTTTTGATATCACCCAAATGGTTTTTAGCTATATAAACGAAGTCAAACTCACAATTTCGATGGTGGAGCATCGGCTTGATAAAATGAATGATGATGGTGAAAAACATTTTGAGTAAGATGTTCGTCGCCTCCGATTGGAATGGTTACAGCAGTAAAGTGTAGGTGATTGCTCGTTTTATTAGGTTGGGATAAATTTGCTAAGAAACTAAGAAATAATTAAATTATTTAATCAAACCTTCTTGAAGTATCTGGTAAACAGAAAAAAGCAAGCCTTATCCATTATTTAAAATAACAAGTCCCTACAGTACATTATGTCAAATAAATAAAGAATTTTACACACAGCCTATTTTACTTTACACACAATTCTTATGTTTAAAACTTATACCTTGGTTGCTGAGTACAAGCAGAGTTTGAATCTTTGGTAGTTCTTGGCACTGCATCATTGAAAAGAAATTTAGGTACAGCATCGACTTTATTGTCAAATAAATAACCACCATGACGGTGTGATTCTATTCCTCCACATACCGGACACGAGAATACGTACACTGGTGTAGATGATTTGTTAGTTTTTTCAGCAGATTCTTGACCTGTTTTTTGTGTCGACCGAAGCTGTTTGTTTAATCCTTTTATCTTTTGTTCCAAGTTGGTCATAAATTTGTTGTTGTTGTTGTTGTTATCAGGTGACAGGGAGTGTTTTTTCTCATTCTCCTTCAATCTTTTGGACAACTCGACTAGCCTCTTGTTTAGTCTATCCAAAACATCATGTGACTCTCTTTTAGAGTTGTCGTATAGTGTCTTAGTATCACAATCACTATCCCCGGTGAGGTCAGTCAGATTTTTAAGATGTCGTTGTGAGGTAAAAGAAGAAGACGCTTTATCGTACAACTTTACCGATAACTTATCAATTTTAGCATTTAACTTTTCAAACATTCTAATCTGTCTGCTAAATAACTCTTCTGGGATCACTTCTGTATAACTTTGGTCTTGTTCTTTACGATGTTTGTTACGAGGAGGCGGTTGTTGATAAGAATGCCGGACTTCAATCTGCCTGTTCAGCGGCATATACCGTTCCTGTTGAAGAGGAAGCGTTGAGTGAAGATCAAGCACAATATCACGTATGTCTTGCATTTCTTCCTGTAGAGCTTCCATCTTGCAACTGAAAATAGAACAGAAGATATTCTTATAAAGCATAACATTTTATGTATACCAAGGCGTGGAAATCAAGCATAATGCATAAATTCAGTCTTATCTCGAAATACATTTGAATGTGTTCAAAAACATGAATTTTGGCAAAACATGTTGCTATCCTGCCCAAAGAGTATAAGCATAAAAAAGTAGGCCAACATTATTAGGCAAATTGTCAGCATATTTTGAGGCTGAAACACTGAAAAAGTTTTCATAAGCATACAAAGGCTAAAGAAAGAAAACAGTGCTTATAAGAAAATATTATGTATCAACAAATGAAAAACACTTCTCTAGCACACAAAGTCCAAATGCTAAAAAACCGCTGCTTAGTGACATTTTTACATAAAAATCGTTCTTTCTGTTACTAGACGAGCAATGTAATCGGTACCTTTTGTTAAATGCTTTTCGCTCCATCTTAATTTCTGGTTCACATCGGACGTATTCTTTACGCGTCACTGTTGTTGATATGTCAGCAGGAGCATAACCACTCCGCTCACTTTTTTGCGGTAAAACTATAAAAGATGTTAAACAGACGACAACTTAACCCACCATCGAAAGAACAAAAAAAAACTGTGCTCGATCACTTTTGCAGTATAAGCACAATAACTACGAAAAAAAACGCAATATTATGTATTTATAAAAAGTAAACATCCATCCATAAAAGATGACTTTGTTGCTATTGTAAGCAGAAAACTTCTGTTGTTATTCACAATTACTTTAACGTGGACAAAGAAAAGCTCGAAAGATAAATACTGCTCACCCTAGTGGACTTTGGATAGAATCAAAAAGGGATGCGGTCTAAGACCGCGTTTACACGCAGTCGGGTTGACATTTAATCCGGGGATAAAACTCGTCCCGGGATGAAACAAAAAGTGTTTACACGTAAGCCTCATCCAGGGATAAAATCAGCATATTTTCATCCCAGGATAAGTGATCTTATCCCGGGATGAATCATTATTTTGCTAACTTTGCGTTTGATAATTCGAAGTGATTTGTGAGGTCAAAGTCAAACAAGAAATGCAGAACAATGGCGCCTGAGAGAAGTTTAGTATTGTTGATTACAATTATATCCACAATTTTGACTATAGCATCTCTTCTGGTACAGTTGCATTTAGTATTATTAATACAACCAGAGCCACATAGAAAAAATGTAATTCTTGTCTTCAAGCAAAGCTAACATTTTTCTTCTGTTATCTACAAATTTAGCAGCGCTGCTAAGTTTTCGTTTTGTTCCACTTTCATTACTTTCTGAGCTACTTAAACATATGCTACGACCATCCAAATTTTTTTCGTTTTCTTCCTGATTTGCTTCGCTGTCATTTTCACTCTCTTCTATAGATTTCACCCACACAGTTTTGGTCACTTTCCAGAGACGTTATGCTGTTTTTTACCTTAACAAGAACCGGTGAACCATCCCAAATGCGCTTCAGGGTATCCCAGTTGTTTCATATTTAACGTCCAGAAAGAACGCAAAGTTTTTATGGCTCCTATATTTAAAATCATGTTTAAGGTGTACAAGCATTCTTATCCCGGGATAAAAAAATGATTGTGTTTACACGGTTTTTTTTTCCTGATTTCATCCCGGGATGAAATAAATAAAACTGTTTACATGCATTTTTTTCTTGATCTCATTCCGGGATAAGATTTCATCCTGCTTGAAACGAGTAAACGTAGTGATGATTTTCACTAGTAACAGGGGTGAACTCGACTCGAGATGAGATTTCACATATAAACGGCCTCAAGAGAGGGAGAATTAGATGAAGTGTTTACATACCCTCTGAAAACCTGTAAGTCTCCACAGGAGAGTGCAAACTTCTTGTATGTGATTTCCCTCGCACCCAACTTCGTGGCGTTTTAGAAGCTTTATGACTAGTACTAGAGGTCAGGGTCTTAGTGAAACCGGCATTACTGACATTGCGTTTAGTGCACATGAAGTCTCTCAAACAAGTTATACGTCCCCTGTACGTTTCACCTGAACCTGCCTCTGAAGCTAAGCTTCCATCCACACTTGGAGGCCTGGAAACAGTGTGTTGTGTCAGATGTCTGTGCGGTCTTACGTTACCAGCTCGTTCCGATTCGATAAAGCCACTATCCTCTGTACTGTTCATTGTATTTGGACGTACATTGTCCGTATTTTGTTTGAGGTCTTTCGATGGTTTATGTATGAGGCTCCTAGCATCATAAGATCTATAAAAAAATACATAGACGCAACACGCTAGCCTCTGATATTAATAGTGAAAGATTAAAAAAGGTAACACGCAAATGTTTGAAATTAATTTGAAAATACCAAAATTAATAACAAAAAAACCTAGTTCTACGTCTTGTACTTGATCTCCTCCCTGTTTCGCTTGCACGTTCACTGGGGATTAGTAGCGATCGTTCGTATGACAACCAAGATGAAGAAGGGTTTTCAACACAGTGTGTCGATGATTTATTAAAAGGTCCCAAACTTTGGGATAAGTATTTCGCGTCTAATTCTTCAACTTTTGGAGTTTTTGAAGTATGGTAACCTGACGTAGTAAGGTCCTCGGTACCTGGTTTCCATTCATTCCCCTGATGAAAGAAAGAAAAACAATAAAAATGGTTACAAGCCAAAAAAAGAAGATGCAAGGTTAAAAGCAATATACCTTTTCATTTGAACTACTTGAATCTGTGGAGCCTAAACATAAAAACAACTTTAAATGGATAAACATTTACAACAAATGCGAACACTTTTTTACGCCCGTTTTCATTAGACGCCCCGTCCTCGATTAAAAGCTCCCTTAGGGGCGTTTTTTTTCGATACATGATACAAATGTTGAATAAGGAATTTCATAAAAACTTATTCAAAATATTCGAAGAAGGTAATGTTCAATGCTGCACCCGCATTTAATGCAACTGGCAATAGCAATATTGATAGTAATGTGAAATTTGTTAAGAAATATGTATACCATTGGCAGGAACAAAAATTACCAGTTTATTAAACGCCTCTTATTTTAAAAGCCTTCTATTTTAAAAGTTCCTCGAATAAACGCTCTCTTAAAATCGAAATATTTAAGCATTGCGGTATTCATCAGTTTTCGCATTTTTGATGTAAAATATTAGTTACAACTAACCTTTTACAAAAACATCGTCGTTCGCATTTTGACTTGACTGTAAACAAAAATTAAAAGCATTAAACCAAAAATGTGCAGTACTAGGACAATGTACCGTCTTATTTAATGGTATATTACTATTGACAGACAAAGTTAAACTTACAATAGATGTTTCTGAGATTTTTCCAGCTTTTGTAGCAGATGCAGGTGATCTAAACATAATTCTTTGATCTAATGATCTTGATTAACATTTAGGAGAAATCCATTCTAGTTTTTGCATATAAAAGCATACTTAATAATACCTAATACGTGGGGAGTTGTTTCCAAGCTTGCGTCGCAGCTGTTCTCCTATCTCCTCATCTATTTCCTCAAGACGAAGACTCAGGCGGTATACCTTAAACGAAATTACACCATTAAGCTTCACTAACCATAATATTAACAAACACATAACCAGTGAAAGAAATTTCTAGATACTATTGCATTTGTTTCTAATAAGTTAGCATTTTAGACACGATAAAGAGTTTGTTATAAAGATTTTTTACAAGAGGTGTTGGGTTTCACACTATAATGTTTATACAAACGCAAATGCATCTGGCATCGAGTACCTGAAAAGACAGTATGACAGGTGCATCAAAAATAAAAGAAACAAGGTTAGTGCTCGTTGTCTTACCTCGCCCTCCAAACTGTTGAATTGGAGAAATTCTGAATTGCTAAAAAAAATACAAAAAAGACATTACGTAATGATATCAAGAACACAATAGCACGTTTATTAAACACAATGACAATATTAACAACAACAACAACAACAACAACAATAATAATAATAGCACAATATCAGCATTATCATCAACAGCAATAATAATACTAATAAGAATAAAAACACACATTCGGACTAAAACAAAACCCTACCCATTGTCGTCACTAATATTACTTTCAGAATCTTCTAAAATAAATACCCACGGCTGATTCTTACGAGTCATTCTTTAAACTAATTTATATTACCGAAAGATCTCTTATTTATTTACGAAAGTGAGTTTATTAATGAACACTCTCCATTATAGTTTATAAAATACATAAATGAAGCATTTTTAAAATTCAAAAAAATATATATATTGATGGTAAATTTAGTTTAATGCTGCCATGTCTTAAAGAAAACTACTTTATAAACAAAAAAAAAATGCATTAACGTCTTTTATAACTTTAATTATGATAATGTTGTTATTAATGACCCCATTAATGCATTGTAACTAATATAACAGAATAGATATTGACAACACAAATATCAAACCATTAATTAACCACAAAATTAAATACTTTAATTGGAGAAACTTTCGCGAGAGAAACTTTTGCGAATTCGCTATTTTTCGTCATTTTCGCGAAAGTTTATCTCGCGCACATCGAAATAATTCACGTCGGGGACCACGAAAGCCCCGAAATTCGTGATTAATAGCCTTGCTGACGTCAGCAACAATTAAAACATTTTAAGAATTTTGTATTTACCAAATAACCTAAGTCCACTCTGAACATTGACAAGTGAACTTTGACAAGTTCAAGATGTGTGAATCTAATATAGAATGAGCCTACACAATTACTTATGGTGGCGAACTTCGAAATTCGTTGTCTTGTCCCAACATATTGTGACCACGATTGTAGGTCTTAACATTTGAGGGAGGCCGAAGACCCCTCTGCATACTATGAATAGCGTACACTCTTTCTTTAAAGACAATTTTTTCCTATATATACAGAGGGTGACACTCGAGGGCTAAAATATGCTGATATTAGCAGCAAAAGTCAGAACCACATTTTTTCAATATTAACCAAGGTTCCTTGACGTTGTCTATCGTATTGGCTAGCGCTGAAACTTGGGAACGAGACACAACTGAACTTCACAGTTGGACGCTAAGGAATCATGACTTTGAACTGATAATATTTTGTAATTTTGAGCTACCTCGCACATGTCATCACTCCAGAGGTTGAATAATTAAGTAATAAAGTAGCTACAAGTAGCTGTATACATTATATTGATGTAGCTAGCTACATAAAAGATTTTTTAAAGTAACCTGTCATTTTTAAAAAAGGTAGCTAGCTTTTTTGACCTTTGCCTCAGTGAACAGTTATGACTTGAGTATATAGCTAGATATGGATGCAGGGCATTGTATGTTAGTCAAATATGTTGTCACGACTAACAGAAACCAATTCATAAATAAATTTTTATGATGTTCTTTTTAAAGGAATATTTCATATTATATGGGCTAACTTGAGGAAAAATGAAATTTCTTGTAGGTGTTCTCAAATATGTATAATATATGGCTAAAAACTATGATGTAATTTTCATCTTAAGTTTCGACTTTTGATCCAACTGAAAAATCTCAGTCTTGTCCTTTCATACTTAGTCTAGCTAGCTATAGCGAAAAAGTTTAATATTCAAACTTGACCTATTTTACGTAGTATTAACAAATAAATAGGTAACTAAGCCACCTAAGAACAACATCAAACAACGTCAAGGCTGTTTTCTTTTGTAGACATACTTGGTGGTATTTCTGTATAAGTACCAAATTTTTGTGTACATTCTTTGTGCTTATGCTAGTTCCCGTAACCTATACTGAGATTTGCTTTTGATATATATCAGAATAAAGTGTCTTTAATGAACAATTGTTTGCACTTTACATTGTTTTTCTGTTAAGGAAATTATCCAAAAAATGTTTATTCATCGTAAGCATGGGTAAGTTCAGTTCAAAGGGTTTGAGTTGTTTATCTATAATATTTAATTTTATTTCATAAATTATTCCCAGACTCCTGAGAGTGAAGTGAGAAAAAGAGCGACCAGCAAATCAGTATAGCAATATCCGTCAAAGAGGTAAGATGGCAGCGTAGTAGTAACGAACCACAACAAAGTTTAACCCACATATATTAAAGATAAGTATTTCTTTTTACCTTTCATTTTTAGAAAAAATAAATACAATAGACGACGAAATTCCTGTTCTAAGTAGTATTTGTGGGGATTCCACTACAAATCTTGCACCAGCAGCAGGCGAGGAGTCACAAAACGGCAACGCAACACCCATTCCTTCCACTGCAAGTGACTTAGTTTCACTTTTAAAATCTTTGTCGATTGAGATAGAAAAATTAAAGAAATCAAAAAGTACTGGGACATCAGGCATGCAAAATCTAAGGTTAAGAAAGCACCCTAAAATTTTGACCTCTCCTCAACAAAAAGAAAATGCCTCCACTGCTACTCGTAGAGTAATCTCAGCTCCTCAGGAGAGCCTCAACAATTCTCCTCTGCGAGAAAATGATGCCCCTCAGAATGGAGAATACTCGCCTCTCAACAGGAACTAGAACTCTATGCGTGTTAGAACGAGGGGGAGCTCCAAGCTAGTGAATCAGAGCCAACAGTTTCAGAAGGATGATGAGATGCCTGAATCTGAAAATGATGTGTTTGCGTATATTAGGATTATTATAGATGCTTGTTAAACAAGCCCTGCTGTTAAAGAACAATGGGCCACTGTAATAAACCAAAATTGGGCAGGCAAAAAGGTAAGGAGGAAATTAAAAAACTCGCTTAAAAATATCCCAGTCCTGAAAACTGTGAACTGGTTGTTCCTAAACTAAAAATTAGAACTCTGGCAAATGTTGTCCAGTATGCAAAATCACTCAGACGTAAAAATGGCTCTATATAATAATACGCCAGTTCCGTGTGTCTGTCTGTCACTTTTGCAAAGTGGATTACATTCTTCAATATTTTCTTTAACAAATTCTATAAAACTTCGCCTATAAAATTGTTCTGTAATTTACCAAACTTTACCGATAAAATAGTATTGACGTCAAAGGAAAGTTAATTAAGATTAGTGAAGCCATTACATTGCACTTTTAAATTTGAGGCTAAATAACTTGGAAACGGGTGGAAATAACTGACGTCATCTCCTGCGTAGGTAACTAGAGACCACCTGGGACCAATTTGGGTAAGTTTCCCAAACCTGGGTCCCCGAATCCGTTTCGGAATAGACGGGTTGATGACGTCACCAAAAAACCTTCAACCCTAACATCTCTGCAACCGTTTGTCAAAAACACGCGATCCTATACATTATCTTGATAAGCGTTTCAAGACCTATACAATGAAGGCAGAAGGTATACAAATTTCTAAAAAAAAATTTTGGGGCGGTTGACTGGCCATTGCTGACGTCAGCAAAATTTTAAAACCCTTATATCTCATTAAACGCTTATCAAAAAGACATGATCATATACATTTTCTTGGTCAGCGTTTAAACCTCTGCACAGTACAGGCCACGAATAAATTAAATTTCGCCAAAAATTTTTGTAATTGCACTGCTGACGTCAGCAAAAAATCTAAAACAACCTATTTTTCCATTGTCCTTCTGCCTAAGTGGATTTTTCCACGGGCCTTATCGACTAGTCTTATATAATAATGCGGAGTGTATGTGACGGTCATAGTGGATATCGTCATTTTCCTTTGATGTCGCCAAAATTTTCTTGAAGTCACCGAAAAAAGTATGTCTCAAATGTTAAATTTTATGACGTTACGGCGCGACGTCAATAACACTAATTTAACGTCAATATCCTATATTAAATTAATGAAGCCATTACAGTGCACTTAAAACTTTGAGGCCAAATAACTTGCGAACGACGTGGTGAGTCAATGATTTTTCACCGCGTGGGTAACTAGGGACCATCTAGGACCAATTTCGGTAATTTTCCCAAACCTGGGTCCCCGAGTCCGTTTCAGAATGGACGGGTTGATGACGTCATCAAAAATCATTTAAACCACCATATCTCCGTAACCGTTTGTCAAAAGTACATGATCCTATACATTTTATTGATCAGCTTTTAAAGACCTATACGTTAAAGGCAACAGGTATACAAACTTCTAAAAAATAATTTTGTGTGTTTTCGCGGATCTTTGCTGATGTCAGCATAATTTTATACCCTCATATATTATTAACCGTTCATCAAAATCACATGATCACATACATTCTCTTCATGAGCGTGTCAAGCTCTACACAATAGAGACAACCGATAAACTGAATTTCATCAATTTGTTTTCGCATATGCACTGCTGACATCAGCAAAAGGTCTAAAATAACCAATTTTTACATTGTCCCTCCTGCCTAAGTGGATTTCTCCACGGGCCTTATCGACTAGTTACTCTTAATTTAACCGATGATGTGAACAGAACATTGGTTAAAAATATTGGAAGGGCTATTACTAAGAAGAAAGTTATAAAAATCGAGGGCAATAAAATATTAAGTATTGGTGATAGTGACACACTATACACATATTATGATCTATGGATGGCATATGCTGAAAGACGAAAAGCTATATTTCAAGGTATTGTTACCACAGGAAATGGACAAACTGAAAATGCTATTAAATATCGAATTGGTGCAGGAGACAAGGCAGCTGATACTGAGGATCAAGTAATATCTACAGTATTTGGTAATAAGTTTTGTATTCCACTAGACATAGAAATACTGGAAAGTTCTATGCCTTTCTATCAGTCTGGACTATCAGGTAGGCTTTCATACGCAATGACATTTTTAATGAATACAAGACAGTAATTAGGAGGGATAAAACAGACGCCACATACACAATTAGTAACCTCCTTTGGAGTTCGATGTAACTTCTAATTCCAGATTGGTATCAGATATCAGAGCTGAATATATGAGGACGAGTATTTTGTATGACTGAGTTTAAGACACAGACATACTGTCCTTAAAGATGGTGATACGGTATGGAATATGAATTTCAACACACCAGCCAAGAGTCTAAAAGGTATTCTAATGCTGTTTATAAAAGAGGCGGATTGGGCAAGAAACACTGAAAAATTCTATAGCCCTAAAATTACTAAAGTTGAGGTAACTGTTGAAGGAATACCGAATCAATTATACACACAGGGGATAAAAAGCTATCACCAATGGGATGAGATCAAGAAACACTTTGGTGCTGGTAGATTGAAACAACATGGCTCAGCACAACATGAGTTAAATTTATTTGATATGAGAATGGTAGATTTTTATACAGAAAAATTTGGATTGTCGTTGGATTTCAGATCATCTGATGATAACACGCTACATGGCACAGGTAGACGTATTGAAAATGCTACGGAAGGTATTACTCTAGCTATTACAAAGACGGTTGGAGCCGATGGTAACCTGCAGTGTTATATCAATCTATCTATTTATTGATGCTCAAATTAACATTTTAAATGGCGCGTTTGTTAATATTATGTAGTAAATATATAGAATGGACTTTCCAAAATTTCCTCATAGTGCAATGTTTGTTGGTGCGACTGCATGTGATAAAACTAAATACTTCTTAAAACTATTTAAAACTAAATAAAAAAATCAATTTGAATACATTATTATTCCATGTTCAACAGTTTTAGATAATAAGACTATCAAGAAAGTGGTTACTCGATGATAAAAGGGTATTATTGTTTCTGATGTAGAATGTAAATTAAATGAATGGATTAGACTATTCACCAATGTTTCTCAGGGCTATGAAACAATATTTATAATTGATGATTGTTCTGCTGAAGGTGAAATAAATAAGAAACCAAATGCACTATCAGAACTTGCATTTTCTGGTAGACATAGAAATCACTCCCTATGGGTATTAACACAAAAGTATAATTCGGTTTTAAAAATGTTAGAGAACAAGTTAAATGCTTTGTTTGTTCTTTAATAAAGATAGAGATAGTTTTGAAGATTGTTTAAGGGAGAATGATGTTGTGCCAGAGAACAAGTTAAATGCTTTGTTTGTTCTTTAATAAAGATAGAGATAGTTTTGAAGATTGTTTAAGGGAGAATGATGTTGTGCCAGATCAGAATGAACAAGAGAGATTGAAAAAGGATCTATAAAAAAACCCATAATACTGAAATGTTACCAACACACTGGTTATTATTTGTTGTAATTTGTTAAAATCCTACTGAATTTGTTATAGTTTGTTAAATTCCTGCTAAAATTTGATGATACGCTAGTTATAATTTTATAATAATATAATGATTGAATACGCTAACTTCATTTTGTCATCAGTAATTATTTTTGCAATTATATATCCATATTATAAGTTGCGTAAGATTTTCTATCTTATAAATATAGTGATGGATTCCAAGATGCTTGATCAACTAACTAATTTAGAACAGAATGTTGCCAAAAAATTTAAACCTAAAAGAACCAGAAGAAAGAAGAAGATAGAAGAGCCATTAATGGAAGAACCAATTATGATGGAGAATGAGGTGATTCTGGAAAAAAGGCATAGACTGATTAATTGTGTATTATCAAGCAATTCTAAACAACATTTGGGTAAAAAATATAGTGAACAACAAATAGCGGAGATAAATGATGATGAAATTAATATTATTTCTGCAAGATATTAAAGTAATTGAGTGGTCCGATGACTGAATCATTAGGAAAATCATTAATTGGCCTATATTCTAATATAACATGTGGGGCCCTAGGTATAGAAAATAAACAAGAACTAAGCAATGATCTAGAAAATGATTCATTTCTTAATACTGCCCTACAGAGATTTACTTGCGATATGTATTATCAGTTTGGTGCAATGTTGGTGCCAGTTAGCATAGCCATGATTACAGGTAGACACTATGCAAAAAAATTCTAGCCATAATAGTAGTAATAAGCAACAAATAGTGGAATAATAAATAGTGGAACAGCAGAAAGTAACAAAACAGAAGTAACAGAACAGAAGAACAGTTGAACAAGCTTGTTGAACATAATCGCCGTAAAAAAGAAGAATTAAAAAGACTCAATGATAGTATAACTAAACAAGAAGAACACCATGTTGAAAAACAAAAGCCCAAATAATTACCAGTTTGTGGGTGTTAATGCAGGCCTATTACTAATAGGTGGGTATATTGCGTATAGCCAAATGAAAAAGAAAATACCAGTATTACCACACAAGCTACAGTCAATGGAAGAGGCAAAGGTAGTTATCAAAAAACCTAGTAAAGATATCTTTAACATGGAATAAATTTTTCAGCTACATATAATATACAATGACCAATTGTACCCGTGGACTTAATACTACGAAAAACAAGAAGAATTGCTCCATGATGGAGTGTGTCAAGAAGAAATAAGTTAGATATTTTGGGTGTTAAAAGGGCTGATTCACGTGTTCTTCCACAAGCTGGTGAAAGCCTTAGTAAGAAAAGAATAGTATTAATAACTGAGAAAATTAAGCATCAGGCTGTTCTGAAGAAACTGAAATATGAATTGTTACTGTATAAAAATAGAAATGGGAAGGTAGAAATAAAAAGAGAAGCCGAACCACATATTAAGAAATTAAAGGATATTAATGAAAGACTCACTAAAATTGACAATCAATTGAAGAACAAGAAGAGAATAACTTTTTCTATTCCATAATATATAATGAAAGCCTGTATCATTGAGCCGTCGTTTCTGGACTAGCTTTCGGGTACACAATGCTTGGAAAATCACTTTTTAAAATCACACCCCTATACCTTGGTAAATTTGATTTAGAGGATACTGTGAAATTGGTAGCAGTTGTTGTAGCTGCTGATATGACCAAGGACTATCTTGGGAAGCTAAAAATAATTCTTGATAACATATAAGATGGCTAGCTTGGCAATGATGGGTATTGGTGGTATTGTAAATGCTCTTGCTTTCTCGGGTAGTGATTTGCGTTTTAGGGAATTGAGGGAGTGATAAAGAGAGAAAAGAATATGATCTAGCTGTTGAAACAATGCAAAAGGCTCAAATAGCATGGCCTGGGAAACGACAAAAACGTATTGATTACATAAATAATGAAATAAGAAAGGAAAACTTATCAGAAAAGAGATTTGATGACTTAGGACTTGCGATGAGAAGATATTATGTTCTTGCTGGTACCAAACTTCCTGAACTACCTCTGGAGCTTAAACTATCAGACTTTTAAAATCTATCAGAATCACAGGAATACAGGGAACTAGGATTTACTGTTGTTAGTATGACAGCATTGGGCAGTGGCATTTATTGGTATGAAACAAGGAAACATAAGAAATAATGCGTTTATTGTATTATTATTTTTTCTATTGTATAGTTATATAGAATGAGTTATATCGAAACAGACTATTTCAGAATTTGTCATAAGGAGACTGAAGATGTATTCCAAAATGAATTAAGCTATGTCAAAGCACCACAAAAAATGAGAAAATGTGCAAATTGTTGATGTAATAGATTCCATATGAAGACGAGTAATTATGACTATTGTGTTTATCGTGGTAGGAAGGCTAATGATAGTGACCACATATGTTATAGTCATGACATGGGTGTTAATGTTAGAAAATATATAGATTCAATATATCGTTTCAATAAAGTGGAAAAAACATATGATGTTGGTAGACACTGTATTAAATGTAAGAAAAAAACTAAAGATATTCTTTGCAAGCCAGCAATTATGGGAAATATACTATTTTTTTATGCATGTGCTGTATGTCATTGTGAGAAATGTGGTGGATGTCTATGGAAACGATACAAGTTTCATTTTTCATATCGACATTATATGGATAACTATTGTATATATAGCCATTGTAAGCAATGTGGTGATGCAAACCCTAATTATCGATACATTAATGGTAACTATATATATTGGGAAACTTGTAGTGAGTGTGAGTGTGTAAATTGTGAAAGTGGATATAACGGTAAGAATCTTGGGCAAACGAAATGGGCACGCTAAAAAATGGTAATATTTGATGTAACTTTTTCTATACCTTATATTGTAATGGAAGAAGTATTCATTTATAAACACACTAAATCAAAAATGGGTAATAGTAATGGTATTGTATGGTTCAAGGCGAAGGCGATTGCTAATATATTGGAATATGCAAATACTTGTAAGGCTAATAGAAATCGTGTTGGTCCTGAGGATAAAACAACATTAAATGACATAAAATCTTGGGCAAACGAAATGGGCACCTACAAAATGGACATATGATGTATATAAATGAATCCGGATTGTATAGTCTCATTATAAGATCTAAGATGGAGAAAGCAAAAGATTTCAAAAGATGGGTTACAAATGATGTTCTACCATCATTAAGGAAAACAGGGAAGTACGAAAAAAAGCTATTCAGTATGCTGACCTATAATCGGAATCGGAATATGACTTACGCACCAAGGTTGTTAACTATATTAGAAACCATTACCCAAAAGCATTTATGTCAGTATCATTACGTGAGAACCAGATAAATAGTAAAATGAGAATAAGATCTTATAATAAGGGTTCAGAAGGGTGTACCAGATATAGTAATTCAAAATTTTCATATGGTATATCCAGAATTTGTAATTGAATTCAAAACACCAAAAGGTTATGGACGATTGTCTCATAACCAGAAAGTGATGTTGTAGAAGTACAAAACCATTGGACACAAGATACTGGTTAGTAATGATTATATGATGAAATTATAAAGGAAATCATCCACTATTTTTATGAAGTGAGAATCAAATGTGAATATCGTTATAGGACTTTTAAATCACAAGAAACATTGAGCAACCATCAAAGACACATACATAAACATTTAAATGAATATCAGTAGTAGCTATTATTATGAGTGACTGGTATTGTGGACTGTGTAGGAATGGTATAAATTATAAATCAAATGGAAAACAACAACATCTGAAAACAATCATGCATCAGAAGAGTAGAGCTAATGTTATAAAACCGCTGAAAAGAAGAATGTATGAAATTAAATGTGCTAAATATATGGCAAAATTCTAATAAAAACAACATTAAATGACCTAAAATCTAGGGGCGTTGAATTGACTCCCCTAAAAAATGGTAAAATGGATCACTATACTATCATATTGATTGGACCACATATGGGTACTTAAGATCAGACACTTAAGAAGATACAAATACATACTATTATAAGATGAATCAAATAATTTCTAGCCCTATAGTAATGAACTAGCAAATTCGAACTCATTAAATTGGTTTCAAAGCGAGAGAACATAAATGATAAACCAGGATATATTGAAAGTCCAAAGACAGGTAGATGGATTAAGATAGATGGACCAGCATATAAAAAAATACCACCAACTCCAGCACCAAGGGCCATTATACAAAAACAGGGTAGCCTTGTGTCTCTAATCCCAGCTCCAATGAAAACAACATATCCATTCAGAAAACCAGTTCCAACACCTATAATACAATTGGATAAAGCATTGAAGGATACCACCAAGTCATTTGAAATCAGAATCACAAACACAATGGATCCATTAAAACAACTAACATCTTCAAGAAGTCCTATCACCAGTATTCTAAATAACGAATTGGTTAAATTCTGGTTTCAAATATGTCGAGACATTAAAGATATAATTTGCAAAACCACTTGGTAATGAAGATAGATTGCAAAACCACTTGGTAATGACGATAAAGTGCCCTATAAAACAGCATACTTTAGCAATAAAGTGATTACAATAATAAATGAAAATGTTAATGATGCTGTAAATTTATCTTCCCAATAAATAAGAAATAGTGTAGCCCAATGGATTGGATAGACTATTGAATCAGTGGATGCACATTATTTCAATTTAACTAAATATAATCCATGGTTCCAGTTATATAGAACTACCAAAGGAATTACAAAATAGTTCAAGGGGAGTAATCAATATGAAGAATCAGAATAATAAATGTTTAGATGGTGCCATATCAGACACTTGAATCCACAAAAGAAAAATCCTCAAAGAATCAAAAAATGAGACAAAGAATATATCCATAAATTGGGCTATTCTGGGATTGAATATCCTGTAGCCATTAAATAACATAATAAGATTGAAAAGCAGAACAATATCAGAATAAATGTATTTGGTTATGAGGATAAGCAACCGTATCCAATACAGGGTTCGAATTAGCAGTTCGCAATTTGCGAATCGAAATGTCATTTTTGCGAATCACTTTGCGAAGAAAATGATAAAATTACGAATCAATATTTTTAAGTGGCGCTAAAAATGCTTTTTTAGATCGCATTTTAAAAGTTTAAGAACAAAGAACGGCGATAGAAAAGCATTTTTAGATCGCATTTTAAAAGTTTAAGAACGAAGAACGGCGATAGAAAAATGGTAATTGATCTAAGGTGTTCCCAGGCCACATCTAGATGGTGGTTTACTTCGTTACAGAGTGCCAAAGTTTTTGCGAACCGACTTTACTTTTCTAATTCGAACCCTGCAATATATGTGTCAAAAGAGAAATATGAAGATAACATTTCACTACTATTAATGACAAAGGAAGACAATAAACATTATGTGATAATAGAGGATTTTAACAATTTTATGTACAATCAGACTAAACACAAGGAACTGTATTGTTATAAACGGTAAACAAGCCAGAAAAATGCCAGAAAAGGGTGATAACACACTAAAGTTCACCAACTTCCATAAACAATTAGAAGCACCATTTGTATTATATGCAGATTTTGAAGCCATTACGCGTAAGATCTATGGATGTACACCAGAAAATAGAAACCATATACTGAAGCATATCAAAAGCATACAGATTGTGGTTATGGTTATAAGGTTGTATGTAGATATGACGATGAATATAGCAAACCAACTAAGATATAATAGAGGTCCAAATGCTGTATATAAATTCATGGAAGAGTTGTTACAGGAAGTTAGATATTGCAAGAACATCAAAGGCAAACCTTTCCCTAAGGACATGGTAATGACAAAAGCTGATAGAATTAATTTTAAGAAAGCAGATGGTTGCCATATATGTGGTAAAAAAATATATAGATACAGGTATTAGAGTCAGAGATCACTGTCATGCTACAGGTAATTATAGAGGATCAGCTCATGAGGATTGTAATCTTAGCCATAGAATAACAGACAAAATACCAGTAATCTTCCATAATTTGTGAGGATATGATAGCCATTTCATTATGCAACAGATTGGTAAAATTGTAAAAAGACACTCTTATAAAAACAATGATGGTGAACTAAAGAAAATGAACATTAATGTAATCCCTAATAATATGGAAAAATAAATGGCATTCATATTGGGTAATAATCTGACATTTACAAATAGTTTCCAGTTTATGAGTTCAAGTATTGAGATAATTAGCGGATAATCTATCAGAAGAGTCCTTCAAATACACAAAAGAAAACTCGGAAATAGTGGGAGATTTGATTTGATGATTAAAAAGAGTGTATGTCCTTATGATTTTATGGATTGCTTCGACAGATTTAATGATAAACAGCTACCGGATAAAAAGACTTTTACGGTTTATTAAATGGTGAACTAATACTGATGAACAATATGAACATGCTAAAAAAGTGTGGAATGAGTTTGATTTTATGGACTATGTGTGAGTATCATGGTTTATACCTAAAATCTGATGTATTGATATTAGCAGACGAATTTGAAAATTTCAGAAGCGCATGCCTACAATATTACAAACTTGATCTATGTCACATTATACATCTCCTGGACTATCTTGGGATTTCATGTTGAAAATGACTCATGTGGAACTTAAATTAATGACTGATGTTGACATGCTGAGAAAATTTTGAGAAAAACAACAACCATAACCATAAACCTGAAAAACCCATATGGAGGTAAGGGCAAACTTTTACAAATGATGACATCATATACACAAGTAGTCAGGGATGTAAATAAAAGATGGTGTCTACTATTTTTATGCGATACTTCATTTATTTAACAAGGAAGTTAATGAACACTGTATAATAGGGCTTATAAGACGTAAATTAAACATAAAATTAACACTCAAAATGTTAATAAACAGTAGTGGTAACAAATTCTGACTTACTATAACCTTATTATTCTTTCTCTATCAGGCTAACAATTACAATTATTCCAAATTGGTAGCATCACCTAATTTCTCAATACAGAAGGGATCTCCATACGCTTTCCCTTATTATTATGTTGGGATTATAATAGAAGCAAATATGATAGTAAGTCAATTTTTGTCACACAATACAATTCCTTAGGGATCGTCTTAAAATACAACTTCGATTCCTTAAACGAATGTCATACGAAGTGCTTCGTTTGAAATAAAATATATAAACGAAGTTCAAACGAACTTTTTCATTACATGATACGAATTTTTTTTACCATGCAGAAATAAATGAAGTAGATAGGGATACGGGGTACAAGCACACTTTTACAAATTATGAAGTCATATAAACAAGTAATCAGAGATGTGGGGGTTAGAGCAAACTTTTTACTCGTAAAAAGTGTGCTCGTACCTTGTTAATTTTATGTTTACTTTACGTGTGCCCTATTATACAGCGTTCATTAAGTTCTTTGTTAAATAAATGAATTATCGCATAAAAATAATAGACCCATTTTTTTATTTAGTAAGCTTAAAAATGGTACCTGTAATGGTACCAGGATTTCGAAATTTGGTTTCTATCACTTTTCTATCCTTTATTTTCATATCACCTATAAATTTATCCTTGTTCGATATCAGCAATAATCATAAATGAACTTTAAAACTAAATCAAAATTCTGAACCCAAATAATGGTCACATTCAATTTCTGTTCTTAAAAACTAAAAGGATTATGTATTTAAGCTTGCTTTAATCAACAATGTGACAAAATCTGACATACTTCATAAAAAACAGTAGAAACGCTTAAAGTCAAAATCTGTCACACGTATAGGGAAAAAATGAAATTTTCTGAGAATATATTTCGAATCCAAATATCTTAGCAAATTGTCAAGATCAGCCTATTTTATCCACAATATTGATGATTTTTGTCCATTTTTAGTTTAAAAAAAAATTAATTTAAAAAATATTGCTGAATGGTGCTTCTTTTGAGGATTTTGATGATTATTTTCTTCCAGTATGCCATAAAATACATATAAAAATTTCCAGTATCACCAGAATATTTTTAATCCTTGATTTCAACTTTGTCCAGAGTTGTTAGAAGGATAAGAATGAGCTTTATTAGCCTGAGATTTCTGGATGTCGGAATCTGAAAGTTTTATTTTTCTGTTTTACAGACTTTTAATCTGAAAAGTAAATCAAAATAAGGATTTTTTTATAAGATCAAGTTTAAACTCAAATCCAAGATTGAGTTTTTACTACGGCAGTAAAACGCCCTAAAAACGCTGATAGTCAGTTGAGAGATTAATTTTTCCCTTGGAGAACAGCATCTAACATTTTCAGGCAAGGATATAGATCATGTTTGGTATTGCATTGCCTCGTGAGACCATGTTATGATTTTCAAATTATTTCGCAATGTTTACAGTGATAAAATAGAATGTCAATAGAACACAATTCCCTCACATTCTCTTCTGTTTTGAGCTTAAGATCTTTTCGCTTATTTTACATGCAGCACTTTTCAAGTTTTAAATCTGCTATTTCATCAGCCACAATGAAAAGCTGTACATTTTCTTTTCCCTTTCTTTTTTTTTGTTTCTGATTCCAAGTTATATATCGAGAACGAGTCTATTGTACTGATTGGAGCATGGAGGAAACAACGTGAACTTCATACGATTTTAGATTTTGGGATACTAAATAATTTCTACGGGAATTCAAAGACAATAAATTATTTCATGTTTTCGAAAAGCATTGTACTGTTCATGCTGAATTCTCTCTCAACAGCTGCCTGTCCATGATTGAGAGTTAAAATCAATTTGAAAACTTGGAAAGGATTCTTGTATTTATCATTCACTTATTTATTTGTATTTACTATTTACTGTTTAAAGTCAAAAATGGTCCAGCCACATTAACATCTGATCAAAGTTTTTGAAATTCCCACAATGGACAGTAGATGCCTCTCTTACCAGCTGAAATAAAATGTGGCTGAAATAAACCAATATGTGATTATTAATACTCCTCGAAATACTACTAAAGGCACAATAATACATCTACACACGTATACATAAAACAATACTTTTAGAAGAAAAAAGACGAACTGTAAAATACAGAATTAAGAATCTTATCAGACAAGTTCTTTAAAGATTTATATTCAGAGCAACATTTAAGCTGTAAAATAAACTGGAATACAAAATCAAACAAAAATAAATAAAACATGTTAGTAGAGTTTACCTCACACTGTAACTTTGTTGGTTCTCCAGCTCTTTAATTCTCTTTAACTCACTTTCAATGTCTTCATACTCTTTCTTCATAACATCATAAAGTTGTTTCTGCTCATCATATGTATATTCTTGATTACTCAGTACATCATGAAATGCAGTGACGTCATCTTGCAGGTTACTTGTTTGCAATAAGACACTCAAACGTAAACTATCAGTTCCACTTTCTTTTGTAACATTTTCTATTTTATCAGTATTAGGCAAAGAATGAGTTCTATTAATTAGCAGTGGCCTTGATGTTATTTGCTGAGCAGATTTTGACCTAACGTTTAAAGTATTATCAACATCAAAATTGCCTCTATTGGAATACAAATTTACTTTAGCTCCAATACGAAGTTCGTCAATGACATTTTCAGCTTCTGCATATTTACATAACAGTTTATCGTACTCCTTTTGTAAGGTTTTATAGCAGTGTCCAGTTTCTTTGTGGCATTTACTTTCTTGGCGAAGAAGCTCTTTTAATTCATCAACATTTAGAGTTATTGTAGAAACAGATTTTTCATTAACCTGATCAGAAAACAAACTAAGTAGTTCTTCATCATCTGAAGCCATTTAGAGTGATATGTCTATTCTTTTTTTACTTACATCTCTACAAAAATAATAGACTGTCAAAATAATATATAATTATAGTAAAAGTACACAAGTTATTCAAAATCATCCAAAAGCATTGATGATTTTGTCACAAACAGAGTGGATGATTTATTAAATTGTACATAGTACATACCTGCTCCTTATATTAGATTGTGAACCATGCAATTAACGGTTACCATATATGTCAACACAGAAAGCTTACTATTATCAAAACAGAGTTGTTATAATGTTAATATCACAAGGTTATTTTAGAAAATATAGAATAAGGACAGTGTACGCTATATAACTTACACCTCTTTCATTAGAGCAATTTAAAAAATGTGACTGCAGTGGCTGAACACAATAAGTAAAATGACAAGGCTGAAATCTTACTTATTTTCTTTTACTTTCCTGCAAAAAAACCCAGCAAACTGGGAAAATACAATTTTAATATTTTCCCACAATCAGTTGTTAAGATTCTGCAATACTTCAATTTGGTGGAAAAATAAAATTGATATAGGAAAAATAAATTTGGTGTAAATATAATTTGGCAAAACTTAAATAAATTTAACTTTAAATAAATTTAAAAATAAATTTAAAAAACAGGACAAAAAAGACTGTATTTAGGCAGGCATAAACAAGTGCAAAAAAATATAAACAACACACCTCCGTAATCATGTAATCCAGGGAAACTTACACTGAAATTCTTTTCTTGAAAAAGGAAACAAATTTTGGTGCCTTTTGTATTCTCCTAAGATAAATCAATAAACTAAAGTACTAAGGCAATGTTTTCTTATGCAATAATTTGTATGAATATCTTCACTAATTTCAAGGAATAAATAGAATAGATTGGAGAATCCACCCCCCCCCCCCCCCCCAGACCATCTAAACTATGTTAACACAAAAAAGAAGGCGTTATGGAAAATTTAAGGACAAGTGTGGTGGAAACGTCAAGAAAAGCTTTAGAGGTTTCAGATCAAAGTTCTATGCATTTGAGGTGAATGGAAATGAAAGTGAAAAGGCAAAGGCAAAAACTGTCAGAGACCGACCAACATGCAAATTTTATGTTATGATTATTAGTATGAGTATGATTTGAAGACTGTCTGTTTAAAGAAATAGAAAAACAACAGGAAATGAACGTCATCATCAGCTACAAACATTAACTCTACATAGAAACCCATATGACGTAAGTATTGGTATACCACTTGGTACCTGTTTATTAGACTGGTAAAACATAGATTTTTTACCCTCATGACTACAGTACAGTCCAGATGTAAGCGTACATGTACGCTCAACTTGCAAAAATAATTTCTTTCATTAAAAAAAAAACACAATAGGATAGCGAGTTCCTTTCAAATTGCGCGAAAATAATTGCTTCATGTTAAAAACAAAAGCATAGCAAGAAACATTGTTTAAAAACAATACTCTGCGCGAGAATAAATTAAACGCGAAGGCCATTGAATTTTTATTTTTTCAACAACGAAACTAATTATAGTAACACGATTTTAATCTCGATTTATTTAAAAAACACAAGCTCTTTTAAAAAACATCAAATCCAATGACCTAAATATTTTAAAAAAAACTAATGTAACAGTCAAAACAGTTCTTTTCCCATCATGAGCATATGCTTTATTTTTAATTATGTCTGGTGTGCTAAGTGTTATGGCAGATCCAGCCAAATCTATGAAAACTATATAATTCACATGCCCTACATATCTCAAAACCATTCTTTTGTGATATAAGTCCAGACCTGAGCTTTCGACCTAACAGAATAGGACCTTTCTCAAATTTTTCTTTGATATATTTCTGTAGCAATTTCTCATAATCAAATGGAACATCATGAAGAAACACAACAGTTATCGTAAAATCACCTTTGCCCAAATCATAAAACAGTGACTTAAGACGAACTTCATTATGTGTGTATTTATGTCTACTTAGGTAATTCCATTGCTAGCAAAGATAGGCTTGGGAATATCAAAATGTATGAAGTGTTCCCCAAGATCCTTGCCATACTCCTTTAAAATTATAGTTAGACAAATCACCCTTAGCTTCAAATTCAATATTTTTGTTTATATCACGCACATACTTTATAGACTTAGCATTACCCTTGGTAACTATACTCGAATCCTGTGCACAATGCACCCACAAACCAATACCATCAATATACTGAGAAACAATAGACTTAACCAATAAACTAGCATCTTCCTCATTTATCATATAATCTTTAACTACTGCACGAATAATCTCAGGACTTACATACCTTTTCACAGTATCCACAATAAGATTAATTTTAGGGTTGGGTTATCAGCAATAACCTTCTTAACCCTAATTTTATCCATCAACACCTCATCAATATCATAATCTGATCAATGTCGATCTATGCGACCAGAATAAATCAACATTTTGTTATCTTCACATTATCAGGAATAATTTTCTGCTTGACAAGAAATTTGTTCGTAAAAATGGACACAGCAACAATCCCAACCAACTTGACAGAGTTGGAGAAATCCACTTTACCTAAATCCGGTGCAGGGACGTTAAAAAGACTTCTCAACACCTCGCATAACTAATACTTAATCCACTTACAACAGTGATATGATATAGGTCATTCTTAACTACATTGATTTAAATAGGGATTTTTTAATCCATTTCGTTAACTGGATTGGATTTTTCCTGCGTAGACCACAGCAGGTTTCGACGCAAAATAAATAAGATAACCATTATTTTACCTCCCTTTTCTCAATACGTTCCACACCCCTTGATATCTCCTACTTTCTTTTTCGATTAAACTCAGCAATTTTTTCCCCTGTTTCACTCTTTTTAGATTATTTTCTTTCTTTGTAAATTGTCTCCATTTTTATCACTCCACGATTTTTTCAGACAATGTGCAAAGGTGCGAGATAAGAACTAAGCCCATAATACAAGTCACAGGTAACTCTCTGCAAACCTGCATTCATAAAGGGATCATTTCCCAGACCATCACCCAAATCAATAGCATTTGAAACAACACTTGAATAAAGGCTAATAATTGATGTCCCCAATCCGAGGTATTGCAGGCCTTGCCATGAGCAAATAACCTCCCGAGCAATTAATTGCTCGCGTCAGAGTGTCTACGCGAGCAATTTTGCTTGCCATATTTTAGTCTTTCATGGCACACACCTAAAACGTCCGCCACATTTCCAGTTTGGTCGGACATGTCCGTAGCTTGTTTTGAACTTTCGTCGGTTAAAACGTCCGATAGATTTCCGTTTTGGTCGGACACTTTTAGAACTCAGAATTATTGGATAGTCCTGGTCCTTTAAATCCACAAGCAAGCCTATTTATAGCCAACCTGACCATCCTAGCTTATTCACCGACTCCTGACTTAGTTAAAAAACTACGTAGACATAAATCTCTTTTGTCCGGCCCGTTCTTCGTTGGTAGCCAGGTCTTACACAAGAAATCCAGCCATGCGGTTCTGAACTAATGCGGAGGTGAACTCTGACGGAGCACGGATGAGCAAGTTTGCAAAACTGCACTTACAGGCGGAACAGACAGTTTATCATAGATTTAATTGTAGATAATTTCTTTATTTGACGAAACAATTGGAAACAATAGCAGGTCCAAATTTAATGGATTATTTTCTTTATGCCGCAACTGTGATTTAAACAATTTTAAAATTGAAACCCACATGCGGTATAATTTTTTTTCTGTATAAATTTTATGTACCTGACGTGTACCTATTAAAAAGAGATTTTATTTATTAGTTTTATTTAAACCACGTGGTAAAAAAAAATTTTAATTTGAAAACGAAGCATATTTTTTCCTATTTGCTTGTGATGACCTGAAAAATAAACATTAAATTTATGAAAACGACAGTATAGTCATGCATACTGTTTCGGACATGTAGAAAAGGAAGTTAAGAGAGAGAGTCACTATACCAGTAGACCCTCGATCATCGTGCTTGGGGTTCACTATTAAAAACGTCCCCCACTTTTCTACTGCAAAATGAATACGCAACAAAGATTACCTTAATGCCCGTATCGCACACGTTTTATAAAATGGCGAATGAACTGTTTTGCACAATGGGTTGAAAATAATCACACCAAATATCTTTTCAGTTTCACCTAAAAGAATAATCAATTCTTGAGAATAACGCTAACACTTATCTCAAAATGTTAATATTTACGCGAGCAATAGAATGCTCGGGTAACGAGCATTTACGCGAGCACTACACTAGCGCGAGCAATTGCTCGCGACTGATGGCAAGGCCTGTATTGCTTTGCACCACAGGCTTTAAAACATGCAATTAATCTTTCAAGTTTCACACTATCACCACCATAAACAACTGCAAAACCTTCCATTACTTTTATTAACCCCCAAAATCTCCAAAAAACATATAAAAATCCCATAAAAACACCAGCACTAATAAAAAAATTCAGATACTTAGCTGGTGTATTCCACAGGTCACACAGGTCACAGGTTGCAGGTCACAGGTTGCAGGTCACAGGTCAAAATTTAAACACTTTAAATTATGTCAATGCAAATAATTTTAGCCATTTTCAGTTTTGTGATGCAGCCCTATTACAAAATACGCAATACAGAGAATTTTTAACACTCTTTGCAATCTTTAACACTTGTCACAAGAACCGCCACCGCCCCTTTATATACAGTGAAACCTCTTTATAGTCGTTTGACACTAACACTCCTTTGTACAATCTTATACACATCCAGCGACCAATTTGGATCCGCTGCTCTCCTTCTACCACCCTCCAATTCACCAGCTTCATACAAATATTTCACAGAGGTACCCACATCCAACAACACCTCATCTTGTTTCCTTGGCAATGAAATAAATATAAATACTACCCATCTTAACAGCATTAACAGGTTTCATTCCAATAAATCTAGTCTTATCCTCATTAATACCACGAACAACACCCTGCAACGTAGCAACCCACTCAACATTCCTCTTTCCACCCTTCTCCATCTCTTTCCTATACTGATGACTTAAACTCTCCGCTAACATCCTAATAAACCTTCCAACAATATCCTGACTTTTATGTTGTTTTGGATCACCTCTTTTAATGGATGTTGAATAGTTTTGTAACATCACCATAAAATTCCTTTCCCCTGTCAACCATTATTAGACAAGGATATACATTAATGGTGTAGTCTTGTATATTTTTTTAAATGCAGCCATCATCTCCTTAGCTGTTTTTGGGGTAAGTTGGGGTGCTGCTTTGTATCTGGATGCAACATCAACAACACACAGAGCGTATTTGTATGTTTATTGTTTATACTTGTCATGAGGAAGGTACAAGAGGCCAGCTTGATGGATTTCTTAAGTTTTTGGAAAAAAATTATATGATGAATTTGGTCTTGGTACATACTTTGGTCGGGGTAAGTAAATTTGGAATGTTGGTTGTTTTCTTAACCATCTCTCAGCATCATCAGCTGTCCTCGCCAACTTATCAACTGCCGATAAACCCTTCCAATATCCACCATCCCCATAAAAAATCCTCTTCAACTTCTTATCCATTTATATAAAAACAGTGTATGAAGATCATGCTGCAGAAGAAAATTTTTTTGGTAAGCCGTCCATTTTAATTGTTCTTTGACTTAATACTTACTTTACTTATTTCCCTAGTATTTCCTAATATACTCATCCCTTATCTTCTTAAACTTGTCCCTACCATTTCCATCCTGTGATATTAGAGTCTTGATTATTGTAATGGACGAGTTCAGTTTACCGATCAGGGTTGAGTATTTGTTTATATTTTTCGGGCATGTTTTTATGATTTTTGATGTTAGTAGGATTGATGGACCGATGCCTGTGGATAAAGATCCGACTGCTAGAGATGCTGGTAAGGCGATGAGTGTTGGTAATGATGCTAATGCCTCTGCACCTAACAGAGTACTCATACATTCTGCCCCACTAACACAATTACATGCCATGGAGGACCCCCTACAATATTTTTTATACTTAACCTGAATCTTCTCCTTTGTTGTCTTTAATTCATTATAGTATCCATTTATGATACTTGTATTGAAGTTTGCTTCTTCTGGTGGAACAATTGGAAGTTTTGGATAGATTTCTTTGACCCCCGTTTTTATTTGTAAGGAAATAGTGATGGCAGATTTAGATATGGGGAGTGTTGATAATGTGGGTTTTGATGATTAGGAAAATACTGATGATACAGCCAACCAGTATGCTTCTTAAAGTGATACTACACATACTGGTACTGGACAAATAGACAAGGATAGTACATCAGGTTTGTCTTTACTAGATTTGATAGAATAAGTATAAATATATTTTATTATCGTATTGCGGAAGAGTTGGGTTCATCCATTCCCTGTGTTAAACATTATAGCTTGTTTAGGATATTTAGCTATCCCAGGGTCAAAAAATAATGGTGGAATTTTGAAGGCTAGGAATTTTTATAAAAATATAGATGGAAGTTTTAAGAAAAATTTGATGCTTATATTGGGTAGTAATCGACTAAAAGATCTTGGCTTTCCATCCAAAGATGTCGATAAGTGACTTGAATTGAATAAAAAATCGAAAAACAAATTGAAGCAAAAATCGGGGCAAAACACATTGGAAGAATATGAATTGGGGTAATTAAATCAGAATACAGATCACAGTAAATTAGAGTTGCGTAAGAACACATTTATGGATGGTAAAGAGTTAGTTGATGAGGTTGATGATATTGTTAAGGAGGTTGAGAATATAATGGAGCTAAACTGCAAGTTTTGCTCATGTTAATTGTGGTGACAGAATTACAGTTCTTTAGTATTGTGGTTAATATACATTAGGTTCACCTTAGTCATTGAACATGTCATGTAGAGCCTGACACAGTGGGGTTGGTTTCTACCAATAGACCTAATCTTAAAGATTGCCAGGGTTATTAGTCTCACTTGCCTGTACAGGAACTGGACCCTACCCAGGTCTTGATTATTAATGGTTGCATATAAGAACCCAACATCCCACACTGCACAAGTTCTTCAGATGTACCTTACAGCTTACAGTTACCCACCCTCCCACCCTTTTATAGATTGATTTTCTTCACCTATTTCTTTTTTTATTTTATGTCATCAACACGCCTACTAATGGTGGATGAGATACCAATTCAATCATCGTGGTTTAATGGACTCGAGTCGAAATCGAAATATCATGAACGTCTCCAATGCAACTAAAGACAACAACATCACAACTGTTATGTGAGCACGCAGCACAACATAACCAGACAAATTGCTTCTACCTCAAGGTTTCCCTGACATTTCTTTTGGCTCATGTTATGTCAGGGTTTTAGTCCAGAGGTAGAAACAACAAGTCTGTAGGGAGCCTCTAATTTAATTGGTGGGTGTGTTGGGCCTCCTGCGTCAGCCGTTTAGGCAAGTAATGTGTTGATAAAAGTCATTGTAGAATAAGAACACAAGTAATTAGCATGTGCCTGACGCTCAGGACATGTCGATGCGCCTGACGCTCAGGGCATCTCTAGTGTAGTCATCATGTGAATAGGAAACATGCGCCTTACGCTCAGGGCATGTAGAAGCCCCTGACGCTCAGGGCATCTCTCATACACCTGACGCTCAGGGTATGGAAGAGAACACCATAATTAGCATGTGCCCTGACGCTCAGGACATGTCGATGCATCTGACGCTCAGTGCATCTCATCTGTCTTATGCACCTGACGCTCAGGGCATGAAAACGCCTATAACGCATAACCTGACGCTCAGGTTATGCATTATATATTTGTGCATATGAAGGAGCATGAAGGAGGCACCTTCATTCCTACCCATTCCCCAAAAATTTCCATAAATAGTCTACGCATACTGAATGTGTTGTATCTACTCATTCCAACAGAAATACATTGTTTCTATCAATTTGTGTTATTATTCTGGAACCCAAAGCAATTAAAATAAAGATGGACAGACACTCAAGTTTGGGAAGTATTTGAGGGAGATAGTGGATCTTGATAAATAATTGCACGATATTAGAGGGGTGCATTGAAGACTGCTACAGCAAAATATGATACAACAAAGGTTCATTTGGATCAGAAGTATGAGAAACAAAATGATTTGATTAGTGGGGAGAGTGATGAGTTCAGTGAGAGCAAAGGTATTAAGGATAGGATAGCAAAGTTGAACGATAATTTATGTGTGCATGAGGACGAAATTTCAATCTTAAATGGTAAGTTGTCTAGTGAGGTTGTGAAAATTAAGGAGTCGTTTAAGCAATTAATAAAAGGTGATGTGTCGTTGAGGGGAAGGGTAATAACATTGGGTAGGAAGAGGGGGAAGGGGGGGATTACCACTTGGATTACCACTTGGTCCAACCCATGCTAGCATGGAAAACGGACGTTAAGGCGAGAATGATGATGATGATGACTCTACTTACAGCTATCTCTACTTACAGCTATTGCTTGTTGTCTAGTACTTTCTATGCAGTTCAAGTTTTGCAATAGTTAGCCCCTTCTTCTTGTGCGCCAGCTATTATAGTGGTAGAGGTTTTTCACAGTGTGTCCGTAAACAACACTTTATTTAACTATAAAAGTAAGCTGGTTATGATTTATAGTACGAAACTATCTTTTTTCCTAAATTATAACACTAAAAAAATAAACTAAAGCAAAAAAGATCAAGAAAGTATCCCCATGAAGGGTCAAAGGACGCTTGGTAGTCATCTTAGATTTCTTTTTCCATTTTGACGTATGTGTATTTTGCTCACAAAAACAAAACAAATCACGGCAAAGCAAGGTGTGTTCCCCTTGGAAACTAAATTAATACAAGACGTATGATTAGGTGACAAAAAATCAAATTTTGATGTCACCATCATGTTCGGCTTTTTTTGTTAACTGTGCCAAATTAAGTCGAAAACAAATACCTATTTTGGCCTGAAACGTCATTTAGATGACTTCCAGGTACTTAGAGAGTCTAGGTACAAAGTTTAAATCTGTGACGTTGCAATTGACCATTTGGGACATAGTTACGGGATAGTAAAAAGAAAAAAAAAGTAAAAATAGTTACCAAGATGAGATTCGAACACACGAGTACTACTGTGTCAAAAATCTCCATTCTTGTAGGACACATTTGCGTTTTAATACAAGCTCACGAGCTTGTAATAAAAGGGTTACGCGCGCCGGGCCAGCGTTCCTATGTTCCTATGTTCCTATATTACAATGGATTCTCGCTAGATGAAGAAATACAAATAATAACGACAACAAATTTTGATGTTAATTCGCATGTCAAGGGATATCATGAATATAAAAGCATGTGAGTACCAAAAATTGGCGAGGTTTTATCGACAGAAGGGGATCCGAAAATTTGGTTCACAAGTACGTCTTTTTTTTCAATAAGAACATTTCAAAGTAATCAGGCCTCAATGTTTTTTTAGTTTTGGCTCACTTCAGACTCAAATGTTTCTGAAGTAATATTTTCGATCGAAAGGTTCAACATTCACGTTCGCTGCGACCATTGTTTTGCATTGAATAGAAAAAAAAGACATTCGTTGCGATAAACAATGTGTTGCGTCGGTTTTGCACATAAAAAATTGCAATAGAACACAGCAGACTATGTATAGCTTCCTGTTTTGTATGTGTATTGTCTTGGTAAAGAGGAAACCTGTAACTTAGATGACGGTGCAAGTTATATGTGCTTCGAACTTAATTGGTTAAAAGAAAAAATTACTGGAGATTTTACGGAAACATTAAGGTGGCTCACCAGTAAAAAAATGAACTACATGAAATATCCACGTTAAAGAACTACTTTTGACTTTTTTAGTTACGTAGGACATTAAATTTTCCAAAAAAAGAAAAAAAAACTAAAGAATTAATTATGCGCATAAATTATGCGATAAAACTGGCTATGTAGGTAATTTTCTGCAGTGAATTATTCCTTTAATCTTAATGTTAGTTCCCTAGAGTTGAAATTTGCTCCAGCAACTAATACTACCCTGGTAAGGATCCCCTAACAATATTTTTTATTTTGAAAAAAATTGTGAAATCTATAGTAGTAGTAGGGAGTGATTATAGGTGGTTTTTCGCTCCTTTCACACCTTTACCCCCAAAAACCCCGCTTCCACCACTTCCACCACCACCTCCACCCAAAATCGGTAAATCCGACGTCATCCGAAAATAAAATCCGAGAAATACCGATTCCGATAATACGCATGCGCAAAAACATATACTCATATTATACAGAATATGAGTAAGGGAAATTCCCTGAAATATCCAACCCTTGACCAAACTAAAAAAAATACTGGTTGAAATTGAAATCTACCTATAATAAAGATGAGTTGGTTCAAAAATGCAATCAGTAAAATATATAATACCGTGTCGGCACCAGTAGCGGCAACTCGCGAAGCTCTCACTAAACAACTCAGGAGCGTGCGGGATACCGTTAGTTACTATTATAACAAGGCCAGGGATCAATTTTCAGCAACACCAACTCTCCACGATGAGGTTCAGGGACCACCATCGAAGACGAATACCAAGGAATTCAGGACCTCAAACACATGTTTGGAAAAGAATCTAAGCATGTCACCAATAATGATGTAATTGAGGATATCCATAATATTTTTGATGATGACGCGGAAATAATAGAAGACGGAAACCGCATCAAAACATGGAGGCTCAACAAAAATCTTAACCTGCCATTGACAGATAACATTATGCGAAAAATCAGGCGGTGGTGATGTGGCCAATTACCCAAAACCAAGAGCTCCGGGTCACTCTCAAGCATGGCTGAAATCCAGGCTTTCATCGATGAATGTGAGATGAAACGCCTTGATTTGGAAGATGCCGAATTTTGGACGAAAGCCTATTTGCACCAGACAGAACTATCGAGACCATTGGAGCATATGAAGGTAAAATAATATTTAAGCACATACAAGTCAAGATAATTTTTACGAGGGAGCCCCTACTTGAATGTGGCCCATTACCAGATTGGTTGCGCGGAAAAAGGTGCATATATAGCTTTGACAAGACAGACGAGAGAACAGACAGCGTGTGCTTCTGGAGATGCCTAGCTGTTCATTACCGGGAAGAGCGAAAACAGTGCGAAAAGTTCCTCACAAGGCCAGCTCCCAAATTAGCTCGCGAGTACTACGAGGACCATAATCTAAAGAGGGAGGATGTACGTGCTACGAGGCTCGTGGATTTGGAGGGCATCGCTAAAAGATTTGAAATAAATATCAGAGTCTCTGAACCAAAAACAAACAACGACAAGGCCCCATGGCGTCTCTTATATGGCCAAAATCAATACAAAAAAGACTTAGACACGATCAATATTGGTATGCTGCAGGGTCATTGTTTCTATATCAAGAAGATGGATGTATTGACGCAGCATTGGGAATGCGAGGTTTGTACACAAAGATTTACCAGATCTGAAAATCTCACACGACACACTGTTTCTTTTGCCAACGAAAATTTTTGGGAATCGCAGTATACGATTGAATAAGGAGTCAGAGAGTGTGTCTTTTATGTCTTCCGGAGATTGCGAGCTCTAGCAGGGGTTGCCTTTTTTATCTAGGCTCTCGTCCGCTATCATATCGTCGACGATGAATAATGTTTCTTCACCTGCCAGGAGGTTTGAAAATTTGCTTATCCAATCGAACAATTGATCCTGCGGTTCAAAAACACATAAGGATATTTCCAAAGCAATGGTCTAGCGAGATAAGTGGTGTTCCAGCGGATGGTGGGGCAGAGTATCACTATAGTGTAAAAATGACCCTTGTACTCATTTTCCAAAAGATCTAGGACACGTTGGGTTTTGCCACAGCTTGTTGCCCCAACAAAGATTGCAATATGCGGGTCTTTTACGATATCCAAGATCATTTATTTCAACTTGTGTATACCCGAGGATATACACAAATATTTCCAGTGCTTATTCTGTAATTTTTCGATTACCCTTGGACATGTTCTCGTCTGCCCACATTGGTTGAGTATTGGTGTAGTGCAACCGTCTCGCCACTTCAACAAGCGACTGAGCAACACCATTTTTCTTATATTGTAGTGGAATTTTATGGTCAATATGCCAATCTCCATAATTGTCCCAATTCATACCTTCAGTGAACTGAAATTCGATATGATCCCTCAGTATAACCATATTGCACCCAAGGTACTCTTTAAATCTGAGCTCTTTGCTCCTCTGTAGGGTATGGCTGACCCGACTGCGTATAGCATGGGCGAGATGGCCAGGGGACCATGAATTTTACAGGTGGATCTTATCCTACCACATAGGCATATTTGACTACCTCCACAATCTTTACATCTGGATCTTATCTTGTTATGTGGGCATATACCTCCACCTCCACAATCTTTACATATGGATCTTATCCTACTATGTTCGATGCATATTTGATTACCTCCACAGTCCTTACATTGATATCTTATCCTACCATGTTCAATGCACCTATTTCGTTCCCTTGACGCCTTCATACCGTCTAGGCATTTGATACATTGTTTTGTCCGTTGCCCATTACGCTTGTTGATCTTGAAATTGTCTCATGTAAAAGAGCGATTGCATTTATTGCATTTCTTGGTCCCCATATTGGTTGTGTATACCGCCTGATATACACAAATTTTTCGCTCAACTATTCTATTTTGGAGGCATCATGGAACGCTTATACTAGCCTTGTTTTACTGCGTAATCGTCAAATAAGATCGCACCAGTCATATATCCAGCGAGCTTAAGCCTATCCTCCAGATCCATCTTCGCACCTGGTCGAGAAACGCCTAATGCTTTTTTGGCACCCAGTGCCAAGACGATTGCATATGAAACTAGTCTGACAGACTCCCATAGGCTATCAACAACTTCCTTCTGATATTCTTTGCCGCTCATGCTTTCATTATTCGCATCTTGAAAATGTCAATATCTGCCTTGGGCTCCTGCCTCACGCTTGGTTGTTGAACCGCTGGTGCAGGCTGCTGCTGTTGTACCGCGGGTCTCTTACGGATAAAATATAGAACAGCTCCAATACATGCGAGGATAATAAGGCTTCCACCAATATATACACCACTGCTTGACTGTATAGAAGTCACTCCAGAAGAGGTTTTGACTGGAGTAACAACAGCACCCTCTTGTTGTTTAAGATCTTCCTTCCTCTTCTTCATAAGTGCTGCTAGTCTTTGCCCCTGTGCTACTCTACCAGGATGCTTCACTGGTTTAGTAATGACCCTTTCTTCTTGCGCTTGTTCAGTGCTCATTTTTTATAACCCGCAAGGCTTATAAATCACTTCCCTTATTTGTTATATCCACAAAGATATCTTAATTTACTAATATGTGGAATCACTATTAAATCATATGCTTGTGGTGGAAATCGGTCTTCTGCCGTTGTTAGAATTTTCACAAGAGGTATTCTATTGGAATCACCATATATTGAGATCCAATCCGTATACGGCGCCTTTAGTCTGTTTTTATTTTTTAAATCTACTATCCTACTCCATTTGTCAAAGAATTCACGATTGCCCATGCTTATCTTTGATAGAGTATTCCCCATTGTTTTCTTGTTCTATATCAGCCTTATTTCCATTCATTTTGGACTTTGAGAGCTGAATATGATTGATCGTGTGCGCCGCAACGAGCAAAGGTGCCAGGAATTTACCAAATGCTGTGTAAACGAGAATTCCAAGATCAGCCATGGATTCTTTGATTATCAAATCATTTTCTAGATCCTTACGGAGAGCATCGACATCATCGATGGGTACAAAATTGCTTATGGTTTTGCTATATAACCCAAGAGCGTGAGTGCTGATAGCTCGAGCTGTCGTTTCTTCTTTCTCATGGAGTTCTTTTTCCGGGAAATCAGCATGAATTTTATCGATAACCTCGGGTGAGGCTTTGTCCAAAAATACCTCGGTACATTTTTTTCCTAAGAGGTGTGGCTTGGTTTTGCGAGCATCTTTAAGGGCTTGACGTTTGTCTATAGGTTTTTGATCAAGCGCTTCTGGTGTATCAACAACATCAAAAATATCAGATAATGAAGACATCGTATTTATTATATGTTTATATCGATAGAGGAAAGCAAGTATCAATATATATGGGAGCAATACTGCGATCAATAGCAATACCTCCATTGTTTTATTTCTCTTTCAACCGGTAATGACCTCTAGTCAGTGTGTTGATCCGATGCGCCTGAACTATCCTTTTGTCATCAGCTCTATTTAACGCGATTTTTGTGACTTCCTGCGTGTATATGTTATGACCTTTGTTCTGAATACAACTCCATGTTTTGTTTATGTCAATACCTTCCTTCAGACATTGCTCGTAATCTTCGAACGTTATACATTTTTTGGTCACGGTCTTTTTCACGCCTTTAGCCTTACGATCAACCCCCTTTTTCGTGAGACTCTTGTATGCGTAGGCTTTGGGTCTCAGAGTTATAAAATTTGTCATAATTTTGCCGCCTAATTCGTCTTTTATGAGACCCACAACTTTCTTGTTCTTCTCTATTCGCAGGGGTCTGTTGTCATCCTTGTCATAAGCACTCGTGTCAAAACGTGCTTCAACATCATCGGTAATGTCCTTGTAAAAATCATGGGTTCGAATGTGGTATACGAACGAGTCCGTGTCCATGTAACACAGAGTTTGCTACCATATTTGGGCTGCATGTAATCATAATGAAATTCATACATGACGGTTTTTGACTGATCCAATACAGCTTGACCAATATATACGGGCTTGTTCATTTTAATTCCCATTCTACCCATTTCAACACCCATCAAATTTTTACTGAAACAAGTACCGCTTTTAAAGTTTGGTTGCATTACGAGTTTTGAATAAGCAGCTTCATTGGCACAGAGTTTGATATTCCTATGATTCCGTATATTCTCCATGGTTTTTCCAAACACCGAGAGGTTAATCAACTTATAGAAATCCTTCTCAAAGTCATTCTTGGCGGTCGTTCTCAGCTTCGTGTTGTGATCGATATAGTCCCGGCGCGATGCACTATGTTTGAATTGGATAGCACGGTGCACCTTAGTTAATACCAATCCATGTTTCACGGCTTGATGTAAAGCTCCGATGTGTACCACATATTTCTTCTTATTATCGAGATTAGGGATCAATTTTTCAACCCTGTATACCACCTTACGCTCCGGCAGGAAGGGTAATTCGTTGTGCTTGTCATGGAGCTCCTTCGGGTAATCAACATCTACCTCCAGGAGGTACCCATGATTTTTATGAGATACCAGCTTCTCGATCTTCTTTTCATCTATTATCTCAATATTCGACACCCATTTAAAACCATGAGTTGGGAGGGGTTGTTGCATGACCCAGCCATATAGATTGTTGGCGTATAGATACTGCAGGTATGACGAATCAACCTCAGGGTCATATTGATCACCCATATCTTTGTTGTTGGCCCTCGCGTACCAGTGAACACTTTGCGTGATACCACCTCGTATTCCGCGTTCGACCATGAGTAGCATGTCAGGGTACGTTAGCAGCTCCAGCTTTACACCCGTATATTTAAGGGCGGCTTTCCATGCTAAGCCGGGTGCGCTTTAGAAGTGAGCGGGGTCGAGCTTGTAGTTCTCCTGGCACACTCCTCGAAAGCTCTGGAAGATGTCAGTCAATAGAAGGACATCCGTCACTAAATAAACATCGTGTTAGTCACCCATGGTAGTCTCTTGGCCCTTTGGGATAATTGCCTTCCAAACTTTTTGAGCGTGTTCATATTCTTCATCGCTAATCCCATTCATGTTCAACTTGCTATAGAAAGCCTCCTTTGGAGGTAGCTTAGTCTCTTTGAATCGTTGCCAGCTATTCATGTATTCATAGGGAAAACATCTTTTATACGCATGAGTTTAAAGATGTTATCCTCATTGAAATACCAACGGAGATTTTTGCACTGTTCATCATCGAGGTTTCTTGCCAATTTTTCCGAGCTTGATGCCATAAAGCGACAGCTGTCGAAGAATCTGATTTCTATCTTCTTGTATGTTTCACCATCATCCATTGCAATGGGTACTTTGATTTTTACGTTAAAGGAGATATACTTCTCCGTGTTTTCAGCGATGCAACCAATATCCTGGGTATCATATTTCTCCCCCAATTCTCGAATAAACAAGTGGGCATCGTACCCCGATAGGTTGTGGAAGATCACAGGCATGTGGCTTGGTATCTTGTATCTGAGGTTGCAGATCGCGTGAGCAGTGCCTCTGTATAACCCCGTGTAGTGACAGTGGTCTCGAACTTTACGGCTATATTCGTCGTTTGTCAAAGGGTTTCATGCAGATGTGACAACCCGTGGCGGAGTCGTGCTCCCTCTTTAGTACCTTCGTTAGTGGTAACATGTTCTGTTGAGGGTAGGTGCTGTAGAGTCGCTTTACCTCATCCTCTAGATGATCGACGAACTTCTTTACACAGTCTTCACCTCTGTAGACTGCTAGTGGGTCTGGCACTTCTCCATATGCGAAAGTGGAGTATGTGGCCCACCCGCATGGTACATGCTTATTCAACGTCTTAGTCTTGGTATCCCGAGCATTCTCTTTCATTGGGATTAGTAGGCTTTCAAAATCCGCATATATAACGAATGGGACCATAAATTACTGCTGACCATCTTGATAATATACCCATTTTTCTTTTTCACTCGGCATCGTTATCTTTACCGCTTCATTACCTTTGCAATATACAAAGTGTTTATCGCGGGATTCTATCGTTTGAAACCCCTGCAGGCAATTCAGACAAAAATGCATTTTCCCATGGTTCTTCGATATCTCGCTACCCATTAGTCGTGATAATTTTTTTATGGCTACGTAATGATTCCTCTTCTCATCGGTTATTAGTAGCAAATTAGCCTGCTCACGTTCGTTATATACCGATCTACGCAGGATATTAAAGCTCTTACCCATTACATATAGAACGTTTACGGCAATGTCGGGATTATTCCGCTCGAACTTTGTGATATCTTTGATGGATGTTGGGAACTCAATACCCTGCCAGTTGTATCGATCCACATAGGGTCGCAGCTTACTAATTCTTTGAGGATCTTTTGCTATATTCTCATGATGCAAGGCGGCTACTATAGCCCATCGGAATCATTCTTCATCGGTGTTATTCGGGTTGATGGTGGCCTTTTTCATACCGATCCATCTAGGTGTTTCAATATATGAGGAGCCCCGCGTTAACTTTAGCTTATGAAAATCAACATCTAGGTGTTGAATACGACCAATACTAAAGCCACTTTTCGGTAAAGCGGGGTTTTCCACATGCTTTCTAATTTGATTAAACATCATATCCAGCGATTCATCCACTATGGTTCCTTTAAATACTGATGTCATATTGCTATGAAATACTTTGTCTACTTCTATAAACTCATTAGTACCCTCGATGGGCTTCCTCCATAGGATCCAAAGGAAAAGTTGCACCTTCGCAGATCCCATTTCTCCCACCTGGTTCTCGATCAATTTTTTCACATGTGATCGTACAATGTCCAAGTATCCATTAATATCTGTTTTATCAACACCGGCTATGCGATAACTTTTGAATGTCTTATGTAATGCATGCTTATGCTCTTAGGTGGGGGGGGGGGGGGGGGGGGTAAAATCTTGATTAGGTTGCTCTTCAGCATGATCTTCCCTCGCCTCCTCCTCTATTTCACCAAGAAGGGTCTTTCTTGCTCCATGATATAATGAGAGAATACGATTTTTAACTAATGCAAAAGTTTGCCGTACTGGTCCCTTGATACTCTCCGGTACATGTGATAGTAGCCACTCTGACAATTTTCGCAACTTACTTTTATTTATTTTATTTATTTATTTCTTTATTTAAAGTTGGATCCAGTATAGTTACAAGGTACTAATTTACACCAACTATCAAATTAAAACATGTAAATACTAAGTGATAAAAATACAAATAAAATACTAAAATAAATCATCGATTGATCCCCGAATGAGCAGCACAGAGTTTACATTGGCAGTATATTTCAACGTGCCTGATAACAGATTTGAATTCTTTTAGATCTGTCACATTTTTGACACACGCAGGTAGGTAATTCCAGGCTAGGCTAGCGCGAAATTGAAAAGAATTCTGACCGATACTGCTTTTAGAAGGTGGAATGACCAGTACAGTACCACGCCTAAGACTGTAAGTAGTCTCCTTCTTTCGAAAAATATCCCACATTAGTTCAGGGTTCAATCCATGAAGACACTTATAAACTTCAGTTACAAGGCTTTTCAGATTTCTATCATGGATAGGCATCATACTAGATATTTCCAGTATTTCTGTATAGGTTTTCTGCACCAGACCAGTTTTTGCACACAACGCTCTTTTATGGGTTGCCGAAATGAAATTGTGTGCCTGTTTGCTGCAGAACATCCATACAAGGGGGCAATAATTGAAACAAGGTAAAATAAATGAGTTAAATAATAAATCAATCTGATCCTGTTTGAGAAAATTTCGTATCCTCAGGAGTGCTTTTGTCTTTGAGGAAGCACTTTTGCACATCTCTTTTACGTGAGGGTAAAATGAAAGTTTTTCATCCAGAGTAATACCTAGTAACTTAACTTGTTTTGATGGAGCAATAGAAGATGAGCCAATCTGAATGCTGATATTGCCAACATCAGCTCCCAGAATTATCATCTGAAACTTGCTTGGATTTGCAACCATACCATCTGAGTTGAACCAGTTTACCACTTTGACTATGTCAGAGTGCAAACTTTCTAGAACAGCAGTAATGCTACTGTTACAACTAAAAATGGTGTTGTCGTCGGCAAAGTTGCAGATATCACAACGATGTCTGCTTTGCGTAATTTTGAATATCCCTTAATCCCACGGGATTTTGCAATTACGTGTAATTGTTTTACGGTATTAGAATTTAAATTCATCTCTTTTATTATATATAGTTTTTGATTTCAACAAATTTTCTGGCGCGGTCATAGTTTGAGTAAGGGAATTTCCCTTTACTCATATTCTGTATAATAGCATATATACTATTGCGCATGACGTCACATGATTTCGTTTATATTATTATGTGCTAGTATTTAATGATATATATCATTAATATTAGTTTGTGCTGGTGATTGGCAGATGACGTCATGTAATTCTGGTATATATTATTATGTGTTGGTTATTGGCAGACGACGTCATGTATTTCTGGTATATGTTATTATATGTTAGTTATTGGCATATTCATATTATTTTGTGTTGGTTACTAACAGATGACTTAGGGTATTTCCCGTTGGTCGACGTCGTCTGCGCCAGAACGAACATTTCTCTATCTCTGGGTAGGGGGGTACAAAGCCTATTTATTGGCATTTTTAGATAACTTTTATTACAGCTGCTCGGTCCAAAGTTATTTGTTCTAGTAGAAAAAAAAATAACCTACCTTTTCGTGAAAAAATATCAGTCATATTTCCTTACGCTGATTTTATATGATTTTTTTTCTATCCAAATTTTGAAAATCTCAATAATTCTCTTGGTATACTTCGCGTAGCAAACGTGCTCCACAAAAAAATTTGGTTTTATTTTCAATTTGCTTGCGTAATGCTTTTTAAGGATTTAAAACCACCACCAACGACGGCGCCACATCCTCCGGTGCCATATTTGTTTATGTATCACTTTTAGAAATTTTGCTGACGCCAGCTAAAAGCGTTGCATAATTAGGGTAATGCCGTTGGCCAATCAGATGCGATACGGTGACCAGCCTGGTCCAGGGCTATTTCGCTAGAACTATCAGAAAGCGCAGCGCCGTTGAGAAGCAAATAGTCCTGGGGACGAGGTTGACGTCTACTTTCAATATTTCAATATATCTGCAATTTGCATTAGTAGTATAGTAGACTGAATTAAAGCAGGATTTCGCTCCTTTAACACTTTTACCCCCTCAAACCCTGCTAAAAACGCTCCCCCGACACGCCCTCCAAAATCCCCAAAACTCACCAGCACACGAAATTTTGATGACATCATCAAAAATTCTTGCGCATGCGCACACGTTGATAGTGATAATGCTGACATCAACAAAATCCAGAGCATGCGCGATTGAGTATGGGGATTTCACATATTCGCAGGTCCGCACCAAATGATCCTGGATAGGGTTTTACTTAAAGAAAAATGATTTGGTTTAAAAATATGCCTGATCATCTCAAGACCCGGGAAATGTGCAATTGGATAGTTGAAGAAATACCCCAGATGCTTAAACATGTTCCTGATCAGTTCAAGAGCCAGACATGTGTGACAGAGCCGTTGATAAATACCCCCATATGTACGATTATGTGCCGGATCGATTAAAGACGGATGTAATGTGTGACATAGCCACCGAGGGAGATACTACAACATTTGTGAATATCCCAGATCATACCAAGACCCAGGAAATGTGTAACTGGATGGTTGAAGAAATGCCCCACATGTTCGATTTTGTTCCAGATCAAGAAATGTGCGCCATGGCGGTTGGTAAGGACCCCTAGCTGTTTGAGAATGTTCCAGATCATTTCAAGACACCGGAAATGTGTGCCATGGCGGTTGAACGGGAGCCCTGGTTGCTTGAGTATGTTCCACATCATATCAAGACCCAGGAAATGTGCACAAGGGTTATTGAACTTAATCCCCGGCTGCTCGGGGATGTTCCGGACCATTTCAAAACTCAAGACATGTGTACCAAGGCTATTGAACAAGGACCATGGCGATTCAAGCATGTTCCGGACTGGTTTTTTACTAAGGAAATGTATCACAGCATGGCTGTAGAGGAACCTGAGTTACTCGAGGCCCATCACTTGAGAAAAGAGCGGAAGTATAGGATTAAGAAGGAGCTTCTTCCAGTAGCCTGGCATCCTAACAGGGCTATGGAATGGTGTTTTACGGAAGATGAAAAGGCGGGCCTTAGGCTCTTGTGGCGTAAATAAACGATGAAGGAACAATGCGATGACTGTGAAAAGATACTCGACACCTACGACAGATGCTCCTGTGGACGGAGATTCCTCATAAAAGGTAAACTGCTATGTTGGTACTGCTGGCATGAGTATATCACGTATAATGGTGGTAGCTGTCCTTGTGATGCTAGTTGAAGTATTGTTTCCACAAATAAAAGGATGTTGAAATTCTGAGACAAATTGTTAAGTCTGAATACTTTTACAGCAATTCAAAACCGCCAAAAATCGAAGAAGAGAACATTGAAAATATCATGCTAAGCGATCCTATCCCAGCAAACAAAGGCAAGGATGAGCGCTTCGTGATTGGCTATCGGCACCAAGATGTCATCCTAGGACCGTTAGTGATACTGACTCCTGAAAATATCCACTCCAAGGGTGTCTCTCAATACAACGAGGGTGCGCTAACGATGTCGTTTGATCTAGCAAGCTAACCTGAGTGGTTGGCTAAATATGGAGAGATCTTGGATAAGGTGGAGTCCTTGGCGGGGATTTGCTTCACCAATGCCGGCGTGAAAAAAGAGCGATACCTCAACACCAAGCTCAAGATTTGGGATGGTAAAGTCAGAACAAAATTCCATAAGAAAAAGTTGCGAGTGAAAGGCCATCATCAAGCTGGCGAGTATCTACAGGCAAGGGCGCAACTACTATATACAGACCACTCTGGAAGAGTGCAAATATAAAGAGGTTGAAGTATACGACACTTTTTACTTCAGTGACTCCGATGATGAAGAGGGTTTCACTGTCTTGTAAGTGGCTCGTCAAAGTTCTATAGTTCGCCTCAGCCATAGAAAACAAACATGAACGTTTCCGAACTGAAAAAAGGAAGCGAAACCGCTAAAGGTTCGTAACTACTCAACTATGAATAGGGGTCCTCTTCTCGAAGCCATCTGCATGGTTAAGTATAGGGACGCTTCGACACAAACAGACGGTCCTTATTGTAAAGCTTGATACAGCGATGTGTAGTACATGATGGTGACCACATCATCGATCGAGATACTGGAGAAGTACTCTAAATCGTCTAGTATGTTGAACAACACACTAGACCTGACCGGGTGTAGTCGCCAACTACAAATTATGAAAAAGCCGGTGGCTCCTCTAAGTACCGCTGACATACTCCGCAGATTGAAGTTTTTTCAGAAGCTCGTCCTTCGCCTCCTCACGTCCTTTCGCGACAAACTGCATACGTTCCCGTTCATTGATATAGTCCACGATCTTCTTGACACACTGTCTGATCTGCTCCTTCAGCACCATGTACTTTTGCTTTTCCTGCATGATTAGGCTGAACTCGTAGTCGCAGTCACACCATTCTCCACGGCTTTCGAGATCAAGTCAACGATAGAGTTGAGTTTGGTCTCCGCCAGTAGTCTGATGCGCTCATGCTTCCTACTCTTGACACCTAGCCCCTTCCCGGCGTTCCGTAGACCAGCTTGGCCTAACCCTACGGCGATAGTGATTCCACCCATAGCCACGGCCAGTGGTACACCGATTCCCGAGAGTATACTACCAATGCCACCGCCTGAAGTTATCACGCTTACCGCTAGTAACCCGTGATCCATGTATCTAACCCACGTATCATGCATTTTGAACTTTTTGGCGAGTTTGTCACGCTCTTTAATCTCAGCCCGCAGGTATTGTTCCACTTCTTCGATCTTCCTCAGTCTGTAGACTTGTGAACTGTCCTCCTCCATTCCCTCCGTAGGTGCAGAAGGTACGTTCAGGTAAAGCTTAGCAATATTTGTCATTTATTCTATGAGCAAATGCATAGTTATTCCAACGAACGAAACATTCTTATCGTGGTGATGCTCATCCGTGAGCATAAACTCCAGCCTGTCTGTTGAACCTTTAAGAGGGAGGTATACGGAGTTATAAAAATTCCACGTAAGCATGTCTCCTCATGTGTTTAGCTCTTTGGATTTCAATTTGCGGTCAACACAGTTGAACTTTGCGGTCTACTGTGCGACATCCGCGTGTCGCACAAGCTAATGCGCGATCTGGTATAATCGGGAGTGAAGGGATTGCAATCGATGCCCAACGTTTATACTTAACAAGATTCGAGGATCTCGTCAAAAGGCCTACCAACACAGGTACGGAGATCAATGAGTTTGAAAATGTACTCAGGTATGCACGTAGCAAGGTCGATTAAAGTGTTGCTCATGGAGTGTATATGATCTCGAGTGATATGGGGTTGTGGATAGGTAACATCGCTAATTTTACGAACAAGATCTTAATCAGCAAGGGCTATTCCACTATTGGTGTTAACCCGCAGATTAACGCTGCCAGAACACAGAGTTCCAAACATCAAGCACCAAGGGAAGAAATTAAAGTGGAGGGTGCCACCCTACCCCGATCAGAGTCGCTCACTACGTCAGGAGTTGATGCAACCCAGCACGATGACACCAAGGCTACCGTTATCACGTTGGGAGTAGGGCTAATCCTCGTCTTTTATGGATGCAGAAATAGGTCTAATGTGTTGAACAACATACTAGACTCTCAGTGCGATTTGCCCTTACTCCTTCTGTTACCCACATAAGCAATAACTATACCCACAGCACCTGCGATGGTCAGGTAGAGGTGTTTTGCTACATACTCTATAACCCTAGCCGCAACTCTGAAGAATAACGACACCACACTGCCAATGATCCCTGGTAGTGCTGCGCCTGCTTTGCCTGCAAGGTACTTCAAGAATCGTCCGAGTTTTTCAAGCTGTTTTCGTAAAAAATCCTTGTCATTGGCACCTCCTCCTGTAGCAGCTTCTCCGGCGGCACCTCCATCTCCAGTGACGGCGAGCACGATGATAGAGACCAGCAAGCCAACAGCAGAAACGATGCTCGCGATAGTCAGGCCCTGCTCCTTGAACAAGATCTTGAGCTTTTCGACCAAGGTTTTATCATCCCCAGCGATCTTCATCAGAGTCTCTTTGATAATTTTCAGCTGGCTCTGAATCTCGGAGGAAAATACGCCGTGTTGCTCTCGTAGGGATTTCTTCTCATACCGCAGTTTCTTTAGCTCTTTGTTCCAAATGTCTATTTGTTCCTTGGTTGCTCCAGGGTTGGCCTTCTTTTTGTCCTCGAGACTTTTGATCTGCTCATCTCTGCGAGTATCTTACTTTCCAACATCCTCAGCTGGCCACGGATTGTTCGAATCCCTTGGTCGAGTCCCCTTCTCTCGCGATCCGTGAATATCTTGCTTCCTCCAAACTCGTCGAGTACTTTCCCGAGCCGTGGTAACATTTCGATATTGTCACCCTTTGCTTCGATCTGCTTCACATCGTTCAAGATCCTCCCGGCCGTTGGAGCGATAGGTGTATTATGGCCTCCGAAACCCATACGCCCAAAGCGATTCTTGGGGCGTAGCATCCTCAGCAGCGTCGAGCCAATAATTCTAAATTCACCATTATCTTCCCTTGCGAGTCTTATATCATCGGAGAAAAGCTGGTTATTGTCAAGCCTAAAATCGTCGTAAGGTATCGCATCTAACTTCGGCTCCCCCAGCTCCACCGCAAGCTGTTTGTAAAAGCTAACAACCTTCGACCTTTTCAGCCTTTCCCCTTGACTTAGCGTGGTGTCGTCTCCTTCCTTTTCCAGCAACCTTTGCAACCATTCCGGTTGACTTGGCGTGATGTCTGTCTCAGTCGCTTCTGTCCCACTCGCCTGGGGCTCAGTGCTGGACCCTGGGTTATCCACTTGTCGAAGGGTCTCGCTATCGATACTAAACTCCTCAGGCTCGTCTTGAATGCCTTTCTCTGGTGTAAAGTCATCCATTTTGAAGTCTTTGTTATATGACATTTATTCAAACCGCAAATCCCTACTAATAAATGTACGGAACGAAGTTAGATCCTAACAAGGAACTAAAGACTATGCTTGCCATGAAAGGCAAGAAACAGCGTGTCAAGGTCTCCCATAACCCTACCACGATCAATCAAAACGAAGACTTGTACTTGTAAAGATGATGTATTGTTCCCGGGCTCCCTCAAACTCCTCTTTGACCTGGAGCTTACTGGTACCAACGCCAAACGCACCATCGTCAACAACATCGGCAAGGCCCTGGTTCAAAACCTTCGAATAAGTCTGAACGGCCACAAAGTGCAAAACATCAGCGATTTCAATATACTCGCAGTGTATCGCGATTTGTGGCTTCCAAAATTTGAACGCGAGAACAATCTAATTCTTGAGGGCATCAATCCCAACGATGGTAGAATCTGCGGCCTACAGGTAAAATTGACTGAACATGCAGGAATTGCTAAAGAAAAGGCGATTGCCGCAGCTTACGGCAACACCTTTTGCATCCCTATAGGCAAGATGTTCAAGATGACGAGGGATGTCCCATTCTATCAAGCAAGCTTACACGACAGGCTGCAGTTCGCCATACATTTTGCACCCTATGACCAAATCATCAAAGATGAGGGTACAGCTGCTGCTGGAAGCACGGCAGCTAAACCAGCTGATTTGAAGTTACATATGTATCGCTCCACATGTCTTTCTTTGATGAATCTGTTAAAGGTATGTATACCGTTGGCGTTGTCGATACCGACAATCTCTTTGGAAATTTCTCTTTGAACCAACTCCTCATCCTAGGGATATCGCGTCTTTGAATACGCGCTTCATAGTACGGGAAATCGTGGTGCTGATAATCGTCAGGTGTCGTATGCTTGCGAAAAATCATAATAACAATTTCCTCGGACTGTTTTGATTGAATGTATTGATCCAACCATTCAAGCTCACTATCCTGCATCGCGATGGTCGCGTCCTTTTGTTTGATTAACTTGCGCTGCTCCTCAAGTTTTCTCTGTAATTTTGCAAGACAAGACATTTTATGTTATGCTTTTGGATCCGGGGATCATGTTGCGAGGACGGTGCTCATGATTTTTGCCGTCAGCTAAGGTGAACCTGTGGCTCACCTTAATACTTACCTTACCTCAGGGAACCATCTAATGGGACGTCGTGTTATATGCATCTATAAGTGCTCACAGTCTAGCCTGAATATCAGGGTCCGTTGTATTACCCTTCATCCACTTGAGTCCTTGAAGATGAAGATATCGTTAGGATTGCCGTTGTTACTTCCGAGCTGCTGGCGGGTGTTTTGAAAACAGGCTGAAAGGGCTCTAAAAAGACGATTTATCTTGGACTCGACGGTATTTTTCAGCTTGTACTTTTTAGAGTAATTCCAACCAGTTGGATGTGGACAAAACCCGGGTCTTAATATTTCATCATATAGTGGATAATACCAATAGCCAACGACGAAACACAAGAGATTAAAGCGATCCGGTCGTTGTCTTTATTACTCTGCCACATCTTATACAGTGACCGATTGATTTCCTCATGTCTCGCTTCCAAGTTATCGATTGTCTCCTCCAATTTCCGGATCTCTCCCTCAAACTCTTCTCGTAATTTTTCGATACACATATTTATTTAGTTGAAAGTCAAGGCAAAAATGCTCCAAATTTCAGTTGTACCCGCCGGATACAACTGATGTCCGCGTCACTCCAAAATTTTCCAGGTCCGAGGGTGTCCTAGCCTCACGTACAAGCACACATGCTTGGACTTTTTCAGCTGGGTCTTGATGCTCTCCTAATCCGAGATCATGTTCGTCTCTTCATCAACCAGCTTCATATTGCTGCGCTCCTGGGGGTACCATATGAACAGCTGCTTCTTCTGCCGACGGAGATTTTTATGTAAAGCCGTGTATGACTGCGTTAACAACCATAAGCTATGCTTTCGATGTCTACCACTGATGGCCAGCTCGAGCAGAGGTTGACGGTTCTTGTGGAGGCTTTCGTCCGCTATAAGACCGTCGACGATGAACAGAGTCTCTTTACCCGCAAACAGCTTCGATAATTGCTCGATCCAGTAAAAGAGTTGATCACCCGGATCGATAAGGAACACATAGTCATCCTTCCAAAGCGATGCTCTATCGAGATAAGTCTTGTTCCAGCGGATAGTGGGGCAGAGTATGACAGCGTTGTAGAAATGGTGCTTGTACTCGTTCTCTAGGAGATCGAGTACACGCTGTGTTTTCCCGCACGCTGAAGATTGCCGTATGAGGTTAAAAGACAATATCTAGAGTCATGTTTATTCTGTATGCCATAGGAAGATAGAACCATGTGGTGTGCTTACTTAGGAGGCGTCATCGAACGCTTATACCAACTTTGTTTTATCGCGTAATCATCAAATAATATCGCTCCTGTCATATAGCCGGCGAGCTTTAAACCGTCCTCCAGGTCCATCTTGGCATTTGGTCTAGAAACTCCGAGCGCCTTTTTTGCACCTAGCGCTAGTAGGATAGTATATGACACTAGTCTTACAGACTCCCATAAGGAGTCAGCAACTTCTTTTTCATATTCTTTGCTGCTCATGTTTATTATTAGGTTTATAGCATGTGAAAAAGGTCGGTATCGGGCTGGGATGTGGGCTGTTGCTGAGGCGCACGTACCCCTCCGGAACCGCCAGGCGATGGCTCTGAACCAACAGGTTGCTCTTTTCCAACCTGCTGCTTACGGAAGATATAGACCGCAACTGCCGCCACGCAAGCCAGTACAACAAGACCTCCAGCGCCATAGAGATATACGTTGTTTGACTTATGTGGGACTTGACCACTTGATGCAGGAACCTGGCCACTTGATGCAGGAACCTGGCCACCACTTGATGAAGAACTTTCTAGTTTGCCAAGCATGTCCTTGAGGTTTCATTCAGCAAGTCTCTTGCTAGCAGCAACACCACCCTCATTCTTCTTGGTTATTACTTGAGTAGTAGACTCTTGACTCATTTGTTATAACCCGCAAAACTTGTAAATTACTGTAGCTAGCCGGCAAACCTTATTTACCAGCGTATCTTATCGCATTCATCCATGGAGCCCTCATTAAATTACATGCTACGGTTGAGAATCTATCAGCCGCTGGTGTTAAAGTCATTAGACCGCGTGCGTAACAGTCTCCGTAAACACCGTACCAGTTCCTATACCGCACTCGTACTCTGCATTTGCACAGGACCTCATTGTTTGATTTATCAACTATTTCACGATTGCTCATGTTTATCTTCGATAGACTGTTTCCCATTCTTTTCTTGCTCTTCATCAACCTTCTCTTTAACTACCTTGGACACGGAGAGCAGTGGTTTACAGTTTGCGCAGCGACTAAAAGAGGCGTGAGAAACTTTCTAAATGTCGAGCATACGAGGATCCCTAGATCTGCCATAGAGTCTTTGATGATGGGGTCAGCTTCGATATCTTGTCTCAGACCCTCAGCACTATCGATTGAAACTACACTCCCTGCAGCCTTCGTGTACATGCTGATCGCATGCGAAGAGAGTGCCTCGGCTGTTTTTTCCCCTTTCTCGTGGATCTCAGGTTGAAGGAATTCCGTATACGCTTTCTCGACTGCCTCGTCTGATGTTTTGTCAACAAAACCTTCTGTACATTTTTTCGATAAAAGATGCTGTTTATCTTTTCGTATAGCATCTTTCAAAGCTTGTCGCTTGTCGATGGTTTCTGCTGTTTTTTGCGTGAGGGCTTCTGCTGGGGTATCAACTACATCAATTACATCAGCGAGATGTGACATTCTATTTATAATTAACCTGTACCGATAGAAACAAGCAGTGAGCAAGATATACGGAAGAATTATTGCGAGACATAGGCGTATCTCGCATAGCATGTTTTTTTTTCAAAACAAAACCCTCGTAAGGGAACCCTCTCGGTGTTTTGTTGTTTTTGTTGTTTGAACCCAGAGTATTTTTGATTCTGTGAGTATACCACTCAGAGCCTTTGGTTTTCCATATCCTAGGTGTTTTTTTCAGTGCTGTCCTGCTTTGCAGACTTAGCGTACTTGCTATTTATACTCTATACAGAATGTCGTGCTTGTACTACGCATTAGCGAAACCCACCTTTTTAAGTGAGCACTTTCAGAGGCCGTTCCTAGCACTGAAATTTAACCGGCATCTTGGCACAATTTTTCCGAACTGGCACAGTGTGTGGCAGAAACCGGGGCAAGACGACCGCATCCAGGTAAGCTATGGTCTCGCCCGCCCATCCATAACCTTCAGCCAGGTCTAAGTCTGCTACCACAATTTTACTATATATCGATCTTCGTATATAGCTATTCAGTATCACCTTGAGTGTTACCTGTGTGAAAATTCACGCATCACCGATTAGGTCGTTTACACATCATACAGAAAACCTCTTGATTATTCAGAAATGTTTATCATTTTTGAATGGATGAGGCAAATTAGTTTGTTCTTGTTTTTACCGATTCATACTGAAGAGGAGTGACTCAAAGTTGTGAGAAAAAACACAAATCTATTCAACGCGACCTACTTTACTCAGATATATATCGATGGCCCTTTGATTATCCGCGATCCACATTGGTTGCATGGTAATGGAGTCTCTCGAGTTGCACCTCCGCGCTGGGGTATTCTCCATTTTCTCTATACTTAAGTGGTACCTTGTGGTCAAAATGCCACTGCCCCCTGTTGTTCCAGCTCATACCGTCCCTGAATTGAGCTTGGATGTGACCAATGAATGTGCAGATTCCGCATCCTAAGTACTCCGTGGAGCTAATCTCCGTATCATGGCTTAGAACCCTGTTAATCCTGTTCAAAATGAGGTTATATTGATACCCAGGGAAATCACATATGGGGCATTCGCGTCTATGTTTTTTATGCGGGCATTTTCTACGTTCCCGTGATGCCTTCTTTTTATCAGGACATTTGATGCACATTTTTGTCCGTTGTCCTTTTTTATCGATTTTGAAATTATTCAAAGATAAAGGTTGATTACAGTTTGAACAGCACTTGGCCTCCATTTTTTGTGTTGTATCTACCATGAAAGTAAATACAACGTGTTGACGCATCTAATACTCAACGCTACCTACAATTCTAAAGGCACTGTATGTATACGGTCTTCGAGCACCTTCCGCTTATCATAGAACGCCGAGAGCCCCAGCTTGTTCTGCTCATAAGTGATTATCCCCTGGTTGTGCACCCGGAAACCCACGTTTTAAGCAGTATCTACGCCCCCTTTTAAAGTGCTCATATACCTGGACCACGTGAATTTTGTGCCATCTTTCCCCTCAACAAAATAACACTTGGCTGTCAAAGCTATCATCCTGGACCCGATGAATTCCTCCTTAAATAACCCTCCCGTTCTACTCAATTACTTGTCGGTGACGGGCCATTTTTCCACGTCTTTGTCGTACTCGTCGAGTAATTAAGGCCTAACCACACGCGCTTTAGAAATCCTGGCACCAGCGGCTGATCGATTTCCACAACAAGCATGTAATTTAGTGAGGGCTCCATATATGCATAAGATAAGATACGCTGGTAGAAACGGTTTAAGACCCTCCGTGATATATCAGTTCCTGAATGAGTGATCAAGATCTTTTTATGTGTACCCAGGGGCATACAAAATAAATGGGTGGAGAGTCTACTAACCAAGTCATAACCAAGAAGAACAAGGGTCGTGTTGCTGCCGGCAAGAGACTTGCTGAATGGAATCGGAAGAACAAGCCCGACTTGCAGAAGAACCAGGGCAAAAGTACTTCGCGAGAGGGTCAGGAACCTATCGAAGGTCCCCCAGGAAGTGTATACATTGGTGGAGGCATCGTATTTGCTTGCATAGCAGTTGCCGGAGTCTACTACCTTACGCGTAAGCAGCCCGCAGAGGTTCAGCAGCCTTCAGAGATCCCACGTGACCAACGGCTCCGCAGGAGCAGGACCCCACAGTCAAGCCTCAAATTGACATCTTTAAAATGCGATGAAAAAACCCTATAATAAAGTATGAGTTCTAACGTTACACCCCTGCAAAAAGAGGGATGGATTCCCGCGAGTATAGTCCCAAAGAAGTAAGCTGTCCAGCGAAAAATTTGTGTATATCAGGTGGTAAAAATGGAAGAGACCAAGAAATGTTCAAAATGTAATCACTCTTTTACACTAGACAATTTTAGAATCGACAAACGTAATGGTCAATTGACGAAATCTTGCATCAAATGCCTCGATGTTATGAAGGCATAAAGAGAACGCAATAGGTGTTTCGAACGTGGTAGGACAAAATACCAATGTAAGGACTGCAGAGGTAATCAAATATGCATCAAACATGGCAGGATAAGATCCAACTGCAAGGACTGTGTAGGCATATGCATCGAACATGGTAGGATAAGATCACGATGCAAGGACTGCAAGGGTGGGGCCATCTGCCAGCATGAAAAACGGAGATTGATTTGCCCTATATGTTCCCCTGCTGGACATCTCCCTCATAATGTACGCAGCCGGGTCAGCCATACCCTACAGAGGGGTAAAGAACTCAGTTCCCAGGAGTACCTCGGGTGTGATATATCCACATTGCGGACTTATGTTGAAGCCGAGTTTTCAGATGGGATGACATGGGAAAATTATGGTAGCTGGCATATTGACCACAAAATCCCGCTACAGTATCAGTAAAATGGTAATGCTCCATCGCTTGATGAGGTAGCGAGACGGCTCCACTATTCGAATACTCAACCAATGTGGGCAAGCGATAAAATATCCAAGGGTAATCTATATAATTCCGACTAGGTCTGTGTGTACCTGGTCGTATACACAACTAGAATAAATGCTGGACATAGTAAAAAACCCACATACAGCGATTTCTACAGGACCTACAAGCTGTGGCAAGACGCAGCGTGTATTGAACCTCCTGGAGAGAGAGTACAGGGGTCACTTTCACAATATAGCGATACTCTGTCCAACGATCTGCTGGAACAAGACTTACTTGGAGAGATCCTCGCTGTGGGAAGATAACTACGTGTTCCTTATAGATCCCAAAGACCAGTTGTTTGATTGGATCGAGCAATTCTCGAAGCAGCTAGCGGGGGAGGACACTCTATTTATCGTTGATGATATGATAGCCGATGAAAGTCTCGACAAGCGTCGACAGCCTCTCCTTGAGCTCGCTATTTCAGGTAGGCATAAGAAGCACAGCCTCTGGTTGTTAACTCAGTCCTACACGGCCCTACCAAAGAACCTGAGAAGGCAGAAGAAACAGTTGTTCATGTAGTATCCGCACGAGCGCAGCGACATGAAGCTGGTGGATGAAGAGACCAACATGATCAACGATTGGGAGTTGATCAAGGCTTAGCTGAACAAATCCAAGCATGCGTGCTTGTATGTGAGATTAAAACACCCTAGGACCTGGAAGATTTTAGAGTGAGCACTGTCCATGCATACACGATCCCTGGATCCAAAACTGTAAGATTAAATGTCTTGCGTCGAAAACTTAATAAAGAGGCTTGAAGAGCAGCACAAGTTAATCAAACAAAAGGACGCGACCATCGCGCTGTAGGAGGGTGAACTCGAAGATATGGACCAATACATTTTATTACAATCCCAGTAAATTGACAGCCTTCGAAAAAAGGTTTGGCTACGCTGCGCGCAGAATCCGAGGAGAGACAATGTGATATATAACACGACGGCTTCGTCGCATTAGATGACGCACTTGGGACGGGGTAAGTATTAATGTGAATCTGTGGCTCACATTAACACGTGCAATTCAAAAATCATGAGCACCGTCCCCTCCCAACATGATACCCGGAATTCCAAAAAATTACAAGCAATATGCCTCTTGTGGTTGAATACTTTGAAGGAAAGCAAATCCAATCATTCTTTGTTCAGGATAAAGGTCAATGTATCGTTGCCGCCGATGTTTGGAAAGCCGCGGGGTATGAACGAAGAGCCGGGGTACAAGCTATTCAGCGATATGTCCCCAACAAGTACAAAATATGGCTTGGCGACGCTATTACTGATCTCCAAAAGGTACTTAGATCCAAGTACCTACACCCAGACACAGTGCTACTGACGGAGCCAGGCCTTTATTGCTTCCTCTTGAGGTGTGGCAGACCTGAAGCAGAACCATTCCTGGGGTGGATTGCAGAAGAAGTGCTACCTAGAGAAATGCGAAAGCTCACCGTAGCCCTCGAAGAAAAAGATATGGTCCTGGCGCTCCTGGAGGATGATCTTGAGGAAAAGGACGCAGACCTCGAAGAAAAAGATATAACTATGGCGCTTCTGGAGGAAGATTTTTAGGAGAGGGGTGAACAAATTGATAATCTTTGGCAAAGACACGTTCCACAGGGATATCCTTACGAAACGGTACTCTGCGTGGTTGAGAGGAACGATCCCCACGAGAGCGGAACTAAAGGTAAGCATCCATACTATATGATCCAATGCCATCGTAGGCATCTGGGCACGAGGCTAAATTTTTTAAGTGCGAGTTACCCAAATATGGTTTTACAACGCGTCAGCACTGGCACGGTGCACACCTTGTGGTGTTTTAGGGACGACAGTCGTGGTACCGCGAACTTTTACAGAGGCCATTTCAGCTTACCTAATGATGAGACGCGTGAGCTGTTCGAGAAGATGTTTGATATCTATATGGCCTGGACGCACAAGTTTTTGTGGTTATACAAAGCTACAAAAAACACGCCTGATGATGCTTCTTGACCACTTCGGCTGTATGTTAAAAGGTAGTTAAATGTCAAAGAAAAAGATGGAAGCCAATTTAGAAACCTTTACGATATTCGAGTGCCCGTGCTGCGATGCTGCATCAAGGCAGGGTCTACTACCGGTTATTGTTCACAGTGTTTGGAGAATTTTAGATTTAGGGTTTGGTCATACTATGAAGGTTTTGAATATCCGGATGATGACGAGCTTTTAGACGGAGTAGCATCTGGTAAAAAACCATGGGCGACAATCCCGACAGAATATATAGATGAGGATCTCGAAGATGAAGTGCTCGAGATTGATATTGAAGACCGGGGTCTGCATATCGTCTCCAATAAGGTGAAGAGGGTTGTGGTATGTTATGAGACCATCAAGGATAAGGACTTAAGGCTCTCGGATCTAGCAGACCTAAAGAAAATAAGCGACATACTCAACGTTTAAATCGAGGACAGAGCTTTGGTTGACATCATAGACCTTGATAGCGAGCCCAATGTTATCAAGGTAATCGTCTATGGCTATCCATTCTACACCCTACATCCTTATGATTATACCCGCCTTCATCCGATTGACTCCCCGGCGATAAGGGATTTACCACTCTTTAACATACTCCGGAGGTACTTCAACATCCTATGGTATTAGCATCAACTCCTCTGCCACAAAACTTCGATCAGGCCCATCTACCAAATAGTATAACAACCTTGTACCTGTCACGATATGGTACAGTCTATACGTTTTCTTGCTCCACCAAGCATCAATCGCACGTCTTTTTTTATCCCCATGCTCTTCGCCGGGTTGCAGCAGATACAAGTAGAGACCATCGTTGGGTAAAGGCTTTTCTTCGGCGTATTGCGGCACTTCATCGAGCTTGATCGTTTTAGAGGGTTTCATGCCGATCATCGTGGTTTTGGTGTTGTTCAACCTTTGCACTTTTGGTGTTGTTCAAACTTTTCACGATAGTGTACAAGTGTTTGACCCATGTGGTACTAGTTTCGTCAGAGGCAAGCTCTTGCGCATCTTGGGACTTGAAAAGCCTCTCCGCGAGCACCTTGTTGTAACTTTCCACAAAAGCCGTGAAAGTGTGGTGGTATTTGGTAGTTGCACGTTTTATCTCAACACCCTTGGCCTCTAGAAGCTTGCTTACGTCCGACTTGAACCCACTGCCGTTGTCACACTGAAAAGTCTTCGGATACTTAAGGGGTCCGGCTTTATAGATATCCTTGAGCATGTCAGCTACTTCACTAGCTTTTTTGGTTTTCAAGGGCCTGGCTACTTTATACCTCGAAGTCGCATCAATGCCCGTGAGTATGTATTTATACGTGTTGCCACCCACTTTATCGTGGGGCATATAGAGCAAATCAAATTGGTGCATTTCGTTGGGCTTTGTGGTTGTGAAATGTGGGTAATTGATGCGCTTGGGGGCTTTGATATGTCTAAGCCACAGGAGTTGCCGTCTAAGCCAGTGGATAACTCTCTTTTTGGAGAAACCACTCTGCTCGGAGAGTAGTTTAATGGCTTTTCGACCAGTCCAAAGATGTTCCGGGGTGTAGTAGATTTGACTTAGCTTTTCAGCTTCTTTCAGCTTCTTTCAACATGTTTATTTAACATGTCGAAAGCTTCTACGACCTTACATGTACTTGTACACTGCAAGGCCAAGGAGGGCCAGAGATCCTACGATGAACGTCAATTCACCGTCTTGTTGTTGTTTGGAAGGTATATATTAGTCGGAGAGCTTGGAAGCTTTTTCGATCGTCGCGATATAGTACTCTCTCGTGCCTTCATCAAGCTCCTTCAAACTTTCTCCAGCTTGGCGCTTAAGCTCTCGTTGCTGATTGTGCCAATCGAGTTTTGCTTGCCTGTCACGCACCCACTGTGCTTGAGCTGCTTGGAGTTGTTCAATCGCTTTATCGTGTCGTTTCCGTTCCTCTTCACCGTGCCCACCGAGTTTCCTGAAAAGGAAATTTTAACCGCTGAATGCGAGCGCGTTAATCAACGCTCCTCCTGCCATTACTGCCAAGGTAGTCATGTTTATTTAGTACTCCGTGCTATGTCGTCTGCCATCTAGGATGTTAAGCTGCGCATCTTGCAATAGATAGACGTAGCAGCGTATATTCCCAGTTCCGTCAGCCTCCTTCGTCATGTGCAGCGTGATACCGCCCGACAACCTCTGTAGAGGCCATCAAGGACCGTGCAAGCTGTGATCGGGTGTCGCACGGAAGTCGATGAACAGCGCATAGCGCTCAGTCATGAACTGACCGATGGTTACTTCCGAGTCGTGGCTACCAAAGAGTTCAACGACTTGCTCGAGATGGTCCTTGGGTAACATGTCGGGGCTATACAGTTCATTTAACTCACCTTCCACCGTGATCAAGATTTTCTCGATCTTTGGGTTGGGGTTGTAGAAAACCTCGTTATCACCAGAGTAAGCTTTGACCTTGCCGGGATCTACGAACAACAAGAGTATACCTTTCAGCCTCTTCGCAGGGGTATCGATCTGGAGGTTTTAGGAGGTGTCAGCCTTTTTTCATTGTCACCACCTTGTTGTGGAGTACCCTTTCATATGGTAGGGCCAGCGTCAAGTAGCGTGACATCATAGCACTCGCAAGATCCTCGTTTGTCACTTTATCGAATTCGAGCGCGATGTTGGTAATTTTATAAGCGCCATCAGCTGGTTTAGCCGCGGCAGATCCAGCAGCTGCCGTACCAGCATCTTTTATGACTTGGTCATATGGTGCGAGGTGCAGTACGAACTGTAACCTGTAATATAAGCCTGCTTGATAGAATAATAGATCCCTCGTCAACTCGAACATTTTGCTGATAGGGATGCAAAAGGTGTTGCCGTAGGCTTCCACAATTGCTTTCTCCTCATATGTCCCGACGTGGTCACTAGCCTTCACTTGTAGAGGGTGGATTGTACCATCGTTGGGATTGATACCCTCTAGAATCAAGTTGTTCTCACGCTCAAATTTGCCAAGCCACAGATCCCGATACACCGCGAGCACATTGAAATCGCTGATGTTTTGCACTTCGTTGCCGTTCAAGCTGATGCGAAGGTTTTGAACCAGGGCCTTGCCGATGTTGCTGACGATGGCTGCGTTTGGTATTGGTGCAAGTAAGCTCCAGGTCAAAGAGAAGTTTGAGAGAGCCTGGGGAAATTACATCATCTTTGCCCATATTAGGAATATCCACGCACAAATCTTCGTTTTGATTAATCGTACTGGGTACGTGGGATACTTTAACACGTTGCTTCTTGTCTTTCATAGCCAGCATAGTCTTTAGGTCCTTATGCGGATCTAGCTTGGTTCCGTACGTTTATTAATAGGTTGTAGGGGGTTGAATAAGTGACTGAAAATCCAGGATACGAAGGAGATGATTTTACGCCAGAGGAAGATATTCAAGAGCAGGATGATGATGTAATTATAGTAGACGATCCTCCTATCTCCACCCCAGCGCCCGGAGAGCCCCCTGAGGCTAGTAGCGCAGTTACAGGCGATAGCCTAGAGGATCAGAGGTGGCAGGTGCAAAAGTCGTCTCGCTTTACAAACACCTAAGTGAGGGGCTGAGGCAGCAACCGAACTACAAGGTAATCAGCTCATCTACAAAGGTATAGACAAGGACATAACGCTTACAAATAAGGATGGTACATTTAAAACAGTTAGCGTGATACAGACGGTGTTGGGTGTAAAGCGCTTGTGGGCCATAGGGTTTACCAATGCCACAACACCAAACAAAGGCAAAGCATTTGCTCAGCAACTAGTTAACAAGATTGTTCATGGTGTGAAGAAGCCGCGCGGAGTAAAGCTCCAGACTGAAAATATTGATATAAGATCATTCGAGGAGGCTGAGAACATCCTGGATGACACGGAAAGCCTGCTCGACACTTTGCTTGGTGATGAAGCCCTCACGAATCGTGAGAAAAGAGGGCTTCACCTCTATATTAAAACGCTCAAGGACGACTTGAATAACGTGAAAAGTAAGATGATCTACTACGATGGCGAGCTTTCAAAAGCAGATGACAAAATCAAGAGGCTTGAGGCGAAGAAGGCTGGGTCCGACGTATCAGAGGAGCAGCAAATTATCTGGGATGAGGACCTCGATAAGGAAAATCGTGAAAAGCTAAAGGATGATCTAAAGGCAGTAATAGAAGAACAATGTCTCTCTGGAATCAATACCCAGCTCAAGGTGATTAAGAGTACACTCATGAAAATCGCGGGGGATGACACATCCTTACTTAAAAAGCTCAAGATCTTGTTCAAGGAACAGGGGATTACTATCGCTAGCATCGTCTCAGCTGTTGGTCTACTGGTCCCTACCATCGTCCTGGCAGTTATGGGAGGTGGAGGAGCGGGTACTGCAGCTGGAGGAAGTACTGGGGGAGGAGGTAAGGGTTTTGTACGGAAACAGCTTGAAAGACTCGGAAAATTCCTGAAGTATCTGGCTGCCAAAGCGGGTGCAGCCCTTTCTGGTATCATTGGCAGCGTCTCGTTTTTTTTCAGAGTTGCAGCGAGAGTTGTCGAGTACGCAGCTCAACACTTGTACATGGCAATCGCTACTACTGTTGGTATTGTTGTTGCGTATGTGGGTAACAGGAGGAGTAAGAGTGGAAAGAATTGATGAGAGTTTTTGTTGATCAAATTTGTTGATCAACACAGTAGACCTACTTCAGCCAGATATACACCAGGATTAGCCCTACTTCCGCTGTAATCAAGGCAGCTTTGTTGTCATCATGCTTTTGAGCTGCATCATCTCCGGCTCCGTCCTGACGGGTAAGGTGATCATGATTTTTCGCCTTTCCGAGGGGTTAGGTACTAGTGACCACTATTTCATGACTTTGTACTTGATGTTTGTTCGACTCGCTAGCGTTAATCTACGGGTTAACACCAATCGAGAAGTACTCCTTGCTGATGAGTATCTTGTTCGTGAAATTCACGACATTACCTATATGAAGACACATGTCGCTAGGGATCATGTATACTCCATGCGCCACCGAGAAATCGACCTTGGACCGCGCGTACTTGAGCACATTTTTGAACTCACCAATCTCTTTACCTGTGTCGCTAGGTCTAATCACCAATTCTTCAAAGGTCGTCAAGTAGAGGCGCTGCGCATCAATCGAACTACCTTGATTAGCGATGATGTTGGACCTCGCGTTAGCTTGGCTCTGAAGTATGAGGTAAGCGCAAAATCTTACACTTTCGAAAGGTTTCTCTATACCTATACGCGCAAGGCCTTACGAGGTTTCGAGAATCCATCGACTTCATGAATCCTTATCGAAATAGCTCCAGCCGCTGCCAGGGTAGTCTTTGCGAATAGCTTTTTTTTTTCTTTCTCAATTTATTTAACGTCGGAGAAATAACTATGTACATATAGCTTCCTGATATAAAAAAAATAAATAAATACGTATTTATAAATATACAGAAACTAATCAAATCCGACAAAAATTTGTTTATAGTTTTATGAAAAATGTAAAAAAAATATGAAAAATTATTTAAATAGACCGAGTGACTGAAATCATACTCCTTTAGTTTCGTTTTAAATTTTTTAAGGCTGTTACAACTTTTCAATTCGGAAGGTAAAGTATTCCAAATTTTAGGCCCCAATGAGCGAAAACATTTTTCCCCGAAATTCTTAGTATTAAATGTTTCGCTGCGTTGAAAGATGTCTAACATAAATCATTTTAAATGAGAACTGGGCACTCAATAAGATAAATATAAGCAATAAACCAGTGTTAGATGTGAAAAATGTTGCTTGTGGCTACCCCCTAACCTTTCACAGTCAGGGTAAACACTTAATTAGGCGACGGTAGGCTAACTAGGGCATACCACCTATTTAGGCGACTCATTGTAGCCTAGTTAGTCCATATGTAATCTAGTTAAGACATTACAATATTTAATGTCCTTTCACACATTCCTAAGAAAAAATCGCAAAAAGACTTTGTTCAGAAAGGATAGTCCACGCAACCATGATTCTTATGTTAAAGTGAAATATATAACCTAATTAGCTTACGTGTCGCCTATTTAGGTGACGATAGTATAATACGCAATAATTTAATGAAGATATTCTTTCACAAAAAACGCAAAAAAAATTGTTTTTCTTAAGATGAATGTGGTAACAATTTGTTTTGTAACGTTTCTTTTTGCGGAGAGAAGCGGAGGGCGCGTCAGCGCCCGGAGCGTAGCGGAGCCCATTTCCTCATTAAATAAGCCAAATATAAAAGAAAAAGTAAGCACGGTGGAGAGTATATAGGATTTCTATACAATTTCCGCGCCCCGTCCCTCTATACATCAAAAATATCAAAAATCCGTCGTTTTGGGGCCCAGTCTCCCAGCGATTTCATATGGTCATTTTTAAGTACATTTTTCTAGTGAGCGAGACAACATGTTTTTAGCACGGCGATGGAGTTTTTGTTGTTTTTTAAATATGGTACCAAGCGTAAATGGTGCCGTTTCCAGTTTAGGTTAAATCTGCCTACACTTTTTAGGCACGTGTAACATAAATCACTTTTACTAACATCACATGACATTTTCTCGGACACATAGCGCCTCAAACTCAATCTAAGCCATATCGCAACTGACGGAAGGGCTTGTTATGTTCAAGAAAGCGAAGAAAGAAAGGGTATGTAATGAACCCTTTCTTATTCTCACTCACACCTAAGGCTAGCTAGCATAAAACTACTGACTAAGCTGGAATAATAATAGAACTTAAATAGCTAGCTAGAGCTACTTGAATTGAAGAGCTAGCTAGCTAATAGCATTAAAAGAGATCAAACAATATCATAATGGCTAGTATAAAACTAGCTAGCTACAAATAAATAGATTTTCTGACTATAGCTAGCTATAGCTCTACATATACTAAACAGTGAGTGAGATAATACACTCAATCATAGTGCCGTGTTTAATTTTTAATCTTTAACAGAAACTTTTTCCATTAAATATTGTGGGGGTTTTTTGCTTAGAGAAGGTAAAAACAGGTTATAAACTGTATTTTTATTTTTAAATGTTACAAAATTTTCCACAAAGTATATAAAATTGTTTTAGCTGTGTAGGATAAGAACAGGTTGTTAACTGTCTGTTTGAACTGAAGTTAGGATAGTTTTTTAGAAATGGGTATTGTGCCGAAACGTATGTGCGAAACAGTATACCTGTACAAATCACTCAGCCCTGTGTTAACAACAAGCTGTTACCTGTGTTTCTATTTAACAGAAGTTTAAGCTAATCTTTTGTTTGAAATGGTATTTAACCTATATGGATGTGCAACATACCTTTAATTGCTATGGTTCTGAAGCAACAACACGAAAGCAAACAATAACAATGACAGATAATGTTAAAAGTATATTTCTCTTGTTTCATGTCATAACTACACTTGAGTTTGGGGAAAGGGGGGGGATGTCAGGTTTGGTATCAGGGGGGCCCAAACCAGATGCGTGTGTTTCCATCCTTACCCTTAGTAAGACGTATCTCGTGGAAACGTCTGCGTATCTCGTGGAAACGCTAACTCAGCAACTCGCTTGGAAATTGCCTATATCTGAGCGACTCACTTGGAAATCGCCTACACCTCAGCAACTCGCTTGGAAATTGCCTACATCTGAGCGACTCACTTGGAAATCGCCTACACCTCAGCAACTCGCTTGGAAATTGCCTACCTCTCCGCGACTCACTTGGAAATCGCCTACACCTCAGCAACTCGCTTGGAAATTGCCTACATCTCCGCGACTCACTTGGAAATCGCCTACACCTCAGCAACTCGCTTGGAAATTGCCTACTACCTGCTATGGCGTATCTCGTGGAAACGCACCTCATTTGTTAGGGAAACAAACGCATCTTCATCCCATTTGGCTGACGAAGGAAGCCCGACATCCCCACCAGCGCGGGTCCACAGTGCTTCTACCTCTGGACAAAAAACTTGGCAATCGCAAGTAGCCAAATTTGGATCACCAAGAAAACCTTGAGGCAAGAGCACTGGTGTAAGCGAGCGCGCGTCTTTGATGCCAATTGATCCCTCCATCTTGCGTTGTAGATCGTTGCGTGTTGTAGTTCGTAGTATCGTTGCGTGTTATAGTTCGTTGTAGAAGACCCTCTGGGGCTACATCAATTGGTATCGTATGCACTCGTCATGTGTCGGATGATGGTCCGGTTATCGAGCTAACATAAGGGTTGTGGTTGATTGTAGAATTAGTTAATATGGTGACAGTTGTGGACATTGATGCCAGTACATGAAGTGATTGATGTACATAAAAGAAAAAGAAAAATATATAATAACAGGGTGGGTGGGTGGGCAAACCAAACTATTAGCAAAATGTGATGATGGAAACTAGTTGACTTTAGCTGCTCCCAATTTATAGGTAGGCAAGGCAATCTTAGGGGCCTGGATCTACAACAGTATTGGTTAGTTACCTTGAGGGCCCCTAGTGTTCATGCCTTGTGACCACCCTTTTCACTAGTCTACCATTCTAGATTTGAAATAACATTGAGTTTCTAAAGTATATCCTTCAATGATGCTAGTAGCCATCTTTGTTGACACTTGAATACTAATGCAATCAAAGCCAAGCCTCTCAACAAGGTATAAGTACTTACTTCAGGAACCGCAATTAACATGTGGTGAACTGTTGGTCCACCACCATTTAATTGCTATGGTTCTGAAGCAACAACACGAAAGCAAACAACAACAATGACAGATAATGTTAAAAGTATATTTCTCTTGTTTCATGTCATAACTACACTTGAGTTTGGGGAAAGGGGGGGGATGTCAGGTTTGGTATCAGGGGGGCCCAAACCAGATGCGTGTGTTTCCATCCTTACCATTAGTAAGACGTATCTCGTGGAAACGTCTGCGTATCTCGTGGAAACGCTAACTCAGCAACTCGCTTGGAAATTGCCTATATCTGAGCGACTCACTTGGAAATCGCCTACACCTCAGCAACTCGCTTGGAAATTGCCTACATCTGAGCGACTCACTTGGAAATCGCCTACACCTCAGCAACTCGCTTGGAAATTGCCTACCTCTCCGCGACTCACTTGGAAATCGCCTACACCTCAGCAACTCGCTTGGAAATTGCCTACATCTCCGCGACTCACTTGGAAATCGCCTACACCTCAGCAACTCGCTTGGAAATTGCCTACTACCTGCTATGGCGTATCTCGTGGAAACGCACCTCATTTGTTAGGGAAACAAACGCATCTTCATCCCATTTGGCTGACGAAGGAAGCGCGACATCCCCAATTTACCCCAAACTGGATTTTTTAAAGGAGACAATTTTGTAATCCATCATGTTATTAGCTAACTTTCAAAATCTGATAATACACAACTTTAAATTGACAAATAATAACTACAATTGCTGTCAATAATACAAAATCAATGAATAAGGATTGTACTTTAATTTAGAGTTATAGCAGTAATAGCACTATCAATTGTTAGTGGCAAGAATATAAACTAAGGATAATTTGGCGGAATCGGGTGAGGATGCTAGGCTGAAGAGAAGATATTGTCTCAAGCTCACGTGCGTGTTCCCAATAAATTCGCTCTTCTCCACTACATCCGGAGCTATTCTCCTAGTAGTGTTCGCTCTTCTCCACTACATTCGGAGCTCTTCTCCTAGTAGTGTTTTCTGGCTTAACTAATCTCTCAATCACATCCGGAGCTCCTCTCCTGTGATTCCATTTCCTCTATCATACCTCACAAGAACCTACTCTTTATGAGCTCTAGCTTCTTTTGCATTTCACACCTGTTATTAACCTCTTGGTGCACCACCTCTGACTGTCAGCGCCGCATCCCTCTGCTGTTATTTCCCCAGTCATCTGTCCTGCTCGCGTGGTGCACCGTCGTTCATCTCCTCGCACCTGTACTTAATTCACCATACTCTTCCAGGGGTACACGCACATCTCTACACTTTGTGGCTGCCCAGGGCAGCCCAGCACCCCCAATTCCCCAAATGAAAATTCATTATCTATCAGGCAATATTTTTGACGAGAACTACGACGAGATAATTCAACATGCCATAACAGGCTTAACAAATAGACATGAAAAAAAAAACTACATGCAAGTGCCTATAAATTAGCCTTTTACAATTCGGGTAATAAAATCCCCATTTGATAAAACGAACAATGGGCCAGCCTTAGCCCTTTCCTAAATGGAGCTGTTTTGGATGCCTTGATGTTAAATGTAAATAGCAGTTCTGAAAATAGAAGCCTGACCTTATTTATTAATCACTCTAGGGCAAATGTATAATGGCTAATATGGAAGATTTCTTCATAAAAAACATCAGAAACTTTTTTCATGTGGATTACTTTTACATTAACAAAATTAAAAATTTGAAGATAAACTTTTGGGATTTTGTCATTCATTAGTTTTTAAATTTCTCCCTGGAAATTTTAAAAGTTTTAACGAATAGCGGCGATAGAAATGCTTTTTTAGATCGTGTTTTAAGGCTTAAAATCGAAAAGAGGCGATAGAATTTTTTAAACGAAAAGCGGCATTTAATAGTTGTGAACAATGCTTCTCGAATGTTTCTTAGATGAAACGCGCTGGAATTTTTTTTTTTTTTTTTTTAAGTAATTAAATCAACAATACATTCCCGCGCAATGTATTATAAAACTTCGCGAAAGATTTTTATTATTTGCTCCAATATTTCTTCACGAGCGCATTGTTTTTTAACACGCAAATATAAACTCGCAAAACGCTCAAGGGATTTAATTATAACAAAAGACAAACGACTGCCGTCCTCCACGCAAAGGTGTGATATTAGCATGTACGCGGTAGATTACATTCAGACTGTACTGTACTTAATCACTCTACAATGACACTTATTTAAATGCCTAATATAAAGGGAATACAATCGGAAGCATAACCGTATTTATATGCCCAACCATTCTAAATTAAGGGCACTGACAATAAAAGCATTTCCAGATTTCCAAATTGCAGAAAAGATATAGCCTGATCGAACAATTTTGAGTAGCATTCAAAATACAGCTATGTGAAATGTTTATAAAATTGATCCTAAAGACTGGACACATATTGCAAAAAAAAAAATTAAAAAAATCCAACTTAAAGTGAGGTAGGATCGCCTAAGTAGAAATTGCCAATGAGAAGATCATGTGGGTCTAAACTAGTAATCGGTTGAAAGCAACGCATAATTTTTTTTTTTGGCGTTTAAAAAGGTTCCTTGCGCCCAGGAGTCGAGTTAAAATTTATCTAAACTACTCAGGAGTGTTTCACGAGGCTCAACTCTCTGGTTTCACGGTAGTTTAACTACATTTTGCCGCTTTTTGCCGATTGTTGCGCGATTCCTTGTTTTCTGCCGTAAAATAGTCGACTTCGGCGGCAGCCGAAGTGTGGCCTTTTGACCCTCTTAAACAAACAAATAATTTTGACGACAAGAAGAATCGCGCCGAAGTGTGGACTTTTGGACTCTTGTAAAACAAAGAATATGTGACGTCAAGAAGAATCCCGCCGAAGTCGTCGAAATTTACAGTAAAGAAAGATTGAAATTAATTTACTCTACCTATTGTTATTGCCTCCCGGTAGCCGGTCGGTTGGATAGGGTAGGATTCAACATGTCTAAAGGCTAAGAAAGTTTTGTATTGACTTGCAGCAAGTAAATGGAAGGCTTGAATATATGATTGCGGAATGAAATTGAGCAATGTTGCTAAGAAGAAACATGACTGGAAAACATTTATGCTCTGTGTTGCCTGGGATTGCAGAAGAAAGCAGTTTGGCAAAATAAACAGACTTTTTTGAGTTAACAAAATTATAGCATTAACTTTATAATGAAAACGTTTTCAGGTACATCTGTTTACTTTTAATTCCATTGATTCTTGAGCTTTCTATTGCTGTGCTAGCAAGTTTGAGCATGAAACTGTTTATAGTTTCACTTTCAACAACTCTAAAAAGGCCTGTCTCAAACTCAAAGTTCTTGTGTTGTCTTGGGGTACCCACAAGTAACAAGACATTTGATAACAATACAATAAATCGAATAGCTGCATAACAACTTGTATGTAGATTCAAAGCTCCTGGCAATAAACACTTTTTAAACGATTTCTTAAAATGCCACAAGGCCACAGACGAGAACACTAGTCGTGACTAGTTTTGGGAGAATGACTTCGACAAGACTTGATGATGATTGGTTTAAAAGCTCTAATCTTATATCGAGATAATTCCTGGGAACGATGTTAATTATAAAAATTAGGAAAAAAGCATGGTTTTAATTAATGGGTGAAATGACGAAAGTTTTTCACATTTCACTAAAGAAGTTATGCTGACAGGCATGGAAAATGTTAAGTAGTTAGTGTTTATCGCATAACAGCTAGGTATTTCCAAGTTTGATTCAACATTTTAGAGTCTTTAGCCAATAAGGGCTACATATTTTTGACTGAATGTTGTGCTAAATCAGTGGTCATTCACTTGTTGTGGTAGGTTGTGTTGTTTTTAATTAGCTATTGCTGCGTAAAAACCAAATTTTATATAGCGGCCTTTACTTGTGCAAAATCATGATATAATTTTGCTATTTTTATTTTATTTATCTGTTGTTGTTTATGGTGTACTATGATCTAATAATACAAATAAAGCCTATTTACAATGCAGTTTGTGTTGTTGTTGTTGCTTATTTCTCTATATTTCTCCTTTTCCATGTGATTAAATGTTTCAAATAGATTAAATATCAAAATTTTTATTAGTAATAGATACCGTTTTGCATGTCTTTTACAGAATATAGTTTCTCCAAATTTATAGCCTGAATATTGCCCCCAAAGCAATTATATTCACCAATAACTTACGAAAACAAGCCTGCAAATATTATTTTGGATGTGGAAAAAAGAAGTTTTTCTGGCTAGCTAAGTATAGTCTATTATAAGATTAAAAAGGGAAAACACGAGGCCAAATTTTCACGCAGATACAATTTACTATATACAGGTTGGAGCAGGATCGTATCATGATCGTCTATTGCGGTGAATGACCATAAACAACACTATACATAACATAAGGAGTTATCATAATGGCAACCTGGCTACAAGGTTGGCATTACTTGTATAAAAGCCATAATGGCTCTAGGGTGGTTAAAAAGTGACAGTTTCTGGGCTCCTAACATGATATAATATATAAAATGAAACAAACCGACCTGGCTACATGCAATATCTGTCCTGAAGAAATATCTGAAGGTTTCTCCTGATACCAGAGGTACATGATCCAAAATTTGCTACAGTCATTTGGTTGTCATTGGATGCACTGCCATTATAGTAATTGAAGCCAAAAGATGGAGTTGATGATATTAGTAGGTTGCAGTGATAGATGCTTCCTGAAAACGTGGAGCTAGCTTAAAATTATTTCAGTTAAGCAAGTTAGCAAAATGTGATGATCAAACCAAACTATTAGCAAAATGTGATGATGGAAACTAGTTGACTTTAGCTGCTCCCAATTTATAGGTAGGCAAGGCAATCTTAGGGGCCTGGATCTACAACAGTATTGGTTAGTTACCTTGAGGGCCCCTAGTGTTCATGCCTTGTGACCACCCTTTTCACTAGTCTACCATTCTAGATTTGAAATAACATTGAGTTTCTAAAGTATATCCTTCAATGATGCTAGTAGCCATCTTTGTTGACACTTGAATACTAATGCAATCAAAGCCAAGCCTCTCAACAAGGTATAAGTACTTACTTCAGGAACCGCAATTAACATGTGGTGAACTGTTGGTCCACCACCATGTACTAAGCACTCACCCTGGATTGAAATTCACTTTTTAAGTTTTGCCAGAAATATTTTGAAAAAATTCGCTAAGATGGGCACAACATATAAACTGTATTTTTGCAAAAAAGTTATTATTTAAAAAATATATTACACCTGAGACATCTTACTGTTATGTGTGCTTCACATAATTTATCATATATATACTGCATGTACTAAAGCGCTCCACATGAATGTGTGGCACAGTTTACAAAACGTATAAATCGCGCCAGGTGTTATAGTTACTTGTGACTAAACCAGACATAATCAACGCCAGGTCCCCCTGCCTAGTAAGAAAAAAGGCTATGTGAGCATATATAAGATACACATGTAAAGTTTTTCATATATATACATATATATATATATATATATATTCATGCCCTGTTGGTCTAATGGCTATGACACTCATGCAAATGAGAGATCCAGGTTCAAATCCTGGACAGGGCTAGGAAAAACATAATTATCTTGCACCTACAACAATCAGGTAAAAGTATTGCCTTTTTTGTGGACTTCTCTGATTATTTCTATATCTTGACTTTTTAATGTTGTTGTCATTGGAACCAAGTTAATCTCAGATTTATCAAAAAATGATATGTCGTTATGACCGATTGTTTAAATACTTGTAATGGCACATAATTCTGCTATGATTCACTGTGTATTGATCTGAGATAAATTTGAGACTTTTTTTTGAGATATTGAATTTGAAACATTTGCACCTCAATATTTTCTATACTCCTGGACTAATATGATACTTAATTTAGACATATTGAGTATACGCAATCTTTGAGTTGTAAGGTGGAGATTTTCTACTAAAGTCATGCACCCCTGCCTTGCCGTTCCATTGCCTTGCCAGCACTGACCGTGCCTTTCTTTGCCTACCCTTCCTATGCCTTTTCTGGTGCCTGCCTACCATGTCCTTGCCTGTGGCTCCCATGCCTTGCCTACCCCTGTCTTCCTGATTCCTCTTCCTATTTCCTTGCCTGCCTTTGCCCTGTCCTTGCCGTGCTTAATGCCTTTGCCTTGGCAACCTCTCCGCACCACTTTCTATATTGATTCACATCCTATTTTTGCGGAGAGTAGCGGAGTGCGCGCCAGCGCACGGAGCGTAGCGGAGCCTATTTCCTCATTATATAAGCCAAATATAAGGGAAAAGAAGTACGATGGAGAGTATATAGCATTTCTATGCGATTTCGTCCCTATACATCCGAATTATAAAAATTCAAACAAAAAATCACAGTAATCCAGCAATTTAATGTGGTCATTCTTTAGTACAGTTTATAGTAAGCGAGACAACGTGTTTATCAAGGAGCAAAGCGATGGAGTGTTTGTTGGTTTTTAAAGATGGTGCCAAGCGGAAAATGGGGACGAACTGATATTTTCAAGAAAACGAAAGAGGGAAGTATGAATAGCTAGCTAGTATATCACTATTTTTTACATGTAATGAACCTCTTCTCACCCACACCTAACTAGCAAATAACTACCAACAAATGTGGCAAAATAAGCTGGTATAACACTACCAAATTGGCTAGCTAGCAGCATAAACTAGGTAGTTAACCAGCACAAAACTGTTTTTCTCACTAGCTACTTATCTGACATAAAACTGGCTACTTGGCCGGCATAAAATTAGCTATGTAGCTAGATTTAAATGATCCTTAAGACATATTTTCTAGTCACACACATACTGCACAATGAGTTAATTATGCTCTGATTAGGAAAGTACCATCAAATATCTACAATTATCCACAAAATATGTTGGTTCTAACAATTTTAGACAAAAAACTAAGAACCAAAAGTTTAGCCAAATCAGCAAAAGAACATTGGTATAGACATATATTCTTTTTAGCAGAAGAGCCTGGACTTTTTTTATAAATAAAAGAATAAATGCAACCTCCATAATGTGTTTTTTGCAACCTTATCCATAGTATTTATTTTTAAAAAATATAGTGAAAATGGAAGGTTATGTAGAGCTATCACTATTTTTCACTTTTAGGTCATTCACACCCCTAAAAAGCTCCCTAATATTGCAGGATTCTTTTTACTTTAGGAGTGTAAAAACGGGTTTTAAACTGCGTTTTTATTTTTAAATGTTACAAAAACTTTTCCGCAAAATAAAATTGCTAAATGATTGTTTTAGCTGTGTAGAATAACAACAGGGTGTTTACTGTCTGTTTATTTAAACCGAAGTTAGGATAGTTTTTCGGAAAGGGGTATTATGTCGAAACGTATGTGTGCGCCACAGTATATCTGTACTAATCACTCAGCCTAGTGTTAACGACAAGCTATTACCTGTTTTTTTGAAAGGGTTTGTTTACCTATACTAATGGCGCACCACAGATTAAAGTACATATATATTTTAAGTTTCACCGGGAACATTTTGTGAAAAAAAAAAGGTTTGCTGACTGTTTTCGCTATGACATGGCACAATATGTAAATTGTGTTTTTATTCAAGCTAAAGGGGAAGGAATTATATTTTCTGAATCTAAAAATAATTACACCTGAAACAGCTTAAATGTTGTGTGTTTCACTCGATTTATGATATACTGCACACCTGTACTAAGGCGCTCCACCTGAATGTGTGGTACAGTTTACAATTTGTATTAACTGTTTCACCAAGCATTTTACGCCAGGTGACACAGTTACTTTTGGCTTAACCAGCATTTCTCAAAAGGTTAATTAACTAGGCTGTGTGCTGTAAATTCCGAAGTGTATATCTTGACCGTTTAGAAAGGAATGATATGAGAATGGTTAGGTGGATGTGTAACGCCAGTCTGAGAGACAGAAAGAGTTCAGATGAGCTAAGAATCAGGCTAAGTCTCCGTAGAATTAAAGATGTTATCCAGATGAGAAGATTGAATTGGCTGGGGCACTTGGAAAGAATGGAGGAGGATAATTTGGTAAGAAAGTGTAGAGACTTGATAGTTCCTGGGGCAAAGCCCAGAGGCAGGCCAAGAAAGACTTGGCAGGAGGTTATAAGGACAGACTTGATACAGAGGAAGTTGAGTTTAGATCTAACACAGTCTAGATCAGATTGGAAGAGGGTCATTAATATACCCCGTCCAACCCATGCTACCATGGAAAACGGACGTAAAGCCGAGAATGATGATGATGTATATAATATTCACCTGTAAAGTTTTATATATATATTTATGCCCTGCTGGTCTAATGGCTATAGCACTCATGCAAATGAGAGATCCAGGTTCAAATCCTGGACAGGGCTAGGAAAAACATAATTATCTTGCACCTACAACAACCAGGTTTTCATAAGTATATGATATTAGCTATATTGAATATAATAGGTAATCTTTAAGTCGTAGAGGGGAGAGTTGCATACATTTATCACTTTCATTTATAGAGACCAAAAATGCTTTGTTTTTTGTAATAGATCTATCACTTTATAGTAAAAAGTTAAAAAGGCGTTTTTTGATAATTTTTTTTTGCCTTTCTCGTGGACTTCTCTGATTATTTCTAATTCTTGACTTTTTAATGTTGTTGTCATTGGAACCAAGTTAATTTTTAATCTCAGATTTATCAAAAAATGATAGTTTTTTCGGCGTTATGACCGATTGTTTAAATGCTTGTATTGGCACATAATTCTACTATCATGCTTCACTGTATATTGACCTGATATAAATTTGAGACCTTTTTGATGAACTATTGAATTTGAAATATTTGCACCTCAATATGTTCTATACTCCTGGCCTAATATGATACATATTCTAGAGATAATGAGTATACATAATCTTTGAGTTGTGGGTATTTTCTATTAAGATACCTGACCCTGCATTGCCGTTCCCTGGCCTTGCCAGTGCTGACCGTTCCTTTGCTTACTCTTCCTATGCCTTTTCTGGTGCCTGCCTACTATGCTCTTGCCTGTGCCTCCGATGCCTTGCCTACCCCTGCCTTGCTGATTCCTCTTCCTGTTTCCTTGCCTGCCTTTTCCGTGCCCTTTCCTTGCCGTGCTTAATGCCTTTGCCTTGGCAACCTCTCCGAAAAACTTTCTATATTGATTCACTTATCGTCCAAAACATTACTTAAATACAAGCGTATTTATCTTAAATACAAGCTATTATCTTGTTTTAGTTGCCCAATAAAAAACATATTTTTTCTTAATGATCTTGAAACTTGTCTATATACATAGTGAGAACAGAATTGTAATTTTCTGATTTATATTATGGTTTGAATTTTTCATTTTGTAAGCATTATCGCTTAAATCTCCGAACTGGCTGCACGGTCGTTCAAAACCACGATTTTAAGGAAAAAAAAGTGTGCGCATGCGCCAAAATTTTTTTTTAAAAAAGAGCCTACGACATAAGATTATGACGTCATCGATTTTGACCTCACTCTCTATTATCTTGTTTTAGTTGCCCAATAAAAAAAAAATTAACATTTTTTTCTTTTAAAACTAAAGAAGGATGACCATACCTGGGACAGCCTAAACAGACGGCAAGGTCCACAAAACCTCGGATGGCTAGCTCACAATTTACCAGTACAGGAACACTCTTGTACAACATTCTGACGCAAAGTTTTGCCTAAAAATTACTTTTCCTGTTTGCATGTATCCCTTCTCGAGCGTACTATCGTATTAGGTAGTAGCTGCCACTTTTTTGCTACTAAAATTTTGAGCTTTTCTACACCATACATTTCACTTTCGTTTTCACAAAAAAAATGGTTGACAACTATTAGAAATGTAAAATAGACGCTAATAAACAAAGAACAAACGATATTATACTTCTAATTTTAAAAGGAAAAAAATAATTCATCTGATCTGTAACTTTAGATAGCTCTAAGGTTGGTCTGGATTAGTTTTCTAGAAGCCTGCTAAAGCTAAACGTAAATGTGAGAAAGCTAGCTTCACTCAGACTCAGTGGACCCCAATGGAAATAATCCACTAACAATAGGTTTTTGTGATTTTCTGGGCTAGAAACACTTTTAATATTTATCATTATTGTTGTTGTTGTTGTTGTTGTTGTTGTTAGACTAGCAACTGATTGCAAGTGAAAAAAAATTGTACAGTTATATATGTTAAACGAAAAAGCTAACAATTTACACATTTTTAGACATTTCAGCCTAGACCATTCCCTAATCGTGAGATTTTTCACCACGAAAGTCAATCTGAATTATATAAAAATACTTTACAAATTAGGTTATTACAAGTATTTTTTATTTCAATTCATAATCTGTATTTAACGAATATATTCTTATTTCAAACGCATCCAACAAAAAGTGGTAATCGAGCAAATCAGCAAGCCCTCTATTTCATCATTGTTCCATCTTTTTTTTAACCGCTTCCGTCAACAAATCTTCACATGCAAATCACGTTTGAATGACGCTTGAAATTGTGAATTGTTGGGTCAAAATTACTTCAATGAAATCGTGCCAACATGAATCATAGAACAATTTGGGACTGGTTCCCTAAAATGTGAAAAAACAGAAAGTACAATATAAGCTACCAGAATCACCCAGAATCACCCAGAACCACCCAAAACCACGAAGACGCATGCGTGTTCAATGTGTGGCAATCGTTTTCAATCTTTTATAATTCAATATTTTAACGGACCAGCAGTCAACGTTCAATGGACCCAGGGTACAAACCTCGTACAGCCAACTTCCCGAGAAAGGAAAAGTTTGTTTTTCAAGTCTCAATTATAAAATGTAATTTTTTGTACGAAAAAGCTTCATAATTCCGAACTTCTTACTAAATTTCCTTCTTTTCGATTTCTTAATGTTGGCTTGGAAGGTCTTCTACCTAACAGGAGTCTTTCCCTTTCAAGTCTTTGGAATACACGTTCGATACGGAGCCAATTATTAACGCACTATTTACACCAGCGTTTTTTCCTAATTGTTTACATTTTTTTCAAGTGACTAATTGGTTTGTGTTAATTCGGTCTGTTCCTAGGTCATTCTGACTGATTCCAGCTGGTTCTGGGTGATTCTGGCTGGTTCTGGGTGATCCTAAGTGGTTCTGGTGATTCTGGATAGTTCCAGTGTTTACAACAACCGCAGGCTACGTTATTTTTGGTTTGGAAAACAATGATTGAGCAGACGGCAGGGCCTACAAAAGCTCTTATCTTTTAAAAAAACCTGAGGCTCTCATAAAAAAGCATGTAAAATGATAGCCAAGTGTGCATGAAAAATGTATAGACATGTGAGTTAATGTTTAAGATATTCCTGTGAAATCCCTGACTTTTTTCTGATGAAACTATTTTTTTTGGCGAGATAAACATAAATTTTTCATGATTTATCAGACACCACAAACTCGGCATAAGCCTCAATTAAATAAGTCAAAAATTTTTTCCAGGGTATGAACAGATATGCTGTCCAAATAAATGCACAGGAGCGTCTCTGGTTTAGTGTTACTTGTTGTTTTGTTAATTATATACATATTATAGAAAAATATTATCGATTTCTTTTTGTATGAGATTTTTCATTAACAAACAAACCTTCGCTACGAAAAATTATTTTTAGCAGAACTATTAATAAACCCTAACCCCTTTTGGGGAACTGTGAAACAGTCAGGGTAAACACCTTATTAGGCTACATGACCTAATTAGGCGAGTCGTTTAGTTAAGCGACATGATGTAGTTTAATTACGCTACCCGTAGTCTAACTAGGCGAACGAAAACTTTGTTGTAAATACGTCGAAATCATTGCGTTTCGCACTACAATTTTTATGTGAATCAAATCTTTCCACTTTGCAGACAATTTTGAGAAATTATCGTCTTATTTGCATCTCGCATTGGCAACTTATGGCCCAAACCTTGTGTGGCAATTTTTGTTGTTTTAAATAATGGATTTCAGTCATCCACGCCACAGGGAAAAAATATGGCGGACGAAAACGTGGTATTGTTTGACTAAGATTTCAACGTTGTTATCGATATAGAAAGTTTTGCGGAGAGGTTGCCAAGGCAAAGGCATTAAGCACGGCAAGGAAAGGGCACGGAAAAGGCAGGCAAGGAAACAGGAAGAGGAATCAGCAAGGCAGGGGTAGGCAAGGCATCGGAGGCACAGGCAAGAGCATAGTAGGCAGGCACCAGAAAAGGCATAGGAAGAGTAGGCAAAGGAACGGTCAGCACTGGCAAGGCCAGGGAACGGCAATGCAGGGTCAGGTATCTTAATAGAAAATACCCACAACTCAAAGATTATGTATACTCATTATCTCTAGGATATGTATCATATTAGGCCAGGAGTATAGAACATATTGAGGTGCAAATATTTCAAATTCAATAGTTCATCAAAAAGGTCTCAAATTTATATCAGGTCAATATACAGTGAAGCATGATAGTAGAATTATGTGCCAATACAAGCATTTAAACAATCGGTCATAACGCCGAAAAAACTATCATTTTTTGATAAATCTGAGATTAAAAATTAACTTGGTTCCAATGACAACAACATTAAAAAGTCAAGAATTAGAAATAATCAGAGAAGTCCACGAGAAAGGAAAAAAAAAAATTATCAAAAAACGCCTTTTTAACTTTTTACTATAAAGTGATAGATCTATTACAAAAAACAAAGCATTTTTGGTCTCTATAAATGAAAGTGATAAATGTATGCAACTCTCCCCTCTACGACTTAAAGATTACCTATTATATTCAATATAGCTAATATCATATACTTATGAAAACCTGGTTGTTGTAGGTGCAAGATAATTATGTTTTTCCTAGCCCTGTCCAGGATTTGAACCTGGATCTCTCATTTGCATGAGTGCTATAGCCATTAGACCAGCAGGGCATAAATATATATATAAAACTTTACAGGTGAATATTATATACATCATCATCATTCTCGGCTTAACGTCCGTTTTCCATGGTAGCATGGGTTGGACGGGGTATATTAATGACCCTCTTCCAATCTGATCTAGACTGTGTTAGATCTAAACTCAACTTCCTCTGTATCAAGTCTGTCCTTATAACCTCCTGCCAAGTCTTTCTTGGCCTGCCTCTGGGCTTTGCCCCAGGAACTATCAAGTCTCTACACTTTCTTACCAAATTATCCTCCTCCATTCTTTCCAAGTGCCCCAGCCAATTCAATCTTCTCATCTGGATAACATCTTTAATTCTACGGAGACTTAGCCTGATTCTTAGCTCATCTGAACTCTTTCTGTCTCTCAGACTGGCGTTACACATCCACCTAACCATTCTCATATCATTCCTTTCTAAACGGTCAAGATATACACTTCGGAATTTACAGCACACAGCCTAGTTAATTAACCTTTTGAGAAATGCTGGTTAAGCCAAAAGTAACTGTGTCACCTGGCGTAAAATGCTTGGTGAAACAGTTAATACAAATTGTAAACTGTACCACACATTCAGGTGGAGCGCCTTAGTACAGGTGTGCAGTATATCGTAAATCGAGTGAAACACATAACATTTAAGCTGTTTCAGGTGTAATTATTTTTAGATAAATATAATTCCTCCACCTTTAGCTGGAATAAAAACACAATTTACATGTCATAGCGAAAACAGTCAGCAAACCTTTTTTTTTCACAAAATGTTCCCGGTGAAACTTAAAATATATATGTACTTTAATCTGTGGTGCGCCATTAGTATAGGTAAACAAACCCTTTCAAAAAAAACAGGTAATAGCTTGTCGTTAACACTAGGCTGAGTGATTAGTACAGATATACTGTGGCGCACACATACGTTTCGACATAATACCCCTTTCCGAAAAACTATCCTAACTTCGGTTCAAATAAACAGACAGTAAACATCCTGTTGTTATTCTACAAAGCTAAAACAATCATTTAGCAATTTTACTTTGCGGAAAAGTTTTTGTAACATTTGAAAATAAAAACACAGTTTAAAACCCGTTTTTACACTCCTAAAGTAAAAAGAATCCTGCAATATTAGGGAGCTTTTTAGGGGTGTGAATGACCTAAAAGTGAAAAATAGTGATAGCTCTACATAACCTTCCATTTTCACTATATTTTTCAAAATAAATACTATGGATAAGGTTGCAAAAAACACATTATGGAGGTTGCATTTATTCTTTTATTTATAAAAAAGTCCAGGCTCTTCTGCTAAAAAGAATATATGTCTATACCAATGTTCTTTTGCTGATTTGGCTAAACTTTTGGTTCTTAGTTTTTTGTCTAAAATTGTTAGAACCAACATATTTTGTGGATAATTGTAGATATTTGATGGTACTTTCCTAATCAGAGCATAATTAACTCATTGTGCAGTATGTGTATGACTAGAAAATATGTCTTAAGGATCATTTAAATCTAGCTACATAGCTAATTTTATGCCGGCCAAGTAGCCAGTTTTATGTCAGATAAGTAGCTAGTGAGAAAAACAGTTTTGTGCTGGTTAACTACCTAGTTTATGCTGCTAGCTAACCAATTTGGTAGTGTTATACCAGCTTATTTTGCCACATATGTTGGTAGTTATTTGCTAGTTAGGTGTGGGTGAGAAGAGGTTCATTACATGTAAAAAATAGTGATATACTAGCTGGCTATTCATACTTCCCTCTTTCGTTTTCTTGAAAATATCAGTTCGTCCCCATTTTCCGCTTGGCACCATCTTTAAAAAACAACAAACACTCCATCGCTTTGCTCCTTGATAAACACGAGATCATCTTTGGCTCGGTTTGCGAAAAATCTTTGTACAACTGCATTTGATCACACAGAAGGCAATTCACTGGAAGCATACATCGCTTGTAGGTTAATACCACTAGATAAGAAACCTGGTGTGCGGCCTATTGGTGTGGGGGAGGTTCTTCGAAGGGTGATTGGAAAGTCCATAATATCAGTAATCAAACCGGAAATACTTGAAAGCGCTGGTTCTCTCCAATTATGTGCTGGTCTACCTTCTGGATGTGAGGCAGCTGCTCATGCCATGACAACAATTTTTGAAGAAGAAGGAACAGACGCATTACTTTTAGTAGATGCTACTAATGCTTTTAACTCACTTAATCGGAAAGTGCTACTTCATAATATCCGATACATATGTCCAGCTATGTCTACGTATATACAAAATTGTTATAGCTCACCATCGAGGCTGTTTGTTATGGGTGGGAAAGAAATATTATCGGCAGAAGGAACAACTCAAGGTGACCCGTTCGCTATGCCAGCTTATGCAGTTGGAATTGTTCCTCTTCTCCCGCTGTTGAAGAATGACGTGGAAGATAGAAAGTTGAACATAACTCACTGCGCTTATGCTGATGATCTGGGAGGTGCCGGAAAAATATTTGAATTAAGAAAATGGTGGGATAAAGTTGAGCATTATGGTCCATTATTCGGCTATTATCCTAAAGCATCAAAATCATGGTTAATAGTAAAGGATGAACATAAATTAGTAGCTGATGATGTCTTCAGTGACACAAAGATAAACATCACTACAGTTGGAAATAAATATCTTGGCAGCTTTATAGGTACACAAGATGAGAAAGAAAAGTACATCATTGGGTTGGTAAATGAATGGATTGTTCAGATAAAGAAGTTAGCTAAAATTGCACTTTTTCAGCCACACGCTGCCTATGCTGCTTACATAAGTGGATTTCAACACAAATTTAACTATTTTATCCGGACACTTGGGGATATGAGCAAGTATATCAAAGTACTGGACGATGTTATCGACAATACATTGATCCCAGCATTGACAGAGGGACATAAATGTACCGAAAACGAGAGAATATTACTGAGTTTACCAATTCGCTATGGTGGTATGGGAATTGTGATATTAGTCGAATCATCAAAGAGAGAACATGAAAATTCTGTTGAAATGACAAAACAACTAGCAGAAAGAATTAAACTACAGCAAACGTCTTATAAATTTGACAAACAGTTACACAATAATATCAAAAGCAAAATCCTTAAACAGAAACAAATGTTGCATAACGAAAAGCTGAAAGAAATTCGCCAACGCATGACGAATGAGCAATTACGAGCAAATGATTTGGCGACAATGAAAGGTGCTTCAAGTTGGTTGTCAGCACTCCCAATAAAATCTGAGGATTATGCACTCAACAAAAGAGAGTTTTATGATGCCATACGAATGAGATATCGGTGGGATTTGAAGTTCCTACAAACAATTTGTGTCTGTGGAAAACGCTTCACGATTGACCATGCTATGTCATGTGTCAAGGGTGGCTATATTCATCAACGTCACGACGAATTAAGAGATACTTTGGCAAAAATATCTGAAGAGATTTCCAATGATGTAGAAACAGAACCGCATTTACAACAGCTGACTGGAGAAAAATTAAGCAATTCTGCAAACTCCACAGATGAAGCTAGACTCGACATTAGCGTTAGAGGATTCTGGCAACGAGGTCAACGAGCATTTTTTGACGTAAGGGTATTTAACCCATTCGCTTTGACATACCTCAATCAGAAACTGCCTAATGCATTCAAATCGAATGAAAACATCAAGAAACGTGCATATGGACAAAGAGTGCTAGAAGTAGAACACGGATCATTTACACCGCTGATTTTCACACCATATGGGGGATCCAGTCGAGAGACAGAACATTTTATATCCACTCTGTCGCATAAAGTAGCGGAAAAAAGAAATCTAGAACAAAGTACCGTTACAAACTGGCTTCGGACGAAATTATCATTTTGTTTACTGCGTTCAGCAATACTCTGTATTCGAGGAACAAGAAATACAAAACGAAGGTTGATAAAAGTAGATGTTAATTGTCTCGAGATATCAAATGCAACGAGCCAACTTGTCAACTGAGAGATTTTATACTACGCACAATCGCCTGTACTATATCAGTCTGAGAAACGGAGAACTTTGTTTTGCTGTTTAGCTAGCTATTTTCTTGTCACTTGTAAAGTTTATAATTATTTAATATAAGATATAGAATAACCTCATTGCTCCGGCAAAAACCTGCAAAAAAAAAAAATAAAAAAAAAAAAAAAAAAATAAACACCTTGTCTCGCTTACTATAAACTGTACTAAAGAATGACCACATTAAATTGCTGGATTACTGTGATTTTTGTTTGAATTTTTATAATTCGGATGTATAGGGACGAAATCGCATAGAAATGCTATATACTCTCCATCGTACTTCTTTTCCCTTGTATTTGGCTTATATAATGAGGAAATAGGCTCCGCTACTCTCCGCAAAAATCAGCGAATGTTGAATGCTTTAAGTCTCCATTTTTGTCTCTGCATGCGCTGCTTTATGGTCATGAAATTGTGTTGCGTAGTTATATTATCGTAAGTTAAGCCATTATACCCGTAAGTGAGAACCTAGGTTTTGTTTAAGAACCCGGGTTTTTAACGAGAATCGTGTATTGAAAACCAAGGTTTTTATTTGCTTCCCAGTTTTTCATGAATAAATGTGACAGATGGCTGCCATATATGTCAGAATAAAAATGTGAGTATGGAGAAAATATAGTTTGGCAGCCGAACTACGGGAAATCTAGCTTCAGCCCCGAAGATATTCTTTCATATACTAAGCCGTTACCATGACAAATGCTCATTACGAGGCTAGGTTTAAAAACAGGGACGCACGAAACCATCTTCGTTTACAAGACCGTGGAAAGGTGACGGGTTAACCGCAGAAGAAGTAAAGCAGCACAGAGACAAAAATCTTTTATCGCAATGTCCAAGATTAGCTTCTCTAGCACTCGACAGAATGACCAAACAGAGGGGTCTGACAACAAAACAGTTGCATGCATTGCGAAATTTCTTTTATATGTTGATATTTAATTCACCACTCCGAAACATAATTCTACTTCGGAATGTGGAACAATTAAAACTTGCTTTACAGAGAGTGAATAGCGATGCCATGATAATTTTAAATTTAAGGAATAAACCAATGCATTTTCAAAATCGCATTTCCGTTTTCATTTACATGCTGTTTCTTTCAGTCTCTTTCAGTTCACATGAGGCCTCAATCTGGTAAAAGTGGTATTTATGATTCACAACCTGCCAAATCTTTACGGTAATCGCTGCCGTTTCGAAACTGTCTATTTATGAATTAAGATAAAATACTGTGCACTAAATTAACTATGTTAGCACACAACTTTTAGCCCATAAAATATGTCCTCCATAATTTTCGATAGGCTTTTCCAAATGGAATTAAACTTGACACGGTTATAGTTTGTCATAAAATGAACAGAATAGTAGCAATAATTTTTTCTCACGTCAGCACTTTTTCTGCAACGTCATAGCTTGAATTTGTCTAAAATATTATTATCTGCTTACCCTATTCGTGCTTTGGGAGGGGGGGGGGGGGGGGGGTGGGTGTTGCTGATTTAGCTCCTCTCCCCTTGTTCAACTTTTTTCCATAACTTTTATGTGCTTATAGTTACATCTTGAAATTTTGTTACTTTTCCTAACTATTATTTAGTTTTATTTGCCAAAAAAAATTTCTTGGGAAATATGCCGAAGTGTTGTAATGCTTTTTTTCGGAAAAATATTTTTAAAATGTTTTTTGTAGCATTAGGGGACTTGCTAGTACACATTGTCACATTATTTCACATTTCACACAATACATATTGCTCCAACTGTATTACAAGGGGATTTTACATTTGTAATGATTCAGATTTGAGGCAATTTTTTACCATTTCCGCGGATTTGCTGACGTCATTCTCAAAGATGCTGATAAGAGCATTTTTGACCGGGCCGGGCAACAATTGCGGTAAGTTTTATGTTCAACGAATAATTTGCATTCTGCTAAAAAGGAATAACCGTACAACAGGCAAACACAAATGTTTTTATAAAGATAGTGGGGTTAGCAGGATACATGAAATACACGTGTTTTGTTAGAAATACTCTATTACAAAGTACGTCGTTTTAATAAGGAACAAGGAAGATAAAGCAATTTTTATTTTAAAACTTAAAACAAAAAAAAAATATTCTCATCATAAAACATGTACGTTTGATAAGAATATGCTGCAATAGGCTGTAATCTACTTATTTTTTCTTCTTTCTGTGCGCACTTTTATGAGGACAGAATTCTTGCTAACACGGTCTGCAATTCTTTTAACTTTTTCATTGGACGCGATAACTGTTTCCACTTCTTCCATAGCGATGTTTCGGGTTGACTTAATAAGCACATTAAACATTCTACGAATGGTTTCGTTTTCTTCTTCCGAGAACTTTTGTCTCGCCTTAGGTATAAATTTAACAGGACTTGGGCTCTGGTCCACTTGTTCTTCTTCTTCTGGCGCAAGAAAAGATTCCTTTTCATCTTGGGATTTCCCTTCAAAATTGGTCCTTGTGGCCCCTCTAATAATTCTGCTTGTTTCAGCGGCTTTCTTGGTTTTATCGATGAGGTTGTAATGCCTCTCTGCTGTTTTTTCACTGTGGCAAAGAAGGTCAGCGGTTTGCTTTTTGTATTGTGGTATACTTCCCCGTACAGCTGTCGTTGCACATTTTCGCACTAACGTAGTCGTATGCGATTAAATTCATTTGGCACTGCCTGTTTCCAGTAGCTGATAAATTGGCTTAGAATCATGCCGGATGCCATCCTCTTTCCCGCCCAGCTAACAAATACAGCGTCATTAGGACCACTTTTTACACCTGGCAATTCATTTCGCAAGTGTAGAACATATTTTTCCATCTGCTCCGCAACAGCATCGCGAACAGACAAAAATGCCGGGCCGTTGTACGATGTTTTGTGACGCTTAACGGCAATCAAGTGTCCATTATCCGATTTGGTTCTTGAATCCCATTCACCAAGGGTCATATTTGCGACTGCTCCACACCGACTTGCATTGTCTAATACAATCGTTGATACTAGGTAATCCCGCATGGCACAGAAATCTTTTCGTTGTAGTTCCTCGCCAACTTTTGTGTGGATTTTCCAGAAAAGAGCTTTCGCATGATCAACTATTGCCGATGTATCAAAATGACGAATAGCCTCAGGTGAAGGTAAGTCACTGATATCTTTCAACGCTTTGTCAAATCTTCTTCAATTGATTTTTTGAGATTTTTATTCAATTTCCTGATAACGACTCTCATTCTTTGCATGTCGGCTGTCTTTAAAATTTCGTTTTTCATTTCACAAAACTCATAAAAAGCCAAGATAGAATAGGTGGTCATGGAAAAAATCAATCTTCTAAATCTTCATAATCAACGTCCTCATCTGACATATCTGACATATCACTGTTGTTTATAGATTCCTTTTCATTTCCATCACCTGGAGAAGGATCTAAAATTGTATTGTTTTCCAATTGCACCTTTTGATGTCTTTTCCCCTTGCTATCCATGACTACTGCTACTAACCATTCATCATCACTGCTGCCTTCATAATCGTCAATTTCTTGAAAAAGATGCCGTGTCAAGGTAATTTTCGGATACAAATTTTCTAACTCCGTTTGCTCATATTCTTCTGAAGAACAATCAGAAGAATCAGTGGCTTTACTTTCTTCTGAGTCGCTATGTAGAGGAATGATTGCTTTTTTCATGTATTGCTGAACTTTTCGAGGCTTTAGTTTATAATACTGCCGCAAGTGATTGCCCAATCTTTTAGGCTGCAAAGAGCAGTGTACTACAGGACAAATCATTCGGTGGTATTTTCGCAGTTTGTTCTTTCTCTGGTCTTCAGGTAAACATTGTCTTTTTAAATTCAAATTGTAATTTGCCCGGGCAGCGATTGCGTATTCTTTCAACCAACCGTGCTTTTTTGACATCAGGTGTACTTTTAGGTTTACCACTACCCTACAACATAAAATATAGCCGAGTATAATGTTTTAAAATCTTGCTGGAAAAATTGTAAAAAATTGTTAGAAGGCAGCACTTTGAGACTAGAAAGTATACAAACAGGACATTGAACTTTGCTTTGTTGTTTCTTTGAAGCTAATGAGCTTAAAATTTTCTTTTTCGACTCTAAGGTTTCCAAAGCTTTCAATGTCTAAATATAGATCATTTGAATTGTTTGTTGCAAACGTTTCTATGTTTATTATTAAGTGAGATATAATTAATACATGTAATAAAATATCTTTTTGGCTTCTGAAAGATTTTCAGCTTGAATTGCATCAATTAATTGGGCTTTCAACCTGATAATATAAAAATAAAAATTTTTACTACACCACAAACACATACCTCTCATTGTCAGTGGACAATGAGAGGTATGCCCGTAGAACTTTCTGCGACATCAACAAGGGATCTGGAAACAGACAAAAAGGTGCCGATAATAAGTGTTGTTATGGGTTAAAAAAATAAAACTTTTAGTTAATAATAAAAATCATAGATACAAACCTCTCACTTTGGGAAGTGATTGTTGGCAGATCAGTTACAGATCTATAAAAATAAAAAAAAGAATCATAGAGAGAATTTTTTTTGCTAACGATCACCTTAACACGCACTTAAAAAAACATACGTCTCATTGCAAATCTGCTTAATGACTGCTGTAGCGCTTTCTGGAACATCAAGTAAGGATCTGCAAAAAAGTATCAAAATTAATCAAGGAGTATTAATTACTGCAAAAGCCTAAATAAATAATAACGAAATTTTAACTAAAGCGCATTAATTTAAAAGGCCAGAGTTACAGATATTTCTACTCCATGGTAACAAAAAACAAAGTTTAAGATTTTATTATACTTAAACTACAATTACATTAGAAACATTTTCACGCAATCAATTTCTGTTTATTAATAATAAATAAAAAGACGCGTTGTATTTAAACGCAAGTTCTAATCATACATGTTATCATCACTCTGTGTATTGTGATTAGGTGAGTATCGCATTACATCTAAGAAAGATTAAGGCATCCATCTAAATCACACAAAAATGCGTAGGTTAAAGAAGGACCATTTATTAAATATGTACCGTATAAAAAAATTTGCTAAAGCAATTAGATAATAAAAAATCTACAATAGGTGCCATAAATTAATCACATACCCATCACTTTCTACTACAATTGGAAACGCCACATCGAAATCTAAACTGTAAACAAAGTAAAATTAGCATCTTGTAGGAAAAATAAAAAATATATATTTAAATAACGTTATACCACCTCTAAGAAGTTACTAAATCAGCTTTACACAACAAACCACAAATAAATTATATTTGTGAGGAACAGTTTTTAGATTCGATGTGGCGTAACATATAAGCAGTAGTACAAGTATTATAGAAAAGCTTACCATGTTTTTTCTTTATTTACTACTTCAAACTCAATCGCTGATTCCTTTAGACATTGCACCCGCCACAAAAAGAGCTTAGTATAGTGATAAAGAAGACAGGAATTTTTTTTAACATCGAACAACAAACAATAAAGTCAATTATGCATTTTCGAAACCTAATTAAACCTTTCCTACCAAAAAAAGTGGTTCCTCATCTTCGCTGTCCTCACCGCAAATTAACAAATGCTCCAACTAAAAAACTGTTTCAAGTTTACTTTATTTTGAGGACTGCCCAAGATATTCACTGCAGCACAAAATATAACTGGAAATTTATAATACATACATCATCATCCTCTGTTGTCCCATAAATTTTTGCTAAAAGCAGCTTTACACATTCAGGTAAGACCACACGTCAGTTGTAATCAGCATACTAAAATACAGTAACTTAGAAGTATTTTAAGGGGGAAGAGCCTCTTCCCCCTTAAAATACTTCTAAGTTGAGCAACTATTTTAATGATGTGAGCTCAGTATATTTAATCATTCGAATAATATCAGTAAAAAATAAGATTTAATAAATGAGAAAAATACCCTATATCATGATCATATCTATTTTATATGAATCCAATTATAGCATCAATGTTTTCATCTAAAAAATTAGCGAAGCCAGCCTATAAACAGATGAGAGACTATATGAAAAAAAGCTAACCAAATGTACTAATTGATTCCGCTCCCTTTATATCAACGACTACACATTTTTTTATAAGAACCAGTCTATAAGTAGCCTTAGGTTCAGAGAGGTCAAATTTTAAGAAACTTTTAAGAAACTTTAGCAGGCTGAGAAAGATCTCCAGCATTAAGAAACTTGTACCCAGTAAACACAAAAACGTCTTTTCTCGTCTCTAGCTCGTTCGGACGTCTCACGACCAGAAAAAGACGTCTTAAAGACGTCTTTATAAGACGAGTCAAATCTCGTTCAAAAGAAACGTCTTAAAGACGTTTTTATTTGGTCTCCGTTAGACCAGTTATATCTCGTTCTAAAGAAACGTCTTAAAAACGTCTTTATTTGGTCTCCGTTAGACCAGTTATATCTCGTTCTAAAGAAACGTCTTAAAAACGTCTTTATCTGGTATCCGTTAGACCAGTTATATCTCGTTCTAAAGAAACACGTCTTTATTTGGTCTCTGTAAGACCAGTAAAATCTCGTTGGAAATAAACGTCTCAAAGACGTCTTTATTTGGTCTCTGTAAGACAAGTATAATCTCGTTCGAAATGAATGTCATCATTTCTTTTCGTTTTAAAGATAATTTCACAAGAAACAAATAACTACGTTATTTCTTTGCCCATTCGCAATAATTGGCGTAGAAATAAACGTTTTTGATATTTCAGAATATTTCTTATACAGAGGTAGCCAAAAATTCGAATTAAATATGTCTAAAAAAGGATACATTTTACAATGAAAACAGCGTTCGAAAGACCGCATAGAATAAACTTGTAAAGAACATCGTTCTATTTCAACAAATGTTGCATTTGACGTTTACTTTTGAACAGAGAGAAATAATGTGCTCCATAACACAACAAGTAAATACTAAAGCAAAAAAGGCTGTATTTACCCGAGATATGAATGGACAATGAAGAAAATATTTTGCTGATTAAAAGTAAGAATCTTTTTTTGTACTTTTTCGGCCAGGAACATTTGTGATTTTGGTCTTTCAAGGGGAGCTTTCATTAATACTTGGGAAAATAATACTTAAAATGCTTAGTTTTAGCTATCCATTCCGCTTCAAGTTCACGTCACACATGTTCTAAAGCTTTAGACCTATAAAGTTTGTTCTTGAAAAAAAAAGCAGTAGCTACTTTATATATTGGTGTAATGACTGAAATGCATTTTATTAAAGGGTTGTTTGGATATAACTTCAAAGAATAAACACATCATCCAACGTGCACAATATGACAGACATATTTTACAAGCAGGGCTCAGACCAAAGTGTTACTGATTGGCGAAATAAAATGACGCTGTTGTTCAAGACAACCTTCAAAGATACTAACTGTTATTGTTTATGGTCAACAATTTTAATTTTGTAGTATTACCTACGCTGTATATTTTTTTGAATGCACGCTTTTTTATAAGCAAAACAGCAGTTTAGCTTAATGCAGCTTAGGTTTTTCTGTTTTAAATGCTTGATTGTTGCTTATCTGTTGCTCATTGAGCATTCATCTTCTAGAACAAGAAAAGTTTCCGAAAGCAATGATTTTGTTTTCGTTGTTGTTGCTTATAAAAAAGCTTGTATGTGATATTATTTTATTCTTATTAAACTATTTATTTATATAAATGCTAGAAATATAAATTTTCTATTAAATACTTCATCATCGTTTTCTTAACCCTTTTTTGTTTTGGTTTGTCACACCTCCATTACTAAAATCCTAATACGCATAGGCGAAAATTATTTGAAGCAGGCCTGCCTTGGCAGTATAACGTTTGAAAGAGACTAAACAAGGACGTCTTTAAGACGTTTTGGTACCTACGAGAACGTCTCTTAAACGTCTTTAACACGTCGCAAAAAGACGTCTTTTTTACGTTTCTTAAAGACGTCTTCAGGCGTTACGCTTTTAGACGGGTCAGAGACGTCTTAGAGACGTCTCATCTGGTCTTTAAAAGACGTTTTAAAGACGTGTTTAAGACGTCTCGTGTTTACTGGGTACATATAACAGAAAAGGTAGGTAAAAACATAGCAAATCTCGTTCATATATATCAAAACCATCGTCTAAACCTGAAAAAAACCTTGTAAATCAAAGATTTTTTAGGGTCAAATAAGGAAAATTCAAGAAACATTTGAGAATCAAATTATCAAAATTTTAAGAAACTCCAGGCTCAATCAAATGCTTAGGTTCCATATAAAAAAACGTGTATTGCACATTTGAACTTGCTTAACGCACAAATAGCGTGAATTTTTTCTTTTGTATTAGAAAATGAAGATACAATCTTATTCTTTTCAAAGGAATACCCTAGCTACCGCTTCTTTGATGTAATAATTAATTTTAGAATATCTAAAACTTCTAAAAACGTTAAATTTAGACAACCACTAAAATGTTTTTATAAAGATAGTTGGGATGACAGGAAGCATGAAATACACTTGTTTTGTTAGAAATACTCTGTTACAACGTACTTCGTTTTCTTTGACTTTCCCTGTACTGTTGATTTCTGAAAATGATTTTCTAAAAAATGTAAAAAGTAAATAACTGTAAACTAAAACTGTAATTATAATAAATCAAGATAAAATATAATAAAACACAATGCTATGAGCTGCTAGTGTGCTATGAAAATGGAGGAGAAGACAATATCTGCACGTTTTTTTATAAGAACCACGTACATAAGAACATACGGTTTCAGAGGCAAAAACTTTAGAACATGTTGAGAACATTTAAGACTTTGGCAATACTAAGAAGTACTAAAATGCTCAAACTTCGAAAATAAGAGAAAAATTAAGAACAACATTTTAATGCCTAAAATTTGAAAAAGTTAAGAACATTTAGTTGAGTGTGTTCTTAATAAAGAGATTCCTTGTATAAAGTTGTATAAACTTTACAAGCTCTTTCATATGAAATCAACTTGTGGAAGGTAAGCTTTAACAAGCGAATTACTTTATGTGGCATATTAAGTAAGCTTTGATATTTGCAAACTGATGAATGTCGGATTAGAAAAATTCAGGGACATATAAACATGTACATTTTTATTAAAATACTTACTTTTGCAGTGTAAATCATGTCAAGATCTTCTTGCACTGTAAGTAAAAGTTCTGTTAATAATTCTGTGTTCACGTGTCTAGAGCAAGTACAATCAAGGCAGTTCTATCGATGCCCAACGGCTTTACTTGACGACCTTTGAACAGCTGGTGATTAGACCTACAAATACAGGTAGAGAAATTAGTGAATTCGAGAACGTACTCAGATATGCACGAAGCAAGGTCGATTATAGTGTTGCCCATGGCGTCTACATGATCCCAAGCGATATGTCACTGAGGATCGGAAGTGTGGCTGGATTTAACAACAAGATCCTGATCAGTCAGGACCATTTCAAGATTGGTATAAATCCCAATATTAACGCTCCGCATGCTGTTGTCAATCCCATAGCAAGGAAGCAGGTACATGATATACCCCTCCCTCCACCATCCTCCGAGGAAGCTGCTGTTCACGAGGATACCAAAGCCCGCTGGTTACGGTAGGAGTAGGACTTATCCTCGCTTTTATCTGGATGAAGAAAAAGGTCTAATGTGTTGAACAACATACTAGACTCTTCATTGATTCTTACTCCTCCTGTTACTTACATACGCAACAACAATACCCACGGCGGCAGCCAAGGCCTTTTACAGGTGGTTTGCTGCGAATTCGACAACTCTTGCTGCAACTCTGAAAAAGAACGACACCACGCTGCCAATGATCCCTGGTAATGCGGCCCCAGCCTTGCCTGCTAGATACTTCAGGAATTTTCCCAGTCTCTCCAGCTGCTTTCTCACAAACCCTTTGCCTGCAGCACTACTTCCTTCAGCACCAGCTCCTGCTGCCCCACTACCACCTGTGAGCGCCAGGACGATGGTAGAGACCATCAATCCAACAGCAGAAACAATGCTCGCTATAGTTATCCCTTGCTCTTTGAAGAGAATAGTCAGCTTCTCCCTTAGCGATGTGTCATCTCCAGCTATTTTCAGAAGGGTCTCTTTAATCGCCCTTAGCTGATTATGGATATCCTTATCCCAAATTTTTTGTTGCTCCTCGGATACACCTGGTGTAGCTTTCTTTGTCTTTAACCTCTTCGGTTTACCGCTGAGAGTCTGAAGATCGCGCTTAAACCCCCTTCTTTCACGTTCGTCTAAGGCTTCGGTAAAGGAAGTATCCTCCATCAGACTCTTCGTTTCATCTAGAACATTCTCGAGTACCGGCAACATTTCGATGTCACCAGGGTTGTCATTGATGGTATCAATATCATTCATAAGTTTCTGGCCGCTGTCTTACTACCCTTGTTGGCTGTAACATAGTCGGCAAAACCTAAGGCCTTCAGACGCGTAGGTCCTAAGGCCGTCTCTATAGATGTAATAGCTCTTAACTCACCGGTCGTAGGCGTAAGCAATATCTCTTTATAGTCTTTAGTCCCCAGCGTAACCACCCTAAAAAAAAGCTTTTTTCATCGACCTAAAATAATGATAATTTTTATCGGTTGACAGCCTTAATCCTAAATGCTCGCTAAGTTTAGCATAAAGATCGTCGACGGTTTCCTCTAAATTCTGTTCCCCCAACCCTACATCTAATCGCCTACGCGCACCTCCCTGCTGTTGTCCAGGCGCTATGCCGACATCAGGCTCTGGTCGAAGGATCTCACTCTCGCTACTAAATTCTTCGGGTTCGTCTTCTATATCTTTCTCCGGCGTAAAGCCTTCGTTATTGTATCCCGGATTATCTGTCATTTATTTCACTCCCATAACGCTACTAATAAATGTACGGAACTATCTTAGATCCGCATAAGGAATTGAAAATCATGTATGGGATGAAAGGCAAAAGGCAGAGAGTAAAGGTAGCTCACGTGCCATCCACAATCAATCAAAATGAAGATCTCTACGTGGACATACCAAACCTTGGGGATAACGACGTGATTGGCTCAATTAAACTCCTCTTTGACTTGGAGCTTACGGGTACCAATACCAAGCGTACAATTGTCAGCAATATAGGCAAGGCCCTGGTAGGGGGCTTAAGGGTTACGCTGAATGGTAATGAAATACAAAACATACAAGATTACAACGTGCTCGCGAGGTATAAGGGTTTGTGGCTGCCAAAATTTGATAGGGACAATAACCTAATTCTAGAACGCATCAATCCAAACGATGGGACCATTCGGAGTTTACAGATCAAAGTCAGCGACAATGTTGGTAAGAAGAAGGTAACGAAGAAAAGGCGATCGCTGAGGCCTACGCCAGCACATTTTGTATTCCTATTGGCAAGATGTTCGAGTTGACGAGGGGTCTCCCTTCTACCAAGCTGGAATCCATGATCGATTAACTTTTGTCTTGCATTTTGCCAGATACGATCAGGTCATCAAAGATGCTGGGGTACCGGCATCTGGAAGCACTGCGGCCAAGGCAGCCGATGCTGCCTTCAAGATTAGCAATATCTCGGTAGAATTTGACAAGGTTGTAAATGCGGAGCTTGCAAGTGCAATGATGTCAAGGTATTCCAGGCTTACTCTACCATATGAGCGTATACTCAGAAGTAAGGTCGTTACCATAAAAAAGTCCGATACGAGTTATAACTTGCAAATTGATACTCTGGCCAAGAGCCTAGGGGGCGTGTTACTCTTATTTCAGGGTCCTACCGTTGTCAAGGCATATGCTGGTAACAATGAAAAATTCTACAACCCGAAGATCGAGAAAATCTCTATTACTATTGAAGGTTCACCTAATGAATTGTATAGCCACGCGATGATGCCAAAAGACCACCTAGAGCAAGTAGCGGGGCTCTTCGGATCCCATGATTCTATCGTGACTGTTGGACAGTTCTTTACGGAGAGGTATGGGCTCTTTGTCGACTTTCGTAGCAGTCCTGATCACAGCCCACATGGTAGTGGGCGGCCTTTGCAGAGGCCTAGCGATGGGATCACCTTGCATATGATCAAGAAGGCGGATGGAAATGGAGATATACGCTGCTACGTCTTCCTTATCCAAGACGCGCAATTAAATATCCTAGACGGTAGATTTCACAGTGTGGAATATTAAGACCTACAAAATTTGTTTTGTAGACCTACAAAATAAACATGGCAAGCATAGCAGTACTTGCAGGTGGAGCAATAATTAACGCTCTAGCATTCTCGGGGAGTAACTATCTCTTCAGCAAACTAAGTGGGCACGACGAAGAAGAGCGCAAAAGACACGATAAAGCTATTGAACATCTCCAAGCCGCTCAGGCGCAGTGGGTGCGGGATCGTCAGGCGAAGATCGATTGATACAATCGGCAACGGGAGCTGAAGCGTCAAGCTGGCGAGAGTCTTAAAGGACTCGATGAAGGTATGCAACAGTACTATATCGCGACGATCGAAAAAGCTCCCAAACTCTCCGACTACTATATACGCAGCAAACAGCAACAAGACGGCGAGCTGACTTTCACCGTAGGGTCCTTAGCACTTATGGGTTTTGCGGTGTACAAGTATATGTAAGGAATATTTTGACATCTAATAAACATGTCAAAATCAAAGCATATTGTTACAACCGAAAAAGCTAAAAAATTAAGCAGCATCTACTACCAACCCGAAAATCTATGGATCGGGAGAAAGGCCATTAAACTACTCTCCGAGCAGAGTGGCCTCTCAAAAAAGAAAATTATACATTGGCTATCTCGTCAGCTCTTGTGGCTTAGACATATCAAAAGCCCCAAGCGTATCAATTACCCTCATTTCACCATACCTAGACCCAATGAGATGCACCAGTTTGATCTCTTGTACATGCCCCATGGTAAGCTGTATGGTAATACATACAAATATATACTTACGGGCATCGATGTGGCTTCGCGCTACAAAGTAGCTAGACCCTTGAGAACGAAAAAGGCTAGCGAGGTCGCTGACATGCTCCAGGATAAATATAAAGCCGGACCCCTCAAGTATCCAAGTATATTCCAATGTGACAACGGTAGTGAGTTTAAATCAGATGTGACGAAGCTGTTGGAAGGCGAGGGTGTCAAGATCAAGCGGGCAACTACCATCATACATTCACGGCATTTGTGGTGTCCTACAACAAGGTGCTTGCGGAGAGATTGTTCAAATCTCAGGACGCACAAGAGCTGCTCACTGACGAAACTAGCAGTATATGGGTCAAGAATCTGTATACTATCGTCAAGAGTTTGAACAACACCAAAACCGCTATGATTGGTATGAAACCTTCAAAAGCCATTAAGCTCGATGACGTACCACTTGCAAAAAGCGATCGCCTGCGGCTGATAAAAAAACTCAAACTACTTTTTAAGTCCCTGAGTTTAAGCTCAATAATTATTCAATTACAAAGTTATAAAGAACATCTTACGGAAAAAGATTTTTAAATAAATAACTGTTTTATGGATCAAAAGTGGTTACTATATCCTTAACCCAGCTTTAACGAATTGGTTTCATATTGGTCCCAGTCAGTCTTTAGTTACCCAGTTACTCAATGCAATGGCTTCACCGATTATATAAACGCTATTGATGTCCATGTAATGCATTAACATTATGCCATGAGAAGACATCCACTTAGACACAGTTCCTTTATTATAAAATGGAGATCTTTTTTTGTCGTTGTCACAACAGCCACATTTACAGATAAAAATATCATCATCATAAAATATCACATCTACAGATAAAAAAACTCACACTATTTCTAGGTCCCTGAGTTTAAGGAGGCTAGGTATTGTTTGAACAAAATGGTATGATGGCAGCCAGTATGGTCGTGTTCTACGCTTTACTATTATTCTTGTTGTTGTTTTGTGGAAATATTGAAACTGTTGAATACGAAAGAAAGAATGATTTATTAGAACTGTTAAAGAGAAAAGGATTGAATGTATTACATCAAAATGTTCGTGGCTTATTAGCAAATTTTAGTGGTTTACAGGCACTTTTTTCATCGCATCCAAACATAGATGTGTTTACGTTATCGGAAACTCATACTTCAACCGCCGAAGATGTCGATCAGTTGTATGATATCCCAGGTTATTATTTTGAAAAAAGAAATCGTAATACTGGTAAAGGAGGAAGTGTAGCGGTTTATATAAATGACAGCATAAACTATGTTAGACGAACAGATTTGGAGATTGGTAAACTCGAAAGCATTGTTATAGAAATTGTCGTTAAAAATTCGCATAACGTTCTTATAGCAACACATTATAGGCCTCCAAACGGCACAAAACACTTGCCGAGTAATTACAATGAGTTATTAGAGACATCATTATCGCTTTGTTGTGCGGAGTCTAAAGATGTTATACTCATAGGAGATATGAATGTTAACTATTTAAATTCATGAGATAATAGAGAAGTTAAAGCAATTATTCAACAGAAGGGTTTAACACAAATAATTAAAAAACCAACGCGTGTAACGCAGGACACAAAATCTTTAATCGACATTATAGCAACGAACAACCCTGGGTCAATGGCTGAACAAGATGTCATACCGACTAGTCTCAGTGACCATGATTTAGTAGGTTGCGTACGAAAATTAAACAACAAAAAGTACACGTCAAAAACAGTCAAAACCAGAAATTATGCCAAATACAATCCTGATAATATGAATCGTGATTTTGAACAAGTGAATTGGTTGCCGGTATTATCTTTATCAAACGTTAATGACGCTGTTAACACATTTAATGGTATTGTAAAAGATATTTTCGACAAACATGCGCCGATCATTCAAAAAAGAGTGAAAGGTCGCCCATGCGCTTGGCTTAACGAAAACTTGAAATCAATAATGAACCAGCGTGATCAACTTTTACGAAAGGCTAGAAAAAGCAACAGTGCAAGTGATTGGAGGAGATATAAGGACTTAAGAAATAAATGCAACAATATGAAAAAAAACGCTAAGGCTAAACATCACAAGAACTTAATAGACGAAAACCGCACAAATCCCAAAGCTTTCTGGAAAGCAGTGAAAACTATATTTCCGACAAAGGCTAACACAAAAAATGCGTCTAATAACGAGAAAGATAATCAAACTCGCGCCAATGCCTTCCGTGATTACTTTTCAACAGTCGTAAATAATCTGAAGTCATCCGCATTTAAATTGAAGAACTTTATCTGGAATCCGCCAAATCACATTTGCTCCAGAACTAGAAAATCTTTTAATTTTCAATATGTGTCTAAAGTTTTTATTAAGGATTTTCTTAAAAAGAAATTAAAGAGAAAGAAATCCACTGGGCTTGATGAACTCCCTCCTGGAATGCTTAAAGATTGTGCGCAACATTTAATTGTTCCGTTACATCACATTATTAACCAGTCTTTACGCTCCAGTACAGTTCCGAACGCATGGAAACAAGCAAAATCGTCCCACTTTTTAAATCAGGAGACACAAACAAACCTGAAAATTATCGTCCAATTTCAGTGTTGCCAATACTCTTAAATTATTGGAAAAAACAGTACACACACAATTAATGGAATTTTTAGAAAATGAGAAATTACTAAATGACTCCCAATTTGGCTATAGAGCTAAACGTTCAACACATCTTGCAACAACACTACTTGTTGACGAAGTAAGACAAGCTGCCGAGAACGGAAAGTTAGTTGGAGCGCTGTTCCTGGATTTAAGTAAAGCGTTCGATACGATCAGTCACGATGTAGTCTGAAGAAAACTTTCATCATACGGTGTTGACAATGTAGAATTGCTGTGGTTTACAGATTATCTTTTTAACCGATCACAAGTTGTTGAAGTTGGCAATCGAACATCAGCAAGTTTTAATGTTGTAAGTGGAGTGCCGCAAGGATCGATACTCGGTCCTATACTATTTTTGATATTTTTTAATGACTTCTCGGAGCACCTTGAGAAAAGTAAGTGTATTCAATTTGCTGACGATACCGTCATCTATGTTGCAAATGCTGACCCCTATATAATAGAAACAACATTGAACGATGAATTAGAAAACGTATCCACTTATTTGAACGATAACGAACTCATACTGAATCTAAAGAAAGGAAAAACAGAAACTGTGCTATTTGGAACATCTAAAAGATTATCCCGTAAAAATACCAAAAATACAATCCAATTGGCAATGCAGGGTCAACCTATTCATCATTCCACGTCTTACATATATTTGGGAAACGAACTGGATTCGTCACTAACCCTGGTTGATAATTTCGAGAAGTCATATAAGAAAGCAGCCGGAAGATTGAACCTTCTTAGAAAAATGCGACCATTTCGGAGTTTTGAAGCTGCTTATAAAATCTATCAGATGATAATTGAACCCATTTTGTTGTATAGTTCTCTTTTAAATTTAAAATTAACGATGACCCAACGAAAAAAGTTACAATCAATAGAAAATCGAGCCGGACAAATAGTTGGAGGAAAAAATACGATTGGGAGTATTGAAGGAAAGATGAAAGGACGGGCATGCGTTTTGGTAAAAAGCTGTCTGACGAGCACTGTCTGCGAAAATTTCAATAAGTATTTTGTTATCAACGAGTATTCAATTAACACACGGAATCGAAATATGTTAGTGAAATTACCACGTATAAAATTAGAGTTTGGAAAAAGATCCTTCAAATATCTTGGTGCAGCATTATACAATGACTTACCATTAAAAATACGTTGTTGCGATAACTTCTTTCAGTTCAAAAAATTAGTTTATCAACATTTTATGTAAATATTCGCTTTTAAAATATGTTTTATATGTTTTTAGTAATTATTAAAGTAGCTTCTGTTTCTAACTTTTGCGCATTCTAGTTTCACATTTTTCTTTTTTCTCTTTTTCTTTTTCCTTGGTACGTACATGCGTTTTATATTAATTTCTTAGCTAACTCATGAGTGGTTATTTAGTAGATAATAGTTTTTGCTTATATTTTTCTTTCTTTTATATATTTTTACTGACAAGACACACGATGATAGCAGTAGTTCATTTTACTGAAGTGTAAAAAATCCTGTATAAATATTGTTTAATAATAATAATAAATAATAATAATCCGTCCTGACGGGCAGGAGTATCCTGATCGCCTTTCTTTTCTTTTTTCTTTTCAATTTATTTAAAGTCGATTATTCACATATTTACAATAGTTTCCAAAAAAAAAAAAGTAATTAAGAAAACTAATCTAAATCGACTAAATTTTTTATGTTTACAATTAAATAAAATCATTTTTTTTATATATATAAACAATAAAAACAACAAAGTTCTATAAAGGAACCTTACATTCATCACAGTTACATTTAGATCCGTCCCACATTTTTATCATGCTTTTAAAAACTTTAAGGTTGTCACATCGTTTCAAATGTGATGGTAGGTTATTCCAAATCTTTGGTCCCAGGGCTGATAAGCTATTAGTTCCAAAAGTCGAGGTCCTTTTCCTTGAGACTACCAAATGATTTGTATTTTGTTTTCTGACTGTCCTACCGTTATCATTTAAACAAAATATATCTTTCATAAAAAGAGGGCTGCTGTTATTTATAGTTTTAGAGATTTCTATACACAATGACCGTAAGCGATTTACATTCATGTGACTCTTGCTGGAATTTTTAAGTAAATTTTCGTATGTACTTACCGTATCATTATACAGAAATCTTAATGCTCGTTTTTGTATCATTTCGACTTTAGATAAAGATTTAGAAGAAGAAAAATGCCATATAAGGGAACAATAATTGAAATTTGCGTAGATAAAACTTTGAACTAAAATATATTTTGCTTGAAAGGATAAGAAACTTCTAAATCGAAATAAGGCATTTAGTTGAGCTGATGCTTTGCGACACAAATCACTAACGTGTCTGTCAAAATTTAATTTATTGTCTATAGTCACACCTAGTAATTTCACGTTATTTTCACTTTCAATAGTTTTATTTCCTATGTTAAATTTTAGACCTAAATTATCTGCCTTATTCTTTGTCAGAATTATCGAGTGAAACTTTTCAGGGTTTGCAATCATTTTATTCTCTTTTAACCAGGAGAGGGCAGTTTTAGCTTCGTTTTCTAAAGTATTTATCAAATTAGGAATAGAATTTGAGAAGTTGGATATTGTGTTATCATCAGCGTAATTTTGTAGCTTATATTTTTCTATAAAAAGAAACAAATCATTTATAAATATATTGAATATGATAGGTCCCAAAATAGAACCTTGTGGTACACCAGATAAGATAATTTGAAGTAGACTATAGATCCCATTTATTCGAGTGGCTTGCTCTCTATCAGTAAGATAAGATAGAATGAATTGAAGAGACAATTTTGATTCCATATAAGCGGTTATTTGTTCTTTCAGAACCCTTTCGTAAAATTTAGAAAAAACATTTAAAACACTGACAGGCCCGTAGTTTGATATTTTAGTTTTATCTTTTCCTCCCTTATCCAATGGCGTTACAGCAGCTCGCTTAGCTTTGCTTGGAAATTTGTTTGAAACTATGCTACTATTTATAGCATCTGTTAGTGCCTTTTTGCTAATTTTGTCAGCTTTGATGGTATTGTATCTTCACCTGTTGATACTTTGGTGTTTAAATCATTAAACAGTTTAGAAATTGTATTTTCATCAACTTCTTGGAATGTAAAGTTCTCATTGTTGTTAGAATCATTGATTTCCTTTATTTTATTGATACTTGGATGATTTTCAAAACTATCAACAATTTCTTCAATCATTTTTGACTTATCATTTACATTCTTATATTTTATAGAATTTGGTTTCATGCCACAAGAATTTTCTAAAATATTGATGTAGTAGTCGTTGAAAAGTTTGGTTAGCTGTTTTTTATCAGTAACTAAACTTTCATTTTGAACGATCGCTATATCTCCTTTGCTTATTCCACTTTTATTTGATATCAAGGGTTTAACAGTTTCCCAAAACGTTTTTTTGGAAATAAAACCTGATTCTGTTACCCTAATGGTTTTTGATAGCCTTTTTGCGTAAATTTACACACTTGTTTCTCTGTTTCTTGTACGTGATTTTGTTTTCAGAAGTAGGATTTTTATTGTATTTATTTTTGAACCTAGACCTTGTATATATTGCCTTTTTTAACTCTTTTGTCATAAATGGTGCCTCGTTTCCACGCAGAGTTTTTTGCTTCTGTGGGGCATGCTTTTCTATGATAGATGTGAAAACATTGATGAGGTTGTCATAATTCAGTTCAGGATCTTTACTATTACAAATAAAATTTGCGTTCTCAACATCACGTAAAAAGTTGGCTTCATTAAAATTTTTGTAACTTCTGTAAATAATTTTCTTGGATGCTAAGCATGCTAAATGAGATTTTAAAAATGTTGTTACCATTTGATGATGATCACTTAATCCTGTTTCACATGTTAGTGTGTGTTGAAAACATCTGGGTCTATTTGTAAGAATGACATCTATAGCTGTTCCGTTAGGACTAGAAAAACAAGTTTTGTTTTTGACAAGATTTTCAAGACTAAAAATATCACAGAAATTATTTAAGGTAACCAGAATCGTTCGAGTTATGGCAATCGATATTTATATCACCCATAATTACTATGTTTTCGACTTTAGATAGAGCTTTATTTAAATTTCTAATTCCTCAAAAAAGTTGTTTAAGTTTGAATAATGAGGTGGTCTATAAATACTGATAACTGTCCATTTTTTATTTCTTATCGTTAATTCTGAGCAAATGATTTCATTATTTGTTATACCCAAGTCATTAACTTGTCTACAGGCTATTCCTTTCTTAACATATTCAATTAACCCTCCTCCATTTTTGTTCCTATCTTTTCTAGTTCTAATTTCATAGTTATCAATATAGAACTGTTCGTTTGGAAAACTCTCATCTAGTTTGGTTTCAGCAAATACAAAATAATCAGGTGAAAATTTTGTCAGAATTTCTCTTGCATCAATTATTTTGTTTCTGAGACTATTAATGTTTAAATAGCCTAAAAGAGGATTGGAAGGGTACTTAATTCGTAATTTATATATTTCATCTAAAGAACTTTGGTGAGAATTATGTGTCGGATTTTGATTATTTCTATTTTGACTCCCAACACATTCATCAGGAATATCAGATTTATTATCATCGCAAACTAGTTCAAGCCTATTGAATGCCCCTGCTGATCTAAAAAATTATTTATAAAAGCTATAAAATTTCGTGCTAACATTATCTTACCATTCTCTCGTAAATGTATGCCATCTTTCCATAGGTGTTCTTCTCTGATATTGTTGTGTCTGATGTAGCCATTACCGCGTAGATCGGATCCTTCTCTTAATAGTTTGTTAATACTGTTTATTCTATCAGAGTCGACACGTCTGCTCGTAACCAAGGCAGAGATAAAAACTTTTTCCACTCCGTTACGCACACATTTTTTTCCGATGTCCAGGATCTGTTCGGCAATTTTATTATCTGACGCTGCATTTAGATGACTTGATAAAAGATGGATAACGTGGATAACGTACATGGATAACGACAATATCAGGTTTTTCTTGTTTCAGTGTTGGGTGTACGTAATAATTTAAGTTTTCGACACTTGCTCCTGGGAATATCTTAAATCTCACATTTCCATTTTTTATTTGCTCATTAAATTCTTTGACTCGAATACCTTTTGGTATACTATCGGTCATTATCCGTATCTTCTTAGAATGGTGTACATTTTGATGCTCATGATTCGTAGCTAATTGATCTCTTTCGGGAAACGGATTAATAACAGGGTTGGGTTTTCGTTTGTGTGTTACATTATTTTTAAAGATATTTGACGAACGAATATGGTTGTTGACATCTACGTGGTGCGTATTTTGACTCTCCTTCGTAAAATTACAATCTTGATCACCCCAACTTTGTTGATTAGAATCGTCATTATCTTCAACTCTTAGGTCGTTAAATCTGTTATGATGTAATTCTTCATTTCTATCAACTTTATTTGTAGAAAACCTTGAGGGACCTTTGATTACGTTGTTCCATTGATTATGCTGTTTAATCGGTTCCACATGTTTACACGTTTCAACTGAATGATCACGTTGATTACTGTTTAAAATTTCGCTAACCAATGCGGCTCCGTCCTGACGGGCAAGAAAAGCCTTTACCTGATGACGGTTTATTATCTATACTTGCTGCAACCCGGCGAGGAACATGGTGATCAAAAAAGACGTGCAACGGATGCCTATTGGTCGAAGCGTACATAGAGGCTGGACCGTATAGTGACTGGTACACGCCTCCTATATTATTTGGCAGATGGATCGCCTAGCGCCTCCGCAGGAGCGCCTGATCGAAGCTTTGTGGCAGAAGAGCTCATGCTAGTACCCGAGGGTACCTCGGCCCCCCCAGAGCATGTGAAAGATTGGTGAAAAATTCTCGATTTTGTGTGTTATGAACACACAAAAACTTATGCCTAATCTTCTAATGTTGGATCACCCAGGTCGTATAAGTCGTTGCAAGTAAGATCAATAAGCCTGAAGTGGCATATGTATCGCTCCTTATGACCCTCTTCCTCGAACCTATTAAATGCATGCATGCCATTGGCGTTATCAATAACAACGATCTCTTCAGACTCTGGAAATTGAAGCCTGATCCACCCCCTTTTCTTTAAAATACCACGTCTTTGTACGCGGGCGCAGTAATAAGGAAGATTATGGTATTTATCATCTTCAGGTGTTGTATGTTTACGAAAAATCATAATAACATTATCCTTCTCGGATTATAAGCATGTGTTACATATTGTTGATCTTCTATCTAGGCGATTACTAATAAGAATCACTTGGTGGTGGGGTTTTATGTTGAACCAGTATCATTGGTAATTCGTTGTGTTTAGTCAGAGTGGTGTTCAATAGTGTTGAGTTGAATCAATCACACTAATTTAGCGTTGCGTTATACACAGAAAGAACTATTGCGAAGATAACCTACAGGTTAGTCTTATATATGTATTCCTATTTAACAAATGGTAGCAGAGGAATAAAAGTGAAATGTCAAAAGGTTGGGTCCCCCATCATCATTAGACAAAGAGACGAGTTACAAAGATTGGAAAAAAGAAGTGCAAATATGGCAAGCACTGACAGAATTAAAGGCAGAAAAACAAGGGCCAGCTATATTCATGGGCTTAAGAGAGAAAGCTAAAGAATCAGTTCTAGAATTAGACATTGAACAGATAAGTGCAGCAACTGGAGTAAAAGCCATTACTAACAGATTGGACAAAATATATTTAAAAGATGAGAATCAAACTGCTTACCTAGCTTATGAAACCTTTGAAAAATTTAAGCGACCGCCTGAGATGAGTATGAATGACTATCTTATAGAGTTTGAACGGTTATACCATAAGATCCAAGGACATAATATGGTACTTCCTGATGGAGTGTTGGCATATAGAGTTCTACAAAGTGCCAACCTTACACCAGAGCAGCAACAGTTAGCAAGAGCAACTTTAAATGAACTACGGTATGATGCAATGGTACGGCAGTTAAAGAAAATATTTGGGGATACGGTGGCCTCATTAGGAACAAATACTGAAGTAAAGATAGAACCAGTTCTTCAGGCAAGTGCAGATACAATTGAGCAAAATTACTTCACTCAAAGAGGGGGATATCAACGCTCAAGGTTTAGAAGAGGAAGACCTGCAACTGCTTCAAATCAGAGATATGCAGGAAGAAAAACCAGACCCAACAATAGAAGAATGAATCCATCCGATCAATCTGGAAGTCCATCAAGATGCAATATTTGCCAATCTATATATCACTGGGCTTCAAACTGTCCACACTCTTATGAGAACCAGGAACCTGAGGATGTTAGAAAAGATGACAGTCATTCTAAGGTTACGTTTTTTGCAAAAATCAGAGAAGATGAAATGCAGTCTCTGGTCGGCGAAACTCTGTCATGTGCAGTTTTAGACTGTGGTTGCACAAAGACCGTTTGTGGTAATACTTGGTATCAATGTTTTATTGATAATCTTGAAAATGATAGATTGCCCGAAGAGCATCCCAGCCAAATAAGATTTAAATTTGGAGATAGTGAAGCAGTTTGTTCTATGAAAAGAGTGTTCTTACCTGTAATTATTGGCTCAAAAGAAGTTTATCTGGAGACAGAAATTGTCCCAAACGAAATTCCTTTGTTACTGAGTCAAGCTTCCATGAAAAAAGCAGAGGCAGTTTTAGATTTTATCAACGATTCGGTTACAATGTTTGGAGAACACCATCCTTTAAAATTTACCACTACAGGTCATTATTGCATACCTTTGAACAACAACATAATAGAGATGGATGGAAAGAAACATGACCACTTGTTACCCCAGGTTGCCTTTGTTTGTGCAAGTACAAAATCAAGAAAAAGTAAGATTATCAAACTTCATCGTCAATTTTGCCATCCAAGTGCTGAAAAATTAAAATCTCTCATCAAAGCATCTAATTCCTTCTTAAATGACCGAAGTGAAGTTATGAAAGTCATCGATGAAGTATCAAACTCTTGTGAAGTGTGCATCAAATACAGAAAACCAAGACCACGCCCTATTGTTGGCTTACCAATGTCATCAGAACTTAACCAGTGTGTGGCTCTAGATCTTGTGCAACTTTCGCAATCATTATGGTTTATCCATATCATAGATGTTTTTACCAGATTTTCATCAGCAAAATTGACAAAGACGAAAGACAAAGATGTAATAACAGATATTATCTTTGAAATTTGGTTAGCCCGATTTGGTCAACCAAGGAAGTTTCTAGCTGATAATGGTGGAGAATTTGTTAACAAAGTGTATAAAGAAATGTGTGAGCAGTTTAACATAGAGTTTTCAACAACTGCAGCTGAAAGTCCTTGGTCAAATGGACTATGTGAACGACACAATGGTATGATTAAGGAAATGCTGAAAAAAATTATTGAAGACACAAAATGTACACACAATCGGGCACTATTCTGGGCTATAAGTGCAAAGAATTCTTTATCAAACAACAAGGGATTCTCACCAAATCAACTTGTTTATGGTAAAAATCACGACTATCCCTGCATCCTCACTGATCATTTGCCAGCTATGAATGACACAGTTTCAAGCAAAACCGTGGCCCATAACCTTGCTGTAATGCATGCATCACGAAGAGCCTTTATAGCAGCAGAGTCTTTTGAGCGTATACGAAGAGCATTGAGACATAATGTTCAGTGTTACAATGATGAGCGATATATCAATGGAGTTAGAGTTTTTTATAAGAGAAAAGACAGTGAAAAAATGGCATGGACCAGGCACTGTAATTGGACAGGAGAATAAGCAAGTCCTTGTAAAACATGGTGGAAGTTATGTTAGAGTACACATGTGTCGCTTGCAGAAGTTAGACCAAGTTTTACATTCACAAAAACCTTTACAAGACACGGAAAGGAGTACTGAAGTGACAACTACACAAGTGAACAATTGCATTCCGCTTGAACGCGATGATGTTTTTGGTGAATATGTTGGTGCAGATGATTTTGACAGTGACAATACAGAAGAACCAGAAAATGAGAAAACAACAAATTTACAAACAACAAAAGAAACAACATCAGACGGTGCCTCAATAAATGAAACAACAACACACAAGATATCAACAAATGAAATCACAACCAATCGAAATGTTAGCAATTCGTCAACAGTCCAAGGAATACCAAAGTTGAAGACAAAAATCATTTACAAGCTAACTCCCGACAGTGAATGGACAAGGGGATTAGTCCACAGCAGAGCAGGAAAAGTGAGCAGAAAAGGAAAAGAAGGCAGACAGTATGGTAGCTGTTTAAATGTCCAAAATGAAGACACAGGTGAAATAAATTGGTTAGATTTCAAAAGATGTGTGAGTGACTGGCAACCTGTTGTTGAGACAAATGAAACTGAAGAAGTACTATTATCGACTCAAGCAACTGTTACAGATGAGGTCCTAAATGCAAAGTATAAAGAATTAGCCAATTGGGAAGACAACAAAGTTTTCTCCACCATAGAAGATAAGGGTCAATCTCCAATATCCACAAGATGGGTGGTCACAACAAAGAATAAGAGGGATACAAAACAGTTAAAGCTCGTTTGGTCATAAGAGGTTTTGAAGAAGAAGAGGTCAAAAATCTGACTAAGGACTCCCCAACTTTTTCAAAAGAAAGTCTTCGCATTGTACTTACGATGTTAGCAACCTATGAATGGGAATGTCACACCTTAGATGTCAAGACGGCATTTCTTCAAGGCAACCAGATTGACAGAGAGGTTATCATAAAGCCCCCAAAGGAAGCAAATACAACAGGTGTGTTCTGGAAACTAAATAAAGTTGTATACGGCCTTGCCGATGCTTTAAGAGCTTGGTATCTACGTGTGAAGGAAGAGCTAATCGGCTTGGGGTTGAGAATGTCTTTATTTGATGAAGCATTATTTTATTGGATTCAAGATGACTGCTGCCAAGGACTGATTGTAATACATGTTGATGATTTTCTATGGGGAGGATCCCATGATTTTCAAGTGAAGGTCATTTCGCCTATCAGAGAAACTTTTCTCATTGGATCTGAAGATTACTCCAATTTCAAATATGTTGGTGTCAATATACAACAATCTAATGGTTCAATTAACTATGACCAAAAGAACTATGTGGCAGGTATGGAACTGGTCAAGATTCAAAACACAACAGACAGACATCGTCAACTATCACATGAAGAACAATCAAACTTCCGATGTATATGTGGGCAACTAAACTGGATGTCATCGCAATCAAGGCCTGACATTTCATTTGATGTGTGCCAGCTAAGCACAAAACTAAACTGTGCAGTAGTTGATGATGTCATGAGAGCCAATAAAGTGGTAAAGAAGTTGAAATTGGATCCCAACATTTCCTTGAAATTTTGGAAACTTAAGCTTCCATTACAACTGATCTTATATTCTGATGCTTCATTTGGGAACCTTCAAGATGGCAGCTCTCAAAGTGGAATTTTTATTTTCCTGAAAGGTGTTGAGAATTTTATGGCACCTATCACATGGCAGTCTAAAAAGATTAAGAGAGTTGCGCGTAGCACTCTTGCTGCTGAGACACTAGCTCTTGTTAATGGTATTGATACATGCATATGGGTGAAGAATGTGATAAATGAAGTGTTGAATACTAATCTAGAAGGCATCTTATGTCATACAGATAACAAATCATTGTTTGAAGCTGCCCATTCAACAAAATCTTTGGAAGACAAACGGTTAAGGGTTGATATGGCTTCCCTTAGACAGAGTATCAATCAGAAAGAGATTGAATTGAAGTGGATTTCTACCAAACATCAGTTAGCAGACGTGTTAACAAAACAAGGAGCAAATAGCACACTCTTAATGAATGTGCTACAGAGGGGTCATGAAGAATAATAGTGACCAATTAAATGTTGAGTTATGAAAATTTGAATATTGTGTTCAAAAATTAATTTTTTTGAGTTTTTATCTTTTAGAATTTTATGTTTAAATTCCACACAAGTAATCACACGAAGAAAGAGAGATACATGTAGTGATGACTTAACCAAGACTAGTACAGTAGAGGGTTTTGGTGAAAAGCCAGCTTTTCCCCTAGACCACTGTACTAAGCGAGTAGGAGTCGCTATAAATTCCTCTCAACATTCGAATAACCAACTGAACGCCAAACAGAAAGAAAATAGAGGGAGATTGTTGATCTTCTATCTAGGCGATTACTAATAAGAATCACTTGGTGGTGGGGTTTTAATTGTGTTGAACCAGTATCATTGGTAATTCGTTGTGTTTAGTCAGAGTGGTGTTCAATAGTGTTGAGTTGAATCAATCACACTAATTTAGAGTTGCGTTATACACAGAAAGAACTATTGCGAAGATAACCTACAGGTTAGTCTTATATATGTATTCCTATTTAACACATATCTCTGACGGAGTCCCGCAATCTCTAATGTTCTGATATATGACATTTATTCTAGAACACTCCAGGCCCTAGGGTGTTCCAATGTAATATACAAACAGGTATGTTTGGATTTTTTCAACTGGGTTTTGATAGGCTTCCAATCCTCGATAAGGTTCGTTTCTTCATCAATCATTTTAATATCAGAACGCTACGAGGGATACCATGTAAACAGCATTTTTTTCTGGCGGCGGAGAATTTTTGGTAAAGCCGTATAACTTTGAGTTAACAACCATAAGCTATGCTTCCTGTGTCTACCGCTGATCGCGAGTTCCAATAGGGATTGTCTCCGCTTATCCAGGGTTTCATCAGCAATCATGTAATCAACGATAAACAACGTCTCCTCCCCTGCCAAGAGGTTTGATAATTTGGCTATCCATTCAAACAATTGATCGTGCGGTTCTATCAAAAACACATAATCATCCTTCCAAAGCGATGGTCTTTCCAAGTAAGTGGTGTTCCACCTGAGAGTAGGACACAAAATTATGATGTTTTGGAAATAGTGTCGATATTCATGCTCCAAAAGACGGAGAACTCTTTGCGTTTTTCCACAAGAAGTAGGACCTGTGAAATAACCGTATGGGGTTCTTTTACGATATCCAAGGTCATTTATTCAACTTGTGCAAACATTTCCAGTGCTTACTTGGGTTTTGGGACGATAGAAGCGGGCAACCACCCTTTTAAAACGGCCATCTCGCGGCTTCCTCGCCCTGCGGTGAAATATGCAATCATCTTCATCACATCATTCGTGTCGAGTTTTGTGCTAAGATTCCTAAATATCGTTTACCGAGCATCGCGTAAGCGAAAGTAAAACCGAGGTCGACCACGGTCTCATATATAACATCAATGATTTCCTTTTGCAGAGGGGTAACATTCGAACTCATTCTTTATTATAGGGCTCAGCGCATCTTAAAAATATCAATACCGCCTTTGAAGGTTTTTGCTGAACCACTGGTGCAGGCTGCTGGGTACCCGCGGATTTTTTCCATAAAAAATAATATACACCTCCAATACAGGCGATTATTGCAATAAAGCCTCTAGCGCCATAGATATATCCACTGTTTGACTGTATAGAAGTGTCCCCAGAAGAGGTTTTGACTGGAAGTTGTGCAGCACCCTCTCGTTGTTTCAGATCTTCTTTCCTTTTCTTCATAAGCGCGGCCAGCTTGTCCCCTTGGGCTACTCTACCAGGATGTTTCACTGGTTTTGTTATTACCCTCTGTTCTTGCGATTGTTCAGTGTTCATTTCTTATAATATACAAAATCACTTCCATTTTCATGATGGAGAGCTTGTATCATTCATCGGTTCCTCCGAATCGGGGGAACCCTGTTTAGACAATTTTGTATGGTTTATCGTGTGGGCCGCAACGAGTAAGGGGGCAAGGAACTTACCAAAGGCTGCATAGACGAGAATACCCAAGTCGGCCATGGATTCCCTGATAATAGGATCGTTTTCTAAATCATGACGAAGGGCTTCGGGACTATCCAGTGGTATAAGGTTACCGATAGCTTTGCTATATAGCCTAAGGGCGTGAGTTACAATGCCTTTGCAGTCTTCTCTCCTTTCTCATGGAGGTTGCATTCAACAAACTCAGCATGTATTTTCTCAATAGCCTCGGCTGATGCTTTGTCCAAAAATACCTCGGTACATTTTTTTCCTAACAGGTGTGGCTTGGTTTTGCGAGCATCTTTAAGGGCTTGACGTTTGTCTATAAGTTTTTGATCAAGCGCTTCTGCTGGTGTATCTACAGCATCAAAAATATCAGCTAATTCAGACATACTATTTATTATAAGGCGGCATCTATAGATGAATGTAAGTATCAATGTATACAGAAGAATTATCGCGATTAATAGCAATAACTCCATTTTTATTTGCAGCTTTGTGTAAAGGTGGTGTCTCACAACACCTTTACTGCTTATTAGCGCGCATAGGTCGTAATACTTCTATCCCAGGCCTCGTGACATGTGGTATGTCCCGCGGTACAACAGCAGCAGCCTGCAATATTGTTTTTTTTTATTTCTGAACTGTTGGGGTTACTGGATGGTTCAACCCATACCCAGCGCCCTGGGTGATCACAGTTACCCATACAAATGAATCGCTCGCAATCTTTTTTCCAATGCATTTTTTGTTATAAAACTTTAATGGCCGATAACAAAATATTGGACGTTAACTACTCTAAAGGCTTTGATCCTCTAGCACTACCCTTTTATCGTAGAACGCTGATAGACCCAGCTTGTTTTGTTGATATGTGACTATACCTTGGTTATGTACGCGGAAGCCCACATTTTTAGCGGTATCTAGCTCGCCTTTCAGTGCTTCCGTGTACCTTGACCATGTCACCTCTTTTTGCCTTTTCGACATTCCTTTGCAGGAAAATTTCGTGCCGTCTTTTCCTTAGACGAAATAACACTTTGCGGTCAATGCAATCATCCTCGAACCGATGAATTCTTCTTTGAACAGCCCTCCGGTGCGGCTTGAATATTTATCGGTGACTAGCCAGTTTTTAACATCCTCATCTTACTGCTTGATTAATTCAGGACGAACAACATCACGTAAGTTATCTCCAGAGATTGCAAAATAGGCACTATCGGTGTCCATATACACATATTCAAAATTTCGTCGATCTACGTACTTATCCAGGAAGTCATAGTAAAATTCGAGCATCCGCAGCTTGGCCAACTGATATACATATATCCCGCATTGGTACGCTCTATTAATGGAAACGCCTTGTTTACGCCGTCTTACTTCGTACTCGTCTCCAATTTCTTCAAGATCATCCAGGTATGGGCTCCTCATTGCCGCATCTACTACCTTTTCATCCTTTGTAAATGTGGTATTGTTATGTCTCGCCAGATCCGCGATCATTTTTCCATAGAACGAGTTCCCCTTCAGCTTTGCAGTATCGCCAGCGATGCGCTTGTCAGGATCTTTATCTGCTTTGCAACGCGCGTCCGCTATTTCTTCTGGGAACCAAGCGAATGGTTTACCAGGTGAGTACTTGAGTATTTGATAACAAGCCGGAATTTTTAATCCATGATTCAGGTACCATTTAAGCAGGTCAGTACAAAGCAGGATCTTCTCAGCTTTTATCACTCCCCACAGCTTCCTGGTACCCGGGATACGTTTTCGCCCGGTCTTGTTTAAATAATCGTGCATATGCTGAGGAATTTGATTGTCAGCGATCTCTCTAACTACGAAAGAACGGGGACATTTCACTGAATTTTTCGTACAACTCAGTAGGCACTTCAATGTCAACTTGGGCAAACCCGAAGAGCGATCCATCAAGAATGTCTCGCACCAGATCATCTAATTCTTCAGCAGGGTCTGCCCTTTTTATCAACTTCTCTTTACCACAAGGAAAATCTTGTAGCAGAGTGCTTGGATAGAGCATGTTCGCATCATAGCCCAGTATAGTCTTGCACTTTTTCGGTTCGTTATAAATATGCGATCTGATACCCGTCACATTACTTTTATGGTACCTACAAAATACGATACCTGGGCCACCCATCATGCCTGTTTGGAGGAGTTCATAGGCTTCGTTCTTTGTACATATTGTACAACCGTGTTGAACCTGTTTACAATCCTCGCATCGGGCTTCGTTGCAACGAGCCTCACATTTATGCTTACAGGGATCACCCGGGGCATAGAGCTTTATATCTGGGTTCAACCACAGAGACTTGTTCAGAACGGAGCGCATTGACACACCCGGGATGCTCACGGCATCCTTCAAAATGTCAATCCCATCCCTGTAGTATGTATTGCGGGTCTTGTTGACGGCTTCGATAAATGGTATTACGTCCCCCATATTGTATTCGGCTAACCAATCCAGCATCGTGACGCATTCTCTTTTATAGAACTCATTTCTGAACGTCTGGTAATCTTCGGGTGATAGGGTGTTTTAACTACTGAGAGTGCTATAAAACGCCTCATGATCGACTAGCCATCGATGTTTCAACTTTTCGTAGCATGTTAGCCACTCGTATGGAAACACGAGCTTCTCGAGATTGCAATCCAGCGATTTGCACCATCTTTCATAACTCAAGCCTGGTGCGAGAAAATTATTAATATCGATAAATTTGAACCTCGAGGTGGTTAGAAACATGTAATCATTATCCTTTTTCGCTACTTTGATATTATCATCATCATCAGTAATTCATTCGACAAAATACCGGTTTATCATGTTGATATCGTATTTGCCACTGTTAAAGCCTATCACTGTCACTTGATTTATCCATTCATGCCAAGCCTTTTGAGTTTGTTCCGGGAGCATATCGAAATCATCCGGCTTGGGATATATCAGTTCGACTTCTTGGACAAACCTCATTTGTCTCTGCTCCAGTTGCTCAACGAATTTTTGCACAAGCACCTTTGGGTCTTCATTCATGATGAATGTTGGATGTTCTTGCAGACTATCGTGGATGGCTACACTTACAGGTATATGCTTAGAGATATATGTTAAATCAGGCGTTTGCTGTTGATTCAATGGCGCCAGGAGGGCCTCGAAATCAAATGTTATAAAATATCGACGAAATTTTTTCTTGAATACCCTCTTAACTTTGGGCGGCTTTTCGCACTCCCATGCAGTGACAAGATTGTAGCCTAAATACCGAATGTGGTCTTCTTTAAATTTGGTACCATTGAAATTATCTTCGTTGATTCTATTAGGCTGACATGGGCATCCATGCCATTTACAGCCGTGGTATTCGTATACTGTTTTTGTCTGAGGATCATACCCATCAATCTTGTATACAGCCCCACTGCCGTCGCGTATCACACGTTCTCCCCCATGCCCACAAAGAGCATGATGTATATGCCTACCTGTTTGCTCAATCCATCGGCATGCCGCGTAACTGAAACCCTTATCGGGATAGAATGCCTTTTCAAAGCTACTCTGCATGCGCTCGATCTTTTCACCTTTGCAAATGATTTTGGTTTTGATACCTTCGCATTCATTTTGTTTGTGTCGTGCGAGGTTCTCCGATCTGTTGAATCTTTGTGTACAAATCTCGCATTTCCAATGCTGCGTCAATACTTCCATTTTCTTGATATAAAAACAATGGCCCTGCATCATACCAATATTGATCGTGGATTTCAGTTATGCTTGAGAGTGACCCGGAGCTCTTTGTTTTGTGGTAATTGGCCACATCTCCACCGCCTCAGGAAATTTCGCAGCTAAAGCTGTATACCACCTTCACACGCATGTCTACGTGTGGTGTGATTTTTCGCATAATGGTATCTGTCAATGGCTGGTTAAGGTTTTTGTTGAACCTCCATGTTTTGATGCGGTTTCCGTGTTCTATCATTTCCGCTTCATCATCAAAAATATTATGGATATTCTCAATTACATCAGTATTGGTGGCATGCTTAGATTCTTTCCCGAACATGTGTTTGAGGTCCTCAATTCATTGGTATTCATCTTCGATGGTGACCCGTTGAACCTCATCGTGGAGAGTTGGTGTTCCTGAAAATTTGTCCCTGACCTTGTTATAATAGTAACTAACGGTATCCTTCACGCTCCTTATTTGGTTAGCGAGAGCTTTGCGAGTTGCCGGTACTGGTGCCGACACGGTATTATATATTTTACTGATTGCATTTTTGAAAAAATTCATCCTTTTATTATAGGTACATTTTATTCCAACCAGAAAAATTTTTGATTTGGTCAAGGATTGAATAATTGGGGTATTCCCTACTCAATTCTATTTTTGTTGATGTCAGCATTATTACTATTATTGCTTTTGCGTATGCGTTGATGACGTCATATGATTTCGTTTTTTACTTGTTTTTGGGATGGGGGGGTGGTGGAAGTGGTGGAAGCGGGGTTTTTGGGGGTAAAGGTATGAAAAGAACGAAAAACGTACTTATATTCACTCCCTACTACTACTTGGAACACCTAGGACCAATTTAGGTAAGTCTCCCAAACCTGGTTCCCCGTACCCGTTTCGGAATGGGCGGGTTGATGACGTCACCAAAAAACAATTTAAGCACAATATTTCCGTAACCGTTTGTCAAAAGTACATGATCCTATACATTTTTCTCATCAGTGTGTCAAGCTCTACACATTACAGGCAACGGATAAACATTTTTTGCTAACTTTTTTTGCATATGCACTGCTGACGTCAGTAAAACACCTAAAACAACTCATTATTTGCATTATTCTTATTCTGCCTAAGTGGATTTTTCCACGGGCCTGATCGACTACAATCAACGTCACAATATGTTGGGACAAGACAACGAATTTCGAAGTTCGCCACCACAAGTAATCGCGTAGGCTCATTCTGTATTAGATTCACACATTTTTAAAATGTGCTATTTGTTGCTGACGTCAGCAAGGCCATTAATCACGAATTACCTGACGTGAATTATGTCGGTGTGCGGGCGTGCTAAAGAACTAGCAACTTTTCAACACTCTCTGCCTGGCCTGCTTGTGTGCAAAAGTAGCGACTTTGCAGCCTGCCGGCTGCAGAGTATTGACTATTTGACTCTTTTGTCCATATTTGGACAATGAGTAAAAAACTGCCTTAGTATCAATATTTTTGTCCACGATTGTAGTCTCTTATAATAATAGGAAGCTTCTGTCTGTCTCCCAGTGGGCACAACAACGTTATTTTAACGTTGAATTAACGTCCATTCGTAACGTTAGAATAATATGAAGAAACGTTATTTGAACGTTTATACAACGTTGTATTAACGTTGATCTAACCTTTAGTTATGCGAAACGAAGAAAACGTTATTTTATTTTAAACGTTATTTTAACGCTATCATTACGTTAAACAAACGTTAATATAACCTTTTCGTATGCGACGTTGTTTTAACTTTATAGAAAACGTTATTTTAACGTTATTACTCTGTGAATCACCGTTGATATAACCTTCTCCAAAGTTCGTATGCGACGTTATTTGCTAGGAAAAAAGAAGGTCTATGAAAAAGCAATTCTGAAAAAAAAAAATATTATCTTTAAATACGTACAAAACATATAATTAAAAAATGCTTTCAAACATGCATATAAAAAATGGTTAAAAATTGTCTTGAAATGTACATAAAAATATGATTAAATAATCTCTTTACTTCAGATATGTAGACAAAATGTCTGTATTTACTGTTGGGTTTTTCTCCCAACCCCGTTTGCTCGATCTGCTCCATTTTAATGTGCGTCATGATCACCGATTATACTTCCATTTGATTACCAGTTTGATAATTATACATTTTTCACCAGTAATAGCTTTGAAAAGGTTCAACTTTTTAAAGGAAAGTTTTTTTTCATGCCACGTATACTGTAAGCTGTTAGCCATAAGCCTATAAACAAATGTAATCTATATTTAGTTGACAACATGTCAAGAAACATAATAAACTCACTAGCAAAGCTTTTCTCGGCTAAAATTTCACTTATTGGCACCTGAAATTTAATAAGGATATTGATAGAAGAGGGTATTTAATCCTTATTGTCAAGGGTATGTGCTTAACCACGAAAATGTTCCATCGAAATGTGCAAAAACGTTTTCTAACACCTTTCATTGATACCGCGAATATTGACTCGAACTGACAAAAAGATGGCAGTATGGTGCATCTTAAGTTTTTCTTCTATCTCGTTGAGTTTTTCGACAGTTTCTAATATATCTATTTTTACTGCATCATCTTCATTTGAATTTGATTGATTGTTTTTATGAAGTATATGTTCAATTTTGACAATCTAGAAAGTACTTTTATCTGGAACTGAAGATTTGACTGATACAGTACACACAAAAGCACACCTAACACTTGACCTGAGCATGTAGCTACCATTATTTTCTTAAAAAACCTGCAGCTATAGAAAAAATGTAAATTTACTTACTTGCGGCAGATAGGAAAAGTTTGCTGACACTGCACAGTCAAGACCAATTTAAAAGTACTTAATAAAGCATAATGTTATGATTATTAAATTTACATTAGAAAAAAACAGGGTATATATTCTAAAAAAATATGGTCATAATAAGGACACAAAACTTCTTCATATCCAACAACATCCTCATCCCAAAGGGATAAGAAATCGATAAACGTACGATCATCTAACACACTACGCAAAACAAAAGGACCTGTATAAAGTATAAATTGACGCAACTCAGTTGCTTTCCAACGTTTTAAATCTGCCAAACTTCTTGGTAAAGGAAATGAGGTACTTCATTTACTTTACTGTCATAACTTAGGTAACCAAAAACACAAAAACAATTTTGCACTAAGAAAATACATACAAAAGATAGATAAATACACAAATTAATAAAATAAAAACAAATAATATCCAAATTCTTACCGATAAGAGCAGTAACTCAAATGTATGTGTACAGACAGCTTCATAATTCGTTGTGATAAGAAGTTCGTTAGCTCTTGCGCGCCAATTTATGTCGTGGCCACACTAACCACGTAACATTTATAATTTTTATTTTTCATCAACATTTATTTAACTAAATAATTTTTTTACAATACAAAACTAAAGGACGTGGACGTTATACGTGGAAAGATAAAAAAAAACATTGATAGTTGACATTACCGGACGACACAACATAAAATAAACTAAAATATCGATTTAACAGTTCAACTTTCTCGGATTATTGCTAACTCATTTGTAATCCGCACGTCGTAGTCGCACATACTACGGACGGAATATTTTCTGGAATCACGCAGACATAGAATGGCCGAACGCACCAAACTAAACGAAATTTTGCGTGATCATGTCGGCTAGTCTGAATACGAAAACACTTGTTTCTCGAATCATACCCCCGTTGATGCTAAATATCAAAGGTGTCCCATGTTCGACGTCTATGATGCGTCTGTTATAAGATCTTTTTTTTTTCTTTTTCTTGAGAAGTAAATAATGATGACATTGTTTGGCGTCGATAACTTGGAGCAATGTGATTAAAAATTCTTACATCTAAAAATTCTCGTTGTCCTCTCTGCCAAAAACTTCTTACACTTATGTCAGGGGAACGGGGAAAATCAGTTGCTTCAGTGGTCAGGGGAATCAGGAGAGGTTCACAGCGTATGTCTCTGCATACTTCCTGCAATAAGGTAACCATCAGATCGCGCAGTTCGTTGTGTCGAATATTCACGAAACCACCAACATGACATGACAATGCATGCTCAATCGAATTTTGTTTGCCACAAGCACAAACTAGTGGCAATCCTTTAATGCTCCATCCGTAACGTAAAGAAATACTGTCAAGAAATTCACGCTTATTTAGGCAAAATCCATGGTCTTTTAATGGTAGAGTTGTTAACCAACTAGAAGCACCATTCGACCTTGCAATTTAATTTTGCTTCATCTTGGGATAATCGTGTCGTCACATCTTTTAGCATGTTTAAATAGAATACACTTCTTTCCCTGGACACCTTTGACTTAATTTGTTTGCTCGTCAAAGCACTTGTTGTCACCATCACGTTTTGATGCATTATCTCTTTCGTAAGTTCGTTGGTGACAAGTTTTGAAAATTCATAATCCATTTTCGTGATCTCAACAACATTTATCAAACCAAGGCCTCCCATTTTCAACGGAAGAGACAACAATACTCTCTCGTCATCGCTACATGCCCTTTCATCACATAAGGCTGGGATCAATTTTGTGCGAATTACATTTTCTACTGGTTGCAACAACTCCGAAATACCAGGTATTGTACGAATATAATATTTAAATTTATGCCTGTATCCAGATATAAAGGCAGAATAAGCAGCTTGAGGTTGAAACTCTGCTTTTGCTGATCAGCAGTTCGTTCATACATGTATTGGCAAGTCTTCTACGTAACGTTTCTTGTATTTAAGGGAACCAATTGAGCCGCCAAGATGTTTTCTTCCTTCCGATGTTATGTTGATGTTAAAGCTTTTGAATACCTCTCTAGCCATCTCCTCCTTGTCAGCTTTAACTATCAGCCATGATTTAGGCGCTTCTGGACACTAGCCAATTAACGGACCCTTTTCGATAAGCTTTTGCCACAAATTTTTTAAACGGTCCAGCTCCCCTCCCAGCGCTGATATCATCAGCATAAGCTACATACTTTACCTCGTGTATCATTAACACTTCTAGCAGCGGGCGAATACCAAGTGCATATATTGCCATCGCTGTAGGATCTCCCTGAGTGGTTCCCTCACAAGATGATATCTCCAGTCCACTAGTAACAAATAATCTCGCTTGAGTCTGATAGCAGTTGGTAACATAAATAACTAGTTTCGGACAAATAATTTCAGATTGTGCAATAAAATATATCCGCATATATCGAATATATCCGGAGTCTTGTCCAGCACATAGTTGGAGATTTCCAGCTGCATCGATAATGTCGCGTTTACCAAGACACATTATGGATTTGCCAATGATTCGTCTTAATACCTCCCCAATACCAGTGGGGCGCATACCAGGTGATTTGTCCAAGGGTATGAGGCGACAAACAGTTAGCATTTTAGAGAATTGTCTCTCTCAGTAACTTCTTCTATACACAAGGTTCTAGTCATTTTAGCGATAGCATTGCATATATCTCTAGAGTATGAACCAAATGATTTTGACACCAATATTCTTCTCCACCTATCAGCGTCCAGATTTGATGGTCCAGCAGCACCTTTCGTTCTCAAGGCAGCTTTTCGTATCGCATCACCGGTTAATTCATTAAATGCAGCACTATCAATCAATTCAACAGGTCCTTGAAGAAGAAATTCATCAAAACGTTCTTTCACCGCAGGGTGTTTCATTTTCAAAATTCTTTCAGTATCATCATTAATTTGCAATATGCGCCTGTTTTCCTTCACATGATAGTAGCTTCAATGCCGCGTTCACTTTTTCTGAAAACATCAAATCTCTAAAAGATTTTGCTAGAGATTCTGTCGACATTTGATTTCTGCCAGCTATTAGATTTTTTTGAATCGCTTCAAGCAATTAGAGTGTTCTTTTGATTTTGATGTCCTGCTTGGTTTCTGTAAAAGAAGGGAAGGCATGACCATCAGCGCTTTAATAGCCACATTCCGTAATGCGCTGTTGTTGTTCCATGAGTCTACCAGTCTCGTGCATTCAGCAATGAATTTCTTTCCAGCAGAGCCGCTCGGCAAAATAAACATATTCCGTCTCCATTTGACCACTTCATCGTACGTAGCATTTAGGATAACTGTCAAATCATGGATCGTATGATGACCCCAAATTTCTTTAAAACGTAAAGATGATGGCACTGCTTTCGTCAAAACATCACCGTTGTAAAGCGCTGTAGTCGCTTCACTGTCATTTCCGTTATCTTCCAAATTCTGTTTTAAATTAAAATTTATAATTTATATATAAATTTAAATTTATTTATATTTATTTATATTTATATTATATTTATTTATATTTAAATTTATAATTACTTTTTGAACAAAGCTCCAAGTGCGATTGGCCATAATTAAAATTTTGCGCTCCATCGAATGTATTATTTGTCTCTCCTTCGAAGAAAGTGATTTTTAGAACGAAAATCTTTAACTACTCTGAATTTAATTTTCACTATATAAGTAACAGTTAATGTCACAACGGGAAAGTTTCCGTGACAAAAAGGTCTTTTGTGTGATAATTTTTGTATATGATTTTATCAGCCAGAGATGTTAGCTTAGGTATAAGATGCTAGCTGGCCGTACCTGTCACTCAACGTACTGTACAAAACGTTACGCAAACGTTATTACAACAGTTATATAATGTTACATTTTCACGCTCAGATTAAAGTTTGACACCGTCTTTCACACCGGTCGTTGTCTTTCAACGCAAACGTCTTTATAACGTTCCTTAACGTTAGTAATACGCCGTTTGAACGTTATTTTAACGTTGAAGCAACGTTACCAACTTGGTGCTCGGCTTGAAATTGGTCGCCGTCTTTCAACGCCGGTCGTTGGCATTCAACGGAAACTTTATTTTAACGTTGAAATAACGTTTATTTTAAAGTTATTTAACCCTTAATTTGCAAATGTTTTATCAAATTTACACTGTTTTAAAACAACAGTAACGTTATCTTAACGTTAAAGCAACGTTTATTTTAAAGTTATTTAACCCTTAATTTGCAAATGTTTTATCAAATTTGAAACGTTATTTTAACGTTGGAATAGCGTCATTGGTTTGAACGTTTATATTATGTTTCAAAAATAACGTTGATTTAACGTTATCATAGAAATGTTACAGACGACAACGTTAATATAACGTTAAAATTTGGTTATATAACGTTACAACCAAAATATAACGTTATTTTAACGTTTTAATAACGTTATGTGCCCACTGGGCTGTGACTTTTGCAAAGTGTATTTTTCATACTTTTCTTTAACAAAGTTCATAAGACATCACCTATAAAATTTTTCTATAATATACCATACTTTGACAGTAATATAATATTGACGTGAAAGGAAAGTATTAAGATCAGTGAAGACAATTGCAAGAATAAAAATTCGTGTTTTTTTCCACGCCTGTTGCTCTTTAATATGTTATTAAAGAACATTCGTCAAAAGGGAAATGAAGATTTTCTGTGTTACAAAGACATACAAGGACAATTATATAATATAGCCTGGGAACCTGGCGTTGTTACGGCACCAGTAATTAAGCGTTGAACACCACGTTGTTCGCTTCGCAGGTAGTCAATGTTGTCCATTGGGGTTGTGGACTTTTAGTACAGGCACATGTGTGTCACAAATCCAGTGAAGTGCTTATGGCAATAAAATTGCCGTAAGTTGAACGTAAGCTGTACGTTGAACTTCAGGTTAAGCGATGAAGTGCAGATAAACCGTGCTACATATTTAGGTGGACTCCTTTAGTACAGGTATACAGTATGTGGCAAATCCAGTAAAGCGCTCACAGCAATTTTGATGTGACATATTATGCAGAAATTAACTGTCCCACAACTTTAGTTGAAATAAAAACACAGGTTGACAACACAACTGTTGTTAACCCGCCGTAGCTAGAACACAACACAACTGTTGTTAACCCGTCGTAGCAAGAACAACAGGCCGGTATTTGGCTACTTTCACTTTCTAGTCAGATTTCAGGAACAACGCTAGCTAGCTAAATGGCTTTAGGATGCCCCTTAAAGTCTTCTCTTGTAGCCCAAATCTTAAAAATTAAGACTTATACGTGGCTAGAAAACGTGACGACATACCTATCTTTAACATGCAAAAACAAATATTAAAAATTATAATTAAAAAACTTTTAAAAGACAAAAGGGTCAACAAAAACAGACGTTCAAACGTCCACGCTACAGCTTCCAAAATGGCTATTACTTCCGTAGCTCTGAGGGCTGCGAATAAACTTCTTGATTGGCTATTCGACTGGTTTACTAAGCGCTAGCGATATCACAACAAACTCGGTAAAAATCGGGTTTTGCAAGGATTACGAAATAAAGCTGCGCGCAGCCATTTTAAACACAAAGAATACGGCTTTAAATTAAAAAGATATTTTTCTGTCTTAAAAACGTATTTATTTTTTCCCATATCGCATTTTCTTGAATAGGAGCCCCGTCTTGGAATAGAAAAGCCGCAATTGGGGGATTAATTTTAAGACATTATTTCAGTTGCTCTCTATAATTATATTTAATTCCTTCAAGTGCACACGACTTCCGCCTTTGAATTATAGCCACAAATGTTAAAGAGTAAAAAATGCACTTCTTCAGAAGAAAAGCCATTTTAGCATTTTTGGGGAAATATAATGCAAAATGAATTCTTTCCAAATTGTGATATCTGTAAATATTACGGATACAATTATAAGTGCACATAAAGCACATTTGGTTCAAGTATGTTTTACGAACATTTCAATGAGCTTTAACATGAATTCGCGGTCACGCCGTTGTGCTTCTTCTGCTGCCTCTCTCTGCTGTGATAATAGTCTTAATAAAAATTGTTCGTGTCTGTTTAACATATCACTAAACAATTCCATCTGGCGCTCTTGCACCTCTAGAAATCGTTCGTTAAAGCTATCCCTAGAAGGTAATCCTGGCTGAAAAACACCGCTATCACGTGATCCAACAGATATGATCGGGTTCGGTTTGCCGTTATGTTGACGTGAATACGAGTAGTTTGAGTCTCTACTAAATGATGGCTGCAAATCTGCTGAGGTCTTATATTTTCGCGCTGCAGATGTTAGAGCCGCTGATGCGTAATTTAGACCACTGCCAGCTGTAAAACTCTCCTGGCTGTAGGTGATAGGGGCCATAGTTGGATATGTATCAGTGGGTAACCCAGTTGTTGAATCATGCGAACCCGACGATTTATATTGGCCGGGAGACGGAAATCCGTCTGCTGACCTCTTAATTCGTTTAGGCGGCGGGTAACCCCGTCCCATAATACTCACATCAATATGTTTGTGTTTCCTGGCTAGAATATCGGACGGCACATATAAAAGGTTTTCATCGGTACAATATTCATCAGGCCGACTTTCCGTAATAGGTTTGTCTTCTGTATTTTCGTCATTTTCTGTCCTGTCCTCAACGTTTATAGATGGTGACGCTGAGCGCCGTTCTGTTGACGAATAATGAGTTTGTAATTCTCCATCATGCGAGCGAGGACTATCGTGAAAACTGTCGGTCGAGTTAAAACTTGAAACGTTTTTAGTTCGTAATAAATTTTTAGGCTTTGTTTTGTTTAAGTTACTTTCATCTGTTCGCATAGTTGAAATATTTGTCAGGTCTTGCGTTTCCTGCCGAGGACTATGTTCCTCAATATCTATAGATGAATCATCCATGCTACCGTCTCTTAAAATTTCAACGCTCGGCATATCGCCTCTAATTCCTTCTTTGTTTCGCTCACTCTCAGAAATAATCTCAACAAAATCGGAATAAAACATAGGGTAATGTTTTTTCGTGCCGCTTTGTTTATTATTGTTCATGGCCGTCTTGCAGATGTATCTTATATTACGGAATTTTTTCTTGCATTGTTGTAAACTTTTTGGCGGGGAAAGTTTGTTAACTTCGTTTGCTATTAGTTTCCATACTTTGAAATGCTCGGCAGAACTAGAAGCGGTACTGAGGAGCGTGTATTTATGTGTTTTCCAGGTGTCAATTAAAACCTGTGTTTGTTCGCGTGTCCATTTGCCGTCGTCCATTTGAATTTCATTGTAATATGTGGCGCTTTCTGAACTTCCTTGTGACGAAGACATGGATGGGTTGGTAGAAAACATGCGATCGTAGTGATAAAACGTAGATGTCGGCGGCAAAGAGTGGCTCATTATCCAAATTTCTATACAAAAATATATAAATTTACCACACATAATTTGGTAAATATGTACGGCAAAGGCATCGAATATCACAGAACAACAACAATCAATCAATCGAACACAGAATGTATTTTGAAATAAATAACGAATACTCAACGCCTATAGGAAATCGAAGTATGTAGAAATGCAAAATCTTGCTGAACGATTTAGACAAAATCCGCAAAAATATGTTTCGCAAAAATATTTTCCGTAAAAAGCGCATTATAACTGTGTTTTATGGTTGTCATCTTTAATAGTCATTAATGTAAAATGTTGACAAAAAAGGTCACTTTTCATCAAAATCATATGCTGCTTATGAATAAAAAAGTGCACAACATACAACAAACAAAATAACTATTTCAGTGCTTTAGTAACCAATGTGCTTCGAAGTAAATTAGGTATGTAAGTACTCTCCCAGAAGAACAAACGTCAAATCAAATATTTTTTTCATTCGCCGATGAGATAATTTTATTAACAGCATTTCGTCATTTAGAACTTATCCAAGAAGCTGAATCACACGACTACGCATATTTTTAACAAAAAGGTTTTTCCCAAACGTTTACAGAAACACATAACTAACTTCCATAAAACAGGAGACGTGTGAGATTTCTCTATTTTCATTCTGTAGTAGCTTCATTAAAATTTTCATTGAAAGAAACAGAAGAATATTTTTTCTATTGTAATTTATGCATATGTAAATTATGTTCTCAACACAATAAATAGAAATTTAAAAAGTACAATGAAACAAAACACAATAAAAGAAAATAAGTATTAAAAGACTCAGTCAAATAAAAACAACAAAAGAAGAGCTGAAATTTTTAAATATAAAAAACTAGAATTATTTTAAGAGAAAGAAGAACAACTTAGTTGTCACATTTCTACGAGGAAGAATAAAAACTTAGTTGTGTTTTTTTCTACGAGGGAGAATAACAACTTAATTATCAGACTTCTATGAGGGAGAAGAACAACTTAGTTATCAGACTTCTATGAGGGAAAAGACCAACTTCGTTAACACATTTCCGTGAGGAAGAATAAAAACTAGTTATGACACTTTTAAGGTGCAAATCACTCAAATATTTATAATCATAATCAAATGTGTTTTCTCTTAGGTTCAGAATCAAGTTACTACCATAACAATTAATTCTAAGCTTCAGACATGTGAAAGTTTTTTGGAAAATGGCCTTTTTTAGGGAAAGGGCATTTCTTAAAATTAGAAAACAGTATGACCGGCCATTAATTACACTCAATAAGAGGTAGAAATTCCACTTTAGCCGGGAATCATTAAAGGAGAGGGGAACTGCGCACGGCACGGCTGCTTAATAAAAGTTCACGATGACAGTGTTGATTTTGAAGACCAGACCGCCTGGCTTGATCTGCTCCATAATATATCAATTTATATCACTTTCTTACAGCCATTATCCTACAGCCATTATGATAAAAAAGTTCTGAAGACTAATGTTTTGATATTAAAAATATTCGTAGAGTTACAAAAATTTGATGTTTTTCACATAAAAACGGCAAATTTTCACCTAAAATTTTGCAGAACGACAACACACTAGAATCAAAATATAAAACAGTCTGTTAAAACTACTAGTTTTGTTTACATCTTTGTGAGTGCTGAATTATTTATAATTCAGGATTTTTACACTTTTGCCAAAACAATGGGATATACTTCTCCTTATTGTTATGGTCACGGGTCAATACTCACAGAATAATGTCACAAGAATAAGTTGAAAATCAAAATAGCAAAGTTGAACAACATGTGACGAACATATTTTTATTATTTTATACTATTGAACGTACTGAACAAATTGATATTTATGGAACGCCTTAACTGCCTTAAGTGATCAGTTACCCTTAGCATATGCCGTTTTCTTATTATACGAGGTTCATTTGTTGATACATTATACGCGGTTTGTTAATAATTATACGCGGTTTGTTAATAATTATACGAGGTGAAAATAACATACCCGGTTTGTTAATAAATATACGCAGTTTGTTTGTCATCATACGTGGTACATATAACATTATACGCAGTCCGTTCAAAATACGAGGTGCATACGAAGCAGCTCATTAAAATCATTATATGCGGTGCATAAATCATTATACGATTTTAAAACATTATACGGGGGAGTGTTTTCAACATTGTCTCTCCTTCTCGGCTACAATTTTTATGACAACAAACATGGCGTCTGCGTTGCCCGTTCAGTCAGGTTCAAGAGTTGTGGTTATGGAAGATATGTTGAACAAAGTTGGTTTGGGCCACTTGAAGCAGCGATTCGAGGAAGAGCGAGTGGAATATTGAGATAATTTGCTCAGCATCTGATCTGGAACTTCTCGATTAGGAGTGTCGACTTTGGGAGACAGAATAAGATTAAAAGAAATCTGCAAAGACGACATTAAAAAAAGGACAAAATAGTGCAACAGCTGGGGAGAAGTCCTATTCAGATATTCTTGGAGAACGCTCTAATTTGTTTGATACAAGAAGAAGTAGAATTTCCATGAAAAAGTCAAAGATTGGTGCCAAGAAAGGTAGACCATGGACTATTTCTTTTGTATGTCTTGCTTTAAAATATGCATGCCGAGTTCCAAGCAATGATGAAAAAGTTATTTTACAAAATGCTGGTTTGGGATTCAAAATAATAGTATACATGTTAAATTCTGAGGAAGACGTATTCAAAAAGCTGACCAGCAGTGCAAAAAAGGATGGTGAAGAAAGTTTGATGGGTTTTCCTCAATTGAATGACTGTGGGGGTTTCGAATTGCTAACATGCTTATCTAATTCCAGAGATCTCATCGAACTACCGTGTAGTCTATCCGCGAAAGATCTAAAAGCTCGTTTAGGTGGAGGACAGTCAAAAGTATATATAAGACCTATTCAGAAAAATCTATTGTCACATTGTCACTGAATAAAGAGAATCAATCATTATTGAAAGAAAAATGCATAACTTGTGGAAATCAATTTTTATTGAAGGATTTGAGAAATCATGTAAGACGATGTGGTAAAAGTACAGATGAGTTGTTTGATGAGTTGTTTTCTGACAATGATGATGATGATGATGATGACAATGACGACAATGACGACGATGACGACGATGACGACGATGATCATGATGATCATGATGATCATGATGATCATGATGATCATGATGATCATGATGATCATGATGATCATGATGATCATGATGATCATGATGATCATATCATGATCATGATGTATCGACTGCACTTAATTTTTTAACATATGTGATTAATGTTGATCGGCTGACCTTTTTATAAGATGCATTGCTGTAAGATGAAGTTAATTTCATATTATATACTACTTTTCGAATTATTTTCCCCTTATTATTATGTAAGTTGCAGAAGATTATGGGGGACCCCGTAAATAATTTTTTCTACTCATGCTTCGAAAAATAAAAGAAGCTTACTTTGACAATGGTTTATTACGTCTATTACGTCGTTTGAGAGCACTTCAGGGGCTGAAAATATTGGTCGTGTGAATTCAATAGCATTCTGTTCCAGGTTCTCATCAACTTGGCCCTCAACACCATAGTATGTCAATTCCTCGTTTGAAAATTCGATTCCCACTTGTTGTTCATTTGCCCGGCAACCCAAAGTTTCAAGGGAGAGGTTTTTGTCGTACGCATCCGGTGGGTTATCCATGCGTTGTTCAAAAACTTTAATTTTTCATTAACTTTTGGCAGAAACACGTAATGCAAACATCCGAGATGAATCTCGTTCAGTGGATCTAGTATACCTTGTTCTTCCATGTAATAAAACAATTCATAAAAATAACTTAGAACGCCAGTATATACATCTCTCCCCAGACGTTCAATTCTCTGATTATGCGTACTCTTTCCTGTAATCATGCTACCTCTGTTCCCTCCGCGTTTTTCTATCATATATTCGGCGACAAGGACATTTTCCATTTCTTTATCAGATCGTACACGCATGGGTAACCCGTACTCATCTACTCCTTTTAGAAAACTATTCAAGACCACAGCTGCCTTGTTGCTAGTTGTACAATCCAGCACCACGGGTAATCTACTGTATCCATCTATTGCACCTATAATAATGAAGTACCATCGTACCAATTTGTGATTGGTATCTAAGTGTCATAAGTGGTTAGATCCTTGTACATTATACACTCGTCGACTTAGCCTTTCTTTTTTCCTTCGTCTAATACCATCGGAATCGATCCTTTTCATGCTTTCACGCACCCGAAATCGTTGAATGCTTATACCTTGTTGTTTCAGCATCGGAATCAGCATTCCCTCTCCACAGTTCGGGTACTCTGACGTTAGTTTAAGCAAATGACTATCAAGTTCATTATCAGTCATAACATCAAACTTTTGTACTTTGAGTTCGCAAGCCAGCATGCGTCTCTAAATAGTTCGCTCAGAGACTCCTAATAACGAAGAAATCTCTTTTACGTAGAATACTTCAGCTAGTAAATCTTCCAAGATATTACTGATGGATTTCATACTTAGGAGCACCACCATTTAAACTGAATTTCCTGGCTGGCGAAGATGAACAAAAAACGTTGCATTGGATCCGAAGATCCATGATATTTTTTCTTCCTGTCACACCCAATCCTGCCAACTCCAACAAGGACAGCTTAGGTACAATATCAGGTGTGATATTTTCAGCAGCAAACTTTGAAATTTTATCTGTAAGACATAGACTTGTTTATCTTATATATCCTTCATTTTTTTCTCCGCCATCTCTAAAAATCTTGTTCTGATACACACGTAAAATTTGTGTACCTATACAAGAAATCACATATTTTTACTCTCTTTCACTAAGTTTTTCACACTTCCCCGTCATATAACTACAAAGATTCGAATAAAGAAAATTCGTATAATGCTGAATTCACGTATTATTGTGAAAATGAAAGTGAACATAATATGAAGAAGTGAGCATCATAAATTGCGTTTTCTATGTACAGCGTATAATGACAAACAAACCGCGTATAAATATTATCAAACCGCGTAAAATGTTGTTTGAACCCCATATAATGTTAAACAAACCGCGTATAATGTTATTTGTACCTCTTATAATTATTAACAAACCGCGTATAATTGTTAACAAACCGCGTAGAATGTTGTATGTACCTCATATAATGTTATATCAACCTCGCAAAATGTTTAAAGCACCACGTATAATGTGAAATAAACCGAGTATAACATCATATGCACCCCGTGTATCAACAAATGAACCACGTATAACAAGAAAACGGCATATGCTAAGGGTAACTGATCACTTAAGGCAGTTAAGGCGTTTCATAGATATTTACTTTGTAAGTAAAGTTAAAGAAAGTAACAAATCGTGAATAAAGATGAAGCCACCATATTGCGCCTTCGATTTGTTGTTAAATGTTTCCGGTCTGTATATTTATTCAAATTTGGTGCCATCTCATTATAACAAACTTTATCGTTCGAAGCTCGTAGTATGTTGTGGAAAAGGGACTTAAAACATGAAAAAAATATTGTTGTTGCTCATGACAGATATATCTTAAGTTCAGAGAGGTTTAAACGAAGGTTATAAAATGCTTTTACTACTTATAGTACGTAGAATATTCTTGGTTATCTTAAGTCAAAAATCTTACTTTTGATGTTTACTGGTCAGTACATCCAAAGCCTATTTGTTTTCATCCCATACAGTCATGGAAATTCTGTAAAAATGTTGTTAGGAAGATACATAGATACTTAGTCGTGATTTATAGTAGTTATTTTAGTAGATTTAAGGATTTAGAAATCTATAATTTTTCTTTCTCACTTAAAATTTATTTTCTGGCTGCCACAAAATAGTTTTTTGTTCGCCTCTCCTTTAATCATGCATAAAACACTAGCCAAATTCCCATGGAAGAATCCACTGAATCTCTCATCGAATCCATGTAAAAGATACCAAACAAAAGCATATAATACAGTACAGTAATTTGAATTTTTAAAACTCACAATCCATTCTCGACCCCCGGGCATTATCTCTTTTATAACGGAACAGCAAAAAGAGAAAAAAGCCCTGAGATTGAGGTTGCTCACAATGTGCATTATTCTATATTTATACCCGCTGAAACAAACCGCTAAAAATATAAGCAGGTACAACAACAAAATAAAAATAAATAAAAATGCAAAATGTCTAAGAAAATCGAAGGTGTCTAACAACCGTTATGTAAAAAGCTAAATCTGCCATAACTATATAATTGCCTTGCCATGCCAAAAGTACACCAGAGAAAATAGTATCCCAGACATTAAAAAAAATCGTTAAGTCACACAAAAAGGTTATTGTAAAATTTTCACAATGTACAATATGTAATGATCACACCAAGTCAGCTATTTAGTCTATTTTATACAGCAAACCTCCCAATGTTTTACACAAAATATAGGAAATCGCTTTCTTAAAGCATAGCTAGATTATATGTCTACTTTGCGTAATCCGTTTCTGAAAATTACTTTGCTAAACAAGCATAAAAGTGACAACAAAGATTGCGCATAGATGCTATGCTCGGAGCAGTACGCAAAAGAAGCCAAGCTTTAATTGTGCATGTTTATTTGTGTGAATGTTAAAATAAAATTGTGCCAGTACAACATGGTTAAAACGTATTGTCAATAAATGTTGAAACCTAAATTTCTCCCACGTTATTGTTGTGGATTTTGTTTGCTTTGAACCTTTTCCTCCGTGTCCGCTTGGTTTGTTTACATTTATACCTCCAAATAAGCGCGCGCATCTGGAATTACGTAATCACTTAGATGCGCGCGCAAATAAATATCGGGACTGTGATATGTATTCTCATTTTTCTTAATATATTCTTAGCATGGCTGTGGCCTGAAAATATATAATGCCTTAATAAAAGAAAGCTTGCTATAAGTTGCCATAATTTGCTGTCATTAGCTAATGGCACATTCTGCTACAGCCTTGAACAGAAAAAAAATCAGATTGTTTAATAAAAAAAGTAAACTTCTAATCAATTTTGTGCATCATATAAATTTTTATATTTAAAACAATCAATCAAGCTTAGACATATTCTAAGCATATTCTGCTTCTGTTTAGGGTATATTCTTACAAAAAAGTGCTTGAAGAAAATACTTTCCGGCTCAAGACACAACAAATATTCTTACAAAAAAGTGCTTGAAAAAAGTATTTTCCGGCTCAAGACACAACAAGGAACTTACTATTTAAGGGAAAATTTAGTTCTGAAAGTTAAAACGGCTTAAAAATTCATTTCTCTACCAGATAATCAAAACAACACACCTGATTTGCTTTTTTTTCTCAGTAGGTAGCTTTCTAGCGTTCTCTGGATAAAAGTTTTTTGCAGTCAAGTTTTTTACTTCGAATACTAAACTTCGCTTCATCCCAAAAAGACGAATTGAAAATGTATATAATTGGCTGGTACATTTTCAATCTGTTCTCTTTGTGACGTTATATCATCGTACATTTTCCTTCTTTTTAAAAAATATTTCTTACAACAACATTAACTTTTTGTACTCGATCGACAACAGCAGTTTTGTTTTTACATTTAGATTCGAATTATCCCTATATTCGAATGCGATGGGTTTTTTTTTATAAAAGTAAGCAATCTCGGTCCCAGAACACAAAAAGGGAAAATATAAAATAACAAATAAGCTTTAAGCTAACCTCATCAGGATTAACTTTAAAAAGAGACAACATTCTTCGCTTCGGTTTTCTTTTTTTCAGTTAATAAACAATTTGTTTTCGTGAGATACGTTGGGCACATGGTAAACCGGGGGTAACATTAAATTATTCTAACCATGACGACCTTGTATGGTTTCTAAAATAAACAACAAAGAACTCCCCGTATAGCAATTTTTTAAGTTTAGTAAATTTTAGCGTAACGCCACGCTTTGGAAAGACAATGCATGAGGCATGAAAAAATGACCCGCAATTTTAGTGCTGTTAACTAACATAGTTACTCACACAAGCGTATTATAATATACAGGAAGTTTGTCGCAATTCCTAACAAGTCCGCATTAGCTGCTGAACTAATCACATTTTGGCCCATAGTCCTATGGCCTTTTTTTAAAAGAAACTACAAAAAACTGACTAGTCGCCTTCCAAAAATTTAAAAAGTTGTAATAGTTGTTAAAATGTTATTTTTTTTAAGTAAGAAACTTTTTTCGCACATGCCTCCCATCAACTACGGCATTTGAATGACATTCAGGCAATGTCACCTGGGATATATGCAGGGAAATGGAATATCAAGTAGGCTATTCTGGCAGACTACTTTAAAGAAAGAAAGGGTCGCGATTTAACGTTTTTTAGCCTAAATCGGGAAAGTTAGGCCAAAAAAGTTTTAATCGCGAAATTTTATTCCCTCAAATTAAATCTAAATAGCCTATCTGCAAAAGTTAATTCTCGCGAAATTTTATTTATTGTAAATATTCTTGTTTTATGAGAATTTCCTTTATCTTTCATCCTTATTGTTGTATTATTGTAAAGTTTCTTATATTAATAGTTAACTAACTCTTTAAATTGATTCAATTTTTTTTTATCGCTGATGATATTTATAACTTTATATGCTATTTCAGGACCTTCTTGAATATACAAAAATCAACACCTATGCTTAGCGCAAAAATTAATACACCGGCTCACAGCTTCAAAAAAATACTGCGCGCGCATATCATAACATTACGTAATACATATGCGCGCGCAGAAAAGGCAGTAAAGTATCTTTCGCTCAGAGAAGTCAAAGGCAAAGAACGTTTTATTTCAGAACTTATACTTACATTTTTCAAGAACATTTGGTTATAATGGATCCACCAACTAAAAAAGAAAACGATTGGTTACGTGTGCAGTTTTGAATTGTGTCAACAGCGAGTACAACCTTGAAGTTTGGAGGGATAACGTCTGTGATGTTCACAATGTTACCAGACGTTCTGATGCATGCTCATGTAAAAGAACCTTACAGGTGAGAAAATATTTTATACAAGATAAAGTGTTTATAGCCAAAAACTAACAGTAATTAGCAAATACCAAAGGCAATAAAGGGTAGCTTTTAGGTCTTGCTAAAGGGTTAGCTACCTAGCTATATATACTATTTTTTTATTTTTAGCTAGCTAGCTTGTTCACCTTTCCTTCTAAAACCAAGAGACCTGATGCTCATAATAAATGGAGGCAACTTATTAATTGTGCCAGCTCAAAAAAATCCAGCAAAATTGATGACAGTTAGACCCAAACAACGGGTTTGTTCCAAACATTTTGTTGGCAGGGAACCATCATACGAGCATCCTTATCCAACTGTATATGTTGGTTATGAATCATCTTCAAGGACTGAGAAGTTTTTACCCTCTGCAACACGTCGACGAAAGTTGTCATATTCAACATCGTCATCAAAAAAAGCAAACATCTAAAACAAAGAAAGTGGATCCCAATATTGAAAGTCCTTGTGTTAGTAGCATAGCATCAAACAGTGACATTAACCTGGTACTAGCATTGAATCTTGTATTTCTTACCATTCCCAGAGTTATTGTCACCTAATAGTACAGTATCATCTAGCTTTTCACCCCCACAAGAGATGATTTCACCTGACCTTGTTTCACATCAAGATAATGCAGATTTTACAGTTTCGGATTAAGGAGGAGAATTACTATAAGGAAAGAGAATTACTTTTAAATCTCTCTGAAAATATCCTGAAACTAAAGCCAAAAACAAAACTTTTCAAGGAGAAAATCGTGTCACTTACCACAACAACAAAAGTTATTTAAAAATCAATTCAATAAATAATCTGCCACCCTTAATGTGTTACATCAATCTGTTAACAATTGTTCATGCAACCTCCTGGTAAAAAAGGAAGCGCCCAAATGACTCCTGCGGAAATACGAAAAACAAAACGGATTGCAAATTTAAGAATCCTCGTTGACTCAAGTCATTTCGTATCTTAGGTTCAGAGTACCCAATCAGTATGATTAAACTGTTTGATGATGTTATTGTGTGCGGAGCGTTATGTAACCTTGGAAAATCTATCATCTGATGCATTTATGAATATATATATTCAAGATTTGTAAATAAAAAAGATATTTTATATTTCATAATGTATATATTTCTTATTTATTCACACTTCTATAAGAAAAATTGTATTATTACTTGTGTACATTTAATACATAGGAAAGAATCAGAGTCCAATGGAATATCTTCTGCAGTCCTTATCTTAACACAACTAAAGTGAAACCCACCATTACACAAGTCACACAAAATCCCCCTCAGTTGAATAAGATTTAAATAAGTTTTTAGTGCATTTTCACACCACATTTTAAAATATTGCAACGTATTTTCCTTATAAAGGAAAATGCTTCTAAGTTCGATGGCATAGTTAAATTAACTGTATATTTGTTTTCCACTGATAAAAATCGAAAGAGAAAGTAATTGCAAATAACCCACGTGCGCTACTTTAGACAGCGTGTTTACGAGTTTATAAATAGATATCTACTTTGCTTCTCTTGATTTAGTATTTACACTGCTGTCTCAGGTTTCAAACAAAAGATGGAAAACGAAACAGCGATCTTCGGTTTCTCTTACGCTGCATGCGCCTTATTTTTGTTATACATAGATGAATTATAGCTGAAAAAAGATTATTACATCTAGGTAGAGGCATTATTATTTGTTTTTTATCATATCAAAGCTCAGTTGGGTGATTTTTATGATTTCCAAGGCAAAAACAAGCTAGAGACTCGTATTTCTGCGTTGTTTGTTTACATTCTTTACTGCTTTTTCTGCGCGCGCGTGTGCATTACGTAATGTTATGGTATGCGCGCGCAGTATTTTTTTGAAACTGTGAACCCGTGTATTCTCGCAAAAAAATCATTGGGAAGATCATTTTAAGAAGGGCCATTCGAGAAAGTAAGCTATTTCCCTCGATTTTGCGATTTTTTCGACTCGCGAAATTTTTTTTTTTAAAGTATTCAGAAATTGACGATTTTAACGGAACAGACATCATTTTAGATGAAGGAGGAATGGCGAAGGAATAATTTCATATTTTCTTGCAAATTAAGAAACCTGTCAATCTTGTCCCCAGGGCTTCTTTTTCCCTTTCTGATATGCGTGCTGGCGCGAAAGAAGTAGCTCTGGGACAGGCTGGTTAAAGTTTGAATTTAATTGGCTCTTCAATTTCGCGAGTTATAGGACGAGTTGCTTCAAGGCGAGAACGTAACGGCCATGAGTTATTTAAAGGTTGCCTCCGACGTTATAACAAGTTCATATTAACCGAAAGAAACCATTAAAACATTATAGAAAAAAGTATTATTTAATGATTTACTTGCAAAATAAAAGCATAAACACGATTTACTTATTCCATGTTTTTATAAAACCTTGTGCTTCGACCGCCATTATTGCAGCATTAAAAACACGCTTCAAAATCTTGAAAAAAACATCAGGATACCTCCTGACGTCACAAGAGCCAAAACCACACCGTCTTGCAGCATGAAAACGACGAAGCGAGATTTCTATATGAAATTAATTATTAAGAAGTTGTTCCGCTATCACAATTCTAATTAGCTTTAAAAATATTTTCTTTTTCATATTGTAAACATGTTTTTTGATTGGGTGTCCCTACTCTCCAGTGGAGGATTCGAAGTATCGTATTAAGAAAGGATGTTGTGTGGGTAAAGGGATGACCTAGAAACAAGGGCTTCATCAGACGCACAGGCCTTGTTTCTTATACCGCTTTCTGCTTGGGTAGTGAAATTGATCCGTGATAGAATCAAAACAACCCGACCTGGCGTAAGCGGTCGGTCATTACGAAGGGTCTGTTTATAACGAAAGAGTTACCTCTAAATAATTCTTCTTGATTTGTTTGTTGACCATGCTTAAAAGATTTGGTTAGTGATTGATAACAAACCACGAAAGATTATTAGCGAGGTGAAAAGGAAAGGGTGAAAATGTGCTGTCTTGTTGCTAAAGAAGACTAAGTCACGTGATTTTATGGGTAAATATAATTGGTAGGTGAAAGGCACCTGTAATTGCCGTCGGGGAAAAAACGAGCCTTTATTACCCCTGCCGAAAGGCCCTGTAGAGAGGATATTGTTGAAAACTCAATTAAATACTCACGAATGACATAATTTTGTTTTTCTTTTTACTTTATGTAATTTGTACCATAGTCATAAGAAAAAGAGATAGTCTGGTAATTCCGGGCCGTCCATAATGTGTTCCTATTGTTTACAAGCAGATATGTTTCTTAAATCGGGGTGGCCAGTTTAAGACTGCACGGAATTATCAATAATGGCTGCCCATGGGGAGGATTTCTTTGGTGAAGATGATTTTGATGCAATCTTGGCTGTTATTGATGAAGATTTATTAGAGAAAAATCGTGATTTAACTAAAGAATTATCCGAAATTGTTGAAGAAATAGTTGACGACCCTTCTGAAAGCTGTTTTTCCTGTGATATATGCTCCAAAACATGCAAAACACAACGGGGACTCACAAGACACCGAAATGCGAAAAGCTTGATCTCTACGCACTGAAATCAAGAAATCTTCAAGCAATCTTTCAGATGGACATTGACACTAAGAGTCCAGAACAGTGACTATAAACCTGTTACAACTGCTATTTTTATAGCAACAAATTTTAAAACAATATTATTTTGGCACATGGTATAATAAATAATTATGGAAGTCTACAAAAAGGTCCAGGTAGTGTATATAGGTTTTAAGGTATTTCAAAATATTTTTTATTAATGTTTGTGTTAAGCAGAAATACAGTGCTTGTTCTTGCTTATTAAGCCAATTTAATGTTTTTTATAAATGTGTGGCTATAAAAATAACCGTTTTTAGTTTCTTCTTTCTTCCAAGTGTGTTTAATTGCTCTTACGGCATGGCACAGTTTCAATATCAATTTCATGACAGTTACCAGCTTTGGGTCGGAAAATCTTTTGTGTTCTAATTGTGTTGTCGTTATAACCAAAATCACGGATTGATGGGTTATCTTTCCTATGACCAATTGCACGTTGACGACCAAAGTAGTTTTCAAGGGGATCTTTACAAAATCTTTCTGTCAGTACATATGGAACTCCATTATTAATTAAATACTGGATTAATTCAACAGTAGAATGGACAGTGATTTTGATTCCTTGGTAGGTTTGCCGTGAAATAAACATATTTGCTCTAGCATTATCCGTAAAATTACCAGGCCTATCAGCAATTGAATCCTTCCATGTTTTGAAATATCCTAGAAATGTTTCGGTCAACCATAAGAATCTTTCATCATCAACAGATGTGTACGGTTTAAGAAATGGTTTACGTTTAATTGCTGCTTCTTTGGTATTCTTGACGTTAAGACAGCCAAAAAATTGGTCGAACATATTACAATATTTGGCAGTTGCATTAGCTTCTGGTGGTCCATACAATTGAAGAGCGTTAAAGACAGATTCGCTTAACACTTGTGCTTCCAGACGTACATTCATGACTGAATATGGTGTGAGCTTGATGTGGTCATTTGTTATTTTAGGAACAAGATGTAATCCACAGTCTAAGTCATCAAGGAATAACTTTGAAATATGGTTCCAGGTGATATAACTTCCATCATTCCACATACTTCTGGTACATCTTCCTGCAAGAGAATTACTCGGGCAATTGCGGGCTGTTTTAATTAAGTGTGGTGGATCTGAGATGAAGTAGATGTACCGTTCCTCATCCGCCATAACAGACACCAACAACTTTTATGCCACATTTTTCCTCCAGTATGCCAACCGCTTTCCAAAAGAGAGGAAACAATTGAATTGATGTGACATTGGTAGTAGCAAAATTTGCAAATGAAAATTTTAAAGGATTTACAATGCTTCTCACAAGAAAAACTAAGACATGAGATGCAATTTCATCAACCTTTTCCAACGCAACATAATTTAGATCAATATCACCAAGGTCAACAAAACCGATAAGATCACCATTATGCTTATCCCACACAAGACTTTCTTGAATTTTCATTTCATCCATTAAAAATATTGCATATTTCTCATGTGGTTGGAATTTGGAGACCATATTACACAATTCCTGGATAACGTCTTTGTTAAAACCTTGCTTCGGACGAATATAGTTCTTATAGTCCCTTAAACGACGTCTACTAGGGAGTACCAAGAAACCACTGTCTTTCTTATCGTCAACACGAATCTCATCATAAAAGGCGGAGGATTTTGCAGCTAAACCCAAGCAGTAACGAATGATCATAGGATGATAGCGAACACCAGTTTTCGATGATGATAAATATTTCTGCTGCTCTTCCCAAAAAAATTTCATGAATGGTGGTATCTTGCGATTAGTTGTTGACATAATTTTTATGAAATCATCACCAAGACTTTTTTGGACTGAAACTGCACAAGTGGAAATTTCATCTTGCATTTTCTTTAACTCTTCCTTTAATTCTTTATTTTCCAACCGGTGATTTTGAAGGGTTTTTATGATTCGGTCTGGAGAAGTCATGGAAATTGGTGCTTTAAGTTTGGCAGGTGAAATTAAATTGTCCCTTTTCCTTTTCAAACTTAGGCTTTCCTTTGACTCCGACCTAACACATTCCAAGCATTTTGCAGAAGAAGGTGGAATAAGAACTATGCAATTTGGAGATCGATACCATTTGCTTTGATGAAGAGGTGCACTAGTACTATCCTTGATGTTAAATACTTTTGGAACACAGTGCTCAAGACAGCTACCAGCAAAGTGGTCTGTCAAACCTGGGCATAATTTCAAATCCATAATTAATCTTGTTAAATATGTGATTGTAATAAGTTTTAGTGATTGAGAATAAATGTCGTGTTTAGCAGGAACAGACCATAATAAAACACGAACAGTAAAAACAAGATTATTATCAACATATATCTCATACTTTGGAACTGAGTGGATAGCATCATGACAGGCAAAAGAAGCACAATCACTTGTATAGGTAAAACTCCAACCGACTAATTTCAATAACTGAGTTTTAGAAATAAAATCTGTAAATGACTTGTACTGATCAGTAATGACATTTTCCACTGGTTCAATTTTTTTCTGCAAAATTGATTGTGCTGATTGACGAGGCCTAGAACATGTGGAGGATGAAGGAAAACTTTTGATAGGAAGGTTTATTGTGGGGATAGCACCGGGAACAAGTGTGGTTCTGCTAGAGTGGTTACGATTCATTTGATCTTCGCTAAAGTGCTTTTCACAAATATATATTTTCTTTCTTTGAATTCTATCCCTTAGAGCATGATCAACTTCCCTATCTCTTATCACAACATCAACTTACTTTTCTCTCCACGACTTGTCAAATTGATTCTCACCAGCAGGAACTTTAAAAATAGATAGACCTTTATATTTAGCCTTTCGTGAAACTGTGCAACCGTATATAGAGCAATTTTCGCCAGGCATGTTGAAAATAATTCTGTTTAAATGTTTGTTAATCCTATGTTGTTTACAGTAACTAACTACTTAAATGCGCCATTTTTCAACACGAGCGTGCAGTCAAAGCACTGGGTACGAGGTATATTCTGCTAACAAAAACATAAACAATAGAGCCGCGCGATTCACCATCTCTTTTTCTTATGACTATGTTTGTACATATTATTTTTTTATTTTTTTTATTTTTTTAATTAAGTTAAAATACATTTTCGGCATCATGGAAAACCCATGTTAACTCATTTTCAGGAACTACACGCCCTTCCATATATCCTGTGTATACCCCGTCAGGCTCTGGATAAGCATTACGAATTTTTGTCTCTGCACATGACGGGATGACCCTTCGCACAGATTTGCCAAGTCTGTTGTGAACCCACCACGTGAACTGTCGGTAAGCAGCATAGCAATATGTTCTAAAAGAAAAATGTTAACCTGAAATATCAAACTTATGTTCTTATACCCATATTTCTATAAACAGCGCGTTTTGACTGGAACAACATCTACTTACTTATTGGGAACGTCATTTCTTGGAGGAAGATATGTCGATTCTCTATCATACATTCCAACCAAAGCAGTCCAGAGATTTCCTTTCCTTAAATCAATCGGGTCGAAATCTTCGTGACTGACTATACAGTTTATTTCTAAAGAGTATATTTTTAATAACTTAATAATCAGCATATAATGTTTCGTATATCCCGCTAAAAAGTACACACCTTGTAGGCAATATATATATGTCTTGATTCCAGTTCGTGACAGCAAAAACATTCAGTTTCAGTGCTCATTTGACGGCAATTGTTGCATTTACACCACGACGTAGCGTCAAGGTTAATCCTTAATTCTGCTATTTCCCCATCGCTATCACTGTCATATGTCACCCACGATGAGTCCGATAAATCCCCCCTACGTTTAGGTTTAAACTGGAAGCCAAGTACAACGTTAGAACATTTTGATTCCGACTCATCCGAAGATTACAGTACTTAACAAACGTGTTGCTTTTAAAAGAAAACAAATAATTCTGCATTAAGCAAACAACAAAATTTTTTTCTAGCGCTAATGAATCTTCTATATCTCATAAATATTTAATACTTCGAAACATATCAACAAGGCATTCTAAACACGAATTAGTCAGTAGAATATATCACCGTGAGGTATCCTATAATTCTAATTAGGTTAAGTTTTAAGTCACCGTTTTAGTTATAATTCGAATTATAAGTTATAACTGAAGTTAAAATTATAAGTTCAGTTAAAAGTTATAACTCGAGTTATAAGCTTTTGCAATAGAAAGAGTAATCCACTATGCTATTTAAATGTGAGTGACTTTCATAAATGGCTTGATAATCATAAATATGAAATAGGTATTTATCAGTAAAATATTCTTACACACAATTTGTTATAAATATACATTATTAGAATGTGAATATGCATAAAAACATAAACTTTTTATTGCAAGCTGGACTTTAAAAAATATTGCTGATATTGGATGTCTAAAATATCTTTACAGATAAATGTTGTTTGACCCATCAATTATTTATTTGATTATAAATTTGTTGCATAATCAAACAAGCTATCTAGAGTATATATATACACAATCTGCTTCACAAAAATTCTAATGGTCCAACCTTACCAATAAAAAATGTTTTCAACAAAATAAAAGAACAAATAAAAACTATATATATTATTTCTATACTTATAAATTCAAACATTTTTGATGAGATCAAAAATTTTTGTCGAATACCTTTCATCCCAAACATCAAATTTATGCAATAAATCACATTCACAAGTTATTAAATGAAAATTGTTGGAAATTTTTCCAATAACATCATGTGTCAAATTAAACTCAAATGTTAATAAATGAGAGTCTTCTTCCTTTTCAACATTAATCATTTCTAGCTCTAAACGTATTGATTTATCTGACATTTGTATATGATGAACAGGAGAAAAATATTCAGTTTTCACAACAATTGTCTTGTGTTTCGCATTTAAAACTGAAGTATTTGAGCAATGATTTTCTGAGACAATCAGCCGCTTGACAATATTTTTTAATTGATTCATCCATTTTTAAATTATTTTTACTGATGTCAGAGTTGTTGTAGTACGATATGGCATTTGACTGTGCACCATTTCTCCCTGCACGTCCAATTTCTTGTAGGTAACTTTCCAGTTTTGATGGGGGAGAAATATGATATCTCCATTTTTTATTTCATGTGAAACTTTGAAATTTGGTTCGACAGGATCTTAGGTATTCAAATGTTCAAAAAGATATTCTGTACATTTCTTCCCTTTCATAAGTAAGTGTAGCAACTTTTACACATCTTTGGCTCAAAATTTTTTGTTGATCCTCAATGATAGCGTTGAGAGGGCTAACAACAATCACTATGTTTCTTTCTTCTGTAAAGGCATTACAAAAGGAAGTAACTAGTACAAAATGGATTTTCCATATCCAGTAGGCAAAGCCGCAAGAGTATCGTTTCAATTAATTAGTTGTTTAAAGCAAATGATTTGTTTGGGCTTTAACACAAAATTTGGGTCAAAACCTTTCTCTAGAGCAAGTCGAAGTTTGGAAAAAAGTTGTATTATATTTTCCATCTTGTTAGCCAGCTATAACTAAATTTTTACTCGCCATATGCTTGTTTTTATGCTCAGTTACCTTCCTATATCCCTTCGGTAAAATCTGGACAAGCAAGACAAACGGCTCTTTCAAAAATACCCACTATATGTGGGTATTTTGACCGGCCAGTCCCAGAGCTACTTCTTTCGCGCCAGCCACATATCAGAAAGAGAAAAAGAAGCCCTGGGAACGAGATTGGAAACCTGTTTGTTAAGAGTCTTTTCCAAATTCGCCGTTTGCTTGGTTTTTTATAAAAAACGTATAATAACATATATACCAAACTTAGCTAGTAAAATCGGAACGGACAATGTGATTTCTGGAATCTCGTTGGTTGGTGAACTTTCAGTTCCGATCCATACTGAAAGTGGAAATCATTTGAACGTTTTAACAGAAAGAAACGAAAAATGTTTTATAAAAACAATGACGTATTGTTAAGTATTGTTCCGTTTTAATGTTAAGTGTAAATTCCATTTAAAAAGGAGTATCAGCGTAAGAAAAAATAGAGCCAAGCGTATCGAGCGGAGGATTTCTAAATAGTGTTTCTTCTAATACCTTAAGCGAAAAAATCTAATGTGGAAAAGTTTGCGAGTTTTGTTAAAATATGTCAAATATAATCTACGCAGAATTTAAAATATTTGCTATTTGAGAAATTAAACCCAAAAGAACTTTAAAACAAAAGCAAAACAAAAATACATTCTATTAAATTGCACTTAATATCACTTTTTTTTTTCGCTCTCGCATGGGTAGCTAGGCGTCACCGGTGACCAAAATAGAAGCAATTTCCCAAAATCACAGATGGTCGCGCTCATTTCAAAAACCGGCCGGTGACAGGGTTCTTGAGGTTTAATAGTTCTTAATGACGTCATCACAACACAATATGTATTACTACATGCCTGCCTAATTAGGGGGATTTTCAACGGGCCATCCAACTGACGAAATTATTGAAACAAAGGCAGTCCTTTCGTCATTTTTCGAACATGGAGAAAAGTGTCAAATTGAAGGCCAGGTGGAAAGCATTAAAAATCTGATAGTGGCATTCTCTAGCGCTCCCACGCAATTTAATAATTCACGCCGGGGCCCATAAGGGTCCCGAAATTCAAGAAAAATGATCGTGCTAACGTCAGCAACAGTTAGCATATTTTAAGAAGTATGGATTTAATTAAATAACCTAAGAACGTATGTCCTAAGTCCGTTGTGAACATTGACAAGTTGCAACTGCAATATGGAAAAAACAATATAGTTTATCACTTGATGTCGCAAATTTAAAAATTAGCTGTACTATGATTGTAGTGTTAATGATAAGGTTTTAGTTAAAAGTATCATTAAATAGAAGAAAAGCTTTCTTTAAAAGGCTTGAAATATTGTCGGGTTGTCACCTAAACATACTCCTCTTAAAAATTATTTACCTCCCACTGTACTGTTATCACAAGTCTTTTTTGGGCGGATATTGGCTTATGAAATGTTGTCTTATTTTCATTTGTCTCATGAAGTAAATTTCCAAATTTCATATGCAGATGTTACTCGGGATCCCAATTTTTGAAGTTCTGCGTCGGTAACCGCACATGTGAAATATAGATGGCTTAAATAGAATCCAAAAGTTTGACTCCTTACTCAGATTCTTTCAATGAATATGAATTTCATAGAACAAGTCATGTAAATAAATGAACCTGCTACTGAATATATTCAAAATTGCACTATTCGATCTTCGTAAATACTTAGACTTTCAAAATAACAAAAAATATGTCAACACACAGTTGTGTCTGCCATTATAAGTAGTTAATGGTAAACACGGTGACGTAAGGGCATATTTCAAAAACATATTTATTTAACTTAAGATTAATGTTTTGCGTAGTCACAGTGGGACGGTCATACTTCTTTTGTTATGTAAGAGATACTTTCTTGAAAGTTACTATTTTCCTATAGTTGATGAAAAATCATTTCTCTTTTCCACCAGAAAATATCGAGTATGTTTCTGTGATATCTTTTTCCGAAGTCAAGTCGCATGCAAATAAATGAATCACGAAAACTCTGGTTAACTAACTAATACAGATAAAACCTCAGGCAATGAATTTTCACTAAAATCTTTGCTTTAGTTTGAAAAATACTCATTTTTGCAGCATTTCTCTCAAGGAAATAATGACATAGAAGTAATATTATTGTAGTGTAATTATTTAAGAATAAACCATAATAAAAAACTTCTATGTCAACAAAAAATTCTCGATTAAACGCGTTTTTTAATTATACTAATCCTATCCGATCAACTAGAAAAGCGGCTTATTTAAAAATCATACCTCGAAATGGAAAGCTAATTTGATAGTGATCATTCCAGAGGGTGCTTCATATGAACGGCATGTGTGAACGATTCATGTAAGTTTAACTAAACGATCATGAACAACGTTCAGTGAAGCGCCCGCACTTTTCTGAAAATGGTGCGCATGTTAAGCCGAGGTTTCTCATTCAGCACAATGGGCTCAATTCAGCATGACTTTTTAAAAAGAAATAAAATAAAAACAAGCGCAATATCGGAGACTACCGGTACATCAAAATTTGACGTAGCTATGCTTTTTCCTGCTTATACACGAAAAAAAGTAACACAAATAAAATAGCAATAAAAAAATAAAATGGCATAATTTTATCTTTGTAAACAAAACTGCATTTCTGCTCCTCGTATGAAAATGAGCGAACTTTGTATACAAACTTGATAATTAGTTGAGCTAGACTTAGGTGGTGGTTTTAAATCTATGTATAGCTGTAATTTATACATTCACTTTTAACTTGTGTGTTACAGAATACAAACAGAAAAAGCCGGCTCCCTTACCTTTTCGATTATTCCATAGCACCACAAAGCAAGACAGGTTTTTTTGTTGTTAAAATTTTCTGATGTTCCTTCTATGTTTTGTTATTCTAAACTTCTTTCTTGTTGATTTGATTTTAAAGTATCTATACAAAATTGAACCGAACATGATGTAATAGGAGTATTATTTTCGGAATGAACCAGGCCAGCTCAAACTTTAAAAATGTTAGCTGCGACCTCAATGCAGCATTTCTAGCTGCAGTTTAAAGTTCAACGAATTTTTTAGCTTTTTTAAAGATCTTTTAAAAATTCCTGCTTTGGATGTTAGCAACAGTAATGGACTGAAATTTTTACCTTAGCACCTAAAACGTTCATGAAAATGACGAAATGAGCCAACAAATTAGCAGTTCTTTGTTCCAAATCCTAGATCTTCCTAAGTTGTTCTAAAGTTTTGACTAATGAAAGCGTATGTTCTTTTATGGCTTTTTTATATAAAAAAATGAGTGATTGCTGAAACATAAAATAAATCTTCCAACTCAATGTTATTTCTAAGCTGATTCTTAAAACACACGTACAGTTCGTTCTAACCTTATTCTAAATCGACCTACGTAGCCGCTGTCAAATGTCTCATTACTAAACAATCAAGTTGCTTCGGCAACAAACAATAACAACCTAACGAAAAACATGCATACGCATACGAAGAAAAATGTTTCTGCTCAATTGCTGTCAGCGCTTCTTGTTTTTTTTGTCAGTTCAACGAGTTTAATTAAATCGCCTTGTTCTAGGAAATTTTTGATACATGGAAAGGGCCGTGATAGCGGGTGAAAGACTATAGAATCAAGCACTTATTTAGTCGAAAAACAGGTACCACCTTTATCTTTGGTGCAGATATTAGAGCTAGATAGAAAGAATTCATAAATTCATATAGCTTTCAGGCTACCGACAATCATGGACAAACATATTGGGACAAGGGCAGTTTTTTCCTCTTATTTTAAATATGGACAAAAGTCGCTAGTTTTTTACACATATAGGCCAGGCAGACAGCGCTAGAAAATTGCTAGTCACATTCCCCGAGCACGCACGCAAACCGATATAATTCACGTCGGGGGTCCTAAAGACCCCAAAATTCGTGAAAAATTGCCATGCTAACGTCAGCAACAATTAACACATTTTAAGAGTTTGGACTTAACCAAATAGTCTAAGTCCTAAGTCCACTTCGCACATTGACAAGTTTAAAATGTGTGGTAATATAACATAAACTAGTCGTTGCCCGTGGAAAAATCCACGGGTTCGCCCGTCATTATATTTATCCGTCGCAACAAAGTGGATAAAAATATATCGCATTTGATATTCGTGTTCCCGTAACATCATTTTCTAACTCAGCGGGGGGGGGGTCTGCGCAGAGACAGACAGACCACGGCTATAATTATAAAGAATAGCCTACGCAATTGCTTGTGGTGACGAACTTTAAAATTATTTGTCTTGTCTAAACATATATGGACTAAGACTGTAGGTGGACTTGGTGTATTTTGCAGACCAGAGCATTTAAAATCAATTTCACTCACTCCCAAATTATCAGTCGCTCTATTCAAGAACTGTGTATTACCATCAGGTAAAGCTCGAAGAAAGGGTCAAAAAAAAGTGGTATTATATATCAAACTAACATGTTGCCTTACAGAGTTATTGTCTCGCTAAATCATAACCACAAGAAACAAGCGACTTTGGTAAATGCTTGAAAACAGTTAAATTTAACACCTTATGTTGACTTTAGCATTTTTGCACTGAATTTTATTAAAAATGAATGCAAACATTAGGATGGAAAGTTGTTTTGAAAAATGCTATGATCCTCTTTTCTACGACTTGGCATGAAAATTTGCTTACAAAAAGGCGTCCGAACAGGTAAGTAATAGACAATCACAACATGACTATCCCGAAAAGCTGAAAAACACGTCGTTAAATCCGTTTCTATGACCTGTGTGTATATGTCTACTTTACACAAAAAGAAAAACATTGCTGATATTGACTATATTAATGAACGTCTAACCACACGCACTAGTTACTTCACACCATGCAGTTGGTATTATTTTATGAAAGTATGGTTTCAGAAATGAAAACATGTCATAACCATAAGACACTAAGAGTACAAGTACTAAAGCAGGGTTGACTATATAAGTGTATAAACTAAATAGTAAACAGTTGTCTCGCAGTACAATACACATTTTCCGAATTATGTGTTCTTTAAAATTATGTTGTTTTGACTTTAGGATCATATTCAACATCATTGAATTGGTGTGTGTGTAAATCGTTAACTTAACACGACATGCGAAAATGGTGTTTTGGTGGTATTAATGTTACGGTCAAAATCTTCTTTTTTATTAATTTTCTACTTGTACTAATAAAAGCGGGGGCAAACCAGTCCAACCTTTCATCCAACATGCAATTTTTGTGATGTTGGATGAAATGTAGGACTGGTTTGAGTCATTTCAAAATTTTGAAAAAATTTAAAATTTTCAAAAAAGAAGAAAAAAATCGTGTTGGACGATGTTGGATGAAGTTTGATCGCCGTCAAACATTTCATCCAACATTTTTGGCAAGATCAAAGGAATTCTCTATCTGAGTTGCGTAAATTTTCATGTTGGATTGGTTTGGTGGTACTTTTCATCCAACATATAAAAATCCCGCGAATTTCGAACGTTGAATTTTTTAATGGAATGATTTTAATTTGATGCGTTTCAATAAAAACATTACGAAGAGTAAGGGCGAGTCTTTCTTGAGATTGGTCTGTGGCCACCACAGTTGTTCATCTGACCCGATGATATCAGATAGGATATTTCATTAGGTAGGAAATATCGAAATCCCCCACGTCCATCCGAAACATTTCCCTAAATCCAAATCTGTCTTCGATCTTTAATTCTTTAATGATTAAATGACTAAAATATCTATTTTGTTCCCTTCTCTTTATCCACTCTCTTGTTTTTCCGCGGGTTGGTTTTTCATCGTCTGAATCGACGAGTTCATTCAGCAACATAAGCAGCACTGCAGAATTCCTTCCGTCCGCCATTGTGTTTTTCATAAATGAATGAACTCTTTATCGTTCCAGTGTTTTTAAAAGCAGTCCCACAAACCTAAAATTTTGCTTCATCCAACAAGCATTTTTTCATCCAACATTTCATCCAACATGGGAAAAAAATGTTGGATGAAATGTTGGACTGGTTTGCCCCCGCCTTAAGCCTCGGTTTCAAGCAGAGTTCAATTAGGACAAAATTAAAAAAACATGTTGTAACAGGTTGTTTGTTTGCACATTTTTTTGTTTGAAAAAGTTTGAAAATAGCACCGGTACATCAAAGAAAGTTAATTCGGGAAAGGTGTATACTTATACGCATGCGCAGTGGCAGCTGCTTTAAGAGGAACGCAGGAGTGAAGCAAGAAAAACGCAAGCCGTTCACACTTACACAAAAAACCGAAACCACACTGGCACATGTATGATTTCTTCATGCAACGTGTTTTATTATATGATCTTGTATGAAAATTTACGTAAATATTGCGACTACTACAGTACACGTTTTATAATCATCTAGTAGATAAAGCTCGTGGGAATATCCACTAGGGCAGAAGCGCAGATCCCGAAAAAATTGCAAAATTTAGTTTATTCTTTGACTGTATTGTGTATAGGTGGAAACGCTGATCGAAGTAATGTATAGGATCATATGTTTTCGACGAACACCTAAGAAGATATAAGGGGTTGGAAACGAGGTGGTCACGTCAATGTTTTTTCACCGCGTGGGTAACTACGGACCACCTAGGGCAAATATGGGTAATTTTCGCCAACAGTTATCGAATTCGATCGAATTTGCTCTTGAACTGAAAATTCTTTTAATGATTTACTAGTCTATAAAGTCCGTGGAGAAATCCACTTAGGCAAAAGGTCAATAAAAAGAAAGTTGTTTTAGATGTTTTGCTGACGTCAGCAGTGCAGTGCAGGTATAGAGGGGTTGAAATGCCTGTTAAGATAATGTACAGGATCATATGTTCTCGACGAACGCCTGAGGAGATATCAGGGATTAAAAATTTTGCTGACATCAGCAAAGACCCGTCAAAACCTTAAAAATTTTTTTAGAAATTTTATACCTGTTGCCTTCATCGTATAGATCTTGAAACGCTGATCAAGAAAATGTATAGGATCATGCATCTTTGACAAATGGTTGCAGAGATATTAGGGTTTGAAGGTTTTTTGATGACGTCATCAACCCGCCCATTCCGAAACGGATTTGGAGACCCTGGTTTGGGAAAATTACCAAAATTGGTCCTAGGTGGTCCCTAGTTACCCACGCGGTAAAAAAATCATTGACGTCACCACCTCGTTTCCAAGTTATTTGGCCTCAAAGTTTTAAGTACACCGTAATGGCTTCATTAATTTAATATAGGACATTGACGTTAAAGTAGTGTGATTGACGTCGCGCCGTAACGTCATAAAATTTAACATTTGAGACATAATTTTTTCGGCGACTTCAAAGAAAATTTCGGCGACATCAAAGGAAAATGAGGGTATGCACTATGACCGTCACATACACTTCGTATTATTATATAAGATTTCAAAATAATAATAGAAAGGTAATATAGATTGTTTGAAAGCCACACAGCAATCCTATGTTTTCCCGATTTTTCTTGTTCAATGTATATGAAAAAGAAAAAACATTATTCAATTGTTTATTTCTTCCGACGACAACCTACGGGATGATTTGGATTAGAAAGCTATGGGTGACATTCTGGCATTGAGAAATTTTGTAATGAAAAGTAACAGTGGGGAATCAACAAATCACAAGAATGACTTAGTGCGAAACATCAGAGTTGTTACTGACCCAACAACAAAAAGGTTGAAAAGTACACCGTTATTACATTTAGGTTGGCAAAATTTCAACCAAAAAAAAAGTATGCAAGTGTCGAAAGAGCCGGCGAAGCTCAAAGTTTAGAAATGCAGAAAGATGCCAATTATTACTGTTGCCAAGAAACATTTCTTTCCAAATAGAACAAGTGTCCTTGGACCTGAAAATAAATTTGTGTTTAAATTAGCGAATTTCAGTTGTGACATAATTAATAAATATATCAATGAAAATTTTCCGCAGCAGTTTACGTTGGAAGGCTATATTGAAAAACACACTGACACATATACGACTGTATTTATTTTTAAAGGACAAAAATCTTTAGTGACTTAGTTGGTACCAGTAATAATGGAGATGAGTTTTATGAACGACCGAAAAAAACTTGTAACCAATGTCATTTCAAAAATTGCCAAATATGTCTTAACTGCTCATTTGATGAAGAGATGACCGGGACTGATGAAAAAAACACCCTTTGTAAGTGTGGTCGAACCATAGTAGATGGATATTGCTTGCCGTGTCAACAGGATTTAGAATTTCAACGTTCATTGGAAATTGACCAAGATAAAGTTAATTCTGAAGACTCAAGTTCCGCCAATGCAGTTGAACTTGAAGATTGAACTAACAGAGGTTGACCTACGAAATGCAAGAGTTCGCAGATTTACTAGGGCACCAATTAGATAAAGAGGCACAATTGGATCACCTGCTACGCTATTAAATGACACGACACCATCAGAACCATCAGGATCAGGCCCTTCTACACCATCATTAGTGCAAAAACCGCCCGGAAATGCAAACCATGGCAAGGATGAACATGAATTTGGAGGTGAGGAAGTCAATACGTTTTTGAAGAGTACACTGTACCAAAAGACCTTTCTGAAGCTGAGAAAGTCGGTGAAAGTTTTTTATTAGAGGCACGAGCATTGCATAAAGAGGAACAGGATAGACAACAGAGAGTTGTAGTTGTTCAACGTGCAAAAGGACGTTTTTGGAGCATTCCGTTTCAACAAAACTTCAATTTATCATTACATAACTTACTGCTTAGATTCGCCAGAGAGGCTGCTGCCGATACAGGAGGACCCTTTCGTGAATTTCTGACCTTATGCATGACATATTTTGCAAATACTGGGATAATGTTTTTCGGTGATTCGAGATGTATTGGATTTACAGCCGACCCTGATTTTGTTATTCAAAAAACCTAATTCAAACTTGGACAATTTTGTGGACTATTAATTATCCAGATTACACGCGGTCCGGAATGTTTACATCCTGCCGTAACACGTGTTATTTATAACATTGATCCACCAGATGAGATTGAACATTGTGATGATCAAGTTTTAAAAATAGATAGATAACAACTACGATATGCTGCTAGATTACAACATTAACCCTGCTGGGCGAGATACAGCTTCTTTTTAGTATCTCTTCACAATCGCCTACGTCATAAATCAAAGGTCAATTCAGGAGAGGCTACATTCGATTGTACCATCGCGTGTTTTAAGTAAAAATTCGCGGAGCTTGCAGCCATCTTGATGAATGAAAATAACTTGGAATATCCTAAGACATTTGATGAAGCCGATATTTCGTACTTGGAATTGATACGTTTAACCGACAACATGTAATCAAACTGTTACTTGTGAAGAAAAATGCACATGGCCGTAGACATTCTTCTACACGTTCTAGACTTATCAATGGGGAAAACGAACGATAACCTGGAGTATATAGTGAAGATCATATGCGGTATCTTTCTTCCAATTACCCTGAACAGTAGTCAATCTCCTACTGCGCAGCAGACTGAATTCTACTAATGACTTATAAACCGTTTAGCCTGGCGCTACGGGAAAATAGCAACCGAGCTTGTGACGTCGTGGCCCGAACGCAGTGAGGTCCATTCAAACAACCGAGGTTGTTGTTTTCCCACGTAGCGCCCGGGTGAACGGTTTATAATCCATTTAGTACCTGTTAGCCTAATAAAAAACATAGGAATTGAAGGATCTATATCCAAACTAAATCTAATACATTTGGATAAAAAATAATTTGACGAAACTTATTGAAGGTATTGCTTCCATATTTCTTAGCATAGCTACTTCATTTTTAGAGACTGTTGGTCCAGTATGAATTGATCTATTTCATCGTACTAAAAATCTTAAATCAATTAATTCAAAACTTGGATTTTCTTCAAACCTTTGACAGCGTTCAAATTTCACGAAAAATTGTTTACTTTTATGTTTGTACATTGTGGCCAGTCGCTGCAGAAAAATAGCGCCCGCTCACGTGATCGATATAAGCCAATACAAACGTCAGTTGTAAAGAAGGCATTACACTGCCAGGTGCTACTGCGTAGTAGAACTTTGCCTACTGCGCAGTAGAAATCTCATTCTACTGATCAACATTAAATGGCAGATAAGGGCTTCCGTAATTATAAAGTGGAAATTTAGCAGAAAATGTTCTGTTCTGTTCGGTTCCGCGCAAAATATTCTTGAAATGGGAAATAGCCTAAGATAAGACGGCTCCTATTGCTCACTTCTCTTCTTGATAAAATCGCTTCCCATCTTAGTCAAAACACTTCTCTTATTTCTTCCGAAATCTTCTCTTCTCTTCTGTTCGAAGAAATTCTCTTTCACAGTGGGAAAAACTGCTCCTTCATGAACTCAAAAATTTATCAGACCCAATTCTGGTCCGGAATATTGATTGAGCTAGATTTTGACGTTTTTCACGTTTTTAAATAAATGACCGACCACCCTCGTCCGTAGGGCTTTTTGTCTTTTCGATATTTAAGGGATGACGGCATCGCTGGAGACGAGTGTCAATAATTGACAAAATAATTGAAAAAATCAAGAGGTGTTAGTAATTAATAGCTATCTAAACATTCTTTATAGGTAGTGGAGCATAAACTTAGGTAAAAATACATTGTGGTATTCGGTTTTTTAATAAAACTACAAATTTCTGAACTGACTGGTCATTATTCTTACTTTTCTATTGTTCTAAACAAAAGGCCAATCTGATATTTGATATTTTATCTAATATGATATAAAGCAAATTCTTTATAAAGAAAAAGCATGTTGTAGTTCGCTTGGTGCACACTACCATAATTTTGAGGACTCTGGGCAGCCATTTCTTTTGCCATTTATCGTGTCTATTAATAAATAAAACCATGAACTAACTATTCTGCTACTGATCTGAATTGATTCGCGATATTAATTCTATTTATGCACATGCACCGGGACCTGCTACAATAAAGCTGTTGGTAAATTAAGCACGTGTTAGCCAAGTATACTTCTTGTGAAACGGGGGAAAAAATACAGACCATGGATATAAATTTGCGGAATAGATTTTTAAGTTTAGTTGTAAAGAGAAAGTTTCGAACCACGTACAGAAAAGTGTTAAGTGCAAAAGAGAAGTGTCAAAATACAGAAGAAAAATGCGAGAATACAGAAGAAAACTGTTTGAATCATAGAAGAAAAGAAGTGCTTTTAAATTGGAAAAGAAGTGAGCCATGGGGCCATCGTACTTTAGAATAATTTAAGAATAATACTGAGCCGCCACAAGTGATTATGTAGGCTATTTCTATATTAGATTCGCGCTTTATGAACATGTCAAACTTCACTTGTCACAGTTTACAGCGGAGTTAGGACACAAATCTTGCTTTATTTGGTTAAATCCATACTCTTGAAATGTGTAATATTTTTTCTAAATTTTGCGAATTTCAGGACCTTGGTGGGACCTGTCTTGATTGTTTTGCTGTGTGGGCGCACTGCAGAATGCCACTAGAAAATTTTAAATGCTGTCCGCCGGAAGTACGTATGCGCAACCAACTGATTTTAAAACCTCCCATGTAGCAGATTATTTTGTCTCCCTGTGAAAAATGACTTTCCCAGTGAAAGCAAACCAGTAACTTCTGTAGAGTCGAAATAAACTGGAAAGTTATGAATCACCCTATTTATTATTTACTCATATGGGGGAGTTATAATCACCACAAAAATACTAATATATGAATATATATGGTACTAGGGATAAAATACAGACCAGATTTGAAGGCAATATTAATCCAGCAAAATGACGCCATTTCTCATCACCATGACGTCATCGAAAATTTTTGAAATCATTGATATTGATATTCACTCTACAAGTCTACCAAGAATCAAGGCCGTAGCATCAATTACACGTAAGAAATTCAAATAAAATTTAAAATAGGATTCTAGGGATGGGTTGCCTCATTTTTAACGCTTGTAACATCATCAACTTACTTTTTAGCTTGGAATGATTTTCCATAACGTTATTATACAAATGTACTTAGTTTCGTCACTTCAGCATAAGTAATTCGAAATTTATCGCCCGCAGGCACTTATGCCCCAGCCCAGGTATAGTAAGCTTAAATAAAACCATTATTTGAGAATCACTTTGAAAATATTTAAGGCTCGAAAGGTACGATTCTTATGAAAAAGTGTTCATTAAATAAAAAGCAAACAAACAACAAAAAGACAAATAAATAAGTAAAATAAAAAACAAACAAATTTACCAGAGTTCTTGGAGAATAAACTTTAAATATTTTAAAGAAATGGGATCGAGGAGGAGTAGAAAAGCGAAACAAAACAAACAAGATTCTGCATAAACTATCTCGCTATTAATAATGCACAACTATGAAACATCGACAATGCGATAAAATACAGCTTATCATTTATGGTTGAAGTCTTGCGATTGAAACGTTTATGGTCTTAAATGGCATTTAGTTGACAAAAAAATCAAACTTTTGTATCACCATCATGTTCAGCATACTGCTTTTGTTAACTGTGCCAAATTTTGTCGAAAATAAAGTAGTTTTAATTTTTGGACAAATTTTGGCCTAAAATGACATTTAGGTAACAAAAAGTAAAAATTTTGATGTCACCATCATGTTTAGCATACTTGACTTGTTAACTGTGCCAATTTTGTCGAAAACAAATACCAATTTTGACCTGAAACGTCATTTAGATGACTTCCAAGTACTTACGGAGTTTAGGTATGAAGTTTAAATCTGTAACGTTGCAATTAACCATTTAGGACAGAGTTAGTTAGTTAGTTAGTTAGCAGTTGGAGACCAATACTATCCTCGCAGGCGAGATAGTAACAAGAAAACAGGAAGAGAAAGGGCGAAAAACTATAAAAAAGCAAAAAATGCTCTATGTTAAGTGACTAGTATTTTGTACCGACTAAATATTTTTACTGGCCCTGTTTGACAACTTTTTCTTATTGAGAAGGTATTTGACAGAGGTAAAAACATATGTAAACTGTGTAGGAGGGGTTGGTTACCAGGTTGGTAATGATTAACAATTATTTGCGATAAAAATCGGTAAAATGTTTGAAGGATGAAAATTTGAACGTTTGGAGCTACTTACATCAGGAAGTGGAATATTTTATTGAAGAATATGATTTTGTTTTTAAAATTTTTAGTAAAGATTGTGTATGGCGGATCCCAAGGAAGATATGTGATTTTAGCTAAACACCTTTGTGTTTTTCAAAGTAATTACTAAAAGGGCTTATGCTAACCAAAAGTAAGCTTCACATACTCTTCAAACTTTATTGAAAGCTGCCCTCCCACTTCTTGAACAACTAAATTGGAGAGAAACGTGAACTACGCATCACGAGACACGCTCCTGTATCTATGATTGAATGTCTTTTAACTGAGCAAAGTATGTGTTGTCGAAAATTTGTTAAAATACGTTTAAAACCCTACCTGCGAAAGTTTGGAAATTCCTCTTTCTTCAAGTTGTTACATGAATTTTACAGCTCCTGTTCTCATGAAGGATTGGACTTCTATAAAACAATCTTTTTGACGATGTCACGATGGAAGCAAAGTATTATGTCATGTAACCAGAGAAATCCATGAACATAAACAAACCAATACTTTTAAGAATACTTTCAAGAATGTTTCTTTGAATGAATTATTACTACAAAATTTTTAATGTAAACACACAACACTCAACTCGCTTTTGCTAAAACGTGTTCTATTTACAATGCTACTATAAAACGTTTCACGCTCAATTTCACATAAAGTCGTCTTACAAGCTCTTATAAACAATAGGGACAATAGATAACAAGACGAGCCAGCTTTCAACTTAAATCGAGCCATTGAGACGTAAACATAATGGATTGCTTAATAATGACTATATAATTCAACGCTGTCAATCAAAGGGGTTGTTTTATCAACTATATGAATAAATTGTTATTATTAAAGATTTTTGACATTTTTGAGAAATAACTGGCAAAACGTTTTTGTTACGGAAGATTAAAACAACTTTTTAAACGTTACCTGAACCATTTATCTAGATAATACTCTCCAATTTTAAAATTAAAAATAAACACCCTTCTTCGCAGAGAATTTATCTGAACTAGTGCCGCTTATACACTCAATTGAAGTTCTGCGAGGAGAAAATATTTACGTGAGAACAAAGCTGAATCTAGCTACTAGAACCTCTTTAATGACATTTGGATTGTCACACGTGTTCCGTCAATACAGTCTTCGTAGGCAAACACTTTACACCCAAGAAGTCATCCCAATATAAAAACGATTTAAAATGTCAGCACTTTTCATGTGACGTCATCGAACGTTTAAAATTTGTCCAAAATACCACTATCTGCTTAAAATTTAAATACTTTAGTTCTACAACGAATGTTAACATTCTGTTTAAAGTTTCTGGCAGCCAAATAAAATTTATTTAACATATTTCCCGGTTTTTTTACATAATTTGCAAAAAAAGGCCAAAAATTGCCCAAAAATACCATGCTTTTTTGTTTTCCGAAAAAAATCGGAAAATCTGGTTAATTAAGATTCTAAGACGTACGGGACATACAAATTTGGTATGCAGGTGTCTAATACAGCGTAACAAAAAAAAATATTCAAAAGTCTACCCTGTAGCATATCGAGTCACAAGTTGCTGCACAACTTGAGCATATAGCAACTACAGGCTAGAAAACTTTAATCAGTAAGCATAAATAGCTTTATAAGAATTCAAAAAATTCTGTTCAAGAGAAAAAAACAACAAAAACACCAAGATATCTCAAACTGTGCAGTTATTTATACAGTGTGCACATTTTTCTCAAAAGCTATTTGTTTTAACTAAGATTTCAAATTCACACTCTTGTACGAATGGCCAAAAAAAAGATACCATGAGCCTAATTGAGGCTGAAGCTAACTTAACTTAACTTAACTTAACTTAACTGCTACCTATAAAAAAAGGATGTAAACAGATAACGTGTGATGTTTAAAGGGAGTTTTCACTAGGTGAATTAAGCAGTGAATTTGTAGGCGAATGTATCTGATTTTGCTTCAAGACATTCGCCTGGCCGAAAAGTAGAAACGGTTCCTAACACTTAGCAGTGAAATATTATAAACTTTTAACCAATCAGAACGCAATTATCGGTATTTATTCTTAGAAAAACTCAATACTGGAAGGTGTCCAAGATAACTATTTTGTTTATAATACCAAACCCCCTTGAATTAAATTCGCCAAATGTTTTTTATTTCTCCTAACTTTTTGACAAATATTATGTAGACTTTTATATCCTTTTAGCATAACTACAGCCTGAAAACATGTTCTTAGTCTTTATATGATAAACTGGCCACAATGTGATTTATTTTGCTATGTGTAACGGACCCATTGTTGCTTCGGACGAAGGAAAAAGTTTAGTTTATATCAGATTTTGTGCATCATAGAAATTTTCATATCTAGAGCAAAAAGTCAAATCTTAGCATACTCTTAGAATATTCTTTAATTTTGAGCCATTTTCAGCCTCGATATTCTTATAAAAATGAAACAATATAATAATGTTACAGCATACTTGCTCAACAACGGATACGGCGTTTATACAACTACCTAGGTTCAAAGTATCTGCTGGAATGGTACCAGACAAGTTTTAGTCATCATGACATGCATGTTGTGAACGGCTTAAAGTTCCTGTTATCGAAAAATCGCGCAGGGCTACACAGAGGCAGTAGACTTCCACAAAAGAAAAGGAAAGCTCTCTGTCTTAATGACACAAAAGCCAACAAGAGCACAGCACTAATTTTGTTTCATCGACTTATTTTTCTTGCCTATGAAAAAACTTGGCAGTAGGATAATCTAATACATGGGTCATATGGCATCCAATTAAACTTTTAATGTCATTGCGGTTGAGTATATTTCTTACAAACGAAAACATTGACCCTTGGTAAATTATTAAACCCATAAAGTTAACCTTTTTAACTATTTAGATAAGTGGGAGGTTCTAACCTTGAAATATAGCTTTTGCATGGTTATAAAAATTACATGGAAACAAAATTTCATACAACTAGCTTAGTCCTCCCCAAGCCTCTGTCTCTTTCCAATCAGTAGATGATAAAACAATTAAATTTTTATGCAACTAACTCCAATTTTTAAGTGTACGGCTACTACTTTAAATTTTAAGGCACTTTATCTTTCATCATCTTTGTTCACAATTTTACAGAATTTTCCATGTAGAAACTGAGTTAAATAAACGAATGTATTATTAAAGTATTTTATATATTTAGTATCTTTATATATAAAGATTATACATTGTATGTACTTTCCGTGTGCAAGTTGATATTGCTCTAGCACCTTTTAATTATCACAATTTAAAGGCTGATGTAATGTTGTTTTGATATACCAACGTTTAATCCATGCTCTGACTAACAGTAAACAGGTTGATGCTTTAATAAACAAAAAGGCCTTGATTTTGATTCATAATACTACACAGTGACATTTGTTGCTGTCTTTCAACTTATCTGTATTGCATGTCAAAGAAGAGGCCGAGTTTCAAACTATGATTTCTGCAGGAGACAAATCTTCGTCACGATGTCGCCCTTATGTTTTACCGCCGATAAATAAGAAGTGACGTAATTCAGCGCTAATCGAATTCCATCTATGAGCCGAAGGAGCTATTAAGAAATTAAAAAAAATTAAACATCAGTCATTTAAATAGAGATAGTAAAATAACACCAAGAAAAGAAACTTACTACTCACAATCAACTGGAACATAGTGATTACCCTAGTGAGTGCGCTATTTAGCTAAAAAGGACTCGGTCATAACAAATCAGAGAGGGCGTTATTATAAACTAGTGGATAAAACTCTCCAATGATGTCATTGCAGCGCCAATCAAATCTGAAACATTTGATTGTAAATGTCAGTTTTATTGAAAACACTAGCCGATAAGGTCCGTGGACAAATCCACTTAGGCAAAAACTCTGATCAAAATAATGTATAGATTTATGTGCTTTTGAGGAACGGTTAAGGAGAAAAATGGTTTACCATTTTTTTGATGACGTCATCAACCTGTCTGTTCGGAAATAGGGGGTATGACCCAGCTTTAGGGAACTTACCCATTGGGTGGGCCTATATAGAGAAATTACATATATGAACTTCGCCTTATATAGTGGCTACCCGTCTGTTTCGAAACTGGTGGGTTCACCCAGCTTTAGGAAACTGGTCCTAGTTTGGTCCCAGGTACTCCCTAGTTACCCACGCAGAAGATGACATTACTTATTTCCACCCGTTTTCAAGATATCGACTTTGCCTGTTACAGACAGACACACAAACACAGTCTTCCTATTATTATATAGATTAGATCGTTCTTTTTAATTGAGAGAGATGGCGCATTACATGGAAATCGAAGTAATAGAAAAAATTGTACAGACAAAATCCTAACGCGGTGAATATAAAGGTTTTTTCTTAATGTACATGCCAGCCAGATAACTAATATTTGATTATTTATTTATTAGAATTGCACGAGAATAGAATAGTATCGTATTCATACGTAGCATTTTCCAAAATTTATTTGCACACTTAAGTTTACAAATTAAGAAAGAATTTCATATTTCTAACTTTTCTTCTTAAGGTGACAAAAGAAGTAAGAAAAACTTGACGAGGGTGTGCAAAAACATAATTGCTGAGAACCTTATGTATAAAGGTTTCAGGCTTGTCATCAAATCTGCAGGGGCCAGGCAACAGATAGTAGATGTGGTGGATGGTTTAATACACACTTTTGGGCTACAGGCGTAAACCCACCGCTTCTCTAGAGATCCCACGAGAACCCCCGCTTTACTACGTAAAATCGTGTATATATTTTGTGTACCCCCCCCCTTCTCTAGGGATGAGGACACCCCATCTGCGCATGCGCAAAAAATTTAACAAATCCAACGGCATCCGACGTCATCCGACAAATTTAACGATATCCGACAGAATCTGACGTCATCATGCGCAAGTGGAGTAAAATAATTCAAAATTTTCTGTCCATCTAAAAGTTTATTGACAAATAAAATGTGTATATAATAAAGAGACAAAATGAGTTTTTTTAGAAATGCAATCAGCGCAATATACAACGCTGCATCAGCACCAGTAGCAGCCACTACCAATGCTCTTACCGCTCGATTGCAGATTGTGCGAGATACTGTTACTGATTATTACAACAAAATAAAGGACGGGATGAAAAAACGTATTAACCCAACACTACATGATGAAATCAAAGATTAAGCACAGGAAGACTATCATGAGCCCGAAGACTACCAGAGAATAAACTACATTGAAATCGAAGACATTGATGAAAATGATATCGAAATGTTGGAGGATGGGAATCGTGTCAAGACATGGCGGTTCAGGAACAACCTTAATCAACCGCTTACGCGTGCTATCATGGATAAAATCACCCCTAATATAGACATGCGCGTAAATGTTGTTTACAGTTTCAGCTGCCATATTAACCAAGGTGGAGGTGGTGTAACTTTATATCACAAAACTAAGAGCTCCAAGTCGCTATCAAGCATCGCAGAGATCGAAGCTTTCATAGAGGAATGTGAAATGAAGCGTCTGGATCTGGAGGATGGTAAGTGTTGGAGTAAGGCATATTTATCACCAGTCAGAACCATCGAGGCCCCAGGAGCATATGAATGGAAAATCGCCTTCGATCATGTGCAGATCAAGATCATAAGCACGCGTGAGCCTCTGTTGGGATGCAGACCCCTTCCAGACTGGCTGCGAAAGAAGAGATGCATATACGGTATGGATGGTAAAACGGAAAGAACAGACAATCTATGCTTCTGGAGATGTTTAGAGGTAATAAATAGGGCTAACGTAGAACGTGGAACAGAACGCGTAACAAAGGAAGCTCTTGCATTAGCTCAAGAGTACTACGAGGACTCCAAGCTAAAGCGTAAGGACGTGCGCCCTACAAAGCTGGTGGATCTGGAAGGTATTGCAAAGCATTTTAAAATCAACATAAAAATATATGAACCTAAGACAAACAACGAGAAAGCATTATGGCGACTTATTTATGGTCAGAAGCAGCATAAGAAAGGGTTAGATGTCATCAATATTGGAATGTTGGAAGGCCACTGTTTTTTCATCCAAAATATCAAGGTGTTGTCAAGTACGCTGGAGTGCGAGGTATGTGGTAAACTTTTTACACAAGTTTGCCATCAGACACGGCATAAGAAAGATGAATGCGAAGGAGTCAAGGCAACGATCAGGAAGGAGTGGAAAGTAGACGGTTATGATCCTATAACGAAGACGGTCAACGATACCGCGGACGTTACTGGCACGGATGCCTGTGTTAGCCAGAACCTCATACATACCACTATGAACGAACGATGAAGAAGGAGGCTATGATAGAAAAACAGGGGTACAACCTCATCACAGTGTGGAAATATGAAAATCATCCCAAGATCAACTGATATTTCAACAAAAAATTCATCCAGTATCCTCATTACATCGTGTTTGATTTCGAGGCCATCGCGTTTTCTTTGAATTCCCAGCAACAAATATCTGATTTGACATACCTTTCGAGGCATATACTGGTAAGTTTTGGTATTCACGACAGAGTGAATGATAACCCAACGTTCGTAGAAAATGAAGATCCTAAAATTTTATTGAAGATTTACAACGGCGACACGCTCTTATCATCGGTGAAGTGGGAATAATGTGCCCGAAACCTACAGATATCGACATGCTTTCCAAAAAGACCCAGGATGCATGGAACGAATGGGTCAACTAGGTAGCTGTGATTGGGTTCAACTGTGGTAAGTATGATTTAAATATGATCAAGCGGTATTTTGTTTAGCAAATTGCTCAAGATGAATGTGAAAAAATTAAAAGTAGCTAAGAAAGACAACAATTATATGTTCATGAGAACACCTAAGTTTATTTTCTAGACATTAAAAAAAAAACGAGGCTTTCGAGCTTTTACAAACGGGTATGGTAGAAGGTCCGGCAATTGTGTTCACTTGACATCACGAGCATGGCGTGATAGGTATTAGATCACATGTATACAAGGACGCCAAAACGTGCATGACTGTTCTAGGTCTAGATGCAAACATGTTGTATCCTAGTACACTGATGTATGACTTCCCCTGTGGTAAAGAAAAATTGTTCAAGATTGATGAGCCCAAATCGCCGGAAAACGTTGATAAACTACCACGACGCGTGCAAGCAGGTTTATGGTTTGGGTTTGCCCAAGTGGACATTGAAATACTCGCGGAGTTATATGATAAATTCTCCGAGATGTCGCCTCTATTTGTGACAAAGGAGATGCCAAATGAAGCAATTCTGGATCATATGCACGATTATTTAAATGATACGGAACGCAAGCGTATTCCTGGTACACGTAAGCTCTTGAGCGTGATGAAAGCAGAAAAAATCTTGTTATATACGCCTGTTCTAAAATGGCACCTGGATCATGGTTTGCAGGTAACAGCAATCCACCAATTTTTTAAGTATGAGCGAGGTAAACCATTCGCTTGGTTCCCTGAAGAAATTGCGGCTGCTCGTAGGCAAACTGATAAAAATCCAGACAAGCGGATAACTGGAGATACAGCCAAGCTGAAGGGTAACTCGTTCTATGGGAAGATGATCAAAGATCTAACAAGGCATGTAAATACAATGTTCACAAGTAACGAAAAGAAGGTTGATCAAGCGATGAGATCTCCATATTTCGAAGACTTGGAGCCGATAGGCGATGCATACGAGATTAGAGAAGGCAAACGCAAGTGCAGCATTGACAGAGCCTACCAATGTGGGATTGCAGTGTACCAACTAGCCAAGTTACGTATGCTTGAATTCTACTACGATTTTCTGGATAAATATGTACACCGTAGAGAGTTCGAGTATATCTACATGGATACAGATAGCGCGTATTTTGCTATCTCTGGTGAAAATCTTCGTGATGTTGTGCGTCCTGAGCGGCTCGAGGAGTACGAAAAAGATGGCTGGTGACGGACGATTACTCAAAACGAACAGTAGGGTTATTAAAACCAGAATTTATAGGGTTTAGAATGATTGCTATCACAGCTAAGTGCTACTTCGTCGAAGGAAAAGAGGGCACCAAGTTTTCATGTAAAGGGTGTCGAAAAAGCAAAATGAAATAACATGGAAACGATATGTGAACGCGTTGGAAGGACAACTAGACACTGCGGAAAACATAGGTTTCCGGGTACACAGCCAGGGGGTGATCACCTATGAGCAAAGTAAGCTAGGGCTCTCAGCATTTTACGACAAACGTCGCGTCCTACAGGATGGTGTACATACAGTACCTTTAGAGTTGTAATCGCTATATCTACATTACGAAGCACAACCTCGAGTCACTCCTCATCAGTATGAAGCGGTAAAAACAAGATCATACTCATTGCCTCATCTATTCAAGAATGTTCTCCTACGGGAGTTTTGGTATTTTTCTTCAAAAATAAAACATGGATGTATATCTATGTATTGCGATAATTATACCTTATATGATTGTACTACTCTGCTTTTTACGTTTTCTAATATACAGGCATATAATAAATAAAATGTCTGGGCTTGCTAATATATTGGATGTTATTGATACTCTCGCAGAAGCCTTACAACAACCGGAAAAACCAATCGATAGAAGTCAAGTTTTAAAAGATGCAATCAGGGAAGGTAAAGCACATCTTTTACCAAAGAAATGTTCGGAAAGTTTTATTGATAAGGCGTCAGATGATGCGCTCGAAAAAGTATAGGCCGGTTATGTTCAACAAGAAATTCAGGATAAAGGAAAAAAACAGGCCAGGCATTATCTGCGCATGTAGTAAACTTGCATTCAAATGCCGTACGCAACCTGATTTGCCTCGATTGTGTTAAAAAATTGAGAGAAGTTATCAATGAAGATCCAATCATTAAGGAATCCATTACTGACCTCGGTATTTTGTTTCATGTTACATTTGGTAAATTTTTAGCACCACTTGTGGTTTTGGCGCACACTGCAAATCATACCAGAGTTCTAGCGCAGTCTGCGACTCTGCTTAACGAAAAATATCCTGAAGCATCAGGCACTCAGCTGTCCAAGAAAAATATAAACGGAGAAGATCGAAAAGGGGAAGGTGAAATGTGGAATAATCTATCGAAAGTAGCTCTAGGATTACGCAAAGAATATGCTTTAGGCATTGCACGATTTAAAGTTAGTGCTCGAGCCAGTCTTATACCAAGCTTTGACACTTTCGTCAGCCATGGTCTTAATATGCATCGAAAAATTATAATTACTCCGCATGCAGGTAGGTTTCCATCTTATGTCTGTGAGTTAGAGCTACAATCCCGGTCAAAAATAATGGCGGTAAACCCTTTTTACACGTGTAGCAAGAGCAAGATAAGTACAAAGCCCCCTTTCCCCCAGTATCAATGTTCAAAAGTTGTGCTAACACGTTTTCAAACATTGATAATGGAGGAGAGGGGGTAGGAAAGGATTATACTGCACTTTTTGTAGCTTACTGCCAATATATTTTGACCGGGATTGTCTCTGAAATTTTAGACTTAGAATTTTTTCGCCAATTTTTTGCAGTAATATTTTTGACTTAATTTTTAAATTAATTCTAAAAGTGGATACTATATATATGTTTTGAAGTATGTACCAGCATTGTTTCTTTTGTGCTATGCTTAAATTGGAAACAATAGAAATGCTAAAACAAAAGTTTTCGATAATCGCGAGACACAATATTCCGTGAAAAGTTGTAATTAATGAATACGTTATTGCTACTAATTTTTGTGGGTATTAATTTTAACGCACTTGTGCCAAAAAAAAATTATTTGCGCGCAAAATTTAGTACAGAGGCAACGCGCAAAATTTTTTGCGTGAAAAGTACTACGTGCAAAGAAACATATATACCTTTTCAAGAAAGAAAGGGTACATGTATATTTCGTCAAAAATTCAGAAAATTAGTACCAATAAAGTAGTGCTTAGCTCTGTAAAGAAAAATCAAACTGAAAAAAGACCTTGTTTATGTTTGTTTTGCATGTAAGTTTGGCACTTGTGCAAAAGCACAAAGGTTCCAGAACAAAATATTAAGTTTTTAAAGATATTTAGCTATAATCTCCATGCGTCACAGTGCGTCACTAATGCGTCACTCGATTTTTTGCATGTGTTTAACTGTTAAATGTATGCGTCACATGCTTCACAACATTTTTTTAAAAGAAATATGTACTAATCTTTTAAAACTTTGGATGTGACGCATGTGACGCATTAAATTCCTTCACAGCGTAGTACTATATGGCTTGTGACGCACTTGTGACGCATGGAATATAATTATTATTATTATTATTATTATTATTACTATTATTTATTATTACTATTATTTACCCAGGATAGCCTCTTCAGTTCCTATTGGTACTGCTATCAACGAGGGTCCTGCGAATGGGGTCCTAGCGCATTTAAAGCTCCCATTTGAGCTACGAAAGTCGTGCAAGCACAGCAATCGCTCAACTAGACAACCGCCTAAGATATCAATCCTATTCTCATGCTGAGCGCTAAGCAGAAAGGATAGATTCACACTTTTATAGTCTCTGGCATGACTCGGCCGGGGTTTGAACCCAAGACCTCCCGCACTGAAAGCGAACGCTCTACCACAAGGCTATCAGTCGGTGAACTTTTAAATACGAACATAGTTTTTTTATATATATTATACATTTTAGGCATCCATGCCTTTGATAACCGGGGTGCAAACAGTGCGGGCAAGGTTCTAAGTCTTTCATCGATTCCTTTGGGATTTCTTCAATGAATTTAAATTCTCGTCCCCTTGAACTCATCATATCTGTTTCGCGTTGATATCTGGTTATATTTTTCAACATCTTTAATTGAACCTTTTCTTGTAGCCAAAATTGGCATGGAATTGTCCCTGCCTATAACCATGTCAGTGGCAAACTGGTTTTTAGGCCTTGGCAGGTATTTTTTATCTTATTTTTTATACGTTATTTTAGGCTACGATGAGAGCTTATTTCTTGTGTTGAATACATTTGATTTCACTTTCGTTTTCTTCAAATTTTGGCGCCTAATTTTTCTTATCATTTCACTGGATTTGTTACAGAATAGAAGCTAGGCTCTAGTCCACGTGTGTGTGTAACAAATTCGAGTTACAAAGGTCGTTTTAACTTTCTCTAGGAAGAAAAAGGCCGCAACTTTTTTCAATTTTTTTTCTTGAAATTCAGACAATCCCAGTCAATAATAATGGCAGTAAACCCTTTTTACAAGTGTAGCAAGAGCAAGATAAGTACAAAGCCCCCTTTCCCCCAGTATCAATGTTCAAAAGTTGTGCTAACACGTTTCCAAACATTGATAATGGGGGAGAGGGGGGAGATTATACTGCACTCTTTGTAGCTTACTGTCAATATATTTTGACCGGGATTGTAGGTGAACAGTATTCTAAATGGTGTTTTGAAAATACAGGTTCCTTGAAAGTTGTATGATCCTCCATAAAAACTCTCGTTGTTTCTAACAATAAACCAGAAGCCCTGCGGCTTGAAGATTTCCGTCATAAGCCTAAAAGATTCTGAAATTTGAAGTAAGCCTTGAAAACAGAGAATTATGGGGTAAACAAATTATTAAGTATCTCAACTCTCAATTATTATTGTAACTCCCCTGCAATGTTAAAATACAACTTAATAAATAAAAGATAAAAAATAAAATTTTACATATCTATATGAAGTATATATTTTAAAGTAACAGTTAAAACTTGAACTGGATATTTTCAAAACTGATCAGGAAAATACAAATCTTGTCATGTTTGAACTTGACGATTCGAACATAATAACTTCTGAACAAGCTAAATTTGAATAAATGAAGTAGTTCATTGTTAATTAATTCAGCAATAAATACATTAGCATTTGAATGTTTCAGTTTTTAAGCCTTCAAAACTTATTCTCTAGCTGAAGATTTTTTAAAAATGCTGATGGTGCATGGTTTGATAACAGCTGATCTGAAAAAGAAAGTACGTTTTAAAAATGAGAAACAAGAATACACTTTTGCCATGACCTGAATTAACACCAGGTTGTTTAATTATTGTCCCTTTATAGACCTCTCTTTGCCTTTTTGATTTGAAAAGGGAATTTATTAAAAAAAGAGACAAATCAATGCCATGTGATGCACAAGGTATATTATATGTATATAAATATATGTATATAAATTTAATCAAGCTGGCTTTTGATATGTTTGTTAAACAAGTAACATATTAAGCAGGCGAACATGATTTTGAAACCTGTGAACAATACAGGATTTATTTTGTCGAAATCTATTTGAATTCAACAGATTTGATTGTTTATTATCCTTTTTTGATTCGATTTCTCAAAATTGAACTTCATTTTGGAGAGTCTGATTAGTTGTAATTTTTCATTTTGAGGAAATTGATTGGTCATTGTTTTGTTTGACAAATCTAAAAAGTTGAACATATATATATACATGGTGCGTACAGTATAATTAGCCGCTCATACAGCTAATTATACGATAGATATTTTTTACTTAAATTTCCACATTTTTTCGTTATTGATCTCCCCATAGCCATCTATTATATAGATCCACATAAAGTTGTGCTTCAATTAAATCCAAAAAAAAAGGAACAAGAAAGGATTGTGCAAAATAGTTATTAATTTTACTGTACCAGTATGATATATATATAAATATATATATATATATATATATAAGGGTGAAAGTGGTCAAGTACCTGAGGGTAGAACTCCAACAATTACCTCATCAAATTCTACCGCCCTTTTAGGAGCAACAGTAACGGTTATTGTGATAGTAGGCGTTGATGTTTGGTATGAATTTTTTAAACAGCAGCAGCAATCATCAGAGCAGCCGCCTCCTGTTGAAAAAAAGTTCAAAAGTATACTATATAATAATATTATATTGCAACGATCGATAATGCACCAAAACTTTCCGATTTTTATGTACCTTCCAAACATCAACAGGACGGTGAAATCACGTTCATTGTAGGACCCCTAGCTCTTCTGGGGTTTGCAGCGTGTAAATTGTTGTAAAAAAATACACATTTTAACATGTAATAAACATGTCAAAAGTAAAAAAGTCACTAGCAACGCGCCCAGCAAAACATATTGTTACAGGAGCCGAGACAGAAAAATTGAGTAGTATTTACTACAACCCAGAACATCTTTGGGTTGGTAGAAAAAACATCAAACTACTATCTGAGGAGAGTAAATTACCACGTAAAAGAGTCGTACATTGGTTGTCTCACCAGCCCCTATGGATACAACATATTCGGGGGCCAAAAAAGATTGATTATCCCCATTTTAAGATTACACAACCGAATAAAATGCATCAATTTAATCTATTGTACATGCCTCATGAAAAACTTTATGAAAATGTATCCTGACAGGGATCGATGTAGCCTCAAAATATAAAGTAGCGAGACCTCTACGTACGAAAAAAGCCAGTGAGGTTGCAGACATGATTAAAGACATATATAAAGCAGGTCCTCTCCGCTATCCTACAATATTTCAATATGATAATAGTTCAGAATTTAAATCGGATGTGACGAAACATTTGGAAGGTAAAGGGGTGGAGATTAAATGAGCTACAACCAAGTATCATCACACCTTTACAGCGTTCGTTGGGTCTTACAACAAGAGACTATTGCACAGAGACTATTCAAGCCCCAGGATGCGCAAGAGTTAGTTACTGAGGAGCCAAGTAAAATATGGTTGAAAAACCTGTACACTACAGTGAATAATGAATCCTTCAAATGCCATCAAGCTGAAAGACGTATGACTTGTAACAAATCAAAGAGTATCCTGATGATGGTCTCTACCTCTACTATCTTCAAGCTGGAGAGGAACATGGTGATCAGAAAAGACGTGCGACTGATGCTATTTGAAGTAAGAAAACATATAGACCGCCCGTCGCTACTACCGATTAAATGGTTTAGTGAAATCTTCGGATTGGCGCCATCGTGGCCGCAAGGTTGTGACAGATTGCCGAAAAGTTGAACTTGGTCATTTAGAGGAAGTAAAAGTCGTAACAAGGTTTCCGTAGGTGAACCTACGGAGGGATCATTACCGTTTGTCATTAGACAAAACCATTGTGAACTGTACTCAAGTGTGCGGGGTAACTTAGGTTCTAAACAATGCCTTAATCGGCCTCGCATGCGACAAACCCAAATTTGTTTCAACACAAAAAAAACGAAATGTGACAACTTCTAACGGTGGATCTCTTGGCTCGTGCATCGATGAAGAACGTAGCCAGTTTCGATAAGTAGTGTGAATTGCAGAATTCAGTCAATCATCGAATCTTTGAACACAAAAATATCTATCCTATAAGTAGCTGTATGAGCAGCTAATTATACTGTACGTACCGTATATAATTATTCTGCATAAATAAACAGATGGCTAGCCTCACAAAGTTAGATGGAGAGTCCTAGAGTATTTAATGCTCATTTTGAGCTACGGAGACTCAATTCGGTTCCGCGCTCTACCAGACAACTCCGTGCAACATTCAACAGCCCACACAGTGTCTCATCTCCCCTATTTCCCTGGGGCTATGTCAATTTAATGACCAATCTGAACAGAGATTGTGTACTCTTCGTGTGACCAGAACATTTTGTGTACGGCTAAGACTAAAATGCTTACATTTTGTTGGTGTGGGTTAACCTGGGCTATGGTAGCATTCACTCGCCCATATTGAATTGCCGCTAAGGGGAATTGAACCCCATTCTCCCGCACAAAGTGCCAGAGTTATAACCACTAAGCTACGGCGCCATTGAAAGCGGCTAACTATTCTGTTACTGGCTAATTATCAGTTCTCCTTGAGTGCCTAATTTGCTTGAAAACCTTTCTTGAACTAACAACCAAAGGTAACACAAAATATTTTTCTAAGATTTCTTAGAACAGACTAGATCTTTAAAAATCTCAAGAAAGGACCATCGATTTATCAAATCCGCAAGGTTATTGTGTGTTTAACCTTTTTTGTTTCAACTTGTTCAATTCAATTTGTCAATTTGAAATTTCAGAAATAATATCAGAAAAATGCAACTAATCAGACTTTCCGAAAAAAAATTCAAATATGAAAATAACAAACACTTAAATTTGTTGAATTCAATAAATTGATTTAGACAAAATAAATCCTGTATTGTCCACAGGTTTTAAAACCATGCATCGCCTGCTTAATATCTTACTTTTTTAACAAAAATATCAAAAACCAGCTAGATTAAATTTATATACATATATTTATATATATAATATACCTTGTGTATCACATGGCATTGATTTGTATCTTTTTAATAAATTCCCTTTTCAAATCAAAGAGACAATGAGATGTTAAAAAGGCAACAATTAAAGAACCTGATGATAATTCAGTTTATGGCAAAATTGTATTCTTGTTTCTCATTTTTAAAACGTACTTTCTTTTGCAGATCAGCTATTATCAAACCATGCACCATCGGCATTTAAACAGATCTTCAAAAGGAGAGTAAATTCTGAAGGCCAAAATACTGAAATATTTCAATGCCAATATGTATTTATCGCTGAAATAATTAACAATGAGCTACTTCCTTCATTCAAATGAGCTCGTTCAAAAGTTATTAAATTCTAACTAGTCGATAAAGCCCGTGGAAAAATCCACTGAGGCAGGATAAAAACGAAAAATAAGCGTCATATGAATTTTGATGACGTCAGCAACCCATCTGCAAAAAAAATTAGAACCTTGTTTTTACGTTGTCTCTATTGTGTGGAGCGCGGATCAAGAAAATGTATGTAATCACGTGATTTTGATGAATGGTTAATGAGAATTAGGGGTTTAAAAATTTTGCTGACGTCAGCAATGGTCCGTCAAAACCCTAAAAAATTTTTTAGAAATTTGTATACCTGTTGCCTTTATCGTATAGATCTTGAAATGCTGATCAAGAAAATGTATAGGATCATGTACTTTTGACAACGGTTGCTTAGGGTTTGAATGTTTTTTGACGACGTCATCAACCCGTCCATTTCGAAACGGATTTGGGGACCCAGGTTTGGGAAAATGACCTAAATCCACCCACGCGGTGGAAAAACATTGACATCACCACCTCGTTTCCACAAACACACAGACACACTCTCCGTATTATTATAGAGATCGTTAAGTTTATACATAACAAAATTTTTATTCTGAAATTTCCAAAGTTTTTCTGATCGGTTTCAAAAATATCTAGCTAAAGTTTTAACTGTTATTTTTGTGAAATTAACGCGAATTTAAAAAAGCAAATATTAAAACGGCATTGGATAAAGCGAATTTTCAGCCATTAAAATATTTTTTTTAAAAATTAGATGAATTTAAAGCAAAGAAAGAACGACAGAAATTGGTTATGCATAGGCAATTCTTATTTTTCTGATATATAACATATCATACAGTAAAGGCAGAGATACATTTGAAATTTTTATTTCGAAACTGTCTGAAATTTTTATTTCAGAAATATTTGGAAATACGTTTTCCATTGTTTCGAAATTAATATGAAGTCTTTCAGCATTATTTTAAACATGAATCGAAAGGATCAAAAAAGGATCAAGCAGGATCAAACTCCATCGTGTCTGCTTCGTATTCACTCATTTTTATGTTTTCGTCTGTTTATCGCAAAAAAAAAATTCACAAAAGCTTCTCAAAAGAAGAAAAATGCGCACCTGTTGTCGGCAGCTTTGAAATTATTTCGAAATATAGAAAATTACTAGTCGTTAGCCCGTGAAAAAATCCACGGGTTCGCCCGTCCTTTTTATACCGCATTGCGTGCGTCTCGCTACTTGCGCAGCTAAGCTACCATTTTGCGTGACGGACAGACGCATACGGGTATTTTAATATAGATACAAATCGATTTGCAGAATTTTCTTGCTCTGAAATACCTGTGAAAGTTTTGCAGCACGTCTCGAAATTAATTTCAGAGCAATTCGAAATACTTTCGTAAGCTTTTCGAAATGTTTCAAAAATATTTCGAAATATTTCTGAAATAAAAATTTCAGACAGTTTCGAAATAAAAATTTCAAATGTATCTTGGCCTTACAGGGGTTTAAACTAATTAAATTTTGGTTTTGTTGGCGACTTTTGTTGATTTGTTAGAAATAAAAAAGAACACTCCATCTCTCCGTTTTATGTTTAGATTAAAAAGAAGATCTCGAAATCATATAATTATATTTTTGAAAGGCATATTGCAAAAGATACATATAAGAAAACAGATGCGTTAAAATATACAGATGTTTTTTTTAACGCGAACCATTAATTAACGGAGGAGAAATCCATGTAGGTATGGAATTTACATGGTTTTAATTAACGCGAAATGTTCAAATTCGCGTTAATTAGTTGACTAGTTGTTTTCGTTTAATAAGGTAAAAAATTTATTTTAATTTTTATTTATTAAGTTGTATTTAAAAATTGCAGGTTAGTTACAATAATAATTGAGAATTTGGAATACTTAGTGATTTGTTTACCCCATAATTCTCCGTTTTCAAGGTTCACTTCAAATTTTAATATCTTTCAGGCTAATGTCGGAAATCTCCTAGCTGCAGGGCTTCTTGTTTGGAGATTAAAAAAGACGATGGAACAGACTTTGAAATCTCATAGAGTATTGAAAAACGTGCAATGCGGTATAAGACAGGAGCGCCTTAGTGTGACTTGTGCCTATCAGAAAAAGTAGTAATTGTACGTGCTGAACCTAAGGAATTCTTAAATAAAAGAACAGAACTATTTAGCAAATGCCATCATCGCAATAAATTCACTTTGATAATAATGACTGGAGAGTTACTTTACAATAGTTTATAATGACTGCGGAGTCATTTTTAGGGGAGTCAGAATTCACGATGACACAGAAAAAAACTTTACCAATACTCTAAAGGAGGATCCAAGACCCAGCTTGACTCTTTTCATTAAGGTCGTTCAAGCAGAAGATATATTCTTAGCATGTAAGGTCATATTTCATACCTGGTGTTTCTGTTTTTTTTAATCGATTAGCTTCTAACAATGGTGTAGAGAAATTATAATTCTTTTCAACTGTTTGGTTCATTTTCTGTTCATATGGATGAGCAGGATGGATATTCTTATCTATAATGAAAAATTATGTAAGAAAAAAGCTAAAACAGTTTTGTCTGCTACGCTAGGAAAAACGCGAGTAATAACGTGGAAATAAGTTTAATGGAAGTTGAGGAGGTACAAATATGCCACCGTACATAACTAACACAGATTACTGATTTACCTAGATTATTTCGGGTTTTTCTCAACTGGGATGCTGTTGATACGAAGGTGAGCTAGCCCGGTTTACTAACCTGATTTATTTAGTCAAAATCTCTAAAACCTTCTTAAAATAAATTGTGTTCATATAAAAGATTACATCAAACTATATGAGCATTCCTTACAAGGACCCGATATTTACCTGACATGAATTTTTAAACGCAAATGTTAAGTTTCAAATTAAGATGAAAGTGTCGAGGGCGGTCGTGTACGCGCTCGCTCTGAAAATATTTTTATATTTCGCATTAAAAAGCCATTCTTTGTCAAGACAAATTTTGTTTGTTATTCACTAAATGGAGAAGATGTTTTAGATTTAAATGCTTCTTATACATATGAATCATTATTCGTAAACCAACAAACTCGTACAAGAACATGTACAAGAACGAAGAAATATTGCACTTAACTTTTGTTGTTGTTAAGTGGAGATATCGAATTATGTCCTGGTCCGTTTAGCAGTCGATTTGAATTATACTCTGCGATTAGCGGACACAATCGGTGTATGACCAAAGTGTCCGCTAATTGGAAGTGTCCACCTTTTGAAAAGTTTTAAAGCTGATTTTTGTATCACAAAGGAACAATAACAAATGATGATATAATATTAATATAATAATAACTTTCAATCTTTACAGATCTTTAAAATCCTTCAAACAAATTTTAACAAATGATAGGTAAATGATTAAGGATTTTATTTTAAAAACTCTTAAATTAATTGTTGTTTTTTGCTATTTATCTTGACGATCTCTAGTTTAATAGAGGAAAGAGTTTCCACCTTCCTCTCTACTGAGATGGTTTAGTTCTATAAGCTCGTCAAGCATTGTTAGCGTTGGGGCAATAGAAAATTCTTATTTTTTAATCACAGAATTATCACCATCATCGTCATCGTCATCAGATGAAATCTCTTCTATATTTCCAGACTCTTTTCGCATATATTCATCTACACATTTTTCAGGGAGCTTAATTTCCAATCTACTTTATCTGAGTTGATTACACGCACTGAAGTACATGTTTCGATGTCGAAATCAATGTATTCTTCAGCAGTCATTTCAGACACAAAACGTTCATTAAACTCTTCGTCGACAACATCATCTTCGGTCTCACATGTTTCCTTAGTTAAACTACATTTAGCAAAGTACTTTTTAATCTTTTCAGGAGTAACATCTTTCCAAGCTTTACCCTCCCATTTAATAGCCTGTAGAACATCAATTAGTTTTGTAATTTCTGACGCTAATGATTATCCTCTTTAATCCGGGCAATAACATGGTTCATCAACTTCTATCGATATTTACATTTAAAACTTTAAATTTTTCCAGCATCGAGAGGATGCAAGCCAGATGTGGTAGTATTCTTAGGTAGAAATACGATTTTTATGTTGCTGAACTTGTCTACTAATAATGATGGTGGATGGACAGTGGCGTTATTCAAAACCCTTTTATTCCCTTTTCCCTTTTATCATTCGACGGTTTAGAGTTTCCAGAATTTTTTCCATGATCTTCACTTGCAACCAAGATTTTAGTTCTGCTAAGTACATGACCTTACTTAGCTTGTCAGCTGCGCTAGCTAATCGAAAACGCCTTGTTTTTTTACTTTTCCAAATTACAACTGGTTTTCCAACTTTTTTCTCCGTCTGCACTTTCAAAAATGCAACAGTTATCCTTTGCTTAGACTTTTTCCACTCTTGCTTTTCTTTCCTTTCTGAGCCAAACCTATGGTTCAAACTCTCATCATGTCTTTAAAATCATATCCTTTACATAATTCTTGTAGTCGTTCCATCCAAGATTTATAGTCAGGTAGCTGAGAGCATCGATTTACAGGAAAACTTTAATGTGAAATGCTGTTTATCGTGACGACTATGGACGTGTGACGTTGAAAAAAGTTACCGGCATTGAAAATTTTATTTATTGTGGCCTATTGAGACTTTATAATGATGACGTCACACAATAGGAAAATAAATGAAAATCATCAATTTTATTTTTCAAGTACATGAAACGATGGATTTTGTGTTGGAGAGCAAAAATTAAAAAAACAGTGAATGGTAATTCGCTACACAAAACGAACAAACACCCTGAAAGCTTAGTTAATGACGTCACATGTCTTAACAATGTTACGCCGTACAAAAACCTAAAGCACTACTATACCTACAGACAAGAAATAATTACATGGCTAAAATTAATTTTATTTAGAAAGAATCGGATCCTTCGTCAGAAGAAGCAGAACTTTCTTCATAATTTACGTCAATGTTATCACAATCAACGCATTGACACAAGTCGGTGCAGCTTAAACTATGCGATTTGCAAATACAAATTCTTGTTTTGATTTTTTACAGTTGCAAGATATAAGTTGCAGAACTCCTTCTGGTGCTGGAGGACGAATCATCCATTCAATTTCCAAAATACCATCTTGAAGGATCCAACCATACCCAGTTGCGTTGGGAATTGACGCAGTGGCGTCGAGACATCCCTTAATTATCGCCGTAACGCACGAAACACGTTTGCAGTGATACAATAGAGCGTCTCTAGTCGGAGGTAATCTTTCAGGTTCTGGCGCTATATCTTTGGCGCAGAACCTTTCAAATCGAGCTTCGTCGGTATTATGGGACTTAAGACCGTATAATTGACATACAAATTTTTCCAACATTGCAAACAGTGACGCATCAAATGTGAAAGAATCACCCAGCAACTGAAATGTCTGTTGGTACTCTTCGTACGATTTTTTTTTACCAATTCCGTGGAAAGCGCTAGTGTAGTCGTTTCCTGTGAAACAATGGATAGCAGGGAGTAACAACCCTTGCCAATTTCGCTACGCATAGATGAAATATCAAGCACTCTTTTTTCTCACCTACTCCAATTTCTACAAGTATCTTTAGCCGCAGCTGATTCTCGAAATACAGCGCATAAATCGGTATATCACTATCGACAGTGTGGACCAAGACTGATGAATAATTTTCTAATTGAGCATGCTTGGCACATAAAAAGACCTTTGTGTCGGCTTCCTCTTGATCTGTAGATAGTGAAGTTTCTTCGTCGCACGTCACCTGAAATGTGAAAGATGGTAAATACATGCATCAAACATTCTTGATATAGTTCATACATACAATAAAAGGGTTAACTTACCTGACCGCCTGCTTGACATTGCAACTTATAAAAGCATGATCCAACGTTTACGTAAAGGCATTTTCCTGACAGTAACTCTGCGAATCTCCACGAATCCTTCCAATCTTTCAGTAAAAAATCAACCAACCCTAATTTATTACTTCCATCTCAAAGATATTTAGACCACTGTTTTGGTTTTAACTGTCCTCTTCTGTCAATTTTAATACGTACAATTCCTTTATCTTCTCTTTTTTTCTCTCGTAAGATTTTATTGACTCTGTTCAATATTGGTCTGTAACAAAGTACACAACCGATGAACGAAGCATTATTCGTTTATGAATAAATTCGGATACATCTCCAAATGTAGTCAGCTTAACGTTTTCCAGCTGCTGCACCAACACCATGCCATCGAATATATGTGCTGCATCTGAGGGGGTGTCACAAACAGAATCTGAAACGTGTGATTCCAGAGCTTCTGTAAAAAGTTAAAGCGAACAATTTTAGGCTAAGTAAAGATTTTTAGTAAATCACTAGTTACGAATAATTTGTCTTACCTAAAAGCTTTGATTTCACGGTTTTTACTAGACCACCATCAGGCAATCCTAAAGCCCATGGTATTGGACTCAGAGAGTAGCATAATATTTCCTTTAATGACAATCCGTCTCGATTTCTAACCTCTAACAACCGACCAAACAAGGATCTCTCTGCTGCAATAGTAATAGATTTGTCTTTAACTTTAAGTTTCTTTTTGGTACACAGATAACCGAATGTCTTTAACGATGTTTTTTAATGGGATTGTAAAACGCATTTTGAGAACTTTTAACGCGTACTGTGTAAAACTGTATAAAAGCAGTGTTGCCAATCATTTCTGCATTTAAAAGATCGTTTTGCATTTCCATTGTTGCTTCCTGCACTGAACACAAGTTTACAAGACAATCACGACAAAGAAACGGGTTGCCCCAGTTGCACATGACATCATATGCTCTCTCAACAGATTTATTGTCAAAATCACGTTTACTTTTATCAAGATCTTTGGGTTTCTGTGGCCGGACATTAACGTTTAGACGTTTTTCCATTGTTGCAATATATTTTGATAAGGTGTGACTCGTAAGAATCCACCTTTGCACAGTCCCTTCCGATGTGCTAAACCCAATTATACCACCTTGGCATTTTTGTTCTCTATTAATCGTTTGTTCTATGGCTTGGTCAGATGGAATTTGTTGAACTTCCCAGGTGACCTTTTGACAGCAAAATTAGCTGCCCTAAATATGAGAAAATGATAAAAATGAAAAAAAAAGCAAAAAAATAAACAAACAAAGAGCATTTCCGATGATGCTCTTGCTACACCTAATAACCAATATGAATAACGAATACGAAACAATAAGTACTGAACAAAATCTTACATGAATTGTTCGTGAATTTGGGGGTGTGTAGTGGGTAACTGCATCATTTCCGCCCAGTATAGTGTGAGAAATCTGGAATAATTGGGTCGGTCATATGCGAAACACCAAGGTATCATTCTCCCCGTAACCTCCATATGTAATTCCCAAAGTCCGAGTTTTATTGATCGTTGGAATGCAAACAGTAGATCGAGCATTTCAATAAATGAGAACCAAAACGCGGCAGTTGGTCCAGATTTGTCAACGTCTCTCAGCAGATTGGAATGATCTTCAAATCTTTCGACAAACTGTTCGTTTTCATGAGTGGGATTCATAAGAATTTCGGTTGCTTTAGCGTAGATAGCTTGATCCAGCACGACGTCAGTTTCTTAAGACCAAGCGCCTCCGCTTTACACTTTGATTGTAGAAGTAATTCAAGAAATGTTTCCATTTTCGTAGGTGAGGAATTTATCGCTGGTAGGTAAGTAACAGTATGAACGTTTTCCTCATTATCAGGATATGTCAAGTAATTAAAACCAGTCCAATTGGGTATGGAGTTGCAACTTTGCCGTAGTAATACCCAAAGGAAGTCATAAGCTTTTGACATACTAAGATCTCCATCGATTTTTGTTCTTGTATCAAGTTTTATATTTCTCAGATGAAGCGGCTCGGCTCTTTTTGTACCTGTAAAACGTGGCATGATAGTTGGCAAAGGCTTGAAAGATCTTTTTCTTTCCCTGTAATCTATTCTTTGAATACGCTCAGACCCAGGGTCAGAAAAGATACAAGATGCCCTGGGGACGAGGTTGGGTTCCTATCTAAATATCAGTGAAGCTCCCTATTCGGTCCGGGGGGGGGGCGGATTCCGCCCCCCCTGACGGTTTTTTTTTAATAACTCCTGATTGCTTTGTTATATGGCTATGATACTTACTGAGTTTCAACATTTATCTATTAGACACCTGCATGCAAATTTTTTAGGTCCCATACCTTTCAGAGGCTTTGATATTGGCCATTACTCGAAACTACCCCTAAAAATCTCTATGAAATCCTTATAATGGAGAAAATATAATAACTCCTGTTAGGATTATCCTTAGAACTTGAAACTTGCAACACAACTTTGTTTCATTAAGAAGAATCATTTTGATTAATTTGAACACGTGACTAATCCGATTTCCCGATTTTGTCGAATTTTACCCGAAAATCGGAAAAAAACGGATTTTCGGGCAATTTTTGGCAATTTTTTATCAGATCCATGTAAAAACCGGAAGATATGTTAAATAACTTTTATTTAGCTTTCAGAAACTTCAAACAGAATGTAAAAATTCGCTCTAGAACAAAAGTAATTATATTTTAAGCAGATAGTGGCATTTTTACCAATATTTAAGCTTTTGATGACGTCACAGAAAATGTGCTGACGCAAGCAAATTTTTTTTGGCGCCATTTTGTTCCTTTTATGACGTACTATAAGTGTGCCAAGTTTGATTCAATTTGAACAACCCTATGAAAAGTTATTGAGGGGGGGGCGGAATCCGCCCCCCCCCGGTCATAGTATGTTCGAAAAACCCCGGACCGAATAGGGTTCTTTCGATATGAATTATACAATTATCACTATTATTTTTACTTTTTTTCTTTGGCGTTAATAGCAGTTTGCGAGACATGTTTAATACTCATCTACATTTCAAACTATTTCCGGAAAGACTACTTTTTCAGCTTAAGTTACGCTTTTTTTGTAATGTACAGGTAGGACGGGGGGGGTCCCTTTTTCTTTTAAATACATAGAAAGTTTCTTAATGACTTTTTTCTAAAATTTGAAACTATTTGATAATTTATATGAAATAATTTATATGAAAAAAATAAAGTATTGGCATATTTTGGTTTTAATTTTTGTTTAAAATCAATTACTTTTGAGAAGTGTACACCCCCTGAATATTTTTACATTGGAATGCGTGTGCTCGATATCAAAATTCGAAATGCGTTAAATATGGCGTCTTAAAGTAGTGTAAAAAGTTTGTAAGAATTATTTATTATTTGAATGATATTTGTCGAATGAAATAAACTTATTGTGTCCGGTAAAGATTTTTTTGTTTATTTTTATCTATAGTTTAATTTTATGTAGGTTAGAAATTGTCCTAAAGTATTGCATAGTTTTCCATTTATTTATGCTCTCAGCTACCTGACTATTAATTGTGGTCGTAGGAACATCGAAAGAGTCGCCAGAGATTTACTTTCCTTTTATACCATGACTTAATTTCTCTTTATCAAGCGAGCCTTCGGAAGCCTTGAAACCATCCAGTTTTGGACGATTCAAAGATTGTTTGATGTTCATTGCTTCCTCTTTCAATGATAAAAATCTATCAATTAGAATTAAAAACATTCGATCGAATTGGCGTATTCGATTTTTTTTCTTTTATTCAATATATTAGAAGGTTAGAATTTGCATTTTTTTTCGTTGTTCCGAAGGTATGGCAGTTAGCAACTCAAATATGATTACAAAAGAAATGTACGCGATCGACATACTTATATACATAGAAAAACAATGGAATGGATATGAATATAGCTCCTTTGCAAGAGGACATCATGTCTATATGAACATCTGGTATCCATTGATAGGGGAAATGTTGCAATGCAAGCACGAACCATCTAATGAGGTTGACAAAACTGCGATTGCAATAATAAGAACTGATTTTTTTGGAGTTGAGCACACTGTTGGGCACGTTCCAGATAATATTTCCGTAATATGCTTAATATTTTTAAAGGTTACAAACATTGCCATTACAGCTAAAGTCATTGGGAAGCGATTAAATCGTGAAGGTGGCTATGGTGTAGAGGTTCCCGTTATTTATCGCTTTCATGGCCATGACAAGCTGACAAAGTTGGTGATAAAGAAAATTGATGAGATTAAAAGCAAGGTGGACACAAAAGTTGTAAAATGTTTGAAACAGATGTTAGAAGAACTATTAATTTTTGTCTATTTTTCGTTGCTCGCTTTTGATTTTTTTGGACTGTCCGCTAATTGGAGACAAAAAAAGCCATTTTTGCTGTTTGGTGCAAAAAATATTGTCCGCTAATTAAATAATCTGCTAACTAAGTGTCCGCTTTTTGGAAAGATTTTTATGAGACTTTGACTATAAAATGTCCGGTGTAAGACCAAAGTGTCCACTGGTCAGAGGTGTCCGCCTTTTAGAGTTTCCGTTAATTGGAAAAAATACTGTATACCAGAGATAGAAACCTTACTTGGACGATAAAGTATGAGTATTTTATATCAGAACGTACGTTGTTTATTCGATGCAAAAATTATATATTTTTTGACATTCTGGGGTATAACTTTGCCAGCCGAACGAGAAATAATAGAACTGGCGGAGAAACCGGAGCATATATAAAAAATGGAATTAAACGGAAGAATGCGCGAGGATTTAGAATGTGAAGAGTTTGAGTGCACTTGTCTGGAAATTGTGCTACCAAAATCGAAAAGTTTATTATTATGATCTTTTATCGACCCCCTGATTTATCCAAGCATTTGCATAAATACTTTAACAAAGTTTATGCTGGTATGCTTTCAAAATTATCTGATAAGGAAATTATTATCTTGGGAGATATGCACGTAATTTTTTAAAAAAGAACATCAATCGGGACTTCAAGTCTATTTTACAGCTAAATGGATTCAAACGAATTATGAAAGAGCCTACTAGAATTGAGGGCAAAACAAAGTCAATATCATAGCTACAAATAATCCAAGCGCTCTTAGTGACGCTTCTGTCATGTGGTATCGCAGATCACGAAATGATAGGTTGTGTTCGGAAAGTTCGTAATTTAAAATGACTATCTAGAAAAATCAACTGCCGCATTACAAGAATTATGAGCCGAAACAATTGAATAACTAGTTACAAAAACAAGATTGGGACAAAAATTACGATTCTGAAAATGTGAATACCGCATGGATGCACATGTCAAATGTTCTGACAAACGCGTTTAACTTATTTGCACCTAAAATATCAAAGCAAGCTTCGGGTTAACACCAACGATTAAAAAGATTAATCGTGATAAACTGTTGTGAAAATCTCGTAAGTCCAATGTAAGAGGAATCAAAGATGAATACAGAAGAAAACGCAATCAAGTAAATAGCATGATACGAACTGCTAAATCAAACTACGCTAGAGGACAACTCGAAGAAAACGCAAATAATCTAACAAAATTTTGGAACATTATGAAAAGGGTTTTCCCTTGCAAATCAAAAAATAGTCGTTTTGATCAACTTTTCAATATCAATGAAGATATGACAACAAATCCAATTACAATATCTATATTCTGTGATTACTTTACGAACATCGTTAGAAAACCCAAAAAGGTTGCATTTCCACTCATTGACTTTATTTGGAGGAAACTAAAACATGTTTTTAAACGAACTAGCTCAAAGTTTCGTTTCGGTTATATCTCAACTTTGATCATCTTGATCATCTAAATAAAATCAATAGAAAAAAGGCGACTAAAATTGATGATCTTCAGCCAGGCCTATTGAAAGACTCGGCATCCGTAATTGCACAACCTCTGGCGTTTATTATCAATATATCTTTACGTACTGGCGTTTTTCCAAATGAGAAATAACACCTCTCCACAAGAACGGACCAACAGAGAAGTTGGACAACTATAGACCAATGTCTGCATTGCCAACTTTGTCAAAAATTATGGAGAAGATAGTCCATAAAAAGCTCGTCAAATATTTGATCGAAAATTCTTTACTTGACAAACAACAAATTTGTTTTCCGTGCAAAGAGATCAACCGAACTTGCTGCTACCTTATTCACCGATGACATCAGGCGATATGTTGATAACAAAATGCTTGTGAGTTGTGTATTTATTGACTTTAGTGAAGCACTCTATGCATTATCTCATGCGATGCTATTGGAGAAACTACCTGTATACACAATAAATTGTCTTAAATTAGATTGGTTCTCGAGTTATATGTTTAATAGAAAGGAAGTTATAGCATACAACAGTCACAACTCACAACGTAGCATAGTTACAAGTGAAGTACCCCAGGGCTTAATACTCGGGCCCCTATTATTTCTGATTTATGTGAACGATATCGTTGATCAAATAAAGCAGTTACAAATTATAAAAATATACCGATGAAACTGTTTTATATACTCCCGGAAAAGACGTTGTAAAATTCGAAGAAAAACTTTCTTCCGACATGCAAGCTATTGCAACCTGTTCTAAAGATAACGAATTGATATTAAACTAGAAAAAAACCCTGAGTGTATACTGTGCGGTACTGCGACACGTTTAACGTTGACTAAAAAAATTAAATACCAGGAAAATCACATCAATGTTACGACATCTTATAAGTATCTCGTTATCGAAATTGACTCGACTCTTAGCATGAGTGAACACTTCAATCGTGCCTATAGGAAAGCCTTAGGTCGTTTATACCTGTTATCGAAATTGAGACAGCTGTTAAATACAGAGTCTGTTGCTACTATATACAAAACTATGGCTTGTACCAATTGTCATTTATTGTTGCCTGTTGTCGTTGCATGTCACATATGTTTAGGAAAACTGTCAACCGTGGAAGAAAGAACCCTGTCAAACTGGTTTCTTTTGAAGGATTCAAAAACCGACAAGCATGCAAATTTGTCAAAAAGTGCATGGAACAACTTGCATGCAAAAAATTCCATGATTATTTTAAATCATTAATCACGAACAATGCACTAGGAATAACAATTTCATATTGAAGCTGCCATTATGCAGAACAGAGTTTAGTAGAAGGTCTTTTAGCTGAAATGGAAATCCTATGTAAATAATTGTGAAATAAAATTGTGAAATAAATAAACAAACAAACAAACAAATAAATAATTCTCCTTTATCAATTGGTTAAATTACTTACAATCGCCATGAGCTCGATGCATTTTGTAAGGATTGTGTAGGTGCTGATTGAAGACATTATGATGTGGGTTATGATTTTGGTACTGCCACGGAGAGCCATCAACAGCATTGGGATATTGCTTATCATACTCTCCATCAGGGACGCTTCCATATTGAGGCTGATATTCAAATTCATCGTTTTCGTTACCAGATGTCGTATCTCCACCTTGGGCTCCACTGACTTTGCCTTCCCTTTGCTTAAATTGGCGTTGTTCTCCTGTAATAAAAAGAGTTAAAGTGATGAGAAAATTTTCCACATACATAAGCTAGAAACCAGACAGAAATATGTCCAACGACAAGACCACCCTTTCCATATAGTCTACGAGCTATTTTGCGTGAAAATATTGTCCCAATGTGCCTAAGCCATAAATGTCAAAGCGATCAAACTCTGACTGCAAATTGCAGAAAAACAACTAGTATTTTTTTCTGAGCATGCGTATTTGCGATGTTTACGTCACGTGATAAGAAAATTTCCTGTTCCGAACCGATTCTATAAAAATAGAGCTGAGTTCAACTTATTCCGTGCTCTCCGTCAACGAATTAAAATTAAGCAAACGTGTACTCAAGGATTCTTTTTTTACTTTCTTTGACTATTAAAGTGCCAATGATTCTCAAACGATTTTAATAACAAAGGCAATGTGTATTTACTAAAAGGTTAACTTTAGAAAAGGCTACAAAATCTAAAGCTGGAAAAACCCAACTGCCAATCTGTCAATATTCCAGGCAGTTGCAATTTATCACCAGCACTGTTAGAAATAGACCAACCATCAGAAATCACCAGCAGTGTCAACTCCAGACATACTCACACCTCCACCTTCCCTTGCATTGACTACACAGATAATAAAAACAGCTCAGGCATTTCTATGGGCAAAAAACGAAAAAAAAGAGTTGTTATTGTCAGCTTTTAATGCCTTGCTGATGCAGTCAGTTTAATGTAATTTGAATACATCAACACCTCCACTGCAGAAAAAGGACGAAGACTCTTTATTGTCTCAGTTTAGTAGAATATTTCAAGGGCTTGCCTGTTGAAAAGAAAGGAATTGCACGAGTGAGGATCATGCAAGTTATAAACAAAGTGTATCGGAGTGATGAAACTGACTGAACTGTTCTGTTCATTTACTTATATTTTTTTTTATTTGTAATTGCATGTACAACACCTAACTATCTTCGATCACAGTTGTTATGTACTCTTGTTACAATTTTTTTCGAACAGATCTGGCAATTTTTGAATAAGTATTAGTTGCAATTTTCCCTAATAAAGGCACTAATTCGCCTGGTTGTTCAATATTACGGCAACTATCTTAAGGGCAGAAAATAAGCCAAGGATAAAAAAGTGCGGAATAATTTAGTGCGAATTAAGAGCCGAATTTTTTATAATAATGCAGAATGAATTAGTGCGAATCTAGGTAAATGGTTAAATGTGCGGAATTTATTAGTGCGATTTCGTAAACAAGGTCCCCAAACGATCCTATTTTCTAAGACAACTTAGATATCTGAAGACGTGTGGAAGTCCTAAGTTCATGGTGAAAGATCAGGGATAATGAAGACAGAAGAAAAAAAATAATAACAACAACAGTTATAATAATAACTAGTCGATAAACCCGTTAAAAAAGCAACTTAGGCAGAAAAACAATGGAAAAGTTATGATACTTTACGAGTTTTGATAAGGTCAGTATGACACACACGAAAAAAATATTTTAGACATTCGTCAACCTGTTGCATCAAATGCAAAAAGCTTGAAGCTCTGATTAAAATAATGTAGAGGATCTTGTCCTTTCAACGAACGGTTAATGAGCTCCCGGTGTGGAACGCCCGGGTTATTGATTAATAAGAACCGTCAACTGTGCCACACATTCAGGTGTCCGAGTGAAGCGCACACAACTTTATAGTGTTTCCGGTGTAATATATTTTTTTAAAAAACACAATTGACAACTCGTTGCTACTCTGTCCATAGCAAAAACAGTTTGGCCAACCTTTGGCTTAACACGTTTAAGCTTAATACCCTTCTCATATAATTTTATTGCAGGGTCGGTTTACATAGCAACACAGGATACACTCTGGTGTGGGGTAAGCGATTACTATACCGTGTTGCATATTTATATAGGTGTCATACCATTTTGAAGTCACAGTTTTGGTTTAAAAAACAAACCGGAAAGAATCTGTCGTTAACAACAGGCTTGGCGCCTACCTTATCGGTAAAAAAAAGTCGGCATAAAGTGACTAAATTTTGTCAAAGTGACTAATATTTTTGCCGACTTTTTGCTTTTGCCGACTAATTTTTTGCCGACTTTTTCTTTACCGATAAGGTAGTACAGATAAACGGTGTTACACATGTGTATAGGCGTAATATCTATTTTAAAAACATTTTACCGCCCACTTTAGTTTAAAAAAAAACACGGGAAACAGTCCATCGTTACCCCATCCAGCTAAAAAAATAACTCAGTAATTTTATTTGTTGAATAAGTTTTCCAGAAAGTAAAAAAACACTAACCATATACGACCACTTTCGAAATCCAAATGACTTTCGTCTGTCCGCGAAAAATCTTGGATTGGTTTTTTAAAGATCCAATTTCGATGGCTGTACACACTCTTGAAATAACACCGTTAATGTCAACGATAAAAATTCGAGATACTTCAAGGAAAACAAAACACGTAGCCTACGCTGTCGACCTTACTGGTGCAGGAAAGCTAAAAGCATTACATCATTAGTCATTTTGATTAAAGGACACACCTGTAACGATCCTGAACGTTTAATGTTGTCGCTACCTTCAAAGTATTGTGGTATAGGTGTCGTTAATCTGGTTACACTTTGCAAAATAGAATATAACAACTCCAGACAAGAAACGAAAACGTTTTCAAATGATGTTTTAGAACAGCGAGAGATTTTTTAAAAAAAATGAAGATGAATCATGTAAGATCAAAAATGGGATTCAAGTAGCTAAGAGAAAAGATAACGAAGAAATTCGGAATCTGTAAAAGCTAAGACCGTGAGCAAATCACAGATACGAACAATTAAATGCTTCACAGAAAGCAGATCATATAACTGGCTGACTGTTTTGCCAATAGATAATTACGGATTTACATTAGACAAAAGGTCATTCTGAATGCTATCCGCTTGAGGTACAACCTACCACTTATTAGATTGTTAGAACGGTGTGCATGCGGTTCATCATTCACTGTGGAGCATGCATTGAGCTGCTACACTGGTGGGTTTATTGCAGACGACACAACGTAGTCAGGGATATCGCTGCCCAATTCTTATCTGAAATATGCAAAGCTGTTGGAACAAAACCAGGCCTCGAACCATTGACTGGCGAGAGAATAGCTTCCAACAACCGGCAAGATGAAGCCCGTGTTGATAGCGCAGCCAGGAATTCCTGGTGCTATGGGCAGAGAGCATATTTTAATATAAGGGTGTTCAACCAACAAGTTCAATGTTATAGTGAGATTTTCTTAGAAAAGGTTTATATTATAAACAAAAAGTCCAAGAAGAGAGCATACAATGAGCGCATAATTCAAACCGAAAATGTTCGGCTATTACGCCTATTATTATAGAGTCTAGTCGGTAGTCCGTTGAAAAATTCACAGGTCCGCCGTCCTTTATATACAGCATTTCGTGTGTCTCGCTACTTGAAGTACCATTTTGCACAAAGACAGACATAATACGGCTATTATTAAATCCGTTCGTTCTTCTTTTATTTACCGCATTACGTGTCTCGCTACTGCAATTACCATTTTGCGTGACAGACAGACGTATACGGGTATTATAATAAGATTAGCCGGGAAACCCAAGCCACAAGTAAAAGTGTGACCTGGTGTGGATCACCTGTGGAGCGCTTAAGAAGAGCCGTAAACTGTGCCACACGATCATGTGCAGCGCTTTAGTACTGGTATACAGTATGTCGTAAATACCTTGTCATAGCAAAAATAATCGGTCATTATTATTTTATTTTGTGGAATAAATTTTTTTGAAAGTTCAAAAATTAATCATGACACTGGGCTGAGCGCTTAGTACAGTTAAACGGTGTTGTACAGACATATAGCGATAATACCCTTTTCCAAAAATATTCATTGCAACTTCAGTTTAAATAAAAACACAGGAAACAGCCTGTCGTTACCCGTCCAGCCAAAACAATCGCTCAGCCATTTTATTTGCAGAAAAGGTTTGCAGAAAAATAATAAAATATGTAGCTACCCAGCTAACTGCATTTGGCATAAAAATTATTGCTTAAGAATATTGTCGTAGCCAAGCTGCATTTTTTACTTTACCGAAGATATAGCTAAGGAGGTGGCTAAATAGCAAGACCTTTAACATCAAAATAAATGTTGGCTATGATAAAAAGCTCTTATACTATATGGAATACTAATAAGTAAAGCTCTAGCTAGCCTTCAAAATCTTCGTTTCTAGCCAAAAAAACCTAAAAATGGTGCGTTTAAGATTCGTAAATGGCTAGAACACGTGACAATAATATTTATCTTAGCATGTAAAAACATATAGAAAACAAATATTACAAGTAGCAAAAAGAAAAAAGAAAGCAAACAGTTAAGAAACTTTTCTTTCTCCAGCAATAAGTTGGTCCAATATGCTTGCCAAATTTCGGACCGATATTAGGGGAACGTACAAATCGTTGCTAAGGAATATAAAAAGCTTTAGTTTCTGATTGGCCATTTATCTAAAACTCCGCTCCTGATTGGACCTTTATTTTAGCGGTAACTCGTCCCTGTGCCCGCGGGGGCCCAACGAGTTTCACGTCCTTGCGCTAGCGGGCTTGTATTTCGTGTGTGCTTTTTATACACGAATAGACAGACGATGGGGACCTGGCGTCAAAACGCCAGGTTAAGCTAGAACTAATTGTTCGACTTAATTGAACAACTTGTGGAACGCTTCATAAGAGCCCCAAACTGTGTCACCCATTCAAGCAGAAGGCTTCGGTACAGACATGCATATGTCGTAATTCGAGTTCGACATAAGTTTTCGTAAAAGTTTAAAAATTATTCGTGACACCGGGTTGAGACAGACAGACAGACAGACAGACAGACAGACAGACAGACAGACAGACAGACAGACAGACAGACAGACAGACAGACAGACAGACAGACAGACAGACAGACAGACAGACAGACAGACAGACAGACAGACAGACAGACAGACAGACAGACAGACAGACAGACAGACAGACAGACAGACAGACAGACAGACAGACAGACAGACAGACAGACAGACAGACAGACAGACAGACAGACAGACAGACAGACAGACAGACAGACAGACAGACAGACAGACAGACAGACAGACAGACAGACAGACAGACAGACAGACAGACAGACAGACAGACAGACAGACAGACAGACAGACAGACAGACAGACAGACAGACAGACAGACAGACAGACAGACAGACAGACAGACAGACAGACAGACAGACAGACAGACAGACAGACAGACAGACAGACAGACAGACAGACAGACAGACAGACAGACAGACAGACAGACAGACAGACAGACAGACAGACAGACAGACAGACAGACAGACAGACAGACAGACAGACAGACAGACAGACAGACAGACAGACAGACAGACAGACAGACAGACAGACAGACAGACAGACAGACAGACAGACTGCCTGCCTGCCTGCCTGCCTGCCTGCCTGCCTGCCTGCCTGCCTGCCTGTCTGTCTGTCTGTCTGTCTGTCTGTCTGTCTGTCTGTCTGTCTGTCTGTCTGTCTGTCTGTCTGTCTGTCTGTCTGTCTGTCTGTCTGTCTCAACCCGGTGTCACGAATAATTTTTAAACTTTTACGAAAACTTATGTCTCAAAATAAAATAATATTGACCGATATTTTTTGCTATAACAGGGTTGAAAAATACATTACATCCGGAACACTATAATGTTACTCGAATTACGACATATGCATGTCTGTACCGAAGCCTTCTGCTTGAATGGGTGACACAGTTTGGGGCTCTTATGAAGCGTTCCACAAGTTGTTCAATTAAGTCGAACAATTAGTTCTAGCTTAACCTGGCGTTTTGACGCCAGGTCCCCATCGTCTGTCTATTCGTGTATAAAAAGCACACACGAAATACAAGCCCAGACAGACAGACAGACAGACAGACAGACAGACAGACAGACAGACAGACAGACAGACAGACAGACAGACAGACAGACAGACAGACAGACAGACAGACAGACAGACAGACAGACAGACAGACAGACAGACAGACAGACAGACAGACAGACAGACAGACAGACAGACAGACAGACAGACAGACAGACAGACAGTTTTTGTACTACTATAAGAGATAAATAATACCATCAGTCATATTTGCAGTCGAGTTGATTGGCAATTGTTGAGAAACATACAACGACGTCACATTCTGAATTGGTTCATGTGCTCTTTGTGGGGCAACATTTATGCTACCCATTACCGAGAGTGTATTATTTGCTGCTGAAAACTCCACAAGGGAGTGCGAAGGATGTCGATCTAAAAAAGAATTAGGAATAAAAGGGGGAAATAAACTTTTGTCATTTTCTCATGGATACGTTCTCACAGAATCTTAATTGTAATTGCAGCTTCATGTCAAAGGTATATGCGTAATATGCATATTTAACAACAGGAAAAGACACATACCATTGTTTGGTGGTCTTTTTTTACCGTTTTCATGGTAATGCGAATGATGTCCATAATGATGGATATGTGGAGGGAAAAATATAAAACGTTTCAATCCTACAACACAGCAAATAAAAACTAAAATCTCTTAGTCATTCTCAAAGAATATCCCTACGAGACGCAAAAAGATCCTTAAGACGTATACTCCTGTTTAATGACTTCTCAGTGTAAATATAACCTTACTTTTTTATCACATGAAAGAAAAAGTAAACAGTAGCTCGAAATACATCATTCAGTTAAATCTATCAAGGTAATATCTTGGCCCACTTGTATAAAAATTCGCAAGCCCGTTGAAAAATCCACGAAAATTAGTTTGCCGAAAATTTTCACAGCGGGTGTTATAACAGAGGTACACCACAAAAACCATGTCTATTACTGCAAAGCAGGGAAGTAATGAAGGAGATGTTAAAAAAAATTAAACATTTCTTTTGAAAATAATGATTACAAAATTTTTATATAAGCGTAATTTGTGAAGATAATAGGTATGCATTATCTTGGTAATTTATATTTAAATGGATGACGTTACATACGTCGTCGTGCACTGTTTTCAGTTTCGACATCATTTTCATCTTCTAATTTTTGTTCGAAGACCTTTTCCATAAGAATCTCGTTTTGAGCTCTTTCTTTCATGCCGCCAAGCCCTCTACCCATAAGGCCAGCTAAAATAGTAGTAAGGAGAATAAGAAATAACATAGTATGCATCTTTTAAAAAATATCTTAACTTTGAGGGCTTAAAATATATTATCGAATTGTTCTTCAGTTGTTAGATAATATGTTTTAAATTTGATCCCCGTTTATTATTTACAGAATTCAGAATATTCCTGGCTCAAGTTTGAGCCGCATCTGCTAAGTTGTAGGACTTGCTTACTTATTAGCCAAGATGCACGAAACACAAGTATCACAGAAAAGAAGAAAACAAAGAAGACAATGTCGACATAAAGCAAGTACGCAACAAAAACTAAATAAAAATAAATAAATGAAATAAAAATAATAAAAAATAACTAATTGAAAAATAAATAAATGAAAAATAAATAAATGAAAAATAACTAATTGAAAAATAAATAAATGAAAAATAAATAAATGAAAAATAAATAAATGAGAAATAAATAAATGAAAAATAAATAAATGAAAAAAAAATAAATGAAAAATAAATGAATGAGAAATAAATAAATGAATGAGAAATAAATAAATGAATGAGAAATAAATAAATGAAAAATAAATAAATGAAAAATAAATAAATGAAAAATAAATAAATGAAAAATAAATGAATGAGAAATAAATAAATAAATGAATGAGAAATAAATAAATGAAAAATAAATAAATGAAAAATAAATGAATGAGAAATAAATAAATGAAAAATAAATTAATGAAAAATAAATAAATGAAAAATAAATGAATGAGAAATAAATAAATGAATGAGAAATAAATAAATGAAAAATAAATGAATGAGAAATAAATAAATGAAAAATAAATAAATGAAAAATAAATAAATGAAAAATAAATGAATGAGAAATAAATAAATGAATGAGAAATAAATAAATGAAAAATAAATGAATGAGAAATAAATAAATGAAAAATAAATGAATGAGAAATAAATAAATGAAAAATAAATGAATGAAAAATAAATAAATGAATGAGAAATAAATAAATGAAAAAAGAGAAAGAAAAAAGAAAGAAAGAAAGAAAAAAAGAAAAGAAAAGATTCTTACATTCAAATTCTTCTTCTGATATCTTTCCAGTATTTGACAACCCTACAAACACAAGATGTAAAAAATTATAGTATTAATGATGTCATGTAGCAACAGAATAAACAAAAATTAAAAAACAACCTTCCAAATTCGATCGTTCGTAACCGGATTCTTCTGACCGATAACCTAAAAAGCGTTCATTTTAATTTTATTTTATTTAGGCGAGACTTTTGTTCGGGCGTGAACTGGAAAAAATCAAATTTAAAACAAAGTGGGCGAGAAAAAATCTTCGTTTGCCATCATTTATTTCAGACATATCATTTGTTGTATATATCAGGTAGGGTGAAGGTATTAAAGAGTGTGAAAGAATCTGAACTTGAACTTTTTTTGCACTCTATATATTAAAAATATTGATCGTCTTCTGAAAGCCTCATTCTCCAGTTCATCAAGACGAACGAACGTAAAAACAAAGCAACCAAAGCACTTACGCGGATAAGGGTCCTCCCACGTGAGTCCCCATGTCTTTGGAATTTTTGAACGACGGGACTTTTCTTCGGTTAAGGCAACAGGCTTAAGAGTATCACCTGTAGCGAAAATACAAAAATAGATTAATCCAACGTCGGAAAGTTTCGAAAAGTTACGACAACAATGCGGCTTACTTTTGACAACTGTTAAAATTACGACAAATTAGATAGTCATAATCTACTTGGAAAAGGTTCGACGATGTACGAAATTTTGTATGCAATATTCTAAACTCGTTAAGCCAATCTAATGGCTTCCTGGAATTAACTTCGACTTGCATTTTTTGCATATATGGCTATTTAGCAAGATTCTTCGCGTGTTTTATATTTTATTTTGTATGTTTTCTTCTGCTCGAGATTTTGCAGCAGCATCAGCTGCAGCAATGGACGCCATGATTGTGAAAGTTTCAAAACATAAACAATAGGCTTGAAAAACATATGCATTGTAAAGCAACTGTGTCGATGGACTGACATTCGAATCAGGCCTCCGCCACGTCATAATGTCAAAACGAAGTTAAACAGTGTTTACAAACAATGCACGACGCCAGAATACCCCCTAGAAAAAACAGCTAAGTAATTTTTTGCTTTGCCCTTAAATATTATCGTTAAATCAGCTAGGTGAACTAGCTTTGATTATGACATGAGTATCTAGCCGACTTTATTCTAAACATACGTGAAATTTCAAACTGTGTCTCAAAATTGGTGATGTTGCTGGCATATATCCTGTATCTTTAGTTATTGAGTGTACTTTTTTTTCAAAAAGCATATTATAATGTAGTTGAACTATTGTAAGAAATATACTACTCTGTTTATTTGTTTCCAAGTGAGTTAGGAAGGGCATTTTTAGAACTTTTAAGATTTGCATTTCACACATTTGTGATACCAGAATTAGGATACGATACGATAAAATCTTATTGTGATGAGGCAAGTTGGATTTGGAGCATTTCCTTCGTGGCATTAAAGTGCTAAAATGTAAGGGCTTTTTAACCGATGTACAACTTTGTTAAGGATGTTCTTGCTTATTTCATGTTATTTTTAAGCCTCTTAGATCGTTGTTCATAGAAATATTATATAAAGTTCCAAAATTTTAAGATCTTATACAATAATACGAAGTGTCTATGACAAGCATAGGGGGTGTGTTCATTTTCCTTTAAAGTCGCCGAAAAATGTATGTCTTATTTGTTAACTGCCTGGACGTTACGGCACGACGTCAATGTATTTAGACTAACGTAATTAGAAAAAAATGTTTTCAAAATGGCGGATGTCAAACGTCATTTTTGCTGCTGTTGGTGAATTTAAAATTATAATAACGCAACGAGTTGTTGAGATAATCTCAAAATAGTTATTTTCACTAATAGTACTAGCTGAAAGCAGAGAAGGACGAATAATGAATGGGAATGACGATTCCACTGGAAATTCAAGACCTGCAACCGCACCAGGCGAAGTGATGGGCCTAGGCCTACCATCGACATCAACGAAAGTTCCTTGTGTAAAGTGCAGAAAATTATTCCGTACGGCGAGAGGTGCTCTACAACATCAGAGACAAGGTAAAGTAATTGGGTCAAGAGTCGATCTTCTGCCTGCAGAAGAAGAGGTTCCTATGCATGAAAATTCTAACAACAATGCAACAGAAGTAACAACTGAACAGTTTTACTGGGGTGAAGTGAGGGAAAGTGATTTTACAAAACTGATTGATTCATGCTATGAAAAAATCGTTTTCTGGAGGAAAAATCTTTTTATGCTTTCAAGTGGAGGTACTGGCAAAGACTTCACCCGGGAAATAACTAGATTGCTTAATGCTTGGGTAGAAGATAGCACGCTAGGATTGATATCGATGAAGGCGATTCACATTATGCCAGCTCTTTTACTCCAAAAACCAAGCAAAACCTCCAAAGCCAGAAACCATGTAAAAGCTCTGGAAAGAAGACTGCGTTTATGGCATAGACGGGAGATTAATGCGTTGGTGAATGAGGCAGAAACACTACAATCGAGACTGCCAAAACTTATGGAGAAGAAAAACATTGAAACAATCTCAAAACAGTTTAAAGAGAAAAGGGAAAGAGGTGATGTACATGGCGCAATCAAATTGCTTACAAACAATATGGGTGAAGGAGTGCTTCCATTAAACGATGCGACAATTGCAACACTGAAGGAGAAGCATCCCAAAGGACAAGATACTAATGATTACAATCTACTGCGTGGCTCTGTTCAACACGTCAATCCGATAGTATATAATGCTATTGATGAGCAAATAGCACTAAAAGCTGCATTGGCAACACAGGGTGATTCAGGTCCTTCTGGTGTTGATAATGATGGATGGAGAAGGCCGCTGACATCGAAAATGTATGGAGAGTGTGGCAAGAATTTACGATCGTCCATTGCAAATGTCACAAAGAAACTTTGCACCCAACAAATAAATGATCAATCGTTGCAGGGTTTTCCAGCTGAAAGGTTAGTGCCACTTGACAAGCAACCAGGAGTCCGGCCCATTTGGGTCGGGGAAGTGTTAAGGCGGATCCGTGGAAAAATGGTTATGTCAATTGTTAAAGGAGATGTTATCATATCGGGGAGCAGGATGCAGATGTGGTCTGGTCAAAAAAGAGGAAGTGAGGATGCAATCCATTCGACGAGAAAAGCATTTGAAAGTGAAGGAGCTGAGGCGGTGATACTAGTAGATGCCGCTAATGCTTTCAATAACATTAATCGGAAAGTTCTTCTTCGCAGTGTGCAAATATTGTGTCCAGAGTTCTCAAATTATGTCGTCAATTGTTATCGTGTGCCTGCTAGATTGTTTGTCATTGGTGGAATTGAACTGCGCTCTAATGAAGGAACCACTCAAGGAGATCCAATTGGCATGGCAGTTTATGCTATGGGAATTACACCACTCCTTAACATCATGTTGTCAACAATTGTTGATGTTCAAGATCAAATAGCAGCATTTGCGGACGATATTACATCAACAGGAAGATTGCGATCATTGAAGCAATGGTGGATCAATATTACAACAATCGGTTCACACTTTGGATACTTTCCCCAGCCAATGAAATCATGGGTAATTGTAAAAGAGGAACACTTTAATCTTGCCAAAACAGTGTTTGAAGGCACAAATATACAAATATCCAAAGATGGTGAGAGACATCTTGGCGTCGTTATTAGAAGTAAAACAGCCAAAGATCAAAACTGCAAAAAGATGGTCAAAGACTGGTTTGATGAATTGACCTTGCTGACACAGATTGCAGTCACCCAGCCACAGGCGGCATATGCATGTTATGTGAGTGGCTTTCAGCATTGCTACTCATACTACATTCGAACGATACCTCAAATGGAAGATTACCTCCAACCAATTAAAGATATTTTGAGACATCAATTTATTCCAGCTATCACTGGTGGGAAAGTCATAAACGACACAGAAAGAGATCTTCTGTCCCTCCCGGATGGACGGACTTAGTCTGTGAAATTGCACCGATTGAGAATTCAAAGCAGTTTACTTTTCAACTTTAGAATCAGATACTTGGCATCACTGAAAATGGGGAAACAAAATCAATTGCAATGATTAAAAGTGAGAAGAACCAACGAAATAAAGAGAAACTGGTGCGAGTCAGAGCCGAGTTGAATGAAGATCAAAAGAGAAAGAACGACTCCAATTGCCTAATCTGTTCTTCAAACTGGTTAACAAATCTTCCTATCAAAGAGCTTGCGTACGATCTCAACAAAGAGCAGTTCCAGGATGCACTGCGTATTCGATATAACTGGACCATCCCTCAATTAACCACTGAATGTCTGTGGAAGCAGTTTTGATGCTTCACATGCGCTGTCCTGTAAGAAAGGAGGGTTTGTAAAATTAAGACATAATGAGATTCGCGACATAACAGCAAAGCTTAGTGGCTCTAGATGGCGAGCAGTTTCAATATCGTACTGCCAATTGCAGCAGAGAAGCACGTTTGGACATCAGTGCTACTGGGTTCTGGACTCATGGGCAAAGAGCATTTTTCGTTATAAGGGTCTTTGACCTAAGTGCTCGAAGATACAGGGGCCTGGAGCTCAGCAAGTGCTTCGAAAGGAATGAAGATGAAAAGAAACGCCATTATAACAAGCGAGTGAACACTGTGGAATATGAGACCTTCAGTCCCTTTGTCTTCTCAACAAATGGAGGAATGGGTCGTGAGTGTGGAGCATTTTACAAACGACTATCAGAGATGATTGCTGAAAAGCGGTATGTCACAGTCCAACAATAGTCTAACAAACTTAAACCACATAAGTAAAAACATTGATTCGTTTTCCTGCAAATATGAGAACTATGTAATACTGGGTGGTTTTAACGCTGAAATTAGCTACCTACATGTAAATGAATTTTTAACAACATATAAACTTAACTCTTTAATAAAAGAGCCTACATGCTTCAAAAGCATAGATAACCCTACAAACATAGATCTCATCTTGACAAACCACCCAAGATCTTTTTGTCACTCCAGGGCTATTGAAACAGGCTTGTCTGATTTTCATAAATTGACAATGACTGTTTTAAAGGCCAACTTTGCTAAACGAAAACCAAAAATTATAAATTATAGATCATATCGGAATTTCAATAATGTAAATTTCCGCCATGATATAATGGATGCTCTAAATGATGACAACAATCTCAATGATTTTAAAATTTTTGAAAATTTCAAAAACAATGTTTTAAGCATCTTAGATAATCATGCTCCTCGAAAGAAAAGGCATGTACGTCATAACCAGGCACCTTTTATGAGTAAAGAAATAAACAAAGCAATTATGAACAGATCAAAACTTTTAAATAAGCATAGGAAGGATAAAACTCCAGAGAGTAAATTAGCATACAATAAACAAAGGAATTTTTGTGTTTCACTAATAAGAAAAAGTAAATAAAAAATTCTTCAACAACCTTAATGTTAAGAATATAACTGACAATAGGTTATTCTTGAAAACAGTAAAACCATGTTTCTCTAACAAGACAGTTACACACGAGCTCTTACTAGCAAAACTTCATGCATATGGCTTTGATATGAACTCTTTGCTGTTTCTAAAATCGTACCTAATTGACAGGAAACAGCGAGTACGTATAAATAACAATTATAGTGCATGGACAAAAATAAAATACGGCGTACCGCAAGGATCAATTTTGGGTCCTTTGCTTTTAAATATATTTTTATGCGATCTTTTCCTTTTTGTCCCATATATGGACATTGTCAACTATGCTGATGATACAACCCCATTTTCAATAGGAAAGAATATCAACGAAGTTATTGAAAAGATTGAATATGCAGCAATTATAATACTTACTTGGTTTGAAAATAACGGTATGAAAGCCAACCCAGAAAATTCACATTTTTTTACTAACAAAACTGATGTACGATTAAAAGTTTGTGATAAACTTCTACACAATTCTCAAACTGAGAAACTGCTTGGTATAACCATAGACCACAAACTTTCTTTCGAGGAACATATTAATCAGCTCTGTAACAAGGCAGGCCAGAAAGTTAGTGCGCTTGCAAGGTTATCTTCCTTAATGACATTAGATCAGCGAAAGCTGATTATTAATGCTTTTGTCACTAGTCATTTTTCGTACTGTCCATTAGTATGGATGTTTCACAGTCGTAAATTAAACAATAGGATAAACCATATACATGAAAGAGCACTAAGAATTATATATCAAGACTATCAATCCTTATTTGAAGAGCTTTTATCAAAAAATGGGAGCGTTACAATTCACCAAACGAACTTACGCATCCTTGTTACTGAGCTGTATAAAGATAAAACAAAAACAGATCCAGAAATGTTGAATGAACTTTTTTATTTTTCCTGAACCAGTGTATAATTTGAGAAAGGACAAACTCAAGAGTAACAAAATATTTTCAGTGAGATATGGGATCGAAAAACTGTCTAATGTTGGGTTTAAGCTTTGGAACTCTTTGCCTAATGAGTATCGGAACGCTGGTACTTTAATTGAGTTTAGAAGCAAAATAAGAAATTTGAGTTCCAAACCATTGTCCTTGCAGAGTATGCAAAACTTTTATACCTAAATTAGGTTTTCTTTAGTTTCCCCGTTGTCTTCCTTTGTCAGTTGTGGAGCGGGAACTCAGTTAAACATGTCTTGTTTTTTGTATATACGGTATTCTTTATAGATTTTTTATATTTAGTTATTTATTGTTTTTAATGTTTTTAAAGTTGACTTTAATTAGCCTCAGAGCTACATTTTCTTGTAAACTTGTCAACTATAATAAAATTAATAATAATAATAATAATAATAGACCAACTTCATAAGGTCGAAGATCTCATTCCGTTTGTTAAGATCAACTTTACTAAGCATCAGAGGCGCACGCTCATTGTGGAGTAGGGAACCTGCAACAATCAATGACATTGAACTCTCCAATTCTCTTTCAAGGATTGTAGGCAGCGATTAATCAATAAAATATTCTGTGAAGAGACTTTAAAATTTAAAGACAATCAAAACACTCGAACAATCAGAATAAATAGAAAGTAGTAATAAGAAAATAATTGTAAATAACAAATTTTAGGGATTTACTTTTTCAAATGTAACACACCATCGAAGAAAAAAAATTTAGCAAAGCTGTTGCATTACACTTTTATATTTAGAGCCTCATATCTTGGAAATGGCTGGAAATAACTGACGTCATCTTCCGCATGGGTAATTAATGTATTAAAACAATTGTCATCTTCTAACTTTTTGGACAAACTAAATTTTTTTTATCACTCAAAGAAAACAACAGCAAAACTTCGGAGGTTCACTTTGCATAACAAGTTTGCTTTCGTTTAACTTAAAAATTATTGCTTGATAAAAACATAAAACTTGACTAAACCACTCTGGTATACTGTCTAAAATTTCAAATTTGCGCAATCGTAAAATTCTTTTCATGCTAAACTTTAACTTTAATCACAGAAAATATAATTTTATGAAGGATTCCATGAATTTTATTTTTTTGAAATGATCAGAGTAATATAAAATGCCACTGAACGTTACAAACTGTACAAAAAGTTTTTCTTCTAAGTATACTAGCCAAATGTATTCACATCGTGGCTAGATTCTTTAAATACCACAAGATACGCACTTGAAATCTACAAATATTTCAACATTTTTGCCTAGTTAAAAGAAGTAAAAGTGAACATTTTGTTGATACATTCTTCAAACTTGCATGTAAACAACTAGCATTCCGAAGGTTGCTCATAACTAATCTAGTTTTTATGTTATTCTGCAAATTCGTGGATTAAAACGGATATAAGCTTATTACTAGCTACTATTTAGCAGATATTTATGAATTATTTTTGTAGAAAAAACGAAGTATACAGTCTAACCTGCTAAAACGACCACCTGTGTAATACGGCCACCTGTCTTACATGACCACATCTGGGCATCTTAATGTGTTTTATGGTCAGTTGTTATTCTATAAGACGACCGCCTGCCTAACGCGAGCAACGACCGCTATTTTTCACCCCCAAGACGAGATAATACCTGTGTAAGACGTGTCAAACTTTTCTAACGCAAAACGAATGCGTAGTAAAGCATATACATTCACATTACATTGTGCCAAATTGAAGATCACAGCGCTTGCATAATTTCAAATAGTCTCTTGCATTTCACAAGTTGTGGCAAAGACTAAAAGGAAAACATTCATCTGAGATGTCGACGTCAGAGGCAGGCACTCTTACAGAAGTGTTTTAAAAGACGACCAGTTTGAAGTATATCGTGAGTTAATTCTTACCTTTTAATTTTTCTTCAAGGGGAACATGTGCAACTATATCTTTTTTACCTTTTCTTGAACCTAAAATATTTGACGCGATAGATATTTTCCGTATATAAATCAAAAAAATGCACGCACCTTCACGTTAAAACAAGAAGGGCGCTCCATCCTCTCTAGCATGCTTTGGAGGATTAGAAAATAGAGAAAGCTGATTCTTAAATGTGTTCTAATGCTATTTTTAATTAGCGAATTTAATTCATATTTCTAGTTTGATATTTTAGTCTTGAAGGCTCACTCATATAAATCTAGCGTTACTGACCACTTTTCATCAATCTGTCCTAATTGAAAATTGTGTAATGATTGTAAATATGGCGTCCAACTTCTGTTGTGAAGTAATATCAACCTCACCTCCAATTGAATAACCAAATGGAATTTCTGGACCAAGCGGTAGAGAAAAATCTAAAGGAAAGGAGTCATTTAATAGGGATTTTTTTTGACAACTTTAACGAATTTTCTGACATCATATGTGTAGTATGAGTAGTAACATTCAATACTCACGCTTTATAAAACTTTTTTTAGAAGGTTTAGCGTTTATATTCTCATCTTCGTTATTATCATCCTCATCCGTTTCTAGCAAAGATTTAAACACGATAACACCGGTTTGACAAAATAAAAAATAAAAAAAAAATTCGTGATATTCCACAGATTAGTTAGGTCCAGTCAACCATACATTTTCATCTGGTCGCAAGGTGCGACAACAGGGAGCAGTAGTAAGGGAGAAAGGATTTGAAAAAGAAATAAAAATGCTATTTTTTACAAAAACATTCTGATTCCAGGTTATGCCCTGGTGTTGTTTAACCCTTTTCGTCGCTGTTATAATCGGTAAAATTTAGTAACTTTCGTTAGCATTATCTTTTGAACTTGAAATTCACAGCACAACCTTATGTCATCAAGGAGAATCTTTCTGAAGTTTGGACACGTGAGTGTCTCGATTTCTGGGTTTTTTCGGGCAATTTTTGGCATTTTTTTCGTGCCAATTATGTAGAGCAGAAAAAAAATGTTGAGGATTATATGTAACACCAAATCGTTCTTTTTGTCAAATTCAGTTTTATATCATTGGAGAGCTTATAATTTATAGAATATTTAAATTTCTAACAGGAAAAAGATGAAAAAAGAGAAAATATATAAGAAACATTTTTTCACAGTTCTTTTCAATTAAATTCATTTGTTTGCAAAGTTTAAAATTCGATATCCGAAAAACAATTCTAACTTGATACACCTCAACGTTTTAGGCTAATAATACACGCTTTATGAAAATGGAGATAAAACTAAATTTTTAATGTTCTGGGCATACTGAGCTCTAAAAATGAATTGTTAAGACTTTATTACAGTGTGAAAGTAGAAAAGTACAACGGAGAAGCACGAAAAGCAACTTTTTGAAAGAGATATATAAACCGAAGTATTACTTTAGTACTCAAAAGGAGTAGATTTAAATAGTGTGATTTTTATTATGCGATAAGTTTTTTAATGACTGTACTTTTTAGGCTCGAGCAATGTGCAAAGCGTGGTCGATAATTATTTACGTCTTCCCATTTCAATGACACATAAAACACTTTTCCATAGGAAATATATCTGCCTTTCAAGAAAAATGTAGTATTCAGTATTTTCTACATGGGTAATGGGTGTTTCATGTATCATTGAATACATTAAAGAATTTTAAAATTCGTTCTAGAACTATAATAAGTGAATTTTATGCAGATAATGGTATTTAAAACAAATTTCAAGCTTCTGATGATGTCACAGAAAAAGTGCTGACATTTTCTTCCTATTGTGACGTACAAAAAGTGTGCCAAGTTTGATTCCATTTTTATATCCATGTAAAAAAATTCTGTACTCCGTGTTTGGAACTTGTGAATTTTCACAAATGGATGATGAGAGAGAAATTGGTAGCGTGGTTTACCTCGTTTGTGTTTTTTATCAGGATCGTATCTCGTCGGTAACGGAATGGCTAAAATAAAAAAAAATGGTAAATTAACGGGTGGGTGAATATCATGGGCCTTGGTACAAAGTTGTAATATAACAGATGACTTACCGTCTCTGTTACGGTATCTACCTGGTTTCCATACGATATTCCCAAAATCATCTGCTGCTTGTTCTAATACTAAAAATTCGGTAAGTAAAAAACAGGACTCTTGTCGCCCTTACTTGTCTGAAAATAGGATCAACTTCCGCTCTCTTAAATTTCCAGAATTAAAAATGCAACTGACTTAAGCTTGGTACACTAACACCTTTGTTCATTTGATTTTTGCTTTTTAGATGGCGTGGAAATTACGGAACACTAGACCCAATTTTTTTTAAATTTAAAAAAAGAATACTCTGCTCAATTATCACCAGTTGGGTAAGAGGTTGTTGCTAAGTATAATCAAAAATCCGAATGTGAAATACACCAGTTAGGTGAAGCATATGACTTACACCAATGAGATATAAGCAAAATAAGTTTGACATATTTTGTCACTGGATTTTATAAGTTAGAAAAAAGTTCAACTGCTCACAAAATCTGGGGGAAACAAGATCCATGGATAAGAAAGCTTTCTCTTTACTGATGTAAATCAAACTTCTGACAAGGACGATACTTCACTATATAACAAAAATATTTAAACCTTTGTCATCCACTCCATTTAAATGAAAACATACGTTCGATTTTTAAACTTGGATCACAGTTATCCTGCTGTTAATCAGTCTAAAAATTCTTTCTCTTCTTAGCATGTTGTATCAAAATCATCTTTTTTATGGAAAATATGCACAAACAAAGACAAAACAAAAAACGATAACGTGAACCGCGGAGCACACATGTACACAACATTCGCGACCTACCTGCTAATGTCATCGGTGAATATAGGAAAAATAAAACTATAACCTTCATCATTGAAATGGCTGAAAAATAAACTATTTGTTTCAGTTGTAGTAATCTGCCATTTTGCATAAGTTATACAAAAATGCTGCAAATTTTAGAGTGCTGAAGTTCCTTCATGGTTCGGTGAATAAATCTCGCACGCATGTACAGGCAGCACTTTTTCTTCAGCATACTTTTTAGATAGATAGATAGATAGATGTGCATATTTTACATGGCTAGCCTCACAAATATCGAGGGATATACCCTGTCTATTATTTCCAGGAGGGGCCATGGCTTAGATGGAGAGTCCTAGAGTATTTAATGCTCATTTTGAGCTACGCAGACCCAATTAGTAGGGCCCACGCTCTACTAGACAACTCCCGGCAACATCCAACGGCCCACACCGTGTGCCATCTCCCCAATTTCCCTCACATGGCTTGGGTTAACCCGGGGGTATGGTAACATTCACTCGCCCATGTTGAATCGCCGTTGTTGTTTTAAACTGTTCGACAATGCATAATTTTTTTTACAATTTCTTAAAGCTCGAAACATATTTATTTTAGGGTCAGTTACAGACAGGGTAGCCTAGTTAACTGAGCTTTCTTCAAAGATATCAAAATCCAGCTTCTCTCATACGACAGCTTAGATACAAACGAATGTATTAGAACAAATCCGTAAAATTCAAATCTACCAATTTACACAAAATAAGTTCTAAGAGCAAACCCTGAATTAAAATCAATCAATGAGCACAAAGCCAGCGTGACCATACCTTACCCCCTAAAAGAGTTCAAGAATTAGTTATATTTGTTTGGGTAAGCCCATTTGCGCTCAAAAGAAAGGATTTCCCGATAATGATCACGGGATAAAAAACAATAGAAGTAACCAATCAAAAAGTGCGGTCAGTATTCTGACCGCAGTAAATTCGTTTGCGACCCAGCGTAATTTTTTTCTCCACCTTAACTATTCCGCTGTTTATGTCGGGCCTTCTGGCTACAGCAGCTAAAAGTGTTTGAGATAAGCCGGTGCTTTGCAAGAATTTAAGAATACCTGAAGTGAAGAAGTATTTGATGTTGTACCGTGACAGCAACGATGGAGAAAAGTAACTACGATGGAATGTTGTATATATAGAAGGGTCATATGTTAAAGAGAGTTAGTTGTATGATACACGAATGTGTTGTTTATGAGTTTCTCCCCTACAATATAAAATTTGCGACGAGGTATTTATATGTTCATACAGAGAGAAAAGATTATATTTACAGTTAAAAGAAGATTAAATTCGCTATACAAAAAAAGGTTACCTTACAAGAAGATTATTTCTTTAAATAACAAGTTCATGTGAATGTATGTTAATACTTTAAAAAAACATATACATGGTCATTCAGCATATATATTTTTATGGTAATATTTCGACCTCCGTATTGGAGGTCTTCATCAGACATCAGACTGTGTATTACACACGTATAAAGATGTTTTTAAGGCGTTAGATACTCATTTTGAACCGAAAGTAAATCATAGTTACGAAACATACTTATTTAGACTGATGACTGATGAAACAAAACGATTAATTACATTTAACAGTAAACGGTACCCTTTTTTCACTGTGTTAAGGCGAATGGAGGCGTCTGCAATTCTTTTTCTAAAAAATCGTACAGAAGCAGGAGGTTTGGTAGTCGCTAGAGTCAAATTAGTGGGGGGGAGAGGAAATTAAAACAAATATCACGCCTAACTCGCCGCGAGGAAAGTATTGATTTCCAAGTCGTAGCTATCTAACTATGTCCCAAATGGGTAATTGCAACGTCACAGATTTAAACTTCGTACCTAAACTCTCTAAATACTTGGAAGTCATCTAAATGACGTTTAGACCAAAATTGGTATTTGCTTTAGACAAAATTTGACACAGTTAACAAAAAAGTATGCTAAACATAATGGTGACATCAAAATGTTGATTATTTGTCGCATGAATGCCGTTTGAGACCATAAACTCTTCAATTGTGCGACTTTTAACCGTGAATGATAGGTTGTATTTCCTGTTAGCAGAAATTGTAGAATTGGATCGCATTGTCGATGTTTCATAGTGTATATTTTTAATGGCCAGATTGATTATGCTGCGCCTCCATTTTGTTTGTTTTACGGTCCAAGTGTTTTGAACGGAGTTTTCAATGTAGTCTCAACGAATCACTTTAACTCTAAAGAAACACTCTAAACCAAAAGACAAAATTAACTTTAAAGAACAAAATAATGTTGTTTAAAATTATGACGCTGTAAGCGAAACAAAAAGAATAATCAAGCGGCGAGTTCAAAAACATATACGTGCAGTTAGAAAGGAAGTTCTGAAGAAAAATAAAGTTGCGGACCACAGCTGGAGCAGAAGTCATCAGTTCAACATACATCAACATCAACAGTGTAGAGCATGGCAAAAACATCAACAGCATCTCGTATCAACTTCCTGAGATTTTGTTACAAAGCCTACGAAAGAAGTAGTTATTTCGATTCTGGGCTGGAAAATGGTTGCAACGGTCCTGAGTAATTAAGAATTTGTTTCTAATTGGTTAATTCTTCTTATGAATTTCGTCCCTCCGCAATTATATAAATATATATCCAATATCATTTTACTTTGCCCGATGACGGGTGTAGGACCTCCCGAAATTTCGTCTACTAAACTCTCTTAACCCTATTAACTATTAACTTTTTTTCCTTGGTTGCCAAGGGAGGGGAGGAGGGAGGGGGCATCATGCCAAAATAAATAAAAAGTGGCTCGGCTCTAATAGTACTTCGAGACAACACAGCAATATATATGCAATAATATACTGATACTGTAATGCCCTCCTTGATCCCTCCTTGATAGAGGTGTGAGAAAACAAAAACAAAAACGTTTAGAAGAATTTAAATATTGATCAACGTCTATATACGGGCTTCACAGACAATTTTTTTGGTTTTTAAGTTACACATATTCTGGTCTGCAAAATACACTTTCTAAAACGGCAATCTAATGTAAAAACAATTATTACCAAAAATACAGTGTATAAAGTGAATACTTTAGTTCAAAATATTAATAGAAAAATTTTTATTATTGCGGAGCAAAGCGAAGTGCGCACCAGCGCACGGAGCGTAGCGGAGCCCATTTCCTCATTATTATTGTCAAATTTTATAAAAAGTTACTACGGTGGAGAGTATTTCGCATTTCTTTAAATTCCATCCCTATACATCAAAAACGACTAGCATTTCATTCATGGAGGACTCGATTTTCCAGTATTTATAAGCTGGCTATATTTACGTAAATTTTTGATTAAGCGAAACTACGTTTTTTCTGATATAAACAACGATGGAGTGCTTTTGTTGTTTTTTAAAGATGGCTAAGCGGGAAATCGGATGTTTCCAGTTGAGACCAAATCAACCTATACTTTTTAGCCACGTAATATATAAGTCACCTTTACTAATATCACGTGACCTTTCCTCGGACACATAACGCCTCAAACTCAAACTTTGTTAATCTAAGCCATATCGCAACTGACGCAGGGGCTTCTTTAAGAAAACGAAGAAAGGGTATGTTTAGCTAGCTAGTATATCACTATTTTTACATGTAATGAACCCTTTCTCACACTAAAGGCTAGTTAGCATAAAACTGCCAACTGAGCTGAAATAATAATAGAACTTAATAGCTAGGTATTAATAGCTCTTTTTTAAGACCTTTAGCTAGGTGACATAAAATAAAGCAAACATATAACATACAGCTATCATAAAACTGGCTACAAAGCTAGTATAAATTTAACTACTAAGCTGGGATTAAACTAACAATTTAGTTCGCATAAAATTAGCTACTTTAGCTAGCATAAAATCAGCTACATAGCTAGCATAGAAAAATTCTTTTGGACAGATTTTCTGCTAGCTAGCTAGCTAGCTACCTAGCTAACATATACTACACAGTAAGTGCATTTATTTAGCTAATCCATACTTGTCAGAAATTTAAAAAAGCTGTAGACTGGCTTGTGTCTTAAGAAGAAAATTTTGACGTTGCCTCTGTGCAAAGACTAATATAATATTATTCGAACTACTAACCTTATTTGACATTCATTTTGAGATGATGCTATATAATTCCAATAATTTGATGCTCTTTGTCATGTATTGCATTAGCCGTTGTTATTACCTAACACAGATTTAACTTCGGCAAATCATATGAACAACGTTTTATCACAGTTTTATTCGAATGATATTTTCGAATGGGTCAGTGTTCCTAAAAAAAGCGACCTCATTTCCAGAGCGTAGAGTAAGCAGGAAAAAAATTGAGATAACCGAGACTGAGGGAATTTGACTTATCGAGTAAAAGTGACACTTTCGCCAGAATTTTTTTAAAAAAATTGATTTTTTCCCGCTGTATAATAGAAAATAGAAAAATAATAATTCGCGCTTAAATGCCAAATGAGCTCCTCTGCGCTCAGCTCGCTACGCTCACTTCGCTTAGCTCCGCAAAAATTGTCATATTTTTAAAATATATGTGAGTTAGAATTTCTTTTACATCTTAAATTGTACATAAAAGTATCTGCCGCGAAGAGGTTTAACGAAAAAGTCAAGAATAGCTTTTTATGTAGCATAAATAATTAATATTACTTTATAATGAAAGTCTTTTGCTTCTTATCAAATTGTAGCGCATTCTTTGGATGAAAAAACAATTTTTTTCAACATGTGATGCAGATGTCTACAACAAATTTAACGTTGTTCTTTTTTTGAACAAACGAGATATTATCTCGCTGTAGGTTTAAATATTGAGTATTCAGAAATGTAAACAACGATTTTTGCAACGCTCTAGTTTTAATATTTCGAAGTTTTGCCTTTTTCTCATTTTGCCTTTTTCTCATTTGAATTAGTTTTTGTTTCTGCTTGACTGGATTCACATAAGATATACTATGTGCTGTGTATTTGTTTTTTATTAATTTATTGTAAGGGTCTTAGGTTGCGTATATTTAGCTTTATATTTTCTCGGGTAATCATTATAAACAAATATTTGAATTAACAGTTTAAAATAAGAACAAAGTAAAGCAGGTATTTAGAGATATGTGTATAACTTTTGCTCTGTTTACATATAAAATCGAAATATTCGCGACTGAGAAGGGTGCTTTTAATAATTTTCAAAATACGAGGAAAATAAAGTTGGACTGAAAAACGTCGTTTACCTTTTGTTTAGTTAACTTCTTTTACTTTTTTGCAGTTGTAAAAAGGATGTCGTGGCTTCGTTCTCGCAGAAGGACACTCGACATTGTCAGTGAGATCGAAGAAAATAGTGGCTCCAAGACGCTGTCTGACATGAGCCTAGGTACCTATAACTCAACAAATGTAAATGGTAATTTGGACATGGATGTAACAAATAACAATATTAGTATTCGTCCAAATAATGCCAGGGTTAGTACCGATAATGCTCTAAACAGTCCTATCAGTGTTGACACTACAGGAAGAAATACACAAACACATACTTTCATGAATGGTCTTATTGAAACTACACAAAATGAAGTGACAGTGATTAATGTGGCGTCCTGTAAAGCCAGTTCCCTCGATTCTATTCATTTGGAGGGAATTGATGATGGTATTGGTGATATTGTTAGAATTGAAATTGAAGAGCAATGCAAAACATTTGGCGGCAAGTTACCAAGACGGTGGACGTTTGATAGCGATTCCTCACAAGTGTCTGCGAATATTCTTGCTGTTCCTGATAACTTTTTGGAGACATTTAGTGACTCAGAACAGTGTAAAAAAGATGCAGTTGAAGAAGAGGAGGAAAGAGAAATAAAAAATAACTTTAAGAGCTGTTTAGCTCACCCAAGACTATCATTAGATTCTAAGATTGGCATGATAACAACATCGGAAATTGATATTTTAAATGTTTTACCTAAGTTAAGAGAACAGTGTAAAACGCCAGAAACTAAGCAAAGAAAAAGCATTTCTTGGGCTGAAGATCTAGAAACTGTGCACGAAATTGAGAAAATAAAAACGAGAAGAATGTCGTTGTCAGCTTTATTTAAGAAGTTATAACATGACGAACTTCAGAGCATAGTACTTGTTAAGACAAGTCAAATTATTAATTTTGTGGCACTGCTAAGTAGCGTGGGAATCTCTCTTCCGACGAAATAATATGTGTGACTGCAGAAGTGACATAAATAATTTACATTATCTATAAAAATATACAAAAATAATAATACACAACAACACAGTTTATTTTCAATTTCTCTTCGTATTTAATTTTCTTGTACCTATCAAGGATTATCGGTGTACAGTCAAAAATATTTTGTTGAAATATACTTTTAAGTTACATATAGGACTCTTATAAGATATAAAAAACTGTATTACAACATCCGGAGGACTCTTACAATGCAGTGCACTATCTTACTACAGCCTCCTGAGAACCGTAATCCCAATTCCTGGTCATCGATAGATTTAACACCGAGAAAAACGGCTTGGGACGTTGTAGCCCATAAAGGACGAAGGAGAAACCCATCACATCACAGCTCTGCGCGGAGAACCACTTTATTTTGGTTTGTAATAACGGTGCAACGACTTTTGAACATTTTGGAAAGAATTGTAACAATGCACAAAACATTTGAAATTAATTTCCATTCTCTGCAAATAAAAACATGCTTTTAAACTTTATCATTGTTTTTAAATCTAAAATTTACAAAACAATAAAGACAACTTCGTATAAAGTTTAATTTGTTTTTTTATCACGTGTTACACGTATAGTTAGATTACATTCTTGTCTATACATGTAAACAACTTCCAGCCTTCAGAGTGTAGCTGGATGACCTAAAAAAATAAAAAAAAACATAAGATAGAAAGAAAATGACAAAGATTATTTCAATACATCCATGTTACGGGCATAATCACACTGAAATTTTTGAAGTTACAACAATGTTTTTACGGAGAACAAAAACAACAACATCAGTTTGTCTGACCTATTGCAAACATAAACACATGATTTTATAATAAGAAATATGATTATAAGAAACACCAGGCAGATATTACAAGCACTTTCAACTGTCATTCAAAAACGAATTAATATATCGACTAAAATGAGAATTTACTTTAAAGTATTCCTTTATTCCTTTATATTACTGCATGTTTCACCAGCAATGCATTTCTTTACAAGCATGTCGCAAATAACAGTGTGAGTTGATTTGATGTTGGCAACTTTGATTATCTGTTTTGCACGGCGAGATATATCGATATATTTTTAAGTTCGTCATTCAAAGCATTTTCAATAACCTGTACGGACTTGTATGCAACACACAACACGGTGTCATCAGCAAATTTCAGTTTTACTTCTACGTTGATTTAAAATCGTTGAAGTAAATCAAAAACAACAAGGGTTCTAAATTGGAGCTTTGTGGAACACCGCATGTTATATTTGAAACGTTGGATTTCAAATTTTCATAAACGACTTGTTGTCTCCGATTGAAAAGGTAATCGGTGAACCAATTTAACTCATTGTCGTGAATGCCAAAAGATGACTGCTTTGATGGCAGAATCCTGTGGCCCACTGTGTCGAAGGCTTTAGACAAATCAATAAAGGTTGCCCCAACTAAATTTTCACGATCAATTTCGGCACGAATGCTGTCAAGGAATACTGTAGCTGCAATATCAGTCGATCTCTTACGTCGATATCCGAACTGTTGCTCAGAAAGCAAATAATTTTTCTCCAGGTATTCCATCAGTTGTGTATGTACAGCTCGTTCAAGGATTTTTGAGGCAGTTGGTAGAATTGAAATTGAAAGACAGTTGTCAACTTTGGTATTGGTGTAACAGTAGCGTGTTTCATTCTGTAGGTACGTCTGCTACTACTCAGTGACAAGTTGATCGTGAAACATAGCTGTAGTGATATTTCATTAGCACCATCTTTCATCAAAGCTGGCGGAAGGTTATCAGTACCAGTTGCCTTGTGGCGTTCTAAGTTCTTCAATTCCTTTTATAAGAAATACTTTAAGCATATTTAAAATCAAACCTTTGTGTCGTTATTGGTTCGACTTTCTTTTTTAAAGTTATTGAAACATTTGAAAAGAAATCGCATAGTAAATTAGATTTTCGGACAGGAGTATCAGCTTAAACACCGCCGCCTTCAAGAAAATGTGATCTACAGGACGTTCCTTTGAATTTGCAAGGCATGTTGTTTTTTTATTGTCTGCCAAAACTTCCTTGGTTTATCTGAATTTTCTTCTAAATGTTTTTTGTTGGAATTGAACTTAGCCATGTTCACAGCATTTGTGCACTTGTTTCGCAGTTTTTCGTACGCGGTCCAGTCACAGGCTTCGTTGGTTTCTCGAGCGTAACGTAGTGCTTTGTCTCTGTCAGTCATTAACACACGTATCAGTTGTCATCCAAGGGCATAAACGACTTTTCACACGCTTATCAATTACGGGTGCATGTTTGTTGAAAATATGTGTAAGCTTGTCTTTAAAAAATGACCATGCAGTGTTTGTATTTGTACATAAGTATATGGGCTCCCATTTGAAATTACGCAACTCTTCGCACATTTTATCGTGGTCTTAATTTAAATAGTTTCTGTATTTTTTGTTCTTAGGTTTAAATTTCTGAGAGTTTAGTTTCATACGTAATTAACCATGTCATGACCTCTTATGCTTATGATGTTATGCGATGGAATGTTTGTTCGATGCGTTGTAAAAATTGTGTCAATTGACGTTATCGAGTCGTTGGTAATTCTTGTTGCTTTTTTAACAATTTGTTTACAATTAAAATCAACAAAAACGTCTTTAATTTCTTTATTATCATCTTTCTTAAGATAATTAACATTTACGTCTCCAAGAATTGTAACTTCTATTAATTCACTAATCACTATATAAAGCACATCGTTTTATAGCGAGAAAACGTTTGATGGTAGATTTTTGGATCCAACCGGGGGTCTGTATAACGATCCTACGAGAAAACTATTTCCATTTTTTAAAATAATTTAATCCAAATACATTCAACTTTCTCGTTTTCTAGGTCTTTTCTACGTACCCACTTTACTCTTTCAGAAATATACATTCCGACGCCACCACAAGTACCCTTTTTTCTGTTGAAGTTTATAAATGTGTACCCCGGCAGACGGTAAAGTTCACAATCATCGTTTAAGGTATCAGTGTTTATATGTGCCCCTGATAATGTGAGAATATCAATCCCTTTAAAATCACATAACAAAGTTTTTACTCCATCTATGTTTGAAAGTAATCCTTACATTTTGGGGGAAAACTTTCAGACCTCTTTGACCAAGTAATTTCGATAGCTCCGGCAATCTTCCTTCGGGTCCAGATTGAGTTTTGATATCTTCAGAAAGTAAAAGAATGGTCACCAAAAAGTAATTCCTTTTTCGTAATTTTTTATGTTTACTTGTTGATTTCCGTCGCCGCTATGCGGGGCGGAATCTTTAAAATCGCCTGATGGAAGATAGATATATACCTATATAGATAGAGACAGCACAGGGCCCAGACACTGCTAAGTTTTTGTCCAGGCTAAACGCTCGGAAAATTCCATTTTTTCGAAAGCCAATGAAGATACTTTGTTTTAATCTCTGTCAATTAAATGACCAATCTGAACAGAGAGTGTACTCTTCGTGTGGCCAGAACATTCCGTGTTCGGCCAAGACTAAAAGTGCTTACATTTTGTTGACCGCCCCTTGCTGGTCTCTTTGATTTAGTCGTAGTAGCTTTATTGATGGGGAGCTAAGCACTATTTTTTAAATTCGTGTATTTTATCAGGTAAGAATTATTTTATATATGGCTAAGTAAGAAAGGTGTGCTGGCTAGCTAGCCATCTCAATTTTTTGTGCTGACTTGGACCTCCTTTTGATTGGTGCTGGCATACCCCTTTTAATAGTCATGAAATTACTTACTTGCTAGCTAGCTATGGAGCTAGCTACACAAAATAGTGCTTTGATTAGAGTGGCTTTTTTTCTTAAAGAGCAAGCAACAAAAAACTTTTATCCTGCCTTGTGTAGTTCTTACATTACTGGACACCGAACATGGGAAAAAAGGAGGCTAAAAATGACTTCCAAATGACACTTTGTGGGACTATTTCTATCAGATAAAAAGATATATATATTAGCACAGGATTTTTTTTACATTTTTTGCAGAAAAGTTGTCGAAAAGTGACAAAAGTTTATTGTTGCTTGTACTGAGCAGCCGGTGAACTGATAATTAACCTGTAAAAATATATGGTTAGCCGATGCAGGGTAATTAGATGCTACGCCTAGTATAATTAGCCGTTAAAAGCTTCTTTGTGTTCTTTACAGCTAACTGTGTCTTTTCCATGTTTTTTTCTTGAAATCAGAATAGCTTTGTTGTTTAATAATATATACGACATATATATGTACTGCTAGCTACAGTAAAATTATAATTTTTTTGCAAAATCGTGTCTTGTTCTTTTTCTTGATTTTAATTGAAGCACAACTTTATGTTAATCTATATAAATATAGATGGCTATGGGGAGATCGATAACGAAGAAAAGTGAAAATTTAAGTAAGAAGATATATATCATATAAGTAGCTGTATCAGCGGCTAATTGTACTGTACGCACCGTATATATAATTATTCTGCATAGATAAATAGAATGTCTGTATATTTTATATGGCTAGCCTTACAAATCCTGTCTATTATTTCCAGGAAAGGCCATAGCTTAAATAGGGAGTCCTAGAGTATTTAATGTTCATTTTGAGCTATGCAGACCCAAATAAGGTCCCCGCTCTACCAGACAACTCCCTGTAGAATCCAACAGCCCACATAGTGTGTCATCTCCCCAATTTCTCTACGTGGCTTGGGTTAACCCGGAGCTATGGTAGCACTCACCAATATTGAATTGCCGCCAAGGGAAATCGAACCCCGTTCTCCCGCACAAAGTGTCAGAGTTATAACCACCAAGCTATGGCGCCATTGAAAACGGCTAACTATTCTGTTACTGGCTAATTATCAGTTCTCCTTGTATCTAATTTGCTTGAAATTTGTCAATTTGTCAAACAAAACAATGACCAATCAGTTTCCTCAAAATGAAAACTTGCAACTAATCCGACTCCCCGAAAGAAATTCAAAATTGAGAATTTGAATCAAAAAAGAATAATAAATAATCAGTTAAATTCAATAAATCAATTTCAACAAAATAAATCCTGTATTGTCCACAGCTTTCAAAATCATACATCGCCTGCTTAATATCTTACTTGTTTAACAAAGATATGAAAAGCCGGCCTCATTAAATTTATATACATATTTATATATATAATATATCTGTGCATCACATCGCAGGGATTTGCATCTTGTATTAAATTCCCTTTTTAAATCAAAGAGGCAAAGATTAACCCTATTTGGTATGGGGGGGGGCATAAAGTGCCCGCGGCATTTTCAAAGTCTAATAACTTTTTAAATATTGGATAAAATTACCTGAAATTTTGTGACTTTTCCTAACTTTTATTGGACTTACGGAAAATAAAAAAAAATATATCCAAAAATTGTCCTGTCAATGTCACTTTGTCCTTTTTGACAGGTGGTCATATCAACTTTTTTATTGTGGCACTAAAAATAAATGCTTTCTAAACTAACCAGTTGTATGAATATGGGATTATGTATGTGATAGCGACCAAAAGTCATCGTACAATATTGACATGCATACTGTGTCATTCGCAGACCGGAATATTGGTAATTTACAGACCAGAATGTTTTTAATTTCCTATTTCTCTATTTCTATTGTCATATGATAACGTCATAGGTCATTTTGTCCCATGTCAATCCAAATTGTCTTTATTGAGTAGCTACTGACGTAAGTGCTAATAGATATACCAAGTTTTATTCCATGACAGCTACTAACACTAAGGTTCTCAAATATAGTTTTTTTAAAAAAAATTCTTGAAGATTTGAATTCTGATCGATTTCCATTTTCTCCTCAGAGAAATCCTTTGTCTTTATACGAGCTGTTAATGTTCCTAATATCTTACATTCTCATACTTTTTTAATGACTAGTACTGTAAATAGTTTTTAAAAAGATAAAAAAAGCCCATGCCAAATAGGGTTGAAGAGACAATAATTAGACAACCTGGTTTTAATGCAGTTTATGGTAAAATTGTATATTTTTTTTAGATCAGCTGTTATCAGACCATGTACCATCAGCATTTTCAAAAAATTTTCAACAAGAGAGTAAATTTTGAAGGCCTAAATACTGAAATATTCAAATGCTAATATGTATTTATTACTGAATTAATAAACAATGAACTACTTCATCATTCAAATTGAGCTCGTTCAGAAGTTATTATATTCGAATCGTCAAGTTTCTACATAGCAAGATTTGTATTTTGGAAGATTATGTTTTGACGTTTTTTATGTCCCTCGATGGTGCACACTGTCACAGTTCTTATTGCTGTCTCCTGCATGACTATCTCGGGTAAATACAGCCTTTTGCTTTGCTATTAATTTGTTGTTTTATGGAGCATAATGTTTCTTAATTCTTTTCTGTTCAAAAGGAAACAGAAGATGTTTTTTGTGTTTATTCTAATGCTGTTTTCATTGTAAAATGTATCCTTTTTTAGACAAGTTTAATTCCATTTTTTGGCTTCCTCTGTATCCTTTAAGGGCATAAGTTTTCGCGGGCAGAAATTTTCGCGATTTTTGCGATTTTTGCCCCTTTTCGCGAAAATTTCTGCCCGGTAAGAAATTTAACTTCAAATTCGCGAAAGTTATTTTCGCGAAAAATCAACTTTTTCCAAAAACCATTTTATTTTCAAATTCTTGAAATGTGATGTGTTTTTTACGTGCCCGGACGAGTTAGGGACGACACAAGCCGTGTTTAAGACGTCTTTGTGTGTACTTGGGATATGTTATGTCTCTATATCAAATATTGGTTATTTAAGATACACACTGTATTTCTTTGTATAAAGCAGACTTCTTTTTTTTGAAAAGATTAATTCTCGTTATGTTGAACTACTGTGTGCTCTTCCTCTCTCCGTTCTTGACAATAAATATATAACAATGTCCTGAGCCTTAAGATGATCTGGGACTCAGCTGAGAAGTAAGGGATTATCAGAAACAGCTTTGTTGCGCATTGAACTGATCCGAAACATGCTCTAGCCTCTAGGGTTCCTCTTCATCAGCTCTTCTATACATCTCCTCGGTCTTGAGAAGATTTAGGACATACTTGAGCACGTAGGGATTATCTGAAACCAGAGTCTTATACCGAGCCGAGGCATACTGGAGTTGCCAAGATTTAACTAGCGCTGATACAGCACTGCTGTACAGTTCATTGCATTTTGGAACCCACTTATATCTCTTTATTATCGACCGCCTGAGGGCGCTCATTTTCAGCCAGTCACGTGCGAGAAATTTGCAGTACGGTTTCACATCTCGCACACAGTCAATCTTTAGTGTTTTCTATTGTTCTTGAAAAACCCTCAGGCAAATTACTACGGTGGTTCAAGTACCACCGTAGTAACAATTTTAACGTTGTTCCGGCCCTACGCCTGTTCCGGGTCTCCTATGACCCTAGCAATGCCGTTTTTCACAGAATAGTTTTAGGCACAGGTTTTAAAATTTATGCTTGCAAAGAAATATTTCAATGGGGATTTAATTCTCTCCTTTTTTATTGCCACTTTTTTTCTTACAATAATACAGTGGAATCCCTCTAAAGCGGACACCATTGGTGCAAAAAAAAGTGTCCGCTTTAGAGGGATGTCCGCTTTATAGGAAGTTGACCAAAAAATTAGTTTTAGACCTAATTTTGACCAAAAAAGCTTTTTTGTAGTACTGGCGGGTATCATGGGGTGACTTGCAACACTAGGGTAGACGGCAACATCAATAGATTTAGCTTATCGAGCAAAGAACCCAAGTTGGCTGTGTAAAGTAAGTTTAGCAGCTCAAATTTGTCGGTGCTGCAACCAACCTTTAAGTGTTGCTAAGGTTATAAACTAAGAAACAAAGTTATATTACGAAGATATATTTCATTTATCTTATAGGTCTTTCAATACACGTTTTTCTCCCTATTTGAAATAATCTTTGATTGAGGATTGTTTTCTATTTTGAAGCTGAAGTTCCTCAATCTTTTTCGTAATGGTTGACAACATTTCTTGGCATGTATCATCAAAAATAGTAGATCGCTTAATTTTATCAAGCATAGTGATTAGCTCGGTGAAACCAAGCATTTCTTCTTCAACCACGTCTTCACTCTCATCATCATCCTCGGAAATCTCTTCGACCTGACATGCCATCTCTGGATTTTCAATTGCGTTAATGCTAGCTTCTCGGATTTGATGTCGCCAATTTATTTCTAATTCGTTAATTCTTGGCTCCGAAGCTGGAACATCGGCGTCAAAATCGATGTATTCTGCAGCAGACATATCTTCAGTTAATTCCTTCACCAGAGCTTCAAATTCCAAGTCATCTTCTTGATCTTCCATCAATTCACTTTCTCCTTGAACTACGCCACATTTCTCGAAACAATTTTTGATGGTCAAGTTGGTTACTTCTTTCCACGCATCTTGAACCCATTGAATAGCCATAAGTATGTCTACGCTCTTGATAATTTCAGTTGCAGATTTATTCTCCTGGATCCTTGCAAGCACGTATTTGACCAGTCTTTTTCTGTACTTCACCTTGAAGTTTTGGATGATCCCCGCATCGAGTGGTTGAAGCCTTGAAGTTGTGTTCTTCGGTAAGAAAATGATTTTGATTTGTGAAAACTGGCCTATCATTGACTCCGGATGACAGGTGGCGTTGTCCAGAAAAAGAATAACTTTTCTGTCCTCAAATAAAAGTTTTCTGTTAAAACGTGCCAGTACAGTTTCCATTACTTGAGATGTCATCCAAGATTTAGGATTTGAAAAGTAGTGAACGTTAGCTGGACGCGATGGATCTTTCAATTTTTTAAAACAACGCGGGACTTTACTCTTCCAGATAACAACAGGCTGGTCGATCTTTTCCCCAGCTGCATTTACAAAAAAAGCGACAGTTAATCTAAGCTTTGACTTTTTCCCACCTTTTGCTTGTTTTCCTTTTTCCACTAACCCTTTGGCCGGTAGAGCTTTAAAAAAACAGCCAGACTCGTCCATGTTCCAAATATTTTCTAGTGAATAACCTTCAACCAATTCTTTGATCCTCTCCATCCAGGAAGTAACCGTTTCTGTAGAAACGTCACCAGCTTCACCAACAATACGACGTTCTTTGACGGAATATGTTGTTTTCCAACGATCCAACCAACCGTCAGAGGCGGAGAAATTATCAAAATCGCTGTTCTGAAGTTTTTCCTTAATTTCCAACGCCTCCTCTTTAAGCATTACACCATTAGGGTAGATGTTAGAAGCGCAACATCTTTTGTACCATTCGAATAAGATCTCATTTATCTTGTGATACTTGCCATGGCGGTTACGTTTTTTTGTTTTCTCACGAAAAATTTCATGTTGTTCACGAATTTTCTTTTCGTCTCTTAAAATATTTGCTGCGGCTGTCTTTCCAATCTTGTAAATGTCTGCTAGTTTTCTACATCCAAGTTCTGGATTTTTTTGGCGAAATCCAAAAACTTGATCTTATCATCTAATGATAAAGTTTTCTTCGCTAGTTTACCAGCAAGCTGCTGCTTCGACATTGCCATGTTGAATGTGCATTAGAAATTCAAAATTCGAAATTCTTTCCAGTTTAAAATTTTACGCTGCAATGTCTTCACGATTTGAATGCTATTTTAAAGTTAAAGAAGCTGAAGAGAACACAGATATGTCGAACGTTCAACTAAATGAGATGCTTCTCAAAAACATTGACCAACAGATTGAGATTATCCTTATAAAACAGAAAGAATATCGCTTCGACTCGTTTATCCGTGGATACCATGCTTACATGGACATATGGAGCCCAAAAGTCGGAGAAGAGAATTTTTGTTTAAAAGCGGAAGAAGATAACGAACATGACAAGTTTGCTGTAGCTGTTACAGATGACGATAAAATAGTTGGGCACGTCCCTAAAAACCTTAGCAAACTATTCAACAAATTCATGTCGCTTCCTAACTGTACCATCGGATGTAAAGTGACTGGGAAGCGAGTGAACCGTGGTACTGGCTACGGACTAGAAATTCCTGCCCAGTACCAATTAATTGGTGTTGAAAAGGCAGTTGAGTGGGCCGAGAAAAATATAAGGAAAGTGTTGGACTCGGTAAATAACAAAACTCAAAGATGTACTAAGTAAAATGGTTTAAATTTTAAGAAAAAGTGACATTTCATCTCGTTATTTTTCCATTGTCCGCTTTATAGGGAGTGTTTATAAGGGAAACTGTCATTTGGTGCAAAGATTTTTGTCCGCTTTATAGAGTGTCCGCTTTATAATCGTCCGCTTTATAGAGATTTTTTTATGAGAGTTTGACCTAAATTCTGCCGGTGCAAAAATTTTTGTCCGCTTTAGAGGGCTGTCCGCTTTATAGGGTGTCCGCTTTAGGGGGATTCCACTGTAACAGAAGTAATCAATATGATCACTGTTTAAAGCATTGGGATCGGGTTGTTGGTGTAACTGTTCCCTCATTTCGCGTAAATCTTCACTGTCAATTTCTTGACAGTGAAGATTTCGTGCTTGATCTTGATCAGCGTATCCTTTCCTTTCTGGCAAGTAATACAACTCATTTGGACGGCAATTTACTGAAGAGAAACTTGATTTTCTGATGTAATAGTTATTCCATGATACCTTGATTTGATTCAAGTGCGCTCTTATGACTACGGTGGCCCACAAGTGTCACGAAAATTAAAATTTTCCCACGGGAAATTTAAGATTTCACGGAAAAAAAAGACTTCGCGGCCACGGCAAATTAAAAACTCTGCGGCAAATTAAACTTTGGTCACGGCCAAATAATCTCTAAATTTAATTTAATTTTTAATAACTAATTAATAACATATTTTAATAACATATTTTCATTCCCACGAGACCAATTCCAAAGACTTTTGGAGCTCTTGTAAACCTTTTTTTTCGAACAATACTCGCGGTAGTGAAAAGATTTCTTTGTTAGATGATGTTAAAAAGAATTCATCTCTGATGAAGGTGAAGTAGCGACAATGTTTAATAAATATTTTATAGATTTAATAAGGAAACTTGATTTAAAACCCTGGAAATCCAAAGTGGCCTCTTTAGTATCTCTAAGGGAACTTGATTCTATCCTTCTCCATTATACTGATCACCCTAGTGTTTTAAAAATCCATTCAAAAACAAAGAGAAACTTTTCCTTTTTACCTGTTAATCCTGAGGAAGTTCATAAAGTGATACTGAGCCTAAATGCAAAAAAGGCAGTCAGTGGCCAAATTCCAACGAGAATAATTAAGATAGTTGCAGACAAAATTTGCTTGCCTCTTACAAACTGCATTAATTCTTGCATCACTGACGGAGTATTTCCATCAGTACTGAAACTATCTGAAGTTATTCCCGTTTTAAAAAAGGGTGACAATTCTCGGAAAGAAAATTAACGACCAATTAGTATTTTGAATAGTTTTTCTAAAATTTTGGAACAGCTTCTATTTAATCAGAGATATTTGCAACCAATATTTTCATCATTATTATGTGGTTTTAGAAGTATTACACCAATTCAACATAGCGCGAGACCGCGTTAATAGAAAGACTGGGACGAGTTTGGGGTAAACAAACCCGCTCTGGCAGAGACATCGCTTAGGCCTTCTTAACGAAGATCTTGCTGACCGATTTACATCTCTCCAGCAACATGTTCAAATATTTTTATCATTGGGTACGTATCCTTAGCACTGCTCTTGGCAATTGCTTGGTAAACTGGCTTCTTTGAGAGGCTATTAGGGATCATTTGCCAAATATTTACAAGAAAATGGGACATTACAAGCTGCGCTGCATTATTGACTGCACAGAAGTTTTTATCGAAAGACCAAAATCTTTAGAGCTTCAAGCACAAACCTGGTCAAATTACAAAAGCCATAATACATTTAAATTTTGAATTAGAATTTCTCCTGCTGGTTTCATCACTTTTCTGTCAGATTGTTATGGTGGTCGAACGTCTGACAAGTGCATTTGTGAGGATAGTGGTTTTTTGTTGCGCTGGAAAGAGATGATGAAATAATGGAAGACAGAGGGTTCCAAATAAAAGAAGATCTACTTTTAAGATTTTATAGTTAAGTATTCCACCAGGTGCTAGAATAAAAGCGCAAATGACCACTGAAGAATGTAAACGTATTAAAGATGTTGCAAATTTGCGGATTCATATTGAACAAGCAATTAATCGCATAAAAACGTTTCGCATTCTCAAGTATGTGTTACCAATCACCATGCTTTAACATGCTGATCATATTGTTCGAACCTGTGCTGCTCTGTGCAAATTAAAGTCACGCCTCATACAAGCAAAACAATCTTGGTGAAGAAAAAAACGACTTTTTTTAAAGCCACATATCTATAAAAAACATTATTGGCAAACACAAAATGTTTTGTGATTTAAATTTTTTTAATTTGGTTTTTTAAGTTTTGCCTTACTTTCCTCAACTTATGCATAACAAAACCTGTTTGCTTACCTTCTTACCGGAACAGTCTCAACCAAATAATATTTTTTATAAAGGTGTGGCTATAAAAATAGCCTTTTTATTGTTTTTACTCCATATATGCCATTTATTGTGAGAACGTGTGTTTCAGATAATGCACATAGAAGGAAGACAATTTTTTTTTAAGATTGTTCCAAAACTCAGGATCAAACTGAACTTTCTCTACCAAAAAACCATACTGAGTCCAAACGAAAAAGTTGCAAAAGTTTAAACCCTAGCTACTTATTCGCATTTTCTCCCGCTAACCTTCAGACTTCTCAATCTCAAATACTTCGTTAACTCGTCTACCTTCATCTTCTCTATCATTTCAAACTCCATACTTATCTAACAACACTAACTACTCAAAACAACTTTCTTTCCTTCTTCCTTCTTGTGCAACTAAGACTAATTTCGGTTAGTTTTGTTTACCCCAAACTCGTCTCAGTCTTTTTATTAACGCGGTCTCACGCTGTTGAATACACCTTTCCCGAATTTAAATTATCGATTACATCATCGGCATGAAAACGAGGCACTTCTTAGTAAACTTTGTAAACACTAAAAATACAGCTGGTGAGTGTGATACTTGCGTTGTGAATGATCTTTTATTGTGTATTTTTCTAAAGGATTGCAGGTTTTTCTTAACGAAACCACTTATAATGTATATAAAAACATACTTGCCTTGTAAAAGAAGAATATTACTCTAGAAGCCTGGGGGGTTGGGGGTGCACTAGGTCTGACTTCAAATCCTGAAAGTACATGATGGAAAGGTCAGAAAAAACTTACTTTCCCATTTTGGTTCATGGTCGTTTGACGGGAAAGATGGCGGAAGGGCGCAAAAAATGCATAAGGGCGTAATTTCCCAAATATGGTCATGTTATATATCAATCGATCACAAATTTAATACTGATCAATAATCACATTAGAACTTGGGTCTGAAAATGTACCGTTCCAAAGTTAGAAGCATTTAAGTGAAGTTCGGTATCTTATCTTTTCAAAAAATATATTGTCTTTTCAAAAAAATGTTGTGTATATTTTCTTGTTTACTACATGTTGCATTTTAATTGAAGATCATTGCTAATTTTGCAGGTTTGTATTGTTTTATATTGAGTATAGAAATCATACCTAAAGTGTGGACAAAAAGTAAATAAATTACATGTGAATACCATCATGCGAATGAATTGTAAGTTTTGTCTCGTGATATTTTATAGCTCTTGTTCATCGTGCATGATATAAAAATTTCTCTTTTTATGTATTTAGAACTAAAAATATGCAATGACTAGTGTTGAATCGCCTACAAAGCTACATGCACCGTCTTGTACAAAAGAAGATAGTAAAAAGAGTACAAAAGACCTTACCAAGTGTATTATTTGTCAGAAAAAACAAGATAATAAGGGAAACAAGAAACTTACAAGTACAGAGAATGGAAGAAATGCTATATTTAACTGTTCAAAAAGTTTGAATGATGATTTATTGAAGGGGATACCATTGAGTCAATACGATGATATCAACTACCATGTCAATACTTGCTATCCCCGGTATGTACGTTCTAAAGAGAGATTTGAAAGTAGGAATGAAGCAGCAACAAGCACAGAAGATCTTGAAGTTAAACCAAAACGAAAAAAATCAAATGTTTCCAGTCCTCCACCTCTAGCTGAGAAGCCATGTGTTATTTGTAACCATATCAAATTCAAAGGTGATTTGAAGTGTTTTCGAATTTGCGAAATAAGACGAGCTAATTCATTTTTATCTGCAATAAAATTCAACAAAGATGCTGTTTATGACAGATGTGTGTTACTCAAGTGTTCTGGTGATATTTTTGCAGCTGACATTGTGTATCACAGAAAGTGCTTGAATGGCTATATTGTGAAATTTGAACGTGATATAGAAGCTATAATGTATGCCAGAAACGAACATCATGAAGGGGCAGTATTTGCAAATACATTTAAAAACTTCCTTTCACCCAGCAAATGTTCCAAATAATGTGGAAATGAAATCAATGATTGCTATCGATTTTATGGGTTATGCTCGTAAATTACCTACCAAAAAACTGAAATTGAAGACATACGAAGATTTTGCAATGGCATTATGGAAGATATTTGTCAACCTATCGAAAAACTGTGAAAGGATAGACATAATATTTGATCTGTACCTTCAACAAAGTATCAAACAAGATGAACGTAATAGGAGAATGAAAGCTGATCCAATCGAAGTCAAAATTACACACTTCAAGCAGCAATTACCTGTTGAAATGGATAGGTTTTGGTCATCCTCAGAAAACAAAATGGGTCTCCAGCAAATGTTCATCAATTGGATGATTGAGTGTTGTCGATCAGAAATTCCTGTTTTCCTTGGTGGTGCAAACACCGATGATATAACATCTTGTTTGAAGCTTTGCAATGGGTAGAGATCTGTTGTTCCATCACTCAGCAATGATCACGAAGAAGCTGATGATCGCATCATGTACCATGTTAGCCAGTCAATCTTAGAAGAAAGATTTGAGAAAGTTATAGTTGCTTTTTCAGATACTGATGTTTTTGTATGTTCTGTTTACCATTTCAAGCGTTGGATTTTCAATGGTTTGAATGAGTTGTGGGCAGTCAGCGGTAGGAGCGGTACAACAGTTGCATTTCCTGTTCATGACCTGGCAGAGAGGATTGCTCCTGAAGTTATAGATATCTTACCAGCTGTGCATGCATTAACAGGTTGAACCATAATTTGAGAATATTGAGTACATTTGTTAATGTAGTAACTGTAGACCTGCAATGTAAACATGTATTCAAAATTTAACTGTTCATTCACTTTAAACATGCAATTCATGAAATCTTTTTTTATAGGATGCGACACAACAAGCAAAATTGGAACAAAAACAGCAGCATTAAAAGTTGCGTCTGGAAGTTGTTTTGGTGCACTATCTTTCTTTGGTGTATCTACTTTGAATGAAGAATTAGTCGACTTAGCACAACATTTTATGGTACATTGTATTTCAAAAGATAAGGAAGTTACAACATTTGATCAGTTACGAAACAAGATCTATTATAAAAAATCGCAACTGTTAGATTTAGAGAAGCCTCCTCCCACATCGTCGAGTGCAATATTACATATTAAACGTGCCTATCTTCAAACGTATGTATGGTTACATGCCCCATTTGTGAGAAGTATTGACATAGATCCAACACATTACGGCTACGTATTGGATGAAGAAGGTTATTGCCTGAAGCCAAAAATAACTGAAGATGACGTTTTGCCTGATGATTTACCACAGCCTTGCAACTGTCTGAAATGTGCTCGAGCTAATGTCTGTATATGTCGAATAAATAACATTAACTGTTGTCAATATTGTAACTGCAAACGCGAAGAGTGTCAAAACCCATTCGAATGAAATTAGTAAATCTCTATATCATCAACGAACAAAGGCGCATGATATTTTTGTTATAATAGTTTTTTATATATATAGTGTCGTTTTACTCTTATCGTTTGATCAAGATTTTTTATCAAGAGCTGAATAAAATAATTTACAATGCTCCAAATTATGATCAGTATTGAAATTTTTAGTTTAGTATGCTTCACTTAAATGCTTCTAACTTTTGAACGGAACGGTACCCAAGTTCTAATGTGATTATTGATCAGTATTAAATTTGTAATCGATTGATATATAACATGACCATATTTGGGAAATTACGCCCTTATGCATTTTTTGCGCCCTTCCGCCATCTTTCCCGCCAAACGACCATGAACCAAAATGGGAAAGTAAGTTTTTTCTGACCTTTCCATCATGTACTTTCAGGATTTGAAGTCAGACCTAGTGTACATTGAAGTGCATACTCAACCCCCCCAGGCTCCTAGAGTATATGTATTTGTGATGCCGAGTAGCAATCAGAAAGGTCAGCAAGAAATTTATCATAATTTAATCTATCCAGGTATATCAACCTCTCGACCTGGTAACTCTTGTTGCGTACTGTTATGCAAAAGTTCTACTCTTAATAAATCCAGAGTTAAACAGGCATTGGAATGTTTTCATTTCCATCGGATCCAAGTTTGAGAAAACAATGGGTAAGCATCATTTCAAAATGTCGTAGAAGGGGAGGTGTGATGTATTCACAGTAAACAAGAACACAAAAGTATGCGAAGTCCACTTTGAAGTACACTGTGTAAAATTAGGTTTTGGTTGTGAACGGAAAAAATTAATCAATGGCTCTGTGCCATATATATTTACGTTCAAACAAAATAATACAACTCAAAAAAGGAAAAGTCCGAAAAAAGAGCACTTCCTGTAGTAGTCGAAACAGATTCTGAAAGCACATATGAAAGTTCTTCATCTGATTCTGCTGAGATCACTGAAGAACAACCTGGTTTTTTCACTCCTGATGAATTAGAAACTATGAAAACTGAGGAATTCAATGTTAAAAGAAAAACTAATTGATGATACTATAAACGACTTTACTGAACAGCTAGCTGTGTGTGTAATGTTGATTTAATTTACCCCAATCTTTTGGGATTAATACAGGATTTACATCAATAAACTCATAGGGTTGTGTTTCGTTATGTTTTGATTTTTTTGAAGTATTTGATATATTAATATAAGTAACAATCTTGATGGCATGTTCTAACGGTAGTAGTTGGTGTGACAATGTAGATCGAACAAGAAAGTTCGCATATTTAATGTTGTTTTTTCTTTTTCGAATACTGTCAATACAATGAGCAAAACCAACCCGTTTGTTAACCATAAGCATATCTTTTTGCAGTTTTAATATTCTTGGATTTATGTTACACAAACTATCATTAATTCTAGGATCATATAACGTTAGATGGATACCTTTTTGTCAGCATTACTTTTTACAGGGCTGACCATAACAATTCTGTTTTTACTTGGAGCAAATGCAGTTGTTGATGTGAAAATGCTATCAGCAGATATGTATAGTTCATCCCTAAACGCTCCAAAGTCTTTACAAAGTGTTTACCACTATTTTGTCGATGCATTTCAATTTCTTTTATCGTGTACGGTGGAATTCCCTCCATGTTTTCCCTCACGCTTTTTCTTCAGTTTCATCGAAGACTAAATCTATATTTTCCTCAATTATTTTAAGCAAAATATCTCTCATAGTATTGTCTTCCTCCATGTTTATATGAAACGCGAATAATGTTTACTAAGATTTGCCTCGTTTTTATGCCCGCAATATTTTACAAAATATAAATTCGGGAAAGGTGTATTGGTGTATATAGATAATAGAAATGGCGCGTTATAGTTTAAGATCACAAAATGGTAGATTTGGTTTTATAAACACGTGTTGACATAAACATAGGGTAATTCAGTTCCTACTTTCAGTACACCTCTTGATGTCAATATGTCTACAAATGAATCATCCTCCTCTGAAGATAAGGGTGGGTATATTTTATCCAAGTTGAGAATATGAAAGCCTCTATTTTGATTACTCCAAAAACTCGCGAAATTTTTTCGATAAATTTTGGCGAATCTACAAATTGAAAAGAAAGTTTTGGCGACATAAACTTTGGCGATTCATGACTTTGAACTTATTTTTTATGTTCTTATAAAAAAGTGGCCTATATTTCTTATAATAGAAAACAATGTAATTTTCTTTCTTATGGTATGTAAAAACTATTGACAAATTTGGTTCATCGTCAAAACCACAAAACAGATCAAACACATTTTTTAGGCTCGTCTTCTTCCGGCTCCCACGCATCGTCATCATCGTCTTCTTCGTCACTAACTTGGTTATAAGCATTTTGCTCCTCTTCATCAATTCTGCAAACGGCGTCCAGATCCTTGGTTACCTTATTACACGAAATTAACGCTATGTGGATATTAACGCGGTTAAAAATAACAGGTCATTAATTAACGCGGTTGCTTGAGAAGACCTAGTTTAAGTGTGTGGAAATTAACGCGGCTAGAGACAAGTTTTTACAATTTTCAAGTGACTAAACATTTTTTATTCAACAACAATTCAACGTAAAAGTTAGTAGAAATGTCTACTCCATGGCATCGAATGGGTTCAAATGAATATAATTTGTACCCATTTCCCGAGTATTTTCGACAGTGGCGGTAATGCCAGCACTTTGCCAACCATTCTTTATAATACTAACTCCTTTCTTTGGTTGGAGGAGCTCGTACGCCTCGACCATCACTTTGGCATGCTACGGTTTCAACGTAGACAACTTTAAATCTACTTTGATTGAACATCTAGTTTCCGTCTTGTTCTTTTCAGGTTAACATACCTCTGCGAGAAATAGCCTTGAAATTTAATCGGTGCGCGAAAATAAATTTTAATTGAGGACAAAAATTGTATGTATATGATGTATATGATAATGTATGTATACACTAAACAGTTTTTAATCTTTTTTCGTTGTTTTTTTAGATCACAAATAAAGGTCGGTTTAATTAACACGGACTAGAAATTACTGGCGGTTTTTATTAACGCGGTTGGAAGTCAATCGCGTTAATAATAATAATTTTTTGGAGGGCGAGCCAAGTGAAGGCGAGTCAGGAAATAACTTTTAAAATCAGCAAATTTTTTTAAAATTTTAGTGGATAAACTTTCGCGAATCGACAATTTTGAAAGTTTCGCGAGACAAAGTTTCGTGAAAAAGGCCAAAATTCGCGAAATTTTCTCTCGCGAAAGTTTCTCCGAATAAAGTATATGCTAAAATATTTTCTCATTTAGATGAAATTGAATTCGATGAAGAATCAGTCATTCGATACTATTACCGTTGTGGCTTTCAATACAAAGAAATTCATTTACATCTTGAGAAGCGCCATGCGTATTTCGTCAGTAGAAGTGCGTTGCTTCGTAAGCACGAATCATATGGATTACAAAGACATCATTCTTCACAAAATGACAATTACTCACACCTAGCTAATCGAGTTAAGGAAATTGTGAGTGGTGCCGGGTCATGTGGAGGCTATGTGTGGCATACTCTGCAATTAGAAGGTTGGCAAGTTCCCAGAAACATTGTTTCCAGTATTTTCAAAGATGTAGATCCTGAACTTATTTCAGGAAAGCTAGGCGGTTAAAAAGAAAAAAATATAGGAATCCTGGTCCAAACTATGCCTGGCATATTGACGGGTATGACAAAGCAAAGCCCTGGGGATTTTCAATACATGGAGCCATTGACGGATTCAGTAGAAAGATGTTGTGGCTTAGAGTGAGCTGATCTAACAAATCACCAACTGCTGTTGCAAGCATGTACTTAAATTGTGTGAAAAATGTTGGAGGTTGCCCTATTGAATTGGTAACAGATTTAGGCTCCGAAAATGCAATTGTTGCTGCAATGCAGTTTTTTCGAGACAACCCTGATGCCCATAGGTATGTTCCATCACCAAGAAATCATAGAATAGAATGCTGGTGGTCTTACTTGAGCAAAACTAGACTTATATGGTATATACCAGATTTTGCTGATAACATAAAATTCTAACAAAAGATATAAACCAACTAAAAAGAAAAAATATCAACAGAAGTATAAATATAAATAACTTTAGAAATCTTTACTTTTGTATGTCTCTTTATAGTGTTAAAAAAATGTTAACAAAAATAAGGTATATATCTAAATATCATGTTCTTTCAAATGACTATCCTTTACAGAAACAGAGTTCTACGAAAACTTTCAGGACTTTTCATGTGAGCGACTGGAAAAGTTATTGACCAACTGCATGAGTGGACAACAGGAAAACTAATTGTATGACCAACATATTTCAAGAAACAGTCATGGTCAAAATATACTACGATTTTCAATTTTGTATGGTGAATAGGTTTAAGTTTTTGTCCAGTTAGCCAAAACAACATATTAGGAGAGGTTAAATCTGATTCTTCAAACTCTTCTTCTCCAGCTTCTTTTTTTGCATCCTCAATTCTGCTATCATTTAAAGCAACTGCAGCGGATACTGTCTCTTCTCTTCATTCCATTAACCAATCATGATGTTAACCTTTCTTTCAGAATGCTCTTTGTTTTTTTTATCCCAAGTTACTTCTTTTTTAGTGTAACCAGTCCACTGTTTGGCTTTTTCCTTCGATAGTTAGAGAATGATTGTAGATGGCCTATGTAGAACAGAGAAATATATGTCAACATAATGATATGTATAGCTAGCACACTCCATCATAGCTAGCACAATATTGTCTTTTCTTATTTTTTTTTTTTATCAGACTGGGCAGACAAACACTATATATATATTAGCAATAGGTAGCTATATATATCCTTCCATAAAGAAGTTTATTATTACTCACTTTGTTTGGAATTAACTGTGGTGGTAGAGTCCCTCTTGTGATTTCATTGCAAGAAATATCTTTTAAATCTAAAAATAATCATCAGAAGGACTATTACTGTTTTCTCTCGAAACAGTTTCATTGTCCACTAAATCATTAGCCAGGAGACCCAGCGTAATTTTTCTTGCCACCGGGAAATCGGAGTAGTTAAGGTGGGAAAAATTACGCTGGGTCTCAAACGATTTTTCTGCGGCCAAAATCTGGCCGCGCTTTTTTATTGGCTAATTCTATTGTTCTTTGCTCACGTGCTCCATGTCGGGGAAAGCCCTTTTCATCCGAATATTCCAGCGAGTGGTTTCACTCACCCTAACAAACATTAGTAAACTATTGAAGCTTAGTAAACAACTCACAGATAAATTAAAATGGCCTCCGAAACGATTAGTCACATTGTTATATTTAAATGCGTGGTTTACGCTGAGTCATTCGTTCGCGTCTAAGCTTTTGTTTGAGAGAAACTCATTTTATCAACTCGAAGAAGAAAGCTTAGTTAACTAGGATACTAAATCATCTAAACAGATTCAAATTTATGAGGTATTTGCGCACCAGCAGAACATATCCCATCAAAGTGGTAAGTCTGAGTCAAAAAGTGTGGTCATAAAAAGTAAACAAAACGCACATCGAAAAACGCTACCATTTTGGGGATGCCATTATAGGGAGCCATTTGGAACGTAAAGCCGAAACCTCTAAAAAAAGTTTTAAATTTGCCGTGGAAATTTTATTTTGCCGTAGAATTATTAATAAATATAAATATATATATATATATATATATATATATATATATATATATATATATATATATATATATATATATATATATATATATATATATATATATATATATATATATATATATATATATATATATATATATATATATATATATATATATATATATATATATATATATATATATATATTTCGTTAAATCGACTTTAAGTGGACTTTTCGTCGTGCAAAAGGCGACTTAAAATGGACTTCCGCTTAAAGTGGATTTTTTGAGATCCACTTTAAGATTTTATATACATTTTCTCTGGAAAAAATTGTTTTTGCAGAAAATGCTTTCGTTGTGAGAACCCACTCTGCTTTTCCAACTTCCACGCAAGATCTGGTATGTTTTATTGGTGTATATGGAACGCTTTTCACTTTTTTGTAAGTTGGAATGTATATTGGGCTTTTGTGTAAAATTTGACTTAAACTACCACGGATATATATCTCCGAAATGTAGGAGAACTGGGCCGTATATCTTGAACATATTTTCATAGCTCTTAAGTTACATGGTTGTGCATATGTTAAAACAATTTTCCAGTAATTACTCAAAATTACCTTGCCTTGGGATTAAAAAGTCTTGAATATATATATATATATATGTATGGAAAGCAGAATTTTTTTTTGCATGTTACCAAATTGCTAATTACGGTAATCCAATAATGGCTCATATTGTTTTTATGGCCACGAAGTTCTCCCAGAACGACATTAATTGGTAGGCAATCTGGGATCCACTATAAGTCCATTTTTTACAGAAATGTATATGTCCATTTTTAGTCACTTTTTTCCACGAAAATATTTTTATATCATAATTAAGAAAAATTATGACGCAGGCTTAATTACGTTAGTAAAGCACGCGGTTTCGAATCTCGTTTTAGATTTTAACTGAATATATTAACCTTATATTCAGGTTGGGTCTAAAGGACCCGGTGAAAGGTTTATTTTTTTGGGGACCAAAATGCCCTACCCGTGTAATTTTTTGAACTATTGCCTTGTTTTAAACGTTACCTGGTAGATATAACACTCGTCACGAACTAACAAAAATGGCAGCCTCAATTTCATGTTTGGTCACGTGGTTAATTGCTGACGTTAGCGAAAAATTGTGATATACTGATTGTGGCAATGCGCCCATTTTAGAAAGGCAATGAATGTCGGAATTGTGTCAAATTAATTTTATAGACAGTGAATAATCAGATTTTAACACTTTTAAGTTCTTTCCAGGCTTCTTCTAGCTATAATGGGGCGCCAAAATAAACACATTTCCATTTAAGTTTATTACAGTTGTTTTACATCTAAATGGAATTAAAATATCAATCTTTGTCAAAATATGTATGCGTACACGCTCGCAAACGTCAAAATATTACCCTTAGAGCTGCAATAACATCGAAAAACGCGAAGATAGGGCAAAATTCAACTACGAAGCACCAATAGAAGTCATGAAGCTCGTCGATTTGGAACTCAATAAATGCTTTAACCGCAACAAGGATGAAAAGAAACGCCAGTACAATGAACGTGTGCTTGTTGTTGATAACAGGTCGTTCACCCCATTGGTTTTCTCAACAAATGGTGGGATGGGGCGAGAGTGTAAGATGTTTTACAAACGTTTATCGGAAATGATCGCAGAGAGAAGAGACATACCTGTATCACAAGCAGTCAATTTTTTAGAACAAAAACTTCCTGTTACGGCCAATAATGTTATGCCTTAGAGGTTTTCGTATTCCCTGAAGAAAGAACGTTACAACCATGGAGATGGAACTATCAAATCTCATGTCGACGATATAACGAATGATTTAATTTTTTTATACAAAAAGAAATGTTTTATACAAAATAAATGTACACCGGCGGCCTATCGGTACAAAAACCGAGCCAAAAAGCGTTGTATATTATAAGAGCAAAAATGAAAAAAACTCTCTTGACGTATTTTACGCCCTCAAGACGTAACATTGTGTGCTTGGGCGTAAAAATGGCATGAAAAAGGGGTAAATTTAAAGGAATAATATATAAGGATCATTTAGTGGTGAAATAATCAGAATTGTGTCCATTGAAATCAAGAAAAAGGAAATTGTAGGTTTTTCACTTCTACCGCCTTACGATTAAGGGTGTAGTTGGTCACATGTCCTCCACAACTCCGGAACGGCAAGTTTAAAGTGAATTCGGTTAGGCAATTAGAAGTTACCGAACAAAAACCCCAGGGTATGGCATTATTGACCCCCATCCTAAATAGAGTAAACAACACCTGGAGTGACGATGGAATTGAAAGTCAACGTGGTATTCTTCCAACTGTATTACTCCCATCCTTTGTATTACTCCCCTCATATTCCTTCATTACATGCTAATGCGATTTTCAATAAAGCAGAAAACTCGCAGATGTGCCCTAATGTGGTTTTTCAATTGTCGATTGGTTTGACCAAGACAAATTCGCGGAAAAAACCGCGAGGCATGGAAGGCAAGCAAATAGGTTTTAACAAACATTTATTTATTTGGATGATATTTGCTAAGTAAGAACAAAGTGAACAGGTCGTGCAGTTGTATGTTTAACACAAGGTAAACAAAGTGAGAAAAGTTGTGCAAGTTCCAATGGTACTACAGTTTATTTTTATGTAGGTACAGCTAAAGCAAATAGTATCAGCTTAGTAACATTGCACATTTTAATTAATTTTCACTCCCAACTATACATAAGTAACATGGAATGATACATATCAGATAATGAACAACAGACTGTGGCCTGTTTATCATTTTATTTCCTTGAAGTTACATGGGTGTTGTTTTTTGAAAATAGCATTTTCCATTGGATGCGTAACACCCGTCCTGTATCATTATGGTCAATGTGGTTTATTGTATTGACCGCTTGACCCGTCATTGCTTAACATTTTTTAGTAACCTTTATAGGGAAACATATGTTGTATGACTTGAGTTTCATTGGATGTGCAACAGCACATCCGTGCTAAGCACTCCACACTGGTTGTACGACATGGTTAAACTGCACTAAGTGGTCAACTTGCCTGAAATGCTAACCTTTGTTGCTTCAATGAATACTTTTATACTTTATTGACATAAACTGGCTGTTGTATAGGGAGTTTGTTGGATTAAAACATGGTTTTGCTGGCGCAACTTTTATTTACTAAATAAATGATGTATATAGCTCATTATATTTCAGTCTTGCGTTTGTGAAAAGTAATAAAAAACGATTTTTAGTAATTAGTCTTGCCTGGTGCAAATGCAAGCGAGACTTGAGTTTTTTATTGGCTTGCGATACGTTCATGATTAGAAATTGCCTTTATGTACATATGGGAACCACAGAGTATGAGAAATTGGTTGCTAGTCTTCGTCTCTTAATAAAAGCGATAACTTAGTGGCAGATCGACAAGCAATAAACCCAGCTTCGTTATAACATTGATTCCATAGCTTCATATCTGTACAGCTATCAGCTACATCTTGTTTTATTTACATTTCGCATACATTTTGCGAGAATAAGCTTGCGCATGTAGTCATGAACAGCAAGTTCAATAATAATATGCGTATTTTGCTCAAGCTGATAGCCGAATTGCCATTATGTGCTGAGGACGCCGAAAATGGGATGGCAAGGAGATTTATATCATGGACGAAAATCTGGAAATATCTGCGATGGACAGCCCTTGTTTTTTTCATAGGCTGAAGACTAGTTTTGAAATAATTGCCCCAGGCGCTTAATTAGACATACTGCTTAACATCCAATAGAATGCCCTTTTTGACATGGTCTGTAGAAAAGTTCTACAAATCTGAGCAATTTTTCTGAAGACTAGTTTCATTGTGATGTGGTGTTGTATATATATATATTTCCCAGATCTTCAACGCAAATCAAGAGGAAAAATAACGCATGTGAATACAGTAAACGCATACATCAAAGTTAGCCGCTTATTATAGGGCTAATTATACGTTCGCACTTTCCTTCGATATCGATCAACTATGTACCTTGTTCCATAGCGTGTTCTGCTTTAATCAAAACCAAAAAAAGAACAAGAAGCGACTGCGCATGCAAGATATTCATTTTCAAACCGATACAACCGGCTAAACAGCCACATTAAAACCGGCTAAACAGCCACATTAGCGGAGTATCGTAGCTAAAATTTGCAAGATTATTATTACAAAAACTATGCCCCCTTACTACTTTCTTATTGTGGCTAGCTTCAGGTTGGTAAAGAAAACACAAGAAGAATTAACAATAATGGCTACCTGGCTGTCTATGGCTATCGTAAGCTGGCCCGCTATATACGTCAGTTAGAGCCAAAAGTAATAAAAACGATTTTTCTAAGATTTACATGGCTAAAAAATGTGATGGTATATCTATTAGCATATAGCTAGAAATATAGAAAAAATACAAAGTATTTACAACCAAAAAGATCAAAAAGAGATTTTTCCACGCTTGAGCTAAAATGGAATGGCTTTAAAATGGCAGATTAACTATCAATTTTTCTAACCGCGTCAGAAACATGTATATCTTCAATTAAATCACAGAATGATATTTTATTGAAAAAAATGGTGACTTATAATGGAATCATACATACTTAAAGTAAATTCTACTGGCCCTTAGATTACACACAATGCAAAATATTGGCAAATTATAATGATAAAAATAGTAACTTAAAGTGGAATTATATATACTTAAAGTGGACTCTACTTCGCCTGTAGAAAACTTGATAATTCAGAATATTGACAAATCATAATAATTAAAAAAAAATTGACTTATAGTGGAATTATACATACTTAAAGTAAATTCTACTGGCCATTAGATTACACACAATGCAAAATATTGGCAAATCATAATGATATAAATAGTAACTTAAAGTGGAATTATATATACTTAAAGTGGACTCTACTTCGCCTTTAGAACAAGTATTATTCTAAAATATTGACAACCCGTAATAATTAAAAATTGTTTTGGCTTATAATGGAATTATACATGGTTAAAATGGATTCTACTGCGCTCTTATATTACACACAATGCAAAATAATGGCAAATCATAATGATAAAAATAGTAACTTAAAGTGGAATTAGATATACTTATAGTGGACTCTACTTTGCCTGTAGAAAACTTGATAATTCAAAATATTGACAATTCATAATAATTAAAAAAATATTGACTTATAGTGGAATTATACATACTTAAAGTGAACTGTAATTCGCCTTTAGAACAAATATTATTCTAAAATAATAACAACTCATAATAATTAAAAATTGTTTTGGCTTATAATGGAATTATACATGGTTAAAATGGATTCTACTGCGCTCTTATATTACACACAATGCAAAATAATGGCAAATCATAATGATAAAAATAGTAACTTAAAGTGGAATTAGATATACTTATAGTGGACTCTACTTTGCCTGTAGAAAACTTGATAATTCAAAATATTGACAATTCATAATAATTAAAAAAATATTGACTTATAGTGGAATTATACATACTTAAAGTGAACTGTAATTCGCCTTTAGAACAAATATTATTCTAAAATAATAACAACTCATAATAATTAAAAATTGTTTTGGCTTATAATGGAATTATACATGGTTAAAATGGATTCTACTGCGCTCTTATATTACACAAAATGAAAAATAATGGCAAATCATAATGATGAAAATAGTAACTTAAAGTGGAATTATATTTACTTAAAGTGAACTCTACTTCGCCTTTAGAACAAATATTATTCTAAAATATTGACAACCCGTAATAATTAAAAATTGTTTTGGCTTATAATGGAATTATACATGGTTAAAATGGATTCTACTGCGCTCTTATATTACACACAATGCAAAATAATGGCAAATCATAATGATAAAAATAGTAACTTAAAGTGGAATTAGATATACTTAAAGTGGACTCTACTTCGCCTGTAGAAAACTTGATAATTCAAAATATTGACAATTCATAATAATTAAAAAAATATTGACTTATAGCGGAATTATACATACTTAAAGTGAACTCTAATTCGCCTTTAGAACAAATATTATTCTAAAATAATAACAACTCATAATAATTAAAAATTGTTTTGGCTTATAATGGAATTATACATGGTTAAAATGGATTCTACTGCGCTCTTATATTACACAAAATGAAAAATAATGGCAAATCATAATGATGAAAATAGTAACTTAAAGTGGAATTATATTTACTTAAAGTGAACTCTACTTCGCCTGTAGAAAACTTGTTAATTCAAAATATTGACAATTCATAATAATTAAAAAAAAATTGACTTATAGTGGAATTATACATACTTAAAGTGGACTAGACTTCGCCTTTAGAACAAATATTATTCTAAAATAATAACAACTCATAATAATTAAAAATTGTTTTGGCTTATAATGGAATTATACATGGTTAAAATGGATTCTACTGCGCTCTTATATTACACACAATGCAAAATAATGGCAAATCATAATGATAACAATAGTAACTTAAAGTGGAATTATATATACTTAAAGTGGACTCTACTTCGCCTGTAGAAAACTTGATAATTCAAAATATTGACAATTCATAATAATTAAAAAAATATTGACTTATAGTGGAATTATACATACTTAAAGTGGACTCTAATTCGCCTTTAGAACAAATATTATTCTAAAATAATAACAACTCATAATAATTAAAAATTGTTTTGGCTTATAATGGAATTATACATGGTTAAAATGGATTCTACTGCGCTCTTATATTACACACAATGAAAAATAATGGCAAATCATAATGATAAAAATAGTAACTTAAAGTGGAATTATATATACTTAAAGTGAACTCTACTTCGCCTGTAGAAAACTTGTTTATTCAAAATATTGACAATTCATAATAATTAAAAAAATTGACTTATAGTGGAATTATACATACTTAAAGTAAATTCTACTGGCCATTAGATTACACACAATGCAAAATATTGGCAAATTATAATGATAAAAGTAGTAACTTAAAGTGGAATTATACATACTTAAAGTGGACTCTACTTCGCCTTTAGAACAAATATTATTCTATAATATTGACAACTCATAATAATTAAAAATTGTTCTGGCTTATAGTGGAATTATACATGGTTAAAATGGATTCTACTGCGCTCTTCCATTACACACAATGAAAAGTAGTGTCAAATCATGATGATAAAAAATAGTAGCTTAAAGTGGAATTATATATACTTAAAGTGGACTATACTTTGCATTTAGAACGCATAATAATTCAAAATACTAACAACTCATAATAGTTAAAAATATATTGTCTTATAGTGTAATTATACATGGTTAAAATGGATTCTACTGCGCCCTTAGATTACACACAATGGAAAATAGTGGCAAATCATAATAATAAAAAATAGCAACTTAAGGTGGAATTATACATGCTTAAAAAGGACTCCACTTAGCCTTTAGAAAACTTGATAATTCAAAATATTGACAAATCATAATAATTAAAAAAAAATTGACTTATAGTGGAATTATACATACTTAAAATGGACTCTTCTTTGCCCTTAAAACACAGTGTATATAAATTTTAAGTTTGGTTTTGCTTTTACTAGCCCATATGATGTTAGTATAAAGTTGAAAAAAATTATAATCTATAGCTTCTTAATCTAGGAAGAAGGTAGTAGAAACTATGACAATACTTCTGATATGACAACTTACTTTCTATGTGATTAGAGTTTGTGTTATACTAACTTCGTTGATTATGTGGCCAGTTCACACACACTTTAGACTTTAGAGAAGAAGTTTATAATAATTATTTATGGTTACTAAGTTTTCCTTTTTTAAAGAGTTATATTGTATCAATAGGCCTAAAGTAACACGGGCTACGTGATGTCACAGAGTTATGAAATAATGTTTAAAAAAATGCACACACTCGCTAACATATTGTGAAATTTTCTAAGACACAATGAAATTATCACTTTTAAGTATGTTTTTATGTTCAACAAAGGTGAATGTATCAGCCTCACCGTAACGTTAATGAGGGAATCAGTTCAAGAAGAACGGCTTTTATTACTTTGTTTCAATAAACAAACATTTTACCGATCCACATATCACTACGAACAAGCGATTGCAAATGCAGACTACCACAAAAACTTACCAAAAAGAACATTAAAAGAAAAATTTTTTTTAAAGGTTTTCAATCCTCCGTACAGTATGAATTTTAAATCATTTTTCCAGGAATTATAATCAACATAAAGCTGCAGGCCGTGTACAGAAGGAGAAATCGATTTTTTAGCACCCAATTTCACATAGTCAAAAAACACCCTGGCTGCCATGCAAGAAGAAAGCATGCGATCGAACAAATTAATTTTGATTATGTGAATGGTCCAAGGCCTGCGTACTATAATGTAATGTAATCTGACATAGATCTCTATCATGATTATTATTAACATAATAACAGCCATCATGAATTGTCCACGCAAGTGGATAAATTGCCCGAGAGCCAGCGCATGCGCACACTTTATTTCCTCCGTGGAATCCCGTGTGTACTCATCAATATCATCAATAGACATGAAAAAGAAAATTATCGAAGCTAAAATATAGTACAAAAAAAATTGAAGAGAAGTCTAAAAAACGATAAATTCGATACGAAAGCGAATTATATAACGAAATTAATGAAATGAAATTTAATAATCGACGTGTAAAACACAAGAGGGTGTTACAAAAATGATAAAAAATCATTAAAGGAAATGAACAAAATAATTTGTGTTCTTTCTACACCTTCTCTCTACCTTCTACTTGATAATTTTTCGTGATCGAATTATGAAGTGAAGTAGGATGCTGGGTATTTCTCAGCTTTGGAAATACAGTCATCTAGTTCTTCAAATTATTAAATAAGTCATAAATTCGATATATCATTACACTACCGGGCGCAGAAAATCATGCCTGTGTCAGTTGTCTTCGATTGTTGAAACAAAAATTTCATGAAAGTGAAACACAATATAAGTTCTTTTTTCTGTTTTCTGTTCGTTAAGCCATCTAAAAGCATGTTAAAACTCTTCCAACTGCCGTATTTTATCTCAGAATATAGTTAGACAGCAAGTATTAAGCATCAGCCACTAAAAACAAAATAAATACTTAATCATTGCCTCTATGCACAAAAACAATGTGAAGGATTTTTCATGTTAAACTAAGAAATCGGTCTCTAAATAATGCATGTCTTACCACTTACTACCTGCAATTGAAACAAAAAAAAGATGTTTAACAGCCTATGTTACTTTGTTTTATTCCTATAAATAATACGATAGATTAAGATTTCTTGATTAAATCGCGCTTTTTTCCTCCTAGGCATGATTTAAAGTTAAAGGCCGCCATAAATTAATGGTTTGGGTTCAGGTCTGCAATTTTAATCCAGCTTCCTAAGCGGCGCATGTAAACAAAAATGGTAAGCTGAGTAAATCTTTCGCGCCAACCGTTAGCACAAACGCTAAAACAACATGTTAATAATATATAATAAAGATAATAAATTAGCAACCAAATTAAGCACACTCAAACACAAAAATGTGGTGAGATTTGTCTGTCCAAGAACAAATGGCTTTTTGTTTGAACTTTGTCATACTTGAGATCTATGGCGATATTGTACACAACTTAGCTATATAGGAGATCTGCTATGCTAACAAGCATTATATATGTGTTAAAAAAACAATTGAACTATATTCGCCAAGGCGCAATTGGATTACAATATTTGCATTCGATAAACATTGTATAGCTAGCTAGCTCATCAAGATTTTTAACCGTCAAATTTATTAGTCACATGGAAGAAATGATGGTAAAAGCTGCTGATTTTGATCTAACAAACCATTATCACAACATCAACAGGAAATAATCTAAAAGGAATGACATTGGCATACAGCACCAGAATTGTGTATAAGGTGAAGTGAGAAAAGCCTTCAGTAAAAACTCTTGTGGTATCTCAACATATAAAGTGCTGTCACACCTACAATCTGCTTTGCTTGGTGTCAGATGTCCCGCCCAGTTCTCAGTGATGTGATGGTTTGTTGTACCTAGCTAGCTGCTACCTATTGAAAAAAATGGCCTGATATAGCTGCATTTAATAGTGCCCTTATGCTGACTTTGATCAGTCTTCTTGTTTTGATATGGTTACAAAACCATGGAGTGTTTGTCAAGATGAGAGACAGTTATGGTTGTCAGAGGTAAATATAGCTAAATTTTTGTTTTAGTCTGGATTACCTAATATATAAATGAAGCTAGGTATATTTTGATTTTTATGTCCTAACACAGCCTTTCTAATTCTCGTCGGCACTCTGCAATAGCTGAAGCGAATGCTGACATGTTAACAAAAAGTGTTGATTCGCGTTGGCAAATTTTTGCGGACATGGTTTATCTTAAAGTTGGATATAACTTGAACTTACAAAAGTTTTGCTCTCATTTTCTCTTAATATAAATGCCGTTCATGTATATATTACCAATGTGTAGCACAAGTTTGCCGACGTGAAGCAGGAAAATGGCATTTCATGTCAGCTGTTTTTTACCGACGTAATAAATTGAATTAGAAAGGCTGTAACAAACTAACAAACTTTGATGTGTAGCTACCAATTTAAAGATATGCCAAACCCTTTTACCCATGTTGAGGATAATGTTTATATTTCCTAAATTATTCAGTTTAAATCTATAAAAGTATATGTTCTGAAAGCTCATTAAATTTCCTGTCTAGCCACGCTATTCTTATTCATTAAAAAAATGGAAAGGCTTAAATAATTATCAAATACGTTTGCAAAGTCTCTGATACTTGAGGGTAGAAGGTATACAAGCATGTTACTTTTATATTGTAAAAAAAAAATAATCAACTCTACATGGGCATGAAAAAGGTGTCTGCGTTTTTCCTACTCCCTCGTTTATAAAAATAACGTTTATCACACGGTAACATCAGAATCATACATTTTTGTCAAAAAAACAAACACCATTGGAAAGGTAAATATCTTGAGAATAATAATGTGCTCATTTTGCACCTTAAAATGTACGGTAACATTAAGAAAAATATGTTTTAAACATTCTCATGCTTTAATTTGAAACAAATAAAATAAAATCTCTTTGTGTTTACATGCTCTGCATGATACAGAATAATGCTAAAGGTGTCACAATTCTATAACACATGGCTATTGAAAAAACATTTGCATCAAGATTTAAAATCTTTTTTAATTTTTTAACAAAGAAAATTAGGAAAAAATGTTTGTTGTTTTATATTTTCCTAATTACCTTATTTTGCGTTATAATCTAAGATTTCTTATTTTCAATAAATATACTATGGATCGTTGGTATTGGTTTCAACCTGCTAACTGACTGTCTAACTATGTCCAAAATAAGTGATTGCAACGGCACAGTCAACCTGCTAACTGACTATCTAACTATGTCCCAAATAAGTGATTGCAACGGAGTTTTAAACTTTATTCCTAAACTATCTTTAAACACTTGAAACTAATTTGTCATTTGTCATTCAAAGATTTTTTTCCCACAGGCGGGTTCAAACCCTGAAGTTCTTCCTTGGTGTTACGGGTGGCATAATATATATATACAACAACGAACTGTTTTACTTATAAATCTCTTTAAGTTTGCTTAATTATTTTTATTTATAAGAACACTTTCACTAAGGCTTTCCCGAAACTCTGTTTCGAACATCGTGTAAATGGTGTAATTTCACTGAAATAAGTGCACTAATTTATTTACACAGTCTTTTGCGAGACCAACGATATAAGTAAATGTGAAAAAGTGTCTCTAATTCCACATATCACAAAACTTAACAGTCTTCAATGCAATTTCAATGCAATTTAATTTCATCTGGTAGCTTTCATTAAATCACAAGTATGCTGGAAATTATTGTGAATAAAGCTTTTGTCCTAGCCGTTCACAGCCACTACACTGTAGCCATAATTTTAACTTAAAGGGAAACAACACAAAAAATGAAAATTTGATATCACCTTCCTTTTGACCTTAAATTTAAAATAATACAAATGAATACAAATATTTATTTTTAAACAACTGTTTTTGGTCTTCATGAGTTGCTGTACTTGAGCGTTTCCACATGGTGGCTGAAAATGAAGGAGTCTGGGTTTGACTAAATTTGTGATATTTTTACGGGCAAAACAAACTTGTTGAAGCACGGAGTGTTGCAGAGTGTCTTCAAACGAACCATCTTTATCCAATATAATAGACGATTAAAACTTGCCATATTTACACAAACTCAAGTCATATATTAGGCACAAATACAAAATATCATATGTGAATTAAATTAGACATGTTAGAGGATGCTAGCAGGCCAGCTCAAGAATATAAAATTTTGTTAAAAAAACATTGCACATCCCTTTGTCAGTTATAGTTTTCTTTTAAACGAAATCTTTGTTGTAGAAGCTCGTAAAATCTCTGCTTTTGTTTTCCATTGAATAAGACCTGTTATTATATACCATTTATAAAAGGCGGAGGAGAGCAGAACTTGTTAAATTTTTTTTTTGAAACTTTGGCATATTTATAAAAAAAAGTTATAACAAAAACGAAAGAAATATTTACAAATGGGCTGTTCATTTCCATTTTGGGTACATAAGGAAACAAAAGCAATGTACATGATTGGACCATATTAAAAGTGTCAATCAAACATAAAAAACATTTTCAGAGAAAAAATAAATTGTTGTACATACACTAAATATGATCTAGTCTACCCAAAATTTAAACTGTCTGTTTAATAAAATTGTTTTGAAAACAAAAATAATATAAAAATAAATAATTATAACTGCTAGTTGTTGTGATTAATCAACTGTTGTACTTGGGAAGTTATTTTTCTTGTCGAACATTGTGGAGCCATTGCTTGCAAAGAGTTGGATATTTTTTTATTGGATGTGTTTTAGTAACCAATAGCTCGACGACTAACTATGTCGAAGTTATTTAGAAGAAAGACAAGAAAGACAACAAGAAAGTTAAACATTTTGAATGCTATGATGGAACTACGATAAGAAATGTTTTGCCCGCTAGTGACATAATATCTTCCTGGGTTTCATTTTTTTATTTTTAAAGAGATCCGTCTAACGACTGAAAAAACAGTACTTTAATGGCTAAAAAAGACTTATTAGAAAAAGATTTGAGTTGTATGATTTATTTATTTTAATCGGTGGGTAAATAACTGTTGTTTAAGAGGTTTTTATTTTTTTGCGTTGTTTCCCTTTAAGATATTTGCAAAATTTATTTGTAATATTGTGTAAGAAATCATAAGCTTCAAAGTAACAGATTATACATCTTTCGAAAAATATTTAAAATGTTGAAGGTAAAAAAACATTTGTGAATATATGTTAGAACGTCTTCTCTTTGCTTATTTATTATGAGTGATAGGTGCTGGTTCTTTTGTTACACCTTGCGTCTCTGTGTAAATTATCTCAAACACTTTTTTAATAAAAAAGTACTTTTGCCTGAGCCTCAATTTTTGTAAATTAACTCACAAATGAGACTAAGATTATCTTGGTATTTTCTTAGCTTCTGTTTGAATATACTGGCTAAAACATGCATAGAGGAGTGTTCTTTTTTTAATGTGATTTTCAGTTGTGGCTGCATGTAGCAAAATTCAAGAGAGTTAAAAACATTCCTATTCAAGAAAAAATCAAGGAAAATTCACTCATATTCAAGAAAAAATCGTATATTCAAGGAAAAATCACTCATATTCAAGGAAAATTGTAGACATAGAACCTTTACGTATAATTTCAAGGTTACGAAAATCATTCAAGGTTGTGGAAGTCATTTAAGGTTGCAAAAATTATTCTAGCGTGCGTAAATCATCCTTAAAGGTTGCAAAAATCATTAAGGCTGCGAAAATCATTCAAGGTTACAAGAATTATTTAAGGGTGCGTAAATCATTCATGGGATCGAAAGTTCACTCAAGGTGATCTATGGGCTATACAGGCTTTATGTCTTCAGCTAATTGTCTAGAAATTAGTCTGGGCTGTGTTTTTATGCACGTAAAGCACACTGCAATCAACATGGTGGAAAATCAAAACATGACTAATGGAAAACCTGACTTAGGTCTTAATTCATCACATTTATGATTATGACGTGACTTTCATCGCAATAAATTATTTCTGCCTTACTTTTTGCATTAATTACTTAGGATCCAGACTCATTAAACGATAGGGTCAGCAAATTTAAATTTTCTATCGCGAGATATATTCTATCCTGGATAAGTTCAATCTCTTCACTATGAACAGACTGGCTTTGTATATCATTTGTAAGTGGATAGCTCGTTAAAGTATTCTTCCAGTCCATACACTCCACGCATTCATCTATTTTTCTTGTATCATGTTTGCTATTTTTGAATGTTATGAATATTCGGTAGACCAGACCCACCACCATACCTCTAGCCTCATGCTCCAGTGCTTCTGGGTCACATGTTGATTCGTCTGTTTTCACTTTCTTATTTTTTTTTGAATGGAATTTGATATTACTTATCAAATGCCAAAATTTGCTTCAATATGAATGTTTTTTCTTTTTTTTTATGTTTTTCCTGCTTTGAATATGAATGATTTTTAAGTTCTTGAATTTTGCTACAAATAATCAACCATAGATATGTTTATTTGTTACACTTTTTCAGCCTCAATAGGAAAAAAAAAACGATGCATTTGATATTAGTGTGGATGGATGCTTTTTAAAAGTATTAGTTCTACATATGGATATAGTTATACTTATTTGCGTGTTATTATTTTTATATACTCTTTTGAGAAGATCTTGAATAATTGAATTTTGGAATAGTGAAATATCAACAATTGTCATCACGTAAAGGTTTAAGTGCAAAATACCTTGAATTGAAAAAAGAATTAAAAAAAACCATTCAAGAACACTCAGCAATAAATTAAGAGATTGGTTTGCAAAATAATGTATTTAATTTTACTTATCTGGATGGCATTTACGAACTTTCCTGTTGAGCAGAACATGCTTTCAATTCAATCTTTTTTACAGTAACTTCTACATGTCCCACAAGTACAGATCGATCACTTGTTAATAGTGTGACTTTCCACAGTGCATGATAGGCTTTTTTTCTGTTAGCAGAAATTGTTTCCCCAGAAAGTTATTTTTAAAAAAAAATCAGTCGTGGGCCCCATTTAGCTGCTTTAAATTGTTTTAACTAGTATTTTCCTCCAAAAAAATATTCTGATGTCCAATAAAAGCAGAATCCAAAAACACAAATCAACGTATACATTTCTATATAAAATGACTTTCCACTGTAAATGGTAGGTTGCATTTCCTGTTAACAGGAATTGTTTCCTCAGAAAATTTTTTTTAAAAAAAATTAGTCTTGGGCCCCATTTGCTGGTTTGAATTATTTTAATTAATATTTTCCTCAAAAAATCTCCGTAATACAAAAAAAATAAATAAACTAATCTTTTTCTTAGCATGATTTTCCACTGTGAATGTAAAAGTTGTATTTTCTGTTAGTAGAAATTGTGAATTGGGTGCCAACCATTGTCGATTTTTCATAGTGGTGCATTTTTAACAGCGAGATAGTTTATGCAGCGTCTGCATCTTGTTTATGTTGGTATGGGTGTAATTCTTTTCTTTTTTAATTTTTTAATTTTTAGGTAATCAAATTATTGGAACAGGAAGAGCTTGGGGTCATTTCTACCACAAAGGTATTGCCAACATTTTTCTAAGATATACCAGCTCTAGATAAATGTTGCTGTTTAAAAAACACTACATCTCTTGGCGAAATTGGTGTTATTAAATGTAATGGTTGTTCCTATTTTGCTGTTATATTCAATGGTTAAACTTGCTTTAAGTTTTTCACAAAGGGTTTATTTTGTATTTGAGTTGTCAGTCCATCTGGTGCGATGATGAGAGAAGTGTCTCTCGAAACGTCGCCAAACGTCCATGACATGATAAACTCTATCATATCAAGCTTTCCCAAATGCTGTCCCAAAAATAGGTATGTCAGTAAAATAAATATTCCAATTCAATGTTTTTTTTCTGTTCAAATACTTTGTGTCCAATTTCATTTTGTTGGTATTCTTTGATAAACCTTGTTTCCCACTATAATGTTTGCACCAGAAATGGTCTAAGAATAATATGATAAAAATAAAACGTTGATTGAAATATATCACCTCGTTTGTCAAAAATGCAATCTTAGTTTAAGAATAGTCACGTTATTCTCAAAAATCTTAATGGGTTATTTTAAACTTTATTTGTATGTAATAATTTTTTATATAGCATATTTCTTTTATAATTTTCTGAAACTGGTGCTTTTCCCACTGAGAATGTATTATCTAATTTGCGATTTATTCCAAGTTTTGTCTTTGCTAATTAGTGATGAAACAAGGGAATGTAGAATGCAATGGGCACCTATTCATCCAGTCTCTAACAATTCTACTTATATTTTAACTGCGGTAAACTACAGATTTTTTTCTCGCTGTTTCATCTGCACTTTCGTCTCATGCATACTGTGTCCTATAGTTTTGCTCTGTCTTAAGCTTGAAGAAATAATTGGATTTTTTTTATCTTTAGAAATCTAGCAAGAACCACCCAACACAATTAAAAATGAGGCTATTCATTGGATTAACTTGTTGTTTTGTAGTATTAAAATATACTTTTAACATTCAAAGATCTTTTATATATCTTTTTTTATATATACATTTCCTTCATAATCTTGTATTTTATTTTTCTGTCTTACACATATGCTATTTTGTTCCGGAAAATATAGAAAAATCGTCCATAGAAAGTTTTGGAATTGCACGTTTTTTTGTGTGTTTTTTTAACACACTGTTTTTGCAAGGCAGTCTCAATATGTCTTAAAAAACATCCAATTAAGCCTAAAATGTTTCTTTTTCTAAGTAATTAAGTTAAGAAACAGGTAAGAAAGAGTTATTTTCCTATTATTTTATAAGGAGAGATATTCTCCTATTATTTTATTAATATAACAGTTTTTAAAATGAAATCTTTCTTGTTTTGTTCTGTTTCCTACCATCGTGCTGGCATTGTTTCTTAAATCTTTCTTAAGTTTTTGACATTTTGAGCCTCATGTTTCTTAAACTCGTGTTTCTAAAAGAAAAATGTATAATCTATGCATGAAAGGCTTTCAGTTGAAGGTTTTGATTTTGCTGATTACATACTAATTTTCGTAGTGTTTATATCATTGTAATAAAAGACTACCACTACCTGGTTAGCTATTGGAAAATCGTTCTTGTTGCATAAAATTACATTAAAACTCTAAATTACTAGATAAAGATATATTTATGGTACACTAATATAAGACCATGGGTTGATAATTTCAAGATGTTAGTGCTTGCCAATATATAAAAATATTGTTTCATTGTTGATATGCATATTGACTTGTAGCAAGATTTGCAAGATTTGTTTCATTCTTATGAACTATATGAAGCTTTATTATGAAGGAATAATGTACTATTAGCTTTTCACAAATAGTTAGATATTTTTTTTATTCTGTTGAATTTTGGATAGGAAATAAGGGTCTATTGGCTCTGTTTTATGTATGAGCTATAAAGAGCAATTCCATGTTATGTGCATTACGGTTTAGATAAAATTTTGGGTCATAAGTAAACTTGTAGGTTAATATTTCCTGATTTCAAATGGTGTGGAAAGAATTTTATTGAGTCACATATGTAGGATTTTATAAACAGAAAGAGAAGAAAAATTTTTACAAAGTGCCACAAACACAAAATACTCAACTTATTAGGTGTTGAATAATTTTACAAAGGACTAGGATCACCACCATCAACTCGAAGACAACATTTAAACCAAAAATTATTCAGGCATTTTAGTGATGTGGTAGAAAGTGGTTTTTGAAAGGTTTTTATAAACATATTTGACAAATCTTTGATTTTTACTTTATAAACAGATCCATTTGTAATCAGAATTTACTACCTTTCATGGTCTTTATAAAAAAAATTGTGGCTAACTAATTTTTATGTATTGTATATTTTTTTATTTAGAATAAAATTATAAATTACATGCCTATGGAGCAAAGACGTTCTGCACGTTCTGCATCGAACAGACCTGAAAGCCTGTTAAAAGATGCTTGTTATTGGAGTAACCTAAACAAGGACAAACCATCCTTATTAAAGTTGTATATGTCAGATATTATTGGTACGTCATTTTGCTGAAAATTTGACTTTGCAACAGGATTTTTCATTTAATTATTTTTTACTTATTATTAGTTCTCATTTAAATTATAGGATATGGTGTGTTCACCAAGGAAGACATTTGTAAAGGTGATTTTGTAGTGGAATACAAAGGTATGATGGACAAAATTATGCTTTGAGATTTGAGAATTTATCTGTTAATTACCTTATGCCATTCATATAGGTGAGTTGATTACAGAAGTGGAAGGCTACAAAAGGGAAAAAGAATACGACATTCAGAACAGTGGGAGTTACCTTTACTTTTTCAAAAATGGAAGTAAAGCTTTATGGTAAAGCATATTTTGTGCTACTGAGTGTTATAAAAAGCCTTATATCTCGAAGTTCAAACCATTCCTAGTAATTTCAGCAAATTGTGGTATTTTTTTCAGTCATTGATGCTTGCTAAGGCATATGCTCAAGTTTTAACTATCTTCAATTTCTAGCATTGATGCTACACACAGCAGTTTTCTTGGAAAGTTTGTAAATGATTCATCAGTAGCTGCAAACTGTGCAATGAAAGTTGTAGAAATAGATGGAACGCCTCACCTTTGTTTACATGCTAAAAGAAATATTTCAAAAGGGACAGAAATTCGTTATAACTATGGAGTTTCAAAATTATGGTGGAGAGGAAAGGTATGTCCATATAAAACAAAAAACTTTTCAAGTCCAATCTTCTAAAAAGTTTAATCCTACTGTACAGATAATAAGTAAGGACCAGCCCTCAGTTTGAATGTAAGCATTACAAGAGTGAAATACAGGGAAGGGGGGATTGGTGTTATTAAATGTAATGGTTGTTCCTATTTTTCTGTTATATTCAATGTTTAAACTTGCTTTAAGTTTTTTACAATTCGTATTCGAGTCAGTCAATTGGGCCCAATAACGAGAAAAGTATCTCTCGAAACAACGCCAAACGTAAGCATTTCGGTCCATGACACAATAAACTCTATCATATCAAGCTTTATTTTATGCACATAAGATTAAAAAAAGCACAATTTTAAACACAGGAAAGTGTGATGATTGACTCATTGAGAAGAATATTTCTATTTCAATTTTTTATTTCTGCTTCTCATTGACAAATTCGTTTTTTATATTAGCAGTGGCTATATCTACAATTTACATTGTTCTTAAGACTGAGGTGTAAAGATCAGCCAGTTCCTAAATATAAAGACTTCTAGTTCATGTTTTAGAAAGAATTAAAAACTCCTTGGAACATGAGCATGCTGTCCCAAAAACAGGTATGTCAGTAAAATAAATATTCCAATTCAATGTTTTTTTTCTGTTCAAATACTTTGTGTCCAATTTCATTTTGTTGGTATTCTTTGATAAACCTTGTTTCCCACTATATTGCTTGCGCCAGAAATGGTCTAAGAATAATATAAAAATAAAACGTTGTTTAAATAATAATCACGTTATTCTCAAAAATCTTGATGGGTCATTTTAATCTTTTAGTGATCTTGATATGCCTTGGAAAACAATAATGTACATGCTGTCTGCACCATGTCCCGTGACATTGTGTCTTCTGGCGGAACCTTTTTGCAGAAATAGTTACACTTTCTTCAAAATACAGACAACACTGGTTTCCCCTGCTAGTTTATTTTATTAGTAGAAATATCTATGCAATTCAATAAATAGTGACCAATTTGTGACAAAACATTGATAAAAGAAATGTAAAGTTCAAAAAGCAAAATTTTATCTCATAAAATTATATAATCTGAAATATCTCGAACACAATTTATTTTAAATGATAGCCAAATCATCATCTTTTTCAAATATCATTTTTTAACCAATGAAATGAGAGTGTCAGCATTGTTTTGTAATTTGCTTTGTTCTTTTCCAGGTATGTAAAATAGAAAATCAAGTTGAAGAGGTGTTGCAGAATCTCGTGAATGTCGTGGTTGAGCAAGACAATTTTGACAAGGTGAATATCTTGGTATACAAAATAAAAAGTATTATGTTGTAATTGTGTAAAAATGCCTTCTTGTCTTCTTAATTGTTAGGATGTGTACTTACGGTAAGTTTTTACGTTTGCAGTGCAATAAAATAGCAGTGATGCTAGTAAAAATAAAATATGTGTTGCTTAATAGGATTCTTAACCGTTTCTTCATTATAAACAGAAATATCATGATGAGTTAAGGCGTGTTTATGATATAATATATATATATATATATTTATATATAGCTTAGCCATACAGCTATAAGTTGCATATCTTTTTTAAATGTCATTTTAACCAAAGAACTGAGAGTGTCAGCATTGTTTTGTAATTTGCTTTGTTCTTTTCCAGATATGTGAAATAGAAAATCAAGTTTTGGAGGTTGTGCAGAATCTCGTGAATGTCGTGGTTGAGCAAAACAATAATGACAAAATGAATATCTTGGTATACAAAATATTTATATATATATTTATACAGCTAAAAAGTCAGCCAATTCTTTCAGTTTAAATATGTTTCCACATGCGAGAGGAATGGTGTAATACTTTGAATACACTTGAAAATTGGCTGCTCATTCATAAATAATTTAGATTAGGTAATATTTTGACTCATTTCGTCTAGAAACAAACAAAAAATCGACTGTATTGAAGCTGTAAACTAACAGATTTAATTACCTTTTATTTTTCTCTCATTCTGTTAAAATTAAAATTGTATGATAATCAGAATTGTCTAGATCACCTAATTAATTTACAATTGTAGTTGTATTTTTTTAGACTAATAATAACTTTTGTGCACTAGGGAATGGTGAAACACTTTGGGGAAGATAATGAAATCAATTTCGAAATTGAGGCTAGTGATAATCAAATATCTGTAAGGGATTTGAACTTTTCAGACAGTGATATTGAATCAATTCACGAGGTATGAGAAAATTGGAAATTACGCGTTTTTTCAGATAAGGAAATTTTTTTATAAATAAATGAACGTAAAATCCTCATAATCTTAATAAAATTTTAAAATCTAGCCTTAAATTTCTCTGATCCAATTTTTTTAGACGTTGATTTTAGAAAGAAAACTCGCCCATAACAGAAAAAAAATATAATAAAAAAGTGTTTTTGTTCAGATAAACACAGCAAAGCTCTTTCGTTTATTAAAGTAAAACACAATATATTACATCCTAAATAAGAAATTAAAATGAAGGTTCAATATAATTAAGAAATATCGACAAGTTTAGCAAATATCGACAAGTTTAGTAGAGTCAAATTGACTCGAAAGCACGATGCCTATTTCGACACAGTGTCATTTTGACTCTAGAGACGAGTATTTCAGAATGACTCTTTCTCGAGAGATTATTTTTTTAAATAAATAAATGACACTGAAAAAAGTCGGTACAGGCACAGTAAAAAATGACTCCAGATTTTCGCGAAAGTTTCTTCCTTAAAACACGCAAACCTGGACAACCGCGAAAGTTTATTCCCGCGAAAGTTTCTACCCTTAAAGTAAGTTAGAGTCATTCTTATTTTGCTTTTGATGTTCGCACAATGATTTTGATGTGCCCATTCGCGAAATATGTAACTTTTTTAAAAACGAAAGTTGAATTCCGCGAAAAAAAACACTATATTTGTCTCTCTCTGAACTTTATTTCAGAAATCAATTACGGATGATTCGGGTTTACTGCTGGAGAGTGACCAGAGCGTTTACAATTCAGATATCTCTGAGGTGTTTGAAGCCATTGCATTACCGGATAGCATACCAAATCAAAGCACGCCACGCAATGATAGATCAAAACAAAAATCCATAAAAAATCAGAAAAAGGTATTTTTAAATCGTTGTATTTTTTAGCCACGCAAAGTTATTAGCAAAGTCAGCCTAGATCAATCTAATTTGTAGTTTAAATCAATGCTAAAAAATAAAAACCCGAAAACGTTGGAAATATACTAGCTGATTCACGAAAAAAGTTCATTTGAAAAATTTAGAGTAATTTCAACTTACTTTTGAAATAGAAAGGTGAAAATATCTTTTTGTTTATTCAGAATGTTTTCCGAATTTCGTAATAAAGAAGATAATCGTGGAACCAACGCTTTAACTTTATTTGAAATGTCTCTCTCGAATAATTTCCATAAAACTGTTCCAATTCCTTTTAGAAAGCCAATCATCATCCCAATAGAACCTGTTTTATTTGTGGCAAAGTGTTTAGCCGGCTTACGAGGCATATCACGAAATCTCATAAAGATGATGATGTTGTCAAGAATGCTTTGCTAATGCCGAAAAAAGAAAAGGTTAAATGTTTTCGTAACTTTAAGAAGATGGGTATCCATCAGGAAAATATGAAAGAGATAAACGCTAGGTCTCCAAAGTTTCAAAGGGAGAAAAAAGTACGAAAATGTAAGGATCTTGTTATGTGTTCCCTCTGCAACGGTTTCTATGCTAAATCTTTCATAACAAGACATATGAAAGACTGTGGTAACGATTCTTGTTCCTCCAAAGTTGGTGTTCCATTGCCTTTACTTGGACAGGAATTTGAAAAATTAAAAGCACAATTCAAAGAAGATATCCTGAGTCGTATGAGAAACGATCCAATCGGGATAACAGCTAAATCCGATGAAATCATTTTAATGATTGGGTCAAGATTATATGAAAAAGTTAAAAGGCGACAAGACAAAAAGCATGAAATTCAGAATACGGTCCGAACTGATATGCGACGGTTGTCTCATCTGTACACGCATTTCCAATCAAAAAATGTAAATGCTTTTCATGGCAATGCATCAGATATGTTCATCAGAACAAATTTCGATGCGTTAAAAGACGCAATAGAGCTGTACACGGATTCTAATGCTGAACAGCAAAAGGCAGGATTGAAAGCGGCGTTGTACTATCTTATATCTGGTAGTGCTAAGAAATGTGTGGGACACTTCTTAGCACAGGATAAAGATGACGTTGCCAAACAGTTTTCTGATTTCTTGGTTTTGCTTGCTTTGCGGAAAGATGAAGTTTTTGCAGACGCGACGTACGACTTGAATCTTCGGCGTAATGTAAAAAGCAAAAAACCAGCACAACTCCCAATCGAACAAGACATAAAGATCATCAGAGAGCATATTGTCAGCACGGTTAAGCGGTTTGAAGAGGATCCCTTTATAATCTGGGATAGCCACACATTTATAAAACTTCGAGATTGTACTTGCACGCGACTCACGTTATTTAACGGGAGACGTGGAGGTGAACCTGCCCGTCTTTTATTGCGTGAATGGCAAGAAGCAGAGGAGGGGACGTGGCTTGATAGGCAAAGATTTGATGTCGTTGATAATGATGGAGATTTAAAAATAACCTATCAAACTGGCAAGGGAGTGAATCATCTTGTGCCAGTGCTCATCCCAAAGGACATTTTCTTCGCCATGAGAACGCTAGCTGACAAAGAGATTAGACGAAATGTTGGTATTTCTGAAACCAATCCTTACTTATTTCCAAGTACCCAAAATTCGGAAAGACACTTTTCAGGTTGGCACAGCCTTACAAACGTTTGCGAATATCTCCCTATCAAAGACAAATCGAGAATAACAGGTACAACTAATAGGCATAGACTCAGCACTCTCATGGCCGCTATCGATTTGACAGATGCAGAAAGGGAATTAGTGTATAAACATTTTGGACATAGTCGTGATATGAACGAAAACGTATACCAAGCACCCGCTGCACATCAACAGTTAAGTTCAACGGGGAAGCATTTACTAAATATTGACACAGGTATGTGATACTTTTGGCCTTTATTACGTTACCCTAACGTTTGTTCCTGCTCTGCTAACGCCAATACCTACTGACTATTTATGTATCTGGAGGCAAGAACAAGTTTTTTTTGATTTTTAGGTTTGTTTAAATAAGATTTTGCATAATTTGTATAAGGTTCCGATTAAGAAAAACTGCTGGAGATAAAAATGTGATTTTTATCTGATTGTAGCTTGCACTGTATAAAAGATCTGTGCTATTGAATATAGCATATATTAGAAACAGTGAAATATTTGTACTTTATTGCATGCAAAGTTCGCGGCATTTAAATTTCGTGGTTCAAGCAAATATGTGTATTTCGCAGCATTTTAATTTTGCAGTAAGTAAGAAAAAGAAACGTTTTTCCGCTTCCAAGGTCCAAGTTTCGTAAATGTGCTGCTATTGAAGGAAAATTAACGACAAGGCTCGGACCTCGTGATTGCGAAGCAAACTTCAGGCAACAGGCCATATTTTTGTAAAAAAAATTAATTTTTTATGCATTTAAGTTTCGCGATTGTTCTGAAGATCTATTTTTCGCGAAATTTTCACGCCACAAATTTTTTAGGTAACAAAGTAGTATGCGTTTTGTTAACGTTTTTCTGTTATACTGTTTCATTCATATATTTGTAGCAAACTAAAACACACACACCCTTAAAGAATCCTCTTCCTAATATTAACAGGGTCCCTTGATGTTAGAGAGAAAACAAAAGATAAAAAGACGGATCTACCAGTTGCCAGTTTGTCGGTTACGGAAAAGGCAGCAATGGTCCACTCAGGTGAGAGCAAATTTCCATTAAAACTTGTCCTCTTAGCGGAAAAAATGTGAAACTGTTTAAACCATCATTGTCCGCTGTGGACAATTGTGAACCAATCAGAACACAGGCTTTGCGTTCATAGCTAGACTATTGGCGAGTTGATTTAATGAAAATTCGACGTGAACAAAGCTATTCCTTTTTGGGAAAGCGTCTGTTTAGCGCATCAAACATTACATTTTATTTCTTTCAAAAAAAGATCTCAGGAAATTCGCATCAGTTCACGCGTATTAACCTTTTTTTTATTATCTTAATTATCATTAGTAAATCGTTATGATTGTGATGGTTTACAGTAAATGGAATGAAAAACGTTTGTTTGAAACTTCATGTTAATGGGAACAGTGTCTTGATTTGTTTGCCTAGGACCTACAATTGTCAGCATGAATATCCCTCGCCTACGTAGAGGAAGAAAAGCACAAAGTTGTGAGAGTCGATCTGGAAGTGAAGTAGCTAAAGATGTCATCTTCACAGGTGTGGTGCTGTCAAACGCGTTCTTTGGTTATATTGTGTGTTTTACTGGAACTTGTTCCGATATTACCCATTGACCCTTTTTTATACACTTTTTTTATAAGAACCAGGAAATTTGGCTTCAGCCTGAAGTGTTCTTATTTTTTTACTCGTTCACCCTAAAATTGTTCTTATTCTGTTCTTTTGACCACTTTCATTCTTTAGAAGTTCAGTTTTTAACCTAAAATCTAATTTTCGTAAAATCGCAACAATTGGTTCTGTGAAAATTTATAACTTGTTTCTCCATGTTTGTTGTGTTTTTCAGAGAAAAGAGAAAACTAGAAAAATTTGAGCCTTGCCATTGTTCTTATTTTGTTCTTATTTTTCAACAATTTTCTTATAAAATTGTTCTTATAAAAAAGTGTAGAGTTTTAACCATTCTTCTATTAAAGATAATTCCAAGAACGTCAAAATAACCTCATCCGTTGAAACGACGGTTACTGATGGTAATTATGCACACAAAAATGACAATGAATCGTGTAAAGGTACCGCCGCTATTCCAGGTGAGAAACATAATTCTTCGAGTAGAAAAATGTGAATTAAAAGAATCAGCCAAGTACGCTTTACTTAATAACATGACGATTTATTTGCTCAGGGCGAGGCAATACTAAATTCAGACTACGTAAGAGGAAAAAAAAACAAAGTTATGCGGGTCTTTGTGACTATTCGAGCGGAGAAGATGTGATGAAAGGTGCTATCTTGCTATGTTTGTTCACAAAAGTTTTTCATTATAATCTGTATCTCGCCACGCCCGTGGCAATGATACAATAACTAATAAATTCGGATTATTCCAATTAATTTATTCAAGGTACTTCCAAAAACATCAAACTAACGGCCTACTATACAAACGATGAGAGTTCTTCAGATGAGAGTTCTTCAGGTGGATGTGATGACGAATCATGCGGAAATGCGGAGATTTCAGGTTAGAAGCGGATCATCATTTGCTAAGTGTGTGTTTGCTGTAAAGTAATTGAAAATACGTTAAGGCAGTCCTCCCTCACACGAATGTTTTCTTTTGTTTCTGAGAGATGTGTAGTGTTACCAAAATCGAAGATATCTTTTCTCTTAAAACGATCGTCCTTCAGGCAGTTGTAAATAAGTATCTCCCTCCTACTAATCGCGCGGACGGAAATAATTATGTTGCAAATTTATTTTTGATTTTTCTGGCTTGGTGGAACGTTCTTATGTAGTCCGTCACTGGCAAAATGTAGTTGCCAGCGATGAACTTTCAATACACTTAAAGTCAGTCAGGCCGCTGGGAATTGTTTAACATGCAGATAGAAATGGTTCTTGAACAAATGTTAATTATATTTATATTCTTATAACAGGTAAAAAATACCATCAATGGACAAATGAAGATATAAAATTTCTTCTGGATGAAATGGGGACTTACATTCGAGATAAGAACAAAGGATGGCCCTGTTAGTAAATTTTATTTTCTTCTTTTTATTCCATTTCATAATAAGAATTTATATTAGAATTTTCGGCAAATTCGCCATATGCTTCGTTTTCCTAGGCAACTATTCGCGAAATTTAATTCTAGCTATCTCCATTTTTGTCATTCGTAAAATTGAGTTCTCGCGAAAGCAATATTTTTGAGCTTTTCTTAATCAAAATTGTCACTTTGACCTGTTTTCACTGTTAATCCCATAGCGGTCTTTTTTCAAACAACCGATACCGCAATTGATAAACGTGAATAAAGGATCCCTGATCCCTGATATTGACGATACTCTTACTCTTAATTTATTTATTTTATTTAGCTGCCTCTGATATGAAAGCAACCGCGACAAGGTTGGGGATTTCCGTTTACACCTTGAGGACGAAAATCAACAATGAAAGAGTCAAGTTGGATCGCGAGGTTAAAAAAAGGATGAAGGATATGAAGATGTCCTCTTTCAAAACAAGGCATTCCCCGCGAAAGAAGGCGATATAAAATCGACAGTTGATTTTCTTAGGCAACGTTTACATGAAACCGTGGTGAGAAAAAAATACCCTGGCTTGTGGTTGCTTATTCGAATTTTTAACCAATACGCATGCGTAGTGTTATTCCAATTTTTCTTACTACGGTTGAGCATGCAAACAGACACTAATTCCACCTTGATCTAGAATTTCGTACGTGTCTCATGTAAACGCCGCCTTATGTTTGGACAATTTCTGGTGTCTTATTGACTGATTACATTTTTCGTTTTGTAATGTTTAAGTACATTTTTTGTTGGATACCAACACGGTATATTTTTCGCTCTTTATAAATTCGTCTTATAAATAGTGCACAAGGAACGAAAGTATGACAGATATATTTTGTATTGTGCAAATTGAAGAATATAATTTTCTTCACAAAGGTATTCTTAGGTTTTCGTTGAGATTATCGTCCTTATCATAAAGGAAGAAACTTTCGCGATCCGAAAAAGTCGCGAAACCTAGGAAAAAAACTGAAGGAAGGAAAAAAATGACCCCTTTTTAAATTTGTCGCGGGAAATAACTTTCGCGATTTGTCATTTTAATTACTTTTATGCGAGCATCAACTTTCGCAAGTGATCGTGGCGTTAACAACATTTGTCCTATTTTGGTTTTTGTCTTTCACTAAACTATGTCAAAAGAAATTAAAGAGAAAAAAATTCGCAGTTAACATATTTCGCGGAATTAAACTTTCGCGATTAAGCCTTTTCAAAATTTTCCGCTTGGCCTAACTTTCGCGATTTGGGCCAAAAATTGCAAGTACTGTTTATGCCCTGAGACCTACAATTTACTCCAAGATAATGTAATACCTTGATTAAAATAATAATGACGTGTAGAACGAACAAAATACTTGTTTTTTATTAATTAGAAACTAGTCGTTAGCCCGTGGAAAATCCACGGGTTTGCCCGTCGCAGCTAAGCTACCATTTTGCGTGACAGACAGAGACAGACGTATACGGGCATTATAATATAGATTATAATATAGATACAACATACTGCATGAGTGATAAAAATAAAAAAAATCGTAAAAATACTTATAGTGGACCCAGACTAGATCCATTTTAAAACGATTTAACATCAAACTTTTCTTAAAGTGGACCCAAAACCATTTAAAAACTTTAAGTGGATTTGAATTTTTCAAATCCAATATAAAGATGTCCCTCAAGGCTGATCAGTAAGAGGGTCTCCTGTGGTATATCCACATGCAGGTGCGGACTATTATTAGCAAGGAGAAACCTGAAAATTCGACGTTAAGTGGACATCCACTTTAAGTCGATTATTGAACAAGTTCCACTTAAAGCTGATTTAGCGTTATATATATATATATATATATATATATATATATATATATATATATATATATATATATATATATATATATATATATATATATATATATATATATATATATATATATATATATATATATATATATGTATACTGAATATACTGAATATCAACTATAAGGCGACAGTGCATAAAAGTCTTCCTAAGGGCGACATAGCGATTATTAGCTAAACTGTGACTGTTTATTCGAAACATCAAAACTGTACATGTTCTTTACTTCACAAAGCACACATTTAGATTACTACGGACTTTAAATAATAACGTTCCTCAGATATACATAAAAGACTGTCGCCTTAGAGTATTTCATCGTATATATAGTGTCGCCTTAAGAAAATATATTACTAAATCAACCATAAGGTGACACATAGTGTCGCCGTAAGGTAAGATTATATATAATATTTTGTACATCATTACACACTCATTTAATAGTTAAATTATAAACTAAAAAACCTTAGGCCGTATGCCGTGCTATTACCTAGATCTATTCTTTCAAAAACTCACCTTTTAGGCTTGATTTGATCTTATCAGGGATTATTCCAGGATTTAAAGGTACTAACGTTTTTACTGTAAGATTGAATTTAGCGTCTCTCGGAGGAAGTTTTCAGATTTTGTATTCCTAGATTGGCTATAACAGCCTTTCCAGAAATTTGTATTGTAGATCACGGCAGCCACAAACGGAATTCGCAGCCACCATTTTAAATAAATATAAATAAAGATAGTATTAACAGTAGCAATATTTTTCTGTAACTGTTCTGTGTTGATGTTTTTATTTTGCTTATATCCATCATTCAACTTTTTTCGTATCTGAATGTTTTATTTTCTGTTTTAGCAGACTTTTAACTTTGAAATTTGAATCAAATAAGGATTTTTTTACCTCCAATATTTTTCATTTTATAGATTGAGTTTAAAACTCAATTTCAAGATTGAGTTTTTACTACCGTTTAACGGTAGTGAAAAGTCCTGAAATAAATGCTGCTGATGCATGCTCTGAATTTGAAGGAATGTCGTTATTGGTAATAAAATTTTACCAACCATTTTGAGTTGATATTCACTAAAACAAGCTTTCTCGTTTAGAAATTATTTTGATCAGAGCGGTAAAAAAAATGATTGCAATGAAAAGTTATTTCCTTCTTGCTTTTTTATTACAGAGCTGTAACTGTATCCAGGAAGAAAATAAATTGTGTTGTTTACTTCTTGTCGATACAGAATAATTGTATGACGTCTATAGAAAAAAAATACATGAAAACCAAAATATAAGGTTATTGAGAATGTTAGAAAAAAGTTGATACAAAGAGAATAAGATCTTTGACTACAGGACGTGTTGATGATGTAGTCAGCTACAACAAGACACAACAAACACGAGAAGTAGAGAGAAGACATCTTTTCAGCATCAATCTCGCATTAAATAAATGTGGAGTAAAGGGAGTAAAAACATTGCACGAAAGAACAAATAGTGAAAAGGAACTGTGATTCAGACAAAAAATAAGACACTCAACTCGAGCTCAACAGGAATAACACAGGTACAGCGAGTTGATAGGCCTTTGTCTTACGGCACCCTCGCACTTAATAGACCCCAGGAAACTTCATCGACGAGTAATTCCTAGTGGAATGAATATAAAGCAGGCACTTTCCTCAATTCATAAGCAGAATTGATTTTAAGTACCCTCTGACTGTGCATTTTGTCTTGTAAGAAGATGTGCGACCAACTTTTTAGATATTCGGCCGAACGTCTTAATAATCGGCCGCATCCCTGTCGGAAATCGGAAAGTATCAAATTATAAACGCCGATAATTAGGCCGAACTTGTCAGAGAATCAGAGAGGGGGTAATTTAAATTAGCACCTTTAAATAGCGTCCGATATGGAGAGGTTTCCGTTATATTAAGGTTCTTTTTATGAGAATTTATGAGTCATGAGACTGTCCGCTATAGAGAGTTGTCCGAAATATGGAGGTTGCGTCGTGATAGCAAAAATTCTTTCGACTGATAAAAGAGATCGAACTTCACTTGTTAAAACAGCGTCCGAAGCAAGGAAAGCGCTCACTAAGAACAATAGATCGCTTCTAGTGCGCACTGTTGTTTTTGCTTCGCGACCTCAAAATTTTTGTGACGTAATTTTTTAGTATTAAAAGGATACCGAATTTTGAACTAGGGTGGTCATTATTCTTATTCCTCTACTGTTCTTAACAACAGACCCATTTCTTAATCTCAAATCCAGTCTTATAAAAGCAAAAGGGCGATTTTGGTACTCCACACGGTTCCCTTGAATTACCCACATGTTAACTATTAGGTTGCGAAAAAATTGTACCGCAATAGGGAATAAACACCTTTTTTTTCTTACGAGGAAACACTTCACCAAACAATAATTGTACTTAAAATGAAAAAAAAAAGGATTCAATTTAAGGCCAAAAGCAGACCAGGTTGACTTCTTAGTCCGTCCGTTAAATTAGGAGAGCTAATGAATTGATCCCCCTTTTGCCTTGTCTCGTCTGTCGTATAAATCTAAAATTTTGGGGTTAATAAAAAGTGGCTTTTATCGTGTTCTCAATTATTATTCACCCTCACATCATAATCTAAAACACTAAATATAAGGATGTGTAATAACTAAACCGACAAAAAGAATACGCTTTAGACGCTGCTACAACCAATCGCAGGAATTTGTTACGACTGCCATATTCCGATAGAAGAGCTCGGGAAATAAACTCATAAATAAACGTCAAAAAGAAAGTAGAACGGAGATAAACTTAGAAAACAGAACTAAAAAAGACCGATTCAAGGCTTGATATATACAAAGACATAAAAACAACTTTAGACTTGATTATTCAAAGAATGCCATTCTTTATTTTGCAGATTTTATCAATATTCAAACTAATAACTAATTTAAAGTATCCTCACATCTGGAAAGTCTCGCAAGTTTTTACTGCCAACCTCATTTTCATGGAGCGTATAAAAATTATCCATAGAACAAAAATCAACATATGAATAAGTTTTCCCAAACTTAAGTTCTTATGTAAAAAATATCTAATATCTAAAAAACGTGATCAGGATAATAAACGACAAATTATATATTTTTACCCCTGTAGGTTAGTCCATAACCAAAACACCATTTCAATACAATCGCAAAAAAAGTATGATTTGCTTGCTAGCTGATCTCTTGCACACACAGGGAACACAAAGAAAATTTTACGTTTACAAAAATCTTATTGATGAAGTACTAAAGTTGTACGTTTGTACAGTCGTCCATCTAAGAATATAAATCTGTCATTAAATCTGCTGCTTTAATTCCTAGCTCTTTCATCAATTTCTTCTGTTTTAGACTCCTCACTCGACGGGTATTCACAATCCTTGTTCTGACATTGCTATGCGATAGTTCAAATCGTTCCGCAAACCTTTCCATCACCTCCCGGGCTATAAAACGGATGGATATCGTTAGCATAAAGATATTTCAAAGTTTATGGTAAAACTGATTAATTTTGTTACCTGGATAGCCTCGATCTTGCTTTAAATACTTTGCAAATTCTGTTTCGAAAGCCGCTTTACTTTCTTCGGCCCACAGAACGTAAGTCCGACCTGAAACTAAATTTTACCCTTATTTTACACGGCCGGAGAAAACAAAAAACGCCGGATTTCTATTTTAATGCCTTTCCCTGCAACTCGAATAGTTTAAACTACGCTTAAAGTTTAATCAGATGGGAAAAGGAACAATAGAATACGGCCGCCTTTCGCATTGTGTAACTCGACATTTATACGATCTGAAATGTCAATTTTTTGAATGAAAAAAGATAGAAATTTAATTTTTAATGCAGTAAAAAATATAATTTCAGAAAGGACTTACCTTTCTGTGACTTAATAGGCGGTTGATTTGATGTTGTTTGTGCCTTAATAGTCAGTTGATTTGATGTGTCCTCATCTGATTCTGAAGTTGGTTTATCTATACAGAATATAATTCAACACTTTATACTTTTATAGATTCCACATGCATGCCCGTCAACCTCGATTCTTCCTTATCGGCAAATAAACGGCGGTTAGAGTAAGCTGGGAAGATCTTAATTGAAACAAACATCTGAAATAGTATTTATCTTTAAACCAAAATATGTTAGTCCGCATTGCCGTATATTTCCACTGGACGATTTTTACGACGATCGTCATAAATACTAGAATTTAATTGGTCGCGCTTTTCGTCATGACGAAAAGTTGAATTGGTTTCTACTTTTCGTCACAAAAACTTATCGTCCAGTGGAGATTTGGCTTAACAAGTGTGATATCCGATGGAACCTATCAAAATGCTAAAACTATGGTAATGGACTTAGGTGGGACGGTCATCTTTCCAAACATTTTTCACCGTAAAAATCGTCTGAATAAAAATCGTCTGAATAAAAATCTGACCTTTTTTATCAGGCTTGTATGTTTCATCGTTGTCATCACTCAAGTTTTCCTCATACTTCTGAAACTCTGAAAAGGTAGATAAAAACACTATATATCAACATACTCCAAATTGTATATAAAACTGAAGTAATCATGTATTAGGTAGAGTGGTCAAAAAGAATATCACGGTTCAAATCGAGCTTTCGGGAAGACTGCATTAGTTGATTTCTTTATCTTCACCTTGAACTGAAAATGTATCTCAAATTTTGTTAGGGAAGGGGGCACCTGCAAGATCAGTATAGTTTTTGTTTCTTAAGGCTATTTTGAAATATTAGAACATACCAGTCAAGGTTTCATCCCTGAATTCAGGATCACCGTATCTCACTAAAAAAATGAATAGCATTTGCGATTTTTTCACACCTCAACAATTTTTAAATTATTGTGCAAAATAATCTTGTGTTGTTTCACAAAATGAAATTAGAATTACAATGCTGAAAATTAAAAATTGCATGAACGATTTTCATGCTTATAACACACAACACAGCGAAAAAATATGGCAAGCATCACTGTATCACATACATTTTATAACATAGCACATTAAAGGATAAATTATTTCCAAACTTTACTTTACTGCACTACGTTGCTGCAGTTGTTTTCTCTTTACTTATTCGTAAATGACTTAAATTTTCACTATATGTTATGATGTTTGGTTTAACTTAAATGAAATATGTTTTAAGCATGGTGTGATATCAATGAAGGAGATACATTTGAGAAATACCTTTGCCTCTTTTCCTTTTTGGATACTTTCTAGCAGCCAAAACACTTTTCTCAGTAACAGCAACCTTCCCAACTTTTAGCAAACTAGGTTCAGCATCCAATGATTGAGGTTTCATGGTTAAAGGACTTAATTACGGTTTCATGGTCGAAGGAACACCACGTGACTCATCAGGAAAATTCAATTTTGGATGGTTTTTCATCAATCCAGATGTTATCTCTTGCAGACGTGGTGCAGTTGTTTTAAGCTGTTGAGACCCAGGGGGAGCTTGGTATACCTCTTCATTCATATGTTTTGAATGACCAAAATGTTTAAATATCAAGTCCTTTTCCTTTTCTGATAACTGCAACTTTGCAAGAAGCGACGCAACACGATGCCTGTTCTTTGTAGCATTTATAGCTCCTTTTAAAGATAACCGCTTCAGAATCTCGTTGATACAGTGCCAACCACTTGCATGACTACGACTATTCTGTGTACTCGCAAATATATACGGGCTATCCTTATGCACACCAGCATCTTGTCGTATCTTATCGTCTGTTAAGTACTTCATTGCTGGGATGGTTTCTGAAGGAAAAATTACAGGCACAAGATGGTCAGCTCCTTTTCCTGTTTGATATGTAATCAACATAGACTCCATATCTTTGGGTAAATTTATGGGCTTGCGTAGATTCCTGTTCCTCCTATATGTGATGTCATAGTAAGCATCGCCGAAAATGTCATTTTCAAATAGTTTGAGCACTTTTAAAAATTCAATTACTTTTTTTGAACCTTCGTCATTGCATTCCACCAAGAAATGACCTATTAATATCTGGCCAGCCGATTTCAATAGATTCAGTATTCCTATCTTTAGGCCACTTTTTTGACCAGTAATATATAAAATAAATCTGATAGCCTTGTTCTATCCACACAACCAGAAAATAATAAAACATTTCATTAAAGAATATTTATTGTACAAGTCAGTAAACAAGTGCCCACACATCACATTGCATTGCATATACTAGACATGCCTTTGGTAGAAAAAAATAAGGAAACTAATCGTCTTTTCCAGAGGGTAGTTAAATCAACTACTACATGATATACACAAAAAGTCAGTAAAAATTGATAAAATGTATTTTTTAATTATTATCTAACACTAAAGTTCTGTCTGTCTTCGACAAGTACAGGGGATGATAGTGCTATTGTACACCTATCATGTTTCATTGTAAACATTTCTTGCATTAAGGGGGGACTCCATACGTACTCATAAAAACATAAGAAATCACACAAAATTTACTTCACTTCTTTTCCTTATTTAAAATTGCTGCACTAGCCTTCGCATATTCGATTTTTTTCTCATAAAAAAACAGACAGGCGCAATTTCATTTAGGACTGGACCCGATCATAAATAATGACATCACATCATGCAGAAAGTTGAAGCGAACTCAGAAAATGTTCATGTTAAGACCTATAGGTTACACTTAATTGGCTTTTTGTATGTAATTTACGTTTAAATCTTTAAAAATGTTTATAGTTTTGTCCGCGTTTAGATGTACCAATAGATCAGAGACGTGTAAAGAAGTCAGTTTTTACAAAATCCTGTCTGTTGAAAAGAAAGAACTCAAAAATGGCTAAATAAATGTTGTGCAGGTGATATCCCAAGCGATCAAAGTTTTTATATTTGTTCGTCGCACTTCACATATAGTTTTTTTAAAAGAAATCTCCAGGAAATAAACTTCATATTAAAAAATAAAAAAAAATGCAATTTTAGCAACACGGTCAAAGTTTCTTATTTCTTCTCAATTCATTATTTGTACTAATATCCACAACACAACCAAATAATGTATTGTACTTTTTATATCAAATAAAATAACATTACCAATTTCCAATACAAACACTGACAAAAAAAGGTTTCTAGCTAGACATGTATCTTTCATAGTGCTCATAAGTTTCTATATTTTGTTTTCAAAAAAAATCTTTTTTGATGGAAGGACCCCCTGAATATTTTCAGCAGGTAAATGTGCCCATTTTCTTAACATCATTTTATTGGCACTTCTCTCAATAGGCTGCATATAATGCTGATAATGCAGTTTTTAAAACAGCTTTGTCAAAACAACCACTTATAAATCAGTAGTTTCTACGCACTTATGACCTACCATAATCATAAGAATGATTTTTATTTATACAATGTTAATACCGCAGTTTTGCCAACTTATTACAACACAAACATTATTCCATCTTTTCGATCACGCATTTCAATGGTCCTCCATCACAGAGAAAATTTCAAAGTTACATAAAATTTGTTTGCATTTGTGTGCACAAAAGCGTGTGTGGAGGAAAGATATTCATAAAATGGGGAAATAAAAGTAATTTAGCTTGTAGAGTAAGAGATGCTTTTTACTGAAGCAAATGATAAAAATTTTTTACGAATAGAACGCAAAAAAGCGATTAAATATATTTTTTATTTCCTTAAAAAGAAAAATGGCTGGAACATGGCTTTGATTCAGTAAAAGACACCTCATCACTTTCTACATCATTATAAATTTCTCCCTTGTGAGACACAAGAGGATCGAAAGTCGTATGGCAGTAGCTTTGTTAAGTCTTTTACATGAATTATCCAATTCTACGTTTTCTAAGCTATAATCTTCGTCATTATTACAAGACATCTTATCAACGAACAATGTAAACAGTAAGTCAACAAACTTTTAAAAGGCGTGCTTCTGAGCTCACAGACTTTCTGCACGATGTGATGCATGCTCATTTATTCGGACCTAATCATTTCGACTTTACGCAATCTAGCAAATTTATTTGAAAACGAAGATGTTTACAGATGTGATTAAGGTATAAATAAAGATTTTTACGATTGTAAAAGGTTTATTTTGACATATTTTGGTATTGTCTTATCTAAATAGCATTTTTTTCAAGTATTTTTTTTCACTGGAGTGCCCCCTTTAAATCACATCATACAATCCCATAAATTGAAAGCATGTTAAATGTTAAAATAGTACATTCTTTAGTTAAATCACTCACCAAAAGGATTTGCCATAAATATCCTTGACACCATGATAAATAAAGCTGCCCAATCCTTGTCGTGTATACAGCTTCATCTTCTTTTCTGCTTCAAATTTTGATATCCTATCACCTAAGTTATTATGAATAAAATTAAATTGATGTTCTGTATGTTAAATTCACAGTTTTAAAGAGATGAAAAAATTAACTACCTCTATAATCAACAATAAAGTCTCCTTTACAGAAATCTACTTTGGCAAAGACACCATAACCTGAAATTGAAGAGATTTGTTTATTAACGTGAAATAAAACTCAAGTTATGTGTGTATGTGAAAAAGTGAAATAGTCTTATAGACAACGGTACATGGTATCACTGCTTTATAGAGAATAATCACAATAACAGTCGAAATCGATACTTGTGTTTGTAAGAATATGTACAATTCCAGATGACCTGTGAGATCGTACGTTTACGCATCCACACATTCCCATTCATTACATGCCAAACAAGCTTTTTGCTTGTGTAAAAACCAAAAATGTATTTGAAAATGTATAAAAATGGATTCCGCCCCCCCCTGACGTTTTTTTTTAATAACTCCTGATTGCTTTCTTATATGGCTTTGATACTTACTGAGTTTCAACATTTATCTATTAGACACCTGCATGCTAAATTGTTAGGTCCCATACCTTTCAGAGGCTTTGGTAATGGCCATTACTCGAAACTACCCCTAAAATCTCTATGAAATCCTTATAATGGGGAAAATATAATAACTCCTGTTAGGATTATCCTTAGAACTTGAAACTTGCAACACAACTTTGTTTCATCAAGAAGAATCATTTTGAATAATTTTGACACGTGACTAATCCGATTTCCCGATTTTGTCGGATTTTACCCGAAAATCGGAAAAAAACGGATTTTCGGGCAGTTTTTGGCACTTTTTTACTCGGTCCATGTAAAAACCGGAAGATATGTTAAAAATTTTTATTTAGCTTTCAGAAACTTCAAACAGAATGTAAAAATTCGCTCTGGAACAAAAGTAACTATAATTTAAGCAGATTGTGGCATTTTAACAATTTTCAAGCTTCTGATGACGTCACAGAAAATGTGCTGACGCAAGCAAAAATTTATTGCCGCCATTTTGTTCCTTTTATGACGTACTATAAGTGTGGCAAGTTTGATTCAACTTGATCAATCCTATGAAAAGTTATTGAGGGGGCGGAATCCAAGGGGTCATAGTATGTTCGAAAAACCCCTGACCGAATAGGGTTAAATTTTTAAGAAATCGCAAGGAAATGGCATCCGATAACTCCTGATATGGTCAATGTGTATATGGTGCCTTAAGCTTGGTTCCCACTGCAGAGATGATCATTATCGTCCATACTTTATCGTCGACGATAAACGCAAAAATAATGGGCGAAGAATATCAAAAAGTTTTGATATTCATCACCTTGGTCCCTTGCCCTATTTGTATATCTTTTCATTATGTCGGAAAAGATAAATGACTTAACAAAGGCCACACATCATGAATTGAAAATTTAAAGTGATTTGTTTCTTGAACAAGTGATTTGATCTACATAACAAGAGGAAGGCCTACTTGTAATACAGCAAAGTTAAGGAAGTGGTATAGAATTGGTATCAAACCTTTCATTGATTTTGCTTTTTGACAGGACCCAGTCATTATTACTACCATACTGACCAACATGTATTACCGTGAAACAATACCCGGCATCACATATTGCTAAAAGTACCAATCTAAAAAACCTTTGTAATTGTGGTAGAATGCCTGTACTTTTGGCGATTTTATGTGCTTTCCATCGATAGCTCCATTCTTCACTTGATGAGAGATGAATCACATAAATAGGATACAAAATTTGCCTGAAGGCGTCACAAGTTTCAGAAATTATATTCAATATTGCTCTCATACCAAAAAACATCTTCTTTTGTTTTTGTTTACTGTTTTTTTTTGTTGGGCAATAAACCATAGGGCAATATAACATCACAATGAGATATCATCGCTGCAATGGGAACTAGGATTTAAGGTTATTAAATAGCCACAATTGCTATTCAAATATCTATTTCACTTAGTTGGATTATCTGTCACCCTACTGCCAGAGAGTATGTGAAGCCTTAACCACATGTTGTTTAGACTTGCAATTCAGTTGGTTGGGTGTTAATTGAATATTCAGTACTTTTATTGAAGAAAATGACAAATAGTAATTGTAATGCTTATTCTTATTATTTATGCAAAATAAAATAAATAATTTATTTTGTTTTATTGTAAAGGGAGAATCTGAAGATTCTGTCATTTTATGGTATCGTTTTCTGATGTATTGGTTAAGATTTTTTTCTTGTATAAGAAGATTTTTTACTAATAGAAATTTTTAATTATGCAAATTCATATAATTGTAGTTCATAGACAAAGTAGCCAAAATTATAGTTTAAAAAAATCAAGTATTATTCATACTGATTAGATATAACCACATTTAGTATACAGGTTATTCAGTAAATCTCATATTTTTCGACTTTATGTACTTAGTAAGTAAAATTGCTAAATATTCGCAACTTCACTGCTTACATCAAGGACAAATTGTATCAAATCTATAAAAAAATAGATATATTACATTCACCGAAGTTCATAGTATTTTACTGTGCAATCAAACTTTTTCTAATGCAACAAAATTATGAAATAATGAAACTTAAATAGGAATGTTGTTCAATATGAGTGTACACTTTGTCAGTTATTCACACATCAAGGGAAACTTAAAAAATATTTTTTTGAGAAAAGAAGACAAACTTATAGTCTTGGACATATCAAGAATTAATAACAACTTTTGGATCAACAATTTCAAATCCATTTTCTCTTTTAAATTCTGATTTACACTTATTAAAAAACAACTCAAATAGTTAGATTCCTGAAGCCAGATGAGCAGATTTTAGTATTCCTTGATATACAGTTGTTAGATTCCTGAAGCCAGATGAGCTGATTTTAGTATTCCTTGATATACTGTGAATGATAATTGAAAAAAGCACTTACTCTCTGAGGAAACAAGGCAAAGAATAAATATTTTTTGCCAAAAAAGTCAAACTTAACATCAAACAATCAAGCCTCGCCCCAGATTACAATAATTTAGAATGAGCAAGCAACCTGAACAAATGGAAGTGTTTACAAAATGTTTTTTATCTATTGCATCTCATCTGTTTTATATAGTTTGGTTAATTTTTACTTCAAATAATAAGAAAGATAACATTGATCTCCATGTGAGATGAATAGATATTTCTCGGCTAGACAAACATTTTGTGGAACTGGGGGAGCAATTAATGGCTCAGCTAGTTTCTTATAATCTTAGTTATTGGTATGTCTTTGTGTGTGGAAGAGCCACTGCTCTCCCCTTTTTCATAGGGCCTCAACAATTAAAAAATAATTTTCTGAGGAGAAAAGCCAAAATGTTCTGAGAAAAGGTAAATGAAAAAAATTAATGTTCTAATAAAACAATGCAAACTTAATAGAAAATGTTTGATGAAGTAAGGCGAAATTAAAAAATAATTTTTGAGGAAGTAAGTCAAACTAAAAAAGTCTCTGATAAAAGACAAAATAATTTTGTGAGAAAAAAAAGTTGGATCATGTCACCCGAAGGTCATAATGTATATGCAGGCCTATCAATAAGGGGAGAGCAAAGGCTTGCTCAACTCTGAGAAATGAGAAACTAGCTGAGCCATTAATTGCTCCCCCAATACCAAAAAAAATTTTCTGTTGAGTTTTTATTATTTACAGTAAAAAAGAACCAAAATATATGAAAAAGATTAAATAACAAATAAAAATGTCTTTGTGATAAAATATGCGTTTATAATCTTATTCTATTTTTTCAGATTGATCGTCCAGTATAAAATATTGTAACCTTGTACCCTATAGCTCTGGTGCTATTTTCTTATTGATAAGCCTGTATATGACGCCATAAGTTCATACATACAACCACAAATGATATTCAACATTCTGTTTTATATGGTTGAATCCCCCTGTCACCCTAAGGTCAGAGTCTTAAGGTTATACATATAACCGCAAATGATATTTAACATTCTGTCATATGGTTGAATCACCTGTCACCCTTTATTTATGCCAGAAATACTATTTAAATTTCTATTTCATGCAGTTTGATTATCTGTCACCATAAGGTCAATGTGTATATGACACTTTAATACATGTAGCCAAAAATTCTTCAAATTTCTGTTGCATTTGGTTGGATCATCTGTCACCATAAGGTCAGATTGTATATGATGCCTTGTTAAATTTGTGCCTACATAATCACCAATGCTATTCAAAGTTTTGTTTCACATGATTGGATTAACTGTCACCTTAAGGCCAGAGTGTATATGACACCTTAAGACTATACATATAACGACAAATGCTATTCAAAATTCTCCTTTATTTGGTTGAATCATCTGTCACCCTAAGGTCAGAGTGTATATGATGCCTTATTAAGTTTATACATATATAACAAATGCTATTCAAATTTCTGTTTCATTTGATTGGATCATTATCACAATACCATTAACATTTACAGTATTTTAATAAAGAGTAATTTTGGTTTAAAAACTACAACTCTAGAAAAAGAAATTTTCTCAATGAACTCACACATTACTGTAAATATTCTTTTTGACATGAGTTCATGGTTATACTAAGAATCAATTGTTTTAAATGATCGTTTAGTCAATTTATGAGGAGAGAACATGGTTAAAAGCAACTTTATTATATTGTTATAAAGCCAAATTTGTATAAAGATAATCCACAAGATCATCAATTATACAGCATCAACACTTGTGTTCAAATGGTGATACAAAAATTAACATGTGTTTTGTGACACTATATGTGTGTTAAGTATTGCTTCATATGCACTTTTAAAGCTGCATTGTCGAGGTATACCATAACCAACAATTTTTGGGCTTAATTACTTTGAAGCTGAAATAGCATGTGGCTCACACCAAACTTTATGCCACTCTCTGTTTCAGCATTTTTTTAAAATACTCTGAAGAACTAAATTCATGATTGAGTACTTTTTGGAAGTATAATCAACCACAAAGGAAAAACTCTCCTAAGTTGATGTTTTTTAATCTTTAAACAAAAACAATCAAGAATTTCCATGCAAAATTTTATATCTGCAGAATGTTGGCAACTACTTTTTATTAGAATCATGTGCTAATTTCTGAATTTTGTAAATGACTTACCAATGGCATCATTAATCTTTTGTGCAGTGACAGTTTCAGGATCTTTAGATAATGTGCAGAATCTTCCTGCAATATCTGTAGGTTTTTCAACTTTTTGTAATGATCGTTCTATGACAGAAAATAGTAAAATTTTGAAAAGCTGTCAGTTATTGAAAAAATTAAAAATATGATAAAAAGCCATTTAGAAAAGAAATACTCCTTAGCTATGAAAAAATCAATTAATTTTCGCATTCAATATGTTATTATTAATTTAAACTTACAAGATAGAAATCATCCTTTAAAGTTATAAAAATTGTCTTTATGAAGAGCTTTGAGCATGATACCGTATTGCTTCAGCATGTGTCTGGTTTATGAAGACCCCGGGTATATATTTGCAGCACAATAAAGCAACACTTGAATTTATAAAGAAATATATGGTTATTTAACCCATCACTACATGGCGCTAAACACAGTTTAGCTCATGTTAATTGCAGTTCCCAATACTTGACAGTTGCTATGCAGATGCATCATTAAGGGTAGACAAGGTTGTCTTGCTCCTCACCCAAGGCATCTTTATCCCAATTAAGCAAATCAAAGCTATGTGTCATAACTTGAAGCAACTTTCTTGTTGTTGATACTTTAGAGTTGGGGACTAAAGGATTGGGTATAGTATGTCCATATTAGGAGGTTCTAAGATAGCCAATCAACAATCCAGGGGCCCTATAAATAGGAGGGAGTCACTCTGATTTAGCTTCTCACCAGTAGTAGCAATAACTTCCTTAACTGAAATAATTTTAAGCTAGCTCCACGTTTTCAAGAAGCATCTATCACTGCAACCTACTAATATCATCAACTCCATCTTTTGGCTTCAATTACTATAGCTAATGGCAGCGCATCCAATGACAACCAATGACTCTAGCAAATTTTGGATCATGTACCTCTGGTATCAGGAGAAACCTTCAGATATTTCTTCAGGACAGATATTGCATGTAGTCAGGTCGGTTTGTTTCATTTTATATATTATATCATGTTGGGAGCCCAGAAACTGTCACTTTTTAACCACCCTAGAGCCATTATGGCTTTGTAGCCAGGTTGCCATTATGATAACTCGTTATGTTATGTATAGTGTTGTTTATGTTCATTCACCGCGATAGACGATCATGATACGATCCTGCTTCAACCTGTATATAGTAAATTGTATCTGCGTGAAAATTTGGCCTCGTGTTTTCCCTTTTTAATCTTATAATAGACTATACTTAGCTAGCCAGAAAAACTTCTTTTTTCCACATCCAGAAAAATATTTGCAGGCTTGTTTTCGCAAGTTATTGGTGAATATAATTGTTTTTGGGGCAATATTCAGGCTATAAATTTGGAGAAACTATATTCTGTAAAAGACATGCAAAACCGTATCTATTACTAATAAAACTTTTGATATTTATTCTATTTGAAACATTTAATCACATCAAAAAGGAGAAAGATAGAGAAATAAGCAACAACAACAACACAAACTGCATTGTAAATAGGCTTTATTTGTATTATTAGATCATAGTACACCATAAACAACAACAGATAAATAAAATAAAAATAGCAAAATTATATCATGATTTTGCACAAGTAAAGTGGTTTTTACGCAGCAATAGCTAATTAAAAACAACACAACCTACCACAACAATTGAATGACCACTGATTTAGCACAGCATTCAGTCAAAAATATGTAGCCCTTATTGGCTAAGACTCTAAAATGTTGAATCAAACTTGGAAATACCTAGCTGTTATGCGGTAAACACTAACTACTTGAAATTTTTAACAAAACAAATCATTTAAAAACAGATATCGTTAACTACATTTACACATTTTGTGTCAATCAGGATAGCGCTGTATATGTATATATGCTAAGTCATTTCGTTATGTTGGTAGAACCACAAACATTTTCCATGCCTGTCAGCATAACTTCTTTAGTGAAATGTGAAAGACTTTCGTCATTTCACCCATTAATTAAAACCATGCCTTTTTCCTAATTTTTATAATTAACATCGTTCCCAGGAATTATCTCGATATAAGATTAGAGCTTTTAAACCAATCATCATCAAGTCTTGTCGAAGTCATTCTCCCAAAGCTAGTCACGACTAGTGTTCTCGTCTGTGGCCTTGTGGCATTTTAAGAAATCGTTTAAAAAGTGTTTATTGCCAGAAGCTTTGAATCTACGAAGCAAACATACAAGTTGTTAATGCAGCTATTCGATTTATTGTATTGCTATCAAATGTCTTGTTACTTGTGGGTATATACCCCAAGACAACACAAGAACTTTGAGTTTGAGACAGGCCTTTTTAGAGTTGTTGAAAGTGAAACTATAAACAGTTTCATGCTCAAACTTGCTAGCACAGCAATAGAAAGCTCAAGAATCAATGGAATTAAAAGTAAACAGATGTACCTGAAAACGTTGTCATTATAAAGTTAATGCTATAATTTTGTTAACTCAAAAGTCTGTTTATTTTGCCAAACTGCTTTCTTCTGCAATCCCAGGCGTCACAGAGAATGTTTTGCAGTCATGTTTCTTTTTAGCAACATTGCTCAATTTCATTCCGGCCTTCCATTTACTTGCTGCAAGTCAATACAAAACTTTCTTAGCCTTTAGACATGTTGAATCCCACCCTATCCAACCGACCGGCTGCCGGGAGGCAATAACAATAGGTAGAGTAAATTAATTTCAATCTTTCTTTACTGTAAATTTCCACGACTTCCGCGGGATTCTTCTTGACGCCACATATTCTTTGTTTTAACAAGAGTCCAAAAGTCACACTTTGGCGCGATTCTTCTTGGCGTCAAAATTATTTGTTTGTTTAAGAGGGTCAAAGGTCCACACTTCGGCTGCCGCCGGGGTCGATTATTTTACGGCAGATAGATAGATAGATAGATGTGCATATTTTACATGGCTAGCCTCACAAATATCGAGGGATATACCCTGTCTATTATTTCCAGGAGGGGCCATGGCTTAGATGGAGAGTCCTAGAGTATTTAATGCTCATTTTGAGCTACGCAGACCCAATTAGTAGGGCCCACGCTCTACTAGACAACTCCCGGCAACATCCAACGGCCCACACAGTGTGCCATCTCCCCAATTTCCCTCACATGGCTTGGGTTAACCCGGGGCTATGGTAACATTCACTCGCCCATGTTGAATCGCCGTCAAGAGGAATCGAACCCCGGTCTCTCGCACAGAGTACGAAAGCTATAACCACTAATCTACGGCGCCACTAATCTACGGCGCCACGGCGCAGAAAACAAGGAATCGCGCAACAATCGGCAAAAAGCGGCAAAATGTAGTTAAACTACCGTGAAACCAGAGAGTTGAGCCTCGTGAAACACTCCTGAGTCCTGGGCGCAGGGAGCCTTTTTAAACGCCAATAGTGGAGTTGTGTGTTGCTTTCAACCGATTACTAGTTTAGATCCACATGATCTTCTCATTGGCAATTTCTACTTAGGCGATCCTACCTCACTTTAAGTTGGTTTTCTAATTTTTTTTTTTTTTGCAATATGTGTCCAGTCTTTAGGATCAATTTATAAACATTTCACATAGCCGTATTTTGAATGATACCCAAAATTGTTCGATCAGGCTATATCTTTTGTGCAATTTGGAAATCTGGAAATGCTTTTATTGTCAGTGCCCTTAATTTAGAATGGTTGGGCGTATAAATACGGTTAGGCTTCCGATTTTATGTATTTCCTTTATATTAGGCATTTAAATACGTGTCATTGTAGAGTGATTCAGTACAGTACAGTCTGAATGTAATCTACCGCGTACACCCTAATATCACACCTTTGCGTGGAGGACGGCAGTCGTATGTCTTTTGTTATAATTAAATCCCTTGAGCGTTTTGCGAGATTATATTTGCGTGTTAAAAAACAATGTGCTCGCGAAGAAATATCGGAGCAATTATACAGTGGAATCCCCCTAAAGCGGACACCCTATAAAGCGGACAGCCCTCTAAAGCGGACAAAAATTTTTGCACCGGCAGAATTTAGGTCAAACTCTCATAAAAAAATCTCTATAAAGCGGACGATTATAAAGCGGACACTCTATAAAGCGGACAAAAATCTTTGCACCAAATGACAGTTTCCCTTATAAACACTCCCTATAAAGCGGACAATGGAAAAATAACGAGATGAAATGTCACTTTTTCTTAAAATTTAAAACATTTTACTTAGTACATCTTTGAGTTTTGTTATTTACCGAGTCCAACACTTTCCTTATATTTTTCTCGGCCCACTCAACTGCCTTTTCAACACCAATTAATTGGTACTGGGCAGGAATTTCTAGTCCGTAGCCAGCACCACGAATCACTCGCTTCCCAGTCACTTTACATCCGATGGTACAGTTAGGAAGCGACATGAATTTGTTGAATAGTTTGCTAAGGTTTTTAGGGACGTGCCCAACTATTTTATCGTCATCTGTAACAGCTACAGCAAACTTGTCATGTTCGTTATCTTCTTCCGCTTTTAAACAAAAATTCTCTTCTCCGACTTTTGGGCTCCATATGTCCATGTAAGCATGGTATCCACGGATAAACGAGTCGAAGCGATATTCTTTCTGTTTTATAAGGATAATCTCAATCTGTTGGTCAATGTTTTTGAGAAGCATCTCATTTAGTTGAACGTTCGACATATCTGTGTTCTCTTCAGCTTCTTTAACTTTAAAATAGCATTCGAATCGTGAAGACATTGCAGCGTAAAATTTTAAACTGGAAAGAATTTCGAATTTTGAATTTCTAATGCACATTCAACATGGCAATGTCGAAGCAGCAGCTTGCTGGTAAACTAGCGAAGAAAACTTTATCATTAGATGATAAGATCAAGTTTTTGGATTTCGCCAAAAAAAATCCAGAACTTGGATGTAGAAAACTAGCAGACATTTACAAGATTGGAAAGACAGCCGCAGCAAATATTTTAAGAGACGAAAAGAAAATTCGTGAACAACATGAAATTTTTCGTGAGAAAACAAAAAAACGTAACCGCCATGGCAAGTATCACAAGATAAATGAGATCTTATTCGAATGGTACAAAAGATGTTGCGCTTCTAACATCTACCCTAATGGTGTAATGCTTAAAGAGGAGGCGTTGGAAATTAAGGAAAAACTTCAGAACAGCGATTTTGATAATTTCTCCGCCTCTGACGGTTGGTTGGATCGTTGGAAAACAACATATTCCGTCAAAGAACGTCGTATTGTTGGTGAAGCTGGTGACGTTTCTACAGAAACGGTTACTTCCTGGATGGAGAGGATCAAAGAATTGGTTGAAGGTTATTCACTAGAAAATATTTGGAACATGGACGAGTCTGGCTGTTTTTTTAAAGCTCTACGGGCCAAAGGGTTAGTGGAAAAAGGAAAACAAGCAAAAGGTGGGAAAAAGTCAAAGCTTAGATTAACTGTCGCTTTTTTTGTAAATGCAGCTGGGGAAAAGATCGACCAGCCTGTTGTTATCTGGAAGAGTAAAGTCCCGCGTTGTTTTAAAAAATTGAAAGATCCATCGCGTCCAGCTAACGTTCACTACTTTTCAAATCCTAAATCTTGGATGACATCTCAAGTAATGGAAACTGTACTGGCACGTTTTAACAGAAAACTTTTATTTGAGGACAGAAAAGTTATTCTTTTTCTGGACAACGCCACCTGTCATCCGGAGTCAATGATAGGCCAGTTTTCACAAATCAAAATCATTTTCTTACCGAAGAATACAACTTCAAGGCTTCAACCACTCGATGCGGGGATCATCCAAAACTTCAAGGTGAAGTACAGAAAAAGACTGGTCAAATACGTGCTTGCAAGGATCCAGGAGAATAAATCTGCAACTGAAATTATCAAGAGCGTAGACATACTTATGGCTATTCAATGGGTTCAAGATGCGTGGAAAGAAGTAACCAACTTGACCATCAAAAATTGTTTCGAGAAATGTGGCGTAGTTCAAGGAGAAAGTGAATTGATGGAAGATCAAGAAGATGACTTGGAATTTGAAGCTCTGGTGAAGGAATTAACTGAAGATATGTCTGCTGCAGAATACATCGATTTTGACGCCGATGTTCCAGCTTCGGAGCCAAGAATTAACGAATTAGAAATAAATTGGCGACATAAAATCCGAGAAGCTAGCATTAACGCAATTGAAAATCCAGAGATGGCATGTCAGGTCGAAGAGATTTCCGAGGATGATGATGAGAGTGAAGACGTGGTTGAAGAAGAAATGCTTGGTTTCACCGAGCTAATCACTATGCTTGATAAAATTAAGCGATCTACTATTTTTGATGATACATGCCAAGAAATGTTGTCAACCATTACGAAAAAGATTGAGGAACTTCAGCTTCAAAATAGAAAACAATCCTCAATCAAAGATTATTTCAAATAGGGAGAAAAACGTGTATTGAAAGACCTATAAGATAAATGAAATATATCTTCGTAATATAACTTGGTTTCTTAGTTTATAACCTTAGCAACACTTAAAGGTTGGTTGCAACACCGACAAATTTGAGCTGCTAAACTTACTTTACACAGCCAACTTGGGTTCTTTGCTCGATAAGCTAAATCTATTGATGTTGCCGTCTACCCTACTGTTGCAAGTCACCCCATGATACCCGCCAGTACTACAAAAAAAGCTTTTTTGGTCAAAATTAGGTCTAAAACTAATTTTTTGGTCAACTTCCTATAAAGCGGACATCCCTCTAAAGCGGACACTTTTTTTTGCACCAATGGTGTCCGCTTTAGAGGGATTCCACTGTATTTTTTTTTTTAATAGCGAGATGCATTGTGTAAATGTATTGATAAGCTATTCCCTTAAGTAGTAGTGTGACGTGATTATATGGTGGGGATCTTTCGCGAAGTTTTATAAAACATTGCGCGAGAATGTATTGTTGATTCAATTACTTAAAAAAAAAAATTCCAGCGCGTTTAATCTAAGAAACATTTGAGAAGCATGGTTCACAACTATTAAATGCCGCTTTTCGTTTATAAACTTTTAAAATGCGATCTAAAAAAACATTTCTATCGCCTCTTTTCGATTTTAAACTTTTAAAATACGATCTAAAAAAGCATTTCTATCGCCGCTATTCGTTTTATTGCCGCTTTTCGTTTTTATGTGTTTTAATTTTACTACAAAAGCTCTTGCATAGATTATGTATCAACATTAGGATAAGGATGAAAAAGTTACTGTGGGACATGGGTTTTAAACCTTAAAAATTTCCAGGGAGAAATTTGAAAACTAATGAATGACAAAATCCAAAAAGTTTATCTTCAAATTTTTAATTTTGTTAATGTAAAAGTAATCCACATGAAAAAAGTTTCTGATATTTTTTATGAAGAAATCTTCCATATTAGCCATTATACATTTGCCCTAGAGTGATTAATAAATAAGGTCAGGCTTCTATTTTCAGAACTGCTATTTACATTTAACATCAAGGCATCCAAAACAGCTTCATTTAGGAAAGGTGTCACAATTCGTTTTGCTATGATTGAACACAAATTTTGCTCAGTAAAAGCTTTAAGAAATTACCTGTTATTTCGGGGGGCTAAGGCTGGCCCATTGTTCGTTTTATCAATGGGGTTTTATTACCCGAATTGTAAAAGGCTAATTTATAGGCACTTGCATGTAGTTTTCTTTTTCATGTCTATTTGTTAAGCCTGTTATGGCGTGTTGAATTATCTCGTCGTAGTTCTTGTTAAAAATATTGCCTCATGGATAATGAATTTTCATTTGGGGAATTTGGGGGTGCTGGGCTGCCCTGGGCAGCCACAAAGTGTAGAGATGTGCGTGTACCCCTGGAAGAGTATGGTGAATTCAGTACAGGTGCGAGGAGATGAACGACGGTGCACCACGCGAGCAGGACAGATGACTGGGGAAATAACAGCAGGGGCATGCGGCGCTGACAGTCAGAGGTGGTGCACCAAGAGGTTAATAGCAGGTGTGAAATGCAAAAGAAGCTAGAGCTCATAAAGAGTAGGTTCTTGTGAGGTATGATAGAGGAAATGGAATCACAGGAGAGGAGCTCCGGATGTGATTGAGAGATTAGTTAAGCCAGAAAACACTACTAGGAGAAGAGCTCCGGATGTAGTGGAGAAGAGCGAACACTACTAGGAGAAGAGCTCCGGATGTAGTGGAGAAGAGCGAATTTATTGGGAACACGCACGTGAGCTTGAGACAATATCTTCTCTTCAGCCTAGCATCCTCACCCGATTCCGCCAAATTATCCTCAGTATATTCTTACAAAATTGAAATAAATTTTCTACTCCAAGGTTGTGTTTTTATTGGGAACTACAGCAATTAAATAGAGATTTTTAGCATAATTCTAAGCTTTTGTTATAAAATTTTTTACTTTTTTCCTGTATAAAAATAGACATCTGCTTTTTTGATTAATATGCAGTTCTGTAATAACGGTTCAGGGGCCAAAAGACCCTGGGGACACGAGGATGACTGCTATGTATCAACCAGATTTTCAAGAGATACAAGTTGAATAATATGTGAAAAAGGTTTTCTCACTTTATTCATCAACCTCGCTCCCACCATTGACCTGTCTTTTAAACTGTCACCAAAATCAAAACTGGTGTGAAATAATTTTCAGACACCAAGCATGCTTACAGAAGACTGTTTGGTTTATCAACTTGATCCATGCTGTCCGTTGCTTTTTTTTCCTTAGTAAGTTGAAAAAATAAAATCCCCTTTTTTAGTGATCAAGACAGTGCAATATTGCATAAGATGCCATTTGTATAACTAATAATAATAATGATAGACAGCACAGTGAAACATAAAAATGTAATAAATCTTAAGTCTCCACAAAAAACAGTCTAGTACCGAAGCTTAGTATGCCTATGCTAGGAGGTGCTTTAAATTTATTACGTCAGAGCTTCACTTTTTATGCAAAAAAGGAATGTTCAAAAATAATAGACAATAAGGGTTTAAAAATTTTGCTGACGTCAGCAATGGCCCATCAAAACCCCAAATTTCTTTTTTAGGAATTTGGTATTCATGTTGCCTTCATCGTATAAATCTTGAAACACTGATCAAGAAAATGTATAGGATCATGTACTTTTGAGAAACGGTTGCAGAGATATTAGGGTTTAAAGGTTTTTTGATGACGTCATCAATCCGTCCATTCTGAAACAGATTTGGGGACCCAAGTTTTGTAAAATGACCCAAATTGGTCCTAGGTGTCCCTAGGTACCCACGCGGTGAAAAATCATTGACATCACCACCTTGTTTCCAAGTTATTTGGCCTCAAAGTTTTAGGTGCACAATCAAGTGGAGCACTTACAATAATATACAGCTTTGGCTAAAAGAAAAAAAATTTCCCATGAAATTTAAAAATTACGCTGAAAATCTGTGTTGAGCTTCCATTAAGCTACAAAAGCCATGCAAGATTGACTTTACTGCTAATAAAAAGGCTCTCACATTAAAACATATCAAACTTCACACCAAGTTAATTACAAAACCTTTAACTTTTGTTTTAGAACACTAGCTTGGCCATAAGAAAAAATACAATAATTTGCAGACCAGGCACCTTGTCACACTTCCAGTTCTTAGCCACTGTGCAAAGTTATCATTTTGTACAAAGATGGACAATATTACACGGTGTGAGTTCTATAGGATGGTTCCCAATATTCATAAAACCAACATTTTACAACTACAAATGTTTGACTGTAGATAGCATTTAATATTTATATACACTAAAATTCTAATAACAACTATGCCTCATTTCTATGCTATTCTGGTCTGTAGAATAAAATTACCACCCCTAAACTAACCTTAATTGAGAACACCCTAGCTATATTTTCTATATAGCTAGCTATATATATATATATATATATATATATATATATATATATATATATATATATATATATATATATATATATATATATATATATGTATATATATATATATATATGTATATATATATATATATATGTATATATATATATATATATGTATATATATATATATATATGTATATATATATATATATATATATATATATATATATATATATATATATATATATATATGTATATATAATATATATATATATATATATATATATATATATATATATATATATATATATATATATATATATATATATATATATATATATATATATATATATATATATATATATATATATATATATATATATATATATATATATATATATACAGTAGACTCCCGGTTATTCGAAGCCTCAAGGGGGATAAGAATTTACTTCGAATAACCGGGAGTTCGAATAACTGAAAAATTCGTTTTCCCGCCAGATTTTCAACTTAACCTTAATGGGATGGACTTTTCTTAAGTAATTGAGGCATTGTGGTTCAGTTGAGCGTGTAAACACAAAGAATTTTTACTTTTTGAAGAAAGAATAAATTTGAACAAATTGTTAACAGGTTTTAAAATATGAAAGTTATAAAGAAAATGTATTTAGTAAATACAAGGAGTTCAACTCTTAAAAAAATCTTTAATGCTACATTGTTTTTTACTATCGATGTAGTGTTTTTGACATGTACGTGTTATCATGTTTAACTGCTTTCTGATTTCAAGACCATTCTCGTCAAACAAAGACCATCTTTCCAACAATTCTAAGGCCTCTTCCAACTCTGACTGCTTTGGCTTCTTCGGGGGGATGTCATGTGCCTCAATTTCATCATCATCGTCATCTTCAAGATTCGGCGCGTTTTGATCTTTGTCCTCATTAAGTACGATTTCCACGATTTCCTCATCAGTCAATTCAATTGATTTACTCGTGCATACCTCAAAATCAATATCCACAAAATCATCTGCGTTAAAGATGTCGCCGTCAACTTCTCTTTTTTTCAACTCGCTTATGCTGTCAGAAAGAGATTTAAATGGGTCATCAGCATCATTGAGACTCGTGATCTGTGCTTCTTTTGAGATGCCTGCCTTCTTAAAGCAGTTTTTAATGGTGTCTTTTGAAACAGCGTCCCATGATTTGACCAAGATTTGCATCCCTTCAAGAATGTTAATTTTAGGGACCTCTTTACCGCCGTCAATGAACTTTATTTGACGTTTCACAAGATTTGACCGGTAATATGCCTTTAATGCTCGGATTACACCTTGATCCATGGGCTGGGTCTTAGACGTTGTATTTGGTGGTAGAAAAACTAATTCTACTGCTTTAAGACCAGTGACTTCTGGATGAGCTGGGCAATTGTCAATTATCAAGACAATCTTTCGACCCGCAGTTTCAAATTTAACATCGAGTTTTTTCACATAATCGGTAAAGATTTCAGAATCCATCCAGGCCTTCTTTTGAGCTTTGTACTGACAGGGAAGACTTCTGACTCCTTTGAAACAGCGCGGTGTAACCGATTTTCCGATAACGAACATGGGCAAATTTTCACCTAGGGCATTTCCTGCTGCAAGTCCTGTTAAACGAACTTTGCTGAACTTTCCACCAGCACATCTTTCACCTTTGGCATGATAGGTATTTGTTGGAAGCATCTGGTAGAACAAGCCGAATTCATCAGCATTGAAAATGTCTTGTAAATCATAGCGTGACAAAATGGTTGGCAGGTGTGTTTCTTCCCAGCTTGCTGTCATCCCTGGTGTACAAGACTTTTCCTCTCCAGAAATAATTCTGTAAATGATGTTTTGTCTGTACTTCCATCTGTCTAGCCAGCCTTCTGAAGCTTTAAAATCAGGTTCGTTGAATTGCTTTGCAAAATCCAATGCTTTTTCTCGAATGATTTGACTACTAATCGGCACAGTTCTTTCACGAGCGTTAACGAACCACTTGTAAACTGCTTTATCAATGTTATCGTATTTTCCGGAAGAAAGCTTTTGTCTTTCAACTCCATACTGGCCTGATTCATACTTGGTAAAAATGTCACTTTTATTCTTAACCCAGTATGAAAGTGTGTTAGGTGGGACATCATACTTTTTAGCAATAGACTTTTTAGTTGTTCTTTCTTTTTCAAGCTTTTTCAAAGCAAGATATTTTTCTTTGATCGTCAGAACAGTTTTCTTCCTTGACGTTGTCTGAGCGGTTGCCATCTTTAATGTGGATTTGAAGAGCCTTTAAAAAGTTTGTTTACATCCACCCACTTGTTTTTTAATCGAGCTTTCGAAACGTTCGAAAATTAGATGAAACGTTTGAAAATCAAAGGAAACGTTCAAATTTTGAATGATCCTTTTAAAACGTTCGAATGTTATAAAACGAAACGAAACAACACAACAACAAAGCAGTCACACCACAATTAGGACGAAGAAGTGAAAATTACAATGGATCTTGTTTCAATGATAATCAACGAAACACAGCCGATAGAAATCATTCTTATCAAGTATTATGAGAGTAACTCAACCGTTATGGGATATCATGAGTATCAAAAGAAATGGAACGCTGTTATTGGTGAAGTCCTAGAAGCTAAAATGGAACCAACAAACGACATAGACAAATATGCAGTGGCGGTCTGCAAAAAAGGAGATATTGTTGGTCATTTGCCTAAAGGAAAAACAGGAAAATTTGCCAAAACGATATTTTACTTTCTGAAGTAGAGAGATGTTGATGATTTGCAAGATGTTGTGTACTTGCAAAGTAAAAGTGACAGGGAAAAGAACTAACTTTGGAGATGAGAAGGGATTGAGGATCCCCTGTTTGCTTCAATTCTCTGGACCGAAGGAGAATATTGAACTTTTGAAGAAATTGCTTGAAGAGTGTAAATAGCCATAAATATTGAAACCTGATTTTTTGAAGAAAAAAAGTGTTTTAATCGCAGAAAATCAATGTTCTCACTCGACGATCTCCCAATAAGAAAAATTCGAATAACTGAGGGTTACTTAGCCTATAATTGGCCCCAAGGGGAATAAAAATCACTTCGAATAACCGAATTATTCGAATAACTGAAGTTCGAATAACCGAGAGTGTTTTTGCCTGAGTTGGGTAAGCAGATCCAAGGGGAACGCCATCTCACTTCGAATAACCGAATTATTCGAATAAGTGCAGGTTCGAATAACCGGGAGTCTACTGTATATATATATACAACGCTACAGCCTCTGCTGCCATCTATTTCCTCAGTCTGTTATCTTTTGCCAACTTTTCTCTACACTGGTATTCATTACAGTTCTCTCGTTCAGCAAGAAATAAAAGTCATCCATTGTCTTTTTGGCATCCTCTGCCTATTTTCTGACTCAATCTCAACCCGCCATAGCTAGCTAGCTAGCTACCTAGCTAAAGCTACCTCTGCATATCTTTTTTTTCTTTTTGCCTACCCTGCACTTTTAATGCCTTTGGCAAATTTTCTCTATACCGCATCGATTGCAGTTGTCGAAGTGAACTATAAAGTACGTCGGAAATGTAATAATTAATCACAAACTTTTAGCTTATAAAGACTTACGACTCATTGAATTTCCGCGCCCGAAGGCGTAGGAAATTCTTTAAAACCGTCGTTTTTTCTTTCGGAGCATTTTTTGAGAAAAAATCGACCCTGGGATTTCACGTTGGTCCGTCACGGATGTAAACTTCGTACCCAACAAGCTCCTTAACTACTGTTGACGCTTCAGGCCAAAATTGGTATTTGTTTTCGACAAAATTTGACACAGTTAACAAAAAAAGTATGCTGAACATAATGGTGACATAATAATTTTGATTTTTGCCACCTTAAATGTCATTTTAGGCCAAAATTGGTCCAAAAATTAAAACTACTTCATTTTCAACAAAAATTGGCAAAGTTAACAAAAAAAGTATGCTGAACATAATGGTGACATCAAAATTTTGATTTTTGTCACCTAAATGCTATTTTAGGCCAAAATTGGTCCAAAAATTAAAACCACTTCATTTTCGGCTAAATCTGGCACAGTTAACAAATAAAGTATGCTGAAAATGATGATGGTACAAAAGTTTGGTTTTTGTCACCTAAATGTCATTTCAGGCCAAAATTTATCCAAAAATTAAAACTGCTTTATTTTCGACAAAAATTGACACAGTTAATAAAAAAAGTATGCTGAAAATGATGGTCACATCAAAATTTTGATTTTTGTCAACTAATGCCGTTTAAGACCATAAACGTTTTAATCGCAAGACTTTCAACCATGAATAATAGGCTGTATTTTTTGTTAGCAATTTCTTTTAAAATGTGAGTTTATTATGACACGTTTCGTTTTGTTTGCGTTTGTTCTAAGATATAATGTCACTGATGGGCTTTATCTTCAGAGGTTCATGCCCCAAACCCCTTCAAATGTTTAGCACAATAACACAACGAATTAGCAGGTTTTCATCAAATATTTTGGTAGCGCGCGGAAATTCTTAGAGCCCCCAGGGCTTCTTGTTTTGTTCTTGATCTGGTGGACTTCTGCACCTCTCATGAACCAAAAGTTACGTTACGGACGCAGTTCCCGGGCAAAGAGTCCCCGCGAAAAATTGCAAGTTAGGGAGATGTATATTTTCTTTAATGTTAAATTGCTGCCCGATCCCTTATCTAAAACTGTTGTTACCGATTAAACAATAAAGACTGGTTAGAAGTGATACATTCAGCAAATAAGATGTTTAATATATCGTTTATGTTCTGCGCCAGGGGATATAAAGTTCGTTGTCGCCTTATGGTGTAGGAAATATCGGCATTACGGAGTTTCATACCGCGCAGGTCTGGGCGCTAGCGAAGGGCTTTGTAGGGACAAATTTTTGGCTTGTTTTCATTTGTCTCGATATCCCAAATAACTTCCATAGTCGGTTTTTCACAACTATTCTGGTTAGTGCTGCGGAAAGAGGCAGAGATGCAAAATCCTGCCTGATGTTTCTTCAACTAATTTTTTACGTTAACTGACGTTTTGCTTTTTAATAACGCATTTAAATGGTGTTGCTAACCCTCTTTGTGGTATATTGACATGGGTAAGATATTGGAATCGAAGAAAACTTAAATTACTGACTTTTATAGAGAGGCAAGAGAAGACATATTGTTGATGTTGGTTTTAGTGGTTAGCTTCCTGTTGCAAGCTAGCTACATATACCATACATTTTGTGTTGTGAGGAAGAAAGTAATGGTTAAAAAGGAACACTATTCTATCATTATCAGTGCACTTTGGCAAGAAGAAATAAAATTTACAGCTAGCTATAGAAAGACTTAAGAAAATTTTTTACAGTAAGCTAGCTAGCTAGCTATATATGGATCTGCAAGTTTGACATGGATTAACGTGGAAGAGCATTTAATAAAGGATTTATTTGCAAATTATAGCTAACTAGTTATGTAAAAAAGAGCACAGATGAAATCGATTGAAAATAAAATACACACTTCAATGACATAATCACTGGCTTTGACTTTTCGTTAGAATTTATTGCATATAAATATTACGTAACAAGCTAGGAAGAGATATATAATAAGGGATAATATATATAATAGCATGTTACACTGTATTACTGTGTTCTTAATTTTGGTTAAATGCAAGAATAAATTTAGGCAAGGTCCACTTTTACAATTTTGTGATATCTATAGTAATTTTGGTACATTGACATAAGAAAAAATTGGCAACCGTAAATATTTGACAAAACAGTTAAAGTCACTAAATTTGTTTAAAAAGTTATTTTCCATTAAATTTGTTTATTTTAACCACAGTATAACTTTGTACTTTACAGATTAAAATTATTCCAATGCAAAATTGAGGCGTAGCAATTTTTAAGGCTAAGTTGGTGTTCGAACTGCACTGTTTGATGTTTTTTGAAGTTTCAGTGATATTAGAAATGAGTTTTTATGATCCTATTTTTAGCATCTGGACACTTGCGCAAATTTAAGGATATACAACATCATTTTTTCAAAGGATCAAAGAAGCCTAAAGATCCCCGTGTAATAAAGTGTATGGCTTGGTGTCACAACCAAGCCGACTGCCGGCAGCAGGAAACAAAGTAAATCATCATTGACCAATTCAACAAGGTATAAAAAACAAAGAAAACTTAAAGGCGATATGTATTCTGCAAATCTTGGAACGCTGATTAAATTAATGTATGGCATATATAAAAACGTTCGTTAGTGCAGAAATTACGCTCAAAACTTTTTGCACGAAAATTAACACACTCGAAAATATTTCAATTTACTATATGCTATCCGTAATCTTAGAGGATATCAAGCTACAACCCTAGGCAAAATATTTGTGGAAATGGCCGTTTTTTGGCTGTTTCTCGAAATGGCTAAACAGCATTACTTCACCAGTACTATGCAGCTGGAAGGTTGTAAACGTTTTACTTTGACAGGGGTGTGGAGCCAAGTAACGAACGTCGAAAATGCGCTAGTTGCACTTTTCGCAATGTCTGTCTTATGACATAACTCATTCCACGTCCAGAAAGGCCCAAAATATCGGGAAATTAGGGCGTGCCGACGGCAGCAAAAATTAGCACCGTTTAAGAGTTAGACAAGGACTCTTTACAAATTTAGAGTACCTGTTATTTACATAGAAACGGCTTTCTCAATTGCTTGTAATTACGAACTTCGAAATTTCGTCCTTCTTTCCACTAATTTATGTCTGGGGTTGTAGGATATAATACTTTCGTGCAAAAAAAGTTTCGCAGTACCAAAATCACCGCAAAATTTCAGGTTTGCGTTTAGGTTTTTTTAGAAATTTTTTTTGGCATAAACTTTTGCTTATATGAGGGTTTCGTATATATATTTAGGTTAAAAAAACGATCAAAAAACAGAAAATAATGATGACATCGCAGTTTAAGAATGACGCTTTTACGTATATTATTGACGTGTATAAGTCAGTGTGTTTTTTTTACTTTGCCAAATGTTCAGTTTTAGGACTTTTTTTTGAGACCAAATTTGAAGTAATTCTCGCAAATTTCTGACTTCCATTTTATGGAATTTCTATTCTTTAAATGCTTTTTCCTCCGATATGATAGATTTTAATTGGTGTAATATATGTTCTCAGAATAGTATAAGCTACTAATTCAGTCTATGCTACCGTAAATCTTCTAATAATTATTAGTAGAAAAATAATTTTCAAATACATCGAAAGTTTCCGCTGGAATAAATCTTCCAAAAGTGCTTTTCGACTTGGTTTTCGAGAATTCAGGTATCTAAGATGATTTCTGAGTGGTTTTAAACAATTTTAGCAAACACGTTCTTTAGTTATTAGCTAAATTAAAGAACTAATGTTTTTGGAATATTCATTCCGAACGGACTCCTCAAAATTACGGGAAAATTTCGAGGGTCTTAAAAGACGGCACCTCCCAAAATTTTATTCGGTAAATCCAATTTGTTTTAATTTTTTTCCAAAAAAAGCTGATTTTCAAAATGTTGAACCTGAACATTTGGCAAAGTAAAAAAAAACACTGACATAACAAAAGAGAACAAAAATTGTCTAGTCAACTTTAACGTTTTTAAAAATTTAAATATTTCGCGGAAATAAACTTTCGCGCTTTGATCAACTTTATAGCGTGTTTTGACGGAAGAAACGTTCGCGGAAAACAAGGCTAAATTACTGCGAATGTTTTATACTGTGAACGTTTCTTCCCTTAAAGTAGTCATTTGTCTTGTGCTGGATGGTTGGCTATATATCATCAAACAAGTAGCTTTGTTTTAAAAGAAGTACCCAACATGTTATTCGATCATGCACCGCTGCTGAAAAACGGGTCATCTTGAGTATGTCTAAACTCGTCGCTAGTCAGTAATAGTTGCTATTGTTTTGGCAGACTAATTTTCCTATTGGGTTTGTGCTTTTCCCAATCTTAAGCGTAATGGAATTTCATACTACAGTATAAGTTGTCTGTAAGAAGTCATTTGTCTTGTGTTGAATGTCAAGGTTGGCTTTATAAAATCCGACAAATCGCTACTTTTTAAAAGAATATTTGAAAGAATTATTAACATAATAAAGGCCCGCGTGTGAAGTGACTTTATGCTACCGAACAAAAACACCCAGTCTCGATGATGTTTTGAGTCGCTATTACTTGAAGTGGCAGAGTTAATTGCTCTTATGATATTAAAAGCGATATCTCTATAACATTAACCAACGAAACATGAAACATTATTATTATTATTATCCACAGCCGTAAAAAGTACTTTAATCAATTTCTCGTTTTGTTAAAGTTTGCATTTTCCCTATACTTTTGCATAGATTTCACAGACAGATTTCAAAACTTACGGTGCAAAATATGCTAACTACCTCAAATTTGTACATAAAGTCCTGTTCACATTTTTCAAATAAAATGTATGCTCACTTTATCGGAGGTAATATCAACCTCAAAATATGTTGTGGTTATTTGTAAAAAAATCAAGAAAAGAGAGAAGAACAAATCAAATCAAAAAACCGATTTCTAATTTAGATATCAATGATAAAGGTCTCATTTGAACTTGCGTATCTTACCAAAACGTAAATTTATATTCTCAAAACTTAAAATTCACACTCTTAAATAATAAAGACCTACTTGAAAATGCCCATACAAGTGGACAGTAACCTGTTTCAGATGCCACGAAAAATTTCCAATTATCTGGCGTTTCTTCCAAGTGCTGGGCTCTCCTGCATAGGGTATTGACATATTTACGAAATATGAGACCGATGTGTAAGTTAAGAAGGTATCAAAAGGGGACTGCTCAAAAATTTGGTAAGCAATCATCACGTGCCCGTTTATCGTTCAAATTTTCCAATTTAGACAAGATTTGATTTATAATACAAATCAATTAGCTCAGTGCCCCTTTAGAAATTAGGATAAGTTCACCAAACAACACATTTTCATACCAGAGATGTACGCTACTATATCTTTATCATCACGTGGTAGCCCGTCGATAAGCAGTTCCACATGATGGTAAAGATACAGTTGCGTGCATCTCTGGTATGAGAAATGTGTTTTTTGTGGTGGTATATAGCTAACTTAGACAGTGTGATGAGTGAACCTTCCATAATTCTAAATGGTGCTAAGCCAATTCGTTTTTATTAGTTTCGACCCGTGTAGAGATTTTATAATTTGAGTTGTAAACTATTATACCTATAAGCGGTTAGTTAAGGTGATCTGCCTATCGACGGAGATCACAGGTTAAAAAATAGTTCCAAATAAAATTATGATAAATATATAATACACATTAAAAAAATATTATAAAATTTTAGACTAAGAAGAGACAATGGCACATGGTGATTAGAGAACGCTGGTAGTGGCTGAAGAAGGCTAAAAACACAATAAAGAATTGGACTCCAAAATACATAGGTTACGAGTTTAATGTTATATCATATCTTGAACAAACTGTTTTCTTTCAGAAAGATAGTCATGAATTATCAATAAGTTTTTTTTTTGTGAAATTCATTTGATATAATTTGAGAAGTAAAGATTCAAAATATCAAATGCTTTCAAGTAGTCAATTAAAACAGCCAGGGTTACCTTTATTCATAGCTTTGCCATTTTGTCAAGTTTCTCTCACTGTAACCTGGTTGTGTTCCATTTACTAAAGACTGTTTATCTATATAGTCACAAGGCTGTTCAATATGACACGTTCGTATACCTTTTACAGTAACGCAGAAATTGGTCTATAATATGCAATTGTGTAAGATTTTATCATGGATTATATGTACAAGTGGTGATGTGACAAAATCGCCAACTGGTGTTAGATATTTGACTGGGATGCTATCCCAGCCGGCACAAAGAGCTCTAAAAGACGTCTTTTAGACATCTTCCGCATTTCTAAAAGACGTCTTTTTAGCGCTGATTTGTCCGTCTATTATGCATCTTTTTTAAGCGTCTAAAAGAGGTCTTTTCAAAGATGCATTTCAAAAGATCTCTTTTAGACATTTTTTAAACGTCTTTCCAAAAACATCTTTTAGACCTTTTACAGATGTAGAAGCGACTAAAATGCATCTTTAATGCAACTTTTTAAATGCATCTTTAGAAAGACATCTTTTATTTTAGACGTCTTCCTTTTTTTTAATTATTTTTATTGTTTTGTGTTTTTTTATTAAACTTTTTAGAAAAAATAAGCATTTTATAATATTTAAGACGTTCACATACGTTAACGTTGAAACATCATCATCATCATTCTCGGCTTAACGTCCGTTTTCCATGCTAGCATGGGTTGGACGGGGTATATTAATGACCCTCTTCCAATCTGATCTAGACTGTGTTAGATCTAAACTCAACTTCCTCTCTATCAAGTCTGTCCTTATAACCTCCTGCCAAGTCCTTCTTGGTCTGCCTCTGGGCTTTTCCCCAGGAACTATCAAGTCTCTACACTTTCTTACCCAATTATCCTCCTCCATTCTTTCCAAGTGCCCCAGCCAATTCAATCTTCTTATCTGGATAACATCTTTAATTCTACGGAGACTTAGCCTGCTTCTTAGCTCATCTGAACTCTTTCTGTCTCTCAGACTGGCATTACACATCCACCTAACCATTCTCATATCATTCCTTTCTAAACGGTCAAGATCTTCCTGCTTCACTGCCCATGTCTCACTACCGTACAACATAACACTTCTTACACAGGCCTCATACAACCTACCTTTTACCTCAATTGACAGGACTCTGCTAGTCAATAAAGGAAGTAACTCTCTAAACCTTTTCCAAGCAGAACCTATCCTGCAAGTAACACTTCTTCCAACACCCCCTTCACTGCCCAACATATCACCTAAGTAACAGAAGTTCTTAACTATCTCTAACGAGCCACTGTTGTACATCATTAAAGCTGGAAATACTTCATTCTCTATAATCTCACCTTTGCAACGCTTGCATACAAACTGTATGTCAGCTCTTAACCTTCCACTAATACTACTGCACTCCTTATGTACCCAATGCTTGCAAGTCTGACAAAAAATTGAGTTACTACCAACCCCTTTCCTGCAAACTCCACAAGGCCACTTTCCAACTACAAGGTCACACTTGGCTGCAATGCTACTTATCATGACTTTAGACTTTGCTGTGTTTACCTTCAGCCCTTTCTTTTCTAGTCCTTTCTTCCACTTCTCAAACTTTTCAACTAATTCTTCCATCGACTCTGCTATGAGAACCAAATCATCTGCATACAATAACTCCCTTGGACAACCTGTTCTGAACTCCATCGACAGCGCTTCTAAGACTAGAATAAACAACAAAGGACTAAGTACAGAACCCTGATGTACACCAATATTTACACTAAATTCATCACTAAGTGAATCGTTAATCCTGACACGACTTCTAGCATTGCTGCACATAGACTGAACCATCGTAACTAGCCACTCATCCACACCTAATTTTCTCATAGCCCACCAAATAACTTTACGTGGCACTCTATCAAAAGCTTTCTCTAAATCTACAAAGGCAAAATAGAGATTCTTTCTCTTTCCTAAATACTTTTCCTGAAGCTGTCTGAGTAAAAATATTGCATCTGTGGTGCCACGCCCTGGAACAAAACCAAATTGCATCTTATCTATATCAATTTTTTCTCTAAGTAACTTATCAATCACTCTTTCAATAACTTTCATTACTTGATCAACCAACTTCAAACCTCTATAGTTACCCCTTTCTAATGCATCACCCTTAGCTAGTATAGTACACCCGCATGAGTACGGTTTAGGTTTTTCAACGGTCAAACCCCTATTAAAAAACGTTGCTTAAAAAACTCCACAAGGCCACTTTCCAACTACAAGGTCACACTTGGCTGCAATGCTACTTATCATGACTTTAGACTTTGCTGTGTTTACCTTCAGCCCTTTCTTTTCTAGTCCTTTCTTCCACTTCTCAAACTTTTCAACTAATTCTTCCATCGACTCTGCTATGAGAACCAAATCATCTGCATACAATAACTCCCTTGGACAACCTGTTCTGAACTCCATCGACAGCGCTTCTAAGACTAGAATAAACAACAAAGGACTAAGTACAGAACCCTGATGTACACCAATATTTACACTAAATTCATCACTAAGTGAATCGTTAATCCTGACACGACTTCTAGCATTGCTGCACATAGACTAAACCATCGTAACTAGCCACTCATCCACACCTAATTTTCTCATAGCCCACCAAATAACTTTACGTGGCACTCTATCAAAAGCTTTCTCTAAATCTACAAAGGCAAAATAGAGATTCTTTCTCTTTCCTAAATACTTTTCCTGAAGCTGTCTGAGTAAAAATATTGCATCTGTGGTGCCACGCCCTGGAACAAAACCAAATTGCATCTTATCTATATCAATTTTTTCTCTAAGTAACTTATCAATCACTCTTTCAATAACTTTCATTACTTGATCAACCAACTTCAAACCTCTATAGTTACCCCTTTCTAATGCATCACCCTTAGCTAGTATAGTACACCCGCATGAGTACGGTTTAGGTTTTTCAACGGTCAAACCCCTATTAAAAAACGTTGCTTTTAGACCCCCTAAAAAAGCTGTGACGTCACAAATTTCATCATGCCTCAAGTGAGTAAACAAAGTCACGTGACATCATGACGGCACTCGACAAAACTGCTGACATCAACAAACGCGCAAATCTGTTTGAATAGAAAGGGAAATTCCCTACTCAAGTTGCGACCGTTGTTAGTTGAAGTCTGAATGTACTTATAAAAAAGAGAAATGAGTTGGTTCAAGAATGCAATCATGGAACTTCCAGCTGAAAATGGTCACATTGAGATTGTTAAGATGTTCAGAGAGTGGGGTGTGATAGACTTTAATGGGGCCATGAAAATTGCAGCTGAAAATGGTCACATCGAGATTGTTAAACTGTGCAAAGAATGGGGTGCGACAGACTTTGATAGGCCCATGAAACGTGCAGCTGAAAACGGTCACATAGAGATTGTTAAGCTGTGCAAAGAGTGGGGTGAGACAGAATTTGATTTGCTGATGGCACTTGCAGCTCTCAATGGTCACATCGAGATTGTTAAGCTGTGCAAAGAGTGGGGTGCGACAGACTTTAATTGGGCTCTACGAAATGCAGCTGAAAATGGTCACATCGAGATGGTTAAGATGTTCAAAGAGTGGGGTGCGACAGACTTTAATTGGGCTCTACGAAATGCAGCTCTCAATGGTCAGATAGAGATTGTTAAACTGTGCAAAGAGTGGGGTGCGACAGACTTTAATGGGGCCATTCTTAATGCAGCTGAAAATGGTCACATCGAGATTGTTAAACTGTGCAAAGAATGGGGTGCGACAGAGTTTAATGGGGCTCTAGAAATTACAGCTGAAAATGGTCAGATAGAGATTGTTAAACTGTGCAAAGAGTGGGGTGCGACAGACTTTAATTGGGCTCTACGAAATGCAGCTGAAAATGGTCACATCGAGATTGTTAAGCTGTGCAAAGAGTGGGGTGCGACGAACTTTAATGGGGCCATGGGACTTGCAGCTTTCAATGGTCACATCGAGATTGTTAAGCTGTGCAAAGAGTGGGGTGCGACGAACTTTAATTGGGCCATGAAACTTGCAGCTTTCAATGGTCACATCGAGATTGTTAAGCTGTGCAAAGAGTGGGGTGCGACGAACTTTAATTGGGCCATGAAACTTGCAGCTTTCAATGGTCACATCGAGATTGTTGTATTGCTGCGTGGTTTTGATGTCATTCATGATGAATTGCTGCGACATCATCACAAGCGCAATTTTTATGTAAAAATATGGAATGAGGTACTAGCAGTGGCGTGGCATCCGGATCGATTTTGGAATTGGTGTGTAGATGAGGAAGAAAAGCGCGAGATCTCTAAATTATGGTAATGTCCAGTATTTTGATCCTGGTTGAGGTTTAAAAAATCTATAATAAAGAGATGCCTTTCCTATCTGCAGAACAATTTGATGCCTTGAAATCAGAACACGAGAGCATTATGAAGTGGCGTGATGTTCCCACTGGAATCATATTCAAAATTGAGTATGTTGAAGAGATCAAGACCAAAAAAGGTGATGCAACTGTCATCACATTGATCGATTGCGATGGTGAACGATTTCGAGCATGGGCAACGAGTTTACTGAGAGAAGCTTTGATAGGTCGAACAGGTCAGATGTTCATCAAATCACTGGGAAAGAAACAATCTACGAAGAATCCTGGTCAATTTTACTATGATTACGACCTTGTGGAAGTGGAGGACTAAAAAGACAAAAAAAGTAATCTTTTGTGACTAGAGACAGTCACAAAAATAACGAAAGCCTGGCGCAGTTCACATAAACAAATGGACAAACTGCGACAAGAAGCTAAAGCCTTAGGTCTCAAAGGGTACTCTACGTTGAAGCGAATAGACCTTGTTGAAGCCATATACAAAGTCAAGTATAAGGATGCGTCGACACAAACGGGCGGACCGTACTGCGAGCCTTGTGTTAAAATTGCATGGCAGAAAAATCTACCTCAATATTTGAGGGATCTCGCTCAGCGACGTGTCGTACATGATGGCGACTTGCTCATAGATCCAGATACGGGAGAAGTGATCGAAATTGTCTAGCATGTTGACCAACATATTAGACTCTGTAGGCGGGTGGGGACTCTAAGTAGCGCTGGCATACTGCACAGATTGCAGTTTTTTAAAAATTTCATCTTTAGCTTCTTGCCTGCCTTGTGCTAGCAACTCTGCGCGTTCATTATCGTTGATGGATTTCACAGCTTTTTTCGTTCGTTGTCGAATCTGCTCCTTGAGCACCATATAGCGCTGTTTTTCCTGCATGATCCATGTAAACTCATCGTCTGAAATTATACCATCTTGGATCGCTCTGGAAATCTTATCGTATACAGTGTCTAGTTTTGATTCAGCTAGGAGTTTGATGCACTCATGTTTGTGCACCTTATACTGTATCCGTTTGGAAGCATTCTTCAAACCTACTTGGCCTATGCCCACTGCAAGAGCCGCAGCTTCAAGACCGGTAATACCTGCTGCGGAGGTGATGACTGTAACAGCAATCATGCCATGATCAGCATAGCGAAGCCCCATCCCCCAAAGCTTAAACTTTTTGTATAGTTTTTTTCTCTCCTTGATCTCAGCACGCAGGTACTGCTCGATTTCTTCGATCTTCTTGAGCCTGTAGACCTGACTTTCTTGCTCCTGCGGAGACGCCAGGCGATCAGGCTCATACTAAGGCGCACTTGGCGGCAAAGTTGGGTAAAGCTTATCAGCCATTTATTCTATGAGTAAGTGCATCGTAATTCCGACGAACGAAACATTTTTTTTCATGATGATACTCGTCCGTCAGCATGAACTCCAGTCTGTCTGTTGAGCCTTTCAAAGGAAGGTAGATTGGAGTGTCAAAACTCCATGTAAGCATGTCTCCCCATGCGTTTAACTCTTTGGTGGGAAGCAAAGGAAGAATTTTTGATTTCTTCCCATCGAGTAGGCAATCGTCTTCATCCAGCTGGGGGCAAACGAGTCTTAATCTTTGGTACACGTCAGTTTTGTAGTAGCTGTCATAGTCGCCTTTGGTAAAATACTTTTTTGCAGGGTCGTAGGGTAGCCCCATAAGCTCCTGCAGTTGTCTATTGATTACCACAGTATACCCGTCACTAACCCTAAGCCTACAGAGTCCATTTTTCAGGAGAAACAGCTTAATCTTGTCCCCTGCCTGACTGTTGACGATGGTTGCCAAATCCTCTATCCTGTATAGACCGTTCATAATTTCAATTCTAGTTTCTGACTGATCAGGCCCTGTCCTACGAATGACAAAATCATTGTCGCTGTAAAGGTTCAGCCATACGGGCCTGATACTTATTGATTTCAGGGCAATTCTCGTGTCCTGCCCTAGGTAATCTTCAAAAATCGTAGGCTTCTCTATATCCGTGACATACAGCTGTCTCATGTTTCTTTAAAGAAACATGAACATTTATAGCTATAACCACAAGGCAAAATACAAGTCCAATAGAGGCGAATGGCCTCTCGGTGTAATTAATCTAGAACATCAAGACCTCTACGTTTCTACAGAATCGCACATTCCCGTAACCTTCTCGATGTTCACGAAATACCCCATAAAAGTCCCCACTAACCTGTTGAACGACCCCGTAAGTGTAAATTGGACCGGTCAAGCCCTTGGCTACTGGAATATACAAGTTAATTTCGCTTGTCATTGCGCTAGCACCGCCTTGGGTATATCCGCCAAACACTTGAATGGCTCCGTGCCTCTCATCAACAGTATCTTTAAATTCCACGTCTATTACCACATGCGGCGTATCCTAGCGAGAATGAAGGTACCCATGCCATACGATGACGGCTTTTCCCAATACGAGAACCCCTACTCTACATCTGGATATGCCCAGATTTGTCGTGAATATGGTGCCGACCCCAATGCCCAATACAAGTTTAAAGCTCTCATGTCCTCGCTCACAAATGGTAGATGGTGGCCGCAAGTAGATGGTGATTGGGCCAAGTTTATCATGCCTACGAGCCAAGGCCTGACATCGGAAGGTCTGTCGAAGCTTAGCGAGAGTATTCGTGTTTACGTGATTTTACTACTAGGATCCCAAGCTGATGCCAAGGCATCCCTTATAGGTTCGGATGCTGACAATTTTACAGCGAGACAGATACTACTACAGAAATTCGAAGCCATGGTACAACGTAAGGAGAACGTAGGCCACGATATCACCGAGTTTCAAAAGGTGCTTCAATATGCCAGGACCCCAGTGAATTTTGCCGTGATGCACCACGTGTACATGCTACCATCCGATATGAACCTGCGTATTGGTAAAATTGTGGGGTATAACAACAACATCTTGATCGCGCCGGCGAGTGCGATGATTGGCATAAGGCTAGACCTAAACAACAAACCCATTACCACACAGCCTCGGGGTTTAAAACGAGTCAGGTCACCACCTGGGCTATCGAAGGGGGGTGGCTTAAAACCGGGGTCTGAAAAGATACCTCAGTCAGGTCTAGAAAAACCGGGGTCTGAAAAGATACCTCAGTCAGGTCTAGGAGATGGAAACCCTCACGAGGACACCAAGGCCACCTTGGTTACTGCGGGAGTAGGTCTCATCTTAGCATATCTATGGCTTAAATAAAGGTGCTCATGCTGAGCCGCATGGCGATCTAATATGTTTTTTTTTGTCAACATACTAGATCATCTACGACTTCTTGCCCCTCTTTCCAGCGTAGGCCACAACAAGAGCAGCAGCGGCAGCGATCACCATGTATAGATGCTTGGCTACATATTCGACAACTTTTGCTGCTACTCTAAAAAAGAACGAGACAACCGTGCCAATAATCCCTGGTAGCGCCGCACCTGCCTTACCTGCCAGGTATTTCAAAAATTTTCCAAGCCTTTCCAGCTGTTTTTGTATGAAACCCTTCCCTGCGGCACTTCCTCCAGCTGCAGCACCCGCTCCTCCACCACCTGTAACTGCGAGTACGATGGTGGAAATCAGTAGACCAACAGCCGCCACGATGCTAGCTATAGTAACCCCCTGCTCCTTGAACAAGATTCTAAGCTTTTCAGCTAGAGATTTATCGTCTTCTGTGATTTTCATCAGCGTCTCCTTAATTGCTTTCAGTTGGCTCTGAGTGTCAGATGATAGTAAACCGTGTGCTTCTCGTACTGCCTCCTTTTGATCTTGGAGTCGTTCTAGCTCTTCACTGGCCCTCGCGATATCCTCGTTCCAGATAGCTAGCTGCTCCTCGGATGCCCCAGGTGTAGCCTTCTTCGTCTCAAGCCTTTTCACCTTGGCTTCTGCTTTAGCGATCTCGCTGTCGTAGAAGATCATCTTGTTTTTCAGGTGCTTCAGGTTACCCTTTAGCGTTTGAAGCTCGAGGTTGAGCCCTCTTCTTTCACGCTCTGTGAAGCTGGCGCCAAAAGGAGTCTCTTGCTCTTGCTGAGCCGGTAGGCGATCGATCAGGCTCTCCGTTTCATCAAGGATGTTCTCGAGCAGCGGCATCATTTCGATATCATCGGCCTTCTCTTGCTCCTGCTGAGCCGCTAGGCGATCAACATGAACAATCTCGTTAAGGAGTTTCTGAGCCATCGCTTTACTACCTTTGTTTGGTGTAGTATAGTCGGTAAACCCCATGGTTCGCAAGCGATTTGTACCTAACCTCCTCCGTATCTCGGCAACGCTCCTTAATTCACCATGCCTTTTCGTGATCTCTATGCCATCGAAAAGAAGCTGGTTTCCCCGTGCCTCAAACTCGTTGTAATATCTCGCAATTGGCTGCCCCAGCTCCTCACCAAGGTGTTCGTAAAGATCGTCGACTTTTGATTTTAGTAGCTCTTCCCTCTGCCTTGTCGTGGTGTCTCGTGCTGAGCCGGATTGACCCTGATCTTGCTCCAGATGCTCTTGCAGAGCCGCCAGGCGATCTGGCGCTAGCGCGCTAGGGTTCTCCGTAGCAAGGTTGTCACGATAAAAAAGGCTGATACCAGCTACAATTTACAAATTGATACTCCAGCAAAAAGTTTAAAAGGCGTCTTATTATTGTTCGTAGATCCGGGGAAAGTGAAGGCTTACTCGGGTGCTAACGAGGTCTTCTATAACCCAAAGATCGAAAAAATCTCGATCACTGTCGAGGGTCAGCCTAATGAGCTCTACACGCACGCGATGCTCCCGAAAGATCACCTCGAGCAGATTGTAAACTTATTCGGTAGCCACGATTCAAAGGTGACAATTGGGCAGTTCTTCACAGAAAGATACGCCTTGTTTGTTGATTTCCGAGCATCACCTGATCATAGTCTACACGGTTCCGGATGGCCATTACAGAGATTGTCAGACGGTATAACCTTGCATATGACAAAGAAAGCAGACGGAACAACCGGGGATATTAAATGCTACGTTTTCCTACTTCAGGACGCTCAGCTGAACATCTTAGATGGTAGATTTCACTCTGTGGAATATTAAAATAAAGATGGCAAGCATATTAGTACTCGCGGGTGGGGCTATAATCAACGCTCTAGCATTCTCGGGGAGTAACTATCTGTTCAGTAAGCTGTCAGGCCATGGTGAGGCCGAGCGTAAAAAGCATAATAAAGCAATTGAACAACTTCAAGCAGCTCAGCAACAGTGGGTAAGAGATCGACAGGCAAAGATCGATTGGTATAACCATCAACGAGAGCTGAAAAGGCAAGCTGGGGAGAGCTTGAAGGAGCTCGATGAAGGTATGAGGGAGTACTATATCGCAACGATCGAGAAGGCTCCTAAGTTATCCGACTTCTACACGCCCAGCAAACAGCAACAAGACGGTGAGCTAACGTTCATCGTTGGATCCTTAGCCCTCCTTGGTTTTGCAGTGTACAAATGGGCGTAAAATGTTTTCGACATGTAATAAACATGTCGAAACATATCATTATTCCAGAAGAAGCGAAAAAATTAAGCAGTATTTACTATACCCCTGAAAATTTATGGACTGGTCGGAAGGCTGTTAAATTGCTCGCTGAGCACAGTGGACTACCTAAAAAGAAAGTCGTACACTGGCTATCTCGTCAGTTGCTCTGGCTTAGACATATTCGAGGACCTAAAAGGATTGATTACCCGCATTTTACAATCACAAGGCCTAATGAAATGCACCAATTTGATTTGCTCTACATGCCTCATGATCGCCTGTATGGCTCGAAATACAAATATATCCTCACAGGGATCGATGTAGCCTCGCGCTACAAGGTAGCTAGACCATTGAGAACGAAGAAAGCCAGCGAAGTCGCTGACATGATCAAGGACATTTACGCGAAGCCCGGAGGCAAAGCAGGACCTTTACGCTATCCGAAGATCTTCCAGTGCGACAACGGTAGTGAGTTCAAGTCAGATGTGACAAAACTGCTAGAGGGCAATGGGGTCGAGATTAAGCGCGCAACCACCAAATATCATCATACGTTTACAGCCTTTGTCGAGTCCTATAACAAGGTGCTTGCGGAGAGACTGTTCAAGTCCCAGGACGCGCAAGAGTTGGTCACTGATGAGACTAGTACCACATGGGTCCAGCACTTGTACACCATCGTGAAAAGCATGAACAATACCAAGACAGAAATGATCGGTATGAAACCCAACAGGGCAATCAAGCTAGATGAAGTACCGCTTACGAAAGGCGATCGCCTGGAGCAAGAAAAGCCTCTACCTGAGGACGGTCTTTACTTGTACCTGCTACAACCTGGAGAAGAGCACGGTGATGCGAGAAGACGTGCTACTGACGCCTGGTGGAGCAAAAAGACGTATAGACTCGACCGCATCGAGCAGCAACCAAACAACCGTGTGCTATATTACTTGCAAGACGGGCCAGAGCGGAGCTTTGTTTCAGAAGAACTCATGGAAATTCCAGAGGATGTACAAGTACCTCCGGAGCATGTCGAAGAGTGGTAAATTTCTCGAGTCAGATTTGAGTACACCTTACAATTCCAGCAAGCTTGCGGACCTCTCGAGGTAAAACCTCTTCAACAACCCAATCCAAAAATGGTTTTGCCTTGGGTTTCTTACACCTTAAAAGGAAGCAATAGAGACCGGGTTCTGTCAGTAACATCGTGTTTGGCTGGGTGTGGACAGATCTGTCCACACCTTGTCAAGGAGTGGTAAGCTGACGATATTTTTGTAGCCTCGTGAAGCTACAAAAAAGTTGAGTCTCGCTAGTCTTCGAGCGCAGGCACTCCCAGGTCATACAAATCGTCGCGAGTAAGATCGATGAGTCGAAAGTGGCATTGATACCGTTCTACGTGTCCTTCCTCTTCGAATCGATTGAACGCGTGCATCCCGTTGGGATTATCGATGACCACAATCTCTTCACAGTTTGGATAGTTGTCCCTAAGCCATCTCCTTTTGGTGGAGATTTTCCGTCTTTGAACACGTGCACAGTAGTAGGGAAGATGATGGCACTGATCAGCGTCTGGTGTAGTATGCTTGCGGTAAATCATGATCGCGTTGTCTTTTCGAGGATCTTGCGCACGTGGAACATGTCGCTGTCGTAGCCCTGTGATTTCTTGCGCTTGTACCGCAAGTTGTCTATCTTTTTCTTCGATGGTTGCGGCAAGCTTTCGCATTTCTTTGGGTAGCACCTCTTCAACAACCCATTCCAAAAATGGTTCTGCCTTGGATTTCTTACACCTTAAAAGGAAGCAATAGAGACCGGGTTCTGTCAGTAACATCGTGTTTGGCTGGGTGTGGACAGATCTGTCCACACCTTGTCAAGGAGTGGTAAGCTGACGATATTTTTGTAGCCTCGTGAAGCTACAAAAAAGTTGAGTCTCGCTAGTCTTCGAGCGCAGGCACTCCCAGGTCATACAAATCGTCGCGAGTAAGATCGATGAGTCGAAAGTGGCATTGATACCGTTCTACGTGTCCTTCCTCTTCGAATCGATTGAACGCGTGCATCCCGTTGGGATTATCGATGACCACAATCTCTTCACAGTTTGGATAGTTGTCCCTAAGCCATCTCCTTTTGGTGGAGATTTTCCGTCTTTGAACACGTGCACAGTAGTAGGGAAGATGATGGCACTGATCAGCGTCTGGTGTAGTATGCTTGCGGTAAATCATGATCGCGTTGTCTTTTCGAGGATCTTGCGCACGTGGAACATGTCGCTGTCGTAGCCCTGTGATTTCTTGCGCTTGTACCGCAAGTTGTCTATCTTTTTCTTCGATGGTTGCGGCAAGCTTTCGCATTTCTTTGGGTAGCACCTCTTCAACAACCCATTCCAAAAATGGTTCTGCCTTGGATTTCTTACACCTTAAAAGGAAGCAATAGAGACCGGGTTCTGTCAGTAACATCGTGTTTGAATGAAGGGGGTCGATATCGACCCCCTTGTCTTCTGCGGTACTTTTAACCTCCCAGGCCCGCTTTACATGCTTCTCCGGTACATGTGCCTGAATAGCTTTTCTACCATCACGATTATCGTTATAGCCGACAGCTCTCCACACGTCTTTGGCTACGAGGCATTGGCCTCTTTCCTTAATGTACAAAGAACGAACTTTGCTGTCTTCAAAAAAAATTACTGACCAAGGACATCTTTCTTATACACGCCAAGGCTCAACCACAGTTTTTTTTGTGATTCACAAAATATCACAAAATTACGAGGTCCAATAACCAACACCAAGCTGAGGAAGCCATGGATATTTTTTGCATAACTCTTCAATATCCCGAGTCGTGTTTACCAGTTTGCTGTCATCGTCATCATTCACTGCATCTATCAGTCTGTCATGGGCTCTCAAAAGAGCTTGATACACAGCTTTAATTACGCTCTCATTATCCATCTTTTATTATATGTAAAACTGTATCTGGCTGAGGGTGGACAGATCTGTCCACCCTTTGGAGCTCAACAACAGCGTCACCTTTCCGTATTTTGTACCTGCTCCTGCGAAGCCCGTCTAGGCGATCTTGTAACTTCTAGGATGCTCCCGTCTTACGTACAAGCATGCATGCTTGGATTTTTTCAGCTAAGCCTTAATAATGGAAATTTCTTCCCTACGTGAAATTACATCGTTCTCTTCATGAATGAGCTCAAACTCCTTCCGATTCTTCGGATACCAGACAAAAAGCTGTTTCATTTGATCCCTTACTGTTATTGGGATCTTCTTATATCTTTGTGTTAGTAGCCAGAGACTGTGTTTGCGATGTCTACCCGAAACAGCTAGTTCTAGCAACGCACCACGAGTTTTGTCGAGACTCTCGTCAGCTATCATATCGTCAACGACAAACAACGTCTCTTCGCCCGCCAGCAATGACGACAGTTTTTGGATCCATTCGAACAGCTGCTCCTTGGGGTCCACCAGAAACACGTAGTCATCCCTCCATGGCGAGGACCTCTCTTGATAGGTCTTGTTCCAGCGGATTGTAGGGCAGAGAATGACAATGTTGTCGAAATGCTGCCTATACTCGTTTTCAAGCAAATCCAGGACACGCTGCGTCTTGCCACAGCTTGTCGGTCCAGTAGAGATTGCCGTATGCGGCTCCTTGACAATGTCTAGAGTCATTTTATTTTAGGTCCTTCGGGTCACTCGTGTTTGCCTTGGGCAGACATAAACCTTGTAGACTTACTTAGGCTTTGGTACGATAGATGGAGGGATCCAACCTTTGCTGACAGCCATCTCGCGACTGGCCCTGCCTGCTGAGAAGTAAGCTACCATCTTCAGCACGTCGCTGGTATCCATCTTGGTGCTGGGGCTGGAGATTCCCAGAAATTTCTTCCCGGTTATGGCGTAAGTGAACGTAAAACCTAGATCCACGACTGTTTCATAGATCATGTCAAGGACTTCTTTCTCCTGGGGTGTCACGTTAGAGCTCATTTATTATAGGTTATCGCATCTTGAAAATGTCGATATGACGCCCTTCCGCTGACACGGTCGCCAGGCGATCGCGTTGCTTTTGCGTGTGCTGCTGAGACGCACGTACTCCTGTGGAGACGGTAGGCTCTGGGGTTTCAGCAGGCTTCTTACGTATGTAATAGACTGCCACGCAAGCGGCAAGTACGGCAGCGAGACCTCCAGCGACATAGAGACTGTCCGGCAACTTGTGAGGACCTGCGACAGGTTCCTGACCCTCTTGCGAAGTACTTTTGCCCCAAGTTCTTCTGTAAGTCAGCCTTGTTCTTGCGATTCCATTCAGCAAGTCTCTTGCCAGCAGCAACACGACCCTCATTCTTCTTGGTTATGACTTGGTTAGATTGCTCTTCACTCATTTATTTAGACTTGCCCTTGGAAAAATAGATGAAAAAAAGCCTTTATCTGAGGTTCTTCGATTGGGGGTAGAGGTGACTGTCGATTCAACAGGGACCTATAATGAAGGAAAAGCCATTTATATCAATGAATCAGGGCTATATAATGTGATATTTGGAAGCAGCCGAAGCAAGTCAAAAAGAGCTACAAATGCTCACTTAAAGCTGGGGGTGAGGTGGCACAGGATTCCTGTGCCACCCCACTCCCTTACAACGACGGCAAAGCTGTGTACATTTCCAAGTCTTTATCCGAAGTGCCCAGATCGGGGGTGGTGGGGGTCGATTCATACCCCACCTACAACGATGAAAAAGCCATCGTTTTAAACGACCGAAGGCACGCTTGGGCTAAACATTTTGTAAAGAGCTTTACAAAATTTCCTCGTAGTGACGAATCAGTGAATTTTTTACTTTTCTAGTAGAGCCAAGTTTTGCTCAAAATTTCTTCGTCTACCATCCAATACTGCCTTTTCAAATTTTTTGTTAAATATCTGACTGCTCCCCATCTTCTTCTTGCTGTTCGTCATCTTGCTTTTCATCTGTCTTGGACTTCACGGAGAGCTGAGTGTGATTAATAGTATGAGCAGCAACCAAGAGTGGCGCTAGAAATTTTCCAAAGGCAGAGTACACAAGGATCCCCAAATCTGCCATGGAGTCCTTGATAATCGGATCTTCCTCGATGTCTTTTTTCAGACCCTCCGCACTATCGAGTTGAACAACATTGCCTACGGCCTTGGCGTACATGCTAATCGCGTGTGAAGATAGTGCCTTGGCGGTCTTTTCTCCTTTCTCGTGAATTTCACGTTGAACGAATTCCGCATACGTTTTTTCGATCACCTCATCTGATGCCTTGTCAGCAAAGCTTTCAGTACATTTCTTTGGCAAGAGATGCTGTTTGCCTTTGCGTATAGCATCCTTCAAGGCTTGACGTTTGTCGATAGGTTTTTCTTTGGCTTGAAAGGCTTCTGCTGGTGTGTCATCAAATACAGCTGTAATCTCACTCATCTTTATTAGAAGCCTTCTATAACGCAAAAAGCAGAGCACGATCAAGACGTACGGAAGAATTATTGCTACAGTGAGGGCTATGTCGTTCATCATTTTTATTTTTCAAAACAAAACCCTCGCAAGGGAACCCTCTGGGGTTTTTGTTGTTGTTGTTATTTGAACCCAGAGGGTTTTTGATTCTGTGAGTATACCACTCAGAGCCTTTGGTTCACCATATCCAAGGTGTTTTTCAGTGCTGTCCTGCTTTGCAGGCTTAGCGTGCTTGCTCTTTATACTCTATACAGAATGTCGTGCTTGTCCTACGCATTAACGAAACCCACCTTTTTAAGTGAGCACTTTCAGAGGCCGTTCCTTGCACTGACATTTAACAGGCATTTTGGCGGAATTTTTCCCGTCGTGGCACAGTGTGTGGGAGAAACCGGGGCGAGACGGCCGCTTCCAGCTAGGACGTGCTCTCGCCCGCGCACTCCTACCCTTCCGCCAGGATCTAAGCCTGCTCCCACAATTTTACCATAATTCAAGCTTGGTATAAAACTATTCAGTATCACCTTGAGTACTACCTGTGTGAAAATTCACGCATCACCAGCTAGCTCATTTGCGCATCATGCAGAAAACCTCTTGATTATTCAGAAATGTGTTTATCATTTTTGAATGGATGAGGCAAATGAGTTTTATCTTGTTTCTACCGCTTTATACTGAAGAGGAGTGACTCAAAGTTGGTTGAAAATTTAAAATATTTTTCAACGCGACTTACTTTACTCAGATATATATCGACGGCCTTTCGTTTGGTTATCCGCGACCCACATAGTCTGCATGTTAGTATAGTGGAGCCTTGCTAATTGCACCTCCTCGCTGGGTATTCTCCGTTCACGCGATACTTGAGCGGTACCTTGTGATCAAACTGCCACTGCCCCCAGTTGCTCCAGCACATCCCATCTTTGAATTGATCCTGGATATGACCGATAAATGTGCAAATACCGCACCCCAGGTACTCTGTAGAGGCTATTTCCGTATCACGATTTAGAGCATTATGAATCCTCGTTAGAATGAGATCATACTTATACCCAGCGAAATCACATTCTTTACACTGACGCCTTCGTTTTTGATGCGGGCATTTGCTACGTTCCCGTGACGCCTTGATAATATCGCGGCATTTGATACACCATTTCGTTCGTTGCCCGTTGCGTTGGATCTTGAAGTTGTCTAGTGGTTGGGGTCGCTTACATTGTGTACATTTTTTACTGTCCTCCATCTTGTTACTTTTTGTGAAGTGGTACTTCACAAAACTCTGGACGGGGAAACACTATTTACAACTCTAGCGGTACTGTGTGGATGCCATCATCGAGTACCTTCCGCTTATCATAGAACGCTGAGAGGCCCAGCTTGTTTTGTTTGTACGTGGCCATCCCCTGGTTGCGCACCCGGAAACCTACGTTTTTCGCAGTGTCAATAGAGCCATTCAACGCGTTCTTATACCTCTTCCATGTTATAGCGTTATGCTTCTTCGACATGCCCTTACAGGAGAATTTTGTGCCCTCTTTCTCTTCGATAAAATAGCACTTGGCTGTCGTGGCAATCATCCTAAACCCCATAAACTCAATCTTAAACAGACCTCCTGTTCGACTCGAGTACTTATCAGTGACGAGCCAGTTTTTCACGTCTTTATCGTACTCGTCAAGCAGTTCAGGGCGAACGACATCACGTAACTCTTCTCCAGAGATGGCAAAATAGGCACTGTCCGTATCCATGTAAATGTATTCAAAGTCTCGACGATCCACGTACTTGTCAATGAAGTCATAATAGAACTCAAGCATACGCAATTTGGCCAGCTGGTACACCGCAATGCCGCACTGGTACGCTCTGTCGATATGCACTTTTTTCTTTCCTTCTCGGATCTCGTAAGCATCACCTATCTCTTCAAGATCTTCAAGGTATGGCGATCTCATCGCTGCATCCACCTTCTTTTCATCTCTCGTGAAGGTGGTGTTCGCGTGCCTCGCTAGATCTTCGATCATTTTTCCATAGAATGAGTTACTTTTCAACTTGGCCGTATCTCCAGCAATACGCTTGTCAGGGTCTTTATCGGCTTGTCGTCGTGCATCCGCAATTTCTTCCGGAAACCATGCAAATGGCTTACCTCGTTTGTACTTGATGAACTGGTGAAAAGCAGTCACTTTCAGGCCATGGTCAAGGTACCATTTCAGCACGGGCGTGTACAGCAAGATCTTTTCAGCCTTCATCAACCCTAGGAGCTTACGTGTACCAAGCATACGCTTTCGCCCTGTGGCGGTCAGGTACTCGTGCATGTGCTCAGGGATTTGATCGTCGGGTATCTCCTTGACCACAAATAGCGGAGCCATCTCCCTGAATTTGTCATACAGCTCCTTCGGCACTTCGATGTCGACCTGCGCAAAACCGAATAAGCTGCCGCTCTGCACCCCTTCTGTCAACAGTCTGATGTTGTGCTCAGCTGTGGGTGTATCAATCTTGCTCAGCTTCTCCTTCCCACAAGGAAAGTCTTGCATCAACGTACTCGGGTACAGCATGTTCGCGTCAAGACCCAGAACAGTTTTGCACTTCCGTGGCTCCTCTCTCGTGGTACCTACAGAACACGATGGCAGGCCCTCCCACCATGCCCGTTTGAAGCAGTTCATACGCCTCATTCTTCGTGCACTCAGTGCAAGCCTTTTGCACCTTTTTGCACGCCTTGCAAGACCGTTGGTAGCAGTCTACCTTACACTTGTGCTTGCACAGTTCTCCTGGAGCGTATAGCTCTAGCTTTGAATTCAGTCTTAGAGACTTGTTCAAGACGTAGCGCATCGATACGCCTGGAATACTTACCGCGTCTTTCAAAATATCTATCCCGTCGTCGTAGTACTGCAGCCTTGTCTTGTCCACGGCTTCGATGAAGGGTTCCACATCGGCTAAATTGTACTCACGCAACCAGTCCATCATGGTGACGCAGCCTCGCTTGTAAAACTCTGCACGGAATGTTTCGTACTCTTCAGGAGAGAGGGCGTTTTTCCCACTAAGACTGCTATAGAAGTGTTCGTACGCCACGGGTCCGACGTGGGTTAGCTTGTCATAGCTCGTCAGCCACTCGTATGGGAACACCAGCTTTTCGAGCTTGCAATCCAGAGACTTGCACCATCGGTCGTAGCTCATACCAGAAGCGAGAAAATTTTTGATATCGAGAAATTTGAACCTCGATGTCGTGAGGAACATGTAGTCGTTGTCTTTCTTCCCCACTGTGATCTTTTTGCTATCGTCTTTGGGAATTTGATCGACAAAGTACCGCTTGATCATGTTCAGGTCATACTTGCCACTGTTAAAACCGATCACGACCACCTGGTTTACCCACTCGTTCCATGCCTTCTGAGTTTTGTCTGGAAGCATGTCAAAATCATCGGGTCTTGGATACATTCTCTCCACCTCTTTCACGATGAGGGCGTGTCTTTTTTCGAGCTGCTCCACAAATTGTTCAACCAAGATCTTTGGATCACCGTGCACCAGGAACGTTGGATCTCCGTTCAGACTATCGTGATTGGCGACGCTGACCGGTACATGCTCCGAGATGTATGTTAGGTCGGATGTTTGTCGCTGATTCAGAGGGAGCAAGAGGGCCTCGAAATCAAACACGATGTAGTGAGGATAGGGTCGAAATTCTTTCTTGAAGTACCTCTTGGCTTGGGGTGGACTCTCACACTCCCACACTGTCACGAGGTTGTAGCCAAGTTTTCGGATGCCTTTCTCCTTTGATTTGGTGGCCGTATATCGATATTTATTCGTGTTTGTTCCTTGGCAGGGGCATCCGTGCCACTTGCAACCGTGGTACTCATAGACTGTCCTGGTCTGAGGTTCATAGCCGTCTACCCTGTAGACCTCATTTTCTTTCTCCCCGTAGCGTATGACTCGTTCTCCTCCATGCCCACAGAGTGCGTGATGAATGTGCCTTCCAGTTTCCCTCGACATGTGCTCGAGCCATTTACAAGCGTCATAGCTGAAGCCCTCACCGTAAAAGACCTTCTCTGACTTGCTAGGCATGCGCTTGACCTTCTCGCCTTTGCAGATGATAGTCGGCTTTCTTCCTTTACATATCTTCTTATGTCTCGTAAGATCTCCGCTGCTTGTAAACATTTGCTTGCAGACTTCGCATTCCCATTTCCGTCGTGCCAGTACGTCTAAATCCTTGATGTAGAAACAGTGTTCATCCAGCATACCAAGGTTGATTGTGTCTAAATCTTTTTTGTATTGATTCTGACCGTACACGAGTCTCCATGGCGCTTTCTCAGAATTGGTCTTGGGTTCAAAGACTCTGATGTTGATCTTGAAACGCTTCGCTATGCCCTCGAAGTCAACAAGCTTCGTAGCACGAACTTCTTTCCGCTTTAGTTTGGGATTCTCGTAGTACTCGCGTGCTAGTGTGAGAGCTGGTCTCGTGACACGTTTCTCGCGCTGCTCTCTTTCTCCACGGTAGTGTACGGCAAGACATCTCCAGACACACAAATTGTCGGTTCTCTCATCCTCCTTGTCAAAGCTGTAGATGCACCTCTTCTTTCGCAACCAGTCTGGCAAAGGTCCACAGCCTAACAGGGGCTCCCTTGTGGAGATGATCTTGATCTGCACATGTTGGAAGACTATTTTCCCTTCGTACGAACCTAGGGTCTCGATTGTTCTTTCTGGTGGTAAGTACGCCTTCCCCCAAAACTCGTTATCTCCTAGATCTAATCGCTGCATTTCACATTTTTCGATAAAGGCTTCGATGTCAGCTAGGCTCGTAAGCGATCCTTCGATTCCCTTGGTCTTGTGATACGGAGCCGTGCCACCTCCTGCTTCGTAGATGGTGCAAACAAAACTGTAGACTACCTTGACTCTCATGTCTATGTAGGGTGTATTTTTCGCATGATGACCTCCGCCAGTGGCTGATTAAGGTTCTTGTTGAACCGCCATGTCTTGACACGATTTCCGTCTTCCAACATCTGTGTGTCATTTTCATCAAAAATGTGCTGAATGTCTTCGACGCCTTCGGATCGGTTTTTCTCTTGTGGGAACATGTGCTTGATGTCTTCGACTCCGCTGTATTCGTCTTGTATGTCTCCAGCATCGTAAAAGTCCTCTCGCGCTTCTCTCTCGATTTCATCGTGCAGTGTTGCCCTTCCAGCAATTTGCTCCCTCGCCCTGTTATAATAATGCCTAACAGTGTCTCGCACGCTCTGTAGTCGACCTGCAAGAGCATCGCGAGTTGCTGCTACCGGCGCTGAGACAGCGCTATATAATTTACTAATTGCATTCTTGAACCAACTCATTTCTCTTTATTATATGTACATTCAGACTTTAACTAACAGCGGTCGCAATTTGAGTAGGGAATTTCCCTTTTCTATTCAAACAGATTTGCGCATGCGCGTTTGTTGATGTCAGCAGTTTTGTCGAGTGCCGTCATTTTTGATGATGTCAGCAAATTTGTTGGATATCACGTGACTTGTTTACTCATTTGAGGTATGATAAAATCTGTGACGTCACAGATTTTTAGGGGGTCTAAAAGCAGCGTTTTTTAATAGGGGTTTGACCGTCGAAAAACCTAAACCGTACTCATGCGGGTGTACTATACTAGCTCCCTTGCCCTTGAAACAGTTCACTATTACACTCGACTGCAACTCACTCGGAATAGCACCATCCTTTATAATCTGGTTAGCAAGATATGTAATAAGCTCAACTGCAATATATCCAGATGCTTTTACCATCTCTGCAACAATACCTGATACTCCTGCAGCCTTGCCAATCTTCAATTTCCTAATAGCCTCCACTACCCATTCTGTCTTGATATGCATAGCTGGCCCTTCTACGACATCATCATCAGACAAATTATCCTCGTCCCAATCAAACTCAGTGTTAAGCAACCTCTGATAATGATTCTTCCAAGCTACCCTTTTCTCCTCCTCTGTGCTAGCCAAAACACCTTCATCATTACGTATACACTTCTCACCTACAATATCTTGATTAGTCTTCTTCATTTGCTTTGCTATCTTGAATACCTCGTTGCGCTGGTCTTCCCTTCTTAACACATCTGCAAATCTGTTTCTCTCTGCTTCTGATTTTGCGTACATTTTTAATAAAACGTACATTTTTAATAAATTGCAGAAATAACGATATCAAAGACGACAAATATTTTGCGATAAAAATATTCTGAACCTGATACAAAACGAATACCATCATGCTTGTATTTGAGATTCATTTACCGTCTGTAATTAAACTGATCTTGCATTAATTTGAAGACGTAAAAATTATCATTTGACTTAACAGCACACAAAACTCAAGTTTTTTTTGTGTGTTGCAACGAAGAAAAAAAATTAATCCTCATAAGTGGTGGTGGTGTGTATGTCATTACCTAATACAGATGAAAGTGAAGAGTTTGATATTGTTGTAGATTTTGAAGTAATGGTACTTGCAGAAGATGGTAAACTTTGTGAATTAGTATCTTGTTGAAAAGCTATAAAGTAAATATTATTACATGCTTTTAAAACCTCTTTTTTATAAATTTATAAAAACTATCATTTTACAATGAAGTAATTTCACAAACAGGATTTTTTATTATACAGTACCGGTCCTCAATCCCCTTCTGATAACCCACCTTCTTAAGGAAGAACCAACAAATGATAACATGTGCTGCTTAAATTGTTTATTTCGAAGCCAATATGAAGTGTGAAATTTGTTACGCCTTTATTAGCTCTGGCCAAAAGGCTTATAGTCGCTACCATGACAGTGGCTACACAGAAACGCTATTCAGTAAATTAATAACATTTGTGGCGTAACAATGTCATAGTAATATCAGCTCAAGGTGAGGTGGACCAATATGTGCTAAAATATTCAAATAATTCATAATGCACACCAAAAAGCAAGCAACCCAAAAACCACACAGTTATATATAGAATTGAAAGAATGGAACATCTCAAGATTGTTGAACATTGGTTTGTTTTCAACCACAGGGGACTAGAAAATGCCCAATATTGAAACTTTGGACAATGTGAAAAAAACACCATTGACCAAGTTTAGGGACAAAAAAATAGAGTAAATGTAAAAAATTGTATGCAATGTTGTTTTTGTGATATGAACAAACATATTTATTTGTTGTTAGTTCTCCTTTAAAAAAGCTCTATAATTTCTAGCTAAAAGAGGGATTCATACATTGCAATGAAAAGTTATAAAAAAATTTATATAAATGTATCTATGCATACTTCTCTAAAACTTAAAAACAGAACTGATTTATATATGTACCTGATGAAGTGATAGAAGTGCTGTTTCTTTCATGTAACTCCCTCCTTTCCATTCTTGGAAAAATAAGACCTGAACATATTAAAAAGGAAATATCTTGGACTTGATAAAAAATGGTTTCTGAAAAATTTAAAACTTTGTATCAGTACTGAGACATTTACTGGGACTGACAGTAAATGGATGCATCATGAATATCTTAACTAATCAAAACCATTTCAAATTGCAGTGACAGTATTGCATGCTATTCTGTTCTGCAAACAATGTGCTGTTTTTGTATTGTTTTGTACAGGTAAACAGAGCGCCGCTTAGCAGACCAAGTAGGACGTAGGACAAACAACTTCTGGTAGGTAAAAGGAACTGCACATGAGTACAACAACAATGTCAAGAGGTGTATTTCTAGTTTGAAAAAAGACACCCAGGACATGCAAAAAAATTAAAAATAACATTTCACAAACCTAGACTAGTGTTGCTATGAGGATTTTCTGGCAACGATGGCAAATTTCCAGTACTTCTAAAGTAAGGAGAATTCACCATTCTTCTGAAATCTATCCCTGTACCGCGGTGTTGTGAGCCGTTAGTAGGCATCTTCTTCCTAACTCCTGCTCTCAGGTATACTTTTTGTGGTTTTGGTCTTTTGCTTTTGGATATGACGTTCTGTTCTTCTCCCAAGTTGCAGAAAAAGCTGGCGAAGCAAAGCATGTGGAATGAAGAAATAAATACCCTCATAGTGAAATACGCGGGACAATTAATTTCATTCTTCTCATTGATTTTATTCTTCTTTTTTTGAATTTTGATAAACTAAGTTTCTTGAGCGAGAAACCTTGTTTCTCGTCATCGCGGAATGTTTTTATTTAAAATATATCTATTAGCCATAAACTGAGTGCACATTTGCAGGGCAGCCTGATCGAAAAACCTGGTTTTTCGAGCGAGATACCAGGTTTCTCGCGAGAAACATGGAAACTCGTCGGATAAATCAGCTTTTTCGATCGCTAAACCGGGTTTCTCGAAGGTACCGTTGATATGCAAGGTACATCGAATAAATGTGAATAGGGCTTGCCATAGTTATGGGCCACCGTACTGAAGGGTAGGCACTATAACCAGGGATCAAGTCGGAGGCGAATCTTTTATAAATTAAATTCTTCGAGTTACTCGTCAAAATCCGTCAAAGAACTTCATCGTTGTGTTCTTTACCTTCAAAGAGCTCTCCACGACTCGTTACCAAATCAGAGGGGTTAACAAATAAAAAAGGAGATAATGATTTTACGTCTTAATTTTTATTTTCGACTTTTTTTTTCCTCAACGCAAGCTTTACAAAAATATTTTTTGTTTCTTGATTTAAAAATTATTGGTGGGATATTTTCGCATTTTTGATGAAACCACTGTAAACATTTCGAACATTCGGCCATGTCATCTGCGTTTTCTTCGTCGTAGGGCATGCGACAACTGTAGTACAACTCAATAGCCAAAATTTTGATTTCGCATCTTAAAGATCTTAATGTTTTTTCTTCAGGAAAAGGAAGCATTTTTTCTTGATGCAAACACATAAGTAGATGCGAACGCAATCTTTTACGATCGTAAACTACTTTAAATTTTTACAGACCTTGATATCATCGTTGTCATCCTTATCACCACTTGGCTGTATACAATCTTCGTTGTTGACAACTTCACCATACCCTCAAAAAAAGAAGTTATCTTTGGGAGATTCTTTGCGCCATTCTTCCACTTTCAGTAGTAGATTCTCTTGGTCCATTTTTGCTAATCTGTTTTTTACAGTACATATGATTACGTATATCACTTCTTTTAGGATAAAATCTCCTATTTGTTGTGGGTGGAACACTGTCGTCTCTAAACAATTCATTCTTGACATATATTTTATGTGTCTTTCCATTTCTCGTACTTGACGCACTCCTTCCGCAACTAGTTGGGAAATTTTTTTAATTATTCTTTTATCGACTTTTTGGGACATTCCTCCAGCCTTAAAATTTACGATTTAATTATCTACTACCAAGTTTTACAACTACAGAGACGACACGAAGCTTTAAACATATACCTTTCCAACAAAATGTCCAGAATGTGATTCAGGGAATGTGATCCATATAGTTCGTTTCCACCGTACACCTTCTTTATTCTGTTGCCATTTATTTTTTAAGCTTTTAACGCAAACTTTTCTCTTCCACTCCGTGTTAGCATCAATCTAGGCGGTACATTTTAAATCATATGTATGACAAAAGTCAAAATTTGATCAACGGTTTAGACTGTGATTGTCAGAAAATTAGTTTCTACCTTATAATCAAGAAGTGTGATAATATCACGCATGATAATCTTGGCAGGACAATCCATCTTTTTTGTATTTTGTGCCAGAAATCTTGACTTCCTGAAAGAGTGATCACCATCATTCTAAAAAATTAGTAGAGGCGCGAATTATCATCTTTCTTTTTCTTTTTTTTTTAGGAAAGCGGATAAATCATGCTTGCCTTTCTTGCGTCTTTCCTCTTATTGTTTTGAACTTTACTTTTGTCTGCTCCGTGCACGCAATCTAACGCCTCCATACCCATAACGAGAAATGGTGTACCAGTAAAAAAAATTTGTTGGTTGTCAGACTTTTTGTCCTCAAACATGATCCTATGACCTTTTATATCAACATCTAAACACATTAAAGTCCAACATTAATCGCAAAATTTGTCACTTCAGAGTATTACAGATAAGTATTACTTGTAAACCAACCTGGAGAACAAAAACCGCTTTTTTTATGGTAAATCGAATAGTTCGTTCCAGTTTCAATCTTGTATTTTTCTATAATTCTTTTTGCTTCTTCCAAGGAATCCGCACGAACACACTTGTCTAAAATTAAATAAATTACATATATCACTTCGTGCTTTAACTGATTCTTCAACAGAAGTCATGAATGGTCTTACCTGACAAGCTTGACATTTAATTTTCTGTGTCGTTATTTTCCTCGTCATTGCTACCTTTCTCTCTTTTTTTGTCGTCTTGAATGTCGTCTTCGGTGCCATCTCCAACATCGCTCTCTTTGCTGCTTGAGATAAAAGTCCCATCTAGGTTTAAAATAAAAAAATAGTACACCAATAAAACTTACTAAAATAAGTTTAAATTATAATCAGGCATTTCTTAAACTTACTCGCTTTTTCAATATCTTTTCTCTTTCTTTTTTCTCTTTTATTTTCTCTGTTTTCAGAGGTTTGTTTAATTTTATCACTATGATGAAATAAAGTTACAACGTAACTAAAAACACTTATTTATATCTTTTTCCCTTCACCTTACAAAATGTTTTCATTATTTTACAGGTCATCAATATTAAAGCACTCATTTGCCGCACATTTATTACAACCTTACTATTTTTTAGTTACAAGAAGATATTGATATCTTACTTACATAACTGCTCGATTAAAAAGCGGTGAATCTTCGAAGTCCTCATCTTCGCTGGATGAAATAATTCCTTTTCTTGAATAAGCTAAATTTAAATATGTTTGTGCACGCCAAAAATGTTTTGAGTTTGCGACAATATTTTCATGTTATAATAATTGCTTGCTTCTTTAATATAAAAACAAAATATAAAAGTTTTCTTACCCATGTTAAATGTCATTTTAATTCACAGTACTTTCCTTTTTAAATTAACCACCAATTTCGAGAGAATGTTTTTAAAATCAGCAGAAATTAAAAACGTACGAAATTTTCAAAATAAAACCACGTGTTTTATTTATGTGACTTATAGTGTTTTGATATTTTCCCGGGGCGTTCAAAACATTTTTACTCGCTTATTGGACTATCGAGACCATCAGGTTAACTCGCCAAAATTATTTTGTATAAGACCTCCGACTTGACCCCTGGTTATAGTGCCTACCGTACTGAAGCGAATAGGATTTAGCCAAGACTGTCTTTTATCAGTTGGATTTATTGAAGGAAAGACATTTGGGGGAAATATGCCTGAATTAGCTGAAGAGTGAGTAAATCTCTTATTTTATTGTTTATGTAAATATAAAATTGTTGGTTCATTACATCAATGCCTGTATTGCTTTCTCAATTTTAAAAATTGAGCCTATTTTAAAAACCTCCTCTCTTTCTCAAAAAGCCAGGTTGTAATCTCGCGTTCTCTTCTAGCCGTTGAAAAAATTACTATTTCCTAATTGCAATTTATACTGAATTTCCCATTTCATTTAGCTCAAACCATCACTTAACGGATTAAAAACTTCCCAATAGTTCTCATTGTTTATAAATGCACAAAAAAATAAGTAAAATATGTAGCTAACTATATAGCTAGCTAATTAAAACCATAGTATGCAAGACAACAATGTAATATGTTTATTTTAGCAATATATTTCAAAGTATTACTTCATCATCAGGCTATAAGTAAAAGTATATAAACAATAAAACTGCTAAATAAAAAGTATTCACATCACATATCAACATCTACCTACATACACTATACACAAGTTAAAAGGTATTAAATGATTAAAATTCCCATAAGGGATAAGTCATAATTAAACTTTTATTACTAATTCACGGCTTTTAAACTCTTCCTTTGTGTTAATTTTAGGCTTTATTTCCTGAATGAAAAGTGCCTCCAGTGTCATTAAATGATATTCTGACCACGGCAGTATATTTATGCTCTTTGATACGGGTTAAAAGATGTCGGGTAGTCTGCCCCACATAACACGATAGACATCGTGAACATGTTATTTTGTACACTAAACCACTTTGCATAGGCTTTGCCACAGGTGATTTCAATGATGGTAGAACTGATTTTCTTTTCTTAATTGTAGAGACAATTTTGCATGGTGCATTGATGCGTTTTAACGAGCGTTCAAATTTCTCCGTCACCTTCCCTCGATATTGAAGAAAAACAAGTTTTTTCTCGGCTTCATCGTCGTTACTTTCTTCTACCGTAGGTGGTTTTGGTCGGTATATCTTTTCCAGGGTCTTCTCGATAATTTCTTCGTAAAACGATGGGGGGTACTGGTTATTCTCAAGGAGAGATTTTGCGTTTAAGAGACTTTGATGAAAATTCTCCCAGGTACTACATGCGTAATGAATCCTATACATCAGACCGGTTACTACGGAACGTTTATACTTTATGGGAGCTAGCGAATGGAAATTCATTGTTAATCCTGTGTCACTAGCTTTCCTATACCACGTTGATGTGAAATTCTCGCCTCTGTGTATGATTCGCATGTCCAGAAATGGAATACTGCCTTTTTGTTCTCTTTCCACGGTAAACTTTAGGTTGGGATGGAAGTTGTTTATTTCCATAAGTTTGTCATTAATTTGTTCTCTATTGATATCTCTCAGGATATCATCCATGTACTGGGAGTATAGCTTTGCGTCGTGTTTTATACGTGTGTCAAACTTGCTAAGCCAGCCATTAGGAGCTGGCAGAGTTCCCATCGCTAATCCGTCCTTTTGTCTGTAGTAACCATCATGTGTTAGGAGCAACACATCACGACTGCACATGTTTGCTAGTTGAACGTCCAAATGACTCGTAAATACCTTAAAGAAAATGATTTGCTAGCTTCTCCTTTTGATAAGGGTGTAGGCATTTGCTTAATGAAAACTGATACATATGGCTGATACATATACATGCGGCTCGGAAATTTAATATGCGTGGAATATTTCTTTTCAGAAGGTGCAAGAGAATTAGATCACACAAAACCATCTATGAGAGAATAACACCATTGAATATAAATAATTTTTTTTTTGTTTTTTTAATCAAAAACAAAAATAATATCAAGCAAAAAAGTTTTTTTTACAAAAAAAATAGTTATGGTGGTTTTGATGTGATTTATAACAAAAATTAGCTATTAATTGTCTTGGTTACTCAGTAAAAACACACTTATTAATCGAGAATATTGCATTATGGCACATTTTTGGTATACAACATCATACGCATGGAACGCAATTTGTAAATTAGGGGAATGAATCGGGATGCCGGGTAAGAAAATAATTAAGTAAGGCAGGACTGATAACGCATGCTGCTAGTAATCATAACAAGGTAATCATCACCAAAATGCTTGCCCAAGGCAAAGAGGGTAATTTCCTAAGGGTATGCACGTTTTGGTTGGCCCTCACAAGTTTATGTCCTCATGGATCATAATATTGTGAATGGTTTCCAAGGCATGACCCAGATCTCTTCATGCTTGAATTACATACTCATATCCTCTATTCACGGGGTACATTTCACAACTAATTATACATTTACCTATCACTTGTAATTAATGATTAATTATTTAGTTTATTAACTATATACTTATTTAATAATTTATTCTCATGCATGAAGGATATTGTTTCTCTTCCACTTCAATCATGAAGGTACACTGCACTTCACTATAAACCGATAATCACATATGGTGTCTTCTGCACCCAATAAACATGTGTTATCAATAATCATGAGCTAAAGGTGGAATGCACAAGCTGGTCCAGTATTGGCCCAGCATGTGTTACCACAATAATAATATCAGGATTCATAAAAGGGTGTGCCTCACCGTAATGATAATAAGTGATAATAATATCAAGTAATAATATGATACGCAAGCCTCACACACGCATCTGTCCAAATGTTATATGGCTGATGTAGGAAGCCCGACATCCCCAAATTTCCCCAAATTAGTGTGGGTATTGGAGGAAAAAGTCAGTAGATAGATAGATGTGCATATTTTACATGGCTAGCCTCACAAATATCGAGGGATATACCCTGTCTATTATTTCCAGGAGGGGCCATGGCGTAGATGGAGAGTCCTAGAGTTATTAATGCTCATTTTGAGCTACGCAGACCCAATTAGAGCCCGCGCTCTACTAGACAACTCCCGGCAACATCCAACGGCCCACACAGTGTGCCATCTTCCCAATTTCCCTCACATGGCTTGGGTTAACCCGGGGCTATGGTAACATTCACTCGCCCATGTTGAATCGCCGTCAAGAGGAATCGAACCCCGGTCTCCCGCACAGATTCTGAGAGCTATAACCACTAATCTACGGCGTCATTAAGAGTACCGGCTTTTATGCGTCAACAACATACATACATACAAAGGAGCCTAGATACACGTAAAACTGTACAAAAGCAAATAACAGTCTATAGCCAAAATAAACACAAAGTCATAATACTTGACATATATAAAATCCATATTACGACAGGACCTAGTCTAGCAATTATAATACAATAAATAACAAAGATCCCTCTGTAAATTTAAATGGATCGAATGTCCCACTACCTAGGCACGTCATTGAGGTTGGCCATTTTAGAACACCACTGTGTTAACACTTTATTGGGAAGATGGATATATCGACGATAACAGTCGCTGGACCACCTGCCTAAGATCTTAATGGCAGAGTCTGGAATACTGCAAGATGCTGCGGCAGAGGCCCCACCAATCCTAAAGCTATGCGTATTGAGATCGGGCCCATTTACACTAATTTTTACAAAGGCAGAAACTAACTTCTTAGTAACAAATTCGCCGTTGGAGAGAACAAATCAAGGACCCTGATGAGTACCTCGGTACGCAAAAAATTGTAAGAAAGCTTTGACAGGACACAAATCACCCTTAATCCTTCCAAACCTAATTTGAAATGTTTTCCTAAAGGGATCTGTTTTAGAACTTTTGATAGTCATATAAAGAGTATTGTTGCAAGGTGAGAAGCTAAACTCGGATGGGGACAAGTGAATATTGCGATCAAAATTGGTTATGGAAGGGCAAACATATTCCGAAACTCTTAACAGACCAAAGAAGGCAAACAAAATAAGGCATCGCCACATAGCTTTTTCACAAAATGAAAAACATGAATTGTTGATAAATCTTAGCGTTTCGTGTAGGTGGGAGGGCGTGATTGGCAGTCTCTGGCTGCTTACAACATTCTCAGTTCGCCGAATACCCCTCATGACGTAGTACAATTTTCCCATGTCAGATATCTTTTCGGAAAATCCACAGATTAGACTTTGGTACTGTGTCCTGCACAAGTACACCTTAATAGTAGCATATTTGACCCGCGTTGACATAAAAGTGACATAAAGCTGAAGGTGGGATTCAATGAGCGGAAACATCCGGATAGAGGCGTGGTGGCAAAACATTCTGTAGGATGAGAGTCCAGAACGGTAGGTAAGTCGGGTGTTTGGCGATAAAGCAGCATCGAAGAGGTAATTCATTGTCACACTAAGCATTCGGAGATTGACGAGGGAATAGGAGTAGGAAGCTCTTCGGCGTATGGGCACTGCTCTTTGAACTTTGCAACCTGTAAACGCGAAAGTAGGTCTGCATAATTATTAGAAGTGCCACAAATGTGGCGCATCAGCAAATTTATGTTGTGATTTGCCGTAAAATAAAACAACAAGCGAACAAGTTTCATGATGTGCTCACATTTGCACGAACCTGTACTCCATATGCGGAGAATGGTCTCGTTGTCTGTAAAAATGATAACCTGGGTCAGGGTGGCCACAAGTCATGGAATTTCTGGAAATCATGGAAAAGTCATGGAATTTTATTTGGTCTGGAAAAAGTCATGGAAAACAGGATTTTCATGAAAAAGTCATGAAAAAGTCATGGAACTTTTTTTCCTTGACAACCTAAGTTTTTGACTGGCTAAATATTTTTGCAGTTTATATTTTGTAGCATAAATTTCAAGAAAACTTAATTTCAATTTTTTGAACAGTTTCATTGTCAAGCTTTGTTGCAATATAACATAGTTGTGTTTGGTTTTATTATAGTATAAATTTGTTTTATTATACATTATGTCATGTGACTGCTTAGTTTACAAGCAATGATAACTTATGTAATCTGTGTGGTAAAATCGTTTTCAATCAATGTTTCTTCTAAGGAAGGGAGTCCTAGCATAGTTTTAGCTTTTAGCATGGGACAGGAATATATTAACTTATTAACATTGATGTTGAGGAGGTCCAGAATTGATTGCCAGTTGACATGGTGAACACAGGCACAGCTGTAAAGGCTATTTTGCGGTCAAAAGAGATAACAGATGAGGTAAAACATCAGTTCCGAAAAGATTCTGTGGTTTTTCTAACTAATCTGATATTGAAGCTACAAGAGAGAAGTCCCTTGAAGTATCTTATCGTTCGATACTCCTCCTCATTATCACCAGTCAAGAAAGCTACAAGTCAGTTTATATCTCTGGTTGAAAAGCTTCATCAGGTTGATCATGTGTTGCCTTCTGTAGCAGATTCGACAAAAGAAGAGCTTAAGAAATTCTGGTCATCGCTCGACGCACCTACTAAGGAAGAGTTTGTGCAATTTGATTTCAGCAAATCAAGAGTGGATGAATTCCTAAGGCCGTATTTCAAAGATCAAAAAGCGTTATAGGCCATCTGTAAAGTGATCCTCACATTATCACACATTCAATCTGCTGTTGAACGGGGATTTAGTATCAATAAAGAACTGTTGATTGAGAATCTTTAAGAGAAATGTATTGTTAGCCAAAGAGTTGTATATGACCACCTACAATCATCCAATGTGGATTTGCATGAGTATCAATTGAGTAATGGTCTGTTGAAAAGTTGTAAAGCTGCCAGACAAAGATACGGAACACATCTGGAAGACCAAAAAAGAAAAGTCAACAAAGACAAGAAATCAAACAAAAGAAAATCAATAACAGACGAAATCAACAATGTTAAAAACTATAAGAAAAGATTAATCTCATCCATCAATGCACTGAACACGGATATTGAAAAACTCTGCTACGAAGTTGAGGAATCTGAGAACATGGATTTTTTAGTTAAAGCAAATGCTTTTAGAAGGAAGGTCACCGAAAAGAAAGCTAACATAGCCGATCTAGATAAAGCTGTGGAGAAGCTAACGAAGGATCTTCGGAAAGAGAAGTAACGTCAATGCTCACAGACTCTATATAGGATATTAGTTGATATTTGTTGTTTTTCTAGTCTATTTTTTTTCTAAAGTTCTGATTTTATATGAATATTCTGTATGAATATATATGTTCTTTATATTTTGACACGATTTTGTTATTTTTCATCATGTAGAAAAAAGTACTTGTACTTTTTTCGGCAAAGTTGTTCTCTAAATAATGAAATTTATGGTTTGTTTAATAATTAATTAATTTAGGGGTTTAATTTTTCTTAACGGTTTTAGTCATGGAAAAGTCATGGAATTTCTTTTACCAAATTCTGTGGCCACCCTGCTGGGTATCAGACCACTTCTCACTCCACGAATGTACTGCTATAACAACCACAAGCAATTCAAGAAAGGTAATGCTGTAATTGTTGGTGTTGTAAAAAGGGATGGAAAACCATTTCCCATTGTAAAAACAGCCTAAACCACTCATGGAAGCATCTGTAAACATGTTTAAACTTTCTGATGTGAGGAATGATGTTTGGATGACCGCCATCCCATTCCAACTGGGTAAAAAATTCAGCCACCACTCAATGTCCTTGCGGGATTCCGATGTAACGGAGATGTGATGGTAAAGGCTACTTACAGTAGTAGAAAGGTCAATTAACCTGCGCAAAAAAATGCGACCACATTTGACAACTTTGCATGCAAAAGACAACATTCCTATGAGTGATAGTAGCTCCTTTTTTGTGCATTTTTTCTTTCCTTTCCACACTCTTAGCAAGGACAAAATAACATCAAATTTGTCCTGAGGTAAACGTATAACGAATTCAGTGGTATCAATTTCAATGCCTAAATAGGTCAGGACGCAGGTTGGACCAACAATTTTTTCCGGGGTTAAAGGAACTCCTGGCAGTTAAAGACCTGCTGAATTAAATTAATGATATTTTGGCAGGCGGCTTTTGAGGAATTACATGTAGCCGAATGGCAGCAAGGTACTGAAGAATCCAGTGAAGTAGGTCCGCAAAGTGATTAAACGTAAACGGTGACGACCGTCCACTGAGGGGAAGAACAACATCAAAAAAATATCTTCCCTGCCATTTGTAACCAAGGAGGTACCAGTCATCCGGGTGAACTGGGCATAACCGGAAGGCATGTTTGATATCCAGTTTAGCTAGAAAGCAGACTCGGCCAAGTTCACGTACCATATCAATGGCATCGTCAAATGATGAATATGTAACTGAATAAGAGTCCTTAGAAATGCCATCGTTAACCGAGAATCCTTGTAGTGATGAGGGGTCTAAAATTACCCGGATGGAACCATCTTTTTTAGGTGCTGCACCCAATGGGGAGCAATGAAAACTAGGAAGAGGAGGGCAATCAAAAGGGCCAACTGTATGCCCTCTATTCAACTCTTTTAAAATAGCCTCATCAACTTTGCTTGCATGTTCCATAGAGGATTTGTTGTTGGAAGTTGATGGGAAAAGTTGTCCATGTTGGTACCCAAGTTTAAACCCATGGCTAAAGCCAGAAAGGATAAAGTTGACTAAGACCCGATTGGGATGTGAAACTAATAATTTGCCCAATAATAAGACATTTACAGGAGTGAAAACAAAGGACTTAATCGGAAAAAAAATATTGGGTACTTGGCTGAGAGGGCCTAAATGAGCAACGGTGCCCTGGGTGGTGTTTAGAGCAATGGGGGCACTTGTGTGGAAAGGGACATGTATTGGAACATGACATGCCTCTATTGAACTGCCAGCACACCCTGAGAGTTGATGGAAATCGGACCTGGGAAAGCTGCTTGCGGGAAGATGCTGGGAAGCATTCCGAAACGCGGGGCCTAACCCACCTGCACTGGAAGACCGGGGGCAATTCGTAGCAAAATGTCCTTGCTGACCACAACTAAAACATACGTAAGAAGTTCTTGTGGAGGTGGAGGAGGTGTACAACTTAGTTAACAATGGAGCCCCTCTCAAGTGTTGGGTAACGAGCAAATCGTCAAGTTGGTCCCATCTCCGCAGAGAATCATTAGCTAACTGCAGCCAATGCAGTTTGTTGAAGGCACACACAGCGGAGAAGACATATTGGTTGGCAAACTAGAGTTTAATAGGTGACCAGCTGTGTGGCAAGATGGGGATAAAAATAAATAAGGCTAGGTAGATAGTTGCTCCATGCCAGGCACCAGGAGGCAAAGTCCTTAATCCTAGACCTACCCGAGACATTCCTGCTTAGCGAGAGTCGGGGGACTCCATCTGCAGTTCTGACATTGAGATCGTACTCACCATCATCGTCAGGGACAAACGACGAATTTAGGGATGGTGGAAGGAGTAGTTCTAAATTAACATACTCCAAACGCTTAATTTTCTCCAAAACAGCCTTAGGTACTGCGGGCAGCGAAGGTACAGAACATTGGGCCTGGGGGATGTGAGAAGACAACAAAGGGGCCTCAATGCGCACAGCTTCATCTGTAAGCTGAGGAACCACAACAGCATTCGCGCCATCTTGATCAAGAATTGGGTCCAAAGAGCCGGCAGGCCGAACACAAGAGCGCGAGGAAAACAAAGATGGCGCAGTGTAATGGTGCCCCAAATACGTGGTTGGTACAGTTTCAAATTATGTAATTGGTTAGCCTCTACTTGGCTACGAATTTCCGTGCGGACAAAATCAAATAGGTCCTTTTTCAAATTGTCAAAAGTTGTATTTTTTCGTTTGAACAGGACTCTTTTATTCAAGGCTTTATGAACTTTAGACGAAGGTATGGTTTTGTGCAAAGGAATTTCCTCACCAGAGGCATTGCTGATGTTGGCATCGTCAGAGGATAATTCAGTGACCACGTGTTGCTGGGGAAGGTCGCTATCTCCAATACGTGTTGCACTGGTAAAATGAGCCATCAAAAGCTCAACAATATTCAGAAGAGATTTCCCTCTTGTGTGGATGTTCAAGGAGTTGGCCAGTAGGAGGAGCGCTTCCTTGCCCATAGAGGCCCACTGCTCAGCTGTGCGCATGTGAAACTCTGTTTCAAACACAGGAGTGTCAAAAAACTGCTTATCAGACTGTGGTGTGGATGAGCAGCATGGTTGTTCACTGGGCGTGTCTGTTGCTGGTGCTTTAGTGCCTTTTTGAAGAGGTTGTTTATTTTTAGGTGCCATAGTGTTGCTGTCCAGGATATCTGTTGAACAAGAGCTTCAAATCTGAGGAGCTTTAATCCCCAACAACCTCAGTTCTTTATGGCTAAAATTTGACTGACCCATGTGTCATGTATTTATTGACTTGTATTATTAAGCAAGGCAAAACAGATGCATGTTGACCTGGGGCAACTGAGACAATGCTCTAAGCAGATATAATCCAACATGGCTACCTATTAACTGAATCAGAAGTGCCTTATTCTTAACCTTACTTGAGGTACAGTACTAGGTCAGAGCCAGAGTGGTATCTATCATTATACAGGACAGCTAGAAGGTATACTGAAGTCACCACAATTAACATGAGCTAAATATTCATTTAGCTCCATTTTTCGCTAAAATAGTTATAATATAAGTAAAAAACAAGTATTATTATTGTTTTTCCAAGCAGAACCTATCCTGCAAGTAACACTTCTTCCAACACCCCCTTCACTGCCCAACATATCACCTAAGCTTAATCTCACCTTTGCAACGCTTGCATACAAACTGAATGTCAGCTATTAAACTTCCGCCAATACTACTGCACTTCTTATGTACCTAATGCTTGCAAGTCTGACAAAAAAGTGAGTTACTACCAACCCCTTTCCTGCAAACGCCACAAGGCCACTTTCCAACTACAAGGTCACACTTGGCTGCAATGCTACTAATCATGACTTTAGACTTTGCTGTGTACACCACCGTTTTACACTAAATTCATCTCTAAGTGAATCATTAATCCTGACACGACTTCTAGCATTGCTGACATAGACTGTACCATCGTAACTAGCCACTCATCCACACCTAATTTTCTCATAGCCCACCAAATAACTTTACGTGGCACCCTATCAAAAGCTTTCTCTAAATCTACAAAGGCAAAATAGAGATTCTTTTTCTTTCCTAAATACAGTACTGGAATCAGGACACCTAACATATTGGATCGTGTATCATGCGCGTCGCGCACAATTCACGATGCTGTCGCGATAGTAAAATTTTTTAGCATCGTGAAAGTCGTGATTCATTGTGGGGTCGACTTTCGCGATGCATCGTGGCTTTCGTGATCCATATCGCGACCATCATAATACATCTTTAAACATTATAAAAATCACGTAATTAATGTCATGAGAGAACAACGCAATTAAATATGAATATATTTGTTTTTCGTTTGTTTTTAAATGAAAAATATTTTCGTTAGCCGCCCGACCCTAACTTTCACGATAAAAAAAATAATAGAAATATCAACAAACAAACATTTTCTTATCCCATCTCGTGAAAAAAAATATTATGAATGTCGTAACACCCTCCTTCGTTATGATTATGTTTAATATTATGTTGCTTGCTAAAATCTTAAATTTCTTAGTCGATATCATTTAGGAAAAATAATTAATATCATTAAATCTTTTTCAATGATATTTGAAAAATAATTAAAACAACGTAAAATACGCATGTCGTAACACCCTCCTCCGTTATGAATATAAATAAAAAATTTTAATGTCACGAAAGACTTTAAATATTGTCAACTAAACTATAGTCTGTGAAAGTATTTGCACTTAAATTTTAATTTTCTTATAAGACTGCGCAAAAAGCATTGAAAGAACACTTAACTTTTTTATTAAAATAAATTTTGTGTTTTATTATTTTAAATGGGAAAATAATAACTTGCTGTATAAATTTCAAAACAGCCTAAGTATAACCTGCTGTATATCTTTCAAAACAACGCAGGTATATTCTGTATAACTTTCGAAACAGCACAAGAATAATTCTTGCTGCATAACTTTTGAAAACAAGTTTTTTAACATGAGAGATGTTACTTCTGGTGCAGTGGCGTGCGCATACAACAATGACGCCACAAGAAATCCCTGATCATCCAAGACTTGTGGGGAAAGTCCTTACCATACCATGCCTAGCCATGCCCTGCAGGATAAAGTCCCTAATAAGTAATGACGTCATCAAAGTATGCAGAATAGGAGCTCCAAAAATATTCTAGCGCATGGGAATTTCCCTAATGATACTAATATTCATCAAAAATTAACGCATGCGCAGTAAAGACACGCTAGATCGAGCAGAATGAAATCCTCATCATCATCATCATCATCATCATTCTCAGCTTAACGTCCATTTCCATGCTAGCATGGGTTGGACGGGGTATATTAATGACCCTCTTCCAATCTGATCTAGACTGTGTTAGATCTAAACAACAAACAAAAAATTCTATATACAGTACAGTCCAGATATAAGCGTACGCGTACGTTCAAGTTTCACACCTTTTTCTCGGAGGCGGTAGTTGTTTGTCTTTTATTCTTATTAATTATCTTGCGAGTCTTGTAAGTCACTAACTTGCGCGTAATAAACAAAAGATTATTGAAGAAAGAATAGCTTATTATAACTGCGCGTAACTATTGTTAAATAGTGTTAACATAACTATTCCCAATAGCACAATTGCAAATGTTATCAACTCTATCAATGTGATACGAAGAGCCATTGTTTAATAGTTTTACTAAATAAAAGTTTTGCGTGGAAACTAAATAAACTAGCGAGAAGGTCTTGTTGGTTGTACGGGTTAAATAAAGCTTTTAAGCGATAGAAATTAAATAAAAACGGCGATAGAAATGTTTTTTTAGATCGAATTTTAAAAGTTTAAAAACGAAAAACAGCTATAGAAAAGTTTTTTTAGATCGCATTTTAAAAGTTTAAAAACGAAAAGCGGCGATAGAAATGTTTGTTAACGTAGGGTTTTTCCGTTTGCGTTGCTAAACGTTGCTTTTTATAAAAAGAACTTTTAAAAGTTTTGCATGTTAAAAAATATGTTTCGACGATAAAGAAATATTACTAAAAGTTTTAAAAGTAGCATTAGTTTTTTTTAAAAATATTTAGATCATTGGATTTGTTGTTTTTTAAAAGAGCTTGTGTTTTTAAATAAATCGAGATTAAAATCGCGTTACTATAATTAGCTTCGTTCTTAAAAAATATAAAAATTCAATGGCCTTCGCGTTTAATTTATTCTCGAGCAGAATATTGTTTTTAAACAATGTTTTTTGCTATGTTTTTGTTTTTAACACCAAGCAATTATTTTCACGCAATTTGAAAGGAACTCACTATCCTATTTTTTTTTAATGAAAGCAATTATTTTTGCAAGTTGAGCGTACACGTACGCTTACATCTGGACTGTACTGTAATAAAGAGAGAATGAATTCATACACAGTCAAAGAAAACATGTGTAATAAGGCTGTTGGGTAGGATCCCTATATGCTCTACCATATACCAGACTGACTCAAGAAGCAAGTCGTGTTTCAGGGTTGTTGGTGAGGAGCCCCTAATTCTGAGGTATGTGCCGGATTGATTTGTCACCCAGGATATGTGCAAAAGGGTTTCTGAAGATGGGCCTGAACTACTCTCCGCCTATCGCCGGAGGAAATCCGAAAAGGCCAAAATTAAGGAGGTTCTTCTTCCAATAGCCTGGCATCCGGATATGGCAACGATTGGTGCTTTTCAGAGGATGAAAAGTAAGGTCTCAAAAAGTATTGGGGGTTGACCTGAAACGTTATCTTACAGCAAATGCTGCAAGATAATAATACTAATAAAAATGTGTATAAACTGTCAATATAGCTTAAAAAGTATGATTTTCATGACCTTCCTTACTACCATTGGTCTCTCCCTACCACTTGTAACCCTAGCATGCATACAGGAGGAAGGGTCTAATGAACGGAGAATTAAGGATTTGGAGACTCGTCTGGACTTGCTAATAAATGAATGAGCATTGTGACGACTGTGAAAGGGTACTCGATGCATATGACAAATGTACCTGTGGTCGGAGTTTCGTGGTAGGTGGTAAAATGTTATGCTGGTACTGCTATCATGAATATATCACATATAATGGGGGCGGCTGTACATGTACGATGACATAATTCTCTGCAGTCATTCAAAATATACAATAAAGAAGATGCTGAAATTTGAGAATGAGCTTGTCAATCCAAAACTATTCTACAATTTTGCTGCTACGTTTACAGACATTAACGATATCAATGCGGAATACTTGACAGATGACGGATGCTATTCCCGCCAATGGGGGTAAGGACAAACGATATATAGTGGGGTATCATACACGGGACCTTGTTGTAGCTTTGAGGGTAAAGACGCTGAAAATCTGGTCCGCGCATGGGGTGACACGGCACAATGCTACAGCGTCACAGGCAATGAGCCTAGATTTCGAGGAATACTCTGATTGGATCGCAAAATATCGTCAAATATGGTCAAAGGCCGAAGAGTTTATCTTTGAAAAATTAACGACACAGCCTGTGAAAAAGACCATTGCGTGAACGCCAAACTCCGGTACCACAATGCTCTACCATATACCAGACTGACTCAAGAAGCAAGTCGTGTTTCAGGGTTGTTGGTGAGGAGCCCCTAATTCTGAGGTAAGTGCCGGATTGATTTGTCACCCAGGATATGTGCAAAAGGGTTTCTGAAGATGGGCCTGAACTACTCTCCGCCTATCGCCGGAGGAAATCCGAAAAGGCCAAAATTAAGGAGGTTCTTCTTCCAATAGCCTGGCATCCGGATATGGCAACGATTGGTGCTTTTCAGAGGATGAAAAGTAAGGTCTCAAAAAGTATTGGGGGTTGACCTGAAACGTTATCTTACAGCAAATGCTGCAAGATAATAATACTAATAAAAATGTGTATAAACTGTCAATATAGCTTAAAAAGTATGATTTTCATGACCTTCCTTACTACCATTGGTCTCTCCCTACCACTTGTAACCCTAGCATGCATACAGGAGGAAGGGTCTAATGAACGGAGAATTAAGGATTTGGAGACTCGTCTGGACTTGCTAATAAATGAATGAGCATTGTGACGACTGTGAAAGGGTACTCGATGCATATGACAAATGTACCTGTGGTCGGAGTTTCGTGGTAGGTGGTAAAATGTTATGCTGGTACTGCTATCATGAATATATCACATATAATGGGGGCGGCTGTACATGTACGATGACATAATTCTCTGCAGTCATTCAAAATATACAATAAAGAAGATGCTGAAATTTGAGAATGAGCTTGTCAATCCAAAACTATTCTACAATTTTGCTGCTACGTTTACAGACATTAACGATATCAATGCGGAATACTTGACAGATGACGGATGCTATTCCCGCCAATGGGGGTAAGGACAAACGATATATAGTGGGGTATCATACACGGGACCTTGTTGTAGCTTTGAGGGTAAAGACGCTGAAAATCTGGTCCGCGCATGGGGTGACACGGCACAATGCTACAGCGTCACAGGCAATGAGCCTAGATTTCGAGGAATACTCTGATTGGATCGCAAAATATCGTCAAATATGGTCAAAGGCCGAAGAGTTTATCTTTGAAAAATTAACGACACAGCCTGTGAAAAAGACCATTGCGTGAACGCCAAACTCCGGTACCACAATGCTCTACCATATACCAGACTGACTCAAGAAGCAAGTCGTGTTTCAGGGTTGTTGGTGAGGAGCCCCTAATTCTGAGGTAAGTGCCGGATTGATTTGTCACCCAGGATATGTGCAAAAGGGTTTCTGAAGATGGGCCTGAACTACTCTCCGCCTATCGCCGGAGGAAATCCGAAAAGGCCAAAATTAAGGAGGTTCTTCTTCCAATAGCCTGGCATCCGGATATGGCAACGATTGGTGCTTTTCAGAGGATGAAAAGTAAGGTCTCAAAAAGTATTGGGGGTTGACCTGAAACGTTATCTTACAGCAAATGCTGCAAGATAATAATACTAATAAAAATGTGTATAAACTGTCAATATAGCTTAAAAAGTATGATTTTCATGACCTTCCTTACTACCATTGGTCTCTCCCTACCACTTGTAACCCTAGCATGCATACAGGAGGAAGGGTCTAATGAACGGAGAATTAAGGATTTGGAGACTCGTCTGGACTTGCTAATAAATGAATGAGCATTGTGACGACTGTGAAAGGGTACTCGATGCATATGACAAATGTACCTGTGGTCGGAGTTTCGTGGTAGGTGGTAAAATGTTATGCTGGTACTGCTATCATGAATATATCACATATAATGGGGGCGGCTGTACATGTACGATGACATAATTCTCTGCAGTCATTCAAAATATACAATAAAGAAGATGCTGAAATTTGAGAATGAGCTTGTCAATCCAAAACTATTCTACAATTTTGCTGATACGTTTACAGACATTAACGATATCAATGCGGAATACTTGACAGATGACGGATGCTATTCCCGCCAATGGGGGTAAGGACAAACGATATATAGTGGGGTATCATACACGGGACCTTGTTGTAGCTTTGAGGGTAAAGACGCTGAAAATCTGGTCCGCGCATGGGGTGACACGGCACAATGCTACAGCGTCACAGGCAATGAGCCTAGATTTCGAGGAATACTCTGATTGGATCGCAAAATATCGTCAAATATGGTCAAAGGCCGAAGAGTTTATCTTTGAAAAATTAACGACACAGCCTGTGAAAAAGACCATTGCGTGAACGCCAAACTCCGGTACCACAAGGACACAATTACCACCAAATTCCATGGTATGCTGATACCCTATGATGAACCTGCCAGGTCAGTGCAATCTTGGCCATTTCATCGGTATATGTACAAGGTAAAAACCACTACCCCCAGGTACACATCATAGGATGTCGGTACAAGGACTTTAGGAAGGAGTGGTTGCTATGCGAGGACTAGAAAAAAACATATATTTTATAGGCCCATTAGACCTATAAAATATTGGGCTTTCTTGAGAATGACAAATACATCATGTGTTTTTTTAATACCTTTGGAGGTATTTGGGCAGCTGTATTCGCTACATACGGTTGTCATACTCTCTATTTCTCCTAAAATTAAGGCCTTTATTCAGGTGGGGACTCTACATAGTGCTTGCACATTGCACAGATTGAAGCTTTTTTAAAATTTTGTCTTTCCCCTCCCCCCTACCCTTGGCAGCTAGTTGGGCTCCCTCCTGTTCGTTGATAGCATTCATGATCCTATTAAACCTCTGCTGCATTTGTCCCTTCAACAGCATATACCTTTCCTTTTCACGGCTAATTAGACTATACTCATGGTCGCTGATTATACAATTTTCCATTGATTTGCTTATTAGGTCAACGATGGAGTTTAATTTGGCCTCCACAAGCAGTCTTATCCCCTCATGTTTTTTTGACTTAACACGCAACGACTTGCCCTATTCCGGCGGCAATCACGAGTTCCCCCATGGCACAAGCCAAGGGTACCCCCATACCTGAGGCCATAGCTCCTATCCCAAACACCAACGTGATTACACTTACGCCAAGCAGACCATGGTCGCACATACTGATCCATGTGTTGTGCATCTTGAATTTTTTCGTCAATCTATTCCTCTCCTTTATTTAATCCCGGAGATATTGTTCTATTTCATCAATCTTCTTGAGCCTAAAAACCTGTCCCTCATCCTGATCAGAGCCTTGCGCGTGTGCACTCGGCAAACTTGGGTAAAGTTTGCTATTATCACTCATTCTTTTATTCTACCAGCAAATGCATTGTGATGTCAAAAATGTATCATTTTTCTCGTGATGGTAGAAGTCCGTTAGCATGAACTCAAGAAGTTCAGTAGACCTCTTTAAGGGAAGGTATACAGGGTTATCAAAAGTCCAGGTTAACATATTCCCCCAAGCGTTCAATTCTTTGGTGGGAAGCAAGGCCAGAACCTTGGATTTTTTGCCATTAAGGAGGCAGTTGTTTTTATCCAATTGTGGACAAATAAGTCTTAATTTTTGGTATATATCAGTTCTATATATGGTATTGTAGTCACCCTTCGTATAATATTTTTTTGTGGGGTCATAGGTTAATCCTAAAAGCTCTTGAAATTGCCTATCGATCGCGACTGTGTAGCCGTCACTGACACAGAGTCTACAATATGCATTTTTCAATACAAACAGTTTGATCTGATCTTCTGCGTGGCTGTTGACAATAGCCGTGATGTCCTTGGTTTTGTACAGGCTATTCATGATCTCAATCCTTGTAACCCTCTGATCACCTTCCATATAGTGATATTGTTGTTGCTATATAAGTTCAGCCATCCAGGCCTGATACTGATAGATTTTAGAGCAATACGGGTGTCCTGCCCCAGGTAGTCCTTGAATATAATAGGCTTATAGATATCTGTAATATACAGTTGATTCATCCTTTGTTTTAAAACAAAGATGAATATATACCAATACAATCCGAGAGCCAAGTACAGGTCCAACAGGGGCGAATGGCCCCTTGGTGTAAACAACCTGGAACATCAGGACCTGTACGTGAGCACGGAGTCTCATATTTCCGTGGCATTCCCGGAGTTTACCAAATGTGCCATCAAGGTCCCAACAACCTATCTCAATGACCCTGTTACTGTTAATTAGAAAGGGCAGGCACTAGAGTACTGGATTATACAGGTTAATTTCGCTACCCATTGCGCAACAATGGCTCTGGGCATAAGCACATGATGGGCTCCGTACCACTCATCAACAGCATTTTTAAATTCCATGTCTACTACCACATGCGTCGCATCCTTGCCAGGATGAAGGTACCCATGCCTTTTGACGATGGGTTTTCTCAATATCTCAATCCCTACTCAACCTCTGGATACGCCCAGGTCTGCCGCGAATACGGTGCAGACCCTAACGCCTTGTACAAATTCAAAGCTGTCATGTCATCGTTGACAGATGGTAGGTGGTGGCCCCAGGCCGATGGGGACTGTGCCAAGTTTATCATGCCCACAAGCCAAGGTCTGACGTCAGAGGGCCTGACCAAGCTGAGTGAGAGTATTCTCGTCTACGTAGTCCTGTTGCTTGGATCCCAGGCAGGTACCAAGCCATCTCTCATCGGGTCCAATGCAGATAACTACACAGCAAGGCAAATTCTAGTACAGAAATTTGAAGCTATGGTCCAAAGGCAAGAAAATGTAAGCCATGACATCACTGAATTTCGGAAGGTACTCCAGTATGCCAGGACTCCGGTGAACTTCGCTGTAATGCATCATGTGTACATGCTGCCCAGTGGCATGAATTTACGTATGGGAAGGATAGTAGGGTATAACAACAACATCCTCATAGCACCCGCAACTGCGATGATTCCTATCCAGCTTGACCTAAATAACAGACCTATTGTGCGTCATGCCACACCTCCTATACCTACCCTACCCCCAAAGCATGCCACGCCTCCTATACCCCCAGGCATACCATGCCATCCAAGCATATAACACCTATTACATCCCCTATGCATACTCCCGATCATACTATACAGACCATACCACCTCCCGGGCCTACAACAACAACAACATCGTCTTCCATACCCGAATAACCCCCACCAAACCAACACAAGGATACCAAATCCTCATTAATCACCATAGGGGTAGGTATAATCCTTGCCTATATTTGGTTTAAAAAATGAGGCTTATTTAATGTATAGCACAACAAATCCAACGGCGGCAGCGGCTGCCATGTACAGATGCTTAGCTGCATATGTAACGATAGTTGAAACTACTTTCAGAAGGAACGAGACTACCGTGCTGATGACTCCAGGCAATGCGGCACCTGCTTTACCTGCCAGATATTTCAGCAAGTTTCCGAGCCTTTCAAGTTGCTTTTGTACGAACCCTTTTTCACCACCCGCTGCGGCACTTCCTCCTACGGCACCCCAGCGCTTCCCCTCGTAACAGAGGGTATGATGGTGGAAATTAGTAGACAGCAGCAGAGACCACACTTGCAATGGTAAGACCTTGCTCCTTGAAGAGTATCTTCAATTTTTCAAGCAGAGTTGTATCATCCCCAGAGATCTTCAACAGCGTATCCTTAATATGTCTCAGTTGGCCATAAATATCACGGTTAAGCTCCTTCACTTTCTCCTGCAAAACACCTCTTTCTTCCTTCATCCTTTTAATACCCCTCTCAAGCTTTTAAATGGCTTCATTCGAGCCTTCATGGATCTGACCAACAGCATCTACCTGATTACCTATCCTTTTGATGCTATCCTCCAAATTTCTAATATTTACTTTTAATATTCCCCTGGTAGGTTTGAAGTTCATGATCAAGTCCCTTTAATTCACGTTCAGTGAATTTGCCTGAGAATGAAGTATCCTCTGTAAGGGTTCCCACATCGGAGAATGGCGTTTTCTCCGTAAGGGTCTCAACATCATGCATAATTCTCCTGATATTATTAATGGTTTTCGTCTGATTTATCTCACCGGGATCCTCCTCACCCTCATTAACAATAGTATCAACCTCCATTGCAAGCTTCCGGACTACCTCCGCCTTGTTGGCATGGTGACAAACGTCCTGAAACCAAAGTCACGTATGGGGCCTGCTCCCAAATTACTTATAATGGACCTGGGGCTTCGTAAGCCTACACCCCTTGCCTTGTATATTTTTTCGGTAATATCTTCACCTTTATAAAAAAGACATTTTCCCTCCGTGCGAAAATTTTCATAGGGGATTACATAGACCTCCACCGATTCCATCCTTTTCTAATTTGGTCATATAATGCATCGACCCTGTGAACCAGCAACTGCCTACCCGTATCAATACCCTTTATGGTATGTTGTTGCTGCCCCGATGTTGGAAGTTGCTGTGTCCCGGGGAGTTGCGTCGATTGCCGGGTATCCTCTTTGTCACCCTTATCGTCTTCATCACGCTTACCAATATCCTTCTCGGGTGTGAATACTGGATTATCGGCCATCCTTTATTTACAAGGTGTCTGTGCCCTGGAATTCAAGGCAGGTATCTGCACACTGCTTACATTTCATATCAGCGGCGTTTGTATCAATGAGGTTACTTACCAACTTATCCATGCCCGAGGCCATGAATCGATAACTATCAATAAACCTAATCTCAATCTTCTTATACTTCTCGCCATCACCATATTCTATACCTCCAAGGGGTACCTAAATTTTCACGTTGAAAGAGATGTACTTCTCGGTGTTTTCAGCAATGCAGCCAATGTCCTGGGTGCCGTACTTCTCACCCAGTTCTGGTATGAACAGATGGGCGTCATACCCGACAAGTTGTGGAATATCACGGGTATGTGGCTAGGTATCTTGTATTTGAGATTACAGCTGTTATGCGCTGCACCCCTATATAACCCTGTATAGTGGCAATTGTCCCGAACTTTGCGTTTATTCTCACAGTCATCGAAGGGCTTTCAACAGATATGACATTTCGATGCCTCGTCATGTTCTCTTTTTAGGGCCTCCGTTAGAGGCAGCATGTCCTGCTGAGGGTAGGCATAGTATAGTCTTTTGACCTCGTCCTCCAGATGGTTGACGAACCGGGTGACAATCCTTGTCGCTGTACACCGTTAGGGGATCCGGTACATCCTGATAGGCAAATGTGCTCTAGGTACACCATCCAGATGGTACGTGCTTGCTCAGCTTTTTAGTCTTATTGGCATCCTCTTCCATTGGTATTAATAACCTTTCAAAGTCGGCATATATTGCAAAGGGCACCTTGAATTGTTTCTGGCTATCTCTGTAGTATAGCCATTTTCCGGCCTCCGTTGGCATTGTAATTTTAACAGCCCCGTGGTCTATGCAATATCTATAATGCTTATCCCTCGATTCGGCTATGGGAAAGCCTTGTAGGCAGTTTAGGCAGAAGTGCATTGCATACCTATTATTTAAGATCTCTTTGCCCAGGAGCCTCGATAAACTTTTGACAGCTGTATAGTGAGTCTTTATCATCTGCGATAAGCAATAGGGTCACCACCTTGGTACGTTCGTTGTGCATTGATCGACGTAGGATGTTGATCTTTTTTTCCATTATGTATAGGACATTTACTGCAATCCCCTTGTTGTTCTCCTTAAACTTATATGCTTTTGATGCTTGTCGGAAACTCTATACCCTCCCAATTGTATAGGCCTGCGTAGGGTTTCAGCTTGCCTATTCTTTGTGAGTCTTTTTCAATCTCCTCACGATGCAGGGATGCTATAACAGCACATTTGAAGCACTCCTCATCTTCATTTTTTGGATTAGTAATTGCCTATTTCGAAGCTATCCATTTAGGTAGTTTAATGTACGATGAGCCTCTTGTTAGTTTCAATTTATGGAAATCTACATCAAGGTGTAGTATTCGACCGATTGTAAAGTCACTTTTTGGGAATGCAGGGTTTTCCACATGTGTTTTAACTTGGGCAAACATTGTATTCAGCATATCATCTACGTTGCTACCCTGGAATACAGAGGCCATATTACTATGGAAGGCCTTATTCGCCTCCTCATAGTCTTTTGTCCCCTCTATTGGCTTCCTCCAATGTATCCATAGTGACAGCTGTATCTTTGCCGACCCCATATCTTTTACCTGCCCCTCAACCAGGATTTTCACGTTTGGTTGCACCATCCCTATATACCCGTCGTCGTCCACTCCTCCTATACCGGGAATGGGGAAACTTCGTAAGGTCCTATGGTGAGCATGCTTCTTGGGGGTCTAAAATCTTGCCCTGGCTGTTCATGTATATAGTCCTCGTTAACCTCCTGTTCGACCTCATCATGCAGGGTAGGTCTTGTATATGCTACCCTGCGATAGAACTCCATCACCCCGCGTTTGAATTTTGCATACTTACACATGACCCTTTCTTTTATAGGCTTGACAGCATCGGCTAGCCAGTTGTACCATTTCTGCATCTTATCCCTTGCAACGGAACAATTTTTTGACAGTTCATGTTTCTTGAAGACGTCTATCTCAGATAGGGGCAATACCCAGTTGTACCATTCCCCGATTTTACCCCCGATATTTGGATGGGTCTTAGTCATCCCTGTTTCTCAAAGATATCCATATCCCCGGTACTATGGGCTTAGCCGGTTGTTTAGGCAGCCTCCAAGCATATTGCGGTACATCCCCTGTTGGTTTATCTGGAAGCCTTTTAGGTGGCCTCGGGGTGTATTGTGGTACATTCAATAAGCTAATTAATTCGGCTTTACGTAGCCTATAATACCCTGTTAAACCACGACCTTTTGCAATATCACGTAATTGTTTTACACTTTTTGATTCCATTCTCTCTTTATTTTATACAATTTTTTTGTTTGTCGGAGATTTTCATTCTGCTCGACCTAGCGTGTCTTTACTGCGCATGTGTTGATTTTTTGAATATCAGGGAATTTCAACTTTGACTCATTTTTTGTATGATAGGGACTTAACCTTGATATGCATGACTAAGCACCGCATGATGGGGATCTGTTGTGACGTCATTGCGCGCATGCGACTGCGCCAGAAGAAACATTTTCCTATCTCTACTTGCAAGTATTTTTATCTTTTCACCTTGAGTACTAGTTACATTTTTTTAGTGAGACAAATTATTATTATTTTTCCTTCGCAAATTAAAAATATAAACTGCGTGCGTTATGCAAAAATACATAGAAAATGGTTGTTTTAACACCCTCCTCCGTTGTTGTTTTTTTTATTATTATTTTTTTTGTTGTTGTTTCGACCATACATTCTTATTTTTCCATGAACTTTCATTAACTCGGACATTTGCTAATTTAACATTCGCTAATACAAGCAAAACATACATAGAAAAATATGCTTGTCGTAACACCCTCCTCCGTTGTTATTTTTTATTTTGTTGTTGTTCCGACCACTTATGCATTCTCGATAAAATTATTTTTATTTCGCCGACCCACAGACCATAAACTACTTTCTACTTCGCCCGTAAAACAAGTAATTAAGTTGGAGTCACCTTATTTTAAAAATCCAATTTCTAATAAAAATACAAGATGCAAAAGAATTTTTCAATTTAAAAAAACAAAACAAAGACACAAGATTAGCTATACACATCTATTGTTTAATATTTTTAATGTTATTCACAATCCATCGCGACAATCACGATTAATAGTGACGATCGCGATAGCATCGTTATTTTTTTATGCATCGCGACTATCGCGAAACTCTTCGTTAACATTTTTTTATCGCGAATCGTTTGTGTCGCGCATAATACGCGCTCACGATGTTAGGTGTCCTGATTCCAGTACTGTACTTTTCCTGAAGCTGTCTGAGTAATAATATTGCATCTGTAGTATCCGTAAAATTAAAGATGTTATCCAGATAAGAAGATTGAATTGGATGGGGCACTTGGAAAGAATGGAGGGGGATAATTGGGTAAGAAAGTGTAGAGACTTGATAGTTCCTGGGGAAAAGCCCAGAGGCAGACCGAGGACTTGGCAGGAGGTTATAAGGACAGACTTGATACAGAGGAAGTTGAGTTTAGATCTAACATAGTCTAGATCAGATTGGAAGAGGGTCATTAATATACCCTGTCCAACTCATGCTAGCATGGAAAACGGACGTTAAGCCGAGTATGATAATGATGATGATGATGACGATGTGTGAAATTTGGATTCCCCACCCACAAATCTACCAAAGTACAAATTTTCAGTGCAATATCTTTCACATGCCAGAAGTTATTCAGATTTAAGTATCACTGAGGTCGTTACTAAGGAAATCGTTAGGAGAAAATAGCTGAAATCAGCAAAATTTCAATGTCCAATATCCCTAGAAATACTAAGTTCCTGGAAATAAAACTTAGCATGGATGTTCATCTCCATAAAGAGAACCTACATGACAAATTTTGTTAATTTTGGGGATGGTGGGTTAAATGGAGCTGATGACTTGACATCAAATCAAAAAGAATAAAAAGTTTAATAAATATTTAATTTTTTATTCTTTTTAATTTGAATAATCTAATAATTTCTTGATTTATTTTGCTAAAACTGCTTATATTTATCTTTAATCATTTTTTTGTGTGTCACAGGCAACACACTTACAAACACACCTAGAGTTTTAGTAATCAGGTCGACAATGTAATAAGGATTGCTAAAGTGACTATTGTAAGATCTTTGTGATGATTGAAACGTTCATGATGCGACAACATCATGGATTATGGTAATCGAACATGATACATTGTGTGTTTGATTTACAATATGTTGGAACGATAACATTGCAATGCAATAGAGTGTAATTTTTCTTCTTTTCATCAATGTTCAAAATTGATTATTGCTATCCAAATAAAAAAAGAACGTTGGAAAGATATCTGGATCTACGTTCTGAAAACTCTACAACTCAATGGCTTGAACAAGAAAAGAACTGTGTGATGGGGATAAGCAACTTGATGTTGAGTGTATAATATTGATATAACCATATAACTGTACTGTCCAGAAATCCAATTTGTAACTTGTAAAATTGTGATTTACGTTGTAACTTATATGTGCTTTGGTCTGACGGAGCTGTAAAGGCGAAAAAGTTACCAAAAATGTTGCATTTTCTCTTTTGAAATTCCGTAGTAGATGAAAGGTTGAGATCTTGACAATTTATATTCTTACATACAGATATATAGTAAAAATTAGTGACAAATAGGCTGCCCTTTTTAACACAAAATAAATGGATGCTTTGTCTTAGAAACACAGATCCAAGTATAAATTATGCCTACTGTTAAGACCAGGGTTGAATAATCTAAAAATTTGGTTATAGAGTGAAGCCGTCATGGGGAGATATGATGGAAGATCTCGATGGAAGTATGTTTTTTGAAAATAGTAGTAGAGACTTATTTAAAGGAGAACTAACGAGAAAGCTATAGACATATGTTTTTTGTAAGAAAAGAAAACGACCATATAACGAAAACAACATGGTGTCAATATTTTAAAATGTTTATTTTTTAAAAAAATTTTAAAAAAAAATTCTGTCCAAATTGCATTCTTAAAAAGCCATAATTACATTAATGGTTGCTGCCATTATCAGACAAAAGCCAAATTGGTTTTAGTACGGATGAAGTTTTGTTTACTTGTTTTTTCCGAGCGATATAAATTTATCACAATCACACTAATTAAGGGTTATTCACTACTGAGAAGACTTTACAGTTTTTTTGGGATTGTCTAAAAATATTTGTGCGTTCTTTTCGGAACCTTACGAAATACTTTATCTCTTTAAACGACAGCCATACTAAGTGCTTCCTTTCAAATAAAAAATTTAAAAGAAGTAAAAGAACATATAGAAAAAACCTTGATACGAAAACTAAACAAAGTAACTTACTGTACAATGTTTTTTAAGGTGAAACAAACTACAAAAGTACCAGCGTAATTATACATAATTACTTTAATACAGAAGCCATATAACGAAAGATTGAGTCATCTATAACAATGAAACTAATATTTTATTTCTACAAACGATATTTATCCTGAAACATGAAAATTAACCTAACAAAATCATATAACAATTATGACTAACACTGAAAATAAATATCTCGAAATCTAAGGGCCACAAATATAAATAAAATTACACAGTTCATATTTACACTATTATAATAAACAAATTATCCCAGCTTGGTAATCATTATTAATCGTTAGTGCTCCTTTAAATTTGCCTTGAAACTGTTTTTTTCCTTGAAACTGTTTTTTTTTTCTTTGTGAGATAGTAAGTACTACAAGTTTATTTCAGCTGCTTCTTTGCCACCTTCATCAGAGGAAGTTGTGGGCAATATCAAGAAATTAATAGAATTCAGATACAATGAGCAAGGAAAAAGAGTTAAGGTGATGATTATGTATAATTTGTTACAAATTTGGTTGAGAACCTGATCCAAGTACATTTTAATGTCTATGACATCACCTTCTTTATGCCTTTGTTGTAATGCTGTTTTTTTGCTTCAGGTTACCAGAACATACACTTTAGAAACAAGAAAAGTGTCCAAGTCCATAGCTAAGAGAAAGGTACTGTTCATTTGTAGTCATCTTCTATATACATGTTTTTCTTTTTTCAAGCATAAGCATTCACTTATGATATTGCTCAGCCTTGGTATTCACCTTTTGATGTGTGTGTGCTTTATAGGTATTTTGATTCGACAGTTTAAGGCCTAAAATTGATACTATTACACTGAGTGTAGTTATGTAGTTATACCTTTTGTTTTGTAGCATTTTCTTTTAAAGTTAAAAATATGACCTTTTATCAACGTATAGCTCACATGGCAACGTTAGGTTTTTAAATCAAGCATTTCGTAAGCATAAAGTCTGATTTATTTTATCGCATAAGCATACCCAAGCCTGATTTTGAATTTTCACTTATAAAAGCAGTTATAAAGCAGTTGTTTACTTTTGTTTATAGACTTGGCGGAAATTTGGTCTTGCTTTAAAAGATAATCCTCACGGGCCAGATCCTTCAACCACATATGTTGGTGATGATGTGTACCTATCATTCACCACAAACAAGGAGGTAAGTGTCATAATAAGGTTATCAATGTAGATACTGGTATTAGGCTTGTTTTCAGTTGTGTATTTGTGTTAGGAGTTGGATGAAGACAAAGAAGATCCTTTAAAGAAGCTTAAAGGTAACAGCATTGTCAAATGCCGTGTATGTAAAGGTGATCACTGGACAACTAAATGTCCATATAAAGATAGTTTACAACCGTTAAAAGAAATAGAGGATAAAGAAAAGGCGAAAGACAATGGTAAGGGGTTTTTAAAGTCTTTACAAAGTATTGCAATAATTTGTAATTAGGCAGCTTTTTTCCAAACAGATGAAGGTACGTTTTACCCTAAGTATGTTATTCAGAAGCTATAAATTATTCATGATTGCATAACCTAAATTAAGTATCTAATATTTTATTGTTATTACTAGTCGAAAAAGCCCGTGGAAAAATCCACTTAGGCAGAAGGACAATGAAAAAATAGGTAGTTTTAGATGTTTTGCTGACATCAGCAGTGGAGGTACAAAATTGGCGAAATTTAGTTTATTTTTTGCCTGTAATGTGTAGAGGCTGTAATGCTGATCAAAATAATGTATAAGATCATACGTTTTCCACGAACGCCTAAGGAGATATAAGAGTTTTAAAATTTTGCTCACGTCAGCAAAGACCCGCCAAAGCACAAAAATTTTTTTTTTTGAAATTTGTATACCTGTTGCCTTCATTGTATAGATCTTAAAACGTTTTTTGAACTTGTTTTAACGTTGCCTCTATTGTGTAGAGCTTAAAGCGCTAATCAAGAAAATGTATATGATTGTGCCTTGATGAATGGTTAATGAGATATAATGATTTGAAAATTTTGCTGACTTGAGCAAAGACCCGGAAAAACACACAAATTTTTTTTATCAAAATCTTATATATCTGATAGCTTCATCATATAGATCTTGAAAAGCTGACCAAGAAAATGTATTGGATCATGTACTTTTGACAAACGGTTACGGAGAGTGGTTGACGTCATCAATCCATTTATTTCAAACCGTACTGGGGATCCAGGATTAAGAAACTTACCCAAATTGGTCCTAGGTGGTCTCTACTTACCCACACGGTGAAAATCACTGACGTCACCACCTCGTTTTCAAGTTCTTTGGCCTCAAAGTTTTAAGTGCATTGTAGTTGCTTCATTAATTTTAATATAGTTTCCTTTAACGTCAATGTTATTTTAACATTAAAGTTTGTTAAATTATGAAACAAATTTATAGGTGATGTTTTATAGACTTTATCAAAGAACATTATGAAGAATATAATCCACTTTGCAAAAGTCACACACAGACAGAAGCTTCGTATTATTATTATAAAGATTTTTTAATTTTTTAGTTGATGTGAATGCAGCTGTTCCTGATTTGGCTTCTAAAGTTGTTGGTGGTGGATCAAAGTATGTCCCTCCTTCTCTTCGTGGAAATGCAGATGGAGCACAGAGGAGAGGAGAAACTATGAACAACAGAAGACAAAGTAACAACCTTTTTAGACTTGTTGGCAACGATCCTATGCTACTGTGTTGACCTTTTTATTGCTAGAAATTTTAATTTGTATTCGTTTTCTGAGTACTAACCTTGTTCACCCTTTTTACACCTCTTAATCAACAATGGCTTATTTTACACCAGCCTTAAATAATTGACTGCCAGTAAATATTTGACTGCCAGACGCTAGTGTACAGCAAGCATATGTCTGGCTCTTGCTGCCTTCTTAATAAAAACTATGGTTTATTTCTCATAAAATAAATGATTGATTCTGCTCTAAAAGCACCATTATTTGGAAAAGGTGTCTGCAAATTGAAATTAGGTCCAGAACTCCCATATAGTGTCAGGCCTATCAATAAGAGAAACACCCGCACAATAAATCGTGCGCTCTAAGCTTCCATAATTTTGTTTGGACAAGCAATCCCAAAAAGGGAAGTAACAAAATTCCTTTGCCCCTGCACATTGTGGAGGGATCGCCGTTTTGACGTGGGGCATACGCTGGTACAAGTTCCAGCAATGTTCTTCGCTTGGAATTTCAGCTTAGATATCAAAAAGTTATAAGTGAGTTTAATTAAAGTTTGTGACTACATTTACTTATTTATTTCTCTCAAAAAGAAGACCATACTAGGCTGCAAATAACGTTTTTAAACCTGACGATTGTAATATTGTTACTTTCAAAATCCCAGTGATTAACCTTCCCTTAAGAACCCTATTTTTACAGACCTCTGTTTTTTGGTAGCACACAGCTTAATTTCGGAATCATGGCAAAATGGAAAAATACTGCGAAAGCCATTTTAGTTTGAAAGTGATGGTGTCAGCTTTGTTAGTCTTTTTTTGACCTCTTTCTCTTTTAAATACTATAGGAATATTTATTTACTGTATGTTTTCACATGTTAAGATGAATATGTTGACACGTTTTCTAGCCTGTTTTGGGATTTTGGCTACAAACGTAGAATATAAGTGCGCATCAAAGCCAGCTAGCTAGCTGGATAACCTTATTTATTTCTATTCTTTTAAAGTTATTATTCAGTTTGGTGTATTATTATTTATTTGTGTTTGGGGTTGTAGTTATCTAGCTAGCTCTTTAGAGACATCTGACTAGAAAATGAAAGTAGCTACAAAAAAAATTCTTAATAAATCTCTATGCTAAATACTTTTTTTTTGACAGGATAACGACAGGCTGTTTTCTAAATTTTCTTAAACCGTACGATTAAGCTTTTTTAAAAATGGTATATATTACGCCTACACTTATGTGCAACACGGTTTACCTGTAAATCGGTCAGCCTGGTGTTAACAATGGCTGTTTGCTGGGTTTTTATTTAGCCGAAGTTGTGTGAGAGTTTTTGCAAGGGGTATTACGCCTATACCTGTACTGATTGTTTAGCCCAGTGTCACGATTGATTTTTAAACTTTCACAGGAAATTTTCTAGCAAAGAAAAGGAAAACTTTTATTACTGTCATAAAAACTCATTCCGCTAAATAAAATTACTAAAGGCTGAAATACACGGTAAGTTTAGACGGACCATTTAAATGTATGATAAAAAAACTTACCGTGTAAACAGCAAAGATGTACAAATTATTTCGGTTTTATAAGTTTTTTTAAAGTTGGACATGTTAAACTTTTGCTAAGTTTTTGCTATTGAAATTAAAAGAATGACTACTGAGCTTGTGTTTGAACTAAAGATTTGAGCATATTTTTTCAATTTCTAATCATAACCGCTTTTTTTCTTTCAACATTTACCCTGCTGCTGCTATAACAATAACCACAACAGAATATTTATGTGTTTTTCTTTGGTTTTTATTGTAAAAAAAGAGTTTTTTTAAAAACTTATACATTTTATCTTAACGTGTAGACAGGTATATTACCTGCAACAAAACTTACAAGTTTTTTTCTTACAACTAAACGGTCCGTTAAACTTACTGTGTATTTTAGCCTTAAGTGATTTTTAAGGTTTGCAAACTGTTTCTGCTATGACGGGGTAGCAACGAGTTTTAAACTGTGTTTTTTATATCAGCTAAAGTTGTGAAAAGTTATTTTTTGAAACAAATATTACAACAGAAACACCATAAAGTTTCACTCGATGTTTTCGATTTACACGATTTATGACATGCTATATACCTGTACTAAAGCGCTCCACCTAAACGTGTGGCACAGTTTGCGGTTCTTATTAATTGCTCTGCCGGACATTCAACACTGGGTAAACCAGTTACTTGTGGCTTAACCTATTGGTCTAAAAAATTTCTTATGCAAAAGTTAGGGCTGATTAACTTTTATTGTTCTGTCTATGCAGTTTCAAAGTTGTAAAACGTGCATGACCAAATTAACATTGCGTTGTCTATTTCGTTAAAAAAGTTATCTCCGCCATTTCAATGAAATTGATAAAAACCAAATTGATAATGATGTCCATTCTATTACCACCTTTCGATTGAAATTATCAAATCGAATTGTAATAAAAAGAAGATTGTGTTTATATTTGCTAAATATAAACTCTTAACATGTTTTGTGAATTTACGTTTTTATAAGAACGTCTAAATTTTAGCCTAAGCTGGATGTGCTTATTTTTTGCCAAAATTGTTCTTAATATGTTCTTGCTAAACAATCTTTAAAGACATAAGAAAGTGTCAAATTTTGGTTTAACGTGTCATGAAACTAACACGGTTTTTCAAAATTAGCGTTAATAAATAATACAATTTTTTTTACTGTTAATTTCATAAACAATACAATTTTTTTCCCATCAGTCGATAGCTCAACACAACGGTGTTTTTTTTTCAGCCATCTTTTTTAAAAAAGCTTTTTTATTATCTTCTTACTCTGATCAAAGTGGAAAATTAACTGAAAGCACCTTTTCTTCCAAGATTTTTAAACTTTTAACATTGTCTTTCAAAACAACAAAAACTTTTATTTCAATTTCCAAAATGCCTTGTAAGAGAGGAGGCCGCATCACTATCTAAACTTGGATCGTGACGTAACAACCATTGAAGTTGATCTTTGCTTGTTAACTTCAAAACCAGAACATGCGAAACTCATAAAAAGCATTTCCAAACTGAAAAAGTTCGTAACATCATCACTACTGGTTAGAGGCTGCTGGGATAACAGAAACATTAAAAAGCACCAGAGAAGCAAAAAGCCAGATCAACATGGACCCATTTTTGTAAAATTACAAACGAAAAAAGGTTACTTATTGTTAAAAAAATTTTTCTCTTCCTTCTCAAATTCGGGTTAATTAAATGCATTTTTAAAAACAACCTTTTTTTTAAAAATTTTTTGAAAAAGGCATATAAGCGGTGATCATAATCAGAATCCATTAAATTGAACGTAGACATCCAGCACTTAAAATAATGGCTGGTCAATGGTCGATAACCACCAAAATTTGTCATTTGACTGTCAGGATACAAAACAAACAGGGAAATTGACCAGCAACTAATTGTGTCTCGCACAAGCGAAAATACGCTCCCGAAATCCATACATCGAAAATAAGACATGGTCTAACAAGAGTTTTAGCTATATAGCAAGACATAATGTCTATAACCACCAAAACTTAAATGGAATAAACAATCAACATTTACATCGAGCTTCAACTGGATTATTTAAAACAGTTACACATCACTGGGTAAATTAAATTTTTAAAAAAAGGCAATTTTTTTTCACTAATATATCATTTTTCTCCCCAGTGGTTTAATTAAAGACAACAAAAAAGAAATGTTTAAATTTTGACATTATTATCAAAATCATGGCAACTTAACCCTTGTAACTAGATATTTTACACCTTAAAAAATTGTATTTGCATATTTTTAATTAAAAAATTAGGGTTGGGCTTTTTTGTGTAAAGTCAGTGGCCCGTGGTAAAAACCATGGATTCGCTCGCCCTTTTTATACAGCATTGTGTGCATCTCACTTCTTGCGGTACCATTTTGCGTGACAGACAGACTTTACAACTAATATATTTTTGTGTTATGTATATACTATAATGGGATATCTAGACCAAATTTCAGCTTGTGGACATTTTTTCCCATAGATTATTCTTCCCTACTATAGGGTGACATCAAGGCGATAAATTAAATGTTATTTAAAGTACTTAAAAAACAAATTAAACTGATTCTTTTGCTGTTATTTTTAGCAGACGAAGCCGCTACATTACGTGTGACAAATTTATCAGAAGATGCATGTGAGGCTGATTTGCAAGAGTTGTTTCGTCCTTTCGGTCCAATCGCTCGTGTGTATCTTGCAAAAGATAAACAAACCAATCAATCAAAGGTACTAGTATTTTTAAAAAACGCTGGACACATATATGTCAGTGTGTTTTTAAAACAGAACACAGCCTTTTTTGTGCATCGCAGTATAGCAAAATGAGGTAATATTTGTGTTAGGTAGCAAGGAAGCCTTATTATTTATCTAATACATTTATTTAAATGTGATAATTGTCTATGTTCATTAAGAACGTATACAATGTATTACAAATTTCTTTTTGGGACTTGTTGCCTATTTCTTGCTTAATTTCCATTAGTAAGCAAGCTTCATTTTGTTTCAAAGTTGTTGTTAAACATTTGTAGTTTAACCACTGTACAGATGCAGCGGCGATAAGTGAAATAGTAAGGATGGATATGGTTCCAAATATTTAACTTTTAGTTATTTACTATCACTAATGCATTGAATCCAACATTTTTGTGGTTAATTGTTACAGATTTATCCATGAAATTTTTAAGGTAAGGGGCATTTAACTCTACAATCGTTGAAGAAATATAATAAAACACCATGAAAAGTAAGATATTTCGTCACGAATTGCTGATGTTGCTTTAACTGGCATTACCCTTTTTCCTACTTGCAGTGTTTTGGATTTAAGAGTGGAAATTGTTATTTTAACCGAAGCAATATATTTGGGGAAAACTAAGACAAGCTTGAATTGTGCAAAGGGCAATTTTGGCAGATATTTCGTTAATTTTGGCCATAATTGTCCAAGAATTGAGAATATGAATTGTGCAGGGTGACTATAGCAAAGAGTGAAAAATTTATACAAAAACTCAACATGTATTTTTTATTACCTAGCATGTTGTCAAGCCTATAACAGCTTCTCCTATTCTCGCCGGCCCGCAAAAGTTTTTTGTGATATAATTATTATGAGATACAACTGCTACAATCAGGTTTATCAGACTAGCCTCCTCCATCGCCATGTTCGTGTTGCCGTTCCAATGTCAGAGAAAGTTGCGAGATGCCCCAGGGTTGGCAAACAGTATTCTACCTAATGAAAGTGTTTGAAAATAGTTTTTTAATATTGTTGGTGAACATTTTCCTTTTCGCATTATCAAAACAAGTAATTTTAGAAGATTTAGCTTTTACATGTGACATACTGCAGTTGTTCAATTTTGTTGGACTCTGAGCTTTTGATTTTTTGTTGCTCCTGCTTATATTTTTAACATTTTGTTTCAGAGACTAAGGTATGGAATAATGCAGATTCTGACTGCAAATTTCAAACTGCTGTGTTTATTTTTGCTGTATATTGCTATATGTACTTTGGTACCTTTCCATAGATTTAATGAGAAGTAAGTGGATTCCTCCACGGGTATTCAGATTGTCTCTTTAATAATAGCCGTTGTCTGTCTGTCCGCGAAACCTGTTTCCCAATGCGGAAGCACGAAATTTTTATAATGCGCACCAATACCAAATGCAATATATTTTTACTGACTTTATTTTGACCGCAAGCGCGTAGTATACTAATCACGACGCCTGATTTAATAAAAAACAATCGAAGATTTTTGCGACAGGAAAGAATCCAAGATTTTCGCTTAAAAAAACAATCCAATATATTTTCGCGGCTGAATGAACGAAGGCCATTTTGATTCTTAAAAAAAACAATCCAAGATTTTCCCGGCGGAATGAACAAAGGCCATTTTGATTTTAAAAATGGTCATGTGCAATGTGTTTGTAGGCCTGTTTGATTTTTTTAATTTCTGAAAGCTTTTTTTAATATTTGTTTTCTGTTTGTTTTCAATGTTAAGATAAATATATTGTCACGTTTTTTAGCTACGTACAGATTTTAAACGCACCAGTTTCAGGATTTTTGGCTAGGAACGAAGATTTTGAAGGCTAGCTAGCTAGCTAGAGCCTTACTTTTGCTATTCTGTTTAATATAAGATGTTTTTATCCTACCAAAAATTTATTTTTATGTTGAGGATGTAGCCATTTACCTAGCTCCTATATTTGGCTAAAAAGTGAAATTATAAAAATTCAGTTTGGCTACAACAATATTCTTAAGCAATAATTCTTATTTTAAATGCGGTTTGGTGAGGTATCTACATCTTGTTTTTTTTTTTTCCTGAAAACATTTTCTGCAAATAAAATGGCTGAGCAATTGCTTTAGCTGGAGGGGCAACAACAGGCTGTGTGTTTTCCTTTAAACCGAAGTTGCGATAAAGTTTTTTTGGAGAAGGGTATTACGGCTGTTCAACTCTGTTTAACTGTACTAAACGATTAGTCCAGTGTTACCAACAGACTGTTTTTTGTAAATGGTTGTTATGCCTATGCGCATGTATAAGCAGTTTACCTGTACTAAGGGATCAGCTCACCGTGTCAATTAATTTTCTTGATGTCAATTACCTTTCTCAGTAATCACACAGTAATCACGTACGGATGTGAAACACTGTTTACCTGGACTAACCGCTCAGCCCTGTGTTAGCAATGGATTGTTTCTTGTGCGTTTATTTAAACAGAGTCTGCGAAAAAGTTTTTTCAAAGGGGTATTATCTTTATACGCAGGTATATACAACACTGTTTAATTGTACTAAGCAATCAGCCCAGTGCCACGATTAATTTTTTAACTTTCACAAAATCTTATTCCGCAAAATGAAATAATATTGACCGATTGTTTTTGCTATGGCAGGGTAACAATGGTTTGTAAACTGTATTTTTATTTTAGCAATTGTTGCGGGAATGTTATTTTTTGAAAAATATGTTACAGTCGCAACACTATAATGGTGTATGTGCTTCACTTGATTTATAATATACTGTATACCTGTACTTAAGCGCTCCACCAGATCATGTCGCACAGTTTACGGCTCTTATTAAGTGCTCCAGAGTGTTCAACGCCAGGGCACACCTTAACTTGTGGCTTACCCAGGCGTTTCGATATTAAGATCTCTACTTTCAGTAATCGCAATGTTATTTCTAAAACTGCTGAACGCGTTAAATTATCAGCTGTGACACGAGACAAAACCACCATTTCATTTAGTGCACTTTCGGTACCAATAATTTGTTCACATTAAATCGCAACCCGTAAATTCGGCAAAACAAAAATTTACAGATTTGAAAGAGACTGATTTCGCTTCTTCGGGAGTTGGGAACGAAATTGACTTACTGATCGGGTCGGATATGTATTGGGATATATTTACCGGGAAGATTAACAGGAGTGTGGAAAGTTGTTTGGTCGCCATAGAAACAAAATTCGGTTGGGTTTTGAGCGGAGTGCATGAGTCTGTGAGAGGGTGTGAAAAGAACGAAACTTCGACAAATAATTTGATTCATACTTTGCTTGTTGATTGTTGTGAGAGGGAAACTGACGTTCTTGATAAGCAGTTGAACAAATTTTGGGTAGTATTGGGATTTCAAAAAATGAAAAATCTTGTTATGATCTCGTTTTTGATAAGATAAAAAAAAGAATGAAGATAATTGTTATGAGTTAGCCTTGCCGTTTAAAGAAAATCATTCCTTACTGCCAGACAATTTTAAACTCAGCCGAAAGCGCTTATTAAAATTACACAACCTCTTGAAAAACAACCCGTCGCTTCTAGTTGATTACGATAATATTTTAAAGGAACAAATGAAATTGGGTATTATTGAACCGGTACGCGATGTTGGGACACCGGGAGAAACACATTACTTGCCACACCGCGCTGTTTTATGTGACGATAAAAGCACGACAAAAATGAGAATAGTTTTGACGCTTCCGCGAAAATTAACCACGAGTCGCCCAGTCTAAACGACATACTGTACAAGGGTCCTCAGCTAACGCCGCAACTGTACGATATCCTCTTTCGATTCAGATCATATCCTATAGTTTTGATAGCCGACATATAAAAAGCATTTCTACAAATTGCGATCAAAGAAAGAGATCGTAACTTTTTGAGGTTTTTGTGGTTTAACGAAATCCTTGCGGAACAACCCACCATCGTTAGAAATCGATTCGCCCGTTTAGTGTTTGGATTGACGAGTTCACCATTTTGTTTGAACGGTACTATTCGAAATCACGCGAGTCAGTATGAATTTGACCCACTGTTCAAAAGGTTGTGAGGTCGTTTTCGTCGACGATTTTATTGGCGGTCACGTGAATGAGGAAGAAGTTGTAAAGTTGTTTAAACAGCTTAAACTCAGATTTATAGAAGGGAATTTTTATCTTCGTAAATGGCACACAAATAATGAAAATGTTCGGAACTATATAAATCATATCACCGACTCTACCGCGCCTTCCCAAACTAATGGTAAAATTCTTGGACTTATTTGGAATGAACAGACCGATATATTATGTTTTTACTTTTCAGAATTATTGAAGTCGGCAAAAGCGTTAAAACCTACTAAGAGAAATATATTAAAGATTTTGTCTTCGTTCTACGATCCTGTGGGACTCATTCAACCAATTTTGATTAGCATGAAAATTTTGATGCAGAAAATATGTGAGAGGAAGCTAGGTTGGGATGATGATGTTGACGTTGAATTGAAGGCGAGTTGGGAGAGCATCTTAAAGGAGATGGAGAGTGTTGGAGTTGTTGAGGTTGGTCGTAGGATTAAGCGTAGTGACGAGGATGATGAAGTTGTGAACAGGGAAATGCATGGATTTAGTGATGCCAGTCAGCAGGGATATGGAGCTTCTGTTTACGTTAGGTCCGAATGGAGGTCTGGGAAAATTACTGTTAAGTTACTAACTTCTAAATCGAGGGTAGCACCGTTAAAATCAATTACTATGCCGCGTTTGGAATTGCTGGGAAATTTGTTGTTGCCTCGTCTTGTAAAATCTGTTGTTGTCGCGTTGGAGAAAGAACTTTCTTTCGATAAAATTTTATTTTGGACTGATTCAACTATCACTCTCTCTTAAGAAAATTTAAAAAAAGGAGCAAAACCTATGCTGTTTGAAGCCATGGTAGAACAGCAGGAAAGTAAATGGAAAACTCCTGTCAACAGACCCTCTTCCCACAAAAAATTTAGAAACACAATGTCAGATTATGAACCTCCGACAGAGTTATTTATGATAGATATGCCAGATGTTAATTGTGATATGTGAAGCCAAACAAAAAAAAAGGTTGTTTGACTCACAAAGCAAAATCGAAGCATTGCGAAGGAAAATGAACAACTTTAAAATGATTTGTTGCACAGAACTGTATCTACAAAATGTAAATTTGTTGAAGATGTGCTTTTGTCAGACGGAGCATGTAACCACTACACTGGTTTACCAAATGTTAAAGGTTTCAAAGGCATACTAATATTTTGAACACTGGTGACAATTGAGAAAATGTGGTATTATACAACAACCAACAGGTCAAAGGCGTTCACAGAGAGGGAGACCCCAAATGCTATCCCCTTTAGAAATTTTACAGTCACCGATATAGTGTTGACTTGGATAAATTATATGTACGTTAAATTTGGATCAATATCAATGATGGAAAAATTTCCAACCGTACGGTGTATTATACTGTGTCGAATTCAAAATTGCAGTACCTGCTTCAGTTGTTGTCCATAAATTGATGTATTTAGATTAAAAAAGTCACACTACGGTAAAAGTTCTGGTTGTAATTGCACCAGCGGGTGGCTTCACTTTTATATCCTCGGCCTTCCCTGGGAGCATAATCTGATAAAAATATAGTAGTGAAAAGTGGAACATTTACCCAAAACTCTGGGAGCCTGGTAATGCAATCATGCAGATCGATGTTTTTTTATAGTAGAATATGTGAATCCAATTGGTGTGGAGCTGATAATACCACCTTTATTGAGAGGACGAGATCAGTTCAGTGAAAGTGAAGTTATTCAAAGCCAACAAATTGCCGCTGAAAGAATACATGTCGAAAGAATGATACAGAGATTGAAAACTTTTAACATATTTGATCGAGTTATTCCTGTTAACATGCTAGGCTCTCTTAACCAGATCATCACTGTTTGTGCAAGGTTAGCAAATTTTCAAGAACCAATTTTAAAGATATAGGATGTTTCGATAAAGAAATATCTTTACAATTATATATATGCATAAAATTGTCTAAAAAGTGTTTTACTGCTACACACACATTATGATATATACCTCAAGGAGATGTTTTTTTGTATAGCTTATTTTTGTGGTAAAGTTTCAAATTGTGTCTGTCTGTGATGAACTGGATTGGGATTAATGAATTTGGTTGCACATATATTTGGTGGTGTTTTATATTCCATATGTCTTATGAGAAAATTAATATTTTAGTTGCCGGTACCATAGATAGGCCATCTACTACCCACTTGGCTAAAAGTTTCATCATGGCACATGCATGAAAACATGTCCCACAACGTCCAGCTGGACACTGACAGTTCGCAAACTCAATATTGGAGGGTTTTTTCTCTATAGCTAAAAAAGCCCATCTATTTGCTTTTTTCAAACTAGCTGCAGCTATACCCTTCAAACAAAATATTGTTTCATCTTCTTTAACATATATTGTATCAGTATTAAAAAAATTTCTTCGAGGAATTGTTCGCCACTTATAAAATGTTTCTTTATTTTTGTTGAATTTTTACAAAATGTTTCATTGACATATTCATGATAATTTTAAATATGTTCAACTGTAAAATTTGGCATTCCTTTCAAGGATTTCGACCAACCTGTTAAATCAATTGGGTTTGACATATCAGCTTTGAGTTTCAAAGGGACTGATGGAAGCATTCCCTCTTTCCACAGTGGTTTCAAAATAACTCCCATTTTTTCTGCTTTTTTACGTAGCCAGATTTTATCAGGTGTATAACACGAACTTGAGCTTCTTTTAAAGTTGTAATACCTTGAAGTGTGTCTCCTCGGAATACCAGCCATCTTTTTAAATGTTCGACTTTGTAAGTTGCAAGTTTTTCAAAATCTATATGAGTATGTGGGTCACTAATTTCATCTTCAGTTAATGTGATACTTTCATGACCTAAATAAAATCAAGAGAAAATTAAGTAGAGGATAACTATAATATGGTGTGCTGTGGCAGTTTTAAATTCTGTACAAAATTTGATGTATATTAATCAGCTATCTGCTTAAAAAATATCAGTGTGCACTGTTTGGTGAATCTCCCCTTTCTTATGCACCGTGTTTGCCTACTGACTTTTCTTCAAATAGTTCGTTGAAGTCTTCCACAATTATTTCATATTCTCCGTCGTTGTTTTCTATTATAATAAACTGTTCTTGAGTTTTTACACAAACTACTGAGTCTGTGTAGAGAGTTGTTGCTATTAAAATAGCAGTATTATTGAAGTTTTAAGTTTTAAAAGTAATGAAGTTTGATAGTACGTCTTCTCTCTTGAAAAAAGTTCGTAAAATGGTAATTAGCAGTGTTCATCATAAATACGGCCATACTATTTAATTTCATTGAGGCGTGACATAAACAAGCTTATTAAGATTTCGGATAACATCCAAGATCTTATTAAAATGGGCGGTCTTCTCCTTCTCCTTTTCCTTCTCCTTCTCCTTTTCCTTCTTCGACCGATTTTTTAACCGATTGCCGTAACGTCACGGCTTTTAAAGTCCGACCTGACCCAGCGACTTAGCGCTACGCCGGCTTTGTGCGTATATTGATAATCGTAAAGAATGAAGACTGTGCTATGAATTTGATCACAAATATTGTTGTAAACTGTTATTTTAATATTATTTAATAAGCTATGCTAGATACTCCTTTAAATTTTCGTTTCCAAATGTTTTTAACTAGGCGGATTTTGTTCCACTAAACGGAGCTCTTGGGGTTAAGGTACGAGTCGTTACTTTCGAGGGACCCAGTTCAAGGAAAACGAAGGTTTTTGAAGCGAAGAGAAGTATTTGGTTCTGTTAGTATAATTATTTAACTGCCTAAATTTCAGTTCTATGAACGTTTAAGATATTCTCTTTATTGTGTCTATGTTGCTGGGAACGAGCTTGGAATAAACTTAGAAATAATCAAGGATATCTGGACGCCGTTTGCAGAATTGCTGAAGAGGTGCGGAATGCTTATAACAAAGTTAGTGGCGAAGAAGACGAGCCTAGAAATGTGTTTGTTCTGCTTTGTGATTTTGCCTGAAAACCCAATTTGTAAATAGAAGTTTTTACATACCATAAGAAAGAAAATTACATAGTTAAAAAACACTTCTTTTCTTTTTCTATCATAAGAAATATAGGCCACTTTTTCATAAGAATATAAAAAATAAGTTCAAAATCACGAATCGCAAAGGTTTATGTCGCCAAAACTTTCCAATTTCAAATTTCGCGAAAGTTTTATCTCGCGAAAAATTTTTAATTTGTAGATTAGCGAAAATTTATCCAAAAAATTTTGCGAGTTTTTGGTCTCGCGAAAGTTTCTCTGAATAAAGTAATTGATTTAACCCATTGTTTAGGAATGAACCTTGGTGGTAACAGTATAGACTGCCAAAGCAAATTTAAAGCACTTTTTTTATGTGTTTACTAAGTTTTCCAAGGGTTATCCAGTTTTTGTAGGAGATTTGTCAAATTTGTGAGAAATAAGTAAGGACCATTGAACCATACGGTTATCAAAATTAGGCATTGGCATAAAATTAGCTAAATTTTCAAAAAAAATGGCATGAAATTTGAAGTGAAGGGCATAAAATAGCATAAAAATAGGGTGTAAATTGGCATAAAATCATAAATATAATCTGTGTTTTTGCCCTTGGACCCCTGGACTGTTTTTGCTCTATGACAGGGTAGCAACGAGTTGTAAATTGTGTTGTTGTTTTTTTCAGCTAAAGTTGTGGAAAGTTATCTTTTGAAAAATATATTACACCGGAAACACCATAATGTTGTGCACCTACTTTTTTGAAATTATATTACAACGGAAACACAATAATGCTTTGCGCCTCACTCGATTTATGACATACTAAATGTGTGGTACAGTTTACACTTCTTATTAATCCCTCTTCCAGGCATTCAACGCAGGGTAACAAAGTCACTTGTGGCTTAACCCGGCGTTTCGACTCCGGGTCCCCGGCTAGTCTAAATATTAATACCACGGAGTTACATTTTGGATTTAGTCTCTTTGTGAATTCTAAACCGATGAACGTAGTCATAACCTTTTTGTTCTTTTCGCCTACTTCCATTGCTTTTTTTGTTTGTAGGATCCAACTTTATGGTCAAATCTTAGTTATCTTAAACTTCATAACGATTTTAGTCGTATCGCAGGTATAAAACATTTCCAAAAAATCGCTACACCACATGCAATAATATTTAATAAACTAGCCGGGAAACCCGGCGTCGAAACGCCGGGGTAAGCCACAAGTCAGAGTGTGACCCGGCATTATATGCTCTGTGGAGCACTTAATAAAAGCCGTACACTGTGTCACACGATCAGGTGGAGCGCTTTGGTACAGGTTTGGTACAAGTTTGTCGTAAATCAAGTGAAGAGCATACACCATTGTAGTGTTGCGACATATTTTTCAAAAAAAAAAACTTTCCCTCAACAAAAGCTAAAGAAATTAATTGTGACACTTGACTGGGCGCTTAGTACGGCTAACCCGTGTCACACATGAATTAATAGCTGTATGAAACCATTTTCCCAAAAAAACTGTATCGCAACGGTTTAAATAAAAACTGAGAACACGTTTTTCGGAAAATGTTTCCAGTGAAAGTTCAAAAAAAATTTGACACTGAGCTGAACCCTTAGTACAGTTAAACAGTGTTGCACAGGCGTATAGGGATAATGCCATTTTAAAATTTTTTATTGCCGTTTTAAAATTTTCTTGCAAACTGTGTTTACATAAAAACACAAGAATAAGTCCTTTGCTAAGACAGGGCTGAGCAGTTAGTCCAGGTAAACAGTGTTGCACATCCATACAGGCATAATTCCGGAGAAAGTTTGAAAATTTAATGTCACAGTGGGCTGACCCCTTAGTGCAGTTAAACCACGACACACATTCGCCTAGGCATAGCCCCTTTCAGTACAGGCAAACCACATCGCACATGTGCCTAGGTGTAACAGCCTTTTCCAAAAAAACAGTCCATTGTTAACACTGAGCTTAGCGCTTAGTACAAATAAAATGTGGCGCAAGTGCCTATAAGCTTAATAGCCTTTTCCAAAATACTTCATTTTAAAAAAAAAAACATAGGAAACAGACCGTCGTTTAACAACACGGGATAGGCACATAGCATAGGTACTCCATGTCTCATTAATTTACTTTTGACTTTTGCTATAGTTTATATTACAGTAAAGTGGTAGCTAACTACTTAATTGCATTTAGTATGAAAAAGATTACTTAAAAATTCTGCTGCAGCCAACTGTATTTGGTTATACTTTTACATTTTAGCTAGGGTTAGCTAACCCCAGTCACAACCAAGTAAAAATCAGATTGGCGAAGATAACACAAAAATCAGAAATGTTAGCTAACATCTACGTTGGTAGCCAGAATCTTAAAATTGGTTTTGTTTAAGAATAATATATGGCCAGAGAACATGACTAAGAGGCAAATAAAACTTATACAAAGCTTTTGGTGGCTGAATAGGTATCTTAGCTAGCTAGCTAACTATAAAGTATAAGTGAATAAACATATAGAAATAAGAAATAGAAAAAATACCCGAAAATAGTTTTAAAAGAACCTGCAATCTTGTTAGAATACAAATAGAAGTATCAGAAAAAAAAAATAACAGTTAAGAAACTTTTCTTTCTCCAGCACAGAGTTGGTTCAATCTGCTTGCCAAGTTTCGGACTGATACCGTAAAAACCGTTGCTAAGAAATATAAAGAGCTTTAGTTTCTGATTGGTCATTTATATAAAACTCCGCTCCTGATTGGACCAGCGGGAACCCGTCCCTGTGCCAGCGGGGGCCGACGGGTTTTCGTCCCCGTGCTAGCTGGCTAGTATTTCGTGCGTGGTTAACACAAGTCGCTTTTGACGCACGAACAGAGAGACGACGGCTATTATTATAGAGACTAGTCGTTAGTCCGTGGAAAAATCCACGGGGTCGCCCGTCGCGTTCGCTCGTCTTTTAAATTTACCCGTCGCAACAAAGTGGATAAAAGTATATCGCATTTAATATTCGTTCGCATTTTAAAAATTTCGTGTTTCCGTTACGGGACGCCGCTTTCGCGGACACAGACAGGCGACGGCTATTTTTAAAGAGATAGCCGGGAAACCTGTCGTTGAAACGCCAGGGTAAGCCACAGGTCAAGGTGTGATCCGGTGTTAAACACTCTGAGCTTAATAAGAGCCGTAACTGTGGAGCGCTTTAGTACAGGTATACAGTATGTCGTAAATTAAGTGAAGCGCATACACCATTATAGTGAAATATGTAAACGAGAACATAAAAAACTCAAAAATGTATTTCCGACATTTTTTCGGCACTGGGATAACTACTACATATCGTAACAAATATCATTGTGTGAATTGGCTTAGTGAAAAATGTAAATCTCATAAAAGTCAATTTTTTTTCTCGGTTTGAAGTGATCATCAAATTTCCGGAGAATCATGTTCAATTTCATTTCATCTCCTTCATGGAATTCAAAGGTATCGTAAATTTTTTTGCATTGCTTACCTATGCAGTGAAGAAGGATTGATGATTTGACAATATCTGGCTTATCAGCAGATTCGGTGGCTTGGAGGAAGATTTGAAATGCCTGCTTCCATGATTTCCAGAGTTCGGCAAGGTTTTTTGAATGTCCAAGTTTAGTGCCTTTGGAGCCTTAACACAATCCATTATTATTAAAATACTGTGAGAATTGTGAAATATTGCGAGTGAAGGTTCTTGTGTAACAAATTCAGTATTCTGACACCATGTTATATGCAAATATGAGTGGATGTAAAGAGAGTGAACAAGTAAAGCTTTTCAGCTTGAGTCAGCCATCTTTGATAAAAATAAAACTATGTACTGGTCTAATCGATATATGGTTATAAGGCTATGTACAGGTGGATAAACAATCCTAGCTTAGCAGCTGTAGACAGGGCTTATATCTAATTTGGTCCCATAGGACCAAATTAGATGACGTCATCACTTTCACAGTCAGCAAAAAAATAATTTCACATTTATATGTCATATTATATATGGTTAGAAAGAGGAGATCAAGTGGATCAAAACAATGTAAGAATCATGTCTTCAAAACCTAACGTTCGTAAGATGTTATCATTCAAACTTTGTACAAATTACAGACCGGTAATTTACTGACTTAGCACAATAATGACTATAACTTGCGCAATATCAAAGTGAATAGCGAAAATTTTGGTATGGTATTGGGTCACCCTATTGTCTTTCTGTTTAATCAAAATTTATGGTTCAAATCACTTCAAGGGATAATTTACAGACCAGTAATTTACTGACCAAAGAACAGGCAATTTCACAGAGTGGTATTGTAAGTCACTATATGCCGAATATGCAATGATAAAAGAGTCTCCATCACTTTCTTTGCCAGGTAGATGGTTATAGCTTGCTTTGTATCAATGTGAAAAAGAAATTGCTTGAGACTAATGGATGAAATATTGGTGTTGTTTGATACGTTGTATTCAACTTTATTACCAGATGTTTCTAGTTCGTGCTTTCAAGGAGTTTTCTATCTAGCGATCAAATACCAATCGTATTTCATCACATCCTCTTGAAATTTCTAGTACACGTTCTGTGAAGGCTGAAGGCATTGGTAATGCGAAATCCTGAAAAATTTACGAATGTTTCTTCTTGACTAAATGTTTAGCGTGAACTTTTCGATTTGCGACTTGGTCCTAAGTTAAACGTGAAAAATTATTACTCTACCTAGCTATAATCTCTAGCCATGAAAATTATGTTTAATCTAGCTTGGGCGTTTATGTTCTGCAGTGCTTACCTTTTCTGGACGGCATAACTCGGGATGTTCGTCTTTCAAAGTATTAGTTCCTTCTCAAATTGATTTCCATATACAAAATCTTATTGTGTCATCACTGTTGATGCATATTTCAAAAATAAATCTTATAAATATAATACTTATAAATTGTAAGTTTAACTTAAGTTGTTTCTGAACTATATTTCAAAAATTATTCAAGAGTTGTTTCTTTAATGTCATTTCAGAATGAGGTCATTTGAGGCCATTTTAAAAATTTGAAATTTTGAAACTAACACACAACCTTAGAGGATTCAAATAACTAATCGAAATCCTCCAAAGGTTACCTAGAACGAGAGGTTTATTCAACCTGCCCCACCCCAGTAAAAAGGTCAAGATTTTATCTATTCTGAAATTACTTTCCATTGATTACAGGTCATAGTCTTCCTAAATTTGTGCGAGTTTCCCCCTTAGTTTGTGAAGACAAACTTTTTTTTTTCGCAAATTTATTTATTTCAAGTTGTTTTTATGCAAAAGTGAATTTTCGCTGACTTTAGTATATTTCGCAAATCCAATCCTTTAAGGCATTATGCCAGCAACATAACTATTTACGATAAAAGCGTGAAATTTCACGTTTGTTTGAAATAGAGCCAGCAGGCTGCTCATATGATATTTAAAGCTAGTTTACCTGGATAGTTTAATACCAAGAAATAAAACCAACCACGTATAAACGCTGTGTCTGGCTACGTAGTATCTCGTGTTCCCAATGTTAATACTACAAATATTTGGGTAACCTTTACACTGAAATTCCGTAAATAGGATAGATAAAAATCGCTATTCTTAAACAACGTCAAAGTTGTACTACTTTAGTAAACAATGTTGCTTATAAAAAATGCGTCTGATTTTTACGTTTAACCTAGCTCTTTTTTATGTAGGGATTTGCTTTTGTCAGTTATGTAAAGCGAGAGGATGCGTCTCGTGCTATCAAGTCGCTTCAAGGTTACGGCTACGATCATCTAATTCTCAATGTTGAATGGGCAAAGTAAGTGTTCTTAATTAGGTCATAGCACTGCGACAATGTCTTTCATGTATTGTCTAGGTATTTCTTACCCTTGCTCTTTCCTACCCTTTAATTTTATTCATGTTTTTGTTTAGACCTTCAAACAATTGATGGATGCAAACCTTTAACAGCAAAATTATAACGATCTTGTTGCCGTAAATTACGACTTTTTTTTTGCTCGCGAGGGGTGTGTGTTTTATCAATTTCAAAAAAATTAGGCATCGTAAAAAAAATGTGCATCGTAAAAGATGAAAAAAAAATGTTCTTGAACACAGACAGACATCGTTTTTTTTAGCGCCAGGCACTGAAGTTACCACCAACTACGCGCAGGGGTCTCCGAAGGCTGTGATATGGCCTTTTGCAGCCTAATAAGCGCTGTACACGTAAATAACGCCTAGTCCTTCCAGTCTTAATAGACTGCAAAGTCTCAAGTTATGCTCCTTAGTGCCCTTTAGAACACCGCCAACAACGTGTACAAGCCTCTGAAGGCTGTAATATGACCTTTTGCAGCATAATTAGGCCTCTACACGTAAATCCTATATTCACGGGGCCGAGCAGGTAGCCGTTGGCCTACTCTTTCCAGTCACAGTGAATTGCGAGATCCCGAGTCCTTGTCCGGAGTGTTAGATCAACGCCAACAACATGGACAGGTTTGTATTGGCTGTAACATAGCCTTTTGCAACCAAATGTGCTCCACGTGAATCACGTGCTTCCATGATCCGAGGCAGGTGTCCATCACCCTTTCCAGCCACAAACTGCGACGTTTCAAGTAGGTTTTTCTAAAGCCGGGCTTTTGCAACACCGAAAAGTGCATGTACAGCCCTCCCAAAGCTGTTTATGTCCTTTTGTACCCTAAGATAAGCTGTACACGCAAATCACGTGCTTCAACGAGCTCAGGCAAAGGTTCATCGTCCAAGTTCATTCAGTCTTAATGGACAGCGAAGTGGCAGATCATTTTCTTTGAGATCAGGGCGTTAGAACATCGCCAACTGCGCGTAAAGTTCTTCAAAGGCTGCAATATGCCCTTTTGCAGTGTAATGAGGGCCCTAGACCAACATCACGTGCCTCCCACGCTCAGACAGGTGGTCCTCGGCTCAGTTCTTCCATCCTCAATGAACTGCGACGCGTCAAGTCCTTTTTCTTAGCGACAAGATCATAGAACACCGACAAGAGCGTGTACGCTTCTTCAAAGCTGCAATACGACCTTATGCTGCACAGTCAGCTCACAAGTAAATCACGTGCTTTAACGAGCCCGGGTACGTGGACACTTGGAGGAAAGAATGTGTACATCAGTCTAGTTCATCCAGTCTTTTGGACAGCGACGTCACAAGTAGTTTCAGTTAGCGCAGGGATTTTAAGAGCCGCCAACTGCGTGCACAGGCTTCCAAAGCGTGAAATATCGCAATTTACAACCTATTAAGGTCCCTACACCTCAACCACGTGCCTCCACAATCCCGGGCATGTGGTCATTAGTGTATTCCTTCCCGTCTCCAACGTCTCATGCTGTTTTCTTTATTATTGCAAAAATTTTACTTAGAGCTCCCAAAGTCGGTACAGCAGTTGGAAGCGTGTACGTTGGTCTATTAATACCAGTAAGTGCGAGCGATTTGGTGACGGTCCCAGAAAGTCTATGTTTATTGTGTGCCACGGCGATGGTGGTAGGGGAGATGGTTTTAGTGGTGGCAGTGGGTTCATTCTTGAATTTGCGATACACAGCGAACAGTTCTTGCAAAGTGTTTCGACTTGGCGGTTAATATCTGGAAAATAAAGTTTATCACGCAATATGGATTTTGTTTTTGTCATTCCAAGGTTGTTTCATGAGCTAGTTTAAGCATTCTGTGGCGTAAACTGGTCGGTGCTACATCCGATTTCCACTAAGTATCAAGGATTCGTCGGTGTTGCAAGTGAACTCGTTGCGTATTTTGTTATAAAGGTGAAGCTCAACGTTACAGTTAGGATATTTGGTGGATATCGTATCTATTGAATACCATTTAGTAAGGCGAATAAGTTCTTTCAAACATTGCAGGATCGGGTCATTTTTTGTGTGTACTTTTATCTCATCTAGGGTAATGGTTATCGGTTCTGCATGCTTTGTTGTAAAATTTACGTATTCTTCGCTGATTCTGGTACAGTTTGGATTATTGTCAGGAACGCTGTGTCGGGAAAAATAGTCTGCAGGGTTGAAAGAGCCATTGGTGCGACGAATATTGAAGTTAAATGTAAGCGTAAACACCATCGTTTTATACGCAAAGGTGAAGTTGACTTAGGATTGCTGAGTAATAATACCAATGGTTTGTGGTCTGTAAGAATTTCAAAGTCGGAGCCAAGTACATACAAGGAAAACTTTTCACATCCATGGACAATTGCTAAACACTCCTTTTCTAATTGACTAAAACGAGATTCTGTATCTGACAATGCTCGGCTTAAATATACTATAACTCGATAGTAGTAGTATGGCACTGATGCCATGTTACAGCATCAGTGGTACACTTCTGTGATGAGAAATAACTCATAACAGTATTTGATGACAGCAATTGTTTCAGTTGATTGTACGCAGTTTGCTCGACTGACCCCCAGGATGGTGTATGTCCCGAAACGTTTTAAGACTTTTTCCTAGATGGTGTCCATTTCTTTTAGACTTTGGGCAAAGAGGATGATATCGCAAATAATAGCGAAATCACTGACACCACTTATGTTGATCGTGATGATATCAGTACTTTTATTAAAGGCTTGAGGTTATCTTATCCAAAAAACGTTATCTTATCTTACGTAAATGTTAATTCGATTAGGAATAAACTGGTTGACTTGGGCATTGTAGTTTTACAAAATGTAGATGTTCTTTGTATAGCTGAAACTAAGCTTGACGAATCTTTTCCTGAGGGGCAGTTTATGCTAGATGGCTACAAAAAACCATACGGGCTAGATGTAACAGCCTCAACTGGTGGTCTTTTGACATATGTTAATTGTAATATCCCTTCCAGGCAATTAAATTCTTTCCTAACTCCGCCGGACATTCAGTGTATTCCAGTTGAATTAAACTTATGTAAGCAAAAATGGTTAATTTTGGCTGTATATCGAAATCCTTCCCAAAATTTACGTTATTTTTTGGACCATATATCTGCTTTGTTAGATTTTTATTCCGAAAATTACGAAAATATAATTATTCAAGGAGATTTTAACAATGTTACAACTAGTGTAGAGATCTCTTCATTTATGGCTAACCATGGTCTTTAAAGTGTGATAAAAAATCCTACTTTCTTTAAATCAGCTGATGGACGTTGTATTGACCTGATCTTAACAAATAAAAAACACAGTTTCCAAAAGAGCCAATCATTTGAAACTGGTGTTAGTGATTACCATAATATGATTTACACTATGCTAAAGTCAACATTTGTTCATATACCTCCTAAACAGGTTGTCTATCGTAGTTTCAAAAAATTCTCAGAAGACGCTTTTTCAAATGATCTTAAGACAAGTCTTGTGACATCCCAAAGTGGAAATTTTACCTCTTTTAATAAAATGCTCTCAAACACTCTTAGCAGACATGCCCCCTACAAAAAGGGAATCATGCGGTGAAATAATAAACCCCATATTAGTAAAAAACTCCGGAAAGCCATAATGAAGCGTTCTCGACTAAAAATATTTATAATAAAAGAAGAAGCGTTAATGACTTTAACAAATATAAAAGTCAACGGAATTATGTAGTAAATCTGAACAAACTTTCAAAGAGACAGTTCTTTGAAAAGGTTTGTCGTAATAAAACGAGCAGCAGTTCTAAAGATTTCTGGTCAGATGGTAGCAGCCTCTGGAAGCATATACACGCTGTTAGCAGTGTTTAAAGAGCCTGGTGGTAAGGAAAACCACTTGGGACGTTGCAGTCCATTGAGACTGGAAGAAGTAGGTCGATGACCACCTATCTGGGATCACGGAAGCACGTGATTTACCTGTAGGGCTCTCTTTTGGCAGTGTGGAAATAGCCTGGAAGCCAAATCTCGAGATCCTGGCCGAAGAGTTGCGACTTGCTCATTGATCTAGAAACGGGAGAGGTGGTGGATTGTGTAGCAGATTATGGTAGAATATGGTAGATCCGGTAGGGAAATAAGTCCCAGTCTAAAAGTTAGCGTCCCGTAGTTTTGTAGATTAACAATCTACAAGACATACCTTTCTTACATTGGTGCTAAGGTGCGTATCTTGAAGGTCTGTCTAAGTATTTGAGGCATATTGAACTGATTGTTTTTGTAGTTGTTTTAGCACTTCATCTTTCCCTTTTTGTCTCCCTTTTGCGACTAGCTCTGCACGCTCTCGTTCATCGATGTTATTGAAGATGCGCTTTACCTTGGCGCATTTGTTCCTTCAGCAGCATATAGCGCTGCTTTTCCTGCATTATGAGACTGAATTCATAAACACTTACGACACCATCTTCGATCGCTTTTGAAGCGAACCCAGGTGCTATGCATCTTTGACATTTTCGAAAGTCCGTCCCGCTCTTTGATCTCCCTTCGTAAATACTTTTCGATCACTTTTTCAGTCTGTAGACCTGACTTTCCTTCCGCATAGTATCATCCCAAGGCGCACTTGCCTGTGTCGACAAGGGTGGGTATGGCTTCATAGTATCCATCTTTATTAAACTATTATTCTATAAGCAAATGCAACGTGATCCCTACGAAAGATACGTTCTTTTCATGATGGAACTCGTCAGTGAGCATGACCTCGAGTCTATCTGTCGAGCCTTTCAAAGGAAGGTAGATTGGAGTGACAAAATTCCAGGTAAGCTTATCTCTCCAAGCATTCAATTCCTTGGTGGGAAGCAGGGAGAGAATCTTAGACTTTTTGCCATAAAGGAAGCAATCGTTTTCATCTAACTGAGGACAGACAAGACATAGTCTATGGTAAACGTCAGTCTTGTAGTATCCATCATAGTCGCCATTCGTATAGTACTTCCCACCTGTAGGATCAGGCAAACCCATGAGATCTTGCAGTGACCTGTGAATGACGACTGTAAAACCATCCGACACTTCGAGCCTGCAGAGCATGAAGACCATAGCCTTCCCTTCGGCTCTCTTGTTGATAATACTCGCTATATCCTCGATCTTGTGCAAACCGCTCAGGATGTCGATCTGGTTAACCTTTTGGTCAGGCCCCACCTTCCGAATCGTGAAATCGTTGTTACTGTAAATGTTCACGTAGGTCGAATACTGATCGAATTTAGAGCGATCCTCGTGCACTGACCTAGGTAGTCGTCAAAAATCGTAGGCTTGTTGATATCTGTGATATACAGTTGCTTCATCTTTTTTATAAAAAGATGAGCATTACATACGTACAATCTGAAGGCGAAGTATGCACCAAACCATGGGAGATGTCTTGAACGCCTTAAGGACAATGACCTTATGGTACAGGACATTGTTGTCAATGACAAGGTTTCCTCCTTCAAGGCTAAGTTTCCAGACATATTTGTCGACTATATATTGCTTTCGGGTACTACCACGCTAGTTAAGGCGTGGAACAGCCATCCCTTTGGCCTATGGTCCACTAAGCCCAATTTTGTAGCTTAATGTGCTACCTCTGCTTGTGGTATTTCCATGGAGCATCTAAGCGTTGAGTTGCCCATTCTTTATGCCGTGTATCGCTTCCACATTTATTTCCAAATGCGCAAGATCCTATCCCAGCTTGACATTTTACTACCTGGATCGGAACGATCTCAACTTCTTAACAACCCATTGAACCAACAGAAACTCCAAAAACTGGCTTGCGAGGTTGCGGGGCCTGGTAATGAACAGGAATGGAGGAACGAAAGCATCTTCAGTAGTTGGTAGAGTTGCCGTGACGATTATCCGGGTTAAGGCCCTAGCTATCTTGATGAAGACTCGTGGAGTAAGTGGATTATCGAGAAAATCCAAGGCCTTACTCGCATCGGGATTGAGCGGTATTCACAAAGTGTGATGCCTACTTGATCCTGGAAAGCCAGACGAACGCGAGATCTGGGATAATTGGAACCAAGGCAACGCGATCGATGCCCAACGGCTATTCCTCACAAGGTTTGAGGTGCTTGTGATTTAAGATAGAGACACGAGTAAGGAAATCGCTGAATTTCAAAATGTGTTAAAGTATGCGAGGTCTAAGGTAGATTTTAGCGTTGCCAATGGTGTGTAAATGATACCTAGCGATATGCACCTACACATTGGAAACATCATGAATTTTACAAACAAGATTCTCATCAGCAAGGAGTATTTCTCGATTAGTGTCAATCCAAACATCAACGCGAAGCAGGTTGACAAGTCCCCGGTACTGACAAAGCGTCGTACACATGTGGTAAGTCATGCGATAGATTCGCAGGGCAGCAACACAGGTAACGCGCGAAGCACTGCACTAGCAATAGAAGCAGAAAAGTACGTTGATACCAAGGCTGTATTGGTTACAGCAGGAATACCGGTTATTCTAGCATACATATGGCTCATGTAAGAGGAAACAGTCGTGTGTACATATTCTACACACGAATACGTTCCCGAGCCTTTAAGACCTTTTGAAACTATGTTCCACGCTGCTGCTGCCTTTCTTCCTGCTCATGTATGCGGCAACAATCGCAACAACACTTGCAAGGGCTATGTAAAGATGCTGAGCCACAAATTCAACAACCTTTGCGGCAACTCTGAAGGAAAAAGGAGACTATCGCACCGATGATACCAGGCAATGCTGCGCCTGCTTTTACTGCTAAGTATTTCAAAAATTTCCTAAGTCTCTCAAGTTGTTTTCGTACAAACCCTTTACTACTTCCTGCCGATGCAACACCCGCTGCCGCTCCACATCCTGTTACCGTTACGACAAGGGTGGATATTAGCAAGCCCACAGCTGAGACGATACTCGCTATGGTGATCCCCTGCTCCTTAAGGAGGATCTTGCGTTTTTCAGTGAGTATCGTCTTCTACCATCTTTAACAAGGTGTCCTTAATCGCCTTCAGCTGGCTTTGAGTGTGGGATGATAACAGTCCGCAACTTTCTGCGCCTCAAGTCTTTTCACCTTGGCTTCTGTTTTAGCGATTTCACCATCATGAAAGATCATCTTGCTTTTCAAGGGTTTTAAGTTCCCTCGCAAGGTTTGAAGCTCGATGTTGAGCCCTCTTGTTTCGCGCTTCATAAAGACCTCCCCATTAAATGAATTCTCTGACAGGAGGGAAACCATGATTGATTGATTGATTGATTGATTGATTTAATTTATTTACCGTCGGTTATTATATACAATAGTTCTTTAAAAAATAATTTTTTGCAAAAAACTAATCAAAACCGACCAAATATTTTTATATATTTACAATTTAGATAAAAACTATAATAAATAAATAATGAATAAATAATAAATAAAAGATAAACATTTCCCCTCTCCCATTTTCGTATTGATTACGCAAGTTATGGAATCAATTGCCGACACTCTGTGCATGAACAGTGAGAGCCATTCCATTTTTTAATCATTTGCTTAAATTTAACTAGATCTTTGCAACTCTTCGTATGAAAAGGAAGTTTATTCCAAACTTTTGAGGCTAAACATCGCAAACTGTTTAGACCAAAGGTGCTTGTTTTTACACTGATGGTTTTTAGGTTGTTCATGTTTTGACTTCTTACTGGCCTATCAGTTTCCTCAAAAAGGAAAATATCTTTCATGAAAGAAGGACTGATGTTTCTCCGAATTTTAAATATTTCTATGCATAAATATCTGTGCCTTAGTAATTCCATATAATGTTTATTTGGGAGGCAATCAACTGGTCTTGGGTCATCATGAATAAAACTTAAAGCCCTGTTGTGGAGTTTTTCAATTTTCAAAAGAGATTTCGAAGAAGAGAAATGCCAAACTAAGGGACAATAATTAAAATTTGCATACACGAAGCTTTGTGCTAAAATAGATCTTGTTTGCAAAGATAGTACATTTTTAAATCTAAATAATGCATTCAACTGGACTGAGGCTTTTCGACAAAGATTACTAATGTGCAAGTTGAAATTTAATTTATCATCAATTGTTACTCCTAAAAGTTTTACGGACCTTTCTGATTGTATGACTCTATCGCCAATGTTTATTTCAAGCTTCGAGTTATCAATTTTGGCTCTTGATAGAAGGATCGAATGAAATTTGTTTGGATTTGCTATCATTTTGTTATTATTTAACCAAGAAAGGGCAATTTCGGATTCCCTTTCTAAAGTCTTAATGAGATTTTTAATAGTGTTTGAATAAGCTGATATCGTATTGTCGTCTGCGTAATTATGTGGGTCACTATTTACAATAAAATAAAATAAATCATTCATAAATATATTAAAAATAATTGGGCCCAACACAGAACCCTGAGGCACACCTGACAAAATTAATTCAAATATACTATACTCCGCATTTACTCGTGTGGATTGTTCTCTGTTTGTAAAATACGATAGAATATACTCAAGTGATTTTACATCAAAACCGTAAGCATGAAGTTTGGCTATAAGTAGATCGTGGGGGACACAGTCAAAAGCTTTTGATAAGTCCATTAATAATGAACCAACCACATAATTCAGATCCAGTTTTTTTTTCCAATCCTCTAATAGGCGTAACAATACGTGATTGGTGCTATAGTTTTTCCTGTAAGCAGATAAGTACACAGAAAGTTTTTTTTCCATGAAAGACATTATTTGCTCTTTGATTATTATTTCATAAAACTTAGAGAAAAAATTTAATACACTAAAAGGTCTAAAATTATTGAGACTGTACTTTTCCTTGCTTCCCTTGTCAATTGGTGTAACAACCGCACGCTTAGCTTTAGTTGGGAAAAAACTGGCACGGATGCTACTATTTAAGGCATTTTTGAGGGGCAATATTAAGTGCTCACTAGCTAGTTTTGCAAGTTTTGGCGGTATCTTATCTTCGCCTGCAGATGCTTTAGTGTTTATTTCTGTAAATATTTTTTTGATTTCTTCATCACTTATTTCCTTAAATTGAAAATTTTCAGACACATTTTCAATATTTTCTTTTATCTTTAGGATACTTGGATAAATACCACTGCTATTTTCAACAATATTTATGAAGTGGCTATTCAATGTTGTTGCCACTTCATTTTCATCTGTAATCAAATTATCGTTTTGGATTATCGTAATATTTGCATTACTTAAACAATTTTTATTTGTTACAAAAGGTTTCATAACTTTCCAAAAATTTTTATTTTCGACTGCTCCGGCCTGGGTTATTTTTTTAAAATATTCCTTAACAGCTATATTTCGTAATTTTACGCATTTGTTTCTTTGTCTTTTATAATTGGCATTGTTTTCCTCAGTTTTATCATTGTTATATTCATTTTTAAACCTTGACCTAGAGTATATAGCCTTTCTTAATTCTTTATTCATGAAGGGAGCATCGTTTCCACGCAATGTTTTCTGTTTCAAAGGAGCATGTTTATCTACTATATTTCTAAAAATTACTTGAAGATTTTCATAGTTCAAATCAGGATCGGCAGTGTCACAACAAAAGTCAGCAGCTTTTACATCAGCCAAAAACGTCTTTTCATCGAAATTTTTATAGTTTCTATAGAATATTTTCTTTGGCTGTAAACGGGCCAGATGCATTTTTAAAAATTTAGTTATCATTAGATGATGGTCACTTAACCCTGTTTCAAACGCTGAACTATTTTGAAAAGACCTATATCTGTTTGTCAATAAGACATCAATTGAAGAGTATTCTGTTCCTGCAAAGCATGTTTTATCTTTAATGAGGTTTTTGAGATTGAAAATATCACAAAGTGACTGCATCTGCCCATAGCCACTATCACTTGGATTATAAAAATCTATATTAATATCACCCAGAACAATAATATTGTCACATTTAGAAAGAGCATTGTTTAGAATTTTTTCCAATTCATAGAAAAATTGTGTTAATTTCAAATATGAAGGTGGCCGATAAATACTAATTATAATCCATTTTTTATTTCTAATAGTAATTTCAGAACAGATAATTTCATTCTCTACAATTCCAATATTGTGTAACTGTTTACAAATGACCCCTTTCCCAACATACTCAATTAAACCTCCTCCATGTATGTTTCTGTCCTTTCGGGTTCTAATTTCATATCCGTCAATATTAAATTGAGCAGTTGGAAAAGATTCATCCAGTTTAGTTTCTGCAAGTACGAAATAGTCAGGAGAAAATTTAGACATGATCTCTCTGACGTCGACAATTTTATTTCTCAGACTGTTTATATTTAAGTAACCTAAAAGAGGATTATCGGGATTAGCAACTCTAAGTTTACAGATACTATCGAGCGGGCTATCAGGTTCGGAATTTGAATTATGTGTTTGGTTAAGATCATCAATTTCATTTTGTAATAACAAAGGGCTATTTTGTGTTTCACTTGAATCTGAAAAAACTTGTGCCTCTTGTGGTGTCTGAGTGCAAGGACCTATACCCAAGACTGGAAGTACATGTTGTGGTATAAAAAATGATTAAGATAATATAAATAATTTTTCGTTAACATAGTTTTACCATCGTCTGTAAGGTGGATTCCATCTTTCCATAAAGAAGAGTTTTTTATGTTGTCATTATCAATAAAAGTAACATCTAAAGCCTCGCATCTTTCCTTTAACAATCGGTTAATTTCATCGATTCGACTTTCGTCAACTCGTGAACCCGTTATCAAGCTGGATATAAAAACCTTTTCCACACCAGAGTTTGTACATTTTTCTGCAATTTTAATTAATCCGTTCACTATTTCGACATTAGATGCTGCACTTAGATTTTTCGACCATCTCCATATCATCGTCCGCGTTCTCGACATGAACAAGCTCGTTCAGAATTTTTTAAGCCATGGCCTTGCTGCTTTTGTTGGGTGTACTATTGTCGGTGAAGCCTATAGCTCGCAGTCGATTTGTACCTAACGTCCTCTGTTCCTCGGCGACGCTCCTCATCTCACCGTTCTTTATCGTGATCTCTATGCCGTCATAAAAAAGTTGGTTCTCTCATACCTCAACCTCCTTGTAATATCTCGCATTTGGCGGGTATAGCTTCTCGCCAAGTTGTTTGTATAGATCGTCGATCTTCGATCTTTTAAGCTTAATACTCTCCTGTCCTGTCCTGTCCAGGCTGGGTAATTTCAGGTCTGCTGAAAGATCCATCATCTGTATCGTCTGGAATTTTCTTCTCAGGCGTAAAATCGTCTCCTGGTTAATAAGTGGGATTTATAGGAGAGATAGAGAAATGTATGTTCTGCCGCAGTCGCGCACGCACATCGCGCACACCCACGGTCAACCACAAGAAATCAATACCATGCTGTGCTTAGCCATGGAATTCAAGGGTAAGTCCCTAATAGGTAGCGCTTAGTCATGCATATCAAAATCATACAAAAATGAGTAAAAAAATGTTCTAGCACACCTAGTAGGGGAATTCCCTGATATAGTGATGACGTCATCAAAAATCAACGCATGCGCAGTAGCATACAACCTTGTTGTAAGATAAAAAATACTACTAATATATGTGCATAAACTGTCAGAGAAAATTTGATACATTTGGAAGTGCGGTAGTCATGACCTTTATAAGAGATAGGAATATGCGGATGTTGGGACAAAATCCCTTAGCACTTTACCATTTTACGTCAAATCATGGATCATACCCGTTAAATCAACGATAGAAGGGTCCATAAAATCCGTTAGCGCTTTACCATTTTACGTCAAATCATGGATCATACCCCTTAAATCAACGATAAAAGAATTTCTATCCCCCCACCCCACCCCAACCCCCCAATCCCCGCCGTGTCCCCCCAACCCCCCTGGGCCCCCCACCCCCAACCCCGCTGTGTCCCCCCATTACAGTGATAGGATTCAACTGTGTCTATAATGGCCTCTAGCGTACGTGGTAATACCATCAATGATAATAAAACATATATAACAACACGCAAGCAGTTTTTGTTATATAATTAAAACATCTGTCAATCAAACGCTTATAACAATATGATTTTACATACCAGAAAGTTGTTTACATAAGAAAAAGTCAAAACGAAAGTAGCCGTTGCTAAGGATATTTGGTATGTAAGGAATGCATTGTTCTCTATTGTTATTCTGGTTTGATTGACATTTAATTGACGTCATTCTTTATCTAAACAAATACCATATGAAATAACCTGTTGTCATAGCCATCACGAGAGCGATCTTCTCATCTTCATGTGTAGGAGTAGTAGTATCTTTGTGGTAAGGTGCAGTAATGTGTTTATCAGTAGTACTAGTAGTAATAGTACTATGGATAGGAATATGTCTATTGGGGGTCTTTTTATCGGTAATATGTTTATTAGGACCGGAGGTCCTGGGCACAGTAATATGCTTATCAGGAATCTTTTTATGTGATTCAGTTGTTTTTTCAATAACATTAACCTTTTGATTAATCCCAATCGTCAGATCTTCACCCGATATTAAAATCTTGTTGTTGTAACCTACCACCCCTGTTTTAATTTTGAGATTCATGTCACTAGGCAACATATAAATACCTTGTCCAACCGAATAATCAACTTTGCTTGAAGCGTAGTTTAACGTATCCTGATAACGTTTAATGTCCTCCTGAATATCAACCCTACGGTTAACAATGTCTTCAAGGTTGTTCATAAAAACTCTTTAAGCCGTCAAAGCGCTTGAATCATTACCCAAGATAGAAGAACGGCTGAGGCTTGCGAACTAAGAACAAGATAAGCATACGCCCTAACACTGCTTGAAATCTTTACAAGGCCTGTTTTTGTAAAGCCATTAGATTTTTCCACAATCCATCGTGTCTTGGAGTCGTCTGTGAAATAACTCAAACCCGGAGTTGGATAGTTTTTACGTCTTTTTTGATATGAGCTGAAAAAGTATTGACCTCTGTATTTCATAGGATTAGAATCAACGTCATATTCACCACATATTTTTAGAAATTCTTCGTTTGAATAAGGATTGTCATATTGATTAAAACTATCTTCAAAAGGTAGAGGTGTCTGCAAGCGCTTAATGACTCGTCTAATGTGATAATAGACATGAAAACGATATACCGATCTGATCCTAGATCTACCTTCTTTCAGGTGTTCGGAACTGACTCCACAAGCACTTGAAGCACACCAAGTGGCAAAATTGAGTTGGGTTTGCCATAATTTAAACGGTTGTTCATTCCAAATTTTCATACGTTGTTCGTTTTGATTCAGTTCGTAATTGGTAAAAATATTAGGAAAGACAGCAGGAAAAGAGCCATTTTCAGAGACAATAATGGTCTGTTTGTATAGATCCTTCCCATCCAATATCTGAACGTCCAGTCCTCCATTTGGCTTATAGGCCGCATTTGGGTTGTATTTGAAAATGCTATCCATTCTTTTTGATTAAAATAATTCCACTCTCTAATATAAGAATGTATATCACAATAAATGACGTAAATAGTGAAAAGACAATCTATTTGTATCACACTATATACAACGAGACTGGTACAAAAGAAGTTGCGATCATAGAGACGTTTTCGGACAATGTTACATATGAAATCACAGCTCCACTAAAAGTGACCATTGGAAAAGACGAAAAGTTGCTACCGAAAGGAAAATACACCGGCATGGAGCTGAACGCATCTTTAGCGGGTGATGTCACATCCACACCATTAATCAAAGACCCTCGAGTAATCAAAACAAATAAGCTAACCAACATAACAGAATTACATTTCAATCTGAATGAATTGGAGGATGCATTAAATCTTAAAAATGGTAGATATAGCGATAACCTGCTAACATATCATATATCTGAGTATGGTGATGTTACACATATTGAGCCAAAAAACCCACAATATAAGAAACTAAAGGGTGGTTACCTTCAATCACTTACTTTGAAAATAACTGATCAAAATGGAGATCTGGTAAAAGATAGTCTGGGAACAACAGTTGTCCTTCACATAAGAGACGGCAGACAATAGGTTTGAATAAAAGGCCATAGGTACGATAACGTATACGCTAACCGAATTAAAAGTAAAAATAAAATAAAAGTAATAACAAACATGGAATAACATGGAATACGGAAAAAGGTTAAATCCTGAACGTTCACTTAGAACTGCTCATGGTGTAAAAGGCTCACACCAAAAAGTAATTGTGACACACAATCCAAGTGAGATTGATCAAAACCAGTTACTTTTGATTAGGTTTCTTAATTTAGGTAGCGATGATGTTATTGTTCCAGGGACTTCAAAACTAAGTTTCGACGTTGAACTCGAGTCAAAAGCCGACACGAAAAGAACATTAGTCTCTAATATTGGAAGAGCTATTGTTAAAAAGTTAGCAGTCAAGTTTTTGAGGGTACCGAGATTTTGAGCATTGATGACTTTGATCTTTTAGGATGCTACAGAGATTTATGGCTAACCAAGTATGAAAAGAGAAATGCAATCAGACAAGGCATCATATCCAATGATGGATGTACGGAAAACTGTATGAAATTGAGGATCAGCGCTTCAGATAAAGACGCATCTGATGTCTCAGACAAAGCCATTGCCGATGCATACAAAAACAAGTTCACCATACCACTAGATTTTGAAATGTTAGATAGCACGATCCCATATTATCAAGCCGGATTAAGGAATAGGTTATGTTATGAGATCACATTCAATAATTACGACAGGGTTGTATTATCAACTCCAGCCAAACCTTCCGGTTCTGCCACGGCACCGGCACCGGATGCTAAATACAAAATAATTAACATATCTCTCGAATATGAGATTGTGACACAACCCACCTTAGCCAGATTCATTTCAAATGAATATGAAAACATGGCTTTACTATACGACAGGTTTTTGAGACATTACAAATTAGAGTGGATAAGTCGGACACAACGTGGAATTGGTCATTCAATACACCTTGTAAATCTTTGAAGGGTATATTGGTTTTGTTTGAAGACGAACAAGCCTACAAACGAGATACCGGTAAGTTCTACAATCCGAAAATTAAAAAGGTATCCGCCATAGTTGAGGGTAAGCCTAACCAACTTTTTGCTCAAGGCATGCAGCCGTTTGAACATTACAATGAAATTTGTAAGTATTTTGCCAAGGGTAAACCAAAGGATGGCAATGCCAGCGAAATCAAAAAACATCTGCAATTACATGATGTAAAAGTCTTCGATTACTTAACAAACAAATATGCTCTATGGTTAGATTTCAGAACAATAGATGAAAACTCCCTGCATAGAACCGGTCGACGGATTGAAAATGCAAGTGAGGGGATCACCCTACAAATTGAAAAGACAGCAGAAACCGCAGGATCCTTAAACGCCTATATATATCTAATCATGGACGCTCAATTAAACATTCAAAACGGTGAAATTATGGATGTACTTTATTAAGATAGAATGGCGAAAAACACACTTTACATGAAAGAGCCACACACAGCATTATTCGTTGGCCCTACGGGATGCGGAAAATCCAAACGTGTTGTAAAATTATTAGAGAATGAATACTTTGATCACTTCGATTTCATCGTGATTATATGCCCAACATTAAGATGGAATAAGACATATATGGACCGAAAATGGTTTTGGAACGACAGATATGTGATTCTAATTGAGCCGGGAGGTATGTTATATGAATGGATTCGAAAGATGACGGATTTCTGTGCCGGATACAAAATGTGTGGTATCCAAAAGACGGACAAGATCTCACAACTATTCATGAAGAGAATGATGTCATTGAATCACGATCAGAGATCCAGACGGTTAAGGAAAGGCTAAAAGATGGCAAATACACACATTTAGTCATGAGAATGGAACATCCAAGAACTTACGTGATTTGCTAGATTGGACGTTTTTTGTTACAAGACTCTTGTAACAAAAGTATAAGACTCCTATAGATTTCTTGAAATCTCCTATAGATTTCTTGAAATCTCCTATAAGACTCTCCTATAAGACTACTATAAGACTCCTATAAGACTCCTATAAGACTGCTATAAGACTCCTATAAGACTCCTATAAGACCACAACAAAATGATAGAATATATCAATTTCATAATACTAGTAGTACTAGTACTAGTACTAGTACTACTACTAGTAGTACTTAGTTTTTGCTATTTTTGTGTTAAAAAATACCTATCGCTATTGAAAATGGCTGAAACGGCAATTGATAACTTAATTGGTATTCCGGGTCCTCCATCCGAGGATGGTAAGAGGCAAAAATTGCTGGAGTATGTGTTAACCGGAAATAGCAAGCTATACCTGGGTAAAATGTATACGGACGATCAAATTCAAAAGCTCAAAGATGATGAGGTGAAGAAACTATTTAGTATATATGAAGCTAAACTATCAGGCCAAATGGTGAAGTCCTTAGGGCAATCAATCATTCACATGTATTCCATGGGTGCCTGTACAGTCTTGGGAATAAATTCTCAAAATGCATTGAGCAATGACCTGGAAAATGACCCCTTCTTAAACTCTGCCCTTCAAAGATTCACATGTGACTTGTATTATAAATTCGGCTCATTGTTAGCACCACTCAGTGTTGGTCTCGTTACGGGTAGGCATTATATCGCTGGAAGAAATTTAAACGCAAATAATAATACTACTAGTAGTAGTAGTACAACAGATAATAAAGATGTCAGAGGAACAGACTCCTATTCAGGTGACAACGAAGAACCCTAAAAAGGTTGAAGCGGGTAAGAGGTTGGCGGAATACAACCGTAAAATGCGGGAAGATTATAAAAAAGCGGTCATGGCACAAACACAGCAGACGCCTGCCGACTCCTCAGCCACAGCCATCTCAAGAAGACAATGCCGGAGAGGCAGAACCTACCATCGTCCCAAATGAAAAGCCTATGAACTACGCTATAGGGGGAATAATAGCCATCGGTTTGGTTGGTGGATTTGCTTATTTTGTGTTTAAACAGAAAGACAATGTACTATTTGCTATAACTGGGCCGAAGGGTACCCCACCACAAAAGTCCAAAACACCTGTGAGAATAAGTAAACTTGAAATGGAATAAAGGGATAATATCGCGATATAATAATCTCACAGTATATAATAACATGGACAAGAAAAGTTTCGTCAACGATTTATATCACGCATCGGTCGTCTGCGTTTTCGCTGTCGGCTATTCGATGCTAGGAAAAAAGGTGTTAAAAATGTCACCACCATCAATTCAAAAGTTTGACTTGGAAGATACCGGAAAGCTAGTCGCCATTGTTGCTGCTAGTGAAATGTCAAGGGAATACTTTATTAAGCAAAAGATTATACCTGAAACTATAAATATCTAAATATGGCTTCAATTGCAATAATGTTGGGAGGGGCCTTAGCCAACGCTTTGGCTTTTACAGGCTCAAGCTATCTCTTTTCAAGCTTATCAAAAAACAGAATTGATAAGGAAAGAAAGCGTCATGATTTGGCCATAGAACAATTACAAAAAGCCCAGGTTTTGTGGCAACGTAAAAGACAAGAGAGAGTAGACTTTATCAATAAGCAGCTCAGACTTGAAAAGAAGGCTGAAGGAAAATTCATAGAGCTAAACGATGCAATGCGTGAATATAAATAAGTGTTTGGAGATAAACTTGAACCTTTACCGCGGGAACCTGTATTGAGCGACTTTTATACACCGAGTCAGGATCAACATGAAAGTGAATTGGCCTTTATCGCGCTAAGTATGATCGGTGTCGGTGGTGCTGTGTGGTATTTCGAAAGATAGTACTCCTAGTACTCCTAGTACTCTATGTTACATGATGCGTGTAACATATAATCTATACAAGGATCTAACGCTTTGTTACGAGATTGGTGTATATCAGACCTCCGATTCCAACTATCAAAGCCCACAAGTTTTGACTCAACCAACCTACCGCTTCTTTCGCTCGATTGAGTATCCATGATACGATGGATCCTAATATACCTGGTAGAGCCGCAGCGGCCGTCCCCGCCAACCTTCCCAAGAGAGATCCCAACGCATTCAACTTGTTTTTTATCCAGGACCGGAGGTCCTTTGCACCGCCCTTTTCATGATTTTGTGCGTTACCGGTGGATGACCCCCCACCCCCAGGTGATAAAGCTTCTACGAGAAGGCCGATAACCATACCAAATGCCGTTAGTACGCTGACAACAGTGATACCCTGCTCACGTAATAGTGTTCGTATATTTTTAGACAGTGTGGTATCTTTGTCAAGGAGTTTAGTAATCGTCTCCTTGATGCTTGTTATTTGACTGTTAAGTTTACCTTTGAGAATATCGATAATCTCTTGCCGACCTTTCAACTCATTTTGCAAACCTTTCAACCTTTCTTTCGCTTCATTTTGTTGTTCCTCGGTCATATTTGGTGTGTTTTCCATCTCTTCCAACTTGTTTTTTTCTCTGTCAATATGCTGTTCGAGCTGAACCTTTTTTGCAACTTCATCCTGAAGACTTCCTCTTATGTTTCTCAATGATCTATCTAATCCTAGCAATTCACGCATAGGATATTCAAATAGATCACCGGTCTGGGTTGCTTCATGGTCTACAGATTGTTTTACCAATGAAATTAAATCTTCCGTACTTTTTACCACATCCCCAGATATAGCTTCTAATTCTACATCACTTGCTGTTGTTAATTTAGATGACGAGGGTAGTTCTTCTTGTATTTTGTTTAGCTTAGCAGCCTGTCGGGCCGTAATCTTACTTTTTGGTATGTCAAAGCCTGAATTACGCAGCCTTCTCTTGCCTAATATATCTTATATATAGTACCGGTGGCCCTTAGTCTTCCATTGTTTGTCAAAGGTTCGTTTTTACCTCTGTAGTATAATTCACCATCCTTAATTTCAAAAAGGTCTGTATGTAGCACCTCAGGTTTTGACAGGGATCCTTCGGATAATCTATCATACAACACGTCAACCATTTCCCGGAAAACTCTGGTACGTTGAGTGGAACCTCCTCCGAATGATGTTTCTTCTTCACCCGGTGTGTTTATTTGTACTCGCGTACGGTCCCCGGTGGGTATGAGTGGAAAAGTTTCATCGGTACCTTCATCTGGTCTCCCATGGTCTCCAAAAGGGTCAATGTCTGCCATTTTTTATTATTTAGAGGATAGTTTTTCTTTTTAATAAGATAATAACTAAAATGGCCGAGCTTAATATTCATCCAACTCCCGATTATTCGAGTGATCAAGACAAGCTAGTTAATTCTCAACTTGAAGATTTGATAAAATTACGAAATAAATTCGACAGCAAGTTGTATAAATACAACAAAGCACTAGACCGATTAACGATTGCACTCGGCATCTCGGAAAAAATGACCATTACCACCGGTATTGGTACGATAGTCTGGAGCGCTACCATTATTAGAATTCCCATTTATATGGGATTTTCCGGTATAGGGCCATCCAGCTCTGTTCCCCGTGAAATTATCTCGGAATATATTAATAAATATAAAAAGAAACTCAACAAAGTTGAGAAATTATACGATACTACAGTATCGTATATTGATGAGCTTAGAAACTCTTCCTATTTTCGTGCACCGAATGATGATAATATTAGCCAAATGGAATTTCAAACTTTGTGTGGTATATACTACGAAGCTCTGGAAAAGATGACCAAAACAGATAGAAAGATGGAGAGTGAAACACGCAATCAGTTTGAAAAAAGTTTAATGGCGGAAGTTCAAAGTCTAAAAAAGACGTTAAATCAGGAACAAAGTTCGTAATGTGTGCCTGTATACCACTCACATATTTCATGTGCTATTTGAAAAATTAATATTTGAAAGTAAGGCGGTTATGACAGTATGTGGCGTGATCGTCCCTTTTTCCCCCAAGACCGAGCCATAGCGGCCTTACCTGCCGGCCGCCCTGCGCAATCCCCGGCACAATCATCTTTACCAGACAGGTAAAGATACTTTTTGTCATGACTTCGTCCCCCTTTTCACCAACCTTGCACATAATCGGGAGGTAATTCTGTATCTTCAGGTATTAACATCAATTCCTCTTTTACAAAAGCCCGTCTGGGTCCGTCTTGAACATAGTACATTACACGGTTACCGGGTTGCGCTATTACCTCACGCAATCTATATGTGTTTTTCGACCATATTCTATCGGTTGCCCGTCTCCGCCCATCATCATGCTCTTCACCGGGTTGCAGTAGATATCTATACAAGCCATCTTGAGGTAATTCTACTTCATAAGGATAACTCTCTTGATTAACCAAAGGCACCTCTTTCATTATAATAGCATCTTTTGGTTTCATACCAATCATCTGCGTCTTTGTATCGTTTAGCCTATCAATCAGTTTATACAGATGCTTAACCCATGTGGATGATACCTTTTCCGAATCATTCAGTTCTTGGGAATCTTGTATTTTGAATAATTTTTCCGCAAGTATCTTGTTCAACGCCTCAACAAAAGCTGTGTGCGTATGCTTATATTTTGTAGTCGCCCTTTTAATTTCAACCTTATGCTTCTCCAACAATTTTGATACATCTGCTTTGAATTCTGAACCGTTATCACATTGGAAAGTTTTCGGATAAGTTAATGGTCCTGCCTTGTAGATGTCCTCAATCATAGCGGCAACCTCTTTGGCTTTCTTACTTCTCAAAGGTCGGGCTACTTTGTATCTGGAGGCAGCATCGATTCCCGACAAAATGTACTTATATTTATTACCATACAGTATGTCACCGGGCATGTACAATAAATCGAATTGATGTAAATCATTAGGGGTGGTAACTTCATAATGTGGTCTTTCAACATGTTTTGGGGCGGGTAAATGTACTTGCCAAAATGCTTGTTTTGATAGCCACTTCTTAATCTCCTTTGGCTTGAACCCGAATCCTCTTAAATTCTGAACAGCCTTTTGTCCTTTCCATAAATTTTGAGGTTGATAGTAAGTCTCTTGAAGTTTTGACATGTTTTATTTATGCACACCTTTATTTATCTCCTTTTTGTTATGATGTAGTACGATAAAAGTGCTTAAAAGTATTTTTACTGATTATATATAAAGATGTCTGACGTGGCTACTCAAACTGATCTACATTGTGATACCACCGATGGTGGTGTACCCGACTACAAATTAATGAAACTCAAAGAGTTGAGAGAAGTGGCTAAATCCCTTGGGATTAAGTATATTTATGGAATGAATAAAGCTAAATTGCGTGAGGTGATTGCGAGGAATGATATTGATCCATCCTACACCATCGACCTAGATACCAAACAAGAATGGTATGGATACTGTTCCAACTGGAGGGTAAACAACAGAGAAGCATATCTAAGATCTCAAAAACGTTATAACGATAAGAGATCTTCCAAAAGGTGATTGGACCTAGAGTGTTTTTTGTTACTCGCGCGAGTAACAAATGTTATGAATCTTTTTTAGTTTCACGATTATAAAACTATCTTAAAGGTTCATAAATCGTATATCACAAAACAATATCACTTCACGAAATACAGTTTCCGAATTAAGGGATCTCGCTAGAGAACGCGGTCTACATGGATACTCAAGGCTCAGAAAGGCCGATCTGATCGAATTATTGACACCCACTACCGTGTCAGCACCGTTACCCGTGCCGAGACCCACCAGACCAGTACCAGCGCCGAGACCAAATAGACCAATACCGATGCCTAGACCCGTACCAGCACCGAGACCCTCGAGATCCGGTACTAGCCAACAAGACATGGATTTGTTTGAGCGGCAAGAAGTGGCTAAAACTAGACCTCAGATAAAAAGTAAGTTGAATGAATGGAGGGAATGGTTGATAAATCATGTACCTACGGCTATTAATGATAAAACAACAAAAGCTTTCAAAACCATGAAGGATAAGATCATGGGTTTGTATAAAAAGGGCAGTGGAGAGAAAGAGGAGGAAGAAGGGGAAAGAGGAAAACCCCTATACTCCTATTGAAGAAGCGTTTGTAGGTTCCTACAAAAGGTTCAAGATAAACCCTGACGGTGAGAAGAATGTCAGGGTATTTTTGAAAAAGGTTCATCCCATCGTTAAGAGGTTGATGAAGGACTTGCTCGAACAGAAGAAGTCTTTGAAGACTCAGGTGACATTGTGGGTGAGGTGGGTAAGGGATGATTTATCGAATAAGGATTTATCTAATCCTGAATCCATATTAATGTATGTCGATAAAGCGTTCAATAGCTATATGGAGATACTGCACGCCCACGATGACATTTCTGATGTTTTCGATCGGATGTGTAATAAGATAATCGAGCAGATTGAAAACCCTGCTCTACCCGCCAGCGGGTTCACAATCGAAAGGATCCTACATATGCATGTGGACTTTCATAAACTGAAATTAACCAGAGGTAGTTCTTACTTGCCGCTACCCAAGAATTTCAGTGGAAAGCGATCTGTGATTAACCCTCATAACGAGGATGATGATGAATGTTTCAGATGGGCTATTATCGCTGCGCTTAACCACAATCTGATCAATAATCATCCTGAGCGTATCTCAATTCTTAAGAAGTTTGAAGGCAAGTATAATTGGGATGGTCTAACTTTCCCAATAGCGCTAAATAAAATAGATTTGTTTGAGAGAAAGAACCCCGATGTCGCTGTGCATGTTTTGACAAAGGATGGGAGAGAAGGTATGTGTCGCAAGTCGAAGCATCTGGATCGTAAGGAGACGGTTGTTTTGTTTTTACTGTGTGAGGGGGATAAGAGACATTATATCGCTGTTAAGAACTTGAGCGGTGTACTAAGCAAATACAACTCGAAGCACAAAAATAGGAAGTATTATTGCTTGAATTGTCTAAATGGATTCTTAAGCGAACAGAAAAGGGATGAGCACTTTGAATATTGTAAAGATAACGATGCTGCTAAGATTCAACTCCCTGAAGAGGGTAGCACCGTTAAATTTCACAATGGTCAGTACCAGCTCAAAGCCCCATTTATCATGTATGCCGATTTCGAAGCCTTCACAAAAGATTTGCCTGAGGAAGAGACAAAATGCGGATCATCCACGGAGAAAGTTGATAAGCATATCCCTACAGGTTTCTGTTGTTATAGCAAATTTGCTCATGGTGAAGTTTCGAACCCTCTGACGCTTTACCGCGGTGAGGACTGTGTTTCACGATTTGTTGATCATGTAGTTTCTGAGTCTAAAAGGTTATATAATATGTTTCCAAAAATAAGTATGCAAGATCTCACCGATGAAGAACTTGATGGCTATGAAAATGCCACCAAATGCCACATCTGCATGGGAGAATTTAGTGAACATGACGTCAAGGTTAGAGATCACTGTCATTTTACAGGTAAGTTTCGTGGATCTGCCCATAGAGAATGTAATCTCCGATATAAGGTACCCAATTATATTCCAGTTGTCTTCCATAATCTTAGCGGATATGATGCACATCTATTCATCAAAGAGCTTGCTAAACAGCATGGAGAGGAAGGTATAAGCGTCATTGTCGAAAATAAGGAGAATATTGGTTTTTCGACGGATGTTAAGGTTGGTGAATACATTGGCAAAAATGGGGAGACCAAAGACAAAGACAAAAAGATACAGCTGAGATTCATAGACTCATTCGGATTTATGGCAAGCGGCTTGAATTCGTTGGTAAACAATCTATCTGATGATCAGTGTAAAAATCTTCGAAAATTCTTCAATGATGATGAGCAATTCAAAATAATGAGAAGAAAGGGTGTATGTATACCCATATGAATATGTTGATTCATTCGATAGGTTTAATGAAACTAAGCTTCCGTTGAAAGATGACTTTTATAGCAAGTTGACCATGAATGGTATCAGTGATGCCGATTATGCGCATGCCCAGAAGGTGTGGAAGGACATGGAAGTTGAAAATATGGGTTCTTATCATGATATCTATCTCAAGACAGACGTTATATTACTTGCCGATATTTTTGAGACTTTTAGGGAAACATGTTTGACAAACTATAAACTGGATCCTTCACATTTTTACACGGCTCCGGGATTAGCCTGGCAGGCCTGTCTGAAAAAGACAGATGTTGAGCTAGATTTGTTGTCCGATATGGATATGTTACTGTTTGTGGAGAGGGGTATTAGGGGCGGTCTCTGTCAGGCTGTTCATAGACACGCCAAGGCCAATAACCCATATATGGGTGAGATGTATAATACTTCTGAAGAGACCACCTATCTACAATACCTAGATGCTAACAATCTGTATAGATGGGCTATGATACAGAAGCTGCCGACTGGGGGGTTTGAGTGGGATGATGCTAGTAAATTTATCGCTAAACTCATTTCAAAGTTGGCTGCGGAAAATGGTGAATATGGTTACTTACTTGAGGTTGATGTGATATATCCGCGGGAGCTTCATGATACTCATAACGATCTTCCTTTCATGCCTGAGAGGAAGGTGATTAATGGCGTCGAAAAGCTGACACCGTGTCTTTCAGACAAGAAGAACTATGTCATTCACATCCGTGCACTTGATCAAGCGTTGAAGCACGGTCTCATTCTTGAGAAGGTTCATAGGGTACTGAGGTTTAAGCAAAGCGCATGGTTGAAACCTTATATCGATTTTAATACCGATCTGCGTACCAAATCAACGAATGACTTCGAAAAGGACTTTTTCAAGCTGATGAACAATTCAGTCTTTGGTAAAACTATTTTGAATTAACGTAGACACAAAGACATACGCTTGGCTACCAAGAAAGAACAATATGAGAAGCTGGTGATGAAGCCCAACTTCAAGGGTGCTATCTGTTTCTCGGAAACACTTATGGGCATAGAGATGTCCAAGATCAAGATCAAACTGAACAAGCCAATCTACCTAGGACCGGCGATCCTCCATCTATCGAAGATGGTTATGTATGAGTTTCACTATGATTACATGAGACCAAAATATGGTGGGGATGTAAAGCTTTGCTACATGGATACAGATTCATTCGTGTACCACATCAAAACCAACGACTTCTACAAAGATATCGCTGATGATGTGCCGACGAGATTTGACACTTCAGGGTACGATAAGAAAGATGGTAGACCTCTACCATTAGGTTTGAATAAAAAAATCATAGGTCTGATGAAGGATGAGTTAGGTGGTAAGGTAATGACGGAGTTTGTCGCTCTTAGAGCGAAGAATTATGCTTATAAACAGCTAGACGGAAAAGAAGACAAGAAGTGCAAAGGAGTCAAGAAATGTGTGGTGAAGAAGACCATAGGGTTTGATGATTATAAGAGATGCTTGTTCGATGGTGTAAATATTTACAGAGAACAGATTACCTTCCAATCGATTATGCATAATATTCACACGGTAAAAACAAACAAACTCGCTCTAAATGCAGATGATGACAAAAGAATAATAGTAGATGGTATTACCACGTACGCTAGAGGCCATTATAGACACAGTTGAATCCTATCACTGTAATGGGGGGACACAGCGGGGTTGGGGGGTAGGGGGCCCAGGGGGGGTGGGGGGGACACGGCGGGGATTGGGGGGTTGGGGTGGGGTGGGGTACAGAAATTCTTCTATCGTTGATTTAACGGGTATGATCCATGATTTGACGTAAAATGGTAAAGTGCTAACGGATTTTATGGACTCTTCTATCGTTGATTTAACGGGTATGATCCATGATTTGACGTAAAATGGTAAAGTGCTAACGGATTTTATGGACTCTTCTATCGTTGATTTAATGGGTATGATCCATGATTTGACGTAAAATGGTAAAGTGCTAAGGGATTTTGTCCCAACATCCGCATATTCCTATCTCTTTATAGCCGGTATTGTTCTCTCCCTGCCACTAATGGCCCTGGCATTAGAGAATGAACGGAGGATTCAAGACCTAGAGGATCGTCTTGATGCCTTAGAATCATAAGATAAATGGAACAATGCAAGGACTGCGAACGTATGTTGGATGTGTACGACAGATCTACCTGTGGTAAATGGTAAAATGTTGTGCTGGTACTGCTACCAGGAATATATTACGTATAACGGGGGGTAGTTGTGTATGTGAGCAAGATGAAATCCTCAGAACCTGCTTGAATTTCAATAAGCAAGATGCTACAATTTGAGAATGAGATTGTCAACCCTAAATTATTCTACTCATTTGCTGCTAATTTTACAGACATCAACGATATCAACCTGGACTATCTAACAGTGTCAGATCCCATTCCTGCCAACGGAGGTAAGGATAATCGGTACATAGTGGGGTATCATACACGAGACCTCGCAGTAGCCCTCAGGGTAAAAACACCTAAAATCTGGTCCTCGCATGGGGTCACCCGGTACAACGCCAATGCTGTACCGGCGATGAGTCTTGATTTTGACAAGTACCCTGATTGGGTTGCGAAGTATCGCCAAACATGATCCAAAATCGAAGAGTTGATTTCTGATCAATTGACGACGGAGCCTGTGAAAAAAGAACGTTACGTGAACGCCAAGCTTAAATACGAAAAGGATGCAATCACAACTAAATTCCATGGTATGCCAGTACCCTATGATGAGCCCTGCCAAGTCAGTGCCATCCTAGCTATTTCATCTGTGTATGTGCAAGGCATAACTGCTACCCCCAGGTACATGTTGTGGAATGTCGATATAAGGACTTTAAAAAAGAATGGCTGCTGAGTGAGGATTAAAAACCACACATTTTATTAGCCTACAAGACCTATAAAATATATACAAAATTAAGGCTTATACTCAGGTGGAGGCTCTACGTAGCGCTTGCATACTGTACAGACTGAAGTTTTTTTAAAACATCTTGCCTCCCTTCTTCTCGACCTTTCGCAACTAGCTGGGCACGCTCCTGTTCATTAATGGCGTTAACGATCTGTTTAACACGTTGACGTATCTGTTCCTTTAGCAGCATATACTTTTTATGTTCCTGTGTAATGAGGGTGAACTCATAGTCACTGTTGCTTTTAAGATATCGATTACAAAGTTAAGCTTCGTCTCCGCCAACAGCCTTATAGTCTCGTGTTTTTTGGATTTCACATCCAGCCTTTTTAAAGCGTTTCTCAGTCCGACCTGTCCGATTCCGACGGCAATGGTGATACCCCCCATGGCAATACAGAGTGGAGCTCCGAAACCTGTGGCTAACGCCCCGATCCCAATGCTCGAGGTGATAATGCTGATACTCAGCAGTCCATGGTCACAATACCTCACCCAGGTCCCATGCATTTTAAACTTCTTTGCGAGTCTGTTCCGCTTTTTAATCTTATCTCGCAGGTACTTTTCAATCTCTCCGATCTTCCCAAGTCTATACTTTTAGCTTTCGTGGATAGTATCGTCCTCCGTAGGTGCACTTGGTAATTTCGGGTACAGCTTAGCTATGTCGCTCATCTTTATTCTATGAGAATACACATTGTGATGCCGGTGAACGAAGCGTTCTTCTCATGGTGAAAATCATCCGTTAACATGAACTCGAGGCGATATGTCGCACCTTTCAGGGGTAGGTAGATTGGAGTGTCAAAACTCCAGGTCAGCATGTCCCCCCAGGCATCCAACTCCTTGGTGGGAAGCAAGGCCAGACTTTTAGACTTTTTACCATCCAATAAGCAGTTGTCTTCATCCAACTGAGGGCAAACAAGTCTCAATCTTTGTTAAACGTCAGTCCTGTAGTATGCATCATAATCACCCTTCATATAGTACTTTTTCGCGGGATCGTAGGTTAGGCCCAGGAGCTCTTGCAGTTGTCGATTCATCACCACCGAGTACCCGTCACTGACACGGAGCCTGCAGAGTCCATTTTTCAAGACAAACAGTTTGATTTTATCATCTGCCTGACTGTTCATAATAGCCGCCAAATCCTCGATCCTGTACAGGCCGTTCAGGATCTCAATTCGAGTCACCCTCTGATCAGGCCCTATTTTACGTATGGTACAGGTTCAGCCACACGGGTCGAATACTGATGAATTTCAGAGCTATACGAGTGTCCTGCCCCAGGTAGTCCTCAAATATCGTAGGTTTTTCAATATCGGTAATGTAGAGTTATTTCATCCTTTTCTTAGAAGAAAAGGATGAACATGTACTCGTACAACCCCAAGGCAAAGTACAAATCCAATAGGGGAGAATGTGCACATGGTATCACGAGCCTTGAGCATCAGACATTCCCTGAGTTTACAAAATATGCTATAAAAATCCCTACCAATTTGCTGATTGATCCGGTAAGGGTAGGCTGGACAGCACAAGCCCTGGACTACTGAAATATCCAGGTGAATTTCGCTACACATTGCGCAACGACGGAATTAAGCATATCTGCCAAGCACATGACGGGTTCTGTACTCCTTGTCAACTCCATCTTCAAATTTCACGCGTATTATCATATGAGACGTTTATTGGCAAGAATGAAGTTACCCATGCCGTATAACAACGGTTTTTCTCAGTATAAAAACCCCTACTCCACCTCAGGGTATGCACAAGTGTGTCGTGAATACGGTGCCGATCCTAATAGCCTGTACAAATTCAAGGCTGTCATGTCCTCATTGACAAATGGTAGATGGTGGCCCCAAGTCGACGGTGACTGGAGTAGTAGTAGGGAGTGAATATATACAGGTTTTCGCTCCTTTCACACCTTCACCCCGTTCAAACCCCCACTAAAACGCTCCTCCACCACTCCTCCGCCAACCCCATGACGTCACAACCAAAATCGGTAAATCCAACGGAATCCGAAAATTACCCCCAACAAAATCCGAAAACCGATAAACTTCAAGCATGCGCACACGCCGATAGAAATAATCAACGAAAATCTACGCATGTGCAATGAGTATAGGTAACTCCCATACTCAAAGCTCAACCGCGCTATTTGAGTAGGGAATAAAGATGTTCAAGAACCAGGAAATGTGCGGTTGTCCATTCAACCGCGACACTCGGTTTTATCCCAGACTTTCTCAAGATAAACGATGAGATGTGATGACTGTGAAGCGACCCTCGACGACTACGACATATGCTTGCAATGTCGACGGAGACTCATGATACGCGGCAAAATGCTCTGTTTGTCCTGCTACTACTTGTACATCACATACAACGGCGGAAGCTGTCCTTGCACTAAACCCTAGTTGAAGTCTCGCATCTACAATAAAAACATGTTCAAATTCGATGACAAACCTGTTAAATCAAGGGAATTTTACACCAAAGCGAAACCATTAAATATCGAAGAAGTGAACGTTGAAAACCTAGCACTAAGCGACCCTATTCCAGCAAACAAGGGCAAAGACGAACGCTTCGTGATGGCCTATCAAAACGGCGACAAGCTAGCTCCTTTACTGCTCAAGACACCCCAAAAGATCTATTCCAATGGTGCCTCCTGTTATTCGATCACCATGTCCTTTGACTTGGCTAGCCATCCCTAGTGGTTAGAAAAATATGAGGAAATACTGACCAAGGTGGAGTCTCTCGAGGGTCATTGCTTCACTAATTCTCCTGTGAAAAAAGGGCGATACCTCAATACCAAGCTGAAGGAGTGGGAGGGCAAAATCAAAACCAATTTCCACAAGAAAGGGGTACCCGGAAGCTGCGAGTGTAAGGCTATCATCAAACCCGCCAGCATCTACAAGCAAGGTGAAAACTACTACCTCCAGACCTACCTTGAGGAGTGCAAATATAAGGATGTCGAGTTTTACGGTACCTGCTACCTTAGCTACTCTGACGACAACGACGACGACGAAGCTTTTTTCGTACTGAACTAGGCTATGCGAGGTTTGGTGTGTTGATCAACAAACATGAACGACGTTAAAGAAAAGGTCCGTAACTACTCCACTATGAATAAACCCGACCTTATCGAGGCAATCCGAAATGTCAAGTACCTAGATGCTTCGACACAAACTGACGGTCCCTTTTGTGAGCCTTGTACTCTCCTCGCATGGCGGAAGAACCTCGAGCAATACTCGAGAGAACTGCTTAGACGTGTCGTGTATGATGGAAGTCTAGTCATCGATTATGATACTGAAGAGCTTCTCGAAATAGTCTAGTATGTTGAACGACATATTAGACTCCGTTAGCGGGTGAAGCTTCTAAGTACCGCTGACATGCTGCACAGATTGAAGTTTTTTCATAAGCTCCTCCTTGGCTTCCTCACGACCTTGCGCGACCAATTGCTGACGTTCCCGTTCGTTAAGAGATTCTACGATTTTGCGCGTTCGTTGCCGAACTTGCTCCTTCAGGAGCATATATTTGCTCCTTTCCTTCAAATCAAGCTGAACTCGTAATCATTAATTCTCCCATTTTCCACGGCTTTCGAGATCAAATCAACGACAGAGTTGAGCTTAGTCTCCGCCAGTTGCCTGATACTCTCAAGCTTTTTGCTCTTGACATCGGGTCTTTTTCCAGTATTCCGTAGGCCCGCTTGCACCAACCCTACGGCGATCGTAATCCCTCCCATAGCTACGGCCAGAGGTACACCGATCCCGGATAACATACTACCGATACCGACACCTGAAGTGATAACGCTTACCGCTGGTAACCCGTGATCAGTATATCGAACCCACATACCATGCATCTTGCACTTCTTAGCGAGCTTGTCCAGCTCTTTAATCACAGCTCGCAAGTACTGCTCGACCTCTTCAATTTTCTTAATTCTATACACTTGACTTTCCTCCGGCTCCTCATCAGGAGCACTCGGTGATAAGCTCGGATAAAGCTTAGTAATCTCGCTCACATTTATTTTATGAGCAAGTGCATGGTAATTCCATCAAACTAGACATTTTATCGTGGTGATACTCGTCCGTTAACATAAACTCCAGCTCGCCCGTGGAGCCTTTTAAAAGGAGGTACGCAGGTTTATCAAAACTCCAAGTAAGCATATCGCCCCAAGTAGTCTCCTTTGTTGGAAGAAGGGCTAGTATCTTCGACCACTTCCCGTTAAGCAGACATTCTCTTTCGTCTAGCTGGGAGCATACGAGTCTCAACCGCTGGTACACACCAGTCCTGTACCGGCCATTATAGTTGCCCATAGGGTACGGTCCATCGCTCTCTAAAGTCCATCCCATAATATCCCGCAGTGGTTTATCAATTTCTACAATATAACCGTCGTTAACCCGAAGCCTACACCATCCGTTCCTCAGAACGAACAGCCGGATCGTGTTCCCTGCTTGACTGTTGACTATACTCGCGAGATCCTCGATTCGATACAGACCTTTTTCGATCTTGATATCTTGGGTAGACCCAGTTTTTTTATGGTGAACTTACTCTTGATGAAGAGGTTTAGCCACGTTGCTCGGATACTGATTAACTTTAAAGCGATCCTAGTTTTCTCCTCTAGATGAGGCCTAAATATCTTTGACTTATCGACATCCGTAATATACAGTTGCTTCATGTTTTCTTCTAGAAGAAACAGGAACATTTACCGGTATAACCCAAAAGCAAAGTACTCGCCTAACCACGGCAGATATCTCGAGAGAATCAAGAGCGAGGACCTCTACTCCCAATCCATCCCTATCAATGTAAAGGGGTCCTCGTTTACGGCAAAATTCCCCAACATCTTCCTCGATTATGAATTCCAATCCAGTGCAGTGCTTGATGTCTGGAGTCATGATCCATTTAGTCTCTGGTCTACTCAGCTTGATTTTGCCACATACTGCGCAACTTCCGCTTGCGGCATTTCAATGCAGCATCTGACTTCCTCCTTGCCTCTTGTTCGTGCCGTCTACCTCATCCACGTCTACTTCCAGTTTCGTATAATTCTGGAAGATCTCGACATTCCTCTACCGGGCTCCGATAGGTTCCGCCGTCTGAACAACCCCTTCAACATGCAAAAATTCTGGCAACTGGCACGTGAATTCGGTGTAAGTGCTAGCGAGAGCGTATGGAGGAACGAAACCCTCTTCAGTAGTTGGCAAGCTATTCGTAAAGACTATCCCGGCTTGGGTCCTAGCTATTTCGACAAAGACTCTTGGAGTCGATGGATCCTCGAAACCTCTCAAGGCCTCACACGTATCGGTATAGAGCGGCTACGATTTTACCTCATACTTCAGAGCCAAGCCAATGCGAAATCATCGGCAACCAAGGCAGTTCGATCGACGCACAACGCCTCTATTTGACAACTTTAGAAGATCTCATCATCAGACCTACAAACACAGGTAAGGAAATCAGCGAGTTTCAAAATGTGCTAAAGTACGATTATAGCGTTGCTCATGGGGTATATATGATAACCAGCGACATGTGCCTCCACAATGGATATATATATTTCACGAACACAATCCTCATCATTAAGGACTATTTCAGCATCGGCGTTAACCCGAAGATTGACACCCAAGATGCCGGCCGCAGCACCAACCTTCACCACTCCTCCTTCAATGGAGGCGAAGAAAACCACACTTCGTCAAGATATCAGGGGTGATGCCCCCCAAGGGACAGCACGAGGATACCAAGGCCACCTTGGTTAAGGTAGGTGTAGGCCTCATCCTAGCCTTACATTTGTTGAAGGCCTAGTCTAGTATGTTCGTCAATATACTAGATCTCTACGACATGCTTTCCCTCTTCTTTCTCCCAACGTAGGCCACGAAAAAAGCAGCTACGGCAGCTAAAGCCAAGTACTTTGCCACGACTTCCACAATTTTCGCGACAACTCTGAAAAAGAACGAGACCACGCTGCCAATGACCCATGGCAAAGCTACACCCGCTTTCCCTGCTAGATACCTCAGAAATCTCCCGAGTCTTTCAAGCTGCCTTTCCACGAACCCCTTGCCACTACCAGTACTTCCTCCAGATACAGCGGGTCCTTCTCCACCTGCAGTAACTGCTAGCACGATGGTGGAGATCAATAGACCAACAGCCGATATTATACTAACGATGGTCAAGCCTTGTTCCTTGAATAAGATTTTTAGCTCGAGGTCGAGTCCTCTTCTTCCACGCACCGTAAAGGTCTGCTTATCCCGGTCAAAGGAAGTATCGATCAAGCTCTCCGTGTCATCTAAGACGTTCTCGAGCAGCGGCATCATCTCGATATCGTTGGCCATTTCCTCGATATTATCCAATTCGTTCATAAGTTTCTGAGCCGCTGCCCTACTACCCTTGTGTGGTGTGATATAGCCGTCGAAACCCATGGCTCGCAAGCGACCGGCACCTAACCTCCTCCGTATCTTGACAATGCTCCTGAGTTCACCATTCTTGCGCGTTACCTCCACACCATCGTAAAGAAGCTGGTTCCCTCTCGATTCAAACTCGTTGTAGTATCTAGCGCTCGGCTCCCCCAGCTCATCACCAAGAGCCTCGTAAAGGCTATCAACTTTTGATCTTAGAAGCTGTTGCCTTGCCGTGAAACCTAGTTGCCCCATGCCTCGTATAATGCTGGAGGGTGTAGTGGTGGACCCAGCAATGTCCTCAGGTCTACTGAACTCCTCGGGTTCGTCTGGAATATTCTCCTCTGGCGTAAAGTCGTCTCCTTCGTATATTGGATTTAATGGCATTTATTCAACAGCAAAGTCCCTACTAATAAACATGTACGGAACCAAACTTGATCCTCACAAGGAAGTCAAGACGATGCTTGCCATGAAAGGCAAGAAGCAGCGCGTAAAAGTCTCTTACGTACCCAGTACGATCAACCAGAACGAAGACCTGTACATCGATCTCCCAAATATGGGTCAGGACGATATAATTTTCTTCGGCTCTCTCAAGATTCTCTTCAACCTGGAGCTCGCTGGAACAAACACCAAGCGCACAATCATCAGCAACATTATAATAAGAGAAAAGTTTCAACATGGCGGACATGTCAGACGTAGAAAATATTAACGATGAATTTAATTCAGAACTACAGTGCTCTATTGGTCAGGAATTGGATCAAGATACAGATGATCGAGTACAGGAAGCTGTGTTAAAGCGAAAGAAAGCAAAAGCAAGTTGAACACTCGAAGATATCTCAGTAGAATCAAATTTAAACTTAGATATTGTACGTAAGTCTTTATCACGTTTAGTTGAAGCAGGAAAGTTGACGAAGAGGTTGTATCGGAGTAATGACACCTACACACCGGTAGACCACAGTAGTAGCAAAACGTTGACAGTGAATAAATCTTGTAAAGAACCTATTTATGCTGAGAACAACGAGGGAAATGTTTCATACGACGCTGGTGACGACGCCATAGACTTCAAGAAATTCGTGTTTGATAAACTAGTTTCACTGCAACATGAAATTGAACAACTTAAAGATAACACAGACAGTTCTCAAGATAAAACAGACAGTTCTCAAGAAATCATCAAGGGCAAGGACGCTATAATTAATTTGTTAAGGGAGAAAAACCGTTTTTTAAGACAGGAAGATCTAGAACTCGTAAAAGTGTTACAAGCTGGCTCTCTACATCAAAATGAGAAACATCAAAGAGAAAAACATCAAAAATTAAAAAATCAAAAAACAATTAGCAACAACATATCGAACTCTCCGTCGTTAAACGATAAAGAACAAAATAAATCACAACCAAGGAACACGGTAGGAGAGCCGAAAAGTCAGGATCAGAAGCGTAAAAATATTGAATCAAGAAATAATGAATCTAAAACCACCAACAATAACATAAACAATAAAAAACATGTGATAATAATTGGAGATTCAATGGTTAAAGAAATAAATCCACGGGGTATTTCCCGCTATCATAAGGTCGACGTCAGAAGCCACTCTGCAGCTACAACATCAGACTTAATTGACCATATCAAACCTTATGTTAGAAAGAAACCCGATATCATAGTAATTCATATCGGAACAAATGACTTAACAAATAAAGTTAACACACGGAAGAAAATAAAGAACGTAATAGCTGCTATTCGAGAAATTGACAGAGATCAAAATATCGAGATTATATTATCAAGCATAATTGGCAGAAAAGATCAAGATCTAACGGCAAAATTAAGTCCGTGAATGAAAACCTTAAAAGTTATTGTGAAAGTAAAGGTATGTTTTTCATAAAAAATGATAATATTGAAGAATCGTATTTAAACAGGAGAAAGCTCCATTTGAACATGTATGGATACATGTCTTTCGCAAGCACTCAGTTTGAAATCCCTGGTTTTCACACACCTTATCGCTTTGATGTTAGTAACAAAAGTTGTGGTTTACTTGTCTACGCGAAAGCTATTTTACCTACACAAGCCTTACTAAAATATAACTTACCTTCAGACATTCAAGCTTTACCATTTGAAATTAATTTAAGGAAAGAAAAATGGCTTGTTATATCTATTTACAAACCTCCTTCTCAAAACAATGGATACTTCCTTGAGGCATTATCTAATTTACTTGATCATCACTCTCGCATTTACGATAACTTTATATTGATGGGGGATGTTAATCTAATAGCAAACCAAGTAAATATGAAAAACTTTATGTCTTCACATAATTTAGTCAACTTGATTAAAGGCGACACATGTTTTAAGGGCTCAGGAAAAATTGATTTAATCCTCACAAATCGAAAGTATTCGTTTAAAAATACTGCTTCTTATGAAACTGGTATCAGTGATCATCACCACATGATTTACTTAATGTTGAAAACATCATTTCAGAAAGAAGAGGCTAAAATTATAACCTACAGGCGTTACAAGAAATTTAATAAGGAGTTTTTTCGGCAAGACTTAAAAAATGCAATGAATAATAGAGATAAACAATATGAAACATTCCAAACAAACTATGTCACTGTGCTTGATAAACATGCTCCTAAAAAAACTAAAATAATACGTGGTAATCAAAAACCACACATGAACAAGGCGTTACGTCAGGCCATTATGAAACGGTCTCAATTGAAAAATCGTGTCAATAAAACAAAAAACACGTCGGACATTATAAGCTTTAACAAACAACGTAACTATGTGGTAAAACTTAACAAACTCGCTAAATTAGACTACTTTAGTAAACTTGATATTCGTAAAAACACAAAGCCTTTCTGGCAAACATGTAAACCATATTTTTCTAATAAGCACGCACAGAGTGATGCTAATATTATACTAATTGAAAACAATAAAATTATAATGGAAAATAAAGACATTGCCGTTTTTCTTAATTCCTTTTTTGGAAATATTGTGAACTCATTGGACCTTTACAAATGGCCCATAGTTCCAGAAGGCCAACCTTCAGATGAGATAGGTAACATCACCAGAAAATATGCAAACCATCCCAGTATAGTGGCTATAAAAAGTAATTTTTCCATAAATCATAAATTTGCATTTAATCCAGTAACAATAAACAAAGTCTAAGAAGTTATTAAAAATCTACCTACAAACAAAGCTACAAGTGGTGATATTCCTGTAAAAATTCGAAAGAGTCTCCTCAATACTTTGAAAGACTGCGTGATTGTATAAACGAGGATATAAAAAATAGTCGCTTTTCAAATTGCCTGAAAGAGGCAAATATAATTCCCATATTCAAAAAGGGTGACAAGACAGTAAAATTATTATCGACCAATTAGTATTTTACCTCTTCTGTCGAAGGTCTATGAAAAACTTTTATACAAACAACTATCAAATTATGTTGAACCCTTACTAAACAACCTTCTATGTGGTTTTAGGAAAGCACATTCGACACAACACGCTCTCTTTAAATTATTACAAGCAACGTGAATTAGATAATGGAGGGTTTGTGGGGACAATATTAATGGATTTGTCTAAAGCTTACGACTGCTTACCCCATGACTTAATCATAACTTGAAGCTTATGGTCTAAGTAAAAGTAGCCTTCAACTTATACTTGATTATTTATCCTCTCGCAAACAGAGAGTAAAAATCGGTGCTTCTTTGAGTGATTGGTTTCAGATACTTCGCGAAGTACCACAAGGGTTTATATATGGTCCCCTGCTCTTTTTAATCTACATTAACGACCTTTTCTTTTTCGTCGAATGTAACTTCGCTGATGACAACTCACTTTATTCTTGCGATGTAATTTTATCCGTTGTAATTAACCGCCTGCTTCACGATACAAAAAACTTACTGGAGTGGCTTAAAATTAACTCACTTAAAGCAAATCCTGAAAAATTTCAATTTATGATTTTAAGCAAAAAAGTGAGGCAGCCGATAACATTACAGATAGATCAAATTTCCATCAAAGAGACAAATAGTGTGGTGTTGTTAGGAATTACTAATGACAATAAGTTACTATTTAATGACCATATTCAAAATATATGCTCTACGGCTAACTATAAACTCCATGCTCTCCGTAGATTAAGACAATATTTAACACTGAATAAGGCTAAAGTCTTAGCCTCTGCATTCATCAAAAGTCAATTCAGTTATGCTCCGATAATCTGGATGCTTTGTAGAAAAACGTCTTATAAAAAAATTGAGAAAATTCATCGTAGGACACTAAAAGTCGTTTACAACATTGACTTATCATATGGTGATTTACTTGCCACATTTAATGAAATATCTATCCACCAGCTACATTTACGAACACTAGCGATTGAAATTTTTAAGTCAATAATGCACCTGAACCCTGAGTTCATGTGGTCATACTTTAATCTTGACTCGAAACCCTTAAACTATGAACTTAGAACGGGACGAACGTTAGCTCTCCCTCCTGCCAAATCGACCTATTTTGATACAAACTCTGTTTTATATAGAGGTTGTTGGCTATGGAATAAATTGCCGCAAAACGTAAAATTATGCCAAACGGTCGAAGAATTTAAAAAGCAACTTGTGTCACAAGTAATTATCCATTGTAGTTGTTTAATTTGTTGAATTTCCGCGCCCGAAGGCGTAGGAAATTCTTAAAAACCGTCGTTTTTTCCTTTCGGAGCATTTTTTGAGAAAAAATCAACCCTGGGATTTCACGTTTCTCTGAGAGGAGGATAGATAACTGATTAACTAACTAACCCTGTCCCAAATGGTCAATTGCAACGTCACAGATTTAAACTTCGTACCCAAGCTCCCTAAGTGCTGGTAAGTCATCTAAATTACGTTTCAGGCCAAAATTGGTATTTGTTTTTGACAAAATTTGGCACAGTTAACAAAAAAAGTATGCTGAACATAATGGTGACATCATAATATTGATTTCTTGTTACCTAAATGTCATTTTAGGCCAACATTGGTCCAAAAATGAAAACTACTTTATTTTTGACAAAATTTGGCAAAGTTAACAAAAAAAGTATGCTGAACGTGATGGTGACATCAAAATTTTGGTTTTGCCACATTAAATGTCATTTTAGGCCAAAATTGGTCCAAAAATTAAAACTACTTTATTTTCAACAAAACTTGGCACAGTGAACAAATAAAGTATGCTGAACATGGTGGTGAGATCAAAATTTTGATTTTTTGCCACAAATGTCATTTTAGGCCAAAATTGGTCCAAAAATTAAAACTACTTCATTTTTAACAAAAATTGGCAAAGTTAACCAAAAAAGTATGCTGAACATAATGGTGACATCAAAATTTTCATTTTTGTCACCTAAATGCCATTTTAGGCCAAAATTAGTCCAAAAATTAAAACCACTTCATTTTTGGCCAAATTTGGCACAGTTAACAAATAAAGTATGCTGAAAATAATGATGATAGAAAAATGCGATTTTTTGTCACCTAAATGTCATTTGAGGGCAAAATTTGTCCAAAAATTAAAACTACTTTATTTTCGACAAAAATTGGCACAATTAATAAAAAAAGTATGCTCAAAATGATAGTCACATCAAAATTTTTTGTCAACTAAATGCCGTTTAAGACCATAAACGTTTCAATCGCAAGACTTTCAACCATAAATGATAGGCCGTATTTTTTGTTAGCAATTTCTTTTAAAATGTAAGTTTATTATGACACGTTTCATTTTGTTTGCGTTTGTTGTAAGATATAATGTCACTTGTGTGCTTTATCTTCAGAGCTTCATGCACAAAACCTCTTCGAATGTTTGGCATGATAACACAACAAATTAGCAGGTTGTCATCAAATATTTTGGTGGCGAGCGGAAATTCTTAGAGCCCCCAGGGCTTCTTGTTTATAAATTAAAATAAAGTTGTAAATAAATATTTAATATAACCTCGTTCACAGGCTCTCTTGCCTTTCTTTACAAGAAAGCAAAAGCTGGATCGCCTGTTGACTAGGTTAGCTGGTTTTTATTAGTCTAGTAATTAGTCTTGTAACCAACTTAAAATAAAGAATACATACATACATTGGCAATGCCTTGGTGCGAGATCTTCGCATCTCTCTGGATGGCCACGAATTGCAGAGAGTCAGCGACTAAAACGTGTTCGCTACCTACAGAGACTTGTGGCTCCCAAAGCACGATCACGAGAACAACTTGATCCTCGAGGGTATAGACTCTAGCGACGGTACAATCAGAGCTCTAAAAGTTAAATCAAGCGATGTTACGGGGAATGTTGAAAAAAAGGCGATCGCGGCAGCATGCAACACTTTTTGCGTGCCCTTCGGGAAAATGTTTGAGCTGACAAGAGACTTGCCATTTTACCAAGCGGGGCTATACGATAGGCTGCGGTTTGTTCTGCATTTTGCTAGTTATAGCGACGTGATTAAAGACGCAGATACGCCTCCTTTCGGGTCAACAGCAGCAAAAGCAGCCGATTCCCAATACAAGATCACCAACATCGCTCTAGAACTAGATAAAGTAACCCACGAGGGGATTAGCATGCAAATGATGTCGAGATATTCTAGTGCTACCTTACGAGCGCGTACACCGCAGCAAAGTGGTGACTATGAAAAAGGCTGACACCAGCTATAACCTCCAAATTGATACACCGTCGAAAAGTTTGAAGGGCGTGCTGCTACTGTTTGTAGACCCCGCCAAAGTCAAACCTTATGCCGGCGCTAACGAGGTGTTCTATAACCCCAATATCAAAAGTATCTCAATCACGGTCGAAGGTGAACCAAATGAGTTGTACAGACATGCCATGTTATCAAAAGACCATCTCGAGCAAGTAGCGCAGCTTTTCGGGGATGTACATTCTAGTGTTACCATCGGCCAATTCTTCAACGAGCGATACGGTCTGTTCATTGACTTTAGAAGCTCCCCAGACAATGGGTTACATGGTAGTGGTAGGCCTTTGCAAAAGCTATCGGACGAAATAACTCTCCAAATGACCAAGAAAGCCGATGGAACTAGCGGGGATTTCAAGTGCTATGTGTACTTGCTCTAAGACGCCCAATTAAACGTATTGGATGGCAGATTTCACAGTGTGGAGTATTAATAAAATAGCAACTTTAGCAGTCATGGCGGGAGGGGCGTTGCTCAACGCCATGGCGTTTAGCAGGACTAACTTCCTATTCGGTAGATTGGGACATGGTGAAGCCGAGAGGAAGCGGCACAATAAAGCTGTAGGGAAATTGCAAGCTTCCTAAGCTCAATGGGTTCGGGAACGACAAGCAAGGCTGGATTGGTACAACAAGAAACGCGAACTCAAGAGACAAGCTGGTGAGAGTTTGAAGGAGTTTGATGAGGGTATACGGCAATATTATCTTGCAACAATGGAAAAGGAACCCAAGCTGTCCGACTTCTACGTACCCTTCCAGCAACAGCAAAATGGCGAGCTGACATATTTCGTGGGGTCCTTGGCGACCTCCCTCGCTGTATATCGCTGAAAAGGGGGGTCACGATTGACCCCCTTGCTCAAACCCTATTCTCTCGATAAAACTGTGTCTGGATGGGTGTACTCAGACCCAAGTACCCTAGAGCCCAGGTTTCTGCTCAGGTTTTGAATTTTTTTGACATATAATAAACATGTCAAAATCAAATATCGTTACCGAGAAAGAAACTGAAAAGGTAAGCCGAATCTATTACACTCCGGAGCATCTATGGACTGGCCAAAAGGCGATTAAATTACTTGCCGAGGAGAGTAGTTTCCCTAAGAAGAAAGTATTCTCATGGCTGACTCGTCAACTTGCTTGGCTCAGGCACATCAAAGGCCCCAAGCGCATAGATTACCCACATTTTACCATCACGAAACCCAACGAAATGCACCAATTTGACTTGCTCTACATGCCCCACGACAAAGCCCAGGGTAGCACCTACAAATATATTCTCACTGGCATCGACGTAGCCTCCCGGTACAAAGCAGCGAGGCCTTTGCGTACGAAGAAAGCCAGCGAAGTCGCTGACATGCTAAAGGACATTTAAGCTGGACCTCTACGACAACGGCAGCGAGTTCAAGTCTAGCGTGAGTAAGCTGCTAGAAAATAAAGGCGTCGAATTAAAGCGGGCAACCACCAAGTATCACCACACTTTCACGGCTTTTGTCGAGAGCTACAACAAGGTGCTCGCTGAGAGACTTTTCAAACCTCAAGATGCTCAAGAGCTTGCCTCGGACGAAACTAGTACCACATGGGTCAAGCACTTGTACACCATCGTCAAAAGCATGAATAACAGCAAAACGGCTATGATTGGGATGAAACCTAGCAAGGCCATCAAGCTGGATGAAGTCCCGCTAATGAAAAGCGAGCAGTATCCTGAAGAAAAGCCTCTATCCGATGATGGGTTGTACTTGTATTTGCTGCAACCTGGAGAGGAGCACGGTGATGCTAAAAGACGCGCGACTGATGCTTTTTGGAGCAAGAAAACGTATAGACTGGACCGTATCGTACCTGGTACCCGTCTGTTGTATTATCTTGATAGTGGGCCTGAACGTAGTTTTGTAGCAGAGGAGTTGATGCTAGTACCGGAGGATGTTGAAGTACCTCCGGGGCATGTGAAAGAGTGGTAAAAGGTTTTTGTGACTCGGTAAGAGCTACAAAAATCTCGGAGGGCTTTTTAATACCGAACATTCCCTCTAAAAATTCTCGTGTATTTTCATCGGGTAGGCTGAAATGGTTGCCGTGAGAATTCTCAACCCCTAGTGTGTTGTCTCTAAAGCGGTTCCATGTGTGTATCGCGTTAGAATTGTCACATGTCCCTATTATGGTGCCCTCGGGGTACTTTGTCAAACTCGAGGCAATGCTCGTGCCTATACGCCTACGCTGGCATCGGATCATATAGTAGGGATGGTTACCTTCTTTTTCACATTCGTTAGGATCGTCTTTGTCAAATACGCATAGCACGTTATCATATTGATGTCGATGCGGAACGTGTCTCTGCCGCAATTCAACATTTTCTTCCTCTTTCTCCTGGAGGTCATCGTTAGGGTTGCGTCCTTTTCCTCAAGGGCTTGACGCTGCTCTTCGATTAACTTGCGCTGCTCCCCGACCTCATCTTGGAAGTGGTTTGTAAGCAAATAAACATAGCTAACCTTACAAGTAATGAAATTATATGTTCTGAGCTAAACATCAGAAACAAAAAATGGACTATTATCACCCTTTATTGTCCACCAATTCATTCTAATCTTCAAAGTTTCTTTGAAGATTTGGAGAAAATTCTAAACAAAACACTCTCATTTTGTGATAACATCATTGTGATGGGGGACATAAACATTGATACTCATAATAAAAATGAAATAATAAATTATCCTTACATAACTTCTCTTTGCGATACTTTTGACCTAAAAAACTTAGTCAAAGACAAAACATGTTTATCAAAAACAACGAAATAAGTGTGTTGGCCTCAGAAAGAAAGGCATAAAAATGTATTTTAAAAATGTTATAGATTCTGGGATTGTAGAAAATAAAACTTTTTGGAAAACGATTAAGCCGTTTATAACCAATAAAAGTGGTTTGAACAATGATAACATTATGATTATCAAAGATGGTGCTCAGATAACCAATGACAGTGAGCTTGCTGAATTATTTAATGATCACTATATAAACATTGTAGAAAAAAGTAGTGGAACCAAGCCAATATCAATTGATTATCGAAATTCCTTAGAAAAAGAGAGACTAATTAATGAGATAATTAAAACATACGAGAGTCATCCGAGTATTGTCAAAATTAAAGCCTGCGACGAAAATATAATTTTTTTTAACTTTGAGGAGGTAGATGACAACACAATCAAAAAACTTTTTACTAATTTAGACATAAATTCCTCTCCAGGTAGAGACAAAATACCCCCAAAGCTTGTGAAGTTAGCTAGTGAATATCTGATTGGCCCATTGAGAAATGCTATAAACAGCAGCATAAAATTGAATATTTTTCCCGATGGAGCCAAACGTGCAACGGTTGCACCTCTTGACAAAAGAGGCAAAGACAAACATAGCATTAGAAATTTTAGACCTGTCAGTGTGTTGAATGTATTTTCAAAATTCTATGAAAACATAATGAAGGATCAAATCATGTCTTTCATAGAATCGAAACTTTCAATATTTTTGTCAGCCTATCGGAAAAACTATAAGACACAAAACTATAATTCGTTTACCAGAAGAATGGAAGAAAAAACTTGATATGAATTACGTGGTTGGTGCAGTTTTAATAGATCTATCAAAAGCTTTCGATTGCGTGCCACATGATTTACTAATCGCTAAACTTGAGGCATATGAATTTGAAATTAATGCCCTGAAATTTGTCCTGTCATACCTAACAAATAGAGAACAATCTACTCGTATAAACGGACACCACAGTTTTTTCCAAATGATTCTTTCAGGTGCGCTGCAAGGATTAATCTTAGGCCCGATAATTTTTAATATTTTTCTTAACGATATTTTTCTCTTTATAACCAGAAGTGACCTACACAACTATTCTGATGATAATACATTGTCCAGCTTTTCCAATTCAATTCCAAACCTCATTAAAATTTTAGAAGGTGAGTCTGAGCAGGCATTAGCATGGCTACATGAAAATAAAATGATTGCTAACCCTGACAAATTTCAATGCATTATCATCAGCAAAGATAAGATAGAAAACACAAGTAGTAAACTGGTAAGAATCGGAGATAAAAACATATATTCGGAGGACACAGTCAAACTGTTAGGAGTTAAAATTGACAATAACCTTAGATTTGATCAGCACTTAAATGAGGTTTGCAAGAAAGCATCTGCGCAACTAAATACTTTGTATAGATTTAAAAATATACTTTCTTTTAAAGCTAAGAGTGTCTTAATAGTAAGTTTTGTGTATTCAAACTTTAACTACTGTCCACTTATTTGGAATTTCTCATCTTCAAAATCACTTTCTAGGGTCGAAAAACTCCATAAGCGAGCCCTAAAATTTGTAGATAGCGGATATCCAAAGAGAAAAGAAAAGTACATTTCTAGCAAGAACAAAAGTAACTATATGAAAATTATGCGAATAAGAAATCTATGTATAGAGATTTTTAAATCTCTTAATAATTTGAATCCGCCATTTATGTTAGACATCTTTCAACGCAGCGAAACAAACAGGCCAGTACGAAGTCAATATGTAAATAATCTTAAAACATTGAACTCTAAGAATTTTTGGGAAAAATGTCTTCGTTCATTGGGGCCTAAAATTTGGAATACTTTACCTTCCGAATTGAAAAGTTGTAACAGCCTTAAAAAATTTAAAACAAAAATAAAGGAGTATGATTTCAGTCACTCGGTCTATTTAAATAATTTTTCATAATTTTTATAAAACTATAAACAAATTTTTGTCGGATTTGATTAGTTTCCTGTATATTTATAAGTATGTATTTACTTATTTTTTTTATATCAGGAAGCTATATGTACATAGTTATTTCTCCGACGTTAAATAAATTGAGAGAGACAGAGACAGAGAGATCTTGTAGTTTCTCAACGCCCTTCCTGGCCAGCCACTTGATAACCTCAACGGCCTTTGGTTTTCTGGAACGTGCACAAATCTCCAGGGCACCATCTAATGTGACGAAAATATCATGCCAATTTTGACCTTCCATAGGGGCGGGGTTCTGAACCCCTCCCTTCTCCAGGGTAATGCGTGGCGTGGTTTCAACGCCTTTAAACATGTGACGAATATCAATAATCCCCAGGAACCTCTCCAGGTCAGCTCTTTTGAACAGGGGCTGACCCTGGTTGTTTACCAAGGTCTCGATAGCCTTAGCAGGTACGGTATTAAATAGAATAAGTTGCGAAGACATATTTGACTTGCAATGTCTCGGGTTCCCTTAAAAGCGTCAGCCGGACAAAGATCGTGTTGAGAGGGACGTGCTCATCACTCCAAAATATTCCAACTCCGCGGGTGCTCAAGTCTCACGTACAAACAAGAGTGCTTGGAATTTTTTATTTGGGTCTTGATCCTCTCCCAGTCGTTGATCATGTTCGTTTCTTCATCAATCAATTTCATATCGCTCCTTTCGTGGGGGAGTACCATATGAAGAGCTGCTTCTTTTGTCTCCTAAGGTTCTTTGGGAGAGCTGTGTAGCTTTAAGTGAGGAGCCATAGGCTGTGTTTTCTATGCCTACCTGAGATAGCGAGCTCGAGCAAGGGTTGTCGCTTTTTATGCAGACTTATCATGTCGTCGCTTATCATGTCGTCAATAATGAACAACGTCTCCTCACCCGCTAGCAGCGACGACAGTTTCTGAATCCATTCAAATAGCTGATCTTTGGGATCTATCAGGAACACGTAGTCATCTTGCCAGAGACAGGCCTTTGTAAAGTAAGCCTTATTCCAGCGGATCGTTGAACATAGAATAACGATATTGTCGAAATTGTGCTTGTACTCGTTCTCCAGGAGGTGGAGGACTCGCTGGGTCTTACCACAGCTCGTTGGTCCGGTGAAAATACTAGTGCCTGGCTCTTTTACGATGTCTAGATTCATTTATTCTAGGTTGTGTCTACCTTGGGCAGACACAAACTTTGCACGTATAGTTCGGGATCGATTGCCCTTTGTTTGGTTATCTGCAGCCCACAGGGGCTGCATGTTTGTGTAGTGGAGCCTCGCGAGTTGCACCTCCTCGCTGGGGTATTCTCTGTTCTCTCTGTATTTTAGTGGCACCTTGTGATCAAACTGCCACTGCCCTCGGTTTCCCCAGTTCATCCCACCTCTGAATTGGGACTGGATGTGCTTCAGGAATGTAACGATATTACACCCTAGATACTCGTTAGAGGCTATCTCCGTATCATACTTTAGAGCATTGCGAATCCTGGTTTTAATAAGGTTATACTGATAACCAGGGAAAGTGCATTCCTTAACCAGGGATTCCCTTTTTTGATGCGGGCATTTGTCACGTTCCCGTAACTCCTTCAGCCTATCGAGGCATTTGATGCACTGTTTTATCAATTGGCCATTTTTCATTGCCTTGAAGGAATCTGGCAAACTGATCCTTTTACACTTTGTGAATGTCCTGGTTCCTTTCTTAACGCGTGTTTATACCGTAGGAGGGTAAACACGAGTGTGGTCAACTATTTTGGCTTTGGCACGATAGATGCAGGGATCCAACCTTTACTAACAGCCATTTCACGACTGGCCCTGCCCGCCGAGAAGTAAGCTACCATCTTCAGAGCATCGCTGGTATCCATCTTGGTGGAGGGGCTGCTGATCCCTAGGAACCTTTTCCCTCCCATGGCATATCCAAATGTAAAGCCCAGGCCTACGACAGTTTCGTAGAGCATGTCGAGGACTTCTTTTTGCTGAGGTGTCACGTTTGTCATTTATTATAGGGCTTAGTGCATGTGAAAAATGTCAATATCGGGCTTTCGCGTGAGGTTGGGAGCATGTGACTTCGGGATTTCGGTTGGGTGCTGCTGCTGCATGGGCATAGGCAGCTTACGTAAAATGTAGTAGACCCCTCCTACACAGGCGAGTATAGCAAACAGGCCTCCAGCGCCATAGAGATATACACCGTCCGCGGACCTGTGAGGACCCGCGACAGGTTCCTGACCCTCTTGCGAAGTACTTTTGCCCACGTTCTTCTGTAAGTCGGCCTTTTTCTTGCGATTCCATTCAGCAAGTCTCTTGCTAGCAGCAACACGACCCTCGTTCTTCTTGGTAATTACTTGCTTAGTTTCCTCGCTCAATTCTTATAAATCTAAGACGTATAAGAATCACTTCTTTTTTACAGAAAGATGGAAGGCCAGGCCCTGGTCCTCCAAGTTCTCTATGGTCTCTTTTATCCCTGTGAGTATGGCTTCGGGAGTGTTTAAATCTCTCTCAAAGTATCTCAAGAACTCTCTAAACGTCATGGGTTCTTTCTTAGCCGGAGCTCTTCCGAGCTTCCTCCCCCTCATCAGTGCCGCTAGTCTGTGCCCCTGGGCAACCCTCCCCGGGTGCTTTTTGTGTACTTCAACAATTTTTTCGACGGTCTCGGTTTGTTGTTTTTGTTGGTTGATAATAATACTACACGCGCTGCTCATCTTTCTCTTGCTTTTCATCATCTGTATTTTCATCCGCCACGGCCACAGGCTTCAATTTCCCTCTCTAAAAGTCCTCTAAACCACATCTGCCTGCGTATCTTATCGCGTTCTTATATTTTCTTGTCTCTAAAATACACACATGAAGTGGAAAGCGATCCGCTGCCGGTGTCAAAATTTCTGGATCGTGTGCGCTAGAGTCTCCGGTGATACTGCACCAGTCTGAATAGCGTAAGGTAGAGAGTTTGGCTGATAGAGCCTCGTTGCTTACTCGTTCATAAAGTTCACGATTGTCCAATCGTATCTTTGATAGACTATTCCCCATCTTTATTGCGCTGTTCATCATCATCTTCACCCACCTTGGACATGGATACATGCCTCACAGTATGTGCAGCGACTAACAGAGGCGCTAGAAACGCCGAGTACACGAGGATCCCCAAAAAATCAGCCATGAAGTCTTTGATGATAGAATCCGCTGCGATATCAGCTCTCAAACCCTCGGCGCTATCGAGCTGAACCACACTCCCCACGGCCCTGGTGTAAATGCTGATAGCATGTGATGATAGAGCTTTCGCCGTCTTCTCACCCTTTCATGGATCTCACGCTGAACGCACTCACTGTACTTCCGCAGGTGTGTCGACTTCATTAAACATTTGTGCAAGATCTTTAACCATATTTATTAGACGGCGATAACGGAAGAAGACGTAAGCTAGCACGACGTACGGTAGGAGCAGGGCAACATAGAGTTTGCATTTATATCTAGTGTGCTTATCACGCACACTAGATACTACTTCACTACAATTCCAAAGGAGTAGTGTGTACCCCGTCATTATGCACGACTCTCTTATCATAGAACGCCGAGAGCCTCAGCTTGTTCTGTTCCTAACTCACCATCCCCTGTCCAAACTACCATTTAAGGTCCCCATGTACCTTTGCCACGTCACTTCATTCTGCCTCTTTGACATGCTTTGCACGAAAATTTCGTACCTTCTTTACCTTTGACGAAGTAGCACTTAGCCGTCAAAGCGATCATTCGAAACCCGATGAATTCAGGTTTGAACAACCCTCCCGTTCGACTGGAGTGCTTGTCGGTAACGAGCCAATTTTTCGCGTCCTCGTCGTAATGCTCGAGGAGATCAGGGCGAACGACCTCTCGCAGCCCCTCCTCAGAGATGGCGAAATAAGCCGAGTCCGTATCCATGTACACATATTGAAAATCTCGACCATCTACATACTTGTCAAGGAAATCGTAGTAGAATTCCAATATACGCAGCTTGGCCAGTTGGTGATACCACACTGATAAGCACGCTCTACGCTGACGACCGACCTACCTTTTATAATCTCGTACTCTTTGCCTATTCCTTCAAGGTCCTTGAGGTATGTGGATCTCATCGCCGCATCAACCTCCTTTTTTCGTCTCTGGTAAAGATGGTGTTGGAATGCTTCGCCAAGTCCTTAATCATCTTCCCGTAGAACGAGTTCCCCATCAACTTGGCCGTATCACACGCGATGCGTTTGTCTGGGTCTTTATCGGCTTGTCGTCGCGCATTGCCAATCTCTTCGGGGAACCACGCGAATGGCTTGCCTCGCGAGTACTTGTGGAACTGATAAAAATCGGTGACTATCAGCCCGTGGTCGAGGTACCATTTTTGCACGTGCGTGTATAACAAGATCTTTCGGCTTTCATCAAACCTAAGAGCTTTGTGGTTCCTGGAACACGCTTGGGCCCAGTCTTGGTCAAGTACTTGTGCATTTGCTCTGGGATTTGCTCGTCAGGTATCTCCTTCACCATGATTAGAGGAACCATTTCGCTGAATTTATCATACAGCTCCGGAGGCACCTCTACATCGACTTGCGCAAAACCGAAGAGCGAGCCGTCTCGAACACTTGTCTTCAGCGTCTCCAGCTTGCGTGCTGCTGTCGGCTTAGCCACTCTTATCCGCTTTTCCTTACCGCAAGGGAAATCTTGTAGCAAGGTACTCGGGTAGAGCATGTTCGCATCGTAGCCGAGAATGGTCTTGCATGCGCGTGGTTTGCTGTATTCGTGAGATCTGATGGATGTCAGATCCCTCTCGTGGTACCGGCAAAAGACGATCACTGGGCCGCCAACCATACCAGTGCGCAAGAAAACGTAGGCCTCAATTCTCGTGCACTAACTGCAGGTTTTTGTTGAACCTCTTTACAGGCTTTGCACTAGGTTTTGGAGCATTTGTCTTTGCACTTGTGATTCCAGGGTTCCCCTGGCGCGTAAAACTCGAGGTCGGGGTGTAAACGCAGAGACTCATTCAAGACGTATTTCATCGACACGTCAGGAATGCTAACGGCATCCTTCAGTTTGTCAATCTCATCTTCGTAATCCTGCAATCTCGTCTTTTCGACGGCTTCGACAAAAGGTTCTACGTCGGCCAAAGTGTACTGACGCAGCCAGTCCATCATAGAGATACAGGCTCGCTTGTAAAACTCTCCCCTGAATGTTTGGTACTCTTCGGGAGATGGTGTGTTTTTTTCCCAACAAGACTACTATAGAAGTCTTCGTGCTTGACGGGGCCTACGTGGTTCAGCTTGAGAGATAGTAAAATGTATGTTCTAGGACAGTCGACGACGACGACAAGGGAAATTCCCGAAATCCCGAATTCCACGAATCCTATAAATCCGACAATTCCGGGAATTCCGATAAAATCTAGCGGGAATATTGCTGACATCAAAAAAAATTCCGAGCATGCGCAATCGAGTAGGGAAAGTCCACTGTTCCAGAATCTTTTAGTTGAGACCTATATATAATAAATAAAAACACACACCGTGAAAGAGTTACACGCTATTGCGAGAACCCCTGGACTTACGCGCTATTCCAAGCTGCGTCAGGCTGAACTTGTTGCACTCCTGGATGCACCACCACAACCCATTCCTGCTCCACAAGCATTTACACCAGATGCCTTGGATATATTCGAGCGTCAAGAGATGGCAAAAACCCGTCCTATTAAGAGTAAAATTGAGCGTCAGCTCCCCGCAATTGACGACATGAATGCTATTGAACGCCAAGAGATGGCGAGGAGTCGCTCAGTGGTAAAAAGTAAACTGCGAGAGTGGTCTGATTGGCTTGTGAAGCATGTGCCGGAGGATATTAGAAAGCTGGTGCAAAGTATATATACATCAGCAAAATATTGCACCCTTGCTCTTTATGATGGAGTCAGGAAGACCTTGATGGGTGAAGTTGACGAAGAGGCGCAAGAAAGTACCGAACCCGCTGAACAAGAGGCGCAAGAAGACTTCACGCCACAGGAACATAAGCATGCCCACCATGGGACCTTCAGAAGTTTTCGCATCCCCGACATAGATGGTACGGATGTCGATGGATACTTGGGGATGGTTCGATCACACGTGAAAACCTTGGTTGAGAAGCAGGTTAAAGACATGGGATCTGCTAAGGTCCAGTGTTCCCTCTGGATTCTCTGGAAGAAGCTAGTGGAGGGTACCAACGAGTTTATCGAAGTCGATAAGGTCTTCCACAGCAACATGACACTGGTCTTCCAGGGTACCGTCGTGGACGAGGTGCAGGATACGATGTTTGCCCAAGTCAGAACGCATGTGGAGAACCCAGCGCTGCCCAAGAGCGGTTTTAGCATCGGCCGCATCCTGCATCTCGACGTGGACTTCCACAAGCTTAAGCTGACGAGGGTTTCCTCATATATTGAAGCACCCAAGTGGATAGCCACCAAAAAGGCCATCATTAACCCCGCGAACAAGAACGAGGAGTGCTTCAAATAGAGCATAATCGCCGCTCTACATTATAAGGATATTGGTGATCATCCGGAACGCGTGACCAAACTGAGACCCTATGCGGAGGTCTATAACTGGCAGGGCATCAAGTGTCCCACAAGCATCAAGGACATCTCCAAGTTTGAGAGGAACAACCCAGACATCGCTTTAAGTATTCTCTATGTGACGGGGAAGACGATCAATATTCTGCGTCGATCGACACACAATGAACGCGAGAAACAAGTTAATCTGCTACTCCCACCGTCGACAAGAAGACCCACTATATAGCCGTCAAAAATCTCTCACGGCTCCTGGATAGTGAAACATCGAATAATACGGCAAAAATTCACTTCTGTCTGAACTGGTTGCAGGCCTTTCCAACAATCGAGTCGAGAGATAAGCACTATACCTACTGCAGGGACAACGAAGCAGTAAAGATCACGATGCCAAGTGAAAAGGAAAAGTGGCTCTACTACAAGGACGGTCAACAGAAGTTCGAAGTACCATTCGCCATCTATGCAGATTTTGAGAGCCTGCTAGTCCCGGTAGAAGATGCGAGGGAGACCAAGACGAAGAAGCTGAACAAGCATGTACCATGTGGCTGGTGCACGTATAGTACCTTCGCCTATGGTGATATATCATATCTTTTGTATAGATACCGCGGTAAGGACTGCGTGACGAGGTTCTTCCAACACTTGGAGGATGAGGTAAAGCGACTCTACGCTACCTTCCCTCAGCAGGATATGGTGCCCCTAACAGATGTACAAAAGAGGAGCACGACACTGCCACGACTTTTCACATCTGCATGAAACCCTTCGACGACGAGAAAAACCGCAAAGTCAGAGACCATTGCCACTATACGGGACTATACAGAGGCGCTGCGCATACACAATGCAATCTCAAGTTTAGAATCCCCAGCCACGTGCCCGTGATCTTCCACAATCTCTCGGGGTACGACGCCTACTTGTTCATCCGAGAACTGGGTGAGAAGTATGACACCCAGGACATTGGCTGCATCGCGGAGAACACCGAAAAGTACATCTCCTTCAACGTGAAAATTAAGGTACCCATTGGAGGTATGGGATATGGTGATGGTGAGACGTACAAGAAGATCGATATCAGGTTTATAGACAGCTGTCGTTTTATGGCATCAAGCCTGGAGAAATTGGCAAGCAACCTCATCGGTACAAATACCACAGGTATGAAATGTCAGCAGTGCGCGGTTACATGTCTGGAATTTCGGGATATCGACGCCGAGTATGTAGCGAGCTTTTGCTGCAAGGCTTGCGGCTCGAGTACCACGAAGCAGTTAGACATGGAGCAGGTAAAGGCAAACGTACCAGCCATGGCAAGGTTCATAGATGGGGGTGATTTCTTCAGACTGATGCTTCGAAAGGGCCTCTATCCCTATGAGTACATAAATGGCTGGCGACGATTCAAGGAGACGGAGCTACCTCCCAAGGAGGCCTTTCACAGCAAGCTGAACATGAAAGGGATCAGCGACAACGACTACGAGCACGCGAAAAAAGTCTGGAATTTCATCAAGGGCTCAGAGACCACCATGGGTGACTACCACGATATGTACCTCACCACAGACGTCTTGTAGAGCCGATATCTTCCACAGCTTTCGAGGAGTGTGTCTAGAGAATTACAAACTCGACCCTGCCCACTTCTACAGTGCGCCAGGCTTGGCATGGAAAGCAGCGTTGAAGTACACCGAGATCAAGGTGGAGCTCCTTACGGATCCCGACATGCTTCTGATGTTCAAAAGAGGTATCCGAGGAGGCATAACCCAAGCCGTGCACAGGTACGCCAAGGAGAACAACAAGTACAAGGGGGAGCAATATGATCCCAATGAGGAATCTTCCTACTTGCAGTACCCCGACGTCAACAATTTGCACGGCTGGGCCATGCGTCAAGACCTGCCTATGCACGGCTTCAAATAGTTATCGAACGTTGAGGCCTTTACCGAGAAGCGCATGGGCAAGCTCGTCGCTGACAACAAGCATGGTTATATCCTGGAAGTTGATATAAACTACCCTGAAAAGCTGCGCGACAAGCACAACGAGCTACTCTTTCTACCGGAGCGCAAGGTGGTTCACAAAGTCAAGAAACTGATACCAAATTTGGAACACAAGCGAAAGTACGTGGTGCACATCAGAGCCCTTCACGAGGCCCTGAAACACGAGCTCAAGCTCAAGAAGGCACACAGAGTCATCCAGTTTAACCAGAAGCCCTGGCCGAAGGTCTATATCGATCACAACACGGGGCTTAGAACGGCCGCCAAAAATGAGTCTGAAAAGGACTTCTACAAGCTTATGAACCTCTCGGTGTTTGGTAAAACCATGGAGAACCTAAGGAACCATCACAATATCCAGCTGGTCACCAGCGATGAGAAGTACACTAAGCTCGTCATGAAACCGAACTTCAAGGGTGGAAACTATTTCAGCAGCCACCTCATGGGCGTGGAAATGGGTAAAATGGAGGTAAAGATGAACAAGCCGGTGTATATTGGTCAAGCTATTTTAGACAACTCTAACATCGTAATGTACGACTTCCACTACGACTATATGCAGCCCAAGTACGGCAGTAAGCTGCGGATTTGCTATATGGACACAGATTCTTTCGTCTACCACATAAGAACGGAGGACTTTTACCGCGACATTGCCGATGATGTTGAAGCACGTTTCCATACGAGTGCCTACAGCAAAGATGACAACAGACCTCTCCACATTGGTAAAAACAAAAAGGTGGTAGGTCTCATGAAGGATGAGCTAAATGGTAAAATCATGACAGAGTTCATCACCCTGAAAGCAAACTCTATACTTACAAGAGTATCACGAAAGAGGGCGGCGATCGCAAAGCGAAAGTTGTAAAGAAGTGTATCACGGTCAAGTCCATCACCTTCGAAGACTACCAGCGCTGTCTGGAGGATGGTGTCGATATATACAAAACCTGGGTCTGTATCCAGAACAAGGGGCATCAGATTTATACGCAGGAAGTGAACAAGCTGGCACTTAATAGGGTAGACGACAAGCAGATTGTACAACCAGACCCGATCACAACGCTCGCGAGAGGTCATTATCGCTTAGCGGCTAAGGAGAGCAAATAAATGGACATTGTGTTACTAATCGCCGTGCTACTACCATACGTCTTGATCCTTGCTTGCTTATTTCATTACCGACATGTAATAAACATGGTTCCAGATATTGCAGAGATTTTCGATAAATAGATACCCCAGCAGAAGCCTTTAAGCAACGTGTAAAACCTATTGACAAGCGTCAAACCCTGAAAGATGCATTACGCCAAGGCTTCTACCCAAGAAATGTCTGTGACAAAGCATTACCCGAGGTTATTGACAAGATACATGCCGAGTTCGTTCAACGTAAACTCCAGGAAAAGGGAGAGAAAACTGCCAAGGCACTCTCCTGTCACGCCATTAGCATGTATACCAAAGCTGTCAGCAACGTGGTGCCCCCTGATTGTGCCGAGGCTCTACGCCAAGACCCGGAAGGGGACCCCATCATCAGGGACAGTATGGCAGATCTAGGTATTCTCGTCTATTCAGAATTTGGCAAGCTATTGACACCTCTGTTAGAGGCTGCGCATACTGTATACCACTGCCAACCCTCCATGTCCAAGGTAGTTGAAGAGAAGGTTGATGAAGAGCAAGAAAAGAATGGGAAACAGCCTATTGAAGATACACATGGGCAATCGTGAGTTGGTTGAACGGGTAAACAAAGTACCCACATGCAGAAGAAGAAGAACAGACTGCAGGTATACAGATCTTACAGCTGTTTACGGGGACTGTGCACGTGGTTTAGAAATCTTAACGCCGGAAGCAGATCGCTTTTCGCCTCAAGCATGTGATTTGGTGATGAGTATACATATGAAAAGGGGTTAAGGTAGATGGTAAAAACGGTTTGAAGGCCATCAGGCGGCCTTGTACTTCATGAAGAGTGAGGTAAGAGAATTGTTCTTCTAAGCCTCGCGGCTTAGAATAAAATCAGTGAAGAACAACCACAAGAAGAGAGAGTTATAACAAAGCCAGTAAAGCATCCAGGGAGAGTCGCGCAAGGTCACAAGTTGGCGGCACTGATGAAGAAGAGGAAGGAAGAATTGAAACAACAAGAGGACGCTGTAGAATCTACAGTCCAAACCTCTTCTGGGGTGAGTTCTGGATCAAGTTCCGTACAGTCAGGCGCCGCATACCTTGGTTGAGGCCTTGTCGTACTCGTTTGTGTAGGAGTTGGGTTCTATATTTTCCGTAAAAAGCCTGTAGCGGCTCAGCAGCCTGCCGAAACACGTGCACCAGAGCAGCGTCAGCCTTCAAAGCGCACAGCCCAGCCCGATATCGACTTTCTCAAGATGAAATAACCTAATAATAAACACGAGTTCTAATGTGACCCCTCAACAGAAGGAAATAATAGATATGGTGTATGAAACTGTCGTGGACCTAGGCGTTTTACATTTGCCTATGCCATGGCTGGGAAGAAATTCCTCGGGATCTGGAGCCCCGGCACCAAGATGGATACTAACGATGTGATGAAAATGGTAGTATACTTCACAGCTGGACGGGGTTCGAGAGAAATGGCTCTAAAGTGTGGATACCCGCGAGCATCGTGCCTAAGCCTAAATAGACTGATCACGTTCGTATTTGCTCCTACTAGGGTAAACACGAGTTAATATGGACGGGGTTAAGAAATGCTCGAGATGCAAGCAATCTTTAGCACTTGATAATTTTAGAATCCAGAGGAACGGGCAACAAACGAAAAAGTGCATTACTCGATAATAACAATGCGTGGGTAGAGCGTGCAAGGTACCCTCGTGAAAGGCGGAGGAACGGGTGCAAAGAATGCGATTTCCCTAGGTATCAATATCATCTCATTCTGAACAGGATTCGCGATGCTCTAAGGTATGATATAGAGATAGCTTCCACCGAGTACCTGGGGTGCGATATCGTAACATTTATGAAGCACATCCAGGCCCAGTTTAGGGATGGGATGAATTGGGGAAACCGAGGGCAGTGGCAGTTTGATCACAAAATCCCGGTTAACTATAGGGAGAATGGAGAATATCCCAGCGAAGAGGTGCAATTAGAAAGACTCCACTACACCAATATGCAGCCTCTGTGGATTGTGGATAATCAAATTAGGGGTCATCGATATATCTCCAACTAAACGTGCAAGGTTCTATCTGCTACCGGCAGACAGAATAAATGAATCTAGACATCGTGAAAGATCCGTGCACGACAATTTTCACTGGTCCGACAAGCTGTGGTAAGACCCAGCGAGTGCTGGACTTGCTCGAGATTGAGTACAAGGGTCACTTTCACAACATCATCATCCTGTGCTCTACTATCCGCTGGAATAGGACCTATCTTGATAGAGCCTGTCCCTGGAGGGATGACTACGTGTTCCTCATAGATCCTGGTGACCAGCTGTGTGATTGGATAAGCAAATTATCAGAGCTCCTAGCGGGGGATGAAAGGTTATTTATCGTCGACGATATCATAGCTGATGTTTTGTGCGCGGACGGTACACAAGAAAGCAGACGTAACTATGCGAACACACAGGGGCGGCAGAATAAAATACGGTACATCGGTCGGTCTAGTACAGTATGATGATGACGTTTCGTAGCTTAAATACGAACAGAAAAATACAAAGACACAAAAAGATAAACACAACATAAATAAATACAAATATAGCCTGTGTCGATAGACATACTATTACACGTACAAAATAAAACATGAAACACTAACTATTGCGTCGTTTACTGCGCTTGCTTCCTTTTTGCTGCTTGAAGAAACTCTTTACGTTAAGATTTCAATCAAGAACTACGATATTTTCGATTTTCACTCCACACGCTTGTCCTATTCGTACGGAGATTAGAAGCAATGTGAAAAGTGCGAAAAAACTATAAAAACCCAATTACTTCTATCCCAAATTCTTCTACTTCAGTCAGGAATGTATGTAACTCTTCTTCGGTGAAAACGCGATCACGAACTATCGCTTTCAACGCTCGTTTAGTGATTTTTACCATAGATTCCATCGCTCCATTCATCCATAGTGAAAATCGTGGATTGAACTTCCATTCGATACTATTCTTTGTGAACTCTTTTCAAAGTTTTGTCTCATTCAGATTCGTTACCAGCTCTCTTAGTTCACGATCTGCGACGACGAAGTTGGTTCCGTTGTCGCTGGTGATTGTTTTGGGGTTTCCTCTTCTTCAGATAAAACGTCGAAGTTCAAGAATGAAACAATCTGTCGATAAATCTCCAGCTAGCTCAATATGAACGGCACGTGACGTCATGAAGGTAAACAATGCTCCATACCTTTTTACGGTTCCAGATGAAGCTCTTGTCCTCTTACTTCTCCTGACAATCATTGGACCAAAGTAATCTACTCCTGATCGATTAAATGGTGGTTCACCTACAGCAAGACGATCGATTGGTAGATCTCCCATAAGTGGTGACATTGGCTTGATTTTCTTTGATTTGCAGTATGTACATGCATTTGTCAAATTCTTCACAAAGGATTTTCCAGTCGGAATCCAAATATTTTGTCTTGATAGTATTAGTGTTGCGTTTTGTCCAACATGGAAGTTTGTATGATGAATGTGTTGAATTATGAGTCGCGCAATGTGGTGTTTCGGCGAGATTATCACTTGGTGCTTCGACTCAAATGGTATATCGATTAAACACATTCTTCCTCCAACACGAATCAAATTGTTTTGCATCATTGGTCTCAAAGCTACAAGTGGTGATCTTTTTGATAGTTCCTTGTATGATTGTAGGTTTTCGAATTCTGATGGGTAGGATTCTTGTTGTGAGATGCTATACAACTGTAACATTGTTGCTTCAATTTCATCAACGGCCAGGTAATCAAATTTTTCACGTTCAGACCCTCCCCTCTTTAATAACAACCAATTTCGTTTTAATTTGATAATCCACGCAATGTGGCGACAGAATTTTTGCCAATCGGAATAACTTTCCCATTTGATAAAAGATGTTTTCTCTGGTATTGCATTACTGGTTGATTGAAAGTTGGTAATATCTGTGTCTTCTTCACTTTGAATGACATTTTGGTTTTTGTCTGGCCAATTGCATTCTTCTTCGATTAAAAACGATGGACCGGTTAACCATATGGAATTTTCGGTCGATGATAGTGGTACATATCTTGTAGCATTGTCTGCTGGGTTTAGAGTTCCTGGCACAAAACGCCACGAATTGACGTCAGTCGTAGTACGAATTTCGTTGATGCGATTCATAACGAATACTGGAAATTTTCATTTGAGATATATTTTTAAACTATTTGTGAATCTGTCCAAAATTTGGTACTGAGGTCCATGGAAAGACTACTCACTATTGATTCTCTCATTCTTGTAGCCAGGGCAGCAGCTTGTAATTCTAATTTTGGTATTGTGAGATATTTCGGATTCAACGGGGCGACTCTGGATTTTCCCATCACGAATGTTACATTGACGGAATGCGTATCTGGAATACGTAGATATGCGAAAGCACCATATGCATTGATTGAAGCGTCGGAAAAAATATGTAGTTGAATCAACTGATTATCGTATTGTAGTTTGAGCCATCGAGTGAATTGTAGTTTGAGCCATCGAGGAATGCTGATCGATGTTAGTTTCTCCAGTTCACTTCTCCAGCTCAACCACTTTGTTTTTAATTCGGTTGGTATTTCTTCATCCCAGTCTATTTTGGATTTCCACAAAGATTGGATGATAAGTTTTCCTTCTAAAATGAAGATGCCAAGGGGGTCAAATATTGAACTTGTTAAACTTAATATACCTCTTTTAGTTTCAGGTGATGGCTTGTTGACAACTTTGAATGTGAAATAGTCAGTATTCGGATTCCATAACATACCAAGTACTCTTTCAGTTGGTAATTTGTTTAGATCTAGATTGACGTTGATTACGGTTTCGGTATTTGGAAAACACTTAAGAATTTCACAAGAATTTGAAAGCCATATTGTTAAACGAAAGCCACACCTTTTCAATGCTTCTGTCACGGTTTTTGCTATCGATACAGCTTCGTCTACCGTTTTCATGGAGTCCAGATAATCATCCATGTAAAACTTTTTCGTGATAGCGTCTACGATTTCGCGATCGTGATCGATACTAGTTTGTCGAAGAGCGTAATTTGCGCAACAAGGTGAGTCTACTTTACCAAATAAATGTACTTGCATGGCAAAGTCATCAATGTTGTCGCTGGTGTTTTCTCGCCAAACGAAACGAAGAGCGTCTTGTTCTATCCTTGATACTTTGACTTGATGAAACATTTTTTCAATGTCAGCCATAATTGCGTAACGATTGGTACGGAATGTGAGTAATACATATACTAGGTTGTTCAGCAAGTCTGGACCGGGCAACAAGTTGTCGTTTAATGAAATACCTTTGTACTTTGCAGCTGCGTCAAATACTACACGAACTTTTCCGGGCTTGTTAGGATGGACAACACCATGATGTGGTATGTAGTTGGTGATATCGGATGTTTGGTTCTTCTCAAAGTCTGAAAGCTTTCTTGCATGTCTAAGAGCGATATATTCCTTGACCTGTAACCTATAATTTTCTGCTAAAATTGGTTGCTTGCTCAATTTTCTTTCGTTAGATTTAAGACGTTGGACTGCTAATTGCCTGTTGTATGGTTATTTTGGTTTCTCATCTTTCCACAATAAACCTACTTCAAAATGACCGTCTTTCATTTTCGTGGTCGACTTAAGTATGTGTAACGCATGTTTCTCGTCTTTCGTTAGTAGGTCTGGATAGAGTGGAGGCTTTGTTCCATATGACTCAATTTCCCAGAATCTTTCTACTGCTTTATTGAGATTATCCGTAGTTTCTAATCGATTAATATTGGTAAATATGTTTTTATTCTTTCCACCAAATAGGATCCAACCAAGTTGCGTTTTAACAGCTACTGGTCCGTTGTGTTTTCCAACTCGATAATCCTGTTGAATATGAAGTGATGGTGTATCGATTCCAATAAGTACTGTTACTCTGTCGACGTTTAATAAGGTTGGTATATCGATGTCTTTTAAATGAACATATTTTTGTTTTAAATCTGTGATGTTTCTTTTTTCAGTAGGAGTGTTAAGATCTGGTACAACCCATGCTTTTTCGATTCTGATTTCTTTTTTTAGATTGGTAGGTTGAACATTAAATGATACGATTTTTGATTTAAACGTCTGTGAATTCGATAGGATCGTCGATACTCTCAACGATTGCTCCTTCCCACCTAATCCGAGTTTCCGCGCTGTTTCTTCGCAAATTAAGGTGCTATCTGATCCACTATCTAAAATAGCGTTGGTTGTTACTGATTTGTTGTTATGAGTTACGGTAACCGGGATAACTTGAAGATAGGTGTCAGTTGTGGTACGAGATCGGGTGATTGTTGCCTCAGATTCATTCTTTGTATCTTCATTTTCATTTTGTTGTGGCGGTCCTAAATGCAGCAGGGTGTAGTGACGTTTTCCACATTTATCTTCTCGACACCTCTTCTTAGATTTACATTCTTTTATTTTGTGAGAAGGTGAAAGACAATTGAAGCAAAGCCCCTTTTCTAAAACAAACTTCCTACAATCTGCCACCGGTTTTGATTCGAATTCTCTGCACTTAAAAACAAAATGATTTTCTGAACAAATCCAACACTTCGTACTGCGTTCACTACCTGCACCTGTTGCAAATGTTCTCACTCTTTTCTCATCTCTCTTCGACTCCTTTCCATTTTTAATTTTATTCTGTTCCTGATCTGCGATTAAATTTGCTATTGGATTGAATTGCTCTAACAACATCCAACTCAACCATTTCTCAAAGTCAATCAAATTAATGCTATTCTCACTCGTAATTTTGTCTTTCGAAAATTTGAAAACTGATTGCGAAAGTAGTGAGGTAATCTAGCTACAGCCTTTGCTAAATTTTCAGTTGAATTAATAGCAGATTTGTAGCCCATGAAGATTAGCCAAGTATTATTAGAATTAAGAAGCTGCTGATATCGACGGAGAGATGTTCTGTCGCGAGGTGGTATTTGAGGAAGATGGAGAACGTTTTTTAATTTAAAGTAAGATACAACAACAGGATTGCCTAAGTCACGTTTCAATGCTTTTAATGCAGATGCGTAAAATATGCCACTTGCACCAATCGATAACACCGTCTTCTTCGCCTCACCGTCTAATACACTAATCAACCTACCCTGTTATCGTCAAAGGAAACCTTCAAGTGTACTCTAGATTTAAAGTTTTCCACAAACTCTGGCCATTTATTAGGTGAACCATCAAACCTAAACAGATCAATAACTGGTAGATTCCTTGATTCATACTCCCAGCGAATTACTCTTGCGGTATTTATCGCACTTGCAACTTCTATAATGGTTTCTTGTCCTTCAATAAGATCGACAATAAATTTATCAATCGGTTGATAACGAGATTTATCGATATTTTCCGGATTATTGAAGACATTGTTTTCGACATCTTTTATTTCTGAACGGTTCGTTTGAGATTTATCTTGATTTAAACATGGAAGTAATTTAGTCTGATCTTTATATGGATGTTGTTTGACTGACGAAGATGCATCAGACGGTACATCATCGATGTTGAAGAAGTGACGGCTTTTTGTTGAATGGTTTGATGAAGATGAACAATGTGGTTTAGAATAATGTTTGTTGATGTCACTAGGGATAACGAAAGTAGTGTCGTTTTTAGGATGTTGTAGAGATGAGTCTATCTGGGATGAAATATTTCTCTCTTCTCTGTCAATTCTGCTATCTAATATTCGAAGGTTTTCGGTGGTTGGTACATAATAAGACCAGCTTTTCCTCTCTCTAAATATTAATGGCTGTGTAATTTGCGATCTAACGGACATATCTTCTGAAGCAACATGTTCTTCTATTATACTCTCTCTTAATCTGGCGATTTCAGCTTTATCTTTCACTACGTTAGCCTTTTTATTATTTCGTCTCTCTCTAGCATTTTCTTTTGTTCCAATATTTTAAGCTCTATCTCTCTCTTCCGTTCTAACAAATTTAACTCCCTTTTTAGCTTTTCCTCCGCAAGTTTCACCTGTCACTGAGCCTCAGCAGATTCAGTCTTCCTTTGTAGAAGCAAGTTCAAAGATGATGCGATTGGAACTTACTATGATGGCTTTTTTGACTGCTGTGAGAAGAGTTTTGATATAAACTGGAATGTGTGGAAAATCTAGAGTGATTTGAAGGTGATCGATGCGACGACGAGCGGTGACGTGAGGCCTGGCTTGTGGCATTATCAATTTCTAAATTATCATCAGCGTTAGAATGTTTAAAATATTCCTCACAAACAGATTTTATTTGGTCGATTTTTATTTTTTGCTATCTTAAAAGTTGCTTAGCAGCCTCACTCTCCTCCGCGGAGACCAGATTATTATGCTCAAAAGTTATTTTTTTTTAACTATTCCGAGTGTCTCATTAAGTATATTTGACATGTTAACTATCTCTGAATCTTTATTTTGTTCTGTTAGGAGGAGTGATAAACGATTAATTATTTTAGTTATAATGCCAATATGACCACTTCGACTAGTCCTTAGAGAATTTACTTTTTCATTTAAAACTCCGGTTGAGTTAACGGTAGCTCTAACTCGTTTATCCATTATGTATAGTGATTACGTTTAATCAACTGCTAATGTTTCTATCTGCTACTAATGATGTTTCTAACACTAACGATCCATACAGATAAAGTGGTTAAAACAGATTAAATGATAAGATATGAAACATCCTGCCGGGACTGTGATAAATTTGTTAAGCGAAAGTTTACGGTAAATAAAAATCGGTAAATTATCGTGATGCGATGTAGATCGGTTAGTATTATTAGAATTAAGAAGCTGCTGATATCGACGGAGAGATGTTCTGTCGCGAGGTGGTATTTGAGGAAGATGGAGAACGTTTTTTAATTTAAAGTAAGATACAACAACAGGATTGCCTAAGTCACGTTTCAATGCTTTTAATGCAGATGCGTAAAATATGCCACTTGCACCAATCGATAACACCGTCTTCTTCGCCTCACCGTCTAATACACTAATCAACCTACCCTGTTATCGTCAAAGGAAACCTTCAAGTGTACTCTAGATTTAAAGTTTTCCACAAACTCTGGCCATTTATTAGGTGAACCATCCAACCTAAACAGATCAATAACTGGTAGATTCCTTGATTCATACTCCCAGCGAATTACTCTAGCGGTATTTATCGCACTTGCAACTTCTATAATGGTTTCTTGTCCTTCAATAAGATCGACAATAAATTTATCAATCGGTTGATAACGAGATTTATCGATATTTTCCGGATTATTGAAGACATTGTTTTCGACATCTTTTATTTCTGAACGGTTCGTTTGAGATTTATCTTGATTTAAACATGGAAGTAATTTAGTCTGATCTTTATATGGATGTTGTTTGACTGACGAAGATGCATCAGACGGTACATCATCGATGTTGAAGAAGTGACGGCTTTTTGTTGAATGGTTTGATGAAGATGAACAATGTGGTTTAGAATAATGTTTGTTGATGTCACTAGGGATAACGAAAGTAGTGTCGTTTTTAGGATGTTGTAGAGATGAGTCTATCTGGGATGAAATATTTCTCTCTTCTCTGTCAATTCTGCTATCTAATATTCGAAGGTTTTCGGTGGTTGGTACATAATAAGACCAGCTTTTCCTCTCTCTAAATATTAATGGCTGTGTAATTTGCGATCTAACGGACATATCTTCTGAAGCAACATGTTCTTCTATTATACTCTCTCTTAATCTGGCGATTTCAGCTTTATCTTTCACTACGTTAGCCTTTTTATTATTTCGTCTCTCTCTAGCATTTTCTTTTGTTCCAATATTTTAAGCTCTATCTCTCTCTTCCGTTCTAACAAATTTAACTCCCTTTTTAGCTTTTCCTCCGCAAGTTTCACCTGTCACTGAGCCTCAGCAGATTCAGTCTTCCTTTGTAGAAGCAAGTTCAAAGATGATGCGATTGGAACTTACTATGATGGCTTTTTTGACTGCTGTGAGAAGAGTTTTGATATAAACTGGAATGTGTGGAAAATCTAGAGTGATTTGAAGGTGATCGATGCGACGACGAGCGGTGACGTGAGGCCTGGCTTGTGGCATTATCAATTTCTAAATTATCATCAGCGTTAGAATGTTTAAAATATTCCTCACAAACAGATTTTATTTGGTCGATTTTTATTTTTTGCTATCTTAAAAGTTGCTTAGCAGCCTCACTCTCCTCCGCGGAGACCAGATTATTATGCTCAAAAGTTATTTTTTTTTAACTATTCCGAGTGTCTCATTAAGTATATTTGACATGTTAACTATCTCTGAATCTTTATTTTGTTCTGTTAGGAGGAGTGATAAACGATTAATTATTTTAGTTATAATGCCAATATGACCACTTCGACTAGTCCTTAGAGAATTTACTTTTTCATTTAAAACTCCGGTTGAGTTAACGGTAGCTCTAACTCGTTTATCCATTATGTATAGTGATTACGTTTAATCAACTGCTAATGTTTCTATCTGCTACTAATGATGTTTCTAACACTAACGATCCATACAGATAAAGTGGTTAAAACAGATTAAATGATAAGATATGAAACATCCTGCCGGGACTGTGATAAATTTGTTAAGCGAAAGTTTACGGTAAATAAAAATCGGTAAATTATCGTGATGCGATGTAGATCGGTTAGTATTATTAGAATTAAGAAGCTGCTGATATCGACGGAGAGATGTTCTGTCGCGAGGTGGTATTTGAGGAAGATGGAGAACGTTTTTTAATTTAAAGTAAGATACAACAACAGGATTGCCTAAGTCACGTTTCAATGCTTTTAATGCAGATGCGTAAAATATGCCACTTGCACCAATCGATAACACCGTCTTCTTCGCCTCACCGTCTAATACACTAATCAACCTACCCTGTTATCGTCAAAGGAAACCTTCAAGTGTACTCTAGATTTAAAGTTTTCCACAAACTCTGGCCATTTATTAGGTGAACCATCAAACCTAAACAGATCAATAACTGGTAGATTCCTTGATTCATACTCCCAGCGAATTACTCTAGCGGTATTTATCGCACTTGCAACTTCTATAATGGTTTCTTGTCCTTCAATAAGATCGACAATAAATTTATCAATCGGTTGATAACGAGATTTATCGATATTTTCCGGATTATTGAAGACATTGTTTTCGACATCTTTTATTTCTGAACGGTTCGTTTGAGATTTATCTTGATTTAAACATGGAAGTAATTTAGTCTGATCTTTATATGGATGTTGTTTGACTGACGAAGATGCATCAGACGGTACATCATCGATGTTGAAGAAGTGACGGCTTTTTGTTGAATGGTTTGATGAAGATGAACAATGTGGTTTAGAATAATGTTTGTTGATGTCACTAGGGATAACGAAAGTAGTGTCGTTTTTAGGATGTTGTAGAGATGAGTCTATCTGGGATGAAATATTTCTCTCTTCTCTGTCAATTCTGCTATCTAATATTCGAAGGTTTTCGGTGGTTGGTACATAATAAGACCAGCTTTTCCTCTCTCTAAATATTAATGGCTGTGTAATTTGCGATCTAACGGACATATCTTCTGAAGCAACATGTTCTTCTATTATACTCTCTCTTAATCTGGCGATTTCAGCTTTATCTTTCACTACGTTAGCCTTTTTATTATTTCGTCTCTCTCTAGCATTTTCTTTTGTTCCAATATTTTAAGCTCTATCTCTCTCTTCCGTTCTAACAAATTTAACTCCCTTTTTAGCTTTTCCTCCGCAAGTTTCACCTGTCACTGAGCCTCAGCAGATTCAGTCTTCCTTTGTAGAAGCAAGTTCAAAGATGATGCGATTGGAACTTACTATGATGGCTTTTTTGACTGCTGTGAGAAGAGTTTTGATATAAACTGGAATGTGTGGAAAATCTAGAGTGATTTGAAGGTGATCGATGCGACGACGAGCGGTGACGTGAGGCCTGGCTTGTGGCATTATCAATTTCTAAATTATCATCAGCGTTAGAATGTTTAAAATATTCCTCACAAACAGATTTTATTTGGTCGATTTTTATTTTTTGCTATCTTAAAAGTTGCTTAGCAGCCTCACTCTCCTCCGCGGAGACCAGATTATTATGCTCAAAAGTTATTTTTTTTTAACTATTCCGAGTGTCTCATTAAGTATATTTGACATGTTAACTATCTCTGAATCTTTATTTTGTTCTGTTAGGAGGAGTGATAAACGATTAATTATTTTAGTTATAATGCCAATATGACCACTTCGACTAGTCCTTAGAGAATTTACTTTTTCATTTAAAACTCCGGTTGAGTTAACGGTAGCTCTAACTCGTTTATCCATTATGTATAGTGATTACGTTTAATCAACTGCTAATGTTTCTATCTGCTACTAATGATGTTTCTAACACTAACGATCCATACAGATAAAGTGGTTAAAACAGATTAAATGATAAGATATGAAACATCCTGCCGGGACTGTGATAAATTTGTTAAGCGAAAGTTTACGGTAAATAAAAATCGGTAAATTATCGTGATGCGATGTAGATCGGTTCGACTACTATGAAATGTTTTGTGCGCGGACGGTACACAAGAAAGCAGACGGAACTATGCGAACACACGGGGGCGGTAGAATAAAATACGGTACATCGGTCGGTCTAGTACAGTATGATGATGACGTTTCGTAGCTTAAATACGAAGAGAAAAAATACAAAGACACAAAAACAACATAAATAAATACAAATATAGCCTGTGTCGATAGACATACTATTACACGTACAAAATAAAACATGAAACACTAACTATTGCGTCGTTTACTGCGCTTGCTTCCTTTTTGCTGCTTGAAGAAACTCTTTACGTTAAGATTTCAATCAAGAACTACGATATTTTCGATTCTCACTTTTACCACACGCTTGTCCTATTCGTACGGAGATTAGAAGCAACGTGAAAAGTGCGCGAAAAACTATAAAAACCCAATTAAAATTAATGTGACGTGACGGGTCTCCATCTCCGAGACGAATCTTCATAGATGTTCAAAACAGCTAATGAGAGCCTTGACAAAAAGCGGCAGTCTCTACTTGAATTGGCCATCAGCGGGAGACATCGAAAGCACAGTATCTGGCTCTTGACGCAAAGCTACACAGAAGAAGCAGTTGTTCGTGTGGTACCCTTCGGAGCATTCGGATATGAGGATGATCGATGAAGAGACAAACCAGATAGATGACTGGGACGGGATCAAGACTCAACTCAAAAAGTCCAAGCATGCCTGCCTTTGGATCAGACTTGAGCACCCTAGGGCCTGGAAAATTTTAGCGTGAGCACCGTCCTCGCAACACGATCCCTGATCCAAAAACTGTAAGATAAAATGTCTTGTCTTGCAAAATTACGGAGGAAACTTGAGGAGCAGCGCAAGTTAATCAAACAAAAATACGCGACCCTCGCACTGCAGGATGGTGAGCTCGAAGATATGGATCAATACATTTTAGAACAGTCCTGGGAAATTGAGACACTTCGAAAGAGGTGCCGCGCGCAGGATCTAAGGCAGGACAATGTTATTATGATTTTTCGTAAGCATACGACACCTGACGACGAAAAGCATCTCCCGTACTATGACTCACGTGTTCAAAGACATGCTATCCCTAGGATGAGGAGTTGGTTCAAGGATCAATACCCTAAGTCTGAACAGATCGTAGTCATCGACAACCCCAATGGTATTCATGCCTTTAATAGATTTAAAGAGGAAGGGCATGTGGAGCGATACATATGCCACTTCCGGCTTATTGACCTTACTCAAGACGAGTTATGCGATCTAGGTGTTCCAGCACTATATGACTAAGTCACAGTTTTTGTAGCTCCTACGAGTCACAAAAACAACAAACTTACCATTGTTTTATATGCTCCGGAGGTACTTCAACACCCAGTATTAGCATCAACTCTTCTGACACAAAGCTTCGATCAGGTCCATCAGCTAAATACAACAGGAAACGGGTACCTGTCACAATACGGTCCAGTCTATACGTTTTCTTGCTCCACCAAGCGTCAGTCGCACGTCTTTTTTGATCACCGTGCTCTTCTCCAGGTAGTAACAGATACAAGTAGAGGTCATCGTCGGGTAGAGGCTTTTCCTCATCATGCCTTTCCTCGACCTGCGACACCTCCTCAGGTTTGATGACCTTGCTTGGCTTCATATCAATCATCGCGGTCTTGGTGTTGCTCAAATTTTTCACGATAGTGTACAAGTATTTGACCCATGTACTACGTTGCTCGTCAGTGACCAATTCTTGCGCATCCTGAGGTTTGAAGAGTCTCTGCGCAAGTACCTTGTTATACGATTCGACGAACGCCGTGAACGTGTGGTGGTATTTCGTGGTAGCCCTCTTGATCTCGACACCCTTGCCGTCTGCACGCTTCGTCACGGCAGACTTGAACTCGCTACCGTTGTCACATTAAAAAGTCTTGGGATATCGTAAAGGTACCGCTTTGGATATGTCCTTGAGCGGCGACTTCGCTGGATTTTTTGGTACGCAAAGGTCTCGCTACTTTGTACCTCGAGGCCACGTTGATGCCTGTGAGTATATACTTGCACGTGTTGCCATACACTTTATCGTGGGGCATGTACAGCAATTCGAATTGATGCATTTCATTGGGCTTTGTGATAGTGAAATGTGGATAATTGATGCGCTTGGGTCCTCGAATGTGTCAGAGCCACAGGAGTTGACGGGAGAGCCAATGAGTAACTCTCTTCTTAGAGAGACCAGAGTGGTCAGCGAGTAGTTTGATTGCCTTGCGGCCAGTCCAGAGATGTTCAGGCTGGTAATAGATACTGCTTAGTTTTTCCTCCTCTTCTTCTGTGGGGATATGTGCTACGCGCTTTGCTGATTTTGTCATGTTTATTACATGTCAAAAAATGTTCTTTGCACATACTTGCAAGCTGCGAAACCAAGGAGGGCCAAGGACCCTACGATGAACGCGAGTTCACCCTTTTGTTGTTGCTTGGAGTTGGGAGCTTTTTCGATCGTCGCAATATAGTACTTTCTCATGCCCTCATCTAGGGCTTTCAAGCTTTCGCCAGCTTGACGCTTAAGCTCTCGCTGCTGGTTGTACCAATCGATTTTTGCTTGCCTGTCACGTACCCACAGTGCTTGAGCTGTTTGTAATTGTTCAATAGCTTTGTCATGTCTTTTGTGCTCTGCTTCACCATGCCGAGCTTGCTAAAAAGGAAATTTAAACCGCTAAACTCGAGCGCGTTAATCAACGCTCCTCCTGCCATTACTGCCAATGTAGCCATTGTTTATTTTAGTATTCCACACTGTGAAATCTACCATCCAGAATATTTAACTGAGCGTCCTGCAACAAGTACACATAACAACGGATATCACAACTTGTACCGTCGGCTTTCTTGCTCATGTGCAGGGTTATACCGTCCGACAACCTCTGTAGAGGTCTTCCACTACCATGGAGGGATCGTCAAGTGATGCTCTGACGTCGTCAAATAACGCGAAAATTTCCACAAAAACTGCCAATGGTCACCTCAGAGTCGTGGCTACCAAAGAGTTCAAAGACTTGTTCGAGATGGTCCTTGGGTAGCATGGCGTGTGACTGGAGTTCATTCGGCTCACCTTCCACCGTGATTGAGATCTTTTCAATCTTTGGATTGTAGAAGACCTCGTTGACACCAGCATACGCCTTGACCTTCCCACGGTCTACGAACAACATGAGTATACCTTTGAGACTCTTGGCAGGAGTATCTATCTGGAGGTTGTAGCTCGTATAAGTTTTCTTCATGGTGACTACCTTGCTTCGGAGTATCCTCTCATAGGGCAGGACCAATCTCGAGTATCGTGACATCATAGCACTCGCGAGACCCTCGTTTGTCACTTTATCAAATTCCAAGCAAATGTTAGTGATCTTGTAAGCAGCATCAGCTGGATTCGCTGTGGTAGATCCAGCAGCAGCCGTTCCTGCGTCTTTGATCACATCGCTGTGCTGTGCTGTGCGAAGTGCAGTACGAACTGCAGTCTGTCGTGGAGTCCTGCCTGGTAAAATGGTAGATCACTCGTGAGTTCGAAAAATTTTCCGATAGGGATGGCGAAAGTGTTGCCATAGGCTGCCACGATCGCCTTTTCTTCATCATTGCATTACATGGTCTTGCAGGGCTCTGATGGTACCGTCATTGGGATTGATGCCTTCCAGAATTAGATTGTTCTCACGGTCATTTTTTGGCAGCCAGAGGTCCCTATATACTGCGAGCACATTGAAATCGCTGATGTTCTGCACTTCGTGGCCGTTCAGGTTTATGCGAAGGTTTTGAACCAGGGCCTTGCCGATGTTGCTGACGATGGTGCGCTTGGTGTTGGTACCCTTGAGTTCGAGGTCAAAGAAGAGTTTGAGAGAGCCTGGGAAAATTACATCGTTTTGTCCCAAATTGGGGATGACAAAGTACAAGTCTTCATTCTGTTTAATCGTACTGGGGGTATGCGAGACTTTGACGCGTTGCTTCTTGCCTTTCATAGCCAGCATAGTCTTTAACTCCTTGTGAGGATCTAGCTTAGTTCCGTACATTTATTAGTAGGTTGTAGAGGGTTGAATAAATGCCGATTAATCCAAGATACGAAGGAGACGACATTACATCAGTGCAAGATATTCAAGACGAGTCTAGGGAGTTTAGTATCGAGAGCGAGATCGCTCGACCCGGGACAATCCAGGACCTGACACAACGCCCGCAACACCTTCGGAAGGTACCACGACGGGACAGCAACAGCTCACGGCAAGACAAGAGCTAGTAAGATCAAAGGTCAACGATCTTTACGAACATCTTGAGAGTAAAATGGGTGCGCCTGATGCGAGGAATTACGATGATTTTGAATTGCGGGGGGATCGCCTTATCTTTAAACTAAGAAGGCAAGGAAAGCAAATGCTTAACCTCCCTATGCAAATTGATATAACCGACATGGTGTATAAAGATAGGGGCGGATTTCGTACAGTCGGTGCAATAAAGACTAATCTAAAGGTAGACATTGTAAAAGATCTGGGATTTGCCAACTATACTACAACACCAAATAAGGGTAGTAAGACTATGGCTCAGAAACTCCTTAACGAATTGGATAATGCCAACGAAAATGCTGATAACATCGAAATATTGCCGCTACTCGAGAACGTGCTCGATGACACGGAGAGGCTGATCGAAGATACTTCCTTTGACGGCGATACCACAGAGAGTGAAAGAAGAGGGCTCAACCTCGAAGTTCAAACGCTAAGGGGTAACCTGAAGGACTTGAAAAGCAAGATGATCTTATACGATAGTGAGATCAACAAAGCAGAAGTCGAGATCAAAGGACTCGAAGCAAAGAAAGCCTGGCCCGGTGTATCTGAGGAACAGCAAAAAATTTGGGATAAAGGCATTGTCAAAGCGAAGGAAGATCTACGACGACTACGAAAAGATCTAAAGGGAGCCGCACAAGAGCCGCACGGTTTACTTTCATCTCAGAGCCAACTCTCACACATCAAGGAGACGTTGATGAAGATTGCTGGAGATGATACATCCCTACTGGAAAAACTCAAAGAGCAAGGTCTTACTATAGCTAGTATCGTCTCCGCTGTTGGTCTACTGGTTTCCACCATTGTACTTGCCGTTACAGGAGGTGCTGCCGGAGGAGCTGCTGGAGGAACTGCCGAAGGTGGGAAGGGTTTTGTACGGAAACAGCTTAAAAGACTCGGGAGATTTTTGAAGTATCTAGCAGACCAAGCAGGTGCAGCGTTACCAGGGATCATCGGCAGCGTGGTCTCGTTCTTTTTCAGGGTGACTGCGAGAGTTGTCGAATTCGCGGCAAAGCACTTGTACATGGCCATAGCTGCTGCTGTGGGTATTGTTGTTGCGTATGTGGGTAACAGGAGGAGTAAGGGTGGAAAGAATCGATGAGAGTTTAATTTGTTGATCAACAGATTAAACTTACTTCAGCCACACATACGCAAGGCTCAGTCCTATCCCTACCATAACCAGCGTGGCCTTGGTGTCATCGTGAGGGTTTCTCCCCTTTCTAAGGGGGAAAGTGGCACCCTCCCCTTTCAGCCTCACAATTTCTTGCTTTCGGGGCAGGATGGTACTCTGCCCTGCGTCAGCCTTGCTACTGGAACTGTGCTCTTGCTTCGCGTTATTCTGCGGGTTGACACCAATAGAGAATACTCCTTGCTGATGAGTATCTTGTTCGTGAAATTCACGACATTCCCTATATGGAGGCCTCATGTCACTAGAGATCATGTAGACACCGAGAGCTATACTGAAATCGACTTTAGATCTCGCGTACTTGAGCACATTTTGGGATCACTTTATTTCCTCACCCGTGTCACTAGGTCGGAGGATCAGATCCTCAAAAGTTGTCAAGTAGAGACGTTGCGCATCGATCGAACTACCTTGATTGCCGATGATGTTGGACCTCGCGTTAGCTTGGCTCTGAAGTATGAGTAAAGCGGAAAATCTTACGCCTTAGGAAAGTTTCTCTATACCTATACGCGTAAGGCCTTGAGAGGTTTCAAGAATCCATCGACTCCATGAATCTTTATCGAAATAACTAGGATCCGAGCCAGGATAATCTTTACGAATAGCTTGCCAGGTACTAAAGAATGTCTCGCACCCCCACTCGCTCTCGCTGTCGCTTAATCCAAATTCACGTGCTAATTGCAGGAACTTTTGCTTGTTGAAGGGGTTGTTGCGACGGCGGAATCTATCAGAATCCGGTAGAGAGATGTCGAGATCTTGAAGGATTTTACGAATCTGGAAATACGCGTGGAAGCGGTAAACGGAGCGAACAAGAGGTAGGGATGTGGTTAGATGCTGCATAGAAATGCCGCAAGCTGAAGTTGCGCAGTATGTAGCAAAATTGAGCTGAGTTGACCAGAGGCTGAAGAGGTGGCTTTGCCAGGTATTCAACACCGCCCCAGAGTGGAATCCGTAGTCGACGAAGATGTCTGGAAATTTTACCGTAAACGAGGACCTCTTCGCGTCAATAACGATACCTTGTATTGAAAGGTCATCTCCCTTGAGTCTCTCGAGATAGCGCCCATGTGTAGGGGCATACTTTGCTCTCGGGTTATACGAGTAAATGCCTATATTTTCTTAAAGAAACATGAGACAGCTGTATATAACAGACATTTCGAACCCCACGATATTCGACCCTCATCTAGGGGAAGACACGAGGATCGCTCTGAAGTCTCAACAGACAGGTTAGAGTTCATGCTCATGAACGATGCAATAACGATGCACTTGATCATAGAATAAATGACAGACATTGCAAAGCTTTACCCGAGCTTACCTTCTGCACCTGCGGAAGACAGGCAGCAGGATACTTCACAAGCCTACAGGCTCGGCAAAATTGATGAAGTGGAACAATACTTGCGAACCGAGATTAAAGAGCGTGACAAATTCGCCAAAAAGTTCAAGATGCATGGTACGTGGGTTCGATGTACGGATCACGGGTTACTAGCGGTAAGTGTGATAACTTCCGGCCTTGGTATTAATAGTATTCTTTCGGGCATCGGTGTACAACTAGCCGTGGCTATAGGTAGGATCACTATCGCCGTAGGGTTAGGCCAAGCGGGTCTGCGGAACGCCGGGAAGAGGCTAGGTGTCAAGAGTAAAAAGCATGAGAGCATCAGATTATTGGCAGAGACCAAACTCAACTCTATCGTTGACTTGATCTCGAAAGCCGTGTAGAATGGTGTGATTAGCGACCACGAGTTCAGCCTAATCATGCAGGAAAAGCAAAAATACATGGTGCTGAAGGGGCAGATCAGACAGCGTGTCAAGAAGATCGTGGACAGTATCAATGAGCAGGAACTTATGCATCTGGTAGCACAGGGCAGACAGGAGGCAAAGGATGAACTGCTCAAAAAACTTCAATCTGCGCAGTATGTCAGCGGTACTGAGAGGAACCACCAGCTTTTTCATAGATCTAGTGTGTTGATTGCATACTAGACGATTTCGAGTACTTCTCCGGTATCATTGTCGATAATGAGACCACCATCATATACGACCCGTCGCTGCTTTTCAGAGTGCTGTCTCAAATATTGCTCGAGATTTTTCTGCCAAGCGAGCCTCACGCAAGGTTCGCAATTGGGACCGTCTGTCTGTTTCGAAACGGACTTGTACTTGACCTTTCGGATGGCTTCGAGAAGAGGACTTCTATTCATAGTTGAGTAGTTACGGATCTTTAGTGCTTTTGCTTTCTTTCTCAGTTCGGGAACGTTCATGTTTGTTTTTGATGTGTAAGATCAACACACAAAAACCTCTCACATCTAGTCTAGTACGACGAAGCTCTCATCATCATCATCGGAGTCAGAGTTGCTAAGGTATGAGAAACCATAAAACTCGACATCCTTATACTTGCACTCTTCGAGGTATGTCTGGAAGTAATAGTTTTCGCCTAGCTTATAGATGCTGGCGGGCTTGATGATGGCCTTGCACTCGCAGCTGTCCTCCGGTACCTTTTTCTTGTAGAAATTGGTCTTGATTTTACCCTCCCACTCCTTCAGCTTGGGATTGAGATACCGCCCTTTTTTCAAGGGAGTAGTAGTAAAGCAGTGACCCTCGAGGGACTTTACCTTGAACAGTATTTCTTCATATTTTTCTGTCCACTCGGGGTGGTAGGTGAGATCAAATGACATGGTAAGTGCGCTAGCCTCCGAGTAACGTGAGGCACCATTGGAATGGATCTTTTTGGGTGTCTTGGTCAGTAAAGGAGCTAGTTTGTTGCTACTTTTATAGGCAATCACGGAGCGTTCATCTTTGCCCTTGTTTGCTGGAATAGGATCGCTTAGCATGATATTTTCAACGTTTACTTCTTCAATATTTAATGGTTTTGCTTTGGCGTAAAATTCCCTTGATTTAACAGTCTCGTCACCGAACTTTTTATTTGCGGATACTAGACTTCAACTAGGGTTTAGTATAGGGACAGCTACCACCATTATACATGATGTACTCCTGATAGCAGGACCAGCAGAGCAGCTTGGCTCTTATGAAGAACCTCCGTCCGCAGCGACATCTGTCGTAGGTGTCGAGTATCTTTTCGCAGTCGTCACAGTGTTCCATTTATCTTACAACCCGGGGTTGTAAGATAGTCAGTGATCTCCATACGTTATACTAACTCCCACGAGGGCCCCCAGGGGGCCACATCCTGAGATCTGAAATGCTCCTGGACATACTTGAGGATCAAAGGAATGCGCCAAACAGCCACGGCGCACATGTCTCGGGTCTTGAAATGGTCCGGAACATCCTTGAGCACCTCTGGATCAACCTGAACCGCCCTGGTACACATTTCCAGCGTCTTGATATGGTCCGGAACATATTTGATCAGCCGGGGTTTCTCTTGAACCGCCCGCGTACACATTTCTTGGGTAATAAATTCCTCCGGAACATCATTGAATAAGAGGGGTTGCTCTTGAACCGCCATAGTGTACATTTCCTGTGTCTTGATATGATCCGGAATTGCTGATAGTGGTGCTGATACGGTGTCATAGATTTTTTTGAACAGGGTCATATTTATTACAACTCATTTTTTCTTAACCAAGATCTCGTGCTCGATGAATGTTGGATTTTCGTTGAGACTGTCGTTAATAGCGACACTCACGGGGATATGCTCCAAGATGTATGTTGTTGTTGTTGGATGTCGTACTCCTTGAACACAGTTTCTTCGAGACGAATCTTATTCATGTTGGTGCTATTTGGTTGATGGGGGCATCCATGCCATTTGCAGCCGTGGTACTCGTAGATTTTTTTGGTCTGAGGCTCGTAGCCGTCGACCATGTAGAAATTGCTGCGCCCTTCACGGTACCGAATCGCGCGTTCTGTACCGTGTCCGCAGAGCGCGTGGTGTATGTGCCTTCCCGTCTGCTCTGACATGGCTTCTATCCATTGACAAGCTGCGTAGCTGAAACCATCCTCGTCGTAAAAGACTTTCTCAGATTTGTTAGGCATGCGCTTCACCTTTTTGCCTTTGCACCTGATCGTCGTCTTTGCACCTTCGCATTCGTTCTTCTTGTGTCGCGTGAGGTTTTCGGATCTTGTGAAGATTTGGGTGCTCGCATTCCTAGCTCTGAGTCAAAACATCATCCATCTTTTTGATGTGGAAACAGTGACCATCCAGCATACCGAGGTGTCCAACCCCTCTTTGTGCTGATTCTGACCGTAGACGAGCCGCCATGGTGCCTTGTCGGAGTTTTTTTTGGGTTCAAAGACTCTGATGTTGATCTTGAAGTCTATGAGCTTCGTGGCACGTACATCTTCCCGCTTTAGTTCAGAGTCTTCGTAGTACTCGCGTGCTAGTTAAAGGGCTGGCCTTGTTAGGAACTCTGTTCCCCATTTTTACATCGGCCCTCTCCCTTACACCCAAGCATCGCCAAAAGCACAGGTTGTCCGTTCTGGCATCTTCACCGTCCATGGCGTAGATGCACCTTTTACCCCGCAGCCAATCTGGTAGAGGTCTGCATCCGAGTAAAGGCTCTCTCGTAGAGATGATCTTGACCTGTACATGTTTGAAGACCTATTGCAGAACGGACAATACATTACAAACAAGAAAAAATTCATACAAAAACATATACTTACTAAAACACAAAAAATCCAAAACTTCATCTTTACATTTATTTAGCACGCACACGGGACAGATGCTTCACACTAACGAACAAGAAACTTACGCACACATACTACGACAAATACACTATACCCAAAAGGCAAAACACAGGAAAAGCGTTACATACCATAAACAAAGGCGAAGCGAATACATAAAAACGTATAACACAACCCTAAGAAGGAGGAGTTTGAGGCCTACTCGCGCTCAATGCGGGAACAAAGACTGTAATATGGTCTTTTGCTGCTATTAAAGGCCTAACACCTAAATCACGTGGTTCCCGTATCTGCGCGTCTTACCATTGGTCTATTCCTTCCACTCACAATGGACTACGACGTCCCAAGTTGTTTTCAATTGCGCCATTGTCTTATAACACCGTCAACTACTTGTACAGGCCTCTACAGGCTGTAATATGGTCTTTCGCCGCTTAATAAAGGCCTTACACGTAAATTACGTGATTCCACGTGTCTGCGGAGTTTATCATAGGCCACGTCCTTACACTCTTATTGAACTAAGACGCCCAAGTCAATTCACATTGCGTCATAGCTTTATAACACGGTGAACTACGTGTTTAGGCTTCTAAAAGCAGTTATGTGACCTTCTACGGCCTAATAAAGACCTTACACGTAAATCAGGAGTTTCCACGTGCCTGCGCAGGTTACTATCCATCTAGTTCTTCTACTCTTAATGGACTCTGACGTCCCAAGTTGTTTTCCATTGGGACATGGTATTATAACACCGTCAACTATGTGTACAGGCCTACAAAGGCCGTTATATGACCTGTTGCCGTATAATCAAGACCTTACACGTAAATCACACGGTCCCACCTGCCTGAGCATGTTAACATCCATCCATTCCTTCCACTCTCATTGAACTAAGACGCCTTAGTCATTTTACATTGCGTCATGGCTTTATAACACGGTGAACTGCGTGTTTACGCTTCTAAAGGCTCTATTCCTCCGTGGATAACTAGCCTCCATCTAATGAGTTTATGGTTTCCGTTCAAGTGCCCGAAGTTAAAAATAAAGAGAAAAATTAAGATTGTTATCTTAAAAAAAGAAATAAATTACTACAACAGAATCTCGTACCATAGAGCATTGGAACAAGGAACATCATACTTTCTGCGAAAAAATCTTCTTTTATTTAACGTTGATAATAAGTTAGGATTGACCCGTCAAACTGATTGGCGCAACCTCTTATCCCCCATTGTCATTTTTTCGCCTGCTTTGGGGCTTCTTTCCAATAATTCCTTTACCACGTCGTCTAGGTTTACATCTGAAATATCTTCATAATTTGAAAGTGTGTTAAAAATTTGTCTGTTTCTCCATAGAGTTTTCTGACTTATACCAAGTAAATCAGCAATTTTTTTTCATAATATCCCAATTCCTCTTAGACTTCGAATCTTTTCTTCACTGACAGTGACTTTTGGATGTCCTTGAGCCATGGCTGTTATAATTAAGTGGCGCGTTTCTAATTATGTGGATAATCAAGGCTTGCCTTGTACGCAGCATGAATTCGAGGCTCCCTTGCTTATTTTTTTATTACATTTAAAACGTAAAAAACATCCTATTTTACATCAAACTATTTTTACGATATTTAAAAGATAATATTTTTAAAGCCAAAATTATGATAGCCAAAAAATTATTTCATCTGTGTGAAACACAGTATGGTTTTATCTGTGCTTGCAATTTCATCGTACGATTTTGATTTTTTTTTTCGGTCCCACAAAGTTGGATTTCAATTTGTTTATGGCGTTTAATTTGGCAAGGACTCCATTTAGCACCAGGCTAAGTGGACCCGACACACGACATACAACTATAGAGAAAATATATATTTGTTATGTAGCGATAGAGAGTACTATGAGGTTAATATGCAATATTAGGCGATGTTACGTTGGTTATGGCCTATCTACAGGAAAAATATGTATTTGTTATGTAACGATAGATATCGTCGAGAATATACATAAGCAACCACGAGGCCACGATGACGGATCGGTGTTACGTTGCTTTTGCGCTTATTATTTTCCCCATCTTTTCCCATTTTTTTTTGCACTTACTACACCTTAACGTTTCACCCCTCTATATTTCTTATGATAGCTGCTCGTGACAAAGGTCTATGAGAATATGATAAATATATTACCACGTTCTCTAGTCATGTATAAATCTTAAACAAACAAATTTTAAGATTTTACCTAGGAACGTTTTCCAAAAAATAAACAAAAGATTGGTGGACTGTTTCTGCTATGACGGGTAGCAATGAGTTGTAAATTGTGTTTTTATTTCAGCTAGAGTTAATGGTAACTTTGAAGAATGTCTATTGGACAATCAGATAAACTGGCCTGTCCATGATCTTGAAGAAGCGAAGCAGAGTGGACACTAACGGGGTAGGGGGAGACGAAATGTGCCTGGCTAAGGTACATTTCGTCTGCCTACTGCACTAAAAGTAAAAATACGTTCAACAATCGTATGAAAGAAATGAGCGTAATGCTCCACACTGATGGTTGGAGGCGAATTTCTTCTTGTTTTAAATTTCAAAATCTCTCTTCGCAGTTTTCATGCTGCAAAACTGCAGTCTGTACCATTGGCTCTTGTGACGTCATAAGGTATTCTGATGGTTTATAGAAGTTTTTGAAGCGTTTTTGCTGCAATAATGGCGATCTAAACTGAAGTTTTTATGAAATATAGAATAAATAAATCGTTTTTGTGCTTTTTTCTATAAGTTGCTCATTAAATAATACTCTTTTTTTAATGTTTTAATGTTCTCTTTCGATTAAGATTAACTTGTTATAAGGTCGAGGCAACCTTTAAGGCCATAGGTCTAAACCCTAAACAAAGTGGGTATAAATAAGTAGTGGAATACAGTAAGCCTCCTGTTCTTGAGCAGTTCAGACCTTTATCCAACCACCCTTCCTAATTACTGCACTAATTTTCTTCTTCTTTTTTCTCCTATATATTCAACAACGCAAATACGAGGATTATGTAAGGACGATAACAACCTGGGAAATTGGATATGACACCTTTACCAGCATGGATGATGACTGGATATCTCCTGCGCTGTATGATGGCAAATGTTTGGTTTAGCTTCAAGATTTTCTTGCACTGAGACTATATTTTATTTAGCTTGTAGACCTAACCAAGGTCCATAGGTAGGTAGAATCCCTGTCTGAATGAACATACAAAGCAGCTGTAAATATTTTAAAAGGTGCTTTTATCAAGCCACAAAATAAAGGTTTTGTACGTCAATTCTTGATGATTATTTACAAGCTCTAAAAATCCTGAGCAAAGATTGAAATTTTGCTGCTGTCAATCCTATTCAAGATAAAGAACAATATATTTACGAGATCTTAATAGCTAGACTGCAGCCAAATGCTATAAGATAACGTCTTCTTAAAAAGAATACAACTGAATTAACCGCTGTCTTTAAAGAAGCACGTTCATTAGAAATTGCACAAGATAATGTTGAATTGCATAACACAAATAGTTGAACATTATCACATGACCAATTATTTAACGCTGCAATACAAAAAAATCAATCATGTAAAACTAACTCTAATCAGACTGTTCAACAAAAACCAAAGTGTTGGAACTGTGGTAATGATCTCACCCATGTTCTAAATATCCAGCTAAAGATGCAGTATTTTTCAATTGTAATCGTAATAGTCACTTTGCAAAGTTCGAAGTTAACTGAGCAGAAAGACAGTAAAGCTGGTAATTCTTTAACATCAGCATCTATCCATAGTTTGATAGTTGGTCATCTGTCTATCCATCTAGATGGCCAACTACCAAACCATTTAAAGAAACCTAATATAATAGGAAAAATTAAAGATCAAGAATTACGCGCTTTAGTTGATGGTGGTAGCTCAGATAAATTTATTCATCCTGAAATTGTTTATTAGACGATTTTTATCGACAATTTTTACAACAAACATAGTTTATTCAATTCTCCTTATTCGAATAAAATAACTAATTTTACTACAGCTGATACATTTATAGAGGATCAAGCAGCGCGAATTATAAAACTATATTTAAAAATAAAACAATTTGAATTGTCGAAACACGTCGTTAAATTAAAAAAGTTTGTGTTTTTTTTTAAGTAGTGATATATTTATGTATTTATAGAGAAATTATACTCAACATATTAATTAATTTGCGAGTTGATATCATTCCTGCGTTAGCATTTCAGAATATGCATAAGAAAGTAATTATTATCTTTGGTAAAACTCTCCTATTGAAATTCGTGGTTTGACAGCATTGAAAGTTAATCCACCAGATGCATTTGCAAACATAACACCTTATTGTAAACAAATAGCAACCAAATCGAGATGTTATAATAATCCCCAATGAAGTATTTATCAAATCTGAAGTTCAAAGACTTCTGACATAATTGAACCCTCAAATTCTTTATGGCAATGCCAAGAGTAGTTTTTTTGTTTAAACATGATAGCCTCTTTAGTTCCTGTTGGTACTACTATTAACGAGGATCCTGCAAAGGGGGTACTAGTGCATTAAAGCTCCTATTTCAGCTACAAAAGTCGTGCAAGCTCAACAATTGGTCAAGTACACAACCGCACTCTTATGCTGAATGCAAAGCAGAAAGGATATTTTCACATTTTCTCAGTTTCTGTCATTACTCGGACTGGGTTTAAACCCAAGACCTCCTGCACTAGAAGCGAATGCTCTACCACTAGGCTACCAGTCGATAAATGTAAATCTGCTGGACTGAGCACCGACAAAATTAAACCCATTACCTGGATAATAGTAGGTATATGTTTCCTGTTCTTGCAATAACGTGTCTTAAAGTGAGGATAAAAGAATCAGTTTTTATTGACGACGGTGCTTTGATATGAATGGCATAGCTACTGAAACGGGTGAACATAGGTCTGTACCTGTTTAACTCCTTTAGCTTTTCCATGATCAGGGAACAAACATATGTACTCTGAAGAACTTAAACAGGGGCACTGGTTGTACTCTTTTCTTTGGTAAATCTCTCATCAACTGCTGACCCATCTTTCCCCTCAAATTACGGCAAGCGACACATCTTTTGATAGTAGAACGTACAATCGTATTTGCTTCTATCACCCGAAAGCAATTACTACAAAGCTCATTTAGAGTCATCCCTCTTCCACTATGAGTCACTCCTTCATGGCAACAACGTACAATCAATTCAACAAATTTTGAATTCTTTATAGTAAGATAGGATGAACTGCTTTTACAAAGATTGAATTCTGTATCCTTCCACCAACACGTAGTATTCCGCAGTGCCCAGCAAAGGGATTCATTTTACAGATACTACTGGAACTACTAAAATTCGCCGCCTTCTTCATAGCCATCTCTATCTGGGAATATTTTCTCTGTATTATGTCTACACCAGATGCTTTATTTTTCTTCTCTGCACGACGTAGCAATATGGATATATATTTCAGAAAATAAGCTATAACTCTTTTTGATCTTTTTCAACATGAAAAATGGTTTTCCAGTCTTAAAACAAGATCGTCATTTTTTATAGCATTCACATTTGCTGTGACAGACTGTTTTACCTCCGGATGACCTTCCTCTACATCAAATACTGAATTCAGACCTGGCCAAGAAGACTGGTTGCCACATAAAGCTTGGATCATTGAACCAAAACCTTATTATATCAGACTTGAACTTTATTCCCCTTAAGGCATGAACCACTGGGTTTTTATTTGTGTTTACATATCTCCATTGGGGGACACATAAACAATTCTTTTGACGACTCGTATTCTGTTGGCAACAAAGATTTTCAACCATTTCTCAGAATTGTCCACAAACTTAAAAGCACTTGACTGTTGGTCCAGAAAAACTCCTTTTGAATTGGATGTGTTAATTTCTTTTTGATAACCTTCCACATCTTAATTGACAAAACTACTGCTGTTTTTCCCAAACGAGGAATAGTAATGTATTTTTGTGGACAGACTCTGGACTTTTCAGATACAAATATACAATAAAATTCACCCTTCTCATTGGTAACACCCAAGTACAAGTACCCGTCCATACCAAGTAGTACTTGCATCCGACGCGTTCCATTTTTTCAAAATATGTCTGCTGAAACAGCGTCGTCCCAACCAAATTTATCGTAGCTTGTTTGTCAAATTTGTCGTAGCAGGTTTGTCAAATTTATCGTAGCAGGTTTGTCAAATTTGTCGTAGCAGCTAATAACTTCTTTGGCTCAGCTAATAGCTTTTTCTAACAATGTCACTATTAATTACAGTAACGATACGGTCTTGGATAAGACTGTCATGGTAAGTGTCACAAAAATTGCAGTTCTTACTTAATATCTTGATGTCTGTGATAAAATCATCAAAAGTCACACCGTCATGATTGGTATATTTTTGTGTTTCTTCTGTAAACGTATACCTCAGCATAGCAGATTGATATTGGTTTGGTTTCTTGTCCAATTCAGTTATGATTGCATAATCTTGCCATATTTTGTATGTGTTTCTCTGCGCAAAATGGTTCCTTAAGTAGCAGGAGACCCAAAATCCGGTATATAAAGGACGGGCGAACCCGTGGATTTATCTACGGACCACCGACTAGTACATGTATCTTACATATACGTTTTTCATATTATCGACTTGTTTTTTATATTTAGGGGAGCAGGTTAAAAGCACCTCTAATCACTTTTGGTGTAGTTTGAGTTCCTGTAATGGTGAAGGGATGGATTTGATTGAGCGTTTTAAATCCATTGTTTTTCACGTTATAAATAAACCGGAAATAAGGAAAAATCGAAAGTCTGGGAAGCGTGTTTTACACGAAGAAGAAGAAGAATAAAAAGGCAATTAGAAATGGCCGCCGTAAAATGCTGTATTCACAATAAAATTTATGATAAGGAAATTATTTTAAACATTCACAGAAACGTCATTAGAAAAAGTGAGAAAACTAAGGTTCGATTATTTTACTTTTATATAACTTTTATATAACCGGATTTTAGTTGTTTGTCAAATGTCAAAAATCAGTTGAATAATGGGTGCTGCATTGAGAAAATTTAGAATCGGGTTGTTCTTAGTTCTGAAACAACGATGTTACGCCGTAGTTGTTCTTTTTTTTTTGGCGAACTCTCTTCATTTTGTTAATATATTTGTTATTATATTTGACGGAGTGGTCCTACTTTAACAGTTAACATCCGTTAATCTTTTAACATTTGGCAACGTTTCAGAGTTAGTCAACGCTAATGTATAGGCAGTGGGTGAAGTTTATGAGAAACGATTTAAACAAAGGCAAACTTGTTGAGTTCCTTTAACAGGAGTGGTCACATGCAACTCGCTTCGCTAAATATTTCTCTGTGCAATCTGCCCTGTATGTAAATTCCGCTTCGAAGTTTTACAAACTAACTTGTTCAAACGGAATTAATATTTGTTCTGAAGAGGAATCACTAGAAACAAGAAGTCAGGAAGAGGTAGATACAAAGATCTTCTTATGCGCACAACACGTCCATGTAAACGGAGGCCATTCTGCTTGCATATCTACCGTTGACAGTGAAGTTTCCATATATACATTGTACTTGAAAGAACAAATAACCACAAAAATGTTCATTCAGATTGGTTTAGGCGACCGCAGGAGGTTACTGGACGTGTCGGATAGCATTCGGCATCTTGGACGCAATCTGTGCAGAGCACTTACTTCATACATTTACCAGAAACGACTATACCAGTGCGTTTCACGGTATTGGAAAGGAAAAAGCCTTTAACATCCTTAAGAAATCAATGGAGCTTCAAAGCGTCTTTAGAAGAATCGGAGACACATTTACGTTTGATGCAACACTGTTTCCAACACTTGAAACGTTTGTGTGTCAGCTGTATGGCATTAACTACAACAACACCAACGAAGCTCGCTACAAAAAGTTTTGCAAGTAAGAACAAAACACCAAGGCCCCAACAACTTGCACCAACAAGGGACGCTCTGATGTGTCACTGTAAAAGAGTTACGTACGCAAAAGCTGTTATCAAAAAACCACTTCAGCAACTCTAACAGGTGCCACATCCCAATGGACATGGTTTGATTTTCCGAGATGGGGTTTTAATAATCCAGTGGACGTTTAGAAGAGCAGCACCAGAGGATACCTTATTTGTCGAAGATCACTGTGTCGCACCAACGAGCGCATATGCAAATCGTATCGTCTTAATTGTAGCGATCTTTGTGGATGTGTCAACGGCTGTGAAAATAGTAAAGGTTCGGAAGGATCGTCTATTTCTTCTGAGTCCTCGAGTGACTCAGAAGACGAATCTCAGAAAGAAGGCGAAATGTAAATTGATTTACAGACTTTCTGTTCTTAAGAGTTTATACTACAAGCGTATAAAAATCTTTTTCTCTGTAACTTTGTACGCAGTCAAAAATTTAGCGGTTTCTATTGGTTAGGAAAAACATAGGAAGATATATTTTTCCCTATGAATAATAAGTCTCTTAATAGATTTGTTTTGCAAAGCTTTGAATTTATGCTGAAATTCCATCGAACGTCACAAACATTTCAAACGGTCGGACAGAGCCAACACTTGATTTTAAATATATAGTGTTTATACATTTTTTGTTTCTTTTTACATCATTTTTTGTTTTGGAAAATTAATATCATCTATCTTTTTTCCTACCTCTGGTTTAGCGCTACAAGAAATTTCACAAAGGCCAGTAAAGTGATTAAATATCCCCCACTAATATAATTTCCATTTTTAATAGTCTTGATTTATCCAGGTTGTTGTTAATAATTTTTGGCTCGCAGCGCCTTGAAGAAGGAAAGTAGTAAGTTTTCAAAGAAAAGTATTACGATTATATGAAAGAAACGATGGATGACATCCGAAGTAGAGCCATTTCTGGAAATCAGAATGAAATGAAATCACGTAAAACATGCATGGCGCCTAAAGAATGTCGACCGAGACAGGATATGATTGCAGACAGTACGAAATACAAGCAATTAAAATATTAGGCATCATTTTTATATTTTTTGCTTGGCGTTACATTTTACTCCCCCTCCCCAGTTATTCGGATCCATTCCATAAGCTCGTAATTTCGTTTGCTATTTCTTCGTTCCATTTATAAAATGTATAAACTGCGTCATCCTCTTCAAATTCAGCTCTAATCCGACTAATAGCACAAGACAGTATCGCTCGCCTAACATGACGGCCAAGTCCTCAGTGAACCCACCAAGTGTATTGCCGGTATGCTACATAACGATACTTTTTAAAATGTAATGTACACAGAGACGTTTATCCAACTTACCTGTTCGGCATACTACAACCGCTTCTCGATCTACGAGTACAGGGCTGTCCATAGCACTTCATTGTAACACAACAGGATGTCCAATGATACAACCTGGAGAAATAATATGAAAACAACAACCGATACATCGCACTAACAAAAAAAACTTAGCTGTGATACAATCTTTTTAGTCTCATCCAGTTTTTTACAACCTATACCTTTGATGGTAGCTAGTTTTCTTTGATACTTGCCACACGTAAACCACTGCATCAACTTCACATGTGTTTCCTCATGTTTTTTTCAACATCACTATCTTCCTCCACAGTTTCATAACTAAAGTCTGATTGTTCAAATGTATCATCTCTAACGGGCTCGAACTGATAAGGCGACATTTGCTGAGAACTTTCGACACTGGATGAATTAAACGCCATGTTTTAATTAAATCTCGTGCATCTCTGGTTGTTACCAAAAATAGCGATAGAGTATGATACTAACTTGGTCGCCACTGTCGATGAATTTGGCTTTAAGATTTACAAAAAGGAAGGAGCAGAAAGCAGTAAATATGTTTTTGGTTGTTGGGTAAGGCAGCTTTCACAATTTCTGTTTACAGGAAAAGATTACTGACATTAATTTTATTCCGTATTCCTAACTATTTTAGAAAAAAATTTTTTTAGTGCTAGGTTCCCTTTAATGTGTTTATCTACAGAAATTCAACCCGGCTCATTTTAGGAAAGTACCCAGGAATGTTTTTGTGTTACTGAAATATTTTTTTTAAAATTGCAAGAATAAGGCTTTTGACGAAGAATTAAGTACGTCCATCCGACTAGCTTGACATACCCTAGATCCGCAACTGTTTGTTATTGTCCTAAAAAGTTTTTAGGAATTTTTATATTACAATCATCCCTTTCCTCTTCTAAAAAGATTAAAAATACTATCCGCAGACCAGTTTTATGCGTCTATTTAAGAAGGGAAATCAGGTCACGGTTTTTCATATTCACAAGGTTAAGGAAATTCAATACGAGTATTGATCAAATAAGAATGGTAGACTAAAAATAAAGCAACGCCTTTAACTTCAATGTATACATAACCCCACTAAACATTTGAAACTCGGGTTCTAGATTTAAGAAAAAATGTACTGCTAAAGTTACTTATACTAAATACTGATAATAAATTAGCTCTTTGCACCGCCTATAAATTTAAAATAAAAATAATAAAATGGCTTGTTAAGAGCTATCTTTACGAATTTTCATAAAAACTACGCATTTGTTATTGATAACATTTTTCATAAAGCTTGGAGTATATAGGTACAAGGAAAAAGATGGACAAAAGCTAAATTTAGAAACAATATAATTATCACAAAAAATTAGCTACATGTAGAAAATTAGACATAAATGCTACTTGTAATTATTCATGAACAGAGAAAAAATAGGAAAAAAGTTGTGAAATGAGAGTGTTTAGATGGGATTAGCCCAACCTGAAGATGACTTTAAAATATATCGAAATATGGATCAATTGAAAAAACGCGTAGTTTTTATTAAAACTCGCACACGTGTCCTTTACGGTTTTTATCTTTACGAGGATTTGTGCCAGGATTTCTGCTGAATCCTAAAAACTAAAAAAAATAAAAGGAGACGTTGAAAACCTTGAATATCCATCTATCTATCAGTCTAAAGAAAAACCTTAAAATTTGGATATTTCTCTTTTTATTTGCCTTTGATTGTATTCAACACTGTTAATTTAGAAAACAAAGTCTGAATCGGTACAAGAACAATTTATGTCATTTTTAGAACTTATTCGTCTCCTCCTGTCGTCTTGAGTTTAGGGACAAACATACTGAGCAGCGCTAACGCAGTGATTTCCATTGAATCTCTTCCCTGCTTCACAATTTCGTGGAAACGTACGACCAACAGTACACTCGTAGTAACCATAACAATTATTCTTGTTTCTGTACAAACCATCTGACATTCCGACACAAAAGTTTGGATCTAAAGAGAGAAAACGAATACTCGCAGCTTTTTTCATGGATTCAACCATATCGAGGTATACCCCACGGTTTATCAGTCTGTTAACTAACTTCCAGGTCTTTGATATAACTTGCAGATGATATGTTTGTATACAAATTATATAAAACTTGATTGTTACAATGTCATTAAATCTCATCTGTGATTCTTGGGAGAACGCTAATGGCTAACAATACAGATAAACAGTGGGATTGGAAGAGAAGAAGTTAAATGTGACACCCACAATTGTTAGGCAGCGGGACCAAGTATTTAAAATAAACTTTCTAATATGGCGGTAAATCACTGGAATAAAATGTCCATAATAAATGTTAATGAAAAGGGAGAAGAAACCTTCTCTGCATTTTTGGCCCTCAAATAAATATTTGCATAGAGATGATATTTGGTAAGACGTGGTTACGTACCTTCGCAAGAGTAAGAATATGACCAGACACAAACTTTAAGTTTAGGAAAAAAATTTGTGTGTTTTGGACATGTCTTTAGTTCGGCAACATCATGTTTGCCGTTGCAAACGTAAAACTTGCTACAACGGTCAAGCGTTGGATATGCGCCGATGAGTTTACCAATGCATGAAAATGACGGTCTTTGCGATGGTACGGAAACTAAAATAAAAACAATCCAAGCTGTTAAGAATGATCTTGGATGAAAGGACAAGGAGATTTTTCAACAAAACAGAAAGTAAGTACGTGATGAATTGTTGAATTTCCGCGCCCGATGGCGTTGGAAATTCTTTAAAACCGTCGTTTTTTTCTTTCGAAACATTTTTTGAGAAAAAATCGACCCTGGGATTTCACATTCCTCTGAGAGGATAGTATTGGAATAACTGACTAACTAACTAACCCTGTCCCAAATGGTCAATTGTAACGTTACAGATTTAAACTTCGTACCCAAACTTCCTAAGTACTTGGAAGTCATCTAAATGACGTTTCAGGCCAAATTGGTTTTTGTTTTCGAGCTGGCACAGTTAACAAAAAAAGTATGCTGAACATAATGGTGACATTATAATTTTGATTTTTGTCACCTAAATGTAATTTTAGGCCAAAATTAGTCCAAAAATTAAAACTAATTTAATTTTGACAAAATTTGGTACAGTTAAAAAAAAAGTATGCTGAACATGATGGTGACATCAAAATTTGGTTTTTTGCCACCTTAAATGTCATTTTAGGCCAAAATTAGTCCAAAGATTAAAACTACTTTATTTTTAACAAAATTTAGCATAGTTAACAAATAAAGTATACCGAACATGATGGTGACATTAAAATTTTGATTTTTTGCCACCTTAAATGTCATTTTAGGCCAAAATTGGTCCAAAAATTAAAACCACTTTATTTTCGACCAAATTTAGCACAGTTAACAAAAAAGGTATGCTGAACATGATGGGACATCAAAATTTTGATTTGTGTCACCTAAATGTCATTTTAGGCCAAAATTGGTCCAAAAATTAAAACTACTTCATTTTCAACAAAAATTGGCAAAGTTAACAAAAGAGGTATGCTGAACATGATGGGACATCAAAATTTTGATTTGTGTCACCTAAATGTCATTTTAGGCCAAAATTGGTCTAAAAATTAAAACCACTTCATTTTCAGCCAAATTTGGCACAGTTAACAAATAAAGTATGCTGAAAATGATGGTTATACAAAACTTGGATTTTTGTTCACGTAAATGTCACTTCAAGCCAAAATTTGTCCAAAAATTAAAACTGCTTTATTTTCGACAAAAATTGGCACAGTTAATAAAAAAAGTATGCTGAACATGATGGTCACATCAAAATTTTGATATTTTGTCAACTAAATGCCGTTTAAGAGCATAAACGTTTCAATCGCAAGACTTTTAACCATGAATGATAGGCTGTATTTTTTGTTAGCAATTTCTTTTAAATGTAAATTTATTATGACACGTTTTTTTTGTTTGCGTTTGTTGTAAGATATAATGTCACTTGTGTGGTTTAACTTCAGAGCTTCATGCACCAAACCTCTTCGAATGCTTGGCACGATAACACAACGAATTAGCAGGTTGCCATCAAATGTTTTGGTAACGAGCGGAAATTCTTAGAGCCCCCAGGGCTTCTTGTTCTACCTTTGCTTTCATTTTTTTGGACACATTAGTGACTTACCCTGACATTGCACATTCTGAGGATGATCACATCGGTCTATTGTTTCATTATACCACAATCCACTGGGGCAATTCATCAACGCGGTAAAACCAGTATCGCACGTAATGTACCCGCTACAGTTTTTCGGGTTAGCATAATTTCCGTTTCTTTTTCCTTGACAGAAATGATTCAACACACCAGTTTTTGTTGGCGGTGGCGTGGATGGCGGTGGCGTGTATTGGAGTACTAGAAAAAAACAAGAAGCTTCGTTTATCGAAATTATATATCTTTCTTTTTTAAGTGTTCGTAAGTATTTCTGAAATTATAATGGTTTTTCTATTAAAAAAACAGGATAAATGCCCTATGCGAGAGGCTTTTGATTCTTTGTTAAATATCATAAATGTAACAAAGTGGTTAGGTATGTGATCAAAAGACGCTTTCTCTAAAACCCTTTAAAGTCATCTTTTTTAAGGACTTTATTCTGCTGTGAAAAGATGAAAATATAATTAAATGTTCTTTATAATACTTCTATTTATTTCAGGTAAACTAATAATAGTTTAATAGTTGCTATTTTCACTTTACAGATGATGAAATTCTAATTGTTTTGCACAGCTTGGATTTTTGTTTGTTTCGAAAGTGTCTCTTCTTACTTCATGTTGTATACATAACAATATTAAGGACAGTTGAGCCTACTTTTAGTTTAGAAATTGGTTTGCATGTAGTTATTTTATGATATGTCTACCATGAAGAATTGTTTGTTTTATTTCGAAAAGTAGAAATAACGCCTAAATACAAAAAAAATTTCATGACTTGTGGCTCCTTGTAGAGGAATTTAAATTTTTGTTGCAGAGAGATAAGAAGGATGAAACAAATATTTTTTGTAACGTTTGTTAAAAGTCGTTTCGTATTGGAAACTGTGAAATAGAGAATATAAGGCAACATGCTAAAAGAAAAAAACATTAGAAATATCTGGTATCGATAAAATATGTTTTGTTTTTAGTAAACATATTTGTTCTTGACCTCAGAAATTGATAGTCTTTTAAAACCTAAGGAATAAAAACAAAATGTACAGTTCCTCTTTTTTTTCAAAATTCTTCATTTTTAAGAAAAAAACTCCTCTAAATTCCATGCAGAATCTTCTTTAAAATTTGTGGCCTCCCTCAAGACATGTTGTGAATACTCCAAATTTTAAAATTAATACTAGAAATGTAATTAGTTTTAGGTACTACTAAATATTTAATGTAAAAATATAAACATATTTGAGAGAGCTTGATATGACGTCACGAAAAAACCGCGAATTTTTCTGCTACACAAATTGTGTGTGGTTTACACCAAGCTGCAAGATATCTATCAAGAGCACCGCCTTTTCCGATGTGGAAAAGTATTTAGTCTGACCCAGCAAAAATGAAACTTTATCGACTTCTTGACGCCATGTACACAGCAGATAATCTCATTCCCAGGACTTTCTTTGCATTTCTGATATAGGACACTATCAAAAGGGAGAAATTCCTTATAGAAAGTGCAATGCAGAAGATGTTCAGAGTAGAACTAAGGTATACACCCACAGTGCTAAACATAGTTATTTTTTATAAGCGCAATTAAATTTTTATCTTAGCCGCAGTGGATTTGTGTAATATTTACAATATCAAATGAGCGTACTTATTTTAATAAAAAGAATCGAGCAAAATCGAAGGTTACTTAAAATTGTACAGAAATTCTGTGCATGTTTTCATGTAAGCAGCAAACGAAACAGAGTTCACCTTTTATGTAGCGCTAAACTGCAATGGGAGCTCTTGTTAAAAATTGTTTTTCTACACGTTTTATTTTGCAGAAGAGCTTGTTATGAGCGCTTGTTGCATTCTCTCAACTTTAAGTGGGTGATTGTTGCATTCTCTCAAGTGGGCGTTCTCTCAACTTTAAGTGGGCGTTTTCTCAACTTTAAGTGGGCGTTCTCTTAATTTTAAGTGAGCGTTTGGTACTTTATGACGATTTTTAAATGAATAAGAGAAATTTAACGTCAAAGAAAAACACATATCCCATCACACTTTGCACATACCCGAGCACTGAACATTGGCAGGGTAATCACATGTGTCTGTCATTTCATTGTACCACAACCCATACGGACAATCCATCAGATATCTTAAACCTGCGACACAAGAAATGTAACCATCGCAACGATTCGGGTCTTTGTAATTACCGTCGTTTTTGTTGGTGCAAATATGTGAGACTGGTTTTCCTAAAGTTAGAAAAACGGAATATATAACAAACACGATGTCTGTCAAGTATTTTAATGCGGTGACAGCAAAAAGAGACCCATGAAATTTACTGATGTATTGCGTCTTGTGTTTTCTGCTGTTTTTAGATAAGTACTGAAAGTAAGACTGCATATTTGAGAAAAACCTACCGTTTGAGCAAGGATAATTGTATGACCAGACGCAAACAAGGTGTACAGGATGGAAATGTAAGCCGTGTGGGCATTGCTTGACGATTCTCGTTCCATCCTGAAGACAGGATGCAAATTGAGTGCAAGTGTTGGGAACAGGATACGTACCAACACGACCTTTGCATGCTGACGGGTGCACAGTTGGATTGGCTATAAGTTTTAAAGAACAGTTTTTCTTTGGTAAAAAATACAAAAATTTGGGAGTAAACTAAGTCTTATGCACGTTTTTATTTTGAAATAAAAATGAGACTTTGTTTATGAATAAGGATCTTCCGAGCCACTCACCATGGCGGACGAAATTCTTAGATTTATCGCACATTTTAGTTTTAAAATCAAACAAATGTGCAGAAGGACATTTGAGATGGTACACTACAGCTTTAATGCATAATATATACCCAGCAATGTCTTTGAATAGGAAACACTGGTAAAGGGTTTATTTTAACAATACGATGAAGAGTGCTTACCAGTTGGAGTTCTTGTTGGTGGGTGTGTTGCTGGTTTTCCAGTCGTTACTAAAAGTAATAAAAAACAATAGATGCACCAATAAAAAGATTATGTTCGGACCGAACATAATCTTTTTATTGGGTTGGGTTGGGTAACCGGGTTCCCAAATGATCAAAAATCTAAAACACTTGTATATAATTTTTTTATACTTAATAATTGCATTCAAACAGTAAGCGCAAGATTGCGTAGCTGTTTACAGCTTACCTTTACAATCGACATTTCTTGGCCAATCACAAATCTTTGTTTTCGTGTTAAACCATAACCCAAATGGACACGTCATTTTATAAATGATGTTGCTAACACAAGTAATGTAGCCGTCACATCGTGTCGGGTCAGCGTAGTTACCTGGTACTTTACCACCACAAAAGTTAGACGATGGGGTTTTGGTAGGTAGAGCTAAATAATAAAATAACATGTTCGTTTTACATAGAGACGCACCGAGCTAACAGTATTCCAACATTTTTTATACTAATAAGAATTATGTTGGGTAGGTTGATTACGATGTTGTTTGCATATTATGAGGAGACAAGTATTCTCAGGGTCCAGGTCAGTAAATTACAAGAGTTTTTTTTAAATGTTTAGCCACTGACTTAAAGAATGTATTATTTGTCCACTTACGCTTGCAGTCCACATTTTTCGGCCAATCACATTTATCTATTTTCCAGTTGTACCAGAGTCCATGTGGACAGTTCATTTGGTGAATAATATCCCCAACGCAAGTGATAAAGCCATCACATCTGGTTGGATCCGCGTAATTTCCAGGTTTTTTTCCTCTGCAAAATGAACCTGCAGGACTGGTTGTTTTAGCTTGAGTTGTCGTTAGTGGCGGAGTTGTTGTGGCGGTTGTGGTCGTTGGTGGCGTAGTTGTTGTTGGTGGCGTAGTTGTTGTAGTGGTTGTGGTGGTTGGTGGCGTAGTTTTTGTGGTGGTTGTTGTCGTTGGCGTCAAAGTTGTGGTGGCAGGAGGTTTTGTTGTTTTCGCTAAAGACAATTAATAGTTAGTAAACTAAATTATCTGTGGGACAAAATGTTAACTTGTATGACGCCTATTTGCCACTGCCAAGACATCTGTAAGTTGTATATATTAAAGCAATCCGATTAAAGCCTAAGAGGACAGATGACTCTATGAGTCATTTAATAATGAGTTTTGGTGTTTTACGATTTACGATCTATTACGAGTTTCATGCATCCGGATTTAGTTAAAGGATTAAAAATTTAACATTGCACTCACGTTTGCAATCAACATTCTTTGGGTAGTCACAACGGTTTAATTTATGATCATACCATAATCCACTTGGACACGGATGACGGTACGTCAATCCTCCGACACATTTGATTAAGCCGGTACAAGTATTCGGGTCAATATAATCACCGTCGAGTTTTCCTTTACAGAAATTTGGCCCTAAAATAAACACATCATTCGCGCAATAAATGTTCCGCCAATGAAGACGTTCTGTGTAAAGTAATATTTTTTGGTCTTATAATCTCGTTGACTGTCGAAATCTCGTTGACTGTTGTAATCTCGAATTAATTCATTGAAGCTCATTTACGTATGTATAAATATTGATATTAATTTATTCGAGTACAAGTTTTTGGTTTCAAACCACCAACTTGCTTTCCAGTGTTCTTGCAGCGTTGTGTGGTCTGCTGTCTTTGCTTCACTCACCCAATCCTGTGTGTAATTGTGAGCAAGAATCACATTCCTCGCTATCATGTGTCTTTCAAACATTGCAAATGGAGAGTGTGCGCGGAGTTGCATACAATCAACTTTAGTTCCGTTAACGTGACGAGTTAGTTAAATTATCAACGACCCAACAAATGCACATTTACTTTTTTACTACTTTACGATGCAAATAGTAGCAAAATAAATGACGAACATACCTGTGCATACGTAAATATGTTTCCATACACATAATTTGTAGTCTGGATCAAAGTTACTATTCGCCCTACATGATCTCACAACCCCTTGATCTTTTCCATTGCATACAATGAATTTAGAACATTCCACTGGATGTGGATATGAACCTGCTTTGGCTCCGATGCATACAGAATCGATAATAGAAGAGTCTGTATGAAAACTAGTCGGTGCTAAAAAGATATAAAGAGAAATCGATAGAGCGTGTGATTGTCGGAAATAGACGCTCTGAACTTAAATATTTGGTAAGCGAGATAATAGTTGACTTAGTTAATCCAAACATTGGGATGCTTTGGGCGCTTTTTGACAAGCGAGAGAAGATGACAAGCGTAAGTGTTGTCACGATTTTCTAAATTTAAGCAAAAAATGTAAATTTACCAGACTATCTTTTTTTTCATTTATTATAAAACTATACTTGCCACGCTTTTAAATTTTTTCAAAATAAAGGAATTTGACATAAAATGGTATAAATCTAAAATTATTTACACTCACAAAAATGTGTTGCTGTTTTAATATTTAAATTTAATAATTTCCAACAAAAGCAGCAAAACAGTCAACTTTATGTATGGGTACACAACAGAAGCAATACGAGATTATTTTGCTGCTTCACTTAGGCCATGGCATTGCCACCATCATTATTGTGAAAGTAACGTTTTCATAACAATTATTTGAAGGACGAAGACCATGTACATACGACGAAATAAAAAAATTTTTCTCACTAATTATAAAATTCTTTCCTCCAAGGGTACATGCACGGTACGCTTGAGTTATGTTTACATGCGTGGTGGAACGAAGTAAATTTGTTTCGCTGCTTACGTTGTCATTATAATTGACGCATGTAAAACATGAATGAATGAATTGAAGAGCTTCCATTTTTACCTGTACACGTCAAATTTTTTATTGTAGCAGGATATTCACAAGAATTTCTTCCAGCATCAAACCATAACCCTTTTGGGCACGGCATAAGGTGCGTTTGCCCAGCAGAACATGATATGTATTTTCGACAATCTGGTTGATAAACGTAATGTCCGTCTTTCTTTGTTTTACAAAAATCTAAATAGCAAATACGAAATCTTCTGTTTGTTAATCAGGACTTAGAAATTTTGTTGCTCACATCAAATTACCAAAAGCGTTTAAAATGAAACAAGAGGAATGGGAAACTTTATTAATTTACAAGTTTTACAAGCAAGTTTAGCGAGAAAATGAATAGAATATGAACACAAAGTTTAGAAGTTGGTAATACTGTCGGCAGCCTTTCCCCCTTTAGCGTGGTTGAAACAAAAAAAAAACATTACAATTAGCGATTGTTTGTTTTTACGTAGTTTGTGTCAATAACTTAAGTTTCTAAGTAGAAGTACACGTTTTTTTTTAAGAAACCTGGCGAAGGGCCTAGTTCTAAAAGTTTCTTATTTGTAGGCGGAAATTCTATGTTTTTAGTTCCGAAAGTTTCTTATTTAGTTTCTTAATTTTCCTTGTAAAATAAGGGTTTCTTATATCAAGTAAATAGCTAGTTCTAAAAGTTTTTTTAATCTTTGGACAAGTTGGTTTTAAAATAAAAAAATAAAGCATTTTTTGTTTCAAAGTCTCTCCCTAGTGATGATTGTAACATCTTCTTCAATTAATTGTAAGAATTAGTTAAAAACAAGTTTCTTATTTCAGAAATAGACATATGTAGAAGTAAAAGTTTCTTAACTTTTGAAGATTCTACATGTAGGTTTCTTATAAACATGTTTCTTAGAAAAAAAACAACGTGTATCTGAAGGTAACTAAGCTCGGTTTAGTTTTATTTCTTTGAACACTTTTTTTTCGCAGGCCTAATGAAAACAAAATTTTTTTCATCAATAAAGTAAAAACACGAAGCCATTGTAACGATAGATACCATATTTAGCTAGGTAACCCTGGGTCAAATTTAACTTCTGGCAGAACATTTTTTTCAGTGGACAGGCGATGGATTTCGTAAATTTGGCACGTGCTTCAAATATAAATACGTCATCTTGACCATTTTGTGTAAACAAAATGTGAAGAAAATTATTTCAACAAAATTAAAATATTTAAAGGGTTCTTGTGGATAAACGGTTTTTAAAAAAAGCCGCAAAGTGACTCTCTTAAAAAGACTGGAGAGTCAATGCAAGTTGTGTCGGCCTCCTCCTCAGAGAAGGTTTTACTACCAGAAAAAGAAAGTTCGGGGAAAAACAATCTTGGTCTGTAATTTTATTAGCCTAGTTAACGAGGATATATCAAAATGAGTTTCTCTCATAGGGAAGCTTAGACGTACATAAATGTGTCCAGCATATTCCTAAATTTAAATCCACTAATAAACAAACCCAAAGTAATTTCTTAGGGCAAAACCTAAATTAAAGTCAACAATGGGCTAAAGCGTGGCCACATCTTACCCTCTTAAATAACAGGGGGAATTAACTATATTTGTTCGGGTGACGTTCTCGGTCACAACATTAAATTAGAAAAGATTTCCCAATAATGAACATGTGCTGACAAAACAATGGAAGTAACCAATAAAAAAGCGCGGTCAGTATGCTGACCGCAAGAAATTCGTTTGCGACTCAGCGTAATTGTTCTCACCTTAACTATTTCTATTTTCCGGTGTTCAGAATAACTACGCTGGTACAACTGGCTATAAATTTATATAAAACAAAGTATCTCTCATTCTCGAAGAAGGATGGAGCCAATACAGTTGCTCCGATTAAAGAACAATGCTGCTGGCTGTATAAACAACCTTATTCATCCGGCTAAAGATCTACTGAGTTAAAAAATAAATGGATCCCAACATATTTCATGCCTAACCTGATTCTTAAAATATTCTCAATTTTCAAGAGATTTTAGGCCTAGTGAGTTTATAGAGAGAATTCTTATATAAAAACGACAGCGTATGGCAGTGCGATTTTAACGCAATAATAACAAACCTTTTTTTGGTGCAGCATCTACTTGAACTGAATTTTGGAGAACTAAAGTAAACAAAAAAAAGACAAATTAATAGATAATCTCGACATAGTCTCAATAAGCTTTAGAGAGAAGGCTAGTCTACGTAATCATTTGCAAATACAAATTCTATCTGGTTCTGTGGGTGTACTTTTTTATTTCATCTAATCACTCGAATACTTCGATTACAAATTAACAAAAATGACGAGACTTGCTTCAAAAGAATGTCAAGGTTAAAAAAAGGCAAGCAAGTCGAATGGCAAGCAAGTCGAATATATGTGGAAACAAGAATAACAGCGTTGTTAGAACGATTAGCAACCTTGCTCCGAGGGCCTTTGAGAAACGATAGGAATTTATATATTATTTTTGTTTTGATTGCTCATAATAAAACTATCTCTTAGCCTGCATTACACCTACATCAGACTCGAGAGTTCAACATTGCTAGTGTTAAAAAGGTCTATTATTAGATGGAAAGAAATTCAATGAAAACATTTCTAAGTATTTTCTTCGTCGTTGCGTATGGTGGACACTTAAGTTTTTGCTGATGCATTTTGCTGTTTGATACTGGTTGTTATAAAAAACATATTTAGTAAGTGGTCAAGCAAATGTGAACAAACATTTGAAAATTAGGATTATTAGTATACAAAAAATACTTTGTAATGAAACTCGAACCTTAAACTTACCAAGTGTTGTCAGCAGACACGAAAAGAGTAGGAGAAATTTCATGATTTCGATCTCTTCTTGCTTTAAATGATTCTTTTCGTTGATGCTAATCGAGCTTTTATAGTGTATTTTTACTCGCGTAGGCGAATTCTTACATTGTTATTGTTTCCAAGACATTGTTTATGTAATACGTAATACGATAGATATGCAACACGAAACATTTATTCTCCTGTCAAGGAAGCTTCTAAGAATCACTTTTTTGTTTACGCGGTGAGCATGGTGTCAATGATTAGGCGTTGATTCGTAGCTTCTAAAAATATGTTCTAGTTTGGTAGACTTTCTCATCCCTTGGCAAAATTACATGTATTTGACAATGTACCACTCCTAAAAAATCGATTAGTGATCACACTATCGCAACAAGCGTTGACTTTTTAACTGCTGGGCGCTTATTCAAGGGCTGTTTATTAATTGGTTCAATTTTATTGTTTTATTTATCATTAATGTCATACTGTTTTAAAAGGGGCTCCTAGCATTCGTGCAAAGCTGTTGTAGAGCATCCAGTTAAACCTCTTGATTTTATCTCAAAAAGCAGCAAATGAAAAACTTATATCTATATCATCTAACGCTTCCCCCTTCAAGCGCCATGGCACTAATAGGTGTGGTAGCAATGCGGATAGCAAATCATACTCTAAACCTAACAATTGATACGCACGTGACTACTTTTTCGCTTATGATTGTGACGCAGTTCGTAGTTTTGTTTCAGTAAAAAGACTTTTTGTTTTGTTAACATTTTTTCAACATAAGAAAAATCACACTTCGTTAAACCCAATGTTTTTCTCAAAATTATAAGTTTTTCAGAAAGATTGAGCCACTTTACAGTAATAGTTAATGACTATTCTGTACCACAGATGAGAACAAAAACAATTTTTGACAGTTTTGTACACAAGATTTTTCACGGAAAACTGTGATTTGTTTAAGCGCACGTGAAGAAACTAATGTGGGCGAGTTTATGAAAAAATGTAAATATCTTTGATATGGTTTTGATATGTTTTCGTAGAAAATTTCTGTAAGATATTTTATTTTTGTTCAAATTTCCTGAAGTGTCCAACCTGTGTAAACAAGGTGAAATGAACTTTGCTTGATATGATAACACACGTCACAAAGATTTTTGTGATGTGTGTTATCATTTTTTCTCAAAAACATTCTTACTGAAATTTCAAAAATGTCACATTAATTTTTAAGTAAATTTCCTTTTTTCTTTACTTTATGTAACATTTCCCATTGAGATACGGGTGGCGTATTAGGGATTAAAAAGGCATAAAAACGGGACCTGCATACTTGATGTAAGCACCTTTTTTGTTAAAATTAATTTATTTATTTTCAAGCTAAAATTATTTTTTGCAGCAGCATTTGCAAAATTTTAAAATGGTTTCTCTTTCTATATCCACTTTTATATTACGAAACCAAGCAAGCGGCCAGCTAGTAAAAGTTTCTTGCGGTCTAGAAAACCTTTCTTTTTTAAAAAGTTTTTTAATTTTGACGGAGTCTATAACAGGGATTTTCAATCAATAACAAAAAGACTAAAAGATTAAATAATCTCTTTTCGCTTATTATCCATCATCTAAAATTATGTTTGTTTCATTAGCATCAGCCACTCGATATTCATTCAATAGTATAAGTCTGATTGTTGCTATGGTGGATGGATGGATTGGAGGCATGTGTGTGAAAAATGTTTAAACTTTATAATCTTCACACAAGCTCTTCTCGCGCCACTTTAAAGGGGCTACGAAACGATTCAATAAGCTCAATCCCCGCACATTCGAAAAAAGGGTCAAGGTGGAAGAAATTATACACACTTTAGAACCACATAGACGTTTAACGTCTAGAAAACCTGTTTATGAGAAATTACTTTTTTTGATGAATTTGCTTTTCTATTTTTAAAAAAAGAAAAATTTTCCTTCAGTATTCTTTCTAGAAAAATAAGCTACGGTCTGTAAAATATATTAAATATCAGTAAATCGAAAGTTTATTTTGACATGGGAACAGGAGAAGCTGTATTTGTTCAAAATTGCTATGTTACTAGCCTTTAAGAAAGTAATTAATACCTTCTAACAAGTTTTTAAAGTCATTGTTGTTGCGTCGATTGACTTTATGGGCAATAAACTTGTATGTTTCTACGCAAAATTTTGAAGGATATAGTTAGCTAGCTAGCCAAAGCTAGTTCAAAACGTTTAAAGTTTATCTTATTAGAAAACTTGGTTAAGAGCAAGGTAGGTGCTTATATTGAATAAATTATTGATATCCAATATATATGTAGGAAACTTTTTTGTCATTTTCAGTTATTATATTTCAGATAATTTAAGATGTTGCTTTTGTCCTCTGTGATCATAAACTTTTCGACGCTGTCAGCTCGACTTTTGTGTAAGTCACTAAAGGCGAAAACCATCACAGCCGTTTCGTAGCCCCTTTAAAACTAGATTCACATTTCCTGCCATTTAAAAGTGAAATTCTCGAATGCGATTGGTTGTTTGTAGAATTTGTGCGCTTGACAGAAAAAATCGAATTCTTGAACTTACTTCGTCCGCTCAATGTGAATAATTACTTTTGAACCAGAAGTAAACTAGCATACATAATAATTAAGCAAAATATAAAATCAACAAACTGATAACAATACTGAGGCCGAGCTAAAAATTATCTGATGAAAAGTTTGTATCCTGGAAACAAATTTACCACATTAGACAATACTGGGGATTGTTGGTGAATTTTTTGTCTCTTTTAAAAACATTAGTTACATGAAAATGTTTTTTACATCTTGTTTGGTTAAATTTTTGGGTATAATGTGTAGTGTTTGACTTTGGAGTGTGATTTACAGGGATTCGCACAGTGAACTTTGTGTAAATCCTGTCATGAATGCCTAGTCATTTTTAACAGAACGTGGAAAAATCGTGGAAAAACAATATGCAAGCATTCCAAACACATAACTTTTCAAAATAGGCGAAGGAAAGTGGTGTCGGTTTTATGCCTTCGTAATTCCAAAACGTTTTGAAACTTAAAGTAGAACAACGCAAAATAAAAATAGACTTTAAATGACAACCCAACTTTCTGCCAAGTCTTTTCGGTTTTCTATAAGTGAGCAAAACTAACGGGAATGCTGAAACAGTTCTCCTAACAACCCATTGTTTTATCCTACACACGACCCATATATAGTGTTCGTCGAAAACTAAGAGATATAGTATCTTAAGAGCCATCAAGATGAGGTTACGTAAAACCTGTCATATTAACTTGTCATTATGACTGCCAACAGGTAGTCAATCTACTTGAGATACCCCTTCATAGATTTGTAACTACGTTTCGAAGAACAAGACAAGGCCAACCATTCAAAATAAATATTCAATTCGTTAAGAAGTAATTCGCAAAAATATTCTCTATCGAACATTTTTTCTTTCCTGAAGATTTTTCTCACTCAGATTTTTCTACTAGTTCTTTTAGTTTAATGTTCATCTTTTTATACAAGTTATCAGTGCTAAAGCACATAATTTCTTCTTTCGACGGAGTGGCGCCATATGGCCAAAAAGCCACTGTTTTAACAGTGCACGAAGGCCTATGATCGTCGTAGCTTAAGCCTTACGACGATAAGTGAGAACTAGCCTTTAGGGCCGCGTTTTACGCCTTAAAAGGAGTAAAGAAATAAGAAATACTGTATTAACGCTCTGCAAAATCAAGTTTTTAGTTTTCTTAAACAATACATTTTAATCTCATCAAAGATGTATTGTTTCTTTGCCCTGATCACCATTCTTCCCATCGTTCAGCTCGACTTCAATAAGTGGTCTTCGACTGCGTCATTTTCTTCTTCCTGCTGCTCACAATCGAATTTCTCTGTCATATCCTTTTCACTGATTTCAGAAAAGCACATATTTGTAAGACCCTTTAGCTACGTTAACAAATCTTTGCGAGAATCCTTTTCAGGATATCGAGGTGATTCGTAATGACACTGATTTATTGAACTGTTTTTTGTTAATATTCTGTTGAAAACTCGTACTGTTGTTCGTCTCTAACTTATTTTTCGGAAAAATAGGTAAGCGACCTTAAAAAAAAATTTGTCCTTGTGAAAAAATAACTGTAATAGGTTGCTTGATGACAAATTTAAAGCTTTAAAAATTAACACGGCTTTTTTGAAAAAAAAAATCTATATTTTTGGCCTTTTTTACGCCACCTAACAAAAATTAACGCCACTAATATTTCAATTTCGTTTGTTAATCTCTTTCTTATCGTCTGCAAGTTTTTTGTTGTTCCTGCGTGCGCAGTAAAGCTCGCTATAGCAGAAAATGCAGTCGAATAAAAACGAGTCTTAAGAATTTCATTTGACAGTATGAGAAATAAATGACAGTTTTATGTTTTTAGAAGATTATGTAAAGTTGACATAATAATAACTTGTTTATTCTCTAGATTTCATAATCAACGGAAGGTCTTTAAATTATGATCTCGTATTGCTTTGAACAGACCACTTTTCTATTGTTTCACGTATACAATCTCATTACCAAATCTTTCGAAGTAGCCCAAAATATTTTTTCATCATTTTCTTTTTCAGATTTTTTTTATCATTTTTTTTTTCTAAACTTAAAAATCTAACCCTAACGTAACCGGTTCTTCTACGTCGCTAACGAGACGCTGCCCCGCAGAAGAGATGTGGAAATAAGGTTGGATTTTTAAATTTCTCAAACACTGCTGCGGAAAATTATTGAAGACCCCGAAAGTTCGGGGTATAAGATAACGAGGCAAATCTTTCAACATAATTGCTGACAAAAATAAAACGGGAACGTTTTTTTCAGCTTACTAGATTAGACTTTACACGAAAGAGCTCCAAAAACATTTGAAAGGTAGCATGTCGAATTTGAAAGCTTAATGGTAAACTGGAATCCTAGTGCGTATTGGAACATACTGTGACTACCGTACTGAGGTTCGATAACTTTAGTACAACGCGTGGAGAGACAATACGGAGCGACAAACCACGCATTTATAATCCGTGAGTTTATTGAACATGTGCTTTATCCAACACCGACCCTTTACCATGCGATTGAAATATGTAGCTATGTCGAACGCAAACCTCACCTGACTAACGCCACGACATACAAAGTATACCGCCAATAAAGAAGCCGAATAGCGACAAGAATAGTCGTATTGAAAACCACCAATTGGATTTGTTTATATTCTCTGATATCAATCACACTTTTTAAATAGTTTAATATATAAAAACCAATACCAATATTTGAATGGTTTTTGAAAAAAAAAACCAAAAGCCACATCTCGCTGTTTCGACTTTTTAAGAAAAGAAATCGGGTTTATTATTTTAGGTACCCATGATTACTAAAAGATGGCAAAAACTTTCAGCAAGTGATCTGACCAATTTACAAAGCCATTGTCACTCGAGCTTTTTAAACAACCTTCACATTGCATCATAGGGAAATCTGAAAATGTTTTTGGGGCATGCGCCAAACACTTTTTATTTCAATTTCTTAAAAAGAAGTTCTACTCTTCACAGGTTACGATTGTTGTAAAGCAGCTTTTTCGAATGTTTCTATGGTTACTTTCAATTTTTCCACTTCGGTAGTAAGCTGTGAGATCTAAAGAAAAGAAAAATGTTTACAAGCATGGTCGATAAGAGAACATCTTTTTGAGATTATGCTGCCTATGCAAAAACCGAACTTATTTTGCGATTTGAATCTCCAATGGTGAAAATACGGAACTATTGTTTGTGGTTGCAACCCTTACCTATAAATGTAATTCAATTACTTCCAAGTAAAATGATATCTACAAAGTGTTTGTATACGAATTTTTATTTTACGAATCAATAGTTTTTTAAAAAATTGCGGAACTTATTCGCGATTGATAACTTTGGCCTGTACAAAGTACAGTTTTGAGGAAATTAATTTGGCGAAAAATAAATTCCGCAAAAATTTCCATCGATAGTTAAATTAATCCTCTAGATTAACTGCTGGTAATTGAGGGAATAAAATTTTTCAGGTTAAATGAACTTCGAACTAAAACTTAAAAGGCATATGACCTTATCTGTGTTTTGTAGCTTGACTTTTTCTGGCACCTAAATAAAAATAGATAAAACACGCCGTTAATTGCTTTAAATAACTGACAGGATTCAGTGGCAGGTCTGTTGATAGCATTTAAGTTTACAAAGGTAACCCTATTTATACCGGGGCGGAATTCTACTACAAACTCACCTTTTTATCATAACTCCTAAAATACTTATCCAACAAGGTTATAAAGTGGGTGGCATTTTTATTATTTTTTATTTGGCAAATTTTCATGAAAAAAATATTTCTTAGTCACTTTTTTATTGTCCCAGAAGGTAATATTATCAAAGGTCAAATTTTTTCTGATACCAGGTAACTTAGCACCGTATAACTAGAATGCTTTTTGCTTGGCCGACAACACACGACACGAACATCTAATATCATAAAGCCATTTTGTACAATTATGGAGCTGAAATATAACCGTTATTGATTTCCGTCGCTGCTATGCGGGGCGGAATCTCTAAAATCGCCTGATGGGAGATAGATAGAGAGAGACAGCACAAAGCCCGGACGCTATTAAATTTATGTCCAGGCTAAACGCTCAGAAAATTCCTTTTTTGCCAAAGCCAATGAAGATGCTTTATTTTAATCTCTGTCAATTAAATGACCAATCTGAACACAGAGTGTACTCTTCGTGTGGCCAGAACATTACGTGTGCGTCCATGACTAAAGGTGCTTACATTTTGTTGGTTGCCTCTTGTTGGTCTCTGGTTTGGTCATATAAGCTTTATTGATGGGGAGCTAAGCACTATTTTTTAAATTCGTGTATTTTATCAGGTAAGAATTATTTTATATATAGCTGATATATAGTGAGAAAGTGTGCTGGCTAGCTATCTATCTAAAAATAACTTCCAAATGACACTTTGTGGGACTACTTCTATCAGATAAAAAGATATAAATATTCGCACAGGATTTTTTTATATTTTTTGCAGAAAAGTTGTCGAAACGTGACAAAAGTTTATTGTTGCTTGCACTGGGCAGTCGGTGAACTGACAATTAACCTGTAGCTAACAATATATAGTTAGCCGATGCAGGATAATTAGATGCTACGCCTAGTATAATTAGCTGTTAAAAGCTTCTTTGCGTTCTTTACAGCGCCTTTTTCATGTTTTTTCTTGAAATCAGAATAGTTTTGTTGTTTAATAATATAGACGACATATGTACTGCTAGCTGTAAAATTATATATTTTTTGCAAAATCGTTTCTTGTTCTTTTTCTTGGTTTTAATTGAAGCACAACTTTATGTTGATCTATATAAATATAGATGGCTATGGGGAGATCGATAACGAAGAAAAGTGAAAATTTAAGTAAAAAGATATATATCGTATAAGTAGCTGTATAAGCGGCTAATTATATTGTACGCACTGTATATATAATTATTCTGCATAGATAAATAAAATGTCTGTATATTTTATATGGCTAGCCTTACAAATCCTGTCTATTATTTCCAGGAAAGGTCATAGCTTAGAGGGAGTCCTAGTCCGGGGCTATGTAGCATAATATTGAATTGCCGCCAAGGGGAATCGAACCCCGTTCTCCCGCACAAAGTGCCAGAGTTATAACCACCAAGCTATGGCGCCACTGGAAACGGCTAACTATTCTGTTACTGGCTAATTATCAGTTCTCCTTGTGCCTAATTTGCTTGAAAATCTGTCTTGAGATCAACCCAAAGTATCACAAAATATTTTTCTAAGATTTCTTAGAAATGACTTGATTTTTAAAAATCTTACGAAATATACCTGTGCATCACATCGCATGGATTTGTATCTTTGTATTAAATTCCCTTTTTAAATCAAAGAGGCGAAGAGAGGTTAAAAAAGAGACAATATTTAAACAACCTGGTTTTAATGGAGTTTATGGTTAAATTGTATTCTTGTTTCTTATTTTTAAAACGTACTTTCTTTTTCAGATCAACTGTTATCAAACCATGCACCATCACCATTTTCAAAAAATTTTCAACAAGAGAGTAAATTTTAAAGGCCTAAATACTAAAATGCTAATATGTGTTTATTGCTGAATTAATAAACAATGAACTACTTCATCATTCAAATTAAGCTCGTTCAGAAGTTATTATATTCGAATCGTCAAGTTTCTACATAGCAAAATTGTATTCTGGAATTTCCAGAATTTTCCAGATCACTTTTAAAAATATCCTGTTAAAGTTTTAACTGTTATTTTAGAATACTTCATATAGCTATGTAAAATTTTTATTTTTTATTTATTGACTTGTATTTCAACATTGCAGGTTCGTTACAAAAATAGTTGAGAATTGTGATACTTGTGATTTTTTTACCCCATAATTCTCCGTTTTCAAGGTCTACTTTAAATTTCAAAATCTTTCAGGCTAATGACGGAAATCTTAAAGCCGCAGGGCTTCTTGTTATTATTATTATTAGTTTTAAAAGTTCGAAGAAAAAACGTGTCACCTTTTAATTACCTAATCCATTGACTATATGGTACTCACCATCTTATTAAACTGTACTGACTATATGGTACTCACCATCTTATCAAAATGTGCTGACTATATGGTACTCACCATCTTATTAAACTGTACTGACTATATGGTACTCACCATCTTATCAAACTGTACTGACTATATGGTACTCACCATCTTATTAAACTGTACTGACTATATGGTACTCACCATCTTATTAAACTGTACTGACTATATGGTACTCACCATCTTATCAAAATGTGCTGACTATATGGTACTCACCATCTTATGAAAATGTGCTGACTATATGGTACTCACCATCTTATGAAAATGTGCTGACTATATGGTACTCCCCATCTTATCAAACTGTACTGACTATATGGTACTCAATATCTTATTAAAATGTGCTGACTATATGGTACTCAATATCTTATTAAAATGTGCTGACTATATGGTACTCACCATCTTATTAAAATGTGCTGACTATATGGTACTCACCATCTTATTAAAATGTGCTGACTATATGGTACTCACCATCTTATTAAAATGTGCTGACTATATGGTACTCCCCATCTTATCAAACTGTACTGACTATATGGTACTCACCAACTTATTAAAATGTGCTGACTATATGGTACTCACCATCTTATTAAACTGTACTATGTGAAAATCATTCCTACTAATAAAAAAAGCTATAAAGCTGTGAAACCATCCTCACCAATTTAAAAGCTCCAAAACCATTTCCACCAATAAAAAGGCATTTCTGAAACCATTCGAAACAAAGAAAAGCAAAACTCACCTTCTTTTCGTAGTCTTCAATTTTTGTCGACTCGATTAATTTATTGAGTTGTTGGTCTGTTTTCTTTTCTTTCGACCTTAACTTTTCAACTTCTTTTTTAAAATCAACAATTCCCTAGTAAACGCAAATACAAAGTTTCATACACAAAACAAGCCAATTTACATCCTATTTGAAAAACAATTTCACACAGCAACCTCAGTATTTTAAAACATGAAAATCAGGTCAATTTCCTATTAACTTTTCTTTCTTAATCCAGCAAGGCAGTTTGTAAATCCAGCTAAATGTTATTCGATCAGTGATGTGATAAACCTATGACATCGATATTTCTTTACTTGAGGGCCAGCGGTTACATAAAAGAAATAAAAATAATACGCAACCTTCAACATCAGCATGACTTCACATTTGTCACCCAGCAACTGTATTGCGCAACCATCTGGAGACACTTCTTCGTTTGGTAAAATATTCACTCTATTGGCAAAGGAACGAAAAGAAGCAATAAAAAATTATACTCATACATTTGTAATAAAAGTTATAACTACTGCGCTGCAATTTGCCGAGTAGTGAAGTAAATTTAAAAAAGTTTCAGGCTTGCACAAAAAGTAATGACATACTCAGTTGTTTGAGATAGTGTTGCTATGACAACTTTAAATTGAAACAACATTGATTTTGTTTCATCTTGATGAGGCTTTAAATACACTGAAAGAAAAGTCAATGTGTAAACACGATAAAATACATTACGAATCAACACTTAGACAAATTTTGAGCTAAAAATGTAAAAAAAGTTTGTTTAAGTCCAGGAAGGCAAACGGTATTTGAAATTTTTAAAAGGTATGGAAAGTTTGAAGACAAGTTGGATTTTTAGAACGTATTTTAAAGCCAAGTCAGTACAAAGAAAGTTAGCTACTAGAAGTTTATAGAAAGTGTTTGAAACTTTAAAAGAATTGTTATCAGGAAGTTACTTTTGTACACTCAAAAACTTCTAGCCACCTAGCTTAGTTATATAACTTTTTTTAAGTTTAGGACAGTCAGAAGAGCAGGGGGATTGAGAAGTTAGCTACAGCTTGGATAGTGGGAAATTTAAACAGGTTTGAAAGTAAGAACGGATTTCGTATACCTTTTAAATCTGAAAAAAATACACTAAAAAATTCACATGTAAAATATTTGTAAGCTATTTGTTAAAATGCTAATATTGTTTCTTGTAACAAGATATTTTTAAGAGTCAAAATTTTCCTTCAGAAACTTATTTTAAAAGATACGATACGACATGTATTAAGCAAAACAGTAAATGAGAATATTGTCTTAGGAATTACTAACGCCATTGACTACTCGACTTAATGTAATGTAATTTGAAGCACTTGAAGAGATTAGAGGAGTTTGGAAAGAAATGGTTTGCAGAAGATAATAAGAACAGACTTGTTGCAAGGGAATTTGAGTTTAGATCTAACACATTAAAGATCAGATTTGAAGAAATTCATTTACATCCTATCCAACTCATGCAAACACGGACGTTAAAAAGCCGAAAATAGTGATGATGATAATAATTGAAAGTTAAAATAATATATACAATATTTTACCCATCATAATATTGCAGTGTAATAATATTGTAATTATATGTCACAGCTTGGGTCACAGTACTTTACCAAAATTTTTAAAAAATAAAAGAAATAAAGTTTGTTAGCTTTCCATGGTCGTTTAACAATTTCTTTTCTTTTTAGGTCAAAGCGCGAAGTCCCATGACTTGCCTTCAAGTGGCGCGCTTTGTTAAGTGGCTTATTTTGTTTTAATCGAAATAATTCATGAAATGATAAGGGCATGGTATAATGTATCAATTCATATCAGATTTTTTGGTATTGTAAAGTAACAAGCAGCATGCTGAAGATGGAATTGGTTCAACACCATTTCAATTTACGTTTGGTAAAAACACATCAAGAATTATTATTTAGTTGATTAAGTGTTAACAAATTATTTTTATCAAATTATTTTTATCATTATTGCAAATGTTTCCACTTCTTCTCTTTTTAGGACCCATAAAAAAAATCTCATAAGTTAGTTACAAGGTATCCTTAATATTTTGGTGCTATATCTATATAATAATACGCCAGTTCCGTGTGTCTCTGAAAGGCAAAGTTGATATCGTTATGTTCCTTTGATGTTGCCGTAAAAATCTTTGATGTTACCGAAAAAAATATGTCTATTTTGTTAGCGGGTTTACTTTGTTTACGTCACGTGATGAAAACGACTCAATTTGATTTGCTGAAATAAATTTAACGGCTAACTTTCCAAAAATGGTCCTCGACACCGAAAAAAAACACAAAAGAAAGGTCCCTTCGTCTTACAAAAAGTGCAGAAAGTGATTCAGAGAAAGAAAACTCTAAGTAAAGAAGTAGAAGTAGCAAAATAAAGTTGAAAGCCACAAGAAGGTACTTCGGAAGTGAAGAGTGGAGCTAGGAAGTAGTAAAGTAAAGTTAGAAGTAGAAAATGCATGCTAGAGTTTCAAGTGGATTGGAATTCAGAAAAAGTAAGAACTTTGAGACGTTCCGTTTTTATGTCGTTGAAGCTGCGTCTTACTTTTTTTATGTAGTACACTTAAATTGTCAGGCAAAATCGCATTCTCAAAAAAAAATCCATTAAAGCTCCAAATGCTTAAAGTTTTTACCTTGTTTTTTTTAAAAATAAGAAAGCTAGCCATATTTGTTTACAATTTTTTTGCATAATTAATGTGTCCCCTGGTGCGTAACTAATGTATTTGAACTAAAATTCAAAATTCTAGATAAAGCTGGGAGGTGGCTAACAAACTAATTTGCTGGACAAACAGAAAACTTTGGTTTGTTTTACATTACCATTGTTTCTCTTTATAATATTTTTTACTAAGCATGAATAGCTAGCTATAGACCCAGTTAAGTCTCTCCAGTTTAAGTGTATTTAACTGGGTGTCTTAGCTACTGTTATCTGATAGCTAATGTTAGCTTTAAGGCTCCCATCCCAAGCTTAGCTAGCTCTAACCTACCTCTTCTTTTTGAACACGAATTATGATGAAACAAGCTAGCTACAAAATCTTAAACTTTTAGGATGGTGTGACTTCTTGTTATGCCCATAGAGTATAATTTTTTCACATTACCTGTGAACTTTACAAAGGGGACCACAATATGACAAGTGGAACGAATTTTATAGAATTTAAAGTGTGCGTGTTAAGTTATTTTTGTTTTGTTTCTGACATCCCGTTAAACTTTTGTCAGCCTACATGTAATATGCCAGGTTTTTTTACAGGATTTTTTTACATTCGATTGGAAATTTACGTGTGTTTATGATGACTTTGGGTTAAAAAAAATTATGAGAGAATGGTATGATTAAGTCAGTTTATAATTGTTTGTGTTGCAAAATGCTGTTTTTTAAAATTTTGTGTAAATTTTTGTGGAAATAAACCACATGCAATATATACTGAAAGAACAAATTTTTGTAGAATCAGACTTCACTGTAAGCTGTTGTATAAGCTGATGTCTTTATATTTCGTAATATAAACTATTGTTGGGGAGAACTAACTGTATGTGATGTCATTTTTGGTGGAAGAAAATTTCATGGTTTCACGTTTTTGTTTTTCTTGAGAATTTTACAAAATTTTGTAGGGATAAATGTTTGCTGATGATAAAAAAATACTTGTATTATGTTCTGACTGAAACTGTTTTTGTTTTTACATTTTGTAATCTAAACGGCGGGACTGTATGCACTGAAATCACTGATTTTTTTAAATTTTGATGTGGTTCATAACCTTTTTGTGGAAGATTAATGGGTAATGGCTACGACATGCTGAATGAACTTATTTTTGTTGATTTAGATGTGTTTCTCAACAACCGATCTGTTTTACATTTTGTGTAAACGTTTGTTTATGAATCGTATATATACAATGTTTCTTGATTCAAGTTTATTCTTTGCTTATTGATTTTTTGACATTTAGGTTTAAAATTGTTGGTAAAGGGCAGAATGGATCATCATACTAAAAAAGAAATTTTTTGTGTTCTTAACTGGTTGATTTCTACATTTTGTGTAACTTTACGGGATGCAACCGAAGTGACTGATTTTTCTAGATTTAAATTTGATGTTTTCCAAACTATGGCTTTTTCATATTTTTGTATAAGCTTCTAAGGGAAAGAAAATATTTAAAATGTGTAAAGAACTTATTTTTGTTGATTTGTGCTAACTCTTTGCAGGCCAACTTTTTGACATTTCAGAATAAAATACTAAGGGGTTTTCAACATAATCACTTATAAGATGTACATATTTGAGATGCGTTATTTCTAACATTGTTATTATCCGTGTTGTGACTGTCGGTGTTGTAGCTGTCGGTATTCTTAGTGTCGGTTTAGATGGTGTTGTGAGTGTTGATGTTGTGAGTGTCTATGTTGTAACTTTTTATCAACTAGATTTTGCGCTTTGCATGCTGTTCTTTTTTATTTTGTGTAAGATTTGTGTGGAGGATTTAATGCTATTTGACATTTGATATTTGGTGTAAGATTTTAAGATAATTTTTTTTTTGTATATGCACTGCTGACGTCAGCAAAACATCTAAAGCAACCTATTTTTTCATTGGGCTTTTGCCTAAGTGGATTTTTCCACGGGCGGGCCTTATCGACTAGTTTTATATAATAATACGCCAGTTCCGTGTGTCTGTAACAGGCAAAGTGGATATGTTCGTTTTCCTTTAATTTTCTTTGAAGTAACCGAAAAATGCATGTCTAATATGTTAAATTATCTGACGTCACGACGCGACGTCAATAACACTACTTTAACGTAAATATCCTATATTAAATAAATGAAGCCATTACAGTGCACCTAACATTTTGAGGCCATAAAACTTGGAAACGAGTTGGTGACGTCAATGTTTTTTCACCGCGTGGGTAACTAGGGACCACTTGGGACTAATTTGGAAAAGTTTCCCAAACCTTAGTTCCCAAATCCGTTTCGGAATGCACGAGTTGATAACGTCATCAAAAAACCTTCAAACCCTAATATCTCTGCAACCGTTTGTCAAAAGTACATGATCCTAACGTCATCAAAAACCTTCAAACCCTAATATCTCTGCAACCGTTTGTCAAAAGTACATGATCCTAACGTCATCAAAAACCTTCAAACCCTAATATCTCTGCAACGGTTTGTCAAAATTACATGATCCTACATATTTTCTTGATCAGCGTTTCAAGAGCTATAACATGAAGGCAACGAAAAAATAGTATTCTGTACTTTTATTAGGGACTTTGCTGACGTCAGCAAAATTTTTAAACCCGTAAATCTTATTAACCATTCATCAAAAGCACGTGATTACATACATTTTCTTGATCAGCGCTTTAATGTCTACACAATAAAGGCAACGTAAAAACAAGGTTCTATTTTTTTTTTTGCAGATGGGTTACTGACGTCATCAAAATTCATATGACGCTTATTTTTCAATTTTATACTGCTTCAGTGGATTTTTCCACGGGCTTTATCGACTAGTTGTTAATAATTGCTATACCTTATGATTAAAATGCAACTGTTAGGTTGGTGACGTCATTAAAAAATCTTGAATTCTAAATATCTCCTTAATCATTCGTCGAGAACACATGGCCTCATTCCTTATTTGACCAGCTTTTAAATCTCTACACAATAGTCGCAACATGATAACACTGTTTTAAAAACAGTTTTTGTATAAGAGGGCAGGTCATTGCTGACGTCATCAAAATTTTATATCCTTAAATACATGCTTTCTAGAATAAAGTAAATTTTTCCACTGGCCATTCAACTAGTATAATACGAAGAATGTGTCTGTCTGTATCAGTCCAAGTAGATGTGTTTATTTTTCCTTTGATGTAGCCGAAAAAGTTATGTCTCAAATGTTATGACGTTACGGCAGGACGTTAATAACATTAATGTGACGTCAATATCTTAATTTACATTAACAAGGCCATTACAATGCACTGAAAACTGATGTCGGTCATATTTTCACTACGTGGGTAACTAGAGACAACCTGAGACCAAATTGGGTAAGTTTCTTAAACGTGGGTGCCCGAATCCGTTTCGAAATGAACAGGTTTATGACGTCATCAAAGAACGTATAAATCTAAATATCTCTGCAACTGTTTGTCAAAATTACATGACCTTTTACATTTTCTTCATCAGTGTTTCAAGATCTATACGTTGAAGACAACACAAATTTCTTAAAAAAATTTGTATTTTGGCGGGACCTCAGCAAAATTGTTAAACCCCCAAAACCACATAATCTTATACATTATTTTGATTAGCATTAAGGTTGTATGCCATACAAGCAACAAGCAACAAGTATTTTTGTAAATTATTACTGAAAGAAGGGTCTAAATAAAGGATCTAAATAAAGGATCTTTTTCATTGTTCCTCTGCCAAGTGGATTTTTTCACGGGCTTAAACGACTAGTATAAATTAAAGTTTTATGTGTAAAAAGATAAAATCTGCAATCTTCGCTTCATTTCCCACAGCAACCAACATCACAAATTTTTATTATCTCTAAGATTTTAATGTCTCAATATTACTTTACTTATTTTTCAAAAGCAAATTCAGTGTGATGTGCAACTATCATGTTCAAGAAATTATAAACTTTCCACAATAATTACGTGTTGCTTGCTGCAAAATATCCCAAACACTTTGATTCTTCAAAATATTACAAACACTTTGATTCTGCAAAATATTATGTACTCTTCTGCTATAATCTCTTCTCCTGAAATCACCGAGAACGTTTTCACGAGGGTATAACTCTTAAATATAATTTACGTCATTTTTACAATTAAAGAATCTTTTGCGGAACATACTATATACCTGGTGCCTTCGCTTTAGTGTTGACATACTCTTCTTTCATTGATCGTATTGTACGGACAACTTCCATCATGTGATCAACCTTATTCTCAAGCTCCGTGTGTGACCAGGTAACCTACATAAGTAAAACTTCATATACCACCTTTGTCATCTTCATTTTTGGCTTCAAGATTTTGATTTTTAAATACAAAAACAAACAAGAAACGGCGGTCGGTTTAAAATCACACATAACGAAAAAACATGTTAGTCTACGCGTTTCTGCAAATACTGTGTCGATATAATACCGATCCAGATATTATAAGCTGCGTTTCCATTTAGTTGCATCACTTGCATGTTCGTAAATTTTGTATTTGAGGAAGGCAGGATAAGTTCATAAAACTAAGTAGAACATGGTGTCAAAAGAGGAAAAAAACTAGAATAAACCCAGCCTTTGACATGATAAGATTAAGATTTTTAAAAATGTCCTGTGTAGGAGAACTTTCTACATGCTTTAAAACTTTATCAAACATTCTGATCAGTCCGGACAAAAGCTTAAATTCAAAAATGGTTTTTCCTCTGCGCGTGAGAACTGACTTCAAAAGAATATACAGAAAAAAAGAAAAAACAAATATGAGTTTTGTTTTTGTAAGAGCGAAATGTGAAAAAATAGCCAGGAGACCCAGCGTAATTTTTCTTACCACCGGAAAAATTACGCTGAGTCTTAAACGTTTTTTCTGCGGCCAAAATCTGGCCGCGCTTTTTGATTGGCTAATTCTATTATTCTCTGCTCACGTGATTATTAAGGCCTTTCATTCCGAATATTCCAGCGAATGGTTTCACTGACCCTAACAAACATTAGTATTCTAAAAAGTTTTTACAAGAGTCAGATTTGGTCAAGCTTGGTAAACAACTCACAGATAAATTAAAATGGCCTCCAAAGCGATTAGTCACATTGTTCAATTTAAACTCGGGGTTTCTGCTGAGTCATTCGTTCGTGCCTAAGCTTTTGTTTGAGAGAAACTCATTTTATCAACTTGAAGAAGAAAGCTTAGTTAACTAGGCTATAACTTTATATCAGGAAAGCACAACATTAGCTTTACGTTTACACGAGAAAATTATAGAGAATTTTTATATCCAGTGAAATGAGCAATAACAATGACTCGAATCCAGTGTGATAAAACTTTCCTAAAGACCGCCGTCGCCGCGACGAAAGGGTAAACCAACATATCACACTAGGGGATGACTCCTATAAAAATAGAAGTCATCCCGTCCACATCAAAATACCATACTTCAGTAGGGTAGGAGGCGACGCATATACTCTCTGCACAAGCGCCTTCTTGATGAGGCAGCCGCTGAAACAATTCTTCCGTTAAGAAGGGCATGAATGGACTGAGCAATCGTAAACCGTAGTCCAAACAAATATATCTGAATCAAGGCGTGGTTAAAGAAATACATGTAAGACAGACGTGCCAATGCAAAGTAAAAACCACGGCTATCTGGAATGTAATTCACCGCATGACATATAAAAACTACAAAAACACTGTATTAACTGCAAAGTTAAATAAATCAGTCTTAAAATACTGATAGCATAGAAATATCACTTTTTGACAAAAAAAAATCACAAAAAAAAATTTATTATGTACTTGTCGTAATAGTTGGAAGAAAAAAAAGATTATTTTAGTTTAAAATATCCTTAGAGCTTTTCCTTAAAAACAAAAAAAGGGTAAACAGTTGTAAAGAAAATGGCAACTTATAGCTACTAGCTACCAGTCTAGCTACTTATTGCAAAACAAAATATAAATAGGACAAAATTTCAGGGTTAGTTTTACAAATGAAATGGCTAAATAATTTTGGTAAAGAATGTAATGGGATGGGACGTTTCTTTTATTTCTGATGGAAACCCATTGGGTAAAAAAAATAAACACCATTCTCTATTTTCCTTTAAGCTCACTTGACAACTTAATTTAAGAAATTATAATGAAGATAAACAAACTATACCGTATTTTCCGGTATATAACCCACAGGTCAGCTTTCTTAAGTAGTTATAAGTTAGATGCTATCAGATAACCCGCACCTTCGTATAACCCACATAAAACTTCAATCAATGTGTTTTACCTACCTGCACCTTTGCATAACCCGCAACGTGTTAAGAAAAAAATTTAGCGCATTTTTATTTACCCTAATCATTTTATAAACATGTGCGTGTGTTCTGTTGTTTTTTTTCATGCTGGAGACAAGTGGGGGAAGTTTAAACTCGTGAACCCCAAACAACAGAACCGAGTGTCTGAACTAGCGACTCTCTCAGTCTTAACTTCCTTGTCTCCGATTGCCGAAATAATAATGAATTAAAATTAATTTTACAAGTCGATCTTCTGCTAATGCTGATAGTACTAAATCAGACAATGCTGTTTTCTTTTTATTTGTAGACATTAGTTTCAGCCAATAATAACTCTTGCTCCCTGCGATTAAACAAAAAAAAAACAACCATTCTGTCAGGTTATAAACCTAAAGTAAAATCTCTATTTTTTATGTATATTTAAGTTTTTTTGACATAAACGGATTGTCTGTAACAGCTATGTACGGAACGTTCTTCTCTAATGTTTATCGAATTTTGTTATCTATTTATATCTCAGCAATCACAGTGTGCATGATAAAATGAATGACGGCAATAAGGAGGAGTTGGTTGCGTGTGTCTAATTAATTGTATTTTATATTTATTTTTGATATTTTTAGTGGCGACCTGTTGCTCGAAGGTAGCGAAGATAAAAAAGAAAATTATTATCTATACTTAAATTTTAACAGTAATTAATAATTAAAAGTCCTGGGGACTAGGTTGTGAAATACCTGTGCATTAAACCTAAAAATGATACCTGCTATATTGCTCTATTACCAGAAGCAAATCATTTCAATGTGCTCAATGAGATTGCAAATATATAAATAGATTAGGATTACATTCAACACAAAAGAAAAATGATCTCCAGAATTGTATTTCAGAGAGAACTCGTAATATTAGCACTGGCAAGCAATAGAAAGTTGAAGCAATTTCACCGTGTGAAAAAAATTAAATCACATAGTTGAAGTAAGATTATGTACGCATTTTATTCCGTTGGTATTATTTTCTTCATTGAATGTACAAAAGTTTAAATTTCACAATAAATGACAGAAAATATAAAACTTTTCACATAACCCGCACCACATTATAACCCGCACCAACGGTGGAAGTCGTAAAAATCAACTTATAATCCGCGGGTTATATACCGGAAAATACGGTATGTGCACCACTTCGCTGAAAATTTAAAATTGTCCGCAAACTATTTTTGTTTTTATGTTGGTAATGATATTTTTTCTCTGTATTTTACGTAATAAAGAGATATTAAAATAGGTTTATTGTAAATACTGCATGTATTTTGAGAATGCGTAAACTTTACTGATATAAGAGTTTAAAAAAATACCTTGCACAAGTGAATATTTGTTAAAATGCAAAATAAATATAAAACAAAAGACAAAAAAACAAACATGGTTTTTCCTCTGCGCGTGAGAACTGACTTCAAAAGAATATACAGAAAAAAAGAAAAAACAAATATGAGTTTTGTTTTTGTAAGAGCGAAATGTGAAAAAATAGCCAGGAGACCCAGCGTAATTTTTCTTACCACCGGAAAAATTACGCTGAGTCTTAAACGTTTTTTCTGCGGCCAAAATCTGGCCGCGCTTTTTGATTGGCTAATTCTATTATTCTCTGCTCACGTGATTATTAAGGCCTTTCATTCCGAATATTCCAGCGAATGGTTTCACTGACCCTAACAAACATTAGTATTCTAAAAAGTTTTTACAAGAGTCAGATTTGGTCAAGCTTGGTAAACAACTCACAGATAAATTAAAATGGCCTCCAAAGCGATTAGTCACATTGTTCAATTTAAACTCGGGGTTTCTGCTGAGTCATTCGTTCGTGCCTAAGCTTTTGTTTGAGAGAAACTCATTTTATCAACTTGAAGAAGAAAGCTTAGTTAACTAGGCTATAACTTTATATCAGGAAAGCACAACATTAGCTTTACGTTTACACGAGAAAATTATAGAGAATTTTTATATCCAGTGAAATGAGCAATAACAATGACTCGAATCCAGTGTGATAAAACTTTCCTAAAGACCGCCGTCGCCGCGACGAAAGGGTAAACCAACATATCACACTAGGGGATGACTCCTATAAAAATAGAAGTCATCCCGTCCACATAAAAATACCATACTTCAGTAGGGTAGGAGGCGACGCATATACTCTCTGCACAAGCGCCTTCTTGATGAGGCAGCCGCTGAAACAATTCTTCCGTTAAGAAGGGCATGAATGGACTGAGCAATCGTAAACCGTAGTCCAAACAAATATATCTGAATCAAGGCGTGGTTAAAGAAATACATGTAAGACAGACGTGCCAATGCAAAGTAAAAACCACGGCTATCTGGAATGTAATTCACCGCATGACATATAAAAACTACAAAAACACTGTATTAACTGCAAAGTTAAATAAATCAGTCTTAAAATACTGATAGCATAGAAATATCACTTTTTGACAAAAAAAAATCACAAAAAAAAATTTATTATGTACTTGTCGTAATAGTTGGAAGAAAAAAAAGATTATTTTAGTTTAAAATATCCTTAGAGCTTTTCCTTAAAAACAAAAAAAGGGTAAACAGTTGTAAAGAAAATGGCAACTTATAGCTACTAGCTACCAGTCTAGCTACTTATTGCAAAACAAAATATAAATAGGACAAAATTTCAGGGTTAGTTTTACAAATGAAATGGCTAAATAATTTTGGTAAAGAATGTAATGGGATGGGACGTTTCTTTTATTTCTGATGGAAACCCATTGGGTAAAAAAAATAAACACCATTCTCTATTTTCCTTTAAGCTCACTTGACAACTTAATTTAAGAAATTATAATGAAGATAAACAAACTATACCGTATTTTCCGGTATATAACCCACAGGTCAGCTTTCTTAAGTAGTTATAAGTTAGATGCTATCAGATAACCCGCACCTTCGTATAACCCACATAAAACTTCAATCAATGTGTTTTACCTACCTGCACCTTTGCATAACCCGCAACGTGTTAAGAAAAAAATTTAGCGCATTTTTATTTACCCTAATCATTTTATAAACATGTGCGTGTGTTCTGTTGTTTTTTTTCATGCTGGAGACAAGTGGGGGAAGTTTAAACTCGTGAACCCCAAACAACAGAACCGAGTGTCTGAACTAGCGACTCTCTCAGTCTTAACTTCCTTGTCTCCGATTGCCGAAATAATAATGAATTAAAATTAATTTTACAAGTCGATCTTCTGCTAATGCTGATAGTACTAAATCAGACAATGCTGTTTTCTTTTTATTTGTAGACATTAGTTTCAGCCAATAATAACTCTTGCTCCCTGCGATTAAACAAAAAAAAAACAACCATTCTGTCAGGTTATAAACCTAAAGTAAAATCTCTATTTTTTATGTATATTTAAGTTTTTTTGACATAAACGGATTGTCTGTAACAGCTATGTACGGAACGTTCTTCTCTAATGTTTATCGAATTTTGTTATCTATTTATATCTCAGCAATCACAGTGTGCATGATAAAATGAATGACGGCAATAAGGAGGAGTTGGTTGCGTGTGTCTAATTAATTGTATTTTATATTTATTTTTGATATTTTTAGTGGCGACCTGTTGCTCGAAGGTAGCGAAGATAAAAAAGAAAATTATTATCTATACTTAAATTTTAACAGTAATTAATAATTAAAAGTCCTGGGGACTAGGTTGTGAAATACCTGTGCATTAAACCTAAAAATGATACCTGCTATATTGCTCTATTACCAGAAGCAAATCATTTCAATGTGCTCAATGAGATTGCAAATATATAAATAGATTAGGATTACATTCAACACAAAAGAAAAATGATCTCCAGAATTGTATTTCAGAGAGAACTCGTAATATTAGCACTGGCAAGCAATAGAAAGTTGAAGCAATTTCACCGTGTGAAAAAAATTAAATCACATAGTTGAAGTAAGATTATGTACGCATTTTATTCCGTTGGTATTATTTTCTTCATTGAATGTACAAAAGTTTAAATTTCACAATAAATGACAGAAAATATAAAACTTTTCACATAACCCGCACCACATTATAACCCGCACCAACGGTGGAAGTCGTAAAAATCAACTTATAATCCGCGGGTTATATACCGGAAAATACGGTATGTGCACCACTTCGCTGAAAATTTAAAATTGTCCGCAAACTATTTTTGTTTTTATGTTGGTAATGATATTTTTTCTCTGTATTTTACGTAATAAAGAGATATTAAAATAGGTTTATTGTAAATACTGCATGTATTTTGAGAATGCGTAAACTTTACTGATATAAGAGTTTAAAAAAATACCTTGCACAAGTGAATATTTGTTAAAATGCAAAATAAATATAAAACAAAAGACAAAAAAACAAAAGAAAATGATCACAACAAAATGAACAAAAAAAGTGACTTCATGTATTTTATAGCAAAATATGAAACTTGCCACGAATGGTCAACACGTTTGAAAAGAAAAACGTGTGCGTATCTATGATCTCCAAATTTGTAAATATTAGAAAGCATAATTCGTTATGCAAATAAAGTCTCTGACTTCTATTCCCTTGTAATCAATAACTCTCAATTTTAAAAATATAAGGGAAAAGATAGTTTGTTTGCCAACTGTACTGTCATATGCTAGGCACTTAAGAGCGATACAGAATCCTTTTCCTTGCTATTATTTTACTACCATACGAGCTTAAATTGTAGTACAGTAAAAAAGGTTTTTCTTATAAAAATGCTAGTCGCTACAAATTCGCGATTTCGGATTTTTGATTCTCGTAATAAATTTTTGGAAACATAGTACGAGGCTGTTTTTTAGCAAAGTTCGTCACTGCAAGCAATTGCGTAGGCTATTTCTATATTATATTCACACATCTTTAAACTTGTCAATGTGCGGAGTGGACTTAGGACTTAGGCTATTCATAGTTGGACCCCCCTTTTCAAATTCGTACGCGTGTGCAAAACTAGCGCTTTTGCAGACTGCCAGCTGTTTGATACTATTGCCTATATTTTAAAAATGAGGAAAAACTGCCTTCGTCTCAATAGTATGGCAAGATTGTAGAAATTTTATACTTATTTTTTTAAATTTATGCCAAGTGGCTTTTTTGTTTGGGTATGAAAGTTTGAATATATTAGAGAAAAAAATAATTTGATTGATGCATTCAGTTCAAAAATACTATTGGAAAAGGATACAGAACATCTTGTGAACAAACTTTTTGCTCTTCATCGCTCCCGGCAAAAACAGGCTTTAGTGATTCCTATATGCAAAAAAAATAAGGAAAAAGAAATTGATCAATTTAGTTTCGAAGTCATCACTTTAAAAGAGGTCGTTGACACAGAAAGACACAAGGTAATGAAACTAATGCCACAACATGAGGGAGAAAACAAAGAATTTAGATTGGATATACAAGATAGAGCAAAAATTAATTACCAGGTATATGTCACATAACTCGTATAGCCAGAAATTGTAAAGAGCAGTAGTTGCTTTAGGAAAATCATACGACTTAAAGCCCTCGTTACACAGGGAAACAGCAGTAGATAGTTTACTTAATATCCACAAATCCATTGGTAGTTCTTTTCCGGATAACTATAACACAAGAAAGCGGGACAGTACAATATACGTGGTAACTACTTAACTCTTCATTATATGGAAATCAACAATATAAAACCTATAGCTGTTTAATACACAACCCAATAATGATATACATCTTTTCCATCTTTGATAGTAGAAAGGAGGCGAAATTATATTGTAATTTCAATACCCTTGATACCAAATAGAATTTTAGTATGACCCTATCCATCATTCTAAAAAATCATATCCACCATATTAATTGCCACAAAATTTTAAAAATCATTCAATTAAAATATTATTAACAAAAGCTCTTATAAATTTGAAATTGTTTTATTGTCAATATAAACGTCTTGTGGAAGGTTCCATTTTAAAAAAAAAACATTTCCCTTTTATCAGTGAAAAGGATAAGAAAAACTCTAAGCTTATAGTACAAACCTGGGTTCTATCAGTTCTTGGTACAAATTCTGAGGTGAAATTCCTCATAGCAAACTTCGTTGCATTCCACAATTTATTGCAAAAGTGGCGATAGCCTTGTATTCGTAGAACATCCAGATTAATATCTCTCCCTATGCGCAAAAATATGACATACGTAATTATAAATTTATAGCATACACAATGTTACCTACATGATAACATCTTTTCGTAGTGTACAAAAAAGTTCACAGTTAATTAATTTATTTATTAGCGTTCGTTTTAAGCCTGACGAAATCTATGCGAAATACGGCATTACATTATTCCAATTAAAATTTTTTTTACCGTTTCCTGAAGGCAGCGTCGGACATTTAAATTACTTACATCAATCTGCCCTGACTATACTTGATAAGTTTGCAATTCAAACAAAGACAACAAAAAGAGAAGTTGTTGTTTTTTTAGAGCACTGTTCAGATGCCTTCTACGGGAATCCAGAAACATTAAAAGTTCTTTTTACGCTTCAACTACGTCTTTTGTGCTTCAACTACATCGTTAAAAACAGTTTATAACTACTTGTGGTTAAAATGGTTCAGGGATACGTGTTCACCACCACCAGGATGCATGATCATCACGTTTGTTAAGTTGTCATCATAAGCGGCCATTCAACTTTTCACACTTTAATTTTCCTTTTCTGTTCCACAAATAGTTACAAAGTTTAATTAATGATTTGACACAACATTATCATACATGGGTTGAAATTCCCGACCGTGAAAAATACTCGGAACTTATACAATGTTTGTTCCCAATGCCAAGACAGCAACCTCTGCGCGGTGCACACGGAAAAGGAATTTTATTCTTAACTTCTATAATTTAAGGTCACTGACGCTTTTAAAATTATCAAAAGCTCGGAGCGTATGACTTTTGCACCAGTCCTGATTACTCGCCACGCAGGTTTTGGCGTCCAAAGGGCAAAGGACAACTCACCTTGCAAAGTGTAGGCACATAGAGCAAATCTCAACGCATCTGTTCCACATTCTGGTATACCGTTAGGATACATTTCTTTTTGTCCTTTTCGTGCCTTGTCCAGTTCTTTCTGGTCAAGGTTGTATTCATTTAAGCGTGCCAAGAGATCTGGAAGCGTAATGCCTGTTATAACGTCCACAGGATCGATGATATTGCCAAGAGATTTACTCATCTTCCGTCCATACGCATCGCGAACCATCGCATGAAGGTATACCTGCAGAAAACGAGCATTATAAAAAGCTTTTCCTAAAAGCCTCATGGGATTTCAGGCAGATGTAGCAAAACTTCAACCATGGGCATAGACTGTTAACTGTGTAATTACCAGATACAATATTGACTCCTGTAGAACCCCCTCCTTTGCTCCCCCCTTCCAACCCCTCTATACTTAAAGCCATTGCTCTTCGAAAGATTTTATGTTTAAGTTCGGATTTAAGCGCGGAAATCAATAATAAAAGAATAGTGATTCAAATACTCACAAAATATATGTAAAGTTTATAACTTGGAATTTCACCTCACCTCGTCAAAAGGTAGTTTCCCAGTTAGCTGCTGTCCAAACATAACCATGCGAGCTACCCAGAAAAACAGAATATCGTGTCCAGTTTCTAACAATGAATTTGGATAGAACTTTTGCAGATCTGGGGTCTAAAATTTCAAAAGCAGTTTTGCTACGAAACAAGAAAGACAATGGCAAGTTACAACGAACAGATGGAGAAAGATGGATGTGACAATGCACCTTTTTATCAGCATATTTTTGCTACGCTATAAAATCAAAGCTAAAAGCTCCATATCCCAATCTTATTAATGTTCCGGTTAACTTATAAAATAAGCAAACTAAAAAATAAATATAATACTTTTTCAGGCCATCCAAACACTGAAAATGGAAACAGTGCGGACGAAAACCACGTGTCCAGTACATCATCATCCTGACGAAGATGTATTTTGTCATCTGAGACGTTAAAACGTTTAGCAGCTACCTTGATCGCTTCTCTCTCATCACGACCCGAAACCCAATAGTGGTCATCATCACTACCTCCTGAAGCTGTACCTTGTATTGTCACATAGTACGCAGGAATGCGGTGACCCCACCACAGTTGACGAGAGATGCACCAATCGCTAAACACCAATATTACATCAGATATGAAAATTACTTAAAGTGGACAAGGAAAACACACACACAAAATTGCTTGAGCAAGTCAACTTGCACAATGTGTTTTGTTAATTTGGCAATTCACCTCTAAAAGTCCTTAAATGAAAAAAAAAAATTAAAATGAAGTCTTTTTACGCCATAACTCTGTGATAAAGGATACAATTACAAAAAAATTATAATCTCTTTCCTTACCGACAATTTTCCATCCAGTTGTACCATGTTCTTTCATGCATTTGAGGAATAATCTTAAGATCTCCTTCACGAACAGCCTATAAAATGAGGCAAGATGCACATATCAGACCTGCTACCATAACCTGTATATTAATACTAAAAATTAATGCATGATTTTTTCTAAGTAATGCTCTATTAAGTTTAAAACATACCTGTACAGCTTTCGACGCCATTTCCTTACAATCAACATACCACTGAGGTTTTAACAATGGCTCCACTATATCTTTGGATCGACTAAATATATTAAAGAATATAAATTTAAACAGATTATCTATTTACGTTGAAAATAAACCAACATATACGTAAAGAACATTCCCATTTGATTTAAATTACACAAATTCTTTACTGCACTTCATTACCTTGTTAAACTATACCAATGCTGCCAAGACATTGTCTCATTTATACAAATTAAACACAGCACAGATTACTAAAATATGTGTCTACTAACCTGCACATAGGAATAACCATTGGATTGTCTTCTGTTTTAACATACAAGCTTAAATCCTTCAAAGCATTCAGAACCTCATATCTGGCAACAAATCTTTTCATGTTCTAGTTTAAAAAGAAAGCTGTGACAACAAAATTCCTTGTGACAGTACTATAAAGTCATCCAATTAGTTGTGCTCATAGTGAATGAAACAGAAGTGCTAGTCCTGCTTTTACGTAGCAGTAGCAGTATTTTCAAACTTTTCTATGAAAATTCTGATTTGCGCATTTTTTATTTTTAAACATGGATCGACTAGCTTTATGATGCGACATTTTATTAACAATTGAAACCTTACAATAAATTTCTTGTATTGGCTCTTAAAGTCTCCTACATCTCTAACCAATCCATCTTCATCCATCATGGTAATAAACTTTAATCCAGTGCGTTTTCCAGCATCATAATCGTTGTGGTCATGCGCTGGAGTAAGCTTTACAGCTCCTATAAAGTTAATTACAAAAAACAAACATTGTAAACCACTAGGTTCAGGTAATTTATAACTTCTCATCTATATATACAGACCCTTACTGAAGTTATCAAAAAATATTTCTGCAGCAACTGAAGTTTTTCTAATGTACCATAAACTTCTTTTAACAGTCATACAACCAATTAAATATAATAATACTCCAGTTTTGTCTGTCTTTAACACAAAAAGGAAATAGTTGCTTTTTTCCTAAACAATTATGCAAACAATACGGGTGAATCCAAATCGATGAGACACAACGAAGTCAAAAACACCTTAATTGAAATGTATTGGCATTGCACTGCTCTTAATAAACAGAAAACCGGAATTTTTCGCTTAATTTCCCTAAAATCAAAATCATCCACTTGGAAGTCTTATAATTTTTCTTGTATATTTTTTAGGTTTAAAACATTCTGGTGTTGTTCACAAACTGTGTGGTTTTCAAATCACTGCGTCATTCGTGAAACGAATTAAATTATTTCGAGAAGCTTTAACAATTTATTGCAATGGGAGAAACAAAAATCCAAATAAAAAAAGTTTTCTTAACATACCAGTTCCAAAAGTAGGATCAACAACTTCATCAGCAACTATTGGTAATTTTCGATTACAAAATGGATGAAGAGCATTTTTGCCAATAAGATGCTGAAAATATTATAAACAAAATTGAAGAGGTTAAAACAAAGTTGAAGAGGTTAAAACAAAGGTCAATATACCTTATATCTTTCATCTGTTGGGTGGACAGCTATACCAGTGTCTCCCAGCATAGTTTCGATACGTGTTGTTGCTACCGTTAACTTCTCATCTAAAAAATTCAGGGTTTTTATGAATGTTTCGATAGCTTTTAGTGGTGGACATGACTTACCAAACTGACTTAAATATTTTACCTAATTATTTTTAATTAAAATTTTAGCCTAGCCTAGCATAAAATGTGCGCTCAACACTGCTCCATATTCTACTTTAACATAATATACAATGAACACACTGACATTTTCAGTCTCTAATGAAGAAATTTGTGTACCGCTCTTCAGTGTGTACTATACACATTCGCGTGTTTTACATGTATGAATATTAGCAGTTATGATTTCAATTTAGTTGTCATTTCTTGCTTATTTTCCTAATTACGTTTAACATAAAACTTACCTGAACCCTCAATTGGGTAGGTAAAGTGAATCAAAACCCCAAATTCTATCTTTTGGTCATAACCTGGAACACTCATTAGAGTTCTTCCAGTAATTTCTTTTTTGTCAACCTAAGCAGAGTTATGTAGAAAAAATTATTATAAAGCAAAAACTATAATTGACAATTATGTGACCTACAAAATATTGTACTTAGCAATATTTGTAGAATTTTCGATGTTTCAGAACATTAATATCTGACCACAACTAAAACAAACATACCTCTATATCTGAGATTGCAGAATTTAATGCACATGACCAATTTACTAAACGATTTGATCTGTATATCAACCTTTGCTCATGTAGCTGTACAAATGCTTCTTTTACAGCCTTGGACAATTTTTCTTCCATTGTGAAACATGCCCTATCCCAGTCTACGGAGACTCCCAGTTTACGAAGTTGATGGTAAATTCGATCGCCTTTTTTGTTCTTCCAATCCCAAACTTTCTCAAGAAATTTTTCCCGGCCAAGGTCATGGCGGCTAAGATTGTGTTCCTTTTTTAACATGCGTTCTACAACAACCTGTGTTGCAATGCCAGCATGATCACATCCAGGCACCCACAATGTAGTTCTCCCATTCATTCTATGCCTGGTAGAAAAAGTGCAGGGCAGAAAATTAAGATCTATTTTTGTTTCAGGAGCAGACTATGACCAATCAGAAACTAAAGCTTTTAGATTTTTTAGCAACACTTTTTTGCGTTCAAACAAAAGCAGTCCGAAATTTGGCAAGAAGTTTCTTAACTGCTTTTTTTATTTCTTGTTTGGGATACTTCTAAGAACACTATTCGTGTGCTAACAAGATTACAGTTTTATTCTAAACAACTCTGTAGTAATTTTTCTGTTTCTTTTTAATTTTACATTTTACATTTTGGTTATATATACACATGGTGTATATATAACCTAAGTACAGGTACTTAACCCAGTGTTATGAATAACTTTCAAACTCTCATGGAAAGTTATTCCGCAAAATAAAATAATATTGATGGATTGTTTTCACTATGGTGGGTAACAACAGGTTGTTAACTGTTTTTTTTCTTTCTGCTAAAGTTGTGGTAAAGTTATTTTTTGAAAAATATAGTCACCTCACACACTATGTTGTGTGCACTTCACTTGATTTACAACATACTGCATACTTTATTCTTATCGACATTATTTACCCAGGATAACTCTTTCAGTTCCTATTGGTACTACTATTAACGAGGGTCCTGCCAAGGGGGTACTAGCGCCTTTAATGTTCTCATTTGAGCTATGAAAGTCGTGCAAGCACAGCAATCGCTCAACTAGGCAACTGCCTAAGATATCAATCCTATTCTCATGCTGAGTGCTAAGCAGAAAGGATAGATACACACTTTTATGGTCTCTGGCATGACTCAGCAAGGGTTTAAACCCAAGACCTCTTGCACTGGAAGCGAATGCTCTCACAAAAGGCAACCAGTCGTACATGTACTAAAGCACTTCATCTGAATGTGTGGCACAGTTTACGGTTTAATCATTCCACTGGATGTTGAACACTGGGTAACACAGTTACTTGTGGCTAAACCTGGCATTTGGGCGTCAGGTCCCACTGGCTAGTTGTCAATATTTACTGAATTAGGATGAAACTATTTTGGAAGGCAGTGCTTAAAATAACATTTCAAACTTCACGCTTGTAGCATCATTACTTTTAAAATCCTGGTGATCTGATGATATTATTTTTGTTAATGTTCTATTGTGAAAAATCAGCCCTCAAAGCTATTCTGCACATCCTAGCTAATCTACACCAATTATTGACGCAGATAAAAAAACATATAGACTGAGATATCATCAACAACACAGATTAAAGCTGATACCAATCCATGCAATGGATTGGTATCAGCTTTAATCTGTTCACAGGTGCGGAGAGGTGAACTCCAATGAAACGCAGATGAGACAAGTGTGTCTAATGGCACTTACAATCGGAATACATACACATTATCAATTCTTATTTTTCTTTGATGCATTGAAAAAAAATTTTTCAAAGGAAAGTTTGCGATTGAAATTCTGGGAATCATCTCTTGACTTCTAGTGCTACTATAACTTTTACTAAATCACCCAGGGTGATAGCAACTCAAATTGTATGTTGCTAAGAATGCTGTTTTTTATATAAATGTGGTTTTTAAAGATTAAATTCATGTTAATAATTCTTTTTCGTAAAAAAAACAAAAAAACAAGTAATAAATACCTGTTTCCTTCATGTTTTGTTAGAAAGGTGTCTAAAAGCCTTTTTTAATATAGTTGGTTTGTTAGCAATCTGTTGCTGTTCTAAGTTTCAAAAAAATTTGTAATGTGGGATTATGAATATGCACCTAGCTTAATTTATGCATCACACAGCAGAGGAATACTTGAAAGTGTACACTGCTGTATTTCATTATAAAAACATTAAAAAAACGATCGTACAATAAGATCATACAAAGGCTTGAAGCATTTTATTATATAAACAAATTCAAATTCATTCGTCATTATATTAAGTCATAAAAACATGAAAATGTGATTGTGGAATGTTGTGTCTACCTTATGGTTAGCCCATTTATGATGTTACTTTTCCAAGAACCTATCAACACATTCTTTGAAACTATAGGTTAAAGGTATTTTTCCTAAACTAGGTACCCTTCAGGAAATCTTAAAAATAGAACCCTCTTCTTGGTAATCAGGACATATAAGATCATGAGTCCTATTATCATTATGAATATTTTAAAACGATGTACAAATCAGTTAAAAACTACTATTAATCTTTGTCCTACATTTTGCATAAAGAAAAGATCGATTTCAGTATATATATACAAAAATAGCAGAAGCTTTATTTTGAAAGATCAATAGTCAGCAATATCATTGGTAACAAGCTTCTTGTAAATACAACAACTTACCACCTGGTCACAGCATCTTCAATAGCATTCGTTAGAGCATGACCAAGATGAAGGTTACCAGTTACATTTGGTGGTGGAATACATATCACAAATTGACCATCTTTGTTTTCTTCATATGGAGAAGTCCTCTATAAATCCAAAAAAATCCATTATTACGGAAAGTTTGGAAGTAATGTAACAACATTTATTTTGAATTAAATTATGATTTCTGTTGGAATCAGATCTTATAAGGTAATCCTTAAAAGTCATTTTAAAAACACTTTGAAGTGAATTTAAATAGATTTTTAGTCAAGCAAGAAACTATTATTAGCAGATTAATTTTGGGAGATTTAACCTTATTTCAAGGAAGAGACACGCAACTACTAAAACCACAAACCAAACCACAAGCCAAAACCATCCAAAACCACCCATCTCTTTTTTAAAAAACAAAACAAAAGAAGCCAGATTGTATGATTTTGTTGGCTTCTTACATACCAATGTAAAATCATGTAGCATATTTCCTTCTGACAAGCCGTTCTCCATGTGCATAAAATTGTCATGTGCACAGGGCACTTAAAGGGGCTACAAAAAAAAATAAGCTCAATCCCCGCAATTTTCAAAGAATGGTTTGCTATAAACGGACCACTCAAAGGTCAAGGTGCAAGACATTATACACACTTTCCTGTTTATGAATAACTAATTTTTTATGATGAATTCGCTATTTTTTTGCTCTAAAAAACAGAAGTATTCTTCAGTATTCTTTCTAGCAGTAAAATAAGCTATTGTCTGTAAAGTATATATTAAACAGCAGTAAGTTGAAAGTTTGTTTTGACAAAGGAACAGAGACAATACAAGGAACTGTATTTGTTAAAAAATGCTATGTTACCAGCTTTGATAAGGTAATACTACCTCTGAAAAGATTTTAAAGTCAATGTTGCTGCTTAGACTGGCTTTGTGTGCAATAAACTTGTATGTTTTTACGCAAAATTTCGAAGGATATAGCTACTTAGATCGTACAAAAGGTTTGAAGTTTATTTTTTGGATATTTATATTTTTTTTTATTTTGAATACCAAATCATATTTAATATAATTTAAGATGTTGTTTTAGTCCTCAGTGATCATAAGCGTTTTCACCAACAACAGCTCCACTTTCGTGTAAGTCACCGAAAACCAATAGCCGTTTTGTAGCCCCTTTAATTGTAAAGGCTATTTACAGGAATATGCCACCAAGTGTTTAGGCATAAAAATACACAACATCTATATATTAATACGAAAGTTGTGTCCGTCTGTGACCGCCAAAGTGGATATCATTATTTTCCTTTGATGTTGCCGAAAAACTTACGCCAATTTGTTAATCTGTGTGACATTACAGCGCGATGTCAATAACACTAATTTAACGTTAATATCCTATATTAAATGTATTCAAAATTTTGAGGCCAAATAACTTAAAAAGGAGGTGGTGACGTCAATGATTTTCACCGCATGGGTAACTAAGGACCACCTGCGAGTAATTTGGGCAACTTTCCCAAACCTGGGTCCCTAAATCTGTTTCGGAATGAATGGGTTGATGACGACATTAAAAAACCTTCAAACCCCAATATCTCTGCAACCGTTTGTCAAAGATACGTGATCATATACATTTTCTTGATCATCAGTTTAAGCTCTGCACAATAGAGGCAACATGAAAACAAGGTTCTAATTGTTTTTGTTATTTTTGGATGGGTTGCTGACGTCATAAAAATTCAAATGACGCTTCTTTTTCATTTTTATCCTGTCTCAGTGGATTTTTCCATGGACTTTATCGACTAGTAATAATTATTACAGGTCATTTGTAACAGCGATGTATGGAAATCTCTCTTCTAATTTTTTTTTTAATTTTATTATCCATTTTTATCTGAACAATCACAATGTGTATAATAAAATGAGTTGCATCAATGGAGAAGAAATATTTGTAATTGCATTTTTATTAAAGTAAGTAACAGGAAGTTTTAACATCTTTGGGGATTTCATCCTAACAGTTGGCTCTTTTTCTCTCTGACGGTAACTAAGTTACATTACCGACTACAAATAAATACAGCTTGCTTGCCTGCCACACAAACCAATTGGTGGTCAGTAAAAGGTTCCAAATGGGATGACAACACTAAAATTTAAAATGCCTTGGAGTGGAGACTTGTACCTGCAGGCCTATCAATAAGGGGAGAGCAATTGCTCTTGCTCACGCAAAGGCTTGCCCAATTCTGAGAAATAAGAAAGTTTTTCTGGCTGAGCAATATTAATTCAACAATGTTCTTTCTTATTATTTACAGTAAAAAAGAACCAAAATATATACAAAAAAAAAAGAATAAATAAAATAGATAAAAAAGACTTTGTGATAAAATATGCGTTTATAAACTTATTATTTTATTTATTCAGATTGCTCGCCCAGTTTAAATTGTTGTAACCTTGGGGAGTGATTTATTGCTTGTGTGTTATTTTCTAATTGATAGGCCTGTACCTGCAACTTTATGATTACAAGTTGACAGTGATACCACTACACCATCTCTGCCTCTGTTTTTTAATTTAATAGAAATTATTAAGCAGGTCATATATACTAGGTTGTGAAAACCATGTCAATAACACGTGAAAATGATACCTGTCATCTTCTCTATTACCACAAGCAAATCATTTCAATATGTGATTGCAAAGATATGAACAGATAAGAAAAACATTCAACAAAAAAGAAAAAATTATTGTGCGGGAGTGTGTTTCTGAGAGAGCACGGAAATTGTGATTGTTTTATGGAGACAGCGTCTAATAAGACTGTTATAAACAGTTTTGACTGCAATTAACTCCTGTCAAATATTATCATCACTGAGGGTTTGGCTTTATCATACCATTTGCTAATAGTTAGCTGGTTTGTGGTTGTAGTAGTTACAAGAAGAGACAGCAACTAATATTCACAACAGGTTTTAGTTCCAGTAGTATATTATGCAGAGTATTAAAGATTGCGATGAGGCAAATCAATGTATTTCTGCAAAAACACATTCTGGACTTTCTGTGGAAATTTGTTTTGTGCAAAGGCTATGCCACAGGAAATAATGCAAAACACAGTTTACCTGCAGTGCTACATGCAGTGTGTTTTACCAGCTAGCTTTTGTATAATTGTTGAAAAACGGAAAGGGAAATTGTGGATTTTATTATCTACAGTCAGTGACAAAAATTTGGCAGAAAGGCAATATGTGATGCTCTCTAGGAAAATCGACCACTTCTCTTTTCCTATTAAAAAATACGAAATACAGAAATTTCGTATTAATTCTATTCTATTTTTTCAATTCTATTTTTCGAAATACGAATTTTGTATTTTTTAAAAATAGAAAATACGAAATTCTATTTTTAAAGATAGAACATACGAAATTCTAGGCAACTTTAGAGCTTTGCAGGGATGTTTTCTTGTCATTTTAGAACGAAATACGGCAACTTTAGAGCTTCGCAGGGACGTTTTCTCGTCATTTTAGAATGATGCACGGAAACTTTAAAACTTCGCCGGGACGTTTTCTTATCATTTTAGAATGAAATACAGCAACTCTAAAACTTTTTTCCTAGAGAGCATCACATATTTTTAGCACTTTTCAAAGCTGACAAGAACCATCAACTTGTCAATACTCTGGGGCTGGGAGGCCGCACAAGTGTATTTCTGTATATGTGTAGGCATGCCAAACAGTGTTGTCGCAGAATGGTTTGTCGCACTTTTTAACATACCTTAGTTACGGAATCATTTATGTCAGGTGCCAGGAAGTGCCGAAATATGGGCAAAAGAGGCTACCAATTAAAACAGCTTAAGACTTTGGATTTAACAAAATAAACTAAGATCCTAAGTCCTAAGTCCGCTGTGAACATTGACAAGTGAACTTTCACAATATCAAATTGTGTATATCTTATGTAGAAATAGCTGAGATTACTACTTGTGGCAAGGGACCTCAAAATTTGTAAATCAAATAAAAAATACTGAAACAATACTTACCCCATATTCTGGTTTAAAAAATCCCTAAAGGTAAAAAAATGAATCAAAACAATTGGCAAAAAAATAGTAGCCTATACCAAGCTGTTCAAAATAATACACAAATACCTTTTTCTCCCACCACGAATACCAAGCGCTTTCAACATATGTTGGACTGTATGCATCAGGTAAGGGACAAATAGTATCTGTAAAACAAGAATAAAATTTATCCTGTACTAAATAGTTACTTTGAACTTCAAACCACATATTTTTAGTAACTAGCTGTGTATCCAGAAAGATTTTAAGCAACTGAAAAATATTTGGTTTACGCCAGTTATCTTTTGGAAGTTTCTAGAATTTTGAAGTTCAATTGCAAGGGAAAAAATGCTGCTCTTGCTAGCTGTTGCTTACGGCTTTCTTAGCAGTAATAAGTAAAAAAAATTACAGTAACTTGGGTGTGTTAATATATAAAAGTAAATTTTGTTAACTCGAGATATAAAATGATGTTGGATTTATATTATAGAGCTTAAAAAGTTGGTTAAAAAGTCTTCTTAAATTTTTTAAAAAGCTTTTTTTGTTCTCAAGATATTCACATTTAAAGAATTTCAGATTTAATTATGTTGCATAAATTATGATGTCATATTTAAGCAATAGCAAATTTTGACATTTTCTGTCATCAGTAATTCTAGACCTGTTAGGAGATGTGCATTCAAACTTTATCAATGCATAGATATTATAAAAATGAATTGATTAACATAAAATCTTTTGCCAAAATGATACTTGTTTGCCCTCCCAAGGCCTCTTAATTTTTTGCTGATGACCCCATAACTTAGGATCTGTATGTCAGTTCCCCAGATAACATATACCCCAGATACCTACCCCACCTAATATCCCCCACCATGCCCACCTATGGCATATTTTTACTTTGTGTGTGATAATTCGCTTCCCCCCAAAAACATAAAATACCTCAGGTGTGCGATTATCTAGAAATCAAGTATATTTCTGCTTAATGGTTCTAACTATTAGTTCCAAATATAATTTATGTCATTGATAACAAATAAAATTAGTCTGGATCTATCCATTAGTCTAAAATATTTTCCAACACATGCGTCACATTTACCATAATGATTTTTTGACAAATCTCTAGGACTGTGTAATAAAAAGACCACAAACCTACTATCTGTCCAGGCCACATCAAGAAAAAACCTTAAACTTTATTGTCTTAAAGAATACATTGGCAATTAAAACCAAAAAAATTTTAGCTTTAGTTTAAGATTAAAATATAATTTATAATAAACATAGCTAGTGATTAGTGTAAAAAATGTTTCGTTTTACGATTTAAAAAAAGTCTTAAAATTACCATGTGCGTAGTAAAATAAAATCTAACAAGTTACACAAAAAGTTTAATTTATTTTTCAACAAAAATCATGTAAAAGTTAGATGGGCATATGGTTTTTGTTTTTAAATTTATTTCATGAAAAGATCAGAAACTTTCTTACTGGTTTTTATTTAATAATGCTTAACGACAGGTAGTGAACAAAAATGTTTTTTTATTTATGTATTTTGAAATGTAGAACAGTTGGCTTGTTTTAAGAAATATATTAAAAATAAGATCAATAAAAAAATTAATGTCATTTGAACATTGTTTTAGCTCCCGAAAAGAAGGAAATTAGGACAGAGAGAGAGTCGCTATCTTAGACACTCGTATTTGGGGTTTGCAGATTTAAACGTCTACCACTTTTCTCCAGCATGGAAGGAAGAAAAAAATGCAACCTCCACAACACAAATCTTTTCTGCCAGTTCATGCTAAGACATCCCATACGAAGTTTCTTCAATGGTTTCTATCACACTAATTTCTGATAATTTTTTATTTTAATGCAAAAATGTATTTTATTCTTACAATAACTTAGGACTACTAACTATTGAACAACCTTGGACATATTGTTAGTAATGGCTTGCCTTCACAATTTAAGGGACACTTCCCCCTACCTTTTTTTTCGCCTGGCTTGGTGTCTTTGTCATATTTTATAACTTGTTTTGTTGTTGTCTTCTCTTTTTTAGGTTTGGATGACTTTTCCTAAAAAATGTGTTATTGCATAATATTAAAATCTAGAAAGAAAAAAAATACTTAGTTAAGTTATAGCACACAATGAGCATATCTTAAAAACAGAAAATGAAAGTTTTCTGAGCTCATGGAAACCTTGATACTTTAATGAATTAACCTTTTTAAAAAAATTTCCGAAAATGACCAGTTTTAAAATTTTTTAAGAAAAAAAAATTTAGCGAATATAATTTTGATGATTTTTTGAGATGTAACTTCTTATTTGTTCCAGGAGGTCTTATAATAGTGTATAAAGTCGCCATCAAAGAAAAATCATTATTTGCATTGATTCAAGTGTCATTACACAAGAACAATAAGGATAATAAAGTGATATAAAGGAAAATATATCTTACCAAAGAAATAACTAAACATTTGCAAGAATTGACTTTCCTGATTAGCTTATTTCAATACATTTTGACGTGGAATAAAATTTTGCGATAAAACTTTGAAGGTTTTTGTGAGGAACAACTCCTACAATTTATACCCAAAATTGTGCAGTTCTCTTCTTTAAAGTATAGATGTTCTCAAAATGACGTATTGTTGCTTGTTTAAAGTTCATCAATAAATAAAAAAGATATGTTATTTCTCTTCCAAAAAATAACAAGACAATAATAAAAATTTCATGCAACATGAAATACCCTTTTTTTACACAATTTGACTTTTTCCACTTCGCTCCAAACATTTAGTTTGGAAACATTTAGTTACTTAGGAAAAAACGCCAAAAAATTGTTTGTAAGATTATACGGGTGTATTGCTTATTTCCAAATTATTTAAAAATGAGCGTTTAATGTCAGAACATTAAAATTTGCAAAATATTTATTTAAATTGCCACCATAAGTTAAAGTTGCAAGGATTTTATCTCTGACAAACTATGCTTAAGACTTAAACTGGCACTATTTTTGACTATTTATTTACCACATGAAAATTGTTTAGTAATTGTTTTAAAATTTGGCAATTTTGAGGCCAATTGTTTAAATTTGGCATTGTGTATATATAAAAAAGACTGTACTTTTCTTGAAAGCAGTCAATTTTGTGGCTACAAAAATCATAGTTGTAGAATCATTAAAAACATTAGTCGCCTAAAGCCTGTGGAAAAATCCATCGAAATTTACCAACAATTCAACAAACAAGCCATACTTCATAAATAAACTGCTGTCTGCAGGTACTTCAAATGTTGGTAGGAAAGATTTTAATAGTTATAAAAGAGTTTATTAAGAATTTAATATATATTATATAAAATACAATGTTTTATATTTATGTTATAATTCAGGCCTATCAATAAGAGGCGCTCGATCGCTCCCGCGCACGCAAACACGCGCCTAATTCTGAAATATGAGGCCTCTGTGGAGTGATTTTTCACTCGCCTAGATTGATTCCATGTTATGTAGCTGAGCGATAATATCCTAAATTCCTGAGATTGTATTTTCTATTTTAGATAGAGTAGTTCATTTTACTAATCATAAACTGACCAACCATTCACGTTAGGTGCGAAGCGAAAACATATCGTTCCAGTAATGACCTTTAGATATTCCGTTTTGTGAATCTACTTTGTTACCAGACCCCGACATGCTGAAATCGGAATCGTACGAAGATACATCGACATGAAAAAGTTAGAAGTGGATGATGTTTATAGTCACATGGTCAAACGATGTTTTTGTAACGTAACAATTATGATTGATTCTCTTTGTTTGTGAATGCAATATATTTCTTTTGTTTTCGTACTTTCAGTTATCAAATGTCGTTTTTTTCTATAGTTGTGTAACAAGACTTGTAATTTGTTTTGTTGATCACACCACGCGTATTTATGTGGAACCTGTTCTTGTAATAAACAAGAAAATGAGTAATGTATTTCTTTTGTTTTACATAACACTCCATCTCCCTGTTTCTCCATTCATTCAAAAATAGTTTTGTTATGGGAACATCCCTGGGTGAGAGCGTTCGAAACGTTATTCTAAAATAGAATAGAATACAGCAGGATCGTATGTTTTGAAAACTCGATTGCTATATTTATGTGAATTCATTATCGCAACATGTCTTCGTCAAAAAAAAGTATCAAAGGGAACAAAATCCAATTATCTACTTTCATGAAATGGGGTATTGATGATATTATCGGACATAAAACTTTAGAAGAAAATGGAAATAGATTTGTTAACTTCATTTGGTGCAAACTTTGTGCGAAAAACAAGCCTGCTATTCTTCAGCATCCGAATTGCAAGGGACCAGTGAAGGAAGCTGTCCTGACATATATTGATGGGACAAGTTTCGTAACAAAACACTCTGTTACGCGACATATTTCCGGCGAAGGTCATTCTCTCGCACTATCGTGTGAGAAAAGTAAACCAAAGGAAGATCGATTACCATCAATCACATGTGTTAAGACGGGAGCTAGCGTTGACAAGGTTTGTTTCTACAAAATAGGGTTTTTCAAGTTTTATTTACTTTTACTCTAACACAATTACGTTCACTTCATATTTCATAGATCCAAACGACTATTGAATCAGCAAACGCAAAATCCGCGGCTGAGGCATATACGAAGTTTATCAAATGTGCGTATCACATGGCGATGGAACCGACAATGCCACACAAACACTTTGGTGTTTTGGTAAGTTGCCCTTATAAATATGTTTAAAGTTTTCGAAATAGGTAGAAACCATGTTCGAGTATTGTTTGAGTACGACCATTATTGTTTTATCTATCTGACTTTTCAGGTTAAATGCTGCAAGGAGAATGGTGTGCGACTCATAGAGAGGAAAGAAGACGGTCGTTCTGGACGTGAGTTTGTTCATTGCATAGCTGAGGCTGTCAGGGAAAAATGTGCAGTTGTACTTGCAAGTGGTTATTTTATGTCGATTCTATCAGATGGTAGCCAAGCCAGAAAAACTGGAAGGGAAAAAGAACTTGTTTTAGTGAGAACTGAGAGGAGTGGTGTTCCAGTTTAGGTGGTTGCGAGTTTGCTGGAAGTGGCTAGGTTCGGTGGGGGTGATGCTTGTTCGATTGTTGCCGGTATTGAAAGTATTTTCCGTGACGACAATAGTGCGCTTTTGATGGACCAAGAGAGCTTCACTAAAAAGGTTGTCAGTTGTACGGTGGACGAAGCCAGTGTTAACTTTGGTAAATACAAGGGTGTTTTGACGCAGATGAAGGATCAGGGGCGACCATGGATGTTGATGATTCACTGTGCAAACCACCGCATAGAACTCGCAGTTAAGGAAGCATTAAATATAAACAAGCTGAACGAGGTTGATCAGTTCTACACAACAAATTTTTATCTCTTGCGAAATAGTGGCAAACTAAAATCTGAAGTTGCAGAATGTGCAAAGGCGTTAGGTATCACATACTATAACATATCGAAGATCACAGGAACAAGGTTTGTTGGGCATCGTAGGCGGGGATTTCAGAATATCCTTGAATCATGGCCAGCGTACATAACAGCATACGAAAATTACATCGCGGACGATAAAGGGAGTAATGCTACTACGAAAGCGAAAGTTTCAGGCCTTCTTAAAAAGTTCAAATCCTATGAATTTTTGTTGACTATAGCAACTTACCTCGATATGCTTGAAATGGTTGTTCCTGTCTCAAAAATATTTGAATCGATTGATCTTTTACCTTACTCAGTCAATTCGATTATCGACCAAACAACTTCTGAACTGAATGAAAACATTGACGAAATTGGGGGTGATTTGGAGTTTTTGGACAGTTATGTTGGACGTTACAGTGTTAGTACCAAAGCGGGTGATCAGAATTGGTTGAGTGGAGCATTAGAGGGTCAATTCATTAAAGCTGGGGAAAAGCGGAAAAAAGATAAAACCTTCGTCACCGTAAAATTCCAAACTAATAAAATCAATCAAGACCATGCCATTGATGTTGTTCGAGCTCTGAAAAAAAAGTTGTGCGAGTCACTGATTAAAGTTCTCAAGGAGCGCTTTTGTGATTATAAGAGGGACAAGGAATTGTATACATCAATGAGATTCATCGACATGGAATATTGGGAATCTGATAGAGATTACGGTAATCGGGAAATAATTCTTCTACATAATCATTTCGCCAAGCCCCTTGTGTATGGAGGATTCGACTTGAACCGATCATTGGTCGAATGGAAAAAGTTCAAAATACACGCAGCGACTCACTACAATAAAATGGCAGTACGCGACATGTGGAAGTCGGTGTTGACATACAAAAGAGAATCATTTCCCAACGTGAGCCTTCTCGTCTCTTTGATTCTCAGCATATCCGGATCAAACTCCAGTGTTGAACGGTGAATACGTCAGAACCAAACCGTATCGATAATATAACTGATGATGATCGCTCAGATGATGATAGTTGTTCAAGTGACGAGAGCTGGGACAGCGAGGACGATCTCTATTTGTAAAACTATAATGAAACACTTTCTATAAATAGTTATCTTCAAATATATATACGAACCTAAAAAAAAAATAGAATTTTGTTATATTAATTAAGCACCACAAGTAGATAAAAAGAGATTAACATATATACATGATACAATTTTCGTAACGAATGAAGTCAAGATAAAGGCTTTCGAGTCTCCAGTGTTCAGGGGTTCACTGGTTAAATCGTCCCCCGACTTCAGAAATTAATGTTTCTTTTCTCTTTTTGTCTTAATTTTGGAACTGTAAGATCGCTTATCATGGGATGCTCAGGTAAAAAAGTTTATTATAAATTTAAAAAAAAGTATTATTGTCCTCACTTCATCCAAGAACGAAAAACGCGAGGTAAATTACCCAACAAATCTCTAAAAAAAGTCCTCTAAAATTGCATCAACATTATGCATATGTTACGTAAAGGGCATGGTTTTTAAAAATAATCTACAAACAGGGACATGGCAAAGGTGCAGAGGCAGTAATGAATATATATAATGAAAATTTTTCACATGGTACTTATACAATGCATTTAACAAATACCACAGGAAACAACAGTGACATATATTCTGGGGACTTTAACCAGATTTTATCATCTCTACCGTGAAAATCTTTAGATACTTGTTAGCAGCCTATGGCTGTTTATTGAATAATAATAATAATAAATAATGAAATAGATGAATATGGCAAGCACAACTTTCCACACATACAATAGCCAAATCCCCCTTTAAATTTCTTGGAAAATCAGAGTCAACAACCCAACCAAATATACTATCCCCAGTCAATACAACTGTTTCATTTTTCGTTTGAGACTTTTAATAAATCACTGTGAACCCAACACTCCATGGAACATCTGATTTTCAAATAGCTCTTGTCTGTCTCTTGTTTGTCATTATTATTTTAAAGAAATATGCCAAAATATCTAAAAACGTACTTAGTAATATACTAAGAAAAACTTTACATTTTATTAAAAAATATATGCATAAGCACATTATCAATGCATTATAAATTTAGTGATAGATCAGTTTTAAGAAACTGAACATATCTAGCCAGCTACAAGTTCTGTATTGTTTTAAATTTCTTTGGAAAATAGCTGTGGTGAAATTCATGCATGGGAACAGTTCAGTGAATTTCACAGTTGAGTAAAAATAACATACCCTTATTTTATCCAACTCAAGTTATCTGTACAACAACGACCTTCCTTTTTACCAAAAATACCCACTGCTGTGGGCTGACAAATGTGTTTATTGTTGTTTTCTTCCATTCCTGCGCAGTAGCCTCCGCACAGATTTTCTCATAGCAGCGCTGCATTGTCTTTTGAAACAACTACTATGTGTATTACTACATATCATAAACTGTGAACATGTGTATTGTATGCACATTCGTTTATTTAAAGGGTTTCTAATATTTTTGTTGTTGTTATAAACAAAAAACATTGTGATGAGGAATTCCTGAGTTCATGTGTGATCACTCTTTTTTTCCATCACTTAAACTGTTAATTTAAATTATTAAAGTGTCACTCCATTCCAGGGTTGACTTTCACAGGCACAAAATTTCCGGTCATCACAATTGCAAGTTTTTATTGATCATCGTAAAAACATTTGTTCAACATTAAGCATTTTTTTATTTAAGGATTAGTTGTTAAAGGAATATAAAAAAATATATAATACAGGCCTCATCAGGAAGAAAAATGCTGGCGTGCTAGCAATTTTCAATGGCGTGCAATGCTGTGTGCTCATTTTTGTTCCATTTTTTTTCTCGAGTAATCATAGAACTCGTATACAGCAACACTAATTTTGACATGTTTTAAAAAGCAGGTAATTTGTTGCGACAAAACTAAAGTGTACGATGCGTTCATTATTCATTATTTTTCTATTCAGTATTTTTAGTATTTTTTTAACTCAAACAAAGAAAGGGCTCCAAGCAAAAAATATTAGACGCCAACTTTGTTATCATAAAAGTAGTTACATGGTTAAACAAAATCTTAAAATTTTTTTTCGTCGTAACACCCTCCTCCGTGATAAAGATTATATATGTTTAACACAGCAAGGCTTTTCGTCAATACTATTCAGGAAAAATAATATAAACAGGGTGGGATACGCTTATCCTAACACCCTCTCAACTTATTCATCGTCAGAAAAAAACTGTTGTCATCGTGCTAACAATCACTTGAACTATTATCACTCGAATTATCATTGTCAGTTTCACTCTCATCGGTCTCATCAGAGATTGCTTCTGTAACACGGGGTGCTTTCTCTGGGAGTTATCTGCAAGTTTTGTTGTCCTAAGTTTTGAAATGTACTTTTCCACTGCAGCTTTTAGTATTTCCTCTTTTTCTCCCTCCGTCCAAATAGTGTTGTTTCAGGCGATTATCAAGGCGTCTTCCATGGTGGCGTGCTTTATACTCAAACGTTGATCTGAAAGTAAAGTTGTTAAAGTGCTGAAAAATCTTCTTCCCAGTATTGTGGCTTCACCCACATCATACTTTTAAATATGTTGTTGTTGGTAAGAAAAGATGAGAAACGATCCTTTATCAGTGGGATGATAGTTTCGATTGCCTCACTCCTCCTAGGGCATCTTGACACGCGGTTTCGGTAGCATTTGTCATGTTTAATTCTATACCAATGAATTTAAGGTTCTCAGTTTTTCTTTGTTCATGACCTGCCCTTGGGTATTCGGACACGACAGTTACAAGGTTACCTTCATCACGTAGATTGAACTTTCTCAGAAAACTGTTTATTGTGTCGTCTTCGTTTTTCATTTCTTCCAGCATCAAAATTGTCTGTTAGACAGCTGGTTTTATTTCATAAGCCAGCAACAAACTTTTTTTGAAAACTAACAAAAGGGGTGATATGCACTCCAATATGTCCATGTAGGCTGCTGTTTGACATAGAAAGGCATATGAATTCAACTTTCATAAAATCCCCAGTACTTGTGCTCTTATTTCAGAGCGACAACCACAATCTCTGGCTAAGGCATTTAAGCATGTTGTGATTAAGGCTGGCCAAATATGATAGACCAAGCCATGAAGGGGGTCAAGTACCACCCAGAAAGGATAAAATTTCTGTTAGCACCATGTTATGGCTTAGGTATTGGAGCTTCAGATAGGGTATGGTATGGCTTAACTCCGGAGGGTGAACCCTCCAAGGCTCTTCATCTTGGGTGCTTTGACACAATTTCTTGTTGAAATACTTGTTTCAGCATCCCATGTTTCTGAATAAGTCGGCTACCTTAGATAGCGTATTTGAGTATAAATGTACCTTATTAGGATAACAATATGATTTTAAATAAATTTCGTTAGATATTCTGCTGCACCCTCCATTGTAGAGCCCAAAGAGTAACCAGAATTCTTAATTTCTGTCATACTTATGTGAAACTTCGCAAAAAAATCAAACATGAAAACAAAAATGGTAACAGCATTTTGAGATAACATCTACTATTTTAAATATGTCAGACCATTGTACTTCCTTAAATTGCAGTGCAATTTAATAACCAAGTTGTCTGTATTAAACTTAGTTTATGTAGATTTGAGGCATATTTACGCTGGCCAACATTATTCTGTATTTATTTATTTTTTTATTTTTTTTTACCTGTTTACACATAAAAGCTGCTGGTAATTTCTTAAGATTTCTAATTATCAATAGTTCAACAGATCAGAGTTTGACTCTTTTTTACATTTTACTGTTTTCACATGTGCATATAGTTAATTTGTTGCTTAACAGAACCAAATAAAAAAATTAATTTATGTACTACTTACTACCAAAAAAACACCAGCATCGTTGTAGGTTACTTATTCTATTTGTTTCAATATTAGAGTTTTTTTCAAGGTCTTGTGAATGTGTTTTTCTCAATTTACATGTTTGCTTTCTCTTTTACAAACGTAGATACTGCAAAATGACATGCATATGAAATGCATAATACGTTACGATAATCAAAATTGTTCTTACATCAAAGTTAAACCTCTTGACAGTGAAAACGTAAAATGAATCACAGAAGCAAAGTGTACTGGGGAATTGTTGGAAGGAGAAAATCACCATAAGGAGCAATACCTTGGTGTACCTAAAATTATTGATCATAACATTCACGGTGTACATTCAGTACCATGCGACAAGAAGTGAGTCTTTTTATACTATGAGTTAGACTACAACAACACTGATTTTCTTTCTAAATGTATGCAAGGCATGCATACTTTTTCCTAGATTTACCTCGATACTCTCTATCGATTGCTTAAATCAAGAACTACATAAAGCTGTTCCGCGGCAAAGAACTCGAGTGGAGGAAGTGACCGATCCATAGGAGGAGGAAGTGACCGATCCATAGGAGAACAAAGCTCAGTTAGATTATTTCCCAAGGAATGCTTCATCAGCAGAAAATATAGAATCCAACGATCTAAAAAAGATGAGTTTCCGAAAGTCGTAACAACTTTGACTGCTGCGAAGCAGATTGAAACATTAACTGAAGAAAAGATACCATCATTGTTTTTCGAAATAAAAGATCTTGATCTGGTTGCAAAGGAGCTGCGGTATCACCAATCTTGTTATCGGGCATTTACGAAAAAACAGTCTAACGATGGTCGATAAAACATAAAATCTATTTCGATTTCTAGTTTATGCAAAAAGCGTTTTTTCAATAAGGGCATTTGGATCAGTGTGTGTTTAAAAGGCATGGTCTTTAATATTTATGAATTGATATTTTTAGCTGTCAGTAAGGCGATGGAAAGGTTGTTATTGCAAAGATTTATTCACGATACTAACAAAAAGTTCCCTATGAAAATGAATTTTCTGTGTCTGTTGACGATGAGCTCACCGTGGATGTCTTCACAAGTTCTGCAAATGTTCTACACACCATGAAATGACCGTGAAAGTGTTAGAAATGGTTTTCTTGGTAAAACAGCTCAGAATGCAGCATTTAATTCACACAGCGGTTCAAGAAAACGATTTTGCATTGCGATTCTATGCTTGGGAATATTTTATTCCGTTCTACCTTGCACTTAACAAGACAAATTACACTCATTATGGAAGCTTTTACGTGGAGACAATGCGGGTTATTAAAACTAAATTCCCTGGCTTAATAGACATGCTGAAGCACACTGGATTGTCAGTGCAAGGGCAAGAACAATACCCATTACGAATTTTGATAGATCAGCATGGAGAACAGGTGACTAAAAGAGATGCTAAAACAACAGGTATCTGTCAAATTCAACATTTTCTTAATCTAGATACCATCTTAAACAAGACTTATACAACTCATTTTCCAGACACTGCAAGCCTTGGAAGCCATGAAATGCAACACCCTTGTGCTTTCAAGAGAAGATGAATGCAAGTTAGTTACTTCGTCAGGAATTTTTGAGTTTGACAGGTTGCTAAGTACACAGGAAGAAGCTGATACAAAAGTTGTGGCACATGCTGTGGAGTACTTACAACAATCCCTCAAGGCGACACAGACATCATCATATTGTTGTCACTTTTAGTCAATGAAAAAGATAGGGTAATTGTTGACAGTTGATGTGAAAAAAGCAGGAAACACATTTTCCTTGGAGCAATTGATTTATCGTTATCAAGATGTTCAGCATTGATTGGTTTGCATGCTTTTACAGGCAATGATTATTTATCTTCCTTTTTTCAAAAAAAGGAAAAGCCATCTGTTGGAAAATTCTTGAAAAATATCAAAGGTTTGAAGCATCGTTTGCTGATCTTGGTTCTGATGAAAAGTTATCAGGAGACTTGTTCAAGCAGCTGGAAGAATATGTCTGTTTCCTATACAGTCAAAAATTGAAAAGTGTAGATGACGCACAATGGCAACTCTTCAATCAAAAGCATAGAAAATAAAATAAAATAATCGATCTTGCAACACTACCACCTTGCAAGCAAGTTTTAAAGTGGCATTGCAAAAGGGCACATGCTGTGGCATACTTGTGGAGGAGAGCTGTTGATCCTAAAGCTGAATTCCCAAATATAAAAGAACATGGATAGGAACAGGGGAGGGTCAAATTTATTGGCTTGACAAGGCATTCCCGGAGGCTTTGGAATAACTTTAGGAGGAGGAGAACGATTACGAATCAGAGTTTGGCAGTGACGTGGAAATTGACAGTAACCCCGAAAGTGACTAAAAACGATAATGAGAATGATTACTGATTAGTAGAGTTTTTTTTTATTTTTGTCATATTGGTTAATTTTTTTTGAAAAAAAATTACAAACATATTGCAAAAATCAAAATTTTTGATTAGTTTTTCAGCTCTGCAATGGAGGGTGCAGCAGAATATCTACCGAAATTTATTTAAAATTATAATGTAATCCTAATAAGGTACATTTATACTCAAATACACTATCTAAGGTAGCCTGCTTATTCAGAAACATTCAACAAGAAAGTGTGTCAAAGCACCCAAGATGGAGAGCCTTAAAGGGTTCACCATACCTTTTCTGAAGCTTAAATACCTAAGCCATAACATGGTGCTAACAGAAACTTTTCCCTTTTTGGGTGGTACTTGACCCCCTCCAGGTCCTAGTTTATGAAACAACTTTGCAAATCTACGTCTTCGATGGCTTATGAAGCGTGTACCGTGAATTTTTAGTAAAAGATTGTAGAAGGAATCGCATTCAATAAATTTCGGTAGATCTTTGATTGCATCTTTAATTGCAAACTCAAGCCAGTGATTCACACAGTGGATCAACACAAGCAAAGGATGCTCCTTGGCCACCATTGTTAATGCCCCATGGTAGATACCCATGTTCAAATTTGCTCCATATGTCGTCACTTATACGAGCTTTGTCTAACAATCGTCTAATGGTACGTTTCTGCTTTCAAATACACTGTCTAAACCCGTTTTCAGACTACCAGCATCACAGCCACCGAAACCTGAAGAGAGACCATGTAATACACAGGAAGCCCCTCTTTTTCAGTACGTACCAGTACCAGCTCTTTCTCATTCCCATTTCTACGAGCTTGGGAACCATCAGATAGGACAGCCATAAAGTGTTTTCCAGCAATAACAGCGGCAACTTTTTCACACATCACGTCAGCAATAGTATGGATGAATTTGCATGCTGAAAATACAAAATGATATATGATAGTAATAATAGTGATATTAGATTTTAGACTTTTCGCAGATTGAACGATTTGGAAATGCAAGAGTTCAAGAAATTATCTTGAAGAGTGTTAAAGAAGCCGAGGGAAAGTCTGGAAGCTGAAGGAAGAGATTGTAGCAAGACAATTTAGTGCTAAAGTTCAGCAGTTAGCCCGCAATGGTCAGCGTGATAGTGACAATGTTGAAAGTACTTGGACTACTTTGAAGAATTGTCTTCTAGAAGCTTTTGATGATACCAGTGGGTGGACGAAAGGACCAGCTAGACATAGACAGACCTGGTGGTGGAATAATGAGGTTGACCAGTGTATAAAGAAAAAGAAGAAAATTTGGAAAGGGTGGAAGTCAGGTGGTAGTAAAAATATTTACTTAGAAGCTAAGCGTCGTGCTCGTACAGCAATGTATAAGGCAAAATCAGAAGCAGAAAGAAACAGGTTTGCAGATGTGTTAAAAAGGGAAGACCAGCGCAATGAGGTATTCAAGATAGCAAAGCAAATGAAGAAGACTAATCAAGATTTTGTAGGTGAGAAGTGTATACGTAATGATGAAGGTGTTTTGGCTGGCACAGAGGAAGAGAAAAGGGTAGCTTGAAAGAATTATTATCAGAGGTTGCTTAACACTGAGTTTGATTGGGATGAGGATAATTTGTCTGATGATGATGTTGTAGAAGGGTCAGCTATGCAGGTCAAGACAGAATGGGTAGTGGAGGCTATTAGGAAATTGAAGATTGCCAAGCCTGCAGGAGTCTCAGGTATTGTTGCAGAGATGGTAAAAGCATCTGGATATATTGGAGTTGAGCTTATTACAAGTCTTGCTAATCAGATTATAAAGGATGGTGCTATTCCGAGTGAGTGGCAGTCGAGTGTAATAGTGAATTGATTCAAGGGCAAGGGTAATGCATTAGAAAGAGGTAACTATAGAGGTTTGAAGTTGGTTGATCAAGTAATGAAAGTTATTGAAAGAGTGATTGATAAGTTACTTAGAGAAAGAATTGATACAGATAAGATGCAATTTGGTTTTGTTCCAGGGTGTGGCACTACAGATGCAATATTTTTACTCAGACAGCTTCAGGAAAAGTATTTAGGAAAGAGAAAGAATCTCTATTTTGCCTTTGTAGATTTTAGAAAAAGCTTTTGATAGAGTGCCACGTAAAGTTATTTGGTGGGCTGTGAGAAAATTAGGTGTGAATAAGTGGCTAGTTACGATGGTACAGTCTATGTACAGCAATGCTAGAAGTCGTGTCAGGATTAACGATTCACTTAGTGATGAATTTAGTGTAAATATTAGTGTACATCAGGGTTCTGTGCTTAGTCCTTTGTTGTTTGTTCTAGTCTTAGAAGCGCTGTCAATGGAGTTCAGAACAGGTTGTCCATGGGAGCTATTGTATGCAGATGATTTGGTTCTCATAGCAGAGTCGATGGAAGAATTAGTTGAAAAGTTTGAGAAGTGGAAGAAAGGACTAGAAAAGAAAGGGCTGAAGGTAAACACAGCAAAGTTTAAAGTCATGATTAGTAGCATTGCAGCCAAGTGTGACCTTGTAGTTGGAAAGTGGCCTTGTTGAATATGGAGGAAAGGGGTTGCATGCATTGGGTACATAAGAAGTGCAGTAGTATTGGTGGAAGGTTAACAGCTGACATTCAGTTTTGTATGCAGCGTTGCAAAGGTGAGATTGTAGAGACTGAAGTATTTCCAGCTTCAGTGGCTTGTTAGAAATAGTTGAGAATTTCTGTTACTTAGGTGATATGTTGGGCAGTGAAGGGGGTGTTGGAAGAAGTGTTACTTGCAGGATAGGTTCTGCTTGGAAAAAGTTCAGAGAGTTACTTCCTTTGTTGACTAGCAGAGTCCTGTCAATTGAGGTAAAAGGTAGGTTGTATGAGGCCTGTGTAAGAAATGTTATGTTGTACGGTAGTGAGACATGGGCAGTGAAGCAGGAATATCTTGATCGTTTAGAAAGGAATGATATGAGAATGGTTAGGTGGATGTGTAACGCCAGTCTGAGAGACAGAAAGAGTTCAGATGAGCTAAGAAGCAGGCTAAGTCTCCGTAGAATTAAAGATGTTATCCAGATAAGAAGATTGAATTAGCTGGGGCACTTGGAAAGAATGGAGGGGGATAATTGGGTAAGAAAGTGTAGAGACTTGATAGTTCCTGTGGCAAAGCCCAGAGGCAGACCGAGAAAGACTTGGCAGGAGGTTATAAGGACAGACTTGATACAGAGGAAGTTGAGTTTAGATCTAACACAGTCTAGATCAGATTGGAAGAGGGTCATTAATATATTCCGTCCAACCCATGCTAACATGGAAAACGGACGTTAGGCCAAGAATGATGATGATGATGATGATGAAAGAAATCACAACCTCGATCCCACAGCTATCCATTCCTCTCTCATCAGATGGCAAAATGAATAACTGATTTCGTGTTCTATGTTGCGGGGCCCTGGGGTCTAGGTTGCAACAATGAAATTGTTAAATTTTGGACGAGCTGTAATTAGTTTTAATGTTTTTACAGATTTTGATTAAAACTTGTAATATTTTTAAATATTAAATGGAGCTAAACTGCAAGTTTTTCTCATGTTAATTGTGGTGACAGAAGTACAGTTCTTTAGCATTGTGATTAATATACATTAGGTTTACTTTAGTCATTGAACATGTCATGTAGAGCCTGGCACAGTGAGGCTGGTTTCTACCTATAGACCTAATCTTAAAGATTGCCAGGGTTATTAGTCTCACTTGCCTGCAAAGGAACTGGATCCTACCCAGGTCTTGAATATTAATGGTTGCATATAAGAAATCAACATCCCACACTGCACAAGTTCTTCTTCAGTAGATTAGTGGTTAGTGGCGCCGTAGATTAGGGTTATAGCTGTCGTACTCTGTGCGGGAGAACGGGGTTCGATTCCTCTTGACAGCGATTCAACATGGGCAAGTGAATGTTACCATAGCCCCGGGGTTAACAAAAGCCATGTGAGGAAAATTGGGGAGATGGCACACTGTGTGGGCCGTTGGATGTTGCCGGGAGTTGTCTAGTAGAGCGCTGGCCCTAATTGGGTCTGCGTAGCTCAAAATGAGCATTAAATACTCTAGGACTCTCCATCTAAGACATGGCCCCTTCTGGAAATAATAGACAGGGTATATACCTCAATATCAGTGAGGCTAGCCATGTAAACTATGCACTCTATCTATCTATCTCAGATGTACCTTACACCTCCCACCCTTTTTATAAATTGATTTTCTTCACCTAATTTTTCTTTATTTTATGTCATCAACACGCCTACAAAGTGTGGATAAGATACCAATTCAATTCATCACCGTGGTGCAATGGAATCGAGTCGAAATATCATGAACGTCTTTAATGCAACTAAAGACAACTAAAGACAACTGTTGAGCACGCAGCACAACACAACCAGACAAATTGCTTCTGCCTCAATGTTTCCCTGGCATTTCTTTTGGCTCGTGTTAGGTAGAAATAGGCAGAAACAGGTATGATAGGTAGAAAGAACAAGTCTGTAGGGAGCCTCTAATTTAATTAGTGGGTGTATTAGGCCTCCTTCGTCAGCTGTTTAGGCAAGTAATGTGTTGATAAAAGTCATTGTAGAAACATTGTGTAATAAGAACATCAGTAATTAGCATGTGCCTGATGCTCAGGACATGTCAATGCGCCTGACGTTCAGGGAAACTCTAGTTTAGTCATCGTGTGAATAACAAACATGCGCCTGACGCTCAGGGCATGATGAAGCCCCTGACACTCCTGGCATCTCTCATACACTCGACGTTCAGGGTATGAATACAAACACCAGTAATTAGCATGTGCCTGACGCTCAGGACATGTTGATGCACCTGACACTCAGGGCATCTCTAGTGTAGTCATTATGTAAATAGGAAACATGCGCCTGACGCTTAGGGTATGTTGAAGCCCCTGACGCTCAGGGCATCTCTTATACACCTGACGCTCAGGGTATGGAAGAAATCACCATAATTAGCATTTGCCTGACACTCAGGACAAGCTGATGCATCTGACCCTCAGTGCACCTCATTTGTCTCTTGCACCTGATGCTCAGGGCATGAAGATGTCTATAATGCATATCCTGACGCTCAGGTTATGAATTATATATTTGTGCATATCCTGAAGGCTCAGGATATGCATTATATACTTGTGCACATGATTCCTACCCATTCCCCCAAAATTTCCAAAAATAGTCTACGCATAATGAATGTGTTGTATCTACTCATTCCAATAGAAATACTTCTATCAATTTGTGTTATTATTCTGGAACCCAAAGCAATTAAGGGAATGTTTTTATTCTTACGTCAGTAATTAGGTGCAACTTGAGTTACAACAGATCACCGAATAAATACGTTAGGAATGTTAGAAAATTTAAAAAACTAACCAGCTTTGTCGTTATTTTTGCCTTGCACTAAACAAACACCATTTTCTTGTTGACATTTCACAAGAACGCTGAAATGTTTATGGGGCATTGATGGGGTTGACGCTAAGTTTCACGTAATGCGTAGAAGCTTTTTATAGCAATCTTGTGCTGAGGTGTTAACCCAACTTGCAATATTACATTCTGTTTTGTTCCTTGTCCAGTTTGTTCTCCTGAAGTGCCATCGTTCACTACCTTTTCTAAATCCATGGCCGATTTGTGAAGCTCTCCAGCGAGATGACTTTCAACCTTGAAAGTAAACAAAGTGATAAAAAAATCAGCAAAGTCTACTCGACGACATTGCGAAACGTTAAAACAACATCACGCCGAGGGTGATCATGTACTTACCTTATATTTGGTAACTACATTTGTTTTTTCTGTGAACCAAGTTCTACCAGATACTTCGCTTGTTTTATACCCTATCACCTTATCATGGCCCCAACGTAAAAATGTCGAAAGATCTTTCGTTCTCCCTTATTACCTTCCATGCTGCTTGAGTTTGTCGAAAGCAAATGTTGTTAGCAACTTCACTTCACAATTTGGAATACTGAATATCGAACATAGGACATATGTTAAGGTAGAAAAAGTATTGAATTCAAAACCAAGGTAACACCTGCTCTAAATATTAGCATGCATGTTTTGCTTGTATATTTTGCAACGTACTGTTTTTTTTGCTTGTCATTTAACCAATGTTATTTTAAAAGCCACACAAATTCCAATTCAATTATTTGAATTAAAGAAAACTTAGAAAAAAATAGAAAATTAAAAAAATAGACAAATTAATCATGCTTCCCTACGTATATTATTCCCCTACACTTTCAAGAACAGAAAATTATTTATTTTGGTGTGTAATTAGCGCTTGCCTGAGGTATTTAGGCTTTCTTGGCGTGCGAAGATCACACAGAAACATTCAAACATGGTGTGTGGGCGTGTGCGCATGGATCGTACGCCATTCCTGATGAGGCATGTAATACATATTATTTTATTAATATTTGTTATTTTTTAAGTAATACTACAATAAGCAAGAAAGACAAGTACTAGTAATAATTTACCAGTAGACCAGATCACAAAATAATATCTGCAAAGGTTGATCACTTACAAAAACTTGCACACCTTGTTTAATTGGAGCTTCTGGTGTGCCATTTTAAACTAGCTCTCAAGACCCTCGATAGTCTTGACTGGGATTTCAAAGCCAAACATGATAATAATGGCAGGTACTGGCTGTTGAGAGACAACAATCATAGAAGATTTTTTTGTAGCTCAATTCTTTTGACTCTATTAAAAATTGCAATCTGAAAATAGGGTGATTGATGACTCAACACCAAATATTTGAGTCTGCCTTTATGCTACCTAAAAAATCTCTAATCTTCAACAGCCATTTTATCCTATGTGAGGCCTGCTTTTTTACCTACACAAGAGTACACGCATGCCCATTATTCTCAAAATGAAATCGGGGCAACTAGCTGGCTTGGTCTAGCTATAAAATCAACCTACCTCATCAGCACCTTTCTTTTTCTGTACTGATTGCTGCTCTTGTTTTTTGTTAAATTTCTCTAGCTTTGCTAATCTTTTAGCCTCTTTTTTTAACTGATTTGCTGTTTTAACAACTTCTCCTTCTGCAGCAGCAGGAATTTTATTCTCCTCTGGTGATCCCATTTTCCCCAATCTGCGTTGAAAGAACTTTCCGACTGGATCAACAGTAGTAGTAAGAGGTAAAAGTCGGGTTTGGTATGACAACAGGCGTGTAATTGTATATGTTAATACACAGTCTGAAAGGATAATAGGCTTTATGATTTGTCTGATGCAATTCACATGTTTATAAACGAAAGAGGCTACCATTTGTTCACGTAAGATGAGAAAGGAACGATGTTTATGTCTCAATTACCCCAATTTTTTTGCCCGCAATGAACTACCTTTATTTAGCGCCGCCCCTCGAATAAGCGCCGCATCTATAATTTGGAATACGCCATAAGCGCCGCCCTCTATTAAACGCCGCCCTACTATAAGCGCATCATCAAAATGCGGTGCTTATTAGAAACACAAAAAAATGACAAAACGACGATTTTTATTCTAATTCTATTGTTTTTTTTATTTGTAAATTCTTCCACTTTTATCTCTAAATGTGAATACTTTTCTTTTCCATTAATTCCTCGGGCAGGATTTTGGAATTTTCTTTATTCATTGCAAAACATTTAGAGATAGAGAAATGTTCCTTCTAGCGCAATGCACATCTCGCGCACGCACAGACGTCACAACAAGTCCTCATTATCCGGTACCATACAGTGCTTAGCCATGGAATTCAAGGGGTAAGTCCCTACAATGCAGTGCTGAGTAGGGTAAAGTCCCTATAGAGTGATGACGTCATCAAATGCTGCAAATGAGTCAAAAAATTCTAGTGCACTCTGTAGGGGGAGTTTCCTTATAATTCACACATGCGCAGTCAAGTCAGATGTTGCTGGAATGATATATAAAATGGTACTCTGTTGCTGGTGCTCTGTAGAACTGTGCGACAAAGCCAGGTGCCCTATGGGATACAACCCTCCACAGGTGAGTACAAAACATATGATGAAATCAGGCTTTTTTATGTTAAAGAAAACCTGGCTGCCCATATGAGTGATGGTAGTGAGTACGTGTACGAGGGCTACTTCTGTGGAGATGCGTGCTGTTTGCCGTACGTGGAAGAGCGAAAGGTGTATGATTGTGCGTACGAAATGTCGCTGTGGCTGTTGAAAAGGCGCTACAAAGGAAGGTCTGCCCCGGACTGGACACGCCTCAAAGGATTTAGGGGTGACTTGACGCAAAAGGAATTTTTATCGCACTGGAAGGCCTTCGGATATCGTAAAGGTCCGGCCTTGTAAATGTCCTTGAGCATGTCAGCGACTTCGCTAGCCTTTTTGGTTCTCAATGGTCTAGCTATTTTGTACCTCGATGCTACATCGATGCCCGTGGGTATGTACTTGTAGGTGCTACCATAGAGTTTGTCGTGGGGCATGTAGAGCAAGTCAAATTGGTGCATTTCGTTCGGTTTCGTGATGGTGAAATGTGGATATGGAATGCTCGAATATGTCAGAGCCATAGCAGCTGTCTCGTCAGTCAGTAAGTGACTTTAGCCTTGGATAGACCGCTCCGCTCAGCGAGTAATTTGATCGCCCTGCACCCAGTCCATAGATGTTCCGGGGTGTAGTAGATTTGGCTCAGCTTTCCTGCTTCCTTCTCGGTAACGATATGCTTTACTTTCGACATATTTATTACATGTCGAAAACGTTGCTGCGAAGGCCGTTACAGGTACTTGTACGCTGCAAAACCGAAGAGGGCCAGGGATCCTACGATGAGCGTCAATTCACCATCCTGTTGTTGCTTCGAGGGTACGTAGAAATCGGAGAGTTTCGGAGCCTTTTCGATCGTCGCGATATAGTACTGTCTCATCCCTTCATCGAGCTCTTTTAAACTTTCGCCAGCTTGTCTTTTAAGCTCTCGTTGATGGTTGTGCCAATCAATTTTCGCTTTCCGATCTTTCACCCACTGCGCTTGGGCCGCTTGTAGTTGCTCAATCGCTTTATCGTGCCGTTTCCGTTCCTCTTCACCGTGCCCGCTGAGTTTGCTAAAAAGGAAATTTGAACCGCTGAATGCCAGTGCGTTGATAGCCGCACCAGCTACCAGAACACCGATTGTTGCGATGTTTATATTAGTATTCCACAGAGTGGAAGCGCCCGTCGAGGATTTTCAACTGGGCATCTTGGAGCAAGTACACGTAACAGCGGATATCTCCAGTTCCTTCAGATTTCTTCCTCATGTGCAGGGTTATATCGTCTGACAAGCGTTGTAGGGGCCTACCACTACCGTAGAGGCTGTGATCGGGTGACGCACGAAAGTCGACAAGCAAGGCGTATCTTTCCGTGAAGAACTGCCCGATCTTCACTTCCCTATCATGGCTCCCGAAAAGTTCAAAGACTTGCTCGAGATGGTCCTTCGGTAGCATGGCGCGGCTATACAGTTCGTTAGGTTCGCCTTCCACCGTGATCGTGATTTTCTCGATCTTGGGGCTGTAGAACTGTTCGTTGGTGCCAGAGTAAGCCTTCACTTTGCCGGGATCTACGAACAACAGTAGGACGCCTTTCAGAGACTTGGCAGGAGTATCGATCTGGAGGTTATAGCAGGTATCGGCTTTTTTTATCGTCACAACCTTGCTGCGGAGTACGCGCTCATAGGGCAGGGCGAGTCTCGCATACCTTGACATCATAGCACCCGCTAAGACCCTCGTGGTTCACCTTGTCGAATTCGAGCGCGATATTTCTGATCCCATACGCGTTATCAGCTGGTTTAGTTTCGGTAGACCCTGAGACTGCCGTACCAGAGTCTTTAATCACGTCGCTGTGCTGTGCGAAGTGTAGTATGAACTGCAGCTTATCATATAGCTTTGCTTTGTAGAAGGGCAGATCTGCCGTCAACTCAAAAATCTTCCCCAGTGGGATGCAAAAGGTGTTGCCATACGCCGCCACGATCGCCTTTTTTTTCGTCATTGCCTACATGATTGGTCGGTTTGGCTTGCAGAGTCCTGATGGTACCGTCGTTGGGGTCGATGCCCTCCAGAATTAGGTTGTTCTCGCGATCAGACTTTGGCAGCCACAGGTTCCGATAGACTGCCAGGTGTTGTAATCACTGATGTTTTGTACCTCGTGACCATTCAACAAGATCCGAAGGTTTTGAACCAGGGTCTTGTTGATGTTGCTGACGATGGTGCGTTTGGTGTTCGTGCCCGTGAGTTCGAGGTCGAATAGGAGCCTGAGATAGTCTTCATCTCCTTCTAATAAAGCATGAGTTTCGGATCTAGCTTACTTCCGAAACTCATGCTTTATTAGAAGGAACTTGCGGGTTGAATAAATGGATAATCCAGCATACGACGGAGGGAGATATTCCAGAGCGGGATGATGATGAAACTTTTAGTAGACCCGGGGATATTCCAGGACCCAGCTCCACCCCAACAACAGAAGAGCAGGGGCCTACCAGCAGCGCAGTCTCAGGTGGACACCTAGAGGATCAGATGTGGGAGGTGGCCAAAGCAAAGGTTGACGCGCTTTACGAATACCTACGTAAGGGGTTAGGGCAGAAATTCAACGCGAAGCATTACGATAGTTTTGAACTGGATGGGAATCAGCTCATCTACAAAGGCATAAGCGAGGATATAAAGCTCCTCACGAATCAGGATGGTACATTTAAAAACGTTGACGTAATACGGAAGGCGTTGGGCATAAAGCGCTTGTGGGTCATAGGGTTTACCAATGCCACAACACCAAACAAAGGCAGTAAAGCAGAGGCTCAGGGGATCATTAGGGATATCGATCATCTCGTCAGAAAGCGCGGAGCAAAGCCCCAGACTGAAAATATCGATATGCATTCTCTGCAAGGGGCCTTTACAGAGCGTGAAAGAGGAGGGCTCAATCGCGAACTTCAAACGCTCCGCAGTAATCTCAAGATGTTGAAAAGCAAGATGATCTTCTACGAAAGTGAGATTGACAAAGCCAAGGTGAAGAGGCTCGAGAGCAAGAAAGCCAACCCCGGAGCATCCGAGGCTTTGCTAATGCGTGTGCTACTGCGTGTGCTAGTCGACTCCCTAGCGTTAATACGCGGGTTAACACCGATGGAGAAGTACTTCTTGCTGATGAGTATCTTGTTCGTGCAATTCACGACATTCCCTATATGAAGGCTCATGTCACTGGGAATCATATAGACGGCATGAGCAACACTGAAATTGACCTTGGACCGCGCATACTTGAGCACGTCTTGGAACTCGGCAATTTCGCTAGGTCTGATGATCAGCTCTTCGAAGGTCGTCAAGTACAAGCGTTGAGCATCGATCGCGCTGCCTTGGTTGCCGAGGATGCCAGATGTCGCGTTCGCTTGACTTTCCAGGATCAAGTAAGCATAGAACCGCACGCTTTGGGAGAGCCGCTCGAGACCGATACGAGTGAGACCCCGGGATTTTTCCAGGATTCACCGGCTCCCAGAGTTCTCGTCAAGATAGCTAGGGCCCGAGCCAGGGTAGTCCGAGTGATGCATTTGCCAGCTAATGAAGAGGGTCTCGTTCCTCCACTCCTGCTCGCTCTCGCTCACCCCAAATTCACGAGCTAGTTGCCGGAACTTTTGCTTGTTGAAGGGGTTGTTGAAACGTCGGAACCTGTCGGAGCCTGGTAGAAAGATGTCGAGTAGAATTTTGCGTATCTGGAAGTATAAAAATGTTAAATAAAATAGGTCCTAAAATTGATCCTTGGGGTACTCCAGACAGAATTAATTGGAAAAGACTATGCTGATTATTTATGCGGGTAGATTGCTCTCTGTCAGAAAGGTACGATAAAATTAGAAGTAGGGCATCCTGGCTAAAGCCATAGGCATTTAATTTAGCAATAAGTAAATCATGAGGCACGCAATCAAAAGCTTTAGATAGATCCATTAAAACTGCACCAACTACGTAATGTTTATCTAATTTTTGTTTCCATTCTTCCAATAATCTTATAAGTACATGTTGCGTGCCATATGATTCCCTATAGGCTGATAAAAATTCTGAAAGTTTATTATCAATATAATCAACAATTTGAGATTTAATTATTCTCTCATAAAATTTTAAAAAATATATTTAAAATGCTGACTGGTCTATAGTTGTTTACACATAATTTATCTTTCCCACCTTTATCAATAGGGGATACAGTAGCGCGTTTGGCTCTCCTCGGAAAAACAGAGAGACAAATACTGTTGTTAATGGCATTTGTTAAGGGTTTTATCAAATAAGGTTTTGCTAACTTCACCATTTTAGCCGTTATCTTGTCCTCTCCAGATGCCACACCTACTTTTAGATCCCCGAAAAGTTTAGAGACTTCATTTTCAGAGACTTCCTTAAAGTTAAACAACATTTCATTATTTTGATCAATTAGTGAATTTTTAATATCAAGAATACTAGGGTGATTTTTATATGTTTCCAGAATCTTTGAGATAACTTCATTTCTATTTTCAGATTGATAATTTCGTAGCGACACTGGTTTAACTCCACTATAATTTTCAACTATATGTATGTACTCTTCATTGAAAATTTCCGCTAATTCATTTTCATCCGTTACTATAATATCATCGTGAACAATCATAATTTCATTAGAGCTCTTACCTGATTTGTTAGTAAGGAAAGGTTTAACAGTGCTCCAAAATTTCTTATTTTGAATAATGCCACCCTCCATAACACTATTAAAATGCTCTTTAATCGCCTGTCGTCTCATACTAACACACTTATTTCTTTGTTTTTTATATTTTGCCCTATTTTCATCTGTTCGATTTTTGTTAAAATTGTTTTTAAGACGAGATCTTGTGTAAATTGCTTTTCGTAATTTTTTATTCATAAACGGGGCTTCGTTACCCCGAAATAATTTAATTTTTATAGGTGCATGTTTATCAATTATATTTCGAAATTTCAGTACAAGGTTCTCATAACTTTCATTTGGATCTATGTTATCACAACAAAAATCTGTGCTCCTCACTTCTTCAAGAAAAACTTGCTCATCAAATTTTTTAAAACACCTATACGATATCTCTTTCGATTTTAAACGTACTAAAAAAGTCTTCATAAAAGTAGAAATCATTTGGTGGTGGTCACTAAGTCCAGTTTCAAAAGATTTAGAATTATGGAAACATGCATGTTTATTTGTTAAAAACACATCTGGTAGCAAATCCAAAATCCTCGCCTTGCTTCCGGTGAAGAAGTTAACTGCCTGGGGAGATGTGCTTACGTGGAGCTTCGACACGCCTGTTTACCTCCCCTTAAAAGGCTCCACGGACGAGCTGGAGTTCATGCTGACGGATGAGTATCACCACGATAAGAACGTCTTGTTCGTGGGAATAACGATGTGTCTCCACATAGAATAAAATGATAGAAATTGCTAAGCTTTACCCGAGCTTACCTTCTGCACCTCCGGAGGGTACGGAGGATACTTCGCAAGTCTACAGGCTCAAGAAGATCGAAGAGGTGGAACAATACTTGCGAGGTGACATTAAAGAGTGGGACAAGCTCGCTAAAAAGTTCAAGATGCATGGTACGTGAGTGAGGTTCTGCGACCATGGCTTGCTGAGCATCAGCATCATCACATCTGGTGTTGGAATAGGGGCGTTGGCCTCGGGTCTGGGGGCTCCCCCTGCATAGCTATGGGTGGGATCATCGCCGTAGGTCTAGGGCAAGCGGGTCTTTGGAACGCCGGGAAGAGGCTAGGTGCCAAGAGTAAAAAGCACGAGGGCATCAGGCTACCAGCGGAGACCAAACTCAACTCTATATTTGACTTGACCTCGAGAGCCGTGGAGAATGGAGTCATTAGCGACTACGAGTTTAGCCTAATCATGCAGGAGAAGCAAAAGTACCTGGTACTAAAGGAGCAAGCCCGACAACGAACAGAAAAGATCGTAGACTCTATTAACGAACGGGAGCGACAGCAGCTTGTCGCGCAAGGCCGAGAGGAGGCGAAGGATGAACTTTTGGAAAAACTTCAAGATGCGCAATATGTCAGCGGTACTTACAACCCTGAGGGCTACCACGAGGTCTCACGTATGATAGCCGATCACGTACTTGCTATCCTTCCCTTCGTTGACTGGCACGGGGTCCGACACTGTCAGATACTCCACGTTGATGTCGTTAATGTCCGTGAAGGCATTAGCGGGGATGATAGTCTCAACTAGAGTGCTTTAGTACAGGAGCAACTTCCACCATTGTAAATTCAACTGCGCATGCGTCGATTTCTATTGATGTCAGCATTATTGCTAGCGGCGTGTGCGCATGCGCTAGATTTATCGGTTTCGGGTTTGTTTTCGGATGCCGTCGGATTTGCCGATTTCAGTTGTTGTTTTTGTTGTTGTGCTAGAGGGATTTGTTGTTGTTGCTAGGGAGATTTGTTTACTTGCAGGGAGGGTGTCAAAGGAGCGTTTTTAGTGGGGGTTTGACGGTCTAAAGGTGTTAAAGGAGCGAAATTCTACTTTAATTCATTCCCACCTACCACTACTTTACGTATGGTAAAGTCGTTGTTGTTGTACAGTTTCAGCCATACAGGTCGAGTACTTATCGATTTCAAGGCAATTCTACTATCCTGCCCTAGGTAGTCCTCAAATATTGTGGGCTTTTCAATATCAGTGATATACATAGCTAGGTACAAGTCCAACAGGGGAGAATGGCCACTTGGTGTAACCAACTTGGAGCATCAGGACCTGTACGTGTCTATAGGCTCGCACATTGAGGTGGTATTCCCCGAGTTTAGCAAATATGCCATAAAAATCCCCACCAATCTGCTGAATGACCCTGTTAGGGTGGGTTGGACAGGACAGGCCTTGGACTACTGGAAAATTCAGGTGAATTTTGCCACCCATTGCGCAACCACTGCATTAGGCATCTCCGCTAAACACCTAACGGGTTCCGAACCCCTTGTCAATTCGATCTTTAAATTCCATGCCTATTACCACATGCGGCGTATATTGGCAAGAATGAAGGTCCCCATGCCATATGATGACGGTTTCGCTCAGTACAAAAACCCATACTCAACCTCCGGATATGCACAAGTCTTTCGTGAATACGGTGCAGATCCCAATAGCCAGTACAAGTTTAAAGCTGTCATGTCCTCCATGACAAACGGTAGATGGTGGCCACAAGTCGATGGCGACTGGGCAAAATTCATCAAGTCAAGTCAGGGTCTGACATCGGAGGGTCTAACCAAACTGAGGGAAAGTATCCGGGTTTACGTGCTCTTATTGCTGGGGCCGCAAGCAGGGGCTAAGGCATCTCTAATTGGATCTGGTGCAGATAACTACACAGCAAGGCAGATTTTATTGCAGAAATTTAAGGCCATGGTGCAACGTCAAGAGAATGTACGGCATGATATCACCGAATTCCAAAAGGTGCTTTAATATGCCAGGACCCCGGTCAATTTTGCGGTAATGCCAAGCGTGTACATGTTGCCTTCCGATATGAACTTATGCATAGGCAAAATTGTAGGGTATAACAACAACATTTTGATCGCACCTGCCAACGTCAGCGTCGATGTGAATAACAAGCCTATTGTGAAGCCTACGGAGAGGACTATCAAACCACCACCAAGGCATACTACGCCCCCTAGGCATACTATACCCCCAAGTATACTATCAAACCATATCCTAAGCATACTACATCTCCTACACATGCTATACCACCTACCTCTCCCGATCATACTATACAGGCTATACCATCTATACCTCCTAGGCCTACTGCATCGCCTCCCATACATCCTCCCGAGCAACCCCCACAAAACCAGCACGAGGATACCGCATTGATCACGACGGGGGTAGGCCTCATCATCGCTTACATATGGCTTAAAAATAGCTCTATTCCTTTCCAACATATAGCACGACAAAACCAGCAACGGCCGCAATGACCATGTAGAGATGTTTTGCTGCATACCCGACGATGGTTGCCGCTACTCTCAAAAAGAACGAGACCACGGTACCAATAATCCCTGGCAATGCAGCACCTGCCTTGCATGCCAGATATTTCAGGAAGTTTCCAAGCCTTTCAAGCTGCTTTTCTACAAACTCTTTCCTGCTGCACCTCTTCCTGCAGCACTTGTCGCTGCACTTCCTCCCGTAACGGAGAGTACAATGGTGCTTATCAATAGAGCAATAGCAGAGACGATACTAGCTATAGTTATACCCTCCTCCCTGAAGAGTATTTTAAGCTTCTCCAGCAAAGGCATGTCATCTCCGGCGATTTTCATCAACTCGGCCTTGATATTTTTCAGATGCTTAAAAATCTCGGAGGAAAGTATACCATGTCTATCCAGTACATCCTTCCTATTCTTTTTCAAGTTTTCAATATCCTTCTAAAGCTTGTCAATTTCCTTATTCCCTTTGCCTCCCAGCCTTTTGCTTCTTCAGTTTTTTCACCCTAGCTTTTTTTGTCTTGATTTCGCTATCGTATTTAATAATATCACTATTCAATTTTTAATGTTATCCTGTAGGTTTTGAATTTCGAGCTTTATCTTTCTCATATCAATGTCCTCGATGGCAGCGTCGCCGATGCCAACAAACGAAGTATCAACAAAACCCTTCACATCATATGCAAAATTTTGAATACCCTCTATTGTTTCCATCTGACGGATGAAGGAAAGGCTACGCCGCAGCGTATGGCAACACTTTCTGCGTGGCCCAGGGCAAGATGTTTGATTTGACCCGGGATTTACCCTTCTATCAATCGGGATTGTACGACAGGTTGCAATTCGTCCTGCATTTCACACCTCATGCTGACGTCATCAAAGATGCGGGTACTGCAGCCTCGGGAAGCACAGCGGCTAAGGCGGCTGATGCTGCCTATAAAATAACCAACATCAAGCTGGAGTTTAATAAGATCACTCATGAAGGCCTAGCAAGTGCTATGATATCAAGGTATGCAAGATTGGCCCTGCCCTACGAACGCATACTCCGTAGCAAGGTTGTCACCATGAAAAAGGCAGATACCTCATAAATCGACACTCCAGCAAAAAGCCTCAAGGGTATTTTGCTGCTCTTCATAGACCCCGGGAAATGAAGCCCTATGCTGGTGTCTTTTACAACCCCAAAATTGAAAAGATTAGCGTAACGGTGGAAGGGGAACTTAATGAACTGTATAGCCATGTGATGCTTCCCGAAGACCATTTGGAACAAGTCGTGAATCTCTTCGGTAGCCATGACTCGAATGTGACCATCGGCCAATTCTTCAATGAACGGTATGCGTTTATCGATTTCCGAGCATCTCCCGATCATACCCTACATGGTAGTGGGAGACCACTACAACGCCTGAATGACTGCATCACCCTCCATATGACTAAAACGGCTGACGGAACTGGGGATTTCAGGTGCTATGTTTACCTCTTGCAGGGTGCTCAACTAAATATCTTAGATGGCAGGTTTCATAGCGTGGAGTACTAGTAAATGGCAACTATCGCTGTTATTGTTGCAGGCGCGGCCATAAACGCCCTAGCATTCTCCAGCACAAATTTTCTATTTAGCAAGCTCTCAGGACACGGTGAGGCGGAGAGGAAAAGACATGATAGGGCAAAGTGGGTACAAGATCGACAAGCCAAACTAAAATGGTTTGCTGAGCAAAGGGAACTGCAAATAAAAGCCGGTAAAATCCCTCGCGAACTCGATGATGACATGTATAAATTCTATATCGCTTCGGACAAGAAAGGCCCGCAATTATACGATTTTTACACCCCTTCAAAGGAGCAACAAAATGGGGAATTAACGTTCATTGTTGGCTCCTTATCCCTGCTAGGGCTTGCCGCATACAAATATATGTAGAACGTTTTTGTCATGTATAATAAACATGTCAAAAGCATCACACATTGTTACCGATGAGGAGGCGGAAAACCTAAGCCAAATTTACTATACCCCAGAATATGTGTGGACCGGACGCAAGGCTATCAAATTGCTTGCGAAGGAAAGCGGTCTATTCAAAAAAAGTCATCCACTGGCTGAGTAGGCAACTCTTGTGGCTGCGACATATCAAGGGGCCGAAGCGTATCGACTACCCCATTTTACCATTACGAGGCCCAATGAGATACATCAATCTGATCTACTCTACATGCTGCATGACAAAGTTTATGGAAACACCTACAAGTATATCCTGACAGGTATTGACGTGGTCTCAAGACATAAGGTAGTCCGACCCCTGCGCACCAAAAAGGTTAGCGAAGTTGCGAGCATGTTGAAGGATATTTACAAAGCAGGACCTTTACACTGCCCAAAAACATTCCGGTGTGATAATGGCTCCAAATTCAAATCGGATGTAACGAGGTTGCTAGAAGGCAAGGGCGTGGAAATTAAGAGGGCCACCACCAAATACCACCATACATGCACGGCCTTTGTAGAATCGTACAATAAAGTACTAGCGGAAAGGCTCTTCAGGCCTCAAGAGGCACAAGAGTTGGTTTCTGGGGAGACGTCAAGCTTTTGGGTCAAGTACCTCTACACTATCGTGACGCCTTTTACAGCAAACATACTTACAGGTTGGATCGTATAGTAGCAGGTAGCCGCGTTTAATACTATTTAAAGGACGGTCCCGAAAAAAGCTTCGTGTCAGAAGAACTCATGCAGGTACCAGAGGATGTTCAGGTACCGCCGGAGCATGTGAAAGATTGGTAAAGAGTAATTTCAGGAGTACCTCTAAAGGCTCATCTTCCAACTCTTTACTCGGATCTCTTACATACAGCAAAGAAGGCTCAGTATAGAACGAGTACCCATAAACGATACCTCTGATAACATCGGGTTCAATATCAAAGTGAATATCAATCAATCGCCTATCTGGTGCGGGAAAATTAAGGATATCACCTATTTTTGTCAAATCGGCTAAATTCGATAGCTTCAAGTCCTTATCCTTGATGACCTGATAGCAAATTGCGCCATACTTGTTCCTTTTAACCGAGACGATATAGAGCCCTAGGCTTTGAATATCGGCCTCTAGATCCTCGTCGATCTCGCTTCTTGCAAATGTACACCACGCTTTCCTGCCTGGTGCTAACCTGTTTAAAAGGTCTTCATCAGTAGGATGCTCAAAGCCTTCATTATTATTCTCCATTTCGATACCTAATTTTTTCCCCAATTTTTAGGCTATATTTTCGCTTGCCCACATGGGTTGGGAATTGGAATAGTGCATTCTCCAGGCAACCTCATCAATCAACGGAGCATCGCCATTTTCCTTATATTAAATTGGCACCTTGTGATCAATATGCCATTCTCCATAATTGTGCCAGGTCATACCCTCGACAAACTGGGTCTCACCATGGGCCCGCAGCGTGGATATATCACACTTGAGGTACTCCTGGGAACTGAGCTCCCTGTTTCCCTTCAGGGCGCTGTCCAGCGGGGTTGTAAATGGGGCAATATCGCCTATGTTTTTATGAGGGCGCACGCTCTTTTGATGCCTTGTTAACATCGAGGCATATGATGCATATTTTTGTTCGTTGACCGTTACGCTTGATCTTAAAATGGTTCAGGGAGAGAGATCTTGAGCATTTTGAACATTTCTCGGCCTCCTCCATATTGATCTTTGTCGTATCTTCAGGTAGCTTATTTTCTTGGTATGAACAACTCTTCCATACCAAAAACGGCTCATTGCCCGCTTACGACATATCAATATAAAACATCCCTTCGAATAGATCCCGCGTATCATCGTCGGGTAACGTGAAGTGATTGAGGTAATAATTCAGTGCCCAGGGTATCGTCGCTGAATCGGCACCAGGCATGTACGGCATTCGGATCGTCGCATTCAGGTTTCCTCACAACCATCTCGGGGTCATCTCCCCCATCGTGCTTATTCTTGCACCGAGTTGCCTACGCTGGCATCGGATCAAGTAATGCTTATGCCTGCTTTTTTTTCCCATGTTCGTGAGGATCGTTTTTATCAACCACACATAGCACGGTATCATATTGATATCGGTGTGGAACATGCCTATGCCGTAGTTCCGAGTTGTTTTGCTTAAGAACACTACGTTTTTCATCCCTATCCTCAAGCTCATCCCCGAGTGCCACGAGTTGGTTGTCCCTATCCTTAATTTCATCACCGAGTAAGGGCAGGGCCCAATCCCTGTCCTCCAGGACCTGGCGATGCTCTTTAATTACATCTTGTAAGTTTTGGACACCTTTCCGGGCTAGCCATTTGATAACCCCTACAGCCTTAGGCTTTTTTGACCTACGCACAATTTCTAACGCACCTTCAAGCGTGACAAAGACGTCATGCCCATTTTTCCCTTCTCCTCGTATACCTGATCGGGGGCATCTCCGAGATGCTTCATTAGGCCCTACTATTTCGGACCTGGTAGATAGGAATGTTGAAGGTATCGTCATATTCTTAACCTTTTCGATACCCAGGAAACGTCCCAGATCACCCCTTTTGAACATAGGTTGATCCTGGTTGTTAGATAGGGTCTCGATGGCTCCTGTGTTGAACATAACTTGCGACGACATTTTTTATATACCGATGCTTACCCGGAGGATTTCACCGTGGTCATAAATGGTAATTTTAATACCCGCAGGAGTAGTGAAAATCAGTGCCCGTTTAAGTCATGGTCCGCTAGGTTAATTTCAGCAAACACATAGCGGTAAATCTTGTTAATGATGTGAAGAATGGAGAAGTTGGGGGCATCAGGGTTATATCGTATAAAGGTGCATCCCAAGGCTTGCTCGATATGTTTTTTTCTCTTTACCTCATAACCTATATCCCTATCAGCATGTCCAAATTCATCCCATTCGATAGCCATCACCATATCTTCGCCGTAAAAAGCGGTGCGGATGTTGTAAAGGGTGCCTTCCTTCTTGGATAAAAGCTTTATGAATTTCTATACCACAACGCCTCGCAATTTTACTAGCAACCAAGCTTTTGCATGTAACCAAGATTTCCGTAACGGCCTCGGCGGAAATAAATATATCATGCGAGGGTCTACTTCGTATTCGATAACATGGTCTTTGCATTTGGCACGCCGCTTCCCCTTCGCCCTATCCAGGCAGATTGTACAGCTTTTTGTCCTACCATTCCCCCTAATCTTGTCCAGGGTTAGAACGTGCTTGCACTTCGAACATGCCCTGCTCTCCATTTACTATCCAGGTAGTCGCCTTGTGTATTGCCTTGGCAACTTCGGCAAGCGTCGGACTAATGCCAGTTTCCACATACTCAAACGGAACCTTGTGGTGGATATGCAAAAATTCATAATTTTCCCAGGTCATACCATTAGAAAACTGGGCTTCAATATGACCCCTACATATAGTCATGAGCTCGTAAAGAGGCTGATTGCCGGGGAGTACGTGCCGCCCCTTTGATATGTTCTTTCCAGTTAGGCACCATATACATGTCTTTGAAATTTCACCATTGCCCTTGATCTTGAAATTGTCTATAGAAAGATAGCGTTTACATCTCTGGCACTTGGTTCCTTCCATGCTGATAACTTTACCATACGCTCTATTTTGGCTTTGGTACGATGCTTGCGGGTAACCACCCCTTTTTTTACGGCCATTTCACGACTCACCCTGCTTGCCGCGAAGTACGTCACTATCTTGAGGACGTCATTTGTGTCTTACTTCTATGGCAAGCACGGCCAGCGTGCCGACCCCATAGATGTGAACCGACTGTACGGAACTGGTCCCAAAAGAGTCTTTGACTGCAGGCTCTACAGTACCCTCTTGTTGTTTCATTTCTTCCTTCCTCTTCTTCATCAATGCAGCCAACTTGTGTCCCTATGCAACCCTTCCCGGATGCTTTGGTGGTTTTGTAATGACTCTCTCTTCTTGTTGTTGTTCTTCTTCAGCCCTGTCCTCAAAATAGGCGCTAAGCACCTACCAATAGTGCAGTACACAAGGATCCCGAGATCTGTCATAGAGTCTCGGATTATAGGGTTTTCTTCTATATCTCGACGTAATTCGTCGACGCTGTCTATATTCACAAAGTTCCCAATCATGCTAGCATACAGGCTGATAACAGGGGTAGACAGTGCCCTAGCCGTCTTCTCACCCTTTTCCTGGGGTTCTCGCTGTACGTACTCAGCATGTACCTTGTCAATTGCCTCATCAGGAGCCTTGTCGACAAACCCTTCTGTACACTTGTTCGGTAAAGATGCCCCTTGCCCTTACGTAGGGCCTCCTTTAAGGTTTGGCGTTTATCGATGAGCTTCTCTATCTGCTCATAGGTTTCTGCGGATTCGTCGAATACTCGTGCAATATCAGACATCCTCTTTATTGTACGGCGATATCGAAAAAAGCAAAGCGCGATCATGGTATACGGTAGGATTATAGCGACATACAAACACACCTCCATTTTATTCCCTTGCAGACACCAGGCGGTAATGGCTCCTGGCAAGCGTTGTAATTTGATCGAGTTGCACGATACGTTTATCATCCTCCCTGTTAAGTGCTAGCTTCGATACCTCTTGGGTATATATTTCATGCCTCTTGTTTTGAATTAACACCCGGCTCTTGTATATATCAACGCCCTCCTCCAAGCATCGCCTATAGTCGTCAAAGGTTATAGATTTTTGGTTCTTTACGCACTTTGCTTTGCGATAACCGCCCTCTTTTATAAGGCTCTTGTAGGCATATAGCTTGGCCCTCAGAGTGATGAACTCGGTCATGACCTTCCCCGCCAATTCGTCTCTCATGAGGCCTACGACCTTCTTGTTCTTCCCCGGGGGAAGAGGCCTATTATCATCTGGATTATAGGCACTTGTATGGAAGCGTGTCTCAACATCGTTGGCGATATCCCAGTAAAAGTCCTCTGTGCGAATGTTGTAAACGAAGCTGTCCGTGTCCATATAGCAGAGCCGCAGCTTGCTGCCGTATTGGGCTGCATGTAGTCGTAATGAAACTCGTACATTTCCATTTTTGACATATCTAGTATCGCCTGCCCTATATACACTGGCTTGTTCATTTTGACCTCCGTCTTGCCCATTTCAACGAGGTGTTTGCTGAACCTGCTTTCACCCTTGAAATTTGGCTTCATGACAAGCTTCATACACTTGTCCTCGTTGGTAACCAGCTGAATGTTTCGGTGGTTTCAGATATTCTTCATCGTCTGGCCAAACACCAAGAGGTTCATTAACTTATAGAAGTCCTTTTCAAACTCGTTGCTGGCACCCGTTCTCAGACTAGTGTTGTGATCTATATAGCTCTTAAGCCATGGCTTTTGATTAAACTGGATCACTCTGCGCACTCTCTTCAATTCAAGCCCATGCTTTATAGCTTCGTGAAGGGCCCTTATATGGACCACATATCTACGTTTATGCCCCAAGTTCAACACCAATTTCTCGACCTTGTGCACAATAGTGCGTTCCGGTAGGAACGGCAACTCGTTTTGCTTGACATGCAACCTCTCGGGGCATTCGATATCTACCTCTAAAATGTACCCATGTTTATTGTCCATAACGATCTTCTCGATTCGCTCTTCTGTAAATGCATCTGCGTTCGATACCAATTTGAAACCGTCCGTTGGAAGGTCTTGACGCATCGCTCAGCAGTATAGGTTGTTGCTATCGAGGTACTGCAAGTAGGATAATTCAACCTCTGGATTGTACTGGTTTCCCATGTACTTGTTATTAGCCTTGGCATACCGGTGTACACCCTGGGTTATACCTCCTCTTATACCTTTTTCGAACATCAGGTAGATGTCGTGATAGTCTCCCATGGTAACTACATCACCCTCTGGGGTAATGACATTCCATACTTTTTTTGCATAGGCATAGTTATTGTCGCTAATCCCCTTCATGTTCAGCTTGCTGTAAAATGCCTCCTTCGGAGGTAGCTCCGACTCTTCGAATCGTTCCTAATCGTCCATATACTCGTACGGATAGACACTTTTTCTCAGCATCAGCCTGAAAGTATCATCCTTGTCGCTGAATTTGGCCATGTATGGTTTGTTTGCCTTTACCTGGTATCGATTAAGCTGCTTCGTGGTATTCGAAGCGCAAATTTAACACCAAAATTTTGCCATGTGTTTGGCGTCTATGCTTTGGAATTCTAGGCAGGTATCTGCACACTGGTGGCATTTCATACTGGCGGCGTTTATTCTAATGAGGTTGCTTGCCAATTTGTCCAGACTTGAGGGCATGAGTCGGCAAGAGTCGATAAACCTAATCTCTACTGTCTTGTAACCCTCTCCATCACAATATCCCATGCCTGCAAAGGGTACCTTGATTTTAACGTTGAAACTGATATATTTTTCGGTATTCTCTGCAATGCACCCAATATCCTGGGTGTCGTACTTCTCGCCCAGTTCTCGTATGAAGAGATGCGCATCGTAACCAGAGAGGTTGTGAAATATGACCGGAATATGACCTGTTATCTTGTATCTGAGGTTACAGATCGCGTGCGCTGCGCCTCTATACAGCCCCGTACAATGGCAATGGTCCCTGACCTTACGGCTATACTCGCAGTCGTCAAACGGCTTCAAACGGCAGATGTGGCATTTCGATGCCTCGTCATGTTCCCTCTTTAAAATTTCCGTTAGGGGCAGCATGGGTTGCTGTAGGTAGGTACTATATGGCCGTTTTACCTCGCTCTCCAGATGGTCCATGAACCTCGTTATACAGTCCTTACCACGGCATACCCTTAGTGGCCTCTGTACATCCCCATAGGCGAATGTGCTATAGGTACACCAACCAGACGGTACATGCTTGCTTAGCTTTTTGGTTTTCGTGCCCCTCGCAACTTCCACTGGGATGAGTAGACTCTCAAAATCTGTATTTATGACAAAGGGTACTTTGAATTGTTGTTGGCCATCCCTATAGTATAGCCATTTCTCGGCCTCTGTTGGCATTGTGATTTTAACTGCCTCGTGGTACTTGCAGTAGCCATAAGGATTCGACTAATCGTAAAGCCACTTTGGGGTAGCGCAGGATTTTCTGTGTGGGTCTTGATTTGGGTAAACATCCTATCCAGCACATCGTCTACGTTGCTACCCTGGAAGACTGAGGAAAAATTGCTATTGAAGGCCTTTTTCACCTCAATGTACTCATCGTTGGCCCCCTCCGGGTTTGTTATCTTCTTCCACATGATCCAGAGGGACAGCTGTACCTTTGCCGAGCCCATATCTTCTACCTGGTTCTCAACTAAGGTTCTCACGTTGGGCCGCACCATCCCTATATACCCGTCTACGTCGGCTCCCCCCTATGCCCGGAATGCGGAAACTTCGGAATGTCCTGTGGAGAGCATGCTTATGTTCCTAGGGCGTAAAATCTTTCCCCGGTCGATCATATAGATTTTGGATATCTGTAAGATATTTTTCCTCGGCCTCTTTTTCTACCTCGTCATGAAGCGTAGGTTTCGCGCTAGCTGCCCTATTATAGAGCCCCCATCACCTCACGTTTAAAGGCTGCATAGGTTCTCTTGACTCCCTCTTTTATAGGCTTTGGAACAGCGTCTACAAGCCAATTATACCACCCTTCCATCTTATACCGTACGACCGAACGATCTTTCGACAGTTGCTGTTTCTCGAATAGGTCCATCTCGGGTAGGGGTAATAGCCAGTTGTGCCATTTCCGGATTTTACCCCCCATAGCTGGACGGGTCTTCGCCATTTCCTGTCTCTTGAAGATATCCATATTCCCCGATGTTATAGGTTTAGCTGGTCGTTTAGGTAGCATCCAGGCGTAATGTGGTACATTCTCCGATGTCACAGGTTGTTTAGTTGGCCTCCAAGCGTAATGTGGTACATTCTCCAATAAAGAAATCAATTCAGCCTTGCGTAGCTTGTAATACCCCGTGAGTCCACGACTTTTCGCGATATCACGTAATTGTTTCACAGTGCGTGTGTTCATTTCTTTATTGTATAGAGTTTTTGTTTTGCCAGAGGATTTCATTCTGCTCGACTAACGCGTCTTGACTGCGCATGCGTTGATTATAAGGGAATTCCCCCTACAGAGTGCGCTAGAATTTTTTTGACTCATTTGCAGCATTTGATGACGTCATCACTCTATAGGGACTTTCCCTACTACGGACTTACCCCTCGAATTCTATGGCTAAGCACTGCATGGTACCGGATAATGAGGACTTGTTGTGACGTCTGTGCGTGCGCGAGATGTGCATTGCGCTAGAAGGAACATTTCTCTATCTCTCATTTAAACTTGGCTGGAAGTCTAATTCTCTTTTTCTCCTTTCCACTAAATTCGCTAATAATTAAATTAGAATCATCTGCTTGAAGATATTGGCTAATCAGTTTTGATAACTCGCTTGGTATGTGTCCAACAAGAAGCTCTTGTTCATCTTTACTCTCTGCATCTCCAGGTGTGTTTTAATTGTTCCTTTTTTGTGCTTTAATGTTTGTATCCGCAAATATTTATAAGGAGAAATATCAAACTTTTAATCAGCGTATCCCTCTTATTAGCGCCGCCCTCTATTAAGCGCCTCATCAAAAACATGATAAGCGCAGCGACGCGTATTGGGGGAAATACGGCATGGTGTCTGTATATTTTTTTGCGAGAAGTATGCTTGGCTAACACGTGCTCAATTTACCAACAGCTTTAGGGCCTGGTTACATGCACAATTTCGCCCCGGGTGAAACCAACCTCTTGCTTGGTCAAGTCGTACTTATTTGCCGAGGTGAAATTACGCCCCGGGGTGATTTCACCCCTGTCTAAAGCATAGGAGCGAAATTTTACACTGGGGCGAAAATTCAAGATTTTTGCATGTAACCGCATTGCTCCTGGGGCGAAAAGCGTACATATTAGGAGCAAATACGCAAAATTATGCTAAAGGAACTAATCCTTGAAGAAGTTGTCATGCTGTTCGCGTGTTCAACGTAAGGGATTTTATGAAAAATTTTACTTTCAGTTCAAATACATTTTTAATTGTGTTCAAGCAAAAAGACCGTGAATATCATTTGATTTTTGTGTGCAGGATGGATGATAATATTGAAACAGAAGCAACTGCTCTTAAAAAAGCTAAAAGGTGTACTGGACAAAAGAGGTGATAATGTTCTGATTAAATGGTGGACAACTTGTTGCAGTCTTTGTTAAAACTCAAGTCTCAGTACGAGTTTAAGGGTATTGATTTTAATAGTGACTTGGTCAAACTGTATCGCGGATTTCAAGTTTTAATGGCTTCTCTCAGTGACATCAAGGATTTTGGTCCACTAACAGTCACGAAAATTGACGTTGATTTACCGCCAGATGAGCAAGCTAAGGCAAAGTCATTAATTGCCGAAGAAAAAAAATAATTAAAATTGAATACGATCGCATTAAGCAGAAAATAAAGGATATTCGCCAGGAATACAGAAAGGCTGTAACTGAAGGGAGAAGTTCGGCCAGTGTGTGGTAAATGGCATTGTGTGATCACTCGGACAAATTGAAAAATCTATAGTGTTGGATCCCCTGCCACTACATCTATTCAAAAGACCATTTATCCCTTTACGACAGAGAGTGAGAAAGAAAGACTGATGTTAGAGCATGAAAATGAAGAAGAAGAAGGGGAGGCAGAGAAAAACGACGCCAGTGACACCTTGAATGGAGGTGTTGATCCTCTATCATCAAACTCAACAAAAATTTCGTTGAAAATAAGAGAAAATTGATTGTAAAACAGTTTTCTGCTAACCAAGAGATCAAGTATTCCTCAATGTAGCTAAGAAAGATTTAAAGCAGAAGCAAAGTATGGTAGACGAGCTTGCTAAGTCTAACCGAGAAGTATTTATTAAAATGTCAGAGTCAATCACGTCCGTGGGAAAAGCCATTGGTGATGGATTGGCGTTTTAAGTATCCTTTTGAACAAAAGAATGAGCGAAACTTCTGGCGTCATGTACGCTGGCAGGCAATTTTACTTCAACATTATTGAAACGACCACGAGCATCGCATATAGCTTGACAGTTAATTGAATAAAACATTTTATACGAGAAGTAATCATAATGGTTTTTCTGAGGTTGTTTAATTGGAACATGCGTTCCATCAATGCAGCCTATAACTTGAGGAAATCTAAAGCGTTGCATAAATGCATCTGTTCGATTTAAGACTTCTTCGCGAGTTTCAGAAAATTTTATTAAACCTGGCCGACATGCGCCAAAAGTACATGATAAATTTGGAGTACAAGGACACTTACAGTGCAACATGCAATGCCAAAAGCATTTGCCGTCATCTACATTGAGCCTAGGTCTTTCAGGTAATATAACGTTACCACAACTTTCTTTTCAAATGGAATTGTATCTTTGCGAACTTGATGAGAAACCTCTTTGGCACGAGGTCGTATTAGTTCCACCAGAGTCATAAAATTTTGTTTCGACTTTCGAAGATTTTTTTTCCAATCTTCATCAGTCATTCTCCCATCTCGCAAATCAATTAGGTTTTTCAACCACGCATTAGTTCTCCCTGGTTTGATCCAAATTACGAATAATATTCATTAAACAGACAAGTACAAAGATTACCTCAATTTAAGTCATTTATATCTTTCACGTGCTTGGTTTTTGGAATGTATTGCTTCTGCCTTAAGGAAAGAAATGCGTCGTATGTGTTGAATCAATTTCATCAAAAGAATCCCGTGAAGTTGAATAAGTGTTAAAAAGGATGCAAGAAGTGTACTTATTAAACACGTTACACTGATAAATTGCTTTCCGTTGTTCAACGCCATGTTTTCTTTTTTTTCTTTCTCTTTACGAAATAAAAATAAAAACACGAAATCATGCATCACGTACAAAGTAAAAGTAAAAAATAATGCAGCAACCCTTTTTTTTAGTGTTTAACCCCGAGGTGAACTTATTCCTTTTTCACCCTGAGTTGACCATGTAAATTCTTGACACCACCTGATACTGTCAATATGATAAAAATGCGATCTTGCGATTTCATTCGCCGTTGCTTGAACAACGATGTGTGTGAAAATTAAAAAATTACTTTGCAATAACAAACCACACAAGAAACACACGTAACAATAGAAATTGCTTGAAATAACCTAAACGTCGTTTGCGATATGCTCGTGGAGCTTTCTGTTACACTGGACCACATATTTACAATAAACTCCTGTTGGACATTAGAAAACAATTTTTTGCTAAGTAATAATTTTTTAATTTCTGCCAATAACTGTCTCTATCACTGCATGAAAAGTGATGTTATCCAACCAAGGAACCTGCAGGCTATCTCACTAAATAATGCCTTTTTTATACAGTGACGCATACTAACGAAATCAGTACGTAACAAGCAGGCCCGAAATAGCCGTTTTACGTGTTTTAGGACTCTAAAAATGCGTTGGCTTCCAGAGGCTTTTTCCCTGGTACAGCGCCCCCTGGACTCCTGCTGTTTCAGCAACTTGCTTCGCTCGTTAATTGTCACTAAAATCTCAAAATCTCCCACTATGCCTACCCCCCCCCCCCCCCCCCCCCACTTTGGAAATTGTGGCGCCGCCCCTGGAAAATGTGAACCATACATTATTTTTTAATCGCAACTGAAGAAAATATTCTCTGCATTTTTAGTCTTTTCTTAATGCTTTTTTGTTTTTGTTTTTCGCCCTGATCAACTCAGTTTTTCTAGTGTGGTATTTTTATTTTTAGCTTTTTGTCTGTGTGTTTTCTGCTGTTTATATATTTATACTCACTGTTTTTATTGTACATTTACATTTTCTTCTTTTATTGTTACTAATTTTTTTTATCCTATTTACTTTAAGGACCCATTTTGATAAATGACCATCCTTGTAAAACATTCGTCAAATAAATAAAATAAATAAATAACACTATTCTGGACCAAATTTGGTGTGGGAATTTTTTTAGTGCATGAAAGAAAAGTGTTTTTAACAATTTAAATGGGAAGTGCTTTGAATGGAAGGGAAGATTTTAGAAGAAAGAAGAGAAGTGGTATAGAAGTGAGTCATGGGGCCATCGTATGTTCGAGGCTGCAACCTCGTCCCAAGGGCTCTTCAGGACATAGCGGAACTGTCAAGTTAAAATATCTTAGGCGCAAAAGAGCCCTGGGGAAGAGGTTGTACGAGGTTGGTCATTTTGCATATTGCAAAAACAAATCAAAGATATCCGACATGGCGTTAGCGGTCGGTCATTACCGCTAATGCCATGTCGGCTACATGGATCTATTTATGACCAATTCTCTCTCCCGAGTTTTTTGGTTTTAACAGTTTTGGTAACGTGCGGTAACTAACGATGTTAATAGAAACAGGGAAAAACTTGTTTCTTCATTAAGGAGACCGAGTCACGTGACTGTATTCATAATATTATAATTGGTAGGTGAATTATACTTGTTTGTATAATAGTAAGATACTAAATCCTTCCACCGGAGAGGGACAGGCAATTCAAAATTATTTCACAGTAAACAAGCCAAAAGGGGTGCAGCTTTGCCGCCAGTTTGAAACAAACCCAATTACTTGGCGCGATGAAAGATGCCGATTATTTTATTCTGTATACAAAAGAAACCCATTCAGTGTACTAGGTTTGTCCTTTATCGCTTTTGCGAAGTACGAAGTTGGTCATTATCTTATTGTTAAGGTAAAAATATAGGCTGAGGTTATAAATACTTTCAACTGTGGTTTTGAGACATGAATATTTAGTATGTACATTGTGTTCCGAATGTGTTCGGTTAGTTGTTTTTTTAAAATAAAGTATATTGAGTTCGCACGTGTTGTTAGCTCGTACATATTAAACTCTCGTATTTTTACACCAACGGCTAACTTGTAAAATATTGTGAAAATTAAAAGAGTAAATTGACAAGTATCTTTTACTAAAAGGCATTTTAAAGGTATAAAATAGGAGTTCTCTCCTTAATGTTCTCCTCTAAAGTTAAGAAACATCCAGGCTGAACATAAAATATCATTTTCAATGCAGGAATACATTTAAAAACTAGTCTGTAGCCCGTGGAGAAATCCACGTGTTCGCCTGTTCTTTTTATATTGCATGGCGTGCATCTCGCTACTTGGGTGTGAAGTAAGGGGTGAAGTATTCCCCTCTAGTCTACTTGGAATCGGAGCTTTCATAGAGAAATGCGAGATGAAGCGTCTTGGCCCGGGATGCCGAGTATTGGAGCAAAGCATATCTTCCATATCTGGCTTCAGGATCGTACTAAGGGAAAATAGTGTTCAAGCACGTACAGTTTAAAATCATAAGCATAAGGAAGCTACTGCTAAGATGTTTACGATGATCAGACTGGTTGAGAAAGAAGAGATGTATATACGCTGGCAAGGACCGACAACCCATGTCTCTGGAGATATCTGACAATAGAAAAGAGAGCTAACGTGGAAGTGGGACCTTGGTGGTAAACGACTCGTTGAAGAGATGAGAAAGGGACAGAGACTCAAGAAAGGTGTGTGAAATTAATAAACCAGGTAGGCTTCTACAGTGGAAATTACGACATTACCTTGATCAAGCAGCAATGTGACGAGCAAATTGTGAAAGATGATGATAACAAGATCATAGTGCATATAAAAGACAACAAGTACACGTTCGTGACAACAACCAAATTTAAATTTCTTGATATCAAATATTTCCTGGTCCCAGAGATGAGCTACAATAAAGGGTGCAAGTCTCTAAAATGTAGCTTGGAGAAGCTAGTGTTTTCGTACAAATAATTAACGAGCCACGACAAGCTAAACCACGTCGGGCTACCTAACAGCAGTGTTAGCGGAAAAAACACGTTATCCTCTAAAGAGTACCAGGAATCTGAGAGGAGTTTTACAAGTGGGGTTGTCGACATGATGGATTGGTTACGAGAGTACAATTTGTCAGATTAAGAGCCGTTCATCGCAGCCGTAGACAGGACAAGGTCTTAGTACTAAAACGATGATATAGACATCTTGAAAGATGCGGTGAGTATCCTGGGCGTGTCGATGCGTTATTTGCTGACTAAACCTAAGATAGACCTATACGCACCACCTGTGGACACAAGACTTTTGTTTAAACAAGACATGCAAGGATTGTAATGTACAAATGTACAAAATATCAAGCTTACATGCTTTTGCAGACAAGGATGGTTGGTAGGCCTGCTAACATCTTCTGTAGGTATCACGTGAGAGTTATCACGGGTATAAGATGTCACATCTACAACGAAAAAAACCCTGCAAAACAGTTTTGGGGCTAGACACCAACATGATGTACCCTAATACCCTGATGCACGACTTCTAGTACGACTTCCTCGACAAGTATGTAGATTGTAGAGACTTTGAGTATATTTATATAGATTCGCATAGTGTGTATTTCACGATCCTTGGGAAAGAGCTTCGAGATGTAGTGCAACCTGAACTACTAGAGGAGTACAACAAAAACGTGAAAAGCCGGCAAGTAATGAAGTCGTACAGGAGGTCTGTTTAAATTTATAGGCTCTCTGATGATTGCTCTGGCAGGCAAGTGCTAATTCGTAAAAGATAAAGATGGCACCAAGTTCTCGTGCAAAGGCATGTCAAAAAAATAGAACGCTATGATTTGGCAGCGGTACACAAAGACTTTGGAAAAGGCGAACTGGATATTGGGAAAGACACAGGCTCCCGTGTACATGAGCTGAGAACTTACGACCAAAGCAAGCTAGGCCTATCCGCGTTTCAGGATAAACGTCGTGTTCTAGATGATGGTATGCACACAGAACACTTATAGTTGTAGCGTGTCCAACAGATTTGTTAGGCTCATACCTGGAAACATGAAGATGAAGATGTCCTGCTATTGTGAACACTTTTCTGGTGGAGATTGTTCGGGGTGGAGTTTGGTAAGCCAATTCAGGGGAAAGGAAAACTAAGGGTGAAGAAAATTGTAAATATTCAGACGTTACGGCGCGACGAAAATAACACTACTTTAACGTCAATATCCTATATTAAATTAATGAAGCCATTACAGTGCACCTAAAACTTTGAGGCTAAATAACTTGGAAACCAGTTGGTGACGTCAATGATTTTTCACTGCGTGGGTAACTAGGGACCACCTGGGACCAATTTGGGTAAGTTTCCCAAACCTAGGTCCCCAAATCTGTTTTGAACTGGACGGGTTGATGACGTCATCGAAAAACCTTCAAATCCTAATATCTCTGCAACCGTTTGTCAAAAATACGCGATCCTATACATTTTCTTGATAAGCGTTTTAAGACCTATACAATGAAGGCAGCAGGTATACAAATTTCTAAAAAAAAAATTTGGGGGGTTTGACTGGCCATTGCTGACATCAGCAAAATGTTAAAACCCTTATGTCTCATTAACTGCTTATCAAAAAGATATGATCATATACATTTTCTTGGTCAGCGTTTTAACATCTGCATAGTACAGGCAACGAATAAACTAAATTTCGCCAAATATTTTTGTAATTGCACTGCTGACGTCAGCAAAAAATCTAAAACAACCTACTTTTCCATTGTCCTTCTGCCTAAGTGGATTTTTCCACGGGCCTTATCGACTAGTTTATATAATAATACGCTAAGTGTGTCTGTCTGTGTGTCTGTGACAGGCAAAGTGGATGTGTTCATTTTCCTTTGATGTTGCCGAAAAATGCATGTCTAATATGCTAAATATTCAGACGTTACGGCGCGACGAAAATAACACTACTTTAACGTCAATATCCTATATTAAATTAATGAAGCCATTACAGTGCACCTAAAACTTTGAGGCCAAATAACTTGGAAACGAGGTGGTGACGTAAATGATTGTTCACTGCGTGGGTAACTAGGGACCACCTAGGGCAAATTTGGGTTATTTTCCCAAACCTGGGTCCCCAAATCCGTTTCTGAATGGACGGGTTGATGACGTCATCAAAAAACCTTTAAACCCTAATATCTCTGCAACCGTTTGTCAAAAGTATATGATCCTATACATTTTCTTGCTCAGCGTTTCAAGATCTATACGATGAAGGCAACAGGCATACACATTTCTGAAAAAAAACATTTTGTGTTCTGACATGTCTCTGTTGACGTCATCATAATTTAAATACCGGTTGTTTTTCTCTGTTATCCTGCCTAAGTGGATTTTTCCACGGGCCTTATCGACTATCTATATAATAATACGCCAGTTCCGTGTGTCTGTAACAGGCAAAGTGGATATGTTCATTTTCCTTTGATCTTACCGAAATTTTCTCTGAAGTAACCGAAAATGCATGTCTATTATGTTAAATTTTCTGACGTTACGGCGCGACGTCAATAACACTACTTTAACGTCAATATCCTATATTAAGTTACAGTGCACTTAAAACTTTGAGGCCAAATAACTTGGAAACGAGGTGGTGACGTCAATGATTTTTCACCGCGTGGGTAACTAGGGACCACCTAGTTACCCCAAACCTGGGTCCCCAAATCCGTTTCTGAATGGACGGGTTGATGACGTCATCAAAAAACCTTTAAACCCTAATATCTCTGCAACCGTTTGTCAAAAGTACATGATCCTATACATTTTCTTGCTCAGTAGTTTAAGCTCTACACAATAGAGGCAGCGTGAAAAAAGGTTCTTTTTTTTGTGAATGGGTTGCTGACGTCATCAAAATTGGAATGACGCTTATTTTTCATATTTATCCTGCCTCAGTGGATTTTTCCACGGGCTTTATCGACTAGTTATTATTAATCGAAAGTCGGCATCCATTACAGTTTCACGGAATTGGGATATGTTTATAGCATTAAAAAAGAATGAAAACCAGGGGCAGCGCCAGTAGGGGGCTTCAGCCTCCCCCACTCCCCCCAATTCGCCCCCCCCCACTCCCCCAATTTTTTTGCTAAGTAATAATTTTTTATTTTATGCCAATAAACAAAGCTTTTCTAAAGTCCAAGGTATAGCCGTTTTACGTGTTTTAGGACTCTAAAAATGCGTTGGTCCCATCAGTGGCCTACAGCGCCCCCTGGACCCCAGTTGTTTTGGCAACTTGCTTTGCTCGTTGATTGTTAATAAATCTTAAGATCTCCCACCTAACACCCCCCCCCCCCCACTTTGGAAATTGTGGCGCCGCCTCTGAAAACACCAAATATTATAAGTTTCTACCCGCGAAAGTATAACGCAATGACAGTCATTTTGAAATAAGCGCCTCATTTGGGAATGCTTGCCGTGCATAACATTGTGTTTAAATTGAATCACGTAACCTAGGAAGAGGGTATCAGTTCTTTAGGCAAAATGAATTTATCAGCCACCGTTTCTAAAGATACGTTGTCCCAGAAAAAAAAATAACGATGTGTTTAAAGCGGATAAAATTGGTTCCATTTATTTTGTGGGAAAAGGATGCGAAACAAATATTTTCATTTATCTTAAAATATTTATATTAACTATAAGAAAATGACAGATGTTTTTTTGGAAAGAAAAAAAAAATAATAAAGAAAATAACAAAGAACCTAAAATTGATGAGTGAATTCGTTTGGGTGGAGACGTTAAATTTTTAATTTTTTCTAGATAACAACGAATTCAGAAAAACAAAAAATAATAAACTGAGAGAAGAGGAAACAGCAAAGCAATATTAAAATATTTCGTTCTCACTTTTTACCCACCATTATTCAAAATCTAAAGAATCTTATCAAGTCGTTATGTTTTGTGAAAGAAACGTGGATGAACAGATGAGTGTTGAAAGTTCATTATTATCGTTTATTAACCGCGTAAACGATGCTTACATAGCTAGTCACTCTATTCACGATTTGATAAGCGATTCTGATTACCAGAAATTGACAATAAAACATGGACAAGCACATGGACAACCACTTGGAAATCGACATATATTGCCTGGGTACTGGTTTGGCGTTTTTGTGGCGCCTTACGAGTCTTTTAAACGCGTATTGGAAGCCCTGCGTATAGAAGATGAAAAACTCAAACAAACCAAGAAGAGACTTTTTGAAGATGGCGATAAAGAAACAATAAAAGACGAAATTTCTTTAGCAACAGAAAAATTTAAACATATAGCGGGACACAATCCGTTGCATCTCTTGATTGAGAAATTTCAAGCAGATATTGAATGTTTAGTTAGTAATATAGAAAAACTTGATCGAAAGGTAGATACCTTTCAAAACAAAAAACCTTTAAAAAGTATCACGAATGCTATTTCAACGGGTAGTTACGATTTTACTGAAGAGGACAACCTAACATGTACTTTTTATGAAAACGATCTTTTCTGTGGAAAACGATTTGAAACAAAGGTAAAAGTGGCCGATTTAAATCAATTCGCTATCGATTTTATGAAGCAGCTGGTCGAACATTTGCGGCCTATCGTTGAAAGTAACAAGAGAATAAAAAAAGAAGTAGCACAGATGTTTATAGGAGAAGTATTTCTTAAAGAACTTTGAGAATGTATAACTTTTTCTTTATTTGATGGAATGGCGCCATCTGTTTAGACGCCAATAACAATGCTGTGATGCTATTACAAGTTCGTTTATCTTTAAGCCCCGCATTAAGGATTAGGTGAAATATCAATGCGTTTTGCTTGGACAAAATTTCATTCTTAAATTGAATGTCCACTTAGCTTATATTTCTTCGGAACAGGGATCGGAATTTATTAAATTTTCAACGAACTTGATTGGTTCTTTTAGTAAGTAAGTAAAATGTATTTCAGGGTATCCATATTTTACAATGGCTCTTCAACCCGTTAAAAAATATAAAATAAATTCAAATGTTATCAACAATAAAATTTATATATATATATATATATATATCACATCGCAAAGAGAAAGTGGCAGTAGCTGCGAAATATGGACTGAAAGAGAAAACAAAATGAAAATAAAAATCGAAAAGGAAATAAAATGCGTGAAAAAAAAAAAGAATTGATTCGATAAACTATGAGAATAAACTATATCGGACAAGCAACGGACTTATCTAGTAGATATGATTTAATATTTCTAGAAAAAATATTAAAGAAATCAGCAGTACGAAGGTTAGCTGGTAGACTGCTGAACACTCGCGCTGCTTTATCTTGAAAGGTACCATCGATCGAGTGATGAAGGCTGAGTTCATGTTGGTTTCGGAGATTGTTTCGCTTTATACGTATATTTACTTCACAGGAACCTGATTGAATTTCCGCGCCCGAAGGCGTAGGAAATTCTTTAAAACCGTGTTTTTTTCTTTTGGAGCATTTTTTGAGAAAAAATCGACCCTGGGATTTTACGTTCCTCTGATTTTTTGTTACCTAAAGTCATTTTAGGCCAAAATTGCTTCAAAAATTAAAACTACCTTATTTTCGGCAAAATTTGGCACAGTTAACAAAGAAAGTATGCTGAACGTGATGGTGACATCAAAATTTTGGTTTTTGGCCACCTTAAATGTCATTTTAGGCCAAAATTGGTTTAAAAATCAAAACTACTTCATTTTCAACAAAAATTGCCAAAGTTAACAAGAAAAGTATGCTGAACATGATGGTGGCATCAAAATTTTGATTTTTTGTCAACTAAATGCCGTTTAAGACCATAAACGTTTCAATCGCAAGACTTTTAACCATAAATGATAGGCTGTATTTTTTGTTAGCAATTTCTTTTATAATGTGAGTTTATTATGACACGTTTCGTTTTGTTTGCGTTTGTTGTAAGATATAATGTCACTTGTGTGCTTTATCTTCAGAGCTTCATGCACCAAACCTCTTCGAATGTTTGGCACGATAACACAACGAATTATCAGGTTGTCATCAAATATTTTAGTAGCAAGCGGAAATTCTTAGAGCCCCCAGGGCTTCTTGTTTTGTTTTCTTTGGAAAGCAATGGAAAAAATTCAATTTAACTTTTACGCGGATCAAAAAGATCATGTTTTAATGTCTCCTGTGCACGCAAAAAATATTTAATATGTAAGTAAAAATTCACTTTTACAGAAAAAAAGAATCTTCAAAAAGAAATTCAAAATGTTTGCAAAATAGTGTTTACCGCACTCCGCTTTTTTGCTTAGTGGCGATGAATGAACCCTTAAGTGAAGTATAGTATATATAAGTATACATTTACGTTGTGATAAGTAGAAGCTTTTCTAGTCCAATTCAAGAACTTGTGTCTGCAACGAATCTTCAGACTAATCCTGTACTTCACGTAGCCAATCTTTTTTCATCATTAGATGTTTGTTTCATTTTCGTCGTCGGTAAAAGAACGGCAACACGTTGTATATCTATGGATACTATGTTAAAAAGACAACTGCAAGATATGTTGTTTGTCATCCTTGCGACATAAAATAGAAAAGTCGTTAATACGTTAAGTAACCAAAATGCACGAGACAGTACGAGCTTTAGTAAAACCTTGATGCGAACAGGCAATCGACTGGTTAATCAGGTAAAACTTCCATAATGGAGTTACATTAAATAGTACATGTGACTAATATTGTAACTAGTATGGCGAGTGCTGTGATCATAAACTAACACAAAACGAAGAAGATAAGATGAAACATCGTTAAACATGAAATTGAAAAATAAATACAACTATTCATATTTTAGCATTAGTCCTGACGTACTATTTCTAACTAAAGCTATAAAAGAAACGTCGCAGTTACAGCCTACGTCAAGTCATAAACGCTGCAAATTAACGTAACATGCCAGTCTATAAAAGTTTACATTTTCTTATCACTGAAGAGGCGTATAATCTGACTTTTTGGTTCGCCTTATTATTTATCTATTTAATTTTTATTATTCGCTTTCAGAAGTTCTTTTCTCGCGTTCTCACTTTCCAACCTCGCCTTTGTTAAGGTTTGTGCCTAAAAGAAACAAGTTAGAAATCATTAACGGGATATTTTTTTTGTCTACAAGCAAAAAATAAAATAAATAATAATAAATAAATAAATAAATAAATAAATAAAAACGAAATAAGACTACAGAAGAAAAAATGTGAAATTTGCCTCAAATTAAAAAACTTAATTTTCGCATCTTTTAAAGCCATGTTTTTCGGAATATTTATACTTCAGGATTTCAAGGTTACCAAGACTTAATTCAGATTTTTAAGATTTTCAAGGTTACCTAGAATTCGCATTTCTCATAATTCTCCAGGTCGGTGAATGTAGGCAGAATTAACTGAATTAATAAATTTCGCAAATTTTGGGGTTTGTGGGTTTGGGGTTTCTTCTTCCTGTCAGTCGGTTCACCAAAGACGGACCCATCGAAAATTAAAAGTTCGAGGAATTTTCCGTTCAGGAAGGTCTCACAAATCAATTTTGAAAAATAAGTGTGTAACAAATATTATTGCGTATCTGAATAGTAAAATATGTCGTGTCTAACTTCGTAACAAAAATCCCAATTTGATAGACAGCTTTTTGTAAACTTTATTCGCGAGGTTGTTTGCGTATATTATACGTCTTGTTCGTTTAGCATTCCTTCGCTTCGTTCATTCAGAATGCGTTTGTTTACTTCCCAGCTACGTCATACAAGAAGTAATTTACCGAACAGGCAGTCCTCATCGACAATGTCATAGCGGCGACCGTAGTACCACTTTGGTCTTAATTACCTCGAAAACCAAGGCTCACAAATATAAAAAAAATACACAGTTCTTATTCACACTATAATGAACAATTTAAGTCCAACTTCTAATCAATCGTTAGTTCTACTTTAAGTGACACTGACGCCTAACTGAAAAAAAGTATTGCTTGTTAAAAACGCGAGCACTACACTTTCATACCTTACCTTTTGTACAAGTGGCAACAATTCTTCCTTCTTTGCTAGCGTTTTTAACAGTTCCATAATGAAGGGTAAATAGTTATGTCTTCTTCTAACATTCTCCATCTAGGAATAAAACTAGGCGTAAACAATGATCAATAGACTTAATTTTCTAAGAATACTTTTGAAGGGGAAGTGGGAAGAAAACGTTTGAGATGATTCACTGCTGAATAATAAGAAAAAAATTATACAAGAAGCTTACTTTGTATTGCGCCATCTTTTCTGTTTCTTGCACAATTAGCGCTTGATATTTCGAAATTTCGTCGTTAATGTTTTGCATGATACCTTCATTTTCGTTCTAAAATGGAGACATCGCTTTTTGATTGTGCCCTTTTAGTGCCAGAATAAACAATTAAATAAGTTCTTAAAATAGTATTCACAAAAATATAGTTTTGAATTAGCTGGGTGACCACCGTGGCTGTGGTTTATTACAGATACACCTTACGCTGTACATCTATTAATTATTATTCGAAAAATATTTCCGCGGTAAAATAAAAACAACCTTTATAATTTTCCAATTAGTTCAAAAAATAATTTATTCAAATCGATCTTTATCCATAAAACAGTCACCGACATTTTTTACAGAATAAGTCATCTTTGGTTTAAATAAAAACACAAGTTAACTAGCTAAAACAGTAACCTAATTTTATTTTTGGCGAAATACCTTACCGGAAGTGAAGTTGTGGCGATTTAACAATCCGATTCGCAAAAATTTATTCAGGTCAAACATACAAGCCAGTCATTCGCGAAAATTAATATTTCATGCTTCGACTGACAACATTTTGCTTGCGCGCAAGACAAAATGCAGGTATTGCAACAGAGCCAATAACAATAACAATATATAATGCATTTGCTATTTTGTATCTGTAGCATAATTTTTTCCTTCGCGTCAGAAGGGAAAGAGGTATCATTATTATTATTATTACTAGCTGTTTCCCGTGGAAGAACCACTGTATTCCATTTAATTTATGTAGCAGATATATGTCCATCAAAAAACAAACAATACAGCAGTGCGCATCTTACATCTGCATTATTATATAAATGACCAAAAAAATTAAAGGTTTTCAACAACTGCAGTATTTATGTGACGTTTAAAATCTAAATCTACTAAAATTACTTGCTCTGACCATCTGACAAATGCGAAAATTATTCGGAAAGAAGTTTCCAAAAGCATTTCAACATACATCTCACCCATAAAATTTAAATCACTTAAAACGCCACATATATACAAAAAAGCTGATCAATGTCAAACACAAATCTCTCTCATTGTATATGTTAAAATCAGTTAGTTTATTGCAAACCCTGCCAAAGGTTGACACACAATGTGAAAAATAAACAATAAATTGTGCCTCTGACAGAATTTTTTATCTAAGGTGTAAAAAAAGGGATTTGCAAGGACAAATTATAATGCAATAAAACATTATTTGATATATTGCATACAGTCCCTCCTCACCAAACTTTAGACAAAATGCCAACAAAATAACGGTGTTTAAACCTAAAATTAATAAAGTCCTTTTAGCAATTTGCATGCTGTTTTACCATCAATAAAGTAAACAAAATTTCAAATCTCACATAGTATTCTGTCACAAATTTTCATAAAATATATATATAAGTCATAATGAGTCATGTTAAACAACAGCAATCAATCTGTATATAAGTTCATTTTATGTCAATTTTTGCACCAATTTTGCAACACAAAATACAAATTCTAAATAATACTAAAATCTCTTATTTTGGTCCTTCGCATACCGACGGTCTTCAACAAAAGTTTAATCAAAATGTAAAAAATGAGAGGTAACGACAAAATCAAAGTTTGCAAAATTTAACTATTTCAGTACATATATCTGCAACACAAAATACAAATTCTAAATAATACTAAAATCTCTTATTTTGGTCCTTCGCATACCGACGGTCTCCAACAAAAGTTTAATCAAAATGTAAAAAATGAGAGGTAATGACAAAATCAAAGTTTGCAAAATTTAACTATTTCAGTACATATATCTACTGCATATGCCCTCTAAAACAATATTTTAATCCAAAATGCCAAAGAAAAACAGTTTGCAACAAAAATCAGTTATTTCGATAATATTGATACACTCTTTCCTCACAAAAGCTTCACAAACTGTAAAAAAAAGAATGGTTGTAGGGAGTGCTTCTGATTCAACAAAAAAAGTTTTTTTGACATATTGCATCTAGCCCTTACCCATTAAATCTTACACAAAATTTCCAAAACTATATACGATTTAGAACACATCAAATTTAAATCGAGAAGGATCAGTCATTTCGATATATTGCACGGAGTCCTCCCCAGTAAGAATTTATACAAAATATAGAAAAACAAAGCTTGCAAGGTGTAAAATAGAATTCTTCTTCTGTGTATATATATATGGTCCTTCCTCGCAAAATTAACATAAAATGTCAAAAAGGTTCAGATATAACATCTAACACAACAAAAATCAGTTCTATCAGTATATGTCATGCCATTGTCTTCCACCAAATGTTCCCCTTAAAGTTTCACAGACACAGCCTGTAAATTAAAAACAACTAAGATCAGGTATTTTGGTCTATTTCATACCATTCTGTTCCAAATAACTTATAAAATGTAAAAATTGAGTGGTAAAACAGAAATGTCAAAAAGAAGAAAAAAATAGCTTACAAAGAGTATAAAATTGAAATCAACAAAGTAGCTCTTTTGGTGTATTAAATATAAGCCATATGCACAAAAGTTTACACTAATTGTAAGAAAATGGTTGTGTTTAGTAATTCTAAATTAAGAAAAGTCAGTTCTTTTAGCATGCTGATTAAGGTTTTTGCCCACAATTTGAAACAAATTAAATTTACATTTTAAAAATAAGTAATTTCTGAACTTTATTTTCAGAATATTTGGAGGAAAAGAACTTCGCAAACCAAAAAAACCCCAGGAAAATGTTTAAAATTTTCAGGGTTAAAAACGTTTGATGTGTTTTGTGGGAATATATATACTGGGAATCTTTAGTTTAAAGCTAGCATTAGCTATATATATATATATATATATATATATATATATATATATATATATATATATATATATATATATATATATATATATATATATATATATATATATATATATATATATATATATATATATATATATATATATATATATATATATATATATATATATATATATATATATATATATATTCCTAGCTAGCTAGCTAGTTGTTGGTTGTGGTTGGCTTTTTATGATGCTAGCTATAAAACATGTCTGGCAACAATAATATAATCAAAACTGAAAATAAAACATGAAAAAACCTTACAGAACCTTGCTATGATTAATTTATAAAACCATGCTCTTCTTCAAATGTTTTTTTAAAGATTTATTTTGAATGAAAGAGTAGCGAATACTCAAAAAGAACAGCCATCTTTTTCGTAAACACAATTTCCGTTTTATGCTAGGAACTTCATTTAACAGTCCGTATGCTTTGTGAATATCTAATACCGTTTCATATGTAGCGATACCTATATATATATGCTAACATAGAGTTTTTTGGCATAAGGGTATATATATTTATATCGTTATTAGCAGCGGGTTATATATTTACACCTTATGTGCGATTTCTATGCAGTACATCCCTATTTTTTTTAGTTAAATTTTAGCGTACGGCCACGTCATAAGAAAGTGACCCGTGATTTCCGTGTCGTGGACTCACAGTTTTACTCACGCAAGGGAATTAATATATAAGATTATTATTATTATTATTATCATTATTATTATTATTATTATTAGGAACATAACACTATTCATCCACACTGAAGCAAACTTTATATTACTTATCTCCAACTAATTATCATATAGAACTCGTATTTTAATGCTAACAGGTACTAACAGGAACAACAAATTTTCATCAATAATATTTAACAAAACTGTATGTAAACCTACCTGTTGTTGCGAACAATCTTTTTGCTGTTTAAGATTACTGATTTTTGTATCATACAATTGCTGGCGGTCCGAGACTACTGCCATCAAGTTAAATGTGATTTCCTCAGCACAATATCTGACCAGAACAACAACAAAAGACTGCAGAAACTGCTATTTGACATTTAGAAGCGTTGTTTACGGTGTCAAAGTCTACCTACTTTTGCATACGTCGTTCAATAACTGGTTTAACTTGATTTAACCATGTTTCAAATGGTACAACACCTAATAAAATCAGTAAATTGAACTATTAAAGGGCTGACTTAACAACTGTTATGTATAAATAACTTGTAAAAAAGATTCGCATAATAACCAACCTAAATCGATTGGTCCTTCTTTTAGCCCGTCCAGCTCATATAAGCGACCATTAATTGGCATGTAGGAAACAAAATGATACGAATCTTTGTCGTCACCAGTTGTGGAGTTATCAAACTCAAACATTTGTTGCCTAAACCGAAACATCCAACTACCATCACAGAGGAAAATAAGATTTGCTTTAGAGAATTTCCTGCCGATATGTCAGAATGATATTGGCTATGCGTTTACAATACCCCTTTTCGAAAATTCAGAGTGACGTAATTGTGTAAACACGAACATAAGGCAGGAAATGTTTACTTTATTCAAAACAAAGTAAGCCAAGAAATGCGCTGCCTGGGCATGCAATAGCAGGAATAGAGTTTGAACTTCATATATAATATGAACTTCATCTTATATATTAATTCCCTTGCGTGAGTATGCAAGTCCACGACACGCAAATCACGGGTCAATTTTTTATGACGTGGCCTTACGCCAAAATCTAATTAAAAAGTTACGATTGTACTTCATAGAAATCACATATAAGTTGTAACTATATAACCACAGCTAATTCGATATAAATATATATATCCTTGTGGCAAAAAATCTATATGAGCATACATAGGTATCGCTACATATGAGACGGTATTAGATATTCACAAAACATACGGACTGTTAAACGAAGTTCCTAGCATAAAACGGAAATTGTGTTTACAAAAAAGATGGCTGTTCTTTTTGAGTATTCTCTACTCTTTCCTTTAAAATAAATTTTTAAAAAAACATTTGAAGAAGAGCATGGTTATGTAAATTAATCATAGCAAGGTGTCTGTAAGGGACATGTTTGTTAGCTAGCATCATAAAAGCCAACCACCAACAACACACAAACTAGCTAGGAATTTATATATATGTAGCCATGTTTTTTATACCTAGCTAAATCTTCAGTTTATATTTAACTGACCAGCTATTAGCTGCTGTAGCTAGCTAATGTTGGCTTTAAACTAAAGATTTCCAGCACCTAGCTAGCTGAGTTTTATGTTGCTTTTACATGAAGCTAGCTACTGTAGTTATCTTAGTGTTCTTTTCTAGGAATATGGCTGTAACTTATTTGACTTACCTTTTAAGCCTATATAAGAAGATATAAGAAGTAAGAGAGTATTTATAATATTTAAGGATAGTTTAATGACTCTTTTTTATACAAATATATAATGTATTTTTCATATTTTGTGTAACTAAACTTACATCGGTTGCATGCAATATTACAAAAGCATTTTTATTTAACATGTAGTAATTTTGGTAGCTTAAGTGTGGTGATTTTTGTTGCTCTAGATGTTCTGACTCAAATGTTTTTGTTTATGACATAACTTTTTTAAGGGGGCACTACATGTTAACACCGAAAAACCCTTTTTTTAATTCTTATTTGACAGAGGTTTTTGACATTATGAGGATAATTTACGTAGTTTTTTTCACATTTGTTGATTTTGTTGCAGTTTTAATGTGTTTTGTAATGCTTTGGTAAACTTCTATCTGAATAATTTTTGCAATTGTCAGAGGGTCAGAGCAAGTAATTTTAGTAGAAGTAAATTTGAAATGTCACATATATACTGCAGTTGTTAGACATCTTCAATTTTTTCGGTCATTTATATAATAATGCAGATTGTAAGATTCGCACTGCTGTATTGTTTGTTTTTTGATGGACGCATATCTGTTAGATGAATTAAATGAGAAATACAGTGGATTCTGCCACGGGAAACAGCTTCTTCTTCTTCTTCTTCTTCTTCTTCTGCTTCTTCTGCTTCTTCTTTCTTCTTGTTTCTTCTTCTTTCTCATTTTAACCGATTGCCGTAACGCCACGACGTTAAAGTCCGACCTGACCCCGCGACCTACGCTACGCCGGCCGTGTGCGTATCTTGATATTCGTGAAATTGGCAAAAAGTAAAGACTCCGTTACGAATTTAATCACAAATATTGTTATAGACTGTTATTTTAATATTATTTGATGAGCTATGCTAGATACTTCTTCAAATTTTCGTTTCCAGTTATGTTTTTAACGAGCTCTAGGCGTTAAGGTACGAGTCGTTTCTTTCGAGGGACCGAGTTCAAGGACGCCATATTTGTTATACTCGTCTTCTTCACCAAGCTATGAATCAAAAAATTTTTGAAGGAAGAGGAATATTTGGTTCGGTCAGTATAATTATTTAACTGCCTAAATTTCAGTTCTATCAACGTTTAAGATATTCTCTTCATTGTTTCTATGTTTTCACATATTAAGATGAAAATATCATCACGTTTTTTAGCCATGTGTTAATCTGAAACAAAACAATTTCAAGATTTTAGCTAGCTAACGTAGATTTCAAGGCAGCATCCTGCTGAAGCCAGCTATCTGTATCTAGCCATATTTATTCTTATTATTTTAAAGTTTGGTTTATTATTATTTATTTTTATGTTGGGATTGTGGCTCTCTTCTAGCTAGCTCTTTAGCTACTTCTGGCTGAAGAGTAAAAGTAGCCAAATGCAGTTTGGCTAGCTACAACAAAATTCTTAATCAATATTTCTTATGCTAAATGCAGTTATTAGGTAGCGACACCTTTTATTAGTGTCATGAAAACTTACTCCGCAAAATAGAATTGCTGAGTGATTTTTTTAGCTGGACAAGGTAACGACAGGCTGTTTTTCCCGTGTTTTTATTTAAACTGAAGTTGCAATAAAGCTTTTTTGAAAAGGGTATTACGCCTAAACGCACTGACGACACAGTTTACCTGTACTAACCGCTCAGTCCAATGCTAATGATGGCTGTTTTCTGGTTTCTGGTTATCCGAAGTTACGATAAAGTTTTTTTTTAAAAAAAGGGTATTATGCCTATATGGATATGTCTCATTGTTTGCCTGTACTAATCCCTCAGCCCAGAGTATGTTTGAACTTTTAGCGGGAACGTTCTCTAAAAAATAAAAAAGGTTGGCCAACTGTTTTTGCTATAACAGGGGAGCAATGAGTTGTAAACTGTGTTTTTATTTCAGCTAAAGTTGTGAAAAGATATTTTTTTAAAAATATATTACACTAGAAGGATCATGTTGTGCGCCTATTTTTTTTTCAAAATATATTCCACCGGAAACACCATAATGTTTTGCGCCTCGCTCAATTTATGACATACTAAATGTGTGGCACAGTTAACACTTCTTATTAATCGCTCTTTCAGACGTTTAACACAAGGTAACACAGTTACATCATCATCATCATCATCCATCATCATCATCCATCATCATCCATCATCATCCATCATCATCCATCATCATCATCCATCATCATCCATCATCATCATCCATCATCATCCATCATCATCATCATCCATCATCATCCATCATCATCCATCATCATCATCATCATCCATCATCATCCATCATCATCCATCATCCATCATCATCCATCATCATCCATCATCCATCATCATCCATCATCCATCATCATCCATCATCATCCATCATCCATCATCATCCATCATCCATCATCATCCATCATCCATCATCATCCATCATCCATCATCATCCATCATCCATCATCATCCATCATCCATCATCATCCATCATCCATCATCATCCATCATCCATCATCATCATCCATCATCATCATCCATCATCATCATCCATCATCATCATCCATCATCATCATCCATCATCATCATCATCCATCATCATCATCATCCATCATCATCCATCATCATCCATCATCCATCATCCATCATCCATCATCCATCATCCATCATCCATCATCCATCATCATCCATCATCCATCATCATCCATCATCATCCATCATCCATCATCATCCATCATCCATCATCATCCATCATCCATCATCATCCATCATCCATCATCATCCATCATCATCCATCATCATCCATCATCATCCATCATCATCCATCATCATCCATCATCATCCATCATCATCCATCATCATCCATCATCATCCATCATCATCCATCATCATCCATCATCATCCATCATCATCCATCATCATCCATCATCATCCATCATCATCCATCATCCATCATCCATCATCCATCATCCATCATCCATCATCCATCATCCATCATCCATCATCCATCATCCATCATCCATCATCCATCATCCATCATCATCCATCATCCATCATCCATCATCCATCATCATCCATCATCATCCATCATCATCATCATCATCATCATCATCATCATCATCATCATCATCATCATCATCATCATCATCATCATCATCATATGCTAGCATGGGTTGGACAGGGTATATTAATGACCCTCTTCCAATCTGATCTAGACTGTGTTAGATCTAAACTCAACTTCCTCTGTATCAAGTCTGTCCTTATAACCTCCTGCCAAGTCTTTCTCGGTCTGCCTCTGGGCTTTGCCCCAGGAACTATCAAGTCTCTACACTTTCTTACCCAATTATCCTCCTCCATTCTTTCCAAGTGCCCCAGCCAATTCAATCTTCTTATCTGGATACCATCTTTAATTCTACGGATACTTAGCCTGCTTCTTAGCTCATCTGAACTCTTTCTGTCTCTCAGACTTGCGTTACACATCCACCTAACCATTCTCATATCATTCCTTTTGAAAACGGTCAAGATCTTCCTGCTTCACTGCCCATGTCTCACTACCGTACAACATAACACTTCTTACACAGGTCTCATACAACCTACCTATTACCTCAATTGACAAGACCCTGCTAGTCAACAAAAGAAATAACTCTATGGACTTTTTCCAAGCAGAACCTATCCTGCAAGTAACAATTCTTGCAACACCCCCTTCACTGCCCAACATATCACCTAAGTAACAGAAGTTCTCAACTATCTCTAACGAGCCACTGTTGTACATCATTAAAGCTGGAAATACTTTATTCTCTATAATCTCACCTTTGCAACGCTTGCATACAAACTGAATGTCAGCTCTTAACCTTCCACTAATACTAATGCACTTCTCATGTACCCAATGCTTGCAAGTCTGACAAAAAATTGAGTTACTACCAACCCCTATCCTGCAAACTCCACAAGGCCACTTTCCAACTACAAGGTCACATATGGCTGCAATGCTACTAATCATGACTTTAGACTTTGCTGTGTTCACCCTAGTCTAAGTATTAATACCACGGAATCACATTTTGGATTTAGTCTCTATTGTTAATTCTAAACCGGTGAACATAGTCTTACCCTTTTTATTTCTTTCGTCTACTTCTATTTCATTTTTTGTGTTTAAACTTGTAGGATCCAACTTTATGGTCAAATCTTAGATATCTTAAACTTGATAAAGATTTTAGTCATGTCACAGGTATAATAAAACATTTCCAAAAAATCGCTACACCACAAGCAATGATATTTAATAAATGGATATACTAAAACGTCTTCGTTTCTTTTTTATGAATAATGTTAAGTGTAGTATGTTAAGTGTAGTGCTGTATTGTTACAGTATTAATTTTCACAAATCACGTTTTGGACATTTTTACTACATGAAACGTTTTGCAAGTTCAAGATAATACCACGAGATAATACCTATTTATTTCAAATAATGGAACAACACTGTAGAAGTTCTGTACAAAACAGGCTACTGGCTACCTAGGTATAGGGAACAAAATTACACACGAACAAGAATCTGAAATCTTTTAGCCTGCAAGGGCTTTTCATTTGTTGTTTATTTTGAAAGCTGTAGGGGGGTCGTTATCGATAGAATAATTTAATTTTATTCCCGGTTTACCGTTTGCACGCCGTATCTCACAGAAACAAGTTGTTTATCAACTGAAAAAAGAAAACCGGAGCAAAGAAGGTTGTCTTTTTTTTAAATTAATCCTGAAAAAAGTTATTTAGACAATGTTTACTCATCATGAGGTTAGATTAAAGCTTATTTGTTCTTCTATATTTTCCATTTTTGCTGGGACCGAGGTTGCTTCCTTTTATAGAAAACCTATCGGATTCAAATATGAATGTAATTCGAAACCGAAATGTAAAAGGCAAACTGTTGTTGTCAAACGAAGTTGGTGTTGTTAGTTAGAAATATTTCTAATGCACCGATGATATATGTTTTATCATCGTATATTAGAAGAACTGATTGGAAATGTATCAGGCGATCGTAGCTATACATTTTCAATACGTTCTCTTTAGAATGAAGTTTAGTATTCGAAGTAAAAACTGATTGGAGTTTTATTGAGAGAACGTTAGCAAGCTTCCTACTGAGAAGCGAAAAAAAGCAGGTGTGTTATTTAGATTATTTGGTAGAGAAATGAATTTGGGTGTATAACGATTTTTTAGCCGTTTATTTCAAAGCTAAATTTACCATTTAAGGGTCCATTTTTTTAACTTAAAAAAAATACCACATGTGCAAACAACACTTACCAGGACTGAAAAAAACGATTGATATCTGGCCACGAAAACCAGCACATTAGTTCGCCATTTTGAAAATAGATAGGTCGAAAATAAAATAATTATTTCGTTGTCATTTGCATAAATTATCCGAATACATTAGTTTGTAAACAAACAATGGCCGAGTCACGCGCGAAAAAAGTCCAGGTTAGTTTAGCTATATGAGTACCACCACTACTATGTTTGCCTTGCTTCCCGAGGAAGGCAAAGAAATTCAGATACAAGTACCACAAAAGACTGAAAAAAATGAAAATTTCTGAAAATGATGGGATTTGTGGTATATATTTGTAGCCAGATATTTTTTTGAAGAAAATGGGCCCTAAGTTTCTTGTCGTGTTTTGAGCCGAAAAATATTTTCTTTAGGCACTCATTTTGTAAGAATATACTCTGAAACATGGGTCAGAAGTTTAGAATATTGTAAGAATATGTCTAAGCTTGATTGTTTGTTTAAATATGAACATTTTTATGACGCACAAAATTGATTAGAAGTTTACTTTTTTTATTGTATATCAAACGAACTAAACTTTTCTGTCCAAGCAATGGGCCGTTACATGTAGTAGAAATTGCCATTAGCTAGCTATAGTAACTTATAGCAGGATTTATTTTATTAAGGCATTATATATTTTTAGGATATAGTCATGCTAAGAATATATTGAGAGTAATAAGGATAGCATCAAAAAAGTTAAGAACACAGAGGCTGAAACTAAAACACACTATTCTTATAAAAACAGCGTGTATATCCTAGAGAAGAATTTACATAAACTGTAAAAAGTAATTTTTCGTTGTTACTGTTTTTAACACTTCAGACTGTGTAATTCAGTGTTGATATCGTTTTGAAAAACATAAGCATAAAACCTAAACTTGAATCAAAGTTTACATCTGTTACGTTACGATCGTTTGAAATATATTCGATTCTTAAATTCGAAAACGCTGCATTGTTATCTTCTTTGATTTTATGCGTGATTTTCTTAACTATAAGTTTGGGTCTGTTCTTTTAATATTTTGGATTGAAATATTTCGGTAGATATACAATATATCAAATTATTCAAGTTTTTATATTTCTCTTTTATGTGTTGTGAACTATTAATTTCTCATATTTTAAGTATAACTTTGAAAGAGTTGTCATATGCAATAGACTGAATAGCTGATTTTGTACGACTTAACGAAAAAAGTTGAATTTTGTTTTTAATGTTTGGTATACTTTTTTCCCCTGGTGCACTTCTGGCATGGCAAAGCAAGTATATAGTTTTAGCAGATTTAGCTTTTTACATAACCGTTGTTAGACACCTTCGATTTTGTTTGACATTTTGCATTTTTATTTTATTTTGTTGTTGCTTATATTCATATTTATAGTAAGGTTTGTTTCAGCAGGTATAAATATTGAATAATGCAGATTGTCAGCAACCTCAATCCCAGGGCTTTTTGCCGTCCTGTTATAAAAAAAAGTCAAGGAGCCCGGAGGTCAAGGTTGGATTATGCGTAATAAAAATTCAAATTACTGTATTGTATGTTTTTGTTTGGCATTCCTTACATGGATTCAATGAGAGATTCAGTGGATTTTTCCACGGAAATTCGGCAAGTCATATTTATTTACTAGTTTTTTTAAGTTTCTAAAAGATCCTGCTATGAGAAAGAAATAGTGTACTACAAAAAAAAGGGTGGATGGAAAGGACAGCATTCGTGTGACAAGCCATATAAATTATGTAAAAAACATTTTGCACCCTTTAGTGGAATTCTGAGGAGGTTAAAAAATTGCAAAGCCTGCATTATTCAAAAGTATATTAGTGGACGAATGAAGAAAGAGAAAGACGCCAATGGATAGAATCTCCCCAAGAAAAAAACATATAAATAATTTTTTAAAAGAAGAGCAACAACCTGTGGAAGTATTCGATGTGGAATTTTTGGTGATAAATATGCATCTAATGCAATTTGGAAAGAAAACAAGAAACTAAAAATTAATGTGTTTTCTACAAAGTGTAAATTTATCGAGCACGTACTGGTTGCCAATGTACTACCAACTGATTTTGTTTTAACAAGAATACTGACAATTTTAAATCCTTGTAATACTGGTGAAAATTTCATTTTGTACAACAATCAAAAAATTAAAGGGGTTCTTTAAGATGTAGACGATGTAGACTGTTGTTAACACTTTTGAGACAAGGAGAAACTTTTCAAGTTCCAGAAGTAATTCCACAAATACATACTAGCTTGGGTGAATTTTATGTATATAACCTTATTGTATGTTGCCCACTTACTAGCAAGTTATACTTAAACTTATGTATTCTGATTATAAAAAGTCACAGAACTGTTAAAATTTTGGTTTGGACTGCACAAGGTAATTGTTTCACATTTTTTGGTCAGCTTTTCCCTGGAAGCGTACGTGACAAAAAAATTGTAATTAAAAGTGGTCTTTTATATCCGGAATTATGGGAACCTAGAGATAAAATTATGGCAGATCGTCGTTTTTTAATTGCCGATTATGGTTAGCCGTTAGGTGTAGAACTTATCACACCATCTTTTCGACAGGACGTGAACAATTTACTGAAAGTTGGTTGCAGTCAATAGATAGCAGTCAAAAGGAATACATGTGTACAAAGTATATAAAGTAAATACATGTGTACATATACTACAAAGAGGATAGAGTGATTCCTGTGAATTTATAAGGATCACTGAATCAAATAATTTCAATATGTGCAATCTTGACTAATTTTTAAACAAAATCCCTAAAATCCCAAAATCAAAACAATTTCTGATGGTAAAAAATTGTGCCTTTAATTATTCAAAAATAAAATACTGAAAAAATAAATAATAAAAATGTCTACACCATTTTTTACAACTTTTTAAAAGAAGTAAATGTCAGTAATTTTTTGATGAAAAGTTTTTGATGTTGGGCGATTATGTATATATTACAGAGTTTATTAGTCATGATTTATCTCCAGAAATAATGTTGCAAGATTTCCCAAATTTATTGCATAGTAAGGCAGTGCATTTTTTTGGTGCCAAAAAAATTTGTGTGCTAGCTTCAATTGAAACCATGTCACAATATTACAAAAATTATCTGTTAAAAACAAGTTTATAAAGTTATTGACAATTCCCTTTTTTTCTCCTGATTTAAAATTTTGTTTGATCTCTTTTCCTGGTTGTCTCTTTGTTTATTTTCAACGGTGAATATTACAGACAGGTTGACGGTGCGGCCATGGGCTTTCCATTGGGACCGCCCCTTGCTAACGTATTTTTATGTCCCCACGAGCCAACCTGTCCATCTACATACAAGCCATCGCTATACAAGAGTCTTTTAGTTGTTTTTTTTGAACTCTAAACACTGTAACATATATTTTACCTTTGAGAGGAACATGATTCTTCTTTTTCCTTTTTGGATAACAAAATCGACAGGACTTGTGATACATTTTGTACTAGTGTTTATAGAAAGCCCACTTTTAGTGGCGTGTATACTAATTTTACTAGCTTCATACCGCTGTCATACAAATATAGTTTGGTATATTCTTTATTGTTCCTTTGTTTCCGTATCACTTCGGATTTTTCTAGATTTCACCTCGAAGTTAAGTTTCTTAAGGATACACTATCTAAGAATGGTTATTCTGTTATTTTCGTTGATACGTGTGTCAAAAGATTTCTTAACAAGCTATACGTTCCTCCTGCTCCTGCCTACTGTTTCGATATGCCTAAGAAAAAGGTTCTTATTGTTTTGCCTTACTTTGGTACAGTTTCCTTACAAGCTACAACACGCCTTACTTTTTCGTAAACAGCTACAATGCTGTTCATTACAGGTTGTTTTTAAGTCATCATTAGGTTTTCGTCTGTGTTTCGCTTCAAATATAAATTTCTTAGGTCTTTCCTTTCAAGTGTTGTATACAAATCTTCGTGTAGTGGCTGCAACGCTACTTATATTGGTAAGACAATACGGCACTTGAAAGTAAGATCTTGTGAACATCTAGGATTTTCGCATCTCACTGGTAAGAGGGTTGCTACGCAACAACCATCTGCGGTTAGCGAAAACTTACTTATGTCGTCACACAAGGCTGACGGCAATAATTTTACTGTTTTGTCATCTGATACACACCATTATTTACTTGAGATAAAGGAGAGCCTCTTTATACTTAAAGAGAAGCCTGTAATTAATGATTACATCTGCGCCTTTATATTTATTTAATTAATTTATCAGCAAGGGGATTGTCAATAACTTTATAAACTTGTTTTATACAGAAATTTTTGTAATATTGTGATCATGGCTCCAGAAGACCTGAAAGCTCAATATGTGAAGGAATATGTGAAGAAAATAATATTGTTATTTTTCTCAATGTTTGTTACATATTTAACGTTTCCATCACTTAGTTTTATTGAAACCATGTCATTTAAGTTTTTAGTTCTTCTGAATTTAAATTTTTTTAATTTCAATTATACGAATCTCTTTGGTATATCGGGTATTGCTGGAAATAAGAAGTATCTCTGCATGCTGATGGTGCATTAAAATCAAAAATACTACAATAAACAATAAATTCAGGAGGCGAATGATATGGAAGTTAACTAATTAAATTATTATTGAGAGTGCCTATCTCCACTATAATTCAACACACTTTTTGATATAAAGCCACACCGAGAGAAAATGTTTTAAAAAATTTAACAACTTCTGCCCCATTTTCATTTTTTTAAAAATTATTGGATCATAATTTTATAAAAAAGAATATTAATACAAAATGCAAGCCATACAAACCTTGCAAAACTGTTATGAACTTCTTTGATCGTATCGGAATTCGATAAACTTAAACCTTTCAGCTGTAAAAACAACAACAAATAAGTTAGAAGAGAGTCAGTACTTCCTACTATGACAATAGCACACATTGCAAGCTGGATTAAAAAAGCAGACTAATAAACGTTCTGCACCACATTATACACATATGCTGCCGGTACTTACTGCTGGGTCGAACTGCTTAGAGAATTCTTTAAATGATGACAAATTCTCGCCCAACTGCACATCAGCATGATTGGTGTTTAAAAGAATGCTAATAATGGCTTGTGTTGCACACGCATTGTTTATCACCTGAAGTGAAATTTATTTTAAACGTTAAATTACATTTTGGAAAGAAAAGTTGAGTGGAAATGTCATCATCTATATAATAATACGCCAATTCTGTCTGTCTGTCTGTCTGTGACTTTTGCAAAGTGGATTATATTCTTCACAATTTTCTTTAACAAATTTTATAAAACATCGCCTAAAAATTGTTCTGTAATTTACCAAACTTTAACGTTAGAATAGTACTGACGTCAAAGGAAAGTTAATTAGGATTAGTGAAGCCATTGCATTGCACTTTTAAAGTTAAGGCTAAATAACTTGGAAACGGGTGGAAATAACTTACGTCATCTCCTTACTGGGTAACTAGGGACTTACTGGAACCAACTTGGGTACGTTTTCCAAACCTGGGTCACCAAATCCGTTTCGGAATGGACGGGTTAATGACGTCAGCAAAAAACCTTCAAACTCTAATATATCTGCAACTGTTTGTCAAAAGTACATGATCCTATACATTTTCTTGACCAGCATTTCAAGATCTATACGAAGAATTTAAATGACGGTTGTTTTTCTCTGTTATCCTGCCTAAGTGGATTTTTCCACGGGCCTTATCGACTAGTCTCTGTAATAATACGCCAGTTCCGTCTGTCTGTCTGTCACTTTTGCAAACGCGATATTTTTTACCACCCGAATGCGCGAGTTTGTCAAGTTTTTTTTTTGTTTGCATTTGTCTCGCAATCGTTAGAAACCACTTGTTAGAAAATAAGCAATATGATTCGCTTGAATACGTACTTTCAAACGGAACGGAATTCGAATAGAAAGTTCCCTTGGCGTAAAAACAAACAAACATAAACATTTCTTGACAAAAGGCGAACTAAAGAATGGGATAAAAAATGTATGTCTGTATGTATAAGAGTGGATTAAAAAACAAATTTGGAACAGGGTTACCATCGACACACAAAACAGCAACAAAAGAACGGTCCCTTCGTCTTCAAAAAAGTGCAAAAAGTGATTCAGAGAAAGAAAAGTCTAAGTGAAAAAGCAGAAGTACAAAAGTAAAGTTAGAAGCCACGAGAAGTTACTTCGAAAGTAAAGAGTGGAGCTAGAAGTAGTAAAGAAAAGTTAGAAGTAGAAAATGAAAGCTTGGGTTTAAAGTCGATTTGGATTCACAAATAGTAAGAACTTTGATATTTTTAGACGTTATGTTGTATGTCGCTAGAGCTACGTGTCAGGCAGACTCGCATTTGCCAGGAAAAAGTCACTTAAAAGCTTCTTTATATTTTATATTTTACCGCGTTTTTTATAAAAAAGCTAGCATATCTTTTATACTTTTTTGCATAATTAATGTATCCCCTGGTGCGTAACTAACGTATTTGTCCTAAAATTCAAAATGCTACATAAAGCTGTTAGCTGGCTATCAAACAAATGTGCTAGCGAAACTTTTGGTTTGTTGACTTACTGCAAATGTCATAATTTTTATATTGACATTGTTTCTTTTTATATGTGTTTTACTAAGCATAAATAGGTAGCTGACTATATGTGTCTTCCCAGTTTAACTATATTTAACTGGATATCTGTTTTATCTAATGTTACCTTGAAGCTCCATAGCTAAACCTAGCTAGCTAACTGATGATTAATGTTGTTATTCCTCTTTTAGCTATTTATATCCACCTTAGTAGTCAAACTTAGGAATCTTATTTGAACACGATTTATGATGTAACAAGCCACAAAATCTTTTTCTCACGTTTTCTGCAAACATTACTTTAGGAGGAATGATTTTGTAAAACTAAAGTGTGTGCGTTATTGGGAGTAAGTTTTATTGTTGACATCCTGTTAAACTTCTGTTAACCCGCATGTAAAAACCAGGTTATATATTTTTACAAGGGTGGTGGTTGACATTTTTACAAAGTTTGTTGTCATTTTAGGGGACATTTACCTGGGGTTTTGACATTTGTGATTAAAATTTCTCAGCAGAGAAGAGTATGGTGTCTGTTTATATTGTTTGTGTTGCAAACTGCTGTTTTTTAAATGCTGTGTAAACTTTTGTGGAAAAAGACCACATGCAAAATACTGAAAGAATTGCACTGTTGACGTCAGCAAAAAATCTAAAACAACGTATTTTTCCATTGTCCTTCTGCCTAAGTGATTTCTCCACAGACCTTATCAACTAGTCTTTATAATAATACGCCAGTTCCGTCTGTCTGTCTGTGACTTTTACAAAGGCGATATTTTTCATCACTCGAATGCGCGAATTTTCTGAGTTTTTTTTGTTGTGTTCACATTTGTCTCGCAACCGATAGAAACCACATGATAGAAAATAAACAGTATGATTCGCTCAAATACGTACTTTCGAACAGGACGGAATTCGAATAGAAAGTTTCCTTCGTGCAAAAACAGACAAACACAAAAAATCTCTCGAGAAAGTTCTCGCCAAAAGTCGAACTAAAGAAGCGGATAAAAAATGTCTTATTTTCGACGATCCCTTAGTCATAAAAAAGTGCAGATATTAAGAGCAAGGAATGTCAAAGTAATGAAGTGAAGTGGATTAAAAAAGCATATAATTTGGAACAGGGTTAACATTGACACACAAAACAACAAAAGAACGGTCCCTTCGTCTTTAAAAAAGTGATTCAGAAAAAGAAAATGTTCAAGTAAAGAAGTAGAAGTAGAAAAATAAAGTTGAAAGCCACAAGGAGTTAAGAAAATGCATGTTAGAGTTTAAAGTGGATTGGAATTCAGAAAAAGTAAGAAATTTAATATATTTAGACGTTCTGTTTTTATGTCGCTGAAGCTACGTGTTTTTTATGTAGTACACTTAAAATTGTCAAGCAGAATCGCATTCTCAAAAAAATCCATTAAAGCTCCAAATTCTTAAAGTTAAAGTTTACCGCGTTTAAAAATAAAAAAGCTAGCCATATATGTTTACAATATTTTTGCATAATTAATGTGTCCCCTGGTAACTAATGTATTTGTCCTAAAATTCAAAATGCTACATAAAGCTGTTAGCTGGCTAACAAACTAATTTGCTACTTTGGTTTGTTGAACTCACTGTTATCATATTTACATTACTATTGTTTCTCTTTATAATGTCTTTTACTAAGCATGGATAGCTAGCTATAGACCCAGTTAAGTCTTCCCAATTTAAGCATATTTAACTGGGTGTCTTAGCTACTGTTATCTGATAGCTAATGTTAGCTTTAAGGCTCCATCCCAAGCTTAGCTAGCTCTTCTATCCTATCTCTTCTATCCTATCTCTTCTTTTTTGAACACGAATTATGATGTAACAAGCTAGCTACAAAATCTTTCTTGGACTTTTAGGATAGTGTGATACTAAAAAAACAAATTTTTGTAGAATCGGACTTCACTGTAAGCTGTTGTATAAGTTGATGTCTTTATATTTCGTAATATAAACTATTGTTGGAGAGAACTAACTGTATGTGATGTCATTTTTGTTGGAAGAAAATTCCATGGTTTCACGGTTTTGTTTTTCTTGAGAATTTTACAAAATTTTGTAGGGATAAATGTTTGCTGATGATAAAAAAATACTTGTATTATGTTCTGACTGAAACTGTTTTTGTTTTTTATATTTTGTAATCTAATGGACGATGACTGTATACACTAAAATGACCGATTTTTCTAAATTTTGATGTTTTATAACCTTTTCGTGGAAGATTAATGGGTAATGGCAATGTACGACATGCTGAATGAAATTATTTTTGTTGATTTATATGTGTTTCTCAAAAACCAATCTGTTTTACATTTTGTGTAACCGTATACAATGTTTCCAAAATAATGATCTTTTTTTACTCAAGCTTATTCTTTGCTTATTGATTTTTTGACATTTAGGTTAAAAATTGTTGGTAAAGGGCAGTATGGATCATCATAATAAAAAAGAAAATTTTTTGTGTTCTTAACTGGTCGATTTTTATATTTTGTGTAAATTTTTGTGGGAGAGGATATGAAACCGAAATGACTGATTTTTATATATTTAAATTTTATGTTTTCCAAACTATGGCTTTTTCATATTTTTGTATAAGTTTTTAAGGGAAAGACAATATTTAAAATGTGTAAAGAACTTATACACCTTTCCCGAAACCATGAGTCATACTTTTTTTAAACTCGTAAAATATGAATACCATATTTGAATTCAGCATAGTTTGTTTAATTTATGTGTAAAAGTTTACCTTGATACGCCAACAGAAAGTGCTATTTTGAGGAGATATATCACAGTTAAAGTCTTCTTAATGCTCAAGTTACCATGTCCCGCCTCGTTTTCAAAAAGAGGTTGGACATGCCACAAATCTTTAAATTAGAATAGCAGGTTGTTTACTTGCTGCATTGTTTCGAAATTTTCTTTGTTTATGACATTTTTGATAAGGAATTCAAATCTGTTGTCCGTTTTTCATAAAACTCAACAGAAAAAGTTGCGCCACATCAAAAGAATAAGTCTCGGGAAAGGTGTATTCTTGTTGATTTGTGTTAACTCTTGTGGGCCAACTTTTTGACATTTCATAATAAAATACTGAGGGTTTTCAACATAATCAATTATAAGATGTACATATTTGAGATGCGTTATTTCTGACATTGTTATTATCCGTGTTGTGACTGTCGGTGTTGTAACTTTCCTTGTTCTTACTGTCGGTTTTGTGAGTATTGATTTTGCACCTTTCAAGCTGTTCTTTTTCTATTTTGTGTAAGATTTGAAGAACATTTTTTTTTGTGTATGCACTGCTGAAGTTAGCAAAACATCTAAAGCAACCTATTTTTCAATAGCCTTTTGCCTAAGTGGATTTTTCCACGGGCCTTATCGACTAGTCTATATAATAATACGCCAGTTCCGTGTGTCTGTCTGTCACTTTTGCAAAGTGGATTATATTCTTCACAATTTTCTTTAACAAATTCTCTAAAACATCGCCTATAAAATTTTTCTGTAATTTACCAATTTTACCCTTAAAATAGTATTGACGTCAAAGGAAATATAATTAAGATTAGTGAAGCCATTACAGTGCGCTCAAAACTTTGAGGTCAAATAACTTGGAAAGGAGGTGGTGACGTCAATGATTTTTCACCGCGTATACGAGGAAGGCAACAGGTATATAAATTTCTAAAAATTTTTTTTCTGTTTTTACAGGCCTTTGCTGACGTCAGCAAAATCTTTAAACCTCTATATCTCATTAACCGTTCATCAAAAGCACATAATCATATATATTTTCTTGATCAGCGCTTTAGGCTCTACACAATAGAGGCATTGTGAAAAAAAGGTTCCTAAATTTCTTTTGGTGATGGGTTGCTGACAATTCATCAGAATTCAAACGACGCTTTTTTTTTCATTTCTAATCCTGCATCAGTGGATTTCTTCACGGGCTTTATCGGCTAGTCTCTATAATAATACACCAGTTCAGTGTGTCTGTCTGTCACTTTTGCAAAGTGGATAATTAAAGTCTGTAAAACATCACTTATAAATTTGTTCTGTAATTTACCAAACTTTAATGTTAAACTAATATTAACATCAAAGGAAAGTATATTAAATTAATGAAGCCATTACAGTGCACCTAAAACTTTGAGGCCAAATAACTTAGAAACGGGGTGGACGTCAATGATTTTTCACCGCCTGGGTAACTAGGGACCACCTAGGACCAATTTGGGCAATTTTCCCAAACCTGGGTCCCCAAATCCGTTTCGGAATGGACTGGTTGACGATGTCATCAAAAAACATTTAAACCCTAATATCTCTGCAACCGTTTGTCAAAAGTACATGATCCTATACATTTTCTTGATCAGCGTTTCAAGACCTATACGATTAAGGCAACGGTTATACAAATCTTTAAATAATTTTTTTAAGTTTTGACGGGCCATTGCTGATGTCAGCAAAATTTTTAAATCTTTATATCTTCTTAAACATTTGTCAATATCACATGATACTATACATTTTTCACATCAGCGTTTCCAGCTCTGCACATTACAGGCAACGAAAGAACTAATTTTTACCAAATGTTTTTTGTAATTGTACTGCTGACATCATAAAAAAGTATAAAATACCCAGACCTATCAATAGGGGGCAAGCGATTGATCTTGGGCACGCAAAGACTCGCCCAATTCTGAGAAATGGGATATTAGCTGAGTGATTTTAATATCCGTCTTGGTACTCTGAAATTTTTTTGTAATAATTTTTTTTTTATTTAGATAAACAAGAAAAATATTTTAGTTTCAAAATTAAAAAATAATGGCAACAATATATCTGCTCTGTTTGTAAGTACAATTATACAGATTTGATTAGATAGATCGAGTCGGTGGAATAGATAGAATGCACAGGTTGACATTGAATAAACTTTCATTAGTTAATTTCTTGACAACAGAAAAAAAAGATCTTAATAATGATCTTTGGTATATTCGCAATGATTTTGAAAGTAACAATCTTACAATCTTCAGGTTTAAAAACGTGATTTGGAGCGCTGGTACGATTGTCTTTTTGAAGAAAAAATAAATAAAAGTAAAAGATAAAAAAATCTTTGACAATAATAGAATATTATTTTAAATAATGATTTTCATGATCCATCGTCAGTGTTGTCATCATTAGCTGCCATTCAACTTTCCGTAAATAAATTTACATAATAAATATTGTAGTCTCAAAGTTTATTTAATTACTCGACTTACAACTTTTCGATGTCTGTGTTAAATATCCCAGCTGTGAACATTGCTTGAGCCTGCACTACGCTTGTTCCCCACACTAAAACAGCAACTCCCCTTGTGTCAACTTTTTTCGTAATTTTATATTTTAGGATCGCTCGCTTGGGGCTAAGGATTTATCGCGTGGATGCCTTCCTCCTATTCATAGGGTTGAATACTCTGTATAAACATTTTAAGAACTATGTACCTGTTTAGCGAAAAATATTTCGTCTAGCCGATTGTCTCTCACAATGGAACCATCATTCTCTTCTCCAGATCTCCATTTAAACAGAAATATCAAGCCATGCACTGGACTATTAATAAAGTAAATAAATTTTTCCTGTACTTTGCGTGTCAATATAACAGTAGAACTAAATCAAAATAGAAGTTGTTAAAATCAGTAGTAGTAGAAATATCATCTTTGTGGTGTATTCAAAAAAATTTATGACTTTTTATGTAAGGAAGTCTTCTACGCTCTACTACAGCTAGCGGTTTCTTTTGCATAATATATATTCTGGACCTAATGTAAGCTAAAACTATTTTCTCTGGGAGTTGCAAAAACTGTTTTGAGAAGACTTTTTTGTATGACTTTTTTGTATGTATTTTTCTGATTAAAATTTATGTTATTGATCTGAAAGTGATTTTATTTTCTCCCATTAATCAGTCACAGTGTTTACATTTTTGTTTTGTACTCCTTTTTAAAAAGAGTATTATTTTCTTTTTGTTATAATTCCTAAAACATGTGCTAAATATGATAAATTTCTATGCTATGACTTTTAAGTCAATGACTTTCAGCCTTTTTAGGTTGGTTAATTAAAAATTTTTGCTCCTTTATGTGTATATACATATACCACCAACTGAAATTTGCTCTCAAAGGTGGGTAAAAAAAATCATGCTTTTTTTTAAAAATGGATATTGGGAGAAGTAAACAAAATTAGAATACAGCAAGTATTACTAAAACAATGATTTACTTTCACACCTCCAAAGGATTTTCTCTAACAATAAACCATTACTAAGGTAAAATAATACCAGGACCTGTTCCTACATGTTGGATTTGATATTATAAAGTTCCTAAATCCCTAGAAATAAGACATATAATATCTTACATAATTATTTTGTCTGTCAGCATAAAAGTTGGACCTTTTCTCTGGTTGAAAAGATGAGTGAAAGTAAATTTAAATGGAGCCACAAATTTGTTGATAACCTCTTGAAATGCATGAAAGAATTTAAAACTTCTATAGAATACAAGGGCAAAGATTTCAATGCTAACAAGCCACGCCAATACGAGGAAGTAAGGAAGCTTATGGTTAAGTTAAATGAAGACTATTGCAATATTTTTGATCCAGTAGAAATTTCATTGATACCCAGTGAAGTAGCTGATGAAGATGCAATTCACTTGTTCACTTGTTAATGAACGAAAAATGTCTTGACTTAGAAGTGGTCTAGAGAAAAATAATGTTGGAACATTATGATGCCCTAACAAATTTTTTCACTGGTTCCGTATTAGTTGAACCATTAAATTTTGGTTTGGAAAGCACAGTGAGCTCCAAATCCTTGGAGATACATAAAAATAAAAGTAGTTTAGCTGATGTCAATAGAAGTGATTTGGTAATGTCACCTGATTCAGAAAGATCTAGAGAAGGCCTACACCATGTAATAGCAACAGAGTGTTTAGTAATGATAAAAATTGTGTACCAAAACTAATAGACAAAACAGGAAACATCTTGAGAAAAGGTAATGCCAATCTAAAAGAGATGAGATTTTATTTAAAGAAGCCATGGATAATGGTATGTTTAGGCAAGAGTTATGTCAGGCCATAAAAGAGTCAAGTAAAATATTTGCAGATGCAATGTCCAATGTGAGCGAATCTTTCAAAATAATGGCAGAAAGCATACAAATGTCCATGCAGCAAATAAATATACCTCAGAAACATCCTGCTACGTCTTACAACCTTCCATAAGAAAGTTTTCATCAATATCAGACAACAAGCACACATTTCTACCCCATAACACAAAGACCAAACTTACAAAATATAAACACGTCACAGCAACAACAACAACAACAAAACAATGTCTAAAAATTGACTTTTATGAGGTCATAAACTTTTTAAACTTTCTATATTTACAGGTTTGTTGTAGACTTTTTAAACTTTATATATTTGCGGGTTTGTTTGTATCTTTGTTTTTACTTTATTAAACATAAAATTTCTATTTATAGCAAATGTGAATGTTGCTAGTCACAGTCTGGTGAACGACTAATATATTCTGTTAGCAAATCCCTGATCGCATTTCCTTTCACAATGTTCCAGAATATATTACCAGGAAGGTTAAACATTTCTCTGAACATTTTGTTGACTATGAAGTAATTCTTCATCAACATTTTTTGTGTGTCTCTCACATAAATTATGCAACACAAAACATGTCATAACAATCGCAGGAATGATGTCAAGCTTGAGTCGATTTTCTTTGTCAAAATACCCTATCAAGCTTTCAGTCTTCCATATAGGCGCTTTCAATAGGGTTTCTCAAAATATGAATGAAAATAGTTTGAGCATTCTGAACTTGCAATATTCATTTTATTTTATACAGAACAGAGTCAAAGGATATCCAGGATCTCCAATCAGGTAGTTAAGTATTTTTCTACACCTGGAATTAAAAATTTGCATAAACCTTTTTTTTTTACTGACCATGCTCTGTGATTTAGATAGAGTATATTAGAAGCTATGTAGTGTCTTAAATCTTTACAAAATTCCCCAAACTCCACACAAGAAAGTCTGAACAGCTTTTCTTTAGAAACCATGAAATTGATGACGTTTTTGAGTATCATTTACTTTTGTATGCATGACAGTAAAATGTTTGTTGATAATTGAAAAAAAGTGTTCTCTAAAACCAAAATATTGCTGGTACACCATGCGTTGTTTACTTTCGATTTTCCCCGGGCTGTTAACAAGTTGGGTTGGCTGTAGCTAGTTCGAATTTTCCCATATAATAGCTAGCTTGTGCCAGGTTGGAAACGAGCAAGCACTGACCCAATCCGTCTCATATCTTCAGCCCTAATTCTTACTTCATAGAAATAATTCTGGGATTGTGAAATCAAACAGTTTAGTTTTGCAATTTTTAAACCAATCAGGTTTTTTCAGTATCATTGCTTTTTTTTGTAAAAACATACCACAGTAAATTTTGTTATTAAAAATGACATTGATTGGTTTCGACGCGTTTTGGATGCCACACCCATTATCAAGACATAACTAATGATTTACAATTTTAAACCAATTAGATGTAAAATTTTAAGTCATTAGTTATGTTTTAATAATGGATGTTGACACCCGAAATGCATTGAAACCAATGTCATTTTAATTTTGTTATCAAGATCTTCACAAAATAAGCAACCTCATGTTTGTTTAAAGGTCATCATAAAATATTATTCTAGGTAGGTTATTATTCAAAGTCTGTGATAACATATGGAAGCAAACAATATTGAGATGCAAAACAAAAAACAATTGAATAGGTGATTGTATTATCTGGTTATGATGTACAGAAATGTTCCAGATAGAGATTAATTTCATTGAATATAACTTTGCATCGAGTTGAAGAATGTCCGAATTCCAACTGTTATTTTCAGGACTGGGCTTATATAATTTATGGTAATATTAGTATATACAGAAAAAAAATTGTTATTGATTTGTTACTGGTCAAAATTACCTTAGCCTTTGTAAAGTTTCGTCATCCAGCGACCATAACTCCTCAACTTGAACTCCTGTGCAGCCTAAAACAAAAGAATTTCAGTAATTTAATGATGAAAAATGTGGCTATCAAGTCAAATGAAAGATATTCAATTGATGCTTGGACATTTATATTTAATTTAACGTTGGAATTCTTGGAAGGATGTACAGTACAGTATGAATGCAAGCTTCCCAAAATGCGTTTTAAAACACCTTTCCTTGCAACTCCAAATTCCTTTTATTTTTAGTTTTACAATTACTTTGATGATCTTTGTGGAACTTCTGTTGCAAGTGATTTAACAATAAAACAATACCATAATTAGGTCAGTTGCAGTTGATTCTTTGTTCATAGTAATTTGTTTCGATAAAACTAAAATGCGTTATATGCTCATTATTCATTATTTTTGAAAATCGTAGCAATTATTCTTTTTGTAGTAAAATAGTTACATGGTTAAACAAAACAGAAGTTTAATTTTTTACGTGATTTAAAACAAAAATTAGTTTTACTTTCTCTCCATTAGTTATAATACAAGTGAAAAACAAGAGAGACTATTGTCTACCACCCTCCTTTGTTATAATTATTACATATGTTTGATCATACACTAGCTAAAATGAAATAGAGTACGTAGAATACGCTTTTCATAACACCCTCCTCTGTTATGAATTTAAAAATATAAATAGTCAGATAAGGTAATCGTTACGCACTTATCACAAAATTGCTTTTTCACGGCTTCTGCTTGCCATTTCCTTTTGTTTACTATCGCAAAAGCGGCGCCATTATTAATTCCACGTTTGTCAATAATAAACAATTTTCTGAAATAAGTCTGGCGAGTTTTTTTTCAATATTTCGACTGCGTAATAATAATAATGTAGAAATGTCAATCATTACGCATTTTTTTACATTTATTTCGCACCTGCGTAATAAGAGTGCCTTGCGTAACAAAAATAAACTGTCTTTACGCACTTCAGCTTTAATTATTATGCGTCTACAGCAACATCCTCTTTCGTCCATTGTGAAGGAATACGGGCGTAAAAGGAGTTCTAAAACAACCACCGATGTTAGCCTACTAAAGTCCATACCGGTGGATCTGGAAGTTATCCCGTAAGTTCAAGACACGCATGTCTAAAACGTGGTCTTTGGCCATGACAAATTGTTGAACAAATCAATACTCGTGAAGACAAATGGGCTTGTGTTGTAATGAAGTTTGGTGGATATGTAGAATAGAATTATTAACTTTTAGTTTATTTTTCTAAATAAAACTTGTTACATAGGTAGGCCCTATGACATGCTTCTCGATCTTCTTTCTTTGCCTGTTCGAATATTTTCCGAATTTCGGCGTATTGTGGAAAGTTCCATTTTTTAGCGCCAAGAAAAGTAGCAGCTAATGGGCCACAGCTTACATCGAAACGTCGCTTCCCGGAATATCGTATTCCCGAAAGATGCAATCTGTGACCCCAAAATTCTATTGCAAACACTCGATTTCAACAGCACACGGGTATCCATTGCTATCATTGGATAGAAATCTCTTTAACAACCTTCCAATGAAAAGATTTGGCCTGTTCTTTGATGTAAAGATACAAGCAAACCACTTCCCCAATAGATCATTTTCTGGCACTGGTGGTTTGAGTGCAGCCCAACATCCCTCCGAATATAAAGCCATATTTTCAAACATTACATCTTCTTCCGACTCAGAAGACTCATCTTCAACCTTTTCCTCGTCATCATCCTCACTGCTTTCTTCCTCACTGCTTGTTTCTTCTTTTTTTTTTTTGATGGGTGGTTTGATAGGCTTCTTTGTCATGTTTGCATTTTTGTTGGCCCTTAGGTTGGCTCTTTCAATTTTTTTTCTTCCTCTGGAGCTCTTCAAATAAGTCTACTTGAGTAATGACATTCCAGCGTAGATCAAGTTTCATCCTTTTTACCTTAGGCTTGGTCCAGTTGCAATCCATCCTAATTTGCGTCTAAACTTTTTGACAGTGGGAACAGAAACATCAATATTAAAAGTGTTTTTAAGTTTTTTCTGTATGTCAACTGCCGAATATTCATCATTCTCGTTGTAACATTTGTTGATAAAATTAAAGTGTTCTACCGATAGCTAAGGTTTTCTACCTGGTTTTCCGAAATATGAAATTTTACCAGTAGAATTATATCTTTTTAGCAAACATAAAAGCGTTTGTCTGGTGGTAGTAATTCCTTCCTTGGAGAGCTTTTTTAATAATTTCTTTCCCATAAATCCTTGATGATGCAGTGTTATGATTCGCGCCTTGGTCGATGAACTTATTTGAGGCATTCTCCGTTTTGTACAAAATTGTTATGATTATTTTGATAACGTTGAACTAACTCTTTTATAACGTTATCTTTTATTACGACACTCTCTGATGTACAAAGTACCATCGGAAGAATGTTGACACCCACTAATGGACTTTTTTTTAAATATCCGAAAAAAACCATTTTCACACTTTTCGTTTCTGGTTTTTCCGACAATAGACAAATAAAGGTTTAGCAATTACTTTTTTCACAATAAAAGTTACATTTTTCATATTTTCATCAGTTTTTAAAACTTCAACTTTGTGTAGAGATGGCAGATCGTGTTAAAACTAAAGATATTCGAATTCCGAAATTTATATTAACGTATTTTCCTTCCGAAAGAACAACATGGATATTAAAGAAAGAAAAAATTGCGAACATTCAAGATATTCAAAATTTTTTAAAAAATCCTGAAATACCACCGCAAATATCAGATGGAGTGAAAATTGAGGTACATTTAAAAAACGTTGCTGCGAAGAATAATGAACTCCTTGAAGCTATAATTATAGCAGCGAGCGATGCGTTCTTAATTTATTATGTTAATAAAGCGAAGCAATGTGTGAAAATTTATTAGTATATTTTTATTTTTTATTTTATGTACTAGATAAGGAAAAGGAATTGGATGAGATAGACTATAAATTTCAAAATGACAAGAAGTTTGCTGCCTATTTTACGTTGGAAGAAATTGGCGATGAGTGCATGGATTATAAAACAAAAAAAGGACGACGTTAATGGACCCACACAGGCCGATAAACATAAAAAAATGATTAAAAAAAGGAAAGGAAATGCAAACCCTGAACACGTTAAAAAAAAAAACTTGAGGTTCAAAAAAATGTGGTAGGTTGAAAAAATTTACTGTGGTACTAAATTATAGCTTTTACTGCATTTAATATTTTTTGTAATTGATGCATTTTTATTTATAGGCCGCTGTCGTTACTTCTGTTAAAGGTGAAGGTGATATGGTAGAGTTTAGAGAGGAAGTTATTAGGGACGTGGCAGAGAGTAAATGCGATAGTTGTAAAGAAATGCTTGTTCATTTAAAACTTGTTCTGGAAAACATGAAACAAATGAGAGAAATGCAAGAGGTAGTTATATATATTTTATCATGTGATTATATATAAACTGATACAGTATATTAACTTTTTTAATATATTAATTTTTCTATGCTTCTTTTTTTAGCTTTTCGGATGGATGAGCTACAGAAAGACATTAGGAAAATGATGATAAGAGCTCCTGATAGAGGTGCCTACAAAGCAGCTCCCAACCACCATCTGCGCCTGTTAACAGTACGCCAATTAACACTAGCACAATTCAGACTAACTAACGAACAAAGAAAATAACATTGTAAAAATAGTGTTTTTCAATAAATCCAACACCAACATAAAAGCATATTGGCCGCAAGCGCATTCTCCGCCAGTTTCTCGATTAATTATATCGTTTTTCTTTCAAGCACGCTAGCGAGTACTGTGTGAGTACAGTAGCAAAAATGTGCGAGTATTTTTGACGTACTCGTACGCGCATTATACTCGTCGCGTACTTGTGGAATACCCACGGAAGAAATTACTCGTACCCGTAGTTTAATACTCGTGTATAGTTACTCGCGATCGGTACTGTAGAAATGTTTTTTTAAATCGCATTTAAAAGTTTAAAAACAAATAGCGGCGATAGAAATGTGTTTTAGATCGCATTTTCAAAGTTTAAAATCGAAAAGAGGCGATAGAAAGGTTTTTTAAATCGCATTTTAAAAGTTTAAAAACGAAAAGCGGCATTTAATAGTTGTGAACAATGCTTCTTAAATTAACCGCGCTGTAATCTTTTTAAGCAATTAAATCAACAATACGTTCTCGCGCAATGTATTATAAAACTTCGCGAAAGATTTTTATTATTTAATTACTTCACGCTAATACTTAAGGGAATAGCTTATCAATACATTTACACAATGTATCTCGCTATTACAAGAAATATAATTGCTCCAATATTTCTTTGCGAGCGCATTGTTTTTTGACACGCAAATATAAACTCGCAAAACCCTTAAGGGATTTAATTATAACAAAACACAAACGACTGCCGTCCTCCACGCAAAGGTGTGATATTAGCGTGTACGCGGTAGATTACATACAGACTGTATTGTAGTTAACATGAAACTAGAGAAATATACTCCTTTACATAGCATGTTGTTATTTTTGTTGTTGCTTTACAACCATACCAATACACCTTTACGATAATTCAATTGTACATGCGTTCCTACAGCGCTCCATCGTTTTACAATATCGAAAAAAGGAGGTAAAAATCGTGTTTTTATGAGAGTTTGTTAGAGACAAAAGCGTGTTTTCTCCAGTTTCTTAACTTCTGTCAAATCAATTTCTTTCAAATTTTCAGGAAACGTTAATAATAATAAGATACAACTTATGTGTTAAATTAAAAACAAAACGCGGCAAGAAAAGTTATCACGAAAGAACCTGTTTTCTCCTTAATAAACTCTTATAAAAGTTGATGTTTACCTCCTCTGATCGCAAAATAAGCTGCATTGGAGTGTTAGTTTTCCCGAATTATCGTAAAGGTGTATTAACTCTAGCTAGTTTATTGTGTCTGTTTAAAAACAGACACAATCAGTTCAGGAGTTGAGTCAAAAAGGGAAACCACTACCCGTCTGGGAAACGGTTTCCCATTTGGGAAACTTCACGGTTTTCCATTTGGGAAACCGTTACCCTAAACAGGTCAGAAATACGACAATGGTTTCCCTAATGGGAAACCACCAAAATAAAAAGGAATCTGCGCACAAGCTGGTTAAGAAGCGCACTACAAATTTTTAGCCAATAGAAAGGGAATATTTTCCCGCAAATTTTCACTGAAGGAAAAAAAAATTATCGTAGCCTCTTTCCGCATTTTCGTAAAATGGTGCTGAGAATGGGTAACGGTTTCCCAAAAGGAAAACCCAAATTAAAATCAAAAAAATTAGTTTAGGAAACAGTTTCCTATATGGGAAACCATTTCCCTATATGACATGGGAATTTCCCTATAAAACATGGGAAACTGTTTCCCTTATCTCCCGAACTGACAATACGATGAAGTGCATCACTTTACGGTTGGCCTCGACTGAGAGTGAGAGCAGCTTATATAGTTAGGGAGAAAGGAAGGAGATCTATGTGCACATAATAAATACTTATAGAAATTCAATTTACCAAAGCCCCGGATTAATTCAGTAAAAACACCAGGATCACTTTCTATCAAACACCAATCACCGTGCGGAGACGCCATTTTTAGGCGTAGTAAAAATCCGGAACTGAGCTGTTCTGCCCGGATAATGAACATTGGCCTGATTAAGTACGACAGCTTGCCCCGGTTAAGAACAGCGCAGAAAATACATAATCAGGGCAACATAATCAGGCCAGGCCAGCTATTACTCAAAAAAATATTATTTGGCACTTATAAAAGGAACATAATCAGGGCAGGCCAGTTTATATACGACAGTCAAATATTATTCGAGACTTATAGAACAAATATAATCCGGGCCGACCGCTTTTATATCATTCGTCATCAATTCTGACAAGCAAATAGCCCTGGTGACAAAGTTGTTGTTGTTCTCAAATGAAACGAAATTTCGTGGCAAATACTAAATTTTGGGATTCGCAAGTTTAATAACTTTTCACCAAACAACCTCTATGGTGGCCGAGGAGTGTCAACGCATAAAATGAATTGGAGAAGGAAAAATGTAAAGTGAAATATATTCTATAACGCAACTGATGACATTTGTCGGCCAACATCGTGGCCGATTAGTGTCACAATTTTTTTTCGTTACCGTCAAATTTGATTTTAAAGTAAAAACAACATTTGAAATGATTTTAATTTAAAACTTGAAACGCAACTGATGACACTTCTCGGCCAACTGCGTGAACTAGTAATTAGTAATTTTTTATTGTTTTGTTTTTAAAAAATATTTTAGTGCATGTTAAGTACAATATTATGTTCCATAGATTTTACAAAACGTTCAACTAGTTCGTTTTCACTTGAAAAAATAACCCATTCTTCTTCGTTTATTTTTTGTATATAAACGTTGTATTATTGATTTGTTATGTTTTATTTTTAAAAATCTTTTGTTTTGTTTGATAAATATTTTGACACATGATGTATTTTTAGCTACTGTAATATATTTTTTATTCAGATAATTGTTACTTCAACTAACTTTTCTTCGGTTCAAAGTGCTTACTCGGGTTCTTTAAACTCTATTAAAAAGACGAAAAAAAGATGGTCCTCCAAAGTGTACAACTCTATGAAATGAAATGAAAAATGAAAAATTTGAAGGATTATCTAGCTTAATTCATCAAATAATAAAAAATAGCAATATTTGTGATCAAATTTGTAACGCAGTCTTCTTTTTTCCGAATTTTACAAACATTGAGATACGCACACAAGCGGCGTAGAACTACGACGCGGGGCGATGCTGGAATTTAAAAGTTGTGACGTTACGGCAATAAGAAGGAAAAGAAAAAGACCGCTCGTTTTAATAAGATCTCGGATGTAATCAAAAGTCTTAATAATTTAAACTCGTCAGAGAAGACAAAACTTAATACTTTAAGACTTGGGTGTTGGGCCGACAAAGAAGTCATCGTACTGCCCTCCTGCTGCTTCTATAATATAATAAAAAAATCCTCAAATCTTCTCAAAATAGCATGATTCAGTTTAAGGTTTGCTAGTGGGTATACTCCACAGTTACAACAGTTGAAATTGGATAGTTAAACCTAAACCTTCAGCATCTTCACGTATATTCTCCAAGACTCGACTTTAATACCAAGGTTTTTGTAATATTTTTTGAATTTACGGTAACGACAAATTATATTATTGCGAACTTATTAGACGATAAATTTGTATTTTCACTTTTTTTGAACCATGACACTGTTAGGCCACGTCGCTGGCCGAATAGAAATACTTTATAATGACTTCTACTTTGAACTTAAGTTTGAATTTTGTTTTCATTTTTAACTTAACTTTGACTTTGACATTTATTTTAGATTTTAATTCGTCTTTGCAAAATTTATTTCACGCGTTGACACTCCTCGGCCACCATAAACCTCGTTCCCAGGGCAATTTTTCGCTTTTTTGATATCCGAGACGGCGCGAAGAAATGACCCTGGGCCAGTCTGGTTAAAATCAGCACGATTCGTGCTGATTTTTAATTTATTCAAAATTTGGTCATTTTGTTAAGAATGGATGCGGACCGCCGAGAACACCGTATTGCTATAATTTATGCAAAGCAATCTTGAATCAAAATCATGGATAGAGTTTTATTTTTAATCAGAAACAAGTTAGTTAAAGTGTTTTGAGTTTTTGCTTCGAGAAAACATGATTGCAGTGTTGCCCCCGCTTTTGTTGGCTACATACAAATTTTAAATATATATTTTATAGTCTCTGACATGACTTGGCTGGGGTTTGAACCCAAGACCTTCCGCACTGCAAGCAAACGCTTTACCACAAGGCTAGCTAGTTAAGTTTTTAGTATTTTTTTAGACACATGCAGTCTTTCTAATTCCATTTTTGTCTTGCGGGCGACTTACTGCTGACATGAACTTCTATAAACCTAAGTTGAGGCTTTATCATGCCGGCATTATAGTGGCGTGGTGTAGCTATATATTATACTAGTATTGAGTCATCAACGTAACCATGTGTCAGATATAGATCAGATATACGTTTTGACATATATAATAACTGGCTTCTTTTGTCTGTTATTGTCGTAACGTGCATATACACCTAAATAAAATTGTATTGTCTAAAAAAAAATACAATTGTTAGGTCAAAATTTAAATGCCTAAACTCGAAAAGTATAGCTATTACAGAATCATTTTTTTGCTAATCCCATCAGACCAGCCTAAAAGCATCTCCTAACAAGTTTCAACTCAATATCTTTCTTTTTCATCCTTCTTTTTTATCATATTACAGTTTCAGTTTTCACGAAACGAGTCTCTGGAAACTCATTTACAACTAACTGGCCACTATGGACAAACCAATTGACTTTTTTCAATAAATTTATGTTTGTTGCTTTACTAAGAGATTAAAAGTCATAAAACTTAGGATGTTGCATTTCATGCAGTCAGAAAAAATTGTTATTTAATCTGTAAAATCGATTTAATTAAGCGTATAACTATTTAGTTAATTAAATGGTATGAACTTCTTAATCCAGTTTTTTAATCTTTTTCAACCAAATCAACAGCATATGATCTTTTTTGTTATGTATTCTGCCTCGAAAGAATAATAGTTAGCTAGCTAGAGTGTAAAAGAAGGTCTGTTCAGGAGAAATAGGATTAGTTGTGTATACCTGTATATATCTGGTGTTGTATTTGAGCTAGCTAGATAGCTGCTAAACATGTCTTCAAAGAAACCTTCATTGTGTTTTTTACTACACTCTGTGCACAAAAGCTAGCATGGCTAGCTTTCTAGTTTTGTGGCGCCGTAGATTAGTGGTTATAGCTCTCGTACTCTGTGCGGGAGACCGGGGTTCGATTCCTCTTGACGGCGATTCAACATGGGCGAGTGAATGTTACCGTAGCCCCGGGTTAACCCAAGCCATGTGAGGGAAATTGGGAAGATTGCACACTGTGTGGGCCGTTGGATGTTGCCGGGAGTTGTCTAGTAGAGCGCGGGCTCTAATTGGGTCTGCGTAGCTCAAAATGAGCATTAAATACTCTAGGACTCTCCATGTACGCCATGGCCCCTCCTGGAAATAATAGACAGGGTATATCCCTCGATATTTGTGAGGCTAGCCATGTAAAATATGCACATCTATCTATCTATCTATCTAGTCTAGTAGCTACCTCCTCAACTGCACTGCAAAAAAAACAGAAGCTTACTTTAACATCCTCTGAGTACAACTAAAAGCTATTTAATTTTGTTTGCACGTTAAGCTATACTAACAATGCCAAATATTTTATTTTTCACAAAAATAAATTCAGTCCAGCAGAACATAAACATTCCAGCGTCCCTTTCGCACATAAACTTAGCCGCCATTTTTGTTGTTCTGTTATTATTCAATTTTTTACGCATAAATTAATTTATCTTCATAATTAACGGAAACTTGAGAAACCAATCAGATCTCGGAACTGACCAGTGTGGCCCAGGGTCATTTCTTCTCGCCGTCGAGATTTGTAGAAAGAGAAAAATGGGCCTAGGGACGAGGTTGCTCACCAAACTTAATTCCCATAAAAAGAAAAATTTAGGTTCCGTGAAATTTAGTTACTTCAAAGTATATTATGTTGAAATGTATTTACTATCTACAAGAGTAGTTTATACTAAGAATTACGTCGAGACTTTTTTCTTTCGCCATGTCTAGTTTTTAGGGGTGTTCTATCTTCCAGAGAATGTTAAATTCACAAAAGTTCGAGGAAAATGCCAATCACAGCCTGCCTGCCAACCATTATTTACAGCATTCATAATCCGGTCACCACGACATAACCAGTGCAAAAAAAACATAATCGGACCAGGCGTACATAATCCGGCTGTCCCGGTTGTAAACACGCCGTTTTCGCAGGCAGAATAGAGCTAGCCCAGTTAACTAAGCTTCTTCTTCCAGGTTAATAAAATGAGTTTTTCTCAAATAATATAATTTTTCCCACCTTAACTCCGATTTCCCAGTGGTAAAAAAAATTATGCTGTGTCTGTTCCGCCCAGATTGTAGCCAAAGAGACCCAGCGTAATTTTACCTAGTTTGCGAACAAAACGACCGGATTACGTACGCGTGGTCTGATTATACTTTTTAACCCTGAATTATGTCATAGTGACCGGATTACAAACGCTGATATAATGGCTGGCCAGGCAGGCTGTGGTCGGCATTTTCTTCGAACTTTTGTAAATGAAACATTAACAAATTATTGTCATTAGGCCTAGCGAAAAAAAAACAAAAAAACTCGACGTAATTCTTAGTATAATCTCCTCTTGTGAATACATTTTTCAACATACAGCAGACGTCCGTTAATTCGAATGCCGCTTAATTTGAACTTTCCGTTATTTCAAACAAATTGCCAAGTCCCTTGAGTTTGGTTAAAGTCTTAAAGCGGGGCAAACCAGTCCAACATTTCATCCAACATTTTTTTCCCATGTTGGATGAAAAAATGCATGTTGGATGAAGCAAAATTTTAGGTTTGTGGGACTGCTTTTAAAAACACTCGAACGACAAAGAGTTCATTCCTTTATGAAAAACAAAATGGCGGACGAAAGGAATTCTGCAGTGCTGCTTATGTAGCTGAATGAACTCGTCGATTCAGACGATGAAAAACCAACCCGCAGAAAAACAAGAGAGTGGATAAAGAGAAGGGAACAAAATAGATATGTTAGTCATTTAATCATTAAAGAATTGAAGATCGAAGACAGATTCGGATTTAGGGAAATGTTTCGGATGGACGTGGGAGATTTCGATATTTCCTCCTTAATGAAATATCCTATCTGATATCACCTGGTCAGATGAACAACTGTGGTGGCCACAGACCAATCTTGACAGAAGAAAGGCTCGCCCTTACTCTTCGTAATGTTTTTATTGAAACGCATCAAATTAAAATCATTCCATTAAAAAATTCAACGTTTGAAATTCGCGGGATTTTTATATGTTGGATGAAAAGTACCACTAAACCAATCCAACATGAAAATCTTCGCAACTCAGTAGAGACTTCCTTTGATCTTGCCGAAAATGTTGGATGAAATGTTTGACGGCGATCAAACTTCATCCAACATCGTTCAACACGATTTTTTTCTTCTTTTTTGAAAGTTTTAAGTTTTTTCAAAATTTTGAAATGACTCAAACACCAGTCCTATATTTCTTCTAACATCACAAAAATTGCATGTTGGATGAAATGTTGGACTGGTTTGCCCCCGCCTTTATATTTGAGCTGCTTAATCCGGACTCCGCTAATTCGAACATTTCGCTAATTCGAACATTTCGCTAATTCGAACAATTTTTTAGTCCCAAGGCTACATTATGCTCGTTATATCGAACTTTTGTGTATCGATAAATAAAATCTTATGGGAAAATAAAAAAAGTTTTCATATTTATTCATTTTTATTGCGTCATGGTAGCAAAATTTCTTTCCATTTATCAGTTAAATTGGCATTTCCAATAAAATAAAGTGTTCACTAGGAATTTGGAGGTCCTGCCCATCGCCAAGCAAGCAACGTTAAAATATTTTTATAAAAATTTGTAGTAAAGTTGTAATAAAGTTATATTAGCATAAAACCTTAAAACGTTTACTGAAATTCTTGTTTTTTTTGAACTTCTGATTGATTGAACTTAATTCGAACAAATAATTCAGTCCATTCGCGTGTTCGAATTAACGGACGTCTACTAACATACTTGAACTAATTAAATTTCACGGAACTAGATTTTGCGCATGTGTAGGCTCATTTTTTAATTTTCGTGTAAAATGAATTTTGGGCATGACCTAAACTGTTCGTTTTGCGGGAATTAAATTTGGTAAACTAAAAAGTTAATAAACTTGCAAATCCCAAAATTTAGTTTCGTTTAAAAACAACAACAACTTTGCCACCTAAGGCTATTTGCTTGAAAAAAGTTATGAAGATTCATATAAAAGCCGGACGGCCCTGATTATGTTCGTTGTATAGGTGAGAAATAACGTAAAAGTGTCGCACATAAGCCGGCCTGCCCCGATTATGTTCGTAAGTCTCAAATAATATATTAGACTAGTCGTAAAACTAGTCGAAAAATCCACGGGTTCGCCCGTCCTTTATATTTACCCGTGGCAACAAAGTGGATAAAAATATATCGCATCTGATATTCGTGCGCATTTTAAAAATTTTGTGTTTCCGTTACGGGACGCCGCTCTCGACGGACACACAGACAGACGACGGACTGTCCTACGTAAGCCGGCCTGCCCCGATTAAGTTTGTATAATAAGTGCCAAGTAATTTTTTGAAACTGTCGCACATTAAGGCCGACCAGTCCTGATTATGTTGCCCCAATTATGTATTTTCTGCCCTGTTTATAAAAGGGGCAAGCGACTATTCTGTTTCTAAACAGGCCGTTTTCGCAATCTGGGCAGAACAAATACCCTGCATTCATCCCAACAGAATGGTTCTCCCTGGATAGATCTGGGCTTGCTGTAAAACGCTGACTCGGCTCCGGAACAAGTAAGTTGGAACAACCCGAAACACCGAAATTCAAAGTGTTATACTTGCCCAAAACCCAATATTAGAGGGATGTGCACGTTATTTCATGTACGCTTTTATTAGGTTCACGTGCAAATTACATACACATACACGTGATTTTCTAAGAAACACGATAGCAATTAATAACATGTCTGCTATATTGCTGAAAGCATTTTTAAGAGGAGGAGAAACAGTAAAGAACTTATATTTCCGGTGTTCTGGGTTATTTCGTGTTTTGCCGTTCGGCGTTTTACGGTAAGCCATATATATCTGGGGGTTTATCTGTTTATCAAAAGATTAGGTTCGGTAAAACATCCAAACAAAACTGCCGTAAATAAATGGCGGCCAAATTTAAACAGGTAATAAGTATTTTGCAAAGTTTTGTTTAATAAAATTTTTGCTGTTTTTATTGTGATGCTACTATATATGTTTAGCTTAGCTAGGTATAGCTAGCTAGCTACTAGTGCATAATGCAGCACATATCGTGGGGCAGAACCATTCGGCGATTGGGTTCGACGTCATAACAAATTTTTTGGAGCTGAAAAGTTACCGTATTTTAGGTGAAGATAGTGCAGAGCTAGACACATTTTGGAGTTTTTAGAACAATGTTATAAAGTTTAAGCAGAGATAATTTTTTGAAGCATCATTTCTGGACAGATTTTTATTCTGGTTACCTTTCGTTATTCTTCCATTTCCACATTTTTTAGCATTCTTCCCCCTCCTACGAACTAGGTTTGTTTTCACCCTGCAAAATTTTAAAAATTGCGAATGTAGCACAAATGTGATTCGTCAATTAAGCAAAATGTCAATCATTACTACGGCAACAAAGCTGAACCGAATTGCCGAATAGCGTCCATACTTTGGAGCAACTATAAAATACCCCCCGTAAAAAAACTAAAGCTATGTAACTCAGCAACGCAACATTGCACCTACTCAGCAATACAGCAACGTAGATGCACAGCTACGCAGCAACGCATCTACTCAGCAATACAGCAACGTAGATGCTCAGATACGCAGCAACGCAGCTAGTCAACAATACAGCAACGTAGATGCTCAGCTACGCAGCAACGTAGCTACTCAGCAACGTAGCTACTCAGCAACGTAGCTACTCAGCAACGCAGCTATTCAGCAATACAACAACGTAGATGCTCAGCTACGCAGCTAAGCAGCAACGCAGCTACTCAGCAATACAGCAACGTAGATGCTCAGCTATGCAGCAACGCAACTACTCAGAAAATAATTAAAAATGGTTTAAATAGTTCAGAGGGATCTGAGCAAAAGCTTCGTTTTTAAAATTAAACCAGTTTAAAAAAACATTATATAACATATAAATGTTTTTTAATAACTAAAAATATTAAATGAATAAAGAAACTATTTAAAGAACGAAAAATTTGTCATTACGAATGTATACACTATGAGGCTAAACTATAGAATCATGAAAGCGAAGTCATTATATTGCGAAATATTTAGTGTAACAAACCAACTTGGTATGTTTGTTGATATTTTACTTCAGTTTAACTGACCAACTGTGTGTTAATCAAGAAATAGTGAGCTTTGCGTAGCTGCGTTGCTGCTGCTATATTTGTTCGTTTATTTTTTTTATTATTGCGTTGCAGAGTTTTATAGTCTCAATTTTTTTACGGGGGTATTCTATAGTTTAGCCCATACTTTAGCTAATGCAATTTTTTAACTCAAAAAAACACAAAAAATGTTTTAGCTATAACCTTCTGCATACTCGCTATACAACACTTTTTCCTGCAAGTCGAAAGCCCTTTTATCTTTGAGAACTATGTTGTGAGTGATTTAACAAACATCATCATCATCATCATTCTCGGCTTAACAACCGTTTTCCATGCTAGCATGGGTTGGACGGGGTATATTAATGACCCTTTTCCAATCTGATACAGACTGTGTTAAATCTAAACTCAACTTCCTCCTTATCTAGTCTGTCCTTATAATCTCTTGCCAAGTCTTTCTCGGTCTGCCTCTGGGCTTTGCCTCAGGAACTATCAAGTCTCTGCACTTTCTTACCCAATTATCCTCCTCCATTCTTTCCAAGTGTCCCAGCCAGTTCAATATTCTTATCTGGATAACATCTTTAATTCTACAGAGACTTAGCCTGCTTCTTATCTTATCTGAACTCTTTCTGTCTCTCAGACTTGCGTTACACATCCACCTAACCATTCTCATATCATTCCTTTCTAAACGATCAAGATCTTCCTGCTTCACTGCCCATGTCTCACTACCGTACAACATAACACTTCTTACACAGGCCTCATACAACCTACCTTTTACCTCAATTGACAGGACTCTGCTAGTCAACAAAGGAAGTAACTCTCTGAACTTTTTCCAAGCAGAACCTATCCTGCAAGTAACACTTCTTCCAATACCCCCTTCACTGCCCAACATATCACCTAAGTAACAGAAGTTCTCAACTATCTCTAACGAGCCACTGTTGTACATCATTAAAGCTGGAAATACTTCATTCTGTATAATCTCACCTTTGCAACGCTTGCATACAAACTGAATGTCAGCTCTTAACCTTCCACTAATACTACTGCACTTCTCATGTACCCAATGCTTGCAAGTCTGACAAAAAATTGAGTTACTACCAACCCCAATCCTGCAAACTCCACAAGGCCACTTTCCAACTACAAGGTCACATATGGCTGCAATGCTACTAATCATGACTTTAGACTTTGCTGTGTTCACCCTAGTCTAAGTATTAATACCACGGAATCGCATTTTGGATTTAGTCTCTATTGTTAATTCTAAACCGGTGAACATAGTCTTAACCTTTTTATTTCTTTCGTCTACTTCTATTTCAGGAAAAATATTGCTGAATTGTAAAATAAAAATAAATTGTCTTGTGAAAGTTTTTTTACTGAAGCAAATGATAAAGTTTTTTGACGAAAAGAATGTTAAAAAAGTGATTAAATATATTTTCTTTTTTTTAAAAAAATATTTTGCTAAGAACGTTACTTTGAGTCAGTAAAAGACACCTCGTCACTTTGCATCATTATTAATTTCTCCCTTGTAATTGCTGAAGTATTAGCAGTTATAAGGCTTCCGCTTCGGGAATTATATTGCCGAAGAAAAAATCGATCGTCGAATGTTGTAGTTTCCCTTTTTTATGAATATTCATATTATCCATACTCCTAGGTTTCATCAAACAGATATCGCCACAATGACACAAAGAACTTTCTACTGCCCACTAAATAAAAAACATTTAGTCTTGATGCCCCCAGCTATCGAATTCTTTTTTAAGGGAGAATGTTGTAAAACCCTTAAACGACGTGAAGGTAGACGACACGATCCCTTCAACCAATTTACTGCAATGTGTTGACAAACTTAATGTCGGCCCCGTAGTTTTATTCAGTTCGGCCTGCGGTTCAAAATGGTGGAGTGACCAAGTAAGGTTGTATTATCGTTCCCAAGAAAAACAAAAACATCAGGATTACCTCAGTTGAATTTGTTGATGTTTGATACTCGTCAAGGCCTGGCATCATATTGATATTTTTTTCATTTTAAAAAGTGGCGAAGAAAGTGCCGAAGTCTGCCAAGGCAATTGCCGAAGGTTTTCAGTGCTTTTGACCATTGTCTTTGGCATTTTTTCTGCTGAAGGACTGCCGAAGTGATTTTGAAAAATTGCGAAGTTACTTCGGTAATTATTTGCCGAAGCAAATATATCTGAAATTTGAAGACTGCAGACCCGATTAAGGTATAAATAAAGATTTTTAACGATTGTAAAAGGTTTATTTTGACATATTTATGTATTGTCTTCTTAAAATAACATTTTTTTCAAAAATTTTTTTTTACTGGAGTGCCCCTTTAAAGAATATGCATATTTTTTTAAATAAAAATTTGTATTTTTAAAACTACGAAATAGGATTAAAAAAAAGCGTACTTTCGTCAAAACATAGGAATGTACTCAGCCCGATTTCCCAGCTGACATTACAAAAAAAAGGAATCAAGAAGCTTTTTGTAGTGGATTGATTTCAAATTCTTTAATAAATTTATAATTTGTTGAAGTTTGTTATTTTAGCTCTCATTCTAAGGTCTAATTTCGTGTTGATTTAGTTTTCAGAAAAATGAAAAACAACATTGTGCATGCAGCATTTAATATTTTTCAAGTTGCACATAATTACATTACAGTCCCGATCGCGAGTAACTATGCACGAGTATACGAGTACAGGTACATTAAATGCCAAGTAAAGTGCAAGACGAGTACGAGTAATCGGCGAGTATACTACTCCATACCCTCGAGTATAACCTCTTGCGCATGCGAGTACAGCAAGTAAATGATTTGTGAGTACGTGTGCGAGTATAAGATAAAAAACGGGAATTCGACGTAGAGTAATTTTTATCGATAGCTCACATTTGTTTGCTACCTTACACATTGTGAAAACTTTTACTTCCTATTCGCGTCGTAGGAAATAACATTTTATTTTACATAATTTTTTTATGTTGCAACAAATTTTCTTTAGTTTACATAAAAATGTATACGTTGCTGTAATGGCTCTTTCTCACCAAGGAGGAAACCCTTTGCTATTTACATCTGTTATCTAAATGCTTTTTTTCTCCTAGCTAAATGCTTTGTTGCTACATTCAAACATTATTCCTTTTTCTTCCCAAGCATGAATTAAACAATGAACTCTGGAGACTAAATTAAGCGAATCGCATTTAATTTTATTGTTTTGTAAGTAACCAAAAGTAATAACGTGCCCAGCAGGGAAATCTTAGATCCAGTGAGAATGATGTGCACCCGAATTTTGAGTGAGTTCCCTAATTACTTTAAAATGGGTTGTCATAAATTATAAGTGGCTTTCAAGTCTATCGTGTAGCTATCAGCATTTCGCCATTTTGAAAGATTAAAGGAGCATTTTAGCACTAAATTTTAGCACTAAATTTCGTTTCTATGAAGCTTTATGTTCTTATATGAAAAATATTATATTAAAAAATAACGTGTATCAAGGATATGCGTCTTAGTTAAATGCATAAAAATAAACAAAAATAGTGAATTATTACAGATCGTCTGTAACAACGATGTACGGAAAATTCTTTCTCATGTTTTTATAATTTTATTATCCATTCTCATCTTATCATAGTGTGCATAATAAAATGAGCGGCAGTAATGGGAGGACAAAGTTTCACGTGTTTTATTAATTGTATTTTTAATTTTTTTCACATATTTTGTGGGCACCTGTTGTTTAAAAGTAGCGAATATAAAAAAGAAAAGAAAGAATGAATATCATTCAAACTAAATTGTTAAATTTTTTACTGTTTTTTAATAGCATTTATCAATTTATTATCAATTTAGATTACCAGAAGCAAATCATTTCAATATTCTCAATGTGGTTGCAAAGATATAAATAGATTAGAATAACATTCAACACAAAAGAAAAATTTATCTCCAGAATCGTGTTTTAGAGCGAGTGAGGAGATCTTTATAACGCAGACAACTGAAGTTCATTCGGTATTTTTAGACTTATCATTTTTCAGAAGTGACATTGGTTTGTTTGTTTGTTCAGAAACAAAAGAGTTTGCTTGAAAGTTACGACTCCGTTGTAAGGCAATTGAGGTTCTCCCTCGTTCTGGCTATCATATATAGCTTGCGTTGGTGCGCACTTTCCCGCAGTTGAGTTGAATATAACGCAAATCAGTTTAGACTCTTCTGGCTTTTCGGAGTGTCAGGTCCCTGTGGCATCGTTCCAAATGGGACTGCTGATTCGATCGTAAATCAACAAAACGGCAGGGTTTAAAGTGTTAATGTAATCTCAATGCCAGCTTCAACTCACTATTGAACATAGAAAACTAACGAACGAAGAAAATAACACTGTAAAAATAGTGTTTTTCAATAAATCCAACACCAACATAAAAGCATATTGGCCGCAAGTGCATTCTCCGCCAGTTTCTCAATTAATTATATCGTTTGACTTTCGAGCACGCTAGCGAGTACTGTGTGAGTACAGTAGCAAAAATGTGCAAGTATTTTTGACGTACTCGTACGCGCATTATACTCGTCGCGTACTCGTGGAATACCCACGGAAGAAATTACTCGTACCCGTAGTTTAATACTTGTGTATAGTTACTCGCGATCGGTACTGTATTTCAATGTGTTTGACATATTCGTCACATAATTAAGTCAGTGTTGTGTTTCACAAATGTTGTTGTATAAAAACATTCTATGTGATGCATAAAAACAAAATAATGTGGATTTAGAATACTAAAAACAATTATTTTTAAAAATCTTTTTTGCTTTCTGCATTAGGCATAAATATAATATTGAAATGTTTAAACACGAAAAATCATTTTTTGCAAAAACGAAATTAAGGCAAATAAACCAGCCGTTTGGCAGGGAGTTCTACGGTGATTTTTTTCCACTTCTCAACGAAAGAGGAGTAATTGCTTTAGTTCTCTGATTGTGGAGAAAAGGTGCTCGCGTTATATATGGACTTGATACTATGCAGTCTTGGTCACGAATGGCGTGTGATCGCCTGTGCACGCCTCCGCACACGCCTTGTTCTACCTCATACTCACGCGAAGCAAATTTGAGCTATTGTAGAGTAATCCCTTACCCAAACTTTACCCAATACATAATTGTTCTTCCGCGTTAAAATGTATCTCTAAAATGTATTTCTATTAAATACCCACCTTCATTGAAATGCTCATCAACCTTGTATTGATCTCCTTAAGACGATGACCAATGGAAATGAAAGTCCTATTGTCCTTCCCGATGGTTTAATTCTTAAGTTAATAGTTCTGTTCCAACTAGCTCTCTATGTTTTAATCCTATTCTTGTTTAATAACTTTTAATAAAATTCAAAATTAGTGCTTTTTTTTCTATATGTCACCGAATTTTATGATGTCATCACCAAAAAATGCTAGCGTCATCCATTTTTTTCACCAAATTATTTATTAATACGTAAACAACACTTGTGGTAAGTTTCAAGTCCAACGGACAACAATTGTAAAAATTACGCAGGGGGGGGGGGGGGGGGGTTGAATCAGACCCCCCCCCCCAGCATTGAGGACCCCCTAAAAGACCCAGCAGGAATAGGGTTAAGATAAACTCATTAGGAAGTAAGTTGAACACGTGCTATTTATGACCTGGGGTCAGGGCATCATTAAGTTAAATGTCGCAGAAGTCGCCGGTGACATGATTCGAAAATGCTTGTCACAGGCACAGTTCAGTGTAAAGCAGAACTGTAAAGGAAACTCAATTGAGAGTCTCTGTAGATCATCTCTCCTCACAAAACCGAGGGCAGGGCTTACTTACTGCTTGCTGTCTCGTGTGGGAGAGAGAACTTCTGGACTTCTTTTTAATACGATATACATTCTTGTTGATCATTATTACGAATCAAAAAGGCACCACAATTTTTCTGCTGCTTGAAAGCCAGCAGGAATAGGGTTAAGATAAACTCATTAGGAAGTAAGTTAAACACGTGCTATTTATGACCTGGGGTCAGGGCATCATTAAGTTAAATGTCGCAGAAGTCGCCGGTGACATGATTCGAAAATGCTTGTCACAGGCACAGTTCAGTGTAAAGCAGAACTGTAAAGGAAACTCAATTGAGAGTCTCTGTAGATCATCTCTCCTCACAAAACCGAGGGCAGGGCTTACTTACTGCTTGCTGTCTCGTGTGGGAGAGAGAACTTCTGGACTTCTTTTTAATACGATATACATTCTTGTTGATCATTATTACGAATCAAAAAGGCACCACAATTTTTCTGCTGCTTGAAAGGTTTTAGTTAATGACATGTTTTTTTTATGCTTACTTTCTTTCTTTTATTTTTTTTTTCGTGAGTTGAATTTATGAATTTATTTGATCCATCAGTTTCGAATGAAACAAACCACCCGCGATCAAAGATCAAGAACCTAACCTTTTTGTGTGAAGTAAAAAAAATGCACCATAACATGTTTACTTCAATCGAACGAAAGACGTTCTAATTGAATGTTTAATCGAACAAACAGCGTTTTAAGTATCCACAGGGGAGCGTTCATCTTTATTTAAAAATCACAGTAAAATTAGCTGCATGCGGCATTTCATTGAAAGATGGCCTCTGCTTCGAAAAAATCAAAAAATATTTCCGGAGAAGTATCTACATTCTTATCTTGGAAAAAAGAAAATATTATAGGCCATGAAGTTGAGAACATAGACGGAAACTCAATGATAACAAAAATTTGGTGTAAGATGTGCACCAAATGTAAAGAGCAACTTCTAGCTAATCCAGTAAATAAGGCTGCACTGTGAGTTTTTTAAAAGCGTTTACGGAAGGCACAAATGTGGTCACGAAACATCAGGCACATTTAGTACTTTTTTTTTGTTCTTGTTTTGTTCTTATTTTTTATAAGAACATAGTTTAATAATCGGCTGTCTCCAGAGTTTTTTTCTGATTCTAAAAACCAAAAAATGAATAATTTTCCAACGGTGCAACTGCTGAACGCCTTGAACTATGTTACACTCTAGGTAGATCGTCACTTGGAAGGGCAGATGCATAAGGCTGCTTGTTTATTGGATAGCAGACAGACACAGGAAGAAATTGATTATATCATTGATTCAAATCTCAAATTAGTTACTCTGGTATCAACATATCCAAAAGCTGGTCATGAACTAAAAGTAGTTCAAAATCGCGAGTATATAGACATTGAGCTCGATCACATCACAAATTTGAATCATGGATCCATTGAAGCAAAAATGGAAACGAGGAGACAAGGTGCAGAAATCTGTATTCTCTTGATTCGGGAGAAGTTTTCTTCTTTTGAAGAAAACATTTTTAGTAATATGAAATGGCTAGATCCACAGTATTGGACCAACTCTTAGAGAGGATGAAAAGAACGCCATAACGCAGTTGATGGCTCACTTCTGTGAACCTCTATCGGCAGCTGGCTTTGATGTAAGTAAAGTCTTTCAAGAGTGGAAAGGGCTGCGATTCACCATCAATAATTTTTACAAAAATGTGAGGGCATCGACAGTTTGGGAAAAAATGATGGTGTACAAGAAACGGGAATTTCCCAACATTCTACTCGTCGTCGAACTGGTGCTATGTCTTTCCGGCTCGAATTCATCCGTGTAGCGTGTGTTTAGTACACTTACGATTTTATTGTTGGATCGTCGACTCTGAATGAAACACAACACGATAGAGGGGTCATTGTTAATTGCTGGGAATAACTCCCTGTGGAGTGATGGAGAGAAAAAGAAATTTTGAACAGCGCAGTCGATTCATACATGCAAAAGAAGAGGTTTGTCAGCATGGAGACACCTGTTCTAGTCCGGGTATGGATCACGATACACGCAACAGCAACAACGAAGAGAGTAAAGAGAGTAGTGATGTTATGAAACAGACTGCGATGTATAAATAGTCTTTAAGTTCATTAAAAATACATAGCAAGACTTTGTATAAGTGTAATCTCCAGGAAAGCAAGTTTGATGATGCCGTGTTCTGCTGGAGACGAGAAGAGAAACTTTGAGGAATAATCTGCTGTCATGTGGATGATTTTTTTGGGAGAGGTACAGCGAGATTTGAGAGAGAGTTCATAGAAAAACTGAGACAGGAGTTCAAAACAAGTAAAGAGGAGAAAGACACATTCACATACCTGGGACTGAACATTCAAAAAAATAGTAAAGGAGCAGTAATCCAACAAGATAAGTGCATAAAGGAACTAGCTGAAGTGAGCATAAAAAAAAGAAAGAAAGAAAGGAGAACCAGGACTCACCTCTAACTAAGGAAGAGACTCCGCAACTAAGAGGAATTGCAGGAAAACTCAACTGGGTAAACAGCGAAACGAGACCTGACATAGCGCCTGTGAGACAAGCTGTTCGATAAAGGAGCCAACTGTCAGAGATCTTGTTCAAGCCAGCAAGCATATAAAGAAACTAAAGTCGGAGAAGGTGTGGATTCACATACAAAAGATCTGCTTGGATACAGCACGAATAGTGTGCCATACAGATGCATTGTTCGCAAACCTTAAGCACGGCGGGTCGCAGGGTGGCTTCATAGTATTTTATTGTCGGAAAAGATGGTCAGTACTCCCCGATCAGCTGAAAGTCTAAGAAATTAAAGCGTGTTGTGAAAAGTACATTGTTGGCGGAGACACTAGCTCTTGAAGAAGAAATGGAGACATTTTTTCATTCTGAGAAAAATCCTGTGTGAAATATTGGCTGTAAAGAAAGAAAATGAAAGATTCCCGATAGAATGCGTCACAGATAACAAGTCGCTAATAGATGCAGTATATTCGACAAAAACCTTAAGTGAAAAGAGGTTAAAAGTCGACATCTGCCTTGTAAGGGAGATGTTTGCCAAAGGAGAAGTGCACTCGATACGATGGGTTGAGACAAAATCTCAGCTAGCCGACTGTTTTACGAAATCCGGGGCATCGAACTCAAAATTGATTAAAGTGCTACAAAGCAAGGATCACCTGTCCTTGTAAACAAAGCAACAAGATGATAATGTGTAAATAAATGTAAATAAGCAATGTATATAAAGCAAAAGGAACACCGTTAGCACGCAACTGACAAACACGAACAAAAACATACAAAGAACCGCACACCATCATCTCAACAACAAAAGAAAAATAGGAGATTGTTAATCTCTTGTTTTATTGAAGGACAAATAAAATGTGGATGTCCGGTGTTGGTGTTTATTGTGATATGTGATTCAATGAGCTGTGTTTAAAAGTAGAAACTGTCACTGTGTTGCAGTTGCATTCCAGAGAAATTGTGTTTGCCGTTCCGGCTATAGATTTACAAAGAAACATGTTGTGTTACTATTGTGTTCCAAATACTGTGTCATGTTAATTGTGGTGTTTAGCGTTGCATGTATACGATATAGACATTGCCTTACGACATTGCCCGTTGTGTTTAGATATTGTGTTTACCATATATTTAAGTCGTGTTGAAAAGTATACCAGTCCAACCACAAGTGTTACGGTGCAATCGAACGTATAGCTGTCATAATTAACGATTACTGAAGTGCCATATTTAATGTTCAACATTTATATTATATTTTTTAACTCGTCTCCCACCAGGCGAAAACCATTATTTCCTAAGCGCAGAGGCCATTTACTACTGGGTTGTTTGGAGTCTGCATCAAATTTGGTTATACACTTTTCACATGCTTCATTCAATATGGCAGCTTATTGTGAACATGGTTTGTAAACATCTTGTTACTGAAATAAATAAATTAACAAACAAAAAAGAAGCAAATAAAAAGTAAAAAACAATACTTCTAAAACTCTGCGCTGCCGCTCTCCTGAATGTAATAATTGCACGCCAAAATCATAAGCTAGGTGTGCGATACTGATCGCACGCCTGTGTTAGTGTAGGCGTACGTACCACCACATGTGGGTGCAAATATTCATGACCAAGACTGCTATGTTTTCTTAATTTCATATTTACATTACACTCATTTAAATTACCTTGTTTAAAATATACAACTAATATTTTGATCAAATTTCTATCAGAAAAAAATGATTTATAAATTCCTTAAAAAGCGCGCCATATTTTTCATTGTGTTTTTTTAATTAATTAACAAATTAAATATTTTCCAGCCTAAATAAAATAAGTGTTAAGGATCTCATTCCTAGCAACAAATTTAGTAATAAACAATCTCGTTTCGTTTTAATGGCAGGAACAACACATTAACAATCTCGCTCCCAATGTCCTTTTTGTTCCAACAAATTTACTATCTCGTTTGGTTTTTAATGGCAGGAAAAACACATTAACAATTCCGTTCCCAATGTCGTTTTTGTTTCAACGAATTTACTAATAAACAATCTTGTTTTGTTTTTAACAGTAGGAACAACACATTAACATTCTTGTGGCCTCACTTTGTTTAGTTATTTTTCAATTCAATTTCAAGTCCAGTGCCATTACAATGATAACGAATCCTAAGTACAAAAACATAAGGTAGAAGGAATCTACAATATACTTGACTACTTGTCCTAACAAGAATTAAATTAATTAATTAGAAGTAATTAATTAGAAGTTCAAAAGCATTAAATAAAAAACTGCTTGAATTCTAATTAAGTCACAAATGCACACTCTTTTATAAGAACTTAAGTTCAAATTACAGAAATTAAAGCTAAAGGGGAACTACACGCAAAAATTATTTTTTGATATATATATATTGATTTTGCTGTGCATTTATTATCGCATGATTCGTGCAATGGCAATGGCGGTTCTGTAGGTAAAGAGAAATTGGGGTGAGTTTGATATTTCTATGACACATTTGAACATGTTCTGGTTGTCAGTTTTCAATAAAATTTTCAGGATAATGTTTTCTCATGTATATCTTTCAATTTTACAATAAAATAGGCACCTCAAAAAAATTGCAACATATTTTTAGAAATGTGTATTTTTAGAAATATGAATTGCATATTTAAAAATACGAATTGCATTTTTAAAAATACGAATTGCTTATTTAAAAATACGAAATACAGAAAACTATAGTTTTGAAAATATGAAGTCTAAAAATTCATCATAAGGTTATGAAGAAAAAATTGAACCCATGTAGCTAAAATGTCTTCGTCTTTTCGACAATGTTGATAGGAAGTCCGTACAAAGCTTTAATACTTAAGTGTTTCCTTCTGAAATGACTGAACCTGGCCATTTGAAGCACAAAATTCCCGTATCTCGATTTAATGTTACGAAAACTTAACAATCCTAAGCTTAAAATCGTTGTGTTTACGTTATGAAGTTCCAAGAACTCGGCTTTATGAAGCTTTAAAATTTCCATTATTTATTTTAAAATGAAAAAAAATACATGGCTTTTCGAGGTTTAAAGGGGAACTAATAATTGATAGTTATGCTTAAATTGTTCATTATAGTGTGAATATGAACTGTGCTAATTTTTTAATATTTGTGAGCTTTGGTTCTTGAGTACATAAGGGCACTTGAAATTTTATAGTGGCCTCATGTGAATAAATAAAATTTTAACAGTATTTTAGATGTTGTAAGAAAACTTTTTAATTATTATTATGATCTGATGATGCTTCAGCATAGACTAAATAGAAAATTTATCAAATAAAATAATTTGTTTTCTCACGTTAAATGCAAACAAGTGTGAATCCAAACAAACAAGTAATTTTAATACAGAAAGAAAAGATTGCAATAATAGAAACTTTTTTTTGATAATTTTTAACCAATCAGGATAGATAACACTAGGTTGAGGATGTGTTAATGTTGGTACACTGAGAGGTAGAGCAGGTGAGGTAGTTGAGATGTTAGAGCATAATCTGTTGATATGTGTTGTGTTCAGGAAGTCAGGTGGAGAGGAGCTTCAGTGAGATTTGACGAAGGTGGAAGGGCAAGGTATAATTTTTTTGGATTGGTAATAGTGATAGATATCAAGGGGTTGGCATATTCGTCACAGAGACGTGGGTAGAAAAAGTAATGGATGTTATGCGTGTTAGTAGTTGTATTATAGTGATAGAGTTTTTGATAGGTAATAGAATTGTCACTTTTATGTCAGTTTATGCTCCACAGTGTGGACTCAGTGAGGAAGATAAAGTAAGTTTTATGATAAGTTAATAGCAGTCAAATTAAGGTTCAGAGACAGTGAACTTGTCACGGTGGAGACGACTTTAATGGTCATGTTGGAAAGTCATCTGAAGGTTTTAGGGTTGTGCATGGAGGCTACAGATTTGGAAGCAGAAATAAGGAAGGGAAGGGATTGATTGAGTTTGGAATGACAATGGACATTGTGGTTTGCAACACATTATTCAGTAAGAGACAGAGTAGGCTGAAGTCAGGTGGTTGTCAGAAAAAGATGGACTACTTTCTTGTTAGAGAGTCAGACAGTGGTGAAGGATCTGAAAGTTATCAGGGGAAAGTGTGTTTCCCAGCATAGGTTGATGATTTGAGATATTATCTTGAAGAGTGTTAAAGAAGCCAAGAGAAAGTACAGGCCCCGTCGTAGAATCTGAAAGCTGAAGGAAGAGATTGTAGCAAGACAATTCAATGTAAAAGCTTGGCAATGGCCAATGGTCAAATGTGATAATGAAAATGTGGAAAGTACTTGGACTACTTTGAAAAATTGCCTTCCAGAAGCTTCTGATAATACCTGTGGGTGGACCAAAGGACCAGCTAGTCAAAGACCTGGTGGTGGAATTATGATGTTCACCAGTGTATAAAGGAAAAGAGGATACTTCGGAAAGGTGGAAGTCAGGTCATAGTAAGAATATTTACTTAGAAGCTAACCATCATGCTTGTACAGCAGAGTTAAGGCAAAATCAGAAGCAAAGAAAAACAGATTTTGCAGATGTGTTAGGAAGGGATGACCAGCCCAATAAAGTGTTCAAGATAGCAAAGCAAATGAAGAAGACTAATCAAGATGTTGTAAGTGAGAAGTGTATATGTAACCATGAAAGTGTCTTGGCTAGCACATAGAAGGAGAAAAAGCTAGCTTGGAAGAGTCATTATCAGAGGTTGCTTAACACTGAGTTTGATTGAGATGAGGATAATTTGCCTGATGACGTTGTAGAAGGACCAGCTATACAGATCAAGACAGAATGAGTAGTGGAGGCTATTAGGAAAATGAAGATTGGCAAGGCTGCAGGAGTATCAAGTGTTGTTGCAGAGTTGGTAAAGTATCTGAATATACTGTAGTTGAACTAATTCAAAATCTTCCGAAACAGATTTTAAGGGATGTGTTATACAGATTGACTGGCATTCGAGTGTAATAGTGAATTGTTGTAGGGGCAACATTAAAAAGGAATAACTATAGAGGGTTGAAGTTGGTTGACCAAGTAATGAAAGTTATTGAAAGAGTGATTGATAAGTTACCTAATTCCATGAAATTAATGAGTCAAGAAATTACCGAAAATTAAATTAATGGTCATGAAATTAACGCAGTTTAATGAAATTACTTGGAAAAAGACATTAAATTAACGCTGTTGAGCAAGGTTGTTTTCAAAAATGCATTTAGTTAACGCGAATTTTAGAATATGCAATATCCCACGAAGCAAAAATTACGGCAACAATCGAATCCACGGTTGTAAAGCGGTCTTCTCTATTCGAAAGCGGTTTTTTAACAGTGTTCTCTTTTTCAGCCATCAACAGATGGCTGAAAAAGAGAACACTGTTTCCCATGGCGGAGTCGATGGAAGAGTTAGTTGAAAAGTTTGAGAAGTGGAAGGAAATACTAGAAGAAAAGGGTAAGAGTGAATGCAGCAAAGTCTAAGTCATGATTAGTAGCATTAAGCCAACTATGACCTTGTAGTGGGAAAGTGGCCTTGTGGAGTTGCAGAAAAGGGGTTGGTAGTGACTCAATTTTTTGTTAGACTTGTAAGCATTGGGTACATAAGAAGTGCAGTGGTATTGAAGAAAAGTTAAGATTATAAACAATGAAATATTTCCATCTTTAATGATGTACAACAGTGGCTCGTTAGAGATAGTTGAGAACTTCTGTTACTCAGGTGATATGTTGGGTAGTGAAGGTGGTGTGGAAAGAAGTGTTACTTGCATGATAGGTTCTGCTTGGAAAAAGTCCATAGAGTTATTTCTTTTGTTGACTAGCAGGGTCTTGTCAATTGAGGTAATAGGTAGGTTGTATGAGACCTGTGTAAGAAGTGTTATGCTGTACAGTAGTGAGAAGCATGAAGATCTTAATGGTTTGTAAAGGAATGCTATGAGAATGGTTATGTACAAGGCCACTCTGAGAGACAGAAAGAGTTCAGATGAGCTAAGAAGCAGGCTATAGGTATCCGTAGTATTAAAGATGTTATCCAGATAAGGAGATTGAGTTGGTTGGGACACTTGCAATGAATAAAGGAAGATAATTGGCTAAGAAAGTGGAGAGACTTGATAGTTCCTGGACCAAAGCCCAGGGAACTTATCACCTCCAAGAAAGATTTGGCAAGAGAAAATAAGGACAGACTTGATGGAGAAAAATTTGATCTTACACAGTCTAGATCAGATGGAAGGGGGGTCATTTATATACCCCATCCAACCCATGCTAGCATGGAAAAAGGATGTTAAGACAAAATGATAATGATGATGATGATGAATCAGGTCACTCTTTACTCCCCAATACCGTCACATATGTACTTTGCAATTTGAATTAAGTTATTGACGTTGTAACGGTTAATTTGACGATTAACATTTGAGACATAAGTTTTTTGACAACATGACAGAAAAACAAACACATTCACTTTGCCTGTTGCAGACAGAAACATTCTTTGTATTATTATAATAGGTAGCTGTCCCACAGGGCAGTAGTAGTCACTAAGCATTGCACAACAGCTTTTTAAGTTTACCAGGTTATTTTGATTTACAGGCCTTATATTTTGGTTGTAAACCTTTTTTGTGTGTTTTATATATATTACATATACAGTATTTTACCAATCCTTAAGTACAAATTTCTATTATTTAATCCTATTTAATCACTTGAAATCCAATGTAAGGGACAGTTGACGACCGACATGTCTTTGGAGGGACAGATAGTTTCTGCAATGGGCATAGGGTGAATGGGGTGGAGTGAAATTCGTGTTATGCAACGTAAATCATCATTTGCTATGAAAACCTCTACCTTGCAGACATGTACATAGCTGACACTTTTTTCAGAACAGTAGATTTCCACTATATGCAGGTTTGACTGTACGTGTATGCTAAGTGATGAAAGTAGGCACAGTTCAGGGGTTAATAAAGCAGGCCTATCAATAAGAAAGTATCTCCTGAGAAATAAATTGCTCCCCCAAGGTTACATTAATTTAACCTTTTCAAGCAGTATGAATAAATAGAATAAGTTTATAAACTCATATTTTATCAGTCTTTTTTATCTATTTTATTTTATCTTTTTTATATATTTTGGTTCTTTTTTACTGTAATTTATAAGAAAAAACATTGATTTCCATGTGTTTTTTTGGAATTGGGGAAGCAATTAATGGCTCAGCTAGTTTCTTATTTCTCAGTATTGGGCGAGCTTTTGCATGAGCAACAGCAATTGTTCTACCCTAATTTATAGGCCTGATATATGTTGTAAATTTGGACAGCAGAAAATAAAATTGCTTGCAGAAATCTTTCTTTAACATATATATAACCAAGCTTTAATTTATTTGTTGTGTTATCAGCTAGCTATGTTTCCCTTCTAATTTTACGACAAAAAAACTTGATATGATACCACATGTTTCAACCATCACAAAGAATAAAAAGGTAAGATATTGCAACAGCTTTTATAAATTTGACTTTACAAAAGCATTTCTTTAAAAACATAATTTCCTGCTGTATGCCAGACTTGGTTATGTGATTTTTGTTTAAGGTGCTTCACAATCTAATATGTTTTTGCAGCTAAATTATCTTAGGGACTGAATATGTGATGCACTCTAGAAAAATCGACAACTTCAGTATTCGTATTTTTAAAATATTTTTAAAATACGAAATACGCATATTTTAAAAAATACAAAATTTGTATTTCTATTTGTAGAAATACAAATTTTGTTTTTTGTGTTTTAAAAAATAGAAATTCGAATTTCATAAACGTTTGTAATATTTCCATTACCTCGTTGGGGTATGAAGCAATTCAAAAAAGACAAAACTGTTCAACAAAACAGACAAATATGAAGAGAACGATTTGTTTGTTAGATTATGTAAGAATTAATTGCAAAGCTATGAAAATGGTTTAACACAAAGCTTTATAGTTGGCGTAATTTATTCTAAAGCGACAAACATAAGACTTTATGACGCTAAAACATCATCGCATTTTGATTTACATGTCGCCATATTTCATTTGTAATTGATGTGAAAATGGCTCTGCGAAGCTTAAAATCATTGTATTCTATTCTTTAAATTGATGAGAAAATAACCCTGCAAAATTTAAAAATCTCTGCATTCTATTCTAAAATGAGGAGAAAACGACCCTGCAAAAGCTCAGAAATCGCCGTATTCTATTCTAAAATGCTGAGAAAATCACCCTGCTAAGCTTAAAAATCTCTGTATTTTGTTCTTAAATGACAAGAAAATTACCCTGCAAAATTAAAAAAATCATCCTTTAAAATGATGAGAAAATAACCCTGCGAAATTTAAAAATCTCTGTATTCTATTCTAAAATGAGAAGAAAAGGATCCTGCGAAAGCTCAGAAATCACCGTATTCTATTCTAAAATGCTGAGAAAATCACCTGCTAAGCTTAAAAATCTCCGTATTTTGTTCTTAAATGACAAGAAAATGACCCTGCAAAGTTAAAAAAATCATCGTATTTTATTCTTTAAAATGATGAGAAAATAACCCTGCGAAATTTAAAAATCGCCGTATTCTATTCTAAAATGCAACACGCTCCTGTGAATGGTAAACATCGATGTATTGCGTTCGTAAATCACTAAAACTGTACATTGAACAAAAATATATATCCAAATTTTTCTTTGTTATTTTTAGAAAAAAATCCAAAATTCATATTTCGTATTTTTTAGAAATCAGCATTTGTATTTTAATATTAGAGTATTCGTATTTTTGAAAGTACGAAATATGCAATTCTGTTGTTTTAAAAATATGTTTTCGAAATAGAAATGATAGATTTTTCTAGAGAGCATCACATATAGTTTTAGTAGTTCTTCTGAAAAATATAAATTGTAATTTCAAATAAAATGTTATAGCCAAATTTCTTTTATACATATACAACGAACTGTCAAGAAGCAAGTATGCAGAATGATGGTACAGCATATAAAAGTATGTTATTTCGATTATATTATATGTGTTATACTTTAGAATGGATTTATACAATACTAAAAAACCTGCTGGGGGTAAAAACAGTTTGGTTAAATCTAATAAAGAAGATATTGATAATCCATTAATAAGAGATTGTTTTGAATTGCAACAACAACTGATTGAAACAGAAAAATCGCTTCAAAAGCTTAACATTGCTTCCCCAAAATCACCATCAGATAGTTTAAGGTGGGTTTACAATTTTACTATGTCATATCTTTTTTAAAAGCCTCTTTAATCACCTTAATGTTTCGTCTTATATAATAATGATTGCAGTGAAAAATTGTGTGATGTTTTAAAAGTCACAAAATAGGGAACATAGAACTTTGCTCCAATTTCGTGGCACACAATAGAACAAATGTCAGGAACTTTATTTTGTAGTATGAACCAAAACTGTGACTTACCGAAGCATTTTAGACACATAAAACCACACCATTTTAATCTGAATGAAAATACATATAAACTAGGGGATCAAACCTTGCAAAAAGTGTATAACTTGACTATGACTCCCAGACTGACATTTAAATATTTTTTTCAGGAACAAGGAAGTCTTTTGAAAGTCACAATTTCTGGTAGATGCAATATAAGCTATAAATACATTCATTACTTAAACCTTGATGATATCATCACCAATCTTTAAACTTCGATATCTTCTGAACTGTGCATCAAAAGCACATGCAGTGTTTTGTGTTCTACCCAATAGTTGGGATGAGTTCTGTAAATATATGGGGCATTACCAGCCTTTTTAATTCAGATTTGTTCGCATGAGCAAAAAATTGTTGACGTGATATGTTATTTGCATGCCTGCTTTATTTACACATTGGCATTTACCTCAGGAATTTCAGAGTGCAGAAATGAATTAAAGGCTGATTCGAAGCCTGGAGTATTTAGATGGACAGTGCTTTACTGCAGGGAAATCACTTTTCATGTGGGATCTGCATGTCACAAAGACCTTCTTACAAATAAATAACATTTCAATGTTCTTTCTCTCAATTATATTGATGTGTGGAATATGAGGTTGACCAGTGTATAGAAAATGAGGAAGCTTTGGAAAGAGTAGATATCAGGTGGTAGTTATATCTACTTAAAGCACAGTGGTGTATAAGTGTCTATAAGCACAGCACTGTAAAGGCTAAGTCAGAAGAGAAACAGATTTGCAGGAGTGTTGAGAGGGGAAGACCAGCATATTGGGGTGCTTAGGATAGCAAGCCAAATAAGAAAACCAATCAAAATGTTGTAGGTGAGAAGTGATTATGTAATGACTAAGGTGTCTTGGCTATTATGAGAAAAAGCTAGCTTGAAAGAGTAATTATCAGAGTTTGCTTTTAACACTGAGTTTATTTAGGATAAAGATAATTTGCCTGATGATTATGCAGTAGACAGGTCAGCTATGTAGATCAAGACAGAGGCTGTAGGAGTGTCAAGTGCTGAGATTAAAATTTCCCTTTTCCTAATAATGCTGACAGAGGAACTTTCATAATCATTGATTATTTCAATATTATTATTACAAATCTATTAGTGTTTGTTACTTTGTTGGCTAGGCAGGCATCATCATGACATCACATCCTTTTTTCATGCTAGGTATGTTAAACAGGGTATAATGACCTTCTTCTAGTAAGATTTAGACTGTGTTAGTTTTAAACTCGAATTCCTACATCAAGTCTGCCTTTATTACTTCCTGACAAGCTTTTCTCGGTCTACCTCTTACCTTTGTCCCAGGAACTATCAAGTTTCTGCACTTTCCTACCAATTTATTCTCCTCCATTCTTTCCTAGATTCTAAATATAACATCTCTAATGCAACGAATAATTACCCCGCTTCTTATCTCATCTGAACTTTATCTTCCTCTTAAGATTAAGTACCTACTGCCACTTTCTAACTACACGGTCACACATGTCATTAATCATGACTGTAGACTTTGCTGCATTCACTCTCAAACCTTTCTCTCTTAGACCTTTCTTCTACTTCTTAAACGTTTAAACTAATTCTACTATCAACTATGCCATGAGGACCAAATCATCAGCATACTATAATTTACATGGACACCCTGTTTTAAAGTCCATCAACAGCACCTCTAGGACTAAAACAAACAAAGAAGGACTAAGTACAGAACCCTGATTTACGCCAACGTTTATACTAAATTCACCATTAAATGTATCATTAATCCTGACAGGACTTCTAACATTTTTGCGCATAGACTGTACCATTTTAACTAGCCACTCATCTACACCTAATTTTCTCAGAGCCACACAAATAACTTTGTGTCACTCTTTTAAAAGCTTCTCTAAAGCTACAATGACAAAAATAGAGGTCTTTTCTTTATTCCAAATCCTTTTTGTGCTGAAGCAGTCTCGGTAATAATATTGCATATGAACAAAACCAAATTGTATTTTATGCCTATTCTTTCTCTAAGTACAGCCATGGGAATCTAAAAATTATTGAGATGACATTTTTAAGCATATTTTTGCCGCCACTGTGATGTAATACTACATTCACACATAATAATTACATTTCTGAGCATTATGTTGGAATAATTCTGATCAATGAACTTGTTAAAAGCCTATCCAAATCAAATACTGGTTCTTCAAATATACTTGCTGCTACTATCAAGTACCTTCCAGAAATTAGTATGTTGATTTTTTTTTGTATGAATACAACTAATGTTAATTCTTGAGAGAAAAGAGGTTTAAAGTATCTGCTTAAACATGCTGTCCCGCTAGCTAATAGGTAGGCTGTGGCAACAATAAATTTGCTCTTTGTCTAAAACATTTGTTAAAAGATTTCTGTTGTGTTTTTTTTTCTGCAGAAGCCTTCCCGTTGCTTTATGGAAATTATTTCACTATCGTCTATTAGCTATTAATTTTCAGTAGGATGCATCAGAGGTTTATGGGGAATATCAAGTTACCCCAGTGTGTCCCAGGAGCACACGATTGACAGGCTACAATAAAGCATATAAAAGTTTATCTTACAGGTACAAACAAATGGTATTGGCACTGACAAAAAATTAGAAATTTGCTATTGATTAAATATGACATCATATTTATGCAGCATAATTGATTCTGAAATTCTGTAAATGTGAATATCTTTAGAACGAAAAAGAGCTTTTCAAAAAAAATTTAAAGCCTTATTAACCAACTTTTTAAGCTCTATAATATATAAGTCCAACAACATTTTATACCTCAGGTTCCCTTTGAATAAAAAGAATGGACAAAACAAATCAAGCTCTTTAAATAAATGTGTGAGTTAAGAAAAGGACAAATTAAATCTGTTATGTTATACAAAGTATTTAAAAACGTTATTCAATATATCAAAAAAAAACATTAATAACTTTGTTATGTGCCTATAAACCCCACATGAATTTACCAAAATAAAAAAAGTTATTGCTTTACTTTTTATTATGCAATATTCCTTTAAAAAACTAGTGTAACGTTAACTATGTTTACGTTCAAAGGCTTAAAAATTCGTAGATAATAAAGGAAGCTACAATAATGACTTATCGCGTGACAAGCAGTTTTCGGGCATCTTAGAATACAAAGTTAAAAAATGTACCCCTACAGATGTCACCATGGTCTAGACACTCTTGTTAAATTTTAATTGGAAGTTTCTGGTTTAATAATGTAGAATTAATACATTATGTAGCATTAGGTTTTCTTGACACTTTAATAAAAGTAATGGGTCAAAATTAGCTAAAAGAAAAAAAATTCAAAAAATAGGGATTTAATTGAGACGAATTGAGTCCATCAAACACTTACTGCTTTTTATTACAGAATGTATTCATTATTTCAGAATCTATTCAAAAAAGCAACAAACAAGTCCACAGTCAGAAAAAGCACCAATATTAACTCTTGCAGATTTGACACCAGCACCAAGCGAAACAGGAAGCATGAATGAAAGTCTGACTTTGTTGCGTTCTGGTCACTTATGCCACATGTATTCTTCACTTCAAGATGACAGAGCTAAAGAAAAAAGAAGAAAACAGGTGAAGTTTTAGTGTTAATATTTTTTTTTATGCAATCATGTTTATCCAAGTTACTATCCTGCTTCCACAGTACCACCATTTTCAATGACAAATGTCCTCTTTCAGTTTTAAGTTGCACAAGAAATGAATGTGTTCAGAAATATCTTGACTCCAAATGTAATAATGAAACTTTATAAAATGAACAATAAAGTTTAAGGAATTTTAAAATGGTATAATTTTAGAAATCAAAGTCTATTGCATCACTCTATAACAATGATCTCAGTGATTCAAACTTGCGAAAGAAGTTATCTTTGTTACGCGAAGAAAATTCAGCATTATTTCTTCAGAATAATAAATTATTGACACAGCTAGAAAACGCAAGTTTTGAACTTCAGCAAAGCAAAAAAGAAGTATGTAACTGATTTTATTTAGACAAAATTGACTTTTTGCTTTGTTGTGATTTCCAATACAAAACTAAAAACCAAGATTACCTTTAGTTTGTTTTTCAAACTTTTATCATCTTAGCTTTTATGCATGTATTTAAATTTTGATAAAAATGACATCACAAGCACTCAGACACTCCTATATCACCATTAATTCGCTACTGCAAATACCTGTCAGCCCTTTAGTGTAAAAGTTGAGAAAACAGTCCAGTTGGGTGTTTTAACTTCCAGGGAAGCATGATGATGAAGCATGATGCTTATCATTTTTGTTATTCTCTGAAAAATCGATGTTTCATGATATGAAATATTTAAACGTCACAGGGTTTACACCTTTTCCCTAACATCAGATTGGCAAAAAACATTTTATAATCTGTATAGGAGTTAATACTTGATTTATAACTAGCTAGTATCATTTTTGTAATATAATTCTGTGTTTTAAGAATAGGTTTCCTATAATGTTTTTGTCTGAATTTTTTTTGCATAATATTTTTTTCAAGAATCTTTCTGCAAAATTTTTGTTCAATTTATGGTCTAAATTTGCATTTTTTTTTTTAAATATCCTCGGCATCTTAAAAAATGCCTAAAATCTGAAACTTAGGACATAGGCCTTGATGTGAGTTTTTGTTGCAAGTGTGACAAGTTGCAGCCCAGAAGGCACGCGCCATTGTTTTAAAGCATGTAAATCTACTATTTTTTTTCCATCTTTCTTTGCTTCTTCAGGCCTGGCTGTAAATGTTTGTTGCCCGAGCATTAAGCCGCTTGCGTAAATATTAATAAAAAATTAATGATTTTTAATTCTATGCTAAAAGTACTTTAATCACTTTGTGCAACAAACAAAGCTACAGCTATTTTAAGGGGTGGGTGACATTTACAAGAGTAAGCTCCATGAGCAAAACCCCAAACGCTACACAAATAAGCATTGACTCATTACCCTGGATGATAGTGATCCGTTCTTTTTTAAGTTTTTGTTGCTGTTACTATTAAACTTTCTATCTGCTTGTGGCTTTAAAAATTAAATACAAATTATTTATATCTTTGTAAAAAGAAAAAAATTATGAGCATAATTTTTTTTTCATTTCCAGCTTAAATGTTTGGATAAATTGTTTTTTTCTTCTTTTAGGTATTTGAAAATACCCTTCAGCATTACTACTTGTAAAGGTTAAAATCAAAATTAAATTCATGTGCATATATTTATTTGAATCAGCATAATGGAGGAGGGTGTTACAACAAACATACGGACATAAAAAAATATGCCCAATTCTATTTAGCAAGAATGGGTTTCTCATAGTCAATATATTTTGCAATTTTATTTAGAATTATTGTAACGAAGGAGGGTGTTACAAAAAGCATAAAGTCTAGAATTTAGTGGGAAACACAACAGCAGTATTAAGGAAATATCAAAGCGAGAATTGACTAGCTACCCTGAATTGATTGTTTTAAACTTATTTACCCTGTTCTAAACTTATTTTCTGTATGCAAATTCCCTTTTCATAGTGGGCTTAATATTAACATTAAAAAGTAATAAATTCAAGATAAACAAAGAAATTATGGTAGCTATACATTTTATACAATTTTGTGTGTGTACTTAATGACCTTAATCGCCTTAGATGTATGTGTGTTTTTGGGCATGCCTCTAATGGCAAGGCCTATAGTTAATACAAAAATATTTTTTCATCAGATTGCTATAAAAGCACTAAAATGACATATTTCCAACTGATATATAATGTTATTTTCTCAAAGTTGTTGCATTTTTGGACTCAATGAAATTAATCCGTCCTTTCTCAATACACCAAAATATTCCTGTAGCTGATTACACACACAATACACATATTTATTACTGTATTGCCTGATTTTTTGTTTACAAATCCGTTTTAGAAGATAGGAATGGCAGAACCCAGTGCAAAGAGCAGCTGATTCTAGCACACTTGCATTTCTAGCACACTTTGGATAAAATTCTGAAACTATCGGATGGAATTTTTTCCAAGGTGTGGTATAAACCCAAGAATTCAGGTGCTTTTTACACCAGGATCTGCCATGACTATCTACTTATGTTCTAATCCAGGTGGTGCAGAAAATGATATTTTTTTAAATAATAGTATTTGCACCAGAGTTTAGAAAAATTTTAAGCTAAAGAAATAGATGCAAGAGGATCAACTTATTTCGATCTACCACAAAAATTATTGTTTTAGTACGCAACACTATCAGCGCTGCATTCAGCAGTAATTTTCATCAAAATACAAGAAAAATAATGAGAATATAAACTTTTTTACAGTATATACTTTCCTGTAAACATATAGGACATACTAAAATTTGAAAAAACAATGACATCAAAGTAAACGTATTCGGAATTGTTGAAGTTATAAAAATAATAAGGTTCACAGGAACAAGGACGCAATTGATCTACTATACATATCTGGACATTATTGCTGGATTAAAAACCTACAAGACTTGTCTCCTCTCAAATAAACAGTCTTGGCAGCAGGAAATATATATGTAGACGTTGCTTGAGATATTTTCAAACTTAGGCCTGCAAGGGACAAATGATATTAAGCGAGGAAGAAAATAAAAACCTGCAAAACTCCTACGAGAGCTCTTGCTTCTGTTGCTATATTTTTGCTCAGTTTTGTGGAAAAATCTCTCTGCACCTCAAAGGATCATGACCAATTATACGCAACTCTGAGGTACAGAGAGTTTTTTTGTGGTTGGCCATGTTCTACCCACGCCACGCACCTAACAACACACAACACATAGATTTAGAATCATACTACTGGATGCAGGAACGACAGCACCTTCCTCATTGACCCTGAGATCTCACAGAATGTTCACTTAAAGACTATAATGATAAATGATGACTTTGATATACCTATTTCACTTTTACCTAAATTATTACTTCTTGTGTGTGCAGCCTCCTGAGACTTTTTATAGGTAGTAACTTATTCCCATACATTTTCCATTCACCCAGATTTTTTTCATAATGTAAAACAGCCTCGATAGGATAGTCAAAACTAATTTTTTTCTCCTCCATCTCAATTTCTTCCAACAAGTTTGGCCTCCGTTTAAAACCCCTATCAATAGTATCGGATTCAAAGCTAAGAGTTTTTATTTGCCTCCTGCGCAATACCTTCAGCAATCTTTTCCTAGCCTGTAAAGCTCCACCTTTAACTATCAACTCCACAATATCATCACCAAGCTAATAAACAACTTATTTCCTATCTTAAATTATAACGTTTTTATTTCCAAATAATACTAACATGCAAAGAGTGAATACACAACCATCCCAACTTCTTATACAAAATATTCCTAGGTTCCACATTCACAGTGCTTTTATACCAAATCTCTCCCCCACTTGCATGCCCAGTATATAAATCCTTACACCTTACACCATTGACTAAATTATCACAACTATTCAACTCTTCTAATCCAAACGACCTAAATTAAACATAATCTCCCCAATCCTCTGTTCCTGGCTCAGCATATAACAATCACTCCATCTTGGCTGCTCAAATTTGGCAACCTTACCCTAGTAGTCTGAAATACTCCCCCATAGCACCTTCATACTCACTAAAATCATTCCTAGCCTCCCTCTTCCCCCTTAAAGTCTTCTAATGTAATAAATTATTTATTATCAATCCTCTTAGCCCTCTCCCCATTAAATATATCCCTGGCCTTCGTAAGTCTCTCCCCAAGAATTCTCGCAAGCACACCATCACTAAAAGCAACAGCATTAACCACAGCAAAACCAACCATCATTGCTTTTCCACTCGCATAACATTATAACTCACATGAACATGACTCATCTTAAAAACGTTATTTTGAGACACATGATCACTTTTAACCTCAATATTAGTAACCCCCACAAGCTTAGCACTATAATTATAACCTTGAACAACGCCAAGCCTGACCAACATATCCAACAGCAACATATTGACTCCATAAGCTATAGGTAAATCAACTTTACTCCTAGCATATTTCAACAAACGCTCATACCTCCTACTATCACCATCACCATCAACATCAATAATCTCTTGCAAATAACCTCAAGTTTTTGAAGATATCCCCTCCTGGCGTCCAGATGATAAATACTTCACTTTGCACCCACCTGACTAAGGATCAACAAATAAAAATATTCCCTCACACTTTCAGTAATTCAAGGCAATGCATTCCTCTTCAAACCTCTATTTTTATCAATTATCCACCTCAAGTACATATAATTCTCCAACCAATCACCCTAACCATTCTTATCCCAACACATAAATGACTTCTCATGGTCATATTTCACCTTCCTATCAGCACCATATTCATCACTATTATAACTTTCACCCAACCAAACAATATAATATTGAGAAAACCCGTTTTCACTAATTAATTTCACCTGAAAAGTGGGTAATATCCTCCTGACATGATAATAAATGTGAAACTTATAAAGAGATTTGAATATCCCAGTACCTTTCTTTAAATGTTCAGTAGAAGCACCTAAACACAATAAATAGCAAATCCAAGCTGAACAGGCCAGTAACCAAAATACTTATCACTCCACCACACCCTATCCTCCCTATTTTTAATAATACCTGTGAAACTCTAAATCAAAAAAGCCTTTTGACGTCGGATATGTCTGATATTTATGTCCCTCACCCTTAACAGATAACTGCCAATTCTATAATCCCTTCCTTTCCCAATTGGATAACTTACGCCCAGCTTATACTTAAGTATTCATTTCCTTGTAAGATATAATATTACTATTTCTTCTACACCAGCAAATGTCATCCATAAATGATTAGCAACAAACTTCACAGCAGCATACTTAGCAGCATTAAACAACCATGCCACAACAGACTCAGTAAGACCATGAAGTGCATCAATAGCCTTCTCCCCAACTTTACTCAAAGACTTAACCACCAGTATTACCACCACCACCACCACTACTAACACCCTCCACACTACCAACACAAAAGTACTAATTGTCATGCCCATGGCTTTAAGTATAGAGGCAATGGTCCCTTAAGGACACTTTAGTATTCATCAATATTCAATAACCTTCCCAACCTCACCAGGGAAATTACCCTTTAAAACCAAAATTTCCTCCTTGTGCACACCCAAGTCATGCTTCAACTTTACAATCATCTCCTCAACCCTCTTTTTCAACTCCATATAATCATCACTTAACTCATTACTCTCTCCGGGAATTAAATCTTTCTGTTTCTTACACTCCAGATCCAAATGAACCTTTCCCATAACAATTTTTGCTATAGCAGTCTTTAACACACACCTAATATATGTCTTATGGAGACCCAATATCTCCTCAAATACTTCCTAAACTCAAACACCTGTCCATCCACCCCAATATTTCTTGCAGTTTTAACCTGCCCAACAATCTTCTGCACCTCCCTAATCAACTCCCTACTTCTCTATTTCACTAGGATCAGGTATCTTATTCACTATTTCCTCCATCTTAATTCTTCCAACAAGTTCTGTCTTGATTTAAAACCCTTATCAATATTATCGTATTTAAAGCCAAGAGTTTCTAGTCGCCTCTTTCAGATATCTTCTCCTAGCCTTTAAAGCTCCACCTTTATCTGTCAACTTCACGATATCACTAAGCTAATAAAACAACTTATTTCCTTATTTCTTAAAATATAACGTTTAACAATGGCAACGGATGAATAAGGATGAATAGCTCATTTTTTGATACTTTTATAAACATCATCTACCTTAGTTCTCCCCACTCTGGTCAGTTGCAACAGACTTTCATCATTATCAGTCTCCTCAGGATCAATCAGCTTAGGATCAGTAAAAAAAGTTTCCTGGCTCCTGCATGTTTATAGGATTTATCTATCGCTTCTTTTCTAAGAAACTAAATGGGAGTCAAAGATATTTGTCGAAAAATTCCATCTGCTCCATCGAAAGAAAAGCAAGCAACCTTTAATGTTGGTTTATCTTAAACAGGTGCTGCAGTGATTTGAGGTCAACAAGGATAAATATAAGAAACATTGCGTGGAGGTGTTTGGTATTTTAGGAAAAGTCATGCTGTAGAGGTGATGAAACCTGTTGTGGTGCGAGAGTCTGTACAGAAAAAATCATACAACCTATGTTAATAAGTGAATTTAAAGAACTTAAGAAGAAGAGTCTTTTTAAGGTCCCTGCACTGATTTTAGGTAAAGTGGATTTCAGTGATTCCGTAAAGTTGGGTGGGATTGTTGGTGCGTCCGTGTTTACAAAGGTTTTTCTTGTCAAGCAGAAGATTATTCCTGTAAATATTTAGGTAATAAAATGTTGCTTTTTCTAGTCGTATGGCTGTTGATTATGAACATGGTATTGGCGAGGAGTCAGTTGGGAAGGTGTATAGCAAGATTGAGATGGATGAAAGTAGGATCAAGAAGATTATTTCTGATAACCCAACTCCTATAGATACCAAAGTTGTGTTAAGGATTGTTGAGGAGAATCCCAGAGACCCTAATTATAAACTTATTGAGGCTACCATGAATAGAGACCCAAGCACTGAGGCTGTTAAGGATTGTAGGATAAGTAAGGAAGATGTTAGCTTTTTGATAAATCTATCGTGTTACAGTATATCAATGTGCATGATATAAACAAATATATAGATTTTGAAGCTAGGATTGATTTTTCTAATTATTGGGAAGGAGTATGACAAGGATATAGAGAAACACTTGATACATTTTGATATTCCAAAGCCTTCTTTTGCTAGCGATAGAACCCAAGTAGACATTAAGGTATTGTATAATGGAACTCCCCTTTTATAATTTAAACAAAGGTGATTTTATGTTGTGTTTCACCATGATGTCCCCTTTGATTATGAGAAATTGAAACAGAAGTATATCAAGGAAGAATGGAAGGAAAGGTCCTTTTTGGCTTTTTGATAATAACATGTCTGGACTTATATCACAGAAAAATGGTTTTGAGATATAAGTAAGGTATGATGTTTTTATGATTTTAAAGATTGGTTGGCACTAACATAACAGTTAACATACCGGACATAAGTAAAAATAAAGGATATGCTTACGATGGAAAAAGAACTGTTTAACTTTTAGCTGGGAGGGTATAAAGTCCATGTTTTTTTTCGTCTAACAAACATGTATCAAGTGGTATACCAATACTTACCGCATATAGGCTTATATTTAGGTGGTTAGGAGTGTTAAAGTTGGGATGGTTATAGTTTGTATGTACTATAGTTTGTATGTACTTTAAACAGACAGTCTTTATACGCATTGTTTTCCCCTTTGCTTTTTTAGTTTCATTTTCATCAACCTCAAATGCTTATAACTTAGATCTTAGACCGACAAACCTATTTTTGACTTTTCAACCACACTCGTCCCTAAATTTTCTTAACACAATGTTGTCTGTTTGGATTTTGTAGCAGAGGAAATCAGTGTCTGTGAATAATAGCTTTGCTCTATTATTGTATTTCTTCTTTATCACGTAGTTAAAAATTGTACATCAATTATTTGGATATGTCTAGGACACTCCAAAATACAGGCTTGTTGAAAGTTTGTTGTGAATAGCAACTAGATTTTCGCTGTATATTGTCCGATTGGTGTAGTTAGGTTTTAAACAGAGCTTTACTGTTTTGTCATGGTTGTTCGATAGTATTATGTTTACTCGGTTTCTAATGTTTTCCTTTATTTTACTGAATACCAGTACCAGGTTTTTGTCCTTAGTGTAGTATGTATTTCATTTTCATCGCATATTTGGGATTAACTTTCTATCTTGTTTCCTTTTATTTTTTGTTGGGTCAGTGGATAATTATCGTGAAGGTCATGTAGTCCTTCATAGTGACATAAAATTATTTTGTATTTTGTGAGGTTGCTAGGTAGTGTTAACCTACTGTTCGTGTTGAGACAGTATAATTAATTACAATAGTGTTGGATGGGGTTTCTGTCAGTTTGGTGCAGATCTGATACATTGGTACAACGTTGCGTTGCTGTTGTGTTGCTGTTGTGTTTAATGATTGTTGTGTTAAACCCAAGTCAGAGCTACAACGATTATCAGGTTAGTCACATATTTCACCTTTTAACACTGATAGCTGAGGGTGGTTTAAATGGTAAAATCACTGTGCTGGTTCAAGCTTAATCCAAGATAACGAAATACAGTTGAACATTCAGATCCAACAAGAAACACTCTCCGTAAAGGTTCTATAACATTTTCGATGAAATCCTCATTCCCGCCCCAACAAAAATCATCAACATGTGTGGCCATTACTCCTGATAATTGTTGACCATGATGCCAGTAAAATATTGCAGGATCACTCTTGCTCACCGAGACATTAAGATTTATGAGCTCTTCTTTTACACGCAAATACCAACAGCGAGAAGCATCCACCAAACCATAAATGCATTTCTTAAGCTTCCATAAAGAATTTCCATTATCAGCTTCTTTTGGAGGTTTCAGGTAAACAGTTCTTTCAGGTAGTTTGTCCAGGGATGATGTCATAAACTTGAAACTTTCTATGAATTTTAGTTAAATGTATTTTGTTGTTGTTAATAGGTATCTTTTTTGAAAATGAGATTTACTTTTCTTCATTTATTGGGATGCAATTCATGTGTCCTTCTATTTCTCCCAATTGTTTTAAGAATAGCTGGAAGTCATATCTTTGTAAGTTGTGGATTATTACTGGTATGAATGATGGTATTTTACAGTTTAGATTGCAATTGTTAAGTGCTGGACCTCTAAACTTTCCCTTGGTGTGGTTCTGATCCTTTACTCTTGGATTGTTTACTGATTTGTTACATATATAGAAGTTTTGTGTGGTGTAGTATTCCTTCCAATCTATTGTTAAGGTGTGTGCATCTTTACATAATACACTGTCGTCATTGGTTATAAATAGATGGCTGACCCTTAAATGGAACGCATTGGCACATTAATTTCTTGCAAATGTGACAGTATTCACTCCAATATCTTTTCCAACCATCCTTGATCATTTCTAGTGGTTTTTAGGTTTTGATGGTGTTGGCATATTCTTTTTGCTAGTTTCTCCAGAGTTCTGATGAAGACCACTGCAGCATCATCTCTACAAAAGGGGATTAACTCTGTTTTGTTATGTTGTCAACCTTTTGTTAAAATATGGCCGCGTACCAACGGATTGCAAGCACTGTTTAATCACCCCAGTGTTTAAAACTGGTTCAAAAAATGAGATGGACAACTATAGACCTTTTACTGTCCTTTCTGCCTGTTTAGAAATTTTTGAAAATGCGTATGTGAACAAATTTCAGGCTCCCTTGAGGTTAACCAATTGCTGTCGATTTTTTAATTGGATTTAGAAAAACCAGAAACACAGAGATTGCAGCAACTCTTTTTATGGATACGATAAGAAAAAATATGGAAAAATGTGATATTTAATGACCTGAGTAAGGCCTTTGATTCGCTGAGCCATGGATCATATTATTAACAGCCTTCAAAGCTATGGCATTAATGGAACTGAAAAAGAACTATTGACTGATTATTTTTTAAATCGAAGGCAAAGTGTGCGTTACAACAAAGTACTTTCCCAGCCACAGCCAGTCAACTGTGGTGTCCCCCAAGGGTCCATTCTTGGATCCCTCTTTTTTCTTATTATATTCAAATATGCCGGAGAAATTTCATTTGATACAGTAGTCTACGTACCAGGCAAATTAAAGGATGAAATTGAGATAAACTGACTTAATTATAAACATGAGGAGAGGAAAAACAAAGGGCATGCTATCCGGGACAACTAAAAGAATAAAGCAGCTCGACGTACTGGCACCAATTGATTACAATTTACCTTGGAATTAAATTGGATCCTTCTTTAAACCTTCAGCAGCACTTCACATCAACATATAAAAAAAGGTCGATAGATTGTATCTATTAAAAAGGATAAGAGCAGATCTCGCCATTGAAGCAGCTGTTAAAATCTACAAGACTATGATAATTCCACTTTTTACGTATTGCTCTATCTGGCTTTTAAAAACACCACGAAAATCGAAAATTTGAAAAACGGGCTGCTCATGTTATTCAAATTGGAAAATACCAGCAAAAAAATATTCCAACCATCAGTTTACTTGGGAAGAGATGTATATGTATATACTGTATGATTGCATATCTGTAAACGTCTGCAGTAACTTTGAAAATTATTTTAAAATAACATCTAACAAAACGAGAAATATGGACAGCCTATTAAAGTTACAAAATATCAGGTTAGAATCTTCCGGCAGAAGTTTCTACTTCGGTAGTGCAAAAACCTAAAACGAATTTGTGAATTTACTTGATAATTATTTAAATATGTAAAAACATTTTGTTTATTCATTATTTTGTTTGTTTTTCGGGTGAGTTTTTGTGTACTTAACTTAAAATACCAAGCATAGACGGTAATATATATATATATATGCATATATATATATATAATCAAAAGATTAAAATATGAGGAATATATTTCTCATATTTTAATCTTTTGATTTTTTACCGTCTATGCTTGGTATTTTACTTTAAAAGTGGTGTGTTATTCTTTTTTATTTTATTTACTTACTTCTTAAAAATGGGGGAAGGGGGAGGACCCATTGGAAAACGGAAATTTGTACATATTTTTTGTAAATATTGTACTTATTTTTGAATGTTTATCCTCTGTAAATATTCGTAAATAATAATAATAAAAATAATAATAATAATGATACTAGTTTTCAAAAGTTCTTTTATCTAACAATAAAGACTGATTTGTTCATCGGAAAGTATTAGAAGGTTGATCGTGGTATAAGTCATATGGGTAGATTTTTTTTCATAACCCAACACGTTAATTTTTAAATTGTTCTGTTGCTCAAACTTAGTTATGTCTTAGTTATGTCTTTGATGGCTACTGGAAAGTTGAGGTCGTTTAGGTAGTTTCTGTATTGTCCTTGTTCATCTTTTTGTGGATATAGTAACCAGTAACCAGTCCATAAAACATTTGTTGTCATTACTTTTAACGTTTATTACGGCTTTAGTTGCCTTTAGTTTTTGTAGGTTTGATTTAAGTTGATCCTCTCTTAATAGTTTATATACATCTATTTCCACATCCATACCTACAATCCCTGACATTATCCAACCAGATCCATTAGAATCAAATAGTTTTTCTAGTTTATCGAAAATATGGGGAATAATTCCTTAAAACATCATAAAATTAGTCGTCATGTAAATTATTTTATTTTGGATGTGCGAAGAAAAAAGTTGTCATATTTGTACTCACTTGTGATTGGCCTAACTTTTTCCTTTATAACCTTACGTAAACTTCTTTTACACATCCTTACATAACAATTGACTGCAAGACCTTAAGTACCATCAAAATGGTTGAGTTTTTACAGCATTACCTGTCATAGTCTCTATTAATTTAGGTTTTTCTTAAAAACTTAAATACCTTTTTTAAGGCTTTGACTACTTAATGATTTTTTCTCTATTATAAAGGGTTTGATCGCAGACCAAACAGCGTTTATTTTGTCAGGTACAACGATTTTTTTAGTGCTGACTTAGCAGCATAATTTCAATGCATCCATTTCTTCAGCTCAGAATTTTTTCAACTATGGCACAAAAATAATTTTTACAAAAATAAAACTATCCCTGTCCACCGCCTCGATCAGAACAGTAGTAAATTGTAATTGCAGATCCTGACGTAAAAAGCGGCTGAATTTTAACAAACTTGCGTTTAGACCACACCTTTCCGAAATTATCGGATCTGAGCGAGGATCTGTTTTTTAATTTAATTTATTGTGTCATTTTTGCCTAATTATCTTGTTAGTAAAATATCTGGTGTTTGGCATACTACCTTATTAAGTATGACATTATAAAAGGTAGCTGGAAACGGGATTAAATTTGATGTATGCAAACAAAATTTATAAAATTAGTACACTTTAGCACCTTCATGATATTTTTCTGACATTGATTGAATAGGTTTTAGAAACATGCCTTTTTGTGCATCCACCATGTATTGATTGTTTTGCCTAAATGACAATTTAATTTATTTATGGCTTTTTTACACTAGGTCGTTAATCTTGGCAACCTTTTTTAAAATTTAAACCATGTTTTTATGACCAGTGTACTTTATTTTTTGAATTTTATTTGTTCTTAAACAGAAAAAATGCTACTTAATAAGACATACCATTAAAATCTTAAGAATATGGCCACACCTTTTTAAACACACTGAGTATATCTAAAATATCTCCAAATCATAGCTAAAATTTATTTTTAAAAATATGTCTCGCCATACCTCGCTAAAGACTCGTTTTAAGCATTAGAAAAAGCAAAATCTTCTAGGTATGGGAATAAGCAACACCTCAGTGTTTATTGTGTCATGTTTCAACAAAATGAAAAGGAGTTACCAAAAAAATTCCAAGCTAAGACAAAAAAATACTTCATAAAAAAAACATTTTATAAATTTTTTCTTCGTCCTTCAAAAATGCCCTAAAAAACCACATTGACATATAAAACTTTAATTAATTGCATGTGTATAATCTATTTCAAAAGTTAAAGTTTCTCTTTAACTTTGAAATAAGTAAGGTGCAAACAAAATTTTAAAATAGTGAACATGGTAAAGAATATTTTAGAAGTAATATAATGTTCTTGTTTTATATTACTTTGTGATTTATTTTTGTAATTATTATTTAAAAACACTATACAAAACATTGTACAAAACATTGTACAAAACATTTCATAAAATAAATTTTCGAATAAAAATTATTTGAAAAACAAATTTTCCTCCTCAGAATGCCCACTATATTTTTTCTTTATTGAAAAAAGTCTATAGCAAGGTTTGATAATCGATTCATCCATCCTAGGATTGAAATTGCTCCATGTGGGAAGTACAAGATTTTTTAAAAAATTGTTTGTACAAAGCTTGTTGAGAGAATAAAAAAAAGTGTTAGGTTATGTCACGTTTACTTCTAGCATTACAGAGTTATAGATTGTCATATGTCAAAAAACTGTCCTAAATGTTGGGATTTTTTTTTATAGAGTGACTTTCAAAGTTTAACTTGTAAAAGGAGTTGATTTTCACATCTTCTGATATGCAAAATATTGCACTACCACCTACATTTTTAAAAAACCATTCCGATTCTGGGACCTCAGAAAAAACGTGAAAAATTTTATCTCTTTTTGAGGTGTCTGGACTATTTTGGAAAATTGAAAACCTTAATTTTTGCTCATAATTAAAATTTCAAACACACTGAGGTTTCTTAGCATTTTAATCTTGGGGTTTTATTCTGTTTAAATTTTTTCTTTTTTTTGTTTTTTATAGATAAAACAGATCAATGCATTGATTAGCGAAAATGAACAGCTTAAAAACAGCGAAAATATTGGGACAATTAGTAAGCTGGAGGAACAAATTTATCACAAAAGTTATGCTATCAGGTATTATAATTTTGGAAAAAATCTTAAACTGATGACAGAAGCAAGGTTTTATTTTTATTAAAACCCAGGTTTTTAAAAGGATATTTTAAATCTGGTGATATATCATATTTTGAATATTTACTTCTCTTTTAAGTAATTTCTGTAATTTTTGAATTTTTCAGTGAATTAGAGACTGCTGTTGATGAACTTCGTGACCATGTAAAAGAGATCAGAGAAGAAGAAGAGGAAAAAAGGAAAAGGTTGTCATTATTATTTTTTTGAAAATATAATCTACATCTTAGATATCTTTGTATTCTTTCCGTTAAATTTATTGTGGTGGATTGCTGTTAATACATTTTTTAACTGTGTTTCTGCACGTCACTTATTTAGTTGTTTTCTTAACCTTAAAAATTATCTGTAGCAACAGGGTAGCAGCATTCTGTAAATAATATAAGGGGGGCTTTGCATGCAAAGAGGGGCATCTGTTGAAATGTTTAAGTTTGAATGTTTAAGACTATGGTGGCATATTTTTAAACACTAATAGGTGTTAGTATATATTTTTAGATTTGAAGAAGAATTGTCACAGAGCATGCAAACAATTAATGAATTATCAGAAAGATGTGCCTTTCTACAGCACTCGTGTGAAATGCAGTCTCAAAAGGTGACATTTTTAAACTAAATACTCCATAACTATTATTTTCTCTGTGATACAACATACTTCGCTTTTGGTTTCAGTTTATGATTTCTCAACTTATCATATCAGTCCAGATTTTTTTTTCTTGCTATTGAGGAGTTTGCAAATGGAAATGGCTTGGAAACAAATTCTTTATCCACATAAAATACAAGTTTGCTGATGTGAAGCAAACAAATGACATTTCACGTCGACATTTTTTGGCAATGCTAAATAATTTAAATTAGGAAGGCTAAACTATACTGAACACAAGTTATGAAAGGTTACCGTATCCTTAAATCTAGTGTTGTTTCTGATAAAACAATGATAATTAGTTAATTTTTAAACTATTTTGCATGTGGATTTTAAAATAAAGTTAAGTTCATTCGAAGTTATTTTCCAAAATTAATTGTCATAAAAGAAATAAAGGCCAATACCATTTTTCTTTTTAACTAAAAATTTTATTATTTTTACAAAAGTCTGTGTTGATGCATTAAATAAGATCCAGGTTTTGAACTAATTGATTTAAGCTTTTGAGAGTACGATGAAATAAGTCATTTTTTACTGGACCAACAGTCTCTGAAAACGAAGTATGCTACGAAATATGGAAGCAATACCTTTAAAAAGTTTGGTTTAAAAAATCTTCTCAAAAGCTACAAAACAGCTAGCAACACTCACCGTTTCTAAAAATCTCACATCTTAAGTTCTACTAAACACCACTGCCGTACTATCTCTGAAATAAAACAAGTTTAATATGATCTCTCTACATTTCCCTTCTTTATTTCTGGTTAATTTCAACAATTACTCGTTCAATTTCACCACAAACACAAACACTCCATCAACGGCAAAGAATGCACTGCTCAAAGTATGCAGGGAAGTTGTAATTATATTTAAATATAGATATTGACCCCTTGTTTTAGAACTCCGACTTAGAGGAATTGAATGAAGAATTAAAAAAGGAATTAGGAAACGTAATGAAACATAATACTGCAATCAAGTATGTAATAGTCTGTGTTATTGAATAAATTTTATTTATCAAACTGTTTTTTTTTTCAATGTACATTCTTATCTTGACAGTCTACTAAAAAAAAATTAACAGCAAATTTTATTATTCTGCTTCAGTGCCAGTTTTCAACCACTAAATTATAATGTCTTTACATACAAATAAATGGTCATACTTTCTAAACTCGTGTCTAAGTAAACAGTGCTCACCTTTGGCTACTGGCCATAACCAAGTCTAACCTGACTATTGAAAGGGAACATGATAAGATAGTAAGAAAAAGAATCATTTAGATATGTTTTTGATTATGTTAGATCACAAGAAGCTTGTTTGTGTTTAGAGAGGATCACAACAAAACCAAAACAGATTGCATAAAGTTACAAGACCAAACAGCAGAACTTAAAGCTAATCTTCTTGAACTCCAGGACAAATCTTCAAAACTGGAGGCCTTATCTGTGGAGAATATTGATTTGAAAGCCATTGTTGAAGAACAAGCAAAAAAGGTTTCAGATTACGAAGGTGAAGTTGAGAAAACAAGAGAGCACATGATGCGATTGGAAATACTCATACAGAAGATACAAGAAAATAAGCTAAATCCAGTAAGTTGTTACATATTAACAGGATTGTATTATCAATCTGGGTAGTTTTTCATAGTTCTTTGCAGGCAATTATGTGAGAATTAATGTTTTTTGTTTTTTGTTTCTTAATATTCATTGTTAAGGCACTCAAGGGCACTGGCAAGATTTAAAGAGAACAAAAAGATATGATGCTTTTATCAATTAAATTTTATAGAAAGTTGACTTGAAGTCACTACCTTGCATAATATTATCGCTTGTAATACATTCTTTATAGAGGCTTGATGATGGAATTTTCACTGCTTCAAACATTGATTATAAAAGTAAACATGACAGTTTAGATGATGCAGCATCATCTTGTATAATAATTGCTGACTTGAAATCACAACTTGCTGTAAAGGATGCAGAACTTCAGAAACTGCAGGCACTTATGGCCTCAAGAACATTAAGTATGCACAAGTTAAAGAATGGTAGGACTTTTTTTTGTCACTTTATTTCAAAATTTTGGAATCTGTTAGACCTCCACTATCTAATTTTATAATTTCCATAATTATTACTAAAATATACATTGTAATTTTACCAGTCAATTAAATTTTGTATCTTTTTATTGATTTTAACAAATTTATAACAGGTTTTCTCTGTTGTACTCCTAAACAGAATAGTTACATACTTTAAATTTCATTTAATATACTTGTATTTCCTTTTACTTTAACCCAAGTTGTACCAAACTTTAGTATTTTGATGCTAAAGTCATCTCACAAAATACTTACCACTGATTTATAAAACGGCAAGTAAAACCCAATCTTAAAGATTGCATAATGCAGAATGTAGTCAGCATAATTGAATGAAATCATTAAAGAAGTTGTTTTAAAGTTTAGTTTTTAAATTAGATTACTTTAATGTCGAAGCAACTTTACTTTTTTCAAAATTTTATTAAACTTTGTTTCCCCTCGACTGCCCAAATAATCATCCACTTAGACCTTTTTCTTACGCTTTTATAATCTTTCACATGACTTTGCTGGGAAACCTAGACTTCTCACACTAGAAAAAATGTTTTACCATGTTTATCAAAAATGTGTTTGCATATTTCTTATGCTAAGGTTTTTGCTGGTTAATCTTGTGAGCCTCAGAACTGTTAGAATGAAAAATATTTTATCCAAGATTTCTTTTAACAAAAAATTTGTAGTAATTTCTTTTCTATCCTGCTAAAAGTACAGTTAGTGGGGAAAGGTTATCTTGCTTTTTTTAGACTATGTTTCTGAAGGAAGCAATATTCAAAGCTTACGGTCAGAGCTATGTTCTGTTAAAAAATGTGCTGAACTAGAGCAAAATATCACAAGATTAGAAACTGAACTGTCTGGAAAAACCTCACAAATAGTTGAGCTAGAAGAGCATGTGTTAAAAAAACAGAGCTTGATTTTAACACTTGAAACTAAGCTGCTGCAGAAAAATAATCAAATGACAATGCTCAAACAAGAGGTAAAAAACAAGACTGAGGAGGATGGTAAAACAATTAAAGAGGTAAGGTGCAAGGTGCCCCGTAAAATATGTTATAGGAAATTTTGAATTAACCTCTGGTACTTTTTGGTTGAAAAGTATTACTATTTAAGGATGTGCATCTTTTTTGTTCTGTGTATTCTCGAATGTTTGTCTATCTTGTGGTTTTTTTTGTGTTTTTTAGACGAATCACGTTAAATGTTTAAAAAAATTCTGGTTATGTAATATAAACAAAAGTATAAGAAAGATCATTTGGAAATTCTATTAGCCATGTAAATTTGAATTTTTTTTACTAGTTGTTTGGCCAATGAAAAATCCACTCTGGCAGAAGAACAAAGAAAGAGATCAGTTTTTATTATGTGTTGCTTGTATTGTGTAGACTGATCATAAGGGGTCATAAATTTTCAATGAACAAATAAGGACATGATGAAAGTTTTGATGATGTCATCAACCTATCGATTTTAAAATGGGTGTAATTCCAAAATTCAAGAATTGGTCCAATTTGGTCCCAGGTGACCCATAATTACCCCTGCGGGAGTTGTGTCAGTTATTACTATCTGTTTCCATCGTTTTTTGACTTAACAATGACTACACTAATTTTAGATTATAATGATTAACAAGTGAGACTTATTCAAGTTTTGTAAAAAAAAAAACCTTTTGGAAATACAAATTTTTGCCTAATCTTGTATGTTCAGTCCCAAACAGAGATGTAAAACCATGGTGCCTAGTTTTTGCAGGATATTCATCTCAGGTACAAAGATGTACCTGAGATGAATAAGCCAATTAAAACATCTGGTTATCTTTTAAAAACAAAAAAATAAAAATCTCGTAATTTTATTCATATAAAACTTGTTCAGAACTAAGAAGCTGTTCGTTAAACTAAAGAATTTGTAAAATATGTTAATTATGTGAATGTGATAAAGAAGTAAAGCAACCACACCATTATTTGAAAGTTTTTTAATAATGTTCAAAAGAAGCCAACAAAACAAAACTGGACAAACCATAAATGATGAAAAAACAAAAGAAGACAATAAACCTAAACTTCTTCTTTAATGGTATTATCAAAATTTATTTTATTGGCAAAAAACAATGCAACATTATTCAAAACTATAATTTTGTTTTATGTAATCGTAATATATGGTAAAATTTGGACCTGCAGATAGAACATGGGGGGATTTTGAAGCTATGTTAAGTTGAGTGTTTCAAAGAAAATAATTTTTGAAAGCTTACTACAAAGAAGGGCAGTCTTTAACAAAATTCTTGATTGACAGAAAGCATGGTGTGCCATTATTTTTGGAAGTTTGTGGCACCGTTATTAAGTCTGGTGTTTTATTGCTGCATTGGATCTCTTTTTACATGTTTATAGAAGAAAACTGTGAAAAAAATGGTGAAAAAGATGTTTCAGTTCAACTAGAACTGCTTCCTTGTGTTCTGGCTTAATCAATTTGCAGAATGTTACATGTGCAAGCACAAGTGAGCTTTCAAGAGATCTAGACTTACTTCTAAAGAAATGTAAAAGTTTAAATAAGACATGTATTCAATGGAGTGTGCATAATTTTGTGAAATGGTACAGCTTCTGTATAGTTGTTCACTTTACCATTGGTTATGGTAACATTGTGCCAACAACAGCGGGAAGATATTTACAATCTTTTACGTAATATTTGGTAATCCCTTAGCACTAGCTTTGTTATCTGCTGTATCGAATCTATTTACAAAATCATATTGAAATTACTTTTTTTATTGAGTTAAAACTTGTTAAGCACGACAAAGTGGATTCTCAACATATTAAATGTTTTTTCTAATGGCTTGTTTGTTGTTATTCTTACAGTTTTATTTGCCTACTGTACGACATTAGAAATGTTTGAACACCTTAAATTTATTGATGGCATTTATTTTGCAGTCATAACATTGACTACTGTTGTTTTGAGTGACTTTTCGTTTAATCCCACATCATATACTGGATATAAAATGATATATGCAATACCATCTGGATTGTTTAAAATATTTGGATTAGCAGTGGTAGCCACACTTTTAAATGTAACATCAAATATGATTGAATCAGGAAAATTTAGTCAGTTTTGTTGTAGAAAGCAATCTGATCATCATCATTCATCATTCTCGGCCTAACGTCCGTTTTCCTACTAGCATGGGTTGGACGGGGTATATTAATGACCCTCTTCCAATCTGATCTAGACTGTGTTAGATCTAAACTCAATTTCCTCTGTATCAAGTCTGTCCTTTTAACCTCCTGCTGTTACAAGAATTTTGCTGCTTTGCACAAAGAAATCCCTGATAATAGCGTTCGGATTTAAGTTTCATGCAGGTATTTTAAACGTGACTCATGTATAAAAAATAAAAAAATGAATTCTGGCTGATTTTTTTTTCTTGAAAAATAGATGCTGTTGTCTGTCTGTCTGTCTGTCTGTCTGTCTGTCTGTCTGTCTGTCTGTCTGTCTGTCTGTCTGTCTGTCTGTCTGTCTGTCTGTCTGTCTCTCTGTCTCTCTGTACGTTGAATTTAAGGATTACTGAGTTTTGTGTATTATAAACTTCAAAGTAAATATTTTATCACGGTTTTTTGCATGTATAAATCTTAAACAAGATTTTCGCTACGAACATAAGTCGTGAAGAGCATCCTAGCGAGCTATAGCTAGCTTGCCTGCTATGTTTATGCAACATTTCCGATGTTACAGCACGACGTTAATGCATTAGACTGAAGTCAACGTGTTTAATAAGATTACTGAAAATATTGCATTGTTCTTATCTTTGAGGCCAAAAAAATTGGCCAATTTTTTAAGCTTGGTCAATCCACCCGTTTTTAATACTTTTTCAGAAAATCTTAAAATCCCAATCCAGGGTCGGATCCAGAATTTTTATGTAACTAAGCAAGAATATTTTTTGGGAGATTACCGCCCAGAATGGGTGTTAAAATAAGCCAAATGGGCGGGCCTTATAGTAACAAAATTTATTACCTTGTTCAGGCTTTTTCCAACGTTAAAAAGTACAATAATTAACAATATACATAAAAAATATACAGCTAAAATATACAAAACATGTAAACTATGTATGAATAAACCAATAAACTCAATCAGTATAAATCAATCAGCAAGTATATATATTTAAAAAACCCTTTATCTCTTATTCTGTTCAGCAAACTCATCTATTACTTTATCAGAGATCACTGTGATTGACCTGTTAAACATGATAACTGCTAGACTGCTTAACCTTTCCTCCGACATTGTGTTTCGCATCTGAGTCTTTAAGCGCCTTAGCCCAGAGATAATTCTCTCACAAGTGCATTAGGTTACACAAATTTTAGCCAAAATTCTCAAAACTTCACGGATTGATGGAAATGTGTACCTATTTGTGGTTTAAAGAAAGAGGTGATATCTGTTGGTAGAGCACCTCGATAGTTTTCCAAAATATCCCCCACATATCCAACTGGGCATATGTTACTATGGGCCGAAATATCACTCGCAAACAATCGCAGGAATTCTTAAAACTTAACCTTCCAGTTAAACCAAAACACGTTCCTGGGCTCAAAAATTGTGTTGAATAAATTGCCCATTTGTTTATATCATAAGCTTTGATAGGTGGTTTTAATAGGATGCTACAAAATTAAAAAATATATAAAGTGACACAAATTTTAAAGGTACTGCCTGCATCACATATAGTTTACTCCTGTCAGGAATCGAACCTGAACCTTTTACGAAATTGTATCATAAATAACATACCACTTGATCACAGGAGTTTAGACATTTACAAAACTCATTATGTCCAATAACATTAAAATTTGATAAAACGCACATAAATGCTGACCAAATGAAGGATTTTGCTTACTCAATTATGGCCTCTTCTCTTCACTTGGTCTTTGTATACACATCACAACCATCCGATAAACTGTGCACAAAAATATTGTGAGGCGGTTGATCAAAATTTTCAAAAGTCAAGGTTTCATCACAAATCAGCAACACAGAAATAAATCTGTAAAGAGAGTTACCATTTCCACTGACACGGCATAACAAAAAAATACATCAGATAGGTAGTTAGGAAATAAAAAATATTAGTAAGATTAGTAAGATTTTTTCTATCCATATTGTTATAGCTATGTAACATATGTCAAGTAGTCTTGACGGAGGGAACCACTACGATGACTTGGCTTGAAAATTGATGGATACATTTTCCATCCTTAATACACCTTTGGTTTTCACTCATCATACTGGCTCAATATTCTCTCAAAATCCAACCACTAGTGTATCTTGCTATAAGGTATAAAATAACAAATGAAGCACCACATGAACACTTTAGAATTATTTTGAGTGTATTTTTCTTTTGATTTATTTATTTGTGTGGTGGGGAGATTTGAGTATAAAAAATAACACAAGACAAAGCAGTAGCTACAAACTCATTTTGTTGAAAAAAATATAGCACCAGAAGTTTCATGTAAAACAGGACCAGTTAAAAAACTTAGTGTACACACATTCTCAACTACTATAGTGAATAATAAATAAGTATCTCATTCACTATATATAGATATTTTTGCAGAGAGAAACCTAGCTAGCTACTTTAAAATAATCTTCTCGAGCCAAAAAAACCCTGATATTTTAGGTTAGGGAATAAACTACATACTACTACACACTGGGTACTTGAAATTTATAAGAAATAGAGAAAAAGACATCCAGAAACCTCAGAGTATCACACTACCTCTGCCGTCCATCTTTGGTTGATTGCTTATAAACACGAGCAAAGTGGACTGTTTGCATTCATCTTGTTACGGTTGAGAAATTCTGTCTACCTTGCCTTTTTTTTGCTTATTTGCTTATACGCGATAGCAAAGTAGTTCCGCATTCTCTCCACGCAAAATAGCAAATATATCAACTTTGATACGCTCACTTGCTTATTTTTTAATAAGGGAGAAAGCAAAGTTGCTTTTTGTTTCGCTTGCTCAGAGAAGTATCTTTCTACTTTGTTTAGGAAACTGAATAAGCGCAATAAGCAAAAACACAACTTCCTTACCAGACTTCCTAAATAATACAAGGAAAACTACACACGAGACGCGCGCTGGCTTTTTCTCTACGTTTTTGGAAGTAAGCGCGCGTTTATCTTGCTTATACCTCTATCCGACCCTGGAAACTGTCAAACAAATTTCTGAAAAATGAATCGTATAGTGATAGTATCCTTTGTAGGTTCACGTTCTATGCCAAATTTCTTTTTAATTATTTGAATTTTTTTTTAAAAGACATTTCTGTTTCTTTTTGAATTTAGATGTTTGTGAATTATCTGCACAGAAAAAAATCTGTTATATCCTTACTGGGGAATGGCATTCTGTTGTAAACTTATGGATGTTGATAAGAAACTGTGTGTTAAACAGCTTGGGTAAATTCCATCTGACTTCCTTTCATTATATTAATCCTTTGCGCAAATATTTCTGGCTAGAAAAAAATAAAAAGTCTTGCAAGCCAGCTCGATATAAATGAAACAGGTTGTGCATTATTCCAATGAGAGAATAAATTATTATTTACATGATCTCTTATGGTACTACCAGTTCTGTTAGGAACTGTTGTCAAACGGGATTAAGCAGGTGTGTTTTATCAAACAAATTTTTACAAAGAGCAGTCACTGATAATATTGACTATTTACGAAGCAAGACGGACGAATTTTTTTAAAAAAAGGAACGTTTTGCAAGCAAAATACTGTCCTTTAGCTGTGCACAGACTTGTAGCATTGACAAAGTACATTGGTTTTGTCATTTTAAGGGATTTTGTTGGATCATTTAAGTCCCTTTTCCATTTAAGCTCCTACACCTAAGATTTTGTTAAAGAAGACTTCCACCCTATCTCCAACTGCTGTGAGTTCATTGCAGGTGTAGCTTTAAATTGGCTTTTTAATGTTGCTTTTATTGTTACTTTTATTCCACCTGCTCAATCCTCTCTAAAACGGATTGTCTTCATGGAAATATGATGTTAAGTGCCATCGTTTTTGCTGACAAGAACATACTAATAATAAAATGCACAACTACTCTATCATTACGAAAAGTAAAAGAAGGTGTTGCGCTTTGAAAGCTTTACTACAATTTCTACAAGTGCTATATCACATTTTGCCGGCGAACTGGTAGTGTTAATTATTTTGCAAGATGATTAGCTTAAAATAAGTTTTTATGAAGAGAACCTAAATACACCCTGTGTGGTCGGAATGCGCAGTGACAGAGTCCATTGCATTTGGTATGTTGGTTGTTGTGTTCCGCCATGCACCAAGTTAAGGGTATCAAGAATTTAGAAGGAATATTCTGGAAAAACGTCACCACTACTTAGATCGTCCCCTGGTACAGCTAATAAATCAGATATCATCAGATCTGTAGTATTTTTAAGTTTGTTACCTTACCACACAGTTATATTGTGTAAATTTAACTTCAAAGTTAATTTTAACATTTTAGACAAAATGCTCCACTTAAATAATATATTCTTTGTGTTGTTTTGTCAAAATAGAACTCATAATAGTAATTCTTACTTTATAGCTTAATCAATCTGTCTCACAGCTTAATTCAGAGCTTGCTAGGAGAACTTCGTCATTGCATGAGAAAGAAGAGAAGTTAAAAGAGGTATACTTGCTTAATGAAGTATATAGCGGTAAACTCACCCAACTAGAACTTGCGCTACAAGCTCATAATGAGGAAACGAAAGCTACTGATTTCCTCGTTGACAAAATCAAATCTTTGCATGCTGAACATTGTCGGGAACTTGAGCATAATATTGGAAAACTGGAACAGCATATAGAAGAGAAAGCAGTGCAGATTGTCAAACTTGAGAATAAGTTGAAAGATATTTCAAAGGATAACCAGATGAAGGGTCTTTCTGTCGATGACATGAGAACCTATGTTAAGAAATTGGAAGAGCTGTTAGCAGAGAAAAAGAAAGTTATAGAAAACCATGAGAAAAAACTGCAAGTAAGTAAACAATTTGTAAAGCTACAATTAACAATAAGCTGTTTAATCCAATGTGAGGTGTATTTTGTTTTTGCAATATCTGAAATGTACACGAAATTCCCTTTATGTAGTATATCACTTAGAGCCTAAACATGTTATATGATTTCGCAGTGTAATTTAATTTTTGTGTGATTTTCAGTTGGCAAAGGAACAGAAAGCTGTGATTTCTGAAATCTTGATAGTTCGGCTTTGTTGTTGTGGTTCTTAGTAAAAATTAAAATCATTTTAAAATCTGACCAGTATCAAAACAAAAGAATAATAAACTTCCAGAGCGAATCAAATTATAGTATTATTTTGCTCAGTTCCGGGATCTGTGGCCTATGACTGTCAAATTTTGCACGAATTCAAACTTGTTGAAAATATTTTGTCACAATCAGCTTTAGTTCTGGTCAAAAATAGTTTGACAAGTTTCATTCAATTTTTTAGTAGTATTCTTAAAAAGTGTGGGTTACATTTTCGTTTGATGTTTTTAGGACATTGACCTTCAGTTGTATATCAGTTGTAATTACCCCTTTCAATTAGATATGTTATAATTAGACGTACTTAAGGCTATTATATACATACTAGTCGATAAAGCCCGTGGAGAAATCCACTGAGGCAGGATAAAAATGAAAAAAGAAGCATCATTTTAATTTTGATGACGTCAGCAACCCATCCACCAAAAAAATTAGAACCTTGGTTTCACGTTGCCTCTATTGTGTAGTGCTTAAACGGCTGATCAAAAAAATATATTTGATTTTGATGAATGGTTAATGAGATATAAGGGTTTAAAAGTTTTACCGACGTCAGCAATGGCCTGTCAAAACCAAATTTTTTTTTTTAGAAATTTGTATACCCGTTGCCTACATTGTATAGATCTTAAAACGCTGATCAAGAAAATGTATAGGATCGTGTACTTTTGACAAACGGTTGCAGAGATATTAGGATTTACATGTTTTTTGATGACGTCATCAACCCGTCCATTACGAAACGGATTTGGGGACCCAGGCTTGGGAAGATTACCCAAATTGGTCCTAGGTGGTCCCTAGTTACCTCATTAAATCATTGACGTCACCACCTCGTTTCCAAGTTATTTGGCCTCAAAGTTTTAGGTTCACTGTAATGGCTTCATTAATTTAATATAGGATATTGACATTAAAGTAGCGTCGTCGTGCCGTAACGTCCGAAAATTTAACATATTGGACATGCATTTTTCAGCTACATCAAAGGAAAATAAGCATATCAACTTTGCCTGTTACAGACATACACACGACACACTTTGCGTATTATCATATAGTCTAGTCGATTAGGCCCGTGGAAAAATCCACATGAAAATTAGACGATTTTAGGAATTTTGATGATGTCAGCAGTGCCCTGTTCATCTACATAAAAATTGAATGTGTTTTTAACAGTTGAAAAGGCCCGTGGAAAAATAACAAAAAAGCAGTAAAAAAAAAACAGTAAAAATAAGGATAACTTACGAAAACGATAATATTACGAAAAAGAAAACTTGGGATTTTGTTTTTCATAAACCTCCATAAACCTAAAAAATAAAAAGAAATTATGATGATAATACTTCCCTTTTTTGTTTCCTGTAAAAAGATAATTCAATGGTTACATACAGACCGTATAATATTAATATATTGGTAAGTAAGTTCCATGCAGTTGATGCTTCTTGAGTCTTTTCAATACCACAAATATGTGATGCAATTTTAACATGGCATGCCCTGACTTTTAGTTCATGAATTATCTCCTTAAAAAGAAAATAATCCACTTAACGAAGCGCGCCACGGGAAGGCAAGTCACGGGGCCTTGCGCTTCAACCTAAAAAAGAATTGTTATTTAAATCTAAGAACAAAATATTGTCAAAATAAAAGTACATAATGTGTTTTTGTACTAAAGAGAGTTAAAAGTTTTTGGCAATATGACCAATTCCAGTAGCTTGTGAGCCCCCAATACCAGTGAATGTTGAAGTGAACTAAATGTATTTTAATGTTTTGAATACATAATATAGATAACATTAACAGTTTTTTATAAGAACAAAATATATTTGAACATATGGCTTCAGAGGCCCAAAAGTTTGGAGCATGTTAAGAACATTTAGTCTTGACAATATCATAAAGTACTGAAATATTCCTTTACACTTACAAAAAAATGAGGAAATCAGAGGAAAATACGATCAACTAAAGAACATTTTGAAAAGTTGAAAGGCATCGTTTAAGTTCATTGTTCTTATAAAAAAGATGCACTATAAAACATTGGTTAAGTTAATTTTTTTGTTTACAAAATTATATAACTATTATAATTACTATAATAAAAATAAATTATTAATAAAATAAACCACTTAACAGACAAACAAAAAAACGAACCTCTGAGGTATCGATTACCAAAAAACTGAATAATAGCACATGGATGAAATTGATAAAAGTAGAGTATACAGTGATCAATAATTATCGTACAGGGTGGAACAATGGTGCAGGGGACAAAAATAGAAACAAAAAATATTTTTACAAAACAAGTGTTTGTAAGCACTTACACGAACAAAAATTTTTGTTTGTACTGATATATAAAGATTTATAGCTAGTTTAATAAAAAATACTGCACAAGATTTTGCACAGCCTTAAACCGCAGTAATTGATGTTGCAAAATGTATGAGAAAGCGGACTTAAGAAATAAATAAAATGCATCAATACTGTACTTTTAGAATTCACAACATAGTTTTGCCATACAATACCAAAATAAATGTCCGCAAAAGAGTAGTATCATCAGCTTTTTATAAGGGTTGTAGCACTTTTCCTAAATTCACTGTTTTTAAATGTAAATACGAAATTACTATCCTGTTCAGTACAGTCAAAAGATATTACTATTTCATTTTCCAAGACTTTCCTTATCAAAACTCTCCTCTGACTTTAGGATACTGCCGAACCCTAATTACTCTGATGAGCCTTATAAATGTAAAAGACAAGGGTGCGCCGAATAGGAACATTTACCCCCATCAACAGCGCACGCTACTCTCATGTGGCAGTACATTTCGCACAACACAACGGAAAGATATAAAGAGCAAATTATCTATTTTGTTTATTTTAAATTTGCATTATATACTGCAACACAATTGTTCAATAAATTATGTAAGAACCTGACGGTAAACCACATTTTGAGTATAACATTCCCTATTAAAAAACCCTTGCCTGGATACCAAATGCTCTTGCTCTAGAAAAACCAACATACAGCTGACCATGAGAAAAACATGGCCTGCGCAACAATATTCCAACCTTTTCAATGGTTTGACCTTGTGCCTTGTTTATTGTCATAGTATAAGGCAGCCTTAGTTTAAGCTGTCTTCGACGTAAAACAAAAGTCATACCTGTATCCAAAGGTGCAAGTTCCACCCTTGGAATAAGTACCCTATCTCCAATGGCATTGCCAGTGAGTACTTCAGCATCGACACAGTTGTCATAAAGACGTCTTATAATTAACCAAGTGCCATTACATAAAGCATTATTTGTGTTTGTGTTTCTTAATAACATAACAATGGTACCAGTTTTTAATTTAAGACAATGAGGAGGCATACCTGAAGGTGTGATACTATTTAAAAATTCTACTGGATATTGATTCCGTTCCTCCTCATCGTCACACGCAACATCATCTGCACTGAAATAAACTTTTTCTTCACCAGCGCCAACACCTGATCGCTAATAATAAGTCAGTCATCATTTGTGGGTGTTAGTACCACAGATGATGTCGTAATTTCTGGTGAAAGATCCCTAAACAAAGTATCAACAATACATTCATTTTGTATCATACATTGGGATGGCACTTCAATTGCACCTTAAAAAGGTTCTTGCTCCCGAACAGGTAATACACCTTTTCCAAGTTGCAGAAGCCATGCAGCAAATTGTTGTCCTGGCCTTGTTCTCATGTTTCGATGTAATCGAAATTCTATAACTAAGTGCCATAACGGAGAACTTTTTAAACACATGTCCACAATTTCAGTTTGTTTACCTTTTCTGACAACAGGCAGTAACTGTAAAAAATCACCACCTAAAAGAACAACTTTACCTCCAAATCGAAGCTCATTATTACAAATATCTTGTAGAAGACGATCTATTGCATGAAAAGCATGCTTAGGAATCATGGAAGCTTCGTCAAGTAAAAAGAGACTCTTTTGTCGTAATTCTGCAGCATAAGTAGAAACCGGGTTATGCTCCATGTACTGTTCTCTACAATGGAAACAGTTAATCGGAATAGTCTATGAATAGTGGTACCCTTTTTCAAAAGTGTTGCTGCTATGCCAGTAAACGCAGCAGTTCCAACTTGGAAACCTCTACTTGTAAGTTCAGAAATAAGGTAATTATAAGTAAAGGTTTTACCACTACCACCAGCACCTTCTAAATAAAACAGACGGTTGTTTGGGCTGCATTGTTAGCAACATTTACAACAGCTTCTATGACTGCATTAGCCAGCGCAGTCTGTTCGTCAGTAAGTTGAGCCCTTAGTTTAGAAGCTCTTTCAGCCTCCATAGCTACATCAATGTTTTCAGTTAGGAGTAATTCATCTAACTGAGGAAGATTATAATCAGTAAGAGATTTACCAAATTGCCCAAGTACAGAATAAGTACAGAAGCATCCTGTACTATGCCTGCTCCTCATTCATTTGGCGTATATAATCTTCATACATTGCATCCTTGTACCTTGTCCACAAAGTAAAAGGATCAGAAGGTTCACAGTGAGTAAGTATCACCGCAAACAGTTGCCTCAATTGTCGAGGCATCTAAAAGTTAACAGCTTCCTGTAAAGTATTGTTCCATTCAGTATCATCTTGCATGAGTCCACGCAATAAACAGGCGTCACGGAATTTTTTAGCAACATTGCCATTGACAGTTCGTAAATCTTCAAAAGAAGTTGCACCAGGTGTATGCAATAGCAACACACACAAAAAAAGCTCACCTGCGCGAGGACTTACACTACATTCTGGATACATTTTTACCATGACCACGTTGTCTTTGTTTCCGAACTTTGTTTTTATTAAAAACAAAATAAAGAGGAATATCTGGATACATATATTGGCGAGAATCATGATTCTTTGCATTTAACACAAACCAAGCTGTTAATTTTTGTAGCCTGATCTGCAGCTCTGTCCAAAGCCTCTTCAGCCTGTCCTTGCTGAAAATAAATAATATGGTTTTTTGGCAAGTGCACTGGCAATCTATGGACAACATGAGATTGTTGGTGCATGTTAAATTCAATATACGCCATACTGCGTCCGGTGCACTGACATACCGCGCATCTAAAAATGTCTGCACCTCATCATGATCAATACGTTCATTGGTCTCAATGTTGGCACAATCGTGACCTTTATAAATATATTTATAGAGGTATTTAACAGATTTAACCGACATGCACGCCTCTAAGTTTATATGGGCATTGTATTTCTTAGAAAGCCATGGATTTTATGGAACAATACAGCGATTACAAATATGTATACATATACGTATACATATCAATGTCAACATTATTGACATTGATATGTATAACATTATCACCACGTCTATATTCAGCTACGGTAGATGCTAAAAATTTCTTTGGAAAACTTTTAGTGCAAACACCATCTTCCATACATCTGAAATTAGGATTCAGATGTCCACATAGTCCTTGAATCATACACGATCGTACAATTTTAAACAGCTCAGGATGTTCCTGTTGATTAGGAATTTCTGCTGTAATAACACAGCCTATGTCATCTGCATCCCTAAGTTTGTCATTGGGATCTAAATGAATTAACAAATGACAATGAGGCAAACCCCTCTTTTGAAATTCTATAACATACCCGTGTGCTATAGTTTTACCTAGAACTCCCATTTCAGTAACATCTTTAAGAAGTTTATTTAGTTTCAGTTTAAAAACTCGAAAAGCTAAATTTGGCCTGCCAACAAATTTTCTGTAATTTTACGCCATTTTGGATTGCACGTAAGAGTCAGAAAAAAATCAGGTTTTCCAAACTTAACAATGACGGCCATGCCATCGGGATAGTTTTAAGCCATGGCACGTGGACTTCCTTGAAAACTCGAAGGAAGAACAACAATACGACCTGGCTGAAGGCCTCGCTCTTCAGCTCGTGCATTCAAATAGTCAGGTAAACCTTCATAATTATCAACACGAAGGTTGGTTTGATTTGCTTATTACCTTCAACTTTAACATAAAAATCAACACAATACTGCTGAAACAATTTCTTACCATAATGAATTGGGCTGAAATATTCCCGAGCAGCTAAACGGTAAGTATAATACTGCAACATTGTAGTAGTGCTGCGAGTACCCGTTGCACATACAGGAACATATCCTATTATGCCAACCTGGTTCACCCCTTGGGAAAAAAAGAGGATACACCATTGGCTCCAAGTTTGCAGACATTGTGGAAATATTATGTAAATCACCTCTACGCGGATAGATAACAACATCCCTGTTTCCAGGAGGTGCTCCATCTTGCCCAACAAATACTGCCGCAACTTCATCATGATGTGGTAAGTTGTAGCGCCTTCGGTCATTGTCAACTCTCAGGCACATACATACTTCAGATGGAGCACGGCTTTGTGCTGCTGCCTGATTTAATTCTTCAGCTTCAAATTCAGCCGTGTACCTATAGACAGCAGCAAACGGACTTACTCGGTCCATGACATCCTGAACAGTTTGCATCACATCTTCACGGCAGCCATTATTTTCTTGGCGTGCCATTCTTTCGTTAAGTGCCCTACCTGCTTCATAAATATAAAGTTGGTTAAAAACAGAGGTTTGTCCTTCAGGAGGGTGAAAGCCCCCAACACGATGCCATATTTGACTACAGATACGAAAGCATAGTGGTCCACGGCCAGGTAGGGGGCGAAGGTTTGTTCCAAAAGAAGCAAATGCAACGGCACTTTTATACTTACGTATATTTGCTTGAAATTGTTTTGCCTGAACAGTATCTGTATTTGTTAATAAATCCCTAAGCTGCAGAGGGTAAGGAGACAGATTAACTAATGCAACTTTACCAGTATGATAACATTTAAAACAATTTTCATTTTCAAACTTTCAAACTTTACAATACACAACATTTCGTTGTGCATTTGCTCGTCTTCTATTTGCAACTTGCCCAACATTTTGCCTTTGTCGAGCAACAGCTTGCCTTTCAGCATCTCGAGCACGTCTATTGGCAGCCTGATCAGGATTTTCTAAACGACGTGCAGCAGCTTTCCTTTCAGCATTTTGAGCACGTCTATTGGCAGCTGGCTCATTACTTTTAGCATAACGAATTGCTGCCTGCCTTATAGCATTATTTTGATGCCTGCTGCTGACTTGGTCAATAGTTTCAGTACAATGCAAAGATGCAGCACGTTGTGCAAGTCTATGTCTAGCTAAAGACACATCTTCATTAATTGATGCACGTGGTATGACATTTACATGCACTTCGTGTGGCAATTCGACATGTTGAGGAATATCTGGAATTTTGCCCATAATAACACCTACTAACCTTTGATTATTTCCTGGGCGTTGCAAGACAAACCTGCCAGCATTATTACAAAGCCTAAAACAACGTACATGGTTGTTATTGTTCAACGGCTCTTTAAAATGGGCTCCTTTTTCTGTCGCCGTTTTTGCTACCGAGACTAGTGAAGCACCGCAGGATACCAGTCTAGTGTAGCGGTTGAATTATTAGTTTTTGAGTGTTATAACAGACTACTTTGTTGCACAAGCTGCAAAAACCTATTATGTTTACAAATTAATCATTTTGCATTATTATTTTATGTTCAGTGGGTTTCGCTTGTACCAACTGCAACGGTCGTTTGTTATATTTTAAGTGATCTGAAATTTACCGAAGCTAGATTTGTATTTCGTACAACGAGTTTCAACAGGCTAAAATTTGTTTTAAAAAACAAAATAAATCATAAATAGTTTTTTATTTTCATTTTTAAGTTTCATTTAGGTTTCATAAAAGCAGTGTTTACAAATTTGAAGTCATTTTTCTACTAATTTTATATTTTTTATTCTCTTTTGCTGTGCTAGTTGAAATATTTAATTATTAATAATGTGAACATTTTTTCTGCTCAATTAACTAAAGCAAATACTCCGCCGTAGAGGACTATAAATCAGTAATACGCCGTAGAACTTTCTGCCGAAACGGCTGGTTTATTGTTATTACTATTCTCTAATGGGTTTGCCATTTTTGGAGAAAAATAAAACCTTAACAATACAACCTAGTAGCTATTTACCACAATTTCTAAAAAAAAAAAAAAAAACAGTTAAAATTTACGGAGTAGCTATTACGAATATGTTACTGAAAAAGTTTTAAAAGCTTAGCTGAAAATAAGTTTGAATTGCTTACTTCTTACACTGTAATGTATCCTCACCACTAACCTTGCTCGTTTCGTCTTTAACACTTGACAAAAAATACAAATAAAATTTGAAATTATAAACTTAGTTAACCAGCTATATTAAAAAATTATAGGAAATCTAATTGTAGTAAAAAAATATGTTACGTAAAACTACTTTTAAAAATGTTAAGCTAGCTAGCTTGCTATATACTTGATTATCTTCTTGATTGACTATCTTTCTTTGACTGCAGAAAACCTTCTAGCTTCCTTTTAAAACTTCTTTCGCGCTTAAACAAAAAAAAGTGTTACAACATATAAATTATGTTTTTCTTTGATATTAAATGTATATTGCAAGTAACCTACTTCTTTCCCTCACCTTCCTGCTTTGGTCGTCAAGGGAAACTTGGATTTTCCCACAAATAGAATTACTTTACTTTGATCAGGTGACTTTTTTCAGCAAATTAAGTTGTTTTATGTCGATCACATGATTCAAAATATAAACAAACAAAAACTCGCGGCATTTCTCAGCAAAAAAGACACGAACGTTTTTGTTTTTGTTTTTAGAATATGCTTTATAAGAATGTAAGACTTGGAAAACATAGAAAATTAGAATTAATGACCAGCCTTGGGAGAATTTTGATTATTCTCAAAACATGTAATATTTTCGGAGACATCAAAGTAAAATGAAGATATCCACTCTGCCTGTTATAGACATACGCACAGACACACTTAGCGTATTATTATATAGATGTTTTTGATACATTTATAGTCTCTGTTCTTGTCTATAAAATGAAAGGGCAGTAAATTTACGTTCAACAAGGTGGGATATCATTTTGTGACCTACCTTTGTGACGTCACTTACATTGAGGACATTCTAATCCTATGGTTCTTATTAAAGTTTAGAAACATTAGGTATTACCTTACAAATAATATATAATAATTAGGATTTTAAAGAAAGATTTTCTTCACAGCACAGAAGTCTGTCATTATGACAATATTGAACTTTCCATCATGGAAAATTTGGCCTTTTTTGTTGATTTTTTTGTGTTATTCTTCTTGAAACAGACTAAAAGTACGAAGAGAATGTGTTAATGTGGGACTATGTAGGAGACTTAAATATCCACAATGATGATAACGATGGTCAAACAAGCCCGTAACCAAACAACAAAAATGGTGATCAACCAACAACGATAGTCAATCAAGCCAGTAATAAAACAAACAAGTCAGTAATAAAACAAACAAGCCAGTAATAAAACAAACAAGCCAGTAATAAAACAAACACGCCAGTAATAAAACAAACAAGCCAGTAATAAAAAAAGCAAGCCAGTAATAAAACAAACACGCCAGTAATAAAACAAACAAGCCAGTAATGAAACAAACAAGCCAGTAATAAAAAAAGCAAGCCAGTAATGAAACAAACAAGCCAGTAATAAAACAAACAAGCCAGTAATAAAACAAACAAGCCAGTAATAAAAAAAGCAAGCCAGTAATAAAAAAAGCAAGCCAGTAATAATACAGCAGTTATTTTTTTCTTTAAGACTGCTAACTCTAGTTTTGAGTATTTGCATGATTGTAATGTATATTTACGGAACAGCATTGTATTTTACATCAATTATACTGTCACCTTCTTATCAATTTAAAATATTTTGCTTTTAGATCCTTGAAAATAAACTTAGAGTGGAGACAAGCCATGTCGAAGATCTTAAAAACAGTCTCAAAGAATGCAGGGATGAGCTGAGTAAAACAATGAAACACCTCAATCAAGGTCATGAAATCACTGAAACTAAAATCTCCCAAGTCAAAGATTTAGAACAAAGAATGCAACAGTTACGAGGCGATTTGGAATTAAAAAACAAATTTATTGAGGATTTAGAGCAGTCATACAATCAAAGTTTGGAAATGCTTGAACAAAGCCAGAAGCGCATAACTGAACTTGAAGAGACTCAAAACGAATACGAAGAAGAACTCTCAAGCTTTAAGCAGAGTACAGCTCAAGAAAAAAGCGAGTCTGGAACAGAAGTTTTGAAATTGACGCAAAGTTTGGCAGAAGCGAATAAGCAAATTAAATTGTATCAGCAGCAGATAAGTGAAATGAACAATGGCCTGGGAGAGGCGAAGACGAAGTTTATCGAATTAGGGGATAGTTTAAAAATGAAGGACGAGAAGCTCTTAGAACAATCTGATATTATTCTCGAGAAAATAATCACCATAGATACGCTAAACAAACTGAATTCTAAAGTGGAAAAAGATTTGAAAGAACATCGAGAAGAGATTGAAGCAATGAAAGCACAAGCAATAGAAAGAGAACAAAATTTGGCTGATTGTTGGGAAAATGAAAACAAGCTGAAAAGCCAAGTATGTGTTACTAGTGATATGTGTCTTTGTAACTCTGTTAGTTCTATTTGTTTTATTAAATTTTCACATTCTGAATTTTACATTTGAATTTAAAAAGATGATAGTAAAAACCTGTTGTTATTAAACTGGTAACGGAAACTGATTTTTGAAAAGCATGTAACTTTGAAACACACACTTTGATGTCACATTCTGTAAGTGACTGGATAAACGACCATGTCTAAAATAAATGCAGAAAGTAAACCGAAAAAGATGTTAATAAAATCCGCTTTTAAAGCTAATAAACTTCCACGTTGAGATATTGCCTAGGAAATTTAAATAAACGCATAGTGCAATTAATCTTTCATGTACGGTAGTGTGCAGAAGTTTGATTCTTTGAAAGTACAAGCCTTTACACGGTAATGTAAAAGGAAGTTTTATTTATTGCATTGTTAAATCCTAACCATATTACGTTTCCTGCAGATGCGATGACGTGTTGGTTTGTTTTCTTTTAGTTGCTCCTGGCGAAAGATGATGCAGAAACCTATTTTAAAAAACTCACAAACGTGGAGAAGCAAGTCGAATATTTAATCAAAGAAAGTAATGGCAAAGATGAGAATATATCTAAAGTAGAAGGGTACACGTTTGTAACACTCTTTGCTATGTGTCGTTGTCGTTCTGACAACTTAAGTTCCATATAGATGACTATAGAAAACACCAATTTAAAACTTCCCTTGGTAGGCTTGTAGCTTAAAAATTGGAATGCAGAACCCTTCTGGGATTAATTGAAAAAAAATGCACCTAATTCAATGAGTTTTTTTTTTAAGGATGCTTGCTATTAGTCAAGATGAGGTGAATATAAAAGAGGTGGAGTTGAAAGAAAGGTCGATACAAGTCGATGAACTCGAAGCCCTAGTAAACGAACAGCAGTTACTATTAAAACAGAAATCAGCTCAGGTAAAACGAAACTCTTTGTAAATAATCTTGGAAACCTGTTGATAGAGGATCTTGTTTTGAAAAATCTCTTTAGCAAATCCAAATAAGTAACTACAATCGTGAATAAAAAATAATGAAACAAAGGAAATGGTAAATACTCTGCCGCCAGGCTGCAATGTCGCTTCTTGCGTACACATACGCCAGGTAAAGAGCGTTTAGAATTTGTTAGTGGCATTCTCCAGCGTGCGCACAACGAAATAATCCACGTAGGCGTCCACAAAATTCGAGAAAATAATCGCGCTGACGTTAGCAACAATTAGCATGTTTCAGGAGTATGGGTTTAACGTAAAGTCCAAGTCCGCTGTGATCATTGAAAAAAGGACTTTGACGAGGTCAAAATGCGCGACTCCAAAATGGAAACAACCAATGTAATCACCTGTGTCGGAAAAACTCGAAACTAGCCGTCCTGTTTCATTATATTTTTGATTGTAGTAGTAGAAGTGCAAAACGTTTAAACCACAATCAGTACAAAGTTTTATTACAAACATTTAAAGCTTTTATGGCTGTTTTCAATAAGTTTAAATTAGTAAGAAAATCACAAAGTGACTATCTGCTTTAACAATGAGATACCGAGTTCAAATACCATTAAACTTGTACTTTTACCACTTTTTCAACCAGGTTAAAAGGATCCCTGCATTAGAAAGGAGATTTATGTCACATATGCTACACCCAAGGAAAAAGCTAACCGTTTTCATTTTTGAATTTCAAAATTGCAACTCCCATACTTTGAATTTATGTTTTCGTTGCTTTATTTGGACATACTAAGCTCAGACATTAGGCTGAATTTAATAATTTTTTTTAAAAAGTAGCTGATAATATTGTGTGATAAAACAAAACACATACGATGCCATCTGTATTCTAATATTTTTTACGGTAAATATCATTGTGCTTATAAAGTGATGATAGAAGGCTTTGTTAATTGATTTCAACTTTAATTTGTGTTAGCAGAAATTTATCCCCTTTGTTTAGTTTACTCAAACGGAAATGAGTTTTAAAAATGACAAAAGTGAATTGGAGAAACGGATCATACAACTCGAAAGTGAAGTGTCTGAGTTGAAGCATTCTTTATCACAAAGAAATGTACAAGTGAGTGTGTTTTTTATCAGACTACAATGCGACTAAATAGCAGCCTTATTCAAGGAAATTAACGAAGCACAAAATTAACCCAGATTTCCAAAATTAATAAAATACCTCTCATTAAAGTGAAAGGTAAATATTTAGGACTTTAAGAAAGTTAAAACCTGTAGTTAAAAATGTTTTTTTCTAGCAATCGCAATACAAAGCTACCACACACGTATACTTCGTGCTCCTTCTGTTTGATGGACGCGAAAATGTTAGTATTGTTCTGATAGGGGTTAGTCGTCAATTGTGGACGGCAAGCTGCAAGACAGCTGATATAGTAAACGTTCTAAAACTGGACCCATTCTCAAAATTAAGATATTTCATGATACACGTTATTTAAATGATTTTTTGTAAGTTAATTAAATTATTTCCTTCGTGTTAATTTTGTGTTTCGTTAATTCTGTGTTTCATTAATTCTGTGTTTCATTAATTTTGTGTTTCGTTAATTTCGTAAAATAATGCAAGCATTTATTTTCTTGTTTTTATGCATGCATTATAACATGTCCACCGTTACTTTATTTAGTAAATTTGTTAACTAGTAATATTAGTTAATATTATAATAAACGCTCTTATTGTTGCGGTCATCGCTCGTTTTGTTATCGTATTTTTGTTTTTCTTGTCGTTGTCGTTATTTTTGTTGTTATTTGCGACGTCGGCGAATCTCCTTTTTTGTCGTTATCGTTATCGTTGTCGTATTTTTGTTGTTTTTATTACTGCTTGTATTTTTGTATTTGACAATCCAGGTTTTGGAAACAGAAAGAACTTTAAGCTTGCATTTATAATTTCAGTTTCAAGAGTTGAGCAGCCAGTATAACGTTCTGAAAACATCATTGAACGAGAAAAATAGTATTTGCGAGGAATATGAGAGAAAATTTAAAATACAAAAAGAGGGAAATCAGTCAACGTCTTTACAAGTTCAGTCGCTAAAACAGGTTTGACTTTTGGTCCGTTTTATTCAGATATTTCTCATTTTGAATTTTACGCTCTCTCTCAATTCAAAGGCTATCCATGTATTATGATGCTAAATTTGTTTTTTTAAGGAGCTTCAAAGCTTTCAAACTAAAGTCCGCCATCAAATCGAAATGGAGGACGAAATCTTAGGTCTACGTAATCAACTAGAGAAAACGGTATGTTTTTGTTATAGTAGACACGCTGTTGAATAACTTTCTCCAATGTGATCCCTGTTTTGGAAGTAAAGCTTAAATGCGATGTTTCCTTTAAGTGTGCTGCGTAAGGTGATTTTCACTGAGTTTTGCAAATTGTTTAAGTGGAACACAGATTGAAAGACATCACAAATTAACAATTTGTAACTGCGTGTGCACTTTTTTTTTTGCAAAAAAAAAATGATTGAAAGTTTTTCAACTTTTATTTCGCGCAAACTTTCGAATATCAACCGATCAAATTGTTATAAAATAATATTACAGTGGATGTGCTTTTTTACTTGGTAAACGAATAATACTTCACTGATTTTCCAATTTTATCAAAATGGTGAGTTTATAATGCTTTTGATAAAAAAGCGGAAATCAATTTGTGCTATCGCGGATTTTTTTTTAATTTCACAAATATGTATTTTTTTTAAGATAAAAGACTTTCAAAGCGTTGAAACACAGTTAATGACATCGCAACAAACCGTCCTTGACCTAACAAAAGAGTTGGACGAACTTCATTCCATGTTGTCCTTAAAAGAAGCGGATTGTACACGACTGGTAAGAGAACTGGGGGTAGGTCAAGTAAGAGAGGCGCAAGAGAAAGCACGGTTAAATCAAGAATTGAGGAAAGTCGTTCAAGAAAAGGAATTCAGATTCTCGCAAAAATACGAAGAGGTAAAAAACCTTTTTATTAAACCCGTAAGGAAATTAATTTTCGCGAAGTTAGTACGTCCTAATATTTTACTAAAAAAAAAAACGTTTTTTATGCGGAGATAAAAGGCTGTTGACTGAAGTTGCAATTCATGTTTTATGTGCTAAGTAAATTTAAAGGAAAAATAATAGCGTAAATCGTTTCTCAAAAAGAAAAAGAAACTAAATGTCTCAAAAATTAATTTTGTCTAATTTCACGAAAGTTTGCGAAAATTATTCCTTTAATCTATAAAGTTTCCTGTACACGCTTTTGCACTTAACACCTCAAAAACCGAACCGATATATCGACAGTAATCTTTCCAAGAATAATCATTGACCAGATCTAACAGTAAACGATTAAAGAAAGACAATCTTGTTTAAAATTTAATGACGTCAGCACGGTCCAGTTTTTCTGACCTCCGTGGGCCGTAACGTTGATTGTTCTACAATGCGGAAATCTTTATTTCATCAGGCGTGATCTTTTGATTATTTCAAAAATTTATATAATATAACTTCTAAGAAGATGTAGAATTCTGTCAGTATCACACGAGAATGGAGATTTTGTCTTTCTGAGCACCGAACGAAAAGTCGTGTGTTCGGTTCTCATCGTAGTAACTTGCTCTATTTTTACTTTATTATAACTTTCTTTGCTGTTTTTCAATAGCATTATTTAACTGGTAAAGTAAAAGTGTTTCCACCATAGTTTATCAAGAGTGAACCTTTTCCAAAAATCGGATTATATATCGGGAAATTGTGCGTGACGTAGATGTAGGCGAAAAGAGAAATAATAATTAAATTTCTTTGCTCTTGGTGGCTGGAGTATTAGATTTTATTTCTGTTCGTAGGTGTGGGATGTACTAAATTCAGAAAAAATCTTATTCGAGAAATATTAGGTGTATGGAAAGAACTTGTACAGGCCTCTTAAAACACGGGACGCATACTCAAGTTAATTCTTGGTGGCTGGAGTATTAGTATTAGATTTTATTTCTGTTCGTAGGTGTGGGATGTACTAAATTCAGAAAAAATCTTATTCGAGAAATATTAGGTGTATGGAAAGAACTTGTACAGGCCTCTTAAAACACGGGACGCATACTCAAGTTAATTCTTGGTGGCTGGAGTATTAGTATTAGATTTTATTTCTGTTCGTAGGTGTGGGATGTACTAAATTCAGAAAAAATCTTATTTAAGAAATATTAGGTGTATGGAAAGAACTTGTACAGGCCTCTTAAAACACGGGACGCATACTCAAGTTAATTCTTGGTGGCTGGAGTATTAGTATTAGATTTTATTTCTGTTCGTAGGTGTGGGATGTACTAAATTCAGAAAAAATCTTATTTAAGAAATATTAGGTGTATGGAAAGAACTTGTACAGGCCTCTTAAAACACGGGACGCATACTCAAGTTAATTCTTGGTGGCTGGAGTATTAGTATTAGATTTTATTTCTGTTCGTAGGTGTGGGATGTACTAAATTCAGAAAAAATCTTATTTAAGAAATATTAGGTGTATGGAAAGAACTTGTACAGGCCTCTTAAAACACGGGACGCATACTCAAGTTAATTCTTGGTGGCTGGAGTATTAGTATTAGATTTTATTTCTGTTCGTAGGTGTGGGATGTACTAAATTCAGAAAAAATCTTATTTAAGAAATATTAGGTGTATGGAAAGAACTTGTACAGGCCTCTTAAAACACGGGACGCATACTCAAGTTAATTCTTGGTGGCTGGAGTATTAGTATTAGATTTTATTTCTGTTCGTAGGTGTGGGATGTACTAAATTCAGAAAAAATCTTATTTAAGAAATATTAGGTGTATGGAAAGAACTTGTACAGGCCTCTTAAAACACGGGACGCATACTCAAGTTAATTCGTATATCAACATATAGGAGGAGGTTGAGCGTGTAATAATTATAGTGATTAGCTGATTAGTGTATAATTCAAACAAAATAATCGCAGAAATCTATAAGCAATAAGTACATCTTTTTCTTTTTTTAAAAAAAATATCTTCCTTCACGGACCGATTAGCTTTCACAAAATCGGCCCTCTGATGTGTATCGTCACCAGATGGGGAACCTGAATTAATCGAAAAATTGTTTTGCAAAGACTATATATACACTCCGAAACAACGGAAATTTTCCGATTCTCTTTTTGTTATTTGTCACCACCACATAAATGTGCGTAGAACTCTTTCTTAATGAATTTTACTGTTTGTGACAGATCTGGTAATGGTTATTTAACCTATTGCTATATTTTTCTTTTTTTTTTCCAAGTACCTTTATTATACCCCGTTATTTCTTTAGGGTCTACTGAATTACTGAAGTTTTAGGTGGGGCTTGAGTCTTTCTTTTTCCTGTCAGACAGACGGATCCATTAAAAATTGAAATATTTCATAAATCACATAATTATTATCAACATTAACTAGAAATACAAATATATTAGTACTATCATTACAAAACTATAAACTGAAAACGTTCTATATATTAGTTTTTAGCTAAGTACCTCTGTCTTAACAGTTCGAAAAAAGTTCAAACAGCGTAGTATACTTTCGTGATTTACTCTATTTTGGCAAAAGGTTTTCCCTGATAAAAGTTGATACTTCACACAAAGCAAATTGCCTAGCAAGTTTTTCCTGCTTCTACGAAAATAATTATGCTGGTCGAGTCTCAGGGGGATTAATTTCGCGAAATTTGTGAAACTTTTGTAGAAAACGTCAAAATTTACGACTTATTGAACCTGTTGTTCTCAGTAAAAGTAGCGATTCTCTTGTGTGAATAAAGGATCATGTACATCAACGGAGCACGAGTTGTCTCAGTCAGATTTATCCGAGATTTTTATTATGATAAGGAACGTTTTTAAAAGAGGAAGTGTGGAAGTTAAATTTAAGATTGAATTTTTTTGAAAAGGGACATAGACTTTTGAATTGTTTTAAACAATATATATCGTACGCTGAATTAATAAATTAACGCCTCCGTGATGATTTTTGTTTGCACAGGTGGAAATGATGCGTAGCAGACAAGAAGATATCGTCACATTGCACCAACAGGAAATTATGAAGCTCAAACTCACTCTTCAGTGTGTTAACGATAAAAATCAGCTTTGCAAACACGATCTGGAGCGCAGTAATGTCCGCGTGAGAGAGCTAGAAGAAGATGTAACTTGTCTAACAAAACAGCTGCAGTTGGAGCAACAGAAATCCAAAGAGTTGGCAGACGCGGTCGTTATTTGCGAGGCTAAGGTAATCCTTTGTTCAATCAGACTTTGTAATTCAATTTTTTCAACGTTATTAAAAACAGTGCCGAAGTTAAATTTTTGTTATTTGCCTGTCTGTTTCGATGATACGTCAACAATATGACTGAATGCAGGCGTGAATGAGAAAGGCTGCCTATTTCGTTGAATCATGCTTTTCTAAAAACAACTGTCTTTGTTTAAATACCGGCATTTCACCATGAATACATAGGATGAATGTCCGTAAATTCTTACACTTTTCTTGACATGGCAATCTGTTTTTTTATAAATCGGTATAAATTCATTTTTAATCATAGCAGTTTAAACTACTGGGCATTAATTAAATTTTTAAGTTTTTAAGGTGGTATTAAAGAGAAATTTTTATGAAAGCTTCATCAATGACGTGAAAAAACTTTGCATTATCGTCTAGGTCAATCGGTCATAAGGGTTTTTCAAGCTCTTTTTCAGTTGTATGAAAACTGCGTTTGTTTGCTTGTTTTTGCAGGCTGCACGCTATTCTGCCCGCCTTTCGAGCTACGAACGAGCTTCACTGTCGAATCGAATTCACTCTGACTATTCGAAGCTAAAACTAAGCGATGGACACTCTTCGTGGAAAACTCCGGAAAGTAGCCCTAACGCTTCTTTGGCAACGACGTCAGTCGTCAGCTCACCTGTCTCTCTCACAGAGAGATCAAATCACTCATCACTTGTTGGAACTCACAACGAACAATCTTCCTCCTTTAATCAGATTAATAACGAACTTAGACACTCCAGAAATATCGAAGAAAGTTTCGATAACTTGATACAGCGAGCTAACGATGAATTAGACATCCTAAATATGTCGAAAAGGCGCGCTAAACCCTTCGAAAGCTCACCTGACGGGAAGATGGAATCTAGTTGGAGGTCTTTCAATAGTCCGAGGTGATGTCACGCTGTTGAACACAAAACATTTTTGAAAGCTCATAAGAATACAGCTGTAAACAAATACGCCATCCTACACTAGATAAAAAAAGAAACCTTCCGGTCTTAAATCCATGTATTTCGTATATACGAAGTTCAGTTCTGTTATGTACATAAAATAGTGGATATTTTTTAAAGTTACAGAATTGTGGCGAATGATGTTGTGACTTTTACGCAGAAATTTCGAGGAGAAAAAAAAAGTTTTTGTTATTTTATTGCAGAGTTGTTTAACTTCTTTTATTTTTTTGCAATTTTTATATATGAAGGGGAAATTATTTCAGTAGCTGCATATGGTATATTTTATTATTTATGGAAAAGAACTGTTTCTATTGAAGATGGCACTCCGTGTTAGTGATTTAATAACAAAATATTCTCTATCCCAGAGAAATCCTTCTTACGAATGACAAGTAACCAAGCTATTTAAAAAGTGCAACTTGCTGCCTGTGTTCGAATATTCTAGAAGCATACACTCAAACATAATGCCAAAAAGTGTTCCTTTCTTATTTGAATCTCTGCGAAGAAGTGTATTTATAAACTATTTGAATTAAAAAATATTTTTACATGTAAATTGTTGTAAATAATATATATTTCATAAATTTAATATTTATCCTTGTGTGTATTATTATGCTACAGTATCCATGGAGTTTTTCGTTTATAGTTTAAATTTTAGTTTCTATCGAAAACAGTTTTAACCTGGTCAGTGTTTTAACGATATAGAAAGATAATCTCCATCACTGGTACGAAAACTATCCACATCGTGATTGATACTGCACATAATTTTGAGAAAAACTCGGGAAAATCAATAAAGGAGCCCAGAAAAAAACTCAGGGTTATTCTTGCAAACGGTTTGGAAAACTTAAAAGAACCATTTGAAATAGTTCTCTATTCCCGCAAGTTTTTCCCTGTGTTGTCATTTTAGTATCAAGGAGAAATCGGCATCAAAAATCAGGTCATGCAATTTTGAGGGAAAAAGTAAAACGAATCGCTTTTTCACATTAATCCGAAAATACGACTTCATTGCCCAGCGGGATAGACGGAATTTGGAAATTCAGAATTTGGTAAACAGTAATGGTAAACAGTAATGGTAAACAAATGTGCAGACTCCATGGAGGGGATTGTAGTGTCCTTAGAAACAGAAAAGGAGAACATTTTTTTGCGTGAGAATGTCCTATTTCTAACATTGGATTTAGCTACAGGTTATTATCCTGGTTTAACAGGAGAAAACAGGAAGCCGTACAATTATTCTAAATTTGTACAGAAAGATATTTCCATTTTATATTGGTACAGGTAATGTCGGATTAGGTTAAAAATTTATGCATAAACCAATTCAAAAATGTTGAATAACTTTAAAAACACGTAATTTTGGAAACGTGTATTAGTTTTATTTCGAACTCTGACTTGCTGGACTATTAGCAATTTTGTTTTCAGGTTTTCGCGCGAATGAGTGAAAATCAAAGATAGTTATGAAAACGCCGATTTACAATCGTTCGAGTCACATCTTTCGTCTAGCTTATGCAAAAGTGGTTCTGTTAATCCTGTAAAGAAGATGTATCCTCTTCTGGGGACAAAGTTATTTCCAAATGCTAAACTGTCTAATAAGCTTACAGTAAACAGTACAAATGTATAACAAATATTATTTATTGTAAACACAAAAAATGTATTTTCTCATCTAGCCTGCACATAAATATGAACATGTTACCGCACTGTGAAAAAAGGTCAAATTATAATAAATATTTATAGTAAGTTTCAAAGCAAGCTGTAAATAAAATTAAGACTGTAATATTGTTCAACTAGTTTTTTAGGCTAATTCATGTTGAATTTTTTATCTGAGGTCTCGAATTCTCGACTTTATTTTTTTTACATGCCAAGTAAAAAACAAAACTATCAAATTCCATTCTACTTGAGCGTGTTGGTGCGTTTTTGTATCGTGTCACAAAAACGTGTAAGTGCAAACAAACGCTAAAATATCTATTTGTAATGTCCCGTTTTAATCGGCCTTGGCCGCGCCGATGCGCTTCTACTTCGAGCGTTTGCAGCAGCTTGTGCTTGGAGCTGATATGACATCGGATGAATTTTAAAACCGAACAACCTATTGCGAGAAAACAATTCGATTGTTAAAACATGCTCAGTTAATGCTGGTCGTAGCGCTTTTAAAAATTAAATGATTCTTTAACAAATATTGGCCAAGTTACACAACTTAGCACAACGAACAAGCTGAATATTATAAAGTACTAAAAAAGTTTTTCATTTGTGCATTAATATATTTTAAAGATTTTCTTGCACCATACAAAGGAATAACTTTAGAAAAACACTAACCTAGGTACAAATTGGTTTGGACTTCTTTTCGGTCTATATTCTGGGTGGACCATAAATAGCATATGCGGGAAACCTGTGCCAAAGTAAGCGCCGTCAGTGTGGTGATGACGTGAAGACTTCGGGTTGTAAACATCCATACATTTTGGACAGTACAGTTTCACCATAGCTTCACCTGGAACATCTGACAAACCTAAAGCAAAATATTCAATCAAGAGTTTCGACAACTAAATAGGACCCCAGGCACTAAAACAATACGATACTACTATTAATATTCAAGTAAGGTAAGAATTGGTGACAATGAAAATCACTCTGCTGATCAAACTCTAGCACACAATTTTTTCAAAAGGTTATTTTGACACAAAGGTAAAACCTTATTTTGCCATATTATCATAAAAATATGTGATATTGCAGCTGGTCTTCAATTTGAATACGTAGAGTACATCAACTTACGGTAGGTAATCTTCTTGTTATAAATTTGAAAAAAAGAACTCAATGATTTCATACCTATTGGCATAACTGGTTGATTTTCACAATATACACGGGGACAATGACCAAAATCGCCGTTTTGCCATTTTTCAAGCTACAACACAAAAATCATTTAATCAAATATTTTTATAAGCAACGTTCTTGCGCGTCCATAGGAATACAATAACTACCCTCAAAACGTAATTTATTAATTTTTATTATCAAAAAATTTGTGCCAATATTACCATCTGGGCTATCCCCCTGTTGGTCAAAATATATCTTGCATGTATTAAACCATATAGCATCTCTGCTGCTTGTTCAAATAGATCGCTCTGGTTTGGATTGTCTTCTAATTCATCATCTGTAAAAACATAAAATCAGAATTTATATCAATCAATAATAAAAACACATCCCTGTAGGTAATTCACAAGATACTTCATATAATACCAAGAAAGATAAGACCTGCATGTAGCATATATATAGGCTAAATACCTGGTTCTAAGTCTAAGATCATGTCAAGAGCTTGTCTGTAGTGTGGGACTTGTTCATTTAAGCTGGTTAAATTAAACTTATCTTGAATGTAGTCTTCATCAACCTACAAGGGAATGCATAAAGGCAATAGAAACTTTAATTACAATGTTGAGTATAATTTCCCTTCCCAATATATAAGTATATATTGGAAAGTCGTAATAAATTATCAAACACCTCTTTCGAACTGCTAATTCTCTAGCCTAAAAAGTATGGGAATTTAACACTTATTACTTAAGCTTCTCTTTTTAAATCTACTACATTTAGGTACTTAGTTTTGCTTTGAAATGTTTACTATTCAATTTACATCAAGAACTTACTTTTCACAATTCAATATCTGAAAAATTCACCTTTAACAAATAAAAACCGACACCATTAGAAATCTCAGCATATCTCATTGTTTTACTTTTGTTTTCATGTTCATAAATCCTTTTTTAAGCCCAAAACAAAAGTACATGAACAAAAATTGTTCTTGTGACAAACATTTAAACATTGTAGTTAAGAAACTGAATCTTATTCACATGAAAACAAAGAATTAAATTCACAAACAGAATCCAACTGAGGTGAAAGCTTTGACTGCAAAAACATATAAAGACCAAACAAATCGTTAATTAAAAGTGGTCATTATAAAACAAGGATTTTCATTATATTGAAAATGTCAATAGTATAAAAAAGGTCAATCAGTTCCAACAAAAGTCTGTTTTGGTGGGGAATTTAATTAGTGGGAGGCATTAAATTTAAGAAGGGAAGTTACTAAATGTAACTTTATCTTTGATATAAGCAGTTTAACTTGTTGTTGTTTTTAAAATTAAGAAAAAAAGGAATAAAGAAAGCTCTGCATACATAAACTGCTTATCTTGGTACACCAAAGTGGATAAGGTTCTAAAGTTATCATTTAACCACAGAGACAGGCATGGTTGGGAAAATTTGACCCATTCAACTAAAAAAGCAGGGTTTTTTTAAATTGACTGAATAGAGGTAAAAAGACAGAGGTAGAAGAATATTAGGCCACCTTTAAAACACCATACTATGACCAGTGACAATTTAGAGATGTATGTAAAAAATAAGGTGCATCAACTATAGGTAATTAAAAAACAAAAAAAACAGAACTAAAAACAAATGAACACACACAAAAACACACCCCAGAACAACAGTAATGATAGATAGATAGATGTGCATATTTTACATGGCTAGCCTCACAAATATCGAGGGATATACCCTGTCTATTATTTCCAGGAGGGGCCATGGCTTAGATGGAGAGTCCTAGAGTATTTAATGCTCATTTTGAGCTATGCAGACCCAATTAGGACCCGCGCTCTACTAGACAACTCCCGGCAACATCCAACGGCCCACATAGTGTGCCATCTCCCCAATTTCCCTCACATGGCTTGGGTTAACCCGGGGCTATGGTAACATTCACTCGCCCATGTTGAATCGCCGTCAAGAGGAATCGAACCCCGGTCGCCCGCACAGAGTACGAGAGCTATAACCACTAATCAACAGAACAACAGTAATGCAACAAAGTTTCAGCAATTAACATCACAGGGTTAAAATAAGCTATTTTGGGTATAAAAATATTTAGGTTTAAATATAATATATTCAGTTTTAGATGTGTTCATTGAAATTTATTGGCATTGAGCTGGTTACAAAATTGCTTGATATCAGACTGGCATATATTTTGCAGGTGTTTAATACTTTTACTAACATGAAACAAGTTAGTTTTGTCTGCAAAACAATGGATCTCACCAAATCTGTAATAGCATGAAACAAGTCGTTTATATATTAGGAAAAGGAGAGGTTCAAGAACTGGGAATCTTCTATCATTTTGATTGTTCACTGATAAAAAGAAGCAAAAAACCCCTTCCACATACAGTTATACATTATTATGTTGAAGCTATGCAAGAACAACACACCCAAAGTTTGTAACAAAAAGGGATGTTAATGTGCATGCATGGCAAACAGGCTATCTGTTTTTAGCGATTCTAAAGATGGCAGCAACGTTTTATAAAACAAGAAGAGTGAAAGTGGTTGGCAAACTTTCTGATTTTGACCAGAATAGCCAAGCATTTTTTCAAATCTCCATCGTCTATCGGATGATGTAACCCAAGGATATTTCCAGGAGTGATTCAAGTCCTTTGTCCTTTTTTCATAAGACATTTACAGTATCACAAGTCATCTAATTTAGTCTTATATAATTTTTGGTGATAAATCCAAATGTCACTTATTTTCCCCAAAAGTTTTTTGTTTTCTCTTTTAAAATTTAATGACGCTAACCTGTATCCAAAAAAAGCTAGCAGACGTGCTGACTCTCCCTATTTTATTTTAACTCTTTTGTAATGTGTCCTAAATAATTAGTGTTTCTTATCCTCCCAAATGAAAAAAACCTAAAATTTTATTTAAAAATGTCTAAAATAATGACTGTTTAACATTAGCAACTTTTCATTCCTTGTGGTCAACATAAATCGGTACCATAAATTTGGTAAAACCCATTAATTCAACATGATAAACTCACAGCTGCTCACAAGAACAAAAAAAAGAGGAAATAAAAGTTGAAGCAATGTCTGGTGTATCTTCAAGGTATCTGGAGCGATGCAATTCATATTTTCTCCAACAAATAGTATTTAATGATTTGAGATCCTCCCTATTTTTTATTTTTAAAGTTGTCATGGATATTTATATATCCTGTATATGAATATATACCATATGATTATTTGAACAAGATTTATTGTAATTCAAAGTTTATAGATTTTATAGAGTATGACTATAATATTCAACTGCAGTGAAACTTTTTTACTGCAGTTTATTTATGTCGTAATTTCTCCATAAAACATTAAATGTTTGGCTACTAATAGAGGTTGTTATACTTAGTGTTGAAACATGACAATTTGCATGCTTCCATAAATTTTGATGCTGAATTCAAAATGTTGGTCATCATTTTTTTAATAATAATTAGAAAACGATTTAATTTATCATATTTTGTGTTGTTTTCTACTGCTGAACAAGTAACTAGGGAGTCCTTTTCATGTACATCTGTTATAATTAGTTGTTAAAGACTTAACTAAACTTCTTACAAATAATAAAAAACGATTTTCAATTCCCTCGCTTAAGAATTTCGTCTTACCTCACAAAAAAACTCGTTTCCACGTAGCCCACAAAACCATGAGATCCATGATACTTCCTCTGAACTGCTCATGGCTCTTAATTTTTTTAAACAAACGACTTTTTGCTACAAAATATCTCAATACAAGCCGGAGTGTAATTAGGAAAATAAACGTCCTCTGGCCGCCTCGTTGACTAATGAGTCGAGAAGCTCACAGATACGATAATACTCGACATGAGTTGGTCCTTACTTTTGTGTACACTCCATCGCTAAGCTTTAAAAATAACTTTTGCAACCTTGGCTCCAAACCATTTTGACCGCATGGGCCGCGACGCCAGTTCGAGAGAAGAGAGGCGGAATTTTTGCGAAAATCTATTTAATTGTGCCCCGTCGAAAGGGCGCACATTTAGTGGACCGCGGGTATATAGTGTTTGTGTTGTATGGCAGAAAAAAATTTTCCAATCCGCTCTGATATAACACAACCTATGACACAACCAAAAAATTTATATCGTATAATTAGCTGTACTGCACCATATATATAATTATTCTGCATCGGCTAACCATTCTGTTACTGGCTAATTATCAGATCTCCTTGGGTGCCTAAGCCAGATATTTTGTTGAAAAAAATGGACCCTTATTTGCTTGAAAAATATTCTTGACCTTACCTAAAGTATCACAATATATTTTTCTAAGATTTCTTAGAAAAGACTTGATTTTAAAAATCTCATGAAAAGATAATAATTGTGTGTTTACCCTTTAATAATTGTGTGTTTACCCTTTTTTTTGTTTCAACTTGTTGAATTCAATTCGAAATTTCAAAAGTTAGATATGTTCAACTTTTTGAATTTGTCAAACAATGACCAATAAATTTCCTCAAAATCAAAAAAGGATAATAAACAATCAAATTTGTTCAATTCAGTAAATCGATTTCGACAAAATATATCCTGTATTGTCCACAGGTTTGAAAATCATGTATCGCCTGCTTAAAATGTTACTTGTTTAACAATGATATCGAAAGCCAGCTTGCCTAAATTTATACATATATATATTATACCTTTTATAACATGGCATTGGTTTGTATCTTTTTAATAAATTCTCACTTTAAATCAAAGAGGGAGACAATAATTACACAGCCTGGTATTAATTCAGTTCCTGGTAAAATTGTTTTCTTGTTTCTTATTTTTAAATATTTTAAATACTTTTTCTTCAGATGCATCATCAGCATTTCGGAAAATCTTCAACGAGAGTAAATTTTAAAGGATTTTATTGGTAAATTATTAAGTAATCCATCATTGAAATTGAACTTGTTCAGAAGTTATTATAGTCGAATCGTCAAGTTCATAAATAACAATCTGTATCCTAGAAGGTGAAGAATTTTTCAGACCAGTTATAAAAATATATAGTTAAAGTTTTTAGAATATATATACACTACATATATGTAAAAAAAATATCTCTTATTTTTTATTTATTACGATGTATTTTAGGTTAGTGACAATAATAATTGAGAATTAGGATACTTATGATTTGTTTACCCCATTGTTCTCCTTTTTAAAAGGCTATACTTCAAATTTCGGAATCTTCCAGACTAATGACGGAAATCTTTAAGCCGCAGGGCTTCTTATTTATAATTTCCCCCTGGGCAGTAAGCTTTCCACAGTCTCTATTCGATTCGGTTCTGCATTTCTGTTATCATACCCGTTATCACGCAGTTACATGAAACATCCACCATTTTCCAATTTCGATCCCGTTCTAAATTAGTTATTTCTTAAATCGTTACTAGCAATTCGGGGCGCATTTGTGGTAACTATGGCTGGTAATAGCCGTATTCCGTCTGTCTGTTCGTGCGTCTGTTTGTCTTTTTGTTACGGAAACACGAAATGCGATATACAAAGGACGGGCGACCCCGTGGATTCTTCCACGGGTTAACGACTAGTTTCTTTGTAATAATACGAAGTGTATGTCACGGTCATAGTGGATGTGTTCATTTTCTTTTGAAGTCGCCGAAATTTTCTTTTAAAGTTGCCGACAAAAGTAAGTCTCAAATGTTAAATTTTATGACGTTACGGCGCGACGTCAATAATACTACTTTAACGTCAATATCTTATATTAAATTAATGAAGCCATTACACATTCTCGTCCCCAGAGCTCTTTAAGATTAAAACCTCAAAAGTAGCTCTGGACCTGTCTGGTCCACGTGATGAAAATATGCCACTATATGTGGCATATTTTTGTGACTCGATTACCTGATGCTGTGCTTGTATATTATAATTTCGTTTCAATTCATTTTGCAGCCACTATTTTTATTTTTTAGGTGTCGCCTTCTAGTAACACGCATTCTAGTACCACGCATTATTTAGACCATAGTCATAAGTACGATGGATTATTATTAGATTATGGCTTCTCTTCTTAATAAAAACACTTTTCTTCTTAATAAAAACACTTCTCTTCTTTCCTCGGAAATCTTCTCTTCCGATCGAAACACTTCTCTTCCAAATTGAGAAGCACTTCTCTTCCACGAACTCAAAAAATTCCCAGACCTAATTCTAGTCCGGAATATTGATTGAGCTGGATTTTGATAACTCAAGTTTTTGAATAAATGGTAACCCTCGTCCCCAGGCAATTTTGCCTTTTCGAAACATAATGGTTGACCACGAAAATCCCTGGAGACAAGGATGAATAAATGACATACTGGCTCCCGGCCATAAAAAAGATCAAACGTTCTTAGTAATTAATAACCCTCCAAAAATCTTTACCTTTTTTAATACACCCACTAAATTCTAACCAGGCTGGTCAGTATTCTTATCATTCTATTGTTCTTAACAAAAGAACTATTGTTTTTAACCTAAAATCCTAGCCTAATATTTAAGCATATTCATTATAGTTAAGAAAAAAATGTGATTTGCTTGGTTGGCACTACCATGACTTTGAGGACTCTGGGCAGCAATTTATTTTTTCATTTATTGTGTCTATTGATGAATAAAATTAATTACTCTGCTACTAATCTGAATTGATTAGTGATATTACTTTATTCATGCACATATTTTGGGACCTGCTACAATAAGCTGTCCGTAAAGTGAGTACGTGATAGCCAAGTATACTTCTTGCGAAAAATGGAAAAAATATACAAACCATAGATGTAAAACTACGGACCAGATTTTAAATTTTAGTTGCGAAAAGAAAGTTTGAGGCCACATGCAGAGAAGTGTTAATTACAGAAGAGAATTGTCAAAATGTAGAAGAGAAGTGTGAGAATACGGAAGAGAACTGTTTGGATCACAGAAGAGAAGTGTTTTTAAAATGGAAGAGAAGTGAGCCATAGGGGCCATCGTACATAAGAAACAGAGACACGCTTTTTTAGCCATGATGGGTGGGGGGGGGGGGTAATTTGTGGCCCCTTAACTGCATTCACTGTGTTAGCCACAGTTATCTAAGAACAATATAAAATTAAATTTTTGTTTTGTCTTTTGCTTGGTTAAGGTTTTTAGCAGGGGTATTCTTTAAGCGCACTCGACCATTGCTTCAATTTTTTTTATATGTTGGTGTAATCGAGACTATTCCAAACAAACAGGGCGCGCGTGTAGCTAGGAAAAATACCAATGGCATACATACACCATTTTTTGTGTAGCTATGTTAAAACGAAACTTTTGCGAAAATGAATGGCTTATTTCGATTTATTAGCAAAAATTATATAGGAATATATATAATAAATCAGGAGTAAGACAAAAAGTAGTAGCTATAGCTAGCTAGTTATATTATAAATATTAATCATTGCATGAGATAACACTGAAAGGGAAACGGTTTCCCATGTTGTATAGGAAAATTCCCATGTCATATAGGGCAAATGGTTTCCCATATAGGAAACCGTTTCCTAAACTAATTTTTTTGATTTTAATTTGGGTTTCCCTTTTGGGGAACCGTTAGCTACCCATTCTCAAGACCGTTTTACAGAATTGCAGAAAGAGGGCTACGATAATTTTTTTTTCCCTCAGTAAAAATTTGCAGAAAATATTCCCTTTCTATTGGTTAAAAATTTGTAGTGCGCTTCTTAACCAGCTCTTAAGCAGATTCCGTGGTGGTTTCCCGATTGGGAAACCATTGCCGTATTTCTTGCCCATTTAGGGTAACGGTTACCCAAAAGAGAAACCGTGAAGATTTCTGAATGGGAAACCGTTTCCCAGATGGGTAGTGGTTTCCATTTACGTCTCAACTCCTGAACTGTTAATATATGAAATATTTTTTATATCAAACCAAACCCTATTTTGAAGGAAATACTTTTTTTTGTAGTTTTCCTTCAAAAAAAATAAAATAAAATTAAGTTACTTTTACTTGCTAAGATTGCAATCGAGGCACTTTGGATACGTGTCTGCGTTCTCATCAGCAATTTTGAGATATTCCCCATAGTGTATGCATACTGGTTCATATTTACACAAATGTGCAATCTCCCAAAAGGTGAATCTTTATCATCATGATAAAGATTCACCTATGGATACACACCATTGGGATAAACTATCTGTGTTCATCACTAACATATTGCTGCACATAGTGTTGTGGGTTCATCTGCAGCTCCCATCGAAGATCAAAACCTGCTTGCAGGTTATACTCACCAGTCATGATCCAAGGTCCAATCATGGTGAAACATTCTCTGTTGGGAAGGAAAAATATGTTTGTGCCATAATAAAGATTTAGCTATGTAAGTCAATTTCGTGTTTAGCGATATAAAAGTAAAATACAACATATTGAACTTTTTAACCTTTTCTCTAGTATTTGTATTTTTTGGGCCCATAATTTGCTGTAACAAACTGAGCAAAGTCAATATAAAGCTTTTAGGTTTCTGCTTCCATCATTATTTTTGAATTTACAATGTTCAATTTTTCTACACAAAATATCCCACAAAAGTTGTTAGCATGTATATTCTAATGCAGAAATCTCAAAAGTCTATGGTATAACGATTTTCTATGGATAATGTTTGTGTAATTGAGACTCTTTCTCTTGCTACTAGTTTTGTGCATGTAGCTAACATTATTTTCGAATACCATTGATAAAACATTTCAAGTTTCTTATTTTGTTGTATATCACACAACTTTAAGACAAAGTTTTAACACAGGGAAAATTTAACATAATAATGATATCTGCCCTCGAAATTAGCCCAAAAGCCCGTCGAAAATGAATTGCCGACGACATAGTCGTTTGCAGCGCCAATTCCTCGGAAATAATTTACCGACATCGTGTTTGGGGTTCACAACATCCCCCACTTTTCTACCGCAAAATGAAAGCGCAACGAAGATAAGCCTTGGCAGTTTTTTGCCGTCTTGAAATGAAACAGCGCCAGCAATTGCGACGGCAATTGCCCATTGCTGATGCTAATTTTGAGGGCTGGATATATTATATACTTTATTCAGAAAAACTTTTGCGGGAGAAACGCATTTTTTGGCCTTTTTCAGGAAACTTTGTCTCACAAAACTTTCAAAAATAGCCATTTAAGAAAGTTTATTCTGTACAAACTTTCTAAATTGTCGATTCGCGTAAGTTTGTCACTAAAATTTTAAAAAAATTTGCTGTTTTTGAAAGTTATGTCTTGACTCTCCCTCACTTGGCTCGCCCTCCCAATATAAAAGAGACAACATTGAATCCTTTGCATGCTGGTTGGGTGATTGCCTTCTACAACAACATAACATCATCCAATGGTAAAGATATCATCATTAATTGATGAAAAGCCGCTGGAATATACGACGCCATTTGGATTAAGTAAGCTACCAACGATAGATCCTTTCCATGATATTGATCCCTTGGTCGATCAGGACCCTACCTAATTAGCTATTAATCTGGACACGGTTTTCAGAATTGATGAAGAGGAGCGGAATGCTTATAATCAAGTTACTGGCGAAGAAGACAATGACAACGATGTGTAGGAGCCGGAAGAAGACGAGCCTAGAAATGTGTTTTATCTGTTTTGTAATTTTGACAATGAACCCAATTTGTAAAAAAACGTTTTTACATACCATTAGAAAGAAAATTACATCATTAAAAAACACTTCTTCTTTTTTCTATCATAAGAAATATAGGCGGCGTTTTTTATAAGAACAAAAAATAAGTTCATAATCACAAATCGCAAAAGTTTATCTTGCCAAAACTTTCCAATTTGGGATTTCGCAAAAGTTTTCAATTTCTAGATTCGCGAAAATTTATCCAAACAATTTTGCGGGTTTTTGGAGTCGCGAAAGTTTCTTCGAATAAAGTATTTACTGTATATAAAATATATTTTATATTTTTATTGCCAATATTTAAGTTATAAAGCAACAAGTTTACAATTATAAAATGGCTTGGTGCAATCCACCATGCTCTTTTTTACAAGACAATAATTCCTGGGATCGAAATCATTTAGTGAAATGGAAGATGTTTAGATGGTCAGCCAATAGTGATTAGTCGACTAGGTATGTGTTGAGTGTTTGTTGTAAATGCTGGTGTCAATTAAATTTGCTGAAGTGTAAATTTAATTGTTTATCTTAATCAGTTTCCAGGTCGATGCTCTTCACAGATTCGAAGCGTGAGAACCATGAACAACAAAAACAATTGTTACCATTACAATATTACGTGACTGAGATCAAAGAAAAAAATTATTGTTCTATTTCGTTTTATTTTTTGATCTTGTTGGAAGTTTATTTCCTTCATTTTTCCATTTTGTTCTGCATATATATATATTTTTTTTTTTGGAACTCTTTTAAAGTTTCATTCATTCTTTCCGTTTTACATAATTATTACAACATATTCTGAAAAAATTCAAAGGGTGTTGTTGCTAACAAATTTTCCCTATTTTTTTTTCATTTATCACTTTCTTTTTTTCATTCTTCAAAATATGTGCGGTGGCCATTATTATTTATTTCTGAGTAAAGTTGCAAAATCAGTGAAGTGACAACAGTCCATTATTTACAAGAACATAAATATAAAGCAGAGCTATAGTTATGAAGGCTACTCACAAGGTTCAGCTTCCTAAAGTGTAATATGTAGAACTGCTGATGATCAACTTCTTTACATTGGCAAATTATTGCCGACTGATTGACGTTGCAATCCTTCTCTGGTCTGCAATTTTTTGCAGACGTTTTTGTAAGCTAATTCCAAAGGCTGTATGTTGGTATATTTAGTTTGAAGTTAATTATGGACTTTTCTTTACTATGCTTCTGTGCATAGAAATAATAATATTTTTTTGTTTTGTTTTATTGAAGAAATGGCTTTCTTTTGCTTGCTTTATATGATGTCAATATTCAATGTTGCCTAATTATTCTTTTATTTCTTTTACTGGTTTGCTTGTAAACACTTTGAACAGTAACTTGATAAGCTTACAATGCTGCCTAGCACATCGCTGGTATACAGTGTTAATCTTGTTTCCTTGCACTTGCACACATTTTTCTTTTAGGAACTATTTATTCAGACAGAAGTAAAATTTTATATATATAATATTACGTAGTTGTTGTTTGGGGTTCATATCTTTCAACATGGTGTCCCAGGCGATGGAGTTAAGTTTGTATAGTACAGTCCAATTCTGAGATTCCACATACGCACAACTCGCATAAATAATTACTTTCATAATAGACCATTAGAGAAAATAATTACATCACAAGGAAATAAAAAGATCGGAAAACCTGTGTGTAACATTGTTGATAATACTTTCAGTGTGTAGTCTATAGAATTTGTAAACAACAGAAATTAAAAAAAAAATAAACTCCACTGTACTCTACTATTAAAAAAGTTTATTTTTCATCTTAAAGGATATTTTTTCTTCAATATACTTAAATTTCAAACACACAATAATGCATCGTTCATTTTCATATCTTGCTTTAAAACAATCTATTTTTGTATAACTATAACCTTAAGTAATCATAATGTCAGTTCTGTAGAAGACTAATACAGCTTCTTCACAGGAAAATCCCCCATAACATAACCATTTTTTAATCTTCATTTAACTTATAAGAAATTGTAAAATGAAATCACCACAAAGAAACACCCTGAGAATTTGCCACTATTACATTACTTTTTTTACAAAGTGTGTTTCTTTACTTCAAACTTTGACTTCATGATGTAATAACTTGAGCATAATTCAACTAGCTAATAAATGGAAAAAAACCTTCCTAGATAAACCTATAGGCTTGCGCATATAAGTTATCTCACCAGAGCTTTTATAGTTTTGAAAATACGATTCAGTATGTACAGGACAGTGCCCAAAAAACTCTGTGAAAAAGTCTTCATTTTTTTAAAAAAATTATGACTATTTAGCACATGTTTACAATATTATAGAGGAATAGAAAAAAAATCGTTTATTTTTTCTTTTGATTAGTGATTTTTCTCTTTATTCAACTGAAGATGATAAACTCTTTTCTTCTTTCTTTTTTTTTGTTGCAAGAAATGGATTGTGATGACATGTGTACTCTTTTAGAAATGAAAAATTATTAAGAAATTCTTAAGCAGATGGAAAAAAAGAAAAACAATTGTTATATATTTCAAGTAAGTTATTATAATCAAGAGAGTGATGTATTTTTTTAATAACTAACATTTCAAAAAAAGTGAAAGATCAATCGACAGAAATCAATATAAATTAAATATATAATCATTATCTTTTAAAAATCACATTTACAGCTGGAAAAGTGTAAAAATAGTTTAACCATAAAAAATTGACTTTTCTTTGACAAAAATCAGAAATAATTTCTTTTGTTTTTTTATATTTTTAGTACATTTCGTTTACAGTAGCCCTAAGAAAAGATAGAATGGGGAACAAATCGAAAGACAACAGGACAGAAAAAAGCTAAAAATGAGCAAGATGCTTTTAAGGCTTCTGAAAGAGCAAGAGTGCAAAGATATCATATCATAAAAGAGGCAAAATGAACATAATTCAGTTGCCAAAGATCTTATAAAGGAGTCACAGTTATAACAAAAAGCAGTCAACAGGAAAGGCACTAAAATATGTTGCAAGATTATTATCTAATTCACCAATGAAAAAAATTGTCACTGCTAAAATGGCAAAGGAAGTTGGGCTACAGGTTAAAGGATTTCAAACCAATAGTAATAACAGATTAAGTGAAGAACATTGCGTCACCATTAAGCAGTTTTTTCAATAAGATGCAGTTTCTTGGCAAGCACCAGGCTGGAAGGACCAAGTCATTGTTCGTACAGTTGTGAATGGAGAGACTCAAAAAAGATTTTGCAAGAAATATATATGTTGATAGCATTAAAAGAGGCTAATACACTTTTTAAAAAAGAGTATACTGAAATTTGTGTATGTCTCCTAAAATTCTGTGGCAGGAGACCTATATATGTCTGTGTTTGTGAGTATCATACGGATTTATCATCAAACTCAGGAAGGTTTTTCTACCCAAGTGAACCGTGATGACAAAGACAAAACTGTATGTATCATAGATGTGACAATTGTAGAAGTGTGAAAAACTGTTAGAAGTCTTCAAACCAGTTCCAGAAGTTTGAGAAATTCTCACTAAAATATCAGCAGTGGCAAACACAAGATAAACCTACTGAAAAAGTGACAATAACTGTTATTGTAAATGATATCTTTGAAGACCTAAAAAATCAACTGCCTACTTTTCTCATTCACAAGTATATCAAACAGAAACAGCAGAAACATTTCTGTTGTTCTACAAGTTGATTTTTCTGAAAATGGACCAATTATTTAGAGAGATGAGATTCAAACTGCTCGTTGCTCTCACCAGCAGGTTACTATACTCACAGCATATGCATTGATTAACAAAGAAGTGAAGGGGAGCTTTGGAATTAATTCAGACAACTTGACTCACACCAAAGAAGCAGTGTACACATTTATATCTTGCCTCTTCAAGAAAATGTTGCACAGATACATATCCATCAGGGTAATCAACATATACAGTGATGGTGCAAGATCCCTGTTTAAACAAAGATACCTTTTCTATAATATTTCTGAATGGGAAAATGAATTTTCAGTTCAAATGCTTTGGAATTTTTTTGCAACCTCTTATAACAAAGGTGCTGGAAACGATAAAGCGATCTGTATGGAGGAACGTCTTAGCTAATAAACATTGCCCCTGTAGATGCTCAATCATATGCTGCAGTCGCTATGGGAAGATGCCAGAATGTTACTGTGATATATGTGATAGCTGTTATTGAGAATGAGTTTTAAGTTATGGCCATGCACCGTTCTGGAATATCTTTTCTGAAGTGACCTACTCAGGACAATAAAATTTTCTATCTGCACAAAAATATTGTAAAGAAACTTGATTAACCAGTATAGTCGGCACACAAGGACAGTTCTTATTTCCAAACTTGTTAAATTATACATTTTGCAATCTATTTACTTGTAAAATTCACTTCCATTAAAGTTATAAGATTTTCAATTGACCAGTCAATTACATTGTACTTGTTTTTATATATTCCGTTTTCCCAATTTGCAACGGTACATCCATCACACATAAGAAATACATCTTTCACCTCTTTTTTCAGCTATATAATCCTAATTCTCAAAAATGATTCCTATTCTTCAAAAATAGACCATCCTGGTATAAAAAAAAAAAAAAAATCGTAACATAATGCTTATAAACTTCAGGCTTTGTCATATTTGTTATGGTGGTTGATATTTTTTAGATTTTCTGAATACATCACAGCACTTTAGTCATAAATTGAAACAACATGTGAAGCTTTAATAATTACTATGTTTCTTTTGAACATCTATCCACTTTGTACTTATCAGAGAAGGGTAGAACATATCCCAAGTTTAAGTTAGTTGTTCCCTACAGCTTTTTTAGTTGTCTGATTGGTAAGTCTGTCACAATAGAATTGCCCTTTGGTGGTTTCCAAATGTTCATTACCAACTGATTGAAAGCTAGTCCTGGTCATTTTGAGTTTGAGGAATTGGTCAATGCTTTAGTGCCTTTTGTGGATGGATGAACCTTTTTAGCTGTTGCAATAGGGCATGGGTCAACTTCACAAGCTTCTGCGTTGGTACCTGTTATAGATAACTGAGCATTTGTAGCTGTTGCAATGGTGCATAAACTGGCTACATAAAGTTGCCTGGAGTTTTGGGAGGTCTGTGGATATTGTGATGAGTTACCAAAGTTTCTTTTATTCCTAATCCATAACTTTTAATATGTCCCTTTCGATAAGCTATAAAAAATCACAAGGATTATTTCTTTCTTGATTTAAAATTTTACTATTAAATTATTCGACTCATTAGTTCTATTTCCTAGCAGTTTAGGTCTTCCATGTATGGTCCCTTTTAAGTGCACCAATGAAAACATCTCTTGTTAAAACACTGTCTTTTAATTGTAGAGTCAGAGCACATTTTAGGGCGAAAATCTGTACTTTTAGCACCTAGCTTACAACCTTTCGTACCCTTGTTTCCATGCAATAAAGGATTTCGACAGCTAATGGGTGAAATCCAGTACAAGGTTTAGTACAAGGTTCTTTTCCATTCTTCAATATCATTCTGATTACTACCTAAAAAGGGGTCATCATTCTTCTTGACATCCTACTTTTTCCTGAAACTTATAATCAGGGACTGGATAGTGAGTATTTTTCAATGTCCTAGTTGACTTTAGGTTTCAACTAAATTTGGTTGTTTTGTTGCGCATAAATTTAAGAAAGTTAATTCTTTCTCTATTCATGAGTATTCCGTATCCTTTTTGTAATTTTTTGAGGAAGAATCTTGAGGAAGAACAATTTGATTGTTTGCCTTCTTTCCAGATTCCAATCTTGAACCTCAGTTACAATTAATAAGATAAATTTGGCAAATCACTGCAGATTTTCAAGTACGTTCTAACAAGTGTAACAATAGTGAACATGGAAACCAGGTAAATGTTGAGACAAGGGCTTAATTTTAATTTATGATAGTCAGGTTGAAGATTAATTTTAGAAAGGGTGACAGTTAAGTCAGCATACCGAAAAAAACAATCTCAGAATGTATCAAAAAAATTTTGGTGGGATCAACATTTTGGCAGAAAAAAATAATTTACAGTGTGATTTTATTACTTTCATATTTAGAAAATATATATTGATTTGTCAAGTGAATGTCAAAAGTGAATTGGTTTTCAAAATGGTATTGATTTTTATTATATTATGTTATGCTTCTTTACAAGGTAAGTAAATTGCATATATATAAGTAATTTTTAATTCATGCTGTATCTTAGGTTGCTAAAGGTAATAAAAAAAAAGGAAAAAAATTATCTAAGGCTGAAAAAGAAAAGCTAAAGAAGGAAGAAGCAGAACGCAAAGCTCAAGAAGAAGGTATATAATATTTTACATAATATTTATGACACTTACAAACACACTTTATATATGCACTAAAAAGCAAATGCAGGTCTTGCGACTCTGCACACACCTAAATTAATTCTTGCTGTTTTGCCTATGCCTTAGCTTCATCTTTATTTTAAAAAAATAATCCTGATAACCCTGTTAGTTTTGATGCCTGACACACTTTTCTGTTGAAACCCTAATTGTTTGCAATTGCACGAAATTGAAAAAACGAAAAACGAGATTTTTTGTAGAAATACTTACCACACAAATTTACTCATAAAACCGAATAACAATGGGAAAGAACCGCCATTCGAATTTTAATGACCCATTGACACACAAAGACATTTTTAGACAGTTGTTTACCTGTTGCCTCTATTGTATAGAGTTTGAAACAAGAAAATATATAGGATCATGTGCTTTCACCAACTGTTGAAAAGATATTAATATTTAAATGTTTTTCATATGTCACCAACCCCTCTGTTTTGAATTGGGTTGGATGACCCAGCTTTAGGAAATTAGTTCAATTCTGTTAGATTCTGATATTATAATAGATTTAATATAGTCTGATGTGGTCTTGAAGCTTTGTTTTATGCATAACTTATAAGGAGTGTGCAAAGAGTAGAATATGTGCATATTGAGATGGAACAGAAAAAAAGCAATATAAAAATTTTAAGCATTTGCATTTGATGGTAATTTTAGGAGATGCCCCTGTTATATGTGTGACTAAAGTTTAAAAAAATAATTTCTAACCTTTTCTGAATGGAAAAATATGGCTGTCTTTCAAGTTTTTCACTAGAGGAAGCAAGAATCAAAGCTGAGGAAGAAGATAGAAAGCGTGAAGAGAGAGAACGTCAGGAAAGAGAAGAAAGAAGACTTCTTGAGGAACAGGTAAATATTATTCCAGGCTTTCCTAGAGGTTTAGAACGTATCTATCTGAGTTTCTTACATCCTACCAAGAAGTTACATATAATGTTTTCTTGGGAATGTAAGCTTCCAATTTCACCTAAAATCTATCATTTCATAAGCTCAGTGCAACATTGAGCAATTATTTTAAGAAAGTGACAGAGATGTTGTAGAGGATAAGTGAGTCTGCATGTTTAATGTTTATCTTCTGAAGCACTTCTAAAATCAGTGCACTTAATGATGTCATTTCAATGCAAACTCACTTAGGTGGAAGGTAAACAGGAGTTATTTTCATGTTTTTCATCTTATGTGTTTACATAATTTTTCATGACTTTGGCCTGGCTGTAAATTAGTTCTTAATTGGGGGGTGATGAGGTAACATGTCGGGAAAATGTTTAAAATGAAAATTGATATTTTCATTGCTGCTGTAATTTTGGAAAAAGTATTTTCTATCTTTTTGTTGTGACGATTGTACCTTTCAAATAATGCAGTTTATATACCATCACTTCTAAAACTGTGAACTATGTTTGTTTTTTTATATCTGTAGGAAAGAGTCCGCCACCAAGCAGAAATAGATGAACTGAACACACAATTAAAAGAAAATAAACAGTACCTTGTAAATTTGAGAAAAACAATAGAGGAAAGAAATAAGGTATGAATAGAATTTATGTGCTTTAATTATATTGCCGCATGTGCAGCATTTTTTGTTTTCTTAAAATCTACTCTGGTTTATTTACAGTTAAAGATATCTTTTAACTATTTACTAGCATGTTAGCCAGATATTGTTTAAAAATTTAAAAAATTCTGCACTACTTCAAACACATCTTCGGTGGTTAATTAAAAGTTAAAAACATGACAGCAAAATTTTATGGTGTCAGTGTTTAAATTATCAAAAAAATAGATACTGTAAGTAAAACTTATTTTCGACATTGTTAAGACAGAACTGTTATCTTACAAGTCTGTTATCTTACGTGTTTAAAATCGTGAAGCCCAAGCACATAAAACTGCGCAACAAAAAGTACACTACCAGCCTTTAAAATTTTAAGTTCCAATTATATATCTCCATACTTTGCTATAGCATCATCAAAAACAGGATTGTACAAAACTTATTACGCCATATTTTATGAACAATGATTAATTTGAGTGTGGCTACAACTCAAAAATAATTTTCGAATGACACAGTGATTCAAAAACCACAAATTGGAAATCGATATGAAAACGTGTCAAACCTAAAGAATATGCAAAAAAATATATTATAATACTAAAAAAACCTGACAAGGTTCATCATCACATTCTTTATTCAGAGCTTTCGGTAGAACTTCTACCATTTTCAATGTACAGTCATATACTGTGGATCTAAGGGGAAAAGTCGTATACTGTGGATCTAAGGGGAAAAAAGGATTTAAGTCAAAAGTGCAGGCTTAAGAGCCTCTGGTGTTTAGGGTTCCGTAGTTAAATCCCAGCAAAAACATTATTATTCGTCATGGGCCACATTTTAAATTGTGCAGGGTTTTTTTATATGTTTGAAAATTTTGATGACATTAGTCGCAATAAATCGCTCGCGTAAAATTATTTGCGTGTGTGTCTCAATCAGGCTTGAAAATTCGGTAAATATTATGAAAAGTTTGTGAAAAGTTTAATTATGGTTATTCCAGTTCATCTTATATAGAGATTTTAGCATGAATTATCAAAAGTGTGATAGTACATGCATTGACGTCTAGCCTGGTTAGTTAATTTTTTACTGTTTGTTTGTTTTGTAGTGGAACCGCTACCTGCTTTGCAATGGAAGACCAGATCCTACAGATAAAAAGGATATAAATACTTTTATTAGTTTATGGAGAGAAAACAATGAAGATCTTGAACTGAATAGGGTTTTAAAGAAGTCAGAATTAGTTTTGGAGGTAAATATTGTGGGGTTTTAAGTATACAATATTTTTTTTTGCTTCAGTCCATATAAGCCATTATTTTGATGCCAGTCTCTATAGTTTTTAAAGTATTTTTGAAAAAATACATTAAAGGGATCCAAAATAAGTTTTATTAAATAAAACCAAAACATGTACAAAAAATCAATAGGAAAAGTCATTGAGTCCAAATCAATTTCGTTTAGAAGACATATATAGACATTTTTTGCGTGAAAACGTAAACCTTAGCTATCATGCTAATATATTTCCATAAATGTCAACAGTAGAATCCAGACTTTATTTTGCAGAGCGAAACTGTTTTAGTTGAGTATAAAAAGTGCACAAAATACCAAGGCAGTTGTTTTAAATATAGAAAAAATATGCCTATGAGTGCTTATTCAGTCGTAATCAAAAGTTTTAAAAAACTAGACACGTCCAGATTCACTGGTACTCTGACTTTGTAATGCACATTCAACACAAAGATTGACTAGCTCTCTCTTTTGGTACTATTATTGTCTTTTACAAGCAATGCCTGTCACCTTTCTCTGCACTTTTGTATGCGCTTGTCATAATTTTGAGGCAGTCATGTCGGTTTTTCTCGTAAACTGTTGGCCCATTGAATTTATTAGTTTGTTTATAGCATGCGATTTTGAACCAGGGTTTTCCAAACTGTTTACTGGATTGAATGACAGTTTGAGACCTTTGACTATTGAAGTTTTTTCCAAAGCAGCCAACTAAGCACCCATCGATTTCAAAATGGTACTGCCTTAGAATATACTTTAACAAAAGATTTTTAAATACGTTTGTGTAATGGACGACTTCTGTTAAGTACCCAATTTCTTAGCTCATCTCTTTCTCAAATTATTTGATTATACGTTTTAAAAATAGTTTTTGGACTACAGAAAATTTCAGAATATTTTATAAAGATGAACATTGTCATAAAGATAAACATTGAGTAGTAGCTGGTTATCAAACGAGTATATTCACTTTAGAGTAAAAATTATTATTTATAACTTATTTTTAATTGAATAAGCATAATTCTAGCAAAAAAAATTTTTACATTGTTAAAAGAATTTTTTTAAATTTTTTTTTGTAGCTTCTAAAAGAGTTGAAAAACAATATTGAAAATTTGTCCGTTCCCACTGAATATACTGATGATGGAGAAAAAGATCATGAACAAAGACCTGGTCATACTAGTCTAGAAAGTTACAAAGAGGTAGAATTTGTAAATAAGTTTTTCAATATTGATTGCATGCAGTATGCCCAGACATTTTTGAAAGTAGAAAATACCTTTTTATTTGTGTTTCATAAAAACATTACGTGATGAAGTATCTTTATAAAAAAGCACCTGTAGTAGGTAAAGAAATCTATACTGAGGCGAGACAAATGCAATGATATTATGGGCATTGGTTTGTTTTGGGCTAAGCATGAAGTTTTTATGCCAGACTGAGAGGAGTGACACAACTAGCTTAGCCATGTCACGCATCCCAACATAGTTTAGCACAATCTGTGAAAAAACAGTATGGATTTCTATTGAGTTCATGTTTCATAAACAACCAGTTTAAAAACTCAAATAATGAGGAGTGTCCATGCATTCAAATGGCATAAACGCATTAAAGAACTTTTTTAATTTCTTTTTCAGTCCACGGCAAACCTTCAATCTTTAATGAGGGAAAAAATAGACGCTGCAACTTTAACTGTTTTGATATCACCACATGGAAAAATTGATGTTGACACGTTAAATATATTTGATGATGCGAAAAGTGCACACATCAAGTTGTGTCTGTGGGGAAATGCTGCTAAAAACCCAAGGTTTGTTATGCAGCATAAGAAACAAATATTTTTGTTTGTACTGCTATGTTGATTTGTGTAACCTCTGGTGAGCACCACGCACCACCAAGTTTAAAAAAGCACTTTTTAAAGATCAACAGTAGTATTTTATCTTTACTGTCACTTCCCTTGCTAAGGAAAAGTTTTACTGCAGGTCAACTGCTCTTGGTACGCCTTAGTAATGGCGGTAATCATTACTGGTTATTTATTTCTTCGTTTAGAAGTAGAAAACAGATTTAACACTTCAGCGGACTGAAGAAGAGAAATTACTTCTTCGTGAAGAAAAAAATCTTTGTGCAAATCATAATATTAGGAGCATATGTAATAAGCCCTTAACAATATCACCTTTGAAGTGATGTTTTTGGATAAATTATAGTTTAAATGGATGGTCAAGGGTCCATAAAATGTACACTAGTAAAAAATGATCCCCCATTGTGTAAAGCCACTCGCATCCATGCCAAGTTTATTTTTGCAACATCGCAACAAATTTAATATGAAATGGTAAAAAGGGTGTGTATGGTGAACAAAATGACAAACTGACAAATGTCAACACAGAGACATGTTGAAATGTTAAAAGTAAATGATTTCTAAGAGAATGCACACAAAAAGTTTCTAAAAATAAATAATTAAGCAAAACCTTCATAATAATTTAACGTGCAATAGAAAAGTCTAATTTTCGCAAAAATTTAAACCATTTACAATTTATCATGCATTAATTTGTCACTGTGATATGAATTGCCATGAGCAAGAGTGCAGAAATTGCAAAATATAAAGTAGCAGATATATTTTTCACTAAACCTTGACAAAAATTCCCCTTTATTACCCTTTAGAGTTATCTTAAGTGATCTTAACTAAAGACGTAGCTGGTCACTTTCTGCATCCCCCAAAACATTGTGACATTACATAGTTTCGTTATAGAATAAAGCAAGTTGAATTCAAAGACAGACCTTTTACGATGGAATTGCCCAAACAAATAGCATTGGCTGATATTGCTGTTCGTGTCTTGTATATAAACTTTGATTTTCTTTCACCACGTTGCAGTACCTATGCATTGAAAATCAAGAAGAGCAAAAAGAAGGAAATTGGGAACATACAAATAATTGAAAACATTGATCAGGTAATCTATTTTAAAGATAATCATGTCCACATCTAAACATAACGTCTTTCTGACAAGTGACATGGACCCTACATGTTCAATTAAATGTAAAGTTAAAAATGGACTACTTCGAGTTAATTCAACATACTAAAAACTGAAAAATTGGATATTTTAATTGTTTGTCCACTGAAATTTTTTTAGGCTACCTCTGTAGATAAAATCGATGATGGCGATGGTAAAGAAGAAAACCAAAAAACAACTTCTTCATTAGCTCCCTCGACAAAAGTATATCTGCTTACAATATTCCGTGTCTAAAAACCTTTTTACAATATAACAACAACAATTCATCAATAATATATTTTTTGTTTACATTCTATTATCGTGTGTTTTATCGTTTTAGAATTTACTTGGTGTGAAAGAAAGCATACGCAGTGAGAGCAGGACTAGTATCTCAGCTAGCACAACGAGTGCAAGAAGAGGTATGTGTTACCACAACAGGGTTTTTTAGCAATTTTAGCAGAAAGCGTTACTCTCTGGTAATAGACCTTATTTAAGGTGAGTTTATCACCTTAATTAAGGCAAAATTCGTCAGAAAATTACATAATGAACTGTCTTTTTTGAACGTTTTATCATTTACGATAAAATATCACAGAACTTCATAATTGAGTTGCGAACAGTCAAAAATACATACCTCCTCAACTAGTACGAATTACTAATTCGGTTTCTGCAAAAATATATTTCAGCCATTGAAATCACTCTAGTCTTAGCTTGTTTGTTAGTGTCTTTTACATATATAAGAAGAAAATAATAGCGTTAAATTCTAATGCGCAAAGACGTTGCAGGAGAACTGCAAACGGTAACCAAGCCGTATGTGCTTAGAAACTGGACTGTGTCGTCTAATTTGATTGTTTAATTATCGGTTTACTCTGACTTCTAAGTATTTGGTGATAATTTTATGACTTTATCATCTTTTTTAATTGTTGGAAAAGCTCTATGCGTGGCTGCTCAATAACCAAGCTTTCCCCTAACTAGAAAGTATAGGTAGCTACTGATGGTTTTTCCTGAAGTTTAAGGCGACAATCTGTAAACAGCTATGGCGGCGTAGTTTAATGGTTATCACTCTCTTACTTTGTGCTCATGGCGCCGTAGTTTAATGGTTATCACTCTTGTACTTTGTGCGGGAGACTGGGGTTTGATTCCTGTTGGCGGTGATTCAATATGGGCAATTGAATATTACTATAGCCCTGGGTTAACCCAACCCAAGTGAGGGAAATTGGGGAGATGGCGCACTGTGTGGGCCGTTGGATGTTGCAGGGAGTTGTTTGGCAGAGCGGTAACCCTAGTTGAGTTTGCGTAGCTCAAAGAGAGCATTAAATACTCCAGGAATCCCCATCAAAGCCATGGCCCCTCCTGGAAATAATAGACAGGGTATATCCCACGATATTTTTGAGGCTAGCCATGTAAAATATGCACATCTATCTCATCAGCTACAACAAAACAACTTCCATATAAACGTTTACCTTAGAAAATCGGTAATTTCATCAAACCTGTTCGTCCACTCCACGACGCTACTGTTGCTGTTACAGTTGACGGTGTCGTCCAAAATGAAATTGTTTTCTTCTCTCAAGAATCAAATTCGAAAATTAGTCACGGTTTATTAAAAGAAAACAATGACTACAAAAAAAATAGGTTTTAAATGTAGCGCGGGTGACTGTATATTTTCTTCGCCGGTAAGCTTTGGAAAGTCGAATTCTCTTTTTTTAAGAACATAATTGGCCACAAGGGCTATTTTTTAAAGGTACACAACGAAGTGTGTTGTAAACTAATTGCACTTTTCATAAGATCCTGAAAAACAACATCTATTTAGACCCTATTTTAAGTTAAGGTTATAATAGCAAAATTTAACTTCTAAATTTTTGGATTTATTAATTTATTTTTGCAGGATTGGTCAAATCCGCTAAAATTTGGCAAAAAAGTCATATCTGCGGGAATATAAAAAAATGCCTGTAATTTTATCTTTGAGTGAAAAGCACAATTTCATTCGCACAAAGAAGGAAAAGCGTTGTCGCCTAAATTATTATTGCAAGTATCAATAAAAGTGTACCTGAATGAATGTTTTATTAAGGAAAGGCTTATCTTTCCGAAATATTCGATAATATTTTTACATCATTAGCGAAAATGAATACTTGAGAAAGCTTTTTTAAAATTCATCCGCAAAAATTAATATCAGCAAAATAAGAATTAGTACCATTACGGTATTTATCAGTAGAGACAGATGAACCACCTGTTGAAGACCAAGATGCGATAAAATGTTTGAAGCCTACGGATTCGTTAGATGAAGAAGACTATATTGAAGAGGATGTGATAGATTTAAGATCGTTTTCTCCAATCGGAAGTTTGATCATGATTGAATTGATACAACTTCCTCCGCAAGCAAAAGAGGTGAATGACTGGGTAATACAAAAAGGTTTGTACGAATAGTTTTTTGCTTGTTAGCCTTTCCGCAGTTTACATAAATTGTAAAAAGCACAGATACCATGATGTTTTCTTAGTATTTTTTAAGTTATATGATTCTGTTTCAATGATAACGCAGTTTTGTAATTTTCAGTGCATAGCAAAACCTTACAAAGAATACCATATGGAAACAACGACCAACAGAATTCTTCTTCGTCACTGCACCATTCCTCTGTGAGTGCGATCCCCGACAAAATTGACATAACACCGTCTATTGGATATAAATTACCCATTGCTATTTCAGTTCGGTAAATTAGCAAATTTTTTTACAATTACTTTATCAGTAAAAACAAATTGGGCACACAAGACGTATGATATACGTAAACTATAGCTCGCAAAAAACAGACGTTGAATGTCATAATCAGTTTTAATGAAATTAGTGTACTTCAGGTGTCAAAATTCCAAAACCAGCATGTTCAACATGTCCTTTTTGATCAGTGTTACAAACTTCATACAAATCAAAACATTTTTGATTTCCGCCAACAAAGGCGGAATCCTTAAAATCGCCTGAGGAGATAGAGAGAGAGATAAATGAGACAGCGCAGCTAGGCTGGACGCTTGAAACTTATCCAGGCTAAAACCTAAATCCTCGTTTTGACAGATTTTTTTCTGAGAACGAGGCTAAAATGAATTTTAAGCCAATAAGATTCCTAACAGTGCAACAAATTGTTTTATTAGCCAATGAACAATACTTTATTTGCTATCGAAAGTTAAGCTCGTGCAGTGTAGCATAATTAAGATCGTCTTATAATGCGCCATCTTTGATGTTATTAACGTTTCCCTTTATTAATTACGTCACTTCATTCTGTACAATTTTGCAAGCACGTAGACTTAAGCTATATCCAGCAGAACTAATTAATTATTCATTGTTCAATTTAAGGAGGAATTGTTGAGGCTGAATATTTCTGGTGAAAGATAATGTTTTATAGCTATAAAATCGTGACAAGTGTGTTATAAAAAAAAAATTCAGAATATGTAGTCTGAAAATAGCCTCTCGTAACTGATTATGTAAAAAAGATTTGCTGCCACCGTTAAAGATAATTTCAAAGTTGTTTTTCACAGAAAAAGAGAAAATAGATAAATTTTCAGCCTTGCCGTTGTTCTTATTTTGTTTTCATTGTTCATCAATTTTCAGGTTTATTATTTTTCTTCTTTTAAAATTGTTCTTATAGAGAAATGAAGTTTATGTAAGTTAAATTAGCTATGATTTACAGTTACAATAATAATCAAAAATTGAATTTTAAAATTTTAGAATATTCAATGATTTTGTTCCCCCATATTACTCAGTCCTCTTCAAAGTTCAGTACTTTTCAGATTATTGCTAATGGCGGAAATTTTTAAGCTGCAGGGCTTCTTGTTCACTTTGGTTTCAAATACACCTCACCCAAATTGCATGACGTCATTAAAACATTTAAAAGCACAAAACACTTCTTATTCACATTTTTAAATAGATCCAGGAAAAATGAGTAAAACCTGAAAGTTTTGAGTTTTAAGGATGTTTTATACTGATTTTATTGCCATTTAAGAAATTGATTTGGTTTAAAACGAGGCTATTCTTAGAAAGTGCGTAGTTTAAGGATTTGAACGTAACTTTAAAACTGCTTATGAATGTCACGCTGAGACTTTAGGACTGCAAGTCTCGCAGATATGAAATCTGGCTCAATAGTTTTACCACCATGTGTATAATAAGCTAAGTGGTAACGTTCCCGCTTTGGAGGTTGATGGTCCCGAGATCAAAACCGATCATGTAGCATTTTTTCCCATATTTTTATACGGACCTTTCTATGCAAGCACCTGGCCAGACTCTTTTTACTCTTCCCTATTTACAATTAGACGGATTATTTCTTTGCGTTTTGAAGTTAAGTGTAGTTCAGTTGTGTTTGATCACAAAGCTAGGCTACGAGATTCCTTTGACTGGGGTTCGAACCTACATCAAACACTGCAGGCCCTCAAAATCAGTGAAAAATCCTATTGTGGGACAGGTACCTCAGCTCCTTATTAATATCTAGCCTCTACGAGTTAGATAAAAATTTTGTTGGAATACATAGTAGTAAATTTTAAGATAAACACATTTTGCGCTTTTTTTAGAAAAAATTCTGCATTATTTATAACATAATTTTTTGCTTATTCCGTATTTTTTCGCTTTGTTAGTGTGGATGATAATGTTGTTTTTCACGAACCACCACAAATAGCAAGATGGGATGAGACGTCCCAACATTGGAGAACTAGTGGAATTACTGATTTCAGATATGAAACCGGTAAGTATTGAGAATCTAGTTACTCTGATCAAAAATGTTGAAAATTGCGTTTCCGAAATGCTTTTATATCCTGGAAACTGCTTTAATGTTTCGTTCTTATTGTTGTGAAAAGACGAATACTCGTATTGTGTTTTTTTTTTTTGCTTAATTTTTGGTGGCCGCTTTAATGACTTCTTATAATTTTCTAATTATAGATGAAAGAATGGTGTTTTTTAGAACTGCTTTTTTTGGTTCATTTGCTCTGATGCAGGTAATATTCATTCTAAGTTTCACAATATGTTTAAGTCCCAAACTGTTGTTCCAAGTTGTTTTTTCTTTTTGTTTTTTTTTTAAACTAGTTGGTAGCCCGTGGAAAATTCCACGCATTCGTCCGTCCTTTTTACACTGCATTGCAGGCGTCTCGCTACTTGCGGTAACATTTTGCGTGACAGACAGACGTATACGGGTATTATAATATAGACTTGTCGTTAGCCCGTGGAGAAATCAACGGGTTCGTCCATCCTTTAAATTTACCCGCCGCAACAAAGTGGATAAAAATTTATCATATTTGATATTCGTGTTTCCGTAGCACGATTTTCTAACTCAGCGGGTGGTCCTGTTTGTATTATGCATTTCGTGTTTCCGTAACACGACGTTTTTCTCGCGCACAAACAGACAGACGAAATACGTCTATTATTAAAGAGATAACCAGTGGAAAAATCCACGGGGACGCCCATCCTTTATATATCACATTTCGTCTTTCCGTAACAGGACGCGGTAACCCTTTTGAACACACAGACAAAATACGGCTATTATAATAGAGATGTTTGTGTATCCAATTTTCAAAGGAATCTTTATAACAGTTTTTTTTTCATTTTAAATAGGCTTCGGCCTAATCAAAATGGAAAAAACTGTTAATAAACGGGTTAATTAAGATGTTGTTGTATATGTTTTTAGGATATCTATCTCAACATGCCATTTCAATCGTGGCAACTTCGACCTACTTCATTAAATGAGTGCGTTTTAAATATTATTGGCGGTGAAACGGAAGTTGACATTGTAATCAAGGTAAAATGGAGGTAGATCTCCATGGTAAATTTTGAAATAATGCTCCGTAAGACCAAGGTCGAATTTCAAACCATTCCTGGCGTTCTGACCTCCCATTACTAACCCCTAAAGTTACCCGGGGCTTCCAAAAATTTCAAATAAATAAAATGCTGAAAATCGTTTGAAAGGTATAACCTTTTTTTGCTGCACTTAAAGCTCACCTCCCACTATCAAACAACTTAAAGTGGCTACGAAACAAAAATCCTAATTCCCGCACATTCCCAAGAATGGCGTGTGATAAACAGACCACTCAAAATGTCAAGGTGCAAAGAATTATACACAAAGCCCTATAGACGTCTAGACAGCCTGTTTTTGAATAATTACTTTTTTTATGATGAATTTGCTATTTTTTATTTTTATTTTCTATAAAAAGAAAAATTTTCCTTCAGTATTCTTTTTGGCAGTAAAGTAAGCTGCGGTCTGTAAAATATATTAAAAATCAGTAAATCGAAAGTTTGTTTTCACGAGGGAACAGAGACAACACGAGGATCTGTATTTGTTAAATCATGCTTTATCTAGCTTTAAGAATGTAATTAATACCTCTATAAAAAGATTTTAAAGTCAATTGTTGTTGCTTAGACTGGCTTATGTACAATAAACTTATATGTTTCTATACAAAATTTCGAAGGATATAGCTAGCTAGTGAGATTTAGCTATTTCTCAAGTAGCGAGGATCGTGTTTGTTTCCATCTTGTGCCTGTACGTTATTTTACATTCACAACTACATTACAATACACTGATCTTGTATTATTTTGTTTTATGGGAATATCGATTTACAAAGTTTTTTTCCGTTTAAATACATTTTGAATTTGTTTTTAGGAGGGATTGTGCTGTGTTACGTTTCCAACAGAAATGCAACAGCTGAAGTATTTAACTAAAAAATGGATGGCTCCGAAAGAACTTTTAAAAGTAGGTTTTAGAGATTGCATCTAAAATTGTTTGCGATACCACGAATGTTACCATAGTTTTCGAGAGTGCATCTAAAATTGCTTACGACACGACAAAAGTTAACACAATCAAAACACTGCAACGCTGTATAATTCACAAGATTTTTCACAAAAGTTTTGTTTTTTAATCTTGTATAAACTGCGATTTGCCGACAAGGTGCTTTTTCAGTTGCTTGGTTACGCCAAATATAAAATTTGCGAAATCTTGCTTGTTTTTTCTGTAAACTCAAGTATTAACACAAGAAAGGTTGCAGCCCAAAAATAAAACAGGGCTTTTCGATAAGCTGCGAATGAAATAATTCTCGTATTTCAGATGTTGCGTTCATCCGGCGTAAATCTTTTTCCTTACGAAGATGGCGAAAAATACGTAAGCGTATGTAAAAAGGTTAGATTTTTAATGTCTGTTTTCATGTTTGTATTTCGACTTATTTAACCCACTCAACAGAGTTTAATCTTTTAAAATATGAACTAGTCTAAGCCAGTCAAGTTGATTTCCTTGATAAAAACTTTGTCTACCCTTGCCAATATAAACAATTTTTTCGTTATAGGTAGAGGGACTTGTTGGACCCCTTCATGAACAAATGGCTCTATCTGCGTCTGCTTTCTCGTATGCATGGAGTAAATGGAACAGTGACATTGGTGAAGAGAAGGTGGTAGTGCAGGCTACTGAATGGGTGCAGACGTCACCACCTGACGAGGTAAATACACCAGGCCATGTTGTGACCAAAATATCATACCAACGTAACTTCTCTGGTGTTGGTTTATATGTTACGACACAACGCCACCATTAATGAAATGTACCGTTTATTTGAAACGTATTTTGCTTGCGAAGAAACAATAGGATCTACTAAGTTTACAATACAGAACACAAGAACTACAAAAAAAGTTAAAGACCACAAAAGGGCGTCTGTTAAAAGAATCTTAACGGTCTTACGGCGTAAAGGTGTGTAAGTAACAAAGGGCGCAGTCTGTGTCGACTATTTTTGTCATGAACTTCCACGTATTTAAAAAACCTGGAATCTTTAAAAATGCGTGGCTATTTCACAATGACATGGTAGTCATCGCTTTAAAATTTTATAGTTTTGGAAAAATTTAAAATGTTATGTGGTTATAATGTAGGAAAGCAGCCTTTTTTATTCTTTTCGGAACTCGAGAATTGCTAAAGTGAACAAGAAAAGCAGAAAAATGGCATAAAATTGCCGACGTGAGAAAAATTTAACTTAAAAAGGATGACAAAACACTAAATAACATAAAAATTAGTCCAGATTTTAGAAGGCCTTTCTTTCTCAAAATGTTAAAGATGTTTGTTTTATTGATTTCACCTCACAGTAATTATTTCAATATGATTTAGTGCAACATATGATCAGCATGCTGACTTACCTCTCTAAAATACTTATTACTGCTAATACAAACATACGATCCAGTAGAAAGGACTTTATTCGTAATAATTTTAGCGCATAACTATTTTTACACAGCGAAAAAATATCTACTTCACGCGAATTAATTGTCGCTTAATAGCAATATGAACGTATTTCAATATGAGCGTATTTCAATATGAACGTATTTCAATGTGAACGTATTTCAATATGAACGTATTTCAATATGAGCGTATTTCAATACGAACGTATTTCAATGTGAACGTATTTCAATATGAACGTATTTCAATGTGAACGTATTTCAATATGAACGTATTTTAATATGAACGTATTTCAATACGAGCGTATTTTAATATGAATGTATTTCAATATGAACGTATTTCAATATGAACGTATTTCAATGTGAACGTATTTCAATGTGAACGTATTTCAATATGAACGTATTTTAATATGAGCGTATTTCAATGTGAACGTATTTCAATGTGAACCTATTTCAATATGAACGTATTTCAATGTGAACGTATTTCAATATCAACATATTTCAATACTACAGAAATATGGCGGCGTGAACGATCATGCTCTCGATTTTGGCTGTTTTTGTAATTTGTCTTTAATTCAAGAAGCGACAGAAATGGAAATGGAAAACATATGCTGTCTAGAAATTTTGTTGTATCGTTACTTAGTACTAAAGGTTTATGGTTGCATCGTTTGAAAGTATCAAAGTTACCTAAAAAAAGTTTGTTTTTTATGTTAAAGATTTTATGTAGGGACATCGAAACCTGTCTTGGACCACTCACCCCCCCAAAATGATTTTCTTTATTTGCTGAAGGGGAAAGGAATTAAAATAAATCATCAAATTATCATGGGATTATTTTGGAAGAGAGACATGTTACAAACATTGTTTACAAATGAAAACACGAAAGTTATTATAACTTTTTCAGAAACACACATCAACCGTCAACAAACTCTAATCCACAAAGACAGACAAAATGGAGTCGCAATGTACTTATCCGACGACATAAAGTGGAAAAGAAGGTTTGATCTTGAAAATGAAGAAATCAAGTGTATTTGAATAGAAATTGAAATTTTTTAAGGGAAAAGTTTCTTATTGGTTGCATATATAGACCCCTGATACATCAAATTACTTGAAAAAGGATTTTAATAATTATTTGAACGATACACTGACAAATCTTAACGAAATTTCCATGAAAATACACCTCTTGGCAGATATGAACGTAAATTATCTTACAAAATCGAATCACAATGAAATAAAAGATCTATTTATTTCAGATGGTTTTGATCAAATCGTTAAATCACCAACACGTATAACAAAGGAAACAAAAACACTAATCGATGTTATCTATACAAATAATCGCTCCCACGTGCACTCCACGAAAATATTCCATTGAGTGTTAGTGACCATGATTGAGTTGCGTGCACGCGTAATTTGAACCATCATAAAGGACAACCACGAACAATGAAGTGTAGAGATTACTCAAAATACGACCACACAGTTTTCGCTTGCGAAGTTGGAGAATATGATTGGAATTTAGTTTATGTATCGAACAATGTGAACTTTGTATGGAGTTTTATTAAGAAAGCTCCTAAATCAATAATTGACAGGCACGCACCAATTATATCAAAGTGCATCAAAGGTAGAAGATGTGCACGGTTATCATATGAGCTCAAGTGTTCAATGAACGCAAGAGACAAAATGCTTCGAAAGGCGAGAAAAACAAATACAGAATACGATTGGTCAACTTACAAACGGCTGAAAAATAAATTCATATAATAATAAAGTGAAACAGGTGAGGCAGAAATACATAAAGGCATGAAGATCTTGTGTTCGAAAATAGTAGAAACCCTAATAAATTCTGAAAATGTATTAAGGAAATCTTCCCAACAAAGGAATCATGCCCGTATCGGCAACACCCACTAATGAAAATTCCAAAAGCTATTTGGCAGCAAACTCACTTTGCAGTTTTTTCACAAATGTGGCACAATCCTTGAAGACAAAGACTATTAAATTGAAAACATCCGCATGGGGAGGACCGTTACCACGAAGTCCTTCCAACCATGCTTTTGAATTCGACAATGTTAGTAGATTCTTTGTTAAAAAATCCTCGAGAAAACAGTACACACGCAACTTACCACCTATCTCGAACGAAATAATACATTATCAAAACACCAGTTCGGATATCGACCTCAAAGATCAACCGAATTAGCAACCGTCCTGTTGACTGACAACATCCGCAAGGCTGTAGATAAATCAAAAGTTGTTGGAGTGCTTTATATTGATTGGTCAAAAGCTTTTAACACTTTGAGTCATTCAATTCTTCTACACAAACTAAGAAATGTGGGCATAAATGATACTACTCTTGATTGGTTTTCAGGTCATCTATTCAATAGGAAACAATTTTGGATGGTTGAGGAATCCAAATCTGATTGTGTGAATATCGTTTGTGGGGTGCCCCAAGAGTCGATTTTGGGGCCCTTACTATTTTTGTTATATTTTAATGACTTTGAACATTGTTTAGTTAATTCGAAATCTTTGAATTTGACTGACGATACAGTAATTTATGTGGAAGGTAAAAACAAACACTTGATTAAAGATCAATTAAATGAAGATCTACAGTGTATTGCATCGTATTTACTTAACGAATTAGTGATCAATCTGAAAAAGGGAAAAACGGAAGCGATGATCTTTGGTACGGCTAAAAGGTTGACTAAATGTGGAAAAGATCTCTTGTTGCAGTACAATGGTGAAGAAATACAGAATACAGAATCGTACAAGTACTTAGGAATAGTTCCTAAGTACTTTAGATAGTTCTCTATCAATGTCCACCAACTTTAATAAAATGTACAAAAAAAACCATGTCAAAATTACGTATGCTTTTTACTTTGTGCAATTATCTCGACAAACCAACAATGAATAAGATCTTTCGTCGAACACAGTTGCAGAGACCAAGTTAACCGGTACCAATCAAACACCAGTCGCGAAAGAGATTAAAAAGCGTTCTGTTTTGCTTGTTCGAATGTGCTTAAAAAAATAAAGTTTGTGAAAATTTCAATAGCTATTTTAACATGATTTCCTACGATCGGGGAACAAGAAATAATGGTTGCATGCTGAAAATTCTATCAACGAAATTGCCGTATGCCAAGTCTGATTTTTTCTGTATGGATACCAAACACAATAATGAACTTCCGATTAAAATTCGGAAAATAGAGAATTTTAATGATTTCAAAAGGAAAGTTTTTAATTTATATAATTACATTTTAATTTTATCTAGATTAAGTTTTTAAAGTCTTTTTTTTTGAGAGTCTAAAGTGTTAATATACTACTATAGTTGTGAATTTTTATCTTTCTTTTAGTACTTTTTAAATTTTTAATATTTTAACAGGGTGTTATTAATAGCATTGAAATACTTATCCTTTATAAAAATTGTTTAAAATAAAATAAAAATAAAATATGAACGTATTTCAATATGAACGTATTTCAATATGAACGTATTTAGCGCATATTACTTTTCGACAAGTTTAAGTTTTCTAGAAATAACAGGAAAACTGTAGTAAAACTCAAGCTTTTTTTAAGGGGAGGGTTGCTGTTATTACAATTAAACATGTCAGAAACCAAACATTTCCATACGCGAAAAATCTGTTTCCGCATTTTTCTAACTTCAAACTCTTATTTAAGGACTCTTATCATTTATACATGGCTTCCACCAGAATCTGTTGCAAGCTTAAAACTGTCGAGTTTTGTGAAGACTTTTCTACTGATGTCTATCCTGAATCACAGGTAAAATAAATTGTTAGTTTAGGTTTTTACGGCTGCTTTAATTATTCAATTTGCAAAAGAGACCTGCGGCCGTTTTCCGTCAGTTATCTTTAAAATTGTTTTTGCGTATTGTCTGTTGATTAGATGCATCCAGATTTATATCACATGCTACGCGATGGTGCAAGTGATAAAGCTAAAGAAAGATTACGAGATACATCTGTTGTTTTTATTGACTGTGTACATCAGTTACTAGATGCTACCAAGCTGTTTGTTTATTCGTGAACAATGAATCATGGAGGTGTTTTTAGTTTTGTATACCAATTTTAAACACGTGGATCTTTTTCTGGAAGATTTACACTCAACTGATTTGCTACCCGTTATTTGCGAAACTTTTCAATTAGAACTTCTTTGTTTTTGCTTGTTTCACAGTCCAGCGTATATAATTACTTACCATAAATGACCATTTAATAGCCCTGTATGTTATTCGTAGGCGTTTTTTTGAAAGGGTCGTTATTTAAATGATCATTTTTTAAATGAAAAAGGTACAACTAACCAAAGGACTAAAAAAAGCGCCAAAGAAGATTCCACTGGAAGAAGTTAATTTAAGAACATTTTACTTTACATATTGCTGCTATAATTAACGAAAGATTGTAAAATTTCAACAATTTACTTTCTGAGATGACCGTAAGAGTTATTTTGTGATATGAACGGTTAATATAAGTTTTAGTCTACATAGCCTAATATATTCTGTTTGACTTGTATATTTTTATCCAAGAATATTTATTTAGAATGTGTCGATGAAGTAGTTTTAGTGCGGCCGACTTCGATGTTTTAGCTGTGTATGGCAGTGTGTATGACAGTGTTATAGCATACAAGCAGTATGCTATAAGCCTGATCTTCACGAGGCGAATTACTTTTTTCAGACGGGGCATGCGCACTGGTAGATGTTGCGCAATTTTGTTACTTTATTCTTTCTTTTTGTGTCATCCTTGCCATTACCACCATATTTGGTGTGTTTGCAAAATATGTCGATGATTGTTGTTGAAATTAACTATTTATTGCCGTAACCACAATTTTAATATTTGGGGGGGGGGGGGGCGCCCCCATGGTGGGCGGCGAGTGGGAAAGTTTTAAAATTTACATCTCTAGATTGGCGGAAAATGCCCTTCCAGACGTCAACGATCTCAAATGTTAAAAAACGCGATAAATGTTTCGGTATTTTTGTAATTTAGAAAAGCTGCATTGTTTAATTGGTATTGGTATCAATATTTAGATAAAAACTTCCATCAGAAACCAAAAGATAGAAAGAGAGACGTATTTCATTACACGACTACAATAATATAAAAAATGATAAGAACACCAGAATTTTTAACGGTCCCGGCACTTTTACATCACATTTGGACTTGTGTTGCCACCCCGCTTAAAACATTCAGTGATTTTGACCATGAGTAGAACATCTGTTCCATGTTTTTCATTTTTCTCTGTCTCTCTCTTTCTCTGACTCTCTTCCTTTCTTTTATTTCTTTCTCTCTTTTTTTTTTCAGTAGGAAAATTATTGGGCGGGGCCTGTGCCCCCCTGCCCCCTGGTGGTTACGGCAATGCTATTCTACTTCTTTTCATCAAGATTTTGGTGTCAAGCTGGCTGTGTTCTCTTCAAACCTTTTTTTAGTGGGCTAATTAAATTATCCATCACATTTCTAAGAAATATTTTGTTGGTTAAACAATTAATTTTCGCAAGAAAATAAAATTTTAAAATAAAGAACTAATTTTCGCGAAGTTGGCAAGTCCTAATACTTCACGAGAATATTTCTCAATTTATACCGTTTTCAAGGACGTAGAAGACGTTAACTACAGACTGTTGAAGATGAAATTCACTTAAATATTATATGTAGTTCTAGGTATTCAAAAGAAGAAAATTTTTGTAAATCAATTTTCAAAATGGAAAAAAAACCTAAAATTCGCGGGAAATACTTTTCAAAAATAGCGACTTTTTTAATAATTTTTGTGGGAACTAATTTTCACGAAATTGACAAAAACTCTAATTCCTTCGAAAATAAATTCCCTTAAGGTGGCCAGGGCCATGGAGTGTAGCACTAAAAAATAAACTCCAGTACAATTTAATGAAAAAAGTTCTCACAAATTCGTCATATCACAAATTTGAATCCTTTAAAAGCATTTAAAAGATGAACTGAAAATACAAGTGATAATCCGTAGTAGCCATTTTCTCCTAGATCTGGCTTATCAATATAAAATAACTATAAAAAAAATTCTTTACATGAAAGTTGTTATGGGGTGGTTTTAAAATGAGCATAATATTTTTATATTACCTATACAGTTTAAGGATTTAGCCCTGGGGAATCAAACGTTTGTCGAATGTAGCACTTAGAGATGAAATGTTTAAAATGTTCTGTAAAATTTTCTTGTGTAATTGCCTTTTCCACGAAATGTCTGAAATGTTATTTACCGAAATATCGCATACTTTAACATTGTCATACTTGAATGTGTTTTTTTTTGGCATATTATAATTTTGGATTGACTGCAGATATCCAATATTTTCTTGCAACTAAATAAAAGGCTGATATTAATAGTCAATTGCTTTAACCTTGCTAGCCATTTCCTGGTCTCACATCCCTCTCATGAAAAACAAAAAATATACTAACTTAAATGAAGAAAGAGTTACTGACTTTAAATTTGTCATAAAGTGTTTTTAGATCAATTTAAATAAATTAACATAAAGTATAATATTGTATTAGCTATACTTTCTGAGTTTCAAAAAAGCATTTTAAATGAATCCCATAAAAAATTTGTAATAAAACATCTAAATCTGGACTAAATAAGAAGTAACAAGTAAGGTTTTTTTAACAAATTAATTTTTCTGTGGCAAATGTACACACTAATAAAACTTGAAAAGGGTCCTATTATTACATTCTAGGCCGGCGATTGATAATAATCCGTCGGCATATTTTCATACACCGTGAACAAGTATAAATATCGGTTTTACAATTAATACCCGGCATGTACATATGTACAAAAACTGTTACATGATATCAAATGTTGTGCCTTCCAAAAAATAATGTCTTGCAAAATCTGCAATTAATCTGCAAAAAATAGTTTGTCTCAGCTACGGTAAAACCAAGGAAATTGTACAACTGGATTTGATAAAATAAAACAACAGCTCATGAAATAATAACAACAAAATTTCAGTACCTTTTCCAAATAAAATGCCTTTTGCCAATATTAAGCAATTTATAATATAATATGCTAATTTTGCTTTTATTTACATATAAAAGTTGTTTTAATTTCGTGTCTTTTTCCTTCTGCCATCTGTAAATTTTGCTTTAGAAGGCGAACGGTGAATTTGCATCTTGTTCGCTCTTTTCGTATCATGTGACCAGTCTGTGCCAGAAAAAAATATATAAAAACGCACAGAGTAATGTGTTTACCACTCACCAGACTGCTCCTTTAAACATATAATTTAAGGAAAGCTATTTGGTCTCTTTGTCCACAAGGAGGTCATTTTGGAAATTTTAAATGGTGCCATGGCACCATGGCACCAACGCTAGATCCGCCCCTGAGGAGAAGTGGTTCAATCATCGCTGCATAAACTTTTTCTGCTGCTTATTATGTTAATCAAAAGATATAGCAGTGCTGATTCAAATTAACATCACATAATTCTAAAAGCACTGTGTAAGTATTAATAACTGTAATTTTTTCTAAACATGGAGGTAGATTGAACTCACTTAGTGCGCATTAAAATTCTATTCAAATTGCCATTGTTTCGCCATCCCTTTGATATCCATACGTGATGTGCATTTCACTGGATTTTACCAAAAAAACATTACGTAATCCTTTAGCACGCCGTTTGTTTACATTAAAAAAAACGTGATTTTCAGGCAAAGCACTACTACTCTGGAGATGTTGTGTTGTTTTTATTCTTCAGGGGAAGAGTGAATTGTCAGGGGCGGCGCCACAATTAATATATTCGAAAGATATTAAAATTTTCATTAGACCTATTTCCATTTCTTTGATTCTGCTGATACACAAAACACATATCAGCCATTTTGAAATGAACTATTGTTTGATCTGCTAATCAGTTACGTAATGTTATGGCTTATTAACATTCAGTTGTTTTCTCGACCAATGAAGTTTAAAAAAACTGACACGCGCTAGAATTTAAAATGACAATATGAATAGATTTGCAACCGATCGTATCACGGATGATTTCAATAGAAACAAAAGAGTTCGATCTTTGATTTAGAATAATTCAGTGTATTTTATGGTTCTTTGTGAAAACATAAAATGAAACGATGAAAGAACAATGCGATGATTGTGAATATGTGCTTGATGCATGTGAAAAAAAATGTATTGATCAATTTTTTTCATATAAAATAAAAGAGCATGTTGAAGTTTGGAGACCAAATGATTAAATCAAAAGAATTTTACAGTAATGTCACACCGTACAATATCGAAGATGTGAAACTTGAAAACCTGGTGGTGAGTGATTTCATACCAGCAAACAAAGGCAAAGATGAACGCTTTGTGATTGGATATCCTGACCAAGACGGCAACATATCCCCGCTACTAATAAAAGCCCCTTAAAAATCTACTCTCAGGGTGTCTCTCATTATAGTCAGGATTCAGCGTTCACCATGTCGTTTGATCTTGGTGATTATCCTGACTAAATACGACGAGATCTTAAAAAAAGGGGAGTGGGAAAGTGGGGCTTACTTCACCAACCTAGGTGTGAAGAAAGATTGTTATATTAACCCTAAACTCAAGGAATGGGAAGGTAAAATTAGAACCAATTTTCATAAAAAAAGATACCCGAGGAATCTTGTGAGTGTACGGCAATCTTTAAAATAGGAAGTATTTATAAACAAGGATGCAACTATTACATCCAAACTTATTTGGAAGAATGCAAATATAAAGAGGTTGAACGGTATGGTGCTAATTATTTAAGTGAGTCTAAGGATGATCTCGATGATGACGACGAGAGTTTTAGTGTGTTATAGCATGTAATAAATAAACGCACTTCGAAAAGAAGCTACAAAACTGCATGTTCCTCGTTATTCTACACTGAACAAACCCGATCTGGTTGGGGCAATCCGCAAAAAAGTACAACCCAAACAGACGGTCCTTATTGCAAACCTTGCGTTGAAATTGCATATGAAAAAAATCTTGAAGAATATTTGCAAGAACTCACGACGTATAGTACATGATGGGGATCTACTGATCGATGCTGATACTGGTGCTGTAAACGGTTGCGATATTGATTATACACGCATGTAGTTTTTATAGGAAAATATTTCCTATAAAACTTATACTCAATATCGAATACGCGGGCGGGGAATCTAAGTACCGCCGGTATACTGTACAGATTGAATTTTTTTTAAAAATTCGTCCTTACCTTCCTGTCGACCTTTTGCAATTAACTAGGCGCGCTCTCGCTCATTGAAATTATTGACGATACGCTTAACTCGTTGGCGTATTTGCTCTTTTAGCACCATATATCGCTGTAACACCATTTTTGATTGCCTTTGCGCAACATCTTTTTACTTTGCCCGATGATGGGAGAAGGATCTCCCGAAACGTCGCCTACTAAACTATCATGTTCAAGAAATGATAAACTTTCCACAGTAATATCCTTGTTTTATTACGTAATAATCAAATAATATTGCTCCCGTCATATATCCACCAAGCTTCAGACCATCCTTCAGGTCCATCTTGGCTCCAGGTCTAGAAACGCCTTTTTTGCCCCCAGTGCTAGAAGTATAGTGTACGACATCAAGCGAGCAGCTTCCCATAGGGAATGACTTCTTTCTGTTGCGGTGATATGTTTGAATTCATTTATTATTATATGAACTTTTTCTCAACGGGCTGCTCCGGTGATTTGTTGCCGGGTTGCTGCTGCTGCTGGTTTTTAAAAAACTTGAACCAAACACCGACGCCTCCTATCGCAATAACTGTTACCGTTGCAGCTCCCAGCATTGACGAAGTACTTACCGAAGTACTTACTGAGGCACTTGCCTCAGTTACTTGACCACTTTCAATCTTGTTCTTATTCAAGTCCTCCATGTTCTTACGATTCCATTCTGCAAGTCTCTTGCCAGAAGCAACACGAACTTTGGTTTTTCTTTGTAATAACTTGTTTTAGTTCTTGCTTGTCCTCAGTCATTTTATTATTAGCATTGTTTTATAGAGGATGACTTCTATAAAAAATTTGAATACAATTCGCGCTCAGTTCTCATCAACATATTTCCAATTATGTGCACCTAACTCTAACTCACAGGCATGGGCTGAAAACCTACTTGCGGGTAGAGTGAGTACAATTTTTCGCCTCATATCATAACCATGGCTGAGCCATGCATCAAAGCTTGGATTCCATCCATGTTTAACCTTAAGTACAAGTTTTCATATAAGCCTACAGCCATTTTTGACATGTTGTTCCCCATTGTCTTCTTTTTCTTCTTCGGTGTTTTGTTTGTTTGGACAAAACTAAAATTGGTGCTAGAAATTTATCAAACGCAGAGTACACGAGGATTCCCAAATCAGCCATATTATCCTTGATAATCGGATCATCCTCGATATCTCGCTTTAATTCCTCAGCACTATCGAGTTGAACAACATTACCTACAACATTGGTGTACATACTAATCGCATGAGAAGACAGTGCCTTGGCCGTTTTTCTCCTTTATCATGGATTTCACGTTGAACCTATTCAGAGTAGGCCTTTTCGATCGCGTCGTCTGGCGCCTTTTCTACGAAGCCCTCAGTACACTTTTTTGGTAGAAGATGCCCTTTGCCTTTACGCGGAGCATCCTTCAAAACTTGACGTTTATCTACTACTTTTTCAGGTTGTTGCAAGGATTTTGCGGGAGTATCAACAACATCAAATAGTTCAGCAAGTTGAGACATTCTGTTTATTATACGTCGAAAACGTAAAATATATTAGTACCATCATATAGGGTATAATTATCGCAACAGATAGATATACATCTAGGCCTTCCATTTATTTGTCTGGTTTGTTTGATCAAACACACTAGACTATATATCCTGGATGTGCTTCATGAATGTTACAATATCACATCCCAGATATTCTTGGGAAGATATCTCCGTAACATAACTTAGGGCAGCGCGCATTCTGGCTAGAATTAGCTTATAGAGATACTCAGGGCAATCACATATGGAGCACTGCCCTTTTTCTTTTTTGTGTGGGCATTTGTTACATTCTTTTAATGCCTTCTTTACATCGAGGCATTTAATGCACTTTTGTGTCAGCTGTCCATTACCTGGGTTCACCCTGAAGTTGTCTAGTGGTAAAGTGTGCTTACAAGCTGTGCATTGCCTTTGTCTCTTCCATGTGTTTTTTGTTGTTTTGTGAAGTATAACCTCACAAAAGTTTTGGACATCTTAAACATTTTTTAAAAACAAAACGCTCGGGGTTTTTTTATTCCTGTTTGTTGTTGTTGTTATTGTTTCAAACCCGGAGGGTTTTTCTGAATGTCTGTGCACTCACCTTTTTTTAAGTTAGCACAATTTTTGCCGTCGTGGCACTATTTTCCCAACATGGCACAGTGTGGTAGAAACAGGGGCGAGACGGCCGCTCCGAGCTAAGGCGTGATCGCGCCAGAGCACCCTTATCCTTCCGCCAGGACAAAGCCTGCTATCACAATTTTGCTATAATCCAAACTTCGTATATACTCTTGCAGTATCACCTTGAGTATTGCCCGTGTGGCAAACCGCGCATCCCCGGCAAGCTCATTTGCGCATCATGCAGAAAAACCCTTGATTATTCAAAAATGTTTAAAACGTTTATGAATAGATGAGGTAAATGAGATTTGATCTTGTATTTACCGCCTTATACTGATGAGGGGTGAATCTCATTTTCCCCGATGTACCCACGGGCTAATGTTGTGATCATATCTTTTTGCACGAGCCTTTTATCATCGTCACGATTAAGGACAATTTTGGTGCTTGTTACAGTGTAAAGTTGATGATTTTATTCTGGATAAGGACCTGACTTTTATAAAGATTCATACCTTCATCTAAACATTTTTTATAATCATCAAAGGTGATTGATTTTTTAACACCCTTGAATCGTTTGTCTTCTTTTCCAATGTTTTTAATGCATACAATTTTGCTCGCAAGGCAGTAAATTCCGTCATGATTTTACCTCCTAATTCATCTTTCATCAAGCTCACAACCTTTTTATTCATTCCAATAGGAAGTGGTCTACCATCTTCCTTTGTATAAGCGCTTGTATCGAAGCGTTTCTCGTCGTCGCCCGCGATATTCCGGTAAAAATCTTCGGTCTTGATGTAATACACGAAACTATCAGTAATCATACAGCAGACTTGGATTTTACTCTCATATTTTGGTTGAATGTAATCATAATGAAATTCATACACGGCAAGTTTGCTCAAATCTAATATGGCCTGTCCAAGATATACCGGTTTAGTCATTTTTATCTCCGTTTTACCCATTTCAACACCCATTAAGTTTTTCCTAAATGCATGACCATCTTAAAAATTGGGCTTCATCACATACTTTTAATATGCTTTTTCGCTTGTCAGAAGTTTTATATCGCGATGGTTGCGGATATTTTCCATCGTTTTTCCAAACACGGACAGGTTCATCAATTTAAAAAAGTCCTTTTCAAAATCGTTCTTAGCAGCAGTCCTCAATTTGGTATTCATATCAATGTAAGGCCTAAGCCACGGACTCTGCTTGAACTGGATGGCTCGGTGCACTGTTTTCAGAATTAGGCAATGCTTTATGGCTTCGTTGAGTGCTCTGATATGCACGGCATACTTCTTCTTGTTCGAAGGTTTGGTACCAATTTTTCCACTTTTGCAATTGTCATCCTCTCCGGAAAATATGGCAGCTCGTTATGTTTTTTATGCAGCTCCTTAGGGTAATCCACATTGACTTCCAATAGGTAGCCGTGCTTATTTTTCTTTACCAGTTTCACCAGCGATCCTTTTGGGCGTAAAAACGTCGACATTACTGACCCATTTAAAATCATGGGTTGGTAAACCCTCGCGCATGGTCCAACCGTATAGATTGTTGGCATCGAGGTATTTTAAGTACGACGATTCTTCGTCAGGATTATATTGATCGCCCATGTATTTGTTGTTGGCCTCATAGCGATAAACAGCTTGCACAATGCCACCTCGAATACCCTTTTCAAACATGTCAGGATCCGTGAGGAGCTCTAATTCTATCCCAGTGCATTTTAATGAGGCCTTCCAAGACCGCTGTAAAAGTGTGCTGGATCCAACTTATAATTTAGAAGACACACACCCCGAAAATTTTCAATGACATCTGCTGGTAGTAAAACATCCATTCCAAGGTATACATCAGGGTAGTCACCGAGCGTAACATAATCTCCCTTTGGTACGATGTAATTCCACAACCTTTAAACATATTTATACTCTATATTAGAGATGCCTTTCATATTCAGGTTACTTTAAAATGATTCCTTTGGCGGTAGCTCTGATTTTTTAAATCTCTTCCAACAATCCATATAAGGAAAATTCTAAATATATCATCATCATTAAACTGCCGTGCCATCGAGGGTAAATTTGACTTTAATTCTTCTTTTATTAATTGCTTATACAATTTCCACAATAAAATTTAGCGATATATTCAGATGATATACCCTTAAATTCTTAGCAGTCCTGTGCACAGTTTTTACACTTCATTCCACATGCGTTTGTTCCAATAAGATTACTTGATAATTTATCGAGACTCGATGCCATAAATCGAAAACTATCGATGAATCTAAGCTCTATTTTTTTCAATACCTGCTCTCTATTCGAATTGGTAACGCCTGCTAATGGCACCATGATTTTTATATTAAAACTGATATATTTCTCCTTGTTTTCCGCAATGCACCCAATACCTTGCGCGTTGAATTTTTTACAAAGCTCTTTAATGCAAAGATGCGCGTCGTACCCACTGAGGTTGTGGAAGATGATTGGGATGTGTTTTGGAATCTTATGCACTAGGTTGCAATTGTTATGGCCTGCACCTTGGTAGAGACCTGTATAACGACAGTGATCTTGAACCTTACGATTGTGCGTAGGATCGTTGAATGGTTTCATAAAGATATAACATTCTGTTGCCTCGATGTGCTCTTTATTTTAAGCTCCGTCATAGGCTGCTGTGGAAACGTATCATATAACCTCTTCACCTCATCTTCCAAGTGGTTTACAAATTTGTCCACGCAATCCTTGCCACAGTATGTTTTCAATGGATCTGGTACATCGCCATAAGCAAATGTGCTATATGTGCATCCGCCTGATGACACATGCTTGTTCAGCTTCACAGTCTTACTTTCCCTACGATCTTCTACTGGGATCAAAAGGGATTCAAAATCAGCATAAATCGCAAACGGTACCTTGAATTACATATGACCATCCTGATATTTCAACCATTTTTAACTTTCTTTTGGCATCGTATTTTTAACCGCCTTGTGGTCTTTGCAATAGCTGCAGTGCTTGTCCCTGGATTCTACACAATTAAAGGCCTGCAGGCAATTTAGGCAGAAATGCATCTCTTTTTTGTTTTTAGATTTCCCTCTGCCAAACAGCCTTGAGAGATTTTTGATGCAGGTGTAGTGTGTCTTTTCATTATCTGTGATGAGCAGCAGATTCATCTGTTTTTCGCGTGATGCATTGTAATCTGACTTACGCAAAATATTGAGGCTGCTAGTCCTCGAGGGATACAAAACGCAAAAACATGACCGCAAGATTGGGGTTGTTATTTTTAAATTTTATTATTTTCTTAAAGTCTGGTGGAAATTCTAACCCTTCCCAGTGGTAGAGATCTGCATATTGTTGTAATTTAAGCATTCTTTGAACATGTTTCCTAATCTCTTCATAATGCAGTGCCGCAATAACACTCCATTTAAAGCACTCTTCATCTTCATTTTTTGGGTTGATGATAGCCTTTTTTGCACTTATCCAAGATGGTAATTTTATATATAAGAAACCTAGTGTAAGCTGCAATTTATGAAAGTCGATATCCAGGTGCACGATTCGATCGATTGTAAACGCACTCTGCGGTAGCGCTGGATTTTCCACATGAACCCTTGTTTGTGCAAACAGCAACTCTTCCAGCAACTAATTTACATCACTCCCTTGAAATACCTGCATGAGCCTGCTGTTAAATGGCTTTTCAACTCTTGCGTATGTATCAATGTTTGCATACATATTGTGTAAATCTTCAGCTCCATAGAAATCTTCTGCATCAGGTTGAACAGCAAGCATGATCTTATTTTTCCATATGATCTACATTGACAGCTGCACTTTGGCAGATCCCATATCTTCCACCTGTTCAACAATCAAATGTTCCACATGCGGTCTCACCAGTGCTATATAACTATCAACGTCAGCTTTTTTAACACCGGGTATTCGAAAACTTCGAAATGTCTTGTGGAGTGCATGTTTATGCTCCCGAGGAGTGAGGTCAGGATCGGATTCTTTACCCTCTTCGAAGAGATTATGGAGACTACCATCGATGTAGTCTTTCTCAGCCTCTTCTTCAACTTCATCATAAAGCGTAGGTTTTGCAACGATGTTTTTTGCCTTGTTGTACAACTTCGTAATTTTGCTCTTGAACCTCTTGTAAGCATTATTTACATGATCATTTATAGGTTTCGGTACAGCGTTGATTAACCAATCGTACCATCCTTGCATCTTACTTTTTACTACCGATCGATTCTTCAACATCTTCTGTTTTTCAAAAATATCCATGGCCTTGGGTGTGAGTAAAATCGTCACAGGCCTGACTAGTTTTTTTATCTTGGTGATCTTCGCAGTCTCTGTGGTGTTTCCAATTACGAGATCATATCAGCCTCAGAGTAACGAGTTAATCCACAGCTCTTTGCCATTTCACATAATTCTTTAACGGTTCTTGTATTCATCTTTATCATAGAATTTAGGGTTTGATTTTTTATTTCTCTGGACAAATCTGGCGAGGTCATTTTACTTATTAACATTTTATTGATCAATCACACTCTCTCGGATACCATCTGACTTTTTTTTAGCACAGGCGCGGATGCTGTCGGAGATCGTCGGGTGCCGTCAGATTATGTTGGAGACCATCGAATTTATCGGATTTTCCGATTTTCCTGGCGCATGCGCAGAAACATATCAAAGGATTATGCTAGATGTGGGGAGTCACCAATGCTAACGATTTGAATTTGAGGGTAACACTCGTTCAAGGACATGAACAACGGGGGGAGAGTGTCGAAGGAATACTGGGGAGGTGAAACTTCATCGATATCAACGATTTTCTTTGAGGGGTTAACACTTTGCACAAAAATATATATCTCTGGAGGTTACCCTATAGCTACATTTAAGGTTAAGCTAGCATTTATTAGTACTAAATTAAACGAAATTCTCGCAAGATAAATAAAACCTCAATTGAGGTTTTGACAAAATTCTTGCTTAGAAAATTTTTAGATTTGAAAGAAATGTTTTAGGATGGAAAATTTTCAACCACCTCTATTAAGATTGGTTTCCATTGCAATCTAATAACATAGAGGAGGACATTTTAAGATTGATTTTCATAAGGCGTATTAAAAGAAAAAAGAAACAGTGGTGATCCCAGGACCGTGATTGCACACATGATATACTCAATCAGTTTAAACAATAGCTCATTAATGATTCTGTTAATTTCAATAGAAAAAACTTAGCAAAAGTTGAACATTTCCAAATTTAAAAAAACTTATAAAACCGAAAAAAGTTGTACATCTTTCCTGTTTACACGATAAGTTTTTTATCTTACATTTAAACGGTCCGTTAAAAAATTAACATCGATTAGCACACCTGCTTAACGCAAATAAACATTTGAGGGGGATCTTTCCTGTATACAGTGAAATTCCTCTAAAGGCTAAAATACACGGTAAGTTTAAACATGTTAAATGTTAAAAGTTCTAAAACAGGTTCTGTTTTTTGTCCACGAAAAACATTCCAAAATCAAAAGCACGATTTGATTCGTTTGAGCCAATTCCTTTCTTTTTTTCTAAAGGTAGGGAATGATAATTTCTTCGAAGTATTATATTCATTCATTTGTATTGCTAAAATGCTTTTCGTTTGCGCTGAGACTGAAACCATCTGGAAAATCAATTAATAGATCTCTCTGTTTTGCCCTTTTAAATGAGTTAAATGGGTAAAAAGTGGTCATCTAATGTTTGAGTAAATTCTGTCTAGCCATTGTTGAGCGGCCAACAGAAACATACTTCATTAGAGTTTGATCAGCGTTGATGATAACAAAGTAAAGAATGAGAATTTTCTCCACCTTTTGGACAATCTTATGCATAAAGACGACTTCGATTTCCTTCCTAGCCTTATCGGAACCTTGGCTATGGTTGTCAGTCTACGAACGAAACTAATTCTCCCAAATGGACTTTGTGTCCACAGTCTTCCAAATTTAACGTTCTTTAAAGATGGATCAAGCGATTCGTTGATAAATGCGTTTGCTACGACAATAGCGATGGCACTGCTAACAATGCCCCCACGGTGTCGTAATGCAAGTAAAAAGTCCTTGATTTTCTTATCGATGGCACCCAACATGGAAGGTCTACCTTGGGGTTTGACCGGAATACTGCTGCATGATGTCATTCGAAAAGATCGTTTATGTACAGGCTGCCGTTAGAGGCTTCCACTTTTATAAGTTAATCTGGAAACCAATCGATTCAGAAGTATTGTCATGTGAGTATAAATAAAACAATCCGCATGATCTGTTTGCAATAAAAATGTGTCAAGAAAATGGTCAGATTGTTTCTCATCTGCCTATGGAAATATCCCGAATAACCACATTTTTGCTTGATAGAGGCGCAAGAATTGACGCAAAATTAACCGAAACACATCTCACTTGGTCCAAGGAGGTCTTGAGATGCCTTGCTCTTTAATAATTCGGATGCCAGGGATGCTCAAGAGCAACGAGCTGAAAGAAAAGTATCTAGATTTTTTTAAAGAAATTTATAAGGAGCCGGAAAAAGTCATAGTCACCGGAACTTTCGGTTCTTCAATATCTATTAACAAGCAGCTACTTGTAAACCAATCAAACTCTCGACCTTTAACTTCAGCTACATCATCAAACCCCAAAAAGCGGCCTGCGAAGAAGCAAAGCGATAGTGGAAAGAAGAAAGTCAAGTCAAAAAGACATTAGAACATTGTTCTAAAGAATAGTTCGCCAAAATGACGAAAGAGTAGCGCGATCAAGCACCATTATGATTGACTGAGTTTTATTTTTTTTAACTCTGAGAGAGAAAAATATATGATTTTCAAAGAAAAAAAAATCGCGGTTTCGCGCCTACTATTTTTGGCGCACATACCATTTGTGGGTAATAATGACATAAATTTTGGCGCATTGTTAGAATTTTGCGCGAACATTGCTTTTTTGTTCCAACTCGTCATTATTCTCTTCATTACTCTCGTCGTTATCGGAAAACTCTTCGACCATGCGATTTGGAATCGAGAAAGTGCAAGTGATCTCACTTGCAATTTCTGGCGCAGACGCTTGTACATTTTCGTCCAATTCTGCTGCAGATATATCCGTAGTAAATTTTTTCAGAAGAGCTTCAAAGTCCAAGTCATTATCTTCTTCGTGTTCTACCAGTTAATCGTCTCTCTTAATGCCACATTTCTTATAACAATTTTTGATAGTTAGTTACTTCTTGCCATCGAATAGCCACAAGAACATCCACACCTTTGACAATTTGTGATGCAGATGCATTCTCCTGGATTCTTGAGAGCACATACTTAATCAGCCTCTTTCGGTATTTGTCCTTAAAATTTCTGATGATTACAGCATCCAGTGGTTTCAGCCTGGAGGTGGTGTTTTTCGGTATAAAATGTTTGTTTGAAGTTAGAGAAAGGAAATCAGCATGACAAGTTTGCGATTGCTAATCTGTTGAAAAAACGAATAGTTAGGCACATTCCTAAAATCTTGTGTAAAATATTCCATCAATTTATAGATTCCAAATTGTACCATCGGATGTAAAGTAGCTATATACTCTTCCCTACAAAACAACGATGGGCCGGAGCATAGCGAGGACAATGACGAAGATCGAAATATATTTCCTATTTTCTGATATGCTATTGCTTCAGGATGTATTACTACAAGATATATACATTGTTTTCCTTGCTCTGTTTACATAGTTTGGGGGTTGGGGGGGTCTTTTGTTACGGGGGTGGATGTTTTGAACAAAATTGTGTAATTAACTAACACCGAGGATATTTTTTTTTAGAAATCGAAGATCCCCCCCCCCCTCTTTTTGGTGCTGAAAAAGCAGTTAAAAGGGCAGAAAGGAACATAAAAAAGTTTTTGATAACATTAAAAAAAAGTCAATAAATGTGTAAAAAAGAAGAAGAAAAAAAGGAAATTTTTTGTCAGTATTTTATATTTTATTTTTACAGTGTCCGCTTTTTAGAAAGTATTTTTATAGTGAAAAATTCATTAAGGGCAGAGAAATTTGTCCGCTTTATCGAATGTCCGCTTTAAGATCGTCCGCATTTGATATTTTTCTATAAGAGTTTAAACCAGGAAATGTCCGCTTTAGACGGTGTACGCTTTTAAGGGGACTCCACTGTATCTCATTGTGGGGTGCCTCAAAATCCTTAAATCCAATTAAAAGAATTGTTCAGAACTTCCGCTTCTGTCAATTGCACTACTTATGGGATTTCTTTGCATTGTCTCCAGTTCCAAGGCATGGTTTCTTAGCCAACCGTAAAGTTCAGTTGTGTCGTTTTAAAAGTTTCAGCGCTCACCAATACGATGGACAACGCCGCGAAACTCTTGGTAATACAAAAAAATGTGGTTCTTCTTCATGATTTTTGGATTTTTGCTGCTGATGTCAGCCTATTTTCCACTCCCTGTATACATAGTCTTTCAAATAAATATTCTATGATTATAAGCTTTCGAATGATATAAAAAAATAAAAAAATTGACAAAAAAGAACGATTTAGGTATTATATGTACAATTCATTACGAGCTTCAAAAGCTCATTGTTGGTAGGGATAGGATTAAAACAAAGTGACATAAAAGTTATTTTTAAACGACATAACACCCACAAGAGTGCAATGCTGCTGTAAGCGCTCTGTGGTTCACCTAAATTAATTGTTCAAGTTAGCGGTCCACGCCGGATCACCCAGTTAGTCAATCAAGACCCATGTAATTACTGTATGTTTTATAACTAGTGCAAATGTAATTCAAAATAATTTTAAAAATGTTTAAAATATAAGAACTATTTTAAGCTAAACATTTAAAAAATAGTTGAGTGTACATGTTTGATTTGCCAGGGAGAGATTGATTATAAAAATTATTATCAACAAACTAGCATATAGCTACAGCATATATTTTATATTAAAAAGTAAATTAGGTAATAATTATAACTACAAATTTTATTTAACTGCTACAACAGAACATCTTTGCGTTTCTTTTAAATAAAACTTTCACTTCCAATAAAGAATATTAAACAAGACATAAAATCGACTTTGCTTAGCTAAAAAATGAAGTAACTTTAAATACCAGCATTTCTCTAATATTATTCCAAACAGTATTTCAGGAAAAATGTTTTTTCAAGGAAGGCGAAATAAAAACATTGTTTGTACTCCCGGGTGTTTAATACAAGGGGGGGGGGCTTATTAATTTTCAGATTTTTTTCCCACCCACCTTATTAAGACTCCCCCTTCCCCCGCTTAGTAATTTCGTCCTCCTGATAGCCCAAATTTTTTTTGGAAATTTGTTTTTGTTTAGAACGTTCATACATTCTGTGTGTTTGCTGGTATTTACTTACCATCATTGACGCAAGCTAGGACTACATTTATTGATTGTTACGCACTGTATTTGTACCTACTTTGTATCACACATGTATCTCTTCCCTCAGTAAACATTCTGACACACCCGTCTAATAAATTTCGACCCCCCTTTGTATTAAACACCCAAGAGTACATTTTTTCAACTTGCAGGGAGGTGGAGGGAGGAACAAATTTTGCACATATTAAAATGCGACACTTTCTATTCTGACAAATCAAAGAGAAAATAATGTCATCACTCTTAATTTCCACGCTTCTTCACTAGTAGCAGTTTTAAACCTGTGATAACATACTTTGCAAGGATTTTCGAACATTGGAGATTTCTTCCTGTCGCTGAAGTAAATAAAAAAATTATATAGTGGTTTAACAGATGCACAGTTCTTATTACTAAGTAATAACTAAGCTTTTACCGCATCGTCCATCATTTTCTTTTGTAGTGTTGACAATTCCTTTCGTAATTCTCCATGAATATTTGTTTGTTGATCTTTGTGCACTTTCACTAGCTCACTAATTCCCTTCATGTATTGATCATGAAGCGTTTTTATTGATTTCAGTCTTTGACTTTGCACTACTCTCTGCTGTTGTAACGTTTTTTGAAGCTGTTTCATAATTGTCTGTAAAAACATTTAATTACGACATACAACGACATTTATAAAAGAAGAAATTTACTCTCGGAATTTCGCAAATGGCGCGTTTCGTGAAAATGTCTGATGTTAAATTAGATATATTCTTTGAATTTTTATTTAAACACATTTCGATTTTGTTGTCGTTGCAAATCAATGCAGTGTAATAAAATCACGCTTAATTAAGAAGAAACTATTAAGATATATGTAAACCATGCCTCTAATTTTTCCTCAGAATCTTTCGATTTGTGAACATCACTTTCCCATTGCGAGAAAACTCCTCCAATCTGCTTGCAAAACTCTTCATTCATTTTGTCTCTAAAATTATTAAATCGTCGGCTCAAAAACATGTAATTACTCTAACTACAAATTTTGGATAAATTCGCAAAGATTTTCCAGAGCAGCAATCTGCGAAAGTTTTAATATGGTTCATTTGCAAATATAAATGTTTCTGCATAAAGTACTCCACACCACCCAGGATTTTCATTAAACGAAGCAATGCTACTTTTTTAAATGCTCTTGTAACTTTATTATGGAGGGGCTTATTTAGCAGGGAAAGTTAGTATTTTTTTTAAAAAATCGATAGTTGGGAGTGTGTAAATAAATTGAAGTGCGTAGATTTTGGTGTGGAAGGATTGATATAGGAGATCAACAACAATAACTAGGGGTATTTTAGAGGGTATGCCTGTAATTAATTCTGATTTCTTTGTGAGAAAATTAGATTATTTCTTGCGTCTTTTATTTTCAAATTCTGCTGAAAATTCTTTGAATAATTAGGGTAGATGGGCTTTCTAAATCTCTTTTCATGTGGGAAAGTGTTGAAAAATTTAGTGGGTATTTTCCGTTTCACCTAGTTATCTGGTTACCAAAAGTAGGACAATACCAGTCTTTTTAAATTTGAATTAGAAAGGCCAGCTGATGTCACACTTAAACGATCCACCAAATAGAATAAAGGAATAAAATTAAACTAAGAAATATATAGAATAGTCGTCAACCCGTAAAAAAATCCACGGGGTCTCCCGTCCTTCTTATATCGAATTTCGTGTTTCCGTGACAGACACCCAGACAGACAGACAAACAGACAGACGACGGCTATTTTGTAGAGATTAATAGATAATAGACAAAAAGGTTTACATTCAATATACCTTATTTGTAGTAATTTAGCATATACTAATTTTCGATTTTTGCACAAAAATCTAATTAATCTACGAATCCCGCCAAAATCAGAGCTATACTATAGCCATAAAGATCTTTTTTCTTTATTTTGTTGAAGATAGTGCATAAAAAAAAATCATAAGAAAAGGTTTGCGCAAAAATTGCGTGAAAACAGGTACGAAAGTATACTCGATGCTTGTTGCGCTTGTGAAATTGCACTTCGAGTCGGTTGCACGAAAGCAAACATGATTCAAAAACATTACAAACAAGGTAGTAGAAAGGGAATATATTATTGATGAAACAGTGATTGGAGGGAAAGTCCTCAATTCGTTTGACTTGTTTATATTCTGGTTGAACCTGACTGCTATCCTATTAGCCAAGACGATTACTAAACTGAGAATTTTTGATGAGATTAAGAAAAGGTTGCAGTTATAATTAACTTACCTCTCTGTTTGTTGCGTCGAGAATAGTTCCTCATATTTCCGGTTGCTTGTTTTGAGTGAAGAAGATGTAAATGTAGTCAGTCGTTTTCTTTTTGCAGAGAGTGTTTTCGAGATGTCGGCTACGGTATATACGTAATAAGAAACGAAAGTCGTTTTTTTATAAATTGTTTAATTTTTTTTTTAAGGTCGGTGAACACAATTATTTTTCATTTATAGTTTCAATTGCAACTGGTAATTAAAACAGTGCTATTTTGTACATCACTAACATAAAATCGACACACGCAAATAGATTATCATTTTTTGTATTTTTAAGCCGCTGTAATGGCTTTTTTCAGGGATTAAATTTTCCGTATTTTGCAGATGATCAACGGAGTTTATTCACTTTGTAAGCTCTGTAACACCGCGAAAATACCCACAAAATTAGTACCATAAGGGTACCTTAAGAGAATTAGTTTTCGCGGGAAATAATTTTTGGAAATTTGGCCTTATTTCTTTCTAATTTACTTAACACTTCTGTAATAGCTATGTGAATTTATTTGTTTCTCACAGAAGACACTGTAGATGGTACAAACCTAAAAGAAATATATGGACCAGCAAAATTCGCGAAATTGTTTTCCCAAAATTTTAGTTCTCGCAAAAATTTATTCCCTTATTATATATTTCTAATTATTTCTCTTCTCATTCGCCAGTGATTGTATAAATAGATATTTGCGATTCTAAGGTACAGTGGTGTACAGTTAGAAGATGGCGGAAGGTCCAGGATGAAGTTTACCCAGATCCCCGATTTGTAGTGAATTTTTTTAAAACATTGTATAAAAAGATAATTTCTTATTGTTGAAAATTCCTAGCTGCACCTGTGAAGGATCATTAAATATCGGAAGGACTGGCACTAAATTACATTATTTATTATAAAAAGGTTATATTCCTTCAACTTAATTCCTATTGATTTTTAAGCCCAAGGAAATTTTTACGGGTCGGACTGTTGCATATCCATTCTTCATTGTCAAAGGTTCTGTGTAAACACGCTAATAGCTTTCAGGAAATGATAAATGATGATATCGAACAAGGTGTTTACAAAATTGCGTCTGATACGACACTTCGTGACTTGAACCTATTCAAGAAATTTCTATACAGATCAATTTAATTTCACGATCGTTAGCAACGAAAAAGTTCCCCCGTTTATTTAAGTTGAAGAGCGCAATTCCACATCTGTCATAGTAGGTGAAACAGTCAGAAACGTAGAAGTGGGATGAGCTGAACATGAATCCTTAAAGGGAAATTCAGAAACAGCGAAGCACGTGCAACAGAATGGTAATCACAAATTTACATGGAAAATTGTTTCATCTGCACCATTTCATGCACGTGAGAAACGTGGAGTAACTTTAGTTTTTAAACAAAAAGACAGCAATTATCCTCCTAATAATTGCTGCGATTTCTCAAGGATATTGTAACTTATAATTAAAAACTTTTAACATATTTTACTAATAGCTACATATAGCACCGACGATGTTTTTATTATGAAACAAAAAGCTTCTGCTTATATTGTTTATATTTGTCTTTCTTTTTATTTTAATACGCTTGAAGGTTATGTTTAAAATTTTCCTACCTCCAAAACTATTCAGTAACGACGTCATCTCTGTTTCTGCACAAGATGGTCTGAAATTATTAAGGAGTATGACGGTTATGATATCAAATGATAATTAGCAACAGCTTAATACAAAAAAGACTTTTTTTAAAAAACTGTATCTATACTCTTGTGCCTTGATATCTTCGCAATCGCTCTCGTCATCAGAATACGTAGGGTTAGAAATAAGAGGTCTTTTTCTTGATTTTGAAGATGGAGCAGCCTCTATAAGGTAACAAAGTTAATTTTATAAAATGTTTCTTCATGTAAAAATACAAGTTTTTAACAAGCAACCGAGTTATTATTGCTGAGGTTAAGATTCATGTCGAAACCAGATTATAAACTTAAAAAGTAAAGTAGTCGAGTAAGGTTTATTAAGCTGAGCTTAATAAACCTCGTTTTAACTACCTGCAAATCAATTTTTTTTAAGATTAGAAATTATTAAAGTACAAAAATTTATCTAAATTTATAGCACCTTAATTTCTTATTTCAGTTTAAGTGATGTGCTTTTTTAAAAGGTTGCTTTTGTGCCATAATGTTTCCTTTTCCAATTATTTTATTAATTGCAAGTTTTATCATTTTTTTTAATGACGGCAAGTTTCTATTTAACAATATTTTTTTGTTTAAATCAGCCTGATTTGTTTTCCCTGTTTACATTTATTTTATACAGGTAATGTTTTTTTCTGATATGAATCCCTTTAACATACTAGTTAATTTTTGATAACTGGCAACTAGAATTTACTGACCAATCTATTCAATTTAGGAAATTATAATAGTCATTGAAACACCAGTGCAAAAATTTCCAGGATAAAGAAGTTTTCCGGTATAATCAAGGAACTAGCTACCAATATTTAACTCAAATACTTAGTATTTCCAGCTTCTCTAGTATAAGATGCCGGCGCTGAAAGGACAAATGTAAAGGATGTGCATGTATAGGCTTATCCAAAACAGGCATGTTCAATTGAACATAATGTAAATAGATTTATTTTAATATACCTTATCGGTAAAAAAGTAAGCAAAAAATTAATTCACTTTGACCTAATTTAGTCACTGCCGGCTAATTTTCAGATCAAAAATGACCACAAAAGTTTAAATGTTCAAGTCTTTTTTTCAATATACACTTCAACAAGAGGACTAAAAACTATCATTTAATTTTAATGATTGTTTTCTCTTTTTCTTTCATTTGAACATTTTCTTTGCTTTAAACCTCAACTTTTGCTCTGTTCCTCTCTTCTTGGATCTTTTTTTCATCTCCTACACTCACTTGAAACATTATTTAGAAAAAAAATAAGCAATCATTGATCATGCTGCCCCTTTTAACAACGGTGGAAAGACGTACAATCTTTGCCTCGTTTAGAAATACCATATTAATACATCAAACTTGAAAATTTTAAATAATAGATCTGAAAGAGTTTCCACGTGTCGTCATGTTAACAAATATTTATTGAAAAACATTAATATTTATCATTAGCTAGCTAGCTCAACTATTTACTTGTATTAAGCACTGTTTTTAATTTTGTACCTATACACGTTTTTTTAAGCAACCGAGTTGCTAAGGTCTTGGCCTTAAATTTGGCCCCAAAATTTTAGGCTGACAGGAAAGTTGTACCTAAGCAACTTACTGACAAACTGAGGGAATAGACAAACAAACGAAATTTAAGACAAAACATTGCACTCAATATAGTCCTTAACAAGCGTGGATTTTCAGTGAATTTTTTTGTGGACAAGGTGTTTTTTGAAGGGAGATAATGAGCCATCAAAAAGGAAAAAATATCAGTGTTGTCTGGGGAAATTCTCAGAAATAATTTGTATGCATAGCAAAATTTCCTAAAGTTCCCCTGTTAGCAATTACTTAGCAACTTTGAGACTCAGAATCCAATTTTTCCTCCAGGCTGAAAAGAAAATTGGAATTTCTTATATGCAAGACAAGGAGACAAGATATACAGGATATTATGTGAATACAAACCATCTGCTGGTATTCCTACTTCCTTTTCCTCGATAAATTCAAAGGAGTTTTTTGTTTGTTTTGTTTTTTTTCTGTCCGACGGCATTGTTGCGGCGTTAACAAATATTGTAAAAAAATCGAACATATTAGAATTTCGGCGGGAATTCTTCGAATGTGTTTCTAATTCATTTCGAAATAACCAGGAGTTATAAAAATCAACTATATCTTCCGCAATGAAATTCTTTTCTGACGAAGTTTAGATTTATCCAATTTAAAAATTTGAATAAATTAATTTTTCTAAAATTATTAATGTTAGAGCCCATGTCCTTTGTTTGTTTGTTTTGTTTCTTACATTTGCTACCAGTACTTACCCCCCTGGTTGCTTAAGAAAATTGTTATTTTAGGTAATGACTAATAATACTTTACAATTCCGTCAAATAAAGGGATTTGATTAAAGGCTCCGAAGCGTAAAAAAGTACATCGGGTTTCCAATATTATGCATTTGTCACTTGTAGGCTTGGCGTAATGGCTGAACATGATTTATAGAATACCTTGAAGTAAAAATAAACATTTTAACTTGAAAAAGTAAATAACCTTTGTTTATAATAACTTATATGGCAAATCGTAACAGTAAATCATTACGAAGAAAAGAAGGTTCCGATATGGCGGCTTACAACATTACCCCAGGAAACTTCTGGGATATTGGAAATTACAGCAGAGCAGTCAAACGTATTAATGATAGTTGTGCATTCAACGATACTTTAATAAAGATGTTCGCAGACAGGGCAGATATAGAGACGAAATATAGCAAAAAATTAACAGATTGGCATGCCCGCTGGACAAAGATTTTAGAGGCGTCCCCCATGTATGCAACAATGAAAACTGCAGCTTTAGGCTCGCTGAAAGAAGCTGAAGACAGATCTAAAATACACATGGAATGTTGGTCTAAACTCCATGATCAAGTAGTAGAAACTATTAAAAGACATAAGGAATCTCATTACCACCATAAACCATTGTTGGGAATAAAGGAAGCAAGGGATTACGAAGAAGAGTTCTCGAAATCTCAAAAGCCATGGGCAGCTGCATATACTAAAGTTCAACGGGCAAAGAAAAATTACCATTCTGCATGCAAGCAACTGGAAACTTCCAAACAAAACCTAAGTGTTGCCAACAACGATAGTGAAACCCCTCTAGAAAAAGTAAGTTTACCACACAAATTCATCTAGCTAGCTATATATCTACTTTATTACTACTTTTTTATGACGTTACGGTGCGACGTCAATAGCACTTCTTTAACGTCAATATCCTATATTAAATTAATGAAGCCATTACAGTGCACCTAAAGTTTTGAGGCCGAATAACTTGGAAACGAGGTGGTGACGTTAATGATTTTTCACCGCGTGGGTAAACTAGGGACCACCTGGTACCAATTTGGGTAAGTTCCCCAAACCTGGGTCCTTAGATACGTTTCCAAATTAACGTTCTTGGGTGGGTTAATGACGTCATCAGGAAACCTTTAAACCCCAAAAACTCTGCAACCGTTTGTCAAAAGTACATAATCCTATACATTTTCTTAATCACTGTTTCAGGATCTATACGATGAATGCAACATGTATACAAATTTCTAAAAAAAATTTTTTGGGTTTTGACGGACCATTGCTGACGTCAGCAAAAGAGGCAATGTGAAAACAAAGTTCTAATTTTTTTTTGTGGATGGATTGCTGACGTCATTAAAATTCAAATGATGCTTCTTCATTTTTATCCTGTCTCAGTGGATTTTTCCATGGGCTTTATCGACTAGTATATAATAGTTCTGTATGCATGGGTAGCCTGAACCACCTGGTCTTTTCTATAAGAGCACTTGTATATTTAAATATTATTTAAAAAATTATTGCAATTCCATCATTTCGAGGTATTACATATTACATTTTTTTAAAAACTATAATGTGGTAATATATAATAACATTAAATTAGTTGTTTCATTTGTTGTTTCATGTTATAGCTTGTAAGGAACAAGTCAGTGTTTAGTTACCTTGAGGAATTGACTGAGCAATACTTTTCCTTATTAATTGTTTTTTGACATGAGAAAAACAAAACCATTAAAAAAAATCTTTAGCTTCCATTTAACAAAATAGGTATTATTTTGAAAATAGAAGCTAAGAGTGTTACTAAAAGCCTTCATAAAATTTCTGTGATTTTAATCTGGTCAAGCTTGTTAAATTTTTTGGTATACTAATTTTTTTGTGCATGTAACAAAAAAAGCATCAACAGTAAACATGACCATTTCTAACAAAAAAATTACTTCTTTTACATTGATACCTTTATTCTGTTTAAAATGTTTGGTAAATGGCTACTTTGTGCTAAGGATGCACAAACTATGATGTTAAACAAGTGAAAATCTTTGTAGAGTTTTCAATAGGTTAGAAGAAATTACATTTATTAGTATTTACAGTACTTTCAGAAATATGTGATGTTAATTTGAATCATTTTCTATTAACATATCTCTATAGATCAAGAAATTTGAAGAAGCTGTGCAAAAGTGTGAAAAAAATGTAGAAGCCGCAAAGAGAAAATACGAAGAAAAGTTATCTCGAATTGAACCACTTAACCAAAGTTATGAAGATGAAATGAGAAAAGTTTATAGCCGATGGGCAAAGGATGAAGAAAGACGAAAAGATTTTCTTCAAAGAACATTAGTTGATTATCATAAAGCTGTTAATATATGCAGTGATAACAGGTAGGTTTTTTGTTTGTTTGGATACTGCATGCATATTTAGAGTCTCTGCCCTTGAAATATTTTATACTCTTGATTCAAAATACCAGCCATATTTCATGTCTGCCAATCCTTATATATATTTACAAACATGACTTTTCATGAAAAGTTCTAACATATTAAAAAGTAAAATACTTATTTAATTCGAAAATTCGAATTTTATGAAAGGGAGTTTTGGAAATACAAAAAGCACTATAGAGTCTTTCACTTTCAGTATATTAGATATTAATTTAAACATCTATAGTTTAAACATCAAGATCGTCTCAGATAGAACTCCAAAGCCCCTTAGCTGTGGGTAACAAGTCCCCTAGTTTATATTTCTGGCAGATGCTATTGAGTTGGATGATAAAGCATGCTTGAATAAAAAATAAAAGAATTAAGAACATAAGTTTATAATTTCTTTTCATTCTCCAAATAATCATTTATCAATTTGAGTAGTCTTAAAAGTACCTTTACTTCTTTTATCTTGTTTCAGGTTAAAAGAATGTTTTGATAACCAGCTCAATGTTGCATACAGTGGAAAAAGTCAGTATGATGTAAAATGGTGGTCAGAAAACTTTGGTGCAGATATGCCTAGAAATTGGCCTAAATTTGAAGTAAGTGTGGATAGCAACTTATCTTGTTCACAATGTTACTTAACAGTTTTATTACGGTAAGATTCTTTCATCTACCTTTAGGTTTACTCATCCTTAGATTGTTTCAATTGGAGCGTTAATAGTATATCGAGTAGTCAGAAAAAACAGTTTCGAAGATATACAACTAGACCTAGAACTCATCCATATTCAACAAAGCATAGGGTATATAGCATCAACATTACAATTATATAATAGCATAGTGTTGCGTAAACCTAAAGGAGCAAAATTGTAAACAATTCAACACCTCTAATGGCAAGCCATTTCCTTTTCGCTCTCTTAGGTTTACCCATTCACTTTGAAGAAGAAGTTTACCATACGATTCTCTCTTCAGTTGATTCGATAAAAATGGCCTAATTAGTTCAACAATTACCTAAGTTTAGCAAAAGGGGTATTAAAGAAAAAATGGCTATTACTTCTAAGAAACACAGAGTATTAGATTCCACTTTTTCTAACAAAACTAATTTCCGTGTAGCGTATGCTAAGGAAAGAAGAAGGTCCTTTTCGTTAAACTTACCTATTATTTTAGACTTTTAGTGGAATCAACAGAAAGATTTGTTTATGAGTCACTGCATTTTCCAGATGTTAGTCATGTATATTGGTAGAAATAGATAGTCCTTTTACTATGCTATTAATCTATTAATAGCATAGTAAAATCTATTAATATAAATATCTATTAATTATGCAATGTTTGAATGAGTTATTTTTGTTTGCATGTATATAATGTTGATCGTTACTTAGGATTTCAAAATTCCATGGTGTTAGTTGCATCAAAACTTACATATAAACCTATATTGACTATTTATTTCAGGAGTTAGGTGACTTGCCCGAGCTTCCGCCACCTGTGTCTGCTGTTGAACCACCACCATCGCATGCATATCAAACTCAATCTTCTTACCAACAAGTGAATCATGAAAAAATGCAACAGCAGCAACAATCATTCCAACCAGCACCCTACCAACCAGAACCCTACCAACCAGAACCCTACCAACCATCATCTTATCAGCCGGAACCTGATCCTGCAGCTAATCCGTTTGTAAATGGGGATGACAAAGATGGGTATGTGGCTTTAAATCTTCTTGTTTGTACACTTTTATTGTGCTAGTGTGAATCAAGGAAACATTAACTATTGAATGTTAGCTGATGAAAGTTGCGTTTTAGTTTGTACCTCGCATGTTTTTTTAACAATGACGAATATCATCTTGCGATCTTATTGTTGAATCTGAAAATAAGTAGTCTTGGTTCGAAGCTGAATATCATAGTGTCGATATAGTTTACTTAGAAATTATGTTGATTATTTTTTAGTAAAGCGGTTTTAAATAAACTGATTATTTTAAACGTATTTAACAGTTTAATTTGTTACTTTTTAATTTGTTACTTTCAAATTAATTAATTTTTTTTTTACTTCTAAAACGATAGAGACAAAAATATAAATTATGAATAGCGGTAAGAGGCATCAGATGCTGGAAACTAAATATTGTTATGGGACAACTTTGCATGCAAATTATCCCTAATTTAATATAAGATTTAACTAGAAGTTTGATGGAAAATTTTATGAATTCTCGTAACAAAACATTTACTTTTTTGCGTGTATTCAAGTAGTCATTGTAGTGACAACCATGCTTTCTATCCACCCCAATTAATACGAGTTCAACACACTAGACCAGTACTATAAACAATGGGTAGGATCAGGTAATACATTTTACAACACCCTTTATTTAACCCTTTTTACCTTAATGTAAAAAAATCCTGCTAAAATGTTCATTCTTTCTTGCTTGAGAGCTGTAGGACATTGTTCTAACACTTGTCGTCAGAGCATTAAAACAGATTATTATGTGTGTTTAGAGAAGTATGTCAAAATTCTTGTTTACTTCTTATTTTGTAAGAGGCATGTGTGAGTTATAGTTACGGTGTACGATTACATTAGACATAAAATTTTTGACACAAACATAAAACACATTACAATGAAAGGAGTGAAAAAATATTAATTTATTTTTATAAATCACGATAACACAGTTTGGAATTTAGTTCCATGTGAAATAGGTTTTAATAATGGTAGAGGGATGAGTTGTCTTAGTTGAAATCACACTAACACGTGAGCAGAGTATAAACTCCTTACTCTCAAATGGATGTTTTTTATGATTTAGTTTCTTTGTTTCAGCGATGATGATGATTGGGATGAACCACCTCCACTTGCAGGAGGGGGTGTGCCTGTACGTGCCCTGTATGACTACAACAAAGTTGAGGATGATGAATTAAGTTTTAACGCGGGAGATATTCTGACCAAATTAACCGAAGAGGATGAGCAAGGTTGGTGTCGCGGAAATTTCAACGGACAAGAAGGGCTCTATCCGGCCAATTATGTTGAACCTATATAGAACTGCATATCCTGTGAAGGAAGTCTATTAAGCTTCCTAATTCTGTCGTTAAACGCATCAAGTTATATTTTGTACCGGGTACTGCGAGAAGCATAAATATTAGCTCAATTTTTATAAGTGGCTGCCAGTGACTACGCGAGTTAATTTCAAACCTATAGGAGTAGAAAGTTTACACTGACGGTATGCACAAAGCGAAGGATACTTTCCATTTTTGTTTTAAGTTATAACCTATTTTATATATTATATACAACTCGTAGCACTTTTTTTGAAATGTTTGCCTGTTAAAATTTTCCAAAAGAAGTAAATTTAAATTCGTTTTTAAACTTCGAATCTGCGATAACCTCAACACTTCTAAATTGCTAAAAAACTGTCGCAAAACAAGTTAACTCCTTGTGTCAATTTTTTGTTTTATTTTTAATTCTTGTATCTACATAGTTTTTTTTTCATCAGAGGCGCATTTCGACTAGATAAAATGTGAAATCAAATTGTTGGCTGATTTCTTGTTTGGGGGAGTACGTAGAAAACAAAGTCGGTCACTAAGAAATTTGTTTGTAAAGTCTGTTAAAAAACTTTAGTTTCGACAACTCAAATCCATGTTTTTCGACTCCCCCTTCACTATAACTTTCAAATAGCTTAGTTGCTAAATTTTTTGGGATAACACGAAATAATACTTTGCATATTTATACAAATAAGTATGCAAAATCTGTGAAAATTACTGCTTTTCTTTTACTGCTTTTCTTTTAAAACGTTTGATTAATTTGCTTTATTTTATTCATTATTGTATTATTGAACAAACGTTTTGTAGAACTTTGCAATACGACTTATTTATTCTTCTAGAGTTTAGATTTTACTTAGATATATTTAGGACAGACTGTTTGTTCTGTATTGTTTCGTTTTCTCAATTTATGCAGGTTTTTTAAATTATCCTTCGAATGATTTCTTTTAACGTAAAGAAGTTGTTATATCTTATATTTGAATTTATTTTTGCAATATTGCTCTCTATTCGCAGAATTGAATTCTAAGTCCAAATTGCAAGCTTTCGCAAAATTCTTTACACCATCATTTTTGCCTTATTTGTTATAAAGAATTTCCAACGCAAACAATAATTCAGCATTTAGCCACATTGCCATAATATGTTCGACATAAAATAATTTTAGGCTTTTCAATCGCAAAATTAAGTTTCCCGTTACGTTCGTACTTTGTCTTTTAGGCTTAATTTTTTTTTAATATTTCTGGTATCTTCTTAAAAACGAACGAAATTATGAAAATAAGGCATAACCCACTATATACTATAACTAATTCTTGAAAACGAACGTTTTTAGAATTTCTTACACCATTTTCTTTCCTTACTTCGTTTTTCCTCTATTTTTCCATAATCTATTTTTTCTATGTTTAGAATTTAAATAATTGTAAAGTTATTTAATCAATGAAATGTATTACTTTCTACTCGGTTAGTTTTCTCTCGTGCCACTTTATTGGGTAAAGGCATTTCATGTTGTTCAAGCATTGTCGTATCAAATTTCTCTGTGTTGAAATAACGTTAATTTCTATCCTTATTTTAACCTTATGTAAAAAGCAAATCCCTATACATGCGAATAAGAAATCCCGGAAATGAAAATATGGAACGTTTCTAAAGTTATGTGTTAACCTAGGAAAGATTATTCACATGGAAACATCAAAATGTTTCGATATTATTCGCATGCTAATTCTTATCTTATTCGTACGAATAACACAAATAACTAGCATTAACAATCACATTATTTGCATTAGTGTGAACCTGATTTTAGCGTGATCACTTTTCAGCTTTTTGGCAGGCGTAATATGGAAAAGGTATGTGTATATTAAACAACCAATCTACGTCGCCGTTACCATCATTACCTGCTACAGGATTTCTAAGATGCTTCGTGTGGAGGGTAAACTACACATCGTTAAACAATTGTATAAAAAAATTCATTCATTTATTCATGTTGAAATATAACTTACTACAAAACATATGATAAACACTTTGAAATACATTGAACTGCAAACAGACGTCTTACACTTGTTCGATGTCGCTCGCTCTTGCCGGCAACACCTTTATGTATCCGATTCATTAAGGATCTACGAACAGTTTTAGAAGCTTTCTTTTTATTTTCAGGCCAAATCAACAATTTTACCCTCCTCGCAGCTCCTTCGATTGAAAAATAGGAATGGTTCATTGTTCGTTAAGATTGTCCGTTGGGTAAATTAGTAAAAAAAATAATGCTCGACAAAACAGATGCAAAAAAACTTTGAAAACATGAAGGTAGAGAAAACAGGAGAGTTTTGCGTCACTTCAACATCAAATTTTTAACAAATTATAGCGCTAATTATAGCCTCGTTTTTAAAATCGTTGATGTGGAGATAGTTACTCTATCATTTTGGCAAAGAGGTGTAGCAAACAAGGAATTATGCGGTAAGTAATAAATGTAAAATATATATAATATGAACAAATTAACAAAATAACACGCGCAGTCATGCATATAAAAAAAATCTGTATTTATAGAAATGTTTTACCTAAACTGATACTAAGTAAGTATAAACTAAAACAACGACAAAACGAAACAACGAACAAACAGACAGGCGAAAAAAAAATATTCGAATTGTCTCGATTTTTTTGTTAACAGCACAAACAGGTTTTCTATTCAAAAGAACTTGTCGTGAAAAAAACATTCTCAGCTAGTTTAAAAAAATTCGTATACACGCAACTATTTCTATTATTTTCAATATTTGGATTCTTCTTCATTATTATTTACTTGTGAGAACTGAACTTGAACGGGTATTAGGTACGTGGCTCATTATCTCCGCCAATAGCAATTTGATCTTATGACATTCTTAAAAAGGAAATATTAACATCTTTGGTATGTTTCAAGTGCCACCAGAATTCACAACTGAAGTGTCGTTTTTTATGTTCATCTCAGACGAAGCTGTGGTATTGACTGTGCTGTTGAAAGCAAATTTGTACATATCGTCTATACCGAACGGGTTTTGACTAGAATTGTTCGTCTTGACGTTGGTATCGACTGACGTATTTGCTGCATGACTATTAACGTGGTGGGAATTCGAAGGTATATTTCGTCCAACCAAATCTTCGAACGTGATATCTTTTCTCGGAGTCGACATGCTCACGGCTGGGTGACGGGGACTTGGTCCTGTATTTGAATTATCAAAAACATGTGAATCAAAGTCAATGTTGTTTGAAGTTCCCATTCCAGAAGTGGAGTTTGGGAAGAGCGACGAGCTACTAAATATGGTAGCATTTGATGATAACTGCGATAACATCCACGTTTCGTTATACGGTTCTGAGGAGTCTTTATTGTGCTTGTCTTGCACTTGAGACATCAGTTTCTGCACGATGACGACAAGTTCCCTATTTTGAGCTAGTAAACGATGCACTTGATGCTAAAAGAGGTGGTTGAGATTGAAAAAAAAAGTAGAGAAACGAAAAAAAAGAATAAAAAAGAATAAAAATGTTACTTGAGCCTGCATCCTTGAGTCCATTTCTACTTTGAGTTGATTTCGTATCGTGGAAAGTTCGTTTCGACTGTTTTCAGCTTCTTGCATTTGATGAAGCAGTTGTTGATGATAAAGCTGTTGGAGTTGGTGCAAAGTGAACGGACCATGCTTTTCACTGCCCAGTTCGCCATTTACTAGCATTGGTAGTCCAGGCTAGAAAAAAACAAATCAACAATTATGTCTCCACAAAAAGTAGTCAAATACGATCACTAAGATCAAAAAGGTAGACCAAATCCTAAAGTGCAGGTTGAAACACATAAAATGAAACAAAAACACACTTTAAACGTTCTCCTGTGTTGGATACTTTAAATGGCAACTGATGTGTTTCATTGAACAAGAAACAAATATAGGGTATTAATTTGAGGATCCTGTCACTTGGGACAAAATTTTGCAGTGACAAGACACAGTTGTTGGACTCCAGTTTCATTTTACCCCATTTTTTCTTTCAAAATATTACTGTCATATTTGCGGTCTTGCAAGAAAGCTTTCAACATCAAGTTGTTGCAAAATAATTAATATTGATCTACCACTTTTCCCAAAGGTATTTTTTATATCCAGGAATTAAACTGCCCTTACTTTCTAACGTTTTATGATTTAGAATCAACATAAAACGTCGAAAATAAACACTAACCTGCCCTGTTGAAGATGGCGGTAATATCAACGGAGGAGGGAGATCTTTTAAATCTCTTACGCTGTCCAAATCTGTTACCAAAGTGGATACCGGCCTTTGAAGTTGAACAATCTCTGGACCTTTTATCGGAGAATCGATATCTGATTCTTCAACCTCATCTATGTCTGTTTCGTCAGGACCTAACACAGAAAAACTTCTGTAACAGTTATGTCAGGAAGTAGCAAAAAATCAAAACAGGCCAATAAAAACTTGGTGTAAAGCTTTTTAAAAAGTCGTTTAGTATTGCTTTTTCTTATCTTCAGGATTCGTAGCACTTTCTTCCAAACAAATTGCCTGACTGGCAGTCGTTACTTTAGTGTGAATAATGGAATTAACGGTTTGTAAAAGACTGATGAGGAAGAGTGATACATACTGTATTGGAATTCGGAAGGCATGGTGTCCTGGAAGAAGAGGGAGAAAACATACCACACTTTTCACAATAATTTTGTCACAGTCTTTTTTTTTTACAATAATTTGTGTTGCAGTCATTTTTTTCACAATAATTTATGTCGCAGTCATTTTTTCACAATAATTTATGTCGCAGTCATTTTTTCACAATAATTTATGTCGCAGTCATTTTTTCACAATAATTTATGTCGCAGTCATTTTTTTTACAATAATTTATGTCGCAGTCATTTTTTCACAATAATTTATGTCGCAGTCATTTTCTTACAACAATTCATGTCGCAGTCATTTTTTCACAATAATTTATGTCGCAGTCATTTTTTTTACAATAATTTATGTCGCAGTCATTTTTTCACAATAATTTATGTCGCAGTCATTTTTTCACAATAATTTATGTCGCAGTCATTTTTTTTACAATAATTTATGTCGCAGTAATTTTTTACAACAATTCATGTCGCAGTCATTTTTTTCACAATAATTTATGTCAGAGTCATTTTTTTCACAGTAATTTATGTCGCAGTCATTTTTTTTTACAATAATTTATGTCGCAGTCATTTTCTTACAACAATTCATGTTGCAGTCATTTTTTTCACAATAATTTATGTCGCAGTCATTTTTTTTACAATAATTTATGTCACAGTCATTTTTTTTACAATAATTTATGTCGCAGTCATTTTTTCACAATAATTTATGTCGCAGTCATTTTCTTACAACAATTCATGTCGCAGTCATTTTTTCACAATAATTTATGTTGCAGTCATTTTTTTTACAATAATTTATGTCGCAGTCATTTTCTTACAACAATTCATGTCGCAGTCATTTTTTCACAATAATTTATGTCGCAGTCATTTTTTTTACAATAATTTATGTCGCAGTCATTTTTTTTACAATAATTTATGTCGCAGTCATTTTTTCACAATAATTTATGTCGCAGTAATTTTTTACAACAATTCATGTCGCAGTCATTTTTTTCACAATAATTTATGTCGCAGTCATTTTCTTACAACAATTCATGTCGCAGTCATTTTTTCACAATAATTTATGTTGCAGTCATTTTCTTTACAATAATTTATGTCGCAGTCATTTTCTTACAACAATTCATGTCGCAGTCATTTTTTCACAATAATTTATGTCGCAGTCATTTTTTTTACAATAATTTATGTCGCAGTCATTTTTTCACAATAATTTATGTCGCAGTCATTTTTTCACAATAATTTATGTCGCAGTCATTTTTTTTACAATAATTTATGTCGCAGTAATTTTTTACAACAATTCATGTCGCAGTCATTTTTTTCACAATAATTTATGTCACAGTCATTTTTTTTACAATAATTTATGTCGCAGTCATTTTCTTACAACAATTCATGTGGCAGTCATTTTTTTCACAATTTATGTCGCAGTCATTTTTTTTACAATAATTTATGTCACAGTCATTTTTTTTACAATAATTTATGTCGCAGTCATTTTTTCACAATAATTTATGTCGCAGTCATTTTCTTACAACAATTCATGTCGCAGTCATTTTTTCACAATAATTTATGTTGCAGTCATTTTTTTTACAATAATTTATGTCGCAGTCATTTTCTTACAACAATTCATGTCGCAGTCATTTTTTCACAATAATTTATGTCGCAGTCATTTTTTTTACAATAATTTATGTCGCAGTCATTTTTTTTACAATAATTTATGTCGCAGTCATTTTTTTACAATAATTTATGTCGCAGTCATTTTTTTTACAATAATTTATGTCGCAGTAATTTTTTACAACAATTCATGTCGCAGTCATTTTTTTCACAATAATTTATGTCACAGTCAATTTTTTCACAATAATTTATGTCGCAGTCATTTTTTTTACAATAATTTATGTTGCAGTTATTTTCTTACAACAATTCATGTTGCAGTCATTTTTTTCACAATAATTTATGTCGCAGTCATTTTTTTTACAATAATTTATGTGGCAGTCTTTTTTTTACAATAATTTATGTCGCAGTCATTTTTCTCACAATAATTTATGTCGCAGTCATTTTTTTTACAACAATTCATGTCGCAGTCATTTTTTTCACAATAATTTATGTCGCAGTCATTTTTTTTACAATAATATATGTCGCAGTCATTTTTTTTACAATAATTTATGTTGCAGTCTTTTTTTTTAAATAATTTATGCCTGATCATTTTTTTTACAATAACTTATGTCGCAGTCATTTTTTTCACAATAAATTATGTCGCAGTCACTTTTTCCACAATAATTTATTGCTTTACTAAGGTATGCTTATCAATATCTCTTTCATTGGGATATTCCATTGTATTTTACACCTTCAAAATTTTTGTTTTAGCTATGCCGGATAAGTATTTTTTAAGGTTTTAAAATATGCATATTTTTGGGTTTTATACTAAGTTTTTGTTTCTTGACTGTATTTTAATTTTTGTATACATTGCCTATATAAAACAGTACATAAAAATTGAAAAATACACAAAATAAAAGAAAATACTCTTTTCATCGTCAATTGTAACAGTATCCGCTGTTTTCTTGCTCTCCTCAACATTCGTGATTTTCTCCTTTCCAAGATTGATTTTATGACACACTTCAAAAGCCTGTCCAATAGTTCTAACCACGTGCATAGCTTCAGACTAAAAATAAAGATTACCATGCAATTTTTTATCTTCGGTGGATTTTTTTAAAGAAAAAAACCTCGTCGAAGATTATAGTCTTCGTGGTTTTAAGAAATTATGATTTTAGACGTTCGGTCGACAAAAGCTGGTGTTAATATAGTGAAAACGTTTTTTAATACAGTGAAGCCTCTTCAAAATCGATGAAAACCCTGTCAAAAATTATAGGCGATATTCGGGAGATCCTTCTCCCATCATTGGGAAAAATAAATTATGTTTAACATCTATTTACATAATTGCAAAAGGGAGTAATGTATAGCAATAATTTAAAAAAACACATATATATCTAAACGTTAATGTAACGGAAAAAACTTTTAACTTAATGCAATATAAAACTTTCATAGCATCGCTCCAAAATCGCTATTTTTTTAATACGCTGGTAGACAAAAACTATTCATTTTTTGTCAGACGTAAAACATCAGAAAAAACCCGACTAATACCAATACCCTTTTCTGTGATGATTCAACTGTACAAAAATTGCAGTTGGAGAAAGTAAGAAACAACACTAGGAATAACTTATCAACCTCTTTTACTGCGCCTGCTGCACATGTTTGCACACTGCTTGTACTGTATAAATAGGAGTCTACACACACATAATTCCAAAGCTTACTTTTGTCTTATCTCACCTTTTTCAATGCTTTAAAGACACTGCAACGAAAAACGCCATCTTCACCTCTGGCTATGTAACTCAAAATTTTTAAATCCTGCGAGTCATGAGACACGTAAAACACCCTACAAGAAGAAATAAAAAAAGAACAATCAGTTAAATCAGCTACACAACCAAAACACTTATCCACAAGTTAGGTTTTACTTGTATAAAAAATCACATTTTTACCTACTTCATCAAGTACATGCAAACTTAACAACATTGTAAAATGCACCTGTCTTAGGCTAGCAAAACAAGGTTTCTGCAGAACGATGCAAAAAAGAGTCCATTGGACAACATACCTATTGATCGGGTAATGCATGATAAATAAACTACTTTCGTCGTAGTTTATTGGATTATTCTAAATAAATATGCAGTAAAAAATATGCAGTATAATAAATATGCAGTAAATAATTATGCAGTAAAATAAAAATGCAGTAAAATAAAATATGCCGTAAAATAAATATGCAGTAAAAAAAATATACAGTAAAATAAATATGCAGTAAAATAAATATGCAGTAAAATAAATATGCAGTAAAATAAAATATGCCGTAAAATAAATATGCCGTAAAATAAATATGCAGTAAAAAAAATATACAGTAAAATAAATATGCAGTAAAATAAATATGCAGTAAAATAAAATATGCAGTAAAATAAAATATGCAGTAAAATAAATATGCAGTAAAATAAAATATGCAGTAAAATAAAATATGCAGTAAAATAAATATGCAGTAAAATAAATATGCAGTAAAATAAATATGCCGTAAAATAAATATGCAGTAAAAAAACGTGCAGTAAAATAAATATGCAGTAAAATAAATATGCAGTAAAATAAATATGCAGTAAAATAAATATGCAGTAAAATAAATATGCAGTAAAATAAATATGCAGTAAAATAAATATGCAGTAAAATAAAATATGCAGTAAAATAAAATATGCAGTAAAATAAATATGCAGTAAAATAAAATATGCAGTAAAATAAAATATGCAGTAAAATAAATATGCAGTAAAATAAATATGCAGTAAAATAAATATGCCGTAAAATAAATATGCAGTAAAAAAACGTGCAGTAAAATAAATATGCAGTAAAATAAATATGCAGTAAAATAAATATGCAGTAAAATAAATATGCAGTAAAATAAATATGCAGTAAAATAAATATGCAGTAAAATAAAATATGCAGTAAAATAAAATATGCAGTAAAATGTGCTTTCTACATTTGATATGATATGACAATAAATCTGTCTTGTCAATTTTTATGACTAACTTTCTAAAATTTACAAAAAATAAAATACTTTATTGTAAATGGCTATTATTTACAGAATTTTAAGTTTCATGGAGAAGTTTGTTAATAAGAAAAACCTTCATGTTGGAGTCTGGTGTTTGGAGAAACCATTTAGCATATACAAACTACAAACTCTTGAATGTGAAGAATACGCTACTTTTTATGCTATAAACTTGGAACTATTAAACAATATCATGAAGATTTACTTTGTATATTGATGAACTTTTCCACAAGATATTAAAAGCGATTGAAAAATAGGAATTTTGATAATTCCATGACAGTGTTGTTCCGTGACAATTACTAATTTTACTATAACTGAGCTACGTCACACACATTGGTAACCATGAAGATTAATGTAGTCAAATTTCAAGTTAAAAGAGTAGATAAATAATCCGAAATCAAATTTACTTTATGGAAGAACAATACTTTACAGAAATAATAGTAGAAACTTTAAAAGTAAAGTGTTTTCACTCCAGTACTTCCATGACACAACATTTGAGTAGCTCTAAGAACAAGACCCACAACGACAAAAGAAACCCAGTTAGAACTGTGAGAAGTTAACTTGCTACATTTAATTTGACATGATAAAATGACCTCCCTTTGTAGCTATTTTGAGATACCTCTCAAAATATGCTATGATGTCCTTCCATAAAAAAAACAGTAGACCTTCAGACATAAAATTTTATTAGATTTTTTTTCAAGATTTGTCCTTGACTATTCATTTAAAAACCCTTGGCCTTTTTAAGAATGTTCTATGCTTTAACAACACCCTCTCACTCCGTTCGTCCGTCCCTCCCTTCCACACACACCCACCCCTTTTTTCCAATTACCTTATAAAAACATAACTTTCTTTAAGGATTCCTAGGTTCTGAGGTAACTTTCAGAGAAAATATGAGCGGAAATATAAAATGAACAGATGAGAGAAAAGGAAAAATATGAAAATAAGGTGTTTTACATAAACAGGAACTACCTTTTTCTTCTTTTTTCTTAATATAACCTTTATACCATCAGCAGAAATATCCATGAAAACTTTGCGCTTCTTGATATTCCGATATTTGTGTTCATACTAAACATAATTAGGTGTGTTAATAATTCCAAATATGCCCAATTTTAGTTTTGTAATTTCAACTACATTATTGCCTCAATTATCATTAAATATTAGGTTTATTAACTTTTCAACACATCAGAACTGAACTTATTAATTCTCTCTAGCTTCAAATTACACTACCTCACATTACAACTGGTACATCACACAGATCAATAGGGACAAAATGTTCACAAAACATTTTACTATGCTTTGATCTATCCATGCAAGTCAGCTGAATATAAAAAACTTGATTTTAGAAATCAACACAAAAACATGGAATATTTAATAAACCTACTATCAACAACAAAAGCTGTGAATATCTCGAAAAACCTACCCGTATTCTCCTCATAGCAGCAACAATCTCTACTCTGCTATTTGGTCTTGGTATCTCTTCTGTACCAACATACTATAGCAAAGTAACATAAGTTGTACCAATAAAATAACATTAAAAACTATTCTTCCCTGACAACTGTAATATAGTAATTGAGATAATGTAATTGTAATGTTTAACAATTCTCTCAGCAGCACATTACTTTTTGAGAATTACGCTATATGGTTGCCATAGCAAGACAGACTAATGTGTTGAGTGTAATAAAAGTTCATATTTCGGCATGATATTTTCAGCTACTCGAATGAAATCACTGTGTCACTTGCCAATTTAATTGTGCAGTATATTCAATTTTATAACATTTATAAAATTTATAAAAAATGCCACCATTTTTATACTGATTATAACATGCATGCATACATACAAACCTGACATATAGCGGAAAGCTTTGGAAAATAGAAACATCCACAATAAATCAATTTGATTCAGGCTAAATTTATCTTTAGAACTGTCGTTATCATGATATAATAAGACTATTTCTGTCAAAAAGAGGAAATTTTACCTTGCACTTAAAAGATATTCCATGTTCGAATGCTTCTTCACTTTGCACAGGTATCCGTAAATCTTTCCTATCCTCTACAGTTTCATATTGTGTTGGTTTCCCCATACCCTTCATAAAGTTCATGGTTTTTTTCAGTCACCCATTAAATTTCAAAACCTGGGCTGTTTAATTCATTTGACTTTTTGATTTATCTTTTACATGTCTTTTTATAAACAAATATTATGGACTAAAACAAAAGTAATTCACAGCAAAATAAACTAGGGTTATATTAGATGTCTTATTAATCATTTTTACCCATCCTTATAGAAACGTATTTTTTTAAAAAAAATTAACTTAATCAGTACATCTAACATAAAAAAGCAAACTAGCTTATAATAGTCATAAAGAATAATTTATTTGTTGTGGTATATAATTATATTGAACCTGAAAAACATTTGAAGAAAAATATTATCTATATATTTCGTACGTTTATATAAACAAAAAGCTACTCCACCTACATCATTTATCCAATAAAAAACATTTTTACAAATTATTAAATTTATTTACGCATAAAACTAGAATAAAAAAACCAAGCTGAAACGCAGGTGCATTACATGGCAAATGATATCAAAAAGTTGTTAATACTTAATATTTAATCAACAATAAGCAAATCTTCTGTTTTGCTTTTCTAAAAAGAAAGAAAAGAGAAAAAATACTAACTTTTTAAATTAATGTTAGTTTAGAAAAAACTCACATTTTACCTTATTTGCAAGAAATAAAAATCAAATATAATATTGTTGCAGTTGAATACAAACTACTTAATAGCATTTCGATACAATGTGTGCTAGCGAAAATTAAGTTATCACAATTTAAATTCTTTTTAAAGCTTTTTGTGGAAGTTTTAATCAGAATAACTAATGAGCATAGTTCTCACTTATTTTACAAACATTCCATAAGTAAATAAACATGTTTGATTTGATTAGTAAAAAAAATAATTTTTAGTATAATGCAGAAAAAAATAATAATCATTATTAAAAAATATTTAGTAACAAAATGAAAAAGAAATCAAAAATAAAAGAAAAAAGTATATATATAGATGAGAAGACATAAGACAGAAGGAATAAAGTTATTCTGTATGATAACTAATTTTTTTATGTTAAAACATCATTAAAAAAGGCTAGTATCAATTCAAAGCAAATGTCTTGTCTGTTTTTAACCTTAAATATTGCATGTGTGCATGCTAAAAATTGAAATCTTTCCAATTTTGTTATATCCTATACATAGACAATTAATGGTAATTTTTTTTAAAATTCAGAACTACCAAAACATCTTATTATCAATGGATTTACTCTTGACTTCTTTAATTATTGTGTATAAAACACCATCAGTTCAAATACATTCACTGAACGTTTTATTAATTATTTGTGAAACACCTGACTGCGAAAAATTTGTGTACACACCGTTTTCATCATCTTTTTAATTTGGTTTATACAATTAAAAAAAAAAAAAACTAAGAAAACATAACAAACCAAACAAACCAAACAACCACGTAGGGAAAAAGCAAATCTATTTATTTCAGATATTTTTAAAACACAAAAAATAATTTAACATCAAAAATATTAATATTAAAAGATATATAGCAAAAACCACAGTTGGTATACAAAGAAATAAGAAAAAATTTCAGCTGCCATCCCTTTCAACTTCAGGAAAAAAAATTAAAATAAAACTTGATAACAATCAAAGTCAAGGAAATAGAAAAGCATTATTCTTTAGTTATTGCATATAAAAAGAATGACTATTACTGAGGCTGATATAATTAATAGTCTTCAAAGGAGTTCAACAGCTCATGCTGGTAAAACTGTCCCTTTGACCTGAAACAGGATATATACACATTTTTTATTAAAAGCTAAACACTACTGTATAATAGTTTAACAAGAATAATTTGTTTAATGCCATAAAATTAAATGCAAACAAACATTTCCTATAAATCCTGAATCATTGAAATTATTATTTAAATATACACATTACTATCAAAACATGTCCAACATTTTGGATTATTCACTCTTGCAGGACTTCTATATCAACTCTTTGATAAAGTGGTTAAGTATTTTTTAAATATCACAACCGTATATCCATGATGAGATTAATACTTAATTCAGAATACTGTACAAATGTCAATTTAAGTCCCTTTAACCTGGAAACAATAAAGAAACTAAAGTAAAAGACCCTGTAAAGGAAGCAAAATATAAACTCATTGTTAAAAAGTCTAAACTATTTTTAGTAAGACTAGGCCAAAATTTTTTTTTTCTAAAGTGTAAAAAGTTTAATGTAAGGAGAACTAATGATTGATAAGATGTGGGCTTAAAATGTTTGTTATAGTGTAAATAAGAACTGCGCAAATTTTTTTATATTTGTGAGCTTGGTTTTTAAGGACAAAGTGCTACTATGGTCTCCACCATCACAGTGTCGAAAAGGACTTCCTGTTTAATAAATTACTAATTTGTGTGAAGTTATTTTGCCACAAAAACAAAAGGTAAAATAAATTATACCCAATGAAATATGTTGATTTGAAAAAAAAATGCTGGAAGTGATTTTTTAAAAACAAAAAGTTTTGTTATTTTTGAAATATAGTATATGTCTTTACCCATTTTCGCTACTAAATTCTTGGGGGTTATTTTTGCTATGACAATAAAAAAATTATGTTGTTTTTAGCACCATCTTGTTTGAATTAAAAAAAATCTCTATGTTGGGTTGCACAAACAAGTTTACAATGTATACCAAGCAAGTTTTTAATTCCTTGTATCATTTGGATTAAAGACATTAAACCAGATTTGAATACAAAAAGGAATACAAAAGCCACACATTAACCATCAGTCTGCTTGATCATTTTATAGTTTGATATACCTTAAGGACTTTATGATTATAGCTTAACTTTTTATGTTTAAGTAACCTTATAAGAATGTAGTGTAAATACTGTATGATATGTGTGTTGATATTTTTTTATTTCTTATCAGTTTTAACTGTTTATATTGATTTATTTTAGACCTGAAGATTAAATTTAATTTCAAAATATATTATCAAAATTTTACATTGGTGGTTATATTTATTGATTAATCTTATTACTGCAATGTTTTTACCCTATAAAAAAATGGATTTTGTTCGATAATAGCAATGACCTTTAATGTAATTATCACTTTTTGTGTATAAAATTTGGACATAAAAAAAATAATGTAAGTAGGTTTTTATTACATAAAAAACATGCATTCTGCATTTTTTTGACAGGAGCAAAGTGCAACATCTTCCTTCCATTGTACAGAGCTTGAAATACTCACAAATATAATAACAAGCTTTCGTCAAACTGTTCAGGGGTTTGAAAAATTTGAGATGATTTCATCAGCAACAACAAAAATTTTGAAAACAAGTTTAATTATATTGGCAGGCTGTTAAAGCTTATGCTAACAAATAAAAATAAAATTTCTTTGAATAAGTTTGTCAGTGAGTGAAATAGAAAAAGCAGAACCAAAGGACATGGTTTACCCACCAGAACCATAACATATTAAAACATTTCTACTAAATAAGTATGTGTAGTCTTCAAAATAAATATAGTATTGGCATCAATACTGAGCAAGGTGAAAAGAGTAATGATATGTGTTATTAATGAATTTAATTAGTTTTATTGTGTATAACCTCGTCAAATATGGTTACCAGGAAATAAACATTTAACACTATATAACATAATAATGTCCCATCATGTGGTATCTGGTACACAAAAAACCACTTCAACTGAAGCTTAACAGAGCTAGAATGTGCTGTTATATTACTCCTACAGAAAACATACTGCACCCTCGGTAAACAAAGGAACACATGTCACTGTTTAGATTTCTTTTTCCATTTTATTAAATACTTTCAGTACAAACAACTATATACTGTTTGTGCACCAAATGTGGCAGCTACAAGTAGTCACGGGTATGAATTTCTGTCATTTTTCTAAGAGCTAAGGTTTGTTCCATAATAATCAGCATATAGTGCATGCCTCATAAGTCTGTGTTTCACCTTGGATGACAATGTTGTACTGTCTACCTGGCAGTACACAAGTGGAAACTGGAAAAGAAGAATAACACATGTTTTAGTAAGTGCCTGTAGCAAAGAGAGCTACACTCGGTTATTCAGTCAATGATATTGACAGCCCTTAAAATTAGCGTCAGCATTTGGCACTGCCGACGTAATTGCCGACGTAAAATACGAAGATACCGCTGTTGCGTCGACAAAAAAATTGCCGACGTAATTTTTGTTGTGAAATTTTTAAATAAAAATAATTTTAGTTTTGTTCGAGCTTCTTTCACTCAATGCGACTACAAAATAATTAAATTCGATTTTCAGTAAGTTAGGCCATTAGGCTGAACTAAAGCGTCACCAAAATAAAAAAGCTTATGAATGCCAAAATTAAAAATGGTTGATGTTATTATGAAGAACGTAAGGTATAGAGAACATTAAAATCGCGGCCCTTTCCTTCATGCTGACACTCTTATGCTCGGCTGGTGTGTTACACTGAGACTCGAACGAAAGACGGAAGACCATTTGGAACCATGCCACAAGTCAGTCCGACCTTCATCGTCATAGAGAATACTGCGAGAAGAGTGCGCACCCATGCAAGTTAAATATAACCAGAACATGGGAGAGGTTAGGTGTTGTGTACCTTAATACAGCATTCGGACAAATGTTCTCGTAATGTAATGCCAAAGAAAAAAAAAAGTTGAATAAAGTTTAAAAAACCCTTTTAAAAGGGGAAAGAGAAATCAAATATGTTTAGTAATAATAATCGAAAAAATTTTATATCGTATTAAAAAGAAGTCCAGAAGTTCTTTCTCACAAACAACACAGCAGGCAATAAGTCACCCCTGCCCTCGGTTTTGTGAGAAAAGATTTTCTGCGACGACTCTAACAATTGAGTCTCCTGTACCGTTTTGTTTCATGTTAAACTGTGCCGGTGACAAGCATTTTTGAAGCATGTCACTTCTGCGATTACAACCTAATGAATTTATCTCAAAACAAAAAAAGCCAGTTAGTTCAACATCCGGAAGTTATGCCAATTCCCGTTTTCACTGTCTTAGGAGATCAATGTATCAAAATTATAAGAGGACTACCTCTAATAAAACGTGAATGACGAAATTTATTTGCAGCTAAAAAATTTTACTAAAAAAAATTGCCGACGCAAATCAGTTAAAATGCATGTCACGTCGGAAGTTTTACTGCCGATGTAAAAAAATTCTAATTTCATGGGCTGATTGATATATACAAGAACCATATAAATGTCACTAGCATGCCAAAGAAAAATATTCACTACTAGCAGATAGGTGAAGATAGACATTTATAGACATTTCGAGAGATGCAACAGGAAGTATTATTCCTGGTAAGTAAGAAGTAAGAAACCTTTTTGTTGGTGCACAGAATTTACAAGACTATATTTTATTATTAAGGAGAAAAATTACAATTTAAATAGAAAGATTTAAAAGCTTCAGGGATATGAGTTGTGATGATTGAATGGTGCAGCACAACACTGCTTTTTACTGTGAAAAAGAGCTTGGAAAGCCTGGGTGTGTACAGTTATAGTTTGATCCAGCTACATTTTCTACTGGAAACATGAGAAATCCTAGAAGAGCTTTTCGTTATCCATGTCGACAATTTCATTCACTCTGGAACAACATTCTGCAATAAAAAGGTTTTTTGTGGGATAAGATGTATTTCGAATTGGGAGAATTGAAGAAAGTTACTTCAAATATGTTGGTTTAAATATACAACATTGGATGGTAATACAGAAGTCTCTTAAAATGATTTGATTGACTCAATCTCTTATCTCCAAAGCGACAAGCAAACAAGTTTGAGAAACTTAATTCTACTGAAGTTGCCAGTTTACAGAGTTTAATTGGTCAAGCGAACTGATGTCGGTTTCGATGTTTTGCATTATACCTATCTGGGTTACTTGCAGAATTGCTCAGAAATGATGTTAAGGAAATCTCAATAAGTGCCAAAACTGGTAATAAATCTCTACATTCACTTATATTTTCAACAAAACCATTATACTGACTGACTATAACAACTAGACTGTATTGATATTGCTGCAATAATGTAAATGCTGATTTGTAAAGAAATTGATACAGTGGTATGGATACAACTGGCTAATTGCCTAACAAAACATATAAGTTGTCAGACCTTATTCTGTGACATTTCCAAATCGAGAATTATAAAATTTAATTGTGTACAGATATAGTGTACCTTCTTTTTAGACATTTCTAACATATATAATGGACATTGTACAGACAAAAAGAGAAAGGGAGGAGCGTGTTAGTGTTAATCATTATGTTGTTTATTTCTTTATTGTTAGATTATAACTGGTGGGTGAAATATATTTGTGCACTTTATTCAGAGAAACTAGTTCTATAAACTAAACAAAATAGACCAACCTGTTAAATATTGAAGATATTTAAGGTCAATAACAACCAAAGATAGTAAAAAGACATGATTTGTTCGGAGAAAGTTTCGCAAGAGAAACTTTCGCGAATTTCGTGTTTTTTGGCCTTTTTCGCGAAACTTTGTCTCACAAAACTTTGTCTCTCGAAATTTTCAAAAATAGCCATTCGCGAAAGTTTATTCAGTACAAACTTTCGAAATTGTCGATTCGCGAAAGTTTATCCACTAAAATTTAAAAAAAATTGCTGGTTTTAAAAGTTATTTCTTGACTCGCCCTTACTCGGCTTGCCCTCCCGATATAATTTGTACCTACATTAATTAATATGGAGAAGAAAACAAGACACAGTAGTTCGTTTCATGAAACAATCTGTAAACAATTTGATGATATCATTCAAAATGATCATGATCGTATTAATCAGGCCATTTCTTGAATAGAACTATGCTAGAGCTACAAAAAACACCAGCTAAAAAATTACAAGTGCTATGGTGTGCGTAAAATCACACTCGTAAGCAAAATTTTTTCCTGCTATTTAAAAAAATGTTGTGAAATTGCTTAACTTTCCATTGCTTGCTAATATTACGAGCTTCCTCTGAAACACAATTCTGGAGATCATTGTTCTTTTGTGTTGAATGTAATCTATTTATATCTTTGCAATCACATTAAGCACATTGAAATGATTTGCTTCTGGTAATAGAGCACAGGTATCATTTTTAGGTTTAATTGACATGTATTTCACAACCTAGTGCCCAGGACTTAATTATTAATTCCTGTTAAAAATATTAAATAATGTTAAAATTAAAGGTATATATAGATGATAATTTTCTTTTTCTATCTTTGCTATTTTTAAGCAACAGGTGGCCACTGAAAATATAAAAAAAATAGAAATTTATCATGCACACTGTGATTGGTGGGATATAAATGGATAAAATTATATAAACATTGGAAAAGAATGTTCGGTACATCGCTATGATATATAGACAATCATATATTGATATATGATTGTCTTTATATCATAATAACGTGATAATTTTTACGTTGTTGCCGCAAAAAAAATATTGTAAATATTGAATAAAATAATTGTAAATATTGTAAATATTTTAATATTGTAAATATTTTTTTTGGCGGAATAATAAGAATAATAAAATATTTTAGGTTAAAAAAATCATGAGTGCAATAAAAAGCACTCGTAAATTTTTTTAGAGTGTGAGAGCAAGTGCGCGTGATGGCACTTGTCTCAAGGAACGGCCTGTATTAATCCGTATATATTTGAAATGATCATTAAGATGCTTAGACAAACTTAACCTATTGAGATTAGTGAATTGTTTTACCTTATTGTTTTTCCCTGATGTATTGATTTTATGCTGGCAATTCTACTAAACTATGTCTCGAAGTAAAAGGCTGACTGCTTAATCGCCACACTTAACATAATTATTTTGTGAGAGCCTACTTCTTAGACACTGATTAAACTGATTAAAGAAACAGAGTTAAAAAAAACAATAATAAATTTGAAATATTAAGTATAATATATACCATTACTACCAGTTCGGGTAGGTTTTAGATCCTCAGTTATAAATTCAGGAAAATCACAACTCAGTCTAAACATTGAAAGTGATTAAAAAAATGTGTAGAATTTATATCAAAGTTTCTTTGTTCATTAACAAGAGCTGCTATTCCATTGTTCCTACCACTGTAACAGAAATCATAATAGCTAGCAGTTTTAAGGCAAACAAACTTTGTCAAAAGTTTGTTGAAATATAGTGATGTCTAAGAACCGGTCAGGGAAAACTTGTGTAAATTTTGAAAGATTTTGCTTCTAACAGTTTAAATAAGCAATTTTGAAATAGTACTGGTGCGGGCGGGGTTGTTTGCGGCTTACTGGTACCCGCATTCCTTACAGTGAGGATGTTCACATTCATATTGTCATGTGTATCGGAAATGGGCCTGGAAGTAGGTACAAGTAGGCCTAATTGTTTCTAGTAAATTATGTAGCATAATAAAAAAAGAAGGAAAGAAAAACAATCGACATAGCTAGCTAGCTAGCTATAGCTATCTATAAAAATCTTTTTTAAAATTTTTTTGTAATGAAAAGTAGTAAAAAAACGACTGATATAAAGGAGTATAGAAGATTGAAAAGCCTAATGTCAACGACCAATCCAAGTACCTAGAAAGTACTAAAAAATTCTTCATTGGCTGACGCCAATGAACACAACAGCCAAATTTTCCGGTAAAAAAAATCGCTGAATTTGTTTGCACACGATAACCCATATTGCTTATGTGGTTAAAGCTACTACACATTAGCCATTGATCGAGGTAGGTGCAGTGGTGGTCCTGCGATTTGGAGGGCCGAAGAGCGGATATGCCGAAAATACAACATGCATCAATCATAGTCCACACAGTCCTTTCCCCTGTGAATGGCCGTTGTACGGTCAGACGCTCTAACCATGCTGCCGCCCCTTTCATATGGAGGGACAATATAAACCCCTAGGTTGTTGGTTACTTGTAATTTGATTAGAAAGTTAATTTCATCGCTAACCCTATTGATGCAGGGGCGGGTAAAATCCACCCACCTGCATTTAAAAAATGCTGAACCATGAATGTTGAAATTTACCCGTTCGGTCTGAAATTTGATGAAATTTAGAAAATTAACCATGGCGATATGTTTTTATCACTGTGGTGCCTTTTCGAACGATGGCGACTAATATTTTTTTTTTAAAAAAAATTTTTTACGGTGTTTAAAGTCTGCCGATTGGTGACAAATAAAAAAGCATCATTACTATTCAAACTAATAGGAGGAATCGTCCTATTAGTTTGAATAGTAATGACTGTAAGTTAGCATATTAGTAAGCATATTAGATGTGTATATACATACCAAAATACTTTATGTTTTTCTTCTTCACCTGTGTAATATGCAATTCCCGGATATTTGAAAATGTTTTACCCGAGTGTGCACATTTTAGGTAAACACATTTCCATTTGTGTCATTTTAGCTGCGTATATATAGATAAAATAATGTTTCACTTAAAAGAAAAATAGTGTTCAGTTCAGATGAAGTCATAAAAGATATATTAGCGTTTGTTGAACAATCGGATGATGAGGAAGAAAAGCCAAACTTGACTGGTCTGTATGACGCGGAAATAATATACAGTTGACTCTTTCTAAGCCGAATCTCTATTATCCGATTCTTTCTTTAATCCCAACAAATTAAAAGTCACCGTCAATTTTTCTTAGGAGACTCTCATAATTTACTTTTCACTATCCGAATCTCTGTAATGCGAAAACCTCTACAATCCGAACTAATTTTCAGGTCCCTTCGGCTAAATTCTCTCTATAATCCGAATTTTTAAGTGTAAATATACCATTAACGCTTTCGAATGTTTTTATTTTCGTAATTTTAATCTCTGTCGAACTCGAATATTTTGATTTTTTTTGTAAGACAAAGAGAAATCTCCTTCCACTTTCAATGGACTACGATGTCCAAATCATGGCCTTATACCATCATCAACTACGCGTACAGGCTGCTAAAGACTAATATGACCTTTTGCTGCCTAATAAAGGCCTTACACCTAAATCACATGTTTCCACGTGTCTGCACAGGTTACCATTGGTTTAGTCCTTTCAGTCTCAATGGACTACCACGTCCCAAGTCGTACTTCATTACGCCATGGCCTAATAACACTGTCAACTACGCGTATAGGTCTATAAGGACTGAAATATGGCCTTTTGCCGCCTAGTAAAGGCTTAACACGTAAATCACGTGGTTCCATGTGTCTGCGCAGGTTACTATTGGTCTAGTCCTTCCACTTTTATTTGACTACGACGTCCCAAGTCGTTTTCCATTGTGCCATGGCCTTATAACACCGTCAACTACGCGTAGAGGCCTCTAAAGGCTGTTATATGACCTTCTACGGCCTGATAAAGGCCATACACGTAAATCACGGCTGGCATAAAACTATCAATGTTGCTAGCATAAAATTAGCTATTTTTGCTGGCATAAAATCAGCAAAATAGCTAGCATAGAAAAATTCTTTGAGACAGATTTTTTAGCTATAGTTAGCTAGCTTTACATATACTACACAGTCAGTATGGAAGAGAACTCTCACTGGATATGGACAACTTAATTTGTTTGGTTTCGCTTGTTCATGTAAATAATCTGGATAAAAGTTTCCCTCAAGAAGAAGAACAGCAAATTATTCAAGAAGAATCTACAATTTGTGAGTCTGTAGTAGCGGAAGAAAAGGATGGTCGGTTAAAAGGGATTTATGTGAGTGATAATATTTTGAACTTGTCTAAAAGATTATTGAGTAAGACGGAAATTAGTTTACTATCTAAGAGATTGAAGTTTGTTTCTACTCCTTTTAATTTTGACCAAGCTTCAATCAAAAATGACTTGGAAGCGTTTGGCAGGAGATTACGATTAGCTTGGTTTTTTCGAAAAGATAACAAACTGTTCCAAGCTAATCCGTTTAGAAAGAAGCCAGATTTCAATCCCAAAGGTAAGAATGTTGCTACAGAAATGTATTTAAGTAGGCTGGAAGAGGAAATATTTCAACTTGATTCTAGAGTAAGACATCATAATTTAAGAGAGGAAAGGAACGCTATAAAGTCCCTTAGGAATGACACTTCAATTATTATCAAAGAGGCTGATAAAGGTTCAGGGATTGTTATCTGGGATAGGGAAGATTACTTAAAAGCAGGTGAGTCACAGTTGGGTAATGACATGTGAACGGTTACAGGGAGACGTAGTAAGCCCTTTGATAAAGGTTATAAAATCTTGTCTTCACAAGATCGAACGCTGAGGTGATATTCCTAAGGAGACACTTGATTATTTCTTAACTAAGAATCCTAAACTTGGTCGCTTTTATCTTTTGCCTAAAATACATAAGCGTCTGTATAGCGTTCAAGGTAAACCGGTTATTTCTAACTCTACATTTTATACCGAGAATATTTCATCATTTCTTGATTTTCACTTACAACCTTTGGCAAGACAGGTCAAGTCTTTTATCAAAGACACCAATGATTTTTTAAGAAAGCTCTCTGGTATAGATAGTCTACCTAAGGATGCTTTGTTATGTACTGTTGACGTCGTAGGTTTATACCCTAACATTCCCCATAAGGATGGTCTGGAAGCCCTTAGAGGTGCCTTAGAGGCTAAGAAAAATAAGACAGTTTCCACTGAAAGCTTGTTAGAATTGACTCAGAATGTTTTGGAAAACAACGTTTTGAACATAATGCGGAAACATTTAAACAGAAGCAGGGAACTGCTATAGGTATCAAAACGGCTCCTCCATATGCTATACTTTTTATGTCGTTGCTTGAGGAAAGGCTTCTAGAATCTTCTCCATTGAAACCCATGGTCTGGTGGAGGTATATAGATGACATATTTTTAATATGGGAATATGGAGAGGACACTTTGAAGGATTTCCTCAAGTACACTAATGAGGCACATCCCACCATTAAGTTTACTGCTGAATATTCCAGAGATAAGGTTAATTTTCTTGACGTGGAGGTTAGAAGGAAGGGAAATAAACTTGTGACGGACCTTTTTGTAAAATCAACTGACACCCACCAATATCTCGATTTTTCATCATGTCATCCAGCACATTGTAAAACTTCTATTCCTTATAGCCAAGCATTACGTCTTAACAGAATTTGTTCTGAAACATCGTCATTTGACAGAAGATGTAATGAACTTGAATTCTGACTCATGAAACGTGGCTATGGCGAAAAAATGGTAAGAAATAAGGTTCTAGATGCTAGAAAAATAAGTAGGGTTGAACTTTTGGGCGGAGAAAGCGGATAAAAACAACAAAATCACGCCTAATATAACTTACCATCCCGCCTTTCGATGCTTAAGTAGGATATTGCATAAAATTCATATACTTTTAAGTTTTAATAAGGAACATCAAGCGTTTCTTAAGGACATACCACTAGTGGGGTTTCGTATTTCAAAGAGGATATTTTTTGCGTACTGGTATGAAATAATTTTTCGGCGCAAAATGTGCAAATCAAAATTAGAAATTGATCGCGACGTTCAAAAATAAGGGAAGAGGAAGAAAACGCAAACAATATAAACTACTGCTGTAGTTTTGTTATGTTAGCAGAGGGAAATAAAAGGATATTAATAAAGTTTATCTTTCTTTGCGTGTTTTATGATGGCTCCTTGGTGGTGGTGCTTTAAAAAGAGAAAAAGAAGAAATGAACTTAGGTTTGTAACGATATTATTTTAACTTTGTTAGGTAAAGAACCAATTCTCTTTTAATTTATCTTTTGTATAGCTAGCTAACGAATTTTTCCAAAAAACTTCCAAATTTTAGATTACTCAACCAGTACCTTTAAAACGATGGGGGATAGTTTTAGTATAGAAATATTCTTTAACAAATATTGTAAAGAACTTTAAATATGCTTGCTGATAAAATAATTTTTTTTTGTAATTTAACTAGTTTAGCAAACAAAATAATAGAATGCCATTTTTACTGTATTGATCGATAACTTTCAAAAGTCAAAAGACGCAGGGTAGTTTAATGTTGTTAGGGTTGTCTAATGAAAATACAACAAAGTAATCAAACTCAAATCTGTTACGGTGAATCTGTTTCGCGGAGCCAGCTCTTATGCGTTCATACGTGAAGTTCTTAGCATATTTTTTTCCCTGAACTAACGTTTTAAAACTTTTTTATGTGCATTGACTAGCTAAGTACCGTTTACTGCAAGGCCAGGTTTTGTTCGTAAATCGACAAAAAACTTAAAGAAAGTTTTCGGTAGAGCTTTTTTTGTCCGTTTGTTTGAGGATCCTAATCCAGAATTTTAACAAAAGACAATAAACATGGGTAGTTGGTTCAGAAATATACTTGCACAATTAATCGAGACACATCCTCTTCAACTCAAACATGTTTCGGATCGCTTCAAGACACAGGAACTGTGTAATGAAGCAATTGAGGCAGATCCAGAGGCGTTCGACTGATTCAAGACCCAGGAAATGTGCAGCAAGGTAGTTGAAGAGTATCTCTGGATGTTCAAGGATGTTCCAGAGGATCTAAAAACACAGGAAATGTGCAACGAGGCAGTTGAAGAGTATCCTTGATTGATCGAGGATGTTCCGGAGCATCTCATGACTCAGAAAATGTGTAGCAGGGCAGTTGAATACGACCTCGAGTTGATCGAGTATGTTCCAGAGCATCTCATGATTCAGGACATGTGCACGAGAGCCGTTGAAGAGGAACCGGATCTACTCGAGTATATTCTGGAGCATTTCAAGACGCAGGACATGTACACCAGAGCCGTTGAAGAATATCCCTTTAATATCGCATGTGTTCCAGATCATCTCATGAGCCAAGACATGTGGACAAGAGCCATTGAAGAGGATCCCGGACGAAGGACATGTGTAATGTTGTTGTTGAAAATGACTTCTATATGATCGCACATGTCCCAAGGCTGTTCAAGACCCAAGAAATGTGTAATGAGGTAATTAAGGAGGATCCCAGTCTGTTCCACCATGTCCAAGAAGCTTATAAAACTCAAGAGTTAAAGCGGATCATGGTTTATTCAGGCAGATCAAATGTCGGTTCAAGACCCAGAAAATGTGTAATAAAGCAGTTGAGTTATATCCCTCTGCGCTCAGGTACGTTTCCGATCGATTCAAGACGCGAGAAATGTGTAATAAAGCAACCGGGGTATTACCATATGCTCCATTATGTTCCGGATCGGCTCAAGACAAAGAGGCTGCACAATAGGTCGACTGCGATTTATCCGGGTGCACTGGAATATGTTCCAGATGATTACAAAACACAGGCAATGTGTAATAAAGCAGTTGAAAGGGATCCTCATATGCTTGAGTATGTTCCGGATCGATTCCAGAAAAAAATTGAATAAATAAATGTGTATCAACCGTAAATCAAAATTCGAAATGCTCGAAAATGCAGTAGTCATGATATTTATGGCCGGTGTTGGTATCTCTCTACCACTTATGGCTATGGCACTAGTGTAAGAAGCGTCGAAGGAGAATGAGAATGAACGATCAATTGAAGATTTTAAGGATCGGGTTCGTGATTTAGAATAGAGCAGGATTTTATGTATCGTAAACGATAAAAGAACAGTGCGATGATTGTGAATGTGTGCTTGATGCCTATGATAGATGCAAATGTGGGAGAAAATTTATGGTGCAAGGTAAAATATTATGTTGGCATTGTTATCATGAATATCCATTGTATAACGGTGGTTTTTGTAAGTGCTTGACCAAAAAAAAATGTATTAATCAAATTTTTATTTTATAAATAAATGACCATGTTTAAATTTGGAGATCAAATTATTAAATCAAAAGAATTTCACAGTAATATCACACCCCTAAATGTCGAAGATGTGAACCTTCACAATCTAGTGGTGAGTGAGTCTATTCCGGCAAACAAAGGTAAAGATGAAGGGTTTATGATTGGTTATCATGATCAAAACGGCAACATATCCCCGTTACTAATAAAAACTCCAACAACACCTTTTCTCAGGGTGTCTCTCACTATAATCAAAATTCAGCGTTCACCATGTCATTCGATCTTGGTGTATCATGTGTTGTTGTATACTATTCCTGAATGGTTGGAAAAATACGAAAAAAGTTTCGAAAAAGGTTGAATGGCAAAGCGGGCTTATTTCACCTATCCAGGTGTGAAGAAAGAACGATATAGTAATCCGAAATTGAAGGAATGGGAGGATAAAATTAAATATAATTTTCATAAAAAAGGATCCTCGAGATATCGTGTCAGTATACGGCCATTATTAAAATAGGAAGTATTAGAAACACGGATACAACTATTACATTCAAACTTATTTGGAAGAATGCAAATATAAAGAGGTTCAAGGATATTTCAACGCAAACTGACGGTCCTTATTGTAAATCTTGTGCTGAAATTGCATATGAAAAAAATCTTGAAAAATATTTGCAAGATCTCGCAAAAAAATCGCGACGTTTAGTACATGATGGAAATCAACGGATTAATGCTGATACTGGTGTTGTGATTGGTAGTGAGATCGATTATACACGCAGCATGTGGTTTTGTAGGAATATATTTCCTATAAAACTTATACCAGACTATACACCATATATCGCTGTTTTTCTTGCATCATTAACTGAATTCATAGTCACTAATAACCCCGTTTTCAATTGCCTTTGATAAAAAACCAACGACGGAATTCAATTTTGTTTCGGCTAGTAATCTAATACTCTCATGTTTCTGTGATTTGACACCTAATTTTTTTGAAGCATTCCTCAGGCCAGCCTGACCAATTCCCATAGCCAATGCAATACCTCCCATAGCAATGCACAGAGGTGCCCCAATTCCAACGCCCGTAGTAATAACATTGACGCCTAACAATCCATAGTCACAATAGCGAACCCAAGTCCCAAGAACTGGCAGCGTCCCAATAATAGTACAATGAGGTTTTAGTTATGGATACGAGGCTGTTTAAAGAAAGTTCCGGAACTGCGAAACAAACCTCGTCAACACGAAACGAAGACGGTTCTCTTTTTTGCGTTTGCTTCTAGATTAGAATAAGTTCAACTCAAGTGTGTTTTGTAATAATGTAGTGTTGATTTATGTATTTTTTGTTGGTTAGAAGTTTCTGCATAAAAAGCAACTAGATGTCCTGACTCTTAGTAGATGTTGGTGTGGCAATTATTGTAAAGACAACTTTATACTCGCAATATCCTCTATTTTGTACAAACCTTTTACGGTCATGATCCGAGCAACGTTATCATTGGACACTGTCTTCCTTATCGTGAAATCATTATCATTCCAAAGAATAAGCCAGCCGCCTCGAATACGGATGGATTTTAAAGCGATCCTCGTGTACTGATCCAGGTAATCATCAAAAATTGTAGGGTTTCTGATATCAGTGATGTACAATTGTTTCATGTTTTATTTTAGAAGAAACGATGAATATTTACTCGTACAACCCTAAAGCATAATACAAATCAAACAGGGGGAATGGCCTCTGTGTATCACGAATTTGGAACATAAGGATCTATATGTTTTGACAGAATCTCAAATTCCTGTAGTATTCCCCGAGTTTAGTAAATATCCCATGCGAATTCCAACGACTTATCTTAATGATCCCGTTCGGGTTGGCTGGGATGGGCAAGCATTGGATTACAGGAACATTCAGGTTAATTTTGCAGCTCATTGTGCAGCTACAGCACTAGGCATATCTGCTAAACATATGACAGGATCTGTGCCCCTTGTCAACTCGATCTTTAGATTTCATGTATGCTATCATATGCGCCGTATATTGGGCAGAATGAAAGTGCCCATGCCCTTTGACGATGGGTTTAGTCAGTACAAAAATCCTTATTCAACATCTGGATTTGCACAGGCATGTCGCGAATACGGTGCAGATCCCCATGGTCTGTATAAACTTAAAGCAATAGGTTCTTCAATAATCAACGGTTCATGGTGGCCCCAAGTTGATGGAGATTATGCCAAATAATAACAACTGATAATAACACCAGAATAGGTGTTATTTTTCTTTACATTTGGCTTAGGTAAGTAAGAATGTAGTCTAGTGGGATTGATCAACAAATTAGACCAATATTTTACGATTTTTTCCCTTTCCTACTACTACCCATGTAGCCTACAACGAGCAACAGCGGCAGCAATGCTTGGCCACAAACTCAACTTCCTTTGCGGCCACTCTGAATAAGAAGGATACAATTGTGTCAATGATTCCAAGAAGAGCCGCACCTGCTTTCCCTGATAAGTATTTTAAAAATTTTCCAAGTCTGTGCAGCTGTTTTTGTATAAAGCCTAGCACCTCCAGCGCTTCCTGCCGCTGCAGCACCTGCTGCTCCTCCACCTCCTGTCACTGCAAGCACAATGGTGGATATGAGCAAGCCAACAACACAAACTATACTCGCTATAGTAATCCCTTGCTCCTTGAATAAACTTTTAAGTTTTCCGGCGAGTGATGTGTCGTCCCCAGCGATTTTCATTAATGTTTCCTTAATATTTTTGTGAACCCCATGGCTCGCAGACGATTTGCGCCTAACTTCGTTATTATCGTCCAAGAAGATCGCAACCCGCTGTTCTTTTTTGTAATCTCTATACCATCCTAAAGAAGTTGATTCCCTCCTACCACAAAATCATTATAATGTCTTACAATTGGCTGCCCTAGTGTCTCCTCAAGATGTTTGTAAGGATCGTCGATCTTAGACCTTCTAAGCTGTTCTCTCTGACTTAGCTTGGTGCCCTCCCCCTGCATCTGTCATTCTTCCGGTGCTGGCGTTGTACTGGCGCCAGGCTGAGCAGGAAGGTCCTCAGGCCTGCTAAATCTATCATCATCATAATCAATATCGCCCTCACGTGTAAAACCGCCATCATCTTCATATATTGGATTAACAGGCATTTTATTTTAACAAAAAATCATCTAATAATAAACTAGTAATGAGTAATATATTCGGAAAACACTCGATCCATACGCTGAAACCAAAGCAATGTTTGCCATGAAAGGCAAACAACAAAATGTGAGGGTGAGTCATATTCCATCGACAATCAATCAAAACGAGGACCTCTATGTGGATATTGCTAATATGGGACAAAACGATGTGATATTCCCCGAAAGTCTTCGACTATTATTTGATCTGGAACTAACTGGCACCAATACACAACGTACTATCGTGAACAATATCGGCAAAAGTCTGGTATAGAACCTGATAATTGTACTCAATGGTCATGAAATTTAAAGCATTAACGATTACAAAGTGTTCGCTGTCTATCACGATCTCTGGCTATCAAAATTTGAACGTGAAAACACCCTAATCCAGGAAGGGATCATCCAAGTGATGGTACGATCCGCGCGTTGAAGGTAAAAGCTACTGATCATGCAGGTAATATTGAAGAAAAAGCGATCGACGCAGCTTATGGTAATATATTTTGTATACCCCTCAGAAAAATGTTTGAACTAGTCAGAGACCTCCCCTTCTATCAACCTGCCCTACACGACAGATTACAATTCGTTCTCCATTTTGCACCGTATGGGGATTTCATTAAGAATGGGGATACAGCAGCGTCAGGGTCTACTACAGCTAAAATCTAAAATCACTACTATTGCACTGGAATATGATAAAGTAAATAACGAGGGCTTTGCAGGCGCTATGGCATCACGGTATAGTCAATTTGTTCTCCCTTTTAAAAGAGCAGTGCGCAGCATGGTCATTATCATGAAAAAAGAGGATACTAGTTATAATTTACAAATCGATAATCCTCAAAAGTTACCCATGCCCATCAAAAGTTAAGCCATACTCCGGCGCTAACGAAGTCTTCTACAACCCCAATATTGAAATAATATCAATCACTGTCGAGGGTGAACCCAATGAGTTGTATTCACACGCGATGCTTCCAAAAGCCCATTTTAAACAAATTGTGAATCTTTTCGGCAATCATGATTCTGATTTTACTATAGGTCAGTTCATGACTGAGAGATATGCACTGTTCGTTGATTTTCGATCATCTCCTGATCATACTCTGCACGGTTCCGGGAGACACGCTTGAGTGATGGTATAACTCTGCATAAAACTAAGAAAGCGGATGGAACTAGAAATATTCGCTGTTATATCTATTTGCTCAGTGACGCGCAGTTGAGCCTGTTAAATGGTAGGTTTCATAGTGTTGAATATTAGTGTCCAGCGAAATTTGTGTTTGTCATATAGGCAAACACAAAACAACATGGAAGATATTAGATGCTCAAAATGTAATCACTTTTTATCTTGTTTAGATACTAACAAGGCATCAAAAGAACGTACATATAGACATAGATACAAATCTTGTGGAGATTCAAGTACATGCGAGCATAATATGGTAAGATCAACATGCAAAGAGTGTGAAGGTGGTAGTATTTGCGAACACAAAAAACAAAGACGACATTTCCCCATTTGCGACCCCGTTGGGCGTATCGTAAGGGAGCCAGATTATGACGATCCTACGGCTGTTCAAGTCTGGTGTCACTTCAAAAAAATATCCTTGGTACCAACAATTTTTACAAGAACCACTTCACACTGCCTGACGATAAAGATAGGGAATTTTTCGAAGGGCTGTTTGGCATCGACATAATGTAATAAGATAATTTTGTGACTCTTTGTGGGTCATAAAAATAATTAAAAATCTACAATTCTTTCACATGCTTTGGAGGTACTTCGACATCATAGGGATTAACATTAATTCTTCCGCGACGAAACTACGGTCGGGCCCGTCTTTCTAATAATACAGGACCCGACTATTTGATTCTGCTATAATGCGATATAGCCTAAACATATTTTTGCTCCAAAAAGCATCAGTTGCATGTCTTTTCTGATCACCTTGTTCTTCTCCAGGTTGCAACAAACATAAATACAACCCACCATCTGGGAGTGGTTTTTCCTCCGCATATTCTTCGCTTTTCACAAGTGGTACATCATCCCACTTCATAGTCCTTGACGGTTGCATACCGATCATGGCAATCTTGATGTTATTTAAATTCTTCACTATGGTGTATTTAACCCATGTACTACTAGTCTTCTCAGTGACCAACTCTTGTGCATCCTGGGGCTTCTCAGTGACCAACTCTTGTGCATCCTGGGGCTTGAAAAGTCTTTCCGCGAAGGTATGATGAAACTTGATGGTAGCTCGTTTAATCTCCACCCCTTTATCTTCCAAAAGTTTTGCGACGTCTTATTTAAATTCTGACCCATTATCGCACTGGAAAGTTTCGGGATAGTGCAGGGAACCCGCCTTATAAATATCCTTAATCATGTCTGCAACCTCGCTGGCCTTTTTCGTTTTTAAAAGTTGTGCCACCTTATATCTTGAGGCGACATCGATGCCCGTTAGAGCTTACTTGTATGTGTTGCCATACGGCTTGTCATGTGGCATGTACAAGAGATCAAACTGGTGTATTTCGTTCGGTTTTGTAATTGTAAAATGGGGATAGTCAATCCTATGTCTAATATGTTAAATTTTCTGAAGTTATGGCGCAACGTCAATAACACTACTTTAACGTCAATATTCTATATTAAATCAATGAAGCCAATACCGTGCACCTAAAACTTTAAGGTCAAATATCTTGGAAACGAGATGGTGACATCAAAGATTTTTCACTGCGTTGGTAACTAGGGACCAGCTAGGACCAATTTGGGTAAATCTCCCAAACCTGGATGCCGGGATCCGTTTCGGAATGGACGGGTTGATGACGTCGTCAAAAAACCTTGAAACCCTAATATCTCTGCAACCATTTGTCAAAAGAACATGATCCTATACATTTTCTTGATCAGCATTTTAAGATTTATACGATAAACGCAACCGGTATACAAATTTCTAAAAAAATAATTTTTATCTTTTCGCAGGTCTTTGCTGACGTCAACAAAATTTTTAAACCTTTATATCTTCTTAACCGTTTGTCAATAGCACATGATAATATACATTTTTCCTATCAGTTTTTTAATGTTTGCATATTACATACACAGGAAACGCATAAACTAAATTTCGCCAATTTTTTTGGACACGCACTGCTGACGTGAGCAAAAATCTAAAAAAAAACATATTTTTTCATTGTTCTTTTGCCTAAGTGGATTTCTTTACGGGCCTTTCTCGACTAGTCTCTATAATAATACAGAGACTGTCTTTCTGTTTGTAACAGGCAAAGTAGATGTCTTCATTTTCCTTTCATGTTGCCGAAGAATGCATGTCTCACATGTTAAATTTTCTGACGTTACACAGCGCGACGAAAATAAAACCACTTTAACGTCAATATCCTATATTAAATTAATGAAGCCATTACAGTGCACCTTAAACTTTGAGGCCAAATAACTTGGAAACAAGGTGGTGACGTCAATGATTTTTCACCGCGTTGGTAACTAGGGACCACCTAGGACCAATTTGGGTAATTTTCCCCAACCTGGGTCCCCAAATCCGTTTCGGAATGGACAGGTTGATGACGTCATCAAAAAACTTGAAACCCTAATATCTCTGCAACCATTTGTCAAAAGAACATAATCCTATACATTTTCTTGATCAGCGCTTCAAGATCTATGCGATGAAGGCAACAGGTATACAAACTTCTTAAAATAAATGTTTTATCTCATTAACTAACCATCAAAAGCACATGATCATATACATTTTCTTGATCAGTAGTAGTTTAAGCTTTGCATAATGCGGGCAACGTGAAAACGAGATTCTAATTTTTTTTTAAGGAACGGTTGCTGACGTCATCAAAATTCAAATTTTTCATTTTTATCCCGCCTTAGTGGATTTTTCCAAGGGCTTTATCGACAAGTATCAGGACATTTTGTCGAAGAATGTGGAGAACACTATGTTGTCTTGGGTGTGAAAATGAAAAATAGAAAGTTGAAGGTAGCGAAGAGGATAATGAAACATTTGAAAGGAGAGATCAGTATCAGAAACGCGGCTATGAGAAAAATCTACTGCGCAGAAACTGAAGAAAACAACAACAAACACGTAAAAAGAAAAGTTCGTTTTCAGTTTTAATATGGAAGTTTTGTCTTCTAATTTGGTTTTAAGATGAGAGTACGGTGCAACTAGTTGTACAGATAACTCGAGTTGGATAAAATAAGGGTATGTTATTTTACTCAACTGTGAAAAGGTGTATATCTTCCATTCGGAGTGTGCAGCTATACGGGGTACTGCTCCGTATAGGCATGCGTATACGGAGTATAACTTCGTATAGCGACATGTTTACTCCGTATAGACGGAAATATTTAAATATCTCAAAGTCGCGAGCGGCGCAGACAGCTTGAGAGTATAATGCTGAGACTGGTTTGGCTAGACATTAGCGAATGCAGCATGAGCATCGAAGTCTAAACTAAGCATTTTTATTAAAAATTTACTCTGAGCTATTCCAGTTTAGAAAATCGTGCCTAAAACAAGCAAATAATTTGTATAGGAAGAAAAAAGTCTAAAATACCAATTACAGTTCCAGCTAATAAAAGTTCGAGTTAACCGGTGTTCGAGTTACCGACGGTCCAACTGTATGATGTGGTTTACTATTTGCGTTTTGTATGAAGTTTATTTTTATGGCTTCCATTATATTCATTCTAAGCTTTATAACTTTGTTTTGTATGTTTCTGTATGCAATAAAACTAACCATACAATCAATGACTTTTTATTATGTAACTTTAAAACTGTGTACTTTTACCAGCCATTGTAAACCTTAACTCATTAACAATACATCGAATTCTGTTCCTACCAAATGTCACACTCCGCATACTTAGCATGGCACACTCAGTATAGTAAGCATGTCACACTCCGTATAGCATACTTCGTATATGAAGCATGTCACAGTACGTATGCCATACTCCGTATAGAATACTCCGTATGGCATACTCCTTATATCAAATTTTGCATACTCCCCATAGCGAATTCTGCATAACATACTCTCGGTATCTCACAATCTGTATGCAATAATCCTTTTTTTGCAATCAAACTAATGTTCCCACACTCCATATAACTGCAATATGTTTACGATGTTCGTTGTCTTCCGCTTTACCCTCGAAGCTCAACTGCTCTGCGATAAATGGTAGGCAAGTAGTGGGTCTTCATAATCATGCGTGTTGTTATGTTGATGGACTACAGTTCTAGTGGCAACTTTCACTCCCAGAAGTTATGATTCAAATTAAAATAAGTTTTGTAAAATTTCCTGGGCTATATTAGCCACTTCAACTAGTTAAATATTTTATTAACTAGCTAGTTACACCAGTGTAGACTCTGTATAACTCAAATTTGCACTTGGAATTAAAAATCGTTCAAGTTGTAAAAGGTTGGATTATTTAAAAGTGCATTTGAAATTATTTTACAGTTACTAAATTTTGTGTGTAACATTAATAAATTGAATAATTCAAAACACATTATATATTTGTGTATCATTTACTATAATGTCCACAAGTTTTTCTGATTGACATTTAAATAATTTATATCATTTGAATTACATCATTTTTTAGATTGCTGCTTTCGATAGCTAAAGCTCCAGATAGCTAGTTATATACATTTTATAAAGTTTGAGTTAGAAAAAAATGCTCACAGGACAAAAATAATTGTTCAAATTAATGAGGTGTTCAAGTTTAGCCGTACGTAACTACACTTTTCTTTTTAAGGTGAGGTAATGTATTTTAATGGAAAAAACTAAGCTAATCGTAGTGGTAAATTTGTTGTGTCACTGAATTTCTGTTTCTCCATCGCCAATGAACCCGCAAAATACGAAAAATGTTAACGAAACATCTTGCTCTTATAGAAACCAAACGGGGGAGATCGCGGGAAGGTGATTCCCAAATCGACAAATTAAGTACGGCTGGCAATAAAAAGGTGGTTAGTACAAGCGGTGAACTTCAATGCGACTTATCAAGTAAAGTAAAATAAAGGGGATAGGTAAGGAAAAGAGAGGAAAAATATGAAAATTATAAGACAACATATATTTTACGATTGGGTCCTATCATATAAGAAACAACTTTAAAGGCTAAAATATGTACAATAAAACGAAATTAAGTTAAGTACGGCTAGCTAAAATAAGGTACGGCTGGACCATATTAAGGTACGGCTAGGTCCTATCGTATAAGAAACATCTTCAAATGCTAAAATTGTTCCATAAAAACGAAATTAAGTTAAGTACGGCTAGCTAAAATAAGGTACGGCTGGACCATATTAAGGTACGGCTAGGTCCTATCGTATAAGAAACATCTTCAAATGCTAAAATTGTTCCATAAAAACGAAATTAGGTTAGGTACGGCTAGCTAAAATAAGGTACGGCTGGAAAATATTAAGGTACGGCTGGGTCCTATCGTATAAGAAACATCTTCAAATGCTACAAATGTTCCATAAAAACGAAATTAGGTTAGGTACGGCTAGCTAAAATAAGGTACGGCTGGAAAATATTAAGGTACGGCTAGGTCCTATCGTATAAGAAACATCTTCAAATGCTAAAATATGTACAATAAAAACGAAATTAAGTTAGGTACGGCTAGCTAAAATAAGGCACGGCTGGAAAATATTAAGGTACGGCTGAGTCCTATCGTATAAGAAACATCTTCAAATGCTACAAATGTTCCATAAAAACGAAATTAGGTTAGGTACGGCTACCATTGATCAAAATTAAAGTACGGCTGCACATCTATTTAAAGTAAAATAAATTGTATAGCTGAAAATATAAAAAATATTACCTAAGAAACAAAATGTTTTAACAAATACGAACACGATAATATATAATTATATTTTAATAAATATCAGTGTCAGATTGATTGCTTACATTCTCTAACGTTTCCATTTCTAGGACCAAATCTGTAACAGATCTATCCGATCTTGATGCAATATATCGAAACGCTAACAACTGTAAAAGAAAGATGTCGATAAAATCAAAGGTCGTAAAGAGTGATTTAGAGGTAGCTGGGATAGATACAGGCCAGTTCTGTTTAAAGTCAGTCAGTGTGACTCTTAACCCAATTGCCAAACAATTCAAAAAAATACTGGGTAAGAACTTGGCCAGGGCTTCCTTCCTTGACGCTGCTAATGACATTCTCTCCATATTACTTCGATATTGTCGACTTCTGATGAGAGGGAGAGTGCTAGTCGCGACAATATTTCTTTGCTATCGGTCTGGGTGGTAAAATGAATGAACCATTTGACAACATACCGAAAATACCAGGCGTGATTTTGCATCTTTAAACTAGTATGCCAAGAAGTGTACTTCATCTGAGCATAAAATATTTTTTAGGTGTTGAAAATAGAAAATAGTAGTGTATATTTTGCTCTTGTAATAGAAAAAAAGAGTGTGTGAGGAATGAAGTGACAGTTATTTTTGTAAAAACCACCTAGACTTGGATTCTCTTGGTTATTATTTTTCATCTTATTTGTTAATGTGTTAGCGCATTCTCATTTTAATTCTGTCAAGAAATATTTCTTTATGTTTGTTGTTGTTTTTAGAAAAATCAGTAAAATTTTGCCCTTGAGTATAGTTGTTATTTCGTTCTTATTTGTCAATAATTTTTAACCTTATTGTTCTTATAAAAAATTGTTTTTATAAAAAGTGTATATGCTGAATTAAATCGGGACACAGTTAACACAATCAAAATTAAAAATCAAAAACCTTTACTCACACATTGTTTCGCGGCTTTATTAGGTTCTTCCTTTTTCTTATCGTTTTCCGTCATTAAAATAACGTGCACTCATAAACAACAACGAATATTAAAATTTTTTAAAAGTTCTTTTGTTTTATATAAAAAGTTTACATCTCTTCCATTAACTATAACATCCAACGAATAAAAACGCGCGTGTCCTTCAACTGGCGAAAATGTTAATTCTACTCCTTATTCAGACATTCACTGTCTATACCTCAGTTAGACAGAAGATTTACCGCATTACTTTCAAAGTAGCATTTTTTTATTTTCTTGTGCAGAAAACAATGTGGAGCCAACCTAGTAGAGCATATTGCATACAATTTTTTTCTTAACCTCGCCCGCACTTTACTTTCCAGTAAACTCTACTTCTTCTACGTACTTATTGTTTTTCGTTTATATTAATTTTTTTTTAGCATTTGAAGTTGTTTCTTATATAATAAAATCCAGCCTTACCTTAATATGGTCCAGCCGTACCTTATTTTAGCTAGCCGTACCTAACTTAATTTCGTTTTTATGGAACATTTGTAGCATTTGAAGATGTTTCTTATATGATAGGACCCAGCCGTACCTTAATATGGTCCAGCCGTACCTTATTTTGGCTAGCCGGACCTAACATAATTTCGTTTTTATTGAACATTTGTAGTATTTGAAGTTGTTTCTTATATGATAGGACCCAGCCGTACCTTAATATGGTCCAGCCGTACCTTATTTTGGCTAGCCGTACCTAACATAATTTCGTTTTTATTGAACGTTTTTAGCATTTGAAATTGTTTCTTATATGATAAGACCCAGCCGTACCTTAATATTATCTAGCCGTACCTTATTTTGGCAACCGTATTTAAATTTAGCCAGCTGTAGTCACTTTTAGCGCTAGCTCTAATATTGTCCCCAGCGTAATAATGTTCAATCTTACTTTACTAATGTTTTTCATACATTCAATTTTAAAAATCTCTTTTGTATTTGTATTAAAATCATTTTATAAAAATTATAATACATGTAAGATATATTATTATCGGTATTTCATCATTGAGGATTCCCTGGGGGTTACTGGGGCTCGACGATGGAGTGCTCCATTTTGCATCATTTTTATCGGCATAGATATTTACCTAAAAGACGAAATAAAAGTTAGACAATTTAACTTTGATATACATTAACTACTAATTTTAAGCTTAGAAGCAAGTGGTCTTACACAGAGCTGCTAATTAAGAATTTTCTTAAGTACGGCTAAGGTACGGCTAAGGTGCGGCTGTTAGGTACGGCTAGCTTTACTTAACCTGTCCACAAGTTTTTCTGATTGACATTTAAATAATTTATATCATTTGAATTACATCATTTTTTAGATTGCTGCTTTCGATAGCTAAAGCTCCAGATAGCTAGTTATATACATTTTATAAAGTTTGAGTTAGAAAAAAATGCTCACAGGACAAAAATAATTGTTCAAATTAATGAGGTGTTCAAGTTATGGAGGTTTGAGTAATATATAGAGAGTGATTTTTGAGAGTTTATTATAAAATTTTCACAGTGCCAGCAAAAGTGTTCAAATTAAGGAGAGTCTTATATAGACCCCCCAATTGATTTTCCACAGGTTCAGCTAGCTATATATATGTTCTGTCCCATCATTCTTCAATGTCGGCCTAACTATCATAGCCTGATGATATTCGGGAACCCTCCAAGAAAACAACAAGAGCAATAAGCGAGTAGGCAGAACTTTTCTTTCATGATTACTATTGAAGCAGTAAAAAAAATACATATATACCTTTATAGCCAGGAGAGAAAAAGTCAGGCTGGTCAGGCTACACTTTCAACGCTTGACTGTCCTGTTTGTAAACAGGGTGCTCCCATATAGATGTTATGACCCATTTTTCTTTAATGTCGGCCTAAATATCATCATAGCCTGGCCAGCCTAACGTTCATGGCCCCTCCAAGAAAATCGGAGAACAAAAAGTCTATGATGGGGAAAACTTTTCTTCCATGATCAGTATTGAGCAAGAAAAAAAGTACCCATATATATATATATAGCTTGAAGAGGAAAATTTAGGCTGACCTGTTGTTGGATCACAACGTTAGACGATTGGACGGCCCAACTATCAACGCCTTTGTATGAGTGAAAATGACATTTGATATTCTCGAAAAAAGCTTACTTAACTAGGCTACTGTGTATGTCACTTTGTATGCCACTCCAAAGTCACATTAATACAGTTATCTTAAAGGTTATCTCTCTCGCGAAAAATCAAGTTAAGCTCATATAAAAGATCTTTGAAAGTTCTCTAGAAATCTTTTTATTTTTAAAAAAAATCTTTATCTGTTCTTGAGATATTTGTCTTAAAAGTTGCCATAATTATGCGGATTATGACGTCATGAGTATGCAGTAAGCATAATTATGGTAACTAAATATTATAATTATGTAAAATGTTCAAAACACGTCATAGTGAACAGCCAGAAAACATTTTTAACTCTATATAGCTTGTCAAAACTGTTAAATTAACTCCCTTGCAGAGCATACTGGTGACATCATGCATAATTAGTGAATCTTCTTAGTCCAAATTCTAAAGAACCAATCAAGAATTTTAAAAAAAATATTCAAATGCCTAGACAATCTTTCAAGCTCTTTCATATGTGATTAACTTCATTTTTCGCAGGAGGTAACCTTTGCGTGAATAGTCACATTAATGTCTTGATTATAAGTAACTCAAGTTATCTTAAAATAATATATTGCTGTGATAATTATATCTTTAGTTTGTAGTTATCTTGAGATTGATTGAGAGGTGGCCCCACTTTGTAAAACCTGCCCCACTTTGTAATAACCTTTGCCCCACTTTGTAATTTCGGAGCTGCCCCACTTTGTAATTTATTCGCATTTGTATTTTTGAAAATTTTATCATCACCAGCTAGTATTCTCCCATGAGTTCTGCAGCAACACGCGTCACTATTATTATCAAGGTGTCAAAACCCTGTTATACTTCTGAATGATAATCATCAAACTGTTGTGAGTTTTGATAAAGTTAGTTGGGTTGTAGCAGGTTATAGAGAGGTTTATAGCACATTAGCATAAAAGATAATTTATTACTTTCATTAAATACACTTGGTTTTTTGGACGAGACTAGGATAAGATTTGGGACATCGGCATATACTCACTTTAATGGATTTTGATTTTGGGAATAGTTTTTGGACCGGACATGTTTCGCAAATATCTTATTTTGATTTTGTTATGGAAATTAAGACTGGTATTGTTAAGTTACATTCATCCAATGCGAGAAGACGAGTAGCTATGAGATAATAGCGGATTTGATAATGAACATTGGACAATAAAAAAATTCCAGGGAAAGACAGGACTGCCACTCACAGAAGCGCGTACATCAAATACTGGAGATTAAAAAACGATTTAAAAATAGATTTGAATGCATTAATTTTGTTCAAGGTAAGCAAGTTTTATAAAAAAGTGAATTAAATAAAGTGGTAGTAAAAACATTCAAAAAAAGTAAATCTGCTGGATGTAAAAAAACTAAGGAACAGAACTGTGGACGGATATGCGGGAATCAGTGGCAGAAAAATTATCAGTATAACGTCAAATGATGCCGAGTTTAAAAAATTCACTGCGAAATTGAACAACAAAGCATTTTCTAAACCGGTCACTGCAAATGAGGTAGGTTCTACTCATAATGTGATTATTTTAAATTAAATGTAAAGACATGGGGAAGAAAACCTCGACCTCTAGTTTATTTGCGATCAAAGTAGTTAAATTGATTTGTGAAATGACGTTATTTTGTATTTTTGTATCACCTTTTTGTTATCGACAGTTGACTTGTGTTAATTACGCTAAATAATGAGACAATTTAAAGAAAGTATTGTTTGCTTTCCATGTTCATCATATCCATCAAATCGATCTGGTCGACATGGGAAATATGCAAGTTGAATATCAAATAAAAGCGTATTGTTATGTACTGTCCTTACTCGATGTCTTTCTCGCTTTCACTGGTTAGTACAACTGACTTCAAAACATGCAAGGTTAGAATGGAGTTTGAGAAAATTTACAATTTACATGGGACCCCTAGTATTTTACAAGGTGACCGGGGTAAAGAGTTTTATGGATCAGTTCAAAATATTGTCAGAGGAAAAAAATAAAAATGATTAAGCAGACCTTACCACCCTCAATCACAAGGAAAAGTATAAAGATCGTATAGAACTTTAGGAAAAAAGATATCATACGATCTTATAACTCAAGGACGTGTTGGTGTAAACTGGGTAGAAAACCTTTCAAAATATGGGAAATGCTTATATAACAACAAGCGAGGGGAACTTAGATGGAAGTCAGCATTCGAGGTATATTATGGACGGAAGTCAAATGAATTAGTTAATTGTAGAATTCCTGTTGAGGGTCAGGCCAAACAAGTTATTCGAATTGTGTCACCACCCACTTTAAATTAAATTCTAAAACGAGTGATAAGGTGAAAGCAATCAACAAGAGAATTGCTGATAGAACTGTAGCTTACTTTCGTAAAAGAAATAAGTGTTCAGAGTGTAAATCGGCGATGAAGTATTGGTCAGACATGGAGAAAAATGAAAAAGTAAAAAAGCATTGATTAGTTCTGCATGGAAAAGTGTTGAAGGTGGGAAAAATAGTGGACAAAAATAGGTATTTTGTGGAATTTAAATCACCAAAGACTGACTGATTTCAAGAAATGTCATAAACGGAAGAAAAATGGAAAAAGTCTGAAGCAACTTCATAAGGAACAACGAAGATTATATCAAAAGAATTTGTTAGTACCACTTGCAAAGCAAGATCGATTTGATGTTTTTCAAGATCAAGGGTATTCCGTTTCATACGACCCCCTTGGTGATGGAAATTGCCAATTTAGTGCTATAGCACATGCGCTGTCTCAATATGGAATTTTCAGATCTGCCCAAACAGTTAGACCCGAAATTACGAGGTTTTTAGAAGAAAATACCTATGATAATGAAGGGTAGCCACTCGACGTGTAAGTTGAGATGCCGTTTAGCGAATATTTAAACAGAATGTTTTCAATGGGACATATGGTGATGAGCTAACGTTAAAAACTGCCTCTGAGCTATATAAAATCGAAATAACGCTTATCTCAACCTGAAGCTCAAGTTGCCATAACACCAACAGACTTTTGCCTTTTTAATAGAATAACATCAGGACATTTTGCCGAAGAATGTGGAGAACACTATGTTGTCTTGGGTGAAAATGAAAAAGAGAAAGTTGAAGGTAGCGAAGAGGATAATGAAACATTTGAAAGGAGAGAAGAGGTTAATGAAGCATTAACAAACAGGGAAGAGGAAAATGAGGCAGATGAAGGTAGCGAAGGAGGGAACGAAACTGTTACTTTAGGTAAGAAAGTATCGAAACCCTTTTATATGTTTAATAAAATCTTATCAGTCACTGCGTCTTACCTATAAAGTAAAAAGAATATAGTAAATAGTCTTATTTTCCATATTTTAAAATTCAATTTTGAGTTCATTCAACTTAACTTTTGGTATAATTATCCGAGGTGATTACCACTAAGCATTTTGTCACGTTGCTTGCTGTAAAACAGGCCACGTCGAAATCCTCGAACTGATTAGTCTGCATGTTATATGTTAAGATTGCTACAAGTTTATTTCTTATGTTATGTTATGTTATTCAAAAAACACATTACCTACTGTTTGTAATATATTTCTGTTATGTTATGGTATAAACGCACTTTAGCTAGTACATTTTTCACAAAAAGAAAGTCAGTGCATGTAATGTTACAACGCTTGTTTATAAAAAAATTAAAAGTAATCATTCTACTAACGTGTGACACGCGTTTCATTGCAAATAACAAGACAGAGCATCCCGAACACCGATAACATCAAAAAAGATGACGTCATAAAAATTGCATATTGGTCAGCATGCGAAAAATCGAAAATTACAAAGTGCGGCAAGACATTATTACAAAGTGGAGCAGCTCCGAAAATTACAAAGTGGGCCAACGATGAATTACAAAGTGGGGCAAAAGTTATAACAAAGTGGGGCAGGTATTACAAAGTGGTGCAAGATAATTAAAAAGTAGAGCAGATATTACAAAGTGGGGAAATTATTACAAAGTGGGGCATAACAATGTCAAAAACAGCCTTGATGTCAAAAAAGGAAAAGCCACTGGGAATGAGGTTGCTTATCTGTGTGTTGCGATTTTGTGTAAAACTTTTCAAGTAAAAAAACTCACGTATTAAGCAAGAATTAGGTAAAATTTAAATAAATATTAACAGTGAAAAAGGAAGACATAACAACTTACAAGCAGTACAGGCAGTACTTTCATTGCTTGTTACTGTTTTTGTGCTGCACGTGCTTACTACTAAGCCATGAGGTTGGCTGTTAGGGTCTGGGCATATGTAATTGATAAGTAATTGATAATTCTCAAAAAAATTAACATAGTTGGGCAGTATTCCGTACATCCTACGTGCTAAAGTCTAAAACACGTTTTTGTTTCTCGTAAATCTTGAGTAATCTCCAGTTTTCTCGCAATCTTTAAATAACCTTAGTTAACTTAAAGGAAACCCAAGGTATAAAATAATGTTGAACTTATATTATAGAGCTTAAAAAGTTGGTTAACAAGTCTTTTTAAGATCTGCACGTCAGATCTGCACGGATCAAGTGGAAACAATACATCATCATCATCATTCTCGGCTTAACGTCCGTTTTCCATGCTAGCATTGGTTGGACGGAAAATACAGTAATTATATATAGGTTTTGTGATTTTCTATTATTAGAAATTTTTCATCCAGGTAGTTCTAGCTAGATGATTAGTGTGAAAATACCTTACGTACACTAAAAATTTCCATCGTTTTTGCATCCTCTTATTTTGACGCATTTTAAAGGGAATGCCATTTCGGCAAAGAAGCTTAGTCAGCAAAGAATAGTTAATAAAATGATTATTCATTGAAAGTTTGTTAAAAATCTTTTCTTAGAATTTTGCTAGGGATTCAAGTTTAGAGAGAAATGATATGAAAATAGTTAGGTGGATTTGTAACATCATCTTGAAATGCAGAAAGAGTCTAGCATGAAAAACGAACGTTAAGCCGATGATGATGATGGTGTGGTGGTGATGTATGTATTATTTTTTTTTTATAATTATTTGTTCTTGCACTTAACATTTAGAAAATTATAAACATGTCAGAAGACGCTCCCTATAAACTTCAAAATGCTACTTCTAATGAGCAATTTAAAAATAGAGCTGATTCAATATTTGGTTGCTTGGACTCCCTTGAAAAAAAGCATTGTGAGCAAGTGAAAGAGCTTCAACAAGAGAAGAGAGAAGATGGGAGAGAAAGGGTTAATCAACAAAAATATCAACGCAGTAAGCGAAGACTACCCAGGCAAGTTCCAGACCATGTTTTAAATCCCAAAAACTGGAGAAAATATAGGTAATCTAAACTTATTAGTTAAAAACTGAGAATTTGCATTCTGCCCTCCTTTCTAATTTTTGCTTTACATTTTTAATTCGTCGCAAACGTTTTAAAATGAGTATTTGTTCATTCATTTGTCATTTGTAATGAAGAAGGCGTTCCACTGACTAGTTGAAGTCAGGGAGCTTTAGCAAATTTAGTCAGCGAATAATTAAATACGATCTGGTAAATAAAAAGTCATAAATTTTAAGATGTTTAATTGTTTTCTGAAGTCATAAGTTGCTTTTTTACGTCTGGTGTGTCGAAATGTGTTTCCTACAAAACCTCTTTTTTTTACTAGTATACTTTGATCAGACAAAGTTGGGTAGAATTGATGAAGGAAAAAGGAATTTTATATCTTATGGAAGAGTTTTAAAGTTTTGTTTTATGAGTTTTATGAGCCTTATATAATATAACATGTTTTTATTACAAGTCTGATGGACGATGGCTCACGATCTCTATCAAAAGGTCTTTCAGCTGACCAAATAAATAAAAAGATAGCACTGGAATTTATCGACGATTTAAAACAACGAAAAAAACTAGACTGTGTCTCAGAAGTCAAACAGGATAATAACGATAGAGTAACGTTTAATCGACCGGTAAAAACAGAACACGTGGATATTTTATCAAAGACTGCTTTGTTCGGCTCTGTCCATGGTGGCAAAGCACGCGTAATGAACACTTTTGAATTTGGTCGTAAACCGGCGAAAGTTAAAGCACAGGTGCACCTGTCGTCTATTGTTACAGAATCATCATGTAACTCTATAACTTTGGACTTTCAGACGGAAGAAAAAGATGAAGTTTTAGATGAGGTGGAAAGCACAATTAATGACGTTTCAACGAAAATATTTGTTCCCCGCAAGAAAGAAAAAAAACGATTTATTCGGAAAAGAAATATTGTGGATAAGGATGAATAGTGAAATTATTTTTATTTTGATATGTATTTCTTGAATTCATTTTTTTTCGTGACCGTGGCTTTTCTACGTTTTATAGAAATAAAACGGATTAATCGGATTCCACAACTCTTATTCAACATTCGTGAAGAAATCTAATGGAGAGAAAATTTAACGGAATTGGTGGGTTGAGGGGTGGATATAGGGTTAGGCAGTCTAGGCATTTGTCTAGACCTAATCTTGTGGCCAGGGCAAAAAAAATTCCATAAATAGAGTAATCTATTGGTTTTGTCATCCCCCGGTTTTCACTTTATGACAATGCGGTGTTTTACCTATTTTTTCATTGATATTTTAAGCGAACCACACGGCAAAATGTCGATTCGCCTAAAACCTCCGCGGGTTTTAAAGTTCCGAATGAATGAAAGTCGCAGATGGAGAGAAAATGCCTAAAACGTCCGCGGGTTTTCAAACGTCCGTGGGTTTTTAAGTTAAAACGCCTAAATCGACCACGGGTATATTTACATTGACGACAAGTGGATGTTTCTTTTTCAACATGGTTTACCTGGGTCAGGTCCAATTGCAGGGAGCACTTCAAATGGCTAGAATAAATCAAAGCAATTGTATGCTAGATATGTTAAATGAAATTTGAATTTGGCAACCCTTTCAGACATTGAAAGGATTGGAAATGCTGGAGGGAAGTTTTTTTCCACGTGTGCCATGTTGTGTTAAACCAAACCTTCATCATGCCTCTGCAAGAGACAACAGGAAGCCCTATGGTTTGAAGATTTCCGCCATCGGCAGAGATAATAAGTATGGTAGTAAATTATGTCATATAGTGTCACACTATCCTCAGAAAAAAGACGCGATGCATGTTATCTCTAAGCTAAGAGTTTAACAAGCTTAAAAACCAAACAAAAACAATAAAGTAAGCCCAGCCTAAATATCTTTCGTTTGAGGACAAAATTGATTTGAAGTAGCCCTTCTAGAAGGTTTTGTAAACATCTATGTTAGAGAAAGTTTAACCCTGACTGCGTCATGATCACTGAAATACCCATATTAACGAGGGTCTCGACGTCAAAGGTGCTTAGAACATTTGTATGGATATAGATATTCTGAAATCATGTGGCGAAAATCAATGTGGAGAAAAAACGCAAGTATCAGGCGGTGAAGCGCCGCTCCGCAGGAAACTTCGTTTTCAGTGTGAATTTTTCTTAACCACCGAACAAGTGGACGACATTTGTTACGTTGAAAACGCCTTTTTAGCCCACCCAAGATAAAGTATGTAAGAACATAAGTCTTTGTGAAGCTTAACTACGATTTTTCTTTAAATAAAAATATAATATAATATAACAATTCTAGTGCTACACTCTGTAGCAATTATCACCGAATTACGGTAATACCGTAAATTACAGAATAACCGTCCCTTGTTGGATAAGCACGCCTGCTTAATTAAGCGGCCCCTCTAATGGCTGAAATTAAATAAGCTTTCCTGCCCGGGCGCTTATTCGTCATTTACGGTAAATTAAGAACATCCAAAGAACATTTATAGGCTGCATTACAAAAACGTTAAAAACATTGCTACGCTTTTTTCAACTCAATGTTCTTAGAAAAAAGAATGTCTATATATTAACAAAAAAATAAAATATTTAACATATAGTAAAAAAAAAATCTTTAACTCGATGTGAAATTGGTCTAAAAAATTTTGGAAATTCTATGAATCCTTTTATGTAAAATTGAACAAGTTCATTAAGTGTTTCAGTATTTAGGCGTTATTCTTCTTTCTCGCTCAATTTTTTGAGCACTAGGTTGCTATCCAATCATTGTGAAGCATTTATGAAGGCTAAAATACACGGTAAGTTTAAACGGATCATTTAGTTGTATGAAAAAAACTTATAAGTTTCGTTGCAGGTAATATACCTTTCTACACGTTAAGATAAAATGTATAAGTTTTTTTAAAAAACTCTTTTCACATTGAATACCAAAGAAAAACACATAAATATTCTGTTGCGGGTATTGTTATAGCAGCAGCAGGGTAAATGTTGAAAGAAAAAAAGCGGTTAGGATTAGAAATTGAAAAAATATGTTTAAATCTTTATTTTAAACAATAGCTCATTAATCATTGTGTTCATTTTAATGAAAAGCCCTTGCCCTTTCTTGTTCGTCGTGTGTAATTTTTTAATAATAGAAAAAAAAGTTGACCGAAAATGTTGTAAGCAACCCAGAAAATTCTGTTGACAGTACTGCAGACCCAGCAAGTTCTGTTGAACTGCAGAAAATGCAGCAGTTGCTGATGTTGAAAGGCACATTTTTGACATGTTTTAACTGACTGTGACATTGTATAATTGTTTCTTAAAAATAGACAAAAGTTGGGACAAAGTTAGTGGGCAAAGCAAGGGTCATAAGTTTAAGATGCCCAAAGCAGTAAAAAAACGCTAGCCGATCAGACATAGAATCAGATGCTTGTAAAAAGTTAACCTGTGAAAATTAATACTGTAAAACAATACTTAAAATTCATACAAAAGAAACAAAGACGTTTTGGCATATCAATTTATTAAATATTATACGACTAAGATAACTAAGATTTGACCATAAAGTTGGATCCTACAAGTTTAAAAACAAAAAAACAATGGAAGTAGGCAAAAAGAACAAAAAGGTTATGACTACGTTCATCCGTTTAGAATTAACAAAAGAGACTAAATCCAAAATGCAACTCCGTGGTATTGATATTTAGACTAGCCGGGGACCCGGTGTTGAAACGCCGGGTTAAGCCACAAGTAACTGTGTTACCCTGCGTTGATACCTGGAAGAGGGATTAATAAGAAGTGTAAACTGTGCCACACATTTAGGTGGAGCGCTTTAGTATAGTATGTCATAAATTGAGTAAGGCGCAGTACATTGTGTTTCCGTCTGCCAACCTATATTATATCAGAGAACGTTCCCGCTAAAAGTTCAAACATAAATATTACTCCGGGATGAGTGATTAGTACAGGCAAACAATGTCGCATAGGTATAATATATACCCTTTTTTTAAAAAAACTTTATTGTAACTTCGGTTAAACAGAAACACAGGAAACAACCATCATTAACATTGGACTGAGCGCTTAGTACAGGTAAACTGTGTCATCAATGCGTTTAGGCGCAATACCCTTTATAAAAAAACATTTGATGTAACTTCGGTTTACATAATAACACAGGATACACACTGTTAACACTTGGCTAATACAGGTAAACTGTGTTGCATATCCATATGGGCACCAAACCCCTTGAAAAAACTTATCACAGCTTCAATTTAAACAAAACAAGAAGCCCTGGGGGCTCTAAGAATTTCCGCTCGCTACCAAAATATTTGATGACAACCTGCTAGTTCGTTGTGTTATAATGCCAAACTTTCGAAGAGGTTTGGTGCATGAAGCTCTGAAGATAAAGCACACAAGTGACATTATATCTTACAGCGAACGCAAACAAAACGAAACGTGTCATAATTAACTCACATTTAAAAAGAAATTGCTAACAAAAAATACAGCCTATCATTTATGGTTAAAGCGATTGAAACGTTTATGGTCTTAAACGGCATTTAGTTGATAAAAAATCAAAATTTTGATGTGACCATCATTTTCAGCATACTTCTTTATTAACTGTGCCAATTTTTGTCAAAATTAAAGTAGTTTTAATTTTTGGACCAATTTTGGCCTAAAACGACATTTAGGTAACAAGAAATCAAAATTTTGATGTCACCATCATGTTCAGCATACTTTATTTGTTAACTGTGTCAAGTTTTGTCGAAAATAAAGTAGTTTTAATTTTTGCACCATTTTTGACCTAAAATGACATTTAGGTGAGAAGAATCAAAATTATGATGTCACTCAACCTCGTCCCCAGGGCATCTTGTATCTTTTCTGACCCCGGGACGGCGATACGAACATGTTCGTATCGCCGTCCCGGGGTCAGAAAAGATACAAGATGCCCTGGGGACGAGGTTGGATGTCACTATTATGTTCAGCATACTTCTTTTGTTAACTGTGCCAAATTTTGTCGAAAACAAATACTAATTTTGGCCTGAAACGTCATTTAGATGTCTTCCAAGTACTTAGGGAGCTTGGGTACAAAGTTTAAATCTGTGACGTTGCAATTGACCATTTGGAATAGGGTTAGTTAGTTAGCCAGTTATACCAATACTATCCTCCTCTCAGAGGAACATGAAATCCCAGGGTCGTTTTTTTCTCAAAAAATGCTTCGAAAGAAAAAAACGACGGTTTTAAAGAATTTCCTACTCCTTCGGGCGCGGAAATTTAACAACAGGATATTTCCTGTGCTAAGAACGGGCTGTGCGCTTAGTACAAGGTAAACGGTATTGCACATGTTGCAATACCCTTATCCAAAAAAAAATTATTGCAGCTTCGGTTTAATTAATAAACAGGCAACAGCCTGTCATTACGCCCTCTAGCTATTTCTAGCTAAAAAAATCCTTCAGCAATTTTATATTGTTGAGTAAGTTTTTATAACAGTAATAAAAGGTGTTGCTAGCTAAACTGCATTTGTAAGAAATATTGATTAAAAATTTTGTTGTAGCTAGCTAGCAAGCCAAACTGCATTTGGCTACTTTTACTCTTCACCCAGGTAGCTAAAGAGCTAGCTAGTCACAACCTCAACATAAAAATAAATAATAATATACCAAGCTTTAAAAGAATAGGAATATATAAGGCTAGGTACAGCTCAAGCAGGACGCCGACTTGAAATCTAGCTACGTTTGTAGCTAGCTAAAATCTCAAAATTGATTTCTTTAAGATTTACACATGGCTAGAATACGTAATGATATTTATCATCTTAATATGTGAAAACACAGACACAATAAAGAGAATATCTTAAACGTTCATAGAACTGAAATTCAGGCAGTTAAATAATTATACTAACCCAACCAAATATTTCTCTTCGCTTTGCTTGAACTCGGTCCCTCGAAAGGAACGACCCGTGCCTTAACCCTTAGAGCTCCGTTTAGTTGAACAAAATCCGCCTGGTTAAAAACATCTGGAAACGAAAATTTAAAGGAGTATCTAGCATAGCTTATCAAATAATAATAAAATAACAGTTTACAACAATATTTGTGATCAAATTCGTAGCGCAGTCTTCATTCTTTACGATTATCAACATACGCACAAAGCCGGCGTAGCGCAAAGTCGTGGGGTCAGATTGGTCTTCAAAAGCTGTGACGTTACGGCAATCGGTTAAAAAATCGGTCGAAGAAGAAGAAAAAGACTGCCCGTTTTAATAAGATCTCGGATGTAATCTGAAATCTTAATAAGAAAACATAGCAAAAGCGTTTTTTGATATGAAGATGAAACGCGTACAAGGCCCTGGTACAACAGACTGAAATTCGCCGAAAAATAAGCATGCAGAGAAAAGTAATGCATGCGTGACGCGTGGATCAAAGATGGTGTTTTAGTTGGGTGAATTTGTAAACTGTTTTGCTGAGTTTTTGCAGCTAGAACAAACTACAGCGCTTATAAATATTATAGAATAATTTACACCATCTGCAAAAATAACAGATGGAAGGATGGGCTACTTTAGTAATGTTGGAGAGAATTCAGAGATCTTTAGAGGGCCTAAATTTTTCTGACCATAACAAGTCAAATGTTTAGAGTCAATAGTTTGAGGACAAGAACGTCATTGGAGTTTGTGGTCTTTGATTGTAATGTAGGCCTGTTTTTCTGAGTAGCATTGCATTTTGGCGTCCAAATCCAGCGATTGTGCGATTGTTTTGGCCTCTTTATTGATGTTGGTTTTCAAAGAAGTGCTACATTTTTCATACGATTTTGTGATGTTTTCTGTAACGAGTTTGGTGTAATCATTTTTCGGAAGTTCGTATAGGTTGTTAGTTTTGTCGGCGAAAGCAAATATATTTTCGGAATTTTGGATGTTCTTAACGTCTGTTTTCATTTTGTTTAAGAACGGATTGTCAACATTGCGGAATTCGATTTTTCGGATGAGATCGTAAAGGTCGCTTTCGAAACTTGCAAGGTTCGGGTTAACAGGTGGAGTTGCAGTCGTTTTGAAACCAAAAGATACATGTCCGTGCTCTTCGTCGTTTTCGTTATTTTTATCAAAGAAGTATGCCTTCCATCGTATTCGTTTGATAAGGCTTTCTACTTTGTCCATTAAATATTTTAAGTATGTATACTTCGGTGGTATCGGGATATTCTTTGGCGAGTAACCAAGATTTCTCCTTTCCATGACCATAAAACAATAGTGTAAAATCTTGTAAACAGTGGTGTGCAAAGTGTTCAGAGTGCTCAACAAAAACAGGAGCTTTTATAAACACGAAGTAATTTTTAACACAATTACAAACAGAGTGGTCTATGTATAACAGAGCAGTTATATTATTTTTATGTTTTGTTTTCAAGAAAAAAACTACATTAATTTTGCTACTTAAAGTTTCATGCTTCTTAGCAATCTTCAGGCAAATGATACAAATTATACAAGTTGGTACTAACTAAAGTATAAACCTTTTAATTACGTGATAAAACGTAATAAAACAAATAAATACAAATAAATACATTGTTCGTTACAGTTCATTTCAACCATTTCAAAGTAAATTTTGTTGCGATGGCGACATTTGTTGATAAGTTCTGTTCTTTTATTTAACAGTTCCTTCGGTTCAGCTCTTACAATTGCTATTTTTTCTGTTAGGCACAAGTCACACGTGCGTGCTCCTGTCCTATACGGCATTGCGCCTTTTTCAATACTCCATGAGATTTCAAAGTCTGTTCCGTCGTCTTTTAATCTCCAAATTAATTTCGACAATTCGGTTCGGTATTTCTCGTGTCGGAGAAGTACCGAAACTTTCCCATGAAAGTGGAAAATTAGTGTTTTCAAAAAAAATTGAATTTTTCTCATGGTAAGTTTGTTTAAACACAACATATTTATCCCTCATTTATTTTTCATCCAATTTAAAACCATCAGGACAGAAAACGTATATACGAGAAAGGTAAAGTATATATCATGATTACGATTTTATTTATCATGATGTTTACAACATATTTCACATGTACGAAAGACTAATACAAAATTATGAGTACTTATGAAAATATTCGATTTCATTTAGTTATACTCCTTCAAATACAACATCAGTGAAATGTTACCAGAAAGATAAAAAAAATACTTTCTTCCAAGTGAACCAACTTTCATCTTAATAGGCTGGATGTTCTTTTTTTTTACTCTTTTCAGCCTCAAGTGTTCTTTAATTGTATTATATATGCAACAAGACGTATGATATACGTAAACAACCTCGCGAATAAAGTTTACAAAAAGCTGTCTATTAAATTGTGATTTCTGTTACGAAGTTAGACACGACATATTTTGCTATTCAGATGGGCAATAACATTTCTTGTGGACTACGCAGTTATTTTTCGAAATTGATTTGTGAGATCTTCTTGAACGGAAAATTCCTCGAAATTTCAATTTTCGTTGGGTCAGTCTGGGGTAAACCGACTGACAGAAAGAAGAAAGCGAGAACGAGAAAATCTTTTCGCTACAAAAAGAATTTCGTTCTCGTAATTATTTATATATGGTGGAGCGTCTTCGTTTTTCTCTTACGTATTGTTGTGGGAATTTTATTTTTCGCAAACTACTTTCCAGGCATTTGGGGAGACCTTAATTCTGCCTATATTCACTTTTGAAAACTTTGGTAGAAACACCTTTACTTTACCAGTTAGTTAAATAAAGCTTGTGAACACTAATCTTATCTTTTTAAAAAATAAACAATATGCAGGCGCTGCATAAACTATCTCTCTATTGAAAATGCACAACTATGAAACATCCACAATGCAACCCAATTTTACAATTTCAACAAAAAATACAGCCTATCACTCATGGTTGAAAGTCGCGCGATTGAAACGTTTATGAGCTTAAACTCCATTTAGGTGACAAAAATCAAAATTTTGATGTCACTATCATATTCAGCATACTTTTTTGTTAACTGTGCCAAATTTTGTCGAAAATAAAGTATTTTAATTTTCGAACCAATTTTCGCCTAAAATGACATTTAGGTGACAAAAAATCAAAATTTTAATGTCACCATGTTCGGCATACTTTTTTTGTTAACTTTGCCAAGTTTTGTCTAAAATAGTTTTAATTTTTGGACCAATTTGGCCTAAAATGACGTTAAGTGACAAAAATCAAAATTATGGTGTCACTATTATGTTAAGCATACTTTTTTTGTTAACTGTGCCAAGTTTTGTCGAAAACAAATACCAAATTTGGCCTGAAACGTCATTTAGATGACTTCCAAGTACTTAGAGAGTTTAGGTACGAAATTTAAATCTGTGACGTTGCAATTGATTATTTCGGACATAGTTAGTTACGAGTTAGTAAAAAGAAAAAAAAAGTAAAAATAGTTACCAAGATGAGATTGGAACACACGACTACTCCCGTGTCGGTGCTCAGAGAGGCAAAAATTTCCATTCTTGTAGGACACATTTGCGTTTTAATACAAGCTCACGAGCTTGTAATTAAAGATTCATTATTTTATTCTTATGAAGGTATTCAGGTTGAGTACGTTCTTAATACGTTCTTAATTTTTGGAAACATCATAAAAAGCGTGTACCCAAATAAACCCTAATTATTTAAAGTCAAATGTCAGCGTTTCTAATTCAATTTATTTCCTGTCAGCAAAAAATTGCCAACATGAACGACTAAATGCCTGCTCTAAGTTGGCAAACTTGTGTTTCACGTCGGCAATTTATATTTTGTTTGTGATCGTATGCTGCCATACATAAATACCAGTTAAATTTAGAGAGAAATTTATGAGAAAATGAGAACAAAACTGTTGTAATCTAAAGTCATATGTAACTGCAATAAAAACCATGTCAGCGAATACATGCCGACGTGAATGAAGAATTTTTGTTAACACCTCGGCGTTCCCCATCGGCCAATTGCAGAGTGTGGACGTGAATTAGAAATGCTAAACGTATCCAACTGAAGCCTGGAAAAATATTTTGTGAATGCTTCTGGTGGGTTAGGGAATTTACCAGGCAGGTTTGACAAAGTGCCTAAGCTTTCAGATAAACTAATTAAAAAGGGGTACGCACGTCCAGTTGGCTAACTATTAACCCAACTAAAAACCTTGCTTTTCTGGTAGCTCTAACTGTTCTATAGCTTATGGTGACTAGACAATACAAAGACATATGCAGAAGATCAACTAAAATACACCAGCTAATCAAAAAACAGGAATTCTTGCCTAATACTTCTCGGTGGTCAAACTACACGATTTTGAACAGATAACATCATATTAAGTATACTATAATATAAACTACTCTGAAATTCCCACGAACAAGCCTAAAAAAATTTCCCACAGCCAAACACTGTTTTGCCCGGATAATAAAGGCTGCCCTGATTATGTACGGCAGCTTGCCCCGGTTAAAACAGGGCAGAAAATACATAATCAGGGCAACATAATCAGGATAGGCCGGCTTATTATGTACGACAGTTAAAAACTATTATTAAGCACTTATAAAAGAAACATAATCGGGGCAGGCAGAATTATGTACAACAGTCTAATATTATTTGTGACTTATAGAACGAACATAATCGGGGCGGCCGGCTTATGTACAACATTTTTATACTATTCCTCACTTATTATAGAACGAACATAATCGGGGCCGACTGGCTTTTATATCATTCGTGATAAGTAAATACCCGGGTGGCAAGGTTGTTAATGTTCTCAAATGAAACGAAATTTCGTGGAAACTAAATTTTAGGATTCGCAAGTTTAATAACTTTTCACCAAACTTAATTCCCGCAAAACGAATAATTTAGGTCATCCCCAGAATTCAATTCCTGCGAAAAATAAAAATGAACCCACCCATCCGCAAAATCTAGTTAGTTTTTGTAAACACGTCTGTTTTGTTTTCTATCACATATATTCTAACAAAATAGGTTCCGTAACATATTCTATTTACAAATAACTCTCCATCGAAGAGTCCACAACATCACAGTTTTGAATGATGTTTTATCATGCAGAGAAAAATTACGTCGCTCTGCCGAGTTTTCAAAGGTGTGTTATCTTGCAGAGAAAAATGGCATGTGACAATAATTCGCCAATGTTTCATTCACGAAAGTTCAAAGAAAATGCCAATCTCAGCCTCTGGCCAGCCATTATATCCTGTTGATAATCCGGTCACCACAATATAATCAGGGCAAAAAAAAAACATAATCAGGCCACGCGTACATAATCCGGCCGTCCTGTTTATAAACAGGCCGTTTTCGCAATCCGGGCAGAACAACCAAAGGACGATTCAGTTCAACTAGAATTCAAAGTGCTTTTGGTCATAGTCCAAAGCGTCTACTAGAAGGTCGTAGTAGTTGAAGAAGAAACAAAGCTTTTCCATTGGCTTTATAACAAAGAAAATCAAAAAATAACAATGACCAATGTCCCTGTATGTTCAGCCTAGCTGCACGGTCTCTCTCTGTATCCCTCAAGGCGATTTTAAAGATTTTTTTTTTCTTTTTCTTTTTTTTTCTTTTTTTTTTTTATAATGGAAACATTACATATATTTGCCACAAATAAATAAATAAACTTAAAACAACACCAAAATAAAATAATTATTAACGATTTAACAGTTCAACATAGTTTCACTTAATAATTAACAAAGCTTGATTATTCAGGATCGAATGAGTGACACAACATTTCCGAGTTCCATATCTGTCAGCTGGTGGTTCCGAGCGAAGGATCGGCAACCTCTCAGGCAAAGTAGTGTCGATCGCAGAGACTAAAGGAAATTTAAGTTCTAATAAACATCGTGGCTTCTGCGACACTGATGTTTCGTTTTTCTGAAATCATTTCAGACAGTCTCTGATAAAATCGTTTACATTCTCTTCCCATATTACCGTTTGTTGCAAAAACAAGGGGAGTTAATGTTCCATTTTCTACTTGCATAAATCTTTCGTTGTATCCCCTCTTCTTCTCTTCTTCGTTTTTCTTGAAGCATTTGTCAAGAGAAAGACCCTTGTATCTCAGAGCGTTGAGGTCAAAAACGCGGTACATCTGAACATACGCGTTGACCAGGGGTCCAAAAACCGACTGCGTTGACGTCTAATCGTGCTTCATGTGATAAAATACCATTTTGATGGATTCTTTCACGGCTTAAATGGATTCTTTCACCGTAACAGCAAAATTTGCTTTCACACATGCATTCTGATGGAAGTTTCGGGATTGTCCAATCGGATCACAAACGTAGTGCGTCAAAAAAACTCTCCCTTTTTTAGATAGTAGTTCAGCTCTATAATTGGTAAAGTTGTAAGTCAATTTGATACTTCACTTTCCATATTTGACTCGTTTAAACATGCAGCTGTCATACGTGATTGTACATTTTTCAACCTAGATTCTGTTGTGGCCGGTTGTTTTTCACTACCAATCAATGATACTTTTTCTTCATCAACAATATTTTTACGAAGAATTACGTTCTTCAAAGAAGCAGTTATGCTTTCTGAGTTTCGTAGCTCTGTGGGCGCTCGTTCAATGGATTGATAATTCCAAAACCACCAAGTCGAGGAGGCAAAGACATGAGTGTGCGTTCAGCATCGTTCACAATGTGTCCGCCAGTAATAACAGGTAGCAATCGATGTCGTATGATTTCTTCAAGTGGATTCAGATACTTCTCAATCCCAGGTATTGTTCTGGGGAAGAATGAAAATTTGTGTTGATAACCACTTGTATAACAGGCATAAGCAGCTTGTGGCTGTGATAGCGCAATATCTAAAAGTCCAGATATCTCCTTCACCCAGTTCGTTACCATTTTTTCACAGTACTCCTTTCTGAAGCTCTCACTTTCGTCAGTACATATTTGGATATTCGTGCCCTCAAAAGTCGTTTTCGCCAGTTGTTTGTGTTCTGGTTTTACAATTAGCCAGAATTTGTGAGGTTGTGGATTGCAACCGAATAATGGTCCAATTATTTGCTTCAATCTATCCCACCGAACTTTCAAGTTTCTACATTTTCCAACTGCACTAACATCATCAGCGAAAGCAGCAACAATAGTCTCAAATATCCCATCAGCCATCAGATTCAGTAGGGGTGTCAGACCAATTGCGTATATTGCCAATCTTAGAGGATCACCCTGCGTAGTACCGTCCTCGGATCTTATTTCTTTACCTCCAATGATGAAAAGCCCCGCATGAAATCTATAGCAATTGATGATATAACATGCAATAGTCGGGCAAACAATCTTGACGTTGTGCAGAGGTGCTTCTCTGCTGATGCTATTTTTTATTTTATTTATTATTTATTATTTTATTTGTTGAGGCGATTTTAAAGATTCTGCCTCCCGTAGCAGTCGGCGGAAATCAATAAATTCATTGCTTTGAAGTAAGTAATACGTAATACTGGAAATAATTTAGTCTTTGCTGCTGTTGGATTTTAGGCACTTTTGTGTCTAGAACCATTCTTGAAAGTGATAAACCACCACAGGTTCTTTTTTTCTTCACAGGCTCAAAACGTGTGATTTAAATCTCTTTCTTATCAAAAAACAAAAGGTTTTAACTTAACCTCGATCAAATGGATTGTTTGTTTAAGCCCAATGCTAAACGAGATAACTGAGGCAATTTATGTAAACACTGTCTTTGCGGTCAAAAGATGTTTTGATGTGTATGTTAAGTTTGGTATAGAGTATTGCTAGCTAGCTGCATGTGTATTAATTTTTTTTGTTTATTAACTGAAGGTCACAGGCTTCGTGTAGCGTTTTATGCAACTGTGTATCTTTGTGTCTATGTGAGAGAGAAAAATTTCTTGTAAGATAACTAAGGAACAGCTCTTTCATGAACGCAAAAGTGTATGCTAAATGTTAATAGATATGTAGATCCCCTTTCCCTGCCCTAAACATCAAAATCAAAAAAGGTAATATTTGAATGGTTTCAGTCATAAGCACTCGGACATGTGCTCCTGTTAGGCAGGTAGACAACAACAAGTTCAAAATACTTTCTTTTCTCTAAGAAATCGATGTTTGTGGATTTTATATACAACGACCCCACCGCTCATTTTAAAACATTTAAGAACAGGAGATCTTTTACTTTCCCATGCTGCTTTTAATTGCTATTGCAAAAATTGCTAAAAACAAAGGAATGAAGCAATACCTAATCTAAGAATAGTTCGAGTTTGTTGAATAATATTCCTTATTCTCTTGTTGAGCAATACAACGTACATAAGTTGTTTTAGGATAAGATATTTTGATGTCAGCCTGGTACCTATGATGATTATTCTTCTGACAAAATAAATCACCATCAAGTAAAGAACCCAGAAAAAACTGTAAACAATGGATATATATCTGGTATAATCCACAAAGTTGTGTTATATAAGAGGAACTAAGAAGGTGAAAAAAATTCAATCAAAATAAGTTGTACTGATGGAAAAGATTTTTGCTTAAAACAATACAGATCGCAACAAGAATTTCATGTTAAAGAACGTTCTGTTACAGACTGCAAACTAATGAACATGTCATGTTAACTTATGCATATGAGTATTATGTATATATGTCGTTTTTTATGAGAATCTTTAAAATTGGCCTAGTTACTGAAACTTTCGTAAAGATTTTACAGTATCCAAATATTTTTCAAACATATATATTGCATATTTTGAAATAAAGTAACTTCCCAACTTACGAATTTGTAACTCTATTACTTGTGCTCTTATTAAATACGTAAAACGTAAAAAAGATGCTTAGAAGATCATTCTTAATACCAGTGTTGTATGTCATTCAAATTAAAGTCCTGCTAAAATTATTAAATCACACGTACGGAGTAGTGTGATATTTGGTTTACAGATTCGTCGCGGCGGCGGCGGTCTTCAGGATCACACTGGATTCGAGTCGTTGTTATTGATAAAAAAATTGTCTACTATTTTCTTTGATGTCGTGTAGATGACATCGTCTAGAGGTGGTCAGGTTGGCCGCCATTATGCAAAAAGTGCTGACTGAGCATATTTTGTAAAAAATGTCGTATCATATATCAATTTGCCAGAAATTTAAATTTGATCAATAATCACAAAGCCAAAATTGGAATGTAGTAAATACAAAATTACAAACAAAACAAGGATTGAAACTCGATGCTGAACTGAACTCAAAGCTACTGCACATTCACCAAGTTTTAGAATTTAAAAAAAAAATGCTCCAAAGTTAGTGCATAAGCCAAGGAAGAACAATTTTTTTTAAGAAGTTAGATGAATATTGCGCCTCTATCAGCAATTAATATAGCTAATCGAAACGTCAAATTAAACACTGTTAATAGTTCCACATTTGCAACAAACACATCACGCGATCCAGACATTCTCTCTTGCACATTTTAAACATGCACAAGGCAAAGGGAAATCGCCAGGAAAAGCTTTTGTCCTAAATAGAGGTGTCAAACGGTCATCATCTAAAATGTACCTGTATTCGCGCACTGAATATAAGAACGTTTAATATGGTTAGGAAATGTTTTTGAGGTTGGTGACCTCTTTTTGTGGTAATTTTTATAACGTAAATCGTCAAAAAATTTTGCACTACGACTTTGGAGCACAACAAGAGACAAAGCATTGTTCAGCATGTGCCAGCATGTCAAGTGCTTTAACGAAATGGCATAACAAATCTAAAAATTTTCCAGCTGCTTCCATTGCAATTAGTGAGTGAATGTATAGCCGGAATTATGTCTATGATTTCAAAACCTCATGCTTTTGCTACATCATGGATTGGTACTGCTCTACTACATTCTTCTTGACCAGATAACATCCAAAGATCGTGAAGATCGTGAAGATCAAAGTAAAACCACTGTGTAAAATGGAATAAAGCACAAACAAATACATCTGTGTCAGCTGAGCGATAATAATTTTCTTATAGTAATCATATTTAATGCCATCATTAATATGGTACATTATTTGATCGTCAGCCTCTTCATGGTCACATTTCAGTGATGAAACTGTAGTTGATGATCCTGATTCAATTTTGACGCAACCCGTAAGATCTCCTGGCAAGCACTTTCTAAGTAAGGTACAAAACTTTGATTCCATTGTATGAATTTACAACTCAAGATATAAAGAATTGCTGCAGTCGCTCCTTGTTCAATGGTGATGGCCAAAAGCTATTCATGCATACAGGCAAAGGTTAGTTTTCATGTAGTATGAATAAATCAATAGCTTCTGTTCTCTTCCTACTACTTCGCCGGCTTGACTTTGTGTTTTACTGCGTATATATGTTAAAACAATATAAACCTTTTCATCATCTTTGAATAAATATCGGAAGAGAAGCCTCACAAAATCACCAAAGAAAGACAATTTCTCTTTCTTGATTGGTACTTTACGAGCATATGCTATAAAGTTAACTAAAAACACGGGAGCGATATCTTCTCCACCAACTTTAAAGGGCTTTTATTTTCAAGTTTCGTTTTAAGTAGTTGAGACAGTTCACTCTTATGTGGTTACTTCGTAACTTAAAAGTTGTCGAAGATTATAATTCCGCAATCTGGCATAGTCATTGTATTTCAGTAACAGATTCCTTCTTCGGATCTAACATTTTCTCCATTAAGGCTTGTTTGCTTTAGGAAGGACGGTGTTTCTTTTGTGAGCCGACTTTTTTTTGTTTTTTCATTCTTTAACGAACTCAATATAATCTGCTCATCCTATATCAATGCAGTCGCGGCGATGTTGAATGATTGATTCAGTAATAACAGTACTACTGATAACGTTACAAAAATATTCATTATACACGTTGTTTTTTTTGTTTTTTTTACAAGACAACCATCTTTTACCTGAGCCTCGATTTTCTTAGCAAAATGCCAGAATATAAGCTTAAATTTTTTCTTAATTTTTCTTTCTTTCTTTATTTTGTTTGTTTGTTTTATGTTGTCACCACGCACGTATTAGTTTCAAAAAATCATTGATTCGAATGTAAAAACACGTTCGAACGTAGGAATTCCGGAATTTGTTTAATCATCGTACAAAAGTTTTAGTTACGAGGGTGTAATTTGGCACATAGACTAAAAAAAATGGTTACTTATCCGGGGTTCCACTTATCCAAAGAAATTAAGAGAATTTGATAAGGCAAATCCAAGGGACCCGTGGAAATGGTTCCACTTAGTAAAAGTTCCACTTATCCGGGGTTCCACATATCAAGCGGCAACTGTAACTACGATTTATTTAAGACATTTTTATTTTTATTGAAGAAAAAGTTAGGATGTATATTTGAGTGAAAAAAAAGAAACTTGATTTTGTTGTGTTTTAAAATTATGGTGATTTTGTAACTGTAAATGTAAATATCAAGGTCTCTAAAATTTGGATATAAAAAAATATCGAAGAATTGGATCTTAAGATTTTGAGGTTTTCGAGGCTTAATTTTTTAAAAAAACTTTTTTATAAAAAAACAACGTGTATTGTGTTAATCCACATAACTTTGAGGTTCTTGAAGAACTGTCTTTTCGTGTTTGATCAAATTTCACTACGTCACAGTTGCTTTCTGTTTAGTAAATCCTAATCGCCACTCTTGAATACCTTGTTACATTCTTTCTCTAGGGCTTGGTCGATCGGCACTGCACTTTTCTATAGTGTGCTGTACATTAAAATTTTCCTCCATAAAATTTTAGTACAGTAATGGGAATGTTTTTTCCAGTTTGATGCAATAATCGAAGTAGAGTGGAGTCCTACGTAAAAAAATCGTTTGATCAATCTTAAAAAATATTGGAAATGCTTTTCGAATTGCTGCCATACACAAGAACCAATCTCCCTCTCTAAATGATATGGTCAAATCTGGAAGCACCGAAGATGCTCCAGAATGTAAATGCCATATTTTTTTTCAGAATTTAAATGTCATATATTCTTTGACAAACTTTTTGCAAATATCCCATGTCTCGCGAATTTTATCAGATTGCTTGGTATCTTGGCGTGAACATAAATGATGGTAGTTCTGTAAATTTTGAAACAGCTCTTCAAACTTCATTGAAGAGTCAGGTAAACACTTAAATGGTACATTGCTTTGTTTACAAGATGAATACCTGAAAAAGTTAACATAGCGCATATTTTACTTTACTGTATTAGAAAGTACACATTTTTCTTTTTACGTATTTATAATATGCCAGTGCCTAGAAAATGTAACAACTGAAAAAATTACATGTTTTTCGTTCTAATCTCGACGTCCTCTTCGTTTCACTGAACTCACTTGTTGCTTTCGATTTGCAAATCTTTCTGATTTTAATATGTATGTTTTGTAACAGCTTTTGGTGTGGTATCTAATGTTCTCATACTAATTGCTTCCAGGATTTTTAAAAGTAGCTATCGTCATTCAGGATAGAGAATACTTCTATCAGTTTTCTTCTGCCATTTATTTGAAAAATTCATTATAGTGTTCTATGAAACGTTTAAAACTCCGAGAATAGCAAAAAGAATACACTACAATGCATGGGAGATAAAGACAGTACAATGTTTCATTAAAAAATGTGTTTTATTCCGCGACAAAATATACCCATTAGATTCAACATTTAGTTTCATATCTTTCTATATGTTTATTTACAACATGTTCTTCTATTGTGATTATTGATTAGCATTAATTTTCTGACTTTTTGGTTATAGTTGATATCCAGGGTTTCTCTTTACAATAAGAGTGGAGGTGCATATTAAAAATCTTAAATCTTTTATAAACGCATTCGTTTTTTAGCAAGTGCGAAAGGCATACACGTTGCAAAAAATTATTTATAGAAAAGATTACAAAAAGGATTTATCTACATAATTGCTTCTTTCCGTCCTCCGTGTTTTTGGTTTAAGAATTTAGGTATTTGAACTATGTCCTCTTGGCGCTAATTTGGACTGAACTTGGACTGAATTTTTTTGGCCACAAAGCAACCTCGTCCCTAGGACTATTTGCTTGTAAAAAGATGTGCAGCTTTTTCACCAAACCAGCAGTCAAAACCAAAAAAAATCAACATTAAGAATGAAAATTATCCTGCCCAAAAAAACTGTTTCCAGTCAAAAAAATCTCTACAATTTACGCCTTTACTGAACATAACAAATGAAACAGACATAAAGGCAAACACAAAAATACTTCCTAAAGAACTTGGCAAAACAAAACAACCTCAAAGCGACTTCATTACTGAAGATCAAGAAAATAAAATTATTACTGCATTACAAACAAGGAGAATTGATATTATCATTACTACCATAAAAAATAATTGCCCTAAATTAATTGATGCCATTAAGCAACTTGTTACAGATGAAATAAGCACCGCATGCAAAAACTTGTGCAAGAAAAGTGGTGGCTCTGTCTTGTTTGACTTGTTTGAAGAGTTGTAACGAAATGATGTTTTTTAAAGATGGTAATTTATGGTCAGAAGTCACACAATATAATCCATTTTTAATAGACATATTTTTTTTTTTTTTTATTAACTGTCTTTCAGGCACTTCCATATTTTACAATGGCTATTCGTCCTATTAAAATAATAATAATATTTAAATAAAGAAATAAGTTATTCTATAAAAAAAGACACTGTAAAACTGTAGACAAGATTAGCAGAGTTCAAAGTGGCGAAGAATTGAAAGACATCGATATAATAGATTCTGACGGAGAATAAGACCAGAACATATGAAAATGAAAATTATACACCAAAATATATAATAAAAAAAAAAAAAAAAAAAAAAAAAAAAAAATATATATACATATATTAAATATATTTATTAATCGACGGGCTTAAGAAATAAAAACAATCGAGCAAATGAACAAAAATTGAGACTAAGTAGAGCAGAAGGAATAAATCAAAGCATAAAGTATTGCTCGTGGATTGGTCTCAATCAGTCAGTAGATGTTAAGTTAGGATATTGAGAAATTGTCGTTTTGACAGCTGTAGCAGGCAGAAAACATATTGAGCATGATCTACAGATAAAATTGTGTTTTATTTACTCAATTTCAATGCAGCACAGATGGCATGAATTGTCCTTAATGCAAAGAATAAATACAGTACTTGTTATTGAAGGTGCCTGCAGCAAACAGGTAAAAAATACATTTATTGATTAAATAACATAAGTCGTACAAACTTTAAAAATCAATTAAAAACAATAAATACAAAAAAACTTCACACCATGGTTAAATTCCTCTCAAATAAACATCCTTTGGTTAGTTATAGAAATTGTTAAATAGTTGTTTAATAAAATTATTATGCTTTATATTCTATATTTTTATTGCAAATTTATTAAATTTAAATAAATAATTGTCATAGGGGTAGTTTTGTTTTTTGTGCTTTAACTCTGTTGCGATAGGTAGTAATATATCCTCAAATCCTGCTAAACCTTTGCAATTACTCATTCTTATTTCGTTTTTTAAGAAAATGCTTTTACGATTTGGATTTGCAGTAACTGTTCTGCCCGGATAATGAACATTGACCTGATTAAGTACGGTCGGCTTATGTATGACAGTCAAATATTATTCGAGACTTATAGAACAAATATAATCGGGCCGACCGCTTTTATATCATTCGTCATCACTGCTGACAAGCAAATAGCCCTGGTGGCAAAGTTGTTGTTGTTCTCAAATAAAACGAAATTTCGTGGCAAATACTAAATTTGGGGATTCGCAAGTTTAATAACTTTTCTCCAAACTTAATTCCCGCAGAAAGAATAATTTAGGTTCCGTGAAATTTAGTTGGTTCAAAGTATGTATATTATGTTGAAATGTATTTTCTATAAGAGTACTTTATACTAAGAAGTCGAGTCGAGACTTATTTCTTTCGCCATGTCTAGTTTTTAGGGGTGTTCTATCTTCCAGAGAATGTTTAATTCACAAAAGTTCGAAGAAAATGCCAATCACAGCCTGCCTGGCCAGCCATTATATCAGCGTTCATAATCCGGTCATCAAGACATAACCAGTGCAAAAAAAAACATATTCGGACCATGCGTACATAATCTGGCTGTCCCGGTTGTAAACAGGCCGTTTTCGCAATCTGGGCAGAACATAACCACTGTGCAATTTTCTATTTTCAAAGCTTTTTTAAAATTACGTAATTTTGTGGGTAAAGCAGTTGCAGTCAAAGCTAACATGATACTGTGAGGGAAGAATGCTTGGAAAACTGATAAGTATTGAAATTCTGTACGAAATTCTCCACCCCTAGGTATAACATACAGTAATTCATCAATTTTTTAGCTTAACTGTATTATGTGATAAATTTATATTATTCAATTATTATAGCTATACATAAACACATATTTTGTTTGTGAAACTTTTTCAAATGGATATATAATATATATTAGTTTGTTTATATATATTTAGTTGCTATATTTAAGGCATATTATTTTTATATATAATAGCTATGTATGTAGCTAGATTTTTGATACGTTATGTTTACAAAGAAAGCTAGCTAGCTAGCTAGCTAGCTATACTTGCCATAATTCCACACAATGCGCCTTGCCTATCACACAAGCCACAACATTTTCCTCAATTTTTGATCTTAATATTTTCCTTCCCTGATCTGATAACAGGGACTCTGGATGTGCAAATAAAATTTTACATTTGCCTGCAACAATGCTTTTTGAAATTTTGAAAATAGAATTTGATGCATCATTCAAATCTTCTTCAAACAAGGGTTCGTACTTCTGACTATTAGCTTGGTCATCGAGTTGTAAGAAACCACATTCAATGCCTACTTTAGTTAAATATACTAGCTAATCTTGAATAATTGATGTTAAAAGAGATACAACAAGTACAATATCGCCTCTGCCTTTCGTTCTGGAACAAAGTCGGGTAAAAGTTGATAAATTAACGATTTACCAAACCCTGTAGGCAAAACAGCTATAGCGTGGTGTCCTTCTCCTAAATACTCGAAACATTGAACTTGTTTTGGTTTTAAAATAAACGAGGGCAACTTTTCATACTTTTCAAAAACATTATTCAGCCGCTTGAAAACACGTACCACATCTTTCCAGCCCATCGCCAAAATCATAAATATGCAGAATTTGCATAAATTAAAAATGAACCAGAATCTGGTTCATTTGATGCCCACGTGACCAGCCTGTGCCAGCGCCTTTTCGACGCCACGGTAAAAGGTGCTGGGTTCGAGCTTGGGTCCGGACAAAAAAAGTAAAGTTTTAATACTGCAGGTGTTAACAAGTGTATTTTAATTTGCGACATATACTAAATCTGTGTGATTATATGTGACTAGCTTGTGTGTAACATGTTTTCGCTTCCAGTGCGTAAAGTTTTGGGTTCAAAACCCTGGCCGAGTTGATTGCAGTACCAATAAGAACTGAAGAGTTTATCTTGGGTGAACATTTTCGATAATAATAAGTATCAATAATACAGTTTTCACGTCCATGGTGGACGTGAAAACTGTATTATTGTTCAACCTCGTTCTCAGACGATTTTGATTTTTTGATTATCCATAATACCGGTGAACGGCCAAGAAATATTAAAAAACCTCTCCAATGGAAATATAGTACGTGCCTGCTACATCGATTTAATTAAAAAAAATTAGATAAAATCTTTTAAAGATAAAAATTTTAAAAAATACGAAATAATAACATCGTTTTCATGCTTCCCTTTTAAAACCTATCCTGTTTCACCTAATTTGCTGTGTTTTACTACATAGCAACAGTAAAGAGGGCGTTTTAACGACAAATTATTTAGATACGATTTTCAATTGGCGCAACATTAATAAGGAGAGGAAAGAGAACTTCGAGATTTAAGTACCCTAAACAAATTTCTAGCCGCTCGTGTATGGTACGTGACCCTTGTGAATTATTCATGTTACATTGTAACAAAATTTGTGTTCTTAGAACTTTTTTAAATTATTCAGCAAAAAAAATTATTCAGCAAAAAACAGTAAAATTTCAGTTCATCAATAAAAAATTATGGCTTTATTCAATGAAAATGGATCCTCCAATTAACTATGACATGCGACTTTGTAGGAAGCATTTTACATTAACCAATGAAAAAGTAAATTTCGGGACAATAAACTGAGAAGACTGGTTTAACAGTGGAAGGAGAAGGATAATCTCTCGCACGATCAAGAAATATTAGTGAAATCTGCATTAACTGTTTGAAGCAAACTTTCGCCGGAAAGATGAGCCAAAGACGCAAAACGAATCTCATTACACAAACGCAGCAAGCTAATATTGCGCATAACATAGAAGTTGCAATCAAAGACAACGACTTGAAGAAACTTAAGTTAATTTTTGAAGACTACCCGAACTTGCTGAGTTATGAAAGTCATAACGAGAAATCTTGGTTGCATCTAGCAGCAAGAGAAGGTACTGTGGAAATTGTTACATATCTTGTTCAAAAAGGAATCGATGTTAACGTTTTGGATAAAACTAAGCATATACCCTTGCATTATGCATGCATGAACGATAAGTATGAAAACATACTTATCCTTTGTAAGTTTGGCTCCAAAGTTAATCATAAGCAATCAGGAGGAAACACGCCTCTCCACCACGCTGCTTTTTATAACAGCGTGAACACAATCCGGGCATTGCTTCAAGAAGGAGCTGATATAAATGCTCGTAACACATACGGAGAGACTGCTCTTCATTGGGCTGCTCATCAGAATAAGTCAGAAGCCGCCAATCTTTTGGTTCTCATGGGCGTTGATAAGTCAATTCAGTCAATGAATAGTTTTGAAACAGCATTTGGGTATGCAAAAAGAAATGGCTTTGACGAAGTAGCAGACGTGATTAAAAAAAAATGAAAAGGATGTCGGAAAAGAAATCAAGGTGTTAATGATCGGCAATAATATCGTAGACGCTAAAAAGGTTTTGAGGGAACAAGAGGCTAGGTACGTGGAACAAGAAAGGCTCCTGCAACGCAAAAAGTTTGAGCTAGCCCTGGAAAAAAAGAGGTTAAGTCTGCAGAAAGCGGAAACAAATAAAAAGGAAGCAGAATTTAAATTAAATGAGAAAAACGAAGTAAAGTCAAATTTGCTAAAAGGTTTGGAAGAGGAACAAAAGAAATTGGAAACATCAAACCAGCTAATAGCAATGGAAAAGGCAAAAATAAAAAAATATGATGAAGCCATTACAGAAATGAAACAAAAATTGAAGAAGTTTTGCGATAGTGAAGAAAGCGAAAAAATAAAAAAAGCCAACAAAGCATACGATGAAATCGCCAACGAAATTTCGAGCTTGGAAAGGCAGTTGAAAGAAAATGACTTGGTAGATGCAAGTCCGCATGTAAACAGAAAAAAATTCAGGGCTACTGTCTCTGCTATAAGAGCAACGTTATCACATTAAAAATTTTAGCATTCATTTCTTTTCCACTGCAAAATTTTTTAAGTCAATCATAGGGCAGACTACTTTAAGAAAAAATGTTGTTTTGTACTGTGGGTAACCTCGACCTTAGGGCTGCTAGTATAACTCTCAGGGTACTTTGCCTTATGATGAACTGTCATTAAGGTACAAGGATGTCTTATTTTTTGTTTTTCTTCCTAAACAGGAAAATAATAATTCAGTAAGATTTGTTACTAGATTATTTTTTGGACGGAATAGGAGAGGATATTATACTTTGAAGTTCATCACGACTTTATTCTGTAAATTTTGAACACGTAATTAATCCGATTTTCCGATTTTTTTAATTTTAAACCAAAAATAGGGTTTTCGGGGAATTTTTGGCATTTTTTTATGAGAACTATGTAAAAAACGGAAAATATGTTAAATATCTTAGATTTAACTATCAAAAACCTTAAACAGAATGTGAAAATTTGCTCTAGAACTAAAGTAATTGAATTTTTAACAGATGGGGTATTTTGGAGAAATTTCAAGCTTCCGATTTCGCCAAAGAAAAAGTGCTGAAAAAGAAAAAAAATTATTGTTGCCATTGTGCTTCTTTTTTTCATAACGTACTGTAAAGCCGAATCTCTTTGTAGCGATTTTAAGCGCGCAATTGCAAAGCGCGCAGCACAAATTAGTGTGCGCTCAATCTCCATTTGCTCAAATTTTGACAAGCGATTGAAAGACTAAATAAAAAAACCCATGAGTAAACAACTTCTGTTTTAACTCTGCTGTATTTATGGAAAAAACGAAAAGTGGAGAGAAAGTAAAAAAAAAAAAAAAATAAAATAAAATAAAAAAAAAATTTGGGTAAGAAAAATTTATACGCAAAGAGAAAGCAGTGGAGAGTTTCAAGTTTTAGTTAAGGACTTAAAAATACTTGGCTGATTTCTTCTTCTTTCTTTATGGTTGTCTGTCTTCTTTTTTCGTACCTTGAACATTTTCACATACAGAGCAAACATCTTTATCGGGAGACCAATTTTTAGGTTTTAACTGTGTTGTTGTATTTCTATTTTCAATATTTTTAAGTGTATTCTGTTTTGCAATGTCTTTACTTTAAAAGTAAAGGCATTTTTGGTTAAAAATTCTCCACAAACTCTGCAAAGTTTTGCCAACTGTTTTCATGGTTTGTGGCGGCTATATTTTTTTTCAGAAAATAGGATCTCTGTCAGGTCTTTAATTTTTTAGAAAATAAGTGAAATGCATTCTAAACATTTTTTAAAGAGCGCCCTGCACTCAATGCTTTAAAAACATCTTGGCTTAAAAATCTTTGGTTGTCGAGCACGTTCATTCAATCCCACTGCGAGAGCTAGCTAGGTGAGTTTTTGTGTTTATTTTCGTTTTGTTTTTTCCAGGGAACTTCAAAACAAAAGCAGTAAGATGTTTTTTCCCGCTTAGTTACGTAACCTGGCCTCACTTCTACGACTATACGACTATGTTCACACATTGCGGATAGGTTTCATTTTGGAATCGTTTTGTTCCGGAACGAGGTGTAAACATCAACTTCGTTCCCAGTGCCCGTTGTCTCTTTTTTGTCTCGGGACGGCTATCGCCGTCCGATGTTAGAAAAGATACGAGATGCCCTGGAGACGAGGTTGGTGTGAACATGTTTTTTGAAAAACAGAGGAGCGGAATCATCCAGTTTCACATATCGTGAACGCGAGGCCTACCCGCAACAAAAATCATTTCGGTACGACATCTACCCGCAATGTGTGAACACAGTCTACATGATCATGAACTGGGAATGATGACTGCTCAGTGAATAGTTGGGGTTGCGCTGCTTCTTTTTCCTCTTCGATTCCTGTTCTTTTTGCCGTTGTTGATTATTAAAAGAATTCTGTCGTAAAGAGTCTGTAAACTTGTAAAAAAGGACTTTGCTGCGTATGAAAATATCGTACTTGCTGAGTAGATGCAAAACATTTCCATTGGCTTGAAATATCCAATGACATAATTGTTCACCCCCAGTTGAAAAAAAGTAGAAAATGTTTCTACTTTTTCAATGACCAAAGAATATAACGCAATAATAGCGCATGCTCAGAGCTGAGCGCTACGGCTCAAGCGTACAATGGGGTTAAAGCCAAGGGGGTGCGGAGTGTTCGGACTCCCCAAAACCCTTTATCCAGGTCTTGTTGATTCTTCTTCACCCTCCAAAAACACATTTTGTAATAAGTCACAAAACCCTGGGTTGTTTGGTAGGTTGGTCTAGGTTGTTGTAGTTCTTTTCTTCATTATATATCTAAACCTTTTATTTCCTAATCTCCCATCCCTTTAAGGCTTACTTGCTAGTAAAAAAGTGTATTTAATAAGGCAATATGAATATATCACTTTTTGAAGAAATTATTATGCATTTAAACTCACACATAAAAACTCATCGTTGTAGAGTACAGTTCTATTGCTGTAGCTAGATAGGACAAAAGTTACAAAACATTTATATATAGTAATACCTGAAAATATATACAAGCATGAAATGAAAGTAGAACACATATATAATATAAGCAACAACAAAGCCAAGATAATAACACATCTCTATATAATATTAATAAGCGTGAAAAAAATATATATATACATAGCATAGCTCACAATGTAAAATATGTGAAAACATAAAGGTATATATAATAGCAGCAGGGAGGGAGGAGGAAGAAAAACTGCTAGAACTGAAAAGGAAAACCATGAGGCAACTGCAGCTTAAATACTAGCAAGACTGCTGACCAAAATATACTGCTGGCACATAGGTAAATGGTAATGTTACCGAAACACGCGGCTTGGTAGGTGGCCGTGATTGGCGGAAGGGAAGGCTTGTGCTGGTGGGCTTGAACCACCAACTGTGCTCGATCCTGTAGTGAGAGAAAAGGCAATTGCAAATTGGTCTCACTATCGGACCAATAGCTCAGTTGGCAGAGCAGGGGGCGCTAACCCAATGGTCGCTGGTTCAAATCCCGCTCGGTCCAAGTTTCCACTTTCGCCAATAGAGATCACCTCCACTTCTGAAAATTGTATAATGTATATAGCCTTGTACTGTATGCTACTACTGTTGTTCTTCTACTGTTCTATAAATTGTACTGTTCTACTACTGTTCTATAATATGTATACTGTACCCAGAAAATATATATATATGCGTGGGTAACTAGGGACTACCAGGGACGAATTTGGGTAAGTGTCCCAAACCTGGGCCCCCTAATCCGTTTCGGAATGGACGAGTTGATTCTTCATCAGCGTTTTAAGATATACAGTACAGTCTGAATGTAATCTACCGCGGACGCAACCTCACATTAAGGTAGCGGTATGGTAAATTACACCTCTTCTGTATAAAGCATTTTTTTCCAACTTTCCTTTTAAAAAAACATTATAAAAGTATATATGTACTTGTTAACAAAAGTTTGTTCTACAATATTATGAAAAAAAAAATTAAAATGTTGTAACAGAAAAAAAATATAGTCGAAAGTCTTAAAAAGTGGGTGTGGCCAACTGTGAAGGGATTTGTCTCAAAAGTATACAAGTTTTCAGAAAAAAAAATATGTCCACATGTTCAGCATAGTCTGAATTTAAATCGCGTGTCTCATTTTTTTCTTAACTTTAATCGTTTTAAAAATATGCCGTAAAACATCTATAAGATCATAAAAATAACACTCAATTTTTTTTCCTTTTTCTTTCAATCACTTTTGCATCCAAATCCGCTGACCAAAAATTAAAATGAGACACGCGAGTAGAGATCAAACACTCGTGAAGCCGAAAACGAAAGTTTCATGACGTCATCTAATGTATTTTTGAGACAGATCCCTTTTAAGAAGAGTACGCAACCGAAAATTTTACGAAAAAATTATTCAGAGATATTCGTTAACGAAGTTTTTTCTTTCGACCTGTGATTGTTTACAAGAAATTGAAAAGAGAATATTTAATTATTCATTAGTTATTTAAAGTGAACTTGCGGAACTCTTATTCAACATTTTTTTTGCATAAGAATGCCCCCGTCATAATAAAGCAAAATTAATAATTCTCAAAGCATTTGTTTCTAATATGATGATATTTTTTCTCACGTCAGGGGGTTTGAGGGTAAAATATGAATATAAATGTTCAAAAACAGGAAATGTAATAATCGAGAATACGATTCTGTTCAACTTTCATTTTTGTTTTGTGAAAATATTTGTTACAATAAGAATATAAAAATGCCAAAAGCAAATAAAACACTGCAGAAAAAAAACAGCGAGGGAAACCCAGGCAATGTTTTTTCGTTGGAAGAAGAAGTTGGAAAAAACATGAGAGATGCAGGGTAAGCAGTTTTGATTTGTTCAATAAACAAGCTTCCACCTTGTTTACATTCTTTCAAATAATTCAATTTTTATTTTATCTAGATACGATGGCAGCCTGTTCATTTCTGCACTAAAAGATGCCGTAAAAATTAGAAAGAAAAGATCGAAAACACCAAGAAAAATTCGATTTTCTTTTTATTGCTATTGGGCTAGAAACCTCTTGGTAAAAAAAATGATTTGATTACATTTTTATTATCATCTTTAAAAAGATTATAATAATAATGTTATTGTTCATTTCAGAGAAAAGAAGTAGGGCCGGAAAATCCCGAGTATTCATTTCCACCCTCGATACTATCCTATCTTCGATCCCTCTGTCCAGGAGATATAGTAGGCGAATTTAGAGAGGTTAGTAAAATGAAGCTAAAACTATGAAATTGAAGTATCACTGTTTTATATAAAAGAATTTCTATTTTTCTTTTAGAACGCATACAAAGTTTCAATGACAGAATTCTGCGATTCTTTAGAACTTCCCCTAATAACAGTATGAAATATAAAAAAAATATATATAAAAAATAGGTTACTTTTCAAACATGAAAAATATAAAATACATAAACGCAATTATTTCTTTTTTTGTTTCGAGCCACGCCCTCTTGTTGAACAGTTTGACTGAAAAGCCCCTGATTTGTATTTTTGTCTCGCTTATGTCTCACACCTTATGCATAAATATAGCGTAAACAGAAAGTTCTCAATGCTGAAGTCACATTATTTTTAGTAAACGTGAGTCATAACTCACTTCGTGCACAGAAATATTTGATCGCCAGAACAAAGACATATGGAGTGGAATATTTTTTAACGCTAAATCCTTCAATTTTGAGGAAACATTTTGGAATAAAAATTAGTTCATTGGAAAGAGCAGTTTTAATAGTAAAATGTTCCTTAAAAAAAAAAAAATGTAAAAAAAAGTAATTATTTACCATACCGCTACCTTAATAGTTACACAGAACAATAACATTGCGAGAGCTTTTGTTTTTTTAAGAAAATAATTGCCTCGCTAATAACAATGACCCCATGCGGTTGAATGTTTACTCAAAATATGTTGCAAGATCAATTTTAGCAATCTATTTTGCGCGAACTCTTTTGAAATTTTTAATTATTATTATTTAGCGTTTTTTTAAATCGCATTTTAAAAGTTTATAAATGAAAAGCGGCGATAGAAATGTTTTTTTAAATCGCATTTTAAAAGTTTAAAAACGAATAGCGGCGATAGATATGTTTTTTTAAATCGCATTTTAAAAGTTTAAAATCGAAAAGCGGCAATAGAAATGCTTTTTTAAATCGCATTTTAAAAGTTTAAAAACGAAAAGCGGCAATAGAAATGTTTTTTTAGATCACATTTTAAAAGTTTAAAATCAAAGAGTGGTGATAGAAATGTTTTTTAAGATCCCATTTTAAAAGTTTATAAACAAAAAGCAACATTTAATAGTTGTGAACAATGATTCTCGTATGTTTCTTAAATTAAACGCGCTGGAATCTTTTTAAGTAATTAAATCAACAATACATTCTCGCGCAATGTATTATAAAACTTATTGTATTATAAATTTTTGGTCTTGATGGGGCCATTGCTGACGTCAGCAAAATTTTTAAACCCTTCCTTACATCTCATTAACCGCTCATATCAAAAGCACATGATCATATACATTTTCTTGATCAGCGCTTTAATCTGTACACAATAGATGCAACGTGAAAACAAAATTCTAAATTTTTAATGGATAGGTTGCTGACGTCATCAAAATTTTTATCCTGCCTCAGTGGATGTTTCCACGGGCCTTATCGACTTGTGACACAAGTTTTGGAAGTTATAATTTTATTATCTCACTAAGTTTTTTGTGCATTATGATTTCATTTCATTGAATTTTGATGAATAGTATGCTTGTTATAAATGTTGCAGCTTTTTTAGTTTGAAGCTACACTCTACAATTACAACACAACATGTGGCAGCAATAAATTTTGTGCTTATGTCTGCACTTTTTCTGTGGCATCATCACGACATTGAAATTTCTTCACATTACAACTTTTTGCTTAAAATTTAATTATTCTAGTTATGAAGTGAATTTTCAAATTTTGTTTGAAGTTTTCGATAGTTAGTAAATATATATATAATATACTTAACATATTTTCTGGTTTTTACATCTATATTTTAATACCTGTATACGTCTGTTTGTCACGCAAAATGGCAGCTTAGCTGCGCAAGTATAGCAAGACGCACGCAATGCCCTCTGAAGAAAACAGGCGAACCTCTGGATTTTTCCATGGGCTAACAGCTTATATATATAATGCATGAACTGCCCCCCCCCCTGGACCTAATAGGGTTTACACTGTTTTTTAACTTGAAAACAATTAACTTTTGGAGTGGAATAGCAGTTCTTCTTAGAACCATGCCACATGTTCTGTATTATCCATTGCCATTGAATGCAAGTATATATAGAACATGATTGCAATAAGTTTGATCAGCTGAGTTTAAAGTTTTATAAAAGAAAAAAAAACTTATATATAATTCAAATCTTTAGTATAAACCCTCCAAAAAAATGTGCTTTGTGCTATTTTTATCTAATACGCATATAGGTCATTATGAATAGTATCATACCAGAACAGCTTTACAAGGATTTTGGTATACAAAAATCACTCTAAATGATAATTTTGAATTCAAGATGGCAGATGTACGTGGTGTTGGCCCCTATCTACTTCAAAATGTTCTTGGAAAGGGACAAACTGGTAAGTCACTTATGCATTAACTGTTATATAATATCAAAAACACTTTCACAAATAGTGGCACCAACAGCCAGTTTTCTTGTTGCTAGGAAAAAAGTCATGGTTGCTATTATTCAAATTTTACAATGTCCCTTTGATCAGGTTTTTTGATTAAATTTTTTTTAGTTCTGTTTTAAAATTTTATTTTTAAAAAAGATGATAAGAAATATAACATTGTGGATAAAATTAATCTCTCCAATTTCATTTGTTTAAGTCGCAAGTCAAAGTTGTTCTCATGTATAGATAGGCTCACATATGTTCATATATGTTAGCTGACCCATCTACATAATTTTCAAATGAAGTATTGCTAGATAGTTTCATACAAATACATAATTATTTAAGCTTTTTACAATTTTGGTACTAGTATTCAAATCACAAAAATAAATTACATATATGATCTCCTTCTTAGTTTTGAAAAGAGTATTTTATTTTCAGTTTTTTTTTATGGAAACATATTCAACTGCTCAAAGATTAAAACTATCAATATATATCACAATTTAAGTTGTTGAGAGAAATGTGAATGTTTCTGCTCTTTAAACTGCTATGGATTTCCATAATTTTCTTGTCCAAAGTTTGTTTGCTTTGTAACTACCACACCAGGACTACAATAGAAAATGTGAATCCTTTTTATATTATGTAAAGATAATAAAAGAATTCTGTAAATTGTTAATGACATGGTTATGGGAATAAAAAGGGGTAGTGTTTACATAAGAGCCTGAGGATTATATCAACATAACAGAGGTTGACATGTGTTGTGTTATTGTAGATCATTTTTAAATACTTTCAACTGACATTATTATTAGTAAGGGTGTGCGAACAAAAAATGTAATTACACATTAGGAAATTTTAAATATTAAAGATGTTCAGGAATCAAGAAATTTGCAACCCTTATCAAATACTGGACATGTTTTGCAACCGTCATCAAATACTGGACATGTTTTCACACATGATTTACATAGGAATCAGAAAACAAAACAACAATTTTAATTATCTAATTAAGTTTCACTTAATGTGCATTATACAGCCTATACATTATTCCATATCTAGTTTCATTCTGCAAAATATAATAGAAAAGTACAGAGTAAAATGAAAACAATATTGATGTTATGAGCTGAGACAATCACTTGTTCAGACACTCAGTATTTATATTTTTAGTCCAGGATTTCACATATATACTTTTAAATATTTTCGCTTGTTGTCAACATGGAAGATATCACAAAACTAGTTATTAACCCATGGATAGTTCTCCGGGGATCATTCAGCCATTGCAAAAATGAGCCCTTAAAATTATTACAATTGCTGATGGGGTTTTATTTTACAATTATGTGTTTAGGTTAATTTATTAAGTTTAAGGGCTGTTACAAATCTACATAATGTGAAGTCTTAAATTTCACCTGTATCTTATATAATAATACGGAGTGTATGTGACGGTCATAGTGGATATCGTCATTTTCCTTTGATGTCGCCGAAATTTCCTTTGAAGTCGCCAAAAAAATTATGTCTTAAATGTTAAATTTTATGACGTTACGGCACGCCGTCAATAACACTACTTTAACGTCAACCCCATATTAAATTAATGAAGCCATTACAGTGCACTTAAAACTTTGAGGCCAAATAACTTGGAAATGAGGTGGTGACGTCAATGATTTTTCACTGGGTAACTAGGGACCACCTAGGACCAATTTGGGTAATTTTCCCAAATCTGGGTCTCCAAATCCGTTTCAGAATAGACGGGTTGATGACGTACCCTAATATCTCTGCAACCGTTTATCAAAAGTACAATATCCTATACATTTTCTTGATCAGCGTTCAAAGACCTATACGTTGAAGGCAACAGGTATACAAATTTCCAAAAAATAATTTTGTGTGTTTTCGCGGGTCTTTGCTGACATCAGCAAAATTTTGAAACCCTTATATCTCATTAACCGCTCATCAAAAGCACATGATCATATGCATTTTCTTGATCAGCGTTTTAAGCTATGCACAGTACAGGCAACGAACGAACTAAATTTCGCCGAAAAAAATTTTAATTGCACTGCTGACGTCAGCAAAAAATCTAAAACCACCTATTTTTCCATTAAAATAAAATGCTAATTTAATACATGAAATATCGTTTGTTATAGTTTAATTAATGACTTCACTCACAATTTATCTTGCATGAGTTTAAGTTACCAGCAGTGAACTTTGATGGAACTTGATTTTTGTATGTTCTCCATGCCAAGACAATAGCCTCTGTGTGGTGTACAGGAATGAAGGAATTTCGTTCTTACTGGAAAATTTAATTTTTTTAAAAAACTTACGAAATGGCTTGGGAATTCATCAAAATATTTACTTTTTCAGTTTTGACATGTTGGTATGATCTTATATACAATTTTGCTGATATACTACAATTTTTTGTTTAGGAATTGTAAAAATGGGTATACACAGCACAACTGGAAAGAAAGTTGCCATCAAAATTGTGGACAAATGTAAAATACAGCCAAGTGTACTAGCAAAGGTACTTTTCTCATGTCCATCCATAATGATGATGCTCATGAAGCGTTTACATGAAAGTTTTACTTTATCCAAAGTCATGCTAAATCTAAAGCTGAAATAAATTGTTGTTGTGTTGCATGGCGTTCCACTTCGCCCAAAGTGAAATACAATTTTGCAGTTATGTTTTATGCTGACCATACGATATAACTGCACATGGTCATTCACTTTGCCTTATTTTCACTTTAATTTGTTTTGGTGAGATGTAAGGTCCCATAATCATTAACAAGCCTCTTAGTTGATTATCCTCCTTCACAATGCTGATAAACCATACTGTATCAAATGATTTGAAATCTGTAGCCACACCACAGATTATTCTTAGAAGAAAGAATTCAGAAGAACGTATTATATCAATTAAATAGGTTTTGTTAGATCTAAAACCTAAAAACCTAAAAAAAACGAATTATAACGATGGTTTAACCATCAAGGTTGCAGCATTGTTATAGTTGTTTTAATTAGCTCTGATCTATTAACCATGTAAGCCTGAGCAGGTGGAATATATTTACACTGGTATAATTCTCACTTCAAAAAAGAAAACTAAAACTAAATTTACATTGGTATAATTCTCACTTTAAAAATGACAAAAACTAAAATTAAAAAATTGTTTAAGATACATGTTTCCAACTTTTATACACAACTGAGATTGTAGAAAGTGGAGTATTGAATTAAATTGTTTCACTGTCACACTGTAATTTTTATGCTTAGGTTGAGCGAGAAATAACAATAATGAAGCTTATTGAGCATCATAATGTTTTGCAATTATATGATGTTTATGAGAGTAAAAAAAACTTGTAAGCATATTTTTTTATTTTTTTATTAACTAGATTTTTTATTAGCAGTTAGTTTTTACTTTATACTTTTATTTCTAGATTAGCTTACTGCTGATTTTTTGTGTGTTTTAAACAAAGGTGGTTAAATTTTTGAAAAATTTCAGATTTTTAGTGCTTGAGTTTGTGGGTGGTGGAGAGCTGTTTGAATACTTAGTAGGAAGAGGACGACTGTCCGTAATTGAGGTACTAAAATATTTAAATATTATACATCTATTATCATCTATTAGGGTCCTAGTACACTAAGCAAGAATGTGAAGTGCAGTTAGTTTTAAATGCAAAACAATAAACCATTTGAAATTTCCTCAAAATGTTTATTTCTTAAGCATAGAACCCTATGTAAAATAGTTTAATAGAGGAAGGATGAAACAAAGAAAGAGATTTAAAGTTCAGTTGCAAAATATAAAAACACTATAAACATGAAAAATGTAACATAAGGAATTTTGTGAGCTTATAATTGGAATTTAAGACTTATATTGGATATTACAATTCTTTACTCTTGTGTTCTAGAATCTTACAAACTTGCAGAATATGCATCCATTAGTTGCACTAAAAACCATTCTGTTGTGATGATCTATGTATATTTTTATGTAGTTTTCCACTGTTTTCCATTTTATTTTTTAACCTAATTTTGCCATAGGCCAAAACATTTTTTCGACAGATAGTATCAGCAGTTCATTATTGTCACGAGCATCTTATATGGTAAGTATTTCATTTTCTACCAAGTGAAAAAAGGAGCTACAGAGTCCAACAGTAAAAATTACAGTACAATACATTTTATTTCAGGATTAAAGCACAGCTCCTGGTGTGTTCTTTATAGAAAGTTATATGCTTAATTAGGCTTGATTTTTATTAGTTTTTGCTTACAAGTTTGTGCTGTTTACTTTTACCTATGTGGTTTGGAACACAACACAGCAACATTTAGTGTGCAAAATCAACTGTTAATAGTAGAAGAATTTGTTGTGAATGTTTATTCGTCATATAAAATGCTTGTCCATTTTCAGATGGCGGTGATGCAAATCTAATTTTACAATAAAATACATTACAATTCAGACAGGCCTTTCAGAATTTGTTACACAGAATTTTTGTTACCTGATCAATTTCATCCCAAGATAGGTTTTTGTTGTATGTGAAGCTAATCTCAGCTTTATAAATTATTACTTTGCCTTTTGAAAGAAATATTGATCAAACCAACAGTTCTTTCAACAAAAATCTTTATCTTCAGTTTCACAAAGATAGTATTTTGAGGTTTTAAGTCATACAGTAGACTCTCGATATAACAAACCCTCGATATAACGAACACCTCGATTTAAAGAACCAAAGTTCGTTCCCCTTGGATTTTGCCTTAAAGGGAACCCGAGGTATAAATTGATGTTGGACTTATATTATAGAGAGTAAAAAGTTAGCTAACAAGTCTTTTTAATTTTTTTAAAAAGCTCTTTTCGTTCTCAAAATATTCACATTTAAAGAATTTCAGATTTAATTATGCTGCATGAATTATGATGTCATATTTCATTAATAGCAAATTTAGACATTTTCTTTCATCAGTAATTTTAGGCCTGTTAAGGGGTGTGCATTCAAACTTTATCAATGCATAGATATTATAAAGGTTAATTGATTAACAATTTTTTTGCCCAAATGACACCTGTTTGCTTGTCCCAGGCCTCTTAATTTTTTGCTGAGGAACTTATAACTTGGGATCTGCATGTCGGTTTGCAATCAAATTTTGTGAGTAAACATATATGGCTTATACAAGCTTATCCACCAAATTTGATTGCAAACCAAGTTGCAGATCCCGAGTTATTGAGTGGGTGTGATCAGAAGTTTGAAAGCTTATTATCGTCACTCACTCATTAAAAGCAATTTATAACGAGTGTTGACGAGGGAATTTCACCCGAAAAGGTCAACATTCTAGAAGCATTGACTTTAATCGTTGCAGCTTGGAAGTGTGTTACACCAGAAACGCTGGTTAACTGTTTCAAGAAAGCTGGCATAAGTCAAGGAGCATATTATGTGAATTTAAAATTCACAGCCAATCAGATGAAGATGACCCATTCAAACTACTTGCTGCTCAGACGAAGGATTTCCGAAACAGCTTTGAAGATGACGATGAATCTTCAATTGACTTCACAGTCAGCACTTATGTTGCAGTCTTTTTCAGGAGAGGTGTGCAATCGCACGCGCACGCCTTGGCACACGCCTAAATCGTTTCAGGCGTGTGATTAATCGCACGCCTGAAAAATAAATATTGAGTTTTCAAAATCAACCTATAAAATCCATTTTGTAGCGTGCAATGGCAGCCCTCGAAATAATTTTTGGAGAGTCGTCAGACAAAACGTCCGATAGATTTTCGTCTTGGTGAACACTTTTTGGCTTCAGAAATTATTAAATAGTCCTGGTTCTTTTAATCCACGAACAAGCCTATTCATAGCCAACCTGACCATCCTAGCTAATTCACCGACTCCTGAGTTAGTTAAAAGAACTACGTAGACATAAATCTCTTTCGCCTGCCCCCCTCGTCATTGGTAACCAGGTCTTACACAAGAAATCCAGCCATGCGGTTATTAACTAATGCGGAGGTGAACGCCGACGAAGCACGGATGAAGCAAGTCTGCAAAACTGCACTTACATGCGGAATAGACATTTTATCATGAATTTAATTGTAGATAGTTTCTTCATTTGACAAAATAATTGGAAACCATAGCAGGTCCAAATTTAATGGATTTTTTCTTTATGCCTGTAAAAACGAAACCCACGGGCGGTATAAATTTTTTCTGTAAAAATTTTGTTAAAGTGTAGCTGAACTTTCTAAATGAATTTTGAAGTTTTATTTAAGCCACGTGGATAAAGATTTTTTTTAATTTGAAAACAAAGTATTATATTAAGTAATATATATTAAGTAATAAATATTATTTGCTTGTGATGACCTGAAAAATAAACAATAAATATAAAAATGACAGTATAGTCATGCATACTATTTCGGACATGTAGAAAAGGAAGTTAAGATTGAGAGAGTCGCTATACCAGTAGACGCTCGATCATCGTGTTTGGGGTTCACGATTTAAAACGTCCCTCACTTTTCTACCGCAAAATAAATGCACAACAAAAATAACCTCGGAGCCCGTATTGCAGGCGTAACATTCTTTGCACATGCGTTACTTGATTTACACGTGCGAATCATCGCACACCTACTCAAATATTCCTGTAAAAAAATGATGTTGACGCAGATGAAGATTTCCAAACTTCTAAAATCAATTCCAAAACTGACCAAGAAGTCATTGACCGGGTTCGATCAATTAAAAGTGAGAATGACAAAGAAAACGACATTGAAGAAATTGATCAGAACCAGTGAATCATCGAACCACCAAACAAAGAAGAAGTCCGTCGAGCTATCGAAACCCTTCAACAATGCTGTCTTTTCCAAGAGAAAAAACCAGTGAGGTTTAAAAGATGTATGAAATTGGTTGTTAAAGAAAAAACAACAATCTCTGATTACAGACTTTTTTACGAAATAAAATGTTTGAACTACACGCTTATTTTAGAAGAACCAGTAAAATGCAACCTGAGGCTGGCTGTTCTTAACTTTTTTGTATAATTTTAAGCAGAAATGTTCTTGTTTTGTTCTTAGGAAAACGTTACAGTACGCTATAGTAACAAGTTACAAAATCCAAGTCTCTTTGTTCTTAAATTTAAATCTTATTGACAGTAATTTCGAAATTTGTGAATTGGTCTTGATTTTTGTGAAGTCTTACTGTTAAAAATGTTCTGAGTGTTGGTTTGTTCTTAGCAGGTTAGATAGCTTTGTAAACAATCTTTAGTTACCTATATACTAAAGAACTCAAAAAGAAAAATTAAAAACCCACAAATTATGTTTCATTCATTTGCTTGAATTGTACTTTTAAAATATCTACAGATTTTTTCTCTCCAACAAAATACAAAATGCAGGGTACTTGCAAACCCTCTCCATCTCCAAGTTTAAATCCGCATGACGTTGTAAAAAGTAAAATATAGTCTTTGCAAAACGTCCTGATCTTCCCCTTTTCAAATGTCCAATAATTTATCATCTTCTGTTTTGACACAAACAGTATATCATATGTCCACTGGAATTTGAGGCTTGCATTGGACTTGTAAGTTTTTACCCAATTATGGCGATCATATGTATTTATAAACATGATGTCCTTTTATATTTGTCTTAAGTGAAATTTTGACTGTCACAATAATAGGCAATTTTTTCTTGAAATGCGTGTCTACGCAACAAACAACCAAATGATTTTATGTAAACAAACACAAAAATGTTTTATTTGAAAAGTTCTTCTAATGGACAAAACTTTAAGCAGTTTTGGGAAAACTGGGGAAGTATTTCCATTTTTCTGATCTCTCGATATAACGAACCCTCGATATAACGAACCCTCGATATAATGAACTTTTTTCCATTCCCCTTGGGGGTTCGTTATATCGAGAGTCTACTGCAGATAAACATTAAATCATTCAAAAGGAAGCAGGACATAAAATCATACAGAAAGGACCCAGATGATAAAATCATTCAGGAACGACCCAGGATTTTTTTTTGTTTTATTAATACCAGTATTGTTTCTACATGATTTTATAGCCGTGCCATGAACACATGAAATGCAATGTATAAAAAGGAACAGATGAAACCGTGAATTTATCCACTAACTACCAACTACTTCATATTATTTCTCGAGGCACCACTGCATAATTTGAAACCTATTTAATTCAGCTCTTGACAGAGTTCCTGTGTATTTGTATGTTGGAGATACTTTTTATTTATTTTTTAGTCACAGAGACTTAAAGCCCGAGAACCTATTGCTCGATGAAAAGAAAAATATAAAAATAGCAGATTTCGGTATGGCATCAGTTCAAGTAAGGCTTGTTGCATGTTACATGTTTTTAAAAGAAAATGATCTCAGACTAAAAACAAACTGTACGACATTTCCATACAGAGAAAAAGAATAGGGAAGTTAGGATAAATCATTTTTTTGGTTTTTATTGTTAGGTTGAAAATGACTTCCTTGAAACAAGTTGTGGGTGAGTCTGTTTTTTATAATAAGTCTAAGTGGATAGATAAGGTTATATTATGGCTAGAGTTTTTCTGGCACTGTGATTGGCTAATCTACACAAAATATGTGCTATATTTTTGTTTTCTACCGAGAAACGAGTGCAATTTTTACTTATTTTTAATTTGACAGTGATTTTAGCTGATATTTTTTCTCTGATTGGCTGAAATAGCATGCAAAAAGCTGATATTTTTTCCTGATTTGTTAAAAACTTACTTAGTAAAGTTATTGCTTTCTTGAAAAACCAGAACTTGCCTTTAATTTATTCCAAAATTTTCTCCTCATGAAGGATTATTTTTACAAAACAAACTAACAATCAATCATAAATATTCACAGTTCAATTATCCGTCTGTTTCAACATGGTCATTAAGGAGACGTGTGCTCTCCACTGTACAAATTTTAAGTTTGACTGTGACTTTAGGTTAGTGAGGTTATATGTATAGCGCATTGAAGGAGTTTTGTGTTTAATTCGATTGTTTAACCCTATTTGGACCTATGATACTTACTGAGTTTCAATATTTATCTATTAGACACCTGCACGCCAAATTTTTAGGTCCCATGCCTTTCAGAGGCTTTGATATTGGCTATTACTCGAAACTACCCCTAAAAATGTCTATGAAACCCTTATAAAATATAATACTTTTGTTAGGATTATCCTTAGAGCTTGAAACTTACAACACAACTTTGTTTTGTCCAGAATAATCATTTTTCATATTTTGGACAGGTGATTAATTCGATTTAACCCAAAAACCATATTTTCGGGCAATTTTTGGCATTTTTTCATGCGATCTATGTAAAAACTGGGAAAATGTGTTAAATAACTTTTATGTAGCTTTCAGAAACTGCGAAGAGAACGTAAAAATTTGTTCTAAAACTAAAGTAATTGAATTTTAAACAAATTCAAGCTTTTGATGACGTCACAGAAAATGTTCTAATGCAAGCAAAAATTTATTGCCGCCATTTTGTTCCATTTGTGACGTACTATAACTGTGCCAAGTTTGATTCAATTTCAACAAGCCTATGGAAAGTTATTCCACCCTCCCCCCTTTTTCGCTGTTGAATCTTATAAACCGTGATTAAAATTGAACAATCATTTGGCGAGTAATTCAAATTACAGTGATTTATGCTTGGTTTATATAATAAACTAGTTATCGCACTTGTTCTCAAAAAAAATTTTTTTTGTTTTTTAGTTCCCGTATATTTCACTGGTCTAAAGGCTCGTGGAATGTGTAAACGAAAACCTAAAAAACACAAAAAAATAATTCCTATATTTTTTTTGACACTGTGCGATAACTAGTACTTATAACCGTACTGCAAACTAAGTCTGTTGTAATATTCAACATGTTTATTACTCTTAATATCCCTAATGTTCATTTGCGTATCCACCTTATGAATATTTAAGTAGTGCAAAATTCAAGAGAATTAAATAACTTTTCTTTTCTTTTAAGTTTAACAAGTGAAAAAGATATTCTAACTTTTTCCAATTTGAAAAAAAGCTTCCCTGAATAATGCACTTAAGCAGAAATTAGCCTATAAGCATACCAAAAGACTTTATACTTTATACTTACCTAATCCATCTCTCTATGATATCTGATATTGCTAACTCTATTTTTACTCTCTTCGAAACTGCAATTAATTTCTTTTCAGCTCGCCACACTACGCATGTCCAGAAGTTGTAAGGGTAAGGGTGATTTTCAAAAATGTTACTAAAGGACTGATTACAAAATTAATTTACATCCATTGTTAACTATTTTGTCACCGGTCAGGAGGATTGTGAAGTAAGTGAATGAAGCCTTCAGAAGAAACATGAACAAAAAATCATTTATTTATTTTTTATTTATTTTCACAGTGGATGCTTTCTGGGAGATTTTAAAATTTGATTTCTTTTCTTTTGCAGATATCAATTGTCCTTGCGTTTTTTTTTTCATAAAGCATCAGAATTTTAACCAAATAAGAATCCTTTGTTAATTTTATTATTGGCTGGTTTTTAGTTTTGTTTACTATTTTTTTGACATAGGGTATCCGATATGATGGACGTAAAGCTGATGCTTGGAGCTGTGGTGTAATTTTGTATGCGCTAGTAGTGGTAAGATCATATTCCACATAGTACTCCAGTATCAGATTGAACAGACAGTAATTGCTTTATTGCCTGATTCTCTTGACAGCTAGACAAAGACCATGTATTTCTCTGATTAAAAATTGCGTCTAGATAGTTATTGAGAGTGTCGTATACTTGATCCACTTTGTGATTTCGGCTTATGTTAGTGGCTATATGCTGCAAAACTTTTAACAGAACCTATTTGATGCTAATAAAAATACTTCTTTTGTGTTAGTTCAATATGTTACGCCTAAAAATATATACAACAAAACAGTTTGTTACTACTTTCTTTCTTTTCTATTTTTAGCCTGTGTGTGTTATACAAAAATATGTATACAAGTTTGGTGTGGGTGTTATGGTCTCTCCCAGATCCACTGGTATTCTGTGATACTAGGGGTGCGGCGTTCAATTGTTAGTTTTATTCAAGGTTTATGCTGCTGCTTTTTGTTGTTCTCGCATACGCCGTATCTGTGGTATCTCTAAGGCCTTCTTGACGGTTGCTCAGCCTAATCTAGTAGTTGTTGTAGATGCACATTTGTCTCATTATCGATGTCGAATAAGCCTTCAATATCATGTCAGTTATATTTGGCAAGAATTGTTGGCTGAGACAGTTCTACAGTAGCTGGTCGGAGATGAACTTTTTTGAATTTTTTAGCATCTCGAGTTCTCTCGGTACCATCTCCGTGAGTTGCAGTGATTCTGTTTCCATCTATGGTTTTGAATCAAATGGTGGTTGAGTTGTAAAATTTGCTTGATCTACTTTATCCCCGATCTTGATATTTTTTGCTTTGGCTCAGTTCTTCCAGTCAAAATAATCTTTTGTTGTTTCTTCTTTGAGTCCTGTAGCTGAAAGTGCCGTTGACATTTTCGACACAGCATCATCGTACAAATCAGTTTCAAGTACTTTTCCAACATGTTGGAAAACGTTTGTCATATCTTTCCCTTCTTTCAAGAGTAGAAGGGCTTTTTTCTCTGTATCAGTAGGATTATACGCAGTTCCATCTCCTTTTCAAAAGACTAATTCGAAAACTAGTGACATCTCCTCAACATATTCTTTGAAATGTTTCAATGTACCACCAGGGTGTGCATCTAATGATTTCAATGTGTGTATTAATACCATTAAATTCAAACTTGTTGCAGTTTCAAAATTCAGCTTTAAGTTGTAGCCAAGTCAGTAATGCGTCGATGAATTAATTCGTCGCCAGTAAAAATACTTCTTTTGTGTTATTTCAATATTTTAGTACCCCTAAAAATATATACAACAAAAGATTTTGTTGCTATGCTGATATTAGTATTATTAATTCAATTGTCTGTTTTAGGGCTGTCTTCCATTTGACGATGACAATTTAAGAATCTTATTAGAAAAAGTATGATTTTCAGCATTTTTATATTCTCAATAATTGAACATGTAAAAAAAAACGCCTTTTCTTCGAGTCTTTCAAGAATTATTGCAGATGACTACAACTTTTGGAGTTGACTGCTTCCTATATCTTGAATTATGGTTTTTGGATAGTGAATATGGTTTTTGGATAGTGAATATGGTTTTTGGATAGAAATCAACCTTGATTTTTAAATAATCAACTTAGTAACTATTTTTTTGCAGGTAAAGAGTGGACGTTTTGTTATTCCAGCATTTGTTCCCAAGGATTGTGTTGATCTGTTACACAGAATGATTCGAGTCGATCCACAACAGCGTTTTTCTGTAAGTTGTGTACATCATGTTCACTCACTATCCGTTATTTACATTTTCATTTTAAAAATAAGAAAGGAAAAATAGGATATAAAATACAGAAAATTATGATAGAAGCCAGGAATGCAATTGATTTTCATACTTACGTTTGGCTGATTTTGTCGTGTTAACATCTCTCGAACACATAGAGTATTTATTTGTTATACTACAAAAGAAGTAGAGTAGATAAGCAACCTGAATGTTTTTGATGACGTTTTTTAGTCGTTATTTATGGACTTTTTTTTAGTTGACTGATGTAAAGAGACATTCATTTTTTTCAAAGTGAGATTTGTTAATGTTTTTTATCTACCTCGTGTTTAAGTTACACTGCAATAATAAGACAATCATCCAACGTAAATGATTTTTGTTTTAGAGATTCGGAAAATATGCCACCAGAACCTCCTCTTTGTCCTGTTGTTTCTGTAAGTTTATTTATATTCTTAATTAGTTGTTTGTTTATGTACCCAGTGGGTCATTCTTATTCTGCCTGTTTTTCACCACGTTTACTAGGACTTAATTATAACCAGTCTAGGACGACAAACTCTCAAAAGTTAAGGTTTTTGTGATGTAAATTCGTCTTTTGCAGTTATTTTTCTTTAGATAAAGCATTTGCAATATGAAGATGAACTTGATGTTGACGTCATTAATAGTATGACGTCATTGGGTTGTTTCAAAGATCAATCAAATTTGATAAAGAAGTTACTAAAAACCGAGTAGGTGTTTCTTATCATCCTTTCTATCTAAAACTTGTTAATTTATTAAGTTGCATTTGAATTTCTGATGTGACATTGTAATGAAAAAATCGAAGCATGATATTACATTCTCAACTAAAAAGTAACTACCAATAAGCAATAGTAAAGTAAAAACAGTTTGTTAAGTATAGCATAATATGTAGCTTCGTTAGAAAGTTGTTATTCTTTTTTAGTGACAAAAACACGGAAAAAGTTGTTTATTTTTTGTTGTTGAATCGAAAATTACGGAAACCGGCTCGAGAAGATGACGAAAGCTCCCTCTTATTCGTTCACAATCCAGGCAAGAGTTTGTTTTTTATTTTGTTAAATACTGCGGCGAATGTGACTTTGGCTTGTTGCAGAAAGTTACGGTTGCATTGGAGAATCGCTTTATTGATTTGGACTCAAATTATTATTCTGCTTTTAATATATCATACTTCTGTGAACGATAATTATTTTAATGGAATTACGTTCAGGTAGGATAGTTACTTATTTTCGAGCTTTTTCTTTTAATAATTTGCTTCACAGAGGATTTTTTTTTCAAATAACTTGAACTTTATCCTTTAACAGAATTCATAGTAATTTTCTGTTAAGAAAAGTTTCATTGAAAAATGCATTGATTTATAATCAACTAATTTCTTTATTTTCTCTCTCGACTCCAAATCTTATCCGTTTGACTAATTTCGAATAATGGTTTAATATACGTCCCTTACAAACTTGAAATAAAATCATAGAGCGTTTTCACGTTATCTTTGAAGTGGGAAACTTATAATATATATATTTTTAATTTAGAAAGCATAAAATTTACAACAGAATAAAAATTGAATCGTTCAATTGTAAACATTTATTTTATTAACAAGAATAAATCTTTGCTTTTTGTACATATAATATTGTTACTTTATGTATTGCTCAATCCATTTTTTTATAAGTGCTTTCAAGTATCTATTGTCTAAACTCCATGCTAGCACATTATTTCCTTTTTAAAACAATGCTTTAAAAACAACAAGGCTGCTATTTTAGTTTGATTCTACTTGATTGATTTTGCAAATCACAATCAAAAGTATTTATGAGAAGCATATTTGTTTGTTCACACTAGTTCTTGTTTTCTTCACTTCTCTTTCCCAAATGATTAACTGTATGAAGAAAACCGTAATATAGAATAATTAGAAAAAATTTGACTGTCCTCGCAGCATAATCCACGAATAACCTAGTTTGTGAAGATTTAACTTTTTTCTGCTCACGTCGAATTCTTCTTTATAGTTTGCAATTATTAGTTTTTTAATCAGGTTTTAGTATAATTGTCCTTTCTCCATTCTTTTTTGTGAGCATAAAAAAGCGTAATCACTACCTCCTGCACTCATTCACATGGCTACCTGCACTTCATTTTTCAATAAACAAATACAGGTTAAGTAAAAATGTTCTTCAAAACCATGCGACAAAATTCAACATCATTTTTAGTGGGTGTTGCATTAAATTCAAAACTAAAATCATGTGCCTCAAACATTAGCCCAATATAAAGACATTAATTATGAATTTTTTGTAGATTATTTCATATATAAAGCGTTTGAGTCTATGCCATTCTAACCTGATCAACCTTTTGTAACTTGTTTTTGTAGATGCACCGAAAAAACGCGTCGATTCACCCATGGCTATACGCAAAGCGTAAGTGTATTGCTGGTTGCTGCGCTGCTTTGAGACAAGCTTTTACCATCTCTGTGACTATTTGGTTGTTTGTTTTCACTGATTAACGGCTACAATCTTCAACTCCAACCACTTCTTGGCTCTAGCATTGGCTGTGGAGTTGGGGGTTAATTGTAGTATGTGTTTGTTCTCATTAAATGATTTGTTTTGATCAAACTATGCTATTATTTTGGAAATAATGTAAGAAATTAATGTTGTAGATGTTGGTGTGTGGATATAATTAAATGTAAAAAAAAAACATCGTTCCTCATTTGAATATATTTAACGACGTTTCGGCCGTATACGGCCATTATCAACTCCTGCTACAAACACCATTTCGTAAAAGATTTTATTTTATATACATTACGATAGTACAACACAATTATCGTACGATATTAATCAACAAATAAGAATAATGGAATAGATGCGATATTTCTATTCAAAGCTGGTTTATCCCTAAGGATTAATAAAATCTCCTTCAGCTTGTAGATCGTAGTTATCTCTGTAATAATACAGTTATAAAATAAAATAAACTTTTACGAAATAGTGTTTGTAGCATAACTTGACGTTTGTCTTTACAATTAATGTAAGAAATAGCTATTTTAGGATAGCTAAATAGGATTTTTCAAAATATAGTCTCTTTGCATATTTCTATATACGTTATGAAATTCATTTAGAACTCAGAATTTGTATGAGAACAATGCATTATCGAACACAATGCCACGGAGACCACGTGCTGCCACAACATTGGGAAGTAACTTGGAGACAGCAAAGTAAGATTGTCATCAATGTTGGTCATTGCTTTCTTGTGCTCTGTTATGAAGTAGGATTATTCTTTTTAGAAGTCCTGCTGTGCGTCCTTCCTCCGTTGTGATCACTCCTCCTGGCAGTCCCTGGAGAGACAGGTTTTATACTATTACAAAAAGTATATTCAATAAAAACGGGGGTAAGTTTTGATCATCTTTTAATGCAGACATTCGAAGCAACAAATTTATTACTTCTGATATTTAAAGATGTTTGAATTGTGTCTAAAGCTCGCAAGTAATTATATACTTTTATTATTTCACAACATCTTGATGTACAGTATACCTGCGTTAAAAGTGGGACTTTTGCTCAACCCGATCGACTTTTTTTTCGGTCCCACCAACCCAAAATTTGCCGGAGTGGGATTTCAATAAAATGATTCGCGAGATGAAATAGGAGAACAGTTAGAATTTATATACGTTGCATTGAAAGAAAAATAAAAACGCGCATGGTTAAAGGTGTTGTTAATAGAAAAATAGAACACATATGGTTAAAGATATGAAAATCTATCTTCGTTTGTTACTAATCTCACTCACGATATGTATCTGAATTTATCTAAAAACTTTCGATTAGTGGAACATTTTAACCTCTTGTCAAAGTCATACTGTTAATTGAGACAGTGGATAAATGGAACCAATTATTTGGTTGATTGAGAGTCCCAACTAAAAACAAGCATGCTGAACCCTTTTCCATTTTCTTCTATAGAGACACAATCACTTGAAGATAAAGCACCTTCTCCAGCATCATCAGAGTAAGTGACCGAATGAACTAATAATTAATAAACAACTAATTAGCTTTAATATTTATTTATTTATTTATTTATTTTCTGCTTTCGGTAATGCTTTTAATTTCTTTTTTTAGTCATAGCGTTAAAAGGTCTTGGTTCCCTGGCTCACTTTTTCACGTTGATAACGCACACGAGGTAAAACTAATACCCTTACTCTGTCTGTTTGTTTGCGATATGGTAGACTAGAGCTGCAGTGGCTTCTTTGATGTTGCGTCACAGTCATTAAAAAAGCGAGGGTTCGATTTTTGACCCCCCCCCCCCCCCCACACGCTTTGTAATTCGTTCCGTTTGAGAGTACAACGTGACGATCCAACGATGTCAGCATGGACGGTCTAACAAAGTTGTAGCCTTTTTTGTAAATACTTTTTCGACCTTTTTGTCTTCTAAAAGCTTTGTATTTGTTTTGTTTGGTTTTTATATGTTTTTACAAGTTAAGATAAATATATTGTCACGTTTTCTAGCCATATATAAATCTTCAACAAACTAATTTTAGGATTTTGACTACAAACGTAAATGTTGAGGGAGCATCTTAAACGCAGCAAGCTAGCTAGCCTTATCCATTCCTATTCCTAAGGGTTTTTATCAGTTTGATATGAGAGCTTTTCATCTCAGCCAACATAATTTATTTTTGCGTTGTCTTCACCAATCTGATTTTTAATCAGCTGCACCTAAGGTTGTGGCTGCTGTTAGCTACCTCTGGCCTACTACCTGTACTAAGCGCTTATCCAGATCTCAAGATTAATTTTTGAACTTCATGGGAACATATTCCGACTGTTTTTGCTATGACGTGGTAACAACAGGTTGTTAAACTGTGTGTACTTGTGACTACAATTGCGAGGAAGTTATTTTTTGAGAAATATATTACACTTGAAACAATGTGTTCGCTGCAATCGATTTACCAAATGCTGTAAACCTGTGGTAAGGCGCTTTTTCGGATGTATGGCACAGTTTACGGCTTTTATAAGTCCTCAACCTAACGCGGAATTGCAGTTACTTTGGACCCGGCTAGTCTATTTAATAATAGCCATATGTGTGTTTAAAGTGACTGCTCGCAGCTTCACTCCGGATCCCCCGCAGAGCTCTTAATTTTCCACGGATTAATGACTAGTTAATCCGTGAATGGCAATGGCAATTTCTCGCCGCCTAATTTTTTAGGAGCTCGTAATGTTAATGTTATGTTTTGAAAACCTGTTCAAAAGAACATGATGCTTATTTAATATTCAGCCTTTTAACATTGAACTTCATGATCGAACCTTCTCCAGTCTAAAAGCCGATTTGATCCACTCAGTCTTGACGGTAAGAACATTCAACTTTTAATTTGTAAATCACACGTCAAGTTTTCTGACTTAAATTGTCTCTCATTCAAATGGAAGGTTTATACTGGGTTTGCACTTGAACAAATTTATCCGGATTCATTAGTCAACTTTAAAGATTTACACGAATTGTCTTTACACTTGATTTTGCAAATTTATACGGATTCTGCATGCAAATTTATACGGATTCTGCATGCAAATCATAAAAGATGAAAACGGAGAAGTTCCCGAATTTTTTGTCCCGGATTAGTCTAAATCCGTTATAACATACCTATTTTCATGTCTATTTCCCGTAAATGAAAACGAGGCCGTATTTTTTTAAAAATCAGGCAAGTGTTTAGCATTTTGTAACCCAATAGGCGCTTGCAGTGAAGCAGTATCTCCTGTTTGAAGTGAAGTGAAGCAGTATCTCTTGTTCAAGTTGAATTTGGAATTATTTATGGACAGTTAAGTTGATAGTGTTTTACGATATGGTCTTTTAAAATTGCTTTAGTGTTGAAACAAGTTATTTTGAGCTAATATGGTAGACACATCTAATACCAAGGGTAGATTCAAACCTCCAAACTTATTATTTTTTGTGGCTCGCTGGAGATGTGCACATTTCCAGATTTTTGCAGTTTTGTACTTTAAATTTTTTGATATTGGTAAGGTTGAACAATGTCTAAAAACCAATCACAAGTGCTTCAATAGTTAAGCTGGCATAGTCATATGTATCAGTAACTAGCCTGCTATAAAGTTCAGTGAGGGAATTGCGGGGGAAAAATATTTAAAATGTATTTAGTCAGTTAACAGTTCTCTCATACTAGAGAATTCAACTTTGTCAACCTTGGTCAGTCTCAACTGTTGACTGGTGGAGGATTATATTATTGACTCTTGATTATTCCTAGTTAGTATATTCTCTTACAGTTTTTATAGTTAGCCAAAGGTTTTCAAAAATAATTGTAATCAGTTATACTGATGTTTAATAAACACCGTATATATCTATGTACGTTAAAGGATAAGTACATGAATACTCGATTAAGCTTCCCTCCTTCCAGTAAGCTGGAAGAAGGGAAGGAGGTGGCCCTCCCTTTCAAAAAGCTCCAATTCGCAACAACAAAAAAACATTTGTGAGAAATAAGCTCCCACAGGGCCTCGTTTAAGTATTGATTTATAGTGTACCAGAAATTTATGTCCTCGTCAGCAAAAAACACATACAACCTAAAAGAAGGACATCAGTGAATCTCTTATAATAATACGCTAAGTGTGTCCGTCTGTCTGTGACAGGCAAAGTGGATGTGTTCATTTTCCTTTGATGTAGCCGAAATTTCCTTTCAAGTCTCCGAAAAAGTTATATCCATTTTGCTAGCAGGTTTACTTTGTTTACATCACGTGATCAAAATAGATCAACTTGATTTGCTGAAATAAATTTAACGGCTTTCTGTACAAAAATGGTGTCCCTCGACACCGAAAACGACAACAAAAAAAGAACGGTCCCTTCGTCTTGAAAAAAGTGCAAAAAGTAATTCAGAGAAAGAAAAGTCCAAGAAGTGAAGTAAGAAGTGGTAGCTAGAGCTAGAAGTAAAGTAGTAAAGTTAGAAATAGAAAATAAAGGCTAGAGTTTGAAGGGGATTTAAAATCAATAATAGTAAGAAATTTGATGTTTTTAGACGTTTAGTTTTTATGTCACTGGAGCACAGACTCGCATTTTCCAAGAAAAGCCTCAAATTCTTGAAGTTTTATATTTTAGCGCTTTTTTAAAAACAAACCTAGCCGCCATATTTGTTTATGTTTTTGTTGCATAATTAATGTATTCCCTGGTGCGTAACTAATGTGTTTGTCCTAAAATTCAAAATGCTACATAAAGCTGTTAGCTGACTAACAAACGGAAAACTTTGGTTTGTTGAACTTACTGCTCACCGTTATGTTATTATTTTTACATTACTATTGTTTCTCTTTATATGTGTTTTACTAAGCATAAATAGCTAGCTTTAGTTTTAGCTAAGTGTTCCCAGGTTAAGTATATTTAACTGGGGGTCTTAGCTACTGTTAGCTAGAGCTAATGTTGGCCTCCAATGCCTGCTCCTCTCATCCCATGGCAAGCTCTAACCTATGACTTATATTGTTATTCCTTTTTTTTAATTATCTATAGCTAGCTACCTTAGTTTTCTTAACTTCTTTTCTTTTATGAGCACGATACAAAATCTTTAAAGACTTGAACTTTTGCAGATGTATTTTATATTTCTTTTTGCATTTCCTGTAAACTTTACAAAGGGACCACGTGCAATATGACAAGTGGAATTTTTTTTTTCCAGAATTTAAAGCGTGCGTGTTTATTTTTTTTTATTGTTTTTTTTCTGACATCCTGTTTAACTTTCGTCAGCCTACATGTAAAATGCCAGGTTATTTTTACAGGGGGGTGTAGACATTTGATTGGAAATTTACATGGGTTTTTGACTTTATTTTAATTTATGAGAGGATGGTCGTTCGGTTCAGGAAGGTTGTTCGTGTTTTTGTTTGTGTTGCAAACTGCTGTTTTTTAAAATTTTCTTTTTTTTGTGGAAAAAAGACCACATGCAAATATACTGAAAGCACAAATTTTGTAGAATTGGCCTCCACTGAAGGCTGTTGTGTAAGCTAATGGCTTTTTCATAGTTCGTATTATAAACTTTTGTTGGGGAGAATTAAACTGTATGTGATGTCATTTTTGCTGGAAGAAAATTCCATGGTTTCACGTTTTTATTAAGATTTTTATAATTGTGGTAATATATAACTGTGTTTGGTGATGATGAAAAAACTTTTTTGTTCTTTATATTTTATGAAATGCCTGATTTTTCTATAATTTGATGTGTTTCATAATCTCTTTGTAGAAGATTTATGGACAATAGCAATATAGAACATGCTAAATGAACTGATTTTTGTTGATTTGGATGTGCTCCTCAAAAACCGATCTGTTTTACATTTTGTGTTAACTTTTGTGAGGAGGGACCGTATATGCACTTTGTTTTCCAAAATTAATATCTTTGTTGATTCAAATTTACTCCTTATTTATTTTTGACATTCACGTTTAAAATGGTTGGTAAAGGTAACTACAGATCATCATACTAAGGAAAATTTTTTTGTGTTCTTAACCTGTTAATTTTTACAATTTGTGCATATATATTTTTGGGAAACAGGATAGTTTGTAATCGAATAAATGATTTTCCAGATATAAATTTGAAGTTTTTTGACACTTCTGATTGAAATATTAAAGGTTTTCAACGAAGTAAATATTTGAGATGTCTTATTTCTGACTTTGTTACTGTATTATTGTAAGTGTTGTACTTGATTCTATACATTATTTTGATTAGTGTTTCAAGCTCTACACATAATCTTTGTTGATTCAAGTTTATCCTTTGCTCATTGATTTTTTGACATTTATGGTTAAAATTGTTGGTAAAGGGCAGTACGGAACTAAAAGAGAAAATTTTTGTGTTCTTAACTGGTTGATTTTTACATTTTGTGTAAATTTTTGTGGGAGAGGATGGTATGCAACTGAAATGACTGATTTTTCTAGATTTAAATTTGATGTTTTCCAAACTATGGCTTTTTCATATTTTTGTATAAGCGTAAGGGAAAAACAATATTTAAACTGTGTAAAAAAGTTATTTTTGTTGATTTGTGCTAACTCTTGGAGGCCTCCTTTTTGACACTTCAGAATAAAATACTGAGGGTTTTCAACATAATCACTTATAAGATGTATATACATATTTGAGATGCGTTATTTCTGACATTGTTATTATCCGTGTTGTGACTGTTGGTGTTGTGACTGTCGGTCTTCTTACTGTCGGTTTTGTGAGTTTAGTGTTGTGAGTGTCGATGTTTGAGTGTCGTTGTTGTAACTTTTTATCAACTAGATTTTACACCTTGCAAGCTGTTCTTTTTTATTTTGTGTAAGATTTGTGTGGAGGATTTAATGCGATTTGATATTTGACATTTTATGTAAGATTTTAAGAACATTTTTTTGTATATGCACTGCTGACGTCAGAAAAACATCTAAAAGAACCCATTTTCCCATTGTCCTTCTGCCTAAGTGGATTTCTCCACGGGCCTTATCGACTAGGTTAAAGAATATTGTTAACAAGTTGGCGTTCGCAATCTTTTCTTATTTCCGTGCATCCCAAATAAAATGCTCAATACTTGCCTCGTTTTAAAAAATACGGCCTCGTTTTGATTTACGACAAAATGGATATGGAAAATGGGGTGTTGATTGAATTTGTATGAATTTTTTATTTAAACTGACAAACACGCGTATATCTAAATAACTTTGGTATAATACGAAGGCCATAATTCACAGTGTACACAATAAAAACGAATAAAAAATTCCGTTTGAAAACTTCCTTTTAGTTCAAACCCAGATACTTTCTTTGAATAAGTGCTCAAGTGTAAACCTAGTATTAATTTTTTTGTCTATTATTTAGATGCCGAAAGTGATGCACATTCCACTAACAAATACAAAGTATAAGTTAGAATACCGTAAGAACAAAGGTACTTACAGATTTTTGTGTTATTATAGGTCTATTCATGCAGTGTTGTCCATATGACCTGACAGTAGCTCATAAAAAGGATTCGAACTCCCAAATAATTAGACTGTAATATTGAGCAAACACTAGTGTTCCTGCGAATAAAGTTTTCAGGCCTTTGTTCTGTATTTATGTATCTTGAGTGATAAGGACTAAATTGTAAAAGTGCTCTACGCGCAGTGTTATAAAACGGTAATTTTATAATACTATTAGTAATGTCAGATGATATATTCGTTCAGGTTTGTTTACTTTCAGGCAAAAAGTTTCTTCGGCCTTCACCACAACAAGCGGTAACCACGATGGAGGTGAACATTAAAGAAATGAGAGAAACTGATAATGATGAACAATCAATGCCAACGTTGAAAATAACCATCAGCTACATATCAGGTTTGTGCTACAGACGATACTATAACCGTTCACCAAGAGTTTATTTCTGTTTGACCGTCCACAGAGAGTTTATTTCCGTTTGACCGTTCACCGAGAGTTTTTTTCTGTTTATCTTTTCACCGAAAGTCTATTTTTGTTTGACCATTTACCGAGAGTTTATTTCTGTGTAACCGTTCACCGATAGATAATTTTTGTTTAACCGTTCACCGAGATTTTATTTCTGTTTGACCGTTAAGTTTATTTCTGTTTACCTGTTCATCGAGGGTGTATTTCTGTGTAACCGTTTACCGAGAGTTTTTTTCTGTTTACCTGTTCACCTAGAGTTTATTTCTGTTTTCCCGTTTATCGAGAGTTTATTTCTGTTTTCCCGTTTATCGAGAGTTTATTTCTGTTTGACCGTTCACCGAGAGTTTATTTTCAAGTTGTGAATGTTTCAGTTTTAAACATTGTCGAAGATACTCAACAAGGGTTTTAATTCTTCGGGTTGAGCTTTCATAATGTCCTATTTTTCCCTAACCTTTCAAGTAGAAGTTTCACTTCGTTATAATTTTGATAGATTTTATTTCAGGTATCGAAAAAGAACTAGTTTTGTCATGAGTCAGTGTTTGAGGTATATTTTGTATTCTCATTTCAATAGGTTCCACAAAAAAGTTTCGTAAATACTGCAACAAAATTCATTATGCGTTAATTAGCAGAGGAAAGTTCAGATCGAATGATGAATCCTCGTCTAGTGTAAAAAATTTTCTACTTGGTGAGTCAACTCATGTTAACAGCACCCGAAGACGCGACAGCAATGAAGATGAGAAGGAACCGACAGGTAACCATGACGATGACGCGTCTGAACACATTTACACATTTGACGACATTAGGACGCAGCTGACGACGACATCGCTGAAAACTACTTCCTTGTAAATATTTTTTTAATTATGTATATTATATATATTTTCAAATAAATTTATGAAAGCTTTCTATGTAGGGCAATTTTTAGAGAGATATATTTTCAAAGATTTTCACGTTTATCATAGTGTGTTTGTAGCTACTAAAGAAAAATTATATTTAGATATATTTCTATATAAATATATATAAAAAATATAAAATATATAGCTTTAATTACTTAAAAAATCATCAGAATATGTTTATACATCTCGGTTTCGTCGATGGATTAGGCCAGTGCTTCGTTTAAAATACATTACACAAAAACACGAGTCAAGTTTACATATTTCAAGTTTGATTTTGGAACATGTATACTTAAATATGGTTTGTCAGGCAGTTTACTCTATTATTTATTCAATTGCTACGTTTCTTTTCTTGCAATATCAAGATGGTTTCCATTCGTCGAAAATATTTGATTTAGTTCTTTTTACAATCGCATTTTTGTAACGCATAGAAAACAGTCTTGCGTTGATTTTCATTTAAATTTCTTATGTAATTTTTGAAGTGATTTTTGGAACAAAAAGGGAAATTGTAACTACACAACTGCTAAATAAAAGTAGCATACCAGGACTTTTTTTCCTCCGCAGTTTGTTTTTCTTTATTTGGTTCTGATCGGATGTGTCATAAATTCTAGTATTTTATTGGTTGCGCTTATAAATATAGTTTTGAAAATTCATCTAATACATACTCGTCTGTCCATGATCGAATATAAGTGCTTTTGATAAATGACGCATGCGCACTGTAAAAAATTAAAACTCAGTTTATTATTTGATTGAATTTTTGAAGAAGTTTTATCAGTGGTGACAGGTTTTTTCGTCTCCGCGGTTAATATTTTTTACTGATTAATTTATAAATAAATACATAAATAAATATTGATTGATTGATTCATTTATACTTCTGTTCTGATTTTTAATAAAAATGTTTACTACAAAAATTTCTTATTTATTTCTATGCATCTTTGTCTAAAAGATAGCTCACGAGACCGTCCACCTTTGTGTCATCCTCGTCCCAAGTGTGTCTTGACCTCTGAGCCGTCATCACGGAGCAGTCGTTTTCCGATTAATTGAAAAGGCAAAATGCCCTGTGGACGAGGTTTTAAGTTTGTCAGATTTAAGGGTGCAAAAGGATTAAAGATAAAGGGGTTAAACAATTGGCGAAAAAAAATCGTAAATTTATCCGCGAAACTTTGTGCCGTTAAAGAGAAAAATATTAGGGGGAAATATTAACCAATCAAATGAAAACTCTTGTTGTGTTGTTAATCAAAAGATCCATATTGTTGTGAAAGACTAAGAAATATTTTTACATAAGCGCCACTGCTTTATTAAAGGGCGCAGTATAATCAAATATCTGCAGATTTTGAATATTTTCTTCAAATTTCCTTATTAACAGTTTCAAAGTCATTTTAGCCTATTATGCTTTTACCAAAAAATTTTACAAATCTAAAACTGCAACTCTTTTCCTTCTTGAATTACTTTAAATTAAAAAATATATGAACACGTCATTTTAAACTGAATGATGTCATCCAGATCTTTTTGTCCAAATTTTCCTGCAATGTGCTAGCAAATATTTGTGCAGTGTTTTGTAGCAAGATGATGTTGCCTTTGTCATACCCTTTTCCCCACGGGCATTTAATGGCTTTCAGAGCATCTTATGTAGAGAAAGGGATGTTGCGTGGGCAAAGGGATGGCCTAAGAAACAAAGGCATTTCGTACTTTTCATTTCAGTGAAAAGTCCCATAACTTCAGTAACAATTGTGACGTTTTGATATATATTTAGACCGGTTTGCCGAAAGGAAGTCGAAAATCTCTTTCACTATTTACGTAATTCCTGAGTTCCTGAATTTAGCCTTTTTCGGAGATGCCGATAAACTGTTTCTGATAGCTTATTAATTTTGATAAATATAAGGTGCAAGAAAATTAAAATCTGTTTTCATGATTGAAATAGAGCAAGGTCTAAACAAGTTTCGAAACATTCAACTTTAAATTATGTTGTTAAAAATAGTGCTACGTTTCCCTACGAATACAATTACCGTATTTCCTCTAATAAGCGCCGCGGCGCTTATTTAATTTTTGTGATTTTAGGTGCGGCGCTTATTAGAGGGCGGCGCTTAATAGAGGGCGGCGCTTATTTCGAAATTTCAGATTTCAAGTTTCTGAAGTTTTTGCCTATTCTTCAAATTCAATCCGTTGGTTGAATGCTATCCTTAGTAAAAGTTTTTTTGATAGATTTGGGGTTCTATAGAGGGGTAAGTAACGTACGAGAAAGAAATAACGGGTGAATTATCGTGTCTTTTCCTGTTCTCTTTCTATCAAATATAACAAAGATAATTTCAAACATCAATTTCTTCGTCGCTTTCTTGATCAGAGTCAATCAAATGAAACGGCCCGCATGCATCCTCAACATCCGAATCTGTTATGTTCTCAAAAGGATTTATTTGACTCTCTTCCTCTTGCAAGATATTCAGGGATTCAACGGATTGAATTTGAAGAATACCGTATTTCCTCTAATAAGCGCCGCGGCGCTTATTTAATTTTTGTGATTTTAGGTGCGGCGCTTATTAGAGGGCGGCGCTTAATAGAGGGCGGCGCTTATTTCGAAATTTCAGATTTCAAGTTTCTGAAGTTTTTGCCTATTCTTCAAATTCAATCCGTTGGTTGAATGCTATCCTTAGTAAAAGTTTTTTTTGATAGATTTGGGGTTCTATAGAGGGGTAAGTAACGTACGAGAAAGAAATAACGGGTGAATTATCGTGTCTTTTCCTGTTCTCTTTCTATCAAATATAACAAAGATAATTTCAAACATCAATTTCTTCGTCGCTTTCTTGATCAGAGTCAATCAAATGAAACGGCCCGCATGCATCCTCAACATCCGAATCTGTTATGTTCTCAAAAGGATTTATTTGACTCTCTTCCTCTTGCAAGATATTCAGGGATTCTCTTAGCCGTGATGCCCCATCAGGACAAGCTCCCTCCTTTTTAAAACAGTGGATCTTGTCATCTTCACTACCATCGACTGGAAGGCTTAAACCGCATGTTTTAAAAGATTTCACGATGAGCTCACTTGACAGCTTTTTCCAACCTTCTAAGATCCACTCGATTACTTTCCTTCGCGGAGGTGGCTTCATATTACCTGCTTTTGTATATTCGTGGATCCCTTCACTAAGCCATGTATCGTAAGCTTCGGTAACATGAGCTTTGAATGGCTTATTCCACGAAACATCGGGGGCTTGAATATACGGAGTACAACCACCGGGGACGATAACTGAATCAACATTGAAACTTTTCAAACGTTGCTTGATTGTTTGCATCATGTGGCATTCAAAGGAATCCCAAGCTAACAATCGCTTTTGAAAAGAAAATTTACCAATAACTGTTTTAATGTATTCTAATGTCAATTCCTCATTCATCCAAGCATTTGAAGATGAAGCGATAATACATTTAGATTTGTATTCTTCGTTTAGAGCATTACATTCCCGCTTTGCACCCCCAAAAACGATGAATGGTTTGAGCCGTGTTCCATCAGCCTTTGCTGTAAGGCACACAGAAACTCTGACTTTCTCATGGCCAGTGGTCTTTAAAGGAATGTCTTTCTTTCCTTTGCTTTCTACAGTTGTCCCTGAGAGCATGTCAGACCAAATTGCAGTTTCATCCATCGCAATGATTGAACCAGCGGAGTATTTAAATTTTCTTTGTAATCGTCGGCACTGTAAAACATACATGACAAGTTTGTCGACCATACAACTAGGATTCTTTTGAGCGGTAGTTGTTCTTCTCCTTAAAGAAAGTCCGTTTCTTTTCATAAATTTTTCCAACCATCCACGACTGGCTACAAAGCTCTCTTTTACAGCAGGGTCATCGGTGCTTTTGTCATGGATAATCTTTGCTTTCTTCATTATTAATTTTCGAGAAACTCTAAGCATTGCTGATCTACGATCCATTATCCAGATGAGTACTTCTTCTTCTAAGTCGTCGTTCGTGAGCTTTCTTCCCCCACCATCAAGTCTTCTTCTTTTCAGTCCACCTTTATCAGCAACCCTGGCTTTGATGTCTTCCATTTTTGCTCTCCATTCACGAACTCTCCTCTCGTCAACATTGTATCGCCTTCCTGCTTGGCGATTTGAATAATTGATTGCATATTCCACGACTTCCTTCTTCAGATCCAAGGAATAGGATTTGATTTTTTCTCCTTTGTGTGAATTCTCGGTTGGAGCCATGTTATTTTGCACACACACACACCTCGCTCGCTAGAAATATTTTGTTTATTATACACTAGAACGACTTCATTTTTCGTACCAAAATCAAGCATTACAATAGCTTCCCGCATTCCATTTTTTCAAAAGGTAAACAAACAATGCAATGACTTCGCTGAAATGTAAATTTAGCTATTTAGAACTTAATGTAAATGAATATTGCAATAAGAAGACTATAGAGTTCGAATAAAAGCATTGAAATCTCATTTTCTCTTGATTTTCTAATAAGCGCCGCATTTGAGGGTGCGGCGCTTATTAGAGGGCGGCGCTTATTTCGAAATTCGAATTTTAGGTGCGGCGCTTATTAGAGGGCGGCGCTTAATAGAGGGCGGCGCTTATTGGAGGAAATACGGTAACACAACATTTCAAACAAAACAACACATAAAGTTAGGACGTAACAAAAAAAGAAATTTATTTCTAATCTTTTATAGTTCTATGAAAAGTATAACATTAAAGTATTTTCGTATGTAAAAACACTATTTGCGTTTTACGGACAAAATTTTAGTGTTGGTTTTGCGGCTCAATTCTTTGATAAAGTTTGGCGTTGTTTTAAGTTCTGTCCAATTTTCCAATATGTCCTCCACTCTAAATTTTGTTCGAATAACGCATAACAACTTAATTAAATTTACACGAGCGTGCTGATTAAAATAAATAAGTGACGATAATTCTTAAGCAGTTTTTTCCTTTCGAAATCTCTTAAGATGGCAAAGAAAATGATAACGAAAAAAGCGTGTCTACAATCGTGGTCACAATATGTTGGGACAAGACGACGAATTTCGAAGTTCGCCACCACAAGTAATTGCGTAGGCTCATTCTATATTAGATTCACACATCTTTAAATTGTCAATGTTCCGAGTGGACTTAGAACTTATTTCGGTGTGCGGGCGTGCTAAAGAATGTGACTAGCAACTTTTCAACGCTTTCTGCCTGGCATACTTGTGTGCAAAAGTAGCGACTTTGCAGCCTGCCGGCAGCAGAGTATCGACTATTTCACTGTTTTTTCAATATTTGGATAATGAGTAAAAAACTGCCTTAGTCTCAATATTTTTGTCCACGATTGTAGGTCGTATTAAACATGATCTCAAATAATATATTTACATGGAAACTTATATGATTACTTTATTTCCTTTTTGACGCATTATTAAGTCAAAATATAAATTGTGTAAAATGTGACCATATGTGGCTTGTTTTCTAAGAACTTTGTTTGACCTTGCTTTTGCTGATTATATGTTTTTTGTTGTATGACTTGCAGCCATCTTAAACTTGCAAAAACAATGGTAAGTGCCGAATCGTAAAAGTTGAAATTGTTACATTCATGGATTAATTTTCATTGCCTCTTTCGAAAACAGCTAAAAGTAAAGTTATGTAAATATTAATAAATTGAATGCTAAATTAAATGTTTTTTTGATGTAATTTTTTGCAAAAGCAAAGCCGCTCATGACGATACGTCTTGATTCGAATATGATACTTTTTCGAATTCTTTTTCGCATTGTCCCGCGGTTTACTATGTTTGTTTTACATTTTATTATTTGGAATGACACCAGCCGAACGCAATTCAAAAGTAATCATTTGTGGTTTCTTCAACTGTATCGAGCTGAGTTTAATTGGTATTGTTCTGGTTACAGTTTGGTCTTCGTATCTCTGAGCATCTCCTTTCTCAACGAGTTGATCACCTTTGATTTCTAAAATAACAGAACCACTCTTTTTTTCATATTCTTTTTCTTGTAAGCTTTTGGAAAAATCAGTTGTTGTTTGCAGCGGTTGTATTAGCTGAGGGCTGGCAATTCGTGTCATAGACGATACGCTTGTTGGTTGATCAAATGAGGAAGATAGAGTTAGTAAGTTGGCACTTCCAAGATCTCCATCTTGACTTAAAGAGAGGTTAACCATTTTCAGGTTGTCTGCTGGAAGGCTTTCATCAGCATGTGTCGTATGAGGAGTTACAATGCTTTCTTCCGAGTCTGATGTTACTTCAGGGAGACTTTCCTTTCTTACAAAGACATTAGTTCGTCTTCTTGTTGAACCAAGCGCAGTGACTAAAACTGCGGAAGGTTTCGACGCAACATTTAAAGTGCATTTCCCGCTCTCATCGGAATTTACCTTGTCTACAGGTATAGAAATAGAAACGGGACTTAAAACTCTTGAAGGAGTATCCAGCGACGTTTGACTGTATACTCTCATAACGGGTGAATTGCTACCGGTTGAAGGAGACTTTGTACGCTCTGCCGGACTGTTATAATCTTCTTTAACTCGGCTTGAGGTAGATATATTTGTTTTGTGAATTTTATCACTGATAATGAACAGGTAACTTTTTGGCTTTTTGTCTCCGTCACCAGCTTTACAATTTGACTGCTGTATTTCACTTCGAATGTCTACAACTGATGATAATGTTTGTTCAAGTGGATTTTCTTCGACGAAATCTGTACTCTCCATATCTTTTCTAAGACAACCTACGTCTATAGCTGCATAAGAATCATTTTCCTTTACATGGTCAACAGATGAAATTTTATTATATTTGGCGTCATTTCTTCTTATGTCCTCAGTTTTCTCACGAATACCAAGCCCAACCTCTGTTTCTGCTTCATGATTAGGTGAATCTGGTTTCTCCGTATTTTCTTCTTGTAACTTAATGTCTTGACAAACCACGTTATCCTCTGACTTTTGTATTTTACCTTTTACAATTCTTGATTTAACATATTTAGAGGACGAGTATACATCATTTTCTTTTGTATTATCCCGCTTATTATTTTTATTTTCAATGACAGCTTCGGCTTGTGATCCGAAACCAATTGGGGAAGAATATTCTTCATGTGTCGATTCTACTTTCTCAATTTGTGCATTTATATATGTAAACATTTTTAATTGATCGGCGTAGTCGTCGTTACTTAGCGTCGTTTCTGCCGTCTGGGTGTCGTCCGTAATATTTGACACAGTTCTGTTGTCGGCTTTCTCATCTAAAGTTTTTAGCTGTATTATCTTATCTGCTTCTTTGTTAGTACATTGCCAATTGTCACGTCTCGTTGCTTTCAATTCTGTTAAATTTCGACTTGCCCGCTCAGATAATGTTGCAATATTTATCATGTCATCAGCAGAAAGGTCAAATTTAACTGAGCTTGTATTCACAATTTCTTCCAAGAATTGAGTTTGACTTTGTTGAGAACAATCAGAAGTTTTCTCTAAATTCTTAACGAAATGGGCTTCCTTCAACCTGGACATACTTTCTTTTTCGTCTTTTGTTTCCATCCATAATGGTATTTCTCCATCCTCCACTTCAACAAGTGAAATTCGTTGAACGTTACTTTCCTCGTGAATAGATCTTCTTATTTTCTCACTTAGATCATCAGGATTCGACTCCACACTGAGTCTTGGTCGTTTTATCAATTTCGGCTTTGTATCTTCTCCAATGAAATTCTTGTTTTCAGAATCTCTTTTACATGAATGTGCATCTTGCGCTACAGTCGAGGTCAGATTGCCTTTTTCAAGCGAAGACAATTCAAAATTAATATCAATAATTTTACTGACACTGGATTGGTCATTTAAAACTGCTTTTCCAGGAATGTCGTTGTCTGCTATAAGTTCTGCTTGTTCATTAGAAACAACTTCACTGGAGTGATGGTCCTTTGTATTACCTGTGTCTAGTTCATCAGATATCGAAATGTCAAAATTACTTTTAATTGTTTTGATATTTTCAGGAACGATATCTTTATTGCTCGTATACGTGTTGCTTTCCTTATTTTTAAAATCAGAAGTTGTAATATCGTCACTTTTAGTGTCATCCAAGATTGTCATGACCCCGTTTTGAATTACTACGTTCTGATTTTTCAAAAGTTTTTTGAGCCCTTTCGTATTGGTCAGTGGCTTTTCGTCCATAATGAGTGGAAGCTCTTCCGTTTCATCTAACATCCAATCAAAATGAAATTCTGATTTCACTACTGGTAAAGCAACTTGATGAACTTCCTCATCATCAATTATATGTGTCAAACTACAGTCACCTATGATCTTGTTATATTTTTGCAACGAACGTCGTGGCTTTGGTACTGGCTTTTCTAAAGGGCTCCTAGGTATGAATTTTATTCTTGGTGCTGGTATAGGCCTTGTTTCTACTTTTGCAATCTGTAACTTCATTGGTCGAGGATATGGCTTGCAACAGATTGTATCCTCTCTTCCAGGTGCTTCAGTATCTGGAGTTTCATGTTGTCTTTGATGCGGTAATTGCTGTTGTTTTTTCAGGCTTTTCTCGTTGGTGTTCTCTAACATTTCACCTTCTTTTCGTGTATCCCGTAGTCCGATTTGTTTTGCTTGAGTGAACTTACTACTTTCTTCCTCTTGATCATCTTGCTCAATGGTATTTTCATCTTCGCTAACAACTTCCATTGACCGGTACTGCTTCATGATGACAAATGCGATTTCTGATATTCTTCGTGATTGAGGGTTAGCATATTTTTCATCATCTTCCTCTCCCTCTTCTTTTTCTTCTTCTTCTTTTTCTTCTTCTTCTTCTTCTTCTTCTTCTTGTTCTTCTTCTTGTTCTTTTTCGTTTACGCTTTCATCTTGGCACGGCTTTTTCGATGTTTCTTCCTTGTTTATACCTTCATCTCGATGCGACTTTCGTAATTCCTTCTCAGTTAAATCCTTTTTCTCTTTAAATGATGGATATGATTTTGCTTTAGCAATTTTCAAGATTAATTTTCTAATAAGTTCATCTCTTTTAGAAATTTCTTTGTCGATTGTCTTGTTAATCTCGTGACATGCACTAGAGTAATCTTGGTTGCTTGCATGGTTTATGCTCTCTTCATGTTCAATTACTTTTTCATCGTCAATTTTATCGTCCTCAGCTATTAGATTATCATATCTCATATCATCTCTTCTATTTATTAGATGTGCACTCGTAAGAACTTTGTCTTTAGCGTAACTTGTTTTGTACACATTTGTACTAATCAGCTCAGTAGTTGTATCTTTGACTTCAATTCCTGAACCAATATCGACGGACGGTTCAGTCTCAAACAAAATCTCGTCCCTACTTTCAATCCTTCCCTCGCTTACTTCAGGTTCCTTTGCAACTTCTTGCTTGATTATTTTCACGATCTCGGGGCTATTTTTTTCTTTCATGTTTTGTTCGACTGTTGTTGCAACAACTGATTGGATTTCTGACATAAATCTTCCATGTTGTATTGCAAGAAAAGCTTCTTGTATAATATCGGATGAGAGACTGATTGCATAAAGAGTCAATCGTGCTAAACCTTCATCGGAATGTTGGGACATTTGATCTAGTTGTTCTAGGAGAACTGTCACACTAATCCGTTTTTTCTCCCGGGGTGCTTTCACTCCTGACTTAACTCGCATTAACGAGGGATTATGTAATTTGTTAGAGGAATTTTCATGCAATGGTTCAATGAAATCGTTTACTGCTTCATTCACATCCTCGGTTTGACTAATAATGTTTTCAATTACTTCTTTCTTTGTTACCATTTTATCTTTATAGAAAATCTCAGTAGTTTCCTCTTCGTCAATAGAATGACTCTGCTCTTCAACCATCTGTGAAAAAAAATTACCCAGTTTTTCAGAATCATGTACGCTTGTCATGTTACTATTTATAGAAGTCTCAATTGGCTCAACTTCATTAGTGTGGACATAAATTTTAAAGTCCTGTTGGCACTTGTTAGAATCACCTTCCGTTTCATCTATCTTTTCTTCATCACTTTCACCATTTTCAATTTGTAAAGAAAATCCTTCGCAATCTCCTCTTAAATTTTCCTTTATAGTTATTTGACGTGTCATGTTCTCCCCCACAGGTATTCTTGGTGGGTTTTTTAAGATTATTTTATCTTCAACTACGATTTTCTCCTCAACTGTAGGATTATTTTTAATTTTTTGAGCTATGTCTGTAAAAGCTTTATCTTCTATCAAGTCTTCTTCAACATCAAGTATGACAAGGGAAGAGTAAGAAGTAGAATCTTCTACACCAGGGTTAAGTTTGCGATCTTCAACTGGCACCTCTGCCTCATATTGCAGAAGGCAATGTCCATATTCAATTTCTGGTACACTTTCGACCAGCACTACTTGATCTTCTGCATGAAGGTCTTCTTGTACTGTTTTCATGAGAACAATAATACGAGAAGATTGTGAAGATTCAACATCTCTAGAACTTACTTTACTTTTTGGAAAATTGTTCTCTGCTGTTTTTGTAGTTACTTGATACTGCTGGTTCATGTCTTTACTTGTCTCAGTAGTCTCGCAGTCTTTTATAATGCGCCAGCTTTCGATTTGATGTGACTGCGTAGCAGAGATCTTTTCCGGTAAAATGACACCATCATTAATTTTATTCAAATTGACGTCTACATCATCATGCTGAATTGATTTTTGAATTATATCGTATTCTTGATCTTCATCAGGATTGTTTCCCGTTTTGATATCAGCGGAACATAATCCTTTTTTACTTGTGTCATTATTTTTCTGACTTGCTGGTGATTTATCAGTATTAATAACATCTAAAGTGTAACAAGGCCTAAGAATTTCGTTGTAAGGAGAAGGTGAGACTGTCAAGCATGTTCTTTTAGCTTCAGCCGGTACTATCTTCAACACAGGTGACTCGAAGATATAATCATCCTCAGTATTATCATTTTCTGATGATTCAGTATTACTGCTTTTTATGGTGAGTGATATTGTTTTCGAATTTTCAATACGCACGTCCTTTATAGCCTTCTTATTTTCAACTTTCACGATATATTGTTTTAATTCGCTTGCCATAGCTTCTGGTGCCATATGTTTTGATGTAAAATTATCCATCTCCAGTAAGATAGAATCCTTTCTTTCTTTTTTAACTGGCGTACTTATGTTTTCAAAATCATCTTCGTTATCGCAGCTTTCATTTACATATGCTTTTTGCACTCCCCTTTCGAGTAGGTGATCCTCTGTTATCTTGTTATTGCCGAATTGCTTCGCCAAGATGACGTCATCAAATTTGCGTTTTTTTACATCACAGTCCAACACGGTCTGCCCATCACGAATAGCGGTTGGTGCATCGTCATTGGCGCAGTTGTTATCATTCACCATTTTTATGTCAAAGTTCATATCGCCAATATTATTGTTGTCATCTATCTCTTTCGTCTTTTGTATTATATTATTGTAATTATGTTGTAAACTATTTATCTGTGTAGGCAGGTCGACGTCATTTTCTTCCAATAGATTCAGACGAGCCTCTGGAGCATTGTTCACACATTCTGCGATGCACTCGGAAAAGTTTTCATGAATAACAATGTTAGTCTGTGAATCACGTTGACCCTTAATGTTCTTACTATTTTTTACTTGAATAATGTTATCAACATTTTGATCGAATATTATGTCAATCTTTTTGTTATCGTTCTGCAAATATCTGTTTTGAGACGCTGATAAAAAGATGTCTTGTGTCGTAGTAGCATTGCTGTCATTTTCCTCTACATCTTTTCTGCCTAACCGAACTAACTTTTCTGAACCCAAGACTTCGTCAGAAAATTTCATTTCTGGATTCAGTCCTTGCACATCGACAATAGAAAGGTCAACAGGCGCTAATCTGTGTTTTTTGTTAATTATAATGTTTTCAAAAGAGTTGCTATTGGCAACATTTGCGAGAGAATTTCTATTTGTAGACGCAACACTTGTCTCAGGTTGGGATATCGAGAAGATATTTTCTTTATCTTTCTCAAAGCTTGCAGTGGAAAGCATTTCCACTTTGGTCGCAGCTTCATCTCCCGCCATCTCATTGATCGTTCCTTCGTGTCCTTTTACTCCATTGTTCCCTCCTTCATCGCCTTCCATGCCAACGCTATATTGCATGTGCACATCTGCTACGACTTGAATAGTGGCCTCCTCAGTCTCAGTTATTTTCGCTGCTTCGTCGTGGTTGCACGAGTCTTGGTTCAAAGATTCATTCTGTACAGCTTCTAACTTTTTGAATAACTCTTTATCCGAGATTCCACTTTTTCTGTTTCCACCATTTATAACCACGTTCAGGCGGACATCGGATGCGACATTTTGCCCCATGGCGTCTTGTTGCCATTGTGGGATTTCATTGGGAGTTTGTATTCCCTGTGGTGTTGTTGTGGGCGTTTTTATTTTAGGTGATGAATTAGATGAGGGGGGTGATGGGAATTTCAATGTTATTGTGTTTTCCCTCGCGAGGTTGTTTCCATCTAATAAGAGAAAGAATTTCTGACACAATTCTTTAATTAGTAATGTGCTGTAATTTAAGATGACATTTAATTTCCTACATATTCCAGCCTGACTGAATTGGCATAAAAATGAACCTAATTAACATGGCTACAAACTCAGCAACATCAACCTCTTTGACTAAACACATAATAATTGTCTTTCAAGACAAAGCTTTTACTAGATATTTCTTGGGTAATTTGCAGAAATCGAATAAAATTTTCACTTATTAATGTTTTTTTAATTGTACTGTACAAGACATCTGCCAAGTCATGACAGAGACCAAACATTAAGAAGGCCACCAAGCAAAATTGAGATTTAGGTGGCAGTAAGCTTTTTAATATTCACAAAACGTTTTTTTTTAAACAATTAGTTACAGAGACATTTTCAGACAATAATCCATATTTTTTTCTGTTATACCACTCTTATTACAATTTTTTATAACAGATAAAAAAGGTACGGATAAATTGAATTCTAGTTGTAAAATTTGTTAAACTCGACAATTTTGTGTCAAACGAAAAATTTTAAGTCCTTTTTTTAATAAAATTTAGATGGCTACAACAAAAGTACGAGAAATATTATTTTTTACTTTCAGACTGGTATGAGCTATAGAAAAGACTAGTTTTGAAAGGCCTTCTCGTTTTACTCCATAGAAATGTTTCGCCCTATATAAGGTTTTCAATAAAGTGGTAAACATGACATAAAATTAAAAATAGAAAAAATTGACAAATACGCTTTGCATAAACCTAAAAGTATATTAATCAAAGATTATCATAAGTGGATAAGCGGGTTCTTGTTGATCGGTTGCTGTACTTGTACGGCTCCCGTGGCTTAAACTTATATACTAGGACTCCCTTCAGAAGACCCACCCTGTACCAATAGAAACCTAATAGGATATCCTGGATAAACAACAGTAACGAATAAATGAATAAAGAAATTCACAAAACAAAGAAAAGTCAAATCTAAAGTCAATTGAAGATAAATTTAAAATTGAATTGAAAATGAATATAAAAGTCAAGCCAGCAATTAATTGAAATTGACTTATTGTGTTCACACTAGTTTTTGAATAAGCGAGTTATATAAACACCTTTACACTGACTGTGCGAGTTCGTGATGCACAATAGTTTTGTCGTCTATTATGCGAGGTAATCCCGTTGAAAATAAAAGTTAAAGAGAACTGATTGATATAAACTGATATTGATTTCCATATTCAAGATAATGGATTCCTAACATACCTACAAACAATCCCCTCTATTACTGCATAACATTTAGGCCGTTGCTATGAAAACTAATAAACTATACCAAACGCAAAATAAATCTCGCCGTTGGAGTTATAAAGCGTAATTAAATTAGTTTTCTTACATCAAAGAACAGCTTTGAAAGACTTTTGACAACAGTGTAAATATGAGTTCCATGTTAAAAAAACTTACTTGAAGTAACTGAACTTATTCATTTATCTGTTGTGTGGGCAATGTATCCACCTTACAAGCATTCAAAAATTCTAATTATTACCTTCAATGTTGAGCAATAACTCTGCCAGTGCGCTCATATCCTCTGTATTAACATTATGCTGCTGAATAGGTTTGGACATATTGTCTTCAATAACCTCTTGGTTCCTTGTGTTTTTCATGTTTGGTAAAGTATTTTCTTTGTCGTCCCATTCACAGTTCTGTAAATCACTTTCGTCGTCTCGTTTTTCGAGTATATCTTTTAGTTGATCCTTTTGTTTACGCTGCAACGTATTTAAACTTTCTTGCGTTCCAACATAAGTTGAGAAAACAAGCTCAGCGTCGGAGATTTCAAATATACCTTTTTTCTTCTTTCGCAGTTTTGGACTCTTTATAGACCAGCGATGCTTTCCTACGCTATCCATCGACTTTGCTCTAGATCTCATCCCGTCAAATTCTTGTTTCTTCTCCGCAGGCGTTTTCTTTTCATCTTCTTTTCGAACGTCTCCTGTGGATAGCCTTCTTTTTAATGTTTTCATCTTACTGGATCCACAATTCCTTAAAATATCCTGGCTGTACCTTGTGCTAACAATTTTCTGTCATATTTATATTCAATTGATCACACAGTCAAAGTAAATGCGCCTATTTTAAGCTTTTAACCATTAAACAGATTGTAAACAAATCTGTTACATCAACTTCAATTTATGTAATTTAGTTAAACGGCTAATTTATGTGTTTTATATCTCTTCACCTTATAATGTTGTGTTAATGATGTCCCATGTTTGTTAAACTTTATAGATTCAAACACAATAGCTTGCTTAGAAGGTAATTACTAACAGAAATCACAGTAAAGAAATACTCGTTGTATTTTTTTTAATCTCATTTAAATATGTTTTATACTCTCGAAAAACTCATTAACAGATAAATTTCCTAATTCTCTCTATCTAGATTTCTTGCCACTTCTTTATCCTTTTTGAAAGCTTTTTACAAAAATGTAAAGTCTGGTTTACATTATTCTTTTTTTTTTAAATTAACACAAGAAAACTGTTGCAAAGCCTTAAATATTTCCTGATGACAAAACAGCTGCTGTTACTTACAAGCAGACATTCGGATAGTCTTTTAACCATGTAAAAATGTTTGCTATAGGTACATCAATACTTTTACCTAAACACCTAGAACCATTTGTCCTTTATGTATATCGGCCACCAACTTCCTATCCATAATATTTTTTACAAACGAGGTTGCCTTTGCCACTATACCATATATATAACCTCATCTCCAGGATTCTTCTTTGGAACGGAATAGGTGCTGCCATTAATTGTCAACTGTAATTGGCTGCCAACAACCTTGTCTTTAAAGATTTGTAGTAAACAAAGTTGTTGCTGGAACTTTATCATGTCGGCTGTATATCACTGCACATAACCTCATGTCGGCTGTATATCACTGTACATAACTTCACGTCGGCTGTATATCACTGCACATAACCTCATGTCGGCTGTGTATCACTGCACATAACCTCATGTCGGCTGCACATCACTGCACATAACCTCGTCCAAGGTATCCCTTTAAATTGCTACTGGTACTATACCGCCGTGTACCAGGCTGTATAATTTTTCAGTTTTTTGTGTACAAGTATTAAAGACATCTTCAATCTCTTCTCAGGATAGAAAATTGTAACCCTGATAATTTTCCTTATATTTAAGTCAAAAGCAACAATGCTTTACCCATTCTTCACTGAGTTACGAGCAAAGAACGTCGCAAAAAGAACGGAAAGTCTAACTTGCCGCTTGTAACACACAGGGGTAAAAAAAAATCAAATCAGAGAATTCAGTCTTATTTCTTGAATTAATATCTGCCTTGAGTTAGTAGGCCATGTTACTATACATTCACGATGTATAGTTTATATTATGTCGCGATTATCCCTAGCCACTATTACATTCCGATTCGTTTTCAGAGCGAAAAAACAGTAAACCCCTTGCAGCATAGGTTAGATCTTACGTCTTACGTAGAAATTATTAGCCAACAATGCCTTCGTACAAAAACTAATCAAACTTTAGGCGAACTACTAACCTTATTTGACATTCATTTTGAGATGATGCTATATAATTCCAATCATTTGATGTTCTTTGTCATGTATTGCATTAGCCGTTGTTATTACCTAACCTAATACCAACTTAACTAACGCAACTCATATGAACAACGCAAAAACCTTTTCAGTTTGTTTTTCACAGTTTTATTTTTTGTTGGTACCCTCATTAAGGTTAAAAAAGAAGCTTAATCATATAATGGACGTGACACGTACGGCATAGCCATCTATCAAAATACATTTGTGGATAAATCTTCAAATTCGTCGATAAGTAGTGGCGCATTAGGGTGTGTCAAGCTAGTCGGGTGGACGTACTTATTTTTCGTCAAAAGCCTTGTTGTTGCAATTTTAAAAAAGGTATTTCGCTTAAGCACAAAAATCTTTCAAGGTGGCTTTCGTAATATGCTCTGGGTTGAATTTCTATAGAATTTCTACACATAATACACACAAGTATATATTATATAGTTGAGCGCATATTCATCAACGATATGGCGTAATACGTAATAAGCTGCTTAATTATCTTGCAAGTACCTTCGCATGTCGTTTTATTAGGGGGCACAAAATTCAGTTATTTGCTTTAATTCACTGTAAACACTGTAGCGTATAGTCCCTAATTTAATCTCGCTGTACTTCGACTTACTTATTGTATTAGGGGGTGAAAAATATAAATAATGGTAACATGTGACCGTAAAAAGCATAAGCCACCCCCGTAATTTTAACATAAATTATTCGAATAAGGCGAGATTATTCATTAAGGGATAGTGCCTTGAAATACCGTTGAAATACCGTTACAAAACCGGTAAAAACAAAAACAAATGATGCTTTACTTCGTCGCACAATAGTTTTTCGCAACAAAAATAAAATAATAAACAACATATTTACTTTTGAAGATTTGTTATCAAGGTCATAAAACAGCAAAGAAAGAAGAATTTGACAATAAATTATACAACTACCCCCTGCTAAATTTATTGCGACCGACTTGTGAAGAGATTTCAATGCTGAACTGAATATGAAACTTTGAAGCCGTAGCATGTGTGGTGTTCGTCAAAGTTTTTTTGTCAGCTCGAGAAAGAAAAACGTCAAGTTGTATGAAAAAAAGTTGTTGTGCCTGGCACTACGAATTTTCGAATTAAAAGCAGATGTGAAGTGGAATAAGCTGCTCCTTTTAAATCAACCATTTTAGCTTTAAAAGAATGGTTTACTTTACCAGACCTCGAAAAATACTATTTTCTGGTGAACTTTGTTTATAGATGGGTGGAGTTTAGGTAGAAGTAGATTTTGTAATGTTTCTAATGTGTTTTTAGCTAGTTAGAATGCAGATAAATTGTGTAGAAAAACTTTCGTAAGATAAAAAGTCACTAAGCTATAAAATTTTTGTTAGTTATATAAAAACGGAAAATGGCTTATTCACATAAAAAATGTAAGTTATATTTTATAAAATACAAAACTGTCGTGCAGTTAGCCAATAACAGTGCTCAATAAACATACAAGTTTAGAGCTTATTAGTAAAGGAAGTAAAAATTAACTTGACATTGGTTCGGTACTCCGAGTTTCGTGTTATACACTCATCAGCCAAATTATACAAGTGAAAAAAGTAAACAAGAAAATTCGTATCAATTTATTTGACAAGATAAATTCCTAAGAGACATCATTAAATGCGTGGTGTTATAAACATGTGAATAGATAATTGGCTAAGTAATTATCAGTCCTTAGATTTATAATTAGCCAAAAGAAACTTATTTGTGTGACGACATTTAGCAATGAGTTCACTGCGTTTGTTTAAAAGCTCACTTTTGTCTTTGTAAAAGAGGATTTCAAATTTTTCTTGAAGACAAAGAGGACAATTTCGTGAATTGTTAGTGTAGCTTTGTACTTGCTTGATGGTCGACCATTTGAGCGTCGGGGTGACATTGCTTTTCTCTTTCAAGTCCCAAACGTATGATGAAAGTGACGTGCTGTTCTTGTACTTTTTGTTGCTAAAAGACTGTTTGTGGCCATTGAATCTTGTCTTAAACGATTTCTCAGTCAGACCAATGTAGACTTTCTTTTGGTGAGCGGGTGCTGTAACTTCGCATTTGTATATGACAGACGTCACTTGGCAGTTTCCTTCCAATGGACATTCGCGTTTTCTTCTGCAATTGCAGCTTGCTGTAACTGGTGTGACGGATTTCGAGACTTTCGAATTATGCGATTTGATGATGGTGGCCATGTTTTCCATGCAGCTGTAGCTGACCTTTACGTTGTTTTTGTTGAACAGCTTCTTCAGGTGTCCGGAATGGAAGTGTTTGTTGATAAGAGATAAGAACTTCCTCGCTACGTTTGTTGATACATTTTTATTGTACGGGGGGTTAAACCATATTACATTTCTCGTACGTTTCATCTTCCTTCTTCGGGTTTTCTTTTTTATAAACGTCAGATTGATGTTCTTATATCCGCTTTTTTTCAATGAATCTTCGTAGTCGACTTTCGCTTTCTCGAAAATTGCTTCATTTGAAGAGTTTTTAGATAAACGATCAGCTATTGCAATTGGCAACTGCTTTAGTATCTGTTGTGGATGATTTGAAGAAGTGTGTATGTACTGCATGGTGTCGTTTGGTTTTTTGTAAGGTTGGTATGTGCCGTGTTTCAAGTTGAAGGTTACGTCAAGAAAGTCTACAGAATAGAGCCCTGTGACTATATCTATCTGGAATCCTATCGATTTGAACAGTTTTATGATGTCTTTTCTCATCTTATCAACACTGCGCCCTTTCATATTGCGTAGAACCATTAAACCATCATCCCTATACAAGCCTGCGTCTGATTTGTTAATTAGAGATGAAAGCTTATTCAATATAAAGAGTCCCACAAGTTCACATATTTCTGCGCCATCATAACTACCCATAGTCACGTCAAAACAGTCACTGGTCAATTTCTTGGTCCAAAAAAAAGCGGATATAAGAACATCAATCTGACGTTTATAAAAAAGAAAACCCGAAGAAGGAAGATGAAACGTACGAGAAATGTAATATGGTTTAACCCCCCGTACAATAAAAATGTATCAACAAACGTAGCGAGGAAGTTCTTATCTCTTATCAACAAACACTTCCATTCCGGACACCTGAAGAAGCTGTTCAACAAAAACAACGTAGAGGTCAGCTACAGCTGCATGGAAAACATGGCCACCATCATCAAATCGCATAATTCGAAAGTCTCGAAATCCGTCACACCAGTTACAGCAAGCTGCAATTGCAGAAGAAAACGCGAATGTCCATTGGAAGGAAACTGCCAAGTGACGTCTGTCATATACAAATGCGAAGTTACAGCACCCGCTCACCAAAAGAAAGTCTACATTGGTCTGACTGAGAAATCGTTTAAGACAAGATTCAATGGCCACAAACAGTCTTTTAGCAACAAAAAGTACAAGAACAGCACGTCACTCTCATCATACGTTTGGGACTTGAAAGAGAAAAGCAATGTCACCCCGACGCTCAAATGGTCGACCATCAAGCAAGTACAAAGCTACACTAACAATTCACGAAATTGTCCTCTTTGTCTTCAAGAAAAATTTGAAATCCTCTTTTACAAAGACAAAAGTGAGCTTTTAAACAAACGCAGTGAACTCATTGCTAAATGTCGTCACACAAATAAGTTTCTTTTGGCTAATTATAAATCTAAGGACTGATAATTACTTAGCCAATTATCTATTCACATGTTTATAACACCACGCATTTAATGATGTCTCTTAGGAATTTATCTTGTCAAATAAATTGATACGAATTTTCTTGTTTACTTTTTTCACTTGTATAATTTGGCTGATGAGTGTATAACACGAAACTCGGAGTACCGAACCAATGTCAAGTTAATTTTTACTTCCTTTACTATTTTATAAAATATAATTTTATGTTGTCTTGTATAAATTTTATTCTGCTTTTTTGACACACACACGCTTTCATAAAACGGTACTCTTATTCGGCTGGTCACTAAAAATCTATTGAAATATGCTCTCCAGCGTAAAGTAAGCCATGCAGTATACAAAAATTTGGCATATGAGAAAGGTGAGACCCCATACTCTATGTGATATCCGATACCCGAGACCTAATGCCCTGATACCGAGACCCGAGACCCGAGACCCTGATTTTTTTATTATAATTATTATTATTATTATTTTTCATTTAATATGAACGATAACAAAGACACATTTTGATATCTATATTTATTCGTTATACGGAAATATTTGTTGCAGCACGTAATATGCGAATATGCTGTTGGACTTAACAATGGTTTTATATCACCAGGAACTACAATGAAACCTAGCATTAAAAAAATTATTTTGTCTGCTCAAACATGAATGATTGAAGTGATAGTAGACTTTTTTAAATTCATTACAGTATGTTTGTTTTTTCGTTGTGGGGTCAAAATAACTCCTTTAAATTTTGTATATTGTCCAAAATTTCCTCCACAACTATAGCAAGTTGATACATTCTTGTGCCGTTGAAGAATTTACAGTTTTCCGTAAGAATAAAATACAAATCTTAAGCTATTATATCGTATAATCTAAAGATAGGATTGCATATGCTAAAAATATTAGCTAGAGAGGTAAAAAATGGCAAGAGCGAGAAGAAGGTTATAATAGCCTTATCACCAAGCCCCCAACCTATACAAAAGGTTAGCATTAAAGGTGATGAGGAGTTGTGTTATATGTGTCGTACGTTGTAACTGTCGTGTGTTCTAAAATAAATATAGATTGTCAGTAGTCAATAGTTTATGTGACAAAGACATAATCATTATCTGTTGGCACAGGTGATGCTGCCCGCGTTTTTCTCTTTAGAAAAGTCTACTCAGTTTCTGATACTAGGTCTCTTTTTTTTCGCATTGCTTCAAAAAAGGTTGAGCACATTCAACTTGCATGCAATGCAGACAGTATGCACACATATTTCGAAACTTTTAAACTGAAAGCAAATTTCACAACAAGTTATAATGTTTTTTTTCTTGTTCATTCCAACTGTGAATGGTTGTTCTTCGTTTTTAGCGCATTTCTCACATATGTATCGCCAAATCCATTGATAAACGTACGCATTGCTTCGAATAAACCAACAAATTATCTCTGATATGTTAAGTTGAAAAAACAAGAAAATAATGATAAAAAATCAGGATTTTCATTAAAATAAAACATCGCCAAAAAGAAATTAATAAATAAAAAAATCAGGGTATCGGGTCTCGGGTATCGGTATTAGGGTATTGGGTCGCAGGTATCGGGTATCACATAGGGTATCGAGTCCCACTTTTCTCATATGCCCAAAAATTTGTAGTTCTTAAAAAAATGGCTTCTGTATAGAGGGTTAAAATATTCCAGATTTATTTCAAAGCGTGCAGAAATTTTGACCTCAATACGGTGTGCAAACCGGTCACTTTATAAAGCATGTCATTTTAAGTAAACCGGCTTAAATCTCAGTATAAAACTGGCTAATATACCTGTTCCTGCTTGGCTTTCCTCACATTGGCGCTAAGTAAAAAATGCCCTTATACGTCTTGCGTTCTTTTACCGCCCTTTTCTTATTGACTTTGTAAAAAAATGGACTAACTTGTTTAAGTTCCTGTATCCGCCCCTGAGTTGTAAGTTACGATTACAGCTGCAGGGTATGAAATGGATATACTCGTAAAATATATCACCACGGAGAATTAGGGTAGATAGCAAAAAAATTAAGGGCAAAGCTGATGAAAATATTTCAAGGAAAAATAAATGTTTAAAGAATACATATTAATTTTTTCGTCTGTCCATTATAAAAAATATAGCACATTTTATTTGATGCAGTGCAAAAAAATTTCCCCTTAACTAGAAATTTCCTTAATTGCTGACGCTATTAAAGAGTTTTCGGGAGGGGTTTTTAAAAACGTCAAGAAAAGTTACTTGGTGGTTACTGAGATACTTTGGGATGCCTATATTTTGTGTTTAAAGATTAATGTTTCATAACGTTCTTTAGTCATGCAGAAATCTTAAAGGTGAGGCTAACAAGAAAATTATTTTGTGACTGACTGACTGACTGACTGACTGACTGACTGACTGACTGACTGACTGACTGACTGACTGACTGACTGACTGACTGACTGACTGACTGACTGACTGACTGACTGACTGACTGACTGACTGACTGACTGACTGACAGACAGACAGACAGACAGACAGACAGACAGACAGACAGACAGACAGACAGACAGACAGACAGACAGACAGACAGACAGACAGACAGACAGACAGACAGACAGACAGACAGACAGACAGACAGACAGACAGACAGACAGACAGACAGACAGACAGACAGACAGACAGACAGACAGACAGACAGACAGACAGACAGACAGACAGACAGACAGACAGACAGACAGACAGACAGACAGACAGACAGACAGACAGACAGACAGACAGACAGACAGACAGACAGACAGACAGACAGACAGACAGACAGACAGACAGACAGACAGACAGACAGACAGACAGACAGACAGACAGACAGACAGACAGACAGACAGACAGACAGACAGACAGACAGACAGACAGACAGACAGACAGACAGACAGACAGACAGACAGACAGACAGACAGACAGACAGACAGACAGACAGACAGACAGACAGACAGACAGACAGACAGACAGACAGACAGACAGACAGACAGACAGACAGACAGACAGACAGACAGACAGACAGACAGACAGACAGACAGACAGACAGACAGACAGACAGACAGACAGACAGACAGACAGACAGACAGACAGACAGACAGACAGACAGACAGACAGACAGACAGACAGACAGACAGACAGACAGACAGACAGACAGACAGACAGACAGACAGACAGACAGACAGACAGACAGACAGACAGACAGACAGACAGACAGACAGACAGACAGACAGACAGACAGACAGACAGACAGACAGACAGACAGACAGACAGACAGACAGACAGACAGACAGACAGACAGACAGACAGACAGACAGACAGACAGACAGACAGACAGACAGACAGACAGACAGACAGACAGACAGACAGACAGACAGACAGACAGACAGACAGACAGACAGACAGACAGACAGACAGACAGACAGACAGACAGACAGACAGACAGACAGACAGACAGACAGACAGACAGACAGACAGACAGACAGACAGACAGACAGACAGACAGACAGACAGACAGACAGACAGACAGACAGACAGACAGACAGACAGACAGACAGACAGACAGACAGACAGACAGACAGACAGACAGACAGACAGACAGACAGACAGACAGACAGACAGACAGACAGACAGACAGACAGACAGACAGACAGACAGACAGACAGACAGACAGACAGACAGACAGACAGACAGACAGACAGACAGACAGACAGACAGACAGACAGACAGACAGACAGACAGACAGACAGACAGACAGACAGACAGACAGACAGACAGACAGACAGACAGACAGACAGACAGACAGACAGACAGACAGACAGACAGACAGACAGACAGACAGACAGACAGACAGACAGACAGACAGACAGACAGACAGACAGACAGACAGACAGACAGACAGACAGACAGACAGACAGACAGACAGACAGACAGACAGACAGACAGACAGACAGACAGACAGACAGACAGACAGACAGACAGACAGACAGACAGACAGACAGACAGACAGACAGACATGAACTTTTATTCAACAGTCGCGCAGCAGCGCAGTTCGCCTCTTCTTTAAACAAGTGAATTTTAACTATACAAACATGGGTGTCCAGTCTGATGTAACGAGAAGCTAGCCTGCCAACAGTTTTTTTTTTAAAAAACGGTATATTTTTTTTTCCTTGGAGATTTACACAAAAATCAAGTTAATAGGTATGGATATGTTTATGAGCATTGAGGACATCCATATATCTAAAAATGTTACAAAAGTTCCCTACATGTCTTTAACGTAAGCACTTTAACTTGCGATTAAATTGGGTTCAATCTAATTAAATAAACTTAGCTAGCTAGTCAGATAGGTTCTTTTAAATTTTGCATAGAAATATATAAGATTATTGCATATAAAGCTAGTCGAGGTAAGAGTACTCACTTTGAAGGTATTAGTTTAGAGGTATTAATTACATTCGTAAAGCAAGAATAACAGTATCTTCTCTGCAGCTACTCGTGTTTTGACTTTATTTTCCTGTCAAAACAAACTTTTGATTTTAATGATATGTATAAAAATTTCCAGATCATAACTTATTTTACCGCCAGAAAGGAACATTAAAAAAAAAATACTAAAAGTCAATGTTACTATTTTTAGGAGAGAAAACTCTATAGGAAGAACTTTAGCGAAATAATCTATTGCGGATGATCATTTCAATGCTTTTTTGCGAGAATTAGGTTTCGCGATATGCGTAGGCGTTGATAATAATTTTTTAAGGAGGCCTTGAAATAACGTGGAACGTTGCCATAGAATGTTTTTAACGATAAAAAATCACGTAGTTTTTTTTGAATCAATTAAAAAAGTCGGTTAACAATTGCTACATGAAACCTTAAACAATAAGGATAAAATTGACACAAAAGAATTTTTTCTTTTAAATCATAATATGATCATAATACTTCTGTGTGGAGGCAGTGTTCGTTTATTTAACAACAGGTGACAGAATAATAATATTATAAAAATCATAAAAAATATGCAAATACAGGCTTTCTTATTAGCATTTCAATTAGTATTTCCGCAAAACGGAAACTAGGCAATTGATTTATTATTTAAGGAAATAAAAATTGGACCTTTCTGTTTCTTTTATTAATAAGAGTACTTTTATATGTATAGTATGTGAAATTAACAATGAACAAATGTATTTTTAAAAATACATTTTTTTACTTTTTCTTATTTACAAACATTAAACGAAAGACAATGGTAAGAAATATGGCAAAACAAAATGCATTCATTTTACAAAGAAATAATTAAATAGAATTAGAAAAAACCCTGCAAATTGCGAGAATTAAAGATTGATTTATTATTCTAAAAAAACAGGGGATTTGAAATCTGATATTCTGAATGCTTGACATTCTAAGTGCTAAAATAATTACGGTGTACTGTAATGGATAATGTTGCATGTGAGAACATCGAGGTCGACATTGTCGAAGCAAAAACTGAGGAAGAAATTGTGATAACACAAAGCGTTGAAAAAGTCTGCAAATTAGCAAATTAAAAACTGGTAAATGTACTATGTGTGAGAACCTTTCAGAAAACTTTTTTCTCTTTTAAACTCGACGTTTAATTTGATATTAATTATTTTTGCTATTCCTGATAGGAGACCAAATTGTATTTCGGCCCTAGAGCACTAAGGAAAGGACACAAAGAATTCCCCTTATTCCTTCGAACGAACGAACGAACGAACGAACGAACGAACGAACGAACGAACGAACGAACGAACGAACGAACGAACGAACGAACGAACGAACGAACGAACGAACGAACGAACGAACGAACGAACGAACGAACGAACGAACGAACGAACGAACGAACGAACGAACGAACGAACGAACGAACGAACGAACGAACGAACGAACGAACGAACGAACGAACGAACGAACGAACGAACGAACGAACGAACGAACGAACGAACGAACGAACGAACGAACGAACGAACGAACGAACGAACGAACGACTCTACTTACCTACCTATCACCGGTACTTCTAGGTAGGTAAAAACTGCTCCATATGTGGAATTTTACAGTTGAATTGACCTTATAAGGTAACCGAGTGGCCTCGTTTTCAAAAAAGCTCTATTAACATATCTTTAATTTGTAGAGACTCCATTGAAGAGAAGAGCTACAATCAACAAAAAGTCTCTGGACAAGAAAGCAGATGAATATCTTCAAAGTGTTACGTTACATGGATTTACCAGAATTTTTACTGGTTCTAAAATCGAATCAATGCTGTGGCTCATCATACTTATCACTGGTTGTTGTATCATAGGATTCGTCTTCTATGATCTGATAAGAAAATACAACAGAAGAGATTCCTACATAAACATTCGACATACTGCAACAAATAAAAATTACTTTCCTGCAATTACATTCTGTCATAAAAGAACACCAACTTATCTGTATTGCAATATTGTGATAAAAAATCATAAAGGTCAATACATTGACAAAAATGCTCAGCCGTGTTATCGCAACTTCCCTCCGGAGAGAGAAGACGAAGCTGAAGCAGTTGGCCTCAGTTCTTCTTTCATGAATGGGTATTTTAAATTTACATGCGAATCGGGCCGCCACTCATGTACCGTTGAAAATATCGAGGAGTTCACCACTGTTTCACACAATTGTGTTACTTGGAATAACGATGGGAAATCATATACTGATAATGGAGTCTTTGAAATTAAAGTATCATTGGACCATGTCCCTGCTTTTTCCTACTTTGGAGAGATGGAAATCATTGTTCACGATGATAATGTATTTGGACCTGTACAGCAAAACGCAATATCGGTTACAAGCAACAACAACTATGAAATAACATTGGAGAAGATTATCGTTAATCGTTTGGGACCCCCATTTCCCTCAAATTGCACTAGAGAAAAATTAGGTGACATATTTCCAAAAGGGTATTCCCAAACTGGGTGTTTGTCGTCAAAGAAATGCGTAGAAGGATTCAAAAAATGTGGCGATACTTATGATTTCTGCTACTGGTATATTCCTGACCACGTGAATAAGACATACAGATCTAACAATACATACATGGAAGTGGAAAGTTGTTTAAGAGATGATCATCAAAAAACATATTTTGAATATTGTCCCCTACCTTGTGAACAAAAGACGTTTCGCACTTCAGTCTCAACGTTTCAACCATTTCGCGCAGACATGGCTGGTAAAAATGAAATCATCGTTCGCTTTAAACTAAGCGATCCTTCTTTATACGAAATTCATGACGAATTACAACTTTACGACTTCAAGCAAATATTGTGCGAATCAGGAGGCTTTATGGGATTAATATTGGGTGGATCGATTTTGTCTATTATTGAGGTTTTGGTATATGCTGCAATTGTGATGATTAGAAAGATGATTTAGACGTTGGGTTACAAAATTATATACAGGCTACCCTTATAGACTAACACTTCCTTGTTGAGTCTTAGATCAGGAAGACACGAATTTATTTTGATTTTCACATACTTTTTCCTTTTTTTAAATCTATATTCTCTGTATGTGTGTTTTCACAGTTAAGGTCGTATCACTAGCGATATCGGAAGGGGTGGGGCATATGTTCCCCACACACACATTCCTAAAGAGCTAACTTACATAGCTTTTAAAATAGTATTTTCTCCATTCTAAAGCTTTAGAATTTGAATAGCGCTTTAGCTTGTAGTAGGTTTTAAATTTAAAAAAATAACTAGCCAAAACAAGTTCATCGGCTCAGTGTTAAGTAGGTAAGGGTTTGCCACTTGGTGAAAATAATAAATTATAAGCTTTTGGCAAGGGTTAATAACTTTTCAGCGGATGAGAATCACAATAATGACTTGCATTGATATCACAAATCAGTGTAATATGATAACGAATTACAGAGATACATATTGTTTAACATGTTTTTTGTCTGTTTTTATTTTAGTTCTTTTTTCCTTTTTGACGTTGAACGAGAAATCCACTGCATTAACATTGAAAAATGACTATGTGTATGTGTAAATTAAACATGTTCAACTTTTAATTTTTTAATGAGTTTTAACGAATTTGTTTTCCTATTGTTTTAAATCAAATCCATTGTTTTCGCACACGTGTGTTCGTTGCACACGACATGATTTACACGTAAAAATAATTGAAAACAAGATAACTGTACAGCTATAAAGCTGTGAAACCAAAGTTATAACGAAGCTGGGTTTCGGTATAACTTTGGCATGTTTTAATAAAACAAAGTCCCTGCATATGAGCTAATTTATGTCAATAAAGTATATACAGCATGAGGAAAACACTTTCAAGCATGGAAGATAAGAAATTCATTAAAGCAACAAAAGGTTAGCATTGCAATTTAGGCTGACCACATAGTCCAGTTAAACCATTTCGCACAACCAGTGTGAAATGCATCCAGTAAAACTCTTACAGAGGTCTGTTATAGGAAAAATTGTCAGACGACATATTTTATTTTACTTAATCTGTTTCCCTATAAAGGTTGAAAAAGCTAATGTTAAACAATGACTAGTCAAGCGGTCAATACAATAAGCCACATTGACCATCAAGATACACATCCAATGAGAAGTCTTTTCAGAAATGCAATTTAAACAAAAACAACCATGTAACTTCAGATCAAATAAAATAATAAACAGGCTACAGTCTTCACCATGCCAATTATTTGAGCTTGCATCGTAAATACTTTATTCAGGGGGGGGGGGGGGGGGAGGGGGTGGCAAGAATGCCCTACCCCAATATTTGCTGATCTACTGGCTTATTTTGAAAAATTTTGGCACACATGTTAACTGACATAAAATAATTAAAATGGTGGTAAAATTTTTAGTTTTGGTCACGTGATAAATTACTGACGTCAGCAAAATTTTAAAAATTGCTGGTTTTTAATTTTTTTGAGTATATAAGATGCAAAAATGCTCTAAAAGATCAAATTGCACAATTTTTTTCTTCTTAGCCTAGAATGTTGGGTTTTTAGTCTTCGGTTTAGGCCAACACTTATGTAATAGGGTGCATTATGTGCTAAAAATGTTAATTAAGTCAAAAATGGTGTGCCAAACCGATGAAAAGTGATTTACCGCAAAATATGGGCGTAAATTATGCCCACATGGCGCAAAATAATACGTGAGGGCGCAATAAAGGCGTAAGCACCACACAATAAAATATAAATCTAGTATATTGATCAAATATTGTGAAAAGCGCTTAATATTTGAAAAAAAATATTTCATGTTTAATTTTTGCATAAGGGACCTTAGAAATATGGGCGTAGCTGGCTACCTGTTGAGGGCGCAATTTTAATTTTCTCTTGCTAAATCAAATTTATATAGATAGAAACTCAGCTACTAAAAATTTCAAGTAAAATATGCCAGGCAAACAAAAGATACAAATAAAAAACGGAAGAAAAAAAGCTTTTGTATCATCTTCTTACTCTGACCCAAGTGGAAAATTAAGTGAATGCACTTTTTCTTTATATTTTTAACATTATCTTTACAAATAACGAAATTTTTTATTTCGATTTCCAAACCGCCTTCAAATAGAGAGGGCCGCTTCACTACTGTGGATTCGACTGTTGCCGTAATTTTTACTTCGTGTGATATCACATATTCTCAAATTCGCGTTAATTAATTGCATTTTTTAAAACAACCTTGCTCAACCGCGTTAATTAAATGTGTTTTTTAAAATAATTTTATTGGACCGCGTTAATTTAATTCGCGTTAATTTCTTGACTCGTTAACTTCATTTAATAAGGTAGTCTGCATTTTATTATCTGCTGATTTTTCAGATTGTATACACAAGCGTGGAAATCCCGTCAAAACGTAAACATCGGAACCCGTTTATACCATTACGATAAAATATTTTACTATGTTGCTTTGAAGCTAACACAATAAAATACGATGTATGAAAAGACACTTTGTTAAGGAGAAGAGTATCATAGCTAAAATTTGCAACATCATTATAAGATCTATATATGCTTTCCTTACTACTTTGTGGCTAGCTTCAGCTTGGTAAAAGATAACACAAGACGTAATAGCGATGGCTAGCACAAAATCATACGAAACTAAATAGATAACTTGGGAGAAAAGCACAAAATAGTTAGCTGTCTGTCTATTGCTATCAACTGGCACTGACTACGTTAGGAGGTAATAACCAAAATAATTAAAATGATTTTACTAAGATTTACATGGATGTGATAGTATTTTTATTAGCATATAGAAGTATAGTAAAACATACAAATTATTTACAAGACAAAAAGATATCTTTTAGAAATCTGAGCTGTGCAACTTTTAAAATAGCAGATTTAATGTCAATTTTACTAGCCGCGATTCTTCACTTAAACCCCAGAAGATCAGGAGTTTTAAATAAGACTATTCACCCGAGAATAAAGACGCAAGAAGCTACTGAAAATTTTCTTGAAATTTGGAGCCAACCATAATCAACAATCGACGTCATTCTGTGATATTCTTTGGGGAAGTTCTTGCCAGGTTTTAGACAGCTTCCATATTTTTTGGATCTAATTCTATTTCTCAGCAGAAGCAAGTCTCCCAGGGTAGAAAAAATTTTCTCTTTAAGAGCTGATATTTCGCTGCTTTAATCTTTACCCCATGTTTTCTTAACATTTTCAACAAAAGTCCCATACGCTCAAGGTGCTCGTCAAATGAACCAGAAAAATTAATAAATTATTGTGGTAGCGACTCATAAAGGCCACAGGGGTGATAAATACTAATAACCGTCGACTATCTTGATGCAGATAATAACTAGTGGTATGCTCTACTTTGATCCAGCTAGCTGAAATACTTATTTCCATCTAAGTGTAGTATGTTCTGGATCCTAGGTAAGAGGTGTTTATCAGGAATGGTGTTCTAATTTAGCTTCCGGTAGTCTACACACAAGCGCAAGGACCCATCTTTATTTCAGACTACTACTACTAGCGATGAATAATCAGATTGAGACCAGACATCCGCTCATCGCTTAACATGTCTTCAACATGACACTTGAGTTCTTGGTAGAGTGATCTTGGTATCGAGTTGTAGTTTTGTTGTACAGGAGTTGTGTTTTTAAAATTTATTCTCATTTCAGATTCTTTTACATCACCTATGTTTGTCATCTGCTGTAGAAAACGTCAGATCTTCCTCTTGGAACATCTGCCGTGGCTTTTCTTTTCTGGGTTTCTCTAAGCTTGACAAATCCAGAGAGTCATTAACTTTTTGATTTAAATTTTTTGATACTCACGCAATTTATCCTGGGCTATATCATCATTCTGGCTTTTCGTTACTGAAGGTTGTACATAGCTGCAACTTTGTTTTACTTTTTTTTGCTCCTCTGTCCTTGATATTTCCTTCCTTTTTAGTTTCAATGGGTTTATTGAGTTTATCTACTCCAATCTGCGTAACTCAGTGTTTTTCGTTAAAGCTACTTTATGACCAGTATTGATGATAATGCTCACATAAGAGTAGTTGTTTGTTCCAGGTTTAAGCGTAACAACCGATTTCACTACTTGTACACCTTTGGGTAGTCTTGATGGAAATTTTGCTCTTTCAAACAGAAACCGTTGTCTTATGGGCAGATTACTAAAACAGGCTCTACATGGCACAATTGCCATCCTGCCAGCTGGTAGTGTTACGTCCTTACCTCTGACCCTTTCACATTGAAATTAACTTTATCTGACTCATTTAACGTATTGACAAATTTCTTCAACACTTGGTTACTGTTTCTAGTGCATTTCTCAAATCATTTACTAAACATCTTGGGTTTTTTTCACTCACTATTAGCATTACGACATTATACCCAAGAATAGGCTCACTTAGTATACTTGAAGTTTCACAAACGGAACCTTTATTAATAACTCAGACACACCTAACTGCATATCAATGCTGCACCATCCAACATATCGAATGTCATGATTTTCCCCAGTGAACCTGCAATGTATCTTGTGCATCCAAGAGTTCAGAGAAAATTTTTACATACCAATCCTTACTTATTGTTGAGACTTGGCACCAGTATCCAGTAAAGTTTTAACACGATACTACACAACGCTCACCAACCAAACTATATACCTTCGCCTGTTGCCCAACATCTAGTGAAATACTGGATATGCTAGGCTTGCACACCTTTTCCTCTCCTCTTATTCTGGATGACTGTGATGACAACATAGTAATTGATACTTTTCTTTTACAGTCTGTGTTGTAAAAGGCCAAACTTTCACATATTTCACAGTTAAGCATCTTTTCCACTTTTCTTACCATTTTTTGCTGTAGGTGTAACGCCTTTCTAATTGACTTTGGATTAAAAGCAGAAGGTAATCCCGGACCTATTGCCCCCACCCCCTTTTCTTTCGCCTTCTTCACACAATTACGCGCAGGATAGTTGTTTCATCAACATTTGAAGCAATGTTTGGAGAATTACTCTATATCCTAATCTTTACACTTGCTACATCTAAACATGCGCTTTGATCCTTTTGGACTCCATTGAGGTTGTACTTGCATCTCTTTAAGCTCTTTCCCTAATTCTCCTACCCGATCCTTTAACGTTTTTACACAATGTAACAACTGAGAAATTGTGCTGCTCTAAACTTTATCTGTGCGACCTGTTTAAAACAGTTGCTTCTATTTCGCCAATTCTTGCTTGTCTCGTTCTTCCAGCTAAGTCTGTCTTGTTTATGTTCACACTCTCGGCCATTGTGTCTAACTTTTCCTAGATAACTTGTAAAATTCCGTACTATTAATATATATGGACTAGTTAAATTAGTTACTGTGGCCGCGCTCTGTGGAGCGGTATCATATGGATGATTATTTGGATGATACTGATGATAAGGATGATATAGATTGTGCTTGTGATGTGGAAAAAATTCATTAATGTAAAATAAATGTAAAATATGCTATTTTTATGAGACATCAACTTGTCCTTTTTAATATGGATTCTAGTATGGGGATACTGAGTGGTATAAGTTAATTGTATACTAAATTGTCTGTATTATAATCTGGTCCCATAAAGTTTTTATCTGTCATCGAGTACGTCTTGATCTTGTATACATAGGAACTGTTTCAAAATCACAGCAAAATTTCAATCTCTCTTGCATATGCACTTCTTCCGACGTACAACGTTCAAAAACACTGAATGAAGGTATATAAACAGGAATATCACTAACTACACCACATTTTGTACAAACTAGTGTAGATGATGTTCTGCTCTTTAGCGGCTCCGTACCCCCATGTACCATACTACTTTGCGAAATAAGTCATAAAAGATATAACTTTCTAACCGCATTTAGCATATAAAATATTAACAATCGTTCTTGCCAAACTATATATATTTGACTACTTTTACTTTTTAGTCACAGATAGGTAAAGATCTAGCTAGACAACCACAACCCCAAAAACAAATAAAAATAACATATGAATTTACGGAATAGGAATAAATAAGGCTTACTATAGCTAACTAGCTTAAGCAGAATGCTGCCTTGAAATCTACGTTTGCAGTAATCCAATATCTTAAAACAGGTTTTTAAGATTTATACATGGCTAGAAAACATTATGATGTATTCATCTTAACATGTAACGACATACAGATAATAAATATTCCTATAGATTATACAAAGCATTTAGAAGAGAAAAATATCAAACCAAAATGGCCTTCGTAAGCTTGGCCCAATTGTAGCACGTTTCCTCCGTCAGCATGTTAAGGCAATGAAGAACTTGGATTGGTTAGTAGTGAAAATCGAGCGTCGTGATTGGTCTATTACGCGGGAGGGGTTAAACAAAGACGGTAAAAAATGGGGTTTGCCGGAATCCGAAATAAAGCAGCAGAGCCGCGGAGATTTCCCGTGCGCTTGCTACTTGTGGTAGCATGTTACGCAAAGACAAATAGAATACGGCTATTATTATAGAGATTAGTCGTTAAGCCGTGGAAATATCCACAGGGTCACCTGTCTTTAAGTTACACGTTATTTGGTGTGCCGTTGCACGTCGCTTTTCTCGGGGACAGACAGCAAAATACGGCTATTGATAAAAGAGACTAGCCGTGGTTAGGCAACTGTGTGGCCGGCGTTAAATGCCCGATGGAGCGCTTATTAAAAAACGTAAACTGTGTCACAAACCCAAAATATTTTTATTTTTATTGCTGAACTAATGAGTAAATATAAAGAAAAAGATTTGTAAATAGAGCTGAAACCGTTGTACGTTCGATTTGTTGTTGAAAGTTTCCGGTCTGTGTATTTATCGAATTTGGAGCCATCTCATCACAACAAACTTCATCGTTGGAAGCTGGAAGTATGTTGTGAAAAAGCGAACCAAATTACGAAAAAAATGTTGTTATTGACCATGACAGATGTTTATAAAGTTCCAAGAAATACTAACGAAGGTTATAAAATGCTGACGCTACGGTTGTGTGCAAAAATATTTTGGGTGATCTTCAGTTAAGATCTTATTTTTTATGTTTATTGGTAAGTACATCTTAAAATTGCTTCTTCTTGCAACAACAGCCATACTCTGTACAAATGTTGCTTGTAAGGAATATAGATATTCGGCAGCCATGAAAACTTTGTAAATAGTAGTTATTTAGTAGTTATTTTATTAGATTTTAGGATTTAGAAGTTCCTTAATTTTTGCTTCCTCGCTTAAAATTTATTTTGTGGCTGCCACAAAAAAGTTCTTTGTTCGCCTTTTCTTTAATATACTTTCACAAAAAACTTTACCGCAACTTCAATAAATAAATTTAAAAAAAACCTTGGAAAAAAGCCTGTCGATACCTTTTCCAGCTATAACAATCACTCAGCAATTTTATTTTGCCTTCAGAGGTGTAAATAGTCACAACCCCGAATTAAAATACATAATGTTGGCTAAGATAAAAGCTGTTATACTAAACTGAATAAAAGTCTTGTAAGAATAGCAAGGAATTATGCTAGCTAGCTCGCGAACTAGTCGCTTTCGAATGCTCTCTTAAAATCTTGATTTGTAGCCAAAAACCTAAACTTAATTTTGTTTAAGATTTATACATGGCTAGATATCATGATGATGTATTCATCTTAACATGTAAAAACATACAGAAAATAAATATTCCTATAGATACAAAGTAATTAGGGGAGATAAAGGTTAAAAGTAGACCTGTAATGACCCCGAAATTAAACTGCATGCACACAAAGCAAAGCCCGAAAAATCAATATCTGCTTGAATTTTACGAAAAAAAGCTGCTTACAACCCTTTTGGACATACAGATAACGGGTTCTATTATAGAGACAATACGGAAATTCTTCCATCGTACATGTTGCATTTGCTATTTGGTGGATAAAATCGACTTTTTTCTCACGCGCAGATAGAATTTAGGTGTTATTAACGTATGGGCGTACAAAGGCTCAGAAGGAAATATCAAGAAAATCGTAAATTACAAGAACTTAAGCCTATGCTAAGAGTTGAAAGACTCTTTATTTATATTACCTATTTATACCATCAAAGTCGAATTATAGTTAAGTATGTGAGAGATTGGCTTAAAAGGTTTTTGTATAAAAACGTGTACACGGTTTTCTTCTCTAACCTTACGGATTGAAGAGATTTGTTTTTGTGATCAGAGAGCCGCCATTAAAATTTAAAGCAGTTACACAAAACCAGGATGTTGAAAATTACAATCAAAAGTAAAGGGACCCCGGGTTTACTCGGAAGACTATGGATGCATGATTAAGTGACGCGCCGATGTAGAATAAATCAAATGTGATGTAGCTATGGTGAACACAAACAAGCAAAAGAATGCGATGTTCTTAAACCGCAAACTTGACTCATAGTGAATAATAGTTGCTAAAAGAAAACAAGTAATGTAAATTGACACCCAGTTATTGTCATTATCTTTTGTTAAAATGTCAAATTGTCTGCGTCAAAAAGTAATATTGTGATTGCTATGTGGCAATATTTTTATGATTATAACCTTTTTTTAACCCAGTGAGAAAGTGTTGAATGGAAGAAAGAATGCAGTTTTTATCTGTGTTGCTGCTTTTTTAGTATTGACATAAAACTTGTTTGGAATTAATACATGCAATGAAGCTGCTTTAAAAAAATCGTGATGGACGCAAATACAAAGTGGCCATTACTTGCGTGACACATGAATTTGATTGATGTTCTTGTTTTCGAGGTAACAGAATGTATGTTAGCTGCTAATACCAAATCAATTTCTTATTTCTACAGAAAAAGCTTTAATAAATTGAGGTAAAACTTAGAAGTAATGTTGTCAACGTTAAACCAAAGTGTTTATTTTTATACTAGCATTATTTCACTCCCTATTCAGAATGTATTTTTTTCAATAAAACAAATAATTGGATACGTTCTCATTTCCTTTGGATAGGCTCTTTAATAGGAGTTTAGGTTAGGCGAAAATAAGTAATAGTCAGCAAAAATTTTAATTGTCAGTCCGTTTAGAATTGAGTTTCAGATAAGAAACAACAATAACAATTGTTTAGAAAAAAAATATTGCTGTGTATTTTCTTTCTTGTTATCAATTATTATCCGTTTAAGTTCATTTGTTAAATCGAAACAGTCAATTGACTTAAATAGGAACAAAAATGAAACATTTCAATAAATAATTCCATCATTTTTATTTTCTTGCTATAAAATTAGAAATGTTGTCTAAGTGTGCATGTGCCAACAAAAAGAGCTCGTGAGCCTTTTGCGCTATAGCGAAAAATTAGTTGAATTTGATTATCAGTGGCGCCCTGTGCGTTTTTAGCACTTTCTGTGAGAAGAACGCGAATAAGCTGACTTCTTGATTGCCATGCTTCAACGCTAAGCTTGTTTTAAATCATGTTTGTTCATGCTTTTTAACAAAGCATGTTCAAAAAAGTAAAATGATGCAGACATAGATAGAATAGATTTTGATACAAATCGAATTTTGATTCTTCTGCAGAATTTTTGCAATAAGTTTGTGGCAAAGTGGAGATAGAAGAATGTTCACGGGTTCACGAGCAACATAATTTACTGCAACAACATTTTGTTGCGTGCGATGTTTTTTATACTAGTTAAAATTCCTTGGCACTTAGTGACCAAAAAAAAAAAACACATTGAAAAACAGAAAGAAAATTAATGACCATTTGCTGGTTGATATTTAAATGAGAAAGTTACTCAGTTCCACCTCACCCATTCACCCACGCTAACACTAGAAACGGATTGCTTGCGTCTAGGTTAAACATTACAGAAAAATTTATCGCACATGTTTGGTGCTGATACTTTCTTGCACATATTGTCTGCCTTAAACATATTCCAATGTAGTGATAGATCATGTATACAGATACACAGATGTTTCTCACAAAAGCATTTCAAGGAAATGTGTTTCGAAAATCTCTCTTTATGTAATAAAAAACGTGCACGAAGTCATGGCAAAATATTTTTACATCTTCAAGGTCAAGGAAGATAAAGATCTGTTGACATCTTACAATAAAACATCTCCATGTGTCATAGTAATAACAAAAGTACCACGCCTAAAGGAACTTGATAAATCATATTGAGATATACACTTGAATAATAATAAATTCTGATGGCTACGAAAAGTCAACAGAGACAGCCCTCTGTGTTCATCAAAAAAAAACGATTACTTGAATGAGTTAAGTTTTGAATCCAGCTTTATTGATTTTTACTTCAATGTGTTTTCTTTAGTTTATTTAAGCTCATCTGTTGTTTTACTGTTCAATTATGTGCATGCGATTATTTCTCCCACTAGTTTTAATTATGCTAAGCTTTTTGGAATTGAATTTTGCATTGTTGTCTGTGAAGAAGCTGAGAACAATAGCGTGTACTAAGAACAAAAACAGCAGACAATAGCATGCTGATGTCAAGCGGTAACTGAGCGTGACATTTTGTAAGCTATGCTCTGACAAATAAGAAATTTAAAAGTTCAGCGGATAATCAGACAAAAAGATTCTTGTGAATTGTAAACAATGCAACAAAAAGAAAATTATATTATGCTAGATTCGATGACAAAGTTGGTCGCACGATAGGTTTACATTGGTAGATATTCTAAACGTATAGAAGCTGTTCGAACGTAGAAAATCACGTCTGTTTAATAAAATAGTATGTTATTTATTTATCTTTTTCTTTAGGGAAAAAAAGACAAGAATGAATTATGACATAATAAATATACTTACAATGCTTGCCATTATTGTTTTGAAGTTCGAATCTATCAAAGGTATGATGTTATTTTAGCGTCTATACTAAAAATGTTAACGGTCATTGTTTTACGTAATATTTTACCTAGTTTGATATTCCCTTTGTAATATTTAATTATAAAATACATATAAAATGAACTTGTTTTAAAGTGGAGCTTTAAAATATTGCCTTTTAAAAAGTTTCATTGTTGGTTCGCAATTGGGGAATTATAGATCAAAATTCTCGGGCAGGAGAACTTTTGGATCTGTTTGTCCGAAATTCTCCAAACGTTCGAATTTAATTACATTACGGTGAGGATAAAATGTGTGAAAATTCCCCATCTCCGATGAGTACGACCTCTGCGCACTTCTAACAAACCATATAATGATAATAAGTTTTATTTCTACAATCTTTTATTAAACTATACATTGCATATCTTGAAATTAATTTTGATGTTTTTTAAATTTGGTTTTTTTTTGTCAGAATTTTAGATAGCTAACCCTGTAATGCAGCATCGGGTATTTTGAGAGTAAAAAAGTCGAACTTTTTATTAGTCAGGTTTGTACTGCATATGAACACCCCTTGTTGGCCTCTTTGTTTTTTTATACAATCAATTATATGATCGTTCCTAAACTTTAAATATTTACAGCATATAATTGCCTTGTGTATCAATTTGTAATTCTGTCGCATTGTGTAATTCCGTCGCACTTTGTAATCCAATGTTGTCGCTACTTGTAATCCAATCGCAATTTTGTAACCCAATTTTTCATACTTTATGATCCTCCATTTTCTGAGATAGAATACTCCCTTATTGGCGAGGCAGCAAAATTGCTTGAAACGCGTTGAAGGAGAAATAACGAAAAAACCTACATTATATATGTTTGGTATAATTAAAACATTCTTACATATCACGAAAACAACATCGCATTAAAAAAATTACATTTTTTCATTTTTTGTGTCCAAATTTTGTCCACACAAAAATTGGACAACAAAATGGATAATGACATCAACGGTCACCGCCATTATCGAACAAAAAGCCAACTTGGTTCGTAGATATTTTGTTGATTTGTGACGTCACACGGTGTACATAACTCAACATGATTTGTAAGATAATGGATGAAGATTCAGTAACTTCTTCGTGTTCCCAGAGCGATTTAAATTTATCGCAAAGTTCGAGCGATAAAGAAGGCATGCTAAATTCTATTAAAAAAAAGACTAATAAAAATAATAAATTTTCAAAGAATTTGACGTGCGAAAGCAGGTAAAGAATAAATAAAACCTTGAGACTGTTCTTGTTTTGCAAATTATTTAGACTACACTTTATTGCAGATAATAATTTGAGCTGTTTTTTTCGAAACTGGAAAACTAAAGCACCTGTCGTCTTTCAATATGTTCTAATACAAAAATAACACAAGAAAAATTTCATGATAAATTCCAACACACGTAATACTTATATTTTTCAAGTGATAAACTATGTCCAAATTTATTACAGTTAAACATTATTATATTGTGTAAAAGATATTTATTTCAAAACATGATGGATAAAATTACTCCTAGACAATCACAGGAAGTACAGTTTAGCATTCCCTCTCTTCGTTCATTCAGAATGTCTTTGTTTACATCCACACGGAATTACGTCACATAAGTTAGTAATTTACCGAACAGAAAGGCTTCGTCGACACTTGGCGGCGACCGTAGGTCTACTTTGACCTTAATTATCTCTTAATTATTATAAAAAAAAATACTCAGATCATATTCACACTATAATGAACATTTTAACCAGAACTTGTTATCAACCGTTAGTTATCCTTTAAATAAGAAAAAAGAGATTTCAGTAACTGCCATCATGTCCTTTCAAGTTTACACTCCACATGTGAAAATAAATTCCAACAGGCGACATAGCTATTAATTGCTTCAAGCTGTAACATTACCGTAGCGAAAATAATAATATAAAACACGTATATAATAAAAACATTTTACATAAGGTTTTCTTTACGTAGAACCATCTTTTAGCGTATACAAAAATTAAATTTATCCACTTTTTATAAATATATATGGTAAACCCAACCTAATGACTGGCTCTTTATCCATAACTACGTTAATTTACCTATATAATAATACAATGCTTCTGTCTGTCTGACTGTGTGTGACTTTTACAAAGTGGATTATATTCTGCACAATTTTCTTTGATAAAGTCTATAAAACATAAAATGGTTGTGTAATTTACCAAACTTCGATGTTTAAATAATATTGACGTCAAAGGAAAGTATATTAACATTAGTGAAGTCATTACAATTTTATTTTATATTTATATAACTAGTTGATAAAACTTGTGGAAAAATCCACTGAGGCAGGATAAAAATGAAAAAAGAAGCGTGATTTGAATTATGATGACGTCAGCAACTCATCCACAAAAAAAATTAGAACCTTGTTTTCACGTTGCCTCTATTGTGCAGAGCTTCAACTGCTGATCAAGAAAATGTATATGATCATATTCTTTTGGTGAGCGGTTAATAAGGTAAAAGGGTTTAAAGATTTTGCTGACGTCAGCAATGGCCTGTCAAAACCGAATTTTTTTTTCGAAGTTGTATACCTGTTGCCTTCATCGTATAGATCTTGGAAGGCTGATCAAGAAAATGTATAGGATCATGTACTTTTGATAAACGGTTGCGGAGATATTAGGGTTTAAAGGTTTTTTGATGACGTCATCAACCCGTCCATTCTGAAACGGATTTGGGGACCCGGGTTTTGGAAAATTACTTAAATTGGTCTTAGGTTGTTCCTTGTTACCCACGTGGTGAAAAATCATTGACGTCACCACCTCGTTTCCCAGTTATCTGGCCTTAAAATTTTAAGTGCACTGTAAGAGCTTCCTTAACTTAATATAAGATACTAGTCGATAAAGACCCGTGGAGAAATCCACTTAGGCAATAGGACATTGAAAATGTTGGTTTGCTGTCGTCAGCATTGCAAATCCAAAAAAAAAAAAGAAAATTGGCGAAATTTAGTTTATTCGTTGCCTGTAACGTGTAGAGGTTGAAACGCTGATCAAAATAATATAGGATCATAACTTTTCTACGAACAACAAAAGACATAAAAGGGTTTTAAAATTTTGCTGACGTCAGCAATGGCCCGTTAAAACGCAAAAATATTTTTTCAGAAATTTATATCCCTGTTACCTTCATCGTATGGACCTTGAAACGATGATCAAGAAAATGTATAGGATCATATATCTTTGACAAACGGTTGCAGAGATATTAGGGTTTAAAGACTTTTTGATGACGTCATCAACCCGTCCATTCCCAAAACGGATTCGGGGACCCAGGTTTGGGAAACTTACCCAAATTGGTCCAAGGTGGTCCCTAGTTACCTACGCGGTGAAAAATCATTGACGTCACCAACTCGTTTCCAAGTTATTTAGCCTCAAAGTTTTAGGTGCACTGTAATGGCTTCATTAATTTAATATAGGATATTGACGTTAAAGTAGTGTTATTGACGTCGCGCCGTAATGTCTGAATATTTACCATATTAGACATGCATTTTTCGGCAATATCAAAGGAAAATGAAGACATCCACTTTGCCTGTCACAGAGACACGGAACTGGCGTATTATTATATAGACTAGTCGATAAGGCCAGTGGAGAAAACCACTTAGGTCGAGGGACAATGGTAAAATAGGTTGTTTTAGATTTTTTGCTGACGTCAGCAGTGCAGATACAAAAAATTATATTTGGAGAAGTTTAGTTTATTCGTTGACTGTAATGTGTAGAGTTTGAAACGCTGATCAAAATAATGTATAGGATCATATATTTTTTAAGGAACACCCAAGGAGAAATAAGGGTTTAAAAAGTTTGCCGACGACAGCATTGGCCCGTTAAAACTCAAATTTTTTTTTTAAGAAATTTGTATACCTGTTGCCTTCATCGTATAGATCTTAAAACGCCGATTAAGAAAATGTATAGGATCATGTATCTTTGACAAACGGTTGCAAAGATATTAAGATTTAAAGGTTTTTGATTACGTCATCAACCCGTCTATTCCGAAACGGATTCGGGGAACCAGGTTTAGAAAACTACCCAAATTGGTCCCAGGTGGTCCCTAGTTACCCACGCGGTGAAAAATCATTGACGTCACCACCTTGTTTCCAAGTTATTTGGCCTCAAAGTTTTAAGTGCACTGTAAAGGCCTCCTTAACTTAATATAGGATATTGACGTTAAAGTAGTGTTATTGACGTCGCGCCGTAACGTCAGAAAATTTAACATATTAGACATGCATTTTTCGGTTACTTCAAAGGAATTTTCGGTAACATCATAGGAAAATGAACACATCAACTTTGCCTGTCACAGAGACACGGAACTGGCGTATTATTATATAGATTTTTTATAAGAATTTATACAAAATATAAAAAAAAACACAAGTTTTTTCGGTGTTGTACTCCCTCAAAAAAGTTGAAACTTTTCTTAATAAGACAAAATGTCATAAACAAAAACATTTTAGTCAGAACATCTAGAACAACAAAAATCACTACACTTAAGGTACAAGAACTACTACATGTTAAATAAAAATCGTTTCGTCATATTCCATGTAACCGATGTATATAAGTTTAGTTACACAAAATGTGAAAAATACATTATTTGCATACACAAAATGTGAAAAATACATTATTTGCTTAAAAACAGTCCTTAAACTCTTCTTAAATATTATGTAATACTTTTTTAAAAGTTGTAGTGGCTTGTTAATTTAAGCTTAAAATGTCAAATGAAATAAGTTACAGTCACATTCTTAGCAAAGACCCCTAAGATAACACTACGGTAGCTAGCTTAGCTACATGTAAAAAGCAACATAAAACTGAAGCAAACATAAGCTAGCTACAGCGGCTAATAGCTGGTCAGTTGAATATAAACTGGAGACTCAGCTAGGTATAAAGAACATGGCTACATATTTATAAAGTCCAAGCTAGCTAGCTATTAGGTTGTTGTTGGTGTGGTTGGTTTTATGATGCTAGCTAACAAACATGTCTCGCATCAATAATATCATCAAAACTGAAAAAAACATAAACAAACCTTACAGAAACCTTTCTATACTTCATTTATATACCATGTCCCTTTTTAAATGCTTTTGTAAAGATTTATTTTGAAGGAAAGAGTAGAAATTGCTTAAAAAGAACAGCCATCTTTTTTGCAAACACAATTTCCGTTACTTTGTGCTAGAACTTCATTTAACAAACCACATAAAACTCGCAGCTATCACGACAAAGAAGACATAATTTTTTCGGCGACTTCAAAGAGAATTTCGGCAACATCAAAGGAAAATGGCGATATCAACTTTGCCTGTCACAGAGACACGGAACTGGCGTATTATTATATAGATTGACGTTAAAGTAGTGTTATTGACGTCGCGCCGTAACGTCATAAAATGTAACATATTAGACATGCATTTATCGGCAACATCAAAAAAAAATGAACACATCCACTTTGCCTGTTACAGAGACACAGAACTGGCGTATTATTATATAGACTAGTCGATAAAGCCCGTGAAAAAATCCACTTAGACAGGATAAAAATGCAAAAAAGTAAAGCGTCATTTGAATTTTGATGACGTCAGCAACCCAGCAACAAAAAATAATTAGAATCTTGTTTTCTATTTGCCTCTACTGTGTAGAGCTTAAACTGCTGACGTCAGCAATGGTACGTCAAAATCTTAAATGTTTTTTCAGAAATTTGTTTACCTGTTGCCTTCATTGTATAGATATTAAAACGCTGATCAAGAAAATGTATAGGATCATGTACTTTTGACAAACCGTTGTAGAGTTTGAAGGTTTTATGATGACGTCATCAACCCGTCTATTCCGAAACGGATTTGGGGACCCATGTTGGCGAAAATGACCCATATTTGCCCTAGGTGGTCCGTAGTTACCCACGCGGCGAAAAAACATTGACGTCACCACCTCGTTTCCAACCCCTTATGTCTTCTTAGGTGTCTGTCGAAAACATATGATCCTATACATTATTTCGATCAGCGTATCCACCTATACACATTACAGTCATAGAATAAACTAAATTTTGCAATTTTTTCTGGATCTGCGCTTCTGCCCTACTGGATATCCCCACGAGCTTTATCTACTAGATGATTATAAAACGTGTACTGTAGTAGTCGCAATATTTACGTAAATTTTCATACAAGAACATATAAAAAAACACGTTGCATGAAGAAATCATACATGTGCCAGTGTGGTTTCGATTTATAAAAACTCAGCGGCTCAACAACGTTCGACTTGTTCGTAGCTTATTCATTTCGTATAATAAGCCGAAGTTTTATCTGCAGAAAAATACGTTACTACCCTGCAAGTTCATTTTATAAACTTGATAACGTTCTTGTAAATTTAAAAACACGAAGATACAAGCATATCGAAGGAATAGAAGCAAGTGTATCTGGTGATCAAATCTATTATAAAAATTAAGTATAAGTTAAAAGTTAAACATTTTTAAGGGATTGCGAAGCGTGACAAGGTGGTATTACAAAGCATGACTCGGGAGGATTTTAAATTTTAATAGCCTTTGGATTACAAAAAGTGCGACAAAACGGATTACAAATTACGATTAGATTACAAAGTGTAACAAGATTGGCTTACCAAGTGCAATAGGATTACAAAGAGTAATCTGATTACAAAGTGCGACGGGGATTACAAGGTCATACACTACACCTTGAAGGTGCTTTAAAAACAATATTTGGTGGTCGAATTATATTGCAGTGCTCGGGAATTTGCTCTTGTACTGAAAATTCTTTTAATGAACCTTCTTTTGTATGTTCATTATAATTAATCACGACAATTTTGAACTGGGTTTAAAATGTGATAAACTGACGTCACATATATTACCAAAAATAGAATCAAAAACATCAACAGAAACATTGACATAATTTTCTAAGGTGTAGGTCATAGAAATAATATTTTCTTTCTTTAAATACACAACTTGAAGTGCACAGCTGGCGATGTTCAATAACAAACGAAATTTTGACAACACAAAATTGATACTGTTTTTTTTTTTGACAACAAGGCGGCTTGTGATAGTATCCTCCTAAACTAAAAAGACCGATAAAATAATTTTCGAAAAAAGAAAAAAAAAGGTATTAATGCTTACCAAAATCTCTATAATAATAGCCGTATTCCGTCTGTCTGTCTCTGCGCGGACCCCCCGCTGAGTTACAAAATGATGTTACGGAAACACGAATATCAAATGCGATATATTTTTATCCACTTTGCTGCGGCGGGTAAATATAAAGGACGGGCGAACCCGTGGATTTTTCCACGGGCAACGACTAGTCTATATTATAATACCCGTATACGTCTGTCTGTCACGCGAAATGGTAGCTTAGCTGCGCAATAGCGAGAAGCACGCGATGGGGTATAAAAAGGACGGGCGAATCCGTTGATTTTCCACGGGCTAACGACTAGTAACTTACAATTAAGTCATGGCATTATTAAGCGCCCTTGATGAAATAGTCACTATCTTTAAAATAAAATTTTTGATAAGCTGCCAAGGTACTTATTTAGTCAGTTATGGTAGTGCAAATAAATTTGGGATAGTATCACTTTTGGCTACTTCTAGTTGGAATCAGCATTCCCCAACTGCTTATTGTCCACCTGAGTTGTAGTTACAGGTCGGCTCGAGGTCCCACATGATATGCACATGTTGTTATGCACGAATAAACATAGAATGGAAACTAAAGTTAGGACTTTTTTGCACTCTGAATCCTAAATAAAGATATGGTTAAGCATCGTCCGAGTAATTTAGTTTGATTTATTTATTTTATTATATTATAGGTTCATCAGCTAACTGTACAAATTGTAAGACCGCCTTTGTAAACTCATTTCAAAGGGAAGCTAAATTTGACGAGAATCACAAAAACGAAATAGCTTTTAAGGGAAGGACGGTCGACTGGATACCGTGGGTCCCTTCGACAAAAAAATCATTTTCTAAAAAAAATACTCATACGATTCCTACTTTAGCAACTGAATCATCGAGGCAGCGAGCGAAAGTAAAAGTTAGGACTGAATCCTTTGTTTCTTGGACAAAGAGCTCTGGTATGACGAGTGTCAATACTAATCATGCCTGGTCATCAAAGCGGAACGAAATCCACTATGAAATTATGAAGAAGTATTCACTTAACGGTGTGCTGTTCCATATTACTGGGGTCTCTATACTCGGTACCGGCTTACTTGTTGCTGTAGTTATACTAATAGTCAGACTTAAAAGAAAAAGTATTAATCGAGTCACCTTTTCTGAAGTTGAATTCGGTGATCCGTAAAAATTATTTATTAATATATATTTTAGATATATGTGTATCCGATTTTTAAATCAAAAGTTTAGAATTCTGTTTGATTCAGAATTAATTTGTACACTCAGCGGAAACAGAAAGTTTAAACTGTTTAAAGTTTTTTCGCTGCTGAACGAACAGCTTAACAGCCAATCACACTGTAACAAATCCTGTCTTTGTTTTGGTGGTTGCACATGCGTTAGTGAAAATTCGCTTTAATGAAAAAAAAACCCAAAAAATAAAAGTTTTATAAAACTATCAAATTAAAGCAGAACTCAGTAGTGGCCTGAAAGAGGAAATATTTTGGTGAGAATGAGGTAAAACTATTAGAGCTTACTTCCCGATACAAACAAGTAGATTTCTATGGAAATCTTTATTGGTTTGCCAGACATAGGTCTCAAAAGTTAAGCTAATTATGCAGATTTATGACATCATAGGTTAAATGCTGAGGAAATTTTGCTGGTATAATAAATAATAATCAGGGTAACTAAGTATTTATATTCATGTAAATATTTTCAAAGTATCAAACTGGAAACGTGAAAACATATAATCACCAGGCTCAATAAACCCTTCAAAAAGCATCTCATTTATATCAAATACATGGTGTTATCAATTAATTAGCATAATTTTAAAACTTAAACATCTTAAAGATTCATCGAAATCTTTTCACACAAAAAAAAAAATCATAGACAACTCGCCCATTCATATGAACCAACTTGTGCTTTCGCGGGGGGTAAGCTTTAAAGAACAGTGCAGTGCGGTAGAAATGTGATGAGAATAATTCAAAGATGTCTGATGATATTTTTGTGAACATTGTTTTCATATATAGACTTCCAATCTAACGACTTAAGACTTTTCAAGTAATTTGTCAATAAACTGTCGTTTTTATGAAAAGCTGCTGACGTCAACACCTTTGTTGGTGTATCACGCCAGGAAGTTTTAGTGATACACCGAAATTTTTCACCCCTCCACCGCAATATCGAAAACTAGCAATGAAGAATAGATAAATTTAGTTATTTTTTATATTATATTTATATTATTTTTATATAAAAATATTTTATTGACGTGTGAAATTGTAAACGATTTTTCCGACAGGGGTCAGTGACCCAACTTAAAAATGAAAACATTATTTTTAATATTGACGTTATTAATCTCTATGTTCGTACTTTTTACTTTGTTTGTCACATTAGCTGATTTCGTGTTAAAATGACATGAAATATTTTTGCCCAAAAACGCAAATTGGATATACTTTTACCGACTTTGGTTTGACCAACTGCACATATTTAATAAATAAATGAATAACCAACTAGCAATTTTTGTTCAACTTAAAAATTTATATTAAATTTAGTTTGGCAGCCAAAATCTTGGTCAATTATACGTGTACATTAAACGTAAATTTTAAACTTTGTCACCATAAGTAATTATGTAGGTTGTTTCTGTATTAGATTCACGCATTTTAAACTTGTCAAATAATCTGAAAATGTTTTGCTGACGTCAGGATGGTCATCCTTATCGAATAGTCTGGAATTTGTGGCAACGACATGAAATATACCGTGATGCAGGCATGCTGGAAAATTAAACCCACAAATTGTAAAGGGAGTTAACCTTGCTTACGCATGTGTAAAAGTAGCAACTTCGTAGTAAGCGGATTTTGCGCACTATTGACTGTTTAACCCTATTCGGTCCGGGTTTTTTCGAACATATTATGAACGGGGGCCTCAATAACCTTTGATAGGGTCGTTCAAATTGAACCAAACTTGGCACGCTTATAGTACGTCATAAAAGGAACAAAATGGCAGCAATTAATTTTTGCTTGCGTCAGCACATTTTCCGTGACGTCATCAGAAGCTTCAAATTTGTTAAAAATGCCACTATCTGCTTAAAGTTTAATTACTTTTGTTCCAGAGCGAATTTTTGCATTCTGTTTAAAGTTTCTGAAAGATAAATAAAAGTTATTTAACATATTTTCCGTTTTTTACGTGTATCGCATAAAAAATTGCCAAAAATTGCTCGAAAATCCGGTTTTTTCCGATTTTCGGGTAAAATCGACAAAATCGGGAAATCGGATTAATTACGTGTCCAAATTTTGCAAAATGACTGTTCTTAATAAAACAAAGTTGTGTTGTAAGTTTCAAGTTCTAAGGATAATCCTAACAGAAGTTATTAAATTTTCCCCATTATAAGGATTTCATAGAGATTTTTAGGGGTAGTTTCGAGTAATAGCCAATATCAAAGCCTCTGAAAAGGTATGTGACCAAAAAATTTGGCATGCAGGTGTCTAATAGATAAATATTGGAACTCAGTAAGTTTCATAGCCATATAATATAGAAATAAGGAGTTATTAAAAAAAACCGTCAAGGGGGGGGGGGGCGGAATTCGCCTCCTCTCCATGGACCGAATAGGATTAACGCTATCGCCAATATTTGTTTAACAGCGAAGAAAGCTGCTTTTTTTTACAAAATTTTGTCCAGGATCGTAGCTACATAATTTGCTGTAAAATAAACGTGATCCAAAGTATATTGATGCAATGGCATATATTTCTATGCATTTTAACAACAGTCTCAATCATACCCTTTAATATCGGGAAAATAGGTTAAATAAGAACACGTGTTTACAATATATCAATGTTTATCTCCTCCTCTCTATTCACTATCATAACTCTCTTGTAATCAAAATCGCCTCTCTTCTTCTGCCCAAGTCCTCTCCATCGCCGATGTCTTTATGACACTACATCTTCCCCTTCGCTAGACGATATGCACGTAGTCCGTATCTAAGTGTAACAAAACATCAGCAGACAACGTTCATATAAAATGTCAGGGGTTTCGACTGCTGAACTACCTTTTTTTACCGTAATGTCGTAATATTTACACATGGATAGTGTTCAGTATTTCCTCCTGGTTAACTGGTCTTCTTGATCTGGTGGGATAAGCTTGGCGATTTTGGTTGGGCGGTGTGAGGTTTCTGAATGGAGGTTTGTTTACGGGTTGCGATACTGGACGTTGAGGCTTTATGGCGATGCCGTTCTCATCCTTGATGATGATATAAGTAGGTGCAGTTGCCAGGATACTTTAAATGAGAAATATTTTTTGTGATTTTGGATGAGTCAATTTCCGATTGAGTGGTGACCATGGTGTCCTTTATTTTCGTACCTCTGTAGGGTTTTATTCCACAAGGAGTGGAAAGCTTATTGTACTCCGGTTGCTTGACAATGACACGGTCTCTTTCACATAACGATTGTTCTTTCGTATGTCGACGTTCATCTGCGTACTGTTTGTTTCTTGTTTTGGCAGCTTTGTCATTGTCAGTAGCTATTTGTTCCTGGTTTTCGTATATTAGTTTGTGGTCTATTGATGGTATTGAATAACTATTTTTTCAATTGAACATAAGTTCTGAAGGGGCAACTATGGTGGTACTGTTCTGGTTAATCTTAGGACGCTGCCCAATCTTTGGACATACAATTGCCCAGTCTTAAGACTGGCCGGCCAGTCTTAAGACTGGGCAGGGCGTCACAAGATTAGGCAAAAGACCACGTTAGGCCCATCTTTGGCGCCTTTTAGATTTTAAAGAAGGGATGTACCACACGAGCTCTGTTTTTTCCAAGTCCCAACAAACATTCTCAGGCACATTAAAACATCATATTTTCGGTACTGTTGAATTGACCCGGTCAGTTTTTGGACACAGTAGAGTGAAAATCGTAGCTAGCTAGCTAGGTAGCTGGTAGAGCATGTGTTATACATTTAGCATTTATATACAGCTTGTACAGTAGTAGCTAAATTTTTTAAAAAAATGTTTATATTTATGAAGAATTAGAAAAATCGTATTCAACCATATTATTAGTTAGCTAGCTGTTAATTCCATTGAATGAGATGTTCAGCCAGATAGCGAGCTGTAGCCAGCTAGCTAATATCATAGTCTATAGAAGAAAAACCTTATAGACTATGCTAATATGGTTAAGTAGTTTCAATTTTTTATACATAAAATACATGGTATATATAAATTTTTGGCCTTTTGATTTTTCAAGAAAAGTTTCAATTTAAAGTTTCTATTAAGAGGCACAATTGTTCTAAGATTGGGCATGTACGTCCATAGATTGGGCAGTCCAGTCTTAAGACTGGCCACCCATTTGTCACTGTCGGAAGATTGGCCTGGCCAGTCTTAAGACGGGGCGCGTTCCAAGATTGGGCACAACAGTACTATGAGGTGTGGAGCGGTAAGCAAATGAGAATCTATAAACTTCTTCCCTCCAATCCTCGTGTTCAAGCTTATCTGTCCTCACGATTTTATTAAGCAGTTGCATAAATCGTTCTGCTTCTGCGTTTGCCTGTGGCCATAGTGGAGTGATGCGTCTGTGTGTTATTCCCCTTTGTTTGAAGTAAGATTTGATTTTTGGCGAGCTGAATGGTGGGCCATTATCGGAGATAACGTTGCGTGGATTACCGTATGTGCTGAACAAGGTCTCAGTGTTTCAGCTTTGGTACTCTTGAGAAATTCCACCTCTGGAAACTTAGATCTTTGGTCGATCACGACAAATCCTGTGGGAAATGGTCCAAGAAAATCAAAGTTCAAAGTTTCCCAAACTTGTTCTGGTATATCCATTATTCTGATAGGCGCATCTGTTCTTGTTGGTGTCACAGCTTGGTATGGAATGCAATTTTAAATTTTCTTTTCAACCATATCCTCTATTTCTTGAAAATAAACTTTCGATCTGAGTAACTCTTTTGTTTTCTGAACACCTTGGTGTACTTGATGAGCTAATGTAACAGCAATGTTATGGTAGCATTTTGGTAAGATAATGCGTCTTTGTTTTAAGACAATGTCTTTGTTGTTCGATACGGCGAGTTCGTTTTTGAACTTGCAGTAATGCTTCGGTTCGTCTAGTTCTTTGCTACTTAAATCAGGGTAGTTAGTCGGTTTGTCTAGTAGGTGCCAGTTGTTCTTTTCTATAATATTGGCTAGATGTTGACATATTTTATCTTGTGAAGTTTTTGTTTTAATATCGTCAAACGAAAAACTCAATTTTATCTCTCTCAGAGACACATATTGTACACGAAAGCGATAACTTGTTTTGTATTCCGGGGTTCCAGTTTGTAGAAAAGAGACGAAAAACTGGCCTAGGAGGAGGTGTTGCTATATACGTATCGGAGAATATAAACTGGAAACGACGAGAAGAATTTTTAGAAAACATTTGGATCGAAATATGCCCGGAAAAAGCGAAACATTATCTAATTTGCTGTATGTACCGACCCCCGGACAATTCACTTCACTTACACAAGAAGTGGAAAGAATATTTTCAATACACGCTTGAGACCGTTAACGACCTATCGCTAGAAGTTATCATTATGGGCGACTTTAATGTTAACTATAAAAATAAAAATGATCATTCAGAATTTAAAGAGCTAATGGCTGTCCAGGGATTTAAACAGTTGGTAACAGCGGTTACGAGAACAACAAGAAAATCAAGCACCCTTATAGATTTGATTTATACAAACAATCACTCGCTAATTCGTTCCACAAAAGTTATACCCTTGAGTATTGGCGATCACGATTGCGTCGCTTGCGTTCGAAGACACACTGGTCAAAAACTTTCACCAAAAGTAATTACTTGTCGTAATTATACCAACTACAACCATGATGATTTTTTAAAAGAATTTAAATAAACAAAATTGGAAGCATTTGTACACATTGACTGACATATTTTTCCACATGTGCAAATAAACTTAAATCTCTTGCACTGCCAATGAAGGAATTTATATGGAGTAAGCCAAGTCAAGTGAATGAAAATACGAATTCTGTTTTTGCGTTCACTTACGTTTCAAATGTATTTGTTGAAAGTCAGCTGAAGAAGTTGCAGCGCAAGAAAGCTACAGGTTATGACCAAATACCATCAGGACTTTTGAAAGACGGAGCCACAGCGTTATCAAGTCCCTTATCGTTCATCATCAACTTGTCGCTAAAAACAGCCACCATACCAACTGAATGGAAGTTGGCGAAAGTCATCCCACTCCACAAGGGTGGGAAAATGGACGAAATGTCAAACTATCGACCGATCTCCATCCTACCGGTCATATCTAAAATAATGGAGAGAGCTGTTTATGTTCAACTTGTGAACTATCTTGAAGAAAATGAAATTTTAACACCCAACCAATACGTATACAGGAAGAAACAATCTACCGAATTAGCCACACTCTATCTGCCAGAGGAAATCAGGAAGGAGATGGACAAAGGGAATTTAACAGGTGTGCTTTACGTTGACCTGTTGAAGGCTTTCGATACTTTAAGCCACTCCATTCTCCTGTCAAAACTAAGAAGTTATGGAGTCAAAGGTTTGTCACTAAACTGGTTCGCAGACTACTTGTTTAACCGCGCCCAGATTTGTGAAGTAAATGGTCAATGGTCTAAGCCCAACCCCATTGTTTGTGGTGTACCACAGGGGTCCATTCTTGACCCTGTCTCTTTTTAATCTACTTCAATGATTTCGAAAATTGTTTAAAACATTCTAGAGTACTAAACTTTGCGGACGATACCGTGTTATACATTGGACGAAAAACAAGCCAGCAACTTGAGATCGCTTTCAACGCTGAATTGAAAAACGTAGACAGGTACTTCATTGAAAACGAACTTGTATTAAATCTGAAGGCTGGAAAAACCGAATTGATGATATTCGGCACTCTCAAAAATTTGAATAAAAACGGATCAACCTTGAACTTGGAAATCAACGGAAAGCTAATTAACGCAACCACCAAATATCGATATCTTGGGACTGTTCTCGACCAGACTTTGTCTATGAACCATCACTTTATAAGTCTTTACAAGAAAATGTCTGCCAAGCTTCGTTTACTACTCTCATTGAAATCCAACTTAACGAAAAATGCCATCACCAAAATATCAGAATGCTGCTGCCAACGCTTCTTTACTGCTGCACTACAAACCTGAATCTTACCAACGGCCAGCAAAATAAGCTTCAATCGCTTGATAGAAGAATTGCGAAGGTGACAGAGAAACGTCAAGTACCAATTATGAATGAAATAAAGAAACATGCTGTCATGCTCGTCAGAAAATGCTTGGAAAAAGCGGTGTGTAGCAATTTTGAAGATTTCTTCGAGATAAGATCGCACAGTAGAAACACCCGAAACAACAATTACTTACTGACAATACCTAGAGTGAGACTTGAAGTAAATAGATCTGGTTTTAAATTTATGGGATCAAAGATTTATAATGACTTGCCAATCGAAATTCGAAAATCGGATACATTACCAAGTTTCGTAAGAAAAACTAAAAGCTATTTTAACCTGTAATAAATTATTTTATGCCTTATTGTAAAGCTAGTATTTTTAACTCATGTTTTTTAACTGTTATATAATAATGTTTTATTATTTTATTTTTCACAGGACATATATTAAGAGCAGTTTTTTAAAAACTGAATTATATCCATCCTGTATAAACATTCATAATAATAATAATAATAATATGCATATGTGGCTGTAAAGTTTACATATTCTTCTATACTGTTGCTCTTTTTGTCGTCGCTGAAGGGTGTGAGGTTGTCTGCTAGCGTATTCTGATATGTTTTCTGCACTTTTTACATGTTTTATCGTGAAGCTGTAACCTTGAAGTTGAAATGTTAGTCGCTCGATTCGCAGATGTATCGTGGATTTTGGGTTACTTAAGAGATTGACTAATGCTTTATGGTCGTTGAATATAGGATGAACTCTCTACCGATTAAGTACAAGCGATTTTTTTCGCATCCGTAAACTATGCTTAAACATTCTCTTTCGATTTGCGCATATTTCATTTCAGTTTCTGTGAGGGATTTGGATGAATATTATATAACCTTAACATCATCTTTACCCTTGCTTTTCTGCAACAATACGGCGGATATACCATAGTGGCTAGCGTCTGTAAACATAAATGTCTCTTTGTTTTCATCAAAATACGCTAAGCAGGGTTTACTACTCACACCGCTTTCTAAAGTATTTCCTGTCACCAGTATTTCTTCCAAGGTTTTATCAGGATTTCTGAAGCTATATAAACGTAACTTGATGTTAGTAGTAAAAAGTTCAACCTGTCTTTTGATTTCCAAATTTTTATCGTGAAAGTCACATTTTACTGTTTGTTCTTTTAATCGTATAAAATACTGATGTATCGTTTCATCTCCTTGCTGTATCCTATTGCGAAATAAATATGTTTCGTAGCTTTTATTTACTTGTGATTTGAAGTGTTTTTCTAACGCCGCGATGACATTCGGATATGTTACACCTTCGCGTTCAGGCTTAACATTTTTATAAATTTTATATGTGATATCGCCAACGTAGGTCAACATAGCTAGTTTTTGACACTCATGTGTGACACCAATAGCGTGATACAAAAGTTCAAATCTTTGTTTATACTTCTTCCAGTGCCAGTGTGGACACATCTTCTGTGGAAAACTTTGGAAAGGATGGCAGATTAACATTTCGAACAGCCATCGCAACTGGATAAAATTTTAAAATAACTTTACAAATAATAAGAATTAAATCTTGTCGAATTTAATCTTGTCGAATTTAATCTTCGTCTGTTATTCCCTTCTCCTTGTCGCCAGTTTAATATCGGGAAAATAGGTTAAATAAGAACACGTGTTTACAATATATCTCTGTTTATCTCCTCCTCTCTATTCACTATCATAACTCTTTTGTAATCAAAATCGTTCCTCTTCTTCTGTCCAAGTCCTCTCCATCGGCGATGTCTTTACGACATTACATACCTCATTCACAAAGCCATGTCTAATATATACCGGTTCATACCACAGTAAAACCTGTTTTAATGAAGCCAGTTTAACCTAGTTAATAAAACAACCTGTCGAAGTTGTATTATTCGTGTTTTATCGAAAACCATGTTTAAACATAAACAAAAATGGCGGATCGCTGGCGTGCTCGTGCAGCACGGGAATTAAAGTATTAAAGGTCGATTCTCACTGGTGGTTTAACAGCGTTTATGACCGTTAATATTTAAGCACTCAAATTTAAACCCTTATGAGAATCACTTTGGTACCTGTTAATCTTAATTAAAACATCGATAAACGCTTATAAATCCAGCGTTTTAAAATGATAAACGGTTACTTCAAAGACTTCCGATAATTATCATGCTGAAAAAGAGAAAATAGAACATTTCAAACTTTGTTTTCAAAATGGCAGCAAACAAACAGCGTTGTTTATCTCTAGAAGAAGACAACATGCTGGCTGAAGTAATCAGGAACTACAGGGGCGAATATAGAATTTTTTTATGTAAGTCACAAATTTTGCGTAGCAAACCGCTGCACACCAAAACAGCTGGGGGCTTTAGGGGGCGCTGTAAGCCCCCCAAATGGGGTAGGGGCGAAGCTCGGGAAGTTTTTGCTTTTTACGGCATTCTAAAGCGTTAACAGGCTAAATTAAAGTCCAATCTCCTCTTACTCGTTAACGTGTAAAACCACTCTTTTGCGTTAATTTTGGAAAAAATGTATTTGTTGTATAAAGTTAGAGGATATTAAAAACAACGGTAGGAATTATGTATTATCAGACTGTTTCGCCCAATATCAGGGCTCATCAGCTTGCCTAGGCAACATTCAATAACATTATATATTATTTAGTGTGCCAGACAAGTACAGTCAGCTAGCGCTCCAATAAACCGGGTACTATTTGTGATGTGCGGTACCTTTCGCTTTGTACCGTTAGGCAGAAAAATTATGGGGAAAAAATGATTAGGCTTAAAGGTGATACTTAAGTCAACATTAAAAATTTGTAAACAAAATAGAAATTTCAATGTCCTTAAAGAAAAGGAGTGGGATTTATTGGACTGATTATACAATTAAACAAAATTTTATCCCTTGAGTCACCACAATCCGGAAAATATGTATTAATGTTGGCCAATGACACTGACGACAAAGCAAATATGCAAAGTAAGCTACACCACTTTTGATTTTTACAGTTACCAATGTCTTCATTTTTTACCAACTTATTAGAGCACGAAGAACCTGAAGCATCAAGAGTTTTGAAAGATGCTACCATTCGCAAAACGCTATCAACAGATTTAAATATCTTACCTTTGCGTTCTTCAAATAACGACAACAAAACAGGGTGCCTACTGTAATATTCAGAACACAGAAACAGCTCCAATGACGTTAAAATTCTGAGAACCTCAACCAACGAATTGTCACCAACAAGCAGGATGGAAGCGTACAAGCAATTTCCAGTACTTTCAGAGCTAAATAAAAACATAAGTCTTGTTCAAGAGCTTTGTCAAAGCTATAGCTGCCAACTTTAAACTTTTATTTTTTATGACAAATCAAAGGCTGCAAGCACTGTGATGTGTGATGAAGAGTGACTGAAGTTTGTTTACATTTGAGTTTAGTTTAATTTAGCAAATCTTCTTATAAAATATTAGCTGACAAGATGACAAGGGACCAGCTCAAACATGCTCTCGGCAGCCATGTTTGAACAAAAAGAATAAAATCAAGGGCGAACATATAACCTTAATCCGGGGTGGGAGAGTTCTTGGCCACTGACGGGTCCGCAAGATAACAAAACCGGTATCCGTTTTTCTATGCTTACACAATTTGATACTCGCGCAGAAGTAATAGTGCTTTTGGCTGACCTTGAAATTAGGAATGTCAGTCAAAACCCAACAACCAATCAAAACAGCCAAATCAACCGTTTTGACCCATCAAATCAACAAAAAATATACGAATTCCAGTCACGTTTTGACTTACATCGGCAGAAACGTCGAAAGGCAGAAGACAAATACGCCATCCACAACCTAGTACACAGACCACGTAAATTCGATAAAACGCTACACGTCAGGCCCGGCGCCGAACACAATGCCGTAATATCGGTTGCTGGTTGACCGGCGTTTTGTTTTAATTTTCACTTATCTACATTTTTAAGGTTTGAAAAAATGTCAGTCGCTTGCCGGTTCTGACGTACGCTAGATCCGCCCCTGAACTACCCTTGTTCATATAACAAGGCATGCAAGGAGTATAAGGAACGTGATGTTATTATTAACGCTAGGAATGACGTTGTTGGGCAATTGAATTTTTTAGAAGATGGTGAAATTTTCTGATATTTTTTGTGTTTTGATTTCACAAAACATGTATTCATATTATTACATATTATATTTAGTTGATCGTGGCAAGTCTGCCTTCAGTAATCTGAAGAAACGTTGCCTAAAAACGAAAATTGATTTGAAAAAAATCACAACATTGAGGAACTTCGCGAGAGGCTGTTGAAAAAAACGGAAAAAGATTTCCAACCGTTTATGTTTTTAAAATGGTTAGACAATTTTGTCAGAATCCGCGAGACGAAAAAACCAACATAGTGTCACTAGAGGAACCTGTTTTGGCAGAGGATACTGGGAGTCCCCAACAGAATTCTGTTGAAGTTGATGACAGTGCTGACAATGAAACCGAGTCTCTTGCCAGCAACGTTTTTCCTGGTCGTGTTTCAAATCCTTTGCTTAAGAAAAAAAGAGTGATATCCCACAACACCTCTGTATCTGCTGATAAAGAACCTTCTTTATTGAAGAAAATTAATTCCAGAATAGAAAATCGCCGCGAAGAATCGATCGAGGAGCTGTTTGGAAAACAAATTGCAAAAGAACCTGCAGCATTGCCGCCTCAAACTAGGTGCATGGCACAAGATGAGATATAAGATATAGTCTTCAAATACAAAATGACAGCATATGGCCTGTATCGTTAACTCCCATGCATGGACATGCACAGGCAGCTAACATGCAACATAGACAAGACTTGACACCGACAAACGACGGACAGATTTTTTATCAGTTATAAAAATACAACGTTATGAGTGAAAAAATCATACTCAGTTGTTTGTAACTCTTGATGTTCTACGAACAATATAAATAGCCAACAATACTATACTAAAGAAACCTTTATAATTATAGTATAAGGTTCCACTCATTCGTGGACATTCAATTCGGATGTGTTTGCCATCTAAGGATCCAATACAATGATTCCATGTATTTTCAAATTCAGCTGAAATTTTCCACCAGTCGTTCTCAGATTTTGGTGTGCGTATGTATTCATCTTTCAAGCTTTTATATATTGTAGAGCACGTTTCTGAAATTATATTACTGACTGTGCATTTCCCCATGCGGAATGAAAAGCTGAGCGATTGTTGGGATTCTCCTGAAGCTAAAAATCGTAATGTCAGAACAAGACGCTCTTGTGCACTGATTGACTTCCGCATCTGAATGTCCTGCTTTTTTATCAAGGGTCCAACTAAACTTAGAAGATGCTCCAATCTTTCTGGTGACATGCGAAAATACCTACAGTAAAAAGGACATGAACAAAAATTTATTAAGAATTTATTATGAATTATTTGTAAGTCAAAATATATGACAGAGCATCTAACCTGAAATAATACTCGCGGTCTGCCAACCGTAATTCTTGAACCAGGGAATGAAATAAGCCATGTGTACTTCGTTTCTGATATATTTCACGAGCCCAAAACCTCTTCGTTCTATTTTCTACATAACGTCTTCGTCTCCTTCTTCTCAACAAAACTGCTACTAATAAGTAATCCACGTCTTCTTCGTCCATTTTTCCAACAGAGTAGCTTAAGTTTGTAACTTCTTCAAGTTACAGTGAGAACGTCTACATAAAATGCTGAATATGTGCTCATAAACGTTGTTAAACCACCAGTGAGAACCGACCTTAAATGCAGCTGAACTCATATTCCAATTAAGTTTTCATTCAGAACAAAACTTTTTTGGTGTATTATACGCGGTCGAACTATTATAGTGATTATGCACATCAGTAGCAGTAGCTAGCTACACATTCATATTGAAAAGGGGATTCCAAAATGCAAAGTAAACATGAGGCTGTATAGTTGAAGAGACTTTGTTATTAAGCTGAAGGAGAAGTTTTAAAAGTGAAAAGACGATTATTGTTGTGGTCCGCTTGCAAACTTTAAGTTAAATAAATTTTCAAGAAACATTATTATGATGTAGCTAACCTAGCTACCAGATAGATTCTTGACAAACTTTATTCATGGTTCTGACCAGAGAATGTTTTGTACTCTTTTCAAAAATGCTTCAAGTCAGAATACTGAGCATACTAAATTTTATTCTTGATAGTGGCAAATGTGTAAAAACCCGAGTTTTAATGAGAATAAACCAGTTTATATAACTTAAACCAGTTTTGTTAGGTGTGAATAGGGTATTAGAGATCTTGAAAACTGAGTTAGTTTTAAACAACAGAAAACAATTTTTTGTGCTTCAAGGGTTAATTAACGTTCGATTTTTAATGCAGCTGTTCTATTCCTAATGTATAAATAACAATATTAAGAAAGGCTGTATTCAGTGTTCTTAACATGGACTTGGAGGAAAGAATACGGAAGGAGAAATAACTCTTTTAATTCTATTGAAACACTGCGTGAGGTTCTAGCAGGTGTCTGTATAGAAACTTAATTTGAAATTTTGGCTGTTGTGTGACTAAATTATTCGTGAATATCAATTCGCAACTATTTGGTTATAAAAACAATTAGATAATTTGATGATGAATTTAATAATATTATCAAAACAAGAAGACATAAATCGGTAAAATTTCTTTTGTTCTTATGTTAACATAATCAGCGAAGAAGCACATGCTCGACACTTTTGTAAACAAAAAGAAAAAGTTTATATCTCGTTTTAAAACGACGTTCTGTTATGAGAAGTTATTTCTTTAGTTAGAATAAGCATTAATCCAGCACACATTTTGTCGGCACTCGTCCGGTGCATATCTATCTATAATGTTTTTCATGATCAAAGTGGTATACTCAAGCCTGCAAAAATAGGTTAATATCATGGTTAAACGCTTATTTCCAAACGTATTGTTGAAGTTTTTAACAGCAATGTTTACCGACTTATATTAGGCACACTTTCCATACAAATATGCCTGCAGCGTGTTACAGTCAGATTTCAATAGAAAAAGTTAGCCCCTATTAAAGGAGAATATGGAATTTGATCATTTTTTTGCAAAAAAGACTCGGTTGAGCACCTCACGCACTGATTCTTTTGAAATTAAAAACAATAGAAAATTCAATACATTTAAAGCGTACAGAAATGAAGTTGTTTCTCCTTCCGTATTCTTTCCTCCAAGATATGGACAAGTGTCAAAAAGTCAATGCATTTGCACACACGTAAGCCTGGCACACCGAAATGATCCACGTCAGGGTTCACGAAAGCCCCGAAATTAGTAAAAAATGACCATGCTGACGGCAGCAACAATTAGCACATTTTAAGAAATTGAACTTTCCAAATAATCTTAAGGCAACTCTGAACATCGACAAGTAAACACGTTCAAAATGCGTAAATATAATATAAAAATATCCCACGCAATTACTTGTGGCGGCAAATTATGAAATTAGCCGTCTTGGGTCAACATATTATGAACAAGATTGTAGCTAGGTTTGGAAAAACGTATTTTCCGTATATATAGCCTGGGCAGTTATCAAGAAACACAATTTAACCTCCTCCATAAAAAATATAAATATTATCTATGGTAATAAAAAAAAGATGACAGGAAAACAACACAGTAAAAAACAAAATAATCTCAAGCAATGTTGTTGTTGCGCTCCGTCAATATAGTTTATGCAAATTTAAAATATGTGGTCAGTGTTTTGGCAAAAACTACCCTAATAAAAAACCAATAATTAAGTTGTTGTCTTAAATTCGTTCAAATAAAAATGAAAAGACATCATATTTTATCTTATGCTGTATCATACGTATTTAATAGACTTTTTTGCAAAACTCATATCCAAGCGTTATTACGTTTGTTTACAGTTCAAATAGCGGAACAAAGTGCTTGTAATTTGGATACTTCACCAGGTGGTGAATTATTTTTTGGTTGCCATAAAGTTACATTACATCAGATTTTACGCAAAAGAACCGAGTGACTGAGTCATACGCATATGTTTCTGTTGCATTTTTAACAATAGAAAATTGTATTTTGTTTTTTTATTCTCCTAGGTTTAATTTTGAAATTTCACGGGAAATTATTAAACAAAATGGGGTTACAACAGGTAGCATCACGTGTTATCTAAACCGCTGCTGCAAAAGAATTCTTTAAATGATAATAAAGCAAACTGATAATAAGCGTTCCTCTCAGGAGTGCGGCACGGTGCACCTGTACTTGGACACTCAACCTGGCATTCAACATCAGGAGACTTAGCTAGTCTTTATTATTATAACTGCAATCTGTCTATGTGTTGGAAGATATTGCACCGCAGCTTTGCCTAAGAACTTATCGCAGGATAATTCATTAATTCGTACTAAAAAGAATGCACGACATAGTGGGAATTCGACTTTTTCACTGGTTAACGGGTAGTATATATGAATTATGGTGAATAATTCCCACATAAAGCTTCGGGGACACGGAAACAAATTTTCATGCGATTGAAACAAAAATACGATTTGTTGCAAACACATGAAAATGTTTCCGTGTGTCCCCTTGGCAAATTACTAGAATTTGCAGCATTTCTTTCTGAAAGTTTTTGTTGTTGAGACAAAAAAATTCAAATCGATTTGAATTTTTTGTTTGTTTGTTTGTTTCAGCAACAAAATTTTTACATTTAAAAAGTAGAGACATAATTCGAAAGTAAAAACCTGTCGTTTCCCCGCATCTTGAGTAAAACTTTTGCAACATTTTTGTTTAACCAATCAAATTCGTTCATACAAATCAGACAAAGCAAAACATTTAATAACATACAAGCAAGATGGCGGAAAGTCAAAACGTGAAACCAAAGCAAAACTCTATCAAACTTTATCAATTTTTATAAAGAACACGAACCACTCTGGTCCTCAGACGCCCACTTCCGAAATGAAGAAAACAAATCCCACGCAACACGAGGAAAAAAATCAAGTACTTGAACAAAAATAATTGTTGCGATCGCAAAGTTATTTTTGCGTCGCATGAGTTCCAGCACATGAAACAAAATCTTTGAAAATGAAACCAAAGCATGTGTGACAGTGATATGGCCGTCGCAGTTGATCGAAGTATAATAATTGCTTCTATTGCACTTCTTCTTGATGAAGAAGAAACAAAGAAAAAAAATTCAAAGGATTTATTTGGACAAGGACATGGTTACAACGTAGGAAGGTCGATGGAGCCTATCACACCTTGTTCAAAGAATTAAAGGAAGAAGATCTAGAAGGATTCAAAGGATATGTAAGGATGGACGTTCCGGATCAGTAAGAAAGCAATATCTTATATAGTTTAGGAGGTGTGTAGTGCTATCGCTGAAGCTTTGGGAAAAAATAACTTTAAAACACCGGAAGCAACAAAAGAATGGATGGAAATTGCAAAAAAGTTTTATCATCGATGGAATTTTCCAAATGGATTAGGTGGTGTCGACGAAAAACACATTGCTATACAGCAACCAAAAAACTCTGGCTCGCATTATAGAAATTACAAAGGGAGTGATAGTAGCATTTTCATGGGAATAATTGGACCAGAATACGAATTCCTTTTTGCTGATGTAGGGATGAATGGCAGAAATTCAGATGGCAAAAATTGGTCCCCAAGTCCCTTTGGGACCAATACAGTTTGGTGCACTTAATTTGCCAGAACCATCAGCACTTCTTGGTCGTCTTAGAAAAGTACCATATCTATGTACAGGTGACGATAATTTTCCTTTCTCTACTTTTATGATGAAACCATACCCTCAGAAAGGTTTGACCTCCGAAAAACGTATGAAAGCAGTACGGAAAGCATGAAAGTTCTTATCAAGGAAAGCTTCGGTATATTTTCCATCAAGAACTTTTGTTAGTTGTTCCTTGACCTTCGATTTCTCTTCTTCATTCCGAAAATTGACTTCGGAAGACCACAGTGACTTATTTTTGTTATAAAATTTAATAAGTTCACTTTTTTCTTCTTCCGAATGGTTTTTCTTCGCTTGGTCTTCCGCCATGTTGAAGTCTTATGTAGTTTAGTTTGAAGTCTAGTCTTGTCTAATTTGTTGTGATTGAAAAACTTTTGTTTTGATTTGTCTTGAGTTTTTAACGAACTTGATTGGTTAAAATAAAAAATGTTGCAAAAATTCTCCTTAAAGTGCGGGGGACACGAGGAATTTTTCCTGATCCTCATTTGCAGCATGAAAATTTTGTTGCAGCAACAAAAATTTTGAGCGAAAAATGTTGCTGAATGAGGTGGGGACACAGTGAAACATTTTCATGCGATTGCAAAAAAACAATTTTTTTGTTGCAATCGCATGAAAATTGTTAACTACGTTGACTACGCATTTGTAGTAATTCTATTATATTGCTTTAAAATGAACCTTATAATAAGGCCAAAAATTGAAAAAAAGAAATTTATATCACCAATTACGGCCCAATATAATTAGACATTTACAGCAAATGAATATAGTGTGTTTGGCATGTTTTTTAACGGTAACAGAGCAAAAGAGCAGAATATTTGTCCCACTGTCACTTAACTGTTTGAAACTGACAGCTGAAATTGGTTGTTGCAATGTGCTCTTAGGAAAGGCTTAGAGTATAAATTGTTTCAAATTACTTCTATAGACAATCACATTTTTAGACCTACTTCTTTTCAAGTAGCTTGAAGCTATTATAGGGCCCCAAAATGAACGTATTCCTTGCTCGCAATTTTAAAACGCGCGCACCAATTTCATACAATGTTGAAGTAGTAAGAGCAATTGGTCTCCGTATTCTAAAAAACACTGTTTTCTGTTAATATGTTAATCATATGTATTGTATTTGTCACTATCCCATTCCTCATCGTCCACATCTTCATCCCCAGGCTGATAATCAGTATCGTTTGATACTTCAATAACAATACTGCTGACATCAGATACAAAACTTTCTCTTGTTGATCCTGACAGTAATTAAGCAACGTTAATATAAACACTCACATCATGTAGCGTCAGTTATGATGTCACCCAAAATTACTCACCTATTTCTGGTAATACGCACAATTCACCTAAGTGTTTTTTTTCATTGTTCACTAGTTCGATTGCAATGGGCTTCTAAATTGATATTAGTTATCATTCGCATTATTTTCACTAATGTGGATATTATATTGTGATAACTTCCCTTCGTATTTTATGCCGTTGGAATCCAAGTCTGAATAATTTATTGACTTGTAACTGCCATCAAAGCTATCGGATAATGCTAAGCTCTCGTAGTAATGGTTGCCGTAATTCACGACCAGTACAGACCCTTTGCGCTGCTGTAATGGCGGACGAAAATCAACAAGAATTTGGGTTTGTTATCTGGTAACTTAACAACATATATTGAAAAGTGTTTTTTGCAATTTACTCGTGAAATTAAGTGGCTACAATAAATTGTGTTTGGGACGCAGGAATCCCGTAAGCCTTAAAAACTAGGCTTAAACGTGATTGGTTTAATATACTAACATTCTCATAACATTTATTTGGCTGACTAACAAACGGGTACAAAGGACATATATTGAAGATTTTAGCGTTGCTATTAACTTGGTAAGTATTCATGTCAGCCTAAAATATGTAGAAAGAGCTAAAAGAAGACATATAAATGTCGTGGCTTAAGGTTACTGTAAAGGAAAAAACTCACTTGATAAGTAGTCTCAGAAAAACCCTTATAATTTATCAATACTGTTATGTTTTTTTTTATGTTTTTTTGTTTCTGAATGCTTGATGAAAGACTTTTTTGATGATGTTATTTTCGTGAGATGGTAATTTTCCAAAAAGAAAATATAATGAAATAAACACACACCGATTTTTTTTCACCGTACGCTTTTTTTTCCGAACGCGTGGTCGCAGACTTCTCGTTTTCGCACTATTATATTCAGCACGAATTAACTTCAAAAAGGTTCCCGGGTTTTTTTTTCTAATAACGTTGTTATGAAATTATTTGTAACTATATATAACCATTCAAAAAAATGCATATTTTTTTCTTTCTGTCGTCATAATTCGCTAATCAGTAATTTATACAAAAAAATCCGGGAACCTTTTGTGCATAATTTATTCACCTTTTCATTACCGAAAATTTCAATGACCCAATGGGAAGCTTTCGGAAAAAGAGACCACAAACGAAAGGCATGTAGGCGAAAATTTACTAACGAGATATTTGTTTTTAAAGATTTTCGTAGGTGTTATAAAAATGTGTGAACTGAGTATGCAGAAAGATGATAGAAGTGCGAACTTTTTCTTTATGCTGAATATGCGTGAACGCGCTCAGAATTATTAATAGACAAAAGTCAGGTTTACAGGAGACAGCTCATATGCATATTCCTTAACTTTGATTTTTTTTAATTCGATAGTGAAAGTAAACTATCTAAAAAATATTATTATGCATATTTTTATACGGGAGTTCCATATTATGCATAATGTTTACAAAAAATATGCTCAACTCATTTTGCACATATTTTTTCAAAGGTGTGAAGGATATAACACCTCTAAAAAGGCTTTTTCCAGAAAAAAGGGATGTTCCAAATATTTTCATAGAATATAAAATATGTCATTGGAAAGAGAATTTTTTTTTTCTGTATGTCATGAATTTTTGCAAAAAACCTAAAAAAAAAATTGTTTCCTTTACAGTAACCTTAATGCGTCACTTTGAACTAACATCGCCATGTTTGTGGAAAGGCTGCCAAAGTAGCAATATAATGGTGCTTCGATTAAAAGAGGAATTTCGGTTATTACATAACTTGCGGAATTGATACTTTCACAGACAGACAACAGAATTTATAGATTTAAAGAGAACAAAAATATAGATGTTTATCTGCTCAAAAGAAAATGATCAGGATCTTCAAAATGTACACTTGAATTGAAAATTATCATAAACTATTTCTCGTCGTTCTTAAAAATTAGCTGAGATCAACTCTCGTCAACAATGTGGACGGCAGGAAGACACAGCCCTAACATCGGCATGGTGTGCTTATTCTTGCAGTTAACTTGCAACATGTTCATTTATATATTTTAAATAAATTTTAAGTTGTAACTTGATACAGCTGACGTTCCTACACATTTTCTCAATTTTAAACATGGCTTCATCCCTAACAAAAAATCTATATTAAACCATGAAAACTACCACATTCGTAATAATTTATTTTTTTGCGCATAAATTATTAATCGTAATTTCTGTGCTAAATTTTGCGCTTTAACGAACCTTTTTACGCAAATGCGCGACAATTTTCGAATAAAGCCGTGTTTCCACCAACCTTGTCCCTTAGGGTTGTTATTCTTATTAAGAAAATCCTAAGAAGCCTTTGGGACGAGGATAGTATCTCCACTAGACAAAATTTCTACCAGGAAGGGTTGTTTAACTACAATTTCTTCGGGGGTATCAAATTCGGTTTCTTTCAAACGAAAGCTTGGAAGCAAAACAAATGTCAGGGCAAATCTCTAAATTTCCAATCTGCCTTATAGAAAACACTGAATTACAATTAACCAATGAGCACAAAGCCTGCAGATTTTAATAAAACAAGAATTAATCACATTTATTCGTGTGAGTAAAGCCATTCGCGCTCAAAACAAAGGATTTTCCGATGTTGACCATGACAGTGTTTAAAACAGAACGCACAAAGCCGTGCCACAATAAATAGCGCGCTATTTTCACAAAAACATTTGCTTCTAATGGCGCCCTTTTTTACGACCTTACTGATACCAAAGCTTCGTTCTTATCCGGCATGTTCAGTATGGTTTGGTTGCGGTAAAGCATCAGTGTTTATCTTAGAACCCTATGAAAACTCACTACGTCAGAAACACAGAGAGTTAATGTCAACATTACTTGGTCTATCAAACAAGAATTGCTTATTGCTTGAAGCTAAATTTCTGAATCATGGCAGAACCCGAAAAAAAGCTCACGAAGTGATGGTGTCAGATCCGTAAATCGACATCTTTTTTTCTTTTAATTACTTGTATCCATAAAAATATTTCTTTTCTGTATGTTTTTACATGTTAAGATGAATACATCACCACGTTTTATAGCCAATTCTAAATCTTAAACAAACCAATTTTCCGATTTTGGCTAGCTATAGATATCCTTATTTATTTCTACCCTTCTAAATTTTCATCAGTTTGTTATATTGTTATTAATTTTTGATGTTATCTAGCTAGCTCTTTGTTACCTCCCTCTCACTAAAAAATAAAATTAGCCAAATACAGTTTGGCTACAGCAAAATTCATAATCAATAATTCTTATGCTAAATGCAGTTAGGTAGTTACACCTTTAATACTTTCACGAATACTTATTCCACAAGATAAAATTGTGCAGTGATTTTTGTAGCTAGACGGGGTAAAAACCGGATGTTTCCTGCATTTTAACTTAAACCCAGGTTGCGGTAAAGGTTTTTTGGAAAAGGGTGTTACCCCTATACAAATGTGCAACATGGCGTATATACCTGTACTAAGTGCTCAGTCCGGTGTTAATGATGGGTTGTTTCCTGTGTTTTTATTTAAACTGATGTTATTAAAAAAAGCATACATACCTTATACAATAAATTATTGAATTAATCGTACGTAATTTTCAGGAACCACGAAAACTTGTTTTTTCAAATTGGTGGCTGTTAAAATAACCATTTCATTAGGTGGTTGTATAACTTATATTTAGTTCTGTTCCTTTAACTACATAGTACAGTCTCAACGTGTATTATAGCAAACATAGGTTCATCATTGCCGCAGTTATCAGTTATGGGTCTCAACAATTTGGTAGTTCGAGTCGTATTGTCGTTGTAACTGAATTGAAGGATTGTCTTTACGATGTTCGAATGATCTTTGCTGGCCAAAATAATTTTCAAGTGGATCTTGACAAAATATTTCGTTAAATACAAAAAGTGCATTCTAAGAGGGTAAATACTTTATGAGTTCGATACTTGAGTCGACAGTCAATTTAAGTTCCTTTTTAGTTTGACAAAAATTTACATATTTGCTCTAGCATTGTCGAAAAACTGAGCATCATTTAGAGCAGCGATGTAAACTTTCCAGTCTGAAAAATAATGGAGAATCAATGAATTTTTTATTTAAGCATTAAATGACAAGCTTTGGAAGTCAAAGACACCCACTTGAATAATAACCGCCATTCTCTGGCAATTTTTTATTTATTTTGCTCACATGACTTACAAAACTACAAAGATTTAGTAAACACAGCTTTAAACATTGGTTTAGCAACAACTGAAAGAACTCTTTCCTGTTTAGTTGTTTACTTTGAAACTAAATCTGCACTATATTCATGAAACCTCATTTGTGCTATGCTATGGAAAATTTGCTATTTTAAGACATTAAGAACCATTACAGAGGCGTAGTCGACACTTATTATTTGTTTTTTATAGGGAAGAGGAGAGTTAGCGTTTGAGATGTTAGCCTCTTATATTGCGTACAAATAGAACCTCTGCCCAAGCCTTTTCCGTGTTATTAAGATCAATAACGTTTTTCCGATAGGCAGGGGTTCATTGTTCTCCGACCTTCTAGACCGCTGTGTTCCTGTTTATTTAGCGCGATGTAGTATGCACCCGAGTGAACCAAGGAGATCGACCTGGCCCAACGAATATCCTACTTCCAAGCATGATATTAAACCGTATAAAACCGTATAAAACACCACCATAGGGAGGGTGTGGTGGGCACATGAACTCTTGCCTTGAAAATACCACGCAATACACGTTTGATTATAGGTTTGTTGACAAACGTTATCCCATGGTCAGGTTTGAGTATAGATGATAGAGCAGATCTGGCTGTATTCAAAGCAGAGTATCCCAACATGGTGGAGTAAAATAACTAAGCTAAAAAATTAGCACCTGCAACCGCAGGAGCTGAGGTTGGATCAAGGTTTTTGGTGCTGCAATATTCAAGCAATTTCTAGATATAAGGTGCATATTGCTTCCCTGTCCCAGAAGTCCATGATTTAATAAGCAAAGACTTTACTTTGTCAGAAACATCAATTTGCACAATCAGCTTCGAATCAGCACTGCAAGAAGCTCCAGGTTCTTGTGTAGTGGATGGAGTAACGATGGTTGATTCAGAAGAAATAGCTGTTCCCTAGAAGGTAAAAGTACATAAGGTTTTTGTCCTGAGTTGCTTTTTGAACAACTACATTTACACAGGCAAAAAAGAGGGAAAGAAATAGACTTCTTGACCATTCCAATTAATAGTGAAAGCATTTACATGTGTAGCACAAGGGTCTGGTCTACATGAAACAAATGTAGCCAGTTGAGTAATCATTCTACTGGCAAATAAATCAATATCAGTGAAAAATTGAAAGTTTAAAACAATGTCCAGGAAGAACTTTTCACTCAAATTCCATTCTGTTTCAGCTTCTACATTAAAAAGCCCTGGAATGTGTGCGATAGTAAGCCAATTGTCATGTCTAATGGCCCATTCCTAAATATGCTTGACAGCAATCTCACAAGGGATAGAACGACAACTACCCATGTTGGTTATGCAATGTACAGCTGTTGTATTATCACACAATACTTTGATGTGCGTGTTGAAAACTGAGTAACATAATGACCTCAGTCCAAAAAGAATAGCTTTCAGCTCTAATACATTTATATGCTGCTCAAACTCAACTTTTAAGAATAAGCCACCAGTTTGTGAGTTAGAACATACTGCACCCAACCAAAGCTTAGAAGCATCAGTGGAAATAGTCATGGTGGGTTACCAAATGATATAGGACTGTATGATGAGGTAATATTGTCACACCACCACTGTATATCAGCTATTGTATTAGCAGACAAAGTAGTGTGTGAATCAAAATTGCCAACTTCAGACGTTCTAAATCTCTATAATGAAGTTTTCCAAATAACACAGCATGGAAGCTAGGGCTGAAGATACCAAGAAGCTGGGCAATTTCCCTCAGACTGCGAGTAGGAAATATCAGTTTTTTTGACAATATTCCTTGGTTCTTTTCTTTTTGGAGTCAGTTAAATACACTCTCATATCGACTGAATCGATGATGGAACCAAGGTTTTCTAAGGTTTGAGTTTGGAGAAAATGTGATTTATTAGGATGTGCAGAAAATTACAATTCTCCTAAAAAAGATACAATTCTCTTTATGTTCGCAAAGCAGCCATTGTCAGACTTGCACATAGTAATAAGGTCTTCAAAATAACCTGAAACCAAGCACTGGGTTGGTCTTAAGACAGCAAGAGGTGGTTTAAGAAGCTTTGTAAATTTTCGTGGTCCAGAACACAAACCATTAGGGAGACAAGTGAACTGGTATAACACACCATCATAATAAAACTTTAAGAATTTTTGATATTCGTCATCTGTATGGACAGAGTAATATGCATCTTTGATGTCAACCTTTGCCATGAAGCAGTTTTTTGTAACTAATTTCAAAACTGAAGAAATTGTGTCCATTTTAAAATGTATATATGGCAAGTAACTATTGACCTTTTTTAAATTTAAAATGAGTCTGAATGAACCATCAGGCTTTAGAGTGAAAAAATAGGAGATATAAATTCTCCAACTTCATGATAACTTTTTTTGATTACTCCCTTTTTAAGTAACCTGGTGATCTCTGATTTGATAAATTTGTTTTCATCAGCAGAAAAAGAACAGTTCATGCTTTCAGCGTTACCATGTTATGGTGGTTCCTCTAATTCTATTTTTAGACCAGAAACGGTTGAGAACACCTCATGGTCAATTCTCTCCATGCAGGCAAACATCCAGAAATAGAACCTGCCTGAAAATTTTTAACATTTTCAACCAGCTTAGTTTTAAGGTTTGATATATAGGTACTTACATTCAGGCCAGCAGTTATTTCCTGCTTCTGTTGAAGGCCTTCCGATGACTTTGTTGTGGTTTCTTGCCCTTCTCTAAGAAATTCTGGTTATCTTTCCTGGATGTTGTCGTTGAGCTAGGGACTTTACCAAACCTTCAAACATAAGGATGTGATTGGTATTTTCTGATGGTGTGTAGCTATATGCACTGGATGAGGACAAAGCAAGCTTCGAAGCTTCCTGGGCTTCTCTCATACCCTTTTGTAAATCATACCCAAGCATAAATTCATTGCATGGTCTACCTGGGTTACATAAATCCTGTATTGAGGGTTAAAAGAGGTGCAAACATTTGGGTTTTTTATTATTTAGGTCTGTATTGACTGACCCGAGTAATGTTATTGCATCAAGGCAATTCATCAGACTGTAAAACATTTTCAACCACCTCTATTATGGCTGATGTTGCACTCAACAGTGTTTACTGTGTGTCGTACAAATTTCTCTCATTGCTTTTTTGAAATTCTGAAAAACTTTTGAGATTAAAAATTTATTTGTTAATCTTTATTTTGATGCAGTTTTCAGGCAGCAAGTGTCTTTTCCCTATCTTCTTTTTTACTTCTGGAATAAGAAATATGTCCAGGAAATGAGCTGTAAGTCTAGTGGCATCTTTTTCTTTTTTTACCAAGGTCTAATGACTGTGGCATTTCATTATCCACTTGTAGGGTGTCTTCTGCAACATCCATATCACGGTAGCTTTTGCCACCATGTTTATTTGGAGTAAATAAATCTGACATATAATCTCCAGGTATAGTGTTCTCAATGGAATGCCTTGGTAAGTTCATCATATGGATTCTTGCCAGGGTGCCAAAACAGAGTGAGGAAAATAATTAAAATACTGTCTCTGTCTACGTCCGTAAAAAAATGCGTTATTCATTTCGATAGATGTAAATGCAGATGTAACATTATTTACCAGTTATTTAACAGAGTCTAGAGATAGCATAGTTGAGGGGATGGAAGTTGTTTTTTAAGGAAGACGCTCTGTAAAGATAGAGCATTAGCACAGCATTTTTTTGTATTTATTATTTCATATCTGAACCAGAACTGGTATCTGGATAGCGTAATGTTAGTTTAAAAAACGGGTAGTTTATTCAAAAACATCATTATAATAACACGTTATTTGTGGCCTTTTTTAAAACCACGGGAAGTAGTGAAAAATACTCATGCAGTACTTAAAGAAGGGACGAACAGCCGCGGGCACGGCTGTTGATTAAAAATTCATAAAGCCAGAGTTAATTTCAAAGACCGGATACGCTGGTCTGGAATGTTCCATAAAATCTTGACAATTGTTTAGTTTTTGTATTATTTCATTAGCATCAGATCTAGTAAAAAATGGCTTTAAAAAAAGATATGCCTGTTTTTATATTAAAGGGTTAATTAAAGCCGTTTATTTCAAAAAGGTTAATTTTTGCGTAAAAAACTTCGCAGAAGAACCACACGCAAATTATGCCCTGAACACTGTTTGTAGGAGTTTGTTACAAAATACCATTTTTTCTTTTATCCATAAATGCTAAGTTATTTGTACACAAATAATTTGTGTACAAATAATAATATTTGTACTTGTACACATTTGCCAAACTGGTGGTTATACTCAGTCACAATATTGGATCTTTCTCAGTGTTGTGATGGCAACGCATTGATAATAACATTGTTTTATCAAAAATAATAAAGAAGACAAAAGTGAAAATTCAATATAGCAAAAATGCTATTAGTTGAATAACACGACTAAAATATTTTTATTTTTATTGCTGAACTAATTCATGAGTAAATATAAAGATAAAATTTGTAAACAAAGCTGAAACCGTTGAACGTTCGATTTGTTGTTGAAAGTTTCCGGTCTGTGTATTTATCGAATTTGGCGCCATCTGTCATCATAACAAACTTTATCGTTCGAAGCTAGAGGTATGTTGTGAAAAAGCGAGCCAAATTACGAAAAAAATATTATTGGGCATGACAGATTTATAAAGTTCCAAGAAATACTAAAGAAGGTTATAAAATGCTGACGCTACAGTTGTGTGCAAAAATATTTTGGGTTATCTTCAGTTAAGATCTTATTTTTTATGTTTATTGGTAAGTACATCTTAAAATTGCTTCTTCTTGCAACAACAGCCATACTCTGTACAAATGTTGCTTGTAAGGAATATAGATATTCAGTTATGAAACATAGTTATTTGGGTGTGGTTATAGTAGTTATTTTATTAGATTTTGAGATTTAGAAGTTCCTTAATTGTTGCTTCCTCGCTTAAAATTTATTTTGTGGTTACCACAAAGAGTTTTTTGTTTGCATGCACCGCAGTTTATGCACTCTACATCCACCGTGCAAAATGCATTAGTTCAACAATAGATTTCGAAAAGCACCAATAGTTGCGTTACCAAGCGCTCATGATTCCCAGGGTTGTTTAAAAAAGACTTGATTATACAAGACTAACTCAATCTACTTAAGGAGAAAATAGATTTAGACAGAAGTGCGAAATAATATTTTTGAGAGCTCCTAATCGTAAAAACAAACACTTCCACTCTGTTAAAGTCTTTGGATGGTAGAAATTTAAGTACGCCAGATATTAAAAAGGCTACTTAAATGTGAGCACAACTAAGTCGCCAGGACACTACATCCCAATGTGGAAATATCTACGTATTCTTCACTAACCAACAGAGTTTTACCGTGACACCACCCATGCTATTCTCCTGCCTTAGAGAATTTATGTTTTCTCTTCTGTATAAATTATATTAATTACTCGCGCAATTATTCAGAGCAAAATAGAACTATTTTGTGTCGCAACACACATGTTAAATCTGTGCTTAAACTTGTCAGTTAAGAAATGTTCATGTATTTAACCTGTTATTACTCTGATGTAGACCAGCCACAAGTTTCTTTGTTTAAATATCTAGGTAACATTTACTATCAATTCAAATTAGGCTTTGACGTGGTTTGTGTCCATTGATCTTTTGATATTCCGGAGTAAAGAATAATACCCTTTGTTTACAATTTCAACATTTACAACAATCAGATCATATTTCAAGTACACGAAATAAGAATGACAACTAAACTTCGATAGATATGATCATTAGCAGGAATGTAAAGGTTGGTTTTTAAAGCATAAAAGTTTTATAAAAATGAGATTTTTTAATTGGTGAGTTTGCTTTAGCTTAAGATAGCTATAATTTATATATTTATTGCATATAATTCATAATGTTATCTTGTATATTTCTAAGATCAATGATGTCATAGAAATGACGATTATTTCTACACGTCTCTGCATGCTTTTCACTTGTATCAGCAACAGTGTCGTAAATGGTTTTCACTCCTGCCTGTAGTCCTTGGAGATGCCATCATATCGTCTTATGATCTAATAATCAACATTGCGTTGGCGTTGTGCTTACGTTTAAGTGTAATAAATTTTTCATTAAGAAGGATCTGCGATCGTCTACTATGCAATTCTTCGTGTAGAATCAGCTAATCTGTTTTCGAATATTTTACATTTTCACCTTTTACGTTAAGAGTCTCATTTTTCTTTTTTTTTATCATATATGTTGCTTCATTAGAAACTAAATCTTACAAAGTTTTTATTCGAAAATTTAAATCTTTATTTTCACGAAATTCTAGATAGAAGTAAAAAAATGTTGAGAGTGAGAAAATTAAATAATCGTCACAGCAAACAACAAGCATACAATCGATGTTTTGTTATAAAAAGAGTTAATCGCCATATGCGAACAAATTTAAAAAAAAATATTAAAAAACAGCTTAAGCATTTATAAGGACAGTTATAATAAGGGCTGTATCAAATACAGCTAGAGGTAGTAGCTTTACTTAATCTATTAGATTTTTAAATTTGGCTTAAATCATTGTGATCTACTAGGAATTGGTCCTAGTAGATCACAATGATGTACTTGCAAAGCTATTGTAAAATATTTCCGATTGATTAGACAAATTTAGAAGTTTTAAACTTATCGTCCGAATTTCTAATCCTTGAAAATTCCTTCTGAAGCACTACTTTGTTTCTGGCAAAGTTTCAAAGGATGAACAAAATAAAAACACTAGCAATCAAGCAATATTATAATTTGGTTTATTTGTAAACAAATCTGTAAACAAATCTGAAGCGATAGTAAATGTCCCAAACTTGTATTTTTGTAGCTACGTGTCATTTGAGAGCTTTTCCGCCAGGAGAAGAAAATGCTAAATTGAATCATAAAAACAAAACCTGATATATTTTACTATGTTGTTAAATCATCAAAGATGTCTTTTAAGAATCACATGATGCGACAGAAGCCTGTATCAAAATAGAAATCTATAACATTTATGTACAGCTCAACTTACAGTTGTTTTTATTTAGTTATTATGCTATTATGCGATAAATAAGCCTAAGGCTTTGGTTGGTCAATAATATAGAAGAAGAATGTCACAATTTGCATGACTTTCGCATGAATTCACAATACTTTCTTAGGTATTCTTTCCCATTTTAAGAATTACTTTTAAGAATTTTAGCATTTTTAATTTCACCGGATTTCCTTTATCACGTTGGTTCCTTTTTTATATTTTCTGTCCATTGTCTTTTTCACAAAATCAAAACATTACGAAACTTCATGAACTTAATCAAGACTTCTCCGTTTTTCCATCATCTGACACGTGAGCAACACTTGATTAGAATTTCTATGGAGACAAATGAATATAAACATTGTTGTCAAGTATTTCTTTACTTTTGCAAGTGTCAACAAAACAAATAAATCATGTTTTTAACTTTTTATAAATTATATAAATAATAATTAAATTTCCTGTGATTGAGATCGTGAGCAACTATAAAACAGGGCCCACACAAGGGTTTTGAAAGTAAAGGGGCCACATTTAAAAGAAGCTGCAAAATAAGAGTCAACCCGCTGTGCTCGGCACGAGGAACTTCGAATTTTAGATTGCTTTAGAACGACAGTGTCTAGATTGTTTTTGTTCGTTAATTAGAAGTGTCTGCTAATTTGCGGACATTGTTGGTACAGGGAATTTTGTTCGTTAATTAAAAGTGTCCGCTATTCTTTATTAAGGAAATCTTTTGTTACAGATTGCTTCTTGCGCTGGATTGTCAAGCTTTCAAATCTGTTTCACCTTCCCTCATGCGATCCACGTGAAATAGCCTGTTCAGCAACTTTAAAGCTTCTCAAAGGCTGACATGTGATTCTCCTACCAACGTCACCACTATTACTGTCGTCATTGCGTAAATTGCACCAACCGCAACATTTCCCTCAATGCAAGGTTGACGCTTATCTCCAGTCAACTTCGTCGAAGGTAATAGCGGTAAGTGACGTGCACGTTTCATCATTGAAATCCAAGTATACTTCAGCTTTCATGTCACTGTCGGTTGGCATCTCACAGGTTAACTTATCGTCACCTTCAGCCAGTTGCGCAACAATGCCACATTTTTCAAAGCAATTTTTAATCGTATTGTGAGAGACTTAACCCTATTCGGTCCGGGGGGGGGGGGGGGAGGATTCCACCCCCTCTGACGGTTTTTTTTAATAACTCCTTATTGCTTTGTTATATGGCTATGATACTTACTGAGTTTCAATATTTATCTATTAGACACTTGCATGCTAAATTTTTAGGTCCCATACCTTTCAGAGGATTTAATATTGGCCATTACTCGAAACTACCCCTAAAAATCTCTATGAAATCCTTATAATGGGGAAAATGTAATAACTCCTGTTACGATTATCCTTAGATCTTAAAAGTTGCAACACAACTTTGTTTCATCAAGAGGAATCATTTTGGATAATTTGGACACGTGACTAATCCGATTTCCCGATTTTGTCGGATTTTACCCGAAAATCGGAAAAAATTTATAAAAAATTATGCGAAAACCATCATTAAAACTTACAAAAACTGTGACAGTCATTCGTTAACCTAATTAAAAATTCTTTCTGTAGTCTTAATTTGCATCCAGCACGTTGGGTTTGACAAATAAAAGACTTGGTAAGTTTTGTTGCAGCATTTGCTTGCCGAAAACATCGAAAGTTTTTGCTTCTCCAGATGATCATTGGTTTTATAACTTTCCCATCATTAAAACTTACAAAAACTGTGACAGTCATTCGCTGCATCGATCCCTTTCCACCTTTGTTTGTTTTTGTTTTCTCTTTAGTCAAGTTCTTTACTATGGAGTGATGTGAAGAAGCAACCGCTTCCATCCATATTCTAAAATGTCCTTCAAATCATATCCTCTGATAGCTGTCAATCGCTCCATCCATGATTCTACGGTGATATCTGACTCCCCAGATATTTGTTTCTCCCAAATACCGTAAATCAATGTCTATTAGTTGAGCCAACCGTCCGATGCCTTAAAATATGCTAGCCCAAGTTGGTCTAAGAATGACCTGATGTGCATGGCTTCTTCTTTCAGTAGAGATCCAAAAATTCCCGAGGCCTCGCATTTCTCGTAACAAGCGTAGATTGCTTTATATTTCTGGTGGTTTTCTCGTTGTAAGTGGTTAAAACCTTTCCCTTGTAATTTCTCATATTCGGCTTTTGAACGAGTTTTGTTGGCCACAACATTGGTTGTTTCAGATTTTGCCAATTTTAATTTCGTCTGGCATTTCCCTGCAGCTCACCTTTCTCTTCCTTACTCTGCTTAATCTTTTGATCTGTTTATTCAAAGTTAGGCAATGTCTAAAGAACTTTCCAGCTGCTCTTTCCTTACTACTGATCAATGCCATGACTGCGGTACAGTGTTACCGTGTTGTCAAATGAAAGCGTAGCTATTTTTGTATATCAAATTTAAGTTTGAATTTTCGAAAAGTTTTAATCAAAAATTCCAAAAGTTAAAATACGTTTCCAAATAACGTTCGAATCTTCTTAATATAAGTCTTCACAGTTCAACTTAATTTCGTTCCTGGCTTTCTGGTTTATTCAAGACAAGAAATTTCAATTTGACAGACTTTTTACAGCTTGCGAAATGGAGAAGTAGGAAGATTCTTTTAAGTTCCATAGAAGAGAAAATTGAGATCGTCATTAACAACTCGTTTTGTGAATTTCTACCGCTGAATTTCTACCGCAGTCTACCGCTAGAAACTTATGAATGAAAAAGTAAAAGGACATATACCATTAAAATTCTTCCAGGCAGCTTTAAGTTCTTACAACTATACAGCACACTGCAGTGTCAGTGAAAAACATGTGAACAGAGAGGCACAATATTGACTAACAATTTTTGTTACATACACGCTCTGCGGACCACAAAAGCTTAATTTAAACTAATGAAGCCACTGCAATGCACATATAACCTGGAATGGCAGGAAGATGACGTCATCAAATAAGCCATGAATCCCAAAACTCTGTAACAGTTCGTCAAAAGTACATAATCCTTATACATTTTTTGATCAGCATTTCAAGCTTTACATAACATAAGCAACGGGTTATTGAATTTCTAAATTATATTTTTTTGTATATTATTGGTGTGTTTTTGCTGACGTTAGCAAAATCTTAAAACTTTGATCAAAAGGGGGCGACTACATATTATTTTGATCAGCGTTTCAACCTCTACACAATACCGGTTGCAGCTAATGAAAATTCATGAAAAAATTCTTTGTATTTTAAAGGGTCAATGTAGACGTCAACAAATTTCAAATGACGAATCTTTGTTATTTTTTTCTAGGAAGATTTTTTTACGAGCTTTATCGACTAGTTCTTTAGTAAAGGGCAGCTGTAAAACATGTACTTCGATTCATGATTTCATAAAACCAAAAAGAATGAATTATGGAAGATGACTGTGCAGAAAAAACGAACCTTATTGTTCTACGGCTTTAGCCGGTAGAACTTTAAAATGGGCTCTCTTTTTTGTCGCCGTTTTTACTACAGACTAGTGAGCATGGCGGGATATCAGTCTAGTGTAGCGTACAGGAATTATTAGTTTTTGACTGTTATAACATTCCGTACAACGAGTTTCAACAGGCTAAAATTCGTTTTAAGAAACAAAATAAATCATAAATAGTTTTTTATTTTTATTCTTAAGTTTCATTTAGGTTTTATAAAAGCAGTGTTTACAAACTTGAAGTCATTTTTCTACTAATTTTATATTTTTTATTCTCTTTTGCTATGCCAGTTAAAATAATTAATTATTAATAATGTGAGCATTTTTTCTGCACAATTAACTAAAGCAAATACTCCCCCGTAGAGGATTACTAGATCAGTAATACGCCGTAGAACTTCCTACCGAAACGTCTACAATCCTGGCCAAAGTTGATTGAGAAAAGGCCAAACACATGTGGATTTATTATCTTTATTATCATTATTTTGGTTTCTGTGGTCCCATGTGTAGAGATTCTCTGTTTTGTTGACATAAACTAGCCAGCAAAATTATGGTATGTGTATACTAAAACATTGCAGGTTTTCACTTATAGAATAGTAGCTAGTTTCCAGTCCCCCTCTTCCACCATTTCAATGTTGAAGTCATTGTCACAGTTTGAAAAATGCAGTTGGCCACTCAACCCACAGCCAGCCATTGGCTTTAACATTAAAATGGGGGGAGAGGGGGGCTTACATCTTTGTTTATCTTATAAGCTTATGTTGCATTGGAAATTTTATCAACAATTTTGGCCAGGATTGTAGTTTATTTTATGTTTAGTTTAAAGACATTTTATTTTTTCCTTCTATGTATCTACATTACCAAACTTAGCTTGTTTCTTTTCGCATTTCCCATTCTTTTAATGTATTTTTCAAGGGACTAACAACATTGTGTTTTTATTCAATACTGGATAATCAGTTACAAATCTTACTAAATAATGTGTTGATTACCTTTGCCTTTTTTTGTAGACAACAACATGACATCGATGAACACGACTCAAAGTACGAACATTACAAAACCCAACGAAAGAATATTCTCGGAGTCCATATTTTCCGAGTTTGAGCAGAACTTAATAACGTACAGCTTTGTTGCCATAACAGTACTTGGCATAATATCCAATGCAGTTGTATGTTACCTTATACTGCGATATAAACGATTGTGGGTAATTGTGAATATCCTGATATTGAATCTCGCCATCTCAGATATTATAGCCTGTTTCAGTGTATATCCGTTCATTTTTTTGAACATACACTCAACAGATATTCGTGGTAGTGGAGCAAACCTGTTATGCGGATTAACAGAAGGGTTATCCATATTCTTTATTGGTGCATCGGTGTCATTACTCACTCTAAGTGTTTTATCAATCAGTCGATACTTGGTAATAAATCATCCCCTAAAATTGGGATGGAGACTTGAAAAAAAGAGTATGAAGTATATATTCACATTGATTTGGTTATCGAGTACAGCACTGCTGATTCCAAGTTCCGTATCGTTCAAATATAATAACGAAAAAAGATTTTGTGATCGATATTGGGCACCTGGTGTACATACGTTAACCTATTTTACATGTACTGGAATACTCGGTGTAATTATCCCATTGACGTCTTTAACTTTCACCTACATAACATCGATGTATACGTTATTTCTTAAAAAGAGCGTGCCACAGAACAGAGTGACACGCCCTACCGGTAATTTAAAAGTTAAGCAGAGAGTTATTATATTGCTTGGAATGTTAATCGTCGTCTATTTGATTTGCTGGACACCATTTGCAATTTACTGGTTACTGTCTGTAGGACTGGATAAATATAGCGGTGAAAATGAGATTGAAGGCATTCGCATATCAAGAGTTGCAATATTTATTGCCTTATGTCAGACAGTTTTGAATCCTATTGTATATGCTTTTTCGAACGGACAACTACGAGGTGTTGCAAGGCAATCTTTGAAATTAGGAAAAACAAACTCAGTAAGTAGTGTTAGTAATGGAACGAATTTAACGACGTTTAATAGAAGACACACGTTTCATGTAAGAGACACAGAAGATCATGATATTCCGTTTAGATGTCGCGAAATGACTTTGTAAAGATTACCCTAAAATCATTGATAACGACCGACAAGTAATCATAATTGTGTTATTCGAATTTGAAATAATGTTCTGTTTAAACTGAAGACACGGTAAAGACATTATAAATTGACAAGAAGTGCCACTTACATAAACGACTGGTATCATTTGTACAAAGAAGATACAATTAAACATATCTATTATAGTGATGATCAACAATGTATATATAGTACAACCTTGAAAATAAGATGTTTGGAAAAATGTCCGTTTTCCAGCTCTTTCTCTAAGTGGGCAACATCAATTACCCATTGTTCATTAGCCAGTAGGCCGCAAAAGTTCTAATTTGGCAATGGTGTAGGTGGAAAATTTGCTAGATGCAATTTTCACAATGTCGCATTACGGGTCAATCCACTCCAGCATGCATAAAGGTCCGTACATGTCACTTGATAAAAAAGACGTTCTTGTGGTTGCGATTTTCTAAATTTCGTCCTTTTGTCCTAATATATTTTGTCCAGGGTTGTAGCTAACGTAATTTTGGCGCATTTATAGCAAAAATCGTCTAAATATGTACCATGCTGTGACCTGAAGTAAGTTATAACGTTTTATTAACATGTACTAAACAATGTACACATATAGCACATATAGCTTCTAATTCTTATTCCCATTGCGCCTTGGGCGAAGTCGCAATTGGGGTAGTGTGCGATGATATGTAGCGATAAAAAGTCCATGTGCGCTGGTGCGGGGATCCTTTACTATACAATATCCATACTCATGTGAGAATTGCGACAGTTAAAAAGTCGAAAATGATACTGTGAACAGAAAAAAAAATCTATACAGAGCTTCATTTATTTAGCGACCACACGAAAAACGGAGATAAATCACATGAGTCAACCAATGTAATGTAACTGTGCGTACAAAACATTATTAGTATTAAATAAAAATGGTTTTCGTTTAGTAAACAAAACATCTTATGCTTATCATTATTAAGGCATTATACAATGTGTGACAGGGTGGGATTACAACATTGAATTCCAAAGTGCGAGCGGATTACTAAGTGCGACGGGATTACAAAGTGATACGCTAAGATGTCTCGAACTTGAATAGATTGTTTAGCTAAAAAAGAGAAACAGAAGCAAGACAAAATATATGAATAAGTTCTTTGACCCTGTCTGTAATTCTATTGTAGCAATGCATCACACAAGATTTCCCTATGAGTATCCTATCAAACGTTTGATCGTTTTGCAAACATGCAACGTAATTACGGTAAAATTACTTCGCTATTTGTTGCTTTACACAGGGATGGCGATTGGATTTGCATGCAAGTAGCTTTTTTAACCTTTTAAAAGTTTATTTTATCACCCTCTTATAAATATAAATCTGGCAAAACAAGATATTTTTTAAATGCTAATAGCTATATGAGTGTTTTGAGATCAAATATTTTAAAGCGGCAGGTAAACTTTGTTAAGTAAATTGTCAGCTGCAGAGTTTCTTTGTGCTTTTATTCATGTACTCATGTTTGCGTTTATTGTTTCAACCATAATGATTTATGTCACCGCTTTTTGTTGCTGATTTTTAAATTGATGGGACTGATCTACCTGAGCAAGATGATTTGCTATCCAACTTGTGCTATCAATGCTTGAAGGCTGCTGTTCCATCACTAACGAAAGTTAAAATTGGGCCATCCATTCGTACTTCTTCCTTGTTTTTATGTCAAAATTAGCAAAGGATATTATTTTCAGTACTTGTCGTTTGTTCCCCAACGCCCAAGAGTTCTAACTCTGAGGCTAGCCCTAACTCTAACCCTTTCGTGACCGGAAAGAACCTTAGTTATTTTCGAACTAACGTATAAAAGTGCCTGCTTTTCCAAACTAGAAACACTATCACTTATCCAGATAAAACTTCGCATTGTGAATAGTTGTTTCTCTGGTTCCATTTGCACTCCCCATATCCTAAGAGCTTTGGTTCAGCACAAGCATTGTATATTATCTGTTGTGACGTATAAACAATATCAGCAAATTGCTTAAATACCAAACGCTTGTCTGTTTTCAAAAGCAAAAACTAACGCCTAAATTCTTTATAAGAAGACAAGTTGGGTTTACAATAAGAAGCACGTTTGTGGGCTTCAATAAACCCAGTTATTCTTATGATGTCTATTGTGTGGTCATTTAAGGTTATAAATAATTTAGAGTTAACAAAATAAAAAGAATTGATTAAGTAGATCTTTTATGATATTGACGTACGTGAAATATATTTTTTTCTTGCTAACGTTGCACGGGTTTACTTCTGAGTATTATTGCAAGGTAAGGTTCGTTAAGTCTCCGTGTTAAGTTTCTTTTTTTATTATGGGGATGTATAACAGCTATTCTTAAAAGACAAGATTCATGAAAATTTAAACGTTTCTTTTCTACAGTATACTCACGCTTAGTGAGGACCTGGATAAAAGACACTTTGTGTTTGTGTATCGATTGATCGCGTCCTTGTCCCAAGTGTCCCTTGGCCCCTGAACCAATATTATTAAGCGGCCAAATTAATCAAAAAGACCAAGTGCCCTGAGCACGGAGTTGGATTGATCGCAGGAATTTGTCAGGATGCGGCAAGTTGTCCATAAACAAAAGTAAACTTTAAAACCCTCGACATATGAGACACATTGCTCTCATGTATTAAAGTTCCACCAAAAGATTCGGTTGGTTGAATCTTTGGCTAATAACTTTATCACATGACCTTGGTTAGCCAGGCTGACTCGGCATGCCGGTCTGAAGTCAGCTCGGTATTGCGTGAAGTTTTCTTAGCTCGGGTTGAAAAATGGTTGCGTGAAAGAAAAGTTTGTGCTTTTTAATTTAAGTTTTATACGGTAAACTCAGACATAGAACATAGAATACAGTACCGGGCATAAAAGGTAATGTACAGAAACACGCGGCTCGGTAGATGGTAGTGAAGGCTTGTGCTGGGGGGCTGGAACTACCAATGGGGCTCCTGTAGTGAAAGAAAAGACAATTGCAAACTCGTATCGTTATCGTACTGTTAGCTCAGTTGGCGGAGCAGTGGGGTGCTTCCCCAATGGTCGTTGGTTCAAATCCTGCTTTCTCCAATTTTTCTGATTCTTTCTTCCGCACTTTAATTATGCACTAAACAGAAAATTTTATTTAAACCGAAGTTAGGATATACAGTTAACACCCGGTAACTCAAACCTCCAAGGGACAAGAGAAGACAGTTCGACTTAACGGATGTTCGGCTTACACAAAGCTCCCGTTAATTTGAACTTAGAGAGAAATGAGATATCAGTTCCAGTTAAGGCAAAGATATGCCATTAGTAATTCTGACTTCGACGGATATCGTTTCTTACGTTAAAGTGTTCCATATCCATAAAAGAGTTTGGAAAAAGTGCTTCAAAAAAAGGTTTATGGCGAAATTAACCCTAACAACTCTGTGGACAAATATGCTGTCGCTGTTAAGGGGAATGGGTACCTATGGAAAATACATTACCACTATTACTAAAAAAACAGTAAATCTTGGAGATGGCGATGGCAGGCAAGCGCCTTGCATTATCCAACTTATAATTTAAAAGAGGACTGACTCTAACTTGTAAGGAAGTAACTTTTGGTACGTACAAGAATGTATTTATTTTCTAATCTTTTTTCCACTCCAGCCATCCATCTGATGCTTTAAAATTTGTATGATCAAAACTTTAAGCAAATTGAAGAGTCTTCTCTTTTATCATATTGCCATCAAAAGGAACATTTTGGCCCTTTTGTAAAGAGAACCATTTAAAAACAGCTTTTTCGAAATTTCTGGCTACATTACATACCAGTATTCATTTTCGAGCATTTATTTTCTACTTAGATACTAAAAAGTTCGAGTTATCGGAAGAAATTAACCCTATTCGCTCCGGGGGTTTTCTGACATATTATGACCGGCGGGCGCACAGGGGGCGCCCCCCCTCTCGATAACTTTGCATAGGGTCATTTAAATTAAATCAATCTTGGCACACTTATAGTTCTCAGGATAATCCTAACAAGAGTTTTTATATTTTCCCAGTTATAAGGGTTTCATAGAGATTTTTAGGAGTTATTAAGAAGAAACCGTTAGGGGGCGGGATACCCCCCCCCCCCCCCCCCCCCCCCCCCCCCCCACGGACCGAATAGGGTAAAGGGGGACCAAAGAATAATTCGAGAAAACGAATGTTCGAGTTATCCGGGGTTCGAGTTAACGAGTACTTTTTATAAGGAGGTATTAAGAAATGTCCAAGAAGCCGTAGAAAACAGTTCGAGCTAATAAAGGCTCGAGTTAACCGGTGTTCGAGTTACCGGTAATCTACTGTAGTTTTTTGGGGTATTACGCCTATACAGATGTGTGACACAGTATACCTGGTGTGGCTATTAATGTTTTAACTTTCACGGAAACTTATTCCAATAAGTTAAATAACATTCATCGATTGAGTTTGTTATGCCATGGTAACAACGGGTTGTACTGTGCGCTTTACTGGATTAACAACATCTGCGTATTTGTACTCACAGCGCTCCACCTGAAGGCGTGATACAGTTTGCAGGTCTTATTAAGCGCTCCACAGGGCGTTTATCCCAGGTCACACAGTTACTTGCTTAACGACGGTTCGACGCCGATTCCCCCGGTTAGTTTTTCTCGCTGCGCTTATTCATAGGTCACCGAAAAACGTCTCGCCATCCGATATGCAAAGAAAGACAACAGGTGGTGGGATAAAGGTTGTTTCCGAAAATCTTGAATTTAGCTAATGGATGCAGAGTTTTTTTCAACATCACAGAATGAAATTTTCACTACTCTTATTTTAGACAACATACTGATTAAAAGTTAAAATTTGGCCAACGTGTATCGTCCAGCATTTTTTGCTAATACCATCCTAGACAATGCAGAAATCGATGATGAAGAATGGCGCGAAAATCTATCCAATGATTCACTCTACGAGTTACAAGTCCCGCGATCTTGCCACAAGACATCAATTTGCCGCATCTCCATATCGAATAAGATATCTTGCCGCAAAGTCAATAAGAGAAAGATTGGCCGGGCTCCATTTTCAAGTTAGCTGCTTCTCTTTGTTGTGACATTCCACGTGACTGTGGCTTCAAATGTATCGGTTGTTACTTTCTAGGTACAGCTTGGACATCTTGGTAATTATAGCCAAAACATTGTCACGCTAAGAGTAAACTGTATTTCATCTGTTGAAGTTTCTGCCGTCATCTCCATATTGAATAAGGTATCTCAGATTCTCTTTTCAGCAATTCTCCTATGGCGTATGTTTAGCTCTGATAACGTTTCACCTATGTAAATGGCAAAGCAGATAATTTTGGCGCTGGTGATTCATTGTTAGCACGAGCGGAATTTAACATTTGATTGGCTGTGGTTGTGTATGTGCTTTTTTTTGAAAAGATCGAGCTTCTTTTTAGCGATTGATGGCTTCTTATTATTATTTGGTGTAATCTCATCTCCAATATCGTCTTTGTCATCTACACTATTTTTTTTTAATTTTGGAGTTAAAAATGTTAGTTTATTAAAAACGGCTATTTGCTGATATGGTTCATCTATAGCCTAAACCCTCTTAGTATTTCGTTCTTTCATCAACTCTTTTCCAACATGTCCGCCAAAAAGATTTTGTCTGATCGAGGCCATGTTTGTATCAAAAGGTGTTGCCATTTCCGAGTAAGCTAATTCTTGTCACTAACCATGGTGAACGTCCCACAAACAAGGTTTCGATTCGAGAAGATTCTGATTAGCAGTGAAGTTCTTTTGGAATCTACCTTCGCTGGTGCTGCTTTTAGCCTTTTCTGCTTTCTTCTTTTTAGCTTCGAACTTCTTAAACAAATCTCCATTCACAATGGATTTGTTTTTACTTTCACTAGAAGACATGACTTCACGTGCCAGCTATCAATCCAAGAAATAATTTTTACTTTATGTTTTCTGTTGTTTTTGTTTTTGATTTTCGCCAGCGAAGGCGGAATCTTTAAAATCGGCTGAGGAGATAGATAGAGAGATAGACGGATAGAGACATCGCAGCTAGGCTGCCCGAAACTTAGCCGGGCTAAAGATTTTTTTTTGAGAACGAGGCTAAAATGTGTTTTAGGCCAATAAGAATCTTAACAGTGCAACAGATTGTTTTATTATCCAATGAACAATACTTTATTTTAAAGTTTATATGCTATCGAATGTTGAAGCTCGTGCAGTGTAGCATAATGAAGATCGTCTTATAATGCACCATCTTTGATGTTACGTCATTCCTTTTTGTACAATTTTGCAAGCACGTAGACTAAAGATATATTCAGCGGAACTAATTAATTTTTCATGCATTTTATTTTTATTTATTAAGTAACATTGCAGGTTAGTTACAATAATAATTGAGAATACTCAATGATTTGTTTACCCCATAATTCTCCGTTTTCAAGATCAACTTCAAATTTTAAAATCTTTTAGGCTAACGGCGGAAATCTTCAAGCCCCTGGGCTTCTTGTTTGTCTTTTCGAACAATCGAATGTAAAAAACATTCGAAAGACACTCTTTTGTGTTTTTGCACTCAGCGCAGTGATAAAAAAGAAAAAATTGATGAAAGCAACTCAAATGCATCAAACACCCATGAAACAGCAAAAATTAGTTTGATGAGCAGAATAATTTGGATGAAAAGTTTGTTCGAGAACAAACTTCATTAAACTCTATCAAACTCGCTTTTTCCTTATTTTCATTTTTCACAAAAATATGGTTCATCTAAAATGCGAAAATTTTCATCAAGATTGCAAATTTGATGAAAATTTTGACGCACATCTGCCTGCCTTAAGCAGTTTATTACTCTTTTTGTAGATAAGATATTTTAACAGCAGAACGGCAGGTTAACTAAATATATGCCTTTTAACCCTATTCGGTCCGGCGGGTATTTCGATTCCTCCATAAATTTTGACAACTTTTTAGGCTTGTCAAAATTGAATTAGACCTAGACACACTTATAGAACGTTATGAAAGAATCAAAATGGCAGCAATAAATTTTCGCTTATGTCAGCACTTTTTCTGTGACGTCATCAGAAGCTTAAAATTTGTCTAATATAACACTATCCGTGTTATATTAGAGCTATTTAACATATTTTCTTTACATAGTTTGATGAATGAAGGGCAAAAAATTGCCTGAAAATCCGTTTTTTCCCATTTTCAAGTAAAATCCAAAAAAAAAAATAATTGGATTTATCACGTGACCAAAACTTTCAGAAGGCTACCTCTCGACGAAATAAAGTTGTCTCGTAAGTTTCAAGTCCGAAGGATAATCCTAACAAAAGTGGTAACGAATAATATTTCCCCGATTATATAAGGATTTTATAGAGATTCTTAGGCTTTAGGGGTAGTTTCGAGAGTAATAGCCAATATCTATAGCTCTGAGAGGTATGAGACCCAAATATTTGGCATACAGGTGCCTTATAAATATACTCAGTAAGTATTAAAACCATGTTGCATAGCAAAAAAGAGTTATTAAAAAATAACCAGCAGGAAGGGAGGGGGTGGAATCAGCTTCCCTATTCCCCGGACTAAATAGGGTTAAGAAAAATACTTGTTTGTAATATTTATAAGCGCTACAGTTATTTATATTATACCAAGCTTTGTGTCAGCCATTGTAGAAACGCCTTCCTATTGCACGCACTCTCCCTCACTATAGCAGAATCAGAACTTCGTCGTCAGTGAAAAGATAAACCTTAGCATAGCAACTAACCTACATTAGACATTTTTGGCAAAAATAAACATTTAATATTTCACAAAAATTTAATACAAAAAGTATAAGCTGTTACTGCATTTTTGAAAAAGCGAAAAATTCTAAGATGAAATCAAAGCAAACGATATTTTGCTCGGCAGACGCCACCATATTCGCCGTCAAATTTGTCCCGTGGAAATCATTATTAAAGAAAATCCAACTTTATGCGCAAGTGACACAGAGTAATGAAGAACTAATGAGAAATTTTTGACCACAAAAGAAGCGATACAATAGTACTAATTAGTTTCGAATGACATTCACCGTCCGCAGCGAGGAAGTGTAGTTCCGACATCTAACATTTAAATAGATCAACTTAGACAGCAAGGGGGGGGGGGGGGCAGTACTGAAATAACCAAAACTCATGCGATTAACCAGCATTAGAAACAACGCATTTGCTTTCCTGTTCAACAGAGATTTTTCAGTTTTAACTGAAATCAGATTGAATTTTTAAACTTGACAGAAGAGCGCAAATAATGTTGTTAGGAATGTAAAAATAAATAAAAATAATAATTTAAAGAAGGAAAAAAGTAAAAAAGAAGAAAAAAAATTAATAAGCTAATAAAAATCATGTGTGAGCAAATAATGAATCGCAATACGTGTTCTAAAAATCAAACTGGAAAAAACATATATGCCCACTCCAAAACCTAGATTTTTTGGGTTCTCAAGTCCACAGGAGGCTGGGACCTCCGATATAGATATGCTAAATGGGCAGAATAATGGGCACAAAATTTTGCATACACAAAAAATGATGACATTATTATGTTTGTGTTGATGTCATCATTTTTGTAAATTCTTAATTTTTTACCTAATAATAGTTTCAAATACTCTGCAAGTCGTTTGGGGACAAATAAGTAGATAAATAGTAACAGAAATTTTGGTTTGATGTCCAAAATTTATTTGGAAAAAGGGGAATTCAGGAGCCATTCGTGCCATTCAATTTCTGACTCTTTACTGCAAGATAAAGCTAAAAAACATGTATCGAAATAGTTTATACGCTTTCAAAAACGAACGTAAACAATATAATTGAAGATGTTGAAAAGGGAGGGCGTCAGATCTGAACTTGATAAATTTATGAGTGATGATGAATACTTGTGAGAATACTACAAGGAAATTACAAACTTTGGAATCTGACAATTAAAAGTAGCTAACAAAGTTATTTTTAGCACAGTGTCGTTTCTCCTCATAATCTTTGCTGATAAATATAATATTAGATTTACCACCAGTGTCACTCGGAAAAATAACTGAGTATATAAAAATATATCCTGACAAAACGAAACAGCGGAAAACTTTCAACTGAAGGTTATTTGAACCATGGAATCTAGTTATGACAAAGTAAAACAATATATAGAACATCAAATTTTAAAATTTCATATCGAAGACTTGCATGGTTTGTACGTGGTTTGTATATAACATAGATTCCAGTATTTATTATTGTGTTTCGCAAGACTTTTCTTGCTTTTCTTATTTTAGTCAGGGGCGTAGTCATGGGGGGGGGGGGGAGGGCAGAATGACCGCACTCGCATATAATATCAATCACAAAAAAATACACTTTAGACATGATTGTTTCGCACGTAATTTATTGATGTGTATATTTTTTATTTATTTTTTTATTGCTGCAGTCTCAAAGTTTTTCTTAGCATCATGTTGCTTATTGGAAAAAACATATCATATAGCAAAAAACGCATCGTGTAAACATAGCTCAATAACAGACAATAAGTTTCCTGCCATTGCATTGTTTCCGCGCATTGGTTTAACATGGGTAATGTTAATTACAAGTTTTCCGTCATGGTAACCACAACTTTGTGTCCTGTTGTTTTCTTTCTATAAAAGAATTAATCAATCTTTAATTATATTTGCATTAAAGTGATTGTATGTTGATTATTGATTCAGATATACAATCAAGAGGGCAGGCTTTTATTTATTTACTTTGCTATTTGTTTCTGTGAATGAATATGTTCAAAGTAGTTTTTAAAAACACAAGAAGTTGTTATTACAAGATCTTATGGTAAGAAGTATACATAACTAGATTGTGAAACATTTACTGGGTGAAGTTTGAACTATGTGTTTTTAAACGTATGTTGTTACTCTTCTTGTTGCAGTTGTTGTTGTGGCTGCTGCTGTTAATCTCTGTTGTCGCTCTCGTTTTAGCTCAGAGTTCAGAGAAATTGTTAAAATGTAGCCTTTAAAAGTTTAAGAAGAAATGAGGAGAAATTCGTGCTAAAAAGTGTCGTGCAAAGTCTCAAAACATTTTCTAGTGAAAATTCTACTCTGCAGTTCTTTTTATTTTGCTGTATTTTCGCTCGTATATCCATTTTTTCTTGTTGTTATTTTTGTTAATTTTAGATGCTTTTGTTGTTGTTGTTGTTTTATAGTTTTTATTGCTCTTTTACATTGGTCGATGTTTTTGTTATTTTTGTTTTTTTTTTATTTTTAGTTTAAATATCCGTTGTTTAACGCCGATACAACACCATATTTTCTTTAATCGTGACTTTTTATATCATTTGCTTATTTTTCTTTCATTTATATAGATTAAGGTTTGAGCTGTTTTGATGGTAGAATAGGAATCGTCGTCATAAGAACTTCCTGCAAGTAAAGATGTTTTGTTTTTTGCAAACTGACTAATAACGATTGTTTACCAATGACTTTGTGAGACTGTAGTCATGTGCATAATCTTGGATAATAATTTCATTGATTAAAAGTAAATAGAGGAATTAAAGACTCATGGACAGAGATTTGCCATGCTTGTAGATATAACAGAACCTGATAGCGACTTGGTTAAAGTATTTTACCTTATAGGCACAAAATGTTGTGTACATATCACATTTTAATTCCACATATCACCTCACTTAAAATTTTCGGCAAACAAGTTGACGTCATAAGTTTTTATCAACTCTTAGTTGCCAGGCATGTCTGTTTTTAGAAGGAAGGGAAATTTTTTCCATGTCACACATAAATATTTTAGTGCTCCCTGTTTTCGTTTCTTGACTACTTTAAGATCTTGTGGTTTTGAAGTTAATTATTGTATATTATCAAAGTTTAAGTTATTGCCATAATTGTTATTATCATTATTTAACTCGATAAGTACTGACTATCCATTCTAGAAATAAAGTACTAATTGATGAATAAGTGAGTTTATTAAAGATGTCTTCATCAGCGTTTCACATTCCACGAATCGTGGTACAAAGTCCAGACGAAGTAGACGAGTTGCTTGGAAAATATATAAACAAACTATCTGCCCCATGCAAGATTAACACAAAAGAGAAGTTAAGAGAAAAGTTACGAACAAGAAGAGGCGGTACTAAACGAAGCCTGGAAACTACTTTAGAAACCATAAAGGAAGAATTCGACCTTGATAAGTTGAGACACCTCAAACATAAAACGTCCGAAGAAGAACAACAAAACAACAAAAAGCAATTAAGACTGCAAGATTCTTGCTTCTGTCAACAAACCTGTTGCGATAATATCAGCCAGAACTCTGCAGAGAATGACATTAATTATACCTGCAATAATGAAACATGCGATAACTCCTGTTACGATAGCAACAACAACGAATTTTTTGCGACGTCATTAAGTTTGACGTCAAAGGACACTAAAGTGACTTCATGTATAACTCCATCATTGATATCAATTAGCATGAAACCGGTTATGCCTGTTAGCATCACACCGGCGTCGGTCATTAAGCCTATACCGGTAACCTTAAAATCATCCTCATTCGGACTTAAACGAAAGTTACTGCCATTAGTGCCTGCGATGAAATGTGTACGACATTTCAGCAGTTTGACGTCAAATTTTGAAGAAAACGTATCGGCCATGAAGAAGATGAAACTTTAATTATTTCAAATGCGCAGGAAACAAAGGCGGCATTTATCTAACAGAGTTTAAAGCAGGTGTATAGGGAAATGTTTCCGGACGAGGTGGGACGGTATCTAAAGAATGAGTGAAATCACACGACGGCTATGTTTTCATTTCGCCTATCATATATTAGGTATATATACAATGTATGATCACTCCTTTGCATAAACAAATGTGTTTTATACAAGTTCTTTGGAGTGAAAAATACGTGTCACAAGTTTCGCCGTCACCTCTAACAAGACATATTAATTTCACGTTAAACGAAAAAAGAAAGGGCAATTTTGGGCAATTTATTTGTTCTTTATCAAAATTTCTCAGAATAATTTAGACTTGCTTGCAAAGCCTTGTATTAATCTAAAGATCAAAATAAGTTTTAACACAATTTTCATGTGATTTAGTATATCTACTGAAATGCTTATAAAAATCAAACCTTCGCGATTATCAGCTTTAATCTCATTGTCGACGAAGGGGTATTTCAAATAATCTTTAGAACCATCCGCTTATTGTTGTTGCTGTTATTTTTACTTTTGGGCGGACACTAAGTCTTCGTGAAGCAAGCACATCAAATAATTGTAAGAATTTGGCTAGAGTGTTGCAAAATTAAACTTAGGCGAAACTAATTCAGCTTAAAAGTCCAATTTTTTATTTTAATTTCGCTATTTCTGGTTAATAAATCGATTTTCTTATTTCGCGCTTGACCTCAAGATCATTTTCCACAATTTATTTTCGCAGTTGAGCTAAAAATCATTTCCCCCACATCTTAGGTTTTGCGGTTTGTAGGACCTGGGAGAGAGCGAAATTGTCATGCCATAATGCATTTGAAACTAAACATTGGTTGATCAGTTAGTTCAGGTTATGTTCTCTATATTTTATATAGATATTGTATATAATATACAAGTGTTAAACACGATGTAGATACAGTATATAATTGTGAAAGTTATTAGTAATTTGTTTTTTATATCTTTCTTTTTTTCTCCCTGTTGTATTTTTCTGTTATCACTACATTACTTCACGTAAGAATATAGGTATTCTTTGTCATGACATATCCGTGTGTTATTCTCAACAGAGAATGTTTCACCCCGTACATAGTGTGGTAGGTTCGTTTGCAACACCCAGTTCTGGGGAGCGGATCGTATGTTATGGTTATGTGCAAAGTAGTTCTTCTTCAATATGTTTCACGTAAGAAGATGGCCTCATATTTTAGATGTTTTAATTGCAATATCCGTACGTGGCAATAGCCTACAGATCAAAAATTGTTTTTTTTGCTCGTGTCTGCTAAAAGCTAGTTAATAAGACATGGAAGCAACATTTAATGTTGTGCTATAATGATTGTAAACTAATGTGCACTAGGATCCTCTTCCCAGGATCCTAGTGCATAGCAGTACCAATAGGAACTTCAGGCTATCCTGGTTCCTTGTTGAACAATTTCAATAATAATAATAATAAAAAGTCGGTTCCCAAAACATTAAGTGTTGAGCAACAACAGTCGTACAACAGTCGTGCAACAGTCGTACAAAAACAATGCAAGTGCTCGTGCACGACAATCACTGCCTTTAATGGGAACCAAACTTAAAACTAGATATTAGTAAAGAACGAGACCATAAATAGTTTCTTTTTCTGTTTTAATTTCTGTCGCAAACAATAACACTGGGTATGTGACGAAATAGGCTTTCATCAAGGTCAAAAACATTGAGAAAATCTTGTTAGGATGCATATCTCAGAGAGATTTATTTTGTTTTAATTGTACTTTTTTAATTTATATATGCGTCATATATACATATACAATTCTTCCCGTTTTTCTCAGAAACAAGACAATTACTACTATAATACTAGACCAATTATTGTTGGATTTTCGTTGTTTGTGTTTCAAAAAAAATTTACTTTACGCTATTTCATATATATACTTACGCCTTTTAAGATGAAGAACCATGTAATTTATGGACATACTTGAAATAAATCGGTTATTATTATTATTATTATTAACCCAACCGATTCAATTACTGGTGTCCTAATGTTTTAAAACAGCCAATGTTTTTTACAATATTGAATTATTATATTGATTAACGTTGCGATTTTCAGAGTACTTATACCTGAAACAATGTGGGACGTTCTTATTTTGCAGCCTAACCAACCTTCAGGATATCATTCTTAAAAAGCCTTTAGATAAATTGTGTGGCTGGATGGACACACAGTCTCAGCCGTTGGATCTAACTAAATCGCCAAGATCCGAAATCTTTACGACGACTTTAGCTATGAACATTTAAAATTGAAAATACGTGAATCGAATTCGGAAATAGCCTACGTACTTTTTGTGGCCATGAACGTTCAAATTTGCCACTTTGTGTAAAATATACTTTGACATATGAAGAAAAAAAAAGATATAAAGAAATAAACACATTTAACTTAATTCCGTTTTCTCTAAAAAGTCTAATTAATTTAATTTCTTCGTACAATTTAATAATACGTTCAATATCATCCGGCAAAATCACCCGGTCGTATCGCTAGTTTCCTTTGAATATTCGATTATGACGGGATTACTCATTTCGACAGATGACGATTAATCGTAAAAAAATATGATTTTGAATTTCCGTTGTTGCAACCGCAAATGTTTAGTGTCATTCTCTAATGAAAACCATATTTGTACATGATTAAGAAAACATTTATGTTACACGTTACGTCATAAGTCACATATAACGTCACAGGGTGTAACGGTTATTGGTCTCTCGGATTATTGTCATTTAATGAAGACGATCTATTAATTCGAACTTGAAAATGTACACTAGAATTTGCAGATAAGCCTTCAGTCACATCACGTTTTCATCGCCATGGTGACACACAAAACCACGTCCCTAAACGCACATGAGGTCATGTCTCATAATTCGCCTTTGTGATTGCTACAATTCAGTAAATGAGATCTGTAAGAACGACTTAATGACGTCATCCAATATTTCAAAAGGATTTCGTCCTCTGGTTTTGCTTGAAGCACTTCTAAAAGTCTAAATAAAAAAATCAGTCAAATCATCAAAGGCACATCCGTAAAAAAATATCTTGAGTATCTAGTATTTTAATAACGATCGCGAATTTCTCTATTATTTTGTTACTTAGCGTTAAACAGATTAGTATTAAAGCCAAATAAGATTGAAGTGAATCGAGCGGTGGTAACATAAGGGCGGTTTAAAAAAATGATAATAAGGTATTGTGAATTTTGCTTATTCATTCTCATTTTTTATTCCACAAAAGCGTTAATATACTTCTACGTTAAAATGTTTAAGCAACCACAAAATACATCAGTCGTGCTAATTAACGTTTTCGTGATTACACACACAAGTTAACCATTACCTGTCTTTTTCTTCAGTTGTGCGAACACCAGACTTTGAAAACTTAAACATCACTTTTACTTTCCTAAAAAAGCGGAGGTAAAATGACTTTCAATCTTAAGGTGAATTTTCACAAAGCGAATTATGAATGGCGAATTCAGCGGAGAATTAGCTGCGAAATATCTTTCCACGAGAATCAAAAAACATGTGGGGAAATTAAAAAACCTGAATGTGAGCATTGAAATTGTAAACAAGGCAGTTATTTTAAATTATTTCCAATAATAAGTTTTTCTACTAATAAACACTGAAAATTGCTAAGAGTTTACAGCAAAATATTTCGCCGCTAAAAACTAGAAACTGATTCTACTTTACGGTGATTTTTTAAAACAAAACCAAAACAAACAAAACTTAGATACATTTCGCCGGCGAATTCCCCGTGCAATTCTCACTCACACGAGTGAAAGCTACAACATAAAGATATGAAATGGTGGTTTCTTAAAAAACGTTATAAGACTTTTATAATTATAGATGTTTTCATTTGAAGCAGAGAGATACGATTTTTCTGACATACTCGAATAAATTCCGCCCTGTGATATATCGATAGTTTTTTTTTGCTATTGTTAGGCGGTTAAAAGACTATTTACATTCACACTATTGGAGGGAACCGATCTCGTATTTTTGGAAATATTTTTATCCCGCTTAACCTGGTGCGATCCTGTTTGCGTCACCGGATACACGCATTGAGCATGATTGTTGTGTCATTCGAACAAAGAGTGGTTAGTTCAAACAAATATTGAAATTTAGTTTTTCATACCCCATCCATTGTTCTTTAGCAGTTATTAACATTAAGTCGAACACACTTCTATTAATAGTATTATTACGTAATGCCTTCATGATATGCTTCAAGTATGTTGGCTCTAAGCGAAAAAGGGTGGAATTACATTGATCGCACTGATGTTTTAAAAATATTACACATATATTCCATATGAAAGTGAGACTCAAGAACTCCTTTCGTGTAGAAAACTTTGTCGATAAAATTTGAAGAATTTAATCCACATCCACATTAATCAAGTAAAGCAAAAAGTTCGTAAACATTTCACATTAACGTCATTTATCATAATACAATATAAACTGTTTTGTCTATCTATATCGAGAAATATTACCCGACGTCAAAAGTATAGACCGAGCTTGCGAGGTCGATACGCTGACCGAGGGTACTATTTCTCGGAATAGATAGACAAAAACAGTTTGTATTGTATTTATTAACTGATGCTATTTTGCAAATGTTTGTAGAAACCAGGATTATTTTCTAAAGATTTACTTGTGACAAGGTTGTAAAAACCAGGTTTTGTAAAAGAAAGAAAACGTTCGATTAGAATTTCATTGTTCCAATTTTTCAAATTCGGATTTTTACAAACCTAAACAAAACCCTAACAAAACAGTGTACGTATTAATATACCATATATTAAATATAGATGACTTGCCAATGTTTACAAAAGTTTTGCAATTATTTTTACATGCGCAAACATTTTGATAAGTAAAAAAGCAGGACCATATAGGATAAAAAGGCTGTTATTAATAAAATTATCAGATTTAGAAAACACACGCTTAAAAAGGCACCGGAATTAATATATATTATATTCTTCCCTTTTCATAAGCTTCGTTGTGGTTCATGTTTTTTATATTTTCTACCTATTGGAACGCGTGCGCATTTCAACTGGTCTTAACACAAAATCAAAACATTACATCACACGAAATGTCGTCTAACATACAGAAAGTAATTCGTACCATTTCCAACAGAATTGCCAGATACTTCAAACTGATAAGAATCAAAGGAATTTTCACAGAAACTAAAACTAAATAAGCAAACACAGTGTTAGTAGAATATGGTCCAATGTATTTAAAACAGGAACACAAAATTAATTTGCTTACTGCGATTTGGAAGAGGTTTCTGCACCTTCACCCCCATTCTAATTAATAGAGAAAAAAAAATTATAAGGAAAGGAGAACTGCGCACAGCACGGCTGCTGAATAAAAGTTCATGATGAAAGTGTTGATTTTGAAGACCAGACCGAATGGCTTGGTATGTTCCATAATTATCAATGTTACATGTTACAGACATAATGTCTTTTGAACAAAGACTAAGAATGTTTTAATAATAAAAATACTCATAGAGTTATATTGTGATGGTCACGTGTCAATGCGCACAAAATAACGAAACAAGAAAAAATTAAGATCAAAAAAAAATGTTAAACAACATGTGACGAACATATTTTATATACTGAACGTACTGAACAAATTGATATTCACTTTGTGAGTACAGATAAAGAAAATAAAGATTTGTGAATAAAAATGAAACCACCATATTGCGCGTTCGATTTGTTGTTGAATGTTTCCGATCTATAAATTTATTTAAATTTAGCGCCATCTCATCGTAACAAACTTCATCGTTCGAAGCTTGTAGATGTTGTGGAAGAGGGACTTAAAACATGAAAAAAATATTGTTGTTGGTCATGACAGATATTTCTTAAGTTCAAAGAAGTTTAAATAAAGGTTATAAAATGCTGTTTTTATTATAGCACGCAAAATATTCAAAGATCTTATTTTTGAGGTTTACTGGTAAATACATCCAAACCTACTTATTTTCATCCCATACAGCCATAAAAATTCTGTAAAAATGTTGTTAGAAAAATATATAGATATATAGTCGCGAGATAGTTATTTATTTGTTTTCTCTCGCTTAAAATTTATGTTATGGCTGCAGCAAAATTTTTTTGCGTGCCTTTCTTTTAAACACACGTCGTCAAAATGCAGGGTGGAGCCATATGGTACTAACTGACTCCGCGTTAATTTTCGTTAATCCGTGTCACATAATTAGGTCCGGCTTAAGAGTGGGTAAACTGAGTCACATATTCAATTGGAGTGCTGTACAGGTATATGTCGCAAATCCAGTGAAACGCACACCACGCTATGGGTGTCATATTATAAAAACATATTTTACAACTTGTTGTTACCCTGTTATAGCAGGAAGAACAATCGGTCAACATTTTTTTTGCAAAATAAGTTCCCGTAATAGTTCTAAGAAAAATCGTGACATCATGCTGAGCGCTAAGTACAGGTAAAATGGAGTCGCACACACAAAAACTTTATTGCAACTTTGAAAGAAAAAAGACACAGGAAACAGCCCGTCGTTACCCTGCCCAGCTAAAACAATCACTCAACAATTTCATTTGGTGGAATTTATTGTCAGTTTATAAATAAAATACATCTTAAAGCCTGTCGTTACCAGGTAATAATAGCCTAGCTAAGTATCACAGGCTAATTGAGACTGCTGTCTGCTTCAATCAATAAACCTTCGTAGCTATCTAACTGCATTCAGCATAAGAAAGTTTCTTTAAAATTACTTTGACTTTTTAGCCAGAGGTAGCTAACAACTAGGTAGCCACAACCCAGTTTTAGCTTAGTAAAAATTAGATTGGTGAATATAAGACAAAAAGAAATAATATCAATGGCTAGGATAAAAAGTTATACAAAATTAAATAGAAACCTGAAATAAATTTCAATAAATAAAGCTAGCTAGCCAGTTTTAGGTTGCTTCCTCTTCAAAATCTACGTTTGTAGCCAAAATCCTAAAATTAGTTTAAGATTTGTATTGTTAGAAAACGTAACAATATATTTATCTATAAACAAAACTAATAGAATATAAAATATATATTTATTAAAAAACAGATACAAAAGTTTCATAAAGGCAAAAAGATCAACAAAAACAGACCTACCAAACCCAACGCCACAGCTTTCAAAGGTAGATTCTACCCCGAAAATCAATTCAGACCTCGGGAATAAAAGTTTGTCGGACGCCCATCGGGTATATGTGCAGAGGGGAGGGAAAGCATTTTTTCTCCAGATAAGAAAATTTTACAGGACGTGTTAAGAGACAGATATATTTTATATATCTATATTTTTAAATTCCAAATGAAAGCTACAAATTTTTTTGGCCGAACGCATGCCTTGTTGCAAACGCAATAGCGGACAAACCACAGTCAACGCCTTTGTTTTTGAACGGCTTGATTTCAACCTTCTCATAATTTGAGTAGAATGCAATTTCTATAAAATCCTGCTGGATACGTGCGAAAGCCGAGCTATTATATACACAATATAGCTTGTTATTCTTCTTATTAAGCAGTAAATTGGCGACGAAAACCCAGTGTAAAGAGTATAAATGCAATAACTGGATACACTGTTTACCAATAGTCGTGTCAATGAAAGCTGCAATGTGTTCCTGTACCAAATTCTGCGCCACAATTATAGATTCGTTTTTTTTCTCCGAAAAAAATAACATGATTTTCTTGTTCGGATAATTGCAATTTTCTTCTTGTTTTTGCTTGTCCAAAAGATCTAACCACCTTCGTTATATGTATTTTCTTCTACGCCAATTGACAAATCTTGTTGTTCTATGCTATTTCTTCTACTCTCAGTATTCGCTCTGCTTTCTTGTCGTTAATGTGCAAGGGAATGTCAAAAATCGTGTCATCGATAGGAGCCACCTCTTACTCAATCAATTCCTCCGTGGATGAACTTTTTCTTTTTTCAACAGATATCCTTACCCTTCCAACATGGAAAGCCTTCTTCTTCATCGTCGGCAACTTCTTTAAGGTAAAGGTGGACGATTTTTTATTGCTTGTGATATTGTAGTTTCTTGGTTTCTCGGGTATAAAACCATGATCACTATAAACATGGTTTTCCATAAGATCTAAAACATAGTGTAACTTATCTTAAATAATATTGAAGACCTTAGTTTCATAAATCGAGTAAGAAAAGATTTAATTTGGGTGAACAGTTCTCTGCAATTCGAAGCTGTTGATTTTTCCGGAAACAGTGTTTTTAGACCTGGCAGGAGATTGGAAGGATCGGATGAGTCACAAGGAGCTTCTTGAATAATATCATCATCAAGTTTTTTTTTACTATGTATTTCGATCAAGAAAATTGTAAAGTTTTATCTAAAGTTATAATTATGAAGAAAATTTGTGTTTTTGATTAATCTGAATAATTTTTATTCTTATTGGATGTGTTACTTTATTATACTTTTTGGATATTATACTTTCTCTTGATGAAAAAAATTCCCCACTTACTTTTTTCTCCAAAACATTATCTGTCATGTTCGTATAAAATAAAATTTCGAAGAATTTTCAAGTTCCAATGCTGCTATCGTTATTCTTCCAAGGTGCCATAAGATTTCATGAAAAAAAAATCCATCTGTATTTAAAATTTAAAAGCACCGTTTCACAAAAACACATGCAAAAAATTTATCTGTTGGCGCGCTTATAATGTTATGTGGTTTAGACGTATTGCTTGTAACCATATATGGGGGCTTACTTTACCCGACTGGTTTTTGAAGATAGAATCTTTTTTCTCATATTACTTTCGTCAGCATATCGAAGCCGCGTAAACTTGCTGATTGATTATTGATACAAATCGGGTCTTGTGATTGGCCAACTATCCGCTAGTGGTCAAAACAAAACCTGTTAAAATCAAGTTCTGCAAAAATTTCGAAACAAAGCTGCAGCACGGCCGGGACTTCAAAATAAATGTGCGGCGCGACCATTTTGAAGACACATAACGCAGCTATTATTACAGGTTATTTCGCCTTTAATATTAAATACATCGTTCTTTAGCCTTATTTACAAAATACATATTTTTGTGTTATTTCGGTGTTTTGGGGTTGTTGTTTTTGTATTTTGTATATGGATAAAATAATTTTTTGGACAATGTACAGCATGTGTTTTTATTATGCTTTGGTACTTCTTGGTATATTAATTTTATGAGACACCACAAAATATTGGCTGTATGTATAATAGTAATTCCAGCGAGATATATATCCAGCGAAATTTAATAAAATGAGAGGAGAAGCGAAACTAATAAAACACTGACACTCTGAAGTTCAAGAAATTAATAAAATGTCAACAACATAAAAATGAAGTAAAGGAGCTCCATAAAACAACATGTAAAATTTTATCAGTCCATACCTCTTTGTCGATTATTTTGATCTGCACAAAAAGTTGAGATTGTAACACATGGAATGGTATTTCGACGCCCAATGGAAGTCCAAGGAAATTACACCGCCATGAATCCTTTATTAAAAAAAATTAATTTAATTTAATTTAATTGCTTTAGGTAAATAAGAAATATTAGTGTACCTGATATTCTTTTTCATAGTATAACGCTCGAAAACAACCAGCCGGAATAAATTGCTAGATTGAGAAAGTTTTTATTTTATTAACTACATTTTTAAAATATAATAGACTAAAGAAAGAAAAAATAATATTAATACGAATGTTTAAAGTTAAAGGACAAAAGTCAAACAATAAAAACTCTTCTCGAGATTTTTCATAAGGAACTAGCAAATGTCAGGAGTGCATAATTAATGCCTGAACGAGAAAGTTCGTCTCTGAATGGTAAATGACAAAAGTAGCCACAAGAAAATAGGTTATCATAAAGATGGAAGGTATGGTTAGAAAACTACAATGATGAATGAGAGAGGAAGGTGTCGTTATGATAGATAATAAGATCAGCCACAAGAAGAGTTGTTACCATTGGTTATCATACCTTAATGCTATTAATTTTCGCGCGCCTTTTATTATCACGCAGGAAAGGTGCGCGAAAATAAAAGGCGCGCGGAAAAGACCTATTTTCGCGCACTCGGCTGCGCGAAAATTAAAGGGTGTGCGAATTAGTGAAAAACACTTTTTAGCTATTTCTAAGCCTTTGATGATGGTCATTTTTTCATTTAAGTACTTTTCCGGTCGAAAGGCTGCATTAAGAACAACAGTAAAAGAGAGCTACTGAGTTTAACTTTAATAAATCTTGAAAAGAAAATTAATTTAGACCCTTTTTCTACAAAATAGTTTTATTGTTTAGTATATCATGATTATTTTGTATCAACGGACTTACTTAAAACCACAAGAAAAGAGTCATTTGAAAGCTGAAAAACCGTCTATCAATTACTTTTAAAATTTTCTCACTTCAAAAAAAAAATTGTAAATTTGAAGGTGCGCGAAAATTAAAGGGTGCGCGAATCGGCGTTTTTGAAGGGTGCGCGAAAATTAAAGACGCGAAAATAGTGTGCGCGAAAATAAAAGGCGCGCGAAAATTAATGGCATTAAGGTATCGTTATCATATCGTACTAAAATTGTTTGACTAGAATGGATTTCCGCAGTATAAGTGCAACTTCAAACCTTGAGTACTTTCAACATTGACTTGACAGTCACTTCATTTTCACCTTGAACAACAAGTTGATCTCCACGAACAACATGGAAAGCAACTACATGAAAATTTGCATCGCCAAGTACCTAAAGCCAATTCACACATGCTTCAAACGACATTACCTTTTTTCCTTGTATGCAGCACGTTTTATTATAAGGTGAATTAAAAATGTTTAGAGTTAAATTTATTTACGAAATTAAAAACACTAAATTACACACTTGAAGGGGAATTCGATCCTTTAAAAGCATAAATTTCAACTAACTTTGTACACATGTCCAATAGATTCAAACACTGGACCTTCACTTGCTAAATAAAAAATAGTTAAAATATGTCAAGTTTATTCGTTTTTGTCTGGACTGTGCATGGAGAACGCAAATTAGGGGCGGAAAATTTCGGATGCACTTACAATCTGGATAAGGAGATAAAGCCAGCGCTAAAATAGAAATAAAAATTTTGACTTTAAACATTAGTATCTTGCATATGAAAATTGTGTCATAGAAACAATATAGCAGACATTGATACAACCTTTATCGAATACCTTGCAATTCTTCTAATGGAGGTTCAACTTCATCTTCGTCATATAAATAATCTTCCTAAAATTAGAAAAATAGTTTTTTCCTGCAGGTTTCTTTATATTTTAAACTATGTCAATAATCTCTAGCAAGATTAGTGTGTTGCCAACCTAGCGAAGAGTTTTAATAAAACCTTTATACTGATGTCACACACCACAGGTGGTCCTTCAAGTAATTTCTCAGTAAAACGCTGACCAGATGCTTTTAATATCCATGAAAATGACTGATGAAGATTTTGGAAGATATTCTTATCTTTTGTTATCTGCATCAATGATCGATAAACCTGGCCACCTCTAGCTCGTCGAAATTGATCTAAATTTAAGGATGAGAAGTGGTTATAAATTTGCACAACAAATAGTTAATCATTTGGAAGATTCGTTTTTTAAAATCAAAACAAACCTGGAGTCATAAAGGCATTCCTTGGTTGGAGAAGGGCTTCTCTTTGTGGCTTCTCGGCATGCTCTGTTTTATACACCTGTTCAGCCTAAGAATATTATTCTAGTACTATAACTAGTACTAAATATTCTATGTTTCTCTCAAAGTATTACGTGTAGATGCAAACAATGACAGTGTCTAGCTTTCTTACCTTAGATTGCATGTCATCAATAATACTTTTGAAATTACTAAAATAAATTTCACATTTAATTGCAAAAGAACCTAGCTATTGACTGACAGGTTTAAATCTGCAAGTTCCAAATCACTACTAGTAAGGATTCACAAAATAGTGACGCCCAAATATGTATGGCGGCCGAAAATCTTAGTTTTCTATAGACTAACAACTAATTTACGTATAAATATAAGAACCTAATTAAGAATTGCCAAGAATTTGCAAGATAGATTCTGTCCATCATAACACAGATCAAGCTGTACCTAAAAAATAAATACATAACCCAATTTCCATATGTAATTTCATAAAAATAAACATATCATTTATTAGCATAGCTAACATAAACTAACCATCTTTGAAAACCTCTTGACTGTAAGTCTTTTAAGAAAAAGGTGTAACTGAAGACATAACCACTTGCTTCGTCACCAAACATAATAGGACCCTCTCTTCCAGGACAAACTTCACAACTTAAACTAAACACATTAATTTCTTTTATGTACATATTATTTAGAATATATAAACAGTAAATTATATGAACAATAAAAACCAGTCATCCTAGCGCAAGCAATTGCACACACACGACTCCACACTTACCTGAAAGAGAATTGGGCGTACTGTTTCCAGGTTTTAGGGATACATGAAACACCCAGATTATTTTTGTCAATTTTTGATTTTTTTAACATTTAAAATTTTATAATTCATAGAATATTTAACTTAAATAAAAAATATAACTTTCTTTCTTAGTTTTAACAAAATTTATCTCAAAAACGATTTTTGCTTGATGCACTACATGTTAGGCTAAGAGGTAGAAGTATTTATTCAAAAGTTGTCTGATATTTTCTTAACAATGAATTTAAGATTTAACACGGAGTGAAAGTGAAAATTTAAAACAGAGAAGCACGAAAAGCAAGTTTTAGATATCAACTAGTCGATAAGGCCCGTGGAAAAATCGACTAAGGCAAAAGGACAATGGAAAAAATGTATCAAATGAATTTTAATGATGTCGGCAGTAGCCCTCGGTACAAACCTGTTGCCTCTATTGTGTAGAACTTGAAACGCTAACCAAGAAATTGTACATGATGTGCTTTTAACAATAAAAAGTGGCAATCAAAAGAAGTTATAGAATTTTTAATACGTCATAGAAATTTTGACGACGTCACCAATGCATATTTGAAATTTTTTTGGAGATTTTGTTATCAATTACCTCCATTGGATAGAGCTTAAACTTCTGTTCAAGTATTGTACCTTAAGGGAATTAATTTTCGCGGATCAACATGATTTGGAAATTTCGCGGGAATTTAATTTCGCGGATAAAGTGTACTTTAAAGGAAGAAACTTTAGCTGGAAAAAAGTTTCACGGTTCGGAAAAAACGCGAAAATTTTGCATTTCGCGGGAAAAGACTTTCGAGGACGAGCAATTTGGAAAGTTTTTACGGGAAAAAAACTTCGCAGACCGATGATAATGAAGTATAAACAAAGTATATGAAAGTTATTATTTCATCAAAAAAAAAATAAAAAATAAAAAAATAAATACTAATCATGATTATAATGTCTTCGCAATCTTCTCGTTGACAAAAATTACAAAAAATTATAGTTCTGATTCTGTATCACCTTTGTTATAGTTTATAAGCCTTTCTTCTCAACGTCATTTCTATAAACTCAGCTGATTAAAAAAAAAGGCAACGATACTTGTTTTTTGCTTTTACTGAGTAGTTAAATACAATTAACATAAAAAGCCTTCACTGGGAACTAAATTTACAAAAAATTCGCAGGAAAAAACTTTCGCGGACAACACGTTTTGAAAAATTCGCGGGAAAAAACTTTGGCGGACAACACATTTTAGAAAAATTCGCGGGAAAAACTTTGGCGGAAAACACGTTTTAGAAAATTTCGCGGAAGAAACTGTTGCGGAAAGGCCCTAAAAACGGGAATTTAATTTTGCGGATCCAAATTTCGTAAAATTTTAAAAGTAAGAAATACGAATTTTAGTAACTCTTAATATATCTTTTCTTTAACTATCCGCCATATCATCCTCTAAAATAGAAAATATATTCCCAACGTCATCCTCATAATTAGAATCACTATCCGGATTGTTTTCATGTGTGTACATGTCTCTTTCAAGACTATTTTCCTAACGATCTTCATTTTCGAATGAGTCACACGCTAGGAGGGGATCAATATCATTAAAAGGATCGATGTTGGCCAACTCTCCTAGCCCTTTCCTTACAGCAGCTGACATTCAAGTAACTTCCCAGGCTTTTAAACATACAGGGTTTCCAGCAGTTGAAGTCATGTGATCATATACTTCTATAATCCACTTAGCGTGCAGTGGTTTAATGACAGAAAGTTTCATACTGACATTTATGTTGTTTAATTCATTTCCGTCGTTCTCTCAAGACGTCCTGCACTAATTCTGTCATTTGTCCCTTAAAAACATCCATTATTAAAAGGACATGATAGCAAATATGGAGATCAAGGGAACGTCGTTCTTTTTCAACAAAAGGGATGATAATTTTCTTTAGCATATTCAACGATTCTTTCTCATTACTGTAATGTTTCTCGTTTGCACGAAAGCTACAGCAGGAATACTTTTTGAAGTTTTTCCACCATAAATAAGCACCACTCAAAGTAATTGCAAATGTAGTAGTTATCATTCTTTTGTCTGTTAAGCCAGCGATTGACACGGTCTTACTGCCTTTTTCTGCCATGGTCTTGTTACATCCAGGTACAAACTTAGTTGGAGTTTGGTCCAAATTAATCACGAGAGACGGAGGAATTTGGTTTTTTTCGATTTTTTTGACAATAGAGTACAAGTATGATTCCTGTATTCCCTTTTTCAACTTCTCCGATATTGACACTTTGCCGGTCGTTGCTAGACGCCTTCGAAGCCCCATACGCTTGAAAAGGCTTTTCGCACATGACGATTCTTCAATATTAATGTGATTAAGGTTGAGTTCTGGGTGGCGTTTTATCAAAGCCTGGGCAGTTGCAACAGCTACAGCTTTTGAAATAACACCACCACGTGACCTTTGGGCCTAAAACAAATAAATTATAAAATGAGTTAAATCAATCATTGGGCTTACTGTTACATGGAAATCAATAACAAGAGTAAAAGTGCATTATTTATAAGAAACACCTACAAAACACAACCAAATAAAAACATAGGGGCTAGCACGGAGGGCTTATACATGAAAAAAGTTAGCAATGAGAAAAAAGGTGTGCCAGGGGCTTATACATAGTGGTGGTCATATACCTATGGAGATTTACGGTATGTTTTCCTCTTACCTTAATATAATCTTGAATCTTCTTATCAAGAACATCACCCGACATTAAAGGTCTGCCTCTTCGCTCCATTGATAATTTGTTTAAAACAGCCCTGGATTCCATATTAGCTTTTTTTACTTCTTCTCTGTATTTTTTGCGAAATGTTCTAATGGTACTTTCATTCAGTGCAGTAAATCTGCTTGAAAATTTGCGTACAGCTGCCGCAGGACCGTTTTCGTTTGCATATTTTCCAATGTCAAAACGATCAACATTCGAATATTTCACGTACTGTTTTCTTTTACCTGAAGACGCGTCCTGGACTTGTTTTTGAACTGCGCAAAAATCCAGCTTACCCATCGATGTATCTTGACGTGACGCCATCTTCAAAGCATGCATTAAAAAAATAAAAAAGATTCATAATGAATGGACGATTTTTTCTTCAATGATTTTCGAACGTGTTTTTCGAACGTGTTTATATTCTTGTTCGATTCCATTCAAATGTTCAATCTTCTTACAGAGAAACTTTTTTCTAATACAACAACCATTCAATATTAAAGATTTGCAAAGCCAGAGATTCAAGATGATAAACTGTAATCAAGTGTATGAACGCAAACAGAACCTAACAATTTACAGCAGCGGTTTGTGGCTTTCATGTATTTCAAAAAACGTGGAAACCAACTGAGAACGAAACTTTGATTTGCTTGCATGAAACTGGAAATGAGTATGATCCTTTTAGTATTAAAACATGCCAGATTGATAATTTAAGGAAAATAGTTAAACACTTACCTAGAGAGTTCTCACGTGCTACAAAATTCTTACTCGATAGAGGTGGAACCATTAATGCAAAACTGATTGCGACGCATTATAGAAAATCGCCTTTATTCAAAGGAGGACTTAAAATTCCTTGCATGGTGACTGTGTCTATGCCAGGCACTGTGAGGAACCATATGGTAATGGATCGATACAAAGAAATCGTCACTAGACCTTATTGCGAGCCGAAGAATGAAGTTATAATCGGGAGTTTTTTGGAGGGAGCTGATGTTGTTGAGGCTGCTATAGCTGTACCACCAAAAAAAGCAAAAAGAAAACACAACTCAAGGAAAAACCAGCTCCACGATGTAAAGATATTAGAACCCTTTTAAATAGAAGCAATATACGAAATGAAAATGAAGAAACCGCCATTGTTATTGATTAAACATTGTGAAACTAAAAGTAGTGTTTTCATTGTATCAACCTTACAAATTTTAGTCTCAAATCACCAATTTTAGTCTCAAAACACAAATTTTATACTTTAACATATATACGATAAAGTTCCGAGTGTATTTCAATTTCAAAATTCACATGGAATCACAAAACATACTTCATAATTGCAGTGTAGGTTCATTTACTGAACGTGTTTTCGAAATTTCGCGGGAATTTGATTTCGCGGATGAGGCACATTTGGATTTTCACCAAAAACCGTCAAATCCGCGAAATTTAATACCCGCGAAAATTAATTCCCCTAAAGTATAGAATCGACAAACGATTAAGGAGATATAAGGGTTTATATTTTTTGCACACGTCAGCAAAAACACACCAATAAACAAAAAGCATTTGTTTAAAAATTCGGAAACCTTGCCCATATTGTGTAGAGCTTGAAACACTGATCAAAAAAATGTATACCATAACGTACTTTTGACGAATGGTTGCCGACCAGCCTGTTTATTTAGCAACAGTTGGGTTGATGAAGCTTTAAGGAACTGGTTCCATTTTGGTTCTTGGCAGTCCGTATTAACCCACGCAGGAGATGACGTCAGTTATTTCCACCTGTTTTCAAGTGTTTTGTGCATTTTAAGTGCATTGTAATGATTTCGTTAATTCAAATTGAACTATTGACATTAAATAAATGTTATTGAGGTTGTGACGTTTAATTTGCCGATAAGGATTTGAAATATGCATTTTTTGGGACTTTGAAAATAAATGAATACCTCGACTATGCCTGTCACATATTTGTATTAAAATATAGTTAATAAAGCCCACGGAAAAATCCACTGGGGCAGGATAAAAATTTTGATAACGCCACCAACCCATCTACAAAAAAAAATTAGAACCTTGTTTTCACGTTGCCTCTATTGTGTAGTGCTTAAACTGCTGATCAAGAAAATGTATATTATCAAGTGCTTTTGATGAGCGGTTAATGAAGGCTTTAAAATTTTTGCTAACGTCAGCAATGGCCCGTCAGACCCCAAAATGCTTTTTTAGAAATTTGTACACCTGTTGCCTCCATCGTATAGATCCTGAAACGGTGATCAAGAAAATGTATAGGATCGTGTACTTTTGACAAACGGTTACAGAGATATTAGGCTATGAAGATTTTTGATGACGTCTTCAACCCGTCTATTCTGAAACAGACTCGGGGATCCACGTTTGGGAAACTTACCCAATTTGGTCCCAGATGGTCCCTAGATACCCACGCGATGAAAAATCATTGACGTCACCACCTGGTTTCCAGGTTATTTGGACTCAAAGTTTTAAGAGCACTGTAATGGGCTCATTAATTTAATATAGGATATTGACGTTAAAGTAGTGTTATCGAAAATTTCAAATTTTATGACGCTACGTCGCGCCGTAACGTCATAAAATTTAACATTTAAGACAAACTTTTTTGGGCAACTTTAAAAGAAAATTTTGGCGACTTCAAAAGAAAATGAACACATCCACCGTCACATACACTTCGTATTATTATGTAATATAATAATATAATATAATATAATATAATATAATAAAATATAATACAAAAAACCTGGAACAAAGTATAGCTACTAAAATTTTCGAACAAAACTATCATTGTGATTACCGCGTTCAGCAATACTTTGTGTTAGAGGATCAAGAAATACAAAAAAAAAATTAATAAAAGTAGATGTTGATTGCCTCGAATCAAATAAAATGAGGCGACTTGTCAGCTGAGAGATTTTCTGTGTATGTTTAGTATTGTCAACTTTATGTTACAATTGTTATCTTTTAATGTATAATGTCTTTGTCATTTATGTTATTGTAACTACTATTATCGAGGTTCATTATTAGAGAAATATAATAAAAGCAAAACGAAGACACTGTTATTAATAGACAAGTTGTAAATGCCTGTATCTTTTAGGAGTCAGCAACTTGGAAAAGGTGTTGGATAATTTGTTATATTTTGCATCATGCCTTTATGCCGAATATAACACTATTTGATATAAAATTTATCTAGTTTCTTTGTATAATGTATACTTTTGCATAATTTTATTTGAGTTTAAGAAAAATAGACAGTATATATACGAGTAATAGGTGTTTCATGTATCCCTAATCACACACGTAAAAAAACCTGCAAAATTTTATTTTCTTACGATTTTCAACATAAATACACAAACTATTTGCAAACACATCTGTACGTTTAGCCTCGTCTTTATTGACAAAGCTGAAAACAACAAAAACAAAACAGCAACAAAGTTTTACCTTCTAACACAAGCATGTCTTAGAATACTGTACAGTTCCTGTTCTTCAGGATACTGCATGCTGATGTAGCTAATATGAGATTCCTTATCAATGCTTAAAAATCCAGGCTCTCCCTGATTAAGAGATCGACATGCCTAAATTAAATATTAAAACTTAATATATATTTGTTTCATCTATAAAACACTTGATATGTATGTATGGATTGTACAAACACTTGGTATCAATGGTAAATTTGGTATCTCCAAACATGGTACTAACCTCGCACGTAGTATGACGGGACCCTGATGAAGTCTAAAAAATAATGGGTTATGTCATACTAATTAAATATTTAAAAGGCGAACACATGTTTTTTCTGTCATTTATTTCCTGTGAGCTTGTTTTCTTTACCAACACAGATAAAACCAAATATAACAAATAAAATGATTTGTAGTAAATTTGATTGATTTTACCGGGCACACAATTAAAAACACAAAACATTCGTAAAAAACATTTTAGCTTACTTTTGATCATAATTTAATGTGATTGTTAAAACGGGTTTAAAATTAAGTGTGTATCAAGAGTCTTGACATGTCTTATTTAGTGACAGCAAAATCATCAATTTTTTCAGTTAGTTCCAAAATAATAGAATTAAATGTAATTATCATAAAGTTATTAGTTGTCTGCAAGATTATTGATTCAGGCCAATCCTGCGATCAGTGTACTACTACAGGAGACAACTTAAACAACAAAAATAAGACAGAGATGGTTTAAAAAAAGTCTAAATTGCTTACAACTCTTATGAAGATGCACATTTACAAAAAAAGGCAGGCATTATGTAATGCATAAAGTTTTGTACCTTTCTTAATCCAAAAAAAGACAAAGAAATAGGAACAACATCTTATATCTGTAAGGCTAATTTTAAGTACTAAATTTTATACTCTCAATATTGGTCTTACAGGTGCAGCACATGAATTAGTTACAATTTTTGTTTTTTATAAAAAATATAAACACAGATCTTTTACCCGTCGCACTTTCTGTTTTTCATCATCCTTTTTAACTGTCTCTTCAGAAAAAGATCCAGAGTGCAATCTAGACTTGAAGGATATAAAGTTGCAGCTAATGTATAGTTTCCATATCATAAACAATATAAGAATATAAGAAACACAAAAAGGCAATAAGACATTATTGACTGACCTATTTTGCGAGATTCCACATAATGAAGGTGATGCAGCAACACCATTTAGTACTTGATCAGGTGTATGGTTTGAACAATGGAAGGACTGAAAAAAAAATTATAAAGTTCTTATACTTCACATATGTGAGTTTTTGTTTTATAAGTACACGGTTTTTTTCATATAATTTTATGAAAAACATAGCCCACTCAATGTTCACAAAAATTAAGTTTAATACAGGATTTGAAATAGAACTGAAAAGCACATTGACAACCTAGAAAATTAAGAGGCACAGTTAGTCGCATTTTAACAAAATATGATATAAATAAAGGCAATAAAACTTCCAATAAAAAGTCAGAAAAAACTGCTAATGTTTTAATTATAGTGAATATATATACATATACACAGTTATTTATATACATAGTAGACTCCTGGTTATTTGGAGCTCCACGGGGGATAGGAATTTACTTCGAATAATCGAAATTTTGAATAACTGAAAATTTTCTTATTTTGGTCCAATTTTCACTCTGACGGATTTTTTGGAGGGACTTGAATAAAAAAGTAGTCATATCAAGTTCCTACTCTACAATTTTAAACGCAACGAGTGTTTCAAATGTTAAAATATACAAATATATTGTTTACTTAAAACAAATATCAACAATAACCATTATTCATATCTATATTCTTATGAGGTGTTTGTGAAATAGTTTTCAATAAAAGTTTGCGTTTTCCCCACGGTGCTGGTTACATTTGTTGGTTATCGCGTGTAGTTTTTTCCTTATTTCACCACCCTCTTTATAAAAAAAAAGTCACAGGTAAGGCGATAAATATGGGTGATGACAAAGGAATGTGAATCCCTTGTTTGCTTGAATTTTCTGGAAATGGTGAAAGCATTTAACTTTAAAAAAAATTGCTTTGTACAAATCGAAATCATATGTTTTTTTACATTATTTTGGTCAGCGTTTCAACCAGTACATTACACGCAAAGAGTGAACTGAATTTAGCCATATTTTTTATATGCACTACTGATGTCAGCAGAACATCTAAACAACCTATGTTTTTATTGTTCTTCTGCCTGAGTGGATTTCTCCACAGGCCTTATTGACTAGTATATATTAGGTGCGGATTTAGGATTCTTTATAGTGTAAAATAGCCTTGAAGAGGCTTATTTGCTTGTCAGGGCCATCAAAAACAACTTTTTAATAAGGGCGTTTTGAGCCTCCAAACAGGACCACCGCCCCTCAACATCCCCTGATGGTCAAAACAGCTTAAAATCAACCACCTAATCTTTCATTTACTTCAAGTCACGTAAATTTTACTTCTTTCGTACAACTTTGAACAAGAATTACAAACATCAAATTTTCTTGCTTTTTTATTTAAATTTAGTATTACAGTTATGTCTCAAATATTGCATAAAATCTGAGACGGAATTGAGTTTCTTCAGCATCAGGGCATAGTAGATTCAAATTTGATACAACTGTACTTAATTTTTGTCGTTGCAGCTAAAAAATAAAAACACACTTCTGAATGTAACCTGCAAGGGTTTGCGGAATATTTTTGTACGAAAATGAAAAATAGAATATAAAAAGAAGCAGCATTGTTTATCAAATTAATCACAGTTAATTCCGCTATTGCATTGTTTTTTAAACAGAATTTAAAGCAATTAGAATGTTTTAAAATCATAACCTTTTAATCGACATGTGAGGTGAAATAAACTCTATTTAAAAACTGAATTCAATTTTGATTGAAAACATAAATCATCGAAAACCTATAAAGCTAACAAAACAAAAAATGCTATAGATATTTTGTGGACAATTAAAAAAATAAACGCTAGAAATTAGCTAAACCAAATATGTACAACCTGAAATTACATATGGCTAAATTCTCCACAAAATTGACTGAATATTGCTCTTCTTGATTCAATGTTATCAGTTTATAGTTCTTTCATTGTCTGTCACTTCACTATTAGCTCCTACCAACAGCTATAGCTACATGCACTTTAGAATATCGAACAACAAAATCCGACGTACGATGTAAAAAAACAATATAAAAATATTGCAAGATAATGTAAACAAATGTATACCAATTAAGTTTAAATGTTCGCTAAGACAATTAACAAGTTTCACTTACGCTTCTCTTTAATGTAGGCAACAAAAGTCACTTTGTTTTGAAGTCTACGTAATTCTTACCTGCATATGTTAGTCCTGAATCGTTTGCTGTACAGTTTGCATTTTACACCAGTTGCCTACACCAGAAGAATACACCAGAGAAATTCTTGCCCAGTCAGATGGGTAGCTTACATCAGCAGAACTGGTGTAAATAGTAAAGCAGGCACACAGAAAATGAAATAATTTGCAGGCAGAAAGAGCAGCTATTTGTATTTTCTGATAGAAAGAAGACTGGGTATTATCCAAATTTGCTCAGATTTCAGGCGTAAAAATAAAAGAAAAAAAACAGGCTCACAGAGATACACCTTAACGTTTTGAAGACAAATTTTACTTTTTAACACCAGTACACCATAGCTAAATCTGCCCCTTTATGTACATAAAGGAGCTCTGGAACTTCTCATTTGATGTGGCGCTGTAGATTAGTGGTTATAGCTTTCGTATTCTGTGCGGGAGACCGGGGTTCGATTCCTCTTGACGGCGATTCAACATGGGCGAGTAAATGTTACCATAGCCCCGGGTTAACCCAAGCCATGTGAGGCAAATTGGGGAGATGGCTCCATGTGTGGGCCGTTGAATGTTGCCGGGAGTTGTCTAGTAGAGCGCGGGCCCTAATTGGGTCTGCGTAGCTAAAAAACGAGCATTAAATACTCTAGGACTCTCCATCTAAGCCATGGCCACCCCTGGAAATAATAGACAGGGTATATCCCTCGATATTAGTGAGGCTAGCCATGTAAAATATGCACATCTATCTATCTATCTATCTATCTATCTATCTATCTATCTATGTGCTGCACTTACTTGTTCATATATACTATATAGCTATTCTGCAAAACTAAAAAAAGCTATATAGCTTTTTTGTTTCAATTTTTTCAGAACGGGAGGCAACATAATTTCCGCTTCGGAAAATCTTTTAAAATTTAATGAAGATCCTGTGAAATAGATACAATTGCCTCAATAAAATATGTGCAATACTGAAAAAGTCGTTTTTAGAAATATTTGTAAAATAGCATGCTTTCAGCCAAGGTTATCTAAAATTTAAGGAGAACAACAAATGCAAAAGTCATGCAGCAACCTGCCGCCCCACAAGAACTGATAGAAGAAACAAGAAATAATAATTGAGAAAAACAACTCAAATGCATTATTATTCTTAGCTATATAGCTATATTCCTTAAAATATGTTATATAATTAGAGTAAATAGCCAATTTTGCCTATCTATATTGTCCTTTTTATCTCTCAGATATACGTGTGTACATACAAACTTTGTAAACATTCTCAACTCATGAATAGTTTAAAACCTTAAATGATGTTTGCGTGAGAAGAAATCGACAGGAAAAGACCTCTTTTCATCAAATCCTAGCACTTTTTTCTGCCACGCAAAATGCTATTAAACAAATAATATCATGCAGAAATTCATCTATAGCTAGTTAGCTATACTATATGCACACAATTCATCTTTTTACCTGGGTATAAAATAATATACTAGGTCCATGCAGCTCACAGAAATGACACAATCCAATGACAGCATTCATAATTGATAGCAGTTTTTTGACTCTGGTTATTCTCTGACTTGTTGGCTTGCTAGCTATATATAGCTAGTTATTTTTTACAAATTTTGCGAAATATGTAATTTCTGAATTATTTAGCCAAAAACTGATTCGATACTGCGAGGTCAGGAGAAGAGATTCTAAACAAATTTCTACCATCTTTGTTGTTTCTTGTTTACTACAATTCACTGGATTTAAAATCAGACAGACAATTCATAAAAAAATAATATTTTCAGTACCGCTACACTAGACTGGTAGAGAGATGTGCATATTTTACATGGCTAGCCTCACAAATATCGAGGGATATACCCTGTCTATTATTTCCAGGAGGGGCCATGGCTTAGATGGAGAGTCCTGGAGTATTTAATGCTCATTTTGAGCTACGCAGATCCAATTAGTAGGACCCACGCTCTACTAGACAACTCCCGGCAACATCCAACGGCCCACACAGTGTGCCATCTCCCGAATTTCCCTCACATGGCTTGGGTTAACCCGGGGCTATGGTAACATTCACTCGCCCATGTTGAATCGCCGTCAAGAGGAATCGAACCCCGGTCTCCCGCACAGAGTACGAAAGCTATAACCACTAATCTACGGCGCCACTGGTATCCTGCCGTGCTTCACTAGTCTCGGTAGTAAAAACGGCGACAAAAAAGGGAAAAGCACTTTATGAAAGGGTCCATATAGTCTGTGAATATGTCGTATCCGACATTAGCGCATTCTTCTCCCCGACGGCAGCTCAACTGCATCTGACACACGACGTTAAGCACTTTATCAACGTCGTAATATTGTTAATACATATTACTGCCTAGTGTAATATCTTTGTAATATACAGTAATACACTGTAGTACTTAGTAATACGCCGTATTTTACACTGTAATACCTTGTAATATTCAGTAACATCCTGTAATACCCTGTAGTATTAAGTAATACACTGTAATACTTTGTAGTAATCGGTAATATACTGTAATACCCTGTAGTATTCGGTAATATACTGTAATACCTTGTAGTATTCAGTCATACACTGTAGTACCCTGTAGTATTCGGTAATATACTGTAATAGCTTGTAGTATTCAGTAATACACTGTAATACAGTATTCAGTAATACACTGTAATACCTTTAGTATTCGGTAATATAGTGCAATACCCTGTAGTATTCAGTAATACACTGTAATACTTTGTAGTAACCGGTAAACACTGTAATACCCTGTAGTATTCAGTAATATACTGTAATACCCTGTAGTATTCAGTAATACACTGTAATACCTTGTAGTATTCGGTAAACTCCTTTGCATCAAATGTAAAGTTTTTTACAGGGAGAAAGTAACCATTATGGAGAAAAAAAGTTTGCAAAAAGTGAGGAAATTTTGCGCAAGTAAAGTATTTTTATCCACTAAAAATTTTACAGACTTTTTTTTGGCCTTATAATTATTTTCTCTTTTTTTGCAGATTTTGTCCTAATTCGTAAAATTACTTGTGAAATATTATTTAGAGTACTATTCAGGAGACATGCGCAGAATACGCGCAGAGTTGAGTGAAAAAAGAATGTGACAATTACCAAGTAATAGGGTTTTTGGTTATGACGCGGCAGCAAATTCTAAAGATATGTCTCGGATAGATAGCTCAAGGTTTTAAAGCAAACTCTTTTAACAGACCTTGAAGTAAAGTACCCATCATGCATCCTACTTTCTGATCGTATAGTTCGGAACCATTCTCGACACTAGAGCTCTTTGAAATAACTTTCGAGGTTTTAATCTCAAATAGCCCCGGAGACGATATTGGTCCTGAACGTCTTTAGTTCAGCTTTTTTAGAATATCTAGCTTAAGATCTCTCGATGCACCGGCTGGCATTGTTCTTCAAATTTCAAAAATCTTTTTTTATATATAAAATCGAGCTTATAAAATTTTACTGAGAAGAGTAGAAGTAGGGGTTCACTCAAAGTACAGCAACTATAGCGGCAATCCCTCGCTTCTGATTCCCTCTGCAGCTACTCTTCAGGCACCTCGCCTAGAAATGGGTAATTCCCTAAAAAGTCTTAACTATAGCGACAATCCCTCGCTTCCGACCCCCTCCGCAGCTACCACCAAAAAGTCTTAACTGTAGCGATAAAAGCACCGCTTTCGAGTCACTCTGCACCCCCTCAAAACCCTGTGACGCCACATACCTCAAATGAGTAAAAAAATAACTGACGCATGCACAAAACAGCAACGACATCATGCTGAAGCCATCATGCGCAAGTTGAGTAGAGAGGGGGGAGTCCCTACTCAAGCTACGACCTTTCAGGATAGACCTATAGTGCTTGATGAGCACACTAAGATGAAAGTAATTAACTGGCTTGACAGAAAAAAATGGGACATATTGTGCAGGAAGCTGAAATTTGACTTGGAGTGCCGCATTGTCTACGGAAACCATGTTAGGAGAGTTGTGGTGAATGCATTAACCCAGCGTTTAGCAGCATATGCATTGAATTTTTGACAAAAAAGGGTGAGAAACAAGAAGTGAAACATCAGGCCATTTTCAGAAAGTGTCGGAAGGTGAGATGTGAAAGTGCATACAAATCACTTGCACCCCCAAATAATCAGAGACTTTCTAAAGCTTGTACCTCATGCTTGGAAAAAGAGTGTATTATCAGAAATAAGATCAAGATCGCTAGGCGCAACAGAATCAGACAGCAATATCTCTGATGATCAAGAAGTTTGGTAATTTTTCTTAAGTAGAGAAGGGAAGCACAAGAGAACTACTACGACACTGAGAATATACAAGACGAATACAACAGAGTCGAGGACCTTCAGCACATATTCAACGAAGACGTACAGATGTTGGAGAATGGGAATCGTGTCAAGACATGGCGGTTCAACAAGAACCTTGACCAATCGCTCACACATGCTATCATGGAGAAAATCACGCCAAGCATTGAGATGAGAGTGACATCCACAAAGGCGGAGGGGAGTCATCTCCTTAATGGAAGAACAAAGGCTCTAAAGGCTCTCTTTCGAGTATTGTGGACATCGAAGCTTTCATAGAAGAATGTGAGATGAAGAAATCAAGAGCTAAGCAGCTGTACCGGATGCAGACCTCTTCCAGACTGGTTAGCTAAGCAGCTGTACCGTGATACCATCTGCTAAGTAGCATTTGCAGACGTGGCTGCAGTAATTCCTGAAGCCACTGTACCACCATCTTTGATGACAGAACTGTAGGATGCGAAATGGAGAACAAATTGTAGTATGTCGTGTAATCCTGATTCGTAGAAAGGTCTCTAGTCAGGTTAAACGTTTTACCAAGGGGGATACAGAAGGCATTGCCGTAGGCTGCGACTATCACCTTCTTTTCATCCGTTCTCACATGATCACTAGCTGGATCTGAATTATGTGGTTGGTTCAATATTAATGGACTTATCAAAAGCTTTTGACTGTGTCCCCCACGATCTACTTATAGCCAAACTTCATGCTTACGGTTTTGATGTAAAATCACTTGAGTATATTCTATCGTATCTTACAAACAGAGAACAATCCACACGAGTAAATGCGGAGTATAGTATATTTGAATTAATTTTGTCAGGTGTGCCTCAGGGTTCTGTGTTGGGCCCAATTATTTTTAATATATTTATGAATGATTTATTTTATTTTATTGTAAATAGTGACCTACATAATTACGCAGACGACAATACGATATCAGCTTATTCAAACACTATTAAAAATCTCATTAAGACTTTAGAAAGGGAATCCGAAATTGCCCTTTCTTGGTTAAATAATAACAAAATGATAGCAAATCCAAACAAATTTCATTCAATCCTTCTATCAAGAGCCAAAATTGATAACTCGAAGCTTGATATAAACATTGGCGATAGAGTCATACAATCAGAAAGGTCCGTAAAACTTTTAGGAGTAACAATTGATGATAAATTAAATTTCAACTTGCACATTAGTAATCTTTGTCGAAAAGCCTCAGCCCAGCTGAATGCATTATTTAGATTTAAAAATGTACTATCTTTGCAAACAAGATCTATTTTAGCACAAAGCTTCGTGTATGCAAATTTTAATTATTGTCCCTTAGTTTGGCATTTCTCTTCTTCGAAATCTCTTTTGAAAATTGAAAAACTCCACAACAGGGCTTTAAGTTTTATTCATGATGACCCAAGACCAGTTGATTGCCCCCCAAATAAACATTATATGGAATTACTAAGGCACAGATATTTATGCATAGAAATATTTAAAATTCGGAGAAACATCAGTCCTTCTTTCATGAAAGATATTTTCCTTTTTGAGGAAACTGATAGGCCAGTAAGAAGTCAAAACATGAACAACCTAAAAACCATCAGTGTAAAAAAACCTTTGGTCTAAACAGTTTGCGATGTTTAGCCCCAAAAGTTTGGAATAAACTTCCTTTTCATACGAAGAGTTGCGAAGATCTAGTTAAATTTAAGCAAATGATTAAAAAATGGAATGGCTCTTACTGTTCATGCACAAAGTGTCGGCAATTGATTCCATAACTTGGGTAATCAATACGAAAAGGGGAGAGGGGGAAATGTTAATATTTTAATTATTATTTATTCATTATTTATTATAGTTTTCATCTAAATTGTAAATATATAAAAATATTTGGTCGGTTTTGATTAGTTTTTTGCAAAATATTATTTTTTTTAAAGAACTATTGTATATAATAACCGACGGTAAATAAATTAAATCAATCAATCAATCAATCTAGCGTTCCCTTGCAAAGCGCGGAGAGTACCGTCATTCGGGTTAATGCCTTCTAGGATCAAGTTATTTTTACTTTCAAACTTGGGCAACCACAAGTCCTTGTATACAGCAAGCATCGAGGTGCAGACTTTTCTCTATATTGCTAACGATAGTGCACTTCGTGTTTGTGCCCGTTAGCTCAAGATCAAAGAGCAGCTTAAGACTTCCTGGAAATATCACGTCGTTCTACCCCATGTTAGTCGAAAGATAGAACTGACAAGTGGTAAAGATCCTGTCATATGTTTAGCAGATATCCTTAGTGCTGTCGTTGCACAATGGGCTGCAAAATTGACCGGAATATTCAAGTAATCTAACGCTTGACAAGCCCATCCAACTCAAACAGGATCGTTCAGGTAAGTGGTTGGAGCCTTGATGGGGTACTTGCTAAACTCTGAAAATATCACAGGGACATGTGACTCTGCTAGGGGTAGATGAGGCTAGGGGTAAAGGCTCAGAAATATAAAAGTATAAGACAACTTCCTGAATCGAAGCCGAATTCCATCGTTGATGTCATCTCAAAGGCCATACGGAGCGGTGTTGTGAGCGATTATGAGTTCAGTCTGATTATTCAGGAAAAGCAGCGCTATATGCTGCTAAAGGAACAGATGCGTAAGAGAGTAAAGCGTATCATCAATATCATCGGTGAACGAAAGCGTGCTCTGTCTCAAAAAAATACAACCTGTTCGATACGCCTCTGCCAGCTAGATGAGGACCCACCTTATACACCTTGGCGGTAATGTGCATGATATGCAACGCAGATGTTTTAGATCTTTATTCTACAAAACTCCAGAATGTTACCATGTTCCTTTAGCACACCCAATAACCACCCCAGTGTCTTGATATATGAGCAACTCATTATCATGTACAACACGTTTTGACTTCTAATACAGCTCTTCAGCCAGGATCTCGAGATTTCGCTGGCAGGTTATTTTTACACAAGGCTCGCAATAAGGACCATCCGTCTGCGTTAACGCATCTTTAAACTTGACTTTTCGGATAACATTTTCCAATTCTGCTCTTGATATTTTCGATCTTCCATTGATACTTAAACTAGTCGCTTTCTTCTTCAGGATGTTCATTTATTATATACATAACCTCTCAACCAGCATAACCTTTAACATGCTATGAAGCTCTCGTCATCATTATCTTTAAACTCACTAACGTAGCAAGCGCCATACCTTTTAACCTTCTTGTATTTCCACTCTTCCAATTAGGTTTGTACGTAATAGCTGCGCCCCTATCTATAGATGATTCCTATTTTGATGATGGCTATACGTTCGTGTGATCCTCGGGATAATTCTTTTTTCTTATGAAAGTTGGTTCTAATTTTACCCTCACACTCACCCTCACACTTTCTTCACACTTATGTTGGTGAAGCAATGCCCCTCCAAGACCTCTACCTTATCCAAGTTTTCCTCATCCTTGGCCAACCACTCAAGGTAATCGCCAAGATCAAACGACATAGTGAATACACCAATCCGACACTGCCGTGACCGCGTCTAATATGGAGGCCTGGGATCCATGAGAGGGTGAAAAATTTCAAAGCCGTAGGCCATTTTAACTTGAGCAAACGAAGTATAAACATCATTCACTAACAAAAACCAGCAATATTTATATTTAAGAATGGATTTCGATATGGTAGTAAAGATGAAAGTTGAAGAATTGAAAGTCTTTTTAAGACTTTGTAATTTAAAACTTACAGGAAGAAGAAAGAGTTAGTTGCAAGAGTGTTTGCTGCTATAGAAAATAAAGTTCAGCCTGTGAAAGGAGCTGCTGAAATCGAGCTCGAACTAAAAAATGATTTTGAAAGCAAATCGAAATTCGACAACAGAACTATTCCAGATCCATTCAAGATACCTTATGGATGGCGTGATGAAGCTGAGAGCATGGCCTTTTGGCCTTTATTATTGTACCCTAACATTTCCAGTTATTTAATGTTTTATCCTGCAGAACTGGGAAGCAAGGATTTGAGTGACTATAAATATTGCAAAGCTTATAGCTGCTATACATCTGGTTGGTTAAAGCCACTCTATTCCATGATTTAACTGGAAGGTCATATTGTATATTTAAAGGACAATGCAAGAAGTCCCAGCATTTGAATGATTCACCACATAAATTGTGGCTAATTATTGAAAAAATACATAGATTACATAGAGCAGCGCATGCCTTGACAATGTCATCAGCATGCTGCATCATAGTAATAGGTAAAACAGTTTTCAAGATGCGGTAGAACTTCACACGATTAATAGCACGTTCCACATGTATTCGTAGATTGGCAATTTCCTTAGTGTTCTTGCACTCAGTTGATGTCATCTGACTTTTAATCCTAGCACCAGTTGGAACACTCAAGCTACAAAGTTTTAGCAGTAGTTCTAGCGTTGCCTAGAATTTTGCTTAATATCTGTATCCATGTCGTAAAAGTGTTGCCGACCGCTTCGGAATTTCACCCACTATTTAGTGGGTGAAATTCCGAAGCGGTCGGCAAGGTCTTCATTTAGTAACCCTAAACGCAATCTCATCAAAGTTAGCAAAAATTCGTCACGATGTGTAAGGATTTTGCTTGCTGGATTAGAATAAGTATGTTTGACTTTGTTCACTCTGTTTGCTCCTCTCTCAACTATTTTTTCACCCCTTCTTCGTACTTAGTCTCAAGACCGCGCCGCAATACAAAATGGTAGCCCAGCATGTCGGATTGGTGTATGCAGAATTCTCGCTGAATTGAGAGACACCCTGTCAGAAGATATTTTTAGGGTCTGTATTAGCAATGGAGATAGCTTGCCTTGATGAAGGCATCCAATCACATATCACTCAACTTTGCTCTTGTTTGCTGGTAAAGAGTCGTTAAGAAAGCAAGTTTCTGATATTCACATATTGTATTCATATATTTCGCAAAAAACATAACATCCACATTTAACTTACCTCTGATCGTCGCCGTGTGTCATTACTAAGCTCTAGACATTTTTCCACAATTTTTCATCTTCCTTTTTCTCGTCCTCTGAAAAACACCAGTCTATGACTTTGTCGGAATGCTACACTTCTAGTGCCACTTCGTTCTTAATTCTAGCCTTCTGTGCTTTCCGCTGGTGATAGGCATCGAGCCGTTAATAGAGCTTGTCAGTACCTAGGTCGGGAAAGCAATATCCGTTTCCCTTCAAAATTTGGGTTGTAACAAACAAGTTCGGGGCATACTCGAGTGCAATGGGCTCATCTTCAACGGCTCTGCTGCACATCTGAAAAATGAACAACCCATTTCTCTTTCTCACACATTCTCAAGTAGATCAACTTTGAACTCACTTTGCGCATGATAGCTTCAGCATGATGTAGTTGCCCTTTTGTGCATGCGCCAGTTATTTAATACGATATATCTGTGACGTCACAGGGCTTTGAGGGGGTAGCTGCGTAGGAGGTCGGAAGCGAGGAATTGTCGCTATAGTTAAGGCTTTTTAGGGAATTACCCATTTCTAGGCGAGGTGCCTGAAGGCGGGCTTACATGTACAGTTTTCTTTCTAATGTTACGAGCATTTCGAAATATTTTAAAACATTTCGAAAGTTTTTACCACCTGCTTTAAAAGCCCTTTCGAAAGAAAAATTTTTCTTCTGAAAGTTTTTCAAAGAATGCTGACATCCTGACTATATCACATGACGCACTTTCGTTCATCACTTTGAGTTCGACGTTTTGTATCTCTAAACAAACGAAGATACATCATTTCACAAACAAAACAAAAAAAACAACTATGGGTGAATTCGATGCAGCGTGTAGATTTTGCAACAGACAGGCACCATGTACGCCATAAGCAGAGAAAGAAGAAAGGTAAAGTTTATTTGAAGTAATATTTCCAGTAAATAATAAAAAAGGTGCAGATTTATCACTTTTTCTTTTTTGCAATAAAATTGATATAGTGTAAAAAGCTTGAAATTTTTCTTCGAAAGATTTCTTTACCAAGAAAACTGTACGTGTTAGCCTGCCTTAAGAGTAGCTGCGGCAGGGACTCGGAAGCGAGGGATTGTCGCACCCCAGGAATAGATGTGTCAATTATAAACAAGACATTACACTAGCTCGGCCTCTCCTAAAAAGCTATTATGAAATTTCAGTAGTGATGATTTTACTACACTATTTACTCAGAATTTTCTATTCAGTTTCTGTTAATACTGTTACTAACAAGGGTCCTTCATTAGCAATCCCTAGTGCATTTAAAGCTCCCATTTGAGCTGCGAAAGCCATGCAAGCACATCAATCACTAAACTAGACAACCACCTAAGATGTCAATCCTATTGATGAACGCTAAGCAGGAAAGATCGATTCACAGTTTTGTAGTCTCTAACATGACTACCGTGGAGCTTGACCAAACGATCTTCCGCACTAGAAAATTTCAGTGTTATTTTTTGATGAATGCTTTAAACACACGACGGAAGGCTGACAACCAATCTCATAAGGTTAGGATGTAAGGACTGAGTATTGTTTCCGTTGTGTTTTTCAGTTGAAACATATACAAATTACTTAAGGATGCGAATGCTACCTGTTATTGTTGTCTATTTGAAATGTCTAGATCTTAGGTATGTCTACAAAATTATTTACAACTGCCGAGTTAGGTCATTACCACGGAAATTCTGTAACAGGACGAGACAATTAATCTTGTAATGTCAGATTTTGTCCGAATTTTTTAGAATTAAAATTATATTACTTTTCTGAAAGACGATCTTAAAAAAAGTCAACTGTTGTCCGCTTGGCGTTAAGCTAATAAAAGACACTTTTTTTCTTCGACGTAAGTTAGCAACACTGACAACTACAAGTTCTTGTAGAAAACAAGATTTTTAAAAACAAAATTTTACAATAACAGTACTGACATGAACAAACAAACAATTATTATCATATTTTAAACGGATTCAATATAAAACAACAAAAGGTAAAATGTGTTTCTAAATTTTTAACAACCATATGCTCCTAACGTCTTGCATCTTTTTCAGAAACAACAAAAACAAAAAGCAAATAAATCTTTACACCAACAAGGTCTTAGGGAGCATGTTAATCTCATCTTCAGACCAATCAATCGAGTTTTGTTCAGTAACAGATAGTTGCAACTGTCGCAGTGACAGTACCTGGAAAACAAGTGGTTATTAGATGGTATAAAGTGCAGTACTAAATTAGAAGTACCACCTACACTTCAACCCCGAACTTCTACAAGTCCAAGATTTTTTTTAAACTTTCGGAATTCGAAAATTTGAGGTTTTTAAAAAAGTCGAATTTACTCAAAACACTAAGAACACTTTGCACCTTTGTTTGATAATAAAACACGAAATATTACTTTGCTACTTGTGTGATGACGACATAACAATTTTTAAGCTAATGCTAACTGGACTAAAAACGTTTTCTTTTAGTTTACCTTTGTAGTTGTGTTGTAGTCAAACTGCATGCTCGCACCATTAACCAATACCTTTGATGGTGATTTAGTTACACCAAAAATGGTCACGTGATTAAGAGTTTTAAATTCAGGAGTATAACCTTTTCGAGTGGAAACGGACTGAAATTTACCCTAAATTTAAGCAAAATTGAATCAATGTAATGAAATAAACAACTCTGAAATCAATGAAGACGACATCCATCATACTCCCGACAAATATTTGCTACACAATGAACAGTAAAAGCAGCTTCAATATTGTCCTGCTAATAAGGCTTTTTGTCTAAGCCAGGAATTCAAACTTAACATTTGTGAAATCGCTTAGCCTTTATTCCTACCACACAATAAATATTGTTTCGGAAAATGATATTGTTTTCAAAATACATCAAGTTACTTACGCCATGACAGTCTAGGTTTAAAAGAGTTGTCGCAGTTACCCCTTCGTCTGAAGAGAAAATTAAATTTAAGAAATTAAATTAAATCCCAATGTAACAGATCTTAGCACTGATTATTTTCCTGCGTTTTTTAAAGAAATTTGAATTTTCTTTACTTACCCAGGAGTTGGTCTCCATCATCCAAATAAAAATCTCCATTCGCCTTTTCATTCTCATCAAGTGCAATTATCAAACCAAAGTCGTTTTGCCGACTAGAAAGTATTATTGTAGAGTTAACAATTTATAATTTAGTTCCACTCTTTACTTGCGTGGCTTATAAAACTTAAAACGGATTTAGCACACAATTACCTCTTGGTTGTAGTGATAGCAGGGTCTTGGGTCGGTAAAATATTGCCTCCTCTGATGTGCAAGTTCACTTTATCAAATGCTGCAGGTAAAGTTAAGTATTCTCCATTGCTATCTATGATTGTTCCCTGTATAATACATATAACAAAAAAAACATTTCGATGCGATATAAAACAAATATGGAGCAAATTTCCAATTATTCTTGGTTCGATTTGAAATATATATATATATATACTAACCGAATAGTATTCGTACCAGCGGCCCTGTGGTAAGTAAGCACTCACTGATGATGCTCCCTGAAATAAGAGGAGAATTATTTTTGAAACAATCTCGGTTATAAAGGACATAAAAATATTTAGAGGGATAAAATGCCAAAGCTAGTTACATCGTGTAAGGGCGGGTTTCCACTCAAACAAATGTGGTCAGATCGATCGACATCGATCGAATCGTTTTTATTAAAATTGGTTTCCACTTAAATTCGACCATGCCTCGATCGATGACGATCCATTCAAATAAAATTTGAAAACAATGACACAAATTTGATATGAAATAATGATATTGAGCATGTACTTAAAATTTTATGACGTATAAATACGATAAAAATATTTTCGTAATATTCTTCTAAAATTTCTCATTTGCGTCCAAACATTTTGCTTTGTGAGACTGTCTTTAAAACTTCTCGAGAAAGTGTATCAAGACACTGAAATCTGCGATCTTATTCTGCAAATATTATCTCAAATTCCTCAACATTCTTTTGCGAATAATCACTTATCGGTGATGCATTTTCATGTTTTAACGTGTTCGTGTTAAATAGTGCATTGATGTTGCTGCATCAAATATGCAATTAAATTTCTGTTCGTTTAAAATGTTTTCAGCCATTTTTCACCTTTTCCCGCTTCTTAGTGAAGTTCATTTCTTCACCAATTTGTTTACATCGCGTGGGTATAAATCATTCTCATTGGATAAATTTCTTTTGGTCGACAAAAAAGTAAAAAGCAATCCTACTTTTAAATTCGATCGAATTCGATCACCAGGTCAACGTTCTGTTTTTAGTAACATCGATGTGATCGAAGTCGATCGATTCGACCATATTCATTTGAGTGGAAACCCGCCTTAAACAAGCCCTCAAAATATATTATAGTGCATTTGAACACAACGGAATAAGCAACAGTCTTAGAATATAAAACGTTGTGTTTACCTGCGTAACGACGGGACTAATTAAAAGACCACTACCCCACATAAATTGTGCATCAATGCCATAAGTTTGACTATCGTTTGGAAATCTAAGAGACAAGGCTTAATATTAAAATTATATGAAAAGAATTCATTGCATTTAAGAGATCAGGTTTACTTACTCAAAGAATAATGGTCGGGCAACAGTAGAACCAGAAGTATGAGAAAAATAAAACAGCGTGTAGAGGTATGGTAACAAAGTGTAACGAACATTCAGTGCAGTTTTTGATGCAGTTATTAACTGTTCTCCAAATGCTGCAGGATCTTGATCCTATGAAAGAAAGAACATTGTTTACGCTCTAGTTTGTTTACTGGTTTGTATTTATTTAAACTGGGCCTAAATCAATTCTGAAGACAGTATTGTGGTTTGTGAACCGAATAAATTTCCACTACCATAGTAATTCTCGCAAATAATGCTTCTCTTGCGTTCAAACATATTTGCATAGAACGTACTAATATTAGCACAGTTTTTAATTAAGCGTGTCAGTTTAAAAAGTAACACAGAAAACCACAACATTTAATGTTACCTTTGCCTCGGGCTAAATTGTAAAAAAACATTAACAAGAAAAAAAAAATTAGTTGTGACTACGTGAAACTACTTAGTTTTATCCATAAATTACCTGCAGTGTTTGCAATAGGGTATCGTGAACAAATACTATTTATAAAGATTGCCATCAAATTCATGGATTGGTAAAAATGTTTTGAGGCATTGAAAGGAGGAACAATAAAATTGACTGTGCATTATCCAGCAGGGCAAAACGTGAAGTCTCTTTACTTTAAGGTATGTTAACATACCCTAGCTCCAAGTGTGTTATGATTTCTCGAGAATGGATAAAATGCTCCTAACTGCATCCATCGACTACATAACTCTTCATTAGTATCTCCAAGAAATCCACAAATGTCTGAACCAGCAATTGGTATGCCGAACATGTTAAAGTTTAGTAACCCTAATAAGCAAGCATAGAGGATTTTGATAATAATGCAAAATTGAACCTGTGAAGAACAACATAATAAAGATTTTTTTACCAGCTATTGATAAATACAAATCGTCCCACGTGCTATGGTTATCGCCCAACCAATGACCTGCATGTTTTCCAGTGCCAGTGAATGTAGAACGTGTGATGACCATTGACCTTTTACCGAGCACTTTCTTCAGAGCGCTATAAAATTCAAGCGCAATCTTAATAATACTTCAGATTTAGCATAAAAAAGACGTGTGGTTCTATTGATAAAGATTTTCTTTTTTCCTTAGGTATTTCTATAAATGAACTGAAAAGGAATCTGGTGGGACTCTATATGGTGGTACAATTAAAACTAGAAAGTGTCCGTTGTAACGAAAGTGTTTGCTAGGTAGCCTAGACTTGCAATTTAAAAAACTATACCATCTTCTCTCCCTTACTTAAAAATAAATGCTGCAAATGATTCTAATAGGTGTAAACTGAAAATAATCTTGAATTAACTTGGGTTACAAAGCCGTTTTAAAAATAGTTTAAGGTAACAGTAACCCTTTTAGAAATCACTTAATTAGTTATAAAAGGTTATTTTCAGACTATATTGTCCATATTGTTTCTATTTTAACACGCTTGTCACGATTTCACCAAAAATATTTAGCTTAAACAAACTTCGATCTCCACAGCGCCCCACCTCGAGAACTCTAACTTCTGGTAGCATTTTCTTTTTTTAAAAAAATTTTTAACACGAGCTTTGTAAATCATGCAGCTTTAAAATAGTGTGCGAATTTTTTTTGATTTTAAATATTTTTCTTTTGACAGCGGCTACATTCAGCATAATATGTGAATGAGATTTCTTGCAAAACAAACAAAAGGCTTGTAAAAAATAGACATGAAAAAAAGTTTTCGCACACCCTTTTGATAGTCCAACCCAAAGGTTTTTTTTAAGAAATCAAGGAAAGAAATTTTACATCTTTTTGTTACTCACGCAAATGTCATTGTTTCCACGTAGAAACAAATGCGATAGCCAATTTTTATTAATATTGGTAAAGACATGTTACTACTTAAAGATCATCTTATTAATATGTCGTCGAGTTAAATAACTTCGAAGAATACTTAAGAAAATATCATTACTTACTTCATGGTTTGGACAGATTCAGAGTAGCCATACAAGCTATGCAAGTCGTAGTGAACACCATTGTATTGTTTCGCACTCATACATATTGTCTTGTCAGAAAGCAGCCCCCCATAGATATGAGGCACATATGGAGGATGTTCCATGGTGTTGCTTGGACAGCCATCGATAGAGCCTTGCACAAAATTCGATGGCTCGTTCATATCCTATAGTTAGATACACAAACGCATACTTACCGAAACAGATACTGTAGCGTTAGATAGACGATGTATCATGAATTTATAGCATATCCTTTGATTATAAAGATCAAACCGTCATTCACAAAGACTAATGTCAAATTAAAACCACGAAAAAAGAAACCATCTTAATTCAATATTTCATTGTCTTTCATCGAAAAACCATGTTCCAAAAGATAAACGTTTTAAAGACAGAGTAATGGTTAAATAAGAAATGAATAATTCTATTTAAAAACAATTGGAGTAGATAAGCTTTTTATGCAAACGTAATTAAAGCAGATGAATAGATGGCAGGAGCAGTAGCATTTGGACAAATATACATGAATATATATGCCAAATCGCTCCTTATCAAAACAGACTTACGATCCACAAACCATCAAACTTTATCATTTCGTGAAAGTTGCTGATGTGTTTGTGCCAATAAATTGAAGTGTTTGGATTAAAGAAATCTGGAAATGCTGTGTCTCCAGGCCAAACTTTTCCAACAAGAATTTTGTCTTTGTCATCTTTTATGAAAATATTGTTTTCTACACCTTCGTCATACGGTTCGTACCCTGTCGTGGTACTGATAGCAGGATCCTTACAAAAGTTAGTGAAAATAAGAAAGCAAGATTTACAGGATACCGATCTCCTGCTGACGTTTACTACATCCAAAAAGCACTCCCTAAATATATCGATGCCCATGAAATCTTTTAATGAATTTGAGAGGAACTGTATATAAATATTTTAACTAATTAAGCTCTCGTATCCAAACTTTTATTTTTTTAATACCTTATTAAGTATCATTTGCATAGTACTTACACTTGATTATTTTGCAGGGAGTCCAAAATAAAGTTTTAGGGAAATCATTATAAACAAGACAGTGGATGCTCTATGTTCCGGTCCTTAGATTATATCCCTTTGTATATTAGATTCTGATCATCGACATTTCGTGCATCATTAGTACAAAGTAGCGATTCGGCTACCATTTTGAAAGAAATGGTAGCCGAAAAGAAAATTATTATTTCGTACTACTTACTGTCATCAGAATGTAGTGCATGCCTTCACTATGCAGCTTGTCGACGAATTCAGGTAAGCCTTTGTACTTGACGTTATCAACGGTAAAATCACGATAGCTTTGCATATAATCGATATCGTTCCATTGTGTGTCTTGTGGAATTTCATTGGCTGCCATTCGTTCACGAACTTCTTCCATGTGTTCGATAGTATTATAACCATAACGACATAAATGAAAACCCAGAGACCAGTAGGGTGGCATAGTTGTTTTTCCAACGACCTAATAAATTTGTATTATGCATGTATAATGTGAACCCTGCTTCATCTGTTGTTCTTAGTACTGATAATGACCATCAAGATATTCTTTAAAACAGGGTTATCGCTTATGAGTATATTCCAGCGCTTTCAAGTACGAAACGCTGGCGTAGTCAAACTCGGCCACAGGTGGACAAAAAATAACATTTTAATTGATTAAAATCCTAAACAAAGGTTATCCGAAAATTAAAGCAGCATCAATTTTATTACATTAAAAATTAACTTATCAGGGAAATATAACACCCAGTTTTTATTGTTAACCTTTAATATATACATATATTATGATTTTTTAATTCTTGCTTAGTAAAATTTGTCTATTTTGTCCATTTTGTTTGTGGAAATTGTGGAATTTGTCTTCAAAAACTTTTTTAACGGAATTTTTTTCGGAAACAAAAAATCTCAGCAGTAGCTAACCTAACTTACTTCCGATAGTTGCATAACAACATTATTTGGTGTTGGACCAAGAAAGATGTAGTAATCTAGGATCCCTCCAATGGTTCGATAAGTAATAGCTGGTGTGGGTTGCAAAATGATGTCTATTACAGCAAATAGTCGTTATAAAAGTATGTCACTTAAAACTACCAAAACAGCAATAAGAGGAATATGTGCTTACCCATAGCGTTACTATTCTTTAAAAATACGCCATTTGCTTTTCCATCATCTTCAACATTGACGTAAAATGGATGAACTCCGTACAGATTACCGCCTCCCTATGAAGTTAAGTCTCATGGATGTGTAGTTTAAAAAAGTAATTTTCGATACTATAACAGAACAACTCCCCGCCTATAGCTACATCTTATCACAGGAGACGGCTTTCTTTTAAAAGCAGCCCTCCAGAAGGATAGGCAATATTGTTTTATTTATTTACTAAATTATAGCTTTTTAATTAAAGAATGAAAAATACCTCAGGGTCAGCGATATCTCTTGAAAACAAAGTAAGCTGGTTCCATTTAGTGCTCAGTTTTAGTCCTAACACATGCTCTCCCAATCCATAAATATTATTGGATGGTAAATATGATGACATCTGCAGAAATTGATTTGAGTAAATAAAACCACCAACGCTTGAGTTAAAACTAAAAGAAAAAATACCAGCAATTCTAATAAATTTGTAAATGCTGTTTAAAGTTCTTTGCATTTGAGATTCGTAATGGTATTTTGTCGGTCATCTGTACTGAGGTTATTAGAGATAAAAAATACTTTTGTTCATTACAGAAATTTGATATTGTGAACTGATAAAATTTTTGCCGACCCTGAGTATACATGTTACAAACTAACACTTACATTGTTCGGCCGTTGGGTAGTCTCGTGACAGCAAATCCGAAAGGGAAACTCGTGTATGTAATCTGATAATTTGAAGATGAAGCTTTTTGATTCACTTCAGGTGTTGGAAGTGGTACTTCATAACGTTTTACATTTGCGTCGAGGATCTGGAAAAGTATATGTGGGAAAATAAACAAAGTACTTTATTCATATCTTGCTTATAAAGTACTATTTTAGTAAAACCAAAAAGTTGTTTTTGTATTAGAAACTGGCATATCTTAGTTACCGAATTTAATGAGAACATTTAAGTCGAAAATAAGTTTTAAAAGGCTTATAATTTAATTATAACATATGGCTTAAAGATAAAGTGTCGATTGGCAAAGAAATAACTTTGGTTTCACTCTTATACCTTTACTCGAAGTCGATTATCAGTTTCAATTCTAAATTCCGCTTTTAACTTTTCCACATTGTCGCCGTAGGGTCCACCTGATCCTTTTAAGCACAAATCTAATACAAAGCCAGCAGTTGTATTTGTTCGACCACAAACTTCATATCCAAAATTACCTTTACCATAATAGCAATAAGGCACATTAAGTTCTGTGTTGGATACTCCGCTAGCCTGCCTCCAGCAGCAACCCCTGGCAATGCAATCTTTTTCAGTTGCTAATGGATCAGGAAAACAGTCAAAGCGATGGGTATCGTCTACATCGCATACATCATTAGATGATCTTGGAGATGTCCGAACCAGTGGTAAAACAAACACCATTAATATACCAATGGGTAGCATTGTTGTTTTCTGGTTGCTTCAGGATATCTTTAAAAAATGCAATGCATTAAGAAAAACATATTCCTGATTAAGAAATCATTGTCGAAAATTGTTAAGAGACTATCCTGTCGTTCTTGTAAGGAAATGAGTCAAGCTTATATACAATGTCACTAAAAGTGACATCATTTTCATTTAACTTTAAAATCATTGACAATCTTTTAATCTATTGCATGAGTACGATATATTATTGCAGATGTTAAAATAAAAGTAATCCAGGGAGCCCATTGCAATATATACATAAAGATACATAAAATTTAAAAATAATAATAGAATGAAAACTTGTAGCTAACTAAATTGTAGCCTATACCCATAACATAACCACATAAAGTAAATAAAAAATCTTCAGCCAGCTGTTTTATATGTCCAGTGGCATGCTGGAACTCCAGATGCAAAGAAATTGTTGTCATTCCTAAATAGAAACTACAATATCACATGGTTTGCACAAGCAACATCGTCATTAATTACTCCCTCCATTGCAGAAGATCTTTGTTAATCACAAAATTGGAAGATGCAAAAATGTCAGGGGGAGATCGATATTATTTATATGTCACAGTTATCAAAATAAGTTCCACAAGCATGAAAACATATTTTTATACAACAAGCTTATAAAAACATAATATGTTTTTCTAACGTAAACAAAGTAAGATAGTTGGAGTGTGTATTTCTTGTCCACAACATTAATCTTTGCAACGCTTATTGTGACAAAAAAATGAATGCCATTTCGTTTTTATTGTTGTATTCAGACCTTCGTCAGACCTTCCTTAAATAATGAAGATTCTGGTGAGTTTGGCCTAATTGATTGGTTAATAAAATAAAATTCTCGTTTCTTTAATTGTTAAATCTGTCGATTACAAGAAAGCATGACATAGTTTAGTAGCTCGATAGAGTTTGTTGTCTGTTTAAGCTCGAAGCTGTAGAAATTTGGGCGTCTTATATTTTAATGAGACAAAATGCTTCCATCAAGTGCTGTTGCTGACCAGTAACATTCGCTCAACAAATTCTTGAAAGCATCGCGAGTCGGTACTTTACTCTCAATATGTTGTTAAAAAGTAATTTTATTTTGTTTTTGGACGCACACTTATGTGACGTTTCCTTGTTTTTGTGTTCTTATAATTTGGTACGCATGGTCACCTTGTGGCACTTGCCTGCATTACTCTGCAAAGTTTATTGTGGCAGTTAAAGAAATTATTGATTTGTTTTGAGATGGCAATTATAAGCAGATAACATTCTTTTCTCACTTACTATTTACACCTGGTCGTAAATCATCTTTTATTTTTTGTAAACATACAAAACAACAAAACAACACCTTTTAAAGTAGCAGCAAGACACATTTTGGTTGTCAGTGATGATAGACACAAAATACAATGTCAACAATGTTACTATAAATGGTATGATGAAAAAAAAATCGTGCAAATGATATTTTCCACTGATATAATTGTTATAGAAATTATAAAGATGGCGTGCGAGACACCATTCATTTATATAAAAAAAATATAGTATGGAAAATATTATGACTATCCGATGGAACCCGTGGATAAATCCACGGTTTCGCCCGTCTTTTATATACCGCATTTATACGGCTATTATTATAGAGAAGGGATCTTTCGTGCGCTCGATTTTATATTAGGCTATTATACTAGTAAATGTCTTGTTAATTTATTTTCCTTTCACATTTCTTTTTTTATGTTTAATGTTTAAAGATAACTACTTTAAGATTCATCGCTTTGCCTGGTTACCCTAGTAACCGTTTTTCCATTACCTCAGGCAAAATTTTGTTCTGATTTTGTTACGCAACAATTTTGTAAAAATGAATCAAAGATGAGAGGTTTTACTATGAAAGTTAAGGTGAAAAAAGATTTACCCTTCTTACAAGCAACGGTATATCTATCGACAACAATATTTTTTACCAACTGAATAGAGCACTACACAGCCCATGACATACACTAATCCCTTGTGTCCTGTAGTATTGTTCGAATAAGCACTGCTATTTCAATAAACAAATGGTCTCACAGTAAAACTTAATTAGAAAGCATTAAACAAACTTATAACAAAAAGAAAACTAAAAAATACAACAAATTCAACTAAAACAGGGACACAATTTTTTACAAATAGATGTTTCACAACAATCTATTTCTATGTAGAATCCTAATCGTAATCCTAGCGCCTGATTCGGGTGGACGGGCTGTTCTAAGGACAAGCTCCACAATGACACTTGCACACTTCAATCACGCGTACAATTTCCGTCATTAAACAGTCACATCACATCAAGATTTTTTATATTCATATTTAATTATTTTATAAAACAGTCAGTTACTTTCTATCTTTAGAGAATTCATTTTCGTGAGAATTAGTTTTTCTTAATTTTTTTAATGTCGCGAAAGTAAGATTGACTACTTGCTTCTTAAAAATTCCCGCAAAATTTAGATACTTTTCTGTCAATAACGGTCTGGTGAATTATTTGGAATTGTTAAATTCACGAAAATTAGTTTGCGCAAAAATTAAAATTGTCTTTTAAATTTTTTTTTTGCTCTGGCCATTAGTGTAACTTTGAAAAAGAGCATATTCCAGTTATGTGAAGGATATTTTAAGATTTCGGATTACATCCGAGATCTCATTAAAACGAGCGGTCTTTTTCTTCTTCTTCTTCAATTTTTTAACCGATTGCCGTAACGTCACGACTTTTAAAGTCCGACCTGGCCCCGCGTTCTAGGTCTTCCGTACCTATCTTAGTATTCGTAAAATTGGGAAAGAATGAAGACTGCTTTACGAATTTAATCACAAATATTGTTATAGACTGGTGTTTTAATATTATTTAATTTGCTATGCTAGATACTCCTTTAAATTTTCATTTCCAGTTATGTTTTTAACGAGGCCGATTTTGTTCAACTAAACCAAGCGCAAGGGGTTAAGGTACGAGTCAGCTTGTTCACCAATCTTCAAATCGAAGTGTTTTGAAGTGAAGAGAAATATTTGGTTGGGTTAGTATAGTTATTCAACTGCCTAAATTTCAGTTCTATCGACGTTTAAAATATTTTTTTCATTGCGTCTATGTTTTCACATGTTAAAATGAAAATATCATCACGGTTGCTAGCCATGCATAAATCTAAAACAAACCAACTTTAAGATTTTAGCTTTAAACGTAGATATCATGGCAGCATCCTGCTGAAACCTAGCTTTATTTATTCTTATTATTTTAAAGCTTGGTATATTATTATTTATTTTTATGCTGGGGTTGTAGTTCTTTAGCTACCTCTGGCTGGAAAGTAGAAGTAGCCAAATGCAGTTTAGCTAGCTACAACAAAATTCTTAATAAATATTTCTTATGAAAAATGCAGTAAGTAAGTAACAACACCTTTTACTACTGTCATAAAAACTTACTCTGCAAAATAAAATTGGTGGAGAATTAATTTTATTGCACGGGTAACGACAGGCTGTTTCCCGTGTTTTTATTTAAACTGAAGTTGCAATAAAGTTTTTTTGGAAAAGGGTATTATCGCCTATACACTTGTGCAACACCGTTTACCTGTACTAAACGCTCAGCCCATTGTTAGCAACAGATTGTTTCCTGTTGTTTTGTTTAAATTGAAGACGTGATAAGTTTTCTGTACTAAGCGCTCAGTCCAATGTTAACGACAGCCTGTTTCCTGTGTTTCTGAAGTTGCGATAAATTTTTTTTTGAAAAAGGATATTATGCCTATATGGACGAGCGACATTGTTTGTCTGTACTAAGCACTTAGACAAGAGTAATATTTATTTTTGAACTTTCACCGGGAATATTCTCCAAAAAATAAAAAAAGGCTGGTCAACTGTTTTTGCTATGACATGGTAGCAAGGAGTTGCAAACTGTGTTTTTATTTACTTTTTAAGTTACTTTTTGAAAAATATATCACACCGAAAACACCATAATGTTGTGCGCCTATTTTTTGAAAAATAAAAAAACACTGAAAACACCATAATGAAAACACCATAATAACCTTGGTCAATTTACAACATACTATACTAAAGCGCTCCACCTAAATGTGTGGTACAGTTTATGGTTTTATTAATTGCTCTTCCGGGCGTTGAACGCCAGGTAACACAGTTGCTTGTGGCTTAACCTGGTGTTTCAATGGCAGTCCCTGACTAGTCTAAATATTAACACCATGGAATCACATTTTGGATTTAGTCTATTTAGTTAATTCTAAACCGATGAAGGTAGTCTTAACCTTTTTATTTCTTTCGCCAACTTCAATTTTTTTTTTTTTTTTGTTTTTAAAATTTGTATGATCCAACTTTATGGTCAAATCGTAGATATCTTAAACGTTTTTAGTCATGTTGCAGGTATAATAAAACATTTCAGAAATATCGCTACACCACAAACAATAATATTTAGTAAGTTGATATGCTAAAACGTCTTCCTTTCTTTCTTACGAATGTTAAGCATAGCACAGTATTGTTAAGTATTAATTTTCACAGATACTTTTTGTACATAAGGGAGACCTTAATTCTAATATAATTGAAAGTTTTTAAAGATCTACGATAAGTTGCGTCACGGTAATGTATTGTCGAGAAAACATATTTCATAGAGAAGGGGGTGACCAACAAAAAAGGTGTACGTGCAGTTATACACTAGAAATGCTTAAAGATATACTAATAACATTGAAATAATGTTAAAACCAGGTCGAAATAAATCAAAAATTAAAACCTTAAAAAATCCAAGCAATTTTTTTGGTTGGCAACTGGCAAATGGCGTGTTAATAGGATTGGATCTTACTCTTTCGCATGGTCGGTGCGACCAGAAGAAATGTTTCCACAAGCATCTGATTCTGAAGTCTGATTTACTTGCATTTTTCTACCGCTTTGGGCTATTTAACATATGACTTTCACTTTGCCCGCTAACAATAACACATTAGTTTTTTCTAGCCTGTATCTCACGCACTGCATGAAACAATTTGCAAGATAATACCATGGAATAATACCTGTTTATTTGAAATGACAGAACAAGATTGTAGAAGTTCTATACAAAACAGGCTCCTGGCGACCTCGAACGGTATATATAGGAAACAAAATTGCACACGAAAAAGAATCCGAAATCTTTTAGCCTGCAAGGGCTTTTCATTTATAATTAATTCAATAAAAGGTCAACTGAAATTTCTGGAGACGTATTAGATGACATTCGTATTCTTTCGCACAGCTTTAAGTAAGCCGCAAAATATTCAATACGATATACAAAACTTACAAAAAATATATATATAATTTTTCATCCTGATGCAACTATATTATTGATGCGAATATCTAACAAGAAAGTTATTCCAACATGAATAGAGTACAATTAGTAAGGCGTATTATTAACAATATCTACTTTCAATTCGAAGTGTCTGCTGGTAACAAAACAGGCAACTGTGATCTTCTACCGCAACTTATACGTACGTGCTTGTTCCTTTAAGATTCACATCTGCATTAGCCAAATTATACGACGATTCACCGATCCGCAGTAAGAAGTTCTATCATATGTCTTTTGTTTCTCAGAAATCCTAGCACTAAATTCATACTTTTAGAAATGTTTTATCATTGCATCTCAGTGAGGCGCGTTTTTTTTATTTTCAACAAACAAATGTAAAGTGAACTGTGTACATGCCAGACGGTATTTTATTTTGTGCCAAAAGTCAGGGAGACAGTATCTGAACTCCGTCCTTAGGGAATAATTTTCGAGTAATCGCAGACAAACATATTTTGATAAAATACAAAAAAATACAACTACACAATAATATAAGCAAGTATTTACAAAATATACAAATAGGTTGCAGAACGCCACGCAAAAACAACCATCTTCGAGCGTATGAAGCGCTATTTTTTCGACATCTATAAATTAACTAGTCCATAAAGCGTGTGGAAAAATTCACTGAGGCATGATAAAAATAAAAAATAAACGTCATTTGAATTTTGATGACATCAGCAACCCAGTCACAAAAAATAATAATTGGGAACCTTGTTTTCACGTTGCCACTATTGTGTAGAGCTTAAAGCGAAAAAAAATGTATATGATCATATGTTTTTGACGAACGCCTAAGAGGAGATATAGGGGTTAAATTTTTTTTATTGATCTTGAAAAGCTGATCAAGAAAGTGTATAGGATCATGTATCTTTGACAAACGGTTGCAGAGATATTAGGGTTTAAAGGTTTTTTGATGACGTAATCAACCCGTTCATTCCGAAACGGAATCGGGGACCCAGATTTGCAAAACTTATCCAATTTGGTCGCAAGTGGTCTTTAGTTACTCACGCGGTGAAAAATGACTGACGTTACCACCTCGTTTCCAAGTTATTTGGCCTCAAAGTTTTTAGTGCATTGTAATGGCTTCATTAATTTAAATTGAAATAATGAAACCTCTCGGAAATCGTGTGATCTAATAAAATTTGCAAGACTTCGATTTCCAATTCGAATCATTTGACACACGGTTTTTAGAATGCCCCAGTTACGTTATGTTTTTGCTAAAGGGACTGAGAAATACCCAAGATATTCGGGGTAAAACTTAAGCAGAGATTTTTAGCTTCATTGGGGTCGTCAAATCCAAGGGGGCAAGAAGTCCATGCGACTAAGCGAATGTCCGAGATTCTGCTGTATTACATAATAAAAACTTTTTTGTACTGTGGTAACCAAGTGTTTGGATGGGTTATGTGAGAGCAGATCAACTTTAATAAGGGACACTCAAAAGGGAAAATAATAACAATCCAGCCGTGCTGTGTGTGATTTTTAATGGTTTTAACTCTTATAAAATAGACCTCAGATGAAATAGAGACATGAAGATAAAGTGGTCATGAATCTCTCCCTCTAAGGTTCTCCATTTACCTCATGTTTCTCCAGGTCTTCTAAGATGTGATAAATCAATCCTCTCGAATTTTGCTGTGAATTTTGTTTTAACATGAAACTCTGGATGGTACTGTTTTCTTGGGTATAAAGAAACAGTGCAGGCAAATGATTGTTTTATAACTATATCCAGACTTTAAATGAATGAAAAAACCTTTACAACCGAGCTGTAGAATAATTTTTACCTGATTGATACCAAAAAATGGTTAGCTGCAAAAAATACAATTAACTGATTATTATGTGGCTTATTTTATTAGAACTTTGGATACTGTTTTAATACTGCAATGTGAATTATAAAGCTTGCGGTTTGCACAACCAAACAGTAGTAAGGGTTGTACCCAGTGTACAGCCGCTTAACAGGCGGCTCCACACGTTTGGCGGCTGGGTGTTAAAGTTAGTATCTTGATTTTCTTTTTTTCATGATTGGTTTGTTACGAAGATTCTCTTCTTGAAATTTCTCAGACTAATTTGTCTTGTTTGCACAAAACTACATTTTCAGTAAGTTAAGACTTAGCTCTAGTAAGAATTGAATTAACAACTCGAAGCATTTTTTTCTCATAATGATGGTTTGCAAGTTCTGGAATTTAGCTGTTTAGACGCACATAAACCATTTTGGCCAAAATATCAATTTTGGCAGAAATACATTTGTTTAAAATAATTCTTGTGATTGAAATAAGTCAGAAAAATTCAAACACGTTTTAAGAGATGTAAATTTTTGAAAAAAAAGACATCTGTCTTGTCCAGTTGAGTTGTGGGATCAGTCCTCACATAAGGCCGTTGTTTAGTTGAAAAAGAATTTTAGAGGTTTTCACAGCTATCTCATTTCGGGGGTACAAACACCTTAGAACTGACTTTGCGATCCCTCCTGGACAAAATTGACAGGATATATTGCCAACATTCGCGATGTTAGGTGCATAAAATATGGATCAGCACTACTCTGATATCTTTTAAAAACTAATATTTATAATGAATTATAATATGGTATTATGCGGAAGATTTACCCCATTTATACTGGGCTTTGGAACATGAAAATGTGAAGTTGGAATCCATGACGTTACGTCTTGTTACTTTGCAGTGTTATGGTTACGTTGCCACACCCTGGTTAGTTTTGTTGCGTCGCAGTCATTCGGCCACGTAATGGTTCTTAAGTCACGTTGGCTTCTATGACACATCATGGCTTCTATGATACGTCATGGCTTCTATGACACGTGAAGGCTTCTGTGACACGTCATGGCTTCTATGACACGTCATGGCTTCTGTGACACGTCATGGCTTCTATGTGACGTCCTGGCTTCTATGTGACGTCATGGCTTCTATGACACGTCATGGCTTCTATGACACGTCATGGCTTCTATGACACGTTATGGCTTCTATGTGACGTCATGATTACTTTGTCACGCCACAAATATTTGATCATGTCATAGCAATCTACGTCACGTTACGTTACATGTCATATTTGTTTGACACTGAATTTTTATTTTATATCACATTTGTTTTGTCACGTCATATATATTTTTTGACGTCATAGTAATCTCGTCAATAATATCGCCTGTTACAGAATATTGTTGACCCTAAAAAAAGACGTACCAGCCTTGCAATTGCAAGGAGCTTGAAAGCATAGTAGTGTGTTTTTAATTTCACTGTGTGGAAGAAAATTTGCATCGGATATCAAATTTAAATGATCTTGTACGTCAAACAAGGATGACCAGAAGAAGTAATGTATGAGTTTGTGTAGAAAAGAAGAAAGGAAAGATGTGGAAACTATAAATAATTTAATTTTGTTTTGCAGTAGCGACGACGTTCGGTAGAATTCGTTGAAGTTATATTTTTAGAACATCACACCTAACGAAATTAAAATTCGGGAGGCTGTAATTGTGAAAGACACTCGTTTTAAAGCAGCTGCCGAATTTTTTTTTTTTTAACATGCGTGGCTTTCTTTGTTCTTTCAAGTGCATACAACTGATAAAATTGTCGGTGAGTTAAAAAATACGATCGAATTCGGCCTAAAAATAACATGAGCGAAAAACTCGCCCACTCGTTCCCTCCTCCAACGTTTGGAGCTGAAGAACAAAAGCTTCACAGGAGTTTTCAATTTTTATGTAGTAAAAAATTGGTTTTTCTTTTCTTCGTTTATTTTTAATTATAAGCGCTTATGAATTTTTAATCCAAGTCGATTTAAGTCGAATTGTATTTTCCGATTGAATTTCATAAAGAAATCCAACATCTCAAATTTTCAGTGATTACGGCTAATGTCATTTTCGCAAATGTTAACAGCCTCGCCAAACTCGTTTCCAGTTCCCGCGGCTTGTTTTTAGTCACATATAATATATTTTTGTTTTCACATGATTTTTTCTTCCTTTTGTTGTTTAAGAAGTCTTTCTTATTTGAGCAGAATGTTTTGCAAACGGTGTAATGTTTTCTCCATATGAGTCATGCTGTTTTGACGTGAAAGTACAATTTTTATAAAAAAAATTGTAAGAACTGCAGGTATGTACTAACAATATGTACGATTTCTAATAAAAGCGTAATAGCAACTTGTTTATTTTCCAGAAAATGTGATAAAAGGCTTATAGATGTTTATCAGTGTACGAAGTTTTGCAAGTTTGACATAATGGTGTCTACAACGCCCTGCTCTGAAATAATGTTGTCTACAACGCCGTGCTAAGAAAAAAATGAATTACTCACCTCAATCTGCTACCTTGATCATACGTGGCCGACAAAAAAAGGAGAATACACAAAGTTAAGCTGATAGCACAAAGACAACAACTAAATGACCAAGTTATTTTTAATAATTTAAATAATACACGCGAACATGTGATAGTATGGTTATATGTGTAAATAAAAATAAAGAAATTCCTCCTTGATAACAAGCCCGTGTAATAAAAATTTTGGCACGGCTAGAATTCTTTAATTTTTACCACATCTTTGAATTTTTGCTGTGAATTTAAAATTGTTGGAGGAATTTTAAAATAAACTTTCATTTGCTTCGTTCTTTGTGCCGTATATTTGACGCTGGCAACAGATAAAGTTGACTTAAACAGGTAGATAGAATATTTTTATGAGTACTGTGCTTTTTAGTGGCTGTCTAACCAAAGTATTTCAGTCATTGTCTCAACCCGTCCATCAGTATTAACATTCAAAGTCGCACGAAATACAACGCAGAGATTGACCAACAATTTTGTTGTTGTGAGATGAATTAAAAAGTCTGGAAACGAATTGTAACGCTCCTAGACAGCTGCCAATCTTCGCATATGATTAAAATATAAAAGTATAAAAAATTAATCGCTTTTTTTTTATTCTAAATTTATTTTCAACAGTTCTACTATTAAGGAGAATTATTTTCGTATTTTTAGCAGTCGTCGCTATATATATTCAAAAATATCGACTCAGTTTTATTACCTCCAGTATGATTTGCAACATGTTGCAGAAAACAGTAGCAAAAGATGAAACAGATCAAAATCTAAAATAACAAAACAACAAGTAAGTAGCTCCAAAATTGTTTATTCTTATCAAAGAGAAAGTATTTTGCGAACTCCTTTTTTATAAAAACACAGCCGATTAATATCGCAGAATATATTTTGTTCAACTGTTATTCATAAGATTCAACTCCTATCGGATGGAAAGCAAGAGAATGTGTTGCTTTTAAATATTTTTATTTGCTTTGTTTTTTTTTGCATTTAGAATGCGTGAATTCGTTTATTTTGTCATTCTTTTTTTCATGCAATGACCATTTGCTGGAACATTTAACCCAAACTTTCCCCTTTAAGGTTTTTTAGGTTTTCTATATTTAAACGAAAACTCGTTTAAGCAGAAAAACCTAACAAATTGTGAAGGATAAGGTTAATTTAACTTAGTTTACTCTTTTAGTTTACTCTTGAAAACTGGAACTGCCATACCCGAGAAAAAACTCAAAGTGTTGAAATTTTCCTGAAAACTGAAAAAACAGCTTTTCAGAATTCATATTGGCTGTCAAACACAGACGCTGCGACCAACAAAAATTCTAATGCGCATGCCCAGATTTTAACCGTTTGAAGGCGCAACCGCAAACACTTTAACTAAAAACAAAACACTTGTGTAAAAATTCTTAAGGAAACAAATCATACAGGTATATAAAGTACGAAAGGAAGGTGCGTTGTTATAGCGTTCTTAGTCCTATGAATTAAAAAGTTGCAATGTGTGTGTGTGATAACGTATCTCACGTATTTTAAAATAAGCAACTTAACTTTTGACCTGCTGGGCTATTTGGGTGCTCCTCATTGTTGTGGAGGGAGATGATTCGCCCCCTTCTCCCTCTGTAATTTGTAAAGTTATTGTTTAATAGACATGAGACATACCCAGACCCTGATCAAAATATTGCTGATGCCAACATTTTGCTAAAAAACGTCATCACATTTGTTGAATTTGGTTTGTACAGTTGCTTTGTATTTTGTCATACTGACGTAAAAAATAAAAAAAAAATTTGCCAACAAGTACTAAAAAGTCACCTAAATCTTGTAGAAACAATTCAAACGATTTTTTCGAAAACATTTGACTCAACTCAAAAAATTTGTTTCCATGGCAACACTTTACATATATTAGCATACTTTTTCCAAAAAAAAATTTTACGGAAAATTAAAGCCGGTTATTTAAACCCCAGCACGAGTAGGGTTAAGTTGCTTAATCTTGAAAGAAAAGGTGAAAGGGTTGCTTAACAGAAAATAAAAACAATCCAAAGATTATCAAAAGCTAACACAAAGTAACAGTGTACTCACAAACTTGATTTATTTTGTCAAATTTCTACCTGAATAGCCAGACAGAATAGTTATTGGGTTTAAAATCAGGAAAATGGAGGTTTCATAAGTTAGTAAAATGATTATCTAAGAGAACTTTCGATGAGAAATTTTCAGCCTTTATTGAGTGTAGAACGGTAAATTGATGTAATGCTACGTATGAAGAAAACATGACGCGAATTGTAAAATTAAAATTGAGGACATTTTTTTGTGCTTAAACGTAATAGAAAAATAAGCTTTATTATTAAGTCTATAATCTCGAAACAAACTGCTTATTAAACTATTTTACATTTCATGTGTCTGCAAAAAAAAGATTTAGAGTTTGAGATCGGTACATAATTAACAGTCCAGCTGGTTGTCTCACTTTCTTTAGCGTGTCGGTGTCTAACCTTTCTTGTAGCAGTTTGGTAAGCGAGGTTAAAACAAACTGTTAGCTGTACTCTATTGTTTGGAAAATATGTTCAATTGAGATGGCAACAGCAATAAGTAAAAAAACTTTTGCCGAATAACGCCACATGCGTCAGGGATACAAGTGAAGTAAAAGTTACACAGATTTTATATAATATGGAAATAGATAAGCTAAACGTTGGTTTTAAATGTATCACAATGTTTTGATTGGTTGCTAGGAACCTTTGAAGAGAGCTTATTAAAAAAATATATTTTTGCTGACAGAGCTACCAGTTGGTGTTCTCATGAAAAACTGGTCTCGTCATCGTGATCCGGCAATAGAAATTTCAATAACGTGGAATTTATTATCTAAAAATCAATTAAACGAAATATATAAGCCATAAGGTAAAAATTCAATTAAAATACTTCTTTTTTGTCAGTTCTTTTGTATATAAAAGGGAAATTATATGTGCTGAACATGTTAAAAATATGAAATTTGTGTGAAATACATAACTTTGCTTCAACGAGAAGAGTTCACCACAGAATTCTTTTTTAAAACAAACTCAACTTCAACGTGTTTGGCGTTTCTTCAATATTTCTAACTTGTCAACAAATCCGTTATACAGGTACAAGTTATTTGATAAGCAAGTCACTATTTTATTTCAGCTTTAGTTTCCAAGGGGAAAATTTCATGTCAGCTAAATAGCAAAGAAACTGCTAACTGCGCAATGTTCAAATATTACAAGACTTCAGCTTACACTTTTATTATTTTAACGACCTGTTTTACATATTGCTTGTTGCCTCAGGTTGGCCTTACCTTTCCAATTTACTTCAGAAGTTACCTTAAAAGTTGCTTTAGAAGTTGCTTTAGAAGTTGCTTCAGAAGTTGCTTTAGAAGTTGCTTCAGAAGTTGTTTTAGAAGTTGCTTCAGAAGTTGTTTTAGAAGTTGTTTTAGAAGTTGTTTTAGAAATTGCTTCAGAAGTTGTTTTAGAAGTTTTTGTGTTAATGTACCTGTGTTTGTCATGTTAATGTACCTGTGTTTGTCGTGTTAATGTACCTGTGTTGATCGTGTTAATGTACCTGTGTTTGTCGTGTTAATGTACCTGTGTTTGTCATGTTAATGTACCTGTGTTGATCGTGTTAATGTACCTGTGTTTGTCGTGTTAATGTACCTGTGTTTGTCATGTTAATGTACCTGTGTTTGTCGTGTTAATGTACCTGTGTTTGTCGTGTTAATGTACCTGTGTTTGTCGTGTTAATGTACCTGTGTTTGTCGTGTTAATGTACCTGTGTTGATCGTGTTAATGTACCTGTGTTTGTCGTGTTAATGTACCTGTGTTTGTCGTGTTAATGTACCTGTGTTTGTCGTGTTAATGTACCTGTGTTTGTCGTGTTAACGTACCTGTGTTTGTCGTGTTAACGTACCTGTGTTTGTCGTGTTAACGTACCTGTGTTTATCATGTTAATGTACCTGTGTTTGTCGTGTTAATGTACCTGTGTTTGTCGTGTTAATGTACCTGTGTTTGTCGTGTTAATGTACCTGTGTTTGTCGTGTTAATGTACCTGTCTATTTTTGCGCCCGTATCGGTCATATCTGTGTATACCTATTTATTGCTAATTTGTGCAAAAGTTAAAAAAACGCGAATAATAATACAGGCAAATTCACTGTGCAAAAAATTATATCCAGCGCCTGAACTATTACCCTCTATAGTGAATGTAATATTCAAATGCTAAGAAGGTCTACTAGCTGACTAATCGCATGTCTGGTTTGCCCCGTTGGTAAAATGTGTTTCAAAACCAAACGGTAAATATTATTTTTTAAAAAAAACATGTCTCGCATTTTGATGGTGTTATAAACGTAACTCTACTCAAAACTCAACCATTTCGATGCAGCTGTCCAAGCATGTAAACCACCGGATATTTTCAACATTTAGGAGCCTCTGTTTCAAAAAATTAATAAAATATTAGTCTGGATTTTTTGTTTTTGAATATTTATAATAATGGAAAATGGTTTCGAAAAATTTCAAAAAGGTTTAAACAAAATATTTTAGATATAAAATATTCTTTTGCGCAAACAATCTTTTATTATTTATAACCTCACTTTCGAAAGTGCAATGACTATAAACAAAGTTTGAAATTTATTGAACTATATTTTTGCGACTACAATAAACTAAGCCTGAATTTCATTTTTTAAGGCTATTTTTCAATACTTTTGGGCAACAATTGTATCACAAACCAGACTTTAAAGGGAATTAACGTCACAAATCGGAAAGATAAAACGTCAAGTATATCTATTTTTATATCAAGCGTTAATTATTAATTTTTTTTATTTTAAACTATTTTACATTTAATGTGAAGGCAACCTATTGTCCGTACTTCATGCGAGATATTTTTTCAATCAGTTATGTTTTTTTCATAGGTTTGATCCGACCAAATAGAGACTCTTTTATATCAAGCAAAGATTCGACTTTCTTTATTCATGGATTCATCTTCACCATACAGTTATGACGACGGGCAAGAATACGAACCGCTGTTTTACGATGGCGGCTACGATTCCTCCTCTGTCAGCCGATGTAACTTTGACGGAATATCAGAAATATCTGACGAATGTTACAGCATATACGAACAAAGTTTAAGCGATTCGTATTTTGACGATTACGACGATGAACTTTCGTCGAATTTCTCATGCTTCGAAACAGATTCGTCGCTCTACGATTATCAGAGCGAAACAACGACAACTTCTGGAAGCACTCCTGAACGCTCCATGAAATCTCGTTTTAAAGATACCGATGATAAACCCGTTTTAAACGGAATTTTAAAACGCACAAATAATAGCAATACGTACAACGAAAGTATAAGTACTCCTATCACGCAGGCTACAATTGACAAAATTCGGGAATCTGAATTCGAGGATATTTTACAATACGCTCGAGACATTGTGAACCCAGACCCTGCGGCAAAATTAACATTTAGTTCCCAGCCCGCAAAAGTTGTTCAAGGTTCATTTCGTCACTTACTATCTGTAAAAGAAATAAACTCGAACAACGGAGCGTTTAAGTACAGGACGGTCGAGATCACAAGAAATGGTGAGGAAGACTTAGGGATTAGCATAAGAAAAGGAGACGGTTGGGAAAAAAAGGATGGTATATATATTTCACGTGTTGCCTTAGGTAGTATATTTGACCAGTATGAAATTTTAACAGTCGGCGATGAAGTGATAAAAATTAATAAGGTCGACGTGAAAAAGATGAAAGTAGATGACGTCATTAGATTAATGCATATACCCGATAAACTGTCAGTGACGATAAAACTGCTCACGCCATTTTCAAGAAAACGGGTTGAAAAAAGTGGAATTAATAAATTCAGGTTAGAACAGAAAAAATTTGTAGGTGGCGGAAGTATGGACGACACGAATAGATTTGCACACCTTAGAATTAAAAGTAATGGTAGAAAAACTTTCGAGAAACCAAAGAGAACAATACTCGTTAGAAATAAAACCACACAACAAAAAGAACAAAAACAAAGCAAAATTTCGCCCTATAGAACAATGGAAGGTGGAAAAATTGTCCCAACGGCGAAAAATGCTTTATCACCTATACGAGAATGTCATTCAGAAAGTAATTTGAGTCAAAATAACAGGCCTAGAAGGCAATCTTATGTGACATGGTCAGATCAACGTTGTATAACAAGTGAACCCTTTTAAGAAAAAGTGAAATATAAGATTTATGTCGATTTACTTTTTCACACCTTCAATCAAAAAATGCGTCTACATATTTGTAGCACACTGCCAAAACTATATTGAGAGTAGAAGGAATATGACTTCGTTTTTCAGACCTTTCACGCTGTTTTTATCATTATTAGAAAACTCACTTAAAAAGTGAAACTTATTGTCGTCCCCCTGTTTGCAGAACAATAGTGCTATTCCAAATCAGGTAGACTAGTTACCTAAGCTTTTTCAAGGATATCAAATTCAGTTTCTCTCATAGACGTAAATAAATGTCAGAGCAAATCCCTAAAATTCCAATCCACCTAATAGCAAACCCCGAATTACAATCAACCAGGCACAAAGTCGGCGTGATCACATCCTAACCTCTTAAATAATACAATAATTTATTATATTTGTTCGGGTGAGTGAGGCCATTCGCGCCCAAAACAAAAGATTTCCCGATATTGACCACGTGAGCAAAAAACAATAGAATTAACCAATCAAAAAACGCGGTCAGTAGTCAGACCGCAGAAAAATCGTTTGAGACCCAGCGTAATTTTTCCCACCTGAACTGTTCCGATTTCCTAGTGGTGAGAAAAATTATGCTGGGATTCCTGACTACAAATCAGGACGAACATATAATTTCTAAATTAGGAAAAGTATTATATGTTTGATTTTGTTAAGAAAATAAACGTTTTAGTTCTGTATCTATGGTGAAAAAAACTATCGATGGATAAAACAATAATTCAGCAGATAAAAATGGCGAAATGGAATGCTTTAAACTTTGGTGCAACTTGTTGTCAGTAATCTTTTCAGACTACACTGTAAAAAATCGACAGAGATTCACTCGTTGCTACTCACAGCTTCAACAAATAACCTCTCAACATTTATTTTAATCTAATTATTTTGACCACGTCATATCCCAACATTTCCATTTTTCACAATAACTTATCGCAAAAATTTTAAAATTAATCCAAAACAGTTAGCTACCAAGCAATTTCATTTTGCAGAAAATCGTGCAATCTCAGCTGCAGGTAGCTATACTTTAGCGAAATAATATATATATATATAAGGTATAGCTACGGCCAGCTGAAAAGCCAAAGTAGTCAATACAACAATTTTATTTTACTGAATAAGTTTTGGTGATCCTTTAACCTGTTGTTACCCCGTCAAACTAAAACAGTCATCCAGTTTCTAAGGAAGAACATAGTTGCAAAACACAGTCAAACAGCCTGTCGTTATTTCGATCACCCAGTAATTACATTTTCTTGGAATAGGTTTTCGTAGAAGTTACCTAATTAAACAGCTACCTAAGCACATTTAACATCAAATATACTATTTGAAAGTTTCGTTGCAGCTAACTGTATTTGACTACTTGGCCGTAGCTATAGCTTATATATGATATAGCAAAATTATGCACTTGCACCTAAGCTTTCAAGAAAATTTTTTTTGCAAAAAAAAATTTGCTGTGTAACTGTTTTATCTACATTTTTTGAAAATACATGATGGATCACTGTTAGCACTCCACTGGATGTGCGACACCGTATATTTGCAATATAACGCCTCACCGACATCCTACACGGTTTACCTGTACTATACGTCTTACTCGGAAGTTAGAAACAGCTTACCCGAACTTAGGCGTTCAACCTCGCGATTAACACGGGGTCACCCAGCTAGTCTATAACATAACTTCGCTGTTGAGAGATATAAATAGTAGTTGCGAGTGGAGACTTGTGCTACTTTTCTTTATATGCCGCTATTCTGCCTGTCTGTCCGCAGAAAGATAGTCGCGCTACGGAAACACGAAATGCGATAATTAAAGGACGGACGGACAGATGAACCCAGGCTACCGACTATTCCCTTATATCAATACCCGTATTTCTCTGTGTTATACAGACACAAACAAAAAGCAGTTTTGCGATATAAATTAAATGCTCGCACGGCTAGTGACCTCATTCTTACTGCTTGCAGACATTTTTAATAACCTACAACATAAATGACCTATCAGAGAGTTATTTAATCTGCTGTTTTATATTTCCCATCCCTAAAAAAAATTAAATGCAATTTTACACAAATGGACATAACAGCCTTATTGTAAACCACTGAGTTCATATACGTAATTTGTCTCCTTCTTGCCAACACAATTTAAATCACCCACTTTACATGATTCGAACCTAGATTTAATACAATGCGAATAATCTTTTTTTCCGTTGCGCGCATAAGTATCACCAGCTTCTGGTCCAGACCAACATTCACCTACACACAAAAAATGGACAATGGTTCTAGCAGGAGCTTACTGGAAACTTTAAAAATCGATATTTAATACTTGATAAAAAATTATCTTACCGTAAAATTGAGTACTAAAATATCTGTACTTCAATTCTTTAGCTTTAGCAGCACATCGACAAATAAAATCAACATGGTAGCTATCCCAATTTTTCCAGTTGATCATTTTGCCAGTCCATGTACGATAAGTTGGATCGCGGTCAGTTAAAATCAATTCTGGTAATGGGCGAGGCACTTTCTGATCGTCGTCATAGCAGCCAAGCGCACGGTATTTAACACTACACGTGTCAGAGCCGGCTATATACAAAAACATGTATAATTAGTGACATAAGCCAGGGAAATCTGTACCCCAGGAAACTCGCAAAGAGAACCGAAAGGTGTCTGCTCGTAACAGGTGTCCTCCTTGCGAAGGCTGTGGTTTTATTTCGGTGGCGCTAACTATTCATGCACCAATACACATTAATAGCATCATGCAATATGGAATCAACAAACAGCATAACGTATGATTTAGGATGATGACATGTTTTTTTTCTAAGCATTCGAACTGGATCACATGTATAAAACACAATCAGGCATAGAGTATGCTTGCGTCATACTTATTAAACAAGCAAATTATAAACGTAAACATTGCCTGATTATTTTTTTTCAAGACATTCAAAGAAACGAACAGTGACAAACTAAGAGTATAATTTACGAGGTCGAGCTCAGACAGTATTGTTGTGTTAATTCAGTTTTCTTGTTTTCTAAGAAAACAGAAACGAGAAAACGTTTCATCAGCAAGTTTGATTGGAATATCAAACAGTCAAAAAAAACACGTGCCCACAAAAGGTTTTATTATTTTTTCTTAAATTTACCAGATGTCTCTTAATTCTCGCTCAAAAAAAATAGTCACCGTGAATATTTAGTAATTATCGTAGTTATTGCCGAAAAAATATCGGAAATATTTTTGGAGTTTTTTAAGTTCTTAGTTACATAACCTTTTTACACTGTGGAATTAAAAAATAAGTTAAAACTTGTGCTCGTTTCTCAGTAGAAATATAGCATATATTTCGTGTAGATTAGCCAATCAAACGCCAGAAAAGATAATAAGAAAAGTACCTGTCTGATGCGTTGGTTTTACATCTGAAATAAAAAAAAAATAACTTAAATAAATTTAATAACTCTAGTAAATAAAATCAAAATTCTAAAGCGAGGTTTAAATTCAAAGAAGAAAATACAGACAGAAAATACTGGACTCTGTTTTGAATTCAAATTAATATACACCAAAGATTCTTTTGTCACGTCACAGTGGGCGTTCAAACTTTTCTGAAATAGCTATTAACAAGTGGCAGACCTTGATGTTAAATGAAGGGAATATTTTATTCTTAATAATAATAATAATATGGCGTGTAGTTAAGATGGACGGCATACCGGTGCATTGAAACGTCTTTTTCTCGGTTTGTGGCTTCTCACTGCATGTCTTTTGAAGTCCATCGCAAGACAAGCGTTTAACAGTTGTTAACTGACCAATACTAACACGTGACCTTTCAGCATTTCCACAAGTTTTCGTCCACATACTCCAAGGTGCCCAAGTGCATTTAATAGCACTGCACGTACCTTGAGAAAACAGACGGCTACATAGCGTAACAAAAGACACATGATATAACTGAACACTTTTACACTTTTTTGCAAAGATTAATCTTCGCGAATGTCGCGAATTTTATTTGTGTATTAGATTTCCAGAAAGCAGTAATTTTCTTGAATTTAAAACATTTCTGATAGCTGGTTTTTTAAACAAAATTGAGCAGAAAATAATCTTACATAAAGCTTCGTTATACTCGGTTTCTTCGGATGCTGGACAAGTTTGCAGCAGTCCTTCACAACTAGCTTTTTTGACTGTTTTTTCCACCACGTCAATCGCTCTTGTTCGTTGCATCTCTCCACAATCAGCAGACCACTCGGACCATGCCCCTGGTACACACTCAACAAATGGACATTCACCTACAAAAAAATACTCTATATAAATAAGCTTTTCGCCATGTATTCCACCCTTTAAAGGCATTGGCAAACGTAAAGAAAAATTTATGGCCCTCTACCATCTTCTATTTAATGTGTGTTTGTATTTGTCTGCAGTCATGCATTTAAGTTTGTAAATGACGAGTGTCTTTTCAGGTTTTTCAGCCTGTACATATTTATTGTAAGACGGTAACGTGTACCAATTTCTCTAATTTGCCTTACAATCGGAACAAATCCACACAGAACAAGTAACGCTATATCAAATTACTTACACAACGAAGAGCGTTTCTCTACTTCTTCCGAGTCTGGACAAGTTTGTTTTAAGCCTTCGCAGCTCTCCATCTCACTTTCCTGCACGACTGCACTGATCACTCTCCTCCGGGTTGCATTTCCACATTTTGCTGACCATTCGGACCATGCTCCTGTTTCGCAGTCAACGTAAGTACACGTACCTGCAAAAACATCGGTATAATAGCCTTCACACGGCTCGAACGAAAAGAAAACTATAATAATTGAAAAGACAAAATTTCTTACATAATCTCTTCCTATCCTCTGTCTCTTCAGTTTTCAGACACGTTGTCGTTAATCCATCGCAACTGGATTTTTTTATGGTTTTTGATACACTTGTTATAGGCCTCGTTCTTGTCCCGCTACCACACTCTGTTGACCATTCGGACCAAACTCCAGCCACGCAATCAACGTACTCACACTCACCTGTACGTAAATTGGTTTGCTAGGAAATTAAACTGAGGCAGGAAACAAACGAGGCTACAGGCAATACGAGAACTATGATGATGATAACATAGACAAATATTTTACACTAAGACAGGTAGAATTCTACTGCTAGCCTTAAACAATAACACCGTTTGATTGGTTATATTTGATTCCTTTGTTTACGAGTATTTTTTATTTCTATTTTGACAATGTAGAAAAAATTACAAAAAGTCCCCTTAGCCTAACTAAAAAATTAAAGACCATTATCGTACACGTCTTTTACTTTACTATGCCTATTATTTCAAACAAATCTCTACCCCCAACCGCCCTTTCCAAATATAACACGAGAAAAACAGGAGCTCGCACGTAACCTCGTATACGATTCAGTCAAAGTAGTACATACAGATTTTGTCCCTGCTTTGTTCTTCATCGGGTTTTGGGCATGATTGTGTCAATCCTTCACAGCTATATCTCTCCACGATTTTCTGAATAGAATTAATTGATCGACTTCTCGTAGCTCGACCGCATTCGGTAGACCATTCAGACCACAGTCCAGGAATACATTCCACATAATCACAACGACCTATGACAAACAAATGACATGATTACCATTTTCCTTTTCCTTTCTTCTTTTTTATTTTCCTTTGAACTTGCAAATTACTACGATGGTTCAAGTACCACTGGAGTAACAAAAATTATCGTTGTTCCAGCCCTGCGCCTGTCTCGGGCCCCCTATGACCCGAGCAATGCCGTTTTTTACAAAATAGTTTAAGCACGTTTTAAAATTTATGCATGCAAAGAAATACTTTAATGTGCATTTAATACACTGGAATTCTCTCCTTTTTTATTGTCACTACTCTTCTTAAAATAATATTTTAAAGCTCACTGCGTGGTAATACTATTTTGGCATCCTCTTGTCATCAGGATCCTTTAAGTTCTACAAAGGCAAAATGCCCTGGAAACGAGGTATTTTGGAGTACTTTATCCTCAATTTTGTTTTAAATTCTTTAAATTCTGGGCGTACATTTTCTTAAAGCGATAATCTTTTGTTGTCTTTTATGCCGGTTCTGTCTGACTTTTTTTATTTTCTGTTTAGCTATCTCCACTTTCTATTTTTCAATTGAATTTGAATGTTTGAGATAGCGCAAGATATGACCGTATGATTAAATATTTCACACTAAGAGGCGGTCGTCCAAGAGTGCTTTAGCGCTACCTAGTAATAATAATCGAGTAACACCCTCTTTGACTTGTGTGAAAGTGCTATTTTTCCTTTATTTCGTCAATGGTACTACGTAGATCACGCAGCTTTTTGCCTACAACGGTGTTAATGTATGATTGTAGGCGTGTTTGGTTCAATAAAGTCACGTGGTTGCTCTCAGTCACAGTTGTAACGCGTTAGGGATTGCACTTACTATACTGCGTTAATATGTGACATGTAAAAACTGAATAAACGAGCTCAACTCAATACGCACTTCTTTCTTCCTTGAATGATACTGCTTTTTGGCTTGGGTGGTTATACATTACATAATATTTTTAGTATTCCAGTGTATCGCGTATTTTATATCACAATAATTTCTTTCCTTACATTTCTTACTCCTCGTTTCTGTCTCTTCAGATGAGGGACACGTTAAAGTCAAACCCTCGCAAGATTCTCTCTTTTCGGTTTTAGGAACTGAATTGATAATTCTAGTCCTGGTCGCTTTTCCACATTCTGTTGACCATTCTGACCATGTCCCAGGAACGCACTGCACAAATTCACACTCACCTGAAAAAGAAAAGATTTCATATATTTAATTGGCATTTTATTTGTTTACCGTAGAATATGTTTGTTTTAGGGACATTAGGTGCAACGGAATTTCACTGTGATTCTTCTCTCTCTCTCATCCAACACACAATGCATGCACAATTTGGGGTCCAATTACAGGAAGAGAAAAGCAAGCAATGTCAGCATAAAAAGAGATCGTTTTATCTATTTACCCTAACTAATTAATGAAAATCACTTACACAGCTTATTTCTTTCCTGTATTTCTTTCGGACGAGGACATGTTTGTTGTAGTCCTTTACAATCCAACTTTTGGATGGTTTTCTTCACTGCTTTGATATCTCTACTTCGTTCAGCTGGACCACATTCAAAAGACCATTCTGACCACACCTCCGAGACACACTGTACATAAGGACACGTGCCTATAATGTTGATAAAACATTTGAAGATTTTAAGTTCTTAAATTGGAAAAAACATCTTTTCTAAGTCTCATTACTATTAAGCTAGTTCGAAGTATTTTTATTTCTTTTTTTTGGAGGGGAAGGGGTGTACCCAGCCCCCCCCCCCCCCCTAAGGTCTTTTTTTAAGTTATAACTTCGGTGAAACAAACTCCCAATTAATCACCCAAGGTATATTACATCTCATTATTTACAACAATTTTCTAGCAAAAATAAATTAGCACATAGTATTAATTATTACCTGACTGATACAAAAAAACGGTTATAGTATAAAGAAAACCGATGATTTGATTGGTTTACGGCTTATTAAAACAGGGCTTTGTATGGAGCCACACTAACCGGTTTGGGAAGCCATTATTAAAATAGTAATATAAAAACGTAAACAAATAAAAGCATTTCCATAGCACACAAAAAATATAAAAGTAGCTCACCCAAAACCATTTTTTTGTTTCAATTCATATAAACAATGATTCGAATTTGTTTGGTGAATTTACAAAAGTTTTAAATCGAACGATCTTAAATTCCAAAAGTCCGAACATGCGTTTTTATTCTTTCTTGGCGGCTTGGAAATAGCAATTTAAAAAATAGCATTGTTGTTTTTTGTTCACAAAGGAATGTTTATTTTCAGTACAAAATGCAACATAGCACGTATAGCTCAGTAGAAATAAGAATGTAGATTTTTCTCCTGATCCCTTTTTCTTTACTGAATTTAGAAGAAAAATTATCCAATTGTGAAATTTGAGCTTTTGTCAAAAATTATAATGGAAAACAAAACCTACATAGTACGCTGCTCGTCTCCTTCTCTTCCGATCGTGGGCACGTTGTTTTCAATCCATCACAGCTGTGACGTAGAACTGTTTGGTAAATCGCTTTTATACTTCTACTTCTTTCGCGATTTCCACATTCAGCCGACCATTCAGACCAAGTCTGTGGAATACAGTTGACTTCTTTACACTCACCTATGGTTAAGAAATTTAAGCGATGAAACATCGTAATATTGCAAAAATCTCACGGGTCGAAAAAAGATATATTTCATTATTTTCACGGATACTCGTTTCCAAATTTTTTTAATTAATTTTTTCGCGGGTATTCTTTATCGGATTGAAATGAAAGCAAAGTAGTATCAGGTATTGAAGCATACGGCAATTCATTTAAATAATTCAAAAATTTTATTCCGTAAAATGTTTTTAATTTTTTGCATTATAAATAAATCAGGAATTTAATTTTTTATTTCTCAAGCTTATATACACAAGCAAATAAAAGTTAAAAAATCTTAAAAGTGTTAAAAACACTTTTTATATACTCATGTGGTTTTTTTTAGCACAATAGGTAAAAAAAACATCTTTATTATTTTTTATCGTAACGGCTTAAAATGTCTTGATAACTTCCCTCCATTTTTGTGGAAATATGACGCAATAAACAATATTGTGTCGCTAATACCTCTACCTATGAGATTTTGTTTTTTCTAATGTTAAAAATGAGTCTTTAGCCAGATATGGCGGCAAATACTTTAAATAATTTTTAAATAGAATGGTATTTTCAAAAATTGATGCAAAACAATGGAGATCTGAATAAGAGCAATTTGACCATATCGTTTAGTGGAAAAAATATTTTGTTAAAAGTAACCAAAGCGCCAAGTCAGGAGTGTATTTTTCATTTTAGATTTTTCTCCATCTTGGAAATTCCTTACATAAAATGAAGTACATCACCATATAGATGAGTTGCGCCGTGACGTAATGTCTTGCTTTTGCATCGAGAACAATGGACATGGACACGCATATGCAGAGACAAAAAAATTAACAACATATCGCAACGATTAAAGATATTAAGTGAAAAAAACACAGAAGCTAAAACTGGGAAGTCTCCTGTTATAAAGAGAGAAGATAATAGTTTATATAGTCAACTATATAGTCTATATAACTGTCAATTTAGCCTAGGTCCTTCATTTCTTGCCTGTCAGAATGTTCGCGCATATACGAACTTTGTAAACACTCACAACTCATCCAAACACGTATTTTCAAAAAATAATATTTTGTCTTAGTTTCGAGATCTTTTAAATATGTATATGAGTGTGTGTCAAAACTACGGTAACTCTACCGTATCATTAAAAGGTCTTTTTAAGTTCTAGCGACTCTTATAAAAAGGACTAGGACTTTTGAATACGAAAAGTATGAAAAGTATGACGCGAAATTTCTAAGAATGTATCATCCCACTTCGTAGCCTTAAATTAAATAATGATACAACTTACACATCTCTGTTCTTTTTTCCACCTCCTGGTCTTTTGGACATGTCTGCCTCAATCCTTCACAGTTATATTTAAGTATAGTCCTCTCTACCGTATGCAGCAATCTTCTTCTTTCTCCTGCACCACATTTTGTAGACCATTCTGACCACGCCCCAGGAACACATTCTACATACTTGCATTCACCAGGTGGACCTAACATCGAAAAATTGATTAGTTAGATCTAATAAGTATTATGGAAAGGTTGAAATACCCAAAATGTCGAACTTGAAAACTAACTGGAGTAAAAGTCATAGTTTTATTATTGAGGACTCACTGTCAAGACAAAATAATCAGACATATTTAAGAATGACAAGTTGGTCATCTTCTTAAAACATTTTTCATCAGTCCCGACTCGAAAGTATGTTTCAGTAGTGGATGTCTTTAATACGAAACATTTCAGTGCTGGGAATAATTTTAGATTGTAAACACAAATTTCGTTGTAATACTTATTCATACTTCGTACTTATGTGGAAAAATGTTTGGGTTAATGTAATTTTTGAGCAGTGAAAATGATATTTTTTGCTGAAAAAAATTGTAATGCAATAACCAAAAATCACTTACAATAATTCGTTCTTGTCTCTGTTTCTTCGGAATTTTTACAAGTCAATGTAAGGCCTTCACAAGTCAGTCTCCTTGTTGTTTTTTGAACAGCATTGATACTTCGTGTTCTTTTCGCACCGTTGCATTCTGCAGACCACTCTGTCCAGGGACCTGGTACGCATTGTACGTACTTGCATTCACCTGTGTCCATAATATAACAGATAATCACACCGTTTAGGCAGAAAACTGTTAAAGACATGGAGAGGTAGACATTTTATAGAAACGTATTTTTTCAATTTAGTGTGATGACAGTCTTTTTAACTCAGTTTCATACTGGTACTGTAAGATACGAGAAATTTAAACCCCAGGGCGTACTGATTGAGCATTCTATTTAAGGTACCATTTTATTTCGAATGCTAACGCTGTTTCCTAATTTTCAACAGCCTTCACTCTCCAAGAGAAAGAAGCTTAATTCTTAAACTTTACTGTTCAACATGATTTTGTAAAACTCTGGGGATGCTAACACCAAAATAATTTTTTAACTGAAAGTTCTCACTTTAATAATCCGTACAAAAGAAGGAACAAATTTGTTGACAGCAATAAAAGATTTGAGATATCGAACATTTGAGATATTCAAACATGACTCGCAATAGGAGCACTTACACAATTTTTCCTGATTTTCGGTTTCTTTTGACTTTAGACATGATTGTTGAAGCCCCGTGCAATCATACTGCATTACTGTTTTTATAATGGTGTTGATTGGTCGACTTCTTGATATGCGACCACATTCTGCTGACCACTTAGACCACTGTCCGGCAACACATTCAACATGTTCACACTCACCTGAATAAAACGAGAATATGCAACAGTGTGGACAAGGAATGCATTTCGACAAAACTTGCTACACATTTTTGAGAAATAAAATCCTACATTTGATATTTCTTTTTTCATTTTCTTCTTTCATCGGACAGGATGTTGGCAACCCTTCACAACTTTCTTTCATAGCAATTTTCTTCACAATCTGTATTTTTCTTTTTCTTTCTCCAGTACCACATTCGGCTGACCATTCAGACCATGCTGCTGGCTTACACTCTACATACTCGCATTTACCTGTTAAAAAAAAGGATTAGATATAACACAAAATATTTACAGTAATTTAATACAGAAATTGTTTGGCAACGATAGCGCGAACACTGTTATCGGGCTTAATGCAAAACAATTTTTAAAACAAGGTCAATTTAGTATCATTCAAGGAAGAGTCCATCGCAACAAGAATTTATGATTTTGCTTCACATCAATCATGCAACAGAATAAACAAAATCAAAATGTTGCTTTTTCAAAAAACAAATAAAAAATTACATTCCCACCATTCAAAACTAATAAAAACATTTATATCAGAGTTTCTATAGCAATTTTTACGTAGATCTTTCACGAAGATTTTATAAACATTTTAGGCGTATTGCTTTACCCTGTGTACGATAATACACAACTGAATTAAAAATCGAAAAGAAGCATTTTGTCTTACATAACTTGGTTCTTGACTGCTGCTCAGTTGTAGTAGGGCAAGTTTTTTTCAAACCATCGCAACTATATCTTTCAACAGTCCTCGATATAATTTGCATAACACGACTCCTTGTCGCTTTTCCACAATCTGCAGACCATGGCGACCAGGTAGCTGCAACACATTCTACATAGCTGCATGAACCTAAAAAAATCATTAACTGTTACTTTCTTCAACCATTTTTTTTAAAATTTATTTTGTTAAATATTTACAATTTTTGGTCATTTTCGATACGTACAAAGTTTGTTTCTGCTTTCTGTTTCTTCTGTGTTTGGACAAGATGTTGTCAAACCAGTACATGTTGATTTCATTACAGATTTTTGAACAGACTGTATCCTTCTTGTACGTGTGGCCTTTCCACAATTCGCGGACCAACCAGACCATGTATTTGGCACACACTGCACATAGTTACATTGACCTGCACGAAATTTTCAATTATAAAAACGTATTTGTTACATCAAAGAAAGTTTAAGATTTTCACTATTCTTTTCTTTTGGTGAACCTAGTACTTACAAAAATGGATATGTGAATGTTAACTTCAGCAGTCCTTTTTTTATGTCTTCTCTACAACAGCACTTTAAAAAAAGCCATAAATCGCGAGAAAAAATTTTTTGTGAGTTTCTTTGTTGCAAAATTTACAAAATAATTTGGCTAACTTCGTGAAAATTTATTCCCCTAAGATATTTGCAGAAAAATTAAGGAGTGTTTTTTGTTCGTTTACATACATAGCATACATACATAAACATTTAAATACTGTATTTTTTCAATTTTATAAATCTGTATTGCATCTTACATAGCGTAGTTCTCTTTTGTTCTTCACTTTGTGGACAAGATTGTTTTAATCCATCACAGCTGTACAACCGTTGAGTGACTGTTTCTTTCAAATAAGTTCTACTTCTTGTCGCAAAACCACAGGAGGAGGACCAGCTTGTCCAGGCTTTGGCTGTGCATTTCACTGAAGAGCAGTTACCTTCGAAAGCAAAAGTATATAAATTTTAGTATAATGTAGTCAAATAAATATAATATAAAAAAAATTAAAACATTTTAGCATCTGGTAGATATGATTATGGTAAAACTGAGAACATTTCAAATTTTATTACAGTAAATTGTCGAGGCTGAAATAAACAAAAAACCAAGTTTTTTTGTATTTTTTTTAAAAATGCCCCCCTTAACTAAGCGCTAAGGGGCGGTTATTTAAATATAAAGAGGAGACTTATACAAAATTTGTGGAAATTAGAAAAACAACCTTTTACTCAAAAGAGCTTTGTTCTTATAATTACACGCAGCACAAATTTTCATGTCAAAATATATTTTCGTCTTTTTGTTTAAGCAGTTCGCTATTAGTAGTAAGTAAGTATATATTATCTTATATTTCGTGTTCTGGTAAGATTGTTCTTATAAAACAAACATCGTGTAAATCATTTATAAACATTGATATAGAAAATCTAAAGAAACCATTTGCTTTAAAAAAATACTAACAGAGAACAGGTTTTCTTTGTACTTGAGTTGTATAAGCAGAACAAGAAGTCAACAATCCATCACATGTCAGGGCTCTAACTTTCGTTTTTTTTATTGTCGTTTTGACAGTACGTGATCGCGATAAATAACCACAACTTCCACTCCATTCTGACCAATCATTGTATGTACATACTGCATATTCGCAGTCACGCTCACCTGCAACAGACATTGAAATAAAGGGCTAGAATACTGATTTATATATATAAAAAAATGATATACGTATTTGTTAAACACGTTTCAGAAGTGTATGCGTATATAAAGATAGGTGCTGGAGGGTAATGGTAAGTGGTGCTGGTGGGTTTTGCTGGTGGGTACTGGTGGGTGGTGCCGGTGGGTGCTGGTTGGTGGTTCTGGTGGGTCATACTGGAGAGTGGGTGCTGGTGGTGGTGGTAAATGAAATCAAATAATAAATTAAATGTATAAACATGCATAGCTCATTGTTTTTAATTAGGATTTATTTTATTGAAATGCATAGACAGCATACAGAATTATCTCTCTCAATATGTTGCAGTGAGTAGTTCAAGCAATCTTAAAATTCAAACGAACAGACATACAAGGAGCAAGGGTAAACGATTGGGTTTCTGTTTCTTTTGTTTCTTTACAACCAAAACTCTTTTGTACTGAAGAACAATCATATGAAAACTGGTGGTTCACATATTTTCTTAATTTTCGTATCCTTGTAGCACGACCACATGTCGTTGACCACTTTGACCATGCATCCCAAGCACATCTTTCAACACGACAGGGACCTAAACCAAAGATAGATCATTATTATAGAATCTTTTTACCTTTATGATGAATAACAAATACATTCAATGAAATCATAACAACGCATATGGCTGCTCTTTACAGTGTCACAGTGCAACTGTACAAACCCATTTCACAACTGACAAGCAGTTGTCACTTGCAAAGTGAAAATATGGTCCCTATTCTAAATTAACTCCTATTTTTAGCCTTTTTGATTATTTTTTAACTGTGCGTTCCTAGTGATGTTAGTGTGCATTCAATATTTGCTAACACATCAAATCAAAAAAAAAAAAAACAATTCGTTCAGATCAGCAATTTTTATACTTACAGTAGACATTCTTAGCCTCAACGTTCGGTGTTTTTGAACAACGCTTCGTATTTAAATCTGTTGGGCATCTTGTGTAGTAATTTTTTGTGTGTTTTGTTTCAAGAAGGATACGTTGACGTTTCATGTTAGCGCCACAGGTGGTACTGAATGCTGACCAAGTACCCCAATTGCAAGTGTAGAATGTACAAGTTACAACTGTCTCTAGATAATGAAAAATATAAATTTAAATATTCTTGTGCTGTTAATCTTCCTGGTTACACAATTGTGCTTTAGAATTATGTTTTACAAATGAGGAACACGTGTTGTAAAAGAAACTTGCAATTCCCCTTGTCTTAAAACAACAGTTGTGACATATTGTAAATGAATGTTACAGTATTTATACTATTTTTCCCGCACTTCTATATTCCCGCCTCTCTTGTTAAACCCACGTCTTTGACATAAGTTGAAAAAAAATCCATCATGATTCTGTCACCTTTTTAGAAGCTTGCTCTGTGTTTTAAAGAAGACAATGCTTATCCGAAAAAAAACTACTTATGTATACCGTATGTATATGCTTGTAGACTCTTACAACAATTACAACAGTTTTAGATCAAGTAGACCTTTCTTTCAGGTAGAATACACGGGAAAAACAATTCAAGTTTTCAAAAACTTATGCTTACAAGTCTAAAATTACATGTTTGTATTATGACAGAATTAAAAGCAAAAGAGTTTAAAATAAATAACCTAGTGGTTATAAATCATATTAACGGCTAGGACATGAAATAATAACACTAACTTCTGCATGCTTGAAGAAGTTTCTCTTCTTTATGAGTTGCTTGGCATGTTGTTGGTAACCCTGCACATCCACCATATCGTTTTGTAACTTTACTGTACGCATAATACAATTTTCTTGTTCGGTGAACTTTATCACACGTACCAGACCATGCAGACCATCCATAGTAGGAACAATGCTTGTAATGACACTCCTTGACTGAAAAAAATACAGGTAAGTCAAAGATGTATATCGATGTTAATTATTAATCCGTGAAAAAAACTCTGGAATTGTTCGTCCTTCATTATCCACTTAGGTAAGTCAAGCTTCTGTACACATTTCGTGCACGTTTAGTACGAAGTAATTCTTGCAACAATATTGCAGACAGAATACCAGTATGAATAAAAAAATAAGATTTCAAATTTACAAGTTTCCAGCTTACATTTCTATTTTGCACTCAAATTTTCAGCCTATCAAGCTGCTTAGCAGTTTGGCAAATTTTAAGCAAAATCACAACCCCATACCTTGCTAATCCAGTTGCTGATTAAGCTAAAACCTGCAGTTATGGTACGGACATTATTTTGAGATTTCGTCTGGTGTCGATTATTAACAAAGTTGCCAAATGTTTAATTGCAATGCGTAAGTTTTCTAAATGTACATTAAAAATTTTTTTATTATTATTCTACCTGCACATGTCGCTTGTCGAACACGATTCACGATGGATTTCAAATCACTCAATCCATTAACATGGAAAATGTTAGCATCATTGGTTGCAATTGCTTTCAACTCATTCCGATTAACATTGCCTACTCCAACTACAAAAATGTCGATTCCATTAGCAGCAAGTTTATCTGAAGCCTGTTTAACAATGGTTGGGCCAGCTTGACTGTTCCCATCTGTGATAACTATCAAAGCCTAATGAACAGTTGGATATAAGCATTTTTATTAGAGAAATTAGAGAAATAATTTATTAGAGAAATATCTGGGAGCAGTAATACTATTTGTTAAAATTACTTTAATGGACAATGCACCCTGCAAAGGGTAAATGGTCCATGGCCAGTAAGTGCAGTTGAAAACGAATATTAAAATGCCAGGCTACTAAAGAATTGCACTACAAATTTAACGTTATAACACTAATAATGTCCCCTCACTTTTGATATACCATATCTTGCACCATTGCTCCATGTAAACATTCGATTTTGAGCCATTTCTAAAGCTTTTTCGGTACCAGTATTACCACCTAAAAACATATTTATTTGATTTGATGAACACCACAACAAAGTGAAGCTTTTTTTAAATACAAAAAATGATGCATCTTCTTCATTGTGTTTATAACCTCTCAAAATTAGTATTTTTGCGTTACTATTTTTGTTTTACCCGTGGAAAACTCTATAAGAATTTAACTACAAGTTTGGATCACAGACAGATACTCGTATGGTAAGCATTATGATATAAAACGAAAGTTTAATCACAATTGTTTTTTAAGTCAACTCGTATCACTTGCCTCCTGTTTAAAGTGTCCTGTTAAACAGACACCAATGAGTTCTGATCATGGGTCGTAAACATAAAACATACATAAAAAATAAACGCATCAGTGTATATTTGTTATTTCACATCGTTAATTTAATTTCAACATCAGTTATTCTAAAAAGTTTTGCATAAAGCGAAAAGCGAAAAAAAAGTTCTTACCATACATATTAATTCGATCAAGTGCACCGTTTAAACCATATTTGTTATAACCAGGGTAGTCTCTAAAACTAAATCTGAATCTTGGATCAGTTGAGAATGTGATGACTGAAACCAAAGTGTTTGTCATTCCAATGGGTAAATAATCAGTGAAATATTTTACAAAGTCTGTTTCTTTGCGAAACAAATTTGGATGGATTGATGTTGATTCATCAAGAATGACACCTAGGTCCAATTTGCACTCTGTCGTAACGCCTAAATATAATATAAAAAATAAAACTTATGTTGTTGTAATGCAAAAAATAGCTGCTATAGTTATTAACAAATTATACTATTTTTATTATGATTTGGGAGGATTTGTGAAGTTAGAAGATATGGTAACACACTGAGAAAAGAGTGAAAAAGAGAATAAAAGAAAAATTGCATGGTTTGGTTTATTTACAGAAGTACATATTTAATACGTACAGAGTATACCTACGCATGTGAAGTGATAACTTTTGATTCTATATTGCTTAATTAAGCAGCCACTTACAATTTTTGTAGATTCGAAGATTACATGTTTTTTTTATAACCAAGTGAAAGTTTGAAATCAGGCTGGGATATGCTTAACAGTTCGATTATGTTATGCTCATTGGAGGAAAAATTGATGAACAAAACTAAATTATGGTTACACAAGCTCAGGCAGTGAAAATAACGATGACACAAGTTAAAAACTCATAGAAGGATTACCGAGGTTAAGCAACGTGTTTAGCATATGCTTAGAGAATTCCCTATCTTAGCCTGCATATGTTGAATATGTGATTTTGTTAGATTTTGATGTGAAAGATGATTTTTTCCATTAGCAAAAATGTTTTCTTACATGGCTTAACATTTGCTGATTGTGTCTCTTTTTCATTTTGAATTTTACACCCATGTGCTATTTCTGCAGCCTTGCAATCATAAAAATATTGATATTGAGATGTTTTACGCAGTTGGCGTGTTCTTGTTACACTTCCACATGTACCTGACCAACCCGACCAAGATAACCATGAACACTGACTGATACGACATGGACCTAGAAGTATACGTAAAAATTAAAGACATTATTGCTAAATATTATCATGTCATTAGCTTCTTTTTTATTAACAGTGTTTCTTTTTATTAATAAAAGTTCTGTATATCAAGCTACAATGTACAAAATACCTACAAGAATGATCGCTATCAAAATGTAATTCATGCTACATGTTAAATTTATCACTTTAGTGTTAAAAAGTTAATTTTAGAAAAGTTGACTTGTGATTAAGTTTTTTGGTACGTTAAAATTATTTATACCAATATATCAACAGTTTAAAAACAATAAAATTGACATGCAGGTAAGACAAATTAGTTCTTACATAATACATTGGCGGTTGAAACTTGAGGCGTTTTTGAACAAGGGGTAAGTTTTAAGTTTGAAGGACAGCGGGTGTAATAATGAGCACTTCTTTGCTTCTGCATTAAAAACCTTTGTTTTTTTGTGTTGTATCCACATGTGGCACTTGCCATTGACCATTCTCCCCAGTTGCATTCATAATACGTGCACATTACTATGGAGGCTAAATGAAAAATATTACACGCATAGCTACATAGTCCATACTTTTATACAAACTACATTTATTCAGCTGTTCTTTCCTTATTGTTTTTAAATAATTTGTAACTATAAACCAACTATAATGTCTAATAACAAGTTACATTACAAGAAAGCAAGATTCTGATTTTCTTAAATCACCAAAAAATTGATGCCTAAATTTTTGAATCAAAGTACAATCACACAATTAAGTATCGATTATACTTTCAAAAAATTCTCCTAACTTTCTTTGTTCTAGCAAGGTATGTAAAACATGAAAATCTAATAAATTACATTATTTTAATCGATATAATATAGAACCTACAAAATTAAAATCCAGTTAAAATTTAATAAACCTTCCTATAACAAGATCCCTAGCATTGTAACATTATTATAAAAACACATACGCTTGCAAGCACTGAGTGTCTTTTGTTCTAAAATAGATGAGCGACATGATGATGCTAATCCTGCACAACCACCAACCCTCTTGGTTGTTCTATCAATTGCACGGTACAATCGCCTTGATCTTGTTACTGTACCACATGTTGCAGACCATGTACTCCAGTTATAATATGAACAGTCTCTGTACTGACATGTCACCGCTAAAAATAGGTAGAATGGCTAATTATTTTTAAAAGTAGTGATTCCTTTAGATACTTCTACTTCCCACATACTATTTTAAAAAATCTGAAAAAACTTCAAACTCATTTTACAAATTACAAAACTGGAGCAGAAAAAAAAAACGTGAAAAAAAAAACACAAAATTTCTTTTTTACTAATTTAGCAGATATAATTTTAAAAACCGAAAATATAATAAAACTACATCAAAAAAAAACCAACACAATGTTTGTTTTTACTTTGCCATCTCCCTAGTGTTCCTCCCCCCTATTTTCAGTTCATCACAACAATCAGTACCTTCCTACAACTCTGCCAAATCTCAGACAATAATTTAAGACATGGAGAAGTTTCGTCGTAGATGACAGGTCTTGATCATTTATTTACTCACCTGAACAACTTGCTGTTCGAACACGATTAATAATATTACTTAAATCATTCAATCCATCAACACGAAATATGTTAGTGTCACCAGTTGCAATTGCTCTCAATTCATTCTGATTAATTGCTTTGCCAACTCCTACTGCAAAAATATTTACTCCTTTTGCAGTCAAAAGATCAGATGCTTGTTTAACTCTAACTGGTCCAACCTGACTATTTCCATCAGTTATTACAATTAACACCTAGTATAAAAATGTATTCAGTTTTAACATTACCAACATTTTGTTTTTGTTGTGAAAATAGTAAAAACAATAATAAATTAATGAAACCTGTCAAATAAAATTCAACTCAAGCAACTTTAGAAATACAAACGTCAGCATTAGTAGTTGAATATAATTAAAAAAAATAATATATAAACTGGTGTGACTAATCCAACAAATAAACAAAATAAATCATAATACTTTTGCGACTCCCTCCCTTTGACCAGAACTGGTTGCATACATTTTTGTGCGTGCCATGTCTAATGCTTTTTCAGTTGCAGTATTTCCTCCTAAACAGTAAAAAATCTGCAGTATTCAATATTTCTATTAGCACTATCTATTATTTAGATTCTAATTCAAATGGAGGCTGTTGATATATTTCGTTGATGAAAATATTATAAAAAGATATAGTTAGTCTGGACACTTGCAGTGTCAACCCTTCCCTATATGAATTAACTAGAAAAGCTCTGTTACTAACAAATGCCCACTTTTAAGAGGAGAGTCTGTTAAAAGGGTGTATTTATTCAATGAAGACGTTTATTGCAAATTTAAACTTTAGGCATGGCCAATTATACAAGAAGTCTTTACTCATCTACATCTGTCAATTAGCATAATATTTCTAGCTAAAAGCATGGTATAAAAGTGTTACACTGGTGGTATAATCACCATTTAAATAACTTTTGTGACAGCTTGTGATAATGCTTTTTATTTACCTACGTGTAAGTTAAAAAGAAATGCTTACTTTTGTATTTTATGTAAAAGAAGTGCCTATTTTTATATTTTATGTAGCCCCTTTTAAATCAGTAAACTTAACAAAATGATATTTTATAATTGATATCTTATTTCTCTAAAAATCACACTGCTACAAATCAACAACAGATAACATAGCATACCTAGCATGTTTATACGTAACAGAGCATTATTCAGTGCAAATTTACTTCGTCCATCACTATCACGAAAACTAAATTTCAATCGAGCAATTGTAGAAAATGTTAGAACTGAAACTAATGTATTTTGAGGACCAATTGTTAAATGGTCTGTCAGATCTCGAATAAAATCTGTTTCCTTTCGAAACAAGGAAGTTGGACTGATTGATGAAGATTCATCTAAGATAACACCAAGGTCTAGCTTGCACATTGCTGTAGAATCACCTAAAAATAAGAAGAAGAATAATAAAAAGTTTGTTGACTGGTGTAAGCCTTTACAATTTTGTAAAGTAACAGTTCATGGGAGTGAAGGCAAAAGTTATGCTATTTGTTTTCTTGTGAAAAAATTCATAGGAATTCAACCATGGTACAATTTCTACATCAATACTTTGTGCATCCTTGTTCACCAGTTAGCATAAAGTAGTGTCATTAGTTTGTGGAAAATCTAAAATAAAGCTGCAGTGTAACCATTTTAAACAGATCATTATTAACATATATACTAGTCAATAGGTTGTGGAAAAATCAATGCAATCATCTGTCCTCCATATTCCTGTCCCCGAATTAGTATCCGTCGTACATACCTTGACATCGCTATTTCATGCTATTTAGCTACCATTTTGAACAAACTACTTAAATTAATATAGGAGATTAAACACACAAAAAGTTTGTAAATAAATGAGATTTGAGCATAATGCTAAACATCAGTGACATCCAATTATTTTACTGTTTATTTTTGTTTCTGTTTGAATATTTCAAACACATATTTAAAAATGAAATAAACATCCACTTTCGTTAGTCATTAATTTTGTTTTTTTATATAATTTATCCCATCCTGAAGGCTGATAATACTCGATTCGTTTAAACGGGAGGTTTTAACATGACAGATAAGTCATAAGGTCAATATGGTTTGTGTATTTAAACAAATGGAACTTTTTGACCTGCCAAGTTTAACCTACTGGTCATTCCAAAAAAGGGACCAGCTTTTTTGGTTAAACAGATGGTCTTTTTCTTTTGAAATTTCATAAGTCTACGTTTAACCTCATGTATCACTTTCGGAATATTATGCAAAATAAGTTAAAAACAAGATAGCTATTGCAAAAAACAATCAAGAAAAAACACAAGAAAAATGGCGAGAGCAAAAAAAAATGAAATTTATAAAGTTTTTCAAATTTGCTTTATATTGCATTGCAAACCAAACTTAATTTTGCCAAGTGTGCTTTTGTGAACAAAAAAAATATGTTGCAATTCGAAATAACTAGCAAGCTTTACGCAAGTAATAAGTGCACATTACTGTGTCTTGTTTCTGTATAGATGACTATAATTTCAAGCACTTCATCAAAAACATCTATACTTATTCTCAAAAACTTTTCGTATTCAAACTGATCTACTGTTCCAAATTCATGCAGTAATGTAGATGTTACAACTAGACTTTCCCCTCGTTTTCGCAATATGGACTCTTCTTTTTTTGCTTTTTTTTAACAGTTGCTATGATAATTGCGGAGGTAGCAACCGTAGTCACAGGTCTTTTCATTTTTCTTGCCACAAAGACTTTTGATTTTCCTCTACAGGTTATCAGTCAGGTTTTAAACTTCCGTTTAAACAGATCAAATATTTCACCCTTAATGATGATACAAGGTATAGGTTGAAATGTAATAAATATTAAAAACAATATGAACAACCACCATATATGTTTGTTAAATTTATAAAGAATTAAATTCTGTGTCATACATACTTTGGCAATTAGCAGCTGTTTTAAATTCTTTCTTTGAAGGAGCACAGACTGTTGTTAAGCCAGCACAACCACTTTGTTGTCTCTTTTCTTTACGTATTGTGTTTCTTAAATAACTTGTACGTGAAATTTTCCCACAATTTCCACTCCAGGCTGACCATGGATGATAATCACATTGGTAGTAAATACATGTAGAAACTAGAAGATGTAAAAACTATTAATATTAGTTATTTTATAAAACATGACATGTATGATATGTGTAAGCTTCATAGGAAAGTAAGTAACGGGAAGTTTTACCGTCCTTGGGGATTCTATCCTAACGGTTGGCTCTTTCTCACCTCCGACTGTAACTATGTTACATTACCGCTAGAGATACGTATAGCATTGCTCTAACTTGCTTGCCTGCCACACAAGCCCGTTAGCGGTCAGTAGATGGCTCCAAATGGGCTGACAACACTGCATTTAAAGTGCGCCGGAGTGGAGACTCAAACCTGAAATCTTATGATTACAAGTCAAAAAGAAAGCTTTTTGACAACAGCCTAAGGCTGCTTATATTGTTCTTTTTCATAAAAAACCTCCAAACTCCAACAATGTTTATTTTCAAAATCTATATTTGGACAAATCTTTGTACCGACCATTATTTTTTTGACCAATGAAATTTTTGTAATCTTAAATCACCTAAGAAAGTTTTCCACTAAGAATGCTTTGTCCTTTGAGATATGTAAAACACTAAGAATATAACAGATTCTTGTAACAATAGTAACAACTTTCAGTAACATTTTAATTTCAGTAACATTTTGCTTTTTTTTTATTTTTCATTTATTCAACTAAATCTTGAAGGTTACTAAAAAGCACAAAAACACACATACATGCACATACAGCTGTTCGAACATTTGTGGCAATATTTTGTAAGCTTGAGAAGCTATTAACGTGAAATACGTTCTTGTAATGGGTGGCAATTGCTTTTAATTCCTGCACATATACACCAGAACCAACACCAATTGCATATACATTTACTCCCTGGGATTTCAAAAGATCTGAAGCTTCTTGAAGACGGTGCATATCAACACCACTGTTTTTAGCCAAAATAATAAGAAGAACCTGAATGCAATAAAGATATTTAAAGACAAAATAATACAAGATATAAACATAATTATTTCATTTGACACAAGGTGGCTTAAGTAATATTTTTCACTAGAAAATGCACTTTTTATTTGAGGCGTTCCCCTATTGAATGTGTTATGCTTCAAAGGGTCACTTATTATAAAAAGATAACCTTTAATTCATAAAATAATCAAGTATTCTTTTTAAGGTTCATAACATTTTTTTATTTTTTTATTTTTGCACCACTTGACTGTGTCTTACAAAAGTAAAAACTATTATGAAGACTTTGTTATTTTATTATATGGTTACAATGTTCCATGTACCTTTGGAAAATTATATCTTGTACCAGATGCAGTCACAAACATTTGACTTCTGGCAGCATTTAAGGCTGTGTCTGTAACAGTTCCGTAACCACCTAAGAAAATTACATGTAGGTTTAAGGAATGACAAAGAAAGAAAAATGTTTAAATATTCCAGAACTCCAAATCTGATGCATGTCTGGCTCACATGATTCTCACTCACATCACAATGATGCAGACTTGCTTTCATGAAAGACTCACATGACAAATTAATGTTTCATAAATGGCTTGATATTAAAGAAACATTTTTTATGAAAGAAAAGTTTTTTTTTTGGTAAGGTGATGAATTTAAAAGGATGCAGCATTTGTTTTAAAGAAGGCAACCTTAAAAGAATTCCATCTTTTTGCTGGTAATACATCTAGTTGATAATGATCAAAAGTGCACATTACTAGCTTAAGTCTTAGTAAAAAATAAAATGTTTTTCATAAAAATACCTGTCATAACCAAAGCAGACAAACCACGCTTCAATCCAGTTTTGCTATATCCATAATAATCTCGAAATCGCCATTTCATTCTTGCATGTGTTGAAAAGGTCATTACAGAAATTAACGAACGATCAACCCCAAGGGCAAGATTATATGTAATAGCTTCAATAAAATCTGTTTCTTTTTTAAAGTTTGTAAGTGGAAAAACAGAGGAAGATTCGTCAAGAATTACACCAAGATCAATATTGCAGCTAGTTGGTTCAGAATCTAGAGTAAAGGAAAAAGAATCTTCAATTATTTTGTATAGGTTCACTCCTTATTATTCATGTTCATTTTCATATTCAACCAGATATAAGATATTCCAATTAAAAAAGGACAATTTAGATAATGTATTTCTAAAAAACATAAGTAAACTATTTACTTGTGATGCATGTACCAAGATTTTTTGTTTCTTTTAGCATGGATTTACAAGATGTTGGTAGACCTGTACATTTTCCTGTTTGAGTTTTGGTGCGACTTACAGCAGTTCGGAGTTGTTTTGTACGATATGCAGTCCCACATTTTGCTGACCATGCAGACCAGTAATGATAATAACAATCTTTAAACTGACATGTAACAACTGGAAAAACAATATCATAACACTAGTCATCAGCCCATGGAAAATCAATATGAATTATTAAAAATGTATCTTATTTGCTATTTCTACCAAGGAAATTTGTGCATTCAAATCAGCATGTGTGACAGATAGCTCCTGTTGAGGTAGGTAACCGGTGGAATACTCTGGGAATTTACTTGTGTCAACAAAGTGGATAAAAATTTTCATTTATAATATCAAAATAATTGATCATAGAAAATAGAAAATGTATATATTTTTTTTGGTGCATAATAATTCTTTTGCACCAAATTTAAAAGATGATCTTGTAACTATAATTTTATCTAAGTTATTTATGTATGGTTTGATAAAAATTGTTACGGCTATTATTTGCTATTTCACATTTGAAAACCTTATCATTATTCAGTACAACGTTTTTTTTCCATGCTAGCATGGGTTGGACATGGTATATTGATGACCTTCTTTCAATCTAATCTAGACTGTATTTGTCTAAAATCAAAGTCCATGGCACATGTTTATTTCATGCATCTTGTTTTAGGGCCTTTTTTATGCATAAAAGATTCTTTTTTAAAAGCAAAAATAAGTGGAGTTCTGTATAACAAGACTGCAAGGAAAAGAATCAGAAAATAAACACATTGAATAAAGTAGGAAAATTATGGTCTTCATCCTGACTTCAACGGACAACTAAACAATAATTTTCTGAGATTTTTTCGTAGCATTTCGTTTATAAAAGCTTTTTCATTTTCTCCACTTACCAAGTGAAACAAATGTGTCTGAATGATTCTCACAAAAAAACAGAAGACAAAATATAATCTTATTTCTCAGAATACTATCAAATAAAAGCTATTTTTTAAGAATAAACAACATATGTTTTATGCACCACTTTATGTGTGTATAAATACATTTCCTGTGCACACGTCTTTGTCATCTTTGTGCAGCAGCTCTCCACAAAAGCTAAAATATTTGTTTTTATATACAGATAATACATACGTGAGCAACTTTGAGAAATAATATTGGTGATAATGGTCTGAATATTTGTTGCATACGTGTACTGATATACAAACTTGGGATCCGATGCAATGTAAAGAAGTGTTTGCTGATTAATAGCACCAACTCCGATAGAAAACACTAATATGCCCTTGGCTTTTAATTTATTTGTGGCAGCTTGTATTTGTGCCAAGCTTGAAGTACTTCTTCCATCAGTCAACACAAGAAGAATCTGGAGCATAGAAGTGAAAAAAAAAGTTGTAATTTAATTTTGATAAGGTGTAGGTTACACTGTATATATTTAATAGTTGAGCTTTTAAACACAATGAATGCACCATGCATAAAGGAATTGACTATTTAGATTTTATCTGAGACTGTAATTTTAGGAATTATAGATGTACATGCATAAAAATATGTATACATAAACCAGAAAACCTTTGGAACAGAATGTCGCTGCCCTGCTGTATCATGAAACATGGATGAAAAAGCCAGTTCTAGGCCTTTATCAATTCGACTACCTCCACCTACAGACAAAAGATTATGTTAAATACAACATCATAAAATGAACAAGATTTACTGCCAAATTGTAAGAAGAGATTAGAAATAATAAAAATTAGAAGGTTTTTTTGTGACAGAACAAGCTTAAACAGCTTCTGCAACCTTTGATCAAAAAATTTATTTTTGATTTTTGTCCTATATCAGACATTTTAGTATCTATAATATTGCACGTCATAAGACAGGTTTTAATTTGTCAGGCCATTTACATGTAAGAAAAGTCATTAGCCTAATGTTAAATTTGATGGAAAAGACATATTCTCTAACAGCCAGTAGATCCAGCATAATTTTTCTTACCATTGGGAAATCAGAATAGTTAAGATAAAAATGAAACTTTCTGAAATTTTTTGATTCAAGGTTAAAGCTAACCAAAAAGGAATTTTTTAATATTTGACTAAACTAATCCATAAAATCATGAAGGTTGTTTTCTTGGCATGAATCAGCTACTGTTTCATCTTGAATAATTGTCTTTTTTTATGGAATGTGTTTTGTACTTATGGTCTGGGACTGAATTACAATGATGTAAAAGTGTTCAAAAACAAAAATTCAAATCTTACATATAGGTGAAAGGCATACTGGAATAAACTTCTGTTGTCATATAATTCATCAAAGTATTATACTTGGTTGTAAATGTTATAAAACATTTATTTATTATAAGTAACAACAGTGAGAAGATAACAAGGCAATGTCACAGAGTCATGCAATGAAAATGAATGAAATTGGAACATTTATGTACATTTTTGTATCCATACAAATAGCTATCCATGCGCATGCCTCCGCACTCGCCATTGTTTATGGCGTGTGTATGATTGCACACCTAGAAAGTATTTTGGCGTTTTCCTAAAAGGTGGGGACGATTTAACCAGTGAACCCCAAACACTGGAGACTGCAAAAGCCTTTAAACATAGAAAACAAAATAAGCATGTGTTTGTACAAGTAATAAATGTGTCAGTCAGGGGCCGTTAAAAAACTAAGTAAAGGCTGCGCATTTTAATAAACCAATTAAGGCGTGAGTATACAAAAAAGGTGTGATATTTTAACATGCTAATAATTCAAAATTTATTTTGATATATTAATGTATATATTTTTAGAAAGCCTATATGATTTCCTATATAATGGTAAAAAAATTATTAAGAAAAAATAAAATTTGAAGGTTTAATAGACACAGAAAAAAAAGACCCCTCCCCTACAAATGCGATCTCTTTTACGAAACTACTAATTTCTCAAGTTTGCTGTTTGTTTTTTTGTGATCACAAGACATTGATCTAAAAACGCTTTTTTAATTTTTTCATAATTATTTTGACTTTTGGAGTTTTTAGTATTAAATTTTTTTCCACAATTTTTAACCTCTAATTGTCAGAAAACTCATCATAACTCGCGTTCTGCTCATTCTCAAGAAATAAAAAAAAGGCTTTTTTAGATCAAACATTCCTCTGCATGCTAAGCGTGCTCTCCACCCCCACATCCTTTATAGTTTTGTAAAAGAGATTTAAAACGTTAGTGATACTCTCTTAAAAATTTAACACTGTGAAAAAGAGCTTTTAAGTTTCTTACAGAAATCTTATAGTTCTGCATAATAATTGATCACTATGGTAACAACTCTTTGTTAACAGTTGTTTTTCACATCTTCTATTTATGCTGCACGTGTTCGCTCACATTCGCAATTATACACAGTTGAGTATGGGTAAAACAAAAACAAACTCTAGAAACATAAATCACGAAAAACCTGAACTTGAAAGGAAAAAAAGAAGTATGTTAACGGAGATGCGTGACTGTGGGTAAGTAGCTATAAATATGTCATAATTTTTTTTTATTTATTTTTTATTAAAATTATTTTGTTAACTTTTCTAGTTATGATGGCACACTCTTCGTTAGACTCTAATTCTTCGAGTAAAAAAAGAGGAAAAGGAAATAAACAAATTCATTATTTTAAAGAACACTTTTTCGATAAACTTCGAATATTTTTTCCATCTTTTTAGTGGTAAAACAATCTTCCGCCATGTCGCATGTTTCATTGTTACATTGCAAAATAAACTTTGTTTCCAGTCCAGCTCGAAAGTTTTTGTGCTCCATTATGGTTACTTGGCCGTGACAGATTTTGCAAATGGAGGATCTTTTTAAACAATCTGTCAATAGATATAAATCAACGATCCAGTTGCACGGCGGAAAGTTTGTGTATTTGTCAACGCTCTCATCGCTATCGCTGGATGACACAGCGTCTACAATTTTTTTTCGACTAGTGCTAGCTTGGCGATCAGCAGTAGAAACCTTTTGCCTTAATCTTCTTTTAGCTGGTGAGTCTAATATTTTTGTTTTGGATTTTCTTCTTTTTTGATGATATAAAAGCTTTATGACGATAGGATATTTTTATTCGCTGTTAACTTGTAAACTGGTTTTGCCATGTTTTTCACGGTAATTCAATTTAGGAAGACAAAAAAAGAAAAAGAAAATGTCCTATGGGAAATAGGAGAAAAACTTATTATCTATCATTTATAACCTTGAACATAATTGAGTAGTAAAAATTAATACCCAAGATGATTACGTCTGAACAAATATCTGATCTTTATCGCAAAACAAAAAAGTAATTTATGAAAAAAAAAACTTTTTTGGGATAATAATCTATCTTATAAATAGATTTTTTTAAAAATATTGTTGCACCATTTTTAAAGCCCAGATTTTTTGCTATCTAATCACTGAAAAAATTTTTTTTAAAAAAAAACCCATTTTTTCGTATACTCACGCCCTAAATCGCAAAAATGTCATCACTAAAGAAAACTTAAAACATATAAAACAAAATAAGTTTTTAAGTTTGTATTATTATTATTACTTGTAAAGTCATCACAAGTAAATAGGAAAAAATATGCTTCGTTTTCCACGTGGATTAAAATTTCAAAAAAAAATTACACCGCACGTGGGTTTCGTTTTTACAGGCATAAAGAAAAAAGCCATTAAATTTGGACCTGCGATGGTTTCCAATTGTTTTGTCAAATGAATAAATTATCTACAATTAAATCCATGATAAAATGTCTATTCCGCATGTAAGTGCAGTTTTGCAGACTTGCTTCATCCGTGCTCCGTCGGCGTTCACCTCCGCATTAGTTAAGAACCGCATGGCTGGATTTCTTGTGTTAGACCTGGTTACCAACGACGAAGGGGCCAGGCAAAAGAGATTTATGTCTACGTAGTTCTTTTAACTAAGTCAGGAGTCGGTAAATTGGTCAGATTGGCTTTGAATAGGCTTGCTCGTGGATTAAAAGCTCCAGGACTATTCAATAATTTCTGAGATATAAAAGTGTCTGACCATGACAGAAATCTATCAGACATTTTGTCTGACGAGTCTCCAAAAGTTATCTCGAGGGCTGCCATCGCACGCTACAAAATGGATTTTATAGGTTGATTTTGAAAACTCAATATTTATTTTTTAGGCGTGTGATTAATCACACGCCTGAAACGATTTAGGCGTGTGCTAAGGCATGCGCGTGCGATCGCACACCTCTCCTGAAAAAGACTGACTTTTATGTGAATCTCCATTCAATTACTAGATTGATATAACATTATTATTTTTTTAAATTTTAAACACCCTGAAACAAATTTGAATAAATACAAATAAACGATTTTGAAACGAATTATGATATTTAAGACAATAATTTGAACCAAATCAATAATGACCTGATTTCTATACGTTTTAAAACTAATATATTAAAAAAAATGTTAATTTAAAATCGTTTCAAATTATGGTAATCAAAAAACGAAATAATATGCTGTTGTAATTTTACTATGTATATATACATGTAATCTTGGGCTCATCTTAAAAAATTTATTTGTGTATATTCCCTTGGGTCACAATTAATTGCAGGTCAGTATTTTCAGTGTAGTTGTTATGGTTTGAGGGAAACATGCTATTTATACAGTCAGCTTCATAAATAATGTAAATTCTCAAATAAACACCCAGAGTATTTATTTAACTCTTCAAGGTTTGAGGGGGCGTTTATTAGAGGAAACCGTTTAAAAGAGGGAGGTGTCTACTTAAAAACAAAAAATTTTATCTTCAAACAACAGTTACAAAACCGTCCTCTTCATCAAGAAAATTGAATGGGTGTTTGCTTCTTCAATTTCTGAGTCTGTTATGCCATTGAGAGGATTATTTTCAAGTTCATTATGGTGGACTTTGCTGTTTTTTTGTTGTTTGCTCTTTTAAAAATGATTTATATAAGGAAATAATGAAATAAGATCATTTGTTTTCTTCCTTGTTCTTACATAAACATTCACGGTCCAAAAAGTAGCAGGTCTAATAGTAGGGATGTTTAGTAGCGATATATCCATATATTTAGGTGTTTAAAATAGTGGGATGCTTAAAAGAAGGAAATAATTTTGTTTTGAAGGAAGGTGGGGGGGGTGGGGGGCATTATTAAAAGGAGGCTTTAAGGGGCGTTAATTTAAATAAAGCCTAAGTTTCAAACCTGTTATATTTCCTAGTTTTAGGTAATTTTTTGCTAAATCAGATATTTAATCCAGTTCTAATCCAGATATTTAAGTTCTTGTTTGAATAAAGCTTATTCTCTAAGTTGGAACATAAAAAGTCTGTATTTTCCTTCAACAAAAGTTGTATATAATCCGATTAGGAGAATACATGGCAGGTTAAATATTGTACATTCTACTACTTTCGAATAACTTTTTACTTACCTGTGGAACGTAAGTAGTACAAAGCTGATTGGAGTCCATTTCCGTTGTATCCTTGATAATCACGAAAACGAAACTTTAGTCTTGCAGCATCCGAAACAGTTATCACTGAAGCTAGTGAAGCTGATGTCCCAAACTTTAATCTGTATGCAAATAATCGAGCAAAGTAAACTTCTGATGAGAAGTAGGTCCCAACAGATGTTGATTCATCTAGGATAATACCAAGGTCGAGTTTACATTCCCCATTTGCACTAAAAATAAAAATCAATTATAAAATTTCATACTTCAGCTCCAGGAGGTCGTTCTATAATTACGTCAAGCTAGGGGATAGGTGGGTCTTTCTGTTTTACCTGACACAGTGTAACGGTAAAATGTGGTGTGGATCATACCTAGTTTAAATCCATAACGTCATGGTAAAAAAATTCTCAATAAAGTATTTCTAATTTGTCAAAAAAGGCGTTGTCTTAGTTTTGATACAATTCTTTTTTATATACTTCATCAGAGGAGTTAGACCAGATGATTTTGCTGCTGCATCAAGAGCTGATCACAGCGTATAAAGAGAGATTTGCTTGTGAAAGCAACTCTTATAAAGTGTTCTCCAATATGGCAAAACATGGGAAAGGAAATCAAAACTTTCCCTGAGCTGAAATCTCAAGCTTGTGCTCAAATTAAAACATGGAGGGATAAAATAAGTCTGTTTCACCTAGAAAAGGCACCATCCTATCTCTTTGGAAAAACGCTTTAAAGGGGGGGAGGGGTCTCAATCGAGCATGACGTCACGCAAAGGGGTCTTATATGAAAACGTGATGGAGTGTGACGAGGGGGAATGGGTGGTTCTAAAAAGGCAAATTTAGCATGACGTAATTATTAACATAATTAATGACGTAATTATTGACGTAATTTTTGTGACTGATAAATCTTGTTTATCATTGTTTAAATTCCACAGTATATACATACCCCCATTGAGTATCCTAGTACTCCACTCCATGTGGGTCATCCCTACTCCTTCTAGAAGGTTCCTCCCAGAATCCCTTGCCTCAGAGTATATATAGTTGGCACATGGTTTTCATTTTCCTCTTCAGTTCTTCAGTCGAATTTGCTCCTCCGCCCTCCCTGCTAACTATTTTCTAGATATTTGCATTACCTACTATGTATATATTTGTAATATAGACTCAGCTTTATATCAGCTACTTCGTCTTTATATAGTAGTATGCTCACTTATTTATCGTTGTATATATTTAGTTGTTTTTGTGCATGCTCGCTGCTCTTTGTATTTATTTGTTGTTGTGTTTAGTATTCTTGCTCATAAAACTGTTTACTGCATATTTTCGTTTTTACTGAGTTTAATATGTATAACACAAAGCTTAAAAAGTTAAATCGTTTTCATGTTATTAAAAAAACCTGTCATAATAATGTCCTGACCTGATTATCTTGTCCCGCAGCTTTCGATTTTAAAAAGTCCAACGGACTGCTTCTGAGAAAATCGCGCAAATATGTAGCAAATTCGTCTCCAGTACTAACATTGTCGTGACTCAGTGTTTGGAGGAAGTTTAGCGGCGCATTTGTTTCTTATTTAAGGCTAAAATACACGGTAAGTTTAAACGGACCGTTTAGTTTATTTTCGTCCCCAGAGCTGTTTGAGATTAAAACCTCAACTTTCGAGCTTATCTCAAAGAGATCTGGGGTCGAGAATGCGTTTAGTTTTAAGAAAAAACTTATAAGTTTCGTTGCGGTAATATACCTGTCAACACGTTAAGATAAAATGTATAAGATTTTTAAAAAACTCTCTTTTCACAATGAATACCAAAGAAAAAACACGTAAATCTTCCCGTTGCGGTTATTGTTATAGCAGCAGCAGGGTAACCGTGAAAAAAAGCGGTTATGATTAGAAAATGAAAAAATATGCCCAAATCTTTAGTTTAAACAATAGCTCACCCAACTCAACCTGATTCCCAAGGCCCTTTTCACTCTTTGACATCCTCCCGCACCTGTAGCGTTTTTTAATGTGAGGATATAAAAAAACGCTACAGGCCCTGGGTTTGATTCTGCTTGTACACATAATATTTGTATAAGGCTCGCTTGACATTTTTGCGCTATAGAGTCAAATGGAATCGAGCCTATAGTTTTTAACCTCGATCCCAAGGCTCTTTTCTCTTTTTTTGATAATAGGAGGGCGAGACAGAAATATTTCTGTCTCGCCGTCCTATATCAAAAAGAGAGAAAAAAGCCCTGGGATCGAGGTTGTATAGCTTTAGAAAAATAAACTTAGAGCAGCAGTGGAAATATTATATTAGTCTTTGTCTAAAATTTTGGCTACGGACAAATCCTAAATATTTTTAATTTGTAGATATAATCTTTTAGTTTATCAATGCTTATATAAACAGTCTGGCTATTTGTTGGATTTTCTTGCTTTTCAATGGAGTGTGTATTTATGTTCCTTTTGCGAAATTACCAGAGCTTTTATTTGAGCGGAGCGCTTAACTCAAGGTGAATGTTCACAAGGCGAATTAACCTCCATGACAACAACAAAAATATATAGCGAAATTAAAATACAAGCACTCCTTCGGATACTCGAAAACCGCTAAATATAACAGTCATTTTTAATTCTCTTCAGTAATAAGTTTTTCCAAATATAAACAATAATAATTGTGTTCCGATTGGTTAAAAGTTAACAACGAAATATTTTGTTGCTAATTATTTTAACCTTTCGACGAAGTGAAATTTTGGAACCAAAAACGAAACAAATAAACTGCGATGTTCAAATACATTTCGCTAGTGAATTCGCCGTCCAATTTGCGTCGTGGAAATCCCGCCTTTAGCATTACCATCGGAGATATGTATATCGTTTCTCTGACTCGTTTTCCTGCCACAAAAACCGATTCGTGCCAGTAGGCTTATTGTCTGTCAACACTACTTTTAAAGTGCGCCGGAGTAGAGACTCGAACCTAAAACCTTGTGATTACAAACTGGAAGCGCTACCACTACACCATCTGTTCTATTAATATACAAAGCGTTTTTACTTTAACTGTAAAATTTACTTTCCATGGCTGAGCATTGACCTTTCAATTTCATTAGACGAGACCCTGGGAGTTACGAGAAGGTATATTATGACTTTTTGGAAAACGACAAGTTACAATGATCTAGGACCACGACACAATCTTTGAAGTGGAGAGCTAAAAGTTTGCGAAAAATTATTTTGCAGCAGAGATTTTCTATATGCGCCATTTTGCCCATTTAACGACCGCCGTATTGTAACTTAGCAAAACAGTGCTGACACGAGGTTAAGTATAATACTGTAACTTACCTTGAGCAAAGAAACAAAGCCGAAAACAACAAAAGAACAATCCAAGAGTGCGCCATTCTCCTTCTAAATTGTAGAGAAGGGGCACTGTCGTTTAAAATGTTTATGAAAATTCTTCAATTTATTTAATATAATTTTTAAGAATTTAAATTTACATTTTCATAACATTACAAAAGCATGAAAGAAAATGACTTTATTATAACTTTATAATTGTGTGATACAAGCAAAATTCGACTTCTCTTCCGCTGCACCTGTTCGTCGCATGTTGATGTCAATTTACTTTGTTACATAGAAAGATAACTTCGAAAAAGACTGTTTAGTGTTCCGTTTGTACGCAGGTGCTCTGTTACTCGAACCCTACCTAATGACTGTAAAAAGAGATGGGGCGCGTTTTAATATAAAAAATGCACGTTACAAGCACCAGATATCAACCTGCCATCAACTGTCAACAAATTATTTTCGTCATGCCAATTCAATTCCATGGTTACATCAAAGATGTAGGCGATCTTAAAGAAGCGATAAACATATCACGGAAAATGCTAGATATCCATTTTCTCATACAGATTTTAGGAAAAGGCAAGACTTAGAAAGCAGAATAAGAGATTTTACAAAATTAAAGCTTGGATAATAAAATTTTACATTACATTTATTTCTTCCTGTTTTTGTATGTATTATACGTGTAAGAATAGCCAGCTGTGTCTACAAAGTAAAGTAAATATTTACCGTACTAGTCGTCCACCCGTGGAAAAATCCACGGGGTTGCCTGTCCTTTTTTATATCGCAATTTGTGTTTCCGTAACAGATAGACAAACAGACAGACGACGGCTATTATTATAGAGAATAGTCCGTGGACTTGTTATTTATTTACTGCATTTCGTTTGTTTCGCTACTGCCGTTATCATTTTGCGTCACAGACAGACGTATAGGGGTATTATAATATAGACTACTTTAAGGGCAGAAATTTTCGCGGAATTTTCGTGGAAGAAATTTACAGAAGAAACTTTCGCGAATTTTCCAAAATCTTTATTTTTGGAAACAAAAACTTTCGTGAATGACAATGAATTTCAATGAAAAAAATTGATTTTAAATCGAATATCTTTCCAAATTTATAACGTGTTCGATTCGACTTTCGAAACGAACAAAAACATTCGATTTGTTTAATGTACACACCAAATCAAATGCATGAGGAGAGTGCGTTAGGACTGCGTTAAAACGTGATCTGATAAAAAACATGACAAACCATCATCTGTTTGTCTAGCTTCTGGTGTCTTTTTGTTCAGAAAAATGGAGAAGTTGCATAGATTTACAGCTGCTGTTAGGGGGGTTCATTACTTTCGAAGATTTTGGAGACCACTGGAAAATGAACAACTTGATTGTGTCTACGAACCAGATAATGTTTTTCGGCTTTTAAAACTTGGAAAAAACTTTCGCGATTTTTAGAAAAAGTTGATTTTTCGCGAAAATAATTTTTGCGAATTTCAGGTTAAATTTCTTACCGGGCAGAAATTTTTTTGGCGAAAAGGGACCAAAATCGTGAAAATCGCGAAAATTTCTGCCCTTAAAGTAATCAGTGGCCGTGGAGGATTCCACGGGTTCGCTCCCCTCGTTTATATACTGGATTTTGTGTGTCTCTCGCTACTTGTGGTACCATTTTTCGCAGAGACAGCAGAGAGACGACGGCTATTATAATAGAGACTAGTCGGTGGCCTGTGGAAAAATGCACGATGCACGAAAAGACAGACGGAATACGGCTATTATTAAAGAGACTTAGTCGTTAACCCGTTGGAAATTCATGAGAGTTTGCATGTCACAGGAAAGTCGACAAACATATATCGCAATTGCTATTTGTATGCTCAAGATTTCGTGCGTGGTTAACACCGTTACAAAAAGATGCACAACGGCTATATAAAGACCAGCCGATAGCCCGTGAATAAATCCACGGGTTCGCCCGTCTTTTATGTATCGCATTTCGTGTTTCCGTAACAAAAAGACAAAGAGACGCACGCAGACAGACGAAGTACGGCTATTATTAAAGAGGCTATTCGATTAAGGCCCGTGGAAAAAACCACTTAGGCAAAAGAGCAATGGAAAATAGGTTGATTTATATGTTTTGGTGACCTCAGCAACCCATCCAAAAAAAATAATTTAGAACCTTGTTTTCACGTTGCCTTTATTGTGTAGAGCTTAAACTGCAAAATGTATATGATCATGTGCTCTGTGTTATATGGCCTTAAAGTTTTAAGTGCACTGTAATGGCTTCATTAATTTAATATAGGATATTGACGTTAAAGTAGTGTTATTGACGTCGCGCCGTAACGTCAGAAGATTTAGCATATTAGACGCATTTTTCGGTTACTTCAAAGAAAATTTCGGTAAGATCAAAGGAAAATGAGCACATCCACTTTGCCTGTCACAGAGACTGGCGTATTATTATAGTATCAAAGATATAATATAGATTTACTCGAATGAGCGTCCCCGCTGGAATATGAACTCATTCGACAAATAGTGTTTTGATGAGGGCGCTCATTCGATAGTCATTAACACTTAAATTTGTAAATTTTAGTGTTATGTTTTTGTTTTCTCTTTTATAATTACAATTGTTAAAATTATTTTAATTTTCTCCTATTTATTGTACTTTTTGGTTGATCTATCTTTTTCATTATATGCAACATTTGGGTCTGTAATATTTGCAACAAAACTGAATTTAAAAAGTAAATGCAATAATTGTATAGAATTGCACACCAGTTACTACATTTAACTGTACAATATTGGACACAATGTAGTGGAAACTACCCTCTAAGTAGTGCACTACAATAAGATATTTTCTCGAAAGAGTGTACCCTCTCCGTCAAATGAACGCCAAGTAGAAAGACAATGGGTATGTTCAGGGACGGTCCACGCATAATCCATCGCACATTCGTGAACATCATTGAATACCGCCCGAGACCCGCTACTCATTACAACGCTTCTCCTGCACTTATCTTGAGCACCGTAAGCCTGCATATCGATGAATACCTTGTCTCAAACCCGCTACTCATCACCTCTACCTTAAGTATCAAAGCGTAAGCTATGGCATAGTTGTGACCATTGGGTATTTATCGATGTTCATAAGACTGCCTTGTCACTAGTGTTATTTAAGTACCGTAAACTATCGCAAATATTTTTTGCGTAAAAAAATAGAGATCTTTATACAAATGTGGGTAAGTTATCTTTGCTATACCAGGGATGCGAAAGCTTCGGAAGGTCTTGTGTAGTGCGTGCTTATGTTCTCAAAGCGTGTGGTGAGGCTTGGCGCTTCTCCCTACTTTCTGAGTCCTCCTTGGTTCTTTAGCAAATATACGCATGCCATCCACATAGTCCTCCTCTGTTTCTTTTTCACTTTTCTATTTTGGTTTCAGCACAGCTTTTATCAGCCAGTCATACCATTTACGCATCTTACTTTTCATTACTGGTTAACTCTTAGTCATCTCTTGTTGCACAAACTCATCCCATGATTTTCGGTCTTGTTGATCTTCTTAGTCTCTGTGGTGCCTCTAATAAAGAGATAAGATCAGTCTTGTATTTTTTATACTCAAAACATTTATTATATATTCTTGGAACCCTCAACTAGAGATTTTAATAGTGGTCATAATTTGAGTAGAGACTTTTCCTTTCTCCACTCAAACTATGTACCCCATGCAACTGATCCAGTTGCACAACTTTTTAAGATCTTCCTAATCATCCTCTGAAACTACCAATCCAGGCTTCTATCATGGTGCATGATAATAGCCTGAACCTACAGTCGATATTAATCAGCCTCTTCGGCTCTCTTCTTGTTAAAACAGGTCATCATGCTTACCATTTCTTTACACGCCTTCTAACTATCTGTAAGCCTATCAGACAAAACTTTTGAGTAAGGGACTTTCACTCTACTTAATATGTTATTGCGATAAATTACGCACATTTGTTGTATAAAGATCTCTATTTTTTACGCAAAAAATATTTGCGATAGTTTACGGTACTTAAATATCACTAGTGACCAGTCTTATAAACATCGATAAATACCCAATGTTCACAACTATGCGATAGCTTACGCTTTGATACTTAAGGTAGAGGTGATGAGCAGCGAGTTTGAAACAAGGTATTCATCGATATGCAGAGCGATAACTTACGGTGCTTAAGATATGTGCGGGAGGAACGTTGTGATGAGCAGTGGGTCTCGCGCGGGAATTTAACGATATTCACAAATGTGCGATAGGTTTCGCGTGGATCGTCCCTGAACATACCTGTTTTCGTCTCTTAAGTCAAGCAGTATCTACGGTGAATTCAAACATTGAAACAATAAACAATTTCCAAAATTTTGGATTGAACATTTTTAGATTTCATTTTTTGTCGACTAAATCCTTCATTCCATAATTTAAACGCACGTCTAATTAAACTTGTTCCATAGATGGCAAACGTCACAATTAAAAACAAAAACACAAAGGGGAAAAAAGTGTTTTTTCTCCAATCTTTTGGATTTTTGTTTACAAATTTGTCGTTGTTAAACAACTCAGACAATTGCGACGAAATTTTTTAAAAATCGTCGTCTAAAAAGAGTCAACTTTTTCCAGAAAGAGATGCGTAACAAATTCTCCGAAAAAATATTGTGCTAATACATTCTATAATCTTAGATAAATTATATCGAAACAAGTATGGTTGATTATATGTAGCAAAATTCATATTTTCATATGCAAGCTAAAATATTTTCTTGGTAGAGTAAATTCTGTTATTCGCAATCTAATGTGGCTATGGTCGCGCCAGCATGCATATATCAAAAAGTGAAAAAAAGCTCTGAGGGCGGGATTGCATTTTCCTCGAGGAAACTTTTTTAGACTTAGTTTCTATTAGACGATTTAGCGAAGCGCCGCGTCTCAAAAATTAATACCATATTTTTGTTTAATGGAAACAGTTTCTATTATTAATTCGTTTTAATGCGGTAAGTGCTGTTTCCATTAGACGTCTTTTATTAGTATGAGCACTATGATGACGAGTTTTGTCAATGTTCTTCACCATGTATACTATTGTCAAAAAACACATGTTTGAGTACCAAATAAAAAATAAATCAGTGGAAGAGTCCCGATGATTTGAAGATATATTACTTCTACCAGGTCTTACCAAGTATCTTGGAAGTTCTCGTTCCTTTTTCTTCTTGTTTCTTCTTTTATTTGAATCAGCAATCAACATCTTCAAAATAATTTCTCTTTTGCGTTTGTGTCTTTCAGTTAAAAATGAAATCACCGAGATGAACATATTACATGTTGAAATCCAAACATTTTGAAGTATAACATATCCTTACTCAAATCAACTTTACTCAACGCTATTTTGAGCAAAAAACAAAACTGAACAAGTTGTCATTACTTTTATTATGTTCAAGCATGCCGAAACGTTTATTCACCTGTTTCCATTTAAAAAAAAATATCGTCTTAAGAGCTATCCGATATATTTTATGTCACTTTCATGATCGGCATGGAGTGATAGCTATCCGATAGCCAATCTATGCCGAAACAATACATTTTAAATGGAAACAAAACCCCTATCCAATATGCTTTTTAAGACGCTGCGTTAGTAAATCGTCTAATGGAAACTAAGTCTTAAGATCTTACTTAAACTGTCCATTGGAGCAGGTAAAAGTTCTCTCCGTATTTTTCATGGAATATGATGTAAATACTTCGCTTTCGAACATAGGAACCTGTTCCCGCTCCACAACCTTTATTTATTGATTAATGTCATGAGTGAACCCAGAACCCAGAACTTCTGTGTGAAACCTCAAAAAATTAGTAATCTCCATGAAGGAGAGTGACATATGCCAACAACACGTCTCCCTCTCGCTTCGATTACTATTTCTTGTTTTTTTCTAAACGTTAAGATATACATTTGGCAAAGCAAGGTTACAAGATGGCGGACAAAAAAGATAAAAATGTAAGTGCAATCCAGGTTGTGTTTTTTTAGAATCAACAATATGGCAGCCGTTTTATGTACTCCATCCCATCTCATTTAGCTATCCATAATTAATCAGATGTTTTCCATATGATGATATTCACCCAAATTAATCTCTCAATTTGAAACTTATAGAGGCAATGGGAAATAAAATTGAAGAGGTTTTTGAATTATTATAAAAGAGTTGACTTGTCTGTATTAGGTCAAATTAACAAATAGAAACCAAACGGTTTGCGTGGAGTTGTATAACTAGCTAGCGTATACCGTTCTAATTACGTGATTATCTAACAATCATAAAACTGCTAAAAAACTCATTTGTAAATTATACAAGATATAGCTAGCTAAGTATATTAAAAAATATTCTCTTGAGCAATAAAGTAAGATTAACTGATGAAATACACAAAGCGTTACTTAATATTATCAATAAAGAATTTATTCCTGTGGCGGCATTTTGAAATAAGTTCCTTGCGTTTATTCAAAAGCACGTTAGTATTGGCTCTTAGGATCAGTACTTTCTCACTTAGGCACAAGTCACATCTTCTAGTACTGCATTTGTATGGTGCTGTGTTTTTCTCAATTGACCAATTTAAATTGTAGTTCTTATCATATCTTTTAATTCCCAAATGTGTTTGGAGATTTCTTTTTCATTATATATATATATATAATAAAACATTATGTAAAAAGTCATGTAAAACATGCATTGCGACTGAAACAAATAACATAGAAAAACAAAATATCAAATACCACTCTTGAAATACTCAAAGATAGGAGTGTTCAAGACGAATCAAGAGACAAACAAACAGATTAGTATAATTATCACCGGAAAAATAAAAATTATAAAAATTACAAAAATATCAAATTAATAAAAATTATTTGCAATTAAAATGACTGATGACTCTATTCCTAAATCTGTGAATGACTCTGTTGACCCTATCTCTATGGGCAGTGTATTGAAATTTTTTACTCCTGTAGAGAAAAAGCCAGATTTTGTGAGCTCGAGTTTCACGACGAGTATTTTGACAATTACAATCTAAACATTTCTTCACAAAAAGGACTGTGTGCTTATATATTTCATCAATAATGCACATGTGCTCCTCCTCCAAAATGACTGCTACTCAAGCTTTTTCAGGAGAGGCGTGCAATCGCACACGCATGCCTTGGCACACACCTAAATCGTTTCAGGCGTGTGATTAATCGATTTTGTAGTGTGCGATGGCAGCCCACAAAATAATTTTTGAAGACTCGTCAGACAAATTGTCCGCTACATTTCCAGTTTGGTTGGACACTTTTAGGTCTCAGAATTATTGAATAGTCCTGGTCCTTTTAATCCACAAGCAAGCCTATTCATAGCCAACGTGACCATCCTAGCTAATTCCCCGACTCCTGACTTAGTTAAAGGAACTACATAGACATAAATCTCTTTACCTGGCCCTTCGTTGTTGGTAACCACGTCTTCACAAGAAATCCAGCCATGCGGTTCTTAAATAATGTGGAGGTGAACGCTGACGGAGCATGGATAAAACAAGTCTACAAAACTGCACATACAGGCGGACCTGACATTTTATCAGGGATTTAATTGTAGATAATTTCTTCACTTGACAAAACAATTGGAAACCATAGCAGGTCCGAATTTAATTGAGTTTTTTCTTTATGCCACGTTTAGGTTTTGGTCTACAACCATGCCAAGATATTTATAAAGCGTTGTATAGTTAATTTTGGTGCCTTGATAAACGAGATTCAGTTCGTCAAGACATCGACTTACTTAATCGGTTTCCAGCACCAAACCAACTTGTTTTCAATAATTTCAAATTTTCTATCTGACGTGTAAAGCACTGTATCATGAGCGTATGATAACGTATGAATGAATGAGGTAGTCCTCGAGATCATTAAAGTAAAGTAAAAACAATTAGGTCTTAAAATCGACCCTTGAGGAATATACATCACATGTTACAAAATGTTCTTCAGATGAGATTCCTTCATATATACAGATTAGTATACCTCTGAATAGGTAATCTGACAACCATTGATGTCAATCCCAGTGTTACCGTAACATTTAAGCTTGTACAATAAAATACTATGAGAAAGTGTATCGAACACTTTTGACAGATATACAAATAATGCGCGAACCAATTTTCTGCAGTCTGCTTCCTTTCGAATACTATCAGTAAATGATGTAGCTTGCCCAGTGGATCTCTTTCTCCAATAGCCATGTTGATTTTTATAGAGGAACTTATTGCTTTTCAAATAATCTGTAAGTTGTTTATGAACAGCTCGTTTTGGAATTTTTGACAGCACTGGCAAGATTGAAATTGGTCTATAATTGTCCAAATTCGAAGTAGAACCACTTTTGTGTATAAGCTTCACTTTTGCTATCTTCCACTCTGCAGGTATACAATACCAGTTTGTAAGGATAAATTGATAAGATAACATAATGGTTTAGATATTTTATTTGCAGCATCTTTTAACATCCCAGGGAGGATGTCATCATGTCATGCAGCTTTTCAGCAGCCTTTAAAAGCGACAGATAGCAAAAACCATTTTGATATAGCTTAATTAGAAGAGTTTTACAGATTTTTCTTTTTCTTATGATATTCAAAACGAACGTTAAATAGAAAGTGATTAATGTGATTTTGATAGTGATACAATTTTGCCAGGTCTCAAGATTGAGAATCCCTATTGTAAACCAGAGAAAATTCTATGAGATGATGCATTTTAATTAAACATAATAAGCATTGGTCAGGAATCTACCACTAAACAATGGTCGTAGTCACATGATTAGAGTTAAAAATTAAAAAAAAATGAAACAACTTTATTTAATAACTATATATACATAATAACATGGATGCATTATACATTTTAGCTATGTTAGATCAGAGGAACTTGTTGGTAGAAGCAAATGTTCAAATGATATTGTCCAAAAAGTTTATTTTGACAGAAAGACGGTTTTCATGTTGGAAACACTTGCAGAGAAATGATTTTCTAGATTTTAATTTTTTAGGATAAAGAAATCAAAGTTGATAAATGGGATGGTAATGCATTAAAACATGCCATTGATGACGCTGTTAGAAAGGTTAGTCAGTAAGCAAAGTATATACTGAATTGGCTAAAAATATAGAAATATTTTATTAAATTTTCTTTTACTTTAGATTTTTACTGAGGATTTAAAATATTCAGAGAGTAATGTGTATGTGGACACTAGATTACTTTTCAGTGGATTAGGTTGTGGTGTTGCTTTGTATGCTCTACTGTACGATTATCTCAATCCTTTTCCACTCTCAAAAACTGTTCTTATCATGTGTGTATTGTCGTATCCTTTTCAATGATAGTGAAAGTTTTTTAAAGTTTTGCAAGTCCAAAAAATTTTTTTTGCTCTGCTAGCAAGGTTGTGTAATAATTTCTTCTATTTTTTCTATTTTTGTTTTAAGAAACAGTATTGTGTTTGAAGAAAGTCAGAGTTTATTTGCAGTAGGGCATTTTTACACAAAAAAGTTTCCAATTGATGGCATGTGTTGGAATGATTTTTAAACGCAGCTTCTACGAATGTTTCTTTGAATGAGCGCATAAATTTTCTGTAAGTTAGTTTTAAACTTTCTTAACCCTATTATACCTGGGATTTTTGGCTGTGTAACCCTGAAAAATGGGGGAGGGAGACACAGTGCCTGCAGGCTTTCACTTATGTCTAAACGATCAAACTTGGTTCCGTTACAGAATGTCTTATACAAACTTATTCTGCAAGGAAGTGACCTATTTTAACAATACAGATAAAAAGATCCGTTGTTTCAGAAATATTGACACTTGTTCCATATGTAAAATATTGCATGTAACGTCTTTGGGATCGGAAATGATTTCATTTTGCTGAATTTCTGGCCTTATTGTAAATGGGTGTACAATATCCAGAATAGGACTTTCTTAACATTTTAAATTGAAAAAGGGTTTAAGCAGCATTTGTCGATAGCCGCTCTGAAAATAAATGATATTTTACACAATTGTGGTTTGATTTCATATATGAATTTGTCCTTAACTTCTTTATATAGATACTTCTCTCTCATGTCAATTTTAACCCTGTTTATGACTTTCATTGAAAAGAACATCATTTTAATAGCTAAACAAAGAGAGGCTTCTGGTTTGGTAAGTTACTTATATAACGACATCTCCTTGTTGGCGTTTATTTGTTTGTTGTGACACTAAATCATGGAAAACTTAAGAAAAACCGACACCAAAAGAGAATAAACTTAATTAATTCTCGCGAAGTTGGCAAGTCCTAATATTTTGTAAGAATTAAAATTTCGCAAGAGAAGAAATTGATGAAATTTGTTTCTTAATTTATACTGTTTTGAAGGGCTTTATGTAGAAGTAATAAAGACAGCTGAATTTAAAACTCGCATATATATTATATGTAGAAAAAAATAGTGTAAATTGTTTTCAAAAAGAAAAAAAAAACAAATTTCCCCGAAATTAAATTTCGCGAAATTCGCAAAAACGAGTTTTCCAATAATTTTCACTGGAGCTAATATATAAGTTTATGAGGTGCTTAATTTGCAAACTTTATCGCACTGTTTTAATTTAGGATCCTGATTCCAAATGGACCATTCAAACCACTTTAAAAAGATTCGATAACAATTATACGTGTGAAATAACAAAACAAGATGGCGCCACCAAGAAAAATATTCACGCATCCTTTTCAAAGTGAGTGTTTCAAATCGAATCTCAGGTCGGATTTATGCATGTAAATCAATACTATCAGAAAGGAATATGAAATAAGTAGAATAACCAGATCTTTTAATTCTTATTATCGGGAGGAGGGGTATTTTGGTTTTAACATTGCCATCCCCTTTGAATTCAAAAACTCTATGAAACTTTGCACAGTCACTAAGCGAAATGAAAGAAGTGATAAAAATGCTGACGTTATTATTTTTTACTGACATCATTATTTTCTTAAAAAACCGGCATCTTTTCCTCTTTTTACTTTGTATTTTCCTAATTCGACTTTAATATCTCAAAGAAAAGTTTACATCATAAAGCTCTATGTAAAAAGTGTTATAATAATTTATTAAATTTTCCAACCAACTCAGATAAAATCTAAAAAAAATCTCAATTTTATTTCAGTAATGGGAATAAAATTTCTAGCCTATACTTTCTTTCTCATTTCTGTTTCGTTTTACTTTTAGATGTGTATCCACATGGGTAAACGACAAGGGAGTGATATTGGTGGAAAAATTAAAAAATGACGTCTTAGACCTTCACCGATCGATAAGTGGTGGCAAGAAGAATCAGTAAAGGAGTTTGAAAGATTGTAGTTGCGTGTGTGTTTTATTGTGAAGAAAAATATAAAATCTAATAGGTCGAAGTCGTTGTGTTCCTTGAGAAATCATCAAATTGGTTGTCAAGTTTCACAACAGTATTGTACAAAGTCTTGTCTGGTTAGTAGTGTTGACAGAATATGGGGAAAGGTGCTAAAATATTGTGCGCTAAAAATAGGGAAATACGATACAGAATTTCGGTTTTTAGAGGACGGTGAAATTTTTTACTATTTGAAAAATCTACAAAATTGGTACTTACGAATAATCTTTTAACAGCGAGCTACCTTGTTGTTCCCAGTATATGTAAAAAAAGAAACGTGCCCTTTGGGAACAAGGTTGCAAAAATAACTAACATTAAGAAGGCGATGATAACCCGACTACACCTGCTCTGTGGTTTATTTGTTGACACATGTCAAGGTACCTTAAGCGGAGAAAATTCGGAGTGGATCTATTTGACGATTGATTGAAATGCATTTATTTTAATAGATAAGTTGTAATCATGCTCAATTTGGTGTGGATTTGATTGCGCGATTGGCTAAAATGGTATGGCGTAGATAAAATCTGAGGATGCTGTATTTTGCTAAAGTTGGGCAGTAATAAAAGGTCTTAATGCAAATCAAGTCATTAAAGCCCTGACGCAATATTTCGCATGTTCATTTAACATCAGTTATAGTTTTTTACTCTGGGCAATAAGTTTATCCACAAGCCTCCATTCAATTCTGTTCTACATTTCTGTTCCCGTTATCATGCAATCGCATCAAATATCCACCATTATCCATTTTAAATTTCCATTCCGTTCTAAATTCGTGTTTTTTAAATCGTTATTAGCAATTCGGGGCGCGTTTGTGGTAACTATGGCTAGTATAAAATAGCTTTTTCTAAAGTATTTTTTTCGCAAGCTCTCTTCAAAGTAAATTTTAAAAGAAATTGCAAACGAGCCGGCAACAAGCTGTAATGCGAAGTAAAAGATCGCGAATGTCCGTCCTGTTAAAACTGCGAATATTAAATCTACGTTCTTTTTTCCGCGTTCATTTTTTCTCTTAAGAAGGGACACATCTATAATCAAAAAGTTAAATAACAAGCAACCTTTCTTTGTGAAAAAAACAACAACTTCACTTTTCGTTCTAATGAATCCAACGCCGTTTGTGCGCTTCTTCATTTCTAAAATAGCGCCTGTTCAAGCAGCAAAAAAACCAACAACTTGGCAATAACAGACTAAAAAAAATACCGTCTTTAAATGTGTACAGTGGACACTATGTCGAACAAAAATCCTTTTTCTCTCCCTATCTCAAACTTTTTTGTTCAAGGGGTCATCTACACGGCAAATGAAAATACCAATGGACCCAAAACATTCGAGGCATCAGATAAATTGGGTGTTCCAAAACACACGATTTTCATTTGGATGAATTATAAGTAAATAAACTTTTGATACCCCCTGATAATTGCTTTGTTAATAAATTTCTTAATTTATATGAGAATGTTCTGTCTCGAACAAAGCTTTTGGTCCCTTGCGAGTCCTCGAAGTGCAAATTTCAAGTAAATTACGAATTTAACTAACTCTGTTGCATGCATCTCCTGAGTGGAATTAATTTGGTCAAGTGAGCCCTTGAGAGTTCCACTTATTTGCGGCAAGTATAATTTTGAAGTGGTCATTTTCCTTCATCCCTCAAAACAATCCTTCAACGCTTCTTTGACGGACCAAAGATCTTTCCGAGAAAAAATATAAAATCAAATCTCTAACCTCTAGATCTCCACTTTTATTCTGTATTTTTTTTAGTATGAAATTCTATTTAAGGAGTAACTGCTACTGTGTACAACTGTACAGCCAAAACAAATTTTTTTAAAAAAAACCTTTTTGTTATTGGTCATTTTGTTGCACAAAAATAAAGCTATAATTACATATATACAAAAAACATCTCTGTTCTATAAAGTTTAAATCTTAATTGTTTTAAAAAATTTGCAGCTTGTTGCCAAAAGCTGTGGCACGTACTGTCCTCCATCAGTGATTTCAACTCTGGTAAGGTCTTGTATTGTTATATTGGTGCAAGAAGGCAATAATTATTCTACTTCACCGCAATATTGCTCCAGTCGTGTAAGCTAATTTGCTGAAATATTTGACAGATCAAGGGTTGTGGAGACTCTGAAGATACTGGGAAGCATATTGCTGAAAGCTGCAAACATATCTTCAGATATACCCTTAAAAAAAATGAGTACGTAGTAAAACAGTATAGGTATGTGAAATCCAAAAAGGTCGCATTACTCACGGGAGGTACAACAAATTGTAGAGTTCTAGAATCATGACCATCCCACGATAAGCTCTCCATCATAAAACCTACAGAAATGAAAATCATCCATACAAAATATATTTTGAATTTAAAAACTACGGCGTAGTTAGATTTAGATTAACTTTGCTTCTGCGAGAAAAACTTTTCGTTTCAACCGCTGGCATAATTACTGATTCGCAGCTTTTTGGCGAAAATCGAGACTACCCTCTAATAGTTGTTTTTTTAATGTTTACCTGAGATAACAACAGCAACAACAACAAAAAATGCAACCATGAGAAGCAACTAACTAACCTTTAACACATTTGAAAACAAGTTCAGCTCGCTTCATACACCATTGTACCGTCAAATTCTAAAGATAATTATAGGAAAACATACAAAGAAACAAGCAATTTTTTTACAGTGTCATATGAAATTTCAGATTGATATATCCCCGTTAAAATCGACGTTAATAATATTTAAAGTGGCTCATTCAAAATAGTTTGATTATCCGAATGTATTCACCTGAAAATGAGAAAACATATACAGAAAAATTCCACAAAAATCAGCCAATCATACTATTCCCATCATCCATATTTCGTACATATTAACCATATTTCGTGCACCCCGTAATACCTCTTGGTTTTGATGCACAAACAGACAAAAAATTAACAGGTTCGCTGCTTCTCATATTTTTGCCCGTCGTATATACATTTCGTGACAAGGGGAGGTAAGTAACTATGTAGCTATGGTAAACACACAGACATAATACGGCTACGGCTTAAGGCGAAAGATATAAACGACGCCAAACCATATAGTTGTTAATGCACCTGGTATCTCTTTCACCATCAATACAGAAAATTTGAAATAGAGAAATAAATTCTTGCGAGTTTTATCTTGGTTTTGTAAAATTTTTGTTTCGAAAATTCGGTAGCATTTTTGTGATTTTTTTTTAAACAGAACAACTTACCTCTCCCATCTCGTGAACTAATAAGAGAGGTATAGTGACATTCGTGATGTTATGTCGAGCTGCAGCTAACATGATATTTCTGACACCCGCTATAACGGCATGACGTGAGTTGATTGTCGACAACGCGACTGACTCATCCGTCACCAAATGAAAAACAGCGTGCACCTCGGCCAGATTGGAATGTTTCGTGATGTAAAAATCGCCTGAAACGACAATAAATTGCTTATATGCTTTTAACCCACCCTCAGATTATTAAAAATGAGTGACTCGCACTCCAAAATTACTCTTTTTTGGCTAAAAATTGCGCTAACACTTCTTTGCAAATAAATTGAGCAATGCTTACAATCCAATGTGTTAATTCAGTACCTGTTTGAAGGTTTTTGTTTTTCGTAGGAGGTTCCCTCGCATGACTTAAACTGCTTCGCATCGTTCGAGTTCGGGTTGGTCGGTGCTGTAGTCCTTGTTCAATTAAGCATATTTGTTTCTCAAAGTCAGGGAAATGAAAATCTGTAGATTCATTGCAAACTTGCTTGAATCCTAAGCGAAAAGAAGTCAAAGAAAACTTAACAACTTAAAGGTTATGAAATTTGGTTAGCTACGGCCATTGGCGAACAATCCAGACAACTCGCAATAAAAAAATATGTCCATACATTCGCCAAAAAGTTTAATAAAATTACCAACCTTGACACTCATCGTCGTTTCTGTCTTAAAGCTTAATTGACGTTTAGTAAGTTTTGACGTATCGTTTTGAGTTGGAATTTTTTACATGACGGTAAAAAAAATTATGAATTGTTTAAAATAAAAATTAAACAAAACAATAACAAACTTTTTTTGATCCCAATGGATGTATGCAGCCTGTCGTCGACAAGTAAGATTAATGCGGAGAGTGATTCAGAATATAACGTCATAGCAGTTTGCAGTCGCTGTGGTTGCGGCACCATACTTCCTCTAATAGAAACACAGTAGTCGTACACTTTGACAAAAACTTTAACGCTGTGAAGATCGATCTACGAATAGATACTTATACCAAATTTAATGGCCACAGATCAAATTGCTTTTGTGACTATCTGCTTTCATGTATAGCTTTGTTCATGTTTTCTTCAGATCAAAATATGGCAGGACAAGAAAAGCTTTCATGAAGAAACCGCCCCCATTTCTCTACCGCTGCTCCTTAATAATTTGTTTATTTACTCACCCGATAAAGGTGGTTTTACACTGGCAATAGTCCAACATGTCTCGACACACCAAACGAATATTGTGCATACTTTTCATTTGATTTCCTACAAACAACAACGTACGATATGTAAGGAAAATTTAAGATCTCCACTTTTTCTGACATAAATGAACGAGATATCTATGGTCTCACCTACCTAAATGTATTGTAAAACTTTCTTCCATAAAATGTTCTTGAGGTGAAGTGACGTCATAATTCATTTGATAGCTTTCCATGGAAGGACTTCTGACAAGACGTGGAGTGGGCTTAACATCTTTGCAACTATCATCAGCTATCGTTTTCTCATGCACAGTAAACACCCACTCTCTGTATTCACGCTTCTGTGATTCCTGTAGGTCGGATAAAGCACTCGACCAGTAGATTTCTTGCATCTAAAAATGTTTTATTAAGACAATCATAAAAGCTACTATGGTAACCCTGAAAACGGCATAAAAAGGGATTCAAACTATTTTCCTCCGAAATTCCATTCGCGGAAAATATTAGGACTTGCTTACTTCGCGAAAATTAGTTCTCACGATTTTTCCCCTAAAAATATATCGCGAAAATTAATTCCCTTGTGGTACTTCTTATCACAATAAATATTCAGGATTTTTTATGCAAATTAGTTTAAAATCTCATTTTCTTACCCAAACATAATTCTAAACATTTTTCGGAAGATTTGCTGTAGCGCGTTTACAATATTTCTGAAGCTGCTATTAGGCTTTTTTTTGAAAAGAAACACAGGTCTACCTGAGATTCATCCAATTGTTTTGCAGCAAGATTGTTCACATCTTCATCTGTTTTCATGGTACCAACATACGATACTAGTTCTTCCATTTCAGCTACTTGTCTAAATACAAAACAAAGATAAACTATTTTATTAGGATCTTAGGATTTTTTATTTTACAAAACTTTTTTAAGATAATTTTGTGTTCCTAACGCTGAACACAGGACAAAAGATTTCAGAGTCTGAAAAATTAAGCAGCTAACAAAAGCTGTCACAAGTCATTATAAAGTAAGAATTAGTCAAAACAAAACAGAACGCGATAAACCACTTCCTACAAAAAAACGGAGGTAAACAAATGACCTACTTATCACGCAGTTCTTTCAGAGCGTTGTCACGCTGCTGCACCATATCCTTCATTGCGACTGAATAACTATGTTCTAGTCGTAATAACGCATCAAGAGCTGGCGAGTGGATCAAAGCATGGTAGACATCTGCCCAAACATTATCAACTGATGCGAAACTTGTTTGATGTTCTCTTTCATTGTGAGTATAAGCACTGCTCCAATCTTTTATAAGCCTCTCTTTAACGCCTTGTATGCTGAGTGTTTCGAATAATCGTTCGTCCATCTTCGCTTGAAATTCTTTCGTTTTTTGTATAACAAAGGAGTTTAATGTGTTGTAAAGTTCTAAATGTACAATGTTTGATGTACATGAGAAATAATTAGAACAAAACAAAAAAATAAATAAATAAATAAACAAACAAACAAACAAATAGATAAATAAAAACAAAGCAAAACAAATCAAAACAAAACAAACGGATGAACGAACAAAAATCAAAACAACATACATATTGGCTATCTTGAAAATTATTTCCCGCATTAAAACCCAACATTTTCGACGAGAGAAATCTTTTAATTTTTTTTGATAATCGTTTTGCAATAAGTTTAATATACATAAATGACGCAGAAAGTTTATCACCGTGTATCATCGAGCCTTTGTTGTTTCAAAATATTTGTGATTTAATTTCTATGTGAATTACAGTTGTGAGTGACAGGATATCTTCCGAGTTATAGAAAATTTATACCAGGAAAAACATATACCTTTACGATAAATATGACTGGAAGTTCATGTACTAATAAAAGAGACAGTAGAAGTTCTGCAACAGTGAGGTAAACGATAAAAGAGTTGCGCTAATTACTTTTCATTTATATTAAAACGCCACACACTGGATAATTTTTCAAAATTAAATCTTGTCTGCCATAAATTTAAAAAAAAATGCACAAAAAGATTTTTGCTGCATGTAAATATTTATCATCATTTACCTTGGGTAATCTTTTAATTTTATGACGGTACTGATATTAAAGAATGGTCATAGGAAGACTCAGCAACAAAATTTCTTACCATCATGTAAATAGCATGGTATGGAATGCGATGCGATCAAACGATACACCAATTCTCGTACTTTTCTTTTTAAAGGGATGTTTATGTTGACCTTTAACCGATTTTGAATTCCACGCAAGTTAAAATTAAATGCAAATTCCACTTCTTCATGTGGAACATGAAGTGTTTCACCCCATCCAAGTTTATAATCATCCATTATTATTTCAACTAAAATATCAAAAAGTTCACAATATTAGAAATAGTCGTTAGCTACTTGCTACTCACAGCTACCATTTTGGCTCACGTACGGCAAGCATTTGATGATGCCATTCTCGAAAAAACTACTATTAAGAAGTGCAAAATTTATGGCCGTGGCTTTAATGCAACGCCTCTACATTTTTTTTACTAACAAGAACCCACAAAGCCTTATTGTATATAACAGTAAAATGAAAATTTCCCCAATAATATCTGTTTGATTGAGTCAATAGATTGTCGGTAAAAAAGAGATCCGCATAAATATTTTACCTACTAAATTTTGAAAAAATTCCAAAGTAAACACATTTGAAATAAAAATGAATGATCGTGAATCAAACTCGCAGGTCAGCGCATTATTAGAACCGTACATTTTTAGCCTGTCTCACTACTTCTTTCACTGCTAAAATACTGACAGTTTTCTTTCTTTTTTTTGTAAGGTTCTTAAATAGTTGAGCTGCAGGTTTTTTTAATATTATGGGAAAAAAAGTTATAGCAAACAAATTATTTATTAAATTTAAACAAAAAACTAATAATATATCACATTAATTCACACCAGATCCAAAATTTATATTTACAAAATGAAATTCATCCTTTCATAAGTTTATCAAAAAATTCACGACAAATTATCAATCGTTGAATCTGTGACGTCCCTTCATAGATCTAAACAGAAAAAAATCTCATGTATTAGAACTTAATATCATGAGTGGCTTTCACTATCGACCAAATCGATGATGCTGTCATGGCTTTTCAATACTATTTCAACACAAAGCCAAAATAATGGTGGTTTTACCCTTTACTTCAGTTTGTTAAAAAATACAATGTGCAGTAATTTTTTTGTTTTAATTGGACAACCATAACCTGTCGATGTAAGCTTCTTTATTTCTAGTAATAGAAAGTGCATTCTTTAAATGCGTAAAATCATACCTGGTAAATTTTTGCATCTCTCATAAGTTTTTCTGCTGGATACTCTGAATTATACCCATTACCTCCAAATATCTAAGTAGAAACAATATAAAAATATATGCAACAATGATTAATCGATCAACTACGAATTTGTTTGAATTAAAGAATGAGAACAAAGTCAGGCCTCGTCCCATAACTAACAAATCCTAAATAGTAACATGACTCTTTTTCATGGCAAGCCATTTCATTTATTTTGTATGAATTTTGTATGAAGGACCGAAATTTGTGTGTGTGAAAAAAGGGCTAGGAAAATATCTCAGCAGCAATCCGTCTAAAAACATTACAACACTTCAAAAATTAGTCGGGTCATCAAGAATCTTTTCAGTGGAAATATAAAAACATTCCCTCAACTAGTAATTAAATATATTTAGTAGAATAATATTGGCTAAAACTTCTATTGGCTAAAAAATGATAGTACTGCTATTATTCCTATATAAAAAAGACCTCGCACACAAAACACAATCATGTTATTTATCTGATGTTAAAAATACCTGAACACAGTCGGTCGCATTTTTGTTGGCAACATCTGATGCATATGATTTTGCAATAGAAGCGTAATATGTGTTTCGTCGACCCTATACAAGAGCAGAGGTGCATACAACAGAAGTTATAACAAGAGCTGTTTTTGTGTCAAACTGTAAAAAATGTTTTTTACTTAATAAATACACCAGTTTAGTTATATTGTTTCGAAAATAAGACGTTTGCGAGAGTCGTGCATGCTTTCCACTGTTAATTTTAACCTAGTTTTTGGGACCTTTTTGTGTACCATATTTGAACAAACTAAAAGAGGAGTACTTACTAAAAGAGGCTTTTCAAGGAATTAGTTTTGAAGTTAATTTTAAAGGAATCCTAGGTAAAAAGATAATGCTGGACTTTTAGTTAGAGCTTTTTAAAATTTATCAAAAAACTACTCGCATGTAAAAGATTTTTAGATTTAATTATTTAATAATGTAATAAGGAATAACAAACTTTTACATTTTGAACTTTTTAATATATATAAACATTAGAAAGGTGACTTAACATAACAAAATTAATAACATAAAAATTTATGCCATCGCACGAGCTGTCGCCTATGCTTTTTTTCATGAGTACTAAAGCAGTCGAAGCTGAAATCTCTTCAAAGAAGAGCGGAATCATTGTTTAATGTTAAAACAACTATAGTTATGGACACCTTCAATAAACAAGCTGTAGTGCTTGTTTAAAAATTTTTGGGTGGCAATGTTGCTCCTGCTTTCGTAGATTACTTTAAACTTCGCGATCGTGACGTTAACACTAGAAACAATAGAATATCGGTTGATCTTCCTAGTGTTAAGCTTTCTTGAGATCGCAGGGTGTTTTTTTTCTAAAAACCTATCTCTTCAACAACAACAAAAGTCGCGCAACAGAAAAATACCATGGGTCTTTTGGTTTTCTTGAAGACAGTAAAAGTGTGCAAAGTTTTAGTACAACACAAACTATTAGCTGACCTGATCCAGCTCCCAAGCTGATCTTCGCACCATCAACCTAGCAAGTTCAGTACCAGCAGCCATATCAGCTAACATAAATTGAATAGCTTGATGATTAGCTATTTGAGTGCCAAATGTCTTTCTTTCCATGGAATATTTTGCTGCTTCATCGAGTGCTCTATGGGAGAGACCAACAGCTGACGCTGCAACTCCTGGTCTAGTTTTATCAAATGCTCCCATAGCGTATTTAAAACCTTCTCCAACTTTGCCCAATACATTCTAAAATGAAAAGTAACAAGAAAATAAACAACAGATAGCGTTTAAATTACGACAAAAAGTAATCTTCATTATCATCATCCAAAATAAAAAGAACTTTAAAATTTATATAAATGCTTATTTCTTGTCAACAGTGATTTTTAGTAAAAAACATTTTTAGTTAAAACAGATTTAAAAACAAATTATTTTTGTCTTATATAAAGAGGATTTTCACCTTCTTAGATACACGCACGTCTTCAAAGGTAATCCCACGAGTATCCGATGCTCGTTGTCCCATGTTCCATTCCTGAAAATAGTAGTTAATCGAGCAAAGTTAATTGAACATGAAGTAACATATGGAGATGTGTTGACCTTACAATTATATATTATTGTTGAACAATTAAATTTAATTTGATCACTTAACATTCATGTATAAGATATACCTTTCTTCCTTTAATAATTCCAGGCAAATCTGCATCAACAATAAAGCCTGTAAAAGCTTGTCCAGCTTTAGCTTTTGGATCTGGATCTGTCCTTGCTAATACAAAGTACCTGAAGGAAAAGAAAGTACATTACAATTGAAAATACAGGATGAATTCTCCTGCAATTCTTGTATGCGGTATGCATAATAAAATTGTTAACAACTAATATAATATTACTTATTTGAAAAAAAAAATAAGGATAATCTGATAAGTAAAAAGATATTAGCTAATACCAGTTGGCTAGTCCACCTCCAGTAATCCACATTTTGTTGCCATTGAGAACCCACTAAAATATTATAATCATATGATAGAAACACTGCTTGTTGAACTACTTTTTATTATCTTGAGGGGGTAATTTAAAGGAACATTAAAGACAATCGCAATGAAAAAAAAGTTGTGAGCATTAATTTAAACAAAACGATTATTCGACTTGCGCTTCATTCTTGTGTATATGTTTGTAAAAATGTAAACAAATTATGACAACTGGCGCACGTTATAAAGAAAAAGATAGGGAACAAAGAATGTACGAGATTCACGAAACACAGCACTCGACTTCTTGCAGAAAATATAACTTTTTCCTACAATTGCCTGTACACATTTTATTAACAGCATAAAAACTCTTTTTCCATCTTACTCCTCCACACGAATTCGTGTACAATAAAGAAATTATTTTTAAAGTGTGTTCTATTATTTTCTAACTTTTGTTTACCATGACTTACCTCATCTCCATGTTGAACAGCTTTTGTTTTAATACCGCTTACATCAGATCCTGCACCCGGTTCTGTCACACAATATGCCTGAAAAAAAGAGAAATAGAATCATTGTTATACTCATTAAACTGGTGGTAAAAATGACCATAAAATTTGACATTTCACACTTGGCACAACACAAATACAAATAAAAAAATCTTTACCGCCAATAAAGGTTCCGAGATCAATCTACCAAAATACTCCTTCTTTTGCTCATCATTAGCAGCAATATTAACAGGTGCACACTTAAAAAAGATAAACCCTAGTATCACAATGACTGTTCAGGTCATCATACCAATGCTCTTGCATCTACACATCTGCATTCTAAACACTCATCTTGTGTTGATGCTACAGATGCTGAAGTGTAGTGAAAAGATTTACTGGGGTAGATGGGCAGTAAAAAAGATATTGGATTTTCAATATTTTAATGAAATCATAAATGGCCTGTGTATGTAGAAGAAAATGATATTTGAGTGAGAAAGTGTTGTCATGAACCTGTCAGTTCTAAAATGGGTTTCTGGTTACCATTCTCATGTTAAAAAAGACATCATTTTTTTCCCTACCTATGTGAAAATTATTGTCTCAGAGTTATAAGTGCAATGGATTTGTTAATTTTAGTAACTGCTTGGACATCAATCAAATCAATAGTGCTGACTAAGAAACTACTGCATTGTTGGAATATAGTTATTTTACTTAAAGAACTCACAGCAAGACCATTCGCTTCGATAGCTACACCTATACCAGTGCATGCATATGCAAATTCTTCTTCAATAATACAAGAGCTGACACTATCAATGCCCATTCCACCTAAATGAAAAGCATATCACTACTATAGTATAAATAGCCTATAGTGGCAGCTTTACAGCTTAGTTTTTGGTCATGTTTTTTTAACTTGTTGTAACAATTTCATACTCAGAGGGCACGATTAAAATATAACTTTAAAATTGGTAAAACTATGTTTTTTACAATAAAAGATTTAAGCATCATACGATCACGCAATTTTTCATTAATTTTTAAACAAAATTCAATGAGATTTAGTAAGCTTTGCACAGTCATGTTGGTTATTTCGTCAACACAAACCAGCAATGCTTAATTTTCATATAGATGAGCTGCAACGTTTAGACTTTATTATGGTTGCGTAGAAATAATATGCAAATTAACTCATATAACACAATAAACACAATATAAAGCATTATATAAGGAGTGGTTCAGTTGAATGTTAAATCAAATATTCGAATTCAGCGACATCAAATTAGCTAAAATAGTATGTTTTAATTTATTTTGATGCTTCAAAGTATCAAAAGATCTAGTTAGCAAAATTTTGTATTTTAAAATATACTTTAAAGTCATGGCTAATAGAAGTGTAAATGAAATGTAACAGGTGAAACACCGCGATTCTTGATGTATGTTATGTGTAAAAGATAGTTGTTGAAAACATAGTTAAAGGGATTTGTTATTGCTTTAAAATTATAATTTACTGTTTATATGCTTTACTGTAACACAAGATTGGCACAACAACAACAAAAACGGAGACTTGTGACCTAACCGTTTATTTTTTTTTAGGTTTCCTGCAGTGTATGGTTTATCGTTGAGCTTACTTAGATGTTATATTTCAATAATGATTTTGTTTTGAGGATTTACTATATTGCAGTGGAGAATAAGCATAAAATATAAATCTTATTTGCTTGGTTGATATATATAAGATTTCTAGTAGTTAGCAAGCTGATATATTTATATTTGGCATTCATTAGCTACAAGCCTTTGTAGAAATGCTGTGTTTTTCTTACAAGGGCACAATAAATTTCAAAGTTTATTTCACAACTTTTTTCTTTAAATTGTAAAAGCATGTGTTGAAAGATGTTTTTAATTTGTGTGTATACCACCAGAAATGTATTGAAATATATGTAGGTTCACAAGGAAAAGCATCTTACATGTTTCTTATAAGATAGCAGTTCTGTTTAATCATGCGATGCAAAGAAGGTACACTCGTAGGGTAAAAAATTCTGGTATTGCGCAAAACAAATTTTGCAATTATGTTTTTTTGGCAAAATTAAAAATTAAAGTTGTTGTAAAATGGCACAAAAATACGCACTTTCAAGTTTGACCACTAACGCCAATTAAATTTTAAAAAGCCTACTGATCACTCACACAGATGTGTGATTCAGCAATTGCAGAGGTAGATTTTCTGCTCTGCTATTCTCTTGCAGTGATTAAATACTATTAACAGGTTTAGATCAGTCAATTTCCATATGAAAAATTTATCAACATTGGAAATCCTATACCTCAATAAGGCTACAAGTTTTTAGAGTTGTTATTAAAAAATAAAATGAAATGTGCCTCTACAGCACACAAAGATTGTTGTTAATAACTTGGACATCTTATAAACATAATTTACTTTAAAAAATTGCAGCAATCAAAATATTTAACCTTACGAATTAATTTTTTTTCTGAAGCTTGAAGTAAAATGAAAGTAAAGCATTTGGCGCTGAAATACACATCATTTAATCATTTAAAAGATAAAAATTACTTCAATACAACAATCATTTAAAAAATGATAATTATATATGATTGTGCATTTCAGCCCTAATTTCTCTTACCATATTCAACTGGAATGGCACCATTCATTAAACCCACAGCATGAGCTTTTTTTACAATATCCCAGGGAAACTAAAAAAAATTTGTCAAATATTAGAAACAATTAATTAGAATTATAAAAGGCCACTACTTACTTGAATTGCAAGTCTTTTTGCTATGTGAGTTTGTTATTAGGAGGATGGAAAAACTAGGTTAAATTTACCTCCCCAGTCTTGTCATGCTCAGCAGCAACTGGCAAAATCTCCTCTCTCGCAAATTTGCGGGACAAGTCTTCAATGCCTTTTTGTTCATCGTTAAGCTCTTTGAGGTAAAAATAAATATTGCGTACACAGAACAAAACTCAGGAACCCAACTTAAACCATGCAAATAAAGACCCTTTTTATAAACAACCTCAGTTACATATTTAATCAAAATTCATTTGAGCTGTAATATTGAGAAACCTGAGTATTAAGCACTGAGTTTCATAACATTTTGATAATTTTGGCCTCTAATCCTTCTAAATTTTCGTTATGTGACTCTGGAAAGCCAGAAACCATCAAGCACTAAACCTTAATTTAGTACAACATCCCATGTAATGTAACTAACGAAAAACTGTTTTTATTTTGTGTCTTTTCCCTGTTTTTTATTGTTGGAGATTTTTTCAGCTTGTTAAAGTTTCTTAAAAAATTTCACATGGAATGCCACTCCAGAAAATATCACTAAAAGCATACTTACCAAAGGATAAACCGGACATTGATCTTGTCGCCTAAAAAAAGCACTAACAATAAAAAAAAAATATTTTCACAATGAAGCGAGCAAAGTGTTTACTTACTTGTTTAACTAAGGTATGCAGTGTACTGCGAACTAAACATAGTTTTGATAACATTTTTACTATGATCTAAAATGATTAAAAAAGTGTTTAAATAGTTTGTGATCATTACAATTTTTTTTATTTCATTCCCAGTAGCATAAACAGATGTAACACACATTGTTAGATGTTTTGGGAATGTTTGAAATGTTTAGAGAGGTCAAGGTTTTTAGGAAAATAACAAAAATGAGATATGAGTAAGGCGACTTTGGACAACAGTTTCTGGGAAAAGGCGCAATCTTGGAAATGGAGATAGCATGCAAGTCCTTTGTAACTTGAGTTTGTCTGGACAAGTTAAGGTGGCTCTATACCTTTTTTCAAAAAAAGCTCAATTTTCACATAGATTAACATAACTCAATGAAGAAAAAAGATTGGTACTTGAAACTTCGCATGATGATAGAATGACCTTTCCGCTTTTCAAAAAGTAAACAATTGACTTGACATGTCATGCCATTGTGACAATAGGGTGATGACAATAGAAACAATAGATTTTGGCCAAGAAAAGATTTCTTAAGTTTATCTACATATATACTAAGTGTTATATATCTATCAGTAGAAAATCAAAACTTCTCTGTTTTTCCATAGCAACCATACCTTAAAGTGGTCAAAATGAAATTCCCATTTAGAACAATCTAAACATTGATTTGAACCTCTCTTGAAAATTTCAGCTCAAAAGGATGACTACAACAGTCACAATCTTTTCTCAAAGCTCAAAAACCTCTTTTCTTGGAAAACGCCAAAAAAGATAATCTTCACGTCCAAATAGTAGAATTTTTGCATTTCAGGGCAATCTTTAAGTAATTCTAGTGAAAAATCATCCTGTAAACCTATTTATATCATAAGATAAATATATACAACATAATAACATGCTCAAAATCCAAAAAATATAGATAAACAGTTGTCTGATATACTCCCTGACGTCACGTCTGAAACAAATAAAATTTTAGGTTCCCTCTATTCATCGCTTGTCACCGTCTTTGGTGAAGAACAACTAGCACACTTTGATGAAGAGCAACTAGCAGTATTCAGTTTATCTACAATGATATCTTTGTCAGGCAGTTTGTTAACTGTAAAACCACCAGATTGATAAAATCTAGCAGAGCTTTTGCCTTTCTTTCTCAAGAATCTGACTTTCAGCTTGCATGATAAATGCGATTCTTGTTTTCTTGTTGGTAATCAATCAGAGTATTAGTACCAATGTCAGTTATGCCTACTCTCTCTAGAATTGCTCCTTGTCTTGCAGCCCCCACATTCCAAGCAATAATGGTTTGGGCTGCTGCAGCCTCAAGTTTTGCCTTACCACAGAAAACCCGCTTTGGGCATTTAGCCCAGAGGATGTTATTGAGAGATTCGTTCTGGTTCTGAGTAAATCCCTCCAAACACCTTTCAAAAAAAGGTTGAGCAGGACAATCTATCAAAGATGGGTTTTGAGTCACCATCACCAACATAAGTGGTATACCGAAGGTTATGTTTCTTGATTGACCGGACGAACATTTCAAATGCTGGCGACGTTTCGGGAGATCCTTCTCCCATCATCGGGCCCGATGATGGGAGAAGTATCTCCCGAAACGTCGCCTACTATACTATCATGTTCAAGAAATGATAAACTTTCCACAGTAATATGAATACTGAACAGACAAACTGAAATAATATCTTCAATAATTTCAAATGCTGTTGACTTTTCCATTTCCCCTGCTGAGTCTGTATGATTGATTTCACAATGTGGTTTATGCTTTTCAAACCAGGTTTTATACCTTCGACTGTCTTTGTTCCAGTGGGCACAAGATTTACATTCAAAACATATTTTAGACTTGACGACATAATCTAGGGTTTCTCCGGTGTCCATGGAGATAATGTATACAACACCAAGCAATGACGAAAACCCATATCTTTTCTGCCAAATACCACCTACTGAGACACTGCAATCAAAAATATTTGAATCAATATCTTTCCCTTTATCATTTTCATTGTTATTGATTAAACATTTCTTTATGTTTTCAGCACTTTTTCGTAATGTCTCTGTTTCCACAGCTTTGCTCGCTTCTGAAAGACGCTTCACATTTTGATTGTAGCTAGTTGGTGGTTGGGGTAAATTTAAGGTAGAGCAAACTTTTGGAGAGCAGTGAGTCCAAATCCACTGAAAAAGCTGGATTGTGTTGCCCTTAAATTTATCTTGGACGTGTGAGAAATTGATTTGTTAGTTTCGAAATCGGTGCAGGCGTTGCATACCGTACATTTCAATGAAAATTGTTTCTTCAAGCCATGCCTTCTAGAATCATCCTGCAACAAAATCAAGCTGCTTTTAGGATTCTTACAGCTCTTACAGATTGCTGAGAGTTCAAATCCTTTTTGTAGAAAAGAACTGTCAATAATTTTGTTTCCAAAGCACGGCCGTTTGGATGCTTTGGATGCTTGGCTATCGGGTGACGACAGTCCCAGTTCGGTTAATGCCCGCTTTCGAGTAAACACACCTTCACGCTCCTTAGCTCTCAAAGGACAATTTCTTTCTATTTCGTCAAGAGATCTGTTGAATTTATCAGGTGAAAAGTTTTTAAGTGGTGAAGAAGTTCCGCGTCTCCTGGGAAAAAGTGCTACCATTAAACATGTAATTATTATCATTTTCAGGCCCTTTTTGATAAGGTCTCATGCAACGTTAGGAGTCTTTTTCAATCTCGATTTTGTTAACACCTGGGCCCTAGATTCTTTAGATAACATCTTATGTGCTTCAGGAAACCAATCAGAATACATCCAATGTGGCCCAAGCTGATATTTCGGTGCTGTTTTGTAATTGGTGGGGATTCCGAAAAACAAATAAGGCATTAGATTTTGCCAGTTTTTCTAGATTCTTGTGTTCATACTCTTCAATTTAAATAGACAATTTTCATTAGGAGTGAGTATAATTTAACGGATTGTGTGTTAACAAAAAAAATTGGCTTTACAGAAGAAAGCAAAAACAACTTTCCACTTAGTAACCATGAAATTTAGCAACTCTCCAACTCTTCCCTTGGCAACTACCTAACTACTTATAACTAAAAATTTACCTATTCTCCTTAACAATATGAATTTGACTGACACAAAATTTAAACATCTTTCCTATAGCAAAAACAAATTAATAGAAGAACAAACCTATGACTCTGACACTCACTGGTAGTGAAAGAATGATTATAACGTCAACAGATATGTCATACAACATACAATTACAGAAGATAATACAAAAAGGTTAAAAACATAAGTGCATGAATTTACCTGCAGCTACCAAAGTAGGGACAAATCACAGATGCTAAATTTATGGAAACCTTACAATCTTTAATTTGGATTACAGTACTTTTCCCGGTTGTGGACTCTAACAAAACAATATTTGATGCAAAATCTAGAAGTTGTACAAAATTCATTTTTAAATGCCATACCATCAATTCGGAACTCTTTTCATTGGAACTGGAGGGAGAGAAAAAGAAAAAGATAAACTTCTCCAGTTTATCAATTATCTGTTCTTGAAGGCACAGTTTTAAATTTAAACTTTCATGATGGTAAAGGGCGCATACTCTTTTACAAACCAGAGACTCATCTGGAAAGCTGTCATTCAGAAAAAGGGATCAAAACTTCTTTAATGCCCATCCAAAACATATAGTTAGGGATCATCTCAAAATGTTCATACGAAGTTCGTATAATTCGTATCAAAAACATATCGATTTATTAAATCTTTCGTATCATATTATTTTTAATACAAACTTTATTGTATCATTTAAAATAAAGTTTATATGTAGTTCGTATCATTTCAAAGAAGTGCGTATAAAAATTTGCTTATACAAAGTTCGTTTATTAGCTATAATTGGACTATTATCTATAGTCTTTTTATTGAAATTTTTTTAACAATTATAAAGTTCGTTTTGTTATACGAACTTCGATTATTTTAATTGGACTTAAGGTTTTTAGGGACTGTCTCCATGGCATCGTCATCATGGCATTTTAGGGACTGTCTCCATAGCATATAGATCATTTAAAAATCATAAATACAGGATCATAGAAAGCGAAAAGATCACTGTGGAACGTTTAAAATTCTTAAAATTTTAAAACAGGATCGCAGAAAACCAAATGATCGCTGTGGATTGTTGAAAAATCATAAAAACAGCATCATAGGAGCTAAGAGATCGCCATAGATTGTGTAAATTGGACCTTTGAATACGCAATTTTGCTAGTCTTTTCAAAGAAATCAGCCTTGTATATTTTACTTCTTTTATTTCTGGTTTCGTATTGAAATAATTATGCGCAATTACGCCAGTATTTTTTAAGTTTTTTTTAAGTTTTCATAGCAATTTTACTTAGTTTAAAGTTTGTATCATTTCTTTTCATATTTCAAAAAAACTTTGTTTAATTCTTTTGTTTCTGGTTTTATATGGAAATAATTATGTGCAATTACGCCGGTACTTTTGAAGTTTGTTTCAAGATCGTATAGTTATTTACTTGATTCAAAATTCGTATCATTTCATTTTGTATAATAAAAAAATTTTGTTTATAAAAAACTAAAAAAGTTTGTATAAGCATCGTTTATATTTTTTTATTTTTAAACTAAGCACTTTGTATGACATTCGTTTAACGAAACAAAGTACTTTGTAGCGTTCGTATAATTATACGAAAAAAACATACAAACATTTTAAGACGATCCCTTAGGGAACTTCAGTTCTGTGCCAGAATGTGCCTCAAGAGAAAATCTACCACTTAATATAGCAAACCACAGCTCTCAATTTACCTGCCCACAATACGTCTAAAAACATGATAAGGTATAGTATAGATTTCTAGCCAGCAAAAAAAAAATTTAAGAAACATTTAGCTATATATATATATTTGTAAAAAAGAATTGTCTTGGTTACTCAGTTAAAATACACTTATTAATCGAGGATATTGTATTGTAACACATTTTTAGTATACAACATCATATGCATGGAAAGCAATTTGTAAATTTGGGGAACGGATTGGGATGCCGGTTAAAGGCAGTAAAATGATTAGTCGAATTCGGTTAATTGGATTGTGTATCATGTAAAAATTGTATGCTTTCGGCATGCTCAGACTTGTCAGTTCGATTTTTAAAAAGTCGGACCGGTTCAACTTTTTTTTATTAATCGAAAGGTTTTTAGCCAATCAAAATGCTTAAAATCTATACATCAAATGTGCGTTCAAAAATGTGAGTTGCTATATAAAAATAAACATTAGTAGAGGAACTTTAAAAACATCATGTCGTCAAAAAAGGATAAAACAGAAATCAAAGAGATTTTTATCAGTGAATGAAGCTTATAACAGAAAAGTAACAAATAACACACTTTCTAACGTTTTTCTTAAATTTTTATTTGTTGTAATAAAAACTGTAACAGCAGTGAGTTCAACTCTGTCTTCCCTCTCTAAAGACATTTTATCGAAAGGAAATTATCAAAAATCTGTTCTGTTTTATATTAATGTTCAATATAATTTTGATAAATCATATTCAATTAATTGGATCTCATCACCTTGTTACATGTTAAGTTTCGATTTTTTTTAATGCTCAATATAATTTCGACAAATCGAATTAGATTAATGGGATTGTGTATGACCGCCTTAAGACAATAATTGAAGTAAGACAGGACAGACAATGCATGCTGCTAGTGATCATAACAAGGTAATCACACCAAAATGCTTGCCCAAGGCAAAGAAGGTAATTACCGAAGAGTATGCACGTTTTGGTTGCCCCTCACAAGATTATGTCCTCATGAATCATAATATTGTAAATGGTTTCCAAGCATGACTCATCTCTTCATGCATGAATTGTATACATTCTCATTTCCTCTATTCACAAAGTACATTTCACAATTTATTCATTATCTATGAATTCATTTATCTATCACTAATTTTTAATTTATTAAGCCTCTCACACGCATCTGTCCAAATTTTTTATGGATGGCATGGGAAGCCCGACATCCTCATTAATAAACGCACAAGTGGAAATAAGAATGAATGGCTGCTCCCACTGCTGGAAAAAAACCTTCACAACTCTTGTAGCCAAATGGTTGTATAAGGAAACAATGCAACTAGAGCAACAGTGCAGTCAAAGTAAGTGGTGTTTGCATGACCATCCATCGTCAATGGGGTGATGCAAGCCAGTCCAGGAGCTAAATCATATGCCTGTTGTGCTGAGCCAGTACGTGAAAGTTACTGTCAGTGGTTTACAGACGTCACTTGTATCCAGCAAGTGTTGTCCGGTTTAGCATCATATAAAATAAAGTAAACATTATTAGTGTAAAATGGATACGGTGCCACAGATAATAGTGGGAAGGTGGGTGGGACCTTAAAATCTGAGGAGCTTCAGTCTTCAACAACCTCAGTTCTTTGTAGCTAAAATTAGACTGACTCATGTGTCTTGTATTTATTGGCTTGTTTCATTAAGCGAGGCAACACAAAGCAATGTTGAGATTGGGCAACTGAGACAATGCCTAAGCAGATATAATTCAACATATATGGCTACCATGGCCTATTTACTGAATCAGAAGTGCCTTATCCTCAAACCTTATTTGAAGTACAGTACTAGGCCAGAGCCAGGGTGGTATCTATCATTCTACAGGACAGCTAGAAGGTTTATTGAAGTCACCACAATTAACATGAGCTAGATATTTATTTAGCTCCATATATTTATTTACTATAAATATTTGCATATATACTAATGAATGTGCATAGAAAAACACTTATAATAAAAAAGATTGTAAATTTTAGTTATCGTAGTAGTAAAATGTATCTGGATTATGGTGAGAAATTATATTTACTTATATCCTTAGTCCCAATGCATAAACGGTCTAAAGTCCAATTTAAGATTGTCAGTAAAGAATTTATGCGGACGCGTTAGAAACTACAACAACAATAATGGCCGCTTATTACAGAATAATTCGGCTATAATCAACCTTCGTATACAATATTTTTCAGTTGGTGTTGACGATAAATAACACGGATTAACTAAAGACGAGTTTAAATTTCGTGAAGCAATATATAGTTTCTGTCAAAAGGAGCTAACTCCACATGCGGAGAGAATTGACAAAGACGATAGGTGGGCAAATCTAAGGTAAGATATGTTGCTACAAACTATTCCTATAGAAATTGGTTACGACGACAAATTTTGATCTAATTTTTCATACCTTTACAATTTTCCAGCTTTTCTTTAGGGAGAACTGACATTAGCCTGTAATCTAGTTAGTAGATCCAGGGTTAAATATAACAGCTAGCTACTCATACGGCTATTTATACGGTACAGATCTTTTTTACTTACATTTCCACTTTTTTAGAAATCGACTGTAGATTAAGTTTTGTCGTGTTCTTTACATCCAGCTGCGCTTTTTATTATTTTATTAGTAACGCAGAGTAGCGCGTTCTCATTTTAAGAGCATTTAATTATCAGTCCCCCTTGTTGCTTATGTCGTTTCATATACTTCTTATGCTCACAGAATGATCCCATCAATGTGTCGATGTGTCAATACGTTTCCGTCTTCAAATCTGCTTTTGTATTTTACTATTTCAACCTGATATATTTTATGTTGTACTGATAACACTTTTTCGCGTGGCCTGGTGTTTCTGATTTGTCTGTAATCTTATTGTAAATGCAATAACAAACTTTTCTCACTTAAGAACAATAGATAGATAGCTATCTAGGGTTAATCTTTAAATTCATGATCATTTGCTAGCTTTTTTATTTTATTGCAAAGCCTTTCAAATATTTTGTTTTACCAATTTTGGCATGTTTATCTAATTTTGGCAGCTTTCCTTTTTAGAAACTTCTGGTTAAAGCTTGGTGAAATAGGTTTGTTTGGTATCAATGTACCAAAAAAATATGGTGGCCTTGGTGTGAGGTATTTTGATCATCTTTTAGCGTTTGAAGAAATGTCTCGCTCTTCTGCAGCTATTGCTATGAGTTATGGTTCCCATTCAAACCTGTGTGTAAATCAATTGACTTTAAACGCTTCAGAGAGTCAAAAAGAAAAATATTACCCGAAGTTATTATCTGGTGAGCATATAGGTGCATTAGCGATGAGCGAACCGACGGCTGGTTCAGATGTTGTATCAATGAGATTAAAAGCTGAGAAAAAGGGTGATTGTTTTGTATTAAACGGAAGTAAATTTTGAATAACAAATGGTCCAGACGCTGATGTAATAATAGTTTATGCAAAAACTGACTTCAACTGTGCTCCTGAACATGGCATTACAGCATTTATCCTAGAGCGCGACATGGAGGGGTTTAATCAGATGCCAAAATTAGACAAACTTGGTATGAGAGGCTCAAATACAGGAGAACTTGTTTTTGAAGACTGTGTTGTGCCTATAGAAAATGTACTTGGAGAAGTAAACAAGGGAGTATATGTATTGTTCAGCGGGTTAGATATCGAACGTGTTTTATTAGCTGCCGGGTGTCTTGGCATCATGCAGGCTGCGATTGATGTAGCTCTTCCATATGTCCACATTAGAAAACAATTTAACAAACCAATTGGTCATTTCCAGTTGATGCAAGGCAAGATCGCTGATATGTATGTGGAACTGTCTGTGTGTCGCTCCTATACATATTCTGTTGCGAGAGCTCTTGATGCTGGCCACATTATCCCAAAAGCTGCATTATTTTGTGCTGAAAAAGCCACCCAATTAGTCTTACAAGCGTTACAGTGTTTGGGTGGTAATGGTTATGTGAGTGATTACCACACCGGACGGTTATTACGCGATGCAAAACTAATGGAAATAGGTGGCGGGACTTCGGAAATCAGAAGGTGGCTGATTGGCCGCAGGTTCAATAAAGAATATGCTGATATCTAATACCCTTGTTTTCGCGGATAATTAAAAGTTAAATATCGCTTAAAATAAAAAAATATATATTTTTGTATAATTTCAGAGTTTTTTTCTCCATCTCCTAGAACAAACTAAGTATGTTTTTCTAAGAATATGTGCAGAGATTTTCAATCCTAAGGATAAGAAAACATTGCAATGCCGGTACTGTGTCAGTCAAAAAATGAGTTCATAGCAACCAGCTAAGCGACTTAAGGGTCAAAAAGCTCTCTACTCTTAGCAACCCAAGGCGTAAGTCCAAAAATGGGTTGCTTATAAAAAAGTGTACAGTTTCCACGTAAAATATTATACTCGCTCAGAAACTGAGTTTGACCCCCAAAAGAATTGAACATAGTTTCATTTTCAAAAAGTAAAAAAAGTGCATAAGAGGTAACTTATTTTCGCGAGTTGGGCCATATTTTTCAGAGAAATGTGTAAAAAGAAACCGAGCTTGATATATAACTTCACTTAGGGAGCTATATTTAGGCCGATATAGATATATTCTATTGTAAACTTAGATAACATTAACAAATTAAAATTGATACAAGCATAAAACAATGTGTAGAAAATTATGCTAAACATAACAAAAATAATAAAATTCAATCCTTGTCAATATGCCGAAAAAAAAGCATACTTCTGATCGAGCATCTGCGGAAATCTTCGTGAAGTATCAAAGAAATTGCTGGTATTTGTGAAAAAGGCTATGTGTATTTATACTGTAACAAACGGTTTTTTGCAAGCATTTTTTACTACCTAATGGAAGAAAATATTTGCAGAATTGTGCAAAACGCGGAATAAAACATTGCCAATGCCTCAATTTTATTAAAATTGTGAAATTAAAGATTGGCGAAATATCTTACGGAACAAAAGGAAGGAAGGAAGGAAGGGGAAGGAAGAGTGAAAAAGAGACAGAGAAAAAGCCAGAGGGACAGAGAGAAATAAAAAAAACAAAGAGAATGTCGTCCAGAAATATTAGAACCTTCCCATAGATCATTATTATAAAAATCACTGAATGTTTTAAAAATAGGGCGAAATGCGAAATTAAGGATTGTGAATGCCTGTTTTTTGCTTTAAGAAAGAGTATTTAAAAATTCCAAATATGAGGCATTAACTCCACATTCTATTCTTACGCACTTATTTTCTTCCGTAAGGTAGGGTAGCACAATAATGTTTGTTTCAAGCCTCGCCCAACCTCATCCCGAAATCTTTTTTCTCCCTTTCTGACAATCTACGACATGAGCTTTATAAAGGAACAGTGAATATTGAAGAAGTTCTGTTTGTTTTGAAAAATTTTGATGTTGACTGGAGATAAGGTTGATAGAAATATATTTATGCGTAAAAAAAATGCACACAGCTAAATATATATGCTGCACTGTATAAATATTTTTATAAAAAAATTTATAACACAATAAATATGTGTCATTTCCGTCGAGGATAGTCTATAAGTACACCAGCAAGTATGTTCACACTAACCGTATGATCACACTTACCTGGCATTACCGTTTTCTTTCTAGATGTTAAGGTCGCCGAAAACTAGCAAAAATACTTTCTATTTTTTATCAAAATAATACCCTGTAACGTCTCTATGTACCTGTAGCTATTTCTAACAAGTGTTTGTTCATCTGATCCACGTTGGGCATGTCAGCAATCTCCCAAAACTCATCAGCCGTTTTAATTTGTTCACGACATGTTGGGCATGTAGGACTTTCAATGTTCCTGAAAAGGTAAAAAAGTAGTTGGAGCTTGAAAACTACTAAACAAAATATAACTTTAATAAGTCGAACTGTAAAAGAGTTAGTGAATATTGGAATATCCAACTAGTTCATCATTGATCAAATATAAATAAATTGGGGAACGTTTGAAGTAGTTATTCTGATTATCTTACTCCTATCCATCTCTGCAAAAATGTTGGCGACACAAAATGTATTGGAATGGAGTTGCATGGAATTCAATGTTTTATCTTATTTGCAGACGAAACTATAACAACATAAATAAAAAACATATACAACATCTTTCAACTGATTTCAAAATACGCAAAATAAGCTTATCCCAATTATCTGAATGTTAAAATTTTGGACAAAATTTGTGACAATCGACAGCTCTTTGGTTAAAATTAGTACACAGCATCAACTGGGTATTAATCCGCAACCAGTGCGGCCGGTTAAGACGCGCTAGTCTTAACTGTCAATGCGTTTGTCTTACAAAAGCATTCACAATAGGACCCAATGAAGCGCTGATAATTTAAGAGACGGCAGAAAGGACGGGTAAGTTTTTTATCTAATCTAAACTAGATTCTAAGTCTCGAAATAAGTTTAAGGGCGTGTGCCTAACGAAATTCTCTTCCGTATTTTGAATAGAACGTCTCAAAATATTGTCAAGAAATTTACTTTTGAACAAAATGAATTGACGTTCTAAGAAAATTAAAAAAAGTATTTTCTGATGTATAAATATCTTCATTTCCTAAACCCCATAAAAATAATAAATTCATACCACTGACTGATGCATTTCGCACAGTAACTATGTGCGCACGGCAACGATACTTCCACTTTACTGTCCATACAAATCAAACACTCGTCTTGTTCGATACTATTGCCAACTTGGTTTACTCTGAAGCAAAATAAAGACAGAATCCAAGAGAGACAATATAGAAATAAAGATTCTAAAAATTGTAGCTATTTTAAGGTATTGGAATTATTGTCAGGGACTGATATTTTACAGAATATAATTTCGCGAATTTTCGAAAGAAATGCGAAAATTTCTGACAATGAAGTAGTACGTTCAGAAAAGAAATTTTTGCGACCAGGTGTTTTAGTAGAAGATACTCTATTTTTTTGTTCAAATTATATTTCCAAATTTCTTTGCGAAACCAAAACCAAAATGTTTTAAAGTAGTACGGGGGTAGGGGTAAAATAATTTTTGAAGAATCAATAATTGTGGCTGTTCCATTTCAAAGTCTTAGTTAACTCTAACAAAATTTTTATAGTTAACTCAAATCGCAAAAATATCTCCTATGCAATTTGCTTTCTATTTTAAATTCGAGAAATTATTTTTTTACCATTGATTCGCGAAAATTACTATTTTCAGGAACACAATTTGTAAAGATTTATTCCGCGAAATTTCTGGTCACGAAAATTTTTTTAATTTAGCTGTTGTTACTGTCTTATTGTTTTTTAAAAAAAGCCATATAACTCGGTGATTTAGCCGTTTAATTAAGGTGCCGAAGTTTTACGTAAAACCAAATTGCTTCATTAAAAATTTCAGTCGCATTCAATTCCTTTTTAAGACTCTTGCACTCAAGTTACCTAAATGATTTTTTTATCAAATAAAATACACATGAAAATAATACTTTAATTGGAAAGAGGTTCAAAATATAATATACCTTTCTAATATCGTAGATACTGAAAGTTGTACAGGAACATTCTACAAAAGTATGACGAAAATTAAAAAGATCATACAACTTCCATTCAACATTTCATTTTTACCATGTTGGATGAAATGTTGGACAATTTCAAAACTTACAGATTTTTGAAACAGAAGAAAAAAATCATGTTGTTTCAAAACAAAATTCTATCCAACATTTTCCGATGCAGAAGCGTGAATTTCCAATTTTGGGCTGGTTTGGCAGGGTATCTATTATTTTCCTTTCATTTTTCTGAATTCTAGTCTATCTTCCACTTTTAGCCTTTTAATAATATTATTAAAATAGCCTTTTTTACAGCGGATTTAAATAGATTTCTAAGCGTAAAATGAAATGTTGTTCAGTGTTCGTTAAATGTTGTTTAACTATCCTTTCTAAAAAAACTTATTTCATCCTCAAAATATTTAAAAATACCGTATTTCATGACTATAAGCCCCTCCACCGCGTATATAATCTTTATTACAAAATCAGATAAGCTCAGATCTTATACGCGGAGAAATACGGTATCTATACATTTGTTACGTTTGAACGAATAGGTTAACTATTACTGACGTCAAAAAGAATTTGTTTTTATTGCTGTTTACACTCTAGCATAACGTCAGAAAAAAATTATTGTTGCTGTCCAACTGGCATAGACTAAATTATAATTTTTAGAATTCATGTAATTTACCCAGCATTTAAATTGATGAAAAATCAAGCATCATTGAGCGTCGGCAAAAATCTATTGATTCGACAGCTTTTCTTAATTTATTTTTTTACTACAATGAAAGATATTCATACCAATGGTGATGTAATATCTTCTTCATTTTCAGCCTCGTCTTCATCATGCCGTGGTGGATGCTGTACAATTTCAAAACCATCATTATTTTGGTCCAAAAGTTCTTTGTAATAAATTTCTCTTAATAGTTCACTTCTCAGCCTCCAAAACTGGTGAATGTTCATATAACGTGTAATCGTAACACTTTTATCACGAAGGTTCACCTAAATAAAGTTTTTATTATAAAACATATAATTTGCAACTGAAACAGGTTAACCATTTTAAAAATATTTTTAAGTGTTAACACTTCCCTTTCTAAAGAACTAGAGATAAGGAAATTTGTTTTTTTTTTCAGAAAAATAGTTTTTTAATATTTTTAAAACAGTACAAACATCGTCAAGGTACACGCGATATTAACTCCTAATTTTCTTCACATTTACCAGACATTTTTTCACTAAAATTTCTTTCATCTTCCTTATATTTTCAGGTATTTTGGAATGAAAATTCATACTTACTACCGTAAATATACAAATTAACAAACATATTAAAGAAACACAGACTATAATAAATTATTCCTTTTCCTTTAACAAAACTTCTGAAGTTTAATCTTTGCTAATATTTTAAAAAATGAAAATAATTTTTATGGACTATTTAATCCTAAAATTAAAAAAATGCTGATATTTCCAACATTTTCTAGAGATGTGAAAAAGATTTCGAGTATCAATGGCCATTTGTGACTCACATTCCTGATAGAGTGGACACCCTGATTATCTAAATTTATTATACATTTTATATATTCAATTATACATTTTAATCATATACAGCTGGAGGCAACCTTGTAAAGAGAAGATGCAATAAAAAGAGCAAAATAACACATTATACAGAAAGTAGAATAACACACAATATCTACATGCTTCCAATTAAGTCAAGATGGATGACAAATCTATATATACTGCTCGGTTTAATGCTACTTGAAAACCAGCATGTTAGTGTATACATACCTTGAAACACACAATTTTAACTAAAGCTTTCCAAAACACACCCTCATCTTCCATTGATCGCAGACCAAATAGCACTCTTTCAGTGTTTTTAGAACAGCACGACTTTAACCTAAAAACAATGTGTCAGAATTTTACAAACATGCTGGCACCATTGTTACAAACATGCTCGCACCATTGTTACAAATATGCTCGCACCATTGTTACAAACATGGAAGCACAATTGTTACAAACATGGACGCAATAGCCAAACAAATGTCTAAAAAAAAGTGTACTGACGGTTCATTGCTTACGTCATCAAAATTCAAATTACAATTTTTTTTTATTTTTTTTTCGCCTTAGTGGATTTTTCCACGAGCTTTATTGATTTATTTCAAAATTTTATTATAGTTTAAACAGAAGTAGATTTTTGTGCTTATTTACGGGTACACGACAGGAAAGCCAAAAAAAAATCAATGCATTTTTAAATACCGTAAGGGAAGAAATTTTTGCAGGAGTTAATTTCGACAATAGACATAGCCAAAATTTCCGAGTTGCCCAAAATTTCATTATTTCGCAATTTTAAGGGAAAATAAAAAGCTTAAAAAGAATATAGAATGATTTTTGTATTGTCAAAGAACTAAAGCATCTTACTCAAAATAAAAAAAAATTGATACTTACATTGTATTTAAACCAGCTATTGTATCTACAAAAAAACAGAAAGTCTTAAAATAATATAGGAAGGATACTAAACCTTGACTGGATACATTTTTTCTCGCTACGACGTATAAAACAGAATTGTAGTGACATCTTTACAACATAGCCATTTTTAAATATCCTTCTAAATATAATAACTACGTAGCTTAAGTAACAATAAGACAGGGATAGAATTTTCTTTGTAAATAGTTGCATGACAGGGTTGTCACACAAAAATACTGTCCAAATTATATTAAACAAGTATTTAAACCCGTGGAATAATAATCCACTAATTTTTTTTTTAATTTTTGTGCTTCTTATTACAAAAAGGTTTGTTGATAATTTCATTAAGAAGGCTGAAAAAAACATTTTTAACGAAAAATCCTGAAGAAATCCACTCAAGAACATTAGACAACAATAATACCAACGTTAATTACCTGTGAATTTACCCGTATAATAATTTATAACAAAGCGCTCGTCACGGTAAATTATATTAATATGCAATAAAATTCCTAACTAATGAAATCACTTTCTGTTATTAATATATACAGAACATTTTTATACGGGATGTATCAGACGCTTTTAAAAAAAATTGCAAGGATTTAATCCACTGTCTGTTACAGACACACACACAGTCTCTGCATTATTATATAGATATCTATGTATGTGTGTATGTATTACTACTAAACAAAAGCACCTTTTATTTGTTGTAAAAAAGTTAAACGCTTAAGATAGAAAATGCCATTTAGACATTTTTACTCAATAATTGGAAACAATTTGCCATGAGAATCTTAAATACGAGGGCAATCTTCATTTATCTTTTCTAGTGACATAAAGCCGTTTCAGTATGTATAAAACAAAAACTTACTTCTAAGTGAGCTGTAATCAATTAATGCAACATCTTTTACCAAAAAGAACTCTTTCTTCACAACAGTAAGATCCCTTTTAATTTCCACATGTATTTTTTGAAAATGGTTTTTCAAGTGATATGGTATCGCATTTTTAATATGCTGACCAATAGATTGCCCCATTTTTGTGAAGTACTTTCAATAGAATATTATATTTTCCTAAAAAGTATAATAAAAAATTTGACAGTTAACCTACAGTAGTTATCACTAAGAAATGCAGAAATTAGGAGCTATCGTTTTTATCCTCCTATACAGCAATATTCATTTGACATTTTTATTAACAAGTTAATTATGAATACGTGGCCCCTGATGTAACATAATGTCAGACACACTTGCAGTACCATCTTGTCTATATAAGACTAGTCGTTAGCCAGTAAAAAAATCTGAGGGTTTGAAGTTATTCATATTTTTTATAAGAAGCAATAACAAACACTTCTGTATTTTTTAACCAATATACGGCTTTGATAATGAGCAAGGCAGTTCAGAGGCGTTAGGTCTGATGATATTTTTATATAATTTGGCTCCCTAGTTGCATCACAACCTGTATATAATAGCCACTGAGATAAGATTGTTATCTGCTGAAGTATGTTGTTTTTTGTTTGTGGTAATTTTGCGTGGCAGTGGTTTAAAGATACCACTACTAGACACCTTCCAGTCAGTGGTTCACTTATTCATGGTGAATGGCCTTAAACAATTTGCTATGCGAAACGGCTACGCTAAAGAAGTTATTAGTATTGCAAATGTGGAGAGTCGAGTGGATCAATGCCTTAAGTCAAAGAAAGCTACTGCCAGGAAGTCAACAATAACTGATTTCTTTAATAGTTAATATGCTTTTACTAAAAGTAAGAACCAGCAGTAACCAGCAGTATTTTGAAGTAACCACCAGAGAACCACCTGTATTTTGAAGTAACCACCAGAGAACCACCTGTATTTTGAAGTAACCAACGGAGAACCAGCAGTTTTTAAGTGACCACAAGAGAACAACCAGTTAAATAGATAAAATGAAATAAACGCTACTACCGCTTTAAATGTTTCACATTTAAGCGGTAGTAGTGTTGAATTGAATGAAATAATAAACTGCACAGTTTGAAGTCATCGAGCGTGAGAGATACCTCTACTGTCATTGTATCCAATGTTGAAGAATCCATATCAAATTTTAGTTTCTTTTTCGCAGCGATTACACACTTCCTTCAACGCTTTCTAAAAAATTAATCCGCTTAATCAGATTTTGAGCAAAGGATTTTCATTTTGCAATTTGTGTATTGTAAACGAAATATAACGCTATACAGAGGAGGGTCCAAAACGAGACTTTTTTTCTTTTGATAGACAAAATAAAGTTCGAATAAATTAATAAATGCTGTGGAGAAGCATCGAGGCATCCAGTGGAAAATATACGTTTTTTCTCACATGATTTCTGTTCAAGTAAAAAAATTATGCTTTCGATATAAACGTTTTTTCCTTGAAACGTGTTACATTTTATTTCAAAGAATGAACTTTAAACCTGAAAACACTATTTTCGTTCTGTTCTTCTTGTTTCCATTATTGCCTTTAGAAAAAAACAACTGGTTCTCTAATGGTTACTTCATAATACCGGTGGTTCTCTGGTGGTTTTTTTCCTACTTTTAGTATCTACATAGTTAATGAGTATGGAGTATGCAGTATTGTAATGTTAAGTTTTTTTGATTTTATTTATTTGTTTAATTGATTATATAATATTTCAGTACAGGATAGATATTATAGGAAATAAACGATTTTGTTATCATTATGTGTCCTGTGAATACCGTAAATCTCCAAATAAACGCCCTCCATCTTTTAAACGCCTTCCTCTAATAAACGCCCCCCTTAAAATCCGAAATATTTTATAAAGGCCCCCCTCTTTTAAACGCCCCCCTCGAGATGGGCGTTTTTTAGAAGCACTTTTAATAAACCCCTTAATAAATCCCTACTGGCAAACTGGTCAACCCCTATTATGTAATAGCTTATAGATGATACAAGAGAAGGAAGAGACACCAATTAATGATAAGAATTTTTTTTTTAAGAAATTACAGGAAACTTCCGGTATAAAGACTTTTTTTGGTGAATAAGTTCCAAGGTTTTGTAAGTGTCATTTCGTTGATGTAGCTGCTTGTCAACACACATGAAATCCGTTTGGATTTGGTGAAACAATCAAATTTACCAGGAACGACCAAACCAATGTTGGCTTACGTTTACTCAACACTGTCACATTTATAAAGTTGTTTGGGTCAGCATTCAAAAAATGATGAAGGAGAATTGATAATTCTATTGGGGCATGCCCAACCAGTTCTGTTTCCCTATCCTTTTCTTTAAAAATTCCAATTGCAAACTTATCATTTTCCAAGTCTTCATCTCTACTGTCCGGTTTAGCAATCAGTTTTTCATTTAAAACGGGAGTCCAGTTGGCTTTGTAAACATGATGCCCACGTATTAAACTTCTGTATTTTACCCTGTGAAGAAGCTGATATTTACCAAAAGACTCTACTCTAGCCATGTTAAAATCAAAGTCTTCACGTTTACTGGTAAATAAAAAGTTCAATGATTTATTTTCAAAACATTCGAATCTAAAACATGTTCGAATGTTGTAAACATTAAACCCATTAAACATTCGAAACTTTCTTTCTCAAAGATGGCTTCACAAGAAACATCCCACAAGGGACAGAAACGTAATACATATTCTATGGAATTTAAAAAACAAGTTATAACGTTTGCAGAAATAAATTCAAACAGAAGTGCTGCATTGAAAAAAATGAAAGTCGAAAGTGCTCTAATTCCAGGTGGGTGTACAATGTACATTCAGGCCCCAGATGTGTACTGGAATAAACCGTTTAAAGGGTTTATTTCTGATATGTACGATGAATGGTTGGTTAATGGTGTCCACCAATATACGGTAGGAGGAAACATGAAACAAGCCCCCCGACGCACAGTTGTAGAATGGATTTTACGTGCTTGGGAAATGATAAATAAAGATCTCATCATTGATTCATTTAAAGGTTGTGCCATAAATCAAAAAAACGACGGGAGTGAAGAAAACAAGATTCATTGCTTCAAAAGTACCCAACCCTGTTCTGCCGGTGCATCAGTTCTGGAAGACCAAACTAAGGTGGTAAATAATACCGATGCTAATGAAATTAACCCATTCGAACCTACCGATTCTGACATCGAGGATGCGAATGATCCTGGTAATCTTCTAGATGAAGATGAAGAAGAAGATGATTTTTTAACTATGTGTAAAAAAATATAACTGAAATTAAATGAAGGCCTCCCTCTTTTAAACGCCTTCCTGTAATAAACGCCCCCTCAAAACTCAGAAAATTAAATAAACGCCCCGGGCGTTTATTTGGAGATTTACGGTAAACAAACAAAAGCATGTAGGTATATATAAAAATTGATGCGTAGAGTGAACACGAGTTGAGGAAAAGAATAACAAACACTGAAAAGAAAATAAGAAAATATGAAGCTATTCTGTAGGGTATAGTGTCCACATCAAGGTAAAGTTGCCAATCAGAATGATTATCCTTAAACACATGTTAAAATTGTTACTGGAAAAAATAAGTTTTTAATAATATATATAATATAATCAGAACTATAAACCATTTTACGGATATCCAGAGGTAAACCATTAAATAATCTGGCTCCCATAAACCAGAAAAAGCCACTTGCATAATTTCAAGTTAATTTTTGGTATTAATATTGTATGTCCGTTGTTTCTTGTTGAATATTCATAACTTTTCATTTAGAAATAACTTTTAAAATCATGAAAACATTCTTAACCAAACACCTCCTAACAAAATCACATGCATGTTTTTTTATTAACTTGAATTGATGATGGCACATGAACTTTCAGGTGACATCCTTCAGTGACCACTGCAAGAGCTCTACAATTAAAAATGGAATCCTCAGGACTATTTTTTAGTAGATTTGACTGTAACTTTAATGTCTTTAACCATAAGTTGGATTTGTATGCCGTAGGAAAAAAAGAAAACATTATTCGATCCTAGTTTTTGACTGTACCACGTTTTGTCAAAAATTTTGTTGGTTTACGCCTTTTTTAAAAATTTTGCGATTAATTTCAGCTAAATTAAATAAAATCCTATAAAATCCAATTAATCCTATAAAATCCAATTAATTGACAACATAGTAACCAATATGGTCATTACATGGCGTGACTGAATCAAAGGTGCCTCATCCCACTCCCTCATTGAGAGTAAATACACTGTACTAATAGAGTCCGAATAGTGCATACCATTCTATCAGTTATTTTAAATTCTCCTCTGTAATGAGTTTTTACAATAATAAACATAAATGATTGCGTTCTGATTGGTTTTTAAATTGTAGCAAAATTTTCAACACTATAAAGTAGGAACTCTGTCTATTTTTCGAGGAGGTGTATTTTTAAAAGTAAAATCAAACAAAATGAAATTATGCATAAAATACGCCTTTACTGTACAGAAATTTTGTAATGGCTTGTTTATTTTAGTCCGTTTCTGGGGAGATCCCTTAAGAAGTAAGGGAAAGGGCCTTAGAAACTTTAAAGATGAAATCCTATTAGCAGAACCCGATTAACCACAACATTATTAGCATGAGGTCTTTTGGGTTTCCATCTAAAAACTGTGTTTTTGAGTGAAACTTGGTTAAACTTTCATTATTAAAGACCAGAATTTATTTGAAAATTAAAAACTAAAAAAAGTTTCTAAAAAGAATCATTATTCCATTTTGCTCGAAAAGTCTAGAAATGACACTACAACAACTTGGAATATTATTAAGGAAATTATTGGTAAATCTAAAAATGTCAGCAATGATCTACCTAAATGTTTGTCGCTTGATGGGAAAATGATAAATGACACAGCATCTATAGCAAAAAGGTTGAACGATTTTTTTGTAAACATTGGTTTAAGCCTCTTGCAAAAAATCCCATCAAGTAGCAAGCAGTTTGTCTTATATTTAAAAAGGTATGACAGTAGGATGGAAGAATATAATTTAACAATGGCTGAATTGAATACTGCTTTTAACAGCTTGCAAAGCAATAAAAGTGCTGGTATTGATGAAATAAGTGTCAACGTTGTAAAAAATGTGTTTGATCTGATTAAGCTTCCCCTTTTTTATGTATTTAATCTATCTTTAACACAGGGAATTGTACCCGAAAAATTAAAAATTGCTCGAATAACACCAATATTTAAATCAGGAGATCGCACCACTCTTACTAATGATAGACCTATCTCAGTACTACCTTGTTTTTCTAAAATTTTAGAACATATTATGTACAATAGAATTTACAAGTATTTTGCTGATAATGATATTTTGTACATAAAGCAATTTGGGTTTCAAAAAGGACATTCTACAGATCACGCGGTAAGCGAACTTGTAAATAAGATTTCAGAAAGTTTTGATAAAAATATGTTTACACTTAGGGTGTTCATTAATCTTTCAAAAGCATTTGATACCGTGAATCACAAAATTTTACAATCAAAGTTGCAGTATTACGGAGTACAGGACTTAAACTTACTTTGGTTTAAAGACTATCTTACAGACAGAAAGCAATGTATTCCTCACGATAATCATACGACTGAACTCAAAAATGTGAAATGTGGAGTTCCACAGGGCTTGATACTTGGACTGCTCCTTTTTTTAATATATGTTAATGATTTGCCTTATGCATCAACACTTACAAACTTTATTCCTTTTGTAGATGATACTAACTTATTCTACGCTCACAAAGATATAAAAACACTCTTTACTATGGTAAACAAAGAACCAAGTAGTATTAATGAATGGTTTAAAGCAAACAAACTGTCCCTAAATGTAAATAAAACAAAATATATGCTATTCTGCAAAAAGTCTAAATCAGACGACTTGCCATTAAAACTTCCAGATCTACGTATAAATGAAATTAGCATAAAAAGGGAAAGCTCTTTAAACTTTTTAGGTGTTCTTATTGACAAAAACCTGTCTTGGAAAAGCCATATACAAACAGTAGAGAATAAGATTTCGAAAAATATTGGAATATTAAACAAAGTGAAGCCCTTACTAAATTTTCATTGTCTTAAAAATTTATACTTTTCATTTATTCGCAGCTACTTAACATATTGTAACATTGTCTGGGCTAGCACTAATCATTCTAAACTTACAAAAATTTAGAGTAAACAGAAGCACGCATGTCGTATAATATTTAGCAAGGACAGATACACCACAGCAGAACCGTTATTGAGAAAAATAAGGGCTTTGAGTATCTATAAATTGAACATACACCAGGTTGTCTTATTTATGTATAAAATTAAATATGACATTTCACCCAAGGCCTTCACAAATCAGTTTCTAGAAATAAAACACAGGTATGACACAAGATATTCAATAAACAATTTTAACATTCCAAAGACCTTTCTAGTGACCACTCGATACTCAATATCTTCTCGCGGGCCATTATTATGGAACACAATTTTAGATAAAGACAAAAAAAATATTTGTTTGTTGATGCATTTTAAGAAAACCACACAACATTTCTTGTTATTTAATGATTTAGATTATTCGCGATATTTTTAGTATCACATTTTTGTAATTTTTTACAACTCTAGAGGTATTGTAAATATTTTTTTACCTGAATTTTAACCTCCTCTCTTTAACCTATCTCAACTAGATGGGGCTTGATGATAAGACAAAATATGTCTTCTACTTGCTCCAGTCATTATTTGATTGTAAACGCGAACAAACATGTACAAAATATATATAGGTGTTTTTTTAGCAAAGAAAGAGAAAGTTGAGTCTCTGATTAAAGTATAACAAATGTAGCCATCAGTTAATGTCATCTTCAGTGATGGTGTCATCAATTTAGTTACGCAAATGAAAAAAATATCAAGTTTTGTTTGATGTAGAAGAAATTTAACATGGTTTAGGTGACTTAGACCAATAATATTGAGATGGACCATTGTAATAATTTTCAATTTCTGATTGCTCAAAATCGTGATGAAAAATGATGTTTTCTGTGATTTTATTCTCATTAGCAAAATGCAATTATGAGAAAGATAGGGACTGCAAATAAAATATATACATCTTCAGGATTCCTAGCAGTCATTTTGATTACAAGGAAGTAAAATGATATAAATATTTTGCATGTGGTTTTGTAAAAGAAATATTATTAGTACAAGATCACGAAAAACAGTACAATTTGTTTAAATAATATTTGGGCAGCTGTGGAGAACTTAATCCAGACGTAAAATCATTAGTGCCTATTGCTTTTGCACAGCAGGCCAGCTTGGTAGCTGTAACCATATGATAATATTGTTTAGGGTACAAGAAGTGTTATTAAGTGGCCTCATAGATGATAGATGTGCATATTTTACATGGCTAGCCTCACAAATATAGAGGGACATACCTTGTCTATTATTTCCAGGAGGGGTCATGGCTTAGGTGGAGAGTCCTAGAGTATTTAATGCTCATTTTGAGCTACACAGACCCAATTAGGGCCTGCACTCTACTAGGCAACTCCCGGCAACATCCAATGGCTCACCATTTCCCCAATTTTCCTCACATGGCTTGGGTTAACCCGGGGCTATGAATGGTAACATTCACTCGCCAATGTTGAATTACCGTCAGGAGGAATGGAACCCCGTTCTCCCGCACAGAGTATGAGAGCTATAACCACTAATCTATGGCGCCACCAAATAAAGCCTATATACCTGTAAAGTAAGTTTTTTGCTTAGAATGGCGTCAGCAACAAAACCCATCCTGACAGTACCAATATAAGAGCATATTTTAAAAAAGCTTATCACAAGAAAATCAAGAATTACATGCATTTTCACCTTTCTAGGCAGAGGGAAATTACACCACAGTTTTTCATCCACCACCCATGTGTCTGCAGGTCTGAGTAAAAAAGGTTATTTGTTCAAAAATCGTCATTATTTGTTTAAAAATATACATTTTGTTGACATGATAAACTTGGCTTTAATTTTCTTTGGCCAACACAAAATCCTTCCCCTGCCTAAAAAGGCGTTTTTTTAGCAAAGAAAGAGAAAGTTGAGGCTTATTTTATTTTTGTATTTTGTATACTTGTTTTGAGCTACTGGAACCTTTTTTGCATACTGATTCTGTCAGTGAGTTAACAGAACAATATTGTAAGATAATAATGTGTATAATATGTTCTCTTTCCCTTTACCTTACTCCACAAATTTAGTTTGGAAATATAATGAATAGTGAATTTTTTCATGCATGCGTTTTTTGAGTATGCCTAGGACAAGAAACTGTCATGTCATTTTCAGATTTTACAAACAAAGGAAACAGCCACCGTAAAACCCCACTCACCCACAAATGACCAATGTCATTTCTAGTGGACAGTATGCACGTCAGTCATAAAAAGAGACATAAATGATATAAAAAGGTAAAAAGGTGAAATCTTGGAACCGTCATGGAGGCATGTTTATTTGTTATGATTCTTTTCTGCGAACTTTTCCTCCGTTACGTCATTTTAATTGGATTTAGTCGGGTGTATTATTTTTATTGGTCATAACAATTAAATAAAATGTAATTGCATATTTCCAATATTTTATTGGAAGAAACGCATAAGTTCAGTTAGATATACAAATTAGAAGTCTCTTTATGTCTAAAAACACCAGAAGAAGTGCATAATATGTACATGTCTAAAAAATATTGTACCCCGTGCTTTACTAAATAAACTGAAACAAGAAGCCCTGGGGGCTCTAAGAATTTCCGCTCGCTACCAAAATATTTGATGAAAACCTGCTAATTCGTTGTGTTATTGTGCTAAACATTTGAGGAGGTTTGGTGCATGAACCTCTGAAGATAAATTACACAAGTGACATTATATCTTACAACAAACGCAAACAAAACGAAACGTGTCATAATAAACTCACATTTTAAAATAAATTGCTAACAAAAAATACAGCCTAACATTCATGGTAAGTCTTGCGATTGAAACGTTTATGGTCTTAAACGGCATTTAGTTGACAAAAAATCAAAATTTTGCTGTGACCATCATTTTCAGCATATTTTTTTTATTAACTGTGCCAATTTTTGTCGAAAATAAAGCAGTTTTAATTTTTGGTTAAATTTTGGCCTAAAATGACATTTAGGTAACAAAAATCAAACTTTTGTACCATCATCATTTTCAGCATACTTTATTTGTTAACTGTGCCAGATTTAGCCAAAAATAAAATGGTTTTAATTTTTGGATTAATTTTGGCCTAAAATGGCATTTAGGTGACAAAAATCAAAAATTTCGATGTCACCATTATGTTCACCATACTTTTTTTGTTAACTTTGCCAATTTTTGTTGAAAATAAAGTAGTTTTAATTTTTGGACCAATTTTGTCCTAAAATGACATTTAAGGTGGCAAAAAATCAAAATTATTATGTCACCATTATGTTCAGCATACTTTTTTTGTTAACTGTGCCAAATTTTGTTGAAAACAAATACTAATTTTGTCCTGAAACATCATTTAGATGAGTTCCCAGTAGTTGGGGAGCTTGGGTGCGAAGTTTACATCTGTGACGGAGGAACGTGTTAATCCCAGGGTCGATTTTTTCTCAAAAAATGCTCCAAAAGAAAAAAAACGACGGTTTTAAAGAATTTCCTACGCCTTCGGGCGCGGAAATTCAATAATGAGGTTCCCGATTGAAGCCTGGGTTCCGGCTTGGTTGGATTCGAAAAGTGGCGGGTCAATTTTTATTATTGTTTTTCGATATTTTTTAACAAACCTGTAAATTTTAAAGTTGGTCAGATATTGCTTTTATTTTAATATAGGCTTTGTTAAATCTTCTTTTGTTCTTGCTTTGATTTATTGAAGGTGTGTTCAATTCACTTACATGCAGGAACAACTGAATACGAAGATAAGGCGATTTATCTCTCCTCTACCCCACCTATCATTATGGGTTTTGTTGCCTGCCACTCTTTCAGTGCAAAGTTGCAACAACTTTGATAGATAAAGCAGTCTATCAAACCTACCTTCAATGAGCAAAAAGATATTATGTTTAGTTAATTTATATTTAAGAATCCACACTCTAGTCCATGTTTTACCCCATCTGAATGAGCACGGAACAATATCATGTGACAACTTGTCTCAAGAATTCATTATGATATTACCTGAGGTTTCTGTGGCCATATCAGGGAAGATAATTGTCCCAGAGGGTGTTGTTTGAAGCAGCACGAAACACAAGATCTTAGGAGCTCTTATGTATATGACCAATTACACGAAAACAAATAAAAAAAACCTTAACCACGTCTTGCTTTTAAAATCTGGCAAGAAGCTCTAAGATTGAACTGAAATGAGGCCCAAAAATGTTAAATAGTCGTTGTAGTTTGCTTGAAAACTAAGTAAAACAGGTCTATAGAAGGTTAATATTAAGTTTAGTTCGGATAAAATCTGTTAAAACAGTACCGTAGAAGGTTAATGCTTAGCAGTTTTCCCTTACTGCCTATCTTACAGCTCCTCTGTTTTACGGCACAGTTACATTTAGGAAATGGCTAATTTCCTTCAGGACATTTGCATAAAAGCTGCATGTGTGCAGCCTAGATATGTATATAGCCAAATTCTAAGCCCACAAATTAGCAGATAAAAAAATTGACGTATTTATCTTTTGCAAAGATGATGTTTTTATGTCTTGTTTGTTAGCTGACAATATAAGGTCTTTATTGATGTTAACATGTTAGTTTGACATTGATAACGTAATTATTATTAGTGAAGCCATTGAATTAAATTTCGCATATAACTTTGAGGCTAAATAACTTAAAATGCATGGAAATAACTGACGTCAACTCCTGTGTAGGTAAGTATGGGCCATCTGGGATGAAAGGGACTAATGTTCAGAGTCGTTAAATTTTATCACTTCGTGCTAATCGAAAGAGAATTTTATGTTCAAAGGTTTTCACAATGAAACTCCCAGTTATCTGAAAATAATTACTGTATTATAGCAAAGCTTTATTATCACTCCCAAAATAGCTTGCAAAAATCATTAAAGTAATTACAAAAATCTTTTTGTTTTTTTTGTTTTAGGCAAGTTAAATACAGTACCGCTCGAATGTAACTTTATGTACCCCATAGTTATCACCTTTGCATGAGCTTTCGGTAGCGTCAGAACTTTCGTTGTTAATTGCTTTGGGTTCCAGAATAATAACACAAATTGATAGAAACAATGTATTTCTGTTGGAATGAGTAGATACAACACATTCAGTATGCGTAGACTATTTATGAAATTTTTGGGGAATAGGTAGGAATGAAGGTGCCTCCTTCGTGCTCCGTCATATGCACAAATATATAATGCATAACCTGAGCGTCAGGTTATGCGTTATAAGTGTTTTCATGCCCTGAGCGTCAGGTGCATGAGACAGATGAGATGCACTGAGCGTCAGATGCATCGACATGTCCTGAGCGTCAGGCACATGCTAATTATGGTGTTCTCTTCCATACCCTGAGCGTCAGGTGTATGAGAGATGCCCTGAGCGTCAGGGGCTTCATCATGTCCTGAGCGTCAGGCGCATGTTTAAACTAAAGAACTGTAATTCTGTCACCACAATTAACATGAGCAAAACTTGCAGTTTAGCTCCATTAATTGTTAACCTATTGTTAAATACATGAGCTATTTTTGCATGTTGAAAACAATAGAGTTCATGTCTTTTTCACGAAGTTTAATTAGCTCATGTGAACTGCGTATGTCCCATTGTTGTATTTAATTGCTATAGTCATCAAGAGATCAACGAAAGACAACAAAATTTAACAAAGATTTAAGCTTCGTTAGATTGCATTTTAAAAGTTTGAGCGAAAAACGCTGATAGAAATGCTTCGTTAGATCATGTTTCACAAGTTCAAGAACGAAAAACGGCGATAAAAATGCTTCGTTAGATCATGTTTTAAAAGTTTATGAACGAAAAACGGAGATAAAATTGCTTTTTAGATCGCATTTTAAAAGTTTAAGAAAGAAAAACGGAGATAGAAATGCTTTTTAGATCGCATTTTAGAAGTTTAAGAACAAAAAACGGTGATACAAATGCTTTTTAGATTGCATTTTAAAAGTTTAAGAACATAAAACGGTGATAGAAAAGCTTTGTTAGATCATGTTTTAAAAGATTAAGAACGAAAAACGGCGATAAAAAAGCTTTGCTAGATCGTGTTTTAAAAGTTTAAGAACGAAAAACAGCGATAAAAATGCTTTTTTAGGTTGTGTTTTAAAAATGTAAGAATAAAAAGCGGCGATAGAAATGCTTTAAACGTGTTATGCTCGTTCATTTTTCTAAAATAATATTTCAATAGCCTTCGTGATCTTAACACTTTTAAACAATAACATGCATGTTACATGGTACAACAAAAGGATTCATCAAGTATTATTGTTCTGACTTGCGCACGACAATAACAATAAAAAGCAATTAAGTTCGTGTATAAACAAAAGATATGTGAACGTTCTTATGTAGACATGAGATCGTTATATGAGGTTGTAAAACTCGCGCACATGTAAAGTTACATTCAAGCGGTACTGTACATCACTAATTTGAAACTAAATTTTATCTTTCTAAGCATTAACAATATCTATTTAATACAACTATTCAAAGAATAGGTATATATATACAATAGGGATATATATAAGTTACAGAAATTCAAATACTTTAACCAAAACGCTAATGAATTTTGCCATGACCTAGCATGTTTCATCAGACAAATTTTAATTTCTTAAAAACATTGGAATTTTACCAAAAGCACGTATGATACAGTACATTCAAAATGTAAGCTTCCCCATCAAACTATATCAGCTATTTCTACAAAATAAATATATAAGATTTGTCATAATTTTTTATTATCCATATCGCCATATTCAGTTTTATTGTAATGCTCTGTACATAAAATAAAACTTAGACCTTGATACAAACAAACGTTATTTTGTCCTAAAAACAAGACCTATAGATTTTTCTTTTGGTATCTAAATTTTAAAATGAGTGGTTACTCTGAGGTTAAAACTAATGACTTGAAAATGTTTCATATATTTCTTTTTTCTTGATTTTGTGTTTTTATAGCTTGTGCATGAATAATGAATACTTCACTGCCTCCACTAAGTCGTTTAGTATTAAAGTAATTTATGAAAACCTCTCTAAACTTAAAAGTTTCGAATGAAAATATGTTGTACATGTACTATTTTAAAAAGGTGCAAAAGAAACATGGCATCCAGATTTAGCGGCGTTGAGTTGCAGAAAAAAGAAGTCACGGAAGAGACTAAGTCCAATAATGTAAAAGTTGTTGTACGAGTCCGACCCCCTAATGATAAAGAACTGATGTGTGGTAAAACAAATGTAATCAAAGTTGTTGACGATTTTATGTTAACATTTGATCCAAAAGAAGAAGATATAAACAGTTTTTCTTCATCCAAAACAAGGATGTCTATACTGGATAAACGAATAAGGGACCTTCATTTTGCATTTGATCGTGTTTTCAGCAATAAAGCAACTAATGCTGAAGTTTTCACACATACTACAAAGGACATACTTGATAGTATTCTTGAGGGATACAACTGTTCTGTTTTTGCTTATGGTGCCACATCAGCTGGAAAAACGCATACAATGTTGGGATCACAAGAAGAACCAGGTGTAATATTTTTAACAATGATGGAGTTGTATGCAAAGTTAATGGCAAAAGATGATGAATTTAATACAGACATATCGGTTTCATATTTAGAGGTCAGTTTTCTATACACTTGTACTTCCTTGGTTGTTCAATATTTAACTTTGTGGATTTGGTTGAGTTCAGATTTCAGAGTTAAATTTAATCAAGTATATTCATATAATCTATGCAAAATATAATCCACTCAGGTATATTAAGGCTTAAGTTTCCCCTTAAAAGCATCAGCATAATTTTAACATTAACTTTGAGTTTAACTTTAGTTTGTAGTAAAGCCAATACTTGTCTTGTTTAGATATATAATGAAACTTGCAAAGACTTGTTGCTTCCTACAGGTCCACTTGCTGTACGTGAAGACCCAGATAAAGGAGTATGTGTCAATGGTTTATCTCTACATAAGGTATGAATTCTTTAATTCATAGTTTAACTATTTCAAATCCCTTTTTATGATGGAATAGAAGTTATTATTCTAAATTTAAGACAGGATTTGATTATTTTTTTGTACGTGCTGTAAGATAATATTCATGGCGACAAAATTTTACCATTATAAGATTTTGATAATTTTTTAACAAAACAAAACAATATAAACATTTTATGATTTCTATCCCAGTTCCACAAAAAGTTTGGCTAGCTGGAAAAAAAATTATCTCCCATGCAAACCAATGTTTTTTTGTTTTTTTACTGAAATGTAATAAAAAATAACACAAATATATAGGACTTTAAAACAAAATGTGCCTAAGCATGAAGTTGTACTTGCTGCCATTGTCCACAATTAACTTTTCTTAATTTAATTTTTTGAACTTTGAGATTTTATATGTTCTTTGTTTGTTAATGTTCACTATATATTTTGTTATCTTTTGGATTAGTTTATTATTGTGTTTTATGATTGGGGACTTTTGTCTATCTCAGTAAATATATTAAAGTTACCATTCTTTCCACAAGTTTACACATCGGGTAGAAATCAGTTACAATTGTGTTAAATGTTGGAGTTTACAATAAATATTATGCTCCTCACACTAAAACAGCAGCACTTGTACAATGTATGGAGTTAAAGGAAATTCTCTTTTTGCACAAATCAAAATCTAAATTATTATAACTTGGTTCTGTAATTTCTTTTTAATAGACCTAAGACCTTAAAGTTGAAGGATGATGTAGAATTTTTTGTGCAAGGTCTTTTTTTTTTGAGGTTCGTAAGTTCCTAAACAAAGTTCCATAACATGGAACTTTGTAAATATTGGTAAAATTTATTTCTTACTAAGCATATAAAAAAAAGAATTTGAACCCAGTTTACTTCAGAATTTTGTGTTCACAATGGCCAAACTTTCGCAGTGACCAAACTTTCACAATGACAAAACCTTGTTGTTGTAAATCATATTTTGCATTGACGTCATAGTACTTACCAATAAGAAAATTTGCTATCACTCTTTTTTTATAGTAGAAAGGCAAGATGTACATGAATGCTTTAGATTAAATTTTAAAGTTCATTGTGCTTTGTAGTTTTAATGTTTGTTTGTACAGCCAAGAAGTGCAGAAGAGTTATTGGAAATGTTGCATTTTGGAAATCAAAATCGTACACAACACCCAACTGATGCAAATAAGCAGTCTTCGAGATCTCATGCAGTATTTCAGGTTTGATAAGTTTTAGTTGTAAATATTATTATTTTTAAGCTCTTCTATACTCGTTTTTTTTATAATATAATTATAATTTCTCTATATAAGCTTACAATAGGCTTAGAATAGAAAAAAGGTTTTCTTGCTTTTCAAATATTTTTGCACAAAATGTTTATAAACACATGAATATCAAAGAAAATGAATAAAACATACCTTTAGCATATCTATAGATTCTAATTCTAGTAAATCATAAGTTAGTATTTAAGATTGAAAAATAAAAGCTATTTCTTTGTAATGGCAATCAACAAGTCACGGTGTAATTTTATTGGTAACTGATTGTTTTCAAACCAGAGGCACATGGTGTAATCCTGTGTGTTTAGAGCAGTTATTTACCAATGGAAGTCTATTTTGAATTTCCCAATACATTGAAGGAAAAAAACTATATTTTCTGGAACAGCAAAACCAAACATTTTTTTCAAAAATTTGTGCAGAAATTAGTTTGTATGATTTAAAACCCCATCATCTTTTTTAAAAAGCAAAATGCGCAGATTGGGTATTATCATTAACTATTAAATGGTATTAAGCTCTTGGTTGCCATAGGCTTCAAATGTAATGTTCAGGTCAAACATGGGTAAAAAAATTTAATTACGTGTTTTACAACTTATTAAACTAGCTGCAACCATAGGATGTCTATAAAATAATGACAAAATAATAACATTTCCAATTGACAAGCAATACAACAATCAAGGTAACTTTCATTGGATTACCCAGCATGACTTCTAAAGTTTTTTTTCTATTGTCACTGTTGTCATCTAAAAAGAAAAATTTACTTTTTTCAGGTATTTGTACGTCAATGCCCAAAAGATTCTGGTTTAAGTGCATCAGTGAAAGTGGCAAAGATATCATTGATTGATTTAGCTGGCTCAGAAAGGGCAACTGTAACAACAAACAGGGGCGACCGTCTACGAGAGGGCGCCAACATCAACAAATCCTTACTCGCCTTAGGGAATTGCATCAATGCTTTAGCTGAAAATAAGGTCAGATTGAAATAGTAGTTATTAATCTGAAATACACTATATTATTATTGAAATGATTATGCATCTGCTATAAAAAGGGAATTTATCATAAAAAGTATTTTAAAGTTCATCAGCAAAAGATTTTGTGAAACTCCTTTTGTGACTATAAAACATTTTAAAACCCATTTGTACAAACCTTTAATTTTCACTATAACCAACTAAAACCTTTTTTACCATGACTCCTAAAATACTGCTGTAACTGTTCAATCCCTTTTTTATTTTTTTTGTTTGGCAACTTGAAATGCTATGGATTTGCTTAATGTGGTCTGCAAAATTAAATTCCTGATTTTAGCAGAATAACTTTTTTACTTACCTTCGCTATATATATTGTTGCAAAAAGGCTAATAGTGCACAACTATTTGTGCTTTCAGTCCATAGTGATACATGTGGACTGGACTGTAGTTTTATATTATGAAGGACAAAAATTTTGCAACATTAATTATTTTTGGACCTACCTGGTATAGGCAAAGTCTTTTGAAATGACTTGTGTCCGTCTGTTACCAGCTTTTTTCAGAATAGGATTATTAGTTTTTTCCGATTTTTGCGAACAATATACTCTCGAATGTGACGAAGTCAATTTTCTGAGAAAAAATCTTGTTAGCTCAAAAATGGTGGATTTCTGCGCAAAATGAGCAAAAACAATTCTAAAGATATGGTTTTTAAGACATTTCTTAGGATTGGGTCCTTAATTTTTTCTGATGTTTTGCACAATGACAGGGAACAATAGACACTCGAATGTGACAAAGCCAGTTTTCTAAAAAAAATATTGACTCGAAAGTGGTGGATTTGTGTGCAAAATGAGTAAAAATGGTCCTAAAATATTTTTCAGGATTATCATTAGTTTATACTGATTTTTTGCATAAAGATTAAAAACAATTGACCAAATGTTTTAAATCTAGGAAGGTCCATTAAAGTTTCACTTGTTTAAGATTGCACTTTGCGACACAAATTATTGTGATTTTGAGCAAAGATTGCATACTTTTTATGTCCGCAACAATTTATGTTTTTAGTTTTTTTCCATTTTAATAATCCTCTTGTATTAAAAATACTCAATAAAAGTTAATGTTTAAATTCTAAATTCTTAAGTGATTTTGCATGTTGTATTTTCTTTTTGTAGGAAAATTTACATGTACCATACCGCAATAGTAAATTGACTCGTCTGTTAAAAGACTCATTGGGAGGAAATTGTAAAACTATCATGATTGCAGCTGTCAGGTATCATTAGTTTTATTAATACAGTACCGTTTCATTGACTTTGTCTGGTCATAAACAGAAGAGTGTATTAATTCAGTTATAGCAGTATTTAGAATATAGTTGTTAATACAGCTATGGTAAATTATTTACAAAATAAACATATCAACAACAAAATGTATTTAGACACGATCCAAATTATTTATTACCATAACTGAGTCTGTAATTTATTCCTGACAAATTACCAGTTGGTAATTTATTCATTATTATTATTATTATTATTATTGTTATTATTATTGTTATTATTATTATTATTATTATTATTATTATTATTATTATTATTATTATTATTATTATTATTATTATTATTATTATTATTATTATTATTATTATTATTATTATTATTATTATTATTATTATTATTATTATTATTATTATTATTATTATTATTTGTTGTTGTTGTTTATTGTCACATTAAAGCACCAGATAGGTCTTTTCCTTTAAATAAAGATTTGCTAACTTTTCTACTTTTTCCACCATTTGTATCAACTATTCTACGTAATAAATTATTCATGTCGTTTACTTTTTCCTCCATGTTTTTTATCCTTGCTTCAAGAGAGTTATCAACGTATCTGTTATCAAACTTTGGATTATTTATTCCAAAAGAGTGTTTAGTCATATCACCTGAAAATCTGGAATGTCGCCGAATCTGTTGAGATGGATAGAATAAATCTGGTTTTGTTAAGTCTCCATTTAGCTCCATCAGATCAGGCTTTTGTGGTTTTTTTCTTTTAACCATTTCCACAATCGTCTTAAGTGATAATTTTTTCTTGAACACATACTTTTCTAAGATAAGTAGGGCAAGACATATGAATATAGTTCCTAATGATATTAACAGCAAGATGAGACCAAGCCAGTCATCAATCAGCATCTCCTTCAGCGATACGTAATGAATTGTATCCAGCTGAAATAAAAAAATGTTAATTATTTATTAAACTTTAGTATTATATGGATTGTGTTTTCATTTTTAACAAAGGTTGCCATATATAGTGGCAACTCTCAACTCTCTATTTTATGTTTGGATCATTTCTTTTCTTTTACTGTATTTTGTTTAATGTCCTTGGTTCTAATTAAACAACTGAAACAACGTTCAGTGCTTATTGCAGGGCGATGCTTGGGCAGCATCAATAACATATTTTTTAAAAACATGCAATTTGTCAAGATCATGAAATTCATCAAATTCTTTTATTTTTTTATGCAACATAAAGTTTCATTTTTGTTATAAGGAATACCATCAAAAATTTTCAAGTTGTAATATTTAAAATGTAGATGTCTCACCGAGACGTGCTTATAATATTTCCTAACAGGCGTATCGATTATATCTCGTTTATGTCTCTGTACGCATTCCCACAGTTGATCGATCTGCTTGATTACCGCGTTACCTCGAACTGGAATTTCTGTTTCGATTTTGTAAACAACTGCTAGCGGGTTGTCTCCACTTGTCAATTGATCTTGCTTGTATCGAATAATATCTGAATTTACTAAAGCAGCAAATGCCTCACCATCTCGAACAGCTTGCAGTACATCATCATAAGTCCCCTTTTCTAAAAGTAAAACATTTCTTTTAAAATGAAAACCCGAGAATTCAACCTCTCTATATTGCGTACGTGTTTTTAATGGGTACCTAGTGTGTGCGCTCCGTATTCAACGGCTATTCTTTTTTCCCATGAATTAGTTAAAACTGCAACCTACAAAACATATTTAAACACGACCATTAGCACATATTGTACCGACGGAGAGACTATTTATAAAAATATTCTTCCTGTTTTTTCTCTATCTGGACTGCTGATTTCTAAACTTTAGTTCACTTCACCTCAGTGTAACTTTGAATGATACGACTTACCACTTTATTTGCAAGTCCCAAATACTGTGTCCCTGCCATGGCGTCAGTTACTGTAGCTGTAATAACCGAACCCATTACAATACCAAATATTAACCAGAATAAACTGAAGAAGCGGGCTAGGAATGATTTAGGTACTATATCACCATACCTACAAAAATTATTTGTTATAAACTGTGTATCACTAAGGGGAATTTCACATTTAAATTGAAAACTTTAATTAAGTACCTTATCCGCATATTTGTTTTCATAATAATTAACAAAATTAAAGTCCTGATTAATCGTTTACAAAAATTTGACTTATTTAGTTACGAGGTGGATTTAGCAACCTTAAAAACTTGGAATAGTTACTTTTATTTTATATTGGTATTATTTTCGTCATAAGAACCCTAGAAAACCCAGGAATATTCCCTTTTTTAAGAGAGAGGGGAGAGGGATCATTTGTTTTTTATGATTTTAGACAGTTCACTTGTATCCACTATTCGACTGAAATATCCCCACAAGCATTTTGCTTTTTCTGTTTGAAAATTGTTGACTACATGAAAAAATTGATAATTGTGTTGGAAATTGGACCAGCATGTTATAATTTGTGCTGGAAATTAGACCAGCATTTTTATTGCATAACTTTCAAGCATATCTTCTACGTATATACTACAAAAAACTTTAAATGCATTGAAGGTTTGCAGCCTTTTTAATCGCTTCACTTTTAAAGCATGTTAAACTGTAGCTACTATCTTTGCTAATAAAATATTCCACAACATGTGTGTAGAGGTGAATTTTTGTCAAATACAGAAGTAAGTGTAGTTTTAACATTTAATTTCTTATGACTGGATAATCATTCACAGACATTGTCTGCTTCCTTCTTTTGCAATAAAAAACTTTGAAACACACTTAGAATTTGTATTAACCTTTCGCTTTTTTTTAGAATGCAATAGAATTTTTAACGCGCGATCATTTTTCTTTTCATATTCTTGTTCTCCACAGAGCATCGCTTTTTTAGTTTATTTTCTATAGGACTGTATAGCAGCGGTAAAGAACGGTCGTACTTTGATATGGAAGGCAGAAATAAATTAGATTTCCCTTTTATGTAATGTTTTGAAATTGGGAAGCAAAACCGTTTAAAAATTACATATTTGGTATTTAGAGGCTATGTTGCATGTGAGTGAAAATTTGTTGTTTAGAGTAACATAAACTCACCCAATCGTTGTCATAGTTACTGTAGACCACCAAAATCCATTCCATACACCTTCGGGCAAAGACTGGCCATACTCACTTTCTGGGTGTGTCTCCTATAAAATGTTTAATAGACTTCTTTTTTCACCTATGACAATACACTCAACTTGTTGTAGCAACTTCATTCAACATTTACTATTTACGTTTTTTTTACGCTCAAAAATATGTAAATTTTATTCATCTTACCTGAGCTCTTGAATGTAAAGATAAAATTTAATATAAATAATGTAAAATTAATATATAAAATGTCTATAACTATTAAATTTGTACAATAAGCAAAAAAATGAAATATTTGATATTAATAGCCGAAGGGTGTAGCTTTTAAAAGAATACATTGACGGTCGTAGAAGTATTTCCAGCTGCTTTAACACATTTGTCGCAAATCAAAGTTGCCACGCCTTCTCCAAACGTCTCAATTTTCCACAGTTTTGGGTTTACTAAAAACTCCTCAATTTTGTCAAATTTCCTCGATTTTGTGTTGCAAAAACTGCATGGTTTTGTCACATGTTTTTATTTTCAAAATTCAGAAAAATGTTACACCAATAGTTTATACTCAACTTGTTTTATTATCTTTAAAATCTTAAATATTCTAAATCTTTTCTATAAGGAGGAAAAGTGTTCTACTATTAAATAAAGAAAATGTTTTCTCACCAGTAAATACACAACGGTTCCAACACTCACAGACATAAGAATGGATAAAATCAGATAGTTGAGTGAGTTTTGAACGCCTTGCAACATTTTATACTTCCATGATACCAAGTTTCTTTGCACAATTACGTGTGCTCCTGTTGACTCGACAAGGCGCAAAGCCCTGTCCACCCAGCTATGGGCGGTATTTTCGATTTCAGGTGATAAGAAGGGCAGAAACCACAGGTAGTCGTAGGTATCATTGACTGGGACATCCTTAAGAATGCCAACTCCTCTACTGAAATTCGATCTGATAAAATCGAGGTATTCGTCTTGATTTTTAAATTTAGGATAAAATTCATATTTCGATGGAAGCCCTGCGTTGCAGTACAGAAAAAGTTTTTCCAGCATATCAGGGATAATTCCGTCAGCTGCGTGTGAATCGTTTACATTTTGCTCGATGTACGGCCGAATCGACCAATAAAAAACATGATGTGTATATATCTTCTCCGCAGAAACGTTGCGTAGGGGGACCAGTAACAAAAGCAGTGTAGTTGACAGTAACATGATTATCTGAAACAGAATCGTTCAAATGTTTTGCGTCCACAGTTTCCACCGAAAGCCATATTTACATTTTAAATTTTAGTTAACTTTAAATCTATATACTTTTCAACTTTTTCAATTATTAATTATGCGTTGCACCAGAGTTACTCTAGGTGATTCAAACGTCGATTTAAAATTCTGTTGTTTTCGATATTTTTCTATTTAATGTATTCGCTATTATTCATTTATTAATAATTATTTTTAATCTCTCATTTTTACGTGGTGAATAGTCGTATTCGAATTTCATACATTGAAAGTATGTATCCATGTGATCTTCGTTAAACATTTAATTTGACGTAAAAGAAAAACGAAAGGGATATTTCATGATTTTTGTCATCCAAAGGAGTAGGTGTGTGAAGCTGTTTACTTGTAAAAAAGCTTTACAGAAATTAAAAATGAAAACATGAAAATTCTAATTTTCTTACTTGATTCATTTTGTTTGTAAACGGCAGTATATTTTACGAATTGAATAATACACTGACGACGAGTATTATACTTGTTAAACTTTAAAACACCACAAGTGAAAGTAATCAGAGATTGCTAAACTTCACAAATTTAATAAAATTCTATCTAAATAATTTATCTCATGTTAAAGGTGTAAAATTATTTTTAAGTTGTTGGACTGTGTATGCTTCGAAGATTTGTTCTTCAATCCACTAAACCCTGAGAGGTCAAACTTCCCCTTGGATATCGATAGCGCTGTATTTATGATTTGAAAAAATGTGTTTCACCTTAATTAATAAGATGCAATAAAAACTAGTTTATATCATTCGTTAGGAGTAACAAAATCAACCTTGTCTTTTTAGCCCTTCATCTCTAAGTTACGAAGATACATACAACACTTTGAAATACGCGAATCGAGCCAAGAATATTAAATCCACACTGAGTGTGAATACAGTGAATGTTGATTATCACGTCTCTCAGTATGCGAAAATTGTTAAAGATTTGAAAGAACAGGTACCACATAATTTACCCTCAGTATTTACACTCTGTTAAAAAGTGTGGATTTAAGCTTCATTGTGAAGTAAACTCTCCACTGCATAGTATACTCTCCACTATTTAGAGCACATTTTGTTAATCTTTACATAACAGTAATGTTTTATTTATGTTCTAAGTTTTTGCAGTTTTACTGCATGGAATGTTATTCTCTTTGATTTTACTAGTCTACGTTGAACGCACAGTACACATTTACATCGCTTTAGTGACCCTACCTTACGAAACTAAAGATTCTCTTTTATATAGCTCTCGAATTTACAAAGCAAAATTGATAAATTTGAGAATGGTTCGCTCACTCCGCAAAGAAAAGAAGAAGAGAGGCAGACACACATTCAAATACTAAAGAGGTAAGTTTTCTTTTTTTTAGCACAGCTTCATGCTCCAGGTAAATTTATATATGAAGCAACACGCAGTTAACGATGCTGTAAGGTCTTTGGGTGTTTTTATAGCAATCACGAAATCTCCAAAGAAATCTAATGAAATTTAGAAAATCTTTCTGTTGTCCTAAACATTTATCTAGTAATGTTTTTATGTAAACAATTTCGAAATCAGAATGTGAAGCTGGGGATGTGATTAGTTTTTTCTGGTACCAGCTAACAAAATTGAAATTCTCTGATTTCTGTAAACTAGTACGGTTAAACTTATTTAAAGCGGACGAAGTTTCAAGAATATTCTTTATAGTCAGCTGTGCAAACTATTCGTTTCGAGAAAAGCAGTTCAAAGAAGCTTGCTATAAGGAAAGTCGACTTACTTTACTTTTCAACTAATATCACGTGTATGCTTACTTTCATTCTAGATATGAAAAAGACTTGCAGTGTTTATATAAAGAGAAGGTTTTGATCAAACAACAACTTATTGATTGTGAAGCTTCTGAGAAAGAAGTAATGATAAAGTTTGCGCTCAAGGTACAGTTACAACGGTATTTCCTCACTACCTCACAACATTTGCATCAACCAACGACTAAAAAGAATTTCCCTTTTTTTAAATCACATCACAAAAAAGCAAAAATTGTGTTCGATTTATAGATGTATTCGAAGTTTTTTCTGGTAAACAACGAGGTGAACTTCAGAACTCTAAAAAAAGTTGAAATAAAACCGCGCTTTTTCGTTATCAGTATATTTAAATATATTTTTGGTGCGTTCAAAAAAAGATTCTGTTTCCTTTTTAAAAATCGCAAAGTAAACTAGCAATGTAAATGGTAATAGACTATGTAGAACAAAATTGTATACATGGGAAAGCTAAGCACTTCTAACATCATTTACGCTGTCAATCTAAAAAGGGAAACCAAAACATTATGTTATACCTCTAAATTACGACAGTGCTGTCACTACTCCTGGAAACTTCTTGAGACTTTTGAAAAATAGAACATACTTCTGTAAAAAAGTGGAAAAAAACTCCAGAAAACTTCTGAAAAAATTACTAGAATTTTATTTTTTAGAAAGAGCGACCATCCTGTTCCATGTTTGTTATTTCCATTGCGTGGAATATTTTTGTCTTACAACGACATTCCTTCACTGTCCTAGGGTGTTAAAGTTGACAACTTCAAAAGTATTATCGAAGCACTTGTTTGCATTCTAGGAACGTAGTTTTAAATTGTGTGGTAGTTTACAGCTGCTTACAACAAGCCATTGCGAAGATGTTGGTGAAGATGAGGTAATGTCTTTCTCCATAATAAAGAAGTTTTACCGAAAGGTATATTATTATAAAGAAAAAAGTTTTTCTTTTGTTTGTTTACATTTTTGTTCGCTTAATTTTATTAAACTGGTGTTTTAGTCATCTAAAAGAATTGAGCAGGTTCGTGCGTCTAATGCGTTGAAACTAAGCAAACTCCAAGAACGCAGAACCATGTTGATGTCATCCATTGAGGAGATAAATACTCGACTGGTTAGTTTACAGAACGAAATCGACCAGTGGGCGAACAAAGCGGACTCGGGAATACGCATGCAGTTAAATATGATGTACGATCTGCAACTGCTTACAGCTGAGAATGTTTCTTTGAAAGCGCAGCAGAAGCATATCAGAAAGTATCTGAAAATGCAAGAATCAGAATCAAAGAAAAGCGACAAGTAAGGCTTGATTGAAATCATGCTAAAAATGAATTTTTTACTCCGTCACACTGTAATCATGCTAAAAAATTATTTTATTTCGTTATACTATTTATATAGCGTGATACACATATGTTTATTGTACATTTATATTAGCAACAGTGCTATTGAACCCACGGCCTTGTGTACATGTTGTCCCCTTTATGGACTGTTGCACATGTTCTGCCTAGTGTTGAATCAATTTTACTTCTTTGTGTTAAAAACCAACTTATTTGATCTGTCTTACTTTCTAATATTTTCTTTTGTGAATTTTGACGTTTGTTGTTTCAATTTTATAGAGTAGCGTCGAATTTGATCCAAATTATTGAAGCTCAGCAACGTAAAATTGAAGGCCTTACAAATGGTCTCCCTCACGGAGACACAATGGATATTTCTCAGAAAATAGACGACTTACCAAAATCTCTTTTAAATGGACCAAAGATTTCATGGGCCGATCAGTCTTCGACTGAAGGCGATACAACTCAATATACAATCAACCTTGGTCATTTTTCATCGTGTACCCCATTTAAAACGCCATCCCGAAAACCCGACGTGTTCCGTCAGCTTGTCATGGAATCAAGACAAAAGCACTCTGATCGAACTGAACGCAACACTGCTGTCAATACTGGACCAGTGCGTTCGAAACTTTTGTTCACCGATAAGGAAGATATTTCCACTCACGAGAATGGATCCATAAATGTTACTATGTCGAAGGATGATTCCGAAAAAGTAAGCGATGAAGAATACATGTTGAAAAGTCCTAGGGTCAAAAAGAAAGCACATTTCGACTCATATCTTGTGGAGGAGGCTCCTGCTAAAATAAATAAAACATTTTCAATATCTCAACAATGTAAATTTAATGAAGATACAATGGAGATACTGCTTCCACTCACTCCTGTGGAAGAAAGTCGCAGTAATATCCCAATTAGAACACCCTTAAAGTCCTTCAATGAGCGATTGCCAACTGTCAATAATAATAATCGAAGACGTATGAGATCTTTCACAGAAGGCAACAGTACATTTGTAGTTGGCAATGAAACTATAAACGTTACGAAGGAAAGACACTTGTTGGATAGTACTTTTTGCGTGTCAAAGGTTCCCGGCTTCGCGAATGGAAGGGTTACATCTAAGTTAAAACGAAAAAAGATAAAACTCGGGCTGCCCTGCAGAGCCACCTCCACCACTGATCTTCGAAAAGAAAATGTTCGACCACAAAATGGGACAAGTCATGACTTGGACTTCCGACCACGTGGTTTAAAAGCGTCGCAGAGCTTTGCAAAAAAAACTGTAAATAGAGAAAGATTTCGTTTCTAATTTAATTTGTAGATTTTTTAGATTTTTTTCTTTATACACATTTACTAGCTAGTGCAGACTGTATCAAATTTACTTACATTGCCGCGCTGTAAATTCGCCGATTTTCAAAATAGATAGTAGTCAAGCTTTAGTATTCACGAGAAACGAAACGACAACAACAAAAAATAAAGTTTATTGACAAAAATGTTTTGCGACGCAATAGGTACGAGTTCTAAATTTCTAAACTTTGAAGTGTTTAGTATATTTTTATAGAAAAAAAGTCAAATTTTGTTTTAGATGACAAAACCACGCAGCACCGTATCACCCAAAATGCTTTTTATTTTCTTATTTTTATATACATGTATTTATGTAGACCTTTAAGGTTTTCGTATCGTTGAGGGGCGAGAATATTTATAGCACGTGTATTTATGACGAAATGCTTTCGTGCGCTGTATAATAAACTTATTTGGAGGACATACCCGTTGTTATATCTCCCAACCGGGAGAGATGTTTTTTCTAACCGACAGAGCTTCATCAAATGGCTATATTAAATAAAAGCGACGGAAAATTTTAAAATATTGTCAAAGTGTCAGGAAAATGTCAGAAATCTTCGGTCAATCAGAATTATTTTTAATTTTTCTTGAAATAGTTAAAGGTTTAAATTTTAAACCTCTTTTTAAGCATAAGATTATTTTACTATCGATTCTAACTAAATCGCTCGTGTCAAATTTACGTTTTCTACGTAATTTCAGTTTTCTTAGAATATCTTTACCAGCCTGAATCCTCTAGTGAGAGTGTTCTCTGTGAACGTAAAACTAACAAATTGTAGTTACATCAAATGTTAGCGGACACTACGTCATTCGGGAAAAAGACAGTTCCGTTAGATTATTTTTTTTGTCTAAAACAACCTGTTTTTCCATTCTCCTTCTGCCTAAGTGGATTTCTCAACAGGCCCTATCGACTAGTTATTATTATTATTATTATTATTATTATTATTATTATTATTATTATTATTATTATTATTATTATTATTATTATTATTATTATTATTATTATTATTATTATATGGTGCGTCCTGTGTTCTGAATGTATACATTAGGTATACACCGGCTAGCCTACCCAATTTCCCTCATATGGCATGTGAAGGAAATTCGGTAGCTGTGGTAAAGACACTCTAAACATGCCTGCTCGCTCGGACCTCATGTTTACATAGCTAACCTCTGAGAACGAGGCCGGCACAAAGTCTGTCTTGGCTTGATGTTCAAATCTTTGCAAAATTATAGAAAGTTGTGCCCAACATCATAGATTGTGTCAATATCGTCCTGGCTCTTTTACATTGGTGGCATATTAGCAAACCCGTTCCCGTTAAAGAACAGGCTCTTACGAACGAGGTTGGTCTATGCTGCAAAACAGAAAAGAAATTTTGAAAATCTATTGATCTCTCGAGACTTGGCTTAAGTTTAGCTTACACCAAGAGTTGTTACCTGCCGTAATTACTCTAAATATGATTTAGAGGAAAGGAATAAGATTTTAAACGTGTGAACTGGGGTTATATGTACGAAATGGAAGATGTAAATCAAGCGTTAAAATATTCAATAGCACTGTAAAGGAGGTAATTAACAGACATGCGCCATATATCGTGAAAAAAATAAGAGGAAGGGCGTGTCAATGGCTCACTAAGGTTTTGAAAAAAGTCATGACTGATCGAGACCATGTATCGAAAAAAGCGAAAAATACAAAAAGGAAGAAGACTGCATATTATACAAAAAACTTCGTAATACCGCCAACTACAAAGTGAAATCGGCAAGAAGTTCTTATCATCATCATAAACTTTTACAGGAACATGCTGGGGATTCGAAGGAATTTTGGAAATTCATAAAGAGTATTTTTCCAACAAAAGTAGCAATTAGTCCAGCTGGTGTGAACAGCAATGACACATCTTTTGCTCACAAATGTAGCAAGTATATTGCAACAGCGGTTGATATTATGAAGAAAAATGCAATTTTACTAACAAACTTTGTTTGGAAACCCATACAGAAATATCGAAGACGCACTGAAAAGGTATTTCGTTTCGAGTACATTTTCAACGTATTTGTTTTAAACCAATTAAAATCTTTCAAATGGAAAAAAGCCGCTGGTGTAGATGAATTTCCACCTGGATTATTGAAGGACTGTCGTCAACATATATCTCAACCGATATGTTTTATACTCAACTTATCAATACGTACTAGCACTGTCTCAACAATCTCGAAAATTGCACGTGTAGTTCCTCTTCACAAGAAGGTGCGACTAGTATCGCCCAATTTCCATTTTACCGGTGTAGCAGAAAATAAGTACTCCCTGAAAAAAAGTACTCCCGGAGTACTTATTTCCCGGAAATAAATACTCCCGGAGTACTTTTATCCTGGGAAAAAAGTACTCCCTCTAGGAAATAAGTACTCCCCCGATTAAAGCTACGGAGTACTTTTTTCCTAGGAAAAAAGCACTCCCAGAAGAAGACTCTCCATTGCATGTGTATGAAAAAATTCGAATGTTTATGTTATTCAAGCTTCTTAATTTTAATCAACATGTCGACGAATAAGCATGTGAAATTGCAAGATATTGAGAATTATATTAGAAATGGGCAGTACCCTGCTCATATAAAAAAAAAGGAGACAAAAGTAACTTTAGGAAATCGAGTAAAAACTTTTCAATTGTTGATGGTCATCTGACGTTTAAAGGGACCAGAAGAGTTATTTTTGAAAATCAAAAAAAGAATGTCATCATTCACGACATACAATGAAATCAATGAAACTGTCGAGTCAGTGGCAATGAGTGGTCATAGAGGACGCGACTCGACCTACCAAAAAGTATCCGAGAGATTTTATTGGCATGGTATGGTCGATGATGTTAAAAACTATATTCGAACTTGTCAAAAATGCCAAAAACAAAGGAAAATAGTCAAGAAGATCTCACCTGAACTTCAAAGTATCCATGTCGATTCAAATGTTATGCAACAAGTTGGGGTGGATATATGCAATCTACCCGAAATGAATGGCTACAAACACTTGATTGTATTGATTGACTATTTTTGAAAATGGTCAGAAGCCAAACCTGTTCAAGACAAAACTGCCCCAACTGTAGCAAGATTTTTGTACGAAATGATCTGTCGTCATGGCTGTTTTAAGACACAAATTAACGACCAAGGGAGAGAATTTGTGAACCAAGTATCTGATGCCTTGCTTAAACTGATAGGGACAGACCAAAGGGTGACCTCAGCTTACCACCCTCAGGCCAATGGATTGTGCGAACGGCAGAATCGGACTATTAAAGATACGTTAATTAACAAGACGACTGAAAAGTCGAAAATTTCGCTAGAAATTAATAATGACGGCTTATATTCGATCAAAAGTTATCGCAAATTGTTCTCCCAGTACCAAAACTTCCCCAAATCGTGACGTCATCAAAAAAATTTCGATTTTTTTTACATCACGTGTTAGTTTTTATAACAAAGATCCTTTGTGCAAAATTTCATGCGAATCGGTTCCTCCAATCAAAAGTTATCGCGAATTGTTCTCCCAGTACCAAAAATTCCCCAAATCGTGACGTCATCAGAAAAATTTCGAAATATTTTTACATCACGTGTTAGCTTTCATAACAAAGATCCTTTGTGCAAAATTTCATGCGAATCGGTTCATCCAATCAAAAGTTATCGCGAATTGTTCTCCCAGTACCAAAAATTCCCCAAATCGTGACGTCATCAAAAAAATTTCGAACTTTTTTTACATCACGTGTTCATAACAAGGATCCTTTGTGCAAAATTTCATGCGAATTGCTTCATCCGATCAAAAGTTATCGCGAATTGTTCTCCCAGTACCAAAAATTCCCCAAATCGCGACGTCATCAAAAAAATTTCGAAATATTTTTACATCACGTGATAGCTTTCATAACAATTCATAATTATTGTCAAAACTATACTTCAAGGCTCAGTTTACCCTCGTACTTAGGGATCGTTCACATATGACGGCAGCCTTCATAGGGGAGGGGGGTCTAAAAGTCTGACAAAATCTGACTTAAGAGGGGGAATCCATTTTCGCGGTCAAAAAATAAAATCAGAAAAATTGCATTTTGCGTGAGCTAATTTTCCTGGTTTTGACCTATTGGGGACGAGTTTCTTTTATTTTCCTAGGGGTTTGTGAAGAATTTTCAAGAACTTTTCGAAATAATATACTTCGCTGGTTCAAATCTTGGCAAAGAAAACCCGCAAATAAGCGAAACTTAATTCCCTCAATTTCTATTTCATGTCTTAAGCGTGCTTATTTCCTAGGAAATTTATACTCCCGGAAGTACTTATTTTCCGAAGGAGTCTTTATTTCCTAGGATAAGAGTACTCCCGGGAGTATCAATTTCCTGGGAAATATATACTTGGGAGTACCTTCTTCCCGGAAATAAATACTGGGGAGTACTTTTTTAGGGGAGTACTTATTTTCCGCGACACCGGTACTATCGAAAGTGTTAGAAAAAGTTATTTATATTCAATTAGTTGAGTTTTTAGAAAACGAAAAACTGTTGACTGAATTGCCAGTTTGGATATCGGTGTACCAGATCGAACAATATGGCAACAACTGTTTTGTTGGATCACTTTTGAAAGAAAGTATACAGTAGACTACTAGTGGGAGCAGCTTTCATAGATTTATCGAAAGCGTTTGATACGCTGAGCTATGGAACATTATTGAATAAACTGCAGACGTATAGTGTAACAGGAGTAGAATTGCAATGGTTTACATTTAGTTGCTAGAAGTCAATACATTTAGATGAATTGTGTTTCACAGTTGTGTCGATATTGGGGCCACTACTTTTTATTGTATTTTTCAATGATTTTGTTGACCATCTTTCATCTTTCAAAAACTGTAATGTATGCCGATGATACCGTCATTTATTGCGCGGATACAAACTCATAGTCAATCGAAACATCACTGACAGAGGAGTTTGAAAGAGTTGCTAAATATTTTGATCAAAATGAATTGGTTATTACCATGAATGTTGGAAAACAGAGGTGATGCTTTTTGGAACGTCGAAGAGAATCGCAGCTCAACCGCATCCTCCCCGAGTACGGTACAGAAATCAAATGGTTAATAACACCAACTCTTACACTTACCTTGGACAAGTTTGATGCTGTATGATGACTGTGATGCATCGTACAAAAAAAGGTCCAATTGATCCAAACTTTCATTGATCAAATCCAAACTTTCAAGGGTATTTCGAGATTTAGAGTCGCAATAAGTTAATAAAACTTCCAAAATGTAGGCTTGAGTTTGGAAAAAAGTCTTTTTACTATATGGCAGCAAAATTTTGTAATGATCTTCCTATCATGGTTAGAGATAACAGTGAAGCCTGTATTTATGAAGTGATGCAAATAAATATTTAAATAAACTATTTATATAGGTTTTTCTTATAAGCTTGCAATTTGATTTTCTTGATATTAGTTTTTTTTTTCATTTCACAATTTTTAATTTTTCAATGTTTGAGTTTATCTGAGTTTCAATATTTCTGTGCTTTCCTTTTACCTCATCGGACAAAACTTTGTCGGACAAGATTGTTTGTCGGATAAAATTGTTTGTCGGATAAAATTTTCGTCACTTTTGTCCAACGAAAATTTTTGTCTATTTTGGATTTTTCTTATTTCTTATTAAAACTTCAATCAGGTAATTTACAAGTGAAAACAAACAACACATATGTTGTTTATCCTTAGCAAACCTATATTCTTCCAATAAATTAAAGTTATTTTAAAAGTGTAATTTTGTAAAATTTATAAGATCAGTTTCTGATGCCGTCTCGTATATGATTGGCGGCTTTTTTTTATCCTTTGGTTTGACCACTTCGCTATCATCTTCATCTTTGTCTTGTTCAATAATAAAGTTTATATCATCACATTTTTCGCCTTCTGAATATATAGAACCATGTAAATTCTGCCTAAAAGTTTCCCCAAAGCCTAAAAGTTTGTTCGAAGGATTTATACCTTAAGGCGAGAAGCATTTACTTTTGGTTTGCTCATGTTTGTGATTAAATTAAGTTTTATTGCTTCGATAAGTTCAAATTCTGAAGGAGGAAAGGCAATTATTAGGTCCAAAAAAAGCATTTAAAGTCAGTGATATTTTGAGTCCTTGGCATGAATTTCAATAAATTTTGTTGTAAAAGGACCAATTGGTTGGCTATTAAATTCTAACCTGTATGAGTTTTCGAGATGTATATGTAAATTTTTGAAATATTGGAAAAGTTGCTTTTGGACAAATTTATTCGTCGGACAAAATTTTCGTCGGACAAAATTTTTCGTCGGACATAATTTTCGTCACCAATGAAAAATTTGGCCACTTTTGTCCGACCAAGTTTTGTCCCACAAGGTAGTCATTGTGAGTTTTTCTACAACTTTTTCACCTTTTTGTCTTTGTGTCTAAAGTTTATGTTTTCACGCACGTCATACACTTATAGAAGACGCATATTAATAGCAGTCGTTTTTTGTAAATAACTGGATTAAAGATCTTTATGTTTATTAAAGATTTTCTAATACAGTAGACTCCCGGTAACTCGAACACCGGTTAACTCGAACTTTTATTAGCTGGAACTGTTTTCTACGGTCCCCCTTGCACATTTCCTAATACTTCCATATAAAAACTACTCGTTAACTTGAACCACCCCGGATAACTCGAACATTCGTTTTCTCGAACCATTTTTTGGTTCCCCTTCCTTAGGTTAATTTCGTCGGATAACTCGAACTTTAGTAGAAAATAAATGTTTGAAAAATGAATACTGCGCTATGTAATGTGTAGCCAGAAATTTCAAAAAAGCTGTTTTTAAATGGTTCTCTTTGCAAAGGAGCCAAAATTTCTTTAAGTGAAAACTTACTAGATTTGTAAATTTTATAGAGTCTAAAAAAATCGCTTTAACGCGAACTAATATCTCATTTTTGTCTAATTTCGAATTAACGGGAGCTTCGGTTAAGTCGAACATCCGTTAAGCCGAAATGTTTTCTCTGGTCCCTTGGAGGTTCGAGTTACCGGGAGTTAACTGTAATAATAATAACTAGCTGTTTCCCGTGGAAGAATCCACTGTATTCCATTTAATTTATGTAGCAGATATGCGTCCATCAAAAAACAAACAATACAGCAGTGCGCATCTTACATCTGCATTATTATATAAATGACCAAAAAAATTAAAGGTTTTCAACAACTGCAGTATTTATGTGACATTTAAAATCTAAATCTACTAAAATTACTTGCTCTGACCATCTGACAAATGCGAAAATTATTCGGAAAGAAGTTTCCAAAAGCATTTCAACATACATCTCACCCATAAAATTTAAATCACTCAAAACGCCACATATATACAAAAAAGCTGATCAATGTCAAACACAAATCTCTCTCATTGTATATGTTAAAATCAGTTAGTTTATTGCAAACCCTGCCAAAGGTTGACACACAATGTGAAAAATAAACAATAAATTGTGCCTCTGACAGAATTTTTTATCTAAGGTGTAAAAAAAGGGATTTGCAAGGACAAATTATAATGCAATAAAACATTATTTGATATATTGCATACAGTCCTTCCTCACCAAACTTTAGACAAAATGCCAACAAAATAACGGTGTTTAAATCTAAAATTAATAAAGTCGATAATATTGCATACACTCTTTCCTCACAAAAGCTTCACAAACTGTAAAAAAAAGAATGGTTATAGGGAGTGCTTCTGATTCAACAAAAAAAGTTTTTTGACATATTGCATCTAGCCCTTACCCATTAAATATTACACAAAATTAAAACTATATACGATTTAGAACACATCAAATTTAAATCGAGAAGGATCAGTCATTTCGATATATTGCACGGAGTCCTCCCCAGTAAGAATTTATACAAAATATAGAAAAACAAAGCTTGCAAGGTGTAAAATCGAATTCTTCTTCTGTGTTATGGTCCTTCCTCGCAAAATTAACATAAAATGTCAAAAAGGTTCAGATATAACATCCAACACAACAAAAATCAGTTCTATCAGTATATGTCATGCCATTGTCTTCCACCAAATGTTCCCCTTAAAGTTTCACAGACAGCCTGTAAATTAAAAACAACTAAGATCAGGTATTTGGGCTATTTCATACCATTCTGTTCCAAATAACTTATAAAATGTAAAAATTGAGTGGTAAAACAGAAATGTCAAAAAGAAGAAAAAAATAGCTTACAAAGAGTATAAAATTGAAATCAACAAAGTAGCTCTTTTGGTGTATTAAATATAAGCCATACACACAAAAGTTTACACTAAATGTAAGAAAATGGTTGTGTTTAGTAATTTTAAATTAAGAAAAGTCAGTTCTTTTAGCATGCTGATTAAGGTTCTTGCCCACAATTTGAAACAAATTAAATTTACATTTTAAAATTTTACATTTTGTTTATCATTATCATTTCAATAGTTTTGTCTTAAAAATGATAACCCTACCTTCGAGACCCCTATTTTAAATTTTCGTACTGTGTATTATCCTAGTTGCTCTAAAGGGATACATTAACCGTGATTAACTCTTGATTTTTTGAAGGAATAATTGATAGATTTCGAAGTCAATAACACTACTGGAATGTCAATATCCTATATTAAATTAATGAAGCCATTACAATGCACTGAAAACTTTGAGGCCAAATAACTTGGAAACAAGGTGGTGACGTCAATGATTTTTCACCGCGTAGGTAACTAGGGACCACCTGGGACTAATTTGGGTAAGTTTCCAAAACCTGGGTTCCCGAACCCGTTTCGGAATGGACGGGTTGATGACGTCATCAAAAAATCTTTAAACCCCAATATCTCTGTAACCGTTAAAAGTGCATCATCCTATACATTTTCTTGATCAGCGTTTCAAGATCTATACGATAAAATTTTACGCGCCATTGTTGATTTCACCAAAATTTTTAAACAAATCAAAAGCACATGATGACATACATTTTTTATCAATAATTTAAGCTGTACATAATAGAGGCAACTTAAAAACAAGATTTTTTTCGTGGATGGGTTGCTGACGTCATCAAAATTCGAACGCTTTTTTTCCTTTTTATTTCGCCTTAGTGGATTTTTCCACGGGTTTTATCGACTAGTAATATAAATAATAAGATAAATAATAATATAAATAAGGGGGCAAAAAACACAGCAACTAGCTGGGTTTTTTTTACCGAAAATAAACCTTGAATCATAACATCGTCAAAAGGCCTGGACGCCAATCATAAATTACTCATCAATACATTGCTAACGTTTTCCCGATTTTATAACAAATTTATATGTATCCAGTATGAAAAACTAACGGCTACTTACGCGATTGATATAGTTAGGGAAACGAGACTTACATAACGATTTGCTCGGCGCTTTGCTTTTTTATTGAGGGAGGAAAAGTAAACTATTAAAATGGTGGAGAGTTTATGAGACAACAAAGATTTTGATTTTGTCGTACAACCAACTAGCTAAAGAAATGGAAAACAAAATGTATATCATTATTAATGTTGGAATAATTATATTATTTTTTACTCAGCCTTCAGTATCGAAACAGCCTTTGAGTAATTTTATTCGTCATCATGAAAAACTAAGCTATGACACCTCTGATGTAAACAGGAGGTCCAGGAGAGCCCTAGAATTGTCGCCATTTGCCAATGTACATATCAAATTCAAAGCTTTAAGTAAAAATTTTAGTCTTCATTTATCAAGAAATCATGAGATTTTTGCCCCTGGGTTCAAAATCGTGGATGGTGCTGGAAATAAGCTTGATTATGATTATTCAAGATTTTTTCATGGAAATGTGGAAGGTTTTCGCCATGGTCACTGTTTAGGAATAATTCATGAAGGACGTTTTGAGGGAACTATTCATGTTGAAAAGGATGTATATCATGTGGAACCAGCTGAGAGATATTTTCAAGACCCAAAAGATTTCCATTCAGTCATATATCATGGTAACGATGTAGAACACACTGGCAAATATGCAGAAGCAGAAACTCCCAAAAGACCAACAACTCTTAAAGGTAGTAGTATGGTTAATAAAAAGCCATTAGAACATGCAAGTAAAGAACATGGGAAAAAAAGATACAGACGTGGTCCGAAAAATGCACAAAAGAATACTTGTAAATTAAAGCTTGTAGCAGACCATCTTTTTGTACGAAAGTTTGTGCGACGTGAGACTGCAATTGATCAAATGATACTTCATTATCAAGCTGTGGAATATATCTTCAGAAATCAAACCTTTAACACTACTGATGAATATGACAGTACTTTTTCACCACAAGGTATTGGTTTTCGTATTGGTGAAATCCATGTGTGGCTAAAAGAAGACACACCGGAAATGTTACAACAGGAACACATAACTATTTACAGATTATTAGAACACTTTTCAAAAATGAATCATAGTTCTACCTGCTTGGCCTATTTGTTTACGGACCGTTCGTTTGAAAATGGTGTGACTGGTTTGGCATATGTAGGATATCCCTTTGGACAGCCAGGTGGAATCTGTGATCCTTACGCTAATTATGCTGGTGAGTGGAAAAGCTACAACACAGGACTTGTATCATTCCAATTATATAATCGTGAAGCACCTCCAGCAATAACTGAAGTAACATTTGCTCATGAGCTTGGTCATTCTTTTGGAGCACAGGTATCTAGCTATTTATATAAAATTAATTTTGTGAAGCGTGTACAGTGACAAGCATCCACATGGTAATCTAATAGTGTACACAAAATAATGTGATTGCTTTGTTATTAAGTAATAGCAAAACACTCACTTCTGTGTGGTTAAAAACTTTTTACAGCAAGTTAACATAAAATAGCAAAATTCTTAGCTAATGAAATTAGTTCATTTTATCACATGATTTGTTCCAGCCAATCAAAAATGTAAAACAAAAGTCTTATAAAATACAGAACATAATTTTTATTACTTGTTTTCCTTATTTAAAGTTGTTGTACTAGCCTTTGCATATTCATTTTTTTTCTCATAAAAAAACCAGACAATTGTGATTTCATTTAGGACTGGGCCTGATTATAAATAATGACGTCACGTTGTGCAGAAATTTTGAGCGAGCGCAGAGAACATTCATGTTAATCTTATAATTTACATTTAAATCGCTTGTTTTTGTATATACTTTACCTTTAAATCTTTAAAGAATGGTTCTGCGTTTGGATGTACCAATCGATTACGGAAGTGTATAGAAGTTAGTTTTCACAGAATCTCTTCTTTGAAAACGAAAGAACTCAAACAAAAAGGGCTCAAAAAATACGTTGTGCAGATCTACCAAGCAATCAAAGTTTTTATATTTGTTCGTCCCACTTCACAGATAGTTCTTTTAAAAATTCTTCTTATTTCATTATTTGTACTCGATTATAGTTTGCATCCACCAACACAACCAAATAATGTTTTGCACATTTTTACGTTAAATAATTACATAGCAGAACATTATAACCAATCTCCAATACCAAACACCGATAAAAAAAATTATCTAGTTAGACAATTTTTTCCGTAGTCCTCGTCAGTTTCTCTTTTTTATTTTTCAAAAAAGAAGCTTTTTTGATGTAAGACTTGTTGGATATTTTCAGGGGACATTTTCTTAACTTTATTTCATCAGCGCTACTTTCAATCTTTGTTACTGTTTAGGCTGTATGCAATCCAGTTAATGCAGTTTCTGAAATAGCTTAGTTAAAACAACCACTTGAAAATCAGTAGCTTTTGTAACGCATGACCTACGATAATGATAAAAATGATTTTTATTTATACAATGTTAATACCCCCATTTTACCAATTTATCACAACACGAACATTATTAAATTTTTTGATCACGCATTTCAATGGTTCTCCATCATGGAGAATATTTCAACATCGCATAAAATTTAGTTGCATTTTTGTGCAAAAAAGCACTCGCGGAAGAAAGATATTGCTGAACTGTGAAATAAAAAATTATTGGCTTGTAAAGTAAGAAAGATTATTTACTGAAGCAAATGATAAGTTTTATTATGAAAAGAATGTAAAAATATATGTATATAATATAAATATATTTTTAACTTTTTAAAAAGGAAAAATTTTGCTAAGAACTTGGCTTTGCGTCAGTCAAAGACACCTTGTCACTTTCTTTATCGTTATTAATTTCTTCATCGTGAGTCACAAGAGGCTCGAAGTAGCTTTGTAAAGTCTTTATCATGAAGAGAATTATCCTATTCTAAGCTTTCTAAGTTTTAAAACTTGTCATTATTACAAGACATCTTATCAACGAACGATGCAAACAGTAAGTAAACAAAACTTTTAGAAGGCTAGCTGCCGAGCTTACGAAATTTCTGCACGATGTGATGAGACCTAGTCCTCTCGGCTTTTCACAACCTTTAAAATTATTTAAAATTAAAGATGTTTCCAGACTAGAGGTATAAATAAAGGTGTTAACGACTGTTAAAGATTAATTTTGATATACTTATGTATTGTCTTATCAAAATAACAATTTTTTTAAAAAACATTTTTTTTCACTGGAGTACCCCTTTAAATTAAATTAATGAAGCCATTACAATGCACTTAAAACTTTGAGGCCAAATAACTTGGGCACGAGATGGTGACGTCAGTCAATTTTCACCACGTGGGAAGCAAGGGACCGTCTGGGACTAATTTGGGTAAGTTTCGCAAACTTGAGTCCCCAAAACCGCTTTGACGTCATCAAAAAACCCTTAAACGCCAATATCTCTGCAACTGTTTTTCAAAGATACATGATCCTATACAATTTCTTGACCAGCGTTTTAAGATATATACGTTAAAGGAAACAGGTATATATACAAATTTCTGAAAAAAAATTTTTGTATGTGTTTTGTCGAGTCTTTGCTGACGTCAGCAACGAAGAAACTAAATTTTGCAAAAAAAAATTTGTATCTGCGCTACTGATGTCAGTAAAACATCTAAAACAACCAATTTATCCATTGTCCTTCTGCCTAAGTGGATTTTTCCATGGGTTTTATTGACTATTTATTATATATTATACTACATTATTATAATTACTAGTCGATAAGGCCCACAGAAAAATCCACTTAGGCAGAAGAATAATATAAAAAATAGGTTGTTTTAGGTTTTTTGCTTACATCAGCCAGTGCATGAACAAAAAAAGTTCAAAAAATTTGTTTATCCGGTTCCTGTAATTTGCTGAGCTTGAAACGCTGATGAGAAAAATGTATAGCATCATGTGCTATTGACTAACGGTTAAGAAGATATAAAGGTTTAAAAATAATGCTGACATCAGCAATGGTCCGTAGAAGCCTTTAATTTTTTTTAGAAATTTATATACCTGTTGCCTTCATCGTATAGATCTTTAAACGCTGATCAAGAAATTGTATAGGGTTATATATATTTGACAAACGGTTGCAGAGATATCAATTCATGTCCATTAAATACGTCAATATTGCTCTAACATCAAAGTTTGCTAATTTACAGAACAAATTTGTAGGCGATGTTTTATAGATTTTATCAAAGAATTTTATCCACTGCAAAAGTCACAGACTGAAGCTCTGTATTATTATACAGATACTGCAGCTATTCCTTAAGGAAAAACATTCCCTTACAGATATGTTTTCATTACTCTATGGAAATTATGTAATATTGTGACAGTTTTGTAAGTTCATTAGAGGGTCATAATGAACTGATTTCGAATGTAATTTGTATAATCTCTATAGGTATAGTAGAGGAAGTTAAATAGACAAATTGCATGAGACACATAAAATCACATATCCAAATATCATTCACATCTCAAGTTAAAAAACACACCCAAAAGTTCTTGCAAAGCACATAATTGTGGAGTCTGTTTTTTGCAAAACAGACTCCACAAGGGGGCTCATAATGTGTTCTAAGTGTTTGGAAAACCCAAATAAAATGGGGTTAAAAGTTACATCAGAAAAAGATAAATACATTTTTTACTTTCAGCCACTCGCACATATGTGATTCAGTACTATGTGTTTTCATTGCTGAAATTTATATTTTATGGCGTTATTTTTAAGTTTTATATTTATCAGATTTTCCTTGCACTAAATAGTTAAAGGAAACTTGAGGTATAAAATGATGTTAGACTTGTATAATAGAGCTTAAAAAAGTTTGTTAACATGTATTTTTAAATTTTTTAAGAAGCTCTTTCCGTTCTCAAGATATTCAGATTTAAACAATTTCAGATTTAATTATGCTGCATAAATTATGACATTTAAGCAATAGCAAATTTTGACATTTTGTGCCATCTGTAATTTTAGACCTGTTAAGGTGCATGAAGGTGAATAATGTAAGTAATGTGGTCCTCAGCAAAAAATAAAGAGGCCTAGGACAAGTCCGAGTCCAACATCATTTTATACCTCCCTACCCTTTAATATGTTTAAAGATAAATGGTCCAAGATTTACTCCCATATTTTCTTTATTCAGCATGATCCTGATACAAAGAAATGTCAACCATCTGATGCAAAAGGTGGAAAGTATATCATGTATGACAAAACTACACCTGGATTTCTTCCCAATAACAGAGCTTTCTCAGACTGTAGCATAACAAGAATGATGCCTGTTCTCAGTAAGTATATCCTTGTTGGAAATGTCACTACTGTTAAAAACTTATTTGCAAAAATTAATTCTTGCAAAAAAACTTTAAAATGCTAGATTGCCAAAATTTAATTGTCTGTATGAACTGGTTAGGAATTTGATAAGAAATGGAGAGAGATGATCATAACAATGTTGCATAAATGTAAGAAGATGACAATCGTTTGATTGTAATATTCTTTAATCTATGCCTCTCTACCATAGCCAGTTGATTGCCCCTGTGCTTATTTCATGGTCTCAATTTATCACCTTAATACAGCAAAGCCAGAAAATTTATATTTAAAATGAAAAATATACCTTTGTGATGGCCAACTTTGAACACTTTTTTGTAAAGGCATTAAAAGACCTTCTTTACTTTGTGGAAGCAACTTTAAATAACTGATTAAGTTTTTTTTTCAATAGCTGCAAAAGGTATTGAAGATGGTTGTTTTGAGGATAAATTTTGGGTCATGTGTGGAAATGGTGCTCATGAAGAAGGGGAAATTTGTGATTGCGGAACAGTGGAAACATGCAAGGAGAGTTGCTGTACACCATATGGATCTAAAACAGGACAACCTTGTACCTTACGAAGCGAGGCCTATGAGTGCAGTCCCAGTCGAGGTATTATAGATTTCTAATTCTTTTTTGGCTAATAACTCCTTTAATATAATTTAAAGTGACACTAGAAACTCAAACCTTCTCGTTTGAAACAGTATTTAGCTAAAACCTTTTTTTTAATAATCAGTTTGCTAGTGAATTTGAACTAAACGTACTTTTTTATTTTCTTTATGTATTTCATACAGGTGTGCAGTAAAAATAATAAATAACCTATTTAATTTGTATGACAAGGAATGCAGAACCATTATCTATATGTATATTAAGATATAAAAACTGATAACTATTTTCAACCGTTTATGCGGGAAATCCGCAGCATTGATTGGCTAAAAAGCCTTAACGACGGGCTTTATACAGCACTGTATAACTTTTAACCTCATAGCAGCCATAATGGTAGCTATAGATGTAAACAAAAGTATCGCCTGAAAATTGTTAAACGTAGCTACTTACATACAGATTCAAAAATCAAGTTACAGTAAAATCAAAGTCTCGAATCACTCCGCCAGAAAAACAGCCTTTTCAGCTCTTCTTAAAAAACGACGTCCGTCCAATTCATGTTTCTCCTTTAAGTGGTCACAAGAACATCGAAAGTTCAAAGTCACATTACGCGGCTTCCAAATTTCTGTGATAAGCTTTGGTTCAAAAATGGTTTAAAAAAAATTCTATTTATGGTTATTTAAATGTTTTGTTTTGTTTTTATATTGTATTAGGTTAATTTATGCAGGATAAAGGAATGCTGGGTTTAATTATGCGATTAATTGGCAAAATATTTTACGTTTTGTCATGTTTTACCTTTATGAATTAGGCCCCAGAAATCTAACTTGCTGGATTAATTTTGTGAACGGAATACATGTTTTACGCTTGCATGTTTCTGCAAACAGGTGGTTTTAAGGGAGAACTGTTACAAGAAATATTTTTCTCACAAAATGCATATAATAATAATATTGTAGGTCCATGCTGCTTAAACGAAACTTGTACGTTGGCACGAGAATTTCTTAAGTGTTTTGACGGAACCGACTGTCAAGAATCTTTAGTATGTGATGGTCTAAAGTACACCTGCCCTGAACCGAAATTTAAAAGAAACTTAACTCTTTGCGACAAAGACAGAAGTGTTTGCATTAACGGATATTGCCAAGGCTCGCTCTGCTTAAAGTATGGCTATGAGGGATGTCTTTGTGAAGATTCTGAAGACAAATGTAAAGTTTGTTGCCAGTATGAAGGAAGCTGCAAATCGTCGTACGAAATTCCTGGGGTATGTTTACTCCTTACAGATTTAAGTTTACGTTATTTTGCAGAACCATTGTTAAGTACGAGTGGAAAGTAGAAAAATGTTTAAATGAAACATAGTTTAAATAAGTGTTAGTTTACAACAAAACACGTTTTTTTAAGGAAGATATGATCTTGGCATATGCTTTAAACATCTTTTTTTATTTACTAAGTGCTATAAGCTTCTAAAGAAAATCTAGCCTTATACCATACGTGGTTAGAATTTCAAAAATTTGTTGCGCCTTCAAGAAAAAAGAAAAGGAAAGACTTCAATCATTCCCTTAATGGCATAAATGTTTCTTTCGCTTATTTCAGATGCCCAATGCAACAATGTCACGTGGTCGCCCGTGTAATTATTACAAAGGATTTTGCAATTCGCTGGGTGACTGTGAAGACATAAATATGGATGGTCCTCTGCGACTCCTTTATTACACATTCTTTACTGAGGAAGGTATGTATATCGCTTGTAGCAGTTCTAAATTAGTCTGGAAGGTGTGGAAACACACATTGCGTGTATTTTTTAACTTTTACTATAAAACCGACAGGCTATTTTGACATACATATATACTAATGAAAGAATGGTTTTTTGGATCCCCATTTTGATAGCTAATTGGAATACGTATCACAATTAACACAAGGATTAAGTGTTCGATTTGTGACACCTAATAATAATTCCATAAACTGCAAAAAAAAACGGGGAAAAAACTTTTTCGCCTTACAGATGACAGAGCAAGTTTAACCCACGGAATAAAAAATAAGATACGGAAAATTTTGATCACGTTAAAAGATTTAGCAATTTAATAGTGCAGCCGTTTTTAAAAGCCGTTATTTTGAAAACTAATTTAACATGAAAACTGATCTAGTTTCAGTTTTTTTTGTTTAAGTCTCAGAGTTACTTGTAACAAAATTATGCTCAATATTTTAACGACAGGCTTTCTTTGTACTTTTATCAGAATCCTATCTCCTCGAACCTTTGAAGCTCTGTTTATCGTGCATGACATTACAAGTTCATTTGTGTTTCTTGTATTAGTTTATACGACATACTGTAATTCCATGTGCTCAGGGCTGTTTTTTTAAGACGCTCGACTTCTTATGATATGCTTTTAAAGCTGACCTAAAATCTCTTCTTTTTGCGAGTAGCATTTTTATTATTTTAAATTTCAGGTATAAAGATATGGTTTAGGCGTTATTGGTTTGTTGTTTTACTGGGTTCATTCTTAATTTTGTGCATGTTGACCGCATTTGTTTATTACTGCCAACATTTTACACCATCAAATAACCCAGCTCTAAATGCGAAGAAACCTCACAAACCGCTCCGCACGCGTCGTAAACATGTCGGAGGCTATCAAACCGGTGGACGACCAATCCCTATGGCAACAACGTATGCTTAAGGTAACTTAAGAAATCAAATATTTGAAACGCTGTTTGAAACTGCGCAATTTTATACATCATATAAAGAGGCGTACAGAACATACACGTTATGTTCAACGTACGTTTTGTTTGGTGGTTTTGGCAAGAATACGCATTGTTAATACGTATATGTCAGAGGTTTTCATTTCCATGTCAGCGTCACATGCACTTTGGAATTAATTTTTTTTTCTTATTTGACTTACATTTAAACCGAGCAATTGTTGCGAAGCATTGTTGTGGCTCACAAGCACGCGTTGTAAAATATGTGACGATATATAACCGACAATATCGCGGTGAGATGCAAGCAAGGATCGAGTGAGCTTGTGGTTTGTCATTGTTACTCGAATTTATTACCTAAATTTTTCGTCACTCGATGCTTGCTTGTACTATTGTGATGATAATATTTGTAGAAATTTGAGATAACGATTTACTGTTTTTTCCCGATTAATTTGGGTTATGGAAAAGGGATATTTTACGGAATATTTTTTGGACCGCAAATTATGTAAATGATCTCCTATTGAAACCTTCTTCTTTCAATCCAATCAGAACCTTGTACGATAGAATGTCTAGGTATACTAATTTTAGGTGTTTGTCTTGATCGTCAATATTTTTCTAATCTTTGTATATTTTGTAATTTTTTTATTTGTTTTCAATATATGTCAATAAAAAGCATCACAGTACTTTTTTTGTACATCGCATCGCATGGGTGTTTCTTTTTACTGCATTCTCAACACGTCTCTGGATAATTTTTGTGTGTCGCATCTTTTTCTTAATATTTTTTACAGGAAATTTAGTGAACCTTTTTAAGTGGACGCCATCTTGACCTCGAAAAAGTGTCCACTTAAAGGTGTTCATTATATAGAGGTTCTTCCTAAGTTGGCCTTTTACAATGGACATTTTATGAAGAACGGATGGAAATGGGTTAAACTTATAAAAAACCTGTATGTAGCTATTGCGGACACGTCTTAACCCTTTAAATCACTCAATGGTGGCAATTTACATTACTCCCTAGAACTGATCAGATGGTCATGAAATCTTATAAGGTATTGTGTTATTCAAAAGTTTAAATCATCTTCGCTTAAAAAAAATGTAAACTTTCGAGCTTAAATATAAATATATACCATATCTGATCTCTATTTTGATACAAGGTTGCCAGCGACTCAGGGAAATCAAGGAATTTTATCAGAGCCACATCCTCAACCTCGTTCCCAGGGCATTTTGCCCTGTCAATGAAGTTGATAGCGGCGAGAATTGTGGGCCACTCCGTAATAATTTGCTCAGGGGACGAAGTTGCCACATCCTAATTTGTAAATTAATGTTAACCAGGGTGTATTTTTTTTGTAAACTTTGTGAAATTTAAGCTGAATTTTCATATGATATAGAGTTTTAATTCGAACGTAACAGGTAACATTTGTTTCATTAAGGTACATCACAAACCAAGAAGCGGCTACTACATAAGGCACTTTCCATAGTCATCAGAAAAAAGAAAACGTCTGGCAACAAACAATGCTCTCTTGTAGTAACTCTTTCATATGAAAATTTTTCGGCACGAGGACCTCGCTCCTGCACAGCACTTCAATTAATTAATTGCAAAGGCTGTTACAGAGATTCTTCAACATTTTCTGTGTTTTTGACCTCATGTTTCACATGCCTGTCAAAAATTCTTCAATTTTGGCTGTCCTCTCTCTAGAAGGGGTCATTTTATTTAAAGTTCCATTGCCAAACAATGAAGTTAACAAGAAGTGGGAAGCTGATCGTATAAATAATATCACACAGGATATAGTACTAGATGACTCCATTAACCTAGTCGCTATACTTTAGCGTGTCAAATGGAGAGAGGTGTTTGTTGCAGTGTTTGTTTTTTTTTTTTTACCACACAGAAACTGTAAGGAGCTCGAGCGAAATTTTCCTTGATTTGCAAAAAAGTCAGCACTTGTCTTTACGTTTCCGAATAAATTCATTTTGACAAATGTCAAAGGTACAAAAAAATACAATTGTAAGCTAAAGCAACTTAAAATTTTTTGCAAAATTCTGACCTTACTTTACACACAGACTTGTTAGAAGCAATTTTTCTGTTTCAATATATTTTTGGGGTTAAATAGTTGAAATAAAGTTAGGGTGCCAAAAAATTTGGTCAAAACTGTCACATAAGCTGACGTCAGCAACATGTTGGAAATGTACTTGACTTAAATTCAAAATTCTTACATTGATCAGTTTCTTTGAATCCATCATTTTTATTCAAAGAAGTATGCACTTAGCATAGAAAAATGGGGAATTAATAATGTGGGAGAATTAATAATGTGGGGCTTGGTGATAAGGCAAAATTGTTTTCTGCAAGCCCAAGTCAGTCTTTTAATTTTTTCCGTATGGTTTAAGATCTTTATTTTACTAGCTGATGTATGTATATATTTTCTATTTACTTTTAAGTGATACGAACTTGTATATATAAACGAACTTGTAACTACTACTACTCCTACTCCTACTACTAATCTCAAAAATAATCTTTCATCTGAGAAATATGAATCGTATTTAAAATCGTAACATCATCTAGTCCATCTGCATCTTAATTATTGCTGCATTTTAACATTTGCATGAGTCTGTACAAGTCATTTTGTCTGTTTCATCTGTTTTTTATTGACAACCGTACCGTTCAGTGTTACCGCTGGATTAACACTCCCCCAAGCTAAGCTTAATAAATGCTAATGGTGCTGACAGGTTGTCGATCACAATTGCAACCAGCAACAATCAACATCCTATAGTTGGTGGTAACTTTTCCGCATTTAATTGGAGTTTTAAAAGCATGTGCCACAGCAACTGTGCCAAATTAATGTGAGTTGAGTCCACCATATAAATGAACAACAAAGCGTTTCGAAGCTTCAATTGTTTGTTTTTTTGCATATTTTAGTAATTTTTTTTCTCCGAGTTTGATAAAAACCTGCAAAACAGTCTCGTCAGATTTCATGAACGTCTTTCAGCAATTTGATTTCAAGTGTGATCTAAATCGACCAATCTGGTCCCATCCAGGAAGAGCATGGTAATTTAATAAAACACTTGCGTGCTTCATAGCAGCAGTTAACATTAAATCGCCGCTGTTGCGCGCAGAAAATCAACAGAAGAAACACGTCAACGTCGAGAGAGAAAAAAACACATTTGCTAAATGGATCTTGTTGTGTAGCATTGAGAGTATGGAGTATTAAAAAACTTCAAATCTGGTATATTTGTGATATTATCCAAATCAAAGGTTATAACATATCTTTTATAGCATCGCTTAGAGCTTCAGTAATAAAGCTCGACAAATAAATGATTGTTTGTTTTGTTTTAATATCTGACAGCACGGTAACAGAAACTATTTGATGTTGATGTTTTTCATGTTTGTGCTGTTCTTATTCAAGATTTTTTGTTTCGATACCGATTTTGCTACTTGTTCTGGCTTTCAATGTATTTTTAACATATCTGTCAAAAACTACACAGACAATTGTATTTGACACAAGATTGGACAGAGAAGCGATATAGTTGAATTTACTTTCAAAGTTTTTAATAGTTTGTAGTAAACAATTTCAACTTTTGCGCATTCGTACAGTGGCCATCGTGTCAGCTGATAACAATCGCTCTGCTTTGCTAATGTGAATCCGTGACAAAATTGGAATAATGAGACAAAATCGATGCAGTGCAGATAACTTTTTAAAAAATATTCCAGCAAAAAATAATTAGGGTTAAAAATTTCAATTTCCTACAATTTCCCGCCATTTTTGAACAGGGATTCTATTTTTGTAGAATTTTTTTTAACAAGTCAATATAAAACAGTTTTGTTGCGCAGTTTTGTTTCTAAAATAGTTTTACATATGCTGATAAAAGCTTTTGTGTTACCAAGAACAACCTCGTCCCCAGGTTTTTTGCCTTATATATGACGTCATTTTTGGTCCCGGTGACGTGCCAAAAAAGCTAAGGTATAATAGGGTTAAGTCAGACCAGCTACGCCTTCTTGTTCGATCGCGTGATTTGATCCTATTGGGATCTAGCTTTTCTAAGTTGCTTGATCACTTCGTTTAAGGTCATACATATTGGAAAAGTGTAAAATAGAGCGAAACCTGCATATTTAAATTAATCGTGAGCGAAGAAGTATTTTGTGACCACATTTAAAGATAACAAGTGTAGGGTTCAGTTTGTCGAAAGGCACGAGAGAATGTTGAGAGAGTATCAACCATATGCTTAATGGTTGAAGGAAAAGACCCAAGGCTGTAATGTTTTTCTTGTATTATAATTTAGTTATTGTTGTTAATTGCATTTAAAATCGCTTTCGTTGATCATAGTTTCTGTGATTGCTTTAATCACCACAAGTTCTAGAAGAGCAGGTACATGGTCATTGTGCTTCCATACCTCAACATCATCCCCAGGGTCTTGAGGCCTCTGAGCTGTTTTTACGGAGTGGCCGCTATTAACCTCATCAACAAGACAAAATGTCCTAGGAACGACGTTGTCCATACCTCTCCCACTCTGTTTTTCATTCAATATCTGAACAAAAGCCGTGAAACTCCTTCGTTTATTAAGCACCTAAGAGTACATTTTTTTCATTTCACCTTTATAATCAAAAATTTTAATACCAAAAAACGTTTTTGCTGACTAGGAAATTTCTGACATCAGCTCACTTGACCATTTTGACCTAAAATTTTTGGCACCCTAAGTTTTTTTTAATTATTTATCTTTTTTATTAAGTTGGGTTAACGTCGGGTACTGATTGGGAAGTCGTGGTGAACTAAACACGAAGCAGAATCGTATACGAAATACGTTTTTTATTACAGATTAAATATACATCGTTGAAATAAATTTACAGGTTAAAACATTCCATAAAATTGTTCGTAAAAAGTGAAACTAAAGGAAAAGACATTACAATCAAACTGACTCAAAATACAAGAAGATAATAACTAAGGGAGGAAATTTGCTTTCAGAATTAAAGTTTGAATAGAAAATCAAGAATTGTTGGAAAGTTAGAAAAAATACTTCGAATAATTATTAAAATTAAAGATTGCCATTTTGGTTAAAAATAAGTTTACGGACACTATGCAAATTTACGCTACTTTGTTCCGCTATATTTTTTAAGCATTTATTTTACCCTAGGTAAGAGAAACTGGGACTTTCCACATCACCTCAATTTTGTACAAAAGCAACCACCTTCCTATGTACCTGGAAAAAAATAAAAATAAACAAAACATTACAACCATCTATTTAAGGTTATTGAATAACAAATAATTATTCTTCCAAAGCGTTGAAAAGTTGCTCGTGTTTTAACATCTTCACCAAATTCATATCTTTCGGAAAGATTGTCACTCTTCTTGCATGTATAGCACACAAATTTGTATCTTCCAGAAATCGAATGAGAAAAGCTTCCGCAGCTTCTTGTAAAGCCTCTAATGCTTTTGATTGAATTCGAAAATCTTGTCTATTTGCTGATTTGTTGATAGTCTCCTTCACCAGACGGCAGAAACTTAATTTAGGTATCAAGAAATGAGTGGATCTTTGATAAAAACGAATTTCTTTCAAAGCACGTGTGCCGGGGTGTGTTCTGCGCCTAAACAATTATGACTATTTTACGGAAAGATACTAACACAGAAATCATGATGCTCGTGAGCAAATTCAAACATGTAAATCACTTGAAAATTAGTTCAAAGGAACGACCCATTTGTTCGAAGTAGCAATCAGGTAAACTTCTCACATGCAGTCCAAAATATACATCAACAGCGGTTTTTACCCTATACCTGTTGCGTCTTTTAAGGCGGCGATACACGATCCGTTTAATAAAATTCGATTAATTGGATCGTGTATCATGTAAAAATCGTATGCTTTCGGCATTCTCAGACTAGTCAAATTCGATTTTTAAAAAGTCGGACCGGTTCAAATTTTTCGATTAATCGAAAGGTTTTTAGCCAATCAAAATGCTTAAAATCTTTACATCAAATGTGCGTTCTTGCCGTCAAAAAAGGATAAAACAGAAATTAACGAGATTTTTATCAGTGAATGAAGCTTATTAACAGAAAAGTTACAAATAACACACTCAGTTTCTAACGTTTTTTAACGTTAGTTGTTATAATAATAACTGTAAAAGGAGCGAGTTCAACTCTGTCTTCACTCTCTAAAGACATTTTATCGAAAGTAAATTATCAAAAATCTGTTCAGTTTTTTATTAATGTTCAATATAATTTCGATAAATAAAATTCGATTAATTGGATAGTGTACCATCACATTGCCACCTGTTAAGTTTCGATTAAATTATAATGCTTAATATAATTTCGACAAATTGAATTCGAATAATCGGATCGTGTATCAACGCCTTTAGGGCTCCTTAATGCAGGGAGGAGCCGGGGTGGTAAACCTTAAATTTTCTTGCCTTAAATCACGTTAATTTTTACGAGAACTTCCGATTTTAAAGTTCATGTTGACTATTTAGCGCGATTATAAGCAAAATAACGCTGATTTAATTCTGTAATTATTTTCGTTGATGACATACATTAAGTACGAAAAATTTTCGGTCTTTTTTCTTTTCGGACCATACATTTTCGGACGTTTTTTCAGCCTAATTTCGGGTGTTTGCTTAATTTTTGTAAAGCTCCAAATTACTGAGAGAGACACCAAAATTATATTTTAAATCGATGAAACCTATGAACCAATATACACATTCAAGTAAAAGTGAGAGTGAAACTATTATTACATACATCTTTGATTACCTGATGAGACGAGAGACACGAAATTGACAAAGACGAGGAAGAGAAATAAAAATAAATTTTGTTTAGACAATAAATCTTCAAAAAAAGTTCCATTGATAAAAATAAACTGTTTTGAAAAGTTGGGCGAAAAACAGTAGTTTGAAAAATTTCGGACGTTTAAAAATTTTGAACACAAAAAATTTCGGACGTTATTAAATTCGGACTTTTCAAATGTCTAAAAATAAAAACGTGCGAATTTTTTTGTATTTAATGTAAGTTCAATAACATGAACACTTTGTTGTAGATTTTCATGGGGCAAATGAAAAGAAGGAAAATTCAAAATAGAATCTTTCACAAGATTTATATATCGATCACTTTTTTATTTGTTTGTTTGCGCAACTCGCATTAAAATATCAATTTTTTTTCACCTGATAACTGACGGTCTCAAAATGTTTGTACGTAATACTTAATTTAGAATTAGGATACAATGCGGTACTTTGTTTTAAAAGCATCAAAACCTGATAGTACTTTCTATAAACAAGGCCAATATTGTTTTAAAGTCATCAAAAACAGAAAATTTTGATCCAAAACCATGAAAACACGACCTTAAAAATTCTTTTGCTATAGTGCGAAGTAAGTGAGGAGCGCGAACCGCAAATTAGGCTTACCAGTGATAACAGCTTACTCACTGAGGGTCAAAGAAACAATGGATCAATCCATCTTTGGATATCAATTAATCATAAAATTATCAACAAACTTTAACTGAGGCCAGTCTCGTTTGTTAGTGAATTTTATTTTATAAATTATTCCCAGAGCGCTGAGAGTGAAGTGAGATTTCACAGTCGACGGCAGTGAGTTGTTAAGGAATAATATCCGTTTACCATTGATTTCCACATGGTAATGCGGAATATAATGAACTTTATGTAGTTTTTTGTAAAAATTTTCTGTTAAGGTAGTGTAACCCATCATTTATTAATTACTTTAGAAATTGCATTGTAGGCTACTGTTTCTTCAAAAGTTATATTTCTCTCGAATATGTAAAAGGAGGCTAGACACGAGGCCAATATCAGTGTTTTAACTTGGTGGTATAAACATGGGCCCTTTATTATCATTTGTGTCATTGTTAAACGGTATGGTTGTGGAGGACATTAAAGCGACCACCAAGTTGTGGTTCTGTATTATATAGTACTCCACATGCAAAATTGAAAGGTGGAATAAAATAAAATTTGCTGTAATTTATCATAAAAATAGGACATGTGTTTTGACAGCCACAAGGATGTCAAAACAGATACTATCTCAAATATTTCTTTTACTACTGTGCAATATGATAGACGGCAGTGGTGTTATCAAAATTAAGGATCAAATGTTTCCCTTCAAACGGCTTTTTAGAAGGGTTGATAGTAAGATAAAGAGCAAGGATTTCTATTCCATTCGTATAAAGGTAGATATACTTCGCTTCATGCTTAATCAAAATAAGTATCAGTAAAAACAGTTATAGATATTGGATGTTAATGGTTTAAGATTTCAACGAATCGATATGTTTTAGCCTTATTTTATGTCATTTACCATCTAAGTGAATGATAGATGGCATTGAAGTCCTCTGATCATTTCTCAAGAAGGATATAATTTTGTCACATGCAATTTTTTTTTATAATCTTTCAGTAATTTTAATCTTTAAGATATTTTACTGGATGTATTACAGTCTTGATACATCTGGTTTCACTGGCAATAAAAAAGTCAGCAACGTTACCAATTCTGTTCTTTTGTGCTTTTAATTTTTTGTAAATTGATTTTATCCTATAGTAGTCGATTAGGCCGTGGAAAAATCCACTTAGGCAGGATTAAAACTGTAATGACGTCAGCAACCCATCCACTAAAAAAATCTGAATTTTGGCCCGTCAAAACCAAAAATTTGTTTAAAAAAATTCTATACCTGTTGCCTTCATCGTATAGATCTTAAAACGCTGATCAAGAAAATACATAGGATTATGTACTTTTGACGAAAGGTTGCAGAGATATTAAGGTTTGAAGGTTTTTTGATGACGTTATCAACTCGCCCATTCCGAAACAGATTTGGGGACCAGGTTTGGGAAACCTACCGAAGATGGTCCCTAGTTACCCACACGGTTAGAAATCATTGACATCACCACCCCGTTTCCAAGTTATTTGTTTTAGATGCACTGTAATGGCTTCATTAATTTCATATAGGATATTGATGTTAAAATAGTGTTATTGACGTTGCACGCATTTTTCGGCTAAATCAAAGGAAAATGACCAAATCCGCTTTGCCTGTCACAGACAGACGGACACACTTAGCGTATTATTATAGAGATTTTATGTATAATGAAATGTAATTTGTAAAACTTATGCTGTACGAGATTTGCCTTGAGCAAGTCATTAATGTATTGTAAAGTTCATTGGAATTATTAAAGGTTTATAATATAGAGAACTCCTTAGTGATGTCATTTAAGCAACCGTAAATATTATTATACGTAAAAGCAGCTTTAAGGTTCAAAACCATTCTTATCTTGAAACTTCTTTTTCTGCACATAACCAAATGCACCTTGGAAAATTGTAAGGCTAAAGTTGAGATTTCACTCAAGAATAAAACAAAAAATAACATTTGATAGGCGAAACAATTTCAACTTTCAGTTTGGATCAGATTCCAAAAATCACAAATATTTGTTCCATTTCGCTCCCGAGTGGAAACCAACACCAAGGACACAAAGATTATTATGAATATATCAAACACGTGCATGTTGCAAAATTATCACTTTAAGGACAAAAATTATTATGCATGTATATCACTGTAAGGTGTTATCTAATAGCATTTTTTTAAAAGTAAGTCGTAATGCTTACAAAAACATTTTGCCAGTCTTTTTTTAGAAACCAATTTTGATAAACTTTACCCAACTTGAAAAAAAGGCATATTTTCAATATTTTTTGCAAAGAATTTTGGTAAATATTGTAAAAAATTTTTTTGGAAAAATAAAGCTAAATTAGAGTTAAGAAAATTTGTGGGTGTAATTGTTGCAAATGCATGTCATTCCCTTCCCTCTGTGCACATGCACGCTTTTAGCTTCCTTTGGGAATAATAAGTTTGCAAAAATAGAGGCTCTCTTCGGTTTTCAATGATACATGGCAGTCATTTTAATGTTGTTTAGAGTTAGTTTTATTTGTTATTCAGTACAAGCATAGGTGCTATAGCCATAGTCTATGTTCACCTTGTTGCTAGTTTGTTCTGTGTAGCTTTTTACCCTTGTTTGTTTTTATTCAAAGTTATATTTATGTTTATTAGTTAGTTAAAATGTACACATGTATTTTTATATCGCAATGTATAAATGATTTATTTCTCTAAACTTCTGTGTCTTCCCCTGAATCTGTAACAGTAAATTTACATACAAAAGTTATAAAAAACGTTTGATGGCTGCAGCACAGATAGGCTGAAGGTATTCTAGTAATTCTGTGTTATTCATATCTTATTCTGACAGTTTCATGTTGTATACACTTTTAGGAAAAAGTATCTTCATACCTTTTAGGTGTCTCTTCGTCTGTTGATTCTCGTCCTCCACTTGATAATCTCCGCCTCTTCTTGTTTCCTTTACCTGTCATAGGTGTTGAAGTAACAACTGGGCTTTTCATTGCTTTTTTAAGTGTCCTTGGAGATTTGGTTGTCTTCGTTTTTACCATTGTGTATATTTATGTTTTCTAAAAATAGATTTCACATGCTAGACACCTTTATTCCCAATCAATGTTTCATATAATTTACACAGCCATAATTTACATCTGGTTGTTAGGGAAAATTGAAATATCTAAAAAGTAAAAAAGTATACATATTTTAAACTTTTTATTTTTAGAACCCTGTGTTACATGGGTTTTCTTAGTTGCCAAAGGCTTAGGCCTTTAATTTGACCAAAAATTAATCAACTTGCTTAGCAATCTTTTTTTCATTGGACCATGTCCAGTTTTCCGCAGAGGCAACATAATACCCTGATACCATGGTTCAGACAAACTAGAGTATGTGTTGCATTCACTGCTGTCACAATAAATTAAATCAATTAAACAAACAAAATACATTTTTTTAAAAAGAAATAAGTGTAGAAAAGGAAACTTCTTTGCTGCTGTGGTCTGGGGAGTACTGAAGGGTATTTGCAATTGATCTCTTGCTAATAGTTATTTTGCTGCATCCAACAATTTAGAATAGGTGATACAAGCGATCGATAAAATATAGAAGTCATAATTTTAAGGATATATACCCCCCGTTTTAAATTTCATTATCATTTTCTGGTTAACCTACGTTTTTCATTTCCAAGTGGTGCAGTAGCTTAGTGGTTAAAACTCTTGGACTTCGTACAGAAAACAGGGTTCGATTTCCCTTGACAACGATTTAACATGCACAAGTGAATGTTACCATAACGTGAGTTACCCCAAGTGATGTGAGGAAAATTGGGTAGACGCCACACTGTGGGCCATTAGCTGTTGCAGGAAGTTGTCTGTTAGAGCAGGGACCCTAATTACGTTTGTGTAGGTCGAAAATAAGTATTTAATACTCTAGAACTTCCCATCTAAGCAATGGCCCTCCTGGAATTAATAGACAGGTTATATTCATTGATATTTGTGAGGCTACCCATGCAAAATATGCACATCCATCCATCCATGCTAGCATAGGTTGAAATTCCCTTGTATCAAATCTGTCCTCGTTACCTCCTGCCAAGTATTTCTTAGTCTACAACTGAGGCTTTGCCCCTGAAACTATCTAGTCTTTACACTTTCTTACCTGATTATCCTCCTTCATTCTTTCCAAGTATCCCAACCAACTCAATCTTATCTGGACAGCATCTTTAATGCTACGGCTATCTTGCCCGCTTCTTAGCTCATTTGAACTCTTCTGTCTCTCAGACGAGGGTTACACACCCTTCTAACCATTCTCATATCATTTCTTTCTAAGAAGTCAAGATCTTCATGACCTCTTATTCTGTAAAATGTTTTTTATAAATTTTTGAAATAAAAAATTGATGTAGGATGAAACATGGAAAACATTCTTTTCTTCTAAAAGGTTGCTTATTCACTTACACATTTTAATTTTTTTTGTTAGAGTTTACTTTAACTTTCAAAAGAAAATATAGACAAGTGATTTTTAAGTTTCATGTATTTTAGCTGCACAGAATTGCCCTTTTTATTAATTTTATTATTTTTTTTAACTAATTAAGTTTTTTTGTTTAAAGGTATCAAAAGGGTTTGAAATTAAAGAAGAAAAAGATGCATAAATTTTTGAATTTTAGCCGTTTGCACAAATTAATATGCACAAACTTATCTTCACAAGGATCACTTTGTTAGAGTTTACTTTAACTTTCAAAAGAAAATATAGACAAGTGATTTTTAAGTTTCATGTATTTTAGCTGCACAGAATTGCCCTTTTTATTAATTTTATTATTTTTTTTAACTAATTAAGTTTTTTTGTTTAAAGGTATCAAAAGGGTTTGAAATTAAAGAAGAAAAAGATGCATAAATTTTTGAATTTTAGCCGTTTGCACAAATTAATATGCACAAACTTATCTTCACAAGGATCACTTTGTTAGAGTTTACTTTAACTTTCAAAAGAAAATATAGACAAGTGATTTTTAAGTTTCATGTATTTTAGCTGCACAGAATTGCCCTTTTTATTAATTTTATTATTTTTTTTAACTAATTAAGTTTTTTTGTTTAAAGGTATCAAAAGGGTTTGAAATTAAAGAAGAAAAAGATGCATAAATTTTTGAATTTTAGCCGTTTGCACAAATTAATATGCACAAACTTATCTTCACAAGGATCACTTTGTTAGAGTTTACTTTAACTTTCAAAAGAAAATATAGACAAGTGATTTTTAAGTTTCATGTATTTTAGCTGCACAGAATTGCCCTTTTTATTAATTTTATTATTTTTTTTAACTAATAAAGTTTTTTTGTTTAAAGGTATCAAAAGGGTTTGAAATTAAAGAAGAAAAAGATGCATAAATTTTTGAATTTTAGCCGTTTGCACAAATTAATATGCACAAACTTATCTTCACAAGGATCACTTACGCAGAGTAAGTGTGTGAGATTTAGCACTAGTGGGAGTAAAGTGTTTGTGTAGCAACTTTTAGATGGTTTAGGTATATCATTGGTTTGTCAATCCCCACAAACTGTAAGATTTCAAGCTTTATAAATTATTCTAATGTGAACTATATTTTAATATGAGGAGTGTTATGCCTAATCAGTGAGTATATATCATAAAGTTCACAAAAATCAGAAAGCAAAATGTATATTTTCTTAAAGCGTCCATACTCAAGTTGCCATAAGAAATATCAAATTTGACGTTTGTGGGTTTTTTTTCCAGTTTGATGTTTCAGAAAATGTGCAATAAAACAGATATTATTATGCTTGCTTCTTTTGTCTGCAAATTTAATCTTCATTCAAAATTTTTGTTGTTGTTTCAAGTTCACTATAGCGATACACATGCTCAGAAACAGGGCCATAAATAAATTTAAGCAACTCAGGTATACTGCATGAGTTGTATTTATAGACAAGTTGTTTTGATCAAGAACAACGGACATGTGCACATACATGCACAGGAAAGAAATATAAGAATATATAACATCGATCAAAGATAGTATATAGTAAAACTTATGCTAAAATTCTTAAATTCTGCTTTTAAACAAGAAGTTAATAGTTGATAAAAAACATTTACAATGTATTTCCAGTCTTACATTTCCAGAAATCGGTAAGTTAGCATAAATAGCCAATTTAGCCTATGTAGCTCTTCCCTTTCTTAGGCATCAGGATGCGCGCACATATAATTAAGCTTGTCTGTAGCTAGCTAGCTAAACATTCAAACTCATCTATTATTTTTATTATTTTATCCCAGGTTTTGTAATCTTAGCAAGCTGGGCATAAGGGCGAGCAAAAATGTAAATAAGAGTCCGGCAACAAGATAGATAACAACTATAATCATGAATGCTTTTGTGCATTGATTGATTGACATTCCTGGCTTATTGTGTTGTGGGGGTGGGTAAGTAACGTTAAATTGATGGGGCATCTTTATCATGGTTTTTCCTAAGGCAATACGAACTCTTCTATGCATGAACCGCTATTTGTAAACAAACTTCTAAGTGTATAAAAAAGTGAAACAATATTTAGCTTTAAAAAGATAGCGGCTTCAAGAAACAAACCTTGGTTGCTTTATGTGTTGTTAGATGCTTTGCAGCACGATGGCGTCAATCTTTTACTGAAACTTGTTGACGGTCTATATTACTTTTGATTTTCCCGCGTTTGACAACCTCGTTTTTGGGGTCTTTTTTTAATTAATAGTGTTTTTAACATCCAATCCAAAGAAAGTTAGGGAGCTTGGGAGCGAGGTTGCGCGTTTATTCCAGATTCCCCTGGTGCGTATATGATAGATCTTGAACTTTTGCGTTTGTGTTTTGATTTTTTTTTAAAAAACGAAAGTAAAGCAAGGAAGTAGCTGTCCTGTCTTAGAGTTGGAGCTATTATAAACGTAAGGTAAAGTAAGGTAAGTCCATTGAACATTCTATTTGTGTTTAACTGACTGCATTTTATCAATTAGGTAGCTAAAGCTAGCAATATTAGCAAAGCTAGCTACTAGAGGTATATAGTGGTTATAGCTCTCGTACTCTGTGCGGGAGACCGGGGTTCGATTCCTCTTGACGGCGATTCAACATGGGCGAGTGAATGTTACCATAGCCCCGGGTTAACCCAAGCCATGTGAGGGAAATTGGGAAGATGGCACACTGTGTGGGCCGTTGGATGTTGCCGGGAGTTGTCTAGTAGAGCACGGGCCCTAATTGGGTCTGCGTCGCTCAAAATGAGCATTAAATACTCTAGGACTCTCCATCTAAGCCATGGCCCCTCCTGGAAATAATAGACAGGGTATATCCCTCGATATTTGTGAGGCTAGCCATGTAAAACATGCACATCTATCTATCTATCTATAACTATGCCAGGCCTAACGAACCTAAATGAAATATACTGGAATTAAAAAATGGAAACCAGGAAATGTCTAACAGTTTCTGCTACTATCATTGAGCTTTAGTACTATATCAAAGTTCAGCTAAACTTTAGAACAACAACTAGCCAACAACGTTGGTTTGTTATCTCTTTTGCATTTGTTTATAACTGTAATACATGGAATCACAGTCCCGATATTTACTTGCGCACGCATCTACGTAATGCCAAACAAATAAATCGGCAAAGTTACCTCCATTTCTGCGCGCACAGGAAAAACACGGCACTATGATTGAGTGTATGGTACTTAACAAAAAGTAATATCAAATATAGCTAGTGTCACATTATTACATTATATTATAATAGTCAAGAAGGCCCATGAAAAAATCCACTTAGATAGAATAAGAATATTGAAAAAATAGTTTGTTTCAGGTGTTTGTGTCGACATCCAACAGTGTAGCTAGAGCTTAAAATGCTAAGAAAAAATATGTTTAGGATCCCGCATTTTTGACGATTTTATAAATTTTGCTAATGCCAGCAAAGACACGCCAAAATACACACAAAAAAAATTATTTAGAGAACATACACCTGTTGACTTTATCATATAGATCTTAAAATCCTGATCAAGAAAATGTATGAGATAATGCATTTTTAACAAACAGTTACAGATATATATATTGGGGTGTAAAAGTATTTTGATGACGTCAACAACTGTCGGTTTCGAAACGGATCCCGGATGGTTGAGTTTTGGTTATATACATATTTATGTAGGATTTTAATATATGTACTTTTTCATAAAAATGTACTTGTGTAAATATTTCTTCCTAAATAATTTGATAACTTTGTATTCGCAAAAAATTTATGCCACCAAAACATTTTACAAGCAATCATCTTTTAATACCCTTAAAATGCTTTTGTTTTTTTATTTAGCTACAAGAATTTTTTCCTTATTAACTGTGACTAATTCAACTCAGAGTATAATTCAACGTTGTCACTAGCGCTCAACGGCTATTTCCCAATTTAACCCTTTCATAGAAGTTGCAAAGGAAAAAATTTAACAACATCTATTTCAGATTTCTGAGTTAGCTACAAGCGTTAATTTCTTTACAATATTTTTAAATTTCATACTAAAGAATCTCAACAGACAGATTTTTATTTTTTAAGTTTTGTGATGAAATATGTCTTTTTTATATGTTTGTGTTTATATGTTGGATTTATGAGTTTTAGATGTTGTGGTTAGATTTCGGAAAAGGAATGTGTGTTGTCTGCCAATGTGCCAAAATGAATGCTGTTAAATTTTAATCAGATTTATCTTTTGATGCAGTTGAACCCGAACAATAATTCTATCTTTTAAACACATCAAATTACCACCTCAACTGCTTAAAATTTATTGTACTTTACGGGTCAATAATTAATGCGATCAAAAATAACGCGAATTTCGAATTTTAAATTTTCAGATGGTATTTAATTATCGCGAACTACTTTGTTACTGATTCAAGCTGAGAGAATAAAAAAGAAATAATGAAATGTCATCACACGTATTTTATCTTCCTGTCTAAAATGCACAAAAATGATTACTGAAAAGGCTTATCTTTGTTACTGTTTTTATTGTTTTTACGGACAGTTGTCAAGTTATCCGTGATACCTGCTGCTTTTCATCCTGCTGCTTTTCATCCTTCTCTGTTTGAGATTGAAAGTGACTAAAATTTTTGACATGTTTGTTCTCTTTATTTCTATTGATCAAAACAATATACCCACGAGTTACTTTGAAGGCGTTTAAAAATTATTTTTTAAAGAATTAAGGTTAACGGGGGATTTTTTTAGCGCCATACATTAATTAACGGAGGGAAAATTTACGCGACGAATGAATTAACGGAGCTTTAATTAACGCGAAATTTCAAAATTCCCGTTATTTACTTGCTTCGTTATTTTCGTGTAATAAGGTAACAAATAAAAAAAAACTATATAAAATGTAAAGCACTAAAAACTACTCATGGTAAGGTAATTGAAATTTATCAAAGAGATAGCTGGACTTCTTAATAGTTGAAGGCGGTGGATTTTTTATTTTGAAGGCATTCTTATAACTCAACACAATACCTTTATTAATTCAGGTTCTAAATTACCAGAGAGCTCGAACAGTTTTTCAGAAGTTTAAGTTATGATTGATGACTGGTAATTTTATAATTACAGCATTTTTAATTCAGGACTTCAGGACATGCCTTGAAAGGGATATCAAAATTACTTTATATAAAAGTTTATTAAAAAATATGTTTTAGCTACACCTCTCGTCAGCTTTCTTATAAACGCATGTTGCTATAAATACTTTTAGGTTAGATTATGTCAACAAAGGAAAAATGGGATCCTCTGCTCTCTCACGACTGGGATGGTCAGGAATACTCGGCTCTTAGTATCAATCGAGTCAAGCGAGACCTTACAGACATTTACGCTGATCCACTGCCATTTGTATTTGTTTGTCCTGACCAAAACAACATAAGCAAAATTCATGCTATTATATCTGGTCCTCAGGATACACCATATGAAGGTGGGTTTTTTTATTTCGTTATTCGAATGTCTCCGGAATACCCTGTTACTCCACCCAGAGTAAAACTGATAACGACCGGTGGTGGTACAGTCCGGTTTAATCCAAACTTATACGATTCCGGAATGGTTTGTCTAAGTATTCTTGGAACATGGTCTGGTCCGGGATGGAGTGCTGCGAACTCATTGAAAAGTTTGTTGCTGTCTATCCAATCCATTATGAACAAGAACCCTTATCACAATGAGCCAGGATTTACAGAAGAGAGGCATCCAGGTGATGCAAAAAACTACAAAATGTGCATACACCACGAAACTTTAAGAGTCGCCGTTGTTGGGATGGTCGATGGATCGACAACCATGCCTGCTCAACTAAAGGAGATTGTTGAGAGAACGTTCTTGGAATATTTAGAGTATTACGAAGAAACCATCGGTAATTATATCCATTTAGATGGGGAGATGTTAAGAGATCCTTTCGGAAAAAACAAAGGTAGATTTCAATATGCCTTTCTACTTACAAGGATTAATGCGCTGGCCACAGAACTTCGTAAAAAATATGCAGGACTTGGAAAAATAGATAAGACTGGAGTGAACATTGATTTCTCTTAAGTTTCTCAAATTTAAATATTTATTTCAAGCCAGACAGTTTGTAAAACAGGGCTTGGAACATCTAGTTGAGAGTGTAAAGTACACATGTTTTTTTATAAGCAAGAAAATATCAAAATCAGGATAGAATATGCTTGTGTGAAAAACACGATCAGCCTTACGTCATGTTTATTAAGAAAACAATTTAAAAACTTGAACGTTGTTTTTGTGGAATGAAAATATAAAATGATCTTTGTTATTAGCTTTGAAAAACAGCCACAAAAAATATATAATTACACAAGGCTAAGTAAAGACAGTGCACTGGTATTAATCAAACCATAGAAGACTCTCTAAGTAAAATACCCATTAGAAAAACATGCATGGTGATTTAACAAAGGCTGGCCAACATGCTTAGTATGTGTTTAAAAATTCTCCTATCTCAGCCTAAATATGCTGATCAGAATGCGAATTGTATTTTCAAACCAGGCATCTTTTTTCTGCATTTTATATCCCCGGTTATCTTGCAAACAAACTGAGAAATTCTTTTTAAGCAGGGTGTGAAGCAAAAGAGTATTTATCTGACGTTACTACCTTCTTCGTGCTTATCTTACGTCTACTAATTTTTACGCCTTCGCGCAAAAGTTCGTGAATTTTACATTTGAATGCACGCCAAAACTAATTCACGAATGCTGCTGTGTACAGTTAGTACGACAAATAAATATGTAATTTTCAAATTTATTTTTCGCATTTGGCACGATATTTTAGGTTCGATCTCGATGCGCCATATATAAATCAACAATCTCTTGAAAACAATTTATTTTTTCTGTATTTTCTTATATTTATGGGTTTTTTTTATTTCTTATGTTTTTATTTTAATAATAACGAGTATATGTGATATAAAAATATACATATTTGCTACCTATTTTCTATCGGTTGATCTGATGTAATTTGTTTGTTTATTCTAAAATTGTGAAGGGAAACTTTTTGCATTATTTACTCAGTGTTTATATGTAATTTTTTTTTTATTTTCGAAAATCTTAAAATATGGACGCATATGCAAATGAATTTGGCTGCTTATCTAAATTGCTGAGTCAGGAGAATTTTTGTAGTTGAAAATAGATTAACTTTGCTGAAAGGGTGCGGGATTTTATTATTTCTTCATCTTCTCACAATAGAGTTGTTTTTTGTAAGATTTTTGGGTAGTATCCCCTACATATTGAAAAGACATCATTGAAAAAACATTTCGGCAAAATTTTATGCTTCAAAATTTCACTAACCAATCACTCCGGTGTCAAGGGGAAAAAGTACTCCCCTAAAAAGTACTCCCAGTACTTATTTCCGGAAAATAAATACTCCCCAGTATATATTTCCTAGGTAAAAAGTACTCCCGGGAGTATCTTTTTCCTAGGAAATAAGGACTGCTTTGGGAGAAAAGTACCCCCGGGAGTTTTATTTTCCCGGAAAATAAGTACTCCTTTACGTAAAAGGCGCTCCTTTGATACCCTATTATTTTTGAACTCCTTTGGGTTAGAAAGTGAATCAGGAAAATATTCTTTATGTATACCATCAAATGATTTTACCTTATCGATCAGAATTTCTCTAACCCCCTTACAAATATTTTTTTGAAATCATTTAAACAGTACCCATCGAACAGTTACATTACCATCTAATGTTAACATAATGAGCCGAAAACGTATTACAAATAAATTCTAACCTTCGTTACTTTTCACTTACAGATTTATTGGATTTTAAACATGAAATTTGAATATTAAAAAATGAGCTTTTTTTCTATTGAATTTGAAAATGTCAGTTTCATGGTGAAAAAGCTTTGAACAATGCTGAATTCGAGATAGCTACTTATTTTTTACTTTTTTTCAATTTATCATTTATCAGATCATCAAAAACTCAACGTTAAAATCTATTAAAAAACCGCCCCGTAAATCGTATAAAGCTAAAAAATATAAAGTGTAAAAGTATACATATCAGGGGCGAATCCAAACCCCGTCAATTGGGTCAAAGGACGGGGTTTAAAAATAACAAGTATAGTTTATCTAATTTTCAAATATTTAGTACTAACCAGTAATATTTGGGGCGTGTAATAATGTATTCATTTGAGCGCTCATCAATATAAAAATTAATAATATTGCCGCCGCTCTGCCGTGATGGCGGATAGAAAAATATGGACCCCGCCCTGCAGGTTTTTGCCGGAGCAATGAGGTTATTCTTAACTCTTATTGGTCTAGAGTGCCGGGTTTGCAGGAGAAGAACACCGGCAGGATTTGATTGGTCATTACAGAAGTTTTCTTAAGTTGTGATTGGCTAAAAATCAATACCCTGCAAAAGCAAAAATGCTAGTCTTCATCTTCATATCTTCCTCAACATCATTGCTCAACATGGCGTTTAGTTCAGTGAGAGAAGATGTTTTGAAATTATTTCAAGACGAAGATTTGCAGAAATTGATTGAAATATTTAGTATTTATTCTGAGAAATGGATAAATTCAAATAAAAATGTGTTTTTAAACATAGAACAGCTTTATGCTGTACTTTCTTGTGGAGAAATTGGTGTGAATGAAGATGCTTTGAATTATCTTCCTGCATCAGTTTCTTCCAAGAATTGTGTTGCATTGGTAAGATTTTATTTTCTGTAATTTCCATTTCTGATTTTTGCTGACCATTTGTTACCATAGTAATTAAGTGTACATCACTATTAGTGAGAGCCACTATGTAATTTCGTGTGCACAAGTGTGTTAAAAGTGATTTTTTGATTCAAAGTTGTTCCTTAGGTCCCAAATTACCAAAAAAATATGGGTGGCAAAATTTTTTGTCCCATCGGACCAAATTAGATGACGTCATCACTTTTACAGTCAGCAAAAAAATAATTTCACATTTATATGTCATATTATATATCGTTGGAAAGAGGAGATCAAGTGGATCAAAAAAAATGTAAAAACCATGTCTTCAAAACGTAACGTTCGAAAGATATTACTATTCAAACTTTGTACAAATTACAGACCGGTAATTTACTGACCCAGCACAAAAATGACTATAACCTGCTCAATAGCGAAGTTTTTTTGTTGAATTTTAGTATGGTATTGGGTCACCCTAATGTCTTTCTGTTTGATCAAAATTTATTGCTCAAATCACTTCAAGGGATAATTTACAGACCAGTAATTTACAGACCAAAGCACGTGTTTAGTTGTTTACTTTAGTTTTGAAAAGCAAGTAGCGAATTTCACTTAGACATTTTGTATGTATTAGTATCAGTATAATAACAAGTTTTGTTTTATAATTGTTCGATTTCATAGACATAGACATAGAATTCGAATGTTCTATTTCTAGAAAACATTCTATTGTTCAATTTCATAGCTAGACTGTTTAATTTCGAAGTGTTAGTGAAGTGTAATGTGAAGTTTATAGTATAGACATACATGCATAGTAATAAAATGAATAGACCGATTTAAAATGGATGTTAACTGTGTAAAAACAATAAATGTGCTGGATTTTGGGAAATGTATAGTGTGTCAGAAAGATACATCAAAAAAGGTACCGCCTTACTTAAACATTTTTTCCCATTCCTGTTCTGAGTTCTGAGAGTTTTGAGAGAAAGATTTTTGTTTGATACTTTGACCAAGATGTCGTATTTTGTTTAGAATGTTGGCAACCCAAAAGAGCAGTATTTGAAAAAGTTATTATCATGTCTGGAGGAAAGAGTTAGTTGTGGTGATTCGAAGTATCTAGATTGTTGGGAAAAACTGAAGTCATATGATATTGTACAGCTTGTTGAAGGAAAGTCTTCATACCATTCTGATTGTTACAAAATGGCCACAAATAAAACAGAGATAGACAGGTTAAAGAAACGGCCAGTACCCAAAGAGTCTTCAGACAGTTTTAGCCCATCATTTGTTGTATCTGTGAAACAAAATGAAAAAAAAACATTGCGCTTAAGTGGAATTATGTTTCAAAAACACCTTTGCATTATTTGTCAAGAAAGGGGAGGAAAGATACATAAAGTTATGTCAAAGACGGTAGCAAGAAAGATACTGGAGAGTTTTGAAGCTTATAGCAGATAAATCATTTTTCATCCGTATGAACAATATTCCTAACGCTGATGCGATTGCAAATGATGCCCAATATCATTTAGCATGTTGGGTGAAGATTCAGAGAGAGGCTTTAGCATTACATCAAGACATATCACAGTTACAAAATATGGAAGATACAGACCGCGCACTTGCAGATGTTGAAATAATTAACATAATCAAACATTTATTGGGGGAATCACACGACAACGTAATAAGTATGAACGATGTTAACTATACATACAACAACTTAATGGGAAACTCCGAAAGCAACCAAATCAATTACAAGCGATATTTAAAGCACTTGTTAACAGAAAATATTGAGGACATAGTGTTTTCAAGACCTCCATCAAGAACAGAATCAGAAAGAATTTGTACAACCCAGACGCAATCAAAAGCAATCGAGTTGAACTTTCAAAACCCCGTAGATGATGTCGCTACAATATTCGAGTGCGCAAAACTAGTGCGTGAACAACTTCTCAAACAACAACCATGGCAATTTAATGGCAGTTATGACGGATTTGTTGTACCAAAGTTGTTGCAGTCACTCATCAGATGGTTGATAATTGGTCCAAGAAAAAGCATTGACACTTCAAACAGAAGAGCATCTTCGATCGACAACTGTGTTAGTAACATATGTCAAGTCATTATTAATTGTTTGAAAACAAATAGGCAAAGCAACCACAAGCCAAAAATAGGAACCAGTGATGGAGGATTCAGAAATAATTGTGAAACACCCTTCACGGTCGGATTAGGTCTTCATATCTATAAAGAGACTAGGAGTAAAAAGGTGTTAGATTGTTTATCTGATCTTAACTTAACTGTTAGCTACGATAAAATCGTGAAAATTAAAACAGAATTAGCTAATGCAGTTTCAGAGAAAATGAAAGAAAATGACGGGATATATGTTCCCCCAAATATCAAAAAAGGAGTGCCAATTCACTTTGCAGTTGATAATACTGATTTCAAAAATGACACTCCAGATGGTAAAAATGAATTTCATGGAACTGGTCAAATACTTTTTCAAAAGGGTATAAAGAGCATCGAACATCTTGAAATTCCACGGCAAAATGTCAATGTTGATCAAAGAAAGCAACACTACCAATTGAGTGGCTCAACATGTAGCAGGATAGCTTCTAACGTCAATAAATTGCTTTGTACCATGGATGACTTCGATGTCAACTTCCGACAATCCGTTGGCATTTATTCTCCAAATTCCAGTGTGATGCTGATATGTTGCCACCAACATTAGCTGCATTGAAGTACAAAATATTCAGGTGTCACTTCATTTCAATGGTTTTACGAAGCTCGCATATCCTCATTCAACAACTTCCAAATGCAGTCAATTATGGTTGGGATACAGATGAAGTCGGTAACTTATCCCCCATAATGACTGATGAACTTCCTGCACCGTTGGCACTTATCGAGTTAAGTTCTTGTAATTGCAAAACAAGTTGCATATCCAACCGATGTAAATGCCGTAAAAATGGTTTTTTGTGCACTGACATGTGTAAATGTACGACGTGTCAAAACAGTGGTGGCGCAAGCGATGAATCCGAGTCAGATGAATATAGTTCTAGTGATGATGAGTGAATGAAACATTGTACAAGCATTGCTGAAGTTGTTTTTTGTCATTATTTTCATCAATTTTTTTAACTTTGTGAAATTGCCAGAAAGAAAGTAAACAACTAAACACGTGCTTTGGTCTGTAAATTACTGGTCTGTAAATTAACCCTTGAAGTGATTTGAACAATAAATTTTGATCAAACAGAAAGACATTAGGGTGACCCAATACCATACTAAAATTCAACAAAAAAACTTCGCTATTGAGCAGGTTATAGTCATTTTTGTGCCGGGTCAGTAAATTACCGGTCTGTAATTTGTACAAAGTTTGAATAGTAATATCTTTCGAACGTTACGTTTTGAAGACATGGTTCTTACATTTTTTTTGATCCACTCGATCTCCTCTTTCCAACGATATATAATATGACATATAAATGTGAAATTATTTTTTTGCTGACTGTAAAAGTGATGACGTCATCTAATTTGGTCCGATGGGACAAAAAATTTTGCCACCCATATTTTTTTGGTAATTTGGGACCTAAGGAACAACTTTAAATCAAAAAATCACTTTTAACACACATGTGCACACGAAGCTTTATATCAGAACATAGCAGCCCTCACTATATGTCATCACCATGAACTACTTATGGCTAGCTAGCTAGCTACATGTATTCGTGGTTTTTGTTTTGATTATTACTCTTGGAGAGCTAGCAACCGTATCTATGGTAGATAGATAGATAGATGTGCATATTTTACATGGCTAGCCTCACAAATATCAAGGGATATACCCTGTCTATTATTTCCAGGAGGGGCCATGGCGTAGATGGAGAGTTGAGTATTTAATGCTCATTTTGAGCTACGCAGACCCAATTAGAGCCCGCGCTCTACTAGACAACTCCCGGCAACATCCAACGGCCCACACAGTGTGCCATCTTCCCAATTTCCCTCACATGGCTTGGGTTAACCCGGGGCTATGGTAACATTCACTCGCCCATGTTGAATCGCCGTCAAGAGGAATCGAACCCCGGTCTCCCGCACAGAGTATGAGAGCTATAACCACTAATCTACGGCGCCACATAACCACTAATCTACGGCGCCACATAACCACTAATCTACGGCGCCACAAGCTAGCTGGCATGTGTGTGTGTGGAATTAATAATGGTTTTGATTCTTCTCAAAATGTTAAAACTTAGTGTCTTAATATTGGGAAGAATATACTGATACTCTCCCTGATAGCATATCCTTGGCATTAAAAGCAGTTTCTTTCCCTGGTTTTGAAAATATAAAAATAGCCCTACGTATTCTTGGGACTCTTCCTGTTACTTCCTGTGAGAGTGAAAGGAGTTTCTCTGCATTAAGAAGGTTAAAAGAATACGCACGGACTACCATGACCAATGATCGTTTAAATGGGTTAGCATTGTTATATATCCATCAAGAAATTATCCCTGACAAAGATAAAGTCTTGATAGATACGCTCTTTCAAATCGTAGGCTTGAATTTTAATTGTTATGTATATTTGTTGCAAAGGTTGGTATTATATTATACTATTGGTATTCTTAAAAAATTAATTTAATAGAAAATATGTTTATCAAAATTATTAAAACACTTATATTAATACTACTTTGTCACTTTGATTGTTAACATATTTCGTGTTCCATTTCCATTATTTTAGTCCATAGTTCATTTAATTGACAACTGTCAAGAAATAGTAGAACATAGTTGCAGGGACTATGGGGTTACTCAGTTGTCATTTTATCCTGCATTCATTTTTATTCATATCAAACCATTTCATTGCAATATTCATTATCATTTAATTGGCAACTGTCAAGAAATAGTAGAACATAGTTGCAGGGACTATGGGGTTACTCAGTTGTCATTTTATCCTGCATTCATTTTTATTCATATCAAACCATTTCATTGCAATATTCATTATCATTTAATTGGCAACTGTCAAGAAATAGTAGAACATAGTTGCAGGGACTATGGGGTTACTCAGTTGTCATTTTATCCTGCATTCATTTTAATTTATATAAAACCATTTCATTCCAATATTCATTATCATTTAATTGAAAACTGTCAAGAAATAGTAGAACATAGTTGCAGTTGTCAAGTTATCCTGTATTTTTTAAATATAAATATGCCAATGACAGCTAAATTTTTCTCTATTTTTTCCTCATCATTGTATCTTGTTATCTTAATTCTTTAGTTCTTTTTTATTTGGCTGTCCATGTCTGGATGACATTTTTTGTTATCCTAGGCATGCTGATGAGCTCTGATATTGAGCGAAACGGCCTATTAACATCTATAAATTATATGAGATAATCTTGTTTCTTTAGTTCATAGGCTTCATATATAACAATAGAAACTCAGCAAGAAAGACAAGCAACCAAACAACATTGTTGAAAAGATGACACGGTAACGATTTTCGTTTTATGCTGTATGAATGACAAATAGCCTTTTTATTTTCCAAATAATTTAGATGCGGGAATGTTGTTTTCAGACAATCTAGGATCCTCCAATGTTTAAAAATTTTCTGGCCCCTCAGGCCCAACCATGGTGTCACTAATATAAGTACATTTTATGACGGGGTACATCAGAAATCCTAGATCCGCCCCTGCATATGAAGATGTAAAAAAAATTAACGGTTAAGCAATAAAACGAAATGAAAAGAAACAAAATAAGAAGACAACGATTCGATATACATAGGATTTTGAGATACTACATACTACGTACTTATATGATAAACTAAATTAGTCAAAGTTAAAAGCCCTAAATTATTTTTTTTATGATAATTTTTTTTTTCTTTTGGTCAAAAAAATCATCAACAAACAAATTTCGAGATAACAACAGTTTTGCTAAATTATATTTCAGACACCTTAGGGAAGGGTCTCAGTTTTTGTTCCTCCAAACACGACATGAGATGTGCTCGCATTTTGTCCACGACAAATGCAACATTAGAGGGTGACTTTCCATCTAGAAGTTCAGCTGCAAATGCTATCGCAAAAAGTCCACAATTTTAGTTATCAAGTTGCCTTTGTACTTTAGTAAAAGATACCACCTCAGTTCCTGAAAAGTAATTTTTGTATAAAGACTGGATTGCTTTTCTAGAGGAAGGTGTTAGAGTATCGTTTGAGCTGTCACAAACTTGAACTCGACAGTTGGAACAAAAAATTAAGATCCAGTGATTACGGCCATCATGTAGTAGCTGGACGTGCTCTTTATATACAGCTTCGTATGATTTGGTTTACATTTTTCTTTTGGGAATTAAGGACCGTTTGAAAGGTTTGAGGTGTTCCAATGTCCTTGCAGATCAGTTTTTGGGCCGCATCCATTAATCTATCGTTCAACCATCCATCCTTTGAAAGTAAAATATCCTTATCTTCTTGCTGCAAGATATACAAGCGATTGCGAAGCCAACCTCGTCCCCAGGCCCATTTTTCTCTTTTTGACGATCTCGGACAGCGAGAAGAAAAGAAATTTCTTCGCGCCGTCTCGGATATCAAAAAGCGAAAAATTGCCCTGGGTACGAGGTTGATTGCGAAGCCACTCATCTTGATTTGATTCGATTTCGGGCTCATGAATTGTGTTTGCAGTCAACTTCTTTCTCCAAAAAATTCGATCAATTAAAAACCAACTGTATCTTTTTTTCAAGAATTAACCAAGCTAATTTCCAATTTTTGTTTGCAATTGCTGTACGGACATCATCGGTTGCCCCACTTGTCAAGAAAGTTTGTTTACACTTACTTTTACTTTGTTTTGATAAACCGGTAACCTTTCCAAAACATTATTGTAGAAGTCCAGGTACACCAATCGCAAGACGCTACTCTTTTTTGGTTGGATGATTGTTCGGAATCTCGAGTATTTTCAATGGATTTGTAAGCAGCAACATACTTAATTGATAGTTCTAAAATCATCAAAAGGTCAAAATAATTTTTCTGTGCTTTTTGCGGAAATTGTACGCTTTTTTGGTGTCGTGATACAAGGTCTTTAATGGCTGTTGCGGGTTGGGATGCGGGATGATCGGCGGTCGCTGTTAGTATGCATGCGGGTTGTTCGGCGGTCGTTGTTGGTTGAGATGCAGAATGATCGGCAAGATGTTCAGCGGTTGCTGTTGGTTGTGATGCAGGTTCATCGGTGGTCGTTGCGGGACCTTCATCTGCAAACTCTTGACTTTCGTTGGCATGAAATTCACGGTACGAATTGCATTAATCGCACTTCGCTCGAAATCTAGCAATATTTCTCCTGGACTGTTACCTTGAATTAAAGGTACTGTCCGATTAAAAAACAATATCTTTTCTTTTGTTTTATTAAGTATCAAAAATAACGAAGATTGCACTCTTAAACAACAAAGATTTATCCAATACCGGAGCCGGAAAGAACAGCGAATGATGAGCTAGTTCCGACTTTTCAAGACGTAGACGAACCTAATATTGGAAACCTTGTTGCTCCCACTTCTAAATGTGAGAGGATGCCCTCTGAAGTGTAGAATGTTTTTGCTGTCACGAGACAGACTCCAGTCTTTTTCAGGAATATTTGAGTAGGTGTGCGATGATTCGCACGTGTAAATCAAGTAACGCGTGCGATGTAAAACGCACGTGCAAAGAATGTTACGCCTGCGATACGGGCTCCGGAGTTATTTTTGTTGCGCATTCATTTTGCGGTAGAAAAGTGGGGGACGTTTTAAATCGTGAACCCCAAACACGATGATCGAGCGTGTACTGGTATAGCGACTCTCTCAATCTTAACTTCCTTTTTTACATGTCCGAAATAGTATGCATGACTATACTGTCATTTTTATATTTATTGTTTATTTTTCACAAGCAAATAGGCAAAAATATGCTTTGTTTTCAAATTAAAAAAAATCTTTATCCACGTGGCTTAAATAAAACTTCAAAATTCATTCAAAAAGATCAGCTACACTTTAACAAAATTTTTACAGAAAAAAATTTATACCGCCCGTGGGTTTCGGTTTTACAGGCATAAAGAAAAAATCCATTAAATTCGGACCTGCTATGGTTTCCAATTATTTTGTCAAATGAAGAAATTATCTACAATTAAATCCATGATAAAATGTCTATTCCGCCTGTAAGTGCAGTTTTGCAGACTTGCTTCATCCGTGCTCCGTCGGCGTTCATCTCCGCATTAGTTAAGAACCGCATGGCTGGATTTCTTGTGTAAGACCTGGTTACCAACGACGAAGGGGCCAGGCAAAAGAGATTTATGTCTACGTAGTTCTTTTAACTAAGTCAGGAGTCGGTGAATTAGCTAGGATGGTCAGGTTGGCTATGAATAGGCTTGCTCGTGGATTAAAAGGACCAGGACTATTCAATAATTTCTGAGATCTATGGATTTTATAGGTTGATTTTGAAAACTCAATATTTATTTTTCAGGCGTGCGATTAATCACACGCCTGAAACGATTTAGGCGTGTGCCAAGGCGTGCGCGTGCGATCGCACGCCTCTCCTGAAAAAGACTGGACTCTATTAAATATTTTCAATTACATGGTATAAAAGTTTCTACTCCTTCATGAGTAATTCTTAGATGCGAGTGTGATTGAGTAATATTGTAATATTTTTCAGATAAAAAATGTATTACGGAACACCAAGAATTCCCAGCGGTGGTTTTATTGAAGAGTACGCTGTGAACATCTTTGGTGGCACTCCATGACAGAGAGTTTCGAACGACCACCTAGTTACCAGCCCCCACTCACCTCCTTAACATCCTTTTCTTTCCTCCGTTCAGATATTTCTCTGACTTTTGGTTTTTCCTTATACGGAAGATTTTTTTTTGGATCCTTGAGCAGCGAAAAAAAAATTTTATCCTGTTTTTTTCGACTGTTGTTAGTGCAATTCACAACAGCGCACCACGACATTATTCTGCCTCTCAACCTTAATGAATGTGCGATCTGAGTCTAATCTCTCTGTGGCGGGACATCTAGTGAAGAGGAAACTAATTTTTAATTATTGATTGGTTGTCTTTAGAGTAGCTGAAACAACTATGCAACCCTAAGGCTAAAGTCATATTGAACTTCAAGTTTTATTAGCGAAAGCTTCTTACTTAGGTTCGTACAGAATTAGCACAGTGTGTGTTTACCTTAAGGTCTAGACACATCTCTCGCTTTCGATTTTTTAATTCCATATGAATAATTCATAAAAAGCGTTCTTTCACAATTCAGGGGGTAAAATTACCAAAATTTTTAAACATATAATAAAATATCAGCCCTGGCCCACGTTTTATCTATTTTGGTCAGTTCGGCGCGCTCTAGGTAAATACGTCACACGCGACATATTATTTCAGCCTCGCTTTAGTGCCTATCATCCGCCATCCATATAAACTAGTCGTTGTCCGTGGAAAAATCCACGGGTTCGCCCGTCCTTTATATTTACCCGTCACAACAAAGCGGATAAAAATATATCGCATTTGATATTCGTGTTTCCGTAACATGATTTTCTAACTCAGCGGGGGGGGCGCGCAGAGACAGACAGACGACGGCTATTATTATAGAGACAATCGAAGTGAGAGACCGCATGCTTTTTTGTAAACAAGAATGAGATGTTGTTCAGTTGGTGTTAGGAAAGAAAACAAATAATTATTTAATTATTTTATAGAAGTTAGTTCCAAATAAGAATTTTTTGTCAAAATTTTAGTTTATTTTTAATCGGACAGTACCTTTAAGTTGTTTTTTTGGAATCCCTCCCCCCCCTTTTTTTTTTTTTTTTTGGGGGGGGGGGGGGGGGGGGGTTAACTGAAGGGCAATTTTCCGGACACATCAAAAGCAATATATATTTCAAATAATTAAAACTTTATTTGTAAATACAACATTGGCCAGTTATACAATAAATTTTAAATTTATATATACACGCATTCTAATAAAAATTTGTTTCTTGGTTGCTTTGTTTGTTTACGATAAGTTTTCCCGCATAAACCCTATACGAAAGGAACTCTACACACATAACAAAATATTTACTTATTGAAAAACACTTTAATGAAGCGTTCTTTTTAATTCACCCATTCATTTCTCTCAGACAAAAGCTTACAAGCAAACAAATGTCAAAGTAAATTCACCTCATAAAAAAACCCGAATTACAATCAACCAATGAGCACAAAGTCAGCATGGCCATACCTTAGCTTCACTCTTACATAATGTTTTTTTATAAGCATGACATTTATAAGCATCGGCAGGCTTTTATAAGCATGACATTTATAAGCATCGGTAGGCTAAAATTTGGTTATTTTTAAAGCATATGCTAAACATGCAAAGCCTAAGAGAAATTTATTATTTTTGTTGTTCATATAGGCACCTTAAAAGAAACATACTTTAATTCATTGATAACTTGTAAGACGTTTATTTGAAATCTGTTTGTCTTACTTGAATTTTAAATATTTTTAACTCCTCTGTAAAATACCCCCAGCAGGGACTTTTAAATGTGTCTGAGTCTTAAATAGTTTAATATTACTTCAAAAATCACTGTACCAAATTTCATGCTTGTTACTCATTTTTCAAAATTTTTGGACCATTTGACTACATTGCATAATTTTTTAACATAATATTTCTCGGATCCATCAGGTAACGTAATACTTGATAACTCGAAATACTTGATAACTCGACATACTTGCTAACTCGAATACTTGATAACTCTACATGTTTGATGACTCGTTAGGGTTAATAACTCAAAATGCTTGAAAAGTCAAAATAATTAACAACTCGAAATACTTCCATAATTCGGCATGCTTAATAACTCGGGTTAATAAATCGAGATGCTTGAAACTAGCGAAAATACTTAACAACTCAAAGATTTGTTTGTATAATCTTTGTTACCTTCCTAGCAAATGTTAATAGCTACTTCTAAGAGTGATAATCAGTGCATTTTAATAGATTTAGTACGAGTAACAAGTTGACGAAAGAATAATGCCGGATTTGCTGTATATATATGTCAAGTCAAGGTCCGGAGCTATCACTCTGTGAATCTTTTGTATTTGGAATGAATTGAAAATCATCCGCAGAAGTCACTTTTGTTATCGTCTCTCCTTTTTCATTCAATATATCTTCAATGTTTCTAGAAAAAGAAAAGAAATTTAAATTATATTCCACACAAATGTAATCTTTCTTAAAGTAAAATACAAACGAGTTGTAAAAGCTGTGTATGTCCATATATCGCACTGAAAACACAAGTATATCAGTGAAAGACAATTTGTTGGATCAGAGAAAATAATAACGATGGTCGTTATAATTTTCTCTGAAAACACACTTCTCTGCGGCGTGGGACCTTGCCGTATGCGTTTTTGCTCATATTGAATTTTAAAAGAACTGCGTTTAATTTTTGCAAACTTGTGTGTATGTACTTTATGTATGTTCACAAAAACCTCATACAGACGCCGTCCTTACTGACAATCATAGTGACAGCAAGAACTTGCTAATCATCATCAACACCACACAGGTTCTTCCTCATACTATTGAAACTCCTCACTGGCAATTGAAGGGTTTTGCCTATGTGGCAATAAAACAGATTCCGCAAATTATCAGCAACTCTATTTCCAATTCCTATGAACATTCTTGAAAAGTTAGTACACAAGCAAATTTAAAGACATTCTGGATTTCGAAAACTCTTTTCCACGGAAACTGCAGTAGTCAATGTCTATTTTCTCGACCAATAAAACTTTAGTTTGTGCTATGCACATTGACTTTAAAAAAGCTTTTGATATATTTGAAAATCAATTTTGTTAAAAAATATGTTGTTTTGACATTTGAGATGCTGCGTTTGACTGTTTCGAATCCTACTCAAAAAGCCAAATGCGGCTGACTCTTGTAAACAACACAGGATTAGATGCTTTATAAAGATGCTCTTGCGGTACCACGGGGATCTGTGTTGTCCCCCTTGTATAGTCATGCCTTAAAATATGTTTTTAATTGAAATTACCACCACTTGCATGCACAAATAATTATTTCATCCCCATAAAATATTGAATACCCCTGTCTCCTCTGACTGAATAATAACAAAATGACTGTTAATACGGACAAAACTGAAACTATCCTTTCAGCAACCACAGAACAAAACTACCAACTACATATTCCTATGTATTCCTTTAAAAATATCTCAGTGTAATATTTAATCAACAAATGCAATGGAAAGAGCACATAAATGCCATTATTGAAAAAAACTTTATTAAATATTCTAAAATAAAAATCTATTATTAATGCATTTGTTATGCCATTTTTAAGTACTTCTCTTTTGCATGGACTTGCATGGTGCAACCAAAATAGATTAAGAAAACTTGAAAAATGAATAAAATGTGTCCTTACATTTCTTGGGAAAAAGAGGAATATTCATTGAATATTTTACTCATCAAAAAAAATGCTTTGTTAATTTTCAAATCATGAGTCACATTGCTTCTGATTATATGCTCTTAAAATTTTCTTCTGGCGCAAAACTGCCAAGAGGTATAATGGAAGTCTGCTTTCTTTCAGGACTCTCTAATATATTTGGAAAATTCTAATGGAGACTTTTGATAGTTTTTTATTTTATTTCTTTTTTATTTTTAATTTTCAGTTTTTAAATATTTCACTGTTTTATTTAGCTGAAGCGGGTAAAGTTTATCAATTTTTATTTCTTTTTTCAGTGGTCTATATTGAGAATAATTTTTGTGATTTACTGGTCTAGCCACTTTAAATATTTATTGCGGAGACAAGCGGAGGGCGCGTCAGTGCCCAGAGCGTAGCAGAGCCCATTTCCTCATTAAATAAGCCAAATATAATTAAATAAGGCAAATATAAGGGACGGTGGAGGGTTATAGGGTTTCCGCACCTATACATCAAAATTTTCAATTTTCGTCAACTTTTTGACTGGGTTGCCCAGTAGCTTACTCTGGTCATTTTCCCCGTAAATTTATGATTCAACGAGACAACATCAAAGGCACGGTGATGGAGTGCTTTTGTTACTTTTAAAGATGGCCTAGCGGGGATTTCCAGTTGAGATTAAGGTACCTTTAGCCACGTGATATATAGTCACTTTGACTAATATCACGTGACTTTTTCTCGGATAACATAGCGCCTCATATATCGCAGCTGAAGGAGGAAGGGCTTGTTCAAGAAAATGAAGAAAGGGTATGTTTAGCTCGCTTGTATATCACTATTTTTTACATGTAATGAACCCATTCTTATTCTCACTTACACCTAAAGCTAGCTAGCTTAAAACTGCAGATTTAGATAGAATAATAATAGAACTTAGATAGCATTTAGCTACCTAGCTACTGTAAGAGTTAGCTAGCATAAAAACAAACAAACAATGCAATATAGCTAGCATAAAACTAGCTACAAAGCTTGCAGAAAATTAACTACTTAGCTGTGATAGAACTACCCATGTAGCTAGCAATAAATTGCTATTTTTGCTGGCATAAAATCAGCAACATAGCTAGCATAGAAAAATTGTTTGAGACTGATTTTCTACCTATTCTCTATCTAGCTAGCTATTATACATATATACTACACAGTGAGTGAGATAATTCTACTCTGTAGGAATGTCCCATCATACAGCTTGTTCTAGCTACAATCGTCCACAAAATGGCCAAACATAGCCAGCTAGATATTTTGCAGATAGTAAATGTTTATATACAGGTATGTCACGTGTAATTGTTTACGTTGCTTAGCCACAAATGGGCAGTTCTTAACATTAAGGGGGAATAGAGAGCTAGCTATATATATTGTACACACGTCAGGAAATAAACTTTTTTAACCCTGCCGCTGAGCATACATCAGTGCGGCTTAAGTTGCAGAAGCGAAAATTATTTCAATATATATATATATATATATATATATATATATATATATATATATATATATATATATATATATATATATATATATATATATATATATATATATATATATATATATATATATATATATATATATATATATATATATATATATATATATATATATATATATATATATATATATATATATATATATATATATATATATATATATATATATATATATATATATATATATATATATATATATATATATATATATATATATATATATATATATATATATATATATATATATATATATATATATATATATATATATATATATATATATATATATATATATATCGGGAAATTGAGTATACGCAATCTTTGAGTTGTAAGGTGGAGATTTTCTACTAAAGTCATGCACCCCTGCCTTGCTGTTCCATTGCCTTGCCAGCACTGACAGTGCCTTTCTTTGCCTACCCTTCCTATGCCTTTTCTGGTGCCTGCCTACTATGTCCTTGCCTGTGGCTCCCATGCCTTGCCTACCCCTGCCTTCCTGATTCCTCTTTCTATTTCCTTGCCTGCCTTTGCCCTTTCCTTGCCGTGCTTAATGCCTTTGCCTTGGCAACCTCTCCGCAACACTTTCTATATTGATTATTATTGTTATTATTACTACTAATATTACAGCTATTTCGTAGGATATCAACTTGTCTCATAGTGGGAGGACGTACATGAAAAACAATTTTTTTTTGCTTTCTTTAAATTTGCGAAAATGATTTCTTCACAGTTCTAGAACTCATAAAATAAATCTATGTAGACTTCTACTAACCTTTTATTATCATAAAACCATTTAAGATTATCAGCAATTAGATGTAGATTTTGGCAGCCATCACACTTTACAATAACAACACCATTTTCATAGGCTTGTTTACTGATAATTTTGGTAGAACGAGTTTCACAAACCGAGCAAGTATACACCAACTGAAGTTTTTGTTCTAACTGACCAATCGGTACAGATAAGTTTGCCTTCTTACAATGATATATTTCAGATGTACCAAACTTTCTTGATCTGTAAATACTTTGGATAAATTGTTGCCTTAGATCAGACACTGTAAAACTGGTATTGTATTTTCTTCTCCACAACATATTAAATGTAACACAACTTCTGATTCTGTAACCATATCTACATAACATGCTCGATAATTTTGACTAAAATAATTACAAGATATATATGTTAACAATAATGTTTATGCAACATAAGCAACAGTAACAATAACAAAACCTAAACATGTGTTTACAGTATCAGAGTTTTGTATATTTGGGTCTAGAGGGCATTTAAATGAAGTATCTTCGATGAGAATGTTTCCAAGAAACAGCTTTAGCTAGGTATATAGCTTAGCTACATCAATGAAGTTAATAAAAAAATTAGAAACAACTTACTCCAAATTCATTAACCTATCTATCATAGCAGATGCATCAGATAAAGCAGGAAGCACGATTTCGTCGGACGAACTGTTTATAAAAAAGGAAGACGTATTTAAAAAAATAACTAACGAGCAGCATAGGCAGTACTTTCATTTACTTGTTACTGTTTTTGTCTTGTTTTGCACGTGTTTACTACAAAGCCATGAGGTTCGTTGTTAAGGTCTGGACATATGTACCAGGTAATCGTTAATTCTCTAGAAATTAACCAAGCTGGGCAACATACCGTACTTCCCGCGTGCTAAAGTTTAAAACGCGTTTTTGTTTCGCATAGTTCTTGAGTAATCTCCAGTTTTCTCGCAATCTTAAGATGACTTTAGTCATCTTAAGATAACTTTAGTTAACTTAAGATAGCGCAACATCAAAGGTAGAAAAGTCGTTAATGTTACCATGATCAAGAAATCTTACAATATTTCTCTGATAATTTGTTATCTTAAGATTACTCGAGTTATCTTACAATCAGAACATTAATGTGAATATGCACGCATTCCAAAGTCACATTAATAGAGTTATCTTAAGATAACATTTGTTATCTTAAGATAACTGTATTAATGTGACTTTGGAGTGCCATAGACGGGTCGGTCATTTATTCAAAAAACGTGAGTTAGTGAAATCTAGCTCAATCAATATTCCGGACCGGAATTGGGTCTTGGAATTTTTTGAGTTCATGGAAGAAAAGTGTTTCTCACTTTGGAATAGAAGTGTTTGAACTAAGAAGAGAAGTTTTTTGACTAAGAAGAGAAGTGTTTTTATTAAGAAGAGAAGTGAGCCATCGTACATCCCCCCATCGTGGGCAAAATATGCAAGGTGTCCCGTATTGGGCAATTCATACAATTTAAAACATAAATTCTAACAGGTCGGATAAGTGTGCACTTATACGAAATAGGCTCTACTCTACAAAATAGTTGATACACTACCAACTGGAAATAAATACTGGCAATTCATTTTGTAAAGGTTGAATATTTCCCTAGGAATCTTTTACAGTGACTTTAATGTGTTAAAACGCATTAAAGTCGAGAAGATACTTTTCTGGGAAGGTTAAGTTATTGCGAAAAAATATTTACCACAAAATTTTTTTCCTAAAATTTATAGCTATAGCTAGCTTGTTGCTAACTAAAAAAGCTACCTTAGTGTCTTTTGTCAGTCTTATCTTTCAACGTCGGCCCACCTATAAATGCTTGCTGTCCAGTTCGTAAACAGGGCACTCCATTGAAAGTTAGGTTTGAACGTTGAAAGATCGGTGGACCCAACTATTAAATGTCTGGGGGCATAGCTTTTAAAGATTTAAATAAAAAACTGTGGCGCTTGAAGATACGCCACCCATTTCAATCTATTATCAAAGCAAATCATTTTTTTAATACGCTCAATGTGATTGCAAAAATATAGATTAGAATAACATTCAACACGAAAGAAAAATTGATCCCCAGGATTGTGTTTTGGACAGCACGTAGACCAGTGGGTAAGTATAGGGTAAGTGAAGTAAGGTAATAAGTACTGGGTTATGTCATTTGTTTTATGCATAAGAAGGTAATATTAATAAAAAAATTAGACTGACATAACTTATTTTGCGAGTCTTTTCTGACTTGGTGGACTTGCGTAACATGGTTGACGTGAATCTGAAAAGACTCGCCTATAATCGAGTCGGATTCAAGCCCTGAGCTATTTATGTTTCAAGATAGAGAGATAGATAGATGTGCATATTTTACATGGCTAGCCTCACAAATATCGAGGGATATACCCTGTCTATTATTTCCAGGAGGGGCCATGGTGTAGATGGAGAGTCCTAGAGTATTTAATGCTCATTTTGAGCTACGCAGACCCAATTAGAGCCCGCTCTCTACTAGACAACTCCCGGCAACATCCAACGGCCCACACAGTGTGCCATCTTCCCAATTTCCCTCACATGGCTCACATGTTGAATTGCCGTCAAGAGGAATCGAACCCCGGTCTCCCGCACAGAGTACGAGAGCTATAACCACAAATCTACGGCGCCACTTAAATCTACGGCGCCACTATACTGTGTCTGGTATAAAATCATAGACCAAAATTGTTCATTCTTTAGTATAAAAAAATAAAAACATCATCTTATGTACATGTACATAGTATGGGCAAGTTAATAACAATGGTAAGTATTGTTCACATAATATTTTTTAAAGTGTATATAATTAAAGTTATGTTGAGTGTTATAATTTTCTCTTTCAAGATAATTGGTTTGGGTAACCATGTCATATTAGACACACGACACAGTATTGGAATGAAAGTGTGCAATGCATTAGCCACCCGTTACAATTCTAAATGGTGTTATCAACAAAAGTATAAAGCTTACACTGCTACCTTTACATGGCATGATGATGAAGTAATATTATTAAAATCAAAATTTCCAATGAATTTGAATGGTTGTAGTGTATATAGAGCTGGTAGGTGTAAAGTGAATTGAACAAAAATCTCAGTTTCGTTTTTTGTTTGTTTGTTTGTTTGTTTAGGATAAATAAGCAGATAATGCCCATCTGTCAAAGGAACACAAGGTATAAAATGATGTTAGACTAATAGAGCTTACTTAAAAAGTTACCTAACAAGTAAAAAGCTCTTTTTTGTCTCAAGATATTCACATTTAAGGAATGCCAGATTTAATTATACTCCATGAATTATGATGTCCTATATTTAAGTAATAGCAAATTTGCACATTTTCTTTCATCAGTAATTTTAGACCTGTTAAGGAATGTGCATTCAAGCTTCATCAATGCATTGATATTATGAAGGTGAATTGATTAACATAAAAATTTTTGCCAAAATGACACTCGTTTGCTTGACAAAAAAGAATTTTTAGAGAATTACCTATTTTTTCATTAGTGAAAGATATGAACATTGAACTGAAGAATGTCATCCTTCTACATGATGATCTTTGTCGAGCGTTTGGTAAGATCAGTTGGAAGTATGGTGGAAGTGCAGGGTAACGTCAATACATCTTTTCTTTCGCAGGACTTTTTTTCTTTTTTCTGAGCCTTATGTATCTCATTTTAATTTTATCACATAAAAAATACAGGCCTAGGGTTGCCTAAATGAAGTAATTTTGTTCACAATTTTTCCTTATCGTCTCCAATGGTAACTCCTAAATGTATATATATTTTTTTGCGATTTAAGCCAAATGCTCGTATTCGCAACTTTTTTTACAGATCACATATATCTTTACGATTTAGACTGTCAGCCATTCCCGGTGTAGAATTTAGACTTGCTTTTTCTTTACCATCATGTAAAGCTGCATCATATACAATTTAAGAAAATTGTCTAAAGTTTTGTTACACACACGATTTCATGCAAAAGAAAATATTCTTAAAACTTAACATTAAAAATTGTTCAAGATGTAATAATGTCCAATTGAACCAGTGACAAAACTTTTGAAAAAATTAAAAAAAACTGGTTGGCAAAAAGAAAAGCTTGGTAAAAATTGCGTATTACTATTGCTCTTGTATTTTTATTTTATCTAAAATTAACCTCTGTTAAAGGAATGACCGTGCAGAAAAAAATATATAAATGCGGTAAATTTGCTATATTTTTTGCAGTGGACATAATGGCGTGAGATCTGTGATATCATCTTTAGCATCCAATGTAAGTATCATATCTCTTACCTTTTACTATCTGTTTCAAAGGTATTCACGTTCACTAAGTGATGGAGATAAGAATATGCTTTGTGGATGTATAATTTCAGGGACCTATATCTTCATGCCCCGGTCAGGAAAATAAGAAAAAATGATCAAAACCTAATTTGGTCATAGAATTTTGAAATTTAATGAACTTATTTGTTGATTTACAGCAACACTGCTACAGGAATTATTTTTAATGCCACTATGTTGTTGTTTTTTCTGATGTATTTGCGTGCATCTTACCATAAACATTTTGCTTCTTAAAGGCTCAACCTTTAAGTATTAATCTTTGGAGAAAAATAGTCTTAAAGTTGTCTGCTATTAGCTTGAGAGTACTGCGTTTTGATATATTTATTATTAACTTCCTTTCCCAGGACTTCAGGCGTCTAAGAATTGGAATCGGCAGGCCAGAAAGTAAACGCGATGTGATAGAATACGTGCTACAAAACTTTACTGAACACGAGTTAGAAAACCTAGAAACGGTTATAAATCGGTGCATTTGTATGTTAGACATTGATATAAGTAAAACTCATACCCGAGACAAAAGTCCTTGCACGTTTTTAAAACCGTTGAAGCCAGTTTAAACAGGATAGATGAAATGAAACCAATTTAGGGGAAGCTGTCTGTTCAGATTTGCACGATGATCGAACACGTACCGAGTCAACACTCCGTAATACAGTGTTGATGATACAGACACGGATGAAATTTCTGAACAAAAAAATGTCTTTCTTAAATACACAAACTGATTTTACATACAAAACTTTTTTTACAAATTGTCTTATATAATAGATATTTATTTGTTAAAGTTATTTATTTTTATACACAAATATATACATATTTTTAGATAGTCAAGTTAAAAAAAAGAAGGTTAAATTCTTATTTCCTTCGGGGTTTACCATTTGCGAGGATTTATTTAATTAGGGCGCCGTATCGATCAATATTTGCGTATCCGTCTGTACGGATTTTTTTGTGGTTATTTATTTTTTTCAAGAAATTTATTTGTTGCCTTAGTGTGAGTGTTTAACTGCTTCGGTTTCTTGTTTTTTTTTTGCAATAAGACACAAAAACAACAAACCTAAAACGATTAATTGAAAAAAAATTGCGAATTTAACAAAAATGGCTGATGTTGATGGAGATCATGTAGTTTTCTATACTTTTACGTTTGATTGTCTAAAGTAGAAATTGTCCCTGATGCAATAGAGTTCTTGCACAAAATTTAAAATAGCGAGCAAAAACAAACAACATGTCCATTTCCTAGAAATTTCTGGAATTACTAGTAATTTCCAAAATAATGTAATGAAAAAGTTAGAAATATCAGGAATTTGTTTGGTCGGAAAAATGTCAAAAGTTTTACGTTCGAATGGTCAATAAGATATATAACAATATATAATAAAATCAGCTTGTAAAAAGCTTTATTTTTATCTTCAAAAAAAGAAACACTATACACTCTTCCAAAAAGTATTTTATGCAACACACATGTATTATTCGAAGTTTCCATTTTGGTATGAAAACGTCCTAGCTAAATCATATTCGCGTTTATGCTCCTTGCGCTCTTCTCCAGCGTGTGTTTAATCGTTCTACTTCACACTCTAACTCCCCGAACTGCTTAAGTAATCCATACAATGCGCAGGAGAGTAGGCCTGTTCCAATCCCCGTCAACACAAAAGCTGCAACAGTAAAAGTGATAAAAACCATGCTTAATTTGTGGTATTCAATCTTTAGTACAAAGCTACGTTTTTGCAAGTCATTTAACAATATTTAAAAACGATAAGAAGTAAATTCGCATATCCAACGGTTATTTTCGTCTTCTAAATTCACAATAACTTCTCCAAAGATGATGTTAGCGGAAAATTCTACTAAGTTGTCCTCCCACCGTACGTAAACAAATTCTTCTTGAGTTGCTCCCAAGAGATTACCGCAAGCGAATTTCGAATTAATCGTGATAGATTTAGCTTTCTAGATTCGCTGTTTCGTAAACAAAGTTGAAATGTTTGAGGAAAGAAAGAGAAATATCGATTGTATGAATGATTTATAAGCGTGTATTTATTGCTCATTTAAACGGTTGTATGTAGCCCAATCAATAAATAAATTACACTCGCATTCATCTTTGAATAACTTATTCATACCGCTTTGTGGAGGGTTTATTTCATCTCCTTGATTTTATTGAAGCATAGTGCAAGTCTTGCTAATGCAATGTCACGATCTGATAGATTACACAAGAACAAACCGTTAAAACCTGTGAATTAACGATCTTATCGTGTTTTTGGCGAATGAAGTGTCTATGACGTAATAAATGCCTTTATGCAAATAAACCTTTCCCAAACATTCTGCGAGCAGAAAAATTGAAACTGAACGCGCTTTTTTAAAAAAACGTATGCGACTATGCTTTCGTATATTTTCTACAGACCTACCCACAGGCATTTTAAATAATTTGTACCTTAGAAACCCAATTAGATTACGCATGAATACATAACTCGAGGAAAAAAATATGCACTTTTATTTATACAGTTATCTCTCAACCCCTTAAGTAGTAATTATATTAACAAAAATCATTCGAATTTTCGAGTAACTGACCTAAAGTTACAGGAAGGGCACAATTTATTATAAGAAAGGCGGTTTAGTGCTATAAAAAGGGTACTAGCAGCCACAGTGACCTTTATTTCAATCTGTGTCATATCTTGAACATAAGCAGTTGCATCGCGTCAAACTCTTTAAAGGCTCTCTGCGTTTAAAAGTAAGATACCGTATTTCGTCCTCTCTAAAGCTAAATAAGGAACAAAGACCTACAATCGTGGTCACAATATGTTGGGACAAGACAACGAATTTGTAAGTTCGCCACCACAAGTGACTGCGTAGGCTCATTCTATATTAGATTCATACATCTTGAACTTGTCAATGTTCAGAGTGGACTTAGGACTTTGAATCTTAGGTTATTTGGAAAATACGAATTTCTTAAAATGTGCTAATTGTTGCTGATGTCAGCAAGGCCATTAATCACGAATTTCGGGGCCTTCGTGGTCCCCGACGTGAATTATTTCGGTGTGCGGGCGTGCTAAAGAATGTGACTAGCAACTTTTCATCGCTCTCTGCCTGGTCTACTTGTGTGCACAAGCAGCGACTTTGCAGCCTGCCGGCTGCAGAGCATTGACTGTTTGACTGTTTTATCCATATTTGGATAATGAGTAAAAACGTGCCTTAGTCTCAATTTTTTTGTCCACGATTGTATGTTTTCAAAAATCCTTCGAAATAAAAATTATCCAATTGTCTGGAACTGTTGTTCAACGTATTTAAGTTATCGAAAAGTTTGTTAAAGGTTTGTATTACCGAAAAGTGTGAGTGAACCATTTTAGCGTTTCCCAGAATCAATAAATGTTTGCACATTCTCTTCTGTCCCAAATAAATTAATATATAAAATTAGTCGTTTAACCGTGATAAAAAAACACGGGGATTTTTATCGCATTTGCTATTTTTTTTATTTTTTTATTTCATGCATATTTAACACAAATCTGTCTCTGTACAAAAATTGAATACTTTTAAAATACATTAGCTATGGGTCGACGTGAGTTAGAGTGAATAATAAAAAAAATGTAATACGCATGTTTTTGAGACTCAAATCTTACAACGGTAAGCATAAGCACGATATTCTAAAAGGAGAAAGATATCCAACGCCAACAGGTCTATTGTATTATGCGTGTTTACTCTATTTAATATTAAAGGAATATCCATGGCACAGGTCAGGCTGAACAAATGCACCTAATGCCGGAATAAAAAACTAATTAATTGATTCGTCCCACAATTAGAGTACTTGTTAAACAAGCATTATCTAGCTCCATTTTTGATTGCTGTTTTGCGTTCCAGAGATAAAGACGAATTCACCAGTATGCTCCGAATTGGAAATCTAGTTTGACCATAACGCTTTTTCAGTCACTAACAATCTAATGATAACGAGCTAATTATGGGCCCCACTTAGAGGGCCCTCACTTCGTTACTAGGACCTGTTTTCCCTTTTTAAATCGGAGAGATGGTGTCAGAGACGTTGTCTATCTCCGTTTAAAAAAGAAAAAAAAGAGGCCCTAAAAGCGAGGTTTGCCTGAGGGACCTGCAGTTCATTTTTCTCCATATAATTATTTTTTTACGAACCTCGTTACCAGGCTTTTTTCTCTTTCTTCTGAAAAAATTTCCTCTACGAAGGAGTACAGTGCTCCCTTGTTAGTGGTTTATATAAATTACCGGATAAATTTTATTATAGTTTCATAGACATGATAATAAATAAACTGCCATACCATATCAATGACGTAATATTTTGGAATTTCATTTTTTTGCAGGCTCCTTAATTTCTTTGTTTGTTTTTTTAAGCTAACTAAAACAGAAGGTTGAATATAAATTATCCAGGATTTCAGCGTAAATATTCATCGCTTTTTGCATAAATTAACTGCAACGACAGATTTTGGATGTTCTTCATTGATGGCGATGGAGGGTATAATAAAGCCCTGGGTGTCAACAAACAGTTTTTCTTTAATTCCCCTCTTATTTAACGAGGTGATTAAAAGTCATGAGTGAATTGCACGGTTTAGCGTCAGTGCTTAGACTCTTCATAAATTTCTTATTAGAGAACATTACATCTTTTTCTGCTTGGATTGACGTCAAAAGCTTTATTTCCACGCAGTCAAGGCACTGATGATCTTGAAAATGAGACTGATCAAAATATAGTAGATTAACAGACAGTATACTGCAATTCCAATTTGGGGGAATTAGAAGCAATGTTATTAAAAAGTTCACTTGTAAAAAAAGACTCTCTTCCGCTACCAGCATCACAGTAAGAAATAGAAATGTCTAAATCTCGTTACCAGATCTTATAAATAAGCGGCTTCTTTTTTAAAAAACTAGAGCACTAGACCAATTAAAAATATATCTCACTTCTTGTAAATAAAATTTTAGCGGGAGGTTTGTCTAGACTATGAAAACAGTTTCTTAAAATTTACTTAAAAATTGGTTAAATATGCCATCAACCTCGTTCCAGGGCATTTTACCTTATTAGACTTGAAAAAAAACTTTAAATGATTATGCGCAATAAAGTGTACTGGAATTGATTTTGTGAAAGTAAAACGAAACAAAATAGTCTCAAAGTTTTCCTATTTTTGCTTACATATTGTTACATTGCTGAAAGTTATTTTTTCTACGATCATGTTGTTCTACTGGAATTTAACTTGAGTTCTTAATCGCTCAAACCTCGCGATAAATTATAATATCTCTTGGAAGACCAAGAAGTGAGTGCATCCTCACAAGCCCTGGCTGGGCTATGTACGCCGTCTAACGTCACAAATCAACAAAAATATTTACTGATCAAGTTGGCTTTTGTTCGATAACGGTGGCGACTGTTAATGTAGTGGGATGAAATTTGGACATAATAAAATGCGAAAATTTAAAACTTTTTATGCCATGTTGTTTTTGTGACATGTAAGAATGTTTTACATAAAAACATATATGTAGTTCTTTTCGTTAGTTCTCTAATGATTTCTAGCTAGCGGAAACTAATCAACAAAATATCTGGTTTCAAGTTAGCAAGGAATAAATATAAGTGATGTTCTGATTTAGTATTGATAGCCTCAGTAACAACCTTGTACCCAGGACTCATTTTCTATTTCTGACAAATAAGCCCTTGGGATGAGGTTGCCACGGTAAACAATAACAAAAAGAGAAGTTATTTTATTGATCATTTAGCTCAAAAAACAATAAAACAAGAAGCGGAGGGTGACGAAGGATTGATGGAAAAAAAGAAAAAGGCAAGCTAGTTACAACAAAAATTGGATGTATCTACCTGGCTAGCAACGTAGCTATAGGAAAAACATGGTTTCAAATTAAGTTTGAGGCAAAGATTTAAAAAGCCAAAACCAAACCTTCGCGATTGAGAAACCTCCAGAAAGTAAATTCTGATCCGGTATAATTTCTTTTTTCTGCCTGATTACAGGCCCGTAGCAACATGGTTACAGATTTGTAGCAGCCGGATGTGTGAGAAAAAAGATGATTGCCAAAAATTAAAAAAAAAAAAATTATTAGACTGGGACTAATTGTAACCTGGATTTAATCCAGCCAATGGGATGGGATTTGGAGGAAATGAGTAGCCAATTACGGAACACAGTGCCCGTAGATTTCTTTGTATCGCTTAAAGAAATTTCACAGGAAGCTTCCCTGTTTTGCATTAGCGGGCTACTTTGCAAAAAAGTTTTTATCTTTGTATGGTATCATAGCCTCATCCCCACTCTTAATGTGTGTAAAAACATAGATTGACATTGAAGTAAGTTGAGTAACGTCTTTATGTAATATCTTAAATTGAATTTTGATACTTGCCCCAGAAGAAACGAATGGAAATGAAAGAATGCGAAAAAACCGACGCAAATGGGGCAGGGCGACAGGGTAGAAATCAAGGCGCCAGGGAGGACCAAACAGAACTTTGGACAAAAACCATGACACAAAAAAATCAGCATATCACTATAAAAGACAAATTATTTTGTTTGTTTACTTTGCTACATCACTTAACTTTTATTTTTCTCCTGCATAATACAGAAGGTGTGAAGCAAGAATCTAATGTTGATAGCCTTAATAAAGGTGGCTGGTGCAAGAAGGTGTGGTTTTACAAGGAGCAAATAGATGCAGGGGCGTAAAAGTAATAATTTTTTTTAAAAACCTTGAAACTGCAAACGAGCTGGAAATTTAGGAAAAAATCAAAAACTTGCCTTATTTGTTCCCATTTTTTTGCGTGTACTACTGTTCCTGCATTCGCGCGATATTTAGTACAGAAACAAAAATTAATACTCGCGAATTTACGCTCAAAATGCTATAATATCGTTAAAACGCAAATATTAAAACACGTGAATTAGATTTTTTTTTTCAACGCACGAATTATAGTACGAATTCGAAAATTTCTTAAACAAATTAATCACAGATTAATCGAAAATATTTTGCTCAATTTTTTTTTTAATTAATAATATATATTTATCGCGATAAAATAAGTTGATGAGAACATCCAATCTCTCGTGTCTGTGATTTCCTAAATCCAGACCAAAACCCTCATAAGTCAAATAAAAGAAAGATGAGAATTATGTTATATTTCTTATTATTTATGCGAAACTATGAGAATTTGATCTGCTTAAAAGTCGACATCCTCTGGAACGAAATTGAGTCACTTTGGAAAGGACCCAAACATGCAAAGCAGTAACTCCCGCAAACACGAGTAGAGTCATCAAAACTAATATCACTGGCTGCATGTTGTTGTCTCTCTTCTTTGTTGTACTATATTTTGTTATTGTGTGTTCGGTGTACAAATCTTCTGCGATAGGGTCCTGCTACCTATCTTATCTTATCACCTCCACGAATTGTTGACAGATGACGTTTGTCCAGGCTTCACTAATTCTCCACAGATGACTTCTTTCTTGTTCTCCAGTTCTACTGTATTCTCCTCCAGTTCTACTGTTGCTCGCTTTTTCTTTAATTAAGTTTTTTTATGCTTAGCTTTTATAAGTTCTGTTTAAGTATTTGAACGTTCACAAATGTTGTATCAAAATTTGATATGGAAAGTCCGCGAGCTGCTTCTCCCTTCTCCTCTTGATAAAGAAGTTCGTCTTCGATAAGGTTTTACTTGACAATATAATTTTTTTTTCTTCTTAAAGGATTTTACGACACATTCAATGAGTTTATAAATAAGATATTTTCAATCTCAATAGCTTATTGAAAAAAACATTGAAACATATTTGCTAATATTTGTAAAAATATCCATATTTTTAAAATTTTAATGACAGCCCGTGTTAAAGATTTTCAAATACGTTTTGTGACACATCAGCAAACTCGTCATCAGAGCTTTTTTCTTTATAACAATTTCGAACGGGAGGCTGCCCTTGACTTGTTTTTCTAACGTTTCTTCATCGTTACAGAATAAAAATGTCTTATTCTAGAGCTCTTTGAGATAAACCACAACAGTAGCTCTGGACCCGTCTAGTCACGTGATGAATTCTGATTGGTCTAACATAGATCTTTGTTTTTTCGTGAAAGATGTAATTAAATCTTTTTCCAGGATCTTATTATACTTAAGCCTGCCTGGTTCCCTTAGTTTTGCAAATAAGTTATCGTAACATTCTCGTCCCCAGGGCTATTCTATGTATTTAAAATCTTGAGCCTAATATCATAGACTTGCGGATGACTATTGTAAGATATTGTTCAAATTTATTTTGGAAAGTTTTGATTGAATCAAACCGAAAATATTTTACTATTTTGTTGGTTTTCAATGTTATGGCGTTAAAAATGCTTTTTAATATTTGTTGTTTTACGAGTTATTATTATTCGGATATGTGGGGAAGCGCCTATTTGACTTCACTTCCCCACTGTCTTCTAAATGCAAATAGGACAAAAACGGAAAGACTGTTTATGAATTTTTTTCAGACCAGGATGAAAAAATATTACCATATAATCTTTAATATGAACGGGCTTTTTGGGCCGGAAAAGGTTGGGCTAAAAAAACACCCTCCCGCCTATTAAATGTGAAAAAGGCGTCTATACTGCCACAAAACGTGACCTAATTGTTTGTAAACCCGTTGGAAGATAATTGGGGTAAAAAAATGAATGACGTTACTCAGTCTGAGATGACGTCAAAGTTTCTGAATCTCAAAAAAAGGCTTAAATGGTAAAACGTAAACCTTGGGATGAGAAAAAACTTTACAAAAGATTTAGATGTGTAAAATTACTCGATAAGGCTTTAGGAAGGCCAAAATATGACTTTAGAACTGTTCATAAGGATACTTGAAATCATGAATTTTTTTTTGACTGGCTGACCAAATATTAACTAATAACTCGAATTTTTTTACTGTCCTTAAGCGAACATAAAATTATCACCAAATTTCTATCCCTAAAAATCGGTATGCTTCCCTGACTCCAGAATTAAGTGTGCTAAGACCGAGACCGGCTAAGACCGAAATTTTTAGTTCAGCAAGCCAACAAGAATAGCGAGCGAATGCATATCTTTAAGGCCAGTTTCCACTAATAGACAATCGCACAACAGAAAGAACTTATTGGAAACACGCTTTACAACAAACCAACAGAAGAGATGTTGCAAAAGATGTTGAAGAGATAAAATTTTGTCTTTAAAATGAAGACAGACCTTTAGGTTATCACGTTTCGCAACTTTTGGCAAAACAGCATAAACAGGAGAGGAAATTCACTTTTCGTAATAAACCATGTGTTTTATAGCAAATTTATTGCTGACTTATAAACATTTTTATACAAAAAGTTAGGTATCAATAAAAATAGTTTCAGAAACTTCGTAAAGACAAAAAAATCCGACAAAAAAAACAACTACGTACACTTTACAGATGAATAAATCCGCGAAGAAGAGAACAAATGGATAAGACTCCTCCTTTATAAATTAAAAAAAAAAGTTGTACCGCTATGCATTGATTGAGCGCTTTCTTCAACACACGTCCAAAATAAATTGTACCAATTAATTAAACGCACATGCGCCTAAGCGATGCATTCCGGTACAGAAAATTGGAAATATTAATATCAAAAAAAAATTAATATAAATTTAAGAGAAATGCGCAACACAATGAACAGCACATATAAACATCAGATATGTAATTAGAAAAACTAATAGAGCAAAACAACAATAACTGAATCTGCAATAGAATGAAGTACGTTTACACGACAATAAAAATAAGTATAATATATATAAAGCTATAATTATATTAGGAATTATCATATAACTATTTGCATTAAAACCCTGCTAAATTTTGTTAGTCCTTGACGACAGTGAAATGAGTGGCCTCAAATCACCTGCGGAGGAGTATGTTTTGTTGAAATACTTGTTTTTTTAAACGAGTCGCCATTTGACGCAGGAGAGCAGCGCTCCCACACAAAGGCCATTAGGATAGATTCAGAATTCCAATCTATTTGACTTTCAAAGAATCATTGGTCATAAAAATTATTTACATCTTATAATCATGAATTTAGAAGTTAATATAAAAATTTAAATATGCCAACAACGTTATTAAACATGGCTGCGCGACCTTGCATCGAAAAAAACATTGCTAACACGTCACACCACGGTTAAGTGAAAAACGCGTTCGACTTATAAGTTCTTCAATTCCGTGAACAGCCCCGAAACGAAACCTCTGTTTTTATGGAACGGCTTGGTTTATCAAAACTTTAGTTACATTGCATTAAATGTTGAAAGAAATATTTCCATACCGAGTTATCGTTTTTGTTCTTTTTAAAAAGTGGATAAATGAAATACTAATTAAAAATTTAAAGTAACAACTAACAAATAGAGCCTCCCGATTCAGGCGACGTGGTCGCATATGAATCAGGAGAGGGGGTCAAAAATGGAGATGGTCCGTTAATTGCTAACTCACTATATGGAGAGTCCACCTCATTAACTGACGGCGGCGTCGGAAATGGATGATCCAACACGTCGTTCAGATTTAATGGGTGAGAGAGTTCAGTAGTAAACATTTGAGATGGGTCCTCTCCAGGAAAGTTCACTTCATAGTTTATAGTTGTTGGAACAAACGAGTTTCCCATGCAGTTTGAGATGGAATTTGGCATAGGCTGCCAATTATTTGACGGCATATTTTGCATACAGTCCTCAATGGAGTAAATATCTTCAAACACGTTTTTTAACTCAGGCAACGATGGCTGTTCTACCGAAGTTCGGTGAGGTGGTGTTGGATAGGACTGGGTGCTCATCGGATAAGTAAAACCTGGATGGCCTCCGTCCGGCCCACTTGTACCTCTTCTTTCCTTTCTCGAACTAGGTTTCTTTTTGCGCTTGTTACTTTGCTTTTGGTCGAAATTACACAAAGGTGCCTTGGTGACAATTTTCGGTCGTATATCTGAATAATTGGGAGACAATGACGGTGGTGGCGAGTTGGTTGGAGATGGCGTTGAAGCATAGCTGTGTGAATTATAGTTTGAGAGGAGCTTTGTGATGTCTAAATGACCATTCTGGTCGGCGATGGCCAAAGGTGTTACATCCGCCGCGTCCGCACAACTTCTATTGGCGAAGTTGGAGAGCAGAACAACGGCAGTCTTGTAACAGCCTTCTCTTGCAGCAAGGAACAAGGGTGTGGCACCCTAAATACAAAAAAAATAAATTAAAACAGGATATATTTTATACAATATATCTTCACGTAAGAAGCTTTTTTAAGTTCATTGCCGCAAAAAAGGGTTAAAATTGCGAAATATGTTTCAGCAATACTAAATTAGTTTTTATGTATGACAACAAACGTTCCCTCTCCCATTCTGTTTTGAAAATTAGATTTGAAATTGTCATTTCTTTAGGTGTTCTAGTGTATTTTATCCAGAAAACCGCTGACGAAATTTTTTAACTTTTTAGTTTATTTTAAATATACCATTAAACAGTCCATAAGCGGACTGCTGTGTTTGTTTTTAACTTAGTTATCACCTTTTCCGTTTATTTAAAGTTGGAAGTGTGACTGGGTCATCACATGTTCGGTGTATATGTTTTTTTTTTAGTTTCCAATACGTTAGGTAAAATTATAAGGGTAAAATAATAATGCTAATTAAATTTCAAGATGCCAAACTGATCCTATTTGAGAAAGACAAAAGTTAACCATGTACCTAAACACGAACAAAAATGTCTTAGTAACAAAAGTTAACCAACAAAACAAATAACAGAAAAGCAAGACATGATATAGCTTGGTGTAAACTTAACACTATACTGACCTTAACACTCTGTGCATCTACCTTTGCGCCGTTCTTCAACAAAAGTGAAGCTGACTTGGGGTTATCCACGATCGCAGCATGATGCAATGCGGTATAACCCTGTCTGTCAGCTATATTCACTTTTGCGCCTGTAGACACAAGGTCTACCACCATAAAGTTGGCGCACGAACGGCAAGCTTCCATCAACGCGGTCATGCCGTAGTTGCACTGGCTATCGATTTGACAGGATCGGTTTCGAATAAGAAGTTGAAAGATGTTTTCCGAAAGAAACTGAACAGCTAAATGTAACGGAGACTTGCCGTCTTTGTCTTTTACATTTACGTCGAGACCATATTCATCAATTAGCTGTCGCGCCATTTCTGGTTTATTAAGTCGGGCAGCCACATGGAGGGCCGATTCAAGACGGCCGTTTTCCACTGTCAAGATTTCACGCTAAAGAAAAAAATTAGACAATCAGCACATAAGCCATACGTAGTAAATATAATAAGAAGGGAAGTAGCAAAAAGATCTTTTTCACGCAACATTATTTTTTAGACATTTTAGTAAAAGACACTTTACTCATGATACGACTGGTTGTTTTACTGACTTTTGGGTCTCTGACTTCTGCATTCGTTAATAAGTTTACAGGTGATGGTTAAAGTGCAACGATGTAAAGATTTTCTTTTGTTTTATTCTATAACAAGTCTGTAAACATACACTAGGTCTCGAAAAGTCACGCAGTTAGTTATTTCTAGTCGACTATTCTTCAAATTAACTAAAAGGTCGAGTGTACAAAACATCAAAATTTTTGAACATGTTGTAGACAAAAGTCGCCAGTACGACTCTAATAAAAGCGCGTGTTGTACAAAGACGGACACAGAAGATACTGCACAACTGTTGCGCAACAATTTCGACTTTAATATAAACCGACCTTAAGACAAACATTGCTTCTCAAAGACAAAACCTGTTGAATTTTTCTGAGGTAACCTTTGTCCATTACCAAACCAAGTCATGCGCTATTCACTTGCATTTAGACTATCCTAATTACCTTGGAATTTAGAATAGGTGGGATTTTACTGTTTTAGAAACAAAACAAAAACAGGACTTACAGGCGATTGTAAACTGGCCTCACTTGAATCTGTAGCAGCATCTCTGCAAATGAAAATAAGATTTTTAGAACGATAAAAAATAAAAGCAACATTTCAAGGCAGTTTCAGCTAGTTAAAAAGCTGCCGTCTTTCGCCTTATGAATTTAGTATGTTTCATTTCGTTCAATTCGAATATTTGCTAAATTATTGGTCCTTCAGCATTCAGATAGAAGAGTGTGCGTTGTAGCCATGATCATTAAACCTCAAAGAAACAAGCAAACCAAAAGAAACCTCTTTTAGATGGCACACTTAAAAAACATGCTTAAGAGCTTAAACCTTAACCAGCCAGGTAAATTGGATCATCGTTCGCATACCTTAGCGGCGTGTGTTGCATCCAATCACCCCCAAGCGATTGAACAAAATCATGTTTGAATCGCTTGGACTGTCGCTCTTGCGAAGGACTGCTGGACTCTGACGACGAAGACTCACATTCTTTTTTCAAAGACCTAAATAAACATTTAGAAAAATCTTATGAGATCTGCTGGTCGTGTCAAGAGAAATGAGAGAAAAAAGTGAGAGAGATAAGTAAGGACTATAAGATTTTAACTACAGTGTCCAAACAAAAAAAGTCACTTTTCCCAAACAACAATATTTGTGCTAGTCATATTCGAGAACTTTAATGGTGATAATTTAAAAAGGATTCTAAGGCTCCGTGTAGCTACTTTTGAGCAGATCCATGAACTAGAAGAGAGAAGAAAACTAAACGAAAAAGACTTTTTAAAATTATAGCTAGTTCCATTTTATAAGCTTAGAGCTTAATAGGAGAATTCAAAACACAAGTTTAACCTACGTGAGTTCTTCGCCTTCCTGTCCTACACCTGGTTCCCGTCTCATCCCGTTGGCCCGGTGTTGCCTATGGCCTTCTGGCGCCCAGAGGGCACCATAGGTCCTTTTTCCGGCTACAACCGTAACTATAAGGAGGCAGGGTGCCGCCACGACTATCAGTCCAATCCACAATGGTGACAAATGTGTTTTGCTACTATCCTTAGCCGAAGGGCCTTTTGTACCTATGAAGTCAAGATGTTAGATACACATAAGCGCTTACACTAACACGTCAAAGTAATAATAAAAAACCCAAAAAAACTGTGGCTTACCTCTCACAGCCAAGACTGGAACGGGAAGATCCAGTTGTCCTTTGGATGCCTTTGCTGCCAAGAAACTTGCAGCATCCGCAGTTGTAGAGAAACAACCGCCAGTGCACATTTTATTATTAATGGTGGTTGTTACTCGCAGCTTCGGTTGCTTTTGATCGACACTTCGTCTTGTGCGAGAGGAATTTACCAGCTCAACCTTCTCAACAACAACGTTGCTTCGAAGAAGTTTAGAAACGTCTCTTTCAAACTCAACCTTACGTTTTAAAAAATTGTCTTTTGTAGAGGCTACGATAAAGACTAAATTGCCAGGTACCTGCAAAATAAGATCCATGATTTTAGAAATCTGGTAAGCCCGTTGAATAAGAGAAGAAAAAAAGTTAAATAACCTACTCGCTTATCAATTTCGTTTTTGCTACAATCAAGATTGTCAAAGGCACATCCAACAGTGTTGCATGATTTCTCGCAATTGCTGTTGTTGTAGTGTTGTCTACAAAAGCTTTCCCACTTGCATTTAGTCTCAGAAAAACAATCCTGGCCGTCGTAAAAGCACTCTTCAACATTGCAGTCTGGATCGCATACACCATTTCCAAATGTCTTTTCACAAGTTGGTTTGGTGCAATTCACCCAGGGATTAAGCATGCCCAGAGTGCAGGCGCCGTTGTCATAGTTACAGGCTTTAGTGTTACACTCCTGTTGACAACCTGTCTTGCCACAGTCGAAGGGACACTTATCCACTGGCTCTGTGCAATTTGAACCTAAAGAAAAAACAGACAGGTTTGCACCATCCGATATGCATGAAAGTAGTAATCGAAAGATTAATTTCTTGAAAAATTAAAATTTGGATGTATACAATCCATCACGCAAACCAAAAATTTTGTTTACAAGAATATAAAATGCAATGTTAATGTTTGAAAATTACACTGGGATTCGGTCATAATGACGCATTTGACAGCGACATACAGTTTATGCGGGTAAATGAGTACCTGCATATCCATCATCGCAAAGGCATTTAAATTGATTAACCCCATCCAAACATTCGCCATGAACACATGTGTGGTTTTTACACTCGTTGATGTTTATTTCACAACTTTGTCCAGTAAAACCACCGAAACAATTGCAATGAAAGTTGTCTGCTGCATTTAAGCAGGTACCATTATTGCAATTGACGCCTTTGCAAAAATCTTTTTTATTTGTACAGTTCTGACCTAAAGGGAGATTACACAAGTTGAAAGTAAGCAACAACAACAAAGGCATTTAAACAAAGCAAATGAATAACAATAAATAATAATAGCTAGGTCGAAAAGATTTATTGCATAAGATATATCTAAAAAGACATACAAAGAACTTTGAATAGATTTAAGTATCTAGACACAGACCTTCCCAATTTTGCAAACATGTGCATTGATACCAGTCCCCCATGTTTTCACAAGTGCCACCATTCTTGCATGGATTATCCAAACATTTATTAACAATTTTGTCTCCACATTTGCTTCCAGTGAAACCTAACACAAGTAGGAAAAAAATCGACATTCTTTTAAGCTTCTTTGTAATACTTAACTCTTTGAAAATAAAAAAGAATTTCAAAATTGAGTTGGAAAGCATCTTTTATTTCTTAAAATACATGATGTTTTTTTAATAGCTTGTACTTTGAAAAACAAAAGAAAAAGTTTTTTAATTGGCTAATTTAGCTGACGGAATATTTTTGTCATTAGTAGTAATAGTTTCAATTAGATTAAAGGTCAATTAAAAAGCGAAAATTTGTTTCACCTAGAAAATTAGCATTCAGGTAACAAAAAAACCCAGCGGCTTACCAGTTGGACAGTTACATATAAATTTTCCCTGCACCAACTCACACTGTCCACGATTGAGACAGTAGTTTGTAGGACAAGACGTTCTGGTCTCATTACACCGACGGCCTGTATATGGTGACAAGCAGTAACATTTGTACGAGGAGGTCTCTTCAACACAAGTGCCACCATTAAAACATGTGTCTTTGGCACAAAAAGTTTTTCTTATTTCGCAATGCTTGCCTTGATACCCAGGTTTACAAAGGCAAATGTAGGCACCAATAGTATTGTTGCACACACCATGTTGACCACAAATGCCTTTATGCTGAAGGCATTCATTAATGTCTTTCTAAACGAAAAAATTTAAAATAAATAAAACCAATATTGCTTAAAAAGTAAATGTTTTAAAAAACTGATAATCATAAAAAAGTAATTTATCATAGACAAAATAAGAACTTCTTTTTAATTTATGTGATTTGCTATCAGTATTACTAGACTATGGAACTACTCGAAATCACCCAAAACAACAATTGGCAGGTTCATCTAAAATGAAACACAGAAAAACGAATAATTGGTTTCCAAGGGTGTTTGCAGTGTCTCTTACTGTAAGAAATAGCTTGGAGACTTATCCTGTTAATCAGAAGTATATATCTGATGGTATTTAATTGTATTTGTCTTTATCCAGTGGCCGTCATTAATTTATAGGACACTATGTACAAGATGCTTTACAGTGAGGTTGTGATAATACCGCAAGGGAAAGCTGGATAACACTGGATACAGGTCTAGTAAAAAGGCTAAAAATTCCTAGGTTTTAGGTTGGAGGCCAACATTGTCAAATGGTCCTCGTTTACGTGCATATAATTCGACACTGACATCCCCTGGTCTAAGCATAAGTTTGAAATATGAACAAGTTCATTGATTGCATGCAGTTTGGCTGGTTCTTTGTTTAATGTGGTAGATTCTGCTTTTTTGTGTGATTTTAGATGGTTTTGGGTGATTTTGGGTACTTACATAGTTATACCAATTCACTGTTCCTGGGATAATTATAGTTAAATTTTTCAAATTTATGCAAAGGATAGGCTCTTATAACAGCATTCCTGATATTTTCCCACATGCGAACCTAATGTTCTTTAAAATTAGGTAATACAATTTGTCACTAAGTTACCTTGTGATTTCTATTTAACTTAACTTCGTCATACAGTGTGAATATATTCAAAAAGAGTAAAAATATTTCAGTGAAAATTATTAAACATTATATAAAATGTACAAATTATTATTAGGCAACAAAACTAATTTTTGTAATTCCTTCAAACGTAATGAACAAACACTGTTTTTTATTTCATTTGAATGCATTCATACTTAGATCAGTTTAACTCACCTTACAATCTGGACCATCAAAGCCCAATTTCTCACACCGACAGCCAGTTTGATTATTACTTAAAAGTGTACACTTTGATCCATTACTACTACAAGGTGGTGTACAAACAGGTGTTTCACAAAATTTCCCTAAAATAAAACATATAGTCTGATATTATTTTGCAATACTACAAAATAGATTGTATAATACAATAATTATGAAGCTTTTAAAAATTACATAAAAATCCATTATTTATCACAAAAATATGACTCAACATACCAGTGAAGTTTGATGGACAGTCACATACTTCATTTGTAGGATCACAATACCCATTTTTGCAAGGATTCGGATGTCCACAAAATTCTTTCTTTCTACTTGTTTCACATAAATTTCCTGTGTGGGTAGTGTGGCACTTGCACGTTTCTGTACCATTTTGAATCTGGCAAGTGCCTCCATTCACACATCCCAATCGACATAACCTAAAAAGCAGCAAAGATATATTTTGTACAAATTAGAGAAAATGTTTTGTCCAAAATAGAGGATACACTTTTATTAGACCAATCATATAAGAAAATTGAGCTGAAAAAGGTTGTAAATAAGAACAAAATAAAATAAAAAAATTGTTTTGTGAAACTTGTATCATGGTGGCCAGAAGAAATATAAATAAATAAGCAGTGATAGAGTGCGAAATTGAACAGCTTGTAAACTCACTTTCAGATCAAATAAATCTCGCACAACTATAAATAAATAAATAAAGAAACAAGCCAATAGCAGCTGAACATTGTAAACCTAAAATGGCATTGCAAAAATGTAAACAAACTTTAACTTGCTTAGCTTTTAAAACTTTTATTTAGAAAAGACTTGATAGATGTCAAAAGATAATATAGGAAAAAACAAGATAGCTGTACAGCTATGAAGCTGTGGAACCAATGTTTTTTTTGTTACTGAGGATACACAAATCCTATTTCTAATCATAAACGCGTTGCAAACCAATAAACACTTAAGCCTCGCTTGCCTAGCATTTGCAACAGGTCATGCTAGACTAATTATTAAAAATCGTTTTTATTAGTTTTCACAAACGCAAGACTGAAATATAATGAAATAGAAAAGTTACATCATTTTTTTAACAACAACAACAACAACAACAAAAATATTTGGGTGCAAAGATACCTATTGTTTAAATATTCTTTTTAAGATAATCATATAGTCAACTTTTTGAAGTGTAAATTTTTTCAATTTACAAAAAAAGCGTTTGACAGCCTTCTCATTTTCGATACAGAGAGGTACCTCAATTAAACTAAAGACAAACAATATTTTCCCTCTAATTTATTTTTCTTGTCTTGAAATGGTTTAATAATACTTTCTACAAAGCGAAGTGGGTAGCCTGCTTTCTTGTACCTTTCACAGATTTAAGTTTTTTGAGTGGGGAAATCGGATGAGATACGATACGCTCTTGATAAATATCCATCAATAGTGTTTTGTTTGTATTTTTTTGGATTTTTCAACTTCAAATTTCTGTTAACTGTAGTTACTTTATTTTTATGCCTGGAATCATTTTGTATTGATTTCAGTGGTAAAATTGATTTCTTTACGGTAACTATATTTATGAAGACTATCAGCAGGCCTTGCCATGAGTCGCGAGCAATTGCTCGCGCCCCCGTAGTGCTCGCAAAAATGCTCGTTACCCGAGCATTCTATTGCTCACGTAAATATTAACATTTTGAGATAATTGTAAACGTTTTTCTTAAAAATTGATTGGTCTTTTAAGTGAAATTCCTGCACGAACGCTCAACCTGAAACTGAAAAGGTATTTGGTGTGATCATTTTCCACCCATCGTTCAAAAGTTCATTCGCCATTTTGTAAAACGCCTGCAATACGGGCATTAAGGTTAATCTTTGTTGTGCATTCATTTTGCAGTAGAAAAGTGGGGACGTTTTAAATCTTGAACCCCAAACACGATGATCGAGCGTCTACTGGTATAGCAACTCTCTCAATCTTAACTTCCTTTTCTACATGTCCGAAATAGTATACATGACTATACTGTCGTTTTCATAAATTTATTGTTTATTTTTAAGCAAATAGGAAAAAATATGCTTCGTTTTCAAATTAAAAAAATCTTTATCTGCATGGTTTAAATAAAACTTCCAAATTCATTCGAAAGTTCAGGTACACGTCAGGTACATAAAATTTATACAGAAAAAAAAAATATACTGCACGTGGGTTTGGTTTTTAAAATTGTTTGAATAACAGTTGTGGCATAAAGAAAATAATCCATTAAATTTGGACCTGCTATGGTTTCGTCAAATGAAGAAATTATCTACAATTAAATCCATGTCTGTTCCGCCTGTAAGTGCAGTTTTGCAGACTTGTGTCATCCGTGCTCGTCGGCGTTCACCTCTGCATTAGTTAAGAACCGCATGGCTGGATTTCTTGTGTAAGACCTGGTTACCAACGACGAAGGGGCCAGGCAAAAGAGATTTATGTCTACGTAGTTCTTTTAACTAAGTCAGGAGTCGGTGAATTGGCTAGGATGGTCAGGTTGGCTATGAATAGGCTTGCTCGTGGATTTCAAGGACCAGGACTATTCAATAATTCTGATATCTAAAAGTGTCGGAAATCTATCAGATGTTTTAACCGACGAAAGTTATAAACAAGCCACAAGCCATGGAAATGTGGCAGGCATTTTAATCACACGCCTGAAACGATTTAGGTGTGTGCCAAGGCGCACGCCTCTCCTGAAAAAGATGGCCTGAGAGACTAAATGTAAAGTTTTTTTAGCGAAAAATATGGCGAGCAAAATTGCTCGCGTGGACACTCTGACGCGAGCAATTAATTGCATTGGAGGTTATTTGCTCATGGCAAGGCCTGTATCAGGGACACCAATTTGGAATAAAATTGTGTACAAGCCTTTTATATAGTTCTGGATCTCTCTGTGGATAGTTTTAGAAGTAACTGTTTAAATATGAGTTTACTGCATACTGGCTTAAGTTTGTTGTGAACATAAATCTCATCCAATATATAATTTGGTGTCATCTATTGGTGTCATTTGTATATAAAGGCTCTTCATATAAAGTGAAGGTTGAGAGCACATAATCCTAGCTCAGTCTTTACGTTCCAGTTTTTTTTAACAAAAATATAGTTCTGCTGAAAATCAATAAATACACAGCAAGTAAAAAATTTCTTTTTTTAATCAAGATTCACTTTGAATCATGCAAAAAAACGTGTTTTCCTAAATTACAACAGACTTCTGAAAATGTAACCGTCGAATTATCCAAAAGTAATTTGCCCTTACAACTAATAGCAATATTTGCAGGTGCATTTGTAAACTTTTTTCCATATTCGTTTATGTTACATGCCACCATCACAATTCCTAAGTAGCATACCCAAAATTTTATGAAGTTGTAGGTTACTTATAAGCTAATCTGCTTGAATACTACTGTAACCAACAAAACAGATATTATATATTTACAAAGGCTGCTAATAATTTTTAAAGCTATTCTATCTACCGTCATATGGCAGTAATTGAAATATGTTTTAAAATGTTAAAGCCAAATGTTAATCGGCTGAATTTTTAAAATAATTTGTCCTTTAGAAAAATTCAGAAGTGGACATTTTTACTACATTTTGATTCATAACTTTTATGGAATTCACATTACAGAGTACCGTATTAGTGTTATTAGTATGTCCTCTGGATATACAAAGATGGTTGTATACAGTAAGCCCAATGAAACTATATCTGGCAGTGATAGTCACAGAGAACATGGTAAAAGATAGACAAGATAAAAGCAGGTTTTCACTTTGATTTTTAAATTAAAAATTTATCTGAGGTACAGGAAGTAAGAGAAAAAACTAAAACTAGAAGTTTTTACTCCGGTTATCTATTGGTGCATTTAAATGAATGTGCGAATCAGTTGCAAGAATTTTGTTGTGAAATTTTGTCTAACAAAAACAAAAGTTTAACTCATTCAAACATAGATGTTACTAACTAAATACAGAATATTATACTATGGTTCAAATTGCGGGTGCATCATCTGTTGAAACTATTTTCAAGGTTTTTGTCCAGTGGTGAAAGCAATTAGCCTACTTCAATATTCAATGTTTTATTTATATTTTTCTTCGGTGTTTAGGCTGGACGGCATTTGTGAGTCTACTGTTTATGGTATATTGTTGTGCATCTACCCCAGTAAGGATACGGTGTGTACAGCTCAGGTGTATTTAAGAACATATTGAAAAAAACAATGAAACGGTGTAAGGAGAGAAACAGGTACAACGGGTAGTTGTTAACAGAGAGAGTATAAATGCTGGGCTGTCTTTGTCAGCCTTCGTTTTGCGGTGTGTGCGTAATCATGAGAGAAGGGCAATTTTACATGAGTAGGAATTAGAAAAGAGAGAAAGGAAACAAGGACAAGTTGTAAAAAAGGGAGAAAGAAACCAACAAGAAGTTATAAAAAAAAAAATAAAATAAAAAATGAAACTATGAGAAGAAAAAAATTGCTAGGTGACAATAAGAAGTTGTTTAAGACAAATATGTTTCATAAGACTAGGATAGGTTTCAACTGGAGGAGAGTGTTATTAAATTGGGTACACGCACGAAGAGTTTTGTGCATTTTTGCTTGCCCAGCATCCTTACCCCTTTTCGCTAAATATTCCTTTATATCAACATCACAATGTTGTTAATTGAAATACATTTGTCTTTCTAATACTGTGTTTTTCCTAAATATGTGTGATTTTTTGCTCAAGTTTTAATCTATTTTAAAATATGCTCGAGAACAGGTGCCAACTTCTGCTGAAAACTTGCATTATTTGGTAATAACAAGTGAACAGTCAGAAAGAATATTTAAGATTTCCTTGTTTAATGAATGTTTTAAAACTTCTAAAGTTACTTGGAACAATTATTTATGCGTTTTAATGTTATGAAGGTTACAAGGTTAACAAATAACAAATTTTACTTTTACAAAACATTTAGTCTTAGTAATCAATACTAGAAGGTCTACTTTATCTGAAAAATTTCCAGTTGTTTTTTGCGACTTTTTGTGACTCACAGACACAAAATATCTAAAAATGTCAATGCTAAACATTTAAACCTATGAAAATTATTTATTTAAACACGTGCTAACACAGCTCACAGAGTGTAATCAAGAAATCTGAAATTAAGGGCTGTCAAATCCCAAATAGGAATATTATATCTTTTTTTACAGCTTCTATTAAATTGATTCTAAGTTGCATATTTTGGAGTAAATATAACTTCTCTACTAAATTGGAAAGTTCAGGATAAATACCAATTGGGAAATAGCTGTTTAACTGTTATACTGAGAATGCTGGCAAATCACCCAATATTATACTACAGGGCAATGCTTTACAAAATTGTTCAAAATAAACTTTCAACCCTCTAGATTGCTCTATGGCATTACAATTTTCGGACTACAATATGAAATTGCTTTGAGAAAGACACAATTATACCATAAATTATGTACAGACTTTTTCTATATTAAATATTTTCAGTGTAGCATAGCAGAAGTAGCAGAGTAGAAAAAAGCTTTTTGTTTATAATAAACCATGTACTTCTTGAAGCAAACAGGACTCAAACATACATACAAGTCAAATATTATGTAACCATTATCATATTACCATTCACTGGCAGTTACAAATAAAAAGTATAGTAGCTAATTTTCACTTTTTGCATTTGTAAACTTTTTTCCATATTCGTTTATGTTACATGCCATCATATTTAAACTTAAACACAGTTTCTAATAGTAGTGGGCAATACAAGAGAGCATTGTCCGTCTTATGTTAGTTCTAGCCAATCAAGCTGCACGAATAATGCAAATATTAACGCCACCCTTTTGCACAATTTCTAAAGATATCTAATTGTTCCATCATATTTTCAAAAATTTTAAGCAATATTAAACATATCCACCTATATTTATAATATTACAAAAACTGTGTAACCTGGGACCAAATTTGGTAAGTTTTCCAAAACTGGGTGACTGAATTTGTTTAAGAATAGATGGGTTGCTGATCTCATCAAAAAACCTTTAAACCCCAATCTCTATATTTAAATGTTCCTCAAAATTATATGATCAAAAAAGAGTATAGATCAGTGTTTCAAAATGTATATATGCGATGAAGGCAATAAGTATACAAATTTGAAACAAAAAATTATACTTTAGCAGATTTTATTGATGCAAGCAAAATTTTTTATAGTTATTTACATTTTTTTAATTAGCGTTTCAAGCCCTATACATTACAGGCAACAGGTAAAATAATTTCTCCAAAAATAATTTGTTTATGCACTGCTTACGTCAGCAAAACTACTAAACAATCTGTATTTTTTCATTGTTCTTCTGCCTAAAAGTATTTTTACACAGGCCTAAAACATTTCTATGAAACTCTATACCTATGTTAAACTAATATGTTACCATTTTACTTAAAGTTTTACTTAAAGTCCCACTGTAAACAAACACAGCAATATCTGGACCCAATGGAGTCACAAGAGAAAATATTCACTTAGTCTTTCGACACTAAAAATTGACGCCATAAGAAGAAGCAAGATACTTAACATTGCATTGTATTTTAACGAATTAGTGTACTGAGAATTGTTGCCCTTACGGCGGCATAAAACTTTAAGTACAAACGAATATTCTGTTGTTTTCTTTATATTTATATGTATATATATATATATATATATATATATATATATATATATATATATATATATATATATATATATATATATATATATATATATATATATATATATATATATATATATATATATATATATATATATATATATATATATATATATATATATGTTTTTGCTCTACTGCAATGTATAGAGCACTGTGACTCAAGAAAAGTAGACTACAAATATATATATCAATTTTATGAGCTTTAATAAAATTAGCTAAGAAAATACTGCAGATAAAAAATCACAAATTGACACACACATTTTGTGAATGAAATTAAAACAAGTTATAAGTAAAAAAAAGTATAGGCAGTACTGGGCAAGTCTGTTATCACTTGAGCATGATAGTTTTAACTGTTTTAAAAGTAACAGCAATTGTGGTCCTTTAACCAGCATTTATAACATTTAAAACATTTAATGTAAGAATGTTTAGTAACAATAAACAAATACCTTGAATTAGTTGAAGCTTGTAATGTTGGAGTTGTGGCTAAAAAAGAGGCAGCTAAGGTTATTAATTTTTTTATAGCTAGCTAGTAGATATAGACATTGACAAATTTAAATATATAGGTAACTAAATAGAAATGTAGTTAGCTATAGCTAGCTAGCTGAAGATGTTTTTAAAGTTTTTTATTATATTTATGGTCTAAAATGCATCAAGAAACTTTTATGAAAGAAATAATAAAAGCAAAAAAGAACCAACAACAAACACGTACAAAAATAACCGCCATTTTTGTTTCTAAATCAAAACTTTAGCGAACCAGTATAATGGAATGTTGCACCTCGTTCATATCAATAATAAACAGAGCTATAGCTATGTTACATCTCTATAATTCATTAAAAATTTATTACTAGCTATAGTCCTGATAATGTAAATTGTATAATTTGCACATAAAATATAAAAACATCAGTATATTTGCCTGCTAGTTAGTTATCCCGTGTGTCGCTGTTTTGTTTATCGTTTTTTTTTTATTTCTTTCTAACAAACATAAATTGGAAGCTTTAAATAAAGCTATATTAAATTAAAATTGTAAAATACTCATTAAATAAAAGCTGACTTACCAAAAAATAAATAAAAAAACACGAAAAACATGATTATACACAACACAACACCATGTAGCTAGTACAGTTTTTTTGAGTCTGCCTTTGTGAAAACGATTTTAAAAGTCACTTATACAAAGGTAGCGTGCAGGGGGTTATGTGCCATACAAAATACACGCGATAGGCATAATCCAATAATTTTCTAGTGCAATTTTTAAATAGTTTCAAATAAAAACTATATAATAAAAACAAACTTGCAAGACATTATAAAAATGGTTTAGATATAAATTCAAATGAAAATTGTTCAAGAATTCTACCCCCGGTATTATTTTCGCAGCTATTCTATTAAGTGTCATTTAAAAGGCTTAAGTTTATATGATTTCCAGAGTTGATTCAATTTGACACCAATGGGGCTTTATAATTTTTTTTTCACAAAAAAATAATTGTCTCAAGAAAGCACAAATCATATTGTTTTAGTTTATACTTTAAAAAATACATTCTTGTGAAAACTTGACGATTTTCGAAAGGTGGAAAATTCGGTAGGTTTTATTAAGACGAATTATTAAAAACGAATTAAAATCTCAAAAAAAAAAAACATCAGGAGTTTTTTTCTTCTCTTCTACTATTCATTTTTAAGAACGCAAATGCATATTTTCATATCGTGCCTGTTTTAAATGTTTTTGAACTTAATTTTAAAGATGTCACCTTGTTTATCAGCTTTAGAGAGCCTTCTTATGGGAAATTTACTGTATATAGAAAATCCAGCATTTATATGAATGGGAAAAAAATTATTGTTGTAAACGTTTCTATTGGATACAAAACTCGATGTGGTAAAATAAACTCATAATCGCACACATTCTTGATTCAATTTTTATTAGACGAGTAAGGTTTCCACAAGGAATGCCTCAGCTATTATCAACACAGCTCAGGTACGCAGACGGTAAGCTGGTTAGGAAACACTGCATACACCTTTTTGATCAACTTTGCTCAAGAGGAACCCCCTTCCTATAATTGAGCTTCTAGATACCTGTCCCTATACCCAATCTTCACAAAGTAATCTTTTGCTCCGTTACTGTCGCATGTAGAAACCAGTTTCTCAAAAAAGCGTGTGAACATTCCTGCCCGTAATTAAATTTTATGATGAATATTCCGTTTGAAGCATTAATTTAAAATATTACTTCTTATTAAGGGAGACTTTTTAATGAACAATGAAAAGCCATCCTGGCAGAAACAGATATTTTGAATCCGTAAATTCCTAGATAGCGCTCAGTAAATGAATTTCTTTTCCCAGCCGTGTAGAAAAATGAAGAGTGAAAAAAGACCAATGTTACCTTATCGGTATATAAAAAGTCGGCAAAAAGTGACTAAATTTTGGCTAGGTGACTACTATTTTTTGTTGACTAAAATTTTTGCTGACTTTTTTTTACCGACCAAACTTTTTTTTTTCCACCACCATTTTTTCTTCCTCTGTTGCTAATTTATATCAGTTTTATGCAAATTATTCTTTATTTGTGACTAAATTAAAAAATTTAGTCGGCAAAAAGTGACTAAATTTTGACCAAGTAACTAATATTTTTGCCGACTAATTTTTTTGCCGACTTTTTTTACCGATAATGTCACGACACAGTTTTTCGACCAATTTCGGCCGAAAACGATATCATGTTTTGTGTTCAATTTCGACCTAAAATGGCATGAGAAGAACAAAAATTCAATTCCCTCTTTAGAAAGTTTTTGTCAAACGAATTGGTCAACATTAGGACTTTAATCCTTGTGTAAAAGGCTTGGTAAAAACAGTTACTCTGAACAGTAAGTTCGTGGTTGGACATCAAGAGACATATTTCGCAATAAAAACCACCATACTTTTTTTGTTTTTTGTTAACACACTAGTCTAGTAAACTGAACTCGTCATTTTTCTCAGCAATGGATGTTTTTAAAAAAGCCGAGATGGTTTATAAATCATTTGATTAAGAAAACCAGCTAGAACTAGTTGAAACAAGTTTTAATTGTATGACAATATGTTTTAAATAGTATTCAAAGGCATAGCCACAAATTTAAATGTTGAAAGTTTATGAATTTAGGAGGCTCCGGCCTACTGAGCAAAACATTTTTAAAATTTCAGCCTTTGCATTTTAGCTTATCCAGAGGGATAAGCTAAAATGCAACCGACCCCCTTTTGTGGAAATGCAGCTTTTTTTCGCTAACTACTTTTAAAAAGAATGAGTGGTCAGGACGGAGGGAAATGGAATTTAGCGTTAGTCGCCTGAAAAAGACTGTTAGACTATTATTAAATTTCCTAACATGATGGATTGCAATCCCGACGTTCATTTTGTCCTCTCTAAAGTGGCCATAGATATAAATACCAATGACATCATGCGTAGATAAAACCAAAAAACGGTTTATTTCACCAAAAAATATTTTGTAAATAAAGTATGAAATGAGTAATGACAACGAAATAACTGACTGATTATCTATTTGTTTGTTTATTTTTCTTATTTTGAGTCGTATGTGGGTTTTGGATGATCCAAAGTAGTTGAAGTGTCATGAAAAGACTGTACGCACGAAGCGTCTTGTCGTGACAGTGATCGGGAAAAGTTATAAACATATTTATTTTAACATTTTCACGATAGTAAACTAGGAATATATCTTCATTTGAGATAATATATTTGCTTGAAGCTATTTTGGGCCAGAAACAAATTTATTTTTTGAAAATAGGAATTTACTGAGAAAGAGAGACAGTGATAACGGTACTCTGCATGTATTTCTTTGCTCTACATCTACCTTGTTTTATCAACTTCCATATTATTTTATGGCGTAATGTCTGGGCAACAACCTCGAACCTAGGACCTGCAGCGTATTTTAATACGAGGTCTCATATAAAAACGCTACAGGCCCTGGGATTGAGGTTGTCTAAACAACGGATACACTGTGTTGAAGTACCTTTTAAATCAATTTCCTGTCAGCTTGTCAACTAAACTCGTTCCTGAGTCTTCTTGTCTGCTATCGTGTATTTTTAACGAAAACGCAATTGTTACTTTAAGCAAGAGTGTTTTTTATGAAATTATTATATGGGCATACAAATCTTATTTTGCTCGATTATTTTGTTCTCGACAAATGGAAACAACAAATATGGAGCCATAGTTAATAGAAAAAAAACACTATGGTGAAGCATTTAAAAACGAAACTGGGAGATCTAGGAGACCTCAGACGTCTTTAACCTTTCGTGCTCGAATAATAATAATTGCCTCTCAATGCAAAAATAGGCAAAAGAAACGCAATGCAAAAACCCAGAAACACAACCTCGCTCCCAGGACCTATTTTCTCTTGTGCAGCGCCGATGAGAGGCAAAAAAACCTGGGAACAAGGTTGCCAAAAACATAGAGAAGAACAAAAAAGCAACATTAGATGTCACTCCTCTTTTCTCTCATTTTTACTTTTTAGCATTTTAACTGTTTATACAAATGCATTTTTCTTTCTGCTATCTAACTACGGTGGAGACAAAAACAAAACTCAGCTAACGGTGGAGACAAAATGCTAACGTCAAACAGGCGAGCTAAACCGCAAATATGAGAAGTCGCGAGTAACTGTCCGGATATTTCGTAGGGAAGTGAACGCACACATATAATTAGCTTTCTTGTTTACTTTTTTATTTATTTATTTATTTATTTATTTATTTATTTATTTATTTATTTATTTATTTATTTATTTATTTATTTATTTATTTATTTATTTATTTATTTATTTATTTATTTATTTATTTATTTATTTATTTATTTATTTATTTATTTATTTATTTATTTATTTATTTATTTATTTATTTATTTATTTATTTATTTATTTATTTATTTATTTATTTTTTTTAATAAAAAGCTCTTTATCTAATATGCAGTGTGATTAGTTTAACTTCTTCGGCAGAAGTATAAAGTGTAAACGGGTTTGTACAAACCGTAAAAACTTATTTGCGTCCGTTGCACATATTTGTATTCGGCATTTCATTATCAAAAGATATACCATACAATGCACAGTAAAATAACTGTAATGCTAAATAAGGTTTTAACAATGTTTAAAAAAACAACATGAAATGAGTGTTTTTGATCAAAATAGACTAATCATGATATCCAGTGCTTATTCCGAAACAATCAAAAAATTAAAATCAAATGAACAACAGGGTTAAGTTTAGATTATTACCTAAATACTTTGGGTGGCTGTCTATTGTAAAGATAAGGAAAAAAAGTGACAGAAATAGAAATCCTTTCGCTGCAATGGCGTATATGTCTTGAATATGAAAACTAATGAGATAAAAAGTTGGCAGATCACTTTCTTGGGCTGTGTAAAATTGCGACAGACCTCTGTGTTTCAAATCTCACATAGACAGGACATAAATTCAAACAAGAGAAAGGTGTATGTTTGAGAATATAACTTTCGTAAAAATGGGAAATAAGAATTTGCAAAAATAGAATGAAACAAGCTCTTCGTGGAAGTTAAACTCTATAAGATTTCTTTCATGACATCAGGGTGAGTCAGCGTTTTTGCTAATACATAGTCACCACTACGTCATTGGAACTTCTTTACCTAACCAAGTGTATTGCGTGGGCGTTTCAAGATGAGAAATGCGCTATGATTAATGATTTCCAGTCATTATTACTTTACTCATTTCCCACCAATAAAAGCTTGCAGGATACATGTTTTTATTTTTTTTTGTCACAAACGTTATAAACGACTTTTCCATAAAAAAAATTAGTATATATGGATAATCATCATCTCTTTTCGATGACGCTAGAGAATGAATGGCAGATGTGATAAATCTGATGAAAAACTACGTGCATCTAAGATTTTTCTGACAGTCGAAATGCATGTCTCATTAGATCGATTAATTAGACAAGCTTTATTATTATGATGAACCATCTAATCATTAGCTAATGTTTTTGTATCAAAATTATAATTCTTCGACTGTTCATCTCATTAGCAAATATTCTTGCAATGGATAGCTATAACTGGATATTATTATTATTATATATAGTCTGTCTTCGACGATATTATCTAAAAAATTACATCTATTCTGCAAAGTATACAATTTCGAAAAAAGACACACGAAAATGTAATTCCCCCTCAAGGTTGAGCAACTTTATTGTCCATAGTCCTATTATAGGCTGTTTAGTAGACTCACAGTAACAGGTCTTTGAAAAAATGTTTTAGAAGTCTCAGAAAAGATTTGGGACATGTTTTGAAAAAATTAGAACCCAGGATTTTTAAAAAAAATATGTCAAGTTATGTTAAGTCAACATCATGAAATTGCGCAATCCTTTTTTTCATGTTTTTTTTATTACACATTTCAATAATGTATATGGTCTGCTGTGAACCATTTGCAGGGTACCTTATTTATTTTCAAATGGGCACTCGCGATTGTAATCAAACTGTTATTTCCGTCACCCTCAACGTCGTTGAAATATGAAGATTAAAACCAACAAAAGCGATTGCAACAAAAGTCTTATGGAAGCTATTTCTATTCTAACGAGTCTATATTCTATTTTAACGAGTCTATAAAATCTCCAGTTTCGTTCTAGAGCACTTGTGATTGTTATGCAAATCCGACCGTTGCTAAAAAACAGTTTTTTCCAAAGATAATAATACGTATAAGCTTGGAGTTATTTGCTACGCAACGCAGATTATTTTTGCACTTGGAACGCCCACCCTTGACAGTGGATAATACGTTGCATCAATAGCCTTTTTAAACAGTTTTATAGTGAATAATGAGAAATGCATAGCAAAATATCCGTAGCTCTTCCCACAACGGAAATTCGCTCACAACAAAATTAGCCTGCTTGTTGGTTACACAGCTTTGTACGTAGACTCCTTTTACTCTGCAACAAGGTTCAAAGTAAATAGATATGCGAATGCGTGGCAGCCATGTTTAAAAAAACAGTGAAATGCTAAAAACAAATTTGCTTTCATTAAACTTGTCTTTCAAACAAGTCAATTTATACTTTTTATTAAATATTAAACGAAATATTTATTAGATAATCATTTCAACAACATTAAAACAGCGATAGCGCGTGCCACGGTGTCACACACACCGGATTTGGGGGTGTCAAGTAGCAATGGTTTTATATGTGGTTAGATCGTAAGAACCATAACATGTCATTTCCGAAATTACAGTTAGGATTTCCGGATTTTTGAGAACGTATACACGGATTATCACAGAGTTTTACGTCATTATTACGCGTAAATAAACGGTTTCGAGTGTTTGTGGAACCTGAGTTAAAAACTCACAGTCAGTGACAAAACTTACGCTCAATTAAAAAAATCACAGGCGAGTAAAAAAAGGGAAAAAAGATGGAAGGGAAAGAGTGATCGGTATATTTTTCTAAAAATTGTTTTAAAAGTTTCTTAAATAACTTAAATTTTTAATGTATTTTTTTTTAAATACACTAATGCTTAAATTATTGAAGTGAAACCTCATTAGAAAAACATAATCAAATATATTTAAGCTTATTTTGGCCAACTTTTCAATAATTTATACTTTCCCATGAAAATATTTCTTTTGATTTCGTAAAAATATACTTTGCTTTTAAGAGCTCTTAACATCCAACGGTAACATGTCAGTTATTTAAGAAAACACACGCGATGGGCGAAGAAAAGATATAAAAACAGTTGACGGCTAAGTTGATTTCGACGATGAGTTTACGTACCCTGCGACCAAACCTGTTCCCACTGCCCGGAACTTGAAATGTTGTGCAACCTTTACTTAGTTAAATTATTTTGAATAAGAAACATGTTTTTACTGGAATAAAAAATCTGTTATTTTTTACTCCTCGTCTCTTAGAATCTCACGTATGCATGTGGCCAAGAACTTGCATTTTGTTTAAAAATCATCGCCGGTGGAGAGCATATTCCCACATATATTATTTTTCTAGCGATTTTGAAATTCTTTACGAGCTGAGAACCACGAGGATGTCCAAAGGTGTGAAATAAATTAAGCGAGACAATAGCGACTAGAATGTGTGAATAAGCAAGCAGACCAAAGAACAGTTTTTACAATTCTCACGTTGGTGTGAAACTTGGAATTGTACAAATGACCTTTCTAACTATATAATAATAACATCAATTAGAAAAGTGTTTTGAATTCTTCCTATTTTCTTACTTTGATCAAGTTATCAAAAACTAATGTAGAAGTGAGAAAAAATATATAAAAGCGATTCTAAAGCAGAAAACGTCGACAAAAACAACCAAAGCACAGCATGTTTCTTATAAGAAGCTAGTTTATAAGAACGTTGAGGCTGGGATTTTCCAAAAATTAAAACATCCTAAGAACATACTCAACGTGAATTTCCTGATTATAAAAGCATAATAATGTGAATCTATAATTACTAACAAACAATTATTGTCGAACATCAACCATTTTTTCCATCCTGAAACTCTTTATTAATTAATCTGACCGTCAAAAAAAGCATTTGGAGTTAAAAAAAGCGTAAAAAAATAAATACATTAGACTGAATGTAAAAAAGGTGTATGCCAAATGCTGAAAGGTTACGGTGTCGTATGATAATTCTTTGTCTTGTATATTATGGATTTACTGCAGTCAAATGTTAGAAAGTCATAGAATCGTTTAACTTGTTAAAAATAACTTATGGTTTTTCACGATGTTTTAATAACCTTTTTTATAAGTACACAGTCCTCTTCCACTTGATGTTGTGTTTATAGATTTAAAAATCAGCTCTAGAGCGAACAAAACAGGCAAAACAAAAAATTATGAACCAGATGATGTCTGTTTTGAAGCAAGATGTATTTTGTATTTTTGATTGTCACACCTGTCAAAGTTTGAAAAAGCACTGAGCTTTATATTTGGCAGGCATCCCTTATGGTTCGTTGTTATGACAACATCTTAGTTAACTCGTACACGAGTCTGAACAGTTTTGAAATGATATCTTTCCTTAAAGTTATTACATAAATCAAGTTATTATGAATTTTGTTCATTTACACATTCTTAAGAAAAAAATTACAACTAATAACAGAGCCAACGAATTAAGAAGAGTAAATTACCTGTGTAGAACTTGCATCGGAATTCTTCACACTTGTCGTTGCATAGACACCGTTCGTCTTTTCCACAAAATTTATCATTTTCACACAACTTTCCTGCTCTTCTAGCATTGCACTTTAATTTCTTAATAATACCAGTGTACCCTATACCATCCGCCTTGCATTGATTCTCTTCTCGAGATTTGTAATATTTTTTTTCAGTACCTACGAAAAGAAAAAGAGCAAAAATGACCAATGCGAGAGCAAACACATAAAAATAAAATTGCTAGCAACCCTCCAAATGTTCTGATAAACTGGGCTAGTGTAATACAATAAGTTATGACGGTAAATATGATTTAATAATGTTATAACCGAGACTGGAGAAATCCACCTAAAGCCGGATAATCAGTTAAACGGAATAGCATTCAAACTCAAATGCACCCTCTTACTTAAGTACAATATATATAATGAGATTCACTGCAACTGCAAAAAGATCGTTAATTAAAGGACAAAAGATGTCATACCTAATGATTACTAAATATTTAGCCGTTAATAATTGACTATGCGAACATGACTTTGAACAAATCACATTAAGATAATTTTCTCACTAAACCAAACTTGTTTATTCCACAAACTTGATTATGGATGTCATAAAAAAATTTAGACGGCATATTTAATAATTCAATCAAAGATATCAAAAACGCATTTTCATGTCTGGATATTTATTCATTCGGTAAGAGTAAAAAGATCTCACAGCCTAAATATTAACACTGCTGACTTTGTCAGTAGCCTAGGAAATACCAGTGTTGTAAAATATAAGAGAAACAAGCAAATAAATAAAAAACAAACAAATAAATAAACAAACAAACAACAAATGCATCAACACGTGACTCACCGTTCGTTAATGTCACCATCACACACAACCAAACCAACAAAAAATCCAAATAAATTATATATAATCTTGCCATAGTGAATTCTTCTACTGTATAATAAATTTTCAATGTCTACTTTGAACTTAGTTATTCTTCTTTTTACCATAATATCTTTCCGAATTTCATTTCCTTTTTTTGTATGTATATATATATATAGCTATACTAAATAGAAAGATAGGATGTACAGTATAACTTAGAGCCACCACCTATAGGTAAATATTTTTGTGCAAATATTCGATCTTGTGTGCACATAGATGTACACATCTGAATCGATATTTAGAAAACATTTTTAAATCTACTTTTTATCATATTGTCTATAAATAGGTTAAACAACTCAATCGATGTTTATAAAAAATTTAGTAAAGCAATTTCAAGAAGAGATATAAAAAATTAATCCGACCGGGGTCGCGTTACATTTACAGTATTTATATCCCAATGTCACTCAAATTGCTTGTCAAAACCAAACAAAAAAATTTCCATAATTGCCACAAACCAATTTCGGGATGTATTTTCTTATATGTGTGTTTTTCTTTGATGTAACCCCAGACTGTGTCACGCATTGTATACATCCAATACATTATGTCCAATATCATCGTTTACTTTTGTTGAACAAATTAAAACAACAAATCCTACAGATTAATTTTTTCTTGTGACGAACTTTTTGTAAGAAAGAATAATCTTTGATTGACTTCGAATTACAATAGTGCAAGCGAGCAAAGTATGGTTAGAAGATATTACACAATGCTTTGCGACTTTTTCCTAACAAAACTACACAAAAGTTATTTCTTTTAACCAATCACAACGAGTTATTCTAATGTCTTTACCGCGCAGGTGCAGTTTCTTGCAAACTTCACCCGTTCTTCATTGATTTTTTGTATATATTACAATTATTGTTATATTACTGATAATTGTAAAGAAGTTTATAATAGGAATATAAGAAAAATAAACAAATATCTCTTTCCTGATTTTTTCTTTCTTTTACTTTGCGTATAATTTCTTTAACTTCAAGCTATAATACATTTATAATATATACTTATAAATATAAATTTCTATTTTTTTATAAATATATTTATATCGTATTGATAATGTTAAAATTCATTGTTCTTTTTCATTATGCTTTATATTTTTTAACTTATAAAAATACCATTACTTTATATTCTTCTATCTTAAAAATAAAAGATTTATTGTTCAAATTTTACTGTCTTAGATTTACCTTTCTTTCACACAGTGAGTTAAGAAATCTAATTGGTAACTCTGCAAACAAATTCGATCTGATTTTATAGATGCGATTGTGTAAGATGGGAGAGTATGAATAAAAAAGTCGCGTGGTTCAGGCTTATGATTAATTAAACAGGTGTTACATCCACGTGTGATGAATCAATAAACTAATTTAACTCCTATCTACTGGAAATAAAAACATTGTCTTTTTCCCTCCACGATTTATTTGTGTTCTTACTGCAAAGCTTAGTGCGCTATCTGTTTTTTTCGAATCTAAAAAAGCTCTGAGAAGGAGGCTCCTTATTACGCATTCGATTATTGTTTTAATTTCGATTCAAAGTAGAATAACAACTTCGAAGCTGATAAAATTATTTTTTTATACAGGTTAACATAAAGCGCGAGTTGTGATTGGAGTCATTATAAACCAATCAGTTTGCGCCCTCCCCTACGGGAGCTATTTATTCAGGCGATAATCACTTGTAAACTGTTTAACTCTCCTTCTTGGACCCTCTACAGTAATTAGAATAATTAACAGCATTAAGTAAAAATTGCGTGCAGTTTTTAAGATACGCAATTAGGCCTCGCCTTCGCTCTAATTAGCCTTTAAAAGGAATTCTTTTGAAAATTAACCAGTTTTTTAATAACAAAACAAAAAGTAGTAAAAACGATTTGTAGACAATCGAATGGATGTATTATGGTTATTGTCTAATGTTTGGATTTGATGGCTGTTTTTGACTCAAAGACGGAGCATTGTTTACGTTTTTTCAATTCAATATTTCGCACTGCACAAAGTATGTCAATATTTTATCTTTGCGCGCACTAACTTTCCTGTGTCAGCTCTACATGCAATGACGTAAAGAGTCACGTGACAGAGATTTTAGTAGCACGAGACCATGCAGCACATCACCACCGCAGCGTTCTTAAACAATAATGGGCGTTTGGTTGCTTGATTTTCTTTCACGTACGCAAAAAATTTGAAAACGCCAATACGTCACGGGTATACGGCTCCTCGATCAAAACTTTTCCGCACCAAGTCCGATTTTATAAAAAAAAAAACCATCAACAAGCTTTATACGGCCTCGAGAGATACCCGAAACCATAGGACGATTATCTTATGAAAATGGGGAAGGAGTAACCCTAATGCAACCTTGTTCCCAAGCTAGTTTGCTTCTCATAAACGTATTTCGCCTTTCTGATAGTGAAATGTTCTGGTGACTAGTTTGGTTACCAGGACGATTTGCTATATAAAAGACGAAATTTTGTAAGTGAGGAACTACAGATCCTTTAAAATTCTTTGCGTGTCATAAACGCGTTAACGTTTTTGCAAGAAGAACCGATTAAACTGATATGACTAGTCGTGTGAAAGGTAAAGTAAATAAGTAAATACAGAAATATGTATACATAACATTTAATAGACCTGTCAGTTTGCAAGATAGTTAATTTAACTGTATGTCGTTTTAACCTTAAAAGGAAACAGAAGAATACTATTTGATATCTCAAAATGTATAGAAAATAACAAACATATATTAAGTACAAGCATTTTGAAGTCCCACTATATATCATCATTAAGTCTGCACAAATATTAGCAATCTCATAAAGTATAAGCATTGCTGAATCTCACAAAGTATAAGCATCACTAAATCTCACAAAGTATAAGCATCACTAAATCTCACTAAGTATAAGCATCACTAAATCTCACTAAGTATCATTATTACGCCTACACAAAGTATAAGCATCGCTGCATCTCAGACCGTATAGGTATCGCTGCATTTTAAAAACCTCCTTGAATGTACTGACCTGCGTGCATTTTATGCGTCACAACTAGCTGATATTATGCTGATATCAGCAATCTTTGACATCGTAGTTATGATAACACCTAGAATCAAAACAATAATTAATATGTTCTGTTTGGAAATTAGCCGAAATAGATAGCAATCAAGGAAAAATGTCGGAACTATGTCCTGACAAATATTGCTGCATGTTAACTACTTGTCCATTAAACGAGAATTCCAAAATGATATTTTGTTATGACGAAATTTATTAGAAAACTAATTTGCTATTACCAGAGCAATGTCCATTCTAAAGTCTAAAAAAATAAGAACTATACAAATAAAAATAATAGGAGCTTTTTGTACGTAAATATTATTGCAATGAACTGGTTATTTTTCATCATTATCTCCAATGTAGTACAGATAAACCCGTCTTTCCTCTATAGAAAAATAGAAACAATTAATAGCGTAAGCCCTTCAAAAGTTATTTGAGGTGATTAAATATACACCCGCCCCTCCTCCTCCCTCATCACCCAGGACATTTATACTGGACCAAATAGGTCCAGTATAAATGTCCTTAATATAATAAGGCCCGCAATGTTGCAAAAGTAGAAATAATGTCGCCTGCATCGTTAAGCGACAAAAAAAACAATTTACCCGCTTTGAGACCCTTAAAACAGAGTTATATTTATTTCAAATTATGTATTCGAACTGATCACAAAAAATAAAGTTTATGTTCAATGTTTTATGTTATATTTATGATTTTTATATTTATAGCGTACAGTGTTTTAAACTTCTCTTTATATTTTACACCATAATGTATTTCAATATTTAGTTAAATATAGCATGTTTAGGAACGGTAATTATGATAGATTGGGAAGAACATTTATGTGTTGACGCAAAAAGATAACTAAGGCGATGCATTTAGAAAGACTTCCAATACGAAGAAAATTTATATTTATGTACTTTATTTGTTCATATGAGTTTCTTGTAATAATGTTAGGAGGACGTTTGTTTCTGTTCTTTAGAACAAAAAGCACTGAAGTAGCAAAGAAGATTGAGCAGACCGGAACATCGTGATCACGTTCTATACGTAAGCTGCAATAAATGTTAAGGAAATCTGGTTTAAGGATATATGACATACCATTTCCAGAAAGATTAGTCCTATAATTCCTTGATAATTTTAAAATTCCACTTGTCAATCAAACCTTGCCCCCAATTGAGAGATTACCTAATTTGTGTTAATATCTCAGATGTTGAGAGAAAAACATGATTTCTGTATATTGTACGTAATTGTTTCTTGAACTTTTAAAGAGTTTTACTCATTTGATTTGTTGGGTGAGAAGGACGCGCAAGGGCTACGAGTAAAAAGTCATGGGAATTAAACATCTACCAAATTAACTGCATGGTAAACTTCCCTCTTTGGTAATATTTACTTTCCTACTGATCTTGCCATTAACTAAAACAAACTCCTTTTTCCATGGACCTATTTTTATAAAAATTACAAACTTTTTCCAAAAACAATTAGCGTGCAAATTAACTATTTTAGAAAAGGTATATCGATAAACAATGTCACTGTAGTAGATGGCCGTGAGGAGTTGTTGGAGGGAATAACCTAAACAGCATCTACTTCACCCGTCTAATTCTAACCCCTTTCTCTTTCAAAGAATAGTTAGACTTTTTTATGATTAGCTACGGTGTGTTAGTTACAACAAGAGGGATACATGCGCTACTTCTACATCGGATACAACCTGACACTGAGCCTTTGGTTAGTACTTTGCTGGCGTTATTTTCAAATCTTTTAGATTTAGCATAGCAGATGTTTTTACACCGCGCTGCAAACACCATTTAAGTGAATTTTAAGTTAGTGAAAAAACATTTCTTAAAAAACAAAAGTTTGAGAAAAAGTCAGTCAGGGGATTTTTGTAAATAAAACACGTGATTTGGCTTTTCACTGTTTCGTTCTTATTTCTATGTAGCGTACAAATATTTACTTCGGTTGTCATAGAAACATGATGTAACAGGGCAAATAATCAAATCAAATGTACCAACCGTTCCATGTAAGTTATCACGAATCAACATATTTGCAATAATCACCCAATATACAACACGTCAATCACATCGATTTATCGCAGCATCCACTAAATTGATTGGCCCATTAAATACCCAATGTGTCTCTCTTCTTCTGAAATTACCAGTTTTCGTTCTTTCAGCAGTTTTAAAAGAGCGGCATAGCAGTTCGGTTTACTAAACACTTTTTAAGAATAATTCACATTTCTCCTTGTTATATGTTTTGTGTATGCAATGTATGTTTTATGCGCTTGTCATCTTGATTTTTCTTATCGCAGCTAATATATTGTTCACATTTTAACACTAAGCTGAAAATTGTTATCAATAATCAGTTGGAAATAGGCGTAATACGGTCATACTAGCAGCTATAGAATTCGGCTTACGAGACTTAAAATAAACTTTTCCCAACATGATTTGAACATCACTATCAAAAAAACAAAACAAGACACATTTGACAGAAGAGTTAATCAACATATTTAAACATTTTACACTCACTTGTTGTTTTGGATTATGTCAAAAAGTTCTGTTTTACAAAGTCTACATTTTCGTCATCTTTTTTTTAAAGATGTTAAATGATTGCTGTATAATTAATTAATTGGCTCAACTTGATTTTTAATTATAATCCGTATTGAAAAAGATGCCGATAGACTATAGCAGCGGATCTGTTGTCACGCTTCCTCGTAAATTTATTTCTCAAGCTAGCTTCATACACGTTTTTTCAAGTGCGTTGCTGCATTGCAGAGGAGCCAAAGTGACACGTGCATATCTCTTTTCCATCACCCGTTCTTTTGGCAAGATTGCATTTTTTTACCACAAATTTTTTATGGAAAGGGTGTAGTACGTTTCTAGCTTTTATTTCGATACTAATTTGATTGGCTCTAAAATTAATTTTTTTTCTATTTAGCGGTAGTTGATAATGCTGATGATAATGTTGATATCATCATTATCAACAACAAAAATGATTTGTTTAAATTTCTTTCCGGTTTTATCTCAGTTTGAATTGTTTGTTTGCACATCTCTGGTTTTTAATTTAGTTGCTGCTCTTTGAGTGTTTTTTCAAAACCGTTTCCAGGAAAAAACTGAGGACTACCCTAGTAGCTACATTTATTTTACAATATTATGTTAAATTCAACTTCCAGAGCGAATCGGAAAATGAAGATTTCTAACTAGTTAATAAAATTTTCTGTTTCAACCTGTTCAGATTAACCTAAAAGCTATAAAAGCTGGTTTTGTAAAGGATATGGACATAGGACTTAGGCTATGTTATCTCAAAATCTAAACCTATACTAAGATTTGTTGACGTCTGGATTGTTTTGTAATGGAGGCATGACTGAAGCATTTTTAACACTCTTACGCTGTCCTGCACTTGTGCAAAAGATAAGCTTCGGCAGTTTTCCAACAGTGGAGCATGGACAAAGTGATTCTGTTTGCCATTTCGGTAAAGAGCCTAAATATTGAAATTAGTGATTAAAGTGCGATGTTTGGTCCTCAAAAAAATCGACCAATGTTTCATAAATGGCTAGAGGCATTGATGTTATAGGATAGAGCTTTTTTTGAAATTTGCTTTTTATCTTAAAAATGTCGCGTTCTGTAATGCATACAGCCACTAATAGCCAACAATAAAAATAAGACCAGATAAAGCAGAACCTAAAGTTATAAAAGGAATAGTGGTTGGCATTAGCTCATATTCCGATTAGAGCAACCATATGACAGAGAATTCTACAAACAACCACATAGAAAGAAGCTGGATAAATAAAATTTCTTTTAACAATTGTGAAGTTGTCAGTTCTTATAATTTCTCGGAACAGTTCCTATTAAAGTACTTAAAACAGAGAGAATTTTTATGATGGGAGAAGAGAGTGAAGAAAGATCTATGATTTATTTATTCATTAATTTTGATATCGTTTACCCAGGAAAGCTTCCTCAGTTCCCTTCAATACTGCTATCAACGAGGTTCCTGTATTCCTAGGTTCCTTACTAGTGCATTTAAAGCACTCATTTGACCTACGAAAGTCATTCAAGCACAGCAATCGCTCAGCTATACAACCGCCTAAGATATCAACCCTATTCTCATGCTGAACTCTAAGAAGAAAAAATTCACACATTTATAGTCTTCAGCATAACTTGACCAAGGTTTGAAACCAAGACCTCCCGAACTGGAAGCGAACGCTCTACCCTGGTAGAGCCAGAGCAATATTCAAGACATGAACAAGTTGTAGCGTTATAAATCAAAAGTACATTTTTAGGCAATAGAAAGCGCCGTATTAGGAAGAGAGAGAGAGAGAGAGAGATCGACCTTCGTCGCAGCAGATTGTGTAGTTTGGATTTGATTAATATTCCAAGAGAAGTTGTCGTGAAAGAAAGGCCGAGCAGTCGAGTTTATGTAAATACAGTTTTGCTACAGATGGACAGATGAAAGGAAAGATCTTCTGAAGCGGTACAAGCTTTATTTTTAAAGCATTGAATGACACTAACCCCCACTCAACAACGAGGCAAAGATTAAAAAGTATCGTTTCTCTTTTCCTAGTAAAAGTAGATTGTAGGACCATCTGAAAATATATGACAGGTTTGCTAAGAATATTATAAGAAATATTATTAATGAAAATTAACAAAAAATAGGGCTAAGAGCAGAACTTGTGGTACACTAAACGTAATTGAACACCAGTTCAAATAATTACCATCAAGAACTACCTTGATTTTCCTATCAGATAAGAAAGTCTTGATGAGATTCAACTCTCCACCAGCAATACAATAGGACTTCACAAATTATAAAATATGTAAACAAAAATAGTAAAATAAAAAGTAGATTTTATTTACCTTATTCGGACAAAATTTAGCGTGGAATAAAGTTTGAAGAGAATTTGCTAAAACTTTAGTTATGCCAGATTAAAGCCACCATGGTTGCGCAAGTTCATTACCACAATATATCCCCGTAAATATTACCTCCACAAAAGTACATTTTGTTAAAATGGAGATGTGTTGATGCAGATAATTCAGGTTGGTGTATTTTGCTCCGATAAATTATTCAAAACAGACCTTTGTGAGCAGTACCACATCCCACCCCCGCAAAAAATAAAATAAATAAATAAATAAACAAATAATAATAATATCATAAAGACAACAAGGAATTATTGAAAATATTCCTAAAAAAATGTCACTTACGCTCAGCCTTCCAAAATTATATGTATGAAAAACAAAAATTACTTTATGGTTGCTACGCTTTTGTACTAACCTTTACTGTTATTAGATTTGTTAATTTTATCATTAATTCCTAACATATTTAGCCAATTTTGATATACCGCCATTTAACTCAAAATATTTTTTGCCATAATTATGCAATACAAGTTATAATTATTTATTTTTTTTCATCGCATCGTGTTTCTTATTATGTGCATTCTCTTTTTTGTGAAATAAATTGCCATGTAGTGGAAAATTCATCAAGTGGATATTCCCAGAAGCAAAATGCTCGTATTTGCTTTTTTTAAAACACTGCTCTAGCAAATAAATTTAAACGATCAGGGTAGAGCATAGTAATATCAAAACGATTTGCTGCGGTGAATGTCTTAATGGCGGTATGAAAGAAGACACTTGGTATACATTGTTGGTTTGGACACTAGAGGTTTGCAGCTCTTTCTGTTTCAAAAGAATAACACGTTTAAACGAAAATTGATTTTGAATAGTTTACTCACGCAAAAGTAATTTAAAAACGATACTATAACAAAAACTGCCGAACATTGTTCAAAAATTATTTTTTCTTAATTAAGGTTTCTTATACAAAAGCATTGTGCGAAACGAGTTTAGGGCAAACTTGAAACGAAATGTGCGAAACGAATTTAGGGCAAACTTGAAATTAAGATCTACCATCAAGCTCAAAGCTATTTACGAGCAAGTGTAAAAATTCGTTTTCAAGCCAGAGTTATTACTTTTTCGATTTTTCATTCTCAATCCAGGAATTCCTTGGAGCACGAGGTATGATTCTCCTTTTTAAAGTATACACTTTTTTTTCTAAGAAGCATGTTTATAAGAAACCTACATGTAGAATCTTCAAAAATTAAGAAACTTTTACTTCTACATATGTCTATTTCTGAAATAAGAAACTTGTTTTTAACTAATTCTTACAATTAATTAAAGAAGATCTTACAATCATCACTAGGGTGAGACTTTGAAACGAAAAATGCTTTATTTTTTTATTTTAAAACCAACTAGTCCAAAACTTAAAAAACTTTTAGAACTAGCTATTTATTTGATATAAAACCCTTATTATACTGAAACTAAATAAGAAACTTTTGGAAATATGGAATTTCAGCCTACATATAAGAAACTTTTAGAACTAGGCCCTTCGCCAGGTTTCTTTAAAAAAAAGCGTGTATATTTTTGGCGGGAAAATTGATGTAGAAAAGTTGCTTTTAATTAATGTTTTATTATGCAAGTAGTGTGAATTAAAGTTATAGTAAATATACTTTAAATATGGGTCCTACGTTCCATTGTCTTGGCCCTGGATTCATAGCTATAAGTACTGCGGAGGAGATTCTCTCTCAATCCATTTCTTGAAAACTGAAGAAAAAGAAAGATCCACAGCAGCTGCTCGAGACATTCAACTGTTGGAAAAGATGTATTTTTATTCAGAAGATACGCGAAGATTTTTCTATGGGTGGGTAATATTTTGAAAAGTCTAAATCTTACTTTGTTTTTTATATTTTTGTGTCAGGAAAATTAGCTAGCTAGAGCCATAACTTCATGATTTCACAATCTTGCTTAAAATCGCTTTCACTTTCGAAATCAAAATATTGCTTGGATGTAACAAACATAAAAATAAGAAACAGCAGTGACTGCAAGCAGACATATTTTTATCCCACAATATAACTAATATAAACCACTTTTTGTGTGTGATGTGTTTTGATTTTGTAGTGAGAACAAAATAAATATGCACACTCGTCCCTGTAGTAAACATTGCTTGCAGGATGTAATTCATAGATGGAAAATTAAAATGATGCTTTTGCATAATAGGTTGAGGATAAGTAACTTCTATCAGCCTGCAGATTTTTCTGTGAAAAGAGTCAAAGTTGTTGTTCAGCAAATAAACTATTTTCAAAATTTGTGAACTTTGGATTTTTTTTTTAAAGTTTTTTTTTGAAAGACGATTAACAATAAATTTTCCCTACCTGCTATATACTTATATAATAGATATGCGAATTTTATTATCAGCAGTCTTTATTTCATGTCACCTGCAGAGAAAAGCTTTTAAAAACTGTATAGGTAAAAGATACATGAAATTCCAACTTTCTATTTTTGTCATATTTTTTATCGTTGGAAAGCTTAATAATTCATAGAATACTTATCTTAATAAATGATATAAATTTCTGACAGGAAAATAATAAAAGGAAAATATAAGACAACAAACTTTTTCTTTTCCTTCTTCAACTTTATATGAGTCAACCCAACAAAAACATTTACCAATAAAGTTGTTTTATAAGTTGCAAGTCCTAAAGATAATCCTAGCTAAAGTTATTTACTTTCCAGAATAAAAGGAGTTCATAGAGATTTTTTAGTGTAGTTTTGAGTAATTTAGTGTAGTTTTAAGCCAATATCTAAAGCTCTGGGTGGTATGGGACCTAAATATTTGACCTACAGGGAACTAATAGATAAAATTATAAACTCAGTAAGTATCATAACCATTTAGCATAGCCAAAAGGAATCCACTTCCAACTCACTACCGGACCAAATAAGGTTATATGTAGTAGAAAACAATGCAATATATGATGTTTTGTACAATTCTTGAAGTAACTTAAAATGCCTTGTCTTAAAATATAACTGTTGGGTATCCAGCAACACCTTAAACAGCCTTTCTTTATATATATTCTATATATATTCCACTATTGAAAAGTATAAATTTGTAATCACATGTTGTTTTATTATAGAATATCTTCAGATGGCAATGAAGTATGGTACTGGCTGCATCTTGCTCATAGTTTTTTTATGTGAAAATGCATCACTAGAAATACAACAGTCTCATGTCAGGACTTGGTCCAGTCAAATAGAACTTTTACTCCATTCTGTTGTGGATAACGGGTTAAATAAGTCAAATGTTCAAGATACATTTGACAATTTGAATTATGCTCAGAAAAAACAAAATGGTGGTTCAATGTTAAAACAAGCATCTGCAAGATTGTCTGCATTTTTTAAAGATAGAGAAAGTATAGTAAAGGTGACATCACTTTATTTCGGTTTTAATAAGCTGTATAGCTGGCTCTCCAAGACTGAAGGAACTTTTCAGTATAGTGTGCCTTATGCCCTTTAAAAGGTGAAAAAAGAATTAAAAACTCAAATATAAAAAAGCTAAATATGAGGAAGGGGAGTCAAAACAACTGTGTTGTAGCCTAAAATAATTTTGATTCTTTTGCTGTGTGATAATACACATAAAAAATCAGTACAAATAAGGTATATTTTGCTTTTTTTGTTTTCTTCATTTTTTTAAAGCAGGTGGATGAAGCAGGTCCACTGTTTTCAACAATAAATTTAAATTTATTGGCTCACTAGATTAATGCGCATGACTGCGTTGAAATTATGTTGTTTAATAAAAAAATACACACTTTTTTATCAGAACACGTGCCTCAGATTGTGCCAAAAGAAAGATCCAAATAATAACAGCCTCTCAAATTGTGTTAAAAACAAATCAGGCTAAAAAGGCTATAAAATAAGTACAGTCGGATTAGATTTTCCTGGTTCTTATAATAAAGCATATTATGTATGACATATTCTTTTGTAGAACCTAGCTTCAGAAGTGAAAAGGCTCTATCAAGGTTTTACACAAACATCTAGTTATTATGCAGATCTTTTAAACAAGACAACTGAACTACATCTTCTTCCAAAGAAATATTTTATTGACACAGATTCCAACCAGAAAGAGCACCTTTCCTACAGCTCGTAAGTACAGAAGTGATTTGAATATCTGCTGAAAATAGCTATGCACAAACAATAATTATAACAGTGATATATTTTACTGTGTTGAACAAAAGATATTCTGATATCTTATATAGACAAGATGTTATTTTGCCTTAAAATAAACAAAACAGAATATATGCACATGACACTAAAGTTCAATAGTTCTACATGTGTGTGTATATTTTGTTTTAAAGATTTAAAAATAATAGATCTATGTTTCTCATTTGCATGTCTCCCAAACAGGTGACGTTATAATTCAAGTTTTAAAAGTCGAAGTATTTTGTGTTTCACCGGTGAATTCTGGCCCTATTCAGACTCAAAGAAAGCTGTCTGTTGTTATAAGCTTCAATAAAAATATAGTAAAGTATTATGTATTGGTTTCATGTAATAAAATTTTTGTAAGAAAAAAGGTGGGGAAATCCTAGTTAAAAGTTCATTCCTTAAGGGAATTTACTTTCCCCGTTCCACATTTTAACCAAACTTTGATTTTATTAGATTGTTTGGTCAACCAGTTAACTTCAATCAAAGTTTTGTTAAATTACCCAATCAAGTTGATCGTTCTAATAATGAAACTATAGCGACAGTTATTTGGGCTGCTGGTTTAGACAAACAGTTTAAGAAACATAAAGAAGAATCTGGAATTTTGTGAGTTCTGTTTTCATTTATTAAATAGATAATTTAAAACAGAGACGACCTGCTTCAGTTATTGTCTGTTCTACTAGTTTACCTTCCTTTTCATTTTCATAAATATTAAGAATTATTAGGAAATTTTTTTGGGTACTTATTTTCGAAAAATGAAAAAAAAAAATTGCGTTTTGAATGCTTATTTACGAAATCTAAAGAAGATGATGGCAAGGTTTGTTAAATAAATATTTTGAATATATAGGTGGAAAAAAGAATTAGGCAAAGTACCTTTTTTACTCATAATTATTAAGAATTTAACTTATTTTTGTGATTAATTCGCTTTTAGTTCACTTTTTGCGGAATTTATTATTTCAATTTGTTCTTAAACTTATTTTTGCTAAGGTCTAAAAATTAATTTTGCTAGGGTCTAAAATCACAAAATAATTCCATGAAAATAATTTTGCAATAATGTTTTTCCTTATGGTAGTTGTGCAACTTGTAGTCTGAGTAAAATAGATTGGTGTCCTGAGAAAATGCTGTAGGAGTTAAATCGATTTGGTTAGATCAATTTTGACAATACAACACCCATTTGTGACATTTTCACATTAAGTTGTATTTTAGGATAACTTCTGATAGATTAGTAAAAAAGAAAAATTCTTGCGTCTTTTTCTTTTAAAATTGATAAATTGATATAAATTGGGACAATTTTTAGATGCTATTATGCCTAGCTGCTCTTAAAACCACCCTAGATAGAAATATTCTTGAAGAATAGCCATTTTCAAGCACTATGTTGTGGGTTTGTTAAGCAGCATATCAAATTTAACTTTTTGGAATGTTAATGTTTATAAGTTGTTGTTTTACATAATTTACATAAAAAATCTTAACCTATTTCTAAATCTATTTCTTGGTCAAAAGGTGTTTGTATTCGGACAAGCTAGGAATTCATAAAATATTATTAAAAATGAAATTGATTCTTTTACATATTGTTTTCTTATTTCGTTCTTGCGTAACTAAATGCTGTTAACTTAGTTAGCAGTGCCACAAAACGTTTCCACTCATTTTCTTTGAATTTTTTACTTTGCAAAGCCATATTGACATTTTTTAAAAAAAACCATAAAAAAGAAAAAAGGACCAAATCATTGCTTTGGTCCTTTTTTAGATGGCAGTATTTTGCTTCCCATCTTGGTGTGTATCGTGTCTATCCTGGTTTTGAATGGGAAAGAAATTTTATTGGCTTCTCTCTTGATTTCGATCCACGAATTCGCCCATGGTATGTTTCTGCTATATCAGGACCAAAAGATGTGGTAGTAATATTGGATTGTAGCACCTCGATGAAAGGTAATAAGTTGATTTATGATTGACAAATAAACCTAAAAACATAAAATCCTAACCGTGTTTACTATGAGAAAGTAACAACAGTTTTTATACTGATGAGGATTTTTTTTGTCTTGATGAGTAAACAATGTTACTGTACTATTTTGTAAATGGTAGTTTTCCCAGAAGTTGTAAAATCATTCATAAGAAGTCATAAAAGCACCACTGCTTCGTACCAAATGCACATAAATTAGTGTCAAATTGACCATCTACATTAAGCACTTGTCAATTAAGTGTTTCAACTTCTATATTTACCACTTTACCACAGTCAAATGTTTATGTTTAGGACGCCGCTTTGAACTTTCTAAGGATATTACGAAGACAATTCTTCAAACCTTAACACACGATGATCACTTTACAATCATATGTGGTAGAGCAAGTCATTGGGATAAGAATGGAAAGTAAGAAGTTATCTTCTGTTGATGTGCGGAATTTATTGTGACAAAATAATAATTATTGAAAACATATGTTCATTTTGTCACTATAAATTTGGCATGTTTTTATTTGCTACAATCAGTTAAAATATTTAACATGAAACGAGGCTTTTAAATAGTTTGGAATATTGATTTAATAATGATAATTTAATAACACACCCTGCATTGACAGATAATCGACTTGTGTTTTTCATTTCTTCTTAATTGTTTCTTTTCTTTCTGAAGTAGTAACTAAGTTAACTGAATCCAATAGTTGGTACAATTAACTATGCTTTGGAAGCTGGAATTTTTCGCTGTTTGTTACAGTTTGATCAAAAAGAAAGAAGGGATATTTTTTTATAAAGTCAGAAAAAGGAAAAAATAGTGATGGGAACTAAGAATTAAAAATTTCACCAATATTTTTGCAGTTGGCATGAATATATTTATGATGGTGAAGTTGTTGGTTGTAACAAAGATGCGCTGGTTAGGGCAGATTCCAAAAACAGAGAAGATTATTTAAAAGGCTTGGACCAGATAAAACCTGGAGGTACCAGTGAAGTTAGGTGTGTAGATGATATATTGTTGTCGTGTTTGTGATTTTGATTCATTTTGTAAGGACAGTGTGTCACCAAAGAAATGAAGGAATAAGAAAAAGATAAATAAGGAACATATATACAATATTAAAAGTTAAAAGAAGTTAAAAGGAAGAAATATGAGATTTGTGTTCCATTTGTAATTTTAGTAGCGAAACTTATGCGTTCCCGTGTTTTTATGTGTATTATACAGTGGACTGACATTATGTAAGACTTTTTATAATTTGTTGTTGTTTTTTCATATAAAGCTTGTTCTCGTTGATCGTTTTAATGCTTAAGACATAAGTCATAAGAATTTGAGACAATTTGTTTGTCAATTCTCTAATTTCTAAACGTACTGTTTAGATTTTGATTTCAGCCTTACACAAACGTGTGAAACACTTAAGAACATAACATATTTCAAAATTCAGTTTACAAAACATTTTCACTACTGTGACTTAGTCAAAATATTTTCTTCTTTAGAGGGGGGGACAACGTATTCTAATTATAAAGTATTTTATTTTAGGAAAGAATTTCCATTTTAACGTTTAAGACAAGGTTCTTACATCAGATTTTTAAAACTATTTTGATTTTTAAGATTATTTAAAATGTCAAGAATATAAGGTTGGATCGAACATGATCTTTTTGTAGGTTAGCTTTTCGTAAGGCATTCAATATGATCCGAAAAAGACAGGGCTGCCAGTCAATCATTATTTTTACTACTGATGGGCATGACAATGACGGAGAAGATGTACGCTGTAATCAAGGTCAGTATGCTAGAACTGGAAACTTTGTTCCTGGCAAACAATGTCAATATAAATGGTCAAAAGTTTTCAATGAAGTAAAAAGACAGAAGAAGCTATCTGGAGAAGTAAGGATTGCTTGTAGAACTTACTTTGAAAGTTTGTAATATTAAGTTTGTTAAAAAGAGTGAAAGAAACTTGATTTATTGCACTTTATCTTGGAAACTTATTTAACTTATATATGAAATTTGGTAACGTAATGAATCTGGCACAAACTTAGTATGTACAAATGCTTTTAAAAGTCCTTTCTTTCGCGGGTATTTTTTCGCGCTTATTGTCAAATTCGTGAAGTAATGTACCGATGAAAAATTGTTTAAGGTACCATTAAAATTAATACAGGTGCAAAAATTAGTACTTTTGAGGTATAATTCAATTATTTTAATTTAAATTTTGTTTATTTTAAAAAAAACTAAAAATAGGTCAAATATTTTTTTATATCTTAGACTCGCATCTTTACCTATCTAATTGACAGCAATGAAGAGAAACTAGCTGGTCAATTGGCTTGTGATAATGGTGGAGCGATGAAGAAAATTGCAACTAGGGACGATTTGTTATCTCAAATGTTTGATTACTACAACTATTTAACCATAAATACAATAAGAGACAACAACATCGTTTGGTCTGCTCCTTATCTCGATGGTTTGGGCTTTGGCAGAATGGTCACTTGTACGATTCCAGTGGTCAGTCACTCAAATAATCAGTGAGTTTGTTTGATTGTTGTGTTGACGAAATGTAAAACATACCTTGAAATTTTATTCTTACTCTTACACACTCCAGGTTTATCGTTTTCCCCATTGATAAGGCTAGAACGTCGATCATGTCTACGGCCAGGTTGTATTGCATTTCTCTAGGTCAAACGGTTTTGTACATCATCATCAGTGAGGTTTTTGGATTTCATATCGCGTTGAACGTTTTCAAGCCATCGTTTACGGGGTCGTCCTTTCGGGAATTTTCCAGGAACATCAAATTCCAATATTTTCTTCAACCACCAATTATCGTCACACCTCAAAATATGGCCGTATCATCGGAGCCGGCGGGTCTGCACGACCTCCCCAATTGACTTCAAACCAAGGTGACTGTGTAGCTTCACTGTGGAAACCCTGTCAGACAAGCCATCGTTTACGGAGTCGTCCTTTCGGGAATTTTCCAGGAAAATCAAATTCCAAAATTTTCTTCGACCACCAACCTTCGTCACACCTCAAAACACGGCCGTATCATCGGAGTCGGCGGGTCTGCACGACCTCCCCAATTGACCAAGGTGACTGTAGCTTCACTGTGGAAACCCTGTCTGTCAGACAGACAGGGTTTCCAGAGTGAAGCTACTTTCCACAGGGAAGCTAACAGATGCGCTCCACCTCAACATAGCATTGTCATTGCTTGCAATGCGACTAAGATCCTCAACATTGACCGGCCATGTCTAACTTCCATATAACAAAACACGTCTAATGCAAGCATTATACATGCGCCCACACATCTTCAATGACAGGACTCTAGTTGTTAGGATGGGAAACAACTCTCTAAAATTCTTCAAAGCTGATCGAATTCTGGCAGTAATTGCATCACAGCACCCACCAGAATGACTAATTACATTCCCAAGGTAACAAAAAGAATTAACGTTTTCCAGTTGTTCATCATTGAGTATAATGGTAATTTCAGGGGCCTTTCAGCACTGCATTTTCCACATCTGTACCCAGGTGATTCTTGTAGCGCGCCAGCAATACCAAAGCAGCGTTTAGGAGCATAAGATCGCGTTACTACCGACTCCTTTTAGGCATATGGCACATGGCCACTTAATATTTTCTACCCTGGTATTTCGTAGCAACTTCTCAGTACCTTGGTCTTTCTGACATTGACCCTCAATCCTTTGTTTTCAAGCTCATTTTTCCACAAATCTAGTTTTTGACTTAGTTCTTCAACAGTTTCTCCAAAAACAAATGCCTTCTCTAGGTCAACAAATTCAAAATACAAATCATTCTTTTTACTCAAGTGTTTTTCGTGTAGTTGACGTGGAATAGCAATTGCGTCAGTTGTACTACGATCAGGCATAAAGCCAAATTGCATACTGTCGATATCAACTTCTTTCCTGATGACGACTTCAATGACTCGTTCAACAACTTTCAAAACTTTGTCCAGTAGTTTTAAACCTCTATAATTGCCGCACTTGGTTGCATCCCCTCTTCCTTTGAAACAGTTATCAATGTATGACAACTCCCAATCAGAAGGGATAGTCCTGTGCTCCATGATTTTGTTTATTAAGGAGGTCAACGCCGTTATCATTTTGTCACCAGCTTCATTCCCCTTAACTTTTTAATGCTGAATTTATGCAGTTCAAGAAATTTTAACGGAACCAACATCTTTTGGTAAACCCGAAGGAACATTAAGGTGGGAAAAGAGGACTCTTGACAAGCGTTTAAATTAGTTTTGCCTGCGATTTGCAGCGACTACATTTTTTTTGTTTTATTAGCACAAGGTTGAAGTTTTGAATCCTAACCCTGGCACAATGTCAATATTTGTACTGGCGGTAGCACATTTGGAACTATTTGCTGACTGTTAACCAACTTGTGTGGCATATAAGCAAGTTTGAATGATTTATGTGTTTTTACCGTAATGTAAGAAAGGAACCGTCGACGGGTGCAGTGGGGTGAAAAGCCAAAGGACGAATGTGCTCTAAGAAAACAAAAATCCCTGTTCTTTACTTAGTTTCTTACTTAGTCAACCTAAAATACAATCATGGTATGCAAGATGTAGCCTAGGTACACTAACATGTTGTATGGAATACAGACACTGATATTATGTAAAAATTAAATATTTCTATCATGCGTATGATGCGAGGTGCCTACGTATTGTTGATGTGTTACGAAATTAAGAAATTTCTAAAATATAAAAAGTCACAATTTGACCTTGTTGAAAAGCGTCTAGTGTTTCGTAGAACTTTTAAAGCCAGAATAACGTATTCTTTCTAATTTTCGCGCAGCGGAAAGAGTTCATTGCCTGTGTATTAATTTTCAGTAAAATTTGGAGTTCGAGACAAACTATAGATGTGTTTTTTTTATAGAAACTGTAGTATTGAATTCTCGTGCGTTTTAATGTTTTGCGCGTAATTTTGCCCGAATGTGCGAAAGTTAGTGCGCACAAAAAACAGTTAGTTATATCGCCATGAATAAGGGCCCTGTAATGAGACATTTGAGAAAACAGACATTTAAGTTTTGTAAGCGGTGTAAGCAAAAGGAATTTACAATCACAAAAAATATCAACCCTACTCTTAAGCTAAACAATTAGCAGAAAGTATAGATTCACACTGGAGATGAACCCAATACCTTCCGCATCGACCCGCCTACGGCAATGATTTGGACGGACGTAAATGAAATATATGTGCCGTAAAACACATCGTTGTTTTTGTTTCGGTGAATGACTTGCAAAATAATTATTATCTTATCCTATAAAAATGAACTCGATTCTATCAAGCCTGCTCAATCAGATCAACTGATTTTGTACTTGTTGAAATTAAGGTTACCTTCGTCATGGAAATACGTTAATGTGAAGTGATCTTTTATAATTTGTTGATGTTTGTGTTTAGAACAATAGGTGTAGTAGCAGTTGATTTATCGTTATCAGAGATTGATAAGATTTTGTCAAATTTTACATGGGGTGACGTGTACGCATTTGTGATCAACAAGGATGGTCAAGCGATATTTCATCCAGCTCTTGATCCTAAGTCTGGCGTGGTAGGTTTTTTGTTGTGTTCGTAAGCTGAAAGGTTTTGTAGGGAAGTTTTACGAAATAAATATTTTGCGAGACTAATTTTCCCAAATTTAGCTGTTTTTGAGAAAAATGACAGTATCCGCGTATATAAATTTTGACAATTTTTTTTGAAAATTTTCACTATTCGCGATATTCTTGAAAATAAGAAGTAATTAACCATATCTTTGTCCTTGTGACACGTATTTTTAACAAAGCAAAAATTAATCTCTTTAAAAAATATATGTAATAACTCATCCACAAAAATCTGTTGTGGCGAAGTCACGAAAAACTTCCTTCCTGAAAAACATTTTCCTGTAATATACTTTCTCGTATCCGAACACGGAAAAGTTTGTTCGAATTATACATGAAAGAATTTGAGAAAGAAGTAAAGTGACTCAGACTTTGTCTACAATAGCAAAACTTCCAATCAAACAACATTCAAAGTAACGAGGGTGCATATCATATTTGTTTGTCCACACCAACGCATCAGTTTTACTCATTACTATATTGTTTTTTTTTCAGTTTGAGCAAAATATGCCTTATGTGTCCATCTTTGATTTGGAGCTAAACAATGGCAAACCAAAAAAATTCAAAGATCTAATCTTAAAGATGGTATCTGGTGAATCAGGTTCAATGCATATCCTCGATGCAGTCGCATATGACTTTCACTTGTCAGCAAACAAACGTATGATATCAGAACCAGCTAATTTTTTTTATGCACCTATTGCGGATACTGGTTATTCATTTGCGTTTAAAATACCAGACAGAGATTACATTATATACGACGATGTTTTGAAAAAAAAGAATGCACGCGATGTCATGGTTAGTATTGTTGTTTTTTAACCGTCTGCATATTGTAAGTGAGCGATATGGGTTTTAAGGCATTGTGATTGGCTTAGCGCTCTTGCGTACGGGCCGCCAAGAAAAATTGAAGAAATAACAATGTCAAGTTACACTGCTGAAGTCACCAGATTCAGCGTCAGTATTCTGTCTAAAAGTCTATGAAAAACAATGATGATATATTCAGTGTTATTGAAAATAATAATGCATACAAATGGGTTTGCCCTCAGTCTATAGCTCTTTGGTTACTCAAGGCAAAATTTATACTCTTGGTAACCTAATTGTAGGTTGAGAGGAAAACACCATAATTTTAAAGCCATCTTACCCTCTTATTATCAAGATTGAGAGTAATTTTGAGAAATGAATGAAAACGACGAATGAAATACTTCTATTGAGAATTTTACAATTCTCAATAGAAGTATTTCAAAACCCAAGGAATATACGCAGGCATGGAATAATTTAATTTTTTAACAATAAATTCAATTAATGAATTCATTTCTTTTCTTCGTTGCCAAGGGTAGCATACGCAGTGTATGCATTTCTTACGTTCTTATTAATCTGTAGCTGTGAGAGGGAGAAATTTGATTCATTTTAAGATTTGTCGTGGTTTTCAGGGATCACAACAACACTTTAGTCATAACACATCTTCGTCTTTGGATGTAGCCCTGAGATTTTTCAAAGAGGAAGACAAAATGGGGAAATATAGGTGAACTATTTATTATGTTGCATGGTATTTTTATTATTTTTTTCTCATCGTTGTGTCGTTGAAGCAACACTTTTTTAATACATGTAATTTCTGTTTCATCGTTTAAGGAAAGGCACGTGCTTGGAAATCCTTAATCGAAGTTTGTTTTCAACAAAACATATCCCGTCTTTTCCAGGATTCAAATCTGTCGCTCTTCACAAAGACACGAGGTAGCTAAGTATGAATTACTGCCGATAGGTCGAGAAGGTTGCAATAATGTGTCGATGATTTTTTTGGCGCCTATATATCTTTTAATTAAATGTGAATGTTTTTACAAATAGAAAGTTTCGCCCTTCTACAATATTATTTTTCTTTTACAAATTAAAAAAATCCCCTGGAATATGCTTTTGCCGTAGTGCTAAATTCAATCTCGCACAAATAGAACTTGCGAAATTTCGTTATGGTAGGATATTTTTTTGACCAATTTTTCTTTCACTGATTTATTCCCCAACGCATAATTTTTTCCGACGAATGTGTTGATATAGCTTCTAAAACCTAACAAAAAGTGAATACTTTCATTTTTTTGCTCTTCCTGATAAAAATATTCTTTGATTTCATTCTTTGACAAATAAATATTAATTGTAGTAAACGGTCGAATCAAAAATAATTAAAATGAGAAATCTTCGTCCGGCAAAAGTGACGAAACTATTTGTGCTTTAACTTTTTGTTTATTTTTCAGAAAAGGATATTTTAAAAACGTTTCATTTCCTACGAGACGCAAAAATTAACTGGACAGATTAAGGGTGATAATAAACGGTAACTCACATTTTGTTATAGTGAAAATTGGTATGAAGCGAGTGTCAACAACCCATCTGTTATCATTGTCACGAAAACAAAACAAAACAATCAGTCTGTTGTAAAGATCTCCTCCGCTATTTTACCAGCACTTGCTATTCCATCAAAAAACGAATGTTCTATTGAAAGTAATGCAAATGGATGTGCTTGCGAAGGGTATGGACATGCTTATTACTTACGAGCTGTTTATATAGGAGGCGTGTCGCGACGTGTGCTGGCTCGCGACGTGTGCTGGCTGGCGAAATGTGCCGGCTCGTGACATTTGCCGGGATGATTTTTGTCCCGCCTTTATATGGAAGAAAGTGTCTCGGGTTGGTTTTTCCTTTTATTTAAATATGCAAAAGGTATCTCGTTCATCTCAGAAGAGTGTGTTTATATGGAGAGTGTGTTTATATGGAAAAAAACGTACTGCGTGAGCCGGGGTATCAATTAGCTGGGACAGGAAGAAATTGTCTAGGGAAAAATTTTTCCAAGTAAGCCCAAAATGATTTTTAGTACATTATTGATGAGGTCGGGATCCCGGCAAACGTCCTGCCTCTCCATGCGATAAGTCCTTAGTCTCATTTATTTATGACTTAAGCCTTAGAATACGCACACGTTTTTGAAAAGAGCCTTTTTGTTAAAAACATAATTGCCTTTATAAAACTTAAGTTGCCATTTCGGGCTAAAAAAGTCTTAAATGGACCATGTTGGATAATGTTAACTGGTCCAATTCATCTTCTTTCTTTTGCCCGTAAATAGACCGTAGACTTGATCCGTGGTCTAAGGTTTGAGGGTAATTGTCAAACATGGTTTTCAATAACCTATTTATTTGGACAAGTGTTGCACAACAATCATCGTTACGGCTTTATTGGAAACACTGTACAACAAAAACAAAACAAGAGATGTTGCACTACTAATGTTGTAGAGAGATTTTTTTTTCAACCTCTGCAACGATAGCACAACAACAGTTTCACAAAAATAATTTTTCTGTTTAAGGTCTAGCGACTGTGCTTCAAGTTTTTGCAGAGAGTTTGAAATTCAACGAAGATGTTCATCAATGTTTATTGAAAGTGTGGTGGCTGCTGACATATTATACAATAATTTCCATACGTTAATGACGACGGTTATGTCTTCACATAGTGCTGAATCATCCTGTTGGAAGGGTTGTGAGGCTCACTTGAGAAACTGCACCACAAAGTAAGTTTTTTTCTATCAATCATTCATGAAGCAATGGAGCAACTAATTTGAGATGGGCAGAATTAATTTACGAACGCGTCCTACAAAAACACACCCTGATCGTTTTTATTTTCTTAATGGAAAAATTCACGGAAATCCGCCATCCCCGGTTTGCTATTTTCTGCTTCCTTGTTTGCCTGTTACATGAAGTAATTAAGTAACTAAAAAAAGTCGTTCACAACTTTTTTGAAAAAATAGATGTCATCAACAATCAATAATCTTCTTAAGCCAGCAGTAAAATTGTTGATTTGTAGAACGAGATTATAGAACTTTAATAAAGCCAACCCTAGCAGCTGATAAGCAAAGTCGAGATTACCCTTCTGTAAATATTATTACCAAGTGAACAAACAGTCTACACTAGTCTAGGTACAGCTGAAATAAATTTTTACACACCAAGTTACCATGTTCTCAATTAGGATACTAGAAGAGGTGAAAATAATCGTGATTTCTCAAGAAATCAACTTTCGCAAATTTTCGTCAAATTGGCTAAAATTATTCTATTCACGAAATTTTCTAATACTTTTCCTTCTTACGAATCTAGACTGAGATGTAACAGATAGCTACGTGAATTTTAATTTCATCAGACTTTTTTTTGTGCTTTCTACATAAAAGCGCTTGAAAATTAAAAAAATTAATAACCTTAAATGTAAGACAAAACTTCTCACCTTCACCTCCTTCGAATTCCTTCTTTAGCTTCGTAAGGAAGGAATGTCCTTAGCTTCTTAAGGAAGGAACTCGCATGTCCTTGAAGCTTTTAAGTGGACATTTTTTTTAATTATTTGGGTCCTTTTTGCATCCAATTAGCAAAATTGAGTTGAAAAATAAATTGAATTCAAAATGTAAGTGTTGCTGTATATTTTACAGCGCAACGTAATGGTTTGTCTTACCTACCAACATAAAAGATTTGAACGCCTGAAATACCGTAAACTTGTACTTTTGTATCGATGTGTTAACAAATTTTTTTTTGCAGATGTTTTCTTATTGATGATCATGGCTACATAGTGTACCATCCGCTTGGTGAAGCAGCCGAAAACATTAAACTGATGGACGACGAAAGCACAATTATGGAACTGCTCATAAAGAAATATAATATATTTAAGCAAAAAGAAAAAAAAGATTTTCAAGCCATATGTAAAATTTCCGACTCAATACCGATGGTGAGCCTGGATTATTTTCTTCTTTTACTTCTTTTGGCATTTAATACTGCAGTCTACCAACTGTGGTGTTGACGCCCTGTGGTGTTGACGCCCTCTGGTGTTGACGCCCTCTAGTGTGGTTTATTCAGGTAAAAAGCTCGGTATTCTTATATGATCGATTATTTCCAATTCAATCCAAAACCAACGGTTTTTTTATTGTACCCAAAAATATTGCTTATATCAGAAAGTAGTTAAAATTATTCTCTACTTATTGTAAATCGAATTGTTGCTCCTAGGAATTTTGAAAGCTTAATATAAACACCAAAATGATAAAAATACTATTTTTTGACAAAAAACACAAAATTTTGGCCGAAGCTCGGTGTCTCTTTTTAAGACTCTACTGTTGGTCAGTTGTTGTTCAGTTGTTTCTTGTTTCGTATGGAACTTAAATACAACTCTTGCTGTTTTTGAAATTTTCTTTATCATCATTTACTCACTCTTGGCCAACCTAATTACCAGGCCTACAGGCATACTTCATTAAACTTTTCATTGATTTAGGTTAAAACGGTTAACAAATCTATTGGTATCAATCTGTTCCGAAACGAATATGTATGTTTGAAACATCACAGCGTGTTGGAAAGAACTGACAAAAGAAATTGTGAGTTTTATTTCACATTAGAGCATGCCTTAATGTGTTTTTATCATATCTGCTTTCTTCCTTGTATTCTTTTTGAAGTTTCTCCAGCAATTGTGTGCGTGTATGTATTTTAAACTTGTCAACATTGCTAGTGGTTTGAAGTTTGATTCAGTTAGGCGTGCACTTTTTGTTGTTCACTTCCAACAGCTTAAGTGATAAATTTAGGATAGTTATCATTTTTGTTAGGTTCTCTGCTTCACTTTAAAAATTCTGCTATCAACAATTTCGTTGATTTTAATTTTTTTTTGAAAAAGTGCTGACATATCTAAACTTGAATAAAAAATTAGTTCCACTTTTCTCAAAGTGTAAAATATTTTGATAATAAACTACCACGCAAACATTAGTGTGTATTCTATGTAGCAGGCAATACTCCTCTTTAGACTCTCTCGCAACTGCAGTGAATGCTCCATGTGTGTCCGCGAGTATGTTTGTAGAGGATATCATCGGCACCAACATAATGTTACTTGTTTTGGATAATTATACGAGATACGTGAACAAAGAATGTGCAGAATGGTATAAGAGAAAAGAAACATTGAGAAGTGACACAGATGGATGGTGTGACCACAGACATGATGTTCATCTCAATGCTCCTGACGTAGAGCGCAGTGTTCACATGAGTGAATGTCCAAACTTACGAAATATAAATCTTAAATGTTCTTATAATTATGCCATATATGTTACGTCCACGCGGAAAATAATTTACCTCTCATTCTTGTTTTGGTTTTTGGTATGTTGGAGAGAGTAAACAGTAGTGAAAAGACGTTCTCGCGGAAAACAATTTGCCTCTCATTCTTTTTTTATTTTGATTTCTGGGGGGAGAGTAAACAGTAGTGGAAAGACGTTCACGCGGAAAATAATTTACCTCTTATTCTTGTTTTGTTTTTTGGTATTTTGGAGAGAGTAAACAACTGTTGTGGAAAGACCAAACTGGGTTTAACACTGAATTTCAAGTAGACTTAAGAATTCTTGCTTCCGATATTAGACATAACAAAATGGTCTATTTGTTTCGTGTCTTTGAACTCAAGAAGAAATACTAATATACACTGTGTGTGAGAAAACCTTCAAGAAAGAGTGACCATGCACTTCATGTCTTCAAACATTCAAGAACGAGTGACCAAGCATTTTATGTCTTTAAACATTCAAACATGAGTGACTATGCACTTCATACTGTCTTTGAACATTCAAGAAAGAGTGACCATGCACTTTTTATTTATTTATTTATAACGAATATTTATACAGGATTTTTCCATTCAAGAATTAGTAAAATATACAAAATATATATAAATACAAAATATTTGTTCTTCCATGTGTCCTGTTTCCCAGCCCCCCAACAATAGTAATAAAATTTCGCGGACACACACACAAAATACGGCTATTATTAAAGAGATAATAGCCGGGAGACGACGTCGAAACGCCGGGTTTAGCCACAAGTAAATATGTGACCTGGCGTTAAACTTAACAGAGCCGTAAACTGTGCCTCACGATCAGGTGGAGCGCTTTAGTACAGGTATGCAGCATGTCGTGAATGGAGTAAAGCGCGCGCGGCATTATAGCGTTTCAGCTGTAATGTATTTTTGAAAATATAACTCTACTGCAACATTAGCCGAAATAATAACACAATTTACAACCCTTTGTTACTCCATCATATTTTGTGAAATAGGGTTCAATAAACGTTAACAAATTAACTGACATTGAACTGAGCGCTTAGTACAGGTAAACCGTGTTGCACATGCGTTTAAGCTAAATAAACTTTCCAAACAAAGCTGTATTGCTGCTTTGGTTAACAAAACACAGGATACACTCTGTTAAAACGCCGGGTCAAGCCACAAGTAAATGTTTGGCGTTAAATTCCTGGATGTGTGATTAATAAGAACCGTCAACTGTGCCACACATTCAGATAAAGCGCTTTAGTATAGTATGTCGTAGTACAGTTCTATAGCATGTAGTAAATCAGTTAAAGTGCACACAAATCATGGTGTTTCCGGTGTAATAAATTTTTCAAAAAATAACTTTCCAAAATTAAGCTATAATAAAAACACAGATTACCATTTGTTGTTACCCCGTCATAATAGCAAAAACAGCTGGCCAACCTTTTTTATATTTCAGGGAATGTTACCGATGAATGTTCAAAAAATATTGCTCCGAGTTGAGAGCTTAGTACAGGTAAACAATATGACACATTCATATAGGTGTATTAGCCTTTTCTAAAAAAAACTGTTGGGTAAACAGAAACACAGGAAACAGCCTGCTGTTAACACTGGACTGAACGCTTAGTACAGGTAAACCGTGTCGCTACATGCGTATATACAAGAGTAACACCATTTTTTAAAACAACTTTCTCGTGACTTCAGTTAAAAAAAATTCATGAAACGTATCGTTATCCTGTTCAGTTAAAAAAGCTCAGCAATTCGATTTTGCAGCATAAGTTCTCATGACAGTAATAAAAGTGGTAGCTGCCTAACCGAATTTAGCATAAGAATAATGTTGCAGCCAAACAGTGCATTTGGCTACTTTAACTTTTTATCCAGAGGTAGCTAAGGAGCTAGCTAGATAGACAACTTTAACATAAAAATAAATAATATTGGCTAGGATAAAAAGCTGTTACACCAAACTGAATAGTAATGACTAAGGGTGGCTAGCTGGCTAACTGGCTGTAGAATGATCCTTAAAAATCTTCGTTCCTAGCCAAGAATCCTAAAAATGGTGCGTTTAAGATTTGTACATGGCTAAAAAAAATGACAATATATTTATTTTCACATGTAAAAACAAAAAGAAAACAAATATTACAAAATAAAAAGGTTTTAGCAGACAAAAAAGGTCAAACAGACCTACAAACCTAACACTGACCACGACCACTCTCAAAACCAAAATGGCCTTCATCATTATGTTCCTTCGTTGGCCGCGAACATCTTGGATTGGCTTTTAAAAAAATCAGGCGTTTTGATTGATATAATACGTGCGTAAGTAAAACTATCCTTCTATTTGTTATCTGTGGCTTCTGAGAGGAATGGACGATTGAGATCACAGGTGTAATTATTAAAAGAAGCGTATTTAAGTAATGCATTCATTTCAATCACTTAATTTATATTTTTAATTAAGGTTAGTAAATTAAAGTAATTGAATTATTTAAGGAAATAAATTAATTTCTTGAATATACTAGTCGATAGTCCCACGGGTTCGCCCGTCCTTTATTTATCACATTCCGTGTTTCCGTAACACGACTTTTTTCTCGTGCACAAACAGACATACGGAATACGGCTATTATTAGAGAGATAGTTTCAAACTAAGTGCCGCCCATTTATAGCCTACCCGTGAACCATTTCTGTGCGTTCTCATGATCTGGTAGCAAAACCCGGTACGAATCGCGCTACAGGACAGGGGTAGACTTTTTCGAATTTTTCACATTTTATTTCATCATTTTATAATGACCCCCCCCCATTTTATTAAAATTTAAGAATGAGACCCACCTCCTCATTTTATTATCACCCCCCGCCCCCCATAATAAGTTTTTTGGATATCACAAAGCAGCATCTTTTCTTATAATCAAAACACAACTCTCTTTTGGAACAAATCTCAAGAACAAATACTATTTACAGGTGAAAAATAACAAATATCAACAAAATGTCAGGACAGTTTATTCTTTAAACATGTCAAAAGCATTGTTATCTTTATTTTTAGTCCTTCCACTAGTGTTAGTTTATTTAAAATTTAAAGCGGTTATATAGTTTTTCTTGTTTTTGATGTAAAAAGTGTATATAGATGTGTTTCCATATCAACAGAACTCGTAAAATATAATATAATATGCATAGTTTCCAAAACGAAAGAAAGAAGTATGTTTAAAACGGTTGCAATGTAACAACTACTGAAGTTTTTAACTTTAAGATTACTAACTTCGATCAAACAAGCGCGCCCCCTTCAAATAAGCGCCCACCCCTCGATCTTCAGAAACGGGCGCTTATTCGAATTTCGACAAAGAACTGGAAGGATCGATTAGGGATTAAAAGACACTTATTTTAGTTTTCTTTATTATATATTTCTTCTTGAATTTCAATTTTCTTTTCCTTTTCATCATGATCATAGATATAGCAAGGAAATTTTTTTAAAATAGCTTTGTGGATTTTTATATCAATGTTTTTTTGTTCTCATCGAGTTTTTCCATCGAAACTTGCGCAAACTTGATGTCGTTGGTCATTGCTGTGTATTTGGTCACTAAACAAATCACCCTTTTTCGTTTCCCAACCACCTCTGCTTTCAAGTCGTTTTTTTCTCATAATAGGTTGTAAGAAAAAATGTCAAGAGCCGCGATAATTCTATAGGGACGTGTCCCACCAAAACATACTCACCTTCTACAAGTTTATAAACGCCCAAAGCATGTTTATCATATGACCGTGCTTCTTCTCTTGGATCTGGTTTGCAATAAAGTTTCTCCCCGATAACTGGAGCCCAACAATCTTTAAAAATGTGATAACCTCGAACTGGACACGTAAATTCTTTTTTTATAACCTCGTATGTTGAAAAGGTTGGATTTGATTGTGCCATTTTTTTATAATTCACCACTTCGCCTCAGAGAGAGAAGCAAATCAAAACAAATAACACAAACAATGATTTGTATGATGTAATTCGAATCAATGTGCTGAATCAGCTTTCGAACAAATTCATTCGAATGTTATGGACATGTGTGATAACAATAAAACACAAAAACAAACTGTTGTGTGCATAGATAAAATCAAGATGGCGAGTGAGCATGAACTCAATGGATGTGGATGCAGATATCCCTATTGTTTCCCACAAAGGAAAAACCATTCGTAGTTGCACTGCATCTTTTAAGCTGAAAGTCATTGTACATGCAGAACGTTTTTCCATAAGTTCTGCTGCTCGCCAATTCAACGTTGATAGAAGAATGGCTGCTCGATGGGTCAAAAATCGCGATCAAATCCAGGCTCAAACAACTGAAAAGCATGGAAAACAAAAGAAGCAACTTGCTGGAGGAGGAAGGAAACCACTGAGCGAGGAGCTGGAGAGCTTGACTCTTGAATGGGGGGTTATGGCTCGTCGATTAAAAGGACTGCGGGTATCTCGAACATTCATTCGAAAAAAAGCCCTTCTCTTGTTTAAGGAGATTGGAGACGAATCTGATTTCGTTGGAAGCAAAGGTTGGTGCGAAAAGTTCATGAAAAGAAATGGACTGTCGTAGTGAAGAAAAACCACCGTTTATTTTGATGAATGATTGGTTTCAAAAGGCTTGCACGAGGAAACCGATTGTGGCAATTTGAAACCTCCACCTAGACGAGAAGTTGTTCAGTGGATCTTGAAGTCATGGGAAAAGCTTTCAAAAGAAATGATCTGAAATTTGTTCGTTTCTTGCGCGGTTACTGGCAACACCAATCGCAGCGAAGATAAAATCATTTGCTTTAAAGAAGGAAAACCATGTCATGATGGACGCAAAATGTTGAAGGAACAGTTTGAATACATCAATTCAGAAGAGACAAACCAAGAAAAATGATATTGCAGATGCTTGTCTCGATTTATTACTCATTAATGATGACAAGGAGGATGACGAGGATGTAGATTTAGAAATAGATATTCTTTAAAAGAAAAGTCTTGATAAAAAAATACTCAGGTATAATTGGGTTAGAGAACTTATTCCCTCCATTTTGAATTGCATGTATGGCACATAAAAATTCAGACGTTTCAAATTTACCACTGGTCGTTGACTCCTATCCATTTATCGAATTAGAAAAAGACTGCTTACAAATTCCCCCTGAACATGCTGTGCTGGCCTGACTGCACCTTTCCTTGAAATTTCCTGCACTTCGCTCGAGATTATTTCTACTTGCTTTTTGTTGATTTGATTTTTTGACATTTGCGGAAGGAGACAATACTGCTTCGGGGTCTCCAACAGAGGTATCCGATACCTCTCTCTACTATAAATCAAATTTCTTGGTCCTGTGTCACTTTTTTCCACAAGGCTTCAAAAGTTTTTAACCGTGCTGCTGGTAGAATGTTTTCGTCTATGTTTTATAAAAAAAACTTTATCAAGGGGTGGACATAAGTCAATTCTTCGTTCCAAATGATCTTTATCTTGGGGGAAAAGTCGGGACAAGGTTGATTTTGTTGACTTGGTTTTGTACGTTGATATTGTGGCCATTTTTTTATTATACTGGGTTGTCCACCTATAACCGTCAAACTGTGGTTTACGTGATGATGAAGATAGAAAGACAAAGCGCTTCACCCGGTCCCCTTGCCCTGTCGAGACTGGGGGCTTTTCGAAAGGGCTTTTTCTCCGAGTATTTTTTGTCGGTGAAGACAGCCAACATCTGTTTCTTTGATTTCGTTCTGCTTACTAAATGCATACTAAATTTAATTCCGAATAAATCAACGTCATGCTTTTGAAGCAACAACGCTTTCTCTCGCAAAGTTTCCTTTATTGAAAAAGGCGAGAGTAACTTCGGCAAAACATTTTTTCTACGGTGATATGACATAGCATTGCTGGCTTGCCCAACCAATAGCACAGTTCGTTCTAGTAGGGTAGCATTTTTCAAAGGGGACAATGATTTCTTCCTCTGCGTAAGAACACCCTCAGGGGTGCTCCCCTACCTCCAGCCAAAGTCGGGATAAGGGGCCCATTTTGTCATGAGTCTTCCCCTGTACTTTCGGCAATATGTCGTCAAAGTTTTGTTCCTTTTTTTTCTTTTCTTTAAATATATCTTTAATAAAATCGACCAGTTTTTTAACAACGTCCAAATTTGACGGTACGGGATTCTCTAATAAAATATTCTCCTTCAGATTTTTGTCGGGAAGATATTTTTTATGTTTTTTTATTGGCATAACAGTCATTGGCTGTGGAAGATTGTATTTACTTACATCTTCCTTAAGCGCTATGGTAAATCGTTTTTCAATGTAATTAAAGGAGTCAATCCTCCCCCGATCATCTACACAAGTGTTCCTGCTGGTTTGCTAGTTGTAAAATTGAAAAGGCGACCTGGTGCAGTGGTTTCAGTCTGATAGACAGTTTGGTTCGTTTGCAGTATTATACCGAACCGAGATTTTATGAAATAAAATTGGAACGTGTAGTATCTATTGACAACAAATTAGAAAAAAAAACAAAGTGTCACGAAAAGTATAACCGTTAAAATAAGTATGGTAAACAATAAATTTTTAAGTAAAAAAACCACATGTTCTGACATAGCTACATACACGTTTGCTTTGCAATGAAAGAGGAGCAAAAAGTACCCTCCGGCCATAAATTATGAGTTATTCTTATGACATACATCTTGTCACGTTTGTAGAATAAAACAAAAACAAAAACATTTTCTAGCTGGCGTCAGCAATTTTTGTGTGAAGTCATAACTAATTTTAGGACCAGGAAAAATGGTGTTTAAGAAACACTCCACAGATATTTTTTTTCTGTATATTTCAACGCATTTTATTTTTAATATGTACCTTTTGCAAAATGCCTTTCAAAAGTATAACTATATGATTTCAAGATCTTCTTTTTAATCTAGAAAGCGGTCAACAAAACATAAAACGGAGAGATGGAGTGTTCTTTTCTTATTTCTAACAAATCAATAAAAGTCCTTACAATCGATATTTTAAATATTTTAGAGTCATCAACATATTCCCCAGTCAGCGGGTACTCAACATCTTTCACTTTCACCACTAAAATTGACAGTTTTTCAGGGTCACTCCTGATTACTGTAACCCTTATTTGGTTTTAATTCACCTTGAACCAATGGAGACGGCATGGCTGTAGTTCGATGAACCTCTGCTTTAAACTTAGCTTCTTCTTGTATAGCATACCAGATGTAACAAGATAGCTCTTTTGGTACGTGTCCAAAAACAACTGACCCAATTTTTTAATGGCTGAAAATTCGCGTTATATAATAATGCTGTTTAAATATTTCCTTTTTTTAATTTGCGTTAATTACTACACACTTAAATACCAAAATTTATAAATTAATCCTGCTTAAGTTGACTTCTTTTCGTGTAATAAGTTATCCAAGTTTTAAATTTTGGATGTTAAGTGCATTCAAATTTTCAATTTACGAACTTTTTTGTTCTATTTACTGCGTAGATGAATTCTCAGATACGAAAAAGTTCGAGATAGAAGAAGGAGAAGTCGCAACGGATCAGGATTTTGGTTCGAGATAGAAAAAATTCGAGACAAAGAAGTCCGAAGTAACGAAAGGAAAGTAGATTAGAGCGTATACAATTATTCAAGGGACCGAGACTTCTGTTCCAGATAAAGAGAAGTTAGAGATAGAGAGAGGGTCATTGTGATTCAAAAGATAATAAAATCTATATTTGTCGCGGGCAACTTATGTATATTAAATAAGGTTAGAGAAATTTATGACTTTGTATTTGTTAGATAGTTTTGACGTGGAAATATGTTTTCAGCAAACATCACGATCTTACACGTCGTCATTTCACCATCATTTATCTACGGTTGGTTTTTTTTTATCTCGAACCAGCTACATAAGAGTTAGCATATTTGTTTTTCAATTTTAGAAGTAGTTGTGAAACATTCTCATTGATAAGATTTAAAACGTGATTGAGGGCAGTGGTGTTTATACATTATTTATAACTTGTTTACTTGGATCGTGATGGCTCCATTTATTCATCGTATCTATAAATGAGTTGACATTTCATTTTACCTCAGTATCGAACGCCGTGTGAAAGGTAAAATGCTTTTATTTCATTATGCTTACGCCCTGTGTTTCTATTTTCACACAACATCAAGTCACTTGTTGCGGCAGAAAAGAGCACGATCTGCAGTATTTCACGAGGTGTTTTTATTTACTGCTAAAAAGCTAAATATTGCACCGATGAAGACTTTATATAAACAATGGTCAGCGGAAAGTTGCTGCAACCACTGTTTAGTGACGAAGGGATGTTTGTCTGTCAACCACGAAAGTGTTGGATCAAGACGTTGTGAACTACTTGCAGAAGATCGGAATACAAGAGGAAAATCGGATTTTGTATCTGCAGAGTATTTTTCTTATTATGATACGGTAAGTCAAACTTCTATATTTTCATGTGTAATGACTGGGTGACCGGAAGATAAGCTCTAGATTGAACGCTAAGTTGACTGACATAAAAACACAGTTTGTGACCTCGTCATAGCAATCAGTCACACAGGGATTTTCGCTTTGCGAAATAATATTCCGTAAAAGTTGAAAACTTTACACATTCACTAATTCGAACATGCAATGGATGTTTGAATTAAGCAGTAGTAATCTGAAAGTTTTTCGTCAAACGTGTCCAACATTTCATCCAACATTAAAAATTTTCGGTGTTGGATGAAATGTTGGACACGTTTGACCAAAAATGAAATTTGAAAAAGAAGAAAAATATGTGTTGGAAGAAGAAAAAATGTGTTGGATGAACGTTTCTCGTGATTGAACTTTTCATTCAACATTTTCAGCTTCATCCAAAACATTTTTTGTGTTGGATGCGCTTGACCACTTTTTCATCCAACATTACGCGTAAATGATATCATTCTATTGCAATCGAATGCACTTCGAATGTTAAAACGTTCGAATTTCAAATATTGTGAAAAATAAACAGGTATTTATTACGTCAATATCACAGTACAGAGATGAGCAGCTCAGACAAAGCCATGATGAGCAATAGTTTAGATATTTTCATTAAAGGGAAAGCGTTTAAGAAATACAAGAACAACTCGCGCCTTCTTTTTATCCATTCTCTGGTTTTCCCCTGACAAGGCCTCTCGTCGTCAAAATCTAATAGTTCTGATAGAACAGCAGGGAAGATCATCTGCATGCCCTTCGTCATCTTGAATTTTTTTCGAAAGAAAGAATGAATGGACATGTTTTGTTTTTATAGAAAGAGAGATGGAATGGACATTATGTTGATGAAATCTTGTATGGTCGTTTGACCGCCGCAAAATTTTCATCTAACATGTATCCAACATTCATCCAGCAAACGTTCAACACAATGATAAAATGTAGGATAAAATGTTGCACACGTTTCACCTAAAGGCCGGGGCAAACGATTCCAACATTCCATCCAACACACATGCAACACCCATGTTGGATAAATGTTGGAATCGTTTGAACGAAAGTAAAATTTATAAAAGAAGAAAAAATGACGTCAAAAGAAGAAAAAAATAGTTGGATGAAGTTGGATGAAAGTTTGTTCGCCATCAAACTTTTCATTCAACTTTTGCCTCTTTTTCTCGCTCGATTTTCCTGTTGGAACCGTTTGAACGCTTTTCGTCCTACATTTGAATGATGATGACGTCAATCGAAAGAAAATCGAACATTTTGTTGCAAGAAATTGTAGCGTTAATGCAAGTCGTTTATTTAATAGTATAGGACGATTTCCTCCATGTGTTCTTTCTTGGAGGGAAATGAGATCGTCAATGTGACTCAAAACAATCTCAAAATCCTCCACGCTCATTCTAAACATCTGCTTGAACGACATCCGATCCTCCACTATCAACTCCTTGACCAAAGTCTCTTTTGACCCACTCTCTTGTTTTACCCCTTCGAGGCTTTTCGTCATCAGAATCAGCGAATTCTTATAAAATAATAGGGAGGAGCATGTCTTCTGTCGTCGCCATGTTTAGTTTGAAATGAATGAGTAGAGTATAATGAATGAATGAACGACATGTTGGATAAAGCTAATGTTGGATGTTACGATTAAACGCTTTTAAGGGCATCCAACATTCATCCAACATTTGTCCAACAACTCATTTTTGATGTTAGATGGATTGTTGGAATCGTTTGCCCCGGCCTTAAGCTTATGGGTATAAATTTATAGGGTAATAAAATAAAGGGTATAAATGAAATAGATTTGATGGAACCGTCCTCATTACAAAAAAACTTCGGTTAGAAACAGATTGTCGTTACCGCGACTACATAAACAGTCACATTTTGTCGTTATGAAACTTATGTAAGCAAAAAAAGAGTACGTGGATCAACAGGTAACCTCCTAAAGTAATTTAAAGCACGCTAACATATTTATATAGCTGGCTTGTCACCTAACAAGATACTTTTAAAACTTTGAAGCTAGCAATTTATTATAAAGAACTCCAACATCCAGTACTCTTTTAAAATAGCCTCGCCATTGTCAGCAATTAGGCGAAATCCGCCACAGCATAAATGTTTATTATGGTTAAATTCCGTTTACGTCAATGAAATAACAGCGAACTAAACATAAATGTTCTGACATCAAATTTTATGATGTAGATAACTTTAAGATTAAAGCTGTTCTTTGGGTAAAAGTTTGTTTTTTCTAATTTATAAAACATTGGAATAAGCCACCCTTTGGCTCTATTAATATGTAACTATTGGCGCTAATTCCAAGAAATTAACGAAACACAAAATTAACGCGAATTTTAAAATTTTTTAAAATTCGCGATAATTTAAGGCCCCTTTTAAAGTGTAACGTAAAATCTAGGAGTTAAAAAAGTTAGTAGTTGACTTTAAAATTGTATTAAATTCATAAATTTTAAAAATACATATGGCAGTAAAAATCTTACACATGCATACTTTATTTTCCTTTTGTTTGATTTAAGGCTTTTTGTACGTCACTTGAGCTAAATCGCGTTAATTAAACTCTTTTTTGTAAGTTGGTATAGCAATTCGCGTTTACAATTACAAAAATTGTTATTCGAGAGGACCGTTTACTCGATAGTGAGCGCTTCATCGAGCATTAACGACATTAAATAAACCGCAATCCTGGTCAAAATATGTTGAGACGGAGCAGCTAATTTTGAAGTTCGTCACCACAAATAATGGCATAGCCTATTTCTAAATCAGATTCACGTATTCCAAACTTGTTAATATTCACTTGTTCAAATACTTACATCAACATTGCCATTTTTCACGAATTTTAGGGCCTTCGTGGGCCTTGACGTAGATTATTTCGTTGCGCGGGGTGCTCGCCTAACTGTGTGCAAAAGTATCCACTGTGCAGTTTGCTGGCTGCAGAGCATGGACTGTTGACGGTTTTTCCCATATTTGAAAATATTTTAATATTAATATCTTTATCCAAAACTGCAGTTGCAGCATATAGTAACTATACTTACTCAATATGCTGTATGTTGTTCTTGTTCCCAACCTTTGCATCTATTTCTCCCGAAGGTAAACAAATGTACTCTAATATGTTGTTTAATAAATTGATAAAAGGTTAAGAATAAAACAGTTCAATACGCAAGAGAAGAAACAAGAAAGAATTTATCTTTCTCGATTTTTTGTTACCTAGATTGTCAGAGATTTATGCAACGAAAAGGATTCGTGTTATCCATGTTCCTGTTGGTCAGCAGAATTTTATCGTTCACCTTGCATTTGCAGAAAATGTAAGATCGTTATGTTTGGATATTTTAATATTCTTTTTACATACTGACAATGGCGGCTTCGTTAAGCTAGACAAGGTGTGAGTATATGAGATCAACTTTCCCTGTTTGTTACATCTAATTCTTTTCATTGAAAATGATTACGATGGCGACGCAGCTTGAAAAATCCACCTTTGATTACGACTTTTGTAAATAACAAAATTGTGAGAGAATTAATGCGATGCTGTGGCTATAGAAAAAAATACAAATTTCGAACATTTAATTTTTCGCCTAGTTTAGAGGAAAAAAATTATACTAAATGCAAGAATATAAAATATTTACCCTAAAATTGTATCTTTTACAGTGACAGAGAATCAACATTTCTTATTTTTCTAATTCTCAATTTTAGCCTCAGGATGACGAAACAAGATTTTCACATCATCTTCATTTTCAACATGTTCGTTTTGTGTATTATGCCCATGTTTATAAAATTTTAATTTTTAAATCAATTTTGGCCTAAAATAATTATTTAGGTGACAAAAACAGAAACAAATTTCATCCCCTGTATTATTTTCAGCATGCTTTTTTTTGTTTACTGTCCTCCATATAAACGATACATATTTGAAAGTAACGCCAAAAAACATAATCTTACTATGGACTCCAGGAGACTGTTTTAATGAATCACTCTCCTTCGGAGCTGAATTTAAAAGCGCATCTTTAGAGTGTATTTATCTTGTAATTTGCAACACGCACTTGCACGGAAATATCGACTTCTTTGATGTTTTCGTATTTCTTGATATGTAAACTTATATTGTATTGACTTATATCGTCTTTGTGTGTTTACACAAAAGCTTTAGGACGGGCGATCCCGTGAATTTGTCCACAAATTAGCAACTAGTCTCTATAACATAATAATAACGGTTGTTTGTCTGTCGACCAGAACCGTGGCGTGCCAAACCATGCACTAAATCTTTAAGCTACAAATAGCAAATGCGATATATTGTTATCAACTTTGTTGCAACGAGTTAACGACTATCTATATTATAATACTCGCTATCTGTGAGCTAATTTAAAATCCGGGGGTTTTGTAATAGAAAACGTCATTAAAATTGCACTTATAATCAAACTTCCCTTGTAAGAATGCACAAATAGCAATGTTGGAAATATGTACGACGGTCAATCCCCGCTGGAATTCTCCACGGGCTAACAACTAGTTACATATAATAAAAAGGCGAGCTAACAAAAGGAAAGAACACCTGTGTAAAAGTGGTTGAACCTTTCAGATTCATACTTAACTATTATCAATTGTTAGTTCTTCTTCAAGAATAACATACTATATTTCTTTTGAATACCGAATGTTTTCTTTAAATTCAGTGCATGGAAAAATGATGCAACATTCTTCATCATGGACAAGATATATAGCTATTAATCCGTTCAACCTTAAACTGTATGGCGTTGATAAAGAAAAAAAAGTTGTGATGTCTCCAGAAACTTCACCATTTAGTGGGAACTCTACCACACATACAACAAAAGCAGTGAATTTTATAAAATATCGCAATGATGGAGTCATTTTTGCACATGGTTTAAACAACTCAGTTTTGTTCTGGTCAGGCTCGAAATGGACAACAAAGGATTTTTTCTGTCGGTCGTTTGACTGTACTGATCAACATGTTTTGGGAATCGGTCTTGCCACATTTCAACTTTACTTACAACCGAACGATAACGGTAAATTTTATACTACGAATAATAAATAAATATTGCATATGCATGATACATCTATTAACGAAAACTATTTATTCCTGAAAATATAAATACAACCAAAAATATTACGATTAATAATATTCGAAGTTGTAATATTGTTAAAAATGTGATTGACAAATACTCGGTACCTTTTTTTAATGCGCAACCCGAGGCTCAAATCTTTAAAAAATGAAGCAACTTGTACGCAACAGTAATGCAGAAAGTTGAGTCATATCTCAATCAAAATTTTGTGTTTCTTAAAAAAAGTATGTAAAAGTACGCATCTTAGCAGATCCATAAGCGGTCGCAAATTTTCACTCAACCAAAGCATTTTGCTAATAGAACGTTGGCTCTATTATGCCAGTCAATGTGGGATAAATTTTATCTAACATAGTTTCTAATGTGGAGAATTACGTTCGTACGCAATTGATCGTTTAGCTACTTCATTTTGGTAGGAAAAAGTAGGAAAAATGAATTTATCGTCAATCGGACAAAAACATAGGTGCTCTTGTTTAAAATTATAAAAATTTAATGATAATGTTTGATCACTTTCAGCAAAAAAGCTTACAAACTGAAATACTTTGTCTTTCTTTACTAGATACTATTACAAAAGTTGCAAAAGGTGAAATTTCAAGAGTTCAAGAACATGGCAAATACTGGTACGCGATTGGAAGAAGTTGTAAATGCATCATGAGACACGAAACCATTCCCTCCCCAACTGTAAATAAATGGGAAATACTAACAACAAATCCAGGCGCATCAGTTGAGTTTAAAGTTGCATTTAACGATATTATTTATTCGTTACACGAAGATCAGAATATTTACGAATGGTATGGAAGTGAAAACAGATGGATTATGATATATCAAGGACCTTGCCTTGCATTTGATGTCCATCATCTTATATTTTGTGTGACGTCAGATCACAAAGTCAAATCAAGTATGTGTCACAAAGCTTATTTTGCATGAGCGTCATTCTTTTTCTACAGTGCAATAAACATTTCACATGACTTTTAATTTGTTAAATTTAGTAACTTTGAGAGACTGAATATTTTGTGCAAGTATGCGCACGGATTAAAAAATAATTTTTAAATGAAGTGCGTAGCAGAAAAAATAATGAAATCAATTCAGTCTTTCTCCTCTTTTCTGCCATCTTTCAGATTATGGTGAATATGTGCCACGCCCAAACATTCACATTCCTTTCAAAACTTTCAATCACACCGATAAAACAACACCATATGGACGAGGAATGGACGAGAATGGGAAATCATCAATAAAGTTGGACTTGCCAACAAACAATATTGCTCTGGATCAATTTGGGAAAGGACATGTCTTACAAATTGGAACTATAGAAGGAATTGTGATTGGAGATTTTGAAAACTCAGCTTTGAGGTTAAAGCTTTTTATTTCATGCATGCTTAACAGCAAGCGCAAATCAAAATGCGAAAATCACACAGATACTAAATTGTAAAACTTTGACCTTACTGAATGTATATTAGAAAATGGTTTAAACAAAATACGTTTGACGACTCGAATTTCCACAATTTAAGATTTGTTAAAAATGTGAAAAACACCTCATCTTGAATTTAGAAATCCATTTGGTTATACAACTCCATACTTTACAGTATCTTTGTGGTTCAGAACAACACAACAATCCTATGCTTCGGGAGAAAAGGCGATTCTATCAAACCTTAAGATGAACGGTATGATTTGGTTTAATTCTTGTACAATATCCCTCTCTCAACCTGATACTTTACAGCACGAAAAAAGGGTCATATTATACCATGCTACCACTCGCCTCTGCATTGTAAAAGTTTACAAAGGTTTCAAATTTTTTGGACATATGTTGGCGAAGAGAAGGAACGCATAAGGTAAAACAGGTATTATTGACATCTATACTGACTTCCTCAGAAGCCGAAGATCAAAACAAAATGCGCTAAAATAATTTCTTTCAACTATGTTTCCTTTGTTAAAATTTTTTCATCACGAAAGTGGTCTATGGACAAATTTGGTCCTGAATATATAAAAAGCAGAACTCTCCAAAAAAATTGTCAGAATTTTCTAATTTACGAAGGTGTTAATTAAAAAAAATCTATTGTATAAACTCCTTCGGGAACTAAGAAACAATATCCACGAACGAGTTTATTAAAAAAAAGATGTGGATATTTTCCAGATATAGCTGGAAATAGAATGTTTTAACCAAACGTTACAACTCAATTGTTTGGAAAATAGTGAACTTAGGTGATGCATGTGTGGTGACAAAAAAAATTATATTTTAGCGTTTACATCCCTGTTTCATTACTGTTAGAAATGCTATCATGGTTTAATCGATCAAAATATACCGTGAAAATGTCAAAATAGTTTTTTAACTTTATTCTTAAGGTTTTTACTTGGCTTTGCGGCGTGTTGATGTCCACAACGTGAGGATAATAGTTCTTATCAGGGGAATCAAGCAATATGTGGAAACGTATGTGACAACATCAAACCACTTCTACTCCTGGACGCATATTGTCGTTTCCTGGAACTATGATTGTAAGTGTTCATTCGTACATGTGTTATGAAGCTACTGGTTATACCTGCACCAACAATCGCCCTTACTTGACTGTGCAAACTATCGGGCATATCAGCAGCAAATACGTAAAATAGACGTATTTACTAGTTCTTATATTGGGAACATATTTTTATAGTCCTCAAGCCATGCCATAAAAGTTGTCGAACGGCTTAAGGGATCTCTTTTGTGGATGTAATGCAAGTTAATTCCGCTTTAAAAATCAAATTCAGTAAAATCAATGAAAAATATAGAGCTAGTCAATTTTGAAGTTGACATGTCATTGTGAGCAAGTCTTCCCTTTTTAATCTGCAAACCCACAGACTTAAAATTACTCCACATGTGCTCATGTAAAAGTTAATTGAAAAGCTATACCGATCAAATTCGAGTATAAATACCTAATATGCAAGAAGTACACCACACAATACTTGCAAGTCAAAAATCTTCAATATTATGGTATCTGTTGAAAATCAGTGTTCACTGCAGTCCCGGGTAATAACACTGTTTAAAAACTTATTTCAATGAAATTAAAATACTACTCACAACGCGTTCACTTACGTGGCAGCTCAAAGGTAAGCAAACTATTTTCTTCAAAAAAGTATTTGTGTCCCCCTTAAGGTAACAGTGCAATATAACTTACTAGTTCTCACCTGGCAGTCTGTTTTTTTTGTTAACCTACAATTGTTGACCTACAATTTATATTACATCACCTTTCAAATGGTTTATTTACTAACGACGTTAATGCTCCATTTAATTCAATACAATTTATTTCCGAAGTTTAATGGAAGCATACAATTATTTTAACTGCAAATACATTCCTTATAGCTAAATGTCTACGAGTTTACCTTAATGGTAATATAACGCGAAGCTCTTGTAGTACCATAAACTTCATCAGAACGTCTGTTCCTACATCACTTCGCGTGAGAGTACCTGGAATATACGTTAGTGATATTGCTATATGGTATGCTTTGTTGTTAGATGAGCAAATTCTTCAGCTGTATCGGTCAGGTATTCACTTATTTGACGAGTTAGTTTTCTTTTTATCTTATCAATACAGATCTCTATTGCAAATTCCCGCTGTAAACTTCCCTAATAATCGAGAGAAAAATTAAAAAGTTAAATCGGGTTTTTAAGTAGCTACGTAAGAGAAGACATACAAAGCAAAAGTTAAACTTGAATAAAAGTTTCGAAAATCAAATCGGGTAAACAACTATATACGCCCAGTAAAGTTGAAAAAAATGTGCATTTCTTACCGGAATGTTCAAAGTTATGAATCGACTTTTTCAGCGTTTATTACGATTTTTTTTTAAATTATTGAACTCAGCTATAACGTACTAAGAGTTTCTTTCACGAAAGAATTGACTTAGATTGGTTTTCGTAGATTCCTAATACAAAATGATTTGGCCTAACATTGTCCTAAAAACAAAAGTTTTAACTGTAAAGACTGCTTAATCTCGTGTTATTACAGGGAGGCGTGTATTCTGTATTGTACGGATATAATAACATGTCGCTATTATAGACAATACTGCTCCCGATTGGCGAAAGAAATTTAACTTTGGTTCAGTGACAGAATCCTCATGCGAAGAACTGAGGAGACAACGACCATACACATCTTCTGGTTATTACTGGATCAGATTAAATGGAAAAATGATAAGTGTCTACTGCGACATGGTAACTGATGGAGGTAGGAATTTGTATCAATAGAAAATCACAAGAGATGATGCGTTTAAATTTAATATTTAATTCTTACAAGCTCTTAACTTCGTACTGGACCCATTATCTATGCAGTATGACGTCAACCATTATTTTAGGTCATAAAAAGACAGTATTTAAATATTACAACCTATAAGTCGTAATCACGTGTTCAAAACTTCGATCTCAAAATGAAAAAATGCAAATAATATAATTATCATTGTTTTTGCCATTTTATTCAAGCGCGAGCAAATAAATTAGATAACTAGAGTAGACGTCCGTTAATTCGAACACGCAAGAGACTAAATTTTTTGTTCGAATTAACGAATGTTCGGATTATCGGAAGTTCAGAAAAAACAAGAATTTTAATAAACGTTTAAAGGTTTTATGCTAATATAACTTTATTACAACTTTACTACAACCTTTTTTTTTTTGCTTGGCGATGGGCAAGGCCTCCAAATTCCATGTAAACTTCATTTTATTAAAAATGCCAATTTAATTGATAAATTGAAGGAAATTTTGCCACCATTGATGCAATAAAAATGAATAAAAATGAAAACGTTTTTTTTATTTTTCCATAAGATTTTATTTATCGATACACAAAAGTTCGAATTAACGAGCATAATGCAGACTTGGGATTAAAAAATTGTTCGAATTAGCGAAATGTTCGAATTAGCGGAATTCGAATTAAGCAGCTCAAAATATAAGATTTTATTAAACCAAACTCAAGGGACTTGGCAATTTGTTCGAAATAGCGGAAAGTTCGAATTAAGCGGCATTCGAATTAACGCACGTCTAATGTAATCCATTTTCATTTCTATCAACAACATTATATTGTTTTGGCAAAACTATTTTCGTAGATTTAAGTAATTATTCATTCTTTTATATACTTTTATTTACCTTTAGGTGGATGGACACAAATAACTCATTGGCTCGCATCAAAAAAAATTTATCACGTTGCAAATATCTATGAAATGAACCTAACCTCCTCCAAAAACAGCGCATATACTTCTGGTCACTTCCGTCACTTAAAAACAATTCTTGATTTTAAACAATTTCGAATACGCTGCACCAAACCAGCATATCATAACAGAATTGTTGACATAGCAACCACAACGTCATCTGTCATCGATTACTTTACCTTGGCGACAAACGAAAGACCATACGCATGCGGTGGATTCTATCCATTGGAAGAAGATAACTCGATCTTGTCTGAGAGATGTCAAGAATGGCTAGATGGAAAGTTCTCAGATCCCCTAAAAGTTTCTTCTGGTCGATTTTTTCGTCATTTGATGCATATACCGAACGTAGCAACTGTAGATTTACCCGAAGCAAGATGTGATGATCTTCAGGGTAGTGATATTATTTTTCAAATGTACGTCCGTTGAATTTGCACTGATGTCAATGAACTTATTAAATCCGACAACTACAGAAACAGGGTTAAAATGAATTTTAAGACTACCATGTCGTTATGTTACCTGCATTTTTAATACTGAATCAAATTATTATTTTTGTTGTTGTTGTCGTTGTTGTTGCCACTGTCGTTTTTGTTGCCACTGTCGTTATTGTTGCCACTGCCGTTGTCGTTGTTGTTGTCGTTGTTGTTGTCGTTGTTGTTGTCGTTGTTGTTGTTGTTGTTGTTGTTGCCACTGTCGTTATTGTTATTGTTGTTGTTGTTGCTTCTATCTAACTATCGAAAATGTAAATAGTAACTTACACGACCTGTTTGTGTGAAACATGATTTTTATTTTGCACGCTTTTCAAGAATTTTTTTCTTCTTCTGAAATTGCAGCAAATTCAAGAAAGTTTGAAATTTTTTATAGACGTCAAACAGGCTACTTTCAAAAGGTGCTTAAAGTCACAATGGTTTTGAGAAAATAGTACAGAAAATCAGAAAGAGGTATTGTAAAATGATGCGTTTTATGTTATCGCGGGAGCCACGTGTCACGGCATGAATTCCCGCGACAAAGTTCCACAGGCGCCTTAGTTTTTATAGGCCTTTTGGAACGTACACGCAAAAATGTTAAGTCCCTTAGCGTCCCCTTTTCTTCTCTATATAAGTGAATGTGTAAATATAATTAGTTAGTTAACAACAAGATTTATGAGTTCTTCAAATCCATCATCAAATCAAGTTGACTCCACGCGCAGCGTAATATATGTCAACTTTTTTTTTTCTAGTAATAAACAGATTTAGGCTGGTATTGTTCCAATTTTTAACAACAATTAAAACAAAATATATGAAAACAAGACAGCTTAATCGTCTTACGAATATCCGATTCTACCTTGCTGAATATCTGCTTCTTATCATGCACCTCACGCGGGATCATCTGATGGAATATTTTTGGATATTCGTGCAGTCGTTAGCCGAGAGTTGAAAATCTCAGCCGATATCCCAAATCAAATATCTGCTCGAGATATTTGATAGTTTCTTTGGCACGCATATTTCGCTTATATATATATAGTTCCTTTATAAAATTACATGCAATTCAATCATTGGAGAGTTAAAACTAATTAAAAAATAAAGAAGTTATCAAACAAAGGATGTATTATATCGCACTCTACCTTTTATTGTTCTTGATAGAAGTATACAAAAGATAAGAAATCAAATGATATGTTTTGGAACAACAAGAAACAAGAAAAACGAAAAAGGCAAAAACAAATAATAATCCAATGACGCATGATAAAACAGATATTCAGCGCGGTAAAATCAGATATCGTAATTATTCATTTCTGCCCAATCTTCCTCAAGTATCATCTAGGAACAAAATAAACAATAGTGTAGTATCATAATGATGACAGTACAGTATCTTTCCAAGTGAGTCCCATAGCGATTTGATGACTGCGTGAAAATAAAAATAATAACCAGTGTTAAACATCGTAACATTTAAGCCTAGTTCTCACCAAATGCGTTTATTATTAAACATGTGTTTATTACTAAACTGAATGATTTTATTTTCATCTAAATAATTGACCTAAACCTTGTTCATACCCTAGTTTTAATCTCTCTCTTGTCTGCCCATTTCCTTATTTCCATTGTCTACTTTATCATAGAGACAGCTCAGACAGTGCTTTCTTTGCCACTATTCCTAATTTAGATTTCATCATGTATTATTATTTTCGTTTTTTGTCACTGTCGTTTTTTCTACTCGTGCAGTGCTCTCATGAAAGCCACTCTCACTTTGAGCATTGGCGGTAAAAACAAAAGATTTCTGTGATGTTGAATAAACTCGTGTTTATTGCATGTAAAATCGTCATGCGTTTATTTTTAGCATTCTCACCTAAAGTTTAACTTTAAAACTTTTAAAATATACAGTTTGTCAATAAACGCATTGGTGGGAACCAGGCTTACAGTTGTAGTTAACTTTCCAGCAAAATGAAAGATTGAGGAATATAGCATGTCAAACATGGCTTATTTATGAGAATTATTGCGCCTGCGTGCGTGCTGCGCACTGCGCATGTGTAGCGGAAACGATAAACATTCGTGCAGAATCGTCAAGAAAATCGATTTCCGACTATCTTCGATTGTAGAAAATTCCGTGTCTCGCTTATTTATATTCGATTCCGCTGCGCGTCGTCGAATATCACAAGCTCGACTGAATAATAAGCAGATATTTAACAAGGTAAAATCGGATATCCGTAATTATTTAGTCGAGCTTGTAATATTCAACGACGCGGAGTCGAATATAAACAAAGCTGAATATCTGTTTTATTATGCACCATTGGAAAGGAATCATTATCTTAAGCGGCGAACCTCTTCATATTTTATTTTATTTTATTTTGTTTTGTTTTTGTCTTTTTCGTTGTTCTTGTTTCTTGTTGTTTTAAAAGTTCGCGCTTCAGTTATTTTCAGCTACCCATCTGATTGCTTATCCTTTGTGTACTACTATCGAGAACAATTAGAAGATGGAGTACAATATAATACATTCCTTGTTTAGTTTTAACTCACCATCTGATTGACTTGCAAGTAATTTTTTAAAGAAACTATATATATGAAAGAAATATAAGTGCCGCAGAGACTATCGAATATCTCGAGCAGATATTCGATATGGCATATGGAAAAAGTGGGATGCGGGATGCGGGATGCTGACCGGGACACGGAATGCGGGATGTAGGATGCGGGATTCAAGATGCGGGATGCGGGATGCAAAAAATCATCGAAATAAAATAATGACCGAGCCAATGTTATTTTTCCTCGCATACGAAAAACTTGATAATGAATGAATACATTTTGTTTATTTTTAACAGACTTAACAAAGTATAACGAAAAATTTTAACAAGTTCAAAAAAATGTTAATTATGAAAAACACAAAGGATATAGGGAAGGCAACTTTGCTTTAAAAATTTTTAAGTGGGTAGAAAGGATATCCTTCAAAAAGGGATTACTTCTGGCTGGTATTAATCAGTACAAATAATAACCAAAATTAATTTCTGACCTTTTGAAAGAATTTTCAAACTTTATATAAGCATATTTCAATAATAAAGTGAACCAAGTCAATTTCGTTTCCATGGAATTATCAATAAAAAGACAAAAGACAAAATGAAACACTGTGTGAAGAGCGCGATTACGACATATTTTTCTTCTTCTTCAAAGTTGCAATGGTCCACCTACTCATTTTATATTTTACTCATATATTTTATGTATAACAATCAATCATATTTACAAATAGTTCTATCAAAGAAGTTGCTCGCGTGTTTTTTGATGATGAAAAAAAAAGATTTTGCAGAAGCATTCATTTCTTTCGTTATGGTACACAGCAAATGATCAAAAAAGTTGCGCGAAATCAAATCGAAACCAAAATATACCATGTGCATAGAAACCAGGTTCCTTGAAGAAAAAAATGTCTAGACGTAGGTGAAAGTTGGGCTGTCTATAACACAGTAGTCGTTAGCCCGTGAAAAAATCCACGGGTTCGCCCGTCCTTTAAATTTACCCGTAGCAAAATAGATAAAAATATATCGCATTTGATATTTGTGTTTCCGTAGCACGATATTCTAACTCAGCGGGGGGTCCGCGCAGAGACAGACAGACGAAGGCTATTATTATAGAGACTCGCGGTATTTTTTTAAGCACACGCTCAAGTGGAGAGCAATCAATTCATCAATAAATAGTAGTTACCTGTGTAGCGCAAAACCACATAAATTCAAAATGTGTAAAATCGTGCCCAGTTCAAAAGCTAAATCCAAAAACCAGTTACAAAATCATGTCCATTAGAACAATCAAAATGTGTTCAAAATCAAAATTCTAAAATCCAATTACAAAATCGTGTCCAGTAGAATAATCGAAATGCGTTTAAATCCAGAATCGAGTTTCACAATACAAAATAATATTCACAATGATAAAAATAACAGCTTGCAATCATAAAACGCCTCAAACACACTACACTGGCAAACTATTTGCGCGTGATTAATTTTTCTAATCATTTTGATCGGAAGACCGTAATTTGTAGCGCGGATAGTTGAAAAACGAGAAAACGAGATGCAGAGTTGTGTCTACCTTCTATATCCTATAAGCTGTGAAAACCTGGTTTTTACTTCTGGTTTTTATTAAAAAGAAAAAGGGAAATTTGTATTTACGAAAATTTTCTTTTTCTTACTCAATGAAAAAAACACTTACACATAGACTTGTTTCTGTTTCTCAGAGTGTATAGCTCGAAAGCACTACTTTTTCAGATCGGAGGCATTTACATTTGTTGATTGACCTTCACCTCGCCAAAGGATACTTAAAAGTTCAATGTCAAACAAGTTGTTTCGTAGGTTCACCAACCAAGCGAAAAAAAATCAAGTCATGCATTTCTAACTGTTACATTCTTTTTAGAAAAATTCCGGCGTAGTATATTATAATGTAATTATATTGTCTTATATAATATATATATAATTATATTATATTATATTACATTATAATGTCTACGCGATGATCGGTAACGGCATGGTCAGTATTTTATTTCGATGAATTTTTTGCATTTCGCATCCCGCATCCCGCTTCGTTCATCTCTCATCCGGCATCCCGCATTCCACTTTTCCGATATGCCATTCGTTATCGGATATCTGTTGAGATATTCGACTCTCGGCTAACGACTGCACGAATATCCAAAAATTTTGTGGCTGTTAAAAAAGATTTTTTTGTTCGTCTCTCCTTTAAAGAAAAAATAATTACAAATCTGTTTTTAAAATTCAAAAATACTTTTTGCCCTTACAACCCTCTTAAGCAAAATATGCAAAAAGTTTCCGCGTAGAAAAACACAACGTGCTATGTAGCTCTCTTTCGGCGGGGCACGATGATGATTTTAAAAGTCCATGTAATGAAAATAACAACGTTTTCATTTGAACATTTTTTTCACATTACCTGCATCCAGAAATATTACTGATACTAAAACATTCTAACAATTTTTACATGCAATTAATTGAATATACTTCTTTTCGGAAGAAAAATCAAAAGTATATTTCGCACAAAAAGAATCTAAATTATTTATTAATTTTTAGTTGCTTTTTCGGATTTTATAAACAATGTTAAAGTTACATATCCAGACTCGATAAAGGTGAAAAGACCTCAGGATGCTAATGCAACGGAAGTGGTCAAAATATGTTATTAAACAAACGCATTTCAGTAAACAAAAACCGAAAAAGGTTTTTCAATATTAAACAACAAGTTTATAAAAACAGTAATTTGAGGTATAAAGCTGGATTTACAACGAGAATACCACGTTTTGTATCGCTATGCATTACTTTGATATTATTGGTTGGCTAAAAAGATATCTTTTATTAATTATTATCTTGTTCAGATAACTTCAAATCAACTAATTTTCTTACGAAAAACTTATATTATTATTTTCATTGGTAATCCAGCTTAGAAGATTCAAACGCAACTTTTTAATGGTCATACTGTAAATAATGGTAGGTAATAAATGTAAACAAACCAAATATTTTACCTTAACTACTAAAACCTGACAAAATAATCTATACATGTAGGCCCCCTGAAATGATTTAGAAAGTGGAGGGTTCAATATAGTGAATAAGGATAGTCGCACCATAGCTGAAACTGCCTTAATATTTTTTTGAAATTTAACACTTCCGGGCTAATTGCTATTCAGGTTTAAAGGTTTACTGTGTTAAGAAGAAGAAAAAATGTTTTCTAAGCTATTAAAGCTGCCTCTGAAAATCAGAAGCGTGGAGTACCTCCCTATTGTTGTCGGACCTTCTATGACAGCATAAATTCGTTTCACATTACATACCAACAATTTCTTCAAAGCGAATTCGAAGTTACGCAATAGAATTTACTCTTGTTCTATTGTTTGAATATTACAAGTACGCAACGAATCTTCCGTTTTCAGAAGTATGTCTAGAGAATTTCAACTTGGTGTGAAAATCAAAGAAGAATTCATGCGGCACATCAAGGATATTGAATACAAAAGAAGTTTTTTTCAGTTGGTCGTCTGCATTACACATCCTGTTTTTCATTTAACTTGTAGAAGGCGGCTTCAACACTAAATGTAACATAAAAAGTTGTTTTGATTATTATTTGTGGTCTAACAAAAGACTCGTGGGTTTTTTTTGAACTTGTCGATTCACGAATTGAACGCTGCTTACTTTATCAGACTAAAAAATTAGAACGAAACCAGTTAATAGCCGGTGGCAAACCCATGAGGAGTTTTGTTCTTCGTATATATTTCGTGCATCTTTTACATAAAATAGCGACAGTCATTTCAACAGCCATAAAAGAAATCTTTATATGCTGTTTCTAATGAAAAAATATATTTCCATATACTTACACTTTGGTAGATATCTGTTCATATATTCTTGCTTTTGATAGATTTCTTTTAAGCCTGTTTTCAGTCCTTTCCCAAATGCGTCTTGTTTACCTTCCACGCTACCTGTTGTATTCAAAACAGATTCGAGGATAGACATTTGACTTCTTCTGTCATTCTGATGATATTTTTCTTCAATCTCATGGACGACATTTTCAATTCCAGTCAAGCGTCTTTCAGCGATATGAAGATTAGAAAGCGCATTGTCAAGTTTATGATACTCTTCTATATTCTCTGATGTAACGACCTAATGAAAGATGTCAAGAAAAACGTAGGGAATTCAGAATTCTGACAGCAAGATACATTCAAAAGACAAAAAAAGACAGGCAAGATAATATGATTGTTATTTCTTACCAACATTATTTCGCACAATCTTCCAATAAGGACTGGGCATATGAGAGCAAATGTTTAATCGCTCGGCCCTGCATTCAACTCGTTTTTTTTTCAAAAAACTACCGTACGTCTGAAAAACTTATTAACAATACCATAAGATATCTTCAGTGACCTCAAGGATTTCGGTTTTTTGATTGGTTGTTATTAAACCGTTGGGTGTCGATGTGTACTCCAGTACTGCAAACATCTTGGTTTTAAGTAAAAGCTTTTCTAATACTCCACAACAGTTTAGAATGGACATATATAACACATGTATTTTTTACATACTACGAAAAACGAGTCCTGTGATACACAATATGGACATCGTCATTTCGTGTATCCTTAACATGAAGTAGCGAGCCGGCTATGATTTTGAGCAAAAACAAAGGGAAAGATACTTACCAGAGGATTGCAGCTTTTTTTATAATAAGAAGCAAGTTTAGCTTTATCTCTTTTGCTCAAATTCTTCTCCAGTTGCAACACAACAGAGGCTTGTAGTAAAGAGGCTTCTGCAACACATTGTCTGAAGTTTGTCGTGAATTTTGACGTAATTAACGCCACAAAAACCGCAAATAATATAAATGTTCCAAACACGTGGAAAAGAGCAATCAAAATTTGTCCTGTAATTTTCTCTATCAACGCATACTCATATATAAGTTCTTGACCAAGCGATGATTCGTATACAGTGTAAATCTAAAACAAACAGTATTTTAACAACAGTCTGTAAAAACGTCGGCCTAACAATGTCGGCAGTAGTTTTTAATAGGGAAAAATATGAGTCACTTTTTCACTGACCAACCTTTAATAACACAGTTTTCCAACTATATTTAAGATAATTCTTTTTTTTCTCTAAGCTAGGACAGAATTAAAAATGTATAAATAACATTGAAATAAGAAATCAAACAAGCAAAATAAATTCAATCCCCTTTTCATATCAAAAATAGTCGATAGCCCATAGAAAATCCACTGAGGCAGAAGAACAATAAAATAGGTCGCAGATTTAAGGAATTTTAAAGACGTCAGCAGTGTATATACTTCCATGATTTAGAAATTTGTTAACCCGTTGCATCCATTATTTCCACCCGTCTTAATTTTATTTGGTCATAAACTTAAAAGTGTGCAGCAATGGCTTCATAAATGTTTTTTAAAAACATTGACGTCAATCTAACATATAGACGTTGCAACGTAACGTCAAAAAAACTAATCTGTCACTTGGCAATTAAGATATAGTTTCTCGCTTATTTTCAAGGGAAAAAAATGCATGTCAAATTTCCCCTCAAAAAATACACTGAAATTATTAGAAGGGACTCTGGAACAATCCACGTAAGCGGAGGAACAATGTTTAAAATAAAAGTTGGTTTAAGAGTTTTGATAACGTCAACATTATATTCACAAGCAATTTATTTTAAGAAGTTTGTTATTATAGGGTAAATTTAGGCTAATATAGGTTCTCGACGTCATTCAACTGATATGAGGATGCCAACAAACTATCTTACTGTTCTATAGTATTTTTATATTTTTATGGATGTGTTTATTCAAAGAATTGTTTCTTATGAGGAACAATACAATATTCATATTCCAGTCACTTACTATTGTATCAAGGTTATTTAAAGTTTGAAACGTGTCTATGTTAATGAATGTACTGCCAATATTAAAAGAAGTCGTCGTGTTGCTTGAATTGACCAGTACCCGATCAATTTTTTTCTGACCGTTGCTATCGCCGAACATCAGCCAGAATGCAGCTACAAATGGGACAAATAACTGTAGGTACAGAAACGTGATTTGGATAAATGATGTGATGGCGAGACCTAAATTGAAAATATTACGTAAAATAAAACAGCGATGCGCAGGCATGCACGCACACTGGCGCATATCTGTAGTTGTTGCATTTACACTGTTTTCTTTTGTGGTAGCGGATATATGTTAGAAAGAGGACCAGATTTCTAAAATTTTCCTTATGTTTTAATATGAGTTTTGAATCATACCGTTTTGAGATTGAGATTTTTATCATATTATTTAGCTGAGGACAGTCAAAACACGGACATGACGTCACGTCTGTTGCCATGGTGGTCCATCGGTTACTTGGTGGTGGTCAGGGGGGAAAATCAGACATGCTTTCTCTTTAAAGAAACCTAGTAACAACTCACACTAAAGACTTTCTTATTTGTAACATATCGTATCGAAAATATGTTTCATCGTTCTGACTTTTTTCAGTTTCAAAAATATACATGAAGACATTTCTTAAAAGAATGACATCCTTAATTTATTCAAAAAACAAATTCTCCACCATTGTGCTATGAAACATTTTTGTGTGAAGTTTCGCAGCAATACGATTCATTACTTTTATATGTCTGTGGGCTTTTATAAGTTATTTTTTTAGATTTTAGATTTAAATTGATACTAATTTTTCTTAACATTTGTACGCCTTATTTCTTTGAATTTGCGGATTTTTATGTTTTATAACTTAGCATTGCAAAAATTGCGACTTTTATTGCCATTAAGCTAACCTACACCACGCTCAAAGTATGTCCTGTACAATCTAGCTATCGGCTGCAGAGTACCAGTCAATTCATCCTGCTTGGCAATTTTGAAAAACAAATAAAAAAAATTTCAGTCTAATTCTACTTTAAAAACATTTTTACTTGCCTATTAACCAAATGAAAAAATGACAGTTCTTAGGGTATTTTTCTGTTGGAAAAAATCTTTTTTTATTTTGTGACGCCAATGTACGGTGAAATGGCAAGATACTTCGTCCCTGTAACAATAATGGACAGGGCGGGTAAATGTGCAAAGAGGGCGGGTGAATGTGTAAAGAGGGCGAATGAATGTGAAGAGGCCCAACCATACCAACCAACCATCGAAACTGAGACATAAGCTGAAACGCTATCCCAATTCAACTCTGATGGAACATATTATTAAAAAGTGAATTGACAAAGTTGAAGTAAGTTTTATATTTTCTATCTTGCTTGCTTTTTTGCTGGAGCCTGGCATGATTAAGTTTAGTTAGTTTAGTTAGTTTAGTTTTGAATCAATCCGAGCTCTCAAACACACCGACATATATACTTCGTGCTAGTTAAATAGTAGTTCCAGATATCACAGAATGTTAAACTTACTGGCTATTTTAAGGAACACAGCAAAATATCGGAATCGGATACAAATTTTTAAGACACGAGCGAACGAGACTAGCATTCCCAAACCAAACACACATTTATGTGCGATAAACATTCCAGTTTCGTCGAGTAACATGTCTAAAACTCGTGTGATGATGATGGCAGCTAAAATGATCAACATAATCCACTCATAAGCAAACCAAAATTTCTCTCTTCCTGCTAAACTTGGTACAGAACGAATCCTTTCTGTTTCAGATTCTAAATTTTCTCGATCACCTGGCCACGCAGGATGGCAGTTCAGGTAATTAGATCGAACCAAATGTTGTCTCCATTCAACCCAGGCTCTGTGATACTTAATTGCATCTTTCTTCACAGCAAAATCCTAAAAACATAAGAAAATAGTCTCAAAAGCAATCAAATTATCTACCCTGGAACATTTCTAGCACGTGTTCAATACATTAAAACAAAAAATAACAAACTGTACTATTTTTAGTAGATTATTCTTAAACACGTGTAGAAACAAACTTCACCTTATAAAAGAAATAGCTGGCAAAAATAATTATCAACGCCTCTGGTACAATTTTCCATGCATATTTATCATAGGGTTTATAATATTCTCTTTCCTTGCTGTCACTGAATGTAGAAGCAAGAATAAGCCAGCAAGTCAAGTAGAGGAAGGTTATGAACAACTTTCGCAGAGTGTCGTTTCTACCAAACAAATTCCACTTGACTTCAATCGCTTTCTGTATGACAGGATGCATTATCAAGTTGATATCTTCATATATTGTGATGATCTAAATACAAAAACAATTCGGTTCATTACCAGCGTATAGTTCATCTAACAAGTCGTGTTCATTAAAAGCGCTGGTGCGACGCTTTATTTAGGTTTTACGGTTAAGGGACGCAATAAATTTCCCGTTTTTTTCAGTCGTTTTTATAAGGAATTCCATTGCACAGTGATGATTATCCTATCCTATCCTAAACGTCCTAAAAGTTGTTACAATGATACGACTATTTACATGCTTTGTTTACTTTCGTGAATGTTAATTTTACCTCCAATGGGCTTTTAGATACCATGGCAGCCTTCCCCTTTGTATTGCTTTCCAAATAGCTTAAATACATTTCACTTCGTTTCGACGACATATTTGTTATAATGAGTTGATAAAGTGCTCGATTCGCAACATGTGGCATTTTTTCTAACAAGTGACCAATCAGAGAATTTCCTTCACTGTCATAAACTCCGGCAGGTGCACCAATATCCAGCAAAAATTTTGCGGTTTCAATGCTTCCTAAATAACAGTTAATATTATATTTTATTTCGTAAAATTTCTTACTAAGGAATTAGGGTCAACAGCTGATGAACCACAGCTAGTGGGTTACAACCAACCTACATTCTTGCACCCTTATATCTGGAGGTGAGGGGAGGGGATATGGTGAGGGGTACAAAATGCACGCGGCAACTTTTATTAGGTATAACACTGCATGACACTAGTAGTTGTTTTGACTTTTTCTAACTTTAATATAAATCCTGATAATTTTCTGGAATTTTCCATCATTTTATTGGCATTAAGTGTACCCAACCAATTGTCAACAGGAGCATTGTTACGTTGTTATGTTTCTTTATATGCTAATGAAAGTCGTTACCAAGAATATATGCCAGTCAATGTATATAATGCAGTTGTTCCATCATTGTCACAAGGTACAGCCCATAAGCATTTCTAGTCCAAGACACGTGCGACACGGACCAATGAAGCACAGGTATATTAGGGTTTAAATTATAGCTTACTTACTTAAGGATTTTGAATTTTTTAAATTGTGGGAAACCTTCCATGCAGGAACAGGCGATATATCCGCTATTCAGTTAGAAAGTATCGCATTATACAGGTAATTCTAGACTGTAGCCAGAAGCCGTTGTACCTTTGACATAAGCTTACCTGATTCTGCAGCTAAAAATAAGACCGTCTTATTCTTCCCATCCCTTTGAGTGATACTTGCTTGGAATCGAATAAGCATTTTCATGGTCTCTAATGAGTTGAATTTTGCGGCATAATGAATTGGTGTTTGATTGGTATTTTTTGTTTGTACATCAACTCTAGCTGAAAAAAGAGAGTACGACTGAAAAATAAATAAGAAAATACAGACATTATATGTGTTTTATTACTTCGATTACCAAGATATCGCTAAAACGTTGTTATGACGAACCGATAGGAATGCATATAGTCAATGTTATAATGCGAAAAAAAGACTACTATTATCTTGTTTTTTGCATTCGTGGTGTTAAGAAGCATCAAAGCACGATATAACCAAACATGTACTGGACGAGAATTTAGTATTGACTTTAGAACGGTTAACCAAATGCCGCGGGAAGCCTAGTCGCAAGTTTTTTTATAATTTAGAAGCAAAATTTCAAAAGAAAATAATAAAAACTTTAAGCAGCGTGCCACGCCCAATTTCTAAAGTATAATTCTATATATTTTGAATTTCTAAAGTATAATTCTATATATTTTGAATTTCTAAAGTATAATTCTATATATTTTGAATTTCTAAAGTATAATTCTATATATTTTGAATTTCTAAAGTATAATTCTATATATTTTGAATTTCTAAAGTATAATTCTATATATTTTGAATTTCTAAAGTATAATTCTATACATTGTGAATTTCTAAAGTATAATTCTATATAATTTTGAATTTCTTGTGGTGTTGGTACATTTATAGCCAGTGATATCACGGCGAGTTATCGACCATGAAAAATCTGCGGTTTTGGTGATATGCGAAATAATTGGAAATTTTTTGCGTCTTGCATTTTGCTTGCTGTGTGCACGCAATTGTTTATGCATAAAAGAGTTTTTGTCAAGGTATAGCATGTGATAAAAAAGTTCAGCATACCGTAGCTTAAATGAGATTTTAATGATGTTTTAGGAACATATTAAGTCCAAACATTTTGATGCCAGATTCTTGGTTACATGATTTTTATTTGCATTGTGTTGCACATTTTTGTGTTAAGTTAAAAGGTTAGTACGAAATTTTGACCACCCACCGGCATGGTTAATGCAACGCGGAACTAATTTTGCTACGTTCTACAATTATAATTAAATGTTTATGTAGCTGTAACGTAATTTTCCCATGGCTAAATTATTCTGTTTTTTTGTGTATTCGCTTGTAATAGATAAATGGTGTAAAAAAACAATCCTAGCTGAAAACTAGCGTTTTACCTATCTAAAAAAATCGGCAGGTACATGTAAAAATTCTATATATTCTATAATTTTTTTAAAGCTGTAAATTAATAATTCACGTGAGTCACGTGATAAAAAGCGTGACGTCAATAGTACTTCAACATTCTCATTTTGGTGCAAACCCAAGGTACACTGCCTTCTCTTATCTACTGCAAGGCAACTACTGTAGAAATAACCTCTACATACGACTTTATCGCTGGTAAAATAAAACTCGCTGGTTTACCAATATTTATTCATTCCAAGCATCTTTCTCTCGTGCCACAATCTTTCAATATGAATATTTAACCTTAACTTTTGCGCAAGTGCTCTCGCATTTGTGATTTCATCATCTTAGAACTTAACCTCATATCTCCCTTAAAAAGTGTATAATTTTTTGGTAACACTTCTATTTTTATGGTAGGAAAATAATTATAAGAAAAAATTAAGAAGTGAATTTTGACCTCCATTCTCCTTTAGTGAATACATGTGTAAATAAATAGAAATCACGTGACAGCAGAAATAACGAAAACAGTTGATACTTAAAGCATTAGTAGCAAATTAAATAAATAATGGTTTTCTTTATTAAACTTTTACATTGAACGAGGAACCAAGAAATTTTAAATTAATCAGTTTGGCAGCGCCTCTTACCTCCATTTAAGAGTAAAAGTCGTGTAGTTTCAGCTCCGTTTAGTGCTGCTGCCAGATGCAAGGGTGACCTTCCCAAATTATCTTGTGCATTCACATCAGCATTATTCCGTATAGCAAATAAAACCACGTCAGTATGCCAATCTCTTACAATAGCATGTAAAATTGTCTGCCCGTGTTCGTCACGGCAATTGATATTGACACCTGAGTCAACTAGTGACTGCAAAAAACTCAAATCGATTTCTTGTTTATCATGTTGATCTGTGAATGTCCACATGTACGTTAACAGACCAAATTCAAGTGACTTTGAATGGGGATCTGGAATGACTGACAACTTAGCTGGTTTATGCTCGTCAACATAAGCCAGTCTTGATTTTGTGATAAAGGACGGACCAATGCGATATTTTCCAGCAGCATCGTAGCGTCTCTTGCGGTTATACTTATCGTTTACATTTAAAACTTCAGTTTTAGTGGACTGAATTAAAACCGACTTTAAATTGTTTTTCGTTTTGTATGAAGGTACCGGATACTTACCTTCATTCACTTCTGCTACCTGTTTATTATTGCTAGTTGAATTTGTAATTTTCTTTCTGAACTGGTCGATCTCGTCTAGCAAGTTGAACGATTTGTCGGCTTTCTCATCTACCACTGCTTCATTTACTGTGCCGATGGAATCTTCGTCGTCGGCCTCAGACGAAACGTCGTCGTTTCTACTTGTCACGATAGAATCTCGTGAAGATCTTCTGCTTGTCATCTTCCTAATAGTGTCCATGTCTCTATCCTTTTTTTGTAAATTTCATATAGCATCGATCAACTTAAGTTTACAAAATGTGCTTCCATCGTAGTGTTTTTATCTAATAATTAGAATTTAATACATGCTGTGTTTGTTCTGTGAGAAGGAGAACTATTATTTATAAAATACATTACGGGTACAATAGAAGCTGAATAACTTAATTAGCCTGTGTATTCTAAGTACTAATTGATAGTCAGTTGCCATTCACGACAGTATGAAATGAAATGATGCAGAACGCATCTGACTTATGTAAAAACTATTAGTTGATAACACATTTAGGATTGTTAATCATTAGTGGTGTTTCCTTCTCATAGTTGATGCGAACTTTTCCTTAAGCTTTTAAAAATGCGCAAGTGAGACAAAATTCGTAGATTCTTTCATTGATTAATTTGCAAATACAAACACTCTTTTCGTGTATCTACGAAATACAATTTTTAGTTTGTGGGCTTTTTCCACAAGCTTATACTTTGCATTTCGAAATCATACTCTTCAAGCAAAACAGCGGGAAAAAAATTACGCTTGATCAAACTTACTTTAACAAAATCCAATATGAATCTGTCTTCGAGTCAGCTGCTTGAAGTTTAAAGCTCATTTTTCACTTTAAAACGAGTTGATTTCAAACAAAAGAGCTTGGAGATTTGCCTAGGAAATGGATCATAAAAATAAAAAGATTCGTGCATCACTTTCCACGCTATTTCATGGTAATCAACTTGTTTTTAACAGGTAGCTAAGCTGTATTTAATTCAGTATTTAATAATAAGGGTGGTGAGCCTAGTATTTCATACCGAAAGGACTCTTGTAAAAAATGATGCAAAGTAACTGGAAGTGTATTTTCTACCTTTAATTATTAAATTAACTTATAAATATCATAATACAGCTACAATCAGGAAATGAGGATTACGAGAAAGAGAAGAAATTTAAAGATGGTGGCCACAAGTACGCTGTTTCTATATTGAATCAGAAGACGTGGAAATTTCACGAAAATTCGCACGTTGCATCAAATTCTATACAAAATATTTTTTACTTTTAGTTTAGGTTTCGTGCGTCGTGTAGAATGATCCGGCTATGTTCGACAGAGAGACAACGATTATTAATATTGACACGCCCAAACCTTATGTTCTTAATGCCCATAACGAACGTATTAGTTCGTTTATTAGTTGTAAAGAATGGTAAGAATGACATTCTCTTGTGCGACGTTATCATGTCCCAATTTTTATCCTGACTCTACGAACGCGTACAATGTTTGTATTGGGTGGGTGTAAACGGGTAAACAACTCAATTTAAAGGCTGCTCACTTGGATGCATCTAACAAAAATGGCTGCACAGTATTGGTGATTAGTTGTGGTTTGTAGCTTCTTATTATGGTCAAAACTTTCGCACGAATTTCCGATCGAAGTTATGTGATTCGATATAATTTTTACTCGAAACTATTTTATTAGGAAACGTGTTTATCATTTCAATAAACATTCCACTTGAAATTATGACTGCTTGTAATTCTGACAGGGTGACATATTTTTCATAAAACATTACTCGAGTTATTATATTTATACTACCATATAAGAATAGTCATAGTAATCTAAAACGTGGACCTTCTGTTATCAGATATTGAAATAAACGATGGAAAAACAGGGGGAACAGATTTCCCTTTCATTATGTAGAAATTCTAATTAGTTTCTGCCTGCAGTATTTACTGCTAATAGAGTTTCAATTGACAGGCAAAATTCGTCCAAACAACCTCTACAAACTCAGCTAAGTTACATTATTTGTATAGCATGCACAAAAATGCAAAACTTTAAAAATAAAACAATATTTCAAGTTGCAACCTACATCAATGGAACATTAGTCACCAAAGCAGGTGAGTACAATCCTTAAAAATATTTCCTTATCCTTACTGATCTAATTTTTCATTTTCGCTTCTCATTTCTTTCTCTTCTTCATGGAGAAAGTTACCAATAATCGCATTTAATGCAACAACCCTTAAAACATGATTTCCAATGATAAAATAACCACAATATATAAATATTTGTTTGTAATATCATCAACGTTTGTGGTAAAATAAATTACATTTGCTATTTCCCAATATATTCACTTAAAGATATGTCCATCAGCAATCATCCTAAAAAAAAATACATAGTTTAGCCTCCAAAGTTACCAAAATTTAATAAAATTAAAAAAAATTATTATGTTTTTATAAAACGATTTTTCCAAGGTCGCATTTAAGTAAAAATATCATAATTTATTATGTCAATTAATATTTTACCACCAATACACTTTCGGTCATGATTCAATAACGAAACATGAGTGCTTTTTGAAACAATATCTATCCTATTTTTTAACTTAAGGGTTTTTATTTCACATTAGGGAAAAGTTAGGTGGACTATACTTTCTGTCTTTTTTTTCATTATATGCCCTGCACGAACTGCGGTCTCAAATTCTGCATACTTACATAATATTAAACGAAAAAAAACTTACATTCTATGATCGGGTTCACATTTTTTTATATAATCCTTATTTGTCGGTACAAATGTAGCTACTTTTGAGCAATAACCAATTTCATCGTATTTTGTTTTAATACAGTTATAACGCCATCGATCTTTGTATTTAAATGGAAAAACACAACCTTCACCTCCTGTAAAAAAGTGTATCAATGGTCAAATTAACAAAGAAAGTAAAAAATTCAGTTGAATTTTTGATAATTTTGTTTACACAAAACTAATTGAGGCACCAAATTAAACAGTTTACTGGATTAATCCGTGTTTTTGAAAAAGAGAGATAGACCAGTTTATTTTTATAATCTCATAAGTGCAATCGATGACAATATAGACGGGAAAGCTATTACTGATACACGGTGCATTTGTTGCCATTCGTTAGACCAAAGTCATTATATTCTTACCCACTGGGCATTTTCTTCGTCTACCTTTGTAAAATTTATCTTTAGAACACCACGCCCTGCCAAAATCTTCATGAGTGCAAGATGTAAACACCTTTCCATTGTAATGAAATGGGAATATACAATCTGTTTCACCTGGAATATTGTGAATCATTAAGTATGAAACTGTTACTAGGCAGGCACCATGGCTAAAGGTGGTCTGCTTAGCAATAAAATAACAATTTGAAAAGAGGAAAAGATTACACCAGGCACAGAAATTGTGAATGAATGTATAGTACAAAAAAAGTTAATAAATTATTTCGTTTTACTTGAAGTGCATTTCTTAGACCTTCCATCAAAAACAGCGTCTTGTGAACACCATAAATCTTCGCCATTATCGCGCGTGCAGTCATTGTAAATTTGACCACGATACTTGAATGGGAAAACACACCCTTCACCACCTACAGAAAATAGACATATGAGTTATATGCTTGCTAAATGACTTTTGGGAGGGTGATATTTGCAATTTCTCATTATTTTGTAGTTTTTTTGTTGAAGTAAAAACAGTTAATTGTTTTGTTTCGGAAATGATGCGAAAGTGGAAAGAGTAGATAAGGAGGAAAATCACTAGAAGCTTACGCTAGATATAAATTCTTAACATTGTTTGACATAACTAATTCTGAACTCTCTTTAACTGTTTTACATAACGCAATGACAAAGTAGAACAATAGACCAAAATTACAAAACGATTTGAGCATACTTGTACGAACAGGTTTATCATTAGCTAAAATGGACAATACCTCTCGGACAATATTTCCATTTATCTTTGAATACAGCATCTTTTGAACACCAAGGTTTTTCTGAATCTCGCATTGTGCATCCTTTGTATTCAATACCCTCATAGATGAATGGAAATACACAATGTTTGTCATTGGTAACTTCTAAGTCTATAAGAATATTATTTTTTCTTCAAACGTCATTTTTTAGGTCCCTTTTATATAAAGAAGTACCAAAAAACAAATACCTTCCTTGGACTTGCAAAATTTCCAGTTGCCCATAAACACTGGGTCTTTAGAACACCATAGTGATTCTCTGTCGTTTGTAATGCATCTTTCATACCATGTTCCACGATAACGAAATGGGAAAACACAATCTTCTCCTCCTAAATATTTATTCAAGGTGAATTTTATAAACAAAATCTAAATTGTTTTTAAACTGACTACCACACTGCACAGTATATTCTTGATGTACTTATATTATTACAAAATCTACAATCCTGTGCAAAATAAATGGAGGAAAGGACAAATTATACTTTCTTTTTAGCTAGTCGATGTTTACTGCGATCACATGAGATTTCGCTCTGCAATTTTTTGGTTTGATGCAAAATCGTAAGTGTAGTCGATTTTGCTGACGTCAGCATAGTTACGGGTATTCGATATTTATGCTCTGTTATGTTGTCATGTTGGAAAATGAAACAAGGCCTTTTTGTACACTGTTTACTTAGTAAATATATCTTAAATTAAAACAGCATACTGGCTGCTGTGTGATTACTAGTTTTTTTTGTATGACAGTTTTGAGAAATTTCCTTAGAAATAACTATTCGCCTAATGAACCAAATATTCTTCCTAAATTGAAGTTAAACTTAATTAACAAAATAATATATGTTACAAAGATATCACAATGTGTTGATGAACCATTTGTGATCACCATATATTGGAGGTAAAGCCAGCATGAGCGTGTTTCTTCAAAAATAAAATTTAAAAAGAATTTAAAAAATTAGAGAATAAAAGGTGACGTTAAGATTCTTGTCACCACGCATGCGTCAATTACCAGAAGCTTGTTATTAGATGCATAAAATGCATATGGATAATATAACTACCTGATGGACAGTCTTTCCATCTGTCTCGGTACTTAGAATCTAAAGAGCACCACGCCTGACCTTTGTTTTCAACCGTTGTGCACGATTTGTATGTGACGTTTTTGAATTCAAAAGGAAAAATGCAATCCACCTCATCTAAATAAAAGAAAGAATGAGAAACAGTTATTTTAAAAATTCTTTAAATTCTGCATTTATCTATCTTTTTAACCACAAAAATAGAGTAAAACAGAAGCTAAAGAATAACCATCTGCGTTATATTTTCTACGCGACATATTCTATAGCAAAATGTGGGACTGTTCTCATATGATACCTAAGACTGTAAATTATTGCGGAGAAAAATTATTTCGACAAAAATTATTGCGTCACAACGATAATAGTTTTTGCCTAAAACATTGTACGTAAAATGCAAGCTTTTTTCATAAACACCCAAAATAAAATTCCTAAACCAATAAAAAAAATAAAGAAGCCGAAATAATGTCGTAAAATGAATAAAAAAATGTGTATTTCATTTCTATTGTTTTAGCAGGTAAAGATTTTTATTAATAAATGAAAACATTGACGATGATACCTGATAAACAATTCTTCCAATTATTTTTAAAAATTTTGTCCTTTGAACACCAGAGTGTGTAATGATCCTTTCTAGTACAAGTTTTGTATATTATGCCTTTGTAGCTGAACGGAAAGACACACCCTTCTCCACCTAAAAAATAAAATTATATATGCTCCGACACTGATTGTCTACTACAGAAAATTATATTCAGTTTTGAAGGTTATATTTTTATTTTATTGATCTTACAAGAGTGCGATATTGCCTTTTCAAAATATTGATATTGGTAATTTTTTTACTCTGTCGTCAATGTATTTATAACTTTCTCATATTCCTTCTTTACGTGCTGTTTCAGATTAATATCAAGGCGTTTTAACTATAATTTTTTTAATGTTTTGAGTGTTTTAAGAAAATACAATGTTGGAAGAAGCTTAATCTAGTTTTTTTAAGACCTAGTTCATAAGATGCTCAGATGTTACCTAATATTGAGAATAATCTCAGAATATGATCAGCCTGTGATCCTTTATTGCTTATAAGAACAACATAAAATAAATAATGAATTACTAGGAAACAATTGTTTTGGAACAGCATTTCATTGTATACTATATCTTTTGCAACAAGTTTTTTTTGTCATCTATTTTATGCAATCCTAAAAACACTCATCATCATAAAGAAATTTGAACAATTTGTAAACTGAACATCTATCCCTAAGTTTTCGGAAAACAAAAGATAGGAACATTTATGGCTGAAAAAGTTGCAATAATAACAAGCACATCCAACCTAAGCTGAAATTTTAACATTGTTATAAAAAAAGTGTACAGACTTTCATAGTTGAAATTATATCTGGACAAAATCATAAATTAAAATTATTAGGACCACTTAGCACACGTCATGATAATAGTACCTGACATGTGCTTTACTAAAAAAAAGAAATCGATAATTACAACTAAAATATTTACCGATAGGGCATTTTCTCCATCTGTTATTGAACACCTTGTCCACAGAACACCAAGGTTCGTCCTCTGAAGATAATGTAGTACATGTTTGATGACTCCTTCCATTGTATTGAAATGGAAATTTGCACTGGGTGACGCCTATTGAAAAATTTATTTGACAATTGAAAATTAAATAGATGTCTTACTGGTTCGCAAACGTAAATAATCCCTCAAAAAATACCGCTGCGGCTTGTTGCAAAATTTAAAAGACAAATTAGAAGAAGTCGACGATCCACCCACGTACAAGAATAATTAAATCGAAGAAATGAACATGGAATTCTACAACACACTCCAAGAAGAGTTTCGTCTGGAAATTTAAGTCGAACGTTTTTTATTAGTCTCTATGTTTTTTTCCAGGGATTGTTATTTCTGTCTTTATGACATTATTTAAAATATGCCGTCCGCAAAAACAAGTATTCACGAAGTAAGTCTTATCACAGACTCAGTAGAGGTACAGCCACGCCGCAGATTATTTTTTCTCCCAACACTCACTTACTTGCGTAGCATGTTTTCCGACGGCCTTTGTAACGATAACTTGGAGAACACCATGGTTCACTTTCATCCTTTGTTCTAATGCAGTTATAGTATTTTTTATTATTGTATATAAAAGGAAATTTACATCCATCGCTACCTAAATACAAACAAACAAGATTTTTTGATCTTATTACTTTCAATTAAGTTTTTTCGAATATAAGAATTTTATTTATGTGTGGAATAAAAATTTGTAACTTACCTATCGGGCAATTTTTGTATCTGTTCTTGAACGTTGTATCAATCGAGCACCACGCGCGATAATGATCAAAATCAGTGCAACCATGATACGTTTTACTCTTATATGTGAATGGGAACTTGCATTCTGTTGATCTGGCATCTAAAAAACAGAAAAAAGGTGTGTCTTTTAAATAAGCATTTCCCTTGCTCCAAAAAAGAGAATCCATTTAAAGTTCTGAGTAAATATTTAAACTTTTAAACAGGCCATTTCTAGAAATCAACAGAAGAGACAATTGCAATTTAATGACAGGCTGAGTTTATTGGATGAAATCGCGTGTTGGGAAAAGTGAAAAAAGCGCGACTAATACGAATATAAAACGTTACATACAAATTTACGGGAATTTTGTTTAAGTGAAAGTTTGTGTTTTAGTGTTTTCCTATTTTCATGTTTTGTGATATAGTGGCAACAAGCAAGTTTCCAAGAAGTTTTTAAGTTTACACGAAAAAAAAAAATCCAATTATTAAATCATAAGTGACGAATTTGCATAGCAAATATAATCTAATAGAACCACAAGAGATGTCTTTTGGTCAGCAGTATCCCCCATTTTAGAACATTCTTACTTTTAAAACGTTGGAAACAAGAGTGAAATGCGTCTTATTTTTTAACCTACAAACACGGCTTCAATAAACTAAGGTTCGCTTTCTATTACGGTGTTCTTGGATTCACATCCCAGCATTTAGTATCTGGCTTTGTGTATGAGAATTTTTTCTTTGGACGCAATGTCTGTAGGGAACTGTGGAACTTAAGACGAGTCAACAATTCAACGTTTACAGACAGACAGTTTTTCAGCGACCAATAAAAACTCGAAAACACTACTGTCTTTTATGTAATGTTTATACTCTGGAAGATGCGGCGATGAATGCAGCCTTAAGCTTACAACCTCGTCCACAGGGTATCTTTTCACTTTTCTGACACCAGGACGGCGATACGAACATGACCATGGTACAGGCCTGTTCACGTGACCATTTTACAATTCAGAATCTGTTATTATATTTATTAAGATTTTTCTTAATAACGGAAAAGTGGTGGCGAAACCAAAAGCTAGTGAAAGGAACAGTATGTTTTTTCTTCAAAAAAACAGAGTTGGCCAGGATCATACTGATCTTTGGTTTTGTTATGTTACGGCGATAAAAAAAGTATATATACATTTTAAAATATGTTGTGGCGAAAATTAGGTTAGCTACCTATCTATCTGATACTACTGTAAGCTAGTTAGCTGTAATGTTTTTTACTTCTGTTAATTTTAGTAACTATATTCAAGGTTTTTTTTTCTAAAATTTCAGCTATTGAGACAGTGTAGAAGTCATTTTCTGAATATCAAAAATACAATAAATTGAGATCAACCAGGGTTATTGACTTGAACATTGTTATGAGGTGATTTTACCTCAATGTAAATAAGTTAGCTTGAAAAAATGTTTTGTATCAGCTATATTTTCTAAGTTTCAGAATTTAAACATTTTAGGGGATGGCGATAAAATCTTACGAAGAAAAAAGTGCTTTTGATCAAATAACAAAGATATAGGTATATACAATTTGTTAAACAAAATGATTTGTTCAAAGCCAGTGCATAACGCTTAGACATTTCAGTCAAACTGTGCTTGCTAGCATCTTTTTGGGCCAAATGGTAATAAAGCTCAACTTGGCACATTTTTATATTTCTTGACATATGGTAATGCATTATAAACTACAATTCGATTCATTGTATCTCTTACTTTTCAGCTATCACATGTCGTCACTAAATACTGTGATTAAAGGGTGTGCTACTTCAAGGTCTGGATTAACCACCCCTCCCTCCCCGCTTATTTTTGGGGAAATTTTTCGGATGATACAAGATTTGAGTATTTGTAGAAAATAAAGGACCCTCAATTATGAACTATGTCTTTTAAACAAATGAAACATAAAGAAAAACTTAAAAATCTGACATTAGAAATTTCGTTAAAAATTTATTACCGTATACAAGCTAGCTATTTGAATTTCCGCGCCCGAAGGCGTAGGAAATTCTTTAAAACCGTCGTTTTTTTCTTTCGGAGCATTTTTTGAGAAAAAATCGACCATGGAATTTCACTTTGCTCAGTCACAGATGTAAACTTCGTACCCAAGCTCCTTAACTACTGGGAAGTCTCGTATTGACGTTTCAGGCCAAAATTGGTATTTGTTTTCGACAAAATTTGGCACAGTTAACAAAAAGAGTATGCTGAACATAATGGTGACATAATAATTTTGATTTTTGTCACCTAAATGTCATTTTAGGCCAACATTGGTCCAAAAATTAAAACTACTTCATTTTCAACAAAAATTGGCAAAGTTAGCAAAAAAAGTATGCTGAACATAATGGTGACATCAAAATTTTGATTTTTGTCACCTAAATGCTATTTTAGGCCAAAATTGGTCCAAAAATTAAAACCACTTTATTTTCGGCTAAATCTGGCACAGTTAACAAATAAAGTATGCTGAAAATGATGGTGGTACAAAAGTTTGATTTTTTGTCACCTAAATGTCATTTCAGGACAAAATTTATCCAAAAATTAAAACTGCTTTATTTTCGACAAAAATTGACACAGTTAATAAAAAAGTATGCTAAAAATGATGGTCACATCAAAATTTTGATTTTTTGTCAACTAATGCCGTTTAAGACCATAAACGTTTCAATCGCAAGACTTTCAACCATGAATGATAGGCCGTATTTTTTGTTAGCAATTTCTTTTAAAATGTGAGTTTAATGACACGTTTCGATTTGTTTGCGTTTGTTGTAAGATATAATGTCAGTGGTATGCTTTATCTTCAGAGGTTCATGCACCGAACCCCTTCGAATGTTTGGCACAATAACACAACGAATTAGCAAATAATCAAATATTTTGGTAGCGCGCGGAAATTCTTAGAGCCCCCAGGGCTTCTTGTTCAGTATTAGTATTTAATCAAATTAGTTGCGTTGATATTTAAAAAAAAATTGTTTATATGTGTTTGAAATCTTCTGTTACGTTTTTCTCTTCTAAAGTTTGGTATGTCAAGAATACTTACTTAGTGCGAAATTGGAATTGAAATTTCGGTATTTCACGACTCATTTAAAATAGAATTAATAGCCTGCGTCGTACAAAGCTGTAACACAATTCATTGAGAATCTTAGTCTCTATAATAATAGCCGTATTCCGTCTGTCTGTCTCTGCGCGGACCCCCCGCTGAGTTAGAAAATTATGTTACGGAAACACGAATATCAAATGCGATATATTTTTATCCACTTTGTTGCGACGGGTAAATATAAAGCACGGGCAAACCTGTAGATTTTTCCACGGGCTAACGGCTAGTTTTAAAATAATATCCATCATTAAAGCCTCCAAAAATGTGTCAAAAGTAATCTTGTAAAAATAATACTTCTACTTTGTTTTATAGCTAAAACTGCGGTAACTAATATTATAATCACTATTGGAAAGTCCATAAAGAGTTTTTGATTGGCATAAAAATAAGGCTGTCAAAACGACCATACTTGACAAATTACACTGCCGTTAAAAAAGTTATTTATCCATACTCTGGTCAGCAAAGACATCTGTCTAGTACCTTCTACTAACTATACTACTAAGGACTTACTTAGGTGGTATATGTTATCCCTGACCATTAGAGTTTTTTCTCCATATTTTTTCCTAAAAAGAATATGATCTAACTAGCTATATAGCTAGTCAGCTAGCATGCTAGCTATATAAATTACTTAACTGTCACTTTTAAATATTTACACCAATTAGCTATACAAAATATCGAACACTAGATTTGAATTGCCCATAATATTTTTTTCAATTTTTATGGGTAAAAACAAATTCGATTATCAAAAGTTTCTAGCTAAACCTCCATTTGTCTTTTATTTTAACCACGGCGGAGGATAGCAATTTAATCAAATTCGCCACGTTAACGCATAGTGACATCAGTCCATCCAATCACAGCACAATACATAGGCCTGCGCGAGGATCATGTTCGTATCGGCATTCAGGTGTCAGAAATATACAAGATGCTTATACAAGATGCTTATACAAGGTGATTATACAAGATGCTTATACAATTAAAGTAAATGAATTTAGGATAGGGTGTTAAAAAAGTAAATATGTCGCATCCCTTTTGCAATGTCTTATTATCGCCTACACTTAAAAAAAACTCAAGTAAAATCTCACTTTCGGTACAGTTTTTCCAAAAACCATTATAAACTTCATCTCTGGAACACCAAGATTTTTGCATTCCAGGTCCCGAAGAAATTTTGATGCAGTCATTGTAAAGTTTGCCTTTGTATTTAAAAGGGAAGACGCATCCTTCCCCACCTAAATAAAAATATAGTATATTGGAAAATCTCAATAAAAAACATGGAAACATCGATAAAAAAATGGTTTGATACTTTTCTATCTCCTAAACACAACATGCACTTTTACTTTAATCATGGTATATATCCTCCATAAATGTCTTCTTTATACGTCAATAATTCCAGTAAAAAGAAACCCCCAAAGGCTCTAATTGTACCAATTTGCATATTTTATTATTTATAACATTAACCTTTAGGACAGCTAAGATATCGGTCAGTGTAAACTTTATCCAAAGAGCACCATGCTTGTCCGTTGTTATCTGCAGTTGTACAAGTTCTGTAAAGTTGACCCTTGTACATGAAAGGAAATATGCATTTTTGATCTAGGAAGAAAATATAATACTTTAGCAACCTGTTTAGTGTTTATTTACAAAGCTATCTGCTACACTGCTATGAAGAAAAAAAACTTTTATACTTACTGACATTGCATATGTGTCGTTTTATTTTAGTAGCATCCTGCGAACACCAAAATATATTTCCTTCTTTAATGCATTTGTTATGCTTCTTCCCTTTATATGTGAATGGAAAGACGCATCCTTCGCTTCCTATAACGAGTTATTATATTTATATGTTTAGGTGTGGAAAATTATTATAATTGGAACAAATTTTTTCAATTTCGCAACGTCTGCTAACTAGATATCATACTCTAAATTCCACATATCCATTATGCTTTACAATCATAATTGGATAGATAACATACCAACTGGACAATTTTTCCATCTGTCATTTCTAAACTCTGCATCAAAAGCACACCAAGCTTGGTCATTATCAATTCTTGTACATCCTCGATACACTACACCATTGTATTTAAATGGGAACACACAATCTAATTGCTCACCTATTGAATATCCAGTTGAAACATTAACGTAAAGTGCTTTGCAAGTAAATTCACTCTTACACAATTGTGAGTAGAAGCAATGGAGTTTCTAGATCTATATTGGCCGGCACAAAAACATCGCAAAGAGGCTGTAAGGACGTCCGCTTGAAGACGAAAAACAGCGTCGGCAGACCTTAAAACGACGTTGTAACTATGTATTAAATGTGGCAACATAACAATAACATCGTGTACCACCTTGGACAAAAAACTTGCTGGTAATAAACTAACTTAACCCACAGTTTCTACTTACCTTCTTTTGTTGCCAATAATAACAACACCACTTTTAGAAGAAGAGTGTAGTTCATGTCTTCAAAAGTAAAATAACAAGTTAGATTTTAAACATCATAATAATTTTAACAAGTGATGAAAGTAAAAAATTATTTAACGCTCAATCGATTTTTGTAATGTGTTAAAGATGAAATCACGGTAATGAAGAAGACAATCAGAGGAAAGCGAACCTAATTACTTGATCTTTCGTAGTTTAAGAAATTCACATTTAGTATTATTACTATTCAAACATATTTTTTAACATTTGTCTGTCTAATTAGTTTATAAGACACCACCATTTACTTCACAGTAAAATACGGTAGCTGTTCAGCTGTGAATGCACTGGTCGATGAACTGGTCATTTAAAAAAATGCCAGGGTATATACGACTAATGGTATTGTTTCAAACATTTTATTAAACTTTATTGAATGCTAAAAAACTTTGAACGGTCTACCATAAATACAACTACCTTTGAATACGAAATTCCTGTGTATCTTGTGATGTGCTCGTACATTTTAGTGAAAATAACAATACGATAAGTTTTCTTTGTGATCAACATAAAATTCCTGAATTCCTACTTCCGGGTTTTATTGCAGAATGTGAGAAAAATGTTATCACGTGAATCCAATAAACCGTGAAAACATGTGGCTTATCAACTAAAATCTCTAATTATGATTTCGTGAAATACTGTCTCAAAAGTAAGATTTTTACCTGCCAAATTGAAGTTATATCACTCACATATGAGAGAGATTAAAGTTACAACATCCACATGTTAGAGAGATTAAAGTTACAACATCCACATGTTAGAGAGATTAAAGTTACAACATCCACATGTGAGAGAGATTAAAGTTACAACATCCACATGTTAGAGAGATTAAAGTTACAACATCCACATATGAGAGAGATTAAAGTTACAACATCCACATGTTAGAGAGATTAAAGTTACAACATCCGCATATGAGAGAGATTATAGCTACAACATCCACATGTGAGAGAAATTAGAGCTACAAAATCCACATGTGAGAGAGATTAAAGGTACAACATCCACATGTTAGAGAGATTAAAGTTACAACATCCACATGTTAGAGAGATTAAAGTTACAACATCCACATATGAGAGAGAATAAAGTTACAACATCCACATGTTAGAGAGATTAAAGTTACAACATCCACATATGAGAGAGATTATAGCTACAACATCCACATGTGAGAGAAATTAGAGCTACAAAATCCACATGTGAGAGAGATTAAAGTTACAACATCCACATGTGAGAGAAATTAGAGCTACAAAATCCACATGTGAGAGAGATTAGAGCTACAAAATCCACATGTGAGAGAGATTAAAGTTACAACATCCACATGTTAGAGAGATTAAAGGTACAACATCCACATGTTAGAGAGATTAAAGTTACAACATCCACATGTTAGAGAGATTAAAGTTACAACACCCACATGTAAGAGAGATTAAAGTTACAACACCCACATGTAAGAGAGATTAAAGTTACAACATCCACATGTTAGAGAGATTAAAGTTACAACATCCACATGTAAGAGAGATTAGAGCTACAACACCCACATGTTAGAGAGATTAAAGTTACAACATCCACATGTTAGAGAGATTAAAGTTACAACATCCACATGTGAGAGAGATTAAAGTTACAACATCCACATGTTAGAGAGATTAGAGCTACAACATCCACATGTTAGAGAAATTAAAGTTACAACATCCACATGTGAGAGAGATTAAAGTTACAACATCCACATGTTAGAGAGATTAAAGTTACAACATCCACATGTTAGAGAGATTAAAGTTACAACATCCACATGTGAGAGAGATTAAAGTTACAACATCCACATGTAAGAGAGATTAGAACTACAACATCCACATATAAGACAAATTGAAACTGTAACAGTCACTTTGGCATCGAATATTTATAGTGTGGAGAAATTTTGTGAGAAAAATGAAATTTACTTCGGGAAATAAAAATAAGTCAAATCTTCTTTGTTTTGAACGATACCGACAAAAAAATTCTGAAGAAATTGTATAAAGAGATCTAGTAACATCAACAATGGTTACTGATAGCTGCATTAATGTAAGAAGTGTGATATTGGTAAGTTGTAGCTAAATGTTCAGAGGTGGGCAGGCCAAAAGACCTGTTGCAACTATCTTGGTCTAACAACTGTCTGAAAAATTATATGCAAAATAAGCCAGGTTATATCATAGAGATATAATAAAAGAGAAGAGATGAATAATATCTCTATGGTTATATGGAATGTTTTATTGAAAAAAAGATAATTTAACTACGCCGATGTCAAAACTATTTCGCGGTTACAAGATGGTAGCCGGCGCTATGAACAACCCCTGTTTTTAGCGCGCCTTTAAAATAATAGATTCAAAATTATCATTGTCCTGTGCCAAATCTTTATTGTAACATTTTTGCTAAGTGGATTGACTGGACCAATTTCCTCGTTTTAAAATGTCGGAAATAGAAAAACCAGCAGAAAAAGCTTTAGAACTTGATGCAGATCTAGTAGAATGTGCCAACATCAATACATGTATTATTAAGTACTTACGTAATTCACCCTGCAATAGTTGACTTAACAAACCCTTTATGAGGATGTACAAACTTAATAACAATTGAGAATTTTTATTTTCAGATCTACACTGTTTTGTGCAATGTCCTCATGTAAGACCTAAATGACAAAGATGGTGGCCGTTGGCCTTTCCTCCAAGATTTTGTTTATTTTGTAAAAGCAAACGTTTTTTCTGATTCTCTTATTTATCTGATATCCAATAAAGCATCCCGTGGATGCTGCAGTCAAGGCTAGCAAAATAGTTGATTTTAAGGTCAGCAATTTATCTGATAATGATTCAGCTTTGCCTAAACTTTTTATATAAATGAGTACTTTTTCAGCCGATTGGTGAGCAGAAATTGAATTTTCCCTTCTGGAATTTCAGACAAATTTTGCATCCCTTTCTGAAATTCCTTTTGCTGCCAGTCGTGCCCTGAGACCTTCCACACCGCTTCCACATCCTTGCATTGAGGCATCTGTTGACATACAAAGGTCCGCTGGAGGTAGAATTAAACACCGTCCATTGCACAGATGTTGTTTAACCACCACCGTAGCTCCTCCCTGGAATGCTTGTTTAACATCAATGGTGTTTGATACGACTTTTTATATTTAAGACTTGTATTTGATGACTTTGTAAGTGACGCATTTGTATTCTTTGGCAGGGAGGACTGCCATGATAGTGGAGGTTAACGTTTCTGACAACTGTGTTAATCCCCTTACAGTTATCCAACGCTTGTTGGCAAGTTTCTGACACTGGGAGGCTACCTGTACAATCTTGTCCTCTGGGAGTGATATCTCCATTTTAACAGAGTTTACTGTCATTCCTAGAAACTGGATCTGTTGGGTAGGACACAAAATTGACTTTTTTTACATTGATTATGAATCCCAGATTTTGTAGAACACAGATTATGGTATCCCTGTGCCTCAGGGTCTTCTCTTCTGTGCGATCCATGACTAACATATCGTCTAGAAAAATTACTAAGCCAATGTTTATCCGACGTAAAACTGATACTTAGTAAAAATCAGAGGAGCAGGCCCTAGAGCAAAACTTCTCATAAGAATCCAGATACTTTCTCGAGACCTGGTTTATTGGAATCGTGAAATATGCATCCTTCATATCCAATTTTACCATGTAATCCTCCTGTTGAAGAAGCTCCTTTAACATATGTAGCCCCTCCATTTTGAATTGTTGATAAGGAATAAATGCATTCATGCTTTTTAAATTTATTACTTGCTTGTTACCCCATCCTTTTAGCTCACAAGAAAAACACTGCTGGGGAACTCTCCTTGAGTATGCTACACCTTCTGAATTGCCCCCTTCCCTAACAAATCCTGAAAGTCCTGGTTCACTAATTCGTATTGAGCTATATTTAATCCTGGACTGTGTGGAATCTGCCTCCGGTGAGGTTTTTCTATAAACTGTATTGAGTAACCCTTCACCATTTCCAGTATAGTTGGGTCTTGGGTCAATTTCTCCCAACTTTTTGGAAAATATTGAATTCGACTTGCTAAAGGAATATTTCTCGACAGATTGTTTAAAAATAAAGTTTCTATTGATAGGTGGACATTTTGTATATTTCCAAATCCAGGAGATTTTGGAATATGTCGATGAGAGGTCCCTTTAAGATATTTAGTCTTACCTGAGGTATAGCTTTGTGCCTGATGATTACTTTGAAACGTTGCCTTCTAAAAGACATTTCTCGCCCTCCACTCCCACGTTCGCCTGAGGGAGGGCTTGTTCAAAAGGGCTTAAACTTACTAGTATTCAAGCTCTTGAATAAATCTTCAGATTTCTACCTGGTCTTAACGTTATATGTAATATATATACTTGAAACTTTTCACCAAAGAGTATTCGATGTTCTTCCTTTAAAATGTTTTTTTTTCTTAGAGTTTCTTTAACTTTTTGTGGTATTTTACTACAGCGTCTAAAGCGTTAATTCGTCTGTAGTATGCCATAGCTTGAAAGGCTTGTCCAACAAGCAACACAGTTTTCTCAATATTTTGACAAAGGTCTGGTAACGACATATCGGCTGATTATCATGACCAGACTTATAATCCTCTACTACCTTCCGAACTTTGCCAAGAGGACCTAAAACATTAGTCACTTTTTGTTGAACTTTTTCCAATGACATATCAATGGCCACTCTAGCTTTGGACATAACGGGTGCAACAAAATCGTGCAGTTTCTGAGGTTTGTCTACGTTTGAAGGTACTTGACTTTCTGAAAGTATTGACTCATGTTGACTTGTCTAAAAATGCCCTACCCCATAACTTCCCTTGTATTAGGTTTTGACTTGTAAAATTTGTACGAATGTTGTCTGTCTCATCTTAAAAATAATGTTACGCCAACGTAACAAATATTATTCACACTTGAAAATAAGTCAAATATATATGCACACTTGGTTAGAAACATAGTTCATAGATTGATTCTATATATTTTTTATTAAGACATTAACATTTTAAGTCCAATGTAATATTATACCAAAATGCTAAAAATAATTGAAACAGTGCCTTTCAAAATGGGCGTGGAACACTAACTGCTGTAAATTTCTTGGAATATTTTTTCTCCATATTTCTGATCCAAAATGATAAAAAGTCATCTACTAGGAGTTTTTAGGGTAATGCCAGTTATGGCTCCACAGTTGTTAACGAAATTATGCCAGGTAGTTATAACATCCTCGAAAAAAGCTTAGTTAGACTAGACTAAAAAAGTAGCTAGTTTTACTGGGCTACTTTGAAAAAGATGAACTTACTCGACTTTTTCAAACCGGATGTTTTCTTTCGAGCTTGAGAAATTAAAGGAAATTCAAGAAAAATGTCAGCAATTGCGCAATCCATTTTATTCAAGAAAAATATAATTCTTTTCTGCACCTTTTTATTGTGTAACGAGAGAAGAACAAAAGTTACAAGTTCGTAAATTCTTTTTACATCTTTCTGACAAACACAAAAATTAGTTGACAAATTTAAGTAAATAAAAACTGTCTCCTTCTAAAAATGTTTTTTCATCTTTTTTAGTTGTTGTTTCCTGTCTTCTTTTAAAAGACTACCATAAAAGCATAGAAGGGACAGAGCCTTATTGAATCGTTGTGTAGCCCCTCTAAGAGAATGATTAAGCTTTTAAAAAATATGTGTTAAAAGTGAGTTATTAGTAAGGGTATATCAATATGGTAACAGAGTGTGACAATTTCGGTTGTTATGGAACAATGTTGTGTTGTTGATGATGTTGCCATTGTGGAATAGAGGACAAGCATTATAAGGGCGCACTCACTTCAGTTAAATGAGAAATTTTGATTTATTATTTCCATTATTATATTTTATTATTCAAACGTTGTTTTGTTTATGGCAATGGCAACAATATTGAAGGCTCCAAGGTGTTCAGTGAAGAGAATGATTATATAGCTTAGAAAAATGACATTAAGATTGTTTGACAACAATAACTAATCAATTGATGCACTATTTTTGTGCGAAAAAAATACAAGGGTGTAAATGCATTTAAAGATTTTTTGACTTCCAGTAAAAAATAATTAGACTTTAATATTCGGTTCGAGAAATTGTATAATAATATAAAGAAGTATGAAATGGAATTATCATAGGTCTAACTCCTTACTAAATGGTGAAAACATGACTGATGATAATGTTGAGGAGAACAACATGCAGTGAGCTGACTTTTAGCAACATAAAAGAAAAATTATAATAAAAGTAATTAGAGATAGCAGTGATAATAAACAACCAAATCCGCCGATCAAACAAAAATGTAGAGTTGGTCATGAACCAGTTCTCTTTATTTAGTTCAAGATTAGTCACTCGTAGAGGCTATAGTCTCCAAGGTAATCCTTGACACTGGATGCACAAAAACTGTCTCCGGTAAAATTAGGATTATTGAATATGTGCCAATCTTGCCAGCGAAGTTAAAAAAAACTTCCGGTGATTTTGCAAGCCTGTTCAACTCAAGTTTGGTGATGGAAAATAATGTATACCTGATGAAAATATTTAGTCATATCTGTCAAATCGGACAGAAATTGTACGGAAACCACCTTTGGTTACCAGAAATTCAATGAAATAATTCTGATACAACTTAGAACACGGTCCGTCCACAGACGGGATGGACTATCTTTAGACACGGTGACTCATCTTTAAACGCATTGCCTCATTGTTTCATATGCTGCTTTGTCAATTGACATAACCAACTCTTATATGGTGGTATAATGTATTTTCATATTGCATTTAACGTAAAATCACTCCAAGAAATTGAAAAAACTGCTGTAACTTTCTATGTTGTATTTTGATATATAGCTAGCTGAGATTAAATTGAGTCATGCATTTTAAGTTTATTTTAGTACGCCCTGCACAAAGCTGAGTGATAATAGGGGAGAATTTAAGAATAAAGAAAACATAGAGTTGGGAGAAAAATTTGGTTTTGAGATTAGAAATACTGATGTAAAGTCACCATTCAGTAATGGAATTGTAGAAAGTCACAATAAAGTAATATATGAAATTATGATAAAAACCATTGATGATTTTGACTGGGATTCAGATATAACTCTGCCATATGTACGACTGCAAAAACCTTCAAAATAAGATTAGCTTCTAAATCAGTTGAACTTCAATACCTCGTCAGTGATTTACGACAACGTTCCTGTTTTAGATGCGGTAACGTCAAGTGATGATGTTCTCATCAATTTGAATGCCTTGTCTCTGGCTAAAAAGAATGTTATTGGAACTGAGTCTAGTTGTAGGATTTAACGAACATTATTACACTAACTTAAAACATATTCAGAAGAAGTGTATGGAAATAGAGATGGAGTATTTTGTAGATGTAAAAAAGGCTGAAAGGGACAAACAGTAGGTCACTATAAAGTGCAATCTAACCAAATGAGGCATACCAATGACAAAAAGCGACAAATTAATAAAGTTAAATTAGCTACGATAGTTATAGATGACAATTCAGAAAGAGGTCTGTTTGTGGCAGAGAAAATGCTGGAGATAAACACAAAACAATAGAAACAACTCGCATACCGCACAAAAAATAAAGGTATTTTTGAGAACAACATTAAAGAAAATGTCAACGCACCAGAAAGGCAAAGCACAAAAAAATGAAGGTACTGTCGTGAACAACATTGAAGAAGATACCATTGCACTAAAAAAACTAACACAAACCCTTCATTATTTTTAAAACCTCGAATTTTTGTAATAATGTTCTGCTCACGACAAACTTGGGCACGATGAACAAAAAAGCATATTGAAAATAATAAAGATGTCAAAATCTTGATTTTTTGTTAACTTGAGATTGTTTTCAGCCAATTCAAAAATTACAAACACTTTGTTTTTGATCAAATTTAGCACAACAAACAAAATAAGTAGCGATACTGGAACATGTTGACTGCGTTAAAATTTTATTTTAGCTACTTTGTCAACAATTAGTCTAAGTATTCAAGCCACTTTATCTTTGACAAAATTTACCATAGCGAATAAGAAATTAAAATGGTAATTTTTTTCAAATTTGGGCAAAATGGGCAATAATCAATATTTAACACTCAGTTAATTTGATGGGCCAGGAATTTTAGAATTTTTTCACTCAATTAGCATGAAATAAGCTGATAGATTTTGGTGGTTGCTTTGATAAGTTTTTTCATGATGAAACAAAAGGCTACGCATGCTTTTTTGTATTTTACGAGGGCAAAGATACTTCGTAAAACGAACATTAATATGTGCATTTATTCTAATTACATCATCGCTGACAAAATTTCGTCATTCGAATTATCTAAAGCGATTATTCAGCAATTAAAAAATCATAAAATCTCTCGTGGTCTATTTTTTTCTTCAGTAATGGACGCAATAAAATTTAAAGTTGAAAGATGATTGTAAAATATAATTAAAATTAGTTGCAAAAGGAAAACATAATATGTCGTTAGCTGTCATTAAAATTTCTCAAATGTCAATAATTTAAGGCTAGCGTCTTAATAATAATATTTCCACGTTTTTTGTTATTTTCGAGGTTCTCTAACTCTTGTGCAGTTTGAGAATTGTTCAAATCTTGCGAATTTTGTAGTACTTACTGTTGTGGAGTTGGGCAATATTCGTTAAAATAAGTTAAACAAAAAATATTTTCGGCGACCAATTAGCAAAAACAAATTCTGAAATCCCCTTTTTTTCAAAAACATACGGTCCCAATGTCATAATGGTAAAAATTTTACCATAAAATCCAGCAAAGATTTCTCCAGTATTAGTTAAATCACGCCCCAAATAAGAGTGGTTTATTAAAACAGGCTCTCGCACGGTAAGATTGTTTTTTCTGACCTCATTTTAAATCATATATCTCATTTTCAATGATAAAAACGTCAAAAAAATTGGATTTTTTTCACCTACCGCTAAGGTCAAAATTAACTCAAAATTAGAAAAAAATCTTTCGTTTTCAACAAAATTTTGCACGGTTCATAGCATCTTTAACACAGTAACATTTAATTTTTGGTTTTTATCATGTATGCCAAAATTAGTCCAGATATTAAATTAAATTCTCCCAACAAACGAGATCTACCTTGAAGTTTGTTAAAATTTTATAATTAAATTATCCCCAAGGATAGCCAGAATCGCAAAACCAGGCTTCACAGCAATGGCAGCTTACTCACTGAAATGTCAAAGCAGCGATGGAGGAGAGTAAAGGTGGGAATACCGTTTTTAAGCTGGTACGAGATTTGTCATTAGTGAATGTTTAAAGTACAGAAAACTCTTTTAATGTGATTTAAGCAAAAACTTCTTGTAAACTTGTTACTGTGCAGGAATATTAATATCGTTGTGTGTATATAACATTAAAAGTTGTTCAACAAATGCAGGGACATATCACTTCACAATGTTGCACCACAAACTTTTTGCAAAATTGTCGCTCTACGAACATGTCAAGATTATCATTATAAATACATGTCATTTTAAATTGTTGCACAGTTTGAAAAACCGCCCCTCATGGCTTATTAAAAAAAGTGATATATAAAAAAAAGGGTGGACGCTTCATCGAGAGGGACACTTATGTAATCACTTACGGTAATTTCATTTTTATATACGTCGAAATTAAGGACGCGATTCTTACGCCCATTCTTATTAGTGGGCTTAAGTTTGCGCAATAGCATCGATATAATAATATATTATTAATATCCATTATCATATCAGCTTGTGTATCAAAACAACTAGTTACAACGGAGATGGTTTAGTGGTAGCGCATTCGGGTTGTAATCATATGGCTTAGGTTCGAATCCCCACTCCGCCGCACTTTATATGTAGTTTTGTCAGTCCATTTGATGCCATCTACTGACGCTGACCGGCTCGTGTCTAGGCAACCAAACTAGAGCAATACTATACGTACCTCAGGCGGTAATGTAACATAGTTCCAGTCGAAGGAGAGAAAGTGCGAGCCACTATGGATGGAATCCCCGAGGACAATAAAACTTTCCGTTACTCACTTAGATCGGTATGTTTTTTAAATCCAGCCTTTTTTCACCTGCCTTTGAAAATTAGATCGAAACATGGAAAAATAATGAGTGTAAAAATAGATTGGGCGCCAAAATAAAGAGAATAAGTACAATATTAATAATAATTCTCGTCCTGAGAAAAGGCTTCGAGAGAGAAAAAATTGTTTAATTTTCGCACGGTTTACATAATCGGCCTATTAAGATTTCTATAGATCGTTGTTATCATACACGGGAACAACGTGAATAAGATTTTTACCAGCCATGGTTACTCAGGGGACTTCTGGCGCAATCCCAGAAATCTCGTGTATCAAGTAATAAAAACAATGGCATTGTAATCAAAACTTCGATTTTTTTATAACAATACCCACTATCCCTGCATATAGTGAGAAAAAATCAGTTTTTAAAAGCGCGGGAAAGGCGCGTTTTGGTAACTTCGTTAGGGATACTAAATGGGCTTCGAGTACGATAGATGTAATTGCAAACTTTCCTAAGAAGGCTTCTTTCTCGTGAAGTAAAATAGAACCATTTAAAAGTCAAATGAAGTTTCTTATGGTATAAAACATTTTCGGTAATTTTTTCGATTTAGCTCAAAAAAAAAAAATAAATAAAAGAGAAAGTAAGTTTAAGTGACAAAAGTACTGGGAACTAAGTTATCAAGTTCATTTCCTCTTGTTCCACCAAGGAGATTTGTCCAACACAGTCTTGCCTAAAATATGCTATCACATTTTTTTAAAAAATGCGCTGCTGGACCCAAGTCGAAAAACATACTTTTTTTTTCTTGTTCTACAATAATATATAATACAATATGACAATAACTTCGAAATAAAAAAAATAAAAACATTTGTTAGCATAATTTAGCCCCAGGTTTCAGATACAGAAGATTTCCTGCGAAATGAAACGGACAGGAAGAAGCTTTTGGGGATGAAGATAGTTTCTTAATTATCTTTGAAGGTAGCTTTTTTATGAAACGATTACCAGGATGTTTGCTTGCTACTATTACAATTCAAATTGAATACGACTTTTATAGTTATCGTTTCTAAACACTGAAATAACATCTTCCTATAAGAAGTAGCTGATCATTATTTTGTTGAGAAAACAAATAAGGGAAGATCATTTTTCCATAGAATATGTCATTACTTTCGGCTAATGTAAGCTGTGATAATAAGAACTAGTAAAAGTGGCATCTAGCGGTAGGTGAATGAATATCAACATTCAAATTGCAACGGTAGTATCCATACATGAAACACGATTTTTTCTAAATATTTGAGATTATTTTATTTAGATGGTAAATATTTACAGAATATTAATTTAGAATGAAAACAATAATAAGTCAGAAACATTGTGGTTCCATGTAATATTGAAATCAAAATGACCAACAATGATTATATTTATTAAACAATATATTTCGGAAATTTATTCCATCTTCAGGTCTAAAATATAAAAAACATATTCAGTAAAAACTGTTAAAAACATTAAAATAATAAAGTTTTTTTTATCATACATATCATACATAGCATCATACACTGTACACAAATCAGAAAAAAAAAAAAAAAAAAAAAAAAACTGATGGTAATTAAATCGTAATTACCCACGTCATAATTAAAATTTAACACTAAACAACAATAACAAAATACAATAAAACAATAATACAATAAAAACAGTAATACAAAAACAATAATACGATAAATATGAAGAGAGTAGGAAAAATGTAAAATATCAAAAATTTTCGAGGATTTAAAACGAGATAAACCCTCCACATGTGACACATAAGCGTAAGATAGCATGCCGTCTATTAACCATAACTTGTGGTCACCTTTGAGATACGAAAATGATGCACGTATGAACGGGAATTAAATATCTTTTTCAGTGGTACCTAAACGTCGCTCACGTTGGAAAAGCAAGTGACTAGAAATCGGGTTCAATGATGGGAGTCGGAACTAAAAAATTGAGATTGTTTTTGATTCTCTTCTTCAGACTTTTAATAATATAATATAAGGAGGTCTGTGAGCTTTATGTTGCAACAATGCTAACCTAATAAAATACTCTTGTTTTTCATTATTATTATCCGCGGTTTGTCACTGAGATTGATAGCAAAAACTCCCTTAACAGGAGAAGGGATGAATATCACTTAGGCAGAACATAGCTAGAAAAAAATTCCTTTTGATGCGTCAATGACATTTCCGAGTTGCATATGACGTCAGTATAACATACAATAAGTATATTAGTAAATAAGAAAGTAAACATAACATAAATAAGGTTGAATTGTCAGTTTTAATATTTCCTATTTATGTGAGTATTATTGCAATGGTTAACCATACACTTCTGATTGAACAAATACACAATTACTAAGTGTATTGAAAAAACTGATAAAACGCATAATTCCAATTGTTTGATTGACACAAAACGTGATTATTACAAGATAGTGATGGACAAATTTTGATTATAATATATACAAAAACAATGGTTACCACAGGCAACGTGGTGACAATGGGAAATATGATAAACAAATATATGAAAAATAAAGTGAAATGACATTGATGATGGAAAAAGCATTTGAGTGGCTATAGAAACATTGACAAACTTTCGTGTGGTAATGTTGGAAAACAAACAAATAAACCAACAAATAAAAATAATGTAACTAATTTCAAATTTCTTTTAGTCTTAGAAAGGAGAATGATAAAAGATAAATCTTCTGCATTTCGTGAGAATAAATAATTAGATGCCAATCATTAGTTTTGAAATAAAAAAACTTTCCTGCTTACTCTTTTGTTTTTTCATTCCGAACAAATTCATTTTTGGTCAATAGGTAAAAAATAAAAAGCTCTAAAAACAAAGCTGCACGAAATGGCGAGTTTGGAAAAATAAACATTTGGTGTTTGCAATGATTTCCCGCCATTTTTACACTTGTTGAATACCATTCTGGTGCAAAATGATTCCACTTTGAAAAGGAAAGATCCGATACAGAAATTGTTCCGAGACACCACCAATTGCTAAGTGCCAAAGTAATCTCTTGCTGAATTGAATAATCTGTTGATATTTGTAAAATAATTATCTTAGAGAAGATTGCCAAATTGTGAGTGAAGTTTGTCTCTTGTCTGCTTTAATTTTCTATCAGCTTGCCTTACCGTTAACAAAGATTTTCACTAAAAAAATATGTCACCTGACCAAAATTTAGTCACTTTTAACTGGCTAAAGTTATAAATAGCTGTAAACTTTAAAAATATAAATCATAACAGAGAAAATTTTTCTTTTCATATATAACTTCAACTAAAAAAATCAAACTGAAATTATCTGAACTTTATCTTAGAAAATCGATAATCCTTGTTAACAAGATATTAGTCTCCATTTAACCGACTACCATTTTTTGCTGGATATTTTTTACCATTTTCACTATTTACTTATTTTTCAATTCAATATCTATGAGGCCATAACCAATAAAGAGAACACGAAAAATAGTCTTGTATCAGTTTCTGCACTCATCTTCTTTCTAAATAACGTTTCAAGTCAGCGCAGCAGAGGAAAAGGACGAAGTAAAAAGACGAAAGAAGAGAAAATGTTGAAATGAAAGAATATGAACAAATAATAATAGATATTAACTGATTTATATAGCTTTTATTGTCCTTTTGTCCTTGTTTTTATTGTCCTTTTGTCCTGAATTGGAAATTCATTTTCGATTTGAAAATTATTCAGCAAAAGGTGGTTAAATTCAAAATTATGTCAAAGTGACTAAGTTTTATTGACGACATTTTTTAACGATAAGGTAGTGTGCTTTTGGCGTTTTTTTTGAAGATAATAAGAAAACTGTACGACTATTTCCGCGATAAATATTTCCTTTTCCATCTCTTAATAACGTCTGAACAAACAGAAAATATTTTGCAAATTACACTATGAATATATCATCATGATATCACATCTCTCAAGTTCAATTAAGCGGGGGATATTTAGATTTTTAAATTTTCCAATCCTTTCCAAGCAATGTCCATCTTTATATTAACAAGAAGCCCTGGGTGCTATAAGAATTTCCGCTCGCTACCAAAATATTTGATGACAACCTGCTAATTGACAAGTGACATTACATCTTACAACAAACGCAAACAAAACGAAACGTGTCATAATAAACTCACACTTTAAAAGAAACTGCGAACAAAAATTATAGCCTATCATTCATGGTTGAAAGTCTTCCGATTGAAACGTTTATGGTCTTAAACGGCATTTAGCTAGTTGAGAAAAAAGAAATTTTGATGCCACCATCATGTTCAGCATACTTTTTTATTAACTGTGCCAAATTTTGTGGAAAATAAAGTAGTTTTAATTTTTGAACCAATTTTGGCCTAAAATGACATTTAGGTAACAAAAAATCAGAGGAACGTGAAATCCCAGGGTCGATTTTTTCTCAAAAAATGCTCCAAAAGAAAAAACGACGGTTTTAAAGAATTTCCTACGCCTTCGGGCGCGGAAATTCAATAATACCCGTATTCTGTCTGTTTGTGCTGAATAGCAAACGCGATATGTTCTTGTCACCTTTGCTGAACACGTGGATTTTCTCACAGGCCTACGAGTTTTACTTTCACTATGCATTCTGCGTTTGTTTTAATGTTTTGCTTTTAGGACTTAATAATCTGTACAAGCAAGGGTGTTGTTTTGAACTCGTATGATTACCAGTAGCAGCTAAGAAAGAGTCTTTCATGAAGGTTCTCGAAGGGTACAAATTGAATGGAAAACAAAGTCTTATTGTTTGAAACATAGATTAGATCTGGCTTTACATTATATTGTGGTTATGTTCCGACCAGTCTTTCAAATCACCAACCACATGAGTCTAGAAGGTAGAAATAGAGTCTAGTTATCTATTTTTGTGTTTTTTTCGTCAACAGATGTCGTTGTTTCAGCAGCTTTTTACAGCATTTTCTTTGCAAACGGAAATTCGGAGTGATTTTATTAGAAACTAAGTTCTATTTAAAACTTGAACAACATTTTTTTTTCTTACACTTTTTATGGCTCCTTATTTTTAATAATCACTTTATTTTTTTCGTCAACACTAAAGGAGAACATCTTCGTTCCCAGGAACCTTTCTACTTTTACTTCACAAACAGATCATTGTCAAAATTAGGAGATATATAAGGTAGTAGCTGTAACATTTGAAAAATTTAAAGTGAGTACGAAGTTGCTAAAGAAGACTGGTTTTTGTTCGTTCAAGACATAGGGTCAAAAGTTGAAAATGTAATGCCTGACCACAGATATACATTCAAATTTTCCAAGAAAATTAGAAACAACGTTTAATTCTTCGTTTTACTCCATAATGAGCCCATAAAGCGATCATTTAATTTTCTCACTCCAATGCATTTCTATTTAAAGATTTCAAATATACTTTGGCGGCGCCTTTAAGTTATCGAGAGTCATCCAAAGTTAAGGAGTCTTCGTCTGCAACTTGAAAAAAGAACTGAAGTGGCCAACTTCACTTCTAAGAGTGCAACACAGAAATAGGCAAACATTAATAATATTCTGTTATCTACAATTTTTATAACCTTTTAATTTTAAATCTGTCATTGATTTATAAATTATAACTGTAGCTCATATTCAACGCCACAACTGGCTGTTTATACTTTTCTAACCGAGCCTCGTTGATTCATTCAAAATGTTTAAGTGTATATTTCTACTTATAAAACTGTACGCCATAAAGTCAAATTAATTCAATGATATTGCAAAAATGGAATTGGTTACGAGGGGCGAATTCACTACCGACTATTTTTCCATACCACAATTCTTTTTAAAAAAAGTTGAGCAATCAAGATTTATGACCAATAGATGCATGTCCGTACTTAGGTTTTTCTTTGATGTTGTTCAGACTCTTAAGGGTCACGACGTCATATCATTATACTAAGAACTAACTAAGAACATGGGTAAAAAATCAAGAAATTGCTTATCTTGCAATTAATTTTTTTTTTTCAAAAATAAAATGTCTTGAAATTAAAAGTGGACAACGTAAGGAACGCCTAAAGCTTTATTAGAATCCGGTTTGTCATGAAATAAACGTGTTTTAAAACATGACTTAACCCCTAGCTGCCAACGGCGACGGTTGTCGCATGAACCAATAAGGTATTGTAAAATAATCGCTTACAACATGATTAGGTCTTTGTAATTCACACCTAAAATTTTATAACTACTAAGGCTGGTTTCTACTAAATGTAAATTGATTAAATTTATCGCTAAAAAAGTAGGATTTAATCCTGCTTTTGGACTTGATCGACATCAAGGAGGATCGATTCGCTGGGTTGACGAAACCACGGTGAGCGGGGAGAGAGAAGGAAATGATTCCCTTTTTTTTCTTAGATAGCTTTAAAAAAAACTATTTTCTCTATTCTTAGATTTTGAAAATTTTCTAAGGCAGTCCGACCAGGTGGAGCCTATACTTTGTCACTATATTTGCCCTCGTCCTTCGAAACCAATTCGTTGGCCCTGATTCGAACGATCGGGCTTTAAATTATAGAGAAAAAAAATCACTTTTGTGTTTTTTATTTGAGACTTCCCAAGCATTTTAAACACTGCCTTAAGGCATCATTTTTCGCCTTTTGCACAGCTTGACATCACGTATGGAATTTATGAAAGAAAACGAAAACCTCTCTTATTTCTTACGTGATAAGGATTGTTATTAAAAAAACGTTAGACCACGACAAACAATTTTTTTTCTGTGTAGCTACATTAATTGTCAAAGTTAATTTATTCTAATTATTTTATTATTCTTATCGATGCATAATTAATTTGTTTTATATTTTTCAAATCGAGACACGTTTTAGGGCTGTGAATGTTTACGTGGATTCTAACATAATTGTTTGCAATAATATTTCCTACGTTTCACTATAACATGCATTTATGTCAATAACGAAATACTTTGACAGACATAAACTCTTTCAACTATTTTTCTTCTAATCCTTACATAAACAATTGCACAAAGAGATTTTTACTTTTTCGTAATTAAATTATGCATAACAAATGGAAACAGTAATTTTATCATCAAGTCATAAATTACCACAAATAGCTTATGATAATGAATAGCTATTTGCTAATGATACTCTGCTAGCTATAAAATCAAGAACAACATGTAACTAGAAACACTTTGCATCGACAGCTCAGTAGAATAACATAGTTGATTCATGACGTTTTACATAACAGTTTGGCACAGAAGAAAAACTTAGTAAACATCGCATGCTTGTATGGTTATATGGCTTAAAACGTTTACCAACTCTATAGTTTTTCTTGAATTAATTTAAATGTACAAAAGCTATGAATATGTATCAGACACCAACAGTTGCTGTGTTTGCGATATTTATGATATGTTTGTTGTACACTGTAGTCGCAGAGAAAACGATAACAAAACGAAAAGGAGATTTTTGCGATACGTTGCCTTTTAACCAAACAATTAGCGCTGATGGCTGTGAGACCAAATATATGGAGAATAATTTATGTTATGGTCAATGCAATTCGAAGTATACGCCAGGTTTTAAAACTGGTTATATAAAATGTGCAGCATGTCGGCCCACGAATCCCACGGTTAGAAAAATAACGTTGAAATGTAAATATGGAACTAAGAAAGTGTTAGATGTTCAGTATTTTGAATTCTGTCAATGTTTACATCGATCGTGCCGGAAGATCAACAAAGTCAACGCACTCTCTCACTTATTATCTATACGGCGTGGCCAAGCGCCAGGTAAAAGATTAAAAGGGAGAAGAGCATCCAAAAGGCGACGTCGTTGTCGAAAAAAGCGCGGGAAAAAAAAGAAAACATGTTTGGAAAGATGGCGGCAAGATAAGAAGCGAGAAAAACGCAGGAGAAATAAAAATCGAAATGAACTTCTTGAAGACGGACAAATTTTATGAGGATTTTACTCATGCAATTTTATGCTTGAACACTTCATTTGAAAAACCGCATCTTTGAATTTTTCTTCCGTTGTTATTAGCAACACAAAATGATCTGTGCTCACTAATAAAGATGTTAAGCATAAACAAAGTTAAGAATCAGAACAGTGACTCTACCTAAAATGTCTTTCACTAAACTTTATTTATTTATTTGAAATACCTCATTGGCTTTTTTTACGCCGATTTTTCGTGGTCATATTTTTTGAAGCTTGCAATCAAAGTCTCATAGGCGAGCATATGACGTTTTTAAGCCAGTAAAAAGGATCGCAATTAAAGTTTCAATATAAGATTTCGTACTATATATTAGAAATTTTTTGGAAGTAAAAACTTGCTTTTTGAATTTCAATGTTCCCCTCTTTGGTGTGATATCAGAGTGTGTTTCTTAACGAATCCATTAAAAAAATATTTAAGTACATTTTGCGCTTTTGTCTTCCCTTCCGCATTAAGTACGCTGTCAGAACATCCCTTTTTCAGGGTCATATAGAGCGGTTATTTTTTTGGAATATTTTTTTGTTTATTTTAGGAATTATTTATTTCATTGTTTATACAGGATTGATAGACTTCATTATTTTAAAAATTAATAACTAAAAAAGTATGTTAACAATATTGTGACAATATTATTGTGTAGTATTTAATAATGGGATAAAATATAAAATGTTTACCTTAATTTTATCTGTAATTTTATTCCCTTATCTTTCTGGGTCAGTCTGAATATCTCGTTGTACTGAGATAAAAGGTTTATTTGCATCCTACAAAGTGTTCATAGACCAACATGTTAATCAGTGTAGCCATGTTTTACTAAAAGAAACTTCTTGAGTAACAGTGTACATACCTTCAGTTATGAGTTTAGATTCCAACAATGTCTTAAAAATCTTGGCTTTCACATTAATCAAGAGCCTTTCATGTAGCAAGAGTTAAAAATGAGCCAGAGCTTAAATATAACATAGTTCTTTAGTTTTTATAGTTCCCTTTCCTCCCTCAACAGCGTTCTTACCTGACCCTTTGGGGGGCAATAAGCGGCAAGTACCAAAGCAACCATTAGCTAAATCTTTTTTTCCCTCTAAACCTAGCACTAGATGAAAAAAATAGCGTTTTCCATTTAGCAAGAAATTAGACTGAATGTAGTTTTCAGATTTTATTAAATATTACTATTTTCTACTTAAATAAAAGTATGCATTTATAAATTTTGTACAAATTTAACCCCTCTCACTATCTTGTTGTTGTCGCATTAAAGAAAAAAGATATACGTTTGTTTTTAAACAATTTTTAGCCTAAGGTAAATGACATCTTTTTTGTACAATCTCAGTTGAACAGTTACTTTAAAATGTCAAGGTCGAAATAGTGAACAGATATTGTATGTTTCTTTGTTTAATATCAAGATAAGGCCAAGAGTGAATGAAACTGACATTCAACAAATGAACGTCTGTTTTATTATGTAATCTATTCATTGTTGGTTGCTACTTTTGAATTGCTTTGTAAGAAATAAACGCGTTTGTAGATTTTCAGAAACTCCATACCCGAACCATTTTAGAATATCTATCAAGGGAGCTACCCATTAAATGTGAAATGAGCAATAAACGGTTTTAAATTTTTATTATAAAATTTACGAGTTTTAAGCGTCTTGGCGACATCAATTAACTTCTGAAGCACCTCCGCGCCTAAAGACTTAAGTGTTACGTGCACAAAACCGACGGCTTCAACTGTAGCAACTCGTGTAAAATTAACATTTTTACATGGAATCCTATACTAGGAGCTCCTAAAATACAGAGTACGGATTAAAACCCTCCTAACACAGGTAAAGCAGCGAAAAAGGTTGCTACGGCGTTGCTATGCAGAAAATAATTTGGTTGGTCCGGGAAGGGCTTTAACGCTATATTCAAACCTAGTATAATCAAGAATTTATCCTTTTTATTGAAGCCTTTAAAAATGTTTGTGTCATTTAGACGCCATAAAAATGTTTTACGAATTGTCGAGATTTTGAAGGTAGTTTCGCTTTAAACAGGAAAATGCTAATTGAAAATTTGGTGTTTAGTGATAAGCACGTGAATTTGATGTTCAGTGATATGCACGTGAATTTGATGTTCAGTGATATGCACGTGAATTTGATGCTCAGTGATATGCACCTGAATTTGATGCTCAGTGATATGCACGTGAATTTGATGTCTGAAAACACGTAGAAGACACTAATAGGGGTGGAATATCATATTTTCCTTCTTCTGTGCAAATTGATTGAGTTGAATAAAAAATATGTAAATTACGAGTAAAATGGAAATGAGAAGATAGTAAATTTCAAAATTCTAAGCAACAGCTTTGCAATTAAAACAATTTTTTACATTAACTACTTGATCAACTTTCGTCTTTTATGTTAAGAGTATTTCATGTTGGATTTTAACTCATTTTCAAGAATATTGTAGCGGTATATGAATAGGTAGCTATGCGCACGGGGGTTCATATTTATGCATACCATTGCATTTCGCCATTGAATCTAAAGGATTAGCATTTTAAGGCCAGTTGTCGCGATAAATGCTCAGGATTTTATAGAAAATATCATTTTTATTCAAGAGATGTTTGTATCATTTGCCATTAGTCAACACATTAGCTCCTCCAACAACATATTAATTATAATTGTCATCAGAAGTTTCAAAACCACAACTCCTCCCTGCGCCGTTTAAAAAGAAATTCTCCAAGAGAGATAATTGTTCGAACTATTAGAGATTTGTTAAAAAAAGTATTTTTAAAACAGGTCGTACAATTCACATTTTTTTTAATAGAAACCTATTACCAAGTTTAAAATGTATATCACAGGTATAATAAAATATTTCCAAAATATCGCTACACCACAAGCAATGATATTTAATAAACGGATATACTAAAACGTCTTCGTTTCTTTATTATAAATGTTAAGTGTTGTGCTGTATTGTTAAAGTATTAATTTTCACAAATCACTTTTGTATATTTGTACTACATGAAACATTTTGCAAGTTCAAGATAATACCACGGGATAATACCTATTTATTTCAAATAACGGAGCAACATTGTAGAACTACTGTACAAAACAGGCTACTGGCAACCTTAGGTATAGGGAAAAATTACACACGAACAAGAATCTGAAATCTTGTGTGAAAATCAGTGTGTTATTCCCTCTTGCTTTCCCCATCGTACATTGAACAATCAAATTATTAAAACATGAGCGAAGAGGCTAGAAGACCTCTTTTACTTTGTTTTATCTCATTTCGCGATTAGTTTCAAAATTAATTTCTGCTTAAAATAAGAAGGACTAATTCGTATGCATACATAGGACAAAATGTGACGGGGGCTAAAAGATGTGCTGTATAATAAAATTGTTGTTACTTTTTACTTCTTAGAACTGTTTCAGAAAAACTTAATAGATTGTGTATACAACCAAATCATGTGCAGTGAAGTCAGAAAAACACAGTCTTGTCGTTCAACCGTTCGGGTAGAAGGTGCGTCTTTCTTTAAGTTCGTGCTAGAGGATAGTTTTTTAAAACAAAAATGAACTTAAACCTAGAATTTGTTGAGCTCAATGCTAGCTTAAAATTTAGGTGGACATAGTTTGTGTTAGTAATTGCTCATTTTGCGTGTTCTACTAAAAAAACAGTCCAACTCCCCCTCTGCCCCCTGCCCTACCTCCCGCACCAAAGCCACGTTACCTTCTGGGATCTGTTTGCTTTTGTAATAAAGAAAAATTATCGATTAGCAGAACGCCTTTTTTAACGCACAGTTGTTTTTAAAACCAGAGGTTCGGTGAGAAAAATTCGAGTTAGTTATAATTATAGGTTGATGCAATTAATTATAAATCTTTTAAAATAACGCGAGTTGTAAATACTAACAACACACATCACTAGGCACTGCATACCACAAGCAGAAAAATATAAAAAACAACATGTTTAAGGGATTAAAAGGACCCCGTGATAGCATAAAAAAAACAGTTCGGTGGCAAGGAGATAAGCTGCATCGTAATTTTAAAGAAATGAGTTGTGGTTACTGAACTAAAATTACGTTGTAGTTCGAGAAGAATCGGAGTGAAATGTTAAAATGTTCTCCTAGTATTCTTGCTTGCTTAGGGATGTTCTCTTTTTGCAATTGTTATTTTTTAAGGCCATCTTTTGATCAAGTTTATATGGAGTTAAATTTACTTACAATTTTATCTGTAATTTTAACAAATCTCGCAGTTTTCCAATGAAATTGGCGAAATTAAGTAATGGATGGATTAAGTCGAATATTTAACATGTATTTTTGCCTCATAAAAAGATTGACATTCTACTGTGAAAATTAAAGTGATGAAAAAAAATTCAAAGTTTATCATTTCTTGAACATGATAGTTTAGTAGGCGACGTTTCGGGAGATCCTTCTGCCATCATCGGATTATGGGAGAAGGATCTCCCGAAACGTCGCCTACTAAACTATCATATTCAAGAAATGATAAAATTTCCACAGTAATATGAATACTGAACAGACAAACCGAAATAATATCTTCAATAAAAAAAAATTGAGTCGCTATTTTTATTAAAAAATTTTTTAAAATAGAAAATCCGTAAAAATATATTCCCGCAATACCTTAAAAATCTAGTTCCTTTTTTCACTTTCAAATTCTGTGAAAAATTATGAAAACTTGACAATCTGCAAGTTTCTGTCTACACGATACGTAAAGATTCCGCACTGATAATAATAAAAACATTCAGTCTAGTCGCGCCTTCTCATGAGCAATATTTGTGAAAAAAAACGTGTAGTTTATATGCTAAATTTTTGGAAATATTTCTTTTTAAGGTAAAGACACGTTAAAACACTATAATTTTCCACTATTCAGTGTCCTTGAGTAGAATTTTGATTGGAGTACTTTAAAATGCTACTAATCATGTTTAGTATATTTGAAATTTTTGGAACAAAATCCTTTACTAAGGCGAGGTATCCAAAAAATAAATAAAAAAAGAAAAATTTTTCATGTGAATAGGTCACCCTGATTACTCGGAGGGCGGGATAAATTATTGTTTAGTCAGCGTAATTTTGATTTACCAAAATAGATTATTATGAGGTAATATTTGCTCATCTCGGAAATGTATCTTGGCTAAATCAAATACACTGAAAACCAATTTAGTCAAAACCCCAGTTACCGCAGTAATGTTTTCATATAAACACCCCACAAATGTTCCAACTAATCAAAACGTCAATCAAAAACGTCAACCGATCAATCAATCAATTAACCAATCCATTTGAATTGACAATGCGTACTATGACTGGACAATGGTGACACACAGACCACACTTCAAAAATACCAGATAGTTTTAAGTAAACTTATAAACTATGTCCTTGTATGTGTTTCTGTTGATCGGTATGTCTGATTATTAGGCAACTAATTAATGAGGCGTTTTTCTTTCGTTAAAACAAAACTTTGGCGGTATTAGATTAGTTTTGTGCAATTAACAACCTAGACCACACAACAAGTTCGACAACAAAACACTACCAAAAAAACTGCAATGTCTATAAATATTTTTTTATTAATAAATAATATCCAAAAGTTAAAATTGCTCATACGCCAAAAAAATAAAGTGTAGCGCCTCCCACTAAAACGTCCAGTTTTTATTTAAAAAAGGTGTATTTATATAAGTTGACTTATGCACACACAAATAAGAACAAACAATAGCCGAAGTCTTCTCCTGCTGCTCTGTACATTAACCCAAATGTTCAACCCAGAGGATGAGTCTGCCAATTAATTTTTTAAATTTTCATGTTTTTTTTGGTGAGGTCAAAATTTAAAAAAAGTAAAAAAAAAAACATACAAAACTGTTTTTTTTTAGGAGGAAATGAGCAGTTGCTTACAATCAAAGCTTTCCTAATACATGCACTGGTTATTTTTTATTTCAAAAAGTGATTAAAGAAAAGTATAGAACTAATTTAAAAGGAAAAAAAAGCATATCAGCATACTTAATTTTAGGGAATCGACAATTTGGCCCAAATTTTGATTATTTAGATTGTACAAGCATCTCCTTTTTCAGTTTATTTAGGAAATGCACCTGCAAAAGCTACACCAAAAAACCGATTACCAGGTGAGTAAAGCGTCTGACTGAACGTTTTAGGTTTAACTTTACAAAACATTTTAACTTTCAAAAACGAAACCTAAATCATGTCACTCCGTAAAATTAGATCTGTATATCGACAGGATACTCGAAAAGATTGATTTTCGAACATGTACTTTTATGCCATCATGTCTTCACAATATGGCTAATTTTGTCGAGTTCTACAAAAATAAAGTCCAAGGTCGACATTGCTCGGGTCTATCTATTTTGACTATTGTTCCATAGATTACACATCCGGCTGTTTTTTGCGACGGGATGAATGCGTTACAATACCGTGCTAACATAATGATTCCATGTAAACACTTTTGCAACTATTACAGCGGAATATTCCGTATTTTCAAGATGGTTTTAACAAGGTTCTGATCTGAAGATGGTTCCGTCGCTTTTTCCTGTAAACTAAAACACAAACAAAAAAACGTAACAAAACCTTGGAATACAAGGTGCACAACCGATTTGAAATGTTTGCTTCAAGTAAATAAAATGCACAAGTCAAAAATAGAATGAATTCTTAAGCTTGGTTCCCACCTGGCACTAAAGAGCATTAACGAGCGATATCTTATGAGCTTTTTTCAATAAGTGACAATCATTTCCAACGCTTCATCGTGCTTACTACCGCTCGTTAGTGCTCTTTTTTGCGCATTAAGGTTTGGTGCTGCTTAGTGCTTTTATCAAACAATTTCAAACAATTTTTATTACAGCACTAAAAAATTAGTGCTCATTCCGTTTTTTTCTTCAAAGATCAGGCGCCGAAAGTTTATGCAAAAGTGTTTGTACAGAACATAATTTCAATACTGTCCGAAGCGGTGAGAAAATCTTTCAGGGCTCATACAAAAATACTCAAAAGTATTCTCTGTCCCTTGCCCGTCATTCTTTAATAAATTGGCAAATTCTCTTTTTTCATTGCACTATTTTTTAAGAACAATTAGTCAGTACCTCGTGGCAGCTGCTCATAACTGTTACTTTACTACGACCTTCTACTATATTAATGAGACAAACGCAGTTTCTGGGTTCACATTTTGGTGCTGACATATCCAGGAGTTTTTGCATTCGTTATATAACTTTATATATTATAATTAAATTTGCTAAATAAAAGATGCATTTACTGCATAAAAAAGGGAGTGACAAACGTAAAATTGTTTGGTCGCTCATAGAGAATTACTTGGGAGGAGTCTTGGACAAGAGATCAAATTGATGTGACCACAGAAGTAAGTGGGCCAATGTAAACATCTCCGAAGTTTGACTTTATTAAAAAAGGTGGTCACACGCAAGAAAGTTGAAAGCAATATGGTGTAATAAACATAACAGTAGAGATATCATCTAATATAACACGAGCTTGCTGTAAGGCTCAAAGAATAACCTATTCAAAGCAGGATGTCTATTTAGGAAATATATAACTTTGTTAACGTCATCATTGGCTGACGTCATCAACTTTTTGCTTAAGTTCTTTTACTGTTCCTTTTATACTGGATGAGAAACCTAATAAAACAATATATAAGATCATGAACTTTTCATGAAGGTTTGAAGACATATTTGTGTTGCCAAGTTGTTGACTCTGTTTCGGTGAATCACGCAAATAACAACAACAACAACAGCAACAACAACAACAACAGCAAAGGTGTTCCTAGCAACAAGTGAAACAAAACACAAAGACAATTAAAAACCAGCAAACCATCGGATGTGGCAGGATATTTAAGTAACAAGCCACATTTCCAAACCTCGACCATATGATATATTAATTGGTTTGAAATTAGTCGATTTAATTAGTCTATAATTAGATCGTTTCATTAATTAACGACAAAAGAGACCTCGCCTCCAATGAAAATGTTATTTTTAAACAAAGCCAAAGCATCGATTTCTCTCATTTTATTATTTCCAATACAAGTCATGGGAATTTATATATTTCCTAATTTTACCGGACGGGAAAAAAAGAAAATCAATACTTTCAGTAAACAAAAAGTATGTTAAAAATGCATCACAGCTATTTTTCCGAAATTGGTTATTTTTTTGTGACCATTGACCCAAATGCTTTTCTTGGTAAAACGTCATGGTTTGCAGGTATGTCAGAAGATTTACATTACACAATTGTCACACTTCATGAATCTGACTTTTCCCCACGTTTTTCCTAACTTTAGAAGAAGAAAACCAAAATAGTGAAAGTTTCATAATAGTTAAAAGGGAAGGTAAAAAGATTTGATGATACAATTAACGCAATAAGTGGCTGATCTAAATCTAGCCAATCTTTGTTTACTCTACATTGATATCTTCTCGGTTCAAAAACTTCATTTTGCGGGTATTAATTTTCGCGAATTACGTAAAAAAGGTTATTAAATAAAACATTGACACAAGTACACTTTTAATGAGCCATTGTTACGATTTTGGTTTTTTTTTTTTATTTTTGTGTGGCTGAAATAAATTATTAGCATTTGCTGATTTTTCCCAATTATTTAATTTCGCGAATGGGATTTTGAAGATTTAGCGCGCAAATAACTTTGGAAATTTTTTGCAAATTCGCGAAATTAATTTATTTAATTATCTAGCTCCTATGGTTTTATTTACCCGGTTTTTTATAACTTTGCGGGAATGACGATGTCTTCAACGCGCTCATATTTCTACCACAACTTCGTATTTCTACCACAACTTCAATATTTTAAACAACAATGAACAGACGTTCAATAAACAACATCAAAGAATCGCCGCTGTCTCTCTTCTTCTTAAAAGATATTGTGCAAAATTTGGCAAAGAACGAGCAGTTAAAAATTTTGCAAATGAGAATTACTTAGTAAGAAGAAGTGTATCGCCACATTGTCTGAACGCAACAATGTCATTTGTACACCTACGCTCGAATCTAAAGAAAGTGAAGAAAAATATTTTCGTTATGAGGAAAAAAAATGTAGTGCACTTCAACGAAATGTATCGAAAGGGAAGGGAACGTAATATTTTGATGTCATGATTTGTTGAAAGATTGAGTACAAAAAATTTAATGCTGCTAATTAAACTGTCTGTAATCTAAAGCTTTCCAATTTCATGAAATTTCGATCGTTATTTTAAATAGGACTTGTTTATGACACCGCGGTTTAGACCTGGAATATATGTAAACATTCTTCTAATCCTGTTTTCTGAGCAACGTGTCTAGTTCAAACAATGTGGAGAAAAGCTATAGTAGCTTAAAAATACCGTCGGAGGGTACGCTAGTTAATTTAATCCATCAAGTAAATTTTTACGTCAGTATTTTAGTACCTTAAGTGCGTCGGAATCTCTAAAAAGCCGACTTTTTTGATTTTGAACGACATTAATCATTTTTCCATAAAAAGCAAAGTTATAACTAATTTGTAAGTAATTCTCGTTAATAAAGGAAAGGATTCAATTTAGAGCGGCTACAAAACAGGCTGTTAATTTTCAACTGCTGTGACACAAAAGCCGCTAAAAAAAATCTTAAAATTCATGTGTAAAAAAAGAACTCATTTTGGGAAAAGATTGCCAGATTTTTGTATGCATGAGTTCGTTTTTACGTTGGTGGAAATTTTAGAGATGTCTCTAGCTAAAATGAAAGCTTCAGAATCGCCTTTGTGATCCCTCCCGGAAACAATTGACAAGAAGAGATTCTTTTTTTTTTAAATCTTTTTTTTCATGACAGAAGGTCAACTTCTCTCATCGACTGACTATCTTCACACAAATCTTGCATAAGAAAACACACGGAAATTTTCAGCACAACGACAGTTGAGACAATGGAAACCATAACCTTCTTCAAAGATGCGTCATACTACTCAGTACCTACAGGTCTTCACTTTAGGTACATCGTCATATCACAAGGTATAAGGTAAACCTTGGGTTACATTTTCTTAGGGTTTATTTCAAGCGTGCAAAGGGGGATTCAATGGGGACAACATATCCGAGATGACAATAAGATTTACACGATAAAAAATGTGAAAATATCACTTCTCAAACAACTAAGGAAAAGTAGCAACAGTAGCTAAAACACGAAGATTCGTCAAATTTTCGGACATTTAATGGGATGACTAATTGCGTGAACACCTCTATAAAGGTATATATAACAGAACAAATCATTAGCAAGCGGAACTCTTTTTATAATTCTCATTTTACAATTATTAAATATAGCAATGCTATTAAAAAAAATTAAAAAATAGAGATATTAGTTTCTTCGTGTAACAATGTTGGATTTTAACAGAACTGCAAGCTTTCCGATCACTATCAATGGTAATACATTAAAACAACGAATAGATTGTTAGCTGTTTTGTCATTAGATGTTTTTTTTTTACGACCGCTTTGCACATTTGTCTGAAAACTAATGTGTCTAACCACAAAAAATAAGAAAAAATTCAGAATTCCGAAAAGAGAAAAAAACACCGAAAACTTGGAAAAAAGAGAAACCATAATCATGTCTTCAAAGAAAGGATTATTTTCGTTTTTGTTTTTTGTTTAGGATATAATTTCTAAATTCTTTTATAAATATTTTTCCTTAACTTTTACTTGTGGAAACCTCAATCACCAATATTTCGACACCACGAGACAACGAAGAGAAAAAAACGCTCACGCGTGATCATATTTTGAAAAGAGCGATTTCAAAGATATAATAAGTATTGTGTAGCAAATGGTTTGCTAAATGTACTCTTGGAAACGCCTCATAAGTTGGCAATATACGAATATTTCAGAGCAGATTATACCTTGCACAGTCACTGGCTAAGGGGATTCATATGAGCCTGGTTGGCCGGGCTGGAATCAGCTTGCTATTACATAAAGTTTTCTCAGTTTCTTATATATATTTATTGTTCCTAATGCATAAAATTACTTTTTATCAAAAACTTTATTTTTAACGAAATAAAATACAAAAATATTGAAGAATAAACTGTTATCAACAAATTTATTCTTCAATATTTTTGTTTTTAATGTACAGAATGTACCGTGCCAGAGCTGTCATGGTAAAAATTCAGACCGCCTTGCCGGGATCTTAGTTGAAAAAAGTGAGATCCCGGTTAGCTAGCTATCTCGTTTTCCATAGAACAGGTTGTTTATTTTTAGGAGAATTTGTTAAGAGAACAGAGATTACAAGCGGGCTGATTTCATCTCGTAAACCGAGCCAGACAAGGTACCAGGCTCCTATGAACTTTCTAACGACAAGATCAGCAACAATATCGTTTTTGTCTACTCAGCAAAAAAACAAAACAACAAATAAACAACAAAACCAAAAGAGATCAACAAAACAACCACAAAAAGAATAACTTCAAAAAGACGTAAAAAAGCAATCTTTTTGAAATACGTGAGAGATACACGTTGTTGACAACTGGGTTTGGCCATTATTTTTTGATTGCGTAATGTTTGAAGACAGGAAGTACGGCTATGTAATTAAATGATGTTTCAAAATGCGTTGTGTGTAGAAATAAATTCCTGTGGAGTAAAGATATTGGAAACGTCTCTCCTGACGTGATTAAGAAACACCTTAAACGCGTTCAGTCGAGACAACCGCATTTGACGCTTTCAGCTGACCATAAAAGTAAATCTAATGCGTCGTTGGGGGTCGCATGGTATAAAAAAGGTCATAATTATGACATGTATAATTTATGTGCGCTAAGATAATTTATGTGCGCTAAGATAATTTATGCCGATTGTTTTACTGACCGCGTTCACACACACTGTAGTAAATAATTGCGTTAAATGCTATCCACAAATATGATACTAAGTCTTTTGTCCACGAAAAATTTATATGTGCATCACTTCTCTGTAAATTAAAAAATGTCTCTAAACTAACCTCGTTTTCATGTTAGTATGTTTATTTCGGCTGTGTATTTTGCGGAATGAAAATAAATATTGAAATAGGCTTATTAAAAATATGATTATTGTTGTAGAAGGGGCTGATGACCAGCCCTTGCATTCACCAAACAGCTTACCTCTTTGCATCTACTTCTAACAATTCCTCAATAGTCTTGAGCTCGTCACTTGGTTGAATTTCTAAAGCTGCTAGTATGTTGAAAAAGTAATCTAAAAATTAAAGAGAATACAGACTTGATGAAAAAAGTTGGCACTAAATTTTGACATGGACATATAACTTTAGCGTTCAAAAATTAAAAAAACCAAGTGAAATGTCGGCATCAAACGTCAACTTTGAAAAAAAATTTTGACGTCCACAAACAAACTTTGATGTCAAATCATATTGTAAAAGATATTCTTTATCAGCATACCTATATCAGCACTCAATTGTCGACGAGAATGCCCCGTGAGAAGTTTAATTTTCAAAATACTTTCTGTGTACACGTTTACGGCACCGAAAGCAAAGCTCTCCAACCAATGATGATCATAATGAGCACCTGTCGAATCTAAAGTAAAAAAAGCCTTTCTAATTCAAATTGCAAAAAATTAACGACGTGAAATAATAAATAAAAAAAGCGAGGAGTCGTTTTTTGTAGTTAAAGGTTGATACACACTATCCGGGTAGGTTACGTGTGATCGTTCACATATGGCTACACGTAGTGTGTAGTGCGTTTGTTTTCGGCTCAAAGTTTTACCGACTGTGGTAGAATCCTGCTTGCTGCCAGCAGTGTGTTGGTCGTGCACAAAGTAGCTCTGCACCAATTTAAAAGCCTTTGTTTCACGAGCAGGTATTAAGACAAAAACATTTACACAACTATCACAGTTAACAACAAAACAAATCTTTTTAATAAAATGTATCTATGCATACTTCCAGCATCTTGGTAAGGTATTCGCCCCGCTTTCAACGCAATGATCAATGACTCGTTATCTTGACTAAAATACTGCTCTAATTGTTGAGGTAGTGTAAGAAGGGAATCACCAACCTATGAAATGTTGACGAAAGGGTAAAAAAATGTTTCAGAGGGAAATCACTAACCTATAAGATGTTATTAAAAGGGGTTGAAAAACAACAAACACGTCCCAAACAGCTCATAGCAGATTATAAGAGAGAAAAGACATTACATGTGTGATGTAGGGTAAGGGTGACAAACTGAATGTCGGTAGCTCGCCATCCACGGCTTCTCGTTCACTCTCGCACCAAATCTAGAAGTAAATTTAGAGCGATTTGTCACAGTTGCGTCACGGTAACAATAACAACTCAACGCAACAATAACTGACATCAACAACAACAAATTTCATACTTTAAAGGAAAAAAATGAATAAAAAAACTTTCGCGAATGATCCCTTTCGAATCTGACTATCGTGAAAGATGAAGCTACTTATGGGAAACAAACTAGAGAGAATAGGGAACAAATTCGTCCTATCTTTGTTTTTAATCTTTTATAATCTATTGATCACAACCTAAATACTTCGCATGATTCAATTGAAGAACTATAAAGTGACGTGACCTGAAAAATTTAATCCATGATTACGAACTTGTTAACAACGGAATTGTGAGAGAATTAATGAGATGCTGTAGTGAAAAAAATAACCAAAATTTAAGTGTTAGAGAAGATTACCTTTAATTTCTGTTCTAATTTGAAAATATGAAAAATCTACCTATTTATCTAAAATAGTTTTTTGACGTGAAAAAAATCAATATATTATTTCACATAAAGCCAGCTTTTTTGTTCACTGTACTAATTTTTGGACCAAAGTGAAAAAAAATCAATATGTTATTTCACACTAAGCCAGCTTTTTTGTTCACTGTACTAATTTTTGGACCAAAGTGAAAAAAAAAATGATTGTCACCATAATATTTTTAGTATGTTTTTTTGTTTTCTGTGTCAAGTATTGTAAAAAAACGAAGTTAATTTTTGGACGAATGTTGGTCTAAAAACTGTATTTAAATGACAAAAGAAATAAAAACATTGTCATCGTCGTATTTTTTGTTTACTATGGCAAATTTTATCAAAAATAAAAACGAGCCATGGTCAATAACTCAAATCTGTAAAAACACCATATACGTATTTCGTGAAACAAATTTTGAGATTATGCCTTTTCAACAGTACGCGAGGTCTAATTTCTACGATATTATCAAATATTGCGTAATCGCAAAAGTTCGTTTCGCGAAAGTGTGTTTCTTTGAAGTTACAAGAACGTAAGCACCATAAATGTAACCATATTCCTATTCTGGTCCAAAATTCCCTGGGATAGGAAAATCCACATCCAATAACTATTAAATCAGCTTTTTTTCTTATTCGTGTTCTGCTGATATACAGACCTGATTGTAAGCAATACTTGACTTGATACTTACAGGCAAATTTGGAACAGCTAGTAACTGCCTTCTCAAATGAATAAAAATCACATCAAACGCAAATTTGAGTGCATGTTCATTCAATTTTGCGATATTGTCTCGTGTTAAAGGAAGAACAGCTTCGACGCCATCTTTAAAAAAAAACAAATTAAACAAATCATAAATAACATAGCTAATAACATAAAAATATTCTCGCCTTTGTTGCTTAAATAATAATTATTCATAGTTTTTACTTTTACAAAATGAAATCAAGGACAATTGAAAAATAAATAAATAAACAGCTGTCAATTTTATTCAGTATCGATTTCTTACTAAGCCCTTGTTCGTATGAAACGACGCCCATAGCCTTTATACAGTGGGACTTATTAGTAATTACTTATTAAAAATTCACCGGAAATCGTTTTTGCATTCCAAAAAGTAATTGCAACCAGGGTTGGCGTTTAAAAGTGATGTACTTACTCGAAATGAATTTTTCATGCAGTTCGACAACTTTGTCCCACTCCATAGGTCTAGATGCTTTCAGATAGTTCTCATTGTATCTACTCTGTGAGTGTGATTCTTGAAAGATGTTCGTTAACTCTTTTTGAAGCTCAGTAGATAGTTTTATTCGAAACTCCTCCATTTTTGTCATGAGAACTCCTGGAATGTGTTACAGATTGGTATTGGAGCACAAAAATATTACGTGAAAGAAGAATAGGAAGGGGTAACCTTCTTTGACATTATAAAATTGAAAAAACAAAACATGAAGAAATTCAACTAGTGTGCTTAAGAATGTCTCGTAAAAAATATTCTTCTCACCGCATATCTCTATAATTTTGAAAGCATGTTGAAAGTTTGACCACTGGTTGGAACTGTCATCGTCAGCATGGTGTGAGTCGTCATCCAAGTGACAGTGCTTCCTCAGATCAACTAATACACAGTCCAGACGACCAAAGTAGGCGGAGAAAAAAATCTAGTAAGAAACAAAAAACATATTTGATCTGCAGAAGTTTATTTTGTCTTAAAATATATGTTAAACAGTTTATCATGTTGTTACTGACAAGTCCTTTACCTTATCAAAATTAGTTCATATACCATTTTAATGGTATTAAATTTCGTTGTCATATATTATTGAAAAAATTTGTATAGTAATAACATGGTTTCGAGGAGGGCTAATTGGGTTAATAAGCTCGAGTTTCATTTGTAATGTTGACAAAGTTTTACATCAAACTATAACGTGCATAATAATGTGCTATATTTGGATTAATTTCAATTTTTCCTCTTAAATTCAGTTGGGCATTTCTCAGGTCACACTTGTTTACATAACAAGTATAATATACAGATGAAGCATCATAATGTCTTAAACAATCAGAGCGCAAGGATTATTCATCACAGAAATGCAACCAACAACAAGTAAAAAGTAGAAGACCTGAACATACCTGATCCTATAGGTGCTGAGGTCTTATACAAAACAAATAAAGTAAAGTTTATTGTCTGATAATTGTTAAATGAGAAAAGCATGTTATTGCCTGTAAAATATATGATTAAAAACTATTTTTTTGTAAAGTTTTTTATGGGGCTCGTTTTGAGGAAAATTACAAATTTATGAAATGTACATAATTTCGCGATTTCAACTAAAACCGCCGAATACCCACTGTTGATATCTGCACGATGAGACTTTCATCATTATCAGCCTAAAGTATTTAGGGTTAAAATATGTTTCCTCACCTTATTTATTTTTTTATTTATTTATTGTCTCTTTCAGACAAAATAAGCAATACAAACAGTGATAGTTGTGCATTTTTCTATCACACATTATGTAGTTTTCATGTGCTTGATTTTTCTACAACCTTTATTTACATGCCACTGCTAGTTCAAATTGGTTCAAGTTCTGCGCAATTGAAAATTGTATTCATGACAGTGCATTGGAGATTGGAGAAATGCGTTTAGTGGATTATCTGTTCGTTAAATTTTGAAGTTACGCAAGTTATTGACTTAGAACCAGTTTAATAAGATCAAAATACTGTCATTATTATAAAAAACAAACAAACAAATAAATAAAATACACGACCAATCACCTGTAAAGCTTCCATTAAACCAGCTGAACCGTATCCATTAGTAAATTTTACACATGATTCCAAAGCCTATATGACAAATATTTTTTAAAATTGTAAGGTTACACCTGTTACAGGACCCCCAACACTCAGGCTTATATATAACATTATTGCTGTGGATCTAACTATTGTAACATGCGTGGTTGTGATCACAGACAAGGACAAAGTGAGCTGCTTAGAATAGAAATAATAAAAAAAAAAAATAATAAAAAAATAATAGGATAGAAATAATAGGATCAGAAAAACGAAAGATAAGATGCCAACCACGTATTCTTTATAAGGGGATAAAGAATACAGTAGACTCTCGATATAACGAACCCCCAAGGGGAATGGAAAAAAGTTGGTTATATTGAGGGTTCGTTATATCGAGAGATCAGAAAAAATGGAAATTTTCCGTAATTTTCCCAAAATCGCTTAAATTTTTGTCCATTAAAAATCAGCTTCTTAAGGTCGTTGTTGGTCCTCTTTTTTATTTTGTTTAGACTGGAGTTGAATTGACCTGATTGATAAGCTTCGGTTATTTTTCTTTTATTTTGCAGCATTTGATACTTTGAGTTCGTTATATAGGTTTTATTGGTTCAGGGGACAGAAAATTTGGTTCGCTAAATCGAGGGTTCATTATATCGGGGATTCGTTATATAGAGGGAATAGACCTATTTCCATATCCATTTTCGTTCCGCAGAATATACATACCAAAATACCAAATAACATAAAAACGAGATTAATTATGAGCAAATTTTTAATTTGCAGCGAAGTAGTGCAGATATGGTTTGTTTACTTGCAATATTTGCAAAATTAATTTGTCATACAGATTGTTATTAACATTTAGTGATAATATGGGGTACTAGCATGTATCATTGGGCCAATGCTTTTGTTTATTATCCTTGGTGTTAAATGAGCTAGGTATTAGCTAGCTTTGAATATAATGATATGAGTAGCTTAGCTGGTTGGCTGGCTCACTTGTGCCAAACAAACGTGAAATTTCAACCAAAATTAGTGTTGTTGCTGGTATATATCCTGTGTTTCCAGTTATTGAGTGTACCTTATTTTTTAAACAACATCTGTGTTAAATAACATTAGCAAGGCTTACTGATGACCACGTGGTTTTAAAATAGTAGTTGAGTTGACCTTGTGGGTGTCTTACCCCGTTTATTTTTTCCCAAGGGAGGGTAGTTTTGGAAGTATTTATAACTCACATTTTACACATTTGTGATTTCAGAATTTATATACTAATTTTAAGAGTTGTTGGGAAAAGTTGGACTTTAAACTTTCATTGGAATGTTCTTGCTTATTTGCGTCACATTTTAAGTCTCTATCGTAAATTGTATTTGGTAAAAAAAATTATTTAAAATTCCAAAAATAAGGTTAAGGTTAACAAAAGGAAATTCTTAAAAAAAAATTTTTCCTTGAGAGGATCACTTCACAAAATGATTACTGAGGTAACTGCCTAGAAAATAAATTTTCCGTAAAATTTAGTCCACAAAATGCTTATCATGTTGAACTTTAACTTTAATAAGTGAAAACAATGTGAAATTTTTGGTTTTATATTTTTACAAATCGACACTCGAAAAATTTCATCCAGTTTATTTTCTGTAAATAAACAATTTGAACAATTCTGCATTCATGTAAGCAAGAAAACAAAATACATTAGGGACCTGGTTTTTAAGAACACTGACTGAGATTTTGACAAAAATTAAGCAGGTTAACAGCTGAAATCCAGAGATTCTTATAAGAAAAAGTATGTTATTTCATTTTCCTTGTTTTGGATAAAAACCTAAAAAAATAGGGTGTCATTCAAAAAAAGACTTTCCAATTCATATTACTTACAAAAATTTGTGGTAGAGTTGTGTGGTAAAGTTAACCATCACAATGCTTGATACAAATGTACGATTCTTGACAGTCAGTAGGAGAGAAATTAGTGACAGAGGGAGTGTGACAGTTTCATAATCACAACAACAGCCGATAGTTTGAAAATGTTGAAAAATGATTTGTTGGTTACTTATGCAGCTAAGCTATAAGCAACAACACTGGAAAAAATACTTGTGAAGATGCTATAAGTAAATCTTTGGTTTGTAAAATGGAGGTTTTCGTTATATCGGGGGTTCGTTATATCGAGAGTCTACTGTAAGCAGAGAGGGGGAAAAAATTTCTATGTCACGGTTCGCTGACGGCAAGGAAATTATACTTGTTGTTGAAGGAAATTTTGATTTAGAATATGTTTTACACATAGTTGACTCACTTTTCGTCTATAAAAAATGATCCATTCACTGATGTGTATCTTAACAATTGTGTACCCAGGAAGGCAGCACAGTTCAAAATTTAGGACTTATTTGCAGTAACTGAAGATGGGGACAGAACCAACTGTTGTTGCTAAAATGTTTCCAAGGTTGAACAATGTTGTTAAGGTTTAGCTAATGTCTAACAGGAGTTGTATGAAGTTGTCTTGGTCACAGAAAACAGATTGTCAATCAAAATGGAAGATCCAAAGCTCGTTAAAAAAAACCTGAAGAATCTCCAAAGATGTATTCATTCGTAAGATACTTCTACATATAATTGGCTGGAAAAAACTGTTTAAGGATAAAAATTAAATACATTACCTCACCACTAGCTCGAAATGCTTGACTTATCGAGTCCAACATACTTTCAGCAGTATCTGCTAAATCTTTAGTATTCTAAAATAGTCAATGAAATTTTCACTACAATAAACTTTTAATGATTTTGTCTACCCATGCCGTTGTGGTAAGTAGCAAAACATGTTGCGCACACGTAAAAATGTTCTATGTTAATTGAAATCATACGTAGAAATATTTTTGGTGGTTGCAATCATACGTAGAAATGTTTTATGTTGGTTCCAATTATAGGTAAAATGTTCTATGTTAGTTGAAATCATACGTAGAAATGTTCTATGTTGGTTGCAATCATACGTAAAATGTTCCATGTTAGTTGAAATCATATGTAGAAATGTTCTATGTTGGTTGCAATCATACGTAAAATGATCTATGTTAGTTACAATCATACGTAGAAATGTTCTATGTTGGTTGCAATCATACGTAGAAATGTTCTATGTTAGTTGAAATCATACGTAGAAATGTTCTATGTTAGTTGAAATCATACGTAAAATGTTCTATGCTGGTTGCAATCATACATAAAATGTTCTATGTTGGTTGCAATCATACGCAGAAATGTTCTATGTTAGTTGAAATCATACGTAGAAATGTTCTATGTTAGTTGAAATCATACGTAGAAATGTTCTATGTTGGTTGCAATCATCGATCAAGAAATGTATTACGGCATAGTTTTTGTACCTTGTATGATAGTTAATAATCTTTTATTTTTTAGTTAAAAGTTATTACATATCTTTTGATGACACACACGTTGCATCTCTCAAGTATAAGCTTTTTTTGTACAAAACATGAAAGCCAAATTATAGACTTTGGTCAATCTGAAGATCTAAAATTTGAAAATTTTCTGCCTCCTCAGCCACAATCGTGGTGGGACCCCATTAGATACTTAGATTCTAAAGATTTGTACCCACTCCACTGTCAAAATTACTTCCTGTCTAGTCACACAGCTTAATAATTTTTACATGAGAATGAAACTGAGATAAAAATATTATCATTTTTGCCTTTTGTGATTTCTTTAGCGGGTATTTATTTTAACTAGAATAATATTTTTAATTTTGTACAAATACCACTAAAAGTGTGAAAGTTAATAAACTGCAAATTCCATTAAGATCCGTGAGCTGTTACTGTGACTGCAGATGTACATCAATCAAACAATGAACAAACATGCACATTTCAAAATAGGAACAAAATACAAGTGAATTCACACATCACTAAATTACAATTAATTCATTCCACAGGTACAGTAAGACCTGAATTCTAGATTTAACTACAACTAATCTAAAAAACATGAAAAATGACGAAAACCTTACCATGGTCAAAGAATCAAGCACCTCCATCAAAGTAGTTTGCTGCAAGGTTGAGTATTGCAGTAAATAAGAAGAGTATGGAGATTGGACAACATCTATCAATTCACACAATGCATCATTGAATTTGTTAGGTGTAGCTAAGAAGAAACAAGAAAAAAAATGTAATATCAGCACTAAATTTTTTTTAACGCATAAAGTGATTTCATTTGCCTATAATTTTAAAAGATCACGAGACTTCTCCCTTTTTAATTGAGAATTTAGTTTCTAAACCCTATCAATAAATATTTTTTGTGCATACATCCGTACTAAAAAAACAACAAAACAAATACTTATAAAGACATAAACCTTGAAACATTTCCACTGCCTTTTCCAATCCCTGCACAAATCTTTGTGTAATAACTTGCAATTGAATAAGTAGTTGCAATGAGTTTTCTTCTTCATTCAGAGAGTCTTTTATACAATTTTGCATGGACGGGTGTAAACTTTTGATAGTTTGCGCCAACAAAGAACACAATGCTCGCACAGGTTCAGGAAAAACCTGACCACACCAAGTGATCTAAAAAGGAGAAGTGAAACAGGTATTTAATAAAAAAGAATACATACATCACAAAACTCGTTCTGTCACACACACCACAAAAGTTCATTAGTCTGCGAAATTGATGTGAGCACATTCACATATTATTTTTTTACATTTCCAGAAAAAAATATCTTGTCTATAACTTTTTCGTTAAAATTTCACTGTCCTAATCAAGACGTTAAAATAAAAGACAACCAAAAGTCAACCTTTTTTTTTAGTATACTACAAATTTAAATTTTCCTTGTTCGAATTACCTCTCTATGCCACAATGCTAAAAGATGATCAAAGAATGTTGGCAACCAAGAAAGAATGGATTGGTTTGGATCATCTCTGATTTCGCTCCATGTTCTCATCAAAGAGGACTAAAGAAAAGAGGGAATTAAAACAAAAAGGATTGTGTAAAAGAAGCACAGAAATGTAACCAATGGAGTACACTTAATTTAAAAGTTAAATGACTAAATTAAAGGACAATAATGCATAATGCAGAATAGATTTTTGTCAAATCCAAGAAAAGTTATCCTTATATAATTACCTCTGTAAAAAACAAAATCGAAGTACTTCACTTTCCGAAAAAAAAAAAAAATTCCAGCATCCAAAAATATTGTGAATGAGTCTTGATGGTATAAAAAATAAAAAATAAAAATTTACAAAAAGCATATTTTTCTTTTGTTGTTAAGGAAGGTTAAAAAATTAAATTACAAAAAATCAATGACATATCCATTTTGTGCATTTTTGTGGCAAAATTTTGGGTTCATTATTTACACAAACAAATTGTCATAAATCCTCACCTTATGGCAGTTATTGTAATATGTTTGTAACTGAGAAAGTCTATCAAGTTCGGAAAAGATATTCACATAATATTTTGCATCATCTGAAAAAACATAATTCAGACTAAGGGGCTATTTCTTTCGCACACAAGAATCGGTTCTGAATGCTCCAAGTGCTCCAACTATCATTTCTTTGGTAATTTGGGGCATTCAGAATCGAATCTGGATGAACTCCTCGAGGAGCAGTTCACTTGGAGCATTTAGAGCACTCAGAACTAATAATTTGACTTACTACGGTAAAGCCTTCTTGCTCCGAAAACCCATTTCTTTGGCGCACATTTTTTCGCTAGTGAAACTCTTGCAGTGAAAAACCATTTTGAATACTTTACATAAATTAAAAAACCACGGGAGACGGAACTTAATTATACGGAAAAATAAACAAACAGGACAGCTTCAAATGTAAACACAACTTGATTAAAAGTGAAAGCGCGATGTCATTTAACACTTCTTGCGAAGATTACGGTTTTTATTTACAGAATATATGGGGAGGAAATGATGAAACAGGAGAATTATCTACGATAGATACCAGCGCCATATGTCAGTCGCCGTCTCCACCGAAAAAAAAATTAAAAATGACTTTTAAATTAAACGGGGTGGATAAAAAAAGTAACAAAAACAAGAAAAATAAAACAGGTGAAATAGTTGACCAAAGCGTGCTATCAAATGCTTGTACAACAGTGGAGGATGAACCTATCCCAATTTATTGGAAACAAGAGGCAACCAATATCCTAATTGCAGAATATGAGAAATCCGTCGAAAAATTTAAAAATTTAAAGTATAAAGCAAAAGAAGTATGGCAAATTATAGCGCATGAAGTTAAAAAGGAATTGTTAAAATTAAAGTATACAAATTTTCCATCTTGGCAACAATGCAACTCAAGATGGAAAACTATTACCAAAATATATAGGAAAACAGTCGACCATAATAATAAATCAGGAAATGATAAAAAAAGTTGCCAATTTTATGAGGAACTAAAAAATGTTTATGATTATCGCCCAAACGTCAAGCCCATGTGCACCGTTAGTTCGTCGGGTATGGGTAATGTTCAAAGAAAAAATGAAGTCGATGAGGAAGAAGTCAGAAAAGAAAAAAAAAGGAAAAGGAAGTACCTTTCAAGTGCTACCAAATCCACTAACTCAATTTTAACGTGGCTTGAGACGTACCAAGTTAAGAAGGATGAAAAAGAAAAAGCACTTGAAAATAAGCGAGACGAACAACATCTGGAAAAAAAGGATTTATTTAAAATGCTAATTGAAAAACTTTAAACAACTTTTTGACTTTGTTAATTGCTTGTTTTTTAGTTGTATGCCTAAATAATGTTTTTTGTATTTGTGGCTATAAAAATAGCCGTTTTATTTGGGATTAATTAATTACAGTCCTTTTGCAATGTCAGATCTTTTTCTTTCTGCGTCTTTTGATGATGACCCAAAACAGATGAAATTATTGACTTCTTCATCAACCTCGATTAAAAAGTCAAATTCTTCTTTTTCCCCAAATCAAATATCTTCATCAATACAGAAGTTGTGAATGGAACATATGGCGATGATGAGCGAACAAATATTATTCACGTCGGTGATATCAACAAGCTTGAGTCAAGGAAAACGCGATTTTAATAAAGCAAATGCACTTTCTATAATGTTGCGTGTTACGGATTGGGTGTAATTATATTTTTTCTTAATAGAATCAAGAGCGTTGATACATTTGTAAGGTGTCATCATAAATGTTTCCAGCTTGTATGCTGCGTCGCCAACCATAAAGGTGCCATTGGGTACCATGGTACGTGGATCATTACTGATGCGTTGAAGAAGGTCGCTATTGCCAAATACCCTAGCATCGTGTACAGAACCAGGCCACCCTGTATAACAATCTGTAAATCTCATGTTATGGTCGCACACTCCCTGAAGAATTATCGACGAAAAGCCTTTTCTGTTGATATAATTCTCATTACAAAATGATTGGCCTGATATCTCAATGTGCGTGCCATCTATCGCCCCAATCACACCTTCCATCCCTTTTAGAAATTTAAAACCATTAGCTACTTCGATTATGGAGCTTCCAGAAGGCCAAACAATGTTAACTGGGACCAAACAACACATAATTGCCTTCGATACTCAACGTATAATTCTGAGTACTGTTGACTCGGTAACATCGAAGCGATTAGCAATGCTACGAAGTGGTTCCTTTGATGCACAATACCACAGGAAAATACATACTTGTTTGTGCAACTTGACCATTGGTCTTCCACCACTATTTGATTTAAAAAACTGATCGAAGTTGCCAATCTTTAAACACAATGATTCAACTGATGTTTTTCTCAACCTAAAATGGCTTTTAAATGTGTCATCGGTATACAAGGGCATCACTGTCTCAAAGTATCCTGGTATCCTAACAGCATCGACACGATCGGTAGAACTAATTGAAGCAACCAATGGCAAAATTAATTCAGTGATATCCTCTGCATTTCTTTTATCTTCTTCATTTTCTAATTCGCTGAAGGCTAAAAGCGCTAGCGCTTTCGCTTTTGAAACAGCCATATTTGTTTACAAATGAGCCGTGGTTTCTTAATTATGCAAAAATTATGCAAAAATTTAAGCTATATTTTTAAACCACATAAAAATGTCGGAGCACTTGGATTCGGTTCTGTGTTGTTTCTTTGGTTACCGGAGCAGTTGGAGCATACAGATTTGAATCTCAGGTATGAAAGAAATAGCCCCTAATTTGATTTTCAAGAAGTTTGCGTACAATTTGAAAAAGTACGCCAACAGCATATTATTTTAAGAGAAGAAATTATTTGCAGAGGGGGATTAAAGTTTTGCAAAAGGACCTCCGAATTAATTGTCGCAAACACCTTATTCCAGGAAATTAACAAGGCACCAAATTAGTGCGAATATTCTAAATCAGATTCTTATAATCTTACTGTTCTGGCTGTTACTACTTTTTCCTATTCTACGTTTTTGAGGACCCCAGGTCAACACACATGAATACTTCTTTCTCCTTCTGTTTGATTGATGAAAATTTAGTATAGTTTTATTTAGTTTACTTACCCAATGTGATTAGGGCAAGCTGCAGGGCATCTGATATTGCTAACGTTTTGAAGAAAACAAGAAAAACTGGTTGTATATGAACCCATTCTCCCCTTATTTAATGCTTTTTAAATGTCACTTGAGCTAAATCACGTTTATTAATTTTTTTTTTAAATTGTCATCTGCATCTGCATTAATTTTCTTCATGTTAACTTTGTATACTGTTAATTTGCTGGAATAAGGTTATTTTAGTTACATCCTATGTCTAAAGTGGATTCTACACAAAATTTACAGTTGGGTTGCAAAATAAAGAAGAAGAATTTAAGTTTGCAGATGAATAATTTAAGATTGCAGATACAAGTTTGCAGACATTAATTCTGCATTAGTTTTTCCTGTAGACTTTTGCTCTGCATTCATTTCTTTCCTTAAGATATATCCAAAGTAAGGGCCAAGTGTATTTGTTTTAGAGAATGATAAAAAGGTATGGTTTTACCTAAATCATGATTGTTAAAAGTCTTTACTAGTTTAGTGCTTAACAATGCTTCAAGACGATTCTTTAGGTTTTCCAACATTCTGGACCTTTCAGAATAATCTGGAACATCTTGAAGAACTTGCTAAAGCAAAATAGATATGTATAGATATGTTCAAAAAAAAATAAAAGTCACACCTAAAACTTAGTACATAATAAAAAATATGCATTTCCAGAGGACATCATAAATAAGTTTTAGAATGGTTTTAAATAATTTTGAAATTTTGTTTTTAAACATCAAAATGTGATCCAAATTTTTCTAAATTCTAAAAGTAATGGTGTATGACATCGCTCAATTCCCCAACGCACTGGCTATTCTCTTCATTTTAAGTAAAAAAGCGTAACTGCATAAGAAGGCTGTACTCACCAAGCTTTTCTGCATACCGATAAGTTTATCAGCAATCTAAAACAAAAACAATAAAAATAAAGTATACAGTACCAAAAGGTTTTTGTGTGTCTGTAGTTAGCAGATAAGACTGAAAAGTGCAGCATTTAAAATTCAAAGTGTGAGCAAACTTTTTTGCTATTTATCTTTTTTCTATAAGTTACCTTATATGGAATAATTTTCATATGGACTTATTGTTGCGAATGTACACCTTACAAATGAGCTTATCATAAAAATTTGTGCTAGCTACATTTTCATTAAGGAAATATAACAAAAAACAAATAAAATTTTACTGTAAATCATTCGTTCAAATTACTGTTGTTTACAATTCATATGTATTGATAATGATTTTACGTGGGAGGAGTGTGATGATGTGATTTTTGTTAGAACACTCATCTTTTGCAATGACAGTTTGTGAAGTGTTCAAGTTCACTAATGCTGTAAGAAAAGTGTGGAAACCAAACGAGGGCCAACATCTTAATTGTTCTCTGGACCATAAATGTGTTTCGCACTTTGACAATTAAAGTATTAAGCAGATTGTACCGCACAAAATTTCCAGAAATACGAAATATATTATTGAACAAGGGCTGACAGTGATACTTTAGCTTATAGTAGAAGGTCACTATTGGTACAAGGTGGCTTAGAAATGAGATGCAAGATATGGATTAAAACAGGAGTTAATTTTATTAAGCTGTTTTGAAATGCTACCATGCACTAGCAGCCCAGCTATATGTTGAACCAAATCCTTAGTTTATTCTTTTTAATAGAAGATGGTGAACATTGTGACAAAGATGATGCTGTGGCAATACCACCAATACCACCAAAGAAAGAAGAAACATTCAAATTTTGCATTTGTAGCACTGATAAAGTAATTCAAAATAATTAATTGTAAAGCGAATTTTTTCTTGAGAAATGCATGTTTATCAGACTTAAATTCAACATTTTGTATTGATTTTCGTTAATGACAAGGTTAAAAATTTTTTAGCTTTCCTAGGGCTGACGTCTTAGACCGATCAGCCATCTATCCATGGGATGAATCATTACTCTGGCCTAGTTTTAGGGGCTATTCCTTTCACGCCCTAGAATCAGTTCTGAATGTTCAAGTGCTCTAATTACCATTTCTTTGGTAATTTGTGGCATTCAGAATCAAATTAGGATGAATTCCTGGAGGAGTCGTTCACTTGGAGCATTTAGAGCACTCAGAACTAATAATTTGACTTACTACGGTCAAAGCCTTCTTGCTCCGAAAACCCATTTATTTTTGGCACATTTTTTCGCCAGGGAAACATAAATTACAAAACCACGGGAGACAGAACTGAATTATGCGGAACAATAAACAAACAGGACAGCTTCAAATGTAAACACTAGCACTTTTGCTTTGGAAAACAGCAATATTTGTTTACAAAAAGAGCCGTGGTTTCTTAATTATGCAAAAATTATGCAAAAAAAAATAAGCTGCGTTTGTAAACCACATTGAAATGTCTAAGCAGTTGGATTTGGTGCTGCATTGTTTTTTGGTCACCAGAGCACTTGGAGCAGTTAAACCAGGAGGTTTTCTCTTTTTTACTTAAAAAAAACCAAAAAGATTTTTGTATTACTTGGCTTATATCTCCTTCTTCAAAATATTCATCAACTTCTGAAGACAGTGTTGACCAATTATCAGCTTCCTAAAAATGATATTATGATAGTTTTACAGCAATCAACTTTAAATAACTTTTATAGTCTAAAAAACCAAGCATTGTTTAATTCTACATAATTATAAAATATAACAGCAGGGAACTTTTAATTGCAAGTACCATGTTTTGCATTGACTAGGTGGACGTATATAGCTACCCACAATACAGGTTCTGATATCTAAACACGATATACTTTCAGAATTTTGCAACTCTATAATCAGTTCCTCAAATGTAACAAATTAATACTTGGAATTGCTTTACCTTTAAAGCATTGGATGCACCTTGCATACGAGACTTTACTTCATCAATCTCAACTAGCCTTCTCATTGATTGAGCTGTATCTTCTTCAACCTTCAAAGACCACCAAAAGTTACATTCCCCAGGTACACCCAGTAAGAAAATATTTTTGTGGAATATAAAGATTTTTTACATAAGGAAAGTTAAACTTAACAAAACATATGTTCATATGCATCTTTTATCACACATTATTTATATTGTGTTTTGACCTTCTTGATTTTTAATGGCTTTATAAGTACTTTAATATTTTTTGTGCTTCGTCAGTACTTTACAACTGACAGGCTACTAATTCTTACATTTATATACCCAGGTGGACAGCATTTAAAATCTGCTAGTCGCACTTCTATGTCTCAAATATTCCAAATATGCATTCTAGAGGGCCTTTTTCAGTAATATAAGATAATATGATTTTAACACCATCAAATCCTAAGGAAGTAATAAAAGGCTATAATGTCATTTCATACTTTTCTGATATCATCCTTAACCATCATCATCTGATTTTTCAGCAATGATGTTTCTGTTTTGATAGATTCAACTTCACGAAGCACTCTTTATAAAAACATAAATACATTATTCTCACTTTATCACTGTACCAATTACCAGTAGTTGAGTTTAAGTTACAGTTATCATTAAAATAGTTACCTTGGAATATTATTCAGAGCCACTTGACTTGTTTCTTCTAGTGACTTGCTCACTTCCTGAATATAAAACATAAAGATAATTTTTTACAGAAAACAACTTTGAAGCTTTTTGCTTTGAGCAAAAAACTGGTTACACTGTTCACGAAAGGATACATGAAGCAACTAACTGCTTTAGATTCTTGCAGGATTCAAATTTTAACTGAAAGTTTGGGCATACGCTTACTTGAATGAATAGTTGCAATTTCATAACAAGATTTGAAGTATGAACCTAAGAGAAAATAAATAAGGCTAACCTTAACGGTGAATTAAAGAATACTGATAGATATTAAATATAGTCACTCATCTTCAAAAAAAATTTGTTTATCTGGTAAGTTTTTAAAAGTGATGACCAATATGGTTGTTACATAACTATAATTTAAGCATAAATGAAAATTTATGAAGCTTCAGTTGAGGCCCCAGCAACCATACAATACAAACGGCCTTTACGCCCTGGATACCACCCTTGATCTACCTTGCTAAATATCTTGACCAACTTAAATAAATTCCTTTACCTGCCCCAGATTGTATTATTTTATTACTTTATGCATAGTAAATATAAAGAAACTATTTATTTAGAAATTGTAAACACATCCATAATTAAATTTGTCACCAATTTTTTTTAAATGCAACAGGAGATGAAAAAAAAAACATTAGCAATATACCTCATCATTATTTTTTTAATTTTAAATGAAGTTTGTGTTAAAACAGATTCAAATTTTTTTACCATAAAAAACAACATCAAAAAAGATAGAAAGATAGGAACTTTATTAAATAATGAAGCAAATAAAATATTTCTGATGGTATGCACACAAAACAAAAAATATCCAGAAGTACATGCTTTTCATCATTACTCACTGGAGGTCCACATATTTTACAGTTTAGGGGTCAAGGAGCAACAGTACACTAACGATTTTTTCTTTTTCTTGAAAAAATTATGTACATTACAAATATATATTATTTCTTCTTTAAAACTAGAGTGACCATAACCACGTTGCAGCTACAAGCTTTATGCTTATGTAATTGTCTGATAGCAATATCAAACACAATGTGAATAGAGGATGTGCATGTTTTCTGAGGGTGCCAATGAGGAGAAAAAAGTCATTAAATTCATTCCATCTTAGACATGCTTTCAACCTAAAACATTTCACATTTCTCTGACAGTGGTAACTAAAACCTGTTTTAGACTGCACAAACTACAGAGATGATTGTAATTTGTAGTTTCCTCAACCCTAATCAATCCAGGGGTCAGGGGGTCCAGTTGATTCTTTAATAACTCTTTTTTGCTCAGCTGCATGACTAGGATACTTTGAGTTTTAATATTTATCTATAGGACACCAGCATGCCAAATTTTTAGGTTCCATACCTCTCAGAGAAGTGAATATTGGCTATTTCTCAAAACTATCCCTAAAAAGCTCTATGATATCCATATAATCATGAAACTGTAATAACTTTGTTTTTAAAAAAAACCCGAATCGAATAGGGATTGAGTGGCCGTTATATACACAAAGTTTGACGATAACATTAATATTGAAGTTTAAATTGACAGCAGCAAAAATTTAACATTCAATTAACAAGTTTAATTTAAAACTGTATTAAAGTGATAAATCTACAATAATACGGTATATTATTTCACAATAAACAAAATTTCTTACATCTACAGAAGTTGTACTGTCACTGTGCCTTCTTAATGCATTATTAATCCATTCCTTCATATCAAAGTTATCATCGGAAAATTTAGAAAAGTCCTAAAAGAAAATTGCTAATTAACAAACAGAATACCTAATTACAAAACTGGGCAAAAAAAAGTTGAGGCAATCACACTCCTATCCAGACACATTAGTTGATTTAACTGTGAAGAGGAATTTACACAGGATTTGTGGTGGGTTATTTTGAAAGTGCATTAAACATGTGCTTCTTATGGCAACCCTTTAAAATTTGTTTACAGAATTCAAGATAATGCTTGCCTGATCTTGTTTTGACAGATATTTTTTAGCACATGCAGAAATGGTTTAAGGAGATTTTAACTAAACATCTTCTGTGTAAATTAGACAAGTTTGACTGCATGAGTAGTAAGGTTTTTTAAAGTTTCCATAGGCTTAAAGGAATATATATATACGTCTATTTACAAAAAAAAACGATAAAAAAGTAGTGCAGGATTGTTTTTCAAAAAATAATTTCACAAAATTTTTCAGGTCTCTAATTTGTGAAAATGAGTTAACCATTCAGGGTGAAAAGTTGACCTTTTGTCTATAAGGCATTGAAGTTCCAAAATTCTATATGTCCCAAAGTGTCAATTAAAGTTTCCCAGGGTTTCTTTTTAATATATTTTATTCAAAACTTTTCTCTGACCTTTACTATACTTTATTTGGTTCTTTTTACTGCTTACTTGCTGAAATTAACTTTTTAGAATTTATTTTAAACTATACAGTAAAAGTTTTTATTGCATTATTTTTTCCAAAAGCAAACATAATGCCACATACATACACGCATACCCTGAAGAAAGTTCAATAAATTTATATTTCTCTGTATCATTTTCCCTGATTTATAGAATGGAACAGAAATTTTGATGCCTTGAGGCACAACCTGTTATTTCTTCCTTTATTCAACGGTTAATTTTACACACTTAATAAACTCAAGGGTACTTTTGTATTAGCTAAATATCAAATAGATTAGGACAATGTTAAAAACAAATTATAAAAAAACTACGTACCATTGCATGTGTGTAAGTTTGAAATATATAAACACGTTGCTTGTTTTCCTGTCAAGACAAACATTTTAGAAACAAATATATACACAAAAAAATTGTAAAACATAAAAATTCTTATTACACACAGCATCAAGAGAAAAAATTATTTTTTGTAAATTATAGAGGATACAAATTATTTAAATAATATCTAGAAGTCCTTTAAAAATCTTTTTTATTATTATAGCATATAATATTTTGCCATTTTTTGCAAAAAAAATCAGTGGCACAACATTGCAAGTATAATTTTAGAAGCTAGATTTTAGACTATATTTTAGTTCCTTGTTGCGTATGATTTTATATTATAAGAGAAGATTCTAGATTATCTTATTGCACCTAATACTAATTCTAAAGTCCTTTGTGACTTGTCTAACCCTAGGTATAAAAATGAGGGTTTATACAAAGTGAATCTTCTCAGATCTATACAAATGAAGCCTAGTGAATTGTACCACTGCCACAAAGAAAATAACGTCAGCAGGCCGGGTAAAAAAGAAAATTCAGATGAGTGAATGTTTACAAAGTTCTGCTCTTGTGGGTACATCCTGACAGGCAAGAAAAGGAAGACCACACAGCCTAATTGGCTATTTAGGTTAATTAATAGAATTTTAGGAACTATATATATTTATTCACATTTGTGAAAAAATTCAAAATAAAATCAGATATAAATTGGAAAAAACAGTCTGAAAAATGATAAAAACTGTTAACAGGTTTGCCAGTAAGATGCGTTCAATCCTCCGTTCAGTATGACTGTGCCACCAAAGGATTCCTGAGCATCGTCGACAGAAGTTTCCCGGGCAATCACAAGTTTAGAAAATTTTTTAACAGAAACACTCTAAATGTCAGCTATGGTTGTGTTCCACACATGGCCAAAATTGTTTCCATTCACAACAAAAATATCCTGAGTGATGCCCTCAAAAGAAACCAAGAAAAAAAGACATATAATTGCCAAAATAAAAATAATTGCCCACTAAATGATACGTCTTGATGAGAACGTAATCTACGAGTAGATTACGATATCTGCTAATTATAGGGAAAACATTACATTGGACTAACTGGTGAAACATTTAAGGACCATTGATCTCAATGCAAAATTAAAACATTTTGCCATGCCACAAATCATATAGCGACCCACCATAATTTTCTTCCCTTGTCCCAACATTAAAGAAATGTACATTATAGGAAGTAAGTTTCAAGCCAGCAGGTTATAGTGGCGAGAACGAAATTTACTTCTCATTGGCAAAATTGTCTGTTGAAATTGGTGACTACAGTATACCTGTTACCTTGTGCTGGAGACTGGGTTCATAATCCCCTAGGTGGCAATACAATATGAGCGAGTCAATGATACCAGGGGTAACCATAAGCATTTGGAGGACGTGATCACACACTGCAGGGAGTTGTCTGGTAGACCTCAGACCCTATAGTGAGGGTAAACATAGAGAGCTAGTTGAGACAGAACTATTAACTTAAGAAGTACACCATCAGGAAGGTAGGTCATTTTAATGACGTCATCAATTTTAATGAAGGTGGGTATTTAATAGAAATACGTTTTAGAGTTACATTTTAACACAGAAGAACAATTATGTATTGGGTATACTGCAGTGATTTTTTTCCTGCAGTTTATTTACATGGTCATTTTTTCATGAGACATCAAATGTTTGGCTACTAATAGAGGCAGTTGTACTTAAAATTTGCATGTTTCCATAAATTTTAATACTGAGTTTAAACACGATAAAAAAATCATATTAAATTGGATCCAAGAATATATTTTGATTGTGAGATCCCACATGTAGCAGTTTGCCTGACTGCATTTTATTTATCTACTGCAGGGTTTGGGCAAAGTTTCAGGGATTGTTGAATTCTTGCAGGTGGAATAAGTTAAACACTCCGGATAGCACTGTCCCTAATTTCCCTTACATGGCTTGGGTTATATAACTAAGGGCTATGGTAACATCATACATTCCAACCCTACTAAGTCGAGTGGAAGACCCTTGATATTTGGGCAATACTCTCAATCTAACGATGGAATGGTAGAGTTTCTGATTTTTTCCACGGATCAATAAATTTCCCTTCATCAAAAAGTAATATAATGTATATAGCTAGTCAAAATGTAAATTTAAAAATTCAAAATCTGGGGACGAGGTGGAGCAAAACAGAATTTGATCGAATCAAGGGGCACTGGAAACAAATTTGTAAAAATCAAGCTACAGCTACGCAAATTTTTTGTTGTTAAATCATCAGGAAAAAGATCAAAGATGGGGTTTTCTGGCTTTCTACAAAATACAAATCTCAATTTTTTTTCCTTCAGGCCTCTACCCATAGTTAGGATCTAATGCAGGTCAATTTAGGCATCATTATATCGATTTTGGGGATATCCAATTTGAGCGCCCAAAATAGAGAGATGAAAACTGCGTTACTTCTTGTAATGATGGATAGGGAAAAAATGTTGTGGTAACAGTTTTAGATCTTGTAAGTTCACTTTAAAATATTACCTGTTTGATAGAAACTAATTAAGTTTCTTGTTTCCTGAAAAGGTTGAAAGAGAATTTGAGCGCCCAAAATAGAGAGATGAAAACTGCGTTACTTCTTGTAATGATTGATAGGGAAAAAATGTTGTGGTAACAGTTTTAGATCTTGTAAGTTCACTTTAAAATATTACCTGTTTGATAGAAACTAATTAAGTTTCTTGTTTCCTGAAAAGGTTGAAAGAGAATTTAGGGGATTACTGACCCCCAAAGTAATTTCCTGGATTAACCCCTGATAGTAGGCCCTCAGAAAGACTCTACTTAAACAAATCTAAAGGCTGAAATGTAACATTTACTTGCCCATATTAAATCTGCACCAAGTGAAATCAAACCCCCAGTGTCCCACACAAAGTAAGAGTTACTGTGGGCCGTTTGATGTCGAAGGGAGTTTTCTGGTATGGCGCAGACTTTAATATTGGGTTTGCGTAGCTCAAAATGAGCATTAAATATTAAGTCATTCTTCTGGTCGCCAAATATCACGCAATACTTTTTAGGGTAGGCATTATGATTTAAGGGAAAACATGTCGTTTACGCAGTAAGTTTTTTAATATATCAGGTGTAAATTCCTCTTAAAATCTTTGTTTAAGGTGAGTTTTTGCTAATTTAGCTTTACTTTACTTCAGATATATCTGTATAGTTCTTGTTTAATCTTGTTTAATTAATTTCTCCTATGAGAGTTTTATCGTAGAAGATTGTGTTTTCCCTTAACTGAAAGTGGCACCACGTGACACTCTGACACTGAGAGAGTGGCCTATCCTAGAAATAAGAGAGTGTATATATTAATATATCCCTCGATATTTGTGGGGATAGCCATCTAAATAAAATATGCAAATCATCTATCTCTAATGGCATGAATAACATTAAGCTTGAACAGTATTTGGTACAATAGCTTTTTTGGTACAACATTTTTTCAAATGGGGACAACGTAGTGTATATTCGTACGCACTTTTGCCCATTTTTGCGTATGTATATGTTCATCCTCTATTCGTACGTAAAGTGCTTTAGGGTTAGGGTTAGGGTTAGGATTCTTTTTCCTTTTTTCTACGTATGAATAGCGCTACGCACTATTAATACGCACTTTATGTCATATTAAAGTGCGTACGAATATACAGTTCCTGGGGACAACACAACAACAACATTAATCGCCATTATTATTATCATCACGTGTAAACAACATATCGAAAAGATCCGAAAAATCCCGAATATTTTAGTCACACAACTTCGCTTCCGCGACCCCCTTCTGTCTATGGATGGTACAACCAACCGGGCAGTAGGTTCGCGATAAAAGAAAAAACACTTTATTTGATCTATTTAACACAAGTTTGTTAGTTAAACTCTTAATTAGAAAGCCTCGGATTTTTTTTGACATTGAAGAATTTATGTCGTAGCATCTAGTGGGCGTTAATTTTTTAGCATTTGGTTTTGGACATTAATCACGAAGGGGCGTGAAGAGAAGTCCGCAAATAACCTCTCAACCTTCAACTGAGCATTCCTGGAAAAATATCTTTTGCAGTATAAGGTCTTCTCCACCCTTGAATTGGTGTTTAGGCAGAATTAAGATTACATTTCCATTTCATATGTCTAAATAGTTTATTTTCATTTCAGAATGAAATTAAAATTCTCAGCAGAAAATTTAAAATCCGCCATTCAAAATTCATTCAGCATGAAATTAAAAAAAAAAAACAGAAATTCCACGTTGACTATGTATAGCGTTGTGTTTACAAAAAGTAACGTATGCTCACGTAATTAAAGTGCTGAAATAGCGATAGTGTGTTGGTCAAAGACATGTTGATATTAGATATGTTAACATCCCGCCGCAATGATCTTGATCCACGCAGGCATAGCAATGTCGATTCGGACTAACGAAAAGCAAATTTTCGTTCTGACAAACGTCATAGCGATAAACGTTGGTATACCACGTTTATCTGCTATCAAGACGTTGATAGAATCTCTTGCATTCTCTTCCCAACCCACCGTGCGTAGAAAACACCAAACGTGTAAAAGAACCATTTTCAACCTGCAAAACCCTTTCGTTGTATGACCTTTTCTTTTCTTGCTCATTCCTTTCATAGCAACGTTTGATTTCTGTGTTCCTATACCTCTGGGCGTTAAGGTCAAAGACTCTGACATCGCAGAATACCCGTTGGTCAGGAATCCAGAAACCAAGTGCGCTTATATCTAATCGAGCTTCATTGGATGTGATCGCACTTTTCTGGATCAAAGCGTTCGTTTTGTAATGAAGCAAGCATGGATTCAATTCGTACGTCTTTACACACTTTTTTCAAAAGCTGAGCAGTTATATCACGAACTTTGTTATGACGTTGTGTGACAAACCCACCCTTTTTGAAGGATAACGCATGAGCAACATCCAACATGCACATTCAAATGGTAACCTGGGTAATTCCCAGTTATATCGAATTCTCAATGCGTCGAAAAACTGCTCCTTTGTGAGGTAGTAACCACTCTATTTTATTGGTAGAGTCGTCAACCAGTTTGACGCACCTACTTCTTAATTTGCTTCGTTCTGCCTTTTAGCACTTTTATCCATTTGGACCACAGTCCTTGTAAAATGTTTTGATGGCTTTTATTTCTCTCAGAGTTTATTTGGCTTTTCGTTTTGCTGATCTCGTTCGCATTTTCACTTTGTCTGAGAAGAATATTTACGAGCTCCGTCGTCATTTTCCGAGAATTCTCGTATTCTGTGTCAGAAACATTCTCAAGGATTTTTATTCCTAGGCCCCAAGACCCGTGGTGGCAAGGACATTAGCTTCCTCTCTACAGCGTTTACAATATGACACCAGTAATCGCCGGCAGCAGTTGGTGTCTTATTACACTTTCCGCTGGTCGCAGTAATGATGATATTACTGGGATGGTCCGTAAATAGTATGTGAAGCGATGTTGATATCCACTAACATAGGAAGTGTAAGTTGCTTGTGGGTCGATAACAACTATTTCTGAAATTATTGTGATTTCTTTCACCCATTTCACGACAATGTCTTCAACGTACTCGTTTCGGAAAGTCTCACTCCCAATAACTGTTCCGAGATGTCGTTCTCCTGTACATTGGATGTTTGTTTCTTTGAAGTGTGTTTTTGCTCCTTCAATGTTCTTATCTTTGACAATTTGCCATGATTTCTTTGGCTGTGGTTGGCAATCGAATTTTGGGCCTTCCACAATGAGCTCGTCCCACCATTTCCGAATGGTGGGAAAATTTTAAATAGCAGTTAGGTCGTCAGCAAAAGCTACCAATTTCATATCAATATTAGCAATGTTTTTCATTCTATCAAGTAATAATGTGAGTCCTATTGCGTAAATGGCCATCCCCAACGGGTCGCTTGAGTGGTACCTTCTCTTGAACTCAGTTCAGTTCCACCAATCACAAAAAATCTCGCAGGCTTTATGTAGCAGTTGTTGATGTATGTTGCTAGAATCGGGCAAATGATCTTGGTATTATTAAGTGTTGCACTACGGTTCAAGCTATTGAAGGCATTTGCAGCATCAACTAATAAGACACATTCGGCTTCTTCACTAGAGTATGCATCTTTCATTGCATGTATAGCAGCTTCGCACCCAGATTCACGACCGGAGCACATCTGAATTTTTGAACAAGATTCAATAACATCATTCTTTGATGCGTACTACGTCTTTTCCAATAATGCGTCTAAAACCTCTCCTACTCCGATAGGTCTAAGACCAGGGTTCTTCTCTAAAGGCACAAAACGACATCCTAAATACGCCTCTAAAGAATTATCGTTTAAAGTCTGGTAAAGTCTTCTTGCAAACTTAGCTATCGCTTTCTGTAAATCTGTTCCAGTGTCTCCATAAACTTTAGACGCTATGATTTTGATCCATCCATTCGCATCCATTCCAGATGGTCCGGAACCGCCTTTTGTTGTCTTCGCTGCTCGCATTATTATGTCTTCGTCAATGACGTCATGTACAACGGCATTAACTGATTTTATCGGACCTTGTATTACCGTGTCTTCGTTTGATTCACTTCCTTCAGGATGTTTTTGTCGTAGTATTTCAAGAGTTTCGTCATTCAAAGGAAGTATCCCTCCAGTGATATTGTTCGTCACCACATTAATCGCTTTATGAACATCTCCTTTTTTGCATGTGGTACCGGAACTTCCTGAAAATAACTGCAATATCTTGCTTTTTTATTACTTTAGGTAGTCGGCTTTGAATCGTCTGTACCTCATCCATTAAGCTCATAAAATCTCCTTTAAACCATTGTGTTAGACGTCTGTTTAATGCTTCTACGTGCTCCTTAAATTTCAATGCTTGTGATGGTTTTTGCATCAGCAGAGCAGGCATGATATGTATAGCTTTTAGAGGTGTGTTTTCAATTCAGGAATTGAGCAATCTTGTGGTCTCACGTATGTAGAATTTACCTGCGTTTCCATTACACAGCATAAACAAGTTTCGTTTCCTATAAACAATTCTGCTGTAACATTCCTCGATGTCTTTGACTGCTTCACTGTCTTTAACAGTACTCCAATAAAACTTTTCTGGAGCATCAGAAAAATGATGTAGAGATGAAGCTGCGTCTTCGGGAACGCTTTATTGTTGATTTGTATCCTGTTGTGTTTGTGCAATGTTCTGTGTCAACAATTTACAATACTCTATGCGTTTTAAACTTTCGGTGACATTTCATACACGGGAAAGTCTCTTGACTCTGCTCAACACTATCAATTCTTGAATTAGATGACGATGGTTGCGTATGACCTCTTTTATCCATTTTCATCCAACAAACTGAAAATGATGTTTCGTCGTTACTTCAATCAATTCTTCGCCTTTTGACACTTAATTGAAACTTGCATGACGGATCATTTACTTCGTTCGGATCAATCGGCATTGGAGACGTCCGTTATCTTTAACCGTTTTTTCGTCTTCATTTCACCATGGGCCTAAAAAAACTCGCTTGTTCATAAAATGATAATATCTATATTGTTCAACGACAATGACCGAACAGATGATGGTAATATTTTTAAGCTACAAGGTTCTTTTTTTATTGTTTTTTTATTTTTAAAAAAGCTGAGACAAACGATTTAAAGGGTTAATGGCAAAGAGAGAAAATACAATTAAAATTGAATACGTATTTTCTAAAAATATAGCTACAAAGGTTTCCGTTGATATGAGTACACTCTCTAGTTCATGAACATAATGCTTTTGAGAAGACATGAGAATTCTCAAAAGTATGGTAAAAATATAAATCAAAAAAGACACCAAAATGCTTTCAAAAAGAGTTGCCAGCAGAGTCAAACTTTCTGCGAAATTTGATTTCTGAAAACTCTTAATGATGAGCCCTTCGTATAAGTATTAAAAACAATCCAGTATTTACAAAAATTATTTATAAAAGAAAGCAACGTGTTATAAATAAAATGAAATACAAAAATGATTTTGAAACAAAAAAAAGCTTATAAATAATAAAATTAAAAATACACAATTTTATCGCAACAAACAAACCATGTTGTTGAGCAAAACAATTATAAACCACAGTTATTTCTTGACGTGAAGATCGACGCAGAATTTTTGTACTGTAACAGACATTTACCGAATTTTAATTGTAGTAAACAGTTACACCCAAATAATGTCAAAAACCTTTTCAGACAAAAGAATTGTAATAATGTTCCGTGATATGCTCTTTCGCTCCCCTAGTCAATTTTGTCGGGTTTTTTACCTTACGCTATCTCGACGAAAAGGAAATTGGAATTGCGTAAAAATTAAAGTGCAGTGGCTGAGTTTTTGACAAGGTTACATTTTGACGTTATTCACGAACACAAATTATTGCCTACTGGTAAAAAAAATCCAACAGTTTTTAACATTATTTAAATGCGCCGCCGGAAATTTCAAGAAAAATATTTTTTTTATTGATAAATAAATCAATCACCATCTGTAGTCAACGTGTGTTAATTAGTGACACAAGTTAATTATAAAAAACAAATCATGAAATATAAAAACCTAGCTAAGAAATAAAATCATGTGTTAGGATTTGCTCTTGGTTTGTTCTTCTTCGGTCTGCTTTTGCGACCGGCTTGTTTTGTTGCAGCAGCATTTGTTTTCAACTGATTTAAAGTGTTATGTGTGTAGGTCACAGCGTTGTACGTGTATGAAGCGTTCTTTTTTTGCTCTTGATATTTTTGACGTGCAGCACCCTCCAATCGCTGGTATTTGTTACTTCTGAAATACAACAAAGGTAAGTAAGATTACGAATGTCAAAAACATGAAATAATAGCAGAAAAAAGAAACTTATCAGCACAACTTTCATCTTTTTAAGTGAGACCGTGTACGAAAGGGTAAAACGTATGCCTATTTGCATAAGAGCTTGATCAGTAAGGACGACATAAATAAATTAGTCCTATAATATTAGGTCTCCAAAAAACATCATATAATAACAAGACCGGCCTAACTCCCAAGGAATGTTAATATTTTCGCAACGATAGTTCAAATTTAGGTCCTGTGGGAAGTATGGCTTTCGGCAGCCGTAACTCTGCAAGACGAGATCTAAACGTCTGGCCTGAAATCTAATCAGAAGATTTTAAAAAAGAGCAAAAACTTGATATTGTAGGCTCGAGATACAGTAAGAAATTTTTTCACGTTTTAAGATCGAAAAAAATTTTGCAGTCCGGAAAAATTAAATGGAAATTCGATTTTTTTCAAAACATTTCAGCATTGTAAAGGCAGTTTTGTCCCATGTTTGATGCTACAAAAAAGCTTGGAATAGATACATCAATTTCAAGACAAAAAAGAAAAAGTTCTTAAAAATCTCAATACGAGATTGACTTTTCTATGATCGACAATATGTGTCAAATATTTTTCGTAATAACAATGAAACATCACGCTTACCTGACTAGACAAGTTAAAAAAAAGTACAACAATGCTAACATGATAACAATAACAGATGAGATCAACGTCTTCACACCAAAGCATAAGCTTAATGGAGGTATTACAGATCTAAGAAACAAAAATAAATAAATAAATAAATAAATGGAGCACAAAAAATAAGTGGATTTTCAACACACAAGACTCAAAAACTTGATGTTAATACATTCACGCAAGTTGTGGCTGTGAACGCATATAAATATTTATAAAAGTAGAATTCTTTTGAGTGTACTTAACTTCCGGATTATGAGAATATATGAAAATACACTTACACAAAATACATCAAACCTCTCGCCCAAAATGGAAATTTTGTTTCGAATTTATCACAGCAGTTATTCTTAGCACCTGGACAAATACAGCACGCACACTCCATAATGATTATTACAATACCTACAACTCTAAAATAAGAAGTATAAAGACGAAATGTATAAACAAAATAAGTTTGTCGCCCAATGACTAAAGCAATTATAAAATTAGTGAATTTACATTGTATAAAAATGCCGAATAAAAGTTATGTCCAGTCAAAGGGACCACCGGCACTTTGTCACGTACAAATAGGGTTAAACCTAAAGTTCTTGACAATTTTCTTACAGATCAAAGAAATCGCTAATATTTCAGACTTTTCCAACATTTTTCAAAATGTTGGAAAATTCTTGATATGCCTGAAAGAATGGACACTTTGTCCTCAGCTAGAGAGGAACGAGAGGGTCTAAAATATCACAAAGTCAATCTTGGATGACTAAGGATGATCTCAGCGAACTAATAATTCCGCAAAGCCACCGTCTGTAAGAAACCAGATATAATGTATGGTTAAAAGATGTTTTAAATTTTCCATACAAATGAACGAATGTAGTTTCTTAATAAAAAGAAAAAATGCAAAAAACTGTATATATAAAGAAGAATGAAACAAGGTTGAGATACGGTGGCTTTCCTGAATGATCATATTGTAGAGGTAACCATGAACAACAGCTGCACAACATGCACTGAAAGCTTTCACACAAAAGTAACTTACATCATATATGCTCCAGCTCCTTGGCATTTTCCATCAGCGCCAGACTGAACTAATAAATACCCACCGTTACTAACGTACGCTAAAAATAGATCAAAAAATGAGTTTATACGACAGTTCCAAAAATATATATATACATATCAATGCAACTTTTCTTAAATTATCACTGTTGATAATGAAATGGTTGTTGTTGTAGCTGTTGTTGCTATTATTGTTACTGAAACACAGTTTGAAGTTGCAAAATATTATTATCCCTAACATATCAAGGTCAATTACTTTCACTTGGTTGCTCAGATTTCGATGAAAGACATGTCCATCAATTAATTAGTGATAAATCTGAATGAAATTTTTGTCCATAGTCACGACATTAAAGCTACTTGTTTACCGTGCAAGAAAAAACGTATATTTTTACAAAAACAAAAGGTAAGGAGTGACTGCAAGCGTTTGCATGATGATAAACGAGTGCACGAGCTTATCGTCTTGCTGCAACACTTAGGTCAAATTGGAAGATGGCAAACTTAACAGATTTAAGCAGGTATATTACTTCACAATAATGACAGGAAACAATTTTTAAAAATATGGATTTATGAACTATTCACCGGAATAAATATTAGGATTCAAAGCTTTTGTTGTTGTTTCCACTTTTTACTTGATCTCGATTGAGTTAGATCAACTTAAATCATAAAATTCAGGAAAAGTCAGGTAATAAAAATATACAATAGTCACACAAATCACACACACAATCATAGTCATACACAGACTACTCACAAATTCCAGATATTAAACCCCAAACGCGTGCTACAATTCGTGGCAAGCCAACATCTCGATCACGCTCAGCATGGCGGGACTCCACATTAGCAACATTCTTGTTTGCATTTCTTGTTTGTTTAGACATTATGCACTATATAGCAAACAATTTAATTTAAAAACAATCACATATACACGAAACACAAATCGTCAAATACATTTTTCTAACCTTAATGTTCCATTATTAGTACATAAAACTTCTATTATAAAGCAGTCTTCACATTTTGCAATATGCACATCAATTTGACAATGAAGAAGAGTTAAAGTTAACCTGATCAGTTGTAATATACAGATCAAAAAATATCATCAACAAATACATCATGTCACTGATGTCTAACATATCATTCGTTACATAAACAGTTTCTCTTACACATAAGGTCGAACACAAAAGCTTTACAAGAGTTCTTATATTTAAATATTATCAAATGCATATCAAAAACATTTTCTGTTTGTTTACATAATAAACACATAAGAACTCCACCTTAAATGTCAAATAAAATGTCTGGTACCTGTAATGAACACTCCAATAGCACGTAACTGTTAAATACTCGTCACACATATAACAGTTGGGAAATTATATCATAATAAAAATGTCGATATTAAGTATAGCGTACTTACAGATCACAGTTAATGAATATTCTACGTTTGCTTAATAAACAATAATGTGAGTGAATTTAAACAGGTCATCCATTTCTTATGTTTTATTAATCCGTCTTTAAAATTTGATAAACAAAAATTTTTTGTCTTCTGGTACATACAAAAATGCCTTTGTAAACATGTCAAAAAGATATGCTACTTAATATATCCTAAAAATACTAATGGATTTTTATAATACACGAAATTAAGGACTAAACTTGTAGTTAAATAACTGTCTAATATCATTTTCACACAAAAAATATTTTATAAAAATAAGATTCTATATTCATTCTTCTAATAAATACATAATTTAAAAAGTAAACCCAGCATAATTCACCAGCATATACATACAGATGTATATGAGCAATATAGAACAGAAAAATACACAGAAGTGGAAACCAAAATCAAGATTATTATTCTAGTTTCTTGCAAGTGGACTTTCAGCAGATGTATAGATATCCAACTACGATCGATTTGAGTGACTTTTCCCAAAATTTCTTCCAAAGTGTTTTTTCCACATAACTCTTCATACCCATTTCGAATTTGAGCACTTAAATTTTCATTTATTTCTTGCTTTTGACAACAATGGAAACTAAAGTTGAGATTTTATAAATAATTCAGATAAATATATCTATTACAAATACAGAGGCTGATACAGAAATTATTTTTGGGTGTCTGACGGGGAAGTGTTGTTAACATAATGGTATTAATTTATCTAATTGCTTTGTCGGCACAGCGAGATGTTTAGAAAAATATGTATGCATGGATTAAATATGTTTTGTTTTAGTCTTCTGCGTATATTGTCTCTTCCTAAAAATATATGTTCTCCATAGCTAAAAATCTGAAAATATTCTTAGTAAAAAACATTTTTCAAACATTTTAAAACTGTCTCTATTTTGGATGCCCAAATGAAATGTACTCAAAATTGATATACCAATCTCTAAATTGACCTCAACCAGCTCCTAGCACAAAAATTGTTTTAAAAACTACATATGAATTGAATTTATATAAAAATACATATATCATGAACAGTAGATATGCTAGAATAGTATTAAGGGAATGAATTAATGGTTCTATTGAGAAAGGTGGCTTCAACAGCATTTATTATGGCAAAACTATTTACCACATATTCCTTCTCATTGATAAACCTATTAATATCTTGTCTCATCTTGTCTGCTATGTTAAAACATAGATATGAATGTTTTGTAATTTTACCATGTTATATGTAGCTATAGTAATGATTTTAAGTTAACCTTGAATGACAGCCTACGTGTTAACCTACATTGCCTTTGAAATTATTTTAGCATGATTTTTTTGACACAAATAACTTACTGATCACAACAAGTAAGACTGCTGCCACAACTGAACCAAATATCGCTTTCATCTTAAAGAAAAATAAATATCAGTAAAACAATTGCACTTGTATATTTTTGTATTAAATTGCAGATTATGTCCTAAATTTTCTGCTACCAATGAAAGTGGAGTCTTTCCAATTCAATTTATTTCATATTAGCAAAAAAGTGCAGATCTAACATGTCATTTGCCTGCTTTATGTCAGCAAACCTGTGTTTCATGACATATATATATATTTGTTTAGCAATTGCATGCAACTATACACAAACAGCAGTTAAATTAAGAGAGGAAATGAGAGCAAAACTTTCGTATAAGTTCAAGTTTCATCCATATTAAAAAAGAAAACATGTCGGAAAAATTTGCCAACATCAATCACAAATTTTTATTAACACGTCTGTATTGCTAAGTGCTGATGTAAATTAGAAAGGTCGAAGTAACATATCATGACCTAAAGAGGTTTATGCATAGAAATTGGACATTCGAATGAAAAATACAGACATTCCCGAATAAGGTTTAGTTATTCAGTGTAAAGGTCTGATGGAGTAGGATAATTTATAAGATGTATTTAAACGATTCTAGTGAGAGTAAGACCAGAATTAACACTATATAAGGTTAGGATGTAGTCATTTTCAAACCTTTCCACCAGACAAGGTGGACAAGGGATTGGTTCATAGTACATACTTCTAATTCAAGCCCTATAATTTCTGTCGCACTTTATAAAAAGGAGAGAAAATAGCAGTGTAGAACCAGATTGAAAAAGAATATATCTACCTTGCAGTTCTGCCACCACAGTCGATTTTGGAGCTTTGTTGATGAGTTTTTAAACTGGAAGGCATTCATTTCAAAACTTTCTATAAAATTGTAAATGTCACTTTACAGAACTGGTAGGTTATTTTTTGCTAATAGATGATCATAGTAGCATAACAAAATAAAGATCAATTACCTGATTTCGCTTCTAGATCCTCAAGCCTTTCTCCACGATCTAAAACTTTGCCTAAATTTGTTCTCATAACATTCATTGCACCTTCCAGTTCATGTTTCACCTTTGAAATTGTATCAGGTTTTTTCTTGGGGGAATTTGAACGTTCGTATCTAAATAATTAAAGTTTATAAAAAGTAAAGTTTGTAAAGTTTATTACATATCATATGACTTCTTACTACCAAGGGGAGGGGCACAAAAATACAGAATACATTTCTTATTAGGGAAAAATTAATGTCAGCCTTTGGCTTTTATTACCCACTGTTTAGTGTTTTTAATATTGAAATATTTCTACACTAATAAAATTATTAAAACAAGATTCTAGAAAGCTTAAGTATTGTTGTTAAAGTTTATAATTAAATAATGGTAATGTAATGTGATCCTAAAACATTCTGTATTCTGTACCATTCTGTATTCTCATACTACCATCCAACTAATCATATTCTTGTTAGCTCATTTTTTTTTTCCATTTAAATTTAATGAGATCGTATGAAGCCTAATATCACCATTATCGCACCAGAAAGCAATTACAAATAGATTACATTATATATTTTACAAATTACTGGTTATAAACTTCCACGTCTAACAAAAAACCCAGAACAGGTTTTATGTCACTGCAAATATCTTATGGAGAAACATAGACAATAAAATTTTTTTTCCACACAGTGTGCTGGTAAAAAATAGGCTTCTTCTTGTTTTGCTTGAAAAGAGAAATCTTCAAAAAGATGTAATATCTGGGGCTGAAAATTACTTTGTTTTGCTCTTCACAATCACATTAACAAAACGAAATAAGAATAGTGCTAGTAATTAGTTGGTTAGATAAATGGACTTATATATTGTTTAGTTTTTTCTCTTGAATTAAAAACACATTAAGCCACAGCCAAGCACTGTATATTGGAGGCACTAACCTGACTATATTGGCCTCCCTCACAAATAATTTCAACATCAGCCCATATTCTCAAGTAACATTCCCATAGACAGTTACCATTTCATATGTATTTCAATGTATAAATAAATAGGTATACTTACAGTTCTTCTTCACTGTCATCGTCATTTCCAGACAACAATGGAACCTGCTGACAAAACAGATTTAGAGTCAGAGTTGGTAAGGATTTTACCTGTTAAGTAATTACCAATTAGCATAGCTATTTTAATAAAACACTGCATTTATTTTTGAAGTTAAAGTCTATTACTATCAAGACTTTTATTTCTACAGTAAAAACATTTATTTTCTTACACAAGGTTGGATGCATCACTAAAAATTTTCATTTAGACACACCAAAAAGTCCTTATAAGGACTTGAGGTGGGCAGGATTGTCAACATGCTTTGTCAAATAACAGAGTTCAATTCGATATACAAATAATCTATTTTACCCTTGTGTAGCCAGTATCACTTCTTGATCCAAATACCATGATTACTTTTTTACGTCATCTAAAGTACAAAAATTGATAAATACCCATATTGACATATTAAAAACAACAAGTGTAGCTAAAATTTATACCAATTCTATAATTTTACATAATATACAACTTGTTTCTGCCAAAAACTTAATTTGATCATGTTGTTTTAGGTTTTCATATGATTTCAATGGCCCTTTTTTATGCAATGATTTTGTATGCATATCTTGAAAGACCCTTAATGTTAACTTCAAATTAACAAGAAAATATTTATAAGTGCATACAAGGGCCAGGGCATTAGGACCAGCTTGAAATCAGAATTTTGTACGATGTTGTTCTTCAATAGGCTTCAATAACAGCAGTGACCTTAAATTTAGAAAGTTGAAATCAGGCCAGTTGGTCTCCTTTATTCTATTTTCCTTTTTGAACAAACCCATGTAAACATTGTTTTTTTATAAGCAACTGGTTGCTACAAAACTGGGGCTGAAATATGGTCAAAAATTAAGCAACTGCCTAGGCTGAGTTTTGGCAGAGTGGTAAGCAACTTAGGCTGAATTCTACTACACACTTAGATCAGTCTTCCACAAGAAGAATCTGTACAAAAAATTGCAAAAACAACATTGGTTACTGACCATAACCCTCTTCTGTCCTTGATATTTACTAAATCAGAATTTTTTTCCCACATATTTATTTGAGTGAAATAAAAAATAGTTGTAATGTTGATTTACCCTATTTGATGCTACTTTAAACTCATTGCATGTGTCTGCTTTTTTACTTGCTCAATGAGATTCCAGGTTATATTACAGATGTATTTGTACAAATGAAGCAACCATTAAGCAACTTTGAGGCTGAAATTGCAAAAACGCCTTAGCAACCCCAGGCTGAAATGGAGTTGCTTATAAAAACAACAATGTTTACTTGGAAAAAGGGGAAAGCACTATACAGTACCGCCTGAATGTAATGTTACATGTACACGCATTTCACAATGTCGCGTAACGATGTGATGTTTACATAAAAAAAACTTTATGTGTCTATTGTTATCACACGTATTTTGCATGTTTCTATTGTTATCTATAGGTGTGTGTGTTAACAATAAAATATCAGGCCTATCAATAAGAGGCGCACGATCGCTCCCGCGCACGCAAACACGCGCCTAATTCTGAAATATGCTGATCAATAAGAGGCGCACGATCGCTCCCGCGCACGCAAACACGCGCCTAATTCTGAAATATGAGGCCTCTGTGGAGTGATTTTTCACTCGCCTAGATTGATTCCATGTTATGTAGCTGAGCGATAATATCCTAAATTCCTGAGATTGTATTTTCTATTTTAGATAGAGTAGTTCATTTTACTAATCATAAACTGACCAACCATTCACGTTAGGTGCGAAGCGAAAACATATCGTTCCAGTAATGACCTTTAGATATTCCGTTTTGTGAATCTACTTTGTTACCAGACCCCGACATGCTGAAATCGGAATCGTACGAAGATACATCGACATGAAAAAGTTAGAAGTGGATGATGTTTATAGTCACATGGTCAAACGATGTTTTTGTAACGTAACAATTATGATTGATTCCATTTGTTTGTGAATGAAATATATTTCTTTTGTTTTCGTACTTTCAGTTATCAAATGTTGTTTTTTTCTATAGTTGTGTAACAAGACTTGTAATTTGTTTTGTTGATCACACCACGCGTATTTATGTGGAACCTGTTCTTGTAATAAACAAGAAAATGAGTAATGTATTTCTTTTGTTTTACATAACACTCCATCTCCCTGTTTCTCCATTCATTCAAAAATAGTTTTGTTATGGGAACATTCCTGGGTGAGAGCGTTCGAAACGTTATTCTAAAATAGAATAGAATACAGCAGGATCGTATGTTTTGAAAACTCGATTGCTATATTTATCTGAAATCATTATCGCGACATGTCTTCGTCAAAAAAAAGTATCAAAGGGAACAAAATCCAATTATACTTTCATGAAATGGGGTATTGATGATATTATCGGACATAAAACTTTAGAAGAAAATGGAAATAGATTTGTTAACTTCGTTTGGTGCAAACTTTGTGCGAAAAACAAGCCTGCTATTCTTCAGCATCTGAATTGCAAGGGACCAGTGAAGGAAGCTGTCCTGACATATATTGATGGGACAAGTTTCGTAACAAAACACTCTGTTACGCGACATATTTCCGGCGAAGGTCATTCTCTCGCACTATCGTGTGAGAAAAGTAAACCAAAGGAAGATCGATTACCATCAATCACATGTGTTAAGACGGGAGCTAGCGTTGACAAGGTTTGTTTCTACAAAATAGGGTTTTTCAAGTTTTATTTACTTTCACTCTAACACAATTACGTTCACTTCATATTTCATAGATCCAAACGACTATTGAATCAGCAAACGCAAAATCCGCGGCTGAGGCATATACGAAGCTTATTAAATGTGCGTATCACATGGCGATGGAACCGACAATGCCACACAAACACTTTGGTGTTTTGGTAAGTTGCCCTTATAAATATGTTTAAAGTTTTCGAAATAGGTAGAAACCATGTTCGAGTATTGTTTGAGTACGACCATTATTGTTTTATCTATCTGACTTTTCAGGTTAAATGCTGCAAGGAGAATGGTGTGCGACTCATAGAGAGGAAAGAAGACGGTCGTTCTGGACGTGAGTTTGTTAATTGCATAGCTGAGGCTGTCAGGGAAAAATGTGCAGTTGTACTTGCAAGTGGTTATTTTATGTCGATTCTATCAGATGGTAGCCAAGCCAGAAAAACTGAAAGGGAAAAAGAACTTGTTTTAGTGAGAACTGAGAGGAGCGGTGTTCCAGTTTACGTGGTTGCGAGTTTGCTGGAAGTGGCTAGGTTCGGTGGGGGTGATGCTTGTTCGATTGTTGCCGGTATTGAAAGTATTTTCCGTGACGACAATAGTGCGCTTTTGATGGACCAAGAGAGCTTCACTAAAAAGGTTGTCAGTTGTACGGCGGACGGAGCCAGTGTTAACTTTGGTAAATACAAGGGCGTTTTGACGCAGATGAAGGATCAGGGGCGGCCATGGATGTTGATGATTCACTGTGCAAACCACCGCATAGAACTCGCAGTTAAGGAAGCATTCAATATAAACAAGATGAACGAGGTTGATCAGTTCTACACAACAAATTTTTATCTCTTGCGAAATAGTGGCAAACTAAAATCTGAAGTTGCAGAATGTGCAAAGGCGTTAGGTATCACATACTATAACATATCGAAGATCACAGGAACAAGGTTTGTTGGGCATCGTAGGCGGGGATTTCAGAATATCCTTGAATCATGGCCAGCGTACATAACAGCATACGAAAATTACATCGCGGACGATAAAGGGAGTAATGCTACTACGAAAGCGAAAGTTTCAGGCCTTCTTAAAAAGTTCAAATCCTATGAATTTTTGTTGACTATAGCAACTTACCTCGATATGCTTGAAATGGTTGTTCCTGTCTCAAAAATATTTGAATCAAATGAACTTTTACCTTACTCAGTCAATTCGATTATCGACCAAACAACTTCTGAACTGAATGAAAACATTGACGAAATTGGGGGTGATTTGGAGTTTTTGGACAGTTATGTTGGACGTTACAGTGTTAGTACCAAAGCGGGTGATCAGAATTGGTTGAGTGGAGCATTAGAGGGTCAATTCATTAAAGCTGGCGAAAAGCGGAAAAAAGATAAAACCTTCGTCACCGTAAAATTCCAAACTAATAAAATCAATCAAGACCATGCCATTGATGTTGTTCAAGCTCTGAAAAAAAAGTTGTGCGAGTCACTGATTAAAGTTCTCAAGGAGCGCTTTTGTGATTATAAGAGGGACAAGGAATTGTATACATCAATGAGATTCATCGACATGGAATATTGGGAATCTGATAGAGATTACGGTAATCGGGAAACAATTCTTCTACATAATCATTTCGCCACGCCCCTTGTGTATGCAGGATTCGACTTGAACCGATCATTGGTCGAATGGAAAAAGTTCAAAATACACGCAGCGACTCACTACAATAAAATGGCAGTACGCGACATGTGGAAGTCGCTGTTGACATACAAAAGAGAATCATTTCCCAACGTGAGCCTTCTTGTCTCTTTGATTCTCAGCATATCCGGATCAAACTCCAGTGTTGAACGGTGCTTTAGTACTGTCACTTCCATTCTATCAGACCGGCGACTTTCAATGGCTCACGATACATTGGAGGATACTTTGATCATTTCTGGCAACGATAATCTGTGGTCACCTCAGGAGCGGGAAGAAATCATCGAAAGAGCGAGAGTGCTCTACATGGCAAAACGCAGGCGGCTCAAGTTGAATACGTCAGAACCAAACCGTATCGATAATATAACTGATGATGATCGCTCAGATGATGATAGTTGTTCAAGTGACGAGAGCTGGGACAGCGAGGACGATCTCTATTTGTAAAACTATAATGAAACACTTTCTATAAATAGTTATCTTCAAATATATATATACGAACCTAAAAAAAAAATAGAATTTTGTTATATTAATTAAGCACCACAAGTAGATAAAAAGAGATTAACATATATACATGATACAATTTTCGTAACGAATGAAGTCAAGATAAAGGCTTTCGAGTCTCCAGTGTTTAGGGGTTCACTGGTTAAATCGTCCCCCGACTTCAGAAATTAATGTTTCTTTTCTCTTTTTGTCTTAATTTTGGAACTGTAAGATCGCTCGCACGAACAGAATTTCCCCCTCTCAGCGCGCGCGTTTTGTCGCGCGGGAGCTTTTTTCTTATTGATAGGCCTGAAATATACGAAAAACTTTTGTTCGAATTTAAGACATGCATGTTATTGTTTGAATGTGTTAACAATCACAAAATATCAACTGTAATATTCGGGAATAATATTAACACTCTTTTTACTGTGCTTAAAATTTTAGATATTTATAATCATAAAAAATAAAAAAGTTTTTTTGCAAGTGTTTTTTCTTATCGCGCTAAAAAGTTTTATTTATATATTCTAAGAAATATTTATTTTTTTCATCAGGCTAAAAAGTTTTTTTAAGATAAATATTTAATGAAAACTTTGTTCTTGAACTTTTAAAATGCGATCTAAAAATCGTTTCGTTCTTAAATTTTTAAAACGCGATCTAACGAAGCTTTTCTATCGCTGTTCTTCCTTCTTAAACTTTTAAAACGCGATCTAAAAAATCATATCTATCGCCGTTTTTCGCTCTTAAACTTTTAAAATGCGATCTAACGAAGCTTTTCTTTCGCCGTTTTTCGTTCTTAAACTTTTAAAATGCGATCTAACGAAGCTTTTCTATCGCCGTTCTTCGTTCTTAAATTTTAAAAACGCGATCTAAAAAATCATATCTATCGCCGCTTTTTGTTCTTGAACTTTTAAAATGCGATCTAATGAAGCTTTTCTATCGCCATTTTTCATTCTAAAGTTTTAAAATGCGATCTAACGAAGCTTTTCTATCGCCGTTCTTCGTTCTTAAATTTTAAAAACGCAATCTAAAAAATCATATCTATCGCCGCTTTTCGTTCTTAAATCTTTATAACTCGTTGCATGCATAGACAAAACATATAACACTTCTTTCGTGTGCAGAACAATAACATTCCCTTACGTGTTTACGAATTTGGAGATACTTTAACAAATAAATACATGTGTGAATAAAAGATGTTCGTGTGCTGAAACAATGGAGACACGAAGAGTAATTCACTTTTTAAACATTTTTTTGTGTTAATCCCTTAGCAGCTGCAGTAATTATAAAAAACAAAAAACCACACGAAAATTTCATTCGATCGTTAAATGTCACGTGTGGGACACGAACTCTATTGTTTTGACATGCAAAAATAGATTATGTATTTAACAATGAATATAATAAAAACGAAAGTTCTGACGCTACCGAAAGCTCATGTAAAGGTGATAACTATCGTGCACATGTAACATTACATTCAGGCGGTACTGTAGCTAGAAAAGTCAGCAATTTCAATAAATCCAAAATTGTTCCTAGCAACTGGTTTGTTATGCATTGTTATGCAAAGAGTTCTATACTTTGTTAAATTTAAAACAATTTAAAACAAATCAGAAAATAATAAAACAATTTCTAAATGTTATGTTAATAAAAATGACACAATATGTAACAATTTTTTCAGAGATGATCCCTTATTACATTAGAAAATGCATAGATAAATGAGTTATTAATGTTTAGACAAGTAGACAGGTTTCCTTTAATGGCGATTCAATATAGGCAATTGAATATTACCATAGCCCTGAGTTAGCCCAAGCCATGTGAGGGAAATTGGGGAGACGGCACACTGTGTGGGCCGTTGGATGTTGCAGGGGAGTTGTCTGGCAGAGTGCTGACCCTAATTGAGTGTAGCTCAAAGAGAGCATTAAATACTCCAGGACTCCCCATCAAAGCCATGGCCCCATCCTGGAAATAATAGACAGGGTATATCCCTCGATATTTGTGAGGCTAGCTAGTCATGTAAAATATGCACATCTATCTATATTATTTCCAGAGAGCGGCAGTGTCTATCTTTGTGAAGCTCTTAGAAAACCCTTTATGTATATGATAACAGTTTTAACCACTTAGCAGATAGCCATATATACTATACTCTACAAATCGTATATTTATCGACAGAACAAAAGACAAATAGCTGCAATGCAATAAAAATGTAGTTGGCGCTTTGTACCATTTTAGTAAACTACCATCTTGCTTTGATGACGTAAAAATTATGAAAACAAACTAGATTGCCGGTACAGATTTTTGAGATTTAAATAACCTCGTTCCTAGGGCCTATTGTCTTTTCGTATAGTATGTTGAAACAATGGCGTGCAAGACGAAGAATAAGCTCCAAAAAAGTTAAATTTCAAAAAATTCCTTCCCACGCCACTAAAATTTAACCCCTCCACTTTCATTAGTGGATCGAGATTAAAAAAATACGTACTCAATAAATGGCCGCAACACCAGTAAAAACACAAATAAAGTAACAATAACTGTTAACGTGAGCAAGGGTAAACTTAACAAAGTATTAACGAATGGTAACTTAATGTCCCCTTCCTCCCTTTTGGAAGTAGGTGGAAGAGGTTTAAATATCTAACCTTGACACTTTCGTTTGCTTTTATTAATTAAAACAAAAAATACTTTTCCATCCCAATAATTCCTAATTTCAATACCGGATATAACTCGAATTATCCCGTTCTTGAACAGTTTTTGGAATTTCCTTGAATTCTACCTCAATGCTTTCTTACTTTTCTGGGTAACTGGACTACCGTATAATCCGAATGTTTTCATATTTGAACAATTCCCTGCCACATTCTTCTGGCAACAATCTGAAGTAGGTAAATCTCGCTGTCATAAGTACAAGTTCAAAACACCTTATAAAGATCATATTTAGTAGGCGGCATTTGATGTTCTAATAATATGAAATTACGGAGACCATGCCAGCTATTTGTTTGTTGTTATCAACGCCTTTAATAGAAACTATGACGAAACCTTTCACACGATATACTTATTCGCCTGGTGCATCGTAAGACGGTATACTCGTTCCTCACCTCTTTGGGATAATCCTCAAAAGTGCGGAAATGTTCTGAGAATATAAAACCGACTCGGTGGTTAAACAGCACTGTATTCCATTTTTCGGTTTTTTGACTAAAATATTTATCTGTAGTTCTAATATCTAAAATAATTTTTTGGGGGTTCACACTAGAATTTTGAAAGCATGCTATAAATTTAAAGCACAATTTAAAGCGTGCTTAATAATGTGAACGTATTTTTGCTTTATTGCAATGTCTTTCAAATTATGTTTACTTGCTTTAAACATGCTTTAAATAAAGCAAAAATAAGGAGTGCTTCGAGTCACTCTTAATTTTTGCGAATTGGTTTGCCATCATTTTATTGAGCCAATTTTGATCGTAAAATTTCTTCTTGTTCTGATAACAAGAAGAAATTTTCTTTCTTAGCCACATTAGCATTTCTCCATCTTTAATGACCAAAGATTTATCAAACGAAGAGTTTTTGTGTCATATCTGATTTCTATTCTCCGAAATAAATAATAGAATCGCACATTTACACACAAAACCAAAATATAGAAATGCACAAAACCAATCAAAAATTATGATAAGCTTCTCGAAAAAATGAAACAAAGAAATGAAATGTCACTTTTTATAACTAAAAATACACACTCTTCAGTGCAAAAACATGTTGGCAGAATTTCTCCCAATAAATGGCGTTTTTTTTTTTCAGTCTGTTCTTTCTGGTTCAGAGCTGGGCATTTATGGATTATTACATGAGATATAACGCTTTTTTATAAGAACCAGGATTGGCTTTTAGGGTGAGATTTTTTTTTTATGTTTATTATTTTTTGGTGCCATTTTAATAAAAGCGCGAAATATGTATACAAATCTTGTAAAGCGCGTTCCGTCTCTAAATTTGTACCCTCTGAAAATTTAGTGAAAGCGCAACCCACGCAATACAATCGAATCCTCCTATCTCGAACTCTTAATAGACCGGAAAAAATTTCGAGAAAGCACGACTGCGAGATAATGGTAACACCAGCAAAATGTAAGATAGTGTGGATTTAAGTTTTTAAATAGTTGCGGTATAATTCAGAAAACAGAATATGAAAAAAAAACTCGCCACTTCGAAAGATTAAAAACATTTGAAAATCATTCAAAAATTTGTAAACTGAAATTGTTCGAACACACAAATCTTCATAATGGGCTGGTTGAAAGATAACTTCAGAAAAGTTCGAGATAACAACTGTATTTTGTCGTTAGGGACAAAAAATTAGTTCGAGATATCAAATAATTCAAGAAAGCGGTGTTCGAGACAACGGGACAAACTTTAGGATGTAAAATGCTGGACCAAGGTTTTTGTTCGAGATAGCGCTTAAGTTCGAGACAGCGTCAAGGTGAGTCAACTGTGTTACTAAGCTTCCATTTACTTTCTTGACATCAAATCAGACTCTCAAATCTCGTTTGCAACAACCAGATTTTTGGGTTAATTATTTCTTTCTCTTCTAAGGTCAAAAAATTCGTGCAAATTAACAAAAAAATAACACGCTCTCAAGTTACAATATTTTTTCACTGTTTAAAGATTTCCCCTCGTTATTAGTTGCTGGAAAAAAAATGTGTTTCACCAAGTTTTCTTTAACGCAAAAATAATTTGTTCCAACTTTTTATGGATTTACATTTTTCACACTTTCAGCTCAAACCATAACAATTACTCAATGTTTAAATTTTTTTTTAGTTTAACACTTAGGCAAGGTAAAAACAAGTTTCACCGAAATTACTGATGCTTAGAAAGTGTATGATATAATTAACTTCGTGTTCCGCTTACGGCACACATTTTTGTACAGTGGAACACCTCAAGATCAAAAAGTATGATATGTCTCGTTACTTGTAAATATTTTCGTTTTTGGTTTTGTTGTTGTTCTTATTACTTGTTCGCGCTTTCCAAAACATAAATAGAGTTTGTTAAAGTTAATTGTACAGTAATTATATTTACTATGAGATGTTGTCGTTTCTAGTGAATTACGTATATGCGCACAGTGCATGTTCTTCCAACCCTAAATGCGGATACAATTTAGTCATCAAGCAATTATAGTTGGGGTTTTAATCTCAAAGAGATTTAAAACCGCTTTTTTATTTTTTACTGCTTTTGTGATCAAAAAGAGCTAATTCTTTTTGATCATGCAAAAAAATCCAGGTGTACCATGAGATAAGATTGAAGTTCCGACCTGTGATTTTATGGGTATAGAATCAGTTGATTATTTTCCAAATTGGTTTACGTGAAATTAAAACACTGGATATAGTTATGAAGAGCATCAACGAAAAAAACGTAATTTTTGTATAGAACAATGCTTTTTTATGGAATGTTTTTGTTAATTTCTAGTTATTGGAACGGTATTATTTGCATGTAGTGTTGCAGTAAATTTTGCATAATTAGCGAGAATTAAGACTCATTACTTCAAAAACAAATAATGATTTTTCAAAAAAATAAAAAGATTTATAAGCAATATTTCAAGTTCTTTCATATGAAACTAACTTGTTGTTTAAGTAAACTTTTAAGAAATATGCCCGCTATGTCTACTGCAAACACTTTTGAAGTTGGTCAAATGTGTGTATAAACACTTAATGGTGGAAGCTGTAGCAAAGAAAACTTTAATAGAAAGCGAATCTTCATGTTTTCACTAAGTATTGTTGTATTTCTTTTTAAGCCATGATTTGTAGCTTTATCCTGACAAGCTTTCACCTCTTATTACTATCACCTTACGTCACATCGTTTCCTGTAAAAAGTCTTAGTCTGAGCAAAGGTGTATTTGAATGTAAAAATCAAGAAAAGATACCAAGAGGATGGCAATGCGATGGCGAAACAGATTGTCAAGATGGGTCGGATGAGATCAATTGCTCCTTCATTAAAAGACCTTGCAACGATGCTTTAGGTAAGGGTAGAGTTTCATTGCAGATTTGCATGCAATTTATGCGTAAGTTTCACCCCATTCTCGGCCTCCCCACAGGGCTTTGTATGTTATTTATGTTGGCTATAGACTGTAGTTTTGTACAGAATTTTGCTTACTTTCTTATTATTCTAAACAATAGTAGACTTATTGTTTTTAAACTGGAATCTCAGCTTGTTATTAATATGAAACATCTTCTTATAAAAGAAAAAAGCTTGTATTACATGCTTTTCTCTTTTGATTTTTTTATCGACTCCATTGTTTAAGTATACCTACATATAATTGTTCTTATCAGGTGTTTCAAATGCACAGATCATCTCTGACAGCAATTTCCACGCCAGTTCGTCTTGTCAATCCTCAGAAGGCACCACCTTTCATCCATGGTATGCACGCTTGTTTCAAACAGAACAAGATAATGGAGCTGGTTCCTGGTGTGCAAGCACAATGTCACTAGAACCACATTGGATTGCAGTCAATCTGGGGAAAGAATTTGTTGTAACTAAAATAGCAACACAAGGTAGGTTTCAGTTTACCATTCATGGGACCCCTACATTGGTATTTTTAAAATTCCTTAGATTTAATTTACTCTAAATGTGGCACGTATATAGCGTATATAACCAGTAATAATGTTTTTCATCGGGAAATCTGTTGAGCAGTAATTGTATGAAAAGGTGTGAAAAAGCAGAAATTGTTTTTCCAGAGTGTCCTGATTGACCACGTTGTCTCACTTAACCGAGACCTCGCTACGTGTTTGTATGGAAAGCGAGCCAGCCAACCTAACCGGGTTAGCCAATGAACAGTCCCTTATTAATAATGTTTGTTTTTCCCCAGCTTGTTACAATTTACGCTTGTACTCTTTACTAAGACATAATTTCAATCCTTTTTTAGGTAGATCTTGTATGTCGGAATACGTCACGAAGTTTAAGCTCCAACTTAGTGTCGATGATGTAAATTGGGAAGTTTACAAATATTATGGCCATCCAAGGGTAAAGAAGGATATTTTGTGATTCCATTACACTTTTTTCCTTTATAATAATATGCTTTATAAGAACATCCAATTTCACCAATTGGATTTTTAACTGCTGCTTCATTAGGATTATAAATCCCATTATAGTATAGTCACTATTTTGCACGATTATCACAAGCTTACCTGAACGTCTCATGCTACTCTGCTGAAGCTGAAATTGAAACAAGATTGATTGACTTACTGGTCTATTCTCTAACACATATGGACAGAACTGTTTTACACTGAAACAGACCACTCTATCTGTTAATTAGAAAAAAATCTTTTAATAATTTATTTATTTCTATTTCAGATATTTAGTGGTAGCAGCGATTCGAATACAGTCGTTTATAACAAACTAGAGCACCCAATAAAAGCCAAATCAATTAGAATATTCGTTATGGAGTATCATTCGAAGCCTTGTTTACGATTTGAAGTTTACGGATGCGACACGTGCATAACTAAGCCTAACCAAGATTGTTGTTGCTGTTGCAACAAATGTGAGCCCTGTACTTGCGTTCCCACGTGTTGCGAAAAGCCGTGTGACGTATCGTGTTGCGATAAACAATGTCACTGCTCTTGCTGTGAAAATAAATGTTTATCACCTGACCCATGTGAGATACCGTGTGAGATTAGAAAACCATGTTTGAATCATTGTACATGCTGCAACGGACAAGATCTGATGCCACATCAAGATATATCCCCAGTATCTTGTTGCAAGGATCCATGCCCAACAACTTGCTATCCATGCCCCGGAACATGTTGTAAAAAACCTGACCAAGCAATTTGTTGTAAAAACCCGGCAACTTGTAAAGAACCATGTCCGACGACATGTTGTAAAGAGCAATGTCCAAATAACTGCTGTGAGAAGCCTTGTCCACAAAATTGTGACGAGAACTTACATAAAACAACATGCTGTGAGAAACCAAACTTACCACAGGAATGCAAAAATCTATGTGAGAAGTCAAATTGCGAAAAATACAACAATGATATGTCTCCTAAAGGACCCTGCCGAAATCAGTGTTGTTGTGAATCGTGTCCTACAACCTGTTGTACAACCTGTTGTACAAGGCCTTGTACGGAATGTCCATGCACTCCCTGTCCAACTGTCCCACCAACAACTCCGACAACAACGACTATGCATCCTCCAATTCACATAACCACACCACCTCCCACATTACCGTACTGTCCACCGTCTTATTGCACAAGTGGGTGTATTTGTTTAGATCCTCAGCCCGGAAGATGATATTGTCTGTCTAATAAATAGGACAATGTAATGACGCTTTTTAATTGGAAAGTAAACAATTTTTTCTTGTTTGCATAATAATAATATTAAAAATGTCAATTGGTTTTCCTTTTCAGTTTACTACTGAGAATAATTGCACACTTTCATGAAACGTTGCAGTTTGAGGGGCATAATTTAATAGAATAATTTTAAAAAATTCCCCACCTTTTTTTATCATCCAAAATTAGACTTCTTCTGACGGACCTGATTTTGTGCGTATTAATAAGATGTAGACAAAGAAACTCGATTTAGTGCCACATTTTTGTACCCCTGCGATGCTACATTTCTCCATTGCACGCGCGTCTTTTTTTGTGCAGCGAAAAAAAAATGTTTATAAAAAAATTTTATAGTGTCACGAAATTGTCCTAACGCTAATAGCGTATAGGTATGTTCTAAACAGTATATACGTAAAAGCCTTAAAACTTTCTTGTTATATTTTTAAATGTCGCAGTCTTCCTTATTTTGTCGTGACCATTGTTCTTTTGCCTTAAAACTTTTAGAATATTTTAAACGACGTACATACACAATAATTAATCATAATCATTCATTGTGTTTTGTCGTGCAAAGAACGGTTAAAAAGGAAGACAAACTCTTTTAACCAGTGCATTTTCTCTACAAATTGCTATACAATTATATCTACTAATATTTACATACAATTTATCATATCTTTCAATTTTTATAGTAATACGGTTCAAAACATAAATATAACCACTACATACTTTTACTGTTCCTTTACTAATAATAAGTATAAAATGTTAGTTTTTCAACATAAGTCGACGAAATTCTGTTTGTGGAAAATAACCGCAATGGGGAAATGGTGTCAACGTAGCGTACTGTGTATTATAGTGCGCCTGATAAACGTGAACACAAAGCATGCTTTCAGTTTTCACTTTGATGTAGCTTTTTTCTTCTGTTCCTACAAATTCAAATTTCCAGCTTGAAGCACAATCTTCAGTGAGACGAAACTCGTCATTAACAGCATGGACACAAAGATTGCCAGCCATCAATGTCCCATATGTATCGATTTGAAAATATGTGTATTTAGAGGAACAGAAATCAAGCTTTAACGTTGATTCTTCATATGAGATACAAAACTGTTGTCCATGTGTTAGTTGTATCTTAAAATTTTGATGTGAGGAAGTGTAGAATGTGTAACCAAGTGCGTATTCCAGTTTTGTGTTGCACAATTCTGCTGTGATCAAACTACAAGAAAACGTGTCGTTGTTTTCATGGTGATAGATCTGTGTACATGCGCATCGCAGGGTATTAATGCAATCCCAAAAGCAGCCTGTCAAACGATTCGTCCGAGTTGTAGATAAGACACCAGAATGTGATACTTTCATATCATCAGCAACATGGTGTAAGGTTAGCTGGCGATATTCTGCCAGTGATGTGGAGATATATGTGATGAACCAAAGCAGTTTTCGCATCTTTCAATTCCTTCCTAACACTTCTGTTTCTATGTTTTGTAGAAAAAAAATGAATAATAGTTGAGGAAAATAATATGTGTAAAAATTTAATGATCACTGTACATTGAGAGAAAAAGTGGGGCAGTAACATACATTCAATGAATTGATTTAATTTTGTATTTAATAATACTCTGAATATTACATTTTAAATTGAACCAAGATTGATTGACTTACTGGTCTATTCTCTAACACATATGGACAGAACTGTTTTACACTGAAACAGACCACTCTATCTGTTAATTAGAAAAAAATCTTTTAATAATTTATTTATTTCTATTTCAGATATTTAGTGGTAGCAGCGATTCGAATACAGTCGTTTATAACAAACTAGAGCACCCAATAAAAGCCAAATCAATTAGAATATTCGTTATGGAGTATCATTCGAAGCCTTGTTTACGATTTGAAGTTTACGGATGCGACACGTGCATAACTAAGCCTAACCAAGATTGTTGTTGCTGTTGCAACAATTGTGAGCCCTGTACTTGCGTTCCCACGTGTTGCGAAAAGCCGTGTGACGTATCGTGTTGCGATAAACAACGTCACTGTTCTTGCTGTGAAAATAAATGTTTATCACCTGACCCATGTGACATACCGTGTGAGATTAAAAAACCATGTTTGAATCATTGTACATGCTGCAACGGACAAGATCTGATGCCACATCAAGATATATCCCCAGTATCTTGTTGCAAGGATCCATGCCCAACAACTTGCTATCCATGCCCCGGAACATGTTGTAAAAAACCTGACCAAGCAATTTGTTGTAAAAACTCGGCAACTTGTAAAGAACCATGTCCGACGACATGTTGTAAAGAGCAATGTCCAAATAACTGCTGTGAGAAGCCTTGTCCACAAAATTGTGACGAGAACTTACATAAAACAACATGCTGTGAGAAACCAAACTTACCACAGGAATGCAAAAATCTATGTAAGAAGTCAAATTTCGAAAAATGCAACAATGATATGTCTCCTAAAGGACCCTGCCGAAATCAGTGTTGTTGTGAATCGTGTCCTACAACCTGTTGTACAACCTGTTGTACAAGGCCTTGTCCGGAATTTCCATGCACTCCATGTCCAACTGTCCCACAAACAACTCCGACAACAACGACTATGCATCCTCCAATTCACATAACCACACCACCTCCCACATTACCGTACTGTCTACCGTCTTATTGCACAAGTGGGTGTATTTGTTTAGATCCTCAGCCCGGAAGATGATATTGTCTGTCTGATAAATAGGACAATGTAATGACTCTTTTTAATTGGAAATTAACCAATTTTTCTTGTTTGCATAATAATATATATTAAAAATGTCAATTGGTTTTCCTTTTCAGTTTACTACTGATAATAATTGCACACTTTCATGGAACGTTGCAGTTTGAGGGGCATAATTTAATAGCATAATTTTAAAAAATTCCCCACCTTTTTTTATCATCCAAAATTAGACTTCTTCTGACGGACCTGATTTTGTGCGTATTAATAAGATGTAGACAAAGAAACTCGATTTAGTGCCACATTTTTGTACCCCTGCGATGCTACATTTCTCCATTGCACGCGCGTCTTTTTTTGTGCAGCGAAAAAAAAATGTTTATAAAAAATTTTTATAGTGTCACGAAATTGTCCCAACGCTAATAGCGTATAGGTATGTTCTAAACAGTATATACGTAAAAGCCTTAAAACTTTCTTGTTATATTTTTAAGTGTCGCAGTCTTCCTTATTTTGTCGTGACCATTGTTCTTTTGCCTTAAAACTTTTAGAATATTTTAAACGACGTACATACACAATAATTAATCATAATCATTCATTGTGTTTTGTCGTGCAAAGAACGGTTAAAAAGGAAGATAAACTCTTTTAACCAGTGCATTTTCTCTACACATTGCTATACAATTATATCTACTAATATTTACATACAATTTATCATATCTTTCAATTTTTATAGTAATACGGTTCAAAACATAAATATAACCACTACATACTTTTACTGTTCTTTTACTAATAATAAGTATAAAATGTTAGTTTTCCAACATAAGTCGACGAAATTCTGTTTGTGGAAAATAACCGCAATGGGGAAATGGTGTCAACGTAGCATACTGTGTATCATAGTGCGCCTGATAAACGTGAACACAAAGCATGCTTTCAGTTTTCACTTTGATGTAGCTTTTTTCTTCTGTTCCTACAAATTCAAATTTCCAGCTTGAAGCACAATCTTCAGGGAGAAGAGAAGAAGGTAAGAAATCAAAGTTGGGGATTGAATTTAGTAAGGGTACGTGAAAACATAGTTTCACGGCATACGCGACATATGAGTTGTCTTGTTATACCAGGAAAAGTATATTACTTAAATCAGTTTTTCAAACTCGTCTTCCCAATCAGTAATACGCATTTTTGTTTTTAAAAAAATAGTTATCACTTTCTACATAATTGGAAACGAAGCCAACATCGTTCCTAGGACTCTTTTACGGCTTTAATGTTCTGACAGGTCGCCTTGTCGGATAATATAGGCGTAGAAGCACTGGGGACGAGGTTGGGAATAAAAAAAGCATGGAAAAAGAGAGGTTAAACATCAACAACACCCTCTTTCCTGGGTTTTTACCTTTTTTGGATCAGAGAAGACGGCATAAAACAACCTGATATCGTTGAGCATTTTGGTTTTATTCTCTCATATTAGACTGCTGGGGTAGCCCTTTTATTACAACTCTTTTAGCATATGGCTTTATTTACTAAATTATATATAATGATAACCTATATCATGTTGCAAAGATTAGATATGCGACCTCGTTCCCAGAGCTTTCTGTCTCTCATCTGCGCTGCGCTTATTACTAGGTCTGAGGAAAAAGGCCTCACTGTCCAATGTACAAAAAGAAACAGCAGGTCCTGGGATCGAGGTTGATGACCATGCTCACCCAACAAATCACTGGTAATTCACCTCCCTTCATTTATTTTAGTTTCCTAGAAGTCATTGGTGATTAAGAGTATTGTTGCAGCTGAGTAACGCGATGAAGTGAGGTCTGATAAAGTCTAAAATAACCCGCACAGACTCACTTAAATGTTTAAAGAAGAACAGCTCGCTAAGTTACTCAGATTTATACTGACAGCACTCTATGATTTCGTTTACTTAACATTTGTAAAGAGTTGTAAATGGTTAATTAAGTTGGCTTTATTGCTATACAAATTTTTCTTTTTTCCTTCTTTTTTCAACAATTTTAACCCCAAAACCACCACAACGATACAGAATACAGACATTGGACTTGGGTTGACGATCTAAGGATTTGAACTAATGGTTTTAGCGAAGCTTTTGGTCTAAATGTCAAAAATCGCCGAATGAATACGGTGCAGAGAAGTTATAAGAACCTTTACTACAATCCTAAATAAAATATAACAAAAGTCCTGACACAAAACTGAATGTTGCATATAAAAAACCGGCTCCTTCTCTACCCTTTCTCAAATGTCAAAAACATTAGTGACAAGAGAACGACATTAAGAAGAAAATAGTTTTTGTCATTGACACTAAAGCAAGGTCATTGAACTGGAACGGCACGGTTAATTAAACCTATTCGGTGTGAACGTAGAATCGAAAAAAGGAGCTTAATTTTATTTTTATTAATTATTTTTACATTATCTGCGAAGGAGTGTTCAGGGTAAATTTGAATGGTTCTTGCCCTTCTTCCGATAAGTTAATATGCGGTTTACCGTCTGACGTTAGTTGCGTCGGCCGTCATTGTTTACATTTCTACATGATGATGTTGGTTTATTTTCAAGTAATGAAAGTGAGAATGGTCAGTCTATTTATAATTTGTAAATTACAGCATTTGTAAAGAATAAAGACGAAGTGATAAATAAATAAAATGTATTTTTTACTGTCATTTATCTTTATATTAAATAATTTTTTATGTTTACAAACAATAACCATACAAAATAATTATCTTGTTCCTTTCAAGAAAAAGAAGACGGACCTCTTTTAAAGATGATGCCATAAGTAGACGCTACAAAATGTAGAGTTTCGATTTTCAACTTTTGTCTCCTACACAGAATGGGAAATAAGTTAAAAGAAAAGAAATAAACACATTCGCAGTGAAGAACAATAAATAAATTCATTCGAGAACCACTAATGTGAAAGGCGAATTACGGGTATTAATATAACAGACAGCCTATGGAAAATCAAAGAGAATTTGCACGTCAATAAACAAAATCGACAAAAATATATCGCATTTGTTATTTTTAGCGTAAAGATAGATAGATAGATAGATGTGCATATTTTACATGGCTAGCCTCACAAATATCGAGGGATATACCCTGTCTATTATTTCCAGGAGGGGCCATGGCGTAGATGGAGAGTCCTAGAGTATTTAATGCTCATTTTGAGCTACGCAGACCCAATTAGAGCCCGCGCTCTACTAGACAACTCCCGGCAACATCCAACGGCCCACACAGTGTGCCATCTTCCCAATTTCCCTCACATGGCTTGGGTTAACCCGGGGCTATGGTAACATTCACTCGCCCATGTTGAATCGCCGTCAAGAGGAATCGAACCCCGGTCTCCCGCACAGAGTACGAGAGCTATAACCACTAATCTACGGCGCCAGTAGATTTCGTACGTCACCCAGTCTTGGCTGACAGACAGACAATGACTAGTATTATAGAGATTGTATGCTTGCTAAAATTGTGTGTTATTGTCAATATAAACATGTTGGGCTGACTATATACATATTTTTCCACTGACGCTTTTCACTGTATTTGGATCATAACAATTTCATTTAGTTATTTTCACTTGGAAGTGCTTCTTTAAACTGATGGTGTGGTTGTTTTCTTTTAATGTCTAAACAATACGGAAGTGGCGACAAGTATGATATAAACAAAACATCCATCTACCTGTACCTGTTTATTCTCGGATATATAAATGTGTATTAAATTTTCATGAAATGAGAAAAGTAAAAAAATAGACAAGCTTCGAAGTACAAGAGTTTACTTTGTAATAAGAATAATTTATTCCAAATTTAAGTTTTGTCATTAATTTATAATTTATCAATTAGAGATCTTTTTTTTCTTCACTTCTTTTATGAATTTCTATATATTTCACATATCTCAGCCACATCCATCCACACCGGCTAATCACATTTCCACCTGTGCCCAAAACTCTTATGGGACAGAGTAAACATAGAACAAATAGGGAAAAGAAAAGGAAAAAAAATTCCTTTCATTAACTTTTTTTTAAATCTTTTTCCCACACTCTGGTATACCCATCTTTTCATGCAAAAAACTACACACAACGGTAAACAACAACGGACTCATTAAAATTCAGTTCCGTTACTAAAATCCCAAGAGGTTTTCCTTATCGAAATAAAATTTTTAATAACTTTTGTTTTAGAAATCCCAAGACTTATATAGCTAAGTGGATATCTAACGTCAACCTTACCGCCTTTGTACAGTCATATATGATGGAACCCTTTTAATAGAACATAAAGTTATGCTCCAATTTCAACAGACGGTGTTAACACGCGCAATTTTACGCCTTAGCTTTCTTTCCTTTGGACTTTCAATCCTGTTCTTTCACGATATTTCTAATACAAGTGGGAGTTTTAAGTGCTTCGTATCATCTTCATTGATAGCAGTACCATATATGCTTAGAGGTTGTCCTGGGTGAATAATCATAATGAGTTGGTTTTATGTTGATATTTATTCGATGTTTTAAGGAGTGATTTTAATATTTTAATTTGGAATGCTTTTTGTTTCCGCTATTTTATGAATTACAACCAATATGGTGGATTATAGAAAGCGCATAAGCTGTTTTGAGATTTAGCAAGAAAAAAAATGACACGCAGATACTGTTCTGAAAACGGTAAGAGGTTTCAAAGGAGGATTTCCACTAGGTGACTTAGGATGGCTGTAACGGAAACTCAAACTTGACTGAATGTTGTTAGAACTTAATACACGTTTGTTTGTTTTTTTGTAAGGAAATAAGAACTTATTAACACTGTGAGGCTGGAATCCTTCAAAAAACGAAGCAAAGCAAGAGTCAGGCTGAAGTGAGAAAATATGAAAAAGAAGAAACAGCAGAAGTTTTAAAAACAACAATAGTTTCTGAGAATTTTCTCTTTTCATATAGCGATAAAACAAGTGAATTGGTCTTTCCAACCAGTAACAAGTAACAGTTGAGCCTGTAAAAGACAGAAGAAACTTAACCAACAACAAGCGTCCGTCAAAATTGCGTGTTGCTTTTACAAAAAGTGTGTGCACTTTTTCGTATAAAAGCGGATTTCCAGGAGGAAAATCCGACGGCGAAATGTTTGTGAACTCTCACAGTTTATTTGTTTTGAGTTTAAGTAGAAAAGTAGAAACAAGTTTCTGATTTTATTACTCGGACGAAATCGTTGTTATTGTTTTTTTTAGAAATCACTTTACTGGTAGGAATTTAAAACTATTATTTTTGAACCAAAAACTGCGTTTATATTTAACATTTTAAATTTGCCCCATACTTTTTAATTATTTGTGGAAATCAAAAGAGTTTTTCGCAATTAATACGCTATTTACAATTCGGGAAAATATGAAACTTGTCTAACAAGCTTGAACATTGTGTAAAAGAAAACCGCAAGACAATGACATTTTATAAAAAAGCGGGAAACTTTTTTAAGTGACGACATACAAACAACTGTGATATCATTATATATTTTTTTTATTTGCTGACAACATTTTTAAACTAATTATTTGATTCTGTTGGAGTAAAACGTATGAAGTTTGTTGACTTTAACAGCTTTCATATAACATGAGGAAGTTCTATTATTAAATCTGACTCATCAAGAACAATAAGCAATAAGACCTTGATCAATCAATCTTTTTTGCAACAGTTTCAAAAATCAACAAAATTCTAATCAAAACAAAATCTATAAATTATCTCCACCGTGTGAACAATCGAAATCTTGTCAAATTTTACAAGCTATCAAAATGTTATGCTAAAAAATTAGAAGTTTTTAAAAGTATTAACATATATACAACCGAAGTTTTCAGACAGCTTAACATAAAAATTCCTACATTACAAACCATATTTGTAGAGTATTTATTCTATAAAAAGAAGTTTTTCTAGGGGGAAAACATCCACTTTCTTAGTTCTAACGTCAAAACTTGTCAACAGCCTGTAGTGTTATAGGTAGCTATAGTTCAACTATTTACGCATGCTTGGGAAGAATTGAATAAACGAAATAAAAATTTGAATAGAAATAAGTGACTTTGATCAATTGTTGATATGAATCATACCCCCGTTTTTGACACCGGATACTTAAATCTGTTGTTTTTTCTTCAATAGGGAGTAATCGTCAACAAAAGCCATAAACCTTTTTTCTTTTCAACTAAAAACACAATAAACAGCTTGTTATTTTAACACGATAACAAAATATCCTTTTGCATACATAAACTGTGACTATAAACACTAAACTGAAGCGTGGTTTTCTTGTTGTTGCTATCTTTTGTCATCAACCGCTTCTTGTTTTACATTCTAAGAGAACGTAATTCTTATTAATATCAGGACAGGAGAATTGAGCACACAAGATGCGTTGACGCTGCAATTTAAATCAAAAGCAAAAATTTATGTTTGAAACCTATCACTTTACTTAGTATTTGATTTTTGTTATTTAAGAATGGATTTAACATTCGGAAAGACACTCGTCATATTAATGGCTTTTTTTGGAAACTTTATATCGGCTCAAGATCTCCCTGATAGCACAGAATATCAATATGGAAGAGCTATAAAATGCAAAAGCGACGAAGGTGTATTACAACGGTGCATGCCTGTATTTGAAAACATTGCCTTTAATAAGGATATAACAGCTAATAATACATGTGGTCTAACTGAACCCAGCAAATACTGTGTCCAAACTGGAACATCAGGAGCTAAGAAAATATGCGATGTTTGCGATAATAGATATCAAGGACAGAGACATCCTGCCAACTTAATGACAGATATAAAACTTGATGATCAACCCACATGGTGGCAATCTGAAACGCTGTTAGAGAACAAGTACGGTGTGCATTTGATTTTGGATTTTAAAAAGAAGTACAATGTGGCTTTCGTTAGGATTCGATTTCATACAATACGTCCTCATTCTTTTGCAATTTACAAGAAAACAACGTACGATCCAAACGCCAGATGGATCCCTTATCAGTTTTATTCACGGACTTGCAACGAAACATACGGGGTTCCAAATCGTCAAACTTTAACGTTAGCCAATCAAAAGATAGCATTGTGTACAGACAAAGCGAGCGGCATGATTCCATTAAGTGGTGGTAATGTAGCCTATCTCACTCTTGATCATCGTCCTGGCAAAAAAGAATTTGACAAATATCCCGCTTTACAAGATTGGGTGACAGTCACTGCATTAAAATTTAGTTTGGATAGAGTAAATACATTTGGTGATGAAGTATTTGGAGATCCTAAAGTACTGAAGAGTTACTATTTTGCTATATCAGATATCGCAGTAGGAGGTAGGTTGTTGGTTTTATCTCATCAATGTTTATCAAAATAATTTTTAGTAGCTAATTTAATTTTATTGCAATAACATGTTACATCTTTTAGGTCGATGTAAATGCAATGGTCATGCTTCAGCCTGTACCAAAACTGACACCAGCTACCATTGTAAGTGTGACCATAACACAGCTGGTAAAGATTGTGAAAAATGTCTACCATTATATAATGACCAGCCATGGTCTACAGCACTAGGTCGAGACCCAAAACCGTGTAAAAGTAAGTTTGACCTGTACTTTTTATAATTTTTTTTGTCTTCTCTATTTTTTTATTTTTTTTTATTTTTTTTTTTTTCACTTCTTTGTTTGAGCTTCGTGATTTTTGATGAAACGAAATCTTCAGCCTAAAATAATTCTTGAAGTGATTCTTAAATATTCTTTAAAAAAACGACACTATAATTGTTTAAAAGTCTGATGAATCGTAGTTGGATGAGAAGATTCAGTTTATAGCACATTTTGGGTACATGATTGGTCTCACGACAATAATATTGCTGCTTGGTGTCGAATGATCGAGATTATTATTCTTAAAATTCAATTGAGCCTTTAAAAAATTGCTGGCGCCTTTTAACCATCCATTGAATGTGACATTATAGACGATGATCCTATATTATTGACTGATAAAAAACATGACAGACTAAAGGTTAACAAGCTCTGGTATTTGAGCTATTTTTTCCCTTCATTCATCTTTTTTTGTTGTTTTTTTTACCAATTGTTTGAAGTCTTTTTTAACTCTTTACATCTTTTTTTTTCATCGCTGTTGTTTAATTTTTTTTCTTAGATCTTTTTTTTTTCCTTGACGTGTTAAATAAAAACAAAACTTCGAAACTGTGATCGTGTCGTCTGTACTGTGATAAGTCAAGTTGAATTCTGGTCATGAATTTATAACGATAATTGGCAGACCTAGTACTAGCATAAAGGATTTTGATAAAAATTGGGAGCTTGGACTGATCATATGTAGTTTTCATGAAATCAAAAGTTTAAAAAAAAAGTATAATGCGAAAAATTATCAGAGTTGACAGAGTTTTTCTAAGCGAGTTTTTTTCTTTGGATTTTCTACAATATTAAAAAATAGGTGCCGTGTTTTAATTCGATAATTAGTCGAATTGTTCTATTGAAATACCGTGCAGGTATCCAGTTTAGTTTAGTCTTCGTTTTGTGTTTTTCCTAAAATATATATATAAAAAAATACTTTCAATTTATGTGTTAAGTCCAGCAGAGGATGTTTAACAACGCTCTTGCGGATATTTAATATTTTTGATTGGTTAAGAACATCAAAAACTTAGGATGTGATTGGGTTAAAAAAAATAAACAAACAAATTTTGTCTGTCGTTAAAAAGAATAATCACAAAAACATTTTTTTATGGTTTCCTAATGTTATGTTAAGAATTACGTTTCATGTTGAAACAATGTCAATATATGGTAATGATATAAACAGTTCTCACCTTCGATGTTTTTACTTTGTTTTTATTTCCATTTTCCCACTGATTGATTCGGAAGCCAACGACGGATGTGTAACAAAAGAGAAAGAAAAAAGTTCTCTTTTAATAAATACGTAAATTGGATATCGTTTTTAAAAAGGAATGAGAAATCATAGAATATTTATCCTTGTGAGGTTTCTTGGGTACTATAATTTTAGTTCTAAAATTTTAGACAGTTGGTTTCGTTCATAGCACTCGACACAGTAAAATTTAACAAGAAAAAGGATCTACCTCGTTTCCAGGACCTATACCTTGTTGTATTTAGAGGGAATCTGTTTAAGTATAAAAAAAACCTAACAAGCCCTAAGTCGAAGTTGGCTACTGCTTAATTATCAAACACCAATTCTATTGGCATGCGAGATTCGAATAATATAAATAAATATTTCTGCAACATTCCTTTTAAAAAAAATTGGTGCTATCATTTGGTTATTTAATCATTTTTTTTATTTAGGTTCAAACAAAAAATATGCAAAAATTTGCTGATAAAGTTTTACTCTCGTTTCCTTCAGCTCTAAAGCACTGCCTAAATAAACTGGAAAGTGTTAGACAAAATCTAATGATTTCATTGGTTCACGCTTATGGAACATAACAACGTAAAATTTAATTCGCAGCGTATTAAGTATTTCGCCTGTGAAACTCTTACTCCACCATATCTGCACTGTATTTTAAATCTTACCAAAAAATAATACTATTTAAGAATAAAAGGTTTTAAAATGTTGCACGAGTAAGCATGCCTGTAAAAAACGTAGATTGATCAAAATTCTATTTTTATCACTATTTTTATCAAGTTTTTGTTACTCAAGAGGTCAAAAATAGTCATTACTTTTTTTAAAGAATTTTTCATCCTCAATGCTGGCAAGAGAGAAAACATTTTGGATAAATTTTCGCGAATTAAACAGCTAGAAAGTTGGTACAGAATATACATTCGTGAATAGTCATTTTTAAAATTTTCGCGAGTCGGTGGCGCAAAATTGCAAAATTTTCCGGAAGTTTCTATTTAGATAATACCTACATTTATTTCTTTGCTACTTAATGTTTTCTAAATTCTCAGAATGTGAGTGTAACGGTCTGGCAGATGAATGCGTGTTTGATGAACAGTTATATATCGATTCCAACAAAGTCTCAGGTGGTCGTTGTATCAACTGTCAAGAAAACACAGACGGCGTGCATTGTGAAAGGTGCAAGGACTACCATTACAGAGAGAACAGACGTGCAGCGTGCAAGCCTTGTAGTTGTGACAAAGATGGCTCACAATCTCTGAGTTGTAACAGTCAGGGACAGTGCGCTTGCAAACCAGGTGTTGATGGAGATAAATGCAATAGGTGTCGTGAAGGTTATTATGGTTTCTCTGCAGCAGGATGCAGGTGAGTTTCACCTCTAATGTATCTGTGCGTATGTGTTTTGTGGTATATAATTCTGCCATTGTAGACATTTTACATCATTTCGAGGCTTCTACAGTACATTAAGACTGTATTCCTTTTTTTCAGTGTCATTATTTATTTTTAATTATTATCATTATTATTATTAGATACACCACAAATCCAAGTACTCCATATACTCTACTAAACTGTACTGAATTATAATGATTGAGATTTTATCCTATAGGTACTTATTCATTCAAAACCTTCATTTTCTAAGCTTTATTTTAAGTTTGCATTTATTTCGCTTTCAGAGCTTGCAGATGTAATCCTGAAGGCAGCAAAGGTATCAACTGTAATGCAATAGGACAATGTGAATGCAAGGAGAATGTAGTTGGTTTAAGATGTGACCAATGTAAAGCTCAACACTTTGATTTGAACGAAACGAATCCAAAAGGATGCAAGCAATGTTTTTGCTATGGTCATGGGGTTTCGTGCACTGCTCTTGAAGGAATTGGGTCAAGGTATATCAGATCATCTTTCGAAAGTGATTTTGAAGGTTGGACTGTTGAGGACGAATTTGGTAAGTGTAGAAATATGGTTTGTGTTTTGCCTATTGTTAGCTTGTATTGTCTTGTAATTTGGTGTCCTAATTTACAATGTTTCATTCTTAGGAAATGATCACTCAGCTTCGGCATTGTTTTATGATAAAGATAGCCATTATGTATATGTTAAACCTAGGAGATTCCGGGAACTATATCTAGTAGCACCAAGAAGTTATCTTGGAAACCGTTTAAGCAGTTACGCTAAGACTTTTAAATTCCGTTATGGGACATATTTACGTCAGGAGAATGAGGTACCCCAAACGAGCAGGAAGGATATTATTTTTGAGGGTGCTGGACTAACTGCAACCTACGAGCTTACTGATCAAGGCAATATATTGCCAGAAGGAAGATTTGTCCCATACAACTACAAGCTTATTGAACCAGCAGGCATGACCACTTTCAACTTTCAACGTTTATTATCTGATTTAACTGCAATTAAAATTCGAATGACCTACTTTCCTGGTTCGTTAAGAAGAAAAGTTCTTGATGACGTTGCGTTGGAATCGACTACATATATTTCCAGAAATTCCCCCGAACAAGTTAGTTGGAGTGAAAAATGCGAGTGTGAGCGAGGTTATACAGGTGATCAATGTGAGAAATGTGATTTTGGATATACCAGAGCAGCTGGTGAATCTGGTCCTTATAGACGGTATGAATATTTTTATTCTATTTTTAAACCGCACTTACTGTAGTATTTTTACTATCTTAAAAAAAGACCATAAATATATTATATCTGATTTTTTGTTTATCAAGCTTGATATTTTACAGGTGCGTACCGTGTGAATGCAACAATCATGGCTCACAATGTGACCCGGAGACGGGTGTTTGTGTATGTAAGGATAACACAACTGGAAGGAACTGCGAAGAATGCTTAGAAGGTTTCTATGGAAATCCTACTAGAGGAAAACCAGATGACTGTAAGCCATGTCCATGTATCTTTGCAAATAAATGCATCTTGATTGGATCACGTATCACTTGTACTGATTGTCCTAAAGGACACACTGGTGACCGGTGTGAAAAATGCGAGGATGGGTATTTTGGCGATCCAACTGGAAAATTAGGAAATGCTACTCGGTACGTTTTCCATATTTTTTTTAGCCTTTGGAGTGCAATAGAGAGTTTTCAATGTGTGTTTCAAAAGAAGTTATTTTTATTCTTAAAAGAAATAAACCTATTTAACAGTACCATACTTGTTGTTTACGGGTTAAATTTATAAAAGCTGTCAATTTACCGTAAATATCAAAATATCACCTATGCTTTGTAGCTGCCAAAAGTGTGATTGCAATGGAAATGTCAATCCTGAAGCAAAAGGAAACTGTGATGGTCTCACAGGTGGCTGCTTACAATGTATTCACAACACAACAAATGGTCCATCACAAAGTTGTGAAGAATGTGCTAAAGGTTTTTATGGAGATGCTTTAGCAAAACCCATAGCGAATTGTTCAGGTAGTATTGTATTAAAGAATAACATTAACCTGTCGTAAAGTGTTAATAAAAGTTTTTACCTTTAATAAAACATTGCCGTTTATCATTATTTTTATTACCCTTTTAGCTTGCAATTGCTTTGAAAATGGTACCTTAACACCCCCAGGACACTCTTCAGGAGATCAGATACCTTGTGATAAAAACGGAAAATGCCAATGTCGAGACAACGTTATCGGACAAAGATGTAACAAGTGTCCAGCTGGTCACTGGAATGTAGCATCAGGAAAAGGTTGTGAAAAGTGCAATTGCAACCCAGACGGTTCAATTGGCAATGATTGTGATGTTAACACAGGGCAGTGTAAATGCAAGCCTGGTGTAGCAGGCAGGACTTGCAATCAATGCGCTACTGGTCATTACAAATTCTCTCCAACCGGATGCAGACGTGAGTAGACGAATTCTGGTTTTCACAAACTAAAATCAATAGATGCATAACTATATCATTACTTTATGTTTGCGAATATAGTTCGTTTGCAAATTTTGAATGCCAAGATTTGTGTAAATATTTTTTAGATTTGCGTTTACATGTATTATGTAAGTATTAACATAAAGTTTTTGTTGTTAGCTTGCAAATGTCATCCAGATGGCTCAAAACATCAGAATTGTACCAGTAAAGGAGTTTGCGAATGTTTGCCAGGAGTACTTGGTATAAAATGCGATCAATGTCCGGAAAATAAATATAACCTCTCAGTAGGGTGTATTGGTAAGTACGGAAGCTGGTTTCTCATATTGGGTTAGTTCAGTTTAAACTTTCTGTTTAAGTTTAATTTTCTTTCTTTTGTTTAGCTTGTCCGAAATGCTTTGATCTGATCCAAGTGGCTGTTAACGAATTACGCGAAAAACTATTAACATTTAACTTTACCAAAGGAAATTTTACGGATAAAAATCCAGGTATAGATGTTCGTGATAAAAATTTTGAAGCTGCAATCAAGGCATTAGATAAAGAAATACAAGAACTTCGCAAGAAAACGGAAGGTCTACTCAAAGGTGATCAAGAGCTTTATTCATTCTTCCAGTCACTATCGCAGCAATTCAATAGACTTTTCGAAAGGTTCGATGATCTTAAAAATATGGTGGAGAAATCTAAAGGCGCATCAAAAACTGGTCAAGCAGAAATTCAAAAGGCTGAAGAGGTTATTGATTTAATCAAGTCGTTATTAAAAGACGCAGAGGATAGATTGAAAAGAGAAGGCTTTGAAATATATAAAAATGCAATATCAAGTGCTGATGACTTGAGTGACGCAGCTAAGAGAATGAGAGAAATTGCTGAAGAGGTATAGCGCGTTGGAATTTTTTATATTTTTTCTGTTATCGTTCATGTGATTAATCAAGGTAATTAGAGTTGTCCATTACTTTATACAGGCACGAAAGCTAGCTGAAAAGCACGAAAAAGATGCTGCAGATATTAAAATGACGACCGATATGGCTTACAACACGTCCGTTGATGCTCATAAAACTGCTACAGAAGCGCGGATAAAGGAAGAGACAATAAACAAAGATTTACAAGACATGGTTAAAGATGGTGATGAAGCCAGTCTTTTGGCAAAGGAATCGAGAATATTGATCAAACAAGCTGAAAATACTTCCACAACAGCCTTAAAGGAAGCTGAAGAATTAATAGAGGAAGCTAGAAAACCATTGCCTGACTTTGGTATCAATGCTACGAAAGGTATTTTGTTGTATTTTGAAACCCTAAAAGACAAACAAACAAGCAAGAAAAATAAAGTAACTAACTATAAGAGTTCTCTTATAAAATGAACCGATACCTTCGTAAACAACTATTTCAAACGATTGAAAGTTTTTCTCGATGCTTTGTTTTTAAAAACATAAACCATGAAATAGAAGTATTTTTATCTAAACTTTATATCTAAACGATATTTTTATCTATTTATCGAAAACATTTTTAGGCTTTTAAAGCTTAAGAATGCTTTCCTAGCATTATCATGTAGGTAAAAAAACATGTAGCTAAAACATTTTTTGCATTGTTTTTAGCAAAAGCCGACAATATAACCAATAGTGCTCAAAATATCCATACTTCATCTGAGAAGTTAATTACCGACAACGAACCAGTGGTAGTGCAACTGAAGAAAGATGATATTGAAGGTAGAAAATTGATCGCTGAAGGTAGAAAGCTTCAAGAGAAGGCAAACAATATGTATATTATTGCAAAGAATGCCAGCGATAATGCCAAAGCTGCACAGGAAGATGGCTCAAAAGTTGCAACTGAAGCAAAGGAAATGTTGGAAACTTTACAAGTAAAATTTACAATTATTTTAATAACGTCTAAGTATTGTTAATTTAGGATTTTTTTTATGGAATTGGCAATTTTTATAGGGTTTTAATGATATCATCAAAAGATCAAAAAAAAACGCTACCAAAGCATTGGAATTAGTTGACCTTATTAAAAAATTGATCAAAGAAGCAAATGATACCGCATTAACAGCATCTGCAAACGCTGGTATGGCGGAAGGAGATGCGAATATGTCTCTAGACATTGCTCAAAAAGCTAATGCAACGACTCATGCTGCCAAAAAGGTATTTTTACCAATTTACTGCAAAGAAACTTATAAATGCATTATCTAATTAGTCTAATTTTATAATCGATTGCTTAAAATGTCTGTTAGAACTTAAATGTACTGGACTACAATCGTGATTAAACATATTACGACAAAACAGCAACTACAAAAATAATTTTTTTTGTAACTGGTTATAGTTCACTTGTTAATGTTCAGAGCGGACTTAGGATCTTAAGTTATTTGGTTAAATTCAAACACTTAAAGTATGCTTATTGATGATGATGATGATGGTAGCATGACCCTTTTTAATGAACTATGGATATTGTGACGTGAATTATTCTATAACGCGGTAGGTTAAAAATGCGAGTAGCTGATTTTAAATGTTGTCTACCAGACTTGCAAATTTATTTTATTTTCTACAGCACTAAAGCATCGACCATTCGACGCTTCAGATCATATTTGAGAATGGCTAAAAACTGTCACTGTTCCAATTATTTTGACTAAGATTTTTAGCAGGAAAAAATTAAGTGTGGACGTTAAAGAGTATTAATTCCATTTCACATGTACCTCATTGCAGTTTAATTCTTGTTCAAATTAAGCCACTGTAACGTGTTTTGTTTTTATTAACCAGGAAATTGATGATATAATGCAGGAGGCTCTCAAGCTTTTGAATGAAACTATGAGTTTCATCATGAATGAGCTTCAGGACACAAAGAACGCTGTGAACACGACTGATATTGCACTGGATGGCTATAAAATGCAAGCTGAAAATGATGCAAAGTCGGTGGATAGTGCTTACAATGAATCTGTTCTTGCTGGTAACGCAGCTGCAAAGGCGAAGAACGATTTGCAAAAGTCGTTGCAAGATGTGGAAGAGCTGATGGTAAGTATTGATGGGCTTGATCAAATTGACTATGCAACTTTGGAAGATGCTGAAAAAAGGTTTCAGATTGCCAAAGATATCATCGAAGATAACATAACGGCTGAGATTGAAATCTTGGAAAGGAAAGTTCTCGAACAGGAAAATACGATAAAACAGTATGAATTGGATTTAACACCTTTAGAAAATCAAATCGCTGAAAGAGAAAAGATTACTTCTGCATTGCCAACCTATCAGTGTTTCAGACAAAAAACTAGGTTAGAGAAGACAGATGAATAGGTCGCAACAACATTGTGTAGTATTTTTATTATCTATTTATTGTGGATCTGCAATCCAAGAACTTAAAAGTAAAGGAAACAATTTAAACAATTTATCAACAATTAGATATTAGAACACCATCAGACACTGGCAAATCCTAACAACATATTTTTTCCATGATTTTCACGGTTTTTTGTTTGTTTGTTTTTGTGTTGTTAGTGTTTCTACGAGATGTGTTTAAAAAAGTCCTAACAATCTTGTCTTTTGTGGTCTAGTTAAAATTGGAAACCGCATTTGTTAGCAAAAAAATATTTGAAGTTTAAAGGTTGTTAGTGTAGTATTTAAAACTAATGTTGTCTTGTATAATGTGTAATATTTTAACTTTTAAAATGATTTTGGCTAAACCCAACAAATTTTTTATTTACAAAAATTATTGATTTAGCTATATTTTTACCAGAAGGACTCCTTTCATTCACGTATTTATCCATCGCAAAAAAATAAAGTAATTACCTTACAGAATATATTTTTTGTAAATTGTTGTTGACCGAAATAAATTTTTCGTCAAAATCCATCTGATTTACAAGTTGCTATGAAAGTAGATTTGGTATACAGACCAATACATGACGATTTTAATATATAATTATATCAACAACTACTTTTACCAATAAGTAACTCCTTTTGTACGTTATATGTAACATTTACATCGTGTTAAACATATCCAGATATGTTATTCTTATTGAAAAAAACGTGCCACAAGGCACTTCAGTAGGATAGAAGAGCCGTAGCGACCTAAGGATCCGAGGGACACGCCCTATTTGAAAAATTCATTTCGATCATGGTTAGGATGCGTTTTTACCCAATCTAGGAGGTTAAAATCACAAAACCTCCTTAAGCTCCACAAAAAAGGGTGTCAGCTACGGCCCTGGGATATGATGGCATATCTTCGTTTCATAAAGTTATACTTATTTTATGAAATAATATTTTGTTTTTATTTATAGGACTATGGTATCTAATAAATTTAAATGTCTTTCGGTTTGTAAGATACTGTTGTTATAAAGAGTTTAGACAACTTACACTGTTCAATCTTTTAATTCTCAAACTGGGCATTTCAACTTTGAATAAACGTCGTGTTCCGTCGTGTCAGAATAGAAATGTCCCTGCAAAAACTTATGTACAGATCAAATTACGCTCATAGATTTCAGCAAAACACACCATGCACACTTTGTCTCTGATAAGAATATGTTTTATAAGAATATCAGACTGAGATTTCAGATTAAAAACAATACGTCTATTGTTTAAAGCAATAGAGAAATAAGAATAATGACCAGCCTGGTTAGAATTTTTATATTCTTTCTAAAAAAGCGTCTTTATTGTAAAGATGTTGCCTGATCTTTTATACCTATACCTGTTTTATAATCTGATGATAGTTTCTCTCCTGACAGCATCCATTAGAGATCACATATTCACATAAGAATTGTGTATTGCGAACAATACACAATTGATCTTTAAGACATTCGTCTCCAGGTTAGATTCAAATAAGAAGTGAAGACGATCCGTGTTTTCATCTTGTTTGTAAGATCTGTTACTTAGAGCCGGTATTAAAGGAGATTAAGACTCGAAGAAAATGAAGAATCCCGAAGAATTCCTTCTGCAAAGTGTTTTTCTAACCCGTTGGTGCTTGTGGAAATAAATTTCAGCAGTAGAAAATACGTTCTGTGTCGGCTGTGGAAATAAATAAATTTAAATGATGATATTATACCACCTTTAAGCACTCATTATCCTTCTACAAACAAACCACTTTCCTTTTCTGATTTTGTGGTTTTACAAAAGCCTTTGTTTAATTAAAAAATCTTTTTACGCAAAAGTCATGGGTGATTAATTTTTATTGTTCTTTGTTATAAATACGCGTATGGATACAGTTTGGGACAATTGACAATAAGTAGTCAATTTCGTTTAAAAACTATTCGCGCCTTTTCAAAGAAATTAACATAAACTAGATGAAGAGAACAGCAATAAGTTTGAAAGCCTTTTTTGTAAGTGGATTTTTTTGTTATTGACTATATTTTTTCCATCATCGATTGAAATTAACAAGTCGAATTACAATAATAAAAATGTTTTTATACTTACTAAATATAAATTCAAATTTATTTCGTGAATTTTGTGTGATCGTTAACCATTTACATTTTGTATTAGAACTGGATATGCCCACTTTTTATTAAAAATGTTTTGTTAATTTTTTTTTTTTTTTTTTTTCGTGTTTTTAATTGAACAACCTGTTTATTCTGAACAAAATCCTAATTACTCTGGGATACATTGAGAGATATTTTAACTCAAAATTTTAACAAGCATACCCAAAGTATTACCAAAAAAGTTAAATGTAAAAAATCACCATGGTTGAACACAGTAAAAAAACTCCTGCAGGAAACAGCAAAATGATCCTAAACGATTTAGGAAAACATTGAAAAAGAAATTTCCCTTAAAAAAAAAAATCTCAACAGTTAACGTTTATTTTTGATGGCATTAAAAACTCAAAGGCAAAACCTATCGCATCACTTTTTGTCCTTATTTCTCTACCATCGCTTCGAAACTGAAAGCCAAGGCAACGCCACTGACAAATTTTATCTGGGCAAAACCAAAAGAAAGTAATTTGAAAACAAGTACTACCCTTAAATTCACAGAGGTCACAGTTAATGAATTTTTCATTCATCTCAGGAAACTCTAACGTAGTAAAGCCTGTGGTTCTGACGATCTTTCACCAGGCATGTTGAATGACAGCGCAAAACACAAAGCCTCTTTGCCATGTCATCAATGCCTCACTAAGAACTGGTATTATACCGTCCGATCTAAAGCGGGGAAAAGTGACGCCTATTCCTAAAGATGGCATGGACAATTATCGTCCAATTACCGTCTTGCCTGCCTGTTCGGAAATTCTGGACTAGCATATTTCTATTTATTATTTTAAATTTTAATGCAATTTTAACTGCTCCTTTTTCAATTTTTTCATTTTATTTACACAACCCTGCTCTTATTTTCTTTCAACCATCTATTTCCTTCAGTGTATTATATGTAACATAGTCGTTGTTGATAGGGGTTTGGAAACAAGACCCATGGAAGAACAGAAATTTTGTAGATATATGTACTGTATATTTTACTAATTTTTAAATGGCCATTCCGTATAAATATTCGTGATAAATAAATAAATAGAACAACTAAAAAAATGAAAAGATTTAGCTCTGTAAAGTTATTTACGGCTTCTCTTTCTTAACCCATATCCGGCGGTAGAAAGGCATTAGTTATTTTTCCTGTTTATATGTGACAATAATAAAGCATAACATTATTTTTATTTATTTTTTCGTAAATTTTATGAGCTTAAGAATTCGCTTGAGGCTCTGTATGATCTTAATGTGTTCTGAAAAACTAGGGCCTAATTAAAGAACGTATATTTTGTTATAATTCAGTTTAGTGAGGGCTGCTATGTTCTGATATAAAGCTTCGTGTGCACATGTGTGTTAAAAGTGATTTTTTGATTTAAAGTTGTTCCTTAGGTCCCAAATTACCAAAAAAATATGGGTGGCAAAATTTTTTGTCCCATCAGACCAAATTAGATGACGTCATCACTTTTACAGTCAGCAAAAAAATAATTTCACATTTATATGTCATATTATATATCGTTGGAAAGAGGAGATCGAGTGGATCAAAAAAGATGTAGAAACCATGTCTTCAAAACGTAACGTTCGAAAGATATTACTATTCAAACTTTGTACAAATTACAGACCGGTAATTTACTGACCCAGCACAAAAATGACTATAACCTGCTCAATAGCGAAGTTTTTTTGTTGAATTTTAGTATGGGTCACCCTAATGTCTTTCTGTTTGATCAAAATTTATTGTTCAAATCACTTCAAGAGATAATTTACAGACCAGTAATTTACAGACCAAAGCACGTGTTTAGTTGTTTACTTTAGTTTTGAAAAGCAAGTAGCGAATTTCACTTAGACATTTTGTATGTATTAGTATCAGTATAATAACAAGTTTTGTTTTATAATTGTTCGATTTCATAGACATAGACATAGAATTCGAATGTTCTATTTCTAGAAAACATTCTATTGTTCAATTTCATAGCTAGACTGTTTAATTTCGAAGTGTTAGTGAAGTGTAATGTGAAGTTTATAGTATAGACATACATGCATAATAATAAAATGAATAGACCGAATTAAAATGGATGTTAACTGTGTAAAAACAATAAATGTGCTGGATTTTGGGAAATGTATAGTGTGTCAGAAAGATACATCAAAAAAGGTACCGCCTTACTTAAACATTTTTTCCCATTCCTGTTCTGAGTTCTGAGAGTTTTGAGAGAAAGATTTTTGTTTGATACTTTGACCAAGATGTCGTATTTTGTTTAGAATGTTGGCAACCCAAAAGAGCAGTATTTGAAAAAGTTATTATCATGTCTGGAGGAAAGAGTTAGTTGTGGTGATTCGAAGTATCTAGATTGTTGGGAAAAACTGAAGTACAGCTTGTTGAAGGAAAGTCTTCATACCATTCTGATTGTTACAAAATGGCCACAAATAAAACAGAGATAGACAGGTTAAAGAAACGGCCAGTATTAAAAGAGTCTTCAGACAGTTTTAGCCCATCATTTGTTGTATCTGTGAAACAAAATGAAAAAAAAAAAATTGCGCTCAAGTGGAATTATGTTTCAAAAACACCTTTGCATTATTTGTCAAGAAAGGGGAGGAAAGATACATAAAGTTATGTCTAAGACGGTAGCAACAAAGATGCTGGAGGTCTCGAAGCTTATAGCAGATAAATCATTTTTCATCCGTATGAACAATATTCCTAACGCTGATGCTATAGCAAATTATGCCCAATATCATTTAGCATGTTGGGTGAAGGTTCAGAGAGAGGCTTTAGCATTACATCAAGACATATCACAGCTACAAAATATGGAAGATACAGACCGCGCACTTGCAGATGTTGAAATAATTAACATAATCAAACATTTATTGGGGGAATCACACAACAACGTAATAAGTATGAACGATGTTAACTATACATACAACAACTTAATGGGAAACTCCGAAAGCAACCAAATCAATTACAAGCGATATTTAAAGCACTTGTTAACAGAAAATATTGAGGACATAGTGTTTTCAAGACCTCCATCAAGAACAGAATCAGAAAGAATTTGTACAACCCAGACGCAATCAAAAGCAATCGAGTTGAACTTTCAAAACCCCGTAGATGATGTCGCTACAATATTCGAGTGCGCAAAACTAGTGCGTGAACAACTTCTCAAACAACAACCATGGCAATTTAATGGCAGTTATGACGGATTTGTTGTACCAAAGTTGTTGCAGTCACCCATCAGATGGTTGATAATTGGTCCAAGAAAAAGCATTGACACTTCAAACAGAAGAGCATCTTCGATCGACAACTGTGTTAGTAACATATGTCAAGTCATTATTAATTGTTTGAAAACAAATAGGCAAAGCAACCACAAGCCAAAAATAGGAACCAGTGATGGAGGATTCAGAAATAATTGTGAAACACCCTTCACGGTCGGATTAGGTCTTCATATCTATAAAGAGACTAGGAGTAAAAAGGTGTTAGATTGTTTATCTGATCTTAACTTAACTGTTAGCTACGATAAAATCGTGAAAATTGAAACAGAATTAGCTAATGCAGTTTCAGAGAAAATGAAAGAAAATGACGGGATATATGTTCCCCCAAATATCAAAAAAGGAGTGCCAATTCACTTTGCAGTTGATAATACTGATTTCAAAAATGACACTCCAGATGGTAAAAATGAATTTCATGGAACTGGTCAAATACTTTTTCAAAAGGGTATAAAGAGCATCGAACATCTTGAAATTCCACGCCATAGTGATACAGGTAAGGTAATGAAGGTCACTGGAGGCATTAAAGGACTGTTACAACAACCATCTACATTGAACAGATTTTGCCTTGTTTCTCCTATACTTGCATCATTATCGAAAGAGTTTTGTGATATACAAAATGTCAATGTTGATTAAAGAAAGCAACACTACCAATTGAGTGGCTCAACATGTAGCAGGATAGCTTCTACCGTCAATAAATTGCTTTGTACCATGGATGACTTCGATGTCAACTTCCGACAATCCGATTGTGTATTTAATGTTGTTTCAAAAGCTGTTCTTCACAATTCACAAATACTTCAACATGCTGATATTGGCTCAAAATGTTATAAAGAATTTGTCACGGAGAGGATAAAAGGAACAAAATCGATATGGGTACCGTTAAAAAAAGTGAAAATAGTAACTTTCAAAGATCTTGGAAAATCTATCAAAAAGAGAGTAGGGGATAAAGTTATACAACTCAAAGAGGAAAAAACGCTACTATCAAGATTTTTAATCACTGCACGGAAACGTCCCGAGTTGGATTTGGAGCACTGTATTGGCAACTTTGAGTTTTCTGTTGTACCAAAAGCCTTGTTCAGTGCTGATGGAATTCCATTGGCTTGTTTAGACAAATCAAAATTGATTCACGGTATAGAGGAATTAGCCAGCAAAGGACAAACGACCAATGGTTTATCTGGAAAAGTCGAAACAAACAAAGTAATCATTATAGATGGAATGGCTGTTGTGAATCAAACAGATAATGAGGTGGTTCTGGCATTATCGACACTTGGAAGTACTGTCGAACTTCCTAATCTGGAAACACTGGAAAGCTTAGAACGTTTCGTGGTTTCAATGTATAAGGGGAATAAATGTCCTGCAGACGTGGTATCACTATCTCAATTGCGTTGGCATTTATTCTCCAAATTTCAGTGTGATGCTGATATGTTGCCACCAACATTAGCTGCATTGAAGTACAAAATATTCAGGTGTCACTTCATTTCAATGGTTTTACGAAGCTCGCATATCCTCATTCAACAACTTCCGAATGCAGTCAATTATGGTTGGGATACAGATGAAGTCGGTAACTTATCCCCCATAATGACTGATGAACTTCCTGCACCGTTGGCACTCATCGAGTTAAGTTCTTGTAATTGCAAAACAAGTTGCATATCCAACCGATGTAAATGCCGTAAAAATGGTTTTTTGTGCACTGACATGTGTAAATGTACGACGTGTCAAAACAGTGGTGGCGCAAGCGATGAATCCGAGTCAGATGAATATAGTTCTAGTGATGATGAGTGAATGAAACATTGTACAAGCATTGCTGAAGTTGTTTTTTGTCATTATTTTCAGCAATTTTTTTAACTTTGTGAAATTGTCAGAAAGAAAGTAAACAACTAAACATGTGCTTTGGTCTGTAAATTACTGGTCTGTAAATTATCCCTTGAAGTGATTTGAACAATAAATTTTGATCAAACAGAAAGACATTAGGGTGACCCAATACCATACTAAAATTCAACAAAAAAACTTCGCTATTGAGCAGGTTATAGTCATTTTTGTGCTGGGTCAGTAAATTACCGGTCTGTAATTTGTACAAAGTTTGAATAGTAATATCTTTCGAACGTTACGTTTTGAAGACATGGTTTCTACATCTTTTTTGATCCACTCGATCTCCTCTTTCCAACGATATATAATATGACATATAAATGTGAAATTATTTTTTTGCTGACTGTAAAAGTGATGACATCATCTAATTTGGTCCGATGGGACAAAAAATTTTGCCACCCATATTTTTTTGGTAATTTGGGACCTAAGGAACAACTTTAAATCAAAAAATCACTTTTAACACACATGTGCACACGAAATTACATAGTGGCCCTCACTAGTTCCTTTAAAGTGGATTTTTTCATATAATTACCGCAGAGCAATTTAATAACAGGTGCATAAAATACCGATGTGGGAAATATGTACACCAGTCGAGTTCCCCGTGGATTTGTGCATCGACGGGTCATCACCTATAAAACTGTTCTGTTATTTACTAAGTTTTGACGTTATTACAAGTTTGATGTCAGTAACATTATCGAATTTAGTGAAGCTACTGCAGTGCAATTATAAGTTTAATGCCAAAAAACTTGGAAACGGGTAGAGATAACGGACGCCATCTCCCGCTTAGTAAGCATGGACCACCTGGGACCGAAATGGGGCCAATTTTCTTAACCTGGATCCGCCTGCCCGTTTCGTAATAAACGTCTTTTAATGACGTCAAAAGCCTTTAAACCCCAATATATCTTTACCGTTTATCAAAAGTACGTGATCCTATACATTTCTTTGATCAGCATTTTAAGCTGTGTACAGGTAACTATTGAACAAATTTCTTATTGACAAGTTATTGCTGACGTTAACAAAGTTTAAATAACTCTGCTGCCTGGGACTTTCTTCAGATTCTATGCTTTCCTCAGAATTCAAATCAACTTTTATTCAAAATTGAAAAGTCACGTGTTTATAAAATGTCTTCTCGCATGCGCAAAAAAAATCCGTTCCGATCTGATCCGTTCCGAGAAAAAAAGTATGACGGGCAAAATTTGATGTCTGGAATGTGCGTGACAGATGAAACCGTGCACTATCAACTTCTTTAACTCCTTTATTAATACACGTGTTTGGTTTAAACTCTGTGCTAAGTATGCATAAATTAGCCGTATCCGGGATATGTTTGAGTTTACACAAGTGTATCACATAATTAATATAGAGAAATAACGCATTGAATAGTAGAGCATCAAAAATATAAGAAATTTCTGAAACTAGGGAAAATTAGTCTATTTGTGCCTCATTACTTCTTTCTAACTTCTGTTATAACATAACAGCAAAACCGGTGTCTGACGAAGTTGACTTAGGGATAGCTAGACCCCTAGATTAAGCTCAGTCCCTAAATACGCCTCACATTTCTCTCTTTTGTAGTAGTATTAAACTTTGATAAAAGGGCCACCCAAATGTCGTATCATGATAGTAAAAGCAGTGATACTCTAATGGGTTACTCTAAAGATTACAGCCTAGATAGCATCAGAGATAAAGAATTGCAAACAAAAATTTCGGATCCCCATTCGAGTATGGCAACACGTTGCAGCTACAACTCGTGCCGAAACGAGTTTTCTACTGCATAGGAACCCTGGCTAGCCGAAATCAAACCTATCCTGTTTAAAACGAAATGATTCTGTTTCGATGCAAATACTGTGAAATGATTTTGTTTCGATGCTGTGTTTAGAGAAGCGAAACAAAATGGCTATATTAAAAAGTAAACAAACGCTAGCAGTCTATCTTATGCCATTAGGTGTTCTAGTTAGCCTATACACATATTCTGCAAACATCTTGCAAAAATCATTTCTATCCATGATATCTGAATGTAATCTCACACTGAACTTAAATTTTACATAAGTTTAATTTTTAACGAATATTCTGTAAAAGACAGAAGACGCTATAAAAAGATTATACCCATAAAAAAGAAAGTAACAAAACAAAACGTTATGCTGGTCAAACAGTTTATAAAAAGTGTTTATAAAGTGGATTCGGCAAAAGTAGTGTCCGTCTTATCGAGATTAACTATAACTTGAACACCTAAAATGAAAAGTTTTGCACTTACAAGCAGAAAAGTCACTTTGTCAATCAAAACTTCTTGTGCATGTTGATTTTACTCTGATAAATGTGCGAATGGCTACAATCTACCCATCCCTTTGATCGCCTTTTGTGTGGTTCATTGCTTAAATCTGTCATATCTGAAATTTTGGGTTTTTAGATTCTAGGTGAGAGGGTGAAAAAATCTTTTTTACTATTATCTTATTTACTATTTTCCACCGTCATACAATTTTTTCGACTTCCGACATAAAACGGATATTTTATCAATAAGCGAAAAATTGGTCAAGAAATCCCGATTATCTCGATAGCTTTAAAAAACTCCATAACTTTTGATAGGCTTTTCCAAATTGAATCAAACATGAAATAAAAGTCAGCCAAATAAAATTTATTTATCTCATTTTCCGATTTTAAGTAATTCGAATCAAAAAACGTCAAAAATTGACTGGGAATCCGGGTTTTTCCTAATTTCTAGGTAAAATCCGAAAGAATCCGAAAATCGGATTAATCACGGAATGATTCCCCTTTGCTAAATAAAGTGTTGTTGTGAGTTCTTACTTCCAAAGATGATCCTAACCAAAGTTATTATATTTTCGCGGTTATAAAGATTTCATAGAACATTAAGGAGTAGTTCAGAGTAATGGCCAATATGACTCTGACGTGTCTTTAGGTATGATATGGGGCAAGAAAATTTGGCATGCAGGTGTCTAATAGTTCAATATAAAATCTCTTTGCCCCTCCCCCGACCGAATAAAGTTAAGGCAAAAATTTTGTTGGTAAAACTGGGTTTTCGGTAAAAAAGGCCGGTAATATTATTCACTGACATGTTAATTTCTGGTTATTATCTTATTTAGTATGAATTTTAATACTTTTTTAATTTAATATGACGCTTTGCTTAAAAAATAACATTTTATCATGGCGAAATAAAGTAAAATGAAAAAAGTCCGAGAAAAGAAACATTAGTTACCCCTGCTTGTTTTCATTCGAAAGCTCGCGAAAATAAAAACGAGCCTAAAGGCTGGCACTACGACTAAATCTAAATACTCACTAGCCAAATACTTATTCCAAACAGACTTTTGTCCAACAAAATTTTCGGTACCAAGAGAATTTTTTTTTCATATTTTCTTTTTCATGTAGCTGTCTGCATAAAGAAGTAATAATTACTAAGTGATTTCGTGTAAACTCTCTCGACACAAGAAATGTAAGGGCCGTCGACAATGGCGAAGTCAGAAAGACCATGTTTCTAAAATTATGCCGTTTTTATTAGGTTTTTTGTAGGAAAAATTTGATAAAGACTGATGAAGTTGAAATTCATATATTTACTATTTGGAGTTCTATGTAAATCAAAAGGTGAAAATCATTGTAACTAAGGCAAGCTAGTTAGATCAATGATATCTCTGTCAGTAATGTACTATATAGCTGTAAAAGAAAGGGAGGAACGTGTAATCACCAAGATAGACTCCTTGAGGACGGAAACTAATTATTGCTGACTTCAACACGACCGTGTCAATTAATATTTTAATACTTCACCTTCCGTTATGCCAAAGTTTTGGAAAGTGCATCTAAGAAATTGCAGAAGTAGAGCTATTGCGTCTCATGTAGGTGGTGCTGTTTGGCAATTTATAGAAACAGTCACAAAAATCTAAATACTCACTAGTCAAATACTTATTCCAAACAGACCTTTGTCCAACAATATTTTCGTTATCAAGAAAATTTTTTTATATTTTCTTTTTCATGTAGCTGTCTGCATAAAGAAGTAATAATTACTAAGTGATTTCGTGTAAACTTTCTCGGCACAAGAAATGTAAGGGCCGTCGACAATGGCGAAGTCAGAAAGACCATGTTTCTAAATTTATACCGTTTTTCATAGGCTATTTGTAGGAAAAATTTGATAAAGACTGCCGAATTTGAAATTCATATATTTACTATATGGAGTTCTATTTAAATCAGAAGATGAAAATCATTGTAGCTAAGTCATTTTTCAAAAAGGAAAAAGTCCAAATTTTGCAGGAATTAATTTTTCCGAATTTTGCGAATTTCTTGTAGGAAAATTAACACAAACTAATTAATTCCCTTAAAGTATGTTATTAGTATGATCCGATATAAACTTGCGACTATCATCAATATTATCAAAATTAAAGATATATTTTTCTTATTTTCTCACTGGTTTCCTCAAAAGTAACAAGCAACTTCGTCCCCAAGACTTTTTAGGCTTTTTTGTATAAAATCAGCCGAAATAAAAAAAACTAACAAGCTCTACGGACGAGGTTAAGTAACAAGAACTCTAAATGCTTACAAATAAACAATTGTAGCTGGTTTAAATTTACATAAAATTAAGTGTAAGAGCTCATTTTCTGGCATTCTTGAAGTTCAATATTTTAAAATCTCCTCTCACGTGAGGCCTAATTATAGTGGCACCACTGTCATTCCTGTATCACCGGCACTGAAGTTGGTATGAAGCAAGAATGTTCTTATTTGCTAGCTTGCAAAAGAATACTTTGTTTTTGCTAATATGTAGCGTACTGTAAAAATTTGGAAGCTGATAATTCTCCTTAAAAAGAAATTCACTTAATTGATTGGTCGAAAAAGAAAAGAAACGTAGATCAATAAGATAATTTCTCTATTTCAGCCAGACATTCATTTATGCAATGTCATGACTTGAAAGCTACTCATACCCACGCATATTCTCTCTTCTGAATATTTCAAACAAATCGGTTTAGCATACCTTAACAAATTGCGCAAATATTCTTTTTTCCTGTAATTACATCTATGATCTTTTTATGTACTTAAAAATGCGGAGGTTGAAAATCAAGAAGTTTCGATTGCTTTAATCACACGCTAATTAGTTAATGTGCTATGATTATGTTTACATGGAGCTCGGATTAAACAAACAAACGTTGGTATCTACCGTCCTATAACCCATTCCCCTTAATGTTGCTTTTTTATGAGGACGCTGATTGCGCTGAGAACGAGTTTGATATTTTTTTGTTTCAATTATGTTTTTGTTTTATTTTGTTTTCATTTATGTATCGCATTTACGTCAACGTTTAATTAAATTGTGCGCTTTCTGTTTCTTAACTATTGTCGGTTGGGTTAGTGTGTATTTACTGAAGAACCATCTTTTTTAGGAGCATAAATACTGCAAAGAAATAACTCCAAACTCTAATGAAATACCTAATTTGAACTGAATAATACCTTATGTAAAACTTTGTCACCTTTGACAAGAGTGACTTTTTAAAGGAGGTTTACATGTGTAAGTTTGACCTACACTGTACACACTAAATACACGTCTGTTCAAACAAGCTTGAGTCAGTGACAGTGGAAATGGGGTATTGAATTACAAAATTTATCCGTTAAATAATGATACTTTTTTTCGGTAAGAAAGGCTTTCTTAACATACAGCAACTTTCAAGAGTATTTTTGTGCGTATAATCTTGGGCACATAAATGGACACATGAAACAATTTGTAACACGTATTAATAATTCCTTAATGATGATAGTGTAAAGCCCAGAATACACCACAACATTTCAAAACTTCAAGTATCCTTACTGAATCATTTACATTATCTGATAATGGAGTATTTAAAATAGAGAGACTAAATTTTTTTCTTTTAAAAGAGACTTCGGAGGTTCCACCATGGTTGAAGTTTTAACGCTCTAAATTGGGTAATGTGAGATCCAAATTTTAGGAATAAAGAATAAAATTTCATAAAAAAAGACAAAAATTTACCATTAAATGCGTATGAAAACAACATTTTTTAGTCAAAGTAGTGTTTAACATAAGAAATAGATATAAATATTTGGGAGTGGCGGTCGCCCCTTAATTGACCCTGAAAGAACATTATTTTACAGCTATTATTGCTTTCTAGAACATCTATAAAAACAGCAACGAAATTAAAAAAAAAATGTATTCTTTTCGCCATAATTTATCTGAAACATAATATCTTTAAATAAATGTATTAACCTTGTTCTAATAACAACAAGGTTATACAGAGAGTTAAAAATCATTCCCTGCATCTACGTTTGCTTTTTTAAAAAAAATGTTTTTGTTCATAAACTTTTGCAGTGTGTTTAAGTACACTCGTTAAAATAACTTGCAATTTATAATGAGTTTAGTTATTCTGGATATTATCAAAAGTAGAATCCTGTCTAAGATAGCGCCACGTCCCAATTAAGCTCTTCCTAATTAAGGTACGTTATTTCAATAAAAATGAATCAAGAACAATCTAGAAATGACTCGTAAATAAATTGTTTCTGACAAAATGTAGTCAGCTTCATCGCACAATCTCTGTCTCTGGTTAGTAGCTAATAAAATAATTTGTGATAAAAATATTCGAAATACTTATTTTAACCAATATATCACGCGCTTTTATATCACTTCTCGCGGTCTGTCATTGGGGCCCATAGTGCGCAACACTTGATTTATAAAAGCGCGGAAAAAGCGCGTTTTGGCAATTTCGCAGTACATGATACGTTGGAAACAACATTTTTCTGCGTCTTGCAACTTTGTTAAGATAGTAAACCTAAACACATTAGCAACTAAGGCTGCAATGAAAATGTCATTATTTTCTACACGAACTTTATGGGGTCGTGTCGTAAGTCACCTGGCTGGAGCCACTTCTCCAAAAATATTTACTGGCTAAATCGGTTAAGAAATGAAAATTCATTGTCTAATGAATCCGCTTTTCTTATTCCCGTCTGGGAATAAGAAAATGGATCTTGTGTTATGAACCATTAACGGATTATTCGAGTTACATTGTCGGGCAAATTTTAAAAGTTCACTCAACAACAATTAGGTGTCAGAGCTGTTAAAAGGCGAAAATGAACAATGGTCAGACAATATTTTTGCCTGAACTTTTTGACTAAAAGGTACTAATTTCAGACACGTGACTTAACAAAGGAGCTTAGCTGCGCGCATATGAAAATACTGCAAATAAAATCAAAGGTAAAATATTTGATAAATTAAGCTTCTCTTTTCTTTTGTGAGCACAGCGGGTATCAGTACCACGTTCATCTTCTATCTGTCTACCATAACCAAATTATCATGATTAAGTAATTTAACTCCTTAGTGGTACAAAGTATCGATAAGTATTTGCTCTTATAGATTGAAATCGCATGCTTCCGAAAGCAAATATTTGGTTAAATATTTTTATATTTTGTTTTTTAATTTTTTTTGTAGATTCGGTAGCCGACCTACTGTGCATTATTGCTGTCTTGTAAGAAAAATTGGTTGCCACCAAGATTGCGTGGTAAAAAAACAACTTCCCGTAATTTCAGTGTTATACTTAGTTGTCAATTTTCTAGTTGTGTGGGCGTGAGTTGGTGTCATCAATCCAAAAGGAAGCTGTAAAAAGTGCTTAAATTATGGTAGAAGATATCCCACTAAGCGATGTTTTTAGAAACGAACTCTTTTTATGCTTCTTCAGAGGCTAGTATTGGTTTACACATTTAAGGGAGAATAATAAAATATGCTGATTTGCTAACGAAGCACGTCTTCAAAAATATAGATAACTACATCCATAGCGGAAAACAAATAATAGACGTATATATTCAGTATTTTAACCTGCTCATCCAATTTTAAAACGTTTTCTGTGCCGCAGCTCCTTCATAAGCCTTTATAGGTAACCAGTACTGACCCGCATTATAGCCCCGAAAACTGCTACAAAAAATGGCCACAAAAACGTAAATTATTTTTATCCTGAGGCAAACATTCACATTTTTTGTGATGCTGGATGAAATGTTACGCAACTAAAAAAATTTGAGAAAGAAGAAAAAAATTATGTTTGATGATATTGGATGAAGTTTGATTGTTGTCAAACATCTCATCCAACAATTTTGGCAAGATCAAAGAAAGTCTCTGATTGAAATAAGTCATTTTTCATGTTGGATTGGTTTGGTGGAATGTTATATCCAACTTCTACAAACACTGCGAATTTCAAACGTTCGAAACTGGAAAACATTTGAATTTATTCACTGGAAATCGTGTTGCATAAAATGTTGACTGCTTTGCCTCGGCCTTCCGTTCAATCCAATGGGATTTTTCATTTAAAGTCGAATATTGTTACTCTGTATTTAAAATTTTGACATAAAAGCCGCAACACACGACGCTGCTGTTATTTTAATTACTGACAAACTTATTGTTTGTATACCTAAACATCTTTCCAATAACTTAAAAAAAACGTAGCTAAAATAAAAGCATCTATGAATGCATCTTAACAACAACCACCGCCATGAAAGTAAACAGTAACTGTATGTTAAACTGTTTTCTCATCCTGTCGCACGACTCTTGAACGTTGTAAGATCAGTCTCAACAACTTGATTTGTGCAGATGGAATCAGACTCCTGTGGACAAATGTAACCCGGGTTTCTTAACATAACGGCTTGAGGTGTTTAGCGACTAGTATATGTACATATTAGTATTATGTGCAACTAACTAGCTAAAATGCTCCAATAACAACGCATGTAACAAAAGTTTCCAACATTGTAAAATGTCAAATGTATTTGTCATGCGATCATGTAAACTTTGTCTTACGGAGAATCAAAAGAACTAGTTGTATACAAATAGTTCTAAATTGCTTCGCTGCATTTTTATCTAGCTAGATGCCCACAACAAGTTTGAAACATTTTTTTAGTTCTGTCTTCTCAGCAGCTGTACAAGAATACAGCATAGAAATGTGTAAAAATCTGTGTTTTTCACTTTATTGGAGTTATTTGCAATACATCCACCGTATTGTTGCATGCAACATCTTTTTGTATTCTGCGAACATTTTAAAAGTTAGTTTTTAAAAGTTAGTCCAATTTTAAGTCACTTTCAATACTAGCAGCCTAATATTTTGTTTATAGTGATTAATGTAAGGGAAAATTTTTTTGGAAGATTTATCTATACTGACTTGTGTGACACAAATCCTCTGGTTACTCATCTGCTGCTGGACCTTAATGTTGACAGTATCTGGTGTGCTTGTGTGAAAGTCTGAAAATCTAAAGTTGTAGTGTTTTTTAATCTGCGGATTTTAGTTTGCATTTTTTTTAGTTTTATGTCATTATGTTCCGCTACATATCAATGCAGGAAATTGCTAATTTTAGGAAGAAGTTGTTATGGTTTATAAATGATACGTGCTGAAATACACGAACCAACTGTCTAGCTTTTCAAGAAAGTACTTTGTTTACTGTTTTATCAATTACAACAGTGAAAAAATGGTGCCAGGAAATAATCTGTTACGAAACATACTATAACACTTTAGGTTGTTACTAAATTCCAATATTTTTTAACGAGACCAATTTTTGCTTTGCTTGGTATTTTGCGAAGGTTAATTTTCGCGAATCAAAGGCAATAGAAACAGTGTTGAAGATATTTGTAGAAAAACAAGTTGATATATGATAAAATAAAAATATGCAATTCACTACTATCATGTCCTCTGTCTCAACTACTACAAAAACCTTTCTTCTTTGAATATCGTTAATGATATGTTCCTAATATCAACAGCATTAAGGTTAAGCGTTCTTTGCATCAACATTTTTAATTGCGTGTTTGCATTTAACTTTCGGTTATTCAAACTAAATGTGTAGCCTCCGTGGTGGTTCGAATAACCAGGAGTAAACTCGAAGTGAAGAAAAAAAATTCGCTTGAAAACTCCCAACAAAACATCCTCAAGCATAGTGATCTGTTCAATATGATAAGCAAGGAGTTATCCCAGGTCAGGGCATGGTAGAGACCACAAACAAAGCACATGTTTTCGTTAACCTCAACATGTATGTTTGAATCATTGGTTTTCACACTTGGAGACTAAGGCTAAAAAAACTTTTTAAAAACTTGAGTCAAAATGTTGACAAATAGTTAAAAATATGTATCCAAGATAAGTTTAGGAAGCCCTCCTTTCCCGATGACGGATAGTGAAACGGTACGAAAATAATGTTATTGTCTTAAACGCCTTCCTTTGCTAAGAATGAAAGAAAATATATCCTATTCAGCATACTTAGAAAATAACCAATAAATGGACTTACCGAGGAAAATTTCATCGGAGAAAAGTGACGAAGTTTTAAGTACTAAACATTTTTCCCGGCCTGACACATAATCTACCCTGACAAATGTGCCTAACGAAAAGGGAATATTTTCATTGATTTTGCTTCAGTTGACTAAAAAATAACGAATTTATATTTTTGAATGAAATAAATACAAAACTAACTGTTATATTGTAGAATTTCGTCATGGAAAAGTGACGAAATAAATTGCTAGTGACCAATTCTTAGTATGGCACTGTGTACGGTCAATTTAAATATGATCAAAGTAATTGGCAATTGAAGCTAAACGAGTCGTGTCTTGCCTCAGATTGGATTGTCTAACACGAGTCACGCCATCATTGTGACAAACGCATTTCTCCAGCATCAAACATACATTGTTGAAAATATGACCTCCGTTAACATTTCCTTGCATGAGTTTAATTAGTGAAGTCTACCGTTCAAAATATCTTTTCCACGCTCGCGGAAACCACTAAATCTCCCTGAAACCGCGAAATGTTAGCTACAGTACACTACCTACAACTAATGCGAATAATTAATAGAAAAAGTATTGTTTGTATGCCTGTTTCCAAATGTGTTCTTTCCTCTTTTGCGCGTTGTTTTTGGTTCTGTCTAGAAGATCAGCCCTTCTCCACCATCAACAATGACCAGGTTACCTAACAAAATTGTCACTCAACATTTTTAAGGATATTCTTTATATGCAGTATTCCAGGTGTCCAATAGAACGGCTAACACGCAGATGTGGTCAGTACTTACCAAACCCTGATAGTAAAATGACTTACACAAAAATGTACAAGATTTGCGGATTTGTGTACATGCTCACGCATTTCGGTAGGTAAAAAGGCAGTACCATGTGGGGTAAAATGGATATCAATAATATTTTTCGGAACATAAGATTAACTTTATAGCCGCACATCTTTCTCTTTTTAAAAAACGTTTCGCCAATTTTCATTTATATCCCTTAAGATGCATGCGCATGTTTATTGTTCTGAGTGCATAGGCAAAATAATACGTCACAGGAAAATGATATCGGTTCGGTAAATATAAAAATTTCGCTACTAATCTCCAGAATTATTACTTTTATATTACTTTCGCGTACCATGTTGACTTTCACACAAGCAATCTTCAACAAGTAAGATGCTTGATTTTTTCTTCGGCTATAATCAGGTTGAGTAGCCGTATAAAATCTAGTTGGAAAATTAACACCAGCAAACTTCATTTAAACAATCAAGTTTCTACCCGCACCCAAATTGCACGAATTTGGCTTACTTGTCTTTTTGATTAACAGCAGAGCAGTCTGCGCGAAAAAAAAATTTAATTTGTTATCAAGCAATTAGACATACTTTACGTGTACAACTTGATAGGGATTTGGGCAACCATTTTGAAAAGAAAAATAGTTAAAAATATTTTCTAGCATTTTGAATAGAAAAGTTGAGATAGGAAATAAATAAGAGAGGTCATATTGAACTCGATTTAAATATTTCTCTCTTCTCACTTTTTAGTAAATATTTCTTATTAACATTTTTTTTTAACCAGATAATTATCACCGATTACAGTTCTAATTTATGACTTTTAGTCCTCGATAGCAGTATTTCAAGAACGTTTATATTATAAACACGCTTATCAGTCTTTTTGACACGTTGCACAAAATAGAGGTCACTAGGGGAACTTAATTGTACAGTCTTTTCATTTTGTTTACTATCTTGTTTTCCCGCCAAAAATGAGTGCTTTTTGTTTATCGATGGTTACGTCGTAATCTCATCATTTTATTGAAATTTATTTTACAAATACCAAACCATATAAGGAGTGGATGCTGCCAGTTGACGTGAATTGATATCAAGTTAATTACCACACTGGTTTAATTGCTTTCTTTATTTTAAGTAGCGCTATATTATTTTTTTAAATTTCTGAATACATATCAAAATTCTCATCCTCCGCCTGCTGTTTCGTACCAGTAAGCATAAAACTACTTATGTTCTGAAAGTAAACATACAAATAACTTAAGAAATGGGCTCATTAATTTGAATAATTTTTAACATTATAATTAAAAAGAATTCACGTGGTCGTCGGTTGATGTTTTGATTTGATGACACATCAACATTTTATCACGTCCCGTGACGTGTCATCATATTCCAACAATGACATTATGTTAATGAAGGCAGATAATGGAAGGAAAAATTTCAACAATTCTGTTTTCATAATAATTATACCTCCATTTTACATTTATTTGCTAGAATAAAATCTAGTAAACCAATGAAAATATCTCACATATACTTGGTAAAATTAGAGCACAAATCGACCACTGTAACGCACGTCAAGGCATAATATTGAAGATGTAGAAGGGGAGAAAATACGTGTAGTACCATGACATCACCCTTAAATCCTCATAACTTGAACATTTCAGACAAAAACAAGTAAAAAAACCTTTCTCGGAACCGCGTTACAATCCATAATTTGTATTTACAACATTGAGAGTTCCATAAAATTTTGATGTTTTGAACTTTTACTATGTGTCATAAATCATAGTCAGTCCCTCCCCTTTTCTCTCTTAGGCAATTCTTACTAGTAGTGATAAAATGAATCCAGAACCAGTATATATCTTGTGAAAAGGTTAGTAATGTGTAATGTGATATTTTTATGATTTTATATCTTGAGACAGCTGACTTTGCAACAGCTCATTTTTACGATTTCCTCAATGTTACTTACAGGGCATTCAGCGAAAGTTAAACGTAAACTTGGATGAGTAAAAAAACACTTATTGAGTGTCGCACTAGTTTTTGAAAATTCATAGAAGCTGTTTAAAAAAGTCCTTCATGATTGATAAGAAAACAGGTCTGATTAAGAAATCATAGATTATTAATTTTGTCAGTGTAAAAAATATTCAGGTTTGTTATTTTTCAGCATACACACTATATGTAATCCAAATATAGCACCCTGTGTTGCTTCTTTCCAAATTTGTTACACATTGCGACAATATAAAGCAGATAACTATGGGTGGCAGTGATGGAGAGTGATGTTGGAGGTGGCAGTAACCCCGCACCCTCTTCAACACACCCTTTTGCCAGAGAGAGATATTTTTAAATAAAGTATATTTCTTTCTTCGTCACCTAACCATAAAGAGCAACATTTTATACTTTTTAACCTAGCTTAGGCCAACTCCAACATTTTGGACATGAACCTTTGATAATTGTTGAATATTGCAAAACATTGCCACAGTTCATTGACATGTGGTTTAATCAAAAGAAAATAATTTAAAAGCAAAATGACAGCAAGAAACGTTTTATTTACCAGATTTATTTATAGCAAACGGTATTTACATACTATAATTTTATATCACGGATTTTAAGGGGAAAAAATAGACATTCCTGATAGTCAGAGATTTGCCCGTCAATATGCTAGTAGATTTACTATTATTGCAAAATATTTTTGTCAATATTGCTAAGCAAGCAAGAATGATCATGTTTTGATGGCAGAAATGCAAACGGTAGATGTTTCTTATTCCAAACAAGTTAAGGTTTCTTAACTTTTTCCCCTTAACGGCGCTGCGCTTGAGAAAATCACACCAGCCCTATAACTAGATACGTCATACATTTCTTTGATAATAAAAGGCCTGGGGAAAAAGTAGGAAAGATATTGGTGATTGGCAGAACAATAATCATATTTTTCATATGGAAATTCAAACATTTTACGAACACTGTTAATGAGAAATTCCGAACATCAAAAAAAAAAAAGATAGAGAGCATGTTGTGTTTGGCCGAAATTTCATATGCGCTAACGTTTTAACAATGTGATAGAGAGCGCTAACGTGTTAACAATGTAATAAAGAGCGGTAACCGAGGGTTAGAAAAGTTTTTCTTAGCTGCAATGAGTAGAGTATTATCGGTGTGTGGTTTGTAGCAGGGTGGTATGTAAATTGCACATCAATTACGGTTGATGACTAACCTCACCCCAGTCCTTTTGAAGTGCTTTCACTAAGACTGCAAAAAGAAAAACATAAATGTACTAGGAACGAGGTTAAAGAGATAACAGCGCGTACGTTTGAATGAAACGACGCGTGTGTCTTGCTTAATTGTTCCACATGACAACTTTTTTGTTTGATTTTAATCGTCTTCCCTTATACAAAGGATCACGCATCAAAAAAAACTTTGGACGTAGTTTTCAACTATTTTAACACCTTGACATTTGATTATAAGAAGACCCTCCACACAATGCGGTGAAATTCAATAATTTGTTTGGAAACATTTTTTTTAAATGTGATAAATTTCCATTCTATTGTACTTTACTGCAGCTAAATTTGATTTAGCTACACCTAAATGAAATATCGGCATATCATATACAGCGGGCACCTAATATAACGGGTGTTTTTGGTGTCGTCTGAAAATATAGTTGTGGAGGTTAAAATTAGCAATTACCTGGGGTGCTGTATTTGTGTTGTTGTTGTTTTAATAATTTTCATTGCGAATGAAAGAATAAAAATAGCTGTGGTAACACAGTATAGTTACAACAATTTTGTTTTTGTTTGTCTTTTTGTTGTTACTGCAAGACGTCTGCCGTATTTTTCCAATGCAATGGCAGAATATAAAATTTGATTTGACTTTACGCGGCAACTCCACCCCCGGGGTTGTTACGTTGTCATTCATAAAGTTTTTTCTTCTGTATGGCTGAAGCGAAAGAACTAGTATTTCTACTACTTTCGCGCTAACCACATACCAGAAAGCGAAAAAGAAGCCCTGGGAACGAGATTACATATTATCACCTTTGCGGGGATAACAATAAGGTTACTGAAAATAGGACACATTTAATATATTTAAGCATTTCGTGTTTCGTGTAGCATAACCAAACTTTGTGTCAGTCGGCTTGTATTATAGAGACTAACCCTAATTACCCATGGAAAATCCACGAGAATTCGCATTCGGCATTACATCAATACACTCATTTCAAAGTAGTTTATTCCAAACTTTTTTTCCGTTTTTGGAGTTGTCCGCTAATTGGAGGTTTTATACCATGTTGCATTCGTGTGTCCATAGCACGAATTTTTCCGCATACACACACACACACAGCATACGTGTAATAATATAAGAGATTGACAGATTCGTAATATTAATTTTAACATTAGTTTAATCTGGTTATAAAACGACATATTTCTCTTTCTGGGAGGTTCCATTTTAATCTGACATTTCTAACTTATACTATTCTTGTTGATCAATTTTAACAAGAGCTGACAGAAGAGATTAACGAGGACTAAATCTTTATGCACAGCATGCTTAACTAAGTCTGCTGGTGCATTCTAATTTAGCAATTACTACGTACAATAGCTATCAAATTAGGATAAGACGATTTCAATATTTTTTTGCTTAGTCATAGCAGATGTTTGCTAACTAGCCGATTTTATCTCTTTTGAAAAGCTGGACAAATTGTAATTTCAAACATACTCACGAAAGTGAGTGCCAGAAGTGTGGTGTTGTTGATAGGTCTCCAGTAAAGGCGAAGTTCTTAAAGATATAAGAATGCTAAAAGGGATTAAAGTGGACTTTTCCCGCAGTGACAGTACTTGCACGCCTCAAAAATGCCAATTAAAAAATGTTTTGTTTTATAAGGATTCTCCATAAACTACAATGAAATAATTAATCAGTATAACTTTTGTTTTCGTTTGGTAATAAATGTCAATGGGTAAGGTACATGAGCGGTGGGGATGATTGCCGGGACAGAACGTTCGCCGGTATCCTACCAGCATCAATATTTGAACGAAAAATCACTTTTTGTTTATATGGGAATTTCTTCTCCCAGGATCATTTCGTCCCGTCTCGGTTTAGGTTAGCGGGATTCCGGCTCGGGCGGACGTTATTTTTCATATAAACACACCGTTTTTTCCATTTAAACGCAGGAAAAAAATAATTTCGGCAAACGTCGCGTCCCGGCAAATGTCGCTTCCGGGCAATCGTCCCCTCACGCCTCTCATAAAAACAGCCCCTAAGCAAGGTGTAAACAAAAATTAAAAATGTGTGAACACGATAAACACGTTTTCCTTGCTTTATCGTAGTTCCTGATTTATTTTTTAAGAAAAAATATATAAAGGGGTTATCGTATCCTTAAAAAAGAATTAAATTTAAAGTTTTCTACTATTTCTGATTTTTTAAAGCGAGATTTTTTTCGGAAAAACAGAAAGAAGAAAACACACTCAAGTTTGTTTATTTAATGATATTTTAAATATCTTTTGCATCATCAGGTATTTATTATAAGTTACCACGAGTTTTTATTCGTTTGCGTCAACGCAATTCGAGACAACGTAAGTTTATGTAAGAACTTAACAGAATTTCCAAAGTGACACTTACGTCATCAGGACCTAGTCTTTATCCTATCACATTGTTTACACCGAAGTAAAAGAAAAGGTAAATAAGACACGTCACATGGATGACAGAAGATGATAATTTATCGAACTCGTTTTTTATATCCTGGAAATGTCTTTGATTTTTGACAATATATAGGACTAAATTGTAATAAAAACTTTGAATAATAACAAGGATATTTAACTTTATGGCCAGATCTTTAAATTCCTTATTTATATTCTGACATACATAGTTAAACTCATTCCAAATTATTGATCAAAAGAAAAGTGAAAAAAGAACCATTAGCTAGAAAGATTAAGTATCGCCAAAATTTCAATTTAATTTTTGCACAAGTACTAAAGGATTTTTTAAAATCCATCACGATAATTCTATACCTCAAACTAAAGTACACGATAAAAAAATCAGCACTTTCATACTTTCTTAAAAGATGCTGTACTGAAATTTTTTGTGGCGCCCTCTATTCATCAAAAGAACAAAGGTCTGTATTTTAACGCGCCTTTTTTCTCTTTGTTCTTAAAAGTTCGTTAGCCCTTCTGTATTAAGGTGCGATGATCTCTGTTATTTAATCTTGCTCAGAAATTATACGCCTCGATCAATGATCATGATTTTGATCTTCAGTACTTTTTTCTGTAAACAAATTAGGGCCAAAAATGCGCAAGGACTGTTGTTTTTCTTCCAGCGCGCACAAAACTACCGGAGCGTATGTGAACAACACAAGATACAGATCTTTTGGTTAAAAGTTAAATGATGTAACTTGCCACTTTTTAACAACTTTTGACCTTTAGCATTTTTCTGAAATAGTTGAAATCTTTTTGTACAAAATATTAATAAAACATTTTTGGCTCAAATTTGGATAAAACGATGGTGAAAAAAGAGCGAAAAAGAAAAAAAATATAGACGACTATGATGCTCACTCATTCCTGTAGGTAGATAATGTAAACAACAAACAGCGGATGTCTAATAAATCCTTTTAAAAAAAACAAATATTTGCCTAAAATTGGTGAAACGTTTTTGAAAAAAGCGGATAAAATTTAAAAATTTATTTCTGTGCTTTTGGATCTGTGGTAGTGTTGTAGTGTGAATTTCACATTTGACCTGGTCTGCGTTCTACGACGATTTTATGTCATCTTTTGATGTACTTTGTTGGTGCACAATTGACTACATTTCCTTTGAGCACCTTGGGCCACTTTGAGAACAATAATTCGTTTAGTCGTGAAGCATTGCTTATACTAAAATTTATTTCTTGTTCATAAACTTAAAGAAATACGTGTAATGCAGGCGTTCTCTTCTTATATAAACTTACGATCGAATATACTAGGCTGATTGGTCTAGTTAACTAAGCTTTCTTCGAGGATATCTAATTTAGTTTTTCTCAAACGAAAGCTTTGACGTAAACAAATGTCACAGAAAACCCCAAATTAAAATTAACCAATGAGCACAAGGTAGAGTGGTCACATGTTACTCTCTTAAATAATACAAAAAATTAATTATATTTTGAGGTGAGTGAAGCTATTTCTGCTCAAAACAAAAGATTTCCCGATATTGACCACGTGAGTAAAGAATAATAGAATTAACCAATCAAAAAGCGCTGCAGAATTCTGACCACAGAAATCCGTTTGGGACCCAGCGTAATTTTTTCCACCTTAACTATTCCGATTTGTGGTAAGAAAAATTATGCTGGGTCTTCTGGCAATAGGCTTGCCTTCCACTCTTTGTAGTGTGAAAAATTACACGTTGAAAGTTTTTGTCGTGTCAAAAATTACAAAGTATGTAGAACTATTAGGAACTCGGACAGACATTGCCACAACCCTTACAATTGAAAGTACAACAAGAACTTAAGTTTAAATTCAGGAAATTTTTTTTCATCTTTAAAGGTAGTTACAGCTATTCTTTACACGAAATTGGAGATAAAACATTTTGCTACTTACAGAAGGTGTGTGTGTGAGTTGTGCAATGGGGAGGCCTTCATTTTTCTTAACGAGGAGTCCAGAGAAAAGTTGGTAGAGTGCTTACTCTTTCTTACCAACATCGCGTGTACAAATTCGACCTAATAGATGATGACATTGTAAAAAATGTTCTTCTAAAACCAAGGGTGACACACCAATGCTAGTTCAACCATAGAGATCTTATATATTTTTCATAAGTGAGGTCAAAAAAGATTATTAAGTTTGGTTTGTTTGATATCTCAAACATCACGTACAAGGAGAACAGCGACAGTTTCGTACGAAACTAATTAATTCAAGCATTAATAGCCACATGAGTAATAATACCACGTTTGACATACTCCATTTTACATTTTTATTAGACTGTAATTGACTAGTGTTGTCCGAAATAAATTTTTATTAAAGGAACACAATTTTTGACCACACCTATGTCGTGGCCTAAAACTACTAAGTCGAATATTTCAAAACTAAATACTCTGCATTTTCTTTTCTTTTGGTATGTGTCCACCTCGTGTTTTTACACACGTGTTTCTTAGGTTTGTTTGTTGAAAAATAAAAGTTTCAAATATCTTCAACAGTGAAAGCTTCTAGTTAGCTTCAGAGATGCATCCCAGACGAGGACAAGCAGTCCCACATTTCAATACATGCACACTTTAATGTTGACAAACACACGAGCTTATAATCAATATGGCAGAGCATGCGACAAAAACATAAAGAGTGGGACATAACAATATTCTAAATATTACTGAGTGACAAAACTTCAAAAAGAAAAAGTTCGGTCTCGGTAAAATAATATCTAACTTGTTTTTCTAATTTTAAACCTTTTCTAATCTTCGCGTGCAGAACAAAAAAGTCATAGCAGGAAATACGATAAAAATAATAATGTATTCTAGTGTGATTAATATTAATAAAACAGCTGCGGTCTCATCCCTCGATCACCAGTATAATGACGAAGCATTTTTTATTCACAGGAGAAAAAACTTATCTGAGCATTTATTCCATTTATTTATAGATCAATACAAATATTCATCTCGCATGGTTAAACTAAAAACATAACAATAAGGAATCAGGGGGCGTCAGGAACCCAGGGTTTACGTTCAACCCTGTGTTTTGCTTACAAGATTTGTTTAATTGTTTTAACAGCACCAGGTTCAAACTATCGAAATGTTAGAACGGAATAAACGAAAGATCGTCTAAAATTCGGAAGTTTTTAGAATCCTTTTTTTAAAAAATTCCCAACTTTATATTTATACCGTGTGCGAAGTACTAATCAAATAATTAGAAATTAAAATTAAATTTCATAAAACACGAAACTCGCCTCCTTTCTTTTTCAATTTATCATCTTCTAGTTATTTAACTCGGCCTGATAAAAAATACATCTTGCACGATCATGTTACGTGCGTTCGACATTTTATGCAGCAAAAATTGTTGATCTGTAGTGCAACTAACTGGTTGACATGAACAAGTGTTTCTTCTTTGCGGGAGGTCGAGTTTGTATTTGTTTCGTGCGTACTTACGCAAACTTTTGAACAATTCACAAAAGTCTAAACAAGCTTTGCAAAATCCTAATCTTTGTATTCTTTATCTCCTGCTGATCTGTTATGATGAAAGATTAGAAACAATACAAATATTAATTAAAACTTTTCTATGATCAGACAAAAAAGTTTAAATGTTATTTAAATATTTGGACGCCTTCCAAAACAAAAACATAATAACGTTAAGCGCTTTGACTGCAACTTGACGTAAACACTTTGAATTCGTCGGAAAGAAGCACGAATTCCTATTTTTATTTAAATATTGCTATTTCTAAGACTCTAGAAGCCGCACTTAAAAACGCCCAATTTTTTCTCTCCAATTCTCACGGTAGCGAAAGAAAGAAAATAAAGTACAAGGATGTAAATAAAAAGGAAACGTATTTTTATATACAAAATTAATGATTGGTTACAGTATTACAATAATTTTTTTATATATTTTAATTTTCTCCCTTACAATAAATTCGTCCTAGCTATATACTTAGCTAGCTGCAAAAAAAGTAATATATACAATTATAATTTTTTTTTTAAATTTTCTCAAGTTTTTTTGTTGTTTAAAATATACAGTTACAAAATACTAAATAATTATATATCAAAAGCAGGCATGTTCTTGGAAAGAAGGTCAAAATTTGCATAAAAATGTCTATCTTTAACTGATATAAACATATTAATAAATCCTTTATATGTGAGGAAATAAAAATGAAAATTAAACACTCCCTGTTGGGGAAAATTAAGTAAGATATAAGGGTTTTTAACAACTGGATATTCAGGGTAGGTGTATGTTTAGATTGTTAAAATAATTAAAACTATTAAAATACTGATTATATAACAAAGAGTCAGCAAATTTGGTCACATGAAAATTGTCAAGTTGTTATATTAATACTGGAACAAAATATCGACAAGCACCTCACAGTTACTATAACTGCAAACTGCTAAAGACCAAATTTGCTGAAATTCTTAAATATACTATAAATAATTTCACATAGTGAATACTGAAAGCTTGAATGCCACACCATGAACTGTAAATAACATTTCAACATTTAGTTTATTTTTCAAGAGTTAGAAATGTTATTTGCAAGCTCATAGCATAGCACCAAGGCACTGTAGGGGTTTTTTGAACAAACAAAAAATGAACTTATGCACATAGCACAAGTCCACTGTTAGTCGAGTACCAATTCGAGGGCATCTCATTCATAACCAAGCAAAAACGATTATGCTGGTAACGGCTTTGCAAAACAGTACACCAACTTGTTTCGTGGTTTCGTCAAGATTCCCTTAGCAATATAAGTACGCAGGGATCTTGCAAAATTTTCGTACTTCATCATTGGCTTGTTTTTTCGATAGCCCCACAACCTCGCCACCTCTGCTGAGTCAAGGAACTTAAACAAACCTGATGATTTATTTACCCATTCAATGCAAGAGTAGTTGACAGGATCCTCTAAAATTTCCCGCAAGAAATTATAAAGCCGTGGTTTACCTGTCCCTCCATTACCACCACGCTGTCGGGACCTTTTTCTTTTAGGTTTTGTAGGTGGGAGATCTTCTTTTCGGCGTGTGCAGTTTGTTTTGGCAGAATCGTTGTCCACAAAATCAGCTATTGTTTTGAATGTCTTAATTAGCATTTCTGCATCCATACATTCCATGCCATTTCCATCACCATATTTTTCTCTTATCCCACCAAAATCGTTCTCTCTCTCCATGTAGGGCTGTGGTGAAGGCACGATAGGATCGTAATTTGAACTGGGTGACTGAGGTGATGGGATCGATAAATTTGCAAAATTGTCAGTCTGATGACCAAAGTTTGCATCCTGTTGTTTCAGCAAATCATACAGAACTTGCTGGTGTAGGTCTCTGTTACTTTTTGTATGATCCATTTGAAAAATATTAGCCATTTCATTTTCTTTTTCCTCACTCAGCATCCTCATATATGATTGCTGTTGGAACAGAGTCTGGTATTGAGTATCTCCTGTTGTTTGGTAATGTTGACTCTGGTCTTGACTTGGCTGGTAGTGTGACAATTCTGGCATGTTGGTTTGCCGATTTGACCAGTTGTTACTTAAATTTGATTCGTCTCTGTAATTATATTGGTAACCCATGTTGCTTTCCATGGTGAACAATGTTGAAAAATCAACAGAGCATTCTGTTTTCTGTTTTATTTTAAAGTCCATTGTATTCTTTGGTTGATTGAAGTCCTGATAGTCAAAATCAACACCCTGTGACCCAGCATGCATAGGATCTAGAATATAAAATAAGATCATAACTTTAAATCTAATATTTACTTAATATAATTTAACTAGTAACACAAAGTATCTAGCCAGCTAACTAAGGAATAAGAGAAGTTTTACTTACAGGGCAAATTTTGTGGAGAAAAACATTCTGGGTCTTGATAATCGAAGGGTGATTCATAAGACAAGTCTGAAGCTGGACTTCCACTTCCATCAAAATATGATTCCACATCACTTAAATCGAGAGGTTCATTTTTTGGCATCATCATTGAAAATATATCCATACTCAGTCGCAGTCGATGACTAAAAAAGAGAGAATCCATCATTGTAGATGTTTTCTTTGTTGTCTCAGTGTTACCGTTCATTGCTGAAATTTTTCGTAGTAAACAAATAACAGCGGCATAAAAACTTATTTGCTTCGTTAACACCCTTGTATAACCTGCTCATTCAAAACACAAGTTGCGCTCCTGCTAGGTAAATATTAGCAGAAACAAAGGTCAAAAATTATGTAAAAACATGGTGTAGGAGATCGCTCTTACTCGGCATTGAACGAAACTTCAACAACGAAACTAGTAAACACGAGGTCCAATAGAGCGAAAAGTTGAGGATTATAAAATATATTCCGCATGCTATTTCTGACGAGTCTTTATTTTATTTTATACACAGCCGTATTATCATTATAGGCATTCTAAAACATTTTATCTATTCCCAAGGGCACAAAATACAATGTTTGTTTCCCATGAGGTGATGCATGGATTACAGTACAATGAAAACAAATATGATCAACTTTTCAACACTAGAAACAAGTAATATTTATAAATATAATAAATAAAACGTATACCTTATATTACTTGACGCTCACCTATTTCTTCAAAACTCCAACTTGATCTACCTTTCTTTTGCGCACAAGGCGTTTTATAAATGGAACGCATGCATAACTTGTCGCTAATTACTTTTCTCTGTGTACAAAAAAAAATTAATATTTTATTGTTAACAGGCCTCCGCATTGACGTCAATCATTCTGAACAATAGTCAGAATTATGCATAAATTCATATACACTTCGACGTTGGCTGTTATGTTAAATACATTGTAAGTAAAACTGAAAATGCATAATGGGAGAAAAGCAGCATGAGGGAAAAGTAAGTTTTTGAAACTGCACAGACACAGTGAATTTCAGTTGTCAGTCGTCCTGTCTGCGCTGATAACTGTAACTATTAAAGAGCTTGCCAAATCAATATGTAAAGGGTTGCGAAACGGGAACAGGTTCCCTATGTTTGCAAGCGAAATATTATAGGTGCTATCCAAAATTTTTTCAAGCAATTTACCAGTCAGGGTAAACACTTAATTAGGCGACGGTAGGCTAATTAGGGCATACCACCAACGTTATCCGACAAAGTCCATAACAACCATCCTTTAAAATCAGGACGGCAAACTGAGCTAACAGCAGATGAGGAAAAAAGCTTGGTGGCGTACATCAAATACATGTTGAATCATGCTTTCCCCCTGACCATTCCTATGATAAAGTCATTCGCATGGAACATTGTAAAGAGGTCAGGAAGGGAAAGTAGATTCAATGTTGAGAATGGTCCTGGGAAAACGTGGTGGAACGAGTTCCGTAAACGCCATTTAAGTGATGTAGCAATCAGAAAGCCAGATTTGCTGGACAGAGGAAGGGTGAGGATGGCAAATCCTGTTGTTATAAACAGACACTTTTTGACTTTGGGAAACCTTTTGAAAAGTGAGAATTTAATGGACAAGCCTGGAACAATATTTAATGTAGATGAATCGGGGATGAATTTAGAGTTAAGGAAGGGAAAGGTTGTCATTGATCGAAGCCAGAAACATGCGTATTCGCAAGGTAAAGGGTCGCGGGAACACGTCACTGTTAATTGCTGTGTTTCTCCAGGCGGACTGATGATTCCACCTTTTATTATTTATGAGAGGTCTTTTCCAAGCGGAACCTACTCTGCCAATGGCCCCACTGATGCTCTATATGGCAAATCTGACAATGGATATATGGACGAAGACCTGTTCTTCAAGTGGTTTACTCTTCTTTTTTTTCTAAAAAACTAAACACGTGGGGAAAAGAATCTTGATAATTGATGGCCACGGATCCCACATCAACCTCAATTTAATAGATGCTGCTAGGAAGAACCAAGTTATCTTGTATTGCCTCCCCCATCACACAACTCATGTGCTTCAGCCATTGGATGTTGGATTGTATGGTCCACTCAAGACATACCTCAGCAGAATTCAGATTGCAAGGTTGGGCGTCACGAGAAATGTTACGATTTCCAAAACTGAATTTTCTGCTGTTTTTAAGCTGGTGTACGAGGAAACCTTTAGCTACGCTCGCATCCTTTCATTATTTCGGTCATGTGGCATATACCCGTTCAACCCACTGGCCATAAATTTAAAACGTTTAATGCCATCTACTTTTGAGCCTTCGTCAACTGTACCGCCAACTGCATCGTCAACTCTACTGCCACCTGTACCGTCAATGGCATTGTCAACTCTCCGCTACCTGTACCACCAACTGCATTGTCAACTCTACCGCCACCTTTATCGTCAATTGCTTCGTCGACTTTTCCGCCACCTCTACCGTCAATTGCATCGTTACATCTACCGCCAACTGCATCATCAAATGTACCATCAACATTGTCGTCACCAACAGCTGCATCTTTCCCAGGAACTTTGAACTGTCTTCCTGGTGGATCGATATCTCCAATGCCATCAACATCAACAAATAACCGACTACCTGCTGCTTTCAAAGATATGGACCCAAACATAGTCGATCTGTTTATCACGCCGATTCTGGAGCCTGAAAAAAAGAAAAGAACAGTAGAATTGTCACTAAAGAAAGATTCATCACTTTCGACGAGCATCGTGCAAAACTTAAAGAAAAAAGCAGATTGAAAAGAGAACTTGAAGAGGCTAAAGAGAAACGTAAATTGGAGAGGGAAAGAAAAAAGAAGGAGAGAGAAACAACAACAAAAAGCAAAATAGCGAAATGCGAAAAAAAAGCAAAACTTCCCCAATCGAGGCTTCTCCTGATGAATTGCCAACACGGAAAAGTAGTCGAAAAAAAAAAGTTGATTATGCTGATCTATTGAAGCAACTCCGGCAAGGGTTCAATGATGATGAAGATGACGATGGCAACAACAGTGATGATGGTAATATCAGTACAAGCAGCGAAAGTGTTGTGTTGGAAAGTTCGGAAGATGAATCCGATGTTTGTAACATTTGCAAGCGCGGTTTCCCTAAAAGTTTGAAGAAACAAACTGTCTCCTGGATTCTTTGCGCTAAATCCAGTTGTTGGATGCACGATGTTTGCGAAGGTGTGTCCGTAAAAAAATTACCAGAGAGTGAAGATTATATTTGTAAAGCTTGTTCTTTTTAAAACATAAAAGTCTTAAAGTGAAATTTTTTTTGTCATTTATCTTTGCTCCAACCAACTATCAACTATCTACTATACCATTGCTTGTATCGTAGGCTTATCCTAAATTTTGTAACCAAACTCTTGGCAAACAAACACCAAACAGATCTAAAAGTTTTTAAAACTAGATTGGTGAAAAAGAGGGTAATAGAGTGGAAAAGGCTTTGTAGTAACCAAAAAAATCTGAAATTTTAGTAATTTTCGCACAAAAATTCTCATTACTTTAGGAGCTGATTAAATAATGATAGCTATCAATAAGAATGTTTTGAATGGCAGTAAAGCAGACTAAAGTATGTTAAAAATATAAAATAACACTTTTAAGGTGAAATATAAGGCCCCACAATAAAAAAACATCCCTGGCGAACTTATAAGACCGTCGCGCAACTTCTCAAAAGTAGTAAAAATGCACAGTTAGCAGAAATGACCTATTCCGCTTTATGTCGGAATATATACAGAGTCAAAAATACCTTACAGGGTCGCCGTACCGTCACAGGTCACAACAAAATCGCCAGATATGAAGTTTGGTTTGTTGAGGAGTTGTGGTTCAGAAAAGTTTGAAGCTGGCGAACTTACCAGCCTGGCGAATTTATACCATGGGCAAGTGAATGTTACTATAGCCCCGGGTTAACCCAAGCCATCTGAGGGAAATTGGGGAGATGGCACATCATGTGGGCCGTTGGATGTTGCCGGGAGTTGTCTAGTAGTGCGCGGGCCCTAATTGGATCTGCGTAGCTCAAAAAGAGCATCAAATACTCTAGGACTCTCCATCTAAGCCATGGCCCCTCCTGGAAATAATAGACAGGGTATATTCCTCAATATTTATGAGGCTTGCCATGTATAATATGCACATCTATCTATCCATCTATCAATCTATCCATCTATCTTTTATCTACAAAACACGACCATGAGGCTTCCAAGGTTTATCCGAATGTGTGTATTTTACAGACGGAAATCCGCTAAATGAGGAGGGGAGGGGTCTGAATCTTAGCGGCAACATCCTGCTAACAGGGCCCAAAAAAATTTTCAAAGGCCCCTAAAAGCATTCGCCTGTCGGCAAGCGGCATATACATGTTGCCAAAATGTTTTTATAGAACACACTACAAAGAGAAATTCAAGGTTTACCCTACATAATTGTTTATTCTGTTTTCCATGTTTTTGGTTTTTTAACTACTTGCTCTGTGCTCTCATACTGACCGAACGATTACACGTTTTTTTATTACAAAAAACAAGCATTTGGGCTTAGGCTCAATGTTTCATAGTTTTTTCGAAAAATGCAGTACAGTCCGATTGTACCCTGCCGCGTGAGCGCTATACGACACCTTTTCCTGGAAGTCGGAAGCCCTTTAATCTTTTGTTTATCATAATTACTTTAATGATCTTAGCGAGAGCTATGTTGCGAGCGATTTAACAAAAACTTCGTGATAAAACAATACTATAATTATTTTCTTACAACTGCAACTTTCATTGCTAAAACTTATTGAAAATAAAATCCCCTTAGGTATTAGCACAAAGTTATTAAGTCTAATGATTTGTTAACTATGCGAAAGATTAAAATAAATCATGCAAAAACTATTGTTTTTTTATTATCTTCCAAACTTGGACCATTTAAACAAAAACAATTTTTAACAAAAGGATTACACAAAAGGAATCGCACATAAAACTATTTTTGTTACAAAAATTTTATGACACGCACTTGTTTTTTGTTTAAAATACTTTTTTTAAAAATATTATCCTTTTGAACATTTTATTGTGATCTCTTTTCTTAACATAACTTTAGTAATAACTTTAGCAGCAGTATCGATAACGGAGGAGGGTGTTATGACAAGCAAATTGTGTGTATTTTAACATCACACACGCAGATAATTAATAATTTTTTGAAGAGAAAAAAATAATAATTAGCCTTCCCCTAAAAAATAAATAAATTTGTTTTCTTGTTTCGAATTAGTTATGCAGCAAGAAGTTATTTTAAAGCAATGTATATAATAAATAATGTATTTAAATTGTGTTCTGAAAATATAAGATAAGTAAATCTTTTTCAAGATAAAAATTAAGATATTACAGTAAAGTTTATTTTTATATTTTTAATTGCCTTTGATTACAAATTCTAAAGATTTCGCGCCAAAATCATTCTCAACATTGTCACATGCAGATTATTGTTATTTATACAATAAGTTTTCCTGATCTTTTCAATTTCTTGCGGTGTAATTGTTTTCTCTAAAAGACAATTGTCTATTATGAAAGTAATTATTTATGCGAGTTGCGCATACACAGAAGATTACATTCGGACTGTACTGTAAGCCTCAAATGTTTCTTAATTGCTTCTTATTTTTAATTGTTTCAAAAAATGCTTTCCCGATGAACAACCATACATACTTCCTACCTCAGAAAAATCGATGCAAATCTTTTCCTGTGAGTTTCTTTCACCATAAAAATGTGCATTAGACCCTCTGCTGATTTTTTTTTACTGTTCGCTAAAATGATAACTTATTTTTGCACTTGCGCAGCAAAGTTATCATTTTACAGACCCACAAAACATGGGTTGGACCATTCTGGCGAGCTTAACCTTCCTCTGTCTGTAGTCTGGTTTTTGGAGAAAAATATGTCTTAGAAAAAAATTGTTTCTTGCCTTTCTGAGTCTGCCAATCTTTTTTGTTTCTTAAATGTTTTTACATGACTGGTAAAAAACAACAATGTGTATTTGGCCACTAAGCGCTATCTAAAAGTTTGCAAAATAAGCATTCTAGTACCCAGTGCTATTTGCGATAAACATCGAAAAACATTTTTTTAATCATCTATATAATAATACGCAAGTTCTGTCTGTCTGTCTGTCTGTCTGTCTGTCTGTCTGTCTGTCTGTCTGACTTTTGCAAAGTGGATTATATTCTTCACAATTTTCTTTAACAAATTCTATAAAACATCGCCTATAAAATTGTTCTGTAATTTACCAAACTTTAACGTTAAAATAGTATTGACGTCAAAGGAAAGTTAATTAAGATTAGTGAAGCCATTACAGTGCGCTTAAAACTTTGGGGCCAAATAACTTAGAAGCAAGGTGGTGACGTCAATGATTTTTCACCGTGTGGGTAACTGGGGACCACCTGGGACCAATTTGGGTAATTTTCCCAAACCTGGGTCCCCGAATCCGTTTCGGAATGGTCGGGTTGCTGACGTCATCAAAAAAACCTTTAAACCATAATATCTCTGCAACCGTTTGTCAAAATACATGATCCTATAATTTTCTTGCTCAGCGTTTCATGATCTATGAGATAAAGGCAACAGGTATACAAATTTCCAAAAAAAATTTTTAGGCTTTGACGGGGCCATTGCTGACGTCAGCAAAATCTTTAAACACGTATATCTCATTAACCGTTCATCAAAAGCAAATGATCATATACATTTTCTTGATCAGCGTTTTAAGCTCTACACAATAGAGGCAACGTGAAAACAAGCTTCTGACTTTTTTCTTTTGTTGATGGTCAAAATTCAAAAAACGTTTCTTTTTCATTTTAATCCTGCCTCAGTGGATTTTTCCACGGGTTTTATCGACTAGTATAATTAATAATAGCTATTTAGCGATAATTACTTAAAACAATAAAATTAGCGATAAAGCTATATAGCGAGAAACAATGCTAAGCTATTTATCGCTAGCTTGAATTTCTTTCTCTGCCGGATATGGATAATAGCACAATATGGCTGACGCATGCATTTTATAGCTACTTATGCGAAAAGCACGTAGGAGAAACATTCGTTTAATGTTTGTTGATTAAATAACTTGCAAAACAGCAAAAACGGTTTGCCTAAAGTTTTCATAAATTGTATTAATACTCTTTTTAAATTATAAATATAATTTATTTGATCGCTGTAAAAATTAAACACTTATTTAATTAGTCTCTTTTTATTTTTATTGTTTTGCAAAATACAGCATGCTGTCCTCAGTGTCGTGGCAAAACAATGTTTTGTTGTTTAATTTCAGCCCACATAATGTCATTTATCAACATGTGGTACTCTTACTTCTCACAGCAAATTAGGAAATTATTGGGAAGGTTTATATACTTACTTACTTTTGATACTTTAGATAGCTTTAGAAGCGATGCTTCAAGATGGTCATCTAAGATGACTGTCTTCATTGACCTGTATGCCACTCCATAGAACGACAAAAGGTGGCACACGCTGGTCTCATCTTTCCAACCGCCAAACCGTATGTAATCTGCCCTTATAAATGCTTTTAGCCCTATGGTTAGGTTTTTATCTAGAATTTCAGACAGAAACCTATCCATCAGCTTCTTTACTGGAACATCGCATTTTGTACAATTTCTCACTTCTTTTAGTAAACAATTAAATAATTTTAAACCATGCAGTGGTAGTAAGGAAGCTCTCAGTTTCTGAAGGTTGCTAGGTAAGACGAGGTTGTAAAGTGCTAATAAACATTTCCTACTCTGGCATAGGTTAATAGATACTTCTATTCTGTTTTGACTAAAGTTTGGAACCAAGCCTTCAATGATTTTCCAAACATAAATAATTCTGTTTCGTTCATGACTTCTTTGAAGTGAGTATAAATTGTATTTTTTGAGTGCATCCCAATAGTCGGAGATGTATGTTTAATTCTATCTGTTGAATTATGCCAGCAGTGATTGGACACCACATCTGTGAACAATATTCAATTTGAAGTAAGACAATGCTTTTCCATAGGGCTAACATTACTTCACTGTGATCCTGTACAAAAGGTACGTAGTATCCAGGAAGACAACTTTTTTCCTGTATCGATTACACTTTTTATACGATTCTCAAACGAGGCATCGTTTATCATCAGTTCGCTAAGATCTCTGACTTCATTTTTTTCTGTGATAATTGATCCTGATCATATTAAGGAATCTTGTGCATAGTTTCAAGGTATCATTATAACCGTACCTGAGAACTTCAAATTTCTTGTCATTAAAATTCGTGTTGGAGTATTCAGCCCATTCATGTATATTCTGTTGAGGTCTCCCTGTAGTTTGGAGACATCCCGGACATGTGCAACAGCTCGGCTGACTTTACTGTCCTCAGCAAAACATTTTGAGTTATTGTGTTTGATATCTTCATCAATATCACTAATAAGGATCAGAAATATCAGTGGTCCCAAGACACTTTCTTAAAGTACACCAGAGAGAACATCAATTTCTTGACGTCGACTGCTACTGATTGAGTGTGAGTGATCAAGAAGCTTTTTAACCACTGGAACAGTTTATGAGAGAGGCTTTTTATCTTATTACAGTACAGTCCAGATGTAAGCGTACACGTACGCTCAACTTGCAAAAATAATTGCTTTCATTAAAAAAAACAATAGGATAGCGAGTTCCTTTCAAATTGCGCAAAAATAATTGCTTCGTGTTAAAAACAAAAGCATAGCAAGAAACATTGTTTAAAAACAATACTTTGCGCGAGAATAAATTAAACACGAAGGCCATTGAATTTTTATTTTTTTTAACAACGAAACTAATTATACTAACGCAATTTTAATCTCGATTTATTTAAAAAACACAAGCTCTTTTAAAAAACAACAAATCCAATGATCTAAATATTTAAAAAAAAACTAATGCTACTTTTAAAACGTTGAGTAATATTTCTTTATCGTCGAAACATATTTTTTAACATGCGAAACTTTTAAAAGTTCTTTTTATAAAAAGCAACGTTTAGCAACGCAAACGGAAAAACCCTACGTTCGGGGCTTTTCCCTTCGCGATAAGATTTCGAAAACAAATTAAATTTTAATACCAAAGAAAGAAAAAATCTAAAAATATAACTTTTGACGTTTTATAGTATCACGCTACATTGTATTGTTAAAAACATTGTCTTTGTTTTTTCTAGTGCGCAACAGCTCTATCTCTTAAAAGCGATCTAAAAACATTTCTATCGCCGTTTTTCGTTTTTAAACTTTTAAAATGCGATCTTAAAAAACATTTCTATCGCCGTTTTTCGTTTTTAAACTTTTAAAATGCGATCTAAAAAAACATTTCTATCGCCGTTTTTCGTTTTTAAACTTTTGAAATGCGATCTAAAGAAACATTTCTATCGCCGCTTTTCGTTCTTAAATTTTGAAAAGGCGATCTAAGAAACATTTCTATCGCCGTTTTTTGTTCTAAGAAAACTTAAACTTCTAAAACACGATCTAAAAAAGCTTTTCTATCAAAATTAAAGTTTCAATCTTTGTTAAAATATAATAATTTCTATCGCTTAAAAGCTTTATTTAACCCGCGCAACCAACAATGCCTTCTCGCTAGTTTATTTAGTTTCCACGCAAAACTTTTGTTTAATAAAAATATTAAACAATGGCTCTTCGTGTCACATTGATAGAGTTGATAACCTTTGCAATATGCTATTGGGAATAGTTATGTTAACACTATTTAACAATAGTTACGCGCAATTATAATAAGCTATTTTTTCTTCGATAATCTTTTGTTTATTACGCGCAAGTTAATGACTTACAAGACTTGCAAGATAATTAATAAGAACAAAAGACAAACAACTACCGCCTCCGAGAAAAAGGTGTGAAACTTGAGCGTACGCGTACGCTTACATCTGAACTGTACTGTAAGCACAATGTCAAAATCAACTTTGTCAAAAGCTTTGTCAATGTCCAGATAAATTACATCTGCATTCCAATATTGTTAAGACAAATTCAAAATGGTCAAGCAATTGGCTCACACAAACTACCAGCCCGAAATCCATGTTGGTTTGGGTTAAAACAATCATTTCTCTCACGAAAGGTTGCAAGATCATTGTGAATAACTTTCTCAAATATTTTTATCACATGAGAGGTCAAAGCTATAGGACGGTAATTTGATGCTACTGTTTTCATTTCACCTTTGAAAACATGAGTAATTAATGAAGTTTTTAGAGGCTATGGTATATCTCCATCATCAAGACACTTTCTCCAAAAAATGTTGAGGGTTTTGGCAAAAGAGGTCTTGTATGGCTTTAGTGGAATGAAAAAAAAAACAGAAGAATTTTGCTCACTTAATGCTTGTGCTATAAGGAGTTTGTAGCTGAAAAGATATTTTGGATTGATTTTTATTGCATTAGTCGCTTTATCTTCACAGTATTTTTTTCTCAATACACATGAGGCTTGCAATTTTACCTCAATCTTGATTTTTTCATTATTGAGTTTTGCATAACGTGTGGGAGATGTCACATGTAGTAAAAATTTGTTAATTTTTCTTCTTCGGCAACATAAGTTGGAACGGTACCTGTCAGGAGTTGATTTCTTATATCTGTTGGTAACTTCGAAAGGCACATTTGTTTTTAAATGTTTGAAAAATATAGAGTAGAAACTGGAAAGGATCTTAGTTGTAGAATTTAAATTAAATTTTTCTTCTTCTGCAACATAAGTTGGAATGGTATCTGTCAGGAGTTGATTTCTTATATCTGTTGGTAACTTTGAAAGGCACATTTGTTTTTAAATGTTTGAAAAATATAGAGTAGAAACTGGAAAGGATCTTAGTTGTTGTAGAATTTACAAATTTGGATTTAGCGTACTTCTTGGTCATCTTTTGGATAAGCGTTTTCCTCCAAATTCATAACACTTTCTTGTAAGCATATATTATTAAGCTTTTCCTGTTCCACTCTTCATTTCATGAAGTTTGCTGATTTTCTTGAACTATTATTTCAGGATTAAGATTGATTTGGGCTTGGCAATGTTCTGGGCTCTCATTAGAAAGTGTTTTATTGTTCTCAGATTCAAGAGTTTAATTTTTGGGTTCCAGTGATAGTTACAGTGGTGGTAGACGGTACACTGATATTAGTGACAATATCTGATTCACATTTTCCACAAAGATAGTGAAAACCAGGAATTTTGTAAATGTCGATTTTTACATTACACCATCTGTAGTCATGTTTAATTCTTCAAGCTTTTTTTTAAAACATGATTTGTGGACTTCTTGTTCACAAGATGTGCATGACAAAATTTAATTGTATACCCTCAAACTTATACTCAGGGACTGAATAGTAGTTTGAGTAATTTTTCTATTGTGCTATTGTGTAGATATGAAAAAAAGGTTGAAATTTGACAACCTCAAAGTAAAATTCATAAATTTCCAATTGTTAAGTCTATGCCTCATGTCAGTGCAGTAAAATACCGTTAACTTTCACTTTTAATCTATAAATCATTTTTATTTGAAAAAGAATAGAAACCAATCAATCAATTTTCTTGTATCTGCTGAACTAGATCGTTTAGGAGAGAAATGTTGACATTATCTGGCAAAGATAGCACATTTCATAAAAATGGCAAAAAAAGTGCAAGCCATAAAAAGGCCTGCAAAAGTCCTGTATCTCAAGGATACAATACAAACAAAAAAGCAATTGTTTATGGAAGAAACCTGGCTGAACAGCCATAAAAATGCAGAACTATATATTGAGTGTTTTACCATATTTGTATTATTTATATAGACTCACTTTGTAAAAAAATTTCAATATTCAAAATGTGCCTTTTCCTGACATTGGAAGATTACACTGTGATCCAGTGGAACTCCATCAACAGGGGCCAATACTAAAAAGAAAATAATGCTCAATGTTTTGATTTAATTTTGTTGTGAATTATAGCTAACACAGATTATTTAAACAAAGGTTATTGCAACACTACTCAGTATATCACACCATAGTTTTGTCAAAGTATTTACTCCCTTTAAGGTGAAACAATTCTTTCATCTCCCTCATGTTAATGAAATATTATGAACATTTTACGTATCGCTATTACCAGTTCCAAGTAAATCAACAAGGAAAACTGTTGGCCTAAACAAACATCTAAGATATCGTAGAGACCTTACAAGAAGGTGAATACTGTCAGCTTTTGGAAATTGAGAAAAATCACAATTATAGTAAGCATCACAAATAAGACAAGGCTTTACAAGCTATTAAAGAATAAACAAATTATTTTTATTCTTATGCTAAAAACTATCAAAAAAATGAAAATTGGTCCACTCTTCAACAAAAATTAACAAACCTGACCGGAGACATAACTGAGATTTTATCCCACCAATACCAAACAGTATTCAGTGAACTAATACCTATGGAGAACATTAGAATCGATTTCATCAATCTGAAGAGAATATCATCAACTTAATTGACAAACTCTCCAACAATGCTGAACTTTGTCCAGGTAGTTTCCCAACTATTTTACTGAAGAAATGCAAAAAATCTATCAATACCCCTTCTTGTATTGTGGCAAAAATGTATTAACTGTGGAAAAATTACTCAACTTTAGAAGCACTTGCTGGGTGGGTGGATGTGCATATTTTACATGACTAGCCAAACAAATATGGAGGGATATACCCTGCCCATCATTTCCAGGAGGGACCATGGCTTAGGAGTTGTAGAGCATTTAATTCTTATTTTGAGCTAAGCAGACTTAATTAGGGTCCACGCTCTACCAGACAACTCACTGCAACATCCATCAACCCACACAGTGTGCCATCTCCCCAATTTCCCTCACATGGCTTGAGTTAACCCAGGACTATGGTAACATTCACTCGCCCATATTATTATTATTACTAAAATTTCTCACCCAAGATAGCCTTTTCAGTTTCTATTTTGCTATACTCGTGCTACTTAAGGACTAGCTCCTTTTTTATTTCAGGGTCATTTTCAATAACTCAAGTTATAAAGATTGTGGCATAATTTATTGGCCACCATATCAAAATATGAATAGTAAAACGCAGAACTCTGCTTTTGTGAAAAATTTTGATGACGTGATATGCCATAAACGCGCTTTACCAGCAGTTTTTTTCAACTGGTTTTCCGCGCCATTAAAGGGTCTTTAATTTTGCTGAAAGTAGCATAAAAGCAAGTCTTGGCATGAAGTGTCTTTCGAATACTCTGTATCAAATTGAAATATTTACCTCCCGCGAAGATATGACGTAGTCTATTTCAAAAATAGCTTTAGATTTACTAGAATCCGCGTTTTCGACATTTTAGCGATTTATATAAACTTACGACACGGTTATCCTGTAAATAGACCACTTTAAACGCGCTTAACCCTTTGTTGCAAAAATTGTAGTTGTTCAATGACGCAAAAAACCGCTTGAAAAAAAGCGCAGGAAAAGCACGTTTTTGGCATATGATGTCATCAAAATTTCTCGGAAAAATTGAATTCTGCATTTTACTATTCATATAATGATATGGTGGCCAATAAATTATGCCAGATTCTTAATAACTTGAGATTTTGAAAATGATGGAATAAAAAAAGGACTGGACCAATAAAGAGAATCCTAGTGCATGTAAAGGTTCCATTTAACTTACAAGGTCTTGGATACACAGCAATCACTTACAGCCTGTTGAATTAGGAATAAAGAAAAGCATGGCGGCAAAAAAAGCTGTTGTATTTCTAATTTACGCTGCATTCAGCAGCAAAAAAAAGCCATCATAATTCTATTCTCGACAGCAATTGTAAGTTACTTCAGCCATTGTGGAGGAACACCATATCTATTTTCCATATAACTAACTTTTTATAGGATTTTAATTTTAAAACGCGCATTCATTCACTATAATATGAAACTATCAAGTGTAAATTGCGCCTAACTTTACGAAATCAATTTTCATCTTTCGCTATGCTCAATCTAAAAATAGAGCAGCAGTACATACATTTGAAAGATTAAATAAAGATCAGGAATGGTTTCTACGAAAAGAAACATTAACACGAAAGTTAAAACTTTTCGTGCGCGCATGGATATTTTGCCGCCGTAAATTTAGAATCTACGGCTCCTTGACAGCAAAAGCTGAATGCCGCAGTAAATTCAGAGGGCTGCACTCAACTAGACAACAGCATAAGATATCAATCCTATTCTAATGCTGAACACTAAGGAGAAAGGATAGATTCACACATTTAGTCTCTGGCATGACTCAGCTAGGGTTTGAACCAAAGACCTCCAGTACTGGAAGAGAAGGATCTATCACTAGGCTACCAAAACACCCCCTAATTTGGCTGTATAAATTTGCATTAAGCTGTATTTTCGTGGCTAAGTTTATTATATATATTTTAGTATAAATAATTTTTCTGACTAAAAGTTTGGCAAATCAAACAATCACAACTAAAATTATTCTAAAGCAACAGCTCCTAAAATGAAAGGAGTCTGGACAGCACTGCATGTTTACAGCATTCTGTAATTTGCAGAACAAAAAAGAAATTTAAAGAGACTAACTAAATAAGTATTTTATTTTTTACGGCGATCAAATAAATTATATTCACAAACTGTTTTTGCTGTTTTGCAAGTTATTTAATTGACAAACATTCAAAAACTGTTGTCTTACTTGCTTTCTGCATAATTAGCTATAAAATTTATGCGTCAGTCATATTGCCCTATTATCGATATCAGCAGAGAAAACAATGTCAAGTTAGCGATAAATATATCTTTGCATTGATTATCGCTATATAGCCTTATCGCTAATCAATTTCTATTTAGTGATTTATCGATAGCTATTTAGTGATAATTAGATCTTCATCTAATTATCACTAAATAGCTATTGATAATTATAGTTTGTTATCTAATTCCCTGTAAATTGCCACATTATAAAAATAAATAACTGCGATTGATTTATAAAATTTTGTTACAATTTAGAAAAATGTATAAATATCCTGGATAAATGGTGCACAGGGTGAAATAGTTTTGAAGCATGTTATATTGGATTCTGTTTATGATAATTTAAACATATTGCTCCTGTTACCATGGGTAATCAACTGACAGGTATTGCTCCTGCACAAATCCTTAATGCTGAAAATTACTTCACAGAACTGCCAGAGTATAGATTTGATGCTAGGTAAGTTATATTGGTAAAGATCATATTATACATACTGTTACTTATTTTTTTTATTGAAATTGTTATTAATTGTTCACTTTTTTACCTCGTTTTAGCTTGGGAAGTACAAGATTCTTAAAAGTAGTGCGAGCAAGACACAAGTATGTTGTTGTTACATATTTACATTATGCAAGGGTTTGACAAATCCTTTTTTGGCTGGCTATTTGTACACATGTTTTTTATTTATTGTAAGTTTGTCGGTGGCAACGTACAAAAAAAACTTCTTGTATGTCTTGTATGTTTTTTCTGCAATGATGTTAGTAGAGAATTGGGTTGGGAAAAAAATAAAATAATGTATAATGTTCAAGAATTTTCTTCCTTTACCAACATTGCTATTATTATTTCAGCAATAAATCTTAACGGAGAAAGTGCACTAACTGAGAAAAACGAACACTCCTGTTACTTTTCTTATTTTAAATTACATTATAATGATTGTGGAAAAGTTTTTCTTAAAGAAAACAAGGAAACTCTAACACTCGTCTTGAGTAGAACCTGGGCAGCTTTAAAAAGTAAATGCAAGGTAAACAAAAAAGCCTGAAGGCTAAAGAACTATATGAAACAACTCAATCTCTTCCAGAAAAATCAAAATAATGAATAAGAAGATAATTAAGAAGAAGGAATATAGACATTGGGGCCATATAAAAAAAATAAGGGGAGAGCAGAAACTCCCTCACAGATCAAAGAAAACAAAATTTTAATTGGAAAATATGTTCAAGAATGTTCTCAAAACATGATGTTACAAGAAAAAATTTAATTCCTTATTTTTGCCTGTCTAAGAGCAAGATAATAATGGAAAAAAAATTAATAAAAAGATGAGTAAAAGGTTGTTAGCCATTTATCTTATCACAGGTAGTAAACAATCGAAGGATTTTTCTTATCATAATGTATTTTATCATCATTCTTGGCTTAACGTCCGTTTTCCATGCTAGCATGGGTTGGACGGGGTATATTATGACCCTCTTCCAATCTGATCTAGACCGTATTAGATCTAAACTCAACTTCCCCTGTATCAAGTCTGTCCTTATAACCTCCTGCCAAGTCTTTCTCGATCTGCCTCTGGGTTTTGCCCCAGGAACTATTAAGTCTCTACACTTTCTTACCAAATTATCCTCCTCCATTCTTTCCAAGTGCCCCAGCCAATTCAATCTTTTTATCTGGTTAACATCTTTAATTCTATGGATACTTAGCCTACTTCTTAGCTCATCTGAACTCTTTCTGTCGGCGTTACACATCCACCTAACCATTCTCATATCATTCCTTTCTAAACGGTCAAGATCTTCCTGCTTCACTGCCCATGTCTCACTACCGTACAACATAACACTTCTTACACAGGCCTCATACAACCTACCTTTTACCTCAATTGACAAGACTCTGCTAGTCAACAAAGGAAGTATTTTATGCTCCTAAAAACTAAAGAATTATTATTATTCTGCCTTACCTATATTAGCCTGCTATCTTAAAATTTAGACCAGGAGAATAAAAGCTTTCAATGCAAAAAAAATATATATACTTCACTTTTTCATGATTGAAAAAAAATAATTAACCATTGTAATGCTTGCACATTGAAAAAAGAGAGAAAATCTGAAAACGAAATGTAAAGCTATTGTCTGTACTAACTTTGACATACATTTTTGAGAAAACAATACTTAAAAAAAGGAAGTTTCATAAAAGAAAACTCACAATTTGGCTATTTTGACCTTAATTGTAAAATTTAGGCCCATCGAAAATTGTAAAAATGCTAAATCGTGAATTTTTATTTTCTCATTGACATTATTTCAAGACCTCTGTGAGCATAATTAACACCTATGCCTATCGAAAATTTACTTCTAAAAGTTTATTTGCAAAATTTTTTTACAAAAGTTCCCTTTTTTAACCCTATTCAGTCCAAGGGGGGTTAATGGTTTATTTTTAATAATTAATTTATGCTATGTTGCATTGCTATAATACTTACTGAGTTTCAATATTTATCTATTAGACACCTGTATGCTAAATTGTTAGGTGCCATACATCTCAGAGGCTTTGATATTGGCTATTACTTGGAACTACACCTAAAAATTTCTATAAAATCCTTATAATCGGGAAAATATAATAACTCTTGTTAGGATTTTGCTTAGAACTTGAAACTTACAACACAACTTTGTTTCATCAAGTAGAATCCTTCTGTATGTTTTAAACACATGATTAATCTCCTAGATATTTTGGATTTTACTTGGAAATCGGAAAAACCGGATTTCTTGCAATTTCTTATGTGAACTATGTAAAAACTTTTATTTGTTTTTCAGAAGCTGCGAAGAGAATGTAAGAATTCGTTCTAGAACTAAAGTAATTAAATTTTAAGCAGATGGTAATATTTGGAACAAATTTTAAGATTTAATGCTGTCATAGAAAAAGTGCTAACATGAGCAACAATTTATTGGCTCCATTTAATTCCTTTTGTGACGTACTATAATTGTGCCAAGTTTCATTCAATTTGAACAAGCCTATGAAAAGTTATAATATGTTCGAAAAACACTGGACTGAATCATGTTGAAGTTACTAATATGCAGCAGGGATCAATTTAATCAATTTTTTTAAGACTTGCCTATGTAGAGTAATTTATCAGCCCTTTAAATGATAGTATTAATTTTTTATTATTGGTTTTTTAACTGCTTAGCTGGTCTATATGGGAAAATATAGACTGAGGTCATGACGTATGGACACAGTTAATACTGATTTTGTTTAAAAAACATACAACATTCGTTAACATACTTTTTATGAACGGTTTAAACTTTCAGTTTAAAAGCTTTTTCACCTCATTGGTGTTTGGTTTAAAAGACTCAACAATTTTCTGGACTTGCTTAAATTATATCGTTATTTAGTATGCCTAGTGTAGATTGTATAATATTCTAACGCACTGCAGATGTTATGCTTATCCGTTTAGAGAGGGATATGTCGTTATTAAAGTATTCGTTATACATGATCCATCTCTTCCGCTATCTTCATATCAAGAAGAATTAACTAAAATAACCAAATATGTGTCTGGCTTTCCAAATGTGCTACCTTTCCACAAGAGTCTGCTGACAGATCGAGCAGGGCTAATGATCCGACAGTACGTTCATGACAACTTGTATGATCGTATCAGGTATGATAATGTAACATGTTTTATATAACTTTACCTTCTATATAACTTGGTTAATGCAACTTTAAAGTTTTAATTTATGTTTCATTTTTTTTCTCAGCCTCTGTTACTAAGTGTAAAATTTTGATTTCAGCCTCAAAGTTACCAAGAACTTGCTTAACATAGTATTTGGATTAAAAGATGTTTTATTCCTTTAAGGATACGGTAACCCATTTATCCAATTTTTTCTGAAAAATTGTTCTAAAAAAATCTTATTCCATAAAATGTTTAAAATGCAATTTGATCATATGCTTTGAAAAATTTCTTTACTAGTTATCAAAGTGTGAAGTCAAGGATGTATATTTCAGTTCAAATATCTCTTCCTTTCCTGGAAATCAAATGAAATACATCATCTTATAGGAAATTTATTTATCTTTAGAACATATATTTTTTAAAAAATAATTTTATCATAAATTTGAGATATTTTAAATTTACTGAGTGAGTGTGAGAAGGGGTTACCATATCCTTAAAGAACTGTTTTGTAAATTGCTTTTTTCATTATGTTGCTTGATTTTTGATTTTGCAAATTATTATCCAAACCTGTTGCTTAACAGTTTTGACCCAAAGCAATTATAAAAAATCTTGTGTAATGTAATACATTAAGGTCCTTCTGTGGGTTGACATATACTGTGTATTTGTACCAATGTGTTATCTAATGTAAATAGATCGATATCTAATGTGATATAAAAATCTTTCTTAATAGCACCCGTCCGTTCCTAAATACTGTGGAGAAGAAATGGATTGTTTTTCAACTACTCTGCGCCTTGGAGCAAATGCATGGTGTAAAAGTAAGTGATTTAATTTATCTGTAATATATTGATCTCCATCTGATGTTTTCCTAACTCTAATTTTTCTTATCAGTACAAAACAAGTACAAAAATATTTTTGTTATTATTTCCAAACAACAACTTCCTCAACATAAAGCTTATCACCCATTTGTAAAAATCATCTTTTTAAGAAGTAAAAATATGGAAGCAAAAGTAACAGTAGCTATAGTTTATAACAAAATTTGGATTTAATTTAATGTCTGTGAAAAGATGTTTTAATTGATTTCATGCAAAAACTTACAAAGCTAAAGTTGAAATTATAGAAATAGGTAAATAAATCCATCAACCATGAAAGGTGCGATGTTAAGTTTTGTTTTATTTCATAGCTTTGCCACGGAGATATAAAAACAGAAAATGTTATGGTAACCAGTTGGGGATGGATGCTTTTAACCGACCTTGCTAGTTTCAAACCTGTGTTTTTACCTGTTGACAACCCTGCAGAATTTAATTATTTTTTTGATACATCAAGACGAAGAACTTGTTACTTAGCTCCTGAAAGATTTGTTGATGCAAGCTCAAGAAACCAAGACTCTCTAAACATTAGTAATACTGATAAATCTGATGGTTCTAGTCCAATTCTACCAATGCAAGGTTTTCCAGCTGCCCATCAGTTTGATCTTACTGAGACTATGGATATCTTCTCAGTGGGGTAAATTTAATCCTTTTTATAAAAATGATCAAAATTTGTGGTAATGCAATACAACTTTAAAAAGGAACTAAGCATGAAAATTGTATTTAAATCTCTTTGTAACATATGCCAGAAGTACTGGGAAGTATGTTAATAGTACAGATAACTCCATTTAACTTACACACCAAAAAACTTAAACTTTTTTTTATCTTAAATCATTTTGTTAGTTCTTCTGAACTTTTCTTTGTACTTTCTTATAAAAAAATTTGGTTAACTTGTACCTTGGATAGCTTGAACATTTAGCTCTACCCATTTTTGCAACTTTTGTACATGCATGAGTATGCTAAGCAGCATTTAGAATGCGCTAGTTGCATATTTTAGCAAGCTGTAATTATGAAATATTCCACAAAAGATAAAAGTGCCAAAATATCAAATAATGAAAAAAATAAAATAAAATAATGTTGACATCAGCAACAATTAGCACAGCTTAAGAGTTTGGAGTTAACCAAATAACCTAAAATCTTAACTCCTAAGTCTGCTGCGAACGTTGAAAAGTTTAAATTGTGTAATATAAAAATAACCAAAATTATATATTTAAAATGAGTTTAGGTAAAATGTCAAGTTTTTAAACTGTTACCTGTTGTCAAAGTTGTTAAAAAATTGTTAATAACTACGCTGTTCTATTTTTGTAATAGTTGCGTGATCGCTGAATTATTTTGTGATGGTACTGGACTTTTTGATTTATCGCAACTTCTTGCATATCGCACAGCAGATTTCAATCCTGAACCTAAGCTCTCCAAGCTTGATGATAACATTAAGGTAGATGTAGTGTAATCAGAAAGGGCTTATAAACGTTTGTGACGTGACTACCGTGTTTGTCAGACATTTAGTTCATAACTTTTGATTGTTGTTTTACTAAGCTTGTTTGGTAATCTTAAAAACTTTTTCTAAAGGACATGATTAAACATATGATCCAACTTGATCCAAAGAAAAGACTATCTGCAAAAGACTATATGAGCAAGTATAGAGGTATGTACTGTATATTTTTTTAACAAGATATGTATGTTATCTATAAATACAATGCCAGAACCTCAAAATGTATGATTTGAATTTGTAATTTAGGAACATAATGCCTTAAGCACCTCTATCACATTTTCGATATTTTGCATCATCACCCAAAAGGTGTTGATAGCTAATTTGAATCATTTTTGCGCTTTTTACTTTTAATTTCCTATTTTAGGCTCAGTTTTTCCAGAAGAATTTTATTCGTTTTTAAAGAACTATTTATGTGGATTTGCATTAATGCCTGTTTTAACTTGTGATGAGAAAATAGCGAAGTAAGTGATCAAATGATAATGCATCATATTGTCGTGTGGAGTTAATTTTTTTACGATGTGTATGATACATTTTAGAATTGCTGGTGACATGGGAACAATCAAAAGTACATTGTATCCCAAGTCCAATGTTGATGAAACAGTGGATGAAAATGAACATAAAGAAATTCTGAAAGATGATAGTAAGAGATGTTTCAAATGCTGCTGGCAATGTAGACATTAGTTAAAAATATTGCAGAAAACAAAAACATTGCTTGTTTAAATTTTTCCTCACTTTTGTTTTGTTTTTTCAGATTGTTTTGTTATGATTGTCTCACTTGTTACTTCATGTGTTCGCAGTTTAAAAGTATGTCTCTTCAAGTCCTTTTCATGCATAATGTAATTTTGTAAGCTTTTATTTTATTTATATATGTTTTTATTTTTTTATTTATAGTTTAGCATATCAAAGTTGACTGCAATTGATCTTATGTTAGAGTTATCATACTACGTATCAGATGAAATCATACTAGATTTGCTACTGCCCTACATGTTTTTTCTTGTCAGTGATAAAATTCCTCGTGTTCGAGCTAGGGCTATTACCGCAATTACCAAAAGTGTAAAACTTGTTACTATTGTGCCCAAAAATGAAGCAAACATCTTTCCTGAGTACATACTACCAAATTTGGTAAGCAATTATTAATTATTTTTGTGTGTGATAATACTTTCGATAATCTGAATTACATAATAAGACTGTGTTGTTTCTTATTTTATTTGACCTTTGGAAACTTTTTTTAGAGTCAATTTGCTAATGATACTGAAGTTATTGTTCAGTGTGCATTTGCAGAGAACATTTCATCTCTGGCTGAGACTGCTTTAAAGTTTTTAGAACTTGCACAATTAGGTAGTAGTGTCAGCGATAATGATGATCAAAGTCAATATCAGGTTGAATGCATTTTCTTTTGCTTCTGTTGTTTGTAAATTTTTTTCTTAGCTGTTTGTTTAATCATGTGTGTGTAATCACACCTTTTGCATTCTTTAGGTTTGCTATGATGTTGAACTCCACGCCTTGCATGAACTTATTCAAAATAAAGTTGTTGCTTTACTGACAAATTCAGATAACATTGTCAAACGTACCTTAATGGAAAATGGCTTAACCCGTTTGTGTGTATTTTTTGGGCGCCAAAAAGCCAATGATGTATTGTTATCACATATCATTACTTTTTTGAATGATAAACAAGACTGGCAGTTAAGAGCAGCGTTTTTTGACAGTATAGTTGGTATTGCTGTTTACATTGGCTGGCATTGCCTTACAATACTAAAGCCTTTGTTACAGCAGGTTAGCAAAATTAAATAATACTGGCTATATTGTGGCTCATGAAAAATCCACTTTAGGCAGAATAAAAGTTTAGGAAACACAAAATTTGCAATCATTTTCCTGCATTACTTTTTTTCGACAGAACTGAAACAGTCATCTGTATAGGATCATGTCTTTGATTCAAGCTTCCGAAAGAAGTATTTTAGTTTAGTTTTTTCAACGATGTCTACTTGCCAAACCTGAAATGTGTTGTTGATCCCAATGTGGGAAGTTGGACCATCTTTGGTACAGATAGACTTGGAGGTTATATAGTGTTATAAGTGCAATGCAATGGCTTAATTTGTACAGGTCCTTTGTGTCAATATTTTGTCAAAATATTTTTTGTCAAAGTAATAAAGCTCATTTCCATTTTTTACTTTATTACTCCTGTGCCTGAATTATTGGTATCTTCTACGAGATAAAAATGAGTTTTCTAAAGAGGTGGGAATAACTGGTAGGATTATCTTCTTAGTGGGAATAAATGTTAGGATTCTTAGTGTGTGAAAGCGAATGAAGAAAACTCTGCAAGTTCTTAATAAGATCATAAAACACATAGTTTAGTACAAAATTGTTCTGTGCAATGAAAAAGGTGACTTAAAACTTTTAAAATTCTAATATAATGTGCAGTTGTTGTAAGAGCCTACTGGCACTCCTAACCTGTTGAAATTTTGCAGACCATAGATACAGTATAAGCTAAATTAGAAATGAATAATTGAAGAGACCATAGTATTTATTCATTCTATACTAAAAGAGCAATATGACTAGAGGGGTAAAATAACGGAGAATCTGGAATGATAGAGTAAATGGTAACGACTTTGCCTCAAATAGACTTTAACTTCGCCCCAACATTTTTCACCTTAAAATGTACATTATTGGCCCTTTTTATGTTGATTGAACATTGGACAAACTCTCACCAATTCGTTTGATATTTATTTTAGCATTGTTAATAGTTTGCTTGCTATGTGTTTTATACACAGGGTTATAGCAAGAGCATTAGTCTTAACAGTGACTTTAGTTTCAACTTTTAGCACTAAACATTTATGATCTCTTGTGCTTTATATTGGTAATTATATTTTCTGTTTCTTTTCTAGGGACTCAAAGACGCTGAGGAGTTTGTTGTAGTAAGAGCATTACAAGCTTTAACATCTTTAGTTGAACTAGCACTTTTACAAAAACCAATCATTTACGAATTCATCGATGATGTTTGTCCATTTCTATGCCATCCAGTAAGACCTTTTTTGTTTCCTTTTTATTTAGTAAATAATAAAAATTATTCTTTAAAACAACACTGCACAAAAATGTCTGGACACTTAGCAGTTTCTTAGCAACTTTAAAATTAACAAGTGATATCAAAAGACTAATACTCTGCAGCTGAAAGGATACATTATGAAAAGTTCTGCAACACTGACACCAACCCAATTTAAAATAGTTCAAACATATAGATTTATTTGGGTAACCTAAAATTCAAAGTATTTTAGTACACTGTAAAAACTGATAAGTTCTATGTCTCTGTATACAAGGAGAATGTAATTAGTTGTTGGATGATTGTTGAAATTTATTATTCGGTTCACAGATGACAAGAAGATTCTACTTTAGCTTTTGGTTGTGAAATGCATTTCTTAAAAGGTTTAAGCAAGTTTAATCAAGTTACTTGTATTTCACTGTTTATTAGTAGTATTTACTGCTTGTATGTATGATTAGTATATATCTTTAGGTAATTTTTAATTAAATGATGTTTTTATCTGCAAAGCCAAGTTTGGATATAATCTGTAAACAAAGTGACAGTTCCTTCTTTTTTAGAATCAGTGGATTCGTTATGGTGCAGTTGGTTATGTGGTGGCTTGCGCAAAAGCAATGTCACTGGCAGATGTTCACTGTAGGTTGGCGCCTAGTGTGATCCCGTATTTGCAACAGCCAGTTATTCAAATGGATAACCAGGTAATTATAAAACTTTAGCTATTACAATTATTCTAAAGATGGCTTACTAGGCTATTGTGTGAACTGATAAAGAGCTGTATAAAGCAGTTTTAAAGAGATAGAAGCAGCATAATTGTTTTAACAATTTCTTAATTATTTATAACTCAGTGTCATCAATGACCTTTTAGACTGTGCTCCTCAGTGTACTTAGTGAACCTATCCCTCGACCTATTTATGATTATCTTGTCAAGTCACCAAAAGCCAGAACATTTTTGGCCAGGTAAATACACTTTTTACATTTATATATTCTCTTATGTGTAGTATCAGATTATGGATTGATGTGATAAGCTGTAAGACAATGCTGAAGAGCAGTCATTTGACTAAAGCTGAATAATCTGGTTTAAATTAAATTTCTACAATATTATACCTAGAAAATACTTTTCAGGTTCATTTTGAATGTTTTATATGTCTTGTGTTTGTTTTTACTTGTTGTTGTGTACCTTTAAAAAGCCTTGATTTTGCAATATGGCAACTGCTATTGTTCACAGTAGTGTAAATGACTCTACTGTTGCCTGGTCATTAGTCCTTTTATTTGTGTGAAGACAACGGAGATAAATTTAGCCTAATCTTTGGATCATATCACATTCTCAAGTAAATCTCTTTTTTTAGATTGATTGCCCATCAAGAAGAAAATCCGGGAATTGCATTTGCTTCCTCTAATACTGACCCTCTCTCACAAATAACACGGAAGTTGAAATCGCAGGGTATGACACCACAGATTGAGAAAAAATTGGTTTGTTTAAAAGAAATTATTTTGAGATTGAATGCTTATAAAACAAAGTAAGTATAATATATTATTGTATGAAGTGGTGTAGGTAATGCACTCTTCTTTATTCTTCAACATTTGCTGTGTAGAGTCTGCATGTGACAGAATGTCAAGAAGTACATACTCAAGATAGTAAATTGATAATTTATGATTTCGTAAAAGAAAAACAAGCTGTTTTTTGAATTGTTCAGACATTATTGAATGGTTATTAAATGATCTATTAGTGTCCACTCTCTTTCATTGGTTTCTATGAAAATAGCTTTCAGCTTTATCGTTGACAAAAAGATTTGGTCGTTTTAAAAAAGACAGCAATGGGATTAAATATATGTGAAATTGAAATCATTTTGTTACAAAAAGCTTTTAAAATATTGAATTTCACACATTCGGTAAAATTTGCTGAAAATGAAATTGTAAAATTTTACTCCCACAAATTTTTAGTCTCGGTATAACTTAACGTACAACCTTTACATTTACATTTTGAAAAACTGTTTACACTTTTGGCGATGTGATGAAACAACTCAATTCCAGTAGCTGAGAATACTTTTCAAGCTCCACCGTGCTACTTCTTTAGGGAATATTAAATTATGCACCATAACCTTTTATGTTTATTGCTACAGGTTTTTACAGTTTTGGAGAATCAAATTGTGTTTGAATAAGTAGATGCAGTGGTAAAGCCAGAGACAATTATACTACGAACATTGTTACCATTAATTTTATTTATTTCACCTAGCAATCGTTTTTTTCGCTTTTCTAATGAAAGAAACCATAAAATATGATGATACGGAGCAGTAAATTTTCAGAAGTTTTTTTTTAAAGTTAATTTTTCAGCAGGTCTTCGAACTAGCTAGTAGAGTAAATTATAGAAACTTCTGAGTCCAAGACTGCAACCAAAATGGAACATAAAAAATAACACAAATTAAATTTTTATATCACAAGCGTTGTTTAAAGTAACCGAAATTACATCGGTTTCTTAAAATCTTTTCGTTTCCTCAGCTGATGTAGTGGCCGATTCGCAGCTTGTTGACAAGAACTGAGGTTATCTGATAACCAATAAAAGTCTTTGTCAAGTGATGTCAAATATACGTCACTCTAATCCTAGTCGTGTGTCAGAGTCTCATCTCCTTTTACCAAGAAAAAGACTATGACCTTTTCTATTAACTTGAACTTGCTTGTTAAAAAATTGTTGCTATAGAAATTGTTTTTTATAGCTATAGTGTTTCTTTTTTTTAATTAAAATAACAAAATATTTATTGTTGCAGTATTTTAAGTTTGCCAGTGAAGATGGAAATGTTTGGGCGTCTATTTTTGAAAATGCTTTTTTCTTGACCTTTAATATAACTACAATAATTTTGTGCAAATGCTGAGGAGATCTTCAAATGTTCTTTTTCTTTTAGCCCTGATATGCAGCAATCGAATGAGTTAATATTGCCTGGTGTATTGGATTTGTCCTCGTTATCATTCTTGCCAGAAGCCAAAGAAATAGATTTAGCTAGAATGGCTGAAAACAAAGCCGAAACAAAGCAACTGCAAAACAAACGAAACAATCCACTTGCAAAACAACAACAGCAGCAGCAACCACCATTGCAGCAGCCACTCCAACAATCACTTTCTCAGCAAACACAGCCGCTACAGCAACAACAACAATCACTCCCTGAGGTATATGAACACTCATTGACAATATAGCCACACCATTGCTTTACTTATTAAAGATTAAGCTAATTTAAATTACTTTTATAATTTAAAAATATTATAAATTTCAATAAAAACATATAAATGTTTGGATTGTTGTTTTGGATTGTCGATTTCATCATGGAGACCACACTGGCAATTTTTTTTTAATCAATCAGCCTTAAATTAACTCTATGTGTTACAGGTGGAGAAGACGTTAACAAACACCCCTTCGTCTGTGGATGTTCAGCCAAAAGATAGGTCAAAGGAAGGCGAAAAAAAGTTAGTAAAGGTATAACTTTTTGTCTTATTTTTTTTTCTGTATTCAAAGGAATTTTTTTATCACAGAATGTTTTGAAAATAATTATTTCAAAATAATTGTTAAAAAACCAATATTTAACCTTTCGCATAGCTCAGACAAAAGTAACTTGTTTGTGTCTTATTTAATCTGCTTTTTACTAAAACATAAGAACTTGAAGTCATTAAATATTGTGAAGGTAGTGCATGTAGCACTGCCTCAGCAATTCATGAATGCGTCAACCATTCAAGACGGTTCATTATTATTATTTCCATAGGCTGATGAAAGTGATAGTCATCATACAAGACCACCTACTGCACCAACAGCAATGACTGATCAAGCCAAATACGCAAAATGTAAACAAGCTGTTAGAAGGCTAGCATTCTTCAAAAGAGATCAATACGTTTCTGGTAAAAAAAATTTTCATATTTTTTTTGACGAGATAATACAGTTTTAAGCAGTGGAATTAAGCAAAATATCAAAAATTTAAACTCAGGAGAGTATGAATAGAGTGGAATATATTTTTACGAATCGTGTTTTTGAAAATAGTGATTTTTGGAGAAGAAATTTTTGCAAATCAATGTAAGTAAAATATTTGCGGAAGATATTTTTTTGAATTTCGAATAGAAAACAAATTTTGCGGAAGATATTTTTGTGAATTTCGAATAGAAAACAAATTTTACGGAAGATATTTTTGTGAATTTCGAATAGAAAACAAATTTTGCGGAAGATATTTTTGTGAATTTCGAATAGAAAACAAATTTTCAATTTTATTTTGATTTTGCGGAATTTAATTTCCTAAATTTAATTTCCTAAATTCGCGAAAATATCTTTCTCGAAAGTTTTTGCTTGCAGAATTTTTTTCCTTTAAGGTACAGTTTTTTTTTATTATTAATTGTCAAAAAAAAAGTTTGAATTTTATAAATAAAGAAGGTTGCATTCGGGAAGTTTTGCTGTATCAACTTAGGTTTCAATGTTACTTTTCAATTTTTTGACTCTTTTTTTTACAATGTATAATGTAAAGCGTATTTTTTTTGCTTGTTTAGACATGAAGAGGAAAACGTTATTCAACTCAGTTGTCGAAAATAGAGGAAAACAAACAGGGTGAGTACCTGTGATATTCCATTGTTGCAACCTGGATTCATATTTAACACATATCCAAAAGGCTGCTTCTGTTAAAAGGATTATAAGTGTAAAATGTTTTTTAAACATTTTAAGGGTGTAGTAATATTTCATTTTATTGGTTAAAAAGTAATTGTTGTAATTTTCTTAACATGTGAGCATTTTACATTTATTAAGTGGATGTAGATCCTCATAATCGAAGAAGAGGTTAAAATGGTTGATTAAAAACCACAGAGAATACAAACAAAAAAGATTTGTTAATATAAATTTAAAGCAATTAAAAAATTTGTTTTATATTTTAGTTCCCTGACAAGGAAAAAAATGCTGTTCCATGACTTATGATATTAAATTCTGATCAGCCTAAACCTTTTTAAAAATCACCAAAAACTTTTAAATATGGTGTAAAGGATTAATAACATTTAACATTTCCAATTTTTTTTAAAAAAAACTTTGCCTTGCTGAATTGTTTCCTTAAAAGCTTATTTTTTCCTCAGTAAATTATTTTTATAATAAAAAAAATTTATAATAAAAATAATGAATCAAAATAAATAGGGCTAGATAGCAATTCTGCAGCGTCAACAATAAATATTGTAAATACGCCTGTTCAACCTTTGATAATAAACGAAAAATGGTTCGGCCAAGACTGGTTTCAATTCTGAAGAGAATAAAAACATGGCGAAAGAAGCATATGGTATGGCGTGGAGCTAAAACTCATGAAACACACTAAAAAGGTACTAAAACGAGGGAAACAGTTAGTGAAAATGAAAAAGCTGTTATTTTTTTTTAAGGATATTTTAGGCTGAAAGTTGAATTTACTAGCTATTATCACAAGATGTTACAAAGCAGCTCTCTTGAAAGTTTGTTGACATATAGCACTTGGAATCTATGAAAGAAATATAACTCATAACTCTAAAGTCAGTTTTCTATTCATGTGGAAGTACGCTAGCTCTTCAATAATCTAAAGAAAAGCAAAATCAAACTCGATGCTTTTTTGACTACTGAAAAGAAAATGGTTGAATAACATTTATCTAGCATGTTTTTGTATTGACGCTCAGCTCAACAATCACAGTATATCGGTGTTTTAATTAATCTGTAAAGAAATCACACATAGCTATCCTCTGGACAAACTTTTTACTTAACGAGAAGTATGTTATCAGGTGTTAGGAAACATTGTCATAAAATTGTTATTGTCAGAAGAACGGCAAACAAACATCCAGACGTGTCAGTGTATCTATAAATTCTTGAAGTACAGTTTACTCCCGATCCTCCAAGGAAACGAGAGAAATAGTTCGAATTACAAATGTTTGCGTTAAACAAAGCTCCCGTTAAGTCGAATTTAGTTTAAAAGTACAATGAGGTGCAAACGTGGCGATGAAAAAAGCGTGCAATTAACCAATTAATGCAGTTAACCAGAGTTTTTTATAAGAAAGTATAAACGAAAGTTCAAGGACCCATGAAAATGTTTTCAATGAAAGTTTAGGTTTTCCGGTGTTTAGGTTACCTGCCGTTTTAACCTGTTCAGGTATTTACATTTCATGTGTCTAAGAGCAGGAGTGTTTGAGTTTGCAGAAAGCCATCCTGCACATAGTTACGCTGCTTTTAAAATGCGGACCAAGATGTCAAAAACAATTGTTTAGTTTGCTTATACCACTGACATTTCTCTCAACATATATAACTTGATTAATTATCTTTAAGTTTTATAACTAACCACCTTTAATGAAATAAATTTTCGCGAGAATCAAATGCTTTAATTGTTGTCATTCGATTTTCCAAACTTTTATCAAAAATTTGATTCGCAAAATTAAATTCTCGCAAAAATATATTCTGTTAAGGTAATAATCTTTTTGCTCTAAAATTTGTTTAGTTGAGTAAATAAGAAATCTTAGCAAAACCTTCTAAAGTGCATGTACTATTTTTAGTTTGTTCAAATATTATTTAAACAACAGAACAGGGTGTATCGCCTTTCTTGGTGTTTTATAGTTGCAAATTTGTATGACATGTTATTTTTTGTTGTAGTTGGAAACCGAAGGGACAGTTAGTTGCTCATTTACACGAACATAAAGCTGGTGTAAATAGGTTTGTATGTTTGTCTGCTTTTTTGTTTGGTGCAGCTGCCATGCGTTATTGTTAGATATTTCGTTTTTAGAATACCTTAATGTATAGCACCACTTGTTTTTAATGCACAAACAGACAGATATAAGGATAATTATAGAGACTAGTCGTTAGCTTGTGGAAAAATCCATGGAAGTAAATCTGTCACATTTGTTATTTCTGGCATAAATAATTTGTTGTGTCCATAACACCACTACTATGAAATCGCGCAGAGACAGACAAAATACGAGTATTGTTAAAACAGAAAAGGTGGTACTGGATTGACCATATCTACTGTTAAGAGTAAAATTCAACATTTGCTTTATGTATGTATTATAAACTACCAAAACGGGATGAAACCTGGACACAGAATCTTTACCAAACGACATACAAATAAAGATTGAGCTAAAAAATTAGTGAAGATGCTATGTGTTGTAACGGATCATTAAAATTGTTCTTAAAATGTTGGTCATTTAGAAGATTTGATGTTTTTTTTTTTTGTATTTGAAGGTTGTGTGAAGGATTTTTAAAGGTTTGCTGCTCATATAAGAAATGCTTAGGTGTTGCATTACTACTAAGATTACTATTAGATTAGTATTTCAACCTTAGAAGTAAAGCTGGATTAAATAGAGTGGGATTATTTTTGCAAAACATGAAATTTGCGTAGTATTATTGTTAACGAAAAAGTTCAGCAGATTTTCAGAATAGTCATTTAGGACGAATCTGTTCCGGTAATAGGAAATGTAACTTTTATATCTTTGATTGAATTGTAACGTATGCATTTAAGATATACAGCAATCCGCATGCGCAGGGATTATGGGGGAGGCAGTATTATTTTTTCAATCCATATTATAAAGGCTTGTTTACTAGAGAAATCGGAATAGTAGAAGTGCGTGAATAACAAAGTAATTTCTAACGTGAAGTAAAAACCCTGTTTAGGTTGAAAGAAAACGTGTTTTTGTGTTTAGGGTCGTGACGAGCGATGACTACACATTTTTTGCCACAGCATCTGATGATTCCACTGTTAAAATTTGGGACACTCACAGGTTGGATGGGAAGGCGTTAACAACTCGCTCGAAATACACGTACACTAAACAAGGTTAGATTTGAATTCTTATCATTTTCTGCGCCAATCATACCAAACCAGTCAAATGTGTATGAATGCATTCTTCTTGTTTTTTAGTTGGTAAAATAAATTGTTTAACATTTTGTCAAAACTCGACAACTTTGGCGTGTTCATCAGATGATGCGTCTATTCATGTGTTTCGGTATGTTTTTTAGGATCTTGTTTTTTGTTTATGTAATATACGCATCAGATACGCGTGAAAAATGCGGAAATGATGAATCCTTAAAAACACACAGGCCGAGATAATCATTTGGCTTTTCATTTTTGTGATTCTGCACTTCTCAAGGACTTTCACACGAATTTTTAAATCGCAAAATGTCTAAAGTCTTAACACTGTATAAATGCTGCTTACTTGTGTTTACAAAAGGTTGTTTTTTGCACAAATATAAACTAAGTACCTTCGCGCATGCTTAATTTCGCGCGTCGAAGGTAGTCCTTTTCGCGCAGTTTTGAACACAGTTTTTGTAAAGATATTTTTTTCAACAAGAACAACTTTAGATGGAACATTTTTTTTAACAATACAGTCTTGATTTGAGTAATACACCAAGCAATTATAAAAAGGAGAAAATTTCATAGTGGGCGAATAATGATTTAGAGATTTGTGGAGAGCTGCTATGTTGACGTTAACAAGAATTAATGCAATTTAAGATTTTGTGTCCAACCAAGTTACTTGAAAAAAGAAATTTTCCCGGAAGAAACTATAGATAGTCACACATAGCGTAATGAAGAGAAATAAGTTGTGCGAACAGCGCCTTTTGAAATACTTTTCTTAATTGGTGTTGATGTTAATTATTATTTGTTGAAAGAGGTGTGGAAGTAGCGTTTAACGTTACCTGAAATTGTCACCAACGATCAACAACTTCATTTTGAATCAAGAGTTTGGTGACACTTTTAACGCGAAATCTCGGTACGGATTAAATGATGAGATTTTTTATCTCACAAAATTGCAAGATTCACAAGAATTAAGTTTCAACTTAGTTTGAGGAAATAAGTTTTGGCAATTTAAAGTAACTTCAAATTTCAAATTTGAGTTCAATGTGTTTATCGTTTGCTTGTGGAGAAGATCTCCGATGGTAGTTTTTTGGACCAAGAGTAATGAATCTTTTCTTTTTAAGTGATAAAAATAATTTATTACTAGAATCGATGCAGGTGGTGGTGCCGGCCAGAAGCTTCCGTTGATGATCGAAAAAAAATTAAACGTGAAAGAAGAAGGACGTGCAGTAGATATGCATCAATATGATGCAGGTGATAAGTTTTTTTTATTTAATAACTTGTTGTAGCTTTTAATTTGAAAAAACTGTCTATCCTAGTCAAATTTTATTTCTCTAGGTGTTAAAAATCTTGGAAATATAGAACATGCGTTTTAAGCTTTAAGCTGTTTCTTGTATAGCTACTTTTAAACAAAAAATGGTTGTCATTTATCTTGCAGGTACTCAGTCGATCATTACATATGCTACAGTCCATGGTTACTTGTGTGGTTGGGATCTAAGGCAGCCGAAACAAAAGTATGCTTGGAAGTTTAAAAACGACGCGAAACTGGGTAGGGTAAAAAGTTTGCCAAGTGATAAAAATGTTTTTTTTATGGTGAGAATTCTTTTTTGAAGCTGAAAAAAAGATCCGAGTAACGCGTTTGTTAAAACGAGAAGATAACTCTTGACTGTTTAAAATAAGCTTTCTCTAAGTGAAACAATTTTTTTATCCTTCCAAAATAAGGGACTGTTTGAAGATGTAGGCTGGCAGATATGTTCAGGAAATCATGCTTTGAAGTTTGGGCTTACTCATTTAACAGGGATCTCACTGTCATTAATAATGCTGCGTAAAAAGGAACGTATCAAGAAACAAATTTTTTTCGAAGGAGATTTTTGCGATTTTTTTTTGCAGATTTGGCGCACATGTGCAAAATTAAGTTCTGCAAATATTCATCCGCATCTGCTACGATTTGTACCGCAAAATTCTTTCTTTTCATCGTAATTCGATTTAAAAAACCTTTACTCCTTAAGCTGACCAGCTTATTTCAGAGAGGTGTGACCACTGTGGTGAGGTGAGATATAAAAATGCAGTACATTCACCAGCCGGCAAAGTGAAATAAAATAAGCAGTACAAAACCTGGGTGAATTTCATCTCAAATTAGCCAACTTCACGTAAGGGGATAATTTTACCTGATGTGAACAGCTCTACAACTGAATTTTTGGACCTACCTGGTACAGGTGAGGTCCTATATAATGATCTTTGTCCGTTCGTTACCAAATTTTCTCAGAATTTCATAATTATTTTATTCTGATTTTATTCTGAGAACAATTGACCCTCAAATGTGACAAAATCAGTTTTTAAAGAATTTTTTGCCGGACCAATACTGGCCGATTCGTGCACTGTGAGGATATTATTTTTTTCTGATCGAAATTCAGTTTGAAGTTTCGTGTCTTCTGTTAAAATTTTAAAACTCGTACGGACCACTTTACGGATCACTTCAATCATTACATGTAAGAAAGGTTAAAATATGAAAATCAAACAACACAACGTTTCTAACTGATTTTTTATTTAGGTTTGATATCGAGTTTCGCTGTGGATCCTCTTCAGTGCTGGTTGACATGCGGGACGAGCGATGGTGCATTGGTTTGTTGGGATATGAGGTTTCAGCTACCCATCACACAAATAATACATCCAGGAAGTAAGTGCAATTGTTTGAGACTCCTTTGACGCTCCAAAAGACAAACAGAAAAATGTTTATTGTTGTGTTATATAGTTTGAATATCACAAGATTATCTTCTGTTAAATCAAATTAAAACTGACATATTTTTCTCGTTGCTGCCAGGGTGGACGCACTTGCTAAGTCTTTTAAATAACCTAAAATTTGGACTAAGAATACCAATTCCTGTCAAAATTGTTTTTCTTTCTAAGTGCCTAGGGTTAATCAATTTTCGCGGAGACTTGATTTTGCAAGGTCATGTTGAGATATTACAAGCGGACATGCAGATCCAATGATATTGTATCATAAGCAGAAAAATAACAGGCCTGGGACGAGCAAACGAGTGTCATTTTGACAAAAAAATTATCAACTCACCTTTATAATATCTATGCAAGTGTGAATGCACATCCCTTAACAGGTCCAAAAATACTGATGACAGAAAATATCAAAATTTGCTTTTACTTAAATATGACATCATAATTTATGCAGCATAAAAAAATCTGTAATTCTTTAATGTGAATATCTGGAGAACGAAAGGAGCTTTTCAAAAAAAAAGACTTGTTAACCAATTTGTGAAACCATAACGTGAAAGTTTTTTTCCGCGAAAAAAAAATTAACAAATCGTAAAATCCAATTAAAAATATAATAGTCTGAATATCTGTACAATGAAACTGTTATTTCAATCACGTGACTGATGTATGACATCATTTTATTACAATGGATGTATCATTTTCTTGCAATTTAATGTACGACATCATTTTATTACAATGGGTGTATCATTTTCTTGCAATTTAATGTATGACATCATTTTATTACAATGGATGTATCATTTTCTTGCAATTTAACGTTTTTCTTATCTGCATTCAGATGAGTATGATTTTGTAAGCACTATTTCTTAAAGTTTGTGTTTTCAAAATGGTGTAATTAAAAAGTTAGCCAATAGCAGTACATAGTTTCAATTTTATGGTTGCAAGAAAATGGGTTTGGATCAGTAAAAATCTATATTAGATACTCTAATACGTCTGTTTGTGAGTTAATTTTAAAACCTGGGGGTTTTGTAATCAAAAACACCATTATAATTGCACCTATATCCACAGTAAAAAGGTTTTTAACATAAAGTTGAAAGCCCGCTGGTTCAGCTCGCTATCATAATTTTATTTTTGTGGTTAGTGGTGAACATATCGCTAGCTAAAAACAAGTCACGGAAATTTTGGATGTGTGACTCCAATGCTGACTGTGGCAGAGCTGACTTTGGTGTATTGTGAACATGAAAAAACTTGCAGTTTATGGGTAAACAGTCTTAAAAATGGCAGCACGTTGTGCTAAATATGTCCAACATGACAGCCTGTATTTTTTGACAAACAAGGCCGACAACATCAAATGTTCGATGTATTTAGGGACGACATCTGAAATCCTTTAAAAAGTAATAGTCGCAATAAATTGAATGGTGATCTGTATTGTGTCATGGAATATCAAAATGTACTGGTCGATCTTTATTAACATTTGGCCTAAAAAGATGACCAGCTTATTTGGCCTTAATTTTTTTTATCATTTCTACGGGCTTTGAGGAAATAACTTCGCTTAAAAAATTGAATATACTTATTTTTTTTTTAATAGGCCAAAATCCATAAATAAAAAACAAAAACAAATGTATTTATGTAAGGAGGATTTAAAAGTATACAGTATTTGTAAATACCTAAAAAATAGTCAATGAAATACCTACCCCGGATATTTTTTTCACCATGATAAGTCTTAAACTCAAAACGTTTCAATGACGTGGCGAAAAGTTATTAGGAAAAAATAGGAGAGGGCGGCAGGTGAGGGGACGGGGTGTGGCATGAGCTATTAGGGTTAAAGTAATTTTAGCGAATAAGTTTTCTCTAGAAATTTTGTAGATTAATTTTTAACCGATAGGAAAGAGTTTATCAGTGTTTTGACAATTTGCCTTGACAATGATTTTTAGATAAATCATATATCCATATTTTATCGCAATGTGTTATTCCTTTTGATTACTTGCATTAAAGTACATAAAGATACACTTATTCAAAATACCTGTCAACTTGTATGGCAAGTCTTTATTTTATCACAAAATTTTGTGAGAATCTTCTGAAATATAGATTTTTATGCGGGTTAGTGTTTTCTCCTACATTTATTTATTTATTAACAGGTTTGTCACAGTCAAAATCTGTACTGTCTTTTTTATGAACTTATACAAGTAGAGTGTAGCGTTAAAATATAATTTCTAACTTTCTGTTTTTACCAGACGCAAGAATTCGACGCATTGGTATACACCCGCTCGAATCGTCATGGGCGGTGGCTTCAATACAAGGTAACAACGAGGTTTCCATGTGGGATTTGGAAACGTCGGCAAAAAGGCAAACACTTTGGGCAAGTCAGTACCCGCCCCTATCACAATCTCAGGTGAGGTTGGTTATGCCTTTCTCCAAGTGTGTAAAGGATGGTATTGATGTGTATCTTACTGTCATGAGAATATAATCGTCAGTACATACAGAAATGTCAATTTTTAAAGTGTAATACAACTTTTCATCTAAGAAAGGTTTCTGTATTCACTCGGCCAGATTCAAGCCGTTTTAAAAAGGCTTAAGTTATTTTATCGCTGGTGTCTTCATTATCATAATTACTTGTCGCATTTATGGTAAAATGTGCCACAAGAATTTTGCTCTTCAAAGTACATATAACTTTTTTATAACCGCTTTTTGGTTACAAGTTTATTGTTAATGTATATTTTCGTGGAATATTAAATGACTGTCAATTTTATTTATCAGCATTTTCTTTAAAAGTTTCGTTTTTCTGCAAAGTTCTGACAAAAAAATTACGAGCTTCTAATTCAAACCTTTAATACTTTTCCATAGTCCTCGCGTGAAACTGTATTGGCTATGCATGCATCCCATAACGAGTCAAAGCCTTATTTTATAACAGCGGGAACAGATAAAAGAATCCGATTTTGGGATTTACGTGAACCGGAATGTTCATCCATTGTTGCTGGATCTGCAACGGATAATTTAGATCATGTTGCACTGAAGTACAAGTATGTTTTGGTTTTTTTTTAATCAGTAGCATCGACCCTTGTGGTTAGGTTTAATTGGCCAACGTGACGAAACTATACAGGCCCCCACTTCCATTTCCTTTTAACAAATGATTATTTTAACAAATGAAATTCCAGCAGATATTTGGGGTTTAAATTTTCCTTTTACTCTAAATTTTTGCCTTTTTTATGCGATACTTTTTTGATTTTAAAACCGCAAAATATCGTCCGCAAAATTTTCCAATTCTAGTATCCACAATAATCTCTTTTGCAACCTATTTAGCGGATCACTCATCCGCATAAATAGGTTCCAGAAAAAATTTCTTAAAAATATAATAATTTCAATGTTGCTGCTAGTCTGATTTTAACGATAATAAAATCCAGAGCAGATCGTATTTCCAGGAGCAGGATTTCAACCTGACAAAAATTCTCGAAGTTTGCGAAAGTTAATTCCTTAACGTATGGCCCGCGGTCAATTTTACATTTGGGTGAGGTGGACTTCCGCTCTTCAATCTAAGTGGTCAAAATCAATCCACTGGGTAAAGCTATATTTAGACCTTTTTTTCTTAGTAATCGTTTAATCGATGGAACAGAAGTATTATATGAAACATACGAAAAACGTCGTTCAAATTTGACGTACGACGAACGTCCACGACGTGGCGCCGACGAGCCTCCCACTGGGCACCATGATTGTATCACTGACATCGCAGTGACGAAACTTCCACAGACATTTTTGATAAGTTGCTCAAAAGACGGTGTTGTTAAAGTATGGAAGTAGTGAACGCTCTGGTATTAAACGCAGTGCTAACAGGCTAAGTGTGCCAGGTGTTATTTCCGTAAAATTTCTTATCCGCAAAAATTAGGTAGTTTTGGTATTATCATTTCAGAAGGGTTTTAAAAAATCTTTGCAAACGGTTTAACTTTCTATAATTCGAAGTCTCTATTAAGTCAAACGAATTTTTGGTATATATTTTCGAATAATTTTGTCTGACGTAATCTAATACCAACAGATTGGAACCTAGTTTGCCTCAACATTTTACCTAATCATTACCTAATTAATAATTACATTTCTGTGTACCTTTTTTTTTTCTTGTAAACATTTTAAAAATAATGTACATATTTAGAAGATTTTGTAAAGCATTCAATTTAACTATATTCTTATGAATTAAATTAGATTTGAAAAACGTCCTTATCTAATATACGCCCAATATTTTCTTCACGCCGTCGATATGATTGTGGAAAGAATTTCACGGAAATTATATTTTCACAGGATGGAGAGGGGGTGGAGAAGCTCATAGACTTTCTGTAAAATACTTGCGGAGAAAAATAATTGGGGATACAAAGTATAAAATATAAGTAACAACATTCGAACTAATTTTTAGTTTAGAAAAATTAACATCGTTGAAACAAATTAAAAACTAAATATTTTCAGCCATTTTTCATTTTTTACCATGTAAACCAGTCTTGTCAGTATCAAAATACCTGGGTTAACAAATGGAAGCGGCCAATTATAAAAATCTTTGGGGAAATGGTGAATTTTCATGCTGGTGAGAACCTCTAGTCTTCATTACCTCCTTGTATCTCATTCTCGTATTGTGTTTTTAATCCTTTTAAATAAAACCGAAGTGTTTCGTCATCGAGTCGAGAATTCTTGGCAGCTTGTAATAAACGTGTACCCAGCTTAAATGTAGCTTTTTCTCGCTTAGTCAATTTTAATGTTCCTTGATTTACCTGAAGAAATAATAAGAGAGCTTAATTTTCAAGTTTTTTAGTAATATATTTAATGAAAGACAGATACCGAGCAGTTTGTCACATTTTTACCAAATAAGGCCGACTAACCAACCTTCCTTGCTTCTTTTATTTTTTCCACTGCTTCTCTTGCTGTTGTAAGCACCTCCTCCGGTAAATTTGTCATTTCTGCTAGCTCTAGACCTGTTAATAGATTACACAAAGAATAGAAAATTTAACGGGAACATTAAAGTCTATCTGGGCACCGTTGCAGATTTGGACAACTGGTCATGGGGACTACTACAGGGAAACTGTGGCGGCCGCCTGAGTTGTTGTTTTTTTATCAAGATCCTCAAATTAATTCATAAAGTCTGTAATTTGTACATTATAACTTGTGGTCTAAAGTTGTTTTGTCGATCTCCAATTAAATCACTGGGTGTATTTATTTAGCTCGTTTGACGCATTGTTTTAAAGATCAATAAGATACCGATGGCTTTTGTACGCCACACTTGGAACACAAATACTTCCAATTTTTCTGTGCAATAGATCTTTCGTAAAAGAATAGACTACGTCGGAATTGAACACGTGTACCCTACCACCCATCCGTCAAAAGAAGGGATTCGTGTCAGGCTTTATCCTTGTTTTGTTGCTTAACACGTGTTTCTATGATCATCATAACTGTGACTGATGTATAACAGTTTCTCAAACATTTTGGTCTTAATGGAAACCAAACCTAAGCTATCAAGAGTTTAGATTAATTCAAGGAAAGGAATAGTGTTACCGTAATGTTTCTCCTCTGTTCTTCCTTTTACTAACACGTGACTGAATGATATTTTTTCTTTCGCTTCATCACGGTTGAATACTCTCTAAAATATAACCAGAATAGAATAGATTTTCGCAAGAATTTAATTTCGCGACTTCACGAATTGAAATTTTGATTTTGTTTTAAGTTTTAATTTTTAATTTCTCTCATAAAATTTTTTTATTCTACACGTTTTTTTGAAGGAATACCAAATTTCTAACAAGGGCAGTCATTCTTCTTTTTTCTCTATTGTGGACCTATTGTTTTTAGCCCAAAATTACAACCTGGCATTTTTATACAGCATATTTTTATAAGCATAAAGAATAAGCGTGTAGCATAGTTTACGATAATTCACTAAATGATGGCTTTCCGTCATCCATCACCGTCAAAGTATATGTCACAATCAGATTCACCAGGGAATCGTCATTCTCAGGACCTAGGTACGAAGTAACCGACTAATGAATTTTCATTTCTACAGCTAGCACAGAACATATTGTCTCGAATGGAAACAGTGACAATTAAACTATTTTGCGAGAGTGAATTTTAGCAAGATATCTTTTCTGTTACATGAATTAGCCAATTTAATTTTCCAAGATCAATCTTTTCTGCTCCATTTCCACCTTAATTAAGAACAGCAAGCTGAGGCCCTTACCTGAACTGCAAGATGGTAGCTGAAAAGAAACATAAAAATATTAATGTTGTCGGAGAAAAAACGTTGTTAGCTACAAAAAGCTGTGCTGGCAACACGATAACAATTATAAAATATAATATTTAATATACATTTAGTATTCAAAATGCCGCCTCGTGTTATTTGTGTTAATTTTCGCGCGCGAATTTCTAAATGTTAATAATTTTGGCTCACATTTCTTTTTCTTGCGCAACTGTGCCAAAAATTAGCACGCCTCAGGAAATATTTCGAAAAATAATCAAAACAGAGAGTGAAAGAGACTTTTACTTGTTACTCACTTCTCAACATTGGGATAAATATTTTCCAAGTCGCATATTTCCATAAAATGGGTAGCAAAGAATGTGAACGTCTAAGATGGAGAGAGACAACAGTTACAAGGCATCAGTCTAAGATGGAGAGTGAAAACAGTTGCAAGATAAAGGTGACAGAAAAACGTTACTTTGTCAAAAAACATGTTTTTTAGTACTGGAGTGCGACCAAATCTAATGTTCGAGTGTACACCAATTCTGAGGCCGATAACATTGGGTGACAAATCCTTGCTCGAACGGGACAATAAAACCCAGTTTAATTTTTGAGTAGCTAAATAATTGTGCGGGCTAAGCTTATTTTTGCAATAACATATGGCCTAGATAATATATATTTTAAGGTATATGTCACCTTTTTAGAGATAAGATATTCGCATATACTGTATGATATTCCAATACCTTCATCTATTCCAGTACCTGCAGGTACAAAATAAAAAATCTAACAAGAAAAACAGCAACACCAGCAACTTTAAGCAAAATTAAAGAACACTTACCTCGACCTAACTCATCCACTATCAAGAGCGAATTGTCACTGATATTCTGAAATAAAAGATTTTAGTCAAAATCTGCAAGAAATAAAATGCTACGCTATTTGTTAAGCAACTTAATTTTTGACTTAGTACTACAGTAAATAAAACCATCAATTAAAAAAATATTTTGGAGACAGAAACCAACGTTCGTTTATCACCTACATCCAATATTACGTATAACAAAGTTGCTTAGCATTCTTGTAAAATTTTAGTTGCTTAGAAACTGGTATAGTTTATAAAAAAATACGTGCACACTCTTTTGCATAGAAAGAAAAACTTACTTGGATAATATAATTCATTTCTTTCATCTATAGAAAAAAATAGTCATGGGTTATAAAATTTATGCAATATTTTTCATTCGAAGATAAGTAGTATTAAACTAAAAGTCATCAAGAATTCTTCTGCTACTACATCTTAATATGAAGTTTATACCATCTCACATTTGGTTGAGTAGTGGTACACTTTCCTTTACAAACCTTCTTATAGAACTCAACCGCTTAACATTCCAGCACACACCTCTAACATAAATGTCGAACAATTCGTTTCTATGTCGTCATCACTTCCAATGCGAACAAAAATTTGTTTCGCCAGTCGAAAAGAGGCATATTCAGCAGGTACAAACGACCCACACTGAGCCATTATCTGCAACAAAGCAATCTGACGCAGAAAAGTCGATTTGCCACTCTGCAAGAAGAATGATTGATGTTAACCACGTTTAAAATAATACATCTAGTGTGAAAATGAGAAATGTAAATCTGTTTTAAACGCAGACACGTCACTGGCATTTTTTAGTCTACTAAAAAGTGTCAGCATCGTAATGTTTTCTGTATTAATTTAACGTTAGTGTTGTCTACAATGTTCTCTTACCATGTTAGGACCAGTAATGACCATAAAGTTTGACACATCAGAAGCATACTAAAAAAAGGACTTCATAAAGAAAAGGATACTGTGATAATACAATTTAGGTGTGTCAGGTCAGACATTCAATTCAACATAACCAAGAATGTACACAGAGAAAGAGGAATCCTTTTAAAGCGATATTTTATAAGAAAACATTAGAACTGGCTAAGTCAAACACTCAATTCAGAACAATATCAGATTGGTTATTGACATCAACAAAAGGGTCCAGTTGAATTTAAGCTATCGCTAGTGCACAACTGATCAGCTACAAAGCTGGATTATATCGCCATGCTAGCCGCTAAGCAGAAAGAGGAATACTATTTTAAAGTCACTACCATGACTTTCCTCACTGGTGATTCAACCCTCAGCTTATCAACGTCAACTATGGATGATTAATAGAAAAAATATAAAAACTGTCTGACTACAATACAAGTGGAATATTATATGGACTCCTGAATGGTTTTGTTATTCAAATTTATTAAATCAGGGAAATATATTAACTTTAAAAGAGACATACTGCATCATTGGGAACAGGCGGGCCACTTAAAAGCACCATTTTGTCAAGTATCGGATGACGTCCTTGTTTAACTGCCAGCGTATCTGTAAACTCTGGTCTAACTAAAAATATACAGGGTAAGACAGATAAAAAAAACTACAATAGACAAGATTACATATAAATTAAAAAAAATTGTAAAAAGGTGGGAAAAAACGCAGCAGTACAAGCAATTTCTTTTTTCTTTTTACTTTTCCCTAATTTCTTTGACTCGTATACACAGATTTTAAAAAGCAACTGATGTTAACTTGATATTAAGGAAAGAGATTGACCGCAAAATTTTTGGCATTAAATTTTTAGAAAAACTCTTAATTTTCTGCCACGTGAGTTGTATCTAGCTTGTATCCGTTAGACACGTACCTGAATCATTCACCTTCCGCGGTTGGCGGTACAAACTATTTTTGAAGGTATATCTTTGTTGTTTGGACTATATAATATTTTATACGAGACTATTTTTGAAAAATCCGCTAAATACTGCAAAAACTACTTCTCCCAGTAAAGTATTTTTCTACTCGGTATAGAATTAAAGCGTATCAATTGTCACACTTACCATAACTTGACAAAGTGGCAGCATTTGCAAAAGATACGATCATGTCAAGCACTGATACGCATTCGGCTAATTTGTACAAGCAGCCAATCTTCTCTCTGATATTTTTCATCAATTCGCTTATAACGCTGCAAAATAAACTTTCAAGTTTAGACTATAGGAAAAATTAATCTTAGCGAATTTCTGTCAATTTTTGTCAAATTGGCAAAAAATATTGAAAAATTCGTTATCATGAAGAATTGGGATTTTTTCTATCTTTTGAAAAATGATCTACAACACTTTTTGCGAACATAGACTCATCAAATCCTCATCAAATAAACTCACTTTTAGTAAAATAAAAAGGTTTGGACGAAGAATAAGAGAAATGTAAAGACGTATAGTAAAATCTTACATATTCGAAAGAAAATAAATTTCTTCAAGTGATTCTTCCAATCTTGCTAAAATATAAACACATTAGATTCCCTGTTAAAATAGCAAAAAAAAAAAATTATTTTAAAATTTGTTGCGTATGAAATGACATCAACGTTTTATGTTTCTGTGCATAGAACTAAAGTAAATTCGTTTGGGTTAAAACCCTATTTAGGCCGGTTTTTTCCAGGCTCTGAACAGCTAGGGGGACGCCTTCTTCTCAAAAGTAATGAAGCAGGCATCGTATTGCACATTGGAGGAGAATAAAGAAAAAAATCTTGGATGACGTCATCTAGTTTAAAATGATGTCATCATATATTTACGAACGCAACAGTTGACAGGACACAAAAGCAGGAAAAGGGCTGAAATATGACTTTAGAAGTTATTTCTAAGAATATTTCAGTAAAAAAATTATTGGATTTCTTTCCGATCATCTGTTAACCGACGAGTCACGAAGACATAGACGTGACGTCACACAAAACATTTTTCGAAGATCCTGAAGGCAACTAAAAATGATGAAAAGTCACCAATTTGAACCTGACTTGAATAGGGTTAAGACTCCTTTTGCTCGTGCAACGTATAGACTCCAATAACCTGTATATGATTTATGAACAGAAATGGAAAAATATTGCATGAATGAATTGTTAGGATAAAACGACAGCAAAATAAGACATTAAATAAAAATATAAAGAAACTAAACTTACAATTTAACTTTATCTATAAAAAAAAGAAAACATTACCAACTCACGATGTTTTAAAATTGTTGAATTAATTTTTGCAGGTACGAATGATTTGAAATTGAAAAGCATTTCCGCGTATCAATAATGACGGGATTCATAAATGGCTGGATGATTAAAAAAACAAAGTAATGAAACAATAGGTGAGTAAGAATATATTTAATTTCTGATTTGATCTGCTTTGCAATGAAACATATTCCAAACATACAGAAACATACCAGTTGTATTATTCAGTGTATAAATATTAAGTAGAATCTGCCAACTGACAAGCTGGTGTAATCACAGAAACCTACCAAATCCTCCGTGGTACAACTTATAATATTTTTCGTTGTCACAACTTTGACCAGATTTGCTGGTAACTGTTTAGAAAGTCCCTCTTGACCCTTCGTATTGATTTGGATGTAAAAACCACGTGTTGTGTTATAGTTTGGAGTAAGTGGAAGACCTGACGATTCTGCCTCTTGTTTAATCATTTCTACAAGTATAAAAAAACAGAAACTGTATAAGTAAAATACGTGTCTTTTATAGTGCTAAACATTTCTGCGTGGTTTGTAATTTAATAATAGAGTTTTAAATATCTTGGCACCTCAAGAAGAATGAAAATAGTAGTAATCAAAACTGGTTAAATTAACAAAGACGAAAAGTGTGCTTACAGAAGGCAACAACGACACTAAGATTTTAAAAAAGGTTCATCTTGAAAAGAATTCTCTAAACCGTAAAATTCACACGTTGCTGATGATACATTTTAAATTTAAAGCTTTATATAATCAATTTTCGTGGATAGCTATATTCACGAGCAAATCTTTTGAATTACCCTCACGTTTCATCACCCGAATTTTTTTCCTTAAAAATGTTTGCCAATTCTTCAAAGCAGACAAGTTTCTGGTTTTTGACCAACTTAATGCTAAAATAAGAAACGTTAGAAACTAAACAAAAGACTAGATTTTTTATCGTATGGAAAATAATTTCTATTGAGTTTAGCTAACTGACAAAAGTATGATCGGTCTAACCTGACATGAGCCTATTTTCCCTAACTTACTTTGGATTGTCAAGTCATAGTTTTCTATAGGTCATTAAACATACATATCAGATTTTTGAGCACCTTACTGAAGAACATGAGTTATAGATCTACATATATATTTTTAAAACGGTTTGTTTACATTTATCAATATCATTTTATTAGCTAAGTTAAATGCAGGAAATATTTTTCTTTACAAAAAATATTAGCTCGTGGAAAATTCCACGAGATATAGTTCATCGTACAAATTTCCCGGGTCTTTATTTCGAGCATCTGTACCCACCTGTTAACTTGAAGTAATACAATTTACTCGGACAGGAATTATTACTATGATTATAAGTGCGATTATAGTGACGTTCTCGATTACAAAACCCTCGGTGTTTAAAGAAAAAATTCGTATACTTTGGCTTACAGACAAACAGACAGTAAGTATTATAATAGACTAGCTAGTAATCTGTGTTTACATCCACGAGTTCGCTCGTCCATTTTTATGTCATGTTTCGTGTATCCGTAGTTCAACTATAAATGTGCAGAGACTGCTATCGCTACTGTGGTACTATTTGCGCAGAGAAAGACACAATACGGCTATAATTAATATAGAGACAATAACATACTTTGGAAATAAGAAAAAAAAATCATTCACCTGAAATGTCATCCACAACTTCACAATGCGTCCTCCTGGCTACGTCGAGCAAACCTTTTAGGAAAACGATGTTGTTTTATTACAATTATTTTCAGAGGTTAAATTTTTGCGAGAATTAATTTTTTTAAACTTAATTCACAAAGTAAAATTAACTTAAAACCAAAAGGGTTCACAAAATTAAATCCACCAGAAAAAAAATAATTTGTTTTAGTTCTTCTTGTTTTGTGTTCACAAGTAAACTACTCTATACTTTTCCTAAAAACAAACCCACCCAAGATTGGGATCCACAAACATTTAACCCTTTATAATATACTATAGCAGAATCAATTCAAAACATACATACCGTTGACGTTAGGCTAAAATAAAATAAAAAGTATAGATTTTTATCTATGCAACAAAAATTAATCTCTAGTCACTCCTAATAAAAGCAATACCGTAAATTAGGATTTTTAATAATAAAAAGAAAAGATAAATTAAAAGCTAGCTATACCTTGACTGCAAATAACTTTTGAGTTTTCATATTTAATGTTCCCTTTTGGTATCTTGTCTCATCGTGAATAACTGTGTGAATACTGTCAAGAATAATTTTGAATCTGTTATCATCTAGCGACTAAAAAAAGCAAATATTCAACGTAGTATTTTTTCAAAGCAACAACATGAGCTAAAACACAAAATAGAATCGCAAAAAAATAAATTAAAGTTATTAAAGGGGCTACGGAACGGCTGTTGGTTTTCGACTTTAGTGACTTACACGAAAGTCGAGCTGGAGGCTATTTTTCCGACATGTATGTAATTTATAGACTCGAAAATATAGATATATCTAGAATTTTTATTTTCTCCAGTCTTGGTCATGTTTTCATCCAGAATGAGTCTTGCTGAAATATTTCTTTGTAATATACTTTTCGGAAAAAAAATATTGAACCAGCGAGCAAAGTGCGCTGGTCTGTTCATTGCCCAAAACGCGTTTACCGGATTTTTAATATGTGCGCGGGATATGCGGAATGTGAGCATTTTAACCGGTTCGTAGCCCCTTTAAAGACATAACTAAAATTGTGTTTTTCAGAGCCCAAAATAATAAGAATTTATTAACCGCCATATCTAAAAAATAGCACAATCTTTCTGCGAAATATTTGTTGGTGCATTTAAATCCTTAATAAGCCCAGTTCATACTTCCACTCTTATTACACTGGGAACGAAGTACAAAAAAATTATCAAAAGTTTCAAAATTACTAGGTTGACTCTATCAACAAGTAAAGCAACCCACCTCAATATCATCACTTTTTTTATCAAAAACTTAAAACACTAATTCTCACTTTATGGTAAGCTTTAAATAGATTATTTTCACTCCCAGTGAGAGCTTGATGTAACGTCTGTACCAATTCAATGGTATGTTTCAGATATATCACCTCTGATATCTTTCTTTCAAATACTTTCAAGCCTTCCTTCTTTGGGATTTGAATTAAGGATGATATCAAGTGATCGACATCCAGAAAGCGGCCGAGTACTGCGACAAAATGGAAGTGTTCTCACAAGAAAAAAGATACAACTGCAAACAGCAAATGTACATAGCATTCGTAGAACTGTTCAGTATGAAATATCCATTTATTTCCAGTTGTATAATATAGCTCGAGTTTTAAATTTTATAAAAAACCTGATAACTTAAAACCTACTAAAAATAGCAAGATTAACGATACTGTTAAATAATATCAGTTTTGATTTCTATGCGCTGCTAAGATATTATAAGAGACTTCACAATGACATACACATTAGATGAGCTTGCATTTTCTTATTTTTATTCTTTTACAAATTGTTGTACTACCATAATACTTCTAGCTATCTAATGAGACAGAACTGTTATGGAAATGTTATTTAATTTATTTACTACATCTGAGTCTTAAAATAACGTTTTTATAAACTAAGGTCATGTTGAAAAAGAATGTGTGAAAATTCCAGCATTTTTAAATTTCCTATAATTGTATCAACTGAAATTTAGATCAACATTCGTATCATTTACACCTGTAAAATAAAAGAGCTTCTACAGGGATAGATCTATATGAATGGAGATTAACTACACAGTGAATAATGCAGATTGGATTACAAATCTCAGGTACAAAAAGAAAAACAAAATTACATTACCTGCTTGTAGATTTAAGAAAAGCTCCTCTTTCTCGATCAGTTCGTCGACACAGTCATACCTGCTCTCAATAGTACATAAATCTAGCAAAATTAAAAATGGATGCAAGAAACAATTTTTTAACAGAATATACGATGTTTGCTATGGCTCCATCCTCTTTCAATTTAAAAGCACTTCTCTGCTATGATTCCAACAATTCTCTTCCGTATTTTACAACTTCTCTTCTGCACTTAACAAATGACGACCAAAGTTCTCGAAATCATGGTGTAACCAAGAAAATTATTTAAAAAATAAAGGAACACCTTAAACGGAATGTCATGTTTTTTTATTTGAAGTTTATGGTCCACTAAAATACACATAAAATTTTGGTGAGTTATTATTAATTATTAAAAACACTTGATCTTTTTCATGCATGGGAGCCGGTATGTCTTCTTCAAAAACATGAGTTAACAAAACCCAGTTCAATCAATATTACAGACCAGAATTGGATCTGGGAATTTTGGGAGTTCATGGGAGAGAAGTTAAGGAAGCAAAGAAGAGAAATGTTTTCACTAAGAAGAGAAATGTTTTCACTGAAAAAAAAAAATTTAATTTGAGAAATTAAGCTATAAGGGCCATCATAGGAAAACTCTTTAGGTTCATCGCATTCTGTTTGTTTTTATAATCAAGTCAAAGGTTTACTTTGCCCTGAATTCTCAAATTTCCCTAGGTCATAAAAGCATTTGAAAGGTGATACGATAACTGTATTAAGATAAATGCCAGCCCAGTTACTAATATTTTCTAATTGTGAAGACTATGTACATACCACATGGCGGTTGCAGTATATTTGAACGAAGTAAGCGAGCTGTTAAAAGTGAAAAAAACAACACATATCACACATGTATGCATAACAGTAGCTGCAAGCACAAAGTAACAAGCAGACAAAATACTTAAAAAAGGGATAAGGAAATTTATTTGAACATTCACTTGAGATGACCTTTAATGGTTTCGGAGCGACATTATCAGCCTACGATGCTACGCAGATACTCCAAACGTTGTATTAATTCTATTTGCTTTAATTTTCTATGGAGGCTAATTTCATCTCAACTAAATTCAATGATAAGGTACACTGGGGAAAAACCATAGCAAGTAGTCCAGAGGAATAGATAATAGTTAGCAAGGTATAAGGAAGTATATAGAAATATTTAGTTTGTGATATTAAAAAGGCTAGACTGAATTTTTCAATGTTGACACCTAAAATGTTTTTGATTCATTTCTCATTTTTGTAATGTTTTTATCCCATTTTTTGTATTCTGTTTTCTTTTTTTTTTCCCTTATATTCTAACTTGGGAAAAGTCCACTTGATGCTAAATAAACATTTGAGGAATTATTTGAACATATCTGACTTCAGCAAAAGATACGCACCACCGCCAGCAGTCTTGGTGTGATTCAGAACACCATAAAGTGATTGTTCACTTTTAGGATCACAAGCATTAACAATCAGTTCCAGGCTCCTTGCTGCAGATCCATCTAAAATGTTTTCAAAAAAATAAAAATGATCATGTTTTTGCAGAAAAAAGTACATGCAACTAGTTTTTTATAAACTTAACAAAAACATCAAAAAGTGTAATTACACTTACTACTAATACCATCCTTACCAATTAATGTTGTATTTTCACCTCCCTTGTAAACAATTTTCAATGAAGCTGGTGCAAACACAATATTTTGTATAAACTCCACATACTTTAATAATGCCTACAATAAAATATCATAACACATTGATTTATCAGTAGGGATTCATTAAAAACTTGCACTAACAATTTCTTCTAATGCTTGTCTGCTGAATTGCAATTTCAGAGCATTAAAAAGTTTTGTTAACAAAGAAAGAATAAAAAAAATAACCAACTGATTACGAACTTATTTCTGTGCAATGCACAGGATCTAATCTCAAGAAAAACGACTAGCTAATATTTGTACAAATCTCTAAGTAAACTATGCAATAACTTACAGCTGTGGTTGCTAAGCAATAATACCTAAACAAAAGTGAGTTGTGTAACCATTGCATCAATGAGGCAATTTCATCAAATATGAATGGTTGCAGACCAAAAACATTTAATATTGCATGTCTTGTTACTTTTTAAAATTTTAAAATACCCCCCTCCCCAATAAAGCACCATGGAGTGTCTTATTGAGTATAATATTTGGTAGTAAAGTCTTACTAAACTGAATTATGTCTAATAATCTCTTAACATAGAACTAGTTTTCAGCTAGTTCTAGCCTGGAAAACCAACAACCATCTAATTTTTAAAGGTGTGTTGTCATATCACAGACAAATTTTAATAATACTTACTTTGACTGAACATCCATTTCTACTGTGTTAAATTCAGGAACACACAACTGCTTGATATATTCTAAACCTAAAAAAGTGATACACACGATATACTAACATTTTGACTTTTTTAACAAGTAAAGTGATCGGATTGGTTAAGTTCTTTTAGTTACTTTTAGCAAGAGTTTTGGTAAATATTTTTGTTATTTAATTACTTTTAAGCATTAACACAATATCCGTTTAAATATCCAAGGATAAATCATCTAAAAAAACTACATCATTTCAACGAAGAACAACATCGTGAAATTTATTAAAAATTTATAATGGAAAGCTAAAATTTAGAAGGTTAGTCAATGTAATTAAAAAAAAGATTCAATGACATATACCTTTGCTTTCATTAAAATACTTCCTTTGTACAGTGGTCAGTGTTGTGTAAGGGAACTGATCTGTAATAACTTGAAATAAAGCTGACATATTTCCGTTCTCACAAGCTGTGTTTGGCATTATCACCTAAAGTCAAAAATCAGTGCATTTGAAGACTATAAAAAATAAACATGAGGCAAATAGCAGAATAGTGTGATTTACACACGATTTAGAAAGATAAATGCTATTATTATTAAATTATTAAAGTGAAGATTAAAACAAAGATAAAGCTGCTTTCTTTTTACCACCGTTGCGTTCCAAATTTGATTCAGTATGTAATACTTTGATTGAGTTAATAATAAATTAAGTAACACAAAACTGTTCCAAATTTAATTTGGGGTAGCCAATAAAAGTTCAGGGTAGCTAGTAAAAGTTTATGTATATCTTTATGAGCCCAAAATGCTAAGAGACATGCCCCAGGAACTGCAAAGACACCTTAGAAAATGCAAACTTTGTTTATTTGCGATTCTTTTCATTCCAAAAAAGCTCATTGCAAATCATGGTAGTGTCTAAGGGAGCCAGTAGTTTGTTGCAAACTTACAACTAAAAAAATGGTACTGCCCATGGATTTTGTAAAACTTGACACAAAAAACCATATCAATTTAAACAGTGTATATACTTCATTTCATACTTCTATTGGTTGAATAATTTGCATCTTTGTCAATATTTTAACATATGTCGGGCCATCAGAAAACTAAACAAAAACATAACTTAAAACTTCTGAAGCAACTTAATCTTTGAGCAGTGAAATGTGATAAATAAATTCATACCTGGGACAAAACTAGCTCTGATCCTTTCAAATCAATTTTAGCTAACCCTATTTCACCTTTTGCAAGTCCACGTCCTTCAACAACAGCTAAGAGAACCGATATTTATTATGTAAAAGACATATAGAATAAAACATTTACAAAATTTGCATGACTTGTATTATTTACACCATTATGTTTTACTACTCAAAATTATATACACTCTTAGTATTTGCAGCACAAAAAGACCTTACCAACGATACTGCTACTTTGGATAAGATGTGGAGTACCAGTAGTTCTTGGTGTTCGGCGGGATCCTGGAACAGTACTTATACTTCCCCCAGTGAATGGTGTATGTTGGCGAAGGGCTCTTGACGAGTTGCTGCAAATTTAACAAGTGTCATGCTATTAAAATTTCATTTTTACAGAAGAAGTAAGCAAAGAATACTTTATACAAACAAGTCGTTCCATAATAGATCATACAATTAATGTCAGGTCAAAAGACAAGTCTTTATATTTAATCCTTATATTTAAAAATTGCTGTAACGAAAGATTTTTATGTTAACTTTAACACTGAAATTTAGGAAAAAAATGCCTTATAGAGAATCGGCCTAATAGTGTCATTTATAGTTTATATTGAAGAAATGATGGTGCCACCATAAAAATCAGATTCAAAGCACATTGCCGATTTAGAAGACGCCTCTTCTGCACACTTTTCTAATTTTTTGGTGTTTTTATAAATACATCTGAGTAGCTAATACAGTTGAGTTTTTAACATGAAAAATTGTAGTAGGCTTTTATAGGACCATGTTTTATCATAAAATTTTATTGCAGACCAACATGCAGATCTTAGGGACGTCACCAAACATTCAGGAGGCCTGGAACAGGGAAACAATTGAACTTGGTTAATAAACCTAATTTTTCAAGAAGTATAGTGTAATTGAGTTTCCTGTATTTAATTAATAATTGCCTTGAAAAAAAGAATGAACAAGTTTACCTTGATTTAGCACCAAAACTAGATGATTTTCTGACAGGATAAATCTTGCTGCTTGTTGTTCCAATATTTGACAATGTTAGGTGTGGTGTATCAAGATTGAAAGCTAAGAGTAAATTATATAAAAAGCTTCCAAAGGTGTTACAGAAATTGGAGTACCATGGTTAGCCAAAAACAGCATACAACCTTCTCGAATAGCGTCTAGCCCAGTCTGTTTTGCAGTACAATATTATGCAGTTTTAAGACTTTTTTACTTGAGTCCTCACTCAAGTTAAAAAAAGTAGCTAGGGAGTTTCTTGCCTAGAAAAAAAAAGGTGGCAGACATTATGGCTAATGGCATTCAGCTTTTTTGTTGTACGAGCCACTGTGTAGGGCCGATTTTGTCCTTCTGCAATTCTGTCCTAATTTCCATTGTGTTCGCAAAAAAGTGCTGCTATCACATTTTCCTATAATTCCTTTCATTGATCAATTTTTAATATAAGTATTATGATTATGTGGCTGCATTTTTTCCTTTTGCTTTATGTTGGTAATAAAAATGGAAGTGGTAGTACAAACCTGTCATTCTTGAAAGTAGTTATTATTTAATGCTTTATACCATTTTATACTTATATGTTTTATACTTAGATGTAATGCTATTTATGCCATTTTGGAGTAAATTTGATTGTATTTTATACTTTATGAGTAATTAGAAGATGTTTTTAATACAAAATTAGAATTATGAAGAATAGGTGGATCTCTAAGAGGTTAAGTAAACTTTCAATTAAACAACAAAAGTTAAAGGAGTAACCTGGGAGGGAGCATTGCACGAGTAAGTAAAAGAACGACTGAAAAAAACCAAAATAAGAATTTATTTATTTTTTGGAAGGAAATATTGACTTTATCCAAATAACTAACTTTTTTTCTAATTGGTCTTTCACACCTTCAAATTGAATAGGAGTTACGAATGAATGTTTTTAACACGTACCATCCCCTTGAGTATAATTTCTCAAAATAAAAAATATTTGATTTTCCTTTCCGAACAGAACTGACCAACTTGAAAAGAAAAAACACCTCAAATCTCTCATTTCTAAAAATGTCACTCCGTTCATGTCTTTAAAAAAACAAAAGAAGAAAAATGTAAAAAAAATAATTCTCCAGCAAAAGGAGACTGATTAGACATCAGAGTAAACATCAATCTTCTTTTATGCCAGCCTGTTCTGTTTCTGCAAGACGCAGAAAAATGTTAAAGGACTTGTAAAGTTCTATTTCTATGGTATACTCAGTTATGTTTTTGTGAATAATAATATTTAAAAGGACAACCTTCTGAATATTTATCGCCTTGGAAGTGTAAAAGTATCACCATCATCATGAGTATGCTTGAAAAGGGTGATAAAAAATCTTTAAAACAGTTTTTCATAGTGTTCTTTTTTGTATACCATCTATTACATTTTAAATCTCCTTTACAAAACTACAGAAGCTCTACAAGGGAGAGTGCTACTGTGCTGAAGCCAACGTGGTAATCTAAGGGATTTTATCTTCAAAAAACAACGACTCTCTAGATATTACATCTTAAAGACGAAAGTTTAAGTTAAAAATGCCTTTTTTGGAAAAAGTAAAATAAATAGAAATTGGGGACTTTCTGGAAAACAAGTAAAAAATCATTTTACACCATTTTATCACCATTCTAAAGAATATCCTATGAGAGTTGGAAATGAAGTAGTTTTGTAAATGAAGTCACTTTTTTAAAGGCAGGAAAAAATGTCTCTATACTTTACAAGGTAAAAAGTTTCAAATTATTTTTATATCATTTGATAGGTATTTAAAAATGCTTCTTTGGTGTTTATGAATGAATAATCTTTGATTAACTATAGCTGAAAAAATTGAGATTCTAAAAAAACATGCTTATAAGGTATACCGTCACTGTTCTGCCCAATCTTAGGACGCTGCCTAATCTTTGAACATAAAATTGCCCAATCTTAAGACTGGGCAGGGCGTCACAAGATTGGGCAAAAGACCATCTAAGGCCCATCTTTGGCGCCTTTTAGATTTTAAAGAAGGGATGTACCGTACGAGCTCTGTTTTTTGCAGGTCCCAACAAACATTCTCAGGCACATTAAAACATCATACTTCAGAATCAGAAAAATCGTATTTAACCATATTATTAGTTAGCTAGCTGTTAATTTCATTGGATGAGATGTTTAGCCAGCTAGCGAGCTGTAGCCAGCTAGCTAATATCATAGTCTATTGAAGAAAAACCTGATAGACTATGCTAATATGGTTGAGTAGTTTCAATTTTTTATACATAAAATACATGGTATATATAAATTTTTGACCTTTTGATTTTCCAAGAAAAGTTTCAATTTAAAGTTCCTATTAAAATTCTAAAAATTTTATTGTTCTGTTTGTCTTCCACAATTGTTCTAAGATTGGGCATGTACGTCCATAGATTGGGCATTTGTCACTGTCGGAAGATTGGCCTGGCCAGTCTTAAGACAGGGTGCGTTCCAATATTGGGCAGAACATCACCACCTTAACAGAAAAATATAGCTAGCTAGGCTAAGCATGACAAATCAAACCACAGGATGGTGCTTACATAAACTAGACAGAACAAATGAGTTAATCACACTATGAATCAACATTACAATTTAAAAGGAAAATGAAGGTGAGGATATAGCTATCTATCTGGCTTGTTTAAAAGAGTTTCAGCTCTCTTTTTCATTTTATTTCTGTACTTTTGCCGCGAAACACGTCAGCTGTTATAAGTTTAAGAAATACTTACAATACTTAGCGCTTTTTTCTGAAAATGTCAAAGATTCGTCAGTTTTTCGACTATTACAACTAGTCCTACCACTGAAGATAGACGATATCTTGGTTCTTGAATATACTCCTGATGAGCTACCGGCGTCCATTATTGTCAGACACTTTCAGTTTCGCTTCGACCATTTTACCCAGAAATTCCCGCTTGGGGAAAACAAAGAAGATTTATGCTGAATAGGGAAAGGTAATGGTGGCTGTTTTAGAACAAAAAAAAATAAATCCGGGCATATTTTTAGTTAAAAAAGTATTTTTCTTATTTCTGTAATTAGTAATTAATAAAAATTGAATAACACAAGGGAAATTTTGTGATCACATGCTAGAGCGAGCATGACGCAATCATCATGGAGAAGATATAAAGTTGGCAATCATGCGATAATGTAATAGCTTTTCTAGACAACTACAGTATAACAAAGACGTGCTTTTTTCGCAAAAAATTGGAGAAAATTATTTATTATAAGCTGCATGTTGTAATACTTATTGATTAAAATGATTTGGAAATCCCTAAATGTTGTCCAGATGAAATAACAATATCCTTCGTGTACACTTTAGTATAATTGACATCTCGGTATAGACCTACCCGCGTTGTTTCTTCCGGCTTTTTTGGCTGCCACTTCATGAAATTTGTATAGAGAAAGAAGGATGTTATCAGATTGAAATGATCATTAACCAAGAGCTTTCTGGATTAGATGTTAAATTAACAGCTGTGATGTTTACTAGAGAATTACAGATAGAGCTTGATATTGTTGAAGTTGTAAATATTGTTGTTTTATTGGTGTTACTTGTTAGATTAGTGCAAAAGATTGGTTTAAAAATTTTGAAAGATTTGGCTTGTATAGACATTTTTGTTTCAACAAAAACATTTGTCGCAATTTGGACAATTTTTACGAAGTTAAAATTTTGCAAAAAGTCGCATTTTCTGCATTATGGATACTCTCCTCACGGCCTTCCTGTCATCTGGAATGCAGCATACGCCACACCAAACAAGTTTTAAAATTCCTGGTCAGAGTTGGATTGATAAAGACAATATAAATTGTATTATCCCATCAGTAGTAGATAATATTTGCATGAAGTCCATAATCACAAAAGAAAAAGAATATCCATGGCAATATTACAAGATGGCAGCAACAACAGGTCTGTGTGTGTAGCTAGCTAGGGTTATCAGTTCGGGAGATGACATATAGGGAAATGGTTTCCCATATAGGAAACTGTTTCCTAAACTAATTTTTTTGATTTTAATTTGCAGTTCCCTTTTGAGTAACCGTTACCCATTCTTAGAACCATTTTGCGGAAAGAGGCTACAATAATTTTTTTCTTTCTGTTAAAATTTGTGGGAAATTTCACTGTTTCAAATCGGAATCGGAAACTGTGAAGTTTCCCAAATGGGAAACCGTTTCGCAAATAGGTAGTGGTTTCTCTTTTTCACTCAACTCCTGAACTGCTTATGTATATTCAAATAGATGTGCATATTTTACATGGCTAGCCTCACAAATATCAAGGGATATACCCTGTCTATTATTTCCAGGAGAGGCCATGGCTTAGATGGAGTGTCCTAAAGTATTTAATGCTCATTTTGAGCTACCCAAACCCAATTAGGGTACATGCTGTACTAGACAGCTCACAGCAACATCCAACAGCCCACACAGTGAGCCATCTACCAAATTTCCCTCACATGACTTCAGTTAACCCAGGGCTAAGAGTACGGGAGCTATATAACCACTAATCTACGGCGCCAGTTTGTTTTATTCCATTCCTTAATTTGTGAGTGACCCCATATGCAAATCAACAGGCAGAAAATGCAGGCATATTAGACCAGTTCATTTTAAAATGTTATTTCTGAGTGCAGCGTTCTTTTGCTGTTAAAATTAAAATATAGTTTACATTTAATGAGATTTATGTATTAATAAAAGAAAACTTCTAGCAACGAAAAAATGACTTTCTTTACCCAAAGTCTGCATTTTATTGCCTCTTAATATTTCTGATTTTTTTTTGCACATGCCCATGCACAAGAATTCCATCAAAACATTAAAAGCTATATATATATATATACATATATATGTGTGTATATATTAATATGCCTACAATAAATTCTGCATACCTATAAAATCAGGCCTTTTCAGGAGAGGCGTGCAATAGCACGAGCACACCTACATACATAAGCAAAATGGCTTAGGCGTGCTATTGATAGCACCTGTAAAATGACAAATTTTATAAGAAGTTAACCAGTGCAGCACACCCAAAACCACACTTAAAATACTTGAGGCGTGCTTTTTGGCACACACATATTAAAATTTTCCTGAAAAGGCCTGTAAAATCGTTTGCAGCATAACTTTTTTTGCCAATTTAGCATTCTATATGTTTCATGAAGCCTGGTTTTTTAGTATTTGGCTATGAGCTTAGCCTTGCTCTGAAGATTTGTGATATGTGAATTAAAACATTTTATTTTTATATTGTGTTAACATTTGCTGTCATTTTAATCAATCTTTACCAGGTTTTCAACAGTTTGGTAACCCAGAACTGTCTACAGAAATTGATGTAAATCCACTAGCCAATACAGAAGTTTCAGGAACCGAGGCACCATATTCATCATACTTAACCCACCAAATGTATCACAAACTTAAACAAAAAAGAATTTCTTCACTTATTTACATTGCTGCAAGGTGTTGCCTTAAACTTGGATGCATGATTACAAGTGAACATTCTGATTTAACACCCCATGAATGTTGTACAGAAATGGCTAATCAAAATATCCACTGTGTTTGTGAAAACCTCCAAAATGGTAATAGATGTTGTAACTTGCATAATCTTTACATCCAAAATATGAAGATAAATAATAACAGTATATCATGGACAGTTACGTACTTAAAAAATGATTCTTGCAATTATGAGATCAGTGTTGCCAATCCCATATATGACATTTCAATGGAATCTACCAATTTTGTTGATATATCTACCGACTCCTTTGAAATTGAATTCTCCAGCCATGGCAGTGACACTGAAAATGTATTTGAATTGGAATCGAATTGCTTGCAAGGGTTCACTTTTCATATACATGGTGGTAGTGTTGAAGGTAGTAATGATGATGACAGCGAAGGTGATAATGAAAGTTTGGTTTATGAAACTTCTGATGATGAAGATGATGATGAATATTGCTTTTATTCCTTCGAAGTTGAACCTGTTGAGAGTATGTCATGTGACACAAGTGGTATATTTCATGAAGATATCCCTGCTATGCTTGATATCAGAGTCAATACTTCAAAACAAAAGAACATATCTAAGTATCATCAAAAGTGCGTATGTGGAATGGAAAATGAACCAAGTAAGAATAATATAAAGGATAACAACAACCAAAAGAAAAAAGTATCTTTTACCAAAGATGTAGAAGTTCATCATTTAATCGCTTGGAAGCATGCTTACAACCAATCTCGCAAAAGTTTCTGGGTTAAAATTGCTAATGATAGAGCTCATTTTCTAAGACGTATTCAAAATGTGGAGAAGGTTTTAGATCCTATTCTTCGAAGTAAACTAGAACATTGTTAAATAATCACATCTCGTTTTACTTTTGTCAATTTAAATTAATATTTTTTTGGCATTAATTTTCAGTTCCAGTTGAAGTTTTTTCTATTTGAAGATTTTAATCTTATGTATTTTATTAATCGTATGTATTTTAACTTACAAAACATATTTTGGAAAAGAGTGATACTAAACATATAAATATAAATACAACATATAAATGTATTATTTATATACAATAACTTGAAGTAGTTTGTAAAGCACCCTGCGTATTTATAATTTTCTTAATATATATATTTTTTTATGCGGGAATATTTATCTTCAAATTTTACTTGGGAATACTTTATTGGAAGAAATCTTCAAAAGAGAAATGTTATTTTCGGAGATCAGTCCCGTGTAAATATTTTTTTCGCCCCAACTGCGAAAAAGACAAAAAGAATGATGGTGCAGGTACATCCTCTGTTTCGATTGGTGTTTAGCGAAGATTATGAATGTAATAAATAAAATTGGGAAAGTTTACAACAATATAGAAACTTGCTTTAGATCGCTAGAGGACTGTACACAAAAGCACAAAAATCAAAATATACCGTGGATCAGGGAAAATAAGGTTATTTTATCAGAGCAACATCCTAATTTGTATTTATTGTTAATCAGTGTATGTGATTTTTGTATACTTTGTGAAACTCCCAGAAACTCCAAGTATATTCACTGATTTTTCGTGTGAATTAGGGAAAAACATGTTTTTCACCCTTTACCTTGCGAATTTAATATATATAAGGTCACGTGACTAAGTCGAACTTTCAACACAAATCAATCGATGCCAGGAAGATACAAAAATTTCGCCAATAACAATTTGTTTTTTTCTCTTTAAATGTGGTCAGCGTTTGTAAATGTGGATTACTAATGAAATTGTTACTGGTTTGTTTGATTTGATTTGTATTCATTGAAGTACAGGAATGAAATTCAGCAAATGAATTTCTAAACTTCATATTTTTTTGAAAAATTTTTTTCCTATAAATTTTCCTGTGAGGTCAGCATACAATTTCATCATCTCTTGTAATTACATCATCTCTTGTAATTACATCGTGAAATTTTCAAAATTATGCAAATTCAGCAAGTATTATGACAAAATAATATAAGCTTACAAGATGACTTATCATTATTTACCGTGATAGGGTAGTGATAATATTTTCCCCCATGTCCGTATCTGTGCACATTTTCAATCAAATATTGAAATCTGTGTATGTCTTTAATAACTGTTTCTTGAAACCAATTAACCTTCGGAGATGAAATACAATGATTTTCGTTAAGAATTGGGTTAAAAAATTAAAAAACGTATTAAGCTATTTCACAAGATTTTAGGAGGCGTCATCGCCACCGTAATTTCCCGCGTGCGATCTTACAAAATTAAATGTAGGTAAGCAAGAAGAAAATTCCGTTACCCTTGTACACAGGGCCACTGATTTGGTATGGAGAAGTTCTTTCAAAATTCAGGCCGAGTATGTAAAACCGTAGCAAAGTATTATCAAGGGTTGTGGGGTTGTACAAGGTGAAGCAGGCGTTTTGTGTTTTTGCTGTAAAAGGAGCTAAAGTCTTCCCAAAAGTAAGGTTTTTAGTTATCAAAAGTCCTTTTTAGATTAGAAACGAATGTTTATTTATAGCCCAATAAATAACAGTCACATCCGTAGTTTTAACACTTGAACATGCGGATGTTAGAGCATGCGGATGGAAAATACGTCCGTTTAGTACGATCCAATCCTTTCAATATCTGACAGGATTTCCAAAATCAAAACTTCTTTATCTACCTTAGGTAGCATACAATTGCTTTGACATTCTAGCTATTTGAAGTGCTCCCTGCAATTGGACCTGACCTAGGTAAACCATGTTGGAAAAGAAACTTTTTGATGTAACCATACCCTTGGTTGTTTTAGGCGTTTAAACTCAAAACCACGGAAGTTTAAACGTTTTTCTTCCCTTTTTTCAGAATTTCATTCATTGGAATCTAAAAACTGGGGGACGTTTCAGGCGTTTTTTCTTCCCCATCTGTGACTTTCATTCATTTGGAACCTTAAAACCCGCGACGTTTTAGGCGAATTGACATTTTGCCTAAGATCGCCCCAGGTTTGCTTGCTGTTTGAATAAAGTATAAATGAAAAAATCAATAAAACATCATGAGGTCGAAATCGCGGATGCGAAACCAATTTACAAAAATAATTCAGTTTTTTTATAGATTATTGTATCTATAGAATTTTTTTTTCTAGGCCACAAAATTAGGCTTAGGCAAATATGCCTAGGCTGCCTAGCCCTAGAGATCCGTCCCTGAGTCTTAAGTAACTACACAGCAATTTTCTTGGTCTTTTTTTGGTGTCACACTGTTCTTCTTTGTCCTTTTGTTTTTAACAGCAATACCACATTTTTACCAATTGTTTAGCCGCCAAAATAAACTGCTTTATCGAGGTTGTTCAAAGGCATCTTTGCTTATACTACTTTACACAGAGGTAACATTATGCAGCGAGAAAATGAACTTGTTGTTTGTTGTGGTGTTGCTGAGCGCGATCGCGCCCCATTTTGAATTTAATGCGCGGTCAGGGCAAAGTTAGTGTACGCAAGAATTTGATTTGGTGAACACACTGGAAGAAAGGGATGCTAACAAATTTTAAAAATAATTATGAATAAAAATCAAGTGGCATTTTAATTTCCTTATATGAATGGCAACGTTCGGCCACCATACAGCACCAAACCAAACGCAACACCTACAACAACACACAAGTTCATTTTCTTCTCGCTACATAATGTTACCTCTGTTTCACTCGTTTTACGGCAAAAATTCGTCACGTGACCGTGACAAGTCCTGGGCACGAGGTTAGTGCGAAACTGGACCTAGCACTGCTTAACTATGATGGAGATACAATACACCTCCGTCATAGTAGTCACACGCTTTATGTTTACGTTTTAAATCCCATTCAAGTTTTGCTTCACACTACATACAGCAAGAGAGTTCTAGGCGCGAATAGCATACTTCGTCAAGAAGAACACCCCAAGATGGGTACTGGAAAATTGTGTATAAAGTATCTACTATTTTCATTTAATGTAGTATTTTGGGTAAGTAATTACAGCTTATTTTCCTAAATTAGGCAACAAATAATTCCAACCTAATTAAGCCTACGTTTACATGTGGGCCAAATGAAATTTCATCCTGGGATGAAACCTTTTTTTTTACATCTCTATTTCACCCCTTTTGAGCATCAACTTTCACAGAATTTTTTTAATGTGAGTTTATAAGCTTCCCCTTGTTAAAGATGTAAAATTGGTGAACGGTAGAGCAAGGGTTTCATGATGCTAGCTAGCTAACTATTATTCGAAAATTGTAGACCTGTTTTTGGAAAAATGCCTGACAAATATTTCCAATTAGCACATCAGAATGTTGCTAGCAGACAAAGTTTCTATTTCTGACAAGTATTTCCAATTAGCACATCAGAATGTATGCTAGCAGATAAAGTTTCTATTTCTTACGTATATACTACAACTTCTTTTTTAGCTAGTGGTCTAACATCTAGCTAACATATTTTATCTTTTTTAATTAGTAATGGCTTAAATATAGCTGGCTTATAAAATTAAGGTTCAAACCTTTATTTTATTTTAAAAAAAATATTTTTAGCTCACCCAAACTATGACAAGTTTAATGTTTAAAGTTTAATGTTTACATTTTTGATGTTATTATTTGTATGCATGTTTAAAAATATCAGAAAAATCGACAGGCAAAGCATGTTAATTCCCTATAAGCCATTTCAGAATTAGGATGCCATCTTCCGTTTTTTATCAAGGTAAGCCGAATTAAAGGCAAGGAGAGATAGATGGATGTGCATATTTTACATGGCTAACCTCACAAATATCGAGGGATAACCCTGTCTATTATTTCCAGGAGGGCCCATGACTTAGATGGAGAGTCCTAGAGTATTTAATGCTCATTTTGAGTTACACAAACCCAATTGGGGCCCGCGCTCTACTAGACAACTTCCGGCAACGTCCAACGGCCCACACAGTAAGCCATATGCCCAATTTCCCTCACATGGCTTGGGTTAACCCAGGGCTATTGTAACATTCACTCGACAATGTTGAATCGACGTCAAGAGGAATCGAACCCTGGTCTCCCGCACAGAGTACGAGAGCTATGACCATTAAACTACTGCGTCACAAATCTTTGACACTGACATAGCTTTTTTTGCCTACAATATATATACTAACATGAAGAGGCTTGTTTAAGAGATTTTAGACTTTCTTGGCTGTGTGTTCTTATGTGTCAATGTCATATTTGGCACTCTCAGGTAAAAATAATATGCAGGTCAAAAACATGCCAAATCCAAGGTGATTCAGAAATTTGCCTAGGTCCAGGTGGCCAGGATTAAATACCTATGCCTGGTTTTATGGCTTCCCACATGCATTTTTCATCTGTAAGTGTTTTAAAAACAAAAAAGCCATGTTTTATTTTTGCACTTGAAAAATAGAAAGAAACATTCAACTAGATGTTTTAGAATTTTTTAGAATTCTTTGTGGCATTTGTATTTTGATAAAAAAAAATCAGTTAAAAGTGACATCATTTTTTTCATTAATAAATGATATGCCATTGTTAATATATACTAGAATCACAGGTATATTATACTATAAATATATATACAATTCCCTTAATAATTCATAATACTCAATAATTCACATAGGTCGTTTGATAAAAAAATAACTCCTGTTAAATATATTGTGCATTTATGATTCATAATAGAAAGGTGAAAATATTAAGGCGTGTTTATTATTTAAAATTCTGGATTCATTTTTACTTCTTGTCCAGTTTCCCTGTGTTCTCAGGCCCAATGCTCTCAGTATTATTGCAAAATGTTTATTTTAGCTGGCTGGTTTAGCAGCTATTGGGGCTGGCATATGGATGTTGTTTGACCCTGGTAGATTCAATGATTTTCTAGGAAAATACACATTTACAATACCTGCTTCAATATTAATAGCAACTGGTCTATTTGTGACATGTGTTGGGTTTTGTGGATGTTGGGGTGCAATAAGAGAAAACAAATGCATGCTTGGCACAGTAAGTATTTGTATCAATGTGTGTATCCTGCTGATATTAGACATCTAACTATTATATATGTTAGCTTTTTTAATTCAAATAAAAAATATCTCATTCACAATTGCATGTAACTTAAACTACTAAACCATTTGATGATAACCAAACTTAGCCTGGACCTGCAAAAAAGGAAGGGAAAAAACTTTTTACTGAGAGTGTATTTTACCCAAACGCAATGTGGCAAAATCTTGTAGAATCCTAAATTTAGTAAATAAAATATTTTCCTGTAATCTTCAATATTAATAGCAGCTGAAACTTAAAAAAAAAATTGTATTAAATAGTAAATGTTCTGGGACAATTTGGGATTTGAATAATATACAAGATTTTAAAAACATTTTCATATGATTTGACTTTTTTTTTAGTATTTTACAATGCTGTTGTTGATATTTTGTGCTGAAGTAGCTGCTGGGGTGCTGGGTTTCTTGTATCGTGATAAGGTAGGAAGATGTATTGGAACAAGTATTGGATTTTTTATAAGACAATAAACCCAAAAGATATTAGGCAACTTTGTGATGTTTTATTGACATATTTTCTGTTTTTGTTTTCTTTGTGCAGATAAAGGATGAAGTGACCTCTGAATCACAGTCAGTAATACAAAATAAATATGGAACTGGTGATAAAGATATAGATTATGCTGTAGACACTGTACAAGAAAAGGTAGTTTATTTGTTTTGAGTGCTTTTTTTAATGTTTCTTTAAGATCATATATTTTTTATGTAATAATTCACTGCCTGTCTTGTGAAAGTAATAATCAATTTTCCTATCAATTTCAGTTTCACAGTTTAAAATTAATCACTAGCTTGTGTTAATTGGATGGTGGTCTTATTGATATGTTTTTATTTATGAGAGGAACGAGTGTTTTATGCATCAAATTTTCTGGCAATCCTTTTTTGTTGACTTCTAAGATGTCTGAGCACACAGGTGTGTTTCTCTAATAAGAATTAAACAAATAAGATTTGTTTGATTTTTTGTGTAAAGTAGTTATGTATAAAAAGTGCTGACATCAGTAAGAATATATATATAATGTCAAACTTAGGCAGTTTTTTTAGCATTGAACAGACTAAATCATTAAAGCGAGAAGTGATTTGACATATAATACTATTTTCCCTATCCTGTGTTCAAGCTCTGTCCAGTGTTACAAGTAGTTTTCTCAGAGAATGAATTCTAAAATTTTAGTTGTACTTGTGCATGGAGTTGATTTTAATATATGGTCTGCAAATTACTATATTGCTACCCAATTAAGCTTAAAACGCCATGAATTTATGCTATACTTATCTGAACCCAAAAATAACATTGACAATTTTTCCAGCTATAGGTAGTAAAGTCATGATTTTTGCCTGGCCTAATTGGAAAAAATTAACAATTAAATCTTATACTAATTTTTAATCTCACTGTGTAAAAATTTTAGCTTGAATGTTGTGGTGCTAATGGTTATGGTGATTATACTCCTTCTTCCAAGTGGTATTTAAACAGAGGAAGTGCCATCTATTATGTGCCACCATCTTGCTGCTCCACGCAATCAAAATGTCTGAAAACGACAGACACAAATGTTGTTTATACCAAAGTATGTTCCATTTTTTATTTATTCTTGTTTTGTATTTTTAAGGAAGAGCGAAACAATTTGGTATATATAATGTGTTTAAAGTGTACGCGGATGGATAAAACAAATATTCGATGTAAATGGTTGTTGCTTTTGTTTATCCCAGTTGTCTGATGCAACTTAAAATCCTGCTCTTGTTGTTGCTGTTGTCGTCGTCGTTAATCATTTACATCTATTTTAGGGTTGTATTGACGAACTTGTTAAATATACTAAGGACAACATGATGATCTTAGGAGGCATTGGAATAGGATTAGCATGCGTGCAGGTAGACATTATTTTAACTTCGCATAGCCAGTAATAATTCAAAATTGGTACAGTAGACGTCCGTTAATTCGAACACGCAAGGGACTAAATTATTTGTTCGAATTAAGGAATGTTCGAATTATCGGAAGTTCAGAAAAAACAAGAATTTTAATAAACGTTAAAGGTTTTTATGCTGATATAACTTAATTACAACTTTAGTACAAATTTTTATTAAAATCTTTTAACGTTGTTTGCTTGGCGATGGTAAACTTCATTTTATTGGAAATGCCAATTTAATTGATAAATTGAAAGAAATTTTGCCACCATTGATGCAATAAAAATGAATAAATATGAAAACATTTTTTTATTTTTCCATTAAATTTTATTTATCGATACACAAAATTTCGAATTAACGAGCATAATGCCAGCCTTCGGACTAAAAATTGGTCGAATTAGCGAAATGTTCGAATTAGCGAAGTTCGAATTAAGCAGCTGAAAATATAAGACTTTATTAAACCAAACTCAATGGACTTGGAAATTTGTTCGAAATAACGGAAAGTTCGAATTAAGCGGCATACGAACTAACGGACGTCTACTATATGTGTATTAAAGGATGCCTTAAGTCTTGCTAGAGCTTGCATTTTTTTTGCCCCTCCCCCTTAAATCTGTGCATCCGCTTCTCTAGTTATGTTTTTACTTTGGTTCTAAACTGCAAAAATTGTGGCTTCATCGTTTATCTTGTTTATATTTTTTATAACAATTTAGTTACTGGGGATGTGTTTCGCTTGCTGTCTTTTCTTTGCAATCGACGATTACTGAAGTGTTATGAACGCTGATTGAAGACGTATTAACCTGTTTCATATATTGGCAAATTACTGTTTTCTAAATAGTTAATCTCGTTAATACGTATAGCAATAAGGCAAAAAGATGTTAATATATATGTATACTATTTTTAAAAAAATGGTATCAACTTTGATGTTTTTCCGAATCTATTAGTTTTTTTGTTGAGTGTTTTTGCAGTTTTAGCGAAATTGTTAAAGAAATCCCACTAAAGTCGTAAGTTCGCGAAAAACGTATAATTTACCGAAACACTTATTGCGGCTATCTTATCGTAACTTATGTGTATGTTTCAGTAAAAGTGTTGTCATAGCTAATTTCTCAACGCTAATTTTCCCTACAAAGATGTTTCAATGACGTTTACCATAAGGGCAAATCTCATGAATATAAAGTAAGATTTTGTGCATTATAATGTATATAGGAACTCAGCATTTTCTCTACATCCTGGCTTGTAAAATGGCATGGGGTTTAGTGAAAAGGTTGTATAAGTTAAGTATGTTTTATACGAATTTTACACTCCTCTGTATATATTTAAAGAAAAATGTTATTACGTAAAATGATATATTAAAAATAAAATATTTCTTTTGTGGGTATATAGTACCACTAATGGTTTCAGTTTTAACTGCACTGCTTTTTATTTTGAAGTTATTAGTTATGTTTCTCAAAGAGCAAAAAAGGTTTTTTCTTTATTTACTTTTTTTAGTTTTAGCTTTTATTTATGTTTTTTCCCGGTGTTATTATTTCGAACCTTTTTGTATTTAGTAATAATTTCTATTCATATCCTGGGAAAAATTGTTATTTCTTTGTGAATACCCATATTTTAAACACGATCTGGAAGGGTGTTTTTAATTACCTTTGTCCCACTTGCTTGGCTCGAGAGTTTATAAGCCTTCTTGTTTTGTCATGACACCTGTGGGCTACCAAAAGTTTACTTCAAAAAAATCAACCTTTTGTGATGAACTTGAGGGCGGCCTGTGATAAAGGTTTCAGGTCAGAGAAGCTGGAAATGAGGGCGAAAACCATGCACATTTATCAGGCCTAATTCAAGAAAATTAAAAGTGCTATGAAGAAATTTCAGACAAAACTGTAATTATATTTAAGTCATATTTTTATTCTCTTATAAAGAGAATGTTGAACTTTTCTTTACAGTTGGTTTGGTAACAACAACGTAGATGTGTCAAATAAAATGCATATTTAAACAGTATCATCCTAAGAATTTCAAAGGTTTTTGTGATTTTATGTTTTTTCCAAAAAATTGTGCAACCTGGTAATCAATTGGGTTTTGTAGCCAACACTAAAAAGTGAACTTTTGTTTTTTTGGTCCAAAATCCACAAATATAAGCTTCGTAAAAAAATTATTCGCACAAAAAATTTTTCTTTTAAGAACACATTGCTTTATTTTTGATAAAATTATTTATCAAGCTTGTTGAGTAAAAAATAAAACAGCTGTATGACGATTTAAAAATATGTCGTTAGGGAAAGGAAAATCAGAATTTATCAGTGAATGGGAATGTCAAGGCCATGAAATGTAAACGCAGAGTTTAGGAAACTCCTAAAGTAACTACTTTTGCAAAGTCATTTTTTCATTCACATGTAAGTTTCCTTCAGATTTTTAGCAGTTGCTAAATATAACTGCAAGCAGTGAGTCCATAATTGTCTTCACTTCCAGAAGACAGTTTGTCTATGACTACGTATGAGGGAATGAAAACAAATTCGACGAACATACCTTTGACTTAAACGCCGAGCATGCGTAGCTTTGCAAGGTGACATATAAAACTTTGGTTCATTGAGACAAACCTTATATAACGTGATTAGGCCTTTTTTAGGCCCATGTTATAAAAAAGGGAACAGGCGCTGGGAACAAGGTTGGAAAAGTATATGGTGTTAATATATCTCATTTGTAAAACGTCACATTAATTATTTGTTGATGTTTGACGTTTATAAGGCAATCAAGACTAATTGAAGTACGTAGTCACGAGCAAATAATTTGGCAACTATTATAGGAAAAAAAACGTAACCCAGTCCATCCGGGACCAAAATTGTTCAAATTCCCGAAAACGAAGCAAACTCACTAATTTACGGATCAATACACTAATAACGCCATCAAAGCATTTTAACTCGAAGATCCTACACACATGCTTGTTTGTCTGCCTTATGAATTTTTTCATGGAACTTACTAGCGGTATACTAAAGTATCAGAGCTAGTAGAGTGCACATTTAAAAGTCCTGTATAAACTAACTTATAACTGGGACCATCCAACATGTGTAGTTTTGAGTAAAAAGAAATCGTGCACTACTCTATTTCTGCTGTGCATGAGTCACGTGATGTCAAAATAACGGAATGACGTCACTTAAGCTTTTGACTAAGCGAAACATATGATTATCAGAAGGTTGAGGTTGAACATGCAGACACTTGCAATTAACCTAATATAAGTAGGTGAGTTTGCAATTAAAAACGACGAGATGTTAATTGGAGTCCTTGTTGAGATAACTTAATAGACAAATCTATTAAACTACAAGGGCAACCTCGTTCCCGGTGTTGTACCTTATCGTCTGAGCTTATGAGTAAAAAAGAGCTGTGAGGAGGACTGGGAAGGATTATATTTGACTGAAAAGTAGCGTTTAAAGATTAAAATAATTTGTGTGAACTTCCTTCTGCAGAAAAGGTTTAGGTAAAAAATGTAAAACTATACTTGAAGTAGTTGAACAGCACGTCAGACTTCAATTCGCCACTAAACAGCACTTCAGACTTCAACTCGCCACACCACAATGCCCTGCAGAGACAATTTTAATTACTCGCAAATTATTATTATTGTAGTTCAAGTACTTTAATTGTACAACTCTTGTCAAATGGAATACTTGGCATCAACCTCGTCCCCCCGGACTCTCGAAAAAAGGGTCTCGTAGTCCCGATGACAAATAAAAAATGATCCTAGATGCAAACTTTTCACTAGACATGTCTCAACCTTGACCCCAGGTCATTTCTTTCTTTTAATAGAAGACACAAAAATGATCTCAAACAAACTAACATGGGTCCTGCTGTGACACAACGCAGTGGATTGGTAGGCGTCTCTCATGAAAGGGGAAAGAACAGAATGACATGGAAGTAACTTATTTCCCTCTTTAAAGTATCATCTTCCATTTGATTAACTGTCTTAACTTCTAAACGAATTATTATCAAAGTAAATAAATTTTGATTGACTTACATACTTGCGGTAACGTTGATGCCATTAAGTAGAACAATGAAAATGCAGATTAAACTTCTTAAGTTCGTTTAACTCAACTCCGCGTTTGTTTCTGAAGGTCGTGTGTTTAGTTGATGTTAAACTCATTATGAAATCCATGTGTGAAACGGATTGGGTGAATACTATACATATCAAAATTGTATTGAATATAAGTGGTAAGTTTTGTTTTTGGGTAATGTCCTATCAGAAGTGATTTTTATTACTATAACTAGTTGATTTGGGTAGCCTCTTCTGTGTCTATATTTGATCCTCTGAGGCGGAATCTATTCTAGCACATTTCACGATTCTATTTGAGATATGGCATTCGTGAAAGCAGGGCAACCGAGAACGTTAAAATTGTTAAGAAGAAGAAAGGATCAATATATAATTCATATCATGTGGCTATTATGACTGGAGTGATATTTGCAGTCATATCTCGCTACTACATCGAAGTCAAGAGTTTAATCTCATTTTGTAGGCATTCATAAGCAAATATTGCGTTGGTGCAAATTTATTATAACCTAAGAATTATATGGTGTCCTATTTTTCATTTAGCATGGAATCTTAAAAATTGAGTTTCTTTAATTGCATACATGTTAAGCATTCGCATGTCCATGTATTTTTATTCAGAGTTATATTTAGTAACCATGGAAAATATACGAAAAGAGGTTTTGCTTGTACTTTTACGCAGGACTCAGAGAATGTTATGTTTTTGTGAATACTGTGAGTTATCTCATTCGAGTTGCGTTTTGTGATTATGACAGGAATCAATCAGACGTTTGTTTTTACTCTGAGTGCTGTTGAACCACTAAGTGGACTTAAATGTCAGTCCACTTTGAAAGAAAATAGACAAACTCTTTCTAAAGCAAACAAACATATCGAAAATGTACACACCTAGTTGTCAATTAAACAAAAGTATGTCATCATATTGAGATAACGGTAATAAAACTAACTTAACACCTGTCCATAGCACTGAAAACTATAGACCTTTATTTGAGGGAACAAACTTTGAGTGGATTGTTTGCATCCTTAAGGGATGGTTTTTGGCCTTCATTTTACAAATTCAATGAAAACGTAAAAAAGAATTGCAAAAATTGTTAACTTGAAAAGAGATTTCCTAATAATAGTCGAAATGTTCTATGCACGGGGCACAAATGTCAAAATTACCTTGAAAACAAAGTTGTTATATAAGATAAAACTTTCAGATCTTTTGTAGCAATATTACGAAAATCAGTGACAAAAGCTTTATGAATGATGTTTGAAAGATTTCTAAGAAGACAATAATCTGAAATGAAAACGAAAATGAAAGTGACGCGACAAAAATAATATAGTCTGTATCTGATCTTTTTTCATTTTCTCAGGTAAAGCTGACAGCTTCATAATTATCCCCTTTTCAGCAAAATTCTATAGCCGAAGCAAACACGTTTAAATATTTAGCCTTTTTGTTCCTAATTGAGAACAAAGAAACCTTAATCTCTTATTATTTGTGATCAACCTCGTCCCCAGGGTCTTGTAGCCCCTGAGCCGTTATTACGGAGTGGCTCAACTTATCAACAAGGCAAAATGCCCTGGAAACGAGGTTCATATGTGATCACTGTGGAATATGGTTTTTGTAGTATGGGTACTAAGTTTGTTGGGAGACCAGAGATCCATAATTTTCTGCTCAGCATTCGAAATAGTATAGGATTAATGTGGAAGATTAAAGCACATTAGGAACTCCTTTGTAGGGATTTCATTGATAACCTAAAATTAAATTTTTATCCAAATTTTCAGGTGATCCGTTTGTAAAAAAAAATATATAACTATGATGTACAGCCGCCAATGCTATTAATAAAAGTCCTTTAGTCTGAAATCTGCACATTTAAAATTGTTTTTTTTAAGTATTTATAAATCTACACCTTTTTATTTCAGTGTATTTACATACTTAAATGCAACCAATTTACGTATGTTGACTTTCGATTAAATTTCTAATCGTAAGGCATCTGGCATAATTATATAGAGCTCTGTTGTTATTATTAGAAACTTGTTGAGGTGGTCTTTACACATCCTCCCAGGGGGAGAGTAAACAATTTGTGCAATGTCACTTTGAAAAGGTTTTTGAGGGAGATTTAAAAATGCAGAGACACATAACTGACTTTGGTTCATATTTCAGCTCTGTGCAAAGATCTGGAATCCAATGAAAAGAAGTGGCATGGTTTGTGTGACAAAGATGGCGTCACATGTCACGTCGAGTGCAACAAGATGACGTCATCAGCTAGAAAAGTTGGACTTGCAACAATGTTTGAATATTTGCTGACAAATTTTACGGGCTACGATGAATTTTTCTATATCTCCATTATCATGCTAGCATTCTCAACAATAGCTGCTGTTTTGTTATATCATAGAAAAAAGTTAATTCCACCGGAAGACGAAAGGAACAAAGAATCTGAAGCACAGTTAACTGGAACATCCGCAGAAAATAGGCACGGTCCATGGCTACATCGTGATTCACAGGTATCAGTGGGTAATGACATGAAAAATCTTGACTGTTATAACAACAACACGAAAATTAATCCTCTCCTTCATTGCGAAAAAGAAAAATACAATGGAAAGAAAAGTAGAGCAAGAAAAAAACACACTGTGTTGAACTCACTCATTAGGACAGTTCCGAACGAATACAAGACGCGTATTATTAATAGAGAAGTCTGTAGAATCAATAATCAAAAAAAGAATCCTATGTGTGTATGTCCTGATGGGACAAGAAGCGTTTCTCCTACTGCTTCTTTGCTTGACTTAATGACGGATTATCCATTTGAAAGCACTTCTCACGAGGATTCCCCATCAATATGCGTATCGAAATCAATTTTGTCAGAACCTTTGCCAGTTGTGATTGAGAGCGATGAATCAAGCATTGAAGCTGAATGTTGTAAAACATTAAATTTTAAATTGTTGGAAGAATGTTCAATAGCTACATCTAATGAACTTAATATGAACAATGAATTTCAAAATCGTACCAATATATCGGCTTATGGAAAGGAAGAAAATTTTAAGACATGTACAAATAAAGAGACAATTATTCCACCAACTATAGAAGAAGAAAAAGGAACGACAAATGGGTTTTTCTTTTCTGCAATGGCTTCATCAAATGACGACGTTTTAAAGGAAAGTTTATTCCAAAATAAAAGTATTATTTTCTTGAATAATAATGTTAATAAAACAGATGAAAATATTGATCCAGAAAATCAGGAAGAGTACAAAAAAGAAGAAAATGAAATCAAAGACTATATTCAACAAAAGCATAAACAGCTGATGAAACATAAAAACGAAATAAGTCTAACAGAAAAAGATAAAAAGTTTGATAGTGGGTTTCAGACTGATAAAGACTGTGTTGAAAAAATAAATACATTAGAGTTTCTGACGGGAGAAGAAAAAAACGCAGATAAATATATTAGAAAAGAAAAAAATGAAGAAAAAGAGCTTGATATTAAAAGAAACACAGAAAGAGACAAAGATATTCTTGCAGTAGGAAAAAAATATGAAAAGAAAAATAAACTTGAAGATAAGGAAGAACTTTTCGGTCAAAACGAAAAAGAAATCGTTGTTAATAAAAACATTGAATGTGAAGAAATAGTTGAGGAAAACCCCGAACAAGACCAAAGTCTAGCACAAGAATATAAGTTTAATATTATTAACTTCTCTCCGCAACAACATTCCAGCATTAAAGATATTTCTATACCAAGTGCTAAAAAAGAACAAAATACCTCGATAAAACGCAATGTAAACTCGATTAAAAACTCATTCACAGAGCCTTCTAGCAGCATTACGATTATTAAAGACGAATTAGTTTCCAACCAAGACATTGTGAATGAGAAATATTCTAATAACTACGCTTCTTTAGAATTAGGTCTAAGTCCTTGTATAATAGATAACGTGGTTTCTCTTAATGTTCATAACAATAATCTCCCTAATCACAAAGAGATCAGATATAAAGAAATAGTTCGTAAACAAGAAAATATTGATTTAGACAAAACTTGTTTAGAAGATAGCTCAGTAAACGAGTTAAAAGGACGCAGTTATAACATTACGAATAAAAATATAGCTGCCAACGTTGAAAGTTTACAAAAAGAAATCGGTTTAAAAACACAGTCAAATGGAACAGAAATATATTTAGATGAAAAAACGCACACCGTCGCTAAATTCGCATCTCTGTGTAAAACAACAAAGCATGAATTAAATAAAAATAGGTCGACTAAAGTTTTCAAAAGTTTGTGGAAGCAAGATAAAGACAGAGAAAAGTTAACACCGAGTGGAGAAAACACAGAATTTATCAAATATCGAGAAAGCACAAGATGTAATATTATTAACGAAGATTTTTCTCCCGTGACTGAAGATTTGCATCGAGTTTCTTTTCGTGACATTGACTATAACACTGTCAGTAATTTAAATGACAATAAACTTGACCTGCAAACGAAACGAATTTTATATAAGAAAACACAAGGTGATATAAGCAACATGGGTCAACTACTTTCATTAATACTTGAAACTGACAACTTCGGAGATCTACCTGTGGAAGCTGTTGATATGCTTGGCGGGAAAATTACAATCTCCGAAGATGGCGAATATGCCGTGATCGACATCGAAGGACAGCGTAAAGAGTATAAAATTGATAAATTTAAATTGCAAAACAACCAAGGTTTTAGTGAGAAGATAAGAAAAAGTCGCAATCTAGCTGCATTGTTTGATGAACTAGAAAAAATTAACGTTGTAGGAGAAAATATTTCAAGCGAAAGTGTTATTAACGAAGATAAAAAACTTTTGGATCTGATAATACCTCATAAAGGTTGTCAAAGTGAAGCTATTGAAAAACCGTTAGCAAGTAATTGCGACAATATGACTTATTCCGGTGCAACTAAGGCACGACCGGATCAAAAAAACATGAACACACATGAAAAGGAAACGAAAGACAATGAAGTAATAAATACGAAAACTAATGAACTTTACAAATCACAATACAAGCCAACTACGCCAACACAATCACCTGACACTTTGGGAAAACAAAACTACACGATAGAAAATGGCGAGAAAGAAAATATGAAGCTACAAACTGATCCCACAAACCAATTTAGTAATCCTCAAAATTCCATAGTTGTGGAACACGATAATGAAATTCAATTATACATTAATGAACCGGATGTTTTTACTGTCAACAAACACAATAGAACTCACGTTCCCGTACACGATATTTTAACAGTAAATGAAAACAAAAGTTATGATAGTAATGAAAATAACGCGAGGTCTATTAATAATCGAAGTGCTAATCACGAAGATTATAAAATTAACCAAAATTTGGTTAGTAACGAGATAGAGAATCGTCAATGGATAAAAAAAACAGATCATGTCAATCCTAGTGTTTGTATTAATAAAGAGAAAATAATCAAAAGCAGAATAGAAACTTTACACGAAGAAAACGAGAGATATTTGAATGAGTTTCAAAGTGGTAAACAAACATCAAGTTTGGATAACGTTTCAATACAATTGACTGACGATATTTCCAGAGTGATTACGAGCGATGTTCTGGAACAACACAAAGATAATTTTAAATCGCAACTTACTAGAGAGGTAGATGTAAACCAGGAGAATCTTTGTATAAGCTACAATCAAGTTATTTCTCCTAGTACAAAGCAAAACTTACATTCCAATTCTCCTCAAAGTATCCCAAGTCATGAAAATAGTTCAAGTTGCGAATTAAGTATAAACCACTGCAAAAAGGCTCGCTCTGAGAAGAGTAACAAAGCAGACGGTAAAAGTTTAAACGAAACATCGAGCAGTGACAATAAAAATATTTCACTCACGTCAAATCGCTTTCATGTAGTAAAAGAATTAACATCACAGAGAAAATCAAGATCTTTAAGCAACCTACACATAAAAGAAATAAAAAACCAACAAGAAGAAAAGGGACAAAAGTCATCAAACAAGCTTGCTAAAAAAAGAAAGTCTAAGAGTATGGAAATACGTCGCAAAAAACCCAGCGTAGTACTATCAGCAAGTTTTACAAACATTAGCCCAAAAATCAAAGAAACAAATTTAGACGACTTGATGAATTCTATAAATGGAAATGGCAGCCATAGCTGTGATTACATTTTTTCAACGCAAGATCGAAGAAAATCTGAACCAATTGTTAATAACTTATCTAATTCGAGTGATTATTACAGTGTAAACTTCTTATCGGAGGAAACTGACATTGATGACGTCACTGAGACAGAAATTGCAGCTCCTTTGGAAAAAGAGATAACAACATCTGAAGAAGTCAAAACAATCAAACAAAAGGAAAAGTTATACTCTCAAAAATTCTTGTCTGGAGAATTAACAGACCACGACCATTTGGAGCAACGAAGTGAACTTGAATCTCCTCTAATATCTCCAACCAGTGTTTGCTCAGAAGATAACTTGCTCTTCTCTAAAAGTGAATATCAAAAAGGTAATTAGATCAATTATATTTCGTGCTATACTTTTTGTCTTTATATATACAATCTGGCTTATAAAATACTTACATGCTGACGTTGGAACAGTGAGACAAAGACTTCTATATTGTATGCGGATTGTGTTTTCAAAACTTACTACGAGAATCTTAATTTCTGCAACAGTCCTAATTTAACTACGGTGTATTGTGGGCATTGCATTAGTGCATTGTGGGGATGGAATTATGCTTCTCACTGTTTGATCTCACCATGTACGACGATATGCGTACCAATTAGAATTGGAAACAAGGTCGTTTTTAAGTCCGAGAACTGCTTTATGTATACAACTTGCCAAAATATCAGCCAAGCTTATAAAAGTCTATTCAGTTTCGTGCATATTATACCACGTGATTGTGTTGCATAACAAGGGTGCCTTATACTAAGAACAACAGGCCAGCATTTTAATTAAGGTATTTATATCGTTAGAACTCAATGACGCTACAAACAGGGAGGATGAACAAAAGTTTCTTAAAAACGATAATGGGGAACATTCACAAGTAAGTATCATTTATCCTATTTTTTACTAAGATTTCACCAAAGGCATTTAGCTGTATTGCAATTTAAAATTTACTAAACTTGACGACAAAATAAAATATGACAAGTAAACAATTGAACTAAATATTTTTCATAAAATCTAAAGTCTCTAAATTTTCTATTGCATCGTTCTATATACACAAAATAATAATTTAAAGACAAAAATTATATTAATTTATCGTAACTATCATTGGTTACATTGTTTTTCTCTTAACAATTTGATGCACAATAGATGGAGGGACATCCTCGTTTCAGTATTTGTAGCCTAATGGCAAAGCCACTAGGGCGTACTTGACAACCACAAGACAAGAACGCCTGGGAACAAGGTGGATACAGGGAAAACATCATTGTGAAATGCAATAGCAAATTTGTTTGTTTATTTAATCTAGCAAAACCGGTTTTCGCCTGGCTTTACAGCTAGTCTACAACACTTACGATATAAATCTAATCTTTAATCTCTTAAACTTGCTCTAAGTGAGTAGCCTTACTTACCCAGTACATATGGACGAGTTATATACAAATATTGTTTATGTTATTAATACATGCAATACTTCGTGAATGTGACACATGAAGATTTAGGCTTAAAAGTTTAAGCTCTAGCAAATGTGAATCTTCCTCACTGTTGTACTGTACCTAATCATCTACTGCCACTTGTGTTCACATGCAAGGTTTCAACTTTCCACAGGAAATGGAGTAAGAAGAGGGATATAGTTGCAGTAAAAGCCTGTAGTAGCTTGCTACTGGTAGAGTGGTAGCTATGTCAGGACGATACACTATCAAAGCAGGTTGGCGAATTTAGAATAGCGTCTGATCAGGAATTTTTTGTTTGATAAAAGAGAAGATGTCATTAACATTGTAATTAATAATACTGAATTGCATTTCCCATTTTAACGCTTAGGGGATAAAAGTTGTATTTTTAACAACTACGGGTGAGAACTTTTTTCACAGTTGTTCTCTTTCTTTGCGAGTTAATCTCAGTAAATAAAACAGTTGGAAATATAATGTGAAATATCTCACTTTTTTGTACTTGTTCTGTATATAGCATATTTGTTTGAAATGTTTGAGATCTGTGATTAGAATGCAGAACTGCAATTAAAATGTATTCAATGATTTGTTGCATGGAAGCGTGGGAATGTCAAGAATGCTGGCAGTTATAGAGTACGATTTAGCTAGCTAATCTTCACGTGATATTGATAAGAAAAGCAGTTATTTTAAAATTTTGTTTACTCTTGGAGTTAATTAATAATAACAGAGTTCATCATATGATAAAGTTTAAATTTCCTGTGGTTAAGAACCTTAACTTAGCTTCTATTGGAGCATAGTTAAATGTACTTATCAATATGCGACTATTCTCTCTTTTATATATGCTCGTTTCAAAATTTTGCTTTTATTCTAAATGGAATATAAGAAAATATATATATATATATATATAAACTTGTATCTTAATATTGATGTGACATGGTTTTTCTTGGATTTCATTTCAATATTTCCTCCTCAAAATCATGTTCTCACACATAGGGGCGATTTTTACATCAGTTTGCATTCTAAGATTGTTTTATCCTAACTGTGCTAAAAATATGCAAAGAATATACCAGGGATGTTTTTTGCCCAAAAGTTAAGAATATTCATGTTGAAACGAAAACATGATTATTTTTATAAAAAAAACGCGTATTTATTTGTTACAGCCACTGGATTTAATAAAAGTTTTTTAATAAAAGTTGGGATGAACGAGTTGTTAAAACCTTATGTTATTATGTAATTTAGAATCACAAAAAGATGTATTTTTCGTAGACGAGATAAATTTTAAGCAAATTTTCAAAAGCTGTACCTCTAGTTGTGTAAAAACCTACTCTATCGTACCGATGTGTAAATAGGAAGGGGGTGTTTCATATAGACTCAAATTCAGTTGGGGCTGGGGAATTAGGGAAAAGAGGTGGAAAAAAGAAAACGTTGATATTTCGAGGAAAAATTTGGTTGGGGTGGTTTAATGGTACTCTAGGGTTTATTTTTATAGGTCAAAGTCTACCGAAATAATTATTTTAATTCCAAATACTTTCTCCATGCTTCGAAATTATGATGACTTCTTTCATAAGATTTATGACAAATATCCGTCTCTCTTTGCGGCACAATGAGCCTGTAACAAGCGTAAAGAAAAACTCCTAAAAATCTATTATCAGCGATGAATGTCACACAAACTCACGTCAAAATCCGACTTGCTTTATCCGGGAAAAAACGGAGACTGTGATCCCTTGATAACGGTCAACATAAATAGAAATCGTGATGTTTGAAGTGGAATTTTGAAAAGGTATTATGTTATAAACTGCAGGATATGATAAAATAATGAAAAAATATCTAGTAAAATCGAATCGTTAAGAGGATATTGGATATGTGTTCTAAATGACTTATTAAAAAAAATTTACAAATCGGTCATGTAAAACAATTAATGTTCTTAATCACGCCACAAAGTATGTATAACATATTTTTAATTCATATATATGTAGTAATGCAGTGAGACCAAGACAAATAGATATCTATTTACATTTTTTCAATCTTAAAGTGTTTTGCTTGTGTTCTTACGAGGGTGTCGTTTTACATTAAATTTATTTACATCCAGTGGTAACGAGGTAACTTGGTACTGTTTGTTATTAATGCAGTCAACTCTCAAAAGAAAACAAGAAAAAGTTCGCTAAACTGAGAGTTCATTATTTTCTTTTTAAGAGTATGTTGGACAGAATTAGGTTCGTGAAATTGAGATTTATCCAGGATTCGTAACATGAAGAATTCACTGTATTGTTATTTCGAAAGTTGTTGTCAACTGCAACCTCGTTCCAAGTCTTTTTAAGTTTGTTTCGTCCCAATGTAAAAAAACTAAAAAGTCCTGGGGATGAGGTTGTGTCAACGGATTTTAAGTAAATTTTTAACATTTGAAAGAGGTATAAATACGCACATGTTTATTCTGTTTGTGTTTTATATGTCCTTCCACTAGTCTAACTAAATACTCATAGAAATTTATTTTCTTGGAGCGCTGTTTTAAAAGATTCTCTCTTATTCTATAGATAATGAAAGGTACCTGCATTTATGACTATCACATGTTTGAACTTTCTACTAACTTTATATGTGTTTTTATATAGATATTATCTGTCTGTTATATAATTTTAAATTTCGTGTATTTATCTACCTAAAGCTACATTAAAAGATTACAAAATGTACACTCGAATTTTAAGGCTATTGAGAAGCATGAGTTACCATAAGCACCAAAACATACACTTATATTAAATTATTAAACACGCTCATTTTAAAATCAACGTTTAAGAGATTTGTGTCTGTCAACCACATCCCTACCTCTACAGTACATGCACATGTACTGTAAGGGTAGACATGAGGTGATCAAATGTATGCAAATGTAGGCAAATGTATGCAAATGTATGCAAATTTATATCCATGTGCGTTTAAAAGTCTTGTTTATTTCTTGTTAGGAAACTCCAACTGACACCGTAAGTAAGCAAACAGATATGGTATGTGAGCTTCCCATTATCTGTGGAGATTCGTACAACGTAATGGGAGATGAACGAGTAAAAAGTATTGAATTTAATGCACCAGATGTGGATAAAATTGCAGAAGACGTGCCTAAAATAAATTTATCATTTTCAGAAAAACGAGCAAGAGACAAGAATAATGAAAGAGATACGGAAGTATCAGTTTCTAGTACCAGTACGGATAATAGCAACTGTCAAGTCCCTCCAGTCGTTTCAACGTCATCTGGTATGCCACTATCTACTTCAGACATTCCATCAAACGAACTAGCAACATCTCTTGCAAAAAAATTGGAACAACTAAAATGTATGTCAGAAAAAAGTGTTCCAGAAAACCCATCAGGTGGAAAAACAGAAGAAAGAACTTTACCAATACATTTAGAAAAGAGACAAGGATGTGAAAGCGATGAAATAAACGATGGAATTCAAGCTCAAAATGACAAGTCAATTGAGAATTTGGAAGAAACTGTTGAAAGACTTGAAACTACTGAATGGCAATCTGTAAACAATTTTCTTTCCAAGGATCCTCTTGATTCGAGTATCAGCACAGTAGATTCATCTTCTGATCAAGAAACAAACAGACATTTAGATTTAACGAATGTATCGTTATTTAGTGAAGTGGATAATAAAACACATTCGGAGCTTTTTCAATGTGCACATAATATACAAATTATTATAGAGGACGAAGATGAAATAAAGCACACCAGAAGAAATAAAAATGAAGGATTGGAAACGACCATACCCTTCGCTCAGCCTCTAGCTATCCTTGATAAGACAGAGAGTGACATTAAAGATGCCGTGTTATCAGAAAACATCCCTGTAAATCCACAACAAACTAGCGCTGTTAGCGTTGCCAATGATTTCTTTTATGAAGAGAGTTTGTTTGGATTTGGTTCTGATATATTGACTTCGTCACCAAGAATTGAAAGTAACATTTCTGCATCTACCATAAGTGCAAGTGAAGCAACCGCACCAATTTTAGATTCGCTTTCATTACCAAAAGAGATCTTGACTAATGGCGAAGATTTGAGCTCAAGTGATACTTCCTATTCGTTCATTGATACTGATATATTACCTGTAACTGAAACAGTAAAAACAGCGGCAATATCTTGCATAGTCACACCTCGTGATAGCGAAATTAAGTCAGCGCCTAATACTCCATTTACAAAAAAACGAAACAAAAATCACCTTTATAAATTATTAACCAAGTCTAATTCCTGGCAATTTGTAAGCGATTATCATCTGTCCAAGGACAGTCAGCATTTAATTGATAGTATCGAGGTGGATATAGAAAATGAATTCAATAAAAGACAAGAAGATGATCAAATTAGACCAGACAAAAACAGACAAGGTGTCCCCTTTGCAAAAAATAACCTAAAAAGGGTGGCTACTAGGCAATTATATGGCGATCCACCAGTTAGTAACAATTCTCAATTATTCCAATCAATATCATCTACAATACAGAGTAGAGATACTGAACCAACGAGCTTTAAGAGATCTTCATCGGAATCCTTTACATTACCAAAAGGTTTAAACCTGAAACCGTACGCTTCTGATCAAAGAATATCCAGGTCGCTCCATAGCATTTTCACAGGCGACGATTTGGAAACAGATATAGACGAAGTGGATGAAACTGAACTACAAAATATTTTACAAAGGTATGTCGCATGTATTTTACAGCAAGCAGATTTTTTCACGAAAATTATCAACAGTATTTTCGTATAGCCACTAAATTTTCGACAGAACTCTCGAACGATAATAAAGAATTTAAATTCTACTATCATTTCCAAAGATCAAATGCTATCAGGATTTCTATTGCAGTAAATTGTTTTAAGATACAACAATGTTCTTACTTCTAAAGGATCACAAAGCACCGGGATAAGATTTTTTGAAATTGACACACAACTCATCTATTGCATTTTCTGTTCCAGTGCAATTTGCAATACATTTAATTTCTTTCGTTTTACTTTTTTACACGAAAATGTCACAGATTTTAATTTATGTTTTTTTTGTTTTTTTTTTGGTTTACGCCCAGTTTTGGGTGTTTGCGTTGAAATTGTTAAAACAAAAACTAAAAAAATAATTCTTTTTCACACTACACCGCTCACAATTTACAACGTTAAGCAAAACTTATTTATAGCGGACCACGACGAGGCCAAAAGGTTATAAGCATAGGCGAATATATTTAAGACTACAAATCAGAAATTACCCAGCCCTTTCCATACCTCTAAAGGAACTGGGTGGAGGGGGTGGCAGAGGGGACAATCCCTCCCCCAATAATGTTGGCAATTTTTTCTATCTACAATAGCGATCTCAACTGCAATAATATAATTTGCATTGTTTTTACATCATTTGAACCCCTCCCCTCCCTGAAAACATTTCCCCTTCTACAAAGAATATCAAGTGAGTAACTAAGCTTAGTTTATAAAATTGGGTGTTTTTTGTAAAATATCCATTATAAAAAGCTTTGCGGTTTACTGTATAGGCTCCATATATTTCTTTATATTTGCTAACAATACTTTCCTCTCAGAAATACTTTTATAAAATTAAAGAAATTCGAGCTCGAATTATATGTAGAGGCCCTGGAAACGAGTTTGACAAATTTTGATTTATATAAACAAAATATTTAAGCATATATAATGTTCTGATTTTGGCGTCAATTGAGTAGCCAGCTGATTCGTTGCACAATATTGAATAAATGATTAATCATATAGCATTTTAATAATTTAAATATTATACTAAAATATTAATGTTTTAATTCTTGTTGGTACACATTACGCAAAATTCAATGGAAGTTTATTTCTCATTTGAAATTTCTCCTCGAATAACAAAAAAGAAAAAACAGTTTCCCCTACAAAATAAGTAAAAACAGACCGTACAGTTAGTTGGCCTAGCCCTCTCCCAGATAATGCTAAAAGTGACTGTTTTTTTAATAAAGAAACATAACACAAATTACAGTATCATTGCTTCAGTGCCATGGTTGCCCTTGCGGAGACTCCCCCAGCCTCCCCCAAACAAATTTGCTTCCCACGACATTAAAAGATGAAAAATACAAATGAAGTAAAAGTTTTAGTAAAGTCAAATTTAGGGCAAGTTAAAATCACTCTTGGCTCCGTTTTCTGTTGCGCCTAACACATTTTATATGTTTTCTATAAAATATATTTCCTTTTTTAACAGGATTGGCAGCAGACTTTAAAAATCTTGAAAACTTGGCAAAAACTTGGAAACCCAGGATAATAATTCAGGTTTTGGGCCTCTTTACAGCCACTCTGTTCTATCTGAATTGTTCTTTGTGGCTTACGTGAAGAAATAACATGCTAAACAAGTGAACTAAAAATATAAAAATAAAAAAAATATGGTATACAAAAACAAAAACAAAAAACAAAGAAAAAAAGGACTAGATAAGGACACACTGTACTCCTTTTCCTTCTTTGTTGATATTTAATCCTTTATTTCTTTGTGGATTTTCGTTTAGTCCTGCTTTATATGAAAGATCACCAGACGTGCAAGTAACAGACGTTGATAAGATGTTATCTTCAGCACCACCAAAGAGACTTGTCAATGCACGAAAATATGTTATCGTCTCAAAAACTGAAAGACGACTGTCTGAAAAATCTTTAAACTCGCCGACATCTCCTAAAGAACTAAAACTAGACAACGAAAAGCAGGAGAATATTGATTCTGTTTATCAGGATGTAGAGAAAGTGTTGAAGAATGATGTAGAAGAAGTACTGTGTAACAGTTATTCATCTGTAAATACTGTAGAAGATGACAGCACTAAGAGTAGCGATGGTGATCCGATAACAAAAGAAATTATGGAGGAAGCAGATAAAGTCATTCAAAATCAGCAAAAAGAAATAATAAATGGAAAACAGTGTGCTACTATATTAAAAGAAGACATCCCAAAATCAAATAAAAACATTGTCATAGAGGAACGCACAGCAGAAGTAATGGAAAATGTAACAGATGATCGACCTAGTGATGAAGATTTTACTGGAGCTCTTACTGACACTGAAGATAGTATTTTAAGTAAACAAACTTTTACAGAAAGGATTGATTTGCTAAAGTTTAAAGATACAATTCACACTGCAGATTATGAAAATTTCAAGCAAATTTCAAGAAATCCATACAATCACCGCGATTCCTGGGATATTCTTGAAAAATCACCAATTCAAGAAATCACAAAGCAAAGTTTATGTGTTGATAAAGGATGTTTAAAAAAAGATACAATAATGGAAAGACAGGTAAAGCATCAGTCATGGAATATTTTGGATTTGAAGACCGATGATAATATGAATTTTCTTATTGCTCCGAAAATAAATCATACAGATAAACGACATTCTTCAGACATCAGTTATCTTTTTCAGAAATATCAAAAAGAAAAAGAGTCGGTGAAAAGAATGAACAATAATAATATAGGTGACAGTCTGAGTGATTTTAGTGAAATATCTTCTATTTCAGATGCTAGCTCTTTTGAAGATTTATGGCATAAAAGTGTCTCTGAAATCGAAGAACCAGCATTCCATTTTATCAGATCAATGCAGACACATCAATCAGCATTTTCACCACTCGAATACTTAAGCGATGATGAAATCGAAAGGTTGCGTAAATTTCAATACGACACTGAATCAGCGTCAAAAGTTAATTCACCAAGGTTGCACAATATATCGAGCCAATCATCTGGTGTAGTATCTCCAATTACTCCTAGTTCTCCTTGTATGTCGCATGTAACAGCTCCAATTGAAGTTAAAGAAACCATTGTTGAAGATTTACCATTCCCCACTAAGCCCACATTTGTTCCTGAATTTTCCATGTTCGATGAATCTGACCTAGGTAATATGGTTCTGGCACAAGCAGCTTCTGCAGTACGAAATAGGAGAAAGGGAAGTCGAAGGAATGTTCGAGGAGAGCGAAAGCCTGTAGTGACTCCATGTGAATTAAATATCGGTAAAAATAAAAGGAAGGAAACAAAGGCCTCCGATTCAGGCATATCAGATAGCTCAAATAATTTAACTCCAGGAGAAACTAAGTTATCTAGTTTTATGCCGGTTAAACCGCCGTCCTGTGAGCTTACAGAAGTTAAGCAAATGACAGAAGCTCTTTGTACAGAAAATACAAACGAAGTAGTAATGTTATCAAAACAGAACGTGGAGAGACACGAAGCATACGGGTATGATTGTTCCTCATCACCACAGCCACTATCAAGTCGATCACGAAAATCTTCGACATCCACTCTTCAGTCAAAACATTCTACTGAATCAGACAAAAAACGCAGACATGTCAATGGAAATTTAACCGGGAATAAAATCAACAGAAACAGTCATGAACACTCCAGTTCCATGCCAAATCTGAATTTTGTTAAGCGATTGTCATCAGAAGATTTAGAAATTTATGATACCGATGACTTTCTTAGTGAGTCTAGTTTACTCTCTGAGACATTTTTTGAGCAAGGCTCTATCGTTGATGACGAATTATACATTTACCCTTCCCTCCACTTACGAACATCACGGAATTCAACACCGAAATGCCACGAAGACAATTCGGATTCAAGCGGTGGTGAAAGTTTTTCTACGGAATATCATGATAATTACTCCGATTTAAAGTTGAAAGAATCTGAGCGGACAGTGTATTGCGGAAACCCACCATGTTCAAAGCAGCAAGTTATGGTCGGTCACGGACGATCATTGTTCACTTCCTGTCCAGCTTGCTTCACGTGTTACTGTAGTCGTTCTTGTAGGCGGGCGCATTGGCAAGATCATAAACGAATTTGCTTTTACGGCCGCATCAGTTATTATATCCGCTCTCTGATTACACGTTGTGAGAAGGAACCCAAGTTAAATACGCAGTTGCACAGTCTAGCTGCAGAAAGTTTCAATATTTTTGGTCGCGGTGTATTGTTTATAAATTTCGATTCGGCTACCGATGCAAAAATTGCTTTAGTGTCCAAGACAACAGCCTTAACAACGTCACCCGTTTATACACCAGAGGGTAATATCCAGAATGACAATGCACAAAATCGACATACGCGTTTTCTTTACCAAACTTTACAGGATTATGACCCCGAACAGGAGTTTGTTATTAATATCTCGATTGTCATAGGTGATAGTAAAGAAATTCCTAAAAAGAACCGTAAAAGTACAGTGGTTCGTTGTGCAAGAATCCCAATACTGCCAGCGAACACATCCACATTTGGTTATAATTTGTCGTCTTACGTCATACGAACTTTTTCGTTGCCGAAAACGATTGGAGAGGATTTCATCAGCAATATGGAAGCGCGTCGTTATTACTGTCGTGAGATATCTTTCGGGTTAAAACGCTGCGGTGTCCATTTAAAAACAGAATATCCCGACGCCTATGAAAAACTTTGTCGTTATGTCGAGCAAGGAGTTATATTTTTACCGTTAGTACTGTATGGTCAAAGAGATGGACGAAATTTTAAATGTATCTTATACCCAGAGAGCGTTAATAAATCGGAAGAAGCACACGGGGAAGGCGTTCTCGTGTGAAAAAAAAGCATTTAAAATTTTCTATTGAATGTCGATATTCTTCGAAAATAGGTATTTATCATTTATACTGATTTGACAAATAATTCCAATGAAAGTTGCCCATCACACTCAAAAAGTATTTCCATCAACAAAAAATATAGTGTCAGTCTATTTATAACCATTAGCGCTGTTTGTTACTGTTTGCAACTCAAAATTAGGCTTTCTTCCGTTCGCCATTATTTTATACGTTCAGACGAATTTACCTAAGACTGGTTTTATGTTTTTTTAAACTTTTTTTTTATTCATTATATATTATCATGTATATTTAACACGAGAAATAATTTTCTAAAAAATAACATTATTTTATTGCCTGTAAACAAATTGTAAATAGTTATGTGAATTTCCGAAAATAAACATATTCTAAGAATCATGAATTATTTATATAGTGGCATTTCTTCCCATTGTTTATATTTTGAAGAGGTCCGACAAAACGAAATTTAATGTTGGGGGGGGGTAAATTTCGATGAAATAACCAACTCCGGAAATAGCTACTTGCTGCAAATAATGCAGAAACAATGAATAAATTATCTATTTCTCTTTAGTAATAGCCGTCGTCTGTCTGTGTGCCACGAAAGCCGCGTCCTGTTACGGAAACACGAAATGCGATATATGAAGGACGGGCGATCCCGTGGACTTTTCCACGATTAACCAGCTATCTCTATAATAACAGCCGTCGTCTGTCTGTCTCTGCACAGACCCCCCGCTAAGTTAGAAAATGATGTTACGGAAACACGAATACTTTGTTGCGAAGGTTAAGTATAAAGGACTGAGGAACCCGTGGGTTTTTCCACGGGCAACGACTTTTTTAATAACAGCCATTGTCTGTCTGTTCGTGCGTCTGTTTGCTACAGAAACACAAAATGCGATATATAAAGGACGGGCGACCCCGTGGGTTTTTCCACGGGTTGACGACTAGTATTATAATACGTCTGTCTGTCACGCAAAATGGTAACGCAGTAGCGAGACACACGAGTGCCGTAAATAAAGGACGGGCGAACTCGTGGATTATCTGCAAAAAACTTTGAGATAAGAAATCCAGGAGCAAAAATATACATTTTATCGCAAAGATTTCTAAAGCATTAAATGCCTTAACTTTGTTGCGTTCAATTCACGAACGTGAAACTTATTTTGTTGTCATTTTACAGCGTAACCTAGTACTAGCAAAAACAGTTGCTTGGCAATTTCTATACGTGTGGAATAAGTTTTCTTACAAGTTCTCTCACGACGTATATTTTAGCCAAAATCATAAAATTGGTTTATACTTGGCTAAAAAATCTAAATTCCTAAATTAAACGGTAAATATGAAAGGGGTAAAAATGAAGCCATCAAATTGTCAACTGCTACACACATCGTGTTGCAAACGTTTTTGCAGAAATTCTCACCAAAGGAACGGGCCACAAGTGGACGGGGGTTTATTTCTGTTCGAAATACTGTATTTCTAACGTATTTTCTTAATTTTTACCGTATAAAAACACGGTTTTTAGATAATGTATAAAAACACTACGGTTTTTTAGATAATGTAATCGAAAATTAAATTCGGGAAAGGCCATTTTAAAGCACAAACAGACATTGTTAATGTAAGGAAGACTTTAGGGGTTGATCTTCGTCACTATGGTTACATCCAACCAAATACAATACCCTCTTAGACACAAAATTGTACAATAATGAACACTTCATATTTAAAGTTGAATACATGTTTCATTGTTGGGCAGGCCATGTATTAAAAATTTACAAACTTATCGTATTTTCGTCCATATGTCTTCTTATTAATTTCGAAAAAGTATTCGTAAAGATGAAAAAAAATTTTGATTAGCTTGAAAAAATATTGGAAATATAAATATTGAATTTGTGTAACACTTGCGTAAGTGTCTACCATCTTTTTTTTCGCGGGGTTTGTTTTTTCTTTTCTTAAGGCGGTGTTTGTAGAAGAGTTATATGAAAATAGTATTGTATTTTCAACTTATGTATGTGACTAACAAAATATGATATATTTTTCGAAATTTTAATAATAGGCCTCCCGCACTACTTTTATAAAATTTACAAAAATATGTATTAATACAACACGAAAATTTACTTTTATTTTCGATCGTTACTTGTTTTCCAGCCTCATCCAAGGGCTTGTTAGAGTTGTTTATGTGTAGACGGAGCTGGTTCCTTCCGTCCCAAGGGTTGAAGAGTTTCATTATTGTAAAAAACAATTAAAATTTTATTAGATATGTTAAAAAGTAAATGCTATTTATAAAACGACTTATTACAGGGTATAACCGTAGAAAGCATAAAAGGCGGAAAAAGAAAAAAAACTGGTTAAAACACCAAGAAGAAGAAGAAGAAGAAGAAGAAGAAGAAGAAGAAGAAGAAGAAGAAGAAGAAGAAGAAGAAGAAGAAGAAGAAGAAGAAGAAGAAGAAGAAGAAGAAGAAGAAGAAGAAGAAGAAGAAGAAGAAGAAGAAGAAGAAGAAGAAGAAGAAGAAGAAGAAGAAGAAGAAGAAGAAGAAGAAGAAGAAGAAGAAGAAGAAGAAGAAGAAGAAGAAGAAGAAGAAGAAGAAGAAGAAGAAGAAGAAGAAGAAGAAGAAGAAGAAGAAGAAGAAGAAGAAGAAGAAGAAGAAGAAGAAGAAGAAGAAGAAGAAGAAGAAGAAGAAGAAGAAGAAGAAGAAGAAGAAGAAGAAGAAGAAGAAGAAGAAGAAGAAGAAGAAGAAGAAGCAGCGCAAAGAGGGAAAACTAGGAAGAATACATTTCAATAAATTATTTTTTAAACAATGCGTTTAGACAGGTGAATTCATAATCTTCTTCACGGAGCCTATATTTCCCACAAGAAGGATTATTCGGGAATTAAAAGCCTAGCGGCAAACTGGAGGAGAGATTTTTTATACTTATCAAAGATTATTGTGATTTATTTTCCATGCTTTTTTTTTAATATATTCTTTTTGTGTTTAAGGTTTTAAGACAGCAAAAACAAAGATTTACCATTTGTTCTGTGACTTGGCAACTTACAGCGAAAAAAGAAGTTTTCACAAGGAATGAGATCATAGCTCAAAAGTAGGAAAAACTCATATAAGTTTTCACAAAATGAAGACTTATGGAAGATGAGCCGATTGAAAATATTATAAGAAGTTGAAAACTGTGAAATATATTGTGATCTATGTTTGTAAATAGAACATATTATTACATCGTCGTATGATAGTATATAGGAGTATGTGTTTATAAGCTTAAATATCAGTTTTTTAGATATCTAAAAATAAGGATGGCGAGTAAACTAACAACACGCAAATCATCGCTAGCAGCGTTATGGAAAGGAAACAATGTTTTTCTCATCAACATAATTTGTCCAGACAACACAAATCTCTCTAAAGTGCATTCGATTAGAGAAACGGTTCGAGATGTTATAACAGATTCGTGTAAATGCTTGGAGATCAACATGCCAGAAATATTTGGCATAGCTCTGTACGAAAACAACGAATATCGCTTTATATCGCCAAAGAAGTCTTTACATAAATTCCTACCTTCCGCAACGATCGTAACGAGCGAGCAGGCTACGAAGTTAAACGGTATTGACACGAGAATGGTACTCGATAGTACGATAAAATCGTGTCGGTTATATCTACGTGTAAAATATTTTTACACAAACGTTGACGTTTTAAGCGACCGTACATTACATCACTATTATGAACAAGTTAAACTGGATACGTTGAAATATCAAAACTGGTTTAACCTGCGTGGCTACACCGACGTTTTTCATCGCATTGCAGCGTATGCGCTGTGTTTAACCTACGGATGTTCCACTAAGAACAAATTGGAACACAACCAAATACTTTTACATTATTTTCTACCTCAGTGTGAACGAAATGAGAATACCATAGAGATGCTAACACAATTACTGAAAGAAATAAGTGAAAATGCTGGTATCTGTTTCATAGACTTTGAGGAAAACATTGAAAAGCAGATAAATAACATCCCAGTAAAAACGAAAAGCATCAGCAAAGCAATAAATTCGAGTATTCCCGACATAAAAGTGGACGAAATTATAGACGACAGCGCCGTTAAGGAATTCTTAATGTTATCTCTCATCAAAGAAGCGTTAACGTTACCTTGCTATGGTGTGTATTACTATCATGTCACTACAGTACCAAAAATTAAAAACGAAAAGGCGTACACGTGTAAACTTGGTATTGGTCCATTTGGTGCATCTGTTGCTATTTCACCAGATTACACCACGTGGGAGGAAGTGGAAAATTGGAAATGGGATACAGTAGACGAGATAAACTATGAAAAAAATATTCTAGATATTCAGGAAACATCATCTGACGAATTTCAGACTTGCTTACATCAATTTGAATGCTATGACGAAAAGGAAGCGAAATATTTATTTCGTGAACTTAAAGCCTCCCATTTATTTCAGGTTAGAGTTTTAGAAAAATATCGAAGGCGTGGCGATACATTGAGGAAGAAGAGACACAACTCCATAGGTGTGCTGTCGGACGAAATGGCATCGTTAGCTCTTTCACCACTCATTGCACGCAGTACTTCATTGATGTTGGTTCGAGGAAGGAGCGCGAGTGTTTTGAATCTTAACGAGCATAAAATCACGGAGAAGAACACAAACGAAAAAATACCTCTATGTAGGACGCGATCTAGTTGAAATTATTTTAAATGAAAAGGTTGCATTATGGTGGTGGTGCTTGTGCCTTCAATTTCGGACCTACAAGGGTGTTGAAAATTCTATATAAATTTTATTTTAGCAAAAAAGAGGGGTACGTTGGTCATTCTGTATCTTTTCTGTACAAATCCTGGATAAGAATTGATGCGCTGCATTTTGTGAGGTAATATGACGTAATTAATGCAAACAAAGATTTTTATTTTCAGATGTTTTATATACGAGTAAAATAAATTTAAAATGTTTTCTTTTGTTCGCAGTTTATTTTTTTAACTAAAAATTAGGAAGTTAATAGAATAGGTTCTTTTTTTAGTTCGAAATCTGTATTTAGTATATGTCTTTTTTATTCATTTTATTGTTATTAAATTATTAATATTATTATTAACACGTTTATTGCTTTTATACCATCACCGAAACAGGGTTCGCGGTGGGAGATTTATTTGCGATAGGTTATATGAATAAAAAAACGTCTTTTTCCAAGGTTAGGCGAAGGAGAAATATTTAAGTTAAAAAACGCTCTGCGATCCATAAAGTGGCTTAATTTTTACTCTAAAGTATATATTTATTAATTTTGGGCAAAATCACCCTCCCTCCCTTTGTCATCGTGACCAATGTGACAACATGGTGTCAATTTTAATTTACATTTTCATGTTGTCATTAAAATTGAATTGTTGTTGTAATGCAGCCTATATATTTTTTGTTTGCAAAACTTTCGCTGGTGATCAGCTACCTGAAAAAGTCTTTTTACAAATTCTCAAAATCAATAACGAAAATTGAAAGTCGTTAATATTATCGTCGTCCGTAACTTTTTGTCGGACATACGTTTTATCGTTTCCTTGAAAACTCGAGTGGAAAAATTAGGGTCGAGAAAGGCTAGACCGGCATTTAAAAGTAATTACTTAAAAAGACTGCACAAGCTTTTAGAGTTCAAGCGGTGCTATTAATTAATTTTTACAATTATTTTTATGTAAAGCCCGATATACTCGTAAAGTAGTCTATGTCCGTCTTTTTGGGTGTACTTTTGGAGAAATTACCGATTGACATGCCTAGATAAGAACACTGACGATCACAGCCTTAAGAAACTTTTAAATTGTTTTTGGACTAAGCAATAGAATATTTACAGAGCATTGAATCTTTTCCATCTCCTTATTCGGCTGAATTTCATCAAACCAATCTTAAAAACGTAAAAGACCAAGTTTCAAGTCATTATTAAGATTTCGGATTACATCCGAGATCTTATTAAAACAGGTGGTTTTTTTCATCTCCTCCTTCACGACTTTTAAAGTCCGACCTGGCCCCGAGACCTAGCCCTACACCGGCTGTGTGCGTACCTCGATATTCTTGAAATTAGGAAAGAATGAATACTGTGTTGCCAATTTGATCATACATTTGTTATAGACTGTTATTTTGATATAATTTGATAAGCTATGCTAGATACTTCTTCAAGTTTTAATTTCCAGTTAAGGCGGATTTTGTTCAATTAAACCGAGCTCTAGGGGTTAAGGTAGGAGTCGTTCCTTTCGAGGGACCAAATTCGAACACGCCATATTGATTATACTACAGCTTGTTCACCAAGCTGCGAAGCGAAGTTTTTTGAAGAGATGAGAAATTTTTGGTTGGGTTAGTATAATTACTTAACTGCCTTAAAATCAGTTCTAACAACGCTTAAGATATTCTCTTCATCGTGTCTATGTTTTTAAAAGTTAAGATAAAAATATCATCATGTTTTCTAGCCATGTGTGAATTTGAAACAAATTAATTTTAAGATTTTACCTACGAACTTAAATTTAAAAAAGGCAGCATCCTGCTGAAGCCAGATAGCTAGCCTTAATTATTCTTATTCTTTTTGTATATTATTATTTATTTTTATGTTAGGTTTGTGGCTCTCTAGCTAGCTGTACGTAGTAAGCACTTAGCCAGGTTTTAACAGAGTGTATCCTGTGTTGTTATGCAAAGTTGCAACATTTTTTTTGAAAAGGGTATTACGCCCAAACGCATTGACGACACAGTTTACCTGTACTAAGCGCTCAGTCCAATGTTACCGATGGACTGTTTCCTGTGTTTTTGTTTAACCGAAGTTGCGATAAAGTATTTTTTGAAAAAGGTATTATCTCTATATGGATGTGCGACATTGTTTGTCTGTACTAATCACTCAGCCCGGAGTAATATTTATTTTTTAAACGTTAACGGGAAAATTCTCCATAAATGAAAAAGTTTAACCGACTGTTTTTGCCATGACAGGGTAGCAACGAGTTGTAAACTGTGTTTATTATTTCAGTTAAAGTTGTGGAAACTTATTTTTTGAAAAATATATTACACAAAAAACACCAAATTTTTGTGCGTCTACTTCTTTGAAAAATATATTACACCGCAAACACCATAATGTTGTGCGACTCAATGGATTTACGACATACTATACTAAAGCGCTCCACCTGAATGTTGTGGCACAGTTTACGGTTCTTATTAATCGCTCTTCCAGGCGTTTAACGCCGGGCAACACGGTTACCGGTGGTTTTACCCAATGTTTTGACTCTGGGTCCCCCAGCTAGTCTTAATATTATCGCATTTTGAATTTAGTTTCTTTTTCTAATTCTAAACTGATGAACGTAGTCTTAAATTTTTGTTTCTTTCGCCTGCTTTTACTTCTTTTTCTTTTTTTGTTTTTAAACTTGTAGGATCGAACTTTATGGTCAAATTGTAGATATCGTAAACGTGTTTAGTCATGTCGCAGGTATAAATAAAACATTTTCGAAATATAGCTACACCACAAGCAATAATATTTTATAAATTAATATACTTAAACTTCTTCTTTTCTCTTACAAATGTTAAGTGTAGCGCAGTATTGTTAAAGTATTAATTTTTGCAGATTACTTTTTGTACATTTGGGGAGACCTTAATTCTGTTATAATTTTAAAACTTTAAAGATTCACGATGATTTGCGTTACGGTGGTGTATTGTTGAGAAAACATATTTCATGAAGAAGGGAGTGACCACCAAAAAAAGGTGCTAATGCAGTTATTCTGTAGGGCTACATCCGGGGTCCGATGCGGGCCCTCGCTAACATTTCTAAAAAAAAAATATGAAACAAATAAAACAAAAAAAACAAAACAAATTTATGTTATTCATAAAAGTAAAACCTCAAAAAATCCAACCAATTTGTTTATTTAATTGGCACCTGGCAAACGGCTCTGGAATAGGATTGGATCCTACTCTTTCGCCTGATCGCTGCGACCAGACGAAATGTTTCCACGAGCATTTGATTCTGAAGTCTGATCGGCTTGCGTTTTTTTTGCCTTTTCGGGGGCTACTTAAACTTATAACCCTTGCTTTGTCCGCTAACAGTAACGCATTTGTTGTTCTAGCCTGTATCTCACGCACTAAATGAAACATTTTGTAAATTCAAGATAATACCATAGGATAATACCTATTTATTTAAAATGACAGAACAAAATTGTAGAAATTTTGTACAAAACAGGCTACTAGCGAACCCGAAAGGCAAAGGGAACACATTACATACGAAGGAGAATCTGCAATTTTTTAGCCTGGAAGGGCTTTTCATTTCAACTTTTATTGAAGCAATAGGAGTTTTACCTTTAACGTGTGTTATACGATGTAAAAACACTCCTCCCTCTTCTTAAGCAATGTCCGCAAAGCAATGATTTCGTTATTCATTATTGTTTTGTGCTTAAACTGTGAGAGAAAGATATCACAAGACTGTTAATTTGACATGTAAAATCAATCTCATCCCCATGACACTTCTACGCCTATAATATGATGATATGAAAGCTCTGTAGTATCGAAAAGTCGTCTGGTGAACATATCACAGACGGAATAACACTGGGTTCAACTAGACGCAAAATGGTATTTCATGACCGTTTGCATAAAGTTGCGAAACGGTTTCTGGAAATATGTTTTAAATCGGAAACAATTGTAAGAAAATGATGGAATGGACATCTGAAGAGAGCTTTATTTTTATTTTAACTTATCGTTTTAATTTATTTTAAAAAAAATAGCTTCAGCTTAAATTCACAACTGCAGCTTGTAACTTTACCTACAGTAAAAGCTTAAGTCAAGAACTGTCTAACGATACTTGAGGTAAAAAAACATAAAATTAGCTACTTTCGAATTTTTAATTTTGCTTGTTCCATTTATATTGTGCGTATAAGTTAGTGCGTTATCGCATCTCTTGCGTACAAGACAAAGAGTCAACGTAGTTTGTAGAAGCACCATAGTTAAGTCCGTTTATATTTCCTGATCGTAATATATTATGCTTCATATCCAAAAACTTTTACTTCTTTGATCGACATAGTATACATATGATATTTACATGGAAGTCTTGTGATGTAACCATCGACAAAAATGTAGCAAGACGCTAGAATGACGGATATGATCCTAAAAAACGGATATTTTATGCAAGTTTCAGATATTTTAAAATGAAATGTTTAAATCTTTATTACCCTTATCGATAGCTTTAGTCTGTTCGAAGTCACTACTTAGTGGCAAAGGTGCACTAATTAGCGAAAGCTCTGTACGGTGGACAAAAATCTAAGGACCGTATCAAATATTTTTGGCAATTTACATCAGTTTAGAATATATACATGTTTTGCATATACTTTTTAGAACACACACGTTATGAATTCTTTTATTGCAAGTAACCTATTTGCGTTATGACAATTCTGTCACTAGTCTACTTTCCAATCCTGTTCCGCCTTTCCTCTTTCCTCCCTCTCTTGTAAACCTGTCTTTTAGATTGAAACGTAATCTCGTGGCAGAAATAATAGAGCAAATATATAGACAAATAAAATAAAACGAAACAACGTCAAGAGAGACAAAGGGAGTCATAACTAAATAACTAAATATCGTAAAACGGAGCAAGATCTGAAAAAGAAACAAAATGTAGTTATGTACAACGGACGACGGCCAAACCGGTGGATTTTCTTAATAATATTTTAGTCGCAGCAGAATGTTACGGTGCGATACGTAAAATTCCTTAAATAGGAATTTAATTATATTTCTATGAAACACATTGAAAATTAGTCATTTGGGGTTGGGTTGGAAATTAAGATTACATGTAAAATATAACAGACCAATTGGTTAAATACTTTTCTCGTGTCAATAAAATACAAAAAAAGTGGGATGAGCGTAGGGGGAAGATTAGAAACAATTATCAGGTACTCTATAAAAAGAAATGTATTACAAATTCTCTTTCTCATGTAATTCCAACTAACAAAAAATTAAATTGAAAATATCCAACGTTTTATCCCCATCTTTTACGAATATTGGTCATTCGAAAAAAAATGTCTCCCAGAATTTTGGTTTTATGTACCACCGTCATTAAATCTGTCCGACATCTCCACTCTGCCTTCTGTGTCAGATCAAATAATTTCGCATTGTTTTAAAGGTCCTTCTTTTTCATATTAAAGTTTTAGGTTTTGGCTATCACAAGAACAAATTATTTCACCGGATAACTATGATTTGGGGGAAGAAAGTATATCATTCGTAGTAACTAATTCTAATTCTCAAACTGTCGGTATCGTTAAAATTATTGATTGTAAAAGATTTGGTTCCATTGAACTGCAGAGACTTACGAAGTATGTACTGAGATTTATAGCACGGTTGAAACGTGTCAATTTTGAGACTGTAGAATTAACAGTGCCTAAAATGAAAAAGCACAAAAACTTTGGCTATTATAAGTTTATTTTAAACTAAAAAATTGCAGTGGTTTGTTGAGAGTACGTAGTTTTGTTGCACAATGCGACTTTTTACAAAGCAAATTTTTTTTAATGAACACGGTATGTCACAGTAGAGTTTCTGCTACATTAAATCATCTTTGTTCGCGTTTGTGGTTTAAACGAGGATGGCAAACAATTAAATAATTTTTAGAGATATGCTCGTAGTTTCTGCGCATAAAATAGTCACTCCGCCTTCAACTTTTAGGGCGAACTTCTGGAGAATTTACTGATTCGCATGTTTGGATTTGAACACACTGATCATAACCTTAACAAAATTGTTTTTGGACTAAGCGATAGAATATTTACAGAACATTAAATCTTTTCTTTCCTAATTTGGCTGAATTTTATCACACCAATCTAAAAATGTACCATACTAAGTTTCAAGTCATTATTTCAACTTTTATTGAAGCATGAATACATTCAATTTTTAAAACACTTACAACAAACAGCCTCATAGGAAAAAAAATTGAAATTATTTTGCTAATTTAGACATGTTTACTGTCTCGCAGTGGAAAAAAGTCTATGGGCGATACAGTATTTAGTTGGAAAGCGTGGCACCCGTAAAAATAGGGTAAAACTAATATTTTAAATTTATAATACACTAAAACGTCTACCTAACCCTGTATATTTGAAATTCAAATTAAATGAAAGCTTAGCTAGGTATCTTGGCTAACAGCCACTTTACAGTAAGGAATCACAAAACCATCCAAAAGTTTTGTAGGTAGCTAAGCTACTTTTAATCACAATATATAACGGACGTAGCTGTTTAGAATTTGCTAGTTGCATTTTTAACATGTTCGCACTTAAAATAATCCACGTGAGCAACAATTAGCGAATTGCAACAGTTGACTCAACCAAACAACATAAGATCCGAAGTCATAAGTCCACTTTAGCTAAACGATGACGCAATGTGGATCTTTTTGAAGTTTCTGATAGTTAATAAAATTTATTTAATAACCTTTTGCTTTTTACATACTCCATATGATAAAATGTAAAAAAAAACGATTAGTTGTGATTATCGAATAAAATCCGAGTAATTCGAAGAAATTTGAAAAATCACGTGTGAAATAAAGTCAGAAACGTAATAACACTGGGTTTAACGTCGACGTCAAATGGTATTTCTTAAACGTTGCAAAAAGATTTTTGAAAATACGTTTTAAATGTCGAAAACATTGGGAAGAAAATGATGGGCTGAACAATTAAGCAGAGAAATGCAATTTTATGCGACTTTAAAAAAATGGTAGGTTATAAAAATAACATCTGTTATCTTGAATTTTTTTTGTGTCAATATATTTCTAAAAAACATCTACAGCTTAAATTCACAATTGCAGCTTGTAACTGTACGTGCAGTAAAAGCTTGAGTCAACAACTGTCTAATGGTATTTGACGTAAAATTAGCTACTTTCAAATTTTTAGTTTTGTTTATTCGATTTTTATTGCGCGTATAAACTAGCGCGTTACTTCATCTTTTGTGTTAAATGATTGCGTAAAAAACAAAGAGTCAATGTACTTTGTAGAAGCTTCATAGTTAAGTACGTTTTTATATTCCGATCGCAGCACATTATGCTTCATATCCATAAACTTCTACTTCTCTGATCGCCAGAATTTGTGTATTTTGATATTTTCTGTAAGCCCCCACGTATCTTGCTTCGCAAAATGTTTTATCGCTTTTACAGAAATGCGTCAACCCATTGGCATCACTTTCATATATTCTGCCAATACTTGGGTTATCTTTGAGTTCGCTAAACATACCAATTTTTAAGGCTACATAATTATTAATAGATTGTCGCCATACTTTAATATACAAAAGATGATGTGTACGTTTTAAATCGATTTTCAACCAATCAAGTGTTTTCGCTTGGGTTGACGCATAATGTAACCTTGTAGTGTCACCATCTATAGCGTATTTGCCAGGATAACCCGATTTCTTTGTTGATAAGGATGCTTCCGCCTGTAGCGCCACGTTTTTCAGTGTGACTGTAAAAAAGGGCAAAAGAAAATAAATTATTCTGCATTTTAATACCCTAATTTCTGTCTGCAAGCTATATAAAATATCCAATTCACCACATTCGTATCCAACGCTGTTGCATGAGTCATCACATATCGTCTTCTCCTGGCATGGATTTAGACTTTTGCAAAATGGTCCTCTCTGTAAAGAATAAGAATTAAAGCGGGAATATTTTCCTTGCAAGAAAGAAGCAAAATTTGGAGTCCGCTAGCAGCCAGACCTTGGATTTCTTAGTAACGAAAACATAAACAGGTACAGAAAATGTTGGTAAAGGCTAGAAGGATAAGAGAGATCTATAATGCAGTGCTATTAAAGTTGTGCAGCTTTTATTATAATATATGTACCCAAGGTTTTTTTACTGGCATTAAGTTTCCCACCGATAATAGCAATTAGTATATTTTCGTATCAATCAAAGTCCGCTCAACCTCGTCCGCTTAAAGAGAATTAAAGGAAATTGGGAAGTGAAATCCGAAGATACGATATTGCACTTACGTTTCTGTTTGTATTATTCGTTCGCATATAAATCGATCCATTTTTTGATGAAGTTGCTGCAACATCAGAAGATAGAAGATCGCATAGTTGAGTTGAGCCATGGTAATTACACGCTTTGCACAATGATTCTCCCACACAACCAATCATACACTTGTCTCTAGTTATTGTTTTGATCGATTTAATAACATTTCCTGGGGAATACTTGTTATATTGGATGTCAGAGAAGTTACCATGATATTTACATGGAAGTCTTGTGATGTAACTATCCACTAAAATGTAGCAAGACGCTAGGATGATGGATATGAACCTAAATAAACGAATATTTATGAAAGTTTTTGATATTGTATGAATTTTATTATGCTTGAATTCAAATTTTCATTTCCATTATAATAATTTCAGCCGAAACGCTACTTCGTGCAAACAATGCACAAATTATTTATATTCTTAATTAATTATATTCGAATAATAGAGATTCGGATTATAGAGAGTCAACTATAGAATAAATAAGGTATGTAAGACGGATGACAAAAATTAAATCCTAAAATATGACAAAAGTCAAACTGGTGGATTTTTATAATAATCTTTTCGTCGCAGCAACATATTATGGTGCGATACTTAAAACTCATTTAATAGGAATTCTATATTCTATGAAACACATCAAAAATTAGTAACTTCGGGTTGGGGTTGGAAATTAAGATTACAGGTACATTTAACAGACCAATGGGTTAAATACTTTTCTCGTGTCAAAATTAATAAAAAAGAGGGATAAGCGTTGGGGGTGGTTATTAGGTACTCTAAAGTATATACAAAGAAATTTATTACAAATTCTCTTTTTCATATAATTTCAACTAATAAAAAGTTAAACTGAAAATATCCAACGTTTTATCCTGATTTTTTTAAGGATATTGTTCGTTAATTCACTATGTATGTATGTACTATGTATGCATGTAGGTATATTTCGCATAAAAAAGGTATAGTTACAAAATTTCCAGAGACTTATATAATGTACGTAACGTTATAATACATATATACATATATAATATACGTAACATGTGCATACAATACTACGGATTAATTGCAACTTTCCTTTCGCAGACAACAAAAGTAGTCTTATCATCAAGAACCTGTTATTTCTACGCAAAGCGTAGTTCTGCGGTGCCTGTTTGTGAGAAGGTAGCTATTTACTATTTAACGTTACAAACAAGTTTATTAACAACAAATATATCCTAATCAATATAGCTATGTATAAATAACAAAAGTATAATGAAATTGAAAAAATGAGAATGAAATTAAAACAAGAAGCCCTGGGGGCTCTAAGAATTTCCGCTCGCTACCAAAATATTTGATGAAAACCGGCTAATTCGTTGTGTTATTGTGCTAAACATATGAGGAGGTTTGGTGCATGAACCTCTGAAGATAAAGCACACAAGTGACATTATATCTTACAACAAACGCAAACAAAACGAAACGTGTCATAATAAACTCACATTTTAAAATAAATTGCTAACAAAAAATACAGCCTATCATTCATGGTTGAAAGTCTTGCGATTGAAACGTTTATGGTCTTAAACGGCATTTAGTTGACAAAAAATCAAAATTTTGCTGTGACCATCATCTTCAGCATACTTTTTTTATTAACTGTGCCAAATTTTGTCGAAAACAAATACTAATTTTGTCCTGAAACGTCATTTAGATGAGTTCCCAGTAGTTAGGGAGCTTGGGTACGAAGTTTACATCTGTGACGCAGGATCGTGTAATCCCAGGGTTGATTTTTTCTCAAAAAATGCTCCAAAAGAAAAAAACGACGGTTTTAAAGAATTTCCTACGCCTTCGGGCGCAGAATTTAATTAAAGAAAAAGAATTCAAATTAGAAGATGACGTTTTGCTCTCAAATTCAAATAAAGGTAGATTTTTCAATTTACATCGAAATATGTTCTCCGAAGTAGATTGTTGTGTATTTGTTATAAGAAATATGAAAGTTGTTAGTAAATACTTCAGGTGTGTTATTATTTCTTGCTTTGTACATGAAACAAAGCGTTTGAAAGTTGTTTAGTTGAAATACATTCAAGGCTTTCATTGACTGAAGTAATGGTCTGGAATGAGTCAGCCTATCTTTAAAAGTGATTATTCTTGCAGCATGTTTTTGATGAAGGTAAAGTGACTGTATTTTAGTTTTATTAGGGCTACCCCAAACTATGTTAGCGTAATTAATATGACTATGTATAAAAGAGTAATACAATTGTATAAGAGATTTGTAAAGGATACCAATAGATTTTGAAACTTTTAAATTTACCATAGATATGTGTTGGTGCCACTTTAAATTTTCATCAAGTACCACACCAAAGAATTTCGTGGATATCTCCTGTGAAATTTGATTTCCTTCTATTTCTAGTTTAGGTAGGGCAATAGGCAAGTCCTTTCTTCTTTGTGGTGTGCGGAATAATGTATACTTTGTTTTTTTTTATTCAGTGATAGTTTATTAGCAGAGAACCAGGTCGATAATTTGTTTAACTCGGTATTTGCAGTTTTATAAAGAGTATTAATACATCTAACCATGGGAGTAAATCAAATTAGTGTCATCTGCAAACATAATAGAATTTAGGATTTCAGAACAATTGCTTAGATCATTAACGTATATTAAAAATAAGAGTGGCCCAAGAATTGAACCTTGTGAATCACCACATTTATTTGTTAGCTTATTAGTTTTTTTTGTCACTGCCAATATCTATGAGTTCGTTCACTCAGATAACTTTTAAACCATTTTAATGTTACCCCACTTATTCCATACGCATTCAGTTTACCTAATAATATGTTGTGATCAACAGTATCAAAAGCCTTAGATAAGTCAATAAAAATACCCAAAGTAAATTTTCCATCACTAAAAGATTGATGAATGTCCTCCACAAGTTGCATTATCGCATGTTCTGTGGAGTGTCTGTTTCTAAATCCAAATTGTTTCTTACAAAAGATAGAATTCTCGATGAAGAAGCGAAAAACTCTGTTGTGCATAATTTTTTCAAGAATCTTTGAGAATACGGGTAGAATGGAAATAGGCTTGTAGTTTGACATCGTTTCTGAATAACCTGATTTAAATATTAGAATCACTTTTGCTTGTTTTAGTTCGTCAGGAATATTCCTTGTGGTATTGATTTTTTTAAAACATTTTAAAAGTAGAAGTGCAAAATATTAGTCACTGAGGCAAAGGTTGATACCTTTCTAAAGACTTTTTAAATCTAACTAAAATTTAACTTAATTTCAACAGAAGAGCATGTATGCAAGAACCTATAGAGAAATTATAAAAAACCCAATCAAGTTTTAGTGTCATTGAGATTGTTATCTTTAAGATTTTTGTTTTTAAACGCCTTGGTTGAAAATTTACACTACTACGTACCTTCGCATCATGTTTTCGTTTTTGTTTTCAACAAAAATTTTCTTGAATATATTTCTTATTAATTTAACATTTTAATATCATAAATATTGGTGTCCTGTAGGACAGAGTATTATTGTTTAGAAACTAGCTTTGATTCATTCTTTTGAAAAATATATTTAATTCATGTGTTGTTGATATGGCAAAAACAGTCAAAACTCAATAGTCAATTAATATGAAGCCATTTATGCAATCTTTTCGTTTAACCATAATCTGTCCGGGGGTTATTGTTTAAAAACTAGCTTTGATTCATTCTTTTGAAAAACATATTTAATTCATATGTTGTTGATATGGCAAAAACAGTCAAAACTCAATAGTCAATTAATATGAAGCCATTTATACAATCTTTTCGTTTAACCATAATCTGTCCGGGGGTTATTGTTTAAAAACTAGCTTTGATTCATTCTTTTGAAAAACATATTTAATTCATATGTTGTTGATATGGCAAAAACAGTCAAAACTCAATGGTCAATTAATATAAAGCCATTGATACGATATTTTATATTATTTTCGTTTAACCATATTCGGTACCGGGGTTCTCGAACATAACTTCATAACTTTTGATAACCTTTTTTAAATTGAATCAGCATGACACACTTATAGTACGTCATAAAAAGAACCAAATAGCAGCAAACATTTTTTGCTTATGTTAGTTCTTTTTCTGTGACGTCATCGGAAACTTGAAATTTATCAAAAATGAAACAATCTGCCTAAAATTTACTTACTTTAGTTCTAATGCAAATTTTCACGTTTTGTTTAAAGCTTCGTACAACTAAATGAAGCTATTTAACATATTTTCTGGTTCTTACGAAGTTCGCATGAAAAAACACTAAAAGGTGCCTGAGAATCTGGTTTTTCAAATTTTCTGGTAAAATCAAAAAAATGAGGAAATCGGATTCATCTCGTGACACCTTGGTGAAATAGAGTTGTGTTGTAAGTTTCAAGTTTAAACCTAACGAAATTTATTATATTTCCCCCATTATAAAGATTTCATAGTGATTTAAAAAAAATGTTTTTATAATCTTCCGTTTGTAAGGACTCTTGGAAATTTTTGGAGTAGTTTCAAGTAATACTCAATTTCTAGGATTCTGTATTGGACGCAAAAATATGATAAATATAATACATATGAAAACTCAGTAAGAATCATAACCATATAGATTAAAAAAAGATATTAAAAAAACCAAAAATTTGTTGTGTTACCATGCTTACTAGGCGGAACTAGTCGAAGTTCAAGCAAGCATTATAAATAAAAAACATAAATAAAGAAGACATATCGGACAATTAAGTGGATGTTTCCACAGGCCATATATTTAGGTTTATACACCAATACTCCAGATCCGCGTGTGTGTTCTGCATGTGTTCGAGCTGTAAAATATTTTTTTCGAATTTAGATGATGCTGTGGGAGTACTTGTTGGAAAGGAGGTTAACACCTAGTAAAGGGTCGTAACGTCACTACAGCGCCCAACGCATCAATTAAATAGCTGGCTATCTGTACCCAAGTACTGTTTTTACTTTATAAATATCTGTGGTAGAATATAATCAAGACATTGCCAGAACTTACCAAAGATATTGCTAGGTGCATTTTAACCTTTAATCCTCTTTGATACTGTCAAATAAGTCCCGAAATATTTTTAGTAAGTTTCATGACTCGCCTTTTTCTAGGTGAAAACAACTACCGCTATTTCAAACATTAATTTTTTTTACAGGACTTCATTACGTATAAAAGAAATAAAAATACAATTTTTATGAATTTTTGCAACTAATCAAGGAACAAATTCCAGAATTTACAATTAAGATAGTATAATTGGGGGTATGTTCTTGAGTTTGTGAAAAAATATCAAGAATTTTTTTTTTAATTTTCTTTTTGTAAGAATCCATTTAATAGTGGGAAGGGCTTAACATAAAACAATCTGAAACAATCCATTTGAAAGAGAGGTGAACAAAAACTACTTTGTGGCAGACAGAAAATAAATTTTAAGCAAGAGAAAAAAAATATAGATTTCTAAATTCTAAAATTAACTGAGGGTTGTCACTATCCAGGGTTGTCACTATCTAGGGTTGTCACTATCCAGGGTTGTCACTATCCAGTGGCAGCAATTCTTTCTACCGAAGAATAATAACAGCATTTAATTCAGTAACGAATAAATAACAGAAACTTTTTACTGCAAATACAATATTTTGTCTAAAAAGGGTTTTCGCTTGTTAACCTTGAGGACCCTGTCCCCCGCTCAGCGACCCTTTCTATATTGATATTTCTTATCGAATCTTATTCATCGGAAAGAGAAAATCAGTTAAAATTAAGGAAAAAGATAAAAAAAGTGAAATTATTAAAAAATAAATGAAGAGAAAAGGGAGAGGGAATTAGAAAGTACCCTTATTCGCAATGAAACCCTTAATGAGATACCTACAAAAATTGACACTTGTCTCGATGATTCAAAACAAGTAGAAAAATTATATAACCTGTCTAATTAACTCCTTGAGAGAGATTCAACAATACTAATTAAACTTCCTGGATTGAAAATTGATAAGTTCGACAACGAAATAACAAAATGGCAATTATTTTGGGATCATATTGGGTCTTAGATACATTTAAACGAAGATTTTGGTGACATAAGAAAGTTCAGCTATTTGCATCCCTTTCTCTAAATAAAGCTAAAAACGTCATTTCAGGATTATCACTTACGTCAAGAAACTATAAAACAGCCGAAACTCTTTTGAAAAAAAATTTATTAATTCAGGAAGTCGAGGTTAAAGAGCGTTCATTTGCTGTCGGTGCTTCTTTTGGAAAATTAGACGAAGACGATTCAGCATTGTTTTTGCGTAACAAAAAGTAATATATGTCCATTTTGTAACAAATCTAAACCCATCTTACAAGTGTCTAAAAATTACTAACCCTATCACTCAGAAGGAAATCGTAAAAATAAGACTGTTGTGTTTTATATTTAAAATAAAACGGACATGAGACTAAATAATGTGATCTTGCGATTTTGAAAAAGCGGTGAGTTTTAAAAAAACATCTGATATGTTCAAAGCTTTTGTTTTAATTTATTTCTGAAAAAAAACTCCAGCTTAAATTCACAACTGTAGCTTGTAACTTTACCTGCAGCAAAAGCTTGAGTCAAAAACTGTTAAATGACTCTTGACGTAAAAAAAAACATAAAAAGGGAGAAAATAATGGGATGGATATCTGACTAGATAAATGCAATTTTATGTGACTTCAAAATAATGGTAGGTTTCAAAAAACATCTTTTATCTTGAAAGGATTTTGCTTCAGTTTATTCTACAAAATCTTTTGTCGTTTGTATAGAAATAAGTCAATCCATTGCTTCCACTCCCCCGATTATCCCAATAGTAGGGTTACTACTGGATGAGCTAGACATACTAACTTTTAATTGCGCAACAGTATTAATAAATCTTCGCCATACTCTAATATAAAAAAGATGATGTGTACCTTTTTAAATCAAGTTTCAACCAAACAGTTTTCTTCTCTTTGGTTGATGCATAATGTAAGCTTGTAGTGTCACCGTCTATAGCGTATCTGCCAGAACAACCCGATTTACTTGTTGATAAGGATGCTGCGGCCTGCAGTGCCACGTTCTTTAGTGTCACTGTAAAAATGGGCAAAACCGCAATAAGCGTGAGTCATAAATTGTAGCTGAAAGTAACGACGGGCGAAAATCTGTGGATTTTATCACGGGTTAACGACTGGTAAAATATAAGTGAAGTGACTTTTAATCACTTCGACATTGGAAAAAAAATAGTAATTGCAAATAATAAAATTAAAAAAAATAGTAATTGCACGGAAAAGATTTGTGCTAAACATATATGCGTTATAGCAATACTGTGACTAACTTACTTCCCATGTTTTTTCCGCCTCTCTCGTAAACCTGCCTTTTAAGTTGAAATGTAATCTCGTGGCAGGATTAATGGAGGAAATAAGGTATGTGAAATGTGACGACGGTCAAGCTGGTGAATTTTTTAAATAATCTTTTGGTCGCAGCAACACACAAATGTATATTGATAGAAAATTTATCAGCAAAAAGAAATATTATAACATTTATTTATTATAATTTATAAAATTTATTTATTATTTATTTCTTTATAATTTATTATATAAATTATAAAGAAATAAATGATATTTTTCACGACCACAACAGACGCCACAGCTGAAACTGTACACAACATTAACCTGCATGTCTATATGAGGCGTGATTTTTTGTATGAGCGCATCTGTCAGCGGTTGGTTCAGATTCTTGTTAAACCGCCATGTCTTGACGCGATTTCCGTCTTCAAAGAGTTCTGCGTCATTTTCGTCATAAATGTACTGAATGTCTTCGAGTCCCTCTAGGTTCGTGGCCTGCTTCTCTCTAGGGAGCATGTGTTTGAGGTCTTCAATTCCCTGATATTTGTCTTGGATGTCCTCGGTGTTGTAGTAGTCTTCCTGCGCTTCCTGTTCGACCTCATCGTAAAGCGTTGTCCCTGTCGAAATTTGTTCCTTTGCCCTTTTGTAATAAAGAGTAACATTATCCCGCACACTCTGCAATAGATCTGAAAGAGCGTCGCGAGTTGCTGCTACTGGCGCTAATACAGTGTTGTATAGTTTGCTGATTGCATTCTTGAACCAACTAATTTCTCTTTATTATAAGTATCTTTTGGATTTTTTCTAAGTGGACATAATTTTCAGTAAGGAATTCCCCCACTACTAATGGTGCATTCAAACGCAAAGGGAAATTCCCTAATTCCGAATTCCCGGAAATCACCCCTCTTGGAAATTCCGAGAAATCCGACAAATTCTAGGACATGCGCAGTAACACGTGACCCAGCCGACGAAAACCGACAATTCCGACGCACACGATATCATCCCTCAAATGAGTATCGAGAGAATTCCCCAGTTCTAACGACATCAGCGCAGCTTCAATCTTATTGCGCATGCATGCTCGAATATCAGGGGTATTTCCCATATTCAAACTACGGCCGCGCTAGAACGCTGATTGAGCTCAAAAAATGTATAATAAAGATGAATAACTATACTGTTCTTGTATTGAAAGCTATTTCTAAACAGCGACGCTTACGTGGATACTCAAGACTTAGAAAGGTAGACCTTATTGCTTTATTGGAGACTCCAACACCTCCACCAGGACCCGTGGCTTGTCCAGGACCTGTTCCAGCTCCGGGCATTGAAGCATTTACGCCAGATGCCTTGGATATATTTGAGCGTCAAGAGATGGCAAAAACCCGTCCTATTAGGAGTAAGATTGAGCCTTGGGTCCCCACATTTGACGCCATGAATGCTTTTGAACGTCAAGAGAAGGCAAAGACTCATCCAGCAGTGAAGAGTAAGCTAAGAGAGTGGTCTGATTGGCTTGTGGACTTTGTACCAGAGAGCATTAGAAAGCCTGTGCAAAGCATCTACTCATCAGCGACAATTTGCATCCTAGCTCTTTACGATGGAAGGGCATGGTAGTGAGGATCCTACCGAAAGCACTGAGCCTGTTGAACACAACAAGGCGATGAATGGAGCTTACAAGAGCTTTCGATTGGACGTGCGTGGCAAGACGGATATTGACAGTTACATCGATCTTGTGAGAACACGGGTAGAGAAGTTTATTGAAGAGCAGGTAGGCACGTTAAAAGCCGCTAAAATTCAGCTGCATCTGGAAAAAGCAGGAGATGGTGGTGCTAGCGTTAGACGGCAAGGATGATGCCAGAGCTGCTCATGATGTAATGGTGAAGAAAGCCTTCAACATCACAATGGTAGAAGTGTTTCAAGGCATCGACATCGAAGAACTGCTACAGGCTATCTTCGCACACCTCAAGACACAAAAAGAAGCACCCCGCGTCACCCAAGTCTGGTTTTACCATTGATCACATTATGCACCTGGACATCGACTTTCACAAGCTCTGGCTGACGCGCGGGTCTTCGTACATTGAGTTGCTCACATGGATTGATTTGAAAAAGGCTGTGATTAATCCAAAGAACAAGGATGAAGAGTGTTTCAAGTGGGCCCTGATCGCGGCGCTTCATCATGAAGAGATTGCAGAAGATCCGCAACGCATTAGCATGTTGCGACCCTTTGTAGACCAGTATAACTGGGAAGGACTCGAGTTTCCAGTAGCCCTTAACAAGATTGTCAATTCGAAGAGCAGAAACCCAAGGTTGTGGTTAACTTCCTCTTTGTCTCGGAGAAGAATTTCTATATCCTTCGCAGGTCTGAGTATAATACCAAGCGTGATAAGCAGGCTAACTTGCTGATGATTACCGACGGTGAGAGCACGCACTACACAGCGGTGAAATCCTTAGCCAGACTGCTAGGATCCTTAATGCGAAGCATAATGGGAGCTACCACTTCTGCGTGAATTGCGTAAATGGTTTTTGCACAGAGTCTGGCTTAAAAAGTCATTACGAATACACTGTTCAAGCCACGGCCAATGAAGGAGGAAGTAAAAAGGCTGTATGAGCTCTAACCACAGCAGCCTATGACAGAGTTGACAGATGTGTTGAAGAGAGAGAATAAAGCGGCAAAGACATGTTACATATGCTTGAAACCATTTGGTGACCCCGAGTCACCAAGTGACCAAGTGACCAAGTCAAGTCAGAGACCACTGCCACCATACGAGGTTGTATCGAGGTGCAGCGCGCGATCTCTGCAACTTTAAGTACAGAATCCCGAGCTTTGTCCCGATAGCCTTTCACAATTTAAGCGGATACGACGCGCACTTGTTCATCGGAGAACTCGAGCGTAAATTCAAAAAAGATAATATCACAGTTATTGCCGAGAACAAAGAGAAGTACATCTCTTTCAGTGTATCAATCCCCGTCACGCTGTCTGGTTTGAGCGATAAAAATGGAAAACCTGTGGAGAAAATGGTGGAGCTCCAGTTTATCGACAGCTACCTCTTCATGGGATTTAGACTGGATGCCTTAGCATCTAGCTTAACAGATGGGCAATGTAAGCATCTCGGACGCAGCGTTGAAGACAATGATGAGCTATTCAAGCTCATGCGGTGGAAGGGTGTGTACTCGTATGAGTACGTTGGTAGCTGGGAAAGATTCTAAGAGACGGAGTTACCACCCAAGGAGGCCTTCTATCCAAGCTGAAAATGAAAGCAATCAGCGATAAGGACCACAAGCATGCACAAAAGGTATGGAATGCAATTGGAGGTCTGACTCTTGGTGATTACCACGACGTGTACTTGAACACTGATGCCCTGCTGCTAGCCGATGTGTTTGAAACCTTTCGCGATACCTGCCAAGAGCACTATGAGTTGGATTCTGCACACTTCTACACCGCTCCCGGTTTAGCCTGGAGGGCTGCCCTCAAAGAAACCAAAGCTAGAGCTACTCACAGACATCGACAGGCTCTTGATGTTCGAAAAGGGTTTACGATGAAAGATCACACAAGCCGTGAAAAGGTATGCCAAAGCCAACAACTCATATATGCTGGACTACAAGCCCGACGGAGCCAGCACTTTCCTTCAATATCTAGATGTCAACAACTTATACGGCTGGGCGATGGTTTAGAAGCTTTCAAGACACGGTTTCACAGGGATCAATCAGGTCGAGCATTTCACACATGAGTTAATCGAGAAATTGGTGGAGAAAGACAACAAGGGGTACATTCTCTAAGTTTTGCACAAGACCCATAACGACTTGCCCTTTCTGCCAGAGACTATGACGATTGGGAAGGTGCGGAAGTTAGTACCTAACCTATATACCAAGCAAAGGTATGTGGTGCATATCAGAACCTTGATCCAGGCACTGAAGCATGGCTTGGTGTTGACGAAAGTACACCGCACGATTTGTTTGAAGTTTGAACAAGAGGCGTGGCTGAAGCCGTATATAGACAAGAATACCCAGCTCCGTACCAAAGCGAAGAATAAATCCAAGCAGGACGTTTTAAAGTTGATGAACAACAGTGTGTTCGGCAAAACGATGGAGAATTTACGGAATCACCGAGACATGAAGCTGATTACCGATGAGCAGCAGTACAAGAAGTACGCCAAAAACCCAACTTCAAAGATAGTGTACGGTTCAGCGAGAACTTGATCGGCGTGGAGATGGGGAAACTCAAGATCACCATGAACAAGCCCGTGTAACTTAGGAAAGCCATAATGGACATGAGCAAGCTCGTGATGTATGAGTTCCACTACGACTACATGAAGCCGAAGTACGGAGAGAGACACTGATTCCCTCGTGTATGAGCTCGAGACTCAAGACTTCTACAAGGATGTCGCGGGGGATGTAGAGGCAAGGTTTGATACTAGCGGGTATATTGAACAACAGCCGCTACGTCTGGGCAAGAACAAGAAAGTCATAGGCCTTATGAAAGACTAGCTTGACGGCAAGATCTCGACCTAGTTTATCGCGCTTCGGGCGAAGATGTACGCCTATCGCAAGCTGGATGAGAGTGAAGACAAGCGCTGCAAAGGCACTAAGAAGTGCGCGGTGTCAAAGGGTATAAGCTTCAAGGACTACAAGGACTGTCTTTTCAATGGTACAACTCTGTACAGAGAGCAGGTCCTATTTGAGTATAAGAAGCACGAGATCTATACGGTCAACAAAAGCAAAATAGCACTGAACAGAGTCGACGACAAGCGGATCATCGCGGAAAATGGGATCAAGACGTATACTAGAGGGTACATAGTGTAAGCAGTAGTTGTCAAAGGTGTAGTGCGGCTACACCTTTGCGCACCAATAAATGGAAACCTTGTTACCCCTCGCGATATTACTACAATACGTCTTGATCCTTGCTCGCTTCTTTCGTTACCAACGTCTAATAAACATGGTTCTAGACATTGCGGAGATATTCCACGAAGTTGACACGCCCGTAGAAGCCTTCGAGCAAAAACCAGACGTTGAAAAACGTCAAGTTCTGAAGGATGCACGCAAAGTATAAGTACTACTTATACACTGATCAGGCACGGACAGGCGCAGAACCCATGTTCCCAATAATATAAAATACGATATAAAGATACAAAAGTTATAAATGTTATGGAAAAAGGGGGCACTATTGACCTCCTTCATCCAAACACGGTGTTACTGACGGAAGCGGGCCTTTATAGCTTCCTCCTGGGATGCGGCAGACCCGGGACGTGGCCCGGCTGGCGCTATCGCTCGTTGAGCTCCAGCTTTTCAAGAAAGGATGCCTTCTCAAATTACTTTGTTTAAAGCTGTACCTACTGGAGCCATCGAGACTCGATAACCAAACTCAGCCCCTGTTCAAACGTCCTGATCTCAAGAGAATCCTGGATATTCCAAATGCCAGGAAGTATGGCCTTGATTGTCATATGACAACATCAAGGGCAGAAATAGAGGGTGTACCCGCCGCCCGGTCAGGTCTCCTAGGTGGTGGAAAAAGCCCTCATGACGTTTTCGTTACATTGGACGGGGTCCTCGAAAGTACCGTCAGATCAAGAAAGTCAAAGGTAGATTTGACAAAGTGGTTGGCCGGAAAAAGCGTCGAAAAATTGAAAGATGAGCTCGGGGAGCAGCGCAAGCTACTCGAAGAAAAGGACGTGGCCATCAAAGAGCACCGCGATGACCTCGAAGGCAGGGACCAACAACTTGTGCTTCTTGGGGACGATCTCGAGAGCAGGGACCAACAAATTGCGGTGCTGGAGGACGGCCTCAAACAAAGAAGTTGCCTGGACAGCCAGTGTTGTGATTTCTTCTTGGATAGACTACTCTGGTCCCGCAGCAATTTGATTGCCTTGCGTCCAGTCCAGGGATGCTCTGGGGTGTAATAAACTTTGCTTAGCTTTTTGACCTCTTCAGCCGTGCGGATATGCTTTACTTTCGACATTTACTAGATGTGGAAAATGTTCTTTACGTATACTTGTACGTGGCGAAACTGAGGAGGGCCAGGGATCATACGATGAATGTCAGCTCACTGTCTTGTTGTTCCTTGGAGGGTACGTAGAAATCGGATAATTTCGGAGCTTTTTCAATCGTGTCGATGTAGTATTGTCGCATACCTTCATCAAGCTCTTTCAAGCTTTCGCCAGCTTGGCGCTTAAGCCGCTTGCCTGTCTCAAATCCGTTACGTTTGGGCTGCTTGTAATTGTTCGAACGCTTTATCGTGCCTTTTCCGCTCTTCTTCACCATACCCGCTGAGTTTGCTGAAAAATAAATTTGAACCGTTGAATGCCAACGCGTTGCTAGCTTCACCAGCGACGAGTACGCCTATGGCTGCCATGTTTATTTCAGTATTCCACAGAGTGGAAGCGCCTATCCAGGATATTTAGTTGCGCGTCCGTTAAAAGGTATATATAACATTTGATATCTCCAGCTCCATCAGCTTTCTTCGTCATGTGGAGGGTTATACCATCCGACAATCTCCGTAGAGGTCTCCCACTACCGTGGAGGCTGTGAAGTCGCACGGAAGTCGACAAACAGGGCGTATCTTTGGGTGACAAACTGCCCGATGGTTACCTCGAAGTCATGTCGGCTAAAGAGTTCAAAGACTTGTTCGAGATGGGAGCATGGCATGCGAGTAGAGTTCGTTAGGCTCACCTTCGACAGTGATCCGTGATTTTCTCGATTTTTGGATTGTAGAACACTTTGTTGGCGCCAGAGTAAGCTTTCACTTTCCCAGGATCTACGAACAACAGTAAGACTCCTTTCAAGCTCTTGCCAGGAGTATCGATCTGGAGGTTGTAGCTCGTATCATCCTTTTTCATGGTAACAAACTTGGAGCGGAGTACCCGTTCGTAGGGCAAAGCGAGTTTCGAGCATCGTGACATCATAGCACTCGCGAGACCCTCGTTGTCACTTTGTCGAATTCGAGCGCGATATTGGTGATCTTATACGCACTGTCGCCTGGTTTAGCTGCAGTATACCCCGAGGCTGCCGAGCCTCCATCTTTGATAACATCGCTGTGCTGTGCGAAGTGCAGTACGAACTGTAACCTTTCGTATAATCCAGCTTGATAGAATGGCAGATCCCTCGTCAACTCAAACATCTTGCAGAGGGGGATGCAAAAGGTTTTGCCATAGGCTGCCACGATCGCCGTTTCTTCATCATTGCCTACATGGTCGCTGGCTTTGACTTGCAGAGCTCTTATGGTGCCGTCATTGGGGTTGATGCCCTGTTGGATTAAGTTGTCCTGACGCTCAAATTGTCCAAGCCAGAGATCCCGGTGGACTGCGAGTACATTGTAGTCGTTGATGTTTTGTACCTCGTGACCATTCAACGAGATCCGAAGGTTCCGCACCAGGGCCTTGCCGATGTTGCTGACGATTGTACGTTTGATGTTCGTGCCCGTGAACTTGAGGTGGAATAGGAGTTTGAGAGAGCTGGGGAAAATTACGTCATTCTGTCCCACGTTTGGGACATCCACGTACGAGTCTTCGTTCTGGTTAATTGTACTTGGAACATAAGAGACTTTGACACGCTGCTTCTTTCCTTTCATTGCCAGCATCGTCTTTGATTCCTTGTGTGGATCTAACTTAGTTCCAAAACTCATGTTTATTAGTAGGGACTTGCGGGTTGAATAAATGCCTATTAACCCAGTATATGAAGGAGACGACTTTACGCCAGAGGAAGACATTCCAGAGCAGGATAAAGACTTTAGTAGGCCTGAGGATTTCCCCAGCTCCACGCTAACGGCAGAAGAGCAGGGTCCTAGTGGCTTGGCAAGAGATACCACAACGGGGCAGACTACTCTAACAGCAAGGCAGGAACTACTAAGATCAAAAGTTGATAGCCTTTACGAAGCTCTTTCTACAACAATTACAACGATTTTGATGTCGACGGAAACCGGCTTCTTTACGGTGGTAAGGAGCTCACGAAACAAAATGGTGACGCAAATGGTAACGCAAAGAGGAAAATTTATTTTATTTATTCTTTCTTTAAAGTCGATATACAATATACAATAAAACATGCTAGATACATTAATTGAAAAAAACAAAATTTGTTAGCCTTGGGCTAATTAAAATCGACTGTCCTAAAATAAAGTTTCTAAAAAAATAGGAGATTTATCTATATAATAATACGCCAGTTCCGTGTGTCTGTCTGTCACTTTTGCAAAGTGGATTATATTCTTTACAATTTTCTTCGTCAAATTCTTTAAAACATCGCCTATAAAATTGTTCTGTAATTTATGAAACTTTACCGTTAAAATAGTATTGACGTCAAAGAAAAGTATATTAAATTAATGAAGCCATTACAGTGCACTTAAAACTTTGAGGCCAAATAACTTGGAAACAAGGTGGTGACGTCAGTGATTTTTCACCGCGTAGGTAGCTAGGGGCCACCTGGAACCAATTTGGGTAAGTTTCCCAAACTTGGGTCCCCGAATCCGTTCCGGAATGGACGGGTTGATGACGTCACCAAAAAACCTTGAAACCCTAATATCTCTGCAACCGTTTGTCAAAAGTACATGATACTATACATTTTCTTGATCAGCGTTTTAAGATCTATACGAGGAGGGCAACAGGTATAGAAATTTCTTAAAAAAATTTTTGGAGGGTTTGACGGCACTTTGTTGACGTCAGCAAAATTTTTATACCCTTATATCTCCTTACGCGTTCCTCGAAAACATATTATTCTATATATTATTTTGATCAGCGTGTCAATCTCTACACATTACTATCAAAAACTAAAATAAATTCCGCCAAGTTTTTAGGGATCTGCACTGCCGACGTCAGCAAAACATCTAAAACAACCTATTTTTCCATTGTCCATCTGCCTAAGTGGATTTCTCGACGGGCCTTATCGACTAGTATTATAATAATAAGAAGCTAATTCGTGTATCCTACGTTACAAATATATGTGGCACAGAGACGACAACTGCACTGAATAAACGGAATGGTGTTAAGCCCGTGATGGAATAAAGACAACGAAGGGGCATTTCGGACAGAGTTTGGAAGCTTCTCCCATAATTTAGACGCAATATAAGATACGCTTAATAGACCATGCTTTGTGGTGCGAGTTCTGCACCTTTCAAGAGAACTTGATGCACGGAAACTATATGCTGTGTTTTTGAATGCAAAAACATCATTCATGTAGGATGGATTCTGTTTCATTTTTGTTTTAAAAACCTCCTTTAACAATTTTCGGCAGAACTTTTCATGAATACTGATTCTGCATTCATTTTCAATTCTGTCGCATAAAAGTCTATTTGCTCTACTATGAATGCTATTAACTTTATGTAGTAGATCTCTACTTGAAAATCCCCATATAAGAGGGCAGTAATTATATATACTAGAAATAAATGAATTAGCAATAACATTTCGCTTATAATTAGACATATATGGTGATATACGTTTTAGGGCATTGATCTTGGCATTAGCCTTCTTACATAATGGAAGAACATGTTGCCGGAAAGAAAGCTGATTGTCCAGAATTATACCCAACAAATTTACGTATGGAGACTCTTGTAATATATTATTTTTCAAATTTAAAGTAACAAATTCTTTGTTTTTTGATTTTCCCAGAATGAGCAGTTTGCACTTCTCAGAATTTAACTGAAGCCCATTATTGGAAAACCATGTGCTAACAGTTGAAAAAGCACTTTCTAAACATAACTTTATCTCCTCAAATTGTTTTCCATATGTATAAAGTGTATTGTCATCTGCGTAATTACAAATTTTAACATCAGCTCTATCATTAAAAATAAACATTAAATCATTTATATAAATATTCAATAAAAGTGGACCCAGAATCAAACCTTGTGGAACACCACTAATAATTTCTTTCCACAAGCTGAAATAGCCATCAATTCCGACTCTTTGGAACCGATTGGTGAGATAACTCCTTAAAAGACCTAAAGCGCTTTTTGAGAAGCCATATGCATGTAGTTTCGCTATTAACAGATTATGATCCACACAATCAAATGCTTTACTCAAATCCATCAATAGCGCCCCTACAGCATTTCCTTTATCAAGATCTTTTCGCCACGATTCTATCATGTGAAGCAAAACATGCTGGCTGCTAAAACCCTTACGAAAACCTGACAAAAGAGGTGATAATTTACTATCAATAAATTCATAAATCTGATCAAACATAATACGTTCAAAAATTTTTGATGCACTGCTCAGTTTACTAACAGGACGATAATTCAATTTTGATGAACGATCTCCGTTTTTAAATAGTGGACAAATATCAGCCAATTTCATTGCTCCAGGGAAAACTTCATCGACAATAGATTTCTCAAACAGCTTGTTGAGACGTTCTCCATATACATCGATGTAATATTTGAGGAAACATGGTGGAATTGCTCCTTTGGGACCAGATTTGTTTTCTTTTAGGTTACCAATATACTTTTTCATGATGTCAATTTCAATTGATTTGAAGCTCATTTTGTTGGTAGTGGTAACATGTTTCTTTATCCATATTATACTTGGATGCTGTTCGTAATTCTTCATGACGTTTTCAATATCGTTTTTAATATCGTTATAGTTTTCGTGCGGAATTCCATCAATATTCAAAGAATTCGTAACATTAACAAAATGATCATTTATTATATTTGCTATATGTTCTTTTTCACGAATTATTTGATCATTTTCAACTATTACTTGGACTGTATCTTTTACACATTTGTTGGAAAATATCGGCTTTACAGTTTTCCAGAACTTTTTGTTATCAAAAATGTTGTTCATATTTAGTGATGTGTAATAAATTCTTTTCGCGTCTCTCCAAACAGTGACACATTTGTTTCTTTGCCTTTTAAAGTTTTCCCAGTTTTTATTAGAAGGGTGCTTATTGTAGATATTTTTAAATCTCGATCGAATCATTATCTCCTTTCGTACTGCTTTTGTTATAAATGTAGAGTTATTATTTCTAACAACTTTGTATTTTATAGGGGCGTATTTGCTGACCAACTGACTAAATTGTTCGTCAAAGTCGTTGTAATTTAAGTCATTGTTTAATGCAATAAGTGACTCAAAGTCATGTTTAAAATGTTCGTCATTAAAAAGTCTGTAACAACGATAATTTATAATTTTAGGATCTTTCTTTGGTATTTCCACATTTAAGAAAGTTACAACTATATCGTGATAATCGGAAAGGTCGTTTTCCAAAATGCTGGTGTGGTGGAATCGTTTAGAATCAGACACCCATATGTGATCGACACATGATGGATTTTGTAATGATTAGTGACACGTTGGTTTTTTAATGAGGTTTTTTAAACGCAACTCTGAATTAAAAAGTAACATATCATCGTCATGTTCAACAGCATTGAAATCACCCATTAAAATAATATTATCAGAATTAATTTTCGAAAGAAACTCACGAATGCATCTTGTAGAATATTTAGTATTCAAGGATGGTGGTTTATAAATGCCAGCAACAATCCATTTTTGTTTACGTAATTTAATTTCCAAAAATATTGCTTCTATATCTTCTGGTAAGGACGATTTATCGATTTCTCTGCAAACAATGTTATTTCTAACATAAAACATAACACCTCCACCATATTGGTTTCTATCGTTTCTGAATGGTGGATAAAAACCATCCATATGAAATTGTGAGTTCAGAAAGCTTCCATCTCCCTTGAGCCTCTGCAAGTATCTCCCATGGCTGCGTGCATACTTTGCCTTCGGGTTGTACGAGTAAATGCTCATGTTTGTTATAACAAAGATGAAGCAGCTGTACGTCACGGATATAGAAAAGCCTGTAATCTTCTCCAAGAGACTGGAGGAAAACATCAAGATTGCCCTGAGGTCTCTCAGTATCAGAGGAATGTGGGTTAACCTATTCTCTACAAGGGAAAATTTACTATACGTAAGCCGGGATCTGAGATTGTTATAACGATTGAAGAAGGGTGGTATCGCATCGAGGACCTTGCCGGGATTGTGAATAGCCAAGTCGGGGATGGGATTTGATTTTTTGTGCTCAGAAATGGTGTCTGCAGACTCCGTGTTGGTAATGGCTACACCGTGCAAATACACAAACATATCAAGTTTTGATGGGTTGGACAATCGATAATGATTCCTCTGAGAAGTTTCCAGCAGGGGACTATAGCGGTAGCTATAAAACCGACGTTTACCAACGATTAAGGCTTGCGTGTAAGCAGTTGAATCAGGAGCACAGCCTGTATAATGGTGAGAAATCAGATATATTAGCTGTGCTCCCAACTAGGGAGCTAACAGCTTGGGGAGATATGCCTACCTGGAATTTTGAAAACCTGTTTACCTTCCCTTAAAGGTTCAATGGATAGGCTGGAGTTCATGGTCACGGATGAGTATCACCACGATAAGAACGTTTTGTTCGTGGGAATTACGATGAACTTGCTTATAGAATAAATGAGTGATATTACAAATCTATATCCGCCCCTACCGAGCGCACCTGTGGAAGACACGCAGGAGGATAGTTCACAAGTCTATAGACTGAAGAAAATGGAAGAAGTTGAACAATACTTACGGGTGAGATTAAAGAGCGTGACAAGCTCGCTAAGAAGTTCAAGATGCATGGTACGTGGGTGAAGTTCTGCGACCACGGCTTGTTAAGCATCAGCATTATCACATCTGGTGTTGAAATAGGGGCGTTAGCTTTGAGTCTGGGAGCTCCCCTATGCATAGCCATGGGTGAGATCACTATCGCCGTAGGTCTGGGACAAGCGGGTGTGCGGAACGCTGGGAGGAGGCTGGGTGCGAAGAGCAAAAAGCGCGAAGGAATAAGACTACTGGCAGAGACCAAACTCAACTCTATCGTTGACTTGATCTCGAGAGCCGTTGAAAAAGGTGTGATTAGCGACTAGGAGTTCAGTCTGATCATGCAGGAAAAGCAAAAATACCTGGTGCTGAAGGAGCAAGCCCCACAACGAACGTGCAAAATCGTGGACTCGATCAATGAACGGGAGCGACAGCAGCTGGTCGCGAAAGTTCAAGAGGAGGCTAGGGACGAGCTTCTAAAAAAACTTCAATCTGACAGTATGTCAGCGGTACTTAGAGCCCCCCGCCTGCGTATTCATAGGGTATACTGTGTTGAAGAACGCACTAGATCACCTGCTACTCGATCTCGAGCACTTCTCCGGTGTCTCGATTGATGATAAGACCACAGTCATATGCGACACGTCGCTGCTTTTCAGCGAGCTGGTTAAAGTATTGTTCGAGGTTCTTCCGCTAAGCGAGACTGACGCAAGGTTCGCAATATGGACCGTCGCTTTGTTTCGAGGCGTCCTTATACTTGGCTTTGTGGATCGCCTCGAGAAGAGGACCCCTATTCATAGTTGAGTAGCGAGGAACACGTAGTGTTTCGCTTCTTTTTTCAGTGCGGGAACGTTCATGTTTGTTTCTATGGCTGAAGACAACCATAGAACATTGTTAAGCCACTTACAATACAGTAAAGTTCTTGTCAACATTAGAGTCACTAAAGTAGCAAGTGCCGTATCCCTCAACCTCTTTGTATTTACACTCTTCCAAGTAGGTCTGTACGTAATAATTTCTTCCTTGGTTGTAGATACTTGCTAGTTTGATTATAGCCTTACACTCACAGCTATCCCGCGGTATATTTTTCTTGTGAAATTTTGTTCTGATCTTGCCATCCCAGATCGTAAGCTTGGTGCTGGGGTACCGCCCTTTTTTACGCTGGTGCTGGTGAACCAAATCCCCTCTAACTGACTCACCTTAGTCAAGATCTCCTTGTATTTCTCTAATCATTCAGGATAGCTGGCGAGATCAAATGACATAGTTAGCGCAGAACCCTCACTGTATTGAGAGACACCCTTTGAGCGGATCTCTTCGGGGGTTTTGACCAGTAGTGGTGCTATGTTGCCGTCTTGATCCTGATAGGCAATCACGAAGCGCTCATCCTTGCCTTTGTTTGCTGGGATAGAGTTGCTCAGTACAAGGTTTTTAATGCTCACTTCTTCGATGTCTAGCGGTTTTGAGTTGGTGTAAAAGTCTTCGGATTTAGCAGTCTTATCTCCAAATTTAATCAACATCCTCTTTATTGTAGAGACAAAACCTCAAGCAAAGTTTTCTATGTCGTTGCGCCATCGCAACTTCCACCGTTGTACGTGATGCACTCCTGGTAACAAAACCAGCAGAGCAGCCTAGCTTCGTCCGCAGGAGAGCAGCCTAGCTCCGTCCGCAGGAACATCTGTCGCACCCATGCGTTCACATTCATCGCAGTGTTCTTTCATCGTTTATTTACTCCACAAGAGCTCGAGTTCTGCATTTTCATCTTCCGAAAAACACCAGTCTATAGCTCTGTCGGGATGACAGGCCACTGGTAGCAACTCCTTGGTAATCCTGTACCTCACCGCTTTCCGCTGACGATATGACTTGAACAGCGAGGGATCCTCCTTAACCGTCCTGGTACACCTTTCCCGGTTAACAAACCTGTCCGTAACATCCTCGAATACCCTGGGATCCTTTTCAGCTACCATAGTGCACATTTCCTGAGTCTTGAGATGGTCTGGGATAAGCTCAAGCATCTGCAGGTCCCGCTCAACGACCCCAATGCACATTTCCCGAGTCATGAGATGCTCTGGAACATGCTCGAGTAGCCAGTGATCACCTTCAACAGCTGTGGCGCACATTTCCAATGTCTTGAGATGCTCTGAAACATGCTCGAGTAGCCAGTGATTACCTTCAACAGCCGTGGCGCACATTTCCAATGTCTTGAGATGCTCTGGAACATGTTCGAGTAGCCAGTGATCACCTTCAACAGCTGTGGCGCACATTTCCAATGTCTTGAGATGCTCTGAAGCATGCTCGGGAAGCCAGTGATTACCTTCAACAGCCGTGGCGCACATTTCCAATGTCTTGAGATGCTCTGGAACATGCTCGAGTAGCCAGGGTTCCATTTCAACGAATTTATTGCACATTTCCTGTGTCTTGAGGTAATCTGGAATATTCTTGAACCAACGCATCTTTTTATTATACATTTTTTGAGCTCAATCAGCGTTCTAGCGCGGCCGTAGTTTGAATATGGGAAATACCCCTGATATTCGAGCATGCATGCGCAATAAGATTGAAGGTGCGTTGATGTAGTTAGAACTGGGGAATTCCCTCGATACTCATTTGAGGGATGATATCGTGTGCGTTGGAATTGTCGGTTTCCGTCGGCTGGGTCACGTGTTACTGCGCATGTCTTGGAATTTGTCGGATTTCTCGGAATTTTCGAGAGGGGTGATTTCCGGGATTTCGGGATTAGGGAATTTTCCTTGTTGCAATGATGTCGTGTGCATGCGCTTGAACGCACCATTTATATCTCTCTAGACCGAGGGCTATCGCTCGAAAAAAAGATCACGTGACTTGTTTTCATGCTTCCTATATAGTATTCAAGGTTGCTATTGTAGCGGAAATTACCGTGAAGTCTTTCCCGCTATGACGTAAGTTCTAACCAATCACATTGCACGATTTTTGAAAGTATTGATGCCGCCCTTTTACTCGGGTAATAATGGTTAATACGAGCGTGGCCAAAGAATAAGTTTTAGAGATATGTTCGTAATTTCTGCGCATTAAATAGTCAGTCCGTCTTCAGCTTTTTGGGTGTACTTCTGGAGAATTTACTGATTGGCATGTTTGGATAGGAACACAATGATCATAACCTCAACAAACTTTTAAATTGTTTTTGGACTAAGCAATAGAATATTTGCAGAACATCAAATCTTTTCTATCTCCTAATTTGGCTTAATTTCATCACAATAATCTAAAAAATGTACCATACTAAGTTTCCAGTCATTATTTAAAGTTTTATTGAAGCATTAAAACTTTCAATTTTTAAAGTCCCTTCCACCGAACAGCCTCATAGGAAAAATATTTTGAAATTATCCTGCCAATTTTGACATGTGTACCATCTCGTAATAAAAAAAGTCCTTAGACGATACAGTGTTTAGTTGAAAAGCGTGGTACCTGTAAAAATAAGGTAAAACTAATATTTTAAATTCACAATACACTAAAACTTCTACCTAGGCCTACATACTTTAAGTTTAAATGGAATGAAAGCTTAGCTAGGCATCTTGGCTAACAGTCACTTTGCAGTAAAGAGTCACAAACCATCCGAAAAGTTTGTAGTTTTTTTAGCTAGCTAAGCTACTTTTAGGCATTATTATTATTATTATTATTAAACATATATTTGGCATCCATAATTTACAAATGGTTCTTCTGCCTACAAAAAAATAAAAACTATAAAAATCTATAAAATCTATAAGATCAGTAAAAAAATATATTGAATCTAAGTGCATAATGAAATAAATGGGCTCACAGAGTACGAAATGGTGCCGGTAGAGTAAGTAGACACATTGAACAAGAAAAAAAAAAAAAAAAAAAAAAAAAAAGAAGAGACTAATTAAAAATAAATAAATTGATGGCACCATGTAAGGACACACAAAAAAGGTAGAACTATAATGAAAAGATGGGGGGAAATAGGTAGCCTACATGCATAGAGTTATTCACATTATTTGGATAAAAGTTTGCACAAAGCACTATCGTGTAAAAATAATTTGACTTTTTTGATAAATTCTTTATGGTTGACAACGGAACGAATATTGCCAGGAAGATCATTAAACAACGCTGATGAGCAATCCATAAACGTTTTTCGGAATGTGTCGCTTTGTAGTTTATTTTTGTTTTCTGCATCAGATCGCAGGCTTCGACCATTTTTGTACCATTTCAGTGTAAGGTATTCAGGTGAGCATTCGTCATACAACACCTTGTGTGCCAGTTTTAGTATCGATAAATTTACACGCTCTTGCACTGGCAGCCATTTCAGTATTACTAACACATCGTTAGTGGAAGCATATCTCTGAAGAACAAAGCTGGCAGCGACATTTAGAACTCTTTGTAACCTTTTCATTTGATATTGTGGAATATTATTATAGACAAGATTTCCGTAGTCTATCTTTGATAATATCAGTGCTTCAGCGAGATTTTTTCTCACGTGAAAAGGTGCCAAACGTTTCAATCGCTTTAATGTCGAAATCGTAGCGTATGATGATCTAATGATGTTATTCACATGTGTAGACCACGTCATATGTTCATCGAATGTTATGCCCAGTATTTTGAGAGAGGATACCCGCTCAATCTCAGCACCATTACTATGGAATTTGAATAAGTTACTGAAGTTTAAATTGTTTATACAGCTTAACTGGCTTGTCGAGTACATAATTGATTTTGTCTTTATGGAATTAAACATCAGATTGTTTATCTTTGACCATGTTGTTATTTGGTTAATGTCACTTTGAAGCTTTGCTGTTGCGATATCCATTTCTTTTAGTTTGAAGTGTATGTAAAGATTTGTGTCATCTGCGTACTGGATAGAATTACACGACGAATTCAACGATAGGTCAGAGACATAGATGTTGAACAAGATCGGACCAAGAATAGATCCCTGGGGAACACCGTATTTGATCAGCAAGGTGTCCGATTTTTTGTCATCAATTTGCACAAACTGCTGGCGATTTGACAAATAGTTAGAGATCAAATTGATGAATGCAGGAGACATTTGGAGTTTCTTCAACTTATTAATCAGAACGTCATATTTCACAGTATCAAATGCTTTGGAGTAATCTGCTGACACTGATAAAGTTACTTCACCTCTTTGCATAGCCTTCAAAATGTCGTCCTTTAATTTTAAGAGTATCGTGATGCACGAGTGACCTTTGCGAAAACCAGATTGAGTTGAAGCGTAAATGTTATATCTATCAATGAAGTCACAAAGCTGTGATAAAATGACTTTCTCATATACTTTCGACAGTACAGGAAGTATTGATATTGGACGAAAATCTTCTAGTTGTGAAGCACCTGGAACTTTAGGTACCGGACAGATACGTGATTTCTTCCAGCATGTTGGAAATACGTTTGCATCGATGCAGTTATTCAAAATCTTCGTTAGGACTGGCGATAGTATATAAGGAACGTAGCTGGCATAGTGTATAAAATTTGGTAGTTGTATTTTTTAACCAAAAATAACATAAGATCCGAAACCATAACTCCACTTTAAATGAATAATGACGTGATATGGTAGTTAATAGAGTTGAGCGATTATTAACGATTAACCTTTCATAGAATATTCAGTTAGTATTAACGATATGGAATGTATAGGACCATGCACAACGCAGACAAATAAACTTTATATCTTTTTTTCGTTCAGGCACACTCTAAAATTTGCGTAACTCCCGAACACTATTTTTTACTATTCAACTATCCATCCGCGTGACATGTTAACTGTCCTTTTCTCTCCTCCTCTAGTTAGTAATGCCCCCAGCAATGACTTGGTTATTTGTAATGTATTTGTGCTTCAATTTTGAGGGAAAGATATTACAAGACTGTTAATTTGACATGTAAAGATCAATCTCATCCTCATAACACTTCTACGCCTATAACATGATGATATGAAAGTATCAGAAGGCCGTTGGGTGAACATATCATAGACGTAATAACGGTGGATACAACGTTGACGCAAAATGACATTTCTTAAACGTTTGCGTAATGTTGCGAAAGGGTTTTTCAATATATGTTTTAAACGGCGAACATATTCGAAGAAAATAATGGGGTATACATCTGACTAGGTAAATGCAATTTTACGCGATTAAAAAAAATGGTAAGTTTAAAAAAAATTCGGTTATCTTGAATTTTTTCCGTTTCAATCTGAAAAAAAGCTTTGGCTTAACTTACTCCATGTTGTAACTTTGCCTGCAGTAAAAGCTTGAGTCAACAACTATCTAATATCACTTGACGTAAACGAACATAAAGTAAGCTACTTTCAAATTTTGTTTGTACGATTTATATTGCGCATATAAGTTAGCGCGTTATCGCATCTTTTGCGTACAAGACAAAGAGTCAACGTAGTTTGTAGAAGCACCATAGTTAAGTCTCTTTCTGTTTTCTGATCGTAGTATATTATGCTTTATATCCATATACTTGTACTTCTCTGATCGACACAATTTGTGCAGTTTGGTGTTTTCTGTAAATCCCCACGTATCTTGCTTCGCAAAATTTTTTATCGCTTGTACAGAAATACGTTAATCCATTGGCATCACTTTCATCTATTCTGCCAATACTTGGGTTATCTTTGAGTACGCTTGACATACCAGCTTTTATGTTTACAAAAGTATTAATAAATTTTCGCCATACTTTAATATATAAAAGATGATATGTACTTTTTAAATCGATTTTCAACCAATCAGTTATTTTTTCTTGGGTCGACGCATAATGTAGGCTTGTAGTGTCACCGTCTATAGCGTATCTAGCGGGACAACACGATTTACTTGTTGATAAGGATGCTTCCGCCTGCAGTGCCACGTTTTTTAATGTCACTGTAAAAATGGGCAAAAACATCATTAATTAATCCGCATTATAATAGCCAAAATTCCTATCTGTAAGCTATATGAAAAGACAACTTACCGCATTCGTATTCAACACCGTTGCATGAGTCATCACACATCGTCTTCTCTTGGCATGGGCTTAGACTTTTGCAAAATGGTCCTCTCTGTAACGAATAACAAATATAGTTGTAGTACTTTTGCTTGCAACAAGGAAACAAAACCTGAGTTCGCTAGCAACCATACCTCGGATTTGTTAGTAACGAAAACATAAACAGCTAAAGAAAATGTTGCCCACACAAAATTTCAAATTTGTAGCAGTCATTTTGGTATAAGCTGTAACGAAATATATTCTTCTAAGTATAACGCAGTGGTCCTTTTACAGCTACTAAAGTTGTACAGTTTGTATTATAATATACTAGTCGATAAAGACCCGTGGAAAAATCCACTTAGGCAATAGGACATTGAAAAAGTTGGTTTGCTGATGTCAACATTGCAAATCCAAAAACAAATTGGCGAAATTTAGTTTATTCATTGCCTGTAACGTGTAGAGGTTGAAACGCTGATCAAAATAATATATAGGATCATGTCTTTTTAACAAACGACAAAGGACATAAGAGGGTTTAAAAATTTTGCTTACGTTAGCAATGGCCCGTTTAAACGCAAAAAAAAAAAATTCAGAAATTTTTATCCCTGTTACCTTCATCGTATAGATCTTGAAACGATGATCAAGAAAATGTATAGGATCATGTACTTTTGACAAACGGTTGCAGAGATATTGGGGTGTAAAGCTTTTTTGATGACGTCATCAACCCGTCCATTTCAAAACGGATTGAGGAAGCAGGTTTTAGAAAATTACCCAAATTGGTACTAGGTACTCCGTAGTTACCTACGCGGTAAAAAATCATTGATGTCACCACCTCGTTTCCAAGTTATTTGGCCTCTAAGTTTTAGGTGCACTGTAATGGCTTCATTAATTTAATATAGGACATTGACGTTAAAGTAGTGTTATTGACGTCGGCCGTAACGTCAGAAAATTTAACATATTAGACATAAGTTTTTCGACGACATCAAAGGTAAATGACGATATCCACTTTGCCTGTTACAAACAGACACAGTCTTCGTTTTATTATAAGAGACTAGTCGATGAAGCCGGTAGAAAAATCCACTAAGGCTGAAGAACAATGGAAAAATAGGTTGCTTTAGATTTTTTGCTGACGTCAGCAGTGCATATACAAAAAGAAAATTGGTGAGATTTAGTCATCTGTTGTCTGTAATGTTTAGAGGTAGAAACGCTGATCACAATAATGTATAGTATCGTATGTTTTTGACAAACGCCTAAGGATATATAAGGGTTTAAAAATTTTGCTGACGTCAGCAAAGTCCCTACCAAAAGTTCCAAAAAAAAATTATTCGCAAATTCGTACACCCGTTGTATTCATCGTATAGATATTAAAATGCTGATCAAGAAAATGTATAGGAACATGAACTTTTGACAAACGGTTGCAGCGGTTTGTAGGTTTTGTGATGACGTCATTAACCCGTCCATTCCGAAGCGGATTGAGGAACCAGGTTTAGGAAACTTACCCAAATTGGTGCCAGGTGGTCCCTAGTTACCCACCACGCGGTGAAAAATCATTGACGTCACCACCTCGTTTCCAAGTTATTTCGCCTCAAAGTTTTAAGTGCACTGTAACGGCTTCATTAATTTAATATAGGATGTTGACGTTAAAGTAGTGTTATTGACGTTACGCCGTAACGTCAGAAAATTTAACATATTAGACATGCATTTTTCGGTTCCTTCAAAGAAAATTTCGGTAAGATCAAAGCAAAAAATGAAAATATCCACTTTGCCTGTTACAGACACACAGAACTGGCGTATTATTATATAGATGTACCCAAGGTTTTCTACTGGAATAAAGTTTTTCACCGATAATAGCAATTAGTAATTTTCATATCAATCAAAGTCCGCTTGACCTTATCCGCTTAAAGAGAATTAAAGGAAATTGGGAAGTGAAATCCGAAGATACGATATTGCACTTACGTTTCTGTTTGTATTATCTGTTCGCATATAAATCGATCCGGTTTTTGATGAAGTTGCTGCAACATCAGAAGATAGAAGATCACATAGTTGAGTTGAGCTATGGTAATTACACGCTTTGCACAATGATTCTCCCACACATTCAATCATGCACTTGTCTCTGTTTACTATTTTTATCGATTTAATAACATTCCCTGGAGAATACTTGTTATATTGGATGTCAGAGAAGTTACCATGATATTTACACGGAAGCCTTGTGATGTAACCATCGACAAAAATGTAGCAAGACGCAAGGATGATGGATATAAGCCTAAAAATACGGATATTTTATGAACGTTTGTGATATGTTAAAATGAAATGTTTAAGGCTTCATTGCCCTTATCAAAAGCTTTAGTCTGTTCAAAATCGCTACTTCGTGGCAAGGGTGTAATCATCGCTATGTACGGTGGACGAAAATGTAAGGACCGTAAATATGTACGATAAGCGTTCTCCTATAGTTTTGGCAATTTACATGAGTTTTGAATATACACATGTTTTGCATATATTTGTATATGCTACGAAATCTTTATTGCAAGGAAGAGATACTTAACTTATTTGCGTCATAACAATTCTGTGACTAGCCCACTTTCCATGCTTTTTCCGCCTCTTTCGTAAACCTGTCTTTTAGGTTGAAACGTAATCTCGTGGCAGGAATAATAGAGCAAATATATAGACAAATAAAATAAAACAAAACAACGTCAAGAGAGACAAAGGGAGTCATAACTAAATAACTAAATATCGTAAAACGGAGCAAGATCTAAAAAAGAAACAAAATGTAGTTATGTACGACGGACGACGGCCAAACCGGTGGATTTTCTTAATAATATTTTAGTCGCAGCAAAATGTTACGGTGCGATACGTAAAACTCCTTAAATAGGAATTTAATTATATTTCTATGAAACACATTGAAAATTAGTCATTTGAGGTTGGGTTGGAAATTAAGATTACATGTAAAATATAACAGACCAATGGGTTAAATAGTTTTATCGTGTCCATAAAATTAATAAAAAAAGTGGGATTAGGTACTCTATACAAAAAAATTTATTACAAATTCTCCTTCTCATATAACTCCAACTAACAAAATTTAAATTGAAAATAACCAACTATTTTATCCTTATCTTTTACGGTTATTGATCGTTAATTTACTTAACAATAGAAAAGTAAAGGTCTAAAAAACACAGTAAAAATACAAAATATTAGTTACTGAGACAAAACTTAATACTTTTGAAAGGAATTTTCGGTTTTAACTAAAATTTAACTTAATTCAAATGAAAGAGCATGTATGCAAGACACCTACAAAGAAATTAAAAAAACTCAATCAAGTTTTATTGTCATTGAGATTGTTATCTGTAAGATTTTTGTTTTTAAACGCCTTGGTTGAAAATTTACACTACTACGTACCTTCGTATCATGTTTTCATTTTTGTTTCCAACAATATATTTCTTGAATAGATCTCGTATGAATTTTAGTTTTTTAATATCATAAATATTGATGTCCTGTAGAAGAGAGTATTATTGTTTAAAAACTAGCTTTGATTCATTTTTTTAAAAATATATTCAATTTATATATTGTTGATATGGCAAAAGCAGTCAAAACTTAATAGTCAATTAATTTGACGCCATTTATACGGTCTTTATATTATTTTCGTTTAACTATATTTGCTACGGGGGTTTTCGAACATAACTCCACAACTTTTGAAAACTTAAGTATAAATTAAATCAACATGACACACTTGTAGTACGTCATGAAAAGAACCAAATGACAACTAAATTTTTTGCTTATGTTAGTACTTTTTCTGTGACTTCATCGAAAGCTTGAAATTTGTCAATGCAATATGTGCTCAAAAGTTAGTTACCTTTTAGTTCTAATGCCAATTTTCACATTCATAATTTCTGGCTCTAACGAAGTTCAGAAGAAAAACACCAAAATCTGCTTGACAATCCGATTTTTCAGATTTTTTGGTAAAGTAAATAAAATGAGGAAATCGGATTAATCTCTTGACGAAAGAGAGCTGTGTTGTAAGTTTCAAGTTTTAATCCTAACGCAATTTATTATATTTCCCCCATTATAAAGATTTCATAGTGATTTTAAAAAAATGTTTTTATGATCTTCCGTTTATAAGGACTCCTGGAAATTTTTGGAGTAGTTTCAAGTAATACTCAATTTCTTGGATTCTGTATTGGAAAATATATTGGAAAATATTGGAAAATAAAAATATCTTCTCTATAATAATACGGAGCTTCCGTCTGTCTGTGTGTGACTTTTACAAAGTGGATTATATTTTTCACAAATTTCCTTGGTAAAGTCTATGAAACATCGCCTATCAATTTGTTTTAAACAAATTACCAAACTTTGACATTAAAATAATATTAACGTCAAAGGAAAGTATATTAACGTTAGTGAAACCATTACACTGCACCTAAAACTTTGAGGCCAAATAACTTGGAAACGAGGTGGTGACGTCAATGATTTTTCACCGTGTGGGTAACTAGGGACCATCTGGGACCAATTTGGTTAAGTTTCTCAAACCTGGGTCCCCGAATCCGTTTTGCAATGGACAAGTTGACGTTTGTCAAATATACATGATCCTATACATTTTCTTGATCAGCGTTTCAATATCTATACGATGAAGGCAACAGGTATATAAATATCTAAAGAAAATATTTTGTGTTTTGACAGGTTTCTGCTGACGTCAGCAAAAATATAAAACCCTTATATCTCTTTAGGAGTCCGTGACAAACATATGATTCTATGCATTTTATCGATCAGCCCTTTAAGCTCTGCACAATAGAGGCAACGTGGAAACAAGTTCTAAATTATTTTTTGTGGATGAGTTGTTGACGTCATCAAAATTCAACTGGCATTTTTCTAACTTTAATTCTGCCTGAGCGGATTTCCCAATGATTTCTCAAGGATTTTTCACGGACTGGGGAAATAGAGACCACCTGGGTCCAATTTGGGTAAGTTTCCAAAACCTGGGTCCCCGAATCCCTTTTGGAATAGACGGGTTGATAACGACATCAAAAAACCTTCAAACCCTAATATGTCTTCAACCGTTTGTCAAAAGTACATGATCCTATACATTTTCTTGATCAGCGCTTTAAGATCTATACGATAAAGGTAACAGGTATACAAATTTCTAAGAAAAAAATTTATGGGCCATTGTTGACGTCACAAAAATTCTTCCTCTTTTCATTTTTATCCTGCCTCGGTGGATTTTTCTACGGGCTTTATCGACTAGTGATAAATATAATAAATATGAAAACTCAGTAAGAGTAGTAGCATAGAGTGAACATAAGTGGTTTTGACCTCCTTCGACACCTTTACCCTTCAAACTCCCGCCTCCACTACCTCCACCCCCACTCCAGCCTCCACCCTCCCAAAATCGGTAAATTCGACGGCATGCGACACCAAATCCGAAACCCGACATCTCCGACGCATGTGCACACGAGTATGGGGAATAATGCTGACATCAACAAAATCTCGAGCATGCGCAATCGAGTAGGGGAAAGTCCCATACTCAAAGGGTTGCCCCAAATCGCTGGTTGGCGTTTTGTTTCCTTAGAAGAAAGATGGAGTGGTTTCAAAATATTCAAGATCATTTCGGGACCCAAGAAATGTGCACCGAGGCAGTTCAAAGGAAGCCCACGTTGCTCAAGTATGTTCCGGAACATTTCAAGACACAGGAAATGTGTACCTCGGCGGTTCGGAGAAAACCTGGGCTAATGGAGTTTGTTCCGGATCATTTTAAAACCCAAAAAATGTGCACCAGGGCAGTTCAAAAGGATCCCTGGGCGATCCAGTATATTCCGACCAATTCAAGAATCAGGAAATGTGTACCAGAGCGGTTTACTATAACCCCTGGCTGCTCGTGTATGTTCCGGATCATTTGAAGACCGGGGAAATGTGTACCCTCGCTGTTCAAGAATACGCCTGTATGTTAAGGTGTGTGCCGGACCATATCAAGACCCAGGAAATGTGTGCCAAGGCAGTTAAATTGGCACCCTGTCTGCTCGCGCATGTTCCGGACCATTTCAAGACCAGGGAAATGCGCACCTCGGCGGTTGAACGCATGTCCCGGAGCATTTCAGATTCCAGGACGTGTTCCGGGGATCCTCGTGGAAGCTCAACTAAAAATGATGAAAAATCTTTTTGAATGAGTATATAATAAATGTGTTATAGTAATCCAAAGCTGGCTGATATAGTCGGAGATGCAACAGCTATGATTTTCATAACCGGTATTGGTATTACTCTATCACTCCTGGCTTTATCTTTGATACAAGAATTAGAGAAGGAGAAGGAGAATGAACAAAGAATTGTGAACGAGTACTCGACATCTATGACAGATGCTCCTGCGGACGGAAGTTCTTCGTATAGGGTAAGCTGCTCTGCTGGTACTGCTACCAGGAGTATATCACGTATAATGGTGGTGGATAGATAGATAGATAGATGTGCATATTTTACATGGCTACCCTCACAAATATCGAGGGATATACCCTGTCTATTATTTCCAGGAGGGGCCATGGCTTAGATGGAGAGTCCTAGAGTATTTAATGCTCATTTTGAGCGACGCAGACCCAATTAGGGCCCGCGCTCTACTAGACAACTCCCGGCAACATCCAACGGCCCACACAGTGTGCCATCTTCCCAATTTCCCTCACATGGCTTGGGTTAACCCGGGGCTATGGTAACATTCACTCGCCCATGTTGAAGCTGTCCGTGTGATGCTAGTTGAAGTTTTCTCTCCACAATAAAAGAGGATGTTGAAATTTGGAGAGACAACTGTTAAATCTGAAGACTTTTACACTAATTCGAAACCACTAAAAATCGAAGAAGTGAACATTGAAAACCTTCTACTGAGCGACTCCATCCCAGCTAATAAAGGTAAGGATGAGCGCTTCGTGATCAGTTACCAGGATCAAGACGGAAACCTGGGACCATTCTGATCCTGACCCCTGAAGAGATCCGCTCCAAGGGTGTCTCTCAATACAGTGAGGGTTCCGCGCTAGCGATGTCATTTGATCTAGCAAACTACCCTGAGTGGTTGGCTAAATATGAAAAGATCTTGGACAAGGTTGAGTCCCTGGAGGGGATTTGCTTCACCAATGCTAGCGTGAAAAAAGAGCGGTATCACAACACCAAGCTTACGATGTGGGATAGTAAAGTCAGAACCAACTTCCATTCAAACAAATACCACTAAAAAGCTGTAAATGCAAGGCTATCATCAAGCTGGCGAGTATATATAGGCAAGGGCGCAACTACTACGCACAGACCTATTAGAAGAGTGTAAATACAAAGAGGTTGAGGGATACGGCACTTGCTACTTTAGTGACCCTGACGATGAGGGTTTCACCATATTGTAAGCGGCTTGCCAAGGTTCTATGTTGTTCTTCAACATAGACACAAACATGAACGATGTTAAAGCACTGAAAAAGGAAGCGAAAGCATTAAAGATCCGTAACTGTTCCACGATGAAGAAGGCAACTCTTCTCGAAGCGATCCGCAAGACCAAGTACAAGGATATTGGAACACAAACAGACGATCCCTATAGCGAACCTTGCGTCACGATCGCTTGACAGACGAATCTTGAGCAATGCTTGAGAGAGCTCTCCAAAAAGCAGCGACGTGTCATACATGACTGTGGTCTTATCATCGACCATGATATTGGAGAAGTGCTCGAGATCGTCTAGTATGTAATCAACACACTAGATCTATGAATACGCGGGCGGCTCCTCTAAGTACCGCTGACATACTGTGCAAATTGAAGTTTTCTCAACAGTCCATCCTTCGCCTCTTTACGCCCTTGCGCGACAAGCTGCATACGTTCCCGTTCATTGATCGATTCCACGATCTTTCGTGTTTGTTGTCGGGCTTGCTCCTTCAGCACCATGTACTTTTGCTTCTCCTGTATAATTAGGCTGAACTCGTAGTCGCTAATCACACCATTTTCCACGGCTTTCAAGATCAAGTCAACGATAGAGTTCAACTTGGTCTCAGCCAGTAGTCTGATGCTCTCATGCTTCTTGCCCTTAACACCTAGCCTCTTCCCGGCGTTCCGCAGACCTGCTTGACCTAGCCCTACAGCAATCGTAATTCCACATATAGCCACGACTAATGGTACACCGATGCCCGAAAGAATACTACCGATACCTGAAGTTATTACACTTACCGCTAGTAACCCGTGGTCACAGGATCTAATCCACGTACCATGCATCTTAAACTTTTTGGCGAGCTTGTCACGCTCTTTAATCTCGGCGCGCAGTCCTCCTGCCTGTCTTCCGCAGGTGCAGAAGGGAAAGGCGGGTAAAGCTTTGTAATGTCAGTCATATTTATTCTATGAGTAGGTGCATCGTTATTCCCACGAACAAGGCATTTTTATCGTGGTGATGCTCATCCGTCAACATGAACTTAAGGCGTTCCGTCGAACCTTTCAAAGGAAGGTGAACAGGGTTATCGAAACTCCACGTCAACATGTCTCCGCAAGCACTTACCTCTTTGGTCGGTAGGATGGCAAGAATTTTGGACTTTTTACCATCGAGTTGGTGACAAGGGAGTCTCAGCTGCTGGTAGACGTCAGTCTTGTAAAAGCTGTCATGATCGCCCTGGGTAAACATTGCTTCGATATGAAGATTATATCCCATAAGGTCCAGCAGTGATTTATCGACTATTGCAACGTACCCCTTGCTAACCCTAACCCTGCACACTCCATTCCTGAGTACGAAGAACTTGATCCTGTCCCCTGCTTGACTGCTGACTATGACAGCGAGATCCTCGATCCTATATAGACCCTTCTCGATCGGGATGAGGTCTTCAAAAGCCCCGACACTAAAGTTCCCATCATCGGTCAACCCAGGGTCCGCTTTATGAATCTTCAGATCGTTAATTTTTTCGAAAAGATTCAGCCACGTAGGTGGAATGCTAATCGACCTAAGAGCTATCCTCGTGTCCTGCCCTAGATGAGGGTCGAATATCGTAGGGTTCTCTATATCCGTGATATACAGTTGCTTCATGTTTCCTTAAAGAAACATGAACATTTACTCGTATAACCCCAAAGCAACGTACAAGTCCAACAGAGGCAAGTGGCCTCTCGGTTTACCTAACTTGGAGCATCAGGACCTGTACGTGAGTACGACTCAGCACATTTCCGTGGCCTTCCCACAGTTCACCAAGTACCCCATCAAAGTTCCCACTAACCTGTTGAACAATCCCGTGAGTGTAAATTGGGAAGGACAAGCCCTAGACTATTGGAACAGCCAGGTAAACTTCGCTTGTCTTTGCGCGACAACGGCGTTGGGATCTCTGCCAAGCACATGGGTGGCTCCGTACCCTTTGTTCAATCCATTTTCAAGTTCCACGTGTACTACCACATGAGACGTATCTTAGCGAGAATGAAGGTACCCATGCCGTATGTTAATGGCTTTTCCCAGTACGGGAACCCCTACTCCACCTCGGTGTATGCGCAAATATGTCGTGAGTACGGTGCGGACTCCAACGCTTTGTACAAGTTCAAAGCTCTGGTGTCATCGTTGACAAATGGTAGATGGTGGCCGCAGGTTGATGGAATTGGGCCAAGTTTATCATCCCCACTAGCCAAGGTCTGACATCGAAAGGTCTGATGAAGTTTAGCGAGAGTATTCGCGTTTACGTGATCTTGCTACTAGGATCACAAGCAAGTGCCAAGGCTTCAATCCTAGGCTCTAACGCCGATAACTTCACGGCGAGACAGATCCTCCTGCAGAAATTTCGAAGCCATGATTCAGCGTGGTGAGAACGTAGGTTAAGACATCACCGAGTTTTAAAAGGTGCTCCAGTATGCTAGGACTCCGGTAAACTTCGCCGTGATGTCCTGCGTGTACATGACCCCTTTCAACATGGACCTTCGCATTGGTAAGATCGTGGGGTATAACAAAAACGTTCTGATCGCACCCTCTAACGTAGGCGTAGGGGTGGAGCTAGATCTGAGTACCAAAGCCATGGGTCATACTGCCAAGCATGAGGCAGCCTTCGCCACACCTAGGCAGATTATCAAGTCGAAGAAAACTACGCCTAATCCTGACACCAAGGGGGTGCGGCAACCGCACCCCTTCCCAAGGAAGGGGTGCGGTCTTGAGCTCGAGCCCTTTCACCTTTTTTGTATTTTATCTATCTGCCTGTCATAGGAGGTAATCGTGCCCCTTAGGAAACTCAGGTTACCATGGAATGTTCGAAGTTTGAGATCGTACCCTTTTATTTCGCGATCCGTGAAGACTCCACTGCCGCGAGTCTCTTCCAGCAGTGCTCTCGTCTCGTCTAAAACGTTCCCGAGCCGCAGCAGTATTTCAATATCACCTTGTCATCGATATGAACAATCTCACCCATGAGTTTTTGAGCCGCTGCTTTATGGTCATTGTGTGGTGTAGTATAGTCGTCGAACCTCATGGCTCGCAATCGCTCCGCATCTAGAAGCACCACTATCGCGGAATCTTTCTTAATTTCACCATTATTATTTGTGAGCTCTATACCATCGTAAAGAAGTCGGTTTCCATCGACTTCAAACTCGTTATAGTGGCCCAGCTCCCCACTAAGAGCCTCGTAAAGGCTATCAACTTTAGATCTTACTAGCTCCTGTCTTGCCGTGTAGTCCAGTCGTTAAAGTAAAAAAAACACACTGACCTGGAAAAAAATGATATAGAGCTGAAACTTGGCACACTTACTCCTTTTAATATGTAGATTACCAGAAAAAAAAGCCCCATCGATAGCATTTGTAGAAAATGAGATATGCGCCATTTTTAAAAATGGTGGATTTCCAAATTTTCGAGAAAACGAAAGTTGGTCAATTCGAGAACCAGTCAATTTAGAACAAAAAGTATTATCAACCCAACTCTCAAAAATCAATATTTTTAAAGTCATGGACTTTCTTTAATAGTTTTCATCTGAAAAAAGTAAATATTTGTATACAAATTATGTAAAATCAAAATGCATCAAATATATCAAAAATGTTTCTATTCTCTTCTTCATCTTCCAAATCATCTTCGACGTTACTATCACCATCGAATACCTAAAAAAAAGTGATTAATAAGATAAAGGCTGGCTTTTTTGCTGAACTGACTCCTTATAAGAGATTTGCCTTTAAAAATGAAGAATTATAGAGAGCGGACCTCTTTATTTTCACATGTTTCACCGTGACATTCTCCACAAGACTGCATACAGCTCAGACCATGTTTTCTGCATGAACACAAATTTGTTGAACAGGGTGACTTCGAAGTAGCCTTGCAGTTGCATTTAATGATTTTTAGGAGGCTATCAGGGGCGACTTGTTTATCTGTCTTTATTGGCATCATTTGAGAATTTTCAATTTTCCAGCCCCATTTGCTTGGATCAATTTGCTTAAGCTATAAGACAATAGATTGTTATAAAAATTGAGAAATTGCTACTTTAACTGACATTGCTTGTACATTTGTGTGGTTTAAAATTTATACCTCTTCTTCCTCTAATATCTTCCAATTCATTATCTGTAGATGAACTCGAAAACCGTGTAGAATAGCAGCACTTTCCGTAGGTGGCATCTTTTCAGGATCAATTTTTCCTTTCCAACACATATCGAGATATTTCCGGTATCTGCAAAAATGCACTTTGAGATTATACTAAATGAAGAGAACCTTTTTGTATTGTGAATAAATGTTATATTATATAAGAAACTCACCTAAGTTTGCATAAATCAGTCAAGTCGTTACCACCATAAATGATTTGAAACGCTTTGATGGCAGCTTCTTCGACATCTCTGTTGTCTGCCCAAACATCACCCATTGTGTCTGAGACAATCTGCAATGTTTTGTTCTTTGTGACCAATGACAGCAAGTTATTTTTTCCCTTTCCAAAAGGTGCCGATGTTGTATCACAGCCGGAAAACGAATGTACAAAAAGAATATGCTGTCGGATAGGGTTCCATTTCTGACAGACAACTTTCATGTTCCAGGCTTTATCCAACCTCTCTTGAAAGAAGTAAACATCTCCATGATGTTCTTGCCAATGGTATAGAAGCATCATTGCGACATCGGTATCATCGGCAACTGTTACAACGGCTTTTTTTGTTGTTTGTTTCGGCTTCTTTTAAAAAAAACCAAAATGTTTAGAAAATCACGAGGCTCGTATGTCCAAAGTTTCTTTTTTTTGAATCTTTTCTAATGAGAATTCAATGTTTACGCAGGTCGAAGTGAAGAAAATATTAAGAACACCTCATCCTCGCTTCTGAGATAATTTAAGAAATCTTATAAAAAAAAGACGGATACTTGTCGCCAGGATTGATTTCACTTTCAATCAATTCTTTCATATCATGCAATAATAGAATAATTATATCTACCAGACTGACGTGTATGAAGATTCCATGTTTGAAGCCATTGTTCCATCTATACTTTTCAGTTTTCTATTTACAAAACTATTCTTTTATATTCTATTCTTATCTATCAATTCTTCCGTTTTCTACGTGCACAGTCTTTTACCAACTATCTTAATCACTAAATAAACGAAACATTCGAAACTGAAATTCGATAAATTCTAAACTTGTGATTCGAATGGTCTGGGATATAAATAAAGCAAACTTCTTTTCTGACCTTTTATAAGTAAAATAACTGAAAAAAAACTAAAAATAGATCTAAATATCTAGCATTGATAAATTAGAAAATAACTGTATGCATTGTCGGGTTCTTTCTAATTTTTTTTTTCTTCAGAAAATTACCTAACCCCACCCCCCCCCCCCCCCCCCCACAATTAATGATTTTTGTAAGTCGATGTAATAATATTTTTTGTTCCAAATCGAAAGTTCTTTTCAATAGTTTAATTAGTTTTCGAATTTACCAGCTTTCGTTTCCTGAAAAATTTGGAAATCCACCATTTTTAAAAATGGCGCATATCTCATTTTCTACAAATGCTATCGATGGGGCTTTTTTTTCTGGTAATCTACATATTAAAAGGAGTAAGTGTGCCAAGTTTCAGCTCTATATCATTTTTTTCCAGGTCAAAACACTTAACGACTGGACTAGTGGGCTGTCCCGTCGTGGTACCTCCCGAAGATGTTGCAGGAGTAGTGCTAGGTCCGTGAATATCCTCGGGTTGAAGGATGTCGCTCTCGCTGCTGAACTCCTCAGGCTTATCTTGAATATCTTCCTCTGATGTAAAGTCATCTCCTTCATATATTGGATTATCAGACATTTATTCAACCCACAATTGCCTACTAATAAATGTATGGAACCAAGTTAGATCCGCATAAGGAACTAAAAACTATGCTGGCTATGAAAGGGAAGAAGCAGCGTGTTAAGATCTCCCATAACCCCAGTACGATTAACCAGAACGAATTCTTGAATGTGGATGTTCCAAATATGGGACAGAACGAAGTCATTTTCCCAGGCTCTCTCAAACTCCTCTTTGACCTGGAACTTACTGGCACCAATACGAAACGCACCATCGTCAGCAACATCGGCAAGGCCCTGGTGCAGGACTTTCGCATAAGCTTGAACGGTCACAAAGTTCAAAACATCAGCGATTACAATGTGCTCGCGGTATATAGGGATCTGTGGCTCTCAAAATTTCAGTATTAAACATCCTCTCGAACAGCTCACGCGTATCATCGTCGGGCAAGGTAAAGTGATTTTTGTAGGAGTTCGCAACCCCCAAGGCGTCCTCCTTAAACCAACACCAGGTGTGTATCGCGTTCGGATCGTCACATCTCCCGATTATAGTGCTCTCGGGGTATTTTGTCATCAGCATGCCCATGCCCCGCCGTACGCGCTGACATCTGATCATGTAGTAGGGATGCTTACCTTTCTTTCCACACTCATGAGGGTCATTCTTGTTAACAACGCAGAGCATATTGTCGTATGGATGTCCCTCGGGGACATGCCTTTGCTGTAGCTCAACGATTTCTTCCTCTCTCTCTTCAAGATTGTCCTCCAGCATGGCAACGGTAATATCTCTGTTCTCGATGCTCTTCGGCTATCTTGCGCTGCTCCCTGACCTCATCTTGTAATTTTTCGACGCCTTTTCCTGCCAGCCATCTCATAAGCTCTACGGCCTTAGGTTTTCTAGAGCGGTGCACAATCTCCAGGTCGCCGTCCAATGTCACAAAAGCGCCGTCTCCATGGACTTCCTTGGTGGGTGCGTCGGACGCATCCCCTGTGATATCACGGTGAGGCGCGGTTTTCACGTCTCTGTATGTTGCCTTTATATCATAAATTCCCAGAAACCTCACCAGGTCAGCAGACGTGAACAGGGGCTGGCCCTGGTTGTCTAACAAGGTCTCAATGGCTCTAGCAGGCACGGCATTAAACAGGGTAATTTGAGAAAAAGACATTTTCTTATGGGCTTTGGAGCTCAACGAGCATCATCGCCAGCCGGACTATGCCTCGGGTCTGCCACACCTTAAAAGGAGGCAATAAAGGCCGGCTTCCGTCAGTAAAACCGTGTCTTGATGTTAGGGGTCGGATTCGCCTTCTTAACATCCTTTACTTCAAAATTTCCAGGTCCTGGGGTGTTCCAATCTCACATTTAAGAACGCATGCTTAGACGTTTTTAACTCGGTCTTAATCGACCCCCAGTCGTTGATCAAGTTTTTCTCTTCGTTAATCAAATTCATGTCGCTGCGTTCGTGCGGGTACCATACAAAAATTTGTTTTTTATGGTCTAAGGTTCTTCGATAACGTGTACGATTGAGTTAACAACCAGAGGCTGTGCTTCTTATGCCTACCTGAAATAGCGAGCTCGAGCAAGGGTTGTCGACGCTTTTCAAGGCTTTCATTAGCGATCATATCGTCGACGATAAATAACGTTTCAGGCTGGGTTGTGGGCTCTTGCTTTCGCGTGGGCTGAGGCGTCGGGTGATCTCCATGTGGCTGTGGCGAAGGCTTTTTACGTAAAATATAGAACCCAACTCCTACACAGGCAAGTACGGCAACAAGACCTCCGCCAAGGTATACGGTGCCTGACTGTACGGAACTTATCCAGAACTCGCTCCTGAAGAGGTTTTGACTGTAGATTCTATCGTGTCCACTTGTTGCTTCAGTTTCTCCTTCATCTTTTTCATGAGTGCCGCCAACTTGACCCTGTGCTGCTCTTCCCGGATGCTTTACTGGCTTTGTTATGACTCTCTCTTCTTGTGGTTGTTGTTCACTCATTTATTTGTAAGTCGTGAGACTTATAAAACATCTTCTCTCTCTAGCTAGCCTTCAAACCTTCTCTACCAGCGTATCTTATCGCATTCATCCATGGACCCCGCTGCGGTGGGGAATCTATCAGCTGCTGGTGTCAAAATCATTAGACCGCGTGCGTAACAGTCTCCGTAAGCACCACACCAGTCCGTATACCGCACTGGTGCTCTGCGTTTGCACAGGACCTCATTGTTAGATGTATCAACTATTTCACGAACATCGATGCAAACCTTGCACCTGGCTTTGAATTAGTTGTCTTGGCATTTGTGCCTGCAGGGCTCTCCCGGCGCATGGAGCTCTAACTCGGGGTACAAGCGCAGAGACTTGTTCAAGACGTATCGCATCGACACACCCGGAATGCTCACGGCATCCTTCAAAATTCAAAAAATCTCATCCCCGTAGTATGTGTTGCGAATCTTGTCTACAGCATCAACGAAGGGCAGCACGTCTGCCAAGTTGTACTCAGCCAGCCAGTCCAGCATAGTGACACAGCCGCGTTTGTAGAACTCCTCCCTGAAGGCTTGGTACTCTTCGGGGGAGAGTGTGTTTTTCCCGCTGAGACTGCTATAAAAGTCCTCATGCTCGATAGGGCCAACATGGTTCAACTTGTCGTAGCTGTCAAGCCATTCGTAATGAAACACGAGCTTTTCGAGTCTACATTCCAGAGACTTGTACCAGCCATCATAACTCATGCCGGGTGCGAGAAATTTTTTGATGTCGAGAAATTTGAACTTTAAAGTGGTGAGAAACATGTAGCCGTTATCTTTTTTAGCCACAGTGATCCTCTCGTTATTGTTTTTAGCTATTTGCTCGACAAAATACCTGTTCGAGTTGCTCAACGACTTTCCGCACCAACACCTTGGGATACTCGTGCATGATAAACGTTGGATCCTGATTGAGACTATCGTGAATGGCTACACTTACAGGGATATGCTCCGAGATGTATTTGAGATTGCCTGCTTGCCGCTGGTGTAAAGGTGCTAGGAGCGCCTCATAGTCAAACACGATAAAGTGGGGGCAGGGTCGAAATTCATTCCTGAAGAGCCTCTTAACTTTTGGAGGGTTCTCGCACTCCCAGGTGGTGACGAGGTTGTACCCACGCTTTCGGATGTAGTCTTCCTTGAATTTGATGAGCTTGAAATTATTCATGTCCACGTTGGTCCAACATGGTTGACAGGGGGATCCGTGTCACTTGCAGCCGTGGTACTCATAGACTGTCTCTGTCTGGGGCTCATACCCGTCGATCTTGTAGACCTCCTTATTACCCTCACGTATAACGCGTTCCCCTCCATACCCGCAGAGAGTATGATGGATATGTCTGCCAGTTTGTTCAGACATGGCTTCAATCCATTGACACGCCGCGTAACTAAAGCCCTTATTAGGATAGAAGACCTTTTCCGATTTGCTTGGCATGCGCTCGACCTTTTTTTCCTTTGCAAATGATTGTCGTTACACTCGTTCTGCTTGTGCCGTGCGAGGTTTTCACATCTGGTGATGATTTGGGTGCAAGCCTCGCATTCCCAACGCTGAGTCAAAACATCCATCTTCTTAATGTAGAAGCAATGACCATCCAGCATGCCGAGATCGATTGTGTCCAACCCCTTCTTGTACTGGTTTTGACCATAGACAAGCCACCATGGTGATTTTTCGCATGATAGCATCCGTCAACGGTTGGTTATGGTTCTTGTTGAACTGACAGGTCTTGGTGCGATTTCCATCTTTTAAAAATTGCGCCTCATTGTCTTTAAATATGTTCTGGATGTCCTCGATTCCCTCCGGGTTCGTGGCCTTTTTTTCAAAATTTTTCCCTTATTTGCGTACCAGATGAACAAAAACAGTATATTAAGTACGTAGTCTTTCTTACTTATTGGGGGTTCTGGGTTGGTGAAATACAAAAACAGAGCGTTTTAGTTGCTTGTTGCTCAAATTTTTTGAAAAATATCAGTTACCTTAATCGGACAAATTTTCGCGCGGAGAAATTTTCGCGGTTTTCGCGAATTTTACCTAAATTCGCGAAATTAAATCCTCGCGAAATATTTGCAAACAGTCAAATCGCGAAATTAAATCCGTGCGAAATTTTTAGAAAGCCTGAATTCGCGAAATTAAATCCTCGCGAATTTTTTTCTAATTTGTACTATCGCGAAAATTAATACTCGTGAAATGTTTTGTTCTCGATTATTTTTTTCTATGTAAAACTTACAACAAAATTCGTAAAAAAATACGGTAAATAATATTATTTTATCTCTTTTGAAAAAACTTTCTGATGTCTCTGCTCCCTGCTGTTGGTTGTACTGTTTTTTTAACGCATTTGCGCTTTTTTGCTCTGGCTGGTTCGGTACGGCCAACATTGTTCTCAAGAAACGAACCCATGATGACCTCATTCTTTGGTTGACAATATAATTCATCCACCACATCTTGATAGCGTCGAAGAAGCATGTGCCCCTTGATACTTCCAGGCATCGAAACTGTTATTTCGCAGGCAATTTCAAGACCTCCTTGAAATAGAGGCGATCTTCTGTAGTGGGTGGCTGTCAGCTTTGCCACAACCGTAGCCCCTCTATCCAAAAGATATTTGGTAGGGCGAGAAATTTCCCTTGGTAAATGACCAACTGTTTCATTATTTTTGATGCGACATGTTTTGATCGCGAACATATCAAATACATTGTTTTTCTCAAAACGACATTCAAGCTCTTCATTTTCATAGGGATTCCAAACATCACGGTAAACGTGAAAGCCACGTACTGCCGATGAAAATGCCAAGACCTTGTTCGTGTCCGCCATATTTCTGAAGTGTTGTTTAAACAAAGAAGGAATTCCATTGGAATTCGAATTTAACGTTCGAATTTAAGTACGTGGGGAAAAACCTGTTTTCCATTTCATGACATCTTTTTCTCATTTGTTTTGGTGAACGAGGGAAGTGTACGATCAGAAGTAAAAGATGTCTATTATTAATAGCCTTGGTAGAATTGAAAAAAGTAGACAAAATTCATCAAGGCCAAAACAAACTTTATGTGATGTAGATTTGACAGTTGACGACTGTAGTTCTCTTGCATCATCGTCACCGATTAGCACGCTACAACCTTTCGGAAACAGGACTTGGTTGCTGGACTATGAAGCGTCTGCCGCAGCAACATCACGTGAACTAGGAGCGAAAAAGAAACTGAGAGGATCATACACTAAGTACTCTGATAACCAAAGACACGCTATTGGAAAGTATGCTTCGGAATACAGTACAGCTAGCACTTTAAGAAGATATAAAGATGAGTTTCCCGAACTGAGCGATAGCACTGATCGAACAATGCGAAAAAAATACGAAAAGGAGATTCGGAATGCATTACGACAAAAACGCCAACCAAGTAATACATTGAAAACCGCTCGTCGTGGAAGACCTTTGCTCTTAGGGCCAATCGATTTGATGGTACAGAATTATCTACGGGTAAATGCATTTTTTATATATTTCAATAAGAGACCCAGTTATTAATGTACACCCCAAATAAATGTCTTACTTAGCATTAGGACAAGGTCTAACTTATGGTAAGTATGCCCGCGAGGTGTGAAAAGATTTCTCAACAAGCAACATCCTCGTATGTACTAAACTATGACGTCAACAAGTGAAATTCCCCAACTTAAAAATGAAATTGAATAGCATTTTTTTAATTCTCAGCCGAAGGCTGAGACCTAAGATTATCGATAGAGGTAGAAGCATATACTTTTTGAGACAAAAAGGCAAAATTCTAGGCAATCATGTAGGAGTAAATACTTTGCCTAGAATTTTGCCTTTTTGTCTCAAAAAGTGACAATCATGTAGGAGTAAATCGTAGGCCGGCTGAGATGCTTCACGCCTGCGTGGCTATTTCATAATTTTTTACTTTTTAGGCTGTACGCGGAAGAGGAGGAGTTATCACTTGGGGAATCGCCGAGTCAGTCGCAAAAGCATTAATAAAACGTCCTCCCGAGATGAATCTCGATCATATTGATCTCAGCCATTCACACTGGGCACAAAGCTTGTTTCGAAGGATGGGCTTTGTCAAAAGATTCGGTACAACAGGGAAAGTCCCATTCCTGAAGCACTTCGAAAAGAACTTGAAACTTCATATTTACATGGAATTGTCCGAAAGATCGAGGAAAACAATATCCCACCATCACTTGTTCTCAATCTGGATCAAACGCCTTCAAAATACGTACCCGTATCCAACAAAACATTAGCACAAAAAGGATCAAAAACTGTTCCAATTAAAGGTTTGAGCGATAAAAGAATGATTACCGCGACCTTCACAATAACATTGGATGGTAAATTTTTGCCAATACAGTTGATATATGGAGGGAAAACACTACAAAGCCTCCCTAGAGTAAGCTTTCTATCGTCGTTTTCACTTAGTGCGAACCCCAAACATTATAGTAATGAAGAGGAATCAATTAAGCTGTTGAATGAAATAATTGTTCCGTACGTCAAGAAAGAGCGAGAGAGGCTGGGATTGGAGAAAGATCAGTCGGCTTTAATGATTATGGATGTCTTTAAAGGGCAAATGACCGGTCCTGTCTTGAAGGTATTGTCTGACAACCATGTATTGCTGGAGAGCGTTCCTGCCAATTTCACATACCTCTTCCAACCTCTTGACGTCCAAGGAGGCCCAAATGGCTATGTAAAACGCATGATGAAAAAGAAGTTTACCACCTGGTACGCAGATCAAATCACCCAAGCTATGGATAAAGGTCAAGAGCTCGAAACGATTGAAGTAGCACTAAAGCTTTCGATTGTCAAACCGTTACACGCGAAATGGCTTATTCAGATGTACAATGAAATGACATCGGATGATGGGAAACAGGTGTGCTTGAAGGGTTGGCAAGTAGCAGGTATAAAGGATGCTGTAGCCAAGGGTATGTCCGGTTTACCAAGCCTTGATCCGTTTAACGACATCGACCCAATGTTAGACGAAGAACCTAATGTTCAAGCTGTCAATTCTTCTGGTTTGTCCACAGCTTCAAAATACGTCAGTGATTACGGGATCGAAGACGAAAGCGACGAAGAAGAATGGGTCGACGAAAATGAAGAGGATGAAGATAGGAATTTTTTTGATGTTTTTGATGACGAAGATGATTTGTAAATAGATTTTGACATGTAACTCGGAAGAAAAAGCATGATTCTTGATACTGATGACAATAAATCATTTTCTTTCCTTTACAATTTTTACGATATTCATATAATTTGTTTTAAGTTAAGACAGAATTCGCGAAACTAAATCCTCGCGTAATTTTTAGAAAGCCTGAATTCGCGAAATTAAATCCTCGCGAAATTTTTGAAAAGACTAAATTCGCGAAATAAATCCCCGCGAAATACGATTTATTTGACCTCGCGAAATTAAATCCGCGCGAAAATTTGTCCGATTAAGGTATAATTGATTGTTTACAAGTATCATGATAATCTCGTTTGATGTTTTTATTTAAGTCCTTTAGGGAAGCCAACATTTCTTCCCCAAATTTCGAGAAAACGCTTAGGTCCTCAAGGACGGTGATTGTTGAACGCACTTGTTCGGCTGTTGCAGTCAAGAAAAATGATGGAGAAGTCATAGGTCATCTACCCTTCGGGAAATCTGGCCGTTTTGAAAAAGTCATTCTTTATTTTCTCAAGAATGACAGCTTCAATGTTTGCAAAATAACAATTAATGGAAAGTCATTAAATGCTGGTGATGGTTTGGGGATGAAAGTTCCATGCAAGTGATCCTTCATCTCAGAAAAAAAGTCTATTGATATTTTGCAAAGACAACTACCAAAGCTGTTGTAATATTCATAAGATTTATATAAATTTAAATATAAAAGTATGTTTAACCAACCTGGTTTTCCATTTAGCTAGCCACCCTTGTGAAGCCTGAAACGACTCAACACCCAGTTCTTCTGCGAACTCAAGAGCTTTCTCCTTCAGAATCACTCCACTTATAGGAATATTTTCGCTGTTTAAAGATTTTTTCCTTATTTTTTTTTTCGACGTCGACAAGCTCTTTGGCACTGTATTTTATTGTACAGGACTTGTTATCGGCTCTACTTCTTTTTGACACTGCCACAGACGCCATTGTCAGATTGCTATGAAATTCTGTTTTTGAAAATTGGTTGAGAAAGCGTTGTCGTTCGAAATACAAACAAAACATTCGAATCATGCATTCGAACAATATAAGGCCCACAACACACGTAAACATTAAAATATGAAAATGATAAAGAGTTAAATGTTCAGGAAAACTTATCAATTTTTTTCGACTTAACGGAACATTCGAGTTATGGAGGTTCAAATAGTAGAGGTTTTTTTATAAGAGTTTTTTAGGAAATTTTCACGGAGTAATAGAGGTTCGAGTTATGGAGACTCTACTGTATAACACATTCTTAGTCTTTTTTAGGACTTTTTTTGTTATGATGGCTGAAACATGTAAATTGGTTTATTAGAGCTGACTATGCCAGTCACTCTGGTCTTTAAAATCAACACAGTCATTATAAACTTTTACTCCGCAGACGTCTGCCGTGCGCAGTTCGCTTCTCCTTTAATAGTGAAAAATTATTAAAGAATAAATGAAGAGAAAATAGAGAGGGGATTAGAAAGTACCCTTACTCGTAATGAAATTGACACTTGTCTCGATGATTCAAAACAAGTAGAAAAATTATATAACCTGTCTAATTAACTCCTTGAGAGAGATTCAACAATACTAATAAAACTTGCTGGATTGGAAATTGATAAGTTCGACAACGAAATTACAAAATGGCATTTATTTTGGGATCATATTGGGTCATCGATACATTTAAACGAAGATTATGGTGACATAAAAAAGTTCAGCTCTTTGCATCCCTTTCTCTAAATAAAGCTAAAAACGTCATTTCAGGATTATCACTTACGTCAAGAAACTATAAAACAGCCGAAACTCTTTTGAAAAAACAGTACAGAAACACAAATTTTATTAATTCAGGAAGTCGAGGTTAAAGAGCGTTCATTTGCTGTCAGTGCTTCTTTTGAAAAATTAGATGAAGACGATAATTTACAAGATCATTTCAACATTGCTTTTGCGCAACAAAACAAAAAGTAATATATGTTCCTTTTCTAACAAATCTAAGCCCATCTTACAAGTGTCTAAAAATTGCTAAAAATGGCTGTGTTTTATATTTTTTAAAATGGGACATTTGACTAAATAATGTGTTCTTACGAATCGATTTTGAAAAAGCGGTGAGTTTTAAAAAAACATCTGATATGTTCAAAGGTTTTTATTCTAATTTATTTCTAAAAAAAAAAATTCGGCTTAAATTCACAACTGTAGCTTTTAACTTTACCTGCAGTAAAAGCTTGAATCAAAAACTGTTGAATGACTCTTGACGTAAACAAAATATAAAAAAGGGAGAAAATGATGGGATGGATATTTGGCATTGAATTTAGGGACCCAGATTTGGGAAATTTACCCAAATTGGTCCTAGGTGGTCCTTAGTTACCCACGCGGTAAAAAAACATTGACGTCACCACCTCGTTTCCAAGTTATTTGGCCTCAAAGTTTTAAGTGCATTGTAATGGCTTCATTAATTTAATATAGGATATTGACGTTAAAGTAGGCTTATTGACGTCGCGCCGTAATGTCATAAAATTTAACATTTGAGACATGCTTTTTTCACTTAGCGTATTATTATATAGACTAGTCGGTAGCCCATGGATCACGGGTTCGCCCGTCCTTTATTAATCGCATTTCGTGTTTCCGTAACACGACTTTATTCACGCGCACAAACAGACAGACGAAATACGGCTATTTTTAAAGATATTATAAATTATAAATTATAAAGAAATAAATGATATTTTCCACAAACTCAGGGCTATAACACCAAAATTATACTAAGCTAAGTGTACATTCTAGAATTCGTTTCTAGATTAATTGCTAAAAACTCAACACTTTTCTTTTAAAAAGCTTTGATTGAACAATAACAGCTAAATAGGCTATTCAAATTTTGTTTGTGAATCAATCAGTGATATATTAATTTTTTATTGATTCGTGAAATTACCACAAACTTAGCATGGTTGCCAATTTTAGTCCGGAATCGTCGTGCAATTTTAAACAATTTTGTAACATAGGAAGAATGTCCTGAAATGTCGTGAAATTTATTGTTCACCTTCCTCTGTTTTTGGCGTTGTTTTTTTATTTAAAAAAATGTATGGTAAATTAAGAGGATAGGAATAGTGAATAAGACCTGACTGAAGTTTAAAGCGCCATGTGCCCATTTAATTTTCTATAGTTTTGAAAGTTAAATTCATACGTACCGAAGTCCGTAACTGCCAAATGTCACTAAAGATAGGGAGAAAGAAGTGGTCTTTCTTAACTTCCATTTATGTAAGATGCATTTATAGTCAAAAAAGGCGCACAAGATTGTCATTCGTTTTGTAGATTCAAATTTGAGGAGATTTACGAGCTTTTGATGGAAATTTTCAAACTTTTTTGAGAAGACAACGGTTTTTTGATAAATGTAAAAAAGATTAGAACATTTGAGAACTTTTCATCTTTTTCTAGAAAAATTCAAAATTTCCAAAATTTGAGTTGTTTGACATTTCCATGTGTTTCGAAAATAAAAATATGCAACAAACCATAAATTTAGTAAAACAAAAATTTAGATAGTTTAAGAAAAGTTGTTACTTTGGATGAAATATAAAAAGACTCCTATAGAGGGAGAGTAACAAGGCGTTTGATTGGCTAAACAAGAAAGCACTTTCTTTCATCTACCTTTTGTTTAAACTAAAAAAAATATTTTAAAAATATTTAAAATGATTGTTCGTATTAAAATTCGTGAAAATTGTAACATTTTTTCGCTTGTACGTGTTGTTCTGTGGTCCTGTAAGCAAACTTTTTGTTGTTACCTAGAAAACACGAGTCGTTACGATATTTTTGCGACTAATTGCATGGCCTGAGGAAACATCCACTTAATTAGGAAGACAAAAAATGAAAATTAAGTTCAGTGTATATCTCTGTTGTTTTTTATCTATATTGCTGGCTTGAACTACGGCTAGTTCCGCCTAGTTAGCATGGTAACACAACAACTCGTCCGAAAAGGATTTTTTCCCTTTCGACAATCTCCATCGGCGAGAATTATCACAAAAAGCAATGCATTTTTACTTATAATATAGGATATATATATTATAGACATCCTCGTTTTGAACGTTGGCCATTGACCCGATGAATGACATATGAAATAAACATATTTAATTTAATTCAAGTTAAAAGAATGAATCAACAATACTCTGTCATATAGGACATCAATATTTATAAGATTAAAAAATTATGGTTTTATTAGTAATAGATCTAATTAATAAATATGTGTTGAAAAGAAGAACGGAAACATGATAAGAAGGTATGCAATGTTTTAACTTTTCAAAGAAGGCGTTTACAAACAAAGAAATCTCAGTGACACTTACAATTAATTGATAAAAAATACTCAACGCTTTTAGAAATTTCTTGGCTTGTTCTGCTGTTTTTGTTTTTAAATTTTTTGCAGGTTTATCGTATGCACGCTTTTTTGTTTGAATTTAGTTAAATTGTGGTTAAAACTAAAACTCCTTAAAACGGTATTAAATTTTGGCTTAGAGACTAATATTTTGTTTCGTTACTAATTTTTTTTCAATTCTTGCTTTTCCCTCTGTCTTTATCAAATTTATTGAGACGAGAAAAGTATTAAACATCTTATTTTGTGTGAATATGTGAAAGTATATGTAAATGCAAGTAGATGTAATGTAACAGAAAAGAATAAAAAAACTGACCTCGTCCCCAACGCCAGTTGTTTCTTTTTCATATTAAACACGATGAGACGAATTATCGCCTTCGTGATGTCAGAAAAGATACAAGATGTCCTTGGGACAAGGTTGTCAAGAAAAATGTTGCAAAAAAATAACAAAATTTCCTTGCTTTTTTAATTTCTAACCCAACCCCAAATTACTAATTTTCAAATATTAGCAAAATCTCATTCAAGGAGTTATATGTGTCGCACCGTAGTTGTTGCTGCGACCAAAATGTGATAATAAAAAGCAACCAGTTTGGCTGTCGTCACATTTTAGGCTCTAAATTTTTATCCATCTTACAAACCTTATTTTCCCTACTAATTCTGCCACGGGATTAGTGTTTTAACCTAAAAGACAGGCTTAGCATTGATAATTCGTGCACCATAAAGTAGCGACTCGGCTGCGACAGACAATCTCTATTGTCAGAAGCCGTTTCAACAAAAGAAATGAAAATTTCAATACAAGGATAATGAAATTTATAAAATATTATAATATAAGCTTTCACAAATATTCTTTTTTTAGGCTCATATCCATCATCCTAGCGTCTTGCTACATTTTAGTGGATAGTTACATCACAAGGCTTCCGTGTAAATATCATGGTAACTTCTCTGACATCCAATATAACAAGTATTCCCCAGGGAATGTTATTAAATCGATAAAAATAGTAAACAGAGACAAGTGTATGATTGAATGTGTGGGAGAATCATTGTGCAAAGCGTGTAATTACCATAGCTCAACTCAACTATGTGATCTTCTATCTTCTGATGTTGCAGCAACTTCATCAAAAACTGGATCGATTTATATGCGAACAGATAATACAAACAGAAACGTAAGTGCAATATCTAATCTTCAGAATTCAGTTCCCAATTTCCTTTAATTCTCTTTAAGCGGACAAGGTCATGCGGACTTTGATTGATATGAAAATTTACTAATTGCTATTATCGGCGGAAAATTTTATTCCAGTAGAAAACCTTGGGTACATATATGTACCCAAGGTTTTCTACTGGAATAAAATTTTAATACAATTAATAAAATTATAATACAAACTGTACAACTTTAGCAGCTGTAAAAGGACCACTGCCTTATACCTAAAAGGATATATTTGATTCCAGCTTATACCAAAATGACTGCTACAAATTTGAAATTTTGTGTGGGCAACATTTTCTATAGCTGTTAATATTATTGCTACTACCAAATATAGGTCTGGTTGCTAGCAAACTCCAAACTTGGTTTTCTTGTTCAAAGAAAAACCATTACCCCTATATCTTCTTTCTAACAGAGAGGACCATTTTGCAGAAGTCTAAATCCATGCCAGGAGAAGACGATGTGTGATGACTCATGCAACAGCGTTGGATACGAATGCGGTAAATTGTTTTTGTTATATGGCTCATGGGCTTATGCAGATTATTTGATTCTGTTTTTGCTCATTTTTACAGTGACTCTAAAAAACGTGGCATTGCAGGCGGCAGCATCCTTATCAACAAGTAAATCGGGTTGTCCTGGCAGATACGCTATAGACGATGACACTACAAGCTTACATTATGCATCAACCAAAGAGAAGATAACTGTTTGGTTGAAACTCGATTTAAAAAGTACACATCATCTTTTATATATTAGAGTATGGCGAAAATTTATTAATACTTTTGCGCTCTTAAAAGTTGGTATGTCTAGCTCACCCAGTAGTAACCCTACTATTGGGATAATCGAGGGGAGTGGAGACAATGGATCTGTACAAACGACAACAGATTTCGTCCGGCAAGATACGTGGTGATTTACAAAAAACACACAGCTCCGCGACATTTGGCGATCAGAGAAGTAAAAGTTTTTGGATATGAAGCATAATATACTACGATAAGAAAATACAAGCGGACTTAACTATGATGCTTCTAGAAACTATGTTGACTCTTTGCTTTTTAAGTTAATTATTAATAGATAGTTGTTGATCCAAGCTTTTACTGCAAGTAAAGTAACAAGGTGCAGTTACATATTAAAAGTCCTTCGATATCTTTCTCTTTAGAGATAATAAATAACTAAGACGGAGACATAATAAGAAGGTATGAAATGTTTTAACTTTTCAACAAAGGCGTTTACAAACAAAAAAATCCCAGCGACACTTGAATTAATTGATAAATAATACTAACAAAAAGATTCATAAATTTCTTAGTTTGTGCTGTTATTTTTGTTCTTAAAATTTCTTTGTAGGTTTATTGTACGCACGCTCTTTCATTTGAATTTAGTTTAATTGTTTTACGGCTTTAGCCGGTAGAACTTTAAAATGGGTTTCTTTTTTTGTCGCCGTTTTTACTATCGAGACTAGTGAAGCACGGAAGGGTACCAGTCTAGTGTAGCAGTACGTAAATCACCAGTTTCACCGAGCTACAACGCTCGTTTTTTAAATTTGTTTTGTGATTGGAAATTCTATGAAGCCAGATTTGTATTTGCTTACAAGGAGTTCCAACATACTAAAATTCTTTACCCCAGGGCTGGTTCTTTTTTTTATAAACCCTGGGGTCGAGGCTGCACCAACACGCGAAGTACACAATGAAAGGATAATCAGTGCATTTTATCTGATCACGTGTGCACATTCTACCTCCGCGAGCTTCTATGCTAGGTTTAAATCTGGAAGTTACATGCACATTTGATTTTGTTTCTAGTGGATTTTTTCAAGAGCAGCAAACAGTCTATAACTATTAAGATCCGGAAAGAATAAGAAAATATTTCCAGTTAAGTTTTTTAAAGAATTATTTCGCACAGTATTATATACAGTAATACGGCTGAATTTTTTGCTACGTTCTACCTCACTATAAATTGGATTATATTTATACTGTTTTCATGCACAATTGATACTGTCAAAATGTTTCAAATGCAGTCTGTGAAGCATTTAAAATAAAACTTTATAAATATTTATTCAAAAAAGGAATTAAAAAATCTCAATCAAAAAATAAGATTTTAGGACAAAATAACACTTTGTTCAGACACACGCATAAAAAATGTAAAACTATATATCATACAACATAAAAATATAGAAAAAAAATCAGGCCAAGATTACTTTAAAAATATTAAAACTGCAGGACTACTATAGACCTGCAGCTTTAATATTTTTAAATCAAATTTATAGGTTAAAAAATTTAAAGGCATAATCTGCAAAAACAAAATCTATAGATATATGCATCAGTTCATGTTAATGGTGGCAAGTTTTTCTGCAACTTTGCGCCAAAAAACCTTGTGGTTTACTAGTTGTAACGTATCAGAAGAACTTTTCCTCATTTATAAGTACCTCCTTCATATTTCCAGTTAGGATCTTCATTAAATTTGTCCTTTTTTTTACTCTAAAAAAATATATAATTGATCAAATAAGCAATCCAAAAATGAAGTTATAGTTTAAGGATTAACCAGTCACATGCGGGTAAAACAGACAAAAATCATTAGTCAACAACTATATAATGGGTCTATTCAAAAATGCGTACATACTAATATCGTTAATCTTATACTCCATTGTATGCTTTGCTTTCGACTTACCCCTTTCCTGAGTTACAGATCACCCCTCCCCGAAAAATCAACTTAATGACTATTAATTATAACACGTTACTTGAAAAAAGGACAATTGGTAACTGTGGCAGGTCTAAGGTGTTAAAGTTGAAATAACCACGCACTTTTTGCAGAAAAGATACCTAAAAAAAACGCAATAATTTTTTAAAGCGTATATAGATATGTAAGCCCTTCGAAGACCCCTTCCCCTTGTACACTTTGATACGCTTTTAGACTACCTCTCCGCCTCCTTTTTCTTTGAGCATGCTAGCTACATTACTTTATGTGAACGAACTCATAAACCTTTGAGAGATAGAGAAATGTTCGTTCTGGCGCAGCGCACGCACATCAAGGGAAAATCCCTAATTGTACTGCCAACACAAAATAATATGAAATGATATATAAATGCAAGTCACCAACACAAACTCATATTAAATGATATATAATAGTATATACTCATACTATACAGAATATAAGTAAATGGAAAATTCCAAAATTGCCAGTTACCAGAGTTATATCAAATAAATGACTGAGTATTGCGACGAATGCGGGATTGATCTTGATAAATATGATAGATGTGAGAAGTGTGGACGGAGACTAATCATAAAAGGAAGGATGCTTTGCTGGCAGCACTATATCATGTGGATAACCTATAACGGTGGATACTGTGATTGTGAAAATTACTTAGTTGGAGTCCAATTTTCATAAATAAAGGATGTTCAAATTTTGCAATGACTCCGTAAGGGATTTTTACAGCGAACCAAAAGTACTTAATATTGACGATGTTAAGCTTGAGAACATCGTACTTAGCGATCCAATCCAAACCAACAAAGGCAAGGATGAGCGCTTTGTCATTGGTTATAAACATAACAACAAGATATCATCACTATTGATCATAACACCGAGAGGCCTATATAGCAATGGTGCATCCAGATATGACGATGGATCTTCGCTTACCATGTCATTTGATATGCATCTACATACTGCGTGGATTGAAAAATAAAAATGTATCCTGGCCAGGATACAGCAATTGTATGGTAGTGAGTTCACGACCTCATCAGTGAAGAACGGTAGATACCTGAACACAAAAATTAAAGAATGGGAGGGTAAAATAAACACGTATTTCTACGATCTTCCAGTACCTATACGACAGAAATGTGAGTGCGTTTCAGTCATAAAAATATCTAGCATTTATCGGCAGAATTCGAAGCATTTCATCCAGGTCCTTCTGGAGGAATGCAAGTATAGGCTAGTTGAACTTTCCAGGACCAGACACCTTATCGATTCCGATAACGAATAGGAACCGTTCACTTTAGTGTAACAAGCTTGATAGATTTTTGTATATTAATGTTGTATACAAATGATAGATTTTTGTATATTAATGTTGTATACAAAATAAACATGAACGATTTAAAAAGAGAAGCGAGAGAGTTGGGAAGCCGTGGCTACTCCACCATGAAGAAGGGTGAAATTATAACCGCAATTAACAAGATAAAATATAGAGATATTGCAACGCAAACCCTTGGGCCTCATTGCAAGCCATGCCTAGAAATCACAGCTATGAAAATACTCGATGAGTACATCAGAGGCATCGAGACAAAACAAAAGCGAACAAATATCTACTAAGGTGACCTAATGATTGATGCCAGTACCGGTGAAGTACTTGGTACCATCTAATGTATTGTTAATATACATTAGATTATGAATACGCTGGCGGTTCGTCTAGATATCTCTTACATGTTGAACAGATTGAAGTTTTTTCATAAACTCTTGTTTGCCCTCCTCACGTCCCTTCTCGACTAGTTGTTGTCTCTCTCGTTCATTAAGCGACTCACCTACCATGCATTTTGAATTTTTTGGCGAGTTTGTCGCGCTCTTTAATCTCGGCACGCAGGTATTGCTCCACTTCTTCAATTTTTTTAAGCCTGTATACATGCCACTCATTATTCTCTTGCTCAGGCGCACTATGCGGTAAGCTCGGGTAAAGTTTTGTAATGTCAGCACTCATTTATTCTAGGAGCAATTGGATGGTTATACCCATAAATAAAACGTTCTTATCGTAGTGATGTTCATCAGTCAACATAAAATCGAGCCGATCCGTCGAGCCCTTCAAAGGGAGGTATATAGGAGTGTCAAAATTCCACGTCAACATGTCTCCCCAAGCACCTACCTCCTTGGTAGGTAGGATGGCTAATATCTTGGATTTTTTACCATCCAGCAAGCAATTATCCTCATCGAGTTGGTGGCAAGTGAATCTCAAGCGCTGATAGACATCCGTCGTGTAAAAGCTATCATGGTCGCCATGGTCGTCGATCCGGGCACTGCTTTATGAATCTTGATATCGTTCTTTTTTTCGAAAAGATTCAGCCACGTAGCTCGGATACTAATTTTTTTTAGCGCTATTCTGGTGCCTTCACTCAGATATTCATTAAATATCGTGGGGTTTGATATGTCGGTTATATACAATTGCTTCATGTTTCTTTAAAGAAACATGAATATATATTCGTATAAGCCTACAGCAAGGTACAAGTCCAACAGAGGTGAGTGGCCTCTCGGTGTAACTAACTTGGAGTATCAGGACTTCTACGTGTCTACGACTCAGCACATTTCCGTGGCATTCCCACAGTTCACCAAGTACCCCATCAAAGTTCCCACTAACCTGTTGAACGATCCCGTGAGTGTAAATTGGGAGGGGCGAGCCTTGGACTATTGGAACATCCAGGTGAATTTCGCTTGTCATTGTGCGACAACGGCGTTGGGGATCTCTGCCAAGCACATGAGTGGCTCTGTACCTCTCGTTAACTCGATATTTAAATTCCACGTGTACTACCATATGAGACGTATTCTCGCAAGAATGAAGGTACCCATGCCATACGAGGGAGGCCTTTCTCAGTACGAGAATCCTTACTCCACCTCGGGGAATTCGCAGGTATGCCGTGAGTATGATGCGGACACCAACGCATTCAAAAGGTGTTACAGTACGCACGAACTCCAGTCAATTTCGCCGTCATGCCCAGCGTCTACATGCTTCCTTTAAACATGGACCTCCGCATTGGAAAGATTGTGGGGTATAACAACAACGTTCTAATCGCGCCCTCTAACATAGGTGTAGGTGTGGAGCTAGACCTGAATACCATGGTTGTCAAACATAAGGCATCCTTCAACACACCTCCTAGGCAACATATGAAGAAAACCACGCCTCATACCAAGGAAGGCCAAAGGCAGCACGAGGATACCAAAGCCACGCTGGTTATGGTAGGAGTAGGAATAATCCTTGTGTATATATGGATAAAGAGATAGATGTAATAGTTGCCTGATAAGCCACTGGCTCACCAGAATAATCTACGATGTCTTCCCACTCCTTCTGTTTCCCACGTAAGCCACGACGATCCTTACAGCTCCTGCGATGGCCATATACAAGTGCCTCGCAACAAACTCTACAACCTTGGCAGCTACCCTGAAAAAAAAATGATACGATCGTACCAATAATGCCCGGCAAGGCAGCACCCGCTTTACCAGCAAGGTACTTTAAAAATTCCCCGAGACGCTCCAATTGTTTTTGAACAAACCCTTTGCCTGCAGCACTACTTCCTCCTGCTGCACCACCCGTGAGTGCTAGGACCAAGGTCGACACGAGCAAGCCAATGGCACTCACGATGCTGGCAATCGTGATACCTTGCTCTTTGAATAGAATGCTGAGCTTTTCTCGTAGGGAGATGTCATCTCCAGCGATCTTCATGAGGGTCTCCTTAATCGCCTTCAGCTGATTATGGATATCCTTATCCCAAATTTTTTGTTGCTCCTCGGATACACCTAGTGTAGATTTCTTTGTCTCTAACCTCTCCAGGTTACCGCCGAGAGTCTGAAGCTCGCGCCTAAACCCCCTTCTTTCACTTTCATCTAAGGCTTCGGTAAAGGAAGTATCCTCCATGAGACTCTTCGCGTCATCGAGAACATTCTCGAGTAGCGGCAACATTTCGATGTTATCAGCCTTCTCTTCAACGTGAACAATCTCGTTAAGGAGTCCCTGCGCCATATTTTTACTGCTTTTGTGTGGTGTATTATAGTCGGTAAAGCCCATGTCACGTAGCCGTTTCACACCCAACCTCCTCTGTATTTCGGCAACACTCCTGAGCTCACCATTCATTTTATTGAGCTCTACACCATCATATAAAAGCCGGTTCCTATCCATTTCAAAGGCATCATAATGTCTGGCACTCGGCTGTCCCAGCTCCCCACTAAGAGCTTCGTATAGGCTATTAATTTTCGACCTCAGTATTTTCCCCCTTGCCGTGAGAGTCTTGGTGTCATGAAGGCCGCCTCGTGAAGGTGTTGCGGGCGTAGTGCTTGGTACGTACTCGGGTCTAAGGATATCGCTTTCGATACTAAACTCCTCGGCTTCGTCTTGAATATCTTCCTCTGGGGTAAAGTTTCCTTCGTATCCTGGATTATTTGGCATTTATTTCAACCACCAGCCTACCTAAATAAATGAAATGAAAAGGAAAAGGAAATCAAAACGATGATGGCAATGAAAGGGAAAAGACAGATGGTGAAGATCAGCGATATACCCAGCACAATAAATAAAAATGAGAATCTCTATATTGAGGTGCCTGGCGTTGGTCAAAACGACGTAATTTTCCCCGGCTCAATAAAGTTGCTTTTCGACCTCGAGCTACAAGGGAATAACACCAAGCGTACTATTGTTTCAAACATCGGCAAGGCCCTGGTTCAAAACCTTCGCATCAGCTTGAACGGTCATGAAGTGCAAAACATACAATATTTTAACATACTGGCGAAATATATGAGGAATAACAACCTGATCTTAGAAGGTATCAACGACAACGACGGGACCATAAGAGCTCTGCAAGTCAAAGCCAGCGACCATGTTGGTAATAACGAGGAAAAGGCGATTGTAGCAGCTTACGGCAACACCTTTGCCATTCCTATCGGCAAAATGTTCTCGTTGACACGAGACTTGCCCTACCAAGCAGGCTTACACGACAGGCTGCAGTTTGTCATCCATTTTGCACCGTACGGTGATGTCATAAAGGATGCCGGAACCCCAGCGGTAGGCTCAACAGCGGCAAAAGCAGCCGATGCTTCCTACTAGATCAGCAATATCTGTTTAGAATTTGATAAAGTGACCAATGAAGAATTAGCAGGTGCCATGATGTTGCGCTACTCAAGGCTTGCCTTGCCATATGAAAGGAAACTCCGCAGCAAGGTTGTAACAATAAAGAAGGCTGAAACATCATACAACCTACAATTGGATACCCCTGCCAAGAGCTTAAAGGGAGTCCTCCTATTATTTCAGGATCCTACCGTGGTCAAGGCATATGCTGGTAACAATGAAAAATTCTATAATCCTGGGATCGAGAAGATCTCGATCACATGTGAAGGGAGCCCCAATGAATTGTATAGCCATAACATGTTACCCAGGGATCATTTGGAACAAGTGGCTGCGTTGCTAGGATCTCATGATTCTATAGTCACGATAGGTCAATTCTTCACGGAGAGGTATGGGCTATTCGTGGACTTCCGCAGTAGTCCAGATGATACAATTCATGGTTCCGGGCGGCCTCTGCAAAGGTTATCTGACGGCATAACCCTGCATATGACAAAGAAGACAGATGGTACGGGGGACATCCGCTGTTACGTGTATTTGTTGATGGACGGCCAATTGAACATTCTGGATGGGAGGTTCTAGAGTGTCGACACTCTATTAGACCGAATATTCAGTATCACGCGTCATTCTATAGCTCATAAACCATAGAATAAAACAATGGCAAGCATTGCGACAATAGCTGGCTGGGCGCTTATTAATGCGCTCGAGTTTTCAGGGACTAACTATATCTTCTCAAAATTAAGTAACCACGGGGAACAAGAGCGACGAAGGCACGATCTAGCCGTCTAGAAATTACAAGTGGCCCAAGCTCAATGGGTAAAGCAAAGACAAGCTCGCATAGATGGGTACAATAAGAGAAGGGAGGAACAGCGTGCTGCGGGCAGAGTCTCAAAGAGCTCGACATGACAAGCAAAGCATGTTGTTACTCCGGAAGAAGCGGAAAAATTAAGTCAAATATACTACCAACCAGAACATATTGGTTGGAAGAAAAGAGATCAAACTACTCGCTGAAAACTCTGGTCTCTCAAGGAAAAAAATTATTTATTGGCTATCTCGTCAGTTGCTCTGGCTCAGGCATACTAAGTGTCCGAAAAAGATCAGTTATCCCCATTTCACTGTTACAAAATCCTAATGAGATCCACCAATTTGACTTACTCTATATGCCACATGATACAGTGTATGGAAATACGTACAAATATATACTCACAGGTATCGATGTAGCTTCGAGGTATAAAGTCGCAAGGCCCCTCAGGACCAAGAAAGCCAGCGAAGTCACTAATATGCTCAAGGATATCTTTAAAGCAGGACATCTCCGATACCCAAAGATTTTCCAGGTGGATAATGGCTCAGAATTTAAATTAAATGTGAGTACCCTGTTAAAGGCTAAGGGTGTCGAAATAAAACGTACTACTACTAAGTATCACCATACTTTCACGGCGTTCGTGGAGTCGTATAAAAAGGTACTCGCGGAAAGATTGTTCAAGCCCCAAGATGCTCAGGAGCTGGTCACTGACGAACAGAGTACCACATGGGTTAAACACCTATACAACATTGTAAAAACCATGAACAACACCATGACGGCTATGATAGATATAAAACCTTCAAAGGCCATTAAACTCGATAAAGTACCGCTTGCGAAAAGCGATGAATATCCTAATGAAATCCTCCCGAGCATGTTAAAAATTGGTAACATTTCTCGATTTTTGTGTGTTCATAACACACAAAACCACGCGCCTCTAATCTTCTAGTGCCGGATCACCAAGGGCATATAAATCGTCTCGAGTAAGATCAATAAGCCTGAAGTGAAATATATAGCGCTCCATATGTTCTTTCTCTTCGAACCTATTAAAAGCATGCATCCCATTGGGATTATCTATAACGACTATCTCTTCAGACTCAGGATATTGAGCCCTGATCCATCGTCTTTTCTTTAAAATACCACGGCGTTGAACGCATGCACAGTAATACGGAAGATGGTGGTACTTATCGTCTTCCGGTGTTGTATGTTTGCGAAAAATCATAATAACATTATCCTTGCCCGCATCATTGGCATGTGGTACATATCTTTGACGGAGTCCTGCAATTTCCAATGTTCGTAGGTCGAGTTGGTTTTCTCTCTCATGAAGATTCTCCAGAAGGTTTGCTATAGTTACGTCCCTATCCTTCAGGTCATCGCTGAGTATTGCAAGAGCTTGATGATGCTCTTCGATGGTTTCTTGTAATTTTTCAATCCCTTTCGACGCCAGCATTCTCATAATTTCAAGAGCCTTTGGTTTTCTTGAATGTACACAAATCTAAAGAGCACCGTCCAAAGAGATGAATACATCGTGAGCATATTTTCCTTTGGCCCGGCATGGTATGCCGGGTCCTGAGCATTTAGCTCCATACGCGTCTTCTCCGTTATATTAAGCGCTCTACAGGATGTTCTTATATCAACAATACCCAAGAACCTTCCAAGATCTGCACGTTTAAACATTGGTTGGCCTTGATTGTTTACCAATATCTCAATGGTAGGCAATATGTTTAAGGTAAGTGACATTTTATTTTAAATAATGGTTCCAACCAGAGTCCATATCATTAGGACAGATATGAAAAAATACTTAGTATTCTTTTCCCTTTCGAGTGCATCGCTTAGCTCTTTGTCAAGAGCCTCTAATTGAGATTCCAGATAGGGTATTTTGTCCATTTCTTCGTGACAAGCCTCGAGCTGATTTTCTAATATTCTGATATATGACATTTATTCTAGAACACTCCAGACCCTAGGGTGTTCCAATCTAATATACAAACAGGCATGTTTGGATTTTTTCAACTGATTCTTTATAGGCTCCCAGTCGTTAGTTATGTTTGTCTCTTCGTCAATCAATTTGAGGTCCAATCTTTCGTGCGGGTACCAGAGGAATAACTGCTTCTTTTGTCTCCTCAGATTTTTGGGAATTGAGGTATACGATTGAGTAAGGAGCCAGAGACTGTGCTTACGATGTCTAACAGATACCGCGAGCTCTAGCAGGGGTTGCCTGCGTTTATCCATGGATTCATCAGCGATCATGTCATCTACGACGAACAGAGTGGCCTCCCCAGCTAGGAGGTTTGATAATTTGCCTATCCATTCAAACAATTGATCCTGCGGTTCTATCAAAAACACATAATCGTCCTTCCAAAGCGATGGTCTATCGAGGTAAGTGACGTTCCATCGGAAAGTAGGGCAGAGTATAACGATATTGTGGAATTGTCCCCTGTACTTGTGCTCAAGCAGGTCCAGAACTCTTTGAGTTTTACCGCAGCTTGTCGGGCCGGTAAAAATAGCCGTATGAGGTTCTTTAACAATGTCGTCTAGCATTTATTCTTCACGTATACCACGTGGTATATATGAAACTTGTAGGTGCTTACTGAGAGATATGTCGATGACCTTTTACCATGTTTTCATCCGCCCACAAGGGTTGCATATTAGTGTAGTGGAGCCTCGTTAATTGTACTTCATCGCTGGGATATTCTCCATTCTCCCTATACTTTAGTGGCACCTTGTGGTCAAACTGCCACTGCCTCCGGTTTCCCCAGTTCATTCCATCCCTGAATTGAGCCTGGATATGCTTCATGAAGGTAACGATATCGCAACCGGATACTCGGTGGACGCTATCTCTGTATCATGGTTTAAAGCATAGTGAATCCTATTTAGAATGAGGTGATATTGATACCCAGGGAAATCACATATGGGACAATTGTTCCCCCGTTTTTGATGCAGACATTTGGTTCTACCTCCTCGTCCACAGTCCTTACATGTTAATCTTATCCTACCATGTTCGATGCATATGCTTCCACCTCCACAGCCCTTGCAGCGGGATAACCGCCAACCATGTTCGATGCATCTACTGCGTTCTTGCGATTCCTTCTTTTTATCCAGGCATTTGATACAATATTTCGTTTGTTGCCCATTCCCCTTGATCCTGAAATTGCTTGAAGATAAAGAGTGATTACACTTCGAGCATTTGGCGTCTTCCATGTTGTTTTTGTGTATACCACAAGGTACACAAAAGTTTTCGCTGGACTATTATTCTGTTTTGGAGGCATCATAGAACGCTTGTACCAGTCTTGCTTTATCGCATAATCATCAAATAAGATCGCACCAGTCATATATCCAGCGAGCTTTAATCCATCCTCCATGTCCATTTTTGCACCTGGTCTAGAAACACCCAGCGCCTTTTTGGCACCTAATGCCAATACGATGGTATATGATACCAGTCTGACAGACTCCCACAGACTATCAACGACTTCCTTCTGATACTCTTTGCTGCTCATTTATAGTATAGGCTTATCGCATATGAAAAATATCAATCTCAAGCTTTGAAGGTTTTTGCTGAACCGTTGGTGCATGTGTTTCGGTAATCTGTTGGATACTCGCAGGCTTACGGATAAAATATATTAAACCTCCAATACATGCGAGGATAATAAGGCCTCCACCAATATATACTTCACTTCCCATGGACTTGGAGGTACCTGTGGTAGGTTCTTGACCATCCTGCGAAGTACTTTTGCCCACGTTCTTCATCAACTCAGCCTTGTTGTTCCTATTCCACTCGGCCAACTTCCTGCCAGCAGCAAAACGACCTTCGTTTTTCTTAGTGATTACTTGATTAGGTTGTTCAGTGCTTATTTCTTATAACCACCAAGATACCTTAATTTACTAATATGTGGAATCACTATTAAATCATATGCTTGTGGTGGAAATCGGTCTTCTGCCGGTGTTAGAATTGTCACAAGAGGTATTCTATTGGAATCACCATATATTAAGATCCAATCCGTATACGGTGACTTTAGTCTGTTTTTATTTTTTGAATCTACTATCCTACTCCATTTGTCAAAGAATTCACGATTGCCGATGCATATCTTTGATAGAGTATTTCCCACTGTTTTCTTGTTCTACATCAACCTTATTTTCATTCAATTTGGACTTTGAGATCTGCGTATGATTTATCGTGTGGGCTGCAACGAGCAAGGCTGCCAGGAATCGACCAAAGGCTGTGTAAACGAGAATACCTAAGTCAGTCATGCTCTCCCTAATAATACGATCTTCCTTATGTCTCTTCTCAAACCTTCAGGGCTATCGAGGGTTACCACGTTGCCTATAGCCTTCGTGTATAAGCTAATAGCGTGACACGAAAGAGCTCTGGCAGTATTCTGCCCCCTCTCAACCAACTTGCGTTCAGTAAAATCATTGTATATTTTCTCGATAACCTCGGGTGATGCTTTGTCCAGGAATGCCTCAGTATATTTTTTCGCTAAAAATTGAGGCTTGGATTTGCGAGCATCCTTGAGAGCTCGGCGCTTATCTATAGGTTGCTCAACAGCCCCCGCTGGTGTATCTACAACATTGTCAAATATTTCTGCTAATGAAGACATACTGTTTATTATATAGGAAGGCAATTATCAATATGTACGACCCGGGCAAGCGTTGTTATTTGATCCGCCTGAACGATCATCAGCTCTATTTAACGCGATCTTTGTGACTTCCTGGGTGTATAAATTTAATTAATACAACGCCAAGTTTTGTTAATATCGATGCCTTTCTTCAGACATTGCTCATAGTCCTCAAAAGTGATACATTTTTAGTCACAGCTCTCTTGACACCTTTTGCTTTGCGATCACCCCCCTCTTTAGTGAGACTCTTGTATGCATAAGCCTTAGGTCTCAAAGTTATAAAGGAAGACATGATTTTGCCATCGAGTTCATCTTTCATTAAGCCGACGACCTTCTTGTTCTTCCCGATGGGGAGAGGTCTGTTGTCATCCTTCGTATAGGCACTTGTGTCAAAACGTGCCTCTACATCATCGGCAATGTCGCGGTAAAAATTCTCCGTCTTGATGTGATAGACGAAGCTGTCCGTGTCCATATAGCACAGTTGTATTTTACTACCATATTTTGGCTGCATGTAATCATAGTGAAATTCGTACATGACGGTTTTTGACTGATCTAAAATAGCTTGACCAATATACACGGGCTTATTCATCTTAATACCCGTCCTACCCATCTCAATACCCATGAGAAGCATGTGCCGCTCTTGAAATTTGGTTGCATGGTCAGCTTGGTATATGTGGCTTCATTCGTAACTAGCTTGATGTTGCGGTGATTGCGGATGTTTTCCATCGTCTTTCCAAAGACCGAGAGATTCATAAGCTTATAAAAATCCTTCTCGAACTCGTTTTTGACGGCCGTTCTAAGCCTCGTGTTGTGATCAATATAGTCCCGGAGCCAAGCACTATTTTTAAATTGAATAGCACGGTGGACCTAGGTTAATATGCTTTAGGGCTTGATGTAGAGCTCCGATGTGTACCACGTATTTCTTCTTATGTTCGAGATTTGGTATTAGCTTCTCAACTCTGTGAATCATCCTACGCTCCGGCAGGAAAGGAAGCTCGTTGTGTTTGTCGTGGAGCTCCTTCGGGTAATCAACATCGACCTCCAGGATATATCCATGTTTGTTATCAGATACCAGCTTCCCGATCTTCTTTTCATTGATTACCTCAATATTCGACACCCATTTAAAACCATGGGTTGGAAGGGGTTGAAGCATGGTCCAGCCATAGAGATTGTTAGCATCGAGATACTGCAAGTATGACGACTCCTTATCAGGATCGTATTGATCATCCATATACTTGTTATTCGCTTTCGCGTAGCGGTGTACAGCCTGGGTTATACCACCTCGAATACCCTTTTCAAGCATCAATAACATATTAGGATCTGTTAGGAGCTCCAGCTTTATTTCTGTTTATTTCAACGCTGCTTTCCATGCTAAGCCGGGTGCGCTGTAGAAATGGGCAGGATCGAGCTTGTAGTTCTCCTGGCACACTCCTCGAAAGCTCAGGAAGATGTCAGTCAATAGAAGGACATCCGTCACTAAATAAGCATCGTGGTAGTCACCAATGGTAGTCTCTGGGCCCTTTGGAATAATAACATTCCATACCTTCCGGGCATGAACATAATCGTGATCGCTTATACCATTCATATAATAAATTGCTATAGAAGGCATCCTTCAATGGTAGCTCAGTATCCTCGAATCTTCGCCAATCATTCATATACTCGTATGGATATATTCCTTTCCTCAACATGACCCGGTACAAATCATCATCACTGAAATGGTAGCTCATGGCTGGTGTATTGGCCTTAACTCGATCCTTGTCGAGCTGCTTCGAGGTATTTGATTCACAACTGCTGCACCAAAAGCTTGCTACATACTCATCATCGATGCATAAAAATTCCAGACATGTATCAGCGCACTGCTGGCATTTCATGCCTGCCGTATTCGTACCAATAAGGTTACTTGCCAATTTCTCCAATGAGGATGCCATAAATCTACATGAATCTATGAATCTGATTTCGATCTTTTTATAAAATTCACCGTCACCATACTCCATACCTGCAATGGGTACCTTGATTTTAACATGAAGCTGATGTACTTCTCGGTATTCTCGGCGATGCATCCTATATCCTGAGTGTCATATTTTTCACCAAGCTCACGTATAAATAAGTGAGCATCGTACCCTGATAGGTTGTGAAATATGACTGGTACATGATTGGGTATTATATACTTGAGGTTGCAGGTATTGTGGACTGCTCCTCGAAACAGCCCTGTGTAATGACAATGATCCCGAAGTTTTCTATTTTCATCGTTGAATGGCTTCATGCATATATGGCAGGTGCCCGCAGCATCATACTCATTCCTCTGCTCCTTTCTTTAATGGTAACATAGGCTTCTGGGGAAACAGCGAGTAAAGCCTTTTTACCTCGCCTTCTACGCATCCCTCACCCCTGCACTTATACAGGGGATCAGGGACCTCACCATATGAGAATGTTGAATATGTTGCCCACCCACATGGCTCATGGTAATTTAGGGTCTTTGTATCCCGAGCATTCTCTTTCATCGGGATCAGTAGACTTTCAAAATCCGCATAGATGGCGAAGGGTACTTTGAATTGTTGCTGACCATCTTGATAATATAGCCACTTCTCCTTTTCGCTGGGCATCGTGATCTTTACCATTGTCTTTGCAGTAGGTATAATGATTGTCTCTTGATTCTATCGTTTGAAATCCTTGTAAACAACTCATACAAAAGTGCATTTTGCCGTGGTTTTTTGATATCTCGCTACCTAATAATCGAGAAATATTTTTGATGGTTGTATAATGATTTTACTTATTATCGGTAAGCAATAGCAGATTAGCCTGCTTCTCTCTTTCATTAAATGTTGATCGCCGCAAGATATTAAAACTCTTCCTCGTTACATACAAAACGTTCACGGCAATATCGGGATTGTTTCTTTCAAATTTGTTGATGTCCTTGATGCATGTTGGAAATTCAATGCCTTGCCAATTATATCGATCCACATATGGCCGGAGCTTGCTGATTCTTTGAGGATCTTTTGATAGATCTTTTGATATATCCTCATGATGCAAGGCGGCTACTATAGCCCATCGGAAGCATTCTTCATCATTGTTATTCGGGTTGATGATGGCTTTCTTCGTAGCGATCCACTTGGGTGTTTCGATGTATGAGGAGCCTCGCGTTAGCTTCAGCTTATGAAAATCAACATCTAAATGCTGAATGCGACCTATGTTAAACCCAGATTTGGGTAATGCAGGATTTTCTACATGCGTTCTGATTTGAGTAAACATCGTATCCATAATTTCATCTATGATGGTACCTTGGAATACAGATGTCATATTGCTGTGGAATACCTTGTCTACTTCGATAAACTCGTTTGTACCATCAATGGATTTCCTCCATAGGATGCAGAGGGAGCATTGAATTTTCGCAGATCCCATTTCTTCCACTTGGTTTTCGATGAGTTTTTTCACATGTGATCGAATCATGTCCAAGTAAGCATTAATATCTGTTCCATCGATGCCAGTTATGCGGTAACTCCTGAATGTTTTGTGAAGAGCATGCTTATATTTCTGGGGCTTAAAATCATGCTCCTTTTGATCATCCTCTGCATGATCCTCCTTTGCCTCCTCCTTAACTTCACCTATCAGGGTCTTCTTGGCACTCTCCGGTACATGCTCGAGGGGTCACTCTGACCACTCCCGCAGCTTACTCTTGATTACTGGACGAGTCTTTGTCATCTCTTGCTGTTCAAACTCGTTCATTTCCTCAAACGTGGGTACATGTGGCTCTATCTTACTTCTAATGGGACGAGTCTTTGCCATCTCTTGTTGTTCAAAAATGTCCATCACGTCTGATGTGAATGGGGTAGACTGCGTCTCTAATAAAGCAACTAAGTCAGCTTTACGTAGCCTATAGTATCCATGTAGGCCTCGCGCTTTAGCGATTGCTCTCAATTCTTTAATGGTTCTCTCCATTTATTATATATATTTTTTTAATTTCAATCAACAATTTTTCTGGTGCGGTCATATTTTTGAGTAAGGGAATTTCCCTTTACTCAATTCTAATTTTGTTGATGTCAGCATGTATAGTATATATGTCTTTGAACATGCGTTATATTATTTAATATTATTATGTGTTGGCTATTGGTGTATGATATCATTTCATATTATTTTGTGTTGGTTATTGGCAGTACAATTAGGGAATTTCCCTTGATGTGCGTGCGCTGCGCCAGAACGAACATTTCTCTATCTCTCTTTGTTGCTGCAAAGCTACATGGACGTTTGTCATGGTGGGTGGGTGGTTTCGTGAAGAACGCCAGGAGCAACTGTAGAATTTGTGCAGAAAAATCTTGGTTATCATATGAAAGCTGCAAACGCAAATACGCACTTCTAGCTACACACAAAGAATGAGAATTTCCAAGTGGACTCAGTGAGTAAGTGCGTAACTGTGTTGCAGTTTATATTTTATTAAATTTTTTTGTGTACATTTTCTGAAGTTTAGCCGAACGTCAATTGGACGTTTGGAAAAATGCGAGTGCTCTCTCTTTCCCAAATCCAAACTTACACATTCTTTTTGCACAGCTGAATTTCAGGGTGACTAATTTACATGACTTTACAGAACTTTACATAAAGAAAAACAATTAAAACTAGCTGTTTCCCGTGGAAGAATCCACTGTATTCCATTTAATTTATGTAGCAGATATATGTCCATCAAAAAACAAACAATACAGCAGTGCGCATCTTACAACCGCGTTATTATATAAATGACCAAAAAAATTAAAGGTGTCCAACAACTGCAGTATATATGTGACATTTAAAATCTAAATCTACTAATATTACTGCTCTGACAATCTGACAAATGCGAAAATTATTCGGAAAAAAGTTTTTAAAAGCATTTCAACATACATCTCACTCATAAAATTTAAATCACTCAAAACGCTACATATACACAAAAAAGCTGATCAATGTTAAACACAAATCTCTCTCATTGTATATGTTAAAATCAGTTAGTTTATTGCAAACCCTGCCAAAGGTTGACACAAAATGTGAAAAATAAACAATAAATTTTGCCTAAGTAGAAATTTTTATCTAAGGTGTTAAAAAGGGATTTGCAAGGATAAATTATAATGCAATAAAACATTATTTTATATATTGCATACGGTCCTTCCTCACCATACTTTAGACAAAATGCCAACAAAATAACGGTGTTTAAACCTAAAATTAATAAAGTCCTTTTAGCAATTTGCATGCTGTTTTACCATCAATAAAGTAAACAAAATTTCAAATCTCACATAGTAATCTGTCACAAATTTTCATAAAATATATATATAAGTCATAATGAGTCATGTTAAACAACAGCAATCAATCTGTATATAGGTTCATTTTATGTCAATTTTTGCACCAATTTTGCAACACAAAATACAAATTCTAAATAATACTAAAATCTCTTATTTTGGTCCTTCGCATACCGGCGGTCTCCCACAAAAGTTTAATCAAAATGTAAAAAATGAGAGGTAACGACAAAATCAAAGTTTGCAAAATTTAATTATTTCGGTACATATATCTACTGCATATGCCCTCTAAAACAATATTTTAATCCAAAAAGAAAGACAGTTTGCAACAAAAATCAGTTATTTCAATAATATTGCATACACTCTTTCCTCACAAAATCTTCACAACTGTAAAAAAAAAGAATGGTTGTAAGGAGTGCTTCTGATTCAACAAAAAAAGTTTTTTTGACATATTGCATCTAGCCCTTACCCATTAAATCTTACACAAAATTTCCAAAACTATATACGATTTAGAACACATCAAATTTAAATCGAGAAGGATCAGTCATTTCGATATATTGCACGGAGTCCTCCCCAGTAAAAATTTATACAAAATATAGAAAAACAAAGCTTGCATGGTGTAAAATTGAATTCTTCTTCTGTGTATATATATATGGTCCTTCCTCGCAAAATTAACATAAAATGTCAAAAAGGTTCAGATATAACATCTAACACAACAAAAATCAGTTCTATCAGTATATGTCATGCCATTGTCTTCCACCAAATGTTCCCCTTAAAGTTTCACAGACGCAGCCTGTAAATTAAACACAACTAAGATCAGGCATTTTGGTCTATTTCATACCATTCTGTTCCAAATAACTTATAAAATGTAAAAATTGAGTGGTAAAACAGAAATTTGCAAAATTCCATTTTTTTATATGCATGTATATTATATGCCTTCTACAACAATAAGTTAATTCAAAATGTCAAAAAGAAGAAAAAAATAGCTTACAAAGAGTATAAAATTGAAATCAACAAAGTAGCTCTTTTGGTGTATTAAATATAAGCCATACGCACAAAAGTTTACACTAAATGTAAGAAAATGGTTGTGTTTAGTAATTCTAAATTAAGAAAAGTCAGTTCTTTTAGCACACTGATTAAGGTTTTTGCCCACAATTTGAAACAAATTAAATTTACATTTTAAAAATAAGTAATTTCTGAACTTTATTTTCAGAATATTTGGAGGAAAAGAACTTCGCAAACCAAAAAAAACCCAGGAAAATGTTTAAAATTTTCAGGGTTAATAACGTTTGATGTGTTGTGGGAATATATATACTGGGAATCTTTAGTTTAAAGCTAGCATTAGCTAGCTACAGCAGCTAATAGCTAGTCACTTAAATATAAACTGGAGACTTTGCTAGGTATAAAGAACATGGCTACATATATATATATATACTCCTAGCTAGCTAGTTAGCTAGTTGTTAGTGGTGGTTGGCTTTTTATGATGCTAGCTATAAAACATGTCTGGCAACAATAATATAATCAAAACTGAAAATAAAACATGAAAAAACCTTACAGAACCTTGCTATGATTAATTTATAAAACCATGCTCTTCTTCAAATGTTTTTTTTAAAGATTTATTTTGAATGAAAGAGTAGAGAATACTCAAAAAGAACAGCCATCTTTTTCGTAAACACAATTTCCGTTTTATGCTAGGAACTTCATTTAACAGTCCGTATGCTTTGTGAATATCTAATACCGTTTCATATGTAGCGATACCTATATATATATGCTAACATAGAGTTTTTTGGCATAAGGGTATATATATTTATATCGTTATTAGCAGCGGGTTATATATTTACACCTTATGTGCGATTTCTATGAAGTACATCCCTAATCTTTTTAGTTAAATTTTAGCGTACGGCCACGTCATAGAAAAGTGACCCGTGATTTCCGTGTCGTGGACTCACAGTTTTAGTCACGCAAGGGAATTAATATATAAGATACTGCAGCTACTTACATTACATACACATATAGCTAGCTACCTCCAGGGTGTAGGCTTTTTAACAGTCAGGGAAATCCTGTTAATTAAGCTGTTAATTAGGATGTATGATAAGATGTACAAAACTTTGATCGTCTAAAACACACATTTACCTGAGTTTTAGCATCTATGTAACTGAATAAATCCAATATTTACGTGCATATAAACATCTCCAATACATTAGTTTTTTCGTAGCACCCCGGAGATCCGGTAAACTTGAAGTTTTAAAAATATCCGCTTAAATAGGATGTATCACGTGACGTGACATCCTAACTAGGATGCAGTATAGCTTACATAGACTATCGCTAACAATGAACCATTGTTTATAGTCTATATCTTTTGAACCCGGGGTGCTGGAAATACCGTTCTTCTTTTATAATATAGTGGTCATACTGACGATGAAAGAGCTGCAGCGGTGTTTCTGCTAAAATTTACCTTTTTCGAGAAATCAGGGAAAAACTTTTTTTACCTTTTACCTTTTACCAATAACATAATTGCACTTTTGACAGGAAATTATAGGCGACCCAAACTACAAAGGTTTGGTCGTTGAGGATACGAGCATTTCTCAGGCGCTTGCACCCGGAAATATAATTTTTATGGTGTAAACACCTCCTGCAACATTTTGATTGCGTTTTTGACTTTAACCAATCAAAATGGCTTTACGCGTTGTCTCGCGTATGAAGAAGTCTTTTAGTCCAAAGCGACAGAAAAAACTTTAAATGAAATTACGATGAAATTACCTAAATGATTTAACGAGGATGGATGCTACTCCTAAAAGTGTACCTCTAGAAATATACTTCTTAAAAGTTGTGAAAATGAAAAACACATCATATAGATATTTGTCTGAGAACTCTGCAAGGTTAAATAAATCAGCTAAGGAAAATGGTACACCAGTACTAAAAAGTTCTTTAACATTATAATTTTAAATGTAGCTGTATTTTGTTTGCTTTTACATTTTGCCAGCCTTGACTGTTACCTTTGCTTCTTGAACTTGAAAAACTTGAAATTAAATAATGTATCCCACGGAAACACAAAAAAATGAAAACCGCCTATTTTAAATGTAAACATAGCGAAATGTCTTGAAGAAAAAAACCGAAGCAGACAGAACAAGTATTCGCCGAAAAAAATGATATTTCTTACAAAAGTATAAACCACAACATTCGTGATAAAATTTAGGTGCTTATAATAAAATTTGCGTATTTACAAAGTAGTAAAATATAGGTTAATTAACAATTCACTCTTCGTGAAAATAACATTTAACAGAAACGGGTATAAACAGAGAAATGACGATATTTAACAGGTCAGCTTATAATGACGCAACGCGTTAATAACACGTTAAAACAAGCTGATTGCGATTTTCTTAAATCTGATTACGGTAATTTTTGAGTTCCAAGGTAGGCATTAATTTGAGAGATTAAAAAAACACCAATGCGAAACACTATCGTATATTGAATTTCGGAAGAACAAATGCTGACATCATCATTTTTGGCCATTTTTCCTAATTTCCTAACAAAAATGAAATTTATCTTGATAAAAATCTATATTAAAAGTATTAACAAAAAAAAAAAAAGATTATTTTTAAATTTCCAAAATGTTTCAATCAACCTTTGTAAAAATATGCAAATTCCCACCGTCTTTTAGTAACGGAAACAAAACTTTTCACATCTCGTAATTGCAAAAAAAAACAAAAACAAAACTAAAACCAAATATATCAATAGTGCTTTAGGAATGCTTATCCAACATCATTCATACCAATAAATTTTACACAAACTTAATTAACTGCTTTAGAATGTTACAATTTCATCAAACTCGACACTCGTCCACACGTGTGTACAGGTTTGGTAGTGACATACTATTGCGCATCACGTCTACATACCCTAGTTTTTTTTCCACGTCGTTTTTTTGAGATTTCATATCACATTCTCGTTCCTCTTTGCAAAATATTTCGTCAAACTTCTTTCTACATTATATACTGGTGTGTCAATGAGTAGCGCCATTATAAAAGAACACAAATACGACATCACCACTACCGAAATGTAGAGGAATATCTAATAAAAAAAGAACACTCAGTAACAAGTGAATTACAGTAATATTAACGTTGTCCGAAATAACAATTAATTAAACTAAAACTTCGTACCGTAGTGGTATCTTGGAAGTGAAATGGATTCTCCTGTGAATTATAGTAGAATAACAAAATAATTGGATGAAGAAGATATGCTCCGTAAGTTAATCGTGCTAAAGGAATCCATGCTTTCCATGAAAGAAAACGATTTATGATACCTGAAACAAAGACGTGTTGTCGTGTTACTTTCAACAGTATTTGAACAAGCCACTTACAAATCGTTGAATTTTTACAGAGCAGTAATTGCTGCGAATGTACATCTTTTGAAAAAACAGGAATTTTCATTTGGCGTTTGCCCCACACAAAGTTGGGCGTTATAAAAAGTCCCGTGAGAATGTTTGCCTAGCTTCTGTCGCCTGGACGTTTTCGCTCTATGTAGTGTATGAATTAAAATTACGCTGTTGTCCATCAAAACAACCTTTAAAAGAAAATCACTTTATTTAAAAAAAATGCCTTTAGGCCTGCAAAATTCTAATCACTGGTACTTTTTTCTTTTTAAAGGAGGAATACACAACTCGGCATCGTTTTGTTTTAAAAAATCCGGCTGTAACACCACCTATCCTGACTACCACGATTCATTTTTAAACCAACTAAATTTGTATCAAACGTTAGTACATCTCCTTCTGTTAACGCCGCCTGTTGGCATAAAAGAATAGCAAATGAATGTGCTACATATTTACCTCCCATTTTATTATGACACGCGTAAATCACCCAGCCTAAAGCCAACGCCCACGCCAAACGTGAAAAAGTACCATAAAATATGTTCTCTGTTCGGTTAAAGGAATCACCGTCCGTTTTAAAAACAGTATATGGTCCATATACGACTGACATTCCAATACCAAACGCAATTGTCCAACCGAACATCGCAATGCTCTATAAAAGAAGGACTACCCAGTCACTTCCTACATATCATGGATATGGTACATATCATAACTTGCATTAAAATCAAAGTACAGAAACTGTCAGTTGGATTAAGTTGAAGATGTGTCTTGAAAAAATTATTCTAAAACTGATAACAAAAAGGGGTAAACAGAAAGAGATATTTCATCTTAAGAAAGCTTAGCGTATTAGCAAATATGAAAGATGAAACACAAATATGCGATACAAACAACTTACAACATGTGGTTTTCTAGTGATGTAGATTTTTCTCGACAGAATAAAGCCAAGTAAAAGTCCAACCAAATAGGGCGCAATTCGCGTGTGAGGTTTGATGTAAACATCGTCAGCAAATGTTACCGTCTTACTTCTAAAGAGGGAAAAAAGAATGTCTCGATATAAATACCTCAAATGCGGAGAGAACGTCTCATAAGTATGGAATTACATTAGTAGTTTTACCTAAAGCACCCTTAAATAGGCAAACTCTTCACCTGAAATGATTTTATAAACGACCTGAGAATTAGGTCGAAACATTAAGGCTCGCTTCCAGTGGACTACTAAAATAGCATATAGGCTCCCCATATCACGAATTTCTCGCAAAACAGCTAAATTGTTCTGAAACTCTTTGTATTAAAAAAAGGAAGGTATTGGGCGTATCATATGTTTCGCTGGCAACTTTAAAATAGAAATTTTACTATCACCTACTTTTGTTCTGGGCTAGCTTTGGGTGAAAACGATTCGGAGATTAAAGCGGGAAGATTCTTTGAGCCAATCACAGCTCCGTTTATAACAACGCACAACAAAATACCGATTCCAGTTGATAACAGTGCTCCACGGAATTTGAAACTATAAAAAAACTTGCAGAGTCCAATAAATTCAATCCAATAAATGATAAATTCTACTAGTAAAAGGCTATGTCGCATTAGAAAACTGCTTCACACATTCATTTCATTTCCTTTTTTCAAAATAGCACTACGCCAATAAAAAAACGTAACGTTGTTGAAAATTAAATCAAAATATAACGTCAAATTTTTAATTTACACAGTGATATCAAAAGAAAGACAGAACAGCCAAAGGTGGAACTGGCACTAATAGTTTGGTCATTTTGGGCTAAATAAGTCAAACATATCAGAATGTCGTGTGGGAACCATAACCACTTCTTCGAGAAATTAAAAATCAGCCAGAGAAGGAAACGTACCGATACATAACGTAAAGAAATATCGGACTAATAACATAAAATTGCATATCATTTGCCAGATACCAAGACCATCCAAGACACTATGGTAAAAAATAAAATCTATAATGATAATAAATCTATAAATAAAATCTATATGTCCTAATACAACAGGTTCTCTTGTTGAAATATTCAAATGCGTTTTCGTTATTCCAGCTATGATGTAGTAACTACTTCAATTCGTTCCTTTAAAAACTTACATTTCAGAGCAGAACAACGAGTAGCAGGTTTATTATGCCTAATAATCATAATACCAAGGCCAAATAAGTGACATGTACAGATTAGAATTTTTTTTACGTATTCACAGGTGTCTCAAAACATATTCTATATTACTCTGACTTTATGATGACCGATTTTGTTAAGGAGCCTAGCCCGTAAATTAGGTTAACCCTATTCAGGGTGGTCTATTTAGGGAGTCTGAGAGGTCGGGGGGGGGGGGAGTCTAAATAAGGCCACCAAGACATATGGTATTGTTTGAAACTTGGTACACATGTTTACTAAGCCATGAACATCACTGTGATAAAAAATGACGATGATGGAATTACAAAAAATGGAAAGATTGAATATATGATAAATTTAAAAAATTAATTCAAGACATATAATAAAGACATATATGTATATAATAATAATATAATTATATACATATAATTAAGACATATAATAAAAGGTATAAACCCATAAACAAATAAATATATTTAAAAAACCTACAAGTAACGCATAGAACAAGTGGTATCAAAGAAAAAAAAATTTTTTTTTCTTTGATACCACTTGTACACAGATATGTCACCATGACTATACGTATGATGTCATATCAAAAATAAATATATATTCATGGAGCTTATTAAATTTGGTGTAATTCAAAAGTTATCACAAAAAAATAGAGGGTCAAATAGAAATATTTTCTTACCTCAGTCATCATATGTGATGGATAGATATTATTTATATAAAGTAAATTTGTCCACCAGTACTTCTTGCAGTTTGGTTCTTCGGTATGTTTTACAATTATCCCTAATGGACCGCTCACTATATGTGGGTAAAAACTACTGTAAAGGAATATGGCAAACATGTAGCTTGGCGTCAGCCTAAAAAAATATATATAATATTAATATAAGGGATAGATAAATATATTTCTTCCTCCCTCGCCCAGGTATCCCCTCATGCCTACAATTTTTTACAATGGCATGGCATCCGTAAACAATCCCCTAAAAACTATATTTTTCATTTTATGAAAACAATTTGTGATAAAAAGGAGCAACTTGATTAGCTGGGTATTTTATTGTAATCCAAATTTAAATTTAGGTTTTAACCATGGGGGAGTGGAGGGGGTGGTGTTAAAAATTAGTGTTTTTTTTGTTGCTTAAAAATGGAATTGGCAACATTTTTGGCCCTAACCGCCAATATCAAATCCTTGCTAAAATATTTTTCACCAACAAATATGAAAAGAAATGGTGTAAGTATACATTCCACTTTTTTTCAAAGTCGTGTTTTTGATTAAAATGTACCATGTGTGATGTTATATAAAAAAAGGTTAAAGGATCGAATATAGTAAACCAATCAGAACTTTGACGTGAAATTTGATATCAAACTAATGTTAAAGAATAGGAAATTAAACAAATTTAAAAAATCTAATATACCCTTTTCTGCAAAATAAGTCCTCACAAAATCAAAAAAAGGAAGTTTGATACAACCCTAACAGTTTACCTCTGTAAAATTTTATCCCACAAAGTAGTTAATTTATTAAAGTCTGACGAAAATAGAAAGCAACTATTGTGAAAATAGTTTTTGGTGTTTCTTTTAGTGGAGAGATTCATGAACCAACAACAAATAGATGTTAAAGGCAAACCTGACAAATCTGTGTATATAAAACATTGGAAGTCCGAGTCTGCCACTGCAGTTGTCCATCTTTTTCAAAGTGATGTAAGACACCAATATACCACTAAATATGAAAAAAAATCAATTTTAATACCATCTTACAGCAGGATTGTGGGAAGCATTTAAGAAATGAAACATTTTGCCACTTACCTGAGCAAAAAGAAACTGTCGACAGATACGTAAGCATTTGCAATTGCTTGAAAGGAGAATCGCTGGCTAATTTTTTCAGCAATGGTAATATTATCTGAAAAAATAATTAAATAACAATATATACTTTATGATTTTTTTAACATATATAAAACAGAAAATTCTTCAACCAATTTTCTTAGTATGTTTGATAACTATAGTGATGCTTGTCTAGCTCGAACGCTGGTTTGAAATAATAGTTGTCTATACCTCATGAAAACTAATTGTTTGCAGACGTAAAGATTGCAGACACAAAATTGCGGATGGGACTCTATTAATTGTGTGAAATGCAGAACATATTTAATATATTTTTTATAAAATTGATGAATTAAGGATTAAAAATTAGTAATTCTAAAAATCTATCGCTTTGTATCTATTTCTGCAGTGAATTTCATACTAAAGTTACAGGAAGATTGCAAGCAAGTTAGGAATAAGATGAAAGTGAAATAAAAGATCGCAAATGTTCCTGCTTGTTTAAAAAAAATGCAGAATTCATGTTTGGGGATATAACACAAAATTAAATACATTAATTTCCATATCTTTGAAATTCTTTATCCACATTCAATAGTTCCCTTAAGGCAGATGGTATAAAAGGTTTTTGTTCGGTTTTTTTTGAAACATGGTGAATGCTTTTTTCCATATAGCAAACATCACATCTTTGAACTGAACGGGGTGAATGGAATTTTAAGTTTTTACAGATTTGATTTTCTGATTTGTAAAATCAAGTTATTTGTAATTATAACTTAAAGGGGAACTCCAGTAAAAATCACTTTTTTCTTTTTTGTTATATACGTACTCAGAAAAGCATAAGAAATCAAAAAAACTTACTTTACTTGTTTTTATTTAAAATTGTTGTACAATCCTTCGCATATTCAATTTTTGTCTCATAAAAAAAACAGACAGGCGCGATTTCATTTAGGACTGGACCCGATTATAAATAATGACATCACATCGTGCAGAAAGTTTAAGCGAGCGCAGAGAACGTTCATGTTAAGACCTATAGCTTACATTAAATCGCTTTTTGTATGTAATTTACGGTTAAATCTTTAAAAAATGGTTAGTTGCTCTGCGTTTCGATGTACCAATCAATTAGAGAAGCGTAAAGTAAGTTTTCACAGAATCCCGTCTGTTGTGAAAAAGAACGAACTCAAAAATGGCTAAACAAAATACATAGTGCAGGTGATCTACCAAGCGATCAAAGTTTTTATATTTGGTTAGCGCACTTCACAGATAGTTCTTTTAAAAGAGATCTCCAGGAAATAAACTTCCATATTAAAATATAGCCACTTTGTAAAAATGCCATTTCACGTGAACGCGATCAAAGTTTCTCATTTCTTCTCATTTCATTATTTGTACTTATATCCACAGAACACAACCAAGTAACGTTTTGTACATTTTTATATTAAATAAAAGAACATTATACCAATTTCCAATACAAACATAGACAAAAAATGTTTTCTAGTAACACATGTATCTTTCGTAGCGCTCAAGTTTCTATTCTTTGTTTTTCAAAAAAGAAGCTTTTTTGATGGAAGGACACGCCGAATATTTTCAGGGGCTAAATGTACCCATTTTCTTCAATCTTTGTTACTGTTTATAAGGCTGCATGTAATGCTGATAATGCAGTTTATGAAACAGCTTTGTCAAAACAACCACTTATAAATCAGTAGTTTCTACAAATTTATGACCTACCATAATCATAAGAATGATTTTTATTTATACAATATTAATATCCCTGTTTTACCAACTTATCACGACCCGAACATTATTCGATCTTTCGATCACGCATTTGAATGGTCCTACATCACGGCGAAAATTTTAACGTTACATAAAATTTGTTTGCATTTGTGCGCAAAAAAGCTCGTGCGGAGGAAAAATATTGCTGAATTGTGAAATAAAATAAATTGGCTTGTAAAGTAAGAAAGTTTTTTTACTGAAGCAAATGATAAAGTTTTTTGACGAAAAGAATGTTAAAAAAAGCGATTATATATATTTTTTATTTCTTTAAAAAGAAAATATTTTGCTAAGAGCGTTACTTTGAGTCAGTAAAAGACACCTCGTCACTTTGCATCATTATTAATTTCTCCCTTGTGAGACACAAGAGGTTCAAAGTCGCGTGGCTGTAGCTTTGTAAAGCCTTTTTCATGAAGATTCTATGTTTTCTAAGTTATAATCTTCGTCATTATTACAAGACGTCTTATCAACGAACAATGTAAACAGTAAGTAAACAAACTTTTAGAAGGTGCGCTGCTGAGCTTACGGACTTTCTGCACAATGTGACGTATGCTTATTCATTCGGACCTAGTCCTCTTGACTTTACGCGGCCTTGCAAATTCATTTAAAATTGAAGATGTTTACAGGCGCGATTAAGGTATAAATAAAGATTTTTAACGATTGTAAAAGGTTTATTCTGACATATTTATGTATTGTCTTATTAAAATAACATTTTTTTAAAATATTTTTTTTCACTGGAGTGCCCCTTTAAAAAGTGAAAACAAGTACATACCTACACTCGATAGGGCTCCAAAATAATAAATGTGTCCCAAGATGACCCAAGTCATGCTTAGTGCACGTATACCATTTAATGAGCCAACAACACCAGTTGGTACATGAGTTGAGAGAATGCTTTTTGTGTTTTTTATAACAGAAAAACTGATAAGAAAGTTCGTCACAGCGTTGCCTGAAAATATAATAATCAAATTTTTAAGGGAAACAAGAAAGCAAATAAGTGTATTAAACAAAAAGTATGAATTATGATATAAAAACCTAAATAAGAAAATATTAAAAATGCCTCACCATTAACCCATAAATTAACCAACATTGAACCTTGGTTGAAATTTTTATTGCTTTAAAAAAACATGTACATAGAAAGTATTATCACACCACATTAGAGTTTAAAATTCCTATATACCTCTTGTTCGCTCAATGTGGGAATCAAATCGTTGGTACTGAATGGAGCTATCATCCTCTTTTTCACCGTCTGGAACATTGACAAGTATAGGACTAGGCACTAGTTGGTCTGGTGTAAAGCAGTCCTGAAGTATCTCCATGAAGGTGCCCAGAAAACACAAACCAGCAAGAAAGCAGGTTAGTGTACTAAACAAGACACATAAATTACCATGATATTATTCACAGCTTACAAAAACTTAAATAAGATATATTGCCTGCTAATAAAACCATCCACTAGGACGCCCTAATAATAACTTAAAGGGGCTACAAGCTCAATTAAGGTCTATGGGGGGAGGGGGACACAAAGTAAGTAACAAAACTTTAGGACTATAGACTTATTTTACTTGGCGTTTAACCGAAACTGGCATTATTTATAGCATGACCTATATAAATATTAAGCATGCTATATTTACATGTGAATCCCCTCTTTGTCATTGAGACGCTTCTCTTCATCCTTGCAAGTCATAAAAACATTGTGTGATATCCAGATCACTGCGAAGGTTGAAGTTTAAGAAAATATGCATTTTATTGCAACAATATTGACAACTTGTTGCTGAAAAATTATGTTCTTATGATTTGTTACTTTTTTAATAGTACTTTCAAAATATAGATAGATATTTCTTCTTCACTACATATTTCCTTCTGCTGTGTAAAGTTCTGCATTTATTGCATTTCTTTTATACGTTATTAAGAACCCAACGAAATTTCTTGATACACACGTTATTAGAAAATAATAATTTTTAAACAATGCTGCATTAAAAATAAATAAATTAGTGACCCATTGGAAGTCAGTACTTCCAATAAGGTATAAAGGAAATGCAATAAGTGCAAACCTTACAGAGGAAAAAATCTCTAGTAACTTCAAAGAAAAAATAAATTACATAGGAGAGAAATACAAATAATCTTTCGCTATTCTTTTCAGCAGTAAAATAAGCCGTGGTCTGTAAAATATATAATACATTACAGTAAAATTGAAGTTATTGATTGAGAAGCAAAGGACAACACAAGGAACTGTGTTTGTTGAAAAAGCTATACTAAAAATAGTCATAAAGAGTAATAAACACCTCTAAAAAATTTTTAAAGTAGTTTGTTCAACTGTCTTTATTATGCAATCATTTGGCATGTTTCTGTGCAGAATTAAAAAGAAAATAGCTAGCTTGCTAGGCCGAAAAGTTTAAAGTTTCTGTTACCAGAAAACTTGATTTAAAAGCAAGGTAAGCGCTTATAAAAAATAAATTATGGATATAAAATATATGCAAGGTACATTTATGTCGTTTTTAGTTATATTTAGGTGTCAAATATGATAAGATTATATTTTTGTCTGCATTGCCAGACACGAGTAGAGTTCAAAAGTGAATTTAAAAATATGTAATTAGAAGAAATATGATAAAGTCATTAACACACAGGAGCGACAACACTAAAACATGGGATGCTGAACAAAACATGAGCGGTATTCATCATGTGCACTTTACAAGAAAGAAAAAGTTTACATACGAAATATTTACAAAAGCTGTTTGGTTGGAAATGAAATCAGACAAAGATTAAGTTAGAAAAATTTTATTGATCTCCTTATTAATTACTGTCACAAGAAGTTAAAGTGTCTTTAGTAGGAAAGTAAATAAGTATGGCGAAAGAATGTTCAGAAAAAATGTGCAAAATTTAGACTGTAATATAACTGGTAATTAATTTAAATTAGACATCTAAGACATTTGGGCTTCTAATTCATCACAAAGGCAGTATTTAGGAACTTTTCATGTTAGAATTAAGAAATCTTATGAAGGAGAGGTAATCCAACATTGCATTTTCTGTATTGAAGTAAAACTTTGTTAAAACAACATACATGAACACGATTGTTGAAGCTGGTAGAGTGCTGCTGTCATCATCACAATTAATTGGTAGTGGCACAGAGCCGTTTCTTCCTCCAAAGTCAATAACACCAACAAAAACTAGAAACAAATGTATCATTATGATGTTTTAGCAGCACTTACGTTGTATTCAAAATTTTTTAAAACATTCACCCGTTAGATTGTGCCCAAGATTTGCATACAAATAACTACCCCATTTTAAATCAATTTTCTGCATTCTCTTTTAAAAAAAACAAGCCTGCATTGTATTAAATAAATAAATAAAAGGGGAAAAATAAATCAGTTTTATAATTTGCAATTGAATCATGGTGTGAAGTAAGAAAATATCCATCTGTTGTATCCTTCAAAATGATCATACTCAATACTGTTTGGTTTTCAATTTATAATGTTTACTTCCAAAACACAGAATAGGTTGCAACTAAAAAGAACGACAATGCTTGTTCTCAAAATTTTTCAATGCAATCACAAATAACCAAACAAAACACTCAAGCTTCTCAGAATTATTTAACATTATCAAAATTTTTTCCAAAAATAAAATATAAAAAAATTAATACATACATGGTTGAATATATTGTAATAAACGATGAACATCGTTTGCTGAACATATTTTTGGTGTACATGTTCCAAAATAACCGTGAATTTTTGGCTAAATACACAATATACTGGAAATTGGATACATACACAAATTTATCATTTAATACAGAAAAACAAATCACAAAAAGAACAGCCCCCTGTTCCTTTTGTGACCAGTGGACCAGATAAAAATATTAAGGCTTTTCTTAAAAAGGAACTAATGATGCATGTGTGATGTATTAACGGACGCAAATGTAAATAAAAAAATTTTAATAACCAAACAAAATAAAAACAAAGCAAAAATGATGTTTTCAGAACAAGTGCACAAATCTTTTATATATATGGAAAAATACACTCCATGTTAATATCTTATTTAAGCTTGGTTTAAAAGGTCGAAATGGTTAAATAACACCATGTAAATTTGCTTTTAATAGAAAAAACTCCAAGTAATATTGTGAAAAGTTAATAAAAACAGTCAATATAGTCACGATATTTTATACATTTCTTTTAATCAATTTCAGAAGTTCATAAATGCCTTGGCCTTATTCCACTGCCATCATATGCCACCGCAAATCAATAGAATATATGCAAACCAGGATATCTGTTTGATAATGACAGCGACTGTTAGCGAAATTTATGCTTCTCAGGGACAAAATTTTGATTTAAAAAAATACAAAAATGTAAAAATTTTGACAGCATATTTTTTCGTTATATGTAAGAATGTTTTTTTACAAGGAGTTGGTTAGTTCGTCTTTAAACAATTGATCCTGTCATTGTGATTGTAGCTTCATTGCATATATCAACAAAAAAAAAATGGTATATATATTGAAAAATTTTTTCATCTTAACCTGGAAATTTTAACACTGAACGAAACTTACAATATTTAGCACACGAGTATTAGCTAAGCAATAGTGAGAGCCGCTAATTTGTTTACATTCATCATATGCTCCCAACCAAGCTATGTTTCCAACAAATAATCTACTTGGAGGTTTTGCCCATGCATCAATATCTAAACAAAATGTTAAAACAAGTGAATGTACATTCACTCACAATAAAAATGAAATGAAAAAACTTAATTACAAATTTTGCTGTTGCCTTACCAAGTTTGTGCTTATGGCTGACTTATTGTGCATAGCTGACAAGCTTTTGTAGAACACAGGCAAACTTATTGTTCAAAAAGGCCAAAATAAAAAGAGCAGGTGGTAATAAGTCATGGTTGCAGCTCTAAAAAAACTATTTTTAACTTTTTAAACCTTCTGTTTGTATCCCTTTTCAGACATTTTTAAGCTTCAATCAATGACTAATCTCTGTGAGAAAAAAACATTGTTAATATTACATATTCCTGAGGCTTAATTTGCTGTGCTGACTTATTTATCGAACTTGTGTTGGATTAGTTGATTGAGTTGTGTTGTATTAATTATTAAAGTTACTGGACTAACAACAGTAAGTCATTATTACAATTACTAACAACATCGTCAACAAATTACAAACTGCAGAAACAGATAATCATGCTTTTTAGGGTGTGGAAATCACAAAGCACAACTTTCAAGACTGTACAAAACAATATGCGTGAATGCGCCATAAGTACAGTTTTCATTAAAGTTTTTAACAACTCGAGGGCACACAAGTGCTAAGATGTAACTGGAATTAAGGAAATTCCAATCCTTCTAAAAATGCAATAATTGTTATTAATTGCACATATCCTTGGCGTAAATAAACAGAAATAGTATTACTTAATCTGTCTGTCATAAAAGTCATGTTTAAGCTACTCAAAAGATTTCGGAGAAAAAAAGAATGATTTATAAGGTTTATGCTTTTCTATACCTGCTCACGAATTAACATGTTTTAACCTTTAACTCCCAACAACCACGATACTGATGCAATTTTTCCATATTTTAACATTTAATACTGGGAAAATACCAAAGCAGTAAGAGCTATTAGGCAGTAAAGGTTCAGTTTTAAAGGGAACCCGAGGTATAAAATGATGTTGGACCTACATTAGCGCTTAAATGTGAAATTCTTTAAATGTAAATATCTTTAGAACAAAAAGAGCTTTTTAAAAAATTTAAAAAGACTGGTTAACCAACTTTTCAAGCTCTATAATATAAATCCAATATCATTTCAAACCTTGTGTTTCCTTCAACTTAAAATAAATATATATATATATAAAAAGAGAGAAAAGACAATATAAGGACAAAAATAAAGAAATTAAAAAAATCTTGAAAATCTTACAGTAATGAAGCTCTGATTTAGTGAGAAACCACTGGATCAATCCCTTTGTATCATTTGCTTGTATAAACTTCAATGCAGGTGTAAAAAGGTCTAATAAGGAACTCTCACACTTCTGTGATAACTTCAAGTTGTTTAAGTTTCTCCGAAATTGGTCTACTTCCTTAAAACCTGTGAGATATTCCATAAAATTATCTTTGTCAAGCTGCTTTTTGGTCCCAAATGTTTGAAAGGAATTTACAAATCCTTTAATAAGATCATTTTCTTTTATCCAGACGGAATCCTGAGGTATGACTTGTGAAGACCCATAGTACATAAAAAATGTGAAGGAACAAATGCAAAGAGCCAATTTAAAAGGTACAGCCATTGCAAACGGTTTACATCTAAATATAAAAGAAAGTCTTTATTTAATCTGTCATAAAAGAAGGGGATGATATAGTAGTGAATTGCAAAAATAAGATAGAGAAAAAAACTGCTTAAGGTTACTGTACAGGAAAAAACTTACTTGATGAGTAGTCTCAGAAAAACCCTTATAATTTATTAATAATTTTATATTTTTTATAATTTTTTTCTGCTTGATGAAAGACTTATTTGATGGTGTTATTTTCGTGAGATGTTAATTTTCGAAAAAGAAAATATAATTAAATAAACACACACCATTTTTTTTTCACTGTACCTTTTAAAATGGCTTCCTCTTCTTCTCGTATTTGCACCATTATATTCAGCATAAATTAAAATTAAAAAAGTTCCTTTTTTTTTCTAATAACGTTGTTATGAAATTATTTGTAATTATATATAATTATTAAAAAAAATGCATATTTTTTTTTCTGTCGTAATAATTCGCTTATAAGTAATTTATACAAAAAAAATCCGGGGACCTTTTGTGCATAATTTATTCAGCTTTTCATTACAAAGAATTTCAATGAGCCAATAGGAAGCTTTTGGAAAAAGAGACCACAAACGTAAAGGCATGTATGCCAAAATTTACTAAGGAGATATTTGTTTTTCAAAATTTTCGTAGGTGTTATGAAAATGTGTGAACTAAGGATGCAGAAAAATTATGGAAGGGTTAACCTTTTCTTTATGCTGAATATTCGTGCACGCGTTCAGAACTATTAATAGACAGAAGTCAGGGTTACAAGGGGCAGCTCATATGCATACTCCTTAACTTGAGTTTTTTTAATGACTTTTTATACGACTACATTTATGTATATATCAATGGTGAAAGTAAACTATCTAAAAAATATTATGCATATTTTTATACGGGAGTTCCATATCATACATAATGTTAATAAAATGCTAAACTCATTTTGCACATATTTCTTCGAAGACACGAAGGATCTCTGAAAAAGCTTTTTTCTAGAAAAAAGGGATGATGAATTTTTTGCAAAAAACCTAAAAAAAATTCTTTACAGTAACCTTACACTAGAATACCCTGTTCAACCCATGCTAGCATGGAAAATAGACTGAGAATGATGATGATTTATCAATGAAATTGCATAACGTGAGAACTTCTTAAAAACCCTAAGCTAACAAACTTACTTTGAGTACTATATCTACCATTATTTATGTACGAGTACCTTCACCATTTCCATTACCCCTTTATAGTGAAGACTCTACCCTTGTGCACATTTTACGGACTGTTTGCACTGTACATACATGCTAGGTCAGTCGTCAGACTAGTTTTCTATTCATCCAGATTACCCCTAGGCCCGCATGTTTCACGTCTCCAGCGCAGACCCTCTGCCTTATGCCCTCTGTTTTATATTTGTTACTCACAAACTGTACATTAAGTCACTTACCTGAGGCACAGTGATGCTCTCAACCAATTAAAATCTCACCTTTGCAAGTACCTTTCATCTACTAATTATATTTACCCATAAAATCATGAGACTTAGTTTTTTTAGCAACGTGACAGCACATTTTTTTCCTTTTCTTATTCAACTTGCTAATTATTGCACATGGTTTGTTATCAATCACTTATCAAATCTGTTAAGCATGGCCAACAAACATACCAAGAATTATATAGAGGTATTCAAGACCCTTCATAATGACCGACTGCTTACGTCAGGTTGGGTTGTTTTGATTCTATCATGGATCAATTTCACTACCTGAGCAGAAAGCGGTATAAGAAACAAGGCCTGTGCGTCCGATGAAGTCGTTGTTTCTTAGGTCACCCCTTTACCCACACAACATCAGTTTTGCTCATGTTAATTGTGGTGACAGAAGTACAGTTCTTTAGCATTGTGGTTTGTATACATCAGGTTTACCTTAGTCATTGAGAATGTCATGTAGAGCCTCGCACGGTGAGGGAGGTTTCTACCTATAGACCTGATCTTAAGGTTGCCAGGGGTTTTAGTCTCACTTGCTTATACTGGACCCTACCCAGGTCTTGATTATTATTAGTTGCATATATAAGAACCCAACACCCACACTACACAAGTTCTTCAGATGTACCTTGCAGTTATGAGCAGTTGGGAAGACAAATCTATCTATCTAGTCATCATCCTTCCATCTATATATTGGAAAGCGTAAATTTTGGGCCTGATCATATTTTTCATAAGCATCCTTAAGCCTTGTTTTAGAATTTCAATTGCTTATATAAAAATTTATAAGATACTTGGGTTAAAATATCGCAAAACTTAAGAAACATGCAAGAAACATTAAAACATTGTTAAGGAACACAAAAGACACAATTCTCACAAAAATGAGTATCTCCAAACAGGTCAAAGATGCTGCCATTATGATGGGTTCTAAGTCGAAAAGCCTCTTAAAAAGGAGTTTAGCTCCCAAGATGACTTAATCTAAACAATAATTAAGGCAACATTAACATTGATGTAGAATGCAAATTTTGTGTCAGATTAGGCTACTCTTGTATCTAGATACATGACATTTTTTGAATTTGAACAGATTTAGTGAGTGTTTGAAAATCAGGAAATAACATTTTTGACAGGTCCCTAGATGCTGAGTAATGGGTGGTATAAAACTAGACAGGCTTTTCTTGTAATTCTATTTGTACTAGTCGTTAGCCCGTTAAAAAATCTACGGGTTCACCTGTCCTTTCTATACCCCATCAAGTGCGTCTCGCTACTTGCGCTAGCTACCATTTTGCGTGACAGACAGACAGACAGACGTATACAGGTATTATAATATAGATTAGCAAACATCCATGGTTGCAAGTAGGTTTTCTTCAAAATTAAGGCAGCACTTTATCATGCTTTTGCTATGACTTATAACATTCACTCGTTGTGAGAAAAGTAAATACACCTTTTGTTTTGCAATCATTACACAATTTTGTCACAATTATATAAATTAGATCACTGAGTGTATGGAAATCAGGAAATAAATTTTTTTTTAACACGGTTCTAGATGCGAAGGTATAAATATGGTTAGGCTTTCCATTTACAGGAAGTCTATATTGGGAAACATCCATATTGACAAGAAGGGTTCCTTAAAAGAAAAAAGATGTATATTAAACATTTTATCATGTTGGCATTCCTTTGGTGCTTACTTTAACAAAATTGTTAGATTAGGCAATTCTTCTGTTTGTCTTGTGACGTTCATTGCATTATAAATATAAAAATTCATATTTCTTTAATTGGTATAGGCGTGTTTTAACCAACTCTAATGCCATCTTCAGTCTAAATATAAGCTTGTAGTATATACAAGTACAAGGAATAAACAGAAGCTAAATTTACAAACAATTTTTTGATAATAAGTCGTGCGACAAAAAGATGGAATGATATGGTTCAGCAATTGTCAATCTCCTGTTTATAATTAGAGTGTAAAATTAGACTTGTGACTGAAGAGTTGTGTCCAGCAGCAGATGAGCTACCCATACCACTCCAGCAATGTCAGAACTGGTAGATTAGAATTTAACTTAAATTCAGCGCTTGTAGCAAACACCAGATTAACGTATAGCTCTGGTTTCCGGCATACAAAAAATTCTGCTATATATCGTCAACCCCTTTATTTCCACTTCAGGAAATTAACTTTCTTTGATACACACTTTTTTTTATAAGAGTAGTGTTTTTCGTTCATCATCATCATCATCATCATTCTCGGCTTAACGTCCGTTTTCCATGCTAGCATGGGTTGGACGGGGTATATTAATGACCCTCTTCCAATCTGATCTAGACTGTGTTAGATCTAAACTTAACTTCCTCTCTATCAAGTCTGTCCTTATAACCTCCTGCCAAGTCTTCCTCGGTCTGCCTCTGGGCTTTGCCCCAGGAACTATCAAGTCTCTACACTTTCTTACCCAATTATCCTCCTCCATTCTTTCCAAGTGCAACATCTTTAATTCTACGGAGACTTAGCCTGCTTCTTAGCTCATCTGAACTCTTTCTGTCTCTCAGACTGGCATTACACATCCACCTAACCATTCTCATATCATTCCTTTCTAAAAGGTCAAGATCTTCCTGCTTCACTGCCCATGTCTCACTACCGTACAACATAACACTTCTTACACAGGCCTCATACAACCTTCCTTTTACCTCAATTGACAGGACTCTGCTAGTCAATAAAGGAAGTAACTCTCTAAACTTTTTCCAAGCAGAACCTATCCTGCAAGTAACACTTCTTCCAACACCCCCTTCACTGTCCAACATATCACCTAAGTAACAGAAGTTCTTAACTATCTCCAACGAGCCACTGTTGTACATCATTAAAGCTGGAAATACTTCATTCTCTATAATCTCACCTTTGCAACGCTTGCATACAAACTGTATGTCAGCTCTTAACCTTCCACTAATGCTACTGCACTTCTTATGTACCCAATGCTTGCAAGTCTGACAAAAAATTGAGTTACTACCAACCCCTTTCCTGCAAACTCCACAAGGCCACTTTCCAACTACAAGGTCACACTTGGCTGCAATGCTACTTATCATGACTTTAGACTTTGCTGTGTTTACCTTCAGCCCTTTCTCTTCTAGTCCTTTCTTCCACTTCTCAAACTTTTCAACTAATTCTTCCATCGACTCTGCTATGAGAACCAAATCATCTGCATACAATAACTCCCATGGACAACCTGTTCTGAACTCCATCGACAGCGCTTCTAAGACTAGAATAAACAACAAAGGACTAAGTACAGAACCCTGATGTACACCAACATTTACACTAAATTCATCACTAAGTAAATTGTAATCCTGACACGACTTCTAGCATTGCTGTACATAGACTGAACCATCGTAACTAGCCACTCATCCACACATAATTTTCTCATAGCCCACCAAATAACTTTACGTGGCACTCTATCAAAAGCTTTCTCTAAAATCTACAAAGGCAAAATAGAGATTCTTTCTCTTTCCTAAATACTTTTCCTGAAGCTGTCTGAGTAAAAATATTGCATCTGTAGTGCCACGCCCTGGAACAAAACCAAATTGCATCTTATCTATATCAATTCTTTCTCTAAGTAACTTATCAATCACTCTTTCAATAACTTTCATTACTTGATCAACTAACTTCAAACCTCTATAGTTACCCCTTTCTAATGCATCACCCTTGCCCTTGAAACAGTTCACTATTACACTCGACTGCCACTCACTCGGAATATCCTTTATAATCTGGTTAGCAAGACTTGTAATAAGCTCAACTCCAATATATCCAGATGCTTTTACCATCTCTGCAACAATACCTGATACTCCTGCAGCCTTGCCAATCTTCAATTTCCTAATAGCCTCCACTACCCATTCTGTCTTGATCTGCATAGCTGGCCCTTCTACGACATCATCATCAGACAAATTATCCTCGTCCCAATCAAACTCAGTGTTAAGCAACCTCTGATAATGATTCTTCCAAGCTACCCTTTTCTCCTCCTCTGTGCTAGCTAAAACACCTTCATCATTACGTATACACTTCTCACCTACAATATCTTGATTAGTCTTCTTCATTTGCTTTGCTATCTTGAATACCTCATTGCGCTGGTCTTCCCTTCTTAACACATCTGCAAATCTGTTTCTCTCTGCTTCTGATTTTGCCTTATACACTGCTGTACGAGCGTGACGCTTAGCTTCTAAGTAAATATTTTTACTACCACCTGACTTCCACTCTTTCCAAAGTTTCCTCTTTTCCTTTATACACTGGTCAACCTCATTATTCCACCACCAGGTCTGTCTATGTCTAGCTGGTCCTTTCGTCCACCCACAGGTATCATCAGAAGCTTCTAGAAGACAATTCTTCAAAGTAGTCCAAGTACTTTCAACATTGTCACTATCACATTGACTATTGTAGGCTAACTGCTGAACTTTTGCACTAAATTGTCTTGCTACAATCTCTTCCTTCAGCTTCCAGACTTTTCGACGGGGCCTGTACTTTCCCTTGGCTTCTTTAACACTCTTCAAGATAATATCACAAACCAGCAACCTATGCTGGGAAACACACTCTTCCCCCGATATAACTTTCACGTCCTTCACCACTTTCTTGTCTGACTTTCTAACCAAAAAGTAATCTATCTGTGTCTTACAACCACCTGACTCATATGTTATCAGCCTACTCTGTCTCTTACTGAATGATGTGTTGCAAACCACCATGTCCGTTGCCATTCCAAACTCAAGCAATCTCTCCCCTTCCTTATTTCTGCTCCCAAATCCATAGCCTCCATGCACACCTCTATAACCTTCAGGTTGAAGTATTCTTATGATTTGGCGAAATATGAAGGTGAAGTATTCTTAACATATTCTTATTTTTCAGCAAAAAGTTTCGCTACAGCTGAATATGTTTCTTTTGAATGAGTTGCTCACACATATTTTTTAGTATACTGTTACGCATTTACAGCATGTTTATATTTTTTCCTCCCAGAGATATCAATCAAACCAAATATAACAGGTTAACGATTACCCTGGTATAAAATCTTATTAGGATCTTGTAAGATCCTGTAAGATCTTGTAAGATCTTACTTATGACAAGATCCTGCAAGATCTTTGTAAGATCTTGTTAAGAATCTTAAGAAAACTTAGTAAATCTTATTCAATAATATCTTACAAGATCTTATCAAGATCTTATCAAGATTCTTGAAAAATCTTATAAATTCTTGTTACCAAAAATTGTCAAGATCTTATCACAAACTTATCAAGATCTTATCAAGATTCCCGAAAAATCTTATAAATTCTTGTAACCAAAATTGCTAATATCTTGTCAAGATCTTATCAAGATTCTTGAAAATCTGATAAAACTCTAGTCACCTAAAATTCTCACAATCTTATCAAGATACTGAAAGCCTTTAGCCATTAAAGAATATTTATTAAATTAATAAGAATTTTGATACTTTCAAGATATGTATATACATTAGTTTTAAATTATCTTTGCAGCTTGATCTACTAGTGAAAGCCAGTATTTTGTATAAATGTATGTGTGTGTTTTTTCACAGCAAGTTGCTTTTAGGTTGCTAAAATTTATTACTGACGTTACGACACATACGGAATGTCAATAAATTTTAAAGTGTATATATCTTTATACATTACTGATGTCACTTATCTTACATCATATAAATTCTTGTCACAAAAAATGTATGTACATCAATTATGAAGAAATTTATATATTTATTTATCCTCCAGAAAAACACCCAAAAAATTAACCTATTTTTTAGTTGATAAAGGCTTTGTTTTTATTAGGTACTTGATGATGGCACAAATCTGCTGGATGTTCCTCGGGTGCCACATAAGTATCCTAAATACGCTCGAAATTTGGCCAAGAAATTGTGGACTGATGAGGAATTGTTAAATGGCATCATCGAGCCACAAAAACAGTCCAAAACTGGAAAAATCACTTTGGATGTTCGCAAAGTTGGTTTGTTGAAAGGTATAGCAATCATTCTAAAAATAATAAATCATTGGCGATACCTTATTTCTTTAGGGCTTATCGAAACAAAGGAGGTGAATAATGGACTTCACTCAATTATTATTTACATTTTTTTTCTTTTTCTGATCAAATGCTTTTAATTTTTTCATCTTCACAATATTTAACTTAATTAAATTTAGTCAAGTTTATTTCAGTCTCAATTTCCTTATAAATGAAAAAAAAGTAGATATTTTGCTCAATGTTAGAAAACAATGATAAAAAATATACACTCAGTTTAAAACTATTAGAAATATAACTTAAATACATTTTATTTGTATTATTTTAGAACTAATAAAAGTCATGTACCCATCCAAAGACTTTGAAAAGATGTGGTGCATGTGCCGAGCATCAGTAAATCAGATGGGACAGGATAAGAAAAAGAAAAAAACTCAACATTCCAACGAATGATTTTTTTCCTTTCTTTGTATATAATATATTCATAAAAAATATAGTTGTTGAATATCATTTATCCTATTTTTTGTCATCATCAGAATGTCCAACGCTTTTGTTACAAATTAATTTTTAGGATTCTCTAATTTCTAATTAAAACCCTAAGATATTCGTAAAATCTCTGCAACTGTAAGATTTTGTACAGTATGATCATACAAAGAATAATGAAAGAACTTGTTAGATCTTTGAAAATTTATTTTAAATATATTTTATCAACAATGTTGTAAGATCTTAACACAATTCTTAGTAAGAATTTTGTAAAATCTTACAAGATCTTGCACTTTTTTGCAAAGATCTTGTAAGATCTTACCAAGAATATTGTAAGATCTTTTTAAGAATCTTAGAAAGATCGTAGTAAGATCTTACCACAATTCTTTGTAAGAATCTTGGAAGATCTTGGAAGATCTTGCACGTTCTTGCCAAGATCTTGGAAGATCTTATCAAGAATATTGTAAGATCTAGGTAAGATTCTTAGTAAGATCTTAGTAAGATCTTAGTAAGATGTTTTATCAGGGTAGTCTCATTTTGATTTCCCTAATTTCTTGGTTAACTAACAATTTTATTCTAAGCAAATTCTTAAGATATTTTTACAATTTAGGCAATTTTCACCCTGTTGTTCTTAAAGAAGTTATTCTTGTAAAAGGGGAGGCGTATGCCTCTCTTGTGTCAATGGTCAAATAAAACCATGTAAGTTTATCTCGCTAGAGTCCAATATGACAGTGTTATTAATGGCCATAACACAGTGCCAATTATGTATAGACTATGCGTAGTACACATTTTTTTATAAGAAACCAGTCTATAAGAAACCAGTCTATAAGAAACCTTAGGTTTAGAAAGTCAAAAACTTTTAGAAAATTTTAAGAAATTTGAACAGGAAGAGATAATCTTCCAACATTTAGAAACTTATTTACATAGCAAAAGAAGGGGGTACAGAAAAAAAGAGTTTTCATAAAGTTAGATGTTTAAACATGCGTCTATTTAGGGATCGTCTCAAAATGTTTGTACCGTTTTTTCGTATAATCATACGAACACTAAGAAGTACTTCATTTCGTGAAACGAATGTCATACAAAGTGCTTCGTTTAAAATAAAAATATAAACGAAGTTTATACGACCTTTTTAATACATGAAACGAACTTAAACAACTTCAAAAGTACTGGCGTAATTGTGCATAATTATTTCAATACGAAACCAGAAACAAAAGAATTAAATGAAATTTTTTTAAAACACGAAAGGAAATGATACAAACTGTAAACGAAACCAGAAATAAAAGAAGTAAAATATGAGGTTTACTTCTTTGAAAAAACTAGCAAAATTGCGTATTTGTAGGTTCAATTTACACAATCTACAGCGATCTTTTCACTTTCTACGATCTCGTTTTCATGATTTTCAAACGATCTACAGCGATCTCTTAGCTTCTACGATACCGTTTTCATGATTTTTAAACGATCTACGGCGATCCTTTTGCTTCTATGATGCCGTGTTAATGATTTTTAAACGATCTACGGCGATCTCTTAGCTTCTATGATCCTATGCTTAATGTATTTCTAAAATGCAGTGCTAACTTGAACACACTACCATATTTTCCGGTATATAATCCGCACATCGTATAACCTCGCTATTTTAGGGAGTTATAAACTAGATGCTATCAGATAGTCCGCACCTTCGTATAACCCGCATAAAATTTCAAACAATGTGTTTTACTCAGCCGCACCTTTGCATAACCCGCATCGTGTTAAGAAAAAAATTTAGCATATTTTTACTTACCCTAATCATTTTAGAAACATGTGCGTGTGTTCTGTTTTTTTCATGATGGAGGCAAGTGGGAGATGTTTAAACTCGTGAACCCCAAACACAAGAGCCGAGTGTCTGAACTAGCGACCCTCTCAGTCTTAACTTCCTCGTCTCCGATTGCCAAAATAATAATGAATTAAAATTAATTTGACAATGCTGTTTTCCTTTTATTTGTAAACATTAGTTTCATCCAATAATAACTCTTACTTCATGCAACAAACAAACTGGTTTGTTTAAACAAACAAACCAATAAAAAAACCCTCATGCTATCAGGTTATAAATCTAAAGTAAAATCTCTGTTTTCTATGTATATATTTAAGTTTTTTTGGCATAAAAGTAAACAACATAATAATTATCACGGATTGTCTGTAACAGCAATGTCTGGAACGTTCTTTTCTAATGTTTATAGAATTCTGTTATCTATTTATATCCCAGCAATCACAGTGTGCATGTTAAAATGAACGACGGCAATGAGGAGGAGATAGTTGCGTGTCTCTTATCAATTGTATTTTACATTTATTTTTGATATTTTGAGTGGACACCTGTTGCCCGATAGCGATAAAAAAAGATAATTATTATCTATACTTTAATTTTAACATTTTTTTATATTTTTAACAGGAATAACTGCTATATTGCTCTATTACCAGAAGCAAATCATTTCAATGTGCTCAATGTGAATGCAAAGATAAAAATAGATTAGAATTACATTCAACACAAAAGAAAAATGATCTTCAGAATAGTGTTTCAGAGAGAGAGCTCGTAATATTAGCAATAGAAATTTAAAGCAATTGCGCATGCAGTTATAATAATGTACGCACTTTATCCCGTTGGTACCATTTTCTTCAATGAATGTATAAACTTTAAATTTCACAATAAAAGACAGATAATATAAAACTTATCACATTACCTGCACCACATTATAACCCCCACCACCAGTGGAAGTTGTAAAAATTAACTTATAACCCGAGGGTTATATACCAGAAAATACGGTACTAAAAAAGTTGGTCTAGTGACTGTTTTAGGAAATTGTCTAGTTACAATGTTTTAGAAAACTGGTGTACTAATATTGCCAATGTTAATAAGATCACTAGGCTATGGAATGTGAGGGTTCTTTAGTGTGTTCAGTGCAATTTTTGACATATTAAATTAGTCTTGATATCATTTAACGTTAACAGTTTCTCTATTCAAATTCAATATTTTAATGACTGTATAATATCAGCTGTGAGTGTTGGTCAATAACGTATGGCAGTGTCAGTTACATATGTGAAGTTATTATTGTGTTATTACATTGTATCACGTCAAATTGGAGAATTATAGCAATATTTTTTTCTCTTGTTGTTCCTTTTACAATATGGGAAAATTTGGGTGTGTTGGGCATCCTTTGTAAGTTGTTTACGCAAGTAATCTGTTGATACAAGTCATTGTAGAAACATTGTAGAATAAAATCACCAGTAATTGGCATGTGCCTGACGGTCAGGACATGTCGATGCGCTTGACGCTCAGGTCATGATGAAGCCCCTGACGCTCAAGGCATCTCTGGTACACCTGATGCTTAGGGTAGGGAAGAAAACACCATAATTAGCATGTGCCTGACACTCAGGAAATGTCGATGCATCTGACGCTCAGTGCATCTCATCTGTCTCACGTACCTGATGCTCAGGGCATGAAGACGCCTATAATGCATATCCTGACGCTCTGGATATGCATTATATATTTGTGCATATGACGAAGCATGAAGGAGGCACCTTCATTCCTACCCATTCCCTAAAAATCTCTGTAATCTACGCATACCTAACGTGTTGTATCTACTCATTCTGATAGAAATAGATTGCGAACAATAGCTGTAGCTACAAACAAATAATTATTATGTTGATTAGGCTATCTAGGTTTTATTTGCATGCTAGCTATAAGCTAACAATATGGACTTTTTTAGTATATTTCATTTCATATTATCTGCTCAGAAAATACTGGCGTCTGTGGACAAGAAAAATATGAAGGTTAATGTATTACTAATCATAACAGAACATTACAGGTAGGACCGGATGCAATTCATTTAAAAACGAAAGTGAATGGCACTTACTTGTTGAAACACTACTCACGCCAAAACAAACCAGTAGCATTCGTTAATCACATGACGGAAAATCATTGGTATTGTTCTACACCTAGTTTGACTTAATACAAGGTCGAACGATGTCACACAGTTTGTGGCTTAGTTTAGCCCAATTTGCCCTATATGGTACAAGTACGAACAATCCACGAGCGCTCGACCAGAGGGCGCGATGGTTTGGTTTCGAGGCTGATCTCTACTGTAATCAGTCTAAGCGAACGGTCTCTAAAGGCATCGGCGTTATACAAATACAGATAATTTAATTTAGAATATGATTGGATATTTCGCAGGTAAGTTCCACTAATGTAGATTACAAAAAATAAATTTAAGGATTATGCGAATTTTAGTCGCTCTAGCGATCCGAGTGTGGACAGGCAACTATTCAATTTGACAAATGTTTTTACTCATTTCTTTGAGCTTAATGTTTATAATTTTAATTCTGATTGGCTCGTAACGTCAAAAATCGCCACCGATCATTAAAAAGTTCAAACTTTTTGAACTTCTTTGACGATCTCGTAAGCAAACCTTATGCGCAGCCTCACATCCCAATCACTAGAGCCCAAGCGACCAAAATTCGCTCAATTGAGATCAACCTTAACGCAATTTTACGTGAATAAACCTTATGCGCATGATCCTAATCGCATCAATTCGATGTTTTTAAGGTGGTTTAAAACAATTGATTTTATACGCATGCTTACAAAGTGCGGAAAAATTTGCAAATTGATCTCCTTTTATTTTAACCTGCTATAAGTTATTCTTGATAAATAAGTTTGTTTTTACAAGAAAACAAACTTTATTAAAAAAAAATTTCTTTGCGATTGGTAATGTACACCGCATTTTCTCGTTGATGAATTCATGATGCCAATAAATGTGAATGAATTTTAATTTTCCTCTGTTTTTTTAACTGTTTTTTATTCACTTTATATTATTTTTTTTTCTTTAAGGATCATCCTTTTATTTAATTCAACAATTTTCGAAGTCCCGGAAGCAAGATTGATTCTTATCAAACAGCCTGAACACATCCTCCTTCTCAGGATATCTTGTCTAGTTATCATCAAAGGACAAAATACCTTTAAATGACGGTTGCTCAGCTATCATAGATGTGTCTTGAAATACATTTTACTCAGCTTACAAATCGGATCACAGGAACGGTGAACACATAAGGTTTTTCCCAAAACTATTTCGGTTTTCTATATTGACGCGGAGGGTGTGTGAATATTATGTTCCGTGTGTCCGTAAATACTAACTAAATATGTAACGTTTTACGGTCGGGGTGAAAATCTAGTTTTGCTCCTTCGGTTGTACTAAAATGTCCAATTTTAATTGTGTAAGGCAAGAAAAAGCTGATTTTTTCATGATGTAAATATGTTGATTAGAGCTTTTTGTTCTCTAATAATATTTATGTTCTATAATAATGATGATATATAATATAATTTTCTAAAATCAGTAAAAAAATTAAAATGCAAGATAACCTGCAATTTCCATTTGCCTAATGTAGGTCTTACTGGATATGAGTTGAAATGTAGACTTTGGGCAATTGCATACGGAATTTGCATGTCTAATTCATGCCTTGTTGACGAAATACCGAAAATGCAAACTCGTTTCCAAAATGCGAAAAACTACTTTTGAGGTTTCATCTAAAAGAGCTCTAGGGACAAGAATTAAGGCGGTGTTTTTTGGAGGATGGCGTTTATTTAAAATCTCCACTTTCAACCTCGTCCCAAGGGGATCTTGTATCCTTTCTGAAATCAGGTCAGCGATACTATAAAATGTTCGTCTCGCCGTCGTAAATATATTTCAAAATATGTTTTCCCGTGACATTAATCAACAGAATCTTCATCCAAAAAAGTTGAAGGCTGCATTCTCAACATCATAGTCAGTGGGTTAAAATCCCCGTATAGATCACAGTCCGCTTACAGACATGCTTGACCTTATGTAAGCTTTTTCTTAATACAGCAGGGTGGAGATTGAGCACAACCCTTAATGACTTGATGAATTGCTTTTTAGTTAATTTTATTTTGGGGTAATTTCATACTCCATGAAGGAGCCTTTAAACGGCTTGTTCCAATATACATATGGAGCTTGTTTGTATTTAGTGCAGCGACCCGAGATTTCCACCTTTATGTGATTCAAACTTTTCTTTACGTATTCTTTTAGTATCCCATACTAGCTTTCCAAAAAAAGGTTCCAATTAATTTGTTACGCCAATCCAATGTTTGTTCCTTATTCATCCATCCATTCGTCGATGATCTATTTACGACTTTTAATTTAATTTCCCTGGTTTAGTTAAAAAATTAAGTAACACCCCTTTTGCTATCAAATGGAAGCGTTTATTAAAGAGGGCGTCAACTTTTATAGAGCATTTACGGTACACACTTGTTATATACCGTGGAGGTTACACGAATGTCCTGTCCAGGGCAATCATTATTATTACTGATCTATTTTTTTAAACCAAATTTTTCTAGACCAAAACCCCTTATGTTGAATTACAGGAACTATGGAAAAAGCTAATTTTTTGTGTTTTTGAGAATGAGAATTTTGACGATAGATGATGTGTATCTTCTATAAAAATTTAAAGAATTCTAAAATCGTGAAAAATATCGTACTTCTTCTGAATATTTACTACTAAAACAGTTTCCAGAACTTTTTAAGTTTGTTAGCCACGGGGTATAAACAAAGTTAACAAAATTAAACAAAGCCGACAAATGTGTTGTCCTATGTAGTTACTAAGGAGGCCTAAAAATGCTACCTTTGAAATTTTGTTAATACGGTGTCAGAATAAAGGAAATAGTGTTTTCGAAGTTGAAAAAATATTTCTTTCTCCTCAAAAACATATTTAGCTTCGTATTGTACTTCCTTCTCGAATTATATATATATATTCGATTGTTGAGTCTGTATAAAGAAAACTGTACATGCTCGTGCTTATTTATATTTTCATTAGTAAATCATAATACAAAAATATTTCATCGCAATTCTTGTGTGTATTTCATAGAACGACGGAATATAGAACACAACAAAACTGAATAAAGATCTGTCATTTTGGTCATCTGCCGAATCTAATGGGGTAATCTTTAGTGCTACCCGCAACGTAGAATTTTTTTTATATGTTGAAGAAAAGGCTTGGTAATACTAAATATACTTAGTGGATTGGGTTCTAGTTGTAAAATAGTAGCTAACTACACATAATAAACCAACCAGAAATTCGCATATAAAAAGTTGTGCAAATTTATACGAGATAAACCAGTTCCCAGACCATACAACTGATAAAAATCTGAGTATCAAAAAATAAATAAATAAACACAACAAAACTTTAAAAGGCTTCTTTAGTAACTCTTTTAGTCAACCTCGTGTACAGTCCATAAAATGTAGGTTGCGTTGCCGACTATGTGAAACTCGGCGTAAACAAAAAAGGCATCTTTAAATTGTATAAAAATAAGTCATTTCAATGGCGACTGCCCACCATTTTTAGTTGGTACTTCGATTGTTTTTATGGAAGGTGCTTTTAAAAGCTTGAATTGATCGTTGAATTGTGAAAGGTTTGAGCGGCTGGAATGATGGCGGAGCAGTTTCTACCAGCACGCATTCGATACGAAGCCATTTCACAGCAACCGTGCAAATGAATAAACGCAGCAAGAACAACAAGTACGTGAAATATCTGATGGCTTTGAAACTAAAAAAGTAAAAGAACAACTAACAGTTTACCATCAAAACTGTCATCATCATGTTAGCCAGGTAAGCCTCCTCTCGCTATGCTTCTTCCTCGAGTCAGAGTAGGGTTTCCTGTCTATCTGCAAATGAAACTTGATCTGCGTTAGGAGTGGTTCGCAAAAGTACGCGAAATACAAAATTAAGGTGAAATTAATAAATAAGTAAATAAATGTTCTCGTGTCTCAAATTTTAATTCTTTAGACAATAATTTTATACACATATTTTAATTATTTTATATTTGCCACAAGCGCTTCGAAAACCGTTGGACTAGATGGTCAAATATTCTTTTCTCGATGTTTTGCCATCAGAAAAATTAGTAAAATCAAAACATTAATTTGACCGTATACTTTTTAAATTAAAAGTCGCCCAGAGAAGGAACATAAAAACAGGGCGTTAATAGACTCTAATACGTACCATAAGATTGCATTTTCCCGGGAAAAATCTTTCTGGAACACGCATGGCGTACAACACCGCCCCAATGATATAACAAACACCCATTAAAGCAAGCCACCCGACAGCGCCCTGTTCTGCACCTTGATGGACACCATACAGAGTTAACATATGTATGACAGGAACTATACCAGAACAACCCAGAGCCAAAAACACACCTATGGTGAGATTAACAGCACAACATAAACAAGCTGAATATCTACTTTAAGGGCATAAACTTTCGCGTCTCATTTTTCGACAAACGTCTCCTCGATAAAATATTTTAATATGTTCTCTTATACACCTTACCTGCTCGAATTGGACGGAATGCTGGAGTGGCAAATTTATCCCACAATGCAACAATGATACTAGCAACGCCAAGAACGGTAACACAAACAGAATAAATAAGTTTCTCGTAGAATTGACAGTAAAAGCCATAATATATACAAGGCACAAAAGATCCCATAATCATACAAGAGATGCCGGTGTAATCCAGTCTAAAATTATATCATGTTTCTTATATACAAGTTCAATAAAAACTGTAACAAAACAAAGGTTTAAATCACTAAAGACTGTAACAATTACCAAAAGAAAGTATTACATTAAATGTGTTTTGCAGCGGTAATATAATTGTAGAACTTATTGAACAGGGGAGAGGTTGGAGATGTTCTTCAAATCGATAATTAGGGAGGGTGTTAATACATCTTTAGTTCTGCAACAGGGGGGGGGGGGGTAATCATAGATGAGAGGGGGTAATATTTCAGTAACAATAGATCTCCTTCAAACACAATGCTTTTGATTTATTTTGACTGCCTTGTCTTTGAAGTGGGATATGAGGGAAGGATTCTGTACGAAAATTAGTAGTGAGGGGCGTGGTTATAAATCGAAATGGTCAATTAAATTTGCCAAAATTTGGTGTTGCGGCCCAAACCCCTCCGTAGTTGTGGAACATTCTGAACAATCTGACACTTTAAAATCAAGTTGAAGAATATTTAGCTAAAAAACCCTGTCATTTCTTACTTGCTAAATAATTTCGAAGTCTTCTTCGAATGGCATGAGCAAGTATGATACAACCACGAGAACATCAAACAAGTGATGGCGCCAATAAAAAAAGCAGTGAAGACAAGATATTCTTCCCAGCCTTTGGGGAAATCACCCAAATCTGTACTGGGTCGTAAGTACAAAAACAACATTGCAACGACAACCAAAATAAGACCGACAAAATGAGTCCAAATATTCCCTGTTTCGGTGTGGATTCTAAATAGAAGTAACAAAATATAAAAGTATGCACTCCTCCTTATGTTCACAACATTTCTTTATAATCTACTGATTTCTTATCCAATATTTTGGAAGGTTTTTAGTGCCTTAAACAAGGCCTAGTAGATTCCTGATTTTAGTACTAAAATGTTGTTTCTTAAGAAAAAAGGGGCAATTGTCCCAAATGTTTAACATATATGCCGTTCGTGTTCTTTTGTAGTTAAAAACTATGTGTGTATTCTAACAAACACATCAATTCAACACTTATGTCAAGCAGACAATGCGATATCAAGGCAGTGCCTAAATTTAAGCACCTTAAAAACGTTCTTAACGTTTTTCGTAAACAAATAGCTGTGGTAGTTTCTTGAAATTTCAGAGCTTTTAGTACTTAGCGCCTTATAAACAGGTTTCTCATAAAAAAGTATACAAACATTTCTTTGCAGATCTATCGTTTATATTCTACCATACCTAAACATACTGCAAAAACATTCCTTCATTGATGGGAGTTGTGGTCGGTGCATGTGCCACAAGAAATCATTATCCCTTAGCCACTGTGGTAATTCCCAATGTGATACAACACGCCAACCAGTGTTTATAACACACTGAACACATTTTTCTGCTTCTTCAACAACAAAATCAAAATCCATGTTCTGCATAAGTTTGAAAGCGCTGGAAAGCTCATCTTTACCTTCTTCCATCACACGCCGCTAAAAGTAGTAAGTAGAAATATTTAGGCAAATTTAGATGTTGTGTTACAAAGAAACTGTCGCAAGATATGCAACATCTTTTTACATCATAAATTGTCAACGACGTAAAAAAATACAATTTTTAATGCAGTGATCTTTAGGACACAAAAACAAGAAAAAATCTACAAGAATTGTCCCGAGCATGTCTTCTATGCTTTTAAACCAAATAGACTTATTTTCAAGTTTTTTTAAAAAAATGATTTTTTGCAGTTAAAATTGAAGGAGGATGAATCATGAAGGAGGAATCCTTTGCGGTTTTCATTTTCGTAAAATTAAAAAAAGGGGCTGAAAACAACAAATGCTGTGTTATTCTGTTATTGTTGTTTTTTCATTTTTTGCGTATCATTTTTACATGAAACATTTTTACATGACACACAATAATATACCAAAAATCCGTATTTTGCGGTTTTATTTTCACAATTTTTAAATTAATAAACCAAAATTTCACTTTTGAAAAAATTTATAATTTTTCAGTAAAACTTAGGAGTATTAACAAAATATGAATGTGTTGGACCACAGGATTGAACTCTTAGGTTGGCAATACGAGTCAATTAATTTGTTTTATAGCAGAACATCAATGGTGCACATAAAGAGAGCAACTGCTTAAAGAAATGTGATACACATGATGTGCATGCAGAAAGTTGATACACAAGAACTAACTTTTTTCAACAATAATATGAAGAAAAAAAAATTAAGACAAAAAATAGTTTAAAAAACTAGAAACATTTCTGATATACAATAGCCTTTTGCCATCAGCTCTTTTCTACATGAATCAGTCCAATCATTTTAGTTCATTTTTTTACCTTTATATAAAAATTTATTCGGCTCTGGTTTTGAAAACCTAGTTGTCTTTATGTTTTATAATTTTATTTAAAAAACTCACTTGCACACTGTATGTAATAAATGAATTGTTTCGATTGGCTAAAAGTTGAAATTAATTGAAATCTCTCCAATATATTAAAATCTTTGTTTTTGTTTCACAACTGGGGAACTTCTCAAAAGATAGAAACTCGATAGAAACGTATAGAGATTTTCAGGAACTAAATAAAAAGAAATCATCTTGTGTATCGTTGCCTTCATTAATTGAACTATAATAAAAAATACAAGCTTACTATTTCTTTAGCTGTTGAAGATTCTGGTTCAAAGAATTCCCCTTGTGCAAACCTTGTCAGCTCATGCCAATCTATTTCTGATAACTAAAAAAATAATTAATAATTTCTTGTCAGGCTTTTTCAAATCATTAAAGACCATGCAGTACACATTTTTTATTACACGAAAAAACTTTTTGGGTTCAGCCTGGATATTTTCTAACTTTAGGGGAGGTTAATAAGTGGACATTAAATAGAGGATTTACAAATTGTTCAAATACATGTTAGTTCCAATTTCTGGCAAGCCACTTTCTATACAGACCTATTATTTAGGACTCAAGTTTGAAAAGGGGTTGATTATAAACAAATGAAAATACATTCTGCTGCACCTAACCCCTAACCACCTATGCCACTAACAAAGAAAAATAATTAGCAAAGTATTTCATAGAGCCTCAAATTAAATAAACAGAATCTCTGATGAAAAGAACATTCTATTTAGTATGCACAATTAACTTTTTGACGATTTTCAAAAACAGAGAAAAAACCCGCAAGGGACAGAAGAAATTGTTCGAAAAATGGAGATGTTCGAATTATAAAGACTCAAATAATAGGAAGTGACTTGAATGAGATTACAGTTTCTTACAAAATTTTCATGGTGCCGAAGAATTCAAATTAAGGAGATGTTTGAATAATATGAAGTCGAATTATAGAAAGTCTACTGTATATATTTTTAATAGTTTTTTTCTATTTCTCATTTCTACTCTTTTCATGAGCATATTGTAATGACAAGGTAAACATTATTTCTTTAAGAACCCTTGTTTAAAAATGATCAAAAGCCGCCATTAAACACCAAAGATAATTTAAGAGTCACGCTCTAGTGATTAAATTCTAGTATCATTCTCTGAAGATAATTCTAGTTTATCATATATTTTATTGATTGCTAGATATCAGTTAGTGTGAACATTAGTTGTGTAATGTGTATGATACAAATTTTCTTTGCTGTTTATAAACTGATTTTAATATATTTTAGATTTAAACCTGAAGATGACAAGAAAGATGTCGAAACATTGTTAGTATAAATAAATCAATCGTTGGTTGTTCGTTTAAGAAACATAACTGTTGCTAAAATGTTTTTGAGTTACAGACTTAAAATTTGAGTTATGATACAACTATTATGATAACATTACTTTAAGTTTAGGTTCTAATTATGGAGTGTTTAACGTATTGCACATACTTTATGCTAGCTCTTATAAAGTATATCTTGACTGATAATGATATACAGGGTTTGAATCAGCAGGTCTGGATTTGAAATTTACGAATCAAGATGCTTTTTCACACACAAAAAAAGGTTCAAAATGGCAAATACCATTTTTTCATTAATCGTTTATCAACCAATTTCTATATTGGTTATTGCTAAATAATGCTTTAACAAGGGATCAATGCCAAGTGGCCTAGAGTGCTTTCAGACAACTTCCAGTTGAAAAGAAGTATTCTACTTTCTACTTTTCTTCTGTCGTTATAAAAAACCTAAACCTAAACCTAAAACCTAAAGTTAAATCAATGTTTACATCTGTTACGTTGCCGTTTGAAATATATTCGATTCTTAAATTCGAAAACGCTGCATTGTTATCTTCTTTAATTTTATGCGTGATTTTCAAGTTTGGGTCTGTTCTTATAATATTTTGGATTGAAATATTTCGGTAGATATACAACATACCAAATGATTCAAGTTTTATATTTCTCTTTTATGTGTTTTCAACTATTAATTTCTTATATTTTGAGTATAACTTTAGAAGGATTGCCGTTTGCAATACACTAAACAGCTGATTTTGTATGACTTTAAAAAATGTTGGATATTTTTTAATGCTTAGTATCCTTTTTTCCCCTGGTATATTTCTTGAATGGCAAAGCAAGTATATAGTTTCTGCGTACTTCGCTTTTTACGTAACGGTTGTTAGACGTCTTTGATTTTTTTGGACATGTTCCATTTTTATTTCATAATTTTTTTTATTATTTTTTTGTTGCACATGCTTATATTTTTAGACGTTTTGTTTCAGCGGTTATAAACATAAAATAATGCAGATTGTGAGCAACCTCGATCCCAGGGCTTTTTTCTCTTTTTGCCATCCTGTTATAAAAGAGACAAAGAGCCCGGGATCGAGGTTGAAATGTGAGTTTTGAAAATTCAAATTACTGAGTTCTATGTTTTTATTTGGCACCCCTCATAAGGACTCAATAAGAGATTCAGTGGATTCTTCCACGGGAATTCGGCTAGTATTTATATATATCTTTAATCACAGAGAAGATATATTTTTATAAAGAAACTATTTTCTATACTAAAAAAGAAGACGATGCATATGCTAAAGCCATGTATTTTTGCTATCGGCACCCAAAATAAATTTCTGGATCAGCCCCTGGTTTGTCAACGCTTTGTCCCAACTATCAACACTTTTCATGGACCATCTAAAAACACCAGAACTCCTCAGTCAAAAACTTGTATAAGAACAAGCGTTGATAGTTTGGATTAGTGGTTCATACTCTATAATGCTACAGTTTTTTCATTCAAATCTTTAAATGCTGTGTAGGCAGGCATTGACAGTTGCACCTTTCAATCTTTTAATTCTCTGACCCAACTTCAACATAGCGTCCCATTTACAAAAGGTACAGCTAAGTAATTATAGTTAGGCCAGCGTTGAAAAATGGGATAGAATAGTTTCATCACCCTAATGGAATAAATTTTCCTAAGAATGAAATTTCCCGAATTCTGCCACTGACGCATTCATCATTTGCAAAATTTAATTATTGCAAAATTTAGTTTTGCACTCCTGAAATTTGTTCTAATAAGTTTTTATGTTTGTATAAATTTACTAATTTTTGTCCCCGCGCATACTTTTTTGATAATTTCTATCATAATAACATATATAACTTTTTCTTTTGCTATATAGAAGGAAATTCATCAGTCAGTGACTTCATATATAAGTCTGGAGAACCCTTACTATGTTAATGACAGAAATGTAGGATGAATTTAACTGAGACTGTTGATAAAGGACATAATGCCTTTCAACTACTGTACTACTGTGTTACAATAAAAACATTATATATACTCATGCAAATTATGTATGAAATAGAACTAGAAAAGACTCTAAAAAGGAAATCTTAAAACTATAGGTTTTAGGCTATGCATTTCTTTACTATACCAATATACTTACAGTTCTGCGATGTAAACTTTTAAGAAGGCCTTCATGATTATTTTCTTTTGAGCATTCACCCTCATTATTAGTTGCTTCCAGCAGGCTATTGCATTCTGTCATGTCATTTGCTATTTCAGCATCTTCAAGAACATCACTATTTCTATTTGATGCAGAAACAATTCCAAGCATACTAAGTTGTGATTGAATGCTATGAACAAAACATTCTTTGCATATCTTCCCACTGGAAATGATCTTATCTTCAATTTTATTTTTTATTAACGAAATTTTTTTAATAGGATCTTTAAATGAAACATCATTTTCCGAGAAGGCTCTTTTTGACAACTCATGTTCAATTAAATGGTCTTTTTCTTTACCTAAGTTACTTAAGGAATATCTTCTGTCCTCAATCCTTTCTATGCATCCATTATTTGAAGTATTCATACAACCTTCAATTAAATTGTTATTCTGAATTTCATTAGATGAACGCTCTACATGTTGATTTATTTTCTCTTTGTCACCATTATCTTCCGGTAAGGTATGGTCTGTTGTGTTCTTCATTATATATATAAATCTATTCTTATATAGTCATTGCTGTATTTATAGCTAGAACACAAAATTACAATTAATTATAACTATATTTCACAATAATATATGGTGAACAAAACAAAATATATAGCTAACAATTTTTGCAAATTTCGAAGAAACAAGAAGGGTCATTACAATTTGCAACTCCATGGTCTTTTTGAACGGCTTATCTCTTTTATTGTTTGTGCTGTCTGAATTTACTCTATAATATTAGGAATTTTTTTACATACTGAAACAAGGTGTAGTGTAAGCATGTTGTTAAGCTATACCTAATTCTAAGGTCCAACAAAACAATCACACCATAAAATACCATCACAGGGGCTAAAGTATAAATAAACAGTACAAGAAGCAGAAGTTTATTTTACTTTTTCCCCGAAATGTTTACATTCTCTTCTCCTTCGTCGTAACCGTTTTGTTTCGGATCAACCCGCAGGTGTTTTTTTAGATATTCGGGAGGAAGTACAATTTCATCGACATCTTTACTTGATAGAAAGCCTGAGTATAGACATTATTGTTAATAATCAATATATTTAAAAAAATCAAAATAGTCAAAATTTAAAAAATGCTTTGAAGCATCATGGCAATGTTCTCAACTTAACAAACATACAATATATTTAACCCCCGTCTATAAACCACATTCTGTAATTTTTTGATTACGCAATCATAAATTTTCCAGGTGTTCCAGGAAAAAAACTTCTGAAAGCACCGAGACCAGTATGACAGAAAACTATGTACAATTAGCTACACAAGTTTGTTGTAGGGTAAAGTATAGCGTAAGAATAATATCGTACGACGAAAATGCAAAATATTAAAAAAACTTTCCTCAGGTTTAAAGTCCAATATCGGGCCGTTGTTGTAAATTGCGGGCCGAATGTTTATGTTCAATGTTTGCTGGCAAGCCAAAGTCAAATAAGAAAGAGATATAGATAGCACCACAAAATTTCATTTACGAGCTAGCTATAAAGTAATGTTTCTATATTATATAATAAAAACTAATAATAGTCAGCCAATGATAAAGCTAGCTGGCTATTTTCTACTTGTTTTACCTTTTTATTTATTTACCAATTCTTTTTTTGTCTTGTAGAATAATGGCTGTTCAATATGCTCCACAGCAATTACCTGGTGGAATGATTGGCCTTCATACCCTAGTTGGTAGACAGATGCAGGATGAGGCAAGCGTAATAAACGATCTTATGATTAACCGATTTAAGAACCAAGTAAATCGCAAGTATTGTGGTCTTGCATCATTGTCTTTATTGATTAATTCTATAAATATTGCTTACCGCATAAAACTTATGACACTAACAGACAAGTCAGAACAAGATAAGTTATTTGAAAGGGTACAAGCTGGCGAAACTATTAATGTTGATGAAAATGATATTGCTCGTATTATGAAATTAAAGAAAGATATAATGGTACCGAATAATCTAGACAGCACTGGTTTAACTCTTCCCCAACTTTCTGATGTTGCTTTGCATCTTGGACTTGGAGGAAGCACATATTATGCCTACAAAAAACAGTTGGAAATTGAGGAAAGCAAAAGAAAATTATTCCTCCAAAACATAGATAAGGACAGCACAGTTTTTCTTTTTAAATCCGAAGACGAATTCCGAGAATTCGCAAAAGATTTTATTGGTCGCATTGTGACAGGCTTAATTATCAATTACGACATGAGTAAACTTGGATACAAAGGTTTGACTGGTCATTTCAGTCCTTTAGCTGCTTACCATGAAAAAAAAGACATGTTCTTAGTTATGGATGTGTGGCCAGACACTCCACCAGCTTGGGTTTCTACCAAAGATCTGTTTAATGCTATGTCTACTATTGATAGTGATTCTGGTTTGCCTAGAGGCCTACTTTATTTACATGAATTATTGTGAAATAATGTTATTTTAAAATATAAAATGCATGAGAGATTATTACTTGAATGTTAGTGTTTTTTTAATTTGCCTTGAAGGTATAGCAAAGCATAATTTCCAGTCTTAGTAAAACAGAAAAGAAATACAGAAATGAATTTCAATGCTTATCCCCAATCCATCAATTATCACTTTACTACATTGCCTTTGCTCTGAAGGGAAAAAATAATGTCCAGTTTTTTGCGGTAATCTCAGAAGTATGACCCCACGAAAATTTTGGAAAGTCTTTATCGCTTTTCCCTCCAATGCAAAAGTTAATCCTTGCAAAGTTGTTTTTACTTTAGACATGTAAGATTTTGAGATTTTGTCACTTGGTTATTTTTGAAATCGGTTCAAAATCATGTTTTTTTGTAGATGACAATGGATTTTAACTGTACATGTTAATATAAGACCTTGAACATATAATAATCAACACCTATGCCTATAGTTCTCGCAAAACTCGTGGTTTTGATTTTGCTTCAAATAAAAGTTCGGGCAAATTTTTTATTATTTTAATTTTTTCGTGGCATGTTTTTCAAACTTTGTCTATTTCTGCTGCCATCTCTTAGTTTTTCAGCAATTTTTCAAAACAACCACCAAAATTTAAAAAAAGTCAGAGATATTTTTTAGTCAGAATAGACCCTAGTTGTTTCGCTAAACAATTTATAAGCCGTCGTGAGTGGACAAACTTGAGAATGGGAAGATTCACCCAAATTTTGAATTTCGCGAGTAAGTTATAAAAATTTTTACGAGCATGTATTTTTTGCAAATCGTAATTTAAGAAATTTTGCAAGCACTTACTTCAAAAATAAGCATAAGTTAACCTTAAAAATCTTGAGGATTGAACTTTAAAATAGACCCTTCTTGACCGTAATTTTTACGCGAAACATTAACTTCCACGAATCAATGCTCAAGTGAATTTCGCAAAACAAACTGAAATTCGCGAAAATAAATACCAGTGAAAATGCCAATGTAGTACCATTTGGCCACAGAATAGGGACAAAAGAACGAGACTGAAAATTGAGCGAATTACCTTCCGTCGCGTTACGGGAGAGAAAAAAAAAAATCTTAACAATTGTGAAATATTTATCGCTATGCTATTTACAAATTGCAGCATGTAAAAATTCAAATACGTAATAAAAAAATAATTTTTTCAAAAAACAAAACAGAATAGGCCAAAACTTGTAAGACCAACTTTTGCCAACAAGTGGGGTAAGCTTACGAATTATCCGACACAAAGCAGTAAAAACGTTTCGTTTGAATAGCAAGACCTTTATTAATCAAACTTGCAGATCCAATTTTATACAAAACTACTAAACTTATGAAACGAGCACTTGAAAATAAGAACTACAATTTGTCTAAAAACCTTTTTATAACTGCTAATAAATATACGTCTTTTTATATCTTTCGTCCAAAATTACAGTCACTGTAAACCTGAACATGTATTTCCCGCTAAGAATTGGCCTCTTGTCAAAGGAGATTGAGTAGCCTTCATCTGTGAAATGTTTGTCTTGATACGTATATTCTTTTTTCAGAAACAACCAATAGTGGAGGGCTCTTCAGTTATGATCTCATATTCATCCTAAAATTTAATAAAAATTGTTCTAAAACTAAAGGATAAATGCAAATAAACTACATAAAGAAAAATTTTCCTTTCTCCTCATTCACGAAAGTTAATACACCCCGGAAAAAGCTTCGAAATAACGTTTTCGCGAAAACTAAAAAAATGTTAACTAGTTCCGTAAGTTTTTTTTTCCCTTTTCAATATAATGTTTTAAACATTCTGGAAATAAATTATCCTGAACAAATTTTAGAAATTGCTGGTATTTTCCCTTCTTATAATTGTTCGACCTGTAAGAGGGTTTATATCCAAACTTCACTCTGCAATATAAGGTGTTAGAGAGTAGACCTATTTTCATATCCGTTGTCGCGAAATATGCATGCAAAAATGCAGAATAATATGAAAACGAAACAGTTATGAGCAACTTTTGGGATGGTAGTTGTTTATCCAAGTTTGAGGATTGTTGACGTTTAACAGCTTTTAATGGCAGTTTGAGAAAATCGTAGTTAACACAGTCATATAGGGGAATTGGTAGTGCTGGTGTGATAAAAAATATCGTATGTATTAGCTAAGGTTAAGCCTGACCACGTTTGTAGAATGATGAGAATAAATTTCATTTTACTGCTTGCCAGTAAATTTAGAACTAAAATTAAATGTGCATTTAAAACACTCGGTGGTACTTCATATTACTCTGATCATTTCAAAAAATAAAAATAAAACTAGCCTGCTAGTGGCCAGCCCTTAAAAAAATACAGGAGTTTTCTATTTTTTGCGGGGTTTTTTAAATTTAAGTAAAACTTATATTATATATATTATATTATATATATATTAAGAAGGTCGAAATTTTAGCTGTGAACGTGCTCCCGCAATGTTCTTACAAACTAGATTCATATGTATATATTTTGTTTTCTCCCTTAAAATATGTTCTTGCAGAATTGTTAAAATAATTTATTCACAGAAATAAATCTTCATGGAGTTATTTCATAGCGTCGATTTGTGAAGAAAAAATGTTCGCATTGTTTTCTCTAATCAAAGTTAAAGTTTGACAGACAAGATTTTGTAGACAAAATTTTACAGTTGCGAAATTTCTTTTGTCGGAACCGTTTAAATAACCATTCTGTGCCTTTTATCAAGAAGAAAGCAAAAATGCTTTGTAAAGTTAACCTCTCGTAGACCAAGCAAAATCATTGGAAAATTTCATTTGCCCAAAAAATACTACGATCAATCTCGCAATACAAAATTTCAGAATTAATTCCATATTGTGGAATTAAAAATTTTTTTTTTTACAAAATTCGACATAGGACAAAGGCCTAAAACGTGATAAAAATAAGCAAGAACATCCAAGGAAAAGAAGTGAATCGCTTGGAAGAGCCCCCACATTTTAGTACTAATTCTTATGTGTGAAATGTGAGTTTAAATACTGATAAAACTACTCTTGTTATCTCACTTGAAAACAAGGACCCTTACAATGGGTCAACTGTTATTTTAAAAGCACTTTCAGGTCTGAAAGCTTAGTTAATGTTTTTTAAATTATGCTATTTGAAAAAAAAGGTAGCCTCAATAATTGGAGACACAGCATATATGTCAGCGAAACATTAACAACTTTCATAAACCGCTTTAAATGTCAGGTTTTCTTGGAATAAGTCAGCCAGCCAACTAGCTACTCATATCATCATATTCAAAGATAGCTAGTACACCTAGCTGATTTAACACTAAGAATAATAAACAAACCATTAAAATGGCACAGTATCGAGCATATACATGCTACTATCAAATATTGGAATGTAGATAAACTAATTTTGCAACTAATAAAGATAGACCTACTTTGCTGCAAACTAAAAATTTTCTGAAACTAATTTGGGTTCGTTTTATTTGGTATTTTGGTGCTTATAATTGATAGAAAAAAAGATGGATATGGAATTAGGTCTATTAAAAAAGAATTTCCGAGAGGGAGCTAGTTAAGGTCAATAAGCTTTCCTGACCGCCTTTATAAGGGGCAGTATGTGCTTGTAGAAAAGCTTGAAATATTTTGTTAAACAACTTTTTGAAGTCATATCACATAACTTTGTCATCAGTCGCAACTTCAGATTCCTTACAGGTACAGCACTGATATAAAAGTGCACAATTGGACATGTGGTACACACTGTAGCTTGTGGTGTAAACATTTACGGTTCGCATTCTGCGTCCTCTCTTCCACCTCACAGAAATTTGGTTTTAGCGCACAAACAGGTAAATAACCTAGGGCAACCGACAGAAATAAGAAACGATGCATCACTACCTCTTCATCAGATCCTACTTTAGACACGATGACCCAACATACGTCACATACTCTTTCAGGAGAGTTGTATCCTAGGTAAGGTAATCTTGCTCGATGTCGGGTACAGCCACCACAAAACACTTGACCACATGCTCTGTAATGAAAAATAAATCTAATTAGATTTGGAAATAATTTGCATTTTTTTCTTCCAAGGTTTGTCATATTAAGTTATGCCACATTTAGTTATTTAGCTGTCCTGAAATATAAAAAATCACTGGGCTATTTAAAAACTGCACACGCTCTCAAAGGATAAGTGTAAAGTTCAGATAAATACTTCAAGAAGAATAGTTTTTTGTTTTTTTTTCGTATTTAGAACATTTCCAAAGATTGTTGAAGGTAATTTAGTTCGAGACTGTACATTTCATCTTTAGTTTTATTTCTCTTAAATTAAACTTAAATTTGATACTTCTTTTAGAGTGTGGTGGAAAAAATTATCATTTTGTCCGCGAGGCTGATATAGGTAATTTTTCCTTATTTATTATCATCTTTTGATGATAATAAATAAGAAAATCAAAATTTTTATTAAACATCAAATTTATATTATACAAACATGCATGATCAAAATCTGAATGTTGAAAGAAACTCTCATTTGTTTGATCCACGGAGAGTAATTAGACATTAAAAACAACCATTTTTTAAAACGCAATGTATGGATGCATGCGAAGGTGGGACGGTCATTTGCCTTACTAACTATAACCGTTAGTTTGTAAAGACACATAGGTAGCCTTAGAATCAAAATTGGATTACCCAGTTTTAATAAAAGAATAGAATCAACTTAAAAAACAAATAACGAAATATATATAAATATATGAACACGTACCTGCAGTGATGCTAAAAGAAAAAAGAAAAGAAATGGTAAGTAATTAAGAAGTTATTTAGAGCGAAGCATTTTGGCAGCCACACCCTTTCTAATGTTCATAATTGGTACAAAAATAAAAAAACATACTCTTCTCCTAATACCAGTAAACTTCTGTTTGCAATCATGACACTCTCGCACGCGTTCGTCCGGAACCCAAACAACGGTATTAGCCGGGCTCATCAAGTCCTAAAAAAAGAAAGTGAAAACATTCACAATTAAAGATAAAAGCAAAAAATAGCACCGAGAGGACTATAGATTCACATTAGAAATGTTAAACGAATGTCAAAGCAAATTCTTTTATCTTATTGTTGGAGCTTCCGAGCGTTTAATCAATCATATACAGTACATGAAAAATTTTTAAATAAAAAAAATTGAAGGAGAAAAAAGAAGGGAATAACCAAACAAAGAAACTGATGTTGACAAATATATTTTGACTACAACTTTACATTTGCAGGGGGTGTGATGTAACTTTTTCAAACGGGTAAAAAATCCAATAAAACTGAGATCAAATATAGTGTACTGCCTCAAGAAGAAACACCGTGCTTTTGCTCTCCAAGACAAAAGATAGAGTACTGACTCAAAGAAGGAGCATAGTACACTTATCTCACCTCCAACTCTTTAGTGTCTTCAAAATCTTCTAAAGCTTCGACACCAGAAAATGCAACGTCGTCAAAGCGTAAATAATATTCATTCCAGAAATATAAACGTCGTAGACTACAAATGGGCATCAAAGTCTAAGAAGTAAAACAAAAAAAATATGGGCATGACATTTACAGTAAATTTTTTCTATTTTATTTACATAGCTCTTTGCGATCTTATTCCTAGTCTTTCTTCTTCTTTATTTTATTCTTTTTAGATCGGAGGTTGGGTCCTCATGAAAAAACTCTTAATATCGGAAATTTTGCTAGAGCGGACGCACTGTTTAGGTCCCATTTGAAAATATACATAATTACCTTCAATTTAAGATTTCACTTCACCACAAGCAAATATAAAGTCCAAGAAAAGTTTTAAGATAACAAGGTGGTCACAACTGTTACAATTTTAACGGCTTTTAAGACTAATTATGAGGGTTGGGAAAGAAGAGAACACTAAACAACGTATAAGAATAATTCCATATCTTTAGAGATTTTAACAAAATATTATGTAATTGAAGAGTTACTGACAATAAAGCCTGATATTTATTAAAAAAAGGATATTATAATAGAAATACTTTGAAAGAAAGCAATTGTACATTGCATAAGAATGTTTGGAGATTTTTGCTGGATATCAATATTCTGGGTGTAAATTTTCGAATCCATAGGAGACTACGACGTGTGGCCATCATTTTTTATGTAGTTTTTTATAATTTGTTGCTTAAACATTTTAAAATTAATGACAATATATATATAGAGTGTATATGCATAAAAACAAACTTCTGTTGTTTTGTATTCTACGACAAAAAAATTTCCAAAATTCCAGATTCATTAAGAATTCCATAATTCTGCTAAAGATCAACAGAGAGTAATTCCAAAATATTTGAAGACCACCAATACTACATGTCGTGCGTATTACATTTTTCCATTTTTTTTTGAGTGCACTCCTAGCCCTTCAGCGGGTTTTCCGTCAGAATCTTTCAGCAGGTTTTCGTGCGCACTTCTCAGACTTTCAATGGGAGTGCGTGAAGACTCCTTTTGCAAAAGCACTTTCTATATTTTTATACAAAAGGCGTAAAAATAAGGCGAAAAAAATTGCAAATCTTACTTCATCGGTTGGTTTGAACTGAGGATTTCTAAATTCTTCTTGCATTGCGTCCAAGTGAGCCCATATTGAAACAGTTGTTCTGACAATATTCTCTTGTTCTCTTTCTTTTAACGTGTTACACAAAAAATTGCCGAACCATCCAGAGTTCAAGTGCTCTGCAATTCGAACAAGATACCCCTGGGTAAATTCAAAACAACTTGGAAATTGAATCAATATCTAAAATGTAAAAATGAAAATTGACATCGAATGTTCAGCTTTTTATGAAAAGGTGGCGCCATGAATGCAACCGCTTTAACGTGCGTTAAGGTTTATAGACTTTTTAATTAACGTAAGCTAGTAGTAGTAGTAGTAGTAGTAGTAAAAGTAAAACCAGCAAATCATTGGTTTCAATGACGGGTCATCAAGATAAATATTCGTTTTTTTTTATGAAACAAACTGTTTATGATAAAATTAGTGCAAAACTTTATATTACCTGACAGACGCAGTCAAGAAACTGGAGAAAAACTGGCGATCTTTGTGAAGGTGCTAAAGGGTCGCCCAAACGATCGCTAAATCGATGACCAAATGATATCCAATCTTTCATCACCAAAACCTAGCAAAAACATAACAAGGGAAGACTAATGAACCCGATGGTGCTGTTAGTAAAGACGTTATTTTTCGAATCTTCTTTCAGTAAAATAATGACACAGAAACACCGCTACTATAAATCTATACCTTAAACCCATCAAAGGTTCGATAATAAGGATCCAACAATATCTGGGCCAATGCAGTGAGTTGTGGTGTTCGATCCCATCCATCAGAACAATGAACAAGAACAGAAGTATTTTTCTCAGTCACGTAATGTGCAAGCAAAGCGGCACCCTATGAAAAAATATTGTTATAAACAAGGGGGAGGAGTGTTTCTGTTAATTTTTTTAAAGGGAGGGGTTTCAATCCACAATTTTACCTTTAGCACTGATCTAATGTGGGACAGCCATTGTGTCGATTCCAACTGCGACAGCCATTTATTTTCTTGTACAGACTCACATACGGTCTGCAATTTATCAATACTATCTCTCATAGCATGAATATTAGCAATGTCCAAAAAAAGAAGTTTCATGCCATGATAACGGTTAACAATATCTTCCGTTCCTTTACCCTAAAAAATCACCAATGGCCTATGTAGAAAATTTGTAAAATAAAAGTAGAACAACAAACAATGAAAAAATTCAAAAGAATTGTGAGTGACTTAAGTAAGAATACTATCCTAGTAATTTATCAGTTTTTGTGTGCAATTTAAGTATTTTTCTTGCGTTAACTTCTTCATTAAACCCTTTTATTTTTGGTTCAACTTACTGGGCCATACAGATGATGTCTCCATGTAGGATAGAGCTGTCAATTACTTGAAATAAAATGGGAAGAATTAGTTTTAGGTTAACAGAAAAACAAAAGCAAAAGTTGAATTTTTTTCGGAATCTTCCTTGAAACATGCAAAATCATTACAAACCTTTAACCGATTTCCTCCTGCTGCAAGCATCGATCGAGCATCGAATATAACCAGTCTTTTTGTTGGACTGATATGTCTGGCTGCTTGCACAAAGTTTTCATCCTCAACTGAAAACTGAAAAGAATTTAAAAAACAATTTAAATATGCGTTTACGTGAATAACCCATTTTACAAATCCAGTAGAAGCTGTCATATGAAAATAAAATAACAGTAAAATCAGTCTAATATATCACTATATAACATCATACCTTTCCCATTGTTCCGATTTTTGGTTGAGAACATCTCATAATAAATGTTTTTTTACTCTTATGAAACCACGTAAGCGAAGGAATGCGACCCTAGAATACAACAATAAGCAATAAGAGGCAAAAGAGTCCCGTGTGAATTAGTGCTATGTCTGTATTTGATTTGGTCAGTAATCGAATAAAAATTTAATTTTAAACAAAAGAAATTTGGAAAATAAATTTTTTCGCCAATATAGTACCAAAGTTAGTTAGTAACGCCTAGCAATGTTAGCGTAGCTTTTTGTTGCTAAATGGAATTGATTTGTATATTACCAGCAGGCACATAACGTCATACTGTTGTCTGAGTCGCTGCTATGTCGCGTAGACGGACAAGTCGTTACACATTGTCTTGAGGCCGCAATTTCAGACGTCGTATTTTAACCGAACAGATATCAATCTGACGTAAGGATTTCCGATGTCGAATATCGATTATAAGGGTTGCACGTGGACACATCGAACTTTTTAAAGCTTTCTAAATTTTATTTTTAAGAAAGCACAAAAGTTTTTTAGTTTCAAAATATTTTTCTTTTTGTGATGACTGCAATAAAATCGAAATTATTACTATAGGCTGAAAAAATTGTCCTGTGTTGTTCCTGTGGCTGAAAATTCATAAATGTTATAACAGCTTTCTGCAAATATTTTTAGCTTAAAAGTAACGCAGCAGCATGAAACTGAACTAAACTGATTATTTTATAGTTGAACTGAATTTCAATCTAGCTTTAAAATTTTACATTCCAAAATTTTCTAACGTAGTCCTCGTAGATAAAAATAAATGACACAGTTACTTATTTCTATTAAAATTTAATAAAAAGTTGACAAGCCAACATTGTATTAACCCCTGGTACCTTAGATCGAAATATAGCAGAACCTTCTATGTCAGCATCCTAAAAAATGTAAAGAAAATAAATAAGGTACAAAATAAAAGATAAGGAAATGTTCACTAGTCGTATAACCAAGATTAGCGTCATTTTGAAGACTTTTCAGGTTTTTCATTTAACTCCTCATGTTGGTAAAGTATAAATCTAAATATTTTACAGGTTAAAAATTAAAACAATAGAAAATATTTTTGTGGGTCCAATATGACATCATAATTTGTGCAGAGTACTCAAATGTCAAAAAACTTTAAATTTGATTATCTGAAAATCAAAAAACGTTTTTCAAATTATAAAAAGACTGGTAAAGACAATAAAGAGTACACTTAGTACAAAAATTAGCACTAGGTTAATAGTATGATAATTAATATAATAATTAATATAATGTATACTATAATTAAAAAAAACATTATTAATCCGCACAAACCTTAACAGATGATGGCACATACATATGTTTTGGGTAAGAATGTGATATAGAGTAATCTCCATTCAATTTCGACAGTTTCCATGAATCACTGATCTAAATGAATTAATAGAGGAGAGTTGTAACTACTTCTCAAAGCATGCACAACACTGTGTGCAAACCAGTTATTACTCGAATAACACGGTTACTAGTATGGCAATGTTCAGCAAATGGACTCCAAGCAGAAAAAAAAAAAATTATATTTGAAGACTATTATCTGTAAGTTATTCAAAATGCTAATGACAAATGTAGATGTAATCAATTATAGGCGTCTTTATGTTTGACTAGTATATTTTTGGTATATTAATGCAAATAAAATCTTGCGCTATTATGGTCAATATGAATCTCGATTTTCAGAGTAGGCTTTTTAAGCTATGTCATTAAATAGGATTCGAGACACAGAATTGCTAAACAATTTCTCCTATATATGTGTAGCACGACTTTTCATCAAATTGTTAAGACATTCCGTCATTCATCTACATCAAAATTATCAGAGAAATCGTCATTCTCAGGACCTGGGTAGGAAGTCACTGACAAATGAATTTTCACTTCTACAGCTGGCTCAATGTCAGCAAAGAAATTTGTTCTTTAAAAAAAAAATTAACACTAAGATTATTTGCTTTTTGTTTACATTAGCTACCACCATAATGTTGGTCATGGACTTTAACCAGTTTAGCAAAAGACCTGGTGATCTAAAGTGAAGCCAATTAATTTGTTGTATATTTGCCACATGTCTAATATGACATCTGGGTAATAAAGAATATAAAACGTTTAAAAACTTAAAATTAGGAAAGGATTACACAGCCAATACCCACATGTACAGTCCAGCAATGCAATATCTTCCAAATTTAAGCACTGGCATTTCCTACCTCTTGTCGTTGAAACTCCAATTCTGGATTATAAACATCCCAACCATTCAAATAGAAATCAGGTCTGCAACTGAAGAATAAGAGTCACACTCAGTAATAATGAAAACAAAGACAACGAAAACAGCAAAAATACACCCGTATTTTTCCTGACAATATCAATTGAAAGCTAACGAAGCATTGACATATTCAGAGTTTTTTTTAGAGAAACACTATGAAGCTAAAATTTAAAAAACAAAGAATTTATAACAAGGATATATGAAAACATGCCTGACCTAGCTCATTTTTAGTATATAGCATGCATTAACCTACCTGCGAATATTACAGAACAATATTGTTTTTTAAAAAAACAACTTCTAAACAGAGAGCTCATCCCTATTAAGGTTCACGAGCGTAACTAACCCAAAAATTATGGAGATAAAGCTTCATACCTCATAAATGCTTTGGCAGGAGGGAATCTGTTTGCATTCCAAACAATAAATTTAAGTCTTTTATGAAATATGTGAAACATTCTTGATACACAACCACTGAATGAAAAATAATAGAACTATAAAATCAAATCAACATATAGTTGCTGTAAACAAAACATGACACAAAGCACCTAATTTAAGTAGTTCTAGGTACTAACGTTTGTTAAGATTAGCTGAACAACTCAATAATACAAACAAATCAACTTTAAAAAAACATAAAATGGCTGTTGCTTTTATATGAACTGTATATAACAAAAACTGTCAGAAGAGAAGAATATAAAACTCCAAAACCACAGCACTTTGATGGGAAGAGGTAAAAAATAACCTCAGTATTAAAGGATACCTTTTAGGTTTGTTATCCACCGCTACTGCTTCCAATATTGAAGTATCTTGTCTTTTCATTTCCATTTTTCTTCCCAACGTAACATCGGCTTTTGATGCCACACTTAATGTGCGGTCTAGTATAGGTGATAAATCTTCAATATCTTCTTCAAGCTCCTTTACCTACAAATAAAAACCCACATAACGATCACGAATTTGAATTTAGGTGAAAACACATGGTCAATTCCAAACAAATGTTCTAATACAACATAATTTTCAAGTTCTTTAGTTTTCTAACAACAGATAGTGGTGTTTAAGCTTTATAAGATTGTATTTTGACAGACTTGTAATGATGCTAAGGTATTTTTTATATAGATTCACAAATAAAAGAATGGTAATACAGCTTAACAAAAGCATCAGAGTTCAGACACTCTAATTAATGACTGTGCTACCATGTGACTGTGGCCTTATTCCGCTTAACTTCTTATATTTTTAAAAAAAATAAAGGCTTTTTAACCAACAAAAACAACCAATAGGACATCACAAAATCTGCAGCACGCAAGAATATAATGAAATGCAATCCAGCCACTCTGAAATATAGTTTCAATTTATTCATCTCAAGTTTAAATTTTTATAAGTGCAATATATCATTGTTATATCATATTGAAAATAAAGCTTGCAAGTCATCATCTCACATACAATAATGAAATTACTTTCACTCACTTCATCTAAAGTGTGTGTCTTTGTTTCTAAATAGGAATGGACGTTTGGTTTGGATTTTAAAAATGTAAATCGTATCGTTCGAAAGTCTTCACATTTTAAAACAAGTGTTTTTACATCAGTAACACCGGCATTGCCAGATTCAGTTTTTCTAATGACCTAAAAACAAAAGGTTGATGAGACATCATCATTCTCTTAACATCTTAACATCTGCTAGGGTGTAACTCTTTGTTTTTTTTCTAAGCAGAAACTGCAAGTAACACTTCTTCCAGCAACCCCTTCCCAACATATCACCTAAGTAATTTGCAATGCTCCCATACAAACTGAATGTCAGCTCTTAACCATTCTCCAATACCACTGCACTTCTTATGTACTCAATGCTTAAAGGTTTGACAAAAATTGAGTTACTACTAAACCCTTTCCTGCAAACTCCATAGGGTCACTTTCTAACTACAACGTCACAGTTGGCTTTAATGCTATTAATCATTCACTGTTAACCCTTTCTTTTCTAGTCTTTTATTTCACTTTTTAAACTTTTTAAGTGACTCTTTCATCGACTTTGCTATGAGAACCAAATCATTTTTATACAAAAATTCTCATGGCCAACCTGTCCTGAACTCCTAGACAGGGCTTCTAAGACTAAAACAAACAACAAAGGACTAAGTACAGAACCCTAATGTACACCAGCAATTACATTAAATTGGTTGCTAAGTAAATCGTTAATCCTGACGCAACGTCTAGAATTGCTGCACATAGACTACCATCTAGCCACTCATCCACACCTAATTTTCTCAAAGCCCACCAAATAACCTTATATGTGGCACTCCATCAAAAGCTTTTTCTAAATCTACAAAGGCAAAATAGAGATTCTTTCATACTTTTTCTGAAGCTGTCTGAGTAAAAATATTGCATCTGTAGCGCCATGCCCTGGAGCAAAACCAAATTACATCTTTATTCTTTCTCTATGTAACTTATCAATCCCTCTTTCCATAACTTTTACTACTTAATCAACCAACTTTAACCCTCTATAGTTATCTCTTTCTAATGCATTGCCATTGCCCTTGAAAAACTCAACTGCCAGTCACTCAAAATAACACCATCCTTTATAATCTGATTAGCAAGACTTGTAATAAGCTAAACTCCAGTATATCTAAACTAACTTTTATGAGTTACGCATTTATGAGTGTTGCTGACTATATAATATTTGACATACTGAAAAAATATAAACTGTAAAAACCACCTTTTGCTCATCACCACGCTCTACACTGGTGATTAAATTCAAGGGAACCCACATTGATAAATCCTGAAACAAACAAATAAAAACAAGTTAATTACAAATAGTCTTTACTATTACAAAAGGCCTGGCATTACTGTGAGGAATGATCTACAAAAACGTAACATCAATGAGTGTTAAGCCTATAAAATTGTTCAAGATCGTTTAAAACGTAGAAACCTTGTGGCCCTTTGGTGGAGGAGCAAGCTAACAAGATAGAAATTGTTCTATGAACTTTCTTACTTTCAAAAATGTAGGATTTCTTTTAAAAATATATTCAAAAGTTTAGAATGTTTGTAAAAAGTTTTACAAAACTTCTATAAGGTATTCTATCTACAGAGATTTCAAAGTGAAAAGTGATGTTAGGTTTATATTGTACAGCTTTAACAAGTCTTTTGAAATTGAACTTATTGGATTTAGCAACAGCTAGACTAAGGAATAAAAACAACATTTGTTTCGACGCGTTTCATATGTCAACACCCATTCTCAAGAATAACCAATGATTACAATTTGAAAAATTATATAGTATAAGCTTAAATGAAGCGCAAGAATATATTAATTGCAAAAATTATGCTTTGTCAAATAACAATAGCAGCATACAGCATCTGTTTTTATTTAACATAGGTATATCACGCATAATGAGCAGGCTCTCTCAATTCAAGGTCAAAAGGTTTATTCCCGTAAGCCAAAATAGTCAACTATCAAGATGCAATTTTTCTTTATCATTAATTGGTATTCTCTATTGTAATTTTGTTTGTTTGACTTCTGCATTGTATAACCATTGTATAACCCTATCACAAAAGTACCTAGCAGGCTTTCACAGGATTTATTGAATTACATTACAAAAGGAAAACAAAAAATCGCAAATATGACATACTGATGTTTTAGCCAGATTTGTTGAGCTCGCATCTGTGCATAGAATAACTAATCTGTAGTCAGTTAAAAAAATTCTTCCCAAACCACGATGGCCACTGACTTCAACCAACACATCATCAATAACCAGTTCAACATGCTCACTAGTGCCTAATAACAAATGAATACAACGTTTAACAATTAAATAAATCTATCTATAATCTATAATCACATCGATAAACTGTAGCAGGCAAACAAGAATTATAACAATTGATAAAAGCGTTGCAATTGATGCCAATAAAATGGGATTTAATTCATTAAATTCCTTACACCAGGGCAAACTTGTTTTAGAACTGACCTTAAAAGGACAATTCTATTCTTTTAATATTAAACTCAACTATAAAAACTAACTAAAAAGGCTTAGTGCCACCTATCATTACATTCCTATTACAACATTTGTATGCGGATATTAAACAACTTCCTTTTGACATAGACTATTTATAGAGACCAGTTCAGAAATTTTACACAATGGTGTTTATGTCTCCCTCTATTGTACAAAAAAATATGAGCAATGTAAACAAGTCGTATTCATTTTCAAGTATAGCTTTGTAAAACTTTCTTTTCCTTTTTTTTTCATTGATTGGAACAGCGTATTCATATTATTGCTGACATAACTGGGGGAGAAAGGGTGTATTCGATATGATTGGTTTTACAGCTACTCCCTTACAAACTTTTGACAACATTTCTGCCGCCGATCATGTAACTCGTTGTGCTTCAGACTGATAAAACCCTCATCTTAGCATTGTAAAGCATGTTCATGGCATTCTTTTTTGAAAACACACATATTGATGGCATACAAGACATGTTCTAACTATCACATAATTAAATCGCATGTTTGATAAGCGAAAAAGTTCTGATTTTCATTGGTAATTCAAATAACCATGTACTACATGCTATATCATTTATTTCAATTGATTCTCCATCTCAGATTTTTCATCAAAATCTTATGATATTCTGGTTTGGTGTGTGTGCAGCATATTTTTAAACATATTGGAATATATGTTTTTTTAAAGCTTAGAAGTTTCTAACTACAAGTCTGCAAAGTCAGTTAATATTGGAATGTCCAAACCACCAATTTGGAAGTAATATTAACTCTCTTTTGCAACCGCTACAATCTCCATTTATACATAATGCTGGTATTAATTTAAGCCTTATAACATCCTTAACAGGTTTCAAAAACTGTTTTAGATTACAATTAGTTCTCATGACATATGTGAATTTATGTACATAACTTGCTGTAAGTGTGCAATAAGCAGATTGTGGATGGATATTTGCAATTTCAGAAAGTTGCCAACTACAGCTCCAAGATGTCTTTTCTGCCAATAGTGATGTTAACATTCGTATTGGAGAATATATTTTCAGCTTCTTTAATTCTTCTTTTCAGGACTAAATTCATTACACTACATTCTCCGATTGCTTAAATAATGCAACATATCAAACACTTTTATTTTTTCACATATAAAAGAAAATCATTGATGGAGCATAAATCACCATGGATGTGGGGTCACCTTATGTTGTTCCACCTTACAACAAAATTTCTATTTCAACAAAGACACAACATTTGTTATCAACTGTTATGCTGCATCTGCAGCATAACAATGCAGCATAACAGTTGATAACAAATGTTGTTGTGGCAGGACACGAGATTCAAATGTTGTGAATCATGACATGCCAACTTAGTTAAATGCATCCCCAAAAATGATGACAAAATGATGAATTTCATATTTTTTAAAAATAAAAAATATGAAATTCTATTTTTAAATATAGAACATACGAAATTCTTATTTTAAAAATAGAATTTCGTATTTTTAGAAATGTTACGTGTATCAAGTGAGTGGTTAAATAAATTGAGTAGAACAATTACTCACTTTTACAAGTTTGTTTTTAAAAGTTTTTTAATTGGCTTAATGATTTCACAGGGATGTTTTCTCGTCATTTTAGAATAAATACGGCAACTTTAAAGCTCTGCAGAGACGTTTTCTCGTCATTTTAGAATGAAATACGGCAACTTCAGAGCTTCGCAGGACGTTTTCTCGTCATTTTAGAAAGAAATACAGCAACTTTGAACCTTCGCAGGGACGTTTTCTCGTCATTTTAGAAAGAAATACGGCAACTTTAGAGCTTCACAGGGACGTTTACTTGTCATTTTAGAATGAAATACGGCAACTTTAGAGCTTCACAGGGGCCTTTTCTCGTCATCTTAGAAAGAAATACGGCAACATTGAGACTTAGCAGGGATGTTTTCTCGTCATTTTAGAATAGAATAAAGCAACTATTTTTAGAAATGCATATTTTTAGAAATACGCGTATTTTTGTATTTTTTGAAAATACGAAATACAGATTTTTAAAAAATACACGTATTTTTAAATACGCAATTCGTATTTTCGAAAATACGGAATTCTATTGTTTTAAAAATACGAATTAAAAATAGAAGCGGTTGATTTTCCTAGAGAGCATCACAAATGGTTAAAAATACCTTAAAGAAACCTTTCACTACTTAAAAGTGACTCTACAATTCATACGTCATTGTGTCAAATACATTTGCAGAGCTTTTCTTCTAGCTACATCACAATTACAAAACATCTAGTTAAGACTTGTACCTGGGTATTGAACTACCTGATCCTCTGATTTGATTGGAAGTTGAAAATTTGCACATTTCTCTCCATCTTTTATTAACAAATCATCAATGCACCATCTTGGGAGGGGCTAGAATTTGAAGCAAGTTGTTACTACTTATTCTGTAAACAAACCAGACTATCCTAAATTTTGGCTTAACTTTCAAAGTGCATATCATAAAATATTCTCTTTGTTTTTTTTTGTATATATTGCAGCAACATTCCTGGCCAAAGCTTAGGAAAAAATTCCTTGATAATTCCCAATTTATTTTTAAAATTTCCTGATAATTTATTTGTTCTCCCTGATTACCAGATTGCCTGTGAGCTTGTCTTTCCTTTTGATTTTATAAATTAGTAAACAAACAGCTTAGTTTATCCTCTCGATCACAAATTCTTAGAAAATCGCTCCCAATTTTTTTCTTAAACTTAAATAAATTATTAGTTCTTAAAACAGAATTGAATTAAAAAGAATAGTTTAAAATACCTCCGCATCATCAAGACTCTTTAGTGTTATACTTAATTCAATGCGACCAGTAGCAGCAGGGGAAGATGGAGTCCGTCCAACTGGATACCACTTGCATGAAGTTCCCACTTCAATAGAAGAAACAGGTATAATAACACGGCCCATGTAGTCATCCCTAAAGGTAGCAGTATACTGCACTGGTTAATTAAAACATACAACATTTTACAACATCAACATTTTGTTTATAACCATGTTGGTAATGTTAGTAAGAATGAACTTTATTTATTTTGGAGATAGACTGGAACAAGCATTTAAACATGAAACAGTTTCTGCCTCTAACTTTATTTTTTTAAGTTTCCAAAAAAATTGTAACTCAAAAATTACATATAAAGTCTAAAACAAAAATATAAAGTCTAAAACTATGAAGCTGTTATATAAATTTTTGAAAGAATATCACATGATCTTATTTTTGTTAAAAATTAAAACGCTTTTTGGGTGAAACTGAAACAAATTTAGTTTAGAACATTTTCGTATTTAAATATGATATTGTCAAAAGCATCTGTATAAAGTCTACTTATGGTGCCCATAAAGTTTGCATTAAAATTATATCCTTATTGCAGCCTTAACTTGCTAATGTGTTTGAGTTTAAAACAAGTTGAAGATATAGAAAAATGTCATTTTGGACGTTTCAAAGGCATGTGTGATCCAGGTGCACATGCTGGTGCAAAATACGTACAAAATTGTTTTAATGTGAGTGATATACAATAAGTCTGTATGTAATCTACAGTGTAAACACTTTGTGTGCAGGACTGCAGCAGTTTGTCTTAGTTTTATGCGATTTTATATTTCCCATTTCAAACACAATGCTCCCACGAAGAAATATCAGATATATTTTTGGTGACAGTTGTACAGTACAAGTACAGTTGTTTAAATTTATTGAAAAACTACACATCTCTTTTTCAATAAGAAACATACTTTTTAGGTCTGGTCTGGATATTTCTTAATTTTAAGGCAGGTTTTTAAAAAAAATTATGGAGTAGACACCTATTTATTACCCATTAAATTCTTTTTAGCACAATCCCTATCACTTTACTTTTTAAATGTTTTCAATATTTTACAAGTTCACTGCAGTTAAAAGTACTAACAATCTCAGCCTCAGTTAAGAAACATCATGTTTTTTGATGTGGATCCTTATGTATTAGCTTAAAATAAATACATTTATTTTAATTTCTAATGACTCAAGGGAAAAAAAACTTTTGTGAAGTACTATATTATGTTGTATGAGAGGCAATCATTTTGTATTTACATAACGGAGCTCCATGCATAAATTGAAACAATTCAAAAGCTTTTGTTAACTTTTAAAAATAAATTAAAAATAAATTTAAAAGGAATTCTACAACAAATTGTCCTACAAAAAGCGAAAGTGACAACTTGACAAAGTTACTGTTAATCCTAATGTTTGATTTACTTTTTTTATTATAGTACCCTAGTTAATGGAGGTGTCATCATAGTGAACTGAATTGCATAGGGTAAAGGTCATCTCACTAATCTACAGGTAACAATCTGACTTTAACAGTTACTGCATAAAACTAATTTTAGGCATTCCTTTTTCACTTTTAACAGCTGTTAGAAAGTATATATAAGGTTAGTTTCTTTAATGGAACTGTAAAACTATGTTTTCACATCTTGAAACCATTTCTGTGACAATATTAAAAGCCTGTTTCAACATTTCTTTCAAACGAATCACAATTTAAGCTTTTGATAGCTTTTAAAAAAATATTGCTACATTTCTACATTCTAGTTTTATGTTTTTAAACAAATTGTGTAATCATAGCCCAGTCTAATTGTCTAATTGTCTGTGCTGCTGGGAGTTCACAGTATCCTTTTTTCTCTCTCTCTTTTTTTTTATTCAGTTCAACTTTTCTTTTTCCTTTTTCCTTTTTCTCTTTCTTTTTTCTTTAACGCAGGACACAAATTAATAGCAGTATATACATAAATACTGATTTGTACATACCCTGGGTAAAAATTCATGAATAATAATAATAATAATAATGACGCAGTAGCTTTCTACAACGTTTTAGGTTACTATCATCCTGCTATGACGGTTCTCAAACGAATTATGGTAAAAGCCTTCTCTATTGCTAATAACGTTAATGTTTATTACTACAATTAATAATTTCAAAAGCTCTCTGTCTCACAAAACAAATTACTAAATTTCATCTCACAATTTATTGATTTTAAATAATCCATCACATAGTGTTATTGTTTATCAGTGAGGTAATTGTTTTTCCAAAAAAAGGTTATGACAATGTTTCTGTTCCTTTCCATGAACTTAATTACTGTCTAATCATTCATGCAAGTTTCACATGGATTACATTCAGACTGTATCACACAAGCGAATCACAGTTAGCGTGATTTTAAATTTTACACAATACAAATGCAAAATCAAAATCAAATAAATGAAGTTGTATAGAGCTAGGATATTACTGTAAAACACAGTCATATTTGTAAGAAGCTACATATCAACAAAAACACATGCAAGTCAAATAGTATATGCAATGAATTGCTCATTACAGCATGTCTACATTCATCTGCAAGTGCTAATGACAGGGCATGCACTAAAACATTTCAGACATACTTGATGAGAGATGGTGTATCTTTTATATTTGAAAAGCTTAGGAAAGTTGAAAAATAACTGTACTAAAAATAAAATCTTTAACTAAACACATTAGAAGTGTTGTAACCTTACCTATTAAGTGTATCTTTGTCCCAGACGTCAATGTAAATGTAATACAATAGCTCACATAATGGAATTTGTGAGAGCTGAAGAACACCACTGTTGTTAACAGTTGACAAAGGGAAAGAAAAGGCTGTCTGAGGAATGTTATCAACTTCAAAAATAAATGTTTGATTCCAAACTGGCTCAACTGTTCTGTACTGAATTGATGTAAAGTGCTCCTCATCTCCAAATTTTACAATACAATAAGGATCTGCCTTACCAGTTGGATCCATGGGAGGGAAATCTTTGCCTTGGAGTACTATAAACAAGAAGGAAAATGCTAGTTACGCTAAAATATCTAAACCCCAGCATACACACAAGGTGATATTTGATTTCATTATTTGCTGTTTGCAGCAGGTATAACAACTGAATGTTGTCACTTAACCGAAATCTTTCTTTTACTACAGTAACTTATCTCAGCCAAACGGTCTTTGCATAAAGTAAAACAGTAAAATAAAAATAAATGTCATATATTTATGCTGTCCAAAGTTAACATGTATATACAGACACTTGTAAAATGCAATTCTTTAAGCTTATTCAAAATGATTCAAACATATATAGCACTGTGCTTCTTAAAAATAAAATGCTTCCTGTTACATGCAAACCCCCATTTAGAAAGAACGTTGGATCAGGACATTCCTGAAATTCTTAGCTCAAGACTCCTATTAGATGCAAAGATATGTGACCTAATTACATATTTTTTAACACAGTATGACCACAGTTACTCTCCATAAGGTGGATTGAATGTGAGCTGATGTAATGTTATACATGTATTTTCAAAATAGTGAAAGTGTTTTTGGATTGAATTTTTGAAGCTCGTAATGACATTAAAAACCAGATTCATGGTTTTTATAAGAAACAAAAAATATATTTTTATTAGAATATGAAGGTAGGTAAATAGATAGGTAGAATTTTTTATTTTATTTTATTTTATTTTCTTCAGCTTGGTGATGTCAACTTTTTTATCTTAAAACATTCTGTCGAAAAATTTTTTGTATTAATTTTTTAATAATAAATATAATTTATGAAGAATGCGAAGTAATATTGTAATAATGGTGGACACTACAATGATGATTTATGTTTTTAAGCATGTTGCTGGTTTGGCTGTCCTTAATTATTGTTGGCTTGCCGTTTTCCATTTAGACGTCTCACCAAAGAAGTCTGAGCCACTGATGACCAAAACAAGAAGTATCATTCTCGAAACTCAACACATGTATAATCATTCCTCAAATCATCTGTTTTTACAACCCAAATGCTGAAACCAAACTTATCGTTGATGTAAGCCCAACCAGATAAGAAACAATACTTACGCAGAAACAATCAGATAGACTGCACAGTTAAATCCAATCCCTTATGGATCAAGATCATTGACACTTGTGGAGACTCGATATAACAAAACAGAGCATGAAGCATTAGCGTGAACAATATCACTATAAGCATTAGCGTGAACAATATCACTATAACTCCCGGCAACATCCAACGGCCCACAGAGTGTGCCATCTCCCCAATTTCCCTCACATAGCTTGGGTTAACCCGGGGCTATGGTAACATTCACTTGCCTAGTAAAGCAGGGACTCTAATTGGGTCTACGTACCTCAAAATGAGAATTAAATACTCTAGGACTCCCCATCTAAGCCATGGCCCCTCCTGGAAAAAAATAAACAGGGTATATACCTCAATATTTGTGAGGCCAGCCATGTAATATATGCACATCTATCTATCTATCTATCTACACACGTGTTTGTAGACTAATTGTACTATCATTGCCTAATTCACGGTTATTCCCAAATGTAGTATCTGATTCAAAATATATATTCAAATTTTTAGCATAGCTAGCTGGAGCTATTTCTAGATGGCTAAGCCAGAACTAGCTAAATAAATGAAATGATATATCTTTTCTATCTCAAGTGATAAAATAAAGTAAAATACAAGTTGATTTTATATCAACTTAGGAAAAGCTAGAGATAAGGACCGTCATATAGTACAACTAATCTGGCGATGACCGTCATATAGTACTAATAATCTGGCGATGGCCTTGAATGGAAGATTTATTATCAACAAAGAAAAATTGGCAATGTGTTAGAAGGTTCAATGAACTAAGCTACCACACTCTCCCAGAAATAAAATAAAACAAAAAAAAAATAGAAAAAAATAACATAAAAAAAAATAACAACAAAATAACAAAAGAAAAAAAAAGACAAAAACTATGTACATTGTCATAGTTTACAATAAAAATATGATATATTTATCTAAATATGTAAATATCTCTATCTATATATATTTATAAATATATCTAAATCTAAAAGAATGTATTGAAAATATAACTATAAGAGTAGAACAAGATACTACATTTTATACGGACGAAACAGCATGTGTTGGGCAATTAGAGATTACTAAGGTGAAATTTAATAGCCTTGGATAGGCAGGATTTTTTTATGGGCCAATTTAAATTAATTATGCCAGGGTTAACAAGATTGTTCCATACACTTATTCATTGATTTCTTATTGAACAAGTACCGTATTTAGTAGTCCTGACATTCTTGCGAGTCAGACAAAGGATTTTTGGGTGGCATGACCATGAGCATCTCTTCTCAATGTAAAGAAACCAATCAGAGGTTGAGGTACAGTACCAGACAAAACAGAGTTTACAAAAAGAGCATTTTGTAGTTAAATATGTGATCTGAATTTGGGATACTTAATTGACCGTAAAGGGGGTTACTTGGAGATCTGAATTTGAGAAGGTAAGTAAACGCATGGCCGAGTTTTGTAAGGAGATAATTTTATCAACAAGAGAGTTACCCTTCTGACCCCAGACACTGCAGCAGTATGTCAAGTGAGACTCAAATATGCTAAAATATACTGTGCGTAATATACTTAATGGCAAAAAGTGCCTAATTTTTGAGATCATGCTCTTCTGCGTTTTTTGATGAGTTGGATAGTGTGGGGCTTGAAGGATAGAAATTCATCTAAAAATACTCCTATAGATACTTAACGCTTTGAGAAAGGTATAACTTTTTACCGTCAAGTTTAAGCTTCATAGTATGACATTGAGCTTTATTTGGATGTCTGAAATATAGGACTTCAGTTTTAGTAACATTTAGGATAATTTTATTAGCTTTTAGCCAGTTACATAGTGAACGAAGGTCTTGATTCAAGAGTATATTAAGATGTTTTATGGAGTGGTTAATGTGGAGAAGATTAGTGTCATCAGCGAAATGGTGCACAATAGAGTTTTTTATGGCAATGTGTAGGTCATTAATATAGATTAAAAAAAGCAAGGGACTGAACCGTGAGGGACACCTATGCTGATGTCTAAAACGTCTGAGTCATAACCATTAATTGAAACAAACTGTTTTCTATCAGTCAGATAGGATCTGAACCAGTTATTTTTAACAGTTAACCAGTTATTTGATATACCTCTTATGCCATAATTTTCAAGTTTTTTAAGTAAGATGTTGTGGTCACCAGTGTCAAAGGCTCTTTTAAGATCAATAAAAACTCTACAGACATGTTTTTTGTTGTCAAGAGATTCTCGAATACGTTCAGTTATGCTGGTAAGAGCATGAAAAGTCGAGTGATTTTCTCTAAAGCCAAATTGCCTCTCAAATAAACTTCTTTGTTGAGATAAAAGTTGTATATGCGTTTGTATATTAGTTGTTCAAAAATTTTATTAATGTTTGAAAGCAATGAAATTGGTCGATAATTATCTACATTAAGCCTGGAACCTTTTTTTATGTACAGGTATAACTTTTGCTTTTTTCAGTAAAGGATAGGTTTATAACACTAGAAATAGGATAGGAGATTTCGTTAGAGACTAGGTAAATGATATTACTAGGGATACTATTAGGGCCAGTAGATTTATTTTTTTGGAAAGATGATATCAGATCTTCAACTTCTTAGGGGGTTGTCGGTTGTGCAAAAAAGCTATTGTTTGAGGGATTTTTTAATTAGCTGGAAAAGTCCACATTATTAGAATAGACACTGTTTTGAACTTCATTGCCTATTTTAGAGAAGAAATTATTAAAGCAGTTAGCTATTCCATTTAGGTCAGAGAAGCTATCATTTCTTGACGCAATTAAATTAGAAACAAAGTGGGAGTTTTTATTGAGGTTTATTATTTCTCTAGTGCCTTGCCAGATCCTACGTGAGTTATTAATGTTGTTTTCAAAATAGTTTTTTAAATGTAATTTTTTGCTATATATACCTAGTTAGACAGACAATTTGGTTGTCCAAGGAAGGGTTGATATCTGACTGGTTATTATTCAGAGTTGTGTCCTAATTAATATTTTGGATATCAGCAAGGAAACTCTCTTTGTTAAATTTTCTCATATTGCGTATAAAGGTATTGTGATCTCAGGGGACAAAACACGATACCTTTGGAGCAATGAGGAATTGTGGAAGATGATCTGATATTCAGCATGTTAGATTTCCAGAGACCATTGCAGTATCAGCGTGATTTGTGAAAATAGTGTCAATGATAGTTCTGGATCTGGATGTTATTCTGGTCGGAAGAAGTATTTTGGGCATAAGGTTAGCAGATTCAAGAAGATTAAGAAAGGTGGATGATTGGGGGTGGCTATCTAACTTGAGTAGGTCAACATTGAAGTCTTTAGAAAGATTTTTTATTGTGTTTGCAAAATAGTTTGTCAAGAAAATAGGTAAAAAATCCTCATTGAATTCTTCTAGGTCCATCAGGGATGCCTGTAAGTACAGGAAACTGAAACTATGATGTTAGGCACATTATTCTGACAATCTCCACTGTGGTTGACTCAAGAAGTCCAGGTTTGGAAATTTCCAAATCATTTCGGCGTTTATATGTCAGGTTAGTTGCGATAAAGAGAAGTATCTAAGAAGTATCTAAAGACTTTTAGTTTGTTTATGCATAGCTATAAAATAAAGTCCTGTCTCTTGTTTTGACATTTTAGAACATTGTAGACTCACTTAATTAGGTAAATTAACATGATTAGGGTAGCTAGCTAGCTAGAGACAGCCCCCCTGGTTGGGGAAAGATCCCAACAAGTAGTGTACTACACCTCCTGATTGTCCCTTTTTACAAAAACCGTAGGTGTCATCCCTAAGAGAACAAAAGTACATTGAAAATAAAAATCAATTACGTCATTAGGAAATCAAAAAAATTACCTGAAAGTTTAAGCCAAGCTTTTCTGGGTCCTTGCCAAAATAATTTTGCATCAACTGGTTCGTCATTTTTTACATTAAGTGGCACTGCAATTTCGTAATCCTCTATCATGGCGTCTTTACTATTACAAGGTACGTACCACGAACTATTCATTTACGACCCTTTTGTTTAAAATATGCGAGGTAAAAAACATTTTAAAGACAGCAAACACGAAACAAATCTGCACCTTCCCACTTCCATACACTTTCGTTTTCTTGTTACATACACACGAAACCGTACGGGAAATCAGCTTTGTCCCCAGGTTTATTTCTCTTTTATCTCTTAGGTGAAGAATAAATTATGTTACAATTATATTATTTTTATTTTTATTCTTCTTTTTATATAATAATAAATTTTTAGGTAGCAGAAATGTCATTTTTAATTAAGTGCGTTATGTGAGGCCTGATCATCCTTGTCCCCAGGGTCTCTTAAAGCCAAGCAAAATGCCCTGCAAACAAGGTTGTTGGGCCCAATGAAAAAATACCTGGATTATATTAAACCTCCTCTCTCCATTTACTGCGTGAAAACCCTCTTTGCCTAACGGCCACTTCGTCACGAACAGTTGAAACGACGGTCGAACTCTAATAACAAAACCTCTATATATGTAGCGCACACGTTATAACGGACCCCTCTCTTTAACGCAGACGCCAGTCCGAAGTCTCAATTTACATCTTCCTCTCTCGAACTAAAATCTTGACATTGGACTCTCCCATGGGGTTGGGCCGTATGAAACAATGTTTAACCCTTTTCTTGTAATATGTTTTTTTATTTATTTTTTGGTCAGTTTATGGCCTTTTCATGGCCATAAGAATAGAAAAATCGAAGGGGTTTCTTAACTTTGTTTTACTCCTTTAAATAAAAGAAAGCAGCATATTGAGTTTAGGCTCTTTCTTCTCCCAGCAGCGCAGCTTCTTGACATACTTTGCGAGTAAGTAATTTACATATAACACAAACATCTAATGGAACACAGAAAATTTTAGTTAAAAAATTTTGCACACACAGCTTTGGTTCAGTTTACGAGATTATTGCTTTGCTTTTTGTTTTACTTTATCTTTTGTGAATTTAAAAACAGAAGTTGCACGATGTTTTAAAATCATAAAGAGATAACATCACGACGACTTTGTTTCTGTTTGTCAGACCGTTTGTAAGCTAACAAAAACTGGCATTGAAAAAGCATATGCATTACAAAGGCTTAGTCTAAGGTTCAAAAATCCTGACATTTTTCCCGACATCTCATAAAATATCAAGTTTTCCTGACATTGTGGCTATATTTTTTAAATTCCTGACGGAGTGGACACAGAAAATATATTCTTAAATTTCAAAATCACAGCTTCTCCGTCATGTCATTTCCCCAAATTGATTTCGCGCATGTGAATCAATAACAAAAACATATCGTTACGTGCTAACGATATAGAGGTGTTATCCCTCACAAAAAAACAGTATGCCTACGTGATTATGTTGTTTGGACAAGTTTAAGAAGTTCTGGCAAGCAATTAGACCCAGAGTGCAAAAAGGCTAAGTGCAGAGAAAGCCATAAAAAATTGCATGGTGGATGAGATAAACCTTAACTTGTAAATGCTCAATTATGTTCTAGGTAATTCTTGACAGGATAGAAATTCCCTGTTGCTTTATAATGTACATTCTCTTATTCAACAATATATTCTAGGTCATACAGTTCCGACGAATAACATTTTTAAATGCAGAAAAAGTAGTGCTGTACAAGATAATGATGAACATTGGATGTCTTTTGTTGGCCCAAACGTTTTGTTGTCCTAATGGCAAGTTGCCTTAATCAAGAGCGGTTTATAGAGAAAGTGACGAGAAAGAGACCCAAGTGACATGACATTTTACAGTGTCGTATATTAGCAATAAAAATTTGAATGGCAGTAGAAGATGAGCAGTATCAAGTTCAGTTGAAAAACAGACAGGTGACGAGCAAAAAATTGTCCACAAAAATTTTTTTTTTGTGGACAATTTTTTGCAGTCCTGAAAATATTGCTTATTACAAAAAGAGAGTGGGGAAAATATAACAATGAATTTGGTTTATGGATTCACAAACATGTGGTACCGAAATGTTATCATCAAGCACAAACGGTAACAACCGTCTGAAAATAACTGTGAGATTTACGTTTCCGATTTAGCAGTATGCGTTTATTCTTAATCGTCACCTATGTGAGATATCATGGTCTGTCTTAACGATAAAATCTGGCTCCATTTGAGTTATTTCAATGTTTTATCTATATATTTGGACATAATATGAAAGTTACGTCATATCGTTACTCTTATTGTATTGACTCTCATAAGAGTACTCTTCTCACTAATTATATAGCAATAAGGCGCTGGGGTTAGCGAGATACTGTAAAGATGTAATGTCTTACGTGTAGTGGTATTCGTCTAACAGACCATAAATTGGCTTTATTTCAAACTCGGCTTTTTTAACCATATAATATAACCTCGATCCCAGAGCCGTTGTCTCTGTATATAAGGCAGCTAGATAAGCGTAGCGCCTGTGAGAGACAAAAAGGTGAGGTTGATGGGAATAGGAACATTTCTAACAAACGTAATGGATGTTGTGTGCAAATGAGCGACATCTAGACCGAAAAGTCACATTCATATAGGAGATAGAAAATCCACCATCAGTCGCGCAATTGGAACGGAAGAAAAAAAAGTAAATGACGCAATACAGGAAAAACAATTGTTGGGTTTGATGAACCTCGTCCACGGGGCTTTTTGCAAAAAAGCCCTGAAAACGAGGTTGTGGTTTTATATATAGGACCAGTTAGGTTAAAAATAGTTTGTACGAGTGTATTTTGCAAAAAAAACTTTAAAAAAACAGTATTTATACAGCTTTCGTCAACTAAAAAAATAAACTGAATCCAAAACTTTCTTGATATCAAAGGAACCTAAAGAAAATAACATATTACATCAACTATATATAATTTCATAGGAAGTCTTTACCAAATTTTCATTTAACTCCCCCACAACCTTCTCTTAACACAGGTCAAGATACTGGCAAGATACAAGTGAAGACACGAGTGGGGACACAGATGAAGACACAGGTGAAGTTACATATAAAGACAGAGGTGAAGATACAGGTGAAGACATTGGTAAAGACACAAGGTTAAGTGAATTAGTAGCCCACCTTGTTCGGGTAATGCGTTAAAGTTGGCTGCTTTCGTTCCGTCCTTCAGAGGTTTACGAAGTCTGAAATATCAAAAATAGTACAAGGTAAACCCGCGTATAACATATATATTTTAGACTACTAAATAAAATTAATAATAAGGAGTTGCAATTATTAAATACGGAAGAAAAAAGTATGTGTATTTCAATAAGAAGCCTTTATGGTCGCTTTATTCAAATTAATGTCATTGCATTGCAACGATTTTTTTCATCTCACATTTAGAATTGGATTGCAGGAAAAATTGAACAGGAAAATACTCTGCTCTCTCAATAAATTAATTAATGAGAGGAGGCAGGGGTGATTATTTAGCACTCTATCATAACAGAAGTTTTAAAACACTTTAAAAACAAAACAAATACTGAGTATATTGAATACTGAGTATATTAAAACTCACGGCTTGCCAGCGAATTTTTTATCAAAATGTTGTTTCAAATCATCCAGAATAGGCAGCTGGTGTAAAGCTACGAATTCTTCTCGACAGAACTAAAACAATAACAAAACCATACCCGTTAGATAGATTTCACAAGTATTCAGTCTACCTTGAAAAAAAAATTGCGGTAATTAATATTACGGAGCTTTTTTTTCGCAATTTTGAACCCTATCCGCAGAATTATGTGCTTCTTTTAAGTCAATTAAAAAGAAAATTAGTTCCGCAAAAATACGCATATGTCGAACAATCGTAAAAAAAATTTGATACGTTTTTAAGAACAATTGATTCGCAAAAATGTTTAAAATTCTTACATATGATTTACATTACTTTACAGTAAACATCGATACGAAATTTTTGTGGTATAACTAACTATAATACTAACAATATTCAAAATGTAAATTTTTCATAAAAAAGAAGTCTGCATTCTCACGAGAACTTACACTTAATCTGCATTTTGTATAAAAAGTCTAATCACAAACAAATGTTTTGCAATAATTTCTTCCAGTTTAAAATATACTCCCCCCTTCTTTTAGAAACTATTAACTGCCAGCGTCATTTTCACTGGAATTGTGCACGAATTTCTCCTATTGGTTGTAACGTTTAAGCGGACACAAAACGCAGAAAAAAAATAAACTTCTTAAACTTTAGTTACGATTCCAAAAAGCCTTAGATGTTTTAGCACTTTTGTTGAACTTTTACTACACCTTTTCCAGTGACACATCGCAGAGACATAAAATTTTGCAAAAACATGCATCAGATAAATGTTGATGATAAAAAACTATTATTGGTCAAAGAACAATTTTCTTTGGACGAGGATAGCCCACTTACTTTATTCATGAGATCGACATCACAAGCATGTGACCAAAAACTATCGTGTACAGAAGCAAACGTCATTTGGTGTTCCTGGCAACGAAGTGCTGTGAGCATCAAATGAGACGAATCCAGTGAATGTATAAAGTTTGGAGGAAAACCTCCTTTCTGTTTTGTTAAGTTCGGTATTTGTGTATAGTCAAAATAATGCGAAGACGAGACAGTTTGCAGTGGAGTAGAAATACTCTCCGTGGTTTCCCTGTGGTAAGGTTGGATCACAGGGAGTCCAAGAGGTGTAACCCAATCGACGCAATTGCCAGTTAACGCGATTTGCGCAGCTGATATTGTCAACCAATCCTAAAAAAAGGGTAAAAATTTGTCACATCGAGTTGTACCTCTTTTATGCGCGATATTCTTAGGACTCTCATCTTTCGAACAATTTCCCCCAAAAACCTATGCCTTTTCAGTCAAATTTTTTTGTTAGAAAAAATATTAGTCACTTAGAGAGAGAGAGAATTTCAGACTTCCGCTAATTTTTAAATTTTCTGTTTGCACTTTTTCAGACGCTATGCAAGACAGTTAAAAAACAATTAAAATAACTCTAGGCTCTAACCCAGTGAGTATTCTAAGACATAAATCGTCAGAGAAAATATTTGTCCGTCAAAAAAAAATGTTGCTTGGCGATTGACTGGTCACATTGTCTGTTGCAACGAAGGAAGAGCTCTTACGAATTAGCACCAGAGCCTAACAACGTACGTACCAAATACATCAAAAGGTTTTGGGTCTATAATCCTGCGTTATGATTACGTTAACTCTTTCACATCGGACAGGTCAGATAAAAGTCCTTCGAAAAAACACTTTTAAATCCACCCAAACTTGACTTATTTAAACCCTTCAGTCTCAGATCAAAGTTTCACAATTTTCTCTTTCGAAAGATCGAAAACAGGAAATTAATGAGACCTTAAGGATGTCATTGCTTTTATTTTATCTCGTAGATTGTTTTTATAACTTTGCGCAATACATAGATAAAACATAAGCCTTTATTATCAAATCAGCAAATTGTAGGTATTAAAAAAATAGTTTTAATTTATCTAGGATTAAAAAATAAAACTACCTGTATTAACCTTGCAGACGTAAACATTTCTGTCAAACTTTTAAACACTTCTTGAACGACATAAACAGAAGCTTTAAAAATAATATCGCTGCCGACACCCAATTCTTTCAACTGTTTCTCGATTTGCAATCTACCCCCAACAAAGGTTACACCATAGACAACCGTCATTACAGTTTGCTTGACAACTTTACGTGTAACTTTACCTAAAAACGACAGTTACGATAACGTTTCCCCGGAATTTTTATTCTCTTTTTTATTTTTAGGGGGCTATCTATTTAAAAGGGACGTGTAAGACAGGGGGCATAATAAACTTTTGTAAAATTTTCTCTCACTCGCCAGTCAAATGGGTTTTTTAACAAGATTCGTATTGAAAAGATTTAACAAGGGGGTATTTATCAGAAGGGGTATATTAGATGGACAAATACCAGATGGGCCGATTATTAAAAAAAACATCGAAACAGAGAGGCGTTTAATAGAGATGAACGTTTAGTCGAGAGAGGTGTTTAACGAGAGGAGCGTCTAATAGAAGGACGTGTTTAAACGAAGCTTGGCAGTAAAAAGTGATTAGACTATACTGGCAAATTAACAAAATAACTCAATAACTTCATACCTTCCAGTAGCTGTGCGATGGCCAACCCTTCTGCTGCATCTTCATTTCGAGTCTTTTCAACCAAGTTGGCAACTTCCATATATACATCTTGAGGTCTATCTGATGGCATTAAATTCACCTGTCTGAAGAAGTTAAAAACTTTGCTTACTTTTTTCTTACAAGCTGAATTGCTCATCCTGTAAACATTCGTAAAATAATTAAAAAAAAATAAAGTAAAACTTTAACCTTCACCAAAGTTATATATTTGTAAGGAGGAATAGAATTAGAAGAACATAAACACAATCAAGAAAAACAAAAAAGACTAAAAAGTGAAAATTCCGTATTTTCCCGCGAATGTTTTTCCGGCAATAGTTCACATTCCTTTTTACAGTAAAAAGTTATGCCCTATGTTTTCAAGTGTTAAAACGATCGTATTTTGTTTGTGTAAACTATGAACTTTGCAAAATTTGTTAAAACTAACAAGGTGTCGTATCGTAGCATTGTATAATTGTTACACTATTTAAAAAACTTCTTTCCGCACATTGAACAGGGCTAGAGTAAAAAATCAGGAGAATTTAAGAAGCAAATTTTCAATATTTTTTAAGGATTTTAGGTGAGGTAACGAAACAAGAATGAGCATATTATACATAAACACACTCACTTAGCGCCATATTCGTCACGCCCAAGTCCAGCATAATGTTGCAATCCATTACATGAGCCGTCTTGGTGCACAGGTATATGCGAGACAAAATTCTCAGGGTCACCTGACCGTATTGCATCTGTTAATTCCATACAAGCAACTAACGTCTGCCATGGATCGCTACCATCCTGCCACCATTTCCGACCCTGACAACCAAGGAGGAGAATAGTTAGTTGCGTTTTTCACACACCCTTCCCATTTTCTTTCTTTCTCTCTTTCTCTTCTCCCCACAGAAAACAACCACCATTTTAAATTTAAAAAAAAATAAGTAAAAACTTACGGTGAGCGGGTTATCAGCTGAGTCCATGACGTCATCGATATGTCTGTCAACAAACTCGATTCGTTCTTGAAGTGACGATTTCTTCAGTTGACCATGCACATTAACAAGATGCACTTTCAACCAATTCAAGCCTTTCTTACCAAGAGGTTTCCCGTCAGCGAACAATAACAAACCACGTGATACATCACTACCTAAAATGTGTGAGTATTGACCACGTGACTTTTAATGATACTATCCCTAACGTTATGTTTAATTTAGGTGAACTGAAGCTTTTTGATTAAGTCACTGTTCATCACTGTTTCATCCCTAATTTTTAAAATGTCAAATGTTAACCCTATTTGGTCCGGGGGAGGGGGCTTCCGCCCCCCCTGACGGTTTTTTTTAATAACTCCTGATTGCTTTCCTATATAGCTATGATACTTACTGAGTTTCAACATTTATCTCATAGACACCTGCATGCTAAATTTTTAGGTCCTATACCTTTCAGAGGCTTTGATGTTGGCCATTACTCGAAACTACCCCTAAAATCTCTATGAAATCCTTATAATGGGAAAAATCTAATAACTCCTGTTAGGATTATCCTAAGAACTTAAAACTTGCAACACAACTTTGTTTCATCAAGAAGAATCATTTTGAATAATTTTGACACGTGATTAATCCGATTTCCCGATTTTGTCGGATTTTACCCGAAAATCGGAAAAAACGGATTTTCGGGCAATTTTTGGCAATTTTTTATCCGATCCATGTAAAAACCGGAAGATATGTTAAAAAAATTTATTTAGCTTTCAAAAACTTCAAACAGAATGTACAAATTCACTGTAGAACAAAAGTAATTATATTTTAAGCAGATAGTGGCATTTTTAAGACTTTTCAAGCTTCTGATAACGTCACAGAAAATGTACTGACGCAAGCAAAAATTTATTGCCGCCATTTTGTTCCTTTTATGACGTACTATAAGTGTGTCAAGTTTGATTCAATTTGAACAATCCTATGAAAAGTTATTGCGGAATCCGCCCCCCCCGTTATAGTATGTTCGAAAAACCCCGGACCGAATAGGGTTAAATCCTTTGCCACAACAACGATAATTTTACATAATTGTAGCACTTTAACGAAAAAACTAAAAATGAGACGCAAATTTTCAACTTTTTGTGATGAAAGGATGCAAATTTTAGCGACCTGTACTTAAAATCACTTTAAAAGTCAACGTGAATTAAAAAAAAATGAGATGTTTGTCTCGAACACTTGAAAATCAAACATTACCGATGTGAGAGCAGTGCGGAGCAATAGGATAGATCCGCCCTCTGAAATCCAAGTTGTTTGGTATCCAAAACACTGAGTGACGAAAATAATTGGAAACAGATAACTTGTAGAGCTGATCCATCCGAAGTGCGAACAACTCGTGGTACAACTTCTTGCGGCGCTGGCGAGATTTTCTTTCTTCCAGAGTCATTGCTCTCCTGAAAAAAAAACGAATCATCGAAAAATTAGTCCGCTATAGATGTACGACCTTAAATTAAGATTCTCGAATTGAATGCAAAAATGTGTTAAGGATTTTGAATTAAAGGGTGCTTATATAAACAGACTAGCTAGGTCTAATAGTAATCTTTCGATGGTTTATCGAAAAATTTAAGCTTCTAATTATTTTATTTAAAATATATAACATTTTCGTTTTGTATGGATACAAAACATTGTTGCCACCTATCTCACTTCTTATTAAAGTTATTAAAACATCGACCTTATCATTCTTTTAGAATAAAAATGTAATAGATTTCCACGAATTAGTTGGTCAGGTGTGATGTGTGTTGCTACAACACAAATGTTATACTACCAATACGATATGCCGCACTTACGAACTATTTATTTTGTCTTACCTTTTAAACACGATATTATAAATCCACTCATCATAGCCTGTTCAGTTCCTATTGGTACTTTTATTAACAAGCGTTCTGCGAAGAAGGATCCGAATGCGTTCAAAGCTCACATTTTAGCCACAACAGCCGTATAAGACAGAAATAATTCAACTAAATAACCAACTAAGTTATAAATCCTATTCTGGCATCATTTGACCGTAGTGTTTTACCAAGGCTACTGTTGGTAATATAGTGCATACACAACCTTATTGACTAAGGAAAGAACCAGTTCACTCACTTTGACTTCCACTGCTCCACATACGGCAACTTTGGACCAATAATATCCAGCTTCATATCTCCATCACCATTAAATAGGTCGATCATAATATCAAGAATTCTCTCGTTAACCTTCCACGCACAGTTTCCAAGATAGTTTAAACAATCGAATATTCTGTCGATATCGCCATTTTTCGATGCTTTCGACAATTCGTTAAGTTTGTATTCGCCTGTTACCGTACGAACTAGATCACCTGGAAAAATAAAAACATGTTTAGACTATACAGCTCCTATTTCCACGTTTCTAGTCGTTTAGTATTGCTTTCAGGTAAGTTTCAACAATTAAGAGCATGCGTGCAAGCATTCACCTTCAACCCTGGACTTAATATCTGTGGAAATGGCTGTGATTTTTCTCGAAATGGCTACACAGTATCACTTCGTCATTACTCTGTAGCTAGTAGCCAGTAAATGTTTTACTTTGGCAGGAGTTTAGGCAAAGTAAGCAACGTCAACGCCCTAAAAACTGGGAAATTTAGGCGTGCTGGCGTCAGCTACAATCAGTACTGTTTAAGATTTTAAACTAACCAAATAACTTAAGATCCTAAGCTCGTTGTGAACATTAATATTTGAAGAGTGTGTTAGACAGTGTGACCAGATTAAGGACAAAGTAGGTTTTAAAATTCCGTCTTTCTTTTTTACCAATTATGTTCAAGGTTGTGGATTGAATTAGCTTAAACAATAAATGTAAATGGATCAAGTTGACTTAACTGTCTTGCTAGATTTTAGTGAAAACTCTTTGCTAATTATTTGCTTCCTCTTATAATAAGCTGTGTGTACATTTGTGTAACCTGTTTTCGTATTCTGTAATTCATTCATTTTAATTGATAAGGCATACACTCCCAGCATAAATTTTAAAGGTCAGAATGTTTTCCAAAACATGAACAAATGTTTACATAACAAAATGCACTTACTGCAAGGACCACAATTTTTAGCACTTAAATAACTTTCTGATTTACCTTGGGGTGGTTTAAAGGTATATACTTGTTGACTTGCAAAAGCAACTAATTTGAGCAAAAACAATATAACTACTTTGGACAAGAACAGTTCGACTATTTCGATCAAGATCATGGAACAGTCTTTTAAACAAGAAAATATATAGTACATTGATTTAAAAACACTGTGATAAAACTACTTTAAACATGTACTGTAAAACTATCTGAAATAAAAACACGTGGTATCGTGGCTATTTCAATCAAAAACACAAAACAGTGCGACCAAACTAAGAACAGCATGCTGGCTTTTTTAAACATGAAAATAATTCAACTACTTTTAGCAAGGCAATAATACAACTACTTCTAGCAACATAGAAAACTCTCCAAGAGTCTACTACAACTAGTTTGAGCAAGTCCTTGGTACTAATACTTACTATGCAGCAGAAGGTAAGCTCCACTATTGGATGATGTCCAAGGTCGTGGCGGTATACAAATTGGTAATTTATTTACCTCAAAGGAAATGTTTCCTAATTGAGACAAATAACTACTATAAAGACGTCCAACAGTAGGGTGAAATTTCAATATCCCAATTTGATGATGTCCAATAAATTCGTGGTGATGACTCAATGATGGTTCGATTTTACCTCTCTTGGACTTCAAAAAAATACTTGTGTCAATAGTCGCTACTTTTTTTAATATGTCGAGTACAACACTTGATGCCTATCAAAAGAAAGTAACTAAATGATACTCCTTCTGCACAAACAATCAGAATGTGTCTTATTAAAGCAAATAAAAACATGTTGCATGGTCACACAGCTTAGACATATGTCTACATTTTGGCTTTAACTAAGCCAAAAGGCGCATTAAGCATGCCTTCTCAATCATCTAGAAAAAATATCACTAAACTAAAAATTGAATTCATTGAACACAAAAAGGATGAGTAAAACAAACATTTTAATGCGCAACTATCTGATGCAAACAGAGTTCACAAATAAATTCTGATGAACTATAAATTAAAAATATCATGATAGCATCAATTATAAATCTTCCACATTTTTATTGCACGTTATTACAGTAAGTTGTGCTTATATGGTTTTTAATTTTTTGTAAATGCATTTATCTTACTTAGCAATAACCGTACGATTACAGTCACGTCCACAATATTTGTGTCATTATTGTGCTAAATTTTTAAAAAACTAACAGGTTTTTTTTTTTTTTTAAATCTTCAGGAATTTCAATTATACCTTAAACGAAATTAAAATGCAACTGCTTAAGTAATTGAAATTGGTAATTTTACACAAAATTGGGTCTGCTAAAAGATAAAGTGTTTCGTGTTACCAAAAATACAATCTGCAGTCACATGCTTTGCTCAGTATGACAATTAAATTAAAAAAATCAAAATTCTAAGAATTTGAGAACAAAATATTGTATTTCAAAATTAAAGTTGACAAGCAGAGAAAAGAACGTTTTATACCATTGCCTTGATCTTTGTAGGCCATAAAGTTGGTGCAATATCCTCTGATGCCAAATAGGGTAGCATACTGTTAATTTCATTCCACTTTTTACGCGGTTCAAGAGATCCATCAATCCATTCAGTAGCTGATGTATATTCTTCACATATTCCCTGTACCTAATAATAATTAGAGAAAACATCACATACACTCTCCCTTTAGAAATCTACTTTCTAAAATATCAACTGCTAACTGTTTGGGCACTGAAATATGTTTGGACAGGAGGCATATAAGCAAGTCAAGAGTATACTGCTACGCTAAGGGAGGGGTAAAAATAAAGTTTGGAATAAAAATAAATTGTACAAGTAATTTATATGCAAATATAAAGTTACCAAATTTAACATCCCCCCTCTCTCAATCTGGTATACTTCAAAAATAATTCAAAACAAAATTGAAGGGTGGATGGGGCTTTTTGAAGGCTGAGATTTTAGTAAGGATTATAATATTCTCTGATGTTATCAGATAAGTCTAGCTAATAAATAAATGCATACCTTTTCAACAACACCATTGTCGTTTTTAAACTTTGCACAGAACCTTGAATACATCATTCGCCCAAGCCTTCTACAAATGAAATTAACTGGAATTCCCTGAGGCTGACTGCATATCAATGGAACAATATTATCAAATAGAATATCTGCCAGTTCATCAGGTGTAAGAACGCTTGCAAAGGTAACACACCTGTTGTACATGAAAGCTACAAACATAAAAGATGTTACTTTCATACAATATTGACACAATGACTTTTCTTCCAAATTTTTGTTTTATTAGAAATATGTAAGTATGCAAAACATATGTAAGTATGCAACAGTACCTCGGTTGTTCTTAAACTTTCGGACTTGAACGAGTTCTGTAATGAAATCCTTTCTCCACTGATCAATTATCGTTTGATACAAACGAGAGCGTTTAACAGCCAAACTGCTATGAACTTTAGTGACATCAATAGATGGAATTTCTAATGATCCTATGTGTAATAATAATAATACTATTTATAAAGAAGCTTTCGCCAAATTTTTCATCGTTACTACTGCAATATTTTTCTTCATGTAAAATGCTTACAAATTTTAAGCTATTATTTTGAAATCTTCATGTCATACTGCCACTCTTCAATTAGTATTGATTGATAATTAGTGAAAACTCTATGTGATTCAAATTTTATACATTATGGAAAAAAACAAATAAAATGAAGTTTTGCGTTGTGACTTCACCCACCACAAAACAACTTAATTTCAGAACACTTGTTTATGCCATTGGTATTACATTTGAATTATAAGAGAGTGCAAAGATTACATAAACAAGCTATTTGTGCAATTCTGATCGCCATTTTGAATCCAAATGTTTTGATTTCATTACATGGCTTATCAGCAAAAGGAGCAAAATTGTAAGAATAGTCACATGGAAGTTTTTTGTACATATAACAATGTCAATAAAACTTGGATTTGTTACTCATTAGCTGTGGAACACACAGCTTCTAGTTTCGGCTGAAAGCTCGAACAAATCCTGATTTTGTGGGATTTAAGTTAACATATGCACATCTCGGACGCAGTTAGTAAAATTGCAGCTTTTAAAACTAAAATTTTAAAAACTGCATAGCTCAGGTTTAAAAAAGATCTCTCTTTGTCTGGTAAATCCTTCGTATGTTTTCTATACTATCACACCTATGTAAATCTTAGTAAAATGTTTTTTATTATTTTGGCTATCACAGACATATATAGCAGACCAGCTAACGTAGTCAGTGTCAGTTAGATGGCAATATATACATACAGACAGCTAGCTAGCTATTTTGTGCTTTTCTCTCAAGCTTCCATTTAGTTTGGTATGAGTCCATTCTGGGCTAGCAATTTTTACTTCTTGTGTTGTTTTTTACCAACCTGAAGCTAGCCACAAAGTAGTAGGGAGGCATATAGATTTTGTAATAATAATCCTGCAAATTTTAGCTATGATGCATCATAGCTAAAACATCATAGTTTATTGTGTTTGCTTCACAGCAACAAAATAAAATATTTTATCCTAGTGGTATAAACGAGCTTCGATGTTTACGTTTTGACGGAATTTCCACGTTTGTGCATAAAATCTGAAATATCGACAGATTATAAAATGGGCCAGACTATATAGAAGAAGAAAGTTAACAGTCAGGGAGAACTGATAATTAGCATGTAACAGGATAGTTAGTCCACGCTTATATGACTATAATACGGTGGGGATCTTTTTTGCTTAAATTTCCATAATATGTCAATATTGTTTATAATGTATGACTTCTCCATGTTTTTTATGTCTGGCTACGTCTTTTCAATGTTTTTCTATAAAATCAGCATTGTCGTTTAAAGAGCATTTATAAATTGAATCCACAATATGGCTATTATACAGTAACAGCTGTCATATTTGTTGTGATGAAGTTAAGGCCAGTGCCAGTAAAGTCTGCATTTAGACGGTTAATTAGCCAGTATGATTTTGAAGGAAACCCGAGGTATAAAACGATGTTGGGCTTATATTATAGAGCTTGAAAAGTTGGTTAACAAGTCTTTTTAATTCTTAAAAATCTCTTTTCGTTCTCAAAATATTCACATTTAAAGAATTTCAGATTTAATTACATGTTGCGTAAATTATGATGTCATATTTCAGTAATAGCAAATTTTGACATTTTTATCATCATTAATTTTAGGCCTGTTAAGGCATATGCGTTCAAAGTTTATCAATGCATAGATATTATAAAAGTGAATTAATTAATTTTTTAGACAAAATGACACTTGTTTGCTCATTCCAGGCCTCTTAATTTTTTGCTGACGACTCCATAACTTGGGATCTGCATGTCGGTTTGCAATTAAATTTTGTGAGTAAACATATGGGGCCTATACAAGCTTACTCACAAAATTTAAAAATGAATATCTTTCACACGCAGTCATTTCTTGTTCTCTTTTTGCTTTTCATTGAAGCATAACATGGAACTAGGTAGATGACTATCGGAATATTGATATCCAATAAAAATACATAAATTTAAGCAAACATATCTCTACCGTATAATTAACCGCACAAGCAGCTTATTTTACTGCATGTAAATTAATCTGCATGCAAAAACTAGATTTTAATTTCAAGATCAAAAGATGCCTTGACTGAAAATTAAATTTTATAATAGGCTGGTTAGTCTACGGCTTATCCAATGATTATTTTGCCTGTCGATTTGCACAAAAGATCTTGGGAATATATACAACACCACATCACAATGAAACTACTCTGAAGTTGCTCAGATTTGCAGACCAGGGTGTTCTATTGGACTAGCCTTCAACCCATACAACAATGGTTGACTATCGCAGATATTTTTAGATTTTCGCCCATGATATATATCTCCCTGTAATCCTTTTGCAGATGTAATTGGCACAAAATAACAATTTGGCTACCACTTTAAATAAAATAGGCATATTTTTATTGGGCTTGCTGCTCAGTAACTAAACAGGAGGGTTCTACAATTCTGCAACCCTGTTTAATCTTTTCTCCATTTAAAAGGACTTTAAAAGGATTTAGGTGCTACCTAAATTGCAAAGCTAAACTTTTGTTGCCTTAATGAATTTCTTATCTTCCATGCTTAAAAGTGTTTTCTTGATGCTGTATATATTTTATTGACATAAACTAGCTCTTATGCAGGGATTTTGTTTTATTAAAACATGCTTTTACTGGTACAACTTTTAATAGAAACCTTAATTATTTAAAAAATGTGTAACTTTTCTATTTCATTAAATTTCAGTATTGTGTTTGTGAAAAGAAATAAAAACGATTTTTAGTAATTAGTCTAGCATCACGAGTTGCAAATGTTAGGCAAGCGAGGCTTGAGTTTTTATTAGCTTGCGATACATTGATGATTAGAAATAGGTTTGTGTATCCTCAGTAACAAAAAACCCAGCTCTGTTATAACATTGATTCCACAGCTTCATAGCTGTGGAGCTATCTTGCTTCAAAATAAAGTCACTGGAAGCATATAAGGTAGTGGCTGTAAAATCCCAATTTCTCAACCCTTTTATATAAACAGGTGACGTAATGATAATAAATCAGATTAAATCCGAAAAAGTGTGAATGAATAACCTTGCCAATATAGTGGAGGGGAAGTGAGCGAAGTAGGGAAAATACAGCGTTTAAAGCTAAATTTCTAGTTTTTATAATTAGCATTTGCAAAAAAAAAAAAAATTTAGTTTAATACTAACGTGTTATAAAAGTTTTGAGATTAACTTATATTTGAAAATATGAGCTAAGCTTTAAACTTATTAACACCATAAAAAAACTACCTTTTAATTCCAAATCAATTTGTGACTTGATAATTTTAGCAGCATCGTTATTTCTCAAGTGATATATGGTTGATTTACAAACAGATGTGTGTGATGTTTTAGCTTGGTTTAAATAATTTGGATATATTTTACCCAATGCATAGACTATTGCCGACACTTGCTGTTTGGTCAGACTTGATTTAAGTAACACCTGACGCACATCAATCCCCTATAAAATAAGATTAATCTTTACTTAATTTTTATCCAAACAATCTAAAATAAAACATTCAGCAAACGTCCAATAAAATTGTGAAAAAATAAATAGAATTATTTCTGTCTACCCTAACTGGCAGCTACATCTTTGGTTTGCAGAAGGACAGTTGGATATTATGATATAGAAACAGGTTTACCAGCACATTGATTTATAGATAAATCTATACGAAATCGATTAACTTCACATATTCAAATAGTTGAAAAATGTATTAGAAATAGTGCGATTTACGGCTTATAGTTGCAGTGATGCTTTTGCATAATTTCAATGAATATTATTATATGCACATGTCCATTATACTCTCCTTGATTTACAAAGTTTACAAAATATTCACTCACTTATTCGCAATTTTTGACATAGTCATACAGTTTACAATCATAATTACCTGATCTTCCATCTCACTTATAACACTTTCTGTTCTCACAACATCGTCAAGATTGCCACAGGCTTCCAGCAAACCAGCATAAGTTTGATAATTTGGCTCCAGTTCCTCTCGCTTCATGTTACGTAAGAGTAACTGAATATTTTTCCAACTTTTATGGCTGGCCCAAGCATGGATCATTTTATTGTAGCCTTCTATGTTAAATTTGTGACCATGTCTGCGATGGTAATTAAATAAATTCACAGCGCTTTGTAGCTATATCGAAAATAAAAATAAAAAAATAATAAACATGGCCCTCAGGCTACCAGCAAACTTTTCCTTAATCAGTAAATTAAAAAAAAAAACTTCCTTCATTTGTCTTTATTTTAACCACTTGTAAATGTAAAAAAACACATCATTCTCAGGACATTCACATAATTTTTTAAGCAACAAAATTTACTGATTGCCAGGCATCCAAGGCTTTATTGTAAGTAAATAGACAACTTTGAATCTCACGACAAAAGGTTTACACATGCTGTGAGTACAACAATATATACTTTCTAGAAAATACTAATCTTAAAAACCTCCGTAGTACAATGAATTATTGTCAGCATAAAATAAGAAAAATAAGACGTTGCAGTATTTACCAGTTAAAAATTGAACAGAAAACAAAAATACATACATCACCCAAATACAAGTATATGTCAATTTCTGCCAAAACACTTTGTTCGCCTTTGTAGGTCAGTTGACTCCCTCGTACAAACTTTGATGTTGTAGGTTTTGTTTTATGGGCTTTTTTCTTAGCTTTACTTTTACTTGTAATTTTGTTTACTTCCTCTAATTTTTGGCTATTTATCTCTTGTATACGTTCATTATACCGTTCTTTGAGAAATTCAAAAGTCTCTGCATCAACTATATCATGTTGAATATTTGCCCACACATTTCCATCTTGAACGACAGAATCGTAAATCTCGCCACATTGTTTCTTGACAGCAACAGGTTTATTGAACACATCAGAGGATGAGGCAATGCATCGAAAATTGTACACTTTATAATGTGAACGCCATCCTATTAAAACAGCAGGTTCATATAGCATTTAAGAGTTCAAAAAAGAGTAACTATTCCTATATGGCTGGTTCTCTTGAAAAGATCATTCTGCCAATGTTTACACGTTCTTTACAAATATCAGGTCCCTCAATAAGACCTGTATGCTGTCATGTAGGTAATTTTATCACAAATATAGATAAAAAATGTGTAGATAAAAAAACATTGATATTTATATAAATTTTCTGATTTTTTTAATCCATCTATTTTATTATTAAAAATTTTTCCTGTGTAGATATTTTATTTTACAAACTTGCTCAAAACATGCCCCACAATGTCATTTAGAATGTCTTTTCTATCTTAAGTGTAAAAACTTATATTTTTAGATATTTATTTATTTATTTTTTTTTTATCTAGCATTCGAAACTAATAAGAAATATAAAAATAATAATTATTACGAAATGTCTGAAACAGCGATGCATGAAAGATTCTTTTCTAATGTTATCCATTTTATATCTCAGCAATCGCAGTGTAAATGATAATAGCGGTTGGAAGGCGAGAGTTACATGTATCTTATTAATTGTATTTTTAATTCATTTATTTTTATTTAGAGTGGACACCTGTTGTTTAAATGTAGCTAAGATAAAAAAAATTATCATCTATACCATTAATTTTGACAGTTTTCAATATTTTCAACAGGAATTAATAATTAAGTCCTGGGCACTAGGTGGTGAAATACATGTCAATAACACCTAGATACCCACCATACTGCCCTATTAACATAAGCAAATCATTCTAATGTACTAAATGTGATTGCAAAGATGTAAATAGATTAGTATAGCATAAGACAAAAGAAAAAATGTTCTCCTGGATTGTCTTATATAGAGAGCATAAAAATCCTAATAGGAACATTGCAAAGCAATAGACATATAAAGCAATTTCACTGTGTAAACTATGTAACTCTATACACGATCATGTACATATGTGATGGTATATGGAGTTATTTTAACATGTGCGTTTATCCCCCAGAAACATTTTTTTTAATTAAGAGGACGGAATATCGTGTTTTAAATCCACATTTTACATGCATAAAGAACGTAAATGTTTAGTGCTATCTGCAAAGCAGAATTATCCAGATGCTGCACCATAACAATAAATTAGAATTAGGAAGAAGTAAACTTACCTTTAATTGGAGTTGTTCTGGATTGCAGTGTCTGACATGACTTACAAGCTCCTCTCAATAAACTTAGCATGTCTCATTTTTATATTTTTACACAATTGTCGTTTACTCTGAAAGACAACGTTAAATATTTATGAATAAACATTTATTTACCTTAAAAATGAATTAAGAAACTGAATTTTCTGTTTTTTCCAGGATTTTTTATAACAGATTTTTAATCAATTGTTTATCATTACTAGAAAAAGCACAATGTTACCATTAATGCATGTTTTAGTGCCTTCTAAAACCACTAAGCCTTTCTGGAATATGTGGATTTCATGGGTACTGAAATAATTGATTAGATTTAGAATTGTTGGTATAGTGTAAAAAGAGAAGCATGGAATATAAAAACAAATGTTAAAAACACAACTCTTAATTTTTATATTAAAATGATGCTAAGTTCCAGAGCACTTGGACATATACATATTATTGTCTAAATGTCAATATTTATTTTTTATTTTTTTCAAAGTACTGTAGATACTGCTTATAGTCTCACCTTTCACATGTTCCGTGATTTGACAAAAAAAATAACTCTTAGTATGTTAATAATGCTATATATTTAAGTACCGTAATGACAATGTAAAAATTAAAGATTTTAAAAAGAAAGTGAATAGAAATTTTCTACAAAAACATAAAAAAACATACTGAGACTGAGAGAAAATAAGTCATTGATGATTATTCAATTATTCAACCCTGGCTGTTGCATACTTTTGGATTATATTTGAAAATTAGTATATACAAAGTACAAAAGAGGATAATATAGACCAGGCTTTACGGGAAGCTGCATAAAAAAAATCTGTGCTAGAGAAATTTAAGAACAAATCCAATGCAGTCCAAAACTTGATTCCGGTATTAACTCATGGAAGTAAAAAAGATAAAAACTTTGCTGTGCTAATAAATAAACAAAATGATTTTAAAAACTGGTTGCAATATAGGGTAGCAATGTAATCTTTGCATAAAATTATAAATACTATTTGCCTAGTGAGGCGTATATTCACAGAGCTTAAAGTAACATCAATGCAAATAAACAATCTGTCAATGAACCACAATCTGCCAAATGAAAGGTAAATCTGAAATTCTTCACAAACAAGGATATTTGCAGATCTGCCGCCCTTGAAAGTAGCTATTTTTTATTATTTTTGCTATTTTATACTCAAATTTAATGCTATATTTACGCTTTATCACTGATTAGAAAATAATGATTTCTAACACAAAATTAGAATTACCAAGAATAGGTGAATCTCTAAGGCGATAAGTAAACTTTTAATTAAACACAACAGTGAATAGAATAGGCTGGGTATAAAATCAAATGAGAGGAAGAAATCATGTCTTTATATCAAGAAATAAAAAATGAAAATAGCATAAATATCATAAAAAGCATAAAATTTTTAACTGTTACAAATTTTACTCTATTTTATGATTTTGTACTAGTACCTAGAAATTTTGTCTTTTTTAAATTTTAAGCTGAGCTGCAGGTCTGCGTTTGAAATCATACTTTTGTTAAGTTAGATTGTATTTCCTTCCTTTCATCGTGACATTTGTACTTAAATTAAGATTTAGAATATTTTGAAGTTTCCATCACTGTAGCAGAAACATTGAACACAGGGAAGTTTACATTGTGGTCAAAAAAATAGATAAAATTAAGTAAAATACATGCTACATTACATATATTTTTTTGGCTTCATCAATTGAATATACTTGTTGAGATCTAGGACACTTTATAGAATAACCTTCATATGAGTCTGCCATTTTTAGCAAAGCTATCTCTCCATAAACATTACCATTTGGCAACATCAAAGGATGATTGTGTTCGTTCATGCGATCACCACTTATGCTACATAAAAGCCTTGATTGACTTGAATGAGCAAATGGTAACGGCTTGGCTAATTCATTGAACAGACGACAACACACAGGACAGTCTTGACACTTTTCTTCCTCGTGGAAGCAGTGTGGTGTTTTCAATGAAGCTAACCCACACTGTAACACAATTTCAAGCATAGACTGTGAGTGAAGTTGGTGGAGGGCAAGATTCTCTTTCCGAAACTGCTCCACAAGGAAATTCCAACGATTATCATCAAACAGCTCTTTGTATCTTTTGATCTGAGTGTTTGGCTTGAATGCTAGTAGACCCATGACTGTTTTCTGTATATCAGGAACAGATCCACTGTCTGAAGAGAAATGTTTACGGGCATACTGAACAGCATCAAAACAACATCCATTTTTAATCAATGTGACAAATTCTTGAATTCTTACATTCAATTCCAGAGTGCTATGCATTTTTTTTAATTTAGATTTATTTGTGTGACACCATTGCAAGCAAAGAGAAGAATCTTTATGCTTTAAAGCTGTCTCAACATTTTTTGCAATCATAAATAAGTCCCGATCAACATATTCCCTTATTGAAGAGTTTTCTGCTAACTTAATAGCTGAATCATAGTATCCACAACGTAATAAATAATCAACAAGCATGCGATCTAATCGATTTCTTTTCCAGACTATGTTTTTCTTCACAATGGCTTGCTCTTTTAGGTAAGATAATCGGGAAGTACACACTGACAACTTATTCTCCTCTTGTGTTAATGTGTCAATAGCTTTCTGTTTTAACAGTATTAGTTTATTTAATACATCATCCAATTCTTTTTCAGTTTCTTTAACTTTTGCACTATTTTTTGATGAAATTTTCTTCAGTTTATCATTTGAAGAGCTCACATGTGAAACTTCTCGATCAATTATTTTCTGCGCGTTCCGGAAGGTACGATTTAAGCTTTCATATGGCACAATCAAAGTTGAGTGTTCAAGAGCTTTTATTTCCGACATAATCTAAAAATGTCAAAAGGAAATTCAGTTTGTAAAGCATAGGAGACTGAAACAATTTAGTTGGTAGCTTCTACCCGGATAATGAACATTGGCAGCTTGCCCCAGTTAAGAACAGGGCAGAAAATACATAATCAGGGCAACATAATCAGGACAGGCCGGCTTATTACTCCAAAAATATTATTTGGCAAATATAAAAGGAACATAATCAGGGCAGGCCAGTTTATATACGACAGTGTAATATTATTGCTCACTTATTATAGAACGAACATAATCAGGGCAGGCCGACTTACGTATGACAGTCAAATATTATTCAAGACTTATAGAACAAATATAATCAGGGCCCACCGCTTTTATATCATTTGTCATCACTTCTGACAAGCAAATAGCCCTGGTAGCAAAGTTGTTGTTGTTCTCAAATGAAACGAAATTTCATGGCAAATACTAAATTTTGGGATTCGCAAGTTTAATAACTTTTCACCAAACTTTCACCAAACCTGCAAAAAGAATAATTTAGGTTCCGTGAAATTTAGTTACTTCAAAGTATATTATGTTGAAATGTATTTACTACAGGAGTAGTTTATACCAAGAATTACATCGATACTTTTTTCTTTCGCCATGCCTAGTTTTTAGGGGTGTATCTTCCAAAGAATGTTTAATTCATAAAAGTTTGAAGAAAATGACAATCACAGCCTGCCTGGCCCAGCCATTGTATCAGTGTTCATAATCCAGTCACCACAACATAACCAGTGCAAAAAAAGGCCGTTTTCGCAATCTGGGCAGAACAATATCAATTAGCCAGCTAGCTATATGAAGCACTTGACTTTTTGTTTAGGTTCTACGTAGCTAAGAAGAAATGTTAATTGATTGGACACAATTTGTGGGTTTTTTTAGTCTAGAAAAAGTTAGATTTGCAGCTTTACTTTCCAGTTCAATTAGCTAAATAGTACAGGCACATGTAGTTAAAAAAATTAAAACTTACATTTAAAATTTACAAAACGACACTGATATGGTCGGCAATAAATAACACGGTTCAAATTAACACCTAGTCACTCCTCTATGTAATGTACATTAATATATGTAAATATTGCTTTTATATGCATATCTATATGCTTCTAAAAAATCAATGCCCGCGAAGTAATTTTTACACAGGTCAATGATGTCCCTGATTGACCTATAAATTGCGCCGTTTACGTACCTAGACTAAACAAAGGGTATAGATAATCTTCGAGTCGGTGAGTTAGTGACTTCGCGAGTCGTGAGTTGGTGAGAATATGATGTGATGATGATATAATTACCTCTTAAAAATTAAAGCTCTACTATGGAGAGCGACAAGAAGATCGTATGCATATTTTTCCGTTTGTCAACATTCGGAAAGTTTTGCAACTCACTAACTCACCGACTCACGTCTCGCCAACTCACCAACTTACGACCAGAACATTTACTAAACTCCTAAACAAGGACTGTTTAGCGTACTTTGAGTACTACGGTATATGGCTCTGTTCAACCTCGAACCCAGGGCCTGTAGCGTTTTTTGATATGAGGATGAAACGCGTACGAGGCCCTGGTACAACAGACTTACTCAACCAATGAGAATGCGTATACGGCTTTTTTAAATTATGCTAAAAAGATAATAAATGCAGAAGTATTTTTTGCAAGCACAGCATTTTATAGTAACAACAAATATGGCGATGAGCATTACGCAGATTTTTTGGTAACTTGTTTATGAAGAAAATATTTATTAATTCACGTTATTTTTGACTTTCCTTGCATCGTTACAAATTTATCGGTGCTGTTCAAAATTTTTAAACATTATTTTTGTTGTTTCACTGATGGGAAAAAGGCAGCTGACAAGTCAAATGGAATGGTGCGATGAACATCTGTCCTGCTAACGAAAGTAGCAGGTACTTCTCACCTTTTGTTGGGACACAATACTTATATTTTTAAAAAAACTGCAATTTAATTTTTGTTTTCACATGCTAAAAAGTAAACAGAAACTTGGTATAGATGCAACTTTTTTAGTATGTATGCTGGCTAACTAGCTAGATACTGTTAGCTAGCTTGAAGATGCACAACAATGACAAGTAATCTTTTTTATGTCACAATTCAAGGGATATTATTTGACAATTTTTTGGGATAAGAATACTAGCTAGAGCATTAAAAAATATTTTAGGAAATAAAGTATAGCTAGCTGTATAAATAAAAGGAAATATATATATACAAAAAATAACAACTAATATAAATCTTTGTTTTTAGGCAAAGGGAAAGAAAATATCACACCACATAAAGTTTATAGTGGATGTGATAAAGTGTGTAGACTGTGTGCTGAGACTGACTTAAAACGATTTAGTCAAATTTTTGGAAATATTGGAACATCAAAACAACTTCAAGAGAAAATACAAGGCACTGTGGGTATCACAATTGTGCAAACTGATAACATAAATGATATAATCTGTCGTAAATGTGAAAGAAAAATCGAAAACTTTGTACAATTTAAGATTTTGTGTCGGAATGCACAGATAAGCTTTCGGAAAAATTGCAGTGTGAAAAGGGTAATATCGTCACCAGAACAAAAATGTACCACAAAGAAACTCAGAGGTAAAATATACATTCTTTCTTACCTATGTTTTAAAAATTACATATATCTTTTTTATATATAATACTTTAATACTTTACGAAGGCATTGTGTCGTAGTACAAAAATTCACCATATGTTCATCAACTTTATTTTGTTTTAAACGCCTACTGCTGATATCATGCCCGGTATAGTACAATCTTGCCAATGCTTTTTGCCCTCTTGGACCAGCCCTTCCAAATTGCTGCATATAGTCTTCGATGGTACTTGGTGGACTTATATGGAAAATTTGTTCGATATAGGGTGCATGAACACCCATACCAAGCGCAGAAGTTGCTATTATAACGCGAATGTTTGAAACTTCTTTTGCAACTTCAAGGAGAATTTCGTTTTTCATTGACTTTGTTTGTGGTGCGTGAAATTGCACAATTAAACAATTGCTAGGGTTTGTTATGTTTTCAACATACATGTGTTCCTTTAATACATTTTTTATTAACTTGTATATATACCCACAAAACCTCAATCCACAATATATAATAGTTTGAGGAAAACTTTTCTTTAGTGATTTTAGCTCCTTTGCAAGTGGCAAGATGATATTTTCAATACCTTCTTCACCAACTTTTCTCTTTTCTTTGCACATGTATACATTTTTTCTGTTTGGATTAACAGATATTATTGTTGGGGTTTTCATTCCAAGTATATGTTTTATTTTAGCCAGTGTTTTTTCTGTTGCGGTAGCTGTAAGTGCGATAAAAGGTACCTCTCTAAAAAAAGCTCGCATTGCTCCCAAGTTTTCAAATTCTTTGCGAAATTCTTTTCCCCTTAAAGATAAAGAAATATATATATATTTTAGGATTAACATTTTGTTAGTTATATATAATAATTTTGTTAGTTATATATAATTTTATATCTGTTTTATATTATATATATACATTTTTGTTATTCAGTTGTTGTACAGATATTCTTGTCTTTGTTATTTTATTAGCATTTTGCAATTAACATTACATTATTGCATATTTCCTTATTAGAGAAATTATTCTTGTATATATATATATATACATATATATATAATATTTAACTTTTTTAAAGTTGTAGCTATATATATACCTATATAAATAAAGTAGTACTTACCAGGTGTCCAAGCAGTGAGCCTCATCAATGACACAAGCTTTGACATTTTTTTGATAAATTTTCGTTTTCATCAAAGTTCTTCCTCTCTCACTCAATATAGCCTCTGGATGGCAAAATAGGAAGTCACAATGACCATCCAATACAAATGATGGTAAGACATCTTCTGTTTTATCACTCAGACAGATATCCTCAAATAACGTCTGTACAGCATTCTCCTCAAAATTTAAGTCACGTAGGATGTAGCAAGTCATTCCTACTTTTTTCAGAAAATTCACTTGATCTTCCATAATTGCGTTTAAACAAGTGATTACAATGACAATTGAAGATTTTTCGTCTTTGTTTCTCATGACATCTGGTAACAGTTGAAAAATTAAAGATTTCCCATATACTGTTGGAAACACCCCAATGACATCCTGTCCTCTTACTATGGACTCCAAGCACTTGACTTGTTTGGGTTTAAAGTTAAGGTCAGGAAAATTTCGACACTCCAGAGATCTTTGAATTTTCTCCAAAATTGCGAAGGGTTCCATCGCATCATCTGTTATTTTTGACGTAGATGTAAAATTTAGAAATTCTATTCTATAATATTTAAAATAAGAATAATAATAAACATTTAAAGTGGCTATCCCAGAAAATCACAAAAACCTATAGTTAGTGGATTGTTTCCACTATACAATACTATATGTATCATACACCACAAAATGACTAGAAAGCCATTAAGGGTTGTATTTACTCTGTAATTTTACAGTGTAGCTATAGGTAGCGCTGGCTAAAGTACCCTCCCGCCACTAGAACACCATCTTCGATCGAAAACGTCACGCATACATTACGTTTCTCTGCATGCTTAATTTTGGGCGAATTTCAGTCTGTTGTACCAGGGCCTCGTACGCGTTTCATCCTCATATCAAAAAACGCTACAGGCCCTGGGTTCGAGGTTGGGCTCTGTTAAATTCGATTTGAGGAAAGTTGTGTAAAGTACTCTGGCACTCTTGGCGCCGTAGATTAGTCGTTATAGCTCTCGTACTCTGTGTGCGGGAGACCGGGGTTCGATTCCTTTTGACGGCGATTCAACATGGGCGAGTGAATGTTACTATAGCCTTGGTTTAACCCAATCCATGTGAGGGAAATTGGGGAGATGGCTCCATGTGTGTGGCGTTGGATGTTGCCGGAGGTTGTCTAGTAGAACATGGGCCCTAATTGGGTCTGCGTAGCTCAAAATGAGCATTAAATACTCTAGGACTCCCCATCTAAGCCATGGCCCCTCCTGGAAATACTATATAGGGTATATCCCTCGATATTACTGAGTCTAGCCGTGTAAAATATGCACATCTATCTATCTATCTCTAGCGAGAGCTGTAGCTATTTTCAAAGAGAATTGGAGACCCGGAGCTTTGATGGGTTGTACATGCTGCGACTAACTTGTTTGACGACGATAAAAGTCATGAGTTATTGCAAGTTGATGCCACGAATGCCTTCAATTCTATCAACTGGTCAGTGATGCTACATAACGTAAAAACTTTGTGTCCAGAATTTTCTATATGTTTATTTACTTATAATAATGTTTACAGGATGACCTAAATATATTCGTTACTGCTATCAATCAATCAGGGTCCTGTTTGAAAAAAATACAAAATAAAAATATATATGATTTTATATAAATATCAACAATTTAAAACTGTCACGCCAAAAAACTAACTGAAAGTAAGGAACAGATAAAGTATGCACGCCATAGAAGTCATCGGTAGGTGAGAAAAACTAACTGTACAGCTATGTTAAGCTGTCGAAACTATTTATCACTGGCGGAAAGGAGTTACTGAGGAAGGAACAACGCAAGGACACACTATTGCTATAGGCATGTAGACGGTAAGATTATGTTTTGGGTAGTTTTGTTTGACAGTTATTGATATATGCAAACATATATATACTGACATCGATGTAAATTAAATGAAGGAATAGGGAGCTTTGACTAACTCTTCGGCAGCCGAATAAAATCGACAACAATCTCACATGTTTTTAAAATGGCGGATAACCACAGTGGAAAAAGATATAATAATAAACACTTTATCAAACTGACCTACGTAGATGCAAAAACGCTATCTTCTCATAAATATTCCTGTATTTCTGAAATACGCCATGAAATGAAAATTCCAATGTCTCCAAAATATATTAACAATATACGGTTGGGATTGACAGAAAGTTTATGCAAGGAACTATTTGTTTATAACGAGAAAATGAAAGGGATTCCACTGGCATTTGATAACATTAAAGTAATAAAATCCAATATTATCGATGACCAAGACTTTTTTATGTTAACCGTCAGTGTTATTTTTTTGGTATTTAATCCAGTAATTGGAAAAATATTGCATGGTACTGTGAACAAAATTAGTGAGTATAGCTACAAGTTAGATTAAAAGATTCTATATATTTCTTTTTAAAGTATAATAGTTTCTGCTACTTTACTATTAAAAATAGATTGTCCAGATCATGCTTCTTCAGTTGTTCCTATTCTCTACATGTAATCTTTTTTACCTGGATTTTCTCCAAATTAACAGTTTCCCCCGTTCCACCATTCCATTATCACCCACCTTTGCTGAAAGTGCTACAGAACCTTTCAATGTTTGAATTAAACTAATATTAGCTACTTAGCTAGTTGTGAGGTAGCCAACCATTTGGAAAACATGAAAAACCTGAAAAAGTCAAGGAATTTAAAAACAATAGGGCAATAGTACAAAGAATATGGTTGTGTGAAACTCAATTATCTGAGTGTAATTAAGTGTGCTGTTTTTTGTGATAACAATTTAAATTTCTTTTAGTCATAAACAGCAGGGAAAATATAAAGACAATTGAATGCTAGCTACAACCCTCTAAGTTGTTGTTTAAGGATCATCCCGATTACAATTTTAAAAAAAATATTCTTGTGCTGAAGTACATGTTTTTTATAAGCATGACATTTATAAGCATCCATAAGCCTAAATATGGCCATTTTTTTAAGCATATGCTAAGCATTATGTGAACTGTCCATTTTTTATTTCTTTTTTTCTAGGTGATCATCATTTTGGTTGCCTTATCCATAACTGCATCAATGGCTCCATACGTCACCCAAGGGAAGACTATCTGACACAAGAACAAAAAGAAATAGTAAAAAATATAGCAGTTGGTGATAAGGTCATTTTTAAAGTTCATAAATTAGACGTGCACCACGATATTCTTTTCATACTTGGCGACATTGCACAAGAGTTTTATCAAAAAGTCCAGTAAGGCTTCGTTTTCATTGTAACATTGTAGTTCCAGAGGTCATGTTAACTTAAATATGAGGAGTTGTGTAATGGACCATCTATAAGTTAAAAACGAACTGGAGCTTATGAACATTTTTTAATGGGAAAAAGTGTTTGGGGAGGAATTTTTTGCATTTTGCAGGAAGGAACTTGACATTTTACAAAGTTGAATTTTTTGCAGGAAAAAGCTTGCAGTTCTACAAGTTCTAGAGAAATCGTCATCCCTGTCATCGAATTAGGGTCCTTGGGTAACAAATCAACGACTCTCCATGCTCGCAGAAGCGAAGGAAATCATTATTTTTGTTGTTCTTGTTCACATAAACAAAGTGTGTGCTGGATCAACAATTGGTGAATTAACATAGATATAATGACTTGTCCTTAAATGTTAATAAAAGAAAGGTTTTGGAAGAATTACATATCGTGAATATCGAAGCTGACAAAAATTACAGTGACAATTAAATTATTTTGCCGAAAATTTGTGAAATTGTGAAAAATTTGATCCATTAAGTATCTGTTTTGAAATGGTTAAATAAAAAACAACACGCGGCTACTGTTGTTTGGTTGATATTAGCTATGTAATTTCTTGACATTTTTTCAAAATTCGATTTTTTCAGACTAGTCAAAGTAATTTACACACAATTTTTCTTTTTCAGCCATAATCTCAATTCAACTAAACCAAAAACAGAGGAAGATGTGAATAACAATGAAGGTAGTCTTTTTAAATCAAGCTGTGAAACGCCTAAGAAAAAGAAAAAACATGATGAAGAAGAAAGAAATATTCTCACTGAAGAAAGGGATATTGTTTATGAAGAAGAGAATATTGTAAACGGGCAAAACAAACAAAAATTAAAACGAAAGAGAACTGACTCTTCCTCACAATCTGAATCACCATCCAAAAAGAAAAAAAAGAAAAGAAAGAAAAAGAAAAAGAGCGAAGAAGACACAGATTAAATTTTGTATCGATAAATTCTTCCTTTTTAACTTTTTTAATACGGCTTACTCCGAATCAAACTCAAATAATCTTACCAGTCTCAGAGGTAGAAATTTTTGCTGGCACGGTTCTAAGCTACATTTAGCTGTAATATAAACCTTAGGTCTAAATGTTATTCTGCGCCATTGCAGAGATGTCTGTTCGTCACTTTTATTTGTTGTGAAAATTACATTTTGAAACCACTGGGACTTTAAATAAGCGTAGAATACAAAAAAACAGCTGTTACCAGGCTTACGGTTAAGGTGGGAAGATTGAGATTTAAAATTTTCCAACTGAGGTTACTAAAGCGAGCAGACACTTTCGCTACCTGCAAAGCAAACACACATTTAAAAGCTAACAGCATGCCGCCTTTGTGTTCTAAACTGCCGAAATGATGACGTGGTAATTTAACAGTGGAAACGGTCAGTTGATTTCTTCAGCCGTTAGGACATTATATTGAATACCATGTGAATTTAAAACATTGCAGCATTTCTCTTTTTTCTCTGCCATGACTGAATACTTCTAACATGTCATTTAACCTAAAAAAAAAAAAATAAACACCAAATAATTCTGGCGGTTACGCTACATTGCCCTTTCTCTATGCATTTAATTTTTCGTTGAGTTCTTTTTCTAACTGCTTCCACAAGGAAAAATAGTGGCGTGATGTTTTCGCGTAATACTCGCACGGATACACTCGCACGGATACAAACACCTGATGTTTGACTTTGTCCGCATGAACTTCTTCTGCTTTGAGGGATTGGAAACTAAGAGCATAAAACAACATTCTAACAAGAAAATTTTTGTTGTAACGACTTGTTATTTACACTCTGTGACTGTTGGGAAGGGATGCTCACTATACACTGTTATCACAGCACTCATCTGCTTTTTTGTCAAGGTAGTAGCCACCATTAAACCTCGACGAGGTTTGAGCCACAATTTCATCCAAGGACACGAAATTATTTTAAAGAAAATCAGTTAAAAAAAGGAAACGCACCTGTTCTAACAATATAAAACTTTCTTCTTATGCTTCGAAGTGAATTAGCCGATCCACTTCCATTCACACCAGTACCAATAACACACACATCATACGTGGTCATGTTTACCCTAAATTTATATAATGATATGAACGGTACGTCGATAAAATTTAAGTGCATAACGTATGCATTTGATCGTCACTATGTAATCATTCTCATACCCAGGCGTTTCGATCTGGGTTGTGAAAAAAGAATAACCAATGTAAATAATTAATATATAATGATATACATTATATAATTTATTAAATAATATGTAACATTTATAGTGGTGGAGCCGTGATGGAATTTTTTCATGCGTATGCATTGCGATTTTGTTGCATTGCACGCGCAAAAATTTTTGTAACGTGGCACCGGGCATACTTTCTCCCTTTTTTTTCATTCAATATAGCAAAATCTAACGTGCAGAATTTTATACAGAATTAAAGAAACAGGCAATTTTCGTCAAAGTAATTTGTTTAAAATTGCAGAAATTATTACACACTAGGCTATGTTCTGTAAAATATACATCCAGACATCTGTTCTAACAGGCATATAAAAATTCATATAATTTTCTCTCTCTTTCCACAGATTTTATATCGGTGTATGCATTTCGCTGCACAGGCTGCGTGACGACAATCTGTTTGATGCAACAAAATTGAATTGTATGCGCATGAAAAAATCGCACCGTGACTCAAGCGCTATAGTCACCAGCGTTTTACTCAAAATGCAACATGAGGATAAGCTTATTTAGATGTGGCATTTAATTTTATAAATCCCCTTCGCTTACTTATATGTGGTACTTAATTTTATAAATCCCCTTCTACCACTAAGATAACAAAAAAGTCGTGTCGTTAATATCAAATCGTTAATTTCCACAAATCTTCTATCCTGGCTAATTACGTGCACTGGTAACAAAGTTGTTTACATTAACTGTAAGCAAGTTGCTTACATACACTGACAAAGTTCTTCGTATACATTGGTAACAAAGCTGCTTATATATATTGTGAACGGAGATACTTACACTGGTAACAAAGTTGCTTACCTATACTGTGAACAAAGGTGCTCATATACACTGGTAACGAAGTTGTTTATACACACTGTGAATAAAATTATTTATATACACTTGTAACGAAGTTGCTTACGTGAACACACTTGATAATACGCAAAAATTAACAATATTTAACAGTTTGCGAAGTAATTTAAAGATAACAGTACAACATAACTTCAAATTTGGTTCCGACCATTTTATTTTATTGACCGAGTAAATACCGGGCAAGTTTTAATGGGTGTTCGTGAAGCTTCAATAACTAATAAATATACAAAAAGATTATATTTAGTGAAGCCCAAGCCTGTACATGCATTTTTTATTGTTACAACATTTTTATTTCTTCTCCTTCATAAAATATTTCTCAGTATTCGGATGTTGTTTTGGTCTATAGTCGTCATCTTCTTGTAACCGACGCCGGACGTCATGACGAAATGTTGTGTCGAACATCGCTTGTAGGTTGGTATCTTCAATCTCCTTTTTAAGTTCTAGAGAAAAATTTTATTAGGAATATTGATTACTAGGACCAGTTGTTAGATAAAGACAATTTAAAACGCGGAAACCTTTTTAGTAATTTAATGATTTTTAAGTTTAATTAAACGTCTCGACTATAATGGAACACACAAGGACATAGTGCCATGGAAAACATGAGGACATCGAGACATAAACGAAAGAGTCAAATGTTTTAATAAACGTCTATGTAGATATTTACACTTTAAAGCAGACTAGATAAAAATAGATACTGAAGGAAGCAATACTACTGCTGCAATTTGATTGGTTGTTTCGCTTAATTATATTATTATAATTATATGCGACGCATTAATATAATTATATGCGACGCAATGTTTTGATTGTACATTGAGAACAGTAGACGGCTGCATTTCAGTAGGTAGAAAGTAACCATATTCAAAGATTCAAAGAAATTCAATCAAAAAAAAATTTTTGTGTAAAAGTTGTGCTTTTAACAAAGCGTTTTTGCACCTTTTGGATTTTTTGTTTAAAAGTCTGTGAATTTCATTAATAGCAATTTTACCATATATTGTTCTTTTTTTTACCTACCAGAATGCGTGCGCATGCACAAAAATCCGCAAACTTTTGTAAACATACTTTCTGCCTGCAGAAGTGTTTTTATTTTTAGGTCACCTTTGTTCACATTTCTTTGAAGCTCGCCAGTTTTTTTTTTTACTTACCGTCAACATCGTGCTTTCGTTCCACGTCAGTACGTTCGACGGCCGTTTTTACGCATTCATTAACATCTATTCTATCGGCTTCAGCGGAGTGTCGTGTCATCATCTACAATAAATATAATAAAATAATGTAAAACATTTTCCGCAACATTATTTCTGATTTTTGTCTTGACCTCTTAAATTCAGTAGGTCTTGTTCTTACAGCTGTGACTTACAAGCAGGCCAGATAGAGGCAGCTCTTTCAGATAAAAATGATTAGTCTTGTGGTATAAAGGTTTAAGAAGACGTTATAAAATAATTCAATCCATTAGCACGCAACATGACACAAAATTACTTCACTTACCTTTCTTCGCTTGGGTGGGAGGCCGCTCAAATACGCATCACTGTAGGGTCGTTGTGGAGGCATTGATCGTTGACGTTCACCATCACGATTAATGATCACAACCCAATCCTATCGAAAAAGGATTGGTACGATACACTCAGAGTGTTTAGTGTGATGTTCTGTTGTCAAAAAAGTAAATTTTAGCCAACTAGATTTTAATTCCATTATGCGTATTCTTTGTAAAGGTACTTCAACTTTAAATACAATGAAATCATTTAAAAGGTTTGAGATGCCTGTTTAATAGAGTGAAAAGTAAACGAGAAGAATATTTCACGTAACATTTTTGTAAGGAGTTGAATTGTGAGAATATAAGAATATAATATTGCGTTTAATACGATGCTTCGAAAATTGTACCAAGGTCTTTTAAGCTTTAGTAACTTATTACGCTCTAATAAAACAAGGCCTCCAAAGAGTAACAAACTGTTGCCTCCCTCAAGAGACACTTGACGGGCTTATAATAAAGAGAACAGAAAGAATAACAGAGATCTTGTTTATCATTAAAAGTCGCGTTGTCATCGAAACAAAACTAAAAAACTTACACTAGGTACACGTGAATGCCAGTCTTCAGGGGATGATGGACTACCCGGTTCACTTTCTGCAGTCAGCTCAAAACCTGGGTTGTTTTCTTCCCATTTTTCATTCACATCAACCTTGTCGTCGTTTTTCTTCGTTCGTTTGGCGGCTCTGTCGTCACCAGTACCTTTGCAGGGGTTCTAAAAAGAAAAATCACAGTACACATAAGCGCAAGTATTATCAATCATATTTTCAATTTGCTCAGACATATTTGTACTCCTAATGTTTTTAAGTAAAATTTTTGTTTGATTGACAAATATGTTTAGAAAAAAACAAAAAACCCAATCAAAGCGTATTCTGGTGTTAGAGACTAGCCTGGACGTATACTTTACTTTACAAACAATTAAACATGTTTGAGAATAATTTTCAATTTTTCATAATTTTCAATTCAATTCAACAGATTTTAGTAGACAATTATATAATAATTGTAACAACTTCAGAAGGAACAGTCTGATTGACATAATTAAGTGTCTGTGGCTTAATTTGGAATTTTGATGAACTCTCCTTTGCAGTGTCCCTTTTAACAGCAATGCCATCAGAAATTGAAAAATACTTAAAAATCATACCTTCCTTACCGTTGCTTTAGCCCCTGGTTTTATAAGAACAGAGTTCAACTCCGAAGATGTGATATGTCGTCCAGCAGACGCCGAACGGATCCGACTAACCAACGTTTGCAAAGCCAAGTGTCGTACTGACGACGACATGTCGTCAAACATGCTTCGAACCTACATAAAATAGACACACCAGTCACTTTCTAAATGTTATTACAAAATTAAACTTAGTGTAAATTCTGAAGTCAAATCTACGAAAAATTGCAGTGTTGGTTGAACTCTATGTTACTGGTGTGATTAAAGTCACCGCTTTAGTGTTATAAAATGAAACAAGTCTCAAATTATCTTGTTGTTGTAAATTTTAGATTTATTATGGATTTTGCTTCCTCTTGTTTTAGCACTTTAAATCCAGACACGATCCGAACTCTACATAGCTTGCTTATCTTCCTCTAACTTCAACATTGTTCATGTATATTTTATTTTAACCAAAAGGGAACGAAAAATCAATTACGAAAGCAACATCACTTCAGGCAGGCGTCAAAAACGATTTTTATAAAATTATTAAAGGGACGACTTCACAATCACAGAGAAAAACACCACTGGAAAAATTAAAAATAAAATTTATCACAATTAGCAAATAAATAAGACGCTTTACTGGAAATTGCAATCTGAATTGAAATCGAAGTTAACTAACTTATTCTTTCTTTTTCCCCTCCTTCTCCTCCTCCTCCTCCTCCTCGTGTGATCTGAAGAGTAACAAAACTTAAAACATACCGAAGGTGAGTCTACAAGCGCCATCATAAATCTGTCAGCACCACCAGTGACTGAATAATCGAGAACAGCAAAACTCCACGTGGTGTAATCGACGTACCATTCCCGTATATTTCTTGAAAAGTCTGGAGCTTAAAGAAGAAAATATGTACATCCTTGGATAGAAATTAACATTCATATAATTCAAGAACTTTTTTTCATAAATCCATTTTTCAAAAAACTAATAGACCAATAAAAGTGTTTAATTAACAGTGCGCGGATATCTTAATGCAATGTAACATAGTTACAGTCGGAGGGAAGGAAGAGCCGGCCGTTAGGATGGAATTCCCAAGGACGGTTGAAACTTCCCGTTATTTACTTACTCACTGCAAATAAAAATTACTTACTATCATTTAAAAGAAGCTGCAGCAACTTTTTAAAAAATTGAACATCGAGCGATCTTAATGTTGCTTCAAGGTCTACCTCAGCATGTACTGTTACTTGTCCCTAAATAGACCAAATTATACAAATAGTATATTTGGAAATGAATGAATGAATGAATAAATAAATGGATGAATGAAAGAATGGATAAATGAATGAACAAATAAATGAATGAATGAATGAATGAATAAATAAATGGATGAATGAAAGAATGGATAAATGAATGAATGAATGAATGAATGAATGAATAAATGAATGAATGAATGAATGAATGAATGAATGAATGAATGAATGAATGAATGAATGGATGAATAAATGAATGAACGAATAAATGAATGAACGAATAAATGAATGAACACATGAAAAAATATGCAGCTAACCTCCACTTCAGTGTAAGTCTCACCCATGCTATCTGCAATTTTTTGAGCTATTTCCTAAAAATTAAATGTAAAAATTTCAGATTAATTGAAGTTTTTGATTCCCTATCGTTTTTCATGCTCTAGACAAGCAAGTATAAGCAACCAAACACTATTAGTGTTTAATGATTATATTCAAGCATTTTACAAATGACCATAGCTTTGCTAACTGCTTACAATATTTTAGACTAATTTCTTAAAGCAGGATGTCTGCTGTTCTAACAATTTCAGTTTTCAAGGTTTTTTGCTATTATTGTTGTGTTGTCTTACTACAATTTTTGCGGTTCCTCCTTTTAGGGAAAGGTATGAAAGAAAGTATACTGAATTTTTAAATCCATGGAAAAGTAAATTATTTACAGTACAAACACAACACCTCGTATCAAGAGACGATACAAAGATGTTTTCAAAACTATTTATATCTTAAGATCTAAAAATTATTTAGATCTTATTATTTCTCTAAAAATTATTAATTTCGTTTTTTTTTAGGTCCAGCATATACGATGTAACCCATGTATGCTTCATATACCACAACACAAAGACTTGTATTTGTTATTGTTTACAATTATTTATCAGTATGATATAAATGTTGCAGACATCTAAACAGTCAATACACAGCTTTGAAAAATTGTATTGGTAAATTGCAATGGTAACGACAAAAAGATACTAACCGGTATGTTGCTTTCGTTCAACCGAGCATTGTCATTAAAATGTTTTTCAATCAGTTGACGAAAAGGTGCATGTAGACGAGCCCAGGCCTCCGTTGAAGTACCTAAACATTTTTTTAAACTGACATGATGTGTCTATTAACTTATAAAATGCTTCAGACAGTTCGAGACACATTTCGGGTCCTTGAAAATATTAAAAATTATTAATTCGTTTTTTACAACCTCGATAAGACCTTATTTATTATAGCAATTTTTTAAACTCGCAAAGAGCAGAAGAAAAATTGTTATTTTGCTGGCTGGACAATTCATCCTGTCAACAATATGCAACAGTCCTTCCACATGACTAAATGGTTTTGGTTACACAACAAACAAGTGGATAACAAGTACAAATAAATTGTAGTCTAGTCTTCTTATCGAATGACTATTACCAATTTCACTAAAATAGTCCACAATATCTATTTTCTACAAAAATCTCCTTCTTTAAGGAACATTTGAAAGCTAGTGCTAACAGATGCGATGTTATGCATTAAACATTTATCATTTGCAGCAGCTTCTCAATCCCTGGTTACACTTACCCATAAATAATCCAATCAAATCATGCATTGTTAAGTTATCGGCAAGCATGTCAATGAAATCAGTCAAAAGGTCTTCTAAAAAAAAGGATAATAGGTTATAAAATACAAAGTGCTGCTTCACTTGATTTTCATTGGTCAATACTAAATTTTTAAAATATCAAATTTAGGTGTGGTTATTACATCAGCAGATCATTAAGTGTGTGTTACCTTGTCTTGACTCAAGTATACCAAAGTTCTGACGTACAAAGTCACGTAAAGTTTCTCGTTCATTGGCTGTAAGAAAAACAACACAAATAATATTTATATAATGAAAAAAAAAATTAAGTTCAGGGTGGTAAAATATCATTTCTTTTACATATGCATATTGTATCAGGAGATCTATTGATAATAAAAACTCTACTTAACTTTTTCCTCGTGTCAACTTGTTATTACATTTTTAGTGTAAAACAGGCCTTACAAAATTAACTTAGCTATTACGCTGTTACATAATTTTTAAGAGAAGTGAAGGGATTTTTTAAAAGATCAGAAGCAATTCCACAGCATTAAGACAACTCGTTTTCCTAAAACAACTTCATTTTTAATTCTGTCGGGACTGTCTGTAGGGGAAATAAATAAGGTTTACTTTGTTTAAGTGAAGTAAATAAGAAACTAAAGAAAAAAAGCAACTAATTCTAGTTGAATGTAACCAAAATTATTGAGTAAGTTTTTGTTGCTAAACAAGTAAAATAAAATTATTAAAAAAAGAACCGATGCATAAAACAACCCAAAGTATATATGGTATGGCACTTACGGAAACTTATACCACTTGCATGACCACCCATAAAGGCTTGAAACATTTGGTGGACATCGCGGAGAATCTCTTGTGAATCTACACCATCTACATCCATGGTGTTATTGCCATTAGAAACAGGCTAAACATAAAATAACAAATAATTAATAGGATTTGATAGCCAAGGCAATTTTTTTTTGTTATATCATAACCACATTTAATTCCATAATTTTATGAAATATATTGTATACATACAATTCTAGGCTCTGTTTGAGCAGCCACGTTATTACTTGCACCAAAAACACCACTTAGCATATCAGATATTGTTCTCATATTGGGAACACCAGCAGTATCTAAAGTTATTGACAGAAAATGATAAAGAGAATTACATGAGATTTAAGAAACATCTACTTCAATGAATTATAAAAGAAAGATTACTTGATAGATTAGCAGTGGAAGTTTCAGTTGTACTGTTAGAAGTTGTGGTCCCATTTGACGTTGTAACTGGTCTTCCATTACCATCAATAACAATGCTACTCACTTCAGCAACAACATGAGGTTCTCCTGGCATGTTATTACCATGAAAAAATGTTGGACCAAAGTGAAATGAATGACATGGTAACAGCATGTCTGGGTGCATGACAGATCCATCTTGATTGTGGTGGTGGTGGTGTGGGTGTGGGCGATGGTTGTGGGTGTTATGGCGAGCACTACCTTGGGTGGCTTGATTGGCAGCTTGGTGAGCCCTCTGGTGAGCAGCTTGGTGCATACTTTGGTGGAAAGAATTATGCGTGCTCTGATGTTGACTTTGAGGCTGTTGGGGCTGACTATTCATAGTTGTTTCTGTGCTTGATGTAACAGAAGAAGTCATTGTTGGATTTGTTGGTTGGGCAGTGCTTCCTCCTGCCATGTTTTGCATGATATTTTGCATGATGTTTTGCAAACCAAATGGCAACTGACCTCCAGGAGGTCCCTGGCCCTGATTTAGACCATCTTGTCCAATGTTAAACGTTTGTGTTGCACCATTGTTACCCGATATAACACCAACTTGGATAGAAGAATTACCACCATGCGGGGGTGGAAAAGGACTATTGCTGAAAATTGGTCCAAACATACCTTGCATGGGATGAGGACTAACTGATGTTGTTGGATTGCTACTTACAGTTGGGGTTGTTGATTGGGTGTGAGACGAGGAAGCATATTGCATAACTGGAACTTGCACAACAGTTGAAATAGCAGCAACAGCCACTGGTGTTCTTTGCCTCACCTATTAAAAGAAATAAGATCCAATTAAAATTAGTCAACTGTAATACGACTAACATTCTTCAATTTTTTTCTAAATATAAATAAATTTTCCTGACCCCAAAGACTCTTTCTTCCTCTAACACCCTTGAAACTTTACAAAAAAGGTACTTTATTGCAGCACCCTATTAAACTATAGAATTTGCTTTATAAAGCATGCAAATATCTCCAAGAAACTTACTGGCTGTCTTCCTGATATATTTCCTGGTTGACCAGTAGGCACCCCAGCATTGGAAGTAGCTGGGCTCTGCGCCCTTTGATTACTAGTCGTTGATGTAGACATATGAACATGAGGCATAGGTGGTGGGAACCGAACTGGAGACATTTGTGGATAGCACATGAGGGATTGCGGCGAAGGTGAATTAAAATTGAATGACAAATCTGACAGTGCATGAAACATGTGACTAAAATCATGAAAGATTTCAGCCATCTGGTCTGAAAGAAGATCATCGCTAGGTGATCGATCCTAAAATGACAAAAAAATATGGTTATAAAGCAAAATCGTTAAACCCCACTATTTTATATCATGTTTTGTGATTCAGTGTACACCTTTTGTTTGTAAATAATACTGTAAGTGCACTGATGAGTATTTTACTACAAAACATGTATATTGTTCCAACAGCGTAGTGATTGTTTTAAATGGTTTCTTAACAAAATAGGGCAATGTAAAAATGTTGTAAAAGTATTTTAGGTTTTACAGCAAAATACCAGAATGTAGTTTTTTATAAGCTTTAAGAAGCTTTTTTTGTTTCACAGTATGCTTTATAAAAGAAAAAAATGGCACATTCAGGAGTATTTAATTACAGTATAGCACTACAATATACCATAACATGTAACAAAATTACATTGTATTATTAGTGTATTGTATTATTAGTGATTTTACTGAGTATTTGAAATTGCAAACATGGAACAATTGTTCTCCATTATAAACATTCTAAAAAAAGAAACTCACTGCAGCCTGGGGGTTATTAAGCAAATATGTGTATCTTTGTAAATGTGGCTGAAGATGCTGGTAGAAATGTTGAAACCTATCAAATTCGTGACCAAGTGCTTGAGGGCTCGTTCTAAAAAACAATGTATTGAGCATTTACACATTTTTAAAAACAAACTACATAGCACATATTACTAGAAATGGGTATTGCAACTAACCATTATTTCAAGCTAAGCATTGTTCTCTGTGTCTCACCAAGGCAAGTAAAGAAAAGGGTCATTACAAAACGGTATGTCAAAACATAAAAATGACCACACAAAACATTAAAAGCAATGACAGGCAATGAAGATTTGTAAGAATTACCTAGTGTAAAATATTGAAAAATCAACTCACTCATTAATTTCTGAAGAACTTTCTTGCTGTGTATTTTGATCGTTTTCACTTCCATCAGTTGTTGAAGTAGTGTCCATTCGTTGGGTATCTTCACTTGTCTGTTGTTCATCATTACATGTACACTGGGATGGTGACTGGTGTGTGGGCTAGAAATATTACTAGTATAGTTACTAATAGTTCCTTGTTTAAGTTATCAAGTATGAAAATAGAAGCTCTACGTTTTATATTTTCTGGCAGCCAAAATACTGTAGTGCAATAATAATCATCTCAAGCAGAGTCATAGGGTACTATGAATGTTGAAAGGGGTGAAGACAACAGAGTTTGATGTTTTTAAGAAATCCTAAATTAAACATAAAAAATAAATAGGAAAAGAGTAAAAATATGAACACAAAAAAAGATAAGATTAAAAGTTTTTTTTAATTAATTCATTTTTAAGGAATGTAAATTAAATTCTAAAAATTGAGAGGAACAAGAAGAAAACTGAATAGAAGGTCTAAACAAGAAAGTAACATTTTTTATGCAGGAAAGTAAAAAACACACAGTCTGAAGGGACCTGATTCGTGGAAAAGTTTACATCTCAATTTTCAAACCCAACGCACCTGACTCACATGTCGTAGCAAGTGTTCAGCATGCGATAAGAAACGTCTGGCTGTTCCTATTCGGTTCTGAACGTCAGATCTTTCCTAGAAAGAATATATTATAACAAAAAATAAGTGAAACAGGACTAAGAGTGTCATTGAAATCTTATTCTGCGTCATCAAACAAACAAAAATATTTACAGAATTCTGTGTGTGAACATTGATGTTAACATTCAGACTGTTGCCCTAAATAATAGTGAAAATAAGATAAGTAAATTTAAAAAAAAATTATCTCTGTGGTTATTTATTGTGAATAACATACCCTTTGGCTAGCAGATACATTTCCAGCACCAAATTGTGATACCAAACTATCTACTAAATGCTAAAATTAAAATAAAAGTGGGAATGAGAATCAGATTGCATGGTAGTGTATACTGGAGTAAAACATTGGATAAAAGCATATAATTTTTTTGTTATTTTAAAAAGCTAATAAAATAGCACTGTGTCAATCTTTTTGTGGTGTTTAAATGTATTTTAGGTTATAGGTAATCTTTCTTTCTCTGCTTTTAGTGTGTTGGTATAGGTTTAATTTAGGCTTACATTATGCTTAAGATGTGCACTCACTAACTTTCCTAATGACTAGTGATTTTTCACTACTTTTTTACTAGATGATATGGTAATGATACTAACAAAACTATTGAACAGAAAGATAATTGTCCACAGAGTCACATTTACCTGAGCAACCCCATTAAGATTGTCTGCAGATGTGTTTAATGCTCCAATGTATACTGGCACTCCTCCATTACCAACATTTTGATTAGATGATTGTTGAGACGAGACTAGATGGGCAAAAAATAATGCAATTCAAAGAGTTAGTAAAAAAAGATGATTTTAAACAATCACAAAACCACAAAAAGGATTTTTAAAAAGTTACTGAATTTATATTTTCATATTTTTTAAAGCAGGTTTATATTATTTTGAAATAGCTGTGATACTAAAGTGAAAAGGCAATGATAAAACCCTGGAGGATCAACAGTGTATACAGTATGGTAAGATCTCATACAGAATTTTTAGCCCTTCCACAGTTGACATTCATCCATTGTCAATGAAAATGCTGATGGGGTTCTTATAATTACCAGGTACCATAAAAGCTGATACACTCTGAAAGATTTTTTTTAACAGCTGTTGATTAGAGGCTGAATTTTCTTGTGACATAGGGAGATAGATGATTAAAATTTACGATTATTGATTTTAATGTTTACCGTTCGGTTGACTTCTCTCACGATTAGCTGGAGGAGGTGGGGCTCTTTCTACTAGATGAATAACGCAACCATCCACACCTAAAATTTGTTTTGAAAATGTTAGGATAATAAAATGATATTAGCAGGTTATAAGAGAAGCAAAAAACATTAATAAATTTAAGCTAAGGATCTTTTTTTTAACTTAGGTCTATCATACTGATGGCCTTGTGGTAAAGCGTTTGCCTCCAGTGTGGAATTTCTTGGGTTAAAACTCTGGTCGAGTCATGCCAGACACTATAAAAGTGTGAATCGATCCTTTCCGTCTAAGGAGATTAGGATTGATATTTTAGAATGTTGCGTCTGCATGGCTTTTGCAGCTCAAACGGGAGCTTTAAATGCAATGTGACCCCTTGGCAGGACCCTCATTGATAACAGTTCTATTAGAAACTGAAAAGGCTATTCTGGGTAAAAAATAAGAATAATAATGATCTGCCCACACATTGCAAATAATTTTACGCTTAATACTGCTCGCATAAAATTAGATTATTAAGCAAAATGTTTCGCAGAATATGCAATGCCTTCAACACAAAGCAGTTTGTAAAATATTTTCATAGGAAACACAGCACATTCAGAACAATGGTAGTTTGTACAAATGTGTGGTTCTGAAATATCAAAGCAACAAAAGTAAGTCCTAAATATTGGAGGCTTTGTACACCTTATCCATAGAAGGTGTTAAATTAAATCCGCATTTTTTCAAACTTATAGGTTTGTTTTCACTTGTAGCTGCACTCCTGAATATGACAAAATTTAAGTATTTTACGTTTGTGCTTTTTGTGGTACTATAAAAAAGTGCAGAGATGATAAAGCTTTTTGTGTTTATTAAAAGTTGGTAGTGCACTTTCTATTGTGTTTGGAATTCACAAGATGAAACATCCCTCACAAGTTCCTGATGATAATAGCTCTGTAACAGTTTCCAAATAGTTTTAGTTGCAGTGTCTACTTTTCATGAAACATGCATACTTTTAGCATCTATTTTTGCTAAACATATAAACAAGTTTGCTATTATGTTATTCAGCTTTGCTGTTGTGAAAGTGAATTAATTTTATTAACTTACCAAAGATTTTTGGTTTTTTGTAATTTAATTTAAGATTTAAATGGTATAGCAGCTGCAAATTAAAACACCAAATGCACAGTTCTAACTTTTTCCTGCCAAATTTATAAAAAAATTTAAGCTATTGTTAAATGGCAGAAAAAAGATGACTTGTGACCACTCATGCAAACTAAATGCATGAGTCTTTTAAATCACACATGAATTGCTCATCATAAAGATAAATTTACATGTAATTGAGCTCTTGTAAGGGTAAATATGTAAGGGGAAATGACTGGATCTCAACAGAAAGAAGACTTAAATTGACTCCTTATTATATGAACCACTACTGTTTTGCTCTCATTTTTTTATCATGAAGCAATCATTAGTAATACCCTGTATTGACAAAACAAGTGATACAAAAATACTTATAACATTTTATAACAAACTCCTTACCATATTCCTTTATTTTTTTATCATCATGAAGAACCTTTCCACGGAAAATAAGTCTTTGTTTGTCCACTGCAACATTCTAAGAAAAAGTACTCACTTTACATTGGTCAATGGTCTACCAGTGTATAAAATAAATATTTTATTCCAAACGTTCAAGAAATTTAATTCAATTTAAAAAGAAAATATTTTTCTTTATTGACCACTAAAATGCTATTGACAGGGACCAGTGATTGTTGTTCCAAGATCGCGCACACATACACAAAAAAATATAATATATAGTCAAAAACTTACAACTTTTGGTAAGATCAACTCTTTAAATTCTTTGACTGTAATCTAAAGTACAAGAAAGGAAAGAACTAAGTTAAACTTGCAAATTAAAAAATCGACAATAAATCGCAAAACAATGAATTGATGATGTCAAACATTTTGATGACGTCAGCTATGATCCATCCATGTAAGTATACAAATAAAAATCTGTAACATTTTCCATAGTGTTCAAAAGTTGAAACATGAACAAATAATATATAGGATCAATTTTATCTCGACACGGTGTCTCTTATTATTATATTGGATAGGCTTACCTCTTCATTTTCTGAATCAAATTCATAACTTTGAGAATCGAGAGTCCGAACAGTAACTTTCATAATATTTTTTGAATTCTAAAAGAAAAAACATAACTGCAAGTCTGTATGTAAATTACAAGAACATTTATTGTGTATTTAGAAGACACTTTTTTATCCTTGCAACTTGAACAAGTTGCAAGGATAATACAATAATGCAGCAATATGAATTTGCATGCAGCACTTATAATCATCAAGACAACAGCACCTTTCTTATTTTCAGGAATTAACACCCAACATAAACTGGCTAATACTCCCCAGCTGCTAGCTTGCAAAGGCTCTATTCTTGCAGTCAACGTGATCACATAAATGTAATGTAACACTGACTTTACGTGCCCAAATTACATAACGTCCAAATCAGCACCTGTGAAGGTCTTTACCTTGTTGATGGTAAAGAGTTTGAATTAAGGGATTGTCTCAAAATGTTCATACGTAGTTTGTAAAATTCATATCAAAAACTTCGTATCGATTTATTAAATCTTTCGTATCATTTAATTTTTAATACAAACTTTTTCATATCATCAAAGTTACAAGTTGGTATAAAGTTTGTATCATTTAAAATAAGTTTGTATGTAGTTCGTATCATTTCAAAAAACTTTGTATAAAAATTTGCTTATACAAAGTTCATTTATTAGCTATAATTGGACTATTATCTAATAGTCTTTATATTGAAATTTTTACAACAATTATATAGTTTGTTTCGTCATACGAACTTTGTTTATTTTAATTAGATTTATTATCTAAGGTCTTTAGGGATCTTCTCCACGACATCGTAGAAAGCAAAAATATCACTGTGGAACGTTTAAAATTTATGAAAATAGGATCGTAGAAAACCAAAAGATAATCGTATAAGATCATTTAAAAATCATGAAAACGGGATCGTAGAAAATGAAAGGATCACTGTAGATTGTTTAAAAATCATGAAAACAGGATTGTAGAAAGAGAAAAGATCGCCGTAGATCGTTTAAAAATCATGAAAACGGGACCGTAGAAAGCGAAAAGATCGCTGTAGATTGTTTTAAATTCCTGAAAACAGCATTGTAGAAGTTAAGAGATCACTGTTAATCGTTTAAAAATCTTGAAAAGAGGATCGTAGAAAACGAAAAGATTGCCATAAACAATGTCTATTAACATAAATGTTTTTAAAAAAATGATGTTGAGCTTGGGTTGAGAAAATTGTTTTCTTGAGAATATGTCAAGCAAGGAAGGAGACACAAAATTCAGCAGTGAAAATTAATTTCAGGTCTTAGATTTTTTTGTAATTGAAAATTTATCATTGATTAACGTTATCCTATATTTTACCCAAAAAAAACATTGGTCTTGTAAAGTTTGCTGGAGAAGGGTTAGTAGTAACATAATTATTTGTCAGACATTGAATGCAATTTTAGAACTTTAAAACCTTCTATGTAAGTGTTAAAAAGGTCAGTTTATAGACAATGATGTACAACAAAACACTGTATAAATCAAAATTGGAAAGCCATTGATATACTCTGTCCAACCATGCTAACATGAAAAATAGACATTAAGTTGTGAATGATGATTTTGCAAGGAAATGTAGAAAACCAAATGTAGAAAACCAAACTTTTAAAAATAAATTATATTTCCTTTCCGAAAAGAAATATGACCATCTGAAAAAAAAACACTTGTAAAAAATGTATATGCCATCCTGTTCTGTTTCTGAAAGTCACAGAAAAATGTTAAACGACTTAGAAAGTTCTATTTTATAGTATTCTCAGTCGCGTCTTTGCGAATAATAAAATTTAAAAGGACAACTTTCTGAATATCCATCGCCTCGGAAGTGTAAAAGTATCACCATCATTGAGTATGCTTGAAAGGTGTGATATTTTAAAAAATCCTTAAAACACTTTTTCGTAGTGTTTTTTTCCCATATACCATCTATTACATTTCAAATCTCTTTTACAAAACTACAGAAGATCTACAAGGGAGAGTGCTACTGTGCTGAGGCCAACATGTTTATCTAAAAGCGATTTTTTTTTATTTTCAAAAAATCGACGATTCTCTGGATATTACATCTTAAAGACGACAGTTTAAGTTAAAAAATGGCTTTTTTAGAAAAAGTAAAATAAATCAAAAACAGGGACTTTGTAAAAAATGATTAAAACATCGGTTTTACATACATCTATCACGATTCTGAAGAGCATCGAATGAGATTTGGAATCAAAGTAGTTTTGTAAATGAAGTCACTTTTTTGAAGTGTTTCAAAAATGTCTCTGTACTTTTCACGAGTTAAAAAGTTACAAATTAATTTTATACCATTTGATAGGTGTTTAAAAATGCTTTTTGGTGATGTATGAATGAAAAAACTTTGATTAACTATGGTTTTTTGCTCTGATTACAGTGACCAGATTATGAACCTTAATAAAATGGCTGGCCAGGCAGGCTGTGTATAACATTTTCCTCAAACTTTTGTGAATGAAACATTGACTAGGCTTGGTAAAAAAAAAGTCTTAACACAAATTTTCTTTGCACGATAAAACACCAAACTAAGCAGAGCGAAAAAAGTCTTCCTCTTGTAATACATTTCAACATAAGATACTTTGAAGTATATAACTAAATTTCACTAAACTAGATTTTACGGATGAGTTGACTCACATTTATTTTTTGCAGGAATTTAATTCTGGGGATGACCTAAATTATTATTTTCTTGCAGGAATTCAGTTTGGTGAAAAGTTATTAAAGTTGCGAATCACAAAATTGAGTTTCCACAAAATTTTGTTTTACTTGAGAACAATAAAAACTTTGCAACCAGGGCTATTTTCTTGTCAGATGTTATGAAAAATGATTTGAAAGCTGGTTGTCCCCGATTATGTACATTCTATAAGTAAGGGATAACCAGGGAATTCCACGAAGAAAACAACATCGCACGCGTAAATCTATTTGAGAAAATTTGCACGTGCGTTTTTTCGATTTTTTTCCTGGTTAATTTCACTCTTATCAGTCCCGTGAGTGTTCTTTAAGTAGTGTAAAAGTGCTAAATATATTAACAAAACACCTTGGTTCGTTGTAGGAAGTAATTTATAATAGGTAAATAACATAATAATTAAATTTAAACAGTGGACGAAGAGACGCTGCTGACACGTGCCACACGTTGCACTTACTCCAATGGTCTGCCATTTTGTTTATAGTGCTATTTATCCCCAACCTTGTTCCCAGGGTTATATTTTCTCCGTAGGTTATCTATTATCTATAAAAATGGTAAAAATGGGAGTCATTTTTTATTTATTGAGGTTTCAAGTTTTGTTTGTTAGCTTTTGGGAGACGGCTTGTTTGGAATAGTTTAAAGTTGTTTTTAGATTTAAAGTTGTTCTTTAGATTTTTTAAAATAAAGCGTTTAATTAACATTTTTAAAAAAATTTAATTTAACCACAAGTGGTTATAAACTGTTTTTAATGATACAGTTGAAGCTGTCAATGTAAAACGATTGATTTTTGGAATACAGTTTTAATAGTTAAATGCTTAAAGCATAGCCTTAAGCGGCGACATTAACTACACTGTAGAAAATCAACTTTTATAATTCCTTCGTTAATTTTTTTAATTTTACGCGAGTAAAGAGCGTAATTAGCGCGTGCGATGAATCGCACGCCTGAATGGCTGTTGCACGTGTGTGGGCGCGTGCGCGTGCCATCGCACGCGTCTCATGGAATTCCCTGGATAACGTAAAAGTGTTGCACATAAACTGGCCTGCTCTGATTATTTTCGTTCTATAAGTGAGAGATAATATAAAAGTGCTGCACATATAAGGGGCCATCGACAAACAGTTTTTGTCTCTGTAACGGCAAATTGGCTGTTAGGGATGGAGGGGGTAATGCATAATTCGTTAAAAATATAAGAGGAATTTCACATTCTTACCTTTTTTATTTCTTTTAGAGAAAATGAAAAAAATTCAAGAAATTAGAAAATGTTTCCACAGTAAAAATTTGCCATAATCTAAAATTGGTTATTAAAAAAATGTATCTTGTGTTCGTATAAGTCTCCACAAAGATTGTTCTGTAAGGTACGGAGTGGGGGACAACATTCTATTTAAAGGCAAATTTGCCGTTAACAGAGACGAAAACTTACGTAGGGGAAATAGGCTTGCCTTAAGGGGCAAGGGGGGGGGGACCGAGTCGCGGCCAATTTGCCGTTACAGAGACAAAACTGTTTGTCGATGGCCCCTTATATGTGCAACATGTCTATATTATTTCTCACTTATAGAACGAACATAATCGGAGCAAAGTATATTTAAACAGGGTAAGCTGTTATACATAATCCGAGCAGCATTCATAATCTGTGCAGAACACAGCATTACATTAACCCACAATTATGTATATACTTTGCTCTAAAATTTTAGCCGTGCATGCCAAGAGCCCTGAGAAATAGTTTAAAAGCTTTCATTAAACAAGGCGCGCCAGTTATCATTAAATATTGTTATTTTAACGGCACACATATTATGGCTGGATATTTGGATACATTTTTTTTCTTATTTTCTATTGGTCTATCAACATGACGTGGGCCAAACATCATCCCTGCCTTAACATCAGTTTTACTGTACTGTCTACCAAACCAACCAAAAGTCTATAAAAGTAAAAAAAAGTTTCTTCCGACTTCTTTAACACTAAAACAAACATGAAACGAGCAAAAACAAGAAACGAAGGACAAAATTTTCTCGACTTCTTTGGTGCATCGAGACTTGTCTCGACTTCCCAGCAAATTAAGAATTTTGACAGCTGACTTGCAACCCCCCGACCCCCTTCCTAGGGCTTCTTAAATTTTTATATTGGCAAAGCTGTGTGGAGACAGGAGAACCCTCCAAAAACCTAAGAAACCCTGAGGTTGACAACTCTATTTCCCAGTGCTCCTCTAACTTTCGAAATATCTAGTTGTGGTAGCTCTTGGCATCTGTTATGCCTTTGTTATCAGTCTTACATGACAAAACCTTCCCTACCTCATCCCCAGGGTTTCTTAGGCAATGAGGCCTTATTACACGAAGCGACCAACTTTTGCATGAGAAAAAGGTAGTAAAGGGTAGTTTCCACCACTACAATATATTTTACACATTATTGTACAATTTATTGTAATAACTAATAATGTACAATTCTGTAAAATTGTGTACAAAAAGAAGGATATAAAAAGTCCACGCAATAGTTTCCTTATTGCTTAAATGTGCAAAATAAAAAGACATATTTATTTTTTCCCCTTGTCCCCAGGGATTTTTGCCGCTTTGACACGAGTTCGTCTTCTCTCATATCGAAAAGACAAGTAATAATTTTTCATTTTCTGCCAATAAACAAAGCTTTTCTGAATTCCATGGTATAGCTGTTTTACGTTCGCTTCCTGGACCCCAGCTGTTTCAGGAACTCACTTCGCTCGTTGATTGTCATTAAAATCTCAAAATATCCCACTATGCCTAAGCCCCCCACTTTGGAAATTGTGGCACCGCCCCAGAAGGATTCTGGGTATTGAATGTACCGCAAAGGCATATCTGTGCTTCTGGTCAAAATGTACATTTTCGAACTCGCCCATTATGATAGAGGGTCCGATCGAGGTATTCAGGTCTTTGTGAAGAATAGAAACACGAACGTGCTGTCATGAACCTTCATCCAGATGGTGTTTTCTGTGGAATGTTTAATGTCTACAGTGTTATTTGTCGTTTTGGGGTTCGCAAACCCTCGTTGGGGGTTAATGTAGCAGATTGTAGCAGGATGTTTAAGAGCGTTTTTTTGTTATTATATAGTGTTCCTTTATTGATTTTCGTCAATCGAGACAGAATCCTTAAAAGAGGTAAAGAGATAGGGTGCGTCAGTGCAACGCCTGAAGGCCACAAGATCGATGATATCCAGATCAAAAAAAATTCAACCTCAGTAATTATGTTAATAAGAACCTCCTTTCTCATTCTCAATCTGTCAGTTAAGCAATCTGAATACAGATAAACGATCTTACAGCTTACGAATAGATTTTATTCTTCATGTGGGCCAAGTTCCATAGCAAAATCACAGCCCTCATTATATGCCATGTTTTTGACCACCAGCGCGTAATCTAATGAAGACTTACCAGACGGCGACACAAATATGCAATGTTAGAATCGTGAGTCTTGAAAATGGGATCGTCGGTCGGTGTCAAATTATCCAACCATGAATCGCACCATTACACCGATATTTAATGATAACTTGTATGCCTTTTGGCTATGGCATAAACCGGCCAGTAAAAACTTTTACAATGAAACATTTAATTTAACTGGAGACGTTATGCGTGGAAAAGTAACAATACATCATAAGGGTTTACGTAACAATAAAATAAAAAAATAAAAAATAAACTGTGATGTTGGACATCGATTCGGTGATGTCCAACATCACAGCATTCCAACATTCGGTTCATCAGCACTGTTTCCTATCGATCTCGACAAACTTTCATTACAATGGTATATTGACCGACTGCCACTTATACAAAGTTTAATGGAATTAATTAAGGAAACGCAGACCTTTCTTTTTACCCAGCAGGCTTTCAAGTCATATCTCTGTTTCCATTTCTCAACAATCAATTTAATTAGTCGTTTAAATAAGTGCTTGCATTCAAGACTCATACCACCAGTTGCAGCGAAAACAACCGAAGTGAAGCTACCATGCTCAACTGAAAGCACACGCTCATTGTACATTCTTTTTTTTCCTTCTCATTCATCTCATAACATTTCGGAATTTCCTGATGTACATATCTGTTGGCGTTTGGGTTTAACACCTTTATATCAAAAAATGTCATTTGACTTGTACACCAAAAACCACGAGCACTCACATCGCACCTTCCTCATCATTACAATTTGCTGTTTCTTGATCGAAAGTTTCGCCTGTTAACGGTTGCAACTTGGGTTTAACTCAAACATCTTTACATACTTCATTCAAAAGCGCAGCAGTAATATTTCTTATGTAGTTGTGCCGAAGGCTAACAAACCCCCCCTTTTTACAGGAAAGAGCATGCTGAATATTAAATTTCGACCCACATTCACACAATTCAGGGAGCCTTGAAAGCTCCCAACCATATCTGATACAAACGAGATCCCAAAACTGTTGCTTAGTTAACACATATCCTTCATCTTTTAATGGCAACGTTGTCAATCAGATTGATGCCCCGCTTTCACAATTCAAGTCATTTAAACGTTTCTTTTCTACATTCAAACTTTCTCTAATCTGTGATAACTTCTCTTTATTTCTTCCTTCTTTTTCTGACCTGATCTTTGCTTTCTTAGCAGCAGCATTTGCAGGTGATAATTTACGAATATGCTTTACAATATCGAATCTTAAAACTTCCGTCATCATAATAGAGTTGGAGTATTTAATTTCACAAATCTCTGAAAACATTGGGATATCTAAACCACCCAATTTCGGAGGCAAGGACAGCAGTCGTCTTTCCGAACATTTAATACCTTTAGTCAACGGAGGAATAAATTCTAACAAAATGATATTATCCACCTGTTGCAAATAACTGCCAATGTTTGGAATCGTACGCATACAGTAAGAAGTTTATTTTTATATCCACTTACAAAGCAGCTGTAGGCTGCATGCGGTTGTATCTTTGCAATTTCAGATAACATGGAAATTTCTTCGCACCAATTTTTGACCTTATGAGCCATGTATTCATCTTTAAACTCGCACGATCCAAGAACAGCACCAAGATGTCTTTTACATGTTAGTGTGATGTTCACACTGCTATTACTGAAAACCATTTTTGCTTTTTTAAATACGTCAATTCTTACTATTAACCAAGATTTTGTTGCCTCTTGAAATTATCCAAACTTTGGCCCCAGTAAGCAGAATTTATTCCACCAACGTCTTAGACAGCTTTTGCTCTCCAGCAGCAGTAACATCGTCAGGATAAGCTACTGTCTTTTTTTCGTTGGTGATCTCATCTATATATCGTTTACCAGCGGTACCAGCAGGTAACAAGAACAAGGTCTTTCTCCAATACACAGTCTTTTCATAGACATCCGATAATGTCTTTTCAAAGATACTGTCATCAAATGATCCCCATTTGTATTTTATATCTTCTGCATAACGGAATGCCTCAATGCACTGAGGTTCAGGTTCTATTAGTGAATGTTTTTTTATAAGATTTTCCATGTTGTTTCAAACCTTTTTCTGTTCGAAAGGTCCTCTTACAATCTTCACAGCTGAATTTGTAAATAACATCTGAAGTAACGGCTTTTTTCTCTTGCAACATCTTTCACAACAAACAGTTTACGAACAAAGTTAACGTTGAGTATCAACAAATATCAAGTTTAATCTTCTCTTTTTCGTATTTGTACAGAGTTTAAATTTCGATATTGATTGAAACAGTTTTGCATAGTTTTGATAAAACTGCGTCATTAAAATTTCCGTTAAATTTCCGTTAAAGAAAAGCGTCCGCCATTTTCGGAAGACACTACACTTCTTTAACTTGTATGCCTGTGTGTAATTGGAACTCTTGTATGTCATTTTAAACTAGTTCTTAGGACCCTTGATACTCACTGCCAAAATGTTAGAGTGAAGCACACTTATAATAGTGGGTACTGGGTGTGAAGAGACAACAAGCGTAGAATATTGTAGCTCTACAATACTATTCATAATTTATTTATTTTTGCCATGACAAAACAGAATCTTTTAAATGATCTGTAACGGAAAGGAGAATTCTGCTTCGGCAGATATGTGGGGTTAGTAAGGACGTTAAAAACATGCTAGTCGCAGTTTCTGTGATGTCAACATTATGGAACCATTATTGTGTTGGTCCATAAAAGTTCAAAAAACGGAGAAAATAAGCCATGAGGACGACAGGAAGAATTATCACAGTCAGAGATGTAACATCTTACGAAATAACCTAAGATACTAAGGCCTAAGTCCGTTGTGAACTTTGACAAGGTTTAAAGTATGTGGGTATAACATGGAAACATGATCTTTGAAATTAAGTATTTATTCCAATAATGTTTTGAACATGATTGCCGTTCTTCCGAATCGTGACCGGGTAACGTGGCCACCGGGTAACGTGACACTAACACCAAATATTATTGACACCCACCCAAGTCCATAAAAAAAGTGAAAAATTACTTTGTCTAAATCTTTCAATTTGGAAATGCATATAAAATTCTTCTGAGAATGCCCAGCGTCATCATGTCTACAGTTTAGTTATCAACAGAACTTTCTTGCTTTATTTATTTTTTCCACAAAGGCACCTGCATGGCTAATTGTTGGAGTTAGAGTACAGAAGAGGGAGCCCTTCCCTCCTCTGTCATCAGCATAGAAATGGAATGAATATCTATCTAATGGAATCTCATATTAGTCTAAGAGCACCTTATCAAGTTTTAGTTCTTTTACAGTAGCTTTTTAACTTTTGATGTTTACAAAATGAGCTTGAGATAAGGCAACCATGACAAAATGTCTACTATGGTTTAGTCAATTATAGAATTGTCTCAACATTTATAGCAGACGCTGCATCATCCATTTTGTCGGTCTCAACTTATCAATGTTATATGCGTTTGTTTGTTTTAACTTTTTGGATTTGTTGATGAAATAAATGTCAACCAATCAGTGTCTCAAATCAAAGGACTTAATAAAGAAAAAGCAATTTGCAATCAATTTTTTTAAAAAATTCAAGAAATTGAATTAAAAAAAAACAAATTATATTAAAAAAATCACCTATAAAAAAAATGTATTGTAAGCAATTTCATGACATTGTTTTTTCTCTTTTTATATATACTATAGTTAAATAACCTGATTCACTTGATTAGGCAAGTAAAAGTTGTGATGTCACGTCAAAAATTTAATAAAACTGTTCCCACTGTTGAGAAGAGCCTATAATGCTGATTATATGATCATATGCTTTTGAAAAATTGTTTCAGAAATATTCTGGTACAAAAGTTTTTGATGATGTAATTAACTTATCGGTCCTAACTAAGGGAATTGTTCCAACTTTGGAGAATTTCAGCCCCTACAAACCGGGTAAGGGGATACTGGCTTCATCATACCGTTTGTTATAAAATTACGTTCTTGTTCCTCATGTTACAAATGTTCTCTTTTTCAGTTTGAAGCATCCACCGCCAGCAATTTCAAAAATCTTGCAGGATAGATTTTAAGTATCCGATGCCCAAATACAGAAACATTCAAATGCTTATATATTTATTGCTGAACTAATTAAAATACTTAGTTTATTGAACTTGCTTAAAGCTCACGAACTCGAGTCTTCAATTTTACATTAATGTTTTTGCATCATAAAATTTCCAGGATATTTAAGATAACATTTAAAGATACTAGTTAAAGTTGTTATTGTAAATTAATGTGAATCTGTGATTTTATATGTTATGTATGTTATATGATATGTAATTTATTCAAGTTAGCTATGATTTAAAAATACTGGTTAGTTGCCATAATAATCAATATTTAAATTTTGTGATTTCAGAATATTCAATGATCTTCCCCGTTGTTGCTCGGTTTTTAAGATACACTTGTGATTTCCTGACTCTCTGGAAGCGTTGGGTTGCTAAGCGCGAAGATGCTCTAGCCACATGACATCTTGTTAGGCTTTTATTATATACTTGGTTTATGTGGGTTCATTCCACATTTTTAAATGAAAGTTCGTATTCTGTGTCTAAGGAGGTGTAAAGAAAGGATTTTGTAAATGTTGGATAGAAGAAGTCGCAGTGGACGCTGCACAAAACGATCTGCAGGTTTGATGTATAAACTAGAGGAAAGTTTTCGATCCTTTCTTATTGGCGAATGAGAATTTGATGTGTCCGATTTAAATATACAATACCCCGAATTCTTTAGAGAAGATTAGGGACAGCCAATCCCTAAACAACGCTACGTCAGCACATTCTCATTCCCATCCTTCCTCTACGAAACAACCGTTATAATGAGCGTCAAGTGCATCATATTACTTATCGAACTAGGTTGTGTGTAGCATGCATGGCATGTATTGATCCCACCCTATCAGAGAATTCACTATACGTCACCTATGCAGACAATTCATCTGTCTATAACCACAAAAGTTGTCACGGGAGCTTATACATCGCGTGTTGAATAAATGACTAAAGTTTCATTGATATATCGTACTGGAGGAGTTAGTAACAAAATTAATTACTGGTACCACGTTGATGACACTGTTCACGCCATTCTGCTTTGACATTCGGAATCATTTTTACTTTATATATCTTTGTAACTATTTCTTATCTTTCTTTGAACAATATTTTGCCATGTCTATGCTTTATATGCTTCACTTGGCATGAAACATTGTCTTACAAAAATTATATTCAAATTTCATAATCTTATGTTGATATACAATATTAAATGTTCTTACTCTTCTAAAATAACTAAAATGACTCTTATGATGTCTCAATAGTTCTCAATGACAAGACTAAATTTTGTCTTTCATGGGTTTAATGGTTCGCAAAGGTTTTTAGTTATATATATAGTGTTTCTACATATTTTAATTTTGTAAAATTATTTTTAAAACTATTTTAAATTGATACTGTAACATTTTGGGTATCTATTTTTGTCAGAAAAAAATTTTTATTAATCTGTCTATTGATGTGTGCTTATAAATATACCTGCACCTTTTGACAAAACACAACGCCGCAAGGGTAATTACCCTGGCACCGATGCATTGGCACTAAACATGTTATTTGCACGATACTAGAAAAGTACAAAGAAACACTAACAGATGTAATTAGCTATGGCAACCCATTACGAATATTTGTCATAGCAAATTTAGCTCATTGACGTCATCAGCTTTCGTTTGGCGGGTGTTAATGAAAAAGAAAGATTAGGGTTAATTAGCCGCCCACAAACCGCTAATTAATGGTGACACGAGGACACCATTGTCGGTTGGTTAGCGGTTTCTAACAACGGTTTCTAAAGCGATTATGAGGTTCAAATGTCAAGCTGCACTATAATATCACAATATCGACTGTTTTTTTTTTTTTTTGTACAACGTTGCGACAATATCTTGCCAAGTTCTCACTGAAAAAAATATAAGTAAACACTCTTAAAAATATCGAGTTATTTTAAACATTGTTTACATCTCAGCCCTTGCCAGCGGTGGATTTATACACAGTGCAGATTAATTAATTTTTTCGTTAATCCGGTAGGGAAGATAGGAATTATGACAGACGTTTCAGTAAGATCGTCTGCGATTTTGAGGGAAATGATTTTTTTTTCTACATCAACACACCACGCAACTTGGTGGTAAGAAGTTTGAACAAATGCGCGTGCGTAAAACTTATTACGGCAAAAGTGTACACGAATGTTAGTCACGTGATGTAAACAAAATTATTTTTTTGGAATCTTTGTAATGGATTAAATTAGATACTATTTAAATAAGCTTGCCTTATTTTTTTTTGAACACTTTAAATAAAAAAATTACTCAATATTTGAGCACACTGCCAGAACGATCTATGTGTGTTAGGTTACAATTTTAAAACTAATATTCGCGTGAATTGATTATCAAGGATCAATATCACAGCCTCACAGAAAGCAAAATCTTTTTTAAGGGGAGGAGGGGGGCGGGTAAGTCTACCATAGGCTACCGTGTGCTACCATTGTAATAAAGTGTGAAAAGGGACTGTGTTTTTCATCTTCAAGGCAACCTTTTTTCTAAAATACACGCTATTTGAATCTATTAAAGATGTGACATGTGCACACGATGTTGAACTAACACCATAAATTTATGGGGAATAAAATGCACAAGTGTTACAAAATAGACACCTGAAATTCACCTCAGCGAAACAAACCTATCAGTAATTATTCTCCTCCAATAGGAAGATTAAGATCGTACGGAGGGAGACAATGACTGCCCGGAAATTGACTAAGAATAAAGCGATTTAATTTCCTGTTGGTTTTGTTATTTTTGTTGTGGTTATTGTTGTTCTTTTCGTTGTTGTTGTTGTTGGTGTTGGTGTTTTTGTTAGTGTTGTTGTTTTTACTACATGACAGCAAGCTAAACGGTTTGCAAAACCTCCACCAGCAATTAAATGAGTTTTTATCGACCTTGTGGTTATTTTAAAATTTCCATTCATTATATAAATGACAAATTGTACTTTGATGCCAAACAGACAAACATGTCAATTTAGGTAGACGATTTATATGTACATTAGAGTGTGATTTGTTAATTGTTGTCAAGACGAAATGTAATCGTTGGAATCTTAAAATGTAACTCGATTGCTCCATTTTAATTAAAAATTGTAATCGATTTAATGTCAGTTTTAATCCACTGAATAGTAAACGGCAAGGTATCTTAGCTAAAAATGATCAAAATATGCTGCGTGTGTTTAGATATGTTCAAAAATTTGTTATTGGAGATATCAAGTCAAAAATTATGGCTCTTCTTAGACACAGCGCTAGACAAGGGGTGGGAGTTTTGAGATTGTTATTTCTTAGATTAGCCAAAACGTACACTCTGCCCTGTATAAATCTCTTCCATATCAACCATAGTTGACATTTTCCAGGGAGGTTCCCCCTCTACCCGCTTCCTCTCCTCAGACGGCTACGCCCTGAAGTGCATAAAAACTTTTCTTTTATAAACACAGCTGGTATGAAAACCAAATTCCTAGTGGTTTAAAGACTGTCTTTAGAATTAGGCTTTAAATAATACATCATACTACTTTCCTTTTTCTTACCCGCAACTTACAATATTGTTGGTAATTTTAAAGTAAAACTCAATCACATTACCATCGATTTCTTTTAAAGTCCTGGGATCGAGGTTGGTGTAAGTACGTCCTTGAATGTGAACGATTTGAAATACCTTCTAATAATTTTATTTTGGGTTGTGAAAGAAAATTGATGTAAACATGGAGATTCAATGGACTGTGAGGTAAATCGACAACATGAAAAGAATAAAAATAGAATAAAGATTGCACTAACTACATCGGAGACTAATTTCTTATTGCTAAATTCTCATTATATTCTTATTACTTATCGTAATAATATTTTTATCTATTTAGTTATCTATAATTTTTTATAAGCTTATTTTAATTCAAACTCGTTAAAACTTCCATGACAGCTTATTATACTGCTGCCATGTAAACATTGAAGGACAAAATCCTATTCTCCTAAGTAGAACCAATCAGAAGATCAGTAGAGGTTAGAATTCTCCTAGCTCTTATTAACGCACCATTTCGTATTTTGCCTCGCCTAAATTATAAGGCGATGTTTACGCGCGAAACCGACGTAATAATACGTAATTCATCGCTGGAAGCGCTGAACTTAAAACCTGTTTTATTTCGAACTTTATCTCCAACTTCAAAAAAAAGTCAATTTGATAGGTTAAGTTGTTTTTGGTATTCCATCGTTGCAGTTTGATAAATTTTTAATAAACACAATTAGTTGCTTGAGTGTGTTTTTTAATAATAAAAATCATTGAAAATTTGCTGAGCATATAAACAAACGTACAAGCTCAGTAGCTGCCTACCTTGTGACTAACGTTTACGCTTTCATACGTTTTCATTTTGTTTCATAAGATCAATTTATAACACCACAACCCTTATATTCTGCTAAAAAAGAAGATCCAAATAGGACCAGCTTTTGGCCCAATTCAATTTTGCGAGGTGAATTGCTATTAAATAAGAACAATCCAGGATGTTCTTCTTACAACTCTTTCTCAGGCTATACCAATAATGGTTTTTCTTGTAGTCAAGTCATGTTGTTCATCATTTATGAAGAATAGTCTTTTTAAGTCCTGTTAAGGGTTCTGCGAAGACACTAATAGTGCACTGGAAGCGAACGCTCAGGCTACCAGTCGGTGTTAAGCAACAAAAAAATGAGATTGAAATCAGTTCTCCTAATTTAGGGCAAGATACAAAGAAACCAGGAAAAAAAGAGTGTAAAACCAGGAACAAAAGGCTTATATGTTGGCGGCAGTGAAATTATAAAGAGTTCACTTACAGTACTTCGTTAGACAACGAATCAAAAGAGAATGATGAAATAAAAAATTTTAACAGGAGGTAAATAAAATGCGACTTTAGAAAAACCATTCTTCTCTAAAATTAAATTACATTCTGAAAATTTTTCATTATTTTTTTCTTTCTGATATAGAAAATAGTAAATTGATGTACTGAATGCTTATCATCTTGTGTTATAACACTTGCTATTGCTTTTAGAATATTATGTTATATTTGAACCATTCAAGAAAAGAAGATTTTAAATGTTTCAAGGGCCCACCTACCCCCTAATATTCAAAATTCCAAGGATTCCACCCAACAGTTTTTTTATGCGGGACATATTGACTAAACAGGAGTGAGAAATGGCAGAAAAATGTCTATAATAAGTTTAAACGATCAACACGCAGTTTAATCATGTTTCAATAAATTCCGAATTTCACTGGCTAAAAATAGAAACACATTGACGTCATAACAGTTAATTGCATCCTAATGAGCGCTGAACATAAAAAAAACAATCGTGTATACGATCTGAGTCAGCAAAATTTCCTGTCCTGTTCTGTCCTGTCCTGTTTTTTTTAAAAAAAATGACGATGATAAGGATGTTGATTCGACTATACTCTCCTTTGACGTCCTTAATTGGTATATCAGGCTGCTAAATTAAGAATTTCAGTATTTCTTAGGAATTTAAAAGATGCTGTGTTAGCTTAATGATGTTAGCGTTGCTGCTGTAAATTGTGACTCATCCTTATATGTGTTAATGATCCAAAGTAAACAAAATATATGTTACATAACGTAAACGTTAAATAGGCATTGAACATCAGCCAGATTTGCATTTTTAATTATATATATAAGATTAAACCACAGCTGTACCTGCAACACCACCTTGATTATATTTGCTTTGCTTTATAACAAATACTAAAACAATTCCGATGTCTAACTCACTGATATTTTTGCAAATAATACAACTGGAGACTGGGAATGAATTAGTATCTAATAATTGAGACTTAATAGGCCTTGTATCAGGGAAGATTTGTGCAAAAACAGAAAAATTAATTGGAATATTATATACGATTAATTTTCTAATTTCTATCGAAAGATTTAATTAATCGATACACTTACCCTTATGACATTGTCTGCCCGCATTCATTAAATAAATTGATTGGATATCACTTGTGGCTATAGAAATATAGTGACCTGTTGTTCGATGTTAGAAAAAATGCATAGAAAAGGGATTGGTGATAATAGTTTTATTCGATACTTAAAATAATGTGTGCTTAAAATTATCAACGTTTTTCTTCTTTTATGTGAAAATCTCTTTTAGAAGAAACCGAGAAGGAACAACAGATTTTGTCGAGCTTTTTGTGTTATTGCTAAAAAAAATATGATACTTGAAGTTTAATTTTTAATTTTATATGAATTACACTAAACAGCTGCTAAAAAAAATTCTATGATGCTGTCAAAAAAGAATTAAGGCTTGTTAATTTGATCATGTTCTCAACTACGAGAAAAAAGTTCAGAAAACAACCATCATGTGTTTTTATCGAGGACAATAGAGCCTGTAGTAAAAATAGAACTTCCTGTGTTATAGTAGCCATTATACTTCCTCTAATTGCCGCCATTATTAATAATTTTGGCTCACGTGCTTGTTACTTGCTGGGAAAATTACTAGTAACATCATGAAACCAAAACAAATCGCTTTGTATGCCCTTACCATTTAAAACACCAAAAAAACCCTAAAACAAAGCTGGTTTGTGCACAAAAGTTACGAAAGCTGACCAGAATTTTTAATGTGTTACGACCCCAGTTTGCGCGAGCCAAGCTGGCACATAAATATACATGTCGACAGCAAAAAATAAATACTTACTTAAACCAAACGCGCTACTTTTGTAAGAACAAGAAAATGGTATAATTTCATCTCGTGAGAATCAAGTTATGTTAATAATGCTATTTGCGACAATCAAGAGGGCAGGCTAGCTATTTGTTTTTTAATCTTAAACCAAAAGAATTTATTAACATCTAAACAAAATAAATTAAAGAGAGAAGGAGAATTTAGAAAAAACACCAACATTTTTTAAAATCTTGTCATGTAAATATACTATTTATATTTTTCTTTACATATATACATAAAAAAAAAGATTTACAAGCTAAGAGTGCTTGTGGCAGATAGTTCTGAATGTTGATCAGAAAAACTGCTCGGCAACGATAGATTTCCGATGCTCGACATAGAGTCAAATGAATTCGACGATAATGACGAGCCGTTTTGATTTTTAACATATCTAACTTTTGTTGCAAATTGCGTTAGTTCTCCAAACACAGTTCGATCACCTGTATGTAACACAATCCCCTCGCATTTCCCGCTTAAAATTTCAGTGCATGCGAATATCATATTTTGACTCAGCAAAAAGTCATTTGACGTTGCGCTGATTGTTTTTAACTCGCTCGTACTTCCTGTTATGATTCGATTGTCAACAATTAACTCGCCTTCGTAAGAAATAACTCGCATATCTGCTGGTACTATCTGTCGCGGTTGTAAACAAACCAAGTCTCCTCTAACTAACTCTTTTTTGCGTATGACTGACTTTTGGCCGTCTCTTATAACTACGTATGGATCATCTAACCGTCCGTTGAAAACACGATCCCAATCGCGTTTTGACCAATGATGCTTTTCTACGCCCTTTAACTTACGAATTAACGATGGCTTGCTTTGTGAAGCCGGTCGTGAATATTTATTGGGTCCGTCCTTCTTTAATAAAACTCTGGCTTGCTTGCATGACAGACCATAGAAACAATCTGTGTTTAACCGGGCACAAAGAACTTCTAATTTGACAATATGTTCACCTTCTACTACTTCTTCTTTTTCTTGAAATCTAACACTTGGTTTGCTGTTCTTTAGTTCTTCCGTTGTCATCTTGTTGGTATATAGTTTTCAAATTTTGAAGACAGTCGAAGTGTGTGGCTTTTAACTGGAATAATACTAATGCTTGTATGCACGTTTTAAATTCCCTTCTTTTAAAGTAATGAAAACAACTTGTTTTCCCCAATATACGTCCTGTATCAACGATGTTTACAATTTAATAATTGCAAACTAATTCCATTGACCGTTTTAATGACTAAAACAATAACAAGTTCGTTCCCAGGCCGGTAATAAAACCAGTATTATCAAATACAAAAGGGATTGGATAGAAACTTCTATTTATTGTTTTGCGTTAATTTTGCATTATGGTATTCCCTTGTGTTGATTAAATGAGGTAATTAGGGATTATGGTTATCGAGATTTTTTTTGTGTCGTCATGACTATGAGACGACTAATGAACCAAGGAAAACACTTGGTTTACAAAGCGAGAAACAAAATGGAGGAGGAAGAAGGGAGGGTTATGAGAGCGCGTTCAACTGATGCTAGAAATTTTTATTCTTTTGTTCAAGGCAGATTAGAGGTTACATTTCAATCTCTTACGTAGCTCTTCACGTCTGGATATTTCTTTGCGTGATGGCAAAGTTGATTTTAAAAAAGAGGAAATTTAAATCAGTTAAATTATATTTGATTGGATTAGCACTAAACTTTCCGTAACGCGTTGATGATGCATTAAGACAAGAATAAGAAAACCAGAAAGGATGTTCTTTGGAGAACGAAACTGCGTAAAGATAAAATACATGAACAAAAATAAGAATAAAAAGATAACAAAAACGTTAAAATAAGATTTAGAAAGTTTAAAGGGTCATTTATTATGACGAGGTTTCTGAGATTTTCACTTCAAATCCATCTTGGTGGAAGGTTGTACCTCGACACTACCTTATTTGGTAATATCACTACACAGGACAGAAGAGTTTAGACTTTTGTATTGTGCAAAAAAATTAAAAACTTTACTATCATTACTGTTTTAACAAACCAGTTTTAATTTACTAAAAAGTAACTCATCGTAAATCAAAAAAGGAAGTGCTCATAGCCTTTCAGTTCCACTTTTGTCTGAGTTTTATAAAAAATCCAACAGTACTGTCAGTTTTTGTCAATTTATTTGCTCGAGACAGACAGATCAGCTTAGAAAAAACAAAACATTTTCATATTACAAAATAATTTATTATGCATTGTTGACAGATTTTTTGATTTAATCAAATGATTAGTTAATAGGCTTATTACAGTCGCTTTCAAAGAATAATACATCATAAGTTTGTCCCAATTTATTGTCATGACGTCACCCTAGGTAAACGTCAATAACAAAACGAAATTCCGTCCCTCACAGTGATAGTATTATCGTTTGTTGATATTTACGGATACAACACTTTAATGCTATTGTAAAGCAAAAAAATGCTAATTATGTAATTTGTGAGAACGTGCATACTCTCTAGAAAAATCTTAATTATTATTATTGAATTTTCTAAGCTTTGTTATGCAAACTTATAAGCAACATCTTATCACTAATACGAGGCTTAAAATTTTTTTAAAAAATTGAACCCAAGCAACTGCAAGCAACTACAAACTACAAGCAACTATAAGCTAGAACCAACTACAAACTACAACCAACTACAAACAACTACAAACAACTACAAACTACAACCAACTACAATCAACTACAATCAACTACAATCAACTACAACCAACTACAATCAACTACAAACTACAATCAACTACAAACTGCAACCAATTACGACCAACTACAAGCAACTACAAGCAACTACAATCAACTACAACCAACTACAATCAACTACAATCAACTACAATCAACTACAATCAACTACAATCAACTACAGTCAACTACAACCTACTACAACCAACTACAATCAACTACAATCAACTACAACCAACTACAATCAACTACAATCAACTACAATCAACTAAAATCAATTACAACCTACTACAATCAACTACAACCTACTACAAACTGCAACCAACTACAAACTACGACCAACTACAAGCATAAAGTTGAAGTTATCAAATCAACAATGTAAAGCCGGATTTCCACTTAAAAATAATACGCGTCGATACCGAAATCGGTTCATCTGTGTCGATGTGTGAAAAAGTTGGATGTGATTTAACCTTTCTTAGAAGTGCGCGTATGAAAAATTAAACAAACAAAAAAATAAGTAAGAATAGTTATTTTATGAACCAACGTTGCGAAACGATACGTTGTATTTCTAAGTGGAAAAAAGGCTTTAGACCTCCGAAATTGAGTCAACGACGCTGCACTTACTGACTTTGACAGATCTAACAAAAGAGGAGAAGGGTTGATCTTATACCACGCTTGTCGATACTTTTGCCTAATTAAGCAAAACGCGTCATGCTATCCTGCACAACAAGTTTTAGAAACTTTAACTACCAATCTCAATTTATTAACACCTCGTCACCTATATTAAAAAAAATCATATATGCACGTTTTTATTAGATATCTCCATTTATCGGGATCGAAATGAATTTCAGTAGATTTGGAAAACTAAATAAAATAAAATGTGCATTCTTCAACAAAAACCATTAAAACATCATTAGTAACAAAAACTATATAATCCTGCATAGAAAACAATATTACAAAATATAACAGTTAAGAAAAACTTTCTGACCAAGAAGCGCATTCCAAGATTTTTTGATGAAAAAGAAATCACCCTCCCTATACTCCGGCTATTGTCACCCCTATATCAGATCCCTGAATTCACCTACCTCCGATTTTTAACAACCGTTCCAACTGTCTTTTTGAAGGTATTTACCCCCTACGCCGACTGAGAATCGGATCAAACCGAATCACTGTCAGGAAGTTTGTTAGCAATTCACAAAGTAGCTCCACTTTATTTACATAATCACGTTTACTTAGTCATGTGTCTTAAACATACCGACATTAAACATTTTTGCTAGCAACACATGACGCACTCTTTTTTTTGAGTCGAGATTTAGCTTGTCAGGTAGTCGCAATTTTGAGTTTCAATATCGCGACCGTATCAATAAATTTATGTAGGAACTTAAACTGTTAGATAAAATAAAGTTGGGGCGGTTTTAACGACCGTTGTGACCTGAGCTTTAATTCAAAAATGCAGTGCAGCTATTTTTATGTATTATGCTCTTTTCATCTTTTTTTTTTTAAAAAAAATGCCTTTTAGCAAGAGAATTGCATTATACCGTGGATAATTTAAAACCACTTTGTTTCTGTTTAATGCAACGAAGTTATAAAACACAGCCACGTGCTTTGCTGCTAATTTTTCAAACTGGTCTTCACAATGTGGGTTGAAAACAAGCGCTGACATACGCTACCGTGCCTTTCTTCGCTGATTTCACCGCGGATTTTTTAAATTAAACTGGTGGCAAAAAATCTGTCTTTCTTTTTTCGTCACCTATGTTTAGGCGAAGTGTGCAGCTTTCCTGTCTGCAAATTAAATATGGAACGCTAAGTGGAAGCCAGCCTTGAATTCTTAAAGCTGTATATTGACAGACGTTTCTAAACCAATTCTTCGTATTTGTCTCGATTCTCAAGGATTCTACATCTTGCTGTCTATTTTCTTGGTAATTGTATAAATTGTTACTTAATGTAAACAATATGGAGTATCTAGGTGAGAGTGAGTAGGAGAGATAGCATGTCCCTATATCTAATGAAAAGTCATTATGTCGGATTTACATTAAAAGAATTGTCTGACCGCAGCACAAATTTTTTAATTTTTCCCATAGCGAAATAATTCCACGGAGTTGAAGAAATTCGAATTGCACAGTTTTGTCTTCTTATTAGCAAAAAGAAAAAACGAAAATATTTTTTTACGGTTGATCTGGTTAACAGTCTACTTCTTTTATACGAATATAAGAATTTCAGCCTGGGTGTTACGTTGAAAACAATAGGTCTATTGTTTAGAACAATAGAAAAATTAGGCCATGTTAGATATTTTGAATTCCTTAAACAAAATGTGTTCCAAAATTAGGGACGGTGCTATGACAAGAAAATAACTGCTTTGAAATAAATAGCTTTCTTTAAAATAGATATTTATATTTGTTTGTAATAACTTATTTTTTTCTGGCAGTAACAAGCAAATATTAATTTATAAAAAACTAAATCGTTTTAAAGGTTTCCAGTGAAACGAAGACAAGCTGCAGAGTCAATAATATTTATTTAACCACGAGGGAAGATATTACTGTTGGAAGAAATTTTTGGATAATTTTTATCTGGATTTTGACTATTCGCAACTTTGAAGAAGAAATATCAAGCTACTCTATGAATACTGTAGATAAAACTTAAAAGCAAAACACTTTTATTATTCACATAAAAAAAATCAACAAAGAAAAATCAAGGCTGTTAATCCTATGGTTAAATTGTGAAAACTAAACTTTTTTAGGAACAGAAATTTAGCTCTTGGCTAACTTTATAAATCAAAAACAAATCTAACAAAGTCAGAAAGGGTAGACACAGTTCACTTCGGAATTGATGCAGGTATTTTGGTGATTCCCTTTGATGGAATCATAAGAAATTGACCAGAGGGCGTCACTACTATACGCCCTTCATCAGTCAATTTTTGCAGTTGTGAAGGATTCATTACTAAAGGAGTTTGTACAATCGAGACAGGTGTGGAGTTTGTCGATGACGTTACTGGAACACCATTTGGCTTGTGAGGTGTACCATTTGCAATCTTCACAAAACTTGATGCCGGAGTTTTAATGTTCACTGGGTTCAGTATAGTTGTCTGTGATTGCACTGAGTTGGATATAGGTGTCTGAATTTTACCTGAATTTAACGGCGACTTCTGCAATTGATTAGAATTTAAAAAGAAAGCAGTAGGGTTTGAAGGCACTTGTGATGGTAGCACTACGTTAGCACGTGGCTGGGATATCAAGGTAATATTGGAACGTGGTTGTGATATCGTGACGACGTTGGAATGCGGTTGGGATATCGAAATTACGTTTGCATAAGCTTGAGGTAAATTGGGAACAACTTGTAATGTTTTAGCTCGATGCAGAATTTGACCTTTCGGTACTACGGTGTTTGTGATCTGCACAGTTGGCAAATTTTTTTGCACTAGGTTAGCAATGCCTGGCTGGCGAATAACCGCACCTGTTGTTACACCATTGTTGGAAGAGTTCTTTAAAATAATATTTTGTACAGCGCCTACCTGATTCATACTTACGTTCGCAGTTGACTGATTTAAATTTAACATACTAGTCCCCACTGCTCCTTGGGCAGGAATTACGTAACGAATTATCTGACCTTGGTTGTTAAGAGGTTGTTGTATAATGACTTGATTGGCACTTGGTTTGACATAAGGTGTCACCAAACCGCCGGCGTCGGGAATCTGCACTAACTGGATGGGTTGTGAGGTATTTGTCTGAGGGATGGTCGGTGCGTTCGATAGAATCATCTGACTTAACTGCAGCTGATGTGATAAAGGCGTGGAGAGAGCAGCAACTGGCACGACGTTAGGAGGGGTTACTGGGACAGACTTTGGAAAAGCAAGCGGCGTAGACGAGTTCATATTGCTGGAGGTGTGAAGTTTAATTTGTTGCACTAAAGATGAACTGGCAGTAGGCAAAGAACACAGGCTGGGGTTAACCACAAGTTGTACATGCGACGCAGCTGAAGACGGGCTTGTGATGACTGCACCGTGAAATTCATTGTGAGTAACTAAACCTCCTTCACGTAAGTATGTCGTGGAGCTTCCCTTAGGAATTTTAGTAAATGCTGCATTATTAACTCGTGGTTTTAAACCACTTGTGGTTTTTTGTGTCACCATCTTGACTGGACTTATCACAATACCATGCGTTTGCGAGTTGATTTTCAAAGGAGATGATGGCATTGCTTGCTTCTTGTCATTGAGATGAGTTTGAAGCTTTGCACTGATTTGGTTAACGGCTGCCGCTTGTATTGCAGCTTTCTGGAGTTCCAACATATTACTATCGGCACAGCCGTCTTGACGGACACTTAAAATGTTTGTCGTCAGGTTTGTTGCTACATTTTTATTGATAGTCGGAATGGGAGCAGTGGCCGGTTTTGTCACCACAACGTCATCAATCTCCCGTTGTAGCTTTAAAACGGGAGTCAGCTTCATTGCAGTTGACAGTGAGGAGCTTGATGTGGTACATACTAAACCACGATTTGCTATACCCACCGCTCCTAATGAGGACGTTGCAACAATGTTTGCTGTATTGTGGTTTATAGGCAAAACGTTGCTTTGAGGTGACACGTTTTTCGCAATGTAAGGACCACTTGATTTCAACCACTCCTGTACTTTGGACATGCCAGAAGTATTGGCCAGCGTTGAACCAATAGGAGAAGCAGCTTTCAGTGGACTTGTGATCACTGATTTGCTCGAAGGCACAGCTGTTGATTTTTTAATTATCAGCGCGTTTCGAGCAGATGGAAATTCCTTGGGTTTTAGAACGTTTGAGAAGGAAAACGTCTTTAAACCGGAAAGACCTAAAAATGACAAGTCGTAGGTTTTAGACGATATTCTTTATGGCAGCAAGTAAAAAAGAAACAAATACAGTGACAGTTAAAGGAATTTATCTGCAGTGCTATTTATACTAAATAGTAAAATATTGTGCTCTCGGGTCCGGAATAGACCGCTAGTTGTGTTTTTTTTTAAATTCCACCGATCCACTGATCAAGACACATTAAACTTACCTGCAGTGGTGACAGTGTTTGCAATACGCGACAATACCACAGGGGTTCCACTTACTGGTCGCAATCCAGGCATCGTGCTGTTGCTGGGCAGAGTAGGCGTTAAACGAACCTGTTGCAGGTTCTTGTTTGTAACATCATTCTTCATTTGCGACATCAATTGCAATTTTAGGTCTTCCCACTTCACTGTGACAGGAACACCAGTGGCAGATAGCCCAGATACATAACTAGCCTGCTGCAAACCACCTTGTGTCATGCTCGCGATCGGTACTATAATCTTCTTTGGACGTCCTCTGGAACCTCCAAGCTTATCACGCCCAGAACTTGCAGTAGGAAGTTGCAACTTGTGAGGGAACTGAGCCAGCACTTGGCCAGGACTCATCGTCTTGGAAACGGTTTTCACGACAGTATTAGGTGACGAGAAACGAAGTGGTAAGCGACTAATACTAACCGTTCTGGGAGCCGGTACCGGTGTACTAGTACCAGTATTAACCGCTCTAGGAGCCGGTGACAAAGCAGTGTTGGCTAACTGTTGTAGAGGATTGAGCGTCGTAGTGTTAATAGGCGTGCTATTAAAAGTTACCACTTTCTGAGCAAGGGCATGCTGTTGACCTAAAAAATATATATCATACTGAATAAAGCAAGTAATTAAAAACACTCAGGTATCATGAGAAGTGCTATACTGTAAATTGAGCGTTAATTTTGGACTATTACGCTTCATGCTTATTCGGATTGGGCGCTTATTTGATTGCTGCGTGCGCACATAGATAGATGACAAATTAGCAATAAAAAACACTACACTAGAATCATGTTAGTGTTACCTGTCAAACTCCTCTCATTTACCACCTACAACGCAATTTGATTTAAAGAGCACATGAATTGCTAATAGAAAAGTCCAGTTTAACCAGCTGGGCGCTCATTTGGTCAATGGGCGCTCACTTAAAATTTTTAATCAAAGGGTAAACGCTTATTAGGATTGGCGACAGTATGCAAACCAGTCTTTTAAAAAATCAAAGTTATCATCTTGATATACAAAGCATTCGCTATTAACAGATAGAAATATTAGAGTTAAAAAAGTACCTGCTACTTTGATTCCTTTAGCCAGAGAGGGCGCAAAATCTGACTTCGGATATTTCAACAGTAGTGACTGCATTTGAGCTGGTGTCATTTTAGCTATTGCACCCGATGACAATGCAAACCTAGGTGACATAGCAATGGGCGGTTTTATATGGCGAATGTTGGTAGATTGCAACAGAGAAGCACTTTGGTGGAGTTGTCTCATACGAGCTTGAGCTTGAAGCATTTGCGCCCGAGCAAATTCTGGCGTTATACTATCCGACATCGAAGTGTTCTTATGTGTAATTGGCGTGGATGGCGTGGACAAATTTGTAGATGATATGTTTGATGGTGTAGTTATTAGTTTAGGCTTTTTAAATTTTGTTGGTTTGGGCGTTGGCTGATCAACTTCGAAAAAATCATCGTCATCAATTTCAACATCTGGTGGAAATTCACGTTTCATTAGTTTCTCGAAAATTTTCTTCACTTCAAAAGCTAACTTTGTGTAAGCTAAGAAAAGAAAGTTAATATTAACAATAAAATTTGAAATTCTATTTAATATCGTTAAACCAAATTCGTTTATTGTTATACAGTCCTGGTCTACTCATTTTTATTCATTTTTTTATTTAAAGCTGGTTTACATGTATAGCTTAAAACTAATTTACACCGACTTTTAAAAAGTAAAAAGTTATAACATTATATTAAAAAAAAATGTGTCTGCTGGCTTACTTTTGATGATGCTTTCCGCCGCCTCAAAATACAAGTAGAAAATCATACCGAATAGGAATTACTTACAGCTGTACGTTCCATTATACATTTCACAATTGTCAAAAACTAACATTACGTCTTCTTCAAACTGTAACGAAATAAAACAAATTGGTAAAAAACTTTTTTAACACTTTTATAGATTAGGATGGATTTTTCAAAGTTTGTATACACATATGCGGAAAAGAATACATTGGTACAACAAAGGCGATTTTTTAAAAAAATTAAAAAAAAGCCGTAACACACATTCAAACTTATGGAAAGGGATAAACTTACAACACAACAAGTTACTGCGCACAAAATCTCATAGCTAGACAGAATTATTTTCTTTCTAGCTATGAGATTTTGTGACAAGCAACCTACAAAAAGAAAATATTTTAAACGTCTTTTAAAAAATTGTTTTGTAAACAACATAATAACGTTCAGTGCAAATATCACTATTGTTTAGCAACTAATTATGAGGCTAAATCGAATTTTAGACCATGAGCCTGGGACTAAAATGAGAAAAAACCTTATCTGGACGTTACCTCGTGTTTATCTTTGTATTCTTTCTTTTCGATTTTTTCACTTATTTTCTGAAAATCCATTGGAGTCTAAAAACATTTTTATACAGATCACTTTAACTCGTAAACAAATAATAAAAATGGTTTGGATAACCTGTTATTAATACAATGAATTACTTCAATCAAAGAATAATAATTTGGTGCATCTTCTTCATTTACAGGTTCAAGAAATGGCCACGCGTCGTCATCTTTTTTCAAAACCTCCATAACTAAAAACAACAAGGAGAAATACTTTTTAATAAAATATTGTGGAGAATTACCTATCTTATTTGTGCCAGTTCTTACTACCGAATTAAGACTAAAAATGGAAACCTCAAGAATTGTTTGTTTTTATAAAAACCAATCCAGAGGAAAGTGAGAACAAAATATTAGTCATAAGTAGAGCAGAATTTACCCTGATAACCTAGGGGTTATTCATTGAGTAATGTTGTTTTCCACCTGCGAGAGCATTTTATCACGACCCTTAATGTTTTCCACCTGAAAGAGCATTCTATCATGACCCTTTATCAATTTAAGACAATCCTTATGTTTTCCTAATCTATCCACAAAATCAAAGAGACATCCAGGTCAGGCGAAAGCAGAGCCATAATTTTAGCAAGAATATGTAAAAGGGAATAATTAAGGCAACTACCAATTTTAACACCTCAAAGCATGTAATTGCTGTTTGCAAAATGCTATTTTTGTACAAACATAAAAAAAATTGTAAAATAAGTACAATAAGAAATTTAAGGACAGTTAAACAACTTATCATATCAAATACTTACTTCTCTCCATTATTTTATATTGATCTTCCTCGTCCTCATCATCATCATTAGAATCCTCTCTATTCTCCAGCCGTCGCTTTTTCCCAACCTGCACTGCTTTTATCTCCTCTGCAAGCTCTGGATGATCAGCAACGAGCTTCTGAGTTTCTCTAAGTTTAACACGAAGAGCGCGTTCTAAACAAACGAATAAGCTGCGTTAAAAACTTAACAAAGATTACAAGGATGTCTCCATTCTTTTCCACTATTTTTCCTCTTAAAATATGAACAGATCAAAGAAGCGTTTGAAAACATACTACAACAAATAACACAAATGCTGCACAAATTTAAAGAGGTTGAATTTCGTAAGTTCTTCGTCGTGTAAGAGACGACACAAAGGCTAAACTAACAACTACCTTCTTGAATTCTTTCCCGCTCCTTGTATCGCTTCTCTCTTTCCTTCTCTCGTTCTACTTCCAGTTGTTTTTGCCTTTCTTCAGCTTCTTTTGCTTTTAATTGATTTTTTAATAGGCGCTCTTGTTCCAAAATGCGCTGCTCTTTTTCGATCTGTTGCATCTTCACAGTGATTCTCTCAGACACTCTTCTGGGAGCCATGGCTAACAGTTTCTTTTGGTAAGCCTTTTCCTACAAAAAGAGGTATCTTAAGGTGGATCTCCACAGAGTGATTTAGAGGACGAAATGCATTGAAGCATGCAGCTTCGTTTGTTTTGATTTCACTTTAAAACATTTGCTTTGCAGAAAATTAGGAACAGTGTTTACTATTATAAAATTTCGACCTATCAAAAAAGCGTTTAAAAAAATGAAAAATGGCATTAAAAAATCAATACACTATCAATACATTTATTCCACATTGGAAAAAATTAGTTGTTGCCAATCTTTTGAATCAATATACATTTTTTTGCACAATCCTCCCTACCCTTTCATCTGTTATTCTTTTTACATCTTCTCTCAAATGCTGAAGGTTTTTTAGGAGCTCTTTCTCGGTTTTATTTTTAGTAGCAGATAGCTTCTCCAACAACTGGTCCCAGTTGCTCAGCGTGGAACATTCAAGCGACCATGCATTGGAACACAAGTTTAACTTTATTGGTTTAACATCAGGTTTGACATCTTCTGTGTCATCGTCTGTAATTTCAACAGATTTTTCACTAAAAAAAATTAATATGCAATCCAAATAAATATGGCTATTTTTTGCAGGAAAGTTTTCGCACACGACTTCACTTAATGTATCCGCGTTCACAAAGCCAATTATTACAACATATTAAAAACGCATAGAAAAAAAAAATTGACAAGGAAATTAAAGTAAATACAATTGTAAATGTACTTGTATCTTTGGGATCCAGAAATTGTTCGAGATTAAATATTAGAAACAAAGGTAACAAAAATAGAAATGGGAAACCAATAGAATGTATAATACATCCACATTATTACAGTGGATGCAAGATTCTCAACAAAGGCAAAAATTAAAGATTGATCTTAATATAAAAATAGTGCTGTTCATAGTTAATTTACCTTTCATCCGCCGATTCTTGCGAGCTGTAATTAAATCTTTTTCGCTTACGTACAGACCTTCCACTTTTAGTTGTGTGTTTACTTCGTCTCTTCTTGCTTACTTTTTTCGGAGGTTTCTTTTTTGTTTTGTTGGTGACTTCGCCGTCTTCCCCTTCAGCATCCTGTGTCTTTACAGAAAAGGCTTCTTTGTACAAACGCACACCATAGAAATACCAGTATGTATTCCCTTCACTGTCACGACCAACAGGTGTAACGCGCATATCGTCAGCTTCCAAATCCTGGTTAAATACATACAATGACTTCTATACACATGCATAAGAATATTTATAATTTCCATAAGTTAAAAAAATGCAGTTGGATTATAAAATAGTAGATACACCTGCTATATTCACTGAAGTCACAGTTACAAATGCAGACCTTAACAAGGTGAAAATAAAATACTATACATTTGCTGGTTAATCTTTTTAATGATACATTGTTCAGAAAGTCAAAATTTATCCTAGATTTTCCTTACAAATTTCTATTGACTTTCCTGAGAGAAACATTAAAATACTATTTTCCCTGGTTCCCAACTTATACCAAAAACATTGTGCTGTATAGTATTGGTGTTTAGAACTAAAATACTACAATACACCATCATGTGAAGGGATAAAAACACGAAAGCATAAAACAACACAAATTCATTAAAATATATCATAAAATGTACTCCTCACAAGTTATCTATTCTTCAGATAAAGGTAAACAAAAAATTGTATAAATGAAAACCATATAACCTAAACATACCTTAGTTAGTTCCATAGCATCATGCAATTCAAGTCTCCAATTGCAAATATTAAACAAAACCTCTACTTTTGTGCGAGTTTTGAGTGTTCTAATCAAAGTATAAAAAACTATATATAAACTATAGATATCCACAAGTGCTTTAACATGATCTATCTTTAATGGAACCTTATAATTTAAACTCTACCCAAAAATTTCTGACCAGCTGAAGCTATGCTCGATTGTAAATTTTGCAATAGTCAAAAAGTTATTGCCATTATCTTATCATACCAAACCAGCTTGACTTAAATTCATTTTTTATCAATATTTTTTATTTACTTTATTTCAATTCAAAAGTACAATGGTATTGTCTTCTTTTTAAAGAACAAAAAGATAAGTACATCATAATGGCTATCACAACTCCTAGAGACAGATATTTTTCTGTATAAGTAAGTTTTAATTACATTCAGTGATCTTACTTAATAAAGTCAAACAAAAAAGGCTTTACATTACGACATACTTAAAATCTGCATCCTCTAACGGGTTTGCTTTCTTTTGAACTGTTACATAATGATGGCTTAAAAGATCACGAAGATAATAGTTGTAATTTTCCGCACTAAAATAAAAAGGAATCGCTCAAACAAACATCATCACATGAAATGCAGGGTTTAGTTTGGTAAAAATTATAATCTTTATATGTTATGTTGATATAAATCGTTTTTAATCCCTATCCATATTCGAAAAACAAAAGTTTTTGAATCACAGTATTCTGTGATACTATAAGAACTTTAATTGCCTGGTTAAGGGTATGTTCTACTGCTACAATATTTTGTACACAATTAATTGTACAAAACTGTATATTCTTGTCCTAGATATTGTACAGATGTAACCACGATGTACAATATATTGTTCCGATTGTTCCTATTGAGTATTTATATCCTTCTAGTATACAATTTTACAAAATTGTTTTCTAGTTACTACTATAAATTGTAAAATATTGCATTCAATATAATGTAGCAGTTTTAAAAACAAATGGTCCTGGTGTCAACTTATACACAAGATTATTTTTGCATTATGTGAAAAGACACGCATATTATTTCCATATATGCTTATATTCAGACTGTGCCATAATAAAGACAATGCTATAATATAGAAAATTAACACAGAAGATCTGCATAAACTTATTCACATCTTTTTTATTTCGCCTGCGCACTCAGCACTGGTTGAGGTGAATACTGATGTAAATTCTTGATTCATGTTGGAAAAATGTGGTTTCCATATTTGAGGTGGATGTTAGTTGAACTTAAAAAAGTTTTGCTCTCAATTGCTCTCTAAATTTAGCAGTTATTTGTGTATAAAAGCAGGCAAAAAGCATTTTGTGTTAGCATTTTTTTGCCAACATCAAATAAATTAGAAAGGCTACATCACTTGTGTCCTAGAGCAAGTAGAGTACTTACGTGACTTGAAGTCCATCCTTGGTTCTATACATGCCACGCAACAAACGTATAACAAGGTCTGGCAAGAAGCTGGAAACATTGTCGGCATTATCCAAAAATAATGTTTCCTCAAAATCCTGTAAAATAATATACTAGGTATATCAGCAGGTATATTAAATTTTCATAGCTAATAAATTTATAACATTATTTACATCTGAAAACAACATGATTCAAACTCATTAAAACAGCATAAATCAGGCCGGGTAATAGAAAATTTGAGTATGTTATTTGCAGTCCCTAAAAGTTATTTTATATGTGATTTATATGTGGATGTGTAACGCCAGTCTGAGAGACAGAAAGAGTTCAGATGAGCTAAGAAGTAGGCTAAGTTATCTAGATAAGAAGATTGAATTGGCTGGGGCACTTGGAAAGAATGGAGGGGGATAATTGGGTGAGAAAGTGTAGAGACTTGATAGTTCCTGGGGCAAAGCCCAGAGGCAGACCAAGAAAGACTTGGCAGGAGGTTATAAGGGCAGACTTGATACAGAGGAAGTTGAGTTTATATCTAATACAGTCTAGATCAGATTGGAAGAGGGTCATTAATATACCCCGTCCAACCCATGCTAGCATGGAAAGCAGACATTAAGCCGAGAATGATGAATGATGTTGATGATGATCTGATCAGGTTTATCAAATAGTCAATAAGTCAAATTAAAATGGTTTATATCACATAAAGACCAAAAAACAAAAACAAATTTATCAAAAAAAAATGATTTAAGGATATATCAATAAAGTTCACTAAGAAGGAATTGGGAAAGTGCACTGGGGTCCAACTGAACTTTTTAATACATTCTTGATAGACATTTTGTTTTTTAGATAGCATTCACTGTTATGCAGATTGGTAATTTTTATTGCATTGCAGGCCAAAGAAAACAACAATGTTTGATCGAAAATGCTTAGTAAAAGATGCAATATTTTAATTGTTTTGAAAAATTTAAGGTTGTGAAACCAAAAAAAATCTAAATCCTTGTAAACAATCACAATTATATCTCAGTTTTATTCATCTATTTCTATCAATGATAATTTATCATAATTGTCAAATATAGTACAGTAATTTTAAGATATTTTAACATTTTGTTGATTATCTGAATGCCTTGTCTACTAAGATTTAGAAATAGCATTTAGCAATAGTTAATCCAAAAAACAGATAATGTAACATATAAAGCAAATTGACACACACAAAAAAATAAATGCAGCTAGTCTTTCATTTTTAAACACACATTATTTTTCATAAAAAAATGTTGGAACCTCTATTCTAACTGTTTGTTTGACACTTACTTTGTGATTTTTTTAGAAGTTTTCATTTTCAAATGAGTAAAAACCATCACAAGGCTGAATCTAACATTAATCAACTCCCTTTCAGACATACTTTTATGTAGATAGAGCGCTTTATATATTTGCAGGCCTATCGCGGAGTTATTCTCTATTAAAAAGTTGGCAGAGAACTAGTCTTTTGACCATTTTTAAGGACCGCAAGGTTATTTTATGTAAAATTACTTATTTAAAAGTTAATATTTTTGTTACTGTGAGTAAATTTTCCAATGTTTTAAAAATAATAAAGCAGATTAATGTATAACTGATTTGGTATGCTCTTAATATTGGGATGCAGACAACACTTTTTGGGAAATTTTAAAATCAACACATCTTTAAAAGGTTATAAACTTGCATGGTTTGTTCAAATTTGGTTGCAATTTTTAGAAATGCTTTCTTTCTATAGGCCCTGCAAATGGTTTAAAGTTTAACGAGAATCTGAAGATATCAATGACATAATCAGAGCCAGATGTAAAAGTGGTGCTTTTTAGAATGAGCCTGTTTTTATATTTTGTCTACTTAAAAATCTGGATGATAAAATATTTAAAATTGTCATTACAATACAAATACCCCCCACCCCTGGTATCATAATTGACACTTGAAACATAAAGAATCATCACATAAGAATTATGGCAACATAAACCTGGTAATATAGCACATTAAAGAATAATTAGGATAATTTATTACTTTATTAGTATAAATTAAATATGATCAAGCTTGTAAATGTACTGTTGTAAAATTTCACCTGCATTGTGGTTAAATAAAACAATTTTTTTGTCAAATAAAGTTAAAAACCTCGTTATTATTATACACCAGGGCAAGTAGGCACAGGCATTACTTGGCTCCCTAAAATCTCTGCGACTGTTAAAAATACAATCTGGAAATGATTCTAAAAAGTAGTCTCTAGCAATTATAAACATAGCATGTACCAAAAAATACGGAAACTTAGTAGGAGTAAATCATAAACACTTAAGTTAAGCATCTACACAAAGCAAGTTTTATGTTGTAGTTATATGTCTGAACAAAGGCAAACAGTAAAATAGGAATATTTATTTTTTACAAGTTCACATGTTTGGTTAGGAATAAATGGTTTGCTTTACAATATTTGGTCATGTTTTTGTTAGAATGCAATATTTGGTCAGGACTTCTACCAAGTAATTTGTAAGTACAACTAACTTAAGCAAAAACAGTTAAATTATTTTCCTGTTTGTCGAAACTAAAAAAAGGTTGGCTAGCTAGCTAGCTAAAGGTTTGTACATTGTGTTTTAGGCAGAGATTTCAGGGATTTTCTGGAAGCTCAAATTAAAATGTTTTAAACACTCTAAAGCCACCTTTGTGGTGTATCTTCTGGAAGCAATAGAAAGAGTATATTCCTCCAAACTAATGTGGCTAACCATAACATCATAATGCACAAATTAGGTAACAAATTGTTACAAACTTGCTTTCATTAGCTACCTGTTCTAAAAAGGAAGCTAACATTTACAAAACAAAATCCAATAATGACCAAAAGAGATAAGTTTTTTTTTTTCAAGTAAATCTCCACCATTGCAAGTAGCTAGCAGCTAACACTTTCGTTTATGAATGACAAGTATAAATTCTCGGAACTTACCTCAATCTCAAAGTCAGTCAGGTCAAAGGAGCCCCTAAAAATGTGAAAGAAATGGGCGATTGCAGGCACTTCGAACCATGACCTCAATTCTAAACAAAAATATGATTAATTAAATACACACATGAACAATGCTTAAATGAGGCACAACAACGGGAACCCTTTGTTTTGTTACGATTTCCAAAACTTACCGTCCATCTCAAATTTTTTCTTTCATACTTTCCACTGGACCGCGCAAACAAAGATCAAAACATAAAGACTGGGGCAAATTTGTCCTTTTTTGAAACGTTAAGGTTTTACAAAAGAAGAAAAAAAAACACCCAAAGCGACGTAAGAATTATAATGTGTCATACAAAATAGCCCTGAAAGCCTTATTATGATGACACAAACCAATAAAATCTCATATAAAATACAAAAAATTCCTGAAATAGGCAATGCTCTTTATTCACTAACAGTCTATTTGGGACCCCTGTGTTTCTGGCACAACGAAGGAGAACTATAAACAAAATTAAATATGGTAGTCGAAGCTGTTGCAAATGTAAACAAATAAACATGAGCTTTAAATCTGAGTTCAAAATTAAGAATTTTGCGTTAAAGCACGATGACAGTAACGATTTCTATTGTATGCAGGTACGTAATAAATAAATATTGATTTAAGGTTAAATTTTTCCCAAAGTGACGAAATAAAATTGCGTTTATTAATGTTCTATTTTAGTTTAATGTAAAGTGTTAGTGGAGTGCCTTGTTTGGTAGCTGTGGATAATACACCGAACTCCAGTCTTAACGTAGCTCAGTAGCTCAGCGGTGGACTCAAAGTCAAATCGTTTGAGGAGAGAGGGTGGGTAGGGGGAGAGGTAAAGGCTAGAAGCAAAATTTGAAAAGACCTCTTTAGTACAAATAGGAGCCTTAAACAATTTAGAATAACACCCCTCCTGTTTATACAAACGCAAAAAGCAGTATCTGTGTCACTTAAATTTATTAGTGCCTCCTCTTTCTTGGCATATACACTGTTTAAGTAGTCTTTGAAATTTGCAACCAAAAAAAGAAAGCATAAGAATATCTTTTAAGTTTTATATTGTAGATCATTATTTTTTCTACGGAACAAATGTCAAAGTTGAAAACTCATCCATCAACAAATGTCAAATTGATATTTCTCACAGCAACTTAAGTATAGATGCTGCCTCTCTGAAAAAATCTCTAAGGTACTTCTTGATCAGTTAGGCTTAACTTACAAGCCAGGTATCCCATGATCCAGGCATCAGATCCCTAGAACCAGCAATATTAAGGTTTTTACTCTGGTCAGCACAAACTTTCCCTTATCAGAGATCTTTGTAAATTTAACCAGAGATGGATGTTTTATGGTCAGATTGAACTGAAACTTGCATCCATTTTGGTTGACCTAAACTTGAAATAATTAATCAAAGCCTTAACCAAGACAAACACTACAACTCGCAGGATACATTATTTTAAGAGTTATGCCCCAGCTGGCTACATTAATATTTATGTGTAGGTGTTTTATGTTACTTCTTTAATGTTAATTTTTATTTTCTTTATATACTTTTAAAGGTTTCGTAAAAAATTGTATTTTACCATTTTTGACGTATATATATACTTCAAAATGTCATAGGCAACCCTCAGCCCTATTTATTCATGGAATTTTGTGCTAAACACCTTCCTGTCCATTCAACTAGTTTCCTGGAGAAATGAAATAACATCAAAGTCAGATAAAATATGGATGGGAAAAGTGATCACAACTGGGAAAACCTCAAATTCGGAAATCAAATTTCTTGAGATGATGCTGATGGTGTGCCAGATTAACACAGCACAGGCTATTTCATGTTTTAATCAATTTTTCTTTGTTTAAATACACAACATAGAAAAGCAATGAAGTTCATGTGCAAAAAGTTTTCTAGGTTATTTTCTTACACCCAACAAAACAATTCCTAACTATCGGTATTTATTGCTGTGAAAAAATCAATTCTGTACTACTTTAGAATAAAAATTATGGAAACTCTGTATACCTTGGTAAAAAGGAGTTCTACTGAATTTTGGCTGTATTGCATGTGATTCTTATGTCATTAAAAATGCATATGAAAATGAGGGTAGGTACCACAGGACAAATGTTAGAGGAAGGTGCCATAAGTGCCTGCACACTATAGTATATTTAGATGAGTTTCCCACTTGTTACTAAATAAAAATTATGTAAAGATAAGTTCCTTTGTCTAAACAGATGCTGCTTTACCAACTGTATCTTCTGGCTAATGTCACATTATTTTATAAAGTCTCTTCTGGATTCTATCTTTATCAAGGAAAGCATAGAAGGACGCATTTTAAAGAGTTTAGAAGGGCATGACAGTAGGAGAGTATTGCCAACTGACTTGGCATGGGGGCGACACTAGCTAAACAGGTTTTTAACCATAGCCTTATGTAACCCTAAATAATTTCTGGAAATTAATATTTACTAACAAGAAAACAGATACATTGCAATCAATTTTAGCTGTAAATTTTTAAATTATTTATTAAATATTTTCTGATATATGTATGTATTGAAAATCCTCTAGTTCATCTGATTGCTTAAGGGAATTAATTTTTTTATTAACTTATTTTTACAAAGTTCTAATTCTCGCAAAATAGGCAAAAATCAAAAATTGTATTCCCTCAAGAATTAAATCTCTTAACCTAGTCACCCTAGTTGCACTTATCTTTTGTTTAAAGTTTTTGCGGGTACAATTAGTTATATTTTGTATGCTTAATGATGTGTTATAGTTGTCATTTAGTTCTGGTGTGTACCAAGATGGATTATTTGGTGTCTTCGAGTCATATTCACAGTTTACCATTTATCAACGCTGCTGTTTTCTATCATCGTCCACTCCAGTAGAATTTGGCCAGTATTTTTGACTAATTGGACCATGGTCATAATGCTTGTTTACTTTATATGGATCACTGCTCTGTCTGGAATGTTCGGTTTAAATTTGCAGTTTGAATCATTAAAAGATCAAAATGTTGACCAACATACAGAGATTGTTGCAGCCAGAAAAGAAATACCTTGGCACGTGAAACTATTCTGGGCTTGGTACAATGTAACATATGTTATTACTATTGTTACTGACCTCATGTATTGGGGTTTTGTGTATCAGCCAAGTCATTTTGATACGTTTGACATGCGATTTAGTAATATAAATGATCACAGTGCCTTGCTTGCTATGCTGCTGATCGATTTCACATTTCATCGCATTCCAGTACATTTATATCATGTTGTGTATTCCATTGTTGTGGCAGTTATATATCTGATGGTATCCATCATTTACACTCTCAGTTCTGGAAGATATGTGTACAAGGTTTTGAATTGGAAAGATGATGCTGGAAAAGCTGTTTTCTTTTTTTTTATAGCGCTACTCTTAGCTGTTATCATACAAATTGTGATGTATGGCCTGTACAGATTAAAGATAAGGATCAAAAACAACTAAAAGCAACTATTATTTTTGTGGCGAGATAAGCATTGTTAGGGTTGTAAGTAACGCTATGGATGATAGAGAATTAAGGCATCTCTGTTATTTATGTTCGACTAATTAAAGCAACCATGCGTTTTGTTTACTTTCTTGCAAGATTAAATCGATATGAGCATGCAATCTTTTTTAAGGTAATGTTCCTTTCTCTGAAGAAAAAAAAAACCGAGTCCGAATTATGCTTAACAATACAAAGCTGAATATAAGTTTAGCATATGTGTGTTTTTATTTATATTTGATTTTTTTTTTGTTAATATATGCACAGGTTACGATTTATGTGCACCATACACCAGAGGTATAATGGACCATGCAGGACCATTTTTTTTCTTCAATAATACACATGGAGTGCCATTGAACGGTTTTTGTTGTCGTGTGTGTTTTTATTGCACTTTTTTGTGTGTTTGTAATATTCCGAAGGGATGCTTCACATATGATTATCCTGACATAAAAATTTTAGCCGCATCTTGCTTATGGAGTATGAAAAATTAGTCGTATTTGTTTTTTTATAAAAAGAGTGTAGTGTGTTTGTTATGACTATGATACTACTGGTTAAGGTAAAGTCAAAGTAGCCTGTTATGCTATACTTTTTGAATTATATATTATCTTACTTAATTATTATTTTTATAGTTCCAAATAATGACAAAACAATAACTTTTACCCCATCTTTTACGTATATATATGCTGATCATTCGCTTGTTTTTTAGGTTTAGTGAGATAAGCATTTATCGAAGCCTTGTTCCTTTATAGGAAAAAGTCGTTGCAGAATTGTTCATAGTTCTTCTTATTTCTTGTCTCTATGACACAAGTTCACGTTTTTAATGTTTTTAAAAGAATATGATTGTTAACTGTTGTTTAATTTAATCGTGTGCACATTCACAAAAGAACAGTTGTTATAAGCACCGTTTGAAGTTGAGAGGGTTTATTTTTATGAAACCTTTATTTAAAAAATTTCATTTTTTAAAAAAGAATTATTCAGGGAAAAGCTAACAGCGCAAATGCACACGCCGGGTGGCCACAAGTCGCGTAAGTCCCAGAAGTCGTGGAAATGTGATGAAATGGAACAAGTCGGGGAAAGTCATGGAAAATTGATGACAATTGATTTTCGTACGATTTTTTTCTGTAAAATCCGGCTTTTGAAATTGGGTTGCTTATAAAAACAAACAGCTTTTTGTAACTTCTTTTTTTAGCTTATACTGTATTTGTGTGTGAAGGTATATTTTTAATTTATTTAGAACTCAGGATATAATTTTCCATTTGATAATATTTACATCTAATAGGTGGGATTTAAACCAATTTTATTTTGTTTGAGAAAGATAACCATCAATTTTTATGAACTTTAATACAAGGTTATATATATATTTGTTTGTTGAATATTTAAAATATATTTTTGCAGTAAACTTTTTTTTATTATTTTTCGGGTTTTTTTGCCCGCCTGTTGTTTTCTCTTCCTTCCTTATTCTCTTTACGTAACTCTAAATTTTCTCCAATGATCTAAAAGAGAACTCATATTGGTTGTATATGTGTCTTTTGTAATGTACTTTATGTAATTTAAAAAAAAAATACGAGCTTGAAATGCATCTTCTCTCCTGGTGCTGCGATCTTCAAAAAAGGTTTCGTAAAACACTTTAACTTAATTATTTCGCGAAAATTAGTCATGTTAAAATACCTCGTTATTGGACTATTTAAGATTTCTTTCGGGGAAATATTTTTCGTAAACCTTCTGTTACCTTTTATTTACAAAAAATATCCATTAATTAAAATTGCTCGTATCTGACCATTTAATTGCTATGGTTGTAAAGCAACAACAAAGATAGCAACCTGATATGTTTCTCTTGTTTCATGTAAACTACTCTTAAGTTTTGGGTGAGGGGGAGAATGTTGAGTTCGGTATCGGGGAGCCCCGAACCAGATGCGTTTTTTTCCTTTCTTACACTTAAGACATATCTCGGAAACGACCGAGACTTTGATGGGAATTCGCCTGTGGTGTCTCTCGTGAAAACACCTGCGTCTCTCGTGGAGAGACACCCCAAGTGAGTATCTGGGATGTCTTTCGTTGAATCACCAACATTTCGGCAAGTCTCGTGGAATCACCTACATCCCAGAAAATCTCCTGAAAACGCCTACATCTCAGCGAATCTCGTGGAATCGCCTACATCTTAGCGACTCTCGTGGAATCGCCTACATCTCAGCAAATCTCTTGAAAACGCTTAGTAAATCTCGTAAATCTCGTGGAAATGCCTACTACCCGCTATTGCGTATCTCGCGGAAACGCAACTAATTCGTTAGCACCTTTATACCATTTGGCTGACAAAGGAAGTCCGACATCCTCGCCAACGCATGGCGTCAGTGCTTCTACCTCTGAACGAAAAACATGATAACAACGAGCAGCAAAACTGAATAACCAAGGAAACCTTAGGTAAGAGCGTTGGTATAAGCAAGCCCGCGCCTCTGATGCCAATTGATCAGTTCCTCCCGTATTGTAGAGTGTCTGGTGTGGTAGATCGTCGGCGATCGTAAAAGACCTCAGAGGTTAATATACTGGTTTCGTAAGTGCTTTTCTGATGTCGAATGATGGTACGATTATCGAGTTGATGCGTGGGTTATGCTTCATTGTAGGATTAGTTGGTACGATAACAATTGTAGACATTAAGACAATGGATGAAGTGATTGATATACATAAAAAAACACAATATTGAAAAGAATGAGTGGGTGGGTGGGTAAATCAAACTGTCGACGATGAATGATTTATTGGCTATGACAACAAGGTAGGCGAGGCCATCTAAGAGGCTGGATTTATAACAGTTCTGGGTAGTTGCCTTGAGAGTTCGGGATAAAGAACCCCTCACACTGGCCTACCTTTTTGTAATTGGAAAAATAAATAAGGTATTTAAATCGAACTCTCAAGTGAATACACCACCATACAAGTAGATGGGAATTTGGTTACCGATAAACACTTTATTTTTTCTAATTTCATTCAATCACTTAAAAAATCTCCAATCTCCATTTGCCTTAACAATTTCTATCAGACCATTCCACAAAGATCATCAAAATGAAACTGCCCCAAAACTTCGAGTCGAACCGATCACTGCTAAGGCATCTGAAATTATTGAAATATAAAAAAGCCGTTGGGTTAGATGATATACCATCTTGGTTACTTAAGGACTGCATGAAGGTAATCGCTCAACCTCTGACATATATTATTAAACTATCGTTTGAAACCTTGTCTTTTCCGAATGACTTGAACCGCACCAAAGTATTACGTGTTGAAATCTGGCGTAAAATCATTTGTAGATAACTATACACCAATGTCCGTGATCCCAGCTTTATCCAAAGTAATTAAAAAAAAGTTGTTTATGAGCAATTAACCATACACCTGGAAAGTAATTACTTTCAGTCCTCGTCCCTCCACAGAACTTGCTGCTGCAATCTAGCTGGATTCTGTAAAATCAAAAGTGAATGAAGGTAAAATAGTTGCAGCTGTGCTTTTAGACCCGAGAAAAGCTTTCGACATGTGTTGAGCCATGGTAAACTGTTGTCTAGACTAGCTAGGTTTGGTATCGTTGAACAGAAACGCGAGTGGTTCGCAGATTATTTGTTTGGTAGATTTCAGCATGTGCGATATAAAATCTTTTGATCTGATGAATAGCCAATCACTAGTGGATCAATTTAAGGCCCGCTGTTATTTATAATGTTCTTCAATGATCTTTCTACCATTGTAAAATATTCTGAAGTAGCAAAGTACGCACACGATACCATATTATTTGTTGCTGGGAGAGGCTTTGATATCATTGACACTCGTCTCTCATCTGACATGAACTATATTTTTAAATGGTGTATGGAGAATGAATTAATTTTAAATCTTGGAACCGAAAAAACTGAAGCTATGTTGCTTGGTTCAATGTATAATATGTGTGAAAATTTTAAAAATTATGTCAAGAAGACACAGGACGTTTCCCACGAAAAATACACGTAACAACGGATACTGCTTAAAAATTACGCAACCGTCGTTTGGAACATACTCGTAAATCGTTCTCGTGTATTGAATTATATCGTATATTGTTATCGCTCAAGTGAAACCATGCTTAAGTGACTCTTTAAAGACGGACGTAGTGTGCTGGCCACTACCGCTTGAACTACGGGTACGCCCACAATTGAAACTGATGTCTTTGTACTTGTGTTGAAATTCTGTTGCAATCAGAGACGAACAATTAAAAATATCTAGTCGTACGTGTGTTGCATTCCGTAAACCTTTGACTTCTCTATCAGTGACAGTCTATAAAAAAATTGACATTTGTGAAACTACAATATTACCCACGCAAAAAAATTCGGATAAATAAGACACAATATTGCTAATGACTACTTAACGAAGAATGCCTGTATTGCTACGTACAAAACAAAAGACTATTCTTAAATTCTTACTTTTTTTCAATATATGAGGTAGGCACACTGTTAAGCCTCGTTTCCATTTGACTATATTTTCCGCTATAGCGTAAAAAAGCTTACGAGTAATTTTATTAGCGCGTGCGCACTTTAAAAAAATGAAAAAAAATGAAAACTTTCTTTAAGAAACCATGTGTAAGTGAAAAGTATTTTACAAGAATTAAATTTAGACCCAATCCATTGATATTTAAGATCTGATTAGATAACATCACCTTTTGATTAAAAAATCTTTTATAATTAATGCTAAAGCTTTAAGCCCTCGCGTCTCTTTTTCTATTGTATTGCGGTTTTGATGCCCAAAGATAAAAAGTCATGTCACAAAAATTAAGGAACTAAATATGTGTTTTTTGTCACTTAATATAATACGTGAATCTAGTTCGTAGTAGTAACTTAATAAAGAAAATCGAATCATATCCAGTACAGTCCTAGGATCTTTCTTCAGAGATTAAAATAAGGAAGAAGTAGTTGAGGATTATTCATATCATCTTGACGCACCTAAATATATTTTAGTTTTTAATATGAATTTGAAGTTTGCTCTTTAAGACTTCCTTTCGCGTCTAAACTTTATATCCTGAAAGAAAGCTTAGTTAACATTTTTGTGAGATTCATTACTATCCATCCACGTAATCATCAATTTTATTTCTGTATTACTGTCGCTTCTAATAAGCTAATAAATAAGTAAGTTAATACGTCACGTGGTTTGAAGTTCTAGTACTGATTTTTATCGTGTCTCTGCACCATAAAAAAAATGCGAAAATGTTCAGTTAAACGATATGAAATTTGATAGAAATTCTTATACAGCACGTTAAACAACAAACAGAGTTAAGTTCTTTAACTTTTTTAAAAAAATTGCGTACAGTGTATATTAAAAAGAAGTAAAAACTTAAGAATCGTCTTTTGCTTTGCAGCATAGCAATGCAGGTATTCTTCCTTATTACTTATTTTAAGTGGTCATTAGCAATATCGTGTCTTATTTATGCGAGGTGAACAGTGTTTTTTGGCGTGGGTAATATGGTAGTTTCGTAAATATCAATTTTTTTTATAGACTTTCACAGATAGATGAGTCAGAAGTTTGCGAAAGGCGACACACGTACGAGTAGATAATTTTAATAGTTTATTTCGAATTGTAACAGAATTTCAACACATGTATACGTCAGTTACAATTGTGGGCGTACCCGTAGTTTAAGCGGTAGTAGCCAACACACAAACTCAATTGTGAAGGAGCTACCTTAGAAAAATTAATTTGTACAAGGAATTTTTTGAAAAACATGTTTAATTTTCGCAAGAACTAGTTTTTGCGAATATCTGACATTACGCAAATTTGGCAAAAAAAGAGAGGAATTTGATGACGTTTTAGACAGGAACTAAAGACTGCTCAACTTGAAACTGACATACCTAGCATATAATGTTAAATAACAATCTCGTTCCCAGTTCATTTGCCTTTTGATTAATTTGATAGTAGCACAAATATAAGCTGCTCTGTAATAACAGCTTAGGGACCAAGAGACATTGGAGAAGAGGGTGGCTACAATACCTCAAAAAATTGTTGAGACAATAACACTTTTTTGGCTATTTTTACAAAGCTGGCAAAAAGCATCCACTCGCGAATTCTACAGAAGCGTAGGTTATGTGGATACCGTTTAAATTGCGCTAGTCGCACTTTCTAACACGTTAGGCCCATAAAAGTTACGCTAAAGGACAGGAACAATTAGACCATTTTGAGAGTTGACCTAAGTCCACTGTGAAGTTTGACAAGTTCAAATCGCGTCAATTTTTGCGTGAAATGAATTTTGACAAATTGACAAAATCTCGCAAAATTCGCAAGAACTATGCCCTCAAAGTATAGTATGCTATTGAAATTATGTGATGCTTTAGCTATACTTAGTATGATGCTTTAGCTATATTTCGTGTGCAATAAAGGGTATTGACAACCTATGAATTATACTTACCTAATTCAATTCTTTATAACTATGTTGACAATTGTAAGCACTCTTCGCCCTAACAAGTATTGAGAATCTTTTATTCATCCAAATGTTACGTTACACTATAATCATGCAGTTTTATAAGAAGATTTCGACGGTCAAAATTTCCTGATTGTAAGAAAGATTTGGCGCACTGAAGGAATTAGTAAATTTTAAAAATATAAATCTCTGCTTCACAAAAAAATAGCTCTGGCAAACAGTTTTTAACCCATTCGTGACAGTTTGTACCATTTCGTAATAGTTCAAAACAGTATATAGCAGTTCGTAACAATCCATAACAGTTCGTAACAATCCGTAACAGTTCGTAACAATCCGTAACAGTAACTAATCGTTAGCCCGTGGAAAAATCCACGGGTTCGGCCGTCCTTTTTATACCGCATCACGTGCGTCTCGCTACTTGCACAGCTAAGCTACCATTTTGCGTGACAGACAGACAGACAGACAGACAGACAGACAGACAGACAGACAGACAGACAGACAGACAGACAGACAGACAGACAGACAGACAGACAGACAGACAGACAGACAGACAGACAGACAGACAGACAGACAGACAGACAGACAGACAGACAGACAGACAGACAGACAGACAGACAGACAGACAGACAGACAGACAGACAGACAGACAGACAGACAGACAGACAGAGGTATACGGGTATTATAATATAGACTAGTCGTTAGCCCGTGGAAAAATCCACGGGGTCGCCCGTCCTTTAAACTAACCCGTTGCAACAAAGTGGACAGAAATATATCGCATTTGGTACTGATGCCAATTTTAAAAATTTCGTGTTTCCATTACGGGGCACGGCTTTCGCGGACACACAGACAGACAGACGACGGCTATTATTAAAGAGATTTCATGTTTGGTCCTACGGGCGAGGTTTTTTTCTGTTATTGTGTATGCAGACACACCACAAAAACAATTACGGGTTATTGCTCTATGGTCAAATTGTCCTCATTTTATTTTTTTTTAATTTAAAATTTTTAACATGTTTTAAGACATTTACCCATGTTTTTCGATCTCAAATTGTAACTGAGTGACATAAAAACATCACCATTGAATTTATATTCAAAATAAACAAGGCAAATAATAGAGCTCAGGCTATAACCCATTTGTAATGTATTGTACAAAAGATTTATTGAACTATAATCTAGCTTGTACTACTTATCCTCACTGATCCAGTCCTAACTTATTTTTGCTCGATTAATAGAGATTTTCCCTTTCCTACACCCTCCTCTTCGTCGTATATCCTGCTGCAACAACAGAAGGTTGTCAATGATTTTTTGTGGTTAGCAATAGCCTCACCATTTGACAGATGTGACGTCATTATATTCCTCCATATTTATTGAAATAAATAGCAATACGCCTAGTTTTATCAGATTATAACAAAAAGAAAGATTCTGCCTCCGCTGGCTTTAATTGGTCGTTGTTGTTGCACCATACAAGTGCATGGAGAAAATATTTCGCACCCTTACACCCACAGGAAAACTAAAATTTATTGTGGTAAGGATGATTAATTTAGAACGAAGTTGTGTAATCTGCATTTCCTCTTTGTTAAGCAAAAATAGAATCAGATGATACAGCAGCATAGAGAACGGATGAATGTAAAGAAAGTTTAGAACAGTTAGAAGAATAGTGATTTTGAATTGTATCCAATGCAGATAAGTGCATGCAACCCTGTATATAATAATAGTGTTTTTTTTTGTCGTTGTGCATTCATTGCATATTTTTAGAACAGTTAAGACTGAGAGATCTAAGGATGCGAATTGATGTATAAAATTGCCCCTAAGATGCTGCTGTTTAAGCAGCTTAACTAATGAGAACAAAAAACAAACGTTTACTTGCAAGCAAAATTTCAAGTTGAGCATGTTCTTAGGATATTCTTAACTTTTTGTCTAATTCATCTTGAATATTATTATAGAATATATTCTTTTTTGCGATTAAAAGATTGATCCACTAAACACCATGGTTGTGTAACGATTGCATGATAATTTCATTTTTTAGGACTATGTAAAGTTGTTGTAAAGTTTCGTATCCCATTTTTTATCAAGTAGACAGGAATGAAACATCTAGAAACCTGGGGATAAGTTGACTAAGGGATTTTATTCGCCTTGAATATGATAACAATCAATCTTAAACTATTATACAATACCTATATATAGCTTACTTGTAAATTGAAAATAATTCTGGTCCCTGGAGAATACCTTCAAGTTGCATATAAACTTCTTAACATTGCGTGCAATTAATAATGAGAAAATTAGTAACATATTTTTGAAATTAATGAGTTTGTCGTTTTAATTTTAATTAAAAAGCCTGCGTTGGCGAAAGAGATATAGCTTAAATCGCTTACGATCGTGTTGTATAAAATGAGTTTATGTGGTCATGGTTAAGTGTATATCAGCAGAATGAGAAGTACACATGTGAAGTATTTTTGAAAATTAGTGCAAATAAGTGGAGGAATTGCAAGAAATCTTTCCGTTGACTGTCTACTTAAATGTAGTTTTTTGAGTAACTCGGCGCCACGGTGAGAATTATTTTTTTCTGTATGACAGCATATGCGTTAAAACATTAGGAAAAGTCTCAGGTTAGCAGAAAGAAATAAGAAAATTGTGGTCTATGTACAATTTAGAGAGTATTCATTTTCGTCCCTAGAGCTATTTTATTCTCATTATTTTTAATACTATTATTTACTCAAGGTAGCCTCTACAGTTTCTAACGGTACTGTTATTAATGAGGTCCTGCAAAGGGGGTTCTAGTGCATTTAAAACTCCTTTGAGCTACAGAAGGCATGCAAGCACACCGATCAACTAGACATCCACCTAAGATATCAATTCTCTTCTCATGCTGAACATTGACAGAAAGGTTCGATACATAGTTTTATAGTCTCTGACATGACTCGGCAAGAAGTGAAACTTCCGCACTGCAGGCAAACGCTCTACCACAAGGCCATCAGTCGGTAAAAGTAAATAGCCATCAAAAATCTGGCGACCTGTTCGGTAAGAAGTCACATAAACATGCCGCTAAATGTAACATTGAAATTTCACTGAATCAAACAAATCTAGTCTTTTTCCTATTTTAACCTCATTTCGTGAGGGAACTTCTGTTTTTCTCTTTGTAGAAAAAATCCAAGGAATCATAACCGTGTTAGCATATAATTAAACTTCAAAGCCAAAAAATGTCATCTTACCTACTGGAATAAGTGGTAGACAGTTTTTTAATGTAAATAACTCTAATACAGATTACTGTCTTTTAAATATGTGTCAAACGAATCACTACTAAATTGCTTTTGGCAGTAAGTGAAAACCAGATTATTATATTGCACAAATTTGTAAACAAACAAATTGCCCAAAACAAAGTCTTGTTGTAATAACAGGACATACATTGGTGGATCGTTTGCATGACGATAGCGAATTTACGAAAATAAAAACGAAAAACACTTCCTGTTTAAACAGTTCAGCATTAGAGTTAATATGTGGAAATATTACTTATCCAGCTTGTTTGCCATATGGTATGCTTGACGTGTCGTCTCCATCCCGTTAGCATATTATAGGAACAGAAAAAAACCCAGACGATGTTGTGATTTACCAACTTCGTACGAATGCCTGTATTTGCAAGATTTAAACGATGAAGAAAGATGCTCTTTGTTAAAGAAATGTCTCCAATTGATACTGGTAAGTTTTAAATAAATAAATGTTTTAAATAAATGTTGTTTCAAAGGAAAAGAAGTGTCTGTCCATATGTGTTTGTTGTTTAAGAGTCATATTCATACCCCTGTCCTTATTGCAATCATATCCCAAACGAAAACAGTGGATATAAAAGATTAATTACTGTTTCAACAATGTTTAATTTTTTATTAAAAAAATTAAACTTTATAAGACGTTGGTCAAAACCTTAATTCACGGCTTAGTGTGAAATAATAATTGATACATTATTCCCGGCTGCAGTAAAACCGAAATTGTTTTGAATTATTTAAGATTTTCGTAGCAGTGAAAGATGTAAACACTTACGTAACGTTAAGATTAAAACATTAACCTGACCAATAACAATATCAAACCATGGAGGGTAAATGATCAAACGAGGTTAATGATGCGCTAATTACATTTTTTTTTGTAGAATTGATGTTCAAATAACCATTTTCAGGGTCAGGTTTAAAATTGGATCTTTGAATTAGAATCCGCAAGAAACAACAACCTGAACTCAAAGACCACCTAAGCAATTTAATGTTTACGTCTTGCGTATGATGATGACATTCCCATAAGGCCACACACAATTAAAAACGCTTTAGACAGGAAAAATTAAGAACACCCTGTCAAAATCTCCAATCTTGCTGTATTTTAGTACATTAAACAGAGTTGGAAAGAAGTGTTTGGCACAAAAGAGATATGTAATATTGAAAATAATATATCCCTTTGAAATATAACTCAAAAAACACCCTCTTCTTCACCCTCAGCGTGACGTCAATTTCGAATAACCTTGGCTTTTAGATCCAATATCGACCGAAAGACGCAACACTGTATTTATATTTCCCTCGTGTTCAAGCAAACGTGACTGAAAATGCGTTGAAAATTATTTTCTTTGATAACTTAATCAGGATGAGAAATTGTATTTTTAAAGAAGGAGTAAATCGGAAATCGTAGCAATGGGGCCAAGATGGGACATAATGGTAAAGGTTCTAATCATAAACTATATACAGTAGACTCTCGATGTAACGAACCGCCAAGGGGGATGGAAAAATGTTCGTTATATCAATTTTCCAAAAATCGCTTAAATTTTTGTCCATTAGAAGAACTTGGATGAAAAACACTTTTGATTTATATTTCACTATAGAACACCGTCAAATAATTTTCTGCTGCGCTTTATATTTATCGGTTATAGTGATATTTACTCGCTTCATTTTTATTCCCTTGTTTTTTAATTTGCCTTCTTCACCTTAAAATTTTGAATAGTTTTTTGCGTTTTGTTTACACCTTAGTGTTTGAATATTGAACGTCGAATGTTATGGTTCGAAACACTCAATTTGGATGACATTGCATTACGTTTTCTTTTTTTTCTACGTAAAGTGCTATCTACGTGGTGTAAAAAATATTGAAAACATTGCATGTGTTTTGGTTTTGTTTGTCGTATTTTGTAGCATTTGATACTTTTAGTTCGTTTTATAGAGGTTTTGTTGGTTCAGGGGACGGAAAATTTGGTTCGCTAAATCGAGGGTTCGTTATATCGGGGGTTCGTTTTATAAAGTGAATTTATAAGAGTTTTTTAAGGCAGAATCCAAAGGGAACGAACTTTGGTTCCTTTAATAAAGGTGTTCGTTTTATCGGGGGTTCGTTATATCGAGAGTCTACGGTATTGCTTGGCCCCTCCAAAATATCATTAATAGTAAATGCTGTCATTTTTTTACGCCTCGTTGCATTTCCCTCTTAAGACAGAGAAGTGAGGAATTTATCAAGACACGAGGATTGATGTGTTTATACATCTCTATTTTAACCCACAGACATATTATCGTACGCGGTGTTTTTCTGACATTGTGATTCGCACATGCAAATGTTACCAAGCAACAAATTTTTTTTATTAATTCGATGTCATTGATACGCATGTTTGGTTTTGTCATAATTCACAATTATAATTGATCTTCCTACAACATCTTCAACATCGCGTTGAACTCGTCAAAAGCTGAGTGCTCAATGCGTGATTGTACAGTTTTCAAATGATGTTGGATATTGGTTTTGTATGTTGTTAATGATGTCTCGTTTTAAACGTGTTCACTTGTTGTTATAACTTATAATTCACAAGCATTTTATGTATCTCTGTTGTACACGTTGACAGAAACGTAGTTTTTAAGATTATGAAAACTCGGTGGAAAAAAAGAGATTTTTTAGAATATGTCCTATCTTACTGTCAGTTATCTACAAGACTAACAACCTTTCGTGTGTCTTTTTTTTCCCGCATTTAATTTTCGTGCGACCATGTTTAGCGCACAGCTTTATCAACACATAAATGTTCTGCACGTCTTTGAATTGTTAAGGATCCAAAAATCTTACCTGTCATTTTGCATAAGGGATAGCTTTTTGTGGCTGAATAGTTTCAACAATATTGGATTTATACCAACCAACATGGATCATTGGTGCTATTTAACTTTATGATTAATTTTGTGCGGGAAAAGCATTATAATACTTCAACATCTTGTTATTCGTTTCTCCGATTTCGTGTAATTTGATTTTCGCGCGCTTTTTGAAAAGAAAAAAATAGTGTGTGGGAAAATTTATTAAAACTAGATGTCGCCGTTATAAATTTGTAATTTTTAATACGCTAATCGTAATATCTTGAAAATATTTTAGGGACTAAACTTTTGTAAAGAATGAAAGCATTCACAGCCTCATCAAGAATGTTTTAATAAGACTACCATTGTTCTAGTAATTCTTTAGCACTGATATTATCCGTGATTAAAGTACCTCCTAGTGTCTCTCTGTTTTTAAGTGGAGGTAAGTTTGAGTTTCATTCAACATTTTTATCTAAAGCTTTACAAATAACTTCCTGCATTACTCGAACATTTTTATGAAAACAATCCTTATTTCGTGTATTGTTTATTTGATGACATGCGGTTTCTTTCTGTTACGATGATAAAAATTAAACTAGTCATTCGCTTGAACCACAATTTGTCATTCTTTCAAAACACTATCTAGCTAACCTAAAGCAATCAATACCGTACGCTTCATCGATTCGTTTAATAAACACACATATTTTGCCACATGTGTTGACATCTTTTTTGATATTTTCAAGAAATATTTCGTTTGTACATAGATGGTATTTAGTTCAGTGATCAGCAGGTAGCAGCTAATAGCTGAAAGGTATACATATCTACGCTTGCCCCAGTTTGACGTTGGCTGGAAGTACAAAATTATTCCATAGTGTTAAATATTTTCATCAAATTGGCAATGAAGTTTGAAATCATACTGCGAGGGTTAGTACTCTTTGTCATGCAGATGATTTACAATTCCCGGAATCATTGTTAACATACGTTATTTTTTCTCTAGTTATTATTTTTATTTATGTATTCATACGTGTGTTTTTCATGTTTTTGTGTGTTCTTTTGGTTGCGTATAATCGTATAATTATTTTCTTTGATTAAGTGATAACACATATACTTAAGGAGAAACGTAACACAGTCAAGGATGAAGGAAAAACTTTTATATTTTAGCATATATAATGATATGACACAGAATTGTTTGCCATCCTGAATGAAGCTGAAATAGTTGTTTTGTAATTTTGATTTATTTTTGTATCCAGAACAACATATTTGAGAAAAAATTACTCTTTCCTTTAACATATCATCCTTCTGTGCATACATTCTTTTTAGCGTGGGCAATATATAGCTACGAGTCCTATGTTTTGATTAATAAGAATACTTTTTTATGTTTATGTTTATACCAATTTAGAAAGCTACCAAAAAGGTAAAACTGTCTTAACATAGAACAGAGAAAAACAAAATCATTTTCTCTAATTATATCTATTTTCTGCTTTTTTTAGGTAAAAAAAAAAACATTAAACATTATTATGTAACAACGAAGGTTGAAAAAAAAAATTAACTAAAGTTACCATGTGGCTAATTTTCTTATTTTCCACTATCGCATTGGCTGGAATCGTATGCAACGTATCAATTCTAGTCTCCGTGATAAAGTATAGAATTTTGCGGAAGAAACCGTACTCCATATTGGTGTCCCTTGCAGTATGTGACCTGTTCAAAGTAGTTGTTCTTGTTAACCTCGCAATATATTCAGCAAACGATGACTTATTTAATATATGTGCAGGAACAAGCACTTTAGGTATGGCTTTAATATGTACCACGACGTTTCATCTAGCTGCAGAGAGTGTCAATCGTTGCATGTTAATTGTCTCTCCTTACAGATATGCAAGAACAGTTAGGAAAAAACATGTGGCTTTTATTATAATGTTGCTATGGCTACTCCCAGCAATCGTGACCCTACTGATCCCAGGATGCGTGTTTCAAGAAGGCTGGGTCAATGCTATGGAATTTCAATCCCATATGTTTGGCTGTCAAAGAGTAATGCGCAGTAACGAGGATATATTTTACAAACAAAACAAAGACGACGATTGGATAATAGCGTATCACGTGTTGTTTTTTGCATTTCCCCTACTAGTTATGGTTATATCATATAGCCTAGTATTGCGTGTTTCGTATAGTACTGCAAATGACATGCGCAAAACTAGCGTAACGAGTGAAGTATCATCTTCGCATATTGTAACCGAAAGTTCCTACTCAAACCCGATTATTGATATGGTGAGATCCAGTTTTGAATCGGTTATGATACCACCCACGATATACATACCGGAGAAAATAGAACATCAACCTCGTGGAAATAGTATCGCTGCAAAAGCTGCCAAAGAATTTCGAAGGTTAGTGAAAGATCGAAAAAGAGAGATTAAAGCTTCAAAGACAGTTCTTATCATGATTTGTATGTTTATAATATGCAATGCTCCTATATTCTCGATTGCCTGGATAGATGTAGATAAAAACGCAGTAAATAAACTGGTTAAACTAGTTTTAATATGCCTGGCTTTTTCACAAGTTTTCATAGACCCAATTGTGTATTTTGCAAGACTTAAAGACTACAAAAAAGCAAGAAAGAAATGTCGAAAATACGGACAATCTATGGTTCGAAAAGCAAGTCGGACTTTTTCACGACAATAAAATGAATTTGGTAGTGAAGAGATTATTAAAGATAATTTTATTTCTTTGTTACTGAAAACATATCACTCATCAAAAATTGAGCCAACATTTAATTTTCTGACTAACAATTATCGGACACTTGTAAACCGGACACCTCTAATTCACAGACAAAAGGGTTGTGTCAGCGTAACACGTAAGGTTTTTGAGTATGATTGTTATAATCGCGAAATTCCCTAAGAAGTCTTCATTTTCATGAAAGTAAAAATATACCATGTGTCAAATGAATTATTTTGATATTTTGCTAAAAAAGAACTGTACAGTATTTTTAACTAAATTTCACCTTGAAACTTTCTGGTGTCTGTTTTTTTTTACAAAATGAACAAATATATCAATTTGAGCATTTTCTTTTCCCCTAAACTAAGCTGATTTCATCTTCCACTTTTTCAGATCTTTTTGGTAGCCAACCTTTACTTACGACCACGAATACTGGAAGGGTTAATAAGGACTAAAAAAGGTAAAGAAGCATTTTACCCTACACAGGATACCTGTCTCTTCTTCCTACTCTCGCGCTCCGGTGCCTATTCTCCATTTTGGAAACCTGCCAATTACTCGAGGTCTTATTCTTTTTCAAAAAAGGCGGGAAAATTAACAAAATATATTTTTAATCATTTTAGTTTTTGATAAATGCAAAAAAATATTTATAAATTTCATTCGTTTTGTGGACCTTTATCTTCAATAACCTTTTGTTTCACCTGGCAACCAGCTGAGCGATGACTTCCATTCTAGAAGATGTAAAAGTTTATTAAAAAAGAATACCATTTAGTTAACTCAACCAAGTAGCATTTAAAGGAAAAATTATGGGCAGACTTACCTCCATCTTTGAATTAGGTCGGGGTGTTTCAGGTTCATGTTCAGTAGAAGTTTCGGGCTCGCCTAAAGAAATGTTAAGATGCTTTGTAAGGCATTCGGCTAGATACACAATAAAAGGCGCAACTAAATAAGATCTCAAAAATTGGTGTGCAACGTCACTGTGGTATCACTGAGTATATGATTCTATTTCTTACTAGTCATATTTTTTTCAAAATGGCATCCAAATCACTATTTTGCACTTAAGATACACGAAATATGTTTTAAACATGGATGACGAATTTTTGTTTTTTCTACCCTAATTGAGTAAATTTACTGTTAAAGTTTTTCAGATAAATCAATGAATGCGCTAATAAAAGTTGTCGTGTTTTCACCGAGTAATACATTAACAAATTTCTGTGGCTGTTTTTAAACTTGAAAAGCTTTAAAAATGTACTTAACGTGACTTTAATCAAGCAAACGTAGTAGTAATTTTATTACATGCAACCAGTATTAAGCAGTATTGACAAGAATTGATCAGTATTAGCCAGTAATAACTTGTATTAACCAGTAGTAGTCATTATAAGGCAGCATTTGCTGCTATACGAGGGCGGCATTGATACGCCTTCTTTTTAAAATGAATATCAGGGTGAGATTTCAGGTTAAAAAGAGTTGGTCTATTGTTTAGAACAATAGAGAAATAAGATTAATGATCCGTCTGGTTAGAATTGTGATATTGTCATAAAAGAGCGTGTATTGTCCTCAAAAGATGAGGCAACACTTTGACGTCGGTCAGTAGTTCTTTGATATTGCCGTCAGCAACAGTTAGTAGCGCTAGTAACGACACCCAAAACAGTAAAATATACCTTTTAAGTCGATAATTGCTTTGACTTTTGATGTTGCATTTCCTGCTTGATTAAGAATGAGAAGTACCTGGGGCTTAGCTTCACCAAAACTAAACACAAATCATATAGCATAAAAACATTTAGTACATAAAATTTACTTTATTGACTTTTCTCCTTCACATAAATTTTGACTATAAATTACACTAAACTAAAATAAATTTGTTTCAAATAGCATATAATATTAATAGTATTTCTGCGTCTATTACCACAATAATCTGTTTTTAATTAAAGCTCTACTAACCAGTATATTCTCTTGTTCTTAGGCAATAAAGCAGGCGCTCTAAAAACTTCCTTCGTGTGAAAACATATGATATTTCCTTGTATCAGCACTGCCTCCTTGACGTTTTCAGGAACATGATAAATAGAAATATCGTCAAAATGAGCCAGGTGGCTGTTTTCACATACCATGCGGAGGTATTCCTTAGACCAAATCTGTAAATGTTAAGAAAAAGCATATGCGTACACACAAAAATACAGCTCTACCCAGTATCAACTCAACGTCTTTATCATAAACATTTCCCTGTGACAGTGTTTTTCCTGGGCCCATGGAACTACGTGATTTACGTGTACGGCTCTTATTAGTTTGCAAATGTCCGTATTACAGCCTTTGGAGGCCTGTGCACGTAATTGGCGGTGTTCTAAGGGCCTGACGTCAAGGAAAACGATTTAAGACATCGTAGTCCATTATTTTATCTAATCCAGAAGAGAAAAAAAATCTAGTGCTTAAGTGCGTACCAATAATGTTTCTTAAAATAATTAGCCAGTTAAACAACAAATAATGTATGAAAATATATATAAGCTTAAAATTTGCATATTTGAACACAGCTTGATGTATGTTCCATCAGAATCGTACTTTTGGGCCGCTTTTTATAAGTTACACTTAGCTAACAAATAAAATCTTAGGTGAACATAAATAACACGCTCAATCTTCTTCAAAATATACGAGGTATGAAGGCTGAGTACGTGGTAAATGACTGCACTTTTTAGATACAAAAACGTCTTCGAAAGCTGCATGTAAATAAGAAATATTATAAATTAACATTGGTACAAGAAGGAAAGGGATCCTGGAAAGGGGATAAAGCAAAATTTAACAAACCCTGAACTATGAAAAAAACATATAAAAAAACGTAAACACAGAAAAATGTTTTCCAAGTTACCTAAAGGAGGAGAAATTTTCTATATTGCAGCCACAAGCAATTAGGAAAGCCAGTTCTATCTACGTAACACGCCTCAGAGATTGTCAATGGTCCACAACAAGGTCATAATGTAGTTATTAAAAAAGGCGCGCCAAAAAATTTCGATTTATTCGTTAAAGCAAATACCTTATACACATCATGTTCCATAAGAAGTGGTACCGCAATCCGAATTCCACAAACTCTCCATAAGCCTTCAGTTAAACCTTTAAAACGTTTCATTGCACGATGAATTTTATCTGCACCTACAAAGTACGCCTAAAATGAAATAAAAAATTATAAATTTAATTTTTCTTCTCGTTACTCTGAAGTTTGAATGAAAGAGAAAGTCTGAAACAATGACTTATTAACATCCATATAATTCCCTACCCTTTCCCTCGTCTTCTCTTGTATCAATAAAGGCAAAAGATACCTGGGAATAAAAGCGGTTAAAAAAATGGTACCTGCACAGTTGTTTCGCAAATCACTGACGCATTACGAACAGAATCCGTAAGTAATCCCATTTCTCCAATCACATTTCCAGCGTACAAATAATCCGCAGATATTTGCAAGGATGATGTTAATGAAGAGATCTGTTGAAAATCAACTGTTCCCATAGAGACACCGACGAGCTATAAGTCAGAAGAACACTATTAAAGCAACCCGTATTTTACAGAAACCTGCAACACAATGGAGCACATGGTCTGTTGTATTATAGAGAAAGGTTGCCTGCTTTTTTTTTCTTTTTTTTTTGGTTATTTTGCTTTAAGATTATCTATATAATTTTGAAATGCAAAGATTCATCAAAAGATTCAATGATGTATTAGTTACAACTCTGCAGCAACGATAAACATGGAAAAAATGAGAAAAATAAACATGGAGGTAGAAATAGAGATAAGAAATAATTATTTCTACATCCATGATAAAAAGAAGGAAAAAAAATCTATTTTCATCCTAAACACTGAGATTTCTTTACTTCGTTATAACTAACGTTATAAATTAATCTTAACTTGAACCTACGACTTTATTGCACAAGAATAATACACACTACCACTAACCACCACTACACCTGACGATCGTAGATCAACTCGGTTTGTTTTACCTCAAAAGCACTTACCTTTACCATTCCAGAAATAATCAAGTAAATTCCATCACAACATTCTCCCTGTTTAACAATAGTATCTCCATAATCATAAGATGATAGTTCAGCATTACTTGTTATATAGGAGATAGCCTCCTCCTCTAGTCCTTGTAACCAAACCAAGCTACGAAGAATATCTTCTGGTTTCTTCGGTGGAATATAAGCAGGAGCACGAAGTTGTTGTTTCATTTTTACTTCGATATCCTGAAAAGGAGAAAGCAACCTTAAAAGGAAATGTTTTTTAGTATTGTGCGTAAGCGTTGTCTCGATAAAAGAGTGAAAAAGAGTAAATAAAACATATGTCTGATACATCTGTACATTTGTGAATCATTTCAGGTTGGAATTTGGAGTTTAAACTACATTTGGGCGAAGCCTGTAAAAGAACTCTTCAAAATTCGTTTGCCGTACATATTTCGGATAAAATATATATAACACTTAAAATATTTCCGTAGCACCATTTACTTTTGACGAACGGATAGACTTTATACGCATGTTATTTACAGGAGAAGATTTGCCACGTTACTTAGATTTTTTTTAAAAATATTCGTATCTCAGAGAGTATTATATTCTGCTAAAATCGTTTCGTCGTGCAAAGAAATATTTATAATCACGCTAACAACAACGTTATAGGAATGTCGGATGTTCACGGATGAGAGTTGCATCACTATCATTTATACACATTGCGAACTACAAAGAATAAATAAAAAAATATTTTTCGTAAGATATAGGGAATGAGATCAAGAAATTAATTAAACAGGTGGCTAAACTGAAGGAAATCACTAATCAGCTATAAAGCAAATTGAAATACTTTTGAAATTACAAAACTTACGCGCTCCAACTTTATTGCTTCGTGCTTATCAAGAACACCATTTGATCGCAAGTCATTTAATGCGTCTCTTGCATTGTTTAAGACTGATCGAATCGCTTGCCTTGTTTTAACTGAAATTGCAATGCCAGGATGTTCTCTTTGAAGCAAACCTTTAAAATAAATAATCCAAAATAATAAAACCGTTCAGAATGCAGTCAATACAGCTGAAAAGTTACTTAAAATTGGACAAAAAATCTTATAGAAACTAAAATAACACTAACAGTACCAAGAAACTGTGGAAATTGAAAGGTGTCGAGTCTAAAGCAAAAACTTGACATATCAAATGTTCTTTGGCGCACATACCGTATCAGTAACGTAAATTTGTGCAATTGACCAATATTTTTTCTAAAACCTTTACCAACCTTTTTTGCTAACTGTCTTTTACTGAAAGGTGCATTTATGTTATTGCAGTCGTCTTTTGAAACGACAGTAAAAATTGATATGCTGATCATAGAGTTAAAAATGCCACACTATTCTGTTTTTAATGTCACAACAAAAATATCCCTGTATTTCTTATTTTGCTTATCAATAAAATCTGGAATTTTATTATATCAGAGTATGAGAATCGAGGGAAAAGTATTGAATTTTTAGCATATGATTAGACTTTCCCTGACTCCATTTTTCGGACTAGTGCGTTTTTCAGTTTTTTTAGCCTATTATACCTAATCATAATTTAACACGTTTTATAAGTGATGCAAGTGAAGAAAGTGAACACAAACCTAAACTTTTAACAACTTGAAGCCTCGTATAATCTGAACGGGTTTTTAAATCACCAGCAATTTTTGGATCCAAAACCAGTTGGTCAATAATTTTGGCTATTTCTTCTTCAGCAACTACGAATCCTTTTCCAATATCGTAGCCAAAACTCAATTGGCGATTGATTCTATTATTTACCATGTCAATTAGTTTTGGAATCAAACCCTAAAAAAAATATTAGTGTTAACCTAGTCCTAACATAATTGTTGAACAACTTTCTTAATACAGCCATCGTTAAATTTTTAATACAAGTACTTGTTATACAACAAAGAAGCACGACAGATAAAGTGGTGTAGATTTTTTTCTCGCTAATAATTGCAAACCAATTACAAGGAAAACAAGTTGGGAAACAAGCCTTAGGGGTGTTATACCGCCACAATGCTTTTCGTTGCGCACATGTACAACACGTCAATTATTATCAAGAAATATAAAAAAGCAAGGCACATAAAACTGAGTAAAGGAATTCTAAAAGCTCCTACCTTCATTAATTTCAGTAATCGACCCATTCTCAAAATCTTAAAGATCTTAGCAAGTTTTAAAACACCTGGGGAGAAGCTTCCAGTTGCACCTTCGGTTACCAAATCAACAATAACATCAATGACGGAGAGTGCAACGATAGTTAGATCGATCAAATTCCATTTATCTTTGAAGTAGTACACTCGGAAGGCCAGTATCTAAACAAGAAGTTGGGAATTAAGTTGTTTTTAGGTTGCGTTGAAATTGATTAATGTGGGAAATATATTTCACAAAAAGCAACAAAGAACCGCATAGTTTTGCAAATTTACATATTCGGAACAAGATCAAGGCAAAATCTTTCCCTAGAGCTTGTAAAATTTTAGGATCTATCCCAAAATAAAATAAAAACTATCAAACCCTAGGTATGAGGTAGAACAAAATTGTGAATGAGAATTTTCACCTTTATCATTGCTTCCATTATATAGACACCACAATAAACATAATTGATGATCTTCAAGTACTTCATATACCATACTGTTTCGCTAACAGACAATTCAAACGCAATGGGTACCATATTTAAAGCAATTAATGCATTCATCACTGCATCAAATGCGACATGCGTCGCTATTAAGTAGTTGTAACGAAGAAATAAATTTCTTGGAGGTGGGACTGTTTCTGACGCTCTAACCTGTTTGAATTTTTCTAGACGGACACGCTAAAAAAGAGAACGCAGTCTGATATTTTAAGTAGAGAAATTAAATGTAAAATTTAAATATAAGTAATATACAATGCATCTCTGTGCATAAATGTGTAAAATACAAATTCAGAAACCATAACTATTTAAAATCTGATTTATTTGGTGTGTTTTGATTGGATAACACTAAGGTCACATTCTCATTTTACGTATCCCCAATTTTTTAAATCGCTAATGAAATAACCATTCTAGTAATGATTGACAACCTGGTTTGTAAACTTAATAATTTGATAAGCAGTTTGACTGACAACCTGCTTGTTTCATCACCCTCGCACTTACTGTTCTTTCCCAGTATCTTGGAACTTTCCAATGAAATGATAAATCCGTTAACTTGATCAATCTATAAGAAGCAAAATATGAAATATAATTTAAGTTTTTTATTAACGAACGTAAATTTAACGTGATGCGAAATACTGCGATTTGCGAATCTAGCACTTATTTTTACCCCCATGGTGATAAGATATTTTTGAAAAATAAAAAGAATAAATAAAACAAAGTAACATATAGTTAAAAAATATATGTTTGATTACATCTACAAAATTTATAGCCGTAAAAATTATGGTAAAGCATATTGAAGATACGTTAGTGTTGTCATGAAACAAAAAGTGTTCCTATGTCACATTAGGATCAGTATAACATGTATCTATCTACCTGTCTTTTACGTCCAAGCATGTGTCAGCAAGATTAACAAGCACATTGACAGCGTCACTTGACAATACACCACGTTCAAACTGTCTCCAGAAACTCATTTTTTGTGCTTTCAGCATACCTATTCTACCAGCCTCCGCCATTTCCGAAAATTCTTTTGGTGACGGCACATTTACCACTTTGGTTTCGCATTCTGGACACGTGCTGTAACGTAGCAAATATGGCGGATACGACTCTGTGTCCTAGAAAGAGACGAAACATTTAATTTGACTTGTCTGACAACTTTTTGTCCAATTGTTTTGCAACACAACAAAATTTACTTGATTCTCAGGTAGCGACTTGTGTTCTGGATATTATAAATTGTGTTGTCTCTATAAAAGGTATACCTCGAGATCACTTTCGGCATATGGATTAATCATACAACAAGCCTTCTCAGCATACGACCAATCAGCATCAGCAAGAAATCGATCAGTTTTAAGCATAGCGAATGATTGTTGTTGTCCTTGATCCAATCTAAAAACATCGTGATCAAATGTGATTAGGTTCTCAGGAGATCGGATCAAGGATGAAATGACGGAAAATTCGTATCAAACAGGGAAAATCGCAATAGATGTATGATTTAAGCCTATGAAGGAATTAATCGCGCGAGAATCAAGAAAACAAGCTATACTTTTGAATAATTAGTTCTTGCAATTACGATCGCTATTCTGTATGACCGCCAAAAAATCTCTTAAAAAAATTCCATGTCAAAGAGGCCTAGTTAGTTAAAGATACCGAAAAAAATCAAATAAAAGAGCATTCGAAATACTGCGAGTTGATTTGCAGATTTCTTTTATCTGCTCTCTAATAAGCCTTGGACCTGCAGAGGAAAAGATTTATGAACTTTGTCTCTTAATTATCAATCCTTTTATTGGACAATGCAGCGCTAATTATATACATAATTTTATAAATTTCGTGAACACCAACTTAGCTATAATTAAAGTCGCATCATGGTCGTACTTGTAAGGGATAAAAATATACAGTAATCTAAAGCTTGAACACAATAAAATTCTAAGTTACCTTTTAACAGCATTATTCATCGAAGCTTTCTTAGATTCCGATATTTCTGACATCCCCAACAGTTTTAATAAATGGCGTATCGTGGTCGCGTTAATCAGGAGAGTAAGAAGCACAATGCCAGCTGTGTGAATCAAAATCTATGGAAGATTAAAACTAGTGTTAACTCTTTTCTTTTTTACTACGAGGCTTGTGAATTAATTTTTGACTTCCAAGTTAAGCATTAAATGTGTTTTATACCTTGTTTCCAACCGTCTCATGATCCAAAGCGACTTGTAGCGCTAACGCCAACCCTACTGCGCCACGCAAACCGCCCCATATCATAACAACAGCATCTTTCCATGGTAAGCCATAACCAAGACGTGTGAGAAACGGACTGAACAAGATGATAACAATTGCTCTGGAGAACAGATACAAACAAATAAAAGATATCGTAAATTTTAATTTACCGCCACAATCCTGGATAAACGCCATCTTAGCTAACAGACCAGCAATACGTTAACAATATTATGTTTTGCACTTCCTCGTAGGGGCTTAAACGGCAATACAGTGAAGATACGTGTAAAATGTATTTATCATTGTTTTGAAAATCAGATATTCTTCAAAAGTTCTTACCTGATAACAATAATGCCGAAATAGTCAACAATTATGTACAACCAATCTAATGACTCGATAACATCAAACGCTCTTTCCATGATAGCAACTCCAACCAAGAGAAAGATAAGAGTGTTTGCCAAGTAAGCAAGTATCTCCCAAAATCTTGATAAACAACAAAATATACGTAAATTTTAGAGTTTCTGAAGAAACATTTTTCACTTTAATAGGCTCTGAGATCCCTAAAACAGCTCCCTTTTAAGTTTGAAATATTATTTAAAAAAGATCATTGTGTAGCTAAAAAGTGAGGGGGCGGGGCAGGGGAGGGGGGGCGAGGCGAGGCGAGGCGAGGCGAGGCGAGGCGAGTGACCCATGTTAGGATAAATCATATATCAATGATTAGCTGGACAGTGACCTACTTTACGGCAACCCATATGACGTTATTTTTTTTGCTATTCGTAGTCGAATTGTCATATGTACACATATAAGATACGCCCCATAACGCCTTAAAATGAAAACTAACGCCAGTAAGTTGCAGCTTTATCAGTGCCAAAATTACAAAAATTTAAAATTCCTCCTGTAAGTTTTATTTTAACCAGCTATGAATGACTGATTTCTCTCAACTTTTACAGAACAGAGTTCATAACGTAATACATTATTGACAACAGTAGACAGTAGTTACCTGTGTAAAAACACTTCCACTTCAGGACTTATACTCGTTCTGTGTTGATTGATTTCAATTCCCAACATTACCACGGCCAGCACACCTGACACACCTAATACTTCCTCTCCGATGTAAAATATCAAATATGTAGAAGATAGGGTGACGGAAATTTCTACCATAGCGTCGTTAAAAACGCGCTGTAACCAAAAGACAATAATTTTGCCAGCAACAAGACCAAGAGCCATTCCACCAAACGCAACACGAGGAAAGTAAAGTCCAATTTGAGTTACTAGTGATAAGAAAAAAACATATAAAAATAATTTATCGGCTGAATAGTGAGACACACTGGTGTGCTACAATTAAAACGTTTTTTTGTGGTGTCGCATGGTGAATGAGTTTGATGGTTCTGTTAGTTTGCAAACGAAAAGTTATAACAGGGTTCATAGAGGGTTGTAATTTGCGGTAACGGCAGCGCAGTCTCCAATCCTTTTATTTCAGGGCGTCGGAGGTCCTCATGTGGACAGTTAGCAATGCAAAGGGATTAGATATTGCAATTAGCACTCTTTAAGAGATTAACACATCTACCAAAGTAGAAATTTTTGCAACCTACTGACTCTCTAATATACGTCAGTTGATGTTTGTTTGCCATTTTTAAAATAATTGTACAAAAACTGCCGTGTAACAATATATTTTTTCATGATAGCTGAAAAAAGCAACTCATATATGTTTCCTGAAAGTTTAGTTATTTACATGTTTAACATACCTGTCATTTCTTTGAATGAAAGATTAAAGAAAATATGAAACAACACAATAGCTGCACCGTCATTTAACAGAGATTCTCCTTCGATGATCGTTCCAAGTTGCTTTGACGTTCCTAAACATTGTAAAGATTATTCTTAAAGGTGAGGATTCAATGATAAACGTACTTACAAATACTCTGTTGTATTGAGCGTCATCTAAAAGCCCACTAGTTTAGAATTAGATATTCTCGCGTTAAGATTAGTGTACACGAGCCATTATATGACGATAGTCGGGACAGTAAAAACGGAGATTTGTAAGTGGAAGGGCCTGTAAATTTTTTTAAAAAACTATTTTACAAAAAAACACACTTTTTTTAAAGTAATTAGTGATTGTTAGTTCCCACCAATTAAGGGAGAGATTGGGAAACAGAGGTTTGCTTCAAGAATTAGGCACAGATTTTTGTATTCAGGAAGTGTAGTTAGAACCATGTTGGCGTTTAGATCTTCAGAAAAAAAAAAACGATGTTTCAAAACTCAAGTTTTAGCAAAACTTAGGTACGTTGAAGACTGAAGTTAATATACCTGACTTTTATAAAAACATTGTATATAAAGGTACTGTCATATTTAAGAATAATTTAACCTATAAACCTAAAACTGCTGACATATGAAACAGGAGAGAAATACAGAATTTCAATTACCTAAACTTCCAAGCAATGCCACCACAGCAACTGGATCAGTAGCACTGATTATAGAACCAAACAAAAAACACTCCATCCAGGACCAACCGTAATAAAACACGTATTTTGCCATCACGGCACTCAAAGCAGCAGCCATTGTCATACCTGGAACTGCGAGTATACACACCTAAATAGATGTGTAAGTGCTGATAGTTAAGAACGAATTATTTGAAAAGATTGTGGAGAAAACCTTTTGGCGATTGTTGAAAAATTAAATTTTAAACTGGCGGTAGTCAAAAAAAATCTAAATACATGCATTTGTTTTTAGTGTTTGATTTTTTAAGAAAAAATGATTAACTTTAGCAAATAACAAAATCACAACGACTTCAAACCTGAGTGAACATTTTGTAGAATATGTGAACATCCATTGCAAAAGCAGATTCAAACAAAAGCACAGGTAAAAACGTCGCCAACAGCAAATGTGGATTGTCTACTGCCAGCTTTGTGTAACTAAATAAATAAATAAAAAGTTGTTAAGTATTGATATGATACTTGATATAGCCCACCACTTTCTAATAATCGCCCTTTTAGGTGCCCATAATAATGTGACATTTAATCGAGCATGTACGGTTGTTAAATGCTTTCATCAAGAAATGCAAGCTACAATTTTTCTTGATACTTTAACAATACTTTTTTCTTTAACATCTTCTACCTGATAAATTGATAGCGGATATAGTCTTACACACTTGAAAATAGAGGGGCCCTTTTTACCAAACTACAAACGCTGGCCCAATTTTAAACGCGGGACTGACTCATCTTTGGACACGAGGACCCGCTAAAAGATGGACCAGTGTGTTTGCAGTTTGGATGGTCAAACTATTAACTATTAACAGCCCATGGCCATGGTTAGAGGAACGTATATTAAAATTTTTATTGTCTCAAGACGTGCCAGGCCTAAATATTGGCACATGGCTTTCAAACTCACGATGAACTTTGTTTTTTTTAGCACCTGTTATTGTGTAGACCGAACTACTAAAACCTGACTCCTGGACTTTTTGAATACCGTCATGAGATGGTCCAAACCAAACTATTGACACAATTCTTGAACTTTTCAACCGTCGAAATTTTTACGAATAATCCTTAGATTTTTAGATTTTTTGTTAGTTTCTGGATCCTGGTGCAAGATGATCCAGGCCCAACGATGAAAAAATTTTGTTCGGAATTTTAAGATGAATAGCTAGCTAGCTACATTTTGATCTAGCTACTAGATAACTTGAAATGCATTACTCAATTCAATCTCAGCTTGCTAGTCGCACCACATAAAATTGCAAAAGTTTAAGTTTTCCCCTTTATCATTCTGATTATTTATTTTTCTTGTTATTTATTATCCCGACTCTTCAATTAACGGTGCAGCATGTCAAAAGATGCGTCAATCCGTTAAGACACCGTGTTTAGAGATGATCTATCTCGTCTATAGACCGTGTTAAGTTAGGGTCGTGTTAAGTTAGTTGAGAATAGGATTTCAATTTTTGTGGACCTAGTGCTACAGACAACGTTGTATTACACAACGTGTTTACCGTTTTAACTTAATCTGATTTGTTTAGAGGTAAATATTGAAAAAGATTTAACGCTAAGCAAGAAAATTATGAGATGTAACAACACATAACCTTTAAAATATGATGGAGATGGTGTTGTTGTAACGCAGGTTGGGCCTAAAATCATTGGTAGTAGGTTTGACATACCACTCTGACACACTTTGAATCTAGTGTTATCATCCCATCAAAGCCATCCAATGACCGTGAACGGAATTTTGTAGCATGCAAGGTAGTTAGAGCAATGCTATACGTATCACTGGTAGCAACGCAGTACAACTACAGTTGAAGGGGAGGAAGAACCAACAATGTTAAGATGGAATCCCTAAGGACGTTATGATTCCTGTTTACTTACTTACCTACTTACATTAACCGTTCCTTATAGTTTCCAATTTTAAGCGCTTGAAAATGATCTTAGGATATAAACAATAATCAGGGTTTTGTTTTACAAATACAGTTAAAGTCCAGAGAATGTTCTATTCGTCACCAGAATTTCTTTGTAGAAAACTTTTTTTCTTTTTTCATTTGTTTCAAAAGAAGGAATACTTCATAGCTAGTCTATACCTTCATATAGAATATTAATTGCAATTACTTAATTGCAATTACTCAATTTACACTTAAATCTTACTTTTGAACTTCCGGATAATGCCTTGAGATTGCTCCAAATGATACACCAAATATGATTAGTACAACAGTATATGGTAGAGACCAATCTTTCATCAATTGGCGAACAATAGCTATAATAAAAAAAAAAACAAGGTTATAATCAAGATAAAACAAGGTTTTAAATTGCAGAAGTTCATCCTGTTGAATTTGGCAAAGAAGCGTTCAACGTATCTAACCCATCGCTAATTGGAAAACTTGCCCTCTGTAGGAAGGCACAAAAACTTAGAAATTCCTATTGTTGTTACTCACCTCCTAATATACAAGCAGCGAAAATGAATAGAATAGCGTATGCAGGTGCATGCTTGACATATTCATGTCCGTGTACTGTACCATTAACAACGGAATTTGCCAATTCCTCTGACAAATGGTAGTTGGCCATTTGTTATTTTTGTTTTCTCTGTCAACTGTTAAATTTGATTTCTTGGCGGTCACATCTGTTTGGTCATGTTGCGAAGGCAGTAATGTCTTGTCAAAAATTTGACGTCATATGGTTTTCTGTTTAATGACGTCAGAAATAATTAGTTATGGGGATAAAATAATTTAAACACGGCAGTTGAGAAGTAAAGATAGAACATTCATAAAACTTTTTCATTCGTTAGCCTTGCGTTTCTAAGATATCCTCAAAGGTTTACATTTTACGAAGAATTTAAGTTGTTGTAATAACGTTTACAAGTTGTTGTGGCTAAAAATTCGAATAAGCACCTGCTTTTTAGTCATGGACGGTAAGCGCATTCAAAAAATCAAGAGGGAGAAGCGAGATGCAAGTAGTTTGAAAAAAAGAATAAAAAACAACGCTGCATAAAAGTGACATGCCACTAAATGGAGCAACCATATAGGTTTTTCTTCGAAATATCCAAACCCCTCAATTTTTAAACTCCCGTTTATTCGGTACTTTAGAGTAACTGCTCAAGCCGGTTTATTAAATTATTTCCCTGATATCGGAGGGGTGTATTTATCAGGAAAGTTGCCGAACTGACTATTTTCGGAAACCTTACAAAACAGTTTTAAAAAAAAGACCCTAAATATTTGTTTCTACATTCTGGTACCAAAGGCGCCCAACATGAAAAATGAATTTTTATGTTGCAGAGGATAAAAACTTGCTTAATAAGTCCTGCTTTTTCTTCTTTAATCTTAAAATTATCTGCAGGAAACAGCATTTTCAATGTTGCTTCTTTAAGCACATATCGAAAGTAAAGCTTTCGTAGTCAGATCGCTGCAAATTTTTGTCAAGGTGATTCTGTTTGTCCACTTCAGGAAATAACCAAAACAAACATTTGCAAAAAGTAATGTCCAGGATTAAGGTTATAAAGTTTGGTCTTCTACTTCTTGATAAGAATATTTCTTTACATTTTCACGTAAATTGAAATGCTTTAAATATTTTGAGACTGTTATGATTAGCACAGGGGAATGTTCATTTTTAATAATTGTTAGCTAGTCTCAAGTTTTCATTCTGTGCAGTTCAAGCATTTAAATACGACTACAATATTTTGGACAAAATATTGCACAAAGACATTTTTTTCGTTAAGCGTCGTACAGCCCTACGACAAACTGCAAAATCGCTGTTGCGCATGCTGGATGAGACGAACAGCGATTAATTGATGCAAGTCGCACTTCTTAGTGTGTCCACGAAATAATCAACGTCATGTGCAGAATTGGTAGAAAAGTTTTATGCTGATGTCCACCACAATTTGCATGTTATAAGAGTGACATAAGTTCACTCTGAAAATGGAGAAGAGAACTCTTCGAAATTAGGTAAATTGTATTAACAGATGATTCAGATTGTAGCTGGGTAATGCTGTTTACACAAGATAATTTTTGGAACTCGCTTGACTACTTCACTTAAGGCTGTGTAATAACAGAATGGATATCTAGGGCGTGTTTAGTCGATATTACCGTATTTTTCGGATGTATCGAATAGGTTTCTATAACCTAACTTGCAGCAGAAAACTCGATTTACACTTTCATGCAAGTCACAAGTCTTTTCTTTTTTGTGCCGCGAACCTTTAAAGACTTAGGATCTTACAGACAAAAATAAAAATGAGTCTTTTGATAGTATATGCTCATTTAAACACCTAAATCAAATCTGAAGGACTTAAATTTCGACGCAGTCCAAACTACAGGAGGACTCCCTTAACCGCTATATTTTTTAAACGAATTTGTTAGCTTGGTATAAACTTGTCGATACAGTTTAATTCATAGCATTTACGTGTACTTTGTAAACTTTTATTTCAAAAATACCGGAATTCGAATATGGAGGCGAATTTGAGAAATAGGGTAAGGGTGTGCAAAGCTTAAAAGCCAACTTATTTAAAACGTTGGCGCATATTTTTCTCAGGAATATTGGTTTACTTGTTATTTTAGTAGTGATTTGATTTGTCAATGTCTATATAACTTATAACTAGTGATATTAAACCTTTTTGTTAAACAAAAATAAAACAAAAATAAAAAGATAAGGTTTCCAGCTCACCGGGTAGGGAAAAAAGGCATCTGATTGGCCGCAAAATCATTTTTTAATAACCTGCAGGCCTTTCTGACACCTGTACACGCGGAAAATCAAATCTTTTTATTTTTGTCTTAGCGGCAATTAAATACACATTTAGCTGAAACATTTCTCCCGAAAAATGCTAGTGGCAAACACCCTTAATGCCAGACCAGCTGAAACAAAGCTTAAACTTTTCGCTTTGCGCATTTTAACGAAAAACACTGCAACAAAACAAACACATAATCAGAAAATAATGGTTTGCAATATAACAAGCGCAAAAACAGAAAGTAGAAAAGAAAAAAAAGAAAAGAAAATACCTTCTATAAAACTTAAATAAAAATATTTTCATATACATATATAGTAGACAATAAACGGCGAAACCTTATTAAGAATATATTTTCTATTCACACGGATGAAGGAAACACAGCAAGAGAACCAAAGAAGAAACAGCAAAACATATTTCTTAATTTAAACCAAACATAGGGAAATTTACCAACATTTAACCAAACAAAAATAAATATACGGAGAATTGAATAACTGATCATACTGAAATTACTTTGAAAGTGGTTTGTTATTTAAATGTTATTAACCAAGGCAATTTACAAAAATTCAATTTCCCCTCCCAAATTTCGCACATAAATAACACTTTAAAGACGGTCTGTTGTCTGTCTGACGGACGGAGAGTTTTAACTTCTTAAAAATCTTCACCAGGATTTTTTCTCCATAAACATACGCCCACACGAAAATTTGCTCTAATACGGAATGTCGATGTCATTCTTCTGGAAGCCACTAAAACGAATATTGCGATAAATTTGGGAAACGCATGCACACAGCTGAACGATTACACCATGCTATTCGGATCATTTGCCACATAATTAACTAACTACAAGAAAAAGAAAAGTAACTACACTACAGCCTTTCAAACAACGGAAAAATACTACCTCCCTGCATCAAGATTTTTTGTGTGTGTTTGTGTTGACAGGGCGGGCGTATTTTTGGGTGGAGTGTTTTAGATTATAAAATACAGAGTTTAATTTATGGAACTGGGATAAATAAAGTGTATATTGACATCAGTTTAGTTACACAGATATGGATCAATCTGTCTCTGTAATATGTCAGCTTTTATTGGAAAAGATGCCACAGGACCTATATAAAAAGTCAATCCATTATAAACAAAACTTACTTTACTAATTCCTGGCATCATTAAAATATTTCCTATCACTGGAACTCTCCGCAAAAAGTTGATAACAACTGGGAAGAAACCCCTAAAAACAAAAATATGGTACTCATTCATCAAGGTTTTATAACAGGACACTTCCAAATACACCAAAAGTTTTGAAAATAGCTCGAAGAAAACTTACTTAAATAACTGCACAAATCCATAAATTTCAATCACCATACCGATTACAGGCCATCCTAATAAAACTACGAGAATACCACCTAGAAAAAATGCACTACCACGCAGTTTGTCTTTTTGGAAGAAGAAACGAAAAGTTCTTTCCAAACCAATAACTAGAGCTAAACCAGATATAAACAATATCTATAAATAGAAAAAAAAATCACAATAATACAACAAGTCTTATTAGGTAACATAAATACTTATAAACAAAAGCTCGAGAGCAAGAATTTAGGCATTTACTAAAGCATACCCATATATAGGGATATTATCTGTATTTCAAAAATTTATTGCACATATAAAACAAGAAGCAAAACTGAAATCTACACACAAAAACTGACAAAATAGCCATAAGCATATACCCTAACAGAACAAATTGTCGTAATTATTTAATTTCGCGATTTTGTGAATCCAAACTTTGCAATTTTTTGGATTTTACAACAATCTTATTTCACGAACGGATAGTTTCAGTAATTTCTTTTATGAATGGCAAGACATATGTTTATTGTTTTTATTACAAGTTTGGAACTATTAATCAAATAGTTTTGAAAAAATACATATTGTGAGAATTTATGCTCGCGAATGGGGAAAGCGGCAATAACTTAAGTATTTCACTGAAAGCCAAAAAATTGAGAAATCGAAACTCAATTCTCGCAAGAATTTATTCAATTTTTAAATACAATCATAATAATGTACCTACATTTCCTATCGCTAATAAGCCTCTATCAAAAAAGAGCATCATACCAAGGAATAAAAATACCAGGCCAAACCCTGTGACACCAATACCAATTTCTAAAATTAAATACATAAAAAACTATACAGATATATCCAATAGACTTCAATTCAATGTGCCACACCCAATTTATCTTTACAAGATGGGGTCAAAAATCACACACATTTGATTAACTATACTATTCCAAATAAGGAACAATTGGTTAACACTTGCTCCTTTTGCATAAAACTCTGGGTAAAAATTATGGAAATAGTGCAATGGACAAAAATAAAAGTAGATTTTCGTGTTTTATTACATATACACACATATACTAATGGGCTCTTGTATATAGCATTTTGAAAAAAATAGCATAAAAAGGAAACACACACTTTGCTGTTTACTTTCGCTATATCTAGCTTCTGTCATTTTATCATGGTTCAAGGTGAAGTTAGCTATAGAACTATTCTGACCCAACTTAGAACACGGTCTTAAGGCGAGACGGACCATCTTTGGACACGGTGGCCCATCTTTTGACATGCTGCCCTGTCAATTGACGGGCCAGGACCAACTTCCAACATGGCGTTAAAAGATGTTTGCATACTTCAAGACCTTGTATTTAACGTAAACTAACTTCAATAAAGTAAAAAAAATGAACTGCTGCAACCTTTACAGAGGTATTGTTGTATATGGCTAGCTAAGATTAAATCGAGTTATGCATTTCAAGATTTTTGTTGGTAGCAAAAACAACACTACTTGGCAACTCTTGTTGCAAGACTATATCTGCAAATGCATTTTAAAAAGCAGTTAGAGACTTTCTTGTTGAATGATTGGATTGGTGTGTGCATAATGACTAGCTAAATAATTATGACTCAGATATCAAAATATAACATTTAGCTCAGTGTAATTTCTTATTATATATATTCACAGGTAGCTACAGTATATATTGTTGTTTAAGCTATTTTGCTATGTTTAATTTTCAATATAATCTTTGATGGAATTATTGCAACTTGACCTATTACGTAACTTGAGAGTGAAAATCGTTTCTGGGGCATTCATGATTGAAATATTTTGTTATACATTCAAGAAACAGAAAGTTTATGACTATGATTTAAAGAAATATTATAAGTTAATTTATATTTTATGTGGTCAGTATCACCAGTTTCGAGCAGAGTCCTTAAGCTTTCATTTGAGCTACAGAAATCTTTTTCGAAATTCTTGCCCAACTGGACAAGAGCATTCTGTGAGGATCAAACCCACAACCACTTGGAAATGAGTTGTTCCGTACGAAATTGACCCGTTGTACGAGGTTGGTCATTTTTCGCACTTGTACGAAGATGGGCAATTTTGTACGAAGATGGGCATTACAATTGCTGTACAAAAATCATGCAACGAATAATTTAGTTTAGAAATGAATATCTAAGCATTGCTAACTACATTCAGTAAACATTATAATATCTTAAATATTCTCTGAACGTTAATTTTTGACCATTATTATCTAACGATTGTACCAACTTCGTACAACCTAAATAACTGTGTACAAGGTTGGGCAACGTCATTGCTCCCACTTAAAAATTGATTCTTTTTATCCATACTAACTTCGTACGACTTCAAATACTATATACGAGGTTGGGCCTACTTAACTTCTTTTAATTTATTTGAATTTCTCTGATTCGAACCAACTTCATACAACTGAGATAACTTTGTACGACGTTGGGCCTCCATCACTTCTTCTACTTAGGTTGAATTTTTTTTAACAATACCAACTTCGTACAACTTAAATAACTGTGTACGAGGCTGGGCCTACTTCACTTCTTCTACTTAAGTTGAATTTTTTTAACAATACTAACTTTGTACAATTTGGAATTTTTTTCTGCAAAGTTTTCGTTTCATAGCACGTGGAACGTTGTCTATTCTTCCACATAAAGAATCCATCATTGTTTTATAAGTTTGTTCGGGTATTATTACGGAATTCCGTTTAGTCATTCCTAAAAATTTTCTTCCATGTACCTCTTTTCAGTCTTCATTGTGCTGAACATAAAAACACGCGTTAAAAGTTTTAATGTAAATTTAAAAATGTGCGTTCGAAAAAGTACTCGAAAAGGTCGATATTTACCTACCTTTTCCTATCGTAATAACTTAAAAGGTTAGAAAAAATAATATATTGAAAGTTTTTGCGTTCTTCTCCGTTCTCACTCAATTATTAACAAAACCATGCTTACAAAAACAGTTTCGTACGAGCCACGCAAAGGCACTGGAGACAAGGGTGATTTACAGTTTTTTTGCACGAAAATTCAATATAGCATAAAATTCAAAAGTCACTACCATAAAAACCAAGAAAAGCCTAATAGGTCCTGGGGACGAGGTTGATGAGATCCAGACAGGAGTCTAACCTGCTCGCCTCATTAGTATTTTTTCAAATAGGCATCTAGATCGTAAAACGAATGTATTCTTTTTGAAAACAAAATAAAAGAAAAGAAGATATTTTAAAAAAGTTATTATTTTATTATAAAAGTTTTATATTTTGACGATATTCGCCGCTGTACGAAGATGGTCAGTTTTGTACGAGGATGGTTACTCTCAGTGCTACGGCAAAAAAGCCCAACTTCGTACAGTGAATGACATCGTACGGAACAGAGTCTTACGCTCTCTACTGACTGTGCTACTAATATTTGTGAGTGTTTGTTCAATTTTTAAGGAAAAAAATTATGACATTGTATCTGTGTACCGGGACATTTAAAATTAAAAAAAATATTATGATAATTAGTTTCATTATTTCAGTGGAAAAACTACAATTTCCCCCCCAAAAGGGCGAGATTGTAGTTAACTAAAGTTGCTCCTAGCCGGCATAACTAGCTAGCTATAGTTAGCTCATGCTTGCAATAAAAAAATTTAAGATATGCCATCGCTATACATACTTTGGTAATCATTTATAGGCAACATTTTAGTGGTACAGATAGCTACTTTCTTTGCTTGTTTTTGTTTGTCCTTTTTTATTTTCTCCTTGCCACGTTCATACCATCATGGACACAGTCTTAAGTTAAATAGATAAGTTTTGCTTAGTGCGCATTCAGCAAAATATTAATTTACGGAATCATGGCGGCTAGAGCTGCAGGAGCTTTACGTCGATCACGCTCCTATTTTTGTAATTTAGCTCCGTTTCGTATTGACTCAAGAAAAGGAGCATTGAATGCTTTAAATTTTAAAAGGTTTTATTGTGATAAAGTGTTACCACCATTAACTACCCCATTAGATGTCGCTAAAAATGATTTTACCAATGCTGGCCAAGTAATAATTCCTGCACGTGGTGGTGGTCGTGGTGAGGTGAAAATTACAACTTTATCTAATGGCCTAAAAGTCGCATCAGAGGACAGCTTTGGTCAGTTCTGTACGATAGGAGGTAAAATTATTAAAGTAGCGTGTTATGTCGATATCTTTCTAGCTAACTGCTACTTATGTAGCTATAGCTAGCCTATATTGCTGCTAATAAAATCAAAACGCAACAATGTCACTCTCAATGTGGAATCTTTCCCTGAGTGGTTAAGTCAGCACTACCACAGTTGTTCACTAAATGTTTGCATGAAATCAAAGCTTAAAATATTTTGTCCTGATATCAAAAAAATTGTGCTATGCTGTTTTTCACTTCACCACAGTGGTGATAGTGTGTAGCTAATAGACCTGAACAATGCCCGAAGAAGAAAAGAAAAACAGACACTAATGATTCAAAAAACTATAAAAATTAAAATAAACTTACTATGTGGTAGCAAAGTTCTTAAAAGAACTGTTTTTGATAGTTTAAAATAAGATTTACTTGATAAATAACTTATATATAAACTTTATAACTCCTTTATCTTCAGGCGCCTTCTTCCAACTATCGTCCACATGGTATTATTACAAGGAATTGCATTTTAGGAATGTTCCGGGCGAGTTCGGGAGAGTGAGGGCGGTTTCCGGGCGACAACCACCAATTTAATTCGAAAAGTCGCCAAACTTGCCCTTATATATGCGGGCGTTTGCGGCTTATCGGCACCCTCTTTGTAGCTAATCAGCTAGTAATACACCTCTTTTTCAACATAGTTTAAGTTTTTTGGTCATTTCCTGAATTAAATAAGGAATAAAACAGTGAATTTAATATGGCTTGGCCATGGGCATAATGAATATTTCTTAATTTCTGAAGAAACAATTATTCCTAGTGTTTAGCTACCATCCTAATTATTGCTATGAATCGCACGCCTTAATAATTCTGCGCATGCGGTGAGCGTGCGATCTTAAAAATTTAAAATTTCAAGAAGCAAAAGTAAAAACAAAATTCCTTTACCCCCTTTATTTTGCTTTTTTTCTTAGTTTTGATAATTTCAGAAACCTATTGCAGACATGAAAACAAAGATTTTCATGTGCGATTAATCGCACGCCTAAACAAATATACGCGCATAGGCGAGGAGTGCACATGCAATGGCATGCCTCGTACGAAATGGTCTGGACCTACAGAACTGTTGTGACTTTTTACATTATTGTTTTGATAATTTTCAAAGCAACCTACCGCAACTTTTTAACATCATACATGCCCGTTTTGGTAGTTTTCAAATGAACCATGAAGACATTTTAGTGTGGCGATAGTTAATTTCGAACACAACAAAAAAGTTTGTCTTGTTAGCATTAATTTTAAAAATCCTTATGTGAGTCTTTTGGACTTGCGTCATGCTGACTTTACAAGTTACTCAAATTTAGATTGCTATAACGCAACAGTCCTAGTCTTTTGAGGTGCACGATCACACCTCCGCACGCTCCTGCAACAATGGAGCAGCGTCATCATTAGGTTGTATATCGCAGAAGTCGCCGGTGGCATGGTTCGAAAATGCTTGTCACTGGCACAGCTTAACATGAAGCAAAACTGTACAGGAGACTTAATTGTTAAAGTCTTCACAGAACATCTCTTCTCACAAAACCAAGGGCAGGGCTGACTTATTGGCTGCTGTGTTGTGTGGCAGACAGAACTTCTGGACTTCTTTTTAATAAGATATACAATTTTTTCGATTATTATTACTAAACATATTTGATTTCTCTTTCCCCTTTTAAAAAGATTTTTAAACTTTATTCAACATGTTATTTCTTTGGTATTACATCACGAGAACATTCGTCCGAAAGCTGTATTATGGTACAGGACACCTAACCTCTCCCATGTTCTGGTTATATTTGACTTGCATGGGTGCGCACTCTTCTGGCAGCATTCTCTGTGATGATGAAGGTCGGACTGACTTGTGGCATGGTTCCAAATGGTCTTCCGTCTTTCGTTCGAGTCTCAGTGTAATGCACCAGCCAAGCATAAGAGTGTCAGCATAAAGGAAAGGGGCCGACTTTAATGTTCTCTATACTCTACGTTCTTCATAATAACGCCAACCGTTTTTGCCGACGCAACTACGGTATCTTCATATTTTACGTCGGCAATTATGTCGGCAGTGCCGAATGCTTACGCTGATTTTAAGGGCTGTCATTGATATATACGAAGTTTTGATACGAATTATACGAATTACGTACGGAAATTTTGAGACGGTCCTTTAATAAAGATGCAAATACATTTAATTACTCAGTAGGCCTACAGTACAGTCCAGATGTAAGCGTACGCGTACGCTCAACTTGCAAAAATAATTGCTTTCATTAAAAAAAAACAATAGGATAGAGAGTTCCTTTCAAATTGCGCGAAAATAATTGCTTCGTGTTAAGAACAAAAGCATAGCAAGAAACATTGTTTAAAAACAATACTCTGCGCGAGAAAAAATTAAACGCGAAGGCCATTGAATTTTATTTTTTTTAACAAAACGAAACTAATTATAGTAACGCGATTTTAATCTGATATATTTAAAAAACACAAGCTCTTTTAAAAAACAAGAAATGCAATGATCTGAATATTTTAAAAAAACTAATGCTACTTTTAAAACTTTTAGTAATATTTCTTTATCGTCGAAATATATTTTTTAACATGCGAAACTTTTAAAAGTTCTTTTTATAAAAAGCAACGTTTAGCAACGCAAACGGGAAAACCCTACGTTCGGGACTTTTCCCTTCGCGATAAGATTTCGAAAACAAATTAAATTTTAATACCGAAGAAAGAAAAAATCTAAAAATATAACTTTTGACGTTTTATAGTATCACCTACATTTTATTGTTAAAAACATTATCTTTGTTTTTTTTCAGCGCAACAGCTCTATCTCTAAAAAGATTTAAACAATGCATCTCGCTGTCTATTTAGTTTTCGCGCAAATCTTTTATTTTATAAAACTATCAAACAATGGATCACCATGTCACATTGATAGAGTTGATAACATTTTAAATACTTAAAACACTATCTAACGAAGCTTTCCTATCGCCGTTCTTCGTTCTTTAACTTTCTAAAAAATCATTTCTATCACCGCTCTTCGTTATTAAACTTTTAAAATGTGATATAACGAATCTTTTCTATCGCCGTTTTTCGTTTATAACTTTTAAAATGCGATCTAAAAAAAACATTTCTATCGCCGTTTTCCGTTTTAAAACTTTAAAAATGCGATCTAAAAAAAAACATTTCTATCACCGTTTTCCGTTTTTTAAACTTTTAAAATGCGATCTAAAAAAACATTTCTATCGCTGTTTTTCGTTTTTAAACTTTTAAAATGCGATCTAAAAAACATTTCTATCGCCGTTTTTCGTTTTTATACTTTTAAAATGCGATCTAAAAAAACATTTCTATCGCCGTTTTTAGTTTTTAAACTTTAAAAATGCGATCTAAAAAACATTTCTATCGCCGTTTTTCGTTTTTAAACTTTTAAAATGCGATCTAAAAAAACATTTCTATCGCCGTTTTTCGTTTTTAAAGTTTTAAAATGCAATCTAAAAAAACATTTCTATTAAAATTAAAGTTTCAATCTTTGTTAAAATATAATAATTTCTATCTCTTAAAAGCTTTATTTAACCCGCGCAACCAACAATGCCTTCTCGCTAGTTTATTTAGTTTCCACGCAAAATATTTGTTTAATAAAAATTTTAAACAATGGCTCTTCGTGTCACATTGATAGAGTTGATAACATTTGCAATTATGCTATTGGGAATAGTTATGTTAACACTATTTAACAATAGTTACGCGCAGTTATAATAAGCTATTTTTTCTTCGATAATCTTTTGTTTATTACGCGCAAGTTAATGACTTATAAGACTCGCAAGATAATTAATAAGAACAAAAGACAAACAACTACCGCCTCCGAGAAAAAGGTGTGAAACTTGAGCGACGCGTACGCTTACATCTGGACTGTACTGTACCAGACGACCACACTTTTCATACGCACCTCAAATTATGAAAACTGAATAATCACTCTCCTCAATTAAGGCAAGACGCACCTACGACAGTCGAGGTGAGTGAAGTATCACTCGGCTGCTAAAATTCATATGACCAGGACTGACACAATGAATATGTAATAAACAATGTATTTATATCATGCACTTAAAATATATTTTTATTTAAGAAGAATATCCCTTAACAGTCTTTTTCAGGAATATTTGAGTAGGTGTGCGATGATTCGCATGTGTAAATCAAGTAACGTGTGCGATGTAAAACGCACGTGCAAAGGATGTTACGCATGCGATACGGGCTCGAAGGTTAATCTTTGTTGTGCATTCATTTTGCAGTAGAAAAGTCGGGGACGTTTTGAATCGTGAACTCCAAACACGATGATCGAACGTCTACGCATAGCAACTCTCTCAATCTTAACATCCTTTTCTGCATGTCCAAAAATAGTATGCATGATTATACTGTCATTTTCATAAATTTATTGTTTATTTTGCAAATAGTCATCACAAGCAAATAGGCAAAAGGATACTTCGTTTTCAAAATAAAAAAAATATTTATCCACATGGCTTAAATAAAACTTCAAAATTCATTCAGAAAGTTTAGCTACATTTTAACAAAATTTATACAGAAAAAAAAATACACCGCACATGGGTTTCATTTTTGAAATTGTTTAAATAAAAATAACACTTGCGGCATAAAGAAAAAATCAATTAAATTCGAACCTGCTAAGGTCTCCAATTGTTTTATCAAACGAAGAAATTATCTACAATTAAATCCATGATAAAATGTCTGTTCCGCCTGTAAGTGCAGCTTTCTAGACTTGCATTATTCGTGCTCCGTCGGCATTCACCTCCACATTTGTTAAGAACCGACTGGATTTCTTATGTAAGACCTGTTTACCAACTACGAAGGGGCCAGGCAAGAGAGATTTATGTCTACGTAGTTCTTTTAACTAATTCAGGAGTCGGTGAATTGGCTAGGATGATCAGGTTGGCTATGAATAGGCTTGCTCGTGGGTTAAAAAGACCAAGACTATTCAATAATTAAAAATGTCCGGCCAAGACGGAAATCTCTGGCACGTTTTGTACAACGAATTTTTGAGACAAGCTACAGACATGTCCAAGCAAAGTGGAAATGTGGCCGACATTTTGTCTGACGAGTCTTCAAAAAAATTTTTGAGGGCTGCCATCGCACGCGACAAAATGGATTTTATAGGTTGATTTTGAAAACTCAATATTTATTTTTCAGGCGTGCGATTAATCACACGCTTGAAACTATTTAGGCGTGTCCCAAGGCGTGCGCCTACGATCGCACGCCTCTCCTGAAAAAGACTGCCTTAAAATAAACAATAAACTTGTTTCTAAATTTATTTTTATATTTTTAATTGCGTTTATGAACTCTATTGACTCTGCACTGAAAGTATTCTCAAATGTCTTGTGTAGGTTATTGTTTGAAGAATAAGTTTTCCTTATCTATTCATCTTTTAGCAATGTAATTATTTTCTCTGAAAAACAATGGTCTATTATAAAATTAATTATGCATGTAAATTGCGTATATGCAGTAGCTTACAATCAGACTGTACTGTAGTTGGCAGGTTTTTCTGACTGAATTGTAACTGAATTTCACTTCTTAATTCATAACAGTTTACTTCGTTTTGTCAATTCTTAATAAGAGAAATGTAAAAAAAAAAAAGATTTAATTAAAAAGTAGTTAATTGAAATTGTCCCCTTTACTATTATAAGCACAATTATAAGGCTTTGATTAATTGTTTATGCCTTATAGAGTTAAGAGTTAAATTAAGTGTCTCCATTCCAGTGCTGCTATTATTTATACAGAAGTAAAATTTTTCCTTTGTGAGCAAGAACATTAGCAGAGGCTAGCCAGAAAAATTTAACCTTAGTCGAACCATTGACCCGCAGGGTCAACATCGCACCACAGGTGCAATAATAACCAAATGGGGTTTTGGGGGCCGTTGTGAGCCCCCAACCAACGCCTTTTTACGCCCTTTAAGCACTGAAACGCCACAAAACTGACTCTCTGACATACGCGATAGACGTTAAGTATTGATTGAATTGATCGAAAAAGGGGAATAAATGACAACATAAAATACATTAAAATCTTTGTCATCAAGGGTGTAATCAAACCAGCAATAAGACAACACAACACCATCATAATGTTTTTTATAGATTGAAGGTTATTAAAGGAACAATTAAAATGTTCATTCTTCTTTCTTCATATTTAGCACCAAAATAAAGTTTTCTGCAGATTGGAGGTCATTAAAAAATAACCAAATCAAAATCTTCTTTCTTCATAAATATAATAAAAAATTCAAAAATATAATGAAATGGAACCATGGACAAAATGCCTTCATACAAATCATTGAAAACCCTTGTATTAATAATACGTTCCACACATCATGTTACAAACATTAAAATTATGGGCATAGTTGGGATTATTAGTTAAGTAAAGAACATTCTTGCGTAAAATTTTAACCTACTTTTGGAAAATTTGTAAAAATATGTTACGTTTGATTCGATTCATCATGTTTCAGAAATAATGTACAAAGCATGAATTACAGACAACTAAATTTAAGCAATAGAAGAACAAGGATATGTATAAAGTTAATCTGTTTTGCTTTAAAATGTTAGCATGACAACTGCTAATTTTAACAGATATATTGCCAGCATCGTCACAACATTAACCTTATCAATTCTGTATATATATCAAGAGAAAGTTCATAAGGTTTTTAAAATGACCTTTGAAAAAGACAAACCTGAGAGCCTTCACTACAATGAATAAACCTTAAGACGTCCTCTCGCAAGTTACAATGGGAAGAATAATCGTGATCACTGAGGTGTGGAGCTTGTCGTAGTGAGTGCCTACATTATATTTCCCAATACCGTTAATAAAACCGGAAGGGAATGAATCTACCAAGGTTCTGCAGATAAAACTTGTTTAGGTTTAATAGGTTTCGATTTAGATATCCCTTTGACGAAAAAGATTTTAAGTTAAAGGTTTGCTTTTTAGAAATGGAAGAAGTCTTGTCATTAGTGCTAGAAGTACCACATTGATTAACTAATGTTTGGGCTAATGCAAAAGGAACAACTTTGAGATGATACACACGTTTCCTTTTTCTTTTCTTTTGCTTTGTTATCATAACGTATGACAACCTAGCTTACAATATTGAGCAGAACGCTTTAACGTAGCTTTACTCAAACTTAAAGAAACTGATGGGATTAGGTTAAATTGCCCAGAATGTTTGTCATTATCGCAAAATAAAATAGATAATGGTTGTAAATTTTTATTTGAAGGCAGATGAGGAAAAATCTTCTGATTTAAAACCGTTTTGAATCATAGCTGACCACAATCAGGATAAGAAGTTAAAATATTTCTCTTAAATAAACTGTTATAAAGGCTTATAAGAATAGCTTTATTCTGTATAGCTACAAGATCTGCTGTCTACACAGAGTTACAGAAGATGGTGAATAGCTAGCTAACTGAAAACTTGAAAGTGCTTTCTACACAGGAAAACAAATCTGAAGATTTGCATACAGATACAAAAATTGGATGGTTCGAGTATAGAGAATTTTCATGAGCTCTATGCAAGTTATAAAGCTATCCATCGTTTGACAGCAACATCATACTTTCTTCATCTTCACAACTACGCTAGCCTTGTTTTTTTGTTTGACTTTCTTGAGTATGTTCTAAAGCCATATATGGAGCAAATTTTTAACCTCTCTGCGAAATCTACTAGCCAATAGAATGCGTCCAAAATGACCATAAATGGAAGACACAAGACCGTACATAGGCATAATTTTGCAGGTAATCCTGTGAAAAAGACTATCTGCGAAACAAAGTGGAGATTCAACACCTCAGCCTGCAAAACAAAGTGAATACTGCGAAAACGATGTGCATAGCGCGAAGCGCGAAGCTTGTGTGCGCCGCCCGGGAAAAGATTTGTGCTGGATGCACAATTGGTGCGCCCATCAATGTGTTCGCGGTGGCGGTGGAAAAAACGACGTGTTGAAATGAAAAAAGTAGGTCAGTTGATCGCAGAGCCTGACTTACGCTGGCTATGCCCTGCATTAGTGCACAGGTCGATTTTATTTCAAGAAATTTTGGTGCTACTTACTTGAACGCATCATGCTTTTGATGTTTCAATAGAGAGCGGTTTTATAAAAAATTTATTTCGAAAGAAGAAAGATTGTTTTTCTTAAGACTTTTCAATGTAATGACTTTGCACACTTTTAAGAACAAGTGGAAATCAACTTCTTTTGCTTAACTTGTTTCAATTTTTTAACTTATTTTGGTTCTACTTTAGCATTAATTGATGCCGGTTCACGATATGAAGTGGATTATCCAAGTGGAGTAAGTCATATGCTGGAAAAAATGGCATTTCAGGTATTGTGAAAAGCATTGTAGATATTAGTTCGTGCTTCTGTTTTAAAATCCTTTTAATGTGTAGATACCTTCTTCTAGAGTACAGACAACTTTGCAAGTCATGATGAAATAGTGCATAAAATGGAAAGCCTTGGTGGACATGTCGATTGTCAGTCATTTAAGTAAGTAGTTTAAGGCTTTGCATCTACACCATGTTCATACGTTAATAACCCTTTTAGGCATTCAAACCTGTTTGAAAACGCAAAGTCACAATGTAATTTTTGTCCCAATTACTTAACTTTATTTCATGCAGAATTTTGATGGAGATTTTAAAATTGTGATGAAATAAACATGAAATTGCACAATTCAAAAGTTGTTGATTCCAATGATGGACCGACGAATGTTGATCTAACGTTGTCTATAGTGTAAATGGATTTCAGGAAAAACAATAAAATATAACTATTTTCTTATAAATATAAATTGTTTGTAGGGATTGCATAATTTATGCTGCATCAGCATTTAAATATAATACTGGAGAAGTAATTGATGTCCTTTGTGACTCTATATGGCGAGCAAACATGACGGAAGATGAGGTAAAAATTGAGCATCAGTCAAACTTTTGCTATGATTTCTTTCTGTTTTATGTAAAGTACCCACATCATCATCATCATCATCATTCTCGGCTTAACGTCCGTTTTCCATGCTAGCATGGGTTGGACGGGGTATATTAATGACCCTCTTCCAATCTGATCTAGACTGTGTTAGATCTAAACTCAACTTCCTCTCTATCAAGTCTGTCCTTATAACCTCCTGCCAAGTCTTTCTCGGTCTGCCTCTGGGCTTTGCCCCAGGAACTATCAAGTCTCTACACTTTCTTACCCAATTATCCTCCTCCATTCTTTCCAAGTGCCCCAGCCAATTCAATCTTCTTATCTGGATTATCTGGATAACATCTTTAATTCTACAGAGACTTAGCCTGCTTCTTAGCTCATCTGAACTCTTTTTGTCTCTCAGACTGGCATTACACATCCACCTAACCATTCTCATATCATTCCTTTCTAAACGGTCAAGATCTTCCTGCTTCACTGCCCATGTCTCACTACCGTACAACATAACACTTCTTACACAGGCCTCATACAACCTACCTTTTACCTCAATTGACAGGACTCTGCTAGTCAATAAAGGAAGTAACTCTCTAAACTTTTTCCAAGCAGAACCTATCCTGCAAGTAACACACATATTTGTATATTTAAATTTGTCTAACTAATTTTGTTGTATCAGCACCTTCTTTAATAAGACTAACGTAACTATTCAAAATAAAATTATATCACACTTTAAACCGTCATAAAAAAGTCATCCTTGTTTGCAGGAACATCACTTTACAGGAATTGAAACTGCCAGCATATCCATATTCACGTTTTTGCTGTTTACACTTGTCTTGTACGTAGGAGTTTATCCCCCACCATTAAAGTTGTTTTTCTATATCAACCCATATTGTTTTTAAATTTTGATTGCATAATACAGTCTACAGTGCTAGAAACTTCGTGGACCATGTATGGTATGTGTCATGCATTCACGAACCTTCTTACTTATATTGTGCATTGTTATTAAATAAACATGAAGCACTTAGCAAGAATATTTAAAAAATGGTAGATCCTGCCTGCTGTGATCTCAACAAGGCATATCCCTTAAATTTTTAGGATTAAAATATTTAAGTGATTTTTATGAAAGTTACCAAAAAATGACATTAGCGATTGCAAACTTAATACAAATGCAAAATAAATTTTCTTGCATTTACCTTTTTAGGCTATTTAGATTCTAGCTATTAAGAGTTTTTGCTCTTTTAGATTGAGGAGCAAAAAATGACGATTGGGTTTGAACTGGAATCGCTAGATTACAGACCTGACTTTGAACCACAACTCACAGATCTTATTCATGCTGTACGTTTTGTGTTATTATTGACTGTAAAATCCTCATCCTAATTGAAATTGTATGTCTTAACGATAAAAAAGTTAAAACAAAATGCCAGTATAAAAATGTATGTCATTAATATTTTTACCAACTAATTTTAATAAAACCTGACAAAATTAAACTTTTGCTTTGTTAATTTTTTAGGCTGCTTTTAATGGAAATAGCCTTGGTATGCCAAAATATTGCCCTCCAGAAAACATATCTGTTCTGAATTCAAACATATTAAAACATTACTTGCAGAGATATTATACACCAAATAGAATAACAATTGCAGGCGTGAATGTCGACCACAATGAACTTGTGAAACACTGTAACATGCAATTTGTTGATAAACAACCAAGTTGGCTGTCACAGGCACATGTTGAACCAGATTGCTCGATTGCACAGTACACAGGAGGTTTTGTGAAGGTATGCATTGCTTTCGCAAATTTTATATTTTAAAAACCAGGTAATCAACATTTTTTCTTGGACAGGTAATTTTTTTAATTTTGTAAGAAGCCAGGAACATGGGAGAACATGGTTAACCTTTGATTTTGTCTAAATGTTGCTTTTACCTTTTAATTTCCTCTGTATAAACCCTTATGTCTTTCAGTTCTGGTTAGTCTTAACTAATGCTTGCTGTGTGATAAACTAGCTATCATTGAATGTATTACTACAGATAATGATCAGCAATGAATGTAATTACTTCTTCAGAAAAAGCCAAGAAATCCAGAAATTTTAGGTCTTGTGAAAGAGAAATCACTAACCTTGGTATTGTATTTGCATGTGAAAATTTTCCCGTTTTTTTTTTTCAATAGACTAGTGCAATGTTACCGAAACATTTTTAAATACCTTTTAAATAGTTTTCCTTGTATCTTGTGGTCATTAGTTTACTGCAGTAAATTTGTGTTTGCAAACATCCTAAATTTCAAGCTTTCAAGTATATGAGCTGGCATGGGCTTGATAAGGAACAATATTTATATATGTAGACTAAAAATTTCACTAAAGTCTCACTGGATATAAAATTATGACATAATAATTAATTTGTTGCTAGGAACATCGGAAAGAACCACGTTTGCAGCCAGGCATTACACAATTTCCTGAGCTCGTTCATATAGCGGTTGGATTTGAAAGTGCTAAATACACAGATCCGGACATGTTCAGTTTTGCTGTTTTAAATATGCTTCTTGGTGGAGGAGGGTCGTTTTCGGCTGGTGGGCCTGGCAAAGGAATGTATTCTCGCCTATATACGAATGTTTTGAACAGGCGACACTGGATGTACTCCTCCACTGCATATAACTTTTCCTATGCTGACTCAGGATTGTTTTGTATTCAATCTAGCGCTCCACCAAACGAGGTATGTTTATCACCCAACCTGAACAAAAACGTGTAAAATATATTAATTTCTATGTATAAGTCAACCTAAAGAGCTCAAATATTTTTCCTATAAAAAAAAATCTTTCTACTTATAGGCTGATGCTGTGGTGAAAGTGATCACGAAAGAATTTATGAACCTGGTGACGGAACCCTTCCATGAGGTAAATAACATTTTGACCGTCTGTTTTGACACATTGAATTCAAAATTTAATTGGTGTCAATCTTGAAACGTTCCATGGGAAAATGACTGGAGTTACTTATTGTAAATACATGTTACACAATATAAACTAATTAAAGTTTAAAAAAATCATTATTTTTATTGCTTTGGTAGAGAGGGTCAGAGGATTTACCACTTTAATGTTTATGGATGACCGTAAACTGTTCAGAAGATATGGGGAACAATTAGAAGCATGAGAGGGTGTTCGATGGACATCGGGATGGAGTTTGAGATTCAAGGTTGTCGAGACTACAAATGAAAATATTGTAATTTTAAACGAAGAAATGGTGAAATAGGTAGCAAGAACTGGTACAACACAAGTATTTGGGAGTGTTGTAATGTGCTGACATTCTTAAAAAGGATATGAAAATGAAGGTTAAGAAGGGATATTTAAGAAGAGTGAAGCTGATTGCCAAGTCTAGGTTGTGCACAGGAAATTTGATTAGTATTGTAATAAGGTTGTACTTGAAGGGGCAAATGGCGGTAGTGGTCTGATTAGTGTGTTTAAAAATGTGTGACGGGAACAAAGTATGGATTGTGTGAGTATGTAAGTAAAAAAGATGGGCGGTCAAGGATTTAGCAAGGGGAAACATTGTTGAAATACAAGAAGTATGGGTTGAAAGAAGAGTTGCATGGTAATATCAGAGATATTAAGAAGCTACTGAAGACTGGTCATGGAGGTAAAGTACAGAAGCTTCTGTATTTTCTGACAAGAACAGTCACGGGGGAAGATTTGTATGTTGAATGAGTGGCAAATAGTCTGAATCTTAAGTCGTTTTCTTTTCTTTTTAAAACCGTTCCACTGCACTGTCTTTATTGAATTTAATGCGTTTCTGTACTCTGGAGGCTCTAATTATTTAAAAAATTTCTTTTCACGAAGAAATTGACCCGTAATTGCCCAAATGCGGTCTTGGTCGACTATGTTAAAACATATTGGAGAAAAAAGTAGCAGAGAGGGAGGAAAAAGTAGTACTGGTGGTTTTTAAATGACTAATGAGATATATGAAACAGTTTAGAATGCCAGACGTAATAGAATGGATCCAAACATCTGCTAGTATTGGCACTATCATCATCCTCCAAAAAGTACTCAGTCAGAATTAAATTCTAAAAATAATCAATCTCTATAGCCTCGGGTTCGATGCTGGGATTAAGTGTAACTTGTGACCAAAAGTTGTTGTTTATTTTGTCACAGTAATATTTTACTGATTATGTAATCGAAGGGCGGTTATATAATACCGAAGCTAATTAATTTTTAGTCGTATAAATGAGAAGATTTGGCGTAATTATGTTTAAAATTTCAAATTCCAGCACTTGCTACTGTAGTACAAGACAGATCTTCTAATATTGGTCCTAGAGAGACTTCTCCAATTGCACGTTTGCATACTTACTTAACTTTTCATTGCATTTTTTATTTAGATATCCGATTTTCTGTTAGTGATTTCTCTATCACGTTGCATCATAAATCCGACAATATTTTAAAACTTCGTCATCAATCATTCTACTTGTATATGTTGGTACCATTTTTCTGACACATCATTTAATACATTCTACACGAATTCTAATACAGATTTAAACAATTCTTGTCGTGACGTCACTTGTACTCCTGTGCCAACATATTGCACGCGTATTTTTGCATATGGCTCCAGTATTTATGCTTGTTTAGGGGCAGCACAAATCAAATTCTTTATCTCCGTCTCAAAAGTCCCCTATGCTTAGAAATGCCGAATTATATGAATTTTTTTCCTTAGTATCAAGTATAAACATGGACATGCTATTTTTTACATAATTCCTCTATTTTTTCTTTTTAATTATCGCTTTGCAAACCTGCTTGTCTTATCTAACTGTTTCGTCTCCTTCTGTGTCTAAATTTAAAAATACATGACTATGCAGACACAGCCCATGAGTTTATCGCTGCATATTTTTTTTCAATTCATTGGAATTTAAAGAGTAGCGTAACTCTTTTCAAGCCGCAAAACTTTTTACTTATTAACCAGCATGGTTAAGAGATCCACAATTGCTGACATTAGATAGTAATTTTGCACGCTATTTTTAGCCCTTGAAGAGAGAATAATCAATACCTACATCTACTGCGAAATTTATTTCTGTCGAAAAAAAATACGATTTTTTTTCGACTCGCAAAAGTTTCTTTTAGTAAATTTTCTTTAACACAATCAAGTTTTATTACCCCAAGCATCTGGATCACACATTTCTCTTTTCAATTGGTAACGTAATCTCTTTCATATCCAATCAATCCCGGTCTTAATGAAAACCACACTGTTTAAACCAGCCACGTTTGCGAAACATTTTTAAATCGTCCATAAAAAGCAAAGACCTATTTCTGGACATTTTTCTCACATTGATATCCCTTACACCTTTTTATAGGTAACATATTTCTGGGATTCAACCTGAATGTTTCGTAATTTGAAAGGAGATGTTCTACAAGCTTGTAGAATTACATCCCGTTTTACACTCTTAAATTTCTTTTTATCAAAATCTCTGTCAAAATGTGTATCAATTCATTGTTTCAATTTTTTCAATATGTTGTGAGGTGTTGAAAGTACCTGTAAAGAAACTTTGCTTTTTTTATAAGACGTTTAATAATTTCTCCCAACACAATCGTAAGTGGAAAATGAAAAAGGACAAAAGAGAGGTGTCTCATAAAATATACCTTGTAATTAACTCTTGAGAGCAGAATTGATAACCAATCATCAGAATTACAGGCCCGGCGGAGCAATTTTGAAAGTGGAGGGGCTAAATTATTTAGTATTTTTACGGGAGGCCTGACCATGGCTGAGGCCGACGGGCGAAGAAAATTTTTAAACTTTCGCCCCCCTAGATTGGCTAAAACATTCGAAAACCTTTGCATGAGATTATATATAGAAATATAGAAACACCATATTTTATGTAAGATATATTTTAAAGATAATGCAGGATTGGATTGTTTAGGATTAGTTTAAATTGTTTAGATTTTTTTCATTTTTATTTTAAGATCGAAGTTGCCCGAGCAAAGAAGCAAGCACAGTCCATGTTAATGATGAATTTAGAATCCAGAATCGTACGTTTCGAAGATATTGGGAGGTGGGGAATTTCGTTGTCGTTGTTTTTATCCCTCAAACATTTCTTGGATTTCTCAGTAAAACACAGACCCGTAGTCTTAATCTTCTAATTTTTATTCTTTAACAAAGAATTTTGTTTTTTCTTTTTATTGCGGTAAATTTTAAAAAGAATTTAAAAGAATTTAGCTCTCTATATAAGTCACTCTGTTTTTAATATTTTGTTCTTAATTTTTTTTATCTTTTATAAAAAAGTTTGTTTCACTTTTAATGTTTTAAAAAAGTGCAGATCGTATTTTTATGTTCACTAAGAAAGATTTTGTCGCTCTTATAATCCCAGATAATGCAACAACAATTAATTTTATTCACAGCTTCGTGCGCAGGCTTTTTTAATGTTTTTGTCAATGTTAGCAACAGCGATATAAATTTTTCTAGCGTCATAGGTTTGTATTTATTTATTTTTTAATTGTAAATTGTAAGTAAAGCAAGCTCACTTTAAATGTTAAATTTAGGCCAGAACGCCTTGATAGATTATTCTGAAAAACGTCTCATGAACCTTTTTCGCTTGGTGTTGATTTATATTGTCTTTATTGTTAAAGCCTCTGCGCTTGTTGTTGTCGTTGTTGTTGTTTTTTGTTTTTAATTTTACATGCCTTTAATTTTTAATCTTTGTTTTTTTTTAATTTAGGCAAGTTCTTGGGCTAGGATTTCGACATAGTCCGCAAAACTTGTATGATTCGTTAGGTAGGTACTTATTTAGACAGAACCAACGTAATCACGTAATCGTAATAATTTCAAAAAATTTTAAATTGAACATTTTGAAAAAATCAGGAAAAAATAAATTAAATCTCGGCCCTTGGATATTACTTTTTTTTCTCATTAATTTTTTTTTTATTAAAATAACAGGTATGCCGGTTTAAGCATTTTGCTTACGTAATACATTTATTGAAAAAAATCGATGAGGAACGAAATAATTTTCACACATTCGTGCAAACACGTTATTGCGCAAAATATTATACAAACATTACGCGCAAATAGCTACACGCGAAAATTAATATGTGCGAAAGTATAATTGTACATTTTACAAAGAATAGAAACGCATCTATATTTTGTTTAACACCCAGAAGTTTGTTTCCTATTATTATTTGTGAGGGAATTTAAACTTCACGCCAAAAATCTATCAAAAGGTGAACCACAAGTTAACCCAAAAATTTCTTCACCCTCCAGTGCTTTTGAGCTGACTTTATTCAATAAATTAAACAAACGTATTGAAAGTAAACAGATAAAATTTTGTTTTTTCATTTAAAAAACCAGGGTCTCGATTCTTGCAGAGTATCGGGTTCTGGGGATTACCTAGGGTTTCCGATCTCACTTTCTCATACGTTTTTTTTTTTAATTTTAAAATTATAACCTTTATTTTATTTTTAGAAAGTGTAACTGCAGATGATTTAAGACGGGTTTCTGAAAAGATGCTTAGCACTAAACCTGCAGTAGCAGCGATTGGTAACTTGACTCACTTACCATCATACAAAGAAGTGGAAAAGAACTTGACAAAATCAAATGCGAGTTTCGGAAGATATTTGTTTGGTTCTATGAAGTAAACCGTGAAGTGCTCGGAAGATAAATTTAGAATGTGCTATTTTTACTTCAACCGATCGCGTTTGGTTCTTTTCGTGAATCCGTTTTGGTAAAACAAATGACATTTTAAACAAAAGGGGAACACTTTGGAAAACTTTGCCGTAAATAAATTTACGTGCAGCGGTTGAAATAGAAACAAAATGGATACATCTTTTCGTTACTCCTCAATTATTTTCTAAGTTAAGAATAAGTTCCCGTGAATGTTAAAAATAATCAGAAAGGGATGAGCATGTGGTATGCTAAGCTATGCCCCAAAAATTGTGGTGGAGCGCTTACAGCGACGTGTCCTTTTCGGGCGGAATGTCAAAATAAATTTACAACATCGGCCTAAATACAAAACACACGATATCATATCTTAACCATAGCTAAAATGTTAACAACTTTAGAAAGTTCTAAATCAATAGTGAGAAAAATAATTGCGTGTCATTTTTTGCGAGAATTTATTTTCACGAATTTAGAAACCTCGGATTTTTCGCAGGAATTAAATTTCGTAACTCGCAAAATATTCTTCCCGCAAAAATTTCTTCCCTTGAGGTAGCTAACATTGGCTAAAAACGTATCCAAGATGTGAGTAACAAAAATGTTTGTAACATATTTTCATATTAATATTAACATAGTTTCTAAGTTAAATATAGATCACCAAGACACTTCAATAGTTTGAGTTATCAGGATAAAAATAGCTCGAGTTAATAGTGACAGCTTTGTTTAAGTAAAACAAGAATATATATAATCTTGATGATGGCAAAGTTTGGCAGTGCATTGTACTTTTTTGCTAGCTTTTTTAAATAAATATATAATTTCACAAAATTTATATAAATTTTTGGTGGGAAGTATTTTTGGATAGGGATCAGCAAAAATGATTGGCTGATGGAGTGATTTCAATGGGAAAGTATTAGTCAAAGTTTGAGGACAATTTAAAAAATGTTCGTGCTGGAAGGTTAAGTTCTTAGAGGTGTGACCTATCGGGATTTTTTCAGATAGAAGATCCTGATTGCTGTGTTGTACTAAGCATTTTCTGTAGACCTTTAAGATCAGAATATTTGAAGATATTTACAATTCCTTCCAGTACCTCAAATACCGGATAACTCGAACTTTCTTTATCTCAAACCATTTTTTTGGCCCCTTGAACATTCGTTAACTCGACCCATTTTTTTTTTTCCCTTTGAGGCTAATTTCGTAAAACTCAATCTTTTTGCTCGGGAAAAAGAAAATGAAAGACCAGATAAATGGAGGTTTGTGTTACCGGGAGTTAACTGTATTTGGATTAGCGGATTTAAAGCAAAAAATCTTCAAACACCTGCCTGCCTTTTTAACATGACGCATGGTAAAATCACAACGGTTGTCGTGTTTTCTTTTCAGCAAACTTTAAAGCGTCGTTCTGCGTTACAAATTTGTTTGTAGAAGTTTAACCTTAACCCAACCTTATTCCCAGGGCATATTTCCTTGTTAATGTAATTGATAACGGCTTTGGGGACGAGGGTGCCGTAACCTTTCGACTCAACTTCTTCCAGAAAATACACCCTTATGAAACATTTTTTTTTTTGATAAATTTAATGAACATATAATATAAAAAACTTTAAAACTTAGAAATATTCTAATAATTACAAGCATTGTTTTCCATTCAAAACTCAATATATACCTTTTGCCAAAACAAAATATAATTTTTACGTTGGTTAAAGTTTTCGTCACCTTTGAAAATATTTTTGCTATGCATTCTTAAAATTTATTTCGGTGATGCATGAAAATAAACTTTTAAAGAAATTCTCCGTCTCAGCCTTAATTCTCCGTCACTGAGGACCGTCTTTGTTTGGGCCAAAAAGGTACAAATATTGAACAAAATTGAAACACTGAAGAAACTAAAAAGTCAAAAATATTGTTTTCCTATTTAAATCGATAAATAACGTTTGTGGATTTTGTACTCGCCTTGGGCTTTCGCGCGCTTCGTTTTCTAACTTCTATTTTCCGGTTATTCATAAAGTGGTGGTTAGGAAAAATACAACAAACTACACGAACTTTACATGAAATAAAGTAGATGAAAAATCCTGCATCTAAAGCAGGAAATGAAATATTGAAAGATACCAATAAATGTAAAAAAAGCTACAGTGTTAATGAGCAAAAATAAAGATTATTTGGCGGCTATGTCATATTGGCGAGCGAACTGTCAAGGTTGTGGGCTATAAAAGAAAATAAAAAAATATACACTATGCATAACAGTAGTCGGCTCGAAGAGCGATAAAGCTTCTTTCTATAACGTACCCAAGTAAACCACCATTATCGTGTCCGAAGAACATTTTTCACGTTGCTTAATTACAGTACACTCGCGTTATGTGAGACCCTGGATAAGTGGGACTTATTAACCGGAACCGGATTTCTCGAGGGCACTTATACTTTGAACTTCCTTAATAAATTAAACCAGAAAAACTTCATTTAAATAGGACCTCGGATAAGTGGGACCTACTTAGGGCATACTTTGTATATTTTTCATCTACGTGTGCGCGATTTAGTACAAAATAGAACCTATGTGGCGCCATCCATTCCGACCCGCGCCTAAATCATTTCTTGACCGAACTTTCAGAATTTCCAAGTTAGTTTTAAAGTTGCAGGGAGCTGGCAACCTAAAATAAAACAAAACTCACTAGGATGTAATTAAAAGAATCTCATCTTCTTTTGTCCATTTGCTTTTCTGCTCTTCGTTGCTTTCGCCCGTCTCACTTTCTCTATCCTTTTCACACGTATAAGGTAATAAAAATCCTCTCGCAACAACGACAGCATTCGCCATCAGAAATGTCAACACAGTACCAGCTGCTAAGCTTAAACTAGCTACCACCATCACCATAAGGAAACTGTTTTTTTTTTACTTCGCCTTTAAATTTTTCTGCTTGTCTCTTTGCTTTTGGTTTGTTTTGTTTTGGAGAGAACGCAGTTGAAGTACAGTGGAAGCGAGAACATCTGATCGCTATTGGTCAAACTGTCCAATGATATTTAAAAAATTTATACGGCTATTGAAAGCGACACTAAAATTGAATTATTCAACGTTGAGTGTTTGAGGGTCCTTAAATTATTAAAAAATATATCAGTGCATAACAAACCGAGTTTTTTTCTCATTAATATTTATTATAAAAAATTAACAGTTTTAAAAAATTGGTTTCAAAGAGCGCCATATTTAACACGCCCTGTATTTCTTTTTTAGCATGTTTTAAATATTAAAATTTTTTCAACCAAAAAACTGTCCGAAGTAATGTGTCATGGTGGCTAACGTACAGTGTCAGCGCTGTTGACACAAAAAAACTAATAAGCGGAGCGCGTTTGTTACATTCACATGCACCGTGGTTGATGCTGTATATACTAAGAGTTTAAAGGCGAAAGTCCATTTCAATCCTTTAGCAAGTCGGATAAGGCGAACGCATTAAAGTGCTCAATGTTTAGGAGCGCTGAAAATAATTTTGACTTTTTTAAGAGCGCTGTGACGTAATTTCATTATTTCAACCAATGATTGTGGTTAAATCGCCGCTATTTTAAGTTTGTGCGCGCACTTCTGTTTGCAGTAGACATTGTGCAGCTTGGACGCACGACTGCGCAGCGCTAAGTACGTGTTGCTTTGCGATCGAAGTGGACTTTCGCCTTTTGCCTTTCGCCACCAAAAGACATAATATAGCTGTGAACTTGGAAAGTTTGGGTAGTCAAGCATTACAACAAAATCCTAATTTCTCATGTTCTTTTTTATATAGATCAGCAATAAGCTATCACATCCATAATCGATTATAAAAAATAAGAATGTGATAATAGTTCATTAGAAAAATAACTTTGTGTCAATAAAACTGACATATTTACAATTTGTAACCGCTACGTCTCACTGTCTAATAAAAAGGCTGGTACGAAGTAGACTACATTGAAGAAAATCTGTGCTTTCGTCCTTTTATTAGTGCACAAATACGCATTTGCAAACGTTTGAGATTGAGCGAAGGTAAACCAAAATATTCAACAACACCAGTGGAGAACAATTGAACAAGTGCGAAGGAGTACAAACAATACCCCATTTCTCATATCTATTTTGCCGTAAGTAAAAAACGAGGCTGCGTATTTAAAATCGAGGCAAGTACAGTGAAGCAGTAGTGATTATTTTTTCACTGCAAACGCATTTGGTTACAAAAGCTAACAGTTACCCAGGGTGTCCACTTAACAATTTTTAACTCCAAGCATATTAATTGAGCAAACTGTAAAAAAATGAATGCAAATTTAATTAAGAACTGCTTTGAAATTTAATTCTTGCCAATATATTTTGAAAAATAAAATGTTGAGATTTTTCCTGATATATCAAAGAAATTGCTGATATTCCTGGCTTTTTTCTGAAATTTTGAAAATATTTTGCACATTTCTGATAAACTTTTCTGACAGAATTTACCTACCAATCTCGTTTTTATTTACGGACAATATGATATGAAAATAGGCGTATTACATACACATCTATCTCGACCAATATATACAATTCCATTATCAACAAACACCAACGTGTATTATTCGAACGGACACTCGCATACTATATTTCCATACATGTACATATATATAAAGAAAAATCATTTTTATTCTAACAAGCAGTAGCAAAATGACAGGTAAAAACAACAATAAATAGAAATTTGCATATCATAATCATAACTCCATATTTTCGTATTCAATCCATGTTTTCATCACGAACTGTCGTTTTTTTGCAGGAGTCGCTCTAACGGCTTTATAACATCTGATATTAAATGGTAGTAACTTTCTTGGAAATGCTCATACTATCGTCGACTTTTTGTGCGTCGGTAACGTTGAAGAATTCGTCACTGACAAATCCCACGACATCGTGTCATATTTACTCGTTACAACAATACTTTGCGCGCGTTTCGCTTTTTGAGGACTTTTTTTCGCTGTTACGCTGGCATTTACACTCTCCGGTAATGACTTCACAGATGCTGTTCGTTTCTCGATAAACTTAGCGCCGACTCGTTCAATTCGAGCGAGACTATTCGAATGTTGATATTTTACGAAACGTTTTTGCGGTGTATAAAAGAAACTGGCTTGCGGTAATTGGTTGACGGGACTTGTGGGTAAACTCCGAGTCCTGTCATTCTGTTGTGCCAGCTTCCATAAAGGAACAGCACCGTCCGTATTAACTGAATATTTCTTAACGTTTCTCTCTGATACTTTTTCAATGTTCTCAATTGATTTCGACGGGCTGATTATCATTCTATGCCCGTCTAATTTATTAAGGTTCTCCGAAGATTTCGATTTAACAACGAACGAATTCGATCTCGAGCGAGTTTTAGGCGCACTGTTATTTAAATGAGAGTCTGTAGTAGTCACGTGCGCTGGAGACGTTTCTTTAGATGACAAAGGGGAGTCATGAATATGTATTTCAGCTTCGCTGATGTCTCTCGGCGAACAAAATGCTGCCGAGTCCGAGTAAGTTCTGGCCGGCATACCAGCCACGCGTAGTCTGTTGATGGCGTTCATTTTGTAATTATTATGATCTTCATACACGCCGATGTTTCTTTGTCTCAACACGTTTGCAATATCATCGAGATCCGTTTCTTCGTCATTCTTTAATGCGTCTAAACCAGCTAATTCGGACAGCCCGATTTTCAAGAATGCTTGCGACTGAATCGATACACTATTCCGTTTTTTGATGTTCACGGGAGATTCTGTTGTAACAGTTGACGTAAAGTAAATGTCTTCCTATGAAAAATGATTGCACAGGTTACTTGGAAAAATATTTTAAACAATTTGTGAAAATTTGCTTAAAAAGCTCAATAGCACTAGAAAACATTTTACAACTGAAAAAGTCTAAGTTTTCCTTTTTTTGATTTATGCCAGAATAACACGAAACACGACCTCTTTTTTAGGGTACTGGTTTTCTAGCCTGTTAGAACCCTAAAAAAAGTGACTCTCTCATGAAAAAAATGACACCTCTCGTGTACAGCTTTGATTAAATTTTTTCTTACCTTAGCCGTGATTAACTTCAGTCGAGGTACACAATGCGTATGCACCAAGTTGCCATTAACCATCAAGCGAATTTCAATGTTATTCTCAGAGAAACCCAGGATGAAGGGAAAAGCACATACTAAACGAAACAAGATGTCGTAAATTCCTCTAATGTTGCCATCTGTAATTTCACATGCTAACTTAATAATTATTTTTTTTTTAAAAAAAAAACTACTAAAAGTTTCTCACCAATATTTATAGGCGCGTGGTTCCAATGAAAACTGACTACTTCGGATAGCCCTTCACGTAGCGTGACAAAAACTGATGTATCTACAAATAATGAGAAAGAATAAACAAAACAGAATAGAATGCCGGATTTCAAAACAAGAAGCAGTTCAAGGTCACGGTTGGTTACTCACGACTATACGTTAGAAGAAGTTCGGGTTTCTCTTCGTCAAATACGTCCAGCGCTGACACTATTTTCGGCTTCTATTATAAGAAGAAATACCATATAGTAAATCATCAAAAATTTGCCCTACATAACACAACTGAGCACGCCTAATATAATCTGGAAGTTGATATATTTCAGATTTTTGTGACGGCGACGTATTTTGTGACGGCGGCGTATTTTATGACGGAGACATATTGTGTGAAAGAAGCTTGCAACGACATACCCGGTAATTAATGATGCTTTTCAACACTGATACTTGCTTCGTCTGTACGTTGATGACGTCAAACCGCTGACGCAGACCGATACACAATAATAACTGGTCGTTAATGTCATGCACAATCGTGATGGTACGTGGAGATTCGCTAACGTAAAAATCCTGACATGACAAAAAGAAGGTGCGTAATATACACGATTTTATTTAAGAAACACCAGTTTAAGAAACATGAGGCTCAATTGCCAAAAACTTCAGAAACATCAAAGAAACACGAAAGATTTTTTTTTTGAAAACTATAATATATAATGAAAAAAGAATACAATGAAAATAAAACCAAATGAAACTTAAACATGTTCTTCTTTTCATGTATAGATGTGAAAAACAAAAAATACTGTAGTTAGGCGCGTGTCCTAATCATACTGCCACTTATGTGGTGTGATAAAATATATGTTTAAAGAAGCAGAGGCTCAAAATGCTTTAAAACTTAAGGAAACCAAAGGTATAAAAAATGATGTTGGACTTACGTTATAGAGCTTAAAAAGTTGTTTAACAAGTCCTTCTAAATTTTTGAAAAGCCTTTTTCGTTTTCAAGATATTCACAAAATTTGATAGCAAAGCGACATGCAGATCCTAAGTTATGGGGTCGTTAGCAAAAAAATAAAGAGGCCTGGCATGAGCAAACCAGTCTCATTTTGGCAAAAGAAATTATATTAATCAATTCACCATTATAGTATCTATGCATTGATAAAGTTTGAGTGCACATCCCTAAGGTAAATGTGATTATCTTGAGAACAAAAAGAGCTTTTTAAAAAATTTAAAAATACTTGTTAACCATCTCTTTAGCTCTATAATATAAGTCCAACATCATTTTATACCTTGGGTTGCCTTTGTCAACGACAAAATTTTCACTCCTCCAAGAGTATATGTACTTACTTTTTCACTTGCAAAACGAGCGGGCGGGGCGTCTGGAATTTTGGAATTTTCTTTCTGGTACCATATACTCGATTCTTCCCAATAAAAAAGTGAGATGCGTTTTCCTGCAGCTAATGCCAATGCAAGGAAAGGTGATTCAGGTCGACTGATGGAGTAAACGTGACAACCTGAACAAATAGAAAAACGTGTAAACAAAGAATACACACACTTTTGATAGAAATAATTTTACGAGAATACAATTCTTGAACTTTGGTGTAGTTACTGATGCTGTTGTGGCCTCGGGCTCACTTTATTAACAATTTAGAACAACCCCAGTCTAAATTTTGTCATCAAGGCTGGAGCTGTTTTTATTATCAATAAATAAATAAATATAAATCAGACTTTAAAACGCTCGAAACATAAGAACAACCAGTCGTATAAAGAGTGTTTATTACACAGACCAATATGGAGTACACGACATCTTTTGTATACAGCATTTAGATTTAAGTCTCGTGATTCGGTCATCATCGACCAAAAATTTCTTCATATAATACTCAAATTGTGTGTGGCTGTGATACGCAAAGGAATGTGTTGTGTTTTCTTTAGAGAATAGCTACACACATTTGCTATTCGATTAAAAGGTTTTACACTTAACCCTTTAAATCTAGGAAAGACGTGCATTTGCAAAAAAAATATGTAAATATCTCTATATATCAAAATATCTCAAAATGAATATCTCGCATCATAATTCCACCACAGGATGGGCATTTTTCATAAATGTTTTCAATACAACATCTAGTTGAACACTAGTGACAAACACCCACACTTTCTACGACATTCCATACATACCTTTTGACTTTTTTAAGTAATATTTCGCGCACTGTCTTCTGCATACAGTAAAAGGACGTTCATTGGCTAGCTCTGTGAGTGGTATTACATAGATTCTGCCGTCTAAGAAACAAGCAAAAACATAGACATTTCAGCCGGCCTGGTCTTCATAAATTTTACCCAAAGGAAAAGCTGAAACGGAAGCGTTTGCGCAAATTAAAAGCTACAAATCCAACAACACGCATATCTGATGTTTCTTGGATTAATAGAAGACATGCAGACAGCAATTCGCACAAAAAATCGAGGAAAAAAACTCACTCTTTTTAACTCGAACAACAAATATACCATACTCGTCCATTACGTTGATTTGATCGGCAGTCATACTGCGATCAAATATGTGGCGAGCACCGCTATCTAAAGATGAAATAAAATTTATCATGAAAAGCATTGGTCAAAAAACTTAACCAATGCTTTTCTATATTTTCATCAATCTCTTTCTTCTAATAATACTAAACTGATAATTACGCCCGTGTAAAACATGGGCGCAAAAAAAAAGACCAGAAATAAAGAGAGACATTAAATCATTAACTTTGGTCTGATCACGTTTTAAAAAACAGACATTTTCTTAACTAATGTTGACATAAAAAAGCTATTCTCGTCATTCACACCACAACAGAGGACGGTGTCTCTTTGTTACAAACATTACAGTAAGGTTGGTCTGTTTGGAATTGCAAAAAAAAAAAGGATTCGTCATGATGATTGGTGAAGAAACTTTTTCCTTCATATTCTGTAGTAAACTATTTGATTTTTGACATTATACCTTGTATAAAATTATTTTTCATTTTGGATCAATTGACCTATTTATCGTGCTGTTGACGGACGTCAAATTTAGACAAACTTAAATAATGTCTAAAATCCACATTGAGAGTTTACAAAGTGGGATAAACATACATAATGTGATCCAAATGATCCACAAGTTATTTGCCATTCAAAATGGTTCAAAAGGATACCTTTTTTTTAGGAGTTTACTTGAAGAGAAAAAAAAGTTAATGTAATAAATACACATCTATAAAAAATGCTTAACACACGTCAAACTAAATTTTACCTGTGATATGATAAATACCAAGATCACATGACACGACAAGGGAATTACCAAAGGAATCACCACATATGATTTTTCTTGGAAAGTTGGAGAGTACGGGTTGTGGATCCCAGGGCTGAATAAGTAGATGAGAAAATTAAGGAACTGAAAAGAATGGCATGAGACAGTTGGTTAACTGATATAATCTTTGTTAAGTCATGTTCACATGTGCGAAAAAATATATTTAGAGGTCATAATTAAACAATAATTTTTAATGGCCATAAAATGCACGCAGTTTTTCATTCTACAGACTCACTCAGCAAGGGATATTATCTTCCTGATTTTCAAAAGGCTATAAACTCAGTGTCAAAACTTTTGATACATTCATACCAGCTATCACACGAAAAAACAATGAAAAGAGTCGCTGTGATAACAAATTTGAGCTTTTACACTTGTTAGAATAAACTTATTCTCACGCGAAAACATAAAAACAAGTGAAGATACGTACAGTATTCTTGACAGCCAGTAAACCTCCAACATTGTTGACACTTGTAGGTGCATGACCTTGCATGATTTTATTGACTTTCAGCGACTAAAAATGCAAAAAATAGTGTACTACTCCACTTTATGGATTCTACCTATATACCACTATAAATCAGCTTCTTAAACATTCAAGTTTTCAAATAGGAAAAAAATAATTATTCACAAGATGCAGGACATTTAATCAGATCATATACGTATTTTTGATTACCAGGCATGATTACTTTAATTAAGTTTTGTAACTGGGTTAGTAACTTAGAACGGGATCGCTTATGAGACTGTGTTTTGCTTTTTTGCTTACCTGTCCAACTTCAAGGAATGCTCTTCTTCGTTCGATACTGTTTATTTGATCACTCATTGCTCGTTTAATACCAAATTTCTAAAATTTGAGAAAACAATATTTTCATAATGGTTGTGCATATTGAAAATCTAACCTCACCCAACAGCAAATATGTGAGTGGTTTGCAACCTGTGTACAATCCTACAAATTCACCCACTCCTCAACAAGGGGGTTTTGAAGAAAATAAAACTAACAATTTGTGCAAAAATTCAATTCCTAGGATAAAATTATTTTTGACCCAAATTATCAAGTATAGAAATATGGTCATAAATATATGCATCAATTGCAGTAAAGCAACCAAATATATACACACCTCGACTTTAGCCCACTGATCATTTTGTAAGCCTTTTATAAGACTCTCCAGTGTTCGTTGACGCTTGTGACTGAACACTGGACTGACATAAGCTGCTTTCTCTCCATTCATCACTAAAACGAAACAAAACAATGGGGAATTGTGTTTAACCTTTTATGTTAAACAGAAAAAATAAAAAAAATAGATATTTTTTTTTGTTTTCTAAAATATTAATTAAGGCTTTGCAAAAAATCTTTGAAGTGTTGGAGAGAAGCTTAACATTATAATAAAAATACATTTGAAAAAACAACAACACTAAGATTATTGCCTAAAAATTTACCATAGGGTGAATTTTAGAGCAGGCAATTTAAGGTGGACACTCTTAAAGCCATAATACAAATACAAAAAAGAACTTATACCCATACTTAACTTTGCCCACCTATATCAACGTTAATAAATTATTACAGCTTTGTTCTTTTATAATCATATATTTGAAACACAGTAAATGGAATTATTGTGGCAAAATCATAAAAAATTAAAAAACATAAAAAGGTGAAAAAGAAAAACAGAAAAGCAAAAAAACATTCTCGATGCTGATTGTTACCGTAACAACTTACATTTCGTGAGTAAAAAGGAGCGGAATTCTTGTGGGTTGACAAAACGTGCCGGCACTGGCAGTGGTGGGCCAAAAACTGGAACATTTTCTTCTGAATAGACCGACAGCCTGAAAAACAAAGTAAAGGTATGAAATTCGTATCTATCTTAACCACAAAGTAACCCAAAGATTTGTATTTTTGAAATGCTGAACATGATTGTGAATTATCTGGATTGTACAAGCAGACCTTATGGGTCAATAGATATTCTGACTGGCTTTTGGTCCTGACCACTGACCAAAATTTCAGGAAGCACTGAAATTAATTTAATATCTAATTCTTACAATACATTATTTGATAAAAAAAGAACAACAAAAATGTCCAGTTTTATTGATAAAGCACAGAATTTTGAACCAATTATTTTATATAAAAGTTTTCTCAACATATCTACGTTGTCTTTAAATATTAATTATTTATCAGACAATTTATCCCTTTCTGGTCTCAATCCTTCACCTTTTCTTACTCAGTCAACATAAAAAATTATTAAAACTCAACTCATCTTTGGTTCACTAGACAAACAGAGATTAATTGCATATTTGTTGTAACTAAACTTAAAGAGGGGTGTATATAGGAGGAAATGTTGCATTTTATGTAATCAGTCATGCTATGAAAGTTGGATAAAAGTTTTGTAACTACGTATAATTGCTAAGGAAGTGTTTAAAGTTATATCCCATTTGTTATTGTACATTTGAAATCTTTTTACCTGGGTGGGCCAGAACAAAACCAAAAAAAAGACAATTCTCTCTGTTAGAAATTTCACAAATGTATATTTCGTAATAACACTTTTTGTGTTTCTACTTTCTGTTCTACATTTCTTAAAAACAAATTTTTTGCTTTTGTATTAAAAAAAACCCCAAAAATACAGTGGCAATACAATCTTTTAATATTTATAGAATAATTTCAACTTTTTTATGCTTAATAAAGTTAATCTTTTTTTTTTACATTTTTCTTTCACTTTCATTTATTTTTGCAACATACAAATTAAAAAGAATAATTTTTTTCAGCACTTGTGTATTTTTAAGATGTGAACATGAATCATATCACCTGTTTAAAAGAATCACCAGTCAGTGAATGATTGACAAAGATTTACATAATTAAAGAAATGGGAAATGCACGCTATAAGAAGCAGTGGTAAAGATGATTTTTCCCATTTTTTTGCTCAAAATGACACCAAGTTGTGAAATATTTGAACTGGGATTTCCTTACCAATAGCTCTTGTTTTTTTTGCTGTAACGAATAACAGCAAAAACATGAGTAAACTTTGTTCTAATCGACGAGGGTTTGAATGCCAATTCTTCTTCTGGTTCACCATCGACAAACACAATGACAGCTATGTCATTGCCAATGTGGCGCTTACGTTCAACCTAATGTATAAATAAAAGAAACTTGTTCAACCACATGAAACCAACCGTGAATTGAAAGCTTATGTAGTATAACCTATTACTTAAAACCCCCCCAAAAAATCAAATATATTTATACAGAATACATAATATAAACTTAATGTATCATAAATAATTTAGTTTAGCTTCACAAACTACAATGAATGACGTCATGACATAACTGACATGTAAATTTTTAAACCAGACTGACATTTCGTCAAACAAGAGCTTACCTGTTGTGTATCTTTGGAATAGGGTAACATAACAGAAACATGAAACATAACTTCATGTCCTTCAAACATTGTATACAGTGAATTAATACCAGTCATGTTGTCTAAAAAGTGAAATTTTTAACAAAAAGTTCTCTTGAAGATTTTAAAAACAAAGTAAACTAATTTCCTTATGACATGTAAGTCAAAAACATCTGCAGAATTTAAAAGTGTACCTTTGACATCTAATCCACCTCGATAACCAGTCCAACCTTTTAAATCTACTGTATCGCCCAGAACATGCAAAAAATTTTCAAATTCCTCACTACCACTCTCTAAATGAGAAAAACGTTACCACAAACATCATACATTTATTTTCTAGTTCGGGTATCCAAGAGGTTATGGGTTCAATCCACATATAAGACCATTGTCTAGTCGGGCAGTAAGTTCAAAAAGATTTCTCTTGCACAGATAAGGACGCTAAACACTGTGGAGCTGCTTTGTGGTCCTTCTTGGTAAAAATTGACAGGGTATATTCCTTGAAATTAGTGAGGCTAACCATATTAAACATAAATCAATATTACATTAATTCAGTATAATTGCAGGCTTATACCAAGTTATTATGACTTCACTCAATATGTGTATATATCTCAATTTTTCAAAATCCAAAACTTTTTTTAAATAAACATCCTTAAAAGTTCGAAATAATGCTGGAATGACTGATTATATCTTTGGAATGTCTAAATACTTTTTTTATCATGAGATAAGTCTGTAAGATTTAATCTTGGCAATGTGTGTTGTAAAATGCAATAGATTTTAGTCACTAACCATTTCCAAACATCTCATCATCAGTGCTTTGTCCATGCTTAGCATAAATGACACCAAACTTAAAATTGACCGAACCCTAAAGAAAAAGAAAGAACTTTGTTGTTTTGGCAAGTTTGTCTTTCTGTTCAGTATTTATGGGTGATATATCTCTATTAGTCATTGTTTTAAATCCAACAGGGTAAAACAAAAGTGGTTGTTTTTTTTAGTTATTAAATGGACGATTGTGTTTTTTTTATTACATTTATTTAAGTTAATTCTAAGCTTTATTTTGTAATGTAACATTTAAAATGTCAGGGGGTTGAAACATAACAAAATACCTCTTGTTCTTCTAAGACTAGCAGTTCCTGAAGAAAAAAACACAGACAAAGTTAATGCACATGAGACTACACGTTATTACACCCATAATGAACCACACACTATTATACTAATGTAGTTAATTAAATAATTTCTAGAAAGCATGTGCTTTATCTCATTTTAATAAGCTGCAGGTCTTTTTACAGGAAATAGATTTTAGTACACAGTTCTTTAAGTGGGTCATGCTGATGAATTTATGTTTCATATTTTTGTTACCTTTTGAACTTCTGGAGCCACAATTTCTTTTGGAGTTTTTTCAAGTTTATCCATTCCAAAAAACCTAAAAACAACAGTGAATGTTTAAACACAAGATGTTTAAACACAACTGTCATATGTTAACTTAAAAATACCTTATTGAAAGAGATATGTGTTGTTGTTATTACGTCAATACCTTAAAACCTCTCTGGCAGAGTTGCTCTTGTTTGGCACATAGGGAAAAGATATTCTACGACATCCCTATAAAATAGTAACAAAAACATAACAATACAGTAAACGTCACAAGAGATTGAATGGTTCTCTGTCCAGTTTTCACAAGAACTGTCTACTTACTGACTTCTGCCATAATATTGCTCGATACTGTGGGATACCATGATTTTCAACATCAGTCAAACATATAGACAGCGCGTAAGTTTCCTTGTTTGAATCGACAAACACATAATTGCTATGGACTAAGATGAGAACAAATGCAATACAGATAACTGACATCCTGGGACGGAAAAAAATTAAAGTTTCCTTATAAAATATTGCCATTGCAAAACAAACAAGTATTCCAACCACCACATAATAAAGACAACTGAGAAGAAAAGTATTAATGGATCACTGATTGTGACATCATTGCAAATACATATCCTCAACTGCTAGCCAGCTTAGAGTGGATTTTCCACACAACTAAATACATAAAATGTATGCACTAACAAAAAATTAGGTTACCTTGGCCTAAAAAAAATTTGAAGTACCATCTTGTTTGGAATTCTGGATTTTCCAATTTTGCTAACGATGGGGATCTCGCAATTAACTGAGTAAACTAAAATGAAAGGTAAAAAAGTAAATAACTAAAAATGATATAAACTTGATAACAACAACAACGGGAATGGTAGCATTGCAGGCAGAGAAAGAAGAAAATTACACTCAGAAATATGAAATTGTGATCCTGAATAATCACTTCAATAAAATTACAATTTTAAAACCAAAGAAAATGTTACCAAACAAACAGCAAGTTAATGTACAAACCTTTACATCATCACTAGGCTCGACACGAAATCTGCTAGCTTTTCTCAGTAATGGGCTGTTTGATTCAGCTTGAACAGGTATCTGTAAGAAAAAATGAAACTTTACACAAATTAATCACTGCCAGTCACACATTAACAAGGTAAACTTTAGCTCCCTATACAGTCACAACTGTATATAATGGCCACTAAACGGAACCATAAATATTGGTCTTTTAAGATAGGTTGCTGTCACAGACAAAACTTTAGCTGTCTGAGACAAATTGGGCAAGAATTTATCATTGGTGCCTGCAGCTTTCATTCTTTTACAATAATAAAGTTTCTTAAGAAAATGTTTGTTTCAATTCTTAAAAAATTAATTGGCTTAAAACTTCTGAAACCATTGCAACTTTTTTTGTTTAATGTAAACGTGGCTGTTATAAACAGGTGGTTGTTATAGAGAGAGGTGGCAGTTAACACAGGTTTTACTATAACAATAAAAAATTTTAGAAAAAATAATTAAATTAATTTTTTGTTGTTCAAGATGACCCTGAAACCTCAATTATTATAAATTATTGGCAAAATATTTCTAATAGGTAAACATACAAAAAGTCACTGATTATGGACACTCAACCTTAACCATGGTCATTTTCTGAGTTGTGTAAAAATACACATTCTGCCAATTTTATCTTGTATTCTGCCAATATTATCCTGTATAAGAATAGGAGGCTATCAACTTTGCACAAGGCTAATGTTATTGATAGGAAACCTTTGAAATTGACCATAATTCATTTCCAAAACGAATCAAGACTTCACAAAAAAATATATTAGTAAAACTTTGTACATATCACTACAGGATCTATATGACCTACCATTTCCATCGATCCAAAATATTGCCTACGGATAAGCATGTTTCCCAAGTATGACGGAGACCTGAATTAAAGTGAGTATCAACAAATTATTACTTTCAAGAAACAAGAAGTTTGATACACTTACTCAAAAAATACGCATACCCTGAACGAGAGCCATTTTCAACAGTTTCTGATTTGGTTTTCCTATGATATAGTTTACTAGAATCAATGTGAAAGTTTCTTTGGTCTGCTACAACCTCCAGCATATTATTTTTTTATCCCTAGGTAAACAAGAGATGCATTAATAATCTGTCCACAACACGCTAGGTACAAAACAAGTGTATTTCATTCAACAATGTGTATACTATTAGAATTCTTTAAACTATAAAAATTTTTTTATAAGATATTGATAAGCTGAAAAATTCTTCTCACATTACAATGGAAAACCTTCTTTTAAAACTTTGGCTCTATAAACATAGGGTTAATTATAAATATTTTTCTCGAACAATGAAACATAAATTTCAAATCATTGTGCAGGTGAAAAGTCCCTTTAAAATCTTCTTTTATTTGTTGCTTAAAAACTTATAATGACATCTGCGCAGAATAATATCAGCAATAAAACAATTTAACTTAACGTGTGCAGTCTTTCAAACTTAACTTTGTTTATGTTGGCAAGTAACTGTCAACATGAACTTCTACTACGTGGCCTTTTACTCATTGTACATAAATCTCTATAGAAAAATGTTTGGAAATTAAAATTAAAGATCTCGCTACAGTATTTAAAGAATATTAAATCAGAATTTTTTTGGAGACAAAAATAGAACAAAAGTATATAATTCGTATATACATATATACAACACAAAGTAGAATTTAAAACTGTTTTCGATCATTGAAGTAAAAAGTAAAAAACAATTTTATTTAACATCTTTTTACTGAATGCAAAGTAAACACATATTGTTGTCATCCTTTCTAAACGCTTTATTCCTTATCCATACAACAAAACTTTATGATGTAAAAAAATTATGTTTACCTTGATTATGACTAAGCAAAAGAAAATGACTGCTGGTAAACTTTATTAATCTGCAAAGATCATAACAAATGTTTGATCACAACAAAAAGCTACACTTCTTCCTCTTCACCTTTATTAAATTCAACACAAAATATCCACACATAGACATGAGATAATTTGAAAAAACTCATTTAATATGACGTTGAAACAAACAGAGATGAAGACATGTATATGGTATATCGTATATCACTATGCTAACACTTAACACATGATGACATTAACTGACAACTTATCAAAGTTTTCTCTGTTTGTACTTAAAAAACAACAATTTTTGTTCTCTTTTAAAAAAACTCTACATAATATAACCTTTCCTATTGTCAAAGAAGAAAATTGTAAATACTTTATTTCTGTGCTAATTCCCCTCGTCAGATCACGGATAATTAACAAAAACAAAAGAAAACACAACCCAACATACTTTAAATTAATTACCAGTTGATGATGTGATTACAAAATAACCACATTAACTATACAACTTTAGTTTAAACTAATTCTTACTTGTTTAAATTCTTCCACATTTAAGTAATAATATTTATTAAGTTTGCTAACTTAGAATGAAAAACATATAAAGCTTACCAATACATAAACCTCTAACTGATACAGAAACCTTTAGTCATGTATTATCACATGTCAGGGAGGTCAAACACATACAACAGCCACAAAACTCTTCTCACAAAATTGTAGAAAGTATTGAACATTACCCTTCAAAAACAAATTTTTAAAATTATGCCACTAACTTAAAAACTTTAACAAAACATGCTACAACATATATTCCACCAGCGGAAAGTTTCTATATATATATACATTCCAATATTCCCAAAACGATCTACATTAATTTAAATTTTAATCTTTTATTAGAAACTTTATTAAAAAAGTATATTACAGAAGATGCATTACAAAAGATGCAACTAAAAACTCTAACATTAAATTTTGTGTACAGAAACACAGAAACAAACTAAATTATATTTGTAAGACTAGAGAAAAAAATTGTAAAGAATACTGAGGTGAGCAAGAAGTTAGCCTATCAATAGAATCAAATAATATATTATTAAAACAAAATGCATTATTAAAAGAGTTTATTATAAAATATATATAGAAATAAAAACATGATATGCCTATATATAAAAATATAAAACATACATTTAACAGCTATGTACATGGACAACACAAAGAATAACGTATTAGAACTTTTTCTTTGTTAATATCAGTATGAGAAAATTTTTTTTAACTTACATACAAAAAAATAAGCAAAGAAGATGTGTGAAAATTAACACAGAACTTTTAATACTACACTGTAGTCAATATAGTTATAAACAAGAAGGCATTTAGACTTTTGAAGTGTTAAGAAAGCTCATATCTAACTGTTTTGTAATGTTATTGTTACTTTCTACAAAGTAAAATAATATAACACTAAAAATAACTACATAAACAAAATTTATTGTGTTTGTCACTGAATTAAAATTTTTTCTCTGCATTATTACACTGAAATGTACACATGGCATAATTCTCTCATGAACTGATCCTTTCAAAAAATAAATAATAGATGTTAAAGACAACAAAGTGAGTTACAATAGAAATAAGCATCCGTCTTTTAGCTTTTTGAAACAATCCTGTACTTAATGCATCGTTAATGAGTGCTTAATAAATATAATCATGCTACAAGCCACATTGTTCAAACCCACTGTTTTTATGAATTGTTTTGCATATTTGTCTGTTGTAGCATTGTAATGTTTAAAATATAACAATAAAAAGTTGTAAAATTATAACTGTTTAAATAGAGCTTGTGAAAAAAGCAAGTTTCTTTTAAGGCATATAAAATTATCTTAGAATGCCACTGAATCAACATTTCTTGTTTGCATCAATTGAACATGATACTACAGAATCCTAAAGAAATGGCTATTACAACATGGTCTACACATTTTGTTTCCAATGACAACATTTATACCTTGAAGGAGACCTTTAAGTGATCTTAAACTGTTTTTAATTTTTCTTTTATTATGTCATTTTTAAAGTTTCAAGTGGATTTTGATACTTGATTCTTAAATATTCTTAAATATTAGAAATGTTTGGACCTCGGAACCCATGTTCTTATACAGTTTATTCTTACAAAAATTTATAATCATCTGTGAAGGCTGTGCTTTCTTAAATTTTCATTTTACTTAATATTCATTGCGAACTTTTTTGATAATTTTGCTAATTGCTTAGCTTTGTCACCATATTGTGACAAGTCATTGTGACAAGTTTAATTAATTTTGTGTCATGCTTAAAAGATTGTTTTGTCAATCTTTTGAAAGTATTCCTTCTTTTACTTAGCACACTAACATTAAAATTTACTTTGTTTTTTATTGCCTACTAAAATGCAATGATGTTACCAAAAACACATAAATGCACAAGATTATTATGGGCAATGTTTGACTAGAAAAGATGCTTTTGTCTAATTTGGTGACAAATCATGTCATTCAAACAGTGCCTAAAGGAAGAAAATCATACTCATGTGCATAAAATACAGTTGGAAATTTAACTTGCTTAAACAGTTCTGTCATAACACAGCTGGAATACTAAACTTGAAAAAGATGGTACAATGCTAATCCATACACCCTGTAATAAACTAAGGCAAAAACTTTCAGGTATAGTGTATGTGACATGGTTAGGGATCTTCAACATCTGTCTTTTAACATTATTTGGCAATAATAGCATTTCATTTTGTCTACAACAATGTTAAATTTGCATTGTAATGCTTACATTTAACTAATTGGTTTTGCCATTGACCGTATTTAGGTATCGACACAAAGCTTGGCAAAAATATTTAAAAGTACATTAGAAAAAAATCAGGATAAATAAATCATATGACTTCATTCAGTCGAAGATTATGGTTATTATAGATATTTCCAAAGTCCTGTGGAACCTAAACATGGGATAAGAAAAATGATGGCAAATGCAGTCTTCGCAGAAATTTATGCAGAAATTCAAAAATTTTTCATTGGTAAATAATTGCTAAATTTACTTCATAAAAAATGCAGAAGACAGTAGTCGAAAGTAATAACAAACCTTCACCAATGACTTCGGCAGGTTTATTGTCTATCATCAGATATTGTCCACCTTTAGATGGTGATTCTGTTATGACTAATCATCTCTAACGAGCCACTGTTGTACATCATTAAAGCTGAAAATACTTTATTCTCTGTAATCTCACCTTTGCAACGCTTGCATACAAACTGAATGTCAGCTCTTAACCTTCCACTAATACTACTGCACTTCTTATGTACCCAATGCTTGCAAGTCTGACAAAAAATTGAGTTACTACCAACCCCTTTCCTGCAAACTCCACAAAGCCACTTTCCAACTACAAGGTCACACTTGGCTGCAATGCTACTAATCATGACTTTAGACTTTGCTGTGTTTACCTTTAGCCCTTTCTCTTCTAGTCCTTTCTTCCACTTCTCAAACTTTTCAACTAATTCTTCCATCAACTCTGCTATGAGAACCAAATCATCTGCATACATTAACTCCCATGGACAACCTGTTCTGAACTCCATCGACAGCGCTTCTAAGACTAGAATAAACAACAAAGGACTAAGTACAGAACCCTGATGTACACCAACATTTACACTAATTCATCACTAAGTGAATCGTTAATCCTGACACGACTTCTAGCATTGCTGTACATAGACTGTACCATCGTAACTAGCCACTCATCCACACCTAATTTTCTCATAGCCCACCAAATAACTTTACGTGGCACTCTATCAAAAGCTTTCTCTAAATCTACAAAGGCAAAATAGAGATTCTTTCTCTTTCCTAAATACTTTTCCTGAAGCTGTCTGAGTAAAAATATTGCATCTGTAGTGCCACGCCTTGGAACAAAACAAAATTGCATCTTATCTATATCAATTCTTTCTCTAAGTAACTTATCAATCACTCTTTCAATAACTTTCATTACTTGATCAACCAACTTCAAACCTCTATAGTTACCCCTTTCTAATGCATCACCTTTGCCCTTGAAACAATTCACTATTACACTTGACTGCTACTCACTCGGAATAGCACCATCCTTTATAATGTGGTTAGCAAGACTTGTAATAAGCTCAACTCCAATATATCCAGATGCTTTTACAATCTCTGCAACAATACCTGATAATCCTGCAGCCTTGCCAATCTTCAATTTCCTAATAGCCTCCACTACCCATTCTGTCTTGATCTGCATAGCTGGCCCTTCTACAACATCATCATCAGACAAATTATCCTCGTCCCAAACAAACTCAGTGTTAAGCAACCTCTGATAATGATTCTTCCAAGCTACTCTTTTCTCCTCCTCTGTGCTAGCCAAAACACCTTCATCATTATGTATACACTTCTCACCTACAACATCTTGATTAGTCTTCTTCATTTGCTTTGCTATCTTGAATACCTCATTGCGCTGGTCTTCCTTCTTAACACATCTGCAAATCTGTTTCTCTCTGCTTCTGATTTTGCCTTATACACTGCTGTACGAGCGCGACGCTTAGCTTCTAAGTAAATATTTTTACTACCACCTGACTTCCACTCTTTCCAAAGTTTCCTCTTTTCCTTTATACACTGGTCAACCTCATTATTCCACCACCAGGTCTGTCTATGTCTAGCTGGTCCTTTCGTCCACCCACAGGTATCATCAGAAGCTTCTACAAGACAATTCTTCAAAGTAGTCCAAGTACTTTCAACATTGTCACTATCACATTGACTATTGTAGGCTAACTGCTGAACTTTTGCACTAAATTGTCTTGCTACAATCTCTTCCTTCAGCTTCCAGACTTTTCGACGGGGCCTGTAATTTCCCTTGGCTTCTTTAACACTCTTCAAGAAAATATCACAAACCAGGAACCTATGCTGGGAAACACACTCTTCCCCCAAAATAACTTTCATGTCCTTCACCACTTTCTTGTCTGACTTTTTAACCAGGAAGTATCTGTGTCTTACAACCACCTGACTCATATGTTATCAGCCTACTCTGTCTCTTACTGAATGATGTGTTGCAAACCACCATGTCCGTTGCCATTCCAAACTCAAGCAATCTCTCCCCTTCCTTATTTCTGCCCCCAAATCCATAGCCTCCATGCACACCTCTATAACCTTCAGATGACTTCCCAACATGACCATTAAAGTCGCCGCCCACCATGACAAGTTCAGTGTCTCCAAACTTTGATGTGACTGCTATCAACTCATCATAAAACTTATCTTTATCTTCCTCACTGAGTCCACACTGTGGAGCATAAACTGACAGAAAAGTGACAATCCTATTACCTATCAAAAACTTTATTACTATAATACGACTATTAACACGCATAACATCTATTACTTTTTCTACCCACTTCTCTGCAACGAATATGCCAACTCCTCCATATCCATCACTATTACCAATCCAAAAAAGCTTATACCTTGCCCTCCTACCTTCCACAAATCTCACTGAAGCTCCTCTCCACCTGACTTCCTGAACACAACACATATCAACAGATCTATGTTCTAACATTTCAACTACTTCACCTGCTCTACCTCTTAGAGTACCAACATTTACACTAGCCATCCTCAACCTAGTGTTATCTACCTTGTGATGTGATAGCTGGGTAATGGTCTGACGATGCTCACACCTGACATCTGTCCTACCGTGCGCGACACCTTCACTCCTTAGAGTTCCAGCCCCGTTTACGCAGTTTTTCTGATCAACTGTTCTTACGGCCATTAATAAAGAGTTTTGGCATTGTTTTACAGCTGGATGCCCTTCCTAGCGCCAACCGTTCACATACCGGACTGGGTGTTTTTTAAAGTGACACCATCACTATGTGGCATTTCATGGGACTTCCACAATCGCCCCTTTAAACTAAGGTATGGTGGAGGACGTTTAACTCCTCTCTTGTCTCTTAAGGAGACCCTTTACCCTAAGATATAAAAGTGTAAAGATTTTTATAAGACCTGCAAATGTGAAAGACATCCATAATAATCTTTAAATTTTATACTAAAATTTAAATTTCTGATCTTTTAGATTTATAGTGTTGGTATCAAAAACTAATTTTAAGTCCTTAAATTTATTATCATCTATTTTAAACAAATAGTTTTTTTATAAATCTAGAAAGTTTTTCAGACATAAAAATTATTAACATATAATAATTAATGCTACAACAAATTTCAATACATATATTGTAGACAGTTTTAATTTTGGCAAAAAAGACAAAAAAAGCTTGATGTTTCTTTGTTTCATTTTTCTTCTTCACCGCATTTTGAAACAATCACAGACACTTGTTTATTTTACAAGAAATTTGATCTGTAAAGTCATTTTTCATACAATTTGAGAAGTTGAGCAGCATTAAAGTGCCATTAAAATAGACAGAAAAGCACCCTTCGAAATTAGTCAAAAAAATAGGTCTATAAAACTCTCAGTGAAAAATCACTTGACAATCTCTTGTGGGTAAATTAAATTATTGTGAAAACACAAAAATGTATTTAATTCAATGTATGCATGCACTGTTTTTTCTTTTGCTTGTTAAAAAATGATATTTTACACATTAACATTTAATGCTTTTATTAATATAAATGGGATATAAATGAAAAAGGTTAATAATTATATTTAAATACTTAATTAAGCTGTATAAATTATTATGTCATTTAAGAAATATCAATTTTTAATACATACCACTTTCTGTCTTGTGTAATTTTTTACTTGTTAGCTAAGCATTGTTAAGCATTTAAACTTTATCAATGTATATGTATTTCAAGAAAAATTAATTAACATGAATAGCAACAAATCATTAATTAAACAAAACATTTAATTATTTTGTAGTTGACAGGCTAGACACAAAATTAAAGCTAACTACGGAAATAATTGATGACACAAATAACAATCCAAAGGAAAAAATAAGTTTTCAGAAAGTAAAGCAGAAAACAAGATGACATGCTTAAACAAACAAAATATTCTATTATTCTATGCACCAAATTAACAAGTATAATTAAGATTACCCCGCCAATGCACATGTTTTAAACTTGGGGTATTAGAAGTTTATTACCCTAACCAGAATAATTAAACACGTTTTTAATTCACTTAACCAACACATGCAACACTTTGATCTATAGAGGAAGCATTGTAATTTGTGTTTCTTTTTATCTATAAATATTTTAAATTAAAATTAATTGGATCATTAGCGAGTGAACAAAGGGAAGGCTTGAGTAATATTTTTTTTCTGTTCTTACAAATTTAAAAATAGCTGAGTGTAAAACAAATAGAACAAATTTTTTTGCAAAAACTGCAAGGTTAGGACATTCGAGTATTTTGGCTTTGACAGATGCCAGATCACACTGCTAAATTCAACAATTTCAACATACAGCTTAGTTGCTCAATTGACATCAGGCCTCTCATTAAAGGGGCTTGGAGGTGAATCAAAGATTCTGACATTAATTATTCTTCATAAATTATGATGTCATGTTGGCTCCACAAAAAGTTTCAATATTTTATATTGTTATAAATTCTGAATATAGATTAATAAACTTAACATAAAGGGATGTAGACACAACACGAAAAAATATTTAAAATATCCTTACAACGGTACTAATTTACATGTACATGACCTTAAAGTTTTTGCCACTCACAACCTTGGGTTAACTTGTCAGTTATAAAAAAAGTTGTAGGCTATAGATACTGTTTAAAATTCTACTGCAAACCAGCTTGCAACAAAAATATAAGGGGACTGGTACTAAGTAAATTGCCAACATTCTGAAAATTTTCTTGGTGTTTTTGATTTTGTTTTCAGGCTGACACAACTTGAAACAACATGTTATTCAACATTTTTTTTGGTACAATTTGCCATACCCCAAACATACCAACGTATTTACTCATTTCGTCTTAATACAACATTATACATTTAAACAGTAACATAAGGATTCGAAAATAATAAAACCTTGGCCTAAAATGTTGGCCAACATGCTGGTGGGTGTAGCAAATAATACCAAAAACGTTGGCCAACAAATATTAAAAAAACAATAAAATGTTTGTCACCATTTTTAGACCTAAAATTGTTTCAAGATATGTCCAAAATGAGTGATTTTTTTACCTAAAAAGAACAGCAATTTCTTTGCTAGCATTTTTTTTCAATATTATTACTGTTAAAGGCCCATTAAAAAAAAACATTTTGCAGCTAAAGAGTAGTTGCCGGTCAGTTAAACTATTTGTTTTCCTATCCTGATGGTCAAATGTCAAATTTTGACCAGTGATCGTTTACCAGGCGTTACATTGTTGTTATATTGTTCAATGGAAAGAAATTCTACTTTCAGCTTCTTTTTGCCAATGGTCAACAATAGTCTAGTTTGCAAAACAGAATTGATAGAAATAACTTACCTTGTACAACAGAACAAAGACATAACACAAAATCAACAATATGAAGAGGCTTACCATTCCCAGTACTGGAAGGAAGTGGAGGGTGCAGAATTTATACTGAGATACAATCTTTTTGTTGGCAAAAAACATCTGAAAGGATTTTCTTGTTGTAACAATGAGTAAGTGTAATTGGTCAACAAATTGGCAGACTGTTGCGGAGCAAACAATAAGTTAAAACAAGATGAGAGTTGTAAGGCCAAGATTGTTGTAGACACAATTGGTTTAATTGCTGCCATGAAGTGCTTGAAATTAGTGCTGAGCGTCATTTCTAGAAGATGCTGATCAGAGACTAGCTAATTTAGCATTCTGATGGAGAAAGTCTTGCTCTTCAATTTGCAAACTTTGTCTTAGGAAATGATTTTTCTGTTCTCAAACAGCTAGTTGATTTTAAAGAACAGATAGTTCATCAGGCGAAGAGATCAGATTTGTTTGTCAGGTCTAGTTGAAATTACAGAGACAGAATCTGTGGATTGGGAAAATTTTGTTTTAGGAACATGTTGAAGATATTGATAGAATAGCTGATGTATTGTTGGAATAAAAACCTTAATAACAGCGACTGGGAATACTGAATTCTATAGAGCTAGAAATTCCTCATAGCCAGGACAATTTGGAGTACGTTTCTTCTTCAATTTAGATGATTTCTGAAAAGCAACATATATTTCAGCAGATTAAATCAGGTTAAATGGTTTTTGATGTTTAATCTTTTTCTTCTGAGCCCTGTGGCATTTGATGAGATAAGAAAATGGTTGCATTCCATTTAACACAAAAACTGACACAACAAGCTAAATCAGCTAAATTTTTTCTATATTTAATTAATCAATTTAATTAAATATAGAAAAAATTATTGAGCAGCAGACATAAGCATATAAAAAAACTGCTAGTACTGAAAATGAAAACTATCAGGCAACTACAGCTTAAATACTAGTGTCGACTGCTAACCAGAAAGGCACATGGGTAAATGGTACACTATGGGTGATAACAAACCAGAGTTGAAAGGAGATCTATGTGTGCACATTACCACTTAAACATAAAATTATCAGTCACATAAATTTGCCTTTCTAATATGCTACATTAGGAGATCATCTTCTATTTATGCAGGCCTCGCCAGGAATGGCGTGCGATCGCACGCGCACACGCCCACACACGCCATGTTTGAATGTTCCTGTGCGATCTTCGCACGCCAAAAAAACACTAAATACCTCAGGCGTGCGCTAATCGCACACCAAAATAAATAATGTTCTGTTCAATGAATGCGCACATGATTAATATAAAGTGCCGATCGTGAGTAAAGCTACACATCTTTGAGAGTACGAGTACAAATAAATGTGAATAAAATAATTCAGAGTGAGAGTACAATGCGAGTGCGAGTAAAATAAATAAGGGTAATCAATAATTAAACTACTCGCAAGTAAATCTTTAAAAATCATGTTACTCGCGAGTTATATTAAAGAATAACAAAGACATTAATTTTAATTCACCATTTAATTCTTTTTTAATTTAGTTGCTCTTTTGAAATTAATAAATAAATTTTAAAGTTCAACTTTTCCTTCTTTTACTTCTTTAAATGCTTTCGCTACTTTCATTATATGAAATCACTTCCAGCATGTTCTTTCGCAGAAATCACTTCCAGCATGTTCTTTCGCAAGCACAGAGTCAGCATGATATCTAATTATAGTTATGGTGATCAATTGCCACATGCAGACTTTTCTTTCTGAATCTTTTTCAACAAACATTGCTTTACAACTCAGACAACAATCTGTATAGTTTTAAAACATCGCCATAGAAACAGGACGTCACAAAGCTTGTAATTGTTTTGTTTAGGGGGGAATGTTTTAAGATCGAAGCAACAATAATAACGTGAGGGATTTTTTTATAAAAAAACAGTTTAATGTTTAATTATATTTTTTTTAAAAAATATAAAAATAAAAAATATTTATCTCTAAAAAAATATTTACAAAAAAGTTATTAACTGAAAGAGTTTTATGACTGTAACTTGCATGTTTTATAATTTTTCTTCGTTCTGTTGCTACGTCGTATACTTTTTTTTTCAAAAATAATGAATAATGAACGCATCGCACATTTTAGTTTCGTCACAACAAATTACCTGCTTTTCAAAACATGGCAAAATTAGTGTTGCTGTATGTGAGTTCTATGATTATTCGAAAAAAAATGGAACAAAAATGAGTACACGCCATCGCACGCCATTAAAAATTATGCCGTGCTAACAACGCACGCCTCAAAATTATTAAGAAGTATCATGTCGTGCAAGCTCGCACACCAGCATTTTTCTTCCTGACGAGGCCTGTTTATGCGATTTGTTATCTTTTTTTATGATTATCACAACAACCATGTTACGTCATCTTTTTATGTATTTTTGTTGTTCATTACAGAGAACCAAGGTATAAAATGATGTTGGCCTTATATTATAAAAAGTTGGTTCAAAAGTCTTTTTAATGTTTTTAAAAAACTCTTTTCGTTCTCAAGATATTCACATTTAAAGAATTTCAGATTTAATTATGGTGCATAAATTATGATGTCATATTTAAGTGAGAGCAAATTTTGACATTTTCTGTCATCAGTAATTTTAGACCTGTTAAGGGATGTGCATTGAAACTTTATCAATGCATAGATATTCTAGAGGTAAATTGAATAACATAAAACTTTTTGCTGAAATGACATTTGTTTGCTTGTCCCAGGCCTTTTTATTTTTTTTCTGTAGACCCCAGAAGAACTTAGGATCTGCATGTCAGTTTGCAATCAATATTTGCAAGTAATTATATAGGGCCTAAACAAGCTTACCCAGAAAATTATATCTTTGTGTGACTAATTTTAGATGCAAATAGTAAAGAAAAATATATTGATAGAATGCTTTTAGTTAATAAGGGGAGATGACAAGCTTGCCATGCTTATTAGGTATTTTAGACATACATTTATACTACCTTAATATAGTCTAGGAGTGTTGGAAGAAGTGTTACTTGCAGAATAGGTTCTGCTTGAAAAAAGTTCAGAGAGTTACTTCCTTTGTTGACTAGCCAAGTCAATTGAGGTAACAGGTAGGTTGTATGAGGCCTGTGTGAGAAATGTATGTTGTACAGTAGTAGTGAGACATTGGCAGTGAAGCAGGAAAATCTTGACCGTTTAAAAAGGAATGATATGAGAATAGTCACATGGATATGTAACGCCAGTTTGAGAGACAAAAAGAGTTCAGATGAGGTAAAAAAAAGGCTATAGGTATCCATAGCATTAAAGATGTTATCCAAATAAAAAGATTGAGTTGGTTGGGACACTTGGAAAGAATGGAAAAGGATAGTTGGGTAAGAAAGTGAAGAGTCTTAATAGTTCCTGGGGCAAATCCAAAAGGTAATCCAAAAAAGATTTGGTTAGACGTTAAGGACAGAATTGATGCAGAGGAATTTAAGTTTAGATCTAACATAGTCTAGAAGAAGAAAAGAAAAGTAAATAAAAAGAAAGCATGAGAATTATGAGAGTTGGAGAAATGATAAGCAAAACATTTTCTTGAAATGACAAAATGGCAAAGCAAAATTTTCTTATTTAATACAATCTTCTAGATGAAGAACTTTAGAATTAAAGTAAAGCTTAATGTAATGCTCCCTGCTAGGCTTAAAATTAATAAACCATATTGCCTTTATTTTGTAATATTGATAATTCCTTGAAACCAAAAAGAACCGACTTATGTTAAATTAATTTAAAGATAGCATAATAGATATTAAAAAAAGTCTTCCTGAAAACATAGTGGCAGAGATTTACAATATATACCTATATATATATTCTACTCAGTTTTGGGATAAAGATATTTTATGTGATGTTCCTAAGTTAAATGCTCTTGATTTTGATTTTTGTTGATAGTTGTTGTTTATTATTTTCTGGCTGCTCATTTCGAAATCAAGATGTTTTAGTGACTGCCTTTTGCCGTAAACGAGATAGAATTAATTTCTTTTTTTAGAGACTTATTTTGTTGATCTCAGCCATTTATAAAGGATTTTAAGATTCTTATTAATTTGTATGTTTATTTTTTTAGGGATTTATTGCAGTTTAACTATGTGCTATTATCAGCAAAATGAGTGTTCAACTGAAAGCTTACCTCCCACCTATGAAAGAGTTTGGAAATTTGTCTACAAATCATTTTACTTTTTTGAAAAACCTTAATTGCTTACAATGTCGTAAATCCAAAACCTTGAGAACCACCTCCCTGATGCTGAAAAGCAATTGCTGTTATCAATGATTGTAATGGTTAAATTTGTCCATACGCCATTTTGTACTTATGGAACTCTACAGAAGTTAAAATGCCAATTACTCTCACTCATTAAGGCAAAAATAAACTATTATTTTTCAATGTCTGTGTTTAGGGAATACACCATTACGATAATTTAATTGTACATGCGTTCCTATGGATCTCCATCGTTTTACAATATCGGAAGAAGGAGGTAAAAAACATGTTTTATACGAGTTTGTAGAGACGAAAGTGTGTTTTCTTTAGTTTTTTTACTTTCTTTGTATCAATTTCTTTAATTTTTTAAGAAACCTTAATAATAATAAGATACAACTTTTCATTAAAAGCAAATTGCTGCATGAAAAGTTATCACAAAAAAACGCGGTTATCCTTAATAAACTCTTATAAAACTGTGATATTTACCTCCTCTGATCGCTAAATAAGCTGCAATGGAGTGTTAGTTTTCCTGAATTATTGTAGAGGTGTGTATTCTAGAGTAGCTAAACTGGCCTAACATTTCCATTCTTTAAAGCGTAAAATATACAATGATTTTTCAATGTTTGTATACGAGGGTAAGCCGCATATGCCGTAAAAAGTGCGGCCGTTTTCAGGCGAGTTCGGCGTTTTGAGAAAAATTCAAGTATTCGCCCAAAAAAACCCGCATAGGCCCGAACACAATGCCCAAAAAAAAAAAAAAAAAAAAATAGACACTAATTTATGATTAAAAAAAAACTCTAAAAATTAAAATAAGCTTACTATGTCGTAGCGAAGTTCTTAGATGAACTGTTTTTGATGATTTTTGAAAAAGTTTACTTTATAAATAACTTAATATATAAACTTTATTAACTCCTTTCTCTTCAAGCGCCTTCTTCCCAACCATCGTCCGCATGGTTTGTTACAAGGAATTGCATTTCGGGAATGTTCCGGACGAGTTCGGGAAGAGGCAGGCGGTTTCGGGGGACAACCGCTAATTTTATTTGAAAAGTCGCCCGAACTCGCCCGTATATGCAGGCATTTACAGCCTATATCGGCACCCTCCTTGTTTGTATTTACAAAACTCTATGGAAGCTGAACTATTCTGACCCAACTTAGAACACATACCATCTTTAGAACAGAACCACTAAACATTTTTACTCTTTAAGGTTGATTACACTATTATTTTTTAATGATATAAACTATCAATAGATGCCCAAAGTAAGAAAAAGCGTGACAAAACACTTTTCTTGCTGGTCTCCTGACTGATAAACAGTTTGGCATAAGGTACAGATATGGAAACGGTTTCTGTATATTGGAACTCTAAAAAAAAAGAAACAGTTTCCGAATTCGGAAATTAGATTTTATGTTTTTTTTGTAAAACAGAAATTGTTTCCGACTTTGGAAACTGTTTTTTAGTTTGGCTGGGGGTAAAATAGCTTATTTGATTAGAACTCTATTTGTAACAGAACCTCTGAAAAACGCCTATTTAAAATATGTTAAAAATTTGTAATTCAACATTTATAAAGTATATATATAGCTAGCTAGCTAGAACACGAAATATACAGCTAAGCTACGAAGTCACATTTTTGTCTCCACATCTATGGCCGCCATTATGTGGGTCGATGTATGTGTATTTTACAGAATACCCTGTCAAAGGAGTGCAGTATCCCCATTTTAACACGGATCATCACATCCCCGCAGAAAAAATAAATTTACCCAACCAACTTTATTGGTAAAGTTACAAAGTTTGGACAATTGTAAAAATGTAACGTGTTGCTCATACAAAGTGTACAACATGTTGTGATGACATGCGTCTTAAAACAGAGTACCTTATAGTCTACGCTTTCCTCTACCACAGATACGGTTGACCCTCGTGTTAGCGAACCCCAGAGGGGAACTAGCAATTTAGTTCGCTATAATGAGGGACTCGTTAAAAGCGAACTTTTCAAAAATGGGTTTAAATCTGATACATTCACGATTTTTTAATACTGCTTAGTTTAATAATTATAAAGAGTTACATGAACAGTTACTTAAAGAATCAAAGTCTATGAAAGAAATTTTCAATGGCTGTTTGTTGCTTTTTCGATTCTTGACATTTATCCTATACTAGATTGAACTGCTCCAGATGCCTTCTCTTATTGAATGCTACCTCTTCCTTCCTTAAAAAGACTGCATCTCTTAAGTAATTCCATAGCTACGTATATTTCAAATCGGGACGGTTTGTTTGGAGGTTCGATTTCCACTACGTTCTCTTCAGCATAAATAACAACAGTGGACCTATAACGATTTAATCACTCCCTGGTCCATTGACTGTAATTTAGAGGTTGTATTAGGAGGAAGGTAAATAAACTTTACTGCTTGGAGTCTCTCGACATGAGGGAACGCAGGACAATTATCAACTAACATTGCAATTTCCCTTTCTTCTTCGATCATTTGACATTACCTTATCGCCACGCTAACATACAATAAAGATAATAAAAAGTGAAAAGATTTTTGCAAATAAATGTAATAGTAGATTCAATTTCTTTGATAGCCTTATATTTTTCACCGAAGCTCACCCTCTTTCTTTTAGCAGCCGACATTTTTTAAATATGTAAACAAACAATTGAATAAAATTCAAAGATTGAATTTCTGATTTGATTTTGGTGATTCGAAGCATTGAGATTCTAAAATGTGGTACTATTCGCTATTTTGAGGGTAAATCAGGCGTTGTGTTAAGATATTTTTGTTCCATATAATGAAGAATTCGTTAAAAGCGAGTTCGTTAAATAGAGGTATTCTAAGAGAGGTTTGTTAGCGAAAATCAAGGGACCAAGACATTGTGTTCGATATAATGAGGAATTCGCTAAAACAAGGGTCAACTGTATTCTATTAATTTATTCCAAGAAAAAAAATGAAAACACATCACATTGTTTACTGCTGGCTATCTGAAACTTAGAGAGCCAAATTAAATTTTCCATTTTTTTGTTCATTATCTTTTGAGATTGGATATCTCAGCGCTTCAATATGGGCGAGTTAATGTTGCTATAACCCCCGGGTTGACCACAGTCATGTAAGGGAAATGGTTGAGGGGGTGGGATGGCACACAGTGTGGGCCGTTGGTTGTTGCAGGGAGTTGTCTAGTAGAGCGTGGACCCTAATCGAGTCTGCGTGAACATTAAGTACTCCATAACTCCCCATATCGAAGACATGACCTCTCCTGGGGAATTAATAGACATGGTATATCCCTCTATGATTTTAAGGCTACCATGTAAAATATGCCTATCATCTCTCTCTTATATCATTTGAATAACTTTTACGAAAGAATAAAGTGATACAGTGGAATTCTCTAAAACAAACACCATCGGTGCAAAAAAAATTTCCGCTTTAACGGGATGTTTGCTTTATTTATTATAGAAATTTTGGTTCTAGGCGGGCTTTTGATCAAAAATGTTTTTTATGTGACTTTTTACGACAAATGTGAGATTTAGTTTGGACACATTTAAGTATTCTTTTTAAAAGGTTGTACTTAAATCATGTTTACAAGCTTTGAGTAAAATAAAATTTGATTGAATACTCACATCGTTTATTCTGCTACAAAAACGAACAGTTAAGAATGTTCATAAAAACTGGACCAATACTTTCTCTCAATTTTTGAAGATTACACATTGTAAAATTTGATGCAAAGTGACTGGTAAACACGTGAATGCTATGGTCTTTAGATACAAGTTGATAGGTCAGGAAAGAGAGGAGTGTTTACAATAGAATTTTTATTTTAATGCAAAAAAATCTCCGCCTTAACGACTGTCTGATTTATGCTCAAAAAGTGTCCCTCTTAAGATTTCACTTTAGTACAGAAGCCCACCATTCAAAAATAAGTCAAATATTTTGCTGGAATTTATGTCACGAAAATAGACGGTGAAATATCTTATTTATCGAAGTAAGTAAAATAATAATAAAAAATTGCAGATATAATAAAAAACTTTTAAGAACATGCAAGTATAAAAAAACCCGATATTATTTAAATGCTAATTGCATAAAAAAGCGAGGATCTAATTAAACCTTATTTTGAAGACACGAGGGGTTCTTAATAAGTCCTCAAAAAATCTCTCACCACAGTGGTAATCAACCGATGATCTCTTTATTTAGTTAGTTTGATCAAGTGTAATTCGTTACAACTGCTATAACAGGCAATCCAAATTGTCGGGCAAAAGCAAAATCCGATGTTTATTACCAAGTCTCATAATTTAGAACTACGTTTTTTGAATTCGTTTCAAAACAACACGTTATAACTTCGTCAAGTGTTTAGTTAAGAAAGTAATCATCGCAATTAAAAAAATATGCGCATTAAAATATACCTGGGTGTATTTATTGACCTTTCAAAAGCTTCTGAAACTGTTAATTATAAGATTTTAATTGACAAATGACATGCTTATGGCATAGACGAACTACACTAAATTGCTCATTTCCAGTCAGTGTTCAACTTCATATTGTGGTCAGCTTAGTTTAAACAGTACACACATGATTGATCCATCTATCCTTAATGAACAATTCTTAAAATTTTCTTAAAAAAAAAACATAGTGAATTGAAATGAAGAATGAGATCTTCGTTTTTGTTTGTGAACTAAGTAAGTAATAAGTAACGAGAGGTTTTAACGTCCTTGGAGATATCATCCTAACGGCTGGCTCTTCCTCCCCTCCGACTCCGACATGCGTATAGCAGTTAGTGGCTGGCACCAAATGGGCTGACAACACTATATTTAAAGTGCGCCGGAGTGGGGACTTGAACCTGAAACACCATATGATTACAAGCTGAATACACAATCCATCCCCGCTCTAGATATTTCTAAAAGGATTTCTCAAAATAATCTTTGCTGGCATTATACTATTTAAACAGGTTTGATAAGCCTAGCTTTTTGTCTTCTGTGAGTTTCCTGGTTTACAAAGGTGCGCAATTACATTGCGTTATTACTTATCTTATACTAACCTAGTTTACATCTATCTAAAATGAAAAATTATTTCTACTTTTAGAGCTCCCCTTAACTACCGCATAAAGCGCCAAAATCTTATGGAGGTGATCTGGAAAAATTTGCGGAACTTTGGCCGGGTTTTTTGTATTAATAAATAGCTACACGGCGAAGAGTTTCTAAACAAAGTGGTTGAAATTGTATATGCAGAAAATAATTTATTTGCATAAATTGAAGTAATTTCAAATGTTTTTTTTACTTTGATCCATTAAATTTGCTTTTTGGATTAAACCCAGCCTGACGTCTTGATTAGAAGTGCTTTTCTACGTATCTATCATAGGCATGTCTTTATATAACTAACGCACATATTTATACTTAACTTATAAAAGTAAAAAAAAACACGATAAAATTAATAAAACAAGGGCAGTTTTTCGTCATTTTTTAAATACCAACCAAAAGTCGGCAGGCTGCAAAGTCTCTACTTTTAAGCCCACGTAGGTCATAGGTAATTAGCGTTTAAAACAAGTCTTGTTTTAATTTTATAAATCGAAATCTGATTGCATGATAAATTCTTATTCGCGTGGTAGTTACTTATTCCAGTTACTGCGACGAATGCTGGCAAATGTGAGTAAATTACGCAGTATGCTAAAAATACATATTCCGCATGTGCGGATGAGGATGGTCGCTTATTATTGCGACTACGGCGAATAAAGTGTGGGCCCGCCTTAGGAAAAGAAACGTAATTTAGCCGCAAGGTCGTACGACGGAAAGATTTTGTTTAGGCATATGCATATCAAGATCGTAAACATATGAGAGCCACTGCTAAAATGTGAACCATTACCAGAGTGTTCGAGAAAGAAGAGATGTATAAATTGTAAGGGAATAACAACAATTTATACATGTGGCGATGTCTTGCCGTGCACTGCCGTGGGAATAAAATTAGGGCAAAAAGTTTTACACACAGAAAGCCTTAACCTTACTCAGAAATACTATAGGGAACCAAAGTTAAAGCGAGGAGATGTACGCGTACGAAGCTCGTGGATATGAAAGGCATTGTTGAACACTTCAATATTAAAATCGGAGTGCACGAAACAAAGACAAACCCTGGAAGGCACCACAGAGACTAGTCTATGGTAAGAACCAATACATACAAGGGCTGGATGACATTAACCTAGGTATGCTGGAATGGTATTGTTTCTACATAACGAAGATGGATATTTTGAAAAAAGCTGAGAAAGCAAGGCTTGCAAACAGGTCTTCACGCAAGCATGTCACCTGAAACAGCATGAATACAAGGGGCACAAAACACCAATTATCTGTAAAGAGGGTGAAGATGGAAACTTTAGCTATATCGCATCTTCATGGCTAAAACTAAAATATCATTACAGACTGACAGACACAATTATCATGCGCTATGTGGAAAGGAAGGAGAACGTGTCATTCGAAATAGGAAGGAAGAATGATAGGTCGACAGACACGAGCCTACTACCGTGACAGTCTACGATTATCATGGATGCAAATGATATGGAAATCCTGTAACTGAGACGCAAACGAAACTTTCTACTGGAAGACCAAAGTCAAGGTGCTAAGAAAGTAAAAAAAAGTATCGAAAAGCTAGACTACAATCTTGTCTTCTTGGCAAAGCTTGATATAAAAGACGCATTTAAGATGACTGAATGCTTCGTACTGCTTGAAGCTGGCAGAAGTCATTAAAACCCTTGCTGAGGAAAGTAAAATATCAGGGAAAAACGTCACACACCAGTTCTCTCGTCGGCCACGCTTGCTCCGACACATTCAAGGCCTAAAAAGAATTGATTACCCTTGCTTCCGCTGAACCAAGCCGAATGCAAGTTACCATTTGATTCACTGTACATGCCACGCAATAAAGTTTATGACAACGTCGCTGAGTGTTTGCAAAGGTCTTCGACCTTGAAGGATTGGAAGTCAACAAATAGTGCATAATTTTTGTTAATGAAAATCCCAATGGTAACTGTGAAGTTGAACTATGTGGACTACCAAATAAAATTACGATCAGCTTGAAATTTTCATTAATCAGTCCTTTCACAGTTATAGCAATATTCTTAATCCTAGGGTTATAGTTTAATAAAAAACTTCCCACCACTCAATGTTCTCACCACTGTAAGTGATAAGTCGGACGACAGTGTGGCTCCCAAATACACAACACAATCATTACTGTAACCTGCAGGGGAACCAGCTTATCTATGACGGTATAGTGATAACAAGAAAAAACAATTTTCGATTAAACAAAACAAGCTATAGCACAAAAAAATTCTGAATGATCAAGATGATGTCTGGGTGAACCCTGATAAGATTAGGATGATGCCACTCCCTTAAAATGTTCTAGTTGATACAGAAAGCATCCTGTCAAAAATCTTTATCAACAGAGCCGTTGAGTTTCAAACTTGACGCAGAAACCTGAAAGAAGATGATCTTTTACAATAGCGAGGTTGCGAAGGCGAAAGTTAGGATATTGAAGGATAAGAAAAAGCATCACTGGCACAACAACAGATATGGAACGATACTAAGCTAAGGTCAAGGAAGAACTGGCAATATTGCACGATGAACGTAAAGCAAAACAAAAAGCTCATGGGTTGTTATCAAACTAAACTCAAAGAAAGCCTACCATAATTAGAGATTGAGGGTGACGAGACTCTTACTGAAAAGATGAAAATTCTGTTCAAAGAACAGAGTTGCTGCTAAAGGTGTGTGTGAAGTTTTCTATCCAGCACTACAAATCACCCTTGCAGATATTGTAGTATTTATGGGGAAGAAGGGTGAGAAGTTGCAATGCTTCGGTTTTTTGTGGTAAACACCACACGAAATCTTGGGTCGGTATATTAGCTAAATAAAGGTGAGGATCGTTTGTACAGTGATCACCACCGTTTTCTGTTTGAAGCGCTTCTACGCATTCCGTGTCTCGTCCGCAAGCAGACTTGTCAGAGGTTTTTTATCGCTGTAGGTGGACTCTAAATTAGGTCTGACTGAGCTTTTGTGTGTGCTTCTGCTTTTGCTTTTTTGACTATTGACTGCCTATAATCGCTGTCAACTTGCAGCTATAATTTCCCATTTTTTAACGAGGCACATATATCTCTAAACTTGTACAGACTGTTAGGACCATACTTCCTCTACACTTGGACAAGGGTTGTTGCGCCGATTAGTCTTAGTTAAAATAAAGTTGATTTAAAACAGTCTGTTTTTCCTTTTAAAACTTTTTTCTTTTTATTCTTGTTTTTTACATTTATTTTTGACTTTTTTTTACGAAACTTTGTATTTTCTTGTAGACGCAATCTTGATCATAGGACTTGATTTTTCTTTTCGTATATCTGACGACGAGACAAAGATTTTTCGTCATACAAGTGCACTACCAGTGAGAGACATAAAGCCCTGGGGACGAAGTTGTTGTTGGTGGTAGTTCTAAGCTGAAGCGCGATTATGCCTTCTACTCTACTCTCAGGTTTTAAATTAACAAAGAATTGAAAAAAAATGATATTACGGCGGTTACATTAAAGTTTTGTATGTTACTATTTTGACGATGTTGTTGTTTTTTTGACGAGAGCTTGATGTCTTATAAGGAAATTGGTTAACCATGATGTGGGGAAAGCTGCTACTATAGTGGTTTATAGGTTCGGGGGTCCTTTATTTGTGGTATTTACTTTCGATTCGCATCGGCACCGGTTTCTTTCTGCGCAGTTTGTTGTTTTTTGATCGCCGGAGTTTATTAACCCTTTTTACATTAGTTCAAGATGGTGAGGACACTTAATATAATATCAATTTTATCTATTCTTATCCTGAGCTGCTGAGGCCAAAGCTCTTTCCTTTAAACATGGTTATCTGTTTTATACCTTGCACAATTCTATTATTTGACTATTTCTTTTTTATTTTGTGGCACAAGTTTGTATGTAGGACGAGGTAAACGTTGTTTTGATCTTCTTACAGACTACCAGGTTCAGCAAAAATCGCAAGAAGAGAGGTCACGTCAGCGCTGGACATGGACGTATCGGTGAGTGATATCGCTATCGTTTACTATTCTGTTTCATTGTAAACAACCATATGCTGAATTAAAGGGGAAGAGCACAAAGTAAAAACTTAAGCACCCATGGAAAAACAGCAACCAAACCATGCAGTACGCTTTCTTGGATTAGTACAGCCTTTTTTAATTTCCCCGCAGGTGGTGGAATTTGAATCTCCTGTTAACAGGAACAAAGCATAAAAAATCAGGGGCTCTCTCTTAAGATATCAAGAGGGTGCAGATAAGCCGCAAACGCCTGCATATATACGAGCGAATTTGGGCGACTTTTTAATTAAAATTGGCGGTTGTCTCCCGAAACCACCCGCACTTTCCCGAACTCGCCCGGAACATTCCCGAAATGCAATTCCTTGTAACAAACCATGCGGACGATAGTTGGAAAGAAGGCGCTTGAAGAGAAAGGAGTTAATAAAGTTTATATAGAAATTATTTATAAAGTAAACTTTATCAAAAACCATCAAAAACAGCTCTTTTACGAACTTCACTACCACATAGTAAGTTTATTTTAATTTTTATAGTACTTTGATTTATATCTTTTTTTTTCGGGCATTGTTCGGGCCTATGCGGGTTTTTTCGGGCGAATACCTGAATTTTTTTTAGAACGCCGAACTCACCCGAAAACGCCCACACTTTTTACGGCGTATGCGGCTTATTGGCACCCTCGTGATATATCGCCTATCTTGGCAAGTCTTTGATCACATTTGGGCACCAGTATTAAATCCTAGACTTTATGGTCTTGATTATCCTTATTTTTTATTTTGTTATTTTCGTTCGCAGCAAAATATCCTTAAAAAAATGTTAATTTGTCTCCTTAAAACTCCTTAATATCCTTACTTTTGTTCTCATTTTATTAGTGGTAACCCTGGAAAAGCTTTATAAAGCCAGTTACATTTTTCTGTATAAACATTTTTTATATATCAAAAGTACATTTCTAAATCAAATACATATCAAAGTTATTGAAGGTATAGAGTTATAGAGTTATTTTTAAACATAATAACAAAAAAGGAAAATGTTAACTTTTTAAAAGATAACTGAAAAGTTACAATTACGGTATCTATAGATAGATTCCAGTGTGACATTATTTGTTTTTTTTCAGTGGTAAGCTTTTTGGCTTTGGCATTTACATGGCAAGAAAATAGATGCTATGATTTGGTGAATAGAGGTCTTTGCCTGTGGATTTCTTTTCGCGGAAACATTATTCGGAGGTTTTAAATATTGAGTGTAGATGATGCCTTCTGATTTATTTGAATTCACTTAAAGCCCTAACAATGCCTTCATGAGATAAAATGGACTGTAAATAACTTTTCTTCACATAGCGTTTTTTTCCTGCCACAAAGTTAAACAGAGCTGAAAGAGTTTCCTGCTGAAAATGTAAACAAAGAAATATGTTGTTGGGACAATGTCCACTACATAATTTTTAACTTCAACATTTCTTACCACAAGCAACATTTTGCTGCGGCGCCTGAAAAATGTTGTTTGTGCCCAGTGTCCTAAAATATGTATTATTTAAGGTAAATAATATTTTTTCCAGGTAAACACAGAAAACATCCTGGTGGTCGAGGAAAGGCAGGTGGTCTGCTCCATCTCAGAACGTTATTCGATAAATACCATCCTGGTTACTTTGGAAAAGTTGGTATGAGACACTTTCACAAAACTATGAATAAATACCATTGTCCCGCAATCAACTTAGATAAGTTGTGGTCATTAGTGAGTGAACAGACTCGAAAAAATTATGCTGGCAAAGAAGGGCCTGCTCCAGTTATTGATTGCATCAGAGCTGTAAGTATTATTTCACTATTTTTCGTTTAGGTACAGCACCATTTTATATTTTTGAGTGTCCAAGCATATGTAAGATAGTTAAAGATGTTTGCCTCACGTGTGTAAATGGTACTAATTTTCTTACAGGTATTTATAATCAGTCTAAATGTTTTTTTTGCCAAACTCTCAAAATTGTGTACCCATAAAATGTTCTTCAAATATTTGTGAAAAAAATACACTCAATAACATGAAAAAAGATGAAAAAGGAAAAATATGAAATCACAAATATTTTTTTAGTTCTTTAAATAAAATTTAGTTTCTTAACAAAATTCGAACTCTGTGTTTCTATCTCAAAAGCATTTTTGCTTGATACACCTTCATTAGCCAAAAGGTACAAATATTTAAGCCTGTACATTTTGGCTCAAATAGTCGTCAACTCAAAAAGCTGTTTAATGACTTTTTACATCTTCACAATTTATTATTTTTGACAAAAAATATATACTAGTCTGTGGCTCATGGAAAATCCTTGTCCTTTTTATACTGCATTGCATGTGTCTTGCTACTGGTGGTACAATTTTGCGTGACAGACAGATGTATATGGGTATTAAAATATAGATAAGGTTAATTTTAGCTTGTGTTAGCCTATCCGACGTCTTTTAAACTGAATTTTTGTACATCTAAAATAAAATGTTGAACTTTTTTATTTTCAGGGATACTACAAAGTTCTCGGTAAAGGAATTTTGCCAAAACAGCCAGTTATCGTTAAAGCAAAATTCTTCAGTCGTCGCGCTGAAGAAAAAATCAAGAAAGCCGGTGGAACCTGTGTACTCTCTGCATAAATTATAAATAACGGTTGCCAAAACGTTCTCTTTCTTTCCCTAACCTTCAGCTGTTGCATGTACTACGAAGCTACCTGGTTTTCTATGTACACATGTTTCTGTGTCGTAGATCGGTCCGTAATTTATAGGTTTTTTTTTTAATATTTACCTAAATTAAAAATTTTTTAAAATTCCATAAAAGTGTTTTGTTGACCAGGAAATTGCTAACGTCTGCTCACGTGATTGAAACAGGAGATAACTCGTATTTCATCCATTCTTTCACACGCTTATTTACTGTAGCTTGTGTCACAGTACAAATCTACCCCACGGTACAAAAAAAATTCAAGGCACATTAGGAAGTACATATACAGTGCTACGGCACGGAACAATTTGCCCTCATGCAGAGCTCAACGGTTGCTCGTATTCATGTATTTATCTTTAATTTTATTAAAAGCGCAAATAGGTTAAGGCTTTATTCCATTCGGCGTCATTGTTACCGTTTTTTCGACACAACATTTTTTGGCACTTTACCCCAAACATTTATTTAGATAAGTTAATATAGACGAATTGTGTTTTTCGAAAGTATTTTATTTGTGTTGTAACTTTTTCACCATAAAGAAATTGTTTAATATTTTAGCATTTTTAGTGGCGATTGTTAAAATTTTAGATTGCCTATGAAAAAACTGTATAGAGAAGGGTACTCTTGTCCTTAATAAAAATTGCGATTTTTTACAGTACGAATCTGGCAGTAAACATAGATGTTTTTACGTGCCACAGTTGATAAAAATGGAGAATACTAGAAGTAAAAAACGTGATTAGCCGAAGTAAAAATCGATGACTTGCCCAAAGTTTGTTTACCTCTTCTGGTCTTGCGATAGCGAAAACAGCGTGTTATAATAGAACAAAGTATGTGGATAAGAAAAATATTTAAAGAAGAAAAGAGACGGGGAAATGATGATTTTTACAACATTGTATAAGGAATGCGCTTGATTGAAAAATTTTAACGCAGGGTATTGCCGAACGGCTTTAGACAATTTCTCGTCTGTTCGTTCGTCACGTTGTTTAGCAAGAATGTTTTCAATCTTAAAATATATTTTGTGACGTAAAAAACGTTCTATTTGTGACGGGAACAAAAATTCACAGAGCTTCTTTTTCGTTTTTAGAATATATGCGCTGGCGCGTTCTTTCGTGCAGCCACATATCAGGACACGATAAAGAAGTCCTGGGCACGATGAAAAGATCTACTTCGCAAAACGTTTGATGCAGGTGTTGTTGCCTGATGTCAAAAACGCTATTGCGTAGTTGCCGCCTTGATGGTCAAAAAAGAAAAAAGCTCTAGTGGATTAAATTTGAATTTGACAAAGCAAGATGAGCGTGTGAATGTCTTAAGCCGAATCTCCACTGGACGATATTCGTGACGATTTTTGTGACGAAAAGTAGAAAACAATTACACTTTTCGTCATGACGAAAATCGCGAACAATCAAATTCGAGTATTTATGACGATCGTCGTAAAATTCGTCCCGTGGAGATTCGCCCTTATGCTAACAGCCAGTCGTCTCCACGAGTGCTCCGCACTGCCTAGTATCTGGACTGTTTGCAGGAACAAATAAATATATATAAAAATTATGTTGTGTTAAAAACCAAAGTTGTGTGAAGACGTCGAGCGAGAAAACTATGTACCAGGCACACGAAGTTCGCGCATAACATTATGGCATTTTTGGCACTTTATAAGTAAGTAATTCATTAGGCGCGCCAATTCCAAAAATGGATCAAAACGAAAAAACAATCATAAGTCCATTGTTATGAAGAAAAAAAACGTTATAAAATGTCTATCTTGAAAGGAGGGGAAGATATCCTTAGCAAACCTGATGATGACACTTACAATTCAGCTTTCCTTGGGGCAGACTTGGAATTAGATGGATCCAGGCGCAACAGAGAGGTAATTTTAGAGTTTATGTCTGTGGAGATCCCAGAGGGCAAATTCAAATTATAGCTTTTAGCTAGCTAGATGGCTGCTAGCTAGCTACCTAATTTTATTTAAAAGTGTGGTTGTAACTACAGTTATCCCTTTAAACTCCATACTGGTACAATATGCCAAATTAAGATAGCTGCTTAGTTGGGAGAATTTGAATAAACCCAGGTGACCATCACATGTCAGCTATTTATTTAAAGGCAGTTGGGTTAGGGAACCAGCGACAATTTTTTACGCTTTACAGACTTCTTTTTCTTCGAAGATTCTGACCAGTTCCTTAAAGAAGTATTTTACATAAAAAAATCTATTTCATTTGACAAATCAATTTTAAAAATTTTGCATAGCGTGACAACAGTGGCACAAATTCGCCATGCTTAACAGTCAGGGAAAACTTTTAAATATGATGGTACAGTATAAATAGTATGTTATTTTCAAATTTAACGTTCAATACAACTTAAATAAGCAAATTACAGCGTAAATATGCTGTGTTAAACTTTGAATGCTAATATGCGGCTTTTTTTTCCTGGTCGCATTGTGTTTTGTTTTTAATGGAAGGAATAACTTAAAATGTAGCTTTGTTAATAAAACCATGTTCATTTAACGAAGATTTTATGAGATAGCACGCTTTTAACCAAGGTATAGTTTAATTTGCCTGTAGACTAGACATATAAAAATGTATACAATCAAAATAAGCGAGATAAAAATTAATATCGTTGCGACTTGTCGCCATCTTGCCTCTTATGCGGTTTTGTTTGAATGAAAACAAGATGGATTTTGCTGCCTATTTAAGCGAGGGAGTTTCCGCGTAAAATCACATGTTCCCCACATCAAATTTTTTGATTGGTTTAAAAAATGGGAATCCCATTTTTTGTCAATCCCACTTATATGTTATTAATACATGACACTTAGATTTTGCATTTTTGGATTATTTCTAACCTGACTAGCTAATAGCTAAATGTGGCGCCGTAGATTAGTGGTTATAGCTCTCGTACTCTGTGCGGGAGACCGGGGTTCGATTCCTCTTGACGGCGATTCAACATGGGCGAGTGAATGTTACCATAGCCCCGGGTTAACCCAAGCCATGTGAGGGAAATTGGGAAGATGGCACACTGTGTGGGCCGTTGGATGTTGCCGGGAGTTGTCTAGTAGAGCGCGGGCTCTAATTGGGTCTGCGTAGCTTAAAATGAGCATTAAATACTCTAGGACTCTCCATCTACGCCATGGCCCCTCCTGGAAATAATAGACAGGGTATATCCCTCGATATTTGTGAGGCTAGCCATGTAAAATATGCACATCTATCTATCTATCCAACTTAACTTAAATATATCAATACTTTTACTCTTTTATAGATATCATTGTATAGAAATGACGAAGTTGTGTTAACTGTTGAACAAGGAATAACTCTTGGACTTCTCAAGCTGATATACTCATCTGATCGAAAATTTCATGGCATACTGCAAGGCGTCCGAAGTCGTTCAATATCAGAACAACCATCCGTGACATCAGTCATCCTGTCAGATGACAGGGTACTAGACCAAGATGAATATGAATTAATAGTTCAGGGTATGTTCAGGGTAATAGTTCAGGGTAACTTCAGGGTAATAGTTGGGAGTATGTTCAGGGTATTTTTAAACTTGATGGTTTTAAATGTTTTGTGTTCTGTATATTAACTAACTTTGGAAAAATTTTGTTGATTATTATTACTTGACTGGTACAAAAAACTGGTTAATATAGAAAGGTCTGATTTTACAGCTTTTTTAAAAGCAGTTTTCAAGGAGGTTCTTATACTAAGTTCATTATTAAAACAGCACTATAAAAAAGAAACACACAAAAATTGAGCTATGTTAAATTCGGAAAGATCAAAATTGAACATTCTTATTTTCCCTGTCCTCAAGGACTTGAGAGTAACAATGTGAAGAATAGCTTTGGCTCACTTCGTTCACAGAAAATTTATTTATCAGATTAAACTGCAAAATACGCAAATTCTGCAGTTAAAGGATTTTACAAGATGATGTGTGTAATTTAAACACCTGGATTGTATTTTACAGTAAATCATTAAAAGTGGTCAGTAACCGCCAAACACAGTGTTATATCAAGCTGATTTAATATTCTTTATTTCCCAAATTAGCCAATGGCATTAGAAGATAGCATTTTTTTAAGATATAAAGCAGTAGCTTTCAGTTAAGAACCTTTTTCAAGTGTTAAAAACTTTTTTTCAAATCATTCCAGATCAACATTCACAATCAAGTATCATGCATCAAACTTTGCCATCTGAACTTCCACCTTCGTCCACTGCAATTCCTCTTCCACCACCAACCAACAATATCTTCTTAACAAACAACACTGAAAAGAAAATGGGTAAGTGCTATTGTGAACTTGGTCCAAGGGTTGACAATGAATAACAGAAGGCAGTGAAAATTATGCTTGCTCAATAAATGCAAAAAATTAAATTAAAAAAACATGTGTGAAGTGAAGTAGTGTACAAGAAATAACCTATTACGGGACCATGACATACATTTTGAGAAAACAAAATAAAGAATGTAAATTGTCGTACAGTACCCAAATTTTTTTGTGTACCGTGTACCGAGTCTATAAATTTGATCATTCCTTGTACATACGTACAGCAATTTTTTAACTCCCTGAATTTTCTGTTGCATGTAACTAAGCATGCCAATTTCTTTATTTTGTTTTAGTAGCAAAAAAGACAAAGAAAATAATTTGAGAAAGTCTGAACAGAAGAACTTGACAAGACATCACAATTCTTACCTATAAAATAATTTTTTTAATATCTAGGTCAGTTTGTTTGTGAATACTGTCATCTGCCATTTGTATCAAAGGCAAAGTTTTTACGCCATCGTCGCATCCACACAGAAGAAAATCCTTACGTTTGTGTATACTGCAGCGAGGCTTTCCCTCACCATTTGGAATTACGTAAACATAGAGAAGAATTCCATATGACAAACAAATCATTCAAGTGCAACTACTGCCCGAAGACCTTTGCGACGAGAGCTGAATTACGTGGACACTTATGGAGACATACTGGTTCGTTTCATCTTCTTGTACAAAACCCGCATTTTCTTCAAACAGCACGCAGTTATCAACAAGCTTGGCTGTGATAAAAACTGTCCTATCAATGAATTTTTTGCTTACGTTTTTTTGTGTTGTATTTTATAGGTGAGAAAAACCACAAATGTCGTATTTGTGGAAAAAGTTTTGCTACCAAGGGAAATTTAAAACTGCATATTGACAAGCATATTGGTGAGTCGGGTGTGTTTGAACCGTTTTTGTCTTGTAAAAAAAGAAAAGCTATGCTGCCTTTTATATTGCTGATAAAATACCTAATTTTTTGCCGAAGGAAAATATTGTGGAAATAAAATTTGCAGAACTAGCTGGAAGTATGACAAATGTTATCTCACTGTGTGGTTAGCTAGGAAGCATCTGGGACGAAAATGAGATCAATTTTCTAACGCCATCCGTTTCGGAACAGGTGGTTTGATGCAGTAAACAATGAAGGCAACAGATAACAAATTTAAAAAAAACAATATTTTGTGTGGGTCATTTATGGCGCCGTAGATTAGTGGTTATAGCTCTCGTACTCTGTCCGGGAGACCGGGGTTCAATTCTTCTTGACGGCGATTCAACATTGGCGCGTGATTGTTACCATAGCCCAGGGTTAATCCAAGTTGGGGAGATAGCACACTGTGTGGGCTGTTGGATGTTGCCGGGAGTAGAGCACAGGCCCTACTAATTGGGTCTGCATAGCTCAAAAAGAGCATTAAATACTCTAGGACTCTCCATCTAAGCCATGCTCCTGGAAATAATAGACAGGGTATATCCCTCAATATTTGTGAGGCTAGCCATGTAAAATTGCACATCTATCTATCTATTGTGAAGTGAATAAGTGAGTTTTTCAACAGGCTTATCCACTAGTGTTAATTAATAATACTCTAATTTTCACTAAAGTCAATCACCACAAATGTGCATCCAAATTTTATGTGGTAGCGAATGTACTCATGAACTCAAAATCAGATTTTAAACCGAAATGACTCTTCGTCTCGTTTATATGGAGTTTTTCATTTCATCACTTTGTACACATGCGCAATAGTTTCATTTCGGGTAGACTGTATTTCATGAAAAGTCGACATTGTTTTTCATTCTAGGTGTTCACAAACACAAATGTCCATTTTGTCCTCAACGGTTCACATCACACTCCTCCTTGGAAGCTCATATGGCAAAACACACTGGTATGAAGTCCTACAAATGTCGTCACTGTAATAAAAGCTATGCACAAGCTGGTCAGTTAACCTCTCACGAAAGGTTACATACAGGAGAAAAACCGTTTATGTGAGTTTTCCCGTTTGCTGTTGTTATTGGTTTTTGATAAGGGGTATGTAATTTACCCTGGTAAGACGAGCTTAATCTCGGTGCGTTTGCAGGGAGTAGAATGCCCACATGCTTTCATATGTTTCTTACGTGCTCTTTTTTCTCACTTTTTATTCTCACGTCAATGGTGTTAGCAAACACATTCTCTCCCTGCTTATAATTTATCTATACGTTATTCCTCCGGAGCTTAAGCCATTCAAAACACTCCTTAATTTTAAAAAGTCTCCTAAAGCTCCCCAAATCTCCTCTAAAAGTAGATTTTAAACAACTTTCTTCTCAATTCTCCTCATTTTTAATTTTACAGCTTGTGGCATGTTTTTATTTTCGAAATACATAGAAATGGTACTTTTTTACAGCAATAATCTGTTCTTTACTCGTGCCGTTATCTTTAGGATTTCAAATATTTCCTTTTTTCCGGAAAAATAGAAAATGTCCTTAAATCTCCTCGATTTTTTATGAAAACATCGCCATCTTCTCAAAATATCTTGAGCATTTTCATCAGAAGTCTGCAAATCTCTTTGAATTCGACTCTAAAAAAAGTGACAATCCTGTACTTGCTCATCGTGTTTGTGTGTCTTTTATTGCTGCAATTTCTAATCTTTCAGGTGCGAAGTTTGTGGCAAGTGCTTCCGACTGAATTCAACGCGTCAAGCTCACGAGAAACGTCATAGTGGAAGTCGACCACATATATGTGACACGTGTGGCCGCTCTTTCTCAATGCCCGATCACTTAAGGCGTCATTTAAAAACTCACGAAAACAAGCTCGACCGTCTTGCTTCTTGTCCCTTTTGTAAGAAGAAAATCTTTTCCGGTCGAAATATGCGAAAGCATTTGGTCCGACATCGCGAGTTAAACTTAACAGATGCTCAAGCGAAGGCGATTTCTGCTTCTTTAAAACCTGACAAAGAAGCGGCTAGCAAAGAAACGGTGGAAGGGCTAAGCACGCCAAATAAAATCAGGCAGAGCATTCACTGCATGGAATGTAACGAAGAAGTAAAATCGATACGTAAACTTTTCGAGCATTTGACGGAAAACCATTACCATCGCGAGCTGAGCGCATTGGAACGTAAAGAAATTCGTTTGCAGTACGGTTTGCAAAGATTACATCACTGTCAGTTCTGTTCGTCCTGTTTTGTCGACTACCGGTTGTTGCGATCACACGTCCTTGATGAACATCCGGAACACGCCGAGGATGTCGGCTTTCTACCAAAAGGAAAACGTGCTGCTGATAGCGGCTCGCAAAAATGCCCCACGTGCTCCATGCATTTCCAACTACGTTCAACTTTGGACGAGCACATTATAAAAGCTCATTTAACAGTCACGGAAGCTCCGTCAGAAAACACAACTTCTTCTCCATTGTTTCGTTGTTGGTATTGCGTCCAGACGTTTGGGACTACTGAAGAAGTGGTATCACACATGACGTGTGAGCACGAAAGCTTAGAAGTGTTAAGCAAGCGTGTAGAACTGACAGAAAACGTCGGTGACAACGCAGTAAGCTCCTCCGGTGTATGGTCTTGTTCGCAATGTCCAGCGACGCTACAAAGTGAAGAGGAATACCAGGCCCACATGGCATTACATGCCGAAAGTGAGAAACGTGCAGCATCATTGCTTATTCCTTCTACGCCATATTTAGACAAACTAAACTTACTCCAGCATGAAGAGAGCGAAGCCAACGTTCAGTGCGTTGTTAAGAAGTACTTGAAAGCCGACTACCCTTCTGTTTCTGACAGCGGTTCTAATAATTTACCAATGGAGACATCTAAAGGTCCCATGCCATCCAATCTGCCGGACCAAGTTGAAGCAGCCTCGGAGAACAGCGACCAAAAAATCCAAAGCATAGACAACAGTGCGTCTACCAATCAGGAAAACGCGAATTTAGCATGCAAGAATAACAATGGAGAATTTTTGCCGAACGAGAACGACAAAAGTCATACGACGTGTAGTTCTGATACAATCAGCAGTAAATCTAGCAGTGTTGAGGTAATGATGTCCCCAAGTATTGCAGTGAAAACTACAGACTCTGACGCTAACGTGAACACTATTACCAATTCACAGAAAATCGCTTTATCTACAAACACGTTAGACGAAGAACATGAAAAAGGAAAGAAGCACAAGAAGAAGAAGAAAAAAAACAAGAAAAAGAACCGACCACTGAAAAATGACAGAGTCTTCTCTCCCTTAATGATATACGATTCTATCAAAGCTACCGACAGTGACGGCGCTATTGTTCCGTTTCGGTGTTGGTTTTGTTCGGTGACGTATAATCGTCCAGAGGATGTTGTTGCGCACATGACAAGTACGCACGACAACTTAGAAAACTTAAGTCGGCGCGTCGAAGTGACAGAACTAAAAAATCAACTGACTGAAAAACAGAAGGTTGGGCTAAAGTTATTTAAAAACAGTACGGACGCTTCGTTGTCGCCAGTGGACAGTTTTCGTTGCTCGAAATGTCCCAAGAAGCTTGAAAGCAAGGAAGCCTACGAACTACACATGATTATGCACAAGGCTTCGCAAGATATGAATTTACTGAAGACTGGATCTTTGTTGTTTAACAAGAATAAAGGCGTTGAGAGAGGTAACTCTGGCAGCATAGAAGATGAACCATTACCTGGTATGTTTACTTACTACACCATTTTTAAGTCAAAAGTCCACTTCAATGTTTTACACGTCAGTTTAAAGCGCACACATTAAAGTGCTCAATGTTGGGCAATATTTAGGAGAGCCTGAGCCTGCGCTGTTTGTTTCAAAAGTCAAAATTAATTTGAATTTTCTATGAGGGCTGAAAGTTATATACTATTGCAATTTTATGATTTTGACCAATGAATTAGTATGAATCGCGCCATTTTATGTTTGTACACGCATTGCTGTTTCCAGTAGACCTTGTGCCTCTCCGAAATTAAATTGGGCTTTTGCGTTTATTTATGTTTCAAGCGCTGGTCAAAGAAACGTAACATTGTAGTGTGTATGTTGCACCCCAAATGTTACGTCGTTGACCAAAGTTTTCTAAAGGTGATATAATTTTTGCTCTACTGTTTTCAATTAATTAAACCTTGTACTTCATTTGATTGACAGCAAAACTCTTTTACGACTCTTGATTTTAACAAGAAGACGGCTTAAGTAGACGCTACCTATCTAAGCTTAATATAGTCTTTTTGTTTTTCAGGTGATCAAATGTACAGTGGTGGGAATAATTTCAACTGCTTAGCAGGAACAGATAATTTCGATTTCAACAAATCTAAGTTGATGCTGCCATCATCCACGATCGTTTCGCCTCAGGAAGCATCGAAAGAAATTTCAAACGTATCTAAGCCCGAAACTGTTGGTGCTGTTGTGACAACGAAGACAAAAACGAATGATTTCAGGCCTAAACCAATCAGGAAACCGCCTTCTAAGACGGCGAACAAATCAAAACGCAAAACTATTGTTGGTGAAGGAGGCGTTGGGGTAAATATGTGTACACATTGCTCTCGTGTGTTTTGCAGCAAGAGAGCGTTAGACGTTCACACGTTCAAAATGCATGGACGCGAATACATGCAAAATCCTTCTCATTCTTGGAACACCTCACCATTCACATGTTGGTTTTGCTCCGCACAGTTTCCATCTCCCGAACTTGTTGTTGAGCACATGACGAACTCGCATGAAAACCTAGATAAGTTAAGTAAGCGAGTCGAAGAACAAAATATTCAAGCGAATGCCGCCATCATCCAAGACAAGTCACCTGCATTGAAACCAGGTCAATCTGCTTCCAAGAGGTACGTTTCGATAGCCTCATCGAAACAGATGTTGCCATTACCTTCGTTGAATACCACTCAGACGAAAACTAGCACGAATCAGCAACCCCCGCCTGGTTTTAAAATGTCTTACGCGTTAGCCTATGTGCCAATCTTCATACCAGAGAAAAACGAAAGTGAGGAAAACAGAGACTAGCTATTGAAATCAACATCACTTATAATCAAATTGTAGTCAATACATTTAAATCGTGACCATATTTAGACTGTAATTTTCACGAGTTCGTTGTTTAGCCGGTGGATTTATGTTGCCAAAATTAATGAAAAATGCGCCTTTTTAAGGCCTCTCTCGTATGACGAAGAAGTACACCTCCCAACAACGACACTGAGACAGTGTCAATCAGATTCGGCTGTTGTATGTCAGTAATGATAATTTTCGTGAAAGGCATAATAGCTATAAGACTTGTGGACATTTTTTTTCGGTCCGTAATATACCCTTAGGGAACAAATTTTCGTGGAAATAAATTTTCGCCTTTTTCTATTAAAATCCGCAAACCCGCGGAAATTGTCTGTTTAAGATATTACCTTAGAAATCGCAATAAGCAGTATAAACATCTGTGTCAATTTGCCGAAGAATCTTTTTACGCCATTTTTTTGTATCAATGCATGTATCATTTTTTCAGTCCTTGGATAAATTTTGGCCGAAAATGACGTCAAAGTTTCGACACGTTTTTTTTTTTATTTATTAAATGCGTGCGCCATAAAGAAGCCTTGAATAAAGTGAGGACAGCGTACACTAAATTACAAAAAGGTAACCAACAAGTTTGCATGAATTATTACTTTCTTCCCCCTCGCAGTAAGTTTTATGACATGTTTTTCTTTATTTTTTGGTTTACCTTACCTCACTCCCTCAGAAGGTTTGAGAAGAAAATTTGCAGATATTGATGTCGACATTTGAATAAAGGTGATCAGCTGATATGTGTTGAGGGAAATGGGTTCCAGTACTAAATCAAAAAACAAATTTGCTTTTTATTTTCCTGATAATATATATTCTTGCAACTTTAGAAACACAAAGTATATATAGTTTGCCGTGAAAAAAAATTCAGGCCTATTTATTGAGATAAGGAAGCCTTTTATAGAATTTGCTCATATAACAGAGGCTGATCATTATTTTATCAACTACAAAAAAGAAATTGACCTAGAAAAAAAGGAAAAACGAAAAAATCCTTTTGTTTTAGCGAAAAGTCATTTTAAAAAGTTTCGCGAAAATTTATTTTTGCGAATTAACTTTTCTTGGAATTCTCGTGCAGGCATGGATAAAATTCGTGAAATTTGCAAAAGTTTACTTAAGGTAATGTTCTTTTCTTCAGTTTTTATCTTCAGTTCAGTTTGTATTTCTTTCATCTTCTGTTTCTTTATGTATATTGCATTTTCTTTTTCCTTCCCTTAGCTAGTTTATTAGCCATAACTACAGGAGAAGCAAGAAAGAAATTCTAAAATTGTCAGGAAAAATTAGGTCAACATTTGAGTGGTCTAAAGTAAACGCTATCATGTACAGCACTTGAAAATACAGTAGCAAGAACAAGGTCCCAAGCATAGTTTTCTAAAAACTTATTTAGTGAAAATTCTAGCCTGGATGCTAATTGTTAGCCTTGTGAAATGGATTTAACAGAAAAGGAGTGTAATCGAAAAAAAAAATTGAACGTGGAATTGAGGCCAATTAGAAAATCATTCTTAAAAGCTGTCAGGGGGGGGGGCACTTTCAGTCAGTCCAGGAAGTTAAAATTTCAATAATTTTCCTGATAATCATAACGGGGGCCATTGGTTCCAACCTCCTTCCCAGCGCCTGTTGTCTCTTTTCTATAACCAGGACGGTGTCAAAAAGATACCCTGGGGACAAGGTTGCATTGGTTCATTAAACATGTAAAGTCAATTTTCTTTTTCAGACTCCGAAATTATTACGTTGAAAAACTTTTGAACTAATTTTTTTTAATTAATGGTGTTATTTCTTTATGGAAATAATGAATATCAAGAAGCAACGTCCAGTGGGCGTGGTTTACTAAAGAATTTCTTTGCCTTACTCCACTAAAGTTTTAACAAATTTCAATTTGTAAATCAAAAGATCAGTCATTTAATGCGTACACGTGCTGAATGGATGGCCCCTTAGCTGACCAAAAAAATCACCATCATTCGTTCATCGTTCTTTTTTTTTTCCTAAACTGACCGGGGGAGATTTTTTTACTTCACTTTGAACTTAGGTGTTTGCCTCCCCATTCTAAAACTTCGTTTGAATAAACTCATTGCAAAAATATCTTTTCATAATTATTTACTAACAGTACAAATTTTGTTTATACATATAACTACTTATATATTCAGTTACTATATGTAGACTATGTATCCACAATATCCACAATGTTCTTCTTCCAACACTCATTATATATCTCTAAAATGGAAATTTCTGCTTACTAAGCAATTTAGATAATACATCAAAATCATTTTAAGAGCAACTGTTTGGACAGCTTCAAATTTACCCCAAATAGCATTAAATTATGGCGAATGATGTAAAACATATTAAATATTTTTAAAAGCCCAGTACTCTTTTACAAATCCTTTTATGATTCGTGATTGGCTAACTGCCTAACTCCGTGAAAATTAATAACTATTAAAATTTGTACCTTTCTACTAAAAAAACAAAATTATAGAATCTAACAAAAAAAATGCTGTAATTTCTAACCGTATATAGTGCATGTCTAAAATATCCATTAGTCAGATAACTACGTTTATGCGAAAGAATTATGTAATACAAAAAGCGTAAAAAATTGATAAAAATACGAGAGTTAATAAAATACACGGTAAATTTCTGCATACTCCAAGTAGAAAAAATGTGAGCAAAACGTTTTGTGAAACCAAAAATTACCTGAGACAAGAGGTCTGCTAAGACTGAAATTATTTTTTCCAAGCTTAATTAGGGAAAGTGTGTATGCGGTAACTATTCTCAGTTTAGTGTTTCTACAATTTTTCACATTAATTCTCTCTCTATCCTCTCTAGTCAATCGTTAAAGGCGAAAGTCCACTTCGATCGGAAGGCACGACGACGCGCGGCGGTCGTGCGTTTGAGCAGTAGGGTCCACTAGAAATAAAAATGCAAGCAAAAATTTAAAATGGCGGCTATTCAAGCACTGGAATGCTTATAATGGCTCATGAAAATTTCGCAATTTTGACATTCAAAACAAACAGCGCAGGCAAAGGCATTTTAATGCATGTACCTCGAGCAGACGTGCTAAAAGATCGAAGTGGAATTTCGCGTTGATTAATTATTGTATAGATAATTTCTGAAATTAATTTCTAATATTCATATGTCTACTGTACTGATTAATATCGTCTTTACATTAACAAGTCAGGTAGAATCAGGAAATTGGCTTTATAAGTGCTACCCTTATAGAAATTTTTGCGACAAAAATATGCACCATCTTCACAGGTGATGTTTGTAAGGCGTTATCATTAAACATCGCCATCAAAAGATACTGATTTTTTCAATATCGCTTCGACGACAGCAAAATCGTCAGGATTTTCTATAGTTTGTGGAACCTAAAAAAAAAAATAAGACATGAGGAAAAACTTTTTTCTTTGGACAATTGCAAAAAGGAAAGTGTAGCTGTTTTTCGAACAAATATAGAACCAGGTGTAATTTAAAATAAAACCCCGCGTAGCTAATCAAAAAATCAATTTAAACAATTCAACTCACAATGCGACCGCATTTGATGAAATATGGACTCAGGGCTTATATAGGGCATTTAAACTTACCGTATACTCATCACCATCCATGATCTTCTTGAGAGTTCCTCTAATGAATTTCCCTGCACGTGTCTGTCAACAAATATAGAAATTTGTTAACAATAAAATTATAATTTTTAATTTCTTTTTATTGAACGAGACGTTTGCAATTAATGCGGAATCCTGCGTGTAAAATGCCGAATCCCTGCATGTAAAATGGGGGAAACCATATAAACCGATACTCAAATAGGAGAAACCGTATAAACCAATACTCAAATGGGAGAAACCGTATAAACCGATACTCAAATGAGAGAAACCGCATAAACCAATACTCAATGCGTTTAGTATTAGCTTTTATGAAACCTTTCCAGAAAAAATAATTCGCAAATGCATTTTTACCAAATCACATTCTTATCATTTTAATGACCTCCAAAAAAGAAGTAAAAAATTGGATTTTAGATACCGTGATAATTAATTCTTGAAATTCGCCAACGGAAGAGTTACGAACATTTACTGTTTTTGGAACCTTTGCCCTCAAAAGTTTTCAGTATTAAAGTACATGAAAATACATCAAGTATTTTGAGGTTGAGTTGAAATAAGTTGATAAACAATGTTTTACGCAAACAAGAATAACGTAAAATCTAACCTTGGGTAACACAGGCAGAATAATAACTTTCTTGAAGGCAGCAACTGGCCCAACATCAGAACGCACGACTTGAATAACGTCTTTTTTTACAGTCTCTTCGTCTTTTTGACACCCTGGAGAAGACAGACAGAAAGTTACAAATAAACAGAATATGAATATTTTGAAAAGTCGGAAAGTTGACAAAGTGCAGTTACTCGGAAGCTGACAAAGTAACTGCAAAATATCATATGGTGTTGATCAGAGATCTCTCTAGTTAATAAGAGGACAAGAAAAAAAAAAGAAAATCTAAACCTGTCAACTTATCGAATAATAACATTTGGAAAATTATATCGAAACTAAAACCAAAGTTATTGCTCTTACTTAAAACAACAACATAGTTTAGTGCCAAATAACACACTGAGACATTAACGAAAACAGTCGGAAGTTTCTAACCTTGATTTTGGGGTCTGATTTGTCAGAATATTTTCAGGAAACAACAGGACTATAAGATCAATCGTAATATTCCTGTCGACGCCGACTGATCAAATTACACCATAGTAAAACCCAAAGTTATCATACCACCCTCTTAACTTGAGAGTATTCAAGGGGTGAATAAACGCTTGGCAGTTTAAAAAACTTGACCAACCAAAAAATCAGAAACCTCTCCCCACCTTTTCTTAGAACAACCAAACCAACTGGTATTAAACCTTTTACTTCGTCTTTCACACCAATGACAGCTTGTTCCATAATGTCTGGATCTTGTGCAATTGCCTGCGAAAGTTATACAAATATTTCCACTGCACTTTACATCTTACAATTTCCTTAACATAACCTAATTACGTAAGAGACTAGGCTGCAATAGAACGAATCAAAAATATTACAATTTATTTAAGCATAAACGAATTTGGTGAAAGATCAGACGAGGAATGTTTTTGTTGGAGATTTTGCTCAAATTTTCGGAGAAAATATGTCACATAAGCATTATTATGATGAAAATGTTTCATTTACCCTCTCCATTTGTTGTGTTGACAGCCGGTGTCCAGCCACGTTAATGACGTCATCAATGCGTCCACCAATAGAAACGTAGCCGTTCTCATCAACCATACCCGCATCACTGGTGTCATAGAAACCCTAAAAATAAATAAAAAAATAAATAATTAAATAAATAAACAGTGGTCAATTAAATTGCAAGATAATAAGATCTCCTTTATAAAGTAATTGTGTGTCCGTGGCTATTAAAAAAAAACTAAAAAAAACAAACTAACAGACCTCTACTGTTTCGAAGTAACTTTCAATGAAGCGATCGTCTTTGTTCCACAGCGTTGACATGGCGCCGGGTGGAAGCGGTAACCTATGATTTAAAAGTAGATTTGTTTGGAAGAAATTACTTGATTAGGTTAATCAACAAGCCATGATAAATCTGAAAATTTAAAATTCCAATTTCCGCATTGGAAATTACGATAATGATAAAAACGACTACTACGGAAGCAACGACGATAAAACAACGACAAAAAAAATGTTAAGCATGTGTTTGCACACATCGACACCCCTACCAACTGTAAAAAAAAAAACGAAAACGAGAACAACAACGGCTTCGAACACGACCTCCAAAAATCTCAGATGTGCCTTTTGAGACCACCATCTACCGTCGATCTCAGAACGACGACAACACCAACGAAAGCAGATGCGAAAACGACAACAGCTACAATAATGACGACCACAACAACGACAACGACTACAAAAAACGGCAATCAAAATTACGGAATGTAAGAGAACGTCAACGACCATGAAATGCAAAAAGGACGACAACGACAACACCGACAGCTTTTTTAATCTGTTAATAATTCAAAACAGTCCTTACTTTACAAAAATCTGTCCCAATTCTCCAGGTTTGCATTCTTCGTATTGTTTACTCAACACTTTCACTAAGAAAATGAATTTAAGAAAAACTTGAACAAAATGGATTGAACAAAAAAATATAGAATTATAGATGCGATCAGTCAAGTAGGGATGAAGGTAAAAGGTTTGGCCATTCGAAAATGCGTATAGATATATCATAATGAACGCCTACACGAATAAACCATCAGCAGGAATCATTCAAGAATCACACAAAAATACATACTTTTCAGCGTGTTGGTTATTAAGCTTTTACCTACACGCAACTTAAAAATGTCTTCAAACAGTACACTGATTTAGAGGCCTACTTTTAAAAAACTTTTACTAATTTTACAGACTGAATTCCCTCCCATTCTACAGTTGAGTCTCGCTATTTTTAACTCTCTTTAGACCGGAGATTCCAAATAGCGCATGTTCGAGATAACGAGAGTCAACTATATTTTCCAATATGCAGCAAAAATACGCACCATTCCAACCGGGTGTTGGTTTACCAATAGAACCGAGTTTGTAATCGCTTGGTAACCCAAGGCCTAAATGATGACTTGTGATTGGCCAACCAGACTCTAAAACGAACAAATAAAAATAAATTAATCATTAATGTTAATTTGAATGTTTTTTTTTACGTTTAAATTTTCATCAGTCTAACCTGTTTGCCACCAATGATCAACAACAGGCTTTCGAAAAACATTCTTACACCACTTTAAAAGATTAATATCGGCGTTTTCACCAGCCAAAAACAATGCTTGAAGCCTGAAAAAAATAATAATAGTGGGTAACGAATTTTAACTGACCCCCTGTGAAACGACACGAATATATAGTACTACAATTCGTTTGTTGCACCTCAGATTTATCTTTACAATCAAAAAGTTAAAATGATTCCAATTATTTTTGTTATAAAAAAATCCGAAGCTTATTAACCATGTGAATGTGGTAAGAACGTTTAACGATATTTTACGAGGATTAGTCCGTCGTACATATTTCTAGCATCGCTATTTCGTGCATTGCCTGCTTACATGAAGTCACGCATTTTTCTTAGACGGGGATCATTCATTACTATGATTATAGGTGCGAATATAATTGGCGTTTTCGATTAGAAAACCACGGTTCTTAAATTGACTGACAGACAAATAGCGACTATTATAACAATTAAAGGTATTAACATCTGTAAAACAGTTTCGTAAGTTTCTTGTTTTTTTTTTACCTTACTGTGAAGTTTGAAGGCATTTAAGGCATCTTAGAATTTTCATACTACTCTATGTAAACCTCCATTGCAGGTGTTAACCACTATGTGGTTTGTTTTAACATACACACCATGGGCTAGGAGGATATGCTCGGGGGATAAGCGTGAGTGTGCGTGTTAGTAAATCGTTTTTCAAACAAATCCTTCCACCTTTCCATTGTAAATGCTTTAGCGTGATCGCCATCAGGATCCTATATGAAATATAAATTTTTTAAAAAAACATTTTCTTGGAAAGAATACGAGTAGTAAATAGAGAGCTGCGTTTATCAAAATACTGAACGATACCTCCATACTTGAACATAAACATTAGCCGCAAATAAATTGTGCTTGCAAACTCTGTCGTGTCAGGTATTACCCAGACAAAGTTTTGAAATAACAGAGTTTTACGACTTCTTTTAAAATCTGCATCGAAAAATAGGAAACCACTCACTTCGTTTCTAATCACTCTAATCGCAGTTGGCGCAGTAAACAATGCTGATACATCGTATTCGTCGATAATACGAAAAAATGTACTCGCATTTGGTGAACCAACGGGTTTGCCCTAATACGAAAAAAGTCATATAATATGTTCTAATAAACTTTCTGATTTTTCTAACTGTTTGGACTACTTACCTCAAATAAAATGGAGGTACTTTTATTAAACAGAGGAGCGTATACGATATATGAATGTCCGACAACCCAACCGATATCAGAAGCAGCCCACCAAATCTAAAAAAAATGGTCAATTTTTCAGTTTGTTTCCTGATATTCTTATAAAACATATTCGTATAAAAAAAACCGTGCAAACTGCGTCGGCAATGTACACTATGTTCCAAAATTGGGCAGATCAAAACAAATATACAAGCAGTTTGCCCATAATAGATCACAACATTACATGGATTATTCTTACATCATTCGGGTGAATATTATATATGTTCTTCATTGACCACTTCAATGCAACGGCATGCCCACCATTAGGTCTGACTATACCCTACAAAAGCGTAGAATAGATTTAAGGTTTTTTAACGCAATATTTTTTACGCACCCAATCCTCACACAGATAAATTCTTTTAGACTTTCTATGTCGAGTTTATACCGTTGGTAACTTATTGTAAGTGAAAGTTATAGCAATAGAGAGTCATAAATCTTAACATGAAAAGAATAAGAAAAAAATAAAAAATTTTGGGAGCACAGAGAAATCTTACCTAAAAGTTTTAAAAAATAAAAGGAGCTTAACAAGTCAACATAATACACAACCTTAGGCGATCCAGTCGTTCCAGACGTGTACAAAATGTAAAGGGGGTCGTTGGAATTGACCGGGATGCAATCATGCCCGCTCACTGAGTCTACAGCGTCATTCCAGTCGATATCGACGTCACGATCGTACTTCATCTTACGACACTGAATAAAATGGACCTTAGGTTATGCGCATCTCTCTCTATATTCATTCATCTATGCATTTATTCATTAATTCATTCATTTTTTCATTCATTCAATACAAATAAAAACAAAAAATCGATAAAGATGAACTTGTCATATTCTATATAAACCAATACCATTAGGTTATACTTTTCTTTAGTTATAGCTTATACAATTTATATCCAGAAAACACTTTTGTCATAAAGAAATGCAAAATACCTGTTCACGATCAACCGTGATGATTTTGTGGGGCTTATGTGACGCGATCTCTACTGCATGTTTAACTAAGGGTTCGTACGGTAACACGCGATTAGGTTCTAAACCGCACGATGCCGTCACCATAACAACCGGCTAAAAGAAAGAAAAAAGTGTGTTACCCAACGAATAAAGATGCTAATAAAAATAGCAAATACAAAAAAATAGACAAACCTCAGCATCATCGATACGCCTTGCTAATTCTTTGGGTGCAAATCCACCAAACACGACGGAATGTACGGCACCGACTCTTGCGCAACCATACATTGCTATAATAGCCTACCGAGAATTAATAAACTTTTTTGAAACAAAAAAGTTAGTAATTCTTTGAACACAATGTAAAGACCGGCTACCGTCTTATGGGATAGAGATGTACAAACCTCAGGAATCATCGGCATGTAAATTATCACTCGGTCGCCTTTTTGGACGCCATTGTTGATAAGGACTCTTGCGAATTTCGATGCCTGTAACAAAGAAAGCAATCATGCTAAACAATTGATAAAAAAAACAAGGTAGGACTTTTCCATGAAAATCTATGCTTGCAATATTTTACTTTACTTTAGAAGATAAAAGTAAGTGATAATCCCGAGCAACGTTTGAGATTATTGCGTTGTTTTTACTTGTAATATTGACTGAAATAGCACTAATTATATTATTTTGATTTTTTAATAAACTTATGCCGTTACAAACAAAATACTTACAAAAAGTAACAAAGAAAGCATTCCTGAACATACTTTTAAAAAGTCTCTTTTAATCGTTCATTTCGCGGAACACACCTTTTTTCGCAGAGGGCCCTTTTCAAAACATTTCGTGAAAGACAGTTTTTAAACATTTCCCGGGACAAAATATTTCTCAGATTGCCCTTTCAAAAATTTTGCCGACCGCACACAATTATCATACCTGTTCTTTCAAGTAATCATACGTAAAAGCACGCTTTGTTTCAGTGACAGGACTGTCATAGATCAACGCTTTGTCGTCACCAAACCCATTTGCCACGTGAACATCCAGCCCTTCGTAACACGTGTTCATTTCACCTCCCACAAACCTGAAACATGAATGTGTTAGCGCAACATGAATGTGTTAGTGTAACATTTCCTAATTGTCTTCGTTAATCTTAGGAGAAATTTGGTTGCTCCCAACAAGTTTCAAATATTTAAATGTTCCAGGTGACTGACCTTTTCGAAGTTTTCAGCAAGCACTCCGAAAAAGTCCGAACATGTATTGCTCAAAAATGAAACAACAAAGTCAAAACTCCTCTTATATATCATAAATGATCACACTGTTAGAAAAAAGAAGTGCCAAAAGGTGTTTTTTTTATATCCGTTATTAGTGACGAACTCTTTACGTAATGACATTATAGATAGAATGCAAACATACATAAAAGTAGAAGCACGCTGCACTCTTGAAACTTGAATATGAAATTCATAGAAAAAAAACGCTTAACAAACGTACCATTTGGTGAATGGAGGATTCGAGTTGTCGAGTACTCGTTCGTACTTCTTAAACCAGTTTATATCCTGTGCCAGTTCTTCCCAAAACTCTTCAGGTGTTTCAACACTTCTACGAAAATGTGTTTCATAATGATGTCTGCAGGAACAAGAAAATGTTCGAGAAGCTTGAAAAAGCGTCTTTTGTCCCGCTTTCCAAGCTCTTCTTAAATTTCTAATTGAAAATTGTCTGCCTGCGAACAACATTGTATTCTAACCTAAAAGTTAAAAGTTAAGCACTAGATAACATTCATATGGCTTTTGTTTACGCAGAAAAAGTTCAACTTTTCCATCCTATGCAATTTATACCCCATTTTCAACGTGCAAAAAAAACTTTCGTTTGATCACGGGAGCAATTATTCTTCGTGCTAGTTATCAGTCATAGTCCAAAACCACTATTGATGTGAAAGCTGAATAAAGTACGTTCTGCAAGACCTCATCAGAGCTACTGTACCAGTTAAAACGCACAGTGTAACAAGCCAAGACACCCGCATTAGCTATTATTTATATCCGAAATACTTTTTGACGCTGTCTTGTTGGATTTTTTCACAGGGCTCGTCGACCAGGCCAGATGAGCAGCGTTCACACATACTGGTCAAGAAAGGTTGACTTTCAGATAATAGAGTTGGTAAAAATGCAATTTATATATACTGATATATGATCTATTAATATACAAAACCAAAGTTATGAAAATAAATATATACCCTATACCTTATCAATAAAAAAGACAGTAACAAGTTCCAAATTTTGACTAAATGAGAAAAAAAATTTTTACGGGTTAAAATTTCTTTCGACATTTTTTTTTACCGACGAAATGATGTTATCCACTTTGTCTCTACACAAGATTTTACGCTAATTGTCTTTTCCTTTTTTAAGGCTTTGGGAACCAAAAACGTTTATAAAATTAGACCATTAATTCTCCTTTCTGATGAAAATTATTGTTATATCAGAAGCAGAATTTATTAATTTCCTTTTTCATCTATTTTTATTTGAAACATCGCTTGCTTTGAGGAAAAAAGTGTTATATATCAATTCTTTTAAGAATTGGTCAATAAAAAAAAGCTTTGTGCAGGTCACTAATATTCTTGCCCGCTAAAAATTTGTTTACAGACTTTTTTACTGATAACGTAAACGAGATTATTGTGGTCTAACTAACAGGAGTCGACGTCTTCATAAGTTTCGTCATAAAATTTGAATCTTGATGTTATATTTATCAACTACAGATTGCGGTAAACAAAAAACTGGGTTCACTTCTTCTATGTCTTTACGACTGTATCCTAGCAACGATAAACCAGCCACGCCAAATAAGGTGTGAAACGGATCAACCTAGAAAATAAAGTTACACGTTTAATGAAAATATAGAGAAGTTCTATTACAACGTAGCATCCACCACAAACAAAACTATAATTTTAAGTAAAAACTCTTTTGTTTACAATTAATCGATAAAATCAACATAAAATCAACATCATTAAATTCATGTTTGCATAAATACCACTCTCCACCGGGAATGAATTTAGCGCAGAATTTATTATTTCACTTAAATATACACCTATTTTCAATATTTCAAAACCAAAATTCTTTATCTAAAATATTTTCAGCACATTTTAGTAACAGAATCTCACAAAAATCCATACTATTAAAAAAGAAGAAATAACCGCACAAATACGTTTACCATAGTCTATTGGTTAAAACCAGAAAGACGTACCATGTTTCCAGGTCGGTCCGATATTCCACCAGTTTCTTCGTCTTGAGAAGCCATTATAAAATTTGCTAGCTTATCCTAGTAGTAAAGTATTTCAAATCATAAAGTCGAATTATAAAAAGCATCAAATATAAATCTTGTGTTCTAATGCAATAAGAATGTCCATTCGATAAAAATATGTATTAAGTCCAGACATTTACCTATATTTTTTTTTAGCTATTTTCGCCTAAAACTTTTAAACTTATTTTAACCTTGGATTAACCTAAGAATTGAAACAAACTGTAAAATAAATGAACGCACAGTTATTTGAGAGCAGTTCTAAAATTTAATTCTTGCCAATATTTAAAAAATATCTGCAGCTAATCTAATTTCTGATATATGATTGTTTTCATGTCCCGAAAATTCCTAATTGGGGATTTTTCTTTGGGGGGTGAAACAAGACTATGATAAGCAAAAAGGTTTGTAAAGCACACACTAAGATAATTAAAAAACACAATATGAAAACAGTTCGCACGTTTTCTTTTTCAAGTGAAAAAAACTATAAAAATAAAGTGACTGTCAAATTAGGCGTATTTAACCGAACCGTTACCCTATCGGGGGAAAAACCCTGCGTTCAAGTTAATCGGAGAGAATTATTAGTCGATGAGAAAAAATAGCAGGTGAAAATTTTAGTCACCAATGCATGGAATTAGTCAATTTCACCCTACTAAAGCTGAGTCCTAGACAAAAAGAAAAACTATTTAATTGTTAGGATAGAAAATATTGCGGTGTAATACCTTCTTTGTTATCTTTCCCTCTTTTTTAATTAATTCAATCATACTATGAATCAATTGATAACCATAAAAAAAATCCAAAACAACAGAACAAGATATTACCTTGTCTATCCATTCGATTTTACCAAGCACTCTCAACGATGCTAGAACCCACCATGAATAGCAAACATCGGGTAGCTTCTCTGGTCTACCGTTCAAACCACCCGAGGGTAGTTGTCGTTCACATAACCACCAACCCAGCAGGTCAGGATTTATGAGATGCAATGAGTTAGTTATAGAGAGTACACCAACACAGCAGTAGATCTGAAGAGAAGGAAAAACAAAACTATGACATAAAATTACTCAATAAAACATGGTCTTTTACGTTTTGGTGGCTACACTGTACGCTTTTACTACTTTAATGGTAGAAACTTTCCACAGGGATAAAGTTTTACTTTTATTTATTCGCTATTTGAATATTTAAAACTTTCTAGAGATCTGAGATTGCACGCCGGGTAAAGTAATAATTGTACTAACTGTGCTGTCCCCTGCTGCTCTCAAGTCATTGACTTTTTTGTAAAATAATTTTCCTAAAAATTTATTTACAGAAATGTTTCTATTATTACTATTATTATTATTACTTAAAATTCCTGTCCCTAAAGAATTTTGGTTCCTATTTTTAGACAATAAAGTGGACAAATTAAGTACACTAGTCGTTAGCCCATGGAAAATCGACGGGTTCGCCCGTCCTTTTTATACCGCATTGCGTGCTTCTCGCTATTGCACAGTTAAGCTACCATTTTGCGTGACAGACAGACGGACAGACGGACGGACAGACGTATACGGGTATTATAATATGGATTTTCATAGAAAAAAATAACACCAAAACTTTGAAAAAATTAAATCAAAATGGAAAGGCTGAATACAAGAAATGTGAAACTATTAATTATTCCTTATGACATTTGATTTCCTTTCATGTATAACAAACGTTTGATACCTAACACTACCCTTTTACTGCTTCTTATTCCTTATGATTAATAAAAACATGCATCAAAGATATCTTTAAACCTTCTGTAATAAAAGCCATTTTGGTGCTCCGCATAAATCCGATATTAAGGCACAACAAGGAAACCGTATCATAGAGGTGCGATGAGAGAATAACACAGATTCGCCAGAATATATTTTTTAGCCCTGTGCAATAAAAAAAACCTTGGTAAAGCTTCCTAAATTAGACTAAGTGTGGTTTGCAGCATAAAGCCAGTTCTTGTCTAAAATATATAACATTGAAGCTAGATCTAAAACTTACTTGTCCAGCATGTGACTCTGAACCTGGAGTACATCCAAAACCTCCATCAAAATTCATGCAACGTATAACATATTCTACAGCTTTTACAACATCTACGCGATCCAATTTACCCTGAAAACAAAACATTTTTACACAAATTTTTGATGACACAAGGGAGTCAAAGCTTCATTTTTTTATTCTTAATTTTATTTTTTAACAATACTCACCATTATTTTCAGGGATGCTAAGGCACAAAACGAAAATCTGCTATCAATCTCTCCTAAGAAATAAAAAACAGTGTTCTATGTATGTTCATATAGAAAGTAGTTACTAAATTTGCTGTCTTTGGGTTTCCATTCCTAGCTGGCCTTTTTTTCTCCAACACACAGAAATGTTTTGAAGCATTACGCTAACTTTGAAGTTTGACAATATAAAACTTTGAGAAAATCTAATTTTGTCACAAAGCCCCTTGATTACAAGGGGCACAAAAGATTTTCAATGTAAAAACTTCTAAAGAATTTAGATATTTATCAAATTTTAAATAATTGGTTCAGTGTGTATGATATTAAAGGGAAAAAAGAACAACAACTCTTTTAGGTGAAATATATTTACGACGTTTTGGCCGTACGACGGCCTTTATCAAGTACAAAGTTCAACAAGAGAGTTAACTAAGAGAGCAAAACAGAGAGAAAACAAAATCAACTAGTGATAAAAATTACCCCATTTATCACCGTAAAACGAACCATCAGGTTGTTGAAGACTTGCAATAAAATTTGACACTTTTTCTTTGTCCAATTCTTCTAGCTCGTCAAACAAGGCGTGTATCTAAGATGCAAAGCAAAAAACAAAATTAAAAAGTTCTAATGAAGAGAATAATGGCATTATCAGTAAAAAAAAATTTATTATTTTTGTAAAATGTTTTTTTAACTAATGATACAAAGTACCAGAATAATCAAACGTTTGATTAACTGGCTTAAATACTGAACATATTCTAATATTGAAAGACTGAAGTCTCTACCAGCCAATTAAATTACTCTAATGTTTCTGCCTAAAAAGATGAACCTAAAATGATTCAAAACTTTACATTAAAACTTGATGTGTAATTGATATGTAACTGCATACTGGAATATTTTAATAGCATTTAGTGTGAATTCAAATCTGGGAAATAATCCAGTTTTTTGACGTTCCTAGGAAAGAAAAAAACCTAGAAAAAAAGGTTGCAGAGTTAAATATTGCTAAAAATTTGTGCCAGAATCCAGAATAAAAAACTGCAAACAAGCTAGCTATTTTTGCTGATGTCTAAAGTGAATTTTATACTTATTTAAGAAAAAGTTATGAACAAGTCAATAAAAAGTAAAATGCGAAATAATGAATTTTCGTCTTTGTTTAAAAAATGCGAAATTAAAGACTGCAAATTTTAGACTTATAGTACATTGATTTTATTCCAAGGACTTTCTTCCGTCTTACTTTTCTTCACTTCAGATACTACATAAACCAACCACTATAAGATAGAGCTGGGTAGAAAAAAGATAATTTGCGAGACCTTGCTTCTATTCTAGAACATTACGGTATACATGATATTATCGAGTTTTAAAACAAATCATTTCTTACAACTAACCTGTATGGCACTAAGAGTGTATAAAAGATGTGCATCATGCTGAGCACTTGCACTGTAGCCACCTGAATCATGTTGACATTCCTGAACAAACTCCATTATACTTTTTTTATCCATTGAATCTAATCTCTTCATTAAAGCCATTGCAGTCAAACCCCAGTAAACACCACTCATACGTAAGTATTCAGTCATAATGTATTCCTAACATGAAAAAAATGCTACTTTGAAATGATTATAAAGACCTGTATTGTAACTGATACCATAATTATAAAATCATCAAAGGGACATTAGCAAAACAAACAACACCGGATTCAATTCATGCACAATTTTAAATAAATGCAAACAGGATTGACAATTACATAGTAACTATCGAAGCAGATAATATATACCATTTTCTATGTTTGTATTATTTAAGGAACAAACATGCATAATTGGCATGCAAATCATACCCAAGTTTTTGTATGGTTTGATGTTTACAATTGAATTTACAATTTACATTATGAAGCAAGTAAAGATTATGTTGTGCTTTTGTTTAGAACAATTCACATTCTTTATTGTATTTGTTAATTTCATTTTTGTTGTTGCTGCATCTTGTTCACCCTAAATAGTTGTGCGTGAAGAAATGACAGTACAGTCCTAGATCCAACCTACAAAAAATCACCCAAAGATCCCACCTAAAATGCCAAAGGCCAAATCTACCACCATTTTGCATTATTTTTCATTGAAAAAAAACTAAGTCAAAGGTTCCTTTATAAGAAAATCTAATAATATGTAGCATTAGATAAAACTATGCAACAATGGACTCATTGTATTGGTGTTTATATTGGCCAGGTGAATCAGGTATCTAATAAGAACATTTCTATTAAGTTTTTATTTTTTAAATTTCCTATACTTGCATTTTTCGTCACAACCGACCTGACTATAATTATCAATTTACTAGTTATTAGCTTAAGGATTCGCTCATCAGCAAGATAAATTATTCTGCGAGAGGTTCGGAATATAGTTAAGACAGCCATCTTATACAAACAGAATATGAGTATTAATAAAAGAAACAATGTCTACTGCAAAATAAAGCAATTAATTGTTCAATTAATCTTTGAAAACAGTTTCCCTTAAAAAGATTTCAAAGTAGATTTTAGCTTTAATAGTTGCTACCAGACATTTAACGACTCGCCAAAACAATTAATTGATGAATACTTACATATTTATTGCTTTCTTCATATGTTTTAATAAATTCAATATGTTTATCTAGCAAAATATTGTTTGGTGCATTTTCTGGAATCTTGATATCTTTAATCGGAGTTCCCTAAAAAATCATTGTTTTTTTATACTTCATAGACTCATTAGTAATTCAAGTACATTTTGTACGGAACAGAAATACTAATGCACATGTCAATAACTAAAGTATATAAAATTATCATTACATAAAAAATTCAATAAAAGTTACCATGTTTGGTGTATTTGTTAATGCAAGCCTTTCTCTGAATTGGCTAGGATTAGCAGTTCTGCAAATACATTTTTTTTATCTATATTTTTTACTAAAAGAAATATCAATACAATGACTTATAATGGTTGGACAGCTAAAAATCACTACATGCGCCGTCCTATAATAATTTCCTGGTAAAAAACTTTTTTTTTTGGTGTATTTTTTGTATTTTAAACCCTTAAGAGGGATTTTCACGAAGTGAATTGGACTGCAAATTATCTGGCCAAATGAATTTGATCATGTGCAGTTTCGTTTGTTTTTGATTATGCATTGAAAAATTTGCTTCACCGTAAAATAGAAACAGGTTCTACTTTCTAGCAGCGAAATATTTTGCTTTAAACCTTTAACCAATTAGTGTTTTTCTTAGAAAAACTCATAACTGGAAAGAATTCAAAATAACTACTTTGTTTTTAATACCTAAGAGTGCTTAAAATTAGTATTTTGAATTTACCATGTTTTCTTGTTTCTTGTACAGATCAAAAATATATTTTACAGCTAATTTGCTGTTGATTTCGCCATTTACAATTACGCTTCATGAATCCCGTTTCTTTAAAAAGACATGATCCTATACATTATTTTGATCACAGCTTGAAGTTCTTAACAATAAATACAACAAGTTAACAAATTTCCAATAAAACAATTTTTTGTTTATAAACTCCTGACATCACAAAAGTTTCTAAAACCTCCAATATTTTTTTTATTGTTCTTTGGGCTACATAGATTTTTCCTTGGGTTTAATGACTGGTTTTGAAAAAAACCCACACAGAAGTTGTAATAAACTGGAGAGTACATATATGGAAAGCACATCAACACCCAAGAGGTAATTTCAAAAACGTCTATTCAGATAAAATAGAAAAATCATTCTGTACAACTGTTGTAGTGTCTAACTTAAATTATGTACATATGTATGCAGTTTTGTCTGAGGATATCACCAAACTCCAGTCTCTTTGTAATTCCTCCAGGTTTGTTTGCAAATGCAAATATGCATTAGACATCATAAACTCTTGTTCGAAAGCAGGACAACAAACTCATGACTCTAAAAAGAATATAAAATGTTAACCATAGGAATGTTTAAGAATACCAAGCTTCTCTGAAGTAAAAAAAAGAGTTGGAAACACTATGCATTAAAGAAAGCAGTAGATTTTTAGTTTTTAAAACTTGAATGCACAATATGTTTTTAAAGGAATGCCTAAAATGGTCACCTGAAGAACCTTTCTGAGGTATTGATTCTGTTATTTCTGACCAAAGAGTAATATTCACAGCTTATACTGAGGCGAGGTGCTACTTGTTCATATGTGATCACAATTAACCCCTAGAATTACTCGTTTTTCAATGAAATAACTTGATGACCGTTATTTTCTCAGCTCCTTTTTTATAATACCTTAAAAAGTGATATTTCCAAGGAATTTTTTCTTGCAAAAAATTTGTAAGATGTACACTTGTACTGTTCCTGCCAACCTTACATATCTTACTTGAAAAAAAAAAATTAATGGAAAATGAGAAACTATAATTTCGTTAAAAGTGGAACCTACTTAAACCAGCATCTTATATTTTGTAGAAAACGCAGGTTGTCATTTAAGAAGGTATTTATTGTTATTTTAGGTAAAAAAAAACAAACTTTTACTTTATAGAAATGGAGGATGGGCTGAGGTTTACCAAGCAAAAATGGTAATACTTTCTTGGGGACCTTGGTGGGTGGCGCTTGTTTTAAGTAGTACACAGAAGACATAGCATATCCTATACTGACCTTATTTAGTGCCGCCACTTAGACCTGCTTTTAGTGCTTCAAAAAATCTAAAGAAATATTTAACTATATACATCTCTTTAATAATACCCGTATTTTGTCTGTCTCTGTGCGGACCCCCTGCTGAGTCAGAAAGACGTGATACGGAAACACTAATATCAAATGCAATATATTTTTATTTACTTTGTTGCGACAGGTATATTTAAAGGATGGGCTAACTGGTGTTTTTTTCACAGGCTAACGACTAAATATAATATAATTAGAAAGTCTATCAATAATATTTATAATTTTAAAAAGTTGGCTAATGACAGGCAATTAAAATTTATTAACAGATTTAGTCAAGTTCTTACTTGTTTATTCTTTCAAAATTTTCACCAAGTTTACTGTTCACATTGTCTGTAATATGTTGGATATACTACAAATATGGTAAAACGAAACTGTATATATAATGTATATATTCCCTAAGGTTTTTTTTATTCTATACATTTTCCATTTTTTAGAGTTTATTTCCAGTACATGTGAAACTGACAGTGATGTACAGTTTTACATGGTGTCAAATTTTGAATTTATTTACTTGGTATCGAGCGAGTCAGCTTTATTCACTGCATACATAAATAACACTTAAGTAGTACAGTAAATTAATAGCTCATGGAATTAAAAAACAATAAAAGTATTTATTAAACAAATTCACTGAAGGTAGGTCTCCCTACTACTGCATTTCTGCTCTAGCCAAAAAGTTTGAGAGCATTTTTCTCTAAGTTACTTAATGGAAGTCAATATCTCACTTAAAAGAAAAGTTGTTCAAAATAAAATGGCTGTCTTAAAGTTACGTTTTACTCCAAAATTTAATTACAACAACTTGTGTATGGCAGCGTATAAAAAGAAGATGTAACAGGAAACAACAACGAAAAAAAGATGGGATGAAAACGAGTTGCAAAGTTATTATTTATTCCCTGAAGAAGTAGTCGTTTTTGTTTTTTTCAGAAAAATGCAAAAAGAGTCAATATCAACAGGTCCCTCTGCTCTACTTACCAGCATCAACTTCTTTTCGAATAGGTAGTTGTTACTATTATAAAAGCGAGTTAGCGCATAAAAAAATTTTTTATATTTTTCATAAATAAAATTGATTGTGCAATTGCTTGCATTTACATGACTTTCATTGGCTGAAAAGCTTAAGAGAAAAAAAATGCGTTAAAAAAGTTGAATGAGTTTAAATGTGGTTACGTTGAGTCAGCAGTCATTTCATTTCATATTCAGATATTCAATGTCGTTATCATTAGATCATAAAATTATCAATTTTTAATGATTTGATAAATATTGTTGTAGATTATATGTTAAAGTCACAAGTTTTTTGATTAACATTCTATTAATTTTTTTAATCATTGTTGTACGTACCCTTCCCCTTGAGGACTTGTAACACTGTGATTAACCAGGAAACACATGTCTAATTTTGTGAAATTTAGAATAAATTAACCTTTTATCTTTTGAAATGTTGAAATGACCTAAGCAGAAAAAACCCTAGAAACCTTTCAAACGTGCTAGTACTGTTTTAATTTGTCCCCTTACGGCTAAAAATTTCCTTACAAATAGAGGTATGCAAGACATTCTATTTGAGAAGACGAAAAAGTGACTGAATCTTTATCCATCATCTTACAAATCCTATTAAGCTATGTCAGCCGTGTGATGTCACAAATCAACAAAATATGTATGAACCAAATTGGCTTTTGTTTGATAATGGTGGTGACCGTTAATGTAATTATCGACTTTGGGGCACAAAATTTGGACAGTTAAAAATAAAAAAAATTTAAATTTTTTTATCAGTGGCCTATCCAGAAGGTTTTAGACGCCGAAATACCAGTTTGGGTGCCCAAACTAAGTGCCCAAATATTGAAAACCGGTTGAAAAAAGGTTTTCTTATTTTATCCATAAAAGAAAAAACCTTACTGTAATCATTTTACGGTGTATAAGAAATCACATTAAGCCTGAATAAAATCGATTTATTTTATATATAAGAGACAAAGGAATACTGTAGTTCGTCTGTAAGGAGAAACTGTGTTTCTCAGTGGTCGAAGCTCTCTTGTGTTCTGGCAATTTTATTAGCTTGGGAGACAAGGGAGTGCGTACATGTACGCACTCCCTTGTTTTTAAGTTGGATTACGTGGACTGGTTTAGCATTGCGCATCAGGCTTCCTGTAGCAAAGTACCAAATTGGGCCATCAGTTCCATCGCAACCCAACAAAATACGGCAGAGCTTGGAGTGTTAGCTGTCATATAAATCCTGTAGTATACATTCAATGTTAAACACGTTAAATTAGCGACATTGTTTAGGATCATAAAGTCAGTAATACACATTTTAATTTGCTCACAACAAAATGTGATTTTAGCCAAAAAAATTTCCCGGGGGCTTTGTCGCCTCTCCTCCCAACAGGGCTCTGCCCTGTTCCCACTGGGGGTCTTACAGTCCCCCCCCCCCCCCCCTCAACTGATTTTCAAATTCTTGGGCTTCGTGCTCACGGAGTGCCCAAACTAACCTCTGGATACGCCACTGTTTCCTTAGTTTTACTTTGTTTTCTAGGAAACTACTTGAAATTACCACCTTTAGCTCACAGACGGGCATTATCCTAAAATGTGATACTACCAAAGCAGGGACAAAATAACTGATATTATCGCTTGTTACTTGTTTCAAAGTTATGTTTTCACTATGTTCTCTGCACATGATCATGCACAGCTATTTAGAAATTACTTGAATAGCCAACACGTCACCATTTTTTTTCCATCTAAAATCAAATTGAATGGCACTCTTCTGTTTCTTGATGTTAAAATTATTCATAGCAATAAAAAAAAATTTACCGAAATTTATTGGTGCTTATTTTAACTTTAATGGTCTTGTTTATATTTTAATTTTTGTATATTGTCTGTTGTGTCTAATTTTGAAGTATTTCATAAGGGGGTCACCAACCTTAAGAGACTATCGTCTTAACTGAGAACTAGATAGGTTAATTCTAATAATAAGTCTCTGCCTACATGTGGTCTTAAAGTAATTTTTTTTAACAGTATTAATATTTTATTAGCAAGGGTATGATTTTGTGCATAACAGAAGATACTTGGTTCTCTTTATATGACTGCTGTAACAAACCTCATTTGAGACAATGACACTCTTGTTAAATTTAAGAGGAGCTTCTGCACCATGCGTACTTCTCACTGCCTAAGAGAAAATATACAGCACTAACATCGGACATCCTAATTATTAAGCAAAATAATTAGTGCATATGAAAAAACTAGATTTGTTTCACATCTCCTAAACTTTGAATTTCACTAAATAACTAAAAAGTCTATTGATTTCTTAAAACAATTGGCAATAATAACAAATTTTCCTCAGTAGCAAATTCTAAACATCACTATGAAACATAACCACACTAAATAATGTTGTGATTAGCAGAAAATATTTTTCTGCTATTTATCCTTGCGTCTTAAATCAGACACATCTTGTGGAATACCCTAAAAATAGCTGACAACAGTAAATTTCGCAAATGGCTTTGAACATCTGTCAAAAAACGTAAACACATTTGGAAGAATCATTTTGCATTATAGCTTGCAACATAGAAAATACAAAGAATTTTACCAGCATAAATTTTTCTTTCTTCCCGATGACAATCCCAGAATTTCTGTAGCCACAACCTAATGCAATCTTCAGCTGAAAATAAGCAGGTCAATGTTATATTACATGAGTAAACATGCGCAAGCAGGAAAAGACAAAAAGCTACCATACTGTTAAATTATGTTACTATATTAGACAATTTAAAATCTACACAATTTGGGAGACTTTGTAGGATATTAGGATAAATTAAAAAAGCTCCTAATTAAAGTTGCTACAAGCAGAAAAATAAACAAAAAATTAACAAAATCAATGATACCATGAGTTTAGCACATTCTAAAGTTCGACATTGCACATGTAATATAAATGGTTCATATTTGAGATCTATTTTATCATCTTCATCCGATCGTTCTTCGATTTTCTCCATCTATAAAAAGTGCAACAATACAAATAAAGGTTCTTATCCAATGACAATAAAGTATCTTCTAATTCTCCAAAAGTTTAGAAGACACAAAGAATTAAAGATAAAAATGAAAGGTACAAAGTGTACATTTTTCCCGAAAACGGTATGAGAACAGTTTGCCAATCTACCAATCTGTTATAAAAGCATTTTCTCATTATAGTAGTTTGCCTACATGACGGATTTAGAACTTGAACTAAACTTTAAATTGATAATAACCAAAAATACTAGTAATAAGGATGAGAAACTTGATCAAGGTTAAATTCATAACGATTATACTTTTAAACACAGGATTTCTGTTGTTTTCTAATTTAAAATTTTTGGAAGAAACTCTTCTTTTAGCTAGGAAATAAATATTCTAATACGAATTGCTTTAAAATTAAAGTTTCCATGTTTACAACAATTTATTTTACAGTTTTTAATAAAAATTTATCAGTTCATCTTACTTTTTCTTTGAAAAATGCCAACATGTTTTACCTGGCAAACATTTTCTTCGCTAAATTTTGGATTATCAGTTATTTTTATTAAATAAAACTGTTTATTTAGATTGAGTTTAAAAAATTAAGAGTTTGTAAAAATATCAATTAGCAGTTGTTAAATAAATAAGATATGCACAAGTAATAAATAGAAACCAAAAAATTTTATATACATTACTACGATCACTTAGAAACTTCATATTTTAGTCTAAATTTATAGTAAAATCAAAAAATTAGGGTTCATTGACTTAGAGAGGAAGATGGTATCAAATAAATGCTCAAGACAAAGCATTTGACAATATTGATGCTTTGAAAAAAAATCAACTTTAAAAGGTTTAGATTTTACTGAGTTTTTATTACTTATTATTATTTTGTTACAAATAATTACTAGTAAAAAATGTGACTGAATCACAACCATTTAACTAAGTAACATTGTTACTAATACTTACAATATGAGTAGCACCGATTTCATCATGAGAAGCAAGGAGCCATTTGCAACCTTTTTTCTTCGTTTCACCCTTCAAAAGGAAACAGAAACAAATTTAATTTCAAAACAATTTAATAAATTTGATATCAAAAACCAAACATGTCTTCTTAAGAACACTAAGTCAATCTGACAATGTTTCCAAAAATTGGTTGAATGGTTACTGGAAAATATTGAAGTCCTCTAATTTCCCAGTCCATAAAAAATTTGCATTCTAAGCATTACCTTTTATTTTTGCCTTACCAGGATAACAGTGATATTACCATTAAGAGAAAAAAATTATGCAATGTTTGTCAATATTATCTTTATGTGCACTACAATAGTCTGTTCTTATTGCTTGGTTGTGTAATAAAAATGAAGGTTTATAGGGTAGGGTATCCATAGTACATCTTAACACTGATAACAAAAACATACCTCCATAAAAAGAACTATTCGTCCAGAACATGAACTCGTTGTGAAAAAATCATTATGAGAATTGATGAAAACAATCAATTCGTGAATAGGTGCATCGAAACTTCCCTTTCTACTTTGATCTATACCATGTAAACATTCTTTCTTTTGTTTATCAAATAAGTTCATTATACATATTCTGGTAAACAAGAAAGTATCAACATTTACGCAAGCTAAAACTGTTTTTTAGACATTTTGACAGCAGGCATACGCAAGGTATATAATAGGTAAATTAAGTAGCGATCATTTTAAATAATAATTTCTGTATCACACTCAGTATCCATACAGGTTTGGGGAAATAGAGAATGCAGTTTCTCTATTTAGCAGAGTGATATAGGAAAGTTAGCAAAGAGTTTATGTACAGGATGTATGGAAATGATTCATACGCATTGTACTCACAAGATTGTACAATAAATTAGGTACTTACACATGTGCACCATTGGCAACAAAATAAAGAAAAGTTTGACTTTTTTCTTAATGAGCTAGCTTTAGCTTGACTATTAAGTGTTAGAGCTACGATTTCGTATGTTATAAAATCTGTTTCTCTCCTATTATTCTATCTTTTCTGCAGCTTTTCAGCAGCCTCCTTAATTATTAAGAACCCACGCAAAAAAATTAAACAATTCACCATTACAATATTCTATTCACTAAAAAGTCTTCTGACTTGACTTTTTGCCAATGAGATTGGTGATATTTTGGCAGACAATAAACATTATATACAGAGGTTCCTAAAACATTATTCTATGTAAGTCATATAATAAATTCAGGCGAGTGTATCCCTTACCCTAGATTATCTTGTTCTTATTAAGTTGTTATGATGTTCTTATTGCCAGAAGAATAATACAAATGCTATTCTGACCAAGGTAGCTAAAGTATGTATTGGACGAGAAAACATACAATAGTTTAATTTATTTAAACTTAGCCTACCCAACTAGCATGTACATTGGCCTTAAAGAAATAATTTAAAGAAAATTTTTACAATATTCCTTAAGAAATCTTTCAAGCCAAACTTAAACTACCTAAATTATGAATCTCAGAGAGTGAAGCTAACACAATTTTTATGTTTATTTCTTTAAGTTAAGAAAGTTAAGTAAGCGCCTCATAATAAGTTTAGTCTGAAATCATTTATTAAAGTTATTGTACTTTTGGTTTCTGTGATAAGTGACTTCTTTTAAAAACTACAATTTGCATACACTGTAAGAGGTTGGGAGTGTTAAATTATTATTAGTGTAGCAAAAAGGAAAATTTGCCGTCTGTTTTATGACATTAAAATGTTAGAATTTCAAATTTTTGATCCAGGTTTTACTTTTTGTTACAGCAGGTAGAAATATCACTTAAAACCTTATACCTTCTGATGCTTGCCAATAAGTCTTTTTACGTCTCAAGATATAATTTAAATGAGTCTGGACAATGCTTATCAACATTCTTCAGTTTATTAAAAGGGTTTTTTATTCTTTAGAAATAAAAAAAAGCGAAAGTAGAAATCAGATGTACCTTCCTCCAGGAAATTAACGAGGCACGATATTAATGATCAAGAAATTATCAAAAGGAAAATTGATGTGAATGCCTATAACAACTTTTACAAAAGAATTTCATTTGATTTAGCTAAATTGACTTGAAAATAGCAATTAAACAACACAAATCGGTAAATTCAAGAAAAATTTAATGGACATGTTTTTATTTATTTTGAGAATGGGTTCATTGACAATGAGCTGATTTTTAAAATTTTTTAAAAAAATTTTTAAAATAAGTTTAGGCTGCATCATATTAGTTGCACAATCATCAATCACACCTTGGCACAAAAATTTATTGGATGTGATGGTCTCTAGGAGAATTGACCGCTTCTATTTCTAATTCGTTATTTTAAAACAATAGAATTCCGTATTTCGTATTTTCACAAATAAGAATTACATATTTAAAAATACACATATTTTTTTAAAAACTGCATTTCGTATCTTCAAAAAATACGGAATTCGCATTAAAAAATTCCTTGATTTTTATATACAAGATTTGTATTTTTAAAAATATGAAATTCGTATTAAAAAATACGCGTAATTCTAAAAATAGCGTAGATTTAAAATACAAAGACATAAAAAAAAGTAATGTTTGGTTAGAGTACGTGTCATTTTTGATACGAATTGAAAGTTGCCGTATTCCATTTTAAAATGACCAAAAAACGTCTCTGCGAAGCTTTAAAGTTGCCATATTTCATTCTAAAATGACAAAGAAACGTCCCTGTGAAATCAGAGCCAATTAAAAGCCTACTTAAAACAAACTTGTGAAATTGAGTAATTGTTCTACTCAATTTATTCAACCACTTACTTGATACACGTAACATTTCTAAAAAATATTTCTAAAATTAGAATTTCGTATGTTTTATATTTTAAAATCGAATTTCGTATTTCGTATTTTTCAAAAATAGGAAATACGAATTTCTGATTTTTAAAAATAGAATTTCGTATTTTTAAAAATATGAAAATTCGTATTTTGTAATACGAAATTTCCGTATTTCGCATTTTTAAATATGGAAAGAGAAGTGGTCGATTTTCCCAGAGAGCATCACAGATGAGTTAAAAATAGCTAACCAAAACTATCAATTTAATCCTTAGGTGTCTGAAAGGGATCCCAAGGTGTAAAATGATGTTGGGGTTATATTATGGAGCCTAAAAAGTTAGTTAACAAGTCTTTTTAAATTTTTTAAAAAGCTCTTTTCGTTCTCAAGATATTCAAATTTAAAGAATCTCAGATTTAATTATGTTGCATAAATTTAACATCATTTTTTACCTTGGGCTCCCTTTAAAATGTAATTAGCAAAGGTACTGAAAACAATTCCTAGGTTATGCTGCGCATTCATTAAAACGATGCACAAGTTGGGCCAAAACTTGCAACATGGAAAAACACTGTTTCAAACACACATTTTCCCACTGGAATGTGTAATTAATGCGGTGGGTAGTTCTTACCTTCTATTGAAAGGATTTAAAATATAAAAATATTTGATATTAAAAATGACTGCTGGGTTATCTAATCAGTAAATGAAATGTAATTTTCAATCACTTTTTAAAAATCTATTTGCATCTTTACTTTTTTCTCTACTTTCAGGTTTTTTATAAATATGAAATGAACTAAAATATGACAGGAGATTTTTTGCTACCATATTGTCTATCTTATATTTTGTAGCAATTTCATCTTGCGTCCAAGTTTCGGGTGCCACTTTATAGTTTGTAAACAATTCATCCAACTGCTGCGGTGTTAACTTTCCTTCAGGAACAACATTTATTTTTCTTGCTCGTTTTCCAGTTTTTAAAATATCCTTTGGGGCAGCACCAACAGAATCAACTCGAACTGTTTCCAGCATTTTATGAAGTTTTTCGTCTTTATTTTTTACTATATTTTGGAAAGATGGATTCGACTTTAACAATTCTTTATAGCCCTCCACAGTTGATGGATGTCGTTGAGCAGCTGACTTAACTTCTAAAACTTTATCAACGTTTTTTAATGAGGCTGTTGGCATCCTTGAAAGCCTTTTTAGTTTGGCAATCTGACTCCCCATTGTACTTCTAATCCTACTGAATAATTATCACCTAAACAAAACATACATGTAAAATTTATTTAGCAAAGATATCTGTACTTGTTAAATTAGTGCTCTCTTTAAACAGGGTACAAGTTACTTAATCATAAAAACATGAAGGTGATTGCAATTCAAGGTTATGTACTTTGAATTGCAATCACTCCCCTTTTTAATGTTCTTTTTAATTCACAAGAAGCACTTCAATAAAATGCTTGTCAAATACATAAGATTTCTTGTGGCAAACCTAAAACTGAATATGTTAAAAACACAGAATTGGACATTATCAACACAAAAACTTTTGAATTCTATACATTCTTTACTTGAAGTTATTCACAGAATAATTTACAACGTTTTTAATAATAATATATAATTTAAGAAATAGTGTCAACTTTTCTCTTTTTTCTTCGCAATGCTTCATTCTTCAAGAGCAGCTCATCCTTTATTCGCTTACGATGTTGACGAATGTATCTAAATGCTTCTATAGATGCATACGGTAAATTTGTTTGTGGATCCCTATATTTTGCAGGATGTCCAGTTACAACACATATGGCTTTTTCTGGGTATTTTGTTTTACGTGATGGAAAGTAATTTTTAGGAAAGTTTTGCGAATCTGTAAATTCTAGAAAATTTCGCGTGCAGTACTCTTCCTCAGCTTCACCATCTTGAGAAGATATCAACGGCATGCGCAAGGATTGAAAACGAATGGTAGGTCCTTGGAATCGTATCTAAAGTATGAAGGATAATGCCTTTAATTATTCTCACTTTTTATAAAAAGATAATAAAAGAAAAAAATGAACCTTAGTCATTTTACTGTTTTTCTTCTCTTCTTCTAACTTCAGGAATTGTGCGAGGGAAGCTAAATTTTGTTCCTGTGTTACAGCTGCTTCAGCTAAGAGTTCCTCTTGAGTCAGCCGCCTTAACTGTGGCATTTTTGGATGTCTTTTTAGTACTTGTTGTGCGTTTTTCTTTGAAAGTAACTCAGCCTTCATAAGTGTACTAGCTCGCATTCGTTCATTTTTATCACGAGGTTGGACTGAAATAAATAACAAAAAAGGCTAAGTCACGATTAAACTAGAAATAGTGTTATTTTCGTCTCATATTCACATGGTCAGCACTGACAATAAATATATTAAAAAACTGTATTTGTTTCCATAATAATAAAAATAATATTTGTACTTGCTGAAAGTGATTTTGTGGCAAAGTATTCATAATAATTTACTATCACGGCCACACATTTAAACCTGAACTTTTATTCTTGTTCCATTAAAAAAGAGCCTAGATGTGGCATTGTGAAATAAAGATTTGAAAAACTAATGTGGTACAAGCAGATGAAAGAAATTTTAAATTTTTTTAAAAAGATTTTGCTGCATTACAGCATTGGTTTAAGGAATGGTGAGTAAATTTTAATGACCTTTTAAATAGTAATACACCAATTATCTACTGGTTTGGATTTAGCCATGTGCGAAAGCATACAACATAAAAGGATTGACTAATCCTTTCATTATTGAGCATTTTAACCAAAATTTCTTTTAAAGAAAAATTGTTTCCTGAAAAAGGGTGTATGGTGATTGGCCTATATGTTACAACATTTAGCACTTTCTAAGTACATTCAAACTTGTGATTGCAATTTCATAACTTCAAACTCAATAGAACCAAACTTACAGCCATACTTCAAATTTCATAGGTATTTTGACAAAAAACAAATGTAAATACAAAGAAGTTTTCAATTGTTTGGTGAGGTTGGGTGAGATTTCAGGGTGATAAGATTCATCAAGCATGCACACTCCATGTCACTATCTTTAACCTAATTTTCGAAATAATAACCCACACATTTGGCTGATTTGACTTATTTTGTGCATGTACTAGGAATGTGTAAAAACTGGTTAACAATTTTTACTGCTAAAAAATAGGGTATTGTGGGCATTTCTGATTAAGCTTTCAATAGAAAATCCTTCTCTTTTTAAACCACTATATTGGTACAAAATATTTAGATGGCAAACTTTGCTTGTCTTTTCTTATGCTTTGGTTTAACATTTTTTGTATTTTTTGAAAACAAAATAACGCAACTTTTAAGTTTCATATGGATAGCTTTTGTAAGGTTAGTGGTTTTCTCATTTTCCAGCAACATACACAGATTTTCAAGCTTTGTTTAGTGTGTTTTTGTTTTTCCTTACAAAGTTAAATCAATTTTTAAAGAGAACCCAAGGTATAAAATGATGTTGGACTTATATTATTGAGTTTAAAAAGTTGGTTAACAAGTATTTTAAAGTTTTTTTAAAAGCTTTTTTAGTTCTCAAGATATTCACATTCAAGATATTCACAGTTCTCAAGATATTCACATTTAATTATGATGCATAAACTATGATGTCCTCTTTAAGCAATAGCAAACTTTGACATTTTCTGTCATCAGTAATTTCTGACCTGTTAAGGGATGTCGCATTGAAACTTTATTAATTCCTGATATTATAAAGGTGCTCTGTAATATAGGCCCAACATCATTTTATACCTTGGGTTCCCTTTAAGCTTTAAACACCGTCTTTACAATATTTGTGAACAAAAAATTACCATTTCTAAACTTTATACAGCCAATTTATTCTGATAAGTTTCACACACCAATGTTTTTGTCAATTTAGAACAAGAAGACTTTGTATAGCTATGTTTTTGTTCTTATAAAATGAAAGGCACTTGTTTTTAAATTAAACTATTGAGTTCAATTAAAGGTGAATATAAAATAATTCAAAATAAAACGCCTGTCTGAAACAACTAACAATGACAAATAATAGCACATGGCCTGCTACTGATAAAAAAATGTGACTTAGAAAAAGAAAAGTTATATCCTGGACACTCATTCAGTTAAGGAAATTCTTTGAAGTTATTGCTACATGTATTACATGTTGTCAATAGAAAATGTTAAAGACAAGCAGTGTTACTTATTTTTCACATAGCATATTTCATTTTTGTTTTAAAAAATGTGTATTTTTAAATACAACGTGTAGAATGTATATCTGAAATAAATTACTTAAAATATGAACCGAATGAAATGAAGACTGTTTTTCGTAGAAAGCATCGCAATTTTGCATGAAATTGTTCAAAATTAGAGTGGCAGAATTTTTTTAACCTTAATAACGCATGACTTTATGTATATGCTTAGTTGTACAGTTCTAATGTTTTTCCAGTTTATTTAGTAATCGAAATAAGTGCACTAACTCTACCTGGTTCATACACTCTCTTTACAGCAGGTTTTCTTGGTTTGTCAGGTGCATCTCCTGACACTTTAACAAGTTTTTTCTTTTTCGGTTTTCGTTTTGTTTTTTCTTCCTCTTCATTTTCAACTTCGTCCTCCTTTTCTGACATACTAAAATCTGAAATGATAATAAGAGTAAAATTGTTTTCAATGTACCAACAAATGTTAACATCAATATATCACAAGAAAGCCAGTTCAAAATTTCTCATTATTTCTTTATAATAAATTTGTCCTTTAGCATCCAAATCAAAATTTACAACTGATAATAAAAACAGAATTATTGCTTTAGTACATTCACACCTGAATCACAAACATCTTCTTCTATTTCTTCTTCTTCGTAATCGTTATCATCTTCTTCTTCATTAAAACCCCCATATGTGGTTTTATAAAAATCATCCTCCTCATCCTCTTGTTCTTCAATTAACTTTTGCATGCGACTACCAGCATTACTTCGTTTTGGTCTGTCTGTAGCCATAGTAAAAGTATTTATATTTCCTGAAATCAGATTCTCACATTCATATAGATTTTTCATTTCCTTTTTTTAGGTTTAGTATAGTTCTATTTAACAATGGTATTTTTAAAGTTATAAAAAAATCAAAATAAGGAAACAGTGGAAACAATTTCAAACAAAGTTTTAGAGTAGTTGATACCTAAGCCTTTTTCATTAGTGCTTATGGACACCCTTACGCTGTTGTTTAAGATTCCCAATATAATATTCTTGCTTTGTTATTCTGAGCTCCTTCTAAGCTTAAAATGAGGTTTATAGGTAAAATTGTCACTATTCAAAGTTAACCTTTCTAGAGACACCTTCACTTTTGCATGTAAAAAACCTTTTCATCTCAATCCTAATTTATATGTGCTGGCTTATTTTCTAGGGTAACCTTTTTATATTTACTCTTGCAGTTTTCATAATTACAACTTAAAAATCTTGGTTGGAAACGTTTCTAAAATCCCAGCAAACTGTTCCAAAATGTTGATCTATTTTGACCAACATCAGGTTGACATTTAGAGAGGATCGTTTAATTATGAAGAAATATATGGAAAAGTTTTTTAAACAATTCAAGCCTATCTAATTTCAATCAGGCATTGTTGAGAGAAAAAAACAACATGTAACAACTGTGTCGTTATAATCTATTCTTAGGAACTCTATAAAAGTAACGTTGTACATTTGCATTTACAAAATATAGGACTTTATATTATATACAAACACATCTAACACATCAGAATTTAAGTTTCTTTTATTTTTTCAACAAACTTTTTTTTCTTACAGACACAAATACATAACACGCAACATGAAGTGCTTACACAGAGTTTCAATTCATTAGAACGCTCCCACCAGGTCATGATTCGCCTAATAACTGTGGAATGAAACAGTAAGCACTTTTGAGTGTAATGTATTTCAGATACAAAACTTAAAACATATAAGATTGAACTAAAAAAATGACTTTCGCCTAATATAAAAGAGATAAAGGAAATGAATTTCTTATTTACAATTCAGGGATTATGTATCATATCTCTATAAACTTAGGGATACAATTTACTTGAAATGCACTTTTTAAAAAATCAAATGAATGTACATGCATATCTCAGTAAAAGTACATACTTTTCCAAGAACAAGTGAAAAAGTTTGGCAATTGTCAAAGATTACAACAAACATCTTAGGTTAAGTTTTTCTAGGAGAACTTTAAAACAACTGTTAGGTATCGTTTTAGGTTATGTAACATGTACGCTAAATCAAGCGTCCAATGTTTCGTTTTGTTCAACAAATTACTGATTAATTAGTACTAAATCGTTTATCTCTATTTAAAAACCTGATAGCACTCTACACACAGCTTCATGTTGGCCTCTAACCCATCCTTCATGATAGCTAAAAAATTGAAAAATTGAAAACAAGGTAGAATTAATAATGGATTGCTAGTGTGTAACGTATTATCATGTAGTATCAAATTAAGTAAAAGATTAATTGCAGTGATTACTATACCTTCTGGATAAAACAGTTGGTCAACAAAATTTCGGGGACAGAACAACTAAAATCTGAATTTTACTTTAGCTAATTAAATTATCTTGGGTATATGACAATTTATGTACTTTCTAGATAAAACAAATTTAAGAAAAATGACAGGAAACATTTCTACAGAATTCTTAACTTAAATTTCCTAAACTTTTTTTCAACTATACAATAATGTACAAAGAGCTATTCAATGTTGTTTTTCTTGATTGTGGTGTGAAATAGGTGAGTTTCCCAAACTGTACAAATTCCATGTAGCTTCAAATAGACTTACATAAATTAAATTACATAATAACATGTAAATTTATGATATAGTCTGAAATGAGGTTTGCTCCATGTAATAATTATATACAATACAAACATTTATAAAAACATTATTATAAACACAATTAATTCATCATAAATTTGGAAGCGAAGAACTTAACAACTCTAAGCTTTGGCATAAAATACAAAGAGTTTTACTAAGCTTTTCCAGATCAGTAGCCGTTGCAATACGTGGAAAATTCCTAGATAAGTTGCAAAAATCATTCACATGATTTTCAATGGTATTCAGATGTTTGTTTACTTTCATTCTTGTAACAGGGCCAATCGAGTCACGGTATTGTGACAATCCATCAACTAAACTCATGCACTCTTTTGTAGCACTTTCAATTTTTACCCCAATATTTTCAGACTGTCTTGAATCAGCCAGTGTTATAAGGTTACTGATAGATTTGTAAACCTGTTGCATATTTTCTGAAATTGGAACTAATTCGGGCTTTAGATTTTTTGTAGAAAATTCTAAAAAATCATCTATATTCAAATCAACACTTGGGGGTGGTACAGGTGAAGAATTGCGAGTTATTTTACTGGGCCTTGGTTTAAGCACAGGCTTTGCTGGTAATGTTGGCTTTAGGGTGCTAGTTTTCTCCTCTACTTCTTGCAGCTCAATGGTTGGTTTTGAAGGCGTGGCTGGGCGATATGGCAGGGGTGGCTTTTTTGGTTTTTTAATTAAATCGTTGTGTACAGAACGGTCATTCTCATTGTCCAACTTAGGCTTTGGGGGCGGAGGAGGTTTGTTGACAGACAGACTTCCTCTTCGCTCATTCTTCAGTGCATGGTTAGCTACGTTAACTAAATTTTCATTGCTTGCTATCTGCTTTTTCTTTGTAAGTACTTTCTGAAGGCCACCTTGAAGTTCATTCAAAGATATTTTTGTATTTCCGTTGTCTATTGTTGTATGGGCACTAGTAGTCACTTTATTGACATGATCAGAATTTATGGCTGTAGAATAATCTTTTTCATCTTTTTCTTTTGATTTATTTTTCTTTGCTTTCATTGACATTGGAATAAGCGGTTTCTTTTCTTTTGGTTCACGTTCTTTCTTTTTGTTTTCTGTTTGGTTAGGTCGTGTCGCTGGTGCTCTTGGTGGCGGCAGACATGGTTTACCTGATGGAGGGGGCAAGTCTCTTTGAGACAATTTTGAAGCATCTGGTTTGTCATTTGGTTGTCCTCGTTTTGGTGGCTTAGGTGGTAGAATCATGCCCTCAATATCACTTAAGTGCATTGAAAGAGGACGTGTTTTCAAAGCTCTTTCAATCTCTATAAAAAGTAGATATAAAGATCGTAGACCATTTCCCCAATAAATAAAAAGAAATCTTTCACATGACAAAATTTTTACACATTATAAAATGAACAGAAGAAACCCCATACATTGTAGAGACGTAGTTCTATTTAAGCTTTATCTTCAGAGAGCGCTCAAATCAAAAAAATTTACCTTCGTCTACATTTTTTGTATCAAACATGTAATCAAGACGATGCCGGATCACTTGAAATGTTGGTCTATCAGCTGCATTCCATTGCCAACCTAATAAGATATAATTATTTTTTTTTAAAAAAAAACGAAACTAGCATCACATATTGCAGGAAATAAGAAAATGTGTCATTCCATTCCATGAATGTAAGATTTCAACAGGCATCACACTATCTCTGCCAAAAAAGTTGTGCTTATTGGTTTCAAAAAAACGATATTGCATTATCTCAATTTACTGTATTTTCCGGTATGTAAAACGCGGGTTATAAGTTGATTTTTACGACTGTTGGTGCGGGTTATAATGTGGTGCGGGTTATAATGTGGTGCGGGTTATGTGATAAGTTTTATATTTTCTGTCATTTATTGTGAAATTTAAAGTTTATACATTTAATGACAAAACTAGTACCAATGGGATAATTGCGTACATTAATATAACTGCATGCGCGATCCTATGTCTACGTAATTTTACTTAAACTACGTGATTTAATATTTTTCACATATTGAAATTGCTTCAACTTTCTATTGCTTGCCAGCGCTAATATTACGAGCTCTCTCTCTCTCTCTCTGAAACACAATTCTGGTGATAATTTTTCTTTTGTGTTGAATGTAATTCTAATCTATTTATATCTTTCCAATCACATTGACCACATTGAAATGATTTGCTTCTGGTAATAGAACAATATAGCAGGTATCATTTTTAGGTTTAATCGACACATATTTCACAACCTAGTGCCTAGGACTTAATTATTAATTCCTGTTAAAAATATTGAAAAATGTTAAAATTAAAGTATAGATAATAATTTTCTTTTTTTATCTTTGATACCTTTGAGCAACAGGTGGCCACTGAAAATATCAAAAATAAATATAAAATACAATTGATAAGACACATGCAACTATCTCCTCCCAATTGCCACCATTCATTTTATCATGCACACTGTGATTGCTGAGATATAAATAGATAACAAAATTCTATAAACATTAGAAAAGAATGTTCCGTACATCGCTGTTACAGACAATCCGTGATAATTATTATGTTGTTTATTTTTATGCCAAAAAAAACTTAAATATACATAAAAAATAGAGATTTTACTTTAGATTTATAACCTGATAGCATGGGTTTTATTTTTTGTTTGTTTGTTATTTGTTTGTTTGTTTAATCGCAGGAAACAAGAGTTATTATTGGCTGAAACTAATGTTTACAAATAAAAGGAAAACAGCATTGTCAAATTAATTTTAATTTATTATTATTTCGGCAATCGGAGACAAGGAAGTTAAGACTGAGAGAGTCGAAAGTTCAGACACTCGTTCTCGTGTTTAAGGTTCACGAGTTTAAACGTCCCCACTTGCCCCCATCATGAAAAAACAGAACACAAGCACATGTTTATAAAGTGATTAAGGTAAGTAAAAATACGCTGAATTTTTTCTTAACACGATGCGGGTTATGCAAAGGTGCAGGTAAGTAAAACACATTGATTGAAATTTTATGCGGGTTATACGAAGGTGCGGGCTATCTAAGAGCATCTAGTTTATAACTCCCTAAAAAAGCTGAGCTGCGGGTTATACGATGTGCAGGTTATATACCGGAAAAAATGACTTCTCCATATGACGTTGTAAAAGAATACAAAAATTAACCATGGTTACAAAAGATATTTTCACAACAACAAACTTTTTTGTTTTTGCAACAACAAATTTAAAAAGAACTTACAGTCCAACATTAATTTGTAAACTGGATCAGGACACCCTTCTGGACATTCCATTCTATAACCTTGCTCAATTAACCCATACACTTGATTCAAATCACGACCAGGATATGGTGACATTCCATATGTTGCTATCTCCCACAACAAAATACCAAACGCTACAAAGAAATTTAATACAAATGCAGAGTAACAAAATTACATAAGATGGATGCCTTTGTAGAATTTGTTTGGCAGCTACTTCTGCAAACTTACTAGATAATTTATATTCATATGTATTGGGCAGTAACAATTTCTTAAAAGGCTTAAGCCACATTTCCAATGAAGTGACATTAAACCTTTTGGTTTCGAAGTATGGCAATTGGTGTCATAACAAGGCCAAAATACAGACATACTATTAGCCACTGAAAGATTGTCTGAAAAATATTTGGGGTTCTTCAAGAAGATGGTGTGGAGTATTAATAGGTTAATCACAAGAATGGAATATTGTAAGGAGATCAAAAAGAAAGATAAATTTAGAACGGCTGGTTTCATTTAAAGGAATTTAAAGAAATTTAAGATACATAAAGTATGTAAAATAACAATATTAAATTGAGCTTTTCTAAACCAAGTTAAAGAAACAGTAACAACAAACTGTATTAAATATAAACACTTAGAAAAAGATTGAGCTTGTAAGCTCCATACTAATTCATATCACCGTACCCACAGTTTTAACTACCAGTAAACATAACCAATGCAAACTAAACAAAATCTTTTTAGACAGTTTTTATAATTGAGATTTTATAGTATTTAACTTGAGATTAACATAGTACTAGCCTCGAGATAGGAAAGTACAAGGCTTAAATATCACAGTAAAGTAATAAAAAATACATGTAATAAAATAACAGTCATAGCACATCTTTAAAGCAGAGAGACTTTTTTGCATAGAAATATCATCAAATACACACAATTATAGTCTCTTTTTACTATGGAAGAAAATCTTATATATACACATTAGTTTTTCAATGAAATGCACAAAATTCTCAATGAAAAAAAAATGAATTAAAGCAAAGTAACAGATTTCTTACCCCACACATCTGATTTAGTTGAAAATTTGTTATATGCAAGTGCTTCTGGACTTGTCCATTTGATTGGAAATTTGGCACCGGAATGTGCTTTGTAATAATCGTACTGCATGGAACGGGCCAATCCAAAATCTGCAACCTTTATTAAGTGATGTTCACCAACTAAACAATTTCTTGCGGCCAAGTCACTAAAAAGATAATACATGTATTTTTTTCACAATAACACTATTATTAAAATTAACAACATAAATTATAGCTTTGAATTTGTGATTTAAACATTTTTATTAAATAAAACAGCTTCAGCAAGAGCATAAAAAATCAAGCATTCGCTTCAGAATTTTTTTAAGAATTTATTTGTTATCATAAATATAATATTTTCCAAAAATATATAAGTGGGTGTGTGATTTGCTAAGCAAATTACAGACCCAAAATTGATTTTCATGGTGTCCAGACATGCAATTTGATATTGGTTTTATATGTGCAATTTATTAAAAGTAGCACATCAAATTCTGCTTAGACATGTCTGGAGGTGTTCAAGGGGGAGAAATAAATAAAAAAGTAAAGTTATGAAAAAAAAGTTAATTTACGATGTTTATTAAATTTTGTGGACTAGAATCAATATTTTGATATTTTGTGTTAATTTAATTTCGCGAACAGATCTTAATTCAAATATTTCAGGCGGACTAAAATTCGCAAAATGTGGATCACGTAAAGTATAATCCACTTAAGGTAGTAAAATATTGTTAATGCTTTACAATTGTCTGTTTTCTAAATTTTAAAGATGTATTACCCAATATAAACTTCTAAACAAAAAAAGTATAACAAATTGTCAGCAAATTATTGAAAAATTTAATTTGGCATATATACTCCTAAATTGGCAATAATAAAGACAGATAAATATCTGAGGATTATAAACCCTGGTTATAAAAATGGCTCACAGACAGAAAGTATTATTATATAGATTAACTGAACACAACAAAATCACATAAAAATATGCAAAATCTAACCGATGAATAAAATTTCGATCTTCTAGGTACTTCATAGCTGAAGACACTTGGGAAGCCATATAAAGTAAAGTTGTAGCTGGCAAGTCAGCCTTTTCAGCCTGACGCAAGTATTCCAACAAATTACCAAGTGGCATGTACTCAGTCACTATGTAAATTGGACTTTCTCTTGTACAAACACCAATGAGCTTGACAAGGTTGTCATCTTTTATTTGTTTCATCACGTCAGCCTCCTTCAAAAATTCTTCTACATCTGTTTGAGATTCCTTAAAAAACATTAAAATATATAAACAGGATAATTTAAAAATTTTGTAATGGTGGCATGTTACCCTCTTAAAATTGTGTATAAACATAGTAGTTTGCAATAGAATGAACACACTTTTGTCAATAATTTAAAAACTTGATTTAGGAGGAAAATTGTTTCATTTTTATCCTACAGACTGCATCCTTTACCAAATTATGTTTGCAAATATGTGCAGCATTTTAGTTAAAATTCAAAGACTTCTACTTTTCTACTTTCTTACTTTCACTTTTATAAGATTTGCTTAATCTTTCCATATATAACATCTCTTTTAGTTTGAAAGAATTTACTTAGCTTGGCATGTTTGTATTATGTGTTTTAAATGTACTCTCAGACGCAGGTAACCAAAAACAATCTTTTGCTACTTAAAAAGACTGAAGAGGGCTGACTATACTTTTCTAAAAATTCTAGGTCATGTAGCATCTTGTTCACAGCTTCGTTTTTTGTTATTTCAGGCATCGGTTCAACTTAATTCTGATGCTGTACAGTGGTGGTTAGGACAAAATGCCTTGGGAACCAGGTTGGCATAATGTTTGTACAAAAAAACAATTTCTATGGTCTTTTTAAATGGTATTTAACTACTGATGCCTTACTCTAAATATGAAATCTTGTGAAAACAACCTGTGAAGCTTCATAAATTTTTAATAATTTTCACAGTGTCTTGAAAAATGTTTGCAGAAAAAATATGTATTTTAAAAAAATGAAACTATGTACATGTACCTTCAGAGTTTTCACAGCAACAGTAACACCATATTTTTTGTACTCAGCTTTATAAACCTCTCCATATTGACCACCACCAAGTTTCTGACCCATAAATATATCCATTCTAGGAATTTCCCACTCATCCTCAGTGGGAGAGAAGCCATACACTGGAGGTTTGTCAATTTTAAGTGCAGCATATCTTAGGTTAGTTACAAGTCCTCCAGGTTCATCAGAATGATAGGCGACAAGTTCTTCCAATGTATTAAACTTAGCTTCTTCCCTCACATAAACCTTGTCATCGTCGTCGAAATAAACACGGTAATGATAAACGCGACCATCGTAGCGTAGCGATAATGAATGTTGACCTACTGCACTTTCACTCTCCCTCATCAAAAAACTACCATTAATTCCACTATTTAATAGATATTCCGCCCTGTTTCTGGATATTCTGCCATGATACCAGTCAAACTTATGTAAACTAGTATAAGAAACGACATATGAATATGGCAGCCAACCTATTTTACCATTTTTATTTTGTCCCTCACACCACACTTTAGAGTCGTCATAACTTATAATACGAATAAGTTCTCCTTTAGAAACCGATAACTGATTTTCATTTGAACCAGCATCAAAGTCGTATTGAACAAAAAACATTTCCGAATCATCAATAGAGTCAATGTCAAAACTTGCAGGTGCAATTCCACCTTCTTCAGGTGGTAATGTTGGCAAAGGTCTGTTTTTCATAAAGTCTAGAGATAAATAGAATAATTTCAATGGTCAGAAGACTAAAATGTAGATCTTTTGCACTTTGAAGCACTTCTGTTGTTTGTAAATGCATTGTATTATTATGCTGACCAAAATTTTTTATTTATGTCTCCCAATGACACCAATGTAGCGTTTTTTTATTACGTTTAAGTGTTACATCATATCTTTTTTTACTAGCAGCATAAAAAATCTTAAATTAACAATATAATGGTCATGTTAAAGGTTTGTAACATACACTTTTGAAGGTTTTATAACAAAACAGAAATTTTAAGCCTCGTGAGAAAACATTTCTTAATAATAATAACAATGCTTAAGATTCTCTCTTGTTTTTAAGATGTATATAGCAAAATTGAACTATAAAATTGAACAAAATTCAATTTTTGTTACGCCATATTAGTTTTATTTTATATGTCACATGAATTATTTTATAACATACTACAGGATGTATTGCAGTGTACAACTACTGCTTTAAGTTTGGGGACATGCATGAGATTAAATTACCAAAATGACCCAAGGAGGTTTCACCTAAAACATGAGGTTTCACCTAAAACAAAACTCACCATGATTTGTATTGTTTTCACCAACTTGATTACTATTTTCTTGATTTCCTCCTCGCAAATCCCACGGCAAGGTAAAGCCTCCATTTTCAGAGTCTGTTATAACTTGAGAGCCTGTTGAAAATGTCCTTTGTGATATTGTAGCAGTATGTTTATGTTTTTCTTTAATGGTCTTTCCACTCTTCACCTTGTGGCCTCCCTCTTTTCCTTGATTTTGACCCATTGTGTAGTTGTTTAAGTCATAATCTTATCTAAAAACATACCAGCAATAATTTAACGTGTACTCTTACACTCAGCTAGACCATAAGAAATTTAGGCAAAAATAATGCATCCCCAGTTTAAAACAACCACACACTCTCACAATATTGCATCTTATAGCGCACCTGAAAGTTCTATGTGTCTATTATTAGTTTTATATTTACCTAAATACATATTATAATTATATAGATAGTGCAAGTCATTTTGTCCTTCTATGTGCATAGACATGTAAAGGCAATTTTTTTATTCCAGCTCTTAACTGATCCTCAATATTGGCTGACACTAATGAGTTTTAGCATGACGTCATGTTTTGTTTTTGCATCTATAACAATACCCTACACCTTGACATAAATATCAAAAGATTTTGGCATAAACCTCAGAAAACATCAGAAAAATCTTTTGAGGCATTTCTGACTGTGTTTGAATTAAAGATTCAGGAGCCTTACTTCTTTATATACAACTTTTAAAACAGATTACAATATTCGTTATGAAGAAAAGCCACTTAAATCTGTGTGCAAAGGTTTGGAAGACATTAAAATCATTTGCGTTTGAGAACACATTTCACACCATTGAAAGCGAAAACTTTTTAAAGGTATTAATTTAAGGACCAAGCATTAAATGAAGTGACTTATATAGGGAGCTTATAGAGAGGGAGCTTAAAAAGAAAGTTCACTTTCCTGTTCCTGTTTTAAAATTAGGGGGTAACCAAAGCAAAAAAAGTTAAGAGTATGTAACAAAAACATGAAATATTACATATCACGAAGAAAATTCAACTTATGCTTAACAAAAATGTCTGCAAACCTCATTAAAAAAAATGTAAAATCAGGAAAAAGGAAATGGTAAATTTGGACATAAATCAGAATCATGGCCTGTGACTAGATATCTTACACCTTAATTAATTGCTCGGGAGGTTACTTGCTCATGGCAAGGCCTGCTTATTTTTCTAATCTTTACTTCAATAAAATAACTTTTTCAAAATTAAAAGAATCAAAAGTCCAACAAATCAAAAGAATTAGCATGAATTCAGGTTTGTGAAAGTGGTTATAAAATTAATTCTTACAAAAAGAGGAACTTTTTATTTCCAAAAAATTCTTGGATGCTAAAAAGTGCAATCTTTCTTTATTCTACAAATTAAATAGAAAAAAAAAGATATCTACTCCAATCAACACATTGCAATGCATCGATACTGCCCATCAAGGACGCTAACAAGGGCTTGATGCAATGGAATTTTAGAAGAAAAAAAGCTATCACATATTGATCCCATCAGGCATGATATGTAATCCTCAATGTTAATCTATAATATATAGACTTAAGGTGACAATAATTTGAAATGTATTGGTTGGGACAGTTTAAAAGTAGAAACCGAAAACTGAAAGAAGTACTCGTTTCAAAATGTAAACAATTTGAACTATTACAAGCTAAACTTGCTGAGTTAATAGAAAGAGAATTATGCTTACCATGAAGTAGAATACAAAAATGTGACAGAGATTGACACTGGTATTCTAACTGATTTACCTAAGTGTTCCAAGGAATATTCGTAAGCTCTATTAAGGAATTAAAATATTGAAAAATCCCTGAAGATTAAAAAATATAACCCTCAATTGGATTTTAAACCATACTCAAATGGATATTTGATTTTTATCAACTATGCAGTTCAATAAAATCAGCACTGTGAAAGAGATACTATTTAGTAACAGATTACTAACAGATTAAGAATTATTTAATTTATTATGATTCCTCAAGCTCATTATTTAGCAACCTCTCCAATGTTGTAGCTTTCATTTTAACAATGGATGACGCTGGCAGAATTTTCCCGATAATTGGGCCAAAATTGAAACCTGAGGCTGACAGTTTCAACTCTGCCTTAGGAAAGAATGTTTTGATGGGGAAAATGTTAACCTAGGGGAATCATTGAATGTACTGTGGAAAAATTAGGAAATGAAAATTTAAGAAACTATAGCACTCTTAAATTACTGACTTAAATAAAAAGTTATTCTTAAGTTTCAATTTGCTGCAGCCAGCTTTTTTATATCACTGAGTCAAAATACTTAGATATGGTCAGGGGAAGTTAATTATTTCATTCCTTTTTGTAAGGCGACTCCAATTTAAATGGTTGTTCTACTGGCCTGACCAACCCTAATTTTCACGAAAAATAATAATATCAAGCAAAAAGTTTTAAATAAAAAAAAGGAAAACATTTTCTCATCCCATCTCCAAAATATAATGAGCATATAGAAGATAATCAATGTTATTTTTTGTTGGTTGAATGTCAATCTACAATTATACTAAACAAGGTGAATCAATAACGTTACTTTAGGACCACTGTTGTTAAGGCCACTGGAAGTTGATTTTTTGTTCATGGTAATTTGTTGCGATAAAACTAAAAGGCGCAATGCGCTAATTTTGTAATCACAAAAATAGTTACGTAGTTAAACAGAAGTTTAAATTTTAATGTGATTTATAACATAAATTAGCTACTTTCGCTAAAGTAGTTATAATACAATCAAAAAACAAGACACATTATTGTTGTAACACCCTCCTTCTTTATGATTAATATATATGTTTAAAATTACGCTAATACAGTTGATACAATTTAGGAAAAATAATTAAAACAAAATAGAATACGGTTGTCGTAACAACCTCCTGTTATGATTTTTAAAAAAATGATTTTAACGCTGCAAAAGACTTTAAATATTCTCAACTGAAAAATCATACCTAGTCCGTCCGAAAAAGAATTTGCACTTAAATTTAGATTTTCCTATAAAACTGCACCAAAAACATTAAAAGAACACTAAAATTGTTTTTTTCATTATTCTAAGTAGGAGAAGAATAACTTGCTGTATAAGTTTCGAAACAGCTCAAGTATAACCTCCTGTAAAACTTTCAAAACAATGCAAGTATATTCTGTACAACTTTCAAAACAGCACAGGAATAATTCTTGCTGTAAACTTTCAAAATAACACAAGAAAAATTTTTGCTGCATAACTTTTAAAAACAAGTTTTTGAGCATGCAAGTATTTTTATCTTTTTATCTTGAGAACTAGTTACATTTTTTCAGTGAGATAAATTATTATTATTTCTTTGCAACCAAAAAATATAAACTGCATGCGTTTATGCAAAAATACATAGAAAAAAACAGTTGTATGGCGCCGTAGATTAGTGGTTATAGCTCTCGTACTCTGTGCGGGAGACCGGGGTTCGATTCCTCTTGACGGCGATTCAGCATGGGCAAGTGAATGTTACCATAGCCCCGGGTTAACCCAAGCCATGTGAGGGAAATTGGAAAGATGGCACACTGTGTGGGCCGTTGGATGTTGCCAGGAGTTGTCTAGTAGAGCGCGGGCTCTAATTGGGTCTGCGTAGCACAAAATGAGCATTAAATACTCTAGGACTCTCCATCTACGCCATGGCCCCTCCTGGAAATAATAGACAGGGTATATCCCTCGATATTTGTGAGGCTAGCCATGTAAAATATGCACATATGTCTGAACACCCTCCTCCATTGTTAATTTTATTGTTTTTGTGGTTGTTCCAACCATACATTCTCGATAAAATTATTTTTATTTCGTCGCCCGACCGTAAGCTACTATCGACTTTGCCCGTAGAACAACTAATTAAATTGGAGTTGCCTAATAGATAAAAATGATGGTCAGCCCTGTGTGGTATGAGCATGTTCAATTGAAGGCTACTTTATCTCATTAAAATTTCAAGACAGTAAATTCACGAAAATTAAAAGGTTGCTAGCGCAAGTAGTAGTAGTATTTATTTGCTGCTATATAGATTGTACAGTATATAATATATAAATGTATATAAAGTTGTATGTTGAAAAATAAAAATAATACAATACAAGCTATAGCAAGCAAGCGGATAAAGTATTTAAAAAATGCTCCTGGAAAGCCCTTTTTATCACAGTTAAGGTTACAAAGTGTTGTGCATGAAAATCAATACCTTGGGGAAAGCAGTTGGTTTCTTATTTGAAGTAAAATCAATAATTAACTGCTGGTTCTCTTTAAAAGAACTGCTGATTTCCTGGTGGTGACTTCAAAATTCTGCTTGTTGTATGGTGGTCAGATTGGCTGAAAATTGCATCCACTTTCATTGACAGATATTTGAATTAATCAACAAAATGTATATTACATTGCTTTGTGAGTTTCAAATATCAACAGTGGAACATATTTAAGACAGCCAAGCTAGGTTTAAACCAGTATAGCATAGAACAGGTTCCTCAATTTCGTGGTCTGCTGGTTGTTGTGAGCCTTAACTGGGATGACCACTTCATTGAGAGCATAAAAGGATGACACACCATTATTTAATTTGGAAATGCTGTAGCTTTAAGTACTCGCAAACCACTTTTGTGGCCAATTTTCAAAACAGTTGATGACAGGCAAGGTGGGAGACAAGCTTTTCTGGTCAGTCAGGGGCGCAGCAGAAAGAGGGGTAGGGCCTTTTCTCCCTTAAAATTTAACAAGACTAATCCTATATAAATAAGTACACGCATTTGGCTGGTTAAATAAGATATAGCCTAATTCTTCTGTAAACGAAATATCATACAAAACAATTGAACAATCTAGTGAAAGGAAACATTGTAGTGAATTGTACTTTTCATAAATTTTCGACCACCAATAGCTGCCATTTTTTCGATACGACCCTGATCAACCAAACGGTATCGAAAAAAAATAATATGACCGACCTTTTTGCACAAAAAGGGAGATAATTTCAAGACTGAGCGCTAGTCAAACCTGGAATTGAATGAAGTTGGTAGTCACCCAGGCATGGTTACCTTAATTCCTATTAATTTTGATGCATAATCAAAAAGGTAGCCTTCAAGCACCTTTTATTTTTGTGCATCTTTTGCAACTGTGTTTTCCAAATCAAGTTTCTATTTTTGTTGACACATTACAACATTTGTTAGTTCTGTTTGTAATACCGATAACAGGTCGCCGGTGTAAATTTGCTATACAATTTTGCCTTTACAATATAAATATACAATCAATAAATTATAATTTACCTTAAACTATCGACATAGCAAAACTCGATGTCATCTAATGTAACGGTATGCGTAGAATTTAACAATCCACTACATCTTAAAATTTTACCAACGAGACGCGGATAGCTACTTTGATTCGATCCGTTCGTTTGCTAGCTGTTTAACAATTTTACAAAAGTACCAGCTTAAGTACTATTAACACCAAGCCCCTAAATAGTAACAGGACTAACTAATTCTTTCAAAGTGCGTCATTTTTTGTCAAGACCTTTTTAATTTTTGACTCAGATTCCTTGATATCGTGTTAGCCAAAAATTGTGGAAGAAAACTTTTTTAAGCTGCTTTTATAAACAAACTATTGACCGCCCTTATCGTGGCAAACGACAGGTCTCAATATTTTTGTACACGGGTCTGTGTGGAAATTATGAAACTGGTCCCAGGGCCATTGTAATTGCACTTAAAGGAATTGTATTACAAGTTTAAAATAATAAATTGTCTGCGCCAAGACAAAGCAAAATCTCAAATCGTTTTGTGAAGTCTGTTTTACTTTTTTTCGATGAAAAGATAGCATACCGTATTTCCTCTAAAGAACGCCGCGGCGTTCTTTACAAAATGCAATTTTTAGGTGCGGCGTTCTTTGGAGGGCGGCGTTTATTACAAAACCATGAGTGAGACAAAAAGCAGAAGTTGACGTTAAGTATTTTCTTTAAGATTAAATATAGATAACAAAAGAATTAAACTATGAAAAGTCTATTAAACAATGTCAATGTCAATGTCGCTATCTCCGTCCGAGTCTTCGTCGATAACATGAAAGGACTCATAGCTTTCATTTACATCACAATAATAAATTTCAAATGGGTTGTCAGAAGATTGGTCTTCTTCCAATGCCTCAGTTGCTTTTTTCATTAAGGTAGCACCAGATGAACAGGACGATCCTTCTTTAAAACAATGGATTTGTCCATCCTCTGATCCATCAAGAGCTAAATTTAAACCACACGACTTGAAAGATTTGATAATCATTTCCGTGCTCAAGCCATTCCATGCGTCTAAAACCCATTGCACTAGCTTTCGTCGCGATGGAGGTTTCTGGTTTCCTCCTTTTGTGAACTGTTGAACACCTTCAACCATCCATTCGTTATAAAGATCGATAATCCGACTCTTAAATGGTTTATTCCATGAGACATCTGGTGCCTGTATATATTTAGTGCAGCCACCGGGAATTATGACATTCTCAATTCTGCCTTTTGACAATTCTTGTTTCACGGAATCCATCATGTGGCATTCAAATGAATCCCAAGCTAACAAGCGTCGATTAAAGGAAAACTTTCCTAAAACTGTTTGCACATAGTGTAAGGTGAGTTCCTCGTTCATCCATGCATTTTTTGAGGACACAACTACGCATTTATTTTTGAATTCAGTATTTAGTTCTTTGCATTCGCGTTTTGCACCACCAAAAACAATAAATGGTTTAAATTTACTTCCGTCTGCCTTTGCTGTCAAGCATACAGAAATTCTGACCTTTTCATGACCAGTCGATTTAAGCATAATTTCTCGTTCGCCACGCTGTGACACCGTTGTAGGTGCTGTCATATCCGCCCAAACAGCAGTCTCGTCCATTGCAAGAATCGAACCGGCGTTAAATTGGTATTTCTTTGACATTCGGCGGACATGTACTACATACTGCACCAACCTGTCCACAAGATACGCTGGATCCTTTTGAACTGTTGTCGTTCTACGACGTAATGAAAGACAATTTCGTTTCATGAACTTTTCCAACCAACCTCGACTAGCCTGGAAACTATTTTTTGCAACAGTGTCCTCTCCAGCTTTTTCATCGTGCATTGCTTTTGCTTTTCTCATTATCAGTTTTCTCGAAACACGCAAAGAATTAGCTCTCCTATCATGTATCCATTCAAGCAGATCTTCTTCTAAATCAAGATTCTTGATTTTGCAACTTCCTCCTTCTAGTTTGAATCTTTTCGCTGCTTCTTGTTTCAACTTCTCCACATTAGCTCTCCATTCTCTTACTCTTTCATCGACACCGTACTTTCTTCCTGCTTCGCGATTTGATGTACTAATTGCGTGATCAACAACTGTTGTCTTAAATTCAAAGGTAAAGCTTCTTCTTTTTTCCCCTTTATGGGATATTAACTGCTTCTCCTCGTTGTGCGACATTTTTCTAATGAACTTTCACTTACAAACATAAAAGTGTGTAAGGTTGATATATACAGATTGGGAGCAATTATCTTGTAGTATTGTTTACTGGTGTCAACTTTTTCTTTAAACACTATTAACAATCCAAGGGAGTGTTATTTTCGACGAGATCAAAAGCGCGGAAAATGATTTTGAATAGAATTTTTTCTCTATAAGAAAAAGTTCTATTTTTATCAATCGTTGATTGCACGCTCATACGAAATATATGATAGCTACACGTGGAAGTCAGAGATTTGAGAAGAACATGGCTCGAGTGATTCCTAAAACATTTGAAATGTATTTCATCATTAAATTCTCTACAAATATTCGCGGACATCATGTTTATAAAAATATATGGACACCCATTATAGGAGAATCTTTGGTTTGCAAAGAAGACAAGAGAGTAGAGGCTCAAGAACTGGACAAGAATGCAATTGGAACGTACAAACTCATGGACGGCAACGAAACCTTAGTGGGACATTTGCCAATAGAGTTGTCAAAGCTGATATCGTTTTTTATTGAAATTGAAGATAATCATGTAAATGCGACAGTTACTGGGAAACGAAAACGAGAGATTGGTTTGAGTGTACCTGCAAAGTTCATTTGTTTTACATCTAGCAAAAGTTATGCTAAAATTCTTTACAGTGAACTGTTAAAGCGTAAAACTAAATATTCGTATTTGTCATTAGATGTAGAAGAATTTTGTGAAAGAAAACAGATCAAATTCATATAAATACCAACTTTTTTTACTTTCCCTATTAAAATGGTTTTTTTCTAATAAACGCCGCATCTAAGGTGTGGCGTTCTTTGGAGGGCGGCGTTCTTTAGAGGGCGGCGTTTATTACAAATTTTCATATAGAAGTGCGGCGTTCTTTGGAGGGCGGCGTTCTTTAGAGGGCGGCGTTCTTTAGAGGAAATACGGTATACCATTGGGCTATTTTTTAACAATTACTGTCTTGATACATTTACAGTCAATATCACTTTACCCTAACCACTCACACCCTCTTTCCGAGCGATTTCTGCCTTTTTGATATGAGATTGATTTGATATGATATGTAGCTTAGTGGTTATAATTTCTGCAATTTTTGCGGGAGACCGGGCTTCGATCCCTTGGCGGCGATTTGATATAGGCGAGTGATTGTTACCATAGCCCCGTGTTAACCTCTGCCATGTGAGGGAAATTGGGAAGATGACACAATGTGTGCACCGTTTGATGTTGTAGGGAATTGTCTGGCAGAGCGAGGACCCTAATTGGGTCTACGTAGCTCAAAATGTACATTAAATAGTCTAGGAATCCCTTTTCAAAGCCATGGCCTTCTAGCTAGATAACCATGCAAAATATGCACATCCATCTATCTATGTATCTAGAGAAGACGGCGAAAAACATAATATTTTTTCGCCCCTTAACTCTCATGTTTAAAAAGGCAAAAATCTCTGGTAACGCCTCTGGCGCCTAAGACCCAAAAGTAAGTTTTTGAAGCATATATTGCCAATTTGAGAAAAACCTATGTAGCGGATAATCAAAACTTTTTGGAAATGTCTGATAGTGTCCGCGCGATATAGGTATTTTTATAGGAACAATTTAGACTAAATATTAGAAACTAATTCCTACATTAATTTTTTAAAGAAACGTGCAGTTAGATTTGTTTTCTATGTTGGGTATTACCATCCTAACGCTGAGAAAAAGAATCTGATTCAGTATGCAACTACTACATAAATGAATATGCGAGTGAACAAAGGGAAAAGCGATGATGTTTTTATGATCTCTATGACGTACAACTTTAAATGTTGGCGATCTTTTAGGATCCTAAACTTTTTACAAATTTTCAAAATCTTAATTTTAGGAGATTCACGGACAAAGGTCAAACATCAACCTTTTAGAGCTTGTTATTTCTATTTTTATACATCTGATGGCGAGACGGTCATAATTGTCAATAAACAATAACACATTGTCAAAAATCCTTAAAAACAAGGTTGAATAAATGCTCTTCTTAAATATGCCATTTCTCCGCGAAAAGACAAGTTGATTTTTTACAACCTCGTCCCCAGGCCCATTTTTCTCTTTTTAACAATCTCGGACGGCGAAGAAGAAATCATTTATATATAACTTACACGCATTATACTCGCCCATCATGATCAGAGGTCTGATCGGGGTGAAGCATTCTCTGTTGAGAATGAAATACGGATCATTTCTTCGCGCCGTCTCGGATATCAAAAAAGCGAAAAATTGCCCTGGCAACGAGATTGGATTTTTTATAAAATAGTTAGAAAAGTTCTCTATGGATCTTTTAAACCGCGCGCTTAAATTCGAAAAGTAATAGTTGCTTTTTCTATTCCTCATTTCAGCAGCAGTGAAATAAGAACTCGTTTATTTTGTAACTTGATTGTTTTAAAATCTTCTTTTGCAAAAGTTGTATCCTCGTCCCCAAGGTCTCTTGACCTCTGAGCCGTTATCACGAGGCGGCCAATAATTTTGACGCAATGCCCTCGCATTTTCTCAATAATTTTGCACAAAAGTCCTACTCTTGAAGGGATATAAAGCGATAGTTTTGTACATAGTTAATTCAGTTTTTATTCCATCAGCTTTTTTGCTACAACTATCATGGCTACTTATGCTTACTGACTCTGAATTTTTCACATAACGTTTAGTGTTTTTTTTAAGTGAATTTAGTCTGTTTTTCTGTTTTAAAAGCCCTACTGTTGGTACTCCAAATATATGCAATGGTATTTTCAATCGAATCTTCACTTCAAACTAATTTTAAATGGAATTTTGCTCACAAGTCGTCATGAAGTTCTCTGCTGTTGCTGACATTCAACAAAGCAGCCTTTCTTAATTGTCCTAAAGTAATGCAAACTATTATTAATAAAATCATCCTTAACAGCCTTGTAACGATATGCAACAAAATTCACATGCTTATGTGATCCAACCTCGATCACAGGGCCTGTAGCATTTTTTGATATGAAGATGAAACACGTACGCGTTTTATCCTTATATCAAAAAACGCTACAGGCCCTGGGATCGAGGTTGTATGTGATAACTTTTCTGTTTCTATGGAAAATTGAAAATTAAAAATAAACCAGGACAGGGGTCCGCCCCTCCTGTGCTTTTGTCTTCACCGCCTCCACTCGCTTGCATTTTGCGAAATCACCACGTGGTTGCACATACTGCCCAAAATTGGTATTCATAGTTTTGTGTAATTTTATATAAACGTTTAGTAAGTGCGAACGTACAAGCCAAACAATGCCGAACGAGTAAACATGGCTCTCATTGAGAAGCGAAGCTTCATGTTTAGCATATAGTTGACGCACGCAGCCAGGGTATGAACAATTTAATTCAGCTAAAGTTTTGAATTGGCAAGAGGGGATGGAATCTCAACAGCTTTGTATTTTAGTCCTACATTTTCGTTTTGGCGTGTCCTATTATGGATGTGGCTCCTTCAGTCACACTCCAGTGGTTTCCTAACTAAAATGCTGCACCAACCTGAAGACTTTATTCACAAAAAGTCTTTAAAAGTTTTAAAGATACAAATTTCTATAATTCTTCTCAAGTTTATTATTCAAACCACCCACCCATCTTGATTACAGTACATACTGTTTATTGCACTAGATAAATCTCTTTGTTTACATTTTCAGCATATACGCCTTTTCACAGTTAAGGAAAAATAACATAATCCTTATTTTATCCAACTCAAGTTATCTGTACAACTAGTTGCACCGTACTAATTATCTTAAAATCAATTTAGAAGACATGACTTTAATATTAAAACTGAAAATGACCTTTTTTACCAAAAAAAAATACCCACTGCTTTGGGCTTTTTTCTTCTGTTTCTGTGCAGTGTAGCCTCTGCGCAAATTTTTCTTAAACCACTACTTCGTGTATTACTACATATCATAATAACTGAAAACATATTAAGTTAAAAAAAGATGTTAGCTAGCTAGGCGCTTAGGTGAAACAAAGTTTTCTTCAGTCCATTTCACAAGGGCATTGTTAGGGCTTTAAGTAAATTTAAGTAAATCAGAAGGCACTACACTTGATAATAGTTTAAACCTCAAATAATCTTTACCTTTAAAAGAAGTCTACGAGTCATCTCTTTCCCTGCCACGCAAATGCCACAGCCATAGAGCTTATCGCTGAAAAGTAAAAAAATAACTCCATCCTGGAATTCATCTATAAAGTGAGCTGTGCCTGTGTACCAGTGTGCTTTTTTCTCTGGTCAGGAGAGCCCCAATTTATTAAGTAACCCAATTGAGTAAGTCAGTACCAATGATTATCTCTCACCACCACCCGATCGAGTTATAGCTAATAAGTTCCAAGATAATTCACATTTCTTTTGCAGGCCTTTTCAGGAGAGGCGTGCAATAGCACGTGCACACCTCCACACACAAGCAAAATGGCTTAGGCGTGCTATTGATAGCACCTGTAAAATGACAAATTTTATAAGAAGTTAACCAGTGCAGCACACCCAAAAACACACCTAAAATACTTGAGGCGTGCTTTTTGGCACACACATATTAGAATTTTCCTGAAAAGGCCTGTTTTTGCCATTTTACAGTGAGTCGCAAAAAAACGAGAAAACTTCAAGAACAATAAAAATAATAGCTATTGAAGAGCCACACACAACAAATGACTACAATAATAAACAGAAGTAATAATAATAAGCAGAAGTATAAAACCACTGCATAACAAGCATAACATTTAAATCAATTTTTTCTTTTTTTGAAGCAATCCTATATTGTTGCAATAAAGGCATTATTATAGTGATCATGTGCTAAACTATATCTTATTTGTCAAGTTTTTTTTCAGGTTTATAAAAATACAATGGCAGCTCCTTTGGAAAAGGACAAGTCATGGTTCGAGAGAGAGGTGCAAAGATTAACTTGTTTACTGAAGTTGTCAGAAAGAAAGCGGAAAAGACAAAAAACAATCTATGAGAAAAACATGGAAAGCTTGGAAGTAAAGATGATGGATTTCGAGACAAGTTTACGCAAAGAACAGAGAGAAATACAAAAACTGATAAGTCGGAAAGACCAACAAATTAGGGTTAGGGAGGAGCTCACCAAAGCATTGCAGCATCAGCTGGAATTGCAACACTGCAAACAGTGTGGCTACCCAAATTCTGCCAAAAAGTTTGATCTGGAATGGGAGATAAACATTGGCAATGATAGTGATGCTGTTAAAAAGCTACCTCCTTTGAGTTTACCTGTTGCTTTGAATCCGCCTAGTGTTAGCTTTCACAAACCATTTCGACCAAAAAGTAAACTGTCACCAGTGGCAGAAGAGAGCGAAGTAACATTTGGATCTAATTTACGCCATGTTCATGCTGATTTAAATCCTGAAAGATTTCATGCCGTGTTGTCAGCTTCTTTGCAATTGATTCGTAATGATGATGGCACTGCATGTCGAGATGCAGAAGGAATAGTATCACCATTTCTTATACCAAATAATACAGCAGAGAAAGAAATGTCAACACCAAATGAAACAAATGGTACTGCTGATAAGACTTTTCAAAGTGATATAGTTAACGTTGATGCAAAAGGAAATAAAACGTTAGTTTCTAGTTCCACACAAACTTCTTTTGATGACATTGTTAATAAAGTCACCTTAGCTACTGAAAAGTATACCACTGTTGTTGAACCAGTGCAATTTGATAATACTAGACAGAAGACAGAGTTACTCAATGAATTTTGTAATAATTTATCTTATTCAACATTAAAATTGGTAAATAAGGATATGCATGATCATTTGACAATTCAAATTCAACAGTTCATCAACAGCGATATAAAAATAGCAACACTATCTTTGTTTTCAGATTATCTTGTTACTGAATGTATCAATAATGCCAAACTGGACTTGCACACAAATAATACCAAGCCTGTCAATGATTTTTCAAGAACTAATACTATTGAACAGAAAGGAAACACTCAGAATTTAATAGCTGGTAATGGCAACAGGCATGAATTGGAAAATACTGTTCCATCAGAAAAACGTAATTGTGTAGACAGTGATAGTAATAAACTTTTGTATGACAAACCTGTTAATGGTGAAAATAATGTTCTAAAAGCTATTGAAAAAATGGTTGAAAATGTAATACCTAGTGTGACAAACAGTAACATTGTAGACTTAGTTAAAGAAGGGATGAAAAATGTTTCTACAAGTAGTTCTGCATCACCTAAAAGTGAAGAACTTAGGGAGGACTTAGGTAATGATGAACAACTTGTTAGTGGCAAAAGAAAAAAGAAAAAGAAGAAAAAAAAGAAAAAGAGAAAAAGCGTATGCGAAACAGTAAGTGAAAGTTGCGATAATGATAAAACTAATATTGGACAGAAAGCAGTTCCAGAAAACTTACCAGATATTACTAAAAACTATCAAGTTACGAGCACATGTAATGATATTGTCCAAACTGAAAATACTATTGAGATTGTGAAAAACAAGCTTGACACAAGGGTAGAGAAATTAAAGCCAACAGCTGATGAGACCCTAGAAAGTGGATCTTCTTCCTCTCCCCAAACGACATCGTCATCTTTAGGCAACACCTCATCTTCATCAATAAGCATAGACTCTTCTTCTTCATTTTCACAAAGCGAGATGAGTCAAATGTTTCCTGGTTTAAAATCACCAGAGGAAGATAAGTTTAGTCTTCTTGTGGACGAAAGTTTTAATGAGTTAGAAGCCACCCAATCAAGCACTTGCGACAGAGTTAGTGATGTTTCTTCGCCACCTAATAATTTCACAGCTCATGAAAATGAAAATGAAACTGTAATGTCAAATACAGAAGATACACTTGGCGAGAGCAAAAATGCTGAAACCACATCCAACGAAACAGGGAATTTAGACAATAGAAAAACATGTAACTATGAAACAGATAATATAACTGGCAACGTTCAAGAAAAAAACACCCCCGAAAACATTTTAAGTGAAAGCCAAACGAATGAGAGAATGGAAACAACTAATTTAGAGAAATTACAAGATAATGAATCTTCTGTTGATACCTCTGTAGTTGATTGGGTCATTAATAAGGAAAATAGTGCTGAAGACTTTTCAACTCAAGTCAATATCAAAGATCAGTTCATTGAATTAAGAGAAATAGAAAACCCTAAAGAATCAAATGTGGATTGGATCGTAGCAGTTGATAAAAGTATTGATAAGCAACAAAATGCCATTATTAAGCTTCAGACAGATCCTTCTGAAATCAATGCTAATTCAAGTATTTCAAATGATAACAGGCAGTTTGAATGTGAAGATTTTGTAAATGTCGATGTCAAAGATTATGAGCAATCTAACGTTAAAGACATTGCAGGAACTTGTACAAACATTGATACGGAAGCTATTAGAATTGATGGAAACGTGGAAAATCCTTCAAAAGAAATGGCTATTAACCAGTACAATTCAAACATTGAACAATCCGGTACCACTTTGACGATGGTTGAAAACACTGGAAATGATACAATACTTACCGAAACAGATAATATTGAGCTTGCTGAAAAAAGTTTATCAAATGAGTATGAAATAACTACGAAGTTGTAAAAACACCACAAAAATGTCTTGCAAGCTTATGTTTTTGCTAAAAAAACATATTGATGTGGCGTGTCTGGTGTATTTTTTTATTTTAATGTGTAGTTTTGTCTATAACAATGTCAAATATGACGCAAGTGTCGAATAACGATAATATATATGATCTCAAAAACATTTTAAAATGAGTTTAAAATGAAAGTTAGCGTTCGGAGCACATCTTCAACTTCAATATGCAATTGCGGTATTACGAAATAATACGTATGGGATCATTGTTTGCTTAAGTCACTCAAACAATCTAATATTCATCAACGTGTTTTCATTATTTAATTTATTTTTTTCTATTTAAATTTTAGTCACTTTTTTTGTCTTTCTATATATATATGTGTGTGCATTTATTAACATCAAGTGTGCTATTATTTTTTTCACTATCTTTATTTTTATGTATGATTTTCTCTTTTAAATTATCTATTCAGTACTTTATCACATGTAGCTATGATTGTTTTATTCGATATGTACCGTAGACGAGCTAGTAAATTTTCCTGCGTGTATTCAAGATTCAATATAGTGAATAACTTTGAAAAAATGTTTGCTTGAATCAACGCTGTGGGTGAACCTTATGAAGGTTTTATGTCCAGAGTACACGCTGGTAAACTTCCCCAAAATATACATTTGGTATTTTTGTAATATGTTATTAATATAGTCGTTTACGGTATGTGTCGAATGCTGTTGAAGCCTGCTTTATTAACAAAACTAGATATTTGGCCAGTGTCTGTTGATAGTTAATGTTCTCTTTGCATGTTAATTCACACACTTTTTTTAATAAGCATCATGTAGTTGGAACCTAAGTTCGAATCTTAAAAAAAATTAGAACATCTCATGTGTAGCAACAGACTCCACTGGGTAACGAACACGAGTGAGTAAAGTACAGAGGCGTTTTTTCCCATACTTTATATTTTTTTTTCGCTTTGAAAAATTTAACCCAACATGTACTATAATTTGATGATAAATGCAACACATAAACAACAATTCAGATTGATCAAAAATATAACCAACAACGACAGAATAATTACCTACTAGAAAAGCTGTATATTTGACTGTGAATATATGTGTGTATGTGTGATTATTATTAACCAGCTTCCCGGGTCTTACCAAGATAATAGGTGAAGTGGGACTTGAGAGGGATAGTAGAGCAATCGCCCAGAAAGGTAGAGGTCGCTTGTTCAAGTGCCACTCGATGCCTCATCTTTACAACACTTTAGAAGCTAATAATGTGCGTGTTTATCAATTTAATCTGGTTTATTTATTTATGACCTCACAATATGCGTGGGACGCTTGCCTAGATTTTTTCATTGCGTTTTTATAGTGTATAACTGACTATGTATAACTTACTACAGAAATATTTTGTTCATACTTAACCAGGGGGAGAAATCGTTTGCGGAAGAAAAAAATGTGGATTTGTTTGCGTGTAGGAATAGAAATTGCGAATTTATTGTGAATTATTCATTTTCAGTTATTTTTATATGTTCTTTAGTTTGTTTCCTCCTTAATTTCGCTTCTTTTTTTGTATAACGACATGTTTTTATTTTATTTTCGAAATAAGATAAACCAGAAAAATATAAAATAGATTTTTTTGGGAAACAAATTGTGTAAAGGGCGATGCTTCTGGTTGGATTTCTATGACTCGAATAATTTGTTAAAAGAAGCTAATATTTTTATTAATATATGAATTTATCCCACTCTTTTTGAAAATGTTTAACGTAAATTCAATCTATCTATCTATTCAATCTGTGTCGTGAATTTTTAAAAGTCTTTTCTAGCATAACAACACTGTTACTGACTCGACTGAACACTAAATTTACTTCGCCGTGGTCGATCTCTCTTTCGCTGTCTTTCTAACTTTTCGCTATCTTTCCCTACGACGCTACCTTCTTTCGTAAGTGTTTTTTGCAAGGGTAATACTTTCAATATGATTTATTCGCAGTAAATTTGTTAAGAAGTAGATATATTGAGGAAATAGCTGTAAAAGAATATTTATTACGTAAAATATCTAAATTTGGATTATCAAGTAATGTATCTTCACCAAGTTATTTTAAAACATTTGTTATTTTTATCTCGCTTATCTCTGTTCCTTAGCATTACCCATTCTCGTTCCTAGAGCTCTTTATGATAAGCCACTTGTTATTATTTTAAAATTTTTACAACTTAAAATGGAGTGTGTTTTTTACTGTTTGTAAAATTTTGGCATAGCGTCCATTAATTTTTCAAATGTTAATCGTAATAGCGCTTTGACGTTGAATTATACTTGACAGTCTCGAAGTTAATAAAGCGTTTATGCAGAACAGTATCCATACATTTAATATGTCAAACTGCAACGTTTCAATTATATTATTTTGCCTTATTTTTCACCCAGTCCCTGAGTAGACTCACTTAAAAGAATCATCTAGAAAAAAATTTACAGGGAACTGTCTGTTGTTTTGTATTATTTGATGAGAATATAGTAAACACCAGTAAGATAAAATTGAGTAAAAATAATTTTCAGTTGCTTATAATATTTTCAAAAGGGAAACGGTAAAAAATGCGTCAGGATATTGCTTTGAAGATGCTGGACTTGTGGATCGACCAAAGGGGTGTGGTTAGTATTATTACGACACCTAGAGAAAGACTTTTTACGATGAGTAGTCCTGAAATGCTATTTTCCAGAACCTATTTCGGATGATAAACCGAAAACGTTGTGGGATTTAGATTATATTAGAAATAATTGACCAGCATTGAGTTTAAATTCTCTAAACAACACATTTCGGATCTATCTTCGGGTAAAAAATCATTAAAAAAAGTTAAAGCAGTTATACAAATACACGTATAAATCGGATGACTAAATATTTCAAAAATTTGTGCGGATGCTTGGATTCAGTAATTGTGGTAGAAGCGCAAGGAGTATTTTGCCTAAATTAACTTTCAATAATATTTTCAAATGAACAAAAAAAATAAATTATCACAGGAAATTGAAGTACAGTTAAATCTCTCTAAAGCGGACATGGTCTAAAGCGGACACCTCAATCCTTGGAACGGACTGATTTCAGGTCAAACTCTCACAAGAAAATTTCTAACAGACGGACAGTTATAGGGCGGACACTTAATAAAACGGACACTTTTTTCGCACCAAATGACATTTTTCCTTGAAAAAGTTCTGTGTAAGGCGGACACAAAAAAACAACTTATTATTGACGAGGAAAGTCAAGAATGCTGTCATCAGTTACGAAAAAGTGGAGGAACTTCAAATATAAAAAAAAAGCAAACTTCAATCCAAGATTTCTTCGAGTAGAATATAAAATACAATGTATTTTTAGTTGTTAGTTTTTTGTTTGTATAACAGTAGAGCGTATGAATAATACAAGTTCACATTCATCAAATTATGTGTCTCATTTCTTTAATTTGAAAGTATTAGAACAAAGAAAAAACGTACGTAAAATTAATTGCTGCATATTAGATGCAGCAACAGCAAATACTATTTTACACGAAAACGTGAGATGAAAATGCATCACCGATAAGTGATTATTCGCAGATGAATGTTGAGGAATTTAGATAACATTTGTAGAATAAGTTCACGGATTTCAGTGTCTTGGGAAAATTCCTCCAAAAGTTTTTTAATCAGTCAGTCTCACCAAACAAAGAGTTTGTAGGGAAATGGCTAAGAAATTTTAGAAGAATATTTCAAAATATTTTTGTTTATCGTATTTATAAGTCATGAAATTCTAAGAATATGCTCAATATCATTATTTCAATTAAAATTTGTGCTATTGTTTTGAAATAAATTTGAATGAGTCGCCATCGATCGAGGCATGGTCGATTGTAAGTGGAAACCAATTTTAATAAAAAATATCGATCGATTCGATCAACGTCGATTGATGATACGACCACATTCGTTTGAGTGGAAACTAAATTTTCATCGATCGATTCGATCGACGTCGATTGATACGACCACATTCGTTTGAGTGAAAAAACGAAGGCTTTTTTTGCGAGGTTAAAAAATATGCATTTCGCGAAAAATAATTTTCGCGAATTGGTGTTGTCGAGATAATTCGCGAAGAATTATTTCCGAATGAACCATTTTAAGTTTTGTTTGCAAATAATAATTTTCACGAATCTAGTACTTCGCAATTTTAATTTATTTTATTCAGGCCAAGGTAACCTTTAATGGAACTTCCTAATAACACAGATGCTGGCCATTATTTTTATCAACAATAAAATTTGACCTAGCAAAAAATAGAGAAGAAATAACGGAAAAATTATTTTGTTTTGTTAAAAGTTTCGCAAAGTTAATTTCAGTAAACAAGTCTAGTCATATCGCAAAGTTATTTATTTATTTTCACAAATTGACCTTTCTGGGAATTTTCGCGCGTACAAGTTTTGGGAATAAAGATAACATTCGCGAAAATTAATCCTCGCGAAAGTTAATCAACTTAATGTAGCTATGATGTAAACAGCTATTCTAAAAATTATAAAAGCTCATAGCTCAACAAGCTCCGGCGTCATAATAAGTTACGGTTGTTCAAAATTCAATTTAAATGTTAGGGTTTTTTTATACAAAAACAGTTTTAGACCTGAGCCTAAATTTTCTTAGTAAAATGCCTGAATATGGGCTGAAATTTTCTTCTTTTTTTTTCTTAATTGATATTCCTCTATTATTTTGTTTGTTTTCTTTATAAATAACTACGATTTATTTGAAAAATCTTTTATGTTTATTGAAGAAAAAAAGACTTCTTTTGTTATTTTTAAGATAACTTTGTTAGGATGTATTTAATAGAGAAAAAGAAACTTGATTGTGTGGTGTTTAAAAATTGATGATTTAGTAACTATAAATGTATATATGAAGGTCTCCAAAAATTAAATCTTAACACACTGAGGCTAGAGATTTTCTTAATATTTTCAACATGTTGATGTTATCGAGGCTCAATTTCTTTATAAAATATTCTTGTAAAAAACATTGTGTATGTCAAATATAGAAACTTATATCAACAACAATGAGACTCAGCCAAAATTTTGTGCTGCTCATTAAAAAGGCGAATTAAGTAATTAAAATCACGGAGATTTTTTTCAAAAAAACAAGTCGGTCTTTAATAATTAAGTAGGGGTGTGTATGACAGCATGACAATTCTCGTCCCTTCTGAAACAATTGAGAGGGTATACAATGCGATTACGAGTACCACTACTTTGAAATTCTTTACCGACTAAATATAAAAGATATAATAGTTACAATAAGAGTTTGATATTGAAAGAAAATAAATTAAAAGAATTGTACATGAAATTTCCTTTTGAATTACTTGTTATTAGGTCTACAGTTGTTACATCTGAAGTAAAGTGAAAAGCTATGCATTGGCAAATTGTATATTTCGAATGAGTTCTGTATCATCCTCCATGTAAAGTCGATATAAACGTTATTGTGTCGCCATTTTGAATTTCGTAACTGAGATCCCCCTAAACAACATGTAACATGCGTAAAGAAATCAAGTTGCTCAAACAAACAGTAAGAAAATTAACTCTACTTTATTAACAACTCAATGCATAACCTAATTAACGAGCTAACAACAAATTTACATAGAAAAGTGGCAACCCGTGTTGACTTCAAGATTTTACATTTGTTAAGATATGCCAACGCGCCAAAAAAATGCTAGAAAAAACAAAGAAAAATGTGTGTATTATTCTAATAAACTCGAATTTTTCTTACCATAAGTTCCCAATCAGCATCGTTTACAAGAACTAATATTCCAGGTCTCCTACAGAAACAGCAAACATTATAAAATAAACCAAAAACTTGCAAGATCCAAAGAAAACCTTTACACTTACACAGTTTCACCTTGGACAAACAATTCTGGTCTCTCCTTTAGCATATTATCCTTGATCCACATAATTAAATGTTGAATATTCCCTACAAAAAACAGCTTTTAAGATCAGTCACTACCTCTCCAATACCTTCAGGTAATAAATTTTAGCAGGAATTGGTATTGGCAAATGTCGTGAATTTTTACAAGTAGAATCTCTGAAACGAAAATACCCTCTATTCCGAACTTCCAACTTCCAACTTCACTCTCTGTAGCTTTTCCCATAATAATAATACTTGATGCAATATAATAAAGGACAGGCGAACGTGTGGATTTATCCATAAGCTACAGTTAATTTGCTTATATTATCTTAAACATTATTTACGACAAGGGAAGAAACCTTCTTGGTATTTAACCTGTATTTTCGCAGAAATTTTGTCTATAATGCTTTTTCCCCCAAAAAATAATATAACAATTTTTCTCTTTTTCTTGCTAAAATATATACGTAATATTGCCACCTCAAAACTTTCATACCACTATTCTTTTTTACAACAGTTTTTCTTTACTTAAAAGATGGCCTGTATGCCTCTTCTAGAAGTTACATGTTAGTCCTTTGCCTTCAATGATTTGTTTAAGGAATTTACCTCCAGAACTACACACTTCAATGATGAAGCTACAATCTTTTTTTATTTTACAGCTCTCTATAACGTTCATTTTTATGCATATATACCTAGTTTGGTCTCTGCGAGGGGAACTTTTTAGGTGGTTTTATTTTAAGCTGATCTTTAACATTATGTGAAATACTTTTTCCAAAATGTCAGCTTTTAGGGCCAGGTCATTACTATTTTTTACAGTGATATGCAGTCAATCATATTGCATTAAGCAGTTGCAAAAAAGACTAAGGGCATGAGGAAACACTTTTAGCATAGAGAACAAAGTGTCAATTTTTTGACACCATTGGTTAAACAAAATTTTATATGATGGACTTACATTGTTGACTAAGTGGTAGTTTTATCTCATGTCTCTTTATCTTATCAAATAACAGTTCCGCGCCACCACTAAAATAAAAAGAAATATTAAAAAAAAAAACAGAACACAGTTATGCATATAGCTATAGGTCATAACTTTCAGACTGTAAAGAAAGTATTTAGCAAGCGTTGTTTTGACCTACAACTAGTTCCGTGAAAATACTAATTTGTGTGTGAAAATATGATGTTTATAAAAATCTGGTTGCACTCCACACATATTTTGAAAGCTTAAGGTATTTTGAAATTTCTACAAGTTCATAAATTTTAAATGTCCTTATATATTCCATCAATAATGCATGTCTACCCCTCACACAACGGCTGTTATACTACAATTAATCCAATTCAGCAAACTGAGTCATGTTCTGAAACCAGTCCGATTAACAACACTTAAATTAAATAGTTTTACATTCCTAAAATTATCTGCCATAAATCATGTGTATGGCTGCTTTCATGAAAAAGTTGGTTTATGGGAAAACACAGGAGCATGACACAGTGATTTGTTTTAAAAATACAGAAGAATTGTAGGATGGATTTTAGCAAATGCCTTATTGAACAAGAAATTTTTTAAATAAAATAATGTCAGACAACATATTTGTCACCCCAAAAATTTTTGTATTTATCAATTTTTAAAAAAAACTTGTTTATGTTTTTTTAGTTACGTTTCTAGTAAAGAAGTCTAGTTAAGTATTCTAAAACATGATTCACAAGACAAACCTATCCTCATTCTTAAAACGTTTTGTCACTGTTCTGACCCAACTACAGCCCAACTTAAATTAGGGAACTGGTCTGGGACTGGTCTAAAAAGCTTGAAAAGTTGTCTAGGAATTTGAATACATTTTTTAAAATTCTTGATTGGTTCTTCAGAATTTGGACTGAAAAGATTCACTTATTATGCATGATGTCATGAGTTAGCTCTGCAAGAGTGTTATATTTTACATTTTTGACAAGCCATATGGAATTAAAAAAGTTCTCTGGCTGTTCACTTTGACACATTTTAAACATTTTACATAAATTTCAATATTTAGTTACTATAATTATGCTCAATGCTAACTCATGATGTCACAATTTTGCATAATTAGCGCAACTTTTAAGACAAATATCTTGAGAACGGATAAGATTTTTCAAAAAAATAAAAAGATTTCTAGAGAACTTTTAAAGATATTTCCTCAACTTAATCTTTAAAATCTGTGTAATTGTCTCAAGCTGTTATGACCCATTTATTAAAAAAGGACTCTGCACTTTAAAAATCATTAGATGGGACGTGCCAAACTATTGACAAACAAATCTTACACTTAAAACTGTGTCGTGAGATGTGATGGGACAGGTCCAACTACTGTTGACATTCTTGCGGTCGGATTCACGTCATAATACTGGTTGAACCAATCACGGGCCAATATTCAGATTAAGCAGCTATTATGAAATGGTGTACAAATGCCGTAATTGTAATGTTTTTGTGGGGAAACCTTCATAAATATAATATTGGATTTTTCAAGGATTTTTTTAGTCAAATATTTAGTATGTTTTAGATGCTGCTTATTTTTGGCATTTTGCGCCGTTTTGCTTGTAAAATCTGTTTCATTAAGATTTCTACTGTAAAGGTTTGACCATGAAAAGTCCACCTTGTACCCCATCAGAGAGCAACGAAGGAGAACATTCTGACCACAAGAATAAAGACAGTTGTGCTGTTATAAGACCATTATAGGATAGGACAGGCCCAACTATTGACATGCACGATCCTGAGATTTCTAGGGACAGCCAAAACATGCACCAGTCTTGGGAACTCTCAGACTAAAGCTGCAAAGTTAAAATCGTTTGATTGGACAAATTAGAGCACATATACGGAAGCTCAGTTTCTATACATTTTAACCATCTATAATATCTTGCTTGCGAACCTAGGGGACCCTGTTCCCTACTCCACAACCCTTTATATATTGATCACTTGTTTTTGGGGAGCGTAGCGAAGCCCATTTTCTGCTGTTAATAGTGCAGGCGTATATAAAAATTTCTGCCATTTCCCTTAGGTGAAATGTTGAGTTGGACCAACCTGTAAGGGTTTGGACTCGAGACACTCAAACTAAAGCAACGATCAGTTCCTGTACAAGCAGCTATATAACAAAGACAAAAGGTCTGGGACAAAGTGGGATGCGCAACTTAAACAAAATTAGCCCTTGTTGTCTCAATTTCCCAAGTTAGTTTTAACATCTGGTACAACAGATCTTCAAAGTTAGCGAGACTAACAAAAGGAAAGGTCTGAGTATGAAGTATGGCTACAAAGCGAAGATTTGTTGTGATTTGGGTTCTCTGCTTAAAAGGGAGAAAAAGAATGTATATGTATAGCTGATTTATCACTATTTTTTACATGTAATGATGTAACGCTGTGGCATCGTAGTTTAGTGGTTATAGCTCTCGTACTTTGTGTGGGAGACTGAGGTTTGACTCCCCTTGACAGCGATTCAGCATGGGCGAGTGAATGTTACTATAGCCACGGGTTAACCCAAGCCATGTGAGGGAAATTGGGGAGATGGCACAACGTGTGGGTCTTAAGATGTTGCAGGGAATTGTCTAGTAGAGCGGGGACCCTAATTGGGTCTGCGTAGCTCAAAATGAGCATTAAATACTCTAGGACTCTCCATCTAAGCCATGTCTCTCCCTGGAAAAAATAGACAGGCTATATCCCTCAATATTTGTGAGGCTAGCCATGTAAAATATGCAGATCTATCTATCTATCCATCTAACGAACCCCTTTTTAGCCTCACTTACATCTAAAGCTAGCTAGCATAAAACTGCAGACTTAGCTGGAACAATAATAAAACTTGAAGAGCAGTTCTCATGCAATTGCCAAAATGTATATATACTTATATAATGCAAATCTTTAAATATGTTTGTTGATCGTTTTCTATAACGGAAGTATGACATGTAAACTTTGTTTGTATATAATATTCACCCATTAAGTTTTGTATAATATTCAAACCCTATTGGTGTAATGGTTATGACACTCATGCAAATGAGAGATCCAGGTTCAAACCCTGGACAGGGCTTGGAAAAACATAATTATCTTGCACCTACAACAACCAGGTATTCATAAGTATATGATATTAGCTATATGGGGTATAATACGTAATCTTTTAGTTGTAGGAGGGAGATTTTCTATTAAGGTGCCTGTCCCTGCCTTGCTGTTCCCTTGCCTTGCTTGCACTGACCGTGCCTTTGCCTACCCATCCTATACCTTTTCTGCTGCCTGCCTACTATACCCTACCCGGTGCCTCCAACAGTCAGGGAAATCCTCTTAATTAAGCTGTATAGCTTAATATAGAGATCTCCTTAATAAGCATTATCATACAGCTTAATTAGGCGACATACATCTAAATTACGAGTTAGAAAAAGCTTTTTTTTCAATTTCTCGAAAAATCCAAATTTTAGCAGAATCACTGCTGCAGCTCTTTCAATGTCAGTTTGACCATTACATTATAAAAAAAGGTACTTCCAGCACCCCGGGTTCAAGAGATATGGAAAAGAGGGTGCCGATAAGCCGGAAACGCCCGCATATATACGGACGAGTTTGGGCGACTTTTCGAATTAAATTGACGATTGACCGCCGAAACCGCCCACACTTTTCGAACACCCCCGAGCATTACGAAATCCAAAAACTTGTAACATAAACATGGCGGACAACATTTGAAAGAATGCATTTGAAGAGAAAGGAGTTAATAAAGTTTATATATATAAGTTATTTATCAAGTAAATCTTATCAAAAATCATAAAAAACAGTTCTTTTAAGAATTTCGCTACCACATATAGCTAGTTCATTTTAATTTTTAATAATTCTTTGAGAGTCATTTGTTGTTTTTTTTTTTTTTTTCAGGCATTGTTCGGGACTATGCGGGTTATTTCGGGCAAATACCTAAATTTTTGTCAAAACGCCAAACTCGCCAGAAAACATCCGCACTTTTTAGGGCATATGCGGCTTATCGGCACCCTAGTATATGGAATAGAAACAATGGTTCATTGTAGCAATAGTTCATTTAAGCTGTACTGTACCTAGTTAGGAAATCACGCCACGTGATACAGCCTATTTAAGCGGCTTTTTTTAAAACTTTAAATTTAGCGGATCTCCGGGTACTATAAAAAAAACTAAGGTATTGGAGATGTTTATATGCATGTAAATATTGGATTTCCTCAGTTACATATATGCTAAAATTCAGTTAAATGTGTGTTTTCGACGATCAAGGTTTTTTACATCTTAATTAAGCCGTAAAACGGCTAATTAGACTGTATCACACATCCTAATTAAGCTGCAAAGCTCTCGGCAAGTCATTTATGCCTTGCACCCCTGCCTTGCTGATTCCTCTTCCTGTTTCCATGCCTGCCTTTGCCGTACCCTTCCCTTGCCGTGCTTAACGCCTTTACCTTGGCAACCTGTCCTCAACACTTTTTATAATGATAATACTTAAGAAGCAAGAATAATAGATCAAATACGGTCAAATTCAATTCATACTTGAACTCCAACGTGACTGCCAACTCCGCTGCCATTTTTAATGTTTTCCTTCGTCTTGATTAGTAAGAGTTAATTAGAAAAAGTTATAATTTACGTAGAGAATATCGAGATAAAAATAAGGCTATTAGTTGAAACCACGTTCAAAGATTCTTTTCACTGCCAAAGCAAAGTTTCAGTGCTAAACGATGGTATACATCAATATTAAATCTTAAATTATCAGCTTAATTTTTTTTTATTTTTGCCTGTACACTTACATTTTTTCTTCATTATGCCTTTGCTTTACTACTTTTACCGCCATTTTCATTGAAAATTGTTCTTCATTAGGAATATAGACAGAAACGTCTTTACTTGTTTTTATTACCAAATTGTAGGCCAAAGTCAAAGCTCATGAACTGCGGGGCAAAAAGAAGGAAGAACTCCTTCACCAACTTAATGAGTTGAAAACAGAATTGCAACAATTGCATGTTGCAAAAGTTACTGGTGGAGCTCCTTCGAAGCTTTCAAAGATGTGAGTATTCTACACTATTTTATATTGATGAAACGTCTTAGTACTTCGGGGTAGGTGATTTCCTTACCAAACTTACCATGCTTATTGGATATATGCTAAAAGTATGTATGTATGTATGTACACCTTCCACACAGTCACATGTAGCAGTTTTACTCAAATACAATTTCAACTATTAAAACCACTATATAATGTAAACCAAACCTTTTCACTTGACATTTGTGTTGTTTTGATTTCATTTTGTAGGTAAAGCAGAACTTACACACAGGGTAAAATGACTGTTAATGAGGGTTAAAGATTTTTTGGGTAGCATAGACGTTTTTATATGTTTACATTTTGCACGGAAAGCCCTTCTGGCTCTAACAACTGCACAAGGGTGCCGATAAGCCGCATATGCTGTAAAAAGTGCGGGCGTTTTTATGAGAGTTCGGGGTTTTAAAAAAAATCAAGTATTTGCCCAAAAAACCCCGAATAGACACAAACAATGCCCGAAAAAGAAAAGGAAAACAAAAACTAATGATTCAAAAACTATAAAAATTAAAATAAACTTACTATGTGGTAGCGAAGTTTTTTAAAGAACTGTTTTTGTTGGTTTAAAATATGATTTACTTGATAAATAACTTATATATAAACTTTATTAACTCCTTTATCTTGAGGCGCCTTCTTCCAACTATCGTCCGCATGGTATGTTACAAGGAATTGCATGTCGGGAATGTTCTGGGCGAGTTCGGGAAAGTGCAGGTGGTTCCAGGCAACAACCGCCAGTTTAATTTGAAAAGTCGCCCTTATATATGCGGCCGTTTGCGGCTTATCGGCACCCTCCCACAACTGCGTGGCAGGCAGAAAGATGTAGAAGCTTGCCGAAGAAAGGTCTTTTTCAGCCAATTTCTTTCTATCGAGACATTTTTGTTTCTTTAAACTATTATCAAGTCTAGATGGATAACTTTCGATTGGCATATATTCATATAAAATCGTAATGATACCTTAATGCGAAGAAACAGACTAAAAAGGGCCTCACTTCACCCAACGTTGCATCTTTTTTGCCTGCCAAGCAATTGTTAAAGTCGAAAGGGCTTACTGCGGAAAGTAATAATTCAAAAGGTTCTAGAAGATTCAAGAAGAATTGAAATTAAATTTGACTATATTCTTTCAATTCTTATAAAATTTCACTAATTTTAGGCAGATGTTTCTTTTTCTGAATATTTCTTTGATTACTGTGGTCTGCTTATCTACCTGCAGTAATGCTTGCCTGTGTGAAAAAAGACATCTTTAATAACTTGTAGCTGATAAGCGTGGCAAGTTTGCTAAGGAGATCTCCCCTCCTCTTGTGACAAAAAAGTTTGTTCAGATTTAACAAATAACTTTCTTTTTGTAAAATTTGTACTAGTACTTGTAATACTAATGTGATACAAAAATGTGATCCCATCCATTTCTTACCAAAAAATCATGTTAGAATTATCATGGCTGGAGTATTATTTTGACCTCATTTTATTGATGGGTTTAAAAACCTTGTTGCCACCTGGGACGCTCTGTTTTAATATTCTATAGAGTACGAAACTATGTCACTCAGTAAACCCACTTGTTTGTTAGCATTTTACAACCATTCTGAATACGTTCAGGATTTGAAATAAATAATGACAAGAAGCCCTGCGGCATAAAGATTTCTGCCATTAGCAATAATCTGAAAAAAGATATAAAATTTTTTAGCTATAATACATTATCTTTCACCAAAAATATCCAGCCTCAACAATTCCTCTTGAAATTAAAATTCATGAATAATTAATTAGTTCTGCTGAATATAGCTTTAGTCTACGTGCTTACAAAATTGTAGTACGGAAGGAAATGACGTAATTATATAACATCAAAGATGGTGCATTATAAGACAATCTTCATTATGCTACACTGCACGAGCTTTAACTTTCGATTATAAACTTTAAAATTATTGACTTAAAACTCAATGTAGCCTCGTTCTCAAAAAAAATCTGTCAAAACGAGGATTTAAGCTTTAGCCTGGATAAGTTTCAGGCGTTTAGGCTCTGGGCTGTCTCTATCTCTCTCTCTCTCTCTCTCTCCAGCGGAAATTAATAAAAAGTTATTTACAAAAATTCAGATATTCGCCATACTTCCTTCTAAAATAATGAGAACACATTCTTTCAAGAAAATTTATGTTCGGTGTGTTTATATATCTTAAAATATTTAGTTTCAATCTGTGTTTTTTGTGTCCAATGCATAAATTTGGTATGTGCAAAATAGGAACAGACATGCAAGTTAGAATAAGACAATGTCAGTTATATCTTCAGTTTGTATTTCGTTTTTTGTTTATTTTTTTAACATGGATCATGCATTTCTTTTTCATTCATTCTTCATTCAGCTAAGCCATAGAAAAAGTAGGGAGAAAATCAAAAATGTCAGTTTTTAGCTAAAATATTTAGGAATGTAGGCTATTCAAGGCTATTTTCAAAAACATGTCACACTACAAGTGTTAACTGCAAATCTGGAAAATTGAAAATGCCCCTTTACCTAACACAATTTTGATTTCTGGAATCTGATTATTTGAACTCTTTCTTTATATTGATTTTACTATTGACAGGAGATTAGGTCTAACCATAAAGTTATGTAAAGAGCAGTGTTAACATATCGTTACAACAGGTGTTTGTTTAGATATCACGTAATCAGGTTTCTAGAAATTATTGTTTTCTGAACAATGTAGTTCTTCCTCATATTTAAATTAAGACCTGAACATAGCAAATTGACCCACAAGACCCACTCATTTTTTGTTTACTTTTTTATTGTCTTTGGAAAACACCACTAAAGTTGTGGAAATGTGGAAAGTTACTATTTTCCCTATTTACTGCATCAAATATTTCCTAATCAGTAATTGTTTCCTAATGATTGGGATTGTGGTGTTTTCAGTATGTTGCAAATTACATATGAGATGGGTTTCCAAGGAAAAAATTGTTAATATATGTAATATACATCAGATCAAAGGAGCTTTACCAAATCCTCCTTGACATGAAAGCCAGTTTGAAGATAGTTTCCTCTAGCCGGCTGACAATCCAATCTAAAAAAAAAAGATTTTTGCAAAAAAATTTTCCCATAAAGGTATCAAAATCTCGATCATGCTTTAAAGGCACGTCATAAGCTTTTTATTTTAGGGAAAAGATAAAGCCCTTTTAAATAATCCTATAATAAAAATTAATCCTTTAAAATTTTTTTTTGCTCTTTCTCCTGTTAGATGCATCACACGAATTAACTGCGTCATACAATTTTTTGAACGCTATTTAAAAATCGCAAAACCGACCCGGAATTTTCAGTAAATTTGAGCCACCCTGAATTACTCTATGCACATTTATCTTTTTTCTGCTTTTAGAAAGGTGGTAAGAAAATCGATTGCTCGTGTGATGACTGTCATCTCTCATTCCCAACGCGATAATCTTCGAAAGTTTCACATGAACAAAAAATACCAACCCCTTGACTTGCGTACTAAAAAGACGAGAGCCATGCGTCGAGCACTAACGAAACACGAAGCTGGATTAAAGACACTACGACAGATTAAGAAAGAAACTCACTTCAGTGTACGAAAATATGCTGTAAAAGAATAAATTTTCCTTTCGAGTCATAACAGTTTTATTTTACACCTGTACTCACGTGTTGGCCAGGCCTATCTTTAGTTGCAATTAAATTCACGCCGTCATTGCGAAGTTTGTGAAAATAATCAACTTCGCAGACTTAAACACTGCTGTATCAGCAAGATTGTTCCCAAAATGGTACACTTTTCAGAAGCTGTTCTCCTGCAGAAAAAAATTTGTTGATTTGTTTGAAGTTTACAGCAAAATATTGTTTTGTTTTCTGTTACTGAACAAACAAAAACTTTTCTCAGAATCAAAATTTGTTTTAAAAAGAAATGATTTCTAAAAATAATTTTTCGCGTCGAATGTAGGCCCGGATAGCTTATTGGAATGTCTCAGGGAGAAGCTTGAGAATTTCCCTTCACAAAGTTCCTAAAAATTTTATGCCCGTAAATGTAAGTAGTAGTCAATATTTATCTTTATTTTTTTTTTACAGTAAAAAAGGATACAAGGGAAGAAATTCTACCTTTATAAAAATCCAAGGTATGAAACTTGTCAGTCCAAAAAAAAATGTTTGTATAATTGTCCGGAATAAGCGAAAAAAATTGCAATAGGCATAGGTGTTGACTGCACAGGGAGATCAAAATAGCATTTGAAGTTGACGTTTAAGATCACGCAATTTTACAACAATTTTAAGGGTTGGTTAACGGTTATTGCACCTGGCCCATATTCGCAAAAATAAGTCCCGTAAAAATTTCTTCCGTCTATATTTAGTTTCCTTAAGGCAGTAGAGTATTTTGATTATTTGTCTTGTTTAACCATTCCTTGCTACCAGGAGATACCCAAATAACCGATTATGTTATTAACCAGCTAAATGAGCACGGTAAATTAAAATTTCAGCGACGCACCGCACTTTACACATGATTCCTGGTGTATGACAAACGTACCAGAATACAATTATAACGATCAGTTAAGAATGTATGCAGTGCATGCATAGTCCATCCAAGAGATTCTCCCAGAGTAAGTCATCATATAAAAACTGAACAAGTCCTGGGAACGAGGTTACGTAAGGGTAGCAAGGTATCCTGAAAATTTTTAAGCAACCTAAGGAACGAAAAGCCTTTCACCCCTAAGCAACCCAAGGCCAAATATTTCATTATCCGCCAAATTAGTTGCCGCCCAAGCATCGTCATCAGGGTTTTTCTCTTTCTGACAAATGTTTTTGCAACAGCCCTAAATTAAATACATGTCAAAAATAATTTTACCCCGCCGGCAATTTAAATCTGCTTTAATATTTGTAATATTTGTACAAAGGGTATTTCGAGTGCTTCGAGTTTTCCGCCCACCTAATGTTATGTAAAGTCCTATTGAAATAATCTTCAGAAAGCGATAGTCTCAAAAAGAAGTGTTGAATACATTATACCTTAAAGCGGACACTTTTAAGAAGACAGACAAAAAAAACGTTTCTCGTAACATTTTTAAGACACTCTACGATGACCTTAAAGGCCCATGCTTTACGGAATTCGAAAAATATTTCGCGTAATTTTAATTGCTTTAATTGTTTCATGTTATTCCAAACTGCAAAGCACTGCACGCAACGAATTTTTCTTATTTTTGTAAACCGGGAAGTTTTATGTATAACGCTATATAACTGCCATTCTCGACTGCAAAACTCTTTCAAATGAGCCTTGGGGTTTGTTTACTTGCTTTCGAGGTTCAACCTCAAAAAGTTTTGGTAACGAGAATGATATCACGTTTAAATTCTTCATAAATATATCTTTTTGTAAACACTTCTTTTTCTTGACAATTCTCTCCTTCGAAGGTTTATTTTCATAAAACTAAGCCACTCAGATATTACTTTTATACCGTAGAAATAGCTATCTACCCAGCTTCGTCTCCAAAACATCTTGTATCTTTTCCCACATCAGGACGGCGATAAGAACATGACCCTGACGCAGGCCTCTCTGTCTGTGCTGTGATTGGATGGAACGGTGTCACCAACTTACGCGGGTTAAATTAAACTCCACTTCTTCACTGGGGTCAAAAGGTAAAAACAGTGGTTGGCCGAGTCCGAATTTAGCTTGAATTGTTTTCGATGACAGAATTTGTTTTCGTGGTAAAAATTATGTATGGCAGTGGCAACAGAAGAAAAAAAATCTTGAAAAATTTTTTTGAAATATTTGCACGTATATTATTTTGAAATGTCGATAAAAGTTTAACATCCTTAACATCTCTTTCTCTTGTTTCATGATATTATTACATGAAGAATTTCGGTATACAATATGTCTTCTATTTGTGATAAATACCGCAGCAAACGGTAGTTTCCACTTCTACAATATTTTGCACGCAATATTGTACAATTAATTGTAGCAACTAGTGTACAATTATATACAATTATATACAAGAAGGATATAAATGCGCAGAAATCCAAAAAGGTATCCATTCTTTTTAAATCAGTTTAATAGGAACCTGATAGTAGGTTCTTTAAATCAAACTGATATGATCTAAGAAAGCTATACAACATCTTGCACAAGGAAAAGTTACATCCAATTAATTGCGCACAATATATTGTAAACTACCCTCAAAATAGAGTTAAAAGGGCAAGACAATAAACATTAATAGTACCAAGTACAAACTGAAAACTATCATTCAGCACATGGATTGTTTTCTTCAGGTCTTATTACAACAGTACCGTCTCCAACTCTAGTCCAAAGAGCAGCAACATAATTCTTATCATTGCCTTTCCACACAGTGTTTTTTAGAAAGCTTGCTACCTTTTCTTCCGCTTCGTGTCGTTTCGTGTTTTTATCGTACGTATCGGGGAGTTGCGTCGATAGGATCAAGGTAGATTGCGGAAACGATGCTACATCGTTATGTTCATCAGCATACGACATAAACAAGGTAGCCGAGTCAAAATTTAACTTCTCGATATTCTTTATCACAAGAACCTTCTGATTGTCACCGATGCTTTTTTTAATCATTTCATCCAACTGGACTTTTTCCGTAAATTCATTTGCATTTATTGTAACGTATTCTGCTTCAGTATAAGCACTGGCTAGCTTCTTTAAAAAACAGTCTAACGTCCCACTGGATCCACTGTGACCAGCAATTAATAGGGACATTGGCCGTAAATCATCCAGGATACCGCTGTGAACTTTGTGTAAATGTCTTAACCCACTGTTGGTTAGAAACCTCCAATAAAATTCATCTTGATTGGTAAAATTATTTCTAATTGCCTTGATTTGCTCGTTGAACTCTTCTTCACTCCGATAACTATGATTTCGTGAAATTGGATTTCCGAGAGTTATGTACCCAACAGCAAAAACACAACAAATTACCGCACCTACAACAGCTACAGCTGTTAGGGCAGAGCCGGTCTTTTGATTTTCTTCTGCTTTTTGCTCCTTGACATTTTTATTCTCTACAGATTCCTTGCATATGTTTGGTATTGTTTGTAGATTCTCCGTTTTCTAAAAATAGAATTAGATTGGAATCTATAATGTCAGAAATGCTCAAGGTCTTTCAATTACGCGATTCGGTCAGCTCCAAAACAATTCTTATGATGTCACTGCAGCAAAAAATTCTAGGGTTCAAAAATCAAATTTTTTAATTTTTGTCTGCAATTGACTCTAATGTAAATAATTCAATTTCTCCACCACCATGTTTCAATAAAACTGTAACGTACGGAGTGTGGTTTCTATACGGAGTAATACTCCGTATAGTTGCTATACGGAATTTGGTTTAGCTATACGGAGTCTGCCAAACGGAGTATGTCAGACTGGGTATTCTATACGGAGTATGTCATACGAAGTGTGACATGCTTCAAATACGAGGTATGCTATACCGAATGTGGCAGTTGGCAGTTCTACTATTACTAATTGGTACCCTGCATGTTTGTCTCATATGTTAGACTTTTTTCTTCTTACACAAATTATTTGCTTGTCTTAGGCACGATTTTTTAAACTGGAATAGCCCAGAATAAACTTTTGATAAGAATGCTTAGTTTAGACTTCGACGCTTTTGCTGCGTTCGCTATTGTCTAGCCAAACCAGTGTCGGCATTATACCCTTGCAGCTTTTTGTACTAAATATTTCCGTCTAGACGGAGTAAACATGTCGCTATATAAGAAGTTATACTCCGTATACGCATGCCTATACGGAGCCGTACTTCGTATAGCTGCACACTCCGAATGGAACAAAACGACTTAAAAACCTTAAAAACGATGACGTCATCATAAAATCAATGACATCATCATAATTTTTTAGTCTAATTTTACATCTATCTCATCAAGAATAAGCCAAATCTCTTGCAGATAAGCCAAAAATTAGTAATCTGCTGTTAGTGTTACAAAAAAAGGTAAAAAGAACAAATTTCCTGAATTATGGTATTGAAGAATATTCACTAATTTTCCCGGTATTTTCTCTTTGCGAAATGAAAACAACCCACAAATTCATTGTATCAAGCACTCACTGCATATATTTTAAGGACCTCTTATCAGAATTATACATTATTACACACTATTTTAAATAGAGTTAACCTGATAGTGTAACTCTGAATTCCTCTCTTACCTGCCCAAACAGGTTTTGCAGCTTACCCTCCTGTAATAACTTCACAATGTTCTGACACATCTTTAAGAATTTTGCTATAAGGTAACCTTTTAATCAACTAAAAAATTATTAATACAAGAACCAACCTTTGGTGTAGTTCCCCCCTCTTCATTGTCACTATCACTAGCTGTATCGTTCTCTTTTACATCATTTTCAGCATCTGGCAAATTTTCTGATTCATTTGTCTAAAGATTTTAATCAATTATTTCTATTGTGGATTCTGTTTTAAGAAATCTATGATTGAGATAAAAATTTGACCTCCATTGTGTCTACATTTAAAATTGCAAAAATGTGCTAAAATGTAGTTATCAGAAAAGAAAAAAAATGCTACCGGTTTGTTTTTTTATTACAAAACAAACTTCACAGTTATTCTAAAATGTATTTTTTTTTAATTACACCTATTAGGTAACTTTAGACGGCTTTAAATAGGAAATGACATGTTGTCATTGTTACATGTTGATGACCATGAAGTAAAAGATAACAAGTTAATGTTTTTCTCTAGGCATCATCATAGGATGCCTTCAGGAAAACTTTTTATAAAGCTCCCAATTGTACTTTTACAGTCCAGAGAAAAAAAATTGTTTCTCAAGTTTTCAGAAGCCTGGAAAAAGCTCTTCCCAAGAAGAAATTGCAAGTATCATTGATTGAACACTAAAGTTGTTGACATGTAAAATTGGTTGAAGACTTAAATTATTTATATGTGTTACTGATTGGAGACAAATTTATAAAGTTGCAAAACCTAAAAACTGTGTTTAGTTTTGATATGTAATTTTGGAATATATTCTGCATTTTTTAATATAAAAATAATCTGCTATTATCTATTCCTTCATGGTCATCAATATTAGAGTATTTATATATGTTTATTAAAAACTAAAGTTTGGTGTACTTTTTAATATGTCAAACAATTCTTGACTTAATGGTCATTATGATGACCATTTCTAAACCAATGAAAATTAATAAAAGGGAATCAGAGGGGATAAACAATGTTTAACTTATGTTTCAGACCTTTTAATGTTGTTTTAAAAACTTTTAACTTTCTATTGTCATAATTATACACTTGTAAATAAATATTCTTTTAAATAAACTTCACCAATATATAGTGCATTTTTATTTTATTTCATATTGTGTTATTTTATTATATTTTGTATATTTATTTTATATTGGTAAAGCTTTAATGCACATTGTATATTTGCAGGTCTAAGTTTTTAAAGGAGGTTGGAAAATATGGCATGGCAATTTTTGCAAAAGAAAAAAATTTAAACCTGGTGCCGTGGATTTTTTTTAATAAGCCATGCTAGTAATTAAAGAAAAAAGCAGAAACCTTTTCAATTCTTTTACTTTCTTCAGTATTGGTCGATAATGCTAAATTAGAATACAAATAGTATGTCATTAATAAACATATAACAAACTCGTAATGTCATACCTGCAAAAAAGTCAACAATTGATGAAATACACTCTAAATGTTCAGAACTTAGAATAAATGACTGAGAAACAATTAAACGTCTAGTGTACATGTTATAACAATCTTTGGTTTATTATAGACACCACATATGAATGAACATATTTACCTACAACTGTTTTTCAAATTCCTTAAAGGCCCTGAATAGATGGAACAATTTTGTAGATTAATTTTTGTAAAATATTATTTGTTGGAATATTGCTGAAAAAAATACACGCAAAAATTTTAAGTCAATAAGTATTCGGTTCTTAAATTGATTTGATATTTTTGTATGCATACACAATACAATATAAAGAACAATCTGAATTTAATTTATCATAACATCAGAAGAACGAAGAAGAAACAATTTTGTGCTCCTTAATCCTTTCAAGCAGTTTTATTCTTTCAAATAAATGAAAAGTTAGAAAAAAAAGAACTGTATGGGTGAAAGATTGGCTCCATCACAGAAATGAAAGGGGAGCATTGATACCATTCTGAGCGAATTAAAATTGGCAGGTTTTGATACGATCTAAACGTTCAAAATTATCTGACATAAATTTCAGATTGTTTCTCTTCACTACTATTTACCTTTTTTATGTTCCCAAACATTAAAATGAATTAAATGCTGAGTGTGAGTTTCGAAATCAAGTGAGACACTGGTGGTTTCCTTTGAAATAATATTGCTATGACGAAAAGTTCATGCAATAAAATCAAACCAGTTGCATTTATTAAATCAATTTTTGAATATTGATTTGTGTTTTTACGTCATTTGAGTATTATCGTTCTATTATTTTTTGATGATATATACACAACAATTTTAGATAAATTTTAGTTTAATATTTTATTTTGAAAATTGATCTGCAAAATTGTTCCATCTATTCAGACCTTAACACTGTTGTTACATATTTAAAAAAAGGAATACCTTTCTGAGATTTTTGTTTTCGCGGCATTTTCTTTGCCTAAATAATACACTCTATATCCTAAAAGAATATCAAAATTTGCATTCTCACAAAATTCAAATTGACTACATGGATTAGTGAACTTAGATATATAAATAATTCAATTTTAAAGATATGACTATGAAAGGGCTACGCAAAATTACTTTTTTTATTTCACCCATTGCACAAAATTACCTAAAATAATTTGTTCAGAAAAAAATGTATATTCCCATAACATTTAGAAGTACAGCTATTTTGTGCATTGCTAAAGTATTGTCTTGCTGCAAGCAGGATTCGATTTGCAATCATCTACATGTATACATGTATATTGTTTTTCCCACTTGCTAGGGCATTAGCTAGACAGACAATTTTCTAATTAAAAATACTAGTTGGCTTTTCTGATCAAGTATCTATTCTTTTTTTTTTTTTTTTTTGACTTCCTAATGAAGTTTCAACAAAACGTCATAATAAACACAAGTATATACAGCTACTTTATTGGGATAAATTTTCACGGATTTTGACCTACTGTAATAGGCTAAATTAAGTCCCTGCGAAAATCGTCTGATCCACAAAAATTATACAAAAATTATAGCTATAGGAAAATTTCCAAAAAAATTCAGTGGTTGCAATCTCTACTTTCCGAAGCGTTCATACTTTCCCGTTTTCCCATAAGAAAAGAAACAAGTAAAAATTATGAGATATAATCTATTCTATCTTTTAAAACAAACTATCTCTGGTCATAAATTACAAAGAAGTATCTACCTTTGTAAATTCATTTTTTGGAGCGCTTTTTCGAATAACTGAAAGCTAATTTTGCCATTTAAAAAAATAGTCAAAAATGTTGAAACGCAATATTAAGTATTAGGAAATGGCTCATCCGCGAAAAATAAGTCCACGCCAAATGCTAGATTTGCACGGATGAGCTTAATGGTAAAATTTAATCCTGGCCTGAGAATTTATCACAATAAAGTAGTGGGCCTGTACCTAATCATCCTGTGGAATTTTACTGCAATGATCTTTTGTCTGATTTTAGGACAGACACAAAATTGTCTGGGTCAGCTTTAAGTCTAATTAGAGTGTAAAAAAATTCTGGTGGGGGGGGGGGGGGGGGGGTGTCAGGTTATGCCCATCTATAAAAAATTTTTAGATTGTTTGCCAACATGTGAATGTCATGTGCTCTGTTCTGTTACTTGTTTGCAAGTCCCAGCTTTTTAATCGATTCTAAAAATTTTGGTTAGACAAAATTTAAAATCATATTTTTGGTCATTATAAACAAGGTAGCCGATATTTGGACTCAGTAAGGGCAGCCACAGGAAGAACTTTATGTGCCGCCACGCCGGAGTGTCTTCAGCCGTTTCAAGATGTGAGTTTGCAAATCCTGTCCTGTAATCCGATCGAAAAAGTATATATTTTCTATTTTAGATCAACAGCAATTTTTTTTATTTGCTTTATATAATTGGAAAAAGAAGTACTATAATGTTGCATTTGCAAATATAGATAGAAAATAAGCTTCCTTACCGTAAAATGTCTTCTATAAATCTCATGATCAACTATCTTAACATATTTTGTCTCCCCCTGATAGTCGTCGCCCAATATCTACCACGAAATAGTGATTATTTTACAGACCAAAAAGCCACCTAGTCTGGACCATGAGGAATTCTAATACACACATAAAATGAAAATAAGGTTTAATTAAAACTGTTTATCTAAGGAAAATGTGTTATCTTATTATGGTTTATACTCAAAAGATTAATATAAGGGATTATGCGTATGGTAAATAAAATTACAAGGTTACTCTTTGCCGCAAAATTTCAAATGTTTCGCCATTTTGTTACGCGAATTCGTGGAATTGTTTCTCCCTAAGTAGGGCATGTACCACAAGTTAAACATTTTAAATCATACCCCAAGTAGGGCAAAACTATCCAAAGCAAAACAAACTTGCGATATGAAGAAAAGAAGAAAGTTCAAACCACGCAGCATGAACTTTCGTGCCGCCTAATTATTTTCAATTCAGGATATGAAAATACAACAATGATGTTACAACGAGAGAAGCGTGAACAACTTTCAGAATTATCTGACAACATAGAAATATATTTTATAATAACTTATAGCAAAAAAGTTTAAGCAATTTTCTTCGTGGAAATAAAAAAACCAATTCTTAATATACGATTATAATTATTACCGGTATGATCTTCTTCCGCGTCAGCTGACATATTTTCTTGAACAGAACTTACAGAAGGCAAGTCACAAGATTGTTGTTCAAGATCATTAGTGTGGCACATACTTTCTCCATGTCCTCTTTCCTGCAACAGTAAAAGCAGAAACAATACAATAGAATAATGATCTTGATCTTTATTTTCTACTTTAAAATCCATGGGTTCCGTACTATTTAAGCCATCGGTTGTGTTCACTTAATAAAATATCATAAGAAACATTTCGTAAACCATAGAAATACGTAATTTTATGGTAAACATTAAACAGATGGGCATAAAAACGTCAAGACAAACGTTTTATATATAAACTAACCTGTATTTGCGTTACGAAGGTTGCTTAGAATTTCTGCAGCTTGAAATATTCTGTCATCGTCGGCATTATCATCTATACAAACATACTCAAATATAAAAAATGGAACAACCTTTTTTAGTTAACTTGCGATAATAAATTTGATCATAATGTGCCAAAAAATGGGAAATCCGATGTTAAAGAATCAGTTGTACAAAATAAAGCATTTTTAAGTATCTCAGTTCAAGTTATTTAGGTTTTTTACATGGCTATTGGTGTAGTACATTTATTCGTTAAATTTCGTAAAATTTGCGTCTTCTGTCCGTCCTTTCGCACTAAAGCACAAACAAGTAAAACTCATCATTGTGTTGCCTGTTAACTTTAAATGCACGTGTTAACCAATATATTTTTTTAACATTATACATCATAGCATATAAAGGGTACGTATGTGTGTAACCATTTGGTAACACTTCGCGGTTTTGAGCGACCAATCAGTTTTTCATTCCGTCGTGGAAGTATCAGCTTCCATTGTAAAGGAGCTTTGCAGTGTAATGTGACTTGTCCCAAAGTGTAATAGCCATCAGTTCGTTTCTACAAAAAGGAGAAGGTGTGAATATAATATGAAAATGTAAATTTGACATTTTTTAAGCTTGTTAGTTTAAAAATGTAATGTAATGTAATGTAATGTATCTTATTTTTCATGAAAAAAGACCTACGCTCTAGTTATCTTTCTTGAAATGGCCATTGTAATTTTCACTGGAAACGAATTTATTGTGACTTGTTTACCAGTACCAGATTCGGTAATGTGGACTGGTAGCAGTGGCGGGAATTTAGGACAGGATATTAGTTTGTTTTTTCTTGTTCCATTACAGAATTGCGAGGTAAGCCTACAGAAACAAACATTATTTTTTATAAAAACAATTTTAAAATTTTATTGAAACTGGTGATTTTAAAAAAGAAAACCTACCCTGTTTCAGTATTGATGTCCTAAAAGCAATAAAAAAATCGCTAACGCGCCATTGAAATAATATTTCAATGGCGCGTTAGCGATTTTCGACCACATCTTGTAGATGTCATATGATCATTAAACCAGGAAGGTGTTTGATGCTGAATATCTAATAGTGTAATCCCTCGATTTAAAGACGGACAATCTTGCACGCCAGTAACAACCAAAGGAGATGGACAATACGGATTGTGGCAGTATGATGATCTCAATAATATTAAAAATAGGAGAATGTACATCTTTATCATCAAGAAATTTATACTGTTACATCTTGGTAATATACTGTGGTCAACAGATACTTGACATTTGGCCTCTTTAAGTTCACCTTGGCAAACCAATTTGAGTATGGTGTCTGTGGGGTTTACATCAGGCAACGGTTTCTAACTACACACTATCTACACGCCAGGATTTGCAGTACCTTTGACTTCTTTCTTTAAAAAAACACGCAAAACACTATGCTCAAAGTAAGTCGGGATTTATGTAAATGCGCATCTTTAATAAGCTCTAAAGCTTTACGAATAAAGGCTGCTAATTTAATAGGAGCGTCCTTCTTTAGTTTTTCTTATAACTATCCTTAAAGTATTATTTTCCTGAACGTGAAAAAAACGCCCTCTTTGATTGCGCCTAATTAGGTTTAATAGCACAAAACTGACCAAAAGGCATTTTTTTGCAATACAGTGGTTTCCTTATACTTATGGTAAAAAGTTTCACTTTATTTCATCGTAAATTATTTCTTTATTTTTTGCCAATAAAACACTTAAAAATGCTCTCTTTTTTTCAATCAGTGCTGTAATTTTTCATACATGCACCAATTAGGGCAAAAACTTTCAAAGTCGTGCCCCTAAAGCAAGACAAATATTTTCGCCCGACTTTGTATAAGGCCCGACTTTGTGTGGGACATATACATGTCTCTCTTTTCTGCTCTCGCTCTTTGTGTCTGTCCTGCTTTTGTAACCCTGCTTTTTTTAATGCGCTATCGCTTTCCCGTTTCTCATCAAAAATATCAAAAAGGGAAGAATGATGAGTTTAGTTTACTAGAGGCTAGACTACCTTCATGCCGCCTTTACGTGTAACCAAACAGCAATAATAAGGTAAAATCTTGATGTCTTTGGCGTGCGAACAACTATGCTCAAAGTAAAACGTCAGTATTTTAGAATTCTCATCAATCCAAATAATGGTGATAAAAACACCCTAGATAGATGCGCATATTTTACATGGCTAGCCTCACAAATATCGAGGGATATAGCCTGTCTGTTATTTCCAGGAGGGGCCATGGCTTAGAGATGGAGAGTCCTGGAGTATTTAATGCTCATTTTGAGCTACGCAGACCCAATTAGGCACTGCGCTCTACTAGGCAACTCCCGGCAATATCTAACGGCCCACACAGTGTGCCATCTCCCCAATTTCACTCACATGGTTTAGGTTAACCTGGGGCTATGGTAACATTCATTCGCCCATGTTGAATCGCCGTCAAGAGGAATTGAACCCCGGTCTCCCGCACAGAGTACGAGAGCTATAACCACTAACCTACGGTAATTTGATTTTATTGCAAAAATACATTATTTTTTTTATAAACAAAACTAAATACCTTTCTTATCTTTTATTGTGTTTTTTCGCATAGGGCTGGCGATTTGCACAAATGTTTCGCCGCTGCGCATTGTTACACATTATAACTTATATTCTTACCGCATAGTAAAAGTTTCATAACTGGTAACCTCGCTCTGCAACTGTTCTGCCCAGATTGCAAAAACTGCCTGTTTATAAACAGGACGACTGAGTTATGCACACATGGCTAGATAATGCTTTTTTTGCCCTGGTTGTCATGGTGACCGAATTTTGAACGCTAAAATGGCTGGCCAGGCAGGCTGTGATTGGCATTTTCTTCAAACTTTTGTGAATGAAACATTGACTAGGCATTGCAAAGGAAAACGTAACAACATATTTTTTCTCTGCATGATAAATTATATACCATTGAAAACAACTAAGGATAGTGAAAAAGAGCCTCAACGTAATTCTTAGTATAAACTCCTATTGTGAGTACATTTCAACATAATATACTTTGAAGTAACTAAATTTCACGGATAGATGGGCCCATTTTTATGTTTCGCGGGAATTGAATACTAGAGATGCCCTAAATTATTCGTTTTTCGGGAATTAAGTTTGGTCCCAAAATATAATTTCCACAAAGTTTCGTTCCATTTGAAAACAATAACAACTAACGTAATTGACACAAGTTTAGGAAGATAATATTGTATATATTATGTTAGTATATATTTTCATCAGTGCTTTGATAATCATGCTCCCTTTGAAAAATACAAATTTGTTGTAGAAGATTTTATGGGAAACACATATTGGACGCTTTTATTAACGTGGATAAATTTCAAGTGTTTAAAAATGGGGTAGGCATAATTTAAGCAGATTGCCTGTCAAAAGCCTCAGGCACAATGAAGAGATTTGGTAATTTTAACTATAGTAACTTACATAAACATAAACAACATTGTGAATGGAAATATTTGTGTCAAGTATTTCAAGGATATTTTTTGTGGCTATCAGCATCATAATTTATTTTAATGAACTGTTTCTATGTATTACTTTTAGATATAAAAACAGAGTGCGATGAAGGTGTTAATGCAAATTATTGTATTTTATTGTTCGTGTACTGTCTGTCTGGAACCTGTTACAGCAGGATTTGCAGTTGCTGGTTTAGTTGCTGGTTTGTCAGGTACGTTTAACCATAGGGACAAAGGACAAGTTTTTCAAGGAATGGTAACAAATTTATGCTAGCACCTATAGCACATCATTTTCAACCAGTAACAAAAAAATTATGTTTAATAATTTACCTTTATAACTCAAGGAACCTAAGGTATAAAATGATGTTAGACTTATATCATATAGAGCTTAAAAAGTTGTTTAACAAGTCTTTTTAATCCTTTTAAAAAGCTCTTTTCGTTCTCAAGATATTCACATTTCAAAAATTTCGGATTTATTTATGATGCATTATGATGTCTAGTTAGGCAGTATATATCGCAAATTTTGACATTTTCTGTCATCAGTAATTTTAGACCTGTTAAGGGATGTGCATTCAAACTTTATCAATGCATAGATAATATAAAGGTAAATTGATTAATATAAATTTTTTGTAAAAGTGACACTCCTTTGCTTGTCCCAGGCCTCTTAATTTTTGCTGATAACCCAATAACTTGCGAAAATGTAGATAGTTTGGTATGTAGGCTAAAATTATTCCACATAAAAAAGCTTGATTTCTGACAAAATTTGGCTTAGTAAGCAAAAAAGTCTGCCAAAAATGAAGTTGAGGTTAATTTCATCTAAAAAAAAAATATCCATTTCAGCCTGAATTGGTCAATATTTTTATCCATATTGTTACATTCAGTATTTTTAAGTTTCTTAAAACTGGACCAGGACATTCTCGAAGTCAGCTTATCTGGTTGTTTAAATAACCATTAAAAATTGTTTCCGCACTAAAATAAATACATCCAAAATTAGACCTTGGCTATAATTAGCTATAGCTAAAAGCTTGAAATGATAAGTATAAATGATAAGGCTGATGTTTATAAAAAAGGTGTATTTCACTTTGATATTATCATTTGGTCTTGACTTTTCTAGCTGGTTATTGGAAAGGAGTGTGTCATTTCAAAGAGTGCTGCACAAAAAAATGGACTAATCACAACATAACTGAACTTTATAAAACCTTTGATGCAGAGTTGTTTGGGCAACATCTTGTAAAAAGGCCAGTTTACAAAGCTGTATTGGGACATCTTCAGAATGACAACCCAAAGAAAGCACTGGTATTGTCGTTTCATGGATGGACCGGAAGTGGGAAGAACTATGTTGCTGATATGATAGCTAAGCATGTTTATAGGGAAGGGTTGAACAGTCAGTTTGTGCATAAAAAAATAGCAACATTAAATTATCCACACAGTGCTGACCTAAATAAGTATAAGGATGAGTTAAAAAATTTCATACAGAGACAAACCAAGAATTGCGAACGTTCGCTTTTTATTTTTGATGAGATGGATAAAATGCCAATTGGCTTGACAGATGTTCTAAAACCATTTCTGGATTTTCATGTCAACATAGAAGGACAAAACTATCGCAAAAATATATTTATATTTTTAAGCAATACAGCTGGCGATCATATCAACAAAAAAACATTACAACATTTCCAATCTGGAAGAGCTCGAGAGGCACTTTCAAGTAAAGAAATGGAACAGATTTTATCAATAGCAGCATTTAATATGGACGGTGGTTTGCATAGATCTGAGTTAATTTTAGCTGGGTTGGTAGACCATTTTATTCCCTTTTTACCAATGGAAAGAAAGCATGTGATGCTGTGTGCTGAAGCTGTAATAAAAAAACGAGGTAAAAGAGTTCAGAAAGTTGTACTGGAAGAGGTTGCAAACGAACTACATTACTTTCCCAACGATTTAAATATTTATTCCAAAACTGGATGTAAACAAGTGGAGAAAAAAGTTGATGGATTTATATAGCTTAAAATGTTTCCTAATTCTTTTTTGCTATTATTAACAGATATTGTAGGAAAGCTGGTTTTACCTTTAATATTTATAAACTTTGTCATACGTGAGACAATTCTGTTTTCTACCATCACTGCTATGTGCTTTTGATATTAATCTTACTGAGATTCCGTCAATTTGCTGTATTTTGGTGCTTATCGATAATTTACAATATTGCTTATGCATCTTATATAAGATGCATAAAAAAAATTAAAAATTTCAGTTGAGTATAAAATATTATGAAGTGCAATTTTAACAGTAGTCTAGATTTTAAAGCGAATAGGCAGTCGGTTTTTACACACAAAAGTTTATCATTATTCCAAAATTCTAATTATATGGAAAATAGTTTGTTTATCATATTGTGTATGATGCTTTTGTTGTAGTGCTTTTAATCCATTAACATCTTGTATATTTTTACATCCGTCTTCGATAACTTATGCACAAATATTGCATTGTTACGATTACACTAACAAAAGTTTTTTTGTATTTCCACTGGATACACATGTTTTATCAGTGTGTTTTTAGTTCTAACTTTTTACGTTGGGTATGCTTGATGACAATATTAAGATACATGATTTTAAAGTTTGCATACTTTTTTTTATTAGAACAAGATTATATAAACACAACGAGACTATGATTTGTCGAAAAGTTAAAACAAATAAGAGTAATACCAACGCTGAACTGTCTACTGATTTTCTTCTTTTTTGTGAAAAGGCCATATAACAAATATAACAATCTTTCAAGGTAAAAAATTTCAGTGTTCTTGGGGATGAGTATATTTCTGTTATGATTTTCTTGCTTTTATGGAGAAAAGACTTATAAAAAATTTTGTCGGTGCACTTGAACAAAAACTTTTAGCAAAAGTGTACACATGCTAACAAAAAACTTGTGAGCTTTTTGTACTAGGGAAAAAAATAGGGGGAAAAAAGCAGTCAAATGGAAACAAGACTTAACAATGTTAGTTTTCAAGCTAAAAAGGTTGCTTACTGGGTGAAGTGAAATTGCAAAATACACAAAATTTTATAACTGTTTTAAACGAATTAAGAATTTTCAGCTGTGATGAGCTGTTTTAACGCCTTTGCAAAAGGTAATCTATTCTGTTACAGAAGGTGGAAGATGTTGGACCTTGTTGTAGAATGGATACCCTAAATTATCAAATAATATATAAGCCTTATTTACGCGTAGCGACATTAGCCATTACTCATTCATAAAGTATATAATGTCTCCTTTTTTATTCTTTTCTGTAGATATGAAAAATTAAACAAAATATATGATGGCAACTTGTGGATTGAGATCAATAGGAAAATTTGTGACGTCATGTAAGTTCTTTAGTTTGATTTTTTTATTAATCGAGTTCAGTGCTTTAAATAAAGAGATATGGTTATTATAGTCTTAGTAAAACAGTTTACGTAAGAATTTGATATCAAGTCAAACAATTTTGGGTGAACATGAATTTTTTTTAAAAGATCTTCGAAATTGTTTTTCAATCTCGAGGCATTTTCCTAAAAAAACGCAGATTTCTTCTTGTTACAAGAATATTAACATTGTTAGAACCAGGGTAGTTAAGGGAATTTCATATTTATATTTGATGCTGATAATATTTATTTTCATTCTAGACAAAACGAGGTTGATGCACCCAAGCGTTATTAAATGTATGCAATACACTACTGTCCAACCCAAGGAAATAGGTCTGTAAGCTATTTTGTCTGCATTTACATCTTTGGCTTTGGTTATTCAAATTATTTTCCATGTGGCTTCACGATAGCCTGAAAGTTGTGATACATTTATTTGTTTTTTAGACCCCCTTACACATAACGATTATTTCAACGTGAATAAACTAGTCAATATGAAAGAATTGTTTGACAGTCGAGTTCACCTCGGCCACCATGAAGGAACCTGGGAACCACTCACCAGACCCTATATTTATGGCCAGAGAGCAACGCAGCATATTATTGACTTGAACCAAACAGTTGAATGTCTAAAGGTAAGTGCTAGTCTTTCATGTATTCCCTCCGCCCTTGGAATCTCCTTTTCTTTTTTTTTCATTTATTTTACATTCTTTTTTTTGTAATGATTGACCGACGCACGCATTTTTTGTTTAAAAAATAAAAAACTTAGTGTGAGAAAGTTTCTCCCTGTTTTTCCACATGCTGACGATATGCTTCTTTGCGAATGAGAGGTAAACACGTGGTCGCTGATTGTCAAATCAAAAAATTCTGCAACGAAGAATAGATATGTTTGTGTGATGAAAATCCTAAGTTGCCTAGTAATTTTCGCGAATATAAAAAAAAAGATGACCAATGATACGCAAGCGAAAAGCAACGAGGGTCAAATGTGTTGATGTTAAAAAACTATTTAAAAACCAGAAATGTAATGTGTTTAAATAGTTTGATTGTAATTGATGAAGATGATGATAAAATGTCGTGCGAGTTTCCTTTGGCATCTCATTCCTGTCAAAAAGCGGGCAATATAAAATCTTCGCGAGTTTAGCAATATCAAAGTTCTTTTTGTTCAAATTTTTGCGAATGGCTGTCTTTACGCGAGAATTTGATTGATAATTCGCAAAGTGATAAATATTCGAGTTGTAATTGTTATGACGTTTTTCTACATCTCCAATTTTTTTTAGTGCGCCTTGAACGTGCTTAGTCATATCGTGTACAAACGAGGGATTGTTTTGTTTATGACGACCAACCCGCGGTACGATTATCTAATACAAAAGACTGCCCGTGCGTCGGGTGAATACTTCGTAACACGTGGATGGCAGAAAGGAATGCTAACAAACTCTTATAAGATGCTTGGAACTGACAGACTCCCGGACCTGATAATCGCGTTTAATTTGTCGCGATTCGAGCGAATACGAGAAGCGATAACAGAATCAGCCATGTGTAATATTCCAACCATTGGAATAATCGACACAGACTGCGACCCTCGGTTGATCACCTATCCGGTCCCGGGGAACGATGACACACCTGAATCTGTGGAATTATTCTGTGATATTTTTAAGCGTGCAATACTCAACGCGAAACAGCAGAGAGACATTGACGGCGAATGCGCTGGCGATGGTGATAGTGAGAATGAAAAAATAACGGAAGAAATTTCGTGAGTAATCCACTATTGCAGTTAAATGGCTGAATTACATGCTGCGCTTTTGAAATCCATACATATGATAAGGCAGTTCTGTAATTTTGCAAAAAAATGTAAATGAGGTATATATTATTTACACAGTTTTGTACAATTCGGTTTGGATACGCAGTGACATTTATGAGGTTGTAGAAAACACTAATTTCCTCTGTTCAGTTTAGTTATGTTTTATATTTTCAACAAATTCATGCTGAGTCGTTCTCTATTTTTTCTTATTTAGCTATCATATTGTCTCAAACTGTTTGGTCCCAAGTGACGAAAATTTTAAGGTGGCGGAAATTTGGAGTGACGAATAATAGTTTAAATATGTCGAAAATTGCTTAAAGTTAATAATTTTTCGCGACAATTTTTACAATTTTGTCCGTTTTTATCAATTTCTTTCGCGCATGAAATAAGTTTTTTTGAGTTATTAATAGCATTGTATTCTCTTTAATTCTTTATGTCACAGGATAAAATTATGACGTCACGCTATATTTTTTTAAAGTTTCGGATCAATAAGGACAGTGTCCCTGATTTTCAAATGTAACCAAAATTAACACCGACTTTATTTTAAGTCAAGAAAATATAAAAATGGTCCATAATATTCTTCGGCCTTTTTTCCAAGGTGACAAAGATTAGGTCCGACAAAAAAATGGTTTCGACGAAAATTAGAGCTGATAAGGAATTTGAAGCTAAAAAATAGGAATTCTTGTTTTATTAGTGTTCCTAATTTGTACTTGTGGAATAAATCACAACTAAGAGTGTTTTAATTGTTTAGTTAGACTTCATGCAAACCTGATTTGTTGCATATTCGATGTTTAGTTTGTTTTTAAATTTAAGTTTTGCTTTGTTAATAAGTTGTTGTGTTTTAATAAGTGTGTATTCGATAAGATCATTGGAAGGGAATTATATACGCAACTGTTAAAAAGTCGAACTTTGCAAAAATAGGAATCGTATACAAACCTCATCAAAAGCCTAATTCGCGATTATGCTGAAAAAACAACGAGAAAAAGCGAAAATTTCTGACGTCTAAGAAGTTTAAAAAGAAATAAACGGAGTGTATAATGGTTGCATGTGATCTTATTTTTTTTTAAAAATATTTCACAATATGAAAAACAGCTGTCTGCTGGAAGATGAGTGCAAATCACCAGGAGTGATCAAATTTTGGCTTAATGACGCTGAAAAAGAAAACTGACTATTTTAACTATTTTTAGTGTAGAAAGATTTTTTACCGACTTTATTCTTTTCTAGATTTTTGCTTTTCTATTTTTAGCAAGCATTATTAAATCAAATTATTGGAAATACAAACGTTGGTTATTTTTTTAGCGCATTAATAACCCGAATATTTGAGAATACAAACGCTGGTTATTTTTTAGCGCATTAATAACCCGAATATTTGAGAATAGAACACGTTGGCCATTTTTTTAGCGCGCATTAATAACCTGAATATTTGGGAATTTAAACTTGGGCTATTTTTTTAGTGCGCATTAATAACCCGAATATTTGAGGATACAAACGGCTATTTTTTAGCGCGCATTAATAACCCGAATTTTTGGAAATTAAAACGTGGGCTATTTTTTAGCGCGCATTAATAACCCGAATTTTTGGAAATTTAAACGTTGGCTATATTTTTAGCGCGCATTAATAACCGAATGTTTGAGAATACAACACGTATCTTCAACATTGTTCGGCGAAGGGTGACTGTAAATTTTAGCAAGTAAAAAATAACTAAACTTAGTTCAGAAGATATATTTTTACCGACTGAAGATTTACCCGGGTTTATCTCAGGTTAAAGTCAGAAAAAGTAGAATATGGCCTAAGGATCCTAAGTTCGGAGTCAGCTATGAATATGGCAGAAACACAATTGGGAATATATGTATCCAATATGAAAAAAGTGGACTTCAAATTTGCTTCCTTTTGCTTCAAAATATTTTCCATTCACGTCTGCATTGTTACGGTATATAGGAGGTTATGTATTTCATTTGACTTATAAAAAGAAGTTAAAATTTCTTACTCCTTATGTTGAAATGATCTCTTTTAAAATAATTTATCTTTTATCAAGGTTATACAATATATACATCTAACTATATGTGTTTTCTAACGTTCATCATATAAAATAATAAAGTTATGTACATCTTTTGTCAATATGTCATCCAGCTATCGCTAGCTGTTGTTCCAAAGCATGGAAAATATTAAGCACGTTAAAGTATAGAATATAGAGGTAAAATTCGTCGAAGTCGACGAATAATAAACTATAGGGTTCTTTTTGTGTTTCTTTCTTTGTTTTGTTTTTATCTTTGAAACAGTTGGTTTGCTCATTTTAAACGGTCGACATTTGTAGCAATGTATTGAACAGCAACTCGGATTGCATGATGGGTCATCTTCTGCTTGATCAATATATGATCCTTTGCGGCCATCGCTTTCATACCATTCTGCTAATGCGCCGTAAGCCGATTGACCTAAATACATTATTTTATTTTTAATTTAACGTTTAAATTGTTTCAGCCTAGCGTAAATGATATTGTGATCTTTTGCACATGACTTATGTACATCAAACTATCGCAAAACCAGGAAAAAACATATAACGCCTTGAAAAAAACATAAGGGGCCATTTTCTTTGCAAAAGTTTTTCCTCTTTAAGTAGACTAATTGATGATTTCGCCGGTCATTTTCTGCCCAACGAACAAAATACGGCAATTGTTGCGGAGTGTACTCAAAAGTCGGTAAGAATCCACAGGTTCGCTTGTTGAAAAAAATTTTGTGCGTGGTTTAGCACCACCCCGTTTTGGCCTACAAACAGACAGGCATTATTATAGAGCCACACTTACCATCAATAACATAAGTTCTTTCTTTCGGAGTTCCGCATAAGATGCCATCGATACAACTTTCAAAGAACGTGTGAGCATGGCAAGCTGGTGAAAATACTCCATTATTTTTGTTTAAAAGAACCTACAAAGCAGAGAGATAGATTAGAGCAGTCTGCTGGCAAAATATGACTTAAAAGCGATGAAGTTGGTGTCTAGTTACGAACCCTGTGTAGCGACCTGCGTGTGTTGTTACCAAACTTCGAAACAAAATGTCGCTCAGCTTTCGTAAGTGGCGGTGAATTGACAGGCTGGTATTCCATACTAACCATCTGCGTCATTTGGTAAGCATCCCAAAAATTTGATAGCACGAAGATTGGCGTCTTTAAATAAGTTATAGCTGAAAGCATAAACACAGGATTATGACATATTGTGAGGCAAATTTTACAGCTAGTTCTATTTTCAGTGTATTCTGCGTATTTTTAGTGTAAAATTGATTGGGTATATATCTTTGAAAACAGAAAACAATGTAAGTTCGGCTAACAATTTGGATACATGAGCGGTGGATGAACTTACCTAACTCTCCATACAAACACGCAGCTGCTTTGGGCATTTGTTTACGACATGATTCATCAACAAAGCCATCCCAGTTCTTTTCGAACACCTAATGTATTTAAAAAAACGTTATAAGAACGCTCATCGTCAATAGACCTTTTCGTTTGCTCACTATAGAACGCCGACATGTTAAAAAACTCAGTTTTCGATAATGCGTCAAATTCAAATCAAAACAATAACCGTGGCAAGCGAGGCTTCAAAAATTTCGTGTTTCTCTGACGTTGCATTGTTAACAGAGTTGCACTTAAATAAAAGAAGTTACTTATTTTTGAATTCTTTACCAAAGAAGACGTGTAACATAAATTTTAATTTATTTTTTTTGACATTATCATTATATTGTGTACAAGACGAATCAAAGATTCTGATTGGCCGACGGAATTACTCACTCTGTTGAAAGTAGAAAGCGAGAAAGCAACGTTCCCAGGATGTCTTTGCCCCTGAGCCATTGTAATGGAGCGGCCATGCAAAATGTCTATCTTTCTTGAAATTTCACACTTAATAAGATGCAAATTTGAATAGATCGCAGAGGGCAGAAGACAAAAAATAAGGTAAATGCATCAAAACGTTTACATTTTGCATTTAAATTAAATCAAAAACTCTCTCAATTTTTAAAACGTTCATTTTTTGAGGCTCTTCTTAAAGGTAGGGTTGATATAGCTATCCATTGTACTGGTCAAAAAAAAGTTTATTTTTCATCCATCCTTCATCCTTGGCCACAAAAAATGTACAATTAATATCGACACCTTTAAATGGTCGCCTAATTACCGAAGAAAAGAGAGCCGGGACGTGACGCGTTGAATTACTTATGGGGAGATGTATGCCAAATGGAGAGGGGCATTCTTAGGTCATATAAAAGAGCGAAAATTATGACCCACCCCCAGAAATTAGGCACGGCAGAGTACAATTTTTAAAACCTTGTTGGTATTCTTGTTTTGTCATTTCTTTAAATATAAGTACTCACATTTGTTAAAGTATTGAAGAATTTGGGAAGCCCAGACTCCATCAGACCATTTGTTTTCTGATTTTCACCGAAGTTTGGGAAAAGCGTGAACCAACCGCCATCATTATAACCTTTCACCTTTAAAAAAAAAATGAAGGACTTGTTTAAACTTATAAATACTTGTTGTAGCAGTTTATACTAAAATGTATTTTAAGTTGCTCAGAATCTACCAGACAAAATATCAACATACGATATGTATGATTTTAAGGTTGGAGTAGTTAGAGGTCCGAGATCTCCTGGAACGTATTTTCCTCCTCATAAAAGCTCTACAATATTTATTATATCCGTACAGGTGAATTAAATTATAGAAAAAAAAAACTATTTCTTCAAAAAGTTACCCTAAAATTGCAGTACTTTGGCTTACCTGAGCCGGAAAAGCAAGTTCCTGTACATGGTCAAGGTTTGCTATTACACCGACACCTCCAGCTGACGTTCCGCCAAAAAGTATCTAAAAAACACGTGAATATTTTCTGCTATATAGTAATTGCGTTGAATGTTTAGGACCGAATGTTTAGGACTGACTGATTTTGCCTGCCTTAGTTTTTTTTTTAAATTTTAAGACTTTCAGACTGAATAAAACGTTATACAAACTCTGAAATGTTACTGTGACAGAATAAAAAAAAATAGTGTTTTGAAAGCTATGAACTTTGTCTACACGAAAGTGATGGAGTCATGGCTAAAACGCTGCTGTGTTTACCACCATAGATAGCTAAGAACGATGAGTCAAGTATGTGAGGCAATTGTGGCACAGTTTCGTGGTCCAGATATCTGCGAAAGCTCATTTTCGGCTAAACTGTATTTCAAATAAATTTTATTAACTACCTTTGTTCTTTTTCTGTTAATTTTATATTTTTTGATCAAATCTTTGATGACAGCTACAACAATGTAATGACCGAGCATTGGCATGCGGTAGGGATGATTGGCTTTTAATTGACGCCCAACAAACACATCACCACTGAAAAAAGTAAGATCATGAAAATAACTGCGCTGTTGATGAGTTTTTAAAGGAAAAAAGTCTAAGGTGCTCCCAACTATTGTTTTCGCATCTACAGTTCTTCATGCCACCCTTGGTACCACACTAGTGTGTTAGTGAAGAGGGTTCTGGGTGAAAGTAAGAATCTGGGGAGGGGGAAATTCTAAATCCAAGTTATCGTCAAAATTTCTTAGAAAGGCGAATGTTTTTTTCTTAAGATTTAAATAAAGAAATTATTTCTTTATCTATACGAACCTACAATATGGAATTAAAACTTTGTTCCATTTATGAAATGTTGGATTGATTTTGGGATCATTTGACAACATGCATTCACCGGTGATTTTTGAATCCAGTGGAATAGACGAACCAAGTGGGCCATTTGCTCTATCGCTGCATTCGTCGAACGTTATACACCCTCCTCCGCTCTGAAGATGTATCACCCAGTCCTTCGAGTGTGCGTGATGACTTATATAGTATTTAGCATCGGAACCATCTAAAAAGCAAAAAAGATATCTTCTAGGGATACAATGTAGACATTTTTACATTTTAAAAGATCAATGACTACTAAATCTCTTCTCTGACAATCCAGCAAAAATAACGGAATACACTGGGACGAAATTATTTAAAGTTAAAAACGTAGATTAAAAATGATATAGGCATTTATATATGTTTTGATTGGTTAATATCCCGTTTGCTTGTTATTTCACGTTTAGGAATTCGCATTACACCGTATACGAAGCACCGTTAGATAATTAAACCAATCAGAACATAGTGTAGTATTAATTATAAAGCAAACGACTGCTATAACAAAATGTTCCCATAATAATTTTCATACATAGAGTTTGTTTGTCGTTCTGTTCCGAGAAATTCTGCCGGTATTACATCATCTATTTGCATATTAAAAAATGTGGCTTTTGTGAGTGTACAAGCAAAAACATTAAATAATAATTTACGTGAGAAACGTGGCGAAAATATGACTTCAGCTTTCAAAGAATTTTGCTTTTAATCGTTTAATAGGGAGACAACAAATCCATTAAAAGAAAGTACCAAACTTCTAAACGCTTTATAATGTCTGCTAATAGCTATACAGATATTTGCAATGACGTCTTTTGGTCGCGCTCACATAACAACGAAGTTAAGTTTCAACGACTAATCATCACTAATGACAAAAATGAAGACATGTTACACGAAAGAAGGAAAAACCAGAAAAATTTCAAGAATGTATTAACGAAATCAACTTTGTAATTATATGCGCCACACCGCTGCCCTACAAACACGATCAAATTCCTTTTGTGGTTTTTTTAAGTACCAATATCCAGGCTATTAGGGGTAACAAACGTGTTGAGGTCGATTATCATGTATTTTTAACGTTTTTTTTTAAATCATATCATTTTAAAAGTGGGTGTAACGCAACCCACTCAATTTAACGACTCCTGATTTCTATACATTCGTTTTTTGATGCGTATCGATGCGAAGGAAAAACTAATAACAGTTGTGGATTCGTATACCTCCCCGAATAAGTTTTGCGGAAGCTCTGCATCTCAAACGTTTTTTATTTCTTTTGGAAAAATTACATTTTAAAGGATGAAAATTTAGTTAAAAAATTGGGAGAAACCCAGCGTCAATTTTCTTACCATTAGAAAATCGGAATTTGGGAAAATAATCAGTTACTTATTATTTTTTTTTCTCACGTAGTCAATATGAGGGTCAAACGAATTAATTTACTCACTCACCCAAACAAACATAATTAACACCCAAGCAGCTTTAACGAAGGTAAGGTGTGGCCACGCACGTCAATACGCTTCTAAATGTGCTTATTGGTTGATCTTAATTCGAGGCTTGCTCTGACATTCGTTACGTCTAAACCTTGGCATGAAAAAAGCTCAAATTTGATATCCTCAAAGAAGGATTAGTTAACTAAGTTTTAATAAACCTGTTTCATTGAAAAGAAAGTGACGTTTAGATACAAAGGACTATCCACCTCAAAAAACATTTTTGGTCCCTAGCTAGTTTTTCCCTTAGAACATACTTTCTGTATCTCGATTTTTTTCTGCCTGAAACAAATTTTCTGGTTCTTCAAAAGTTCAAGATAGAGAGAAAAAAAGGTTGGAATAAAAAGCAATTTTTATCAAAATTTACTCAAAACCCAACCTCATCCCCAGGGTTGTGGCCCGACATCAAACCGTAGTGCTTACTTAAACGCCGTATTTATAGTCTTTAAGGCCTGAGCACGAGGTTAAATAAAAATAAAATGGATAAGCTATGTGCAGGGGGCTATAAAACTAAATTAACGTTCCTAAATTCATGAAGAAAATAATATTTGCTACAAACTATCTCGCATCATTAAGCAACTTCGTCACCTGTTTTCTTTGATATTTTTCTTAAGAAAACGGAAAAATATCGTACACAGTAATGTTTAAGAAAATCTTAAACATTTTCGTTTTGTTCCAAAAACGTTGACGACAAATTATGATGAGTTTCATAACAGTTATTTCAGAACCTCAGAACTCTTTAGTTTTCAGTAAGTACACCAGATAATGTTGTTTTATTGTGCAATAACTTCAAATTGTTTTTTCTTAAAGTTTTCCGTGGAGTTCTTAATCTGTAATTAAATTATATAACAAACTGTTTTAATTTCAATCAATATTCAAAGTTGATCACAGAAAAAACAAACTTTTTGTAAGAACTTCAAGCATATATCACAATGTTTTTCAACGGATCGGGATGAATTCAAAAGTTTAAGGAATATCTTCTCGCTAATAGCACAAACTTTCTTTATAGCCCTATTCTTTATGTTTGTCTGTGAGCCAAAATGGTAGATGCGGGTAGCGATGATTGAATTCCTGATTTTTAAACAAGCTAGCGATTAATTTTTATATTTCATGAAAAAAAAACTTTTACGAGCGGAATGTTTTTAAAATTCAATTACATAAACTTTGAAAAATCGATAAAAAACTATATTTTTTGCAAGAATTAAATTTCTTTAACTTTCGCGAAATACCTTTTTCGATTTTCTAATCTCCGGAAGTTTTTTTGGAGAAGTTCGTACTGTAAAGTATATCTTTAAGGAAGATGGATATCGTATAATTGCATTGCATTTTGTTTTGATTGGTTAACGAAAAATATTTTGTAGCCAATCTGTAAGATTCCCTTAATTTTCTGACTAATAAATCTATGCTAGATATAGGCTTCAATCACCAATATCCAATAATTACCTAATTTTACACATGTGATCATCTGATAATTACTTTGAAAGTCAAACTTATTAATTCTGACACTATAATAATGATGCACAGTTTAATTTTTTTTAAAGATATCAACCGTTTCAAAAAGTTTACACAAAGGATTTTCTATATATACTTCCCAGCAAACTGTCGCAAATTTTTGAAATAATATTTTTATTTGCGCGGGAGATTTATCCCACGCGTGAAATAGATTTATTACTCGTTGTTTTAACTATTTTAATATCATCTTTGTGACAAAAATTCAAAAAATAAATAAAGGAAACGGGCGTGTCTTTTTTATTGACATTAAAAAAACTTACCCATGCAGGTTGCGTTTCTTCTTCTTGCATCATGTATTCTCTTCAAATGTAAATTGTCGCGGTATTTGTGTGCGTGTAAACTTAACCTTCGTAAAAAGCGGGTTTGGATACCAATAACATCATTATTATAATATTCATAGCTCTTCTGCTCAGTGTAAACCACACTTAATAAAATCAACAAGAAATCGTAGGCCAACATGCTTCGATCGATTAAGTCTTGTATTCCGTTCTGTACTTTTATGAACGTTTTATGGCTGTGTTTACACTGTTAATAATTTATATGCTAAACGCCATTGATGCTTCTACTTTCAGTTTTATTAGCAACTAAATGAAATGTAATACTTATTTTCTTTAGGGCTATAATCACACTGTGTTAAAACAGGTTAGCGCATAGCTTTGTTATTCTACAACTGTTTGGTTGTAGTTACACGGCATCAAAATAAGCGCAAGTTAATTAAAATTTTGCTTGCACAAATATCCAACTGTTACGAACAGAAATAACCCGAACACAACAATAACAATGTAATGAACAAATAATAAACATTTCACGTGAATATTAATCAGCGATTTGAGGGGAAAAGGAAGAGATATGCTGCAGAGATCAGAGAAAAAAAAAAGCGCAAATTCTTTCAAGAACCTTTTTAGCACATCGACAGAGTCTTACAAATCTTCAACGTTTCGCTGTCATAAATTTCACCGTCAAAAACCTGTTCTATTTATCGTTGCAAAAAAAAAAGTTAAACCAGCGCCAAGACATCATCAACAAATTTATGATACCAGCTTATAGAAGATGATTGAACATGTTTTGGCGACACATAAAAAGTTAAATCATTTAATAAAATATATCGACAATTGTTTGCAAGACCTGCTTATAAATCTCTTACAAAAATGTTTCAGTGGCAAGGAGTTCTCCATTCGTTAAAAAGATATGATACAGAGAGAATAATAGAATACGGAAATACAGCATCAAACCCACGGGCTGTAAAGCTTTCGTTTTTAATAACTATATTAGTCTAAAAATGGCCAGTGTTTTTATTTGAATAAACATTCAAACCTTTTTTTTTAAAAAAAACCAAAAGTCACCATCTCTTGTCATGACCTGTTTTTTATCCAATCATTAACCAGACGAAAAAGAAAGTGAATAAGATGAACAAAAGCAAATGATGCTTTTAAGGCTGAAACACCAACAATAACAACAAAATCAATAACAAAAACCAACAAGACATCAACACATCACATTTAACATTAACTTCATGTTCTCTTCTTTAACTTCTTCGACATTTATAACAACCTCCGATTTCAGCTACATCGGGACTTTTTTAATGATGGCGGAAACATAATGAGTTTATTCGTTGTAACATCACCTTGATTAATGAGGTCAATTAGTGTATGTTTCTGGTTCAAATGATGATAAATGTATTTAAGTAAGTGTGAACTGACATTTTAACTTTTTAAATGTTTATATTAAAAAATACCCATATTCTGTCTATACGCGCAAAAAAGTCGTGCTAAGGAACCACGAAATACCAAATGCGATATATCTTCACCCTTGTTGCTATATTTTAAGGACTTGTGAACCCGTGGATTCTTTCACGGGTTAACGACTAGTCTATATTGTAGTACCCGACTTTCTGTGGACCAAAGATACATAACTGGATTGATGATGCACAAGCTTTGTGTATGTATATCGAGATACGGACCATTGCTAGGACATACATTATTAATTTTTTACTTATCCGTCGATTCTTTATTTTGGATATTTTTACCTTTCCACAGCACATGTTTTTATTTTCGTGCATGTTTAGTCACATGGTATGCTGTATCAATTTTTGTAAGCTGTGTCAATTTGCGAGCGCCTTTTTAACTCGTAATACAAAAAGCGAAAATGTTGTCGAAAAAACAACTAAACTTTTAAATTATAACTTAGGCTTGATTTGGCTTAAATCATCTGTTTTAAGAACCTTTATTGTCTTTGTTAGTCACGTTTCGCATTTCCTTAGTATGTGTGAGCAATTAATTATATATCATGTTTCCTTAGTATGTGTGAACAATCATTTGGCACACCATGTTTTACTAGTATGTGTGAACAGTCATTTGCACACCATATTTCTTTAATATGTGCGAACAATCATTTGGCACACCATGTTTTCCTTAGTACGTGTGAACAATCATTTGCATACCATATTTCATTAGTATGTGTGAACAATCGTTTGCGCACTATATTCCCTTAGTACGTGTGAACAATCACTAATACATCATTTTTCATTAGCTACAATTAGTATGAAACAGGAAATTAAACGCGAATGAAAAATGTCGTCCACGCATAAAATAAACTGCGATAAATCAATCCGAATGCTTTTAACATCCGTGATTAGGACAAAAGTTAAAAACGAATCCAAGACGAGACATACAGGCCTATTTTTGCTTCCGATTATTTTTAAATAAATGCAGGCGATAAGAATTTTAGATGGGTATGCTTATTGTTGTTTTTACACTTTCTCAGTTCTAACGTTTTTGTGTTTTTTAAAAAAAAGTTGTGAAATTTGATAGTAAAAAACAAGGGAGACAGGTTACAAATAATAATAAAATTTTATAAGAATTAGCAAAAATAGATTACCTTAAAGTTACATCATGTGTATGGAAAAAAACTTTCAAAGTAATTGTTTCTCAAACTCACATTAATACGTTCTTGTCTATGAATCGAAAAAAAATTAATAAAAATTTTGTGAAATATAAAGGAACTTACAGGTAATATGGAGACAGAAAGAACGTGATCCTAAACCATTGCAAAAGATGGAATAAGCCCCTTTCTCAGGACATCTTGAATTTTTTTACAGATAAATATAGAAAAAAATTGGAAATATATAAGAATAAAATAGAGGCTGTGGAAGAAAAAGACTTGAAAAAATATATATATATAAAGTTAACAAAACCAATTGAAATACCATCTCCACGCTGTACAGTTGAACTACAGTGATAATCTTAACCTAATCATGCATATATATCATAACTGTCACCATGACAACCAACGCCATTAAATACACGACAAAATTTTTACTGTTTCGGTTCTGTTTACCACAAAGCAATTAGTGACGCAATTGCTATAGAAGACTGAATACGAACTTACTTTCTCTGGCTTGACAAGATGAACCTATTAAAACTTTAGATTTTATTCCCGGCTAATTTTAGGAAATGAAAATGAAAGTAGTTCGGATTTTCTTTCATTCGCATCTATGTTTCCAGGTATTTTTAGTTTTTCCGAGTATAAAGATTTGCTGCTCGTTTCAGCAGAGCAAAGTCGTTTGACGGAAATGAGGTAAATCAATTTTTCGAGCAACGAAATGCTAGTTATCAATGTTTAACAGTACGAACTTCGAATGCGTTTGTTTTGTGAGAGTAGAGGAAAACAATATTTTATACTTCTGCTTGCCAATGAAAAACAGGAAAGCGTGGTGATGTACCAACATTGAAATTCCCACTCACAACACAACACCTGCCAACAGATAAAGAAATATAAATAAACAAAGAATAAAGTATACATGAACATGAACAATAAATAAATAAATAAATAAATTAGTAAATAAATAGATAAAAATACTTTTCAGTCCCTTATATCCGCCAAACTGATCAATGGCCATTAAGCCAGTCAGTAGATCAACTATTCCTCGATGGATAATCATAATTGTTTTATTAAATTTCTATAGCTAATTCCCCGCCTATTTTCATAACATATTTTTTATAAAAGGCACTCTGTTGTAGTGCTGTTTTACGATACTTTTCCTAAGCATAAGTTTTGTAGGCAGAGCCTCTACGAAAGAGTTTAACTCGAGAGTGCCAGCCTATATTTTTATGCAAGCATAAATAAATCACAGATAATTCACAGTAAAGCTTCATTGGTGAGATATGTAAATATGACGTAAACGCACCCATACTGACCATCTTTTGTTAGTCATTCTGAACGAAAATTTCATTAGTGGTCTTTTAAATTCATTTTATGCAAACTATTCAAAGAAGTCAGCTTAAGAAAGATCTTATTGAACAGTTAGCCTCGTTATAGGTCATAGGGCGGTTGGCCCAACATAAAATTTCAGTAAAGTCTTTTTCTATGGTTTCTACTTGCAAAAAAAGTCATAGCTAGTTAATTAAAACATAGCCTAAAATGACCAAACATTTTATCTCGCTTTTTCCTTACACAAAGTGGACCTAGCAGTACAACGGCTATGAGGTAATCAAGGCAACATTTAGCTTCTGGCTATATGACAGCAGATCACTACTTTTGAGGAAAATCTTGAGCACTAACGCCGAAACCAAGTTACAAGCAATTATTGTGAAACAAGAAAGAATTGAAACTGATCTTTATATCACAGGGGTTTTTAATCCCACTGATCTGTTCCCACTGACAATAAAACTGTCGCCGAAAATTTTCCTAACAAAACTTTAAACACGAACAATAGCATAACAGTAACTTGAGTCAACATGGATCTGACATCTTTACTGATCGTTGTATAGCCAGGAGATCAAACGTCTGTTTACCACTAACATGGACAAAAAAACGGGAAATCGGAAAGTTAAGTTAGAGAACAAACAACGCTGTGAAAAAAGAATGTTCTGCGATCAAAATACTGACCGCGTTTATTGATTGGTTACTTACTATTCATGTGATCTATATCAAGAAAATTCATATATTTCTAACGGATGGTTTCACTCACCCAAACAAAGATAATTTACACACTCAGACTGTTTTGAGAGTGTATGATATGACCACACTTATAAATACGCCTGTAAATAGTCTTGTGCTTATTGGTCGCTTTTTATTCGGTTTTGTTCTGAGAAATTTGCTTGCTTCGAAACTACATCTTCCTTCACCGGTTGTTGTTGTCTGTTTATTAAAATGCATAACGAGAGGGTAATATATCTACCGTGCTTTTTCACTATCGGAACTATCGGATCGGTGCTTTTTCACTATATGAACATGTGGCCTTATTGCATTGTGTGAGCCTTACTTTAACAATGTCTCGTTTTAACAACGAGGACGAAAAATTGGAGCTGAATAATAACTTTGGTTATTTTCGAATTTTTGATATTGACAAAAAAAACTTTGTCACCAGGACATTGAAAATGAAAAATGAAACTCAGTGCAAAATTTGAAAGCATTTCAAAATTATACAGGAATGTCATTCTTGATTAAGAAGTCCTAAAACTATGCAGAAATAAATTCTTATTGACTGCACCGCAGACCTATATTGCACGCTTTGAATCGCCATGTTAACAATGCACGAATAAGCCACTATAAACCCTATACCTATGTATGTATATGTATACGCAGCGAATCGAACTTAAAACTATGTTAACAATGCACGAAGTAGCTCTTTTTCAACGTTGCATCATTTGTGCAAGACCAAGTCAGGAAACTGAAAATTACGTTATTTATATATCTTATTAGGAAAATGAAAGTCGGCATTGTTGAAAAGTCAGTAAATTTTTAGTAGTGAGGAATATTTATAACATACAACGCTTGGTCAGTTTACCGGCTAAATTTTATCAATATTTTTACTTTTTACGGACTCACTTTTGAAAATACTTGTTAACTTTATAAAGTGTATAAAGAAATACAAAGTATACAAAGAAAAATAGTTAATTCTCTTTTTCATATACATAATTTCATGAACAATTTATGAAGGGATAATTTCATTTAAAATGAAAATTTCTAACGCTTTTATCCTTATTTTAAGACACTTCTTGCATTGCATGCATTTAAAAATGAAAACGCAAAATGGACATAAAAATTTAGTCGGAAAAAATAGATGGTTGGTGAAAGATTTTGATCAGTAAAAATATTAGTCACTAATTCAAAAATTGGTCATCCTTTTACCGATTTATTAGGTAATTCTAAAACTGCGTATATAAGTGCGCGATTTTTTGTTACACTCAATCATTTATAACGAAAGACAGCAGAAAAGTTATAAACGAGACAACGTCATTCAATGCAAAAACGCACAACATTCATTCATTAAAACACGCAGATATAAATAACCTGTTATGAAAATGCAACTAATTTGTCCCTGCTTATCTCTTAATGAAAGCGAGGCCAAATATGGCATATTTGAAAATAAAAAAATCCAACCACTGTCCAAATAATGACAAAACGACGTTTTCTGTGGTTAAAGCACGCTGGAAATTGACGAATTAGTCCAGCCACATCAATACCAGTTTATATAGATTTTCCATTGCTAATTAAGATAATATATTTCCTCATTAAGATTTGTTTCCCTAGGCGATGAACCAAATATATGAAAAACAATGGAAGCGAAATTTCTGAAAATAGGGAATTACTATTATATTGCTCTATTATTTTTAAGAATTTTTTCTTTCTTCCAGCTTTGCTTGCTCCTTTAAATGAATCTAAACTACTGGGCTAAACTTTCATCTGTAAAACAATTTTACGTTGACGACGGAGAACTTTCACAAATAGTGAACGATGTAACCCTTTTAGTAGTTTGATTGTCAACACACAAAAATAATGTCATAGACTTGAAACAAACAAACAAAATTCAATAGTCTGGGAGGAAAAACCCCTTACCTTTTAATGAAATTTATCAAAGGTTCCACGACTTTGTAACAAGATATCTAGTTTCAATAAATCAATAACCACCCAGTGACCTACCGATTGATGACTGCAAAATTGCTGACTACATGAATACATCATCATACCACATCATAGCGACTGTTTGTTGTCAATTGGGAACTTAATCACGAAGTTAAATACCTACCCTTTTTTTCTTTTTTGGGTGAACCGCACTTACTCCTTCCTTCCTCACTTCTTTTTGCCAACTCGTAAACCCCAATCTCCAATTTTAACCTTTGCATTACACCTACAGGTGACTGTTCTTGGCAATGAATTAGCAGTTAAAGAGTGGGTGCGTTTGTTCACAAAATTTGAACTTCAACTGGTCTAACCAACTGCTTGCTCAAAATTACGACTGAACTACGACACGGTTACGATACATAGATTAATAGATAATAGCTAAAATAGATACCTGGAAATCATTCAGTTTTAGTACCTCATTTATTTTCCCCGCGTCATAGTAAATTACTTTTATTAGGAACCAAGCAATTTCAATGATTGCGCAGCGAGTTAATTTTATTTGCCTAACTAAACGTCTATCCAGGATCCCGTGATGGACATTATGTTTTAATTCGTGATGTTATTAGCTAACAAGACACACCAGAATTCTAATTAGCACACGTAATTAAGAAATCGAGTTAATTAGAGATTGAAACATGCACCGGAAGTTAAAAGTCATATCAAGCAAGACTATTCTATTGTATCCTCTGGCATTGCAAGTTCAATATAACCAACGGTCAATGTATGGTTGATTCTTAAAAAATATTTGTTCATACAATACACGCTTTTCATACAATATAGGTATATTGTTTAGACAACAATGTCTATTGTTTGGGACAATATTGTCCCAAACAATAGACCTATTGTTGCTCATAAATTGCTCATAAATTCTTTCACCACCATTGACTAGACTAAAGTAAAAAATATGAGACCGTTTTATAGCCCCCTTAAAAAATTCCTCATAGGGATCACGTGTTAAGACATTTTTTTCCCACCATTCTTGGTATCTGGTTCAAACCAATCGCAGCTGCCATAAATATATTTTAGTCTTCTTCTTCTGTATTCACGTCTAATTTAGAGAAATAAGAATCTATTTAGAGAAATAAGAATCGTGACCAGGTTTTTTAGAATTTAAATATTTTTATAAGGAAAGCGCGCAATAACGTTTACAGTTCTGTCGCTGTCGTCATCGTCATTTAAAACAGCAAACTCAACGTTGAGATCGGTTTTCTCAAGAGTAAGCGTAAAAAAAAATTAAACAATGTAAATGTATTTACCTATATAAAAAAATCTAAAAATGATAAATATAAAATACATTTCATCCTATTTTTTGTCTTTGGCCGTAAAAATAGCAGCTGCCTTGGACGCACATTCATTGAAGGCTTCCAATACGTCGAAACAATAATGAAGTTTGTCTGGATTATCCTTTAAGCAGGTATTATAGTTTTGAAATTCCTTTTCACACGATGCATTGATGAATTGGATGAGCGGGCTAAAAAAGAAATAGTTGTACCAGATATGAAGCTGGCGTACGGATCGTGTTTAACGACACAAATTTCGCAAGGTAGTGTGACTTGCTGTTATGTTTGGCTACACTTTATTTTAAGTAACCTAGTTCATGAGCTTGAGGTTTGGCTAAAAATTTAAGCAACTACTCAGAAAGTTAAGCAAGAAGGCTTAAACCTGGATAATTTAACAAGCAATCTAATTTATTTAATAATAATTTAACAAGAAGAAGTCTTTGAATCTTTTTTTTCACGAAATTAAACATTAAAGCGAGAGATAGTGTATGGCTGAAATCTTGTTTAGCATTCTGTTAGCGATTGAGGCTAAAATGAAAATTAGAGATGTTTATAAAAAATTCGCGTAAGAGTGTTTTTTTGTAATTAAGCTACAAGATAAATAAAAAACACATTCTCGCAAAAGCACAATCAAAAATTTATTCCTCAATTCACCATGTACTTAAATGTGATACTCTTGCTTTCTCTAAGTAGGCTGTGGTTGGATCGCAGGGTATAAAGAACCAGCTTGCTTAAATAGGCCATTGATAGTTTTTCTGATAGGAAACAGATTAAATACATGATTTGTCCTTCTTACTGAAATTCAGAAGTGATTAAAAAAGAAGACTCTTGAGTCATGTTCTGAAAACATCATTCATGGCTATTTTAAAAAAGGTATAATTTCTATACAAAAAAATATTTAGTCTATCTAATTAAAATCACTCCAGCTTGTTATACTAAAGGTAGCTATATTAAGAACTGTTTTCCCATCTACAGAACAACGGATGTTTTCTGTAGCAGCGCACTGTGTACAACGTTTTGTTTACAATCTTGTATGAGACAAACAACTTAATTGTCACTCAGTGTTGCAATCACATGTCCCATAGTAACATTTGACTTACTTCGCTGATGAGCATTGGTTTAATTTCCTTTTCTCTGACTGACAAACAGTTTGCCAAGTGTCCGGGTTGTTATCTACACAATGAACATAGGCTTGGATTTGTTCGCGACATTCTTTTTCGACGTTGGTTATATTTTCGTCCCTGCGTAAAAAATAAAATTAACATTAAAAACCAACCAATCATGTATAAATCCCGAAACATTTTCACTAAAACATCTTCGGGTATATTTCTTTACAATTTTTCAGTTCATGGTTGAGAATTTGAAATTTAAGTAGTTTTATTCTTGATATGCAAAAAATTCACATAAAAGTAAAGCCAGTCTCAAAACTTCGTCCTTAAAAAAGAACTGAACTGCATTCGATTTCACTATCTGAGATTTTAAATAATATTTAATCACAGCCATAATTCTGGGTGACAAACTGGGTAGGCAAATGAAACTAAGTGGAAAAATGTAAATATGAAGTTTAGCACCAGCTACATTGTCATAATACAAAAGCAGGACACATAAGGCTACCCATAAAAAATTGTTCTTAGAACAATGATTGTTTTTGTTGTGTCACAAATCTTGTCAAATAAAAACAATGGCTTTTAGATTGTCCCTCAGCTCTGTTCACAAACTCTAAAGTTTGTTATTTTGGAATTTTTTTACACAATTTGACACGCAACAGCGTTGTGGTTTGACAGAAATGCTGATCAACTAGTATAGGAAGTGATCAGTGTGGCACACGACCACCCTGTATTTAACAAATACCACACACACAATATGAACGCGTGTGCAATGTTTTCGTCCCACTTAGAAAGAAAAAATATCCCTCGTGTTCCAATTATTATTTAGTAAAAATACTTATTTCAAAAATGCCAAGATATTTGAATTTTGAGAAACACTAAAAACAACAAGTTTTGGCCTGCACTACTTCACAGAGCAAAGTTAAAAAGGTCGTTAGTTACCGACGCAAGTAAAAGGGTGGTCCTCGTTATACAAAGTTGAAGATTTTAGCCAGGTAATTTTATAACTAAAATCCTTCTAAAAATAGAAACACGTTACCAGGTTATTATGCCGTGCTTCATCAAAATAGCTTCAAATTTCACATTTTGCCCCAAACATTGATTAGCTAATTAGAGAATAATTACCGGAAAATTGTTCAGTCATTGTTTACCTGGATAAGATTATACGGGGCGAATTTTTATTTCCAAAGCATTTAAGTCAAAGTGTTCAAAATCAGAATATTAAAATTAACAAAATATTTATCAAAAAATATTTAATGCTGTTTAAAGTTACAAGACAATGGTTACCGAGAAAAAGTGCAATCTTGGCGATGGAGAGGGCATGTTATCTGAGGTTCGAGTTAACTGAAGTTTTTATAGGAAAGCATTAGGAGAGTTCAAGAAAATGATTCGGCATAATGGACGTTCATCCACCGCTATAGTACGTATATAAAAATACAGAAAGAACTTTTCTTTTAATGAGGTCAAATAACTTGCTATGCTATCCTGACAATTCTGTGTAAAATGAAAAGTGACAAAATTTAATCAAATTCAATAAATGAAAACCGTGATAAGTTTAAAAACCAAAAGTAGAAAAGTTGAAAGTGCCAGATTCTCTGGAAATTTTGCTCCCTTTAAAACCTTAAAAAACAATTTTGTCAAAGCGTAAGCATTTGAACGAGGCAAAGCTCGATTAATAATAATTTGTACTGGTTCATCTTTACACGTATAATTATTAAGCCAGTCAATCAAAAATTTACGAATTTATAATTTGTTTTATCTTAGTTATACCAGACACGTAGAAAGGGACATATGGAAATGATTTTGAATAATGAAAGCAAAATTTCCCTCGTATGAAAATAGCATACATTGTGATTTACTCGTCCCTGGTTTACTAAACGTGCGCCTTTTTCAACGTTAAAATTTTATGTCGCCAATTTTATGGCTACGCGAGAAATTTAAATTAGAAAATTTGCAGAACAATGCATACTTGTATTATTGTGTAGTGAAACCACATCCGCCATGCTGGTGGCCAGCCATCAGATTACGTTATAATTATATGTTACAATACCACACAAAACAATGCGTTCTAAACATCGTATATTTGTCCTAAATGTGGTCTAATAAATTCTAACTTAAATGTTTTTTTTGCTATGTCCCGCTACAAAAAAAATAGCAAAACAAGACGGCTGATTTCGAATTTTGCCGCCACAAGTGATTATATTAGTTGTTTCTATATTAGAGTCGCACATTTCAATTTTGTCAATGTTCAATGCGGATTTAGGACTTCATTTATTTGCTTAAATCCATACTCTTGAAAGACGCTATTGTTGTTGACGTCAGCACGACCACTTTTCCTGAATTTCGCGACCTTTGTGGGCGCCAGCGTGGACTATTTCGTTGCACGAACACGCTAGAGGATGCCACTTAACCGCTCTCTACCTACGCTCTCTACCTAGTCTACGCATGCGCAAAAGTAGCTTCATTAATTTTGTCCACGATTGTATTTTTCATTTTAATATTACCGTAAATGACGGATTAGGCGCCCCGGTGTTAGGGAAAAAATTTCTAAATACGCACTCCTGCTCTAATAAGAGCCCCAGCCCCCTTTAGAAAAGGGGGCGCTTTGTGGATTGGCACGAAAAACAACTTATACATATAAAAAATACTATATATTTCTTTCTTTCTTTTTTGTTTTTGTTTCTAATTTTTATTCATAAAAATTATGAGAATAAAGTTTAAAAAATCGGCCTTTCTGAAAAAAAAAATTAATACACACCCCTGCTGAATTAACCGCCCCTGCCAAATAAGTGCCCCCCCTGTCAAGATGAAATTCTGAAATAAGCGCCCGGGCGCTTACTCCGTCATTACCGGTATGTTAAGTTGTAACAATATTTTTACGTATCCAACTTAGCATAATGCATAAAAAAAATTCTTTTCTGAGCATTTCGAAGTAATAAGCTAAAAACAAAAACGAAAGAAGGTTACTTACATATTTGTCTTCACAGCAACATTAGAAATATATGTGTGTTTATGTATTCTATAAGGAAAACAATGTTACAAGCAGCTGTCTGTATTACAAAATCGATGCACAATTACAGCTTAATTGTGAATTTCAACAAAATATATGGAAATGGTAAAGGATTGAAGAGAATCATTTAGGATTGTCACCTGGTGGTGATGTTTTTTTATTACAAATCTGTTGTTAATACAAATATGTTGCTCTAACATATGTTGGGAAATTTGAGAGTTGGGGATGATTTTTAAGAATATGTTTGAGATGTTATGCTTAAAATTGTAAATAGAATAACAAAGTTTCCTAGCCGTCGAGATTTGCCTATTACTAACTTTCCCTCTGCTGGAATGTGTTCTTGTGTCGACTAAAAAACACTGCAAACGCTGCATTTTCACAGAGATTATGATTAGTTTAGGCTATCATCTTCGTACCAAAGAATAAAGAATAAGGAGACAAATGATTTGAGCCCCGTGCCAAATGGAGAAACTAGATCTTTCAAAGATTTACTAAAACAGGACGCTTTGACAAGTTATGGCTATCCTCTGCCTAGCAGGACTTTCTGTTACGATAAGGGTGTTAAATTTTGTGTTTTCGTCAGTCATTACAGTACAGACATTCGTCAGGCGTCATTTATTAATTACGTAATAATAGATTACAGCATTAAAATATTTACCCCATCTACCCTAAAAAATAATTTTCTAAACTTTTACCCACTCACCCTTTTAAGGTTGCGTGAATTTCGCATTGCCCATAACAATTTTTTTTTTTATTATCTAATTTTCAGCAGTTTTAGAAACCAAAATAGGTGAAAACACATTCAAAAAAATAAGTGAAAACGTATGAAAAAAAAAAGGTGAAAGAGTGTAAAAAAAGATATGCGAGAACTTATGGACAGAAAAAAAGCAAAAAGTAAGAGCGAAAATTGCAACAGTATTATCAGACAAACATACTCAACCATTGTTTAGCTACAACTCATTCATTTTGTTTAACAACAATCCTTCACAACTAAAAACTATGTACACTTTATACTTATAAAAATATAAATAAATATATTAAATATTTAAATTCACAATTATTACATTGTCATACCTAAATTTAAAAATAATATTTGACATACTTTAGGGTGCAAAATTATAATTCAAAAGGTTTAGATGATTGGTGCTCGACTAAAACGAGACCGCGTGAATAGTATTAGTGAAAGACAGTTAAACATTTAGTGTGTCAAAATTCACTCTTTTTTTAATACGTAGCATAATTTTCACCATAGATATTTTTCTTGTCGACGAAAATGTAAGATCATAATTGTACAATCGGCTAGTTGGCCGTCACGTTTGTTTGCTGTATTTGACTGCACTTTTATAATCGACAATCGAAACATTTAAATCCAGCTGTAGAAAATTAGTATTGACACCAACTTTACTTTTCTCTGAATAAAAGACAGGGGAATTATATTTGGAAAAATATCTACAAATTAAAGTTTTTGACAACAAAGAATCTCAATTACTGTAAAGTATTACTTAAAGGGCAACAGACATCATGCACAAAAAAATTACGTTCAAACACTTGGTGGTGGCAACTCCTTTATGGCCAGTGCAGGTGTTCTCAAACCCCTTTCTTGTTTCTCTGTTCGCGATTTTAAAAGTTTTAACAAGTCCGCTTTCCTATTCAGCTCTTTCTCAGCTAGTACCGTTCTAATTTTGTGTTTCATCGCTACAGTCTCAGCTTGCATTGCCGACTTCTTACCACCCATATAATCATCCGCCAACCCTTTTCTCTCCGCCATTATGCTTTTAATTTCTTTCACTTTTTTCGCTTTCTGTTCCGTCGTTTCTTCTTTGCGACTTATCCGATCGTGGTTCGCCAAAGCTTTTCCAACCGAAGCATTCTGACAGTTAAACTCGAGCGCGAATTTATAATTTTCGCGAGCGGTATTTCGCGTCTCGTGGTTAGCTGTTCTTTTCGCGGTCAGCTGGTCGAAAGATACGTTATTGGCTTGTCTACGATCTTCAACAGCTTTGAGTATTTTCATTCGTTCGCTTAGTTTTCCCTCCACAGCGTCAGCTTGATAATTCTTCTTGTGTCGTCTCACTCGATCCCTGCAATTACGTTCGACGTCCCGTATATGTCCCACATGGTTCCTTCGCCCCACTAAAACCTCTGCGTTACGCCGGTCTCTGTATGCTTTGTCAACTGCCTGAAAATAAGACAGTCCCATTGAGCCTTGTGTTTTAAGAAACAGCTTCTGGTCAGCATTCACCTTCTTCTTTTGTAACTTTTTCTTTAGTGCTGGTGCACTTTTCAACTGCCTTTCTATTTCTCTGACAGATTTTCTTATGTCTTCGGCCCCTTCCACGGTGCGCGTGATCAGCTCCACTAAGGGGTCGTGCTTCATCGTGTGAGGCTTCTGTACGCTTAAACGAAATCCACTGTCTGCATTGTCATTATTCTTTTCACTTGTCTGCTTTACTTCTCCAAGAAATTCGTATTGTGTATAATACTTACCTATTTTAGACCGTTTTTTCAAACCGCTTATAGATTCAAGCAGACCCATTGTCTTAGCTAATTGGATCACATCCTTTGGTAATTGCTCCCTTTCGACTGGAGAAGATAGAACCAACCGCTGGATTTTCGTCTTGCCAGGCTTAACTTTACCAATATGCGAGCTTGTTTCTTTTTCTAATATTTTGGCGGCCTTTCCTTGTAGCTTTTCAAGGTCAATATTGATATGTTTTCGCACATTTATAACTTCACCTTCTATTAAGAGTGGCAGTTTCTTTTCAGGCTGAAGTGACTTATCTGATTTTAACGGAATAAAGCTCTTATGTCTGGAGCGTCTCAACTTGAGATATGTTTCGTAGTCCAACTTTAGAGAGGATAGGCTCTGATATATCAAACTGTCTTGTTGTTGTTGTGTGATGGGCGTGGACGGTGGAGGGTTAGGGTAGCCTTTAAAACTTCGATAGAATCTTTGAATAGATACAGCAGCCCTATATTACAGTTTGAATCAATGAAACAGATGAAAAAAAAGAACGAAGGAAAAGAAAAACATCGACACTGTCATCTTACCTTCAACAAGAACAAAAAAACAAAACAAAAAAACACCATAACATCACCGAAGACGACGACAACGACGACGACAATAACACAACGATGACGGCTACTATGACAATAACACAACAGCAACAGCGACAATGGAAACAATAACAAAACGACAATGCTCATCTTGTCGTCAAACAGAAAAAAACAAAAACAACACCTGACACCAGCGATAACATGGACACCAACGTCACCGACGACGACAATAACGGCAATACGACGACGAAGTCGACAATAGGAAAGAAAACACAGACTTACCACAAGCGCGCATCCATAACGTAGTTATATCGAAGTCTGACAAGAAAGCCCCGAATGTAACGCTGAATGACCAACACAGGACACCATCTCGATTGAATAGAATTGATTGTTGACATGTCTTGGTTAATGAGAAGCAAAGTTTTGCTATATGATTGATCCTGGAAAACAAACACAGTTGAATTATTATACAGGGTGGCCACTCTTTTTATAAAATTTGAGATTTCAGGACTTTTGATAACAATTCTCAACCATTTTTCAGAAGACGGCGGTATATTTTCATTAAAAAAATGATGAGATTTGAGGACATTTTCATACTTTTCCAAAAAAATTGAGAAGATTGAGAACAAAGATAAAGTTGTTACAAAATCGACTTTAGTTTAGATGAGTTTAGGAGAGACTTTTCAAAATTGAGGAGAATTAAATAGTTTTGAGGAGGTGTGGCAACCTGCTAAACTTTCTGACACCACTACAAATAGAACTTTACAAACAGTTTTTTTCGGAAAAACTCAATATTTGTTTGATCCTGAACTGTATTGTTGGGACGACCACGAATTTTTGGCAGTAAAACATGGAAGTTAACAAAAAACTCTCTAGAGATAAAATGTTAAAATGTTGGTAAAAGTTTTAAAAAACAAAATCACCATGTATCAAAAGCTTAATGTTAACAGCAGCAAAAGTTTGGTGGTGTTATTTCCCTAAAAATAAGAAACTCAGATAATCTGAATCCTATCATCAAACCCATTTATATCGACGAAAAAACACAGCAAAATTGAAATATGACACAGGTAGTAATGTTACTAGTAGTTTATTGGGATCTAAAAATTTTAAATTCCCTTTTTTAAACAGACTAACCAAAGGGAAAATTAGTAGATTTTGTAGGACAGGCATTTTAGTGAATTTCTGACGACATTTTGTATTCAATAATAATAAAAGTACTAGCAAACGAAAGTTGCTACATATAATAATGAATGCAAAATTGAGTAGATTAATACAAACAAGAACTTACCTGTTTTGCTGCCAGGTAAGACGAATTAAAAAAGAATCGAGAATGCATAGATTTGAACTGAAAAGGAAAATCTGCGTCCTCTATGACTTCTTCATCCGACACGACGCACTGATCTAGTGCTTTCAAAGTCCATATTGCGTTCACTACACAATGTCGATAGTTCTTTTTTATACTGATTGGTGTATCATTTAGTGTTAGATTGTACAATGTTGGCGAGGAGGATAGATATTTCAACTCTTCAAGTTTATATATTCCATTATCATGCATGTACAGTGTTGTCAATTTGGAAAGTGAACGCCAGAAGTCATGCTTGGGTAAATGATTGATCTAAATAAACAAAAAACTTTTAAAATATAAATTTTGCCATCTCGTTGGTATGAACTACTAGCTGTCATTTATCAATCAGTTGGTGATAAGAAAGATTAGCGATCTTTGTGAGTCAGAAATTTGGGGTTGTCACAGCTTTAAAATCTCAGCTCTGCAAAGATTTTAGAGGTCAGTTTAGGGCTCAAAATTTGGTAAAAACAATGCAAAATGCATGGAATCACAGTCCTGATATTTACTTACGCGTGCATCTAAGTGATTACGTAATGCCCAATTGAGGTAAAAATGTAAACAAACCAAGCGAATAAGTTACCTCCATTTCTGCGCACGCAGGAAAAACATGACACTATGATTGAGTGTATGCATAAAAACAATCCACACCTTGCTCAAAGTTTAGGGTTGCGTACTAATAATCAAGTCTTTTGTTCCATGAATATCAAAGATGTTGTTTTGTTCAATTGCTCTATTAATGATGATCATCATTGGAATGTTAACTTACCGATAGTTATTAAGTGAAAAATAATACAGTAGGAATTGCTAACAAAAATACTGGTTTATCATTTTTTACAACATAATAATAAATACTTTGAAAGAAAAGAGAAAGGATATTTTAGGTGAGTTCAATATTTTGGGTTCAAATAAGATTTTAGGACAGCCTACTTTTTCTTAAGTTACTTTGGAAGATTTAGGTGTGCCTGTCTTGAAAAAGCAACCACTACAGAAAAGACTTTATTGTCCAATACCAAGTAACATAAAGAAAAACAACTTTTCCGAAGAAAAAAACAACTACTATGCATATATATACCTGATTAGAATGTATATCCAAACAGATCAAATTGACACACCATCGAATTGGTTTGATATCTTGCAAAAAATTATTGCTCAAGTTACATATTGTCAGTTTTTTGCAAATATCAATTAAGCAGACATCCCGAAGCCGTTTGCAAGACAACAAAAGCAAATATGCATCACCAGGGTATAATGGCTTCTTGTTAGAGAAGGTGCTTCCATTAGAAATAAGATCGTCCTCCGTTAAAGTGTGAAGTAGGCCTTCCTTTTGAGCAGCTTCTAAAAAATCCTTTTCCAGTAATATCACATTGTTTTTTTTAAATTTGTTGGACTCATTTTCTGCATATTCTTGCCAAGGTAAAAGTTTTGGATTGCCAAAATCCACAGACATAAAGTTTGTATATCCTAAAATTATTTTTAATAGAGATTTAAAATTAAGAGTATATGGTTTTTTAAACCTATTGCTTCAACCTTGCACATTTTCAACACTAACACATTTTTTGGGATATTTTTCTCAGAATTAATCTAATTTTTCTAATCAATACCAATAAAAACAGAGCAAAGTTTCTTATGATGTAAGCAAAATTGCTTGCTTGCTTGACACACTAGGAAATAAAATGCATTTAAAATGGTTTTTGTGAATATGTACTTATTAAGATAAACTGGTATTTCGCTAACATACACTAATCTTGCATTTCTAAAATAAGTAAAAGGATTGTAAATATTCACATAAACAATAAAAAATGAACAGAAAACTATTTTATTAAATTTACAACTATATCTACAATGTAATTTACATTTTAATAAAATTAAAAATGAATGCTTTTTGTTTCTGAAGTATGTATTACATACATAGATAAAATCATCCAAACCAGACAAAAGGCATAAAAAAATCAGAGTGGCTAAAGTCTAGTGTAACTGAACCTCCTCAATCTTGTTAACCTGTTGCGCTGGAAAGCTGATGTTTACAGTAGGTCATGTTTATATACTAGGTTTTGCTATTTCTGTGTTTCAGTTTTAATTTTCCATACATATAATTATGATGGTTCAAAATATGATCATCGTTAATGCAGAATGTCTTTTTGGGAACTTTCCAACTGTTTCGCTGGCTACAACTTTCTTCATTGCTTGATTGACTTTCAATTGTTTCAGAATGTTGATGGTCGTTTTTTTCATTGCTTACTCTACTTCTCACCTTATCATAACCAAGAAAGTTTTTCCGAAGCTTTTGGGCTGCAAAACTATTTAGTTTATAATAATCAACAAATGTGCGTGCCACATTTCTTCCCAGCTTTAAATAGGATTCTTCTGTATAAGGAACAGCTGTGGAGCAACCAGAGGAATAGCTGTAAAAGGATACCTCCAATGTATAACAATTACAACGATCTGACAAACATAAACCAAGTGTTCTTCTGCTTGTGCCAGCTTTAACCGCATCTTTATTAAAAGAAGTACTGCTGAAGGAAAAATCATCAGCATTACACGACAACAAACGTGGAAATGTTGAATGCTGCTCAAAACGTTCTTCATCCTCGTATACATTTCCATACATAAATCCATTCATTGCTGTAGAATGGGCATGAATATCGATACAAAAATCTAAAGAGACCATGGGATCAGAATTCATTTGCAGTAGAAGTTGTTTTGTAGCAACAATTGATGGGTGAGCCCAAGGAGAAGGTTCTAACCAATAACGATTAAGATCAAAACCCATTAAAGAACACCTGTAATTTCCAAGCACGACACCATCAGGATTTAACATTGGCACAATCATAAATACAAGATGTTCCCTCAACACTTGAGCTACAGGATGGTTGGATATTAAGAAATCTATAATTCCTTGACATACATACGAGGCTGGGGACTCGCCAGGATGAACCCTAGCAGTAAAGAACACAACTCTTCGCTTTTTATCTCCTTTTAAATTTTTTGGACTTGTTATGGTGAGAAGATCAACATTCCTTTGTTGCACAGATAAGCATAACTGGTCCCTTTTTATGTAATCAAGGTTCATGTTTTCTATATCATTAAGATACAGCTGTAGTTTATTATATGAGTATGGAAAACAATATGAGAACTGGTAAACATCAGCCTCCCTATCAAATGCAAATGCAAACGACATGACATAATTTTTATTGTGCTCTGGAGATTTGTAGTAAAACACATTCTTTGCCGGTATTCGTTGCCACCTTGGTCTACTTGTGGATTTAACCAAAGGACTCATACCTTCTCTGTACAAACTCTTTGTCTTACTGAAATTAATAATGTTAAATATAACCTTTTGTCCGGATCGTACATTTTGAACTGTAAAATTAAACCAAACACGAAACCTTGGATTACACGTGTCTGGTCGAATAAATAAATCATATTCAAACTCAGATATACAGTCTACACGGCCCAAATTTCCACTTTGAAAACAAGCATGAAACATTAAATAACCCCGCTGAGCCTTTCCACTACTATCAGGTGGGTAGGCAATAAATTTCGACACATTACCAACAAGGTTCTCCTCTGTAGCACCATTATGGCTTTCAGTCTCATTCTTATAATTGAACAATGTACTTTTACTCTGAAACACTGAACTATCATCATCATTTGAACTTTTAGATGCCATTTCATTTTCTAAAAGATAATAAATGAAATTCAAGACTGGGCCTAATATGAAATATAATATATATACCATATATATATATATAAAATTATCTCTCCTTTAATAAAAATAATACATATCAGAAAAGATGGCAATTATAAACACTTTGCAATGCATTATGATTCACAGCTATGGAACTAAAATCAGGCTGTGAAATCCAATGCGAATCCGCGTATTTGATTTGCGCGTTGACTCTTGTGACCTCTGATACCGCAAATCCAATCACATTCACACAATTAATAACATTAGTCACAATACTTCTACTCTATTTCTACTCTTCAAATATTGGTGAATCTACGAACAAACACTTTGTTCGCTGCCAAGATCAACCATTTGCTGCCGATGGTTACCATTTTATTTTCACTTTATTGGAATTGAATACTTTACAGAATGATTATTGATCATCACGAATCAGGCCCTTGCGTCCAGATCATTGGGAACCTAATTATTAGGATGAGTCTGGTTATCGACTTCAACTTTTTTTGCATGTGATTTTTTTTATTGTCATCTTTTCAAAAGTTTATTACATGAACGACGTCTCGTCTCAATGATATGTTTACTATGTCTCTCCAAGGACCCCTGTATTCAAAGGGTATTTCCGTAAGGTATATATAGTTACCATGGATTCTGTACTTTGCCTTTAATCTCAAAGCACAAAATATCAAAAAAGGCGCATTTCCTGAGGGCAAGTTTCAGTCAGCCAGTCGGCTTTGGTGATGATCTTCCACTCACATAAAGAAAATGAAGTGTTTCATATCATAATAATACTAGAGAAAGAAACTATAAAAATTGGATTCCCGTATGGAATTTATGAGAAACTAAATTGGATTCGCGAAAGCTAAGAACCACGAGAATCCAACTAGATTCGGAGGACTCATGAAGTGGTAGTTGCGAGAATCCAAATGAATTTGCGATAGCTAAGGTCGGATTTGACAGCCTGAAGATCATTCCTAAGATTATGGAAAAAGTTCTCTGTTAATTAGCAACACTGCATGGCTAGGATCTACCATATTGGTAATTTCACCAGAAACTTGTGTACAGAACTGTGAAAAGGTTTGTTAACATTGTGGTTCGTGTTTATTTCATGTTACGCACGAACCACAATAGCCCATGATGCATATTTTTGAACACGAACAAAAATTAAACATTACACTGTGGTGTCCATGATATATAACTTCTATTATAAAACAACAAAGACCATATTAGTTTATCAATTAAATCAAAAATTAACGGCAAAAAAATAAATGAACACTTGTTGTTTTAATTCGTTGTCATAAAGCTAGCTATATCTATTATATAGCTAGCTTTATGATTTTAATCGTTTGGAATCAAAAGCGATGTAAAAAAGCATTTCTATCGCCACTCTTCGTTCTTAAACTTTTAAAATGCAATCTAAAAAATCATTTCTATCGCCGCAGAGAAATTGAACTTTTCTAGACAAATGACAATTCGTAAAAAAAATGGCGTCCAATGCGAAAAAGTATACACCAAGCAAAAACTACCAATATGCTTTTTAAACTTGATAAAATCTGAAACAAACAAATTAACTTTAATGAAAGACTTTTTTGAAAAGAAAAAAAAATTATACTGGCTTTAAAAATGTTGGAGCTCGCGAAAACAATCGTGGGACACACAATCCTTTGTCAAGATAATAATATTAGCGTGGTGGCCACGATAGAATGTTTGAATGTTTGTTATACATAAAGACCATGATTTTATCGTGCTTCGTGTGCACCACGCTCGTTACACGAACACGATGTTAACAAACCTTTTCACAGTACTTTACTTTACAAAACATACAGCATTGTTGGGGTACCTACTGATGAGAAAATCTTTGTTTAGTGGAGTAAGACATTTTAATTTATACCTTGTAAGCATTCAATAAATGAAAAAAACTATATTATTATGCAACTAGACAGGCTGGAGAATATTTAAGAATAAATTCTCATCGCTATGCTCTTCTCCTCACATTCCCTTTGTTAATTTACTTCACCAAGTTTACCTAACAGTGCCTCTGTTTCTTTAGAAATAAAAGAAGGTGCATAAAAATGTTTAAAACAGTCACAAGCTAGAGCTGGAGAATAAGTGGGCAAGTATTTCAGCTATTTTTATCATAAAATTAGCTTTAGAAAAAAACACAAAACAGAACTGCGTCGTGAATGATGCGACTAGGACGTTTCTGAAGATTCCTTTTTTTGCCTGACCCTGAGCAAACACACTTCGTAAAGTTGATTTAATAGATGGCTTTTAATAGTCAAAACCATAAAGTTATAGATGACTTGCTCAAGCTTTGTTTACATTTTTTTCAGCAGACAAATAGTTTTTTAACCAATCAGGTCTTCTAAAAAGAATTATTAGCCAATTGAATTGCCTTATTTTGCCTGTCAAGAAAATAAAAACGATAAAAAAGAATTTATCAAGATAGCAAGCCACCTAGAGCTATAGCTATATGAAGCAAGAAAAGTTGCCACAAAATGTCAATAGAGGTGTTTGTCTATATATATAGCATAATAAGGACATTATACGCTATATATACATATATATACGCTGACCAGTGACTCTTTTCTGTGACACAGTGTTTATCATTTAAGCGCAAGAAGTAGGAAAACAGTCAACAGGCCTAAGACTTTGCATCTAAGAAGCTAGCCAGCTATTATTTTCCTGAAAAGCCTTTTTATAAGAAATGCATGGAATCCAAGAAAGTTTTAGCAGAGTGATTTAGCTAGCTATTAAAACTGCTTTAAAAAAACACTCTTGTTACACAAGGTCTCTTTTGTGTGGTAGCTAAAAGAGGCATATATAACAAACATTTTAAGCTATTATTAGGAAAAAAATATGGAGGCAAAGATGAGCTAAATAACGTCACTAACACTACAAAAACTGAGTAAGTGTGGTGGTAGAAGCAGTTTCTCTTTCCAAGGACAGGAGGATATGACAGCAAACGACACCATATTTCAACAAAAATGGTTGTTTTGTGATGTTTCATAGGTCCGCAGACCTTCCCCAGTCCCTTTAACTAACGCAGCCTTAAAGCCTCGAAAATTTGTTTTGGACCTTAAAAAAACAAGTGATTTTCAAAATAAAACCAATCACGTGAAGTGAAGTGAATTTTAGCTTTAGCTGGCATGCTTCATAAAAACAGTGTAACACCTGCGCAGTCCTAGATTCTGGAAGTCAAAGTACCTTAATCCAAAAGTATCCGACTGATACATTACATCTATCTGCAACAAATTAAAGTCTTTCCATCGGCAGTACAAAGATAACAAGAGAGAAAGTTGCAGTGAAAAAGACAAGCTTTATAATCGCCCAAAAATAACTAACTAATAACTTAGGTATAAAGTAACATCTGCATTATGCAATTAGCGAATTAAGATTTAGGGTTCCGTTACAACAAACAAACGGTGATCGTAATGGAGATTCAACATAAAAGAAATTCCTGCAACCGATATGAAACTATTAATTGAACCGGATTTGCCACGAGCTTTTCACGCAACAGGGGTAAATGCAGGAGGGAATGGAACGCCGTATATGATAAGAACCGTATTTGGGTGGTCACTATCTTGTCCGTTGTTGAAAAACTTTTCAGAATTGCACGCTAAGAATTAACTATTATAACCGGTCAAAAACTTTAGCGAATAAAAAAGTGTTCCGTGCAAAAAAATGATGCCTTTTTTTACTGTGAGTTAACAGACTTCTACATAATTGCAAGTTCAGTACGGAGAATATAAACAATCTACTAGTGCAATTACGGGAAAATTAACATTGCCTGAATTGCAGAATAGGGAAAAGGCCTACAGAAAGGAAAAGTCAATATCATCACTATCAAAATAGGAATCACCTAGATGGCATCTGCTATCTGTACACCTTTTCATCGTCGAAAAAAAAACTAGTCACAGTTTATGGATGATTAAAAAATGCAAGAAATTTTTTCCGTTTTTAACACCAGTTGATTCTTCTACAAACCATTGAATTACTCCTTGCTGTCAGAATATCAGAACAGCGACCATGGTGGACGTGAACGTCTGTTGTTAAGTATGTTCGACAACGCTGTTAGATTATATAAGTACGAGGAGTGGTCTAAGAATTAGTTTATTTTGTCAAAAGTGGATTAAAAAACCTGCATGGCAGTTAATGACTGACCTTATTCAAGACTAACTATTAGTAAACCTGCATTTTTTATTACAGGTGTCGACTACTTTATCTGTGAAAATATTATACGAAATAATACGGAACGTTGACAATGTTTCTTCACCTGCATGGTGCGAGAGCTATTCATTTGGCAGTTCCGAAAGTGACACAAATGATTTCGTAGTTTACATTCACAGTGTGTCCAATTTTCGTTCGCACAAAAAGATTTGACAAACTGTAAGCGTTGGAGACACACTCCTAGCAGATCACTATTGGAAACGGTGCACGGAAGAATACCTACCACAGTTGACTACAAGAGGAAATTTGGGCACCCATACCCACTTTTCTCTGCTTTTTTTTTAGCGAAACTTGTAGTTATTAATGTAATCAGAACTTGTTAATGTGGTTGCGCTTCAAGAAAGGAAATAACAGCAGATTTACTTTCTGTTCAAACTTATCAATAAACTGTATGTTTCGTCTAATTTATTGTATATTGTTACCGTCTATGTTACAATTATTAGTAACCATATTGTAATATTTTCGAACTACTGCTCGGGCGCATGCGCAGCACAAACCACATCCTTTTTATTTCTATTTATTGAACTTTTAATTTATTAATTATTAAGTTTGCCATTTTTGGAAAAATAAAACCTTGAAATCTTTCACAACCAATAATATCCCTGGTTAAAATCCCATTTTTTAGCCTACATGCCACTGATGCTCTGGATCAACCTCGACGCTCGGGCTCTTTTTCTCTTTTTTAAAACGCCGTCCCTTATATTAAAAACAGAAAAAAGTCCTGGGATCGAGGTTGGCCCATTTCCTTGTGTCCAACCGTTCACAGCCGGATGGAGATTTAACATCCCGTAGTTATTAAATTTGTTTTGTTAAGAAAAGCATATATTTGATAACATATTTTTGTTTCTGAGGAAGAGGGCGTTTTATTACGTACTACCTCCGTACTATGGCATGGATTTCTTGTGAAAGATGTTGATTGTTTCAGTAATTAAATATTTAGAAACTCTGCACCTTTGGCTAGCAAGGTTTTGTCGTTAAGAAACAGTTCAACTGGTTTTACTGGCTTTCTTTCTTTCCTTAAAATCATCAATATGGTCACTGATATCGTCCTTGGTTCACTCTTCATGGCATACCACAGGTGCGAAGCAAGGTCATGATATTTTATACTTTTTCTTTATCTTACCCCCAGTATTTTATTAGTAACCAGTTATCGACAGTTTATTAACCGCGTATACCTATTTAAACCTTCTAATTCGTTGCTAACCTTTTCGCATCATTACGCAAAATTTTGTACAGAACTTACGCGTAAAATGTTTTGCGCGAAAATATTCATTTTCAAAAAGCACAACTGATTGCTTTTTTCCTGACTTTTTTCACGATTTGCAAAAAAAACAAAAACAGAATTATTTTGAATGCATCCACAATCTTGCCTAAAACAATACATTCTAACATTTTTTCCTTGTTATTTGTGAGAAAATTGAAACTTCACGAAAAAAAGAGCCAAATTCTTTCATGTTACTACTGCACGAAATTTAATACGCCCGAATAAGGCAAGGGTTTTGGCTTGAGTTTTCTATTATAATTACTATTATTACTATAATTACTATTCTATTATAATACCGATAGTCACCAGACTATCGGTATTATAATTCTTGTTTCAAAAAAATTCTATATCGTACATTCTTTTTACTATAACTATGCAAATATGTACTCGTATATTTCTTTCACGAGTTGCTAGGATTATAAAATATTAAATCTGTCATATATCAACAGAATACAGGTTCTTCCAGAAGAATTTCATAAAACACATTTCTTCGAAGGTCTAGAAATAAAAAGAGATTTTTATATGTCAGGCAAAAAACTGTCTAAATAAAATATTTGATACAGTCTGTTGTAGGTATCAGTAGGAACCAATTGCGTAAAATGGTCTGGTGTTTTACAAATATTGTCAGCGCACATCCTTCTTCCAATCGTGCAACTCTTAATTTCCAAATGAAACACAACCTGAACTGTATCTTAGACAAGATACAAGATGCCCCGAGAACGAGGTTCAATGACACACACTTTTACTTATCACGCCCTGGAGGAAGATCACACTTACCATTAAATGAAAAGGTTCTTTCTCTTCCTCGTGATTGAGATTTTCTTTTCTTCGTGATAAAGCTTGGCTTTTTTCCAAACCATTTTTTCAAGTCATTTGCAGATTTGTTAAATTTTAGAAGTCTCTTCTTTCTGCGATCGTCCATGATGATGTCATTATCAGTGTCTAGCGGTGTAGGAGATTTGGGTTCTTCTATATACCTAAAGTCAAGATTACATAACTCATTCATAAAAACTACAAAACTACAACCCTATGCACAGATCTTTTGTGATTCGGCAGCCAGTGAGCTGAAACAATTTCGTTTTTGCAAACGCGTAGGGCAGATAAACAGTCATGTTGGACTTTCCAACATTCTGGTTTGACATGGCAGTGTCCACATAATGGCGCTCCTGGGAATTGAAAATATAGTACTATGCTGTTGTCCGTATAAATTTGCACCGTTTACGATTTTAAATGTAAATAATAGCTCCGGCAAGTTAAGCATACGGAAATAGCGTAAATGATTGTTTGTGGAGTAGTGTGAAAGGCAGATCAGGAAGACCACAGTCAAAGGGGGTAACTTTTTCGAGTTTTGCACTGGGACTGGATGAACAACTCTAATTCAAGTACTGCGACATGATTATCTGATAAAGTCTGTGGTAAGATCCGAATGATGTAGAGGTCGTTCTTCTTTGATTGTGCAATCGTGGACATATTGTTACGAAATGCTGCAAGGACATAAAGTACTTAAGAAAACAATGAGGGAATGCTAAAAGATAAGAATGATAAAGAAGCTAGCAAACTTCAATAATAAGATATATCCTACGTAGTAAAATACTGAGAGGGGAAATTAGTGATAAAAGATCAGAAAATCTTACGTTTCAATTCTTGGCAGGACTCCTTCAACATTTACTAATGTCTTCTTGACTGTTCTTGTCCCATACCAACTCCAAGTAAGTGTTTCAATATCAAAGTTATGTAGAGTATCTGTGATATGAAATATATCGCCGATTTCAAAACTTATTTCGTCACTGTTAACAGCAGTGTATTGTTGCAAACATCTAGAAGAACGTTACAAAAACCATATTTTTTTCTACTTAGGTTTAGTCAGCCAAAAAGATACAAAATGTGATTACTTTTGCATTTACATATTGTTGCACCGTGTTTCTAATAGTTTCTCTTAGTGATTTGTTAAAATTTTATGCAAGACACAATCCGGTAGTTGATGTTTAAAAATTAAACGTTCAGTTTTAGACTGCTCAAGAAACGAGACGAATTTTCGAAAAGCTGTATACTTTTAATTCTTTTCTTGCACCACCTTGTATGCGGTATTTTGTTCCTTGAACAAAAAGAACCAGACGGAAAAATCCTGCTGTATAGTGACAGAAGAATTTTTTGGATTTGATTATACCTTTAGATAATTTTTTTGGTGACGCTGTTAAGTGGCAGCGAGTACGAAGCGTGGGTGCAAAAATAAAAATTGCAACCAACCTTACGTAAATAGATTCATACGGCTTCTGTTCTAACAGAGTATCGAAATCTAAAAAAAAGCATCTGAAAATTAAACGAAGAATAAAATTAGGGGAAGTAACTAAACAAAGGTTGTCACTGCACTCGCAACATGGATGTAGAGGTATTTTCTTTTCTTTAAAGGCACCACCGAAATAAAAAAATAACATACTTTCATAAAAGGCAACCTCTACTCGTAGTTGTATACACGAACGGTGGTTAAGTAAAGATCTAGTAGCGAAGTCTAAGGTTGCTTTTGTTAAATCTGAAGAGTTAAGCTAAAACAGAAGAATTAAGTTAAAGTTCATACCCGAAGATCCGAAAGCCTGGCAGAGTTTCCTACAAATCTGTTAGTAAAATAGTGTGAAAGCTCTCCTAAAAAAGATCTGCTAAGCATACGTCAGAAATAACCTGCTGCGTACATGCAAGATTCTATCGCCAACTTTTAACCCCGACAGTTCGGCCACACTATCTGGTGCCAGTTCTTTTACAAAGATTCCAACTTTGTTTCCACCAGTAATGGTGATTCCTATAATATCAGTAGCATGCTTCTCCATTCGAATGACGCGGGTTGTTTGTCTAAGAATAATATCAAAAATATATATATGTGCTTCCTCTTATATTTAACTTGATAAACACTGTTACTATATAAACCTAAAACGACGATTATTACTTTGTATCTTCAGTATTTATTCTTCTTTTGTATCTTCTTGGTAGCGTGGCATACCCAGGTACATTAGTAAAAGGCGTCTCACTTGCGGCAGCTAGACTAAGATCACTAGAGTTTGAACGTGGTAATTGCAGTGTACTGAAATCATCATTCGAATATGTTAACACAGGACGCTCTGTTTTGCGCTCTATTGTTGAAACTGAGCGTCTTAAACCTGGACTTGATCGTCGGCTATGTCTTGGACTTGGTTTTAAATTTGGGGAAAACTCTGAACTTTGAATAGAGATGTCATCAAGTACTCTGGATTTCGACGGTTTTAAATGATTTAACAATGAAGTGTTTAAGCGAGGCGACTTTTTGACAAGTAAGGTTTTCGGACGAGATTGTGGAGAGTTGTTGAGTTCTAAAACAGGCAAGGTCTCAACTTGAATCTCAGGAATTTTCATGGAGTCAGTATATGAGCGCGTAGCAAAATAATTTGTATCTTCAGTGATAGATTGCGGTTCCGAAACATCTGAAAATAACGACGATACATCGCTAAATACTGATTTTGCGACAGAGAAGTCAGAATATGTTGTTGATCTTTTTCGACGTGGAAAATTGTTAAATGATATTGAAGCTCGAATAGATGATTTCTAAAGTTAATTTTGTATATTTTATCTTTTAAAAGGTTAAAAAAGTATGCATACTGCAATAACATTCGATGATAGATCATGTCGTTAGAAGTATATAGAAAAATCAAAAATAGGATACTAACTGTAGGTGACACACCCTCATTTTGAGGCTCAATAAGGTCGTCTTTAGTAAAGCCTCCTTTTCTTACAATTCGTAAAGTTGCTTTTCCGTTTGTTCGCTTACCCAACTTTTTTATCATAGTAGACATTACATCATTGATATCTTGTGAGTTGATCTAAAAGATAGTAACTTGACGTTAAAAACTAAAAACTGTATAATACAATTATCAAGGCCATTGCATTATACAGATAAGTTGGAAACAAACTGACGTTGACTTCCGTATGGGTAACAAAGGAAGTCGATCGAGTTACCCAAACCTAGCCAAACCCAACCGCTAAAGAAGTACCTAAAAAAATTATTTTATTTAAAGGGCATTACTGACTCTTTAATATTCTTTAATATAAATTATCTTTTTCAAGTTTCTGCTGCCCAAGTGGATTTTTTAACGGCACTTAACTAGTCTGAAATAATAATACACTACTTCGGGCATGTTGCAAATTGGATTATATTCTTGTAATTTTTATTTCGTCTAAAACATCAAATGTAAAAATCTCTGAGATGTCAACCAGAAAACCAGAGATTACATAAGACCAAATTTTCAGAATCAGGGTAAACCCTGACGAAAGCAGTTCATATGGATGTGCAAAATGGTTTCCTTGTACTAAGCACTCAAACCGGTGGTTTTAGGCATAGTTTCCTTTTTTTCAATAATTTTATTTTTCAGGACGCGTTTTTAATATATTTGCAAAATTGATTAAAAGCATATATACCGGGAAATAAAATATTGGGTCATAACTCTGTCCAAAAATAAGAAAGTCTGAAAGTTTTAAAGCTATAGCATAGAAAAATATGTATTTTTGCAGCTATAGCATGCAAAAATATGTATTTTTGCAGCTATAGCATACAAAAATATGTGTTTTTGCAGCTAGAGCATAGAAAAATATGTATTTTTGCAGCTATAGCATAGAAAAATATGTATTTTTGCAGCTATAGCATAGAAAATTATGTATTTTTGCAGCTATAGCATACAAAAATATGTGTTTTTGCAGCTATAGCATAGAAAAATATGTATTTTGCAGCTATAGCATACAAAAATATGTATTTTGAAGCTATAGCATACAAAAATATGTATTTTGCAGCTATAGCATACAAAAATATGTATTTTTGCAGCTATAGCATAGAATAATATGTATTTTGAAGCTATAGCATACAAAAATATGTATTTTTGCAGCTATAGCATACAAAAATATGTATTTTTGCAGCTATAACATACAAAATATGTATTTTGAAGCTATAGCATACAAAAATATGTATTTTGCAGCTATAGCATACAAAAATATGTATTTTTGCAGCTATAGAATACAAAAATATGTATTTTTGCAGCTATAGCATACAAAAATATGTATTTTGCAGCTATAGCATACAAAAATATGTATTTTGCAGCTATAGCATACAAAAATATGTATTTTGCAGCTATAGCATACAAAAATATGTATTTTTGCAGCTATAGCATAGAATAATATGTATTTTGCAGCTATAGCATACAAAAATATGTATTTTGCAGCTATAGCATACAAAAATACATATTTTTGCAGCTATAGCATACAAAAATACATATTTTTGCAGCTATAGCATACAAAAATATGTATTTTTGCAGCTATAGCATACAAAAATTTTTAATCACTATTTTAGTTTTATAAGGTGTTTAATTTTTTGATTGCTCAAAAAATATGGAAATTAATACCTTATTCCCTCCAGATATAAACCCACCCTATTTAAGATACCATTGGTTTATACCCGAGTTTAGACCCACTGGGCCTTTATTCAGAAGACTTTTTTTCTTTCTTACAAATATCTTTTATTACATGTTCAGTCTCGTTTTGTCTTTTTCCACAAGCAATAGCTCTCCCCCCCCCCCCCTAAGTGTAATACACATAATCAGTAGCCCACAACTTTCCTGGGAACGTGACCATCAATAGTCCAATTCTTTGAGATTTTGGCAGCATATCTATAGGCCTATTGGTCTTTATACGGCAGCGTTTCTCAAAGTTTCAAAATTGACAAAAATTTAGATGCGGCGAAATACATGTCAAAATTATGTTTAAGACATCAGATTTAAATAAATAAAAGCCGCGAGTTAAATAAGCAGGAAATTTCGTGGTGGTAGAAACATAAACAAAAGTTAATAGAATGTTACTTTCATAATACGATCTCCCTTCTTCAGTCGACGCAATCCATGTATTGTTGAGTTTTCATTTGTATTACTTATTTCAACGAAATACTGCATTTCTAAAACGTGAAACAAAGTTAGATAGAATAAGTTTTTAATTGCATACAAGATAACAATCTGCTTTAATTATCGGTGGCTATATGTAACGATTTGTAATTTGAACATTAAGAAAGTCTTTTGTTTCTAAAAAGGGCGGGTGAAAAACTAATATTTCGCAACTGTCCAGTGGAGATAATCAGAACTGCGATGCACGCAGAATACTGATATTTTACCTAAAGGTTGTTTATCTATTCCTATTTCTATATCAGCTTGATTCTTTTCTCCAGGAACAAGCCTCTCCCGTCGCAAGACCTACACAAAAAAGAAATTATGGTCAAAAATTTAACATTTAACAATAATAGATAAAAAGGAATACATTCTTTATTTTATTGTGCGTTTAATAAACGAGTGTTATCAATCGTGGCAGCTGCAGCATTAAAAGATAGTGTAGTCGAATATTTACCAAAGATATAGTTCTCCCTGCAGTATCGCGTATCAATCGTTCCACAGTCTTCTTATCTGCTCGACTCACCGATACTCCATTAACACTGATAATTCGATCGTGCTTCCTACATAAACAGTATAATTATTTTGATTTCTTGTTCTACCGTCCCACAGATGTTTCTTTTGTTAGAACTTTCTTTTGTCTAAAGTTTTCGTATGATGGTTTTAGAAAACAAATATAGAGTTTCATAAGCCAATAAATCTTAGCATGATTAAACTCGTCCTAAATTGTCCTTAAAACATATTATCGGTAAAAAAAAGTCGGCAAAAAGTGACTAAATTTTGTCCAAGTGACTAATATTTTTGCCGACTTTTTATTTCTGCCGACTAATTTTTTTGCCTTTATTTTTACCGATAAAGTATAGTGCAAAGTTTTGATTAAAGGCACGAAATTTGTGCCTAAGGAACGATTTCTTTAACATAAAGGACTCGCATTGCTATGCATTGAAAGAAAATGCATCTGGCAAAAAAAAAAATGCTTAGTAATTCATAAAACCCTGATTCTGTTAAAGTGTCTGGAATTTTTAAATTGAATATTCTAGCTAGCTAAATGAGAAAAAAAACACAGAAAAAGCTTACTTGATATTCCACTTTTGCTCCAATTGTGATGTGACAAATGTCACCATCACATGAGGTATATCAATGGCGTTGTCCAACTTTAAACCATGTCTCGAGTCAAACTACAAAAATAATGACATGTTCTATTGAAATTTGATTTACTTTTCGGGTTTGGCCAGAGGACGAGCTCAATACTCCATGTTTAAGGAAACAAAGCTACGAATATATAAACATTTCAGAAAAAAATCACAATATCCAGTATCTGTTTAATGAATTCCATCAGCAGCCTCTTTGCCTTATATTGTGCTGCTTTTTTACCTATCAGAATGCGTGCGCATGTATATAAATCTGCAAACTGTTGTAAATTATAAACATTGACACGTTGTGTTCATAATTTTTAGAATGAAAAACGTGTGGTATTGAGTAATTTACCGTATCAATGCAAATCGCTATTTCTTGATAATCATCAAAAAAATCATTATCTTCTGATGTGCTAACTGATATCGTTGTTGCTGAGGTTTCATCTTCACTCTAAACAAAATCAATTCAGTTATTGTTCAGTTTAGCATGGTAAACTACATAATTTTTTTGGTTTTGGCTCACCCGAAGGGTGATTAGACATGTATAGGTTTGCTCAAATAATGCATTGTTTTGTTGTAAGGGAAAGAGAAAGAGTTCAAATGGTTGAAAAGGCTGGAAAACGCTCAAAATATTTTTTCGGAATTTCATTATTGATAAAAAAATTCCTGTTTATCACTTCATTGTTATTGTTTAAAGTATCATGTACTAATCATTAACTAGTTCTTTGAATTGATTTAATTCATGTTGTCTTCTATCGTCGATGGCATTTTAATTTAAACTTTACAAGACCTCCTTAAATCATAAAGTAATCAACACCTATGCTTATCACGAAAGTTAAATCTCGTAAAAAATCCTTGAAGTGATCTTGTTTCTCGCGATATTTTCGTTCTTTAAAATTGGTTTTTGGGAGGAGATAATTGCGATACAGATGCTTGAAAATCCCTGGCATAGTCACATTGGTTTTTGTCAGGGTATATTACATGAGAATGCATTTTCACGTACGTTTTTCATAATAAAGTTGGTTATTACCATTTTATCCGGAGATGTTGTGGAATTAAAACCTGAATCGTGTCCATTTATTTCCCCAAAGTTACTATCTTCTTTGTAGCCGACACCTCTTTTGATACTTTCAATGTGTCTTAAAAGTTGGTTGCGCTCGGATTTCAAAACACTAATTTCTTCTAACTGTCCAAAAGTTTTACGCAAAGATTCATCTCGCGCCTGCGTAAGTAATATTTGTTCATCGTGCAGCTTCTTTCTCTCCTCCACTGTTGTATTCCATAATCTTAATGCGTCATCACGTTCTTTTTTAAGTAACAAAACCTACGAAGGAACCTACGGCGTTTATTATATGAATATATTTCTAATCTATGATATAAGAAAGGAAAGGTCTTGAGTTGAGAAAAATTGAATTGGTTTAAAGGTATTTCTTATTTAAAATCCCAGTCTGTTACCACATCCATAAGAGATTTTGTTTTCTCTGGTTCTCCACTCGAGTTGCGGGAATAATATTATACTAAAAATCCCTAAATTAGAAGTTTTTTTGAAACTCGGATCAGAAACGCAAAAACCACAAAACATGTCAAACTTTTAAAGCTATTTTTAATTTTTTTCTACATATATGGCGTTGTAAAAAAAAGATGGTGAAAAGTAACAAAATATTTTGTACCAACCTAAATTTCCGATCGACCTTTTTTAACGTCTATATTTTTACCGCCTTTTTTAAACCTTTTTTTAGTGCATTTACATTAAGAACTTCAATAAAAGATACGAACGGTGGACATATTTCGCTATAAGTGTCTAGTTAAGATTGTTGTATGGAGAAGAAAATAGATTCATTTATTTCTGTATATAAGTTACAGGGATTATGTTACATTTGGTAATTATGCATGGTTGTTATGAATAATTACAATAGCCTAACCCCAACCCTGATACCTAAAACTCCGGAGAATATGTATAACTCCCCATTGATCATCTTCACCATAACATTTACATGTTAAAAGTTAAAAGTTTATGACTTATGACGTAAAATTTAATCCAAATTCAAAAGTGACTAAATTTTGCGAACGTAACTAATATTTTTTTACTGGCTAAGTTTTTTTACTGCACTATATTTTTATATTAATAAGTAAAGTATTAAAAAATATGAAAATTATTTATTAAAATATATAAAAATTATACAATTACCTCCTCTTCAAGCGAAGTACATTTTTGTCGAAGATTTATATTTTCTTCATGTGCATTATTGAGTTCTGTTCGAACAGTTTCCACTTCCTGTTTAGATAAATATGATTGTTGAAGTAGCTCGTCCCTTTGATCAAACGCCTCTGTTCGTTCCGTCCTTGCGACAGCCAAGAGTTGTCGGGTCTCATTTAGCTCTTCTTGAAGATCATCGAGTTCTGCTTCTCGATCATCCAAATCATTATCATAGTTAATGATAACACCTTTTAATTCTTCGGTTTTTTCATTGCGATCATTTCGAATCTAGAGTAAGAACACCGTGGGTTAGTAATTCCGAATTTTCTATTTCTTTTTCTTGTCAAAAATTAAATTCGGTTTATTCTTGGAACACAATACCAAGAGATAAAGTTACCACCAGCAAAAGGCGGATTCTTCCTGAAATCAAAGCAAAAAGTTGTAGCTACATTTATGCAGCCTGTGGATATAGCATCCTTACACAGAATACATTTTGCTGATTAAAAAAAGGTTTAACACATTGATAAGAAGTATTACTTTTTACTTTCATGTCCTCTTTACAATCACACGTAAAAAATCATATATGTCAATCAGCATTATAGCCTGAATGTGAACAGAACACCCAAAAACTGATTTTAGTCCTAATTCTTCGTCGGCCCTTTTAGGCCGACAGATATTTATTTTTGATTGACGTAAGAGTGTGTTTACCAATGTTTTTGCGACTGATGTAGTAGCAAATTATTTCAGAAATTAATTGACTAAATTAAAAGAAAAAATTGACGCAACAGAAATGCTGGTATGAGCTAGGAGAATAGAGTTATGACGTAGATTTTGCTGAGTTAATCTAAGAAAACAATGTAAGTTTTACAAAATTGCGTTTGCTCTCGCTCTGGGTAAAGAATTTAACGAATTATTGAGTTTTCGTAATGGTAAAACGAGATGTTAAAGAATATTTGGCAGGCAATTATTTCCGCGAATTTGCTCAAAATTCCTGAAAATTAGTATCCGCAAAAATGTAATTACACGTTAAGCCATAATATCAAAAAAAATTTGTTAATTCTAAACTATAAGCTCTCGAGTAAGGAAGGTTTCGTTCTCACATAAGGGCTGCAGGGTATTGGGGTAAAAAAACCATTTACCTAACAAAACGAAATACAATGTAATACTTACAATAATTAGTTGTGACAACGTAAATTCAAGCTCTTCGATAAGCTCCTCACATTTTGTGGCTGACTTTCCCCATTCTTCTAGTGCACGATCCCGCTCTCTAATAACACCATCTAGGTCATTTGCACCCAAACTCATTCGATTTGAGCATCCATACTTTCTCCCGCGCAAATGTTCGTTTTCTTTTGATGATTTACTATGAGTACTCTTTTTACGAAATATATTCGACAATTTACGGGATCTTGAAGTTGGCGTTGATATAGCGTTTTCATTAATATCGATCAAAGAGCTGCCGCTATCAGCTACACTCATGGCTTCAGTGCTGTCTTCTAAATGTAAGTACGAAGAGGCATGCTTTGCTAAAATCATTTGTAAGCGATCAGACTTTAATTCGTGCGATTCTAGCGAGCACCTTCGATCAACCGATCGACGCTGAATTTCTGGCGTTGATACTTTACGAGCTTTGCTACCATCGAAATTTTGTCGTAACAAGCTACTAAAAGACCGAAATCTTCTTGACGTTTCGTCGTTTTTCTTCAAAAACTTCGCTGTACTGTCGAAGGATTTGTTTCTTGGAAGTTTCACTCGAGATCTTGAATTTTCTTCTGCCGATATCTTTCGATAATTTATTTGTACAGGAATTTTAGACTTTGCTGCATTAGTGGGGTTAGATCGCGGTGCTAGAGTGGAATCAAAACCAGCGTTTTCTGGTGTGTCTCCTACTCCTGACGAGTCGTAAACATCGGAATGACTTTCCACTGCACAAAGAGAAAAAAAAAGTTAGTAATTTTGCAGAAAGAAGTTTCTCATTTATTGCAGTTTGCTGCAATTGCATAACCTAACCATACCAAAACCGTACCAACAGAACAAATGCATCAACAACCCCTGTCTCCCACCCTACCATCAAAAGAACTGCATCAACCACCCCTGTCTCCCACCCTACCATCAAAAGAACTGCATCAACCACCCCTATCTCCCACCCTACCATCAAAATAACTGCATCAACCATCATTGCCCTACACCATTTTACTAAAGCAATTACATAAGCCCCCCTAACTTAAACCCTACTATTAGAGAAAGAACATAAAACACCCTTATCCCGCATGAGAGCAAATGCACCCACTTCCCCTGTCTCATACCCTTCCATGAAAGGAACAGTCTCAGTTAACCTTATCCACACCCTAACATCAGAGGAACAGCAGAAGAATGTAAAGTGCCAAGCACTTGTAACGAGTAGTCGACTAAGAAGTGGTGTACACATTTTTCTCTCTCTGGTTTTTGTGTCATGCTATTTTTTTAATTCGGAAATAGATTTTGCATTATCCGGAGCTCTTTTTCTAAAATTTCAAAGCTGTCATCAAAACAACCCTATTTTTCGTAATGGCGTGAGCTATTTTAAAAAATGCAGTAAAATATCCTAGTAGGCTTAGGCGTTTATTTAAGCATGGGTCCTTATTTGAGCACGGGCGGTTATTTACTTCTTTATGTACACGAGCGTTTGCTTGAGCAACCCTGTTAACCCTTGACATTTATTGACTTCTTATCCTAGACTTTTAGGGGTGATTTCTACATCAGTTTGCATTCTCAGATCTTTCAACCTTAACCGTGCTGTTGTTTAAGCAGTCTAACTCTTTTAACAGACAAAACACTAGATATTGTGGGAAACAATACTTCAACTGAAACCTGAGAAAAGGCATTTATATCAATAATAGGATACAAATTTATACATCAGTTAATTAAGATTAAAAAAACAAACGTTCAAAGTTATCCCGTTATATTAAAAATTTCTATTCAAGCTTGTGTTTGTGCACATTTATAAATATATTTTTCCTTGGAAGTTCTGTTCCACGCATTTTGTGATAAATAAATATTTGAAGATACCTAACACAGTAACAAAAAAAAGAAATGCCAAGGATAGAATAGACTTTGCGCATCGTATTCTTGAGGCATGTTAAGACCTTCAGTTGCTAGAGGATTTTCTTCACTGAGCATGTCATTAAGCTACACTTGGTATGAAGACTAGTTATTAGCTGTGCACATCGGGTGATTGTATTCTTTAAATGCAACGTTAGTTTGCGACGCCAACATATACGTAGTATCATTAATTTCAAGTAAACCCAAGTCCTATAGGCCATAGGCGACACAAGGTAGGACATGCACACTACGCAGCTAAATAGGTCTTGCAACAAGCGTACTCTTTATTGGGTTCTTGTTGATGAACCAGACATTTTTAACGCCATGATCTACCCAAATTTCAAATGGGCACAAAGTTTTGATAATCTCTTATTGCTTATAAGAACAAGGATAATACCGTTTCAGATAGATTATTATTGCACTTAAGGAAAATCACATATTTCGAACAGCGTGCCATCCATAGTTTTATCCAGAACTTCATCTTGAGTATTCTTAAAAAATATATTATTATATTTAAAAAAGCGTGAAACTAGCCTGAATAACTAGAAAATCCACGGGAATCTTTAGCTCTAGAAAACACCGGGAGATTTACTGGTGAGTAAATTTACTAGCGGGGTAAACAACGAAAAATTTCACGCTTAATTCAGCATGCTAGATTAAATTCTATAAAACACCGGCTTTGGATTGCTAAAGGAACTGGTCCGTTTTTTTGGAAATTCGCAAAAGCTTCCTCCTGCCAAAATTGGGTCAGTCGCGAAACACAAAAGGTCTTTTTTATAACACAAAATTCATAAAGACTAACCAGAGAAACAATTTTCTGAACCACAAACATTTTTTCCACAAAAACTCAAAGGGCAAAAATTTCGCCCTAAATCCCGCAGTTCTTATGCAAACACTTTCTTCTCTGTCTTACTAAAACCTTATGGCGCCTTGCAATTCTTCTAGAGAAAATCCTCTTAAAAAAAGCGTAAATACATTACCAGGAGCAAGGTTGTAAATGACTCAACCTTGTTCCCAGGACTCTCTCCTATGACATGCTAAAGTTGCGGCTATTTTGAAATTTATAAGTGTCTGCTATAATTTAACAACGCTTAACATACATTTTACTTAATCTTACTGATGCATTTTATAGTTGCAGTTTTAAATCAAACCTTTTTTTCAAGATCTTTTTCTCCTAACAGAATGAATAATCCCCGGGACCAAAATGTGCAACCCTGTTCCAAAAATCCTAAATACTCAAATAGAGAGGTCTGTTATGTGAGATCACAGGGAATATTATCTTAGTCTCGCCAAGTTTTTGCGCCATTATGAATTTGCGCTCGCAAAAACTGTGCTTTACCTGTGCGCAATTGTGCAAAAACTACTTACTACGTGCGGATGTGGACACAAGTTAAGAAATGCTACGTTGTGTAGAATTTCATGACTGGTGTGTAGAACCAACACATAAAATAATAACAGTTTAATGTCTTCAAGGATTATTATACAGTAACTAGATCTTGTATTTAAATTGTTTTTATGTCGGTTAAATTTAAAAAAAAATTCTCACGCATCAGTACAAACACGCGTAGTTGTTTCACAGTTACTTATTTGCTTATTTATCTGCTGTATTTATTCTACTGCACACTTGAACGTTACGTTTTGTATCAAAATATGCCAAAAATAACACGGTCAAAGGGAGATTCACGAAAATAACATGATACGACCACCATGGAGGAGCGTCTCGCATGTTAAAAGTCTCGTGAGCACTGTAAGTTGTTTTAATCTTTGTGGAAATTTTTTTTATTGGATAAGTATGTCAAGGTTAATTCAAGTACTTGATAATTATAAAAACAAATTCATCTGCGAGGTTAGATGAAAAATGATTAATTTTTATTGCTCAAAAATAAATTGGTTTTGCAATCACGTTATCATGAGATTCAGTATTCAATGCTCCAGAATGATTGCATTTATTACCCAAGAAGAATTGTTAAGAAAATATCTTGTGTCTTTGCCTATCTCTAGGCAAAGACACAAGACATTTGGCTATCGAAGATAACTGATTAGCAACCTTAATTCAAATTATTTTTTAGACTGCCCATGTACTTAAAATCCTTCCAATACAGTAAAAAATATCGTAAAAGATAAAACAGATGAAGATTTTTTTATGCCAAACAACTTTTCAACTATAATCTCCTGGAGATATCTGAATTCGATATTATGCGATAATTAGTCGGCCACTTTATGAAATATTTAGAAGTACAAGTGAAATAGAAATAATAAAAAGAATAAAATAATAATATTAAAAATATAAAAGTTCTTAACCTGTACACTCCTCCTGCGAGAGTGCTAACGCTAGCTCTGAAACACTTCTTTGTGGGTATGCCGTATAACTGTACGAAGTTGAAGCTGGTTGAAAGGCCATGCTAAAATATTCTTTCTACAACATCACAATGCAGGTATTAACAGTAAATCGTTTTCTCTGTAACATGTGTCAATAAACTATTTTGCACTGTGTGACTTGTTTATCTCTAAAATAAACAAACCAATCAAATAAAGCTTCTATGAAACAGTTAGAAACATGAAAGATATTTTCTTGCGATAAAAGGGTTTTGCTCTTCTGTTAACCTATTGTTACTCAACTATAAATGTATTCAGGTGTATTTGGATAAAAATAGACTAAAACACACAAAGATAATTTCAACCTTTTGTTGCCATGGTGCAAGCAACTTCGTGTGAAAATTGCATAAGACGAATAAACGTTCTCTCACCAAGTAGATAGAAAAAAGAAAAAATATTTTTATTATGCAAACCCGCTAGATATTTTATTGATATCTATATTTAGAAAGATCATCATCTTCAGGGTTTGCACCTCATGTCCCAACGACAGAAGGCGCATTCACTAAAGTGAGATCCTAGCGTGGATTAATTGTAGTGTAAACGTCCTACCTGACATACTTTCCCGAATAACAGAACTGTTAACCTAATACGTCAGAAAGCAGGTATATGTTACACTTGTTGTCGTTGTCAAATACTATGTTATCAACCTCGTCCCCAGGGTTTTTTAGGATTTCATTGGAACCGTCCTAATATTATAAACCCTAAAAAGCCCTGGGGACGAGGTTGACTATCTTATCTTATTTGATTTTTCTAAAATATTTTTTTGCTACTTCCTGTTTTTTAATCATTGAAGTTCTATAATTGTGGTTTTGTACGCCATAAATCCTTTAAATTTTTCACGCCCTTACGTACCAACACCTATTTACGCCCACAATACTTCTTAAAAGTTTTTAGATTTTACGCCCATTTGCGCCCTAAATATAAATTTTTTAACCTTTTGCAGTTTTACAGCTCTTATCATAGAAATCAGAAAAAACTTTCTAAGCAAAAGCACCCCCAACAAAACACGCTAAATTTTCAGGATAGGACGTGGATGTCACTAAAAGAGTAGCGTCAGCGTAAATCTAATAGGGAAATATTAAAATCGAGTATCACGCAATTCGGGTGTGTTACACGCATTTGAGAGAAACCTCATGCTCACTTACAGAAGCGTCAAAATTAAACATTAAAATCACACGCGCAACTTTTAACATTACAAACGTCTCTTCTAGCCTGGCCGGTAATCATTTTCCGAATTTTCTTTTCGGCCTCTCTCAAGCAAAATAAATTACGAATATTACAGGTTGGACCTGATATTGGATTTCGCGGCGGCAGCAATCCAATACCAATACTTATACCAGCTACTCTCTAGTCCAAAGACTAGAGAGTAGCAGGTATGTTTATATCATGTTATTCATCAATAAGCTATAATCTTTAATCTTTCTTTTCTCGAGTGTTCTATGTAACTGTTTTTGTATTTTTCTTTCGCAATTTTCAACAAGTCGACCTTCTACAGCACATGCGTCCTTCTACATCACATGCGCCTTTCTACATCACACGCAGAAACTTTAAAATTACGTGTTCCTTCTACATCATGGAAAGACGCTGCAGTGTCCCCCCCCCCTCCCCCAGAGCGTAAACCGTGCAGTCCAAAGTTCATATAACTGAAATTAAATTCCTCTAAGTTCTACATAAATATTTAACGAGTTCATTTGTAGCCGATATCAAGTGTTTTTTAGAACTTTTAATCCCTTCTTTGTGCTAAACAATCATGGAATTAAAAAGCTCGAGACGTCAGCTTTAATTTCTACTTGGCAAACAAAAAAAAAATAATTCACGTAAATTGATATGAACAACGTTTTCGTTTATATGTATGTTGTCGCACTTTGACTTTTTGATAGTGATTTCTATATAAGAACCTTTAAACGCTATATTTTCTAAGCGTACAACTAAAAGTTTTTAGATTCCGAAAAATCTATTAAAATTGAGAAAGCACGTGACTAAAAAATCGAATATCTGAAATCCTTGTGCAGTGTTTATCAAAAAACAATTTGAGCATTTTGGGAGAAATAGCATCCTTTGGTTTCTTTCTTTTAATCACAAAGATATCAAGTCCTTAACATCTTTCATAAGCTAATTGAACGAACGGATAATCAGTTGGTAATTCGTGTCTTGCAATAAAATGTCCAAACCTGTGCCGTAAAATAAAAAAGTCAGTGCGCCTTTTGTTTTGTCAGTTTGCACAACATGATTCACAAATAGTGCCACAAAAAAATTTTTCGGGCATATTATGACCTTCCTGATTATCTTTGCACTACGCCAACCACCGCTTTCAACAAGCGTGCTATTAGCTGTTAGTTGGCCATCACACCAAACTTACATTGAGAATGGGCGTGGCGCACCACATGCTTGGAATGTTTTCGTCCTTCAAATGACGAAAAAATCAGCAACTAAAAGTTTCACAGGTATTGGGTTAACAGTTCTAATGTTATTAAAGAAAGTATGCCAGATAGGACGTTTACACTAAAATTAATCCACGTTAATTAATCCACAAATCTCATTTCAGTGAATTCGATCCCTGCCTACAAGACATCGGGGAACAATTCCTGGGAATGAGAAAATATAGTTATAAATAAAATAAAGGATCCGCACAACAGAATTTTAAGGATTTTTGTCGCAGGAAAATCTTCTATTTTCTAAGCGCTGGGCCACGGTGCGATTTTTCTTCTTCGTGCGCATGCAATGCAGTTTTGTAGCATCAAACATCTTGTTGTCGCGCCGGATATGCAGCACAATGCATGCAACAATATTTAGCTCTGTTATGGCTACTTTCATATGCCAGAAGCGAAAAAAAAATGAGTTCCCATTTCGCTCATTAATACATTGACGAAAAAAGTGTGAATTCTTTTCACGAACTGATGATTCAGATTTTAAAATATAATTAAAACATTTCCACTCGTGTTTCTTTCTACCTGTATTGCAGTTGCCTGTTGTTGTTTTATATTCTGTATGAAATTCTGCGCTTTTGATGGGTTACATAAAATAAATCAGCAAGAAAAAATGTTGCAGTCAATGCGCCACGGTGCAGCATTTTAAAATTTCGGCTTCATGAATGCAGCACTATAAAAGTGTTGCATGAAATCAAATTAACTTGATTTAGTACATTTTTTCGTCGATTTTGCTGCATCGCATGAAAAAAGGGAAGAAATATATGCCCGGCGCCACGGTGAAATTTTGCTCGCGCCTGTGATGCAACAAAATTCATTTTATCTATATTATATCTCTTTAATAATAGCCGTATTCCGTCTGTCTGTGTGTCCGCGAAAGCCGTGTCCCGTAACGGAAACACGAATTTTTAAAATGCGCATCAATACCAAATGCGATATATTTCTGTCCACTTTGTTGCAACGGGTTAATTTGAAGGACGGGCGACCCCGTGGATTTTTCCACGGGCTAACGACTTCTACATTATAATACCCGTATACGTCTGTCTGTCTGTCACGCAAAATGGTAGCTTCGCTGCGCAATAGCGAGAAGCACGCAATGTGGTATAAAAAGGACGGGCGAAGCCGTGGATTTTCCACGGGCTAACGACTAGTATTTCACAATTTACACAAAGGGTGAATTATTATTATTCCGAATATTTATACAGGATATAGCCACTTCAGTGTTGGAAACACTGTTATTAATGTGGGTCCTGTGTTCGGAGTGTATACATTAAGTATACACTGACATTGCCTACCCAATTTCCCTCACATGGCATGGGTTAAACTGTAGCTGTGGTAAATACACTTGCTAAATATGCCCGCGCTATGGACCGAACCACAGACCTTGTGATTACGAAGCGAACTTTATAACCACAAGACCACACGCCACTAACATTTCATTCTTTGCGGAAAATAACTTTCGTGATAGGCATAGGTGTTCATTATTACAAGCTCGTGAGCTTGTATTAAAACGCAAATGTGTCCCTACAAGAATGGAAATTTTTGCCTCTCTGAGCACCGACACGGGAGTCGTCGTGTGTTCGAATCTCATCTTGGTAACTATTTTTACTTTTTTTTTCTTTTTTCTTTTTTAAAAAGATAAGACAAGTGTTCAAAACACTTGTTTAACTAACTAGTAAATAAAGGTGTTTCCACCAAACTTTTTAAAAGTGAATGTAGGCAGAATTAACTGAATTAATGAATTTCGCAAATTTTGGGGTTTGTGGGTTTGTGGTCTTTCTTCTTCCTGTCAGTCGGTTCACCCAAGACGGACCCATCGAAAATTAAAAGTTCGAGGAATTTTCCGTTCAAGAAGGTCTCACAAATCAATTTTGAAAAATAAGTGGGTAACAAATATTATTGCGTATCTGAATAGTAAAATATGTCGTGTCTAACTTCGTAACAAAAATCCCAATTTGATAGACAGCTTTTTGTAAACTTTATTCGCGAGGTTGTTTGCGTATATCATACGTCTTGTTTTTATATTAAAGGAGGTCTTGAAATAGCGTGTAAATATAAAATGGCATCGACGATAAAAAAAACACATGGTTTTAAATTTTTGTCTCTAAAATTCTTAAAAATTAACTTTTGTGAAAAGTAAGATTTCAATATATTTTGAGGGAATAACATTTTGTGATCAAGCCTTTTCATCATTCGCCTGGCGTGTTATCCGGGTTACCATTTTGAGAAAGCAATATTTCGGAATATGTGACGTTAAAGTGCTTTGGGTGAAATACTTAAAAAATATTCCGCCTTTCCCGCGGCGAGTATCTACTGTCACCTGTACTCTAACCTGGATAATTATTTAAATATTTGTTACAAACACATCACAAGATTAACAAACACGCGACAAAAATAATTTCTTTAAAATTAGAAGTATTACAATTTTTGCCAATCAAAATTATTTTACAAAAAAAAAATTGCTTAAAATTATAATTGTAGATAAAAAATTGGATTTTCGGTTAAAGTTTTAGTTTATGGTAAAAATATGAAATGTTTTTAAAGCTGAAGTATTTTTGGCAACGTAATTTCAGGTAGAAGTGGGGTGGTTGAAACACCAAATTTACCACCTATTTTAATTTACCGTGACTATCCCTCCCCCAAATTATTCAGGTTAAAAATAATTTTCAATGAAAGTTTTAACAGCATCACAAACAACGAAAGTCAAAGAAATAACATAACTTTCTAACAAAATAAAAACATCCAACATCCAACCCTTCGTCCTTCTTTCAACCCTCCCTCTCTACAATTACATTACCAAGAGAACATTTTGCAAATCATTGTCAGTTTTTAAAATATAATACAATGCATAAAATATTTTACAAGGTTTCATAAAATATGCTATAAAAATAAAAATTTAAAATAGTCAGGTAAACATAGACACAAAATTTTAAAAAAATGAAGATCCAATGGATGATAAGAAAGCTGAAGAAAATCATGAGGCTTGATCTTCCCACGATAATAAAGTTTATCTAACCCTTTCTAATGAAAATCCGGCGCGATTGTTCGTTCTGTGTTTTATGAATGGTAGAAAAAAAAACTAGTAAAGCAGATATGTACAGATAACTACACAGGTATGAAGGTAGGAAAGAAAAAAAATTAAGAAAATGTCGACCTCATTTCTAGGATAATTCGAAAACAAACAAACAAACAAACAAACCATAAAGATCCACTTCATAGCAGTTAAAATGCAAATCTACTAAGAGACGAATGGAACATGTTAACCGCAAACTTTGAGCTAAAGATTAACAAGACGTATGATATACGCAAACAACCTCGTCAAAAAAGTGTATAAAAAGCTTAAGTTAGACACGACATATTTTGCTATTCGGATAGGCAATAATATTGATAGAAAATTTCTCGAAATTTCAATTTTCGTTAGGTCAGTCTGTAAACACGTCCTCGCGGGCGAGATAGTAAAAAGAAAAAAAAAGTAAAAATAGTTACCAAGATGAGATTCGAACACACGACTACTCCCGTGTCGGTGCTCAAAGAGGCAAAAATTTCCATTCTTGTAGGACACATTTGCGTTTTAATACAAGCTCACGAGCTTGTAATAACAGAATATCTTATAATTTCATATATAATACACATTACACTAATCTACAAATCATCTAAAATAATTAAATATATCTACATGAACATACAAAAACTCCTAAATATAAACTTGTATATATCCCCAACCTTTTCTTTTAAGGTTGGAGTCAAAATTACACGAGCATAGTGAGTTTTGTTAGAAATTTTCTTCCATTTCGTTCTCTTTCTGCAATAATCTTTTTGGAATTTCCACATTCTTTTTATCTGAAAATAAAGGAGTTTTGAAATTTAGTAATGAATCATAATAGAAAAAGAAAATATCACGCGAAGAGTGAAGAAAAAGGCTTTCTATGCACCTGATTTGCCTTTTCCATGAATGCATGAACTTTTCGAAGACTGTTTTTATGTTGTTTCTGAACAAAATGATTTGCCAAGGTTATATACATTGATAAAAATAATCAATGCATATAGATTTTGTCAAAGTGTGCACGTGTTAATACAAAAAGGCTCGCGAGTTTTTTCAGCTATAGCGGAAAATGCTCGTGAGCTTTGCACACTATAACCAAAAAGGCTCGCGAGTTTTTTGAGCTATAGCGGAAAATGCTTGTGAGCTTTGTAAGCGATAACGAAAAAGGCTCGCGAGTTTTTTCAGCTATAGCAGAAAATGCTCGTGAGCTTTGCACACTATAACCAAAAAGGCTCGCGAGTTTTTTCAGCTATAGCGGAAAATGCTCGTGAGCTTTGCACACTATAACCAAAAAGGCTCGCGAGTTTTTTGAGCTATAGCGGAAAATGCTTGTGAGCTTTGTAAGCGATAACGAAAAAGGCTCGCGAGTTTTTTCAGCTATAGCAGAAAATGCTCGTGAGCTTTGCACACTATAACCAAAAAGGCTCGCGAGTTTTTTGGCTATAGGGGAAAATGCTCGTGAGCTTTGTGAGCGATAACGAAAAAGGCTTGCGAGTTTTTTGAGCTATAGCGGAAAATGCTTGTGAGCTTTGCGCACTATAAAGAAAAATGCAGTCACATGGAAACGAACCTTAATAGTTTGCAATCATTTAAAATTGCGGTATTAAAACAAAGTTCAGCAGTAAATTTGCAGCAAAACAAGAACTTGCAGTTCCTCTTTCGCCACAATGTTTTTACATTTTGTGGAAAAAAATATCGCAGTTTTACAAAATTAGAAGTTTTGCGGTTGATAACTGACCTTACTCTTTGCGGAAAAAAATCTTTTGCGAATTTTAAATAACCGCAAAAGTTTCTTCTGTAATCTCTTCCCTTAAAATTTGTCATGCGCAATACATTCTATAGAATTAAGGCGATGTTTTCGGATAAAAATTACTTACTATTTTTAAGTGAAATATATTTATCTTTGCAGAAGTGATAAAACTTTGCACCATACACGTAAATCAGTCGGCCAAGCACGATCACTATAGGAATGTACATCAACACTCTTGTCAACTGACCACAGACATTCCTTAGCAGGTCTGTTCGCGAACTTCGCATACCCAGAGCTAAAATCGACACGGTAGTGAGGTTGACCAGAATCATGATGTCATACCAATTCATCCATTTGTATCTGTAAGGTAAGTTCATGGCGAAGAAGACAAAAATAACAAAACAACTTGCCGCCATGATAACGTTTTGAAACGGAGATTTGGGTACGAACGTACCAATGCTAAGTAGTGTTGTCCTACACAAGAAGTAATATGATGCAAACCAGGTGTGTTTATGTTTGAAACACATTTTAAAACAGTCGATGATTGGTTTATAACGCACAAACGGATTTACAAAATAACGACAATGCAAACCACTCAACCATGAGGAAAAAATTAAGATCATGGGTCCACCAATCACAACAACAATAATGGCGATAAATCCAAATATCACATAAACTTTATGTTCTCCTTCGTTCCACTTTAAAGCAGCATAAACTTGCACTCGCTTCTCCTCGTTGATTTCGACATATTCGAGTAACTTGAAAGTAATTCGAGTAAAATCAGAATAGGCGGTAACACTAATAATAGTGAATGCACGGAAACAGTTTTGGCGGGAAAAATAACTATCAGGGTGATGTTTAGCGTATTTGCCAATGATAATGAGAAATAGAATCATCCACACAGGAATTATATAATTAAAAGCGTTTTTTTGCAAGTCGTTCAAGCCATCAAACAAGCATTTACCAGAAAACACCGATCCGGGGCTTTCTATGTTTAAAATACCAATGAAACTTTTGATTGGGTCCTCCAGTTGTAGGCTCGATGTCTTCAGCAAAGAAATAACTTGATAATAATACAAACACCCATTCAAGTAATTTGAATAAATGTCTACGTTAAGCCATATGACGAATAAAATGAACGCAGAAATAACAATGATAATAACAATAATATACCATATAGCATTATATCGTTGCCCCCCTTTACAATATAAACAGGCTTCGCCTCCAAGAGATACACTAAAATCTTCCTTACATTTGCTGCAAAGGAGCGACGTTTGATCTCGGCCAGTGTTACATTGTTCGTTTTTTTCAGGGCGATACAAACACGCGTAATTGTTATAAGGGGAAGCACATGGCCTGCAATATCCTGCAGGGCACACTTGCGTCTCTTCACGGTCCCGATTTGTTCCGATTTTTGGATCTGCCCATCTACCTTTAAAAAGATAGGTGTTGTGATTTAAACAAAACGCAATCCCTTTAGCCTGGTTTTTCTTAATATTGCAGTGACACTGAGAACCTTGGAAGGAGTATCCAAAGTAACAGGACTTTAATGATACATTGTGAATAGTTGTAGAAGTTGAGATTTGATTCACAGAAGAAATTTGTATATTAATTTTAGAATTTCCCAGCCTTTTATACTCCTCACTACAGGATAAAAATCTCAAAGTTATTTTACTCCTTGTTACCACAAAGCGTTTGTTCGTTTCAATTCTAATACAAGTGTTAGGGTTTGTTATTCTAACATCAACCGTATCATTCACGGGATTGCCAAATTCATCATGCAACGCAATAGTTGGTGAAAACAATGTTCCAGGCGACACATGCCATTGGGTTTTATTTAAATGTATCTTTACAGCCAGCGTAGCGATGCTTCCAGAAGGAACAGCAAAGTTATTCCATTTAAAAATAACATCGTGGATGGTATCATCGGTAACTGATTTGCAATCCTTTAGAGTTGTCGCGAATATCGAGTCTCCACTACCACTTCCAAGTGCATGGTTATCCAAAAAAGTAACATTGCCTTGAAACGTGTGAGGAGATTCCAACTTGTTTGAACCATGAAACAGAAAAAAACACTCGTAGATTTTCGACTTTGTTTCGTTGGCTGCCTCAGCCGCAGGTCCTGGTATATTGACATTAATAGCTCCACCATTGTTTAGGGCAGTATTTTTAGAAAACATCAGTCTGGTTGAATTGTACAAATAAATCTTTGAATGTCCAAATAAAGATAATGCGCCGCCATTATTACCACTGTTCTTGGAAAATAACACGTAATCTTTGACATAAACATCAGAGCAGTCCAGTATTAATGCTGTACCTCGATTGCCACGTATCTGGTTTCGTCCGGAAAAATGCAAGGAGCTCTCAAACGCATACACACCACCATGTCTAAATTTTAAGGCGTCTTGCGCACGTGAATTACTGTCCATTATATTAACGTTTACAAATCTGACTTGAACATGTTTGAGTTGAATGCTAGCTCCCATGCTAGCTTTGTTTTTGACAAAGTTACAATTCATGAATAATGTCTTCTCCTCTTTTCTAAAGTCAAGATTGATGCGTTGTTGACTGTAGGCTCCGCCAACCTTCGCAATATTTCGTAGAAATTCACTATCTTTTATCGTGATTGTATTATTGTAGGGCTCAGCTGAAAGTTGCGTACTAGTGACAATAATCGCACCCCCAGCATAGGCAGCGTTATTTAAACTAAAATTTACATTACTAATGGTAACATTATTATTTGAAGCTTTGTGTCGAAATCGCACATAAACCGCTCCGCCCCAGGCTCCATTGTTACTTGAAAATGATGAATTGCTTACTGTGAGAGAGTTATTCTTAGATTGTCCCATGAAAAACACTGTTAAACCAGCTCCTCTTCCAAAAGGAACATGTCCTTCGGCTAAACCTTCACCTATAGGTGTAGCACTCACATTGTCGGCTTGATTGGAAAAAAAGTAACATTTGTGTAACTTAATGATCGCATTGGATGAATCTGCATGTGAAGCGTTGCTTGTGTACTCAATGTATATCCCCCCTCCAGAAAAATAACCTTCTTTCCGAATACCATCAAGACAATAGGGTACTATTTGCCCGTTGGTTATGGTGACTGTTTGAAAGCTAATCAATCCACTAACATCATACATCACAACGCCATAGCCAAAACTTTGTAGAAATTGAACGTTGTGAAAATTAATGTTTTTAACTTTTTTGAAATACAATGCTGTTGATATTGGCGGCGTAACGTTTTGATGGGTGGAAGAAGCTGGGTAACTTGTAGAGCTCTGCTTTACGCCACATTGCTTAAACAACACATCTGATATAAACACATTTCTTGCATTAACGAAAGAAAGGCCAGATTGGTTCTTTGTGCTGCACGTTATATTGACTGTTTGTAGTTTAAAGCAATTGACAATATGAAAGTCATGAATCTGCGATATAACTATAGACTCATGTAGTAAAACTTGATCATCCAAAATACGCAAACAAGTTTGATTTTTGGCATGCAGCTTAATAGCACTTACAAAACTGGAGCAAATAATTTGATTTTGAGCAGTGGTGCAGCTGGATGTCTTGCTGGAATACACAGTGGAAACGTTGACAAAATGGACAGCGTTACCACAATCTTCACTCGCTGTGGTTTTCGGTAAAAATAAAGTTATCAGCAGAAGTAAATACATTTTATCTATAAATAAATAAAAATGTTAGGTTAAGTAATTAAAAAAAATCGGTAAAATTTTAGCCCAGCTGTCTGGGCTAAACTTTATCTGCATCATTGCACGGTTAGTTCAACGCAGGAACTTTCAAAAATGGCAGCTTTAAGCCGGAAGCCGGGATGGAAAATAATTAATATTTTCAAGCAATTATTGAACCAATTTATGATTTCATTGTCTCCTTAACTGCAATTATCAGACTTACCTATTTCTAATCAAAAGCAGAACATGATAAAAGTACGATTGGGTATTTCAAATTTGCAGTTTAAAAAGATTAAGCTGTATATCCACTTCAAAATAAACGTAGCAAATATATTAGCTTATAATATTTTATGAAAGTTCACGTCTAAAAGGACAGAAACAAAAACAGATAAGATGAACATCTTTTTGTATTGCCTGCCAGGATACGCGCGCATATGCAGAACTTTGTAAACATTCACAACTCATGTATAAAAATATCATATGGAAAGCACAGCTACATCCAGTTGCAAAAACACAACTACTTGTAACTTTTTTTTACCCAATTCTACCTATAAAATACTGACTTAGCCCTGAATAATAAACAAATAAAAACAAACAAACAAATATATCAACAAAAAGTAATCACAAATGATCAGAAATAGCATCTGTATAGTTGTAAAAGCAAAACATTGTTTACAAAGTAAAAATAAGCACATTAGAACTTAACTTACCATATAATTGATAAAAAGTTGCAAGTTCATACATTCGATAAAAGTAAAATACTAAAAGCAGTAAAGTAAAATTTTTTCAGCGTCTCGATTAGATGCCACCTTCAAGATGTAATATTGTTACAATAGGTGTCCTGGGGATTAACTAAGAAGTTACGGTATGTATTTACATTGTCATGTTCTAAGAATCAACAATTATTACTTAAATTTATATACATTAATGTGTAAATGTGCCCGTGGAAAAATCCACGGGTTCGCCCGTCCTTTTTATACCACATTGCGTGCTACCTGCGCAGCTAAGCTACCATTTTGCGTGACAGACAGACGGACGGACAGACGTATACGGGTATTATAAAATAGATATATATATAAAATTAATAAACTTTTTAAAAATTACATTACTATGTACAAATATAAAATGAATAGCAAAGATTTAGAAGGTTAAAGCAGGAGCAAACGAAAATGACAAAAGACAAATTATCAAACAAGTATACAATTATAAAAATTTACCGAAAAAATGCTGGTTAAAATGTGGTCATGAATGAACGAATTTTCTTCCCAAAGTACCTGGCCACTGATTTTCAGAAAGCAAATTTCTGGAATTTTACTGGTGTCTTTCTGACCTTTACCGCGGCGTAATTTCGTTTCAAAAAAAAATACAAAAAAAATTTAATGAATAAATAAAAAAATACAAAAAACATAAACTTGACAGAGAAAAAAAACCTGAATGTAGACCAAATAATAGAATGGGAAAACATTGCTTTCCAGATTTTTTTTTATTTCCGCAATTTTCTAGGATTTTTTTCAGAAATTTCAGAGTTATGGCACCCGGAAAAAGGACTGTTAAACCGGCCAGACACTTGTTGCAAGTGCAAGTGAAATGAGTCAAGTGCTTAGAATCAACAAAGTTTATGCAAATTCAAATTTCAATCTTGAGTCAACCTCAGGCAAAAAGTTTATACAATGGATCTCACGTTTACGTTATAATAGAATTAATATATAATTTGTTACAAAAAATCCATATTAAGAATCATAAAAAAATCATATTAAGAACAACAAAGTCGTAATTGACTGAAAATTTATAATCACTATAATGAACACTTGATCAAAATCAAAACAGTGAACTAAAATTCACACTCACTTATCCAAAAAGGTTGTAACTTTGTTTTGTTTTTAGTCTTGATAAGCGTGATATTCAAGCTCATCACTGTCCATGATTACACGATTTGGGACAGGCGCCCATCCTCTACCTATAAAGAAACAAAAAAATGAAAAATATTCTTCATGCTTGTTCGTTTCGCCACAGTTTCATTACCAATTCACATTTTTTTTTAATTTGTTTTCTTCTAACTATCCAACATTTTTTAATAAACAATGCCAAATTCGGACCATTGACCCCCAAAATTGCCAAAATTTTAAACATTTGCTACACAGTTTGCACGAGGTAAATAAATAGATAAAAATTAAACAAATTTGCCTGGCAAATAATTGGTCAAATAACAAACAGCTTACAGTCTGTCAGAGTTAAAACTCTTGAAATTTAAACTTACAGTTGCACTTTAAGGGAATATTTTGCACATTTTAACATTCAGACTTAAAAAAAGTGTTTCCACATAAGGTTTATTATGGCACATTTGTATATCCCTTCTTAATTGAGAATGACTTACCCTGATTAGACCTCCAATCATGACGGGCGAGTGTAATTGGTGTAAAGAGTAAAAACAAACAAACAAACAAACAAAACATACGACTAAAGGTAGAACAACCAAATAAATTAGAGCTTACCTCCAATTTGCCTTTTGTGATGAAAACGAATTATAATTTTCTTTGAAGCTCGATACAACACAGCAACAAGTACAACAAACATAGGTATGTAGGATAGCATCCATATGATAGTTTGACAGATCTTCTTTTCCTTTTCCTTAAAAACGCTCTCTGTACCAAGGCTGAAAACAGCAATTACTCCCAAATTTGCTAAAAGAATTGTTTCCACTGTGTTGTACCACTTATTCTTGTAAGGCAGGATCACAGAAAATGATGCACACACAATCAAACAGAAGATAGACAATATAATGTACTGATATGGTTCGCTTGGTAGAAACACTCCAATCGAGAATACAAACAATCGACAAAAACAGTAAAATGTAGGAAACCATAAATAGCCATCTTTTAAACCATAATTAAATGATGTAACTATTGATTGAAAATATGAGAATGGTATTGATAAGCGACCAAACCTTCGATTGTTTAACCATGGGGTCGAAAATAAAAGAAGTACGGGCACGATAACAAAGAAGATTAGGACAAATACTGCTGTCAACGCATATGGCAAGTGAGCAGCACCTAAGAATTCTTCTTTCGCATATATGTAAAGATACTTATTCCCATCAATTACCACTGGGTTTAGTAGCCAAAACGAGATTCTCATTAGATCAGAATATGCCATGACAGCAATAATGGTGAACGCTCGTAAACATCTTTTCTTTGTCAGATATGTTCGTGGTTTGTAACTAGCATATAAATAAGCAGCAAACACGGTAATTACCATCCAAAATGGAATGATATAGTTATACGCCAACTTTTGCATGTTGTTCATACCATCCCACAAACATAGTGATGGATATGCTGAGGTTTTAGTTGTAAACTCTGCAATTCCAATTATAAATTGCAGAAATTTATCAATTTTTTGACCTGGTGCGTAGAGAATGTCGATTATTTGATATGAATAAAGGCAACCATTTATATAAAAAGACATGATATCCAGATTAAATACCAGTAATACAGCAACAAAAACGGTCAAACCGAATATTATAACTACTGAAACCCAGATCCAATTTCTTGTATTATTACATTTAATACACACTTCACCACCAACTGGTATTGAAAAACCAGTTTTGCATTCACTGCAAAGTCGTGAAGATTGATTACGCGAGCTGTCACACTGTTTGTCTTTCTCATAAAAACAATAAACGGCACTCTGTGTCGTGTTGCATTTATTGCAATAACCATTAGGACAAATATGGCTGATAACATTGACAGGAAATCTAGATTCAACAACCCGTACCCATCTGTTAGGGAAGAGGTAAAGTTCCTCCGGAGAACACTCCGCTATCCCTTTCTTCATATTATTCACCATATCACAAAGGCATTTCCCACTTTCATTAAATTTATATCCAAATGGACAATATCCTAACCGCAGGGACGTTAATGTCTTTGATACAGGCACACCACCTCTTAAAGCAATTACAACATTGTACGAATTATATTCAGGGCCTATTAAGGAAATTTTGATTGATTTGTCCTTGACAGCAAATGCTGGATTAGTTTCTACACTTACATTATCACTATGAGTTAGCACATCGATGGTCCCTTGAACACTGTTGCCTCGCTCATCAATTAGTAAAACATAAGCATCAAATATCTTTCCAGGGGTAACATACATCCAATTTGTATTGTTAACTCTTATGTCAATTGCATAAGTAAGTATTGAGCGGCTATCATTTTTATTTATTTCGAAATTTGGCCAATCAGTAATGACTTCGGACATATTCATTTGATAAGGTTGTCTGCAATTTTGTAATGATGAAGCATATATGTCGTTGCCATAGTTCTCATCAGCATAATTTCGAGAAAACAAAACACGTCCAGTAAAGTTGCGATACGAACTATCACTAGACTCGGCAAACCTAAAAAAGCAACTGTAGAATTGAAGTTCGGTTGTCTTCCACGGTTTAAAGGGTGGTCCTGGAATCATAACAAATATGGCACCTCCTCTGTTGCTTGCATAATTATTTTTAAATTGCAAATTTGAAGTAGAATCCAAAATTATTTGTGAATGGCCATATAAAGCTAATGCTCCACCATCAAAGCCAATATTGTTTTCAAAATACAGATTGCCATTTACTGACAAATCACTGCAGTCGAGAATTAAAGCTGTGTTGTTGTTATATGTGACGTGGCTTGTCCCCAAAAATAACAAATCACTATCATACGCATAAAGAGCTCCTTTACCAGCATTTCTATTACGATCCTTTAAAACATTTCCATTTGCTGTTTCTAAGTTATAAAAATCAACTCTGACTCTTTGTATATGCATTGCAGAACCCAACATAGCATTGTTATTATCAAATTTACATGCATAAAGTGATACTTTTCCAAGGTCCGTTTTTACAGTAGCACCGTGAAGTCGAACTTTGTCTCCTGGATTGTTCCAGTTGTTGTTATTCATCACGACAATACTCATGCCACCACCATACATTGCCTTGTTGTTGCGAAATTCAGCTGCTGAAAATGTGATCTGGTTATTACTACTGGTACTTTCCACAATGTAAACAGCACCACCAGAAAACTGGGCTTGGTTGTCCATAAACAAAACCTTGTTGAAGTTAAATTTGTTATTTCTTGCTAACCGTGAGAAATACATATATACTCCACCTCCCCATTCAGCTTTATTTCCTTCAAATATACCATTAATAACAAATTTACTGTTAGTAAACTTTCCTAACATTATGACAGTCAATCCACCGCCTTTACCAAAAGGGAGATGGTCTGGAATTGTTTTGGTGCTAAGAGCAGAGATATAATTCATAATTAAGTGGCAAGAATTCAAGATAATTTTGTCCCCAGGTTGCTCATAACCTTTTGAATATTTAAAGAGTATACCTCCCCCTGAAGAGTACTCATGTTTTACTGTGTTGTTAATTAAAAGCGGTACGGCTTTGCTCCCTATAACTAGCACATTTGTGAGTTTAATATCAGTTTTTACATCCACTAAACTAACACCATAACCAAAGCTGTTTTTAAACTTCACACTTTCCAATGTGACATTTGTCACATTCTGGAAATACAGTGCTGAATTAAGCGAAAGGTCATTACTGTCTTGCATGTGATGCCTCTTTCCGCATTCATTTAGAATCAAATTCGAAACAATTACATTGGAAGACGAGACAAAGGATACACCAATATCATTACTACTGTTATTCTTTGATAACTCACATTTAATTTCCATGGAAGTTGATGTTAATTTTAGTCGGTCTATGTTACTAACAGTAAATGATGTTTGTAATACCAAATTAGTTTTTATAAGTATACACATGTTATTTTTTATATGACTTTGCATTTTTTTAGACAAGGAATTACAATAAATGGTTGAATTGATATTCCAACAGTTGTCCATGTGGGTACTGTTTACTTCTTTCGCAACAACCATGAGATTGTCATAACCATTACACGGCTCGCAAATACCATTATGAATATTTTGTAACAAAGTAAACAAAAACAGAATGAACATTGTATCCTTCATTTTTTTCTCTAAAATAAACATAAAAGAATACGCATGTATACCTTCAGACTTTATAAACGACCTTTCATCGAGCACCTTAAAAAAAACTATCAGTCACCAAACTTGACTGATAGTTTAGCCCTTAACTGAAGAGAAGAGCTATTGTAAAATGTTTAAAAAAAATCTTGTTATTTTCTTAGCGAACAATACCTAGATATTCCTCCTGAAGATTTTACCTGTTAAAACAATTAGTGGGCTTTAATTAACAATAAATTTTAATCAGCGATTTTCTGTTGTGTTATTGTAAAATTTTCTTAGGTAGCAGCAAAGCACAATTTCTACATAAAAAGTGCTTCAAAATTTCTCTTTAAGAGGTATCAAATGTCTATATCAATTGTCTGTTGCCATTTAAAAAATATTTACTTAAACTTCTAAAAACACTTTTACATTTATAAGAAGTAAAATTCTTATATCAAATTTGATACCGAAATTATCCCAATACAAAAATATTGATTTTACCTTTAAAGTTGATAATAAAACATTAAATATCTAGAAAAAAAAAAACTCATAGCCTAAAGAATCAACATGCAGATGATTTTACGCCAATAAAGGACAGGGTGGCCACAAAGCTTTCTCTTTAAAATTCAAAGATTTTTGAGGATAATAAAAGAATTTTCCCCATCGTTTTAGAGGAATTTTGTCAAAAATTCGGAAACTTTTGTTGATAAAAAGATGATAACTGGTTAAGTTTATAATAAGCAGGAGCATATGTAAGATCTGTTTAAGGTCACAACTATGGCAGGGGGATTCAACAAAATTTGTACTTGAAGCCAAGAGTTTTTTAAAAGATTTTTGGAACATTTTGCCTAATTTTGATTCCCAATGACACTAAAAGAGCTTTTTCAAAATAAAGGACTTTACAGGATCTTAGACGACGTAGCTACTCTGGACTTTAAAGTAACTTATGAAAACAATTTAAGTGTACTTATATATTTGTTTTTACTTTTTTGTACCTATCACCTCTCATCTACCATCCCTCATAAAGATTATTCAGACTGCAATAATACATTGTGTTTCAGTTTTATGATGGCTCCCGTACTCTACCTCAATGTTGATGTAAAGCAGGCAAAGATCGGGTAGCGTTGTTTTTATGGGTATTCTTAGGAGGGATTGCCAGTATATTATTAAAAATTAAATTAATTAATTAATTAAAAAGTTTTTTTTCCACCAAGATTAAGAATTTTCATGCATTATATAAAAAAAACTGCAATTCTAGGCTAGAATTGCCAGTATATTATTAAAAATTATCAATTAATTAATTAATTGATTAATTGATTAATTGATTAATTGATTAATTAATTAATTAATTAATTGATTAATTAATTAATTAATTAATTAATTAATTAATTAATTAATTAATTAATTAATTAATTAATTCAACAGAGATTTCCACCGTAAATTGATAAAGTGCTATTACAGATATACTTTTATATAAGTTTAAAATATAAAAAACAATAATTTTTCCACCAAGACTAAGTATTGTTTATGCATTTGATAAAAAACTGCAATTCTAGGCTAGAATTAAGAATTCATAAGAATAACAAAAAAAAATTTCAATACAACCTGTGCATCATCTAACTCTGGTTAACAAAGATTTATACGTTTCTATAATACTAAAATACAGCTTGGTTAAATTTTTAAAATTGCAAACAAAATTTAGTAAAAATCCACTTATTTTTCTTAAAAAAGTGTAACAAAATTTTGACTGTAGCTTTTGAAGCCTACACTAGAAAATGGCGGTGACATTAAAAAAAAACTTTGTTGGGGGTAAGTTTGAAAAAAACTGTTTCAATTCAGATTCTAATGGAAAAAAGAGACAAAAAACGAATGTATGCAAAATTACTGCCACATAAAAAGTCAACAGATTAAATCTTTTAAAAGAAAAAAAATTATGAAAATTTTTCTATAAGGATAATCTTATGACAAAAAGTATATATACCTACATATATACCTTAAAAACATATTTGGAAAGTTAGGAGAAGAAATACCTATTTGCCCACATCTACCAATAGATCCTACTTCCCTACAAATAACAAGGAGAAAAAGGTAAATTTCCAGCGTTCCTTTTGTTTTTGAAAAAAAGTATATTTTCGTGCATACTTAAATTTGACACAAAAGGTTTTGCATATAATCTCTGTAGTAAATATCACGCACTATTGAACTTTTGTGTGAGCAAAAATTAGTCCCCAAAAAGATATTACAAATAGTGACCCTGTAGTTACTAATCTTCTACAAGTGTCTGCCAATTTTTGTTAACAATTTAAAGGTTTTTTCACCAATATCAGGTGTTTTTTATTATAACTTTTGCGACATTTTAAGGCTTTAAAGAACACAGACAATGTAAAAATTGTCCCACAAAACAACAAGTGCTGAACATTTTAAATTTGAAAGTCAACTATTTCAAAAAGCTTAAACGCAGCATCTTACTACTAGACAAAGTTTTATAATTCGACAAAAATGACTTTTTAAATATATATTTACATTTCATTGATTTTCTTCAAGGAATGATTGGTTTTCAAAGTATTCAAGGTTACCTAAATTGATTTTACGGTTTCTAAGGTCTGGCAGACAACCTGCTCCAACTTTAACAATTACAAAATTACATAAAAAAGAGCAAAATCACATCAAAAAAAGCAAAAAATGTACAGAACCTGCATACAATTGATGTTTTCTTCAGAACTTAAGATCATAAAAGCAAATTAAAATATTATAAAATTATTAAAGTTGAATTTTATATAAAAAAAATCTGCTCAAGACATTTTAAAAAGTGTAAAAAATTACAATAAAAAAAATTGCATGGAATTTTATGCCAAACCAAGCTCAAATTTACAACTATATGTTAAATAAAAACCTGATCAGAGATTTCCCAGTCTTTGTCAAATTTATCTTCTTTAAAATTTGACAGCGGACATCTAATTTTCCCTGTCATCGTTTATGAGCACTTCAGGTATGGGAACAGCATGGCCTATGAAAAGAACAATGATTTTATTCTGACAGATTATAACATATCAACCATATTGCCGAATATAAAAGATTATACACTAAATGTGCATTAAAGAAACATCTGAATTCCTGCATCTCAAATGCACAATTTTCATAAATTTCTAGTTAGAAAATTGTCAGCCTCTGTAATGGTCTTAGAAAGATTGAAGAAAATGAAAACATTAGCAAAAAACAAAAAAAAATTAAGGGAATCTGACAATTTTAGCAGGAATTTAAATAGCCCAGCATGGCGTTTTATTACACTTTCATCCAATAAGAAACTAGTGCTGGACAGGTGGATTTTTAGGCGACCTTTAGTGCCCAGCTCGGTACTTTAGAAACTATACTAGATTAAAAAGGGGCTAAAGAGGGGAAAAGTAAAATTTTATCAAAAAAAAAATATTATCATAAGCAACTGTTAAGGAACTGGTACCAATTTGAGTGTTGGTCAAAACTTAGTTCCTATTCAACAACAACAACAAAAAAACAATACCATTTATGCCACCAATTATTATCCTTCTTAATGGTTGATTTTGTTAAAAAATGCAACAGATTTAGAGAAAAAACTTGTATAATGGTTATAGTGAATAAAAAACTTTAAACTCAACTGTGATAAAATTAATTTCCAAAGTAGTTGACACAAATATTTGCAAGAAATGACCCTCTAAATCAAATTTTATTGCATTTTTAATAAATTGTTAGAATAAATCTCTGTTTTACTAATCTGTTAGCATTAGCACTTGCCTAGTACCAACGTGAATTAGAAAGAAAGCATAACAGCCGTAAATGAGTATGATAAAAATGATAAAACTTGCTTAAATTTAAAACTAAAAGTATTTTCCATCATAAAAAAAGAGTTTCTATGTGGATGGATTACCTTAAGGGAAATGATTTTAAGTTTTTGTCAATTTTTTGATTAGTTCCTGCACAAATTTTTGCCTGTGATCTTCATGAAAAAGCAATCAAGTCTTACATTTTTTCCTTTTGTGAATTACCTAAGATGAATTGATTTAACAGCAACATTGTTTTTTTCTGTAAAATTTGTGAAATCAAATTGTTGGAAATTGGACCATATAAGTTCACAAAAACTAATTATTAACTTCCTATTTAGTTTATGTGCACCTTCAGTTGCAAAAACAAGTTATGCATAATTGTTCATTATAAAGCATAAAAACTAAAAAAAAGCACCAAATAAAATGTATATTGCATTATTCAAGGTGTAACACTTTTTCTGTCAAATTGCCTCAATGAGTTAGTGTAATAAGACTAAGCAGTTAAGCTGGATTTCCATTAGGCAGATTATTTTATGTGGAGCGAAACTGGCATTGTTCTCTCGATTAAAATTTTAACAGTAGTGATCACTACGCAGAATTAAAAGTTAACTAACTAACTAAACTAACTTCAACTTTTCCGCCATCCAATCAGAACGCACAAATATGTATCCATGTGACAAAAACGTGAAAATAGAAAATGTTTGAGCAATTTTGGTTAAAAATATTGAAAACTTGAAAAATTTTGTAAAGAAAATACCCAAATGTTGGCAGTATTTTTTATATGCTTTAATGTAGATTTTGTTAAAGCAAAGTTGCAACTGACACAGCCTCGTCTCTCATAGGTGTAACTTTTACATATTTTTTTCCACCAAAACTTTAACTCTACCTTCCTTTCAAAACTTTCTTTTAATGCTACAAATATACTTTTTACAAGTGGAAATTGAAAAGTGACAGGTGGAACAGAAAGCAGGAGGACTATTGTTACAATAACAATGCCCAATCCGCTCTTTATTTGTGTAGTGGTAAACCAGTTTTAGAATATAATTTCAAAAATTAAAATGATAATTAATTTAAGACTGTTTAGCAAATATTGTCGAAAATTTATATCCAATAATAAATAGATAATACAATAATCCAATAATACATTTTGGAAAACTTAAAATTATAAAAAACTTATAAAAAGCCATCATGAAGGCAAGATTTTAATAGCATTGTGACAGACATCATTCGTAGCAAGTTGTATGACTTAAAACCAGCCATGGTTAATGATGACATCACTGTGAAACTAAAGCGTATATCTTATAAAAATAAACTAGTACTTGGAGAATTTTCTTCTTCTCTCTTCTATTCTCTAACCTAATTCTTTAATCTAACATTTCTATACACAATGCTTTAAACACTTATTTGATTGATCAGGATAGATGTCCTTTTTGTGACAATTAACCTAATTATTCCTACCTTATGTACATAATTCGTCATTATAGAAAGAGATCTAGGTAAAAGTACATATCACACTTTTAACACTAATTTCATTAGTGCTTATCCAATTCACAGTAAACAATGAATTATCGTTAATCCTGTGATTTTTTAGTCCAACTTTAATACAAACCGATAACCTAAGTTCTACTTTTGTAATACTCCACCTGGTTGAAAAGCGAAAAAAAGAAAGAAAGAGGTAACAGAAAAACAACAAACCTCTTGGATCTCTGAATATTCGAGGGCAATATTGAAGAAGACCATGCACAGTGACAATATGGTAGAACAGTCTAATTAACAAGCCAACCAAGGGAATGTACAGAATTATGTCTACAGCCAATTGATAGTCAGTGATCTTGGAACCATCAACGACAACAGCTAAAACTGCTAAATTAGTCAACATTACAACGTCAAAATAGTTCATGTAATCCTCCTGATATGGCCATGCAGCAATAAATAGGGCCATAAATATTAAGCAAACTATTCCTTGCCATGTGTGTTTATCGAAATGGTCATTCAAAATGCTAATAGATATCAGGATGCAGCTACACAATATATAAAATGGTGCAAACCAAGTTCTGTCTTTAAATATTGATTGTGCGTCATTACGAAACCCATATCGAAATGAGTCCAAAACTGGTTTCATCCACAGGCAGCAAGGAAGTGAATCAAAGTGTGTCTCCTTAGAGCGTCTACATGTTGACACCAATATGATAACAAGGCAAACAGCAATTGCAGTTAAAGATATTGCAGCACATATCAACAAGGGTAAATGCTCTGCACTTCCATACTTGGCTTCAGCATAAAAATATACACGCAGCTCATCATCAATAACAACTGACTTCATTACCGAAAAGGAAAATTTGAAGAAGTCACAGCAACATATCACCAGCAATGTGTTAATTGCTTTAAAACAAGAGTCACGATTTATATAGCGACGGGCACACTCAATGTTTGAAATGCCTAACCAAATCATCCAGGAAAGCATCCATGAAAATGGTGAACAATATCTCACCCAAAATTTGGTTAAATCATTAAGGCCATCATAAAAACAGACCTCATACATGCTATGATCAGTAGATCCACTGACTATAACAACAATGAAAAGTATAAAAAAATCAGTGTTAACACCAGATGGTAAAATAAGATCCATCATTTGATAAGAATATATAACTGGAATTAAATAACTTGCGTATGTTTTCCTATTTAAGTAAACAATCCCCAAGGTTGCAAGAAAACATGCAAGAAAATGTATAAATGACATTAAAATCCAGTTATAAGTACCAGAACAATTTTCACATATTCCTTTGCTTAGTAAAACAGAAGATTTCGGGCTTGAACATTTACTGCAGAGATAGGAAGTTTGATTTCTGTGCTCCACACACTGGTTGTTTGGCTGATATAAACATTCAATAATAGCAATTTCACTTTTACATTCCGCACAATAGTTTTCAGGGCACACTTGAGATGTTTCGCTATCTTTGTTTCTTTGAAACGGTTTGGCCCACCTATTTTTAAACAAATAGATTTTACCACCCAAGCACTGAGCTATTCCATTATGGTATGGCTTTTTTTGATTGCAATCACAAATTCTCTGTGTCTTGTCATACTTAAAACCAAAGGGACAAGATCCTAATGTTAAGTTGATTAAAGTCACCGATAATGCTCCACTGTCTGGATTTATAATGGTCAGGTTAAATTTCTCATTTATCTTTCCCATAAGAGCTAATTCTATTTTGTTGTTAGTAACCATAAACTCTTTGTAACCACCAGCAATTTCAACTACATTTCTTCTTAAACTGCCGTGACGATAAATATTTATATCCACCGCATCACTGACTTCTGTTCCCCTTTCATCCATTAGGGTTATAGCCCGTTTTTCATAAAGTCCAGGAGAGGTATTTTCCCATTCCTTTGGTTCTAATACTATAGCAGTGGGTGCCGTCGAAACTATGGTGTTCTTTTTCATTTTGAAGATGTCATTAACGTCTTCAAAATGAAAATTTTTCCATTTTGCTTTATTTGTAAAGACGTCCACGAATCCGGAATCATCTCTGAGACAATTTTGTAATGTTGATGCATATATGGTATTACCAACGTTGGAGTTTGCTTTATTTGACTGGAAAGTAACATTTCCATATGATCCATTAAAAAAACAATCATAGCGATTCAATTTAATTGTATTTAAAAATGGTAATGGAGGTCCTGGTACAACAATAAACATAGCTCCTCCTTTCTTTTCAGCTACATTTTCTTTAAATACAAGATTTGCATGAGGCTGCAGCTGGACAATTGAGTGACCATACATTGATATTGCACCTCCATTTTTCCCTTTATTCTTAAAAAATTTTACTGTCCCATTCACATAAAAGTAAGTACTATCAAATATAAAAGCTGTATTTTTGTTACCTGTCACAAAATTATCTTGTCCAGATAAAACTAAATATGACTTGTACATTACTACAGCGCCTTCAGATACTGTTTCAGAATTATATCTTTTATTTTCATTTATTTGGACATTATGAAGTTTTAAACGAGTTAAATATACATACATTGCAGCACCTAAAACTGCAGAGTTAAAAGTGAAATTCGATTCCGTAAACAGAGTACCATTTTTATTTCGTACAGATTTTCCCGAATGCACCTTGAATGCATAGCCACCACCTATTTTTGCAGTGTTGTTTTGAAACAAACAGTTGCAGCAGTTAACATAAACTCCAGATCGTTGGTCCAAAGTAGGAGCAAGAACCAAAACTCCTCCACCCATATTGACTGCAAAATTATCACTGAATTGACAAGAGTCAAATAAAACTTTGCTTTCCTTATTATTTAGATTTAAATATAAGCCACCACCACAAACAGCACTGTTATTTTTAAATATTGTGTTTTTAAAGGAAATAACATTTGTAGAAGAGCTCCCTAGCATTATTGTCAAGCCACCACCTTTGCCAAATGGAACAGGTTCACTTTCATTGTAGTAAGGAATGTCTGCACCATGGTTTGAGAGAAATAAACAGTCAGTGAATTGAAGATCCTTATCTGACGTAACACCGATTTTAATAAAGACACCACCACCACCTATTGTTTTGTTGTCAACCCCGTGGGGGATTTTATTTTCTTTGATGATGACAGTTTGGAAACTAATACTACCTAGAGCATTATTAATTATTGTACTATATCCTAAATTCTGGAACAAAGTTACTTTTTTAAAGATGACATTAGTGATGTTTTCCAAGTAAAGGCCAGTGGCCATGTAGTGCATAGTGTTTCTATTTGGTGGATAAGTGGTATTATTCTTTATTCCACACCCCAAGAAAGCTATGTTTTTCAGTGTAACATTATCCAGGTTTATCCAGGAAATGCCGACATCTTTTGAAGAAATATTACTACCCATAAAATCACATGTTACATTGATTTTTCGATCTAAGCCAACAAGAAGAATGCTTCCAACTTTTGTCAAAATGTGGTGATGCTTTAAAATTTGGTCATCCTGTAAAAAGATACATGGATTCTTTAAACTTAAATTTGCTATCAATTGCAGTGCTTCACTTAAGTTTTTGCATGTAATGTTCCTGTCTGAACTTGAAACACATGACGGATTTGATTTGGTAACATTTATATAATATCCATCAGGACACGGGTTTGTACAAAAACATATTTGCACAGCCAGGAGTAAACAAGCCACCACAGCATACATCTAAAAAAATATAAAATAATATGTTTAATTATTTTTTCTATTTTAACCCTTCCCGCCACCATGTGTAATGTTCCCACTTCTACCATTTTTGAGAAAAAACTGTCCCATAAAAAGGGAAGGGTTATGTTTTGGTTCAAATTTAATGGATATTATGTTGACATTTCATGACTTATTTATTAAGTCACAATAACTAAACAGCAAACTGTCTAACACTTTTTCTGGTATTATTTATAAAGAGATATATATATATAGATACTAAGAGTAACACCTAACTTTCTTATTATCTGGGAAACATCTTCAACCATCATTGTAGAAATATTCTTATTTTCACATGAGATAAACAAAACACATTTTATGACAACCCCCTTATACAAATTGCAAACCTTAAGATTTCCTAAAAACTATCCTATTTTGCTAGGTACAACTCTACAGATAAAGGTGACACAATTTGGACTGAAAATGGACAATCAAATTACTTATGGGCATATTCCGAAAGATTTTGTTAAAAGAGAGGAGGGAGTAAGAGAGAGACCATTTTAATGCAGGAATGAAAAGATATCATCTTAAACTTGTGCAAATAAAGAAAAATTATTTCTTTTTAATTATAATATTGTTATACTAGTCGATAAAGCCCGTGGAAAAATCCACTAAGGCAGAAGAACAATGGAAAAATAGGTTGCTTTAGATTTTTTGCTGACATCAGCAGTGCATATACAGAAGGAAAATTGGTGAAATTTAGTCATTCGTTGTCTGTAATGTGTAGAGTTGAAACGCTGGTCAAAATAATGCATAGTATCGTATGTTTTTGACAAACGCCTAAGAAGATATAAGGGCTTAAAAACTTTGCTGACATCAGCGAAGTCCCTACCAAAAGTTCCAAAAAAACTTTCTTCACAAATTCGTACACCCGTTGCATTCATCGTATAGATCTTGAAATGCTGATCAAGAAAATGTATAGAAACATGAACTTTTGACAAACAGTTGCAGAGATATTGGGGTTTGAAGGTTTTGTGATGACGTCATCAACCCGTCCATTCCGAAATGGATTCAGGGACCAAGGTTTGGGAAACTTACCCAAATTGGTCCCAGGTGGTCCCTAGTTACCCACGCGGTGAAAAATCATTGACGTCACCACCTCGTTTCCAAGTTATTTGGCCTCAAAGTTTTAAGTGCACTGTAACGGCTTCATAATTTAATATAAGATATTGACGTTAAAGTAGTGTTATTGACGTCGCGCCGTAACGTCAGAAAATATAACATATTAGACATGCATTTTTCGGTTACTTCAAAGAAAATTTCGGTAAGATCAAAGGAAAAGGAACATATCCACTTTGCCTGTTACAGACACACGGAACTGGCGTATTATTATAGAGATTAAAATTGAAAATTTTTCAGTAAAAAAGGGTGGGGCTGATTAAATAGAAGGATTGTTGTAAAAACGGTGGGCTTGCTATATATTTCACAGTAAATTATTGCAATTTTATTTTGGAATCAGTTTGCAACCAGTTTCTATTTCTTTCTTTTTGAAGTTACCTCTTTATCTATGCATAGATCTTGCTGAAAGTTCTTATTTTTAAGCTGGTATTTTTAGTCACATTTGGTTGTCCAGGCAAAGATATAGAAATATGAAATTAGCAAGAGAACAATATAATTTGCTAGAACCTTTTCTCACTATCAATTTGTTGTAACTATTTAACATTTTGGTAGGTTCTATACATTTTTTGAACAACAACAAAAAAAAGGCTTTAAAAGAAGGGTGGGGTTCCTAATGATAAAGGGTTGTGGTAAAAATAAGGGGTTCTGACTTCTCCCCCAACTTTGGTTTTCTGTCAACAACTATTAGTATTGTGATTTTGAGTAGAGTTAGAAGAAACACCAATAAATCACAGACTCAGACTTCTTTTGCAGTTACATACCATTGTTAGTAACATAAATAATCATAAATTATTAAAGTTAATGACATCAGCAAGTCTTGATTTAAAAGGTTTTATTCACTTTTCTGATTGGATCTTACTTATAATAAAGAAAGCTGGTTCAGAAATACAATGACCAAACAATTCAGTTGCAGCAATTAATAGCAGATTGATTAAAAAGGGTGTGATATACTGTTACTCTTTATTACAACAGAGTAAAGAAGCATATTTACTCTGGGACAACACTACAAGATATGGAGGAAGAAGACAATGCAATGTGCAGGAAGATGAGGACAAAGCAAAAGAGGGACTTGGGGGAAAATGTGTCATATTATAATGAGAAAGAAGACCATTTCTCGTTGCACGTTCTTTTTTTTTCCGCAAACTTTTTGGTATCAACAGATATGAATCTACTACCAAAACGATTTACAAATATTGCAGTTGTGAGAGGTATGCAATCAAATAAATTTTATTTGATTGCTTTTAACATGTTTATATAGAAATTTGATGTATATCTGTAAAGCAATAGTTAAAGGTATAACTAAATATAACTGTAACTACAAATATAAGAACAGGGTCAACACAATGAATTTGAAAGTGAGCAGGGCACTTGAAAGATGCTGCAAAATCAACCCAAGGCACCACTATATTTGGCTCTGAGGGATCAAAAAATTGTTTTGAATTTTAAAGGTAGTGTCTGCTACAAAACAAAAACTTTTATATTAACCAATATTAATACACAAATAAAGACATTGCATACCTTTTTTATCAATACTATCTGAAAACTTATATAAACAAAACTTTTTTAGTTAGCCATGTCGAAGCACAGCGAAATTCTTTCTGAAAAACGTGCGCGAAAAAAGCCTGGTAGAAATTTTACTATGCGTAATTATGCGTTTGACGTCAGTGGTTGGTTAATTCTAAGGTCTAAACACACAAAAAGACGACAGCACCCCTGGAAACAAATATATGTGTTCTTCGGGACAGGTAATCGCAATTCTTCTCAATAATATGTTTTGCTGTCATGACATTGATGACATAAAATTACACCCCCTTGAACAGTAAAAAGTACTCCGAAATATTTTGCGATTTGGGTCACTTCTGTTTCAATAAGCCGTAGTATCACTACGGAATTGTTGCTTCAGATGTTTGGATTTTTTGTTATACACGACGTAGCTTTAGTGTAAAAAAACTTTTATCAAGCTACGCGGTACGTTTTAAGGTTGTTTTTTTCAATTGCAACATTCTCTAACAACAGTGAGAACGTTTGACAGTTTTTAGCAAATATACGTTTTTTTTTAATAACTTTTTGACTAATTTGTTCTTATTTTGTTCTCTTAGTACCAAGGACATGGTTGAATAAATCGACCAATGTCGTTCCCAGCAGGCGTTGGGAACAAGATTGTAATTCATCGCCATTTTGTTTTTCGCTGTAAAAATATGGCGTTTTTGCTTCTGATGCAACTCTTTAACCGTGTTCATAAAAAATCGCGCCCATATGAATATTATTTTGTAGTTACTGTAAATTCTGTGATGAACGCCCAGGCGTTTATTTAAAAAGGGGACGCTTATTGAGATTGGTATTAAATAGAGACTAGCTGTTTATTAAGGAACTACGATATTTGAATATTTATTTTACGACATTTGAATATTTATTTTCTGACATATTTACCCTATTTTTCGCTGAAAGATCAGCATTTCAGCCGTAGAAATAAAAAAAGGACAGACTCAATAACAATCACAGAAATCCCGCATGCTGGATTATCTGAGATGCATGATAATCCTTTCAACCCATACCAAAAAAGCGGGTTTACAAGAGAGGCCAAAATTAAATACAGTACCTATATGTTCATTTTAAATTCAACACATCAAAATTGCTTGAGGGAGGAGAACTGTAATAAGCACCTTTTTTGACAGAGAGCTTTTATTGGAGAAGTAGGTTTACTATATTTTTTATTTTCAAGGAGGGGTGTTTATTGAATACAGGCGTTTAATAGAGACTGGGCATTCTTTTAGAGTATTTAATGCATTATATGTGAGAAATAAACCATCGCAAACAACAAGCAATTTGGTTATAAAGGTTATAAAATTCAGATTTGGGTTGTTCTTAGTTTTGGAAACCGAAATGAGCCCAAGCCTGTTCTTATTTTGTTCTTACTTTTTGGGAAATTATGAGGCTCTTGTTTTTATGACCTTTTACTTATAAAAACCATGAAGATGCTTTTTAGAATTCACAAGAAATGTTTTTGATATATTTTTAACAAATTGTGTAGTTTCTCGAAAAAGTGATTTTACACTTTGTAAGAAAGCTTTTAAACAGTTTAAAAGAGGGTAACAAATTGCACAAATTTTATTGAATTTTAATACACTCTCCGGAATTTTAAGAAGAACTAATTTGAGGTTTTTTTTCCTCAGGCAAAATTATGGGTTGTTCTGGAAGACAATGAAGCTCCCCTTTCTCTAATACAAATTTTGAAATAAATGATCAGGGTATATGTCTTATGCTGAGCACCAAGCTTTGCTTGCTTATGATAAGCCAGATAGGCCAGATAGTTAATGCTCAAGCCGAAAATCCAGTTAAATCTTTTGGCACGTCTGCTTAAGGCGTACGCATCAAAGGTTGAACATTGCACAATTTTAAGAAAACTCAAAAGACAAAATCATTTTTTGACTTGAGTTCGACCACTGAGTTTGCTTGAATCGATGCCATTTTGAGCTTGAGCGCATATTTCTATTTCCAGTAGCTATTGTGCCGCTCGGTCGCACAATCGTGCAGTGCTAAATACATCATACTTTGCAATCAAACTGTATTTTTTTCCTTAAGACTCCGTTTCCACCATCATGATCTTCATCGTTTAGCCTGGTTTAAAATTAAAGGCATCCAAAAATTCCTTTTAAAAAAGTTTCAACATAGGAATTTATTTTATGTATTGCTTATTATAGCATACATAGACATACTTCGACTTATATGTTGTTACCATTGTATACTGCATATTTTCAAATGAAATAAAGTTGTTTATCGTTTATCTGTGATTTTATTTTTCCACTTTGTTAATAGCCCTTAGGTACACGATCTAAAAATACTTATAGCAGCGATAAATTATTTATTTGAAAGTGTCTAGCTCATAGCCGGGGGCTAACTTTTAAATGCACAGAGTTACAAATTAATTTTCTTCTTTATGTAGTCTGCCTTTTTTTGTCTTGATTTTGAACCTGGCCACTGACGTAGGCAGAAGCATATTAGATATGCCTCGTTTTCGTGTGCGTAGTGTTTACAAAATGGAGAACAAAATTAGCCGCACAAGAAAGGAAGCTCTAAAAGTTTGAAAAACAACATTGCACTGGTACTTTGAATTTATTAATTTTTAACCTGAAATTTGTTGATAATAGTATGTATTCTTTATGTAAAATAACTTCCAGTTTTTAGCAGACACTACCTTTAAGTTCAAAAATTAAGTAAATTTTATAATGAAGTCTTTGGAAAATTTATCTTTAAATAATAAAATCCAAAGGAAAACTATCCAAAATAAAATATACAATGATATTTTACAAATCTTCCTCAACAAATATACCAAAAACATTATTTCTAGTTTTTAATCAACAAACTCATAGCACATCTACCCAGGAAATTTTATTGCTCAATTCCTTATGCAAAGCTGGTATAGCAAATACAATGAAAATGAAGACATGGTATATATCAAAGTCCAGTTTTTAGTCCACATGCTAATGAAAGCAATGGCTTGATGTAACATCTAAAGCTGCACAAAGAAGGACTAGGTTCATTAAATTATTATTTTTCACGTCTGCTTTGCAAAAGTTGTAGGATTTGAATTAAATCAGAATTTTAGACCTGTTAAGAGATGTGTACCTAAACTTTATCAATGCATTTTGTTTTTTCAAGTGACAATGGAATAATGAGCGACTCAATGATGGAATTAGGAATAACAGCCAGTAACGAATTAGATTGCTTTTTTTTCTAAATTGGCGTTGACGATATAACATTAAAGTTGATATCTGACCCTTATGGCACATAGTACATAGTACTGGTGATGCTGGTGAACAATAAGGTGTTGTTACTATTGAAGCCGATGTAGCAGATAGTGTGCTAACTACAGTGCTAAACAACGTTGCCATTGACATGGAAGAAAAAATGGATGCCAACATTGGGGCAGATGTTGAAACTGTTGGGTGAGGTGAATACACTGGTGATGGTGGTTGTCCCTCTGGCAGCTCAGAGATTAGAGAAGGCATTAGCCTTTTCTTATCAATAGCTTTGGGATCGAATGGTACTATCCCGTATTTCCAAAAGCCTGTTTTGATGACGTCAATTTTCATTTCCCTTTTTAAATGCAACTTTAAAGATAGTATTAAAGTTTTCTTGCAAATGTTGACCAGCTCCTTTTCCCCTAAAGAAGATAACTTAATCATCTGTTAGTTTCAAGAAATGTTTTCAAAGGCTTTAAAATTACCACGTCAGGTTGTAAAAATTTTTTTGCATAAGTAGGTCGATTTTGTCAATATTCATGTGCGAACCATGTCTATCCAAGATAAGGAACAATGGTTTCTTAACGTGCTCAGTTTCTGGTATGAATAGCTCTTGCACCCATTTCTTAAACAACTCCTTATCCATATATCCATTAGGTGAAGTGCCATATAGAGCTTTATGTGAACCTGTTCAGGCGTAGGGCCACTTGGGTAGCACTTTTTAAAAATAATAAAAAGGGGGTAATGGATAACCAGCAGCAGAGACGGTAACATGTGCTGTTATATGTTCGCGACTGCACTTGCTCTCTGCGTAAGCTTGCTTACATTTCGTTCCACAACAATGCAACAAACCCGTCTCATAGATAGATGTGCATATTTTACATGGCTAGCCTCACAAATATCGAGGAATATACCCTGTCTATTATTTCCAGTAGGGGCCATGGCGTAGATGGAGAGTCCTAGAGTATTTAATGCTCATTTTGAGCTACGCAGACCCAATTAGAGCCCGCGCTCTACTAGACAACTCCTGGCAACATCCAACGGCCCACACAGTGTGCCATCTTCCCAATTTCCCTCACATGGCTTGGGTTAACCCGGGGCTATGGTAACATTCACTCTCCCATGTTGAATCGCCGTCAAGAGGAATCGAACCCCAGTCTCCCGCACAGAGTACGAGAGCTATAACCACTAATCTACGGCGCCACAATTATTTACATTATTTTATTTACATTACAATTAAAAATTCTGTCAGGTTTGTTTATTATATCAAGATCTGTCATAGTATGTTTTAATAAATTGAAATGTTGGTTTATAACATTCAGGTTTGCCATTCTACTTCTTCCCTTATCAAGATTATCATTTTGGTGCCGTTTTTTAAATTTGTGCCACCAATAATGTCCTGGGCCATTTACATTATTGAATTGACTGCTTTCCTTTTGTTTGGCAATATCCCAAGCAAACATCTTAACAGCTGTTACTGACAACAGATTAGCAATGCTTGCCATAAACTTTATGTAATTGACAAGCGCTGTTTCTTTGTCACAATTCAGCTCTGTGTGTCGGCCAGGTTTATCAGTTTTACACTTCATGTTAATCCTGTCACTTAGTGTTTGCTTTGGTACGCCAAATCGTTTGAAACCTTTACCTAACAACATGTCTTTTTTAGCTTCTTCCAATGCATTAGCCATATCTTCAATTGACCACCGTTGGTAGGATCGTTTTGGTGCCATTTCTTAAAAACACTACAATTTTTTTGTATTACCCCCAACTTCGGACAATTTATTTATATCAGAGAAACACTTATAAATAATTTTAAATGCATAGAATGACCCTATTGAAGCTGTAATAATTTTAAAAGGGCTTAATTCATTAAATTATCAGAGATTTAAGACATAATTCACCAAAAATCATTCTACCCCTAACATCGGACACTATAAATATACAGGTTTTGAACGCAAAAATTATGTCTCGGTTAAAGTTAAAATGTGACATAAAAATGCCTTCATTAACACAAATGTAACCTTATAAAGTATCACTAGGCATCCTTAAATAAGAAACAAGCAAAGTTGTGCCCAAACCTTCAAAGTTTAGAAAGATAATGCAAGATGCCTGAAGTAACTCGCTTCGCCTGAGAAAACAAACACAAAGAAAGAGAGGATAAAATAAGGGTGTGTAATTTATGGAACAGATCTCGCCGATGCAGCATATGTCTATATTTTAAAAGACGACAGATCTTTTTAGAATTTCTTGCGTGCTATCTCAATGCAGAGAAGCTAACACAGAGATTTTTTAAACTGTCTAACTGAAGTTAGATGTCCAAAGTAAGAGGATTGTATGCTAACTATGAAAGTTGTTTAATAGCTTTTTACGTTTTATTATATTCTAGCGTAGCATGATAAAAATAAAAAAAATCGACAGGAAAACATATACAGACCTTATTTGAAGAAAGTCAAATCATGGTTCAAAACTTTTGCACTGTGGCTACTAGCATTTTTGACTGAAAATGAAACTACATATTCAAGCTAAGTTTTAATTTTAAAATCAAAACTACCTGAAAATAAAGTTGGGATTGGGTTGGTCCATGACTTACCGCCTGCATTATTTTGCCTGTCACTTTGCGTAAGAGGTGTCGCGATTATCAACAACACGCCTCCTGCTTCATAAATATGTCCTGCACTGGGGTGGGCTTCGGAGAAATGAAAGCGAAAGTTCAATAAAGTTGTCATCACGTGAAAATGTAATTCAACGGATACGATTTAAATATGTAAAAAAGATGGTAGCCTTAAACGCGAAAAAGTTTGAGCACATGCATCTGTCACTTCGTTTTTGGTGTGGCACCAGTCCAAGGTTTCAGCACTAATAATTTATAGCAGAGGAAACCAGTCACTATTTTGCCATCTTCAGCTTCTAGCTATATATTTCCCCTGCATACTCTTTTTGTCAGGTGTTAATAACTTAGCTAGTTTTTTAATGCTCAAAGATTTTCTAAAATCTAGCTAGCATGCTCTGATTCAAGAGTGAATCTGAAATGCTAATAGGTAAAAAATGATGTAGTTTCATTAACATATAGATCTAAAAGCTATTAAAATGTTTTTTAAGCCAATTTCCAGTTTGTTTTTCTTGTTTTTTACTCAAAAGGCATATCAGCCATATTTTAAGTACACCTTTACGATAATTCAATTGTATATCCTACGGCTCTCCATCGTTTTACAATATCAGAAAAAAAGAGGTAAAAAACATGTTTTTATAAGAGTTTGTTAGAGATGAAAAGGTGTATTCCCCAGTTTTTTAACTTCCTTTGTATCAATTTCTTTCAAAATTTTAGGAAACGTTAATAATAATAAGATACAACTTATATATATATGTGTAGTATTTTCTGGTATATAACCTGCGGGTTATAAGTTGATTTTTACGACTTCCACCGTTGATGCGGGTTATAATGTGGTGCGGGTTATGTGATAAGTTTTATATTTTCTGTCATTTATTGTGACATTTAAAGTTTATACATTCAATAAAGAAAATAGTACCAACAGGATAAAATATGTACATTAATATAATTGCATGCGCTATACTACATCTACGTAATCTTACTTCAACTACGTAATTTAATTTTTTTCACACAGTGAAATGGCTTTAACTTTCTATTGCTTGGCAGCGCTAATATTACGAGCTCTCTTTGAAACACAATTCAGGAGATCATTTTTCTTTTGTGTTGAATGTAATTCTAAGCTATTTATATCTTTGCAATCACATTGAGCACATTGAAATGATTTGCGTTTGGTAATGGAGCAATATAGCAGGTATCATTTTTAGGTTTATTTGATGCATATTTCACAACCTAGTGCCAAGGACTTAATTATTAATTTGTGTTAAAAATATTGAACAATGTTAAAATTAAATAAGATCACTTTCTATATATATAAAATCTTGGGTTGGGACTAAGTTAGCAAAATCATCATCGTCGAGATGTAGTTAAAATGCTACATAAATGGAAAGAGAAAGAAAGTGGAATCTTTGTAACTGCACACCTGTTATACTTTTTTGCACACCTTAACATAACTTGGGCATGCAATCATCATGCAATGCTCATTTAAGAGAGTGATATGCCATACATTGCTGATTTAACTCATAACAATTGAAGAAGCCATTTTAATTATGTCTGCTTTTTTATCATAGCGAAACAGTCATGTCTCAGGTGGCCTGTGACATCAAAAAAAGGAGTTAAAAGCATGTTTTTACAATGCCATCAATCTTTATTTCGATTGGCTTAACTTTCTAAAATTGTCTGTGATATCATGCACAAGAAAATTAAAAATTAACAATGGAAAATATATTTTTTAGAGCATGATTACGTTGCTTCTTATATGGTAATGCAGGATGTATTTTTAATTTTTGCATTTGAACTAATAATTTGTCATTGCATATTTATAGTTTTTATTTCTTACACAGTACTGGAATCAGGACACCTAACATCGTGAGTTGGTATCATGCACGACACGAACAATCTGTGATCCAATCGTGACCATCGTGATAAAAAATGTTAACTAAGAACTTCGTGATAGTCGAAATAAAAATAATGATGCTATCGCGATTGTCACCATTAATTGTGATTGTTGCGATGGATTGTGAATAACATTAAAAATATTAAACAATAGATGCGTATAATCTTGTGTCTTTGTTTTTTTTTTTACATTTAAAAATTCTTTTGCATCTTGTAATATAATTATATTGGAAATAGGAATTTAGATGACTCCAACTTAAGGCGAGTGTAAAGGAAAGTGCGCATGATTATATCATCTCTAAATAACATTTTCATAACCTGATATGTAGATATTTTGGAAGCTTTTATTTTTCTCAATTGAGTGATATAATTTTTTTGGAAAAATATTAAGGTCGTTTGAGGTTTAGGTGTATACAAAATTTACCCCAGTCTCTCCTAACGGATGTTACTCTTACAAAACGGCTGGATTTTTTTTCAAAATTTTTTGACTATTCTTCCCACCTAAGCTGTATCTAAAAAGGTTTTTTACTATTTTGTTCAAAATTTTATAGTTTTCTTACTATTTCATATTCTTCCAAATGCTACTTTTTCAACTTGTTTTCTTTCACATAGACGGCTGTAAAAAAAATTAAACACGTTTTTACAAAAAAATAAAAGAAGCCTTTTTAGATATATTATTTAGCTTTATTTCAAAACAGCTCTCCTACACCAACGCTAATTAGGTTTGTGAGAGAAAGTTCAGATGTAGATACCATTTTATCAAAAAATAAACACTGAGAAAAAGAGTTTTAAAGTTTTGAAGTTTTTACTCACATGCGGCTACTTGCGGCATTGAAGTTACACTTGACATGTTTTCCATTTTTAAAGCGTGATATTTTTCTCTTTGGAAAGTGAGAAAAATATCAGCCCTTCAAAATTGTTTTTTTTTAAGGAAATATGCGCACGTGAGCACATATATGACACAGAAAGAGTGTTACAAAGATTATCACAGCGTTATTAGCGAGTAAACGTAAACAAACAAAATAAACAGAGATCCAGATGGAATTTTTGAAAAAAAATTCATAATTAAAAAGTTTAGTATATTTTGCCCTGATTTCACGAAGAAAAAAAAGCCCGAAAAGAAATCATTTTTTTTCATTTACACTCACCTTAATTAGTTGTTCTCAGGCGAAGTCAGTAGTAGCTTTCTGTCTCTCAGACTGGCGTTACACATCCACCTAACCATTCTCATATCATTCCTTTCTAAACGGTCAAGAACTTCCTGCTTCACTGCCCATGTCTCGCTACCATACAACATAACACTTCTTACACAGGCCTCATACAACCTACCTTTTACCTCAATTGACAGGACTCTGCTAGTCAACAAAGGAAGTAACTCTCTGAACTTTTTCCAAGCAGAAAATATCCTGCAAGTAACACTTCTTCCAACACCCCCTTCACTGCCCAACATATCACCTAAGTAACAGAAGTTCTCAACTATCTCTAACGAGCCACTGTTGTACATCATTAAAGCTGGAAATACTTCATTCTCTATAATCTCACCTTTGCAACGCTTGTATACAAACTGTATGTCAGCTCTTAACCTTCCACTAATACTACTGCACTTCTTATGTACCCAATGCTTGAGTTACTACCAACCCATTCCTGCAAACTCCACAAGGCCACTTTCCAACTATAAGGTCACACTTGGCTGCAATGCTACTAATCATGACTTTAGACTTTGCTGTGTTTACCTTTAGCCCTTTCTCTTCTAGTCCTTTCTTCCACTTCTTAAACTTTTCAACTAATTCTTCCATCGACTCTGCTATGAGAACTAAATCATCTGCATACAATAACTCCCATGGACAACCTGTTCTGAACTCCATCAACAGGGCTTCTAAGACTAGAATAAACAACAAAGGACTAAGTACAGAACCCTGATGTACACCAACATTTACACTAAATTCATCACTAAGTGAATCGTTAATCCTGACACGACTTCTAGCATTGCTGTACATAGACTGTACCATCGTAACTAGCCACTCATCCACACCTTATTTTCTCATAGCCCACCAAATAACTTTACGTGGCACTCTATCAAAAGCTTTCTCTAGATTTACAAAGGCAAAATAGAGATTCTTTCTCTTTCCTAAATACTTTTCCTGAAGCTGTCTGAGTAAAAATATTGCATCTGTAGTGCCACGCCCTGGAACAAAACTAAATTGCATCTTATCTATATCAATCCTTTCTCTAAGTAACTTATCAATCACTCTTTCAATAACTTTCATTACTTGATCAACCAACTTCAAACCTCTATAGTTACCCCTTTTTAATGCATCACCCTTGCCCTTGAAACAATTCACTATTACACTCGACTGCCACTCAATCGGAATAGCACCATCCTTTATAATCTGGATAGCAAGACTTGTAATAAGCTCAACTCCAATATATCCAGATGCTTTTACCATCTCTGCAACAATACCTGATACTCCTGCAGCCTTGCCAATCTTCAATTTCCTAATAGCCTCCACTACCCATTCTGTCTTGATCTACATAGCTGGCCCTTCTACAACATCATCATTAGACAAATTATCCTCGTCCCAATCAAACTCAGTGTTAACAACCTCTGATAATGATTCTTCCAAGCTACCCTTTTCTCCTCCTCTGTGCTAGCCAAAACACCTTCATCATTACGTATACACTTCTCACCTACAACATCTTGATTAGTCTTCTTCATTTGCTTTGTTATCTTGAATACCTCATTGCGCTGGTCTTCCCTTCTTAACACATCTGCAAATCTGTTTCTCTCTGCTTCTGATTCTCTGCAACGAATATGCCAACTCCTCCATATCCATCATTATTACCAATCCAAAAAAAGCTTATACCTTGCCCTCCTACCTTCCACAAATCTCACTGAAGCTCCTCTCCACCTGACCTCCTGAACACAACACATATCAACAGATCTACGTTCTAACATTTCAACTACTTCACCTGCTCTACCTCTCAGAGTACCAACATTTACACTAGCCATCCTCAACCTAGTGTTATCTACCTTGTGATGTGATAGCTGGGTAACGGTCTGACGATGCTCACACCTGACATCTGTCCTACCGTGCGCGACACCTTCACTCCTTAGAGTTCCAGCCCCGTTTACGCAGTTTGTCTGATCAACTATTCTTACGGCCATTAATAAAGAGTTTTGGCATTCATATAGGTGAGTAAGTAGTTCTTCTTCAATATAGTTTTGGCATTGTTTTACAGCTGGATGCCCTTCCTAGCGCCAGCCGTTCACAGACTGAACTGGGTGTTTTTTAAAGTGACACCATCACTATGTGGCATTTCATGGGACTTCCACAATCGCCCCTTTAAACTAAGGCATGGTGGAGGACGTTCAACTCCTCTCTTGTCTCTTAAGGAGACCCTTCACCCTAGCATGAGGTAATTAAATAATAAAAATCTTTCGCAAAGTTTTATAATATATACATTGCGTAAGAATGTATTGTTGATTTAATTACTTAAAAAGATTCCAGCACGTTTAATTTAAAAAACATATAAGAAGCATTGTTCACAACTATTAAATGACTCACACATTTTTTTATTAAAAGAATACAACTACGGTTTATTTTGTAAAACAAATGGTGTATATTCTGAAATAAATACAATATCTACATTTCTCGATGAAAACATTTCCTTCTTAACAAACAACGTAAAATAATCCTTCCGCATACTTTTTTATTGAAACAAATAAAAACATTTCTATCGCCACTTTTCATTTTTAAACTTTTAAAATGCAATCTAAAAAAATCATTTCTATCGCAGTTCTTCTTTTTTAAACTTTTAAAACGCGATCTAAAAAATCCTTTCTATCGCCGCTTTTTGTTTATAAACTTTTGAAATGCGATCTAAAAAATCTTTTCTATCGCCTCTTTTTGTTTATAAACTTTTAAAATGCGATTTAAAAAAACATTTTTATCGACCCATTTTCGTATTTAAATTTTTTCAAATGCAATCTAGAAAATCTTTTCTATCACCGCTTTTCATTTATAAACTTTTAAAATGCAATCTAAACTTTTATATTTAATTACTGCAATTAAAATTTTCAAAAGAGTTCGATCGCGTGGGGTCATTGTTTATCAGCGAGGCAATTATTTTCTTAAAAAAACAAAAGCTATCGCAATGTTATTGTTCTATGTAACTATTCATGCGAGTTTCGCATCCGCGGTAATTAAACATTGGCCCTGTCTTCTGCAACTTAACTTTGTATTTCCGAAGTTCCAAAAAATCATTTTATAACACAATATAGCATTGGCACTGTCTTCTGCAACTTAAAAGTTCATGGCATCTGATAAACGCAGTTCATGCCATTCAATTTAGTATGTATCGAGTCCATGATACCATTCATATTATTCACATAGTTAAAATTGTCATTGTATGTATCGTTCTGTAACTCAACTTTGTATTCCAAAGTTCCAAAAATATATTTTTCATTTTAAACGCAACATTTAACACTTAGGCTTGCTTTCAAAAAGCAAACATCTTTAATACATGAAAAAGTCTAGCTGACGATGCACCATACTTTGTCATGCAATCTACTATCTGTTCAGCGCCAGGTACCCATTGTACAATAATTTCTCCGAGTTGACTCATTTCATGCAATCTGGCAATATCAATACGTAATCTCAGATCTTGGATGATCTTTGTGCTTTCAAGATGCTCCCGTAGCAATTGGTTATCAGTTTTACATGCAAAAGATGGAGCAACATTAAATATCCCCTTTACCAATGATGCAAGAACGTATCCAGCATCTGCTGGCTAACTTAACACCATCGTCTCAGAAGATAGTGGACTCTTTGTAACACGATCAAGCTTTTTTGAGCGCCATGTGATAGGTAAAACATATCCATTACCACACAATAAAACTATGAAAGCACTTGTGAAGAACCACTAGGTAGACTTGCATGAGTCGCATCACCATATACCATTACTGCAAGATTCTCTGGATGACCAAGATTATTAAATGTCCATCATAGTTTTGTAGCATTCAATTTCTTAACTGCTTTGTTTGCCTCAATGAGATTACAGACTTTCGGATTCTTTCCATAGTTACTCACATAACATGCATCAAAGGCACAATCTGGTCTGGTCTGAGAAGTAACCCATACAAGCTGACCACAAAGAGATCTTAAAAATTTCTTTTCTTCAAGAGTAAGATCATCTTTCTGTGAAGCTTGCTGTTGAGACACTTCTATTGGTCTGAAACATTGTACTAATCAAAACGACTTTTCTTCCCACCAAAATCTTTCAAAACTTATTCAACTCTACAGTACCGCCTGAATGTAATTTTACATGTGCACGATAGTTATCACCTTTTACATGAGCTTTCAGTAGCGTCAGAACTTTCGTTTTTATTATATATTCATTGTTGAATACATGATCTATTTTTGCATGTGAAAAACAATAGAGTTCGTGTCCCACACATGAAATTTAATGATCGCATGAAATTGGCTTATTGTTTTTTATAATTACCACAGCTGCTAAGGGATTAACACAAAAAAATATTTAAAAAGTTTATTATCCTTTGTGTCTCTATTGTTTCAGCACATGAACATCTTTTATTCACACATGAATTTATTTGTGAAAGTATCTCCGATTTCGTAAACACGTAAGCGAATGTTATTGTTCTGCACATGAAAGAAATGTTATATGTTTTGTCTATACATGCAACGAGTTATAAAGATTTAAAATTTTAAGAATAGCGATAGAAAAGCTTTGTTAGATCGCATTTTAAAAGTTGAGGAGCAAAAAGCGGCGATAGATATGATTTTTTAGATCGATTTTTAAAAATTTAAGATCGAAGAACGGCGATAGAAAAGCTTTGTTAGATTGCATTTTAAAAGTTTAAGAACGAAAAGTGGCGATAGAAATGCTTTGTTGATTGCATTTTAAAAATTAAAGAACAAAGAACGGTGTTAGAAAAGCTTTTTTAGATCGCATTTTCAAAATTTAAGAACCAAAAGTGGTGATAAATATGTTTTTTTAGATCGCATTTTAAAAGTTTAAAAACGACAAACAGCGATAGAAATGCTTCGTTAGATCGCAATTTAAAAACTTAAAAACAAAGTTTTTACTAAAAAAACTTTTTTTATAAATATTCTCTATAAATAAAGCTTTTAAGCGCGATAAGAAAAAATACTTGCAAAAAACTTTTTTATTTTTTATGGTTATAAATATCTAAACTTTTGAGCACAGTAAAAAGAGTGTTAATATTATTCCCGAATATTATAGTTGATAATTTTGTGATTGTTAACACATTTAAACAATAACATGCATGTCTTAAATTCAAACAAATTTTTTTCGTATATATTATTGTTAACACACGGACCTATAGATAACAATAGAAACATGCAAAATACGTGTGTTAACAATAGGCATAAAGTTTTTTATGTAAACATGACATAGTTATGCAACATCGTGTAATGCGTGTACATGTAACATTACATTCAGGCGGTACTGTATTATCACACTTACAATTAAAAGAAGAAATGTTAGAAGCACATATAGAAGTGGAAATTGACAATGAAGAAAAACAGGAAACTGGAAAGAAAATATTGGAAGATGAGGGATTTAGTAGTGAAGCATCACTTACTAACAGTGATGTTAATAATGATACAGGTATGGATACTTCATTTAAGAGTAACAATTTATTGAAGACAAATGTGAAAGCAAAGAATATTATGCCAAACGTTAAAGATAAAGTGAAATACAAAACGGAAGTTGGTTGGAAAACAGGAACTGTGCACTCAAGAGCTGGGAAAGCAAGTGGAAAGTATAGGTATTGGCTGAATATTGTTAATGAAGTTTGGAATGTTAAGAATTTAGACTGGACAAAGGTTGAAGAGTGGGATTTTGCTGAAAAGGTATCACAAGAGGCTTTGATATGCTTGAATAAAGCCAATGAAAATGAGATTAAGTCTGCCAAGGAGAAGGAATTGAACAACTGGATCGAAAATAAAGTTTTTGATGAAGTGGAAGATAAAAAGCAAAGTTGCATTAGCACCAGATGGATTCTGACAGAGAAGAATGTTGATGGACAAAGAATTGTGAAAGCTAGATTAGTGGCACAAGGTTTTGAAGAGTTTGAAAAACCAATTCAGACAGACTCTCCCACTTGCACAAAGGAATCGTTACGTTTAATGTTGTCAATTTTAGCTTGTAAGGAATGGGACTATAACTCTATTGACATTAAAGCTGCCTTTTTGCAAGGAAAACCCATTGAAAGAGATATATACCTTAAACCACCTAAAGAGTTCCAGAAAGATGAATATATCTGGAAATTGAATAACACAGTCTATGGCCTTGCGGATGCATCTAGAACATGGTATTTCAGAGCAAAGGAGGAACTGTTAAAGCTTGGAGTTGCAGTAAGTAAATTTGATGCAGGATTGTTCTACTATCAAAAAGATGGTACCAAACGTTTTTTAAACAATGTGATATTGCCATTACATCAGACCTTTAAAATTGATACAGTGCACAACATAGTATTTCAATATTTGGGATTAGATTTTATGAAAAGAAAAGATAGCATTATTGTATCACAAGATTCATATTTGCAGAGGATTACAGTACTCCCCATTGATAAACACAAAGATAAAGATGAATTGTTGAATACGAAACAAAAACATGATTTGAGAGTATTGATTGGACAATTAAATTGGTTGGCTACACAGGCACGTCCAGACGGTTTTTTTTTGATTGCTGTGAACTAATGGGTAACATCAAAGATGCCACTGTTTCAAATATGCGAAGAGCCAACAAAGTGTTACAAGAGCTAAGTGTAAACCTGTGGAATTGAAATTCAAGGCAGTTGGAAACATAGAGGAAGCTAAACTTTTAGTATTTCATGATGCATCATTTGCTAATCTAAAGGGAGAAGGGTCTTAAGGTGGATTCAAAATTTTCTAAGCGAATCAACTAATTCAATCACTATCCCTCATTTCGTGACAGTCAAGAAAATTGAAGAGCAGTGAATAGTACCCTTTCTGCAGAGACCATGCAATTGATCGATGCTGCTGGCAAAGGATATTGGATTCGATGTTTATTCGAAGAAATTTTTAATATTGCACCATGAATTCAATGTTTAACAGATAGTAAAACACTTTACGATGCTGTACATTCCACAAAACAATTTTTGGATAATCACTTAAGAGTAGATTTGGCTAATGATTCGAAATAAAGAAGTGAATGAAATAACATAGGTTTCAAAAGAACAGCAAATCGCTGATTGTCTTACCAAACGAGGAGCTGATTTCAAGAATCTTCTTTTTACGTTGGCAACTTGTGTACTCAAACAAGAAAAATAAAAATAGAGGAGATCTGAGGAGAGATGTGTACATAGTTTAAACATTTTTGTTATTTTGCAAATACTAACCATTTTGGAGTTGATTTCGTTAAACTGGCCACAATATGGATTGATTAAAGTTGCTGTTTTGTTTATGTGTCAAATGACTTATGTTGTTGTTAACTCGGATATAGCTGCATATGGTGTTGGGTTATACAAGAAAGATTGCATATGAGTATTGGATGAAAGTATTATTGAGCAAGGAAGAATATTAGAAAGCAAGAGAAGCTGTTGGGTTCCACCAAAAAGATTATAGACTATCAATTAAGACCATAGATACAGCGCATAAGTTACCAAACTTTATCTTTTTCTCTGTACTCAGCAAGCGGTCGAACAAAAACATCTCTCTCTAATAAATTTCCTTGTAAAGAGACTGATGTAATATCTAATGATTCTAACTTCAAAGATATAAATACTACATTCTACAACCTCCTTAAAGCCTCACGCTACTAACCTAGCTTTCAACAATGTAACTCCATTTCTCTCCTTTTCTGTAATTACCCACTTGCATGACACCGTTGCTTGACCAACATCATCAACCAATTGAAACACATTATGATCACACAGATAAGAGTACTTCTCCCTAGCATCAATCATAACTTGTTTACACTCATCCGTTTCTAAAAGAAGCAACACAGTTTCCTCTGAAGCCAATTTTTCCCACCAAGACACCTGATTCTAATTTATACTACTTGGTTCATTCTTACCGGCCCTCAAAACATTAACCCAATCTCTAGAACCACCTGTTCTTTTTGGTTGCCCTGATAAAACTCTTGCCTGACCACCACGACCATCTTTCAGCATATAACGAATGTTAGTTTCTGGCTTAGGTTTACCGTGATTGGAGTATTTACTTTGAGACACTTCGCTCTTCCTCGCAAATCTAGTAGTTTTATCACTTTCTTTTCTAACTATGCCATCTAGCTTCTCAGCATCACCTTCATCAAGTACAGAGCTGTGAAAAGGTTTGTTAACATCGTGTTCGTGCAATGAGTGTGGTGCACATGAACCATGATAAAATCCTACCTTTAACTCAATTGGCAAGACTCTGCTAGTCAACAAAGGAAGTAACTTCTGAACTTTTTCCAAGCAGAACCTATCCTGCAAGTAACACTTTTTCAGAATCACGATATTAAACATTAACACTCATTTCAGTGTGCATTAAAATTTTATTCAAGTTGCTATTGTTTAGCATCTCTTTAAGAACCATGCGCAATGTGCATTTCACTGGATTTGTACAAAAAATATATTACGTAATTTTTTAGTGGGTCATTTGCTTACATGTAAAAAAGTGGTTTTTGGACAAAGCACAAATATTCCAATGCTGTCAAGCTGTTTTCTCTCTCAGAGAAAGAGCAAGTTTTCATAAAAATTTTCAATTATTTCTGATATTTAAGAAACTCTATATAGCTGTTTTAATGCTTGAAGATTTTTTAAAATTTAGCATGATAAAGCTCTGATTCAAGATTGAGTCTCAAATGCTAAAAAGTAGAAGAGTTAACAGTCCCTTTTTTTTAAATGATGTAATTTCATCAATAGATCCAAAGGTTATTAAAATGTTTGTGAAGCCATTTTCCAGTGTTTTTTTGTTGTTGTTGACACACAAGGCACATCAGCCATTTTGAAATGAAGAATTGTTTTACCTGCTAATCAATGACATAATGTTTTAACTTTTAAAACATTGATTTTTTTTTGACCAATGAAATTTGCTGAATCTAATGCGTCAGAATTTAAAAAGACAACATGAATAGGTTTGTAACTTATCACATCACAAATGATTTCAGTTGAAGCAAAAGAGTTCTATCTTCTTTATTTCTACCTCTCATGGTTAAGGTTACTGTAAAGGAAAAAAATCACTCTATGAGTAGTCTCAGAAAAACCCTTATAATTTATCAATACTTTTACATTTTTTTTTTTTTTTTTTTTTTTTTTTGTTTCTGAATGGTTGATGAAATACTTTTTTGATGGTGTTATTTTCGTGAGATGTTAATTTTCCAAAAAGAAAATATAATGAAATAAATACACACCATTTTTTTCACCGTACGTTTTAAAATGGCTTGTTTTTCTGAACGTGTGGTCGCAGACTTCTCGTTTTTGCACCAATATATTCAGCATAAATTAAATTTAAAAAGGTTCCTGTATTTTTTTTTCTAACAACGTCGTTATGAAATTATTTGTAATTATCATTAAAAAAAAATGCATATTTTTTTCTTTCTGTCGTCATAATTCGCTAATCAGTAATTTATACAATAAAATCCGGGCGCCTTTTGTGCATAATTTATTCAGCTTTCCATTACCGAAAATTTCAATGAGCCAATAAGAAGCTTTCGGAAAAAAAGACCACA